>NC_090445.1:1427764044-1432564044 GCF_031143425.1 Pleurodeles waltl | reverse complement strand
CCCCCTATGTGTGCTTGACAATGTTAATATCTGGCCATCTGTGTCAGTAAACTTTTTGGTAAAACCACCTTCCCTTCTGTTGTCACCCAAATGTCATCTTCTCTTTGTGTACAATTCTGTTTCACCCAACCACTATGCTCTTCTTCTAGAACATTACTTTCATATAGCCTTCAGCTCCTCCAAAGTCTCAACAATTTGCATTGTAAAATTTTTACAGACTTCATCATTTTCAGGCATCAGTTCCCATTTCCCTTAGAACAAGATACTACTTAAGGCACAGAATTTTTCAACCCAGTCTGCATTAGAATTTCCCAAGGTCACATAATCCCGTCCTCTTTGATGTGCACTGCATTTAACCTCAGCAATTTTCCCAGGTTTCTGTACACCTTGTAGCATTTCATGTATTCTTTCACCATTTCTTACAGGTGAACCTGATGACGTTAAGAAACCTCTCTGTGACCAAATTTGTCCAAAATCATGCACAATGATTATTCAATCCATATTGGCTCTCAGTATAGATTAGTACTTTTATCTGGTCAGAAATTTGGCATGCTCTAGTAAGAGCCACCAATTCTGCCATTCAAGCAGAAAACACACTTTTCAGCCATGAAGTTTCTAATTTGCCAGTAATTGTGCATACTGCATAACCTGCTCTCAGTGTACCCCTGTTATCTCTCAGACAGGAACCATCACCAAAGATAATTTGATCATTGTCTTCTAGGCAAGTGTCTCTAAAACTGCCCTTGGTTTTGTGCACAATTCTGTAACCTCCAAACAATCATGTTCAGTATCATCTATTTTATCTGAATCATTTCTCTCATCTGCCAATAATGTTGCTGGGTTAAGCACTGTACATCTTTTTACTGTCACATTAGGGGGCATGTTTATACTCCGCCTGCGCCGAATGTGCGTCAAAAAGTTTGACGCACATTCAGCGCAAACATTGCCCCGTATTTAAACTTTGACGCCCGAGCCAGCGGATGACAAAATTCCACTGTGTGCATAATTTTTTGGATGCGGCAACCCGCCTTGCGTTAATTATATGCAGGGTAGGCGTTCCCGTATTAAAAATGACTTAAACAGCCGTGCGTCATATTTATCCTTTCGGGCAAAAATAACGCACTGCCGGGGGGTGGAGCCAGAAAATGACGCACAGCCCGATTTGCATCAAAATTTAACGCCTGGGTCAGGGCAGGCATTAGAATGGGGCAAACACACCTGTATTTAATCAGAACACACAGAAGCAACAGCAGAGCAGCAGAGCAGCAAAAGAGAGACATGGAGGTGATTCTTATCCAGCGTGCACGCAGACGCAGAGCCCAGCAGCTATAACAACAGCTACAACAACACCAGCAGGGACATCAAAGGCAGCCCAGAAGGCAGTAGAGGATTTTACGCCCCAGAACAACCCTTCATGGCCTCACGGAATACGACATCATCCATAGGTACAGGTTGAACTGACAGGCCATTCAGCAGCTGCTGCGAAACATTGAACCGCAGTTGGCACCCACTTTGCTGACACGCCGCACCATCCCAACAGAAACCAAGCTGCTTGCCGTACTCCACATGCTGGCAAGTGGCCCTTTTCAAACAACTGGTGCCCAGGAATATCACAACCATCATTCTCTGCCTTTTGCTAAAAGTACTGGATGCCATCATTGGACTTACACCCCGCCACATCTGCTTCCCTAACACACTGCAGAAACAGCAGGAAACAAAACAGGGGTTCTACCTCATTAGTGGCTTCCCACACGTCCTTGGTGCAATTGACTGCACACATGTACGCCTTGTGCCACCTGCTGCAACTGAACACCTCTACCGTAACAGGAAGCACACACATTCCATCAATGTGCAGGCCAGTGTCGATCCCCAAGGATTAATCACCAACATCGTGGCTAAATATCCTGGGAGTGTCCATGACTCATTCATCTTCCGTCACTGCACCATCAATGAACACTTCCAGGATGGATGGTATGGCAATGGACTACTTGTTGGTAAGTACAAAAACCTACTTATATACACACTGCAGAGCAACCTTCTAGGACGCAGAACACATACACCACAACAGCACTTTGTGGACAGGAACACACTGAGGTTGTCACACCGCTAGCCATGTTTCATAGGTCACCATTGAACTTGTCACACATCTGAAATTACTGTACAGCCTAATGTTAAGACGTCAATGATCACAATGTGTGGAGTGGGTTGCCTAAATGTCACCTTGCAATTTGTAAGTGTCCCAATGACGTTTACATTAAACAATTGCATACGTTTAAAGGTATGGAATGTCCAGGGTACATTGATATGAACGTGTTAACAACACTGTCAATTTTAACCTGTGTATGGAACTATCATCTCATCCCCAGTATAGACACAGGGACACCTGTATCACAAGTCACAATGCTAGGGAGGGCACACTGTACTGCAAATCCCAAAACATACTGCTGACAAACGGTCAGCAGCCAAACACACGTTCAGCCAAGGAAACAACACTATGCAGATGGTACATCCTTCAAGCCTAGGATGCAACATTATAACACAAAAGAGTCACAGACAACACAAGACAACTACTGCCATGAAAGGTGATTTCAATGGGGCTAGCTACATCAACATGATCCCATTAATTTTCTCTTGCAGCTGATCAGGGGTATGGCATCCAACCATGGATAATGACACCTATGGGCAACTCCAGTACTGCAGCAGAGCGTGCCTACAATGACGCACATAGGAGGACACGCACCATAGTCGAGAGGACCTTCGCCATCCTCAAGTCAAGGTTCCGGTGCCTCGACACCACTGGTGGTAGCCTCCTATATTCTCCGGAGATGGTCTGTAAGATCATCCTAACATGTGCAATATTGCACAACATTTGCATCAAAAGGAACATTCCCCTCCTGGAACCAGAGCCACACATGCCTGAAGAGGAGGAATAGGAGGATGCTGGCCTGCAACATGAGGGTGAACTACAGAACACGGCCGCTGGTACACGCAGCCGGCAACATATCATGAACAATTTCTTTTAAATATAATCAACATCACCACTTTAATGAACTAATTTAAATAAACACCTATAATAATCACCGTATCATGGTCTGGCTAATCATTTTTGCACTCCTTCATCTCTAACTATCAGAATGAGAGTGTTGCCTCATGGAGCATTGCTGATATACTGATTAGGACACTGAAAATCCCAGAGCTAATGTGATGCGTAACATACAATGGTCACATACACACACACTGTAAATGACATATATTATGTACATTTCTCCTTTGAAGGCCAATAGCAGAGGACCACACCTATTTCACACATACATGTTGAAATCAAGGTCCAACGCAGCATATGGCACACAACTAAGACACCATCACTCAATAAGGGGAAAACAAGCCTCATACATGAGGCAGTCGATGTGCTTTTGCAACAGTAACAGGAATGTCTGACCAGACCTTTGACAGCAGTCATTCCAACTGCATCCAATATTTGCAAGGACTATCTGTGACCAGAGTTCCATAGAAGCTGTACATAGACAGCACAAGTGCCACACATATGAGCAGCATTGCGCACATGACATTCCATGTACATGTCAGCCCATTTTCTAACTCCTGACACACCCATGCACCTGGTCACAACCCAGCTGTCTGAAGAGGTCCCTGGAATAATAAGATGTGTACCCTGATATTCCCTCCTCTACACACACAGACTAACAATAGCAATCCAGTGTGCTACACCCTTTCCTATGGTATGCCATTGTCACAGAACATCTGACTGCATGGACGTCAGGTCAATTAATACACTGGCTTCTAGTTTCTAAGACCTGTTAGCACCTGTAGATTGCTTCCCGTGTGAAAAAGTCTGTTGGCCATTAGAATGCTAATCTCACCTAAAGGACTTGTGAGAAACAGATGCAGCCCACACCTGTGATCACCTCCATGCACACCACTATTCCAACAAGCACTGCCCCTGCTGATGCCTGGAACAGCACAGGAGTTGCCAATTTGTCAAATACACCGTTAGGTATTGATACTAATTAAGCCGTGTAACACAGCCCTTGGGTTCATATGTCACCTTCAAAAACACAGGACATACACAGTTTGACATGTCAACTCTCTAGTTCGTCCTCCAAACAGTCTTGGTCAGACCACTGATTATGTAACTTGTCAAATTGCTGGATCCTAATTCACCCTGCATTCTGTCAGCCTGACTGGCATCTGTCTGTGTGTCACACTAAAGTATCACTGTGTCTACATATGTACCACACTTGTGTTAGCAAACCTCTCATTCATCAGGGGGGGTTTGGGCATGGGCTTCTTCAATGCATACCCAAATACATTGTATAGCCTCATCTACCTTTTAACTGTTCCATATGAGTTAAATCCTCTGTGAAAAGCAAAATTCATGGTCCATCCCTTGTCTGGGTCTCATTTATGCATGAATGACAAAGTGTGACAGTGACCCAGGGTCGTATGCAGGGATTGGGTACGGAGCCTTCAGCAGATCCAGCAACCTCTGATAATGTCCATGAAAAATCCACACATGTCAGGACCCTGACAGTTCACACACAGAATCACAGTGCTCACAACATATTGATGGGCCGTGTGTGGTGATTAGCTGTGAGAATAATCAGCACAGAGGCTATGATGTTCTCAGATGCAGTGGGAATTGCATAGGCTAACCTGTGTACAAATGTTGTGATGACACCTGCCGGAACATGACACCTGAGACATTATCTCACTCAGCACACCAAGGTTGCCCTGTTGACTGTCTCATTACACGTCTTTAGTGACAGGGTGGGACTATCCCCATGTAGGTTCTCATGTCCACATCCACTTTACTCACATTGATCAACAAAGGATACTCAGTAGATACAGGAATAGCTGCCACTGACTCATGATGAGTCCTGGACCGAACTGTGACAAATTACACCCCAAAAAATATACAGGATTATCATTGGACCACACACATGAACAAGACACCTATGTGCAATTGATCACTGGAAATATGTGGACACGTGCTGCCTCGTCTGCTGGTCCACCACAGCCACTTGAGAGTTGTGGCTCACTTCTATGACCTCAATTGTGGTGTCATCATACATTTGTGATTCACCTTTGTCTGTCTGGGCAAACAACATGGTACCACTTCCTCAATGCATGTGTATGACTCACTGTGCGATTCACCAACTAGTGCCTCGGAAGCTGTTACCAAAACTCTAGGACATAGGATGTTGAAAATGTGGACCATTGACATGAACCAGGTGTCTGCCATCTATCTGGTGCATGCTTTGTCACATGTGGTGTCTACATTACCCTAAATCTTGGAAGTCCTCATTACGGATGTTGCTACATGTATGACTAACACATGTCCTCTCTCATTTCCACAATGACTTGCATCTAAGGATTGGACACATGGACGTCACATTCATACAAGCATATGTGCAATAATGCTTCATGTGATACACACACACACTTGGTCAACAAATACATTAGTTGCCAAAGCACACACATTGAGCCAAAGGCATTTAGGTATTGTACATATGTGCGTCACATTGCTATCCTCTCCTTATGCCAAACATGCCCAATTTGTGCAACACATATACTTTATGTAGGCCACACATATGGCCATCTAGTGCGTCAGCCAACCGTAAAAATACCGTGAAGGAAGTAGCGGATCATGGTCCACTGCAGTATGATGTCACACAAGTGAAAATGCACCATCAACACCATAGTGGGTGCCATCAGCCTATCTCTAATGCATCTCAAATGTAACATAACATAAAACCAGAAAAAATGCCCAAAACCGGTTCATGCACTGAAATTTTGACGTTCCTAGCGTTATGCATCATTGTTTGTCCACCAATACTGTATTTGTGTCATTTTTTTGGACGCACAGAAGTGAACATTAGGCCGCATCCAGATATTTGTACAGGCCATGTACTATTATTTGGATGCGGGTTAATTTTCACTCCTGTGCATCAAAAAAAAGACGCAAATACAGTATTGGTGGACAAAAAATGATGCATAACGCGAAAAAGGGTGGACATTTTATACAGGAAGTGATGTAATAGGATATCCTGTTTACGGATCATGTGAAGTGGGTGTACTTTCACTTTCACTTTGCAGTCTATGATTCTTCTAGACTGTGTGGCTGTGTAGAGAGTGGTGTCCTAAGATTTTGAGCTTTTTTGTCCTGTGTGCTGTCTCTATTGTCAATTTGTGAAATAAATATTGTTGGTATATACTATCCTACTGTGTTTTGTGTCCATTTGTCCATTTATCTAGTGTTTTTGATGTTTGTGGGAGTCTGTTGTGGGTAGTGGTAGTTTGGGGATAGTTGGGCTCTTTTAGTGGTTAAGTTTACTTTTCTTCTGTATTTGTACCCCTACTTTCCGCCTTTTCCCCTTTCTATTTCTTTAACCCCTATTCCCTTTCACATTTCTACAATGTCTGGTAGGCCACGTCTCGGCAGGATGGGTGAAGAGGAGTTGGGGGGCTTCATATGGCTTGTGTGCCATTTCTTGACACTGATGATCGAAGCAGGGGGCAGGGTGTCACACAGAGGCGCGCAGAATCCAGTGGGGAAAGGTGCTGCATCACCTGCAGCGTGTGTATGCCAGCCAGAGGAGTGACCACCTGCTGAAGCACCAGTGGGCTGCCTCATCACCAGGGAGCAGGATCTCTTGGACCACCTGGGAATAGTGATTGGTGGCCCTGTTGGTGAGTACTAATCATGTAACTGTGCACGATTAAATGCTCTGTAGTAACATCAGATGATTTGTACTATGTCTGCCAGCTAAGTTGCTGACTGTGACTGTGCGTAATGCTGGGGAAACATACAGAGATAATTGATGCACAATGGGAAGGATCACAATTGCTAGCTGTCAGGTAGCACGTGCTCAGCAAACTTACAGGATACTTTTCCGTGAAGTAAATTGGTGCAGCCTTTGTGTCAGACAAACAAACAAAATAGGAGCCAATCATGTCTATATAGGGCACTTTTACCAGAGAAGTAAAGATGTATCAACATATTGGCTAACTTTGTTGACGCAATAGCTAGACTGACTTTAGAATCACTACATGATGCAGAAAATGAGTGCTGGCTTCACATCAACTGATTATAGCAAAGTGGCTCAGACATATGTCTCATGTGATTCTGGTGAGTGTGGAAGGAAAGCGTTCACGGAAGTACTATGAATGTTTGGGATTATTGTGGTCCTTTATCTTTTTGGATAGATGTCAGATCTGGATTTGGAAACATCGTGAAAAGGTGTAAGGTGCCCTCAGCTAACATCTTAGAATGTTTGGTGGAGTTAGTTGTGCCACATTCCAATTAGGGATGGCATCCCAAAGGTATGCACATGGGTTCACATCTCCATGGTTGGTGCAAATCACCATAGCTGGGCCACATCAAATGAATAAACTGTAACAACATGAGGGCTTACAAAAGTCCCTGTCTCTCTGTACATTGTACCTATGTGTCATAAATGTGTCATGGCCACATAGCATGTTTGACTGGTAATGCAGTCGTCAAGTAACCAGGCTTTGGATGTCTCTCTTGGATGCACATGATGAGACGATTACACTCCATATTTTTTTCAGGTCACCAATGACGGGGCATGTTTGCCACCACATGATAGTTAGGGCCAATACATGTGTGCAGATATGTGTGTAACTGTCACAGGAGACCCATGCTATGTACAAGTTTTCCGTGATATATCAGATGCAGTATCATCATGTCTGAATGGCTGCCATTTCCTTATTCAGCCTACACATTGTATAAGTTAATGAAATTGTTGGTCTGTGCACAGATTTTGAGCACATTTCTTCCTTCCATGCCTTACAGGTGGACCGGCACCCTACACTGTGGGAGAGGTGGCTACATTTGAGGACCCCGGCCACTCCAGTAAGTGTTGATATGTCTGTTATGTGTTGTGTTTGCTAGTTATGAACTCCTGTGTGTTGAACGCATAGCAAGGGGTGATGCGTTGGGCAATCATTTGTCTTGTTCCATGAGTAGGATTTCAGTTTCTCAAATGTTTTGAGTTGGCCAATGCGTATCCTATGGTATTATCTAGGGATTGTAGGCCATTCCTGTAGGCACCACAGTGAGTACTGGGGTGAGTCATGTGGATGACACTTGTATCAACAAGAGTTGCACTGGAAGTCAGCTCAGATTTAGTCAGCCTGCCAGACCCACATTCTCCAAGATTGGTACAGCAAATTGCTTTCCAATAGACTTCTGCTTCCCTATTTACCAAGGTACTTATTAAACTGTAGGTAGAACCTCCTAGCAGCATGTACTTCCACATGTAGTGCTACAAGTATGTGGAACTTGAGAGCAATGGCCTAGGTGTGCATGCTAATCATGATCATGGGTGTTCTTGCAACTCTGTGTCTGATGTAAGTCAGGCCTTACTGGAAGTACATGTTGTGTACCAAGTTATGCATTTCCTGACATGTGTGGCCCTATGATTGGTCTAGGGTTTGCTGACTCCTAATTGTTGATAGACCTTACCTGTGGTGTGTGTGTAGAGCCAAACATGTGTGGAGTTTTCTATACACTCCTCGGTGTACATGTTGTTGGAAATTGATAGTTGTTTATCCACCCCCCCACCCTCAAACACAGGCATGGGTTTGTGAATGGGGTACCTAGTACTGATGCTACCAATATGTTACACATACATGTGATTAAGTGACTGTTTGGTTGGAACCTAGTATACACACTCAGGTTTGGCACTTGGCACTATACAGGCAAGTCCAGTTACAACTTGCAGACCATGTGGCTTTAGTTTTGCATTCTGTACACTGACATTTGTAGCCCAGGTCTTGGCGGAGGATATCCAGCATGATTGTTAGCTGATAACTGGCAAAACTCAGATGGCAAGGCAAAGCCAGTTGTTACCCATCTTGTAGGTTATGGATGTGCTATTTGTGATGTGACCTTTGTAGGCTGGCCTGCCATGTACTTCCTCAGGGACATTCAATGATCTGTATTGTGATATGAGCTGTTACAAGTACAGTAGAGGTATTGTCTGATTAACTTCTTGTGCCATTTCACACAATGCAGTTACTAATGTGGAATATTTGCATTTGTCTTCACAGCTGCAAACAGGACTCCAGACCAGGTCTCTGAATTCCAGCAGCGGGTCATGAGATACCAGCACATTCTGCTGGTGGAGTTGGGATTCAGGAGGATGGCCCATCGATATTGCCATGAACGGGCCTCAGGGACATGGAGGGCCTTCCCACAGGGTGGCCCTACTTTGCTCACCACAGCCACCACCAGCACGACCACCACTTCAAGCCAGGTGGCCCCACCCACAGCTGGGACTGTTGTGCCTACATCTGCCGGACTTCCAGGCCCCAGCATTGTTACAGGTGCAGGACAGCCCACTGGCCTTGGCTCCACACACACACAGACCTCCTCCACCGGTACCCAGACTGCCCCAGCACCATCTGTTGACCCTGCAGCCTTCCACAACATGGAACGGAAGATGACCGTGTGCTGTGCAAGTTAAGCCACCTGAGCCGGGATGTGCGCCACATTAACCGGCATGTGAAGTCGATCAAGAGGACCCTCCGCAGGGCCAACCTCTAGACTGTTTTTGATATGGACATGATTCCCTCCCCTATCTCCTCTTTCTTTGTTCTTATACTTAGAGGGCTTAGGGGGCTTATGTTAGGTTAGTATAGGCTGTTAGTTTAGTTAGTGTTAGTGGGTGGTAGGTCCTGATTGTTTCTATTTTTTCTTATTACATGTGTGGGTGGGTGGGTGGGGGGCTATGATGGGGTTCTTGTGTATTTAATAAAAAATAAATAAAAAAATAATAATAACAAAATACAAAAAAATATATTTCTTTTTAGGACAGTATAGTATGTGTTTAGGTTAGTATGTGTTGTCCTCCATGTGTCCAGTCTCATAAAGGGGGTGGGGGGTGGATTTTTAGAACATTTTGTTACATGTGATAAGTAAGTGTAGCTTAGTTTAGTTAGGGACAGTTGTGGGTAAGGAGTAGTCAGGGTAGATTAAGGTAGGTATGATTTTTCCCTCAGTTTTCTCGTCTGTGATTAGCATTTAATAAATATTTGTTTAACCCTTAACAGTATGTGTTAAATGGTACTTGATCCTGGGCTTGGAATCAGTGTACATGAATTTTGTACTATTACATTTGTGTCCTATGCTACAAACAAATCCCAACTGAGCTGTAAGATTGGCAGCTACCCCAGAGCTACCTTGCAAAGTTTCGACCCTTCGTTGCAACCATCAATCACAGTTAATATGGATGACAATGTGTTTCTGTTGATAAGTGTGTTTTCTACGTCACAAACAGTCCTTCCAGACTTGGTATTGGGGGAACAGTTTTAGGTCTGACTGCAGTGTGGTGATCTAGGACACCCTTATAAGATGAATTCTCGTAGGCACTCTAGTATTCTTGTCTTCATGACTCACATACGTCATTTGTGACACAGTTCAGCATGATTACCTATTTGTATGTAAACTCAGACACCTTCATTCATGCAGTTTTTGTAATGTTTGCTTAGATTAGTGTGCACTGTTATTTGTGTTAGTACTGCATTGTGACAACATTTTGCGGCCACTATTTGATGACTTAGATATCCCTTGTGGAAGCATTATTCTGTTCAACACAGCATGATGGTGTATGGTTTCTCACTTAATCAGATATGTCCCTCAGGATGGGCAGGGTATGATGCAATCATGGGCACTGTGCAGATTTCTTTGACTACATAATATCTGGACAGTTGTATTGACAAGCTACGTAATTTGACAGTAGGCACATTTCAGTTATCTACTGCACAGTTGATATGTCACATTACCCAGAGACAGATTTGTTGTGTAAGTGCTATTTATTGAAAAGTGCTGTAGTGCTATCTGTACATTGTCCATGATTGTGAGTCCATTAGAGTGACATCTTACATTGTGATCCTACACAAGGGGTTACGGAAATGCTTTTGACATGCTGGGGTTGATGTTTCAGACAGTGCAGAGGGACAGGATTCGACAATGAGTAGGAGAGAGACAATCACTGGGCAGGCTGACAAGATATACAGCGGTAAGCTGAACAGTCATTAAGTAGAGTTGTTGCAAGACTGGCATGTTACAAAGCGCAGGACCTTGGTAATAGTTGGCCATGCGGCAGGGACTAGTGCTTCCTGGTACTTTTCCTTGTGAATGTGATCTGTTCCATGTCTTCTTCTTCTGATGTGTGTGTGTTGCCTCCTCTGTTATTGGTGGTGGTGGTTGTGAAGGGGCAACACACACCTCAGTGTTAGAAGACGTGGAGTCAGATATCCCGGTCGCTGCTCCCTGTGAAGGTCTTAAGGGCAGTACTGCAGCAAGGAGGATCTGCTGGTTCTTGAGAATAGCAGCCACATCACGATGGTAGGCAGCCAGGTCGGCCCTGAGGGGTTGAATGTTGCATTCGTGCACGCGTTGACAGGATTGCTGTTGTAGGTGTTGGGTCAACTGCATTACAGCTGTGCTGATTTCCTTCTGGGTGTTTTGCTGTTCCTGCAAGATAGATGTTAGGGCTTGCATAGCTGCTGCCTGATCTGCAGATGACATCATGCATGAACGCACCCCCTCAAGGCTGGCTGCCATAGTTTGCATCCCCACCCACACCTCCTTGGCCAGCTCACGCTGTACCCCAACTACAGTTCTTTCAAACTGGTGCCTGTGTCGTCTGAGTCCTCAGCTGTATTGGAGCTGGCAGGTCTTATAATTGGGGTGGTGGGTGGATCCTCTGCGATGGCTGCTTGTTCTGTGCTCCTCCTTGTGACTGAAGGTGGGGTCTGGAGGGTTCCAATGGCCTTTTGGATAGTCTCCTGGGGAATGTTTATCAGCTCGTCATCCATGTCATCAGGGTAATCAGGGACAGGCATATCCGCAGGAGATCCATCTTCCTCTGCAATGAAACGGGGTACAATTAGTGTGTCTGTGTTGTGGCATAAGTGATGTGACATGCCTGCCTTGTGATGAATTCACATTGTGATCTTTCGTTTTCATTGCTCCAGTCCTTCAGGTGGGCATTCTCCCAGGCCTATGGCCCACCTGCATGTCACATGTTTGTTATTAAGTTATTAGGCTTGTCGGCATCATCTCTTCTAGGTGTTAGTTTTGGCCAAATAGAGATTTGCCACCTTCTTGTTCTACTCAACCCTCCATCTACATCCATTCTCATGGTGAGACCTATCACTGGCTGTGGGTGTTCTGATGGCACTGGCAGCACACTTAACAATCTGGAGCTGCCCCAATCTCTGATCTTTCACATCCACTTAAATGTATTTGACATGTGGCATATCCTATGCATGGCAATGTTATGACACGATATGGATGTTGGCATTGGTAATGTGTACTGCTGATGTTGGGGAATGTGTGGTACATTGGATTGCCCTGATTGTCGTAGCAGTGTCCTATTTCCTCCTCTGACTGTGCAGGTGTATGTCAGTGACCAGTTACATGTGCCCCCCCCCTCAATGCTGTTGTCTGAGCAGTATGACATTTGGGATGTTACATTGTGGCCCAGGCACAGGATGGACCCTGAAATATGCAGCATGGGTATGTCCTTAGTGCTGTGTAGCTCCTATTGTTGTTGAAATTTGCTGATGTTTGAAACAACTATGGGCTTTGACAGTACTGGGGCCTTTGTCTTTTTTTAGGGGATTGTTGAAGTTGTCATCCTCAACCCCCTAATTTAGGTGTGTAAGATCCATGGGGAGGTTATTGCCATTGGCTACTTGAGCTGCACACAGAGCGGATGTGGTAGTGGCAACTGTTGTTGCAGTTACATTCCAGTTGTCGGTATGGCTAGAGGTTGTTAAGAGGGCCCTAGTTAATGTGGGGGGTATGGTGGCTGACGTGTGCCGGGATGTCAGTTTGACGTTGTGGTCTTCCCTCCTGGCGTGGATTTCCCTTTGCTCCATTGTTGGCATGACAGCATGCCCCCATGGGACTGTTGTTGGTGTAGTGTAATGGTGTGACCCAGCTTCTGTCTGTGCAGGCCATGCCCCCAAGCCATGCCTCTTTACCCATGCCACTCCATGTAAATGATGACTTCCATGCATTTTGTGGTCGGTATCCCCCCCTGCTTACGGTTAACATTTGTGCATTTTAATTCCCCATGCGACTTACCCTGCATGTGCGTTGTCTCCTGGTAGTCTGCGCTGTCCTGTCCTTGAATCCCTGTGACGATCTCCTCAGGGATGACGGCTGCGACCATCTCCTCCATGTGGTCCAGGGCCGCCTGGTGTGCTGGACTCCCACCTCCAGTCTGCAGGGCTGCCTTCCTGTTCCTGGCCATCTTTTCCTTGGTCCTGCGCTTGCAGTCATGCCAACGTTTCTTGCACTCGATGACTGTTCTGCGTACTTCAGCCACACTGTTAATCTTGTCAACAATTTGTTGCCATATAGCCTCTCTCCTACTGATTGGCAACTTTGAGGTGACAAACAGTTGGTGCTGGTGTTCCGTCACCTCTTTAACCAGAATTTCCTGCTCCTCTGCACTGAAGCAACACTTTCTTTTCTTCGTATAAGTGTCCTGGTTCTTGTGTGGGTCCTCCTGGCTGGTTCCTGGTCTGTAGTCATCTTCCTGGGGTCTGTAGTGGCATCTGGGATCCATTTTGGCTCTCCTCTGGTGAAATGGCAGTGTTTGCTGGGTTTTTTGACGCTATTGCGTCAAGAAACTGAGCATATCTGGTCTGCGGGGTCGTAAATCGACCCACAGTCATTTCTGCCACGTTAACATCGTTTTGCTTTATGACTTGACGCTGCAGTGTGCGTAAAAACAATGACTCCCACCTGTGGTTTGCGCCACCGTGCATCAAAGTATAAATTTGACGCCCGCACAGCGCACCAAAATGGCGTTAATATTTTTGACGCAAAACTGCACCGGCGCAGTTTTGCGTAAAAAAGTATAAATATGGCCCTAGGTGCCCCAAGAATCACTGTTTCATAATGTGTCAATCTTGAATTGGTCAAGTATTGTGTCTTTGATCGTGTCAACAAAATCTCTATTGGATGAGGTACCATTACTGTCAGAGGATAACTCATTACAATATTTTCACTTTGGGTTATACTCTGCTCGACTTCTGCAACTGCTCGCAAGCATCCTGGTAAGGCTGCTGCAACGGAACCTAAAGTAGCTGAAAAATATGGTACTGGTCGATTGACACCACCATGTGTCTGTGTCAAGATAGACAAAGAACATCCATCTTGTTCATGACAAAACAACATAATTGTTTTTGTGTATTCTGGCATACCCAAAGATGGTGCTTGGCACAAACTTTCTTTCAATTCAGCAAATGCTCTCATACATTCCTCATCCATCATTATAGGGTCTAAAACATCCTTATGTGTCAGCTTTTGCAAAGGTTTTGAAATAGCACAGAAATTTGGAATCCACTGACGACAATATCCTACCATTCTCAGAAACACCCTAATTTCTTTCTGCATGCTTGGTATTTTAATTTTCACAATTGTTGCTACTCTTTCTTTCGAAATTCTCCTGGACCCTTTCTTAATCAATGACCCAAATATTTCACCTCTCGCTGATAATATTGCAATTTTGCAGGAGACACCTTATGACCATTGTCCCCAAGAAAGCTCCGCAATGCAATTGTATCCTCCTTACAGCCTTCTTTTGTCTTTGATGCAATCAAAAGATCATCTATATGTTGCACCAGTGTCGATTGGTAAGGCATTACCAATGACTCCAGGTTCTTTTTCTAAATCTGATTGAAAGTCACTGGTGACTCCAAAAACCCTTGAGCAATTCTATACCAACAATAGACTCTGGTCAGGAATTTAAAACAAAAGAGGTACCTACTGTCCTCATGAAGAGGCACGGAGAAAAATGCTTGACACAGATCAATCACTGTGAACCACTCAGCATCACACGGAATCTGAAACATAATCACAGCTGTGTTTAGCACAACTGGACAACATTTGACTAAGATATAATTTATTTTCCTCAAATCCTGGACAAGACAAATTTTCCCACTTGGCTTTTTCAAACCCATTATTGGGGAGTTACAAGGGCTACTCATCACTTCTTTCAAAACTCCCTATTCCAAAAACTGCTCTATCAAAGGTCATATTCCTTTGATTGCCTCATTTATCATTGGATACTGTGCAGTTTGTGGAAATACCACATTCTCTTTCACTGCCACTCTGACTCCTTCAACTTCATTATCAGGCCAATGTCCTTCCCTGAAAGATCCCAAACTTTTGACTTGACCCTTTCTTGGAAATCAACTAGAAGATCCTTTACTTCAAAGACCGGAAAAAAATAATTAAATCAATTGAATTATTATCTTCATTTGCTTGTTCATCAAAATTAATCAGAGGAAACTCCCTGGACACTCGTTCTTTTTCAGCAGAAATCATTGAATCTTCCTCATCCCTATTTGTTTCAATCTCAATCCCTTTAGTTGAACATGAAATCGAACAATTTATTTTGCACAGCAGATCTCTTCCCAGTAACAACACTGGACTGGAATCACAAAAAACAAATCTGTGAAAATCCTTAAAATTACCAACTTTAACCAAAACTGGTTCTGGAAAACTATTGGTCAAATGCGTGTTCGCAACTCCTACAATCTGAACTGTTTTCTTCGATATTGGTACATCTGGAACTTTTATAGTTCTTACTGCTGAACGTGTAGCTCCTGTGGCAACCAGAAAGTTAACTTCATGACCATGTACTTCACTCTTCACATAAGGACCCTTTTGATACACCTCTAATGATGCTGCCATCACATACTCCTCCTCATCTGTGCTATCTAATGGCCATTCATCTTTTATTTCATCCTCACTGTGCAAAGGAAATTGATCAACTGTTTTTTCACTTTTGTTTTGTTTCTGATTTGTGACCACCTGTGAAAGCATTGCATGTTGTAGATCCATAGGACCCTGTATCATTTGGACCTGCCTCAGTATGTGCATTTGTTGTGCAGGCATCATCTGCACCTGTGGCTGCATTTGTTGCATCTGTGGCATATGTGCTTGTTGTACCTGTGGTTTTCCATTCTGTATCTGCTGCATTGGCTGCAAAGGTTGAAAACCCTGCATGGCATTTATATTATTCTGAAACTTCTGATTTTGACCTCCCATTCTAGGTCCTCTCATGCTCTAATAAGAATTGATACAATTTGCCTTTTGCACAACACCACCTTGATTCAACAACGGACACTGTCTCTTCCAATGTCCAATTACCCAGCAATCATGACAAGGTAACACTCTCCTTCTTTGCTGCTCATCTTGTATCACCACTGAATTAAAATCCACATTTCTATTGACCACTGGAAGCATCATTTCACCTCAACCTCTGCCTCTACCTTGACTCCGAAACATGCCATTTTCCTGTGACTGTGGCTGAAATTTTCCCTGCATTCCTGTCTGTGCAGTCTTAATCTGCATCACCATTGCTTTCTCCTTCAACTTTTCTGCTTCATTTCAATCTCATCACTAAAGTATTTTGCATACTGCAACACTTCATCAATTGGTTTGGCTTGCTAGCAAATTAAATGATTCTTAATCATCTGATTAATTTCTGGTCTCAATCCTTCAACAAACCAAAACACAAAAATGACTCATATTCTCTTTCTCAATTGTCTCCGCACCACTGAATTGTTTAAATGCCTTCAACAACCTTTTATAGTATGCATGAATCTATTCCTTCATTTCCTGCGCTGTTCTATCTATGCATTGCCAATCAACATTTTTCAGCGAAACTCTTGTTTTCAGGAACTCTACAACTTTATAGTAATATTTCATTACTTCTGGAGATGGTGCATCTGTTTTCAAATCCCTTTGCGGCTCACTTGTCGGCCAATCCACACTTCTTTTGCATTCAATCCACAAATCTGCTGGAATACCAATATCAAAGAGAGTATTCAGGTCTTCCCACAGACATTTTGCAAGCTTCACAAACCTATCTGTCTGCTGATACCATTCTACTGGCTTTTCTCTCAACCTTGGATAATCATTAGTTAAACTTATGATATCCCTCCTACTCCAAGGTACATTTACAAAATTCCCTCCTGGTGTTTCCCTCATCAGCAACACTTTCACTGAGTGTCCTGTCTGTGTCATGTCTCCTTTCTTTGGTCTTTCTCTTTTCTTGACCCATCTGCCTTCCCATTTGTCTAATGCATTCCAAACCTGCACTCTTTCAAGTAATTCCCTAAGATGTGTTTTCGTCCCTGCAGACCTCATGTGTACAAAGCCTTCTTCTTCAAGATGTCATCTATAACTTCTCTTCAGGCTTTTCAATTTTGTAAGATCAATGTCATAGTGGTCTGCTATTTCTTGTAACTGTTGGTGTACTTTTCCTGCTTCCTTTGTAATTATCTTACATAAGTATCTTAACTGAGCTTCGGTATATGACTCAAGTATATTCACCCCCATTGTACCTTCAAGAAATTCATTTCCTTCCATTGCCAACCTCACTCTGTCTATTAAGTCTTCCTCTCTGTTCTGTTTCTCTAAAGTCTTTGAATTGCTCAAGTCTTCTAACCACTTTGTTATCTCTTGTGCAGATAAACCTTTTAAAGAAATCTCATTAGACTGTGCACCCGAATCTTGTTCTCGTACTGTGCTCGCACATTGCTGTGGAGACAATAGTTTCTCCCCCTGAACCATACTGTAGGATCTGGTCCCAGAATTCCCAACACAAGACAAATCTATTTGTCAGGGAGACCAGATCCTCGGGGCCTGTGCATGTTCCCAACATGTCCACCACTAGACAGCTCCAAATCTCCAATAGATATACCACAGAGCCCGAGAGAGTCCAAGTGAGGGATAAGGGGATTAGGTAGGGAACAGCTGGGAAGGAGACCTGTAGGAAGCAAGAGGTTAAACAACACAATGTCAAGATAATAATCACATTGACTTTCAATAGACTATGGTTCTAAGAATTCTTATAATGTAATCATGGATAACCTAGCAAATGACTATTACCGGGCCTCAAGAAATCTAGGTACCTGGATAAATCAAGAATGGGTTAATACAATGTTTCATATGAGCTTTTCAGGAAATATCACATACTGTCTAGAATACAAGAACCTTCTTCAATAATGTTTCAGAATAAACATTGCATTTATACATGAGGACAAAGGCTATCTGAACATTCCCTGAAAACAACAGGAACTGTACTAGGAACTTAGGTGATTCGGGGTCGGCGGCAGCACCGCCAACAGGCTGGCGGTGCTCCTAAGGGCATTCTGACCGCGGCGGTATGGCCGTGGTCAGAAACGGAAAACCGGCGGTGTCCCGCCGGTTTTCGGCTGCCCTGAGGAATCCCCAAGCTGCGCCGCCATGGGGGATTCCGACCCCCTCACCGCCATCCTGTTCCTGGCGGTGAGGGGTGTCGTGGGGCCCCTGGGGGCCCCTGCAGTGCCCATGCCAATGGCATGGGCACTGCAGGGGCCCCCGTAAGAGGGCCCCACTTTGAATTTCAGTGTCTGCTTAGCAGACACTGAAATTTGCGACGGGTGCTACTGCACCCGTCGCACCCTTTCCACTCCGCCGGCTCCATTCGGAGCCGGCTTCCTCGTGGAAGGGTGTTTCCCACTGGGCTGGCGGGCGGCCTTTTGGCGGTCGCCCGCCAGCCCAGTGGGAAACCCAGAATGACCGCCGCGGTCTTTTGACCGCGGTACGGTCTTCTGGCGGTTCCCGCTTGGCGGGCGGCTCCCACTGCCCGCCAAGCTTGGAATCACCCCCTTAATAAGCACAAAGAATGTTGCACTTTGAATTAAGTGTTTCAAAGAAATCCAAAAGCTCAGGATAAATGTGTGCACCTCAACAAACACGGCACACCAAAGTCTTCAATGTCATGAAATGATCGTGCACACTGCTGATCTAAATGCCAAGAGTTTTATGCCAGAAATGAATTGCGCACACTGTTGCTGATTCGAAATACACGATGCAAATGTCATGAAATGATCGCACACACTGTCGATCTAAAAGCCAAGAGTTTTATGCCAGGGTTGAATCGCGCACACTGTTGCCGATTCGAAATACACGATGCAAATGTCAGGAAATGATCGCGCACACTGCCGATCCAAAAGCCAAGAGTTTTATGCCAGGAGTGAATCGCACACACTGCCGATTCGAACAAGAATATGCAAATGTCATGAAATTATCACGCACACTGTTGCCGATTTCAATGCCAAGAGTTAAATGCCAGAAATGAATCACGCACTCTGCCGATTCGGACAAGAATATGCAAATGCTATGAAATTATCGCGCACCCTGTTGCCGATCTGAATGCCAAGAATCAAATGCCAGGATTGAATCGCGCACTCTGCCGATTCGAACAAGAATATGCAAATGCCATGAAATGATCGCGCGCACACTGTTGCCGATCTGAATGCAAAGAATCAAATGCCAGGATTGAATTGCGCACTCTGCTGATTCGAACAAGAATATGTAAATGCCATGAAGACACACTCATGCACACAGAGAGATTCATAACTAGGCCCAAAACTCGAATGTCTTTGAGAACGGGATCGGGGGCCCCAGCCTGACCTCCGCCTTACCGCCCTGCTCAAGGATCACCAATACAATGAGGGCAGGCCTAGAATATCAAAGTAGGCCTCCGGAACAGGAGCTCAGGAAGTTGCTGCTGCTCTGCAATGGCACCTCTAAATAGTGAGCACGTGGAGCTGGGCTGACTCCTTTATATAGAGTCAAGCCCAGCCCACAAACCACACCCAGTCATGCTGCAGGGAAAGCTTCTAGAAGGTCCTAGAAAGGAACCACACCCTGACACACTCAGTAAGCCTGCAGCAATACCTTGCAAATGAATAGTTCTATGCAAACATCATTAATAGTGTTTTTCAAGGTTAAACTTTGCAATGCAAAAAGGTTAACATACTGCATATAAACACAATGCATGAATAATGCTCTTGCATAAAGCCTGGGTTTTTGCTTTTTTGTCGGCCGTAGAGCGCGCACTATCCTGATGTTGACAGTACTCCCGTCAGGACCGTAACCTTTCCAAGATATCAGACACCAAAGGTTACGACCTCTAAGTTTGGAATCCAAAACCTGTTTAACTTCGTATTCCAATTCCCCCTGTACTAGAACTGGAGCTGGTTGGGAGCGTACCTTCTAGACTGCTTTTTTCAGGAGGGAATTATGGAACACCGGATGAATACGTAGTAACCGGGGTAACTGCAGTTTATAGGTCACTAGATTAATTTGCTGGAGGACAGTGTAAGGACCTATGTATTTGGGATTAAACCTGTGCTTCTTCTTGAAGTCAATATGTCTTGTACAAAGCCACACTTTATCACCTGGTTGACACTGAGGTCCTTCACAATGTTTGTTGTCGTAGTGCTTTTTGTACTTTTGTTTAGCTTTTTCTAGATGCTGTTGAATCAGTTTCTGGGTTTGATGGAGTTGTTGAATAGTTTCGGACACAGCTGGTGTAAGAGAACTTTCTTGAGGAATCGTGATAGGCAAGGTATCAGGATGGTAGCCAAAAAAGACAAAAAAGTGTGTGACACCAGTGGAGGTGTGAAACGAGATATTGTAGACTAGTTCAGCTAACCAGAGCATTGATGTCCAAGAATGAAGTGCTTTCTCAGCGTAAGCATGCAGGTATTGTTTCAATGTCTGATTCAGTCTTTCAGTTTGGCCATCGTTTTGAGGATGATGGTTAGTAGATAGTGTGGATATATTTTGAAGCGTTTTGCTCCACGTTTTCTAGAAGTTGGAGGCAAATTACGATCCTCGATCAGAGAGAATCATTCTCTGCAGCCCGTGATAACGGACCACTCTATTCAGAAGGATGGTTGCCAGTTCACTGGATGTGGGCAATTTCTTGTAGGTAATGAAATGTCTATATTTCGTGAGACTATCTACCTCCACAAGGATTATGGAGTGCTGTTGAACAACTGGTAGACCTGTAATGAAGTCTAATGAGATGTGTTCCCAAGGTCGAAGTGGAGTTGGGAGCGGATGCAACAAACCTTTCAGTTTTGAATGACTTGTCTTGATGCGAGCACAGACTTCGCAGTTAGTGACCATTTGTTTGACGTCTTTTGTCAGAGTAGGTCACCAAAAGTAGCGTTGGATTAATTCAAGAGTTTTAGGGGTACCTGGGTGACCTGCCGTAGGTATAACATGCAACCAATGAAATACTAACTTGCGAAGCTTGGTAGTGGGCACGAACAACCGTGTGTTATGGAAAGGTAGTCCTTGCTTGATTGATCTTTTGGGATCTGCTTGAGCCCATGTCTGCCATTTTTCAATGGTGAAGGAATTCCAGATGTCTTCAAAGAAGTCTTCGGTCCTTATGATGCAGAGGACCTTGTCTGGAGCAATGATAGCTCTGGAAGGCTGGATTGAGGGTAACGTGGTAGACTCTTGGCAGGACAAGGCGTCTGTTTTGCGATTATCTTTACCAGGATGAAAAGTTACCACAAAATCGAACTCAGCAAAAAACAGCATCCAGCGTAATTGCCGAGGAGTCAAAAGTCTAGCTGAACTCATGAACTGGAGATTGTGATGATCTGTGTATACTGTGAAAGTGTACTTGGCATTTAACAAATTATGTCTCCACTCTTTAAAGGCATCACGGATCGCCAGAAGCTCTTTCTCAGCAATGACATAGTTCCATTCAGCTTCGTTCAGTTTTCGAGACATGTAAGCTGCAGGATGAAGTTGACCAGTGTCTTTACTTCGTTGTGACAATACTGCACCAATTGCCACATCTGAGGCATCTCCTTCAGCTATGAATGGGTGATTCACATCAGGGTGAGTCAAGACTAGGGCTTCGGCAAAAGCTTCTTTCGAAGTTGAAAAGGCTCTGTCAGCTTCTGGAGACCACACACATTTTTCTTTCTTTCTCAATAACTTGGTGATTTTGCAAAACCCAGGAAGCACTGTACATCTCAAACAGTCTTTGGAGTGCGCCAATCGGATACTGCTTGTACTTTGTTTTCTGTCATGACCATACCTTAAGGGGTAAGAATGACCCCTAAAAACTCAACTGTGATAACATGAAATTCACATTTGTTTAGTTTTCAATATAGACAATGCTTTTGAAGAGCTGTGAGAATCTTCTTGACATGTTGTACATGTTCGGCTTCATTGTCAGAGTAGATTAAAATATCATAAATATAGACTATTGCAGATATGTCTAGATACTCTCTAAGGACATCATTCAGGAAAAATGGAAATGCTGCTGGAGCATTGCACAGTCAAAAGGGCATGACGGTGTATTTCAAGAGACCGTATCTTGTCTTGAATGCAGTTTTCCATTTGTCACCTTCTCTCATTCTGACTAAATGGTAAGCACCTCGTAGATCGAGCTTAGTGTAGATTTTTGCTTTTTTCACTTGATCCAACAAGACAGAAATCAGAGGCAAGGGGTATTTGTTCTTGACTGTGATCTTGTTCAAACCCCTATAGTCAATACAGGTTCAAAGATCCCCATTAGCTTTGTGGACAAAAAACAAAGGAGAGGCTGCAGGAGACTTGGAAGGGCGGATGAAGCCATTCTCTAAAAATTGATCTAAGTACTTTCGTAAGTATTGATTTTTATGTTCTGACAAGGCGTACACACGACAACTAGGGATTATCACACCAGGAGTTAGATCAATTTGACAGTCCTAAGGTCTATGAGGAGGCAAGGTTTCTGCTTCTCTTTCATCTAACACATCTTCATAGGATGAATACTGCGAGGGCAACTTTACTTCTTTCTCCGCCGCAGTGGCTATGTGAGAGTTGCAATGTTTGGCGACTTGAGACGTCTGGAGACATTTCTCATTACATAAGGCGGAAGAGAACATGACTTTCCATTCTGCCCAGTTAATCTCAGGATTGTGATGAGGTAACCATGGTAAGCCAAGGATAATTCCATACTGAGGAGCATGGATAACATCAAAGATGAGCTTCTCTTCATGTTTGGTTCTTTGATCTCCCCCATCACAGATCACCGACAAGGGGACAGTCTGAAGAGTTATTGGTCCTCCAGTCAAGAATTTTCCGTCTACTGCTTGTATTATTTCTGGAGTCTTCTTCTTGGTGCATGGGATCCCCCATGCCCGAATCAATTGGGCATCAACAAAGTTCCTGGTAAACCCAGAATCAACTAGGGCGTTCTTGAAATAGTTCTTATTCTTTACTTGAACTCCAATGCCCAGCTTGAGATGCCTCGACTGTGAAGAGTCCATGGTGACACCCAAGAGCATCCCTTCTTTACATCTTGGGTGATCTAGTTTTCAGGCTCGACTTGTACATTGGCTGCAATTTTCTGGACAGGACCTTGTTTGCTCTTTGGTTTGATTGGACAATCTTTGGCGAAGTGAACCTTGCACCCGCAATAAAGACATTGTCTGTTCTTTCTACGTAGGTCCATTTCGTCTTTGGTCAAAGGTCTCCTGATAGTTCCAATTTCCTTGTTTTCTGGGGTTCTCTCTTTCTGAGTTCTTGATTCTCTATGATCGTGAACACGCCAGGAATATTTCTCAGTCTTTTTGTGTGTTCTGCAAAACGATGATCTAATCTCAAAACAAGGTTTATTAGATCTTGACAATCTGTAGGCTGAGGATCTATCTGGGCAAGAATGTCCTTTAACTCATTCTTGAGTCCTTTGTAGAACAAGGCAGCTTGCTTTTCTCCAGGACAGGATGTCTCTGCTACCAGCCGATTAAAACTACCTAAGTAGGAAACTAGATCTTGGGTACCTTGTCGCAAGTCTAACAGTTCATGATCTGCCGACAATGTCACTGTTCTTCGATCAAACATTCGTTCAAACTCACGGACAAAATTTCTCCAATTGTAATACAGGGGACTGTCTTTACGCACAAGAGATATTGCCCAGGTGGCCGTGTCCCCAGTCAGGTAAGAGAACAAGAAGGCCACTCTGGATTGGGCATCAGGGAAAGTGTTTGGTCGACAGGTAAAATGTAATTCCACTTGAACCAAGAAAGATTGCGCTTTCAGGGGGTCGCCTGAAAAACGTTCTGGAGGACCCAGGGGGATAGCTGAGGGAATGTTGAGGGAAATGTTCGTAGGAGGGTTACCTCCTGAAGCCTGAGGAGGAGGACCAAGCCAACCCACACCCAAAAGACTTTACTCCTTCTTTTCTACCCTTTCCTGCAACTGACTCACTCTCTCAGCTAAGCTGGCTGCTATATCCTTAGATGACACTACCTCTGCTTGGAGCTGCGTGATAACTTTGACTAGCTCGTCCAATGTGGCCATGCTGAGAACAAATGCAAACCAGGAGGATATTAAATTCGTGGGCTCACTATTCTGTCAGGGAGACCAGATCCTCAGGGCCTGTGCATGTTCCCAACATGTCCACCACTAGACAGCTCCAAAACTCCAATATATATATATAACCTAGCCTGAGAGAGTCCAAGTGGAGGAAAAGGGGATTAGGTAGGGAACAGCTGGGAAGGAGACCTGTAGGAAGTAAGAGGTTAAACAACACAATGCCAAGATAATAATCACATTGACTTTCAATAGACTATGGTTCTAAGAATTCTTATACTGTAATCATGGATAACCTAGGAAATGACTATAACTGGGCCTCAAGAAATCCAGGTACCTGGAACAATCAAGAATGGGTTAATACAATGTTTCATATGAGCTTTTCAGGAAATATCACATACTGTCTAGAATACAAGAACCTTCTTCAATAATGTTTCAGTATAAACATTGCATTTTTACATGAAGACAAAGGCTATCTGAACATTCCCTGAAAACAACAGGAACTGTACTAGGAACTTAATATGCACAAAGAATTTCGCATTTAATTAAACGTTTCAATGAAATCCAAAAGCTCAGGATAAATGTGTGCACCTCAACAAACATGGCACACCAAAGTTTTCAATGTAATGAAATGATCGCGCACACTGCCGATCTAACTGGCAAGAGTTTTATGCCAGAAATGAATCGCGCACACTGTTGCCGATTTGAAATACACAATGCAAATGTCATGAAATGATCGCGCACACTGCGATCTAAAAGCCAAGAGTTTTATGCCAAGATTGAATCGCGCACACTGTTGCCGATTCAAAATACACTATGCAAATGTCAGGAAATTATCGCGCACACTGCTGATCCAAAAGCCAAGAGTTTTATGCCAGGGTTGAATCTCGCACACTGTTGCCGATTCGAAATACACAATGCAAATGTCAGGAAATGATTGCGCACACTGCCGATCCAAAAACCAAGAGTTTTATGCCAGGGGTGAATCGCGCACAATGTTGCTGATTCAAAATACACAATGCAAATGTCAGGAAATGACCACGCACACTGCTGATCCAAAAGCCAAGAGTTTTATGCCAGGGTTGAATCACGCACACTGCCGATTCGAACAAGAATATGCAGATGCCATGAAATGATTGCGCACACTGTTGCCGATCTGAATGCCAAGTGTTAAATGTCAGAAATGAATCGCGCACTCTGCTGATTCGGACAAGAATATGCAAATGCTATGAAATGATCGCGCACCCTGTTGCCGATCTGAATGCCAAGAATCAAATGCCAGGATTGAATCGCACACTCTGCCGATTCGAACAAGAATATGCAAATGCCATGAAATGATCGTGCACACTGTTGCCGATCTGAATGCCAAGGGTTAAATGTCAGAAATGAATCGTGCACTCTGCCGATTCGGACAAGAATATGCAAATGCCATGAAATGATCGCTCACCCTGTTGCCGATTTGAATGCCAAGAATCAAATGCCAGGATTGAATCACGCACTCTGCTGATTCGAACAAGAATATGTAAATGCCATGAAGACACACTCACGCACACAGAGAGATTCACAACTAAGCCCAAAACTCGAATTTCTTTGAGAACGGGGGTCGGGGGCCCCAGCCTGACCTCCGCCTTACCACCCTGCTCAAGGATCACTAATATAATGAGGGCAGGCCTGGAATATCAAAGTAGGCCTCCGGAACAGGAGCTCAGGAAGTTGCTGCTGCTCTGCACCGGGACCTCTGAATAGTGAGCACGTGGAGCTGGGCTGGCTCCCTTAGATAGAGTCAAGCCCAGCCCACAAACCACACCCAGTCATGCTGCAGGGAAAGCTTCTAGAAGGTCCTAGAAAGGGACCACACCCTGACACACTCAGTAAGCCTGCAGCAATACCTTGCAAATGAACAGTTATTGCAAACATCATTAATAGTGTTTTTCAAGGTAAAACTCTGCAATGCAAAAGGTTAACATACTGCATATTGTATTGTATTTTATTGTAATAGTATTTATATAGCGTTTACTACCCCTGACGAGGCGTTGAAGCACTTTTTGGCGAGTAGCACCCTACTCCGGAACCCAACAAGAATTTGTGATGGATTAGTATTGGGAAATATGAGTACAGTTTTAGTATTATTATGAATTAATTTGAGCCATGGATATAAGAGTTTGCTTGTTAGATTGACAGGAGTAATGGAGGGGTGGAGGAGGAGGAGAGAAATCCAGAATTGTTAATTGGGAGTACATCCCTCATTTACTCATCCTAGTATCTTGGGATGAGTAAAAGGGGATGGAGGAGGGAAGATTCTGTGGAAGGGTTAGGGAGATCATAGTAGCAGGGTGTAATAAATTAGGGCAAATTTAGTAGGGTTGTTTGGGAGGTCATGGTAGTAGAGTGAGGTTTTGTGAGTTAGATGTGGAAGCGGAGGGAAGAGCTTAGGCAGAGTTGTTTAGGAGATGAAAGTAGTGGAATGGATTTGGGATGAGTCAGTGTGGGGATGGAGGATATATTGATAGAGACATGACATATGATGATGGGTAGGTAAGTGTGATAAGATGAGAGCAGGGATTCATAGATATCTAGTATAACAACCCACCCAGGAGCCATGGAATGACCCACGAACATGCCAACCACAGAAACAACACACACATATATATATATACACACACACACATATGCACACATATATGCACATACAATACGTAATGTATCTAGTCCCAAATTTACTCCTGCTGCTTTGAGCCATGCCTTTACTGCTCAAGTTGCCAACTACCACTAAGAATCCAAAATCAATGTGAGTTTGGAATCCATCATGCTCTTGCATAAAAACTGGGTTTTTGCATTTTTTGTTACCTGTAGAGCACGCACTGTCCTGATGTTGACACTATTGAAGAAATGGTCTCATTCAGGGTTTGTTCTTGTCTTGGAGTCTGGACTAAAGAACTCACTCCACCGTTATTAGTCTGTGCAAATAGTGGCAAAAGCTGACCTAACGTAATGGATAATAAAATTGCATCTCTACTAGCAAAATATCCAGTTTTCTGTGTCTGTATTGTTCTCACGCTCTGCATTTAAGGAATCTGTATTTGAGCAGGCTCTTTTTGAATTATATTTAGCTCTTTCTGACCTGGAAATAACACTAAATTAGTAGTCGTCCTTATAATTTGAGCCTCTGGATAAGTTTCAGGAATGTTTATTTCCAACTGATGTCTATTGTTCAATGAATCATTGAAATTACTCTGCATCTGAACTCATTCATAGCTCAGTTTTAGTTTTTGCTCCTTATTTACTGAAGAACTCTTTTTCTTTTTCTTTTCAGCTTTTGACTCACCCGCGTCATCTTTTGTTCTCCCAGGAAATACCCTAATTCCCTGTGGAGTGGCTACTCTCCACCTTTTCTGCTCCTCTTCCCATCTAGCTTCTGCTAGTGTCTTTTCTACTCTCCTCACTCTTTTCTTGAATTTCAATGCTTGTTGCTGTTTAGCGACCAGCTCCCAAATTGCTAAGGCTTCATACTGTGCTGGCCTCGGAGGAGGTTTCAAACTGTGCATTTTCTGCCTCAAATTCTCCAAAATTCTCAAATTTAATGTACCATTTTCTGGAAAAGCCAAACAACCTTCTTCCTTTGTGATCTTAACTCAATGTTTCAACCAAAGGCACGCTCCTGTATCCTTCTCCTCAATAACAATGTATGCCAGAGTATTTTCTGGTGGACAAAATTCTCCCTCAAGTGCCGGAATGTACTCATCACCCCTCAAGGCACTTCTCAAAGCTTTGAAAAACGTAATTTTCAATAGACTTTATTCAAAAACGAGGTCCACAATTTTTTTCTTTTTATTCATGAACAAAATTAAGCAAAATAAACAACGAAATCTGTTAAAAAAAAATAACCAATCAGAGAAAGTGACTTCAATCCCACAATCCTCTTCGACACTCTCACCTTCCAATCGCACTACACTAGTGTCGGACTGATAGACTAATCTGTGCGCAACCCTTCTCACTAACCAACCTATCCCAGCACAGATCAATATGTGTCACACTAATGCACACACCCCTTCTCTGTGCGACTGCTGAGACAATGACAAAGTCTTTCGACCTGACTTTTTCCACAACTCACACATTAAACCAATTCAATATTAGTTTGCAAGCAAAACCTTAAACCAAATAAGAAAACAAATTTGCCCATTTACTTCAGGTAGGGTACTACAATAGCTTCAGGAACCCTCCCAATGTTATCTTTGGCACCGCTAGAATCATACCCTTCAACCTAGAGCATCTCTGAGGACTGGGGAAATTCACTTAAGGCACCTAGCAACTAATTTTCTCAGATCTGTATAACATTTCAGAAAAATTAGTAAAATGATTTCAAAAGAATTCTTTCACAAACTATGACATCGTCACCATGACATCATCAAACAATGACATAACAGTAACTTTGCTACCAAAAACTGCTCCAGCGCCAAGAAATCCTAGCTATTACCTCAAACTAAATAGTGGATTTTGCGCCTCTGGCCAATGGATCGACGCAACATTGATTTGAGGGGATGTCAAGGATGATGTACGTCACAATAAACACGAATAACCGAGAAATCAATAATCTAATCTCTACACAATAACCACACCAGTTTATTAAGAAGCATTATAAATTTATTTCCCTATATTAACAACACTAAAGTCATGAAAATAATTCTTAAACATAAATGATAAGCCTATAGAATCATTAATGGTTGATTAGAGCGTCTTATATATCTGAGTTCAATCAAAGCAAGTAAGCAAATTATCTCAAGTATTATAACACAACTTAATAACATCAGTATTTGCAGCAGTGAAATGGTATACATTTGAGCAAAAGATCAAAGAATTTCAATATGAATCATGAGCATGTAAAGTCATATTCACTCACTAACCACTAATTAGCATTAACACGTTGGGCTTCATGTAAAAAGGAATTTAAAAAAAACACAAATTTAGAAAATCATACTAGCTCGGGTTATAATAAAAAATATATTATCATTATGCAGAAATTCATTTATAAGTTGCAGCTGGTACCTGTAAAACAAAAGATACATATAACAATACAATTTCATACATTACCCATAGAACAACAACATGCTGTCTACTTCAGCAAGGGGACACCATCAGGAAAGTATCATAGGGTCTGGTCTCTATCAACAGCTAAACCCACATCACTAATACGACTCTTTCCCAAGAAGATCCTCCACTAACAATTCCCTCAATTCACACGAATGAACAAACCAAGATGAAAATAAAGATAAACCCCAAGAACAGGTGACAGAATGTTAAAAACACTACAAAACTCAAGATTGGTCAGTACGTGGGGTGTAATACGATTCAGCCAATAAAACTACTGTTAGATAGCTAAAAGTTCATTGTCGACATCATTAACTAAACACAATTATAATAATTTCTTCTTCTCTTCCGTCTCGTCTGTTTATCCATTGTTCCAACTCGTCAGAGTCTCAGGTTCAGCGGAAATATCTAACAATGTTGCATCTACTTCCATCCTCGAGGAAGAAACCACATGTTAGTGTCAATTTTAAACAATAGAACAGTCAAACTCAAATAATGACCTAATAAATCTGACCTTGTAAGACATAACGAAAAAAAAAATACTAGGGGTAGCTGTCTACACGTCTATAAATTATTAATCACACTCTTTTAAGGTAAGCATTGAGCAATGGAAAATAACCACGATTTTAGCTGAAGTTTGCCTAAATAGAGAACAAAAAGAATTATAGTGACCATTTACAAAAGGCACCCATTTTTCACATATTAGTTCAATGATCAGTACATTATTTATTATTAAAAATCTTGTTACAATTTCCACTCCTGCAGAGGAATAGCTTTTTGGCAAAATCCCAGATTTACTCACCTTAGTAAATCTGAGATTGCGTCAAATTCTGTGGGAAAATGTATAGAAACGCCCATGCTCCACTCATGGAACTCCTCCCTGAGTACCTTTTTATTTACTAAATCATGCAAAGTCACACAAAGTGGCTTTGCGTGGCTTAGTATATGCCAAAAAGTATAAAAGTGGTGCAACCCCAAAACAAAGCCTCAGTAAATCTGCTCCAAAATGTTTAGCAAAAATAATTTGACTATATAATTAATTATATTGCCTCATGTCCGTAAAAAATAGTCGGGAGAGGGTTAGACTGTATTTTCATTCTCACTTAGTGCAAGCTGCAGCTCATATTAAGCTCAGCTCTCATCCATTTGAGTGTTTGGGAGTCCATCCAACTACGGAGAGCAGAGACTAACAACATCCCAATTGATTGACTTGTTAAAGTCTTCATCCCTATATTTGAGCAAAGTTTTCAATTGTGAGAGACATACAACTTTCTTCAGTTTGTGATACAGCCAGACTTATAATTTGGAATGCCTTGGAAGTACATCAGCTCCTCTGAGATAAAGGCAGAGGAAAGAAGGAAAGAAAATTTAATGTACAGTTTATAATAGAAATCTCTACATAGAATATTCGTGAAAACTCACATAAACTACAATGATGAAAGGATAGCACATCATTCATATTGTAATTAATTATTATTGATTAAAAATCATCAACTTCTTCACAGATGTAGACATTTAAAAAAATGAATACATCCTTTCCTCCGAGACAGCAAAAGTAAATATATGTATAGGTATGTATATATACAAGCAGCAGAATTTAATGTTAAAGATAAAGAAACAGAAATAATTTCCAACATCACATTGCCCTGGATTTTTGAAAAACGGTATTTAAAGCAGTACAGAAATTTTGAGCATCAGGTACAAGGTACATTAACTGGATTCTTGGACCATCTCTGGTTGAGTAATGAGCCCTTACCTTATAACTGAGATCTCCAAAGATGGCATAGATCAGTCAATTTGGAGGCAAATAGTTCCACTCTATAACAAGGTTCAGGAATTTATGATTGGTGAATTGAGAGAAATTCTATTTTGCTTCTTTTTTGTATTTTCTCTGCATTGTGATTCATTTGTCTCACATGTTCTAGAATGGTGCAGGTGAACTCTGTAGGGTGATGTTTTGTTTCTGTAAAGTGAGACACCAACTTAGGGTGTGATCATTTGATTTTTGATGGTGCTCAAATGAATCTGAAATCTGAGCTTGACTTTTCAGCTTGTCAGGTCTATATAACCCTGAATCAATAAATCAGTTTTTTTTAAAGCGTGGCTACTCACCTGTGAGGGTCTCAAGACGTTGAGGGGGAGGGGCCTCATCTGAAGGTTCTTCCTGAAGATGGTGAGCCGATGGGCTTTGTCTGAGGTGCAGGGCGAGGTTGTTCCAGCTCTTTGCTGCGAAGTAGGTGAAGAATAGTCCTTTTGAGCTGGCTTTTTGGATGCAAGAGATGGTGGCCAGGGCATCTGGGCAGAGTGGAGGTATCTGGCGGGGGTGTGGAAGGAGGCGCAGTGGTTCGGGTAGGCTGGTCCTGCGTTGTGTATGGCCTTGTACGTGTGGGTGAGTAGCTTGAAGGTGATTTGTTTCTCAACCAGGAGCCAGTGGAGGGTCCTCAGGGTGTTGGGAGACGTATTCTCGGTGTGGGAGGTCCTGGGTGAGTCTTGATGAGTTGTAGTTTTTTTATGTTTCAAGTCGAAGTGCTGGCATAGAGGGCATTGCCGTAGTTGAGCATGCTTGTGACTAACGTGTGGGTGACTGTCCTGTGACAGTCTGCTGGGATCCATTTCAAGATCTTCCGAAGTTTGTGGAGTCTGTACCAGCAGGAGGAGGTGACTGAGTTTAACTCGCAAGTCATTGATAGGGAGGAGTCGATGATGATGCCAAGGGTGCGGGCGTGCTCAGTCGATGCAGGGGGGGCGCTGAGGGGTATGGGCCACCAGGAGTGTCCCAAGCTGAGGTGGCATTTCCGAAGATGATGTGCTCAGTCTTGTCAGAGTTGAGCTTGAGGCAGCTTTCTCTCATCCAGGTGGATACGGCGTCCATCCCTGAGTGGAAGTTCCTTTTGACCGTGTCCAGGTTTTCGGTGAGGGAAATGATGAGTTGTGTGTCATCTGCATATGACACGATGTTCATACCATGGCTTCTGACGATGGCTGCAAGAGGGGCCATGTATACTTTGAACAGTGTGGGACTCAGTGAGGATCCTTCGGGGACTCTGCAGTTGACTCCTGTGGGTCTGGATGTGTAGGGCAGGAGTTTGACCCTCTGAGGAAGGGGTGGATCCATTCAAGGACTCTTCCGCGGATTCCTATGTCCTGGAGTCTGGTGCATAGAGTGCTGTGTCGAAGGCAACTGAGAGGGATGTCTCCATGCTGTGGTTGCTGTGGAAGCCGGACTGGGAGCTGTCCAGGGAGTTGTTGGCCTCAATTAAATTCCGTATTTGTGCATTGATTGCTTTCTCTAGTACTTTGGTAGGGTAGAAGAGAGATTGGCCGGAAATTCTTTAGTTCTGATGGGTCGGCCAAAGTTTTCTTCAGGAGAGGGCATGTTTTGGTGTGTTTCCAGTCCTTGGGGAAGGTGCCAGTGTTGACAGGGCAGTTCATTGTGTTCCGGAGCTTGGGGTCGATGGATGTGCTGGCTCTGATGCATATGTGGTGTGGACAGTGGTCCGTGGCGCCTCTGGAGTGGGTGCTGTTCATGATGCTGCCTATTCTCTCCGTGGTGAGCGTGGATCAGCTGTGGATGGTCTAGGTGGTTTCTGGGGGGGCTGGGTTGATCACAGGTTCTGGTGCCAGGATTATCCAGGAGAAAGCTGTCGTAGATGTCCTGGATCTTGCGGTGGAAAACGGTGGCGAGTTTGTCGCAGAGGTGCTGTGACGGGGGCATGCTGGTGGCTTCGGAGGGGGGATCTGTGAACTCGTTGATGACTGAGAAGAGTTCCTTAGAGCTGTGTATGGAGGAGTTAACACGCTCCCGGAGTGCGTCCTTCCTTGTGTTCTTGATTTTTCAGTGGTGGGCGGCGGATGCGGCTCTGAAGGTGGTGAGGTCTTCGCTGGTGTGGCTGTTCCTCCATTTTCTCTCTAAACGTCTGCGGGTACACTTTGATTCTTGGAGTTCAGTGCTGAACCAGCTAGCTTTCTTAGGCACGCGTTTGGCCGTTGTCAGCAGGAAAGGGGCTAGAGTGTCTGCGCATTCGGTGATCCATGCATTGAGATTGCACGCTGCTGTGTTGGCGTTATCAAAGGGAGGGGTTTGGTGAGAGGTGAGGTACTCATTGGTAATTTGTTCCATTTCCTGTGGGTGTCCTGGGGGTGTGGGTGTGTTGATTGTGAAGTGTATGCAGCGGTGGTTGGTCCAGTCTGGGATGGAGATGGTCTTGATGGTGATCTGGTTGCTTCAGATGAAGATGGGGTCCAATGTGTGTCCTGCGATGTGTGAGGGGGTGGAGACCAGCTGTCTGAGACCAAGGATGGCAAGGTTGCCGAGAAGAGCGGTGGTATTTGGATCGGCGCGGTCCTCGAGGTGGAAATTCAGGGCACCGAGGAGGAGGTAGTCATCTGACTGCAGGGTCTGGGGATAGAGTTGTCTACAACATCGCCTATGAAAGCTGGGTGGGTGCCAGGTGGCCTGTACACCAGGGTGCTGTGGATGCAGGTGTTGTGGTTGGAGTGGACGAGGAAGTGAAGGTGTTCCATGGTGGTGCATTGTTCTTCTGGGATGGCCTTGACACATAGTGAGGAGTCCTCTTCCCGAGCGGGAGGGCAGGTACCTCCGTAAGATGCTGTATCCATCGGGAATGGCGATGGTGACGTCTGGTCCCGGTTGGGGTAGGGCCAGGACTCGGTAAGGAAGGTGATGTCTGTTTGGCCGGTGTCGATCAAATCCCAGAGTTCGGTGGTGTGTTTGTGGAGGGAGCGGATGTTCAAGAGCAGGCAGTTGATGGAGTTGTGGAGGTTGTTTTTATCTCTGTGTGTGGGGAGTACCTTCAGCTTGTTGAGGCTGGTGCTGAAGTTGCAGTTCCTGCAGGTGAAAGGTCCGTGGGTGTCCTTGGGAGAGATGATGCAGCAGTTCCTGAGGCGTCCAGTGTTAAGACAGAGTAGTGTCTAGGCATAGTAACGGAGGCAGGCCATGGGGTGGTTTAACAGAGATCCAGGGTTCCCCGTGCTGGGCACGGTCCGGGCGCGGACGGGTGCAGATGGGCTTGCCTTTGGCACAGCCGCTCCGCGTTCGCCTTTAAGAAGGGGAGGAGGCAGGAGGGGCGGTCGGCTAGGAAGTGGGAGGGCGGGAAAGGTGCTTCATGGGGACAGGGCCGCAGGGGTTGGAGCAGTGCAGGAGGGGGCAGAGGAAAGAATGGGAGATAGAAAGAAAAGGAAAAATTAGTGAAAAAAGGCAAAAAAGAAAGAGTCAAAGAGGGCAGAGGAAGGGAGGAGAGATGGAAAATAAAAGGAAAAACGAGTGTGAAAAAGCAGAAGAGAAAGAGTGAAAGAGCCACAGAGAGAAAATTACTTACTTGTGATGACCACTAGACTACCAGGGATGAGGCACATGGATGAACCTACGGGTGGAGGAGGACCTCAAACTGAGAGTCAGGAGACTCTCAGTTCATCCCAGGCAAAAGGCAGTGGCAGCAGCAGCCAGAAGAACTAGGGAGGGCAGCAGACACTGACAAGGAGGGAGATAGAAAAGAAAAGGAAAAATGAGTGAAAAAAAGCAAAAAATTAAAGAGTGAAAGAGGGCAGAGGAAGGGAGGAGAGATGGAAAAGAAAAGGAAAAACGAGTGAGAAAAAGCAGAGGAGCAAGAGTGAAAGAGCGACAGAGAGAAAATACTTACTTGTGATGACTACTATGCTACCAGGGATGAGGCGCAGGGACGAGCCTCCAGGTGAGAAGGGCCCCAAACTGAGAGTCAGGAGACACCCAGTTCTTCCCAGACAAAAGGCAGAGGCAGCAGCAGCCATGGGAGCTGGGGAGAGCAGCAGACGCTGACCAGGGGGTCAGTGCAGTTGCTTAAGACAAATAAATTCTAACCTTGTAGCAGAGGTATTGAGGCAATATTGGATCCACTGTTGTGTGTTTTCATTGTGATTTCTTTACTTGACATAGTTAAATGGCAGCCATTACAATTTCTACAGGGTTTGGAGGTAAGTCTCATTAAGATTCATTGAACATTGAGAGGAGAACATGAGTGTACTGGTTATATTTTGAAGGAACATTTTAGTTTTCGAATGGTTCCATCACCTAGAATATGCCAGTTTTTCCAGATGATGTTGTGGATCTTAGTAAAAAAAAAAGAGGTCATACGTGGTGACTAATGTAATGCATTTTTCATTAGTCTGAGATGTATTTTTCAGAAGTGTAGACTGATGAATTTTAAGGGCCCTTTTATATGCCTGATGTGAAACATTAAATGAATACGCTCCTTCAATTAGGTGGTGTTGGACATTAGTAACCAGCGTGATGAAAGCTCAGGTGTTGCTGCAGTTTCATTTACATCTTTAGTGAAAGAACTGTCCACCAGGAAAGTTGTTCCATATGGTCCTTGAATGGAAGGACCTATATTCAAGACCACTGGAATTATGCAGCAGGAGAGAGTCAAGTTGTGCTGCAGGTTCGTGGAAATTATGCGGCAAAAAGGCAAGTTATCCGGCATAATGAGGCACATCTTGTAATAGTATTACTTAATTATGTTGTCCTTTTTAAACTTCGTAATACACTCTAGGCATTGGTTGCATCTCATTAGTGAGAGTGACCAATCCAGCTTTGCAAAGGGCTTTCTACTGAAGGGCAACATGTCTGCATTTTGAGTAAAATTTGAACCATTTGAGCTAAAAACAAACATTTTTTTGTTAAAATCTGCAGATTATGCTGCAAATGATGGAGTCTGTGAAAAATGTGACAAATCTATAACTATGCAAAACTCGCCACAGCCGTGAAATTGCATATTTCAAGTGGCCCTGCCTATAAGGAAGTAAAGAGTTGTTATCTGTAAGTTTTTGTGTATATCAAGTTTTTGACTTTCGACTCTAATGTCTAGATCTAAAAAGGAGGCCTCAGTAGTACTGGATATTCATAGGAATTTACTGTGAGGGTCTTGTGTGTTCACCTATTTTGTGAATCTTTCACGCTCTAAATAGGTACCCAGATGCAGGTATGGAAATAACGACATCCTCGCAAGATCACTACTGCTTCCCTTTTTTATTGTGTGAATATCCTTTCTCGGTGCTTGTAAGTCCTCGACCAGTATAGGCAATGGGGTCCAACTGGTCATTTTTCTATTGTTGGAGGAGGATGACAATTACGCATGTATGGCTGTCACCAACAGAAAACACTAACTGAGTATTGTGGGATGTATAACTTAAGAGTGGTGTCCATCGACTATGCATCCTTGGTGTTTTGAAGTGTGTTCTATTCTTCTGACCATTCCCATGTGGCATCTACCTCTAACACGTTCCTCTATGGTTTAGGTAAAGATGTCAAATTTGAAATAAAAGAACTGGAATAAATCACAATTCCTGGATAACCTCCGACTACTGAGAAGGTTTGCAGGTGCAAGCACCACAGTTTTTATGTGAAGGACCTTCTTTGAGTCAGGAATGGACACTTCTGTGGCAAAATGATACCCAAAAAATTTAATTATCTCAGTTCATGGACTTGCATTTGTTGCAATATGTCATCAGTCCATTATGTTTAATTTTGGCAAGGAAGGTGCGCAAGAGAGTGTGCTGTTTCTATCAATGTGACATGAACCAAAATATCATCACTGACATCAATAACTCCTGGCTAACCTGACAGCACTCCTGTCTTGCAGTTTTGGAGATCTTTGGTGGTTCTTGAGATGAAAAAGTCCAGACACTTGCAGTCCCTGAACCCTATGTGTGAAGAGAGATATGTCAAGGACTCATCCAGGCAAAGCTGGTGATAGCTGAACTGAGGGTGATCTTAGAAAACTACCAGGGTCTGTAAAACTCTTCTACCAGTTAATCATGAGTAGGCATGATGTGTCGCTCACTTTTTATCATTCAGTTGAGCATGTGCATTTTGGCACATATTTGGATCTCACATGCTATTTAGTTTTATTTTGTGCAACTATCGGTGATACCCACAGAGTGTGCCTCTTCGCCATCTCTGTAATGTATGAGTTCTCCAACTTTTCGAATTCTACCTCAACGTACATGGAGCAGCAAACTGAAGCCTCTGAAGAAGCTGTAGACCACAATGAGCAGATCTTCAGAACTGGATGCCAAAAGAAAATATCATGAGCTGAAGAGTATGAAAGTCTTTGCAGGTGAATAGGGCACCCCATTTATAACGGTGACAAAGAACATGGCCCCCACGATATTTTATTTGTAACTGACAGTCAAGTTGAATTTATCCACGATAGGGAGGTGGGAGGTATTATCACATGCCTAGACTCTGATGTGAGTTGGTGATAGTTTTGCATTAAGTAACCGAAAATCATTCCTTACCATGGCTTACAGTGAAGCTACTATGTCAATTAGGGAGTCGATTGTTTTTCCATGCATTCGCAATTTGCACTTGAGGTGAGACTTGTACTTTTTACTTTCATCATCCAGAGCAAACTTTTCTTCCGGAGTCTTCCAGTCTTCCTGTGAAAGTTGTGTTATGGACTTTTTTTTATAGACGCATAGTTAATGACATCCCATGGGACAAGAGGCTAATAAGGGAAGGCTTACATTTGCACATTATTGGCTTTGAGGAAAGATGCTGCTACAGTAGCAAAACTACCTGCCTGCCTTGGAGTCTCCACTGTTGGCGAGTGTCAACTTCACTCACTGCTTTGGAGTGCTCCGACCTGACGAGGTGGATAGAAAACAAGATTTCCAGGTGGTAGCTTGTGCCTGTGTGTGCACTAGTGAGAGCATGGTCGCAACTTAATGGGGGGTGCCCACACAATTAGGCTAATCAGTTTTGTAAAATTGCATCCCTTGATTATCTGGTTGCTATTTTCGTCTTCTTCATTGGTCAGATCACGTGTGTAGGCTAAAGATTAACGAAATCTAATTATTTTGGTAAAATTGCAAATTCTGAGATACGAAATTCCCCAAATTTCCTGAAATTTCACATTTCATGATTAGGCATAATTTTCAATGTAAGGATACTGGTGCGTCATTGCAAGTGCACATCTAATTGCAAGTAGAACAAGCATTTACAATGCAACGGGTCTCGCGTTTGCTCGTGTTAGAGCCGATCGCGTTGTAAACTCCTAACCCGACTTTTCACCTATCGGGCAAAAGTGCATTTATGCACGTAACCCGAAAGAGTGAAATCAAGTAGGTGAAGCGCTCGACATCTGCCAAGCGAGATCGGGCTCGTAAATTAGTTTTAAAAAAAGTCCACGAGCACGATGGAAAACAGCGAGCCTCGCATGTTTTCTGTACTTGGTCGCTGCGCTCGAGGAGGGCTAGCCATCGGAAAAGGCATGACGTATGCATGCCTTCGACTAATGAAAGCAAGCCGATTTAATTAGGGAAGCCCACATACCAATAAAAAGCACTGACATGAAGTTGACAGGGCTCGGAGCCCTTTTCTAAATACTAAAGAGTCTCCCTGCTATACGCATGCGCTCAATGCAAAGCAGGCTCGACCCTAAAAAGGAAGGCACTATTCACAGGTAAAATAAAACTCCAGTGCAAACATTAATACAAATGGTCCCTAGTATACAACACACTCTGGGCAGCTGCTCCTTCCCACGAGCACAGGCAGATCATGCATTCTGCTCCTGCAGGCAACGGCAAAGCCTAGGAGATGGAGACCAGCACAAAAAAGCCAAGCAGGCACACTGCCATGGTGTGGTAACAGGGGGTCGGAGGATCACAATGAACTAAGGGGGAGCACATTGAGGAGGCAAAGCGCTGGGCAAGCACAAAGAAGAAACAGATGAGGCCAGGCAATGAAAGCTTGAGGAGCGCCTACCTTGTCGCAAATATTTGGTTCTTGAAGGAGGCACCATAAAATGCTGCACAGGCCCTATTTAGATGGTCTCTGTCTGGATTGGAGGAACAAATTGCCAAAAAATGGTGGCCTAGAATAGTCAAAAATATCACCACGAGGTGAGTTTAAGGCAAGCTTTCCACACATGTCTTTTTTTTGTTTTTCTGGGAGCCCAAGAGCAGAAGAACCGCGTAAATGCAGTAAGCTACTTAGTCTGAGCGTGCACGAGCCTGTGCCGTCGCCTGGGCATTTCCAAATGTGAGCTGACCCTGCCTGTCGTTCACAATTAAAATTTAGTTTTTGTGATTTTCTGTATATTTGTACATTTACTCTAGTCTAGTCAATCTCACGTCTTGCATCTAATAAAACTATACTATCGGTTTTGCCTTGGCCTGCGCTGGATCTTATTCTCGTCGTATAAAAATGGATACTTATTAATTAAACAAATAGATTACCTCACACTAGATAAGACCATTAACGTTCCTAACTCTAGTGACTGTTATTCCAACCCTCTGACTCCCTTTTATTCTAGTGATAGAAACAACAAAGAGGGTGTCGCAATAAAAAAGAGAATAGATCTACCTGATTTAACAAAAAATATAGTGTTAAATTTTTTCGACTTGAAATATTTGTGCCTTCCTTAAGGGAATGCATTTCAAAATTACGAGTATTTCCGTTCATCAGATAAAGATCGCAAGATCCGTTTCCTTGGTTTGCTCCTTCTGGCAGAACACACACAGCAACCATTTGTATGTCTTTTTTTGCCTTTAACCGTTCTAGAAATGTAAAGAAAGAAAACTGCTGACGTTTATTCCTTGATAAATTCGTAAACAAAATGTATTGTTTTTCGCCGTCTACATATACAGCAAAGTTCCGAGATGTCTGCAAACCATTAGCTTTGGGATTCCACGGAAGCCATCATGCGAGAAAACATTTTAGCAAAAAACAACATTAACCTCAACGTTTCAATGGAGTCCAATAGGCTTGTCAAGGAATCGCGTTGTTACTCTTTAAAATGGCAATTTCCTCCCAATTATGCTTGTTAATGATTGACATAGCTCATCAATATTGTGCTCACCACTTAGTTTAAATACTATAATTATTCTCCTTAATAATGAAATCTTTGAACTAATTAGTGACAATCTAAATGTATTTTGTTGGGTTTATAAATCACCCGTAATAGATTAAATCTGATGAACTCCTGGGCTCTTTATATGTGTTTGAGTTATTTACTCCAGTCACCAGATTCACCTTATACTTAGGGTTACTTAGGGTTAATTGAAATTAAATCCGACAATAGAGTTGGCGTCTAATTTGTCTATGTGCAAATGGTGCCTATTGAAGCTTACCAAAGTATTCTTTAAATGACCTCAGACAATTCAAAACCTGGCAGTGCTCTAACTCTTTTCACTGTAAACAACTATATGTGAGTCCAAATCCCAAACCCATTCACTTGAGACACGAAAGCTAATGTTTTGTAATTTGGAATCCAACGCTCCCAGATTTCCCAGGTTTATATGAGAATAACTCAATGTGTCCAAGGATTTTGTAATTCACTTGTAGTCCTGTGTGTCCCATTACAATCAGGGCTATGGGTCCCAGAATTCACAGCAAAACCTGAACTGGTTAAGCTATTCACTATTTGACTTGGGAATCCTGAAAGGTTTGTGGGTCTTTGTAAGAAAATGCCCCTTTTGTATGGCCTCCCAGTTATTATTTACTGATGTTTTACTCTGAGAGTGTGCTGAGGCCCGCTAATGAGGGCTCAGTGCCAGTGTCCTGACCTCAAAATGTGTATGTTACATTGGCTATACCCAATTGGCACAGGCTAACTTACCCGTAAGTCCCTAGTATATGGTACCCAGGGCCTGTAAGTTAGAGAGGGTCCCTCCAGAGATTGCAGCACTGGTTATGCCACCCTGGGTGTTGACAAGGGTAAAAGGAGTCTACCAGTCTGTCAGACTGGAAGGGCAGTTTTGAATTTGTAGCCTGACTTTGCCACTTAAAAGCTATGACAAAGTCATCCGTTACCCTGAAACCTGTGTAAGTCACCCCTATTGCAGGCCTACTAAGACCTAAGGCAGGGGCAGCATATTTCATGGGCAGAACATGAAATTTACATGTTCTTACAGTAAAAACTTGAAACTATTGTTTTTACTGAGGACAGACATTGTCGCTCCATTGGCGAGAACAGGGTTATGCTTTGACCCATCAGCTGTGCTAACTCCTGGGCCATGCGACCAGAGTTGCTACTCCAAGGTATGAAGCAACTCGCTACATGAAGCCACTTTGTTGTCTTCAGTCTCTTGTGCCCCCAATGGTTGCACATGCAGCTTGAACCCGAGACTTCTTTCAGCCTTCCTGGGAAAGTCATGCTAACAAATCCCAGGAAAGGAGACAATAGGGGCGTGTACTGGAAAGAGCTGTTATCTTCCTCCTCAGAAGACCACATGGCTGTTGGTCCAAAAGGCATGCTTTAAAGCTGAAGCTACATTTGAAGGGCAAATGGGGAACACTTGGGAGAGGGGCAACTCTACTGTTTAGGCAGACTAGCTTGCACCGGGAAGGAGAGGGTGAACCTGTTGGCAAACTGGTTTTCCAGGAATGTTTAGCCCCCTTGGTAGCCATACCTCAGGGTTGGGAAAGGAAGCTCTGTATGCAGAGACAGGAGTGCTGCCATCATGGGAGTGGGCAGCAAAGTGCTTCATGGAACAGTCAGATGCCACAGCTCCCATGAAGTTGTCATCCGGAGGGGGGACCTGGTAGCCCAGTAGCTACCAATCGCATCCTACACTGAGGGCATTTTCCGTACATAAATAGGGCACCCCTGGCACCTGGAATTCAGATCTCATCAGGACTGGAAGAAGGACCAAAGAACGACTGCCCTGCTGCACCAAATTAGCAGCAAAGAGAGGCTGCACTGACGTAGACTATACCTGCTGCACCTGGTGGCTAGCAAAGAAGGGGTCTGTGCCTGCCATGTACTGCTTAAGGAAAAGTCATTGCCAGAACCCAATGAAAGCAAAGAGACAAGGTTTTGTCTTTGATCATAAGACAGGATGACTGGTAGTTCAGTGGCGACTGGATTTCAGCCAGGCCAGAGAAGACCTTGTGGGACATTGCACCCTGTGCCCAGGACCCCCTCATCACTTTTGTGGACTGAGTGGTTCCAGTAGGAAGACCCTTGATGACCACATCGCATCCACAACATCCTTGCACATCTTTCAGCATCCTGTACCCTCCACATCAGGACCACTCCAAAGGAATCCATAGGCCTGAGCATAATGCACCTGGAACTGTCAGAAGACTGCTTTTTCTGTGGAGGTAACTGTTTTCAGGTTAACACACCTGGAACAGTCTGAAGACCGCTTCTTTTGTGGAGGTAACTGTTTCTGAGGGCCTTGCTGGTCCCCCTGACTGTCAGTCTACTGGAGTTGGTTGCCCCAAGTGACTCTAACCAACTGTATAACAACTTGCCTAACTTTTTGTTCAAAAGGTTTCTAAGTGTCAGTGTCAACTTTGTTGAATTTGACAATGCTTTTTCAGGGTGAGTGAAATGCTTTGATTTACAATTCTAAGATGGATCTCTTTCATTGTGGTGTCTAAAAAACATAAAAATACAGTCTGTGTTTTAAATTGGTATTGGATTTCTTAAGTGTCTTGATTTCTTCTTCAAATGTTTTGGTGCTGTTTAAATGCTTTACACTTGTTCTTTTGTGTAAGCCTTGTTGCTCAAAGACACACCTAGCCAGGTTTAAGTTGAAGGTTTGACAATCAAAACCTAAGGGTTCTAAAGAAGTTGGTAAGTGTATTACACAGATAGCTTGTACAACCACACTAAATAGTACAGGAGGATGGGAGCACACTGCCTCACATCACAGCACAGTTCACCCCTTTGCATTGTGGTGAATGCAGTACAAAGTTTTCACTTATTTGAATATTAGCTGTAGTTTTTCACCAAATTTGGAGAAGATAGTGCTGTACATCTCTAGACACGTGTCTCTGGATTTTATCGTTCATCAGTAGAGATCCAAAAACAAATTTCATCAGGGGTTGCTGAGAATGCTGCCACAGTCCTCTGAGGTCACAGTACCTCTCCATGTCGCACAAGTGCATCTCCAAAAGCTTGTCAGCTTGATGGCTCAAGGGACCCTTTTAAAACCGAAGGTGGATGGAAGTACACTGCCTCACATCACAGCACAGTTAATCCCTTTGCATTATGGTAAATACAGTACAAAGTTTGTGCTTACTTGCATATTAGCTGTAGTTTTTCACCAGATTTGGAGAAGATTATGCTGTACATCTCTAGACACGTGTTTCTGGATTTTATCCTTCGTCAGTAGAGATCCAAAAACAAATTTCATCAGGGGTTGCTGAGTACCTCTCACTGGCACACAAGTGCATCTCCAAAAGCTTGTCAGCTTGATGGCTCAAGGGAGCCTTTTTAAACCGAAGGTGGATGGAACTACACTGCCTCACATCACAGCACAGTTAATCCTTAAAGCAAAGGGGTAAACTGCATTCTGGAGAGTGAGGCAGTGTGCTCCCAACAGTATCCACACTACATAATCCCACATCCTTTCCGAACAGTGTTATTCTTGGGAAATGGGTATCCATGTAAAACTAAATGAGCAATGAACATTGACATTTGCAGCCTTGCTGTGTCCAGTGCTGGAGATTTTATTTATAGCCTCGTACAAACCAGCAGGCATATTTAAGAGCATGGATTGCTCCACTTTGTAACCCTTTACACTACATTATGCACCAAGCATAATGTATGCAAAGGGGGTGTTCCTCCATTGGGGGGGGGGCAAATAAATAGCACAAGGAAATATAAAAGATTTCCTTTCACCGTTGTTTTAGGCACTTTCAATGCCTGCGCACAGCACGCGTTAAAAGGAGGCTTCCATTGCTTACAATGGGCCTCTGGGTGCTTTGCAGGATTAGCCTCAGATTTTTTTCTGCTAATCCTGAAAAGGGCCAGAGTAGAGTCAAAAATTCAGACACTAGTCCCCTAACTACCATCATGGTGAGCCGTATTTTAAATACGTTACACACATGGTGGCATCAAGGGGGCGCCAAGGGGTGCAAGACAAGTGGCGCCGCACTGTGTGCAGATCCTCTTTTCTTAAATATGCCCCCAGGTGCTGTAGTCTTAGTTCACTTCAATTAATCTCTTTGTATCAGGTTTCAATGGTTTATAGAAAAATGGCAAGGGAGGGATTATGGTTTGGTGTCAACAGTAAACTGTGTAAAACCTAAATATAAGTGCTGCCAATGTTAAAGTCTGAAAACACTTGAATTTGCCTCTGGAAGAGCCAGTAAAAACTAAATTTCTACTACCTTTTTAAGAAATTGTTTTCTTGCAATTTCCAATTTGCCTTTTTTTTGGATGAAACCTTACAATAAAATAGAATGAGGCTTAGCAGACCATAGATTGCCAGAAGTGTCATATCTTTCTACTTCACATTTATTTTGTGGATGTTTTTCTATCTTTTTGTACTTGTCATTTTCATTTATTTATTCGTTTGTGAGTTATTCTTGACGTTATTTGTCACCTTCTGAGTTTTTTCTATGTAAATAAGTAATGTAATGTATGTAATGTTTCAAATTTGCCAGGGCCAAGCCTGAGTAGCCCATCCAGTCCAAGAATTTTGCTTTTCATTTTTTTAGTTGTAGTCGAGCACATTACATTGTAAAATCCAGACTACAAGTCCCAGAATGCAAAAAATAAAAATAAATCCTGGGCTGGATGAGGTGCTCATGCATGGACATGGAAACGTTGAGAGGGCAAACTGAGAATTTCCCGCCTCCTCAATGTGCTTGTATTCTTGGCAGAGGAGGACATTGTTGCAAAGGAATTTCAGATCGCTTGCCGATTTGCCACTAATGATTTCGGTACCAAGGGTGTACTGTTCCATCCCTGGTGTTTAGTTAACAGCCTAATGCATTCTTGAAGATGTGGTTCAAATCAGTTGCTCAAGCGGACTTCCTGTACCTGAGAACAATAATAAAGGACATACCAGCTCTTCTTTAGTGACATTGATTTATCTGGTACCCACATGTTGATGAAAACGCTGTTTGACAGATGCTCAGATGCTCGCAGGACAGCACTGCACAAGAACCCCCCCAATCTCCGTCAATGGATCAGGGTTTGCCTCTCGCATCTATGTCTGCATTCAATGAACACTAGTAGAATAGAGGTGGGATAGGCAGGGAGTTCAAGAGATGACCTGAGCCAGAGCCGAACCATGGCTTGGCTTGGTTATAAGACCCTAAATACCAGCTTAACCAGCAAAAACAAATCAGCATGGGGAACCTGAATTTGATATAATACAACCTAAGCACCAGCCACACAACATTACAAAAAGCTGCTACATAGTACATAACTCACAGAAGCTGCACGACAAAGCATATTCCTGCTACATAACATAACATGGCTGCTAGATAACAACATAGACAGCAGAAGCAGTAGCAGCTACACATCATGGAACAATACAGACACAGCAGCCACACAGCATAACCCGGCACAACAGACAATAACTGCAAACTACAAAACATATTCAGCAACTACAACACAACGTAAACAGCAGACACAAACCATAACAGACAGTAGGTATACATTGTATAATAAACAACAGCTACATAAGACCGCACACATCTTCTACATAAAATTTCATGGAGATGAGTTACATAGCATAGGCAGCATCTCGATAAATTATACAGCAGCAGGTTCATTTTATATGGCATGCGATATTATAGACAGCAGCTAGATAACACAGATATTAACTACGTATTAGAGAGCATGGAGAAGAGCAGCACCTACATTCTATATAACATAGACAGCAACCATAACAAAGCCCAAGTAGGAGAAAGGCACAGGAGGTGGGGGGTCCATTTACGTTGCTGGCTAGTGTTGCGGCGGTGCTTCCCCACATGGGAAAAGGGCAGAGTTTAGTGCACCATTAAAGCAGCCTTCCCACTCTCGCCCCCATATCCCACTGCAGGTGGGCCTTCAGGAGGGTGATCAAAGGCAAAAATCCAGCAGCTTTGAAAATGCTGATGGTGGTGGGGGATCCAAGGATATTTTCCTGCTTTGCCAAGTGTTCTGTAATAACCAGCATTTCTTCTGCCTTTAAGTTCCTGTTATGATTGCGCTGCAGAGGTCCATCATTGATAATGTGCACACTGGCCAGCCCTGAGGGGGTGAAGGGGTTAAATACCAATTAAAAGAGCCCCTACCTTGAAGCTGGCCAACAATTCTGCCCTAGCTGGGTATGTGCGACCGGAGCTCAACCTAGCAGGTAATCAACAATGTAAACATCCTGCGGTGCGCTGGCAAGCCTCTTTGTTCTGTAGGAGTGCAAGGCCCTCCTCCTGCACTTAACTTTTTACAGTTTCACCTGTCACCTCAGCCAGCTTTGCAAGCCAGCGTTTCAGCTTTGTAATGCTGCGGGAAAGGAGGGTTGGCTGCCCGCTGCCCCTTAATAAGAGTGTGGAAACCACTGCAAAGTCCCTTTTATGAGATCACAGTTTCCGAATTTCAAAGTCTCATCAGATTTCTGCCAGTTGAGAATCTAGAAGCAGGAATGGAAAGCAATAATTATGCTTGTTTCTAGTTTTTGTCGTCTCTTTAATTGTGTGTTTCTTTATATTCAGAAGTATAAACACTGCGTTGCCTTGAAGCAATGTAAAGGGATTTTTTAGTCCTATAAATGGAGGAGTGCAAAGCAGGTGTCAACTGACAAAAAAGTTTCTACTGTTAATTTGAATTAATGTGAATGGCATCAATAGCATCTGCCATGATGAAGCCCGTTGATGAAGCGCTAGTCCAAGTGTTGAATTGTGCTGTAGCACATATATTATCATTGTGTTGTGTCGCCCTTGCATCACACATGGGGGCTCAATGGCGACACAACAGCAAAGAAGGATTTAGCGAGCTACGCAAGGCTACCATGCATGACCCTGAGTGACTTCTTATATATAGAGTACCACGTAACACAAGGCAGAGTAACTCACTGCCTTAATTTACTCTGCCCCAGGGACGCATTCCATGGGTGGAGAATTGGTGTTCCCATGCATCCACTCATGGATTTTGGCGCATTTCCAGATTTACCAACACTGCTAAACCTGAGAATGCATCAAAATGTTAAGCCTTTCCAGGGTAAGGGCAACAAGGAGAAATATCTTTACTTCTCCCTCTTTTTTTCTCTTTCTAAGTGTGCTGCATTCTGCAGCACACTTAGAAAGAGGAAAATGTTTCAGAGGGTTGTTTTGTGCAGGAAGGTGCCTCTTCCTGCATAAAAACAATCTTGCCTGCCTTGGCGCTTGGCAGCCCATTTGAGCCAGTGCATTCAAAGGACTGGAATGCACCATATTGTGTTAACTAGGGCGCATTCTTACCTCGTCCCTTTCACAGAGCGCCTCAAGGTGGCCTGGTGCTTGAAATAATGATATATCTGCCCCCCTGGGCCAGGGAGAAAAGTAAACTACTCTGGTATAATTAGCTTCATTTCACGTTACACTTGTTATGTAAAATTCCCCAAGTTGCGCCACGTAATTCCTCGTTGATCGCAATAACATTTTACCACAAGTGTTCAGGGATAACACAAATGATCAGAATGTGAGTGGATGTTGTTTACTCTACTTCTGTTTTTCATGTTATTTTTTACTATGGAATGATCCTTGTGTCAAAATGTGAAGCAAGGACTCATTACATGCTAAAATGTAGCATTAAATAACATATTTGCATTTGGTATAATATATGTATAATTTTCATGAAATTTCACATAATTACACAAATTTCACTCATCCTTACTGTAAACTAGCTCAAGGAGTGATACTTAGGTCTAGACATTATTATTATATTCTATATACACTCTCTGTGACTAAGGTCTGTATATAATTGCCTTTCGTTTTTATCTGCCCTTTATTTGCATTAAAGAAATCACATACTGATGTTTATTGGAATTTAGATATTTGATGTTATTGTGAAACAAATGCATTCTAACTATAATACGTATTTGATTTTTTAACTCACTCTTCCTGGCAGTTTCAAAGCACAAGCATATATGAGGCTTACAAAGTTTTATGTGGCATTTCTCTGTCCTACAATCAATACAGCAGACGTGAAAGCCGCTGAGTTTTCAATGTAACACCCTTTTTTACCCCACAAACATTTTGGCACAGATGAAATGGAATGTTCCTTGAGAATCAGATTAAAAAAATGTAAAACAAAGCTCTGTTGAGAATTGGATTACTGGTTGAAGGGATGTGAGCCCTGGTCAAGCAGCAAACACAATTCTAGGTAGGGTAGGGCACCAGCAAACCCCAAATTAGCCTGTGCTAACCTCCTGGTGGCTTGGCACAGAGCAGTAAGGCTTAACCTAGAGGCAATGTGTTGAGTAATTGTGCAACACTTAAACATTAAAATAGTGCAAGCACCACACAAAAAGATCTCACACCAGGTTAGAAGAATAGAGATTAAGTTAATAAATAAAACAAGACCTAAATGACAAAAATTCCATTAGTAGAACTAGAGAATTTTTAGAGAAAAAGTGCCAAAAGGCGTGGATATCTGGTCTCGCTGGACTGTCAGAAATTCACAAACTCAAGCTGACCACAATGGAGCATGGGTTGGCTGCAGGGACCCTGATAGACCAGCTGAACAGACTACCTTAAATCCTGGTTTATAGAGTGTTGTGGTGGTCCACGTTGAAACAGCATCACGCAGGTGAAGGAATGCTTTGGTTTCAAGATGCAGAGAGGCTGCGGAGCGAGGTCCTGGTGCGTCAGCATCGAGGATCCCTTAGACAAAGGCTTGTGATGTGAAGTCCAGACTTGGAGATACATTGCGCAGTCAGAGCGATGTGCAGATTCCAAGGAGTAGTGAGGCTGTGATGGTGAGCTTGACATCATTATTGAGGCTGCTTTCAGCGAGAGATTTAAGGGCCTGCGATGAGGATGTTTTGCACAGTGGTGGTTCTGAAGGTGATGCAGACTGCTGTGAAGATTCAAGTCTTTGGGATAGGCACAATCAATGCAGCAGTGGAGATGCTTCCTTTCTGCTCCACAGGTCCAGATGTGTACTGAAGTGGTGGTGCCTGAGGTCCTTCTTTTATACACAGTTGTGCTTTTGAAATGGGGACAGACTTCTAGAGGAATTCCTTTGAAGTGCACAGATGCCCTGCCTTCATGGTTCTGGCTCCAGACTAACTACGTAGTTGGGGGTGGTGCAGCCTATTGGGTGGAGGCAGAAGACAGTCTATTCAGGGGTAAGTGAGGTTGGGCCCAGCTCCTCCCTCCCATCATGTCAGTGATAGCCCATCTAGTCACACCTAAGCTCCCATTGTGTGTGGCTGTCTATGAAGAATACACAGAGATCAACTACCAATTACACTCAGTCATGTGACCAGAGACAGGCTGCAGACACCAAATGGCTATGGCAAGAAAATGATACCGTTCTAAAAGTGCCATGTTCAGAATAGTAATTTAAGATCTAAGATCACCATAAGTTAGGATTTAAACTTTGGTTTCCAGAGACACCAAACATGATCCAATCATTTCTTCCCATTTGGAAATTACATTTATAAAATGTATAAGACAACTCTGATGTTATCCTGTGGGAGAGATAGACCTCTCTGGCCCAGCAACAAATGCCTGATGATTAAGGTCCCTATCATTTGAATGGTGTAGAGATAGTGGCTGTGCTTTTCCAGTCACAGGTAGAGGGAACAGCCTACCAGATCACCTCAGAAACCCGGAACAGCCTGTGCCCTTTAGGAAAGCATTAAAACCATGTCCTTATAGAATATGTTCAAGGATGGCCGAGTCCTATTATTCTAAACCTAAGGGCAATTAGCACTACATTGACCAATAACAATGATAAAAGTGTAATCAGGCAGAACTGTGTAGGTTAACTAGGTGCAGCCAGGAGTAGCAGCTGCTAGTCATACAGTTACAAATTGCTCCTTCTAGCACTACCCTTGCATTCCCTAGAGCCAAGTTCGTGAAATGAGTAACAGCAACAAATAAAAACAATCAGCGCTGTAAGTGCCCTACAGAATTTCTATAGTTTGGACTCCTCCCTTTCTCCCTAGTTCCTCAGCAGCTAATATGGGGTTGTTGAGGCACTAGGGCTGAAAAAAAGGAAAAAGCTGAGATGTCATCAGTGTTCAAATGGTGCCTGATGCCACTTCCATTCTCACTATCAATTTGGTAAACCAATGTCCGTGGCAACGCTAAGACCAAGATTGTCCCTAAGTTCCCAAATCTGGAAAACCTAGGAGCAGGTTGTAGCAGATTGTGCTTCCTCTGTGTAAATCACTATGGGTGTGTAAAACTGCAAAGCTTTCCTCTCAAACACCTGATATTTGGCACACATACTAGGGCTGCTGTCCTTACTTGAAAAGGTTTGCCCATTAAATTAGATACTTTTGCATCCCTTTGTTGTGAATAAGAAAGATAAGCGTTATCTACCCAGTTTCAAAATTGTGGTGAAAATGCTATAAAGCTAATTGTCGAGGAAAAAAACACCAATTTTCAGAGCCAGCTAGCACCTGTGAGTTTTCAGAGGAAAACAATCTGGCGTGCAAACATAAGAAAAACATTACTCTCCTCCAGCAACAGATTGTTTAATAATCAGAACCTATGCTAAACTTTGCTGGAGTAATACAAGTTTTGCACAACTTTGCAACGCATCAAAGAAATTCAAGGCACCCAAAGAGACAACAGGGGAGCTCGAGCGTCAATCTAGGACTTTTCTTCGGTTTAATCGTCCAGGGCTTTAGTTTCTCCATTTTATTAAAACAAACAGGATAGTCGGTATTTTGGGAATAGGTATCTCCACTTATTGAAAAATGGAGAGCGGGCGAAGGAACATCAAACAAATAACCCGGCAGAGGATATTGCCTATGTTATTCGATCTCCGAAGCTGATAGGTGTACGGCGCACCTCATTTCGAAATAATCTGTATTTATTGCTCCTACGAAGGATCCTTAAGTACTTTATGAAAGAGAATAACTAGAGAGCAGGCACGCAGGGCCCATGCCTTTCATGCAGGTCGTAGGATGTCATTAGAAAAAAATGAGACACAAAGGGCCTGATACTGAAGGAAATGTTAGAATAGTTGGTGGATCCAAAGCTATTGCAACTGTGTATAGTTGCGAGCACTTGCAATGCCGCCACATCGCGAATGCAAATGTGGAATGGACTGCAGTAGTGCTTCAGGCCTCTCTCCCAGCATTATCTACTGTTTGCAACACGAATGAAGTGACCATTTTGTGCCTCATTGAGAGCATTACATTTGTGCTTGAAGGGTCCCTGGCAGTGCAGAGTGAGGCTGTGAGCAGTACAACGCAATGCTTTGTTTGTAAACCTCTATCAGCATCAAATACAAATTATTACAATGTTTAGACATTCATAACAAAAGTTATATGAAGAAAACTGTCCATCATAGTTACTGTATGTGATTGATTATGGATGACCCAGACAAGAATGCAAAGGGGTAAATACAGGATGGACATACTATAGGGTTGTTCTCTATGTGTCAGTGGAGAAGGGTGTATCTGGCCTTCTCTAGGTAGACCACCTACCCAGACAGATGCATACTGAAATGAGATAACACATGGACTGTTCCTCTTGTGGTCTTACAAATAAGCATCTCGAGGAATAGTGAATAAGTGCGGACCATAACCTGACCAAATAGACTTACTTTTCCCTTTAATATTAGAGATAGACAGCTTCCAATAACTTGCACTGATCTAAGGTTTCTTCTTTAAGTAAATACAGAAGAATCTTTAAAACTTTGGTCATGAGGTGATCTGAACTTTCAAGGTTAAGGACATAAGTGTCCAATATTTTGTGAGCAATTAGCAGTATTTTTGTGTCAATGAAAACAATAAGCAACAGCAGAATCATAAAACATGGCTCGTGCAGATTTGCATGTAGTTATGCAGGTAGGTATGTGTTGTTTGTGTAGCAAAAAATCTAAACAAAGGCAGCAGAGCACTGTACATTGTCAAATGCAAAGATACAATCAGCAAGTGCATGCAACAGTAGCTGGGTTCTAACACCCTAAGTGGACTGTTACTGTGTTGTGATGCAGTGTTCTAAATAGGTGTGTCTTCAACTCTTTCACAAATTGTAGAAGGGTTGGGACACGTCCAATGGATAGGAAAAGTTGTTCCACATCCTGGATGCGTACATGGAGGCTTGTTGAATTGTTTTTTCCTGCATTCTTCATCTCCAGTCCGATGGTGTCCTAGCAGCAATTGAGTCACTTGAGGTGGTAAGTTTGTCAGCCAAACAGGCTTGCATGGTGGTAGTGATGGCTTTGTAGCTGTTGCAGCTGGTGTAGGTAGCTAAGCGGATTCTGTGAAGTTCCATCAGGGTGGGGGATGTGGTCATATTTTTTCAGACTCTTGATTAGGCATACTGTGACCTGTAAAATGCCCTTAAGGGGACCACTGTGAGATTCGGGAGGCAGTGGAGCCGGACATTGCTACCATCTAGAGATAAGAGTATATGGGCTTGACTTGCAGTTCACTTTCTGGTAGTGATATTTTCATTTTCTTTATTAGAAAGATCTGGCACCAAGAACTTTTAGTTTTCTTTCTAATGGGGTGCTTGTGGGATGAACTCTGGTTATTGGGTGAATCCAAGTGACTTGGTGTCAGGTGAAAGTAGGGGTTCAAATGCATCCAAGTAGGTTTCACTGAGCCTGATTTGTACCAGGTGTTGCTCATTGTTCTTGGCAAAAATGAGACACTCTTCTTTAGTAAGGCTGAGCATGCTGGTCTGGATGAGGTTCAGGAACTGTTTGAGTCTTTGTATATCTCAAGAGGAAGATATTTTCAATTAGAGGTGGGTGTCATGGGCCTGTTGGTGTAATTTAGTGGTGTTATTAGTGAATAGAATCCCAAGGGGTTCCACGTAGAGCCTGAAGTTTATCATGGAAAATATAGAACCCTGTGGAACTCTGCAGGTTATAGGAAGTTTCTGTGGCCCTGTGTAAATGAAGGGATGTTGGTCAGGTATATAGGAAGAGAACTGTTAGAAATGGGGTCTCTAGTTGGCAGTCGGTTTGCACCCTGTCCAAGGAGGGACCCTCACTCTAGTCATGATAAGAGAGATACCTGCTCAGATAACCCCTGCTCGCCCCCTTGGTAGCTTGGCACGAGCGGTTAGGCTTATCTCAGAAGCAATGTGTAGAGCATTTGCACATAACAAACAGTAATAAATGAGAACACTGCAAAAGGACACCACACCAGTTTTAGAAAAAAATAGACAATATTTATCTGTGTAAACCAAGACCAAAATGATAAAAATCCAACATACAGTAATAAAGATATGTATTTTGTAAGATTTATCTTAAAAATACAGTTCCTTGAAGTCAATAGCTCCACCTGGGGCTAACACGGTGTCATAAGCAACAAAACAAACAGTTCAGGCTGGGTGCAGCGTTGCGGGTCAGCTACGGTGTCGGGGAGACCTGCAAACAATACCTTGGATTTGTAGGGCATCGTGAACCTTGCGGTGAGCTCCTGAGAGCAGTGTCGCTGATGTTGCGTATCGGTTCCAGAGTTGGTTGAGGAATTGTCGGGCCTTTGAAGTCACACTCCTTGCGGATCGAACTCCAGGCTGATGAAGTCAGGTGTGCCGGTGTTGATGGCGTCAGGGCTGTGGTGCGACGTGCGGTGCCCACAGGTCACGGTGCAGGCAGCGGCTTGGTGACGGCATCCATCGGCGTTGGTGAGACCAGGTCTGCAGTGTGAAGCAGGGAGGTGCAACGTACGGTGTCCACAGGTCACGGTGCAGGCAGCGTCTTTGTGGAGGCTCTGTCGTTGGAATGCCCAAGCCAGCGGTGCAGACAGGATGGTGCTTCATGACCATGACAAGTGGTGTCCACAGGCCACGGTGCAGGCAGGGATGCCTGGTGACGACACTGGAGTTGATGGTGCTGGTGTCGGTGGACCAGGGCTGCAGTGGGGGACGGTGCTTCGTGCTCCTCACGATAGGTGTCCACAGGCTACGGTGCAGGCAGCGGCGCTGGTGTCAGCAGAAGCGCCGGCATCGGGAGGCGCAGGTTGCGGTGTGAGCAGGCGATGTCGGAGTGCAGGGCCCACAGGTCGCGGTGTGAGCAGCGGGTCGGTGAAGTCATCTGATGACGGCGTCGGTGAGACCAGGGTCACGGTGCGAAGCGGGGCAATGCGACTCCGTGCAGTGTCAGCAGGTAACGGTGCAGCCAGTGGCTTCGTTGGCGGCGTTGCAGTGGTTTCTCCTCTTGAACAGCACAAACCACACAGTTCACAGTGCTGCAGGCCGAGGAAACTGAAGTCTTTGGTGTCCCTGAGACTTCCAACAGGAGGCAAGCTCTACTCCAAGCCCTTGGAGAACTTTCTCAAGCAGGACACATAGAAAAGTTAACTCTTTGCACTCTTTTCAGGCAGAAGCAGCACCTGCAACCCAGTCCAGCAAAGCAACACATCAAAGAGACAGTACTCCTCCTTCAGCTCTTCTACTGGGCAGAGGTGCCTCTTGATTCCAGAAAGATTCAAAAGTCTGGGGTTTTGGGTCTTCTTATTTTACCCTGTTCTGTCTTTGAAGCTGGCAAACTTCAAAGGAAAGTCTCAAGTGTTTGCAAGATCCTTCCTTGTCCATGCCAGGCCCCAGACACACACCAAGGGGTCGGAGACTGCATTGTGTGAGGGCAGCACAGTCCTTTCAGGTGTGAATGACCACTCCTCCCTCCCCTCTAGCTCAGATGGCTCATCAGGAGTTGCAGGCTGCACCGCCCCCTTTTGTGTCACTGTGTAGAGAAGAGGTGAGAACAGCCCAACTGTCAAACTGACCCAGACGGGGAATCCACAGACAAGCAGAGTCACAGAATGGTTTAAGCTAGAAAATGCCTACTTTCTAAAAGTGGCATTTTCAAACAGAGAACTCAAGAAACAACTTCAATAAAAGATGTAATTTTACATTGTATAAGTTCAGAAGACCTAAACTCCACATTTGTATCTGTTCTGAAGGGGAACCTGCACTTTAAGGATATTTAAAGGCAGCCCCTGTGTTAACCTATGACAGAGATAGGCCTTGCACAGTGAAAACCGAATTTGGCAGTATTTCCCTGTTAGGACATATAAAACACACTAGTATATGTCCTACCTTAAACATACACTGCACCCTGCCTCTGGGGCTACCTAGGGCCTAACTTAGGGGTGCCTGACATGTAGTAAAAGGGAAGGTTTAGGCCTGACAAGTGTTTGCACCTTCCAAGTCGAATTGACAGTTTAAAACTGCACACACAGACACTGCAGTGGCAGGTCTGAGCCATGGTTACAGGGCTACTAATGTGGGTGGCACAACCAGTGAAGCAGGCCCTCTAGTAGCATTTGATTTACAGGCCATGGGCACCTCTAGTGCACCTTACTAGGGACTTACCAGTAAATCAAATATGCAAAATGTGGATAAACCAATCAACAGTACAATTTCTATAGGGAGCACTTGCACTTTAGCACTGATTAGCAGTGGTAAAGTGCACAGAGACAATAAGCTAGCAAAAACAGACCTGAACAAATAGAAGGAAGAAGGCAAAAAGTTTAGGGATAACCCTGGAAAAAGGGCCATTTTCAACAAGAACCCTTGAAGGAGAAGGTAAGTAAATCCCATTTTAAAGCTAACGGTGTGGATGTATGTGTGAAATTAATGTTGTTGATGGTGGCTGAGAGGTCAAGCAATGTTAGGAGGTAAGGCTACCATCTATGATTTGTATGGTAGCTATCTCTGTGCTGCAGCATAACTCAAGCAGTACTGGTAGTCCTGCAGGTAAAGGTTGGTGTTGATGTAACACTGGAGTTAGGCATAGATAACTTTAATATGATTTTCCTGATGAAGATTAGATGTGTGATTATCTGGTAGTTGGCAGAGCCTTCAAGATCTATTGTGCATTTCTTCAGTAGTTGGAAAAGCTGTTCTCTCTTGGTATCACCTAAGAAGATATCTGAACTTTTCAACTAAAGAAGATGTTGATGACATTGCACTTGTCTGTGGAGTGTTGTATATGATGATTGGGCTGGAGTTTGATACAATGCTTGATTCAACTTCTGCTGGCAGCTTCATTGATGGTGTTGGTATAGTACTGGGCTCTAGCTGATGAGGTCACCTGCATATGTGTTTCAGGGTGGGAGTTCGATAACTGGAGGTATTTGGACAGAAATTGCAGGCTGTGCACAAGCATTTTCATAAAAGTCTGTGACTGTTAGGAAATCCCAGTGGGTTGCACACCTTGCAGATATGTATTGTACTAGTACCATGTTTCAGAACACGTTAACTTATAATAGGCATTTTGAAACTCAAATGATTAAAACAACTTCAGTATTTTTGGGTTGATTACATTGTGTTGGTGTGTGCAGATTAAAAGTGCAAGTCCTCTGGCATATGCTGGAAGAATTCTGGCAGTTAGTATATGTAGCCTCTGGATTGAAAGGACTTGTCATCCCAGAGAAAAATGTGAAGGACTATTGGAGAAGTCATATCTGTCCCTCAGGAATTGTTCTTTCATTGAAGCATTGAACATCGAGCTCATTTAAATTGTCTTCTGTTACAGGGGATATGTACAAATATTTTGATATATTTATGTAGTGAGAATAGCTGTACCAAATACTGTTAGGACACTCATTTCTCTAGAACTACAGAATCATGAGAATGAGACATATATGTTTAATAAACGGAAGGATATAGCAGTGTTAGATTTTCTAACTATGTCAAAAGTAATCAGTAATAAAACACGGACGCAGCTGAAAACCTGGTTGAAGCCCTGAGTAAAGGAGCAGAGTTTGGTCATAGAGTATAATCATTGCACACATATTAGTCATTTGTAGCAATTATAGATCCAGAGGTTAGGAGATTTTAATTGAAAGTTAAGACTTGTGGTCTTCACTTAGGAAACAATAATTAGCAAGCCCAATAGTAGTACACTGCTTGAAGGTGGCAGCTCTCCTGTGCAAAACATAATTCTTGCATATTGTTCAGTCCTGTTTAAGAAGCGGCTAGAAATAGATTTGTGACTTCATTACATGACAAAATCAATGTGCAAACAGTTGCAGGCACTCTGAATTTATGATATAATGCTGATTCTGTCAATATTTGTTTTAGATATTTATTTTTTTAATTGCTTGCCTGTTTTTAAGTCTTGAATGTATTTGTATATCATATATTGTAAATATCCGTGTGAACTTAGGTGTTAATTAACTTCAATTTAAAATAGGATCAGTGGCTGTCCTGTTTTTTTCCATTTAATTTCCTGTCTGTGGAAAAAGCATTTGTTGTTTGCTTGCTTCCTTTCACCTTCCAATCATATGCTGTTGCTTTATCGTACGCGACTCTTCCACTCTAGCTGCTAATATTTCCCACCCATGCCTTTATTACTCCTTACGCAATGTAATTAGAGCGTGGAAGACTTTGGAGTGCAGGCAGTAGTCACACCCAGCAGGACTCCAGTGGGGTTGTTCACATGCTTAAGATGCTTATGGATTTGGTTCTCTGCTGGACATCTCTCCAGCAGCTCCCACCAGAGGAGTAGTGAGAATATAGATATGTGGGAGAGCAATGCATGCCCCATGGCAGCTCAGAATCTACACTGCATTATAAAAACATGGTATACGAGGGAAATAGGTGCACCCCTGGGTTTTGCTGTATCACTTTCTTTGTCAAATGCAGTTGTATGCAAATTAAAGATTGTCTCTTCCTTGACAACCAGAATACCGCACTACCTTTACAAACACGTCCAGGCTAGAAAGATCTACGGGCCCTATTCACAAAGGTAAATTTAAATGTGCAGATTCACTACAAGCACATTTACTCTGACAGTTTTCAGTAACTTTACTGCTATTGGCTATTCATCTTTTACATGTGTAAAGTTACTTGGAAAAGAAATATAGACCTACATGTCTCCACTCACTGGAGTCAAGGGTGGGCCTAATTTGTATGTGTAAAGTTAGCACTTGTAATTTTACACATAGACAGATGTAGTTACCCCTTGGGTACAGATCTCCCTATGGTAAAATATAGGGACAAGTGTAAACGTTTACTAAACGTAATAAAAAGTGTAAACATTTGTTCAATCTAAAAATGAATACACACTAGTTTAAAATATTTACTTTAAATGTAGAACAAAATAAAAAGGTAGAGAACTATTTACTTCCGAATTAAATATTTAGTTGTTTCAAAAATACGAAATTAAATAAAACACATTTTGGCCGAGATTTAAAATGTAAAACTTGCACCTCATGTATAAAGTAAATATGCATTTATTAAATAGTAAAATTATTAAACGGTATGTAAATACTTAATTTGAATTCATTTTGTTAATGGTTACATTACTTTATAAATGTAAAAATTGTAATTCACATATTTTATAATAAAATAATGATTATGTTTTATTTACATGTCATTTTTTACCATTCATTAAATTAATTTATATTTTCAAAAGGTGAAAATACTGTAAGTTAATTTAATTTGACATTAGTTTCTATGGGCTTTTATTTTAAGTCTCTACTTCCACTATCAGAGGGTGTTGCTGTACCAGTGGTGGGTCGTGTGTGGTGCTGGACTTACTCCATCACTTAGCTAGAGTACATTTACTGCAGTTCTGGCTGTAGTAACTATAGAAGTGCAATTTGTGAACCGCATAGGGCTTACACTTTTGAGGGTGGGTGCATGTCCCTCCCTAATACACCCTCCCTAAACCTCTCCCTTAGCAAGTCCAATTTAGTAGTAAGTATTCCTCAGTGACCAGCCATTCCCCCGCCGCACCACCCTACATTTGTTAATAAAAAACATATCTACATGTGCAAAGGTCTACACAGTTGGGCAGTTATCTCCACACACAAAAGATAGAAGGTTCGTGAACAGTATTTTGTAGTGTGTTAGTAGTACTATTGTGGTACTAAACGTACTACAAAATGCGGTTTGTGACTAGTCCCTCATGTGTTCCTTTGAACAACACTCTTTATATATGAGAGTCCCTTTATAATGTTTGCAGGTTCCTAATTTCCCATAATCAGTGGTTTTACATGAAAGATTGCTTTGTTGTCCACTTTTTACAGCAGAACATAGCCATCTTCGGTTTGCACCTTGAACCTGCTCCTGCATATTGACGGTGTCACAAGTACATATTTATTAACCTCCCCACCAGTTCACTAAGCCCCACACCCAGTCATCCACATATTGCCCACAATACAGCCACTAACTTATCAACCCACTAACTCATCCATCCACCCACTCAACCTTCCATACACTAATCTCTTTCATCCACAAGCATACTCATTGGCAGGTCGGACAGCTGCTTTGAAAAAGAGGTTGGCGATTTGAGGGCTGATGTGGAGGAAAACAAAGAGCAGATAAGAGGTTTGAAATCAGGAGAGGCAGGGGTGTTGGCTAAGCTGGAATCCTTGGAAAACAATCAAAGGAAAAATAATTTGAGGTTTCTCAGAGTCCCCGAGGGATTGGAGGGAGATGATTTAAAGGGATTTGTGGTAAAATTAATAACTCAGGAAATAAAATTTGACGATGCTGGAGTTGATATTGCAAAAGATATTCAAAGGGTACATAGGGTCCCTGCAAAAATGCCCCCCAACAGGGACAGGCCAAGAAAAATCCTGGTCTACTTTCTGACATATGGGCTTAAAGAACGTATTTTGGAGATGGCATTGAAGAAGAAAGCACTCTCAGTGAATGGTGCTCCATTTGTGGTTAGGTCGGACCTTGCTTCTATCACCCTAAATAAGCAGTGGGAGCTGGGGAAAAGAATCGATATATTGAGAAGACTTTGGGCAACGGCCCAATTAAGGTTCTCGGCTTCCTTAAGAGTAATGGCAAACAACAAGATGTATAACTTCAGTGATTGTAATGATGTTGATGACTTGATCAAGAAATTAGAGCAAGATTCGGGTGTAGTATAGGCCTCCTCCTCTAAACATCGGTTGGCTGTTTATGGTGATATGAGGCTCTGAGCCCTGCATGATGACCCTTCATAGGCGGCAATGCCAGTCTATGAAGAAAGGGAGGGTTCTCCTGGGGTTGAGGGGATGGGGGTGAGTTGGTGGGGAAGGGGGCTGATGGGTAGCACTGGGTGGAGTGTAGTATAGGGAAAAGGGAAAAAAAAGTCCTGGGTGTTGTGATGGATAGAGAGGGAGGTGGGGAAATACGAGATCTTATAGGGGCGGCGGGTCCCTGGAGGGAGGATGTCATGGACTGATTTGAAGTTCCTGTCCTGGAACGTTAATGGCCTCCGGGTGAGAAGCAGACAAAAGAGGATGGTACAATATTTGAAGGATGCTCAATTTGATGTGTTGATCTTGCAGGAAACCCATCTTTCTAAGGAAGAGTGTGTGGAGGTTTTTCGACTATGTAGATGGGTGCAGCAGATAGCTAGTTCTAATTATGTGGGGGGTAGTAAGGGGATAGCCATCTTAATAAAAAACATGTTAACATTTCTTTTGTTGAGGGCCCGGTAGACAGGTCTGGGAGATGGGTGGTGGGGAGATTAACGGTGTATGATTTTGCATTTACTCTAGTGGGGTATTATGTTCCTAATCGAGATGATATAGCTCCGTTGAGAGAACTCTAATTTTTTTGCTTCAATATGGGGAGGGACCCTATTATATGGGTGGGGGACTTCAATGTAGCGCTGAATTATGAGCTGGATAGGTCTTCACTGAGTAGGTCAAGAATTAACAAGAAAATTCATGCTCAGGTTCGATTAATGATGTCACAATTTGGTTTATATGATATTTGGACTGAAAAGAATGGGCGGGCAAGAGGTTATACTTGTAACAACAAAACATATTGACATCAATCTAGGATTGATTATTTCTTAATAGATTAAAGTTTAAAAGAGGCTCTGGATGAAGTTTTACACATTGGTGCTCATCTTTCGGATCATTCGGCTGTGACCTTGAAGCTCAATTGGTTTGGGGATAAAAGAGAGAGAAGTTGGACTCTGGATAGAACGTTATTATTGGAAGATGAGGTTGTAGCAGAACTACGGAGAGGGACTGAATAAGTTTTCTATCTTAATAAAGGGTCAGCCTCACTTTCGGTAGTTTGGGATGCGTTCAAAGCTTTTTTGAGGGGAAAGTTGATAAGTGCAGCTGCATATAGAAGAAAAAAGTACTATGAAGAAATAAGCAGGTTAGAAAATGTGATTCGGCAGGTTGAGCAGAGATTGGCTGCTATGGATTTGGAGGAGGAAGAAGTTAACCAGCTACATAAACAAGATCAAGAGGCTCGTTTGGACTTAGCAGCAGTTGTAGATAATCGAATCAGAATGAGATGTGAGGCCAACAGGGTGTCTCATTTTGAATACGGTGAGAACAGCGGCAAACTGTTGGCCTGGAAGATTAAAACTGGAATAGTTAGGAACCGGGTGAGAGAGATTCGGGATGGTATTTCGGGGGAGGTTAGGAAGAGTAAGAAAGAGGTGGAAGATACCTTCTTAAATTTCTTTAAGGAATTATACACTGAGGATCTAGAAATTTCAACAGACTCTGTGAAGGGTTGGTTAGAGGGATTGGATTTGGCATCTCTAAGTGAGGAGGAGAATAAGGCGATTAATGAGCCAATTTATATCGTAGAGCTTGAGCATGCAATAAATTTGGGTAAATCAGGTAAGGCGGCAGGGCCGGATGGTTTGCCCGTAGGAGTTTATAGAGCCTTGGGTAGTAGTATTATGGGGTTTTTTAGAGAACTTTTCAATAATATTTTTTGGACTGATGGGAGACCCCCCCTCTTGGAAGGAAGCTATTATTACACTAATTTTAAAACAAGGAAAGGACCCTATGTGTTGTGAATCTTATCATCCAATATCCCTCCTGAACTGTGACTATAAGATCTTTGCAAAAATCTTGGCAGATAGATTAGGGGGTGTTTTGGGGAAGCTGATACATATGGATCAGAAAGGGTTCTTGAAAGAACGACATATGCAGGATTTGACACATGGGTTGGTAGCTTCAGTCGATCAGGCCACCACATGTCATTCCCCTCTAGCAGTTGTGATGGTTGATGCAACTAAAGCATTTGATAGAGTTAACTGGGAATATTTAAAGACTGTATGTGAAAGCTCTAATCTTGGGGGGCACTTTATTAGGACATTACAAAAAAATTATTTTGAGCTCTGTGCAAGAATTTTGGTTAATGGTGATCTCACTTCCTCTTTTAAGATAGGAAGGGGTACGCGACAGGGGTGCCCGTTATCCCCGTTATTGTTTAACTTGTATATCAAGCCACTTGCTACCATGATTAGGACTGATCAGCGAATTCTCCCCTTTGTGAGAGGGAATTTTTCTATGAAAGTGTCTTTGTATGCAGATGACCTGATGATTTACACTTCTAATCTAACTCAGACTAATTTGGTATTGGAAGACCTGATGAGAGATTTTGGGAGTATTTCGGGGTATGCAGTTAATAATCGAAAGGCGGAGGTGTTGGCTTGGAACATGGATGTGGGTTGTTCTGTAATCAAGAAGGAGGAGGTAAAATATTTAGGGATTACTATTACACAGGATATAAATAACCTTGCAGAAACAAATTTTAGGAAGGTAATGAGGGAGGTGGATATTCTATTGAAAAGATGGTTAAATTTACCTTTAACCATTATTGGTGAGGGTTAATTTAATTAAGATGGTAATTGTCCCCAAGTTTACGTTTATCTTCAATTCGATACCATTAATGTTTAGCAAGGATTCTTTAAGGAAACTTCAAGGAAACATTAGCAGTTTTATTTGGGCATCCAAAGGTGTAAGTATTTCTTGGAAAAAACTGAGAAGGAGGAAAGAAAAAGTAGGATTGGCTGTGCCAGATATGCAATACTATGCTTGGGCCTTCTTTTTGAAGAATGCGAGAGAGACCATTAATCACCCACGTCAGTCTGAGCTGGGGCAGGCTCTGATCACAATGACAGAGAATAACGAGTTACAGACAGGTTTTATGTATAAGTCTGGTGACCCTAAGTACTTCAAGAAAATCAGATTCAAGGTGTTACAGGATTTAGTGAGGATGTGGTATGCAATCAGGAGAGCCACAAAACCGTCGTATTATGGTAATAAGGCCCCTATTTAGGACTCTCCAGGGTCACCGGAGTGGACCAAGGACGCTTTGGCAACCCCCTTAAAGGCTGCAGGTTTTTTACATTGGGGACAATTTTGTTATAATGATGAGGTTAGGTCATTTGAAAATCTGAATGGGGGGGTAGGGGGTAGTTTGTCTAAATTCAAGTACCTTCAGATTATCAGCTGGGCGAAGGATTTAAAAGTGGAGCTGGGAGCCACAAATGAGCTGGAAGATCCGTGGCACCTGGAAATCCCATTGAAGAAGGAGGTGGTCAGATGGTATTGGTTAATTATGACATTGTGGACGGTGATTTCACCTTACCAGAGGAGCTGTGGGGAGAGAGCTTGCCGGAGTACCGGCACAAAGAGTTATGGCAAGTATCTACTACATTTTTATATAATATTTTCAAGCCTTCTGCGTTAAGGAGGAATCATTTGTTTTCAATTCAAAGAGTTTTCTGGACACCAGCAAAGCTTTCTAGAATGGATCAGGATAATATGGTCGGATGCATAAAGTGTGGGACCCTGGCGGTAGACGACGTTCACATGTATTTGGCATGCCCCAAGCTCAGAAAATTTTGGGTAGAGGTTGGTGATGTTCTTAGTGAAATACTTTCTGTAAGACTCAAGGTAAGCACCTCGCTTGTGTTTTTTGGTTGTTTGATAGGGCCTCAGCGGATAAGTAGGGATGGCTTTAAGCTGTTGTTTTATATGATGCTTGTGGCAAGGTGAGCAATTTGTAAAAAAATGGATTTATGCTTCACCCCCAACTCTTATGGATTGGAAAGATGCTCTGATGTATAATTTAAAGTTGGACACGAGTGTGATCTGTAAAAAAAATAGATTTTGGAATCAGTTGAAGCAGTGGTGGGGTTTGGGAGAGGAGGGGGGAGGAAAAGGGAGCACATTGTAAATCGGCTTGGTCCAATGATTAAACATGCCTCCTACGTACTACCACTGGTACGTTGTTGGTAAGTGGAGTGGGTATAGTGAGGCCATACTCCCGGGCAGGTAAAGGTCTGGCAGAGTTGGGCAGCGAGTGATCATAGCACACTCTGTACTATTGACCACCCCACCTTATTTCCTCTCGTGGTGAGGAAGGAGGGTTTGAAATGAGGACCAAAAAAGAAAAAAAAAAATAATAATAATTATTATGAGACCTCCAGATATTTACAAAGAAGTAGATTGTGTCTCCAGAAAATGTCTCACTTCAGAAAGGCACGATTTGTCAGAGATAGGTCCAGGGCTGGACATAGCATGCGGAACTGTGGACTTGAGCTGTGTACCCCAAAATTGATTTTGCTGTCATTTAGGCCACACACTATGAGATCATTCAGAATGAGAGCTTCTTCAAAGTACTTGAATTGTTGTTACCTTTGGTTCCTCTGTGTGAGTCTTGTGTGAGAATTTGTTTGTGTATGTATGACGTGCATGTATGTGTTTATGGAGGAGAGGACGGGGGTTTGTACCACTGATGCTGTCCATGCGATATTTGCCCTGGATGTCTTGGAGTATGTTTGAAATGCAGCTGAATATTCCGTACGTGTTCCCTGTGTGTGAGAGAAATCCATGCACTTTTGCCTCTGTCTATCCTTTAACTGTCTTAGGCATGTGTGTGTGTACGTTGTCTCTTTCTCTCTCTCTAGGAGAGAGCAAACTTGCACTGCTGCTTCCTACAGGTAATGTACCTGTTTTGTGTGTGAAGGAATCTATGGCTGCTGCTGCCCAAGCTAAATGTATGTAAGGGAAAGAGAAAACTATGGGATTTGTCGATGTTTGCTGAATTTACGGTGAGAAACCGGGCTGCCTAAAGATCTGAAGGACACAATCTGGGTATGAATGAAGTACCGTCCTCACACCTGTAGGCCGCAGCCTAACATATGCCAGTTATAGCCCACCTCCCTCGTGTGTCTCACTCATGCTGCCGAGAGATGGGCCGCTCTAATGCTCACAGAGGAGGGAAGCTGCGAAAGCCGCCCTAAAATGGGACATCTGGAGAGTGCTAATGTTCCTTCTGTAAATACACTGGCAGAAAAGCTGAAGAATGTGAATGAACTGAAGCCGTCCCTTTTATGTTCGGCGGCTAAGGTTGCCGGTGTCACCGCTGAAATATTCTGTGTGTGTATTCAGCTAAAACGCATTTCATAAATCTTTCATTTGGGGCCTCGGACTGCCTAAACATTTGAAAAGAGGCATTTCTAATTTTAAAGTCCCATATGTCCTCCTAAGGTTTCCATTTCAACTGACAGTTGGGTTGGAGCCGAAGATTTGCTGATTTCTATGCCTGCACTCAGAAGTGAGCTGCTGCTCTTGCACACTGTACAGGCTTTTCGAAACGGTGTCGCATAGGAGGTCACAAACGACCTCGCGCATTCTTTACACTAGCTCACGACGCGATCATCCTCAGGGCACCAAAGGACTATGTGGACGTTGGAATGAGAATTCGTGCCTAGGAGTGAGCGATATATTTCTCTACGCTGGTGGAATTGGCAGAATTGTGACCACTTTCGTTATTCTTCTAACGCGAAGTTCTAGGCAAATTCCACGCATGGTAGAGTTTTTTCTTGCGCACGGCACCACACGAAAACAGTAAGTTGCCGAGAAAGCAAAATTTGGTGTCTCCTAGTGTGATTTTCCCTTGTTAGTAGGCAACCAGAGAGATTAACTGAACCTGATCATGACCATTCGCAGTCAGAAAGCTGCAGCTCGAGTACAAAATCTACTTGAGTGACAGCAAAATCACCTTGAGAAACTGCACCCTCTGGTGGTGTTCACACTGATTTTTTCAGAGTGGAATGAGCTCCCAGAATTAAATAGCAGCGTGAGCAGTGCGACATGCCTATTTCTGCCTGTTTGCGTAATTCCGCAGAATCTTGCAGAGCTCTTTTGTAACTCTATGGATTTCCATAGAGTAAAACTCTGTGAGTTCCACTCAGGCCTAGTGTTAACTTCAGTCATAGAATACATGAGGAAAACTCCAGGAGGCTTACATAAAATTAAATCTCTAGTCTTAGAAAATACAAGGAAGTTAAAGATTCTCCAAATATTTTAAAATTGGGTTACATATTGTAATTTAGCTATGCCGACAGGTGCTGCTCAGGGAATGCTTCAGATCACTGTCACAGATTAGTCTTATCAGTAGTCTAGTTCCTCTTATATTAGCAGATGCACAACATTAACGGGATCACCACAAGAAAAGATGGAAAGAAAGGGTTGGTTTTACATCATTTTTAGGGTCGAGCCTGCATTGCATGCGCTCGCGCATGCGTTTCGCAGCGAGACTATTTTGTATTTAGAAAAGGGCTCGGAGCCCTGTCAACTTCACGTCAGTGTTTTTTATTGGTTGGTGGGCTTCCCTAATAAAATCTGCTTGCTTTCATTAGTCGAAGGCACGCATATGTCATGCCTTTTCCGGTGGCTAGCCCTCCTCCAGCGCAGTGACCAAGTACAGAAAACATGCGAGGCTCGGTTTACCATCGGGCTCGTGGACTTTTTTTTCTCTAATTTACGAGCCCGATCTCGCTTGGCAGAAGTCGAGCGCTTTACATACTTGATTTCACTTTTTCGGGTTATGTACATAAATGCACTTTTGCCCGATAGGTGAAAAGTCGGGTTAGGAGTTTACAACGCGATCAGCTCTAACATGAGCAAACGAGAGACCCGATGCATTGTAAATGCTTGTTTACTTTGAAGTGTGGCTATTTTGAGTAATAGCAATTCTGTGTAGTATGGATTTGGTGTGAACAGCAACTCAGTAGCCATTCTGGGAATAACTTTTATTTGTGAAGTCCCGTGCCCATCAGCATGCACTTCAGGTAGGCACACATTTGAGGCTTCCTGTAACAGGATCTCCATAAGGCTACATACCCCAAAATATACGCTAGGGACTTTGTTAAGAGTTTGGAGAACAGAATACTCTGTGAAAATGTGGTGGATATCCCATCTGCAGTATTATAATTGCCATTCATTAAAATGCACTTGTAATATGGCAGACAAGGCATCTGCCTAGTTTGTGATAGAGTATCCCACCCTCCAAACCCAAACAAGGCTCAAAACTCTGTAATGCTTAAGAGCTTTACCCTCCATTTTAGGTGTCCTCTCAAGATGCGAAGAACATGATAACCAAGAAACAGATGCATGCATGTTTTGAACTACTTAAACCCCTGAGAAGCAGGTTGATTTATAGCTTTTGTACAGCACACTATGCAGTCTTTTAGGGGCTTCAATGTGCATCATATACACATGGTATATTACATTTAAATCAGGCAGGATGGGCTGGTCAATTTTGGCCTAGTGTCATTATGATGCTGGCCCAGTGTAAGGAAGATTACTTGATGTGGCCTTCATGATTTCAATGGTAAAACCTTGATAAGAAGGAAAAGAAGAAACTTACAATGCGTGTGACCATACTGTATCGTGCACTTAGCAGTGCTGGAAGGTAGGGGGATCTCGACAAATCCATGTTCTGGCAGCTGTCCCAGGGCCGGATCATGGATCCGGCCAACCCCGAAAAACAGGTTGAATTTGTCCTGGTGTCATTTTCTGACACCAGATCATAATTCCTCTGCACCTGCAGAATGTCTTTATTCAATTTGGAGCAGCCATCAGCAGGCAGTGAGGGGCTTTTTTATTTTAATACCCAGCTGTTCACAAAACAGAGCCATGACTGGGGCCCATCTGGACCTTAGCACCTAGATCCCAATGGAATGAAAGTAAATAAAGGTGCACAGCTGTTTATCACGTCTCAAATATTTATGAGACGCTATGATTTCAAGGCAGGTTTTTAAGTTTGTTCAACTTCCTATGTAAGAGATGTAAGAGATGTGCTTGCACTATAAGAATGCAATATTTAGCTGCTTGTATGAGTAATTACATAAATATTGATTTAAATGGCAGCTACTATTTGTTTTTAAATTCTTTTATACACTACCCATCCAAATGTAGCAAGTCAGAGAGCATTACAGTACACACAGAGGTACAATAAATCATTCAAGTGTGTTATTTAGTGTGCAGGAAATTTTACTTAAGACAATAAGGGCCTCATTCTGAGGCCGGGGGGCGGCGGTCGCCGCCCGCCTGGCGGGAACCGCCATATGGCCGCTCCGCGGTCAAAAGACCGCGGAGGCCATTCTGGCTTTCCCGCTGGGCTGGCGGGCGACCGCCAGAAGGCCGCCCGCCAGCCCAGCGGGATACCCCTTCCCACGAGGAAGCCGGCTCCGAATGGAGCCGGCGGAGTGGGAAGGTGCGACGGGTGCAGTTGCACCCATTGCGAATTTCAATGTCTGCTAAGCAGACACTGAAATTCTTTGTGGGGCCCCCAGGGGCCCCACGACACCCCATACCGCCATCCTGTTCCTGGCGGGCGAACCGCCAGGAACAGGATGGCGGTATGGGGTGTCGGAATCCCCATGGCGGCGCAGCAAGCTGCGCCGCCATGGATGATTCCTGAGGGCAGCGGAAAACCGGCGGGAGACCGCCGGTTTTCCTGTTCTGACCGCGGCCAAACCGCCGCGGTCAGAATGCCCTGCGGAGCACCGCCAGCCTGTTGGCGGTGCTCCCAAGGACCGCCGGGGTCAGAATGACCCCCTAAGTGTTAAAGGAGGTAAGAATGACATAATCCATACTTGTAGACATTATGGCCCTTATTATGAGTCTGGCTGTCCTGGGACCACCAGACTCGCTGTGGCGGTTGGACCGCAGCCAGTGTGACAATCCGATCTCCACATTATGACCATGGCGAATGTGCTACGGTTGGACTGCCGGCACCACCACTTTTTCACCAGCCAACAGACTGGCAGTGCCCTGGGGATTATGAGTCCCCTTTCCGCATGGCAGTTGCACCTCTATGTAAAAGCTGGCAGAGACGGGGAGCCAGGGGCAGTGCAGGGGCCCCCATGGACAGCCCCATCGTCCTTTTCACTGTCTGCCACGCAGACAGTGAAAAGCGCGATGGGTGCTGCTCCATTATGAGCTGGTGTAAATGTTGTGGGTTGTTTCCTGCTGGGCAACGGGTGGAAACTCTGTTTCCGGCCACCGACCCAGCAGGAAACTTGTAATAGTCCTCGCGGTCAGGTCACAGCATTGGTGGTTTTCTGACCGCACGGCTTCGGCCAATGGGCTTTTCCATCCGCCCAACACAAAGTCAGGATAGAAAATGTAACACAGTGATTGTGGTTGTCTGTACTATCAAGAATGTATTACTTCCTGAAGGAACCCTCTGCTGCAATATTAGAATAACAACAGATTGTGAAAAAACAATAAGAAGCTTAACCTGTGACTTACTGTTTGCATGCAGCTCCTTGATGCCAGCAATTAGATGACTGTGCTATATTAGAAGGCTTGCAAAGAATGAACTGTTCCATGTTAAAAGCAGTAGTCAACGTACCAACCTAAATAAAATAAAAATCTGTGATCTGCATGTTACATGATGAGCTTTGCAGCTGGAACATTAACCTTCTCTGCCACTTTATGAGTCACTTCTGTGACTGGACAAAATCCAGAACTCTAACCAGTAGAGTTGTCTTACCCCTATTTTAATCCCCTCACAATTGCTGAGCACACAATAATCTCTGCTGCTGGTGCCTTAACCTTGTAAGCTATTTTAAAATATAGCCTCTTTGTAGCCAATTATGGGCCATATTTATACTTATTGACGCAAAACTGCGCTAATGCAGTTTTGCGTCAAAAAAATTAGCGCCAGCTAACGCCATTCTGGAGCGCCATTCTGGAGCGCCATGCGGGCGCCGTATTTATTCAATGACGTTAGCCGGCGTTAGCCGCCGGCGCTGCCTGGTGTGCGTGAAAAAAAACGACGTACACCAGGCAGCGCCGGCGTAGGGGAATATGGAGCTTGGGCGCCAAAAAATGGGGCAAGTCAGGCTGAGGCAAAATTATCGCCTCAACCCGATTTGCGCCATTTTTTTCGACTCCCAACCCCCACTGAAATTACTCCTGTCTTAGCAAAGACAGGAGTCATGCCCCCTTGCCCAATGGCCATGCCCAGGGGACTTCTGTCCCCTGGGCATGGTCATTGGGCATAGTGGCATGTAGGGGGGCACAAATCAGGCCCCCCATGCCACAAAAAAAAAAAAAAAACAAACTTACCTGAACTTACCTTAATGTCCCTGGGATGGGTCCCTCCAGCCTTGGGCGTCCCCCTGGGGTGGACAAGGGTGACAGGGGGGTCCCTGGGGGCATGGGAGGGCATCTCTGGGCTCCTTCCGAGCCCACAGGTCCCTTAACGCCTGCCCTGACCAGGCGCTAAAAAACGGCGCAAAAGTGGCTGGACGTCATTTTTTTTGACCCGCCCACTCCCGGGCGTGAATTTTGCCCGGGAGTGTAAATACGGCCCACATGCCTCGGAGTCAATTTTTTAGACGGGAACGCCTACCTTGCATATCATTAACGCAAAGTAGGTGTCCACGCTAAAAAATGACGCAAACTCCATGGACTTTGGCGCTAGACACGTCTAACGCCAAAGTATAAATATGGAGTTAGTTTTGCATCGGAATTGCGTCAAAAAAACCGACGCAATTCCGGCACAAACAGAGTATAAATATGCCCCTAAGTATTTTAGAACATGTTTACAATCACATTTGTCCATATTGATAATAATTTCTTCGCAGCAGATTTGTTTTAAAATAAATGTTTAAGTTGACTGTCAGACTCTACTTTTCAAGGTCCACCCTTAGTGACTCCATCACCCTTTCTCCGCCACACCTTAATCATCAATTTATGGGTTCCTGGAGTAATTTGCTTTTCAATTCCAGCACTGGCACTTAGATAAAACTTGTCTTATGCACATAGGGCCAGATTTATCAAACTTTCACGCAACGCAGTGCAAGAAGGCAACTTGCTGCACTGCGTGAATGGGAGAGGGCAGGAATGTGGTATATTTATCAATATATGGTGTGTTCCTGCTTTCTGTCTGCACTGGTGCACAATCTGCTGCTTAGCACCATTGCAGGCACCCTTGCATCATAGTATAAGTGTGCCCTTTTTACAGGCAGGATTGTTCTTGTGCAGGGAGGGATAAATAAATTCCTGAACAAAAACAATCTTCAAAGGCATTTTTCCCTTTCTATGTGTGCTGCAAAATGCAGCACATTTAGAAAGAGGAAACAAAGAAGAGAAATAAAGATATTTCTCCTCGCTGCACCTCCCATGGGAAAGCTTAGCATTTTGACACATTTCTAAGTTTACTACTCTCGGTAAATCTGGGAACGTGCCAAAATCCCTGGGTGGATGCATAGGAACACCCCCGCTTCACTCATGGAACGCCTTCACAGGGCAGAGTAATAGGCAGCAACTTGCGCTACCCTGTGCTACTCCAGTTTTACCAGACAACGCAGGGCCATGCAAAGTGACCTAGCGCTGCCTGGCCTTTCTCACTTAAGGATTTTGTTGCCCTTGTCACACCCTGCATGAAGAAAGGGCAATGCATTCCCTTGATAGATCTGTCCCACCGTGGTTACATATCCCACAATAGGTTTTGCTGACTAGTAGTGGGGTATGAAGCTCTATGCAAATGCAAGTTCACTTACTACTGTATTATACTGGCTTTTTATTGCACTTTCTACCCGCTACAAGGGATGGACTGCTTGGCAGAGAAGTGACATGGTATGTTTTGGAAAACTTACCATCTTAAAAACATCTGTCCTGCATATTGAGTTACAGTTTGTCATGCTGTTTATCATGCAATTGTAGTAACGTTTCTAAAAAGCTTGCTGTGCAATTTGGCATGCAATCTGATTCTTAAACCATCATAAACTGTCATGCAATCTATTTGCCACTGCCCTCAACAGATTACGCAGTCACTGATTCAGGCAGTCATTCAGGTGACTAAGCATGCAGTTGTGTAGAATTATGCAAGCAGTCCTGTGAGAGATCATGTGAAGGAGGGAGCATAAGTGCAAGCTTCCCTCGGCGAAAAGAGATTCTGAAACCAGGGAACATCTTCCATCGCAGACTATGGTGGTGAGTGATAAAGTGGTGGTAATAACGCCAACAGGCTGGCAGTAATTACAGCCAAATTATGACCATGACGGTGATAACTCACATAGACAGCCAATGTACCACACCAACCGCCAGGGCGTTAACACCACTGACCACAGCGGTAGCCATCAACAGCTAGGCGGAAAACGAGGTAACGCCCACCATATTATGACACAGCACACCGCCACGATTTCCGGGGCGGTACCAACGCCATTAAAAGCCTGGCAGAAACACAACACAGAAGACCAAAGATTCACCATTAAAGACACAAAGAAGATCAACGCCGCCATGGAACCGGAACTGCAGGTCTTCCTGATGATTTTCTTCGCCATGCTCCACCTGGAACACCAACGCTGAGAAAGACGATGACGGTGAGTACAGCCACCGAGCACACAAGGGAGGGAGGGAGGAAAAGGATAGTCACACACACACACACACACCACACACACTATACACACACACACCATACACACAACCAGCTGCAGAGGAAAACCAGTCTCACAGGACACACACCATAATATTGCAAGGACAACAGTAAGGCAGAATTGAAAATTTATTTGCATGCTAACAACCACCATTAGTACCAAAGTGACAAATATTATACAGGAACCATTGTCCAGAAAGGGCCAATGCCTAGTCCAAAGTACAAAAGGCCTACATGGCCACAGAGCAGTGTCCAAGCCTCAATTTGATCCTGGCATTCTCCACATCAAACTATGCAGGGGCAACATGTTGGAAGTGGGCAGGCACCTCAGGGGGAAGGGGGTGGGGGGCACCTCTGCTGAAGTGGGGAACTTGCCCACTGGTTCTGGAGGGGGCTCCATGCCCATTTCAAAATGCTGGGGAGGCAATGTCACAGTCTCTGAGTTGGGGAACTTGCCCACTGCTTCCGGAGGGGGCTCCATGCCCATTTGCCAACGCTGGGGAGTGCAAGGTACCAGTTTCTGAGGTGGGGAACTTGCCCACTGCTTCTGGAGGGGGCTCCTTGTACAACAGTCCCTGGAGGGTGGTCTGCATGCCCTTTGCTGGAGGTGAGGGCTGCATTGTCTCTGTTGGGGGAGGTGTCTCTTGGGCAGCCTCTGCTGGAGGTGAGGGCTTCATTGTCTCTGTTGGGGGAGGTGTCTCCTGGGCAGCCTCTGCTGGAGGTGAGGACTGCATTATCTCATCTGGGGGAGTTGTCTCCTGGGCAGCCTCTGCTAAAGGTGAGGGCTGCTGAGTCACAGCTGGAGTGAGGGCTGCTGTGTCTCAGCTGGAAGTGAGCGCTGGTGTGTCTCAGCTGGAGGTGAGGGCTCCTTGTCTTTCATTGGTGGTTGAGTGGGAACCTTTCCCTTCCTGGCTGGTGGAGTGGGATCCTTACCTTTCCTGGCTTGTGAAGTGGGATCCATCCCTTTCCTGGCTGGTGGAGTGGGATACTTCACTTTCCTGACTGGTGGAGTGGGATCCTTTCCTTTCTTCGCAGGTGGAATGGGATCCTTCACTTTCTTGCTTCCACGACTAGGAGGTGCCTCGACCGTCCCCGTGGACTGCACGGCTGAGGTGCTGGGCTGGGTCATTGGGAACCTGCTCTTACTGGCAAGACGGGGGTGGAGGGGGAGGGAAGAGGTCAAGTTGGGCAAGGAAAAGCTTCTTAGGGACAGTGGGACAGGATGAGGGAGGAGGGATGGGAGTGGAGGTTGAGGGAGTGGTTGTTGGAGGAGTACGTCTGCTGGACTTGGGTGCAGGTGCATGGGTGGTGTGCTGATGTGTCCCTAAGGAGGGGGGCAGACAGGTTGTAGGAGAACACAGGGGACGTGTGGATGGATGTTGTGGAGGTGTCTGCTAGTGAGGTGTATGTGCTGCTTGGTCTGGTGGTGCTGGCTGTTGAAGCATGCAGGTGTGAGTGTGGATGTGACAGTGAGGGAGGAAGAGGAGGGTGAGTTAGTGGAGGCAATGGATGTTGTTGTGTGTGCAACTGTCTGTTGTTTGTGTGAGTGCTGGTGGCCTGAAGTGTGCTGCCTGTGTTTGACTGTGCTACTCTTGTCTGATGTTTTATGTGCATGCTTGTCTGTATGTGTGCATGGGATGGGTTGGGGTTGAGGAGACTGGGACTGGGACTGAGAAGTGGTAGTTAGAGGGTGGGGTGGTAGGAACAGGGACAATGGCTGCCATCAGAGAGGAGGCCAGAGCCTGGAACGATCTCTGTTGGGCCACCAATCCACTGTGAATGCCCTCCAGGAATGCATTGCATTTCTGTATCTGGGATGCCAGCCCCTGGATGGCATTCACTATGGTTGACTGCCCTACAGAGATGGTTCCCAGGAGGCCAAAGCCTCCTCACTCAGGGCAGCAGGGCTCACTGGGGCAGGGCCTGAGGTGCCTGGTGCGGAGGAGATGCCCACCCCCCTCAGTGAGGGGCTACTGGGAGGGCAGTGCTGTTATGGGGGTGGCGGCTGTACCTGAATCTGGGGGGTCCCAGAGGCGTCCGCCACCACCAGGGAGCTCCCATCTGAGGAGGAATCAGAGTTAGTGTTGTCACCTCCTTTCTCTGCCGTGGTGCTCCCCTCGCCCTCCGTCCCACTGGTTCCCTGGGCTTTGGGGATTCTGCCTCCTGGGTCCTGTGGGATGCAGCTCTCTCAGTTGCCGGTGCCTCTGCTCCTCTGCCAGATGATGCTAATGCACACATGGACAGGATGACAGAAGAAAAAAGGGGGGAGAGAGAGAAAGGGAACACTGGGTCAATTACAGAACCACATTTGGTATTCACATTACCATCACACACAGGGTTCAGAATTGAGCACTATGCACCACACTGGCAATCAATTGGCTAGGTGCCACAGCAAGATGAGAGCCAAACACTGCCAACTGCAGCCCTCCTGGGACCCACTAAGCCCTGTCTGAGATGGAATACAGCCTAGTTAGGTTACCTGATTTTGCTATAAACTCATTACTCGTGAGCTGGGTCACGCTGCAATGTCTGACCTGGCATTAAGAGGCACCCACTGACTCACAACCACCACCCGGATCCCAGGCCACCTACCAATGATTGTAGTTACGTCCACTGTACTCATCCCCTTGTGGCTGCTGTGATGCCCTCAAGCGCCCATCCAGCTATGAGTAGGCCACCGCCAGTATGCAGGCGATCGGGGGATCAGCTTCCGACAGGCACCCCTTCCTCATTGGGAGGCCATCCCCAGCTGGGCCTCCGCTGTCTTCTGTGCCCAGCTTCTCATGTCCTCCCACCTTTTCCGACAGTGGGTTCTCCGCCTGCTGTAGACCACAGGGTCCGCACATCCTTGCCGATGCCACGCCACAATCACTTCTTCTGATGGGCGCTGACCTGCAAAGGTAATACAGACGGAAGGACACCATTACACATACAATCCAGCCTGTCACACATATGGCCCACACATCCCATTTCCACCTCCATTGGCACACACATCACCCGGCGCCTACCATGTACACTGCCAACAGACATACCACCCCCCAAATGACACGATGCTTGCATGCACATCTCCATGCAACCTTGCCACATTCATCGTGCCCAAGGTGTACTCGTCTGTTTGTCTGGAGGCCCATACAACAGTCTATACTGGGGTAGGACCCCTTTCACCAAACGCTCCAACTCCTCTAAAGTCAAGGCAGGGGCCCTTTCCCCGGTCACACGGGCCATGGTAGGTTCCAGACACAGGTATCAGCAGCACACGTAGTGTAGGTGCTGTCCTGTGGAAAGTCAGGAATCAAGTGAGGATTTAGATAGAAAATGGCGGTCACGTCTGCGGCAATGTACACCGTCACCGCCGCCGCTAATCCCCATTGGCCACTGTACTCCATAGAACCTCATATTAGCCTATGAGAAATTGCGCAGTGGTGCAAGACTGCCTTCTGCCACAACGCCCAATGTTAGCAGAGTTGCCTCACTTCCACCTGTCCCTATATACAGGACAGGTGGTCGCCATTTGATGGTGATAGACAACAACATTCAGATAATCCATAACTGCGTCATTGCTGATGATTGCACATACATTGGCATTCCCACTGTCCCATCACATTAATGCTCTATGTACATTGAGGTGGTGGTGCCATTGTTCAAATTGTGACAGCCTACTCACTCTTGTGTGTCATAGATACCTACCACTGCAGATGAATAGGAGAGGAAGACAAGCCCCTGTGTACAGACCCCTTGTGGACTTGGCTACACTGGAGGACAGGCACATAATACTCACCTATAAACTAGACAGGGCCACAATTACAGAGCTGTGTACCAAATTGGAGCCTGATCTGATATCAGCTATCCGTCATCCCACTAGGATCCCCGCTCTTGTTCAAGTCCTATCAGTGCTCCATTTCCTGGCAACTGGTTCTTTCCAAGTGACAGTGGGCTTGGCAGCAGGGATGTCATAGCCAATCTTTTCAATTGTGCAGGCAAGGGTTCTGTCTGCCTTGGTCAAACACATGTGCAGCTACATGGCTTTCCCCCAGGTGGATGATTTAGCCACTGTTAAGGCAGGATTCTATGAAATGGGACATATACCCAATATTATTGGGGCAATTGACGGTACACATACTGCGTTTGTCCACCCCTCCTCCTGCCTGAATGAACAGGTGTTCAGGAATCGGAAGAGTTTCCACTCACTCAATGTCCAAATGGTGTGCCTGGCGGACCAGTACATCTCCCTCATCACTGCTATGTATCTGGAGTCGGTGCATGACACCTTTGTTCTGAGGAATAGCAGCATCCCAAATGTGATGGCACAACTACAGAGGCACAAAGGGCCATATTTATACTTTTTGACGCAAAACTGCGCCAAAAAAATTAGCGCCGGCTAACGCCATTCTGAAGCGCCATGCGGGCGCCGTATTTATTGAATGACGTTAGCCGGCGTTAGCCGGCGTTAGCCGCCGGCGCTGTCTGGTGTGCGTTAAAAAAAACAACGTACACCAGGCAGCGCCGGCGTAGGGGGAAAATGGAGTATGGGCGTCCACAAATGGTGCAAGTCAGGCTGAGGCAAAAAAATCGCCTCAACCCGATTTGCGCCATTTTTTTACGACTCCCAACCCCCATTGAAATGACTCCTGTCTTAGCAAAGACAGGAGTCATGCCCCCTTGCCGAATGGCCATGCCCAGGGGACTTCTGTCCCCTGGGCATGGTCATTGGGCATAGTGGCATGTAGGGGGGCACAAATCAGGCTCCCCTATGCCACAAAAAAAACAAAAAAAAATACTTACCTGACTTACCTTAATGTCCCTGGGGTGGGTCCCTCCATCCTTGGGTGTCCTCCTGGGGTGGGCAAGGGTGGCAGGGGGTGTCCCTGGGGGCAGGGGAGGGCACCTCTGGGCTCATTCTGAGCCCACAGGTCCCTTAACGCCTGCCCTGACCCAGGCGCTAAAATCCGGCACTAATGCAGGTTTTTTAGACCCGCCCACTCCCGGGCGTCATTTTTGCCCGGGAGTATAAATACGACGCATATGCATCGGAGTCATTTTTTAAGACGGGAACGCCTACCTTGCATATCATTAACGCAAGGAAGGTGTTCACGCAAAAAAATGACGCTAACTCCATGAACTTTGGCGCTAGACGCGTCTAACGCCAAAGTATAAATATGGAGTTAGTTTTGCGTCGAATTTGCGTCGAAAAAAACGACGCAAATTCGGCGCAAACGGAGTATAAATATGCCCCAGAGTGTGGCTAATAGGTGAGCCAATGTATGTCAGTGTATGCCTTCTGGTGTTATCCCCATACCATTTTGTAATGTTAATGTTTGTCCCTCAATATTTGCGAGTGACACTGGCTACCCAAACCTATCTTGGCTCCTGACCCCTGTGAGGATTGCCAGGACAAGGGTGAGAATCATTACAATGATGCACATGGGCAGGCCAGGAGAATTATCAAAAGGACCATCAGCCTCCTTAAGGCTATGTTCAGATCCTGCATCTGACAGGTGGATCCCTCTGCTACTCACCAGAGAAGTTCTGCCAGATAGTAGTGACATGTTGCATATTGCACAACCTGGCCCTCAGACGACATGTGCCTTATCTGCAGGAGGCGGGAACTGGAAATGCCCCTGTAGCAGCAGTGGACCCTGAGGACAGTGAGGATGAGGAGGATGAGGATGTGGACAACAGAACATCAGTTATACATCAATACTTCCAATGACACCCAGTGAGACAGTGTAACTGACCATTCCTCTGACTATTGTCTTATCTGTGTGGCTGTAGCAGGATGGCATTCACTTACTTTGCATCTCTACTTACTGTCCCCTATGGCTTCTCATTTTGCAGACGTTGGTGATATGTACTGGTGTGATGACTACAGACATCCACAGCTCATTAATTGTATGCTATCACAGTGTTCAGATCATTTGCACATGATGTGACTGTTTCCATAAATGCACATTTTCATCACATAAAACACTATCAGTCAAGTTGTGTTCAAGGGTGTTTATTGTAGTGCAAATAATTGACGGTAAATTGCAATGGAATGAGATGATGGTAGAGGAAAGTCCAGGGTATGGTTCCATTCTGTTTGTAGCACAGGTCCAGTGCCCAAGGGGCCATAGGAAGGGGAGGAAAGGCAGTTCAAAGTGGACAAGGTGACAGGTGGGACACAAGGGGGACATTCAGGAGGGTCATATTTCCTGGCAGTGGTCTTGGTCTTGGCAAGTGTCTCTGGCTTCTGCCTGGGTCGCAGGGAATGTTTGCAGGGTGGTTCACCTTCTGCAGGGGGAGGGGTGCTGGTGGCCTGTGGGTCCTGGGGCGGGGCCTCCTGTCCACTGGTTGCAGCAGAAGTGGAGGGCTGATCAGTAGACTGGCTAGTGGTAGGGACCCGCTGGTGTGCTGTCCATTCACTCATGATGTTGGCCATGTCTGCCAGCACCCCTGCTATTAAGACCATGGTTGTGTTGAGGGCCTGCAAATCCTCCCTGATATCCTGATGGTGTTACTCCTGCAGCTGTTTGTTCTCCAGCATGTTGGCAAGGATCTGGCCCATCTTGTCCTGGGATCGTTGGTAAGCCCCCAGGAAATTAAAGAGTGCCTCCTGGAGAGTCGGTTCCCTGGGCATGTCCTCCCCCTGACGCACAGCGGTCCTCCCAGTGTCCCTGTACCCCTGTGTCTCTGTCCCCTAAATGGTGTGCCCAGTGACACTGACTCCAGGGCCCTGATTGTCTTGGGTGTGAGGTGTGGACTGGGGTCCCTGTACAGGTGGGCACACTGCTGATTGACGTGTCCTTGGGACAGAGGTGTGGGGACATTGGGTGGGTGCTGTGGTGTTGGAGACTGAAGGGGGAGGCTCTGTGGTGGACTGTGAGTGGGCTGGGGTGGGCGACTAACCAGTGGTTCCTGATGGGCCAGGTAGTTCATCCAGATCCTGAAGTCCAGAGTTACTGTCATCACTGGGGGCATCTTCTGTAGAGATACCTTCCTCCACAAAAACAATCCAGAGAGGCATTTTCCTCTTTCTATGTGTGCTGTAAAATGCAAAATGCAGCCCACATAGAAAGAGGAAACAACAAGGAGAAATAAAGATATTCCCAGTTTTACAGGTTCTTGTAAATTTGGGAATGCATCAAAACCCATGGGTGTTGCGTGGGAACACCCGCCGCAACGCCAATGGTATGCATCCCAGAATTAATGTAAGGCTGCACAGTGACTTGCCCTGCTTTGCCTTACACCATATCCACAAGGCCACGTAGATATGGGTCTGCACTATGAACCACCACTGTGTCACATAAACAGACGCACCGGCAGGACATGGGACATGTAAATATGCCCCAAGGTTTGCAGCATCCCTTGGGACAAAACAAATTCTATCTGTTGAAAATGTTATTGATTGATCATGCCTCCTGGAGAATTCTTCACTGATGGCTGAAAATTAAATGTTCTCTCCACGCCGAAAGGCATTTTTGACAATGTTAAGGCAGCCGAAGACTTGAAGTCTGCTACGTCGGGCATCCAGGGTATCCTCATCCATAGGATGTGACATAGTAAAGGTGTGATGGGCCCTAGTGCAGGAAAGGAAAATGGGCCATTTGCCCTGTTTAGCAAGCCAATACGGCTATGTCACTTTGTAATGGTATTCTTGAGACGGATGTCAACAATACTTAGGTGTATTGCCTGGTCTTCTTCAGCTATGTCAATGCTTCCTTTGAGAGATTAGAGTGGTTATGAATAGGTCAGGGTGAGTTTTTTTAAAACTAATATAATTTTGTGTCATGTCCAAGATTACACAATTATGTCACATAGCATAATTAGGATGTTGTTCATGTGAAAGTCCTATAGAAGGAGCACAGGAACATGTGATGTGGTTGTTCACATCACAAGAGATTTTGTGCTATTGTTTTAGCATGAAATGTGTCCCTCCCTGTGCATTTTGCACTACTAAATTGTGCAAAATGCTGGATGGCATTTTACTTAACTTTAACTATTTTTTGTGTTATTGTTTTTTTATTGTGTGTACGTGTAATGAACAAGAAGGAAATTAAGCAAATTTTCACAGGCTTGTATATATAGTGTTCTTTCTATGATGTCACTTATGGCTGAATTGGTACCCCCTGTCTTATTCTTTGGTACCTTTGGCATTGCCCTTCATACCTCTGACATCAGATGTCTTGTAGGAATTGAAAGGGGCATATGCGGACAGGGCTCCATGATCTCTGTCTTCGTTTTATGTCTTGCCTTCCAGACACTGCAAGCTGTACGGTTGCGAATGACCTACTGTGAACCTGTAGTCGGCTTAATGCATGACTATTGCTGACCATTGGCTTGCTATATTATCACTCTTATTTGCTTGCTTCTTATTCAATCGTGTTCCTTGTCTGTTTTGTATTTGTCTCACCCCTGGAATATGGCCTCTTTACCATCCTTTTGCTTGGCTGACTAGTGTCCTTCCACTGCTCACTTTTAGGGAACTCCTTTCATAATTTTGGTTCAACACTCAATGAGTGGGCACATTTTCCAGCACTCTCCCTCTTGTACACTTCCCTACCATACCACCTACCCGCATACTCCATGTTGCTTCTCTCTCCTGCAAAACACCATCTCTGTCCGTGTTGCTTCTCACTCATTTGCTTCTCTGACCCTGAAAAACACTTATTGTGCCCTGTATTGTTTTTTTCTTTTGCTGCTTCTGCACTGCATGCCCCACCACACTATGGGTTACTCTTGCTGTGTACTTCTCTCAGAAACCATCCTACCTCTACTTTCTTGGTTGCCTTCTCCCTCGTTTGCTTCCCTGCCACTACTCTGTGTTGCTCTTTCCCTCGAGTGCTTCCCTCATTTGTAAAACACTGCCAACCTCTTGCTCTATGTTGCTCTCCCCGTATTGCACTCTTCTCTTATAAGCCCTTATTCCCTTCATTCTATGTTGCTGTCTCCGTAAGTGCTTCATCTACCCTCCACTCTTTATGTTAATCTCTCCCTCCTATGTTTACGCCCCTCCCCTGCAAACTGCCTTCCGCTGTGATCCGTGTTACTCTCTCCCTCTTCTGTTTCTCCTCAACCTTAGAAAATACCCCGCACTCTGTATTGCTCTCTCCCACATGTTATTCCCCCTGCAAACTCCTCCCTCCCTCCCAATGCTCCATCACTCCATGTTGCTGTCCCCCATGTGTGCTTCCACTCCCTGCAACCTCACTCCAGTCCCCCTTGCGATACATGTTGCTCAAGCAATGATGTGCTTCCCCCTCATCTAAAAACATCTTCTGCCCTGAGTTCTGTGTTTCTCTCCCCCTCCTTTTTTTCTCCCATGAAAAACTCCCACCCTACCATCCTTAAACAACTTTGTCAAAGCCAATAGGTCGAAAATGTGAGACCTATTGTATTTGCCAATGCTTATCTGAAGTTTCTACTTCTCGTCCATCATTTATTACCTCATGAGCAAATAAATGGTTGTTAAAGGGTTAGTAATGGGGCAACAGTTTAACCCAGTGATTTAATATTGTATTGAACTGTGCATGACCGGCCTGATTTTGGCATTTTGTTGAATACATCCTCATGTATTCCTTGCTAGAAATAAAGAACTGCATGCAAACAAGAGAAGTTTTAATGATTAGTTATTAAAACATGAGCCTATATGAGAACTTGGAAAAGCTTAACTCCAAAGAAACCTCCTTTTCAGGGACCTTGAAAAGGGATACAATTTAGACTTCCACTGGAAGGCAACATAGAAAGGCAACAAAGAAACATCATGTGTCAAAAGTAAGGTGCAGCTACAAACATTGACCAGGAAAAGCAAGAAAACACAACAAATGTGCGACTTGTTTCTCATAAAGTGACTTCAATACTAAACATTTTTTTATCTTCCTCATTCTTCTTACAAGGCTTGTACTCATACGTGCAGTTACAACTGTAACACTTTTACAAATATAACCGATTGCATCACATTAACACATGTAACACCTAAAACATACTAAAAGCTACTTCAAAATGTGACTTTTCAAGGTTTATACAGCTTGCAAGTGAGCCTTAAATCACTGCCTAGCTGTATCAGCGCATTAGAAAGTCAACAGCAGATCCTCCCATGAGAAGTATTGTCTCAGCCACTCCATACAGATGAAAAACTTCACCAGTCCCTCAAGATAGAGGAATGAATCCTATTCACTGCAGAGGAAGGAACCAGCCTCATCCATGGGAAAATGCCCTCGGCCACTCCCAGAGGCAGGTAGAAAGCCTGCAGTGGGATGCTCCAAAGTACCCACAGCCAGACCCTTCAAAGAGAAGAGCCCCTTCCACCATGGCTTCCAGTTTGAAGAAATCATTTGCAGTGCCAACGGCATCCATCTTAGAAAGAGGACACACCCAGACCTCAGTGGGTGGAATAAGCCACTTTTAAATGTGTTCTATCGTTCTTTCTCTATCTCTCTCACTTTGCCTCTTTATCTGTCTGAATTGCTCTCTTCTTCTCTTTTCCCTCTCTCTCTTTAAGTCTCTGTCTCTCTGTAACTTCTGACAGCCCAATCTAGTGTGTTTAGCTTCACGTTAACCTTGTAGACGCTTTCATTATTTATTTTGGAATATTTGGATTTGTGAAATCATTTTTCTCTCTCCTTTCCACTGTCGCCCCAGGCTGTGATATCCGTCCTCCACTACCACCCCCTCACTCCCCACACATCGCTGTCTGCATCAGTGACAACACTGAATAACAGAGCCTGGGGTCAGGAAGAGCTATTACAGAGAAAAATGGGAGCCTCATAAATCCGGAGATTTGAAAATAAACACGTTCAGAGGAAGCATAACGCAGGCACTGGGCGCCCCTCCGCAGGCCAGGACTTAAAATGGGGTCAGAGTTGGTTGTCTGAGGGGCCTGGACCGAACACAACTGTGACAGGGAAAGTGATAAAAGATTATAGAGGAGCCCACTTTCCAGCCTCTTGCAATCCTACTGCATCCTGAATGTCACCAGCAGCGAAATTGGTTGAATCTGCCTTATAAATGCGAACACACAAGGGCCCAGATTTAGAAGAATCTGGCGCATCAGTACTGATCCGCCAGATTTCTTGTGACCCCCCCCGCCACGTAATGGTAACTTGGGTGCCTCACGGCGCACGTTAGGCCAATTGCGTCAAAATGTTTGAAGCTATTGTGGCACTTTGCTGAACTGGCATCAAAAATGTCAACACTAGTGCAGCAAAGTGCTTTGAGCAGGCTTTTACAAATGACATCAAAAGTAGCTCAATTAAATCGTGGACATTTTATTGTGCCATTTTTTGTGAGCCTCATAACGCCGGAACCCCTCTGTATACGTTATGCCTGGCAGAAGCATAATGTGGTGCAAGGACTCGCAAAGTGGAGCAACACATGCATTGCATCACTTTGTAAATATGGTGCAGTGATTTTTGCCTCATTGAGCCACAGTAATGTAAAAAAAGTTACGCGTGGCACAAGGAGGCACTAGGGCCTTGTAAATCTGGCCCAATGTTTCTTCTTCTTTGTGTTGAACAAGGACTTCAGGACACACAAATAAAGCAGCGGTTAAGAGGACTCAGAGCAAATCACCCAAATCGGCAAACTGTGTGGCATACTACTTGGTGAATAATGTCATTTTTTGTGAAGGTTGCTGTTGCCCCAATGCAAAGTAGTTTACAATCAACACACTTTTGAAAGGCAATCCGATGTACAGAGTCATATCTTTTTTTTCTACTTTTCCTATGCCCCTAACCAGGTCTGTGTTGTGATCAGTTCCCCTTTCAACTTTAGAAATGCAGCTACCCGAGACCTTTATATTTTAAAATTCTGTCTGTTTCCTTGGAGAGAAATGTTCACAAGGCAAGACACCTCTTGTTCCTCCCCCTTTGTCACCCATGCTGGGATTCACTATTGCATAATATACACAGTTGTGAGTTATTGTAATTGTAAATGTATTTGTATAGCGCTCATAACCCCCCCCCCCCCCCCCTCCCGCCCATGAGGCATTGAAGGGAATAGCACGCTACTTCGGAATTCAAAATTACTAGTAAGTAGGTTAGTAGATATTTTAATTTTATTGTCTTTTTCTTGTGAATTGGTTGTGTTAAGTTTGTGCCCTTGACTTTCTGTGTGCATATGGTAGTAAAACTATTTTCACATGACAAACATTTGTGAATAATTGTCAGTCATAATTGGAGCTGTTTATGACTTTAAATGATTTGCTGTTTGTTAAAAAGACACACATTTCTGTAATTCCTATCACACACACGTAGAACAACACAGTCCTTGAGGTTCTGTGATACGACTTCTTACCAGCTGCATAAACAAAGTCACAAGTCCAAAAATGTTATGTTGCTCATTTGTGCAGCACATTTCTATCATTGATATGAGCGTGTTGTTCTGTAGGGTTCCTTAATGTGCAGTAATACTTTAATGACAGTGTCCAACTGCCTTCCATTTCTCAATTGTCTCCTGTGCCCCGTGTTGGCATCAGTGTCAGCTAAGGATAAAGAGGGCCACGTTTCAAATTGATGATTTAAGTCCTCTAGACTGTACTACCGACCACATTCTAACGGCATGCATGCACTCTGCGAGTATCACCGAAATAGTATATGAAACCATTAAAACAAGGTCAGCTAAAAACATGACAAAAAACCTTAATCAAAGGTGTAATAAGGATGTCAATGTTCCTAATGTAGGAAATGAAACTGAACCTCCCTGTTAGAAATGGGGTCTCTAATTAGCAGAGATTTGCACCCTGTCTAAGTAGGGACCATCACCTAGTCTGGGTAAGTCCGATACACACCCTAAATTAACCTGTGCTCACCCTCTGGTAGCCTGGCGCAGAGCAATCAGACTTAACTTAAGAGGCACTGGGTAAAGTATGTGTACAACACTTAAATTACAGTAACCCATTGAAGACACCAAAACAGGAAATATTTATCTGTATCAAATAAGACCCAAATGACAAAAATCCAATCAGTAGATCAAGAGATATCAGATTTTCGTGGATAACTGTCAAAGCAGTGCTTAAATTATCTGTGCTCATTTTAGAGCCTTTACGGTAATTCTCCTTGGCAAGAACAACACAATGGCAGAGTTTGAATTGGGACTACAAGCGTCCTTAGGAGGTGTTGAGGAGACCGAAATGCCACCAGATAATCCACCGCAGCTGCCCACAATGTGACAGTGGTCAGCGGCAGAGACCGCAAGGTCCCTGTGATCACAGTACCTTCTTTGATGCCTGCAGCTGCCGATCGGTGAGTCAAGCTGCCTGTGCATGAATGCGGGCTGGGGTTAAGCTGTGATCGATGCTAGGTGGCCACTAAATCAGGGTGTGTGTCACGGTGTGCTGTTCTTTGTGGAAGAAGACAGGGCTGAGAGCAAGCCACAAGTGGTGTCGGCAAGCCTCAGACATGGGGCCAGCGTTGCAGTACTGGGCACAGACCCCATTACTCTTGGGCAGGGCTGCTCGTGAAGAGAACTGGCAATTAGACGTGCCCACAAAATGGAGCACCTGTCCTGTAGACTGGCCTCGGGAATGTGAATTTCAGTAAAAAGCAGCTGATAACGAGGTCTAAGTTGCCCTAAGACCTCAGGGTGAACAGGGCGGTGTGCCAGCAAGCCACTTACGCGGTCATTGCTGTCCCAAGTAGATGGTGCACAGAGGCAAATGAACAAGTCCTTTGAGTCACTCTGGAATGACTTTAGCTTTCCGTTTGCAGGGCAGAGGTCAGCAGGCAGCAAGGTAGCACAGTACAGCAGGGCAGCAGTTCCTGGGAACACTCAGTCACAGCAGAGTGGCAATCCTCCAGGTGCAGCAGCCTTTACTTTAGCAGAGTTTCTTTTTAGTCCAGTAATGTACTGTCTTAGTGGGTCAAGAGACCCAGTACTTATACTAGAAAGTGCCTTTTATGTGTAGGAGTACTACAAAGGATTTCTGTGAAGTGCACAGGTCCCCCTTTCAGCTCAGCATCAGCTCCCGACTCTCAGTGGAGGGGTAATAAGCCCCTTTGTTTGGGCTCTGGTCACCTTCCAATGAGATGTAAGCGTGAGCCCTTCCCAACCTCCTCTCCAGGAAGACCCATCAGTATGCAGGTGAATGCAGATGTAGCTGAGCATTTGTATTGTGGGTTTCTGAAGGGAATGTACACACGTAACTGTCACCTAACTCCAGCCAGACTTGTATGGGCAATGGGCTGTAGGCATACAGGGCAGAGAGTGCAGAGAAATGTCCACTTTCTAAAAGTGGCATTTTTAAAATAGTAATAATAAATCTGAATTTACCATTAAAAATGATTTATTATTATCATTCCAATGGTACTAAACATGATGCAGCTACTCTCAGATCTTGAATTACATTTTAAAGACATTATAAGGAATTCTCAATGCTGGCCTATGAGAGGGGAAGACCTCACAGTAATGAAGAATGACTTTAGGAGTTTTTCAATACTAGGACATGAAAACGTAAAGGTACCCCTTCCTGCCTTTTGCTTACATGGCACCCTGCCATATAGGCTACCTAGGGCCTACCTTAGGGGTGACTTATGTGTAAGAAAAGGGGAATTCTAGGCTTGGCAAGAGGTTTTAGATGCCAAGTTGGGGTGGCAGTGAGACTGCACATATAGACTGTGCAATGGCAGACCCGAGACATGTTTGCAGAACTACTTAAATAGGTGGCACAATCAGTGCTGCAGGCCACGGGTATATGGTATACCACTTTACAAGGTACTTACAGGTAAATTAAATATGCCAGTTGTGGATACACTGATGTTACAATGTTTAGAGGAGAAGCAGACACACTTTAGCACTGGTTAGCAGTGGTAAAGTGCACAGAGTCCTAAGGCCAACAAAATGATACAGCAACAAAACAGGAAGTAAAAAGGCAAAAGGTCTGGGGTAAGACCACCCTAAGGATGCCAGGTCTAACACTCCCTTTCACCTCCATTTCAGAATTATAATTGAGTCATATCTGGTGTGCTATGGGCCACTCAGACCACAGTACGACTGTGCCACAGCACCTGATGTACTAATTATTGTCCTGCTGCAGATCCTATTTACAAACCGGGTGATCATCCACTGGGTAGGATAAAATATATTCTTAATGCTGCTGGTATGTGTCTGTAGCTGGAAGTCTAGGAATGGTGAATACCTTACATGTGGTCTTGTTGGGCACTGTCTCCGGTCCTGAAATGTTCATATACAAATCATTTATTTCAGGTGTGCTACTCTAATTAGTTCAATGGGTTCAAATGAAGATCACACTATCCAGAGTGCACCAGGCTACCACACTTTATAACCCAGGATTGGATACAATGGACCTAATGGCCTAGAGGAAAGAGATCCTCCTGCTTAAGGCTCCAGAAGGCCCCTTTCTTTGGCTGAAGGACCCCAGAAAGATGGAGTCCCTTTCAATTGAAAGCAGCTGACCCAGCCATGGCTTGGACAGAGACACTGTTTCTAACAGTAATTCACATTCAACTGTGCCCTAGTGCAGTATGTTAACACATAACAGCAAGTGGCACACTCATGTCAGTGCACATTAAATATGTATTGGGCCGAGCATCAGAAGATTAATGAAGACTGCTCCTCAGATCCACTGGAACCAACATGGGATGATAGCCCCTGATTTGAAGTACCTGCCTGCCGGAAACGATGGTCTACAGACCCAAAGTGTACACTTTGAGAATGAACGGCATCAGTATTAGCCCAGCATTGTCAAAAAAGTTGGCGCTATCCAAGAAAGTGAACAAAAAGCCATGGTGGAGACTGCTCAGACAAGCGAAGAACCATACAAGTTATGGAGGGGAAACGGTGATTGCCTTTGATCCAGGGCGCTCCCTCTCACGTTACCATACCATCACTGAATAACAGCCTAGACCAATTTTGTTGTTTTTGATTAGAGAATATTACCTCAGGCCATATTTATTACCATACAAACTCCACCAAATTCACATAAATCACTTAGGCACTCTTAGTTACAAAATTTTACAAATCTATTTTCTCAAATACATTGGCCCTCATTACAACCTTGGCGGTAAATGCCACCTACCGCTGTGCTGACAGCCGCCAACATACCGTGACCGCAGCGGTATACCGCTACGGGTACTATGACCCACACAGAGAAATCCGCCACTATACAGACACACACACAAGTCCGCCAGACCAAAGGTCAGTGATAAACTGGCGGTAACAAAACCCACACTGTTACGTCAACAGAAATACGCCCACAGTATCAGGACCCACTAATCCCCGTGGTGGTCTTTCAACCACGGTAAACTATTGACGGTACACACCGCTGCGCTCAAAATACACACACACTTACAAAACTACACCACATTGGACAAAGCAAACTACGCACACCTGACTCACATACACACCCCACACACCTACACCACTATAAAGCACACACACACATTACCCACAACCCTTTCAATGAAAAAAAAAGATTGCTAACAGAGAGTGAGACAAGCCAGGAGCACCCACTCAATCTGAGCCACAAAACACCATCACCCATACACCATCCACGCACCTCAAAGCACACACACAACACATCACCCCACACATCCTCACACATATCACTCACACCACATCCATGGCACCCCAAAGACACCCCAGGTTTTCAGAGGAGGAGCTAAGGGTCATGGTGGAGGAAATCATCCGGGTGGGCTGAAGGTTCTCTCAATTATCCTTCTTGTACGCCCATGTGCCTCATTGTAACGTTCCTCTGCCCTTGGCCTGGGATTCCTCACTAGGGTCAGGAGCCATGAGAGGTTGGGGTAACCAGAGTCACCTGCAAATATTGAAGGGATACCTGTTAGACATACACTCACCCTTAGGGACAAACCCACATCCATATACCTACATCAACTGGGTGGGGACCATGGGCTCACCTATTAGCCACGGAATGCTGCTATTCCTCAAGATAAAGGCATCATGCACAGAGCCAGAATAATTGGCATTCACATGGGAGATGTACTGGTCTGCAAAACACACCATCTGCACATTCAGAGAGTGATAGCTTTTTCTATTCCTGAACATTTGTTCATTCCTTGGGGAGGCGACAAATGCTATATGTGTACCATCAATGGCACCAATGATGTTGGGGATATGTCCCAGGGCATAAAAGTCAGCTTTCACTGTGGCCAAACCCTCTACCTGGGGGAATACGATGTATCTGCGCATGTGTTTCAGCAGGGCAGAGAACACTCTGGTCAACACGTTTGAGAACATAGGCTGTGACATTGCTAATGCCATGGCCACTGTCACTTGGAAGGAACCACTTGCCAGGAAATGGAGCACTGACAGGACCTGCACTAGAGGGGGGATACGTGTGGGCTGGTGGATAGCTGAAATCAGGTCTGGCTCCAATTGGGCATACAGTTCTTGGATTGTGGGCCTATCAAGTCTGTAGGTTAGGATAATGTGCATGTCCTCCAGTGTCGTCAGGTCCACCAGGGGTCTGTACACGGGAGGATGTCTCCATCTCATATTCCTCCTTAGTGGTTGAAGTCTAGGGAGAAAAACGGTGAGCAGAGTGACATATTCACACATCTATTGAATTAATAATGCATTTCTTCCTTTACAGAAACAGTATGTGAATTTGAGAGTCAGTTGATATGCTAATGACTGCTGTGACGCAGTTAGGTGCCATGCCCTGTGCCCCCCTGAAATGGCGGCTGTCTGACCTCTGTGGAGAGACAAGTGGAAATTAGGTAATTCTGCTGGCGTTGTGCCCCGTAGCGGTCGACGGTGGATGTCTACCGAGCAACTTCGCATTGGTTAACATTGGGCCCTATGGTTTCCAGGAGCCAATGGCGATGTACGCCGGTGGTGATGGTACGCACTGCCGCGGATGTGACCACCATTTTCTATCTATTCACTCACTTGCTACCTGACCCTCAACAGGGGAGGACCTACACTGCAAGTGCTGCTGTGACCTGTGTCTGGAAGCGACAATAGCTCATGTGTCTGGGGAAAGGGCCCCTGCCTTCACTGCGGAGGAGTTGGAGAGACTGGTGGATGGGGTCCTACCCCAGTACACTTTACTCTATGGTCCTCCAGACAAACAGGTGAGTACACCATGAGCATGATGCGTGAGCTATGAATGTATGGAGTGCTGTGTGTGTAAGCCACATGTAGGGGCAGGCTGAGGTGTCCTGGGCAGAGTGCTGCATGCATGGTGGTGAATCTATGTGCGTTAGGGGATGGGAGGGACCTGGTGGGCCATGAGTGTGACAGTCCGGACGGTATGACTAATCCCTTTTCTGCTGTATTTTTCCTGCAGGGCAGCGCCCATCAGAAAAAGGGTACTTGGTGTGCCATCGCCAAGGAGGTGCGGACCCTGGGGGTCTTTGACAGGCGGAGCACCCACTGCCGCAAACAGTGGAAGGACCTGCACTGCTAAGCAAGAAAGACGGCGGATGCCCAGCTGGGGCTAGCCTCCCAACAAGGAAGGGGTGCCATCGTACCATGTCCCCCCTGATGTTCAGCCTCCTGGCGGTGGCCTATCCAGAGTTGGATGGGCGCCTGAAGGCATCACAGCAGCCACAAAGCGGTGAGTACAGAGTTTACGCATTAAGGTTTACCTGGGTGGGGGATGTGGGTTGTGGGTGCCCCTAGGCCAGGGGGAACATAGCAGGGTTGGTCCCTTGTTGGGCAGGCTCTGAAGCACTCCAACCCCAATAATGTTAGGGGGCATCTACTACTGGGCAGGGTCCTGTGGGTTTCAGGTGTGCAGCTAATGGCGTTAGGCAATGTACCCCATGGGCTGGTGACTATCTTTGTAACTGGTAGTGCATGGCCTAGTGCATAGGGCTGTTCCCTGTGTGTTGTGTACGCCAATGGTAGTGTTGTTGCTGGCATTGACCAAGTGTATCCTCTGTCTCTCCCCCCCCTTTTTGTTTTGTCACCCTGTCCTAGTGTGCATTAGCATCATCTGGCGGAGGAGCAGAGGCACCGGCGACGGAGGGAGCTGCATCCCACATGGGCCTAGAGGCCGAATCCACCGATGGTGAGGGCACCAGTGGGACAAAGGGCGAGGAGAGCACCACGACGGGAACAGGAGGGGACACCACAGATAGCGACTCCTCCTCCGATGAAGCTCCCTGACGGTGGCGGACACCTCTGTGCCCACCCCAACAACAGGTACAGCTGCTACCCCCCTACCAGCACTGCCCTCCCAGCAGCCCCTCAGCCTGTTTTCCGTGCCCGCTCACCCAGGAGGTGGGCATCTCCTTCACCCCAGGCACCTCAGGCCCTACCCCAGTCAGCCCTGCTGCCCTCAGTGAGGAGGCTATTGACCTCCTGAGATCCCTTACTGTTGGGCAGTCAACCATTCTGAATGCCATCCAGGGTGTGGAGAGGCATTTGCAACAAACAAATGCATACCTGGAGGGCATTCACTCTGGTGTGGCGGGCCAACGGAGAGCATTTAAGGCTCTGGCCTCCGTACTGATGGCAGCCATTGTCCCTGTCTCTAGCCTCCCCCTCCAACTTCCTCTACCCAGTCCCAATCCCCTCAACCCCAGCCTATCCCAAGCACACCTTCAGACCAGCATTCACCCAAATCAACACACAGAAGTGACTCAAGCAAACACAAGCACCGCACTTCATCTCACAGGCACTCACACAAGCACCATCCCCATGCAGACACACCAACATCCACTGCCTCCACTGTGCTCCCCTCCTCCTCCTCGTCCACCTCCCTCCCAGTAGCATCTCCATTCACACCTGCATGCACTACATCCTCATCCACTACCTCCATCACCAGTACGCCTATCACTACACGCCCCTCACTGGCAGTCACCACCCCCACATCCATGCACACGTCCCCTGTGTCCTCTCCCACTGTGTCTGTGACCCCTCAATACCTGCAACAGGTCAAAGCTCTTGTGTGCTCGACCTACAAATGAGGAGGAATAAAAGCATTCCTCCTCGTTTTGCCATGCTGACACCACTCCTGGGGTGGAATTCATTTTTGGGCTGTCACAGATTTAGGATTTCTAGTAAATCTAGGGCAGCATGAAAAGCAATGGGTGTTGTGATGTTACGGCCACTACAACACCCATTGCAGGCCCGTCTGATGCAGAAAGGGGCCAGGGGCCCATATTTACAAGGAAGCGTAACACCACAAAAAGTGGCATTACACCTCCTTGTAATTATGGAGCAGTGGTTAGCTCTACCGGAGCGTTGCAAAAAGTGATGATCTGGTGGCGATTGAGCCTTGCAAATCTGGCCCTATATGTGCATACAAACCTAAAGAAGCACCTGAAGTGGCTCTGCCAGTGTCAAACAAATTTGAGCTTAAGTTAGGTGGATCGCTTCCCACTACCCCCTAACATCAACTTCAGAATCTTTGTGATCTGAAACTTAAAAAGTGGAATTATGTTATCATGGACGAATAGTGCCCTTGCCGATCCCATGGTTAGCCGCCATGTAGTCCCTCATTGTTTGCACCGAGCAACATTGGGTCTTTGGGGGAATTAAGGGCCATATTTACAAGAAAGTGGTGCATCACTAGTGATGCGCGACTTTTCTTGCGGCCCCCTTGAGTCCCCCTAGCACCACCATGGTAGCAACGTATTTACAATACAGTGCACAGTGGCGCATGTTAGGGGCACTAGCGTCATTTTTTGGATGCAATTGTAACGCTATACTGAATTAGCGTAAAACAAATGATGCAAATCAAGTATAGCTTTAAGAGGCCCATTGAAATCAATGGGAGCCTCATTTTAACGCCTGCTTTAAGCAGGGATTAAAAAGGATGCTAGAAATGGTGCAATGGAATCTTGTAGATTCCATTTCGCCATTTTTAGCGACCCTCTAATGAGGGTATGCCCCCTTTGCATATATCATGCATATATTATGCATGATGTGGCGCAAAGGGTTTACAAGATGGCGCAAACATAGTATGCACTACCTTGTAAATATGGCGCTATGGAGTGTGGTCTGGCTGTGGGAAGGAATGGGCACTTGCTGAACGAGCTCCATGCACCGGTGTGAGATCCAGGGCGGCGGCGGAGTCGACGAGCCACTCAGGGCTTCCTCCCTCCCTCCCTACCCATCCCTATGACTGGAGGGTTGTGTCGCCAAGAGAGAAGGGTCTCCAGAGGGACTGCAACACCTGGACAAGCTTCGGGTCCTCCGGGCCGACGCCTGGGCCTGCGGAGCTGGAGAGAGCTGCGGGCTCGATTTCCTGCGGCCTGCCCAATGCAGCTGACAGGGCGGTGCCACGGTGATCTCTCACTGCGGTCGCCCATCCGCCTGACGAATGGCGAAGACCAAGTGGGAGGCTCCGCGGCCCAACGAGATTGACTGGCCCGCAGGGTATAAAGCAGAGCGCCCTGCTTCACTGACGCTGTGAGCTGCACCTGCCCCTGCATTAATAGCACAGAGCTGCCACCGGACCCTAAGCATGCCGGTTGACTGTGCCAGAGAGTAGGAGGGGCAACAGCGCCTTATTGAGCTTCAGTGACCCTGAGCAGACACCTGGGTAGGCAAAACTGGGAGACATCACCAGAAAAGTGGTGCTGTGAGCCGGGCCCGACCCGGCCGAGTCTGTGTGACGATGCATGCGGCTGCACGCGAATCCTGGCTTTCGGAGGTGGTCTACCAGCGGCATGTGTTGGGCCGCGCTACACAGACTCAGATTGATCCGTAGCCCAGGGCGGGTCATTCCTCCCTTTGCATGGATCGGTTGGGCTGACGGAGGTGAGAGGTGGAACGGCTAGGGGACTGCTGCGGTATTGCAGTGAATTTGAGGGCACAGGAATCATGGATTGCTGGGAGGCTATTTGGGCCCTGACTCAGGGGTGTGTGGCTCCATATCCCTGCACAGCTTTGCCCAGAAAGGAGGGAAGCAGCAATTGTGTTCAGACTCGCATACAAGCAGCAATGACTCCCTACCTGCGACGCATAATGGGAAAATCGCCCGGCCACACCTGCACGACCCCATCATAACAGTCGGAAAACACACACCCCCTGGGTTTGTATTAGGCATCATTTACATGATGAGGGACCAGTGGCATAAAGCGCAAGAAGTAAGATGTTGGGTCCTCAATGACACGGTGTGAGGAACTAATCTGAGAACTAGAGAACCTCTCCCACGCATCATCCCATCGGGTGGCCACACTTGTGGAGGGCCCGGACGGGCGGCCCACGTCCAGTGATTCTTCCCACTGTAGCAGAGGACAAATTGGCAAGCCTAAAAAGCCGAGAGCGCCCACGGGGACCATGGACGCACCTGTCGCCCCGTCTGGGGAGCAGGACACAACCTACCAGGTGCTACAGAAGATGGAAATCACTCTGCACATCCACACATCGCAGTTTGAAAAGGTGCTACAGGCCATCATGGACATTAAAACCACACTGGAATCGAAAATTGGAGCAGTAGTGGCGGACGTCATTTTACTCTGAGCTGACTAACATGCGCTGGCGGACCGGGTCACAGATGTGGAAAGGGACATGGTTGAGTTACTTCCGGCGGTAAAAACACTGCAAGAGAAGATGCTTCATTTATCAACAGAGGTGGAAGGCATAAAGCGTAGGGCAGAAGATGTGGATGGCAGATCGAGACGGAACAACATCCGCCTGGTGGGGTTCCCAGAGCGAGCCTAAGGGCCTAGTGCTGAACTGTTTGTGGAGAGATGGCTCACGGAAACTGTCTTGCGGTACAAAATCCCAAAGTTTTTCTCGATCGAACGCGCCCATAGAGTACCGGGCAGGCCTCCGCCACCAGGGGCACATCCTCGCCCCATGATAGCTAGGTTGCTCAACTACCATGACAGGGACATACTGCAGTTATTTTGCAAATTGAGCCCTCTGCGATACAAAAATGCAACGATCACAGCCTACCCAGATTTTACCACGGAGGTTCAGAAGAAACGCGGTTCCTTCTACCAGGTGAAGGAGAACCACTGAGAACACAATATTAAATATGCGCTCTTGTTCCCGGCCAAACTTTGCGTACAGGATGACTCCCAGGTACATATCTTTACCTCACCAGTGGACGCCTGAACCTGGCTCCATGCCAAGGGCCTAGCTCGTTCCGCATGTTCAGAAATCACGGAAGAGGCTTGGTCTTACCCAAAGGTGAAACGCAGGCACCGGCCAAGTCTGGGGACTAAGCCCTCACCAGAACAGGTGGTTAAGGAGCGCTCTCGGCTGCTACAGGTAACAATGCGTTTTGTGGCCGACTCTCCGGCTGCGATGTCAGATCAAGCAAATACTGAACCTGACCACGAGACTCGTTCTGACTCTACGGATTCCCTCCTGGGGCCACTTCTCACTCCGCGCTTGGCCGATTACATTTGAACTGTACTCTTCGTCCTGGCATTTACAGGGCCCATGCTGCACTGTGACCCATGGTTCTACGTGTCGTCTGCACGCAGGTGACCTTGCTGAGCTGGGAGGCGTGCGCGGTCTGATGCGTGGCTCGCCTCCGCGGCATCCCCCGTAGTGGTTTCGGGTGATGGCTTGAGTGCAACCATTCGTAGAGCCAGGAGCTCGAACTTCTGGGTCTGGCCTACATCATCCACGCCCCGCTCCATATGGACCTGTTCCACCCTACACCTGCAAGCAGGCTCTACTCTGCTATTGCACATACATTGCTATTATTTAATAATGTTGTTTGTTTTGTTGTCTCCCATTGGGTTTTTCCCATTGTTTTCATATGGGATTATTTTATCAGTGCCACATATTACACTTATCCTGCAAGGCGGCATGCATGCGTTAGGATTCTGGGGGCAAAAGCGTCAGAGGTGGGTTGCCCTGAGTGCTTCTTGGGTACATTATTGGCAAGGTTCCTTGTGATCCCCCGTCAGATAGCCTCTCTACATTTCCATGACCATACAAGGACAATCACACATCCCAAGGTATAATGTGCTTAGATGGAATGTGAGGGAGACAGCGATACTGTGCAGGTGGCAGCGTATACATGCATATCTGAAACGGCACCAGGTGCATTTTGCCATGCTTCAAGAAACACACCTATCAGATGCCACACTAGAAAAAACATGTGTAAACTGGAAGGGGCAGCTGTTTGGCACTGTATCCTCATCCTTTCACATGGGGTAGCAATTTGGATCGCCCCAGGGGTGCCTTATGTGGTCGCTCACACACAGATTGACCCTGATGGTAGATATGTGGTGTCAGAGGGCAACCTAGATGTCTCACCACTGTCATTAGTGGCACTGAACTCCCCCAATATTAACCAGTACAGCTTGTTACACACATTAGCAATGGGGATACTTCATGATCCAGCTGTAGACAGTATATGGGGTGGGGACTATAACTGTGTCCTAGATATTCACATGGATCGGTCCTTTCCTCCACTTCCAGCCGCCCAGAGTAATCAGATATCGGGCGAGCTGGAAGCATGGACATTGAAAAATGGTTTGTGTGATGTTTGGAGATCAGGACGCCCGACACAACGCGAATATTCCTTCTACTCCCTTGTCCACTGTTTGCACACCAGAATAGACATGCTTCTCACATCGCCGGCAGTGGTACATAAGATATATGCGTTGGATTATCTGGCTCGCACCATATCGGACCACAGCCCGCTATGTGCGGTACTGGGCTGAGGTCGCCCGGGCACACGGATTCCCACATGGCGCCTACAGATAGAAGCACTCACAGACCCCCCCTTCTGTGCTGAACTTGCAAAGTGCTTATCCTCTTATTTCTTCCTGAATGTGAATACGTCTCACCGTGCAACCGAGTGGGACGCCCACAAGGTGGTGGTGCGGACCATTGTCTGGCTGCCTCGGTAGGGGTCCGGCGGGTACTGCTTAAAGAGACATCAGGTTGGAGCTCAAGCTGCGCGAGGCGGAGATTGCAGTAGCTAGAAATGAGATGCCAGTGGAGGAACTAAACTCTCTGAGGGCTAGTCATAGGGAAGCTGATGCCAGACTGAGTAAACATGACTACAGACACTATATGACACGTCAATACACGGAGGGAGATAGGGCAAGGTGTTTGCTGGCCTGGCTGGTTCGCCAGCCATCTCTGCCCTCACCTATAGGAGCAATCCGTCTGCTCGCTGGGATTATAGTTAATTCCTAAGTAGAAACTAATGATGCCTTCTATACATATTAAGGGTCCTTATACTCGCCCCCTCCTCCTTCACCTGTAGAGCAAATGGCTGAGCTTCTGGTGTCCGCCCCCCAGAGACGCCTACTGACCGAGCAAGCAGACGTATTGGATGGCCCAATTAGTATGGAGGAAGTTTGCCTGGCTTTGTCACAGATTGCCCGCAACCAGGTGGCTGGTTCGGATGGTTTGCCAGTAGAATACTTGACATCCCAAGCTGCTCACCTTTTGCGGCCATTATTTCAGGTGTTTAATGAAGCATGCGACCAGGTGCAATTGCCAGATTCAATGTGCGAAGCTCTAATAGTGGTACTCCCAAAACCTGGTCGCGACCCTCTTGATGTTCGATCATACCACCCTATCTCCTTACTCAACTCAGACTGCAAATTACTGGGGAAAATTTTAGCCAACAGACTCCTCCCCTTTTTACCATGTCTGATCCACGAGGACCGATCGGGGTTCATACCTGCCAGAAACACATTCTTAAATATTAGGAGACTACTTCGTATAATAACAATAACACCCATAAAGGAGCAGTGGCCCTGTCACCAGACATAGAAAAGGCGTTTGATAAGCTGAGCTGGGATTTTCTTGTAGGCACACTAGAAGTGATGGGATTTGGCGCAGGATACATCAAATGGATCAAAACGCTGTATGCTAAACCCACAGCCCGCGTTAAAACAGGGCAGATTATCTCTGAGTCATTCCCAATAGGTAGGGGCACCAGACAGGGCTGCCCGCTGCCTCCCTTACTATTTGCAATAGCCATGGAACCACTGGCTGTCAAATTACGCATGCAGGCACAACTATGGGGCATCCCGGAACTCAACATGCATCACATTATTTCTTTGTATGCAGTCGACGCCCTGATATATTTACAAGATCGTGCTGCCTCCATGGCTGGGGTGATGGCGACACTTGACACCTTTGCAATTATTTCTGGCCTTCGGGTCAACTGGTCCAAATCTTCCCTCTCTCCCCTATACCACTAGAGCTTCGCTCTGCCTTACCAGACTACCAACTACCATGGTGCCACTCTACTTTTAAGTATTTGGGCATACAGATATATCACTTCATAGACGATATTAGAGAAGGCAATATAGACAGGGTTCTTCGTTCTGTCCGCAGCTCCTTATCATTCTGGGTGGCTCTCCCTCTGTCACCTATGGGATGTGTAGTCATTGCAAAAATGCTCATCCTCCCGAGATTTTTACGGCACTCCTGATATCCTTGCCTCATTCATTCTTCAAGACCCTCCAGTGAATAATGAGTGACTTACTATGGGGAACGGACAGACGTAGAGTAGCATTGTCCATAACACAAATATCCACAGAAGGAGGGAGGATTGGGCAGGCCAAATCTTGAACTGTATTATGCGGCCGCCCAACCGCAGTGGCCGGCATTATTGCTCAGCGAGGCCCCCTCAGCAGGCGAACAGTGATAATGGAATCACTAGCCCCGCTTTCGATACTAGCTTGGCTGTTAGGCGGATCAAGCCGCCCACAGCACAGGTCAATTTTACTCGACGTTGCCACATCGTGCTGGCAGACATACGTCCACGGCAGAAGCACCCTGATGCCATATTCTCCTTTGCTTCCACTAACACAGCTGCCTGGGGCCCAAGTACTGACAGAGCATCATGACATACGCGGTATGGGACTGGTGAATACAGGAGAATATTATCTGGGCTCCACACTGAGATCCTTCGGTGAACTTATGGAAACCGCGGGGATTCGCGCTGGTGCCTTCCTAACATACTGCGCAATTAAACATCTGCTAGATATCACGTGGGAACAAGGTAACGCTGAACTGCAAGAATCACAACTACTTACTTTTATCCTCTCAGTTGGAAATACAAGAGGCACTATATCAAGGTTATACTCAATACTGTTGGCTGGGATCTGCCCCGGACTGCTGCACGCTAAAGCCTGTTGGGATGAGGTACTCCCTTCCCCTCTGTCCCAAAACACCTGGTCGGCAGCACTATCAGCTGTCAAAAATGTCTCTTGCAACACTAGACTTTGTTACACTCAGTTTAAATTATGTACACCACTCCTATTTATCCCCATCCTGCATAAAACGGATATATGCAGGATCAGACCCGGTGTGCCCCAGATGCGCGACGCCACTAGTGGATTTTTATCATATGGTGTGGAACTGTCCCCCACTGACCACGGCCTGGCAACGTATCACTGACACTATAGCCGACATCACTAATCATACTCTGAACATTGAACCTAAGTCCTGTCTGCTGGGCCTGAGCCGCCATGCCAAAGGGGACAAACAACTACATAGATTTATCGACCTGGCCTTTATAGTGTTTAAACGCTTGATAGCAACCCATTGGAAGGCTCCACACGCTCCGGGATATACCACTTAGCTACGTGGCTTACTACAATGCTCTCATGCAGAGGCTCAAACACTACGCCAGTTACAATACAAAGGTCTAATCTAGGGAGGTTCTGAAATATGGGATGCTTTCATTGTTAGCATAGAGGCTAAAAGCGATGCATACCCACCATGATCCCTATGTATACCACACGACATTGAATATGCAATACTCCCCTGCCTAGAGATCACTTGCGCCTCGCCGGGGACAGCCTGAACACCTTACCCGCCATACACTGTAGTGTAGCCGTGCACACCATGTACATGGGACACTATTTAAGACACGTCCCGCTTGGAAACGGATTGCCCACGTCAAGGTTTGGATTGCTTCTAAATGACTAACCACCCCAAGCTATCTGATGATATATACCTGATAGCTAGACTGTCCACGGTCCATGGGCATATGCACTACTACACCCCTTATATCAGACATGGGTAAACTAATCCGCCCCACACATTATGCAACCTATATAAAGGATATTATTGAGGCACAGGTTATAGTTCATTGTTATGTATCTTCCCACAGTACGTTAATATGCATATTGCATTTTATAGGTTAATATATGTGTAAATGTTTGCTCTGCCCTAATGGATGAATGTACTGATGTTCTTCACTATGTTTAATAAACAGATTTTTTTTTTAAATGGCCTCTCATTTACAACAAATGGAAACGCTGCAGTGAACTGGCAGCTCGTCCGCCCAACTACCTGGTCTGGACCTGTCAACCAGGCCCTTGTGGCAAGCACTACGGAACTGCCCTAGTGGCCCCGTGATGTGTCAGGCACTGCGATACTGCATCAGCTACAGGGGGCCTTTGAGGACGACCTAGAGACAGAGGGCACACTTCCACAACACCAGACCCACGGCAGCACCCACCTCCGCCTGCGTAAACACACGGACTACAGAGGTGCAGCCAATGCCCCCACCCAAGCTTAGCCTCGTCACACCCAGAGAACCAGCCACGTACATCCAGCCATTTGGACGGGGTGGTACCTCCATTGCTTTAAAGTACACACGAAAGTACGGGGTTCTCTAGAAGCGGACGTCGCGGATATTAGCGTAGTCCTGGGTTGTATGTATTCCTATTTGGAAGGGTAAAGTCAGTGGAATGTCAGTTGGAAATTACCGAGTGGAACAGCGAGGGGTGGGAAGAAAGGGAATTTCCTTTTACGGACTAGGTGGTCTCACACACTATATAGTGTCATGCTTCATCATTTGACCACCTAGACCCACCCAGGTAGGACAGTGCCACCTGGGCGGACTCAACCTCACTGTTAAAGGAACAGGAGGGAGTGCGTAAATAAACTTGTTTCTGGAAAGATCGGGATCCAGCTAATCTACTGAAAAACTAAAAACACCTAAGCAGACACCTGTGAAGAGCAACAAATTTAATGGTGGTGTCTGACTGGTGTAGTTAAAAAGGGGGGTTGGGACACCTCTGTGAGGACAAGGACTCACAGGGTCACCTAACTAATTACTAGCCAACATGTTTCTGCCCTCAAAAGTGAGCCAATGAAGGTCTCGGGGCATTCGTCAGGGCCTAGGATCCCTACGTCTCACGTTGGAGGAAAATACTCTGTGGGGAAATCAAAGAGTGAGAAAATGAAAAAAGAATGATCTACATTACCCAAGGAATTACCTTGAGGCGGCCCTTTTCTTAGAGGCAGCTAGCCTCTGGTATCCAGGAGGGGGAGTGTCCCCTTATAGTCACACATACATCAAAGGGGACGCTCGCCGTGCGCCTACTTCGTCCTCTCCTTGGACCGCTTGTGACCTCCATTGCTTTGTCACGCCTATTGGGCTAACGGTCTTACCTCGTCCCCCCTACTCCCATCAAGACAGGTGAATCACTGGGAGTTGTCCTTTGTGCCTGGATGGGCCTCATCAGGGGGAACTTGAGGCAGGCGCCACCATTTTTGACAACGCGCCTGGGTGGCCATATCCAAGTCAGCCGGTCCCTCCTCCGAGACCCATTGACAGCGCCAAATGTCCTGAGCAGCAATGCCCACCAGTAAATCGTCAGGTAAATCCACCTGTCAATTGCTTTTCTCTGAAGCTATCTCACAACCACACCCCATAATCTCCTCCACAGCTCCTGCCAGTTGTGACCCCAGTGACACCCTGGAAGACACAAGCTTGGAAAACACCATGGACCACATACTGCAAGAAATCACCACAGCGCGGCGCCGCATGGAAGCCAAAATCATGGATCTGACTATGGAAACTAAATCGATAAGGGCAGATATCGCCGGATTCCAGAACAGGGTGACGGAGTTCGATCACTGCCATTCGCAAGTGGAGGGCAGGGTAGATGCCATGTCCGACAACCACCAGGAACTGCAGCTCCTATGGAATAAACTCACAAATCTTTAAGACAGGAGCTGGAGAGATAATGTCTGTTTCTTTGGAATGCCAGAACGTAAGGAAGGCTCAGACACTAGGGCCTTTCTCAGGAACTTACTCCCTGGTCTCACAGGCCTCGCCTTTTCCCCCATACTGGATTTTCAACGTGCCCATAGGATTGGCCCTGTTTGCCCAGACACATCTGGGAAACCGTGCCCCATCATAGCGCGCTTTCTTAGACACAAACAAGTGCGCCAACTCTTAACTGCCACGTGCACCTACGGTCCGTATTCCTATGAGGGTCATGAAATATGGATAACAGTGGATTTCTCCTGAGAAACCAAAGAGAAACAGAAAGCGTTCCTGGCCCTTAAACCCCACCTGTGAAACCTGGATGTCAAGTTTGGCCTGTTTGAGCCCGCCCGCATGTGGATAATAAAGGATGGCAAGTCCAGGGATTTCAATGACCCAAATGACCTGACTATGGCCCACATTATGACTTTGGTGGTCTTTTCCTAAGATCGCCAAAGCCACGGGCGCCAGAAGACCTCCAGTGCTCGCGCTCTTCCAACCACCATATTACGAGTACTGAAGGATTTCCGCCACAATTTGGGTGGGATTCCTCCAGTAGTCTTGCTGGTGGTCGGAGGCGCATGGGCGGTTCCACCACCAGCCCCGCCATGCTGCAAGGATTCCACCAGCTGCATTACAACCTGTAATATGGCCTGGCGGTGTCCTGATGGTGGGGCGCTGCCAGTGGTGGAAGTGCCTGCTCCCGTTCCCTGCCGGATGACCTCCTCGCCGGACAAGGTAAGTCAATGGTCCGACAGGGGATGTGGGTGGGAGGGTGGAGGGAGCTGTGTGCGTGTGTGAGTAGGTGTTGTCTGCGTGTTGAATGTAAGTGTGTCTGCATGTGTGTATGGGTGTTTGAATGCGTGTTTGAATGCGTGTGTGCATGGGTGTTTGAATGCAAGTATGATTGTTGAAGTGAGTGTGTGTTCGAATGTTTGTGTGAATGCGTGTATGGATGCGTGTGAGTGCATACGTGTATGGATGCGTATGAGTGAATGCATGTATGGATGTGTGTGAGTGAATGCGTGTATGGATGCGTGTGAGTGTATGCGTGTATGGATGCGTGTGAGTGAATGCGTTTATGTAAGTGTTGATGAATGAGTGTATGTGGGATGCGTGGGTGTGTGTGCGTGTACGTGTATGCAGGAACATGGTACTGTACTGGAAGGGTGGTGGGGGTGTTGTACTGGACATGGGGGGGTGAAGGGATGGGTTTCTGGTATGAAAGAGGTGGTAGGGGGTCTTGGAATTGCAGGGGGGTTGGGGAGTCGTCTGCTGGTTACAGGAAAAGAGATTTCCTGTCACCGGTAGCCTTTCTGCTAGGGTTTTCATGGCAGTGCTACCACCGCGGAAACCCTGGTGGAAAGCCGACTTGTGACACCGGTGGCAGTCTTCAGTGGACCGCTGGGTCAGAGATGCTAATCTCCAGCCTGGCTGTCCAACTGCCCTGGCAGTACAGGCGGGAATGTGGCAGGTTGCCAGAGGCCAATCTGGCACACTCATAATGTGGCTGTCTTTACCGCCGGCCCGTCAGCGGTGACACCACCACCATGGCCCTGGCAGTCTTCAGACTGCCAGGCTCATAATGAGGGCCTATATTTGGAAAGCGTCATGGCTCAGCCTATGGACAAGTCCCCAATGGGACTGCAGGCAGCTCCCCCAAGGCAGATGCCCCCTCTTCCCAAACCACTGCCAACGGCCACAGAGTCGTCCCCATGTCGCAGAAAAGAGGAAGGACCTTTGAACGTCCACCAAGGTCCTAGAATGGCAGAGGTGATGCTCTCCAAGCACTGGTGGCCTTAACTTAGGCTCAATGCAGGGACAAATCGAGATCCCCGTTGAAGCCCCTACCTCTAACAGACTAATTCCCCAGGACTCTCTAGACACGTTGCAGTCCCTAACTGCAAACCTGAGAATCTTTAGGACATCTACGCGATGGTCGGCTAAGTATCTCACCTACACCTTCCAGATGCTGTTACCAATGCTCTAATGCAGGATTCTTGCTAGCTGTGTTTTCCCTTACAACTTGCTTGTAGTTAGCCTCTTAATGATTAATGATATCTGTTCCATTGTATAACATTGACGTATTGACTCGTCAGGAAAAACACAGGTTTGCAATTACGCTCCAAGGGGGTATCCCGACATGTAATAGGGGAGTCTGGTTATAAACCCCAACCAGCGGCGGTCAATAACGGGCTGTAACGTGTTAGTGCTCACTGCCAAACCCCAGAGCCGGGTTACAAGTTTAGCCAACGGGAAGCATAGACCCGCCAGATGATCATGAGCATGCCTCACTCCCCGCCTACCGTTTAGTATGACATGCCCTGCCCTCCATTCTCCACGTCTCCAACTCTCCACCTCTCCAATTCCACAACCCTTCAATTTCCCACATTTCCAACTCCCGGCTCATAGTTTCCTCATTCATCCCCCTCACCCCTCCTTTTAGCCTCCCTTCCTGCCCTTGCCCTATGCCTAGTCCTCTCCTTAGATCTGAGTCCATTCTAGCCTCCGTGCCCTGCAGCGTAGATTATTGAACTTTTATTTATCATTGGACAGCTGGCAGACTCCCACAGTGGCTGCCTGATCCCACTATCCATATTGGAGCATGCCCCCTACCCTCCACCCCCCCTTCATGATATTGCAACTCCCCCCACCATGGACCCTGATGAATATGCATGGGGCTCATGGGCCCCCCACTCTATACCCATACCCCGATTCCATCCCTCCATGTCATTGTCAGGTACCAACTGGACATCCTGGACACCATAATAATGTTACCCTATCACCTGCCTTTTGACAGAGAGACAGGGGAGTTTCCCCCACATGACCTTGGGAGCACTGAAAGGCATTGTGATATACTAATTCTTTTTCCACCCTCCTGCTCCCCATCCCCCCCTAAAATACCCCACCCCCTCCACCAACAATGGTCTGGCCCATCTATGTTGCTCTACTCATTGGCTGCCAACCCACGGGTTGTACCCGGTGTGTTGGATACACAAGTCTAGACCCGTGGAATAATGCTTTTGGGGCTCTTGTGAGGTTATTCTCCTCATCTTAGAGCCGGCTCTGGTGTACCTCCACTTTTCTTCCCCACTTCCCTGCTCCTCCTGCTCCTTTTCTCCCCCTTCTCCTTCTTTTCCTTTTCTCCCTCGATCCTTATTTTTTGCTACCCTCTTCCCTTCTTTCTCTTCACTCCTACTGGTCTATCCATTTCTTGCACGACCGAGGGGCCTCTAATTACCCCCTTTGCTTCCACCCTCCCCTCCAAGCTACCACCTGCCATTCCAGATTCTCCTTTGCGGCCCATACTGCCTGTTGCAGATACCCCAGCTTGCTGCATGCCAATGGCCAACACAGGTTCAGTGAACATCCTACCACTGAAGATTATAATGTGTAACATAAATGGCCTTACACATTACATCAAACGTAAGAAGGCCTTGTCTTATCTTCAATCCAAAAGAGCAGATATTGCCCTCTTACAGGACACCCACCTCTCCCACCAGGAATCAGAGAAGCTGTGCCTCGATTGGGTAGGTCGGGTGCTCTACAGCAGCAATACCCAGATGTTGAAAGGGAGTTCTGATCCCATTAGAAAATGTGGTGTGGCAACCCTCCTCTGCAGATGTTTCGCTTCAAAATCCTTAAAATTTGGTCTGATCTGGAAGGCACCTATCGCCTTGCCAAACTCAAGCTTGAAAACTGTACGATATGCGTTGGGTCCATATTTGCTTCTACAGGCTCCAAACGTCTCTTTCTTCTTCACCTCAACCGGAGGTTGGCACTTCCCAATACCTGCTGGATGGGGACTGGAATTTGGCCCATGATGCTGTCCTTTATCGCACAGGCAGACTAGACATAAGCAACAATAATGAACGGACCATGGCCTTCTAGATCACTGGCGCCTTTCGCACCCAACTGACCACAAATACACTTTCACATTGTCAGTCCATGGTACCCAGTCCAGATTGGACTATTTCTTAACCTTCCACTGAATGATCCCCCTGGTCAGAGAGTCCCAAATCCTAGAAGCTGCTCTGTCAGACCACTCACCTGTCCTACTTTCACTGGACCTATGACTTGCTGCTCCAAACCGCAATCCCTGTCGCCTGAACTCCCCACGATACTGCACGCCGCAAGGCAAAGACCAGCTACGCTCTCACATCTCAATCTATTTAAAAGACAACAAAGGGTCAGCCTCCTCCCCCCAGATTCTGTGGGTGGCTGCGAAAGCGACTACATGAGGTCAGATAATGAGCGACACTGCCATAGCCAATGCCGAACGGAGTTCTCGTCAAAAGGGGCTCAAGACTGCAGTACTGACATATACGCACGAGTACACTATGACTACTTCCCCTCTCATACGCAGTTGCCTGGAACGGACAAAAATGGAAATCAATGCCCTATACACCTCCCAGGCGGAATACTCACTACAACGAATGAAGGGGCATCATTATGAGCAAGGTGAGAAGGCAGGCCATCTCCTGGCAGCACAACTACGCCAACAGGAAATGGCGCTAGTCACCCCAGCTATCCATACCACAGATGGCACGACTGTCACACACTCTCAGGCAATAGCCTGTGAATTTGATAACTTCTACTGGGCTCTACATGCTCCTGAAACAGTGGCGGACTATGTCCACCTTGAGACGTTCTTTGAGAACGCCCAAATTCCTAGACTCACTGACGAACGCAGGGGACTGCTGTAGCTGAAATAAGTAATTAAGAGATAACCCAGGCAATCTCCAAACTCCCTTACCATAAAGCCCCGGGTGAAGACAGCTTCCCGGCAGAATTCTACAAATGGACGGGAGAGCAGACAGTGGATTTGCTGTATGAGACCTTCCTAGGGGGGGAACACACAGGCTCCTTTAGCCCCATTTCTAATAAAGCATCCATAGTGGTTCTCCTGAAACCCAGGAAGAAACCTTTTCTTTGTGGCAGCTACAAGCCCATTTGCCTCCTCATTGAGATACCAAGATCCTGACAGGCGTCCTGGCGGCTCGCCTCAGAAAAGTGATCCCACCCCTCATTCACCACTCCCAGGTGGGTTTTGTACCTGGATGGTCCTCCAGAAATCTTCTGCGTACCCTTGTGCACACCCTTTGGACTGCCAAGGACTTTCAGGATGAAGCCCTCGATCTCTCCCTGGACGCCGAGAATGCGTTTGATAGGATAGAGTGGTGGTACCTCTTCGAGACGCTGCAACACTTTGGGCTAGGTGACGAGTTTATAAATGAAGTCCGTTGCCTATATGGCTCCCCCATGGCGCAGGTCAACTGCAGGAGATTCCTCTCAGAACCATTCCCTTTCTAACGCGGGACCCGACAGGGCTGCCCGTTGTCACCCTTGCTGTTCCTTTTAGTGGTTGAACCCTTGGCAGCTTCTATCCGACAATCGTATCTCATTGCTGGAATCCCCGTTCCAGGTGACTGTTCCAAAATATATCTCTATGCAGATTATATCCTACTCACACTTACAGACCTTAGCATTGTGCGTCCTCTTAACTGACTTTGAAGCACTGTCAGGATACAAAATAAACTGGGACAAAAGTGAAGCATTACCTCTGTCTGCAGTGACCACATGTGCTGGGATACAGGACTTCCCAATCCATTGGAAACAATCACATCTCAAATATCTGGGACTTTACTTCAACATAGACCTAGACTGAATCCTGACAGATAACCTGGAACCACTGCTCACCGGCATGAAACTGGATTTTGAGAAGTGGTCTCATTTGGGTCTCTCCATCTGGGGGAGAGTGCAGGCGGTCTGCATGGTAACCTTGCAATGCTACACTGATATCCTAGGAATGCTACCCAGGAAAGTTCCCCTTCTCATGTTGCGACTGATGGACAAATGCATACAAGCCTTTGTGTGGGGGTCAATGTGTCCCTGGCTCTCCTGCGCCAAACTCATAGCTAGCCGGGCGAGTTGGGGTCTGGGCCTACCATCTGTAGAGCATTAAGCACTGGCCCTCCACCTCTCCCAACTCGCCTACTTGCTCCCTGGGACTCAAACCTCACCGCTGTGGGTGACGATCGAATGCACACTGCTGTGGAACTCACAAGTACTAAACCTACTTTACGGCCCTGGGGATACCATGACCCACCCGCCCAACCCAATGATACAGGCCATGTTGCGATCAAGGTGACGAGCTCACCGCCTTTTAGGAATAGACTTGAGGATGCATGATGAAGCGCCAATCTGTGATAATGCCAGCTTGGTTATTTGAGGCGAGACAGTCGACTGGGAGGGTTGGGGATTAGAGGGCATTCTGTATATAGACCAACTCTTAGTAAATGGGTGTCTTAAACCCTTCACGGCCCTGCAAGAGGAATTTGGCCTCCCAAAAAGGCAATTTTGGCGATATCTACAACTCCAGCTTTGTTTCAATTGCAGCATAGGGGCTCGCTCGTGGACCCTTCATTCCTCACCTATCTCAAGTCCTGGGGTACATCCAGGGGAGTAATGTTGGGTATCTACAACCTAATAAATCGCCACTTATTCTCTCTACCTCTTTTAAATGCCTTCCAATTAAATAGCAATCGAGCCTGCAGGTGGATTATGAGATGGATGACTGGATTCACCTACTGGAAGCACGGGAACGCGTTGCACGGGAGGCTCTGATGAAATACTGACCTTTTAAAACTGTACATGACTGGTACTGCACACCTCAGAAACTTAGGGCTGCAGGTCTCCTATCACATGGGACCTGCTGGTGCTGCCCTCATGCCCGCTGCAACCTGCTCCACATATTATGCGACTGTCCCTCCATACAATTTTATTGGGATGCAGTCGGGAACACATTACGAGACACCGTACCAATCCCATCCCCCTCCCCGGCCCCTAATCATTCTGCACGACATGGGGGGATGCAGTTGCTCTTGACCACAAACCTGTCTAATACACACAGCGCTAGCCACTGCCAAACTGTGTATCCTCCGACATTGGCACGCGACCCTGCCCCCCACCCATGATGAATGGCTCATAACAATGTATGAACTGACTCACACAAATGGGTTATACACAGTCTACAAGACAGTGGTCTTTATCTAAACCTGGGCCCCTTTCTTTCATGACACAGAGAATCGTTACGGTCAAACTGACCTCTCTGCATCTCCCTAGACCTTCCACTTGCCCTTTTAATCCACACTATCCGTTCCCCACCCCAGTGCCAAGATTGCACTTGTACACATTGGACCATCTACGGGGGACCATCTGCTACCCTCCAATGCCGCTCCCCCCCTCACCTGACCTTCCCTCCCTCCCCCCACGGTCTCTCTTCCTTTTCTTTCTTTCTCTCTTCCTTCTTTCCTTCATTTCTTCCTTCCTTACTCCCTCACTTTAGTTCTTCTTTCCTTCCTCCTTCCTATTCCTCTCTCCTTTCCCCATTCCTGTTGGGCTCCTTTACCTTCTCCCTCATTTACTTATTTGCTTAATGATTTACTTTCTTACCCTTTCCCTCCCTTCTTTTGATTACTTCCTCTTTCTTTGCCCTTCCTGATATACCTTCTCTCCATAATAGATGTGAGCACCTTGAGATGAGTCATGCCTGTCGCCCGCCTCCTCCTCCAACATCGCCATTGTCACACCCCGGGATATCTACAGGCCCATAACCTGGACAGAGACCCATGGGCCTCTCTGTACTTCGCTTTATAGATTATAGAGTACGGTCTACGAGACAGCTCTCTGCTTTACCCTACTTAGAGCCATTTGTTTGATGATGTTCTAGAATACTGACCTCTAAGCTTGATCCTCGTTGTTGATCCCAAATGTAAATGCTGTTGTTATCCTTTAAGTGCTCTATGACTTAATATCTGTTTGTGGCTTGATCTCATCGTTTGTAAAGGTTATAGAGGAAAACATTTCCTATTCAATGTCTCTATAGTGTAATATGATACAGTAATATGCCATAAAATCAATAAAGAATTACTTGAACAAAAAAAAAATATGGTGCTATGGTAGGGCCCGTTTGCGTCACAATTACGGCAAAAATGTTGCCACAAATTTGGAGCTAAGGGGCACAAGGGCTTTGTAAATCTGGCCCTAAGTGTTCAGAATAGGTCAGTGGGCCTCCAGTTGTGCAAGGATTTACGCAGGCACAGTGCTTAATTTGTCAATAAAAAGGTGCCGGTGCCCAAAGCCCTCCTTTTAAACATGCGGCTGCTGCAATTAAATGTGTGAACACCGAATACTGAGGCGACGCAATCCTGAAGCCACCTCGGGCCTCTTCAGTCCATACAAAGTCACTCCCTGCCCCTTCAGCTCAATATAGCTGCTTTCTACTTTCTCCCTTTGTGACGCTTTTTCGTTTTTCCCTTCCTCCGTCTGTCCCATATGTGTCTTTTGCTCGCAGCAAATACTTGAGGCTGAAGAATAAGCCCCGGCCCTCAAAAATAAGTGCAGGTGCTCAGCACCGGAAACAACAAGTACAAATTAAGCACTGCGCAGGCACTAGACAAGGTTAACTTTTGAACCCCCCACCGTTTGTATTGGGACCTTATCTACTGCTGTTGGGGGCACCCTGGAAACCGCTTCGATTAGAACCGCCTGTTTTCAAGTCTGGACCAAAAAGATCCAGTTTCGCTGTTGAGCGGATCAGGCCTAGTTTCTGCAACACAAACTCACACGAACCTCGACTGCTGGGACCAGACGGGCCCACTACCCTCCATGACACACAACTTCACCGTCCATGTCAGCATCATGACCTCTGCCTTGTGCTTTCCGTCCTCGTGCATATGGACCTGAATCAGGGCTGGAGGAGGCCTGTGCGTGTTTGGTACAGCGCCACATGGGCCCAAAGCCCACAAAATGAACACATTATTAAATGGACTGTGATAGATGTGGGGCCACCGAGGCAGCCGCCTCGTCTAAAGTTTCCTTCTCTCCGGAGTTCATTTCATTTCTAGTTTAATTGCTACTCTGCGCCAGAAAAAACTCCCTCCTCCCCAACTAACCTTTTGCCATTGTTCTATGACTGCCATCCAGTGGGCTGAGAGGAATGGCAGGGGTAGTTCCTGTGAAGCCCCTGCTTCTAAACGGTTAAGAGGGCTGGGATGGAATCAGTGATCAGAGTACTTCGTGTGTAGCTGGGTATAAATATATATTTGCTCTACTATGCTTCCAGTGCTGGTCCATCGGGGCCGGCTCTTTCTCAGCCCTGCTACCACACAGTGAACGATGGATGGCTACACTATCGTTGCCTGCCTTTTGGGGGCTACTCTGTCACCAGGCTGTGCCCCATCTCAGTCAGATGGCAGAAGTTACACTATGGTGTGACGGATTCTTACACTAGCCGCCTGACGTGCCTGATTCTTCGCTTGCTCTGCTACCCTTTTGTATGTGACTGGTCCTGGCCAAGCCCTCCCAACAGTTAGGAAGAGAATAAGATCTGTTTACCTTTTCATGGGAAATTTCAGGAGTGGCGCCTTCTGTTCCAAACCTAACCACCCTTGCAGGGGTCAGCCGGAACGTGAGTCATTCTACAATAGCCATGCTTACTTTTCTTGCTGCTTGTCCAGCCAATCTTTCAGAAGTTATTCTAAAATGTTATTGATGCTTTCCTAGCTATCCTTTGATTCACTCCTACCAAAGACAAAATGGTGTGTGACAGACTGCAACGTAGCAGTCTTTCAGAGGTAAACCTGAAAGTGACCTTCACTGTTCCAACTCGGCCCCCCTTCAAGATGTCAGACGGACTCTGATCACATCAGACGTTCAGGAGCGAGCGTGGTCAGATTGACATTCACAGACCTGCACCCTTTCGGACGCTGGCAATGAATTTAACTACGTTTACTTCACCTTAACTAACTCTCCAAGCCCTTCAATGGTGAGTTGGCACAAGACTAATTCTCCATCAGCCTTAAATGCTTTCAAGGGGTCAATGTATGTCATGTGACTGATGTGTCTCAAGTCCTACTAGTCTTTCAAATGTGATCCTGTAAAGTGACTGTACCCAACCATGCTTTAATTTCAGAAGTGAAGCTGACAAGTGATGAGGGGCCCTCAGATTGAACCTAATGACGATACTTGCCATTTACGATGCACCCTCATGATTGAAATGCTAATTTATTCGCTCACTTTCCTTACATGCCTGCCTCAGCTCCTAGGGACCAAGATCCACGAGTCAGTGCTTAATTAGTGCTTGTTGTTTCCGGTGCTGAGCACCGGCACTTATTTCTGAGAGCCGGGGCTTAGTTTTCTGTCTCAAACATTTACTGCGAGCAAAAGACATGTGGGAAAGACGGAGGAAGAGAAAAACAAAAAAAGCGTCAGAAAGGAGAAAAGCAGGAAGCTACAAGAGTGAACTGAGGGGTAGGTGGTGGCTGTAAATGGATTGAAGAGGCCGGAGGTGGCTTCAGGTTTACGCTGCCTCAGTATTGTGTGGTCGCACTTTCAATTGCAACAGCCGCTTGTTTAAGAGGGGAGCTTTGAGCACCGGCACCTTTTTATTTAAAAATTAAGCACTGCACCGAGTTCGTGGCCTCCTACATTAAGACACGCGTCCCAGCCTCAAGGCAAACCTCCCGCCCACTTCTGGAAGAAACCGCAGAACCTCCGGCTGTGTTCACCTGCTGGTGTTTTATAAAGTGAGCAATTTCCTTGTTCTTAAGAGCTGAAAGGAAGTCACGTTTGGGGTAAGCAGTGTCAACGGTGAGATGCCACATCCCATCAGCCAACCCTGGACCGGATCCAGGAAGACTGACAGACCGAAACACACACTTGAGCCAGACGGACCGAAACACGCGGACGTGCGTACAGGTGAAGGCAGGATGGGGGCCTGCTGGCTTTTTGCGTCAGTGAATATTTACTGAATGGAATTGGAGTCACGGGGGACTTTTTTTTTTACAACAATCTTATCCATCGACTTACTGGCTGGTAACTTTTCTGGAACCTCTAAACAAGAATAAATGACCTTTTTTTCTGAGAAAGGTGGCACGAATCACTCCATCGACAGGGGAATTCGCACACCAACGAATATGTAGGAAATACTGCATGGTGAGGTGAACAAGAGTGCATGACAGCTCTACTGTTTGCGATGTGATGAGCGCTCTCCAAAGACCATGGCAACAAAAAGGTCCATAATGCCTCATTACTTACTAGTAATCTTCATTACTCCTGGTCCTTTTGTCCTCGTCCCATTCATCACAAGTGAGTTACAGAAAAAAAGAACAGAGGAATGCTAGTAGATATTGCTCCTCTCCCAAATGCCAGAGTCTACATAGGCAATACTTAGCTAGCATTCCACCTGAGCTACCAAGCCTTCCATATGAAGGCAGGCAATTCGCAAGAGAGGGAGGGGCATGATGAATGGGACGAGGACAACAGGGCCAGGAGTAATGCAATACACTTAGGCCAAAGTTAGTATCATCACACAAAATATTCTGCAAATGAAAATGTTTTACAAAAGTGTTTAGAGTAACCCATGTGGCTGGCTGTCAAATCTCTGAAATGGAAACACTCTTCAACTCAGCCCAAGTAGAAGCAAAACCTCAGGGGGGCCTACCCCGAGTCCCAGCTGAGGTATGAATTCCTGTTAAGGAGTAGGTCATGGAAATCAGTGTTTTGACCTTCTACTGATGGACAAGGAGGAAGCCTTATCACTCTTAGTAGACGCCCCAAAAGAGACAGACAAGAAGACAGTTTTGCGAAAAGACTTTTAGTTTGTATAGCTATACCAGAGGGGCGCTTCTATCATCCAGTAAGCACCACTGTAGTGGTGATTTGGAATCCCCTCCAGCATTCAAAGCAGGAAGAATCACCTCCCGAGCCTTATGAAACTGGGAAGACATCTTGAAAACAAAGGAAGAATCAAGATGGACAACCAGTCCATTGTCACAAAAATCAAAAAAGGCTCCATTTGTGTAAGATTTCCCCTACTCACAAATTTGCTTAGATGAAGTGATGGCCACCATAAATACAACCTTAAAGGTCAAAAATTTGAAATGTGCTGTCTCAGGTGGCTCAAGAAGGTAGAAGAGCAATGCCTGCAGCACCTGGGGCAAATCCAATAAAGGAAATAGGTTTTACCAGAGGCCTGGAGGGAGAGAAAAACTACACAACAACCGCATCACCAAGTTCTCGCCATCAGACAAATTACAACAAGGAGCCCAGAAAGCTTGAGTAGCTGCCCACGGGGCATGCACGCTGAAAACTGTCAGCTGTTTCTCAAAACCTTCCCACAAAAATTGCAGATCATTCAGATGACGCTCCAGAGGCGAAAGCTGCAGAGGTGCACACAACCTCTGAAAACTACCTCAATGCCGCTCATATGATTTTAACCTGGGTGGCTTTTGGGACTGCTAAATGGCTTCTGCTAAACTGCTGGGCAGGCCCTTTTATTGCAATCCTCCCCTTTCAATTTCCCTGCTGAGAGGCTAAGCCGCCGGAAAGACAGGAAGGGAGTTGGCCTGAGAGGGGAGGGATGACACTGGATTATCCAAGGACCCTGAACCACTAGACACTTGAGCATGGGCAACTATTGGCACCTGGGACAAAACAGGACCACCACTCCCATCACCCTGGGTTCCCCCAGAAGTCTGGTAAACATTTTGGGAATCAGAGGAATAGGCAGAAATGCATACAAATTCTGAACTGCCTAAGGCAGAGTCAGAGCATCCACCCCAACCCCATGCACCCTCTTGAGGATTCTGGGAGCAAAATCTGCCAACGTGAGCATAGTGCTGGGAAGCCAATAGATCGTGGAAAGGAACATCAAACGTCCCGCAGAGCTGATGGAAGACTTCCCTGGTTAAAGACATTTCCACCTTAATTCCCTGATCATCTCCAGTGTCACTGGAACTATAACCTCAAAGTCCCCACCTTCGTCTCCCTATATGAATGCAGATGATACCACAGTGGGCAAAGATGAAAATGGGCCAAGGGCTCAGTGAAAACCACTTCTGCCATATGCCTTGGAAGCTTCAACCACTGACGTACCAGAAGGGAGTGGCTGCCCATCACTTGAAGCATCAGAGATGTCAAGACTGCTTCTCTGGAATCCATAGGGAACACCCTGTTTAGATCCTTGCAAAACCAGGCTCTTATGGAAGTTAGGACTTTTCTATGAGTCAACTAGCACTTCCCCAGGTTGAGAAGAAATCCGTGAGCCTGAACTCAAGAGCACACCAAAATCAGGTCCTTTAATAACTGATCCCTGGAGGAAGCATGCAGGAGCCAGTCGTGTAAGTTAGGATGCTGGTGAACCCCCAGCAGATTAAAAGAAGCCAGCAATGGAGTTTCCATCTTTTTGAACACTCAGAGCTCTGACTTAAGCTCGACAGACAACACCCAGAACTGAGAATGCCTCTCCTTGATGCAAAATCTCAGGTACTTCTGATGCACCGGATGTATTGGGACATGATAATAGGAATCCTACAGATCCAATCTATTCATGAAATGCCCTCTGACCACCAACAAAATCACCTTCTTTAATGTCTCCATTTTGAAAGGCAGGGTTTGTACAAGTTTGTTGATGGTCTTGCGGACCGGCACCATGCAAAAACCTCCTGTGGACTTCTCAACTAGAAAGCCTATGGAGTAAAACCCCTTGCCGCTCTCCGCCAGAGGAAGTTCAGAGATCACTGCATCCTGGAGAAGAGATTTGATCACCTGTCAAAGGCCCAGTCTTTTCACCTCTTTGGAGGGCCATGGGGTCTGTCTGATGCCTCAGTCTTTTGGGTAAAAAGTAAAATCTATTTTGTACCCTTCTCAGATTATATGAAGCACCCATGTGTTGAAAGTAGATACCTCCCACTCTGTCAGAAACTGTTGGATCCTGACTTCAATCACAAACTCCTGGCCAGCTACCATATAGTCTAAACCTTTATTTTGTTGGGTCTTTAGCCTTCTTATCACCCCCTTTTCTAGACTGTAACTTCTCTGTGGTCATGCAGTTGCCTACTTGAGGGTTGGCGAAAGGGAGGCTTTGGTTTCAAAAGCTGCTTATCTGAAGAAGATTTTTCCTTGAAAAGTTTGTGGACTTTCTCCTCCAGCTCAAACAACTAAGTACACAGAAAGGGCAGCCTGAGAGCTGAAGCTTTCTGTGCTAATTCTGTGTGCCTGTGTTTCAACACCAGATTTCTACTGACAGCAATACATGCTCCTCCAGAGAGTGCTGCAGCCCTTACCACATCAAAAGGTATGTCTGACATATATTCAATCAACAGTTCGATCTGTTCTATAAGTCTAAAACAACCAGAGGAATCATCCAGAGATCGGAATAACAGCTTAATGTCAAAGATCAATGAATGAGCCACATATGTCCCATAGATGCCTGCTTGAAGAGCCAAGTGAGAACCAGAACAGACTTTCTTCAGGGCAGCATCAAACTTTTTATAAGTAGAATCTTTTATAATAGCATCCTACATCAGTTAAGTTCTTCCAACAAGACTAGCAATAAATGAACCAAGAAGGATCACATCAGAAAGATTTTTGCTGCAGATCTTGAAAGGAATAGAGCTTAGCCATAAAATGCTGCAAGATTATCTTACACATGTCCCTCCACTCCCTCATGAGGACCTCCATAATGTCAGAATGCACTGGGAAGTCCAGAAATGCAAAACTTTCACAATGTGGGAGCAGATAACTCAAGGACGTCTCCGGCATTTTCTGATCTGGAAACCTCATGGTACTCTTAACATGTGCAATCAACTCTGGCAACAAGCCTTTCAATATATGCTTCCCCCTATGCTTCTCACTGCCAGGTGCCTCTTTGTCAGAGTCATAAGCAGCCGAAGATACCACCAGCTGCTTGTCACACACCTGATCCTTATCAGGGGCCAGCTCCAACAAGGTTTCCCTAATCAGGAGCTTTTATCTGTCCTCTTTACTTTCCAAGTGCTGTTTGGAAGGAGGGGGAGCAGAAGGAGAATCCAAGGAGGAATAAGACTCCACATGATGCTTCTTCTGTGAATTTTCCCCATAATTTCATAGCTCAGGACCACAAATAGCCGGTTGCTCAGAAGGTAGCCACAATCAATAACTGCAATATAGACTTACCAAACAGCTGGCACTCCCTACCACCTCCAGAAAGCTGGGAGAAAGGAGGAACAGCTAACTCATGCGCCCAGGCTTCCATGCCTGTGCACGCAAACTTGAAAACAGTAAGGAGCCATGACTGTAATGTCCAGAAGCGCCATTTCCCACCGCACTCATCCATGGCTGCCATTGCTGCCCGCGTCCCCGTCCAAGCCACGCAGGCAGGGAGGCGTTGACCATACCTGGCCAGCAATCCTGCCTAGCTGGAATGATGGCTGAACTCCACACACCATGGCAGCAGAAGTCCTGCAGGAACCTTCCTCACCTCGTCCTCCTCATCAATCAGACAGAAAAAAGAACAGGTGGATGCTGGGTAAGCATTGCCTATGTAGGCTCCGGAATTATGGGAAGGGACAAAATCCACTGGCATTCCTGTTTTTTCCTCTGTATGGCAAGATGAATACATCTCACTTGTGATGAAGGGGACAAGGGCATTGGGGACCTGGGGCTAATGAGTATGACACCTGCGGCTGTATATGCCCAAAGAGTAAGACAGTAAAAGCAATAGAACATGACTGAGTTCCCATGCACCAGGCAGAGCAGTGCAAGTGTACAGAGTTATCAGACTCATGTGCAGCACCTGCATAGCCCAAATGCTTATCGGGAGACCCATTCTTGATGAGAACCATAGGTTTGTATGCTTCTCTATCTCACCTTTGTAGGTGGTGTTTTGCCAATGGGACAGGACAATGCCCGTGGTGCTCCTCTCCCAACTCAACGAATCCCACCAGAACTTTGCTGCTGTGGCTCAAGGCTGTAAGGACACTATAGATGCGGAGACAGTTGTATTTTATATAATCTACCAAAATATCAATGTTCAAATATTGGGGGTCATAATGACCCCGGCAGTCACTAGACCGACAGGGTCACGGGCGCGGTCAGACCGCCCCCAAAGTTCGACCGCGACATCATGACCTTGGCCTTGTAATCCGCCAGGGCAGCCATTGCAAGCAGCACTGCCCTGGGGATTACGAGTCCCCATCCGCAAGCCTTACCATGGCGGTAAACACCACCATGGAAAGGCTTGCGGTATGGGGACCTCAGGTGGCTCCTGGAGCCCCTGGACTGCCCAAGCCGGAAGCAATGTTAAAGCCCTGTTCCCAGCTGGGTCGGCCCAGTGTAGAAGCCATAATAGGCCCGGCGAGGCTCAGACCGCACACGTGCCCTGATGGCGGAATGGCATTGGTGGGCGGCCTCCACCACCTGCCAATGTCAAAATGAGGGCCATTATCCTACCATAGCATTGTTGCACAAATATAATGATTATACAATATTGTGGACTAAAATATTAAGGGTAAATATGTTGTTTTTAAGTGATTTGCTATTATTTTGAAACTTTTAATATCGTTTACATTAACATTATTTTCTGTTGTTTTATTTTATTATATATTTTATTTTAAAATTATTATTTTTGAGGTAAATGATAGTTCTATATTGGTTTCACACTGTTGGATTTATTGGGGAATGGTGTGTGTATTGTTTTTTTTTTAAATGATTTATACAATTTCTTTATTTAATTACAAAAAAAACATAAAAAAAACACATCACAAAGTACATAATATAAACTTGATTCCACATCCAACTCCCATAAGGGAGATCCCTGCATACAATGCAGTCTTTCCTTTTGTGCATTAGCTCTGCTTGTCTCCTTATAGTAAATCTGCCATTCCTCATAAATAATGAACGAGTGCAATAGTAGACAACAAGATGTCCTAAAGAATTTCTAGCTGTCAGTTAGGCTCTTTAGCGTGCAACTCTCGGAACCAGCAGCTAGGAGTGAGTGACACTAATAGTACTAGGTGAACGTTACCACCAAATGCACAAGCGAATACAGTACATGAATGGATGCTTTTGCACTCAGCTTATAAACATCACTAGCAGCAATTTTATAACACTTTTCAAGTAATTTTAGTTGGATAGCCTCATAAGACAAAAGTGCATGTGCAGTTTATATACTAAAAAAATGTTAAGATCACTAAAACCTCAAAAATCTTAAAATCAGTTTATCACCAGAGTTAAGTACTGACACAATTAAAACGGTCACAGCATTTGACATCCTATTTTAGTTTCTTGCTTCTTCGTCTGTGTTTGAGTGTAGCTTTTATAATCAAAATTAACGTGAAATGTTTGCGAATTAATGTGTAATGATGCTGCATAGAAAATGTATTAATGTGCTTTTACTAAACGTGTGTTTGAAATGTGCCCACGGAGAGTGGCCACCAACATATACGATGATTAACAAAATTGATTAATAATGAATGATTAAGGTACTAATGTATGATTTTGGATTAGTATTAAGAGTTATATGTTAAGGTTTTGCTAATTAATCACTAGGCCTTAGTTTGCATGAGTCGGGCCTCGCTGCCCGGCTTCATATTAATGTGTTTTTCTAACGTGCATTATGCTGACTTGCTGAAGGACATGTAATCGTACTTTTCCAGAAGCTAGAAGATGTGTATAACTGTAATAAATCCTTTCTCATGAGACTCGACTTGCTCAAGGAGACATTCTTGCCAAATGCAACAGTGTAAACTTGCAACAGGTACAAGGTCGCCTAAACTGGTTAGGACAGTGGGACTACTGACTGGGTCTGTGAGAAGACCGCGTTAACATGAAATTGTACCTGACATTCTATCCGATGGAGACGTCAATCACAGGAGCCAATAAACTACGTGAGAACTGTTATGGGGTGACAATCTTAATGAGGCGACAAGTGGACTATTGGATGGAGATAAGGATGCACCAAAACTTGTCCAATTGGAAGTTAGGGGACTGTACAACCAATTTGATATAACCAGATGTCACGAGGAGAAATTAGTCAATCCTTGCCATTCTGGCCCTCTCTAGCCATTAGATGCCATTCCTTGCTGTTATCCTTGCCGTTCCACGCTGCCTTCGATATAGCTATTATGTGCCTTTGCTATTGCCTAGACACTTTGTCACTTTGTCTTAAAGACTTTGTGGTTTGATTTATCAAACAATCCTCACCCTACTTTGCCTTGCCCGTTCTATACTTTTCCTCCTTATGAGGGAAGTGTTCCTTATTGCTCGTCTTGCTGAACTTTGCTGTGTTTTCTGGCTAATGGCAAATCAACTGATGTCCTGAGGACGAAGACTGACTCTGTATGCTGACTCATTATGGAGGGTAACTATATGATGATGAAATTGTAATTGTCTGTTTGCCTTTTCTTCTAGGTACCAACTGCTATCTTTTGCTAGAGACCATAGTTAGATGTTTTCTTAATTTGTGTTGCTAAATTGTTCTGCATGAAGCCCAACATGCCAATGCTAATTCGAGGTTAGTTAAGGACTTCACCGAAACAGACGCAAATAGGCAAATGACTAAGGCAGTCATTACAACATTGGTGGTAAAAGCCACTTACCGCCATGCAGAAGACCGCCAACACACCGCCGCGGCCGCGGAATTCCGCCACAGCTATTATGACCCACATCTTGGAATCCGCCAAAATTCAGACACCCACACAAGTCCGCCACACCAAAGATCAGTGATAAACTGGCGAAAACAAATCCTCCACCATCACGCCAACAGAAATACGCCCACACTATCACGACACACGAATCCACGCGGCGGTCTTTCATCCGCGGTATTCCATTGGCTGTACACACCGCTGAGCACAAAATACACACTCTTACAAAACATCCCCACATTGGACAATTCAAAATACACACACCTGAGACACATACACACACCACTCCCACACACCCATTACAATATAAAACACACACCCACATCACCCACAAACCCCCACGACAAAAACTTCAGAAAGAAGGCCAGAGAGAGACACCACCAGCAAGAACAACAGCATTCACAGGCACACAACACCATCACCCACACAACTTCCACGCACCTCACACAACACAACACTACATATCACCACACGTATCACCACACACTCCACCCCACACATCATCTACACAACCCCATGGCACGGCAAAGAAACCCCAGGTTCTCGGAGGAGGAGCTCAGGGTCATGGTGGAGGAAATTGTCCGGGTAGAGCCACAGCTGTTCGGAGCACAGGTGCAGCACACCTCAATTGCAAGGAAGATGGAGCTATGGCGAAGAATAGTGGACAGGGTAAACGCAGTGGGACAGCACCCAAGAAATCGGGAGGACATCAGGAAAAGGTGGAACGACCTACAGGGGAAGGTGCGTTCTGTGGTCTCAAGACACCACCTGGCGGTTCAGCGGACTGGCGGCAGACCCCCACCTCCTCCCCCACAACTAACAACATGGGAGGAGCAGGTCTTGGCGATTCTGCATCCTGAGGGCCTCGCAGGAGTAGGTGGAGGAATGGACTCTGGTAAGTCAAATCTTAACTATTACATCCCCCACCCTACCTGCATGCCACCACATACCCCCACCCTCACCCCCATCACCCCAACTCCTCACAAATGTCCCAACATCACAAACCACACATCCCAACACCAAGCCCTGCATGCAACTACAAAGCATGGACACCCATCACCAAAGCATGCCCACTGCACATACCCATACATCCCCCTAAACCACCATCACACAAGCTCCCACACAGGAATGCTAGCACTGGGGTACACAGTCACCCACACATTGCACACCATTACACAAACAGATTTAACAAACATCCTTTTATACCTCTGCAGGACCCCTACCCAACGTCACTGGACAGGAGGGTCCACACATGTCCACACCACCAACAGAAGAGGCCCACAGTGATGACAGCACCTCTGTCCAACTGGATCTAGATGACCAGCCCGGACCACCGGGGACCTCTGGACAGTCGGTTCCCCTCACACAGGCACAGGCCACCACAGGCCTTCCCCCTTCTGGAAACACCAGCACAGCACCTACCCAGCGGGCCCATACCTCCGTCCCCAGGACACGTCAATCAGCAATGTGTCCACCACTACAGGGAACCCAGGATAACCCACCACCCCAACAACAACAGGGACCTGGGGGCAGTGACAGTGGGCACACAGTCCTGGGGACGGAGGCCCAGGAACACAGGGGAACTGGGAGGGCTGCCGTGCGACAGGGGGCGGACAGGCCAAGGGAACCCACTCTCCACGAGGCCCTCTCCTCCATCATGGGAGCATACCACCACTCCCAGGAGACGATGGTAACGGTACTGGCCAAGTTTCAGGAGACCCAGCGCATGCAGGAGGAACAGTATATGGGCTTCAGGGAGGAACTCAGAACCATCATCTCCACCCTGAGCACCATCATAGGGGTGCTGAAGGAAGTACTCAACACCAGGAGGGACACTGTGGCACTACAAGGGGCCCCTGACACTAGCATGGACGATGAACTGCCCACCACCTCCGCCGGCGCTAGTGGACAGGACGCCCCGACACAGGACCACCACACCAGCACCCCACCCCCTGCAGACGGAGAACCACCCCGCAAACGGTCCCTGAGATCTAGGAACAAGACAGAGAATGATGCCAAGACCCCCGCCAAGAAATGAGACCACCCTGATTGTCATCCTACTGTCCAACTTTGTCACCCTGTCCATAAATCAACTGCCCCAGCTCCACTTCCTATGCCCATATGAGCAATGCACCTGTGAGACTAATAGACTGGACTCTGTCATGGACACTCCTCCGCCATCACCCCTCACCATTTAACTACCCCCTCCAATATCTTGCATTTAAATAAACGCACCTAAAGCACAAAATGATCTGGAGACTGTCTGTGATTTCAAAATAGTGTATTAGCAATTACAGTAACAAAATGTTTTTGAAATAGTAATGTCAACATACCTATGTCACACAGCTCTAGTCCATGAGGAATTTAAGCAGATGTCACACAGTGGGACCCACATCTGTGAAACCGTAATGGAAAGTGACAACTCAGTGACCATACACTGGGTGAAAACGACAGACAGGAGAGAGGTAGTAGTGTAAAAGTACATGTAGTAGGCAGGATTGTATTCCTACCTGTGTTTCACTGGAAATATTGCTGGATCACTGAGTCCCTGTTGTGCATGTCTTCTTCCTCTGCTTCCTCCTCATCACTGTCCACAGGCTCCACAGCTGCCACAACACCGCCATCTGGACCATCCTCCTGCAGAAAAAGCACCTGTCGTCGCAAAGCCAAGTTGTGAAGCATACAGCAGGCCACGATGATCTGGCACACCTTCTTTGGTGAGTAGAATAGTGATCCACCTGTCATATGGAGGCACCTGAACCTGGCCTTCAGGAGGCCGAAGGTCCGCTCGATCACCCTCCTAGTTCGCCCATGGGCCTCATTGTAGCGTTCCTCTGCCCTGGGATTCCTCACTGAGGTCAGTAGCCATGACAGGTTGGGGTAACCAGAGTCACCTGCAAATGGTGAGGGGAAACTGTTAGACACATACTAACCTGGAAGGATAACCCCAGACCCAGACAACCATTCCCACTGACTTGCTTCCAGGTGCTGACCTAATAGCCACACACGGTGCCTCTGGAGTTGACCCATCACATAAGGGATGAAGCTATTTCGCAGGATGTAGGCGTCATGAACTGAGCCAGGGAACATGGCATTCACATGGGCGATGCACTGGTCTGCCAAACATACCATCTGTACGTTCATAGAATGATAACTCTTCCGGTTTCTGTACACCTGTTCACTCCTGTGGGGGGGACCAAGGCCACATGGGTCCCATCAATGGCACCTATGATGTTGGGGATATGTCCCTGGGCATAGAAATCACCTTTCACTGTAGGCAAATCCTCCACCTGAGGGAAAATGATGTAGCTCCGCATGTGTTTCAGAAGGGCAGACAACACTCTGGACAATACGTTGGAAAACATAGGCTGGGACATCCCTGATGCCATGGCCACAGTTGTTTGAAAATACCCACTTGCAAGGAAATGGAGCACTGACAGCACCTGCACTTGAGGTGGGATTCCTGTGGGATGGCGGATTGCTGACATCAGGTCTGGCTCCAACTGGTTACACAGTTCCTGGATTGTGGCAGGGTCAAGCCTGTAGGTGATTATCAAATGTCGCTCCTCCATTGTCGACAGGTCCACCAACGGTCAGTACACCGGAGGATGCCGCCATCTTCTCACATGTCCCAGCGGACGGTGCCTATGAAGGACAACAGCAAGCACAGAGTCAAACAACTCAGAGGTACGTACCCAGAGTTTACACAGAACACCAATCATACACAAAAGGTGGCCTGTATGTTTGTTGAGACTAGGCCTAGGTATGTGTGACGCAGTTGAAAATGAAGCTATGTGGGCCCCTGAAATGGCGGCTGCCTGACCTGTAAAGTGGGACAATGGGATGTGAGGTAACTGCGCTGGCGTTGTATGTACACCGTCGCGGTAGGCGGTCGGAGACCGCGGCGCAATGCTGCATTGGTTAACATTGGACCCCATGGGTCCCAGGAGCCAATGACGATGTACGCCGGCGGTGACGGTATGCACCGCCGTGGACGTGACCACCACGGACGTGACCGCCATTTTCTATCTGTTCAATCACTCGATACCTGATCTTTGACAGGAGAGGACCTACACTGCAAGTGCTGCTGTGACCTCGGTCTGGAAGAGACAATGGCTCGTGCGTCTGGGGAAAGGGCCCCTGCCTTCACATCAGAGGAGTTGGAGAAGCTCGTGGATGGGGTCCTCACCCAGTACACGCTACTCTACGGTCCTCCAGACAAACAGGTTAGTACACAGGGAGCATGTTGTATGGGCTATGCCTGTGTGGAGAGGGCTGGATGAAAGAAGGAAGGGGGCAGCGTGCTGCGTGCATGAAAGACGGTGAATGCATGTGCCACATGGCAAGGGTAGGGATGGGGGCCAATCACTTTGACGGTGCAGTTGGTAATGACTTCTCTTCTTCCCCTGTACATTTCATGTAGGTCAGCGCCCACCGGAAGAAAGATATTTGGCGTGCCATCGCCAAGGACTTCTGAACCCTGGGGGTGTACCACAGACGGAGCAACCACTGCCGGAAAAGATGGGAGGACATTCGCCGCTGGAGCAAGAAGACGGCGGAGGCTCAGCTGGGGATGGCCTCCCAAAGTGGGAGGGGTGCCCGTCGCACCATGACCCCCCTGATGTTCAGGATCCTGGCGGTGGCCTACCTGGAGTTGGATGGACGCTTGAGGGCATCACAGCAGACACCAGGGGGTGAGTACACTCTCATTCTGCTGACTTTGCACGCAGTAGAGCTGTCTGGGTGGGGGAGGAGGGGTGTGGGTTTCTCTAGGCCAGGGCGAGTTCCGTAGGCAAGGCCCCTCCGTAAGGCAGGCCATGTGGCACCCCAGCCCACCTCTGTAGACTGCCAAGTACAGCTATTCATGCCCCTGTGTCATCTATGTGTGCAGATGTCGTCCATAGGCTGTAGGCCGTTTCCCATGAATTGAACAGTGGAGCCCAAGAGCGTGTCGTAGTGCAGGGGGCTTCTCTGTCTGTCTTGTCCACCAACGGTAGAGGTAATCCATGCACTCAACATGTCTTTCTTCTGTCGTCCCCCCCTTTTTGTGGTCTCCCTCTTCTTGTGTGCATTAGCATCATCAGGCGGAGGAGCAGTGGCACCGGAGCTCGAGGGAGCTGCATCCCACATGGCCCTGGAGGGTGAGACTATGGACTCGGAATTCACCAGTGGGACGGAGGGCGAGGGGAGTTTCACGGCGGGGACAGGAGCTGACACCAGCGACACGGACACGTCTTCTGATGGGAGCTCCCTTTTGGTGGCGGCAACATCTGTGCCCCCCGCATCTACAGGTACAGCTGCCACCCCCCCACCAGCACCGCCCTCCCAGCAGCCCCTTTGCCTTCGCCCCGTGCCCGCTCACCCAGGAGGGTGGACATCACCTTCGCCCCAGGCACGTCAGGCCCTGCCCCAGTCACCCCTGCTGCCCTCAGTGAGGAGGCCACTGACCTCCTCAGGTCCCTCACTGTTGGGCAGTCTACCATTTTGAATGCCATCCATGGTGTAGAAAGGCAGTTGCAACAAACTAATGCATTCCTGGAGGGCATTCATTCTGGTCAGGCAGCCCTTCACCGAGCTTTTCAAACTCTGGCTTCAGCACTGATGACAGCCATTGTCCCCGTCTCTAGCCTCCCCCTCCAACTTCCTCCACCCAGACCCAATCCCCTGTACCTCTGCCTATCCCAAGCACACCATCAGACCAGCCTGCACACACCTCACCACACAAGGGAAGCTCAGGCAAACATAAGCACCACACATCACACAGGCAGTCACGCAAGCAACACACACATGCAGACACACCAACATCCACTGCCTCCACTGTGTCCCCCTCCTTGTCGTCTCCCTCCTCCCTCCCAGTCTTGTCTAGACTCAAACCTGCATGCACTACCTCTACAGCCACTACGTCCCTCACCAGCACACCCCGCTCACGTGCAGTCACCACCCCCACTACCATTCACACGTCCCCTGTGTCCTCTCCCAGTGTGTCTGTGACACCCCCTCCCAAGATACACAAATGCAGGCACACACCCACCCAACAGCCATCCACTTCATGACAGCCTCCAGCACATGCACCTGCACCCAGTCACCAAACGTACACCTCCTACTACCACCACCTCTTCCTCCACTCCCAAACCCCCTCCAGCCACCCGTCCCAGTGTGTTGAAGAAATATTTCCTGTCCACCCTTGACCTTTTTCCCCCCACCTCCCCCACCCCATCCATCTCATAGGTCCCGAAATAGCACCTCAGCCACAACATCTCCGGGACCAGTGGTGCCTGTAGTCACCGGTATGTGGAGTGCACCGGACACCTGGACAGCCAGTGTGGCACGGAGCCACAGCACAGCCAGTCCCCCACATGTGAAGCATCAGAAGTTGGCCAGTGCCCGGCGGGAGAGGGGGAAGACTCCAGCCACCAAAGCCGCTCCCAGGGGTCCCGGTGGGAGTGTGGAGTCAGCTGTGACACCTCCCAAGGTGGGGAAGGGCCACAAGAAACCCGGCAAGTCTGGGAAGAGCTACATGGCGGAGAAGACCGCCATCATCCCCACTGTCCAGGAGGCCCCACCAGCCCCAGCCCAGCTGCCCAGGAGGCCACCGCCAGCCCCAGCCCAGCTGCCCAGGAGGCCACCGCCAGCCCCAGCCCAGGTGCCCAGGAGGCCACTGCCAGCCCCATCCCAGCTGCCCAGGAGGCCACCGCCAGCCCCAGCCCAGCTGCCCAGGAGGCCAACGCCAGCACCAGCCCAGCTGCCCAGGAGGCCACCGCCAGCCCCAGCCCAGCTGCCCAGGAGGCCACCGCCAGCCCCAGCCCAGCTGCCCAGCAGGCCACCGCCAGCCCCAGCCCAGCTGCCCAGGAGGGCACTGCCAGCCCCAGCCCAGCTGATCCGTGAAGGACCGCCAGCACAAGCCCCGCTGGGCCATGAAGGACCGCCAGCACAAGCCCCGCTGAGCCATGAAGGACCACCAGCACAAGCACCGCTGGGCCATGAAGGACCGCCAGCACAAGCACCGCTGAACAGGGCACCGCCAGCACAAGCACCGCTGGGCCATGAAGGACCGCCAGCACAAGCACCGCTAAACAGGGTACCGCCAACTCAAGCACCGCTAAACAGGGCACCGCCAACTCAAGCACCGCTGAACAGGGCACCGCCAGCACAAGCACCGCTGGGCCATGAAGGACCGCCAGCACAAGCACCGCTGAACAGGGCACCGCCAGCACAAGCACCGTTGAACAGGGCACCGCCAACTCAAGCACCACTGGACAGGACACCGCCAACTCAAGCACCGCTAGCCCATGAGCGGCAGGGGCACTGACGCAACTGGGTCCGTCACGGGGTGAGTGATGCACTCTGGACACCAGTCCCCCTCCAGATCCAGTGGAGACATCCATCCACTACCTCTGTCCTTCACAGGAAGAAGCACTCTGGGCACCAGTCCCCCTCCAGAACCAGTGGAGACATCCATCCACTACCTCTGTCCTTCACAGGATGAAGCACTCAGGGCACCAGTCCCCCTCTAGAACCAGTGGAGACTGTTATCCACTTGAGAGACTGTGGCTTTGCACTCCCCAGGATTGAACAGTGGGGAACCCACCCACTGTAGAGACTTGAGAGACTGTGGCTTTGCACTCACCAGGATTGAACAGTGTGCAAACCACCCACTGTAGAGACTTGAGAGACTGTGGCTTTGCACTCCCCAGGATTGAACAGTGGGCAACCCACCCACTGTTATTGACTTGAGAGACTGTGGCTTTGCACTCCCCTGGATTGAACAGTGGGCAAACCACCCACTGTTATCGACTTGAGAGACTGTGGCTTTGCACTCCCCAGGATTGAACAGTGGGCAAACCACCCACTGTAGAGACTTGTGAGACTGTGGCTTTGCACTCCTCAGGATTGAACAGTGGGCAAACCACCCACTGTAGAGACTTGTGAGACTGTGGCTTTGCACTCCCCAGGATTGAACAGTGGGCAAACCACCGACTGTAGAGACTTGAGAGACTGTGGCTTTGCACTCCCCAGGATACATCAGTGGGCATTGAGCCCCCTCGTGGATCTGGTGTTTTGCACTCATCCGGCTGAGGTGCCCCCCCTTCCCTTCCCCCTGAGGTGCCTGTTGTATTTCTATCTGATGCCCCTGCAGTGTTCTCTCTGTTTTGATCGGGTATCAAGTGTGGGCCTCGCCCATGCATTTTGGTCCCAGTGGTCCACGGACTATAAATGGTGCAATACCTGGACTTGTTTTATTGGTGTATATATTTGTTTATAGTGTATATATATTTTGGAGTACTGGATTTTAATAGATTACAATAGTTACAATAATTTCCTTTTGTCTTTGCATTCTTCCGGCGGGCTTGGGGAGTGTAACTGTAGTGTATCAACATGTATTAGTGTGTGTGTTGTAGTGGTTGAGGGTGGGGGTGGGGGTGTTGCGTGTGTGTCCCTGTTTTTTGCCTCCCCCTCCCCTGTGTCGTAGGTGCAGTACTCACTGTGGTCTTTGCCGCCAGCGTTCGTGCTCCTGGTAGAGGAGCAGAAAGACTATCGCAGGTAGAATTTGGAGTTCCGGTTCCATGGCGTCCTCGTTCCTCGTGGGGTATGTAGAGGGGAGCGTTTTCCCTTCTAAATTCCAGTTTCTGCCATGTTTTTATACTCAGTGAATCCGCCCCGGAAAAGGTGGCCGATTGGCCTGTCATAATTGTGTGGGCGGTACATTGTCTCCCGCCTGTCTGTTGGCAGTGACCGCCGCGCTGTTCGTTTGTGCCGCTGTGGCGGTCTGAGTGTTAAAGTGGCTGTCTTTGTTGGCGGTTTCCACCATGGTCGTAATTGCACACTTTTTACCGCCGGCCTGTTGGCAGTCTTACCGCCGCTTTAACACCATCCGCCAGGGTTGTAATGACCACCTAAATCTATGCTTTGTTGATTAATGCGCTAATGATACTCTGCTAAGATCAATCTATGTTGACGTTGTGCTTTGTTCTAATGTTTATGATCTTTGCTTTGATGAAGTCTTATTCGAGTTGCCATATTATGATATTGCTGCTGTGTTTCCTGGTATTGAGACTAATAAACTTACTGATAGAATTGTAACCAATAGGGAATAAATATCATACATCTTACTAAATCTGGTGTGGTTATTCATGACTGAAGGGTCATGGTGTGTTTCAATATCATTGATGTCATTGGTTAATTTGATTGATTGCTATCGTGATTACTGATGAGGTTATTGATCTATTGATTGACATGTTGAGTAGTTATCTCGTCCTAAGGAGACTTCAATCCGGGTCAAAAGATTCATCGGCCTAAAACGAGTCCCAGAGTGAATAAATCATCTAGAAAGGGACGCGTTAACATCGGCGAGCATACAATAAAAATCTAGATAATTCAACCCCCAACCTTTTGGCACTGCCACTTCAAAGAATCCTCATTATATCTTTCAAATGCCTTGTGCCTGTGATCCTACATCAATCAGGTCCTTTTAAGTGAAATATAAGAAGGGCAGAAGATCGGAAAGTGCTCTCCAATTTCAGCAGTAGCCAAACAGGAGGGGCAAGTTGGTGCAATTTGACAACCATTCCACCTACTACAAAGTCATTAGCTTGCAGGATACCATATCTGAATTCTAGAAACAAAGTTTTTGCTTGTGGGGGTTCAATACGGTCCACCAATGCTGCATTCCGCGTAACGCCCATAAACTCTAAGAACCTCCCCGTTAGTACTCCGACATTATTACTGCAAAGCCATTTCTCATGGATATATCTCCAATATCTCTTTTTTAAACAAATCAAGGTGGATTTCTGGATACATTTGTGGTTGGTCTAATATTCCTGCATTCCTTACCTGTACAGCCAAGTTCTAACATAATTAAGCCACAAAGTATTTTTGCCCCAGGGTAATGCTCTTTATTTGCAGAATGATTGCCACAGGTGAAGAGGTGAATTACTACACCATATCCATATCAAATAAGCCAGTCGCCTACAAGCCTCCACAAGCACACTGTTTTTTAGGCCAATGTCCAATCGGATTAGAATTAGGGGTGAATTATGGGGCAGGGTGAGAGCAGATTTCATGAAGTTGTTTTCTTCTTTCTCCAACCCCCCTACTTTGGAAAAACCCTATATTCCTGCTCCGTACAGGGCAGCTGCTATTCCTCTTGCCCTGTAGATCTCTATTGATGGAGTAACTGGTCGATACATTGATGCTTTTAGCCGTTTTAATAATTGAAAAACCTATATGCTCCAATGTGAGCTGGCTTTTGACTAACTGGGGAGGCTATGAAAGTGTGTCTGGAAACCTAACCACTAGATTATCAAAGATTTTAACTTGATCTAATGGATTTTCTCCTATCATAATCCTACCTTTACATTTTCTGTGTGGCTTAAATGTCATAAATTTCAATTTCAAAGTGTTAAGTTCCAGCTCATACTTTACACATGAAGACAAAAACTTATTAAGCAAATGTTAGAGGCCAATTTGTCATCCTCGATACTAATAAGGTATGACCCACAAAAAGCAGGGAAGGCACTACACAGTTTGCTAATTTTAGCTGATTTCCATTGCAACTCATCAGTGTCTTTATCAGCAGATTAATGTAGAGGGTCAACAGAGTAGGGGCTAATATGCACCCTTGGCAAACTCTTCTGTTCACCACTTAACGTTCCATCAACTCACCATTCTTCCACCACCTCACTTGGGCATAGTTATTGTTGTGGAGCTTCTTGAAAATAGGTAGCATATTTAACAGAATCCCCTTCTGCTCAAGTTCAGCCCACATTTCAGCCCTAGGGACAAGTTCAAACGCCACCCACAAGTTCACAAATACTATGTAAATATGTTGTCTGTTGCCCACCACAGATGTCTGTAGTATTAGGAGCAAGTGAAAGATTTGGTCTTCAGTGCTTATATTTGCTCTAAAACCTGCTTGCTTTGGGGACAGGACTTGTTCCTATTCCATCCATAATTGGATCCTTACTAGTAGCTGTCGGCAGAATATCTTCTGTCAGACATTAATCAAACTAATAGGCATGTAATTTCCTGTGTCTCCCTTGTTCCCTTTCTTCTAAATAGGTACTTCTTTTGCACCCAGCAATGAATCGGGTATGTCAGCTCCTTTGGCTACAGCTTTCAACGTTTGTTCCAGGCTATAACCCCATACCCCTGGTTCAGTGGCATAGTGGTCTTCCAGGATTTTTGCAAGGCCTGACGATTTGCCTTTATTTAGATTAGCTAGAGCCTCCATAGTTTCCTTCATAGTAAAACAGAGGTCTTCAAACTGGGGGGTGGGCCCCCCTTGGGGGGCCTCAAGTAAACCCAGGGGGGGCGCCAGACTCTTGCTAAAAGAACCATTATACAGATAACAGGCCTTTGTTTTAAGCAGAAGCATGTTATTGCATATTTAAAAAAGGTAACAGTACTTAACTGCAATGTTTAAATTGGCCTAGACATATTTAAACATTGCCATCTTTATGAAATAATTGTGAAAAATTCTGAGGGGGGGGCAATGATTGTTATTTTTCAACTGGGGAGGTGCGGCATTAAAAAGTTTGGAGACCACTGTAGTAAAAGTATTTGGATCTACCTCCTCCATCAGCCAGTTATGCCCCATATTCCTCGCATCATTTGTTTTTTAATTTAAGCTGACATGATCTGAATAAAGTGTACTAAAATGTCAGACCCAGGTACTCAGCTGAATGTGATGGTCCACTTCCTTAACTTGTGAGAGTGTATCTTTGTATAATGAATGCCAGAACTGCCTACTATCGTTTGTCAATGCAGCCTCAGTTAGGTCTCTCCATGTTCCCTCTTCCCTATTCCTTTTAGAAACTTGTTGAGTCTTCCTATATTTTTTCAATTTCTCCACAATGCATTTCTATATCAACTTTTAATGGCGATCATTAATTCTTCCCTCGCTGCCTTCCAATATTGTTTGTACCAGGGCACCTTGCTCGAGCAAATTGCTTTACACCTCATTCCCCTGTATCTTGATCTTCTCTGTCAGACTAGTAAAATTATCTAGTTACCTGAGCATCACTACTTGTATTCCTAAAGCAAGTTAAAGTATGCAAGACAACTGTATAGATTTTGGACAAAATTACATCATTTTTTTCTATCAGGGGCCACTTTACCCTTCTCTTATTATTACTCACTACAATTGGTATCAGTATTACTTGTTCTATTTGGTCATATGTAGGAATAGGCATTTGGTCGAGCTCTAATGCTAGGGCAGTGTGGTCACGGTCTAATCGTTGTATTGCAGACATATCCCTCACATGAGGCCAGAGGTTCATGTCCAGCAAAATGTAGTCTACTACATTGTCCCTTTTGAATGTGTGACTCAGACCTTTATCAGATGGAGTCCATCCATTTTAGGCTCATAGGCCATACTTGAGTGTAAGAGAGGCAACCCGCATTGCTACATTGGTGTTCCTGACATAACTAGTATTATCCAGGCTGGGAATACCTCTTTCCTGATCTTTATCCTCCGTTAGGTTAGGCATTATTTCTAAGAGTTCAAATTTTGTATTACGGTTATGACTTTCACTCTCGTCCTGTTCCAAGTAATCTTCCAGGTCTAGTAACCTAGTAGATTAATGATGATGGGGGTTATTCTAACTTTGGAGGAGTGTTAATCCGTCCCAAAAGTGACGGTAAAGTGACGGATATACCACCGGCCGTATTACGAGTTCCATAGGATATAATGGACTCGTAATACGGCTGGTGGTAAATCCGTCACTTTTCCGTCACTTTTGGGACGGATTAACACCTCCTCCAAAGTTAGAACAACCCCTGATGTGAGGTAAGCCTGTTATAGATATTAATCAAACGGGTGGATTGCTTCTGATTTTTTACTATAAATCTTAGCCCTAGAATGCCAGCAGATTCAAACTCTAATTTTTTTGATGGTACAGTTCAGTGATGATCGAACCCAAATAGTTAGCCCTCTAGATGGCCTGTCTGAGGGACAGCAGAAAGCTTCAACACTATAGTTCAGAAACCCACTCTATAAACTGGCTGAGTGGCTCATGTCTTTTGCAGGAAACAAATGTGAAAAGTATCAATGAAGTTGCCCGAGTCAGCACTATTTCACTTGGCTTTCAACCCCGCCAAGTTCCAAGAGACTATTTTCAACTTGATACTTTTTGTGTTGCCCTTAGAGCTGATGTTAATAGGGATTGCCCCCTTCCATATTAGCCACAGTTTGGGTAGTGAGTATGTCTCTATAAGTAGCGTTAATAAATTTCGAACACTCACACCCCTAAGCAGATTTTAATTCCTGGGGTGACAATCCCTCCGCTCATCAAACCCCATCCCTAGGAACAAGTCTCACAGCACTGAGGTCGATAGAGCCCCATTGGGCAGCGATTTCTTTGCAATGAACAAAGGGCATAGTTCCATTATCATTAAAAGGCCTATATATTATATAATATTAATTAGTTTGCCAATTATTTTTTATCTTTTTATTTTTACTTTGTGTAAAAAGTGATTATTATTTTAATTATATATTTCCTTTTTTCATGTTATTGAGTTTATGGGGGGTTGGGTGATTATTTTTTGTTATTATTCATTATATATTAATGTTAGCTCATTAATCAGTTGAATGCTTTACATGGTTTAATGTGTACTTATTTGTTTTATTGTTTAATTAATTTTGTCTTTAAGTATTACATTTTAAGTTCGGTTGTGGGATTTATTGGGGGATAGGATGAATAGAGTTTATTTAATTAATTATATATTAATTAATGGTGATTGAATATTTAGCTGGTTATTTGATATATTATAACAGCTATACTTTTTAATTGTTTATTAACCATTGTATTTATATATTACATTCTAAGATCAGGTTGTAGTTTTTTTAGTTTGGGTGGGTAATTTTTAAATATAATATTTACTTATTGATATTAATTGATTCATATATTAATTATGTTAAATATTAAATCATTACTAATTTTATGCCTGTTTTAATAATTTGTTACATACTTACTATTATTTATATCATTTTAAAGCTTATTTCATTATTATTTTAAATGGGGTATCTGATATTTTTTGGCCTTGATTATGTTTTTAATATTATTTTTTATCAATTTAATATGTGTAGCCATTAAAAATTGTTAGGAAATAAATTGTTTTGTAGATAATTATTTTATGAGACAAAATTATTTTAATACTTGTGTGTTTTATTGGATTGTAAATCTAATGCCCCCCTCCCCAATGTAAGCATATTTCCAGTTGTTTGTTAGATTGAAGATAGAATTGTAAATCTGACAACATAACCCCCCCCCCACACACACACAATGCATGCAATTGATCTATGTTTCTTAAATTGGAGTTAGAATAGTAAATCTGACCCCCAGCATACCACAAAGTTTGACTGGAGATAGAATAGTAAATGTGACTCTCTACTATATATACAACTCTTTAAACGTTCGTTAGATTAGAGTTGGAATAGTAAATCTGACCCTCACCCAATGTATTTACTTTCCCCAGTGTTTGTTGGATTGGAGTGGAATTGTAAATTTGCCCCCCTCAAATGTATGAACTTTGACTTTCGTTTGTTAGACTAGTGCCAGAACAATAAATCTGACACCCCTCAACATGTTTATGCACTTTCTCCAATATTTGTTAGTTTGGAGTTAGTACATTAAATATGTACCCTCCAATGTAAGCACTTTCCCCAATGCTTGCTAGATGAAAGATTAATTAGTAAATCTTCCACCGACATATGCACGCGCCTCAACATTTTCATGTATATAGTAGGGTATTGAATTTTTTTGGGGGGATTGGATTTTTTTCTAATTTTATTTTTAAAATAATTTTAATGTATATTTTTAGTGTATGTAATTAAAAGGTTTTTATTTTTTAAGTATTTATTTGGCGATTAATTCCACTCCGCTAGTGGACTTGGCAGAAGTTTGGCCACTCCACGATAAGCTTGTAACATGGAGTTCCAGCCAAGTTCTCCCAACCACCGCATGGTGGAGTTTTTTCTTGTGTGCCACTCACTAACAGTAAGTTGGTGAGCATGAGCAAGCGTAATTTTTGGGAGCAATGAGGGAACCAGGCGAGATTTTCTCAATACAGGCAGTAGCAAACATCCACAGTGAGAAAGCTGCTACGCGAGTAGAAAATCTAGTCGAACAGCAGCTAAACCAACTCGAGGATGAGAGCCCTCTGGCATGCCGCATAGTGCCATTCATTCTGATTTTTCAGCACAAAACAAGCTCCCGTTGCTAAAAAAACAGTGTGGGCAGTGTGACGTGACAATTTCCGCCCATTCACGGAACTCCTCAGAATTTCACAGATTTTTCATATAGCTCCGTAGTGGAAGATTGGGGTCTGGGGGGCTGAACATCTGAGCATCTAGGGGTGGGGGGGTATCACAAAGGGGTGCCACGTGGGGCCCCGGAGTTTCCGAATTGTGGGCTGAGAGGGCACTCAGATGGTAAGGGAGAGGATGATGAAGATGAGGTCTGGGTCAGAGAAGGGAACGCAATCAACCATCAATGTTTCGGAGCAAAGGGGCCCATGTTTGCAGAAATACCTCTGTCCTATCTTGTAGGCTGTACATAATGTGTTCATGGGCAGCTGTTTGAAACATTGCCAACAGCCATTCGTTGTGTGAGGGGACCGTCATTGCGCGCCAGTGTCGGAGAATACAGAGTTTAGCTATAGCTAACGCTGTATGCAGGAGGCGAAGTTGCGTGTGAGACAGGCTTTGGATTTCACTATTATCGTGCAAAAGGAGCAGAGTTTTGGGAAGAAAAGGCAGGAGTGGCAAGACCTCTCGCAGAGTGTCCCCCACTGCTTCCCAGTATGGTTGTATATTTGGACAGTCTCAGAGTATATGAAGTAGGTCGCAATGTTGGTTGGGGAAGCGCCAGCAATTCGCATGAGGCAGTAGTACTCCTGCTCTAAGTTTCTGGGCATCCAGTACAATTCGTGCAGAGTTTTAAAAAGACAGAATTTGATTTGAGCCTCCCTAGCACCCTGTTCTGGCACTTCCAGTAGGGCAGTCCAGTCTTCCATATGATATTCCACCTGTAATTGTGCCTGCCATTTGGCCTTGAGGGTGGTTACAAGGAGCAAAGAGAATAAATGCCGGTTCAGCAGGATGTGTAGACCAGACGCCACTCCCCAGAAGGAACCCCAGGTTTCCAAATAATCAAGCACCAGGGAATGCTGTAATGTCAATGGGCGGTTCCCATACGGCTACGAAGGCAGTGCGAGAGCTGCCGGTATCACTAGGAATAGTGGCCAAATTCGACCCACAATGCCCTGAACGGCTTCAGATTTCCATTATCCAGGAGCTGATTGATGTTTAAGATGCCCTTAGATCGCCAGTCCTCCCAGTCAATCATCTTGCCCCCAATTAGTAAACCGGCATTGCCCCAGAGTGGCGAATGAGTATGAATCAAAGGGTCCACTCCTAACAGACTGTGAGCCCCAGCGCCAGGAATTCTACATGGCCTGCATCATTGGGTTAGCGGGACGGGGAGCTCTGGTGCTGTAAAGAACACATAGTTCTTGTGGCATTTGTGACAGAGTGCATTCCACCTCCACCCACAGTGGAGGGTCTGGTACACCCCGGAGCACGAAAGCCAGTTGAGAAAGATGTAGCGCCAGTGCGGAGTGTTCTACAGATGGTAATCCCAGTCCTCCGCATTCTCGGCGAGAAACAACTTTAGCTCCGGAGAGCCGTGGTCTCATTGAACCCCATACAAATGCGCGTATAAAACTATCTACCGCTCTGAGCATTGGCAGAGGTACTTGCAGTGATAACATCCCAAGTACAAAGGTGTATCGTGGTAAGGTTACCATGCGAACAGCCTGCTCCCTTCCCCAAAGGGAGACCCTCAGATGAGACCATTTCTCAAAATCTCATTTGGTGAGGGCGAACAATGGCTCCAGGTTATCCTGCACCATCTGATCTAAGCCCCTATTAATATAAATGCCTAGGTATTTAAGGTGTGACTGTTTCCAGTGAATTGGAAAGTCTGCTAGAGTGGTGCACATAGTCACAGATAACAGGGGGAGTGCTTCACTTTTATCCCAATTGATTTTATACCCGATATTGCTTCAAATTTCACCAGGATAACTCGTAATGCTGGAAGGGAGTGAGTAAGGTCTGTGAGTGTGAGCAATATGTCGTCGGTGTATAAGTAGATCGTGGAACAGTCTCCTGGTATGGGGATGCCCTCAACGAGGAGTAACCTTCAGATGAGAGCTCCCAGAGGTTCAACTGCCAGGGAGAATAACAGCAGCAACAGTGGGTAGCCTGGCTGGGTTCCTCGTTTAACGGAGAACACGTCTGAGAGGAAAACCCCACAATTGACTCGTGCTATGCGCGTTTCATATAACCAGTGGACTTTGTTAATGAACCCATCACCCAGACTGAAGCGTTTCAGGTTCTCAAAAACATACCACCATTCTATCCTATCAAAGGCTTTCTCAGCATCAAGGGAGAGAGCCAAGGCCTCATCCCTTGAGTCCCTTGAGTCAAAGTGTGTGTGCTAGGGTATGAAGATGGTTCCTAGAGGACCGTCTGGGTACAAATCCCACCTGGGTGTAGTGCATAAGGGATGGTAAAACCTTCTTGAGGCAGGCCACCAAGACTCTAGCCGATATCTTAAACATCCCCGTTGAGAAGGGAAATAGGACGATAGCTGCCACACATTAATGGATCCTTCCCTGGTTTTGGTAAAACCACTATGGATGCCCTATTAGAAATAGAGCCCAAGGAGCCTGTACTTTCTGCTCCCCGGGAGGCTTCATAAAATGAGTCCGCTGTTTCTGCTCCCATCATGTAGGCAGAAATGCGGGAGTGTAGTTGGTCCTTGCCCTCCAGTGAGCGGTACTGTGATGCATTCAAAAGCCATGGGTTATGCCCTGGAGAGGCAAGGCCCAAGTCTAGCGGCAGGAAAACCGGGGCATTGTCGAATATTGCAGCCTCCAGTGTTCGGGATTCCCTGACCAAGGGAACCATTTTGTGGGAAGTGAGGGAGTAGTCCAACTGAGACTGCCCCGTCGACCGGGGATACAAAAGTGTACTCTTGATTGAGTGGATGTGAAAGAAGCCAGTGGTCTATTAGCCCATGGTCTGATAGTACGTCGCCTAACAATGCTCTGTCCACGTTATTGCCGACATCCAATCTGCCCGTTCGGTTAAGGACCACGTCACGGGCGAGGTTCCAGTCTCCACCTAGGAGATATTGGGAGGCTTCATCAAGAGAAGGTTGAGATGAAGGAAGAATAAATGTTTAGAGCTCGTAGGGGCATACATGGACCCAACACATATTGTGTGATCCCCGAGTCTGAGCTTGGTGAGAATGTACTGACCATCCGGATTGGACCACGACTTGAGCACTTTAAATTGTAAGGATCGGCGGAGAAGAATCGCAATCCCGCATTTGCGTGCAGAGCCTGAACCCCCAGATGTAAATGGTGGACTGCCACTACTGTATAGAGAACCCGACCCACCCTTGTCTCAGTGCATTTTCTCTGATTCTAAGGATGATAGATGCGTTTCTTGCAAAAGGGCAATATCTGCACATTTGGAATGCAAATAGGATAAGACCTTCTTTCTCTTAATAGTGCGTGAGGCCGTGGACGTTCCATGATATGGTCATCAGTGGGAGGGTATTCCCCATTCCTGGAGTGGGCATACGAGTCCATGGAGGCGAGATAGCCACTATTGAGTCTATGAGGCACGGGGTGATGGTTCGGACTATGTAGGTCAGAGTAAGGAGAAAAGAGTGGAGAAATGGGGGGAGGAAGGTGTAGGGATCCCACGGTCACGCTGGGGAGAGACAGACCTGTCATAGAAGAGAAATAAAAAGAGAAGGGAAAGAGGAAAAAAGGGAGGGAATGAAGAAAAGAAGCAGAGAGAGAAAAGGGAAAGTAACAAGGCTCACAGAAAGAAAGCGAGAGGTAGTCTAGGTTAGCTTCAGGGCTGAAAGAGGTACCTCGTGTGAGCTAAACCCTGTTGATCCGCGGGTCTAACCCTGGGAAGCCTGCGGTCTGGGTGTGCATTTGGGGGTCAGAGAGCCGACAGGAAGAAAAGCTAGGGCAAATCACGACCAGAATCAGGGTGGGGGTGCTGAGAGTCAGATGAGGGAGAGGGCTGGCAGGGTAGGGAGATGGGGGAATGCACCCTGGGGGTAAAGGTACTATAACCGAGCACACACATGAATAGCAGTGTCATCAACAAGGAGGGAACGATATGTGAAACAATATAAACATGCGTTGTACTGGCACAGACCAGGGATACAGATTAGCAGTTGATCCTAACTACACGTCAACAATAGGACCTTCCCTATGATCCCACCTGGATCTTTGGGGGGGTACATGATGTCGATAGCCACAAGATCGAAGAGCCTGGGGGTTACGTGGTTCCATGTTTCTGTAAAGCTGCAGGTGATACCCTCCAGCAGGGCAGCTGGGTGGTATTGAATGCCCTAAAGGGCTATGTGGGTGGTGAGTTGGCCCCAGGTCGGAGAGTCAAGTTCAGCTTGAGTTAGGATTAGGAAGGGGTAACTATGGGAAAGCGAGGGGGAGTGGTGATGGGATGAGAGGTGAGTGATGCTGATGAGTAGAATTGAAGGAATGGGGAGGGGGACTGAGGGGAGAAAGGGGAAGGAGGTGGGGGGCGCTCATTTCAGTCACATGTGGGTCTTTATGTTGTGGTGGTAATGGGATTTATGCCAGTCCAAGGCTGATGGGGTGCCACTAAAGTTGCTCTTAGGACTTTACAAATGTGTACTAATGAGTAGATGTATGCAGATGATTAAATATAAATAAAAACTCAAGAACATATGAGCGCTCCTTGTGATCCCCAGTCAGGCAGGACGCGGGAATAAATAGTCCAGCAGGAGCGGATGAGCTAATGAACACCATTCCTTACATGAGTACAATACCCTGAACGTATAAGCATATAGAATACATGGAATATCAGTGCAATAGGCAGTAGACCTGAGTCAAACAGAATGGTAGAGTCACTATGACCGCTATGAGCTGGCGCTAGGCAGGCCCAGAAAGGGACAGGAGATTACTCTGTGCTGCTGGCCTTAGTGTCCACACTTGGGTCCTTCGTCAACCTTTAAGGGCTCAGCGCCGTCTTCTGAGGGTGAGTAGGGGCAAGGCACATGAAAAACCTGTCCCCAGACAGGTCAGGATGCAGTCAACTCGCTGATCACTTCCTTTAGTCTTTCATCGGTGCAATGTAGATGGCCATTGAACAGGGGCTCCAGGTGCGGGGTTCCCCTATTATGCACGACTAGAAGTGGGTGACCTCGGGCATCTGTCAGGTATTCAGTGGATTAGCTCAGTCCTCAGATGGGGGTGAGAAGATTGAGGGGCACCCTGAGTCGTCGGTCGGCCCCGCCAGCTGTTAATCCGCTTCCATGTGTCCTAGTTGGACGAGGATGGCATCCTGCGGGTGGAGATGGGGAAGTGAGGGGAAAAAATCAGGCCTGCAGCTCTCCACAGCACTGTGGACTGGGCATCCCCTCGGGGGGCGAGATGTGTCTAGAAAGGGAGGGGCGCGGGCCCCAAGAAATGTGTCAGCCGCACGTGAGGCTGCTCCATCGGGTCTCCACTATTGTGCATGGCTGTGCTCCCAAAATCAAGCCCGCGGCTGCACCTCTTGTCGCAGGCCATGGGCTCTGCTGCCGCTCCTTGGGCCCCCCTGAAGGCACCCGCGGTTGTCCGGGGTCTGGCCCCTTTCGTCCAGGGGAGGAGGGATTAAGGTTGAGGCTCCCCCCATTTCCCATCAGCTCCACTGCCACCCCAAGCTCGACAATATGGCAGCCATTTTCCCCATGGCCAGACCTCACCCCTCTTTAATTAGATTTAAAAAAAATATTTCTAATAGTTTGATAATGATGCATTCTGTTTTTAATTTTTCATAGAATTGATAATGATAATACATGTTTGCATTTTTTATTATATAATTTTAGTTTTTGTTATTACATTTTATATTAAATATGTAGCTATGATGTCCACACCCTGAAGTGTGGCTGTTGATACATTGCTTTCTCACAGTCAGGCAGAACAATACAAATCTCTGAACATTCCCAGCCTCTCTGGAACACCAGGATCTGGAGGCTGCATCAGTCTCTCACAGTGACACAAAAGCATTTGCTTCTCCACCCATAAACACCAGAAGCCTCACTCCCCAAAGGGACCCTGAAGTGTCTTCTGTTATTTTCACATCAGTGGACACTTGGTGCATGCCGTAGTTGGTCACTTGGCTGCTCCAGACTGTAGTTTCAGCTGGATTATAGGTTTGGTCACCAACTTATCCTGTGCGTGTGAAGGGGAAGGGGCAATGGGGCAGCCTGCCTGTCCTCTGACAGCTCTGTCAGTGCAGGACTTCACCCAATGAGATGCACACACTAGTAGTCCTGCCTTGGCAGGTCCTGTTCAGAACACTACAGCAGTGCAGAGAAAGCACACTGCATCTGGCTGCCCAGTGAAGGAGAGACTCTTTCTCTTGGCTAGTTTTCTGGTCTGAGAGAGAGAGCACTTCAGGCAAGGCAGCCTGTTGACCAGCAGGGATAGGAGAGGAGCACTGCAAATCATGAAGAAAAGATGGTGTAGTCAGAGTATGTGATGAGGAACAGATCTAAAAATGATTTGTGGTTTTATAATTTAATTCTTCGCTACACTCTCTTCCATTTCCTGTGGTGATTTTTAATTCAGATTAGCTGTAAATCTCAGGCCTCTTCACTGTGCCTACATATTGTGAAGATGAAAGAAATTACATGATATGCAGAATCAGGATTTCAGAAAGATGTGAGCAAAGTATCACAGAGAGAATGGGGAGACTGCAAGTTAAAGGAGTTTGAAGGTGGAGAACATGTCTAATATACTCACAATTTTCGAATATTTTAATTTCTTTTTTTATTTACCAGAATATCTAATATAACTGATGGAGCTGATACTTCTAACATAATGAATCTGAAAACTTGGCAGCTATGCTCTTGCAATTTGGTATGACCTGTACAGGGTCTGGACTTCATGCCCTCAGCCTAGAAGTTACTATGCAGTGTCCTAGGCTATCTGCAGAGTTTGTACACCTGCTCTTTTTGGAAAATTGTTATTTGTCAAACTCGCTGATCCGTGGTTAATCGTGTGTTACGTACATTCTGGTTTCGTGGGACATCCTTGGATCCGGCGTGATTTTTAACATCGCTTAAAAACATAAATGCAGGTTATAAAATTGTATTCAGAGCTGTGTGTTTTTCTAAAATCACATAAAAGGTATATTCCAATAACTAGATTTATGTTAGGAGGCTGTTTTATAAAAGATTTCTGGATTTGCGGTGATGTCAGCACCACAAATCCCATGTGACTCTGGAATAAAGGGATTTAATTGGTTAAAACTCATTTCATGGCTCCCTAAAGGAAGTGCCCTACCAGTGTTGTTCTCTTTTGGGTGTGGTTGCTTAGTTACACCTTATTCATACTGGAGCGCCAACTGTGTTTTTTCTATTGGTGTTTGAGACAATTTCTGCATTATAAAATTGCTTCTAAAGATAACTCACAGGCACAGCAGCACAACAGAGACAGCATGAACCCCCTGCAAAAAAAACAATCAATTGCACAGGAATTTTGTTTACTATCCCTTTGGGAGAGAAAAGGGTAGTTGCCAAAAATGTAAAGTGCAAGCTGTGTGAGATGGTACTGTTCAGGGGAACTTCTAAAACATATTCACATGGGACAAGCAGCATGCTTAAACACCTTAAAACTGTACAGCCAAGGCACCTTGCAAGGGGGAGGCAAAGAGTGATGTGCCATAATCTTCTGCATCACATGCAGTGCAAGTAGCACCCAGATGACAGTCAAGCCCCAGGAATCAAGGAACTTCTACCTAAAAGAGCTTCTGAGCTAACAAATAAGGGAACCTTCTGCACTCTGTGCAAGAAAGTGTTGACAGTCAGTGAACAATCGGTCTCTGCTGTTCTTCAGGCTACAAGAAGCCACTACTATTATTATTTTTAGAATGACATATGTTGCATAAATCTTGTGCATAGTGTTTTAAAGGTAGATTTTTTCCACTTGGCATTTTATAACAAAAAAATAGAAAAAACATGTTTAAAAACACACTTAAAAAACAAAGGTTCTTGTTAGAACCATCTTTCTTTGTTTAAAAAAGGAGAACTAATTCTAACATGTATGTTTAGGAATGTTTGTATACCTGTTACTTTATATATGGGTATGTGAGTGGGTGTATGGGTGTGTTAATGGGGTTCTGAATGACAGTATAGGTGTGTGAGTGGGTATATAGGTGAATGCATGACAAGGTCAATGGGTGTGTAAGTGAGTGTATGGGTCTCTGAGTACGTGTGAGAGTGGGTGTATGGCATTCTGAGTGGTTGTGTGTTTGAGTGGCTGTATCAGTGTGCAAGTGTCTATGGCTGTATTGGTGTGTACTTCGATTTAACAGTGTTTGTATGTGTGCCTGGGTGTGCCAGTGGTTGTCTTGGTGTCAGTGGGTGTGTCACTGGTTGTATCAGTGTGTGGCTGGATATGTTATTGGATGTGTTGGTTTAGGAGTGGGTGTGTGAGCGATGGCATGTTTGTATGGTTGGATGTGCCAGTGCCTATTATTAGGTATTTGGCTATGTATGTTTGTGGCTGTTTCAGTGTGTCTCTGGATGTGTCTATGTCTGTATCATCGAGTATGCCTGGGTGTGTCACTGCCTATATTAGTGTGTATGTTTGTGAGTGTATCAGTATGTGCCTTTGTGTGTTAGAGACTGCATTTCTGTGAGACTCAGTGTCACAGTGGCTGTACGTGTGTGTGTCTGAGTGTGTTAAAGACTGTACTGTTGTGACGCTAGAGGTGTCAGTAGCTGTATCAGTTTGTGCCTGGGTATAGCAGTGGTTATTTCAATATCTGTCAATGGGTGTGTCACTGGCTGTATCTGTGTCTGCCTGGATGTTTTAGTGGGTGTATTGGTGTGTAAGTGGGTGTGTGAGTGACTGTATTAGGTGTGTGCCTGGGTGTGTCGGAGCCTGTATCAGTGTGTGTGTCTGGTTGTGAGGTTGTATCAGTGTGTGTCTGGGTATGTCAGTACGTGTATCAGTGTGGGAACACACAAATTGGAATGGTGCACTCAACATTAAGGAGTCCAGAATCCAGGATATCTTGGAAGTTTATTTTATTAAATTCCTTTATTCTTTATTCCATCAAAAGAGGCAAACAACAGACAGCACGTCTTGTTCAATTGATTTTAGCTTCCACAGGGCTCTTTATGATAACACATAAGTAATATCATGCAGTGATCCAATCCAACAAACTACTTATCACGTAAGTCATGCCAGGATGGGATAGTCTTCCCAAACTCCCAAGGGGATTCTACCCCAATACTGTATAGACACCAAAATCCATGCCCATCAACACCAATATAGAGTCTGATTTCACGAAAAGTAAAAAACGCATATCAGTGTGTGTTCCTGGTGTGTCGGAGGCTGAATCATGTGTGCCTAGGTATGTTATTTCCTGTGTCAGAGTGTGTGCCTGGGTAAGTGAGAGGTTGTATCATGTGTATCTGGGTATGTCAGTATGTGTATTGGTGTGTGTATGTGTTATGGCTGAGTGTGTGAGTGGTTGTGTTGGTGTGTGTCGGGGTAAGTCATTGCCTGTATCAGCGTGTGTTCCTGGGTGTGTGAGAGGATGTATCCGTGTGTGTCTGGGTATGTCAGTGAGTGTATTGGTGTGTATGCCTTGGTGTATGAGAGGTTGTATTGATATGTGCCTTTTGTGTGTCAGTGCGTGTATTAGTGTATGTGCCTGGGTGTGTGAGAGGTTGAATCAGTGTCTGCCAGAGTGTGTATTCTGAGAACGGAATGTTATGGATCAACACTGAAAGAGCCAATTAGTTAAATACATTATTCCAACAGATGATGCAATTGATCTGTTTAAAAAGAAAAAAAAGTCAAATCTGAGTTAGAATTACAATTTATAAAATTAGATAATATACCTAAAATTTTATTAATGCATAACTGCATTATATGAACAAATTAGTATACATTTATTATGGTGTAATACTCTGGCCCTCATTATGACATTGGCGGTAATTGCCGCTTATTGTTGCGGTGACAGCCGCCAACATACCGCGACCGCGGCGGTATATCACTACACGTATTATGACACACACATAGAAATGCACCACTATACAGACACACACACAAGTCCATCAGCCCATAGGTCAGTGATAAAATGGCAGAAGCAAAACCCACACCGTTCCGCCAACAGAAATATGCCCACAGCATTATGACCTATGAATCACCGCGGCGGACATTCAACCGCAGTAAACCATTGACGGTACAGACCGCTGCGCTCAAAATACACACACACTAACAATACAACACCACATTGAACAATTCAAACTACACACATCTGACACACATACACACACCACACCCTCACACCACTATAAAACATACACACACACTACCCACAACCCTTTACGAAAAAATAAATTGCCAACTGAGAGAGAGAGACAAGCCAGGAGCACCCACTGAATCAGAGCCACAGAACACCATCACCCATACACCATCTACACACCACACAGCACACACCCCAACACATCACCCCACAAACCCTCACACACACCACTCACACTACACCCATGACACCACACAGCAAACCACAGGTTCCCAGAGGAGGAGCTAAGGGTCATGGTGGAGGAAATCATCCAGGTAGAGCCACAGCTATTCGGATCACAGGTGCAGCAGACATCCATTGCTAGGAAGATGGAGCTATGGCAGAGAGTTGTGGACAGGGTCAATGCCGTGGGACAGCACCCCAGAACAAGAGATGACATCAGGAAGAGGTGAAACGTCCTACGGGGGATGGTGCGATCCGTGGTTGCAAGACACCAGATAGCTGTACAGAGGACTGGCGGTGGACCCCCACAACTAACAACATGGGAGGAGCAAGTCTTGGCAATAATGCAGCCTGATGGTCTGGCATGAGTAGCAGGAGGACTGGACTCTGGTAAGTCAAATCTTTACTACCTTATTCCCCCTACCTGCATGCCATCACAAACTCCCACCCCTACCCTTACCCCCATTACTCCACCACCTCACATATACCCAACCATCACAACCCACCCATCACAGTACCAAGCCCTGCATGCTACACCAATGCATGGACCCCCATCACATACCTGCATGGACACCCATCACCACAGCATGCACACTAGTGACAATCACTTAGCCAACCAAATCACACAAGCCAAAGCTGCCTTGCTAATAACAACCATAGAGGGGAACATACCCATGTACAAGATGGCACACGCAGAAACAATAACACTGCATTTACATCCCCACAGGAACCCCACACAACATCTCCAGAGAAGAGGTGCCAACCACATCCAGTCCCCCCACAGAAGAGGCCCACAGTGATGACATCAGTTCTGCACGCCTGGATCTTGATGACCAACATGGCCCATTAGGGGCCTCTGGACAGTCGGTGACCCAGACACATTCCCAAACCACCACAGAGCCGCACCCCTCAGGAAACACCACCACCCCACCCACCCAGCGGGCCCATCCCTCTGTCCCCAGGACATGTCAGTCAGCAGTGTGTCCACCACTACAGGAACCCCAGGCAAACCCACAAACACACAACGATCAGGGACCTGGGGCCAGTGGCAGTGGGCACACTGTTTAGGGGACAGGAGCACAGGACAACAGGGAAGCTGGGAGGACTACTGTGCGACAGGGGGAGGACAGGCCCAGGGAACCGACTCTGCAGGAGGCACGCACCAAGATCCTGGTAGCATACCACCATTCCCAGGAGAACATGGGCCAGATACTGGCCAAGTTGCAGGAGACCCAGAGGCTGCAGGAGGTACAGTACCTGGGGATCAGGGAGGACCTGAGAGACATCCATACCACTGTGGTCACTATTGTAGGGGTGCTGGCAGACATGGCCAACACCATGAGGGAGGCAGTGGCACACCAACGGGCCCCTAACACTAGCCATACCGAAGAACAGCCCTCCACCTCCACTGATGGACAGGAGGCCCCGCCACAGGAACAACAGGCCACCAGCACCCCTTTCCCTGCAGAAGGAGAACCACCACGCAAAAGGTCCCTGCGATCCAGGCAGAAGCCAGAGAACATTGCCAAGACCCCGCCAGGAAATAAGACTCCCCTGAATGTCACCCTTGTGTCCCACTCTGTTACCCTGTCCACATTGAACTGCCATTGCTCCACTTCCTAAGCCCCCTTGGACAATGCATCTATCATACCAATAAATTGGAATCTATCCTGGACATTTCTCCACCATCAACCCAGCCCATTGCAATACCCCCTACACTTACTATCACAGAAATAAACACCCTTGGAATTAATACAAGTATGGAGTCTGTCAATTGATTGAAATATGTATTAGTGTAACAAGCTGTAAACATTGCAATTCAAATGTACAGTTATATTTACATAGGTATGACCTGTAGTGGGCAGCAGTAAACACACCAGGAGCCAGAGTGGGGCACAGATCCCTGAAAATAGAGATGCCAAAGGGTACAGTAAGTGGCCATAGAAATAGGGAAATCAGGCTGCCATGTACAATGTCCAACACAAAACTGCAATGGAAGGTGAAGTTACAGTGTCTTAACTGTGTGTTACTGGAAGTACTGTTGAATTAGTAGTTCTGTTGTCCACATCCTCTTCCTCTGCCTCCTCTTCATCACTGTCCACAGGCTCCACCGCTGCCACACGACCAGCTCCAGGCTCATTCTCCTGCAGAAAAGGCACCTGGCGTCTCAAGGCCATGCTGTGCAACATGCAACATGCAACGATGATCTGGCTGACCTTCTTGGGTGAATAGTACAGGGATCCACCTGTCAGATGGAGGCACCGGAATCTGGCCTTCAGGAGGCCAAAGGTTTGCTCAATGATCATCCTTGTACGCCCATTTGCCTTATTGTAACGTTCCTCTGCCCTTGTCCTGGCAATCCTCACTGGGGTCAGTAACCATGAGAGGTTGGGGTAACCAGAGTCACCTGCAAATATCGAGTGATACCTGTTAGCCAGACACTCACCCTTAGGGCCACACCCACACCCATATACCTACATCAACTGGGTGGGGACCATGGGCTCACCTATTAGCCACACCTTGGCACATATTTATACTTTTTTAGCACCACATTTGTGTAGTTTTTTTACGCGAAATCGGTGCAAACTTACAAACCTTCACTGTGGCCAAAACCTCCACCTGGGGGAATACGATGTAGCTGCGCATGTGTTTCATCAGGGCAGACGACACTCTGGTCAGCACGTTTGAGAACATAGGCTGTGACATCCCTGATGCCATGGCCACTGTCGCTCAGAACCACTTGTCAAGAAATGGAGCACTGAAATGACCTACACTAGAGGGGGGATACTTGTGGGGTGGCGGATAGTAGAAACCAGGTCTGGCTCCAGTTGGGCACACAGCTCTGTGATTGTGGCCCTATCAAGTCTGTAGGTTAGGATAATGTACCTGTCCTCCATTTTCGTCAGGTCCACCAGGAGTCTGTACACAGGGGTATGTCTCCATCTCCTATTCATCCTCAGATGGTCATATTCAAACATATACTCAGAATAATATGCTATTTTTTGTTTTACACAAACAGTATGTGAACTTGTAAGTCAGTTGATATGCCTATGTCTGCTGTGACTCAGTTAGGTGCCATGGCCTGTGCCCCTCTGAAATGGCGGTCGCCGGACTTGTGAGGAGGGACAAGTGGAAATGAGGTAATTCCGCTGGCGTTGTGCGCCATTGCATGCGGCGGTCAACAACCGCTGTGCAACACCGCATTGGTTGTCATTGGGGCCTACAGCTTCCAGGAGCCAATGGTGATGTACGCCGGCAGTGACGGTACGCACCGCCGCGGACGTGACTGCCATTTTCTATCTGTTCACTCACTTGCTACCTGACCTTCAACAGGAGAGGACCTACACTGCAAGTACTGCTGTGACCTGTGTCTGGAAGCGACCATGGTTCGATTGTCTGGGGAAAGGGCCCCTGCCTTCACTTCGAAGGAGTTGGAGAGACTGGTGGATGGGGTCCTACCCCAGTACCGTTTACTTTATGGTCCTCCAGACCAACAGGTGAGTACACTGTGAGCACAATGCATGAGGCATGAATGCATGGAGTGCTGTGGGTGTAAGCCTCGTGTGGGGGGGCTGAGGGGTCTTGGGCAGAGTGCTGTATGTATGGTGGTCAATGTATGTGTGTAAGGGGATAGGAGGGATATGTTGGGCCATGAGTATGAAAGTCCGAATGGTATGAATAATACCTTTTCTGCTGTATTTTCTTCTGCAGGTCAGCGCCCCTCAGAAAAAGGGTATTTGGCGGTGTGGACCCTGGGGGTCTTTGACAGGCGGAGCACCCACTGCCGCAAATGGTGGGAGGAACTGCCCCCCTGGGCAAGGAAGACAATGGAGGCCAAGCTGGGGCTGGCCTCTCAACGAGAAAGGGGTGCCCTTCATACCCTGACCCCCTGATGTTCTGCAATCTGGCGGAGGCCTATCCGGAGTTGGATGGGCACTTGAAGGCATCACAGCAGCCACAAAGGGGTGAGTACAGATTCAGATTCATGACTTTGCGTGCATTAAGGTGTTACCTGGGTGGGGATGTGGGCTGTGGACGCCCCTAGCCCAGGGCGAACATGGCAGGGTAGGTTCCATGATGGGCAAGCTCAGATGCACTCCAACCCCAATAATGTTAGTGGGCTTCCACTACTGGGCAGGGTCCTGTGGGTTTCAGTCGTGCAGCTAATGGCATTAGGCATTGTACCCATTGGCTGGTGACTAGCATTGTAACTGGTAGTGCATGGCCTAGTGCATAGGGCTGTTCCCTGTGAGTTGTGTACGCCAATGGTAGTGTTGTTGCTGGTATTGACCAAGTGTATCCTCTGTCTCTTACCCCCCCCTTTTTGCTTTGTCACCCTGTCCTTGTGTGCATCAGCATCATGTGGCAGAAGAGCAGAGGTACCGGTGACGGAGGGAGCTGCATCCCACATGGGCCTGGAGGCCGAATCCACCGACGGTGGGGACACCAGTGGGACGGAGGGCGAGGGGAGCACCATGACGGAGACAGGAGGGGACAGTACCGAGAGCGACTCCTCCTCCGATGGAAGCTCCCTGGCAGTGGTGGGCACCTCTGTGCCCAGGCCAACTACAGGTACAGCCACAACCCCTGTACCAGCACCGCCCTCCCAGCAGCCCCTCAGCATGTTTCTCGTGCCCGCTCACCCAGGAGGGTGCCCCTTCCCCAGTCAGCCCTGCTGCCCTCAGTGAGGAGGCTATCAACCTTCTGAGACCCCTCTCTGTTGGGCAGTCAACCATATTGAATGCCATCCAGGGTCTAGCAGGGCATTTGCAACAAACAAATGCATACCTGGAAGGCATTCACTCTGGCGTGGTGGCCCAACAGAGAGCATTCCAGGCTCTGGCCAACTCACTGATGGCAGTCATTGTCCCTGTCTCCAGCCTCCCCCTCCAACTTCCTTTACCCAGTCCCAATCCCCTCCATCCCAGCCTATCCCAAGCACACCCTCAGACCAACATGCACCCAAATCAATACACAGAAGTGGCTCAGGCAAACACAAGCACCACACTTCATCTCACAGGCACCATCCATATGCAGACACACCAACATCCACTGCCTCCACTGTGTCCCCCTCCTCCTCCTCATCCACCTCCCTCCCAGTAGCATCTCCACTCACACCTGCATGCACTACATCCTCGTCCACTACCTCCATCACCAGCACACCTATCACAGCACGCACCTCACTGGCAGTCGCCACCCCCACATCTATGCACATGTCCCCTGTGGCCTCTCCCACTGTGTCTGTGACCCCTTCCCCCAAAGAACACAAACGCAGGCACTCAGACACCCAACAGCCATCCACCTCACAACAGCATCCAACCCATGCACCTGCACCCAAACACAGCAGACAGACATCTCCTAAAACCACTCCCTCTTCCTCCACTCCCAAACCTTCAACCTCTTCCCGCCCAGTGTCCCTAAGAAGCTTTTCCTCACCACCATTGACCTATTCCCTGCCCCTCCCCCCGTCCATCACTTCGGGCTAGGGTGGCCATAACCCAGCCTAGCACCTTAGCCACCCGGTCCATGGCCACTGTAGTTTCTGCAGCGACTGCAGGTGTGAGAGGCTCCAAGGAGGCACCCGTCAGAACAGCCAGTGTGCCAGCACCACCTGCCAAGGGCAAGAAGGAGCTGCCACCTAGCAAGGGCAAGAAGGGGACACCAGCCAGCAACTGGAAGGAGGCACTACCAGCCAGCAAGGGGAAGGAGGCACCACTAGCCAGTAAGGGCAGGAAGGGAACACCAGCTGGCAGAAGCAAGGAGGCACGACCATCTGCCAAGGGCAGGAAGAGGCACGCAACACCATCCATGGCACTGCAACCGTCCGAGGCTGCAGGGGATGGGCTGGAGCCTACCCCCACCACTGACAGCACCGCCACCTGCACCGCCACCAGCACCGCCATCTGCACCGCCACCAGCACCACCACCTGCACCGCCTGCAGCACCACTGCCAGCAGCAGCAGCCCCAGTGGGCAGCTGCCTGAGGCTGCAGGGGAAGGGCTGGAGCCTATCCCCACCACTGACAGCACCGCCACCTGCACCGCCGCCAGCACCGCCAGCAGCTCCGCTGCCAGCACCGCCATCAGCTCCGCCGCCAGCACCGCCAGCATCTCTGCCGGCAGCTGCACCACTGCCAGCAGCAGCAGCCCCAGTGGGCAGCCGTCCAAGGCTGCAGGGGAAGGGCTGGAGCCTACCTCCACCACTGACAGCACCGCCACCTGCATAGCAACTGACATCCACTGAGCAGCCGTCACCGCAAGCGTGGTGTGTGTAGTCGTGAATACATGGGCTACAGTGCGTCCTGGCCCCCGCAACACCTGTAAGTGTGACACCCAGGTGAGAACCTGTGACCTTGCACCATCCAGGATGAAGCACACTGGACACAAAGCCCTCTTCAGAACCAGTGGAAGAAGGCATCCACTCACCCCCTCCTTAGCAGGATGAAGCACACTGGGCACAAAGCCCCCTCCAGAACCAGTGGAAGAAGCCATCCACTCACCCCCTCCTTGACAGGATGAAGCACACTTGGCACAAAGCCCCCTCCAGAACCAGTGGAAGAAAGCATCCACTCACCCCCTCCTTGGCAGGATGAAGCACACTGGGCACAAAGCCCCCTCCAGAACCAGTGGAGAAACCATCCACTCCAGAGACTATGGCTTTGCACTCCCCAGGACCAAGCAGTGGGCAAACCACCCACTTGAGAGACTGTGGCTTTGCACTCTCCAGGACCAAGTAGTGGGCAAACCACCCACTTGAGAGACTGTGGCTTTGCACTCCCCAGGACCAAGAAGTGGGCAAACCACCCACTAGAGAGTCTGTGGCCTTGCACACCCCAGGACATCGCAGAGGGCATGTAACCCCATCCAGGAGCAATGGCATCGTACCATCTTCTGGCTGAGGTGTCCCCCCATTCTCCGTCCCCCTAAGGTGCCTGTGTGTTTTTGACCTGATGCCCCTGCAGTGTTCTCTCTGTATTGAGGCAGGAGTCAAGTATGGCCTTGGCCTATGTGTTATGGCCGCGTGGGCCATGGACATTTTAGAGTGGGCATTGGCCCTCCTTTTGTGTACATTGTACATACTGTTTACTGATTTAAGGATGTATTTATCTTAAATTGTACTATTACACTCATTTTACTCCATTTCTTTTGTCCTTGGGTTATTCCTGAGGGTTATGCGGTGTATATGTGATGTTTTTGTATCTGTTTGTGTGAATGGTGTTGGGGTGAGGGTGGGGGCAGGGATGTTGCGTGTGTGTGTCACTCTCTTTTTCTTCCTACCCTCCCTTGTGTGATAGGTGCAGTACTCACTGTGGTCGTCTTCGTCGGCATTTGTGTTCCTGATGCCTGAGGAGGTACACCAGATTTGGAAAAATGTGCAGCTTGTGGTCCATGGCGTCGTGGTTCTTTCCTTGAGCATCGAGAGGTGAGTTGTTTCCCTTCAATGTACTTTTTCCACCGTGCTTTTGATGCCGTTGGTACCGCCCCGGAAAAGGTGGCGGATTGACCTCTTGTAATAGTGTGGGCGGTACATTGTCTTCCGCCTGGCTGTTGGGGGTTACCGCCGCGGTGCTTTTTGAAACCGCCGTGGCTGTCGGAGTGTTAAAGTGGCTGTCTGTGTTGACGGTTTCCGCCGTTGTCATAATTCAATTTTTTTTACCGCCGGCCTGTTGGCGGTATTACCGCCGCTTTATCACCAGGGTTGTAATGAGGGTCTATGTTACATTAAATTTAAGCATTTAATTTTCTCTTTTTTTACTATTCTCAGGTTCTCTACTTGTACTATAATACAAAACTTTATTCGACTTTCAACAAGTCATAAAAGTCATAAAGAGGAAAATCTCTATTTATAATACATTTCAGTCTATAATAAAAAAGGTTAAATAAATATATAATAAAAAGATAAAAAGCACACAACAATAAACTGTCTAGTGTATCGAAAAAATAGCCCTGTCACAGTAAATTACAATTACATCACCGCCCCCATAGATTTCCTTAACTTTAGTATAATACATAAAAAATTAGCCAGAGTTCCACACATCTCTAGAGAAGATAGTGACTGGAGGCAGGCATAAGCTGTACGACACTGGGGGAGATTGATTGACCTTAAAAGTGGAAATAGTAGACTTCCTCTGTAGGGCATAGAAATTGCAGAATAAAACCACATGGATTGTGGATTGAGGTGTCTTTGCATCACAGGGGCATGGTTTTAATGAGGTGGACCAGTCGTTCATAATTGGGAATGAAACTAGACGATGAAACGTATCTAGCCTAAATCTAGTAAGAACGTAACGATGTCGAAGGTGTACCACGTTTGCCAAGTACGGCTGCATGCCCTCAACCGTCAAAATTGTTTGGTTATGAATGACGGTGATTTTTTTTTTATTCAGTCCCCCAACGTATGTCTTCTAAAAACTTTAGTGCCAGGATGCTCAGGTCCTTCCTAGATATTTTCCCCAGCGAAGCTGGGTTTGTATAGTAGTCTTTATTGCCCATTTTTTCAAAAAAGGTCATAATGTATTTTAACCATGGTACCCTCAATGTATATAATGACTTCGTACAATCGGTCAGGATGTCCTTATTAAAACCAGTATGTTCCGAGGTCCACACTTTATGCCATAATAACAGTGGCTGAATCTTTATCAAGTCTACAATAAAGGGAACCCCAAGTTCGGAATGAATGACATACGATGAAGTGCCATTTGGTACCCTCAGCAGATGTCTTAAAAAATCGTTTTCCACTGTCTGAATTAAATCACAATTTGTATGTCCCCAAATTCCTGCCCCATACGTGACGGCCGGGATACACTTGGCTTTATAGATCTTTATCATATTTGATGGTGTAATCCCCCCAAGCCTTTTAGAGAAGAGTCGTAATGCCATTGTTGTTTTAATCAGGTGCACTCTCTTTATCTTCCTGCAGTTGGCCCAGGAACCCAGCTTATCGAACATTATGCCCAAGTACGAAAAGGTTTGCGCAGTTTCGACCTTGGTTTCTGCAATAGTGGTGTTGTAAGTCTAACCGCGCTTCCCTCCACAGTTCATAATAAAAGTTTTGGAGCGATTGACAGTAAGGCCCAGCTGTGACATATATATGATACAGGTTGTCAAAAGTTTCTGGAGAGCTATAGGGGTCCTGGCCATTAATACTGCGTCGTCTGCGTAAAGTGATGCCGGAACGGGTCGATTGTCTATTTGGGGTAGATCTTTACACTTAATGGCCAATTCTTTATCTAGGTTATTTATATACATTGAAAACAGGAACGGAGCGAGAACGCAGCCTTGGCGCACTCCTCTGTATAGACCAAAGGGGCGAGTACATTCCCCTTTTAAGCCATACCTCACTCTTGCTCTGCACCCTGTATACATTTCACGAATAAATTGGATTAAAGCCGGTTCTACCCCCATGCTGTTTAGAACGTCCCATAGTTTATCATGAATTACACAGTCAAAAGCTGATGATAAGTCAATAAATGCCAGGTACAGATTGCCTGCTCCAATCTTAGTATACTTTCCAATAATGAGACTTAAGTTTAAACTTTGCTCCACTGTTCCGATTCCTTTCCAGAATCCATACTGAACCAGGGATAAGATGTTCTTTTCTTCCGCCCATGTTTGCAGCCTATTCAGAATTATTCTCCCTGCTAATTTAGCTGTTGTGTCCAGCAGGGAGATAGGCCTGTAGCAGGCTGGGTTAAGGCGGTCACCCTTTTTGTATATTGGAAAATTGTTGGAATCTCTCCAGGATGGTAGGGGACCTCATATACAGATAGCCCTTAATGTCTGCGTCAGTACCCGCCCCCACAGCTCAATATTGGCCTTGAATATATCGATTGGAACACCATCAGGGCCTGGCGCTTTTCCTGATTTGCTTATTATTATAGCTTCCTCTACCTCCTGAAGGCTAAATTGGGGGGTTATAACCAGGCGCAGACCTTCCTGTGAATCTTGGTTATGTGTACAGTCTGTTGTATCACTCGTCAATGAGTACATTTTAGAGAAGTGTGCTACCCAGTCTTCCTCTGAGATGGCGATTTCCATTCTAGGAATGTCTCTCACCCCTAGCACGGGGGAATTTATTGTCTGCCAGAAGAGTATGTTATCTTTCTTGCGACTTGCTATATGGAGAGTTTCCCACAAGGTTGATTTCATAGTCAGTTTCCTTTCCTTTATTGCTGTCTTGTATTCCTGTCTGCATTTACGGATGTCACTCAAGCACCTTTTTGGGGCATTTAGGGCCTTTTTCAGTCTCTTATGTGCTTGAGTGCAGTTATCGTCAAACCTTCCACACGTCGTTTTTTTTCTTGTCTTACTACTTCTGATAGTGAGGGCTTCTTTTATGGTTTGAGTAATCGTTGTAAACGCACTTAGACATTGCCCTGGATGTGGGTTCTCTCTTAGACAGTCTGCGAAAGCATGTTTACATTGGCATATTAATTGTTTTAATAAAGACTTAGGATCAGTCTGTGACCACTTCATAGTGTATCCATTGCGCGGCACCAATTCAATATCATCAACCAGTGTGATGCTATCTTCCCTAGCTGCTGAAAGGGGGGATAGAAGAAGATTCATACTCTGGGGGTAGTGATCACTAACTGCGATGTCATGCAAGGTGTAATCTGTAAGATAGTGTGCAAAGTGAGTTGACATTAGGACATAATCGATCACAGTATTTACGCCCCTTCCTTTATATGTTGATTTAAACTGTGATTCGTCAAGAAATAATTCATTTACAAAGGATAGGTTATAGGTTTGAGCCAATAGATTCATTTCATCACCTTGAGTGTTATGAGAGAAATGGAGGCTTGCATCTACACCTTCCAAGACCCAGCCACATATCTTATCAGAAGTTTCTTTACACGGATGGACATTAAAATCACCACCCCAAATCAATAGGATCTCGCGGTTGTTTTTTTCATGTATTTTTTTTAGGTTATGTTCCATTTCCACTAAAATGTTGGAGAATTCTCCTGGAGCGATATTGTTATAAAAATGAATAATGACTAAGTGGGTCTTGTGGTCTAGGTTGCTCTCTATCATTTGATAGTATGGACTCATAAATTGCATCTCTAGATTCTGTAAAGATAACTTATTGGAAATATATGTGCACAGTCCCCCTTTAGGTCTACCATACCTGGAGTGCTCGGCGGGGGTATGAAATGTTTTGTAGCCATTTAGATGGACAGGAGTTAAAAGCCATGTCTCTTGTAGGCAAACACAAGAATAGTCTTCCAAAAAGTTAGCCCAGATCTCATTGCCTAACTTATTAGCTAGACCTGCAATATTCCAAAATAGTAAAACTATTTCCGATTTCTGATTGACATTCTGTTTAAAGTTGCAGTGCTGGTCCTTTGGGGAATAAGGGGGGATATCGCCGTGAGTTGTATTTGATATATTTCTAAAATCCTCACACTGCCTTGGGTGAGATGATGTCTTTTTCCTTATAGGAACCATTGTATGTGATATGTCTACCTTTTGTAGGTCCGTCCCTGGTGTATGTATTATCTGGGCTACTCTGTCAGGGAGAACTAACTGTTTCATATCCAGTCAGTCTATATTTTCCAGCGTTGAAAGAGGGTAGAATCTGTTGCTTGTTGTAGGTAAGTCTGGGGTGGATGAGGGTGCTACAGCTCGCTGTGGATCGATGGAGTAATTACTCACTGGTCTTTGATAGAAATAACCCAGGGGTAGTAACGAGATCCCTTGTAAGGTGACTTGTCTGGCTCCTAAGTCATGAATAATCCTATTCACTAGATTTGGTGAACCAAAAGAAAGGACCACACAATCTCCAGTCAGCACTTTCCTGCTGTTTCCTATCCATTTAATTCTCCTGACCATTTTTATATCATCAAAAAGAGTCCTCACCGTACCAGGGCCCATTCGGGCCCGATCCAATTGAGGGCCTTGTTTCTCAAGGCCGTCCATGTTTCTCGTTGTTGACCATCTATTGGTGGGACGTTGGCCAAGACCACAACATATGGTGTAGCCTCCGGGGGGAGATGTAACAGGTCACTAGGGAGGTAACCGGGATTCGGGGATCTAGTCCTGCTAGTTGTGTTTATCCCTGGCTTTAAATGGTGATAGGGAGTCGCTGCCCTACGCATAGTACTACTTGCTGTCTTGCGTAGAGTGGGATTTAGAACTTTTTTATCAGGAGAAAGATTATGTGGTGTAATAGGTGAAAAAGAGGGTTGGGTATATTGGTTCAAAGAAGGAGCTATTGGTTGAAATTGTGACTCATTCTGGAAGTTAACGTTCCGATGTATACTGATTGGCCTATTTTACGGGATAAATTGTATGTTATTCTCATGTTCCGAGGACCTCAATGTATTTCTGGGGTCCTTAGTTTCAAAATGTGTGCCTTCCTGTTTTAAGGACTTTATTATTTCAAGACCTGCCTCAAGGCTACACTCCACCCCATTTAGACGCTCCGACATAGAGTCCAGAGTGGCTCCGATAGATGATTTCAATGAATTTACTATCTCGTAGAGATTTATAAGGAGCAATCGAATAGTGTCTCCTGCTAAGTTTGAGGGTTTCTTCCTCGTTAGTTTTTTAGAGTGTTTTTTAATTGGGGTAGTTATTAGGTCTACCACTGGTATTTTTTTTAAGGTCTTGTCCACCAGGCCCACCTCTGGTTTCCTTGGTCGCTTAGCAACAGGGGATATTTCATCCATGGAATAAATTAAATCCGAAGAGTCTTTAACACAACCATTTGTAAGCCTTACTCTTGAGTGTCCATCCCCAAGTTCACTAGATGGGGAATTATGTTGTGATGGTACAGGCCCTAATAATTCATGAGGTTGCTCTCTAGGTAATGACATTTTCCCTTCAACTGTGGCGATTTGCTTATCAATCATTCCCATCGCCCCAGAGATGTATTTTAATATAGATGAACTGTCTTTTAGATTTATTGAATTATTTAATTTTGAATGTTTCCTTTTACCCATGTTTTAAGTAGTGACCAGTAACTCAGGGGGCTGTATTCGTATGTATAAACCAACTTTCCTTGATACACAGAAAGGGAAAGGATTCTAGACACTAGGGGGCCAGCTTAGGGCACAACGTTAAAGAGGGGGGGCCCAGCCCAGCCTCTTCCAGACAATGACAGTCAATGACAGGCGAAGGATGGAAGCTTCCTTCATGAGATAGGCCTCACGTCCAGTCTAATCGAGATGACAAAGTTTTGGAGGGCTCCTGCCCCCTCAGCAGAATGCAGTGCGACAAATGGGAGAGGAAGTTAGGAATGAAAGAAGAGAAAACAGATCATCAGCACAGTACCTTCAGGGAGCCATACAGTTGTAAAATGCCCAGTCCAGAAGTCCAGAAGTCCAGGAGGCTTTTAGGAGAAATATCAGGGGGGTGGCCCTGCCCTGCCTCTTCCTGGCAATGACGGGCAAGGATGGGCCCGCCCTTGGCCCGGGCTTCGCCCGAGCGCCGCCCGCACGCGTCCCGCGAGGCGGAGCACGAACCAAGTTTAAAGGGCTCCTGCCCTCTCCTTTCCTCTCAACGCGCTTCCCGCCGTATGATGTCATAAATACTGGTAATGCATCAACTACAACTGCACTATTTCACTTTTACAATTATAATCCTCCTTTGAAGTTGGTAGCTTCTAAGGCATTGTTTGTTTGAATTTGAGGTTGCTGTCATTACATTGTTTCCATCTAGTTTTACTTTTTTAAATAGACAGTGCAGCGTCCAGTTATAAAAACTAACTCCTTTATGAAAAATTATAGACATAGTAGTTTATGTTTTTCCAGAAATAAAATGTTGTCCTACTTTAAAGTCTGAAATCTGTGTTTCCAATTTGCTGCCCTGTGCGGTGCATCCTTGTAGAACTCCACACCAGCAAATCAAAAGTCTTATAAAGACATCACCCCTTGTAGGCCCTATGATGTCATAAATAGTGATAATACATCTATTACAATTACACTATTTCACTTTTTCAATTTTAATTCTCCTTAGAAATTAGGTTAAAAAAACAAAAGAGAAGAACTAGGTAGCTTATACAACAATCTTTGCTTGAATTTTATGTTGCAGTAGTTACATTCTTTCCATCCACTTTTACTTTTTAAACTCACAGTATAGTTTACAGATTTAACACTAACTCCTTCATGAAATATTATAGCAATAGTAGTATACGTTTTTTCCAGAAATAGATATTAGTCTTGCTTTGAAGTTTGTAATCTCTGTTTCCATTTTAGTGCTATCAGCTCTGCATCATTTTAGCATTACAATGAGGTACTTGCCACTTCTTTGTATACGTCATATTGACATAAGATAGTTTTGGCAGGTATTGTTTTGTGTAGTTTGTTTAAACAATCTATCAAAATTCACACTTTTGTAATCCAGTAATGTTAGATAAATAATTTGGTCTGAATCTATTGCTGTACCATCAATAAGTACTCATTCTTCTTCTAAAACACCTAACATCACCATTCATAATTCCTGTGCGTCTTCTTGAGTGTTTCGAGTAAACTGAACAGATCCAGTACATACATCTACAAGGTCCTGAATGTGTAATGTACAATCTGTTTTAGTTCTGTCACTGTGTATATGCTGGAACAAAGGCAATTGTGCAGAGCCCAATGTCTCCTGTTGTTTCTATTCTGTTGCATAAAGAACATGAGGTAATGTAAACAGCCTGTTGAGTACAACATTAGCATGGCAGCTGTCAACCGAGGGGTTTGACAACTGATACCCAACAATTTCTCCTTCATTATCAATTTATTTTTTCCCTTGAAAAACTTCCTTGATATCTTTCTTTACCTCCTTTTCAACAACATGACTTCAATTCTTTGAAAGTTTTCACTTTGGCCAGATGGTGCATTTTTCATAGACTGGATACTGTCCTAAATGAGGAGCAGAAACACATTTTAATTAGTTGTATTAATTCACACAACTTGCATCAGCATTTACTTTGGGGCATCAAATTCAATGAGATACAAACCAGACAATGTCCTGATTCGAATAAGGCTACATATGACATACCTTCCTTTAATACTGTACTATAAATTTTAATAAGTGCTGCATCTACACTTATATCTTGATATTTATAAATAGTAACAGTGTATACTAGAGAAACTGGAAACTGTTTCTGTCTGACATATAAGTCTTTTACTAACAAAAACATAGAACGGCCTTTGCAATCTGCTTTATGCCATCAAACTGAACAGTTTTTACAACTAGGTATTCCACCTGATTCATATTAAGACAGTAAATAAAATCAATCACTTTACCCATAACACCATTAACTAATCTTTCCTCAACATTTACATTTTAACCTATACTTCACAGTTCTTGCAAACACTTAAACATTTCTCTAATACCACAGATTTAGAAACCGATTTTTCCAATGTATTCAGTTTTGCTTGCCGCTTTTCATTTAGGAATACAGTCACACCCTGGTGTTCCATATTGTCCATGTCTGTTAGATGCAAAAAAAAATCTTTGTTCAATTCCAGCAATTCTTTGTTGAAACAAGTGCACTGGCATTAGGCACACAACTGATTTTCCTACTTGAATGAAAGCAAAGATTGGTTCTGCTGCTGCCTTCTTCACAAGAAACAGTTTTTAGGAAGCAAACTTTTTAGTAGAAACGTTCCCTCTTTTGAGAGAACACCTACTATAACATCCATCAGAATATTTGCATATTCAATGTCAGATGCCTGTCGCATATTACCAAGTAGTTCTTTATATTGAAAGTTTAATCAAATGTTCACATTTCCAATACTTCCCAAAGAATTCTGAGTTTCATCATGGAGCAGTGTTTTGAACACAGGCTGCCCTTTAACTGGTGTAAGTTTAGTAGATCACCAAACACAATGAGGTGTTTCCCTCCAAATAGCACATCATAGTATGTTCTCAGAATCAGTTGCATTCTCAAGTGTACAAAGACAGGCATTAGGTTTGAGACCATGTTCACCTCATTGATGATTAAAAGTTCAATTGTTTTTAATACTCTTGAGACTTCATGACAAGCTTTACCAGATAACTTTTGGTACTCCAGTATGTTGTCATGTTTCAAAGGCAGCATGAGAAGTCAATTTAAAGTAATTCCTTTATTATTGTGTACACCTAATCCAGTGGATGCTGTTACTACACACAATAAATTACACTCCGTAGTCTTCTGTAAGAAAGTAGTGAGAGCTTGTATTAAAACATTTTTACCAGTGTCAGCTTGACTGCTGACATACTACAGTATAGGCTTAAATGAAATACATGTGTGCTCTTTCTTCTCATAGAGGAATCCATGCTCAACTCACTATTTTCATTTAGTATTCCACCTAACTCAATCAAATCAATACTTTCCTATCTTGCTTATTGCAGTTCAGTCTCCACCTCATTAATTTCAACTGCAGCTTTAATTTCAATGATTGGCTGTCCAAGAGGATCTTGGTTTGAGGACATGAACTTTGACTGCTTTGTGAACTCTCTTTAGCTAACTCAGCAGCAATTGTTTTTTCTTGTTCAAACTCATCATTTAACATTTTCTAATAATTATGAAAAATTAAACACACAATAGTATCCTTTGCTGCATTAAAAGAGTCTTTGTAGTATTCAAACTTTCAGAGTAATTCAGATTCAGAATTGCAAGGCTTAAACAATTGTAGAAGTGTATATTAGAAAAACTCTTTTTTTCAGGGGTTTGGCAACTCAGAGCCTGATTTACAGCTTAGCAGAGCGGGTTACTTTGTCACAAATGTGACGGATACTCCTTCCACCATAATACAATCCCATAATAGCCTATTGAGATCGTCATAGGGCAGATGGGATATCCGTCGCATTTGTGACAGAGTAACCCATGCTCCAAACTCTAGATCAGACCCTACATTTTCTGTGGTTAATTAAACTGCCTTTGCTGTGTTTTACCAAAGATCGATCACAATCAACTACTGCAAATTTACCATCATCTACATTTTCTGTGACATTGTTGCTATATCTGTAGTTTTGAAGTATTTCATAAAGATATACATTTTCAAGATGTGGCTCCTTTTTGGATAGTAAGTATCCAACATGCTTGTCTTCACAATGTTAGTTTTTCTGGCTCAAATTCTGCAAGATATTGAATTTCTGGAAACAGGTCCAACACTCTATTGCCTGTTCATGCTAGGCCTAAACGCACCCAAGCAATTCCTCTTGACTTTGAGTATAAATGAGCTGAGCTTAATCAGTCACAGTACTCATAGGATCCAATTTCTCCGTGCAAAAGCATCCTCAAATTGGATCTGTACAATTTCTTGGTTAGAGACATTTCAGCAGAAATCTCCTCCCGCATATACTTCATCTTTGTCTTCTCTGATTTTGTTATATTTGAAGTCACCTGATGAGCAACAACAACGGAATTGTCTGCCACAAACTGAATATCCATATTGGCATTCCACATTTTCAGAATTACTGGATTGTAGTCATCAATATATTTAGAAGCCCATGTTCTTCTCAGGTTGTATGTATTTTTCAAGGATTTTGAGCAAGTGCATGTCTCACTGCAGACAAAAACTGTTCACTCTTCTTTTGGAAATTGCAGGTCTTGGAAATCCAAAATAACACTTTGTATAAAATGTTCCTTTAGCTCTGTGTTTCCGCCAACAGTATTGCCCACATCTATGTGTTTGAAAAAACAGACCTTGCTGTTTCAGGCCTTTTTCATCAATGTCGTTTGGGGTAGGCACATGTAGCATACTGTTCTATGAAAGAAAGTACAGAGCCATCTGTGTCTGTTCCAAATTTTGATGCAACGTTTATCCACAACAACATATGAATATAAGCAAAACCACTTGCTTGGTATCCTTTATGCCAAATGAAGTCTGTAACATCTCCAAGAGGTGGATTATTTTTGTTATTGCAGATAAAACAAAGCATGGCTTGAAACCTGTGGTTAAAATACATACAGATATTTACAGGATCCAAAGAGCAAAATTCTCCTTATGTCTTCAAATTAATGCCCTGAACATTAGAGTTTGTTTCTCTCAAAAAGTCATGCAAGTCATCCCATGCATACTTTGTTGGTGCACCTGAATTTCATAATTTACACTTCAGCTCACCACAACCGCAATACCAATATTCATTAGTTCCACATTGGCATGTCATCAATTTTATCAAATTCTATTCCAACTTCTTATCTTTCCCACATATTTTGTCAAGAAAGACATTTTCTGACATATTTTGTAGATTAACTCCTGTTCTTAGAATATGATTAACAGTGTACGCTAGTGCAGACAAATCACTTTCAAATGACAGATGCAATATATATGGACTACTTTGCCTAAATCTAGGGTCTTCTGAATATAATCTTGTTGATCGGTACTCAGCTGCTGGTATTTGCACTGGGTGGTCATCATATCACTTACCCACTCCAGTTAGAAACAGTTGTGGAAAACAGGCAGGCCGCTAAACGTTTCTCCCATATCATCATTGAAGCTCCTTTAGCTTGTTTCATCTGATACAATTCTATGGCATCCCCGATAATGTCTTTGAAATGGAATGGATGAATGCTGTAGTGTTCATATATTTCTTTAGATTTAGTTTATCCACGTTTTCTAACTGTCCAGTTGAAGGCAACATTTCTTTCTCCAAAGAAGCTCAATGTATTGTAATATACACATCTCTGTAATACAGATTATTCTGTTTGAGATACAATGTTGCTTTATTGACCGTATTCACATCCACTAGTTCCTACCAATTTCTTTTGTTCTTTGTGGGCACACTAATGACTAGAATAATAAGCGGTTCATCCACATCTCTTTCTACATTCACTGTTTCAATATTTCATTTAAAACCTAAAGCTGAGTACACAACTCTACCTTTAAGGCCTTCCTATAGCTTTGTTGGTGGTAATTCACTAGTCTTTAGTTCCATGCGAACTACTGCTTGAAAAGGATGTATTGATTGTGTCAGTATTGTTTCGTAAACATTTAGATATTGAAGTTCCTGTGGTATTTGAGCAAACTCAAATGTATTATGCATTGCTTTAGCAGGCATCTTGTTGTCCTCTAATTTATAATAGCAATATTTACAGATAATTGGCCTTCAGACAAATCAAAACTTTCTTCCACAAACAAGTACACTGCAAATTCTGACCACTTATTTGTATTTTCTTGTTCAGTTTTTAATAACACATCAACTTTTCTGGTTTGGACTTTGTAGTGAGTGCAGTAACAAAAAAACACAAATATAGCTTGGTTTCTCTGTAGAAAATGACTTAAATGTTGCTATTTCTCATGCAAAGTTATCAGTACTGATATCTGTGTTCTCTCCCTCTACACCTGAAGAAACCAACCCCTCATTTTGCCTGCACTCCTCTATAAGACTAAAGATATGTAAATGAATATCCTCACAAATGTACTCAACCTCAGATACTGTACAGTACAACTGGGCTTTGTTCATTTCTCCTAAACACAATGCAGAACGTTTTACAAAGTAGGGTCTTCTAACTAAATTGTGCATTTTTGAATGATAAACAGCCAGCATGCAAAAATGATGAAAGGAGGTAGTGCACACTTTCTTTGATAAACATCCCAATGAGTGTCCTCGTAAATTAATCTATTTCCTCATAGCTCCAAGTACATTCAAACATTTTGTGTTTTTTTCATTTTCAGTTTCAACTAGATAGTAGTGTTTCCTCTGGCTTTTCTGTTTTCTGACTTTCTTGGCATTATAAATCTTCCTCTTTAAACACAAACATCTGAAAAGCAAATTTGCTTTTGTATTAAATATGCTTCATCAAATGCTTTAAGCAAATGAATGAATTTATAAAAGTTTAACTCATTTAGTACCATGATCTCTAACTATAATTACAACATTAGAATTTTGAGAACTCAATTAAAACAAATGAGCAGCAGGAACATTTATAAACTGTCTCATTCAGCTTTAGCCTTCTCCTGTGTGTCAGACCCCTACCAGCTCCGGAAACCACCACATACCTGGGGCTTTAACAACATGTAATGCAGGAGGGCTGCACTACCCCCCCACAGGCCCAGGGATCACCATCTACCCAAGCCTTTACACAAATTGAATGCGGGGGCACCCATCCCCCCACACCCACCAGAAAACACTGCCACATCCCCTGGACTAAACTACTAAGGTATGCTGGGGGGGTCTCCCAGCCCGCCACAGCCCCAGGGACCGCCAACTCCCAGGGGCTAATGTTTAATTAAAAGCGGGGGCTGCATGGCTCCCACAGCCCCAGGAACTGCCACAAATGTAATGTGGGGGGCTGCCCAGCCCCTGCAACCCCAGGGACCACCACCACCTCAGGGCTTTACACAAATTGAATGCAGGGGACCGCCACCTCCCCAGGGATTTCTACAGACCACCACCTCCCTGGGGCTACAATGAAAGAATAAAGGGGGTCTATTCCAGACCCCTGAGCCCCGGGGGCCATCACCTTACCGGGGCTGTATAAGTTGGAGGGGGCCCCCTCTTTGAGCCGGTGTTGGACCTGGAGACCGCCACCCCCCCCAGGGCCTGCTACTGTTATGACCCGCAGTGCCCACCCTCAGGACATACCTCTTAGCAGTGACTTGGTGGGAGATTTGAGAGCTCCCCCCAAGCCATAGCAAACGCTTCACTTTCTGCAAGTGAGATCTATCAAACAGCTTTCACTTGCAGAAAGTGAAGGTTTCATCCATTTCCCTGCACACAAAGTATGTGTGCAGGGAAACAGATGAGAACACTGTTCCCACAAGCAGGGTGCTGCTATTTAAAGCAGCTCCCTGCTTATGGGTAGTCCTGTCTCTCTCTCTCTCTCTCTCTCTCTCTCTTCCATCTCATAAGGGGATGGAAGAGAGAGAGAAATGGTCATTGCAGTGGTCTCTCCATACAATGACTTTAAAGAGTCAGACTAGCAAGATGATTGGTATGAATGTCATAGTTACGTTTGGATGCATAGCAGAACAGAGTCACATCTGGCCTAATGGTCAAGGTCTTGTGCTGTCACTCAGTAGGCTGAAGGTTCAAATCCTAGTATTGCTTGGCAGTGTATTTATTTATTTGGTAGCAGTGTTTTGACTGTTAAACCTTCCTAGTGATGTAACATTCATGTTTCTTTCCAATCACATGCATGGGTTGACTGTCATAGGCATGTCTAGAGGCATCACAGTAAGGGGTCACCTATGGCCTAAAGGTTAAGGTCACAGAACCTCACACTGAAAGTTGAGGGTTCTACTCCAGGAGATCTCACTCTTTTTAATTGACAAATACATTTTCCTTTTCAATTTGTCCAGAAATGTCTCATTCTAAGTATATCATTTGCCAAAGCCTAAAAAACTCTCTCTACCTCTCTGTTCTCACATTTTCTCTCTTGCTCTCAATTTCTCTCTTTTCAATTTCTTTTTCCCACTCACACACCTACTAAGACTTTTATGCCCCCACTCACAGACCCACTCAGACACTCACACACCCACTCACAGACCTATTCAGACCCCAGTGCACCCACTCACAGCCCCACTCAGACCCTCATGCACCCACTCACGTACCCACTCAGACACTCAAGCACCCACTCACAGACTTACTCAGACTCTCACACACCCACTCACAGACCCACTGAAACCCTCACGCACGCACTCACAGACCCAGAGAGACAATAATGCACCCACTCCCACACCAAGACAGACACTCTCACAACCATTCTCACAGTCAGATACACCCTCTCACACCTATTCTTACACCCAGAGAGGCAGGTCGTGGCCAACTCCCACTACGCACAGCCAAAGGCAGTGCACAACATTGGTTTGAGCGGTTAGGGTGGTTGGCGCAGGGACTGACCACAGCCAGGCCCTGCGGCAAACCCACACTGTGCATGGCCAACGGCAGTGCATGGTGCAGAGTTGGGAGGTTATAGTGTTTGACTGCAGGGTTCTGGCTGCAGGCCAGGACTTGTGGCTAACCCCCAAGTGCATAGCCTTCAGCCGTGCACGGCGGTGGTTGGATTAACATATAGCAACAAAATTTAGTTTACGTTGAAAAAAACACAGAAGTTCACTGAAAAAACAAAGGTTACAGGGACATTATTATAGTTAGGAAATAGAATTTAAAAAACATAGAAATTCACTGAAATATACCTAAGGTTACAGGGACGTTATAGATAGGCTCACATTTCACACATACAACACCAGTGAAGTTTAGCAGTAATAGTCACCCCAGCTAACTATAACTTGCTACCCCATCATGCACTGCTTATGACCTCACATATTAAATCACTCATGAGTTGGTCAGTGATGTCACTTATGATATCACTGATGACATCTCAAGGGACATCACTGCTTTTTTGCTTAAAATATTTACATCTGACTTTGTATGTGAGAGAGTATGTGTGTGTGTGTTTTAATCTATAGCCGCTGAAATAAATAAAAGTAAGAGAAGTTCAGCATGATAATATGATCATTCTTTTTTATAAAGGAAAACATAAATTCACTGAAAAAAGGTGAAAGTGATGTTATATAGAGGTGGTTAAATTGTAACTTTCATAAACCAAAAAAAAAAAAAACAGTGAAAATCACCGGTTGTAGTTCAGTTAGCTAACTATGGAGTTTGCTCCTGCCATGAACTGCTTACGACCTCACATGTTGCATCCATGACAAGTTATATTACATCATTGATTACTACTGATGATATAACAAATGACAACCTTGGTGACATCACTGATGACAGTATTCAATAAATGTGCCAGTTTGCTATCCGCTTTTCATACTTAAAGGTATTCAGCAAGGTACATCTAGACCCAATTTTCTATAACCTCTGTAATCGTAAAGGGTGCAACCTATTGCAACATGCAGAACATGAATGCATATCTGAGAAGTCAGTTAGAATACTTTTTGCTCTCGTTGTGCTTGTATTCAGCTGTGTGATGTCTCTGTAGACATGACTGTGATCAACAAGTTATGTAAGTGTAAGAACCTACTTGTGTAAATTACTCAGCAGTGTAAGTGACCTTTATGAATTGCTCCACTAATTTCTCTGTAGACATTAATGTGCAAATTGTTAAACTTTGACTTTTTGATGATTATTTGCCTTAATAGGATGTACCTGCTAAATACCTCATCTGACACAAAATTTCAAATTGACTGTCTAACATCTGTGCATTAGCCACTGATAAGGTACACATGACCAGTTCCGATGCACAGCCCTCTGTAGTTTGTAAAAATGCCTTACATACATTTCTGAAATTAGCGGAATGCTGTTCAAAACGGTAATATTGTCAATGACAAATTTACCAAGATATAACATTACTTTAACTGTTAATTTTTTCAGTTCATGTCTTAGGTTTTTTTAAACGAAACAGACCTCTTTATTATACCTAACTTTAATTTTACACTTTGTTTTTTTAGTGAATTTCTAGACTTTTATTTTTAACGTAAAGTATACTTAATTAACATATGGAAATGTAACCCGGCCGTGTGCAGCAGGGCGTTGGCCATAGGGAATGGCCCCGGGGACCCCATTTCCCATGGTTGTGTATTACTTTAAAGGGAGGGGCTGTGCAGCCCCTCTTCCCTGAGCCGTTATGGGCCTGGGTACTGAGGTACTGGGTTTTTCAGAACCGGTACTGATCCGGTAACCCAGCGGTGCCAGCGCTACAGGCAAACATTCTTGACATTCTTGACATTTTGGTTGGTCATTCACATGTTTTCACTACAAAGGAAAAAACAGTGTCATGATGAAACCTCATATTTCATGTCATCCAACCCATAATAAATTACCCGGCAAGGCCTAGTATTTTACATCAGATAAGTGTGGACCCCCAATAAAAACGGGCACCTCCCCCTCGTAAAGTAAGAAGAAGAAAAGAGCAGGTGCAGGTGTGAGCAAGATTAGGCAGGGTGTGTGAGCGATAATAAGGGTTTTATGGCATGGTGTGCCTTGATGCTATCTGATTCGGCCACTGGGAGAGGGACTGACCAAACAGGTTTGGCCTGAGGCAGTGGTTCCAGCTTGCCCAGGTCAGAGAAAAGTCAATCAAGGTGTACGTGTCCTTGGAATCAAATCTGACTGTATTATAAGCCTATGTGAGGGCAACTTTTAAAATGGCTGCCGTGTATAAAATGGGAGCCACGAGTGCAGGACGAAAATGGCGATTTCGAGGTGAAAACGCTGCTGGAATTGAGAAAATGCTCATGCTTAGTGTACTAGTCATTATCGGTCTTTTGATACTAAAATCGTACTGCTGTGGCAAAGTAAATTACATGGGTCCAGAATTTTTAGAACCACAGTACCCATCCCCTGGGGCTACTTATTTAAATAAAGGGGATGGGGCCATGTGCCCCCCCCCCAGAGCCTTGTTAGGCATTGGAGACTCCATCCCACAGGGTCACTCTTTTAAATAAAGGGGAGGGAGCACCATTTTGGACATGGGGACTCCATCCCCAGGGTCCTGTTATTTTTAATGGGAGGGGGGGCATGTGCCCCCCCAGCCCAATTTTTGTCCCAAGGACACCATTCCCTGGGACTCAGAATGCATGCCCCCCCAGGGCCGATTTTGACCCTGGGGACCCCATCCCCTGAGGCCCAGAAGGACATTGAAGGGGGAGGGGGCATGCAAACCTCCTCCATGGACCCATTTCCACCCCAGTGACCCCATCCCACAGGACTCAGTGTTAATTTGAGTGGTGGGGCATGCATGGCCCCCCCTTCAAGGACCAATTTCGGCCCTGTGAAAACAAAGGTGGGTACCCTGGTACCTACCCAGGGTACCCACATACTGTCACTGGGGGCTGCAGGGAGAGCCCCAAGGTCCTTGCGGTGCCAGCTAGCTCCCTGAATGCAGCAACAGCCGGCATTGCTTCTATCCGGAGGGGGCAGCAACCAATGCTTGCATTTTCTCCAGGCAAGTGCAATCTTTTGATCAGTGCAAGCAAGGAAACAGATCAAAAGTCTGCTCCAGTGGGTGAGAGCATTTTTTATTTTTTTTTAATTGCTCTCACCAAGCAAGAGTAAACACAGGTTTTCCTGCCCACCGGTTGCGGCTCGCTGAGCTCACGCGGGGTGGGTGCGGTGAGGTGTGCAGGGGGTGGGGGTGAAAGGGGGTAAAATTTAATATATATATTTTTATTAATACAAACAAAAAAATCTTACATGCACGCCACCGCTCCCCTCCTCCCTCCTCCGTCTCCTCTGCTGCAGGCAGGCACAGGCTCCCAGCTTGCCCTGCAGCCAATTCTGACACTACTCAGAGCAGCCATTATTGGCTTAGGGAGGGGAACCACAATGTCCCCTCCCTTTCACTTTAGTTTTATGGCCCCAAGTTTATGCTCCCTGTGCCTTTAGAGGCTCAGTGAGGGGTGGCCACAACACGCCCAGGGGGATGAGGTCTCTGGGGCCCAGGTGGGGGAGGGAGCCCATGTGCCCTTCTCCCCCTGACAAATGTGCTGGGCCATGGGGGATGGGGTACCGTGCGCCACAAATGGCCCAGGAGGGGGCACCTACCCCCCTCATTGAAAAATGCAAAAGGCTGTGGGGGATGGGGTACTAGTGGCCAAAATCAATCTGGAGAGCGGTCCGAAGCCCTTCCCCCCCTCATAAATGCTCTGTGCCTTGGGGAATGGAGTCCCCAGGTCCAAATCGGCCTGGGGAGGGGGCCACGCACGCCCCCCTTTCCCTAAAATAAAATCAAATAAATAAGCAAAAAAGCACAGTTTTGCAGAGAAAGCATTTTTCTATACCACCCAACACAATACCCTACATACAACACATATACACATACCCCCATAACTACTACAGTCAAACACCTTCATTCTCACAGCATACACTACTCTGTCCCCTCCCACTAACACTACCTGCCATCACCCACACAATACAAAACTACAACATACAATTCTCTCAGTTTCAGTCTCTCAGATACACACTCTCTGCTCATACTAACCAAAAGCACTATCCGCTGTTCACTCCACACAGACCGCCTGTCTTCATAACAATGCCCAAACCCTGCATTCAAACACATCATCTACAAACACTCTTCCCCTCTCCTCACCAATTACACACAACCATACAATCCCCACGTTTCACTCCACCACACATATTACCCCTTCCGGTCATCTCAACTAATACTTATTTCCCTGACACACACCCATCACCTCTTACACACCTCATACATTCATCTCCAAAACACATCAACACCCCATCTAACACTCAAATTCCACTTACCAGCACTAACTCACATACAAATCCCTCACCAAAAACAACTACACCAATAGCCCCTCTCATTCTTCCACAAAAACAATACCAACCACAAACATCAGCACATCAAAGCAACACAAACTTACATTACACTCATCATCATACCCACTCCCAGGACTACACAAAGGATACAAATTCCATCCTATCTCCACCCCTACCCCCCCACTCTTCACAAACACCTACCACAAGCACCCCATCCCAGCAACCTTCATTCACTCGCCTCTCCTCCATTGCACAATTTAGGGCCTTACATCATGATCCACATGCTCCTCCACCACCCCTAACCCATACTCCATCCACACTAAACAAACGCAAACAAAATGAAAAACATGCCACTCATAGCAACCTCGCATCCCCTTGTTTGTTACATAATAAAACTACCCTACAAAAAACAGTACAATCCTCATGGCTCTCTCAGCCACCAAGTTCACCACCCACACACACAGACCCAACAAAATGCCTCCTTAACCTGCTGGAAGAGGAACACTATGTTGAAAAGCAAGACTATTGTGAGCCTCAAACAGTTATCACAACTAGCAACACTCCTGCTTCAAGCTCACATTATACTACTTACCATTCTACTAAACAAAACAACACTACCACTAACACACCCTATCTAAACTGCCAGCTCATAAATGCTCGATCACTCTCAAAAAACAAGCACCACATCTACGACCTGCTCACAGACACACAGACTTACTATTCATTACGGAATCCTGGTTGGGAGATGACATGGCACCAGTGTTGCACGAAGCCCTTCCTCCAGGCTATCAAACCATCACACAAAACCGTATAGGCAAGAGAGGAGGTGGACTAGCTATTATATTCAAACAGGCAATAAACCTCAGTAAAACAGACAACATCTCCATACAAGGTTGTGAAGCCCTCCTTAGCAGATGCCACCCTACTCCAACTTCCTCCTGTAACTTTCTCCTCCTTTACAGACCTCCACCTAACAACTCCACTTTCCCTGATGCTTTTCTTGACACAGTCTCAAACCTTATTACACTATACTCCAATCTATGCATTCTTGGGGATCTAAACATTTGGTTTGACAAACCCAATATGCCCCATCCAAAAGTTATCACCACTGGCCTACTCGCATTGAACCTACATCAGATTGTACACAATCCCACACACATCGCTGGTCACATCCTAGATGTCATTTTTGCTAAGCCTGAACTCGTTACTATTCATAGCATCACACCAACCACCTGGTCAGACCACCATCTGATAACTTTCCGGCAGACAACTCCACAAATCAACACACCCCACAACCATGTACATACATACACCTATCGACCATGGAGCAAACTCAATTTGGATCACTTAGAAACACAACTAGCAGCAAACACAGATGTAGATACAATCAATTCTGTACAAAAACTTTATGAGTGGCTATAGGAAGCTTTTGATGTCCTAATACCACTCAGAAAAACTAAACATGACAAAAGAAAACCAACACCTTGGAGAAACACAGAACTTAAAAAGATAAAGCAACAAATCAGAAAGTTGCAGCGGACCTGGCTCAAAACAAACAACAGTCAAGACAAACTGCAGCTACACAAACTTAACAGGATATACAAATCATCAATCAAAAAAGCTAAAAAAAGATACTACTCAGACCGAATTCTAAATGCTCAATCTACAACCAAGGAATTTTATAAAATTCTCAATGAGTTTCGAAAACCCACATACATGGAAGGAAGTCATCCCACCACTCAAGATTTCACAAACAAATTGGCAACTCACTACACAACCAAGGCAGACACATTGGACTCCTATTTAAAACAGAAGAAAACCATCAGCACCAACCCCTTTACTAAAATACCCTTTAAGAATAAACCATCCCAACCTCTACAGTCTTTCAAACAAATATCCCAGGATGAATTTATGGATTTGGTCAAAGCAAGCAGACCTTCTGGTTGCCCTTCTGAACCTTGCCCACCACAAATCTTCAAGAACATCCTGCTATCTACTTCTGCTGCCACACCTATAAGAAGAATCATCAACAACTCTTTAACTTCAGGAACTTTTCCTACAGACCTGAAAAAGGCATACATACGACCATTATTAAAGAAAACAAACCTAGACCTGCAAGACCCCAACAACTACAGACCTATCACAAATGGACCTTTCCTGGGCAAATTGATAGAAAGAGCAGCATTCGCCCAGATGTCACAATTCATTGAAGACAATTCTATACTTTCAGACTTCCAAACTGGATTCCGCCCAGGAAGAAGCACTGAATCGGCACTCATGGCAATCTGGGACGATCTTAAAAACACAGTCGACCGAAATGGAGTTGCTGCACTACTTCTCTTGGACCTCTCAGCTGCCTTTGATACGGTTGACCATGACACCCTAACTCAAAGACTCCACGAAGCCGGCATACAAGGGATTGCTCTCGACTGGATTACTTCCTATCTCCAAAAAAGAGCGAATATCGTCCACTCGCCCCCCTTCTCGTCCGAACCCTACCTCACAAAAACAGGGGTCCCCCAAGGGTCAATCATCTCACCTTTGCTTTTTAACATCTACATGATATCTTTACCAGAACTGATCAATGATTTCCATCTCACATGCTACAACTATGCAGATGACACACAAATACTACTTCAATTAGAAGACCCCAAAAACATTGAAAACTCACAAATCTTCAGTTGCCTCAGAGCCGTTGATCAGTGGATGACCTGGAGCCATCTCAAACTAAATACCGCCAAAACAGAAATACTCATATGTGGTGACTGGAAAAATTATGACCCTCTGTGCGTCTGGCCTGAAGATCTCGGACCACCTCCTCAATTATCCAAGGAAGTGAAAAACCTAGGAATCACCATGGATTCCAAGCTAACTATGAATGCCCAAGTAGACAAATTAGCACGCACAAGCTTCATCACCTTAAAGACTTTACGACGCATCTTCCCCCACCTCGGATTTCCACACAAGGTGCAAGCTACTATCTCACTTGTATTATCCAAACTGGATTATGCCAATAGCCTCTACCATGGATCATCTCTATCTGTTATGAAAAAACTACAACGTATCCAGAATTCCGCAGCCAGGCTACTACTACGTATAAAGCCGCAAGCCCACATCTCCCCTGCCTTGAGAGCACTACACTGGTTACCCGTTGCCAGAAGATGCACTTTCAAACTGCTTTGTATCACCCACAAAGCTATACATGGAACAGGACCGCTTTTTATCAGAAAGAAAATTACCAAATACATCCAACAAAGAACCCTCCGCTCAAGACTGGCACCCCGCCTTAGAACACCACCATACAAGAAAAAGACTGTAGGTGGTACATCCTTCTCCGTCCAAGCAGCCAAACTATGGAATTCATTACCCCCAACTATAAGAGCAACAGATAACTTTCTTGTTTTCAGAAAACTACTCAAGAGTTGGCTCTTTCCTTCATAACCACCTTTTTCAAACAACTATGAACTGCATATGCCTATGTGGATAAATATTTTTTCAGATTATATGTATATTTCTATTTATTTATAGTTTCTTTGGAAAATATGTATTGCTACTGTCATAACAATAAAATACACACACACTCTTTTTAAACCTGTCTGACTAAGTATTTTTTACCCATGATTCTAATTATGTATTGTATGTGCATATGTGTGTGTATTCATGTGTGTATGTGTATAAATATATATATATATATATATATATATATGTGTATGTATGTGTATATGTTGTTTCTGTTCTTGGCATGTTTGTGGATCATTGCATGGCTCCTGGTTTTTGGGTTGTTATACTAGATATCTATGAATTTCTGCTCTCATTTTTCATCACTCTTATGTCATGTCTCTATCAAACTATCCTCCATTCTCACTCTGACTCATCCCAAATCCCTTCGACCACTTTCATCTCCTAAATATCTCTGCCTAAGCTCTTCCCTCCACCTCCACATCTAACTCACCAAACCTCACTCTACCTCTGTGACCTCCCACACAACCCTACTAAATTCTCCTGCATTCATCTCACCCTGCTACTATGCTCTCCCTAACCCTTCCACATACTCTTCCCCCTTCCACCCCCCTTTATTCATCTCAAGCCTTTGGATTGAGTAAATTAAGGATATACTCCCAATTAACACTTCTGGATTTCTTTCCTCCTCCACCCCTCCATTACTCCAGTCAATCTAACTAACAAACTCTCATATCCGCGGCTCAAATTAACTCATAATAATACTAAAACTGTACTCATTATTAAATGATACTAATCCATCACTAATTCTTGTTGGGTTCCGGAGTAGCGTGCTACTCATCGAAAAGCGCAACGACGCCTCGTCAGGGGTAGTAAGCGCTATATAAATACGATTACAATACAATTACAATACAATACAATATCGCCTCCTGGCACATTCAACAGCTCTGGTGGTGGCTTCCGAGGAGAAGAGGGGCAAGACAAATTGAGCAGGTGTATGATACTCATCTGGGCCTCCTCTAGAAATGGTGGTTGGGGCCAAGCTAACCCTTGCTCATTTGCCTCTGCCCTCGTGCCTCTCGGATGTGACCTAAATAATTACCAGTGGATGAGACTTATTTGAGTGCAACATGTATGCTGAGATGTTGGGCTGGTCAGCATACTCACTACATCACTGTAACTAGCTACACCCCAGTGCCCCAGTCAGGATCAAAATAATTTGGGTACCTTGGTCCCAGTTCAGGGAGGATCTCGCCTGGTAGTTCGGATTTTACTGTCCCTAATTTGATCAGGCTCTCGCTGATTTGAATTTGTGGCTGTTTGCAAACTGATGGTACATAATATGCAAAATAATGAACAAGGATGCGTTGCCGAGTAATTACCAATGGCTAAGATTAATTCAAGCATTCCACACCTCACTTGTTTTGCATATCTCACAGCAAGCAGGCCTAAAATCATGAATTTAACCGAGGCTTCTATCCTTCTATGAATGAGGAATGCAAGGTACAGCACTTTAAAATAAACTTTTCACTAACAGCAAGATTTTAATTTTCTGCAGGTATGAAACTCAATTACTACAAATGCACCTGCATCTGAGCATTGTAGAAGATCAACAGTGCTGCAGCAGTATAGTGTATGGACCAATGAAATGCTTGGAAACAATAGAGCTTAACAGAAATGTAAAAGCAGGCATGCAGAACATTTTAACTACAGTTCCAAGTTAAAACAAGCAAGCAACTACAACATGTAAGTTGTATACTTTTGAGATGGACTAGAGGATTCTGTCCTCAATAAACTTTTTTCAAAATGTTGCTGAAAATATTTGCATACAGCATTGTTTTCCCTTATTGGCTGGACGTCCGGGGGTTCTACTCAGAAATACCTATTCATATATGTAAATTATGCCACTAATGTGCATTTAAAACTCCATTTACTTTAGTTCCACCTGTCAAGAATTTGCAAAGGGATTTCTATCAGGTGTAAGCCCTTTTTCAGATATGGAGGCTCCTTTCTACTCAAGAGCTGGGATTCAGGTGTTTCCTGTAGATTCCAAGGTGTGGGTAGCCTTCAAGGTTTGTTAGTACCAACGCCACAGGAAATTATGTAAGAGTGGGTAAGGGTGTCTCCATGAGAATTTTATCCCCGTTAGGGTGTCCTCCCTATCTACAAACTCGAAATTAGCATAAAAGTAGCTTCCCTGGCTTCTAGCCTCAGATCACTGCTGGAATCGGAAAGAATAGAAGAAGGACTGCATCTGGTGAACCTGTGGACCCCAGAAAGAAAGGCTGTACCAAAGAAGCCTGCATCTGCAGGACCTCCTGAACCATGACAGGACTTCAGATAGAGAAGTACTGTGCCTACTGTTCACTTTGAGGCAAGAGAACACAAGGAATGGACCTGCTCTTGCTCATGCCTAGGACCAGTGAGTGGAATCCGCAGGCTAGTTGCCCAGACTTCTATTAAGCGTCATGGATATAAAAGCTAAAGAAGGCTGCACCTCCAAAGTCCACAGGGACCAGTAGCCAGTGGATTTGTTTTTGACTCTGCTGGTGTAGTCCATGAGATAAAGTCCTAGCCCACAAGAGGTGCCTTCCAGGTCCTGGATGCTTTGCTGCAGCTAGAGTGTGACTTTTCTTCCCGCAGAACTGCAACCAGTGACTCAAAGTGAAAAGATAATGGTTTTTGGGCACTGAGTCATAGGCTGCTGCTACTTGCCAGTTCATGGGTAGCCTATAATGCCTTTCGAGAACTAGGACTTCACCGGACTGCTGGACTTCATCAGTCCATCGACGGCAAGCCCAGTGCTGGTCTCAAGCTGCAGAGGTCCCTGCCAACCTCACCATCAACAAGAAAAAGAACCAGAAACGTTTCTAAGGGAACAAGCTGGACTGTGCTGCAGCCAGGATTGTTTTTCTCTGCACAAAAGGAATCCTCTATGGGCCTGATTTAGATATCAGCGGAGGGGTTACTCAGTCACAACTGTGACGGATATCCCGTCTGCCCAACTCTAAATACCATTGTTTTCTATGGTATTTAGATTTCGCAGATGGGGTATCCATCACAGTTGCAACAGAGTAGACACTTCACCTAGATCTAAATCAGGCCCTAAGACTTTTTCCTTTTTCTATTTGGGCTGCAGAACGCAAAGGGAATGAGAAAAAACAAAGAGAAATGAACATGTTTTTGCTTCTTACACCTCAATTTGACGGTGAAGCATCTTGATGCATTCCCAGGTTTGCTAGTTTTAATAAATCTGGGAACCTGCCAAAAACCATGTATGAACATGTGGGAACAGCCACGCTCCATCCATGGAACACTTTCCCAGCACATAGTAATCAGACTTGCGCTGCCTTGCATTACTCTGTATTTACTATGCCATGCAGAGCAACACAAGGTGGCTCTACTTGGCATAGTAAATCTCTCTGAAGGCCTTGTGCCGCTTTGCATGATGCAATGGCAAAGTAAGGGCTTCATATATCTGGGCAAAGGTCTGCTTCCTAAAAGATCTGTAATGCAAAGTTTTCCTTTATAAATGATAAAAACCTGCATATTTTTACCTCATTCAGAAAACTATTCCTCACATCAATTAGTAACTGATTTTTATGTAACACGTCTCTCCTGTATATAAATCCCGTCAAACTGTAGGGATGCTCAATCTTTTAAACTTCAGTCCTGCAGTTGGGTTTAAATTGACAAACTTTGAATTTTTATTTTTTGCAGGATGTCATCTTCTCTCGTGCAAACGCTTTATAAGAAAAAAATGCACGAATCTTCTCATCAAATGGTGTTCGCATGAAAACCTAACCACAAATGCTTTTTGTCTAAAAAAATAATCACTCCTTTTAGCATATATTTTCTTCGCGATTAGTTTTTTTTAGTTTGTCAGCTTTTTAATGTTCATGACGATTATTACATATTTAAAACAAAAAATATCACAAAGTTTAATAGGAAAAACACTGACAGTCATGCACCGCTGGTAACTGATGTGGTTTCCAATACTTTTTGGCAACATTTACTCCTAATTCACGTATAACTTAGATGTGCTGTAGAGAGTTGAAAATTTAAGGCTGAGTAGCAAATATTCACAGCATTTACGAAGGAATTCTGATACGATTCTTCTGACAAGTACAGTTGGGAAGTTTAAATTGCAATCTTCAACTGCGTGCTCTGTGCATCAGTGAATACTGTGGTCATGTGTCACAGGCATTTACACATATCTAAATATCTAGGGGCATATTTGTACTCCGTTTGCGCCGAATTTGCGTCGTTTTTTTCGACGCAAATTCGACGCAAAACTAACTCCATATTTATACTTTGGCGTTAGACGCGTCTAGCGCCAAAGTTCATGGAGTTAGCGTCATTTTTTTGCGTGAACACCTTCCTTGCGTTAATGATATGCAAGGTAGGCGTTCCCGTCTTAAAAAATGACTGCGATGCATATGCGTCGTATTTATACTCCCGGGCAAAAATTACGCCCGGGAGTGGGCGGGACTAAAAACCCTGCATTTGCGCCTCTTTTTAACGCCTGGGTCAGGGCAGGCGTTAAGGGACCTGTGGGCTCAGAATGAGCCCAGAGGTGCCCTCCCCTGCCCCCAGGGACACCCCCTGCCACCCTTGCCCACCCCAGGAGGACACCCAAGGAAGGAGGGACCCATCCCAGGGAAGAAAAGGTAAGTTGTGGTAAGTATTTTTAAAAAAAAAATGTGTGGCATAGGGGGGCCTGATTTGGGCCCCCCTACATGCCACTATGCCCAATGACCATGCCCAGGGGACATCAGTCCCCTGGGCATGGCCATTGGGCAAGGGGGCATGACTCCTGTCTTTGCTAAGACAGGAGTCATGTTAATGGCGTCTGGGCGCCCCAAAAAAATGGCGCAAATCGGGTTAAGACGATTTTTTTGCCTCAGCCTGACTTGCCCCATTTTGGGACGCCCTAACGCCATTTTCCCCCTACGCCGGCGCTGCCTGGTGTACGTCGTTTTTTTTCACGCACACCTGGCAGCGCCGGTCGGCTAACGCCGGCTAACGCCATTCAATAAATACGGCGCCCGCATGGCGCTTCAGAATGGCGTTAGCCGGCGCTAATTTTTTTGCCGCAAAACTGCGTTAGCGCAGTTTTGCGTCAAAAAGTATAAATATGGCCCCTAATGTTTATTCTTCATTATTAATGGCCAATTAATTCCACTGGACCAAGTAACTGGGCCTACTGGAATTATGAGGTCTGCAGAAACACCACAGATGTGTTGCTTACCTTGATATATTGGCTGTTCAAAACATCCAAAAACTCCTGATAGGAATTGAAAATTAGTAGGTGACATTGGCAGGGAATACAGAGAAGAGGTAAAGAGCAGCCATTGATAAATGTGACACAACAGGTAGCAAACCCCCTACCCCCACCCCATATCTATGGGTGTAATTAACATTAAACCTAGGTATTACCAATTCGCTCCAGAAACAAGTTTGTATGCTTGACACTAAGGGCCAGATGTATGAAGAAAGCCATCTGCGAATCGCAAATAACGATTTTTAAGAAATCGCTATTTCTGAGTCGCAATATGCTATGTAACATATTTGTGATTCGGAAATAGCGATTTCTTAAAAATCGCTATTTGTGGTTTGCGAGGCCCAAATACCGAATCACAAAAAATTTGCGATTCGGTAATTGAAAATCTCAAATTGCAGGAACGAACACCTGGCAGAGCCTGATGACATCACAAGTAGGAAGTGAGTCATCCCAGGCAGTTTGCAGGTGCCACACCCTAAGAAGCACTGAGAGAGACACAGCCCAGCCACAGGGAGCAAGTCTGTGAACAAGGCAGGACTGCACATCACCATGGACACCTCTGCACAGGGAAAGGAGAAGGGAGAGAGGAAAAGAAAACTCAAGTTCAGTGAGTGGGAACTGGAGGTGCTCACTGAGGAGGTGGTGAGGAGCCATGACCGTCTGTTTGGAAAGAGCTCACTCCAGGTACCTGAGAGTGAGAAGCGCAGACTCTGGACGGACATTCAAACAAAAATCTGCGTTGTGGGAGTTGTACAGCGCTCAGTGGAGGAGACCAAAAAGAGGTGGTACGACCTGCGTTCCTGTGCCAAGGAGAGGGTGGCAAGACGACTACAGGAGGCAAGGAGCACAGGAGGCGGACCATCCACCGAGACACCCTCCACCCCGATGGAAGACCTGGTAGAGTCAACACTCCTCCCAGAAGCTGTCAGTGGGGTCACTGACATCGACACATCCGGCACACCAAGCACCAGTAAAGGTAAGTTAAATATTGAAATGTAACCCCACTTGTGTATGTACAAATGCCCCTTAGGAATTAGCATGTAGTGCAAAGCATTGTGAGAAGTAGTCCATTCCACATCTTAGAAGCGGCACAACAATGCCTTATGGGAGTGGTAGTCCACAACCCAGAGCTGAAAGTAGCACATAGAATGTAATTAGGCAGAGCGACACCCAGAAGAACACAACACCCACTACATAGTGATATGATGTAACAGTACATTTATTACCATTGTGTAACCTTTGGTGATACATACATAACTGACATGCTGCACATTGTCGTTGCAGGTGGCCCAGGCCCAGCAGCATCTGCAAGTTTGTTATGGGGGATGCCGAAACTCACCCTGCATCAGACTCAAACACCAGTGAGTCACTGAATATTGCGCCTATCAGACACAGGGCTAGGGCTGTACCGCTACACGAATTGAGCCAGGATTCAGACGAAATGCAGGATGACGGCCACACACCGACAGCAGACGGCAGATCCACTGTTATGCAGGAGTCCCAGCCCCAGCAAAACTCAACACCCCGCATGAGGACTCGATATGCAGGCGCACAGTACATGGGAGCAGGAGAGGGCCCATCAGTCTTCGGTGGCCTGGAATCCGCTGTGCTGAAACAGCAGCGCCTGCAAAACAGGAAGATTTCAGCAATACAAAGGCAGATGCAGGCACACAATGCCAACATGGGGGGGCTGCATCGGCAGTTGGAGTTCCTTAATTCCAACATCACAAAACTGCATGAGGGACAGATCACAGCTTCTGAGAACACCAGGGAGCTGACAATTGCAGTGAGGGAACTGTGCACAGAGCTGCGGCACGACAGAGTCAGCCACCTCAGGCAGGAGAGGCGTTTTATGGGCATGTTTGGTGGATTCTGTCGCTCGGTCAATCGCCTCGCTACTTCAACAGCCCTCATATCGCGGCGTGCTGTGGCCGCGCAGGTGGAGGCAGCGCACAGCAGATGGGATGTGGCACAGGGACTGGTTCAGATCACTAATGTGCTGGAAAATATGCTGGGTAACCGGTCTGCTACACCCAGTGAACTGGGACTAGGGGAGACTGAGGACACATCTAGCCTCAGCAGCGTAGCAGTGCCCACCACTGATGCTAGGCATTGCAGTGCCAGGCACAGCACTGCCACTGAGGCTGATAACAGAGGTGCCAGTGAGGCCACTGAACACTCGAGTGGTTTGCGTGGCCGTAGAAAGTGACTGTAATGGCCACAGGAGACTGTTTGCTTATTGTGTGATACAGTAAACTATGATTCAATAGTGAGATACTGTTATCTGCTTATTTTAAGACACATATTATTTTATTTTTTCTGCTAGTGAAACTTATGTTACCTGACGTTAAGGTAATAAATGTTCTAACTACCAGTACACATGTCAGTGAAGTTGTGTTGTCATTACTTACATCTGAAATGGTTGTGCGTGATGTCTGCACGCCTTTGACTGCCCTCTGCTGCACTGGTCCTGTCTGCTGGCTGTAGGGGGGGTATGGGATCATCATCCTCATCAGAGTCTGAATCAGATATTTCCACAGGTGTGCCCCTGGTGGTAGCTAGATTGTGCAGGATTGCACATGTGGCCACTATTCTACATGTCGTCTCCGGGCTGTACTGTAGTGGCCCTCCACTTTTGTGGATTCACTGGAAGCGACTCTTCAGCAGCCCAAAGGTGCGCTCCACCACATTGCGGGTTGCCCTGTGTGCTGCATTGTATCTCCGTTCTACTGGTGTTGTAGGATTGACGTAGGGCGTCATCATGTAGGTGTGCACTGCGTAAGCACCGTCTCCTGGAAGGAACAGAGGGTATGATGAGTAAGTGAGCCATCTGACATCACAACGCATCAATGCTCCAGTGTACAGAGGGACAATACCTAGTAGATATCCTTCACCAAACTCCCCAGCTAGAAGTCTTGTGTAAATGCCGCTGTGGCGAAAGATGTTTGAATAATGTGTGCTCCCTGGGTACCTGACCACGAGATCAGTTATGATGTAGGAGGCATTGCATATCACCTGTATATTCAATGAATGTTGGCATTTACGGTTGCGGTACACATACTCTGTGGCCGATGGTGGACAGACTGCAACATGTGTCCCTTCTATGGCACCTAGGATGTGGGGGAATAGTGCTATCTGGTAGAAATCAATTTTTGTCTGCTGTATTTCCTGTGGGATGTGGGGGAATCTGATGTACTGGTGTATCCTACTCAGCATGGCATTGATAAATGCATTGAAAAATCTAGAGAGAGCACTCTGTGATACTCCTCCAGCTGTTGCTATGACCCCTTGATAGCTCCCTGAGGCAAGTAGGTGGAGGGAGCATAATACCTGCACATGGGTGGGTATGCTATGAGTCCTATGTGTTGTGCGCTGCATTATGGGCTACCAGGTCCAGTATCATTGCTGAGCTCAACCTGTACTCTTCATATATCTCCTCCTCAGTCTGGTCAAAAAGGGTAATGCTCACTCTGAAAATGCGCTCCTGTCTCCTGCTCCCTCTCCTCAAACCTGCCAAGATCCTCATTCTCCTCGCCATGACGTAAAGTGCAGCCATGGTGGAAAAGTGTCTGAGGCATTCTGGGCCTGTTTATGTAGGTTGCACCTGGTTACCACCTGGTTTCACTTAGTGGTAATTTGCATGGGCAAAAGGCCATTCCGCGAAAAATCGCAATTTGCGATTTTTTGATGCATCGAATTGTGACATGCGTCTCGCAATTTCTGACTTGAAATACTGAATCGCTAATTGTGATTCGGTATTTCATGTCGCAAATTGCAAACGCAAAACCAAGTCGCAACGCAAAAAAATCGCAATTTTTGCCATTCCTTATTTTTGGTCTGCGAATGCCTTTCATGCATCCCAGACCACTTTTTTGCATTCGCAAACGCCCAAATTTAGCGATTCGCACCCTTTGCGAATGCAAATTCGATTGATACATCTGGCCCAAAATTAGATGAATGCTTTTTGCCGTTTTAAGTTTGCAAATGAAATACCATTAAGTAGGGATTCACGCCACGTAACCCAGTTATCCTTGTCCGTGGAGTACCAAATAAATAATTATAGAATTATTCATCTAGACAATTTTAACATTCCTTTCTCACCCCTACATATACCCTGAAGTGATCCTGTAGAGATTGCGCCCACCGTAGATGAACATCAGCAGGTCGCAACCTGATGAAAAACATGCCACACTAATTGGTGATGGTCTGTTAAAGAAAAGAACAGACTTTTCCATACTTTTCCTTCTTGTAAGAAAGTGGATTATTAGTTGTGCTGGTTGTGCGATTTCACCACATAATAATGTCACTATTCTGTGTTTGGTCGAGTTATGTTGCTTCCATTTAAATCTTATCTCAATCCTGGGTAGCTGTGGCACAGAGCAGACAGGTTTACCTCAGAGGAAACGTGTAAAGCATTTATCAGAAGAAAAAAACTATTGATGAGTTGAAAACGCAAAACATAATATATATTATTATCCTTAAATAGACCCCCAAAACTAAAAAATCAGATAAAAGGAAACTGAGTTATGATTTTTGTTACGTTTTCATAAATCACCACTTTATACTCCCAAACTTTTAAAAGTTTCAAAAAATTTTGATAAATCACTGCTTTTCACTTTTAGCTGAAAAAGTGGTCTCAAACATGAGGGTCTGGGGCAAAGTGAAAGTTTCAGGATGACTGAGATGGAAGTCAGAGTTGGATGCAGGCATGGGGTTGGTCATGGTCATGATTTGGGAAACATACTTTACCACAAAGTCAGAAACATGACCTGCCTTTACAAGGCAGTCCCTACCACGACAGCGACGTTAACATTCATTACTTCACCACGCAAGTCATTACAACGACTTGCCTTAGGGGGCGCTTTGTTGGACTGGTGTTGGATTTTCAAGTCCAACACCTTCCCTACTCTTGCGTAGACTGGAGTTGGAATAGTAATCTACACTATTCCAAAATCCAGCACCCCCTAAGGCGAGTTGTAGTAACAACTTGCGTGGTAAAGTAATGTGTGGTGAAGTCGCAGCGGTGGTAGAGATTACGTTGTAAAGGCATGCGGGGTAAATGCATGCTTGTTTCCATCATACAACCTCAACATTTTTACATGTCCACTATTACTCTAAAAGTAGTGCCTTTTCAAACAAAAAATTTCTGAAATAGCTGAAAATAATGGGGATAATGTATGATGAAATGCTGGGCCCTCATTACGAGTTTGGCGATCTGAGGATCACCACGGTGGAGGTGGCGGTCGCACTGCCGCAGTCCCGGCGGAGCAGACCGCCATATTATGACCATGCTGGTGTTCTGACCGGAACACAGCCAAGTCACCGTCAGTCCTGCCAGTGCGGACTGGCAGCAGCAGCCGACAGTAGGCATCTTCAGGCCAGCAGGGAGCATGTTTCCGCCGACCATGTTACGAGATCGCACACTGCCAGGATTTCCCTCGCAGCAGCCCCACCACGAAAAGCCTGGCGAAAACAAACAACATAAAAGGGGACACTCACCTTCAGGAACACAGGCATGTCGACAGCCACAATGGAACCCGAACTGGAAGTCTTCCCAATGCTGCTGCTGGCCATACAACTCCAGAACCAGCAATGGCGACAAAGACACCAACCGTAAGTACACCCGCCTAGCACACACTGGAGGGAAGGCCATTAGTACACACCCACACACAACACACACACCCGGCTCGGCTAGCGACCGCCACGCACACACGCAAACAAACACCTGTAGCAACACGCACACACACATACACACACTCACACACAAACCACACACAACAAATTGCACGTATCCACCACATATATGTGGAAGGAAAGCCAGGACAAGTTTGTTACCCTCAACACTAGCGGGTCTCTGGTGCAAATATATTATATTGAAATGTGCAAATCATAACTATATGCGGTATAGGCCTCCTGGCCGGTCCAACTGTATTGTGTGCCCCTGGCACACGGGGCAATGTCCATGGCCCCAACTTGACTCCTGACTGCAATGTGGCTCCACATGGCAGGGGCTTCATTGAGGAATGCAGGCACCTCAGGATGAGGCGGGGGTGCTTAGGTGTTGGTTTGGAGGAGGTCCTTTGGTTTGGGTTGGGGTTTTAGGTTTGGACTTTGATTTTGGGGGAGGGGGCTTGGGTCTGGGTTTGGGAAGGGTAACATTGGCCTTTGTGGGGGTTGTAGTATTAGTTGGGGGAGGAGCATGGCTTGTACCAGGGGGACCATGGGAGGACTGAGAGGTGGAAGGCAGGGGTTTGGGGAGGGTAACAGGGCACTTGGGGGGAACAGGGACTGGGACAGTGGGAGAGAACAGGGAAATGTCTTACAGGAAAAGTTCTTTAGAGGCACAAAGTTGGTCATGGGATAAACATTTGGGAATGGAGGGAAAGGTAGTGGTCCTGAAGTGTGTACAGTGAGGTGCCTTGGGTGCGGGTGCGAGCGTGGATGCCATGTGTATGCTGTGTGATTGTTGGGAGGGTGAGTGTGGGCATTCGGGTGTAGTGGGAGGAGGGGGGAGGAGATGCAGGAAGATGGTAGGGTGGATGTGTGAATGTATGTTGTGGTGGTGTCTGCAGGTAGGGTGGATGTGCTGTATGTGGGGTGTTGACAGTTGTGCTGAGTGTGCATGTGGTTTATCGGGTGCATGTATGGGGTTCTGCTATTGTGGTGATGGTGGGAATGAGTGCACTTGTGGCAGGATCTGGGAATGATGATGTGATGACTGCAGGTATGAGTAGTGTGGTGTCTTTGAGGGGGGAGGTGGTTGGGGAGTCCATGTAGGGAGTGGATGTTGTTGTGTCTGCATGTGTCTGTTGTGTGTGTGTGCATTGTGGTGGTGCCTTTTGTGGTGCTTGTGTTTGTCCTTGCAAACTGTGTCTTTTGATGTGGATGCATGTTGGTTAGAAAGTGTGCTTTAGATTTTAAAGTGGAGATGGTCTGGGATTGGAAACAGGTAGTTGAAGGGGGACTGAAGAAGAAAGGACATTGGCTGTCGTCAATGAGGAGGCTAGAGCCTGGAAGGATCTCTGCAGGGTAGCTAGGGCACCTTGAATGCCTTCCAGGTAGGCAATGGACTGCTGCATCTGTGATGCCAGTCCATGGATGGCATTCACAATGGTTGACTGCCCCACAGAGATGGACCTCAGGAGGTCAATAGCCTCCTCAGTGAGGGCAGCAGGGCTGACTGATGCAGAGGTGCCTGCAGCAAAGGAGATACCCATCCTCCTGGGTGAGTGGGCATGGGCAACTGGGTGGAGAGCTAAAAGGAGGGTGGTGCTGACAAGAGAGGTGGCAGACAAGGATGGTGCGGAAATGGTCCTAGATGGGTCTTCCACTGCCAGGGAGAGTCCATCGGAGGAGGAATCTGAAGATGTTGTTGTAGATCCTGTCTCCACTGTGTCACTCCCCTCGCCTTCCATCCCACTGGTCCCCTTGGCTCCACTGGTGTCAGCCTCCTGGGTCCCATGGGCTGCTGCTTCCCTACTCACTGGTGCCCCTTCTCCTTCAACTGATGGTGCTGATGCACACAAAGACAGAGGAGGAGAGGGAGGGAGGGTGGCAGAGAAAGAAAGGGTGCAATGGGTCAATACCAACGCAACATTCACACAGAGTAACAACATCCTTTTCTGCTGCTATGCCATGGCTGGCCATTCCCTCGCCTATACATGCTACAACAGTAAGATACCATGGGGGAAACTAAAGCAATGCTGATGTAAACTGCTGATGGTGGAGCAATAGCACTCATCTACATGATGAGGGTCATCCTAGTCACACTTGCCCAGTGTTTGGCATGTTCTCATGGTCGTTTATGGAGACATATCCTGTACTCCTTGCTCAACAGAATCCTGCATGGGTAGGTAGCATGCCCACTTATCCATTGACAAATAGCACAGTGACATCTGGGTCCACTGTGCCTATCTACACATACAGTACATGGCAGTTGATTGAGCATTCACTAAGGGCCAGATGTAGCAAATTCCCAAATTGCGACTTGCAATTTGCGAATCCCTGCGACTCGCAAATTGCAAGTCGCAATTTGGGATGCAGAAAGGTGTCTCAGACACCTTCTGCGAGTCGCTATGGGGTTGCAAAGACCCACCTCATTAATATTAATGAGGTGGGTCACAATTTGCGACCCCCATAGCGATTCAGGGCACTCACGGGGATGGAGGCCTGCTGTAGGCAGCAGACCTCCATGTCCGTGACTGCTTTGAAATAAAGCAGTTTTTTTTTTTCAAAGTGCAACCCGTTTTCCTTAAAGGAAAACGAGCTGCACTTTGAAAAATAAACCGAAACCTTTTGTTTCGGTATTTTTCAGGCCAGGTAGTGGTCCATTGGACCACTGCCTGCTCTGAAAAATTATTTTTTGTGCCGGACACAAAGGGGAAGGGGTCCCATGGGGACCCCTTCCTGTTTGCGCCTGGGTTACCATCCACTTCAAGTGGATGGTAACTGCGCTTTCATTTGCGACCGCAATCGCGGTCGCAAATGAAAATGCATACCATTGCGACTCGCAAATAGGAAGGGAACACCCCTTCCTATTTGCGACTCGGAAATGCATTTTGCGAGTCGGTTCCGACTCCCAAAATGCATTTCTACATAGCAAAGTGGCTTTAGCGACTCGCAAACGGCGTTTTTCACCGTTTGCGAGTTGCTAAACCTTTGCTACATCTGGCCCTAAGTACCTCTGTCACAGTGGTAGGCTGATACTGATGGCAATGCCCTGACACCTCAGGTGTACTGATGCTGATGGTAGTAGCTGGGCTCTTAAACTTTGTTGAGGGTGACCATACAAATCCCAAATTTTAAGTAAATGCCCTCTTAAGTCACTGTCTGCATGGTATGGGCACACATCTTAAAAACCAGTCCTGCCAGGTTGGCTGATACCTATAGTCGACATGCATCTACCAATGACCTATGCTACATCTTCCCACTAGTAGTCAACCCAAAGCCATACAAGCATTACATTATCAAGGTGTGAGTGTGTACTTAACCCCTTTGTGTCTGTTGTGCTGCACTCACACGCACATCCACCTCAGTGTAGGCCACCACCAAAATGTGGGCCACTGGGGGGGTCAGGGTCTGACAGGCACCCCTCCCTCATTCGGAGGATGTCCCCAGCTGCATCTATGCGGTCTTACGTGCCCTGCGTCTCAGGTCTCCCACCACTTTCTGCAGTGGGTGCTCTGCCGGCTATGGACCCCCAGGGTCCGCACTTGCTTGGCGATGGCATGCTAAATCCCCTTTTTCTGATGGGCGCTGACCTGCATGGGTGACACAGACATAAGGACAAAGTCATGTAGAGTGTCATCACAGGGACAGGAGTGGAGAATCACACATCAGACATCTCATGACCACACTCATGTGTCATCATGCCACTAACGTTCAGAGTCCTCACCCATCTCCATGCATTCACTCCGTCTGCCTGGACCCAACACCTTTCATCCTCACACACAACACTATCAGACAAGACAGTGAGAGAAGACTCACCTTCTGCTCTGGTGCCCCATACAGGGATAGGACCCTGTCCACAAGCTTCTCCAGCTCCTCCTGGGTGAAGCCTGGGGACCTATCCCCTGCAGGACGTGGCATATTGGCTTCCAGAGTCAGAACACAGCATCACACACAGTGGAGGTCTTGCTTGCACGAGTGTCAGGAGCCAAGTGAGCTATGCCACTGTAAATGGAAGTCACCCCCACTGCGTACATGACCTTCACCACCGACGGTGACCACCATTGGTCAGAGTCTCTCATAGGCAACAATGTTATCCAATGAGGAGTTGCACAGCAGTTGAGACTGCCTACCGCCGTGCCGAGTGACGCTGGCAAAATGAGGTCACTTCCATCTGTCCTGTGCATGCAGGACAGGCGGCTATCATTTTACATTTGATTAGTGATTAGTAGTTGAATTTTAGGTGCGTCATGGATGAAATATAGTGACTACTGCATAGATTGACTATGTCCACACATTGAATTCATCAACTTTTGACTTCTCCTCTCTCCTATTCACAGATTCGGTGCAATGTTGATAATGAGACATGCCCCTTTGTACTGGCCCCTAGTCAACCTTGCTATACTGGAAGAGAGATAGGTCATACAGACATATCATCTGAACTGAAAGACCATCATGGAGCTGTTTACCCAGTTGGAGCTGGATCTGTTGCCTGCCAAACGTCATCCCTATGCCATCCCTTCCACAGTACAGGTGTTGTCAGTTCTCCACTTCCTTTCCTCAGGGTTGTTTCAGATTACAGTGGGCTTGGCAGTAGGGATGTCACAGCCGAAGTTCAGTATTGTGTTGAAGGATGTTCTGTGTGCTTTGCTCAAACATCTGCCTTGCTATATCAGGTTCCCCCAATGTGTGGATTTGGCCACTGTTAAAGCTGCCTTCTACGATTTGGCACATGTCCCTCATGGGGTAGATTAGGCAGTGATGGGTGGTGGGACATATACTGGACAGGAGTAGGCAGTGCCTGGGGAGTGCTGTTCACTTACTAGAGTTGAGTCCTCTGATTATTCCAGTCAGACCGTCAGGATGCGTGGTGTCCAATACCCTCTCCTCCCATAATGTGAACTCAGGTGGAGGAGGTGGGGGCCCACTGCCAGTCTTTTTGATGGCAATCTGGTGATGTGGCCATCGAACGCACCTTCCCTGTAGTTTGTTCCACCTCTTCCTGGTGTCCTCCCTTGTGTGTGGATGGATGCCCACTGAGTTGACTCTGTCAACGATCCTGTGTTGCACCCCAGCACATTCCCGTGCTCTCCTCCACCTTGATTTCTTCCCAGCCGGCTTCCCCACACGGTACTATGACCCCCCACACACACACCTTCTGTCGTGGTCTTTCAAAAACATTTTTTTTCAGTTTGTTGAAGGGCTTGGTAGCTGCAATTTGCTACCTAGCCTCTGAATTTTTAAAGCAAATGTGCTTTTCAGTTAATATGTTTATATATACAGCTCAGTTGCGGCTCACAGGGATTTCTGGGGATGGGGCGGGGAGGCGCACAGGGGGATTAATACATTTAAATTTTAAATTGTATTTTTTTAAACGTACCTCCTCCACCGAGCTCCACTCCTCCCCCTCGCATTGTCGCTGCACACAGGCACAGGCTCCAAGCCTGTCCTATGCCAATCCTTAAGCTGTTCAAAGCAGCATCAGGATTGGCTGGGAGCGCCCTGCTGGATGCTCCCAGGCAGATTGGGAGCCTGTACAGGCTCTCTCCAGCCCAGCAACGGCGTTGCTGGGCTGCAGGGACCCCGTGCACATGTGTTTTTGGCCGTCCCAAGATGGCCAGCCAAAACATACATGCGCAGTGAGGGGAAGTGCAGTGCACTCCCCCTCAGTGCATGTCACCCTCGTGGCCCCACCCCTTTCAAAGAAAAGGATAATAAACTATGTTTATTATCCTTTTATTTGAAAGTTTTTGCATCTACCCCTGCTGGCATGGGGCGATGCTCTTCCGCCCTTATGGAGGAACCACCCCGATACGGCCTATGTTGTGTCTGGCATCTTGAAATGGTAAATAAAAAAAACAAAATGGCGGGCATGCCATGCCTCATGAGCACGCACATGTCATCATTCTCGGCCACCATAGCATCATGATGGAAACATATGTATGCAAGTCATTGCACTCTTTTTTCATGCTTGCTTTTTTTTGATGATGCACAGCATAGTAAAAAAAAAATTCTCCAATTCTAAGTACTATTGACAAACGCCAATGACTAAGCCAAAAGTTTGAACAAGTGATACTGGCTTTCCCAGTGATTGATTTTCCTGCTGGCTTAAGATATAAGGGGTCCACAAACAAGAGGCCAGCAAAGATTTATTAGAGATATGAAAGATATGACAATTCACCTGAAAAGTGGTAATGCTGACCATGAAAAGTGTATTGGCTGACTAGGAAATGCTGACACTGTCAAATTAAAATATAACATCCATGCCAATAGTTAGTAATCATGTAAAATACATGTATGACAGTCCTTCTGAGAAATGTATCCACAGATCAAGAAACGTTTGGTAACCCTAATGAAAAGTATTGACGCTGTAGAATAAATTATGCCTTTCCTGATGAAAGTTATTGGTGATGTCCATGAAAAGTATAAAGTTCTGCTTAGAAACATTTATGTTGTTTGATAAATGACAAATAATAAAACTGGCCATCAGAAGTGTAGCAGTCCTGGGGAATTGTTAATCAAAAGCATGGGAGCCTGGCTTTTGTACGTTGGTACTGTTCTTGAAATTTATAGCAACTCTCATGGGTAATTTTGAGGTTGCCTTACAAATATGTGGTAGTCCTTTTTCTGGTGTCATTAATTAAATGTATAGCTACCCTGCCCAAAAGTATAGGGATTGTCCGATAAACGTATGACAGTTCCACTGAAAAGTATTTGTCCAGTTCCATGAAAATGATAACAGACTTCTGAGACGCATTAGTGTTGCCCAAAATGACTGTATTACATGCTTGCATTGTCCAACAGATTATAGCAGACCTGACGAGAAAAGATGTCACTGTCCATTTAAGGTATGGCATGCCTGCGGAGAACTATTAATTTTGTCACCATTAAAAGATAGCCCTGCTGAGACATATTGCTACTGTCCCACTAAGGGTTCTACAACTCTACTGAGAATCCCCAACCTCCGAGTAGAGTTGTGGTTACCTCTTGTCCACAGTTTACTAATGATCATTCCCTATGTGAATTAAAAGGCATTTTTCCAATCATTTAAAAAAAAAAAATACCTTGAGGGAGAAAAGCCAAAACTCCTTGAAATGTTAATTCCAATTGCTCCCAGTTTCAACCAATGGTACAAGGTGAACATGTTTAAAATACTCATTCATCACTTCTTTTCACAAAATTTCCTCAACGAGATCCTTCAAGCATTTTGTAATACTAATTTTAAATCCCAGCAATTTTTTTAACACATTTACTGGTGGCTGTGCTTTCATGATGGGCCATTTGCAACAAACGTCCATTGATAATCTAGGTCGAGAGTCACTATCCCCTACAAAAATGTTCTGAGACTGACCACTCCTAATGGTCCACTATGCTTAAAATTGCTCCAGCTTGAGTCCTATGCTACTGCAGCTCCCAGATGGTGACTTTATCTTGTGGTGAGAGGGTGAGACTTTAATCTGACACTACTAACGGAATGGGACAGATCACCAAGTAAAGAAAATCCAGAGGGTGCTAGCCCTCTTCAGGACTTCCCAACCACTGGGGGGATGGTGGACCTGTGGACGGCCCATAACCCCCAAGACAGGCAATACATCTACTACCAAGGGGCTCACAGAAGTTTCCTATGCATCAATTACCCCCTCACCTGGCAACCACAGGTCAATTTCTACTTGGAAGTACGTCGATTAGCAGGGGGTATCCTGGATCACTCACCAATATGGGTATTAATCTGCAATCGAACAGCCTACCAAGATGGGATGTAGCCCTTCATTCACTGGCAACTCAAAATCCCCCGAGTTGTAGAGGAGCTCAGGTAATGTACTGAACAATATTTCACAGACAATGAGACTTTGGTAACCTCTGAACGTACGTTGTGGGAGGTCTATAAGGTGGTGATAAGAGGACAGGCAATGTCCTTCATGGCGTGAGTGAAAAAGGAAAAACCGAGACAGATGACTGACTTAGAAAGAGAGATCCAGGCGCTGGAGCTCTGACTCCATACTAGAGTAGATTATTCTCTCCTACATAAATTGCCCTTTACACAACTGGAATATAAAGATCTTGCGACCAGTGCGGCAATCACAACCAAAAAGCCACAATGTGATTGATATATGATGTAGGAAATAAAGCAGGAAAACTTCTAGATTAATTGTATAAATAACACCAGGCACGGAGTGGGGCCTAAAGGCCAGAAATGCAGAGCATGAACCTATTACAGGGGCCGATAGCATTGCTGTAGTATTTCCTCACACTATGCTGGCTCTATTAGCCCGTAGTGACCAAACTGCTGCTGCAGAGGTGGCAGAGTTCCTCAGGGAAATTGACCCGCCCCCACTGTCTTGAGTGGATAGCATCTACCTGGAAGTAGACATAGCAGAGAGAGAGGTGGCAGAGGCCATCCAGGACTTACAGATTTCAAAAGCCATGAGACCCTATGGGTTCCCTGTGGAGCTACTACCGAGGCATAGCCTATAAATTGGCCCTGCACTTGCTGACTATGTTTAAGAGAGCAAACAGAGGGGGTTCCCTCCACAAGGATCAATAACTAGCCACTAAAACAGTGATACACAAAAAAGGGGACCCACTTACGACTGTGCCTCTTACAGGCTTATGTTGCTACTGAACATAGAGCTCAAGGGACTCAAAAAGATATTGGTGACATGGCTGCAAAGAGTAGTCTGTTCCCTAGTCGACTGAGACCAATCACGCTTTATGCTTAATCGCAGAATGAGATTTAGGGCCTGATTTTGAGTTTCACGGGTGAGTTACTCTGACACAAACATGACGGACATCCCATCCGCCGTATTACGATTCCCAAAGGATATTATAGAATCATGATACGGCGGCTGGGATATCTGTCACATTTGTAATGCAGTGACCCCATTCACCGCACTCTAAATCAGACCCTTAATCTTATATGTTTACATGCAGGACTGGACAAGTCGACACCTTGAGTGAAAATGACATGCATCTGTCCCTTGATGCTAAGATGGTGTTTGATACGCTAGAATGGAGATCCATGTTTTTGGTTCTTGAGAGGCTCAGATTCGGCCCACAATACATTCAGTAGGTCTGACTTCTCTACACCTGCCCGATAGCCAGGGTCTGGGTTAATGGGGCCTACTCCTTGGAATTTGAAATCCAGAGAGACACACGGCCAGGCTGTCCACTATCACCTCTAATCTTTGCCCTGGAACTGGGAGCTTCTGCCTGCATAAACCATCAGGACCCGCTGGTCAGGGAGCAAGAATGTCAAAGTACATGGGAAGACAGGATATAACTGTATGCAGATGATCTTCTGCTTTACGCAGCCGGCCCAGAGATGTTAACATCCAGACTTACGCAAATGATTACGAACGTTGGTAAATATTCAGGCTACGTCGTTAATTGGCAAAAATCCCTGCTGTACCCCGTTAGGGATAAAGTGCTGAAGCTGCTGCCAGACTGCAGAATACAGGTTATGGTGGGGGATCTCGGTACCTTGGTCTTTATGTAACTAGAGACGCAGACTTATTCTTTACATGTAACCTGACCACTCTTCCGGAAAGATTATGAGGGGATATAAAGCCTAGGCAAATCATCCCGTTCCCTTTGCTGGAAAAGGCAGCACTATTTAAGATGATGTCTCTACCTCGATTTCTATATGTGCTTTGTAACACGCCTTTTGAGAGTCCTAAGAGCTATTTCAAGGAGACAGATGCAGACATTCAAACACTGCTTGTGGAATGGCGGCATGGCAAAAATTGCTATGACCAAATTTACTAGAAGCTAATTGGAAGGCAGAGTGGCCTTCCTGGATGTCCAGAAATATTACTGGGCAGCCCTGCTCATAATTGTGAACGATTTAGCCTTCGCGGAGCAGAGTGATCCTGCATTCAGAATGGGCAGACTTGTGCAAGGAGACAGGTGATATCCATCCTCACTTTATATGGGAAACAACCCCTGCTTAACCTGCCCCTAAACATGAACATGGTAATTCAACTATGGAAAAAAGTGATAAATTACCTTGGAAGGCGAAACACAGTAACACAAATGACCCCACTTTAGGATCTTGGTAACCCTGAGAGGACTGGAGGAATTCACTGCATGGCATTTGGTGGGTATCTCCATTCTTAGAGACCTATCGATGGGGGGCAATGAAGTGCCCCAACAGACCTTGGAAAGGACCATAACCTGGTACTTCTAGAGACATTCTGCTACCTGCAGGTCAGATATGCCCTGCAAACCATCATACCACAAGGTACAATATTAGAGGAATCCACATCTCTGGAAGACAGAACTCTAGGAGACCTCATTCCAAGGAAAGCCACGTCCCTGATGTATAGAAAGATGCAAAACAACTCACCGAACACAATGCAGGAGCTAACAAGGGGACATAGGGACCTTTGAAGATGAAGAATGGGAAGAGGCACTTAGGGACCTGAAGGAAGTGGCAATAAAATCAGGTACCCGACTGGTTCAGGTTAGAATACTACACCACTTCTATCATTCTACAACAACACTAATAAAAATGGGGAGAGCCTCATCCAGCCTCTGTATACAGTGAGGCAGGCAAGAAGGTACATTCTTTCATATAATATCGCCATGCCTAATAATCTGAGTGAACTGAGAGGAAATTCCAGATTACACGAACCAAGCGGGAGGGGGGGGCTTGACTAAGGAAGCAAACCAATATATCCTCAATGTGTCTGGCGAAGCGGAGACCCCACAATACCAAAAGATATGGACAGTTCTGGGTCTGAGCACAGCGAACAGTTTCGACTCTGGAGGGTGAGGAAGATGTCTGAGGTCAGAGCGTGGAAAAAACGAAATGGACTGGTGTATGTTTGCTGAAAAAGTGGTAGACAAAAGTAGGGGGTGTCCCAAAAAATGGGAGAAAATCTGGCACAGATGAGGGACCCTCTGAAATATTGCCATAGTCATGGAGGAAGTACTAAAACAAGTTGGCGCCACTGTTGACACCCCAGAGGTGAGAAGAAAAGATGGTGATCGGTAGAGGAGAGAGTGCGGGTAGCAGCGGGATCCCTAAGTATGTTATGAATGCTACAAGTGATATTAAAGGCAGTGGATGGTTATGTCCATTGTTATTTCTTTCTTTTAATTTAAGACGTTTTAAAAATAAATGCTGCAGCTACTGGTAATATTCCCAAATATTTGTTGCAGTAACCTAAGAAGAAGAATTTTAAAATATCCAAAAATGCTTCCTGAGCTTTAAAATTTCACCTTATTGATACAGTTATTTAATAAAGGTATTTGGGGTGGAGGACTCTACTCCTTCCTCCAAATCCCTCTTTTACGTTGTTTTTATTAATTAGTTGCCATGTTCTCCGAACAATAAACTTTGCTTGGTAGTTAACCACAGAAAGATACTTGCCATAGCAGGCACAGTAACTAGATGACCCACCCAGCGACCCAAGCTCACCTGAAGACTTTGCAACTGGGCACCTAAATTCAGCATGATGTGAAGTTTTTTTTTTGTACAGTGGGCCTCATTTACTAACAAGTAGCGCTACACCACATTTGGCAGCAACACGATGCGTCAATTATGAAATGCAGAGATGCACCATATTTAATACAATATGGCGCACCTCTATGTTTTCCCTAGTGCTGACGCTAAAATTAGCTGCCTAGCGCCAACGCAGACACTCTTGCACCATAGTTTAAGGGAACCTGTGTTGCAAAGAATGATTGGTCATGTGCAGGAAGGTATCCCTTTCTGCACATGAACAATCAATAATGGTGATTTGCTGGCCCTATGTGTGCTGCACAATGCAGCACACATGGGAGTAGCAAGCCATCATTATTTAATGATTGTTTATGTGCAGAAAGGGACACCTTCCTGCACATAAATAATCTTTGATGGCATTTTTGCTCTTCCAATAAGTGCTGCAGAATGCAGCACACATAGGAAAACCAAAAACGAGAAGTAATAAAAGTAATTCTCCTCATTGGTCCATGCTAATAGCAACCCTGGGATGACGTTAGTATTTGGCGCTGCCTGAGGTTTACAAATCCTCGTAAATCTGGGGCAGTGTCAAAATGCAATGGGTGTTGCAGTGGAACGCCCACAGCAACACCCATTGCAACACCCTTTTCACGCAAAATGATACGTGGAAAAGGGCTGTATTTACAAAGCTGCATTTAGCCACAAAAAGTGGCTTAACACCGCTTTGTAAATATTGGGCACGGAATTGTGCCACCAAAACTTCTGTAAATGTGTCCTAGTTGCGCAATGCCCTTGTAAATGAGGGCCTGTGTGTCTGAAGAGCTTTTTTTTAGACTTACCTGATGCCTCCCACGTTCCTAAAAATCTGCACAGAGCACCAAAGTGTGCAGAGTCGTTTAAAAAATATTTTACAAACACAGAGGACCAGAATTACAAAAGCTCATGGAAACTTGAGGACCTTACTCCATTTTAGTCCTTCCTTTTCCGATGCATGATTTACTCAATTTTTTGCTAATTTACATGCATTCCGTTGTTAAATGTGACATACATTTCCTTGTTACATGTGCAAAATGCATGGAGGTGAAATGTGCAAGCTAAGGGGCATTAATTCTGTAAGCAATCAATTTGGCGGCAGACCCCATGCCTTTAACTTGGAAATAACGTTATGTTATGTTATGTTATGTTATGTTAAAGCATTGGAACTCAAACTATGACCCGTGGGCCACCAGTGGCCCAGCAGATCTATTCTTGCAGCTTGTTGAACATCTTCTGGGACCCCTGGTAAATCAGGATAGAAAGCTGCTCCAGTTTAGTTATTTGATCATTCTGCTAACCCAGAAACATTGTCATGTGATTCTGGGCAGTTAGTTCAGCTTGTTTTATGAGCAGCACTTGTCAAGGGGACACCTTGAATGAAAATGCCTTGGTTCTGTCCCTTGACTCTAAGATGGTGTTTGATACGCTAGAATGGAGGTTCATGTTTCTGGATCTTGATAGGCTCAGAACCTCATTTGAACACATAGAAATGACAGTAGAAAAAAACCTAGAATCAGAAAGACAAAAAACGATGTTGCAAAGGCACTTTTTTCTCTTATGGTTATGGGCTTTGCTTCTACAGCCATTTCACCTTCTACCTTTCAACGAGGCTGCCTTGCCCTTTGGTGAAAGGTTAAATAGGAGGACTTTGAAAGTGCTTAAAAAATATGGGAAATGTGAGTATAATGGGGCAGGGTCAATGAGTGTTGGGGTGGTAGACAGGTAGTTAAGAGAAAAATATTCTGTAACTATTTTGATGCCCTTATAAACTACAGGTAATCAAATATAAAATGTAATGAAAACACCTTAAATGAAAAACGAGTGCAAGTAAAACTGATCTATTGAAATGTATGGTTTTGGTAGGAAAGAGCAGTTCATGTAATTTCTCAGGGTCCCTGAGTTATATCCTGTTTGGTTGCCTAGATAAAAGTGATATGCATATATAATGATATGAGGTTCCTTCCTGTAATTTGCTTTAAAATGTATTACACACAGCATAACACAGCCCACACATAGGCTACACATAGTATAAGATAAACTGCTGCAAAATGTTCAAAATGTTTTTTCAATCAATCATTCAATTATTTCTAGAGCACGCTACTCACCCATAGGGTCTCATGGCACTTTGGGGTATGTCCTGAGGGTTCAGTCAAAGAGCCAGATCTTGAGGTCCTTCCTGAATTGAGGTAGGCATGGCGACTCTCTGAGGTGGAGAGGTAAGGTGTTCCAACCTTTAGCTGCCAGGTAGGTGAAAGATCTTCCTCCAGCCAAGGACCTCTTTATGCGAGGTACGTTGGCGAGAGACTGCTGGGTGGAGTGGAAAGGTCTGGAAGGGGGTACCAGGTGAGGTGCGGTTGAGGTAGTCTGGCTGATGTTGTGGAGGGCTTGGTGGGTGTGTACGAGGAGTTTGAAGTTGATCCTCTTCTCAACAGTGAGCCAGTGGAGTTTTTCCAGGTGTCTTGTGATGTGTTCTCAGTGGGGGATGTCAAGGATGAGTCTGGTTGCAGCGCTCTGGATTTGTTGCAGCTTGCTCAGATTCTTCTTGGAAGTTCCAGCATAGAGGGCATTGACATAGTCAATTCTGCTCATGATCAGGGCATATGTCACAGTCTTTCGAAAGTCAGTTGGTATCCACCTAAAGATCTTCCGTAGGAGTCGGAGGGTGAGGAAGCAGGTGGATGCGACAGAGTTGACCTGTCTGGTCATGGTGAGCGCTGAATCAAGGATGACATTGAGGTTTTGTGCATGGTCTGTGGGGATGGGTGGGCTGCCGAGTGTTGAGGGCCACCAGGAGTCATCCGAGGCCGAGGAGGAAGGTCTCAGGATGAGGATCTCGGTTTTGTCGTAGATCAGCTTGAGGCAGCTCTCCTTCATCTAGGTGTCAACTGCGCCCATCCCGTCTTTGAAGTTCTTCTTGGCTGTTGAGGGGTTTTCGGTCACGGAGAAGATCAGCTGGGTGCCATCAGCAGAGATGATGTTGATACCATAGTTCCTGACGACTGGGGCAAGCAAGGTCATGTAGATGTTGAACAGCGGGGGCTCAAAAAGAATCCCTGAGGTGATTTCTGTAGGTTCTGATAGGTGTGGCGGGAGCCTGGCTTTCTGTGTTCTGCCTGTCAGGAAGAAGTGTATTAATTTAAGGGCCTTGCCGAGTATGCCTGCTGTGTGGAGTCTGGTGCATAGGGTGCAGTGGGACACTGTATCAAAGGTGGCTCAAAGATCTAGTAGAGATGAGGGCTGCTGTTTGGCCGCAGTCGAGGAGGGAGTGGATGTCATCTGTGGTGGTCAGTATGGCAGTCTCTGTGCTGTGGTTAGCTCTGAATCCTGTTTGGGAGATGTCCAGGGTGTTGTGAGATGTCCTGAGATGAAGGGATGTTAGTGGTCTTGGCTTGTGGTTTGGCAAATTCTTTGATGACATTGAAGAGTTCTTTTGTGTTATGTGTGGTGGTGTTGATGCGGTCCTACAAGGTTGTTTTCCTGGAGGATCTGAAGAGGCCATGGTGGGATCTTGTGGCAGATTTGAAGGCTACATGGTCTTCTGAGGAATAGCTGTTCCTCCATTTCTTCTCCAGCCTCCTGCAGGTGCACTTAGGTTTCTGGGGTGCGGGGTAATGGAGTCCTAGAGTAATTAATCATTTACTAGTTACATTATGAAAAGGCATATTTTTATTTTCTGTCCCCCGGGGCGTTGTGACCCCACCCTGCTTTAGCAGCTACAGCGGGGGTGGAGTTCTTGGTGCGCCTCTTCTGTCTGCAGCTCTACAGACAAAGGCTCGTAATTAACATGAAAAGGTGGGTAAGTGAGCGAAAGGAAGGATGAATGTGTGAGTGACAGGGTATATGGATGGTGAGTTAAAGGATGGATGGAGAGATGGTTGGATGAATGAGTGAAAGGTTGGATGTAAGGATGGATTAGTGAAAGAATGCAGGGATGGGTGGATGGCTGGAAGCATGAATAGCTGAGTGAAAAGATGGATGGATGGATGACAGAGTGAGTTAAAGGGTGGATGGATGGATGAGCAAGAGGATGGATAGATGGTTGAAAGGATGAATGGAGGGATGGATGAAAGGATGGGTAGCTGGATGATTATGTTTGATGGATAGGCTTGGAGATGGATTGGGTCTGACAGAGGGACTGTGAACCCCTCGCTTTAGCAACTAGAGTGCGGGTGGAGGTCTTGTGGGCCTCTTCTGTCTGCAGCTCGGCAGACAAAGGCTCATAATTAACATGAAAAGATCGGTGGGTAGGTGAGTGAGTGAAAGGATGGATGGATGGATGTCAGAGTGAAAGGGTGGATGGATAGGTGAGTGAAAGAGTGGATAGATAGATGAGGGATGAATGATTGAAGAATGGGTGTCAATATGGATGCATGAAAGAATGGGTGAATAAGTGAAATGGATGACAGATGGACTGATGAGTGAAAGGGATGGTGGATAGATTGCTGAGTGAAAGGGTGAATGGATGGGTAGGTGAATGGATGGATGTGTGAAAGAGTGGGTGGATAGGTGAGTGAGTGAAAGAATGGATGGATGGATTGAAGGGTTAATGGATGGATGGATGAATGGATGGATTGAAGGGTTAATGGGTGGATGGATGAATGCATGCATGACAGAATGTAAAGTGAAATGGTGGATATCAGTGGGTGGATGGACGGATGAAAGGATGAAATGATGAACGGATACATGCTTGGATGGAAGGAACAAGAGAGCTTTTCTGGGAAGGATTGCAGTGACTTACTTCGCTTGCTTGGTGCCATAACAGCTTTGGTTCAAAGCGGTGGGTATTTTAATGTTCTGGCTACTCACTTGTCTGTCCTGATAATCTCCCAGTTTACCCTTTCTCCTTGGGAATGCCACAGCATCGATGCGGCTGTTGGGCAGACCCGAGTGTATGTTTTAGACCTCGAGAAAATGTTTAAGAGTTCCCATGGTATAAAGCTTTGTAGTCACCGAAATGTACCCTCAAATTCTCAAGAAGTGGGAGAGAAGAAATTGTTCAGCCAAACATTGAGCCAGAAAAAGAGGTGACAGGATAAAGGAGATGAGGAAGGGGTTTGAGTATTGAGTTGCCTTCCTTAAATAGCAGTATTGCACAAGGCGAGCAGAATTGCATTGATGGGAGATTGTCATAAACGTCTGACCTGCATGTTTGGAAAGAGGGGTGAGGAGAGGTAAGCTAGGGAGAGGGAAGGAAGAATTCAAAGGGGTGGTGAGGGGCAGTGAAAGTCTGCTATCTTTTTTGGACTCATATATGGAATATAGTAGAATTTACTGTAAATTATAAGGATACAGCAATTCACTGTGGTATTATGTGACTGTAAAATGGAATAAGGTCGAATGCAGAATATTTTTATAAGGTTATATTACTCTGAAGTGAGTTCCAAAATCATTTAAACGTAAAAGCTGTGGTATTTATTTGATATAAATCATGATCACCTTAGACTCCTTCTCCGATTCCCTATTAAATATTTGCTGCCTGGCTTCTCGTATTGAAAGGGATGTTGTGGTTGTAGATTTGAATAAAAAATGTGAAATCCGTACTGCAAGAATAAACACACTGATGTGCAGCATGTAATTTGTCACAGTATCAAAGCTGGCTTTGTGGTTTAGAATGTGGTTACTTGCAGACAGATGTATGTTCATCTCTCTTAAACCTCAGCAGTACAGTACATAAACCGACTGCCATAAATGTCTCCTTATCAGCTAATGACTTATATTAGTGAAGGTGAAAGAGAGGGAGTGGAAAAGCTACTTTTCCTGTAATTGTGTGACATCTGCAATTGATCCTCATGGCAGGGTTGCTTTTCACACTGTTGGTGAGTAGTGAGGTTACAACCTCAGTGTGGTAAGGAAATTAAAGTCCGGTTTTAAATACACTTATTGTTTGCTCACATGTGTTAATTCATTACAGTTCAATTACACTTTTGAAGGGGTATGCCGCTGCACTATGCCCCGTGGTGCTTTTTTAACTAACTTTTCTTTCTTTTGAACTAGAAACACAAATGTTTATACTAAAATCTGAAAATAACACTGCCGATCATCCAATATAGGGCGAGTGTGGTAAAGACCTATTTGTCGGTAAAATGACATGTCCAGACTTGAATAATTTTACTGGCCCTGTTTGTGGAATTTGTGTGTTGTCTTTAATTTGTGCAGTTTTTTGCGGCAGAGACATAGGCCCTCATTACAACCCTGGCGGTCGGTGTTAAAGTGGCGGTAATACCGCCAACAGGCCGACGGAAAAAAAATAGGCTTATGACCGTGGCGGAAACCGGCAACATAGACAGCCACTTAAACACTCCGCCCGCAACGGCGGCAGAAACAAACAGTGCGGCGGACACCGCCAACAGACAAGCGGGAGACATAGTACCGCCCACTGTATTACAAAAGGCCTATCTGCCACCTTTTCCGGGGCGGAACTAACGACAGCCAAAGGACGGCAGAAACAGTACACAGAAGGGGGAACACTTACCTCTCGACACCCAACGAGGAACCAGGACGCCATGGAGCCCCAACTACACGTACTGCCCATGTTGGTTTACCTCCTCTTCTACCAGGAGAACGAACGGCGGCGGCGACCACGGTGAGTACTGCACCTACAACACGGGGGAGTGACACACACGCAACAGGCAACACCCGCACCCTCACCCTCACACACAACAACATACTCACAAATACATGCAGCAACATTACATATACACCCCCCACCCCCTGGAAGAACACAAGGACAAAAGGAAATGATTGTAACCATTGTAATCAAGAAAAATCCATTAGTCAAAAGTCAAAATTCAGTATATACAAATATGTACACCAACTACACAAGTCCGGATAGTGTACTAATCATTGTCCATGGACCACTGGGCCCAAAATGCATGGGCGAGGCCCACACATGATACCTGACTCGAAACGGAGAGAACACTGCTGGGGCATCAGATAGAAAATAAACAGGCACCTCAGGGGGAGGGTGGCACCTCAGCCTGATGAACTCACAACGCCACTGCTGCACGAGGGGGCTCCATGCCCATTGATGTATCCTGGGGAGTGCAAAGCCACAGTCTCTCAAGTCTCTCCACTGGGTGGTTTGCCCACTGCTTTATCCTGGGGAGTGCAAATCCACAGTCTCTCAAGTCTCTCAAGTGGGTGGGTTGCCCACTGCTTTATCCTGGGGAGTGCAAAGCCACAGTCTCTCAAGTCTCTCCAGTGGGGGGTTTGCCCACTGCTTTATCCTGGGGAGTGCAAAGCCACAGTCTCTCAACTCTTTCCAGTGGGTGGTTTGTCCACTGCTTCATCCTGGGGAGTGCAAAGCCACAGTCTCTCAAGTCTCTCCAGTGGGTGGTTTGCCCACTGCTTTATCCTGGGGAGTGCAAAGCCATAGGTGGTCATTACAACCCTGGTGGACGGTGTTAAAGGTGCGGTAATACCGCAAACAGGCCGGCGGACCAAAAAAGGGAATTATGACCCTGGCGGAAACCGCCAACAAAGACAGCCACTTTAACACACCGCCTGCCACGGCGGTACAGACAAGCAGTGCGGCGGTCACCGCCAACAGACAGGCGGAAGACAATGTACCGCCCACAGTATCACAACCCGCCAATCCGCCACCTTTTCCGAGGCGGTTTCACTGTGGATAAAAACACGGCGGAAACAGTTTCTGCAATGGGAAAACGCTCACCTGAACACATCCCACGAGGAAGGAGGACTCCATGGAGCCGGAATTGCAAATCCTACCGGCCCTTGTATTCCTACTCATCTACGAAGACCAACGCCGGCGCCGGCAAAGACAACGGTGAGTACTGCACCCATGACATAGGGGAGGCAAAAGTTAGGGGGGCACACACGAAACACCCCCACCCACGCATAGTACAACACACACACCAATGCATTCACAAAATCTCAGGAACAACACATAACCCCCCCGGAAGAATGCAAAGACCAAACAAAATCAGTTCAAACATTGTAATGTAGCAATATAGATGTCTCAAAAATATACAGATATATCATTAAATCACTCAAATGTATATACATTATGAGAAGTAGTGCAGATATGCACATATCAATGTCCGTGCATCACTAGTCCAAATATGCATGGGCGAGGCCCACAAAAGATACCTGTCCACAGACGGAGAGAACACTGCCAGGGCATCAGGTAGAAATACTACAGGCACCTCAGGGGGAAGGGAAGGGGGGGCACCTCAGCCGGATGACTGCAAAGCCAGATCCACGACGGGGCTCCATGCCCATTGATGTATCCTGGGGAGTGCAAAGCCACAGTCTCTCAAGTCTCTACAGTGGGTGGGTTGCCCACTGTTACATCCTGGGGAGTGCAAAGCCACAGTCTCTCAACTCGATAACAGTGGGTGGGTTGCCCACTGTTACATCCTGGGGAGTGCGAAGCCACAGTCTCTCAACTCGATAACAGTGGGTGGCTTGCCCACTGTTACATCCTGGGGAGTGCAAAGCCACAGTCTCTCAACTCGATAACAGTGGGTGGCTTGCCCACTGGACCATCCTGGGGAGTGCAAAGCCACAGTTATCGCAAGTAGATAACAGCCTCCACTGGTTCTGTAGGGGGACTGGTGCCCAGACTGGATTAGTCTCCCTGTGACAGTTCCTCTCCCATCACTGTCCTAGCTGCATATGGGATAATGATGCGTGATGTGGCGGCCTTGTCATCCTTCCCCGGTGCATGCCCTGTTCAGCGGTGCTTTGCCATGGCGGTTCTCGAGTGTTCAGCGGTGCTTTGCCATGGCGGTCTCTGGAGTGTTCAGCGGTGCTTTGCCATGGCGGTTCTCGAGTGTTCAGCGGTGCTTTGCCATGGCGGTCTCTGGACTGTGCATTGGTGTGTGGCATGACGTTGCCTGGATTGGGCATTGGTGTGTGGCATGACGTTCCCTGGACTGGGCATTGGTGTGTGGCATGTCGTTCCCTGGACTGGGCATTGGTGTGTGGCATGACGTTCCCTGGACTGGGCATTGGTGTGTGACATGACGTTCCCTCATTTGCCCAGCTGGGCTGTGGCAGCCGGGCCCTCCTGGGCACTGACTCCGGCGGTGGTCTCCTGACCAGTGACAATACTAGGGCCCTCCTGGGCACTGACTCCGGCGGTGGTGGTGGTCTCCTGACCAGTGACGATACTTGGGCCCTCCTGGGCACTGACTCCGGCGGTGGTCTCCTGACCAGTGACGATACTTGGGCCCTCCTGGGCACTGACTCCGGCGGTGGTCTCCTGACCAGTGACGATAATTGGGCCCTCCTGGGCACTGACTCTGGCGGTGGTCTCCAGACCAGGAACGACAGTGCTGGCGGTGGCGTCCCGACCACAGGGAAGGATGCCGCCCTTCTCCGCTGTGATGCTCACACCAGGCTGTGCAGACTTTCTCTGGCCTTTCCCCGCCTTTGGAGGAGTCACAGCTGACTCTGCAATCCCCCTGGAATCCCTGTGAGTTGTTTTGCCTCCAGGAGTCTGCACACAGTCCCGTCGGCCACCTTCCAATTTCAGAGCCTTTACAGGGGGTGGGCTGCCAGTGCCTTGGCTCCGGGTCACACTGCCTGCCCTAGTGGCCGGTGCACTCCACACACCTTGAACAGGCACCACTGGTACTGGAGGCTTTTTGGCTGAGGTGCTACGACCGGACTAATGAATTGGAGGGGGGGGCAAAAAGGTCAATTTTACAGAGGGACAGTTTCTGACGAACACTGGGATGGGTAGTTGGAGGGGGTCTGGGAGTGGAGGAGGTGGTTGTAGGAGGTGTCACTTTAGGTGTTTTGGATGCAGGTACTGGAGGCTGTCGTGAGGTGGATGGATGTTGGGTGTGTGGTTGCCGGCGTTTCTGTACTTTGGGTGGGGGCATCACAGACACACTGGGAGTGGACACAGGGGACGTGTAAATGGAAGTGGAGGTGGTGAGTGCAGGTGAGCGGTTTGTGGTGCTGGGTGTCCTGGTGCGATTCCTGGTGCCTGTAGATGTAGTGCATGCAGGTGAGAGTGTAGACGACACTGGGAGGGAGGAGGCAGACGACGACGAGGGGGACACAGTGGAGGCAGTGGCTGTTGGTGTGTCTGCATGTGTGTGATGCTTGTTTGAGTGCCTGTGGGTTGTGTGGTGCCTATGTTTGCCAGAGCTTCCCTTGGGTGTTGACGTGTGTGCATGCTGGTCTGTAGGTGTGCTTGGGATGGGCTGGGGTACAGGGGATTGGGTCTGGGTGGAGGAGGTTTGAGGGGGGAGGCTAGACACAGGGACAATGGCTGCCATCAGTGCTGAGGCCAGAGATTGCAGGGTTCGCTGAAGGGCAGCCTGACCAGAATGAATGCCCTCCAGGAATGCATTACCGTGTTGCAACTCTCTTTCTACACCCTGGATGGCATTCACAATGGTAGACTGCCCAACAGTGAGTGACCTGAGGAGGTCAATGGCCTCCTCACTGTGGGAAGCAGGGGTGACTGGGGCAGGGCCTGAGGTGCCTGGGGCGAAGGTGATGCCCACCCTCCTGGGTGAGTGGGCACGGGGCGAACGGTGAGGGGCTGCTGGGAGGGCGGTGCTGGTAGGGGAGGTGGCGGCTGTACCTGTAGAAGTGGGGCGCACAGATGGTGCCGCCACCACAAGGGAGCTCCCATCGGCGGACGAGTCCATGTCGCTGGTTGGTGATCTGGTGGCCGACGTGAAGCTCCCCTCGCCCTCCGTCCCACTGGTGCATTCAGAGTCCGTGGTGTGGCCCTCCATGGCCATGTGGGATGCAGCTCCCTCGTGCTCTGGTGCCACTGTACCTCCGCCTGATGATGCTGATGCACAAAAGAGCAGGAAAAGCACAAAAAGGGTGGGGGAAGACAGAAGAAGAACAGGTTGAGTGCATGGCATACCGCTACCATTGGCGGACAATACAGACACAGCTGCCGCCTGCACTACGCCATGCTCCTGGCCTCTGCAGATGTAATTCCTGGGATCTGGCCTACATGGCTATGGTGGACATCTGCACACATGGATGTCACAGGGGCATCTATACCTGTACTTGGCACTATGCTGCGGTGGGGTAGAGTGCCACATGGCCTGCATTACAGAGGGGGCTAGTCTACGTATATCTGCCTGGCCTAGCTACACCCACAGCCCTCCTCCCCCACCCAGACCCCTCCACTGCGCGCAAAGTCCGCAGAATGAGGTTGTACTCACCCCCTTGTGTCTGCTGTGATGCCCTCAAGCGCCCATCCAACTCAGGGTAGGCCACCGCCAGGATCCGGAACATCAGGGGGGTCATGGTGCGACGGGCAGTGGGTGCCCCGTCTCTGGTGGGCCCCTGGGGTCCGGACGTCCTTGGCGATGGCACGCCAAATGTCATTCTTCTGGTGGGCGCTGACCTACATGACATGCACAAGGGAAGAAGAGAAAACATTACCAACTGCACCGTAGATGTAAGTGTCCCCCCTCCCTACCCTTGCCATTTGGCACATGCAATCAGGTTCCCTGGACTCTGCCCCCTTCCCTCTTACAACCAGCCCTCTCCACCCAGGCCTAGCCCATACAACGTGCTCCCTGTGTACTTACCTGTTGGTCTGGAGGACCGTAGAGTAGCGTGTACTGGGGAGGACCCGTCTACTAGTTTCTCCAACTCCTGAGTAGTGAAGGCAGGGGCCCTTTCCCCAGACGCAGCAGCCATCGTCGCTTACAGACCGAGGTCACAGCAGCACTTGCAGTGTAGGTCCTCTCCTGTCAAAGGTCAGGTATCTAGTGATTGAACAGATAGAAAATGGCGGTGACGTCCGCAGCGGTGCGTATAATCACCGCCGGCACACTTGTTCATTGGCTCCTGGGACCCATAGGGTCCGATGTTAACCAATGCAGCATTGCGCCACGGTCTACGACCGCCTACCGCGACGGTGTGCAACGCCAACGCAGTTACCCCACAATCTCATTGTCCCAGTGTAGAGGTCAGGCAGCCGCCATTTCAGGGGCCCACATGGCTTCATTTACTTCTACGTCACACATAGCTAGGCCTACACTCAACACACATGCAGGAAGGGTTTTGTGTTTGGTGTCGTCTTCTGTGTAACTGTGGGTACATACCTTGCATCAATTTGACTCGGTCGTCGCTGTTGTCCTTCCTAGGCACCGTCAGCTGGGACATTTGAGAAGATGGCGGAATCCTCCAGTGTACCGACCGCTGGTGGACCTGTTGACAATGGAGGAACGACATGTCATCGTCACCTACCGGTTTGACCGTGCCACAATCCAGGAACTATGTACCCAGTTGGAGCCAGACCTGATGTCACCAATCCGCCATCCCACTGGAATCCCCCCTGACGTGCAGGTGCTGTTAGTGCTCCATTTCCTTGCAAGTGGATCTTTTCAGACAACAGTGGCCATGGTATCAGGGATGTCCCAGCCTATGTTTTCCAACGTCCTGTCCAGAGTTTTGTCTGCCCTGCTGAAACACGTAAGGAGATACATCATTTTCCTTGAGGTGGAAGATTTGGCTACAGTGAAAGGTGACTTCTATGCCCTTGGACATCTCCCCAACATGATAGGTGCTATTGATGGGACCCATGTAGCTCTGGTCCCCCCCACAGGAGTGAACAGGTCTACAGGAACTGGAAGAGTTATCATTCTATGAATGTACAGATGGTCTGTTTGGCAGACCAGTACATCTCCCAGGTTAATGCTATGTTCCCTGGCTCAGTGCATGACGCCTACATCCTGCGGAATAGCAGCATCTCCTGATATGATGGATCAACTCCAGAGGCACCGTGTGTGGCTATTAGGGGACTCTGGTTACCCCAACCTGTCCTGGCTATTGACCCCAGTGAGGAATCCCAGGACCAGGGCAGAGGAACGGTACAATGAGGCCCCTGGGTGGACTAGGAGGGTGATCGAACGGACCTTCGGCCTCCTAAAGGCCAGGTTCAGGTGCCTCCACATGACAGGTGGTTCCCTATTCTACTCACCGAAGAAGGTGTGCCAGATCATCATCGCCTGCTCGAAGCTTCACAATCTTGCATTGCGACGCCAGGTGCCTTTTCTGCAGGAGGATGGTCCAGATGACGGTGTTGTGGCAGCTATGGAGCCTGTGGAGCCTGTGGACAGTGATGAGGAGGAAGCTGAGGAAGAAGACAACTACAACAGGGAGTCAGTCATACAGCAATATTTCCAGTGACACACAGGTGAGAACATTTTCATTTTTACCATTACATTCACTGTCACACGTCTTCCTCAATCCTGTGTGTTATTTCATAGCATTCTTTGGTAACTGAGTTGTTCCTTTCCATTACGGTTTCACAGGTGTGGTTACCAACGTGTGTCATCTGCATGCATCCTTCAAGGACTTGTGATGTGTGACATAGGTATGTTGCCTTTACAAGTAGAAACGCATTTTGACACTGTCATTGATAATACATATTACCAAATTATAGACTGACTCCAGATTGTTTTGTGGGTCAAGGGTGTTTATTGAAGTGCTCAGAAATGGAGGGGGGTTGTCAAATGGTGAGTGGGGATGGTGGAGGAATGTCCATGGCAGAGTCCAGTCTATTAGTCTCACAGGTGCACTGCCCATCTGGGCATAGGAAGTGGAGCTGGGGCAGTTTAAGTATGGACAGGGTAACAAAGTGGGACAGTGGGAGGACAATCAGGGTGGTCTCATTTCCTGGCGGGGGTCTTGCCATCTTGCTCTGTCCTGTTCCTGGATCTCAGGGACCGCTTGCGTGGTGGTTGTCCGTCTGCAGGGGGTGGGGTGCTGGTGTGGTGGTCCTGTGGCGGGGCGTCCTGTCCACTAGCGCCGGCGGAGGTGGTGGGCAGTTCATCGTCCTGGCTAGTGTCAGGGGCCCCTTGGAGTGCCACGGTGTCCCTCAAGGTCTGCTGTATGTCCTTCAGCACCCCTACGATGGTGCCCAGGGCGGAGCTGGTGGTTCTGAGCTCCTCCCTGAACCCCAAATACTGTTCCTCCTGCAGGCGCAGGGTCTCCTGAAACTTGTCCAGGACCGTCGCCATCGTCTCCTGGGAGTGGTGGTATGCTCCCATGATGGAGGATAGGGCCTCGTGGAGAGTGGGTTCCCTTGGCCTGTCCGCCCCCTGTCGCACAGCAGCCCTCCCAGTTCCCCTGTGTTCCTGTGCCTCCATCCCCTGGACCATGTGCCCACTACCACTGCCCCCAGGTCCCTGTTGTTGTTGGGGTGGTGGGTTACCCTGGGTTCCCTGTAGTGGTGGACACACCGCTGATTGACCTGTCCTGGGTACGGAGGTTTGGGCCCGCTGGGTGGGTGCTGTGCTGGTGTTACCAGAGGGTGGAAGGTCAGTGTTGGGCTGTGCCTGTGCAAGGGGAACCGACTGTCCCGAGGCCCACGATGGTCCGGGCTGGTCATCAGGATCCAGTAGGGCAGAGCTGCTATTGTCACTGTGGGCCTCTTCTGTGGGTGGAGTGGAGTTGTCTGGACCCTCCGGGGTGGTGACGGTCCTGTGTGATCCTGCAGGGGCATAAGGACATGATTATTGCATGTGTGTGTGTCATGGTGTGCAATTGGTGGGTGACAGTGCAAGCATTCCTGTGTGGGGGTTGGGTGATGATGGTTGGGGGGGTGTTATGGGTATGTGCATTAAGCATGCTTAAGTGCTGGGTGTCCATGCTTAGTTGTGTCATGCAGGGCTTGGTGTTGGGATGTGTGGTTTGTGTTATGAGTACATTAGTGAGGAGTTGGAGTGATAGGGGAGGGGGTGAGGATGGGGGTGTGTGATAGCATGCAGGTAGGGTTGGGGATATGAAGGTTATGAATTGACTTACCAGTGTCCATTCCTCCACTGACTCCTCCGAGGCCCTCTGGATGCATGATGGTCAAGACTTGCTCCTCCCATGTTGTTAGTTGTGGGGGAGGAGGTGGGGGTCCGCCGCCAGTCCGCTGAACCGCGATGTTGTGCCTGGAGACCGCAGAACGCACCTTCCCTCGTAGGTCGTTCCACCTCTTCCTGATGTCCTCCCTATTTCTTGGGTGCTGTCCCACAGCGTTGACCCTGTCCACTATTCTGCGCCATAGCTCCATCTTCCTGGCTATGGATGTGTGCTGCACCTGTGAGCCAAATAGCTGTGGCTCTACCCATAGGATATCCTCCACCATGACCCTGAGCTCCTCCTCGGAAAAGCGGGGGTGTCTTTGGTGTGACATGGGGTGGTGTGGGTGATGTGTGTGGTGGTGTATGTGTTGATGAGTGTGGTGATGTGTAGTGGTGTGTGGTGTTTTGTGCGTGAATGTTGTGTTGGTGTTGTGTGCCTCTGTGTGGTGGGATTGTCTGATCTATGCTGTCTCTCTGGCATTCGTGATTAATTTTTGGTCGTAGGGGTTTGTGGGTGATGTGGGTGTGTGTTTTATATTGCGTTGGGTGTGTGGGAGTGATGTTTGTATGTGTATCAGGTGTGTGTATTTTGAATTGTCCAATGTGGCGGTGTTTTGGAGATGTGTGTGTATTTTGAGCGCGGCGGTGTGTACCGCCAATGGAATACCGCGGTTGAAAGACCGCCGCGTGGATTCGTGGGTCATAATAGCATGGGCGTGTTTCTGTTGGCGTGGAGGCGGAGGTTTGGTTTTCGCCAGTTTATCACTGACCTTTGGTGTGGCGGACTTGTGTGGGTGTCTGAATTTCTGTGGATTCCGAGATGTGGGTCGTAATAGCTGTGGCGGAATTCCGCAGCCGCGGCGGTGTTTTGGCGGTTTTCTGCACCGCGGTAAGCGGCTTTTACCGCCAATGTTGTAATGACCCCCATAGTCTCTCAAGTGGATAACAGTGGGTGGGTTGCCTACTGCTTTATCCTGGGGAGTGCAAAGCCACAGTCTCTCAAGTCTTTCCAGTGGGTGGTTTGCCCAGTGCTTTATCCTGGGGAGTGCAAAGCCACAGTCTCTCAAGTCTCTCCAGTGGGTGGTTTTCCCACTGCTTCATCATGGGGAGTGCAAAGCCACAGTATCTCAAGTCTCTCCAGTGGGTGGTTTGCCCACTGCTTTACCCTGGGGAGGGCAAAGCCACGGTCCCTCAAGTGGATAACAGTCTCCACTGGTTCTGGAGGGTGCTTTGTGCCCAGAGTGCTTCATCCTGCCAAGGACTGAGGTAGTGGATGTGATACTCCACTGGTTCTGGAGGGGGCTTTGTGCCCAGAGTGCTTTGTCCTGCCAAGGACTGAGGTAGTGGATACCTTTCTCCACTGGTTCTGGAGGGAGCTTTGTTCCCAGAGTGCTTCATCCTGCCAAGGACTGAGGTAGTGGATGCCTTTCTCCACTGGTTCTGGAGGGGGTGTGTGCCCAGAGTGCTTCATCCTGCCAAGGACTGAGGTAGTGGATGTGATACTCCACTGATTCTGGAGGGGGCTTTGTGCCCAGAGTGCTTCCCCCTGCCAAGGACTGAGGTAGTGGATGCCTTTCTCCACTGGTTCTGGAGGGGGCTTTGTGCCCCGAGTGCTTCATCCTGCCAAGGACTGAGGTAGTGGATGTGGTACTCCACTGGTTCTGGAGTAATCTTGGTGCCCAGAGTGCTTCATCCTGCCAAGGACTGAGGTAGTGGATGCCTTTCTCCACTGGTTCTGGAGGGGGCTTTGGGCCCAGAGTGCTTCATCCTGCCAAGGACTGAGGTAGTGGATGTGATACTCCAATGGTTCTGGAGGGGGGTTTGTGCCCAGAGTGCTTCACCCTGCCAAGGACTGGGGTAGTGGATGTGATACTTCTCTGGTTCTGGAGGGGACTTGGTTCCCAGAGTGCTTCATCCCGCCAATGACTGAGGTAGTGGATGCCTTTCTCCACTGGTTCTGGAGGGGGTTTTGTGCCCAGAGTACTTCATCCTGCCAGGGACTGAGGTAGTGGATGTGATCCTCCACTGGTTCTGGAGGGGGATTTGTGCCCAGAGTGCTTCATCCTGCCAAGGACTGAGGTAGAGGATGCCTTTCTCCACTGGTTCTGGAGGGGCCTTTGTGCCCAGAGTGCTTCATCCTGCCAAGGACTGAGGTAGTGGATGTGATACTCCACTGGTTCTGGAGGGGGCTTTGTGCCCAGAGTGCTTCATCCTGCCAAGGACTGAGGTAGTGGATGCCTTTCTCCACTGGTACTGGAGGGGGCTTTGTGCCCAGAGTGCTTCATCCTGCAATGACTGAGGTAGTGGATGTGATACTCCACTGGTTCTGGAGGGGGCTTGGTGCCCAGAGTGCTCCACGTGCAGTGTGGCCGGTACAATTCCCTCACCTGGGTGTACATGCCACGAGATTTGCGAGGTTCAGTTAGCATGATACGCCATGGAGGCAGCGACATACCCCACAATGCTGCTGCTGCGCCTTCCACCTGCAGGTGCAAACAGTAATGGAAGAAATGCCTCATGGAAGCTTCCCAGGGTCCAGGAACTCTCCTACAGCCTCAGACGACTGACCACTGGGGATGGTAGCCATGTCAGCGGTGGTGCCTGTGTCCGAGGACGCCGCGGGGCCGGTGGCGGTGCTCGCGGTGGTGTCTGTTGCGGCAGTGCTGGCGGCGGTGCATGGCTCTGCACCTGCTGAGGGACACAGCAGGATGTCTCCTGCAGCCTCGGATGGCTGCCCACTGGGGAAGAGGCTGGGGACTGTTGCTGAGGCTGTAGACATGCCGGGGGCGGTGCAGGTGGCGGTGCATGTGGCGGTGCAGGTGGCGGTTGTGGTGGCAGGCAGTTAGCGGTGTTCGTCGCCGTACAGTTTGGCGTGGTCGTGAACAGAAAGTGTGACACTGGTCCCTTAGTAGGTGCCACCATGCCCTCTCCTGACCTGCTCTTCATCTTTTGGCCCTTCCCCAGCTTTGATGGTGCCGCAGTTGTCTTGCCACTATCCCCTTTGTTTTTTGCTGAGCCCTTGGTAGCTGGTACATTCGGCTTGTCTCTCCGGGATGTGGGTACCTTTTTCACCTTGGCAGGTGGCGGAATGTCCTTGACCTCGTTACTTGGCACACTGGCAGCCCTGATGGGTGGCGCACTCGATGACCCCGCAGTTGCTGGCACTACTATACCTGGAGATTTGGTGGCTGAGGTGCTGGGCTGGGACCTGGAAAGCCTGGCCCTAGGGGAAGGACGGTGGGGGTGAAGGGAAGAGGTCAAGGTTTGCCAGGAAAAGTTTTTTTGACACACTGGGACGGGAAGATGGAGGGGGTTTGGGAGTGGAGGTAGAGGTAGTGGTTGTAGGAGGTGTATGTCTGCTGAATTTGGGTGAAGATGCATGGGCCGGAGGCTGTTGTGAGGTGGATGGCTGTTGGATGGGTGTGTGCCTGTGTTTGTGTACTTTGGGAGGAGGGCTCACTGACACACTGGGAGAGGACACTGGGGATGTATGAATGGTAGTGGTGGTGGTGAGTGCACGTGAGTGGTGTGTGGTGATGGGCGTGCTGGTGAAGGAGGCAGTGGCTGAGGATGTGGTGCATGCAGGTGTGAGTGGAGACAAGACAGAGACGGAGGAGGAGGACGTGGAGGAGGGGGTCACAGTGGAGGCAGTGGATGTTGCTGTGTCTGCATGGGGAAGGTGCCTGTGTGAGTGCCTGTGGGATCTGTGGTGCTTAAGTTTGCCATGTCCACTCTTGTGTGTTGATGAGTGTGTATGCTGGTCTGATGGTGTGCTTGGGATAGGCTGAGGTACAGGGGATTGGGTCTGGGTGGAGGAAGTTGTAGGGGGGAGGCTGGACACAGGGACAATGGCTGCCATCAGTGCTGAGGCCAGAGCCTGAAATGCTCTCTGTTGGGCTGCCTGCCCAGAATGAACGCCCTCCAGGTATGCATTTGTTTGTTGCTAATGCCTCTCATCACCCTGGATGGCATTCACAATGATAGATTGCCCAACAGTGAGGGATCTCAGGAGGTCAATAGCCTCCTCACTGAGGGCAGCAGGGCTGACTGGGCAGGGCCTGAGGTGCCTGGGGCGAAGGAGATGCCCACCCTCCTGGGTGAGCGGGCACAGGACACACGTTGAGGGGCAGCTGGGAGGGCGGTGCTGGTAGGGGGGGTGGCGGCTGTACCTGTTGATGCGGTGGACACAGAGGTGCCCGCTACCGCAAGGGAGCTCCCATTAGAGGAGGAGTCGTTGTCACTGCTGTCTGCTTCTGTCCCCACTGTGGAGCTCCCCTCGCCCTCTGTTCCACTGGTGGCTTCAGACTCTGTTGTTTCGCCCTCCAGGGCCAAGTGGGTTGCAGCTCCCTCCTGCTCAGGTGCCAATGCTCCTCCTCTTGATGATGCTATTGCACAAAAGAACAGGGAGACCACAAAAAGGGGGGGAGACAGAAGAAAGACATATCCAGTGCATGCAACACCACTACCGTTGGCGGACACAACACACAGGGAGCATCCCTCCTCACTACGCCATGCACTGACAGTTCCTAGAAATTTCAGCTGACCATGGGGTATGAGGCCTAAGACCAATTGCTGCACACCTGGAAGTCACAGGGGCCTGGCTAGGTGTTGATGGCTATTACCACTGGTGGGTTTCGGGTGCCACATGGCCCTCCTCAAAAGGGACCTTGCCTACCAAGTTCGCCCTGGCCTAGGGGAATCCACTGCCCACCTCCCCCACCCAGACACCTCGTAATGCGCGCAGAGGCAGCTGAATGAGAGTGTACTCACCCCTTTGTGGCTGCTGTGATGCCCTCAAGTGCCCATCCAACTCCGGATACGCCACTGCCAGGATCCGGAACATCAGGGGGGTCATGGTGCAATGGTCACCACTCCCACGTTGGGAGGCCATTCCCAGCTGGGCCTCCGCCGTCTTCTTGCTCCAGCGGCGCAGGTCCTCCCATCTTTAACGGCAGTGGGTGCTTCGTCTGTGGTCGACCCCCAGGGTCCGAACGTCCTTGGCGATGGCACGCCAAATACCCTTCTTCTGGTGGACGATGACCTAGAGGAATGGTACAGGGGGAAAGGAAATTACTTACCCGTCCGGACCATCATACTCATTGCCCCCCAGTTCCCACCCTTGCCCTGACGCACATACAGTCCCCATCCGCACATGCAGGCCTCAGCCCCCTCATGTATCTTCCATCCACACCACTCCAAACAGGCATTGGCCATGCAGCATGCTCACAGTGTACTCACCTGTTTGTCTGGAGGACCGTACAGTTGCGTGTACTGGGGGAGGACCCCATCCACTAGTTTCTCCAACTCCTCCAAAGTGAAGGCAGGGGCCCTTTCCCCAGACACATGGGCCATTGTCGCTTCCAGACACAGGTCACAGCAGCACTTGAGGGGAGGTCCTCTCCTGTTGAAGGTCAGGTATCAAGTGAGTGAACAGACAGAAAATGTCAGTCACGTCCGCGGCGGTGCGTACCGTCACCTCCGGCATACATCGTCATTGGCTCCTGGGACCCATAGGGCCCAATGTAAACCAATGCAGAATTGCGTCGCAGTCTTCGAACGCCCTCTGCGACGGTGTAGAATGCCAGCGCAGTTACCTCATATCCCCTTCTCCCACCTTACAGGTCAGGCAGCCGCTATTTCAGGCCACATGGGATGGATGTTAACTGCGTAACACCTATCTAGGCTGGGAATATAGACAGATACTGGCACATTGCGGATTAATAATGTTTCTGCAAATAACAGATTGTGATACCTCAGTGTTGGATGACTCTCTGCTTGCTGTTCTCCACCATAGGGCACGTCCGCTGGGGCAGGTGAATAGATGGCGGCATCCTCCGGTGTACAGACCCCTGGTGGACCTGTCGACAATGGAAGAGAGACACATCCTAGTCACCTACAGACTTGATCGTGCAACAATCCAGGAACGGTGTGCCCAGTTGGAGTTGGACCTGATGTCAGCTATCCTCCATCCCACAGGAATCCCCCCTCTAGTGCAGGTCCTGTCTGTACTCCATTTCCTGGCCAGTGGGTCTTTTCAAACAACAGTGGCCATGGCATCAGGGATGTCGCAGCCATTGTTCTCTAACGTGTTGTGCAGAGTGTTGTCTGCCATGAAACACATGTGCAGCTACATCATGTTCCCTCAGGTGGAGGATTTGCCTACAGTGAAAAGTGACTTGTATGCGCTGGGACATATCCCCAACATCATTGGTGCCATTGATGGCACACATGTGGCATTTGTTCCCCTCCCACAGGAATGAACAGGTGTACAGAAACCAGAAGAGCTACCATTCTATGAATGTGCAGATGGTGTATTTGGCAGACCAGTACATCTCCTATGTCAATGCCAAGTATCCTGGCTCAGTCCATGACTCTTACATTTTGAGGAATAGCAGCATCCCTTATGTGATGGGGCAACTCCAGAGGTACCGTGTGTGGCTAATAGGTGAGCATAAAGTCCCCACACAGTTTCATCTGCTGTCTGGGTATGGGGCTGTCCCTAAGGGTTAGTGTGTGTCTAACAGTTGTCCCTCAACATTTGCAGGTGACTCTGGTTACCCCAACCTGTCATGGCTACTGACCCCATTGAGGAATCCCAGGACAAGGGCAGAGGAACGCTACAATGAGGCACATGGGCGAACTAGGAGGGTGATCAAACGCACCTTCGGCCTCCTGAAGGCCAGGTTCCGGTGCCTCCATCTGACAGGTGGCTCCCTATACTACTCACCGAAGAAGGTGTGCCAGATAATCGTGGCCTGCTGTATGCTGCACAACCTGGCTTTGCAACGCCAGGTGCCTTTTCTGCAGGAGGATGGGTCAGATGGTGGTCTTGTGGTAGCTGTGGAGCCTGTGGACAGTGAAGAAGAGGAGGCAGAAGAAGAGGACATCAACAACCGAAACAACATCATCATGCAATACTTCCAGTGAGACACAGGTAAGAAGATGCCACTGCTTCCCACATCTCATTCTATTGTTGGCACTGGCATACGTATGTCATTTTCATTTAGTGTATGGACGCTGACTTGTCACTTTGACTTTCCATTTCACTGATCTGGGTCCCACTTTCTGCCCTCTGCTATGTTTACTGCTGGCCTACAGCTGTGTTACATTGGTATGTGAACAAGTAAATTGACATTGCTATATTCCATAGTTATTGCAATTACACATTTGTGAAAGCACAGACTGACTCCAGATTGTTTTGTGATTGAAGTGTGTTTATTCCTGTGCTAATAAGTGGAGGGGGTTGTAAAATGGGCTGGGGGGATGGTGGAGGAATGTCCATGGCAGAGTCCAGTCTATTTGTTTCACAGGTGCATTGTCCAAAGGGGCATAGGAAATGGAGCAATTGCAATTTAAGGATGGACAGGGTGACATAGTGGGACAGAAGGGTGACATTTAGGGGGGTCTCATTTCCTGGCGGGGGTCTTGGCAATGTTCTCTGTCTTGTTCCTGGATCTCAGGAACTGTTTGCTGGGTGATTCTCCATCTGCAGGGGGTGGGGTGCTGGTGTCCTGTTGTTCCTGTGGCAGGGTCTCCTGTCCACTAGCGCCGGTGGAGGTGGGGGCTGTTCATCGTCCAGGCTATTGTCAGGGGCCCCTTGTTGCATCACAGTGTCCCTCCTGGTGTTGAGAAGGTCTGCCAGCACCCCTGCAATGGTGACCAGGGTGGTGTTAATGGACATCAAGTCCGGCCTGATCCCAAGGTAGTGTTCCTCCTGCAGCCGCTGGGTCTCCTGAAACTTGGCCAGTACTGCTGCCATTGTCTCTGGGAATGATTGTAAGCTCCCATGATGTTGGAGAGTGCCTCGTGGAGAGTGGGTTCCCTGGGCCTGTCCTCTCCCTGTCGCACAGCAGTCCTCCCAGTTTCCTTGTTATCCTGTGCCTCTGTCCCCTGAACCGTGTGCCCACTGCCACTGAACCCAGGTCCCTGATTTTCTTAGGTTGGTTGGTTTGTCTGGGTTCCCTGTAGTGGTGGACACACTGCTGATTGACGTGTCCTAGGGACAGAGGGATGGGCCTGCTGGGTGGGTGCTATGCTGGTGTTTCCTGAGGGGGGAGGCTCTGTGGTGGCTCGTGACAGTGTCGGGGGAACCGACTGTCCAGAGGTCCCTGATGGACTGGGCTGGTCATCTTGATCCAGTTGTGCAGAGCTGCTGTCATCACTGTGAGCCTCTTCTGTGGGGGGACTGGATATGTCTGGCACCTCCTGTCTGGTGACGTTGGGTAGGGGTCCTGTTGGGGTGTAAATGCATATTTATTGTATATGTGTGTGCTATCTTGTGCAATGGGTGGTTGACCCTCTACTCCAGTGCTTGCATTATTGGCTTGGTCCTTGTGTGATTGGTGATTTGGGGGGATGACTGAGTCTCTGTAGTTGACATGCTTGGGTGATGGGTGTCCATGCATTGATGTTACATGCAGGGCTTGGTTTTGGGATGTGTGGGTTGTGGTGGTGAGGTATCTGTGGGTTGTTGGGGTGATGGGTGTGAGGGTAAGGGTGGGAGTATGTGATGGCATGTAGGTGGGGTGGGGGGGATAAGGTAGTAAAGATTTGCCTTACCAGAGCCCAGTCCTACTGCTACTCTTGCAAGGCCCTCAGGATGCAGTATTGCCAAGACTTGCTCCTCCCATGTTGTTAGTTGTGGTGGCGGAGGTGGAGGTCCACCGCCAGTCCTCTGTACAGCAATCTGGTGTCTGGAGACCACAGAAAGCACCTTCCCCAGTAGGTCGTTCCACTTCTTTCTGATGTCATCCCTAGTTCTTGGATGCTGTCCCACTGCGTTGACCCTGTCGACAATTCTGCACATAACTCCATCTTCCTAGCAATGGATGTCTGCTGCACCTGTGATCCGAAGAGCTGTGGCTCTACCCGGCCAATTTCCTCCACCATGACCCTCAGCTCCTCCTCAGATAACCTGGGGTGTCGTTGAGGAGCCATGATGTGGTGTGGGTGATGGGTGAGGTGGTGTCTGTTGTGATGTGTGAGGGTGTGTGTTGGTGTGTGTTGTTTGAGGTGTGTGGATGTTGCGTAAGTGATGGTGTTGTGTGTCTGTGGATGCTGGTGTTGTTTTAGGTAGTGTCTCTCTCTGGCCTGCTTTCAAATTTCTGGTAGTAAGGGTTTGTGGGTAATGTGGGTGTGTGCTTTATATTGGATTGGGTGTGTGGGAGTGGTGTGTGTATGTGTATCAGGTGTGCGTATTTTGAATTGTCCAATGTGGTTGTTTTGTAAGTGTGTGTGTATTTTGAGTGTGGTGGTGTGTACCGCCAATGGATTACCACGGTTGAAAGACCGCTGCGTTGATTCATGGGTCGTAATAGTGTGGGCGTATTCTTGTTGGCGTGGCGGTGTAGGTTTTGTTATTGCTAGTTTATCACTGACCTTTGGTGTGGCAGACTTGTGTGGGTGTCTGTATTGTGGCGGATTCCGGGCTGTGGGTCGTAATACCTGTAGCGGAATTCCATGGTTGCAGCGATATGTTGGCTGTCTTCTGCACGGCTGTAAGCGGGATTTACCGCCAGGGTTTTAATGAGGGCCATAATTTTACCAAAATAGCAGGGGTATAAGAAGTGGTAACACACAGTTAATGATCCTGGATGACATTACGGCCCTCATTATGACATTAGCTGTAAATGCCGCTTACCGCCACGCTGACAGCCGCCAACATACCGCCATGGTGGTGGTTATCCGTTCACCATATTATAACACACACACACCAATCTGACAGAATACAGCCACATACACAAATCTGCCGGACCAAAGGTCAGTGATAAAGTGGCGGTCCCAAAATCCATACCGTTACGCCAACCAAATAATGCCCATCACATTATGACCCACGAATCACCACAGCGGACATTCAAAGGTGTAAACCATTTGCGGTACATACCACCATGCACAGAATGGACGCCCACATGCAAAACACCACAACATTGGCCAATACCACATACACACACCTGACACCCATGCACACACCACCCCCACACCACTATTAAACACACACCCACATTACCCACAACCCCTTGCGAACAACAGTTGCTACCAGAAGAGTGAGAACAAGAGCACAGAGACAACTAGACACACACACCGCTTACACTAATACACCGCTCATGCACTCCACATCACACACCCCACCACATTACCCAACACACCCTCACCCGCACACATCACACAACACCCATGGCCCCACAAAAGCATCCCCGTTTCACTGAGAAAGAGTTAAGGGTCATGGTGGAGGAATTTGTCAGGGTAGAGCACAGCTCTTTGGAGCACAGGTACAGCAGATATCCATTGCAAGGAAGATGGAGCTATGGTGGAGAATCGTGGACAGGGTCAACGCCGTGGGAGAGCACCCAGGAACAGGGGACGACATCAGAAAGAGGTGGAACTACCTACAGGGGAAAGTACGTTCCATAGCAGCAAGACACCAGCTCACCATACAGAGGACTGGCGGTGGATCCCCACCTCCTGCCCCACAGCTCACAGAATGCGAGGAGCAGGTACTGACAATACTGCATCCTGAGGGACTCACTGGACACTGGTAAGTCAATATTTACTACCTATCACCCCCCTCCCCCATACCTTCATGCCATCTCACACCCACACCCTCACTCCCATCACTCCACTCCATCCCACACACTGCACCTACACATTGCACTAATGCCAATGCCAAGCCCTGCATGCTAAACCAATGCATGGACACCTTTCCCAGCCCTGCATGGACACCCATCACTAAAGCATGCACAGCATAGGGAAACTAACAATCCCACAATACATCACCAAACACAAGCAAAAGCTGGCAGAGCAACACCAATGTAAGTGGGGAAGCCAGGGAAGTACAAATGTCATAAACTTGAAGCATAATACATCACTTACATCCCCACAGGTACCCCAGCCAATGTCAGTGGAGAGGAGGTGCCACCACTATCCAGTCTTCCAACAAAAGAGTCCCCCAGTGATGACAGTAACTCTGGACTTCTGGATCTGGAGGACCTACCTGGCCCATCAGGGACCACTGGACAGCCCGTCACCCAAGCCAACTCAGACCACCACAGAGCCTCCCCCATCAGGATCCAACACCACAGCACCCACCCAGCATACCCAAACCTCTGTTGCGAGGACACGTCAATCAGCAGTGTGCCCACCTGTAAAGGGACCTCAGGCCACACCTCACACCCAAGACAATCAGGGACATGGGGTCAGTGGCCGTGGGCACACCGTTCAGGGGACAGGGGCACAGGCCAACAGGAAAACTGGGAGGACTGCTGTGGGCCAGGGGGAGGACAGGACCAGGGAACCGACTCTCCAGGAGGCACTCTCTGAAATCCTGAGAGCCTACCAACATTCCCAGGACACGATGGACCAGATCATAGACTACTTTCAGGAGAACGGGCGGCTGCAGGAGGGAGAGTATCAGGAGATCAGAGAGGACTTGCAGGCCATTAACAACACCCTGATCTCCATAGCAGGGGTGCTGGCAGACATTGCCAACATCATGTGGGAGGCAACAGCACACCAGTGGGCCCCTACCACTAGCCAGTCCATCGAACCGCCCTCCACTTCCGCTGCTGCTATTGGGCAGGAAGCCCCGCCACAGGACCCCCAGGCCACCAGCACCCCTCCCCCTGCAGAAGGTGAACCACCCCACAAATGTTCCCTGTGACCCAGAAAAAAGCCAGAGACACTTGCCAAGACCACCACCAGGAAATGAGACTCTCCTGATTGTCCTCTTTGTGTCCCACTCAGTCACCTTGTCCACCTTGAACTGCCATTGCACCCCTTCCTATGTCCCCTTGGACACTGCACCTGTGCTAGAAACAGACTGGAACAATACCCTGGACATTCCTCCATCATCACCCCATTCCATTGCACTTTCCCCTCCATTTCAAAGCACTACAGTAAACACCCTTGGAAAATACTTGAATTCTAGTATTTCATGTATTGAAAATTTGAATTGATGGTAACAGCTACATCCACTGCAAATTAACTGTACATAGTGAGAGCATAGAAAGAATGACCTGTAGCTTGCTGTAGTGATCACATCAGGACATTGTTGTCATATCACCAACATCTGTAAAATGATAATCCATAGGTGACAGTAAGTAGAGGTAACAAGTGGGTAATGCCAGCATGCCACTGCCACACCGAATACACCAATAGCCATAGAAATGTGAAGTTGCACTGGCTCACCTGTATGTCATTGAAAGTACTGGCGGATAACTTATGTTCTGTTGTCCACATCCTCATCCTCAACCTCCTCATCCTCACTGTCCTCAGGGTCCACTGCTGACACAGGGGCATCTCCAGTCACCTCCTCCTGCAGAAAAGGTACATGGCGTCTGAGGGCCAGGTTGTGCAACATGCAGCATGCCACTACTATCTGGCAGACCTTCTCGGGTGAGTAGCACAGGGATCCACCTCTCAGATGGAGGCATCTGAACCTGGCCTTCAGGAGGCCGGAGGTCCTCTCAATAATCCTCCTGGTTCGCCCGTATGCCTCATTATAACATTTCTCAGCCCTTGTCCTGGCATTCCTCACAGGGGTCAGCAGTCACAATAGGTTTTTGTAGCCAGAGTCACCTGCAGGCATTTAGGGACAACATTTAGCCACACTATCCTATTAGGTTAACATCAGAGACATACACTAACATACACCGGGTTGGGACCAACTCTCACCTATAAGCCACACCCTGTGCCTCTGTAGTTGGCTCATCACATTTGGGATGCTGCGATTCCACAGGACAAAGGCATCATGCACCGACCCAGGATATTTAGCATTGACGTGGGAGATGTACTGGTTCGCCCGGCACACCTTTTGCACATTCATGGAGTGGAAACTTTTACGATTGGTGAAGGGGGACAAACACAACATGTGTCCCATCAATCGCACCAATAATATTGGGGATGTGTCCCATTGCATAGAATCCGGCCTTCACTGTGGCCAAATCTTCCCCCTAGGGGAAAGCAATGTAGCTGCACATGTGTTTTACCAGGGCAGACAAGACTCTTGCCAGCATAATTGAGAACATTGGCTATGACATTCCTGCTGCCAAGCACACTGTTACTTGAAAGAACTAGTTGCCAGGAAATGGAGCACTGATAAAACTTGCACAAGAGGGGGGATCCCAGTCGGATGACGGATAGCTGATATCAGGTCAGGCTCCAACTGGGCACACAGCTCTGTGATTCTGGTCCTGTACAGCCTATAGGTGAGTATAATGTGCCTGTCCTCCAGTGTAGCTAAGTCCACCAGGAGTCTGTACATGGGGGTATGTCTCCATCTCCTATTCATCCACAGCGGTAGGTATCTAAGGGGCACAAGAGTGTGTAGGCTGTCACAATTTGAATAACTAAATCACAACAGCAGTCCACATTGTGCAATTACGTATTGGGACAGTGTAAATTTAAAAATATGTGCCTATTTGTCCTGTGACGCAGCAATTTTCGATAGGCCTGTTAACCAACCAGAAATAGCGACCGCCTGTCATGTGTGGAGGTGGAAGTGAGGTAATATCCCAACGTTGGGTGTCGTGGCGATAGGCGGTCATGAACCGCCGTGCAATTCCTCATTGGATAATATTGGGCCCTATGGAGTACAGTGGCCAATGATGATGTATGCCGGCGGTGATAGTGTAGACGTGGCTGCCATTTTCTAAATCATTTTTCGCTTGTTTCCTGATCTTCAACAGGAGAAGACCTACACTACATGTGCTGCTGTGACCTATGTCTGAAACCTACCATGGCCCGTGTGACCGGGGAAAAGGCCCCAGCCTTCACTTCAGAGGACTGATCCTACCCCAGTACGGACTGCTGTATGGGCCTCCAGTTAAACAGGTGAGTACACTGTGGGCACGATGCATGTGGCATGGATGCATGGAGATGTGTGTGAAGGCAATGTGTAAGTGGGGGATTATCTGATGGTGGTGTACATGTCATGCGCTGGGCAATGTGTGTGCCAATGGTGATGGAAACGGGTATGGTGGGCCATGTGTGTGACAGCGTGGACTGTTAGTTTAATAGTGTTCTCCTGTCTGTATTGCCTCTGCAGGTCAGTGCCCATCAAAAGAAGGGAATATGGTGTGCCATCACCAAGGAGGTGCAGACCCTGGGGGTCTATGGCAGGCGGATCATCCAACTTCGCAAACGGTGGGAGGACCTGAGATGCTGGGCATGGAAGACCACGGAGGCCCAGCTGGGGATGGCCTCCCAAAGAGGAAGGGGTGCCAGTCGGACCCTGACTCCCCCTGATGGATCACATACTGGTGGTGGTGTACCCTGAACTGGATGGGCACTTTAGGGAATCACAGCAGCCACAAGAGGGTGAATACTGTGGGTATCATAACAATTTTTGGCTGGTGGGGTGGTATCTGGGTTGTGGTTGTGTGTTAGTGGGTGCCCCTAAGGCCAGGCCAGACATTGCAGCGTAAGTCCTCTGAAGGGTAATGGTTGCGTGACAAATACAGGTAACCTAGCTTGTTAGTAGTCACTTCCAGGCAGGACATCGTGGGTCCCAGGTGTGCAGCAGTTGGCAGTGTTTGCTCCTCATCATGCCTTGGTAACTAGCCAGATCACTGGTAGTGCAATGCATATTGCGTAGGCCTGTTCCATGTGTGGTGTTGGTTCAGTCATTGACCCAGTATATCCTTTGTCTCTCTCCCCTCTTTCTTGTTTTGTCATCCTGTCCTTGTGTGCATTAGCATCATCTGGCGGAGGAGCAGAGGGAGCTGCATCCCACATGACCCTGGAGGCAGAGTCCACTGACGCTGAGGGAACCAGTGGGGCGGATGGAGAGGGGAGCACCATGGTGGAGACTGGAGGGCACAATACAGACTCTGATACCTCCTCCGATGGGAGCTCCCTGGTGGTGGCGGACACCTCTGTGACCACCCCAGCTGCAAGTACAGCCGCCACCCCAATGACCAGCACTGCCCTCCCAGTAGCCCCTCAGTGATTTGCCTGTGCCCGCTCACCCAGGAGGGTGGGCATCTCCTTCGCCCCAGGCACCTCAGGCACTGCCCCATTAAGCCGTGCTGCACTGAGTGAGGAGGCTATTGACCTCCTGAGATCCATCTCTGTAGGGCAGTCAACCATTGTGAATGCCATCCAGGGGCGGCATCCCAGATGCACCAATGCAATGCATTCCTGGAGGGCATTCACAGTGGATTGGAGGCCCAATAGAGATCGATTCAGGCTCTGGCCTCCTCTCTGATGGCAGCCATTGTCCCTGTGTCTTCCATCCCCCCTCCAACTACCACTTCCCAGTTCCACTCCCCTCAACTCCAACTCATCCCAGGCACACATACAGAGGAACATGCACACAAGGCAACACTCAAGAGTGGCACAGGCAAAAACAAGCACCACACTTCATCCCACAGGCACTCACACAAACACCATACTGTTGCAGACACAACAACATCCACTGCCTACACTGTCTCCCCCTCCTCCTCCTCCTCCTCCTCCTCCAACTTCCTCCCAGTCACGTCCACACTCACACCTGCATGCACTACATCTACATCCACTATCAGCATCACCACCCCAAGCAGAACACACACCTCACTGGCAGACACCTCCACAACAACCATGCATGCGTCCCCTGTGTCCTCTCCCACCGTATTTACCCCCCTCCTAAGGGACACAAACGTAAGCAGACACCCAACAGCCATCCACCTCACATCAGCATACAGCCCATGCACCTGCACCCAAATCCAGCAGACATACACCTCCAGCAACCACTCCCTCATCCTCCACTCCCATTACTCCTCCGTCCTCTAACCCCAACGTCCCTAAAAAGCTTTTTCTTTCCCAATTTGACCTCTTCCCTACCCCTCCCCCAGGTCCTGCACATATTGGCAGGGTACCAAGGACACAGCCCAGAACCTCAGTCAAACAGTCCATGGGGATAGTGGTAGCACCACCTACTCGTGGTGGTAAGGATACCAGACCTTAAACACAGACGGAGAAGGAGCCAGCACCACCAGGGAAGAAGGAAAAGAGACCTGCTCCACCATGGAAGAGTGTGAAGAGTCCTGCACCACCAGAGAAGAGTGTGAAGTGTACTGCAACACCAGGGAAGAGTGTGAAGTGTCCTGCACCACCAGGGAAGAGTGTGAAGGGGCCTGCACCAGCTGTGAACAACGGGAAGGGGGCTGCACCAGCTGTGAACAAGGGGAAGGAGCCTGCACCATCCGGCAGCGAGGGGAAGAGCCCATCCACCCATGCCAAGAAGGGTAAGGGATCCACGACCCATGGACAGGAGGAGATGAGGCACTCTACGCCTGCGGAGGCTGCCAGGCTAACACCACCACCACCACCAGCTGTCACAGGGCCCCCACCGCCAGCTGTGGAAGTGCAGCCATCAGGGAGTGCAGGGTCTGCCCAGGAGGCTCCTCCAACCACCACCACAATGCAGCCATCAGGGATTGCAGGGTATGCTCAGGAGGCTCATCCAACCACCACCACAATACAGCTATCTGACAGTGCAGGGGCTGCCCAGGAGGCTCCGCCAACCACCACCACAATGCAGCTATCGGGCTGTGCAGGGGCTGCCCAGGAGGCTCCGCCAACCATACCACAATGCAGCTATCGGACAGTGCAGTGGCTGCCCAGGAGGCTCCACCCACCACCACAGTGCAGCCATCACTGCCAGCGGACGCCATGTAGGCCACCCTCCAGCGGCTGCTGTCTGGGCTGCCCCTCCAGAACCAGTGGACAAGTCATCCACTTCAGAGACTGTGGCCTTACACTCCCCAGGACAAAGCAATGGGCGTGTTGCCCCCTCCAGAACCAGTGGGCAAGTCACCCACTTGGGAGACTGTGGCCTTGCACTCCCCAGGACAAAGCATTGGGCATGTTGCCCCTTCCGGAACCAGTGGGGATGCTCTCGTATTCGTCTGAAGTGCCCCCCCCTCCCTCTGAGATGCCTTTCCACTTGTAAAATGATGCCCCTGCAGTGTTCTCTCCGGCTGTGTCAGGAAACAGGTTGGGCTTTGGACTGTCCCCTGTGACTTTGTGTGCCCTCATGACTTTGGAGTGGGCATTGGCCCTTTATCGACATTTGTATACATTTGGTTTGTGTGGTGGATTTTGCTATGCTAATACATTGTCGTTACTCCAGCATTATGGTCCGTGTTTTATTATGCTGTGTGTTGTGTGCCATTGGTTTACGTGTGCACCTGGTTGTGTGTATGGTGTGTGTGTGTCAGGTGTGTGTTGTGTGTGTGTGTGGCACTCTCATTTTCCTTCCACCCTCCCTTGTGTGCTAGGCGGCTGTACTCACCGTCATCGTCTTTGTCGGCGTCGGCGTTGGTGTTCCAGGTGGAGCATGACGTAGAAGATCATAGGGAAGACTTGCAGTTCGGGTTTCATGGCGGCGTGATTCTTCCCTGTGTCATTAATGGTGAGCCCTTTCACTTCTGAGCTCGGTTTCCGCCAGGCTTTTGATGGCATTGGTACCGCACCGGAAAAGGTGGTGGTTTCCTTTCTCACAATATGGTGGTGAAACCTTTGTCTCCCATCTGGCTGTTGTTGACTACCGCCGTGGTGACGTTTGTTTCTGCCATGAGGGTTGGTGTGGTACATTGGCTATCTACGGGAGTTATCACCGCCATGGTCATAATTTGGCGGTACCGACCGCCAGCCTGTTAGCGGTATTACTGCCACTTTATCACTCACCACCAGGGTAGCAATGAGGGCCTATGTGTTTGACTCCTTGTCCCACCCGTAGCTAGTTGTACGGCAACATATCAACAAGAGAACTGTAGGAAAATATATTCCACAATATCGAGCGAACATTGGGAAGCATAGATATACTATTCTAACTCCACATTTACTTACCCTGAAAATATAGTGCAATATAATATTGCGGGACCAATATATTTTAATATCATTCTCCTTGCAACACCCTTGTAAATTATTGTTTAGGGGTTCTGGAAAAAGCATAGAGTGGAAACTACTGAAAGTACACAGGGCTATAAGAGTCCTATTTATTTCCCTGGTTATTCTACTCCATTCATGACCCTTGAGATGACCGGTAGCAAAGCCAGTGTCTTGGCTACCAAAGGACAATCTAGTGGCAGTGGCAACTAGAACTGACTGCCCCATTTACTGTGCCTGTTTGGTGAAATTTCCTTATGAATTCAGTGAAATTAAATGTGCTAGCTTTTTTTTCTTGCAAACAACTCCTGCTTAATATGCCTGGTTCTCCTGACTCCAGGCAAACAGTAATTATCGCTTTTCCAAAATCATTTAAGATATCAATCCAAGGGTAAAGCCTGTCCTGAAATCAATCCTGAACCCACACACTTAAAAGGACTCAACCCAGATCCCCTTAACCTTCACTATAGCACAAGTCAGCCACCTGGAATTTAAAACAAGTGAAGGACACCCAAGAGAAGGAGAAGCATGCAAGGTCATGTCGATCTCAACTTTGGGAAAATCAAAGGGTCAAATAAATCATATAAAGCATACAGACATTATTCATGGCATAAATATGAAAAGGATCATAATTAACAATGTCAATCAGGTATACAATTAGGTGTATGCTAATTTGCAAAATCATCCCAAATTGCAACTTTGCAATATATTTTTTTTAATTCTCAAGCTTTGCGAGGTGTGTAATTGGGTCATCATCATAAGACATCTGCTCTTCCTAGACATTGGTTCCACTTGCCTTCTTCACACCCCATGTGGGAGCACTCTGAGGCAGGTTAAGGGTGTCATATCCTGTGTCTCCATACAATATCAATAGATAAGCTCACAGAATGTCTCAGTTTAGTGTCTAGTTCCCATGTCCTCACTCGATGTACAATGACATTCCCATGTAGTATTTTTGCACTATGAAGATTGGATCGATCTTATTCCCACGATAGATCCATCTTTTGCACACCCAACATGCTGCATGCATGGCATGCATTTGTGCTGTAATTTCTCAGCATATGCTCTGAATTCGAGCTGGCAATGTTTAGGGTGTGTACACAACCTTAGACCCATCACTAGCTTATAAATGTATATATCAAGATTAGTGTTCAGTGTTTTTGATTTACTTTAAAAAATAGTCTCTTTTAGTTATTTCAGGACCATGATGGGTGTCAATCTTCAAGTGCTCAGAAAAGCATGTCAGATTGTGAAAACATTTGTGATTGTGTCCAGTTCACAGTAAACCCTGATTTATTTATTTATTTAAGGGTTTGTATATGTGCTAAACTATGTCACTGTGTGTCTGCTTCTGAGGGATAGGCTTACTCCATGTCACAATTGCTGATTCAATACATTCACAAGTAACATGCCTGAGCGTTGAAATGGGTGTCTGTATAATGTATCCCACATTTACATGTTGAGAATGCATTACAAAAATGCTCATCTGACACTCATCTTTTTTCTGTGTGAATTTCATTGTCAGGGCTTGGTACACAAACATGTAAAATAGTTATTCTGGAATCCCATTCTATCACACCGGTCATGACAGAGTATGCATTATTTGGACAAAGCATGACAGTATTGATAAACAATTAATTGATAAACAATTCATTAAATCAATGCAATTTTAAGACAGTGAAAAGCAATGCCCAGAGTACTGAGTAAATACATTTTGCATCGAGCAACGAAAACTCTACCATTCATATGTATTCTGTTTTGGGTAAGCTTTGGAGAAATTTTAATTATGCTATTGAAATTAGCAATTTTCCGAATTTCAAATTACACGAAATTCACTACATTTCTCAAAATTAAGCATTAGGCGATTTTGCATAGTTGTTACCCCACCTCAAATCTTATAGTAAGTGTTGCGAAATACCTATGGGAGGCTGGATTGCACGGTACGTGTCTCGCCAACATACCGTAAGCCAGTACCTTGCGAGTTTTTTTTTCATATAAATTAAACTATTAGGTAAAAAAAAAAAAAAAAAGGATGAGTGATACTGGCAAATCATATTTTATAACAAAAGCGCAATTGAACGAAATTTTCATGAGATTTTGTAAAATATCACTAGGAAAAAAATTCACATTTCGCCCACCTCTGTTGTTGAGTTCCAAACGTATAACCAGGCATTAAAAGACAGACTACCTGGCCGGCCTCCTCGAAGGTGGGTAGTACTTTTAGTAAGCCTACCAGCAAGTTCTGCAGCCTCTTGAGCCTTAGGCACACACTCCCTTGTTGGAAGGAGGTGAGTGAATGCAAACTGCCCTCTGGTTAGTGGTCGGCTATATAGGTGTGAGGCCTCCTGTCTCTCAATGAGTCTGGGGTGGGAGGGTCATCCTCAAAGGCTCAACATCCTGTGATTCTGGGCAAATCACTTAATATCCCCAGTGCCTAAAACAAAGAAATGAATGTAACCTTGTGTAATATAATTGGTGCTTATGTAAACCGCTCCAATACTTTGGAGTCGAGTTTTCGCTACATAAAACTGCAAAAAAGGGAAAAAATCAGAAAAAATAGAGAGTAGCCACCTTCCTCCTCGGCACACTTCAAAGTCCTCCTGTATCACTGATGAGGCCATTGGATTAAATTAATGGGCGCTCTCGTGAAGTAGTGCGGTGGACTCTATCTTTTTGAGTTCAGTAACTGTTTAGGCGTCAATAGCTGCCTAGGAGCTCCATCCGTATGAGAGAAAACGAGTGACACAAAACGACAAATCGTGCACTGTTCTCCATATATGGGTTTGAGAAATTCCGCAAGAGTGAAAAAAATAAGCTTAATCGATTGAATCCTGCGGTCAGAGCGTTTTCTTTCTTTTAGTCCCCGCTTTGATTGCTCGGCTGAATCCCCTCTGGCCTAATTTCTCAATTCACTGTCAGTGTTTGTTTGTTTATCTCGCCATCATCACAAGATCTCGCTATGCAAATGAAGCGAGCAGGTGAAGATCTCGAAGGCATTTCTTGGAGATATAAACCATGGTAATTTTTGCTTTAGGGCCTGCGCGCCCTCTGTGCAGGAACCATCGGGTGGAAGCGACCTCCTATCCCTGGAAGCCACTGAAAGTGCACCTGCGTCCAGCAGCCCAGCTCCACACAAGGCCAGCTCCAGCCCTCGAGGCAGGCCGTAAAAGTGCCATCCAGACCATAAAACACTCCAGAGGTGTGCGGAGAGAAGGCCCCCCAGGGTACTGGCACAGGTCCAGGTGTGGCATTATCTATATTGCTCTATTCCCCTGCTCTAGTCCTCGGGGGAGGGGGGTGGTGGTGGGGCTCGTGGCACAAGCCCAGGTGTGGCATTATCTCTATTGCACCAATCCCTGCTGCCCCGGGCTGCTGCACATACCTGTCGGGCCAGAATGTATCTCTGTCCTCGAAAGGCCCGCATGAATACTCTAATGTAGGCATTTACTTATTGGACTTGTTACTTACTTTACAAACTACCGGAGTGTGACCACCGAGTTTTATCAGTGTGGTTCAAAATTACAAACCCAAAGGGTACTCATGCGCAACCTCCGCACAGGCACTGGGGGGTGTGGAGATTCACCGCGGTGATGGAAGTAGCGTAGGAATTGTAACCTAAGGTGTCTGTAGCCTCGTTGCTGGTAGAGGTGGGCGAGCCACAGAAAGCTCGAGCCTGAAGCCTGGCTCTAGCTCGATGTCCTGTTGGAACCTGCAGCCCATAATGGGGCCGAGCGTTTATGTAGGTTCTGCCTGCCTCCCTCGCCCCCACCATCCGGGATGTGGCGTTAGGGCCAGGTTGTATTCTCGGAGTCGGCTCAACATCCTGTGGATCGGGGCAAATTGCTGTATCTGCCCATGCCTGTAAGCAATGAATGTGACCTTTTGTAATGTAAATGCCACTCATGTAAATTGCGCCAATTCGGGCGAGTTTACGCAATATAAAAACTTCAAAAATGCACAAACAGGTAAAAACAAACCCTTAATATAAGATAAGACAAATAGATACTCATTTCCTGGCTGGTTTCTACTAAGTGAAACCAGAAAACCTGGATAAATCGGGGCTTCACCGCTCACATTGTGTGATCTTTGACAAATATTTTATTCACCAAAACTTATTTTTCTTCATTATGGTGTATGAAAGAACTTTTCTAGTGTGAGTTCAGAATAACAGCTGCACAAGCCCCTTTGTGCTTGATTTGTATAGACTATAATGTTGCCTAATAATAATGTGGGCCACATGTGGGTTTATGCCAACTGTCTTGACTCTTAATGCACTACTCATGCATGCTGAAAAACTATTACTTTTTCAACCGTTTGTTTTTAAAAACTATTACTTTCAGTAAGTACTTCTCAGTGCAGTGCTATACGTGACATATTAATGCCAAAGCTTCACGTGTTATGGAAGTACACATTTTTGGACTTTAAAGCGACTTGGATCATATTTACCTAATGTTTGTTGTGTGATTTAAATAGCAAACATTTTCAGGGCTCGGCTCATGCAGGACCTCTAAGATCCGAGATAGAGCCTTGGTTTGGCTGTGCCGGCACATTTACTGTGTCGCCCGCATCTAGTTGGCAGTTACCTTTTTGTGAAGACTTGCGCAGTCCCCATGACTAGCTAGCCTAATACTCGCTTTTAGTTCCCGATAGAGCGAGTGGTTTATGATGCGGTCTGCGGAGAGCCCCCTGATGAAATGTTGACTAATCCACCCACAGAGAAGTGGAACAGCAGCAACTCAAGCTCAGCTAACACCCCGGGAAGGTAGGAGGGTGGAAGGAGGGGGCGGGGGCATTACAGCCTAGTCCCAGTTTCTCACTACAGTTCTCAGAGATGTCCGCAATGAAGGCAAATGCGCTGCAGGCCACACAGCTGGAGATACAGCCATAAACCTGGTGGAGGTCTGTGGTTTGGTGGGGAGTGGGGTTTTAGTTTTCCGGTCTTAGAAGAAGTCGAGAAGCCTTGCGCGCAGCCTGTGGACATAACCCCTAGACACGTAATTCATGGTACCTACGTTTGCCCTTTTGTCCCTCAGTGGGAGTCCTCAATGCGCTAGCATTCTGTGGCGTCCATTACATGCCACAAGTGTGTTTGTATATTTTAAATGAGTACGCTTCAGTGGTACTCGTGTGTTTTTTATTTACTTCACCCGAGGGTATTTATTCCTGTTTCCATAATACCTGTGTGTGCCCATCTGTTTACCATTTGGGCGTGTCTGTGTACCGTCGCTGTGCACTGATCTGTATCACCAGACCAACCTAAGCATCATTATCACTAATGTGTTCTGCATTCTGCCAAAATCCATGGTTGTCTGTGTTAAACCAATGAATGAGCTCAGGCATGTACGATCAGTGCTTGCTTGCCAGTCTACCACCTCGGTAAGTCAATTTGTTTGCTGTTAGTGTTTATGCAACTAGTTGTGTTCATCTGTGCATTTTCGTGTGAGTACCTGTGCACTGTTAGATTACTTGTCTGCCAACCAGAAAATTGTCCCTCAAGGAAAACAGCCTCTACAACGCTGCCTTTACCACACAGTCTTTACCATGCAGGTAAGTTAAGGTAAGAAAAAAAAAAAATATATATATATATGTATATGTATGTATATATATATATATATATATATATATATATATATATATATATATATATATATGTATTAACCAGGTAGTTATAGTTAGGACCTAGTTTCTATAGAAAAAAGTTTTTTTTTTACTTGCCTATATCTTTGGCGCCAATTGATGAATGTTCACAAAATTTTCACAAAAAATATGACACTCACGTTAACTGCTGTCTGGAAAGTTTCAGGGTGATCTGTCAAGTGAGGGCCAAGAAAAGGGGGGTGGTCCCAAAACTTATTTTCTCCATGTTAATTTCCATAGTGATTTTGAAGAGGGATAGAGGCCGAACCGCTGGACGGAATTGCACCAAATTTGGCAGAAAGGTAGCTCTTGGTCCAGAAAGAGCCTTTTTTGTTATTTGGGGTAAATCAATTCAGTAGTTTTTGAGATATTAAAGAAAAATCAAAATTGTATATAGAGTGATGCAGATCCTTTGTGGATACTCCTTGGATCCTCCTCGGTTTCGCAAATCCACTTGCCAACAGCAATGTCATGATTGGCTGGCCGCAACCTGAGAGGAAAGTTGCGACTGCCATTTTGTTTACCCGGACTCAGTTCCCAGCACGGAAAACAAAGATAAAAAGCAATAGAAGGGTTCAGGTAGAGGTACCCTGACCCCATGGGACTAATGGAGGAGTCTGTGGGACCCCTCATAGGCAAGAAATTGTCCCAAAAACTTTTTTTAAACATGTGAGGAGTCACGGATCCTCCCCAGATCCTCTCCGGATCCTCACCGATTCAGGTGGATTTGGGGATCCACACCCCAATTTAAAATAAAAACATACTCTCACTCAGAGGTCCTCACAGCTACACACACACTCACTCACACACCAACACAACCACTCACACAACCCACTCACAGACTCACATACCCACTCAGACACACACACAACCACTTACACACCCACTCATACACCCATGCAGCCACAAACCCACTCATGCCCCCATACAGCCACTCACACACCCACTCTCAGACCCTCAGAACCACTCAAACACCCACTCACAGAGCCACACAGCATTCACACACCCACTCACACACCCACTTACATACCCACACAACCGTTCATGCAGCCACTCATACACCCACACAGACACTCAGGCACCTACGCACACACCAACACAGCTACACCCAGTCACAGACCCACCCAGCCAGTCACACAGGCACCACACACTTACACACCCACACAACCACTCACACACTCACTCGCACACCCTCTCACACACACAGGTTGCAGGGACAGTATAGTTAGGAAATATACATTTTTAAAAATATAGAAATTGATAGAGAAAAACAAAGGTTACTGGGACGTCATAGTTAGGCTCAGAATTCACTCGTACAAAACCATTGAAATTCAGCAGTTATAGTTAGAGTTATTTCTAGTAACTATAGCTCACGTCCTAAGGTGACTATAAGTCGCGCCCCCGCCATACACAGTCTTATTCTTCAAAAATGTGACTTCTAATGTTTCATTGATATTTTTATTGACTTTACAAAAGTACCATGAGTGCTGTAATATCTGGGGTAATTAGCAGTGCAAGGCGAGGCCGTGAGCTATAGTTAATATGTGGGGCAGGGGGCCCCCTCCCACAGCCCTGGGGACCACTACCTCCCAGGGCATTTAAATAATAAGATGCGGGGAGCCTGTGCCCCCCCATGCCCCGGGGACCACCACCCCCTGGGGCAAATACTTAAAAATGTAAAGGGGGTCCATTACGGACCCCCAAATCCCAGGGACCACCACTGCCTAGGGGCTTCTTCAACGTTAGATGGGAGCCACGCTGCCCCCCTTGTCGAGCCATTGATGGTTCTGTGGACTGCCACCCCTCAGGGCCAGCTCCTGCTATGTCCTGTGGTGCCGTCCCCTGGACATAGCTGTTTTCTGAGGCTTGGCAGCAGCTCTGCAGCTGCAGCCACAGCAAACACTTTGGGTTTTGACAGCAGGACCTCTGAAGCAGACCCCGCTGTCAAAATCTGAAGTGTTCATGTCTGTCCACTGCATGCGTGCCAGATGACAGAGATGAAATGCTTCAGCAACCATAGAGCTTCTGCTTGAAGAAGCTCCTTAGTTGGTGAGGCAATGGGAACGCGGGGGAGGCCTTCAGCTTCCCTGTGGTCCCAGATAGCCCGCAAAGGGCTTGTTTTGAAATAACATAAAAACAAAAATACTTATAGGTACCGCAGGGAGCCTTTGAGGGCAAAAAAAAGAGGGCTGGATAATAAAAATAAAGATAGCTCAATGTGAAGGTCAAGGACTTTCACACTGAGCACTGAGGATTTGAGTTCAGCTGACTCGTTTCCTTCTTTTGTTTTTTTATTACAAATTTTTGAATAAAAAGTAAAAGGTGATTTTTTAAAAATAAAAAATACATTTTCATTTTTAAATTAAACAAAAATATGTCATTCTAAGTATTTCATACATCAAATACTAAAAAAGTCTCTCTCTCTCTCCCTCTCACTTTCTCCCTCTCTTTCAATCTCCTTCTGCCACTCATACACCTACTAAGACACTTACACCCCCAATCACAAAACCACTCAATCACCCACTCACAGACCCACTCTCACCCTCAGTCAGACATTCACCTACCCACTCAGACAGTTACTCACCCACTAACAGACCCACTCAGACTCTCACAAACCCACTCATAGACCCATTGGCAGCCTCATCCACCCACTCACAAGCCCGCACACAGACTGACACACCCACTACAAAACTGATGTATGCACTCTCACACCCAGACAGACACTCTCACAGCCACTGTCACCCCCTGATACACCCTCTCACATCTATTCTCACACCTAGAGAGGCTGCGGCCAACTGCTGCCATGCATGGCAAAAGGGTTGTGCACAGCATGGGGTTGGGTGGTTAGTGGGGTTGGCCGCTGGGTCTGGCTGCAGGCCAGGTCTTGAGGCAACCTCCGCTGTGCACAGGTGAAGGATGTACATGGTGCAAGGATAGGTGCTTATATAGGGTTGGCCTCAGGGTCTGGCCCGGTGTTCAACTTCTGCTGTGCACGGCCAACATCCAAAGGCTGTGTACGGCGTTGGTTGGATTAACGTATAGTAATGAAAATTAAGATATGTTAAAAAAAAAACATAAAAATTCACTGAAAAAACTAAAGGTTACGGGGACATTATAGTTAAGAAATATAATTTTTAAAAAAACATAGAAATTCACTTAAAAAAACAAAGGTTACAAGGAGGTTGTAGTTAGGCTCACATTTTAAACGTACAAAACTATAGAAATTCACCAGTTACAGTTAGTTAACCTAAGTAAACTATAATTCGTTCCCTAAGGTAGCTATAACTCACGCCTTGCCATGCACTGCTAATTAACCCACAAATTATGGCACTCATGACATCTTTGCCAACATCATTGATAATATCAATGTAATATTTGCAATAACATTTTTGGATGAAAAAACCTCCTGACATCATGAATGCACCATATTCTTAGATACGAGCCTGTATCCTTAGATCAGGCACTCCATGAGGTCATCTTGGTATCTTTTTTCATTGTCCTTTGTTACAGACAGTCATTCGGACAAGTCCCTCTGTCAGATGTGATGTTTACTCTGAGTGAAGTTTCAGAGGGATAGATGGGTTTCTGTTTGCTAAGCTTTTTTTTTGCAAGCCTGGATCCATCCCTGAACTTGCTGTCGGAATATCGAAGCGTGCCCAGGAAGAATGACGATCTCACTAATGAGGGCTTCCTGGTATACTGCAGGAATCTGTGGTATGATAGTGCCCACATCTGGTGTAATATTTGCCCTAGAAAAATGGTGACAGGCCTCACATATTGAGGGGCTTTCATTAAAAGATAGTTTCCTCTTCTTGTGTTACCTGGAGCACTGAATAATGGTGATCATTCTAGACATAAATGTGTTCCACCATAGTATGAGTTTTTGATCCATGTTTCAAAGTTATTTATACATGGTAATAATTGATGAAAATAAGAAACTGATATTTGGGTACTTGACACATATTTCCTAACAAAGAAAAGCTATCACTTCAAGACAAGATTCCTGTTGCCCATTTAAATTCCAGTGTGTAAAAGTGGTGTAACGCATCTTCTGTCTGAACCTGTAAGGTCTCTATTAACCTGGGTATAGCTCCTCTAAATTCTTCTTATCTCTTCTATGTGCTGCTTGAAATTAGAGGTGGGCTAGCCGCTGAAGGCTCAAACCCAGGCTCGAGCCTGATGTCTAGCTCTGCCTCAGCGTGAGGTCCTGTTGGAACCTCGAGTCTTTAAAGAGTTGAGCTTTCATGTGGTTTCTTCCTGCCTGCCTCCACCTGCCCAGTATGTGGCATTACTATCATAGCTGCTGACTGAGGAACTGAGGAACCAGTTTCGAGTATCAGCATCAGCTCAACATCCTGTGATTCTGGGCACATCATATAATGTCCCAAGCCTATTAATAATACACGTGACCTTATGTAATATAACTGGTGCTCATGTAAAGTACTCATCCTTTTTGCAAGGTTGCACTGTATTTAAAAACTGCACCAAATAAACAAAGGGATAAAACAAAGCCTTAAAACAAGGAAAGAATAAAAAGAGAGCCAGTTCCTTGCTGAGTTGTACCAAGTGAACCAAGAAAACCAGGATAAATGGCAGCTTCACCAATTATATATTGAGATCTTAAGTAAATACTTTATTTCACAACACATTTTTAGAGTGAGCATAGCACCATGTTGGTCTGGGCTTTTAACCATGCCCACCGCACGCCCATCACTATCACTCGTTTGTGGGCTTGCCTTTCAAAAATCCTTTGTTTTTGTTAGTAACTGCTTTACATTTGTCCCTCCTTAGGGAGGTTGTTACCTGCTTGCCCATCGACCCTGTTACATGGATAATTGCACTTTTGCCAATAACTTTGACTGCAAGCGAACTTCTTTTTTCTTTTGTCTCCCTCCTACGGGCTCATGGCAACGCTTTGAAATGGCTTGCTTATGTCAACTTTGACTTCTTATTTTCAGTTTGTGTGGCATGAAAAGTCCAGTTAGGAATTTTCAACGCTAATAGCTCTAACTCGAGCAAACGTGAGACCCATTGCATTGCAAATGTTTGTTCTTCATTATCGTGTATGAAAGCACATTCAAATAAGTGAACTCATACTACCTGTTGTACAAAACTATTACTTTTAATAAGTACTTCCAAGTGCCGTACTATAATGTGCCTTATTAATGTTAAAAGTTTCATATACGTTTTTAATTTTGAAGAGACTTTACCACATTTTATGTGACGTTTGTTTTATGACTTGCACAGAAAATATTTTCAGGACTCGGCTCGTTCATGGGCTCTAAGACCGGAGCCAGAATCTTGACTCAGCTCTGGCTCAGCTGTCCTTGCTAATTGGTTGGCTCACCCACCACTACCTGACATTGTAATATTTGTTGGGATGGAAAAATGCAGTGAAATGTGTAGATGAAGATAAATACCATTAACGCTGATAGGCGATACAATGTTTAAATGACACGAGGTTCCGTTTTCTGATCACCTTTATCGCCCATAGATTTTAGAAGTGTTTTTGGGCAATTCGGTTAAACAACTGCACATTTTCTTCACCTTTGTCCACATTTTTTTGAGGAGCGTGAAGTCTCAACAATCCTGAAAAAGGCTAGGAATGCTTGGCATGCCATGAAAGTATTGGAATATTTAATGAGTGCTCCTTTAGATCCGTACCTCGTTAGCTAATGTATATGAAAATTATGATGTAAAATGCGCCAGGTAGCCAGTCGGCGCTCTCTGCTAGCGGAGAGGACATATTTAATTATCGCATACATTCCAAGATCTAAATAGTACCCATGCATGGAGAAAACTCACAGACAGACCAGCAAAAGAAAATAAGAAGATGCAAATAATAGATCATTTTATTAGTTCACTGTAGACTATTTGGATTATTTTGTTTGCTTTGATTAATTTATTCCTTTACAATGGGGCTAGGCGAGATGTGGGTCAATTAGACCTTTGTTTGGCTGTTCATTGAGGCTGGGATGGTGGAGCTATACCTGTGTCCTAGGATGTCAGTAGTATGTGAGTAGCCCTGACAGAGTAGAAGACGTTTTAACATCGGTAGCAAAGGCTCATTGGTTCTTCGTAGTGCAATTGTCATTCACTTATCCTCAAAGGGAATTGCACAACGCATCATCTCATATTACATCCTCTGTGACACTGTTAGGGACACCCCAGGACAAGCACATGACATTTCAATTTGCATTGATCTTGTAGGTATTTCACACAGTGCCGTAACTGCTATGCTCACTCTAAAAATGTGTTGTGAAATAAAGTATTTACTTAAGATCTCAATATTTTTATTTAAATACAATCAGTCCAAATAATTTGGACCATTTAAATTTAAAAGAAAAACACAGTTTTACATGGTTGTGAAAATCCATTGGAATCGCAATAACTCAAAAGATAAAAGAAGGAACGAAGAAATAGAAATCTAATTGGGAACTCCCTCTGTGAACGGGCAAAAACTGAGCCTAAAGCTCTTGGGGCCTCTCTACAGAAATGAACCTGCGACGGATACGCCAAGCTTCCGATAGAAATTTGGAAACTGAGGAGGCAACCAGTGTGGATGTTTCATATTTGAATATTCTGGTAGCATTGACTCTATCCGACAATAATAGATTTTTACAGAGGGGGATAATCCACTTTCCTTTAGGGTTCTTGTATGAGGGACAGAAAAACAGGATATGCTCGATTGTTTCTTTGTGAAGAGGACAAGATATGCATCTATCAGTCGAAGGGACGCTGGATGGCCAGTGGGCCGTATGGATATTAATAGGCAGGGAACCATATCTAAGTTGTAGATAAAGGGCACGAGCATGGGATGGCATAGGGAGGTTCATGAAAATCTCGGGCCAAGGTTCGTGTTTGATTTGGAGAAATTCTGTTGTTAGCCGACCCAGCCCATTTTGGCACAGTATATCTTCGTTGACTTTTTCCCAATATCTTCTTTTGATGAGATGTTTTGCGTTATTGGGAATCAGTTCTGGGTGTTCCCAGTAGTGGGGATGACCTATATTGGCCCAAGCAGATTTCATCTCCTGCGGGCCCTGTGAAGTGGCTATAAGTTCCCTCACCGCCACCCTATATGGTTCTAGTTCAGGAGTTGTCCAAAGGTGAATCCAATAAGAAAGCGGTCTCAAGGCCGCTATGGTTGTAATACTGTTTAACCCTAAGTCGAGCCTAAGGGGAATCATTGGGGTACCTACCCCTAACCGGGAAACCTGTCTAAGAAAGTTGTTTTCTTTTGTTTGTAAAATATCCAGTCTTCTGTGTGATCCCCATAGTTCTGCTCCATATAAGGCCGCCGCACGGATTTGGGCATTATAGATCTCAGCAATTATAATCAAACAGGGGCTCAGGACCTTTTTTGACCTACGAACAAGGCCCCACCTCTTTGACTTAAAATGAGTGCCCCTTTACCAATGGCTGCCTCCCATTTTCCAGTGTTGATAATCTAAATCCCAAATAGTCAAACTCTTCCACTTTCTCCAGTGGTATTGAATTCATTTCAATTTTAACACAAGTTTGTTTCCTTAGAGAGCTATATATCATAAATTTCGTTTTTTTAGCATTGACGTCAAGCCCAAAGTCCCTACAGTAAACACAGAATTGGTTAACAAAATTTTGAATCCCCACAGGAGATTTGGCTAGCAAGATTGTATCGTCCACGTACAATAAACATGGGATTTTTTCGCCTGCCAATTTGGGCGAGTCGTTTGTGCAATTCTCCAGATAACAGATGCAGTTATTGATATAAAGCAAAAAAAGGGTAGGGGCCAGAACGCACTCCTGCCGGACTCCTCTGTTAATGGCCACAGGATCTGTCAGCTCACCCTCCTTGCCACAACTTATTCGGGCATAGGTGTTATCGTGAAGCCGGGTGATAAGACTCAAGAGACCAGCAGGAACCCCCATGTTGGAGGGTGTTGACCATAGCATGTTCCTGGGGATCAGATCAAATGCAGCTCTTAGATCTATAAAGACCACATATAGATTTCCCCCCCCTAAGTCCACATTCTTCCACTTTATTGCCAGGAATCTTAAGACTTGGTCAATAGTGCTCACTGCAGGTCTAAACCCTGCTTGACAATTAGATAGGGCATTAGATTCCATGATCCATTCATCAAGGTGAGACAAAAGATGTTTGGCATATATTTTTTGAAAATTATCCAGGAGACTGATCGGACGATAATTGGCTGGAATATTAGGGCAACCTTTTTTAAAGATAGGAACTATCTCGGCCCCTTTCCATGAGAGAGGGATAGGGGCTCCAGCTGCGATTGCATTGTAGATTCGATTAAGATAAGGAGCCCATATGTCAGGTCTTGCCTTGTATAAATCGCCCGGAATCTTGTCAGGACCAGGAGCCTTTCCCCATTTTAGTGAATCAATAGCAGCGCTAGTTTCAGCTAAAGTGAATGAGATTGGGATAGCGGCTTGGGATATTGGGGCATCGAGGGACCTAAGAGATACCTCGGGATAACCTGCGTATAATTGGCCAAAATGATCGACCCAGGTTGCAGGAAGAATTGATGTGCCAGGCAGAGTCTCTACAGTTTTCTGCTATTAATTTCCAAAACCTGGAGGTATCTTTTGATTTAGCGGTTTCCAAGATAGCTACCCATCTAGCCTCTTCCCAGCTTCTACGAGCCTTGATACATTTGTTCTTATAATCTTTTCTAGCTATTCTTATAGAATCAACTTGGCCTGTTTTCAGAACTTTCAGAAGGGTGAGCTGAGCTTCCCTACATAAATTGTTGAACCACAGTGCGCAGCACTTTTTCTTGGTGTTGCTAGAGATCTCTTTTGTAAAGAGGTGTTTTAGGGAATCAAACAGTTTACTATGGGCTGCTAAAAGCCTATCTCCCTCATCATCTTCATTGTAATGCAGCATGCACTCCATTTGATTGGCTAGCAGATTGTAGATTAATGGGAGATGCTCGGGGATGTAGTAACGAACTCCCATTTTAAATTCCGTCTATTATTTGATAAAACTAGCTGGTGGGCATAAAGCTTAGAATGGGGTGTCTCAAGTAAAGGGAATAAGCCTCTAGTCGATAGAATCAATGGGTCATGTTCACTCTCTTCATGCTCTTGAACTCTTATATCAACCATATGGCCCCACAGTCTAATGTCGAGGAGTATATAATCAATCTGGCTTCTAGTCCTTCCTCGTTTGAAGGTGGGGTGCAAATTTGCATCAGAGCAGGAGCGACCATTACAGGCTCGAAGGCCGTGGGTTATTGTAATATCAGCCACTAGACGGGCTGTTTTGCCCAATCTCGGCCGTTTGTTTTGAGACTAGCTGTGTGATCTCCCAATAGGCATCCTCTTCCTGATATATTTCTTGAACCAAGGGGTTGGGCTCAAATGTAACGTTAAAATCCCCTCCAATCAAAATAAAATGGGAAATATTATTTTTAAGTAGGCTATCCAATAAAAATAGAGCGTCGTGATCTACGGGGGAACCCACACTCCTGTTGTAAACATTCATTATTAGTAAAGATTTCTCCTCGGGAATCGTTAGCAATAGGGCCTGTAAATCAGGACAGCCTGTGTCTATCGCTACAACTTTGCTTCTGAGAGAACTACTTAACCATATAAGTAGCCCACCTGAAGATCTCCCAGAGGATGGCTTTCGAGCTGGAACCCAATAACTTCTAAAACCTAATCTGTATTTGGGACCCGTCGCCCAAGTTTCTTGAAATAAACATAATAAATGGTTGTCAATAAATTGGCCCCATTCCAAATTTTGCATTTTGCTTTCCAGCCCTGGTATATTCCAACTAAGAACTTTGGCAAAATCACTGGATTTGGTATATCTAGCTTCCTTAGGATGAATATAGTTGCCTGGATTTGTATTGTCTTGTGTAGTGTACACTTCACAGGGTGCAGGGCCCGATAGAATCATATCTAATGGGGTATCTGGGCAATAGAGCCCGGGATCCATAGAAGTAATTGAGGGATGGGGAGCCCCCTCCTTATTGGCTAAATGAAGAGTGTTATCAGGAGTTCCCTGATTATCAGGGTTCGTCAAAGGCAATGGCGTTGCTAGAGTGGGAACATTGGAGACAGTATAATTATAAATAGTGTGCTCTGAAGCTAGAGTGTTGGAATCCTCTTCCCACGGGCCATCACATAGTCAGTCTATCTCCGAGAGAGACAGTGATGGATGTCTATGACCAAGAGCAGGGTTGAGCCGTGTCTCAATTTCACGGGGAACTTTCTGAATCAAAAATGGTTGCCTATTCATAGATGACCGTGCTAATGGATAAAATGCTTGTAGTCTACACAGAGAGACCATACCAATTTCAGGATACGGTCTAACTGCATTTAGCACAAGCTGCCTTACAAGAGCAGGGGAATCAAAATTGATGACAATGCAATCCCCTGTGCCGATCTTTTCTAGACAACCCACCCACCCAACCCTTCTCACCATTAGAATCGAAGATGTCATGGAGAATGCGAACACCGCATTAAGATGTAACCAATGAATAACCTTGTTTTTGAGCTCAGTGAAAGATTCTGGGGATTTGCTTTTAAGTACAGGCACATTAGAAATGACCAAAACATATGGGCAAGACTCCGGGGGGAGTTGCAATGCTCTTATTTCAGCTGGGCCGGTGGTCTGGGGCCTTTGACAGGGAGCTCAAAAGAACGTGATCACAAGTAGAAGTAAAAGTACCAGTGCTAGAAACTGGGTTTAACGAAAGGGGTATCCTTTCTGGTAGATGGGCTGGGGCCATCAGCGGAGAAATAATCGGGGTATTTGATACTCTGGTGAAACTGGTTGGTAGTTTTATAAGAGAAAGACTCTTGCTCGTTGGGGCAGGTCGTCTGTTAACGCTAACCTGCTCGTAAATGGGGAAAGAATGGTGCGAGGAAGGTTGGGTGTCAGTAGTAGTAGAGGGAAAAGGCTTCTGGGTCTTAAAAACTTCAAGTTTGTCCTCTATTGCTTGGAGGCGAGTTACAATTCGAAGAAGCAACTTAGAGATCTCTTCTCTTATGAGAACCCTAAAAAACTCATTTGACTGTTGGTCGCTGGTAAGAGGCGAGGAGGATAGATCCGAGACCTTGATGGAGGGCTGAGTCGGGTGGAGGGGACTCAGAATCCTGGTACGTTTATTTAAAATGGCAGGCTCCCTACGTTTCCTTTTGCCCTTGGGATTGGGAGCGATGGTAGTGGGGAGCTCACTCTTTGGAAGGCACATAGTCGGCGAAATCAGCAATGCAGGTGGAATAGGGTCATTTGGCACTTCACCCTGGGACTTCAGAAAAGTACCTACAGGGGAAGGGGAAGGGGGGGAAACTATAGGTAGCGATCCTAAGTGCGAGGTGGACTGTATAGAAAGGTCGTCACGGGCTACAGAGATAGCTGGGGAAGGTGGAGCTGCTAAACGGCGCTGCACCAGCTCTATTTCTTTCTCTAGAGCCCCGACGGCCTTTTGTAAGAAGCCATCTAGAGTTTTGTTAGATCCAGGCTTCTCTTCACCCCCCCGCCGACGACCCATCTTTCTTGCTAAAGTCTGGGGCCCATATTTATACTTTTTGACGCTAAACTGCGCTAACGCAGTTTAGCGTCAAAAAGTTTTGCGCCGTCTAACGCCATTCTGAAGCGCCATGCGGCCGCCGTATTTATGGAATGGCGTTAGACGGCGCAATCAGACCGGCGCTGCCTGGTTTGCGTGGGAAAAAACCACGTAGACCAGACAGCGCCGGCGTAGGGGGAAAATGGCGCATGGGCGTCTTAAAATGGGGCAAGTCAGGTTACGTCGAAAAAATCGTCTTAACCCGACTTGCGCCATTTTTTAACGACGCCCATCCCCCATCAACATGACTCCTATCATTGTAAAGATAGGAGTCATGCCCCCTTGCCCAATGGCCATGCCCAGGGGACTTATGTCCCCTGGGCATGGTCATTGGGCATAGTGGCATGTAGGGGGGCACAAATAAGGCCCCCCTATGCCACCAAAACAAAATATAAAAAAATAAAAAATTATACTTACCTGAACTTACCTGAATGTCCCTGGGGTGGGTCCCTCCATCCTTGGGGGTCCTCCTGGGGTGGGCAAGGGTGGCAGGGGGGGTCCCTGGGGGCATGGGAGGGCACCTGTGGGCTCATTTTGAGCCCACAGGCCCCTTAACGCCTGCCCTGAGCAGGCGTTAAAAAGTGGCGCAAATGCGCCGTTTTTAGCCACGCCAACTCCCGGGCGTCTCTTTTGCCCGGGAGTATAAATACCACGTAAAGGCCTGGGAGTCATTTTTTAGACGGGAACGCCTCCCTTGCATATCATTAACGCAAGGAAGGGGTTCACGCTAAAAAATGACGCACATTCCGGGAACTTTGGCGCTATTCGCCTCTAACGCCATAGTATAAATATGGCGTTAGTTGGCGTTAGTTTTGCGTCGAAATTGCGTCAAAAAAAACGACGCAATTTCGGCGCAAACGGAGTATAAATATGGCCCTAAGAGCCTTGAGGTGAAACCCAAACTGTAAGGAGACAAAAAAGACCCTCTTGGTACTGTTAGGAACCCCACACCATGTAGTGGTTTATACACTCCACAACCCCTGCTGCCGATGGCAAGCAAACAGAGGAACCCCCAAGAGCAGAAAGGGAGGGGAATAGCCCTGCCTGGACACCAATAGTCGCTGCAGAGAAGTCATAAAGGGGCCCCGCCCCAAAGAACAAGGACCAATGGGCAATGGGGGCCTAATTCCTGCCCCTACGTTGCAACAAGTCAACAGAGTCCAGAGAGCACAATTCCCGGGAGCGTGCGCAGAAAGGGTCTTAAAAGGGGCTCCAGACACCAAGGACCAGTAGGCGAGGGGGGCTGGTTCCTGCCCTTACCTCGCAAGAAGTGAGCCGGAGGCTCTGACCGTACGACCAGCTCAGCAGCAGGGAATAAAAACCTCTCCTTACAGCCCTTCGGGAGTGGAACGTCAGGGGGGTGGCCCAGCCTCTGCCAGGCGCTGACGGGCGCAGGACGGGCCCGCCCTTGGCCCGGGCTTCGCCCAAGCGCCACCCGCACACGTCCCGCGGGAGCGCTGAATGAAATTTAAAGGGCTCCTGCCCTTTGGGAACAGGCAGCAACAAGCGGCACCTCCTCCAAAATTAGACGCGCTTCCCGCGGCAGTGGGAGCGCTGAATGAAATTTAAAGGGCTCCTGCCCTTTGGGAACAGGCAGCAACAAGCGGCACCTCCTCCAAAATTAGACGCGCTTCCCGCGGCAGCGGGAGCGCTGAATGAAATTTAAAGGGCTCCTGCCCTTTGGGAACAGGCAGCAACAAGCGGCACCTCCTCCAAAATTAGAGGCGCTTCCCGCGGCAGCAGGAGCGCTGAATTAAATTTAAAGGGCTCCTGCCCTTTGGGAACAAGCAGCAACAAGCGGCACCTCCTCCAAAATTAGACGCGCTTCCCGCCAGAGATCTCAATATGTAATTGGTGAAGCTGCCATTTATCCTGGTTTTCTTGGTTCACTTGGTACAACTCAGCAAGGAACTGGCTCTCTTTTTATTCTTTCCTTATTTTAAGACTTTGTTTTATCCCTTTGTTTATTTGGTGCAGTTTTTAAATGCAGTGCAACCTTGCAAAAAGGATGAGTACTTTACATGAGCACCAGTTATATTACATAAGGTCACATGTATTATTAATAGGCTTGGGGACATTATGTGATGTGCCCAGAATCACAGGATGTTGAGCTGATGCTGATTCTCGAAACTGGTTCCTCAGTTCCTCAGTCAGCAGCTATGATAGTAACACCACATACTGGGCAGATGGAGGCAGGCAGGCAGAAACCACATGAAAGCTCAACTCTTTAAAGACTCGAGGTTCCAACAGGACCTCACCCTGAGGTAGAGCAAGGCTTCAGGCTCAAGCCTGGGTTTGAGCCTTCAGCGGCTAGCCCACCTCTAATTTCAAGCAGCACATAGAAGAGATAAGAAGAATTTAGAGGAGCTATACCCAGGTTAATAGAGATCTTACAGGTTCAGACAGAAGATGCGTTACACCACTTTTACACACTGGAATTTAAATGAGCAACAGGAATCTTGTCTTGAAGGGATAGCTTTTCTTTGTTAGGAAATATGTGTCAAGTACCCAAATGTCAGTTTCTTATTTTCATCAATTATTACCATGTATAAATAACTGTGAAACATGGATCAAAAACTCATACTATGGTGGAACACATTTATGTCTAGAATTATCACCATTATTTAGTGCTCCAGGTAACACAAGAAGAGGAAACTATCTTTTAATGAAAGCCCCTCAATATGTGAGGCCTGTCACCATTTTTCTAGGGTAAATATTACACCAGATGTGGGCACTATCATACCACAGATTCCCGCAGTATACTAGGAAGCAGTCATTAGTGAGATCGTCATTCTTCCTGGGCACGCTTCGTGATTCCGACAGCAAGTTCAGGGATGGATCCAGGCTTGCAAAAAAAAAAGCTTAGCAAACAGAAACCCATCTATCCCTCTGAAAATTCACTCAGAGTAAACATCACATCTGACAGAGGGACTTGTCCGAATGACTGTCTGTAACAAAAGACAATGAAAAAAGATACCAAGATGACCTCATGGAGTGCCTGATCTAAGGATACAGGCTCTTATCTAAGAATATGGTGCATTCATGATGTCAGGAGGTTTTTTCATCCAAAAATGTTATTGCAAATATTACATTGATATTATCAATGATGTTATCAAAGATGTCATGAGTGCCATAATTTGTGGGTTAATTAGCAGTGCATGGCAAGGCCCAAGTTATAGTTACCTTAGGGAACGAATTATAGTTTACTTAAGTTAACTAACTGTAACTGGTGAATTTCTATGGTTTTGTACGTTTAAAATGTGAGCCTAACTACAACCTCCTTATAACCTTTGTTTTTTCAGTGAATTTTTATGTTTTTTTTTAACATATCTTAATTTTCATTACTATACGTTAATCCAACCAACGCCGCACACAGCCTTTGTATGTTGCCCGTGCACAGCAGAAGTTTAACACCGGGCCAGACCCTGAGGCCAACCCTATGTAAGCACCTATCCTTGCACCATGTACATCCTTCACCTGTGCACAGCGGAGGTTGCCTCAAGACCTGGCCTGCAGCCAGACCCAGCGGCCAACCCCGCTAACCACCCAACCCCATGCTGTGCACAGCCCTTTTGCCATGCATGGCAGCAGTTGGCCGCAGCCTCTCTAGGTGTGAGAATAGATGTGAGAGGGTGTATCAGGGGTGACAGTGGCTGTGAGAGTGTCTTTCTGGGTGTGAGAGTGCATACATCAGTTTTGTAGTGGGTGTGTCAGTCTGTGTGCGGGCTTGTGAGTGGGTGCATGAGGCTGCCAATGGGTCTATGAGTGGGTTTGTGAGAGTCTGAGTGGGTCTGTTAGTGGGTGAGTAACTGTCTGAGTGGGTAGGTGAATGTCTGACTGAGGGTGAGAGTGGGTGCTTGAGTGGGTTGTGATTGGGGGTGTAAGTGTCTTAGTAGGTGTATGAGTGGCAGAAGGAGATTGAAAGAGAGGGAGAAAGACAGTGAGAGGGAGAGAGACAGAGACTTTTTTAGTATTTGATGTATGAAATACTTAGAATGACATATTTTTGTTTAATTTAAAAATGAAAATGTATTTTTTATTTAAAAAAAAATCACCTTTTACTTTTTATTCAAAAATTTGTAATCTAAAAACAAAAGAAGGAAACGAGTCAGCTGGACTCAAATCCTCAGTGCTCAGTGTGAAAGTCCTTGACCTTCACATTTAGCTATCTTTATTTTTTATTATCCAGCCCTGTAGTGACATATTTGGCTCATACTAGAGACAAGGAAGGGCTACAAACAAGAAAAGGATAAATCTGCACCATATTTAAGGCACTAAAGACCAGATCTACAAGAAACTGGTGCAGCGCAGTGCTTCACCAAAATATTAGCGCCGTGCTGTGCCAATTTTGAAACATAAGGATGTACCGTATTTACAAAAATACAGCACACCCCTGCGTTTCCCCCTGCGTCAGCGCTAAATTAAGCAGCCTGCACCAGTACAGGCATCCTTGCACCATAGTGCAAGGGTGTCTGTGTTGAGGGAAGTGATTGTTTATGTGCAGGAAGGTTTTCCTTCTTTCACATAAACAATCTACAATGGTGATTTGTTACCTTTATGTGTGCTGCACAATGCAGCACACATAGAACTACTAAATCGGCATTTTTGAATGATTGTTTATGTGCAGGAAGGGACGCCTTCATGCACATAAACAACCATTCATGGCCTTTTGCTCTTTCTGTGTGTGCTGCATAATGCAGCACACATGGAATAAACCAAAAACTAGGAGGAATAAAAGTATTCCTCCTCGTTGTGCCATGCTAAAGCCACCCATGGGGTGGCATTAAGTTTTGGCTCTGCTACAGATTTATGCCTTCTAGTAAATTTGTGGCAGTGTTTAAAGTAATGTGTGTTGCGGTGGAATGCTCACAGCAACACACATGGAACGCCCCTCTGATACAGAAAACTGTGTTGGAGGGGCCTACATGTACAAGGCGGCGTTATGCCACATAAAGTTGCTTAGGGCCACCTTGTAAATGTGGTGCACTGCACAGATCCACCGGAGCATTAATAAAAGTGACCCTCCAGTGGCACTAGGGCCTTGTAAATCTGGCCCTAAAACAGGTGCAGCGATAAGATGTCTCTAACGGTGGGCATCATTACCCACAAGTAATGCCATTTACTTGAAGTGTTAAAGAGTTCTTTGCAAAGAAAACCACATAGAGTAGAAAAGAAAACTAGCTCCTCTCTTTTGATATAGATAATCAACTTTATTTTCTGGATATGAAGATCTTTTCTTTATCAATTATTGATTTGATTAATTTCACCTGCCTGTGCATTATCACGTTTCTTTATGACTCATATTCAAAAAGTTAAATATTTATACTGGGTTTTAATTTTCAATTCTTGTAGATTTAGGTTTTGCTATATGTACAATGAGGAGAGGAGGGTGTTATAAGGATCAATGTTGCAGGATTCAAATGTAATGTTCTTGAAATATGATGTTGTGATTACTTTATCTAGTCAGGCAGGTTGACACTGGACATCTGTGGTTTTCTGCTGTATATCCCCAACCACTCTATAGAGCACCCAGGAGAATAGCAGACAAAATTCTCTGTGTGCTGGTTGGTTACTGAGCAGTTTAAATTCAAGGTGACACATCTAAGATCTCTGCCGAGGGTTCCCACCTGTGTCCTGTAGCCTCGATAGCCCCAATAATAATATTTTGTATATGTTTAAACTTCAGCAGAAGACTGCTGCTCAGCTGTGAGAAGCATTTTCATGACTAGAATTCGATTGACACTCCCCTCAAGTCTAGGATACATCGAGGACTCAGCCTGAAGGATCTGACAAACTACCAGAAGAATTACCTAAAGCATATATGCTCTGCAGCAGAAAGAAGAGCAAATTGAGTGGGCCGTGAAACGAGGGCAATAGCTAAGGAACAGCTAAGGCAACAGCCTGAGCGGAGGAAAGGCAACAGTGTGGACCAGGACCAAACAAAAGCAAGCAACATCGTCTTCCCATATCCATGACCAGATTCCAACTGTAACTCTCCTTTGGATGCTTGCTCGCTAGTGTTCCTCAGCACCCCACTCTAAGACTGGTAGAGTGCAGCCAACCAAGACCTTGGGCATGCTGATCGCAAGTGATGGAGGGACACATATTTCCTTCTCTCTTCTCTGTCTGCCCCTGGATAGAGTGAATACACTTACCTTCCTGCGGCTAATGTATAATTCGTTCTGGTCAAAGTAAACAATTATTTAGTCTTAGCAAACCCTTTCAGCTATTTATGCACTCAGCTATGAGTGCTACAGGATAGGTCAGACAGGCCTTGTTGCAACTCCATGTCTTCTTTTGACTCATAAGTAATACATCAACCCTGGTAGAAAAGACAACTTCTGAGAGTTCCTAAGCTCCAGAGACCAGTAACTTTGTCATAACCACTCAATAGGCTAACGACCAGCTAGATGCTTGAATAGATTAACTGTTGGTGCTACAGCATCTTTGCAATTGTATATTGCCTTTAGAAGGTGCCTGGACCACCTGATTTGCTTTGTTTTTCCTGATTTTAATTGCCATATTTTGGTGGGATTAATGTGTCATAGTGTGGCTGGATCTAGACCTATCATACCTCCTAGAGTAAGCTTTAGCTGTTCGTCCAAGATCCTATTCAAGTTTCAGGCTGTAAAGGGAGTGTTTGCCATTCTCTTTTAGATTAATACTATCAAAGGCCCTGGGAGTAACATTTTGGTAAACGACAATACTCAACAAGGATATTGACCAGTAACCACTAATTTCCCCAGGATCTTAGAGCTATTAACTGTGAGCACTAGAGCAACGGGCAATATATAGACTTCCCACGTGGCAAAAGTATGTGACTCATGAGAATCACGTGTTCGATCTGACGGTTGGTTTTCTATTAGAAACATTTTATTTTAGGCACATACATGATTTGGTGCTGTGGAGTGATAATAATTATCGTTAATGTACCAGATCATAAAGCTATGTAACAGTTCATAAGTTATTATGCAGCGACATCTGACAAAAAAAAAGTTCGATCTTCATTTTTTTCTAAAAGAAATGAAGAGCAACTCAGCAGTTCAAGTCTTATGACCTTCCATGTTTGCTGATGTACTCAGTCATTTCAGGATTGCAGGAATTCTCAAAACTCATCCAGGTTATGCCTGGAAACATACTCCTGGAAAAAAAAAAGATTTCAGATTCACACGCTATAACATAGGCATGTGCATTCTTTAATGTGAAAAATCAAAGCACATGCAAATGGACTTTCTAACTTTTTATAACATGGGAAAAATACTTTCTCCATGTATAAATAAATGATTTCCCAAAACGTGCTCCATTGTTTGAGGTGTTCCCTTCCTCTCCCACAGTGAAAAGTGTCTGAGATTTCCTCCTCTCAAAGGAAAAAAAAAATACTGCTGTATTTGACGAGTAACTTTCAGACATTTTCCAGGGTGGGAAGGGCTGGCCATTTGTGTATGTAAGTTTTAGAAGTAGTTTCAAATAGTTTCACGATTGAAGTCTATTTATTTTAGTCACTGTTTTTGGAAAATGGTGCTGTATTGTGAGAACAAGTTTGTAAAACAATACAGACTAAATGTGAAAAACTAACACAACAAAATAATAACATTAATAAATGTAATCTGTTTATAACGTTGTGCATTATTCTTCAAGTATTCTGCTAAAGAGGTTGCTACCTGATCATCATTCATATCAATGTCTACTGCAGCTTTAGAACCCGGATGCCCCCAGCAGGCCCTTGCCCCAACACCCACCAAACACAAACTGACAGAGTCTGAGAAGAATTTTTATCTACAAATGCCAATTAAACTCATAATCATAAGAAACATATCATGTAAGTCATAATTCAATCATGTCATTAATCATTTCATAAATCATGAAAATGACACAACCAAGGATCCTCCCGCTTCCCGATTCCGTTGGACCACACAGGTGAACCTTACTTCACCTGTATCCTTGGGGGGGGGTGGTTCCCAACACCTCGCTGTCCCTTGTCCTCATGCTCCGGGTTCCGCCCCCCCAACACCAAGCTGCCGTGGGGGTGCAACGGAGAGGCCAGGAGCGGAAGCCTCATGCCCAGCCCAGCAATCTGTGCACCCTAACGCCCAAGCTGGTGTGTACATACGCTGGTTGATTCAGGACTGCAGGATCTTACCTTCGGTGTTATCCAGGGTACCCTACCTTGGGTACCCCTCTGTTGCTTAAGGTGAATTTTATTATCTCATCTCACGTCCTAGTATTCCAACACCCACATTATCCTCAATCTCATGTCTAAGGGATGGGAGGGTGGGTCAAGTCCAGTCACCAATCTGCACGCCCACGCCGCGTCATTGAAAAGGCTGAGGCCTGATCTGGGGGACCATTTATGTACCACCCCAACAGATGCGGCACAGGCGGCGACTGGAAGTGATGCCGCCCCCCTCAAATTCTTGCTGTTACGCCCTCTCGCCTTGCAAGAGGGCAGAAGCACCCAGCCAGTCAAAGTAGGAGCAGCGATCGGTGCTTGGGCCATGGCGGCCCCGGGTCCTAAGCGCCGCCCCCCCAATTGGGGGGGCGCTCTTTCATAGAACTCGGATGCCCCCAGTAGGTCCTCACCCCAACACCCACCAAACGCAAACCAACAGAGTCTGATTGTCTTTGGAATTGGAAGAATTTTTATTTACAAATGCCAATTAATGAAACTCATAATCATAAGAAACATATCATGTCAGTCATAATTCAATCATGTCATAAATCTCATAAATTATTTCATAAATCATTTAATAAATCTAAAAAATCATGATAATGGCACAACCAAGTATCCTCCCGCATCCCAAACACTGTTGGACCACACAGGTGAACCTTGCTTCACCTGTATCCTTGGGCGGGGGCGGTTCCCAACACCTCACTGCCCCTTGTCCTTGTGCTTTGCGTTCCGTCCCCCAACACCAAGCTTCCGTGGGGGGTGCAACGGGGTGGCCAGGAGCAGAAGCCGCGTGCCCAGCCCAGCGATCTGTGCACCGTAACCCCCAAGCTGGTGTGTACATCCGGGGAACAAACAGCCAAGTCATAATGAATCAAAGTAAGCACATCATGAATACCATTATTGTTATATCAGTTTATAGCCTCTTCATCTGGGCAGAGAAGGCCCAACGATGAACAGCTGAGTCATAGTAAGTCAAAGTAAACACATCATGAATAACATTAATGTTATATCAGTTTATAGCCTCTTCATCTGGGCAGAGAAGGCCCAACAATGCTTCGTGGGGTATATGCCATTAAACTACATGGGAAACACTGGGATCTCCTACTGAGATAAGAAGAGGGGCGTCAGCAAATGGACTTCACAGTAAGGCAGAAAGAGTCAGCCTGACGCATGTGTAGAAGCCATGAAGTAAGTGCTACATCGAGCACTATAAGTCTACCAACTGGCCACAACCAAAACAACTTTCATCCATGCCACTGCGCCAACCGAGCCAACGTGTCAATCGAGACTATGTGCACCATGCCCAGTGGGAACTCTTAGCTAAAATAGGAAAACTACTGAGCCAATGTCCTATCTGCACTGATGGTCAACTTGCCACCAAGAGCTAACTTATATGCAGACACAACTTGTACATAGCAAAGGCAAATAGGCCCACGTGCTGTAAAGTAGGGTGAGACATGTTGCCTCGCTTTTCAACTTAGTAGTATTTAGGGAATGAAGTCAGGCTACAGTTTTGCACCATCTCAGTACCTGATGCACACAGAGTGCACAAGTTTGCTGCATTTACCTACTAGAAATTTAGAAAACCCATTTTTGTAAAATGTGAAAAGTGGGGCTTTGAGGCACAATCTGTTATGCTGGAAAATTATGCAAAACCACAATCGTTCCTTTAAAATTACAGAATGACCTTTAACAGGCCTATCTGTAAGTCAAATAATGTCTACATACAATCTGGAAACACACCACGACCGTGCTGCAAGGCTGCTGCAAAACACACAAACGCACTCGATGCATCCTGCAGGGACCCCGTGACACACACAGGTCATGCATTACCATAAGACCAGGAATACGCCCAACTACAAGTCCCACAATGCACAGTGGGACAAAGCACAGGATCAGATGTTGGACAGCCTGATGCGGCCATGGTTTTCATGTGCACTCTAACCGTTATGAGCCCGCATTTCTAATGACGTTATAAAGCCAACAGTGCAGAGTGACATGCAGGGCTGGGAGGTCTCGTCAGAAAGCAACAATCATTCGTGAACAGCATGGGGAGAGGTGCATACATCCTGGACGCCATGAAAATAATAAAAACCCTGGCCCTCTTGTTCATTACAACCCTAGCTTGGTCTCGAAGGGGGATGGTTGGCAGTGTTCGAGGAATGGGACATTGAACCCGAAAGTGTCCCGCAGCACCCCCACCTCGGCGCTGTCCTCACCTTTAGTTCTCTGCGGCAAACCTTGTGCCGAACCTCTGAGCAGAAATGCAAAGAGCAGAAGTGCGAAGACCCTGTGGTCCCACATACTGCCCCTGCGCTGTCTGTCTCCCCTGGGTTCCAGGATCCCAGGTCGCACTCTTCACTGGTTAATGGTCTGTGCCTTTGCCGCCCACGCCTCATCATTGAAAAGGCTGAGGCCTGATCTGGGGGGCATTTAAATACCCCCCCAACAGATGCGGCGCAGGCGGTGACCGGAAGTGACCCCGCTCCCCTCTAATTCTGGCTCTTAGGCGAGAGGGCAGAAGCGCCCGGCCAGTCAACGTAGGAGCAGCGATCGGGGCTCAGGCCACGGCGGGCCCGGGTCCTATGCGCCACACCCCCCTAACTGGGGGGGGGGTCACTCTGTCATAAGAGTTCAACTACCTTTTAGTATGTATCTGGGCTTTTAACAACGCCCACCTCATGCCCCTCACTACCACTAGTTCCTGGGCTTGCCCTTAAAAACTCCTTTGATTACATTAGTAAATGGTATACGTTTGCTCCTTCTTGGGGAGATTTTATTACCGCCTTGGCCATCGCCCCTGTTACATGGCTAATTGCACTTTTGCCGATAAGTTTAACTGCAAGCAAACTTCTTTTTCCTTTTGTGTGACTCTTCATGCTGATGTTCATGGTGGCCGTGGCACTGTGAATCGGCTCGCTTATGTGACACTGTTTTACTTTTCATTTTCAATTTATGTGGCAAGAAAAGTCCTCTTAGGAGTTTGCAACGCCAATAACTAATTCGAGCAAATGCGAGACCCATTGCATTGCAAATGCTTGTTTACTTCCTGTCCCCTAATGAAAAGGCCTCTTAGACCAGGCAAACGAAAGGCTTCTTCTAAGTAGGGAGCCACGAAATCTGGATTAATTTTATGAAATGTCAGCATTTGTTTTTTTATATAAGTATTTTATCACTAAAAATGGCTATTGCACATTTCGATCTAACACCTCCATAATTGTATTTAAGGTATTTTCTGATTCTTACAAATAAAATAATCTGTCTATCTGTGTATGCAACCGAAGCAAATACTCGCGAAGAACCAGGCCTAATGTCCTTTTAGCAGTGCACATTCACAGTCTTTCAAAATTATAAATTAATGTAGAGTCACATGGTGGCCTCAAAGGGCTCCAGAGATAATTATCAGGATATATACCCTTAGAAACAGAGTCATAGGACAAGCCCCATTGATGCATTAAACCTCAATAGGCCTTTAAAGGCACGTGAGCTTTCCATGAGATTTTGAACGTGATTCCCAAATATATATATATATATATATATATATATATATATATATCTGCATAGTTTTCAACTTCTCAGTGCTAAATACCAAGGCCCTGATTTATACTTTTTGGAGCAAACCTGCACTAACGCAGTTTTGCACCAAGAAGTTTAGCACCGGCTTGCACCATTTCTGTGCACCAGCCAGGCACCATATTTATGGAATGGTGCAAGCCGGTAAAAAGGGTGGGCTAGCGTAAAAAAAAAAATGAAGTTAGTCTGGTGGGGCTGGTGCTATGGAAGATGGGGGTTTTTCACCAAAAAATGACATTAGGCAGGTTAGAGTAAAAAAAATGACTTTTACCTGCCTAGAGTCATTTTCTGACGCAAAACCATCCATACCACATGACTCCTGTCTTAGAAAAAAAAGGAGTCATGCCCACCACCCCAATGGCCAGCACAGTGTTCTGGGGTCCCCTGGGCATGGCCATTGCACCCAGTGCCATGTAGGGGGGCCATTTCAGGGCCCCCAAAGGCACTTTAAAAATAAAATGCAATACTTACCTGTACTTAACTGGGATGAGGACCCCCATCCTCTGCAGTCCCTCTGATGTGAGGGGGTGCCCCTGGGGACTGGGGAGAGCACCTGTGGGCTTATTCCATGGTGTTCCACCATAGAAATAGGGCCACAGGTCCCCCTAATACCTGCCCTGACCCAGTCGTTAAAAAATGGTGCAAAGCAAGCTTTGCACCATTTTTTGACCTCTCCTCCCTCTCGTGCACCATTTTTGCACAGGAGTATAAATATGGGGTTAAGGCAATAGAGTAATTTTTTGCACGGGAACACCTACCTTGCATCTCATTAAGGCAAGGTAGGTTTCCAATTCCAAAAAATGATTTTAACTCCATAAATTTGGTGCTAGACGGGTCTGAAATAGTAAACAGGCCTACTTTAGTCCTACCAATAGCTGGGAGTTCATCATCATACAATAAAACTGTTATTGAGTTTGAACCAACGTTTGTGAGACAGTTTTTTATTATTCAAGGCACCAATTTATGTATAAATAAAGTGAACAATCATTGGTCTGTCACATAATCATGTTTAGGTTCATTCTTTACAGATGATGAGGCCATCATATCACTTGCGGTATAAACCAGACTTGTGTCTATGTCGAGACAAGCAATTGCTTTAACAAAAAAACAAGAAGGCAGGATCAATAAACTATTCTTATCAACCAAACCAAAGACTGCTGGCAAGTCCTTGAAATATGCTCAGTTTGGACATGTAGGCCAAACACCACAAAGAAAACACATGACATAGGGGGTCATTCTGACCTCGGCGGTAAAAGGCTCTTACCGCCGGTCAGAAGACCGCCATTCTACCGCCGCGGCCGCGGAAACCCGCCACGGTCATTCTGACCAACAACTGCCAAGCCGCCAAAAACCCGACATCCACGGAAGGCCGCCTCATCAGCGGGCAGCGATAAACTGGAGATGACCAAACCTCCACCGCCACGCCAACACAAACACGCCCATGCCATTACGACCCACCAATCCACGCGGCGGTCTTTCAGCCGCGGTATTCCATTGGCGGTACACACCGCCGCAGTCAAAATACACACCCAGGCATCAAAACCCAGCCACATTGGACAATTTGAAATACACACACCTGATACACATACAAACACCACCCCCACACATCCAAGCAACTATAAAACACACACCCACATCACCCACAAACCCCCACTAGTTGGAAATCGGAGAGAAGGCGAGAGAGAGCGAGAGAGAGAGAGAGAGAGAACAGCAATCGAAAACCCCAACACACACAGGAACCCAACATCATCAACCACACCACATCTACGCACACATCACCACACACCACCACTCACATCAACGCAAACACCACCCCACACCTCATCCACACCACCCCATGGCACCCCAAAGACACCCCAGGTTTTCTGACCAAGAACTCCGGTTCATGGTGGAGGAAATCATAAGGGTAGAGCCCCAGCTCTTCGGCACACAGGTGCAACACACCACAATAGCCAGGAAGGCGGAGCTATGGCAGAGGATTGTCGACAGGGTCAACGCTGTGGGACAGCATCCCAGAAACCGGGAAGACATCAGAAAGCGCTGGAACGACCTACGGGGGAAGGTACGGTCGATGGTCTTCAGACACAACATCGCTGTGCAGAGGACTGGCGGCGGACCACCACCCACCCCTCCCGAATTCACAGCATGAGAGCAAGAGGTCCTTAACATCCTGCATCCTGCGGGCCTCGCTGGAGTAGGCGGAGGAATGGACACTGGTAAGTCTAGTCTCAACTACTCCCCCCCAACCACCAGCATGCCAACCCACACCCCCACCCTCACCCCCAACCCCCCAGCACACAGCCTCCCTGCCAATGTCTCACCAGCACAACCCACCCAACCCAAAACCAAACCCTGAATGCCAACACAAACCATGGACACCCATCACCTATGCATGACCACTGCACATACCCATCCCCCCCACAAACCACCCTCACAACTCCTGCCACAAGGGGATGCCAGCACTGGGGGACAAGGGCACCCACAAATCGCACACCATGGAACACACAGAAGCAATAACCATACTCTTTCACCCCTGCAGGGCCCGAACGCCAACACACCGGCCAGGAGGGTCCAGATATGTCCATCCCACCCCCAGAACAGGCCCGCAGTGAGGACAGCAGCTCTGTCGACCTGGAACCTGATGACCAGCCCGGACCATCGGGGACCTCTGGACAGTCGGTTCCCCACACACAGACACAGGCCACAGCAGACCTAACCCCCTCTGGGAATATCAGCACCGCTCCCACCCAGCGGGCCCATGCCTCTGTCTCCAGGACAGGTCAATCAGCGGTGTGTCCGCCACTACAGGGCACCCAGGCTGACCCAACACCCCAACAACAACAGGGACCTGGGGGCAGTGGTAGTGGGCACACCGTCCAGGGGACAGAGGCCCGGGGAAACAGGGCAACTGGGAGGGCTGCAGTGCGACAGGGGGGGAGGACAGGCCCAGGGAACCGACTCTCCAAGAGGCCCTCACCACCATCATGGGAGCATACCACCGCTCCCAGGAGACGATGGCGACGGTAATGGCCAGGTTCCAGGAGATCCAGGCACAGCAGGAGGAACGGTACATGGGGTACAGAGAGGAGCTCAGGAACATCGTCCAGGCCCTGAACCTAATAGTCACCACATAGCGGGACCATGTGGCACCCCAAAGGGCCCCTGTCACCAGCCCGGACCAGAAACAGCCTACCACCTCCGCCGGCGCTAATGGACAGGAGGCCCCCACACAACGACGGGCCACCAGAACCCCACCTCCTGCTGAAGATCAACCACCCCGCAAGAGGAGCCTGAGATCACAAAGGAAGACAGAGTAGGATGCCAAGACCACCGCCAGCCTAAGATCCCCCCGGATGTCATTCCACTGTCCCACATCGTCACCCTGTCCAACCTTGAACTGCCCCTGCTCCATCCTTCCACAGGCATATGGACAATGCACCTGTGCGACCGAGAACTGGACTCTGCCATGGACATCACTCCACCCCCACCCATCACCGTTTTACTATCATGGACCTATATGTAGCACTTTAAATAAATCACTTATTGCACATAAAACACTCAGGAGTCTGCTTGTATTCTTAACAGATGTATTACACATAACGTGTCAAAAATGTACAGTTACATTGTGATGACAACATACCAATGTCAAAGTGCTTTACTGCATGGCCGAACAAACCAGAAGTCACGCAGTGGGTCATACAGCTCTGAAAAGCCAAGGGAAAGTCACAATTCAGTTGAAAGGAACTGGGGGGAAACACAGAAAGTAGAGATGCAGGAGGCCAGAAGTAAATGTAAAATGACGTGGGGGATTCTTACCTGGGTGCTACTGAAAATACTGTTGTATGACCGTGTCCCTGTTGTCCGTGTCGTCCCCGTCGTCTTCCTCCTCTTCACTCTCCACAGGCTCCACAGCTGCTACAACACCACCATCTGGACAATCCTCCTGCAGAAAAGGCACCTGGCGTTGCAATGCAAGATTGTGAAGCATACAGCAGGCCACGATGATCTGGCACACCTTCTTGGGTGAGTACATTAGGGATCCCCCTGTCATATGCAGGCACCTAAACCTGGCCTTCAGGACCCCGAAGGTCCTTTCTATGATCCTCCTAGATCGCCCATGGGCCTCATTGTACCGTTCCTCTGCCCTGGTCCGGGGATTCCTCACTGGGGTCAGTAGCCACAGCAGGTTGGGGTAACCAGAGTCACCTATTAGCCGCACACGGTGTCTCTGTAGCTGTTCCATCACACAGGGGATGCTGCTATTTCGCATAACATACGCGTCATGCACTGACCCAGGGAACTTGGCATTTACATGGGAGATGTACTGGTCAGCCAAACAGACCACCTGGACATTCATCGAATGGTAACTTTTCCTGTTTCTGTACACCTGCTCATCGTCTTTTGGGGGTACTAAGGCCACATGGGTCCCATCAATGGCACCAATGATGTTGGGGATATGTCCAAGGGCATAGAAGTCAGCCTTCACAGTGGCCAAATCACCCTCCTCAGGGAAAATAATGTAGCTCCGCATGTATTTCGTCAGGGCAGACAACACTCTGGACAAAATCTTAGAAAACATAGGCTGAGACATCCCTGATGACATGGCCACTGTTGTCTGAAAAGACCCACTTGCCAAGAAATGGAGGACTGACAGAACCTGCACCAGAGAATTCCTGTGGGTTGGCGGATGGGGGACATCAGTGCTGGCTCCAGCTGGGCACACAGTTCATGTATAGTGGCTCGGTCAAGTCGGTATCGAAGTATTATATGACGTTCCTCCATTGTCGACAGGTCCACCAGCGGTCGGTACACGGGAGGATTCATCCTTCTCCTCGCAAGTCCCAGCGGACGGTGCCTAGGAAGGACAACATGGAGCACAGAGTCAAACAACCCACAGGTACGTAACTACAGCTTGCACAGTACACGATTGTCAATGCATTGAATGGCTTGTATGAGTGGCAATGCAAGGCCTAGGCCTGTGTGACACAGTAGTAATTAAGCCCTGTAGTCCCTTGTAATGGCGGCTGCCTGACCTGAGAAGTGTGACAGTGGGATGTGAGGTCAATGCGCTGGCGTGACACACCGTGGCGGTAGGCGGTCGAAGACCGCGGCGCAAAGCCGCATTGGTTAACATCGAACCCTATGGGTTTCACGAGCCAATGACTAGCTGCGCCGGGGGTCGCGGAACGCACCACGGCGGTACGCGCCGCCGCGGGCGTGACTGCCATTTTCTATCTGATTAATCACTCGAGACCTAATCATCCACAGGAGAGGACCTATACTGCAAGTGCTGCTGTGACCTCGGTCTGGGAGATACAATGGCTGCTGCGACTGGGGAAAGGGCCCCTGCCTTCGCTACAGAAGAGTTGGAGAAACTTGTGGATGGGGTCCTGCCCCAGTATGTGCGACTCTACGGTCCTCCAGACCAACAGGTAAGTACACTGTGTGCACGTGGAATGGGCTATGCCTGGGTTGTGTATGGTGGATGTAAGATGGTGGGGTGGGGGGACAATGACGAGTGCAAGGCACGACAGATGAGAGCATGTGCCACATGGCAAGGTTGGGGAGGGGGGCCAATCGCATCTATCATGCGGAAAATTGATGATATTTCAATTTCCACCCTGTACATGTCAAATAGGTCAGCGCCCATCAGAAGATCGACATTTGGCGTGCCATCGCCAAGGAAGTCCGGAACCTGGGGGTCCACAACAGACGGGGCACCCACTGCCGCAAGAGGTGGGAGGACATCCGCCGCGGGACCAGGAAGACCGCCGAGTCACTGCTGGGGATGGCCTCCCAACCTAGGAGGGGTGCCAGTCGTACCCTGACCACCCTGATGTCCCGGATCCTGGCGGTGGCCTACCCCGATTTGGATGGGCGCGTGACGACATCACAGCAGACACAAGGGGGTGAGTACCAGCACATTCAGCTATCTTTACACGCAGTGGAGGCGTCTGGGTGGGGGAGGAGGGCTGTGGGTGACATTAGGCCAGGGCGCTTTCTGTAGTGTAGTCCCCTCCTTTAGGCATGGCCCTGTGCCCCCGCCCCCAACCTCTGACCGGTGCCAGGTACAGCTAGCCATGGTCCTGCATCACCCATGTGCGCGTTTGTTGTCCCTAGACCTGTTGGCCCAGTCACAAGTACTCAGTAGTGTACCCCGATTGCGCGGCTTAGTGCATGAGGCTCCTGTGTCTGTCCTCTCCGCCAACGGTGTTGACAATGCATGTACTCAAGCTTTTATTATGTCTCCCCCCACCCTTTTTCTTTATCTTCTTGTGCATGTGTGCTTCAGCATCATCAGGCGGAGGAGACTTGGCACCGGAGCACGAGGGAGCTGCGACTCACAAGGCCCCGGTGGGCCATGGCACAGACACCGAGGCCACCAGTGATACGGAGGGCGAGGGGAGCTTCACAACGGGGAGCCGTGGTGAAACCAGCGACACCGACACGTCCTCGGAAGGGAGCTCCCTAGCGGTGGTGGCAACATCAGTGCCCCCCGCCTCTACAGGTACAGCCGCCACCCAGCGCACCAGCTCCGCCCTCCCAGCAGCCCCTCAGCCTACGCTCCGTGCCCGCTCGCCCAAGAAGGCGGGCATCTCCTTCGCCCCAGGCACCTCAGGCCCTGCCCCTGTTACCCCTGCTGCCCTCAGTGAGGAGGTCATTGACCTCCTGAGGACCATCATTGTTGGGCAGACTACCCTTTTGAATGCCATCCAGGGGGTAGAGAGGGAGGTGCATCGTAGCAATGCATACCTGGAGGGCATTCATTCGGGTCAGTCTGCCCTTCAACGATCGTTCAATTCTCTGGCCTCAGCACTGACGGCAGCCATTGTCCCTGTTTCCAGCCTCCCTCTTCTAACTGCCTCCACCCTGTCTCTGTCTCCTGTTCCTCTGCCTATCCCATCCACACCATCAGACCAGCCTGCACACACCTCAACACCCAAGGGCAGCTCATCCAGACATAAGCACCACAGATCACACAAACATTCACCCAAGCAACACCCAGATGCAGACATGCCAACAGCCACTACCACCTCTGTGTCCCCCACCTCCTCGTCTCCCTCCTCCCTCCCTGTGACATCTACACTCACACCTGCATGCACACCACCAACAGCCAGTACACCCATCACCAGCACACCCTCCAGTACAGTCCGCACACGTGCAGTCACCACCCCCACTGCCGTTTACACGTCCCCTGTGTCCTCTCCCACTGTGTCTGTCACCCCCTCTTCCAAGACACACAAACGCAGGGAACCACTCACCCAACAGCCAACCACCTCACGACAGCCTGCAGCCCATGCACCTTCACCCAAGGACAGCACACCTGACTCTCCTACAACCACCTCCTCTTCCTCCACTCCCATAACCACTGCACCTACCTTTTACCTTGGTCCTAAAAAGTGTTACCTCTCCAATCTTGACCTCTTTCCCTCACCTGACCCACCCCCTCCATCTGCTAAGAGTCCCAAGAGCACCTCAGCCACCACCAGCCCGGGTTCACGTGTCAGCGTAGTCCATGGATTTTGGAGTCCCCCCTTTGCCAGCAGTGAGACATCGGTCAGCAGCAAGGGGACAGCCAGCCCCCCCCCTGGAAAGAGGACCCGGAAAGTGAGGGGCCGCCGCGGGAGGAGTGCCACGGCTGCCCCCAAGGACCAAAGTTCGGACACTTCACCTGCCACAACATCCAGGGGAGGCAAGGCCCAGAGAGCCACAGCGAAGGAGGGCAAGGGCAGCAGGGCGGAGAAGTCAGGCAGCAGGAGCGCGGACCAGGAGGGCCCCACAAGCTCCATCCCGGGTGTGAGGGAGGACACCCAAGGGCCCAGGACACCGTCACCGAAGGGTCCAGCAACTGCACGGTCGGAGGGCGACTGAGCAGGGAGTCCTGCCCAGGTCTGACTCCCTGGAATTACAGGACAAACACCGCTGAAGAGGGCCCCGCCGTGCAGGAAGGCACCGCTGAAGAGGGCCCCGCCGTCCAGAAAGGCACCGCTGAAGAGGGCCCCGCCGTGCAGGAAGGCACCGCTGAAGAGGGCCCGCCGTGCAGGAAGGCACCGCTGAAGAGGGCCCTGCCGTGCAGGAAGGCACCGCTGAAGAGGGCCCCGCCGTGCAGAAAGGCACCGCTGAAGAGGGCCCCGCCGTCCAGAAAGGCACCGCTGAAGAGGGCCCCGCCGTCCAGAAAGGCACCGCTGAAGAGGGCCCCGCCAAGACAGGCCCCGCTCCGCTGGGCCCTTCCTGTCAAGCACCGCTCCGCTGGGCCCTTCCTGTCAAGCACCGCTCCGCTGGGCCCTTCCTGTCAAGCACCGCTCCGCTGGGCCCTTCATCTCAAGCACCGCTCCGCTGGGCCCCGCCGTCTAAAGCACCGCTCCGCTGGGCCCTTCATCTCAGGCACCGCTCCGCTGGGCCCCGCCATCTCAAGCACCGCTCCGCTGGGCCCCGCCGTCTCAAGCACCGCTCCGCTGGGCCCTTCCTGTCAAGCACCGCTCCGCTGGGCCCTTCATCTCAGGCACCGCTCCGCTGGGCCCCGCCGTCTCAAGCACCGCTCCGCTGGGCCCTTCCTGTCAAGCACCGCTCCGCTGGGCCCTTCCTGTCAAGCACCGCTCCGCTAGGCCCTTCCTGTCAAGCGCCGCTCCGCTGGGCCCCGCCGTCTCAAGCACCGCTCCGCTGGGCCCTTCATCTCAAGCACCGCTCCACTGGGCCCCGCCGTCTCAAGCACCGCTCCGCTGGGCCCTTCATCTCAGGCACCGCTGCGCTGGGCCCCGCCGTCTCAAGCACCGCTCCGCTGGGCCCTTCCTGTCAAGCACCGCTCCGCTGGGCCCTTCCTGTCAAGCACCGCTCCGCTGGGCCCCGCCGTCTCAAGCACCGCTCCGCTGGGCCCTTCATCTCAAGCACTGCTCCGCTGGGCCCCGCCGTCTCAAGCACCGCTCCGCTGGGCCCTTCCTGTCAAGCACCGCACCGCTGGGCCCTTCCTGTCAAGCACCGCTCTGCTGGGCCCCGCCGTCTCAAGCACCACTGGGCCAATGACTGTGCCGGTTCTGTGTCGTGCTAATGTTCACGCTGCACTCGGCCCACCCTGCCTCCTCCATTGCCTGTGGAGACTGTTATCCACTTGATGGACTGTGACTTTGCACTCCCCAGGATATGACAGTGGGCAAGCCACCCACTGTAGAGACTTGAGAGACTGTGGCTTTGCACTACCCAGGATTGGACAGTGGGCATGGTGGCCCCTTCTTGGATCTGGCGTCGTGGACTCATGTGGCTGTGGTGCCCCCCCTTCCCTTCCCCCTGAGGTGCCTGTAGTTTTGTCATGTGATGCCCCTGCAGTGTTCTCTCCAACGGACTCAGGTCTCCTGTGTGGGCTTTGCCCATGTGTTGATACACTTCGGCCCACGGACATTTGCAATTTCTGTGACTGTGCGGGACTTTCTGCCTCTATTTCTCGGTCACGCAATGTTTACATTAGACATTTTTTCCATCATTTTCCTATTTTGCCATGTCTTCAATGAACTTATTTTGTACATAAATGTTGTTTCTCACTTGAATCATATCTTTTCGTTATTCCGGGGGGTTTGGGTGGGGTAACTTTGACTTGGTGCTCTGCATTGGTGTGTAGATAGTTGGGGGGTGGGTGTGATGCATATGTGTGTGCCCGTAACCCTTCCTCCTCTCCCCCTCCCCTGTGTTGTAGGTGCGGTACTCACCGTTGTCGTCTGCGCCGGAGTTCGTACTCGTGGTAGATGAGCAGGTAGACGAGAGCGGGTAGGATGTGTAATTCGGGCTCCATGCTGTCCTACGTCCTCGTGGAGTGTATAGAGGTGAGCGTTTTCCCGTTCGTAGTCTGTTTCCGCTGTTTTTTTATCGGCGGGGCTCCCGCCCCGGATGAGGTGGTGGATTGGTGAGTTGTGATAGGGTGGGCGGTACATTGTCTGCCGCCTGCCTGTTGGCGGTGACCGCCGCGCTGTTTGTCTGTCCCGCCGTGGCGGTCGGAGTGGTAAAGTGGGGGGCTCTGTTGGCGGTTCCCGCCAGGGTCAGAATTCCATTTTTTGAACCGCCAGCCTGTTGGCGGGTTGGCCGCCGCTTTATCACCGACCGCCAGGGTCAGAATGACCCCCATAGTGTGCTAGAACCAGGATCAAATCCACCTTATTCCAAAGGGATCAGATCGCCATCTTTTACCCAGTCTTCTATTTAAAATGAGAGTTATTTGTAATTATCGTTCCCTTAATATCTATCAAAGAAACCAATCTGTATGCTGCTGGGTAAAGTCTATCTCCTTTTTAAAAAGTGGTTTTGTATGTGAACCTTTGCAGGGCAAGGGGACATGTCCCATTCTTACCACAAACCTATATAGAAGGGAAAATATTTGCCACCAGGCCACATCTGCTTTAAACAGCATTCAGAATACATTTGGGGCCCATGGATGAACTTTTTTCATCAGAACTATTATCTGAATAATTTTATCCTTGGATGTATGATCCAGTGGTCAACATGTATCTCAAAATCAATTAAACAGTAGGTGGTAACAATTTTGTGAAACATTAAAGTTAAATCTTATTCTAGTTTTCTTTATTATACAGGTATTACACACTGATGTAAATTTTTTAACAGATTTTACTTACCCAAGTTCCATACCAAAAGCAATACGAAAATGGACAGCACCTTCATAATCCAGAACGCTAACGTTTTAACAAGAAGCAAAGTGATCAATAACTATTACAAAACAGTCAAACGGAGTATCAGGGATACAGGAAAATACATACGAAATGCAGGAGAATATTCTCTAAAACATTCATTTAAAATACATAATTTGAATTTGCAAAGTAGTTTTGCTAAACTTGTACCTTCAACACTTTTTTTTCACAATACTGTTAGAGTCTGCATTATCTAGGGCTTCTATCAGATCTCAATTTTTTCAGTTTCTACCACGAGGTTTAATATTCTCACATTCCAGTTACCTCTGAACAGCAGTATTGCCCCTCCATAAAGTATTTGCACCTTTGTGATATCGCTTTTTAGGAAAGTAAAAAGGTTTTGGAAATCTGTTAGAGTTGAAAGGGCTTAAATATACATTTAGGACCATTAACTCTAATTGTTAACTGTCTATTTGAGCGAAGAAGATAGCACCTACTAAACGGTTACTTAAAAAAAAGAAGCTAAAGGACTTACTACTATTTTCAATGAGGCTTTCATTAAGCTTGTTACACTCCCCGAGAGTTGTCCTATAAAAGGTTTAACTGCTTTAACAGAAGTTGTCACATAATCATATAAATTCAAGGTGCTCTTGGAGAAACACATTTCATGTGTCAAACAAAAAGTTAGCCATATCACACAAGGAAATCCAGTGGTTAAATCCGTTTATCTTCCTGGGAACAATTTGGGACATAATGATTCCCCCACCTCAAATTAAGCTTACGAATAAGGTGCAAGGACTAAGATGTAAGAGGTGTCATGCTTAACTTTTTCAATCCTGCAGTCATCATAAGATGCAGCTTGGATACATTTCTAGCAACTGTTCTATGATATTATTACCCTCAACAGGTAAAACCATTCAGTCTTAAACTCAGTGCTTCCCTATGGCAAATCGAGGGACTTAGAAATCTGAACAGGAGCAAAGCCTTGACAGTACCATACCATAAGGCGTTTTCTAACAGAATGGAAATCATATTTCATAAGCTCATCTTTAGCCAAGACCAAACAATCAAACACTTTTTGAGAGGAAGGTTTGAGTACTGTAACTTTCTCTCCATTAGTGTGGTACTAGAATGCCTCAAAGGCATTGTCATGACTGGTTAAAGATTGCAGCCTAGTCAAAAAACTTGCAGTACCATAATTTGATTCAAATGTTTAAATTGAAAATTCTATGGTTCTTCCATAATCTGGTCAGCCACATTCTCTTTTCTAATACAAAGGGGTCACGTTTTTCATTTGATAAATGTTTTATTTGAGATGGTGTTTCTCAATATAAAATAGGAGAGGTGAAATTCAAAGTGTGCAAATCAACACTTGGTGCTAATCTTTTGTCAATTGATATATTGAATGTTTGGTTACCCAAAACATTTAGCAAAATCATGACAAACTTTCTATTTTTTCATCCTTACTATTGTTTTTTCCACTCATCTCTTTTTAATTCTTTTTGCCTTCCAATGAAACAGATTGGCAGTTGATAATAGATTTACTAGTTACACTAGGTTTAGTACTGATTTCTGCAATCATCTGACAAGTTTTGATTTCTGCTTCCACTTTCCGCTAACTAATTTTGCTACATTCCTCTCTAAGTTTCCATCTACTACAATGACCAAGTTGATAGATGGTTGAGCACTTATCAATGCAATAGGGGAATTTTGGAAATACATGTATAGCCCACCTTCATGGGGTTAAATGAGTTAGCTACAGGTCCCTCCTATAAAATCACTTCTCTATGAAAGGGTGTACTTAGATGGCTCAAAAACTGTTGTAATAAATTAGTTGGTGCTACCTGCTTCTCAGACTCAAATAACTAGGATCCCAGTATTCCTCACAAAGTTTTCTGCAAAGGAATCATTACATCAAGAATCAATGTGGCAGTACAGGCACCTCACTCTTTCAAAATGTTGTCAGGTTCCTCAGGACATCATGCAATCCTCTTATGAATCACTGAACACAAATTGATGATTTTGCCTAGATTTGCTAGTCTTATCAGTCTTCAGTCTACAAGGACTAGCAGTAGTGGCAAAGACTGGGGAATTGAAAGACAAAAAATTGCAGTTAAGGAAAAGATATCAATAGTGTTTGAGTTGTTGTTTTTCTCTGCTGGTATCAGAATGGAGCCATTTTGCAATCACATTAGAATGAATAAAATCTTGACCAGTAGGGGGAGAACGGAAAGCAAGATGGTGGCCGTGTGAGTCGGCTGTGAGTGACCTCCTCTGCCTGCTCCCGTCAGACAGTAATGTTTTTCTTTACCTGGTACTCCCCGTGATATTCGACTGAGGAATGCGCCCTGACCTCTGCTATAGAAAAGTTCGAAAGTTAAAATTTTCGATATTAGCGGTGGTACTTTGTTCTCTCCGGCAGCTTCTGCGCTGGCTACATTGTTGCAGTGTCCATGCCTGTTTGAGGTTAGACTTCGGACGAATGCCACTGAAGGGAGTGAAGGCGGCGCTACTTGCAGGGCGAGGAAAACCGATCAGGACAATTACAACTACCCGACCGGGAGCGTCTGCTGAGGTAAAGCTTGAAACGAAGCATGGTTTGTGTGAGAAGATGAATGCCAAAATCAAAACTGTTTCACTGGATAGATTCCTGTAAAAAAAAAAACCAAGGGGGAGCAAAGAGTGAACTAGGGACGGTGGCTTCACTTGATACAGCAGAACAGCTTGGGTTTATTGGTACTGAGTCAGAACCCCGATTGCAGAAAGGACTGGAGGGAACGGGCAATAAAATACCAGACGAAACTGCAATATTAAAGAATCACCGCGACGCGCCTTCACAGATAGACCACGTTACAGATAATCTTATAGACATAACGAATAATAGGCAAGTTGATAAGATACCAACACACCTAGAAAATGTGCAGCAATGGCCCCCTGATAGCAATGGGGCTAGCCTAGTTATGGATCAGGCAACATCGGATAAAATGGGCATACCGAGCTATATCAAAGTGGATGTCCCAAGGCCAGCTACAACTCGGGATGAGGATCTGGCACAGAGTGACACATTTTTCCCCTATCGGATCAGTCAAGCTGGTCGAGTAACGAGCGATCGGACTCAGATGCGGAAAAAATCTCCCTTGAGCTGGGGTCTGAAACATCCGCTCTAGCCTCGGATAGGGAACTACCTGAGAGTGGCAAAATTATCACTGTAAGGAAAAAACAGAGAAAGAGGAGTGTACATTCAGGCTCTACTAAACATTTATCTACACCTCAGGAAACCAAGGGTCTTCAATGGGACTACTCTAATACTCAATTTAAGGGAGATTCGATTGTGTATGGTAATTCTGAAAAACAATGTAATCCAGTTTCTCTAGAAATTATTTACCAAAGCATTATGGAGCATCGAGAGGAATCAAAGATTGAGAGTTGTAAAACCCAACTAGCTTGTCGTAAAATTCAAACTCAAATTCGTTGTGTGGCAAAAACATGTTCTGAGTTTGCGACACGTATGGAGGAGGTGGAGACCCGGATTTCTCAATTGGAAGATGATGTAGGCTCCCAGAAATTGACTCGGGATACCATGGAGAAACAACTTGAGGATACCCAGTGGAAATTGACAGACTTAGAAGATAGACTGAGACGTAATAATTTACGAGTACTGGGTATACCAGAAGGGGTGGAGGGGTCTGATCCGCGTGGGTTTGTGGTTGCTTTGTTTAAAGAGGCTTTTCCGGATTTGAACCAATGGGAGTGGGAGAGAGAAATTCAGAGGGCACACCGGTTTCCCTTTAATATGGCAGGTAAATCCTCTACAGAAGGAGATAGCAAGCTGAGGGCAATGTTAATTTCTCTCCTCAATTTCCAGGCAAGACAGGCTGTTTATGATGTTGCCCGACCTAACCGTAAACGTATGGCTAGGGGCTGTAATTTTTTTGTAAGACCTGATTTCTGCCACACAACAGTCGAAAAAATATGGAGGCTTAGCCAGTTAATTCAGCCCTTGCAGAATAAGGGTACACAGGCCTTTCTGATAAATCATGCTAAATTAAAGGTGGTAGTTGGTGGTAGGACTCAGTATTTTACGTCTGAGGTTAAAGGTAGGGATTTTTTGGATGAACTTGGCGGTTGACAGGGAGCTGGTGGGGGGGGAAAAAAAGGGGGTGAAAGAGAGGTGTTAGCGTTTCCCCTCTCTTGCGTTAATAAGAAGTACTGGGAAACAGGGCACTTGTAGTGATCGGAATGAGATTTGATGTGGGTGTAGGGCATTAGGTGATAAGGACGGAGGCGGGCAGAGTGGTCACGTATCCATCACCAGGGACAGCGGAGTCCCATACTTTAAGGGTGGGGGGTGGGATTTGGGGGGAGCAGGGAAGGAAGGGATGGGAGGGGTGGATGGGAGGAAGGGTCTGGGGTGCGGTGTGAGGGGGTGGGCTGGGGGAGTAGGGGGAAATTACGTACAGTTAATAATATTCAGGATAACCAAGCAAAGAGACATACGAGGTCGCAGGAAAGGATCAATGAGAGAGTCGAGCAAAGACAGAGGTTGGGTTTTTAGAGGAGGAAGAAGTAGAGGAGATGTGGCGACATTAAAGCAAGATGCACGTTTAGACAAGAAAGAATGGCTAGCAGATTAAGGATATGTTTAGTGAACATTTGTGGTCTTAATAACCCCCCAAAAAGGAAAAAAGTGGCAGCTGGTCTTAAATTAATTCAAGCTGATCTATATTGCTTGCAAGAGACTCGTATTTCATGGGAAAGACGAGAGCTGTTAAAAGAATTCGGACTGGTACTTTTAGCCTGCACTCAGCAGAAGGTGTCGACACGGGGAGTGGCGATATTAGCTAGAGCCGGATGTTTTCAAGATGGTCGCTCTCGGGTAGATAAGGACGGGAGTTGGGCTCTTTAAGAATGTATAATTGGTACACTTAAATTTACCCTCTGTACCATTTATGGGTCAAACTTTGATGAGGCTGATGTATTAGATACCTTAAATTCGGAATTGACTGAGTGGCCACTACCGCTGATATTATGTGGTGATTTAAATAATATTGGTAATCAGAACCAATATGGGGGACGGAAACCTAAAGTATGAAAGGCATTAAGAAGACTAGTAATGGATCATGGCCTAATCGATGCTTGGGAGAGCATTATGGATCCAGATCCGGGCTATACCTATTATTCTTCCCCACACGTGAAATTTGTACGCTTGGATTACTTCTTTATCTCTGGTAATCTATTTTGAGACGCAAGAATAGAGCTCAAGGCCAGGTTTTTGTCGGACCATAATCCTTTAACGTTAACTGTGTTGATAAAGGGGTTAGTAAGGCCATGTCGTGCTTGGACATTCAACAGGAAATTATTAGTCGATTCCGGATATATAGGACATATGAAGATTTGGATTCAACAATTTTTGGAGATTAATAGAAATACGGCTATGAGTGGGATGGTGTGGGATTCATTTAAAGCGGGTGTTAGGGGTGAAACCCTAAACTATAGTTTGGGATTACAGAAGGCTAAGGCGAATGAGGCGAAAGAGCTTCAGGAAGTACTTATGGTGAAGGAAAGGGAATTAGTTCAAAATATCATAAATAAGGAGGACCATACCTCCATACAGACTCAGATATCGATGTTAAAAGCTAAAATCAATGCATATCTGAACAAGGTAGTTGCAGCTGATTATCAGAGCCATAAGACTGAATATTACGAATATGGTGAGACAACCGGCAAACTTCTAGCAAGACATACAAGGCAGAAATCAGTTAAAAGAAGTATAGAGAATATCATTGATGCACAGGGGCAGAAGCAGGAAAAACTAGAGGAAATTATAGAGGTTTTTAAGGACTTCTACCAAGAGTTATATAGAGAAGATATAGTATACTCTGAACGACTTCAAAGCGAGGTTAGAGAGTTTTTGGGAGGATTAAAAATGGCTAGACTCTCCTTAGAGGATCAAAGGATGTTGGATGCACCAATTCAACCTGAGGAAATAAGGGAAGCCGTGAATTATTTGGCAACAGGAAAGGCTGCTGGGCCGGATGCTTTACCATTAGATTTTTCTAAAGTGTTTTGTACAGAAATAAAGAGGGATCTGCATGATACTTTTTAGAAAGCACAACAAGGGCAGGTTCCATTATATTGGGAATATGCTAATATTATAGTGGTTAAAAAAAAGGATAAGTCAACAAGTTTCCTCGGATCATACAGGCCAATCTCGTTGTTAAATGTAGATGGGAAGATCTACGCAAAGGTGCTAGCAAGTAGACTGGCAAAAGTTATATCTATGCTAGTCTATAAATGGCAGCATGGATTTATTCCTGGTAGAGGAACGGTTGATCATATAAGGAGAATAATTTCCCTGTTTGACCTCGCCGATCTGTATCGAACACCTCTTGGTTTATTATTATTAGATGTTGAAAAAGCATTTTTACCCTGTGGCTTGGAATTTTCTATGGGAAAATTTGAAGTGGAATGGGATAGGGACAGGGTATATAACAGCTATTAGAGCTATATATGAAGCCCCTAAAGCCAGAGTGTCTGTGGGAGGGTTGGAATCAGGTATTATATTGATCTCAAGGGGCACTACACAGGGATGCCCCTGCTCCCCTCTGCTTTTTGCATTATATATAGACCCCTTTTTGTCTAAACTAGAGTGGTGTATAAACATCAAGCCACTGATTTATCATGGGGAAGAGTATAAGGTGTTCGCTTATGCGGATGATGTAGCCGTGATAACAAGTGATCCGGAGAGTGCCATTAAGGAAACTGAAGAGGTGGCTAGAAAGTTTGGAGGATATTCTGGATAGAAACTAAATGTGGACAAGACACAGATTGTATGTTTGGGACATGTTTTGGTAAAGGACAAATGGGTGGTATCAGAAGCTATGTATTTGGGGATAAAAATTACTGCTGCTGTTAATTAAGTGGTGGAACTTAATCTAGCTCCTTTGTTAAGTAAAGTGAAAAGTGACTTGGACAGAATGCACTATCTATATCTGTCACTTGAGGGTTGTTGCAATGTTTTGAAAATGCTGATTCTGCCAAAAGTATTAAATCTATTCTGGGCGATTCACTTGGAGATTACAAAAAGCTGGCAAAAAAAACTTCAAACAATAAGCAGTAACTTCTTGTGGGGATATGCTAAACCGAGGAGGGCAATGAAATATATGATGCTTCCTAAATGTCGAGGAGGCTGGTCGGTTCCCAATTTTACATTATACTATTATGCCTGCTGCTTTCAACATATGGATGAACTAATAATGGGAGAGGTTAGAGAAAATAATCAAGAAATGCAACCCTCCCTATATGAAATGATGCTGGGCGGGGCAGCAAGCAGGTGATTGTCAAAATTTGAGGAGCCTAGCTATTTTTTAAAAGTAAGATTCAAGCAGTTTATAAGGTTTGGGTACAGGTAAAACGAAGGCTGGGACTGGGCAAGTGTTCTGCTTTCCCTCTTATCTCATAACCAAGCTTACAGAACCTCTCTGGAATGCACTTCTGAGTTTAAAGAAGACATTTATTGCTGTTAATTCCCCACCCACAAGTTCCTGAGAGACGAAATTAGTAGATTGGAAGCACACATTCAAAAGTAGTCGCAGCAATGAAAGCAAAATATATCAGAGTACTTCTCAGTTGCAATGTACACAGCAAATATAGGTGAAGACATTTATAGCATAACTTCAAAGCAAAGCATAAAAGTCAAAATTCATCACCGTATGGGCAAGGCGGTAGGGCCTATATTTAGCTTCATCTTTCTGGGGTCTGCAAGTTGATGACTCCGGTCAACTGCGAGAAAGATATTCTCTACCCAAACGGAAGACGAGCAACTGACGTCTAGTTCCAGTCTGAAGTCAAGCAGATTCAAATCTCCCTCTCTGTAGCCCAGAGTCATCCTTAAAAGCAAACTCAGTGTGAGAGCCGAAGAACCTTGGGGAGGGGCCAATTCTCCTGAGCTCCTCATTCTCAGACTGGATTGCGAGGTAAACACAAAATCTACGTGCTCTTCTCAGCTAATGTCTGGTGTGAAGAAAACAGCTTGGTCCATCTTGTGGAAAAACACAGCTTGGAAAAACACAGCTCATCTGTAATGTCTCAACTGCAATGTCTAACTCCATGTTAAAGCCAATAGGCAGCTAACCTAAATATCAAATGTAATGTCTAAAATCATGTCAAAGCCATTAGGCAGCAAAGCTGAATACAGAATGTAATGGCTAATGCCATGTCAAAGCCAATAGGCATCTAAACTGAACAAAACATATAGGGGGTCACCAGGGTCGGCGGGAGCACCGCCGACAGGCCGGCGGTGCCCCGCGGGGCATTCTGACCGCGGCGGTTCGGCCGCGGTCAGAAGAGGCAAACCGGCGGTCTCCCGCCGGTTTACCGCTGCCCTTAGAATCCCCCATGGCGGCGCAGCTTGGGGGATTCTGACACCCCCTACCGCCATCCTGTTCCTGGCGGTTCGCCCGCCAGGAACAGGATGGCGGTAGGGGGTGCCGCGGGGCCCCTGGGGGCCCCTGCCGTGCCCATGCCAATGGCATGGGCACGGAAGGGCCCCCGTAAGAGGGCCCCGAAAAGTATTTCAGTGTCTGCTAAGCAGACACTGAAATACGCGACGGGTGCAACTGCACCCGTCGCACCCCTGCAACTACGCCGGCTCAATTCTGAGCCGGCGTCCTCGTTGCAGGGGCATTTCCTCTGGGCCGGCGGGCGCTCTTTTGGAGAGCGCCCGCCGGCCCAGAGGAAATGTCTGAATGGCCGCCGCGGTCTTTTGACCGCGGTGCGGTCATTCAGCGGCGGTACCCTGGCGGACGGCCTCCGCCGTCCGCCAGGGTCAGAATGAGGCCCATAATGTGCTACTGGTGAACATTGAGCAACTAATATGCGCAGTGGTGAAACACAAAGTCATTGGTCAAACACAATTAATAGCATCACAGCAAGATTACTGTATATACTCCATTGGACTTCTCTATTATCCCTAGTTTTTTTTTCAGAGATTCCATTTTACCTTTCTGGCGACGACAAGGGATAAGGAGGGCTGGGGATGTATATGCAAATCTACGGTGTAAATCTTTTATGGAGCTGCAGACACAATATGGTTTACCCAGGACCCATTTTTTTAAGTTTCTACAAATACGGGATTTTTTCCATCGCCACAGACAGGCTATGCCACTCATGGATAAGACAGCATTAATAGAGGCCATTGGACTAGGGGAGAAGATAGGTACGCTATATGCAATATTAATAGATGCCCAACAATATGACTTTGTACAACAGAATGAAAGATGGGTCAAACGTGTGGGGAAGGAGGGGGAGTGGTTGAGTAAATCATTAGAGATGGCAGAAACAACCTTTCTTTCAGCTAATTTGAAAACGCAAGAGTACAAAACAGTATTTGATTTATATTATACACCAGAAAAGTTGAGAAAGTGGGGTAGATCAGAAGGGCACTGTAACCGATGTGGTGGGATGGAGGCAGAGATTTTGCATATGTTTTTCTAATGCCCCAAGCTGAGACCATTGTTAGGTGAATTAGAAGTATTTCTCAACAAGATTACGGGATGCAATGTGAAGCTGTCATCAACATTCGTATTATTAGGAGTGATCGATACACTGGGAGAAATGGGTCCGGCATAAAAAAAAATAAGACTCTTTTTATATGTGGCAATGGCAATACTCCGGCTGTGTATAACCACAGATTGGATTAAAAAAGAGCCCTCTACATTTGAGATATGGAGGTCAAGATTATTAGCGCTTCATAATATTGAACTGAGTTTATATAGACTTAAAAGGTATAAGAAGAGACGTAGGGGGGAACGAATTTGGGCACCATTGACTAAATGGTTGGAAAAATCTATGTGTATAATAGAGGCTGTGTGATAATTGATTGATTTTTGTATGTATTCGTATTGTCTCCTTTTCTTGGTGTTTCAGACTGGAAAAAATAAAATAAAAATAAAAAATAAAATAAAAAAAAGAATGAATAAAATCAATGCCTAGATAGTCAATGCAAGTTTTACAATGGGTTTAATTAATAAAAACTCAGATTGTCCAAGTTCTTCAAAGAACTGGAGCAGAAAGTGCTTTGCAGCCTAGGCACCCCCTTGTGATTTAACAGGAGTGCCACACCCCCTTGGGAACCTTCACCTATATTTAAAGGTAGTGTTGTCTAACTTTTCCTGACCATAACATTAGCTTTCGAGAAGGACAATCAGTATACATGCCAGAGTGAGTCTGAAGTGTTCTCAATGTCTTTTGTGTGTGTGTGGTGTGGGGATGTCAGAACCTTTCATCAACCCCTAATAAGGTCAGGTCCATTTTCTATTGTTACCTGAGTGGTGCAGCCTATAGGGTTGTATTAGGATAACTACTCAAGTGTGCATGTGTGTATGTGTTTGTGTGTGTACGTGTGTGTGTGTCACCAGAATGGAAGCCAATCAATGTATAATCTGAAGTTGTTCCAAAATGTGAACAACCAAAATAAGTGCCTATCACTGCCTCAAAGATGTGTGCCTCCTTTTACCACTATTGTGTTAATCTGTAGACGTAAACCCATAGAAGGTAATTACCTTAGTGTACGTAATGCAGTAACATTCCAGCAGGTATGTCAGTGCTGTACCAGTGTTATTTGATCTGGACATTCTTTATTACATCATTGAGTTTTTTGCTAAAGTTCTTTATTTCGTTATGCATGGCTTTCTGCAGGTAGCCCTCAATGTTACTTACATTTCGAAAATTACCCAGGTGCCTAGGGCAATCCTGAGAAAGGTACCAAGGCCCATATTTATACTTTTTTGCGTTGGATTTGGTTCTTTTTTATGCAAATTCACCACAAATCTCACTCCATATTTATTTTGACGTTAGACTCGTCTAACGTCAAAATATAGGAGTTTGCACCATTTTTTAGATGACTGAACCTACCTAGCATCAATGAGATGAAAGGTAGGCGTTCCTATCCACTAAATGGAGTATGGGGTCCCCATCCCAGGTAAGTCCAGGCAAGTTTTAATTTCCTATATTTTTTTGCCATCGGGTCCCTAACTTGGGGTCCCCTGCATGGCACAGGGTGCAATGGCCATGCCCAGGGGACAGTGTCCCCTGTGCTGGCCATTGGAGTGGTGGGCATGACTCCTATTTTTCCTAAGGCAGGAATCATGTTTTTGGTGGTTGTGCACCAGGAAATCACACTAGTCTGGCTAGAGGCATTTTTGTTGCCTCTAGGCAGGCTAGCGTCATTTTCAGACACACAACCTCCTCCTTCCCTACCGCCACCCCCACCATGCTAGGTTTGTTTTTTAAAGATGCTAGCGCAAGTTTAACACCTGCTTGAGCCATTCAATAAAAACAGCGCCCGGCTGGCATTGTGAAATGTCGCAAGCCGGCCCTAAACTTTTTGCTGCAAAACTGCATTAGAGCAGTTTTGCAGCAAAAAGTATAAATATGGGCCCAAGTTTCAGAAGCCTGGGGGTGTTTCAGCAAACCAACCTCCCTTGCTCAGAAGGATAGTTGCGGATGTGAGAGTTATCTTGAGATTAATAATATTTCAGGAGAGCTGGGAGAATTCCAATCATTAAGCAGCATTGACAAGAAGAAGGCATTCCCTTCTTTGCCAGGATTAGTATTGGTTAAATTCCAGGTGTGACTAAAAAATGAATACAATTAAAGCAGAGCATGGAAATACAGAGAAGCATGTCTATAGATTCAACTACAGATTTTCCACAGTGATAAGGAAAGAAATATGAAGTTCTTATTAATGTCATTTTTTCACCAAGATATGATAAATAGGTTTTATTATCTAATGAATTTTGAATTACATATAATTTGGAAATGTTTTTTTTAGATTTCTATGTGATGCACAAGTAATGTTTAATGCTCCTCTGAATGTGGTGCACACTGGAGAAAGTAAGGGGAATAAATCTAAATGTATGTGCCCATGACAGTCTTAGTTATGTCGGTTTTAAAATAGACAGTAAAATGTTTTACACCCAAGGAAATGGCGTGGAACACTGTTTATTTTATTTGCCAGCAGTGTACAAAATATGCCTACCCTTAAAGCCTTTGCAGCTGTGGTATAGAATGAACAAGTACTTGAAAAGAGTATTTAGAGCATTATCAAATTAAATCAAATCGTACTTTATTTCGAACATTGGTCATAAATGTTTGCACATAAAACAATAAAACCATGCATTTATTATCATTGTGTTTTACAAAGCATCACCCTTACTTAAAACAAAATTATCATTAAATAGAGATAACTCTCTGGTGCCATAGTTACTGTAAGTGAAAGGACCAATCATAGGCCATGGCCTGCAGTAGTCCAGCATTGTCCATAAGGCAATCGATGCAAAGTTAATAGTAAAAATTTGTCACGCCGATCGTAGATTAAAATAAGAAGAAAAACACTCTGGTTACAGATTATTACAAAACCATCATTAAAATACCAACAACATGGGATATCAGCAAACTTCTTCAATTTCCCATATTAGTTGCAAGCTTTATAAGTACATTCCCATAAATGCAGATCTATTCAACAATCTAAAAAAAAAAAATCATGATTTTACACTTGGGTGACAAAGCAACTACAAAATCGGCACCCAAAACTTAAAATTATACAAATATTTAAAAAGCCATCAATTCAAGGAGAATAAATATAAACTCTGCTTTTCCCAATTAATACAATCATCAGAATAAGAGCAGGTAATCCGACCCAAAATCTAAAATGCTGAGAGTGCATTGTGCATTAATACAATTTCATAATAATTTAAATAACATGCTTTGACAAAGAGGACCTGCTACCTGCAAGGTCAGATAGGCAAAGCAAATTGAAGGTAGGAATTGTATTCGAAAGGCACATAGCTTAAGCACGGTCCAATCACTAAAAACATGTATACAATATAACAAGAGGCATATGTCATGGCTTAGTGCAACTAACAGATTCATATTAAAATGGCACACACACAGAACTAATACAATGGAAAGAACACATTACAGCTATCAATAATAGTAATGTAACAAGAGTAGAAAATAGTTACCTATTCTCTGGCTAAAAAGTCAGTCCCAGGCCCCAAGCCGCGTAATTAAATAGTTCTTTACCAGCATTGCTGGCTAAACACTGTGACCCAATGCTATGATAGCACTATGGCGAATAGACCAAACTGCTGACATATTTAGTGACTACACTTACTACTAATGTGCACGGGTCATATTTACCGATTCAGTAAGGGTTGGCACGGTCGTATAAAAACAAGGCCTTGCATAGAGGGATGATCCATTTTTTCCTGGGAATTTTATATAAGGGACAGAAAGAAAGCACGTGTTCAGTTGACTCCACCCATAAATTACACATTTAGCATTTGTTGGCCTCAGAGCTATTCTGCGATCACCGGGCAGTAAAAGCATTGACTGGTAGAGTGCCATATCTAAACTGGAGAAATAAAGAACGGGCATGGGAAAGTATTGGCAGGTCAAGGAATTGCTCAGGCCATGGCCTCTGTTTGACGAGCAGAAATTCTGATGTTAAACGACCAACCCCGTTACTATGGAAGATCTCCTCATTGGCCTTCCCCCAGTATCTCAGTTTGACTAGCGTAATAGCGTTAGCTGGGATCGAGTTGGGCCTCTCCCAAAATTGTGGGAAACCCAAATCATCACAGGCTGATTTCATTTCCCTCAGCCATCTGACCTTCTTCGAGCTACTTTGATTCTTTAATAGATCTTTGACTGCCTCACAATAGGGTTCCAATTCCTCTGTCCTCCAGAGGCAGATCCAGTATAAGGGGGGCCTCAGGCCCGCAACGTCTTTGATGCTATTCATCCTGAGATCTAATCTAAGGGGAATTATCGGACTGCCCTTCCCCATTGTGGCTATATGTCTAATTAAATCATTCTCTTTCATTTTTAAAGCATCCTGCTGTCTATAAGAACCACATAACTCTGTTCCATACAGTGAGCTCCCCAGATCTGAGCTTTGTAGATTTCTACAATTGGATTTAATGGGGGACTGGCAACAGCTGTAGCTTTACGGCGCAAAGCCCCGCCCTCTTTAACATGTGATATGCGCTCCTTTTCTGATATGTGCATCCCATCTGCCTGAGTCCATCAGCCTGCTCCCTAGATAGTCAAACTTGTTGACCCTTTCCAATGGAATAGAGTTCATTGATATGCTAGCTTTCACTTTCTTCTTTCGCGAGCTACAAACCATGAACTTGGTTTTCCCGGCATGGACCTCCAGACCAAAGTCTCTGCAAAATAGAAAAAGATTGATTGACAGATATTGCAGTCCCAAGGGTGATTTAGCCATAATGATGGTATCATCTGCATAAAGCAACTCTGGGATTTTCTGGCCTGCCAAACGAGGTGAGTCATTGTTACAGTTATTTAGGTACTTAATACAGTTATTTATGTATAAAAGGAAGAGGGTGGGGGCAAGGACACAGCCTTGCCTCACTACTCTCTCAATGATAACTGGATCTGTTAGTTCCCATCCTTGACACTTTTGATTTAGGCAAAAGTGCCTTCATGAAGTCAGACGATAAGGTTCAAGAGGCCTCTGGGGATTCCCATGTTGGTCAATGTCAGCAATAACTTGTTTATAGGTACCAGATCAAAGGCTGGTCGGAGATCAATGAAGGCCACATATAAGGTTCCACCTTCGATGTCCACAGTCCTCCATCTAATTGCCAAAAAACCTCAGAACTTGTTCTATTGTACTGACCGCAGGTCTAAAACCTGCCTGTAAATTAGAAATGGCCCGCTCTCTGTAATCCACACCTCTAAGTGTAACAGAATCTGCTTTGCAATTTTTTTTTTAAAGTGATCTAGCAAGATTATTGGATGGTAGCTGGAGGTATTGCAGGGACTGACCCTCTTGAAGAGAGGGACTATCTCAGCTCCCCTTCATGTACAAAGGATAGGTGCACCTGCGGCGACTGCATTACAGACCTTAGTCAGATAATGGGCCCAAATATCGGGGTTTGATTTATCAAGGTCACCAGGTATTTTATCAATGCCCTGGGCCTTTCCCACTTAAGGGATGCTATTGCTGCCTTAGTGTTGGCTAGGGAAAACTTAATTGGGAGGAGCACTAATTTCCCTGATGGTGTTCAACTCCATATAATTAGGTTTGATGTTCCCTGATTAAAGTGAGTCAAAATATTTGGCCCATACTACCAGGAGAATCAATGTACCAGGCAAGGGCTGGGAGTCACCGCTGTATTTCAAACCCAGCTTCCAGTACTTGGAGGCATCGTTGGTTTTTGTAGCCTCCTAAAGAGCAACCCATTGTTTCTCTTCTGAGCTTCTTCGTGCCTTAGATAGTTCCAGCCTATAATTCTCTCTTGACTTTAATTGGCTGTCTTATCCCGTTCTCAAGTCCCTCAATAATTTGTGCTTGGCTTCTCTGCATGATTGATTGTACCACCTCTCACTACACCTATATCTCGTTTTGTCAGTGGCTTCTTTGATAAAGTTATTTTAAGGAATTAAATAGTTCCATATGAACAGCCAGTAGCCTGCTATTGTCCTCACATAAATGAAGCTTAAGCTCCATTTGATCTACCAATAGCCTATATATAGCTGAGATGAGCTCAATGAGGAATTGATAACTTCCCACTTAACATTCCTTTTGTTTGTCATGGTGAGATGTTGGACAAAATCCCTAGAAACAGGGGCCTCTTTTATAGGCAACAGACCCCTAGTAGATAGAATCAGAGGATCATATTTGCTTTCTTCATGTTCCTTTCCCACCATATCGATCATATGCCTCCACAAACGAATGTCTAGTAGAAAGTAATCAATGTGGCCCCTATAAACTCCATGTCTAAATGTAGGAGAAGGATTAACATCTGAGCAGGAGTGTCCGTTGCAAGCACGAAGGCTGGAATCAAGTGAAATATCAACAATTTGATAAGCTGTTCTGCTCAGTCTGTGACTTTTAGTCATAACTAATTCCGGGATACCCCAAAAGATGTCCCCTTCTTGGTAAAGCCCTTGAGTGAATAGGGCTCAAAAGTAGCATTAAACTCCCCTGCAATTAGGATATGGTGGGTAGTATGTCTGCTGGATAAAATATTTATCTAGAACAGTTAGAACATCAGATTCACAGTTGCTGCCCACACTCCTGCTATAGATATTCACCAAAATAAAGGTTATTCTCTTTGGATGGACAATATTAGGCCTTGTAAATCAGCACAGCCCATGTCCAATTCCTTAACCTGACACTTAAGGGAACTACTGACCCATATGAGAAACCACCCGAGTGTCTTCAAGAGGACACCTTTGTGTGCTGGAACCCCAAAACTCATAAAACAAAATCTGTGCTTGGGCTCTAAAGCCCATGTCTCTTGGAACACGCAGATCTTGTGTTCATCTATAAAGGAGCCCCAGTCTGGGATACGCATTTTGGGTTCAAGACCTGCTATGTTCCAGCTAAGAACAGTAACTAGCGTATCATCCTGAGCTTGTGATTCAATCTGTGTAGGATTCATAGAGTTTGAATTACCCAATAGTTCTACCTCTGGGCCTTCCTAATCTGGATCCCCCGACTTCTCTATCGCTGGTAATAACTTATGCCCCAGGGTTTCCTCTCGGCCCCCCTACCCCATGAATACCCTGAGTGACTTTGGCTTTGTGTCAGTCCACATCTAAGAGGGAAGATGGAAATTGCCTACATTCAGACCGTTGCACATTTTGCACATGGGAACTAGGGGGACCTCTAGAGCCAGGTATCAAACCACTAAGAGCGAGATCCCATGCTGTGGGATAAAAGGCTGAAAGTCTACACAGGGGGCCTCCTTCTAGAGGGCTAGCTCTGTGAAAGTTTGAAAAAATCAGTTGAACCAAAACAGGTGAATCAAAGTTTATAACAATACAATCTCCCACACAAGACTTGTTCAACAGGCCCACCCATCCTACCCTCCTCACCATTAATATTGATGGTACCATAAAAAATGGAAATTGTAATTAGTGTTTCCCCTATTAGTAACGACTACGTCGCTAGGACAACCTTCTGCTGAATTACGGCCTGGCCCACCAATCAAGCCCTCCTCGGTTTGGCAAGTATGGGTGCAGCATCCCCTAGGTGACGTTGAAACCTCTACGAGGTGTGAGGGGGCCTTACAACCAAAGACAGAAGATTGTTCCAGGATTGGGAACTAGCATTGAGATTTGGAGGTGACATCCCCTTGTTGAATAGTGTTGAGCACACAGGGCTGAGTGAGACCACCCTAGTTTGTCTTCTGTAGCTTTTAAGGGGAGTTGAATAGGTTGCAACCTTTTAGTGAGCTCCTCCATTATATGCTCAAACACCAATGGAACGGTAATATTGTGTGGCTTTTCGGACCCATCACTTCTGATTTCAGGGCTAGCGCTGATAATGCCCATGGTACATGCACGCTTATTCCTTAGGATATTGTCACCGCGTTTTCTTTTCCCTTTTGTTGAGGAGGTCTCTAGAACTGTTGTGCTGACCAAGGGGCCCGGCGATGCCGGTGCAGGATCTGTCACTATTACCATATCCAAAATCACAGAGGGGGTACCCTGCGCATTGTCAAGGTGGTTGGCTTGTAAAAGAGCCAAATTTGACTGCGCATGCAAAGGCTGCAAAGACTGTGGGGATAGTAGTAGGGGGTGGAGCTAAGGAGATAGGAGCCGATAATGCCGATAATATCGGGATAGATAGACAATGCTCAGCAATCTCAATCTCTTTGTTTAGAGCTCCAACAGATTTTTGTAAAAAGCCGTCTAAGATGTTATTGATTCTGGAGCTGTCTTGCAGGAGCCCCACTTCCTTCTACCCATCTCTAGAGTCTCACTCTTGCCTTTAAGCTTGCTGAACCCCTCCTCCTGTGAAAGGTACAGTGCTTGTTTCACCGCCAGCAACCAACTCACACTTGGGTTGTTGGTTTGTTAATTTGCAGGACACCGGGAAACCAAAAGGTTGCAGCCTGTGGGTAAGGGGGCTCTATGTAAGCCAGCGAACATGTGCCTTGTGGGGGGCATATCCAAGACCAGAGGGCAATCGCTCACTAGTCAACACAAGGGCTCCTCCAAGAAGGGCCACAGCTGCACTTCCTGCTCCCAAATTCGCCTCATGGGCACTTTCTTGCGCTACCAGTCAACTCCCCAGGGGGGGAGGGACCAATCTCCAGGCACTGCCAAGATTTCTTCGACTACACCAACTATGCCAAAGGTTCTCCTTCCCATGGGACAGTGCGATGGCCCCTAAGTCCAGTCATGCACTCACCAGGCTTGTAATGGGGCCCCTCGTCAAGTTGGGTCAACGCTGTTCAACATCGGCCAGCAGCCATCCCAGCAGCCGGCCCGGCACACACGTAAAGCCCACAAAGTTGAGGACTGAACAGCACTGGGTTCTTTCCGTGAAAACACGGTGGATTGTGGCCAGTACGCAAAAACTGGAGCAGGAGGCAGAGCACCGCTACACAGCGACCGCCATATTGGCCCTAAGAGCATTAGGATTAGGCCAAGTGAAGTCAGTGCGCTTTAAACATAGCGCTTTAAGGAATGTCACACGGTCATGGTAATGTTTTCAAAGAATTCAGGTCTGCATAGCCTGAGCCATTTGCTGAGAAAGTGGGACCTTAACTCCTCTAGTGCCATTACACCACCATTGAGAGACATCAGAGGGTTTGTTTGTCATAGTACTGTGTGTTGCCTAACCTACATGAATCCAAATGGGGATGCTAGCAAAGAACCCATTGCATATTCAAGGTCTTCATATCTGCCACTGGCATGTGTGCTTCCATGTGTACCAATAGAAAATGCATTCACCTGGATGGCTGGATTGTGCACCTCCTATGTACCACAGGATATGTTCCAGTTTGTATATATATATATATATATATATATATATATATACAGTATATAAAGAGAGAGAGAGAGAGAGAGTGCCATTTGTGCTATATATTTATATATGGTGCCATTATATATATTACGTAGTGGCAGTCATCACTAGGTAGTTACAGCTAGGACCTAGTTTCTATATATAAATTTATTTTTACTTGCCTATATCTTTGGGGCGCTTGATGAATCTTTCCAAAACAAATTGCCAGTCTTGTGAGCTGCTGTTTCAGAGCTATCCGTCTGGGGGGGGGGGGTACGGCGACAGGGCAGAGAAAGATGGGACCATCACCGCATGCAGACAGCACAACTGTCAAAATGCCAGGGCAACACAGGGAGGTTAAACTAATATATTAGGCATATTTACTAAATCATGTGTGAGTGCACATTTTGTTCAATCTCATAATATTTCTTATTCATGAATTGACAAGTGCAATGGTGATAATATTTATACATATAATCGCATGTATATTAGCACAAAATGAACACTGAGGTCCGATACACACGTGTTGACAGTCGGACCGCACACTCCAGGTGGTCTGACCGCTCAGTTGCAACTTTGGTGGGTGGACCCGGCTAAAGACCGCCAACCCCACCAGAATCATAGATCTCAACGGCGGGATGGTAGTGAGGCTTGTAACCAGCCATGGTGGTGACAAACCAGTCTTTTCATGGCCGTTACCCCGCCATGAAAAGGCTGGAAGAAAGCCAGTGCTGGGGGACATGGGAGGCTCTCCAATGCCCATAACATGGGCAGTGCAGCTGCCCCCCTGCCCAGCACTGTCGAATGCCCACTGTCTGCTTTCGATGGTGCTGGTCGCCCCCCTCTTAAGGGAGCCGAGTCCTATACCGTAGCACTGTTCCCACCTGACTGACTGGGGAACTCTCTATTACAATGTTCCCACTGGTCAGCCTGGTGGGAACATTGTATTAGGGAGTGGGATGCCACCGATATGATGGTGGTGTCCTCCCCACAGGATTAGCGGTCCGCTGGTCCAGCCGCCAATGTCGTAATCAGGCCCTAACTGTCATATGTTGCAAAGTTTTGTGTTTATTGATTTCCAGATGTGTTGCCTTCTTACAACCAGCAAAAGCATTGGTTGTATTTTGCCTACTTCAGAACATCTTAATATTCAGACGAATAGGACTTATCACTCTACTTTCTTTTTCTCCACAGAGACCACTGCTATGCACACCACTCTGAGGACTTAGGTTATCTAGCAAGGTGTGATCCCCAAAGAGAGAAAGGTGCCCAACACCACATGAACTGCCAACCATGACAGGCTCAGCCCATACACTCTGTCAGAAAAACCCCTCATCCACCTTGGGGAAAAGACAGTGGCACAGCACTCTCAAGAGTGCATACTAAGAGAGATCTGGTCAGCACTCACAAATGTGCCATCAAGAGACTGTCCCCAGAAAAAATAAATATGCCAATTAGTTGTTACCAACCACCTTCTCACACATGTAAATAGGCAGTTCTTAATACACCTGGACCTGCCATCACAGTATACTTCAGGCTTCTTAGTAGCATCTTCATTCCTTTGTACTATTAATTCCTTCTCTAACTCACTTGCACCTTCTTTATATTCTTAATTTCACCAGGATCAGCTGACTCATCACCCTTGGCCCTTTTTGCAATTCCTATAGTTTATTCCCCAGGTTGTTTAGGAAGCAAAACATTACTGTAAACCTTTGAACACTGAGTTATTCTGGTCTCTTGGGTTACGAACTGCAATATAGACACCTTAATCTCCTTTTGTGCTACAGCTACTTCCACTACTTTGTCATAAATGTCATCTCTTAAATGCTGCCTTTTATAATCTTCACTCCCCTGAAGGGAGCATGAAGTTGTTTAAGGGGTTCATATTCATGCCCCTCCAATAGCATTGGAGCACCCCAAGAAACTTCACCAACATCTTCATTTTATAACTATACATAGACTTCATTGAATTGTTGAATTGAAAATGTCAAGCCTCCCCTTTTTTCTGATCCTCTTGATCACAACAGAATTTGTTTCTCAGCTAAACAGCACCTTCAACCATACAATTCCTCCACATGACTGAGGAAAAACAGTAGAGAAGGGCTTCCATCTTCCTCCTCATTCAACATGCCATTTTCAAAGGGGAGCACCCGGGCCTCTATGCTTTATGCATGCCAATAGGCATTAGAGTTACATTCAACTACTATAGCTTCAAAGTATTACTATCATCTTTTCAGCGCAATATAGTGAAACCACACTGCCTTCTTTCCAGTCCACAGGCCCACCAGCTCCTAGGAATGTGAGCAAGGACATGCGGTGGTGTGCAGCAATCACTGCCATCCTCCCTCTTGTTCTTCAGCGCAGGGGGAAAGAAACAGAAACCCCTCTTTGTATTAATCTCTGATACCACTCTTCAAAACAGCAACTGATCTCAGAGAACTCCTCAATTCCCCCATACTCTCTTTCCATTTTGGAAAGGGGTTCATTCCTGTGTTTGCTATGTATGCTGTCACTCTAGAAGTTCATCTTAGATATTTCTACTTATGGTTACATGTCCACGGCCAATGTCCTCATTTTAGATAAGGTAGTTGAAATTGGGGTATTAGTGGAGAACTCAAGAACCCACCTGAAATAATAATCATAGTAATTTAATATAGACAATAACACAAAAATAACAAAATTCCAATCAGTCGAACCAGAAATATGACTTTTCAAGGATTTAGGTATCACATTGGTGAGTAGTCACCCCTGGCTCCCAGACCTCAGATCACGTCTGTTCTGGAGGGAGGACCGAAGACACTGTCCTGGTGTTCCCTGGACATGGCAAAGAGAAGCTCCACCAAAAACTAGACTGCACATGCTGCTTCTGTGTTAGCAAAAAGAGGACTGTGCCTTTGATAACCTGTTGAAGAAAAAGTCATGCCCTGAGCCCCAGACAGAAGAGGTGAACTCCAAGTGTCAGATGGGTGACTTCCTGTAACAGCTTCATGGCCACAAAACATGAAAAAGCAGCCTTGGCAAGTTGGTAGCTTCAAACGCTTAGTTGCCGCTGACTGCCAAAGTGCATCCCAGGAGACCGAGCCCTGACACTTAAAAGTTGCACCCATGTCTGCTAGACCCAGAAGAGTCATCAAAGTGCAGTTTGGTCACTCAAGACAGACACCAGCCTTCGTTTAAAGGAACTGCTAGTTTTGCTCTGAAGAAGATGGGTAGACTAGTGTCAACTGTTTTTCTCTAGACTTCACCTGGACTTTCAGGGACATCAACCTCTGTGGTCAAACTCACCACACCATGTTTGTGGACCAACGGATGGCCCCAGGAAGACCCCCATTGCCTGGATCAGCATTTTCAGCATCCTGTATCTCCTGCAGCAGGACCGCTGCATTGATGCCTATGGTGGTTTGCCAGTAGGGCCTAGAACTAGACTAGAGACTGCTCTGACTGAAAGGTAGCTGTCCTGCTAAGACTTATTGGCCCCTCTGACTTGCTCCCTGCTGGACTTGGTCACCTAAAGTGGGCCAGAGTATCTGGACACAACTTTATAAAAGTTTTCAAAGTAATTGCTAGTTTTGGTAGTTGCCAATATTTGTTTGCATTTTGAGCAAAAAGCAGTGGTATATGATTTGCTTAATAATTTATATATCCGGAATCCTCAGGTGGATTTTGTTAGTTTTGGAGTCTAAAAATTAATAAAAATTAAATCTATTTTTATGAATTTGTATTTTGTTTGTGGTGTCTCTTATGCAATTACTTTCGTATTTGTAAATGTTTTGCACTTGTTCCTTTGTTAAAGTCTGACTGCTCAAAGCCACAGGTGTGTCGCTCTACTTTGAACTAAGAGGAAACAATGCCAAAGAATGCAGCACTCTTAGTCTTAGTAATGAATTTATTAAGGCGCTTCCCAGATGTCAAATAAAAGCACACAATATGAACATGAGCATTTAACTTAAACGCAGTAAAACACATGTAGATGCCAAAATACTCACAGTGGATAAAAATTACAGAGTGAAAATGAGCAATACATCAACAATGAATATATCAGTGAATATATATATATATATATATATATATATATATATATATATATATATATACATGCATAGTCAAGCTAGATAATTAAGAATTAAAATGCATCACCATGGTGATTGAATTTTTCATCCTTGCCAGCATCAGCCAGAGGAACCCTGAATGGCTGAGGCAGGAAGTCTTTCCAGCATGGGATTTGTTCTCAGAATGGTGTGGCCACCTTCAGGTGATCTACTTCTACCTCAGTGCCAAGTTTCCCCACTTTATATACCTTAAACAAACTCAAGAGGAAGATTCCAATAATCCCCTCCCTTCGGTTATGAAATTCAGTGCTGGATGTACTCAGCCTGCATCCAAAACACATAAAGGAACGGGCCCTGCCCCAGTGCGCATCCAGAGACTGAGGAGCTGTACTTTTCCTTGATGAAAACTTTCCCAGGTAGAGTCTCTCATATCACGTTTACCTTCCATGTCCCCCATGTTTGTTCCAATACAGTGTAACCATATGCTGGTGAGAAAAGCACAAACACATTCTGTGTGGAAAACAAGCTCGGTGTGAAAAAAACCTGCACCGCCGCTGTGACCCCAAATGAAGCTAAGCACAAAATGGAGTCAGTGAGTAAGATGGAGTCGATGGTCAATTATATTTAGCATTACACCAGGGTTAAGCTAAGATTTTACAAATGAGCCTTACTGGGCCCAATGCGGGTTTGTGAGTTTATTACACATGGAGATTGCACAACCACACCATATAATAATAAACTGTAGTTCCTCAAAGGGAGAAATCTGGTCATCCTCCTGTTGTCGAGTCAAATCCGAACAACACGGTAAGAAAATTAATGCCTCTCTGGGGCACTCTCTCAGTCACTTAACCAGAAACTAGACAAGGAGGGTAAGGGGCCTGTCTTTCATGATCTATTACCACTGCACTGTCTTCAATTGGAGTCTTCCCGTAGGTAGCGTCACTGTAAGAGACTTAAGGTTTCAGTTGGGCACCCTTCAAGTGGTTTAACCAGACACTAGCTTTCACCTCAATATCTTATGAACAAAAGTGGAGGATAAGGCATTCCTGTAATTAAATGTGTAGTAGAGATACCCTTTATGCATTTAGTTAAAGAATTTGCCATTAAATAAAGTAATGAATTCCAATGTGCCTCATCTGGTTTAGTCTAGATTAACATTCCCCGGTAAACCAAAGTAGTTTCATCTCAGAGGAGCTGGAGCCCATGCTTCTATTGATAACTTAGGGCCAGATGTAGCAAAGGTTTTTACCCATTCTGTGTCTATGGGAAAAAGTGTTCGTACATATGGCCCTTATTTCCAGCCTAGTTTTTTAGAAGAAGGAATGCAGGAATGGACTGGATCTGAAACCTGTTCTCCCAGGTGTCTGTATGGCTAATATTTATGTAAGAACAACCCCCCTCTGTCCACAAGACTTTACTTAATCATAAAATAACAAATTGGCACAAAATTGGTTAGAGGATCTTGTCTGATGTTTCAGGGTCTGCTTTGACCATTTATGTCTCCAGGTTGTCTTGGCCAAGAGCTTTTCCATTCTTGAAAGAGAGGATAATAGTAATAATTTCCTCTTTCTGTGGTGGGGTGGTGTTCACATCAAAGCCTGTCTCTGCTTCGTAAATGTCTGCTTTGCTAGTTGGTACTGGTCTGTTCAAAACTTCTTTGAAGTGTCTCGGCCTAACGTGCTTCCTGTTCTTTATCTGTCATGAGTAGTCTGCCTTATCCATAATAGGGGTTTTATATATTGCATGAGATTTACTACTGGCTACCTTTGTGATCTAGAACCCCCTTCCCTGCTCTTCTCAACTGGCTGCCTCCTTCACCTGGCTGACAAGGTTATCCATGTACACCCACTTGTCTGCTCTTGTCATTCTTGTAACTATTCTTTTTGCTTCTAAAATAAAACCACAATACCCACAGGCAATTCTCTGTATTTTCAAATATAGAAATGGTTTCTTTTCTTGCAACAATGTGACAGGGCACCCAGGAGATTGTAAAGTCAAGACATACACTGATGTGCAAAAGCCGAAACTTAAGAATGAAACCCTGCCTCTTAGAATACAAAAATAAACAATAGACTGTAAAGAATTACATTACAAGCTTGCAATTTACCACACTACGTACTTTACCCAATCCTAAAATTCTCCAGTCTGTCCCTGGTTCCTGGATGTCCACTTTGTGTGCTTCCTCCTCTATCTCCTAAATAAGCAGTCTAACTTGCTTGTTCTTGATAGGGGTGTTGTATGTTGCAAAAGATTTCCCACTGACTATCTCCATAATCTTGAAGACCTTTATCTGTTCTCCTCTCCTGGCCGGCTCCTCTGCTTGGCAGGCAAGATTATCCATATAAGCCAACCTGGTCTGCTCTTATTATTTTTAACTGCTCTATTTGCTTCTGTGTACTGTTGCTTGTGCTTCTCCTGTAGCCTCACAGATTTTGCCTCCTTTAATTTCTTTTATTCAGCCCTCCTGTCTTCAACAGCTTGCCATGTGTCTTATCTTATCCATTCTTTCCTCTTCTTTGTCTTGGTCCCAAGGCATGTTTCACTGCTCTTCACATGTTTTGATGAGACCTGTTCCCTGTTCTTGTTGACAGTGCCTGCAGCTAGCTCAGACTGATCTTCTTTGTCTGGTAGGAATTGCAACCTGTTTTGATTTGTAAGACATATGCCTTTTGGGTCTTGTAATTTTGTCACATTGAAGTGCTGTTGTCTTTATGTTTTGTGCTCTGTTTTTCTGAGCTTCTGCATCAGAAGACCGGTCACTAGATGGTGATCACTGCCGATGTCTGCACCCCTCCTCGCTCTGACATTTTGCAGTGAGTGTCTCCAGGTGCCACTTACCACCCGGTGGTCAAGCCAGTTCCTGTCTCTACCATGAGGCAAGTACCAAGTTAGTTTGCGAATATCATGGTGGGGGGAGATCCTTCCTATGACCAGATCATGTGTGACACAAAATTCCAACAGTCTTTCTCTGTTGTCATTCATTGATCCACAACCTTCCTTTGTCATGGATCTGTCATTGTTTGTGTTGTCGATTCCTACTTTACCATTCAAATATTCCATCACAATCTTCAGGTAGTGAATTGGCACAACTTCAAGCTCATCTTCCATCTGCTAGAATATGTCCTTGACTGTTTCTTCTGTATCATTTGGTGGTGTTTGTGTCTGCTTTCAAACTTGGCTGTCATGAGTTTGCTGTTGACTGACTTCCACTGAAATAAGAATCAGGATCCTCCAACTACTGTTTATATATCGATTTGGGGGGAGGGGGGGTGAGAAAGTAACAAATACCTGGAATAAAGGCGACATCAGCATGATTACAAAGAAGTTGCATTAACCAACTGTAACAACTGGCATGGCATCACCCTTTTGTCAATTCTGAGTAAACTCCTGGTGAAAATCATTATACAACACATCTATGATGCAAAGGACAAGCAGTTAAGAAACGTTCAAGAGTTCTGCAAGGGAAGAAGGAGTATTAATCAGATCCTTATTCTATGTGACATCATATGACAGTGCACGGAGTGGCAAGACAACTATACATTAGCTTCATTGATTTTGAGAAAACCTTTAGCTGTATCCACCATGACAGACTCAGGCATATCCTGTGAGCCTATGGCATACAACAGCAGATAGTACTCCCCATCAAGAGCCTCTATGTTAATTTTACCTGCAAGATGAGAGCTGGGAGTTTAGGTTCAAAGTCAATACCGGTTTGAGACAGGGATGTGTGAACTTAATGTTGCTCTACAGCTTAATCATCAACTGGGAGATGTGAAGCACAAGAGATGACTAAGCCAGAGTCATCAGATGGACCTTATTTTCTACACAGGAGGACCTTGACTAAGTGGATGGCCTAGACTTGCAATTTCATCTCAACATCTGTGCACAGCAAGTGAGCCTGAAGATCAACACACAGAAATCAGAAGTCATGCCACGCAACATCCCAAACCATTCATAAATCAAGGTGGATGGAGAGGACCTAACCATGACTAAATAGTTCACCTAACTAGGAAGTACTATCAGACATGATGAAGTGTAAGCACTGTCATCAAGAGCATATTGAGCATGGCCAGGAATGCCTTCAGGATGCTGAAAAATGTGTGGAGGCCAACTCAGTCCAGCATTAACACCAGCTGAGGCTTTACCACAGCTGTGTTCTGTCCATACTCTTGTATGGGTCAGAATGTTGGTATATGAAAAAACTATATCATCAAACTGTAAGCCTTTCACGCCAGTAACCTGAGAAGAATTCTATATGTTTTCTGACCACAAACCTTCTCCAATCAGGAACTGCTTACCAAGTGCAAGCTAGAGAGTATGGATACCATCATTATGAGAAAAAATAGAGCTGAATAGGACACACCAACAAAAGAGATCAAGACTCCATCACAAGAACAGCTCTCCACTGGGCACCAGAAGACAAACGTAAGAGAGGTATGCCATGGAAGACTTGGAGGCGAATTGTAGAAACAGAAATGAAGAGCTGCAACCACACCTAGAGCACTATGCAGGATCTTTCCTAAGACAGGTAGAAGTGGAGATCCCTTGTTGCTGTCCTAAATCCCAGTCAGCATACTGGGCAGTAAGTAGTAGTAAAAGAGCAAAGTGGGAAACTATTTCTGAACAGCAAAGTTCCTCATGAAAAAAAACAAAGGACCATTCCAGATCAGGAAAAATGAGGAAGAGACCACATTGTCATTCGTGCCTCACCTGTCAGGACATGTGGACAGTGTAATATTATTTATTTCTTCTAAGCCCCCCTCCATAGCAAATGTGAGGGGAGAAAATGAAACGGTGTGAAATGTTTAACAATTAAGAAAAGTTGCGGCCATCTTCAGACTAGTAAATACACATACCGTGGCATTCAGTGCAACCAGCTGAGTGCATGGTGACATGTGCAAATGTAAAAATGTTGCTTAGAAGTGTATTACGGACCAGACATAAATAATTAGAAAATCATTATAAAATAGTTGGCAAACTCTGCTTGAATCTGGAACGAGCTTTAAGTATGAGCTGGAAGGACATATGTCTCCATCTGATTTTCTCAGATCCTGCACAAACATCCCATAAGATCCAGTGGTAGATTTGAGGGATTGTTCCTTCCTTTGAATGCTTGACTGAAACAGATGCTGGATGCCTTATGGAAAATCTCCTGCTATACATTTCACCCGGAGCCTTAAGCTCGAGTCGACCAGCATCTTTTAAAGTGCCTTCCTGGAGGATGTATACAAAGGAGACTGGCACTTTCTCGTTAATGCACTTATGTCCTGTAATATCTTATCTTTTGTGCACTTTCACCCTTTTCCACACTGCTCACATTTAGGTTATGTTTAAAATGATTTTTATGTGCCTGAAAGATGTACATTCATGTTTACATCTTTACTACTATTGTAAAATCCAAACACAACAGAGGAGAAGTTCAATCTGCTGTGTCGAAGGTCCCTGGCATCTAGAACACGGCAAAATGGCATGCAAGCTCGAATTCACTTTACTTCAACGTTAAATCACACAGAGCACTTGGAAATTGAACAACATTTGTGCTATGCTGACACAAATAACACTAACCACAAAACATACATCATCAGACAAATGTTTCTCCAGATGGGGGGTTTTACCCGACCTGCTAGAAAGTTTACCCGTATAGAGTACAATCCTAAAACAGTTGTTGGTGCTATACACATGCAAAATGTCTTAACAACTCTCATCACTTCACATCACAAGACTACACCCTTGGCTTGAAAAGACGAAGAAAGGCACACAATATTTAAACCTTTCGAGTACTCGCTTCTAAAGTATGGAATGCTCTTTCAACACAGGTAAGGTTGGCACCATCTCTGTACCTCTCTTTGTGCCCTGTTAGAAATGTACTCTTTGTGAACGTATCGTTTTTCACTCATCTCGCCATTTTTAGATTCACATTTGTTCTCAGTCTATTTTTTTTTTTTCATTGCAATGTACTCACCTGCGACCTATTGCTCTCCGTGGGGATGGTATCATCTGCCTATACCTAGCTGGCTCTATGTTTTATGATTTTGCAGCTTGTTTTGGGCACAGTCTTTGTTTTAAAACACATAACGAAACAAATAGATACATAATCAAATGGTGTCCACTTTAACCCTTTCTGTAAGTATTCAGGATGTGAAAACTGTGTCAATGATGATGCGCGTGAGAGGCCTTGCTTGCTGAAACTCTGAAAGGACATAAGGACAACTATTTCCCAGAATACGATATGGTGGGACAGGGGAACCTAGGTAAATGGAAATAGCGGCGCTCTTTTATTTGTCCTAGTTTTTGAGTGTTGGGAATCCTTTAACCCAGAATATAACGCTTTCGTGTTTTTGGACTTCGAATCCCTCTTTCACTACACCTTTCCTCTCATCTTAACACACATTTAAAGGCTCAGCCGTAGCGCTGCTGTCAAGCTTGTAAATCTTGAATCCTACAAATTGTTGAGAGCCACTTCACCCTGCTTTGCCGCTGCGACCTTTCCCCTTGACCCCCAGGGCCTAAGGCTTCTTCCTGCAGGATTGACAAGGCTGCACATCGCCCTACCCAAGGGAATGTGGCCAGGAGATGGAGTACCTTCACCTCCGACTGACACCTGCGCTAAGTGCTCCTAATGACTCTTTACCATGATCTCAAATTTCCCATAATTCCTCAGGCTCCCGTGGTCGATTTTAAGGCAGACATCAGGACTCGTGCGACACAAGGCCAGTGGTCCTTCAGCATAAAATAGCAAGAAAGCTAAACCTAATATTTGCTTACTTCTTGCAGGTGTTCCTCTGCTCTCAGCAATTAAAAATACTTTATTTTTTCCAGTATAGATGAAATCCAAATCCAACGTATTTTAGCGAAATGTAAAACGGAAACATTGACTAAGATTAAAAGAGGAGCAAAGTCAATATTACAAAAGCAAATACAAAAGATAATTCATTACCAACAGCTTGTAGTTGATATAGCAGCTAATACTAGGCTATTAATTGGTTTTACGTGAGGCACATGTATGAATAACAATATATATAAATGTCACATAAGTGAGCTTTTGCTGTACCAAAGGCTGTAAGATGCATCCAAATACCAGTAGTACTTCCACTTCTTGTCAAATGAATTGGGAAAATCTGATATTTCTTACAAGAGTTTTAAGTATTTTAAATTCGATCTTCTCCTCCTTTTGTTTAAAAAAAATATTTTATAGTTTTGTATTTTTTTAAGCTGTCCATGCAGATCAAAGATGAATCTTACGCTTAAACACACCTTTTAGTAATTTCTTTAACATTGACTTTTCTCTTACACTATTGCCGGAGCCCACGTACACTTGTATGCTTTGTTGTGTGTTCGCCTACTTGTTTTGGGGAGAACACTGAAATCAATAACAAAGTAGTGTGGAAGAATTCATTGGAGTCGCAGGTAAGGCCTATAGCCTGATACAGTTCACTCCTTTTGGTAAAGCACCCCCCCAAGATGGGGGGAGCGCGGCCCCTTAGAGATCGGGGCTGCCGTGGCCCAAACCCCCTGCACTAGTTGTGCGTCAGGCTGGCCAGGGTACTTTTGCCCTCACGCCTCGCGAGGTGTGGGGGCAGATGTAAGGTGAAGGTGTTCGTGGGGGCGACGTTGTTTCCGGCTCCGGCTGCTGCGCACCAAGAGGGGGGGCTATTTAAGCACCCCCCCAAAAAGGCTCGCCTTTTCTTGTGCAGCAGCAAGGATTTCCTTGGGGCCAGCGTTGTCCCACCCACTCCCTTGTTTTTAAGGTTGGAGAAGAAGTACTAAAGTAGCCATAACCAATAGAGGGGTCTCCAAGGCTGGGGCCCAGGGATAACGCCAGAGGTAGGATCCTGAAGTCCTGAACCAGCCTGTGGATGTACACACCAGCTTAGGGGGTAGGGAGCCCAGATCGCTGGGGTGGCCATGGGGCTCCCGCTCCTGGCCACCCCATTACACCCCCTTGGCAGATTGGTGTTTGGGGAGGGGGCGAAACCCTGAGCATGAGGACACGGAAAGGTGAAGTCGGGGGAGCCGCCCCCCTAGGGATACAGGTGAGGTACGGTTCACCTGTGTGGTCCAAAGGAGGTTCAGGACAGGAAGGGATCCTGTCACATTGATTTATGGTTTATGAATAAATCTTATTGATTTTTGTTTTTATAAATGGTTATAAATATGTTTTGAAGATTCTTTTTGAGGTGAATTATTACTGTCAGTGTTTTTATGAAGTAATTGGTAAAAGTTATAAATAAAATTCTTCCAACAAATAAGTTTTGTCGGTCTGTGTGTGGCAGATGTTGGGGTGGGGGCTCTCTGGTGGTCTCCGAGTTCTACTTAACCTACACCAGACACAGTTATTTAAGAGTGAAATCGTCAGTAAACAGCGGATTAAATCTACAGCAGAATGCATGTTTTCCTATAAGTTCACTTTGAAAAATAACATGGTAGAGTAGGTTAGACTCAGAAAACTACCTTGCTTTGCCTAGATTTGAACCCTATGTACTGTGTGAGTTCTGTTTTGGGGATGTGGTCATGTTGATTGCTCTCAGACTCCTAACAAAAGTCAGTGGTCTTGTTGCGCTGCGGTGGTAGCCAGCCATTGCTGAATAATGTATAAACCATTAGCCTTGGGTAAACATAGGTCATCAGCAAAAAAAGTAGTCCATCTCCAGTGTATGCGCACTCCACATCCTTTGTTCAGCTTCTGCACATGTGTCACAAAAGACTGCAATATCTTACTGTAGGAAATGTGGTTTGCACACCGGGCGCCTGAACTATTAAACTCAAAGATCATAAGAGCATCAGTTGTCAGGGGATGGTTCTTCACCGGCAACAAGCACTAACACTGAAACAACTACCTTGATGTACGTCATTTAGTAGTCGCCAGGGTTCACAGCTGCAAACCCAGGCTTGCCCTTTGTGACCCCTGGAACTGCAGTTCGGAACCCTGGTCTTAGAGGTGGCAAATTCATTGCCAGGAACACAGCGTCAGTTGGGGCTCCATCCTCTTTATTTTCCATCATTTTTTTTTATTACACTAATAGGGAATAGTAGCATATTATTCACTATTAGTGTAATAAAATGTGGTACAACTAGCAGGAACATGTCCTTTCTTGGCACCCGAGGTAAGTAAAAATTCTTTCAAATGGACGTTGTGTGCGTGCTTGCGGGTGAGAGTGTGTAAGTGTCAATTTGTGTGTATGTGAGTGTGAGTGGAGGTCCAAGGCCATGTGATATCACTTCCACTACCCACGGCATTTTGGTAAATTGACGTCCATGTCTACCTTCCCACCTCAATCAGTCCTCCCGTCCCCTAACCTATGCCAGAATTTAGCAAGTACAATGTGATACCGGAATCAGTGTCTACCAATATCCTGGTTTCCTTTGAATAGTCCACTCCACTCACTGACATTTGCAGTGCTAAAGTTGTGAACTTGGGCCTTTCAGACTGACCTCCCTCACCATTACTAAACTCACCAATACTTCCGATGCACAGGCGATATTCCTGTTGCGTGCAATGTTCATGGCCTATTCCTACCCATTGCAACTAATGCTTCCCTTACTTATTTTTTCACTCCGGGCATAGGTCAAGATTGTGCCCCTTTCCAGCCATAATCTTCTAGAATGGTTTAAAATAGCAAAGCTTGCTTCCAGATTTTGCAAAAGCTTTGCATTAAAAACAGGTTCCCCAATTTTTCTTATTCCTGTCTATAAAGCCGAAAAGCCACTCTGGACATAAGGTTGAATAAATGAAATTTCCTCTCCTGGCTTGCAAAATAAAAATGTAGTTATGACGATGTTATTGAATGAATGCTCAATAATGAAAATTGATAGCCATTGTAGAACCAGGGCAATTTGATACATTCGAAAGGCAATTAAGCCTAATTGTTAAACAGCTCTCTGCAGACATCTTGGTAGCCTAAGACTTTTCTCCATTTTTAAAGATTAACTGTAACCACATATTACATTTGAAGGTATTCTTCTGTGGGTGCTCTCACAGAGATATCATGTTCTGTTACACATTTTTTTGAATCACTCACTATAAAATAACATGGCCCGAGTGTTCACTGACAGCGGCTCCCTGGCAGTATGAGAGACATAACTAAGTTTAGGGGTGTGTGATGGTGGACGAGGATGTCAGTTCCATTGCAGAAAAAGTGCACACCATGTGTGCATTTAGGACTCTACTTATTTTTCCGTTGGACCATCTGTGTCCCAATAACTTCTTATAGTACCGCCTTTTTTATTGGGACATAAACTGCTGCAGTGTTTTTACTGGTATTCGGCAGATCTATGCTTGTTTGTGCGGGTGTATTTAAAGGGAAGAATTGAGGATTGTAGAGTGCTAAGGGGCATTTTTACAATAAAGTAGCATCTAAGGTATTCATCTTACATATTAAAAAGTATTGTGGAAGGAAGCATGATTTTACCTGATTGAAAGGCACTCCTTTATTTTAATGGAGAGCATATGTGTGCCCTAGCCTTAGTTAAGAAGATCTTCACAAAATGTGTGCAAACTGAGGAAAAATTTAAACTGCACTTCTGTGCTGAGCACAGAACCGGGTATATGCGAGGACTGGTGATTAGGTGTATAAAGCACAGAGAGGCAGATGCACGTGGCAACAGATGTGCAAACAATTGTTGCAAATGTGAACATTTTTAACAATTAAGCTCAAAGCTCGCTTTAGGACCTCGCAATGGCTGAGCTAAACCAAGATAGATGTTCCCACTCTCTTTGCCTTTTCCTGCCTGTTAAACCATAGCTCGAGTACCCAAAATGTTTTAAGTGATTTCCCCCCAACCATCTGCACACTGATTCATGTGATCTACACACAAAGGGAATCCAGCACTGATGCAAAGCATTGAGCAGATATTGACTCTCGAAAGGGGGTGATATCTATTCACAAAGTCGAGCCCTGACCTCGAAGGGAGCATTCGCATTGGAGGAACAGTGGTCTGAGGTGCGATGCATGGCCTTCACACCATTCATTGAATGTCAACATTTTCTAATGGAGCCTCAAAAAGCATTTAAAAAAATCCCATTTTATGAGTGTGACTGCCAGGGTGGAATAATATGATTCACTGACCTCCAGCCAGTGCAATCGGATTTCTAAAAACAATCTCACCTAATGGGTCAGGATTATGACAACTGATCTGTACACTTTTGACGGCGCAAAATAAGGGTCGGGCCGCAGAGCAAAATACTAATTGCAGAACTCTCACTGACTTGCGACTGACCTTCGTACTTCGGGCGCTTAACTTCGTGCACAGGGGTTTTGCTGGTAATTTTTCTGATGCTTAATCTAGTGTTAATGCATTTTATATAGTATCTTTCTTTCTTGGTGTCCGTCCTTGAATGCATTCTTTGAGTTAACAAGCCTGGGTGCATTTGCGGTTTCCCTGACCCCATTTTCAGATGCCTGGGATGCCCTGTAAAAAAGCAGTGAACGCGCAGAAAAACCAATTACTGAATGAGGGTCCTTGGAATTCATCCTAACAAGGGGGGAGATCAGAAAGAGACTTCGGTGAGAGCCAGAACCTGCGAGCAGAGCACAGAAGCCGCCGTTGATCTGCTTTAGAAGTCTCTAACTCAAGAGACGTTTCGAGCACCAAAACGGTTATATTCTGACGTTTGCAAAGAATATTAATCTAAAGATTAACGTGTCCACTCTAATTATCCACTCACAGACAAAGTCTATGAATCAAAAAAATATTTACTGGAGTATTTTAGAATTCTGAATCAAAATTGTAAATTGTATCCATGAGAAGGCAAGGGGTCTGCTGCGTTTTTGTGCTCAGGATGTGGACTGTTGTTCCTGCATCCATGAACAGTCCAAATCCTGCTTCAGTTTAGGAAAGAGCTGAAGACATCTCTTTAAAGAACACAACATCACAATTGTGAGGGGTGGGGGTAGAATTCAGTAATTTCATTTTACATAATTAAACAAACAATGCCAAAGTTTGCAAAGTTGTGCAAAACGCAGATCTGGCATTTTGAGTTACATTGTAGCAGGAAATGCATCCTTGTGTCCATGGTGAATATGAGATACATTTTGTGGGACAAAAATAGCACAGAAAACACAACAGCCGCAACCTATTGTCACTCATGTTCTGATCGTTAGCATTGTTCCTGTGCTCGAGTAGTAAAATTAAGGGACATGATCTCATTTTTAGAATTTTGGATGACAAGCATAATGTAAAATTACTGAAACTATATGAGATTACACGGGCATATTGGAAATTTTGCGAGGACTTCATTACAATTTAGTAACAGACAAGTTCCATTTTCAGAACCCAGCATCTCGCCCAAATCACTAATTGACTCTTTCATTGCCTTTACCCCACAACAGCGTTGTGGGGTAACCATTTGGCTAGAGTCACGTTATACAAATGCCACATACATACAAATATACCTATATGAAAAATAAAATAATGCATTTTGGATTATTTTGTCGGCGAAAATGAATACAATCCTTTAGTATTATACGTATTGTAAACAATTATGCAGATTTTCTAGTTCGGGTGTATTAGGCAGTCACAAAAATCAAGTTTTTTGAATTAACATTTCTGATAGAAGGACATACACTTTGCTATTCTTGACATAATAGCAGCACTTTTTAACATATCTTTATCATTTGCAGGCATAATTGAAACCATTTTTGCTATCCCTAGCATATTAGTGACCCATTTACTACATTATTGGAAACACTTCAACAATCCCTGGCATAGTATTGATCCACTCATGATATATTGGTGGAATTCACTGCAACATTATGACTATCTGTGGCACAGTACTGACCAATCCTTGATATGTTCTCGGTATTCCTAACAGCATGAGACCCATGACTGCATAATAGTGTCTAATTATTTGAGGTAGTCCAAACAACAATTTGGCTACCCTACCATAACAGTAGACCATCCTTGAAACATTTTGGACATTATTTTTTTTGCCAAATATTTTGATGAGATTTTGTACTTTATTCCAGTATAGCCAGTGAGAACAAGTTACAGATAATGTATTTGGCAGAAAGGGAAGCATACAGGACAATACATTATGGTATAGATTCAACTGGCATGCAAGATGCTACCCCGATGTGAGTCACAATCTCTGAGGACCGTATAGTCTTGTTATTCATCCAAGAGTGTCTCTAGGTCTTGACTGGTCACTTGCAGAGGATGTAATTAGTGTGCTGAGGCAGGGACGCTTCGGAGGTGTGGTAGGTAGCACCCAGATTAAATTAGGGTTGGGGGGGATAACAATATCGGCAGAACTCACCGATCTCTGCTTCTGGTAACCAATACTAGCTGCTTTTCTAGATACCAGCCAAAATAACTATACAGGAGGGGGAGGGTAGGAAGAATGAACTTTGGAATTGGTGGGGGTAGTTAATGTTAAGCCGCTAGGCCGGTTGAAGCACCTAGTGACCGTGAGAGCTAAGGAAGGAGTGATTTGGGGTTTGTCTCAGCTCTGGGGGGTTCTATAAGGGATGCAATATGATGAAGTGGGGGAAGATAAAGTCACCCTTATGATTGTGGCTCACGTATGAAGGTAGTGCAAGAGGGAGCGTTCTGAGTTCGGGGTAGCAGGAAGTGCCACACGTGTTGCTGATGGGGCGATGGTGGGAATTTGTAACTATTTGCATTCAGGCAAAGCTCCCAGTTGGATGGGGGTGGGGCTCTCCATGCCGAGGGTCAAGACAGTAATAACTCAGTATGAAGGGGCTCCTTGAGGGGAATCACCCGTTATCAGCACCTTGTATTGCAGTTACATTACGTCCCCAGCCGCCGCAATGGGGCGACGCCGAATGCAGTGAGCTTCTTCTCAGTGGAGCGCAGAGCTCCCTGAATCTTCCCATCGGGATACCACTGTATGCCACTGGGCCTGCAACGGAAGGTGCAGGGCCATCCAATGCATAGCAAGGAGATGTTTGGCCAGTAATAGGGGCAGATTAGCAAATTCAGCTCTCACACTGTGTTGCTTCCGTCGCTGGAATAAACCCAATGATGTGGCCTCCCATGTTTTCAACTTGTTGAGTTCGATGACCCTGGCCATGGTAGTATGTACCTCATCCCAGAAACGTGTTAATGCTGGGCAAGACCAAAGCATGTGTTGGAGGTCTTCCATGGGATTTAAGTATCTTGGGCAGGTGAGATGCACTGTGGGGGATATTGTGTTGACACAGGTGGGGGCCAGGTAGGCCCAGTGAAGAAGCATGCATTGGATATTTTTAAAACACACAATGCAGGATACTGTTTTGGGGGATTACAGAGCCCTAGCCCCTTCCGAATCATGAAAAGATCGCCCAATGTCTTCTTCCCAGCACTGCCTAAGGTGTGTCAAGGGTATGTCAACATGTGTTCTAATGGCTTTGAATAGTCAAGTAATGAGGTGTCGCCCATGTCCAGTGAGATATAGGGTATGGATAACTTTGTGTCTAGGTGGTTCAGCTGCAAGGGGCCAGTAGGCGTCCGTACATAAGGAATTGTTCAGGGGGAATGCCATAGTCTTGTTTGAGCTGGTCAAACGTCAGGAGCTGTCCACCTCGAAAGAGATCCCCTACCATTTCAAACCTGCATGTTTGCCATTCAATTAGCTGATCTGTGGTAAAAAGGCCTTATGTGCTAGGGAGTCCAGGTAGTGGATTGTTGGGGGTGTAGGGCACAATCATGCTAGTTTGGTGAAGGTTTCTGGTGAGACACCTTCCTGTCAACCAGCCAAGCAGCGACCAGGTGCAATACAACATGGTGGTGGGATGAAGGAGCTGCCAGAGTATGTATGTGTGCCTGCTTCAGTAGCAGTTTCAAATGTGTTCCTGTCTGCCAGACAGCGAGCCACCCATTGGTGTTGGGCCGCTAAATAATAAGATTCAAAAGAGGGGGGCTTCCAGGCCTTCCTGACCCATTGGTAGCTATAAATTGTGTAGAGCAATTCATCACCTGCCGCCCGCTGTTCTAGGTCACGAAAGAAGCAACGTGGAGGAAAGATTGGTACATTAACAAAGTAGTACAGCAGCCGAGGAAGAATGATAATTTTTGACAATGCAATCCTACCGGTAAGGGCTAAAAGAAGTTTTTGTCAGAAGCGCACTTGAGAGCGCAGGGTAGCATGTGCCCTTTTCAGGTTGCCTTCCAACAGATCTTCCTGGGAGTGGCACAGTCTGAGTCCTAAGTATCGAGGAGCCGTGGCCCGCCAAATTAGAGGTATGGGGCCGATAGTGAGTGGGTGCGGTGGGGTATCGCTCCAGAATGGTAAAGTATAGGACTTCCCTCAATTGACTCGGAGTCCGGCCTCTGCTTCGAAGTCCTGAAAGGCAGCCATCAGGGAGGAAGTGTCAACTAGTGTATTCCGATTGTAAACTGTCATCAGAATAAAGGGATACCGCTTTACTGTCTCTGTGCAGCCACATTCCACAGGCGGCAGCTCTCCATTCAAAGGCAGTTGGCCATGGGGTCCTTGGCTATGGAGAACAAGATTGGGGAAAGGAGACAGTCCTGTCACGTACCACAACTCACTGGGAAAGGAGGGGATATTAGGTGGCCAATGCAAACTCGGGAAAGGGGATTTGTGTATAATAGCTTAGTGTAGGACAGGAGATGGTTCCCCAGTCCCAACACAGAGGGTCACAAACAGATACTCCCATGATAGGGAGCTGAAGGCTTTCTCAATGTCTAATATCAGACCTGCTGCTCTGGGGTACTGAAGGGATGCCTGAGCTATCACATAGAATAGACAACCAATATTGTAGGAGGTGTTGTGGCCAGGCGCAAAGCCATTCTGGTCAGGGTGAATCAGTTCAGGGAGCACCTGTTAGTACCCAGTTGCTAGAATCCTGCCCAGGATCTTGTGATCCATCCCTAATGTGGCTACTGGGCAGTAGGAAGAGAGGTTGGTGGGGTATCTGTCCGGTTTCAAAAGAGAAACTAGCAGGGACGCCTGCAGGGAGTTGGGGAGAGAAAACTAGTTTTGAGGGCCAGTTGTAAGTGCCTTATTGTAAACCGGCAATAGACAGTGGGTCAGAATGGTGGTATGATGTGCATAATATTCAATTGGGACCCTGTCAAGGTCTTGTTTCAGGCGAGGCCATGTATCGCCTGTTTCACTCCCTTGATGGTGATGAGTCCATTGAGTTCTTCCTGTTGACTCACATTTATGGCTGGGAGGTAAAGGGGATTGAGGAAGTGCCTAATTGCTGCTGATGTGGGGGCGAGTGGTTGTTTATAGAGGTTAGAGTACTATGCGCTGAAGGCTTGTAGGATAGCAGACTATGAACGCAATGTCTGTCCCATGGGTGAGATAATTTCAGTTTTCATTGGAGCTTGCAACTCTTGTGGAGCTAGTCATGCCAATAATCGACTGGGTTCGTCCCCTTGTGAATGGATGCAGGGCAAGTAGTCCTTGAAGTTGTAACAGTGGAGTCGCTCCACCAGAGCTGCCTGCCATCTTGTGGCATGAAGAAGGGCGCCCGATCTGCCGTGTTGCAGGGGGCGGTTATCAAGTTCTGTGACTTCCCTGTCAGCCTCCTTGAGAGTTCCTAGCAGTGCATGCCGGACTCCCGCTATGTTTTAGATGCACTGACCACAAGTAACCACTTTGAACGCGTCCCTCTTCCATCCCTCTAGTCGTGGTCACTTTGTGGTTGTCTGTAAAGTATCCAGTGATGTGGATGAAGTGGGATTCTGTGAAAGCTGGGTTATCAAAGACTCGTTTGGGTAGCTACCAGAGAGGGGCTGAAGAATGAGGAGCTCCCCAATCTATATACAGGAAATTGGCAGCATGATCGGAGAGGACCCGACCCAAGTAGTCAGTTGCGGCCACTTGGGAGAGTAGGTCTGATGAGCAAAGAAAATGGTCCAGATGGACATAAAGGTCATGGGTGTGGTATAGTGGGAACAGAGGTGGTTTTGTGGGTTATGAACTCTCCACGCATAGTGTTGTCTCCACTGGTCGACCCAGGCATAAAATAGTTGGGAGTTCTGACAAGTTGGGGGGGAGGAGGAGTGGGATCGGTCAAGTGTGATGTCTAAGACATTGTTATAGTCTCCACCCAGTAGCCACGGGATGCCAACCCACTGTGCCAGTACCTCCAACAGGGCAGCCCAAAATGATGCTTGGTCTGTGCTGGGTGCATGAATCCCAGCCTAGGAAACATATGTTCTCCGTTGAGGTAACCCTTGTGGTCAGTAGCAGTTGTGTGGAGTTGAAATGGCATGCCCAGGGGAGCAAGATGAGGACCATCTTGCAAATGCGGAATAAGAGGTGCCAACACAGTGCCCCTCCAGCAGAGCCGAATGCACTGGAGTTCCCCCTAAATGAGGTTGGTCTCCTTCAGAAAGAATATATATGTGCCGATTGCCTGTAGCAGTTGTTGTTAAAGATCGGCTGCTGTCTGCAGGGTCACCACCGGGCCTATCAAGAGTTCCATCAGTATGTCTTTGCTTGGGGGCCCTTCTTCCTCACTCCCACAGGTTCTCAAACTTAAGCAGTAAGTTGGTGAGTGATAGACCTGTCAGCTCTTGGCATGGTTTCCCCTGTCTTTTTGGCTTCTGAACTCCTGTTTTGATCCTGTGGTGAACTTAGTTTTTGATGGCTTTAGGACTCTGGGCACCTTACGACTGCTGACCAGTGCTAAAGTGCAAGTGCTCTCTGTCTAAATTGTATTGGTGATTGGTTTATCCATGACTGGCATATTCAATTTGCTAGTAAGTACTTAGTATAGGTCACCATGTGTTCCCAGGGCCTGCAGATCAAATGCTACTAGTGGACTTGCATCACTGTTTGGGTCACCTAAAAGAGTAGCCCGGTAAACATGTCTCAGACCTGCCACTACAGTGTCTGTGCATGCAGATTTAAGCTGCCAGGTCGACCTGGCAAGTGCACCCACTTGCCAGCTCAAACCTTCCCTTTTACTATATGTAAGTCACCCGTAAGGTAGGCCCAAGGAAGCCTCAAGGGCAGGGTGCAGTTTATTTTAAAAGTAGTACATGTACTGGTGTGTTTTACATGCCCTGATAGTGAAATACTGCTAAATTTGATTTTCACTATTGCAAGGCCTATCCCTCCCATAGGGTAACATGGGGATTGTCCTGAAATATATTTCAAGTGCAATTCCCCTTTGGGAGCAGATGGAGAACTGGAGTTTGGGGTCTCTGAACTCGTGATTTAAAAAAACATCCCTTGGTGAAGTTAGTTTTTAAATTGTAAGTTTGAAAATGCCACTTTTAGAAAGTGGGCATTTTCTTGCTTAACAATTCTGTGCCTCAGCCTGTCTGTGAAATACACGTGTGGGTCAGGATGACAGCTGGGCTGGTTGTGTAACACAACGGGAGCTGAGGTGTATCCTGCATATGTTGATGGGTCTTCCTGGGATAGAGTTTTGAGGGGAGCTGACACTGGCACCTGAATAGGGCTGGGCCTGTCCTTACACAAAACAGTCTCCAACTCCTTGGCACTTGTCTGGGGCCAAGGAAGGAAGGGCAGGGTATTGTGCACTACAACAAATTTCATTTGAAGTTTGCCTACTTCAAAGGCAGAAATGAGTAAAAGTATTGGACCTCTGAGACCACAACTTTAGAACACTTCTGGACTAAGGACATTCTGACACAAGGAAGAGCTAGATGCCGTGGGAAGGACTGCCACTTTGCCTGTCACTTTGTTGTGCTGGCCTGCTGCTTGCTGCTTCTGTCCTGAGAGGAGTGAAAGTACTGGACTGTGCTTTCTACATCTTGCTTTCCAAGGTTCTCCGGGGGCTTGAACTGAGCTCCTGTTAGAAGTCTCAGGGACATTAAAGACGTTATCTACCAGTGCCTGGGCTCTTTTGCTGAAAGTCATGACTAGCCAAGTGGTGCCAAACCCTGTTCCTGGTCCCTTGGAAATGGAAGCTGATGACCTGAAGAAGAAAATCCTTGCATCAGTGCGCCCCAGCAAAAAAATCAATGCCGCATCTGCCCCACAACTGAAAAATCAACGCAACGCCAGTCTTGCGGCAGAAGAATCGACACAGCAAGTGTTTCAGCACGGGTCTATCAACACAGTGCGTCTGGATTTACCATGCATAGTCCCTGGGTATCATTTTCTCATTGAATCTGCACGGCAGTAAGAAACCGATGCATCACCTCACTTGTGAGTAAACAATCAACACATTGCTTCACCTGTGAGGAAAGAATCAATGCATCGCTTGCTTTTCCAACGCATCACCTCCTTTGCGGCCTGCAGGTTCTTTGTTTTTTTATGCATCCCAGTTAAAGTGTGTTAAAAAGATGCAACCATTGATTCCCATGGATTAAGACTCATTGAAACCTTTGAAGAGTGACATCTTTACTTATGTATGTTGGATTTTTGTTGTTTTGATCGTGTTCAATTCAGATAAATACTGGCTATTTTTCTACAATGGTGTGACATCCTTTTGTGATGTTTTCACTGTGTTACTATGTGTGCGGACAAATACTTTATACATTGCCTCTGAGATAAGCCTGACTGCTTGAACCAATCTACCAAGGGGGGATGCAGGGGTATTCGTAGGTGTGTGACTCCCTTACCCTGACTACAGTGAGGGTCCCTACTTGGACAGGGTGCAAGCCAATGCCAACTAGAGATCCCATTTATAACAGTGAGGTCTGGCGAATTGCAAAAACCGTGTCTAGGGATGATTGTTGTTTGTGACTGGAGAATTTGGGTGTCGTGCTCAAGGCATGGCCTGTGAATGGCAATGTGGCTGCCCTCTGGGTCTTCTGCGGATTCTGGTTCGGGGTCTAATCAACTTAGAAGGCATGGGTCTCTGCATCCCTTCAAAGTGATTTTCTACCAAGTCCTAGGGTGAGGTGGGGTTGTCAAATAAGCGTGCGTGATTTTCATGTAGGTTTTTGAGCTTTGCCGGGAAAAGAAGCAAATATTGGATTGATAGTTCTCAAAGACTGAGTTTCACCCCCAGGAATGATGCACAGTTGTGTTGAGTTTGGGCTGTATAGTATGAGAACATGGATACCCAACTGTTTTTGTAAATCAGGGGTGTTGCAAGCCCATCAGCCTGAAGGATCGCATCTCTGGCGTAATAATGGAGTAACAGGGCTACGACAGGGCCTGTGGGTGACCCTGGCGGGTTCCTGCGGGCAAGCACCTGGTGTGCCCTTCCCAGAGTGAAGTGGGAGTCAGGGCATCGACGGGGGTGAATGACTTCACTCAGTTCTCCAGGTAATCTAGCATTGGCTTTTTACCTTCTGCTTCCTAAGGAAGGCCCACAACGCTGATGTTGTTACGCCGGGCCCTGCCCTGTGCATCTTCAGCTCACAATTCCAGCTGTTGTACTCTCTCAACAAGATCCTGAATAGTTTGCTCTTGAGTTTTGAGTTGTGGAGTCAATTCCAAGAGATGGCATTCAGTGTCGGTGACCCGGGTGGCCAGTTTATGCTGGTCTTCAGGAAGGAGGCCAAACTCCACAAGTATCTCTGGTTAGGTCTTTCCCAGGCAAAGTCTGTAGGCAACTGGAGAGTTTAGTGTGCCTCCATTGGTCATTGGGCAGCCTGGCATTTCTAAGTTCTTTTGCAGCTGTTCCTCTCTGACACCGCCTCCCCCCTAGATAGACTCCCCAACTGAGGATGGTTGCTAGCACATTAAGTTGAGGTCTGCTGCTCAGTCCTGCATTGTCGAGGTGTGCCAGGTGTCCCCTTGATGCCACTGTTATTGGGTGATGCCAGTGAATTGAGGGGGAAAGTTAGTTATGGGTATCTGCCCAGCTGTGCCCAGGGCACAGCCCAAAGCACTGCAGCTCCTCATCTCGTGGCCCGGGAGCACTCTGGGCCCAGCTGTTAGATGCAGCCATCCCCTGCCTTGCCGGGACCTTTGTGGAGAGATGCTGCAGGGCCACTCGATGCTCTGCAATTACAGTTGTCCCTCAGGTACTGTGGGCAGCAACAATTAGCGGCATGGAAGTGCCCGGATAGTGGCCCGCAGGCTGATGAAGATCAGGCCTCCCATCCTGGTCCAGAGCCTTCTGCTGTGTCGGGGAGGAAGGCAGGCAGGGAGGGCTCCCGTCCATGGTGTCTCTTGTAGGGTTCTACGTTGCTTCAGGACCTGGCCGGGCCATGCTGCTCCACCCAGGGGCCCTGACATCGCGACCTGTGATTCAGCAGGCCGCCCAGCTATTCTACGTGGGCGAGGCTGGACGGCCATGCAGGCTCCCACAGGGTTCCCTCTTTCCTCTGCTGCAGTGATGAAGCTCCAGGTGTTTTTTGCTCCCTGCCGCCTATGTCAGTTTTCCTCTGTCTGCTTGGGTTGTCATTCTGATCTGGTCACCACAATAGAGCGCCCACACCCCGAGAAGAGAAGCGGTGAAGGGGGTCCACCAAAAGCCTGGTCACAGCAGCGCTGACTGTCAATGGGCTCCGCTCATCATGGGCAATTCGCTTTAACAGGCTGACATCCTGTTCTCAGGCACCCACTGCGGGAGGGTTGCGGTGGAGTCTCTCAGGCACCCATAGTGACAGGATTGTTGGCGATTGCTGTTGGTTGTCTCTGGAGCTTATTTACTCCATGTCCACCAGCTTTCACTCCTTGGCTACACGCCCACACGTTCTGGACTTTCTTGATGCATTTCTGACAATCACTGCCACAACAATGCCCCACTTTGCGCAGTGTTGGCACACTTGACATACGCATCAGTCTCTTTGGCATAAAAGTAATAATCACTATCACCTGGCACAATTATGTGGCTGGCATATGGGTACAGAAGATGGCAATTGTGGGCAAACGTGGCATACTTTGTTATTCTCAAGAATACTTTTAACCTTGGGCCAACAGGCTCCATTCAAGGATTGTGCACATTTGTGAGATAATTGTGTCTATTCATGCAATTATGTGGTCTTGGCAGCATGATGCTAATCTTTACATATTATAGGCATTCTTAACATAATTTTGGCTATTGTTATCATGATGTTAGTTGGAATCCCTTATTTGAAATCCTTTCATATAAACTGCATATGTGGCATTTGATGATAATAAGTTGCAATAAAAGTTTGCATTTTTTCATGCGAGGGAGTAAAACATGAGACTACTTGATGAAATGGCAAGCTCATATTATGTAACCAAACAAGTTATTTATTGAAAATTAAAAGCTCAGATTTCAGAACATTCAGCCATCTATTTTCAACATAATTGACCTAGGGGACCGATCACTGATTCTTGTTCTAAATTAGGTGTTGGCTTTTGACGTCTTAAGCCAAGCAAGCCTTCTAAACTGAATAGTGGAAGATAAGATCCAAAAAGTGTGTTTTGTGTGTAGTGCCATGTATCACAATTGAATTACATTTTTGTGTTGCATTTTGAATTTGGATGATGTTAGTAACATAAGAATCTGGTTGACTAGACAGAAGGATATGAGCTGTAAGGTATGAGTATGCTGGTGGTTCAAGAGAGAGCAAAAGAGAGAAAGAGAAATCTCATCAGAAAGGGTATGTGTGTGTGTGTATGAATGGGTGAGTGTGTGTGTGAGAGATGTGTGCAGTGGCGGTTTCTTTATTAGGGTGGGAGGCAGTGCTTTAAATGGGCCGGTACTATCCGGTACTGAGTACCAGCACTTTTTTATTTTGAGAGGGAGAGTACCAGCACATCTCAAGAAAAACATAGGCCCATATTTCTACTTTTTGACGCAAAACTGCGCTAACGCAGTTTTGCGTCAAAAAAATTAGCGCCGGCTAACGCCATTCTGAAGCGCCATGCGGGCGGCGTATTTATTGAATGACGTTAGCCGGCGTTAGCCGCTGGCGCCGTCTGGTGTGCGTTAAAAAAAACGACGTACACCAGGCAGCGCCGGCGTAGGGGGATATGGGGCTTGGGCGTCAAGAAATGGGGCAAGTCAGGTTGAGGCAATTTTTTCGCCTCAACCCGATTTGCGCCATTTTTTTTTCACTCCCAACCCCCATAGAAATGACTCCTGTCTTAGCAAAGACAGGAGTCATGCCCCCTTGCCCAATGGCCATGCCCAGGGGACTTCTGTCCCCTGGGCATGCTCATTGGGCATAGTGGCATATAGGGGGGCACAAATCAGGCCCCCCTATGCCACAAAAAAAATATAAAAAAAAACTTACCTGAACTTACCTTAATGTCCCTGGGATGGGTCCCTCCAGCCTTGGGTGTCCTCCTGGGGTGGGCAAGGGTGACAGGGGGTGTCCCTGGGGGCATGGGAGGGCACCTCTGGGCTCCTTCAGAGCCCACAGGTCCCTTAATGCCTGCCTTTTGCAGGCGCTAAAAAACGGTGCAAAAGCGGCCGTACGTCATTTTTTTTGACCCCCCCACTCCCGGGCGTGATTTTTGCCCGGGAGTATAAATCCGACGCACATGCCTCGGAGTCGATTTTTTAGACGGGAACGCCTACCTTGCATATAATTAACGGAAAGTAGGTGTCCACGCTAAAAAATGACGCAAACTCCATGGACTTTGGCAGTAGACGCGTCTAACGCCAAAGTATAAATATGGAGTTAGTTTTGCGTCGGAATTGCGTAAAAAAAAACGACGCAATTCCGTCGCAAACGGAGTATAAATATGCCCCATAATACTTTGAATTGGAGAGTACCAGCACTTCTCAGAAATAAGAAGGTACTCTGGCACAGAGTACCTGCACTTTATTTTTTCCATTTCAAGCACTGGTGGGAGGTGTTTGCCCCCCAATTTGTTTTGTTGTCCCTGGGCCCCATGTTAAATGTTCTGTTTCCATTTTTAGCCACAGTGCCAGCGCACTGCTTTTATTAGGACATGGCCCAAAAGACTTTGCCTTTTTCCACAAGTGAGGGCGGGTGGACGTGAGTGGGGGGATGGGGTGTAGCCTAATTGAATAATCAACACATTTTGAGCTGGGCTTTGTGGTGGATTGCGCATGTCAAGTTGGACGGGTGCCTTGCGGTGCCCAGCCTGACATGCGCCATTGAACACTCTCCGACCAGCCTATTGTTAGGAGCCCGGGGGATTCAAGCCATAGCCCCCAAGTCTCCTAAGGAGCGCGGGCAGCCGCTGACCGCGCCAACTGTCATGCTGCTCTCATGCTGTTTACTAGAATAAACAGCAAGGGAGCAGCATCTAGATTGGCTCAGGAGATGAGGTGGGGTGGGACTGGGAATTGCGGAGCTGGTTAAAACTCAAATCAACACTCGGAGGCAGCTCAAAGTCACCGGTGTTCTTCCTGCTTCTTTTCTCTGCACGGAAGTCATCAGAGGGGGTGACACAGTACAGGCCTGCCAGCGCCATTAATGCACATTTTATTTACACTTCATTTAAGTCCACTGACTCCGGACTTGATCAGCAGGAGCTGCTGCAACCTCGTGTGTGGCTCACACGCTGACATATGAAGACCGCTGATGAAGATGGAGCTAAGCACCAGCCACCCTTCCTGGACATCTCGCTGGAGGGCCCACTCACAGCTCGGAAATGCTGCTGTCCCAGTACAACTACTGTGGTATGTGGGTTTACACTTCCTAAATTGAGGTGTTTGTACCCCTAAACTGAACTTGTGTTTGTGAATTGCCCCATCTGTGGGTGGAAGACAAAACGTGAAAATGAATGTGTGTCCCTGGTTTTGGTGTGCTGTGGTCAGTGTACTGTATCCATTGTTATGTCAAACGCGTGTATTCTTCTGAGTGGAAATTAAATCAGTGAGAGAGTCTGTGTGTATCTGAGTGAGTGCGTTACTCTTTGTGTGCGCTTGCACGTGTTACTGTGTGTGTAGTAGATGCAGGTTACTATGTGTGTGTATTTGCATGCGGCTCTGCTTAAGGTCACAAGTCTCAGCGCACATTCCGTGTTCCTCTGTGTGTAGCTTCTGTATAGAATAGCGTGCATATGTGGTCAGTGAGTGTGTGCATTACTCTGTATACGTGTGCGTTATGTGTGTGTTAGTATGTGTGGGTTAGTATGTGTCTGTGTGTATTTGTGTGCATGCCTGCCTAAGGTCACAAGCCTCAGTGCACATTCCGTGGACCTCTGTGTGTAGCTGCTGTGTACGATAGCTTGAGTGTGTGTTGGTATGTCTGTGTCAAAGCAGCTGTGGTTCCTCTAAGAGGGTGACCAGTGTCTGTGATTCTTTGGCCTCCTACCAGGGCCTGAGCAGGCCAAACGGGTCCGTTGACAGCTCAGGGGCCATCCTTCTCGGCACATACGTTTAAAGTACAGTTGGGCTCTCGCCCTCTACGTTGGCTCATTTTGCATCTCTTGTCACCTGGTGCTGAGATGCGACCCACCTTTTTCCGATCCATCACACTGATGTGTACTTGTGGGTTTTTATTTCACAACCCCTTTGTCGTGTTTAACGAGGTACCAAAGTGGCCTTGTTTTCGACCTCCAAGGGAACATTTCAGGACGTAAACAACCTCATCCATCCACCCACCCCTCCATAGCCCACCCATTCATTCATTTCCCCATCAGCACATTTGCTCATTCATCCATCCATCCTCAAACACAACCATCCATTCACCCATCCATCCATCCACATCACCAGTCATCCATCCATACATGCATACCCGCATGCATGTATCCACCAATTCACCCATCCACAACTGGCAAATAACACTGATCAATTTCTGGAAAAAATGAATGTTTAAAAGGTTAGAGGTTTTCCAAGTCAGCGATTTAGTTCCTGTTTATATTTCACATGTTACTTAATCTTGCATTCCTTAAGAGTGCTCACTATTTCCAGGATGTTGCATTTCTGTATTTTTTGTGTAGCATATTTCTCTTGTGCAGTATATTCTCTGAACTGAGTTGCTATCAGGCATTTTTAAAGGGCCACCATTGAGAGCTCTGGAGCAAAGACTGAAGGCAGTACACATTTCTCACAGTACCTGTCAGTGGGTCAAAAAGGTGTTCAGAATAATTGATCATCCAATCCTTGGCCCCACTGCTGAACAAACAGAGCAATGGTCACTTTTTCCAGTTGCAATTGTGATTCTGTGCAACTGTGTATGAAGGAAGTGCACAGTTGCCAAAATATTGAGAAGGCAGAAGTAAATGAAAATACAGTGCTTACAGGTGAGTAGGTGTGTTTGGCGGTTGTGAAGTGAAAGGCTGGTTTTACCGAATATGCAGCTACCTACGTCATTAATATATGGAATCTCTTTATTAACTACATCCACAATTGCTTTATTAACCTTCTTGCTTTCTCAAATTTGCTTGAAAATGCACAATTTCCCCACTCTTTTTTCAAAAGCTTCCCAGGGGAAGAACCCCTACCCCCCGAACTCTCCTTGTGACGGTCAGGCTCGCTCACTCGCCACTGGGCACTCATCCCGCACTTTTACACCCCACTACTTTCAAATGACACCAGCTGCCACTGGATGTGTGTGTGTGTGTGTGTGTGAGAGAGAGAGAGAGAGAGAGAGAGATATGCCCAGTGACAGAATCTTGGCCCCCTAAGGAGTTAATAATTAAATGTAGTCTCATAGAGATATACTAGACTCAGTAAAATCTAATGGGGTAAGAGGCTTATGACTTCTGCTCTCATTGCAGTTTCTGCATTCAGAACATAGCCACTCCCGAACTGGTACTTCCACTTCTTCTCCTAAAAGCTGAAGAGGGAGAAACATCCCTTCACCTCAACTCCCCTTCGTTTCCATGGATGTTCTCGCTTCTGGAAGGGTAAAAGTGTCATGATTAAAGAAGAAGTGCTTAGCATTGTGATGTGGCCCATGCCTTAGCACTCGCCCAGCTCACTATATCTTGGTTCAAGTGAGTGCTACTGGGAGGCCATTTTGCCCTTGGCCCAATTAGTGGTTGAAACTGTTTGATTTCTAATATAACTTTTCAGTAAAATCAAGCATCCCATTTCCTCAAAGCACTTTAGGCCATTCATGCAAGCACTGGACATTTAGCATATTAATATAGGAGTGGGAGGACGCCATTGAATAGACCATCCACAAGAAAATTGCCATCACTGATAATGTGATAAACTCAAAGCATGGTTTAAATAAAGTCAAATTGCTAAAATGAGGGTCGAAAATATTCTGACTCTAACCAGCCTAGCATCATTTTCTGACGCAAAACCATCCATACCACATGAGTCCTGTCTTAGAAAAGACAGGAGTCATGCCCACCACCCAAATGGCCAGACCAGGGGACCAGGGTCCCCTGGGCATGGCCATTGCACCCAGTGCCATGTCGGGGCCCACGTCAGGGCCCCCAATGGCACTTAAAAAGAAAATACTTACCTGTACTTACCAATTCATACCTGGGATTGGGTCCCTCATCCTCCACTGTCCCTCTGGTGTGGGTCGGGGTGTCCCTGGGGCCTGGGAAGGGCACATGTTGGCTTATTCCATTGTGTTCCACCATGGAAATAGGCCCACATGTCCCCTAACGCTTGCCCTGACCCAGGCGTTAAATAATGGTGCAAAGCAAGCATTGCACCATTATTTGACCCCTCCTCCCCCCCAGTGCATGACTTTAGCACAGGGGGATACATATGGCGCTAAGGCCATCGAGTCATTTTTTGTACGGGAACGCCTACTTTGCATTTCATTGACCCAAAGTAGGTTCCAAGTCCAAAAAATGACTTTAACTCCAAAAATTTGGTGCTAGACAGGTCTAGTGCCAAAGTATAAATGTGAAGTTAGTTTTGCACCGAATTTGCATGAAAAACAATTACGCAAATTCAGGGCAAACAAGTATAAAAATGCCCCTTTGCTCAAAAGCTTTATTGATTTGACTGAAACAGTGCCCTACTTTTATGCGACTTGTAAGGGTGTTACCACTTTTTTGGGATGCATCCTTCAGCTGAAAATCTATAAAGAAGTTTGCATTGGGTACAGGTAGACATTATAGTAATAAAAAAATAAGTTTTGAAAGCACTGGAAGCACTTAAGCACTATGGGGCTCATTATGAGTTTGGTGGACGGAAATATCCGGTTAACAGACTCTCGACCAGGAGGTCTCCACAGGGCTGGCGACCTCCCTGCCGGCCCCATTATGACTTTCCCACTGGGCTGACCAGCGGAAACAGCCCAGTGGGGAAGGTACTACCGCATTGCCACTGGCTCATATTAGAGCCGGTGGCAATGCTGCTGCACGCAGGGGGCACCAGCCTCCTTAAAATGCGCACTGTCTGCACAGCAGGCAGTGCGCATTTTGAAAGGCGTTGGGTAAGGGAACCCCTGCACTACCCATGCCATGGGCTAGGGCAGTGCGGGCGCCCCCTCTGGCCCCCTTCCAGCCTTTTGCCAGCCTTTTCATGGCAGTGGAACAACCATGAAAAGGCTGGCGGACAACAAGGTTGTAATCAGCAAGGCAGCACTGAGTTCAGCACTGTCCTGGCTGATTCCAACCAAGACTGCCGTCATCCCGTCGGGATCAGAAATAATGGCGGAGACGGTGGTCCCCTGGAGGTCGGACCACCAGGGTCGTAATGTGGCGGTCCAACTGCCACAACCACAGCGATCCGACTGCCACGGCGAGTCTGGCTGACCTAGGATTGCCAGATTCGTAATCGGGCCCTATGAGCTTGAATCACAAACTGCCATGAAATAGTACCACAGTAGTACTAATTACTTATTACAAAATGCAATTCCCAAACTTAGGAGTGGAAATCTCCACCTCCTTTTCTCTTATCTTTTCTATTGAGAGATCCTTACACATGAAGTGTACTACTCAGTAGTAAATGTGGCTGTAAAATGGGGAATACTTACTACTACAGGATTTAGGAAGGAGCAAGGAGGGCTTTAGGGAAGGCGAAGGAGGGACTTAGTGAAGCACATACACCCACCCACAAAAACAGTAAACCCGTTGCTATTCACAAGCTGTGCTTCTAAAGTTACTGCAGCCAAAAAGGGCACAAAATAGTAGTAAATGTACTCCAGCTCAGACCTGCAGTAAGTCCAACCTCACACATGACCAACCACTGGTACTACAACATATTCCCATAGAAAATAATGGAGGACAGGGACTTAAAATATACCCCACTGGACATAATATTAAAATAAATTAATATATTTTGACTTTTTAAAAAACATATCTACATTTCATTTAATGTTAAAAATATATGTAATCAGAAAATGCATAATATTTTATGGTAAAGTATTTTAATAAACCTTTTTTCATTTAAAAATAAATGTTACTTTTTAAAATAGTTAATACCTACGAAAATACTCAAAGAAACACTCACCTGAGGTCATGGGTCGCAAAGTTATTTTATTGGCAAAAACAGATGCGTAGTTGCATTCAATTAAAATATTTATTTGCATACCTTTTTGTAATGTTTAATAGTAATAAATAAATATAACATTTTTCTCTAGGTAGGATGTTATTTAATAAAAAATAATAATTTAATATATTAATTAATTAAATATTTAATTCAAAGTTAAGTTAATAGTGCTTTAGCATGTTTTTTATTTGTTCCACATTTAAAAAAAAAATATAAAAGAAAGTTGCATGGATATTTAATATAAAAATATTTTACTATATTTTTTAAAAGTGTAATATTTTTTTTTTTTTACAATTTCTGTATTCTTTACACTATAGCGATTTCCATTCCGCTGACAGAGAATGCTACCTACGTATGAAAATTCCTAGTAATTTTACACATATGGTGAACAGCCAGAGGTAGTAAATTTACTACAAATTGTAGGAGTAAATTTATACATGCAAATTTACCTTTAACAATAGGCCCATTAATCTATACCATATTTTGCAGCAGGCTATTTTATACTCCATTCATCCTCTCTCGCACTGTGTGGAATGAGTTTTTTTTAAACGGTGGCAGCCATTTTATACTACCTGTAATACATTTTTTAAACCAACATACACACAAGCCCCATAGCACTAGAAATATATTCGTCATTATTCCCCATTGCATCAATCAGGATTCAAATTAGAGACTCTCAGGTTACACCCACAGACATCTGTCCTAATTGCATTAACCAGCTAAGCTTTCCTACTAGAAGAATGCATTTCACACAGATTAGTTTAACTTGCATTTATTTTTCATTTAAGGTGAGCGATCTATATTTTATATACAGTTGCCAGTAGGCAAAAGGTCAAAAAATAATTACAGAATATTTTGTTCTTTTCAGCAATGTCGTTGACCTTCCACCACCCTCAGCGACACCTTTTCCATTGTATCAGGCCCACAGTTCCCATACGGTTTATACGCTTCTACCACTGATGCCACCCTACTCAAGTTGGCTGTCTCATCCTTTCCTGTGTCACCTCAGCCCAGAAGTGCCTCCTGCTACCAAATGACATCCCTTGCCTCCCAGCCTATTAACCTGCAGCATCTCCAGTTGTCCACAATATCCGTTCCCATCCGTGCTGCTGGTCACAACTTATTGCCAGATGCAGTGTGTCCTTACTGCTAGTATCCTGTGTCAAGAACTTTCTCCGGAGATGGGTCTGACGAGTTGTTTGCTTTGTCTTTGAAGATGGAAACGTCATTTGCCTCCTGACGTAGCCCTATTACATAAGCAAAATTAAAACTTTGCATGCCCCTGTAAATGGCACCTTCTAAGTCCATCCACAGCATCCACAGTCTACAGTCTCTTTACCTGTTTTTATCCTTAACTTAAAACACAAACGCTTAAAGATTCATGGTTGTCTTCTGGGTAACTTTTTTCATTTTAAAATATTTGTGTGGTGAGTTTAAGACTTTTACTGACCAGGCTTATACTTTGAACAATTGACGCGCTTCCACCTCAATGCATAGCAGTAAGAAATTAGAGACCTCTCAAAATAGTTTTGTTTCTCTTGTATTATCAGGCAAAATGTTTTAATTGAAAACTCTTTTCTTTGCTATGGCTTCTGTGGATTTGAGAAATATGAGTGTACTCCTATGTCCTTTCTCGTCTTTACTAAATTTTCATGAGTGCAGTATATGGATTAGAGAATTTGTAAAGCTTTTTGGGCCATATTTATCCTTTTTGACGCAAAACTGCACTAACGCAGTTTTGCGTCAAAAAAATTAGCGCCGGCTAACGCCATTCTGAAGCGCCATGCGGGCGCCGTATTTAATCAATGACGTTAGCCGGCGTTAGCCGCCGGCGCTGCCTGGTGTGCGTGGAAAAAAACGACGTACACCAGGCAGCGCCGGCGTAGGGGGATATGGGGCTTGGTGTCAAGAAATGGGGCAAGTCAGGTTGAGGCAATTTTTTCGCCTCAACCCGATTTGCGCCATTTTTTTTCACTCCCAACCCCCATAGAAATGACTCCTGTCTTAGCAAAGACAGGAGTCATGCCCCCTTGCCCAATGGCCATGCCCAGGGGACATCTGTCCCCTGGGCATGGTAATTGGGCATAGTGGCATGTAGGGGGGCACAAATCAGGCCCCCCTATGCCACAATTTTTTTTTTTTAAAAACACTTACCTGAACTTACCTTAATGTCCCTGGGATGGGTCCCTCCAGCCTTGGGTGTCCTCCTGGGGTGGGCAAGGGTGACAGGGGGTGTCCCTGGGGGCATGGGAGGGCACCTCTGGGCTCCTTCAGAGCCCACAGGTCCCTTAACGCCTGCCTTTTGCAGGCACTAAAAAACGGCGCAAAAGCGGCCGTACGTCATTTTTTTTGACCCGCCCACTCCCGGGCGTGAATTTTGCCAGGGAGTATAAATCCGACGCACATGCCTCGGAGTCGATTTTTTAGACGGGAACGCCTACCTTGCATATAATTAACGCAAAGTAGGTGTCCACGCTAAAAAATTACGCTAACTCTATGGACTTTGGCGCTAGACGCGTCTAACGCCAAAGTATAAATATGGAGTTAGTTTTGCGTCGAAATTGCGTCAAAAAAACCGACGCAATTCCGGCGCAAACGGAGTATAAATATGCCCCTTTGTTTTTTTGTTATGTTCATGGAACGTTCTTCCCATGAAAATGGGTGATATTAGAGGTGGGCAAGTCATTGAAAGCTCAAGCGAGGCTCGGCCAGATGCTTGGCTCTGTCTCAGCTCCAGGTCCTCTTGCAACCTCAAGTCTAAGACGAGCCAGGTTTTCATGAGTGGCAATGTGGCCCTCCATGAAACATGATGAACTAGGTTCGAATTCCATGAAAAACTCAGCATCCCATGAATTCTGAAAATCCCTCTGTACTTTAAAAAAAGGGGAAACTAGTCTCTCTGCTGTGACCACTTAGGTCCTGCAGCGATTTTCGTGCTATGTAAAACTGTCAAAAAAGTGAATTTCATCTGTCACCCACACTAAATTCATACTCCCAAGAATTAAAGACAACACATTAACCTTTGATGTCAGAAAGAGATCCATCCTGTGGCTGAACTGCGCATTAGGAAACTGGAAAATCTGAGATCAACCCCAGCATCCTTACTTGACTCAATCATGTGATCCTAGGCAAATCCTTTATTTCACTCAGTCTCCTTTTTGCTCTTTATCACATATGAGAGTCCTAGAAATATGAGAATTCCAGATGTGCATACAAAACATCCTTTGTATATTATTTAATAGACAATAAAGTTGTCCATCCATAATCAGACTCTAGGCCATGTATAAGGTGCACGTGTCCTCTGATATGCCTCCTATTTCACTAATAGCATTATCATCAGGGCAGGGGCAAGAATGTTTCTCAGTTCCTATTTAAACTCGTTTTTAATAAATACTTCTCAAACATTCTGTTTGATATTGTAACATGATCTTTGTTGCATGATTTACATGCCAAATATGTTCAAGGCTTGGCATGTGCACAGGCTCTTAGAGCCAGGGGCTTGGCTCGGCCCTCCCTCTTAATTTGTTGCCTCGCCTACCTTTAGGTATATTGCTTTCACGTCATTTACAATAAAAAAATGTTTTGGCCTTGGCACACTCTGAATGTCCTGCACTTTCACTTAACTGAGCCAGTAATAGGCATCCATCCCTATCATTGATTACATTTTACTTATGTGCTCTACTCTCTGCAGGCTAGGTACAGATACTAGCTCAGGGCTCTCAAAAGTAATGCCTTCATAAAGGGGCTCAGTGTCCTTAAGAACAAATATTGTCTGTGCAATCACTGGCTAGCAATTACTTTTACAGTACAAGATTAGTTTATTATAGCTCTAAGCCAGGCATGTCTAAAAATAAAGATGCTTTCAGAGGTCCGATAGCTAGCATTTCTCTAAAGGTAGCTGCCCTTGAGCGACCCTTCAAACCTGCACGTTTAGTTCTGCTATTGCAAAAGGCCGGCCCTGACACTGACAGAGTGCAGACTGTACTGCAAGCTACTCTATGCTCGCACCAGGTGGCCTTTATTGCACATAGGTATTTCTCTGAGCACATGGGAAGATTGCTACATCTGGTGTGGGCATTCGGGGAGAGGAGGTAGGGGGAGACGCTCCCACCCCCGGATGCTGAAATAATAACCTTCCAGAGAGTAGTATAGTCTCGGGGGGCGGAGGGGTGTTGGTGGGAGGTTGTACTCTAGAATAGCAAGTAAAAGAATATTGTGGCACACTAATATAGTGGCCAAATATCGAAAGGTAAGTGCACAAGGGAAGTATTTTCTTTAACCATACCTTTATATACCTTGATGATCTTCATATACATATATTTCATCAAAGTACATAGATGTGGAGTTAGGTATAAAAAAATAATAATTTTATTCCTTGATACTTTATCGGCAATAATAGTGTTCCATGATATGCTGGACTCCATATTCAGGTGCCTCTCCTCGAGGAGGATCTGTTACTATTTTGCTCTCCTCAGACAATTTTTGATTGTATCTCTGCTTCACACTCATTGCATGGATCTGTGTTTGACCCTGAAAAATTCGTTTGAAAACCTGCAAGCCAATCAGCATGTCATCATCCAAAGGTCGATAAAACTAGTGCCATAGAGCGGAGTAATAATCATGTCATCAGCACACCAAGATACCATTCGTAGTGAAAATGCAGTTCATGATATGATGTCTTTATAATGTTTCCAAGTACTTTCAATTATTATCTATGTGCATGAAATGGTGTACCTATTTCAGGAGCGTTTTACACCATCATGTTTTTGGCTTAAACGAAATTAATAAAATGTAAACTCAAAAGAAAACAATCAAGAAACATAGAATAGCTTTAGAAGTTAAGTCAATAATTCATTACAGAAGTATTTTAAAAAAACACACCCACCTACAAAGGAGGGAACTTGCTGGTATGACATATTTTCCTTGAAGCAAATGCAGGCTTAAGGTTGAGCTCTGGTTACCAGTGGAGCGTTACCGGTTGAGAGACAAGATAGTGAACCTTGCAAAATACCCGTGACACACATAAAGCTGGACACACTAATATGGAGGATTCCCAAACATTTGGCATAGCCATTCCCAAGCCGGAGATACACTTACATGTAGCTGTATAATGTTTGACGTACCCCAAGCCGGAGATACACTTACATGTAGCTGTATAATGTTTGACGTACCCCAAGCCGGAGATACACTTACATGTAGCTGTATAATGTTTGACGTAAGTAGGATTCTAATGTAAGAAAGAGCATGCAAGAATCCACTAGTTCCCTGGAGTTAAAGAAAAGCAATTATTTCCCTGGATGATGGGCAAAGGAAAGAAAAACACTGTGTGCTAGTACTCCAGGAGAAGAATATAACTCTTCTATTTTCATAGATTCCTGGAAATTTGTTTGTTGGTGGTCTTCCATGGCTGAGTATTTCCCAGGGTTATTTTCTATCTGTTGGGGAGGCGACAGACCTATAGAAGAATAAAAGGGTAATTTCTGGTTTGGTGGAGTGGGAGCAATTCCATAAATCAGCAGAGTTCCCATTTTGCCAAACTTTTGGTTCCTACACTTAAAAGGAAGTGGTGGGTTTCTCTCAAGAATGTGTCACCCATGACGGTCAATGAAAAATCCGTGCTGAATGTTCACAGCCCGCCACGTTTCCCAGGTTCATGCGTGTTGTGCAGCTCCAGTCCACGTTTTTTGTTTGAACTCCTGGACTTGTCATTTTATTTATTCCATTTAGAAAAATAACTACATAATTCAAATTAAAAAAACATAGACTGGGGCAACACATCACGCATGGACCTGGAAAACGTGGGACCTATATGCTCATCCACCACAGGGCTGCCTACTGATGCACATTATAAGTCCGATCCTATTTAGAGCAGGCTTACCACTTTATATTTTTCCTTCATATATCTGCCATTTAAGTCATGGCATGTCCAAGAAGGAAAATGAAAACAATGTTTCCAGCATGCAGGGAGAAAACTCCGTGCACATCACCAACATTAATATTTTCGTTTCTTAGAAACAACCCTTCCGTTTGGGGAATTCCTTCTGGGAAAAAACAATGCCAAGGACACTGCTATGAACTGGTGGCCAACCCACCACAGGTTTCATGTTTTTTTGCTGAATGCGCACTGCCAGTGTTAGAAATGGGGTTCCTGGTTGGCTAGGGTAGACACCTCAGCCAGGAAGGAGCCACAACTCTAGTCGAGCATGCGAGCCACACACCAACGATAACCCTTGCTTACCCTTTGGTAGCTTGGCACGAGCAGGCAGGCTTATCTGAGAGGCAATGTGTAAAGCATTTGCACAACACTCACAATACTAGTGACACAATAAATACACCACAAAAGAGACTCCACAACAAGTTGTATAAAAATAAACTGTACTGCATAAAACATCATTAGACCAAAAACAATATGTATCAGTAATACCCTGCTATACAAGCAGTTGCCAGGTTATCACACAGGTTACTAGTACTCTGCAAGAATAAGCAGTTGTCAGGGAAGCCTTATTACTAAAATAAAAGCACATAGCAGGAAAACAATCCCTCTTGTGTATATCATAAGACACACCCTCCCCTTGCACAAAAGAAGTTCCTGAGAATATTCATATTACCCAGGTGAAGCAAAAATGACATATGATATGACATCAGGTCAGGAACTATAACACAGCCGCTGAGGGCGAAAGAACACAGTGGTGAACCAGAGAACATAAGGTAGTTACCACCAACACCTTATACATGAAGGCTGCAGCCCACACCTGCGCCTCTCTCACTAGCTATACGGTAGAGGCAGCTATACCAAGGTCGGTGCACGAGCCCCTGTGCTGCTATTACGGTAACCATCTCTGGAAGGCTCAGCTGAGAAGGGACCCCAGTCGAGGGTCCCACCGTGCTGTGAGCTGTAATGCAACTGGCTCCGACGAGATGTCACCAAAAGAAAGGAGGAGCTCACACACGGAAAAGAATGGAGGGGGAACCCTCCTGGGCTCCCCTCAGGCCGACTTTACATCAGGGGGCAGCTGGTGCAACCATGGTAGCATGTAGCACCAGCTCTCCTGGTTACGGTGGTGCTTCAGGACCTCACACAAGTGCACAACTCAGAGGGATGACGGGGCTCATGTAGGGGATACGCTACCTGTTGTTGGGCACAGCACTCCAGGAGAGGAGTCGTCCACGAAGGAATACTGAAGGTGTGGTGTTCTTACATATCCCTCCATGCCCAGCTCAGCAGAGGAGGCCTCCGATGCGGCCGTTTTAAATGACTTCCACTTCTCTTTATGGCAGCCGATGAGCCCTGCTCTCTGGGCCTCTTGAGGCAGAGGAGTCACGCTAGTGAGGTATCCAGTAAACAATGTTGTTGAATCCAGGAAAGGAGAGAGTGCCATGGGATGGCCTTACTCTCTCCAAGGTACAAATCGAGGCCTCCCCTCACTGGGGGGTGCACAGAAAACACACGCTACTAGTGTCCAGGGGAGTGCTCAACCCGCACCATGTGAGACAATCCCCAGCGCTCACCCATCGCTGACCCACAGTCAGGAGGAGTTTTGAAGAGACCTTAGCGCTCGCCAAACACTAATTATGGAGACCCAGTGGAAAGCATTCCCTCCGGGCAATCAGGAGTCAAAGCACTCACTATGGGCTCGGGGTGCCCAAAAAGTACATGCTCTCCATGTGCTAACCAGGACAATAAAGCGCCTCTCACGCACTGGTGTTAGAGAATACCACGGAGCAGGAAAACAGCTCTCTTCCTGTACTTGGCCCCTTGGGAGACACTGAAGGGGGCACAGAAGGGGCAGCCAGGCCAGCACAACTAAGTAGGTGGCAGGTCTTCCTGGCAACACAGCAGTGCCTTAACTGGGACAGAATCAGGGAGCATCCTGGCAGCAGGGCAACACACAGAAAAGCAATCCAGATGAGTCCTTTGTGCCACCCAGAAGATACCAGGAGCAGGGCAACAAAAGAAGACCAATCCAGATGAGTTCTTTGTGCAGTCCAGTGGCTCTTCTGACAGATGTTCAGTCCCAGTTCCAAATGTTCTCTGCCCATCAGGAGCAAGAGCCATCTTCTATACTCAAAAATGCCTTTGTTCAGGGGGTAACTTCAAAGGAGTCCTTTCAAGTTGAGCATAACACCCTTTCAACCCAGCCATGCCTCCAGATATCAGTAGAGAGTAATCAGTCCATTGTGTGAGTGCAGGACACAGCATATTCACATGTAAAGTGTGAACAACCCTCCCTCTCCCCCGCTCAGGAAGACTATCAGTATGCAGATGCCTCTTCTGTCACACCCAACCCCTCCTGTGTGATGGCTGTCTGGAACGTATGCACCAGTGGAGCTGTCATTCTACCTCAGATGTGGATTGGAGTCACGCTACAAAAGCACTAGAGCTATAAGCGCAGAGAAACGCCCACTTTCTAAAAGTGGAATTTCTACAAGGGTAATAAAAAATCCACCTACACCAATTAGCAGGATTTCTCACTACCAGTCCAAACATACTAAACATGCCCATGCTATTACTCATAGATCAGAAGATACCACTTACACATATATCAGGGTATTTCCCATGCAATCCCATGAGAGGGGCGCACTCACCGTAGTGAAAAACTTAGGGGCAGATTTAAGAACCCCTAGCACTTCTTTGCACCACATTTGCATAATTTGTTTTACGCTAATGTGGCTCAACGAGGCCAAAATTGCTGCGCCAAATTTACAAAATGACGCAATGCATGCATTGTGCCACTTTGGAGCCCTTTGCGCTACATTATGCCTCTGCCAGGCATAATGTATGCAAAGGCGGCGTTCCCCCGTTAGGGGGGCAAAAAAGAAGGTGCAAAGAAATCTAGGAGATTTCTTTATGTCATTTTTTCAGCACTTTTAACTCCTTCTCAGAGCAGCCGTTAAAAGGAGGCCCACCATTGTTTACAAATGGCATCAATGGGCTTTGCAGGATTAGCGTAATTTTTTTTTACGCTAATCCTCCAAAGCTCTGAACTAGCATGAAACATTTTGACGCTAGTTCCCTAACTACTGACATTATGCACTGTATCTTAAATACATTGCACACATGGTGGCGTTAGGGGCTGCTAAGGGGTGCAAGAAAAGTTGTGATGCACTGGGTGCAGCACCACTTTTCTTAAAGCTGGCCCTAAATAGGCTGTTTGTCACTAGTAGGACATGTAGTACATAAAGACATATGTCCTACCTTTAAATTACACAGCACCTTGCCCATAGAGCTATCTAGGGGCCTCCCTTAGGGGTGACTAAGGTGCAGCAAAAAGGGAGTTTAGGCCTTGGCAAATAGTTTGATTGCCAAGTACGTGTGGCAGTAAACTGCGCACGCAGGCTCTGCAGTGGCAGGCCTAAGACAGGTTTGAAAGACTACTTCTGTGGGTGGCACAAGCTGTGCTGCCGGCCCACTAGTAGCATTTAATTCACAGGCTCTGGGTATACGTGATACCACTGTAGAATTGACTTACAGGAAAACAAAATTTGCCAATCAAATATAAGCCAATCATACCAAGTTATGAAGGGAGAGCACATTCACCTTAGGACTGATCAGCAGTTATAAAGCGCTCAGAGTCCTAAAGCCAACAAAAAGAGGTCAGAAAAATAGAAGCAAGAAGGCAAAAAGTTTGGGGATGACCATGCAAAAATGGGCAGGTCCAACAGCCAGCAACTAGGAGAAATCGAATTTGGTGGTTGGACTACAGTTTGGGCCACACCACCTGAGTGGTTTGGTAGCCTGGCTTTCCAAACCTTAAATGATACCCAGAGTATGCTCAGTTTGAGTACCTGGAAAGAAAGTGCTGAACATAGGTGGGTTAATTTGAGTGTTGGAAATAGAGATCCTGATGGTATAGTGTTCCTAATTGGTTGGTTGTGCCTCACCTGGTGGCCCATGACTGTAGTGAAAGAGAGGAAGCATTAGGGCTGCACTCTGGTTGTTCAACTGCAAGTGAGAATACAATTGACTCTCATACGTGATACATGAAATAGCCATAAATAATTCCACAGAATAAGGGAATAAAAACAACTGGGACAAAGGCACACTTGCACTTTAAATGCAAAGCTTATGAACTCACGATATTTAAATTAAAAATGAACAACTATGAAAAGTGATATGCAATTACAACAAAAACACATAATAAAACCAATTAATGATACTGCATTCATAGACATCATTGTCAAAGTATCATAGGTAATGCAATATGCAATCTCATATGACAAAGTTCAGTGACCAATTTATAATGTTTGTTCAAAATCATGATTACTATAATGTGTAAATTCATTTTGGATTACCAAATATAGATCTCAACCTGGTCGCCAGTTCAGTATTAGTAATGTTTCACCATGAAGCAGACTACCAGAAATTGCAAGCTATATCAATATCAAAAAAGAACCCCAAGAATGATAATGTAGCAGCATACTCTATACAAAAAATAGCTGAATGGAATTCTATCAAAGTTGACATTAACAAAGGCCCTTATTCAATGGTTTCTCTAGCTGGCCGGACGGCCTAGCCTTGATGAAGTCACCTGAGTGACGAAACACGTGTTGGCTGTATTTTGAAGAACGCGCAATCTTGAGGCAAACTGTGCCTACAATTAAAGACACTTTCTCCAACGAATTTGGGATCTTCACATATTCTTTCTCCAACCTCAACCGTTCCACCAGGGATACATATCTTTGCTACGTTATTGGACTATTTATACAATACATATGTTAATGAACTCTCAATTGAAGTGTACTCTCCTGGGAGGATACCATTTGTACAGTGTGTGTAGTACAGGGAGTTACATGACTGCACCTCACAGGTGACTCTCTTACTGTCACTCCGACCCACCAGTCCAGTGTCCTCTTCTCCAAAGACTCCTGTTTGGTAACTCACACATGAAGTGTACTCAACTGAGGAATACTATTTGAATACCGTGTGTATTAGAGAGAGTGACGTGACTGCTAATGCCAGAAGGCCCAGTTTCTGGAACTCCAAACACCAGCACAGTTTTCTCTTGTCCAAAGACCCCTGTGTTTCAACTCTCTTTTGATGTGTACTCACCTGGGAGGATGATATTTGTATAGCGTGTGTAGTTCAGGTTCTGACATGACTGCAACTTCCAGCAGGCATTAGTCCTGTAACTCCAAACACCAGCACAGTGTTCTCTTGTCCAAAGACCTCTGTTTAGCAATTCACTCCCAAATGAAGTTTACTCACCTGGGGTAATACCATTTGTTGAGTATTGTGAAGTAGTGAGAGTGACCTAACTGCACTTCCCAGCAGGCCGTGGTTTAGTAACTCCAGCCACCAGCCCAGTATTTTCTTCTCTAAAGACCACTGTTTGTCCATTCCCAAATGAAGTTTACTCACCGGGGGGGGATAACATTTTTCAAGTATTGGGAGCAGTGAGAGTGACCTGACTGCAACTCCCAGCAGGCCCTGTTTCAGTAACTGCAACCACAGCCCAGTTGTATCTTCTTCAAAGACCACTGCCAGGGGATAACATTTGTCAAGTGTTGGGGAGTAGTGAGAGTGACCTGACAGCAACTCCCAGCAGGCTCTGTTTCAGTAACTCCAACCACTAGCCAAGTAACTCTTCTTCAAAGATCACTGTTTGTCAATTCCCAAATGAAGTGTACTCACCTGGGGGATGACATTTGTCAAGTATTGTGAATAGTGAGAGTGGCCTGACTGCAACTCCCACCAGGCCCTGTTTCAGTAACTCCAACCACCAACCCAGTTTTATCTTCTCCAAGGACCACTGCTGAGGGGCAGGGGGGAGCTAACATTTGTCAAGTATTGGGGAGTAGTGGGAGTGACCTGACAGCAACTCCCAGCAGGCTCTGTTTCAGTAACTCCAACCACTAGCCCAGTGACTCTTCTTCAAAGACTACTGTTTGTCAATTCCCAAATGGTGTTTGCTCACCTGAGGGGATAACATTTGTCAAGTATTGGGGAGTAGTGAGGGACCTGAGTGCAACTCCCAGCAGGCCTGTTTCATTAACTCCAACCACCAACCCAGTGTTCTCTTCTCCAAGGACTGCTGTTTTTTAATTCCCAAATGATGTTTACTCACCTTGGTGGGCACCATTAGTGAAGTGTTGGGGGATGGTGAGAGTGACCTGGCTGCAACTCCCAAGAGGCACGGTTTCTCTGACTCCAAACACCAGCCTAGTGTTCTCTTTTCCAAAGACTGCTGTGTCTTAACTCTCTATTGAAGGGTACTCACCTGGGAGGATGATATTTGTATACTGTGTGTAGTACAAGGAGTTATATGACTGCAACTGACTGCTTGCTTACTGTCACTCCAATCACCAGTCCAGTGTCCTCTTCTCGTAGGACTCCTGTTTGGTAACTCACTGATGATGTGTACTCACTTGGGGAAATGACATTTATCAAGTGTATGAAATAGAGGGAGCGGCATGACTGCTAAGACCCAGAGGCTCTGTCTCTCCAACTCAAAACATAAGCCCAGTGTTCTCAATTCCAAATACCCCTGTGTCTTAACTCTCAATTGAAGTTTACACATCTGGGAGGATAACATTTGTATGGTGCTTGGAAGTAAAGGGAGTGACTGGAATGCTAAGCCCAAAACGCTCTGCCTCTCTAACTCTAACCACAAAAACAATGTTCACTTGCTCATATCTATCTATTTATGAACTCTCAATTGAAGTTTACTCACCTGGGAGGATAACATTTGTGTCAAGTGTGTATTATGAAGAGTGACATGACTGCAACTCCCAGGAGGCACTGTTTCAGTAACTCCAAACACCTGAACAGTAGCCACTTGTCAAAATGCCCTTGCCTGCTAACTCTCAATTGAAGTTTTCTCACCTGGGAGGGACCAAGATACAGATCACTCTCAACTCTGAGATGTTGTGGGCCACTTAGCTCCATCTTGACCAGCTAACCCAATGTATAACTGTTGAAGACAGGAAGGCCATCCTACCTATAGTGTAAACAATGACCCCAAAGGCCTCAAGATGCATCATCAGAATGGTAATGGCAACAGACACCTTCACAGTGCACTAGGCACATGGTGACTCCAGTCGCATATACAACCTATTCCGTGGTCTGCCTGAATAACTACCAACTAGGCCTCAAAATGGCCAGATGCATACCTTGTGTAGCCACTCTTTCATCTGTACTGGTGGCAAGATGGCATTCTCAGGCCATCCTCCCAAGGGCTAATGATCTGCACATTTTAGCAACTGCTTGATTTAGATAGAATTGGCATACTTCACAAATGTTGGGTGAATACAACCATTATTATGGCTACTTGCCACAATGAGAGTACCTGCAAAATAACTTTGTACAAGATCTATGCTACATTGTTAGAGGTAGCTGTCATCATACAACCAGTAACATTGCATCTTTCACATCAACAGGGCGAACTGTCATTGGGAACACTTTGGCCACAGAAGAGACTGCCGCTCCCCCCTGGATGAAGCCCTCAGTGAAGAAGACACTCCTGGATGTCTGGATGTGGAGGACGGTTCTGGCCCATCTGGGCAACCTCGTCAAACACCAACAGTGAGTCTCACTGTGGCCACATCAACATCTCCCAGCCCGATTGCCTCTACATCACAGGCAACCATTCGCCCCAAACCTGTGTTCTGAGCACAATGTCTACCATCTTGTGCCCTCTAGTCCTGGATCCTGGCTTGTAGTGCAACACTTCAGAAAATGAGGGTCCAGGAACCAGTGAGAGAGGGAGCCCTGTGGCAAGGGCACAGGGCCATGGGGGTAGGGTGTGTGGGAGGAATGCTGTGGGCCAGTGGGGTAAGGGCACTGGGGCTGCTCTTGGCCAGTACACCAACAGCCATGTCTTGGGGATCTATCATGAGTCCCTAGGCGTGATGGGCCAGGTAGTACCAAAACGTCAGGGAATAAAGCAGCTACAGAGGGATATCCATAGGGATATGTGTGAACACTGGGAGGCTGACGATACCAACATGGCCTCCCTAAGATGGGTAATTAGAGACATTAACACCACCCAGAGGAGGACACTACAGCACCACTCTACCCCTTCTTTTGGTGCATCAACACCAGGCACACCAACATCAGTGCCAGACACTGGAAGGGAGGCCCTGCCAGAGGGACAACCAGACCCAGACACCCTTGCTTCTGTAGCAACAGATCCCCCCCCAACATGCAAGCAGGGATGTCCGGTGAAGAATCCAGGAGGTGCCAATGGCAAGACCCCCACCACTTCCAGCAAGCAAACTTTTCCTAAAGGATTCCTTTGTGTGCCACACATTCACTCTGTTGACTGACCTCGAACTACCCTCCAGTTCCAATGTAAGGAGTACTCTGGACTTTGGTCTAACAATGGTGTGGCATCTACTCCAATTATTTCATTCACCAAGACTGACACTTTCACTTTATTATTTTTCGTCTTTTCTGTCAAAATTGTATTTACTGCATCAACAATGAAATAAATTGACTTATCACAAACTCATTGTCTGCTTCCTTAATTTCAACATTTTGCTATATAGAGACGCAAGGCCAAGTGAACCATATGATGAAGACATAACTTCCTTGTGTAAGGAGAGATATGTTGCAGGTACACAGTGCCCTGCTCAGGATTACAACCAGTACACACAAACCCATACGTATAAGTGTCTGGTCACAACAAATATGATATTCAAGTTAACTGCACATGGGCGGTTTTCATGTCTATACATTTGTGACATAAGAATGTATGACTCATACTGAGTCAAAGTACATATTCCAGGGTACAGCCCCCCAGACCACGGAAGAAAGGAATTTGTCAGACATTGTCCTGTAGAATAGGCAAACATTAAAGTGAATGATGTCAGCAGCTTGAGCTTTATCACAAACTTCACCAAAGTAAGCCAACACCACATAATCCAAAATACAATCAGATGGCTGTAAAACAGCCCCTGCTCAAAGGCCCATCATAATCCAATGACCACGTATCTGGTGGTATGACTCAAACATTTGTCAGTGTTGTGGCACAAGCACTGTGGCCTGCAATGATGAAACCCCTCTATACCTACATACAGGTCCTACAAGAAGAGTGTTTAGCCAATGTGAAGGGTGAATGACTTGCTCATAATTGATTACTACATTGTTCATGCCCACATGATGACAAATGATGCAAATGGCCCAACACAGCACACAGACCATGTCCAATGTGCACTTCTGACCTTCTCCCCAAACACTGTGCAAGCTGCCTTGGCACAGGTCTCATACACCCCAAATCTGTGACATACATTACCTAGAACAACCCATGTCCACTTTGTATGTCAGAACAGCATCAGATACCTGCCAATGCCACAACTCTGAAATGTCTACATGAGAATGTCATATTGATTGTACATGTACAAAGAACAAACAAGGAGTATAGGCTCGAAAATATACCTATGACACAAATCACATAGCAAGCAACTGGAAATGTAATTACATTGCATTGAAACTGACATAAACAAAAGAATATCATCAAGGTGTGGATTTGTCAAAGTCTAACTTCTCAAGCAGCCTTTTGCTGAATATTTCAGAGTATCAGCTCCCTAGTTGCTAAAACACTCAACTACACACATCCTCACAACTATAGTTCATTGTACAGTCACAGTCATGACAGGACATAGTTACACTCATGAAAAGTAGCTGTTGATGAGATCTCCCCGCAAGTCATCTCCTTCCCCTTCACCACTGTCATCCTCACTTGGCACTTCTGGAGTCTCACCCGGTGGCACTGCATGCTCCCCCTCCACTAGGATGTAAAGGATATTCCTCCGCAAGGTGATGTTGTGGAGAATGCACCCTGCCACAGTGATCTGACACACTTTTCCAGGTGAGTAGAGGAGGTCTTCACCAGTCAGGTGCAGACACCTAAATCTGGCCTTCAGGAGCCCAAAAGCCCACTCCACTACCCACCTTGTTCTTCCATTGGCCTCATCAAAGCTGACTCCCACTTGTGTAGTTGGATTCCTTAGTGGTATCAACAACCAAGGATGGTTTGGATATGCAGAGTCTCCTGTTAAGTAATGGGACATGTGTGCAACAATGAGTCACTCACTTCATGATTGTAGCACCTGACATTACACACACACAAAAACAGAATAGATGTGATTTACAAACAAGCCAGGTCCTCCCTGGATACAGTTGTGACATTAGTTGGGGTATGGTGTGGTTCTGTATTATAAATGAATCATGGACTGAACTCAGATAACAGGCTAGAATATGTCCATGTGTGCCAGTTAAGCTATTCATGTGCCTGTTGTTGCAGTATGTGTGGCATCAATGAGAAGGACAATGTGTAGATATTGGTGGCCAGTTAAGTACAGTCACTTTGTATTGTGTGAGGTTTTTGGTGTCCGAGATCCTCCTTGTGTTGGATGCACATAACTAGGTGAGGTAAGGAGACATTACTGCCATCCACCAACATCTCTTTCCTCATGATTGTTGTAAATGTCAGACAACATGTATTTGCATGACAATATGACTGTGTATGCATGTTGTATGATTCAGTTGAGAGTCATGTGAGCAAAGTATATAGTGACACGGATTATTCAAACCCCATCTGCTGTTGCTAAGCTGTTGAATGGAAGGCATACAATGACTCTCTCTATCCTTCAGGTTGCCACACACAACACATGACAAATTGCTGTTGGCTACATGATGTACTGTCATGCATTGAAGTGATGGGCCTGTCACGTGTATCTCACAGTATTGGACCTAGTCTAGGCTGTGGGAGAGTCACTGCGGCTATGCACTGGTGGCACTGTGCCGCTACCTGTACACCAGCAGATCCTGTCATGAGGCAAATATGAGGCTCTGGTGGCAAAACCTCCACTGAATGCCTCATTCATTTGACTAGATCAGAAATGGGTTCAGAGGTAAATCATTAATCTAGTCCATATGTGCAGTTAGCGTCATTGGCAATGTATATCTTGTGACATCATGACACGTCCCTTACTCCCACAGCTCTGTTGTCACCTTCACTCAGGTCATATTTGTCCTGTACAGGCCTATTGCACAAATGACAGACCCACAGTGCAGACAGTGTGTTGGTTCCTGCGAGGCCATGATATGTGACCCAGTAGCTTGGTCACATGGCAGAAACAGTACAGTGCATGCCTTTGTTCCTTGGATGACATCTCAGAGGATGGACACATATGTCCAAAGGAGTGTTTTATGTTACAGGTACATAACACCGAACCCCACCCACTGAAGTATGAGTCTGCATTTGCTCGACCACATGTCCACCCATGGACATGGAGGACACTTTCTGTATGCACCATGCCTGCTCTATGATTGTTACTCATGTGTAATGTTGGAGTTTGTACTCTGGCAGTTGCCTGTAGGGACTGCATGCAGTTATTCATTCTCACAGTGTGAATGTTTTGGTCTATTCATGCCTAAGGAGTTTACCCTTCAGAAGGCACATGGGTGTGTAGTCTTTCATAGTGGCTCACTTCACAGAACAGGTTGCTAGAGCATGGGCTGCCTGATGTCAGTAAGCTTGCTTAGTCAGTGTAGACCATGAGCAGGATAGTGGGTTAGTCTGAGGATTGAAATATATATGCCTGTAGTCATGTCCCTGTACTTATTAACTTGTGTGTTTGACACTTGGGGTGTATTGACAAATAGAAAAGTCCAAGCTTGATGTTACTGACATTTATGTGACAACCATTTGTGATGACACTTGTGATTATAATCTGTCTTTTGCACCCATGCAGGTCAACTCCCATCAAAGGGAGGGACTCTAGAGAGCCATTGTCAAGAAGGTGCGGACCCTGGTGGTCAATAGCTTGCAGACCACCTACTGCAGGAAAAGGTGGGAGGACCTGAGACGCTGGGCCCGGAAAATCACAAAGGTCCAGCTGAGGCTGTCCACCCAACATGGGTGAGATGCCCATCAGACCGTGCCCCCCCCACCTAATGGCTAGCAGTCTGGCAGTGGCCTACTCAGACCTTGATAGGCATTTGAGGACAGCACATGAGTGACATGGGGGTGAACACACGGTATATACCTTCCTGTCACATTGCCAAGTGAATGTGTTCGGTTCTGACAGATCCCCCTGACAAATAAGGATGGGTCATTTGTAAAACAGTAGATGAGAGTCTGTTTGTGTAGACATGTCATGTGCTGTATACTGATGTGTCTGGGTTATTGGACCAGGGACCTAGGACACAACTGTGTACAATCCAGAAACCACTTGCTCTCCAGGGACGACATATGGCTGTACTGAGTGATCAATAAAGTACTGTTTGTTGTTGTAATGTGTGCAAATTCTATGCAACGGACCACTACTCCTCAATGTGACAAGCAAAAGGAAAGGAAGTGATGGATCACTGCCCTCAGCCGTATGTCTGGGTAAATGAGTATATTGACATCTGCTACCCAGAGGCTAGTTGTCTTCAGGATATGACTGGTGCTGGTGCCTCACTGCTGTCTGTAATGTGAAGATGGCCATCATACATGTAACAGAGCATACATTGTACTTTGGGTGCAACTACAGGTCAGTACTTTCCCTTGGTAGGTGGGGAATATCCATTGACTTGATGTGCCATCACTGTTGCCAAAATTGCTTGCGCCTACATGCCAGCATGTGTCCCTTTCTTATTAGCGAAACATTTTTAAACTGATGTTTCATGCATGGTCTACCTTTGTTGATGGGATGATGTCTGTATTCCCTCACCTATATGTGCATAGAAACCTGTGTGTGCCATAAGTAATTTACAATGGGGTACATTTCATGTTGTGCCACATACAGGAGTGTGTCGCCACTCTTTATTGGCTGACACATTCCCTCATGTGTCATAGCATGCAATTTGTCAGGTACAACTGCAGTAGCAATGAGGGACATGATAGGCAGGCCTAGAGTTTTGAGCCACAATGTGCATTTCTATGCCATTGATGTGGCAGCATGTAGCAAAGCGCACCACACATGTGTAAGGGGTAAGGTTTGTACCCTGACTGTTGGCATGCATCATGGAGTGACTTGCAGTTATGTTGAAATCAAATATGTTTGGGCACAAGCATTCATCCACATCAGACACCTGGGTCTGCATGACCATAATGGATGTAATGACATAGCTTCCAATTGGGCAACATGATGAGGGCCTTCAACAAGTATTTGCAAATCTCATGGCCTCTCTACCATCCAAGGGACTAATGGCATCTACTGATGCACTCAGAATATGTCATTGTAAGGGGTGCCATACATTAGTGGTGATTACCCTGTGACTTGCTGATTCATTGTGTTGTGGAATTTGGGGACCTCTCTCCCTAATATATTGCACATGATGTCTACAGTGTCCATTCCCATGGCACTTGGTTGTCCTAGCTGCGCAACATTAGTACTACCTCCATGACTCTAATGGGACACATATCACTTGGTGAAGTGTGCATTGTGGAACTCCTTCAAGTGTAACATGAGTATTTACATGTCACCCTCTCCAGGCTATTGTACTTTTGTCAGCAACATGGCAGGATTTTGGAGCATCATTTCATAATGTTGGGTCATTATGTATGTGACAAATAGATGTGTGCATGACCTTGTGTGAGATCTGTGGAAATTAAGTTGTCATTGACCTACTATTGTAAGACAACACATAACTGTGGTATTCTCCAGGGGGCAAAACTTTGAGGGTGATGAGGTCTCCTGCTAGTTCAATGGTTACTGTGATTGTGCAACTTCAGCCATGCAATTATAGTTGCCTGAGATCCTGATTTCCTGTGGGCAACCGTTGACAGTTCCGATGACATGCATGCATATGGTATGGCACATATATGGGCCACTTAGGTGCAGTTTTTTGATGGGGCCTATTCGACCTCATGGTAAAGTTTGCTAATCAGAACTGTTGTCCAAGTGTGAACATGGACATATGATGACCCTATTTCTCTTTGTATTTGCAGCATCAATACCAGCAAGCGAAGGAGATAGAGCACAGCCAAGTGGGAACGCATCAGGCCAAGGGACCTCGGGTCGAGTCACCACAGACACAGAGGGACCTAGTGACCTGGAGGGCAATGGGAGTGCCATGGGGGGGACCAAAACATCATCATGATTGGAATTCCCCTCCAGTGGACACTTCTTAATGGCGGAGGACCCATTGGGGCATATCCCTTTACCATCTTTATCCACAACCCCTGTTCTATCATCACCCTCCCTGTGGCTCCCCACATTGTTGGCTGTGCCCGCTCATCCAAGAGGGTGGTTGACTCCTTTGCCACAGGCACCCCCACCTCAGCCTGTGATACCCCTGCTGCCATTAGTGAAGAGGCTATTGACCTCCTGAGAAATATCTCTGTGGGTCAGATATCTGTTGTGAGACTAATGTATTCCTGGAAGGCATTCATGGTGCAATGTTTGGCCTACAGAGAACTTTTCAGCCTCTGGCATCCACACTGATGGCAGACCCCCACCTTCCGTCCCCCTCCACATCCTTCCTCTCAGTCCAAAGTCCCCATTCCCTACCTACTCAAAACACACAGACCGATCTGCACGCACCCACCTCAAAACACAAGAACAGCATACACAGCCACATGCGCCACAAAACAGACCGGCATGAAAGAAAACAACAGACATCCACAGATATAACATCGGTCACCACTTCCCCAGACACCACCCCCCACTGTAACACACACAACATCAAGCACGTCCAGAGGCCCCAGTCAGTGATACACCCCCACACCCAGTATACCCAAAGACATCACCTCCCAGCCCTTAAGACCCACAAATGCCCACACTCACCCACGCAACAGAAACCACCCAAACAGAAGCATACGTCCCTCATCCACAAATCCACGACATCCACACTGACACAGCAGACAACCACTCCCTTGACCTCCAAATCCACACCCCCTTCTGATGACCGTCCCCGTGTACCTAAGAATTTTGTTTTGTTTGACCTTGCCCTTTCTCCTGTTCCCTCCACCCTGTCCCAAACTCAAGAAGCCCTGACCCACCTCCCAACCCCTCCCTCCCACCTCACACCTGCTACCCCTGTAAGAATCCATACCCCTTCCTTCAGGAAGAAGCCCATCCCTCCCAAGAAGCAGTCCACCCCTCCCAATTCCAAGACTAAACCCATCCCTCCCAAATCTCCCCCCCCCCCAAGATGATCCCTGAGGTTCCTGCCTGCCCACTTGATGCCCCTTCCTGTGGAGGTTCCCTGGCAGTTAGGAGTCAAGTGATGGCACCATGTTGTGCCTGTGCTGGAACATTTGGACTGGCCAATTTACATTTAATAAACCAATACAGTTGTTTTTTTGGGTATGCATTTGTCCTGCAATTTATTTTCTACCTTTATGCTGTTCCATTTGTTGTTGTTCGCAGTATCTGACTTTGTGGGCAGTGCTGGTGTCCTCCAAGACAAGGGTATATGTTGACTGCACGGATATGTGGGAGTAAATGCAAAGGTGGTGTCATGGCATTGTGTACTGTTTGTTATGGTAAATATTTCATCTTGTGTTGTTTAATGTAAATATGTATGGTGTTTTAGACGTGTCCCCCTGAAATGGATTATGGATTCAGCTAATGTGTGGCAGCTTGAGTTTTGTTTGTGCAGATTTGGGGTGTGTTCACTTGTGCTACCTATGTTTGCATTTGACTGTGCATGTATCTATTTAGCTGTGTGTACCTTGCAGCTTCTTCATGTAGAGGTATGTCCAATGCAGTAGGAGTTGTATGTGATTTGTTGACTTGTACTTCCACATTGTGCAGATAGGCATGTCATTTGGATCTAGTATTGTTTGTCCCTGGGATACATGTAGGGCCAGTTCCTGTGCAAATGTTGTTTAAAGGGCATGTGCAAAGTGATATGTGTCCCAGTGCAGCCTCCTTCCCTGAGTGTTCTAGATGGCCCCATCCCTATTGTGCAGGCATTGTTTGCATAGTGAGCTTTTTATATTTGTCTCTCAGTCTGTTGTGCATCCTATTGCCTTTCCATTGTGTTTAAATGTGGGTGATGTGTGTACCCATTGCAGGGATGTTTACTGGGAGTGGTGATTGTGTTCCATACCAAACCATACATATGTGCCTTGAATGTGAAAATAGTCCATGGAATGTGAGGAATGTGAGTGTGTGAGTTGTATTTGCAGATGTGATGGTGGTGTGTTGTTGGTGTTGTGTGAGACAATGTTGTATATACTTCACTGTCCCTGTGCCTGAGATGAGCAGATGTGTGTTTTTGTGCAGTGTTGAGGTGCAGGGGGCTGTTTTGTGACTGTGATTGTGTCCTTCTTTGTGAATGATTCTGACGCAGGACCTAATGACCAGTATACTTGGTGCCCGTAGTGTGACCCCCCATATGATGTAGACGACTGCATGGTGAACAATTGTTAAGCGTAAGAACACAGGGAGGAGTGTGTACCTATGATCGGTTGCGCCCCCGGCGGCATGGATTTTGTACTCCATTCAGGATCAACAATAGCGGTAGGACATGTGTGACGGGCTCCATGGTGGCACCGGACCTTTGAGGCTGCCTGCAGGTGAGTGTCTCCTTTTATAGTCTTCATTTTCACCTGCTGAGATGTGGTGGTTGAACCGCATTGGCGGTGAACAACCTCATAATGTGTCCGGCAGAAACACTGTCTCCACCGGCCTGTTTGTGTGGGCTTGTGACTGTGGCAGTCTGTGCTGCCTGGCGGTGCTGGCAAGGCCACAGCAGTCTTTGCTCCATAGGCTCAAATGACTCATAATACAGCAGTCTGAACACTAACCTGACGGAGGTCGTCCGCGAACATTGCCATGGCGGTCCACAGACCACCAAACTCGTAATCAGGTCCTTAGAGCCTGATTATAAGTTTGGTGGTCCATGGACCTCCATGGCAGTGGCGGTGGTCCGACCGTAGTTGGGTTGGCTGTCAGACCACCATCTTACAATGCATGCGGTTCTACAGATGAAAGACCGCCACAGTCCCCCCGGTGCCTCCAGGCAGCGCAGACATCCATGAGATAGACCAATAAGGCTGTCTGAAGATGGACCGCTAGTGTTTCTGCCAACATATTATGCTGTTGCTTTCCACTGACGTCATTGTGATGGTCCAACCACCACATCTCAGCTGGCGGAAGCTGAGGCACATAAGGCAGGAACTAACTTGTAGGTAGCTTCACACATCCTGTGCTACCATGGAGCCAGTCCTTCATGTCCTGCCACTGCTGCTGATAGAAGGAATCCAAAATCAACACCGCCGGTGATGCAGCCAACAGTAAGACAAAACACCTACCCATGTCCCCAAACTCAACAGCAAATCAGTGTGCCACTATGGGTCTGGTATGGGGCTGTGCACCATGGGACAAGTATAAATTTGTGTATCAGGGTAGTACACAACGTATGACCCAATCCCAGCCCCAAGATGCCCCCTTTGGGCAGGTCACTGACACTGACACTGCACTGCCACATTCCACAAAACCACACATCTGCACATCTCAGTTTCAGGGACAGTGAAGTGTACAGAATATTGTGTCAACAGCAATGCCACATCAATATCACGCCTACTAATTGAACGGACACTCTCACATTGCTCACATGCCATGGCCTAACATGATATTGAAGACACTTCTGTATGGATGTGTCATTTAACCCAAACAACCTTTCCATGCAACATCCTTGTAATGGACCCACACATATCACCCACAATGCAAGAGAATTGAAGGTAAATGGGATGCACAATATTATATGAGGCAAATATCCAAAGATCATAATGTAAATAATACCTGCAGAATAGGGTTGGTGGCATCAGCGAGAGCCAAGGAAGGATGCTGCCCTGTGACAGATTTCACCCTGCACATGCCCCTAAAACACTATTTGCACTTAAACTGGGGATCCATGTATCTCAGGGACAACCAATAGTATAACTAAGTGCCATGCCTATGTGCCAAATGTGTAAGTACAAATCAAGAAAGCAAATACAGCAGCAACATCATGGTTCAGACATGTGGATGAAGTAACTTGAAGGTATACACATGAAAATGGACCCATGGTCCATCAAATGTATAGAAAGGTAAACAATTAAACAGCCTCCATGTGTGGACAAACAAAACTCTAGCTTGCACACATGATACGAATGTACAATTGACATCAGGGGACAAATGTAACCCAATAGATGTTGACATTGGCCAAGCCAATATGAAATGCTTACCATATCAAACAACACACAATGCAATGACACCCGAAATGGGTTACCACCTACGTATCCATCAATTGAACATCTCCCCTTGCCCTGGGTGACACCAGCACTGCTCCCAAAGTCAGATCTTGTCAACCACAATAAATGAATCAGCAATCAGGGTGAATCAAGCACAACTGTAGGCATACATCACAAATTACTCAGGAACAACAAAAAGGTAGAAAAGTAATGGCAGGACAAACGTGTACCCAAAAAAACAGCTTGGGTTTCTTAACAGAACTCAAATTTTGATTAAAGACCAATGGCCAGTCCACATGCATCAGTGCATGCACACTTTTGTGCACCACAACTTAACTTCCTTATCACTGCGATAGGAATCTCCACAGGGAGGGTATAAAGTGGCCATGCTAGGTACCTCAGTGATCAACCTTGTGTGGGGGTGGGTCTAATTTAGGATGTGTGGGTTTGGTTTTGGGAGGGGTGGGCTTCTTCTTGGGGGTGGGAGGGGTATGAATGATTCTGGGGGGGCAGGTGTGACATGGGAGGACTTGGATGTGGAAGGGATGTGTCAGGATGTAGGTGGGGTCCTTTTGGTTTTGGGAGATGGGCGTTTCCCAGGGGTAAGGGCAAGGTCAAACATGAAACTTTCTTTGGAAAAACAAGTAGTGTCTGAGGTATGCTTCAGTTTGGGTGGTGTCTGTTGAGTGTGGTTGTTTGCATCTCTTTAAGGGCTGTGAGGTGGTAGTGATGGCCAAGGTAGGTGTGGTGGCTGTGTCTGTGGGTGTTGGTGTGGTGTGTGTGGTGTGTGGATGTTAGGGGTACTGTCTGGAGGTATGGTATGTATAGTGGCAGTTTTGGGGGTTGTTGGGGTGGCTTCTTGGGTATGGTGTGTGTGGTGTGTGGGTCTGTGGATGTTGAAGTGGTGACTGGGGGTATAGTGAGTGTGCTGTGTGGGTCTGTGGGTGTTGGAGTGGTGTCTGTGTGAATGGTGGGTGTGGTGGTGTCTGTGAGTGACTGTTGAGTGCGTGCATGCTGGTGTATCTTGTGTTGCATGTGCTTATGTGTGCTGCTTGTATGTGTTGTATTGGGTGCATGCAGATGTGTGTGTGTGTGCCTGGGACAGGTATGGGAAAAGGCAAATTAGATGGGGAAGAGGTAGGTGGTGGGGTCAGGATTGTGGAGGGGGTGGATGGCTGCCATCAGTGAGGGGGCCAGAGCCTGAAGAGATTTCTATAAGCTAGACATGGCACTATGAATGTCTTCCAGGTATGCAACCACCTATTGAAGCTGGGTGCCCTGCACCTGAATGGCAGTCTGACCCACAGAGATACTCCTCAGGAGGTCAATAGCCTCCTCACTCAGGGCAGTAGGGGTAATGGGGCAGTGGGTGAGGTGTCTGGTGCGAAGAAGATGCCCATCCTCTTAGATGGGGGGACACGGCCAACTGAGTGGGGAGAAACAGGGAGAGTGGAGATGGAACTGGGGGTGGTAGACAGGGATGGAACTGGTACAGGTCCTTATGGGTCCGGCCACCACTAGGAAGTGGCCACTGGAGGAAGATTCCAAAGATGAAGATGCTGATCCAGTGCCCTCCATGGCACTCCCCTCACCCTCTGGGCTAATGGGTCCCTCCATGACTGATATCTCATGGCTGGAGATACCATGGCCAGCTGCTTCCCCACTGGTTTTGGCCCTGTCTATATGCAAATCAGTCTGGACCCTGCTCCCCATGGGAACAGTGCCACACGAGCTGCCAAGCCTGGTCTTACCTGGACCGGAAACAAGCTTCCTTGGACTGGTTTCGGGGTATCACCCCTCATCAGCCAGGCTAGCTTGAATCCAATGGTGCAGTGAGCATGGGGCCCACATTTGGGCATTCCCTTCACACTTAGGGCGACAAAAGCAAAAAGAACAGATGATGGATGGAATGCTGAACAATGCAAACATTTATCCCCAGTCACAAAGATCTGGATTTAATCCATCTTTTTTGACCACCATGCTACCCCAGTTTGGACCTAGCTATGTGCAAATCACTCTTGACCCTGGAAATATTCATGTCACACTGTAAAAATCCCCAGGCCCAATTCACAAAGGTAAACTTACACCAAAGTCTAAGATAGACCCAAAGTCTATCTTTACTCGTAGTAAAGTTAGACTTTTGGTTTAAGTTTAGAACAATAGCCTAAATTTGGACCACAATTCTAACTTTACTCGTACTCTAAACTTAGACTTTTTGTCTAGGTTTACCATTGTGAACTTAGACCAAAAGTCTAAACTTAGACCAAAATTCTAACTTTACTATGTGCAAAGTTAGATTTTAGGTCTAAATTTAGACTTTTGATCTAAACTTAGACTTTTGGTGTACGTTTGCCTTTGTGAATCGGGCCCCCAATGGTAACTTCACCATATGTCCATTGACTAAATAGACGTATGGAAGTTGTACTAATGTTTCTCTGATAGATAACACATATTGCACAGAAAAATACACTGGAGACAATTTGGCCAAAATGTCTGGGAGATTGTCTGCAAATATCCATACCACAAAGAACCAGCTAGCTAGCCCAAGGGAAATCACCTGTCTTGATCAGTACTGCTAATAATAGCCTACTGAGACTGCATAAGTAAAAGCCAGTTGTCCATTGGATGTTGTACAGACCCAGGGAATCTCCAGTACCTGTACCTTAACATGTTGCCCCATGGGAAGGCAGATCACTGGCCCTTTTTGTTATGCAAACACAGATTCACACGGATGAATTAGTGTACAGAACTACAAATGACTTCCACATTCTAGCAAGTCACACACTGATGCATGTCAGCAGTTAGGTACTGGTCTTTCACCATTTAACATTTGCTAACCACTTTGCCAATTGATTCTACATCAATGGCATGGAAATGCACGATATGAGTAAAAACTGTATTCCTACCTGCCATGTCCTGCATTGCTTCTGCAATTGTACATGCCAAATTACATGGAGTGATGGGTGAAGGTATGCGTGAGCCACCAAGCAATGGTGACACACTCCTGTCTGTGCCAACACATGAACTGCAGGCCCATCACGTAAGTCCAATTTCAAACACATGTTGGCACGCACACATATGTGAGGGAATCAGACATCATCCCATGAAGACAGGTAGTCCATGCAGGAAACAGCAGTGAAACTGAAATATCAAAAGTTAAAGATGCACATTTAGGCACAAGGAATGATGGCAACAGTAATGTTACCAAAATTATGTCAGTGGACATTCACATCTTACCAAGGGAAAGTATTGCTCCATGACTACACTCAAAGGTCAATGTATGCTCTGTCACATGTATGACGGCTACCTTCACATGAGAGACAGTAGTGAGGCACCATCACTCATTGGACACTGACTACAAGTGGCATGTGGGCTGCTGATGCCAATATACTCACTTGAGCAGACACATGGCAGAGTACAGGGATCTATGACATCATGTTTGTTGTTGAAGCTGACACACTAAAGACATGTGACCTGCTGGGTATAATGACACAAAGAAAGAACAAACAAAATGACCTGATTGCTCACTTTACTCAGCCAGGCGTTGGCCCTGGAGAGTATATTGGTAGTTGACTATATTATGTTGTGTCCTAGATCACTGAGCCAACAGGCAAAGCACATCAGCGCTCACCAACTTCCATACCGACACAAACAATTACTTATATTGTGGGTCACACATGGCCCGTCTCTAGTCTTCAGGGAGCTGGCAGACTCTAACACTTCAACTTGGCAACGTAACAGGCAGGAAAATGCCCAGGACTCACCACCTTGTTGCTGCTGTGTTCTCCTCAAATGCCCAGAATACTCGGATTAGGCCACAGCAAGAACGTGGGCCATCGGGGGAAGGGTCAGGTTCCGGTGTGCTCCCTGTCCACATTGGGAGGACAGCCCCAGCTGAACATCCATGATCTTCCAGGCCCAGTGTCTCAGGTCCTCCCTCTCTTGCGACATGAGCGATCTGCCGGCATCTGGGCGATTGCTCTCCAAATCGCTTTCTTCTGATGGGTGTTGGCCTGAATAGATGCAAAAGACAAATGGAAATGTAACAATTCCATTCATTTGCCCAACTTGTTGTTCAGAAACTCCAGGCACAAACATGTTGTAATTGTCAACACACCACAGGTGTGCAGCAGACATGCTGTTACGTACAGGGACAGAAATGCAAACCTTTTAAGTCATCTGGAGATGAAATCACTACTCTGCGCATGGCCTACACAAACTGAGCAAGTCCACCGATATCAGGTAGCCCAGGTTCAAGCAACATGTACTGTGATGTGAGCCACAATGAAACACAACACACCATTGTGACCTTCTAAGGGTAAACTCCCTGGGCTTGACTGGACACACACATTTACATCCATCCACATTGACTCAAATGTCTACAGTCCCTAAAGGCAACTACCATAGTACCTACTACACCCTAAGACTTACATGACAATGAAAGAACTGCCTTGGGTGGCACGGAAACTCTCTCACCTGTGTTGGTGTGGACATGTTGCCTACCAAATGTAATCTCATACCACTTCACGGTGGGTTTGTGTGGCATGTACTTGTACCACAGTATACACCTTGTAACATATGTGGCAATACTACAGAGATGGCATCCAACATACTTAGGTATGTTTGGTTTGATTGGTTGCATGTAACCAAGCTAATGAGTCACATGTCATGCCCTCACCTGAATCTATCAACATCTGCATTGTAGGTTTGTCACTTGGGTAATACGCCTGTACAGAACAAATATGACTCACGTAAATGTGACAACAGAGCTGTGGGAGTAAGGGGCCTGTTATAAGTCAATGACACACCTTCTCAACGAGAGTCAACTCAAATATGTACTAGGTCAGGGGGCTACATCAGTACACATTCCTAAAGTAGTCAATGTGCAAAGGCTTTCATGCCAAGTCTTGCCACTGAAGACTTTTTTCAGGATCTGCAGGTCTACAGAAAGTGGGACTGGTGATATAGTTGCATAGCCAGAGTAACTCTACCCCAGCTTGGTCTGTGTCCCATACTGGGAGAAACATTTGACAGGCCTTGGTCTCTGCAGACTGAGCCTACAGAACCTACCAACACCCACATTTCCATCACTTCAATGCATAACATTATATCCTGTACCCATCCTCTTTGTGGGTTCACTGTTGTGTGGCACTCTGAAGGGCACAGGGAGGTTTACCTTGGTCTCATACAAAATTTGGCAAGGCCTGATGTGGGCTGAGTGAACTATGGGAATAATCACATTGCTAACGAGATCCTAAAATGATTAAAACAGTATACAATCACCGCTCATACTGCAATGCACATACATGTTGCAAATATCATATCCAAATATACATCATTGTATGGCTGTAAAGTCCCCTTGCCTGGATATATGAATGCAACAAAAGGAGGATCTAGGGCTCATCACACATCACACAACACAATGGTAATGTGAAATACATAGAGTACTTGTCTCCACTACCAGCACCATTTACATGCCATGTATGGAACACTAAGGGCCTCATTCCGACCCTGGTGGTCATGGACCGCCAGGGCCGGGGACGGAGGAAGCACCGCCAACAGGCTGGCGGTGCTTCATGGGCAATTCTGACCGCGGCGGTAAAGCCGCGGTCAGAAAAGGGCAACCGGCAAACCGCCGGTTTACCCCTGCCCCAAAGAATCCTCCATGGCGGCGCTGCTCGCAGCACCGCCATAATCATAATCATAATCATTAACATTTATAAAGCGCGCTACTCACCCGTGCGGGTCTCAAGGCGCTAGGGGAAAAAGGGGGGGGGTTAACGCTGCTCAAACAGCCAGGTCTTTAGGAGTCTCCGGAAAGCGGAGTGGTCCTGGGTGGTCCTGAGGCTGGTGGGGAGGGAGTTCCAGGTCTTGGCAGCCAGGAAGGAGAAAGATCTCCCACCCGCCGTGGAGCAGCGGATGCGAGGGACAGCAGCAAGTGCGAGGCCAAAGGAGCGCAGGTGGCGGGTGGGGACGTAGAAGCTGAGGCTTCTGTTGAGGTATTCCGGTCCCTTGTCGTGGAGGGCTTTGTGTGCGTGGGTGAGAAGTCGGAAGGTGATCCTTTTGCTGACTGGGAGCCAATGCAGGTGTCTCAGGTGTGCGGAGATGTGGCTGCTGCGGGGTACGTCTAGGATGAGGCGGGCCGAGGCGTTTTGAATGCGTTGCGTTACTCCCACAGCCATGGGGATTCCGACCCCCTTCCCGCCATCCTGGTCCTGGTGGTAAAAACCGCCAGGAACAGGATGACGGGAACGGGTGTCGTGGGGCCCCTGGGGGCCCCTGCACTGCCCATGCCACAGGCATGGGCAGTGCAGGGGCCCCCTAACAGGGCCCCATAATGATTTTCATTGTCTGCCTAGCAGACACTGAAAATCGCGACGGGTGCCACTGCACCCGTCGCACCCCTTCAACTCCGCCGGCTCCATTCGGAGCCAGCTTAATTGTTGAAGGGGCCTTCCCGCTGGGCCGGCAGGCGGCCTTCTGGCGGTCGCCCGCCGGCCCAGCGGGAAAGTCAGAATGACCGCAGTACGGTCTTCTGGCGGTTCCCGCCAGGCGGGCGGCTTCCGCCGCCCGCCGGTGTCGGAATGACCCCCTAAATGTGACAACAGGCACCCGAGAAGTCTCACTGGTACTCTGAGTTACATTGTAGCCTATGAGGAAGGAAAATATAGGGTCAAACAGAGTTGAATGTGCCTATGAGGTTCTTACCGCTCCTGTGGTGAGCCACAGAGCTCACCATACAGGGGAAGCACCTCTGCAACGAGCTTCTCCAGCTCCTCGGGAGAGAAGGCAGGGGCTCTTTCACCTGCTTTGCCTGGCATGATAGCTCCCAGAGGTGGTGCACAGCAGCTGAAGTAGTGGAGGTGTTGATGGCAGCAGTGTCAACAATCAAGTGAGTGATTTAGCAAAACATTGTGTACATGTATGCCACCAACGCGGTCATCAATGCCAACGGCCACAGCAATTGGCCTCTATCTGTCACAGTCGCCAACGTTAGCCTATGACTGTGCCTGCCATTGCTGGAACTGCCCACCTCGCAGTCAACTTCTGCCACCGGCCGCGGGCGGTACCTAGTGTTCAGTGAACTAGGCATCCACCATTTTGGCAGTTGTAACTACAGTGTTGCGCCCTTTTAAATGCGCCACAACATCAACATATGTGTCTGATCATTTCAAGCAATATAAAGCCGCCTTGTTGTGTGGGTTCTCCTACACAATCACTAGTGTAGTGTGCATTGGTCACAGATGGGATATCACGGTGGTGCACTGTCCACTGTCGGTGACTATATTTTTGGTGGTCGGAAGAGACTGTTAAATTTCGAGGGGCACATGAGGAACAGATAGTTTGGTAATGCCCAAATCCATGTTGAAGACACTTATGTAGACAACCATGGGGCTCACATTTGGCCCTTGAGTAGAATACAATTTTGATGTGTAATGGGTGTAATGTTTTTTCCAGTCAGTAATACTTTATCACACAATTGTGGTCCTATTCATCATGTAGGTTGGTGTAGACACCATGACTAATGTTCCAACTCATTTAATTTCACAAATATGTACCTTGGGAGAGGGAGGAGGTGACAATCTCTAGTACACCATCCATTGCCCGACCTTCAAACAATGGAAGAACGTCACATTATCAAAGTTTTCCATTTCAATAGGCAAACTATTGTGGATTTATGTTATAAGCTGGAGCAAGAGCTGATGCCTGGATACACAAATCCAACATGCATACCACACATTTTTAAATCATTCCAGTATTACACAGGCCATAGGGTCCCTCCAATATACAGTGGCCACATCTGGTGGTATGTCCTAACCTATGTTCAATGGTGTGTTAAGAGATGTGATATCAGCAATGATGAAACACATTGACAGCTATATTGTGTTCCCCAGATGTGAGAATTTAGCTAATCTGAAGGCTGACTTCTGTGGTTTTAGTCGCCTCCTACATGTGGTGGGAGCCACTAATGGCACACATATTGCCTTTGTGCCACCGCAGGCCAGTGAACAAGTCTATCACAACAGGAAGCACTTCTATTCTATCATTGTGTAAGTTGTCTGCTAGTCAGATCTCTACATCTCAAACGTCTGTGCATAGTTTCCATGTTCAGCCCATGATTCCTTTATAATGCAGAACACCACCATACCCCAGCTGATGTCATAACTGCAACCAGAGGGGGCCTGGCTGGTTGGTAAGTCACATCTGTCCTGATTTTGTGTTGCAATGTCGAGTGCTGCAATCATGAAGTGAGCGACTCATTGTGGCACTTACATCTCATTCCAAAACAGGAGACTCAGCATATCCATACCATGCTGGTTGCTGACACCACTGAGGAATCCAACTACGCCAGGGGAATTCCACTTCAATGATGCCCATGGAAGAACACAGTGGTCAGTGAAGCAGGATTTCAGGCTCCTGAGACCAGATTTCACAGTCTGGACAAGACAGGGGAGCCCTCCTCTACTCATCCGGAAAGGTGTGTTAGATCACCATGGCATGCCTCATGCTCCATATCATTGCTCTGCAGAGGAATATCTCTTACATCCCGGAGGTCGGGGAGCCTGTGGTGCCACCTGGTGAGAATCCTGAAATCCCAAATAAGGATGATAGTGGTGAACAGGAAGGAGCTGACTTGGTACAGGATATCATTGACAGCTTCTCCTCATGAGTGTAAGTATGTAATGAGATGTCATTTCTTTGACTCTACAATAAACTTTGCTTGTGATAATGTGTGGAGTATATTTTTGGAAATAGTTAGGTAGCTGATGCTCAGGAAAAATCTGTCAAAGGGGGGTTGATGAGGAAGCTTCTGACATGTTCACATTTTGATGATATTGCTTTGTTTGTGTCAGATTTTTCAAATGGACTTTGTTCTCCAGATGTTTGTTATGTGACTTCTGTCATATGTATGGCTTCATAACTATACGCCTTATTTTATTCCTTATTCAGGTAACTTCACCCTAAGAGCTTCATTTTGGCATTTTAGAGTTGTAACATTGGCAGGTATATCATGCTGTTGAGATATACAAAGTGGACGTGAATTGTTCCTAGAAATGCATTTCACAGACTTTGGGTGTAGAAGACCTTTATTAAGAGTTCAGTGAGTTGTGCTATGTGGAACACCGTGAAGTGCAGAAAAAACTCTGCAGCTCTAAATGGGCTCCGCAAGTGTCGGAATGTGGTAAAATCCTGCTGATTTTTAACACAGTGAGTTTGCCCCTTGCTGTGAAATCAGTGTGTGAGGCACAAAGCGCAGTGCAAGAGGGTGCTGCTTCTTTTTGCAGGTTGAGTAGATATTCCACTCAAACGTGAATGATAGCGACCTGCTGCGACTGCTCGCATTCAGAAATCTCATCAGGAGGTGGTCTATTATTTGATTTTTCTCACTTGTGAACCATCAGTTGGCAAGCCAGAGGAACAGCTCCAATCTGAGCCACTCCGTGGAGTTTTTGGGAACTCCGTGCTCTGTGTGGAATGGGCAAAACTCCACGAACTCCGCCAACGAAGAGGAACTCATCACCCATCCCCAGTCAAGACAGCTTGCACAGTGATAGGATGGAAATGCAGAAGACTCAGTTGGACTTGTTTGTTGTTGTGTGTTGGCCAAATATTACATTGGCTAAACACTCTTCAACTGTTTGTAACAGTTAATGGGTTTCATCAATGTGGGCCAAAGTGTCTGTGGCACATCACTTGCATTTGTTTGTATCATGCCACCAGATGCAGTTGTACCGTCATCTGTCTGGATGTTGCATTATATGAGGTGGGCTTCCTTTAGAGAGCTATGGGATTTGGCTCCAGCTGATGACATCAAGCACATCCATTTTGCCTATTTAAAAGGACAATGGGGGTGATTCTGAGTCTGGCGGGCGGCGGCCCAGTGCAAAACACCCTTCCCACAAGGACGCCGGCTCAGAATTGAGCCGGCGGAGTGGGAAGGTGCGACGGGTGCAGTGGCACCCGTCGCGAATTTCACTGTCTGCAATGCAGACAGTGAAATTCTTTGTGGGGCCCTCTTACGGGGGCCCCTACAGTGCCCATGCCATTGGCCCAGGGGCCCCACGACAACCCATACCGCCATCCTGTTCCTGGCGGGCGAACCGCCAGGAACAGGACGGCGGTATGGGCTGTCAGAATCCCCATGGCGGCGCAGCTCGCTGCGCCGCCATGGAGGATTCAATTGGGCAGCGGAAAACTGGCAGAGACCGCCGGTTTTCCCTTTCTGGCCGCGACTGAACCGCCGCGGTCAGAATGCCCAGCGGGGCACCGCCAGCCTGTTGGCAGTGCCCCCGTCATTTTAGCCCTGGCGGTCTTGGACCGCCAGGGTTAGAATGACCCCCAATGTCTGATATGTCAATTGCTACTATGTTCTGGGTGGCTGTGCCAGTATAGTCAGTGGCATACACAGTCTGATATGGTCATATCTGAATTTCTATGCTTCTGAAATCTTGACAGCCTACGTGCTGAACAATGTAATAAAATCTCTTCTTAAACAAGACACTTGTATGTATGTGTTGGTGTGTAATTGATGTAATCCTGAGCTGGACACATTGTACATGCAACATATCCCTGCTTGCACAGGTAGCTTGTATCTTTATCGAATGGTTCACATGGTCTTACATATCTACTTAGCTGAATGTGAATTTTAAGACAGCAGACAATGAGTTTGTGATGGGTGAATTTATTGGAATGCTAATAAAGACAAGTAATTTGGGGCAGAAAGAAACAAAAATGTACAGTGAAGGAGTCAGTCATGGTGAATAAAATCAGTGGAGTAGATGTCACACCATAGGAAGTCCAAAGTCCAGAGTACTCCTCCCATTGGAACTAGAATGTAGTTTAGATCAGTCCACTGACTATATGTGTGACACACAAAGGAGGACATTAAGGAAGAGGTTTCTTGCTGGCTGTGGTGGGTGTCTTGCTATCTCCACCTCCTAGATACTTGATAGACGTCCCTACTTGCAATTGGGTGGGGGATCAGCTGCTGCAGAGGCAGGGGTGCCAATGGTGGTTGCGCCTCTGGCAGGCCCTCCCTTCCTGTGGCTGCTGCAAACTGATTTTGGCTTGGGGAAGGGGTGGATGGTGGTGGAAAAGCACTGCTCAGGGTTGTATGGATGTCCCTCAACCCTGGTAGGGTGCCTATGTTTGAATTGCGGTCATCCATTTTGGATCATGTTCCTCTGCAACTGCTTTATTTCCTGGAGCTCAGTTAACACCTGGCCTGTCACGCCTTGGGACTCATTATAGATCCCCAAGTTGTGGCTGATGGTACCCTTGACAACAGCAGCCTCAGTGGCCTCACTCTGCTGGCCCACAGCATCCCTCCTACACAACCTACACCCACGCGTCTGTGCCTTCTCCAACTGGGTCCTGGACACTCAGTGTCACGATTGTTGAGTTGCACCTCAAGATCCAGGACTGGGGGACACAAGATGGATGAAACAGTTCTAGGTACATAGGTTGGAGGGGGCACTGTTGCCAGTGATAATGACACTACAGGGCTGGGAGGTGTTGTTGTGGGTACAGTGAGACTCACTGTTGCTGTCTGACCTGGTTGTTCAGATGTGCCAGGACTGTCCTCCACATCCACAAGTCTAGTAGTGTCATCATCACTGAGAGCTTCATCTAGAGGTAGAGTGTGAGTCTGTTAGGGGACAAGGTCTGTCCAGGGACCGTGCAAGCTCGACCAGTTGAGTATGAAATGTGATATCTGCCTCCAAAGGTTTTGTGTAACAGTAGTTAGAGACATGGGACATTCTTAAGTAGTAGCTAAGCCTATTGTGCCATGTTACCATGGTTTTGGAGTATTTGACATGACATGTGTGAAGATTGCCTAAAATATTAGACTCAAGCAGCTCATTAGATGTGCTGATCAGTTGCACTTTTGATGAGGGAATGAAATGACATCTTTCAGCAGTGACGCCAACACTGTGGAGGGGCAACATGTGCATTTGAACGTTTGGAGGCCTAGTTGAGTGATACAGGCAAACACACAACTTTGTTGTATCTATATCTGCAGTCATCATGTGTGCAGTGCTGTGTCAATGTGTTTGCTGCTACTACCAATCTGCTGATGCTGCTCATGGCCTTAGGAGTACTTGGTGTATACACTTGGTAAGATGTCATTACTGTCCTTAATGGTTCACTCTTGGGGTACAGGTCAAAATAGAGCTTGGGTAGACAGACATGTCTTTGCGTTGAGCATGACCTCTATATTGCTAAGTGCCAAGTGAGTAAACTTCATTTGAGAGTTCACAAACAGATGTATTGGGGCAAGTGAACACTGGAGTGGTGGTTGGAGTTACAGAAACAGAGCCTATTGGACTTTGTAGTCATGTCACTCCCTCTATCTCTCAACACTTGACAAATGGTATACTCCCAGGTGAGTAAACTTCATTTGAGAGTTCACTAACAGATATATTTGGGCAAGTGAACACTGGGCTGGTGGCTGGAGTTACAGAAACATGGCCTCTTGGTTGTGTCAGTCAGGTCACCCCTCTACTTCAGAACACTTGACAAATATTGGGTATTACAGATCTGTTGGGAGATTGCATTTAGGTTGGAGCATACATTTACATGTTGAGACATACCATGAGTGACGGGATGGATTTTTGCGATTCAAAAACTTACAGGCGCCATTCCAACTCATGGTATGCGATGGGCCTTTGAAGCTCTGATGTTAAGTCCAATAATACACATTGGCAGTCTTACATCTCAGATACTCTGGGTATTGAATGTTGTTAAAGTCAATGAATGACACAGTGGCAAAAGCTAAGCTGTGAGCATGCATGAAATTGCAGTTTTGCAACACGTTTTGTGTTGTAACTTACCAGACTCTAGTCCCCCAGATAATTATGTTAAGCCCTCAGGATGCAGGGTGGCAAAGACCTTCTTCTCCCAGGGAAAAAGTTGTAATGGGGCACTGGGAAGGCCACCACTAGTCCTGTTGGCCTCCATCTGTTGCCTAAAGTCCAAGGAACACACCTTGCTCATCAGGTCATCCCACCTCTTCCTGATGTCTTCCTTTATGCCCAGAGTGGTGCCTACAGCATTCACTCTGTTGACGATCCTTTGCCACAGTTCCATTTTCCTACTGAGAAGAGTGTGCTGGACTTGGGTTCTAAACAATTGTGGCTCTATGCTTTTGATTTTATTCACCATGACTCTCAACTCATCCTCTGAGAAAGGGGAATTTTTGAGACATGACATAGTGGGGAATTAAAGTGAGTGACAGGGAGTTACTTACAACAGGAAAGAGATATGGGGAGTAAACGGAGAAAAGTGTGTGAAAGGGGTTTCAGGGATAAAGAAAAAAGGGGTGCCTTATCTCTCTAAAGAAAATCAAATCTTGGTTGCAGAGGAGATGCAAAAGGGTCATGGTCTGTGAAGGGGTTTCTTTATAGTGTGATTTGCAGGTGTTTCCACGGGGCCCACGATTGTCAGCTGTGTTTTTTTTTTTAATTTATCTAATGGGCACTTGCCTGTTGCTTTGCTGAATGTGTACCAAAGTGGCTATTCACTGCAAGGGGACGACCATGTGGACTGTGTGTTTGTAATCTGCTCGGCAGTTGGCCACAGCGCAAATGGCACAGGATTACACACCACCATCCTGCTGGTGGTCAACACTTTAGCTTGGCAGGCGGAGGTTCTGCCTGTATACATCGAAATGTGGTGGTCTGGGGACTGTGGCTGCAGCGGTCTTTTTAGCACTGCCCCTTGGCGGTCTGGAGGTCCGACCGCCAACCATGTAATCGGACCCTTAGATGCTGAAGGAGTTATAACCATTCTTACTTCAATCTAAACTATTTTGACAAAGGAGTTGGACACTAAAGGGATTACTTTTTTTTATTCACACTCCAATCAGAACCATTTTGTGGAAGCTGTTGGTCAATAAAGGGATTACATTTACCATTCCCACTCCAATCTAAACCATTTTTCAGAATGTGTTACATACTAATGGGATTACATTTACAATTCCCAATCCAGTCTAAACAATTTCTAGGAAGGCGTTGGACACCAAATAAATTACATTTACTATTCCCACTCCAATCCAAAAACATTTTGGGGAAGGTGTTGGACTTTAAATGGGGTTACAATAACTACCCATACTCCATAGAAAAACATGCTAAGTATCAATTCTTAAATAATGACAAGTATTACTTCTAACACACTCTTCCCTATTAAAAAATCCTATATATTTAAACTTATAAATTATCATTTTAATTAATTGCCTTACATGTAATATTATATGGACATAAATGAACAAATAGTAGATGAAATGAAAACCATAAATATTCAGATTAATAGAAATAAAAGATTATTTACTAATATGTATTTAATATAGCATGCATACATTTTAATATGTATTAAAAAATAATACATATATATATAATACATATATATATATATATATACGCATAAAGTATAACCATTTAAGGTCACACATATAAATATAGAAATTATAATATAAATAATATAAATTACACACAAGTATATAAAATATATAAATTAGATCAGATATGCAATTACCTATTTTATAGCACTTACAAACTTGTTTATGCCATGAATAAATAATGATTAAATTAAAAAAGGAATACATAGTAAAATCACTATTACTATCAATTTATAAAGATATATTTAGTTTAATTCATATCAATTACATTTACAATATAAACCATGAACATACAACACATATTTATAAATACATTATAAAATTAAATTTGAAATATAACTATTGTATACATGAATTATTGGTGAAAATGTAAAGTAATCTAGAAATCTAAAGTAAAACAAAAATACTATCATTAATTGTTAATAAATAGGTATATCAATTAGAAATGTAAAGTTAATCATAAATATTTATAAATTGAAATACATTTGTATACAATTTTTTTAAGATTTTAAAATATATTTTTTGTAAATTTTGTAAAACATATGAATTATCTAACAAATATTTATTTTTTAATATTACATGCAGAGAAGTGCACATTTGTTTTTAAAATATTAAAGAATAATTACATACATTAAAAAATGTACATTAAAATTTAAATAATCTGATTTTAAAAACCAGCCATAATTTTAAACAAATAGATACATTTAAACAATTTAATAAAAATCACATGCTTTATAAAAAATAACATACAAGCAAATTAATATTTAAAGATGTTAATAATCTTGCCACATTTTTGCCTAAAAAAGCAGCATCCCACTCCTATAACAAAACAACATATAGATTATTTATATATATGAACACAAAAAAAACTAAAATAATTACGGAAATTTTTACTAACAATTTAAAAAATTTACAAAACATGGCAACACAAATAGAAACATATGACTAAATGAAAACACTTTACAAATATACATACATAATAGAACAATATTTCCAGAAATTATATTTTTTACAATTTTAAAAACAGCACTTACAATGATATTCTTACCAATGATATTCCTGTCAATTATATTTTTGTCATCCCAATATTTTTGACACAATATTTATGTATCACAATATTATTATTTGATATTTTATTCAAACATTGTTGCCAGGTCTCTACTAGAAGGAAGCACCTTCATACATACTGCCAGTGCACCTTCAACCTGGATTATCAACTCACAAGTCAATGATAGGTATCTTGGATTGGGAAATCAATCAGTCATTAAGGAAACAGAGCTCAATAAAAAGGCACTAGGGGCCGTATTTATACTTTTTGGCGCACAACTGCGCCAACGCAGTTGTGCGTCAAAAAATTTAACGCCGGCTAACGCCATTCCAAAGCGCCATGCGGGCGCCTTATTTATGGAATGACGTTAGCCGGCGGAGCTGCCTGGTGTGCGTAAAAAAAAATGACTTACACCAGGCAGTGCCGGCGTAGGGGAAAATGGAGCTTGGGCGTCAAAAAATGGGGCAAGTCAGGCTGAGGCAAAATTTTCACCTCAACCCGATTAGGGCCATTTTTTTGACTCCCAACCCCCATTGAAATGACTCCTGTCTTAGCAAAGACAGGAGTCATGCCCCCTTGCCCAATGGCCATGCCCAGGGGACTTATGTCCCCTGGGCATGGTCATTGGGCATAGTGGCATGTAGGGGGCCACAAATCAGGCCCCCCTATGCCACCCAAAAAAAAAAAAAAATACTTACCTGAACTTACCTTAAGTTCCCTTGGATGGGTCCCTCCATCCTTGGGCGTCCTCCTGGGGTGGGCAAGGGTAGCAGGGGGTGTCCCTGGGGGCATGGGAGGGCACCTCTGGGCTCCTTCCGAGCCCACAGGTCCCTTAACGCCTGCCCTGACCAGGCGTTAAAAAATGACGCAAAAGCGGCTGGACGTCATTTTTTTTGACCCGCCCACTCCCGGGCGTCATTTATGCCTGGAAGTGTAAATACGGCGCACATGCCTCGGAGTCATTTTTTAGAAGGGAACGCCTACCTTGCATATCATTAACGCAAGGAAGGTGTCCACGCTAAAAAATGACGCAAACTCCAAGATCTTTGGCGCTAGACGGGTCTAACGCCAAAGTATAAATATGGAGTTAGTTTTGCGTCGGATTTGCGTAAAAAAAAACGACGCAAATCCGGCGCAAACAGAGTATAAATATGCCCCTAGATCTTTTGAATCAGGGGTAATGTGCACATATCACTGTGAGTCTCATTACGAGTTTGGCGGTCTGATGGGAAGACCACTGCGATGGTGACTGCCATATTACGAGTTACCCAGGCAGGACCACACAATCCCAGCCACAATTCAGACACTGCCAGGACTCTGGAGGGCAGGAAAGAGGTGGTTCCACCACCAGCACCGCCAGCCTGTCAAAAATTCCCCAAACCAATTATGACCCACAAAGAACGATAGCGGTTCTCCCAGGGTGGTAAACCAATGGTGGTGTGAACTGTGTTGGTTGGCAGTCTACACAGCAATACACTACACCACACTGAATTGTTTTAATTCCACTTACCTGCCACACACTACACATCAGACACACAAACAAACTGCACTATAAAAGGCACCCCTTCACACCCCACAATCCTTTGCAACCAGAGCACCACACGAACAGGTTAGAGTTCACAAATATAAATACAGAACATAAAATAGGTATCTCGCCACACTTCCAAGACCACTCATCCCACACCTGCACAACATACACAGCACACACAAATTGGTACCCTACACATCAGATACCAACTGTCACCCACTAAAAACACAGCACCAACACCTCGTCACCCTTTTTTCCCTTGTCGAGTTGGCCACCACTACCATGTTCCCATAAAAACATCCTGCTTCACAGATGATGAGTTGAGGATCATGGTGGACAAAATCATCAGAGTAGAGCCATTTTCTATTTTGAGCACAAGTCCAACAAACCTCTATTGCCAGTAAAATGGAGATGTGGCAAAATACAGTTGACAGGGTACATGCTGTAAGCAACTATCAACACACAAGGGAGAACATCAGGAAGCATTGGAACAACGTCAAGGGGAAGGTGTGTTCCATGGCCGCCAGGCTCCAGACTGGCGTGGGCCTCCACCCCCTGCCCCTACATTCACATCATGGGAGGAGAAGGACTTGGACATCTGACATCCTGAGGGCTTGAGAGGAATACCTGGAGAAGTGGAGTGGGGTAAGTCACAACACTGAAAATGTCCCTCTAAGGTTCTGTCTTTCATGATCGCTGATCATCTTTTGACATCTAAGCAGCCGGCATACTCACCACCCCTGTGTTCAACTGTCCAAATACCCCTCTCTGGCATACCACATGTCAACTAAACTCACCAGGGGGGCACAGTGTCTGTGTATGGCAGAGGTCTTCAAACTGGGGGGCGGGCCCCCCTAGAGGGGGCCTCAAGTAATCCCATGGGGGGCGCCAGGCTCCGGCTAAAAGAAGCATTACACAGCAGTGTCTTTTTTCAAGCAGAAATATGTTATTGCACTTATAAAAAGGTAACAGTACTAAACTGCAATGTTTAAATATGTCTGGACATAGTTAAACACTGCCATCTTTATAAAATAATTGTGAAGAATTCTGAGGTGGGGGCCAATGATTTTTATTTTTCAACTGGGGGGGGCGCAGCATTAAAAAGTTTGGAGACCACTGGTGTATGGAGTGGGTAATACAGGGACTGGCAGTACTACAACTCCCAGCAGGCACTGTCCTACCATTAAGAAAACCTGAACAGTGTACAATAATTAAAATGGCCTTGCATGTCGGCTACACAATTGGCTAAACCCACTTAAATGATCCACAATTTTACAGTCTAGGGCAATGACAGCAATGCCATGGACATCTGCCAGTACAATACCACCAACACACAGCAACAGCTGGGTCCTATACTAAAATGGCCCTTTTACCTCCCATCATCCATTGAAAGCTACTCACCTGGGGGGAAAACACATATCTGCAGTGTGCTGTACTAGGTGTAACCTGATATATATGGCCAGGTAGACTGGTACCCCAAAGCTGATGTACAGGTCAGTTTGCACTTTACATTCTGCAGCTGGCTAGTGACTCAATACTGAACTACTGCTAACTTGGAGGTAACATGGACAAAAAAAGCTACAGAGCAGACAAGAAATGAGTCAATCAACAAACATCCAACTGTCAAGCTAATATGGTATCCTGTAGCAAGGTGTATGTCATACGATTTCCATGTATCCCATATAGCTCTACCCCAGATTCGAAAGCAGGTGTCACTGTGAGATCAGGGAATCAAGCAAAACCTTTCTGTACATGGCACAAAGCACATCGACCTGTCAAAGTTTGATACCACATGTTGCATTACAATCTGTAACTGTCTATTTCACTTCTTCAACAGGTCACCTAGCCACTGTGACCAGAGGACACCTGAGACAGCAACTTCCCCCCTGGATGAAGCCCTCAGTGAGGAGCACACACATGGATGCGAGAACAATGATGATGGCTCTGGCCCATCTAGGATACCTGGTCAGTCTACAACTGTCAGCCTTACCCGGCCCACATTGACTCCTCCCAGCCCTGTTGCTTCTACGTCCCAGGCATCCTTTCTGCCCCCAAACTGTGTCTCAAGGTTAGTTAATACCATGATGTGCCCCCCAGTACAGGTACCGGAGTCACCACTAGAGAATCCAGACAATGAAGGACCTGGCACCAGTGGTAGTGGGCAAACATTGCCAAGGTAGGGTGCATGAGAGAGATGGTGTGGGCCAGCGGATTGATGCTGCAGGGGTTGCAACTGGCCAGGACACCATCTCACAACTCTTGAGAGCCTCCCAACAGTCCCAAGACGTGATGGGCCAGGTACTTGCTATGATGGGTGAGATAAAGCAGCTGCAGAAGGCAACCTAAAGGAAGTCATGCAAAAGTGGGAAGCCCACAATGCCAACATGACCTCCCTCACAGGGGTGCTGAGAGAGATTAATACCACCCTGGCTAAGCTATGTCCTCAACAGCAGACTCCTTCTATTGGCCATGTAACATCAGACGCTTCTATATCTGTAGCAGGCAGTGGAATAGAGGCTCTGCAAGGGGAAGAACATGCCTCAGACATCCCTGATTCTGTAGCTGAAGGGCCTCCCACATGCGTGGATGCCCACTAAAACATCCAGGAGGAGCAGATGCCAAGACTTCAACCACTGGCAGGAAGTGATCCTCTAATGACTGGTTCCCTTTGTGTGTCACAGACGTACCCTGTTGACTGTGTTACAACCACACTCCATTTTCCAGTGGCTCAAGGACACTGGACTTGTGACTCCAAATGTTGTATCAGCTATCCTGATGATTCCATCCACCATGACTGAACCCTTCACTGTTCGCACTTAATGATTTGATCCCATTTCCTACATTTTCCTGTGCACTTGTAGATAAAGACAACTAAACCACATATCATGTATGAGCCTATTTTGTCCTTTATTTTGAACAGTTAACTGTGAAAAATGTTGCTTACACATGATAATCACATGTGTCCCAAAACTGTTAAGTCGCATCTCACATGTCCTGCAAAATTTGGGTCATATATGTGTATAATTTTACAAATGGCCACACTCCTAATCCCATATACTGCACTTTCCTGCACATATTTGGACAACATGTCAAATTTCACACAGTGCATTACAGCTTCACAATTCAATCCTTCAGCATAGGTGCAAATAACAAGCACCCCACAGACTAATGAAGTTAGGGACATGTCATGATTATGCCATGCAAATAGGCAAACAGATTGGTTCAATTTGTCATCAGTAAAAGCCTCATCACATACCCATACCATACCTCCCAAATGACCATCCCCCATAATATAGACAGAGGTCAGAACAACTGTCCCCAGTCATTGAACCTTACACTTACCATGGTCAGGTATCTGTAGGCATGCTACTCATCTATGTCATTCTTGACACACATGCACCATGGCCTTCAATGAGGAAAGACAGCAACAACTTCATACAAGTAAAATAGCAGCAGCATCAAACCAATGGGAAGGTTGAGGTTATGGACTGCACAGGATGACATGTGTCATAAACACAAGACCACACATCTGACACCATTGGACCCAGATAACATGGCACACAGTTCTAATGTGTGGAACAGTACACTACCATCCCACTGTCTTGTTGTGTCATCAGCAGCAGGATAGGTGGGATATTGCTGTTCAGAATGATGAAGACATCATTACCTGAGCCCGGGTACTTTGCTCATACTTGGGAAATGTAGAGGTCTGCCAAACAAACTATTTGGACATTTATGGCATGGAAGTTCTTCCTGTTCCGATACACGTGTTCATTGCTGTTGGGGGGGAACCAATGATACATGGATACCGTCAATGTGTTCACATTGTGGAAATCAGTTGTAGCTGTCTAGATGTTTCAACAGTGCTGAGAGGACATCCTTCAAGGCCAAACCGAACATTGGCTGTGACATCCCTGCAGTTAGGGCTATGGTATTTTTAAAGGAGCCTATACCCAGGAAGTGTAGCACTGACATGACTTGTACCATACGTGGAATGCTATTGGGATGACGATTGGCAGGTATCAGATCTGGCTCCAACTGAAGACAGAGATCCATGATTGTCTGTCTATAGAGGCGGTAGATCTGGATGACATGTCGATCCTCCATGGTATGCAGATCTGCTAGTGAATGGTGCAATGGAGGTTGTCTGACCCTTCTCATTCCAGGGTAACTAGATGATGGAATACAAGAAGGTATGTCTAACATTGATTGTGTCCATTGTAAGTGTGAAACTACATTTGTCACACATGATGCTTAGACATGCCATATGAAAAAGGTAAACATGGTATATGTCAACATCAGGGCAGTGCGCGCTCTACAGACGACTAGAATGCAAAAACCTAACCATTGCAAGCTAACATAATTTATGCATTGTACTGAAATTAAGTTGTTTAACCTTTTGCATTGCAGAGTTTAATCCTGAAGACTTATGTTCAGCATGCATATAAATACTGTTCACATGTAATGTACTGCTGCATGCCTGGGTGTGGTTGGTGGGCTGGGCTAAGACTCTATAAAAGAGAGCCAGCCCAGCACCACGTGCTCACTATTCAGAGGTCCCAGTGCAGAGCAGCAGCAACTTCCTTAGCTCCTGTTCCGGAGGCCTACTTTGATCTTCCAGGCCTTGCCCTTTCACTTGTTGGTGATTCTTGATGAGGGCGGTAAGATGGAGGTCGGGCTGGGCCCCCGATCCCGTTCTCAAAGGTTTTCGAGTTCTTGGTCCTAATTTTGCATGATAAACAATTCTACTCTTGTGCGTGTGAATGTGCTCTTGGTTTTTCATGGCATTTACATGCTGATATTCCAATCGGCAAGACGCGCAATTCTTTGCTTGTGTGCAACTCTTGATATTCATTGTGCGCTACCATTTTATGGCATTTACAAGGTAGCATTCGAATCGGCAAGACGCGCAATTAATTTCTTGTGCTTAATTCATGTTATTCATTGTGCGCTACCATTCCTTGGCAGTTACATGGTGGCATTCGAATCGGCAAGACGCACAATTCATTTCTCGAGCTTTAACCCTTGATATTCATTGTGCACTACCATTTCTTGGCAGTTACATGGTGGCATTCGAATCGACAAGAGGCGTGATTCATTTCTCGTGCTTTAACCCTTAATATTCATTGTGTGCTACTATTTCTTGGCAGTTACATGGTGGCATTCGAATCGGCAAGATGCGCGATTCGTTTCTCGTGCTTTAACCCTTGATATTCATTGTGCGCTACCATTTCTTGGCAGGTACATGGTGGCATTCGAACCGGCAAGACGCACGATTCATTTCTTGTGTGTAATTCATGTTATTCATTGTATGCTACCATTTCCTGACATTCATATGGTGACATTCGAATCGGCAAGCCACGCAATTCCTTTTCTGTGTTTAAAATCACGGTGTTCGTTATGCGCTACCATTTTAAGGCATTTACTTGGTGGCTTTCGAGTTGGCAAGACGCGTGATTTATTTCTCGAGTCTAATTTATGTTATTCATGGTGCACAATCATTCCATGGTATTTACAACCTTTGTAAAAATCTACAATGTGCGCAATTCATGTTCCAGCAATTTTGACAACAAAAAAAGCTAGAGTTCTAGATGTAATGTTTCTGTGTACATAATAAGTTTCTCAAACACGATTCATATGATGGTTTAGAAATCATTCTGATTATTTCCTGATCCTCATGCAAAAGACAATACTTGAATTTGAAAATTGCATTTAGCCTTTCTTGATTCCCTCACAGGTATCCAGTCATCTTGAAGCCTAGTTATTTAAGTCTATGCTTAGGTTGTCCATGTTTTCAGAATGACAATGCTTAGAGTCATAGCCTAGTATTGGTTAATATGATATAATCTTGATATTGTGTGTTTTAAACATTTTGCTTCCTACAGGGCTCCTTCCCAGCTGTTCCCTTCCTAATCCCCTTTTCCCCACTTGGACTCTCTTAGACTCTGTGACAATTCTAATCAGAGTATTGGAGCTGTCTTGTGGTGGAAGAGTTGGGAGCGTGCACAGACATCGAGGATCTGGTGACTCTGACAGTATACAGGACATAACTAGGGAAATAATGTGTTATTGCTGCAATTTCATCTTCTTACCTCGATTGTGACTAGGAAATGTATATGCATGTCATGAAAGTCTCAGTTACAACGACATTCCGACCATGTTTCACATATGATAGACACTAATACCACCGATCCAGTTGCCATGAGGGTGCAGACTATGCCACTAATAAGACATTGCTCACATATCACGAACATTACAGCGTGTCTTTTAATTCGGATTCTGAATATATGGTTGCACAAAGCCAGCACTGAAAACTATGGTGTGGATATGTTTCTGACCTCATGACACATATTATTTTTATTGTTCCAAGCACCTAAGAACCTTAAAATGACAGCTGCCTGCCCTACTGTACTTGACATCAGGAAAGAACCAAAGTGCTCCGGCGGAAGTCATCATGGCGGTAGGCAGATACTACTGCGGTAGATATTGCCATTGGAACACATAGCTGCCTTTGGTGGTCTTGGGCCAAAGGCGATGTCTGCCAGTGGTGACGGTGTCTTATGTGACAGAAGGGACCACCATTTCAAACTTCATCTGTCACTTGACTCTTGATACTGCTGCTAGCAAGACCTCTAAGACTTGTGCTTCTGTGTAATGCCTCTTGGAGCAATCATGCCATGTTCTACAGGTGATAGGGCCCCTGCCTTCTTACCCGAGGAGCTGGAGAAGCTGGTAAAGGAGGTCTTACCACTGTACGAGCAGCTCTATGGTGCACGAGAGGAGCAGGTAAGTGCACCATGTGCACAAACATTTCCTTAGCCCAACTATACTTTGTAATACTAAGCAAAGTCTGATGCCAAAGTTGTGACAGAATGGAATGACTTCTTGGTCATGTACTTATGTTTGGGGACAGAGATTTAGGCCCTCATTATGACTTCGGCGGTCTTTTCCTAAGACCGCTGAAGCCAAGGGCACCCGAAGACTGCCAGTGATGGCGGTCTTCCGACCACCATATTATGAGTACTAAAGGATTTCCGCCACATGAGTTGTGCTGGCGGTCAGAGGCGCAAAGGCGGTTCCACCACTGGTCCGCCCTGCCAAAAGGACTCCAACAGCTGTATTATGACCTGTAATATGGCCTGGCGGTGTCCTGATGGCGGGGCTCTGCCGGTGGTGGAAGCACATGTTCCCGTTCCCTGGTGGACGACCTCCTTGCCGAACAAGGTAAGTTGATTGTCTGTGTGTATGCGTGTGTGTATGTGTGTGTGTATGCATGTGTGTATGGATGTTTGAATGTCTGTGTGTATGGGGGTTTGAATGCATGTATGATTGTTGAAGTGAGTGCGTGTTGGAATGTTTGTGTGAATGCGTGTATGTCTGTATGTGAGTGAATGCATGTATGTATACGTGTGAGTCAATGTGTGTTTGTATGTGTGTCAGTAAATGTGTGTATATATGGGTGTGAGGGAATGCGTGTATGTATGCATGTATGTAAGGGTTGGTGAAGGAGTGTATAGGGGTGTGTGTGGGTATGTGCGTGTGTGTATGTGTTGAGGGATATGCTGTCATGAAAGGTGGGTGGGGGTGCTGGCATGCAAGGGGGGTGGGGGTATTGGAATTGCAGGGGGAGCTGAGGGAGTTATCTTCCAGTGACAGGAAAAAACATTCTGTCACCAGTAGCCTTTCCACTAGAGATTTCATGGCAGTGCTACTACCGTGGAAACCGTGGCAGAAAGGAGACTTGTGATACCGCCAGCAATCTTCAGTGGACCACTGGGCCAGAGATGCTGATCTCCAGCCTGGCTGTCCGATCGCCCTGGCGGTACCAGCGGGGATGTGGCGGTTTGGCATAGGCCGATCCGCCACAATAATAATGTGGCGGTCTTCACCATCGGCCCGTTAGCGGTGAAACCGCCACCGTTCCGCCAGGGTTGGAATGAGAGCCTGAGACATTGTGGAGAGTATTTGATGTATGTTCCCTGTCCCACCTTGTGACTATTGCACAAAGTTAGTGGAGTATACCAGACTCCTCCTGAAATACCATATTTGCATATATTTTTGCAGTCTGGTCATATGATATAACATGAAAGCTGGTGCTGCAGATGCATGCCGTCTGCCTGTGTCTACCTCACATCTTGCCGGACTGCATACGTTCATCTATCAGTGGAGGGGATGTTCAACTAGTTAGTTACCCTGCCTGTTTTAGTATAGAACATGTGGACATGACATTCTTTATTTTTTTATGTCATCCATGCAGGTCAAAGCCCATCAGAAGAAGTGGATCTAGTGTGCCATCGCCAAGAAAGTACGGACCCTAGGGGTCCACAGCTGGCAGAGCACCCACTATCGGAAGAGGTGGGAGGACCTGAGATGCTGGGCCAGGAAGACCACAGAGGCCCAGATATTGATGTCCTCCCAAAGAGGACGGGGTTCCCGTCGGATAATAACCCCCCCTAGGGGCCGCATATTGGCAGTGGCCTACCCCGAGTTGGATGGGCATTTGAAGGCAGCACAGCAGCCACAAGGGGGTAAGTACAGACCTAACTTATGTTTGCCCCTTTATCAGGTGATTGAGTTAAGAAACAGTATGTCAACTCTGACAATGTGGTAACTGCAAAGTGTCACAGATCACATTGATGTACCGTAACCATCTATTGCACTTAGATGTGCACATACCTATGTGTTTGGAGGCATGTTAATCAAATTTGTAGTCCCCTTATTAGAATAGTGTTTTATGGTGCACATATGACTGTGTCATATGTGTACCATTACACTGCATTTCATACAGTGGTGATAGTACATACCCACCAACAGGTAAACCCTCCCAATATCATGGTGGTAAGTTGTGTAGGTCCTTGATTTCTGTCCTCTTCAATGTCCCAAGTTTCCTGTTCATGTGAAAAATTGAGTCATACATATTCTACTCATCTCTAGTTTTCTAATGCTTTCTGATAACTGACAGCAGCATGTGAGGCGTTGATGTCCACTTGACGTCACATGACATACAAGGTTAACTCCTTCACACCTGTTACAAGGTTATCCCACTTGGTAAGTGAGGGATGTATATAGGCATATGTGGAGCCCCATCAAAGTAGACAACATGCATTTTGGATATCATTGAAGTGTTGCAACATTTAAATGGGCACACATACATTGGTATCAGAGGCTAGGAAATGTACTGCCTTGCTAATGTTCTGTTAGTGCATAGTGGCCACACTGCTTTGTCCTAGGGCAGGGTTCTGCAAAGTCGGTCCTGGAGAGCCGGGTCCATGCCAGATTTTTAGCATATCCACATTTAGAAAAATGTAGATTTCTGAAAAATCTTGTTTCTAAATGTGGCCATGCTAAAAATATGGCATGGACCCGGCTCTCCAGGACCGACTTTGTAGAACCCTGTCCTAGGGCATACTGTACTAGGCATGATTCATAGTCAATGATAGCCTGTTCACTGTTAAATTCTTGACAGATATGTGTCAACATCATGTATTGATTGAAAGGTTCAGGAATTAATCAACATTGGAAATATTTATGTCTCCTTGCTGTTGCTGTGAAGGATGTGGCAATTGACTCCTGGCTGTCTGGCAACCTAATGTTGGCAATGACACCTATTTGTTGCAGGTGTCAAAGTTCACATACACATTTGAGTTGTATTGTAAGTGTTTCTAGGCTTGTGGCTTACATGATGGTAGGTGTACCTGTCATGTTAGCAACACATGAGCTTTGAGCCTGTGAATCATACACAGATGCAAGGCTTGTCAAGTCCAATGTGTATGTAGTCATGTTTCCACTCAGCCAGTGGCCTATTGATGGACAAAATACATGATTATGTAGGTCTGATTGTCATTTTTCTGCACAGTATAGTAGTCCATATATAAGGTGATCTTTTTGACATCTTGTGATTGTGTGTGGGACCTAGGTCTGAGATTACTTGGCCCTTACTTGACTGATACAGTTTGTTCACAGAAGACCAATGAGCTGGATGATTTCGTCCACATTTTCATTTCAATCCTTGATACATCACTGTTGGTGAATGTGTGTGCCATGTGTTCTGACTCCTTTACCGAAAAATGGGATGAATGGGAATTTGAGTTGTTACAGGTTTCCATATGCCCATGGTGTATGGTTGTAACTATGTGAAGTTGAGAAGTTATGGCTTGTCTAAACTAGTCTTGCTTCCCTTTGCTTTACAACATTTGTCATAGCCTGGTATTTTACATCAGATTAAAATATTTGCATATGTTGAGTATGTTTTTTTGATTAGTGGAAAGCAAATTGACATTCCTAAACTATTGTTTGATTGGTGCTTGACTATATTGTTGTGGGTAGGAAACCTGAATCATGTGTAATTTTAACTGGTAGCAAATTCCATAACTTAACATCTGCCACTGAGAAAGCCCTGCCCCACATTTTACTCTTTTGCTTCTCAGAGTCTGTGCCAACCTGAAATCCACTGATCTTAGTGGGCGACTACAAGTGTGCCAGTTAATCGCTGCTTGCAAATACCCTGAACCCTGAGTGTGTTTGTGATGTGTGTGTGTCGATTGCTAGGTTGTGTAATGGTCTAATTGTGTGTGTTCCATCACAGATGGTTGTACATTGTGTTGTTGTTATGTGAAGTCCCTGGGAAGTGTCAGTAGTGAGTGTTTGACATGTTTATATTTGTGCGGTTGTGGTGCTGTGTCTGTTTTTATGAGGCTGGGCCTGTGCTGTGTTGCCGTGCGTAACTGTGTGTTCCTGACGTGTGGTGTGTGTGTGTGTGTGTGTGCTGGCTGCAGTGTGCGTGCTGTGTATGTGGGGGTATATATGTTGCTGTGTGTGAGTGTGTGTGATTATTGCCCTCGCACCCCCCTCCCTATGCTAAATTATGTTTCAGTTCAACTTCATTAATTTTACATATGTAACAGGTGAGTGTTTGTACTTATGGTTGCTGTCGTCCTAGTCAGAATTGATTCCATTGTCTTTCTGCAAGCAGGAGAAGCAAAATGACATTTAGTTGCAGTTCCATGGCAGCTCCAAATAAATATGACTTCCTGGAGGTGAGCATCTCCTTTTATACTGTTCATTTCTGTCTTGTGTTCTGTGGTGGTCCGACCGTGGTGACAATGCTGGTGGTGTGCAACCTCATAATAAGTCTAGCAGATACATGGCCTCCACTGGACTGGTGGTTGCTCCAATCGTCTGTGGTGATCTGACCACACTGGCGGTGCCAATGGTGCTTTGGCAGACTTCTGTGTGCAGCACCCCCAAACTCATAACTTAGTATTCCTCTCCGCAAGGCGGTTTGCAGTCAGACTGCTAACATGGCAATCCTCGGACCGCCAAACTCATAATGAGGCCCCATGTGTTGCTCTGTTTTGACTAATTAAAAATGTTTCTGTTAGTGGAGCAAATGTGGAAATAGTGGGAAGGATGAGGGAAAAACGATCTTCTTTTTCTGGTGTTTCTTTAGTATAGGATAAGGCATTAGTCTTTCCCTGTTCCTTTCCAGGCAGTAATAAATAGAAAAACTGAGGCAGAAAAAGGAAAACATCCAATATGCTTAACAGTGATTTTCATATCTAATGGATCACAAGAATCCTAAATTCTTCTCTACAATGGATGCTAAAAAAGATCTAGATGTCCTATGAGTGTGCCTGATGTGTAATTGGTTTTCAGAGAGTCAAAGGCTTCTTGTTTGGTTGGACCCCACAAAAATGGGTAAGTGATACTAGAGTTGACACCACCACAGAAAGATAATGATATAGTTGATGGTAAAAATTTACGAGGCCCAAGAACTGCTGCACTAGTTTTTCGATGATAGGAACGAGACATTTTTGGCATGCTTGTACTTTGTCAGGATCACTTTTAATACCAGCATTGGAGATGCCATGCTCTAGGCATGTTAATGATTGTGTTTCAGGCATTTCTCCTACTTAGGATGTAAGGAGTATATACAGAGTATGCAATACTTCTTGAACATGCTGCCTGTCTTCTGTCACTGTAGAAATGTAGATCAAAACATCATCTTTGTACACCACTAGGAACATGTCAGGAATGTCTCATAGAACATCATGAAATAGATGATGAAATATTGGTGGTATATTGGTGGAGGCAAATGGCATCACAAGGTATTCACAGTGGCCATATTAGGGGCTAAATGCAGTTTTGCATTCATCCCTTATCAGTACCAAATTGTAAGAACCTCGAAGATCCAGGTATGTGGGCCAATTTGCTAATTAATCCAATAAGACAGAAACTAGACCAATTAGTGCTAATTGTGAATGGTGATGACATTCCGTTTGAAATATTGAATTCAATGCCTTAATTCCCTATGAGGTTAGGGATGAAGAAGGTAAGTGCCCCATTGAGGGATGAGACGTGCTCCCTAAAGGGAGTTAGATACCTTTTGAGATGGGCACATAGCTTGGCTAATGGCATTGGCCCTTCAGCCAAGCCCCACTATGCATGGCTGAAAGCTTTGCACAGTGGTGGTTAGCTGCCCGCAGTGGGATGGGCATACTACATGGCCTTCAGCTGTGCATAGCAGGGTTTGCAAATTAAGTATATTCAAAGAAATAAAAATGAAATTCACCAGAAAAAATACACAGTTAAAAAAACTGAGTAATGGGTCTGGCTCAAATAAGCAAAACCACTGACACTCACACACCAACACACATCAGAACTCCACCATGCTCAGAACACCAATTTGGCATAGAAACAAAAACAGCCTCATCATGTGATCAACATGTATAAAAGGTAAACTGTAAGGAGATGGCTTTTTGCAGGTTCACCCTCACTTTTTGACAATTAGGAACTGGTTTAAAGACTGTAATTCATTAGGCCCTGCTGGCTAGGCCTCAGTGCATTGCTTTGACTTTTAAAAGCATATGTTTAATTTGTTTACCCACAAATGGCATAAGTTAACTTGCTTATAAGTCTATAGCATGTGGCACCAGGGGTATCCAAGGACGTAAGTTAATTATCTGTCATGGACTGCAGCACTGATTGTGCCACCAACACAGTGACAATGTAAAGCATGTCTCAGTCTTTCACTGCTCTACCAATCTGCCCATGCAGACTGGTAGAGCAGTTTCTTAACTGTTAAATTGACTTTGGCATTCAACCTTATGGCAAAGCCCAAATATTTCTATTTAATACACAACATTCATCCCTAAGGCAGGCCTAACAAGCCCTAAGGCAGGGTGTTGTGCATTAAGAAGGAAATGTTTTTTTTTCACATCCTGACAGTAAAAAACCCAGGTTGCTGTATTTACTATGGAAAATCTAGTAGCACCATTGGAGAATATGGAGCAACATGCTGACAACTCAGCAGTGCTAACTTCAAAATGGGACTACTAAATGTATTACTTCGAGGTATCAAGAGAATCAGAGCATTAAACGCATCTTTTTGCTCAAGTCAAAATTAATGTCACTAGTTTACAAAATGCAACTTGAAATTGTTGCCACTTTGCTACCTAAAGTTTCCAGTAGCCATTCATGGTTGCACCCAAGCTGCTGTATGTTGCTATCTTGCTGGAGAGTGGTGTGAATGACTCTCAGAAAGGGAAACAATGGATCTGCCAAGGGAAGAGGTGTTACCTCCTCCTGGCAGGATAACTAGAGTTGGTGTGAGCCCAAAGGTTGAGCATCAAAGAGGAAGCCGTCTAAAAAAGGCAAATGGTAGTCACACTAAGAAGGGGCTGCTCTCTTTTTTAGCAGACAAACTGGCATCTTGATTAGAGAAGGGAAAGCAGTTGTCAAATAGTTTTTTCAAGGGAAATATAGCCCTCAGGTAACCACACCTCTGGGGTGGACTAGGGAGCTCCACACACAGAGAGAAGGGCTCTGCCATTATTAGAGTGGGCAGGATCGTGTACAATGGGATAACTAGAGGCCACACTTCACAGGAAGTCGTCATCAGGCAAGACAGAACTAGTGGTCCAATTGGCCAATTAGTCGCTGTGTTCTCACATGTGAGCACTGGGCATAAAAGTGGCAGTCCTGGCACCCATAATCTCCTCAATCTTGGAAGAAGGACCAGAGAAGGATTGCCCTGCTACTCTTTTTAACCTAGCAAAGAGAGGCTGAACCGAACTCTGCACAGCACCTGCTAATGCTAACAAAGAGAGTACTGTGCTGATGGTGTACAGTTCAATGAAACATTGCCCACTTCACCAGACAGAAGGAGCGACTCCAAGAATACGTTGACTGACTGTCTCCACATGGCCATAAAAGCTGAGAGGTCTGCTTTTCAGTAAGACCCTCAACTCCAACTCAGCATCCTTGACCATCTTCTTCATTCTTCATCTCCTGCATCAGGACCACCCCATTGACTTCAATGGTGGTTTGCACATAGGACCTGGAAATGGCCTGGAGGCCACTTAAGCTTCAGAGTAACTGTTCAACTGGTCCTGACTGGACCCTTTTACTGGTTTTATATCAGAGTTCAACCCCACAAGAGTACCTTTATAGCCGTTTTCAAATTACTAGTTATGGCTACCCTTAAACTGTCAGCTTTAGATTTAAATTATTTATTGCATTGACTGAAAAGCTGAGACATATTGTTTCTTTAAAAAAATCATATCTCTGGAGCACTCAGTGGATTTCTGTCATTGAGGTGTATATTTAATGATAAAAATACAATCTATTTTCATAAATTGGTGTCAGATTTTTATTGTGTTGCATTTTATTGTTATGCAATTGTTTTGGTATTTCTTAGTGCTTTAACACCTATTTCTTTGATAACGCCTAAGTGCTCTGAGCCATAGCTACCCAGGACTGAGCTAAGGTTTTACAAATTAACCTGACAGGACCTTATATCGAACTGTAACTTTATTACACAGTGAGGTTGCACAACCACACAATACGATAAACCACTTTCCTCAAAGAAACCCAATCAACCTTTTTGATGATGAGAAATGAAAAGAGGTTACTACACCTACATATTGGATGGTATTCATTTTTAATCTCTAGTATTTTACCTTCCATTTATTTATTTATATCTATGTATTGTTACAAATATTTTTTGGGTAAATTATAAATTGTACATATATGTTTCTATAAATACCAACCTTTTTGTTTTTTTGCTCAACTGGCACAGCATTTTAATACAACCCAATGTTATTTTTATTGTTTTTGGTTTCTTTAGTCGTATCAATACTAGGGTATTTTTCATTTGCCGCTTTTAAAAAGATCCTGTGCCCTTGGTTCGGTTGCATTTTGCTCTATTCTGTGTAAGAATAATTAGTACAAGCAGTTTTGGTTGCACAGACATTTCTTTATCAATACGTATCTGATAACAATTATGAACAAATTAAAACATTTGGGGCCATATTTATACTTTTTGACGCAAAACTGCGCCAGCGCAGTTTTGCGTTAAAAATAATACCGCCGGTTAACGCCATTTTGGTGCGCCGTGCGGGCATAAAATTTATACTTTGACGCACGCGGCACAAACCACATGAGTCATTTTTTTTTACGCACACTGCAGCGGCAAGTCATAAAGCAAAATGACGTTAACGCAGCGGAAATGACTGTGGGTCGATTTACGACCCCGCAAACCGGATATGCAGCGTTTTTTGATGCAATAGCATCAAAATTCCCCGCGAACACAACCATTTCAGCAGAGGAGAGCCAAAATGTATCCCAGATGCCTCTACAGACCCCAGGAAGATGACAACAGACCAGGAACGATCCAGGAGGACCCACACAAGAACCAGGACACTTTTAAGAAGAAAAGAAAGTGTCGCTTCAGTGCAGAGGAACAGGAAATTCTGGTTAAAGAGGTGACAGAACACCAGCACCAACTGTTTGTCACCTCAAAGTTGCCAATCAGTAGGAGAGAGGCTATATGGCAACAAATTGTTGACAAGATTAACAGTGTGGCAGAAGTACGCAGAACAGTCATTGAAGGCAAGAAACTCTGGCATGACTGCAAGCGCAGGACAAAGGAAAAGATGGCCAGGAACTGGAAGGCAGCACTGCAGACTGGAGGTGGGAGACCAGCACACCAGGAGGCCCTGGACCACATGGAGGAGATGGTAGCAGCCGTCCTCCCTGAGGAGATCATCACAGTGATTCAAGGACAGGACAGCGCTGGCTACCAGGAGACAATGCACCTGCAGGGTAAGTGGCTTGGGGAATTAAAATGCACTAATGTTAACCGTAAGCAGGGGGGGGGATACCGACCACAAAATGCATGGAAGTCATCATTTACATGGAGTGGCATGGGTAAAGGGGTATGGCATGGGGGCATGGCCTGCACAGACAGAAGCTGGGGCACACCATTACACTACCCCAACAACAGTCCCATGGGGGCATGCTGCCATGCCAACGATGGAGCAAAGGTAAAACCACGCCAGGAGGGAAGGGCACAACGTCAAACTGACATCCTGGCACACGTCAGCCACCATACCCCCTACATTAACTAGGGCCCAATTAACAACCTGTAGCCATACCGACAACTGGAATGTAACAGTGACAACAGTTGTCACTACCACCTCCGCTGTGTGTGCAGCTCAAGTAGCCAATGGCAGTAACTTCCCCATGGATCATACCCAGCAAAATTTGAGGGCGTAGGATGACAACTCCAATAATCCCCTGAAACAAGACAAAGGCCCCAGTCCTGTCAAATGTCAATGCCCATAGTTGTTGCAAACATCAGCCAATGTCATCAACAGTAGGAGCTACACAGCACTAAGGACATACCCATGCTGCATATGTCAGGGTCCATCCTGTGCCTGGGTCACAATGTAACATCCCAAATGTCATACTGCTCAGACAACAGCATTGAGGGGGAGGACACATGTAACTGGTCACTGAAATACACCAGCACAGTCAGAGGAGGAAATAGGACACTGCTACGACTATCAGGGCAATCCAATATACCACACATTCCCAACATCAGCTGTACACATTACCAATGCCAACATCCATATCGTGCCATAACAATGCTATGCATAGGATACGCTACATGTTAACTACATTTAAGTGGATGTGAAAGATCAGAGACTGGGGCAGGTCCAGATTGTCAAGTGTGCTGCCAGTGCCATCAGAGCACCCACAGCCAGTGAAAGGCTTCACCATGAGAATGGATGTAGACCGAGGGTTGAGTAGACAAGAAGGTGGCAACTCACTATTTGGCCAGAACAAGCACCTAGAGGAGATGATGCCGACAAGTCTAATAACTTACCACAATACATGTGACATGTAGGTGGACCATAGGCCTGGGAGAATGCCCATCTGAAAGACTGGAGCAATAAACACGAAACAAGATCACAATGTTAATTCATCACAAGGCCGGCATGTCACATCACTAATGCCACAACACACACACACTAATTGTACCCCATTTCATTGCAGAGGACGATGGATCTCCTGCGGATATGCCTGTCCCAGAATATCCTGATGACATGGATGACGAGCTGACAAACATTCCACAGCAGACCATCCAAGAGGTCCTTGGAACCCTCCAGACTCCACCTTCAGTCACAAGTAGGAGCACAGAACAAGCAGCCATCACAGAGCACCCACCCACCACCCCAATTGTAAAACCTGCCAGCTCCAATGCAGCTGAGGACTCAGACGACACAGGCACCAGCTTTGAGAGAACTGTAGTTGGGGTACAGCGGGAGCTGGCCAATGAGGTGCGGGTGGGGATGCAAACCATGGGAGCCAGCCTAGAGGGGGTGCGTTCGTGCATGATGTCATCTACAGATCAGGCAGCAGCCATGCAGGCGCTAACATCCATCCTGCAAGGACTACAAGAAACTGTCAAGGAATTCACTACTGCAGTAAGGGAGTTGTCACAACACCTTGCACCCCAAACCTTCCACTGCATGCACAAATACAATCATGACCCCCTCAGGGCCGACCTGGCTGCCTACCATCGTGATGTGGCTGCTATTCTTAAGAACCAGCAGATCCTCTTTGCAGCAGTACTGCCCTTAAGACCTTCACAGGTAGCAGTGACCGAAATGTCTGACTCCACGTCTTCTAACACTGAGGTGTGTGTTGCCCCTTCACAACCACCACCACCAAGGGCAGAGGAGGCAACACACACATCAGAAGAAGAAGACATGGAACAGATCACATTCACACGGAAAAGTACCCAGAAGCACTAGTCCCTGCCACATGGCCAACTATTACCAAGGTCCTGCATTTTGTAACATGCTAGTCTTACAACAACTCTACTCAATGACTGTTCTGCTAACCACTGTATATCTTGTCATCCTACCCAGTGCTTGTCTCTCTCTTACTCATTGGCAAATCCTGTCCCTCTGCACTGTCTGAAACATCACCCCAGCATGTCAAAAGCATTTTCCTTTACCCCTTGTGTAGGATCACAATGGAAGATGTCACTATAATGGGCTCACAATCATGGACAATGTACATATAGCACTACAGCACTTTTCAATAAATAGCACTTACACAACAAATCTGTCTCTGGGTAATGTGACACATCAAAAAACAACAAGAGAAGGGGCCAAAATGGGATATTCTGAGGCAAGACTCCTGGTCCCGTGTGTGAAGCTCCCAGTTCAGTACAAATCAAAAATTGCACACACGATTCCAAAAAGAGAGTTCCTTTTAGACCAATAGGTTCTGCATACCAAGGAAGATTTTTTTTTTTTTAAAACACGAGCCCTCACTCACCTAACGGTGACATGCTTCATCATAGGGCTGTGCTCCTCGTCAGGCTGGCGCTGCAATGCCTGACGGGCCCCACGTGGGGGCTCTTTGCCGGAGATCTTTTGGAGGAAAATGCACAACCGGTCAAAAGAATTCGAGGATTGGTATAATAATGGTTAAAAATGCCTAGAGGTAGGATATGATCATATATTTAATTCAATGCTAGTACCTGACAAGATTAAAAACAATAAATAGGGATATAGTAAAATAATGTCTACACTCCCCATAAAAAGAAGAATTTCCAATTACAGCTACTAACTCTCACGTTGGGGAGTAGTAAGAATGAAACAAGTAAACACAGGGTCCCCTGTGTTACTCTACATCACAGGTCAACATGTTTCTCGCTAATTTATAGTCAATAAATGATCTTATGCGATTCGTCAGGACCTTAAAGACGTACCTAATCCTTTAAACACTTGGACATCCCATATTAGGGAGAACAAAGCCTATAAGAGTAAAAGAAACACGTGTCAAGAGAAATCATCGTTGTCAGACGTAACATGTGCTCAATGTCTTGAGACAATATCCCATACACTCGTGAGGAATCCCAAAGGTGCCATGTGCTTAACATCCAACAGTTAAATGATACAGAATTACTATGCATGTATATCACAATGCTTACCCACAAAAATTAAATGTAGGGCCTCATTGGGGAGAGCATCTACTTGAAGCAATCCACTGTGGTCTAGATATACATATGAAAATAAACATAAACAGACCTAAATCACGTATTAGTATAATTCGTAGTCAAGGTGTTTATCAAAGAAATATGTATAAATCATGACAAGCAGAGTAAAACAAACCCTTTATCCTATCCTTGAAGCAGCCCTTTGTCATATCATAGCCACATAAGGCTATGCAACTAAGATCAGGCGTGTACTAAAAAAATAATAGTGGAATAAGAAGTTCACAGGTATTGCACTATGCCTATACATGTGCGTAACAGGCAAACATAATCAATATCCCATCTAGTCTTTTATGAACATTTCCTGTAGTGGCGGAATATTTATCGATTTCATGACAACGATGATTTCTCTTGACACGTGTTTCTTTAACTCTTATAGGCTTTGTTCTCCCTAATATGGGATGTCCAAGTGTTTAAAGGATTAGGTACGTCTTTAAGGTCCTGACGAATCGCATAAGATCATTCATTGACTGTAAATTAGCGAGAAACATGTTGACCTGTGATGTAGAGTAACACAGGGGACCCTGTGTTTACTTGTTTCGTTCTAACTACTCCCCAACGTGAGAGTTAGTAGCTGAAATTGGAAATTCTTCTTTTTATGGGGAGTGTAGACATTATTTTACTATATCCCTATTTATTGTTTTTAATCTTGTCAGAGGTACTAGCATTGAATTAAATATATGATCATATCCTACCTCTAGGCATTTTTAACCATTATTATACCAATCCTCGAATTCTTTTGACCGGTTGTGCATTTTCCTCCAAAAGATCTCCGGCAAAGAGCCCCCACGTGGGGCCCGTCAGGCATTGCAGCGCCAGCCTGACGAGGAGCACAGCCCTATGATGAAGCATGTCACCGTTAGGTGAGTGAGGGCTCGTGTTTTAAAAAATATATTTTCTTCCTTGGTATGCAGAACCTATTGGTTTAAAAGGAACTCTCTTTTTGGAATCGTGTGTGCAATTTTTGATTTGTAATGTGACACATCAACTGTGCAGTAGATAACTGAAATGTGCTTCCTGTGAAATAATGTAGCTTGTCAATACAACTGTCCTGAAATGTAGTCAGATACATCTGCACAGTGGCCAGGATTGCATCATCCTATGCCCCTCCTGACGGTAATATCTGATGAAATGAGAAACCATATACCATCATGCTGTGTTGGACAGAATAATGCTTCCTCAAGGGATATCTAAGTTATCAAATAGTGGCAGCAAAATGTTGCCACCATGCAATACTAACACATATAACAGTGCACACAAATTGAAGCAAACACTCCAAAAACTGCATGAATTAAGGTGTCTGAGTTTACATCCAAATAGGTATTCATGCTGAACAGTGTCACAAATGATCTATGTGAGCCATGAAGACGATACTACAAGAGTGCTTACGACAACTCATCTTATAAGGGTGTCCTTGAACATCACACTGCACTCAGACCTAAAACTGTTCCCCCTATACCAAGTCTGGAAGCACTGTTTGTGACTTAGAAAACATACTTATCGACAAAAACACATTGGGATCCATATTAACTGTGATTGGTGGTTGCAACGAATGGAGGAATCTTTGCAAGGTAGCTCTGGGGTAGCTGCCAATCTTACAGCTTAGAAGGGATTTGTTCGTAGCATAGGACACAAATGTAATAGTACAAAATTCATGTACACTAATGCCAAGGCCATGATCAAGAAGCATTTAACACATACTGTAAAGGGTGCACTATATATTTATTGAATGGTAATCACAGAAGAGGAAACTGAGGGAAAAGTCTTACCTACCCTAATCTACCCTGACTACTCATTACCCACAACTGTCCCTAACTAACCTAAACTAAACCTACTTATCACATGTAACGAAACGTTCTAAACATCAATCCCCCAACCCCCTTATGAGACGGGACACATGGAAGACAACAGATACTAACCTAAACACATACTATACTATCCTAAACAAATATATATTTTTTTGTATTTTTTGATAAATTGTTTTTATTTTTATTTAATCTTTTTTAATTTAACACACAAGAACCCCAACATAGCCCGACACACTCAATAAGTAAAAATAGAAAGAATCAGGACCCCCCCCACCCACTAACACTAACTAAACTAACAGCCTATACTAACCCAACACTAAGCCCCCTAAGCCCACTAGGTATGAGAACAAGAAAAGAGGAGGGAGGGGAGGGAATCATGTCCATCGTCATCAAAGTCTAGAGATTGGCCCTCCGGAGGGTCCGCTTTATGGACCGCACACGCCTGTTCATATGGCGAACATCCCTGTTCAGATTACCGATTTTCCTCAACACACGGTCCATCTTACGTTCCATTGCCTGGAAAGCTGCAGGGTCAACTGTTGGAACTGGGGCAGTCTGGGTACCGGCAAAGGAGGTTTGTGGGTGTGTAGAGCCAAGGCCTGTGGGCTGCCCTGAAGGTGTTGCACTGCTGGGGCCTGGAACAACAGCAGACGTTGGGACAACAATCCCAGCTGTGGGTGGTGCCACCTGGGTGGAACTGTTGGTTGTGCTGGTGGTGGCTGTGGTGGGCAAAGTAAGGCCACCCTGTGGGAAAGCCCTCCATTCTCCGGAGGCACGTTCATGGCGGTATCTACGGGCCATCCTCCTGAACCCTACTCTACCAGCAGGATATGTTGATATCTCATGGCCCGCCTCTGGAACTCACGAACCTGGATGGGTGTCATGTTTGCAGCTGTGAAGACAAAGGCAAATAATTTACATTAGGAACTGAATTGCCTGAAATGGCACAAGAAGTAAATCAGACAACACATCTACTGTACTTGAAACAGCTCATATCACCATACAGATCATTGAATGTCCCTGAGGAAGTACATGGCAGGCCAGCCTACAAAGGTCACATCACACATAGCACATCCAAAACCTACGAGATGGGTAACAACTGGCATTGACTTGCCATCTGAGTTCTGCCAGTTATCAGCTAGCAATCATGCTGCACATCCTCCGCCAATGCCGGGGTTACAGATGTCAGTGTACGGAATGAAAAACTAAAGCCACATGGTCTGCAAGTTGTAACTAGACTTGCTAGTATAGTACTCATGTGCCATCCCTGAGTGTGTATACTAGGTTCCGAACAAACAGTCACTTATTCACATGTATGTGTAACATACTGGTAGCATCAGTCCTAGGTACCCTATTCACAAACCCATGCCTGTGTTTGAGGGGGGGTGGAGAAACAACAAACAATTCCAAACAACATGGACACCCAGGAGTGTATTGAAAACTCCACACTTGTTTGGCTCTACACACACACCACAGGTAAGGTCTATCAACAGTTAGGAGTCTGCAAACCCTTGACCAATCATAGCCCCATACATGTCAGGAAATGCACAGCTAGGTACACATCATATACTTCCAGTAAGGCATGACTTACACCAGACACAGAGTTGCAAGAACACCCATGATCATGATTAGCATGCACACCTAGGCCATTGCACTCAAATTCCACATATCTGTAGCACTACATACGGAAGTACATGCTGCTAGGAAGTTCTACAGTTTAATAAGTACTTTGGTGAATAGGGAAGCAGAAGTCTGTTGGAAAGCGATTTCCAGTACCAATCTGGTAGAATGTGGGTCTGACAGGCTGACTAAATCTGAGCTGAGTTCCAGTGCGACTCTTGTTGATACAAGTGTTATCCACATGACTCACCCCAGTACTCATTGTGGGGCCTACAGGAATGACCTACAATCCCTAGATAATACAATCGGATAAACATTGGCCAACTCAAAACTTTTGAGAAACTGAAATTCCACTCATGGAACAAGGCAAATGATTGGCTAGCGCATCACACCTTGCTATGTGTTCAACACACAGGAGTCCATCACACATCACCAGCAAACACAACACTTAACAGACATATCAACACTTACTGGAGTGGTCGGGGTCCTGAAATGTAGCCACCTCTCCCACAGTGTAGGGTGTTGGTCTACCTGTAAGGCATGGAAGGAAGAAATGTGCTCAGAATCTGTGCACTGACCAACAATTTCAAAGACATGCAATGTGTAAGCTGAGTAAGGAAATTATAGCCATTCAGACAGGATGATACTGCATCTTCTATATCACAGCCAACATGTACATAGCATGGGTCTCCTGTGACAGTTACACACATATCTGCACACATGCAGTGGCCCTAACTATCATGTGGTGGCAAACATGCTCCGTCATTAGTGATCAGAAATAATAATGGTGTGTAATTGTCTCATCATGTGCATCCAAGAGAGACATCCAAAGCCTGGTTACTTGAGGACTGCATTACCAGTCAAACAGCCTACGTGGCCATGACACATTTATTACACATGGGTACAATGTACAGAGGGGCAGGGACTTTTGTAATCCCTCATGTTGTTACAGTTTCTTCATTTGATATGGCCCAGCAATGGTGATTTGCACCAACCATGGAGATTTTAACCCATGTGCATACCTTGGGACTGCCATCCCTAACTGGAATGTGGCACAACTAACTCCAAATACCATCCTAAGATGTTAGCTGAGGGCACCTTACACCTTTTCACAATGTTTTCAAATCCATATCTGACATGTATCCAAAAAGATAAAGGACCACAATAATCCTTAACATTCATAGAAATTCCGTGAACGCTTTCCTTCCACACTCACCAGACTCACATGAGACATATGTCTGGGCCACTTAGCCATCATCAATTGACATGAAGCCAGCACTCATTTTCTGCATCATGTAGTGTTTCTAAAGTCAGTCTAGCTATTGCGTCAACAAAGTTAGCCAATATTTTAGTACATCTATACTTCTCTGGCAAATGTGACCTATAGAGACATGATTGGCTCCTATTTTGTTTGGTTGTCTGACATAAAGGCGGCACCAATTTACTTAACGGAAAAGTATCTTGTCAGTTTGCAGAGCAAGTGCTTCCTGACAGCTAGCAATTGTGATTCTTCACATAGTGCTTCAATTACCCTGTATGTTTCCACAGCATTACACACAGTCAGCAACTTAGCTGGCAGATATTGTACAAATCATCTGATGTCACTTCAGAGCATTTAATCATGCACATTTACATGATTAGTACTCACCAACAGGGCTACCAATCACTATTCCCAGGTAGTCCAGCAGATCTTGCTCCCTAGTGATGAGGTCATCCCACCAGTGCTTCAGCTGGCGGTTATTCCTCTGGCTGCCATACAGGTGATGCAGCACCTTCCCCACCGGATTCTGCGTGCCTCAGTGTGATACCCCTGTATCACCCTGCCCCCTGCCTCGATCATGAGTGGTAGGAAATGGCACACAAGCCATATAAAGCCCCCCAACCCCTCCTCGCCCATCCTGCCAAGACTTGGCCTACCAGATATCTCGGCAATGAAAAGGGGAATGAGGGATAAAAAAGTAGAAAGGGGAAAAGGGGGAAAGTAGGGGTACAAAAAAAAAGAAAAGTAAACTTAACCACTAAAAGAGCCCAACTATCCCCAAACTAGTACTACCCACAACAGACTCCCACAAACATCAAAAACACTAGAATACTGGACAAATGTAAACAAAACACACTAGGACACTATACAACAACAATATTTATTTCACAAAATAACAATTAAGATAGCACACAGGACACAAAAGCACAAAATCACTGGCCAACACTCTGAACACAGCCACACAGTCTAGAAGATTCACAGACTGCAAAGTGAAAGTGAAAGTACACCCACTGTACATAATCTGTAAACAGGATATCCTATTACATCACCTTCTGCATAAAATGGGTGCCGTTTTTCGGTTTATGCGTCATATTTTTTCACGCATACAGTTTGTGCGTCATATTTGTTGACGCACAGGAGTGAAAATGAGGCCCCATCCAAATAATAGTAAATAGTCTGTACAATTATTTGGGTGCGGCCTAATTTTCACTCCTGTGCGTCGAAAAATATGACGCACAATCTGTATTGCTGGAAAAAAATTACGCATAACGCTAGCAACGTCAAAATGTAAGTGCATGAACTGGTTTTGGGCATTTTTTCAGTTTTTATGTTATGTTACATTTGGGACACATCAGAGGTGGGCTGATTGCACCCACTATGGTGTTGATGGTGTATGTTCACATGTGAGACATCATACTGCAGCGGACCATGGCCCGCTACTTCCTTCACAGGATTTTGACGGTTGGCTGACGCACTAGATGGCCATATGTGTGGCCTACATATATGTATTGCACAATTTGGTTATGTTTGGCATCAGGAGAGGATAGCAATGTGACGCACATAAGTACAACACCTCAATGCCTATGGCTCAATGTGTGTGCAGTGGCAACTAATGTAGTTGTTGACCGAGTGTGTGCATCACAAGATGCATTATTGAACATATGCTTGTATGAATGTGAAGTCAATGTGTCCATACCTTAGATGCAAGTCATTGTGGAAATGAGAGAGGACATGTGTTAGTCATACATGTAGCAACATCCGTTATGTGCAGTTCCAAGATTTTGGGTCACGTAGACACCACAAATGACAAAGCATGCACCAGATAGACGGCAGATGCTTCTTCATGTCAATGGTCCACAATTTCACCATCCTATGTCCTAGATTTTTGGTAACAGCTTCCTAGGCACTTGTTGGCGAATCCCACAGTGAGTCAGACACATGCATTGAGGAAGTGGGTACCATGTAATTGGCCCAGACAGCCAAAGGTGAACCACAAATGTATGATGACGCCACAGTTGAGGTCATATAACTGAGCCACAACTCTCCAGTGGCTGTGGTGGACCAGCAGACGAGGCAGCACGTGTCCACATATTACCAGTGATCAATTGCACATAGGTGTCTTGTTCATGTGTGTGGTCCAATGTTGATCCTGTATATTTTTAGGGGTGTATGTTGTCACAGTTAGGTCCAGGTCTCATCGTGAGTCAGTGGCAGCTATTCCTCTATCTACTGAGTATCCTTTGTTGATCAATGTGAGTAAAGTGGATGAGGACATGAGAACCTACTTGGGGATGGTCCCACCCTGTCACTGAAGACGTGTAATGAGACTGTCAACAGGGCAACCTTGGTATGCTGAGTGAGATAATGTCTCAGGTGTCATGTTCCGGCAGGTGTCATTACAACATTTGTACACAGGTTGGCCTCTGCAATTCCCACTGCATCTGGGAACATCATAGCCTCTTTGCTGATTATTTTTGCAGCTATTCACCACCCACGGCCCATCAATATGTTGTGAGCAATGTAATTCTGTGTGTGAACTGTCAGGGTCCTAACATGTGTGGACTTTTCATGGACATTATCAGAGGTTGCTGGTTCAGCTGAAGACCCCGTACCCAATCCCTGCATTTGTCCCTGGGACACTGTTACACTTTGTCGTTCATGCATAAATGAGACCCAGACAAGGGATGGGCCATGAATTTTGGTATTCACAGAGGATTTAACTAATATGGTACGATTAAAAGGCAGATGATGCTATACAATGTATTTGGGTATGTATTGATGAAGCACAGGACCAAATGCCCTCTGAGGAATGAGAGGTTTGGTAAAGCAAGTGTGGTACATATGTAGCCACAGGAAAACTTTAGGGTGACGTGCAGGCAGATGCCAGTCAGGCTGACAGGATGCAGGGTCAATCTGGATCCACCAATTTCAAAAGTTACATAATCAGTGGTCTGACTAAGACTGTTTGAAGGACGAACTAGACAGTTGACATGTAAAACTGTGTATGTCCTGTGTTTTTGAAGGTGACACATGAACCCAAGGGCTGTGTCACACTGCTTCATTACTAGCAATGCTTAACAGTGTATTTGACAAGATGGCAACTCCTATGCCGTTCCAGGCATCGGCAGGGGCAGTGCAGGTTGAAATGGGTGGTGTGCATGGAGGTGATCACACGTGTGGGCTGCATCAGTTTCTCACAAGTCCTGTAGGTGAGATTTGCATTCTAATGGCCAACAGACGTTTTCACACGGGAAGCAATCTACAGGTGATAACAGGGCTTAGAAACTACAAGCCAGTGTATTAATTGACCTGACGTCCATGCAGTCAGATGTACTATGACAATGGTATACCATAGGAAAGGGTGTAGCACACTGGATTACTATTGTTAGTCTGTGTGTGTAGAGGAGGGAATATCAGGGTACACATATTACTATTCCAGGGACCTCTTCAGACAGGTGGGTTGTGACCAGGTGCATGGGTGTGTCAGGAGTTAGGAGATGGGCTGACATGTACATGGAATGTCATGTGCGCAATGCTGCTCATATGTGTGGCACTTGTGCTAGCTATGTTTTGATTCTAGGGTACTCTAGTCACAGATATTCCTTGCAAAGATTGGATGCAGTTGGACTTACTGCTTTCAAGGGTCAGGTCATACATTCCTGTTACTGATGCAAAAGCACATCAACTGCCTCATGTATGAGGCTTGTTTTCCCCTTATTGAGTGATGGTGTATCAGTTGTGTGCCATATGCTGCGATGAACCATGTTTCCAACATGTATGTGTGAAATAGGTGTGGTCCTCTGCTATTGTCCTTCAAAGGTGAAATGTACAGGATGTATGTCATTTACAGTGTGTGTGTATGTGACCGTTGTATGGTACGCATCACAATTGCTCTGGGATTTTCAGTGTCCTAATCGGTATATCAGCAATCCTCCATGAGGCAACACTCTTATTCTGATAGTTAGAGATAAAGGTGTGCAAAAATGATTAGCCAGACCATGATATGGTGATTATTATAGGTGTTTATTTAAATTAGGTCATAAAGTGGTGATGGTGATTATATTTAAAAGAAATTGTTCACGATATGTTGCCGCCTATGCAAACCAGTGGACTTGTTTTGTTGTTCCCCCTCATGTTGCAGGCCACCATCCTCCTCTTCCTCCTCTTCAGGCATGTGTGGCTCTGGTTCCAGGAGGGGAATGTTCCTTCTTATGCAAATGTTATGCAGAATGGCACATGTTAGAATGATCTTACAGACCATTTCAGGGGAATATAGGAGGCTACCACCAGTGATGTTGAGGCACCGGAATCTCGACTTGAGGATGCCGAAGGTCCTCTTGACTATGGTGCGTGTCCTCCTATGTGCGGCATTGTAGGCACCCTCTGCTGCAGTACTCGGGTTGCCAATAGGTGTCATTATCCATGGCTGGATGCCATACCCCTGATCAGCTGCAAGAGAAAATGAATGGGATCATGTTGATGTAGCTAGCCCCATTGAAATCACCTTGCATGGCAGTAGTTGTCTTGTGTTGTCTGTGACTCTTTTGTGTTATTGTGCCGCATCCTAGGCTTGTAGGATGTACCATCTGCATTGTGTTGTTTCCTTGGCTGGACGAGTGCTTAGCTGCTGACCAGTTGTCAGCAGTATGTTTTGGGATTCGCAGTACAGTGTCCCCTCCCTAGCATTGTGACTTGTGATGCAGGTGTCCCTGTGTCTTCACTGGGGGTGAGATGATAGTTCCATACACAGGTTAAATTTGACAGTGTTGTTAACACGTTCATATCAATGTACCCTGGACATCCCATACCTTTAGACTTATGCAATGGATTAATGTAAACATAATTGAGACGGTTACAATTTGCAAGGTGACATTTAGGCAACACACTCCAAACGTTGTAATCATTGACGTCTTAACATTAGACTGTACAGTAATTTCAGATGTGTGACAGGTTCAATGGTAACCTATGAAACATGGCTAGCGATGTCACAGCCTCAGTGTGTTCCTGTCGACATGTTGCTGTTGTGGTGTATGTGTTGTGTGTCCTAGAGGGTTGCTGTGCAGTGTGTATATAAGTAGGTTTTGGATTTACCAACAAGTAGTCCATTGCCATACCGCCCATCCTGGAAGTGTTGATTGATGGTGATGTGACGGAAGATGAATGAGTCACGGACACTCCCAGGATATTTTGCCACGATGATGGTGATGAATCCTTGGTGATCGACAATGGCCTGCACATTGATGGAATGTGTGTGCTTCCTGTTGCGGTAGAGGTGTTCAGTTGCCTCAGGTGGCACAAGGCGTACATGTGTGCAGTCGATTGCACCAAGGACGTGTGGGAAGCCACTAATGATGTAAAACTCCTGTTTTGTTTCCTGCTGCTTCTGCAGTGTGTTAGGGAAGCAGATGTGGCGGGTGTGAGTCCAATGATGGCATCCAGTACTTTGGGCAAAAAGGCAGAGAATGACGGCTGTGATATTCCGGCAACCAGGGCACCGGTTGTTTGAATGGTTTCTGTTGGGAATGGTGCGGGATGTCAGCAAGGTAGGTGCCAACTGTGGCTCTATGTTTCGCAGCAGCTGCTGAATGGCCTGCCAGTTCAACCTGTACCTCTGGATGACGTCATGTTCCCTGAGGCCATGAAGGGTTGTTCTGGGGCAGAATATCCTCTCCTGCCTTCTGCGCTGCCTTTGGGATCCCTGCTGGTGTTGTGGTAGCTGCTGTTGTTGCTGCTGGGCTCTGTGTCTGCGTGCACGCTGGATGAGAAGCACCTCCATGTCTCACTTTTGCTGCTCTGCTGCTCTGCTGTTGCTTCTGTGTGTTCTAATTAAATACAGGTGTGTTTGCCCCATTTTAACACCTGCCCTGACCCAGGTGTTAAATTTTGACGCAAATCGGGCTGTGCGTCATTTTCTGGCTCCGCCTCCCAGCTGTGCGTCATTTTTGCCCGAAAGCATAAATACGACACACGGCCGTTTAAGTCATTTTTTGGACGGGAACGCCTACCTTGCATATGATTAACGCAAGGCGGGTTGCCGCATCCAAAAAATGACGCACAGGGCGGAATTTTGTCGTCCGCGGGCGTCAAAATTTAAATACGGGGCAAGGTTTGCACTGAATGTGCGTCTTCGGCGCAGGCGGAGTATAAATGTGCCCCTTGGAATTAGGGAATAACAGTTTAGCAAAATCATCATCGGTAGTTCCAAGTTAACCAGTAATATAACAGTGATCCCTAACAATAGTGAGAAGTGGGGCAAATTAATGAGTTTAAACAAAACAAATCAGTAAGAACTGAGTTATGTTTAGATTTCCTTATAGAATATTGCAAATCAGGACTAATCCCGAGGGGTTTGGAAAAATAAATAAACTGGGTCTGTTTTTAGAATATCAAAAATTCAAAGAGGCTTGGACCCTTATTGCAAATCAATGCAGGAGGGATTGGATGTTGTTGGTTTTTGAGACATCACAGGAACGTTTAGTAATAGAGAAAAAGGATGATGAGGAATTTTAAAAAGTATTAAAGAGAAATGCAGCCCACGATGATGAGAAGAAGCTAGAGGAAATTAGTCTCAAAACTGAGAAATATAAGGATTGTCTTACTAAGACTTGTGTTTGAAACTACTGATTATGAGAGATGTTTGTGTGATCTTTTAAATATTAAAAAACATTATTCAACTATAGGGTTGAAAAGACAGGAAAGTTTAAAAACACAAATTAAAAACCAGTCCAGACCACACCAAAGAGAATGATTGAATGTGTGAAGATGAATATATGCTTCTTCTAAATCAAAATCCCATCATATTACCCCTTTTATTAACCCATAAGCATATAAGTAATATCCCTATGAGATCTACTGCATCCAGTGTGAACTCTGTAACTGAGCTCCTAAGGGAATATGTGGATTTCTTTCATAAGCAGGTGGCGTGGGAATTGAAATCATACATAAAGGAACAATAGGAATGATCACCAAAGTTGAGGTCTTAAGTTTTAATAAGGAAAAATAGATTATAGTAACTCTAGTCATTATAGCCTTCTTCACTAATATCCCCAAGAATAATACCATTCAGGTTTTAAAAGAGGTTCTATGGGCAGAAAGCATAGAAGTACCAAATGCTATAGCGGAATGTGTGAATATTGTCCTAAAAAATAATATCTTCCTGTTTAAAGATGATGTGTATGTTCAATTTAAAGGCACTAGTATGGTAGTCACATCTCTTCCAAGCCTAGCAAACATTTCCGTATGTAATATTGAGGAGGAACATATTTTCAATCAAATGGTCCCTTTCTGAACCGCAATGAAAAGGCTGGTGTAGAATATGGTTGTAAACAGCAGGGCGGGGCTGACTTCAGCGCCACCCTAGCTGATCACAACCAAGACCACTATCAGCCTGATGAAGATCTGAGGTCCTAGCAGAGACGGCAGTCCCCTCAGTGGTCCGGCCCCTACTTTGAGTCTTGAGGTCTTGAGACCAGCATACTAGTTATTAGGTCCTATGGGCCTGATTACGAGTTTGGCGGTCTGAAGACAAAACCACGGTGGTGGCAGCCACCAAAGGGCAGCCATATTGGTGGTCATACAGACTGCCGTATTAAGAATGACAGCCAAGCCCACCAAAAGACAGCCAAAATCCTGACACCGCCAGTACTCTGGAGTTCGGGACAGAGGCAGTTCCACCACCAGCACTGCCAGCCCATCTAAAATCCATTGAACCAATTACGACCCACAAATCACACTAGCGGTTCTTCATGGTGGAAAACCAATAATGGTGCGGAACACAGCAGTCGGCGGTCACCACAGTAATACACACCACATTGGATAATTTGAATTACACACAGCTGACACACATCCACACCTGACACACCTATAAACTGCACTGTAAAACACACCTCTTCACACCCCAAAATCCTGTGCAACCATAACACCACACACAGCACGATAGAGGCTGCAGATATAAATTGAGAACCATAGAATAGTCAGCCTTCCACACTTCAAAAAACAGTCATTCCACACCTGTATAACCTACATAACACACAAATTAGTACCGTACACATCAGACACTAACCATCACCCACCCTCGACAGAGCACCCACACCTCATTATACGTTTTCATGACCTTTTCATGTCATCCACCACCATGTCCCCACAAAATCATCCCTGTTTCACTGACGATGAGTTGAGGGTCATGATGGATGAAATCATCCGAGTAGAACCCCACCTATTTGGATCCCAAGTCTTGCAAATGTCTATCACCAGGAAAATGGAGATGTGGCAAAGAATGGTTGACAGGGTGAATTCTGTAGGCAGTTATCCATGCACAAGGGAGGAAAATCAGGAAGAGGTGGAATGACCTCCGGGGGAAGGTCCGTTCCATGGCATCCAAGCACCAGCTTGCGGTCATCAAGACTGGCGGTGGGCCCCCACCACCTCCATCAACGCTTTCATTATAGGAGGAGAGGGTCTTGGACATCCTGCATCCTGAGGGCTTGACAGGAATTCGTGTAGGAGTGGAGTCTGGTAAGTCCCCCAAAACTTTGTCTTGCATGCTTACTGATCACCTTTTGATATCTTAACAGCTAATCTACTCACCACCCCTGTGTCCAACTGTCTAGCATCTCACATGTCAAATAAACTCACCTTGGGCCACAGTATCTGTGTATGGGTGTGGGTAGTACAGGGTCTGACAACACTACAACTCCCAGCAGGCACCGTACAACACCAGAACAGTGTAACTCAATCACATGCATGTTGACCAAACAATCAACTAAACCCACCTGTATGCTCCACGATTGTACAGTCTATGACAATGATAGCAATGCAATGGGCATCTTTCAGCACAATACCACCAACAGTCAGCTACAGTTGTGTCCTCAGCTAAACTAGCCCTTTTACCTCACATCACCTATTGAAGTTCAGTCACCTGGGGGAACACACATATATGCAGTGTGCTGTACTTGATGTAACCTCACACATATGGGCAGATGGAATGTTTACTCCTAAACTGATGCACAGGTCAGTAACCACTTTACATTGTGTAGCTATCTGGTGACTCAATACTGAACTACTGCTAACTGGGAGGTAACATTAAAATAGATTGTTACACAGCAGACAAGATATGAATCTATGAACAGACATTCATCTGCCAAGATACTCTGACATCCTGTAGCAAGGTGTATGAGATAGGAATTCCCTGTATTCCATATAGCTGTTCCCCAGAAATGAAAGCAGGTGTCACTATAATATGTAGGTATCAGGCAAAGTCTTTCTGTACATGGCTCAATGCATACCTACCTGTCAAAGTTTGTAACTACATTACAATATGTAATTGTCTATTACACTTCTTCAACAGGTCTACTTGCCATTGGGACCATGGAGAGGACACATCAGACAGACTTATCCCCCCTGGATGAAGCCCTCAGTGAGGAGATCACTGCTGGATGTGGAGACAATGAGGACAACTCTGGCCCATCTGGGATACCTGGTCAGTTTACAACTGTCAGCCTCACCCTATCTACATCGACTCCTCCCAGCCCTATTGTATATACATCCCAAGCAACCAATCGCTCCAAATCCTATGTCCCAAGGACAGTTAAAAACATCATGTGCCCCCAGAATAGGTACCGGAATCACAACTAGAAAACTCTGACAATGAAGGACCTGGCAGTGGCAGTGGGCACACTGTGCCAAGGACGCAGGCTCGTGGGGGTAGGGTGCATGGGAGGGATGTGTGGGCCAGCCAACTGAGGCGACTGGGGATACAACTGGCCAGGACTCCACACCCAAGTCTTGGGAGCTTACCAACAGACCCAAGGCATGATGTGCCAGGTACTTGCCATGATGGGAGAAATCAAGCAGCTGTAGAGGGGCAACCACCAGGAAGCCCTGCAACATTGGGAGACCCTCACTGGCAACATGGCCTGCCTAACAGGGGTGCTGAGAGACATTAACACCACCCCGAGCAGGGTATGTCCACAACACCATCCCCTTTCATTAACATGTAACATCAGCCCCTTCCACTTCTGTGGCAGCCAGTGGAATGGAGGCTCTGCCAGGGAAGGACATGCCTCAGACACCTCTGCCTCTGTAGCTAAAGAACCCCCCACAAACGTGGACATCCACCCAACCAACCAGGAGGAGCAGATGCCAACACGACAACCACAGCCAGGAAGTGATCCTCTACTGATTTGTTCCCCTTGTGTGTCACTGTACACCCTATCAACTCTTCTACGACCATTGTCCATTTTTCAAGGATAGCAGGACACTGGACTTGAGACTCCAAATATTGTAGCAGCTACTCTGATGATTACATCCACCATAACTGAACCCTTCACTATTTGCACTTTATTGCTTTGATCCCATTCATAAAATGTTCATGTGCACTTGTAAATAAACACAACTAAACTACAACATATTTTTGAGAGTCATATTTCATCTATTTTGAAAAGTTAACTGTAAAATTCCCTGCTTACACATGATATACACAAATGTAGCAAATGTGGGAAGGGATGGGTCACATGTATTGTTGATTCTGGGTTCATTGCATACACAATAATACAAGTGGACAATCATCAATCCCCATTTATAGCACAGTGCTGCACATAGTCTGACCACATGCCAATGACCACACAGTGAAGTACATTTTCACAATTTTGTGCTTCAGCATAGGTGTTGTTAGCTAACATCCCACAGACATGTCAGACTTTGTATATCTGAATAGGCAAACAGATTGATGCAATGTGTCATCACTAAACCCATTTCACATACCCATACCAGACCCACCAAATGAACAGTCCCCATAAGACAGATAGAGGTCAGTACAACTGTCCTCAGTCAGGGAGCCTTCCACTTATCATGCTCAGGTATCTGTAGGCATGCTACTGACCTACATCAGTCTTCGCACACATGCACAATGACCTGCAATGAGGAAGCACAGTGACAGCTACATACAAGTAAGTTATTATCATTATCAAACCACTGAGACAATTGAAGGAATGGATTTTACAGGAAGACGTGTCATAGACATAAGATCACACACTTGACACCATTGGACCCACATACCATGGCAAGCAGGTCTATTGTGTGGGACATAACACTTTCATCCCACTGTCCGGACAGCCTGGCCATGGCACTCACTCACCATCAATACAATGTGGTTCAGTACCTGGATCAATCCATGTCCACTTCACGTCAGCCCTGTTAAACCCACCTGCCAGTGACAAAATTCAGAAATGTCCAAGTGAGAATGACATTGTGAAGAAATCTGTAAAGTAAAAATGTAGAACAAAATGTTTAGGCAGGTAATGGTAAACATGACCTGGAAATACATGTACCAAACACAATGGAAACTCTGATTGTGCATTGTGACAAACACTAACAAAGGAGATCACCACATTTTTCATAACTCCATGTACTGCTAAACAACTAATAGCCTGTCTGATGGTCATACAAAGGCCCTTATCAAACATTCGTAACCCCCCAATTCCACACTGAGTCAGTCATTTTTACAGACCAACAATTACCTACAGTGATTTGAAGTACTAATTGATGAGATCAGCCGGATGTCTCCACCTTCATCCTCATCACTGTTATCCTCACTTGGTAATTCTGCATTCTCACTCATTGGAAGTGCTGGCTGCCCCTCATTTGGGATGCATGGGATCTGACATCTCAGGGCAAGGTTGTGAAGCATGCAGCAGGCCACAATGATTTGGCACATTTTGACGGGTGAATAGAGGAGGGCTCCACCAGACTTATCAATGCAATGAAATCTAGCCTTTAGGAGCCCAAAGGTTCACTCCATGACACGCCTTGTCCTTCCATTGGCCTCATTGAAGCAAATTTCCCCTGATGTGGTTTGGTATCCCACTGGTGTCAACAACATGGGACAGTTTTGGTAGCCAGAATCCCCTGTAAGGAATCATTACATGTGTGCAAAATTGAATCTTGGACATCTTTACATTTGGCAGCAAACAGGATACTGACACACTTGACATATATGACTTACCAACCAGCCCTCTCTGTGTACTGTTGTGCCATGAGCTGTGGGATAGTGCTGTTCCGCATGATGAAAGCATCACGGACTGAACCTGGGTACCGTGCACATACTTGGGAAATGTAGAGGTCCGCCAAACAAACTATTTGGACATTTATGGAGTGGAAGTTTTTCCTGTTTCGATACACCTTTTCATTGCCATGTGGAGGAACCAAGGCTACATATATACCATCTATTTCTCCCCCTCCATGTGGGATGTATGCCACTCCATAAAAATCTGCCTTCACATGGGCAAAATTCTCATGTTTTGGAAATTGGATGTATTTTCCCAGGTGTTTAAACAATGCAGACAGTAAATCCTTCAAAACTAGACTGAACATAGGCTTGGACATTCCTGCAGTTAGGGCCACTGTATTTCGGAAGGAGCCTGTGTCCAGGAACTGCAGCACTGACATTAGTTTTACAATGGGTGATAAGCTATTTGGATGATGAATGACAGGCATCAGATCTGGCTCCAACTGACGACAGTGATCCATGTTTGTCTGCCTATCCAGGTAGTAGATATCAATGACATATCGATCCTCCATGGTCTACAGGTCTGCTAGTGGATGGTAGACTGGAGATTGTCTGCCCATTCTCATTCCAGGGAACCTTGTGAGAGGAAGTAAAAAGCTATGTCTATAAGTCATTGTGTCCCTAGTAAGTCTCAAAATACATATGCCTCACATAATGATCGGACATGCCACATGATACAGTAGAATAACGGTGTACACCACATACCTCTTGAAATAAAGGATTGTTATTGAAATCTCACCCCCTTCCCTCAATTTTAACATGAAAATGTAAAAATATTCCTCAGCAAGTCTCTGTGATATTGACATCTGACTATGCTTGTTATTAAAAAGCCACAAAAACTCTTTATCCAATTGCTAAGAGGGTGTTGACTGTGCCACTAAATATACCTTACCTTTTTTTTATCAACATGACAAGATGACTCTTCATTCTGACAATTCATACATGGTTGGTTAATGCCAACACTAAAGACTATGCAGTAGATATGTTTCCCACCTTGTGACACATCATTAAATAAACTTTTCCAATCATCTAAGGGACTTAAAATGGCGACTGCCTTACCTAATGTACTGGACTATAGAAAATGACGTTCACCCGCCGGCAGAACCTATCATGGCGGTAGGCGGATACTACCGCCTTGGACATTGCCATTGAAACACATTGCTGCCTTTCATGGTCTAGGGCCAATGGCAATGGCTGTAGGTGGTTACAGTCTATTACGTGGCAGACATGACCGCAATATCATACTTCATCTCTCACTTGACTCTTGACACTGCTGCCAACAAGACCTCCACGACCTGAACTGTTGTGTACTGCCTCTGGGAGCAATCATGCCACGTCCATAGGTGTTAAGACCCCTGCCTTCTCACCCGAGGAGCTGGAGAAGCTGGTAGAGGATGATCTACCCCTGTATGAACAGCTCTATAGTGCACCAGAGTAGCAGGTAAGTGCATCATGTGCACATATGTCTCATTAGCTCGACTATTCTTTGATGTGCTAAGCAAAGGCTGACTGGCAATGCTTCTGATTGTGTCCTTAAAGTATTTTCGGTACAAAATTTGTGCTAGAATGGGTGACTTCCTGGGCATGTACTTATGTATGGTGAGAGAGTTAGAGTCCTGAGCCACTGCGGAGAGTATGTAATATATGTTCTTTGACCCACCTTGTGACTGTCGCACATGGCTACTGGAGGATGTATGCCATAATTTGCCAGCAAAATCCCTTCTGTTTGTTGTCTGGTCATATGTGATAACATGATTGCTGGTGTTGTAGATGCATGTTATCTGCCTGTTTTGAGCTCACATATGTACTAACCGTAAATGCTCTTTTATCAGTGGAGAAGATGTACAAGGCAGTTTGTGTTTGGCATGCTGTACTAAGTTGTAGATAATGCTACCTGTTTTTGTGTATTACATGTGGACATGACATTCTTTATTGTCTATGTCATCCATGGAGGTCAACGTCCATCAGAAGAAAAGGATTTGGCGTGCCATCGGCAAGAAAGTGCAGACCCTGGGGGTCCACAGCCGGCGGAACACCCACTGTTTGAAGAGGTGGGACACTGGGACCGTATGACTGCAGAGGCCCAGCTGAGGATGTCCTCCAAACAAGGATGGGGTGCCATCGGACCCTGGCCCCCAAATGGCCTACCCTGAGCTGGATGGGTGTTTGAAGGCAGCACAACACCCACAAGGGGTCACGTACAGAGGTAACACTTGTATGCCCCTTTAGGAGGTGTTTGAGTGATGTAATAGAATGTTAGCTCTGTCAACATGGTGAGTGCAAAGTGTCACAGATCTCCTGTAACCACTTTGATGTACAGTGGCCAGGTGTGCACATACAAATGTATTTTGAGACATGTTACTACACTATGTTGTCCCCTCAGTACAATGGCACATAATGGTGGACATATGAGTGTGTCATATGTGTACCAATATACAGCTTCCTCTACCCTGGTGATTGTTATTTCCCACCAACAGGTCAATCCTCCCAATGTCATAATGGTAAACTGTGTAGGTCCTTGCTCTCTATCCTCTGCAATGTCTCAAGATTCATGTCTATATGCAACATAGAGTCAGACATATTGAAGTCATCTCTTGTTTTTTAAGGGTTTCTGAGAAGTGACAGCATCATCTGAGGTTGTGATGTCCACCTGACATGTCACATGACATACAAGGTTGACATCATTATATCTGTTGCAAGATAATGCCCCTTGGTAAGTGAGGGGTGTGTATGGACATCTGTGATCTCTCGTCAGAGTAGGCAATATGCTTTTTGGATACCCTGGAGGTGTTGCAACAGTTCTTTAGGCACACATATATTGGTATCAGAGGTAGGAATGTAACTATCATGCTAATGTTCTGATGGTAGAGAGTGGCCACACAGCTTTTTCCATTGGCATTCTGTTGTTGGTATGATACATGGGCAATGGTAGCCTATTCAGTTATGGCCCAGACAGTTATTTGTCAACATAAGGTGTCAGTGAAAAGGTTCAGTCATGATTCAACATTGGTATTTGTTATGTGTACCTGCTGTTGCTATAAATGATATGTCAAATTAGGCCAGTCTGTTTTGGAACATCATGTTTGCCATGACACCTATATGGTGCAGTTGTGGTAGTTCATATACACATGTGAGTAAGTTGGTAAGTGTGTACAGACTGTTGGCTTGCATCATAGTTGGTGTAGCAGTCATGTTAGCATCACACATGCTTTAACTCTAGGATTCCTCCACAGACATATGTCAGGCTTGCCATGTCTGATGTGTGGGTAGTAATGTTGTCACTCAGTCAGTGGTCTCTTGATGGACTAATTTCTTAGTTACCTAGATCTGGTTCTCACCTTCTTGCACAGTACAGTTGTTACGTACACTTTATTGCCAACTTGCGTTTGTATGTGGACATTGGGCTGAGCTTACTTGGTCCTTACATGACTGATATTGCTCCTTTTCTGGAAACCAAAATCCTAGATGCCTTGGTCCACATTGTATTTTCACTGCTTGGTACATCACAATTGGTGTATGTGTGTGTGACATGTGTGCATTCTCCTTGACCTAAATTTGACATATGTGCCAACTTGAGATGTTGTATGTTGGCATGTGTCCATAGTGTATGGTAGTAACAATGTGACATGAAGAATTTATGGCTTGTTTGCACAAGCCTTGCATGCCTTTACTTTACAACACGTGTTATTGCCGGGTACATAAAATCAGGGTAAAGTATTTGTGTGTTAAATATGTGTTTTGGATTTGTGGAAAGCTATTTCACATTTCTGAACGATTGCTTGATTGGTGCTTGACTATGTTGTTCTGGGTAGAGAACCTGTATTCAAGTGGCATAGTCACCTTGTCATGCTATGGTCAGTGTAATTGGTCAACTTAAATCATGGGATTGTAGGTGTCTGTTGGGTAGCTTTTCTGGTGTGTCACAATGTAGATTATGAGGGACATACATCATATTTCATCGTGACATGATGTTGGCACTATACTGGCACTTCCTGAGGGTGTTAGTGAAGAGGAAGTTATGAGACTTATGTAAAATGCATGATGGAAGTGTCATCTTGTGAATGTGACGACCCTAGTTAACTATCTATTTTCAGCACCAGCAGGCAAAGGAGACGGGGCACAGCTGAGTGGGGAAGCTTCTGGCTACGGACAACCAGTCACAACACCACTGACAGCAAGGGACCCAGTGGCCCCCACAGTCACCACCCCCGCAGACACCACAAACACTGAAATGCCTACATGCAGCTCATCCTCCATACCTGCAGTCACCACCCCAACAGAGAGCCGCCCACCCACCACGGCATCCCTGAGCACCTCAGCTCAAGACACATAAACTGCCTCACTCGCCCTCCCAACAGATACCCACCACACACAAGCACACCACTCACAAACATGCAGCCAAGACATATACATATAAATGTCAAACAATCACTCCCTCACCCTCCACACCCAAACCACCTTCTGATGACCATCCCCGTGTGTCAAAAAAATATTTCCTTTCTGAGCTACTCCCCCCATGACACCAATAAAAGAGCTGTTACCCTCCCCAAGGCCATCCCTTCCACCTTCAAGGCCTCCCCTACTCCCTGCCAGCACCCATTCTCCTCCCCTGCCAAAAAGAAGTCTACCCCACCCAAAAAGGTCCAACCCCCTTCCAAATCAAAGCCTAAAGCCCCCCATCCCAAGTCCAAGCTCAAACCCACCCTCCCCCACCCCTCAACAAGCCCTGAGGTACCTGCCTGCCCCTATGGAGGTTACAAGGAAGTCAGGAGTCAAGTAGGGGTACCATAATGTTCATTTAGTGCTGATCACCTGGACTATGGACAGCCTATGGCCTTAGACATTGCCATTTATTGCAAGTTTTGAAAACATTAAAGCCAACCAATTGTTGTCTTTTGGTTAGATATTTGTCCTGGATTTCCTTTCCTAGGTTTAAGTTTTTCGTGGCTGTCATTGTTAGTGTGTCTGTATTTGTGTGTGTGTTGCTTGTGCTTCATGTATTGTTGTAGCAGTATGTGAGGTTGTGTGCAGTGCTTTTGTCCCCCAGGGATAGGGTGCGTGTTGTGTGATGGGTTATGTATATGTAGAAAAATATGTTGTTGTCATGCTATTGTGTTGTGCTTGTGTTGATATGTGTTTGTTGTTGTGCTGTGTGGCTTTGTGTGTTTTGTCTGTTTGAGTCTGTGTGTATTGTGCATGGCATAATGGGTTTGATGTGGTGTGTGTGTGATATGGGTGGTGATTTCCAAGTTGTATGATGGTGTAATTATGTGTGTTCCATCACAGATGGTTGTTCATTGTGTTGTATGTGTGTTGAGTCCCCGGCCAGGGTTGGTTCTGACTGTGTGACATGTATTCATATTTGTGCGCTAGTAGTGTTGTTATGACGTGTTGGTAGGTTGTATGGGAATGTGTGAAGCTGGGCCTGTGCTATGTTGTTGTGCGTAACTGTGCGTTATTGCCGTGTGGTGTATGTGTGTGTGATGGCTGCAGTGTGCGTGCTTTCTATGTGTGGGTGTCTCAGATGCAGTATCTGAGTGTATGTGTCACTGTACTGTTACTTGTGTGTGGTGCCCTCGCACCTCCCTCCCTATGTTATGTTAAGTAACTGTGCAGAATTTGACAATTTTCAAATGTAACAAGTGATTGTGTGTACTTACTGTTGTTGTCGTCCTTGTCGGCAATGATGATAATTCCGTAGTCTTTCAGCAAGCAGGAGCAGCAGGATGACATCTAGTTGAGGTTTCATGGCAGCTCCAGACATGTATGACTTCCTGGAGGTGACTGTCTCCTTTTATGCTGTTCGTTTTTGCTTGTGTTCGGTGGTGGTTCGAACGCAGTGGTTAGGTTGGCAGTGTGTAACCTCGTAATGAGTACGGCAGAAACATCATCTCTGCTGGACCGTTTTTGCCTCCATTAGACTGCGGCGGTCTGTCCTGCCTCACAGTGCAGCCAATGCTTTGGCGGTCTTTCGTATGCACCGCCAATGTCATTATTTGGCGGTCTTTTCCACCAACCTGATGGTGGTCGGACCGCTACCACCAACATGGCGCTTACGTGACCACCAAAGTAATAATGAGGCCCTAAGTGTTGGTACTATTATATCAAGAATATTTCCTTTACTTCAATTTTGAATGTGGGTCATTTAATAGTTGCACACCTGCAATAAGAGGCGTAACTATTGAATGCCTTGGTAAAAAATATCAGATTGATTTTATTGCAAGTGGTTGGACTAAAAATTTGATTTATCTATTAATATGTCCCTGTAAAAAAGGTATATAAGTTAGATAGGTGAAACAAGCAGGAAATTTAGAAGCAGGTTCAATTAACAAAGGTCAAATGACAATGATATAAAATAGTTTAAACAGCTAAACGATCTCTCTATCATTGAGGGGGAGGTTTTCCAAAGAAAAGGAAATGAAGAGAACAGTTCTTTATGTCTTTCTTTGGCATATTTGAATCTGAATTAAATAATTAAGAGGAATTGGTGCAGATTATTGTCTAAATTTGTGGTTATTTAGGATGACTTTTGTAATCTGTAGTTTGAAGGTTTTAACTTGGGTATTGAGTTCTTTTTAGCTATTGGTAATGAGCACTTTTAGTAGCCTTTAGAGTTATATGATGATATTGGCTAGCAGAATTAAATGCAGCCGTATATAGTAGATCCCATAGCCATTCTGAGATTTGTAAACATCTAGTGAATTACATTAATTAATTGTTTTTATGACAGACGTTTAATATGTATTTTTACCTGCCTTATACATGGCAGATACCTCATGTTTGATGTTAAGACATAGGCCCTCATTACGACCCTGGCGGTCGGTGATAAAGTGGCGCTAATATCGGCAACAGGCTGCTGGTAACTACTGCCAAATTATGACCATGGCGGAAAGATCTCCGAAAGACAACCAATGTACCACACTGACCGCCAGGACGGAAACAACAGCCACCACGGTGGTAGCCGCCTACAGCCAGGTGGGAGTCAATGTCCGCCCACCCTATTAATACCTTGCAACCCGCCACCTTTTCCGGGGAGGTACCAACGACATCAAAAGCCTGATGAAAACTGAGCTCAGAAGTGAAAGGACTCACCATTGGAGACACAGGGAAAAACCATGCCGCCATGGAACCAGAACTGCATGTTTTTCCTATGATATTCGACATTCTGCTCCACCATGAACACCAGCGCCGGCGACAGTGAGTACAGCCGCCTAGCACACAAGGGAGGAGGGAGGAAAAAGAGAGTGGCACATACACGCATAACACATACCCCATACACACACACACCATACACACTACCATATGCATTAAAAAAAACAATATGACCCCGTAACTTGGCTGAATAATGCAAGGACAAAACGATTTCACAAAAGTGTTTGTAATAAGATCAACACAGTAGAAATAATAAGTTAGGCAAGATAATAGATATATACATATTTACAGAAAAAGGGACACAGCCCAGTCCTCAATTTGCGTGGGCCACATGGCCACAGGCCAAGGTCCAAGGCCACACATGTCACCTGCTTCAGAGAACACTGCAGGGGCATCAGTTTGTAAATAGGCAGGCATCTCAGGGGGATGGGGGATGGGGGGGCACCTCAGCCGGGAGATGTAACAAGACCATTGGTTCTGGAGAGGGCAACATGCCCTGTGCTTGGTCCGGGGGAGTGATGGGCCACAGTCTCTCAGGTGGGTGTCTTACCCCCTCGTTCTGGAGGGTGCAACGTGCCCTGTGCTTGATCCTAGGGAGTGATGGGCCACAGTTTCTCAGGTGGGTGTCTTACCCACTGGTTCTGGAGGGGGCAACGTGCCCTGTTCTTGATCCTGGGGAGTGATGGGTCAGTCTCTCAGATGGGTGTCTTACCCACTGGTTCTGGAGGGGGCAACAGGCCCTGTGCTTGTTCCTGTGGAGTGATGGGCCACAGTCTCTCAGGTGGGTGTCTTACCCCCTTGTTCTGGAGGGTGCAACGTGCCCTGTGCTTGATCCTGGAGAGTGATGGGCCACTGTCTCTGAGGTGGGTGTCTTACCCACTGGTTCGGGAGGGGGCAACGTGCCCTGTTCTTGATCCTGGGGAGTGATGGGCCACAGTCTCTCAGGTGGGTGTCTTACCCACTGGTTCTGGAGTGGACAGGCCACACAGCTGCCCATGGAGGCAGAATTACATATCGTCCGTTGGCAGTGATGGCTGCACAGTGGTGGTGCTGCTGGTGGGGGGAGGCTCCTGCCCATCCCCTGCAACCTTGGATGGCTGCACAGTAGTGGTGCCGCTGGCAGGGGGAGGCTCCTGCCCATCCCCTGCACCCTCGAACGGATGCACAACCACGGTTGGTGGTAGGGGCTCAGTCACAGTTACTGGTCCAGGCTCCTTGCCCGTCCTGCCTGCTGGTGCAGACTCCTTGCTCTTCTTGCCATATGAGGCAGTCTCCTTCCACATTAGGCTGGCTGGGGCAGGCTCCTTCTCCTTCAGTACATGTGGCCTGGATCCCTTTCCATCATGAGGGGGTTAGGACTAGGCCTGTGGACTGTGTGGTTGAGGTGCTTGGCTGGGTGTGTGATACCCTGCCGATACGTGCAGGATTGGGGGGAGGGGTAGGGATGAGGTCAATGGTGGATAGGAACAGTTTTTTAGGGACATTTGGGGGAAAAGGGAGAAGGAGTGGGAGTGGTGGATGAGAGAGTGGTTGTTGGAGGTGTCTGTCTGCTGCTTTTAGATGCGGTGGCATGGGCTGTATGCTGTTGTGAGGTGGATGGCTGATGGGTGTCTGAGTGCTTGCGTTTGTGTACTTTAGGTGGGGGGACAGACACAGTGGGTGAAGACACAGGGGACGTGTGCATGGCTGTTGTGGAGGTGTCTGCCAGTGAGGTGTGTGTTCTGCTTGGTGTGGTGATGATGCTGGTAGCGGATGATGATGTAGTGCATGCAGGTGTGAGGGTAGACGTGGCTGGGAGAGATGTAGTTGAGGGGGAGGAGGGGGAGACAGTGGAAACAGTGGATGCTGTTGTGTCTGCAACTGGATGGTGTTTGTGTGAGTGCCTGTGGGATGAAGTATTGCGCTTGTGTTTGCCTGTGACACTCTTGGGTGTTGTCTTGTGTACATGCTCATCTGTATGTGTGCTTGGGATAGGTTGGGGTTGAGGGGAATGGGACTGGGCAGTGAAAGTTGGAGGGGGGACGGTAGAAACAGGGACAATGACTCCCATCAGAGAGGAGGCCAGAGCCTGAATCGATCTCTGTTGGCCGGCAATCCAGTGTGAATGCCCTCAAGGAATGCATTGCATTGGTGCATCTGGGCTGCCAGCCCCTGGATGGCATTCACAATGGTTGACTGCCCTACAGAGATGGATCTCAGGAGGTCAACAGCTTCCTCACTCAGAGCAGCAGGGATAACTGGGGTAGTGCCTGATGTGCCTGGGGCGAAGGAGATGCCCACCCTCCTGGGTGAGCGGGCACGGGCAACTGACTAAGGGGCTGCTGGGAGGACGGTGCTGGTACAGGAGTGGTGGCTGTACCTGTAGCTGGGATGGTCATAGAAGTGTCCAACATCACCAGGGAGCTTCCATCGGAGGAGGTATCTGTGTCAGAACTGTCCCCTCCAGTCTCCGCCGTGGTGCTCCCCTCGCCCTCCATCCCACTGGTGCCCTCAGCATCGGTGGACTCTGCCTCCTGGGTCCTGTGGGATGCAGCTCCCTCCGTCGTCGGTGCCTCTGCTCCTCTGCCAGATGATGCTAATGCACATAAGGACAGGATGACAAAACAAGAAAGGGGGGAAAGAGACAAAGGATACACTGGGTCAATGGCTGCACCAACACCACTGTTGGCGTACACACCACCCTCACACACAGGGAACAGGCCTACACAGTATGCACTGCACTACCAGAGAAATAGTAAGCCACCAAGGCATGGGGAGGGGCACACACCGCCAAATGCAGCACACCTGGGACCCACACAGCCCTGACCAGTAGTGGATGCCTACTAGGTAGCATAATTTTCCTTCCAAACCTTAGCCACCAGGGGACCTACGCTGCAATGTCAGGCCCGGCCTAGGGGCACCCACTGACACACATCCCTCACCCAGATACCACCCTACCATGCGTAAGTTGCAATGATGGGCACTGTACTCACCCCCTTGTGGCTGCTGTGATGCCCTCAACCGCCCATCCAGCTCTGGATAGGCCACCGCCAGCCTGTGAGCCATCAGGGAGGTCAGGGTTTGACGGGCACCCCTTCCTCGTTGGGAGGCCATCCCCAGCTGGGCCTCTGCCATCTTCTTTGTCCAACGTCTCAGGTCCTCCCACCGTTTGCAACAGTTGGTGCTCTACGTGCCATAGACCCCCAGGGTATGCACGTCCTTGGCGATGGCATGCCATATACCCTTCTTTTAATGGGTGCTGACCTGCAGAGGCAATACACACAGGGAAATAGAATTAGACAAACAGTCCTGCCTGTTACACATATGGTCCACCATACCCCTTCACATCACCATTTCCACAAAAGCATGGCCCAGCACACAACCTGTACGCTGCCAAGAGGACATCCACTCACCCCCTTACATGAAGTCTTCACACACACAACTCCATGCATTCATGCCACATGCATCGTGCTCACAGTGTACTCACCTGTTGGTCTGGATGCCCATACATCAGTCCATAATAATGGGATAGGATCCCATCTACCAGTCTCTCCAACTCCTCCGAAGTGAAGGCTGGGGCCCTTTCCCCGGTCACACGGGCCATAGTAGGTTCCAGACACAGGTCACAGCAGCACATGCAGTGTAGGACATCTCCTATGAAAGGTCAGGTGACAAGTGAGTAATCAGATAGAAAACAGCGGTCACGTCCGCGGGGGTGCATACCATCACCGCCGGCGTAGATCACCATTGGCCACTGTAACGCATAGGGCCCAATGTTAGCCAATGAATAGGTGTACTGAGGTTCCCGACCACCTCCCTCAACGGCACACAACGTCAGCGGAATTACCTCACTTCCACCTGTCCCTCCACACAGGACAGGCGAACGCCACTTCAGGGTGGGGGGGCTGACCCTGGAATAATGCTGCATCACAGGAGATATTAGCAAATACTGGACAAATCACAATGACCCATTTCATGTTTATAGGATGCAAAGTTCTGTTGTAGTTCCAGTGTTCAGTGTGTGACCGATTCCTCACTCTTTTGTCCCTTTGATTCCTACCTCTGCAGATGAATAGGAGATGAAGACATACCCCCGTGTACAGACCTCTGTTGGACTTGGCAACACTGGAGGACAGGCACATTATCCTCTCCTATAGCATTAACAGGGCCACAATCACAGAGCTGTGTGCCCAATTGGAGCCTGACCTGATATCCGTCACCCCACTGGGATCCCCCCTCTTGTGCAATTGCTTTCTGTACTCCATTTCCTGGCAACTGGTTCTTTGCAAGTGACAGTGGGCTTGGCAGCAGGAATGTCACAGCCAATGTTCTCAATAGTGCTGACAAGAGTGTTGTCTGCCCTGATCAAACACATGTGCAGCTACATTGTTTTACCCCAGGTTGAAGATTTGGCCACAGTGAAGGCCGTGTTTTATGCAATGGACCATATCACCAACATAATTAGGGTGATTGATAGAACACATATTGCATTTGTCCCCCCTTAACCCCCCCAATGCCAGAATGAACAGGTGTTCAGGAATTGTAAGAGTTTCCACTCTATGAATGTTCAGGTGGTGTGCTTGGTGGACCAGAACATCTCCCACGCCAATGCTAAGTATCCAGGGTCAGTGCATGCTGCCTTTGTCCGGAGGAATAGCAGCATCCCAAATGTGATGGCCCAACTACAGAGGCACAGGGTGTGACTAATAGGTGAGCCCTGCTTCCCACCCAGTATATGTTGGTGTATGGGTATGGTGTGGACCATACAGGATAGTGTGTGGCTAAATGTTGTCCCTCAATATTTGCAGGTGGCTCAGGTTACCCAAACCTATCATGGCTGCGGACCCATGTGAGGAATGCCAGGAAAAGGGCAGAAGAACGTTATAATGAGGCACATGGGCGAACCAGAAGGATAATTGAAAGGACCTTTGCCCTCCAGAAGGCCAGGTTCCAGTGCCTCCATCTAACAGGTGGATCCCTGTGCTACTCACCAAAGAAGGTCTGTCAGATAGTGGTGGCATGCTGCATGTTGCATAAACTGGGCCTCCGACGCCATGTCCCATTCCTGCAGGAAGAGGAGGCTGGAGATGTCCGAGTGGCAGCAGTTGACCCTGTGGACAGTGAGGATGAGGAGGCAGAGGATGAGGATGAGGACAAAGGAACATATGTGAACCAACAATACTTCCAATGACACACAGGTAGGACAGTGTTACTTCACATTTCAATTACATTTGTTTTAATTTGTGTGGCAACGGCATGCTGACATTTTCGACTTTGACATATACTCCTGGTGTGATAAATACAGCCAGCTACAGGTCATTAATCTATGCTCATTCTCTGTACAGTTGATTTGCAATGGTTGTACCTGTTACCATGAATACATATTTGATATACATGACATACTCCAAAATTGTTTTTTTTTCAAAGGGTGTTTATGTTTATTGAAGTGCTAGTATATGGAGGGGCAAGTGCAATGGGATGGGGTGATGATGGAGGAAAGTCCAGGGTATTGTTCCAGTCTCTTTGTAGCACAGGTGCATTGTCCATGGGGATATAGGAAGGCGAGCAATGGCAGTTCAAGGTGGACTGGATGACAGAGTGGGACACAAGGGTGACAATCAAGAGAGTCTGATTTCCTGGCAAGGGCCTTGGCAAGTGTCTCTGTCTTCTGTCTGGATCGCAGGGAACATTTGCGGGGTTGTTCACCTTCGGCAGGGGGAGGGGTGCTGGTGGCCTGTGAGTCCTGTGGTGGGGCCTCCTGACCACCAGCGGCAGTGGAAAGGGAAGGCTGTTCAGATGTTTGGATAGTGGCAGGGGCCCACTGTGTGAGACTGCCTCCCTCATAATGTTGGCCATGTCTGCCAGCACCCCTGCAATGGAGATCAGTGTGTTGTTAATGGCCTGCAAGTCCTCCCTGATCCCCTTGTACTGACCCTCCTGCAGCCGCCTGTTCTCCTGCACATTGTCCAGGATCTGGCCCACCGTGTCCTGGGAATGTTGGTAAGCTCCCTGGATCTCTGTGAGAGCCTCCTAGAGAGTCGATTCCCTGGGCCTGTCCACCCCCTGGCACACAGCAGTCCTCCTAGTCTCCCTGTTGGCCTGTGCCTCTATCCCCTGAACTGTGTGCCCACTGACCCCAGGTCCCAGATTGTCATGTGGGTGAGGTGTTACCTGGGGTCCCTGTAGAGGTGGACACACTGCTGATTGATGTGTCCTGGGGACAGAGGTATGGGTACGCTGGGTGGGTGCTGCGGTGGTGTTTCGTGACTGGACCTGGGTAACCGGATGTCCAGTGGTCCCTGATGGGCCAGGTAGGGCATCCAGTTTCTGAAGACCGGAGATGCTGCCATCACTGGGGGCCTCTTCTGTTGGGGGACTGGATATTGATGGCACCTCCTCTCCGCTGATATTGGCTGGGTTACCTGTAGGGATGTAAATGTTTTTTGTGTCTGACATATAGTTCATCCGTGACTTCCCCTCTTTGGTTGGATTTACCCTGGCAGCTTTCACTTGTGTATGTTAGTGTGTGGTGGGACTGTTAGTTCTCTATGGTGTGCATACTTTAGTGATGAGTGTCCATGCAGGGCTGTGAGTGGTGTCCATGCATTGGTACGGCATGCAGGGCTTTGCCTAGGGATGATTGAGATGTGACGGTGGGCTGAGTGGGAAGTAGTGGAGTGATGAGAGTGAGGGTATGTGATGGCATGCAGGTAGGGGGGTGATAGTAGTAGAGAGTTGACTTACCTGAGTTCAGTCCTCCTCTGACTCCGGGCAGGCCCTCCGGATGCAGTATTGCCAAGACTTGCTCCTCCCATGCTGTGAGTTGTGGGGGAAAAGGCGGGGGTCCACCGCCAGTCCTCTAGATCATGAGTTGGTGTCTTGCTGCAATGGAACGTACCTTTCCCCGTAGGTTGTTCCACCTCTTCCTGATGTCATCCCTGGTTCTTGGGTTCTGTCCTATGGCGTTTACCCTGTACATGATTCTCCACCATAGCTCCATCTTCCTAGCTATAGATATCTGCTGCACCTGTGCTCCAAACAGCTGTGGCTCTTCCCTGACAATTTTCTCCATCATGACCCTTTGCTCCTCCTCTGTGAAACGGGTGTCTTTGTGGTGACATGGATGTTATGTGAGGTGTGTTGGTGAAGGTGTGTTGGGTAATGTGTTGGGGTGTGTGATGTGTAGTGCGTGAGTGGTGTATTAGTGTGAATAGTGTGTGGCTCGAGTTGTGTCATTGGTTTTGGTGTCAATCTCCTAGCAGTAATTATTGTTTGTAAAGGGTTGTGGTTAATGTGGGTGGGTGTTTTATAGTGGTGTGGGTGTGGTATGTGTATGGGTGTCAGGTGTGTGTTATTTGAATATTCCAATGTGGTGGTGTTTTGTATATGGGTGTCCATTGTGAGTGCGGCGGTATGTACCACCAATCGTTTACCGCCGTTGAATTTCCACCATTGTGATTCATGGGTCATAATGTGGTGGGCGTAGTTCTGTTGGTGTAACAGTGTGGGTTTTGATGCCGCCAGTTTATCACTGACCTTTGGTGAGGCGGATTTGTGTATGTGGCTGAATACTGACGGATTGGTGTGTGTGTGTCATAATATGGTGAATGGATATCTGCCACGGCGGCAGTAAGTTGGCGGCCGTCAGAGTGGCGGTAAGTGGTATTTTCCGCCAATGTCAGAATGAGGGCCATAATGGTGGCTTCCCGGCCCCTGACTGCCTGAACTCTGACCACATTTTGCACCTATTGAGAATCAACATCAGTAGTGCATAGTATTGTTGAGCCTCCCTGTTTTAAGGATTTTACATTTCAGAATTGGTATTATTTTGATTATGAATTATGATCCTGCCCAAAATGACAACTGTCGTACATATCCCGTGTTGGAACATCAGGCGTCTATGTTTTGTATCCTAGTAATAATGACTAGATTGGGGTACATAATTAAGATTAAGAAACATACTCTTTCTTACAAAGACAATTTGTAATACATAACTTTCGATACATAGTAACAATATTTTTATTTATCATTGAAGGCACTACTCCATTTAAAGATGGCAGCCGCTGGAATTGCAGACTTGCCGATATTACCAGGGATTTCTTTGTTTACAAACAGATGAGATACATTAGGTTTAGAGGCCGGCCTACTCAAAGGACAGTAATGAAGATGTGTGTTTCTTTCCTGTTTCCCTACAGTGTATAGGCTTTGTAAAATCCTGGGTATCTCTTTGATATATACCACAAAGAGAATAAAGGATATATAACAGTGTGTGTTTATATCAATACGAAAAGGGAGATCATATCTAGATAACTAGTTGGCTTAATTGGTGACAGTTTGTCTTATGTTTCAAAGTTACACAAGTGTTGCTCAATGAATCAATTTGTATTTGGGAACGGCTTATGAATAATAGATGAAATCAGTTTGAGGCACAAGTTATTTAGCTACGCCCCTATAGTGAAGATATTTTACACAAGTCTTTGAGCTAGGTGTGACTTTGGGCCAGATGTAGCAAGCTTTTTGCATGGCGCAAACAGCGAATTTCGCTGTTTGCACCATGCAAAAAGCATATTGCGATGCTCATTCCCATTCTGCGAGTCGGTAACCTGGTTACCGACTCGCAAAATGGGAATGTGACTTGCAAATAGTAAGGGGTGTTCCCCTTCCTATTTGCGATTCGCATCGCGATGTAGAATTGCTTTGTGACTGCGATCGCTGTCGCAGAGCAATTCGCAGTTACCACCTGTGTCACACTGGTGGTAACCCATGCGCAAAAGGGAAGGGGTCCCCATAGGACCCCCTCCCCTTTGTGAATGGCCCTGAAAAAAATCTTCAGAGCAGGCTGTGGGCCTATGGAAAAAATGTTTCATTTGTTTGTATTGCAACTCATTTTCCTTTAAGGAAAACAGGCTGCAATACAAAAAAAAAAATGCTTTATTTAAAAGCAGTCACAGATATGGTGGTCTGGTGTCTCCAGCAGAACACCATCCCTGTGAGTGCTGCGAATCGCAAGGGGGTCGTAATTTGTGACCCACCTTATAAATATTAATGAAGTGGGTCTTTGCGACCCCCTAGCGATTCTCAGATGGTGTCAGGGACACCATTCTGCATCCAGGTTTGCGACTCCCTAACCCATAATTTCGTACATCTGGCCCTTTATCATTTGACACATGGTTTTGTTTTTAATGCAAAATGGCTCTCAGAATACAAAGGAGGGTTGGTGTAGATATAAAAATAATTCGTACAATTACTATTAAGGATTAAAGTGAGATTCTCTCTGATTTTTGAAGATTATTTTAAAATTATCAATTGTCTTTTTTAGAATAAAATTAATAAAATTATATACTTAGCTTCTAAGCAGACATATATGTGAGGAACACTCACAATGGTGAACAGTGAATTGGATGCCCAAACAAAGACCATCTTTTGTACAATTGATAAAGGGAATTTTCCACTAAACTTATGGGAACCATATATTAAGTGGTGTATATATTCGCAACTGGTTCTCTGAATGTAGGTAAATAGTATTTATGTAAAAAATTTACATACGTAATGAATTTCCATTTTTCAGAGGATATTATTTCTATACAAACTTTGTTAATGTGTTTACTGTAATGCAATCTCACATTGGAAGGTACATAGATAAAATTCTGGTCTTGATATATGCCTTCAAAACATTTAGGGGGTCATTATGCCCCTGACGGACGGCGGTAATGTGGAGGAAAGTACTGCCAACAGGCTGGCGGTACTTTAGTCCATATTAAGACATTGGCGGTTTGGCCCAAGCCAAAATGCCAATGTACGACACCGCCCTCCACGGCGGTAACGACTGTCGGGCTGGAGACTTCAGTCCCCAGCTCGGCGATTATCACTAGCCAGCCTGCGGGATTATGACCCCGCCTACCGCCATGGTTTTCGTGGCAACCGTACTGCCACGAAAACCATGGCGGTAGGCACTAAAGGTAACAGGGAGTTCCTTCCCTGTCACTGATAGGGAACTTCCCCACCACACTCTCCCTCTCCAGGTTTCCCCTCCCCTCTTCCTCCCCAGGCCCCCTCTTCCTTCATGCACCATCATGCACACACGCACACACGCATTCATACACTCATTTCCACATTCATCCACGCATGCAGACATCCATTCACACACACATCCACACACACTTACATGCGTACAAGTACACACGCATTCACACAACACAACATACACACACTCACACATCCATACATGCACACACATACAAAACGCAACACACACCTGCATTCACGAACACACAGACATACACACACAACCCCACACATACCCACCACAACCCCCACTCCCCCTCCCCTGTACTTAGCACCTGATTTACATGTTGTGAGGGGGGTCCTCAGGCAGGAGACGGGACGGGGTGCTGCTGCCAGCCGCAGTGTCGACCAGCAGAACACCGGCAGGCCGTATCATGGGTCATGATACGGTCTGCAGTGATCTACTGGTGTGGCGCTGCTGTTGGCAGCAGCGCCACCTTACCGCCATACACCGGCATGGCCACAGCTGGATTTCCACCATCCTTCTGGAGGAAATCTGGCTGTGCTCATAATACGTCAGAAGGCAGGTAGTCGCGGCGACGGTCTTTTGGCACCCATCACCATGGCAGTAGGCGTTTTTTACCACCAGGGTCAAAATGACACCCTTAGTATAAAAAATACCCCATGGCTGGGATTATGTAACTGCAAATGGAAGTTTTGTTCCCAAGTTGACATTATGGATACTCCTTCCTAATTTGGATAGATTTGTTAGGGCTTGGAGTCAGTTACTGTGCTGTCTGTGCAAATAATGTTATATGCATTTATCAAGCAAAACACATCACCGAAATATGTTAACAAACATTGAGAAGTAAGGGCCTCATTATGAGTTTGGCGGTCAGGTGAACCAACCGCCAAACTTGCGGGAAGGATGCCACCACCTCGGCAGTGACATCTCCCTGAGCATATTACAATGTCCCCGAGGGGTGACAAGTGACCAGTGAGAACATTATATTACTCCAGAACAATGCTACAGTCCTTAAGTAAGCCGAAGCCGATACCATAGCACACCAGCACCATCAAAATGCGCTCTGTCTGCAAAGCACGGAGTGCGCGTTCTGATGGTGCTGGGCAGGAGGGTTCGATGGGTAGGGCAGAAATCCCAATGTGGCCCCCGGCACTGGCTTTCTGCCAGCATTTCCATGGTGGGGAGAACACCATGGAAAGGCTAGCAGAAAGCTGAGTTGTAATCAAAATTGCAATGCTCAGTTCAGCACTGACTTGACTGAGTACAACGCAGACCGCTGTAAGCCTGTCGGGAACAATGTTCTGATGTCTGTGGGTAGTGAAAGAGATTATGCCTCCGCTTCCAGCAGGGGGAGCACTTTGACCCGCTGGACGTAGAGTGTTTACTTTTGCTTGGTGGGAGCACTCACCAAGCAAAAGCAAACACCTAGGTCCTGTGGGTGGGCGCCCCGGGACTTAGCAGGATCCGTACCTGGATGATGGTGGCCCCTAGGGCCATGTATGGCTCCATGAGGGAGGGACTACACGGCCCCTCCAATGGTTAATTTAGCCCTGGCGAGGTTGTTGTCCCCGGGGCCCGGTGTCAACGACAGACCCCCTTCACTTTTTTTTCAGTTCCAGGGAGGTGGCGGTCTCTGGGCTGCTGGGGGGGGCAACGGTCTCCCCGTAATTTGAATGAATTGCCCCCGGGAAGTGGCAGTCCCAGGGGGTGTGGGCAGTGGGTGAGCAGGCCCCTCTACATTAATTTCATATTTAGCCCCAGGAAGGTGACAGACCCCGGCGCTTTAAAAAGCCCTAGGAGAGGTCACCTTGTGCCCCCCTCCTTTTTTCACCCCCAATTCCCCCAGGGCCTAGCCCACCCAGGGAAAAGAAAAGGAAAAGTGTGGGAGACTGCGCTTTTATTTTTTTTTAAATCTAAAAAAAATCACCAATTCACCCACAGATTTTCCAAGATTTTGAAAAAATGCTTTTTAGCCCTGGCACGGCCCCTGGGGGACCCCTAGACGAAGGCTAAGGACTCAGGGTGACCCTGCCCTGGCACCTTTTCTTTTTAATTATTTTTTTTGTGGGGCTTGGATAAAGCCAAGTCTCAAAATGGCTGCCAACACATTTTTTAAGTGTTGGCAGCCAATCAGATATCAGCACAGGGTCAGTTGGATCCGTGGATCCTCTGCATCCTTATATATCTATAGTTTTTAACCTCTAATATCTCAGAAACTACTGAACAGACACCAAATCACAAAAAGCACGTTTTCCGGACCAAGCATTAGCTTTCTGCCAAATTCAGTGCACTTCCGTCCAGCGGTTCAGGGTGTAGGTAAAGATCACTGTGGGAAAAAGTGTTTTGGAGCCCCCTTTTGTTCGGCCCCGCTTGATGGATTACCTCAAAACTTCAAGAGAGCAGCTGAACAGACTAAAGCACAAGGTATGAAAATTTTGTGAAGATTCGTCAACTTGTGCCAAAGTTATTGTCAAAACAAAAACACTCTTCCTATAGAATCTAGGTCTTAACTATAACTACCTACACATATATTTATGGTTTATGTCACCTTAGTGGGTTTTTTGCACAGCTAGTATTCTGAGCATTTTGATTCAAATGGATCTTATTTTTTTGTTTTGGGTTCATTTATATGAACCTTTATATGTTTGTATACATATGTTGCACAGTACCGGTCGCCAGCGGTAGTTATAGTAAGGTCAGAATTTCAATTAGAAGAGTATGTTGTTTTGTTTTACTTATAACGTTGGTGTTTGATTACTCTTCACAAAACTTTCCAAAAAACCTTCATGCACCTCAACTCCTTCCTAGAAAGTTTTGGGGTGATCATTCAAGCTTGGGCCAAGAAAACATGGGGTCCAAACACGTTGTTTTCCCATGTTAATTCCTATTCTGAACTTGTTTAAGAAATATATAAGGGTGCAGGTTAGGGATATTCTGAGCACGTAATAATTTTAGTGCTATTGGTACTCCCACAGGAGTTGCTGTTCATGGACCCATGTCATAGTACTCCAAGACCATGCAAGCTTCACTTGCATCATCCTGCAATACCACTACTACTACTGTTGCACTGCAAAAACTTGAAAAAAAACAAATCTGTAATATATGAGAAGGGGTGAGCGGTGTATGGGGCATCCAATGAGGCTTGGCTGTTTATGGGGGGGAGGTGCTGGTTGCAGAGCCTACCCACAGGCCGTGCAATACGGCCATAACTCTTGTTGCATATGGGTGAAGGCCATCCACAGTAAGGGGGCTGGGTGCATGCAGGGTATTGGCAAACCTCAGCTGTTAGGTCTCCTTTCTTGCCCTCCCTGGCTTCTACTACCCTGTCACTGACCCTCTTCCTTCCTCTCCCTCTCTGCAGGTTTCCACCTGTCCTTTCCCTCCCTTGTTCATTGTACTGTCATTGTTTCTGTCCTGCCAGTCTCCTCACTGGCTATACCTGCCCATGACCCACCCCTTCCCCAGTCTGTTGTGGAGGCACTCGTCCTCTGCTGCCACTGCCTGTTGATGTCCCTACTACTTTCCTCCTCGTTGTCCACATGCTGTACCATGTCCCCAGGTATGCTGTGTTGTATGTCCCTTTGATGCCATTGCCCTTAGTTGCTGCCTCTGCCTGTCCCCTTCTCCCATTACCTCCTTTGTTATTTGTGTACATGCTGTTTCACATTCCCACCCTGGATCACCCTGCTGACACTGCCCTCTGTTGTTGCCCATGCTCCTGTCCCTTTCCTTCCCTGCCCTCCGGGGAGGTTATTAATTTATTTTTATTTTTTATTTGGTGTAAGATCAGTACCCTAGTACGCCTAAGGTAACAGGAAGGGAACTATCCCAGAGAAAAGATTAAAATGAGCATTTACCTGATACTGTGGAAGTACCGCAGTACCCAAAATTTAAATACATATTTTAATGGAAATAGGATATAAAACAGTGAGAAATGACAGCTCTGACAAGAGTGTTAAAAGTGTGTTGTGTATGACTGCAGGTAGTACTGGATACATTCCTTTATGTTGTTAGAAAATATCCTGTTCCCTTTGTATAAAAGGCACTCCATCCTTCCTGAAGATATCAAACATGTCAAAGTGGACGCTATAGCAGTGGTTGGAGCCCGTGCCATGGTCTCAGAGAAGTGACAAAACTACATTACTTAACATGTTTCCAGGATTTCTCAACCTTTGGACGAAATTGGTTGGACGAATGCCACTTTTTCCTTTGACATATGTTGGAATAGACAAAGGCAGTGCAGAGGAAGAGATTCATCAACTCTTTCCCATGTTTATTTCTGTGACTGTGCCCAAATCATTTCCTATGTAGTGGACAATCATCAGGTCAGGATACTCACAATTTGACATGCTCTTCACCACAGGGAGCATATGGTGCCATTTCATACTTTTGTGGCCGATCCACGTACTATCCTTTTTGGTAAATCCTAGACCCTTGTCAGTGATGCATTTTTTGAAAACTCACTAACCCAAAAGACAAAGGAGCAACCCAAAATTGAGACATAAAGCTTGATGCGGGTACCATAATGCAACACAGAAAGGAGTTTGCAACACAATGAGAATCGTTCTGGAAGAATATGCAGTTTGAAGAGAAAAACAAATGTCTTTTAGAGTCCTATGTTCATGATTGGTTGAAGTTAAAACAGTAGGTTAGGTAGCGAATAGCTGTCATTTGTTATGTAAATTCTGAGAAGAAAAGAGGGTGTCCTAAGTATTGTGTTTGTTCCAATTGATTTAGTCATTAGCAGAACAAGAGGACTTTCATCTGCAGTATCTGGAGCATGCCATGTTTGCTGAATCTTTGAACTGGAACCAAGCTGTTATTCTGGTCATTTCACTGCTTATACAAATGGTGTACAGTATTAAGGGGAGGGTTTACTGTTGGTTCAATATGAAAGATTCTCTGTAGTTGAACTTGTGCGCATCCAGTTAACATTAATAAGGTATGCAAATACTGTATCTGAAAAAGTAGTTTTTGTTTGAGAATGTTTGGGGGATAGTCTGTTACTATCTCATGAAATCATGTGAAGTGAAAAGTGTAGGAAAGTTTCTAATGTGAACGCAACTTTAGTGCTTTACCTTCCTATTGTATTGTATTGTAATAGTATGTATATAGCGCTTACTACCCCTGATGAGGTGTTGAAGCGCTTTTTGGCGAGTAGCACTCTACTCTGGAACACAAAAGGAATTAGTGGTGGATTAGTATAGGGAAATGAGACTACAGTTTTAGTATTATTATGAGTTATTTGAGCCGCGGATATGTGAATTTGTTAGTTGGATTGACTAGAGTAATGGAGGGGTGGAGAAGGGAAAAATCCAGAAGTGTTAATTGGGAGTTTACAGTAAGAATTTCGGCTTGGGATGAGTAAAGGGGGGATGGAGGAGGGAAGAATCTGTGGAAAGGGTTAGGGAGATCTTAGTAGCAGGAGGGGCTTTGGATGAGTTAAAGGTGTGATAAATGAGGGAAAATTTAGTAGGGTTGTTTGGGAGATCATGGTAGTAAACTGAGGTTTGGGTGAGTTAGATGTGGAAGAGGAGGGAAGAGCTTAGGCAGGGTTATTTAGGAGATGAAAGTAGTAGAATTGATTTGGGATGAGTCAGAGTAGGAATAGAGGATAGATTGATAGAGACATGACATATGGTGATGGATAGACAAAGTAAAGCTTACAAGAGAGTAACAATATACTGTTTTTTATTTATAATTTTATATATATATATATATATATATATATATATATATATATAAATTGTTCATCATTATTTTCATTTAATTTATTTATTCTTTATTTATATATATCTATGTGTGTGTGTGTATATATATATATATATATATACATATACATATATATATATATATATTTAGATTTATTTATATTTTAATTTTATTTATAGATTTTATTTTATTTTAATTGTATTTTTTCTCGAGTACAGTAGAACTAGAGTAATAAATAAATAGATATATAAGTACATAGTAAGGGAATATGGGCCTGATTCTAAGCTTGGCGGGAACCGCCAGAAGACCGTTCCGCGGTCAAAAGACCGCGGCGGTCATTCTGGGTTTCCCACTGGGCTGGCGGGCGACCGCCAAAAGTCCACCCGCCAGCCCAGTGGGAAACACCCTTCCCACGAGGAAGCCGGCTCCGAATGGAGCCGGCGGAGTGGGAAGGTGCGACGGGTGCAGTTGCACCCGTCGCGAATTTCAGTGTCTGCAAAGCAGACACTGAAATGCTTTGTGGGGCCCTCTGGCATGGGCACTGCAGGGGCCCCCAGGGGCCCCACGACACCCCATACCGCCATCCTGTTCCTGGCGGGCGACCCGCCAGGAACAGGATGGTGGTATGGGGTGTCAGAATCCCCATGGCGGCGCAGCTTGGCGGATTCCCTTGGGCAGCGGAAAGTCGGCGGTACACCGCCGGCTTTCCGCTTCTGGCCGCGGCTGTACCGCCGCGGTCAGAATGCCCGGCGGAGCACCACCAGCCTGTTGGCGGTGCTACCGCCAACCACCGCCCTGGCGGTATTTACCGCCAGGGTCAGAATGACCCCCTATATGTCCAAGGAATATAATCATGGGTATAATATGAGAAGAAAAGTAGTATTGTATAAACACAGACTTTCAAGATTTGTAATATTTGAGTTAATTAATAAGTGTACTATTCTAACATTTATTTATCTTTACTCATTTTTTGATTAGTCAAATACCTATGATAATAAATATGTGATCAGTGTGATATAAAATGAGAGCAGGGATTCATAAGTATCTAATATAACAACTTATCTAGAAGCTACGCATTGACCTATGAACATGTCAAGCATAGAATAACATACACACACACACGCATATATATATATATACACACACATACATAAACACATGAATACACACACATAAACATACATATATGTACATACATATACATATTTAAGCCCTGAGTAAATATACATTAAACAGGTTTAAAGAGTATGTGTGTAGTTTATTGTTATGACATAGTAGCAATACATATTTTCTAAAGCACTTATATAACTGGAATATTCACATAATCAGATAAAATATTTTTATCAACACAGACATATGCAGTCCATAGCTGCTTGAATATGGTGATTATGAAGGAAAGAGCTAACTCTTGAGTAGTCTTCTGAAGACAAGATAGTTATCTGTGGATCTTATAGTTGGGGTAATAAATTCCATAGTTTGGCTGCTTGAACAGAGAAGGATGTACCACCTATAGTCTTTTTCTTGTATGGTGATGTTCTAAGGTGGGGTGCCAATCTTGAGCGGAGGTTTCTTTGTTGAATGTTTTTGGTTATTTTGTTTCTGATAAAAAGCAGTCCTGTTCCATGTATAGCTTTGTGGGGGATACAAAGCAGCTTGAAGGTGCATCTTCTGGCAAAGGGTAACCAGTGTGGTACTAGCCAGGCAGGGGAGATGTGGGCTTGTGGCTTTACATGTAATAGAAGCCTGGCTGAGGAGTTCTGAATACGTTGTCGTTTTTTCATAATAGATACAGATTATCCATGGTAGAGGCCATTGGCATAATCCAGTTTGGATAGTACAAGCAAGATAGTAGCCTCCACCTTGTGTGGAAATCCGAGGTAGGGGAAGATGCATCGTAGAGTCTTCAAGGTGATGAAGCTCGTTCGTAATAATTTGTCAACTTGGGCATTCTTTGTTAACTTGGAGTCCATGGTGATTCCAAGGTTTTTAACTTCCTTGGATAATTGAGGAGATGGTCCGAGATCATCAGGCAAGGCGCACAGTGGGTCATAATTTTTCTAGTCACCACATATGACTATTTCTGTTTTGGAGGCATTTAGTTTGAGATGGCTCTAAGTTATCCACTAATCAACGGCTCTGAGGCAATTTAAGATTAGTGAGTTTCCATGTTTTTGGGGCATTCTAATTTAAGTAGTATTTGTGTGTCATCTGCATAGTTGTAGCATGTGAGATGTTAATCATTGATTAGTTCTGGTAATGATATCATGTAGATGTTGAAAAGCAAAGGTGAGATAATTGATCCTTGGGGGACCCCTGCTTTTGTGATGTAGGATTTGGACGAGAAGGGGGGAGAATAGATGAGATTAGTTCTTTTTTAAGGTAGGATGTAATCCAGTCGAGAGCAGTCCCGTCTATGCCGGCTTCGTGGAGTCTTTGTATTAGGGTATCATGGTCAACCGTATCAAAGGCAGCTGGCGGTCCAAGAGAAGTAGTGCAGCAACTCCATGCGGTCGACTGTGCTTTTAAGATCATCCCAGATTGCTATGAGTGCCGATTCAGTGCCTCTTCCTGGCCGGAATCCAGTTTGGTAGTCTGAAAGTATAGAATTGTCTTCAATGAATTGTGACATCTGGGTGAATGCTGCTTTTTCTATCACTTTGCCCAGGAAAGGTCCATTTGTGATTGGTCTGTAGTTGTTGGGGTCTTGCGGGTCAAGGTTTGTTTTCTTTAATAACGGTCGTATGTATGCCTTGTTGAGATCTACAGGAAAAGTTCCTGCAGTTAAAGAATTGTTGATGATTCTTTTTACAGGTGTGGCAGCAGAAGCAGATCAAAGAATGTTCTTGAAGATGTGTGGTGGGCAAGGGTCAGAAGGGCAACTGGGAGGTCTGCTTGCGTTAACCAAATCCATAAATTCACCTTGTGATATTTGTTTCAAGGACTGTAGAGGCTGGGTTGGTTTATTCTTAGAGGGTATTTTCGGGAAGGGGTTGCTGCTCATCTTTTTCTTCTCTTTTAAATAGGAGTCAAATGTGTCTGCCCTGGTTGTGTAATGAGTTGCCAGTTTGTTTGTGAAATCTTGAGTAGTGGGACGACTTCCTTCCATGCATGTAGGTTTTCGAAATTCATTGAGAATTTTATAAAATTGTTTGGTTGCAGATTTAGCATTTTGAATTCTATCTGAGTAGTACCTTTTTTTTAGCTTTTTTGATTGATGATTTGTAGCTGCAGTTTGTCTTGACTGTTATTTTGTTTTGAGCCAGGTCCGCTGCAACTTTGTGATTTATTGCTTTATCTTATTAAGTTCTGTGTTTCTCCATGGTGTTGGTTTTCTTTTGTCCTGTTTAGTTTTTCTGAGTGGTATTAGGATATCAAAAGCTTCCTGTAACCACTCAAAGTTTTGGAACAGAATTAATTGTATCTAGATCTGTGTTGGCTGTTAGTTGTGTTTCTAAGTCATCAAAACTGAGTTTACTCCAAGGTCGATAGGTGCATGTATGTAAGTAGTTGTAGGGTGTGTTGATTTGTGGTGTTTTATGCCAGATGGTGGTCTGACCATGTGATTGGCGTGATGCTATGAACGGTAACTAGTTCAGGCTTAGCAAAAATTTCATCTAGGAAGTGTCCAGCAATGTGTGTTGGATTGTGTACAATCTGATGTAGGTTCAGTGCGACTAGGCCAGTGATGATAGCTTTTGGATGGGGCATATTGGGTTTGTCAAATTAAGGCGCATATTTAATCTTTTTTAGTGCCACTTTTGCGCCGCTTTTTTACGCAAAAGCGGAGCAAACTTAAAAAATACAATTACTTTTGTAAGTTTGCACCGCTTTTGCGTCAAAAAGCGTCACGGATGCGGCACTAAAAAAAAGATTAAATATGGGCCCAAATTTTTAGGTCCCCAAGAATGCATAGGTTTGAGTATAATGTAATAATGTTTGAGACTGTATCTAGAAAAACATCTGGGAATGTAGAATTGTTAGGTGGAGGTCTGTAAAGGAGGAGAAAGTTACAGGAGGAGGTTGGAGGAGGGTGGCATCTGGTGAGCAGGGCTTCATAACCTTGTATGGAAATGTTGTCTGTTTTACTGAGATTTATTGCCTGTTTGAATATAATAGCTAGTCCACCTCCTCTCATTTTGTTGGGTCTGTGTGTGTGGTGGTAGACTTGGTGGCTGAGAGAGACATGAAGAGTGTACTGCTTTTTGTAGGGTAGTCTTATTATGTAATAGACAAGGGGATGCAAAGTAGTTAAGAGTAGCATGTTGTTTATTTTGTTTGTGTCTGTTTAGTGTGGAAGGAGTATGGGTTAGGGGTGGTGGAGGAGCATGTGGATCATGATGTAAGGCTCTAAATTGTGCAATGGATGAGAGGCAGGTGAATGAATGTTGCTGTGTTGGGGTGCTTGTGGTAGATGTTTATGAAAAGTAAGAATGTAGGGGTAAAGGTTAGACGGGATTAGTATTCTTTGTGTAGTCATGAGGGTGGGAGTGGGGGGTGATGATAAGTATAATGAAAGTTTGCGTTGATTTGATGTGCTGATGTGCGTGGTCTGTATTGTTTTTGTGCAATAATGAGAGGGGATATTGATGTAGTGGTTTTTGGTGAGGGATTTGTATGTGAGTTAGTGCTGGTGAGTGGAATTAGAGTATTATATGGGGTGTTGATGTGTTTTGGAGATGAATGTATGAGGTGTATAAGAGGGTATGGATGTCAGGGGTGTTTGTATTAGTTGTGATGACTGGAAGAGGTAATATGTGTGGTGGAGTGGAGTGTGAGGATTGTATGGCTGTGTGTAATTGGTGAAGAGAGGGAAAAGGGGTTTGTAGATGGTGTGTTTGAAGGCTGGGTTTAGGTATTGTCATGATAAAAGGTGGTCTGTGTGGAGCAAATAGAGGATTGTGTTGTTAGTTTGTATGAACAGGGAGTGTGTATCTGGAAGGCTGAAAGTAATGTATAATATGGTTTTGTCTTGTGTGGTAATGTCAGCTTGTGTTAGTGGGAGTGGACAGAGTAGTGTTTGCTGTGAGAATGAAGGTGTTTTACTGTTGTAGTTGTGGTAGATATGTGTATAGGTGTTGTATATGGGGTATCGTGTTGGATGATGGGACATTGCAATCTGTATCAGGTCAGTTTATGATGCAAGATTTGGATGTCTTTGCTGATAATGTGTTTGCATGTTGATGGATGAGTAGGGAGTAAGTTCCTTTCTGGTGAATGGAAAATTGGGCAACATTTCTGGCTCTATGCCCTACCAGTCCTCAACAGGCCCAAACAGGCAGCTGGATTGTCCTCTCCGCCCTTAACCTCAACGCCCGGGCTGAGCTGCCCTGAGCCCTAGGCTTAAGTAGCCCTACTGGCCACAAGAAACCTATTCCTAACCCTATCCAATCAGATTTGTAACCCTAATTCAAACAACCAATTGTAGACTCAGCCCTAATCACCAATCATACCCCTAATCCTGACAACCAATCATAACCCCAACCCTAGAACCAGGAACAAATCAGATTCTCACCCCTACTACCAATCACAAGCCCAACCCTAAAAAACAGGAACCAATCAGAATCTCAGCCCTACTACCTATTACAAGCTCAACCCTGAAAACCAGGAACCAATCAGAATCTCAGCCCTACTACTAATCACATACCCAACCCTAAAAACTAGGAACCAATCAGAATCTCAGCCCAATGACCAATCACAAGGCCAACCCTAAAAACCAGGAACCAATCAGAATCTCAGCCCTACTACTAATCACAAGCCCAACCCTGAAAACCAGGAATCAATCAGAATCTCAGCCCTACTACCAATCACAAGCCCAATTCTAATCTCTAAGCCAATAAAAAGACCAGCCCCCAACAACATATCACAACACCATATGCAACAACCAAGAGAAACTTATATAAGAGCCAAGTTAACGGAAGCACAGCCCCTGTGGGAAGGGAGGAGGGACCTCCTGCTCTAGTCACAATATCCTTGGATACAGACAGGCTGAGACCATACTTTCAAGTTAGCAGAGTCTACTTTCCAGGTAAGGGAGAGATTGTAAAAAAAAACACTAAAATACTGCTTGTCGTGCACTCTGAAATGTGTTTTTTTTAAGGCAAAAACAGGAGATGCAGACAGTTTCTAAACACAATTTAAATCACAGAAACAGATTAAGCAGTCTCCTAAACATACTCTGGAAGATGTATGTAGCCTTTTTACTTAGAAAAGAGGAGGGGGCTTTATGCAGTCTTGTGCACAAACTAGGAGGGAAACTTCAAACAGTCACAGCTAAAAAACAGCACCTTCAAAGGCCAAGCCTGCCTGAAACACAGAGGCCCATATTTATACTTTTTGACGCAAAACTGCGCTAACGCAGTTTTGCGCCAAAAAAATTAGCGCCGGCTAACGCCATTCTGAAGCGCCATGCGGGCGCCGTATTTATTGAATGGCGTTAGCCGGCGTTAGCCGACCGGCGCTGGCTGGTGTGCGTGAAAAAAAACCACGTACACCAGGCAGCGCCGGCGTAGGGAAAAATGGCGTTTGGGCGTCTAAAAATGGGGCAAGTCAGGCTGAGGCAAAAAAAACGTCTTAACCCGATTTGCGCCATTTTTTTACGACGCCCATCCCCCATTGAAATGACTCCTGTCTTAGCAAAGACAGGAGTCATGCCCCCTTGCCCAATGGCCATGCCCAGGGGACTTCTGTCCCCTGGGCATGGTCATTGGGCATAGTGGCATGTAGGGGGGCACAAATCAGGCCCCCCTATGCCACAAAAAAAAATAAAAAAAATACTTACCACAACTTACCTTTTCTTCCCTGGGGTGGGTCCCTCCATCCTTGGGTGTCCTGCTGGGGTGGGCAAGGGTGGCAGGGGGTGTCCCTGGGGGCAGGGGAGGGCACCTCTGGGCTCATTCTGAGCCCACAGGTCCCTTAACGCCTGCCCTGAGCCAGGCGCTAAAATCCGGCGCTAATGCGGGTTTTTTAGTCCCGCCCACTCCCGGGTGTCATTTTTGCCCGGGAGTATAAATCCGACGCAATAGCATCGGAGTCATTTTTTAATACGGGAACGCCTACCTTGCATATCATTAACGCAAGGAAGGTGTTCACGCAAAAAAATGACGCTAATTCCAGGAACTTTGGCGCTAGACGCGTCTAATGCCAAAGTATAAATATGGAGTTAGTTTTGCGTCAAATTTGCGTCGAAAAAAACGACGCAAATTCGGCGCAAACGGAGTATAAATATGCCCCAGAGGGTCTACAGTAAACAGGCACGAGTAGCAGTAAAAAACACTTTTAAACAAATAATAAGATTTCCCAGAAAAGTCTGGGGTTCCTTACCTAGGTCTCTTAGGAGTCATTGATCACTGGGCTGTATTAGGGCACAGGGAAAATGCTGGGCTCACAAAATGGAGATGGCTGTCTAGGGGTTCCCTCCACAAACGTAAGGGGCCAGAGCAGGTGTGGGAGGAGGGCTCAGGTTGCCTGGGACTCAGAGAGCCAATCAGCTAGGCCCAGTCCCTGTGGGAAGGGAGGAGGGAGCTGCTGCTCTATTCAGAATCTCCATGGATAAAGACAGGCTGACTCCACACTTTCAAGCTAGAAGAGTCTACTTTCCAGGTAAGGGAGAGATTGTAAAAAAAAAAAACACTGAAATACTGCTTGTCGCGCACTCTGAAATGTGGCTTTTTTAAGGCAAAAACAGGGGATGCTGACAGTTTCTAAACACAATTCAAATCACAGAAACAGATTAAGCAGTCTCCTGAACACACTCTGGAAGATGTATGTATCCCTTTTATTTAGAAAAGAGGGGGGCTTTATGCAGTCTTCTGCCACAAACTAGGAGGGAAATTTCAAACAGTCACAGCTAAAAAAAACAGCACTTTAAAAGGCCAAGCTACCTGAAACACAGAGAGTCAACAGTAAATAGGCATGGGTAGCAGTAAAAAACACTTTTAAACAAATAATAAGATTTCCCAATAAAGTCTGGGGCTCCTTACCTAGGTCTCTTATGAATCCTTGATCACTGTGCTGTATTATGGCACAGGGAAAATGCTGGGCTCCGAAAATGGAAGTAGCTGTCTTGGGGTTCCCTCCACAAACCTAAGGGGCCAGAGCAGGTGTGGGAGGAGGGCTCAGGTTGCCTGGGACTCAGAGAGCCAATCAACTAGGCCCAGCCCTGGTGGGAAGGGAGGAGGGAGCTACTGTTCTATTCAGAATCTCCTTGGATACAGAGAGGATGAATCCACACTTTCAAGCTAGCAGAGTCTACTTTCCAGGTAAGGGAGAAATTATAAAACAAACACTGAAATATTGCTTGTCGCACACTCTGAAATGTGGCTTTTTTTTAAGGCAAAAACAGGAGAAGCAGACAGTTTCTAAACACAATTTAAATCACAGATTAAGCAGTCTCCTAAACACACTCTGAAAGATGTATGTAGCCTTTTTACTTAGAAAGGTGGGGGGGCATTATGCAGTCTTGTGCCACAAACTAGGAGGGAAATTTCAAACATTCACGGCTAAAACACACCACTTTAAAAGGCCAAGCTGCCTGAAACATAGAGAGTCTACAGTAAATGGGCACGGGTAGCAGTAAAAAACACTTTTAAACAAATAATAAAATTTCCCAATAAAGTCTGGGGCTCCTTGTCTAGGTCTTTTAGGAATCCTTGATCACTGGGCTGTATTAGGGCACAGGGAAAATGCTGGGCTCACAAAATGGAGGTAGCTGTCTTAGGGTTCCCTCCACAAACTTAAGGGGCCAGAGTAGGTGTGGTCGGATGGCTCAGGTTGCCTGGGACTCAGAGAGCCAATCAGCTAGGCCCAGCCCATGTGGGAAGGGAGGAGGGAGCTGCTGCTCTGTTCAGAATCTCCTTGGATACAGACAGGCTGAATCCACACTTTCAAGCTAGCAGAGTCTCCTTTCCAGGTAAGGGAGAGATTGTAAAAAAAACACTGAAATGCTGCTTGTCGTGCACTCTGAAATGTGGCTTGTTTAAGGCAAAAACAGGGGATGCAAAAGTTTCTAAACACAATTGAAATCACTGAAACAGTTTAAGCAGTCTCCTAAACACACTTTGGAAGATGTATGTAGCCTTTTTACTTAGAAAAGTAGGGGGGCTTTATGCAGTCTTGTGCCACAAACTAGGAGGGGAATTTCAAACAGTCAGAGCTAAAAAAACAGCAGTTTAAAAGGCCAAGTTGCCTGAAACACAGAGAGTCTACAGTAAACAGGCATGGGCAGCAGTAAAAAACACTATTAAACAAATAATAAGATCTCCCAGAAAAGTCTGGGGCTCCTTACCCAGGTCTTTTAGGAATTCTTGATCACTGGGCTGTATTAGGGCACAGGGAAAATGCTGGGCTCACAAAATGGAGGTGGCTGTCTAGGGGTTCCCTCCACAAACTTAAGGGGCCAGAGCAGGTGTGTGTTTGTTTGTTTGTGATGGTGATATTATGTAAAAGAAGAGACTGAAGTTTGTACTGTGAAAACATTCAAACTAAAGTATGAACCTAGGCCTGAAAACTATAGAAATGTTGTTAATTTGTAGACAGCTATAAGCCTTTAGGCATTTGTGGTTTTTGTAATACTTGCACTAATTAACAGAAGAAAATGTAGTTGAAAAAACTAAGTTGGACACCCCTACTTTCATACATATTATGAGCATTTGGGTGTAATATATAAATGGCTGTGGGGCCTTATTGTGGAGTCCAGTCCCAAATACCATCTTGGGACAGTCAGGCTCATATACTTAACCTTAAGCTCAACAATGGGTTGCTGCAGTTTAGAGCAGTAAGGCTTTGTCAGGGTATTTAGAGTAATGCATTTAACAGCACCAAAAAAAAAAAAAGTCACACAATATGAAAGAAATCGGACACCAATTTATAAAAAATATACTATATTTTTATGAATTTTAAGATACAGATTTTAGAAGCTTTTATCACTTCAAAATATAACCTCAAACTAGCATTGGTCAACAAAATGTTTGTAAACTTTTGAAAGTTTTAAATAGTTACTTTGACTACTCCAGCCTTGGTTGGGGGACCAAGTCTGACAGAACAGAGGTCTAGGGGCCCAGAGAGAACACTTACCCGGCCACCTGAGGATTTTTAAGGCAAGTTTCAAACTTTACAAGACAACAGCCAAAGACATCAATGGAGCAGTTGTGATGCTGAGGATAAAGGGAAAAGATGCTCTGGTTGTGGTGTGGTTAACGGGGGTGTCTTTGTGGTTGCTCCTCGGTCCACAGATGAAGTGGAATGAACTTGATCACAGAGATCAGGGTCCCTCGAAGTTGATGCTAGGCTACTGTTGTTCTGGTACAGTGGTTGGGGCAAAATCTTAGGTTGGAGCCAGTGTCCCTTGGGTATGATGAATCAGGACTCTGATAGCAATCCCTGGACTGGTGACACAGTTGCAATTTTTGGCTATCTCGGATTTGTCCTCTTGAACGCCCAGCGAGTGGTTTCAGGAAAACATCTGCGGTGTCTACCAACTTGTAAGTTTGGGCTTCTTCAGCTCTTGTGTCCCTGGAGCTGGTTCCAGGGGATCAGCCAACTGGTCCTTGGTGTCACTGCTGTAGGTTGGGGCTTGGGATCAACTTTTCCAAGAGCCAAGAGCCGCAGGCACAGTCCAAACATCACTAGCACAATCTGCAGCAGGTTCAGTCCTTCCAATGGTGCAGCCTCTCTTTGTATAGTTTCAAGGGCAGCAAGGCAGTCTTTCTTTGGTCTTCACTCAGATGCTAGCATGGTCTGAGAGGCAGGGTGCCAGGGGTGCCATATTTATCCTAGGAAGGAGCCCCAAGAGGACCACACAATCACTATACAATGGACTACTGGGTCCCCTCCTTCCTGGTGATGTGCTTCCTATGATGTGTGGCACCTGGTATACCAGTGTGCAACCTTCTTGCCCCTTTCAAGATGGCATGACCCTTCTTGGGTCATCAGGAGCTTGGTAGCCCACAGTAGAGGTATGGTTACAAGGAGGCTACACACCATGGGAAAACCATTTTGGGGGATGGTTTTCCTATCTTGCGCTGTCTCCTCTTTGTCTACAGGAACAAAAGGCATCCTGCTCAGGGTTGTTGTCACTGTCGGCCCTTCAAAGGCAGCTTCCATTTTGAAGGTTGACTTTTTGGCTGACACCCCAAGTGGCCATGCTGGGAGAGGAGGTAACACCTCACTCTGAGGCAACTACCTTTGCTTTGTTCCTGAACCTGGGAGTTGTTCACATGTCTCCCCAGGTGGGCAGAAAACTGTCTATGTGTCAGGGACTTTGTGAGGCAGCTGGACGAGTTGGAGCGCAGAGTGGTACCTTTCTAAAAGTTGCTAAACTTTAATGGTGACATTAAATTCAGCCAGGACCTCAGGTTGGGTTTAATGCCATGATTAATTTCATACCCTACTTGACCCAGTTAGGTAGTCCCATTCAGAAGTTAGCTAGGCTGGGGTGCCAGCCGGTAACCCTCTGTTAGCCAATGGGGCTACTAACTTTTCCACAACAAAATGACAATTTGATGTGTTGCTGTTAAGAGATAATAATATACAAGCCCCTCCCATAGGACTCTATGGGTCTTCTTTAAGGAAAACTTACATATATTGTTAAGGGCCGTGGTGGCTTTGCCATTAGTTAGTGTAAACACTGCCCTTCCAATCTTCAATAATAAGCTGGGAGCTATTTTGTACTTTGTCACCCACATGGTGGCACAAACAGGGCTGCAGCCTTGCGAGACACTCTGTACACATGCCCTGTGTGCCCTGAATACCGTATACTATAGACTTACAAGTGAGTCAGTATTTGCAAATTGGGTAAAAGCAATTCATCATATCTTTTGTGAAGGGTTAGAACACTGGCACTGAGATCGGTTAGCAGGCCTCAGTGCACTCTCAGAGTTGAACAACCAGCAGAATTAGTTCAAAAATGTGGGCTGAACGTGCAAAAAGAGCAATTTCCTTATGCATATGTGAATAAAAGCTAATAATTAAATACACTACATCAGCAGAGTGTTGAAGGTGGGAATGTGTATGTTTTAGAAAGTTAGCATATTTTGAACTTAGGTGTCAGGAAGCTGCAAAATATTACAGATAGAAATATGTTTACTTTCCTTTCTTATAGTCTAATGAAGAAATAATATCTGTAACCACTTTTAACTCCTCTGAAATACCCTTTATAATGAATTTGAAAAGTGGTCTGCTGGTATCCTATTGACATGGGGAGATTCACCGTTATAAAGTGTAGTGAATAGTTGCTTCATTTTTGTTTCACGGCTGTTGCTCTGTATGCCCAACACTTAACAGCGGAGACCCTGTGCACGGGTGTAATTGTTGAACAAGCTCATAAAAGACCTGAGACAAAGGTTCTGGAGGCCTGGGCTTAACCCTTAATGCCTTCCAGAAGGCCTGTGCAGTTAATTTGGACATTCTGCCCTCATGGCAGGGGCGGCTCCTTCGGAATAGCGAAGGAGCATCGCCCCCCTGGCATGTTCAGGGAGGGGTGGGCTGGGCCTCGCGAGGGAGGGGGGATGAGGAGAGAGTGCACCTAAGTGCGTACTTAGGTTTCTCTAGCCCGGCTGTGTTGAACAGCTGGGCTAGAGAAACTGCACAGACCCCAGGGTTGGTCTGAGTGGCAATCCAATCCACTCAGACCAATCCTGATGCTGCTTTCATGCTAGGTTTAGCATGGAAACAGCACCAGGGTTGTTGCGGAGCCTGTGACTGTGACACAGTGAAAGCTGGGACACCAGAAGCATAGGAGCGATGACCGTGGCGGCAGGAGACAGCGACGACGGGAAGAGGGACGTTTTTTAATTATTTTTTATTCCCCAGTCCTTGTGCCTCTCCACGCCCGCCTATCCCCTTGAGTTTGCAGCAGTCGCTGCCTCATGGGGAGGAATGTTCTAATTCCATTACAGCCCTCCCTACTGGTCTATGCCAACTATTAAAGTCCTACTTGTCTTTGGCCTATAATGCTGATGCAGGCCTTTAACAGCCGGTATAGTCTATGGCAATGAGCTTTAAGGCTACCTGAGGACATTCTGTTACCTAAGAACAGAATGTCCTTCTAGCTTTATAGACTGCTGTTGCAAGTTATTGAAGCTATAAGACTCTCACTTCATTGTTCGTCTTTAGCATTGACCTATAACCCTAGAAGTGTCCTTTAATGTTTAATACAACCTACTAAGGCAGACTTCATGCATTTATTAATGTTAATAGACAGAGATGATTGGTATTGTACTAAAAATAAGCAAAAAGGGGCATTGAATCTTGGATACAAAAAATGTAAAAAATACATATTTTTACAAACTTGCTGTTAAGCAGAGTGAATCTGGGCTAGGGCTTAAGTGCCATGCTTTACAGCGGAGACAAATCTACCATAACCCATTTAATACGTTGCAATCCTAGAGGGGTTTCAGATTGCCAGTTAGGTCGACTGCAGCTCTAGGAAGAGCTGTGTTGCCAGGCTGAACAGTGTAAGTAGAGTGCTAGATGTTGAGACTCCTTCATCTTCCCTGCTCTTCCACATTGCAGCACTGACACCCTTTGTGTCCCATGCCTTGTGATATTTAAACATACCAGAAGTAACAGAAGAATGTTTTTACGGGATCTCTAGAAAGTTCTCAATCACAATGGCTGCATGTGACACCTTGGTTGAGACGTTTTTTTCCAGATGGATTTGGAAGAGGTCCCAGACAATGGATTGTTATCTTGTGCATGAGTCGTCTTACTGTTCCTCTTCATCCACTGAGTGCTGTTCTGTGTCTTGTCCTCCAGATGTCATTGCTTTTAGCACAATCCCAAAACAATTTTGGAAATTGCAAACAAAAGCTACACAGACTGGAGAGGGCCTGTGCGGTCAGAGCTGCCACTCCCTAATAGGAGTAAAATCAGTGCTTAATTTGTAATTTTTGTTTCCGGTGCTGAGCACCGGCACTTATTTGTGAGGGCCATGGCTTATTATTATGCCTCAAGCATTTGCTGGAGCAAAAGACACATATGGGAAAGACGGAAGAAGGAAAAACTAAAAAGCGTCATAAAGGGAGAAAGTAGAAAGTTGCAGGATGAGCTGAAGGGGCAGGGGTGGCCTTAAATGGATTGAAGAGGCCCGAGATGGCTTCAGGATTACGCTGCCTCAATATTCAGTGCTGGCAGATTTAATTACAGCAGCCTCGTTTTTAAGAGAAGGGCTTTGAGCATCAGCACCTCTTTATTTACAAATTTAGCACTGAGTAAAATAATGGGAAATTTCTGTGAATACATTAAATTAAAGAGACTGGCTGATAAGATTGTATTTCTCTGTCAGTCACAGGTACCGCAGTATCATTTGCAGGAACTCAGACACCTAGAAGTGAAGACATTTTTTCTAAAACTTCAATAATTCTTCCTTATGTGCGCCTATAAGGAAACAGCAAGGCTCAAGGTTTCAATAAAATCACCCCTCATAATAAAAGCGTGTTTGAGAATTTATGTGTATCACAATACTTATACAGGACCCAAAAAGGAATCAAAATCCACTTGGGATATTCCAGCTGAATCCTATCGTTAGTTTTATGAGACCACGAGACGACCAAGATACCTTAAATCATTACACAACAGTATCTTGGCATATACTGCAAGCATTGTCATGAAGTGGAGGGCTGTAGTGACGTTAATAAAATGATATATTCAAGGGTGATGGAAGACCAAATATTATCCGCGCTCTTCTACACACAACCATTCATTCTATACAGGCAGGAAGTAGTTAGACTAACGGGCCATTCAGAGCACTGGGTTGGCTGACCATGGATGAGTTGGGAGCAGGGCATTGCTGGATATCAAGCTGTGCTGCCAAACCCCCTGCTGTGCATGGATAAAGGCTGTGCATAGGTTATAGTTGGTTGAATATGTTTAAAAAAACATAAATTCATTATAAAAAGGTTAAAGGGAAGGCATACTTAGAAATGGAAAAAAAATTAACATAATAAAAAACACATATAAATTCACTGAAAAATGGTTCAAGTGATATTATAGTTAGGTATGGAAAAAACATCGTAACTTACCTAAAAATAACGTCAGAAAGTCATTGTAAAAAAAAACCAAGGGGTTAAACAACCATCAATGTTGTTATTTGAGATGTCACCAGTGATGTCATTTATGATGTCATTTAATATGTCATGAGTGTTGGAATATGTGTACTCATATTATTACTCTTCTTAGGTATGCAACTTATAGTTAATTCACCAAATTTTAACTGGTGAATGTCACTTTTTTGGGTTTTTAAAGTTTTTGGGGGGATTTGAAAGGTTAGTTTTTAACCACTTTCAACACCTTTCAACACCTAACTATAATGTCACTTAACATTTATATATTATTTTTTTTTCACAGAAAAAAACAAAGGTTACAAGGACGTTGTAGATAGGAAATATAATTTAAAAAATATTTAAAATTCAATGGAAAAAACAAAGTTTACAGGGCCCTTATAGTTAGGTTCAAATTTTACATGCACAAACCCATAGAAATTCAATAGTTATAGTTGTACTTATATCAAGAAACTTTAACTTGTGCCCTAAGGTAACTATAACTCGCGCCCTCGCATGTGCTTCTACTTACCTCGTGTATTACATCAGACATAACATCTTCTATACTGTCACTTTTAATATTACTGAAACATTTGCAAACAAATTATTGATGAGAAAACTATGCATGGCGGGGGAGCAAGTTATAGCTACCTTATGGCACTAATTATTTTTTTAAAAAATAAAAAACAAGTGTGGTTTCCTGCACTTGTTTTAATAAAGCCCTTGCGTGGGCCAGGTCCAAGGGACATATAAAAAATAAAGGAGGGGAGCCGACAGGGCCCCTTCTTAGGGATTATTTATGCACCCGGGACCAGCACCTCCCTTTGGATTTGTATTCATTAGTATGTGAGGGGCTGTGCAGCCCCCGGGAACCACCACCTCCCTGGGGCAAAAATGCTTGGTTTTAGTAGGGGGGACCTGCAGATCTCCGCGAGCTCCAGGGACTGCCACCTCCCCAGGGCTAATATTCAATTATATGCAGGGAGCTACAAATCCCCCCTGCAGCCTCAGGGACCACCACCTCACCAGGGCTGACATATAATATGATGAAGGGTAATTTTTAGGGGTGAGTGGCTAGGGGGATGCATGCTGGAACCGTGCATGCTGATCACTATTGCCTTTACCTGGAAAGCCTTTACAACGAAACATCGTTGTAAAGGCATTCGTGGTAAAGGCATTAGTGATACCAACAAGGTTGTTGTTCCGAACTTGTTGTTGAGCCATGGGTGGTTGAAGCACTCGTGGTTTCAACATATAACCCTATCAAGCGGGAGTAGAGAAACAATGGGGTTATTGGGTACCACCATGTTTTCCCTATGCAATTTTCCATTGAGATTTTAAGTAGCATTTTAGAAAAAAAACTAACAGAATGACACCAAATTTGTCAGAACTATTTACTCCGAAAGTATGCTTTTTGAGATTTTATGTAAATCTGTTTAGTCATTATTGACAAATTAAGCTTAAAATATGGAGCCTTTTGGTTGGGTGGTTCTGTGGGAGTACCACAGTACTATAACAATAGAGAATTCTGATTGGCTAAGTTGGCTTTTTTCCCATCTGTGCCACTGTACTATAGGCCCATCACTGGTAACGAGCAATCAGATTTGCTAGCTGCAATATTGCAGTCACCATTTCAGAACACAGGGGCTCAGTGTCATCAATAATGTTATTTAACTTATCATGAGTGATGTAACATGTGAGTTTGTAAGCAGTGCATGTTGGGGGCAAAAGTTATAGTTAGCTCAGTAAACTATAATTGTTGAATTTCAGAGTTTTTTGCTAAGATAGTTTTTATATTGTCCATATGCCTGACAAACTACAACATCATGTTAACCTTTGTTTCCTTCAGTAAATTTCTAAGTTTTTTTTTAATGTAGATTCGATCATATATATATATATATATATATATATATATATATATATATATATATATATAAATATATATATATATATATATATATATATATATATCTATAACATCCACCCATGGCCTTGGTGCTGAACAACCGGTGCACACAAACCCATTAACATTCCTAATCATTGTGTTCCAGTATGTACTTCCAAGAATGTGTTTACTGGTGACGTGCTTCAACCTGATGGTCTTCTTCAAAGCCCATCATAATGCCTCAGAATCAATATGGAACAGGCCATGACATGTAGATAAGACATATGGCTATTTTAGCCTTATTGACATACGTTCGCATGACTCATATAAGTTGTTGTATTTTGTTGAATGACCATGTATATTACAGGCTGTATATTTTATGTAATCAAATGGAACACATTCTTAAATGCTAATGATAAATTGACTTGTTCTTCTTAGTAAAGTTGATTATATCAAAGATGCAGATCAACAATTACTAGATACTACCAACTATAAAAATGTTTTATAAATAATCTGATCAACCAGATTACAGCAACCCACAGTGACCATCTCAAGCTATTACATGAGGAATTACTGATTAATGATGATGAATACAAATTCATGGAAACTGAATAGCGAAGGATGCCTACAATCTACTTCTGCCTAAGATTTACAAAACATTATCTAACCCACCAGGCAGGCCTATAGTGTCGACTTGTAACTTCCTATATGAGAAGTTTTTTATGTAGATTACTAAATGGCTCCCATTGTTACAACATTAAGCTCCCATATCAGAGATACATGTGACTTCCTACGTATATTAGCAGATACCAGCTGGAACACTATGTTCTCAATACTGATGTTGTTTCCATATATACATTTGTTAGCCATACTACAGGCCTAAGAGCATGTGAATATTTCCTCAAACAACGCAATGTGGAAGAGCTACAACATACCAAAATGCTAATAAATATGACTGAAAGGTTTACTATCAACAATGTGGTACGCTAATATGCTATGGGTTGGTGGGAGAAAGAGTATTCTTCGGCACAGAAAAATGAAAAAAGCATGGAGAAAATAAGTCTATGGTTGGGATATATAGATGATTTATCTATAATGTGGAATGGTACAAATAAGAAATTTATGTATTATTTCATAGCTTTGAATAAGAATTATATTGACCTACAATTCACATGTACAATAGATAATTCAAAGATCAATTTCCTTGATGTCATTATATATGTGCAAGATGGACAGATTGAAACCACCATATTTAGGAAAGCAACTGCAACACACGGTATTCTACATGATAGTAGTTTCTATCTCGCCATGTTACTTAAAAATATACCATATGGTGAAATGATACGCATGAGGTGAAAATGCTCTAATGATGCTGATGTACACATAAAATATGATGAGGTAACTCAGAAAATGAGAAATAGGGGTTACAAACTAAGGTTCTGATTTAGATCTTGGCAGGAGTTCTGTCACCACACTGTGATGAAGGTTTCAAGTACTCCATTAAGCTAATCGACTTCCGACCACCGTATTTAGATCTATGGTGGCTGAACCTCTATCCGCGTCAATAGAGTGGAGTCCGCCGTGTAAGCAGTGCACCACTGCCGATGCAGCAGACTTCAATGCTAGCTAACAGTAATCTGTTGCTGTCAGGGCAGCAAGATTGCGCAAAGCACAGTTAGTTTTCACAGCCGCGCTGGCGTTGTTCTAGGGGCAGATACCAGATGGCGGGAGTCCGTTGTGGGACCTGCTCAACATTAAACTGTGGCTGTGGCTATTGGATGGATACTAGCAGCACACACTTGATGTATATTGGCCAATTGTGAACATCTGCAAACTACTATAAAACCCACACCATTTTATACCATGATCCTTTGCCATTCCACTGCAGAACACCTTTTTGCTGCATTTAAACATTTTGTCAGCAACTTGTAGGCCAGTATTTCATTTATTTGTAGTTTCTCACTACGTCAGGGAGGAGGAATCCACGTTTTACAGAGGGAGAATTGTCAGTCATGGTGGATGAAATCATCAGAGTAGAGTCACAATTGTTTGGAGCACAAGAACAAAATATAACCATATCTCAGAAAAGGCAAATATGGGCCAGAATAATTGACAGAGTGAATGCTGTAGCAAACAACCTGTGCACACAGTGGGAAATTAGAAAGAGGTGGAACGACCTGCATGGGAGAGTGTGTTCCCTGGCCTCCAAGCATCACCTGCATGCCCATAGGACTGGTGGTGGTTCTCCCTGCCACCATATCAGCGTTTTCCCTGGGAGGACAAGGTCTTGCAGATCCTACATCCTGAAGGCTTGACTGGAATCCCTAGTGAGGTGGAGACTGGTAAGGTACACTTCTCAGTGGCTCAAGAAACAGAAATGTAGTCTTTGCTCTTATGTTAGCAGTTGAAAAGGTGTTTTTCACATTTGTAAAACATATGATCCCAAATTTAAAATTCACAAATCTAATGTCAACCTCAAAATAGTAGCAGTACAGTACTATCTCTTGTTTCACTACTGGGCAATACGTATGTGTGTTGTTCTTCATTGATTACTTTTTGCATTTGCTTGTTTGTTTGTTTGAATGTAATTTGTTCTACTTAGGATAGCAGGCTCCAAACTTCATCTATTGGAACATAAAGGTATGGTGATTGTAAGTGTTTCTTCTGTTCTCAACATATTTCACAAATGATATTTTTTTGTATATGTGTGTGTACATCTACACGGCGTATATTTCACTAGGAATATCCCCTTCGCTGCCAGGCCTTTTCCCCCTCCTGTGCTGAGCCTTTTTTTGGCTGTTTGGGGCAGTTTGCGCTTAGGCCCTCATAACGTTTTGTTCACATAAGCTACCCATGGCAAATTTGCGTCCTGTTTTTCCAACATACTAGGGATTCTAGAGGTACCAAGACTTTGTGGGTTCCCCTGAAGGAGACCAAGAAATTAGCCAAAATACTGTGAAAATTCTGTTTTTAAAAAAAAAATGGGAAAAAAGGGCTGCACACGGCAGCTCATTGTTTTTTTCCCTGAAAATGGCATCAACAAAGGGTTTGCGGTGGCAAGATCACCATCTTCCCAGCTTTCAGGAACAGGCAGACTTGAATTGGAAAACCCAATTTTTCAATACAATTTTGACATTTTACTGGGACATACCCCTTTTTTACTATTTTTTGTGCTTTCAGCCTCCTTCCAGTTAGTGACCAAAATGGGTGAGAAACTAATGCTGGATCCCAGAAAGCTAAACATTTCTGAAAAGTAAACAAAATTCTGAATTCAGCAAGGGGTCATTTGTGTAGATCCTACAAGTGTTTCCTACAGAAAATAACAGCTGAAATAAAAAAATATTGAAATTTAGGTTAAAAAAACAGCCATTTTTCTCCACGTTTTACTCTGTAACTTTTTCCTGAGATGTCAGATTTTTGAAAGCAATATACAGTTACGTCAGCTGGACCCTTCTGGTTGCGGGGATATATAGGGCTTGTAGGTTCATCAAGAACTCTAGGTACCCAGAGCCAATAAATGAGCTGCACCTTGCAATGGGGTTTTATTCTATACCAGGTATACAGCAATTCATTTTCTGAAATATAAAAAGTGAAAAATAGGTATCAAGAAAACCTTTGTATTTCCAAAATGGCCACAAGATAAGGTGTTGAGAAGCAGTGGTTATTTGCACATCTCTGAATTCCGGGGTGCCCATACTAGCATGTGAATTACAGGGCATTTCTCAAATAGACATCTTTTTTTACACTCTGCCTTACATTTGGAAGGAAAAAATGTAGAGAAAGACAAGGGGCAGTAACACTTGTTCTGTGTTCCCCTAAGTCTCCCGATAAAAATGGTACCTCACTTGTGTGGGTAGGCCTAGTGCCCGCGAAAGGAAATGGCCCAAAACACAACGTGGACACATCAAATTTTTTCACAGAAAACAGAGATGTTTTTTGCAAAGTGCCTACCTGTGGATTTTGGCCTCTAGGTCAGCCGGCCCCAGGGGGGGCAGAAATGGCCTAAAATAAATTTGCCCCCCAACCCCTCTGGGGAGCGACCCTTGCCTACAAGGTCGCTCCCCCTGCGTGACTGGCGCAAAAAAAAAGATCCCCAGTGCCTAGTTGTTTCTGCCCCCCTTGGGGGCAGATCGGCCTAATAACAATAGGACGATCTGCCCACAGGGGGGGCAGAAATGACCTAAAATTAATTTGCCCCCCGCCCCCTCACCCCCTTGGCGAGTGACCCTTGCCTATGGGGTCACTCCCCTTGCGTGACGTTGGCGCAAAAAAAAAAAATCTGGTGTCTAGTGGTTTCTGCCCCCCTTGGGAGCAGATTGACCTAAAATCGGCCGACCTGCCCCCAAAGGGGGCAGAAATGGCCTAAATACAATTTGCCTCTCCAGGGGAGCGTCCCCTGCCTACGGGGTGGCTCCCCACCACAAACAAAAAAAAAAGATCCCTGGTGCCTAGAGCTAAAACGCTGAGAGAGACTTCAAAGGGAAGGAAATTATTTTCCTTCCCTTTGAAGCCTCTCCGGCCTCCTCCACGTGATTGGAAGAAAAATGCTGAGCATTTCTCTTCTGATCGCGCTGGAAGCTGAGCTTCCAGCGCTATGGGAGGAGGCCTTGTGACAATCAGCGCGCGATCGTGCGCTGACATCATAGAGAGGGGTGTGGGGGGGTCGAGGGTGGAAGGGGAAGGGCTTCCCCTTCCAACCCTGCCTTAGGGGTGTGGGGGGGGACCCCACAGAGGGAGCGTTAGCGCTCCCTCTGGGCTCTGTGCCCAGGACGTAATGGTTACATCCTGGGCACACGAGCACTGTGCATCAGGACGTAACCATTACGTCCAGAGGACAGAAGGGGATATACAAATAACATTTTTCAAGGTGTTGGTAATGTGAAGTTGAAATGACTACAACTAGCATAATGCCTTGTTTCTGCATCTGGAGAACATGTTTGCACTGTGATATTTCTCATCCACTCTTTTCCAGCATATATGCACATATGTTAAAGTCTCATGCTTTGTACAAACTCTATTTGATGCAATGAATGAAAATGGCATGATATTCAATATTGTATGTCATATTGTATGTCAGTACATCGAATTGATGCAATTTATCTCAGAAATCAAAGTATGTTGATTCACAAGTTTACTTACAAGCCATGTTGCATGCAGAACCTACTTTCTAATGATATAACATGTACCTAGCAAAGTTGATATGATGACTAATCCAAGAAATCCTACCAAGTAATATGATAGTCTGGTTATCAGCATGCTAGGCCTTGGAATGGTTTCCTTCACAGTTCTTCTCGCTTCTGAGTTGGGATCACTGTGTGGTATATTGTATGTACCCTTCCTAAGTCAATGTTACTTTCAAGGACATCTCTTTGGGTTCCACAAACACTGAAAGGTCCAATCATACCATTAGTTGTAAAAATGTTTTCCTTCAGGTTTCTTCATATGTAGTTCAAAAACCATTTCATTCATTATACAGACTCTTACAATATGATTTTCTTACATTGCATCTTAGGACCCATCCCCAGAGTATGTGACCAACCATCAGCAATAGAGGATACCTCCACTCCAGACCAGGATAAAGCCTACAGTGAGGATTCCACTCCTGCAAGAAAAGATGGTGGTGACCTGCCTAGTACCTCTGGTCTGTCTGGGCAGACAGCTCCAATGAGTCTCAGCAGGCCCACAACTACACCTCCCACCCCAGCTGTTACAACATCTCAGTCTCAGGATACTGCCACTTCCTCTGCCCAAAGTAATTTCCCACCAATCGTGTGCTACAAGTCCAGGTAGCTGTTGAGACAACACCACCACCTCCAGTACAGTTAGGGCCCAGTGTGATGGGGTACACTGCCTCAAGGGCACAGGGTGGTGGGGGTAGGGGTTGTGGACGGGAATCTGGGGGCCAGCAAAGTGAGGCTGTAGGGTACACTGTCACCCAGACCACCATTGACCAAGCCCTACATCAGTCCCAAGACATGATGGGCCAAGTCCTTACAGAGTTCCGGGACATGAAGCAGTTTGAGAGGGAGCACATTTCAGAAATACAGACTCACAACTCCAATACTAGCTCCTTGACTGGTGTGTTGCTTGACATTTCCCACCATATGTGTAGGGCCTTCCCAGTAACATCTACCTCTTTTGGTGGCCCTTCAACATCTGGTCCCACTACACCTGCCTCAGCCACAGAAAGGGAGGCCCTGCAACATGCAGAAACATGGGTAACTACCTCAGTCCCTGCAAATGTGGATCCCTCCCGTCCCCCTCCAGGTGGGACGTTTATCCATTCCGCCAGGAGAGGATGGCAAGACCTCCACTACCAAGAGACGCAGAACTTCCTCCAGTGTGTTACCACCATTCACTCTGTGTAGTCTTTCAGGACACATTTACCTTTTTGAGGAAAATTGTTTCTGTACATTGGACTTCAATCAATTTTCCCTCTTCACCTTGACTGACTGTTTTCGTTTTCATTTTTATATCACTTCATCCTGTTTGAGTTGATGTGTGTTTTTAAAAATAAAACTCAACACACAAAGTCAAAGACTGGTGTTACTTTTCTTGATGTATAATTGTTTTCATTTGATTTACTTTCATAATTTTTGTAAAAATCAGAAAACAAAAATATAGTTTGAAACAAATTGCTTAATTTAGGTAATGTTGCTCCCATTTCCAAACATGTAACATAATTAGTATCAGCACAAATCTTGATGTGTCAATTACATTGATTTTCCAAAAAGATTTGTTGGTCACACTTAAGTAGAATAAAGTACATTTTTGGCATGCACAAATCATCTGTGCCATCATTACAAGTACAGTTTTAGACCTTGACACAATGGAAAAAAGAAATTTGATACAACATAAAGGATGCAATAGGAAAACTAATCTTGATTCATGCCATCAGCTGGATTCGGAAATCCTGACTCACAAGAGGAACCCCAAAATCATGGCAGAACTAACTTTTTTGGACACAGGATCAATCTAATACTCTGTGACAGTATCTGGTGAAATGTCACAACCAACTTAAAGTATTGTGTTATAGGAAGTTCACCCTACAATGATGAGGCAATCAACAGCCTCATACACAACACAAAATGAGGATTTATCAAATGTGAATAGAGATTACTATGCTATGGTTCTAATCACACATGTGGTCAGAGCAAGTGAAGCAACACATATTGCTTTGGTGGCAACATACATCAGAAAACAAGTCTAATTCAATGTCAAAAGCTCCTATCCATTCAGTGCGCAAGTTGTCTTTGTACACAATTTGTACATCCAAGGTGTGTGTTTTTTCACATGATCAACACATGTTACCTTTGTACTTGGCAACAGCAGCATATAACAGCAAATGTCATAACTTTGAAACATCCAAATTAAGATGACATGGTGAAGAATCTTAAAACAGAAGAGCAAGAAGAAATTACTTTCCATACTTGACAAAATAGACACATTACAAATAATATATGAGGATACAATCACGTAGATCAATCAAAGATAATCAATGTACATGAACACAATAGTGAATGTGTCAAACCTTTGATGAATAAACATCCTTACTTAGGAATTTTCCAGACCTACCCCATTCCTAAAACAAAATTCAAGCACAGACTGATATGCTAGTCACATTACAAGTTGTTCTGACAGTGAATCTAACATTATGTGAATATATACTTGCACTCACGTGAAGAAGTGGTTAATGACACCTTGACGTACATCCATTCCTTCCTCTTCATCAATATCATCTTCCTTTGCCATTTTAATATCCTCACCCAGGGGCTCTTCATCTTCTCCATCCTCTGCAATGTATAGGATTTTCCGTGGTAGGGCTATATTGTGCAACATACAGCAGGCAATGGTGATTTGGCACACCTTATCGGGTTAGTACGGGAGGGCTCCACTGATCTTGTCCAGACAGCAGAATCTGGTCTTCAGGAGACCAAACTGACCTCTGTGTTCTTCCATGGGCTTCAATGAGGCAGACTTCCCCTGGCATTGTTGGATTTCCCAACAGTGCTAACAACTATTGTCAGGTAGGATAAACTGAGTCTCCTAAATGAAAGTAAAAAATATATTGAGCAAGAACTTCTCATTCCATTGAACAGTCCTAAAATAAAAAGTAATGATCCTATTGTCATATTTCACTTATCAAAGCCAGGCCCTCTCAGGTCTAATTTGTGACATTTACATGGTGTATGCTGCTGTTACGCAGAACAAAGGAATCATGTGTTGAACCTGGGTAACATGCTTGATATGTACAAATCAGGAAAGGAGACAACTTGCACATTGATTGGAGACAACTTGAAAATTGATTGAATGGAAGTTCCTGGTGTGTGGTGGCACCAGAGCAACATGTAATGTGTCATCCACAGCATAAATATATCCCTTCACATTTGCAAAATCCTCATTTAGTGGAAACTAGATGAAGCTGCTGATGTGTCTCATCACTGAAGAAAGGACTTCTTGTAGCACACCACTGAAAGTTGGTTGTGACATGTTTCTAGACACTGCCACAGTTTATTGGAAGGATTCTGTAGCCACTAAATGGAGTACTGCCCCGAGTTTCACTATTGGTGTTATTGCTGTTGGATCCCTATCGTGAGGCGGAAGATCTGGCTCCAGGTGATGACATAAATCCATGATTATTTGCCTATTCAATTTGAATTCTTGTATAATGTTTCTTTCTTCCATGGTGGCAAGGTTTGGAAAAGGTCTGAACCCTTGAGGCCATCGTCTTTTACCTCTCCCTGGGTTAATATGACTGCATGTATGAAAAATGAAGAATGACTTAAAATGATTATACAAAACTTCGATAATCAAAACACATCTCATGTCATTGTTAAATTACATATGTTTTTATGACATAAATGTCTCCATAACTTTGTTATTGATGTTACAAATTAGAATTACAACTTTTTGCATTCTGATATTTTTTTTAAAATAATGTGGAAGTAATGCATTTGAAATGTATCATTTATACATTATTTAATATTTTATTCTCAAATTCTGTCAATGGACGTATAAAATACACTGCATCACTATCGATTTTAAAAAGAGTAACGCATTACATTATAATGTGTTACATTTTTAAATAAACAGTGTTTTACGTATTTTACATTGGTAAACAAACTAGCCACTATTCTGAGTTGTGGTGAAACCCTTCACATTTAAAAATACTTTGGGTCACATCCTAAAATGACGCCCGCCTAACCTTGCTGTCAGGACATTGGCAATCAGAAGGCCGTCGGCAGAAGTGACTGCATAGCAGGTATAACACTCCACGACAGTCACAGCCACAGGCTAACATGTGCAACGGCAATGCATGTAAGCCAATCAAAGTCCATCAAAGATTGTGTACATTGTGTACATGTACTAACAACACCAACAACACCTCCTCCACCAACAACACCTCCTCCACTTTTGCTGCTGTTATTGACCTCTGGGTGCCAGGATGCCAGGCAAAGCAGGTGACAGGGCCACTAACTTCTCCCCTGAAGAGTTAGAACTCCTCACCACAGTGGTCCTGTCCCTGTACACTGAGCTGTATGGGAAACCAGAGGAACAGTTACATACTTAAATGTAAAGTATGTTTCTAAGTAGCTCTCCTTTTTTAAATACACAGGCCAATTTTCTCCTGTTAGTTCCTGAGTGAAGTGTTGTGATTGGAGTGTAATCAACTCAAAATTTTGAATGGGGACATAATGATGTTTAACAATGTTAGAAATGTCTGTAAAGTGAAATGAAAAGTCATCTAAGAATAAGGTGACTTTTCATTTCTATTTACTCACAAATCATTATTACAATTTACAAACTGCATGCCTCTTACTTTTAGTGGCCAGTAGACACTACTCCATAAGTATAAGTGAAAAACACAGCCATATGTCAAAATGAGAGAAATGCAAAGTGCAAGAAATATTTCAAGTTATCAACTTGTCAGAATATTGTTTTGCAGTTTATTTTTATCCCATTTTCTGAAAAATGAGTATCTGTATGTTTTACCTATTACATGGTGCCACATATGGGGAAAGTAATATCCTGTGCTGTAAGTACAGATGATAAAGTCTCTCAATTATCCATACAAGTATGTTCCTTTCCTACACACCCATGTTCATACATCACCAAAAACCATGACACACATGGCAGCCCTTCCTTACTGCCCTTAGTCATTGTATGTGAATCAAACCATAGTATCTGGCTGTAAAAACATTAGGCACTAAGCCAATGTAGCTGTAGACGGGGGCTACTAATAATGTACAAATTGTTTAGCTTTCAGTAGCTCACAATGCATTATACAGTTGTATCACGCAGGCCCCATTTGAGGATTATGTAAGGTGTGATTCTCCATCACAATTGTGAGTAGGTAATGTTGGTCTGTTACAGATGGCATGGCATACAATGCACTTATGATACAGTGCATGTTTCTGACTTCACGAGGGTGGGTTGTTATTTCGACCAAACAATATTGAGCATCTGGTCAAAGCTGACTAGGAACATGAGTACAATAGCAAAGACATTTGATAAAAATGTTTTCACTGTAAGATTAAAGACAGTTCAGGTTGACAGCAGCAGACTGGCATGAAGCCTTACTCCTTCATAAATGTGTGTGGAGGTCGGACTGTTTGAAAAACAAGAATTTAGTAGGCAAACATTCTTAATTGAAACAGACAGGACTTTGTAAACATTGGTGACAGAGTTACCCATACCCCAGACAAAATGTTTGTGCCTTTTGTTATGTCCAAATGATGAATAAGCATTGAAGGACAGGTGTTCTTGAGAGGGACTTCTACAGATGGACAATGCACATGTTACAAAGCTTTCTTGCTTGGTATTTGATTTTGTGACATGAGTTCACTATTCATAACCTATCTGACCAATTCAGAGTTAGTATGCAATTCTAAGTGTCTAAGTGAATTTAACTAAAATGAGATAGGAGCAAAGATGGTAATTTGCTTAGCTGTGAGCAATTGGGTCCATGATATCTTTCCAACATGCATGAAGTAATGGTGAAGTATACCTAAATTTGAACGCCTTGCAGCGGGTAAAACAAAAAGAGCATGACATGTTTTCCTACTGAACCTCAAGAAATGTTTTATTTGCACAGATATACTAAAAATATTGTCTGTGTCTTTTCAGCATCATCAAGAGCAGGCGAAGGAGGCCTTGGCCATGAGGCGGGGAAGCAGCTGACATGGACAGGCACAGAATGTGAGGGAACCGGCACAGAAGCCACCAACTCTACATCTTCTTTGGAGGCCTCTACAGAAGACCAGTCCCTAGTGGCGGCAGACCCGATAGGACATTCACCATCTGTATCCTTGTCAGCCACCCACATTGCAATCTCCACCCTCCCTCTTGCTCTCTCCCTCAGTTGGCCAAACAAGCCTCCCTAAAAGAGGTGGTGTATCCTTTGCTACAGGCACCTCTCCACTCCCCTATCCCCCAGCTGTAATCAGTGAAGAGTCTATAGACCTCTTATGCAGCATCTCTGTAAGCCAGACAGCAATTGTGAGTGGCATTCAGGGGCTTAGTTCCCAAATTACACAAAGGGTTGCATTGCTTGATGCCATTTATAGTTCCATGTCTGACATGGAGCAATTGCTTGTAAAAATAGCCCCTGCACTGACCAAGCCTCCAACCAGACCCACCTTTTATTACTACTGATGCCCCTTCCTCATCCCAAATCCCAAATCCCACCTTCCACCCTAATCCCAAACTTTCTCATTTTTTTATTACACGCACCCACTACAACAGACAAAAACATCACCCACACCCACACAAACACACCAAGAAACACAAGCATACACCCATCCAACAGACACACACTACTTACACTCCACCCACATGCAAAACACTATCCACCACCACATCCACAACCACCATAACCAGCACAACCACAACACCACCATACACACACAACCACCACACCCACCACACACACACAAGACCACACCCACAACAACCACCACCACAGACACATTAACCACACCACCACAACAACCCCAACCACAACCAGAACCACACCCACAAGCACCACTACCACAACATCCACCTCTGCATCTCACTCATCCAAACACACACATCCACACAACCTATGCTCAAGACAACAACCACAGATGCACACACTCACCATCACCTGAACACAGTACATGTACCAACCCACACACATCCAAATATACACTGTCACAGAAAAGCACATGCACCCTAACACCCACCAAACACCAGTGCACACACTCACCCACTCACCCAAATGACACACACCTTCCAAGACATGCACACCCAAACATGCACCACATACAGCAGACCCACATGCACCTGCACTACAGACAGAGATACACACACCCATTCCAGCTCCCTCTACCTTCCAAACCATATACTCTCCCACCCCTTCTACCCCTTCTCCTCCTCACGTTTTCACTTTTGCTGTGTCCTTGACCCCTGTCAGTTCCAAACCCACCATTCGTAAGAAAGATCATTGAGGTGTCTGCTCTGCCCACTAGACATTCTTCCTGAGGAGGTTGTATTTGGCAGTGTACTTAGGATACAAGTACTGGGTCTGACGCTCACAGGATTATGCAGGACTGTTGGACATTAATATTTGATTTTTTATTTTAATTTCAATATGAAAGACACATTTATGGTCACATCGTATTGGAAATCTATAAGCAAATACATACGAATAGAATACATCTAACTCTACATAAGTGTTCTTTGCATGCTCTCTGACTCACAAAATAGACCTGTGCTGAACAAGCGATTGGCTTTCATTAACTTTGGGCCTCATATGTAGCACAATCCTATTAAAAGTAGCAAGGAAGCCCAAACAATAAACTAGACTCAGTATTTCAGAATTACTACATGAAGAACTAAAAGACACATTTATGGCCACATGATTATATAAACCAATAAACCAATAAACAAATGCATAACAAATACAAACAAATAAGAAGAAAGAAATCACATTAAACCTGATTACGACTCTGTAGTTATAGTTACTATTCACAAATATAGGAATTCCTCTGATATTAGCTCCCTAATGACTTCCCACCCTTTTGACGGATCACCATGAAACATTCGAGACCTATAGCATTTTTTACATTTTGGGATGATGTACATTTTTTTGATGAATTCTTAATGGAATGCAAAGATGAAAGGGGGTCCCAAAATGTGTTTTTTACCAATGCTTTTTCCATAGACTATTGTATTTGACGTAGCGTGAAAACAGCTGAATGGATTTACACGAAGTTTGGCAGGATTATACATTATGGTGCAGAGATTATGCTTTTTGGGTACTGCAGTTAAGTATGGTGAGTATTGTTTAAGTTTTAAGGCATTCAACCTTAGTGTTATCTGCCATGAAATTTCACAAACTTTTGTGAAATTACCACAAGCTAAGTGGTTATAGGTATTGACCTACTATTCACCTATATCTAAGGCCCTAAACCGAGCACAGCCAAAGTTTAGTAAAACATTATGGCTGCCTTTTCATTCTCTAACAACAGCCATTATCCAATTATATACTGGCTTGTCATTGTAATGTACCACTATATACTTCAAAGTTATCATAGTATACCATGGCCCAAAATGCAACTAAGGCCTTGCTAATTATTGATTTGCAGTGCCCTTTTGTCACTCATGGTGTTGCCTGGGCAATACAATACTTAAGTCAGATTTACAAAGAAACGCAAGACCACCATGTATGGACCTGGTTTGATTGGTAAATCTAGATAAACGCCAGGCAGCATAATTTGTGTTTTGGCCTATTCTGCATACCATAATCTACACTGCTGCTAAATTTCACATACATCCGTATGCCATGCCACTTTAGCCACTTTACTATATGCTATTCCACTCTATGTCAGTCTACTGTATGCCTATACATTATATGAGACTCCACTCTACGCTATTACACTGTACACAATGCCACTGTACGCCACTCCAATCAGCGTCACTCCAATATATGCCAATCTACTGGATGCTACTCCACTATATGCTATTCCATTCTAGATCATTCAACTGCCACTCCACTCTAATCTATTTCACTGTCCGCCACTCCACCACACAGCACTCACTGTACACTATTCCATGTATGCCACTCTACTCAATGCTGCACCACTCATCACCACTCCACTCTACACCATTTAATTTTATGCCATTTGTTTAGGCCCTACTCCAAATGTAGGGCACTTCACGGTATGGTATTACACCCTACCACAATCCATTCTATGCTATCCCATTGGATGCCACTCCACTGTATGCCACTGCACTGCATGCTATTACACTCTACCCCATTCCACTCCATTTTCACCACTTCACTTTATGCCACTCCACTGTACGCTACTCCACTATACGCTATTCTAGTGAAAAAAAATGTTCAAGTAAAATACACCATTTTGGCATGAAGACAGAATTTGATTCAAGAAAGTGTGTTTGCTTGGTTTGGTGCTAATTAGTTCAGTAGTTTTTGAGAAATTAGGATTACAAAAAAGTGTCAGGTGGGCTTCAAAGGGTTTAGATTAAGAAATATACAGACTGTTAGTCCACAGACGGGCAGTGAACTTGGCATTGTGGACTATATTGAGACCCAAATTTAAAAATGAACAAATCTGATAGGATGAAGGAGCTTTATTTACTATCGTTCATTTTGGGTCCACAACTATGATGTCAGGTTCCCTGTCAAAAAGCATATGATTAACTAGCAGCAAATGGAAACATATGTTGCAGCTGTCAATACAGGAAGTGGAGCATGGTCGCTATATTTTGGAGAAAAAAAAAGCACAATAATGGTGTCGCGTGGGCTCTCATTATCCTAAATGAGACTACTGGATTACTAGGCAGCAGGATCGATAACGGTGTGGGGGACTGAGTCTGACCAACGTGTAAGGAACTCTGGGGGTTATTCCAACTTTGGAGGAGGTGTTAATTTGTCCCAAAAGTGACGGTAAAGTGACGGATATACCACCAGCCGTATTACGAGTTCCATAGGATATAATGGACTCGTAATACGGCTGGTGGTAAATCCGTCACTTTTCCATCACTTTTGGGACGGATTAACACCTCCTCCAAAGTTGCAATAACCCCCTCTGTCACCCTAAATCCGGTTTTGCTCCGGCTAACTAGCAGTGCCTCATTTCTCCCACGAGGAAGAAATGATTTGGCAGCCGAGCGCATGACATCTTTGGAACTTCTCAGGGAAGTCGTGGTCACTCAGATCCAAACCAACTCTCTTATTTCCAATATGATCTCATATCCAAATGACAAAGACAGTATAAGTTTTATATAATGTTTTAATAAAACGACTGTATTTTAGATATTAAGGCGTGAGCCGCAATAACCAGAACAATACAACACAGTAGGATTGAAATAGTCACCAGGAGAGTAAAACATAAGAACAAAGCTATCATATTGTCTAACAGTTTCTACTCTCCCTCTGCTTGTTCTATTTAGAGCACAGCATGTTAAGCTTCTAGCTTGCCTGTCAGAATCACTGTGGAGACATCAGCCCTCATACCTGAGCAAAGACCTGTGATCTTGGTTCTGCATCTGCAACGAGGCAGTCAGCGTCTAGTTGTGGTTCCCTGGTCGGAATCTCCCTCTTGCGTGTATTGGGACAAGGAAGTGATTTTATAACTAACATGTCATAGTGATCACAAAATGTCCCTACGCAGGAATGCCAAGTCTAAACTCCTACCACGTCTATCGGCAATGTACCAGACTGTATCCTTGACTGAAGCACAGAGTAAATATGTTATGGAGAACTCCAGTGCTGAAGTAGGCAAAACAGTGTGATATGAATAAAAAAACAACACCGTAGAACTGGCTATTTGAAAAATAACAGTACGAAGCCTAATAAAAAGCATGTAGAGCAAAGTGCACAGAGGCTCTAAGCTGTCAGCAAATGAATAAAATATATTCAGGGCAAAGTGCACAAAGGCCTAAAGCCTGAAGCTAAAGCGCAATGAATATGTAAAACTGACCACACTACAAGGGGGTAGTGTGAGCAACCACCGACCCTCTGGATCAGGTGGAGCGCCCAAAGGGACCCCGTAAGATTAATTTAAAAAAATCGATTTCCCATTGGGTTTATAACAAAATTAAGAATTAAACTACAATACGAATAAGAACAGAGTAAGAATAAGAATGCAAAAAGAACAAATAGACATCAAAAATAAGAAAATAAAAATAAGTAAAACAACAGTTAATGCGTTGTGGGGGTTGACCGACTACAATGGGCCCGGTTCACCAAATACAAACCTTTTGACCTCATCAAAGTTATACCAATTAGGAACATCGGTTAAAAGCACATGCTTAATTAACACCAAATACTTAAATTATTAAATGATATTAATTGATAGTTGTCTTATTAACTGTGCTAATACTACAGTGACACGTAATCACACCTATAAAATTGTTTTGTCATTTGTAATTGTATCTGTAATCATGGTAGTGTTGGAGTGTGTCTTTTTAAAAGCAATATTAATTATGTAATCTTACAATATATTGTGTAATGAAGCTGCATATAAAATGTGTTAACATAGAAAATAATACACGCGTTTGAAATGTGCCCACGGCGAGTGGCTACCAACGTATATGAAGACTAATGAAAAGGCTTATTAATTCATGCTGTTTTCCTGAAGGACACAAAGCTGTATTTTTCCAAGAGCTATGTGTGTGTAGCCGTAGTAAATTCTTTCTCATGAGAACCGGCTTGCTCAAGGCAACGTTCTTGCTAGATGCAAGAGTGTAATTCGTAACAGGTGCAAGGTTAACCGTACTAGGAGAAGACAATGAAGACACTGACTGGAGCGCAAAGTGTAACATTCTCTACCTGACATTCCAACTGTTGAAGATGTCAATAACATGGACCAATCCGCGACATGGGAACTGTAAACTGTGGAAAATTCTAGTAAGGTGCTCACCGAATTATTGGACAGAGATAATAATGCACCAAACCTTATCCATTGAGGAATTAGGGAATAGTTAGACCGCTTTTGATTTAACGGCGTGACCCAAGGAAAGCGGGCTCTCACTTACACTTTAACTTTGACTTTTACCATTGCCATTTGCCATTCTCTTTGCCTTGAGACCTTTGTTAGAGTACCTTTTGCTTGTTGCTATATATTAGTTTAATTGTCCTGTCACTTTAAACCATCCTCTGCCCCATTCTTGCCCGATACTTACTTCGCCTCCATCAGAGGGAAGCGATCATTCCTTAGCTATGCTATATTGAGATTTTGCCCAGCCCTATCTCTGCTGATGGTGAATCAACTGATGTCCTGAGGACGAAGACTGACGCTGCTTTGTGATCTGTTGGATTGGTAACTATCCGATGCAAATTGTGATTTGTCTGTTTGCCTTTTCTTTCTAGGTACCAACTGCTATTTTGATAGAGGCCTTAGTATAGAAGTTTTCTAAATTTGTGTTCACTAAAATGTTTTGCATGATGCCCAACATGCTAAAGCCAACTTGAGGTTAATTAAGGCGTTCACTAATATCTTGTGCAAATAGACAAATGAGTGAGTTCTTGCTTTGTTGAATCACGTACTAATGAGACTCTGCTAAGTTGCTTCATATGAATGTTGTGCCTAAATGCTGAATGAATATAGCCGATGCATTGCATAAGTTGTGCTTTGATTACTAATTAGGATTGTTTTGGCATGGTTTTTTGTTAATGAGATTAACAGACATGGGGGGTCATTTTGACCCTGGCGGTACGAGACCGCCAGGGCTAAAATGACGGAAGCACCGCCAACAGGCCAGCGATGATAATCCACCTGGGCAGCGCTGCTAGCAGGGCTGCCCAGGGGATTACGAGTCCCTCTCCCGACAGCCTTTTCCTGGTGGTTTGCACCGCCAGGAAAAGGCTGTCGGAAAGGGGAGTCGCGGGGCCCCTGGGGGCCCCTGCACTGCCCATGCCACCGGCATAGGCAGTGCAGGTGCCCCCTGACAGGGCCCCATGGAGCTTTTCACTGTCTGCATAGCAGATGGTGAAAAGCGTGACGGGTGCAACTGCACCCGTCGCACAGCCGCAACACCGCCAGCTCCATTTGGAGTCGGCTCCTGTGTTGCGGTCGAGATCCCCGCTGGGCCGGCGGGCGGAGCGGGAGTGCCGTGGCGGGAGTGCCGTGGCAGTCTGATCTTGGCGGGCGGCTCATGCCGCCCGCCAAGGTCGTAATCAACCCCATGATGTTATATTGTAACCAACAGGGATATAAATATCTTAACTTTTGACTAAACTGGTGTGGTTATTCGTGACTGAGAAGTCATGGTGTGTTTGATAATTAATTCTTATTAAATGTTTATTGATTAGTGATTGTTATTATTGATTGTTTATTGATCTATTGATTGGTGATGCCAAGAAAATATTTCATACTGGGAAGGGGTTGGTCCCTTGAGGTCCTGGTACGGAGGGTACATAGTGAAGCGGGTTTGGTGGTAGGCAAGGTATGCCGCATAAATAAGGTTTCGTGGATTTGTATTTTTCAATGATGCAAATTGTTGAGATGATGTGTCCCTAAGTCCGAAATGACTTTCCCGGAATTTCGGAGCTTGCTGAAGGGAGTTTGAGTATGTTCTTGGCGTTCTAGTGACAGTGTGAACGAAGTAGGGTTTTGCGCTTGCACAGCTTATGCATATCGCAGGTGAATTGTGATGTTTGTGAGGATTTTAGGCCAGATGATGATGTTTTAGTAGGAGTGGGCATACTCCGCAGTATGAGAGTAGGGAAGTTGGTGAACTGCATGTGAATGTGGCACTTTGTGCTCAAAATATTTGCCCACATGGTTGTTGATGATGTACGGACCCTGCGTGGTCTAAGACTCCAGAGTATATTGATAAGTGTATAAGACACTTGGTTTATGTTGTAATTTCTGCAGTTAAATAGGTCGATAGTGAAGTCGAAACGTCAAGTATGAGTCAAAGTGAGTGAATGAAAACTTTGATGGAGATTTGGTGAATTCTAAAGTGCACTAGAACAATAATCCATTGACAAGTCGAGAGTAGAATTTGCATGTCAAAATTTGCTTGCGGGTGTGGGATCTGAGAAGGAGAGAGTAGCGCAACAGCAGGTCCCCATGGTACCTAGACAGCAAATGCAAGTGCCTCTAGCCCCAATGGAACAGCAACAGGTGATGCTTCCTCAACAGGTCACAGGTCAAAGAGTGAGTCAGTATCACACAGTGCAACAGTACCCATTGCGTGATGAGAATGGAATAAACGATGACTGGTCGGATGAGAGTTCAGACGGTGAAGAGTGTAGGCTTGCAGCATCCCTAGAGGTAGATCAGAGAGGACCCTATGTTCAGGGGAAGGTAATGGTTCACAAGGTTTCATTCTTGGTTGACACAGGAGGTACACGCTCCACAGTCAGAAGCGCAGAGATTCCGAAACTTCCCCTTTCGGGACGGACAGTTAAGGTAGTGGGAGTAGCAAACCAACTCCTGACTAACCCAATCACAGATCCGGTTCAGGTTGAGCTTGGCACTTTCCAAGGATTGCACAGATTTGTGGTTCGCGATTCAAGTCCCGTATCCTTACTGGGAAGAGACTTATTGTGCAAGACGAGGTGTTCAATCACCTGTTCCAATGAGGGAATTGAGGTTCAGACAAACAGTGATGATGAAGGGGAGGAACAGGGTTCAGAGCCTGAAACTGATACAACAGATGAGGAATATCCTCTGTTTAACTTCTTTCCGATGTTCACCGTGGCTGATCTCCCGGCAGACTTACAGGGAACAGTTCAAGAAAAGGTGTGGGACCTGACAGAGAAAGAAGTAGGGCTGATAAAAGGAGTAGAGCCAGTCAAAATCAGTGTGAAGCATAACGCTGCGTTCCCCCAGATACGGCAGTATCATATGGCGCATGGTGTCCTTATAAAGGTTGCGCAAATCATTGCAGATTTTGTGAAACAGGGAGTCCTGAAAGAGGTGTTGAGCAGTCCATGTAATTCACCTATAATGGGGCTGAGAAAGCTTTGTAGGAAGGTTCGTATTGTCCAAGATTTGAGGAAGATAAATGACATAGTGGTGAAATGTTGCCCAGTGGTGCCAAATCCAGATGTGATTATGTTTCAGATTCCATGAAATGCAGAATGGTTCACAGTAATTGATCTGTCCCAAGCGTTCTTTTCTGTGCCTCTTCATGAGGACAGCCAATTTCTCTTCAGTTTTAAAGTCTTGGACAAGGTCTACAGTTGGTGTTGAATTCCTCAAGGGTTTTTGGAATCACCTTCCATATCCAATCAGATACTGAAGAAGAATTTGGAGTAATGGGAACTGCCTTTCCAATCAACTATAGTGCAGTACATTGATGATTTGTTGATCGCATCTAAAACAAGGGACGAGTGCAAGTACGATTTGATTGCCTTACTGAATCACCTGGGAAAGACTGGGCACAAGGTGTCCCCAAAGAAACTGCAATATTGTCAGAAAGAGGTGAAGTATTTGGGTCATCAGATTGAGAAAGGGTCAAGGAAGCTATCCAGAGAAAGAATAACCGCAGTGTTACAGATGAATCCCTCAACGACACGGAGAGATGTTAGGATGTTTCTAGGAACGGTGGGTTATTGTCGCCAGTGGATCCCAAATTTCTCAGTCATTTCTAAGCCATTGCAGAGGCTGATGGTCAAGGAGAATCAGGATGCCATAGTTATGAGAGAGAAGGAAATGAGAGCGTTCACTGAGTTAAAAGAGAGCATGTGTAGGGCTCCAGCTCTGGGTATGCCTGATTACACAAAGTCTTTTGTTCTGTTTTGTCATGAACGTGACGCATGTTCTTTGTCTGTCTTGACACAGGTCCATGGTGTTGTAAACCGACCAGTAGCATATTTTTCAGCTACTTTGGACCCAGTTGCAGCAGCCTTACCGGGTTGTCTGCATGCAGTAGTAGCAGTTGGACAAAGCCTCATATAATGTGAAGGCATAGTGATGGGACATCCTCTAACAGTCATGGTCCCTCACTCAGTGGAGATCCTCCTGACACGAACAAAAATGCAGCACATGACAAATGCAAGATTGACGAAATATTAAACGATTATATTGGGGTCACCAAATGTAACGTTAAAGAGATGTACAATGTTGAACCCGGCAACTTTGCTTCCAAGTGAAAATACAGAGGTTGAAAATATGGAAGATGTAGAACATGATTGTCTTGAGGTAACAGAAATGTGCACCAAACCGAGACCTGATATTAAGGATACCCAATTGGAGGAAAATTACCAAATTATCTTTGTCGATGGCTCATGTTTGAGACACTCAGTAGGTGTGCTGAGAGCTGGATATGCTGTATGCACGATTTCTGGTATCCTGGAAGCGTCCTGGCTTCAAGGAGTGTATTCCGCTCAGGTAGCTGAACTGGTAGCTCTTACTAGAGCTTGTCATGTCTCTGCTCAGATGAGAGTGACTATCTCTACTGATAGTCGATATGGATTAGTAATTGTTCATGATTTTGGCCAACTATGGTCACAGAGGGGTTATTTGACCTCTTCTGGCTCGCCAGTGAAAAATGGTGAAAGAATTAAGCAGTTGTTGCATGCGATTCAGTTACCTCATGAAATTGCAGTGGTGAAATGCAGTGCACACTTGAAGTCACAAGACTTTGTTTCAATGGGAAATGAATATGCGGATCAAGTCGCAAGGTTTTGCGCATTGAACTGCATATCATTTAAGGATCAATGGGAATTGTTGCCTGAAAAAGAAAATGAGACATGTACAGGTTATGCATTGAGGGTGATTGGCACGTTAGAAGAGCTGAAATTGTTGCAGGGTCGTGCCAGCAAAGATGAGAAGCGTTCCTGTGTTAGGATGCAATGCGTACAAAGACCAGATGATTTGTGGGTTTCAGACGAAGGGAAAATGGTCTTGCCGAACAGTCTTTTGTCACATTTTGCAAGGTTTTATCATGGCCAAGCACATATTGGGAGGGATGCCATGATCAGGTTGTTCAAGATTGACTGATTTAATCCAAAATTTAGACAAGCTGCAGAGGTGATATGCCATTGTTGTATCATCTGCCAACAGATGAATGCGGGGAAAGGGACAGTGGTGAATTTGAGCCACATTGGGAGAGCCGGAGGTCCATTTAGCAGAATGCAATTGGATTTAATTGAGATGCCTGTGTGTGGAGGTTTGAGATATGTGTTGGTGATTGTGTGTATCTTTAGTCATTGGATTGAAGCTTACCCTACACGTAGAAATGACAGCCTCACAGTAGCGAAGTTGCTGCTCAGGGAATTGATACCGCGTTTCGGTTTTCCGATCTCTTTAGAATCAGATAGGGGAAGTCACTTCAACAATGAGGTGGTTAGGTTGCTGTGTGCAGTATTGAACATTGAGCAGAAGTTGCATTGTAGCTACCGCTCTGAAGCATCAGGATTAGTGGAACAGATGAATGGTACCCTGAAATCGAGAATGGTGAAATTGTGTGCAGCCACGAATTTGAAATGGCCCGACGCATTACCTTTAGTGTTAATGTCAATGAGAAATACACCTAACAAGAAGTCTGGACTGTCTCCGCATGAGATTCTCATGGGTCGAGCTATGAGACTGCCCGCAGTGCCTGCAAATGCTCTTGTGAATATCATGGATGATATGGTGTTGGACTACTACAAGGGTCTGGCTGATGTGGTCCGCTCTTTTTCTCACCAGGTGGAAGCTACCAACCTGCCACCGATTCATGATCCAGGACACAACCTGAAAGCTGGTGACTGGGTTGTCATCAAGAAACATGTAAGAAAGACGTGCTTGGAGCCACGTTGGAAGGGACCCTACCAAGTGATACTAACGACTACCACTGCAGTGAAGTGTGCAGGAGTTCCGAACTGGATCCATGCCAGTCACACGAAAAAGGTGACGTGTCCAACTCATGAGGAAGTTGAGTTGTTGAAAGTACCAACAACAGACAAGGAAGTATCAGGGCAGGAGAATGATTGAAGGGGAACTGAGACTGAAGGAGAGCCTGTTGAGGATGGCTTGGTCACTCCAGTAAGAGACGAGGGAGAAGAGATCCAGAGGGGTGACAGTGAGCCTATCTCAATTGAGGCAGCAGGGGAGCCTAGTCAAAGAGAGGTTCTCCCAGAAGTAGACGATTATGAGAATGAGCCAGAGCACTTGACAGACCCAGAAGGAGAAGGAGCTGAGGTGGAGGTCCAGACTCCTCCTGAGCAGATTGCAGGTCCATCGAGCGAAAAACCCCTAGAGCAAAGAGAGGAAGAAGGGCTGCCACAGGAAAGATCAAAGACTAAAGAGATACAGAAAGGAGACAAGTGGCCAGACTTACAAGTTAAAAAGGGACAAGGAAGAAGTAGACACAACAAGGAGAGAAGATCTAAGTGAAGGAGAGTTGCAAGGTGGTCACAAATTGAAAAGGAAAAGAGTAGCAAATAGAAGGTACGCAGGTCTTGAATGGGCGTATGCAACGATAGCTGAATGGCAACAGGAGTTCCTGGCGCTCTGTTTTGATCGAGAAGCCCCAGGTCAATACTTTGGCATCTGAGTCTGGCGGAATGATCTGAAAGGGGTGTAAAGATTTGAGCTAAGATCGAACTTGAGAAAAGAGACTGAGAAATTACCGGATGAGACTTTGAGAACCTGAGTTGACTTTTGAAAAACGATTTTGACAAGCTGCTAACGTGAATTGACAAGGGATCCTGGAAGTGAAATTGAAAAGTGTAAATAATCGCTGAAAGAAGATTTTCTTTGTTCTGACTTTTGCTGCAGGAGAGAATTATTAACCACACCCTCTGTTGTTGTTGTTTTGAATTAACTATCCTTCACTGTTTTATTCTTTACAGATCATGGCTAACACTAGGCAGGAGAATTGAAGGAGTAGGCGATGTAAATACTTGGGTGTTAGTTTAAGTATTGTGTGTGTGATATTCATTGTGGTTGTGATTCTGGGTATGACACTAATGGATAAGAGTGGGACTAACAATGCTACAGTTCCGGAGACTACCACTGCACTAACAGCTTGGGAGAGGTTTGAGCTGGACGAGAGACATTTGCATGAGGGAACTAATGCAAAAGGGGAACTTTCTACTAACGTTTTCTATTGCTTCCTGAGTGAGTATGTTGAGACAATGGAAGCAAAGGATTGCTTTGTGTGCACACAGATTCCTGTTTCGGCACAAGAGGGGGGTTACCTATCATAGCTTGCCATTAACTTATGGGATAAGTTGTAGTCCGCTACTAACAAGATTTTATAACCAGGAGGAGATCCAATACTTCTATTCTAATCATGATTTAGTGTTTTCTTATGTACCTATAATAGAGGATTTGAGTGGTGTACCTAGATACTATAGTATAAAGTTAGTTAAAGGATTATTTGAGCCGACATTGACAATTACTACATCTTATGCACATCGCAATAATTTGACATGGTTACTTACCTGTAGAGAAAAGCTTTTTCGATCACACGGAGGAAAGAAGGAGGGCATTAAAGGGTAAATTAGAAAAACTATTACAGCAGCAAGCTTTTGCTAGTAGTGAAGGTTATGGCGCAGTTAGAGAGCAAGGGAAGTTAGCTTTAGATGCATTACACATAGAGAAGCTTTGTATATCTAGGCCAAAATCATATTATGACAATGTGTTTGTGGGAATGAGTGAATGTAAGCATGTGTTTTTGTTTCAGAGTAAATGGACGTTGATGTTAAATGGGCAGGACCCAGCGAGCCCAGGGATCTATTACATATGTAGGCTGAATGCTTCTTACCGTCTTCCAAAGGGATGGTATAGGACATGTTACTTGGAGATCGTTTTCCCAAAGATATACCAACTTGACGATTTGAAAAGGTTTCTGAAATTGTCTGAATTACATCGAACTAGACAGAAGAGAGAAACCGCTGCTGGCGTAGTGGGAGACATATTTGGGGCGATAATTCCTTCAGTGGTAGTTATCTTGAATTCAATAAAGATTTGAAAGTTGTCTACTATTGTGGATAACATGCTGACAAATTTTTCGGGAGCTATACTCCTAATGGATACTGAACTTGCTGCGGAGAGGGCGATGACTCTTCAAAACAGGCTTGCTTTAGACATTCTTTTAGCAAAAAATGACGGAGTTCGTAGGATGCTTAATGAGCGTCATTGTTGCGCATAAATACCAGATAATAGTAATGAGATTAGAAGTATGCTTACTAACTTGGCTAGGGATAGTACAGACCTGAAAGAACTGAAAGAACTTGGTGTTTGGGAAAAGGTTGGAAGGGGTTTTGCTTCAGTGGGGAATTGGCTTAGCAACATTTGGCATGGGATAGTGTCTAAAATAGTATAGGGGATTTTAATTGTTGTAGTTTGCCTATTTGGATTATGGGTGGCATGTAAAATTAGCAAAAAGATACAATTGAATAAGACAAAAAAATAATAAGAGGAGGGAAGAAAAAGAAAGGGAAAAATTGTTTAGGGAAAAATTCAAGGGGAAGCCAATAAATGAAGAGATTGAAATGAAAGAGTTTTGACTGATGTAAAAATTTGTGGGGAAGGTTTTGTGTGATGACAAGTGTAATCAGAGGAGAGATTGTTGGAGTGTGTCTTTTTAAAAGCAATATTAATTATGTAATCTTGCAATATACTGTATTGTGTAATGAAGCTGCATATAAAATGTGTTAACATAGAAAATAATGCACATGTTTGAAATGTGCCTATGGGGAGTGGCTACCAACGTATATGAAGACTAATGAAAAGTCTCATTAATTCAGAGTTTTCTGCAATAATGTTTGAATTTGTATTAGTAGATTATAATTAGGGTTATGTGTTAAGAATTTGCTTTATTAACTTAGCGAGGGTTTGGGCCTAACTGCCTGGCCTCATATTGAATTGTATTTTCTAACGTGTAATGTGCTGTTTTCCTGAAGGACATGAAGCTGTATTTTTCCAAGAGCTATGTGTGTGTCGCCGTAGTAAATTCTTTCTCATGAGAACCGAATTGCTAAAAGCAACGTTCTTGCTAGATGCAACAGTGTAATTCGTAACAGGTGTAGGTTAACCGTACTAGGAGAAGACAATGAAGACACTGACTGGAGCGCAAAGTGTAACATTCTCTACCTGACATTCCAACCGTTGAAGACGTCAATAACATGGACCAATCCGCGACATAGGAACTGTAAACTGTGGAAAATTCTAGTAAGGTGCTTACCGAATTATTGGACAGAGATAATAATGCACCAAACTTTATCCAATGAGGATTTAGGGAATAGTTAGACGGCTTTTGATTTAACGGCGTGACCCAAGGAAAGCGGGCTCTCACTTACACTTTAACTTTGACTTTTACCATTGCCATTTGCCATTCTCTTTGCTATGAGACTTTTGTTAGAGTACCTTTTGCTAGTTGCTATATATTAGTTTAATTGTCCTTTCACTTTAAACCATCCTCTGCCCCATTCTTGCCTGATACTTACTTCGCCTCCATCAGAGGGAAGCGATCATTCCTTAGCTATGCTATATTGAGATTTTGCCCAGCCCTATCTCTGCTGATGGTGAATCGACTGATATCCTGAGGACGAAGACTGACGCTGATTGATGATCTGTTGGATAGCTAACTATCCGATGCAAAATGTGATTTGTCTGTTTGCCTTTTCTTTCTAGATACCAACTGCTATTTTGATAGAGGCCTTAGTATAGAAGTTTTCTAAATTTGTGTTCACTAAAATGTTTTGCATGAAGCCCAACATGCTAATGCTAATTTGAGGTTAGTTAAGGCGTTCCCTAATATCTTGTGCAAATAGACAAATGATTGAGTTCTTGCTTTGTTGAATCACGGACTAATGAGACGCTGCTAAGTTGCTTCATACCAATGATGTGCTTAAATGCTGAATGAATATAGCCGATGCATTGATTAAGTCATGGTTTGATTACTAATTAGGATGGTTTTGGCGTGGTTTATTGTTAATGAGATTAACCCCTTCCCCGCCACGGACGTAATGGTTACGTCCATGGCAGCGCCCGTGTGGCGCCATGGACGTAACCATTACGTCCTGAATGCTTCCCTCGGGAGAAGTGCTAGCGCTCCTCCCGAGGGCCGCCCCCCCCCCCCCCCCTAGGTCAGGGCTGACCGGGGAATCCCTTCCCCTTCCACCCCCGACCCCCCCCACCCCCCCCCCCCGTGACGTCAGCGCGCGCGCGCTGATGTGTCACAGGGGCCTCCCTCGTCGCGCTGGAAGCTCTGCTTCCAGCGCGATTGAAAAAGAAATGCAAAAGCATTTCTTTTTCAATCACTTGGGAGGCCCGGAGGGGCTTCAAAGGGAAGGAAAAGTATTTCCTTCCCTTTGAAGTCCCTCCGAGGGTTTCAAAAGCCGGATTGCTTGCAATCCGGCTTTTGAAACCCCACTAGACACCAGGGATTTTTTTTTTTTTTTTAAATTGACAAAAGGGAGCGACCCCTTGGGCAAGGGTCGCTCCCAGGGGGGGCATTTTTTTGAAAAGGCCTTTTCTGCCTTTATTTTTTTTTATTGAGGTGGGGAGCGACCCCTTAGGCAAGGGTCGCTCCCCTTGGGGGAAAATTATATTTTGGCCATTTCTGCCCCCCTTGGGGGCAGATTGGCCTATTTTGATGAGGCCAATCTGCCCCCAAGGGAGGGAGAAACCACTAGACACCAGGGATTTTTTTTTTTTTTTATTGTTATTGACAAAAGGGAGCGACCCCTTGGGCAAGGGTCGCTCCCAGGGGGGGCATATTTTCGGAAAGGCCTTTTCTGCCCCCCCAGGGGGCAGATCGGCCTACTATTAGGCCGATCTGCCCCCAGGGGGGGCAGAAACCTCTAGGCACCAGGGACCATTTTTTTTTTTTTTGTTTCATTTTTTTTTTTTTGGTGGGGAGCGACCCCTTAGGCAAGGGTCGCTCCCCTTGGGGGAAAATTATATTTATTTTATTTATATTTATATTTATTTTAGGCCATTTCTGCCCCCCCGGGGGACAGATCGGCCTATTATTAGGCCGAACTGCCCCCGGGGGGGGGGGGTGCAGAACACTCTAGGCACCAGGGCAATTTTTTTTTTGTGTTTTTTTTTTGTTGTTGTTTCTTTTTTTAGAGATGGGGAGCGACCCATCAGGCAAGGGTCGCTCCCCTGGGGGGGCAAATTGTATTTAGACCATTTCTGGCCCCCTGGGGGCAGATTGGCCAATTTTAGGTCAATCTGCCCCCAAGGGGGCAGAAACCACTAGGCACCGGGGATTTGTTTTTTGGCGCCAATGTCACGCAGGGGGAGCGACCCCGTAGGCAAGGGTCGCTCCCGGGTGGGGGTGGGTGTTGGGGGGGCAAATTTATTTTAGGCCATTTCTGCCCCCCCGGGGGGCAGATCGGCCTATTATTAGGCCGATCTGCCCCCGGGGGGGGGGGCAGAAACCTCTAGGCGCCAGGGGAATTTTTCTTTTTTTTCTTTGTTTTTTTTTTTTTAGAGATGGGGAGCGACCCATCAGGCAAAAGTCGCTCCCCTGGGGGACAAATTGTATTTAGGCCATTTCTGCCCCCTTTGGGGGCAGATTGGCTGAGTTTAGGTCAACCTGCCCCCAAGGGGGCAGAAACCACTAGGCACCGGGGATTTGTTTTTTGGTGCCAATGTCACGCAGGGGGAGCGACCCCGTAGGCAAGGGTCGCTCCCGGCGGGGGAGGGTGGGGGTTGGGGAGGCAAATTTATTTTAGGGCATTTCTGCCCCCCCCCCCCTGGGGCCGGCTGAGCTACAGGCCAAACACCACAGGTAGGCACCTTGCAAAAAACACCTCTGTTTTCTGTGAAAAAATATGTTGTGTCCACGTTGTGTTTTGGGCCATTTCCTTTTGTGGGCGCTAGGCCTACCCACAGAAGTGATGTACCATTTTTATCGAGAGACTTAGGGGAACACTGGGTGGAAGGAAATTTGTGGCTCCTCTCAGATTCCAGAACTTTCTGTCACCAAAATGAGAGGAAAAAGTGTTTTTTGGGCCAAATTTTGATGTTTGCAAAGGATTCTGGGTAACATAACCTGGTCAGAGCCCCGCAAGTCACCCCATCTTGGATTCCCCTGGGTTTCTAGTTTTCAAAAATGCACTGGTTTGCTAGGTTTCCTCAGGTGTCGGCTGAGCTACAGGCCAAAATCCACAGGTAGGCACTGCTTTTTATAAAAAAATGTGATGTGTCCACGTTGTGTTTTGGGCCCTTTCCTTTCGTGGGCGCTAGTCCTACCCACACAAGTGATGTATCATTTTTATCGGGAGACTTGGGGGAACACTGGGTAGAAGGAAATTTGTGGCTCCTCTCAGATTCCAGAACTTTCTGCCACAGAAATGTGAGTAACATGTGTATTTTTAGCCAAATTTTGAGGTTTGCAAAGGATTCTGGGTAACAGAACCTGGTCCGAGCCCCGCAAGTCACCCCTCCTTGGATTCCCCTAGGTCTCTAGTTTTCAGAAATGCACAGGTTTGGTAGGTTTCCCTAGGTGGCGGCTGAGCTAGAGGCCAAAATCTACAGGTAGTCACTTTGCTAAAAACAGCTCTGTTTTCTGTGATATGTCCACGTTGTGTTTTGGGGCATATCCTGTCGCGGGCGCTAGGCCTACCCACACAAGTGAGGTATCATTTTTATCGGGAGACGTGGGGGAACGCTGGGTGGAAGGAAATTTGTGGCTCCTCTCAGATTCCAGAACTTTCTGCCACAGAAATGTGAGGAACATGTGTTTTTTTAGCCAAATTTTGAGGTTTGCAAAGGATTCTGGGTAACAGAACCTGGTCCGAGCCACACAAGTCACCCCTCCTTGGATTCCCCTAGGTCTCTAGTTTTCAGAAATGCATAGGTTTGGTAGGTTTCCCTAGGTGGCGGCTGAGCTAGAGGCCAAAATCTACAGGTAGTCACTTTGCTAAAAACAGCTCTGTTTTCTGTGATATGTCCACGTTGTGTTTTGGGGCATATCCTGTCGCGGGCGCTAGGCCTACCCACACAAGTGAGGTATCATTTTTATCGGGAGACGTGGGGGAACGCTGGGTGGAAGGAAATTTGTGGCTCCTCTCAGATTCCAGAACTTTCTGCCACAGAAATGTGAGGAACATGTGTTTTTTTAGCCAAATTTTGAGGTTTGCAAAGGATTCTGGGTAACAGAACCTGGTCCGAGCCCCGCAAGTCACCCCTCCTTGGATCCCCCTAGGTCTCTAGTTTTCAGAAATGCACAGGTTTGGTAGGTTTCCCTAGGTGGCGGCTGAGCTAGAGGCCAAAATCTACAGGTAGTCACTTTGCTAAAAACAGCTCTGTTTTCTGTGATATGTCCACGTTGTGTTTTGGGGCATATCCTGTCGCGGGCGCTAGGCCTACCCACACAAGTGAGGTATCATTTTTATCGGGAGACGTGGGGGAACGCTAGGTGGAAGGAAATTTGTGGCTCCTCTCAGATTCCAGAACTTTCTGCCACAGAAATGTGAGGAACATGTGTTTTTTTAGCCAAATTTTGAGGTTTGCAAAGGATTCTGGGTAACAGAACCTGGTCCGAGCCCCGCAAGTCACCCCTCCTTGGATCCCCCTAGGTCTCTAGTTTTCAGAAATGCACAGGTTTGGTAGGTTTCCCTAGGTGGTGGCTGAGCTAGAGGCCAAAATCTACAGGTAGTCACTTTGCTAAAAACAGCTCTGTTTTCTGTGATATGTCCACGTTGTGTTTTGGGGCATATCCTGTCGCGGGCGCTAGGCCTACCCACACAAGTGAGGTATCATTTTTATCGGGAGACGTGGGGGAACGCTAGGTGGAAGGAAATTTGTGGCTCCTCTCAGATTCCAGAACTTTCTGCCACAGAAATGTGAGGAACATGTGTTTTTTTAGCCAAATTTTGAGGTTTGCAAAGGATTCTGGGTAACAGAACCTGGTCCGAGCCCCGCAAGTCACCCCTCCTTGGATCCCCCTAGGTCTCTAGTTTTCAGAAATGCACAGGTTTGGTAGGTTTCCCTAGGTGGCGGCTGAGCTAGAGGCCAAAATCTACAGGTAGTCACTTTGCTAAAAACAGCTCTGTTTTCTGTGATATGTCCACGTTGTGTTTTGGGGCATATCCTGTCGCGGGCGCTAGGCCTACCCACACAAGTGAGGTATCATTTTTATCGGGAGACGTGGGGGAACGCTAGGTGGAAGGAAATTTGTGGCTCCTCTCAGATTCCAGAACTTTCTGCCACAGAAATGTGAGGAACATGTGTTTTTTTAGCCAAATTTTGAGGTTTGCAAAGGATTCTGGGTAACCGAACCTGGTCCGAGCCACACAAGTCACCCCTCCTTGGATTCCCCTAGGTCTCTAGTTTTCAGAAATGCACAGGTTTGGTAGGTTTCCCTAGGTGGCGGCTGAGCTAGAGGCCAAAATCTACAGGTAGTCACTTTGCTAAAAACAGCTCTGTTTTCTGTGATGTGTCCACGTTGTGTTTTGGGGCATATCCTGTCGCGGGCGCTAGGCCTACCCAAACAAGTGAGGTATCATTTTTATCGGGAGACTTGGGGGAACATAGAATAGCAAAACAAGTGTTATTGCCCCTTGTCTTTCTCTACATTTATTCCTTCCAAATATAGGGGTGTGTGTAAAAAAGACATCTATTTGAGAAATTCCATGTAATTCGCGTGCTACTATGGTCACCCTGGAATTCAGAGATGTGCAAATAACCACTGCTCCTCAACACCTTATCTTGTGCCCTTTTTGGAAATGCAAAGGTTTTCTTGATAGCTATTTTTTACTCCTTATATTTCAGCAAATGAATTACTGTATACCCGGTATAGAATGAAAACGCACTGCAGGGTGCAGCTCATTTATTGGCTCTGGGTTCATCGGGTTCTTGATGAACCTACAAACCCTATATATCCCCGCAACCAGAGGAGTCCAGCAGACATAACGGTATATTGCTTTCGATAATCTGACATTGCAGGGAAAAGTTACAGAGTAAAAAGTAGGGAAAAATTGATGTTTTTTTCACCTCAATTTCAATATTTTTCTTTTTCAGCTGTTATTTTCTGTAGGAAACCCTTGTAGGATCTACACAAATGACCCCCTGCTGAATTCAGAATTTTGTCTACTTTTCAGAAATGTTTAGGTTTCTGGGATCCAGCATTGGTTTCATGACCATTCCTGTCACTGACTGGAAGGAGGCTGAAAGCACAAAAAATTGCACAAATGGGGTATGCCCCAGTAAAATGCCAAAATTGTGTTGAAAAATTGGGTTTTCGGATTCAAGTCTGCCTGTTCCTGAAAGCTGGGAAGCTGCTGAGTTTAGCACCGCAAACCCTTTGTTGATGCCATTTTCAGGGGAAAAACCACAAGCCTTCTTCTGCAGCCCCTTTTTCCAATTTTTTTGAAAAAAACTAAATTTTCACTGTATTTTGGCCAATTTCTTGGCCTCCTTCAGGGGAACCCACAAAGTCTGGGTACCTTTAGAATCCCTAGGATGTTGGAAAAAAAGGACGCAAATTTGGCTTGGTTAGCTTATGTGGACAAAAAGTTATGAGGGCCTAAGCGCGAACTGCCCCAAATAGGCAAAAAAAGGCCTGGCACAAAGGGGGAAAAGGCCTGGCAGCGAAGTGGTTAACAGACCTAATGTTAGATTGTAACCAATAGGGATATAAATATCTTAACTTTTGACTAAACTGGTGCGGTTATTCGTGACTGAGAAGTCATGGTGTGTTTGATAATTAATTCTTATTAAATGTTTATTGGTTAGTGATTGCTATTATTGATTGTTTATTGATCTATTGATTGGTGATGCCAAGAAAATATTTCATATTTGGAAGTTCCCAAACGTGGTCCAAAGGTTTGTCTACCTAAACTCGTCCCCTTGTAAGTATACTTATTAATGTTCTGACGCGATAACAGTGGGTTATGTCTTAAGCATTGAACTCAGTGCTCTATTTATGGTTTGGTTGTCAATTGTTTGAGTTATGGGTTGTAGAGGTAACCATAATTGGAGAAATTCAGTGGCTTCTAGCTTTTCTTGTGCAACCATAACTTTCCTTTATTCGTGTTATTATGTGAAATGCAGATTTGTTTTGCACTTATGTGCAGGTGTTATAACTAACCCTAACCATAACTTCAGTTTAACTGTAGCCTACAAATTAGTGGCATCCATCACATTTAATAATCTGGACATTGTAGAAATGGTGATGTGGTTGGATGGCAGTGTAATACCGATGATACAATGTGGGTGCACCTCTGCAAAGTCAGAATGAACACTGCATGGGTTAACTAACCAACAATGAGAGATTTCTGTCTAGCGGCTGCTGTGTTTCATGAACTGTACATACTATGAATATTTTACAGATGTGATAAAACGTATATTCAAAGAAAAGTAGTAAGATGAGAGAAACACTTTTAGAAAAGCCTATACATACTAAGATAAAGCGTGCTCTTGAATGACATGTTTGAATTGGTAGAGAAATGCGCTCTCAAAATGCAGTATTGTATCCATGGCCCTGCGGGATACGGAAAAAGTCGGTGTACTGCAGCTTTCCCCGATTGTTCCACATGCATGTTTAGAAAAGGGGCGTGTCAGCTGAGGAAAGCACCCAATATGGAACTTGTAACCGGAAAACTGGAAGCTCCACACATTTCCACCCCAGGTACATAGGAAATCAGTCAAGAGGTAGTAACATAACGTAGGCGGCATCATAGAAGCAGATTACATGCACCGTAAGTGGTTTAGGTAATGAACCTAGGTAGACCTAAGCACAGGAAAGGGCACTGTGGACCGACACACCCAGTCACATGAGAGGGAAATGGGTGCAAGCAGTAATGGCCAAAAGATCAGTATGTATACTAAAGTAGATTTCCAGGATCCAGTACTGTGCGCACAGGGAGAGGCGCCATTTTCATACAATAGACGTCACATCATATGCCCGCGCGGTGTCTGCAATCAGAAGCAGTTAAGAGGTAATTGGAGTCACAGAAGCAGAGAGTCTTATCAGTAGGCAATGTGTGCAGCAGAATAGTGCAAGTGTGTGTAACTAGAACTGCGGTAGACAATAAATCAAACCTCTCCGAAGCATTCTGACTGTTTACATTCTTTTGTTTGGCTGGACCAGTTTCTGGTCGACTGGGACCATTTAATATGCGACCCCAGATATGAGCGGCTCCAGTTACTGTGATTAATGTTTTCCTCGTGAAGGGGGCTCAACCACGGCTTCGAGTGAATGGAAGGTAAAGAGTGAAGTAGAATATGAAATAAGGCCCGAAATGTGTTGTAGCTCTCTAGGGGTGTGAGGTAACCTACACGGATGTCAATTAGAGCGCCCCAGGGGTAGCAGCTGCTACCCTGCCTTGCCCTTTGTAGCCACTGGGCTGCCTTGCTACTGCCGGTCTCAGGACCCAGGAGGGCAAAAGAGGACCCAAAGAGCCCCTTTTACTTTCTGCGGTGTTCGCACCTTGACCTTTAGAATCTCTCCGGCATCCAACTGGAGACTGCAGAGTGGTTAGAAGTGGGACAAGCAGTAAAACCGTCGACATCTTCTAGGTTGCGTGATGTAGGGTGACCAGACGTCCCGGATTTCCCCGGACAGTCCCGGTTTTTAGAGGACTGTCCCGATTCCCGACGCTTCTCTTAATTTTAAATAAATGTCCCGGTTTTGGGGACAACGGTCAGATTATTAAATAAATGTCCTAGTTTTTGTGACAAAGGTCATATCATCTAGGGGAGCATAAGTTAAAGAGGCCTACAAAGTATGAAATAATTAAAGTATTTTATCCCCTGTCTGCTCCCAGCAGAGAGACGGAGTGGGGAGCAGAGAGAGGTAGGTGGGGGCGGGTTGAGGGTGCAGGGTGGGAGGTCAAGGCATAGCTAATCTTATATATGTAGTCTTGTAAATGTGTGTGTATATATGTGTGTGTGTGTGTATATATATGTATAAACACACAGGTATAGGCACACATTCACAAAGCTACGAAAAAAAACGAGACAGGCCAGATGTGAGAGTGATGATTTTAGTCCTTATTTTATGTCTGACCTGTCCCAGTTTTTCTCCTCAAAATCTGGTCACCCTAGTGTGATGTTATGTCCACTGGCCCCTTGAATTTGGTGACTCGACTTCCATGTTCTCATCGTCTTATCCCTTTTTTGGGTCTTTTTTGGGTCTGACATCGGTGTCTTTCTTTGGTGTCAAGTGTGACACTCGAGAGCGCAGGACAGGGCCATTGTGTCCATTGTGCCCTAGAGGGTTGTACCATTAGGCCCATCCAGAACAAAGAGACAAGACCACAATACCCACAGCAAAACTTGAAATGGAATTGGGGTGGCACCTTCAAAGCTAAACTCTGATAACGCGTCCAGCCCTTATAAATTACCTGTACCTGGACACGTCAGAGGTCGGTGAACCTTTTAGCCGAGTTGGACTCTCCTTATCCTAGAATAGTTGGATCACTTAAATCAATAATCAATAACTATTGTAATCGATAGCCAATACTCAGTTAGTAGATCAACATAACTCATTAGGAATCAATAACAGTTGGTATTTCGACGCACTATGACCTTTCAGTCATGAATAACCACACCAGTTTATTAAAAGTTAGTGAATTTATTTCTCTATATTAACAAAGCTAGCACAATGTATATAAATCTCAAAACCAAATGATATATGTATATGAACATTACTAGCTGTCCATAGCGGCGGAAGAACCGTAATCTACGCACAATCTGAATTATAATGCATTCAGTTATGGCAATACAAATCACTAATATAAGTAACTGAATTTGATTAATTTCATACATCGGTCAGCATAACAAGATTTCAATTTAGCATGGTGCATTAGATGAATACCTCGACTAGCCTCTAATTAGCATTGGCATATGGGATTCATGCAAAACAAATTTATTCAACACAAAATTTGGAAAACTTCTAGCTTGGGCCCTATAAAAATAGCAGTTGGTACCTAAAAGGAAAAACACAATGCATAATACAATTTTCCTTTCATAATTACCAAATACAATCAGCATTCAAGAAAGTCTTCGTCCTTCAGGTACCGGTTCGATCAGCATGGGCAGAGTTTAAAGGGGCAAAGTTAAGGGCAAATTTCCTTGCAGCAGCAAGGAGAAAGGGGCAAAGTTACTGCATGGGCAAGACGGGGGTAAATTTTATGTCAAGAACGGAGGCTCATATTATGCTTCTCTTACTTGCTTTAATTCAAATAGCGGCAGTCAAGAACTACAACTCCCAAAAGGCTTAGAATAAAGAAGCCAATGGGAGCGAAAAACGTAAGTAAAATTGCACCAATCAGAACAATGGAAGCTACGTATCAACTAAGCTTGACTGCGACCAGCCCTCTTTCTTGCTGCTCGCAGTCAAGATAAGTCATACAATTTTCCTTCCTACGTTTAATTCTTATTTTCTTATGTATTGTATTTATTTTTATGGTATTTAAGTCTGCGCGTTCGTCTTTCATTTAATTATTGTTACTCTGGTTTCTTCGGCTTAGACGGCTCGGATTTCGACCCGTTTAAGCCGTTGAGTGCTCTCGCGTGTTCCAGGCAGCGTTGCTGCCTCGAGCGTTCTAACGGTCGCGTTTGTATCGAACACGTCTGTTTTTTCCTCACCTGCTCCTACGCGGCTTTCCTCTACCTCAGCCGGCCACGTACTGCGGTATTTTGACGCCTGGGAGTGCCGGGCCATCACGCTCAGCTCCTCACCTCGTTCGCGAGGTTTGCAACTCTCCGGTCTCCTTTTCCCTCGGTAATAGGCATTCGGCCACGCCTCCTAGGGCGTGTTTATTGATTTTTTCAGCCTGCCCAAAGTATTAACTGTTTCCTCTCAGGTTTTTTCATCGCCTGCTATATATTTTGCCCTGCCCTTCGCCCCCTGGTGGTTTTTAGCAAGTATGGAAGGTCAAAATCCCTTTTCTGAAATTTCAGGCAATAAAGGTTTTGGAGCCTTTATTAATGAGGCTATGACTAAGGCTATGGTAGCCACTATGTCTAAAATGTCAAAGAACATTGAGAATTCTGTTCAGAATATGTTCTTCAAATCCTTTATGGCCCATTCTGCGGGGGATAGCAGAAAGAGAAAAAACAAGGATTTGTCACAAAATGATGGCGCTTTGCTGACTGGTGAAGTCTCTTCACCCATGACTGAGGATGAAATGCCTCCCGGGCCTCCTTCACAGGAGGGCAATTCTGAGCACGTATCTGGTAAACTTAAGGCCAAAACAAGAAATATTTTACCAGCGCCAAAACAAATTGTAATTTCACATATTTCGGATACCGACAATGATGTCGGCGAAATGGATGATATGGATGATGATTCCGATGTGTGGGGTTCGCTCTCTCAGGCTTCCCCTCCTAAAAAGCCTAAATTGGAAGTTTCTACCCCTTTTTCCGCAAAAATTGTTCTAGACTCTGAAGGTAACCCCATGTTTGACCCTTCCTATCTCCACCATCCCAACTCCACAGAGTGGACTCCCGCGGCCCATGTGGGTCAATATATAACCTCCAGGTTAAGACTTCCCCTGGATAAGCAAACAGAGCTAAAATGCGATCAGAATGTCCCAGACCTTCTCTCTCTTCTAATATTACCACAACCCCGTGATTGACGAATCTCTCTTAACCTTTTTCTCTAAATTTGGCAAAGACCCCCGCAAAGGGGTAGACAAGGCCTGGTCAAATTGCCAGGATAAACTACTAGATTTAGTGGGTCCGTTGGCTCGCATTTTGGACTTGGCAGAAGCAGCCAAAACAGACAATACCGACATCGACCCTTCCGAACTTTCTCTCTGGACCCAAAGGGCTTTTTGCTTGTTAGGCAACGCCAATGCGGCCATCACTTATGAGAGAAGGAAGGGGCTTCTACTCAAATTGGATCCCAAACTATCCATTCTGGCTTCCATGGATCCTGGAGTGAAAGCTGGGGGTCATCTCTTCGGGGACTCATTTGTTAAAGACCTTGGAAAGTTCGTAGCCACTTTTTCCCCAATTGACAAGGCACAGCAGAATATTAAAAAGGTGTTTAACCAACGGGTTTTCGCCAGGGCCGGTACAGGCAGGAGCCGCTCTACCGCCCGTTTCACTCATCCTCAAGGAATCAGAGGCTCCTCATACGCATACTCCAATTACGGATATCAAGCCTACAAACCCCAGTTTTACCCTCAGAGAGGCAGGGGCTACAGGGGCCGTGGACAACGCGGCTTCAGAGCCAACAAAACTCAAGGTAAGCCTTACCTCTGGCCTTCTTCCAGTGGGGGGAAGGCTAAGTTACTTCATTCAAAATTGGCGCTCCTTAACTTCCGATCCATGGGTTCTGAATACCATTCAGGGTTACCAAATAGAATTTTATTCCCAACCTTGCCAGGTTTATTTTCCCCCACCGCTGATCTTTTCAGAATAAATGTCTCTTCTCATCTCAGAAGAAGTGAATTCTCTCCTTTCCAAAAACGCCATTCAAATTTCGACGCCAGATCCCGCTGGGTTCCTCAGTTCACTATTCTTGGTTCAAAAGAAGAACAAAAAGTTCAGGCCAGTCATAAACTTAAAATTTTTCAACCAGTTTGTCATATATTGACATTTCAAGATGGAAAAAATTCTCCATTTACGGGATATACTCCTCCCTCTAGATTTCATGGTACGTCTAGACCTTCAGGATGCGTACCTTTCAGTTCCCATTCATCAGGACCACCGCAAGTATCTTCAGTTTCATTGGCTCGGGCAAACTTACCAGTTTTCTTCCCTTCCGTTCGGTCTGTCGTCAGCACCATGGTGCTTCACAAAGCTGATGAAGCCAATAGCGGCGCATCTCAGAGCTTTGGGCATCAGACTGCTGATTTATCTCGACGATATCCTTATCTTGCACCAGAATCGCGAGACCCTTCTTTCCCATCTACAATTAACTTGTTCTCTTCCTCTCCCTATTGGGCTTTCTTGTCAACGAAGAAAAATCAAGCATGGTCCCTTCTCAAAGAATTCAGTTCCTGGGATTCGAAATAGACTCCTCTTCTTCCTCTCTTCACCTTCCCTTTCAAAAAGTAAATTCTATCAAATCGGAGATCCGAAGAACACTTCGGAAAACCCACATCTCTCTGAGATCTTTTGCCAGGATTGTGGGCCTTTTGTCCTCTTCGATTCAGGCCATATTCCCCGGCCCTTTGCATTATCGAGCCCTTCAAAGATTAAAAATCCGTCACCTCAGAAAAGGTCTTGCCTATTCGGACCTGATTGTTCTAGATCAAGAATCTTGCCTAGAGCTCCAATGGTGGATAGACCATTTAGATGCCTGGAATGGCAGAACCATCTTTCCGTCAGCCCCAGATCTTGTGTTAGAGTCCGATGCAAGCCTGACGGGTTGGGGCGCCCGTTGTGGACCAATCTCGACTGGCGGTACATGGTCACTAACGGAGTCCAGATTGCACATCAACTATTTAGAGATGCTTGCAGGTTCCTTTGCAATAAAGAGTCTGGCAAAAGGCAGGGTTCAGTGTACCATCCTCCTCCGTATGGACAATGTTTCGGCTGTCCGATACATAAACCATTTAGGAGGAACCAGATCGAAGCCGTTAGCAGACCTGGCAAAAAGCCTCTGGGAATATTGCTTAGACAACGGGATTTCCCTCATGGCAGAATATCTCCCTGGCTCCCTCAATCAAACAGCGGACTGGCATTCTCGTTTCCTCAGAGACTACAGTGATTGGAGACTTCACCCCTCAGTCTTCAAGTCTATCCTCCACAAATGGGGCCCCTTCAGTATCGACCTTTTCGCCTCTCGCCTCAACGCCCAACTTCCCCACTTTTTCAGTTGGCGTCCGGATCCTTCGCATTGGCCTCCAATACGTTTCTGCAGGATTGGTCACAAGCAGTCAACTATGCTTTCCCTCCTTTTATTATGATCTCCAGAGTCCTGGCCCAGGTCAGGCGTCAGAAGGCAACCCTGGTCTTGGTGGTACCGTTTTGGCAATCTCAAATTTGGTTTCCTCCTCTCTTGGAATTGGCAATCGATTTTCCCTTTCTGCTCCTCTCCTTTCCCTCCCTTCTCCTAGACCCATTGGGGAATCCTCATCCCTTGGTTTTCAACAAAACTCTCATCCTTTCAGGCTGGAAGGTATCGGGCCTCCCCCATCTACCATCCCAATTTCGGACGAAGCTACCGACTTCATCAATTAAGCCTGGGCTCCCGGCACCAGGAAAGCATATTCTTCCGCCTGGTCTCTTTGGTCTAGCTGGTGCATGGCAAGGGACCTCGATCCTGTTTCAGCGGATATAAATTATATAATTAACTTTCTGGCTGCACAAGCTAGCGAAGGTAAGTCTTATAGGACAATTAATTTATATAGATCTGCTATTTCCATGCATCACCCCCATGTCAACGGAAAACCGGTGGGTGAACACCCTCTTCTTTGCCGACTGTTAAAGGGAGTAAAATTTTCAATTCCTCCTCTACCTAAATATTCAACGTTATGGGATGTAAATGTTGTTTTGAATTTGTTTCTCTCTTGGCAAGATAATTCTGACCTATCTTTAAAAATGCTTTCAGCAAAACTTACTATGCTGCTTTGTTTAGTGTCCATTAAGCGTTTATCAGATGTTAGAGCACTTGACATTACCTCCCGACAGTTCGCCCTGACGGGGGTACTATTTTCCATTACGAAATGTACTAAAACTAATTTACGCCCAGTTTTTTACCCATATTTTCCCGATCAACCTAAACTATGTGTAGGACAATGTCTCAAGTGTTACGAAGAACGTACAGCTAATCTCAGAAAGTCCTCTGTTTCCCAGTTGTTAATTTCTTTTCGTAAACCACACAGTCCTGTGTCTGCTGCGACTCTAGCCAGATGGGTTTGTTGGGTAATGTCCCTGGCGGGTATTGATACCTCCATTTTTGGAGCTCACTCAGCTAGAGGGGCCATGGCTTCCAAGGCCTTTTGGATTGGATCCAGGTTAGAGGACATTCTGAGATCCGCTGATTGGTCCAATGATAATGTTTTCAGGACGTTTTACTGTAAACCAGTTCATACTGCTACATCAATTGTGATTAATATGCTTTAAAATAGCATAATATGAGCCTCCGTTCTTGACATAAAATGTAGATTTTCCTAGTAATTTATGACGGAAAGTCTTAATTTTATTAAAGACACGGAGGAGAGTATTATCCCACCTCAACAAGGAGATACTTCTGATTTTTTCTCTTGTCTTTCCCTCCCTGCAGCAATCTCCGCTCCAACTCCAACCTCTACCTGATCAGAAGATGGTTTTGTCAAGCAGCAACATATCGTCTGGACGGCCGGATCCTCTCCGATGCAGTTCCGTTACTCCCTACCGGATATCTGCCTCACTTCGTTTATGTTTGGATCTGATCCAGGACTTTTGTTCTTTGTCTCTAGCAGTTGCATTGTCTTGGTTATTTTACTGTTGTTTTCTCCTAATTACTAGCCTTCTCGCATCAAGAAAGAGGGCTGGTCGCAGTCAAGCTTAGTTGATACGTAGCTTCCATTGTTCTGATTGGTGCAATTTTACTTACGTTTTTCGCTCCCATTGGCTTCTTTATTCTAAGCCTTTTGGGAGTTGTAGTTCTTGACTGCTGCTATTTGAATTAAAGCAAGTAAGAGAAGCATAATACTCGCCTCCGTGTCTTTAATAAAATTAAGACTTTCCGTCATAAATTACTAGGAAAATCTACATTAAAGTTAAAGTCTCTAGGTTGAGAATTCTTTAAGTCTCTTCCTCTGGAATAGAGAAAAGGGCACCAAGATGTCGTCTAAGATGACGTCTTGGATCAAAATTCAAAATGGCATCGTAGAAAATGGCTGACTTCTCTTTGTCCGGTGGGTTTAAGTAAGAAACATCCCAAATTCAGCAGGGTCTTCCATTGGAGGGTTCATAGGGTGGCATTGTCCTTGGAGCCTTGGAACACAAGTTGTAACAAGGTTTGCCAATTTATTTTGATATCAGCACTCTTATTGTCCGCACCTGCAGACTGACTTTGGATCAGAGGGGATGAAACCGGCTTAGTACGAAACCTTGGAGATAAGTGTATTAGTCATCTCTACTGGAAAAATACAGAATAATGTTCTTTAAAAAGTAAAAAACCATGCAGTTGAATTTGAGGTCAAGCGATTAGGCCAAAGTCTCTACTAAATTTAAGCTAAGCACAAAACAGTTTCAACAAGAAATCATAGCACACATTTGCAATTATGACGGATTACTAAAAATTTCAATTCTTCATGATTAATAAAGCTCGTTTATAATATTGGCAAACTACTCCGAGGGCACAATTTCCCACGTACATTATTTTCTTTACTAAAATCACACTCCATTATACGATTTTGGTTACATGACATATGAATATATGTTGGTCCTTCTTTTTCTGCGTCATCAATCCCTCCTCTGATGACTAATTATGTCATCACATCAAATCTACCCACACGTTTTATCCCATTAAAATTCTGTTTTAGTAATTTGGCACTTCAGTCAATTCCCTCTTTCTTTTGATTCCTTTAGATTTTTCTCTGTATATTTCTACCATTTTGGTTTGTTCTTTCTCTTCTCTTCTCTTCTCCTTTTGTTTCTTGTTTTCAATATTTTAATAGCTTTCCATATTCCCCAAATGCCTAATAAACAAATTAATACTATTAATATTCCTTTTACTATTTTCAGTAATAATCCATTCCAAATGTTGCTGAGCCAATTTCCCACAGAAGCAAATCCCTTTCCAACCTTCTCCCATACTCCTGGTTCTTTCAATTCTTTCAAATCTGTACTTTCGTTAGTTAAATTTGTAAGCATTTTTCTAATTTGTCCACTGCTGTCCAGTATATAAGTACAACAGTGACATGTACCAAGCATTTTGCAGACGCCGCCATCCTTTGCTAAAAGAATGTCTAAGGCAATCCGATTTTGAAGAGTCATAGCTCTTTCTGCAGCAAGTTCAGCATCCATCAGGATTATAGCTCCTGAGAATTTTGTCAACATGTTATCCACAATAGTAGACAACTTTCGTATTTTAATCAAATTCAATATGACTCCCACTGAAGGAATGATTGCTCCAAATATATCTCCTACCACACCAGAAGCTGTCTCCCTTTCTGAACATGACTGATTCAGACAGCTTTGGGAATTTCTTTAAGTCGTCTAGTTGATAAACCTTTGGGAATATTATTCCCATATAACATCTCCCATACCATCCTTTAGGAAGACGATAATAGGCATTAAGTCCACAAATATAATATACCCCTGGAATAACCGGGTCTTGTCCATTCAGCATGAACGTCCATTTGGGTTGAAACAAAAACATATGTTTACATTCACTCGTTCCCACAACAACTGTGTCATAATATGATTAATGTCTATGCATACAGAATCTTTTTACGTGTAATGTATCTAAAGCTATTTTCCCTTGTGTCTTAATTGCAGCAAAAGCATAGTTATCTACAGATGTCCTCTTATGTAACTCCCTTTCTAATTTCTCCTTCACCTCTTTCCTCCTTTCGTCAGTGTTACATAAAAAGCTTATCTCCATCGGTGAAAGTAAGCATGTAAGGTTCTCTCTATGTGTGTGAGCTGTGTGGGAAGGTGACAATGGTTCAAAGAAACCCCTCATCAATTTTATATAATGATCTCTTGCTACTTTACTCAGAAACTCTATTATGGGGATATATGCAAATGTAACATCCTGATTGGAATAAAAGTAGTGAATATATTCCTGGCCATAAAATCTGGTCATTATCAAACTACATGTAATTCTGTACGTTAGAGGCATGCTATGATACGTCACCCCTTCCACTACTGAGGTAGGTATTTGTGTGCATACATAACTATCTTTCGCATTTATTGTCACAACATACTCACTCAACAAGCGATAGAAAACATTGGACAAAAGTTCCTTTTTATCATGCAAATGTCTTTTGTCTTGTTCGAGTTTCTTTAAAGGTGTTAGTTCAGTAATAGGTTTAGAAGTAGAAGCATCATTCGTCTCTTCCTCATTCTTCCCATGCATTCAAAGAACTATTGCTACAATTATTAGTACACATGCCGTTATTAGACCTATACACACGTATTTACAACACTTCATCTTATGCCCCTGTGTAGTGTAGCCTGTCATGATCTATATAGAATCAGAAAGTTGAAGACACTTTATCAAATCAGATTTGCAGATATGTATAAAGCTGAACGAGTTCAATGTTCACACTGTTTTCTTTAGCAGCTTAGGGCCAGATGTACGAAACGTTTTGAGACTCGCAAACGGCAAAATTTGCCGTTTGCGAGTCACAAAACGCGTATCCCAATGCAGAAATGCATTTTGCGAGTCGTTACCGACTCGCAAAATGCATTTCAGACTCGCAAATAGGAAGGGGTGTTCCCTTCCTATTTGCGAGTCGCATTGGGATGCAATACCATTCGCGACCGCATATGCGGTCGCAAATGGCATCGCAGTTACCATCCACTTCAAGTGGATGGTAACCCAATCGCAAATTGGAAGGGGCCCCCATGGGACCCCTTCCAGTTTGTGATTGCACCCAAAAATATTTTTTCAGGGCAGGGAGTGGTCCAAGGGACCACTCCCTGCCCTGAAAAATCCGAAACTAAAGGTTTCGGTTTTTTTTGTAGTGCAGCTCGTTTTCCCTTAGGGAAAACGGGCTACACTTCAAAAAAAAAAAACCTGCTTTATTGACAAGCAGGTCGCTAACATGGAGGCCTGCTGACGTCAGCAGGCCTCCATGTTAGCGAGTGCCCATACTCGCAATGGGGCTGCAATTTGCGACCCACCTCATGAATATTCATGAGGTGGGTCATTGCGACCCCATTGCGAGTTGCAGTCGGTGTCTGAGACACCGTACTGCATAGCAATTTGCGACTTGCAAATTGCGAGTCGCAGGGACTCGCAATTTGCAAGTCGCAAATTGCTTTTTTCGTACATCTGGCCCTTAGTCTCTTATCGGTTAGCAGCTTTGCCTCAAAATCGGTTTCAAAGTCAATCAAGTTTAGCAATGTCTTAGCCGGTTTAAAAGTCAATCAGGATATCAATGTCTTATTCGGTAAAGTTCATGGAGCTTCACTTCTCAAGTGCCAAATTGAAGTTCTGCCTCTTCGTTCTCAACAGTGAGAGATAGGAATTCGTCTGACCAATCGTTAGCGGCTATGTATGCCCATTCCGGACCAGAATACCTTCTGCTCGGTATTCTTTTCCTTTTCAATTTTGCATCTCCCTTTGATTCTCTCTCACAGGTACTTTCTTCCTTGGCCAGGTCTTTCTCTTCACTTGGTGTTGCTATTGTGACAGGCACTTCTTTTCTTTTCTTTTCCCTTTCAACTTTGGCTCTTCATTTTCATTTGATATTTCTTTATTCCTTAGTTTCACTGGCGATATACTTTGCCTCCGTTTCGCACTGTTTTCACCTGAGGGACCTGCAACTGGTTCCGGAAGAGGTTGAGCGATTTCACTTTGTCCCTCCTCTTTTTCTTCCCCTAGGAGGCCAATCAGGTTTTCCTTTTCCTTTCCTGTATCGTCTGCTTCTGGGAAAGCCCCCCTCTGATCAGGCTCTCCTGCTTCTTCACCCGTCGCAGGCTCTTTGTCACCCTCAGGATCTCTGTCACTTTCTGATGTTTCTCCCCCGTTCTCCTCAAATGGATCAGCTGTTTCTTCCTCAGAGAATATCTCTCCCTCCTCTATTTCTGCTTGTTTGCCTCCAGGTTCTCGTTGCTCTGTCTCGGTGCCTGGTACTTTCTTGTCAGTCACTGGCGATTTCAGCGCTTCAACTTCCTCTTCTGTGGGGCATGTTACCCTTTTCGTGTGACTGGCGTGAATCCAGTTGGGAACTCCTGCACACTTCACAGCGGTAGTAGTTGTCAGAATCACTTGGAAAGATCCTTTCCAACGGGGTTCCAGGCACAACTTCGTCACGTGCTTCTTTATCACGACCCAGTCACCAGCTTTCAGGGCGTGTCCTGGACCTTGGATCGGTGGCAAGGTGGTTGCCTCCACCTGGTGAGAAAAAGAGCGTCCCACATCAGCTAGACCTTTGCAGTAGTCCAATACCATATCATCTGTAATATTCAAAAGAGCATTTGCAGGTACTGCTGGAAGTCTCATGGCTCTGCCCATGAGAATCTCATGCGCGGACAATCCAGTTTTCCTATCAGGGGTGTTTCTCATTGACATTAACACCAAGGGCAATGCATCAGGCCATTTCAGTTTTGTTGATGCACAAATTTTCTCCATCCTTGATTTCAATGTGCCATTCATTTGCTCCACTAGACCTGATGCTTCAGGGCGGTAGCTACAATGCAACTTTTGCTCAATGTTCAGCTCTGCACACAGTAATTTTATTACTTCGTTATTAAAGTGACTTCCCCTATCTGATTCTAAGGAGATCGGGAATCCGAAACGTGGTATTAGTTCCCTCAAGAGTAGTTTGGCGACTGTGAGACTGTCATTTCTACGTGTGGGGTATGCTTCAATCCAGTGACTAAAAAAACACACAATCACCAACACATACTTCAAGCCTCCATGCACAGGCATCTCAATAAAATCCATTTGCATCCTGCCGAATGGACCTCCGTCTCTCCCAATGTGGCTCAAATTTACTACTGTCCCCTTCCCTGCATACATTTGTTGGCAAATGACGCAACGATGGCAAACTGCTTCCGCAACTTGACGGAATTTGGGATTAAATCAATCGATTTTAAATAGTCTAACCATGGCATCCCTTCCAAGGTGGGCTTGTCCATGATACAATCTTGCTAACAGTGTCAAAAGACTGTTTGGCAGAACCAATCTCCCCTCACTTGAAACCCACAAATCATCTGGTTTCTTTACACATTGTAATATGCTCCACGAGAGTTTTTCATCCTCACTGACATCGTTTTGTAAAGACTTCAATTCGTCAATTGTATCTACAACCTTTAGAGCAAAGGCTTCACTTGGTTCAAGTTCTGGCTCATTTATCATGTTCCATTCGTTCCTGAGAAATATACAGTTCAATGCGCAAAACCTTGCGACTTGATCTGCATACCCGTTTCCCAAAGAAACACAGTCTTGTGATTTTGAGTGTGCACTGCATTTTACCACCGCAACTTCTCCTGGTAATGCAAAGCTCCCCTCCAACCTTTACCGGTAGTCAGTACTCCCTTTGAAAGGGTAGGAATTGACATTGTGGGGCCTCTGGATCCCAAGACAGCCCTGGGCAACAGGTTCATCCTGGTCTTGGTGGACCATGCCACACGGTACCCAGAAGCTATTCCTCTAAGGACGGTCACCGCCCCCGTGGTGGGACGTGCCTTGATGGGGGTTTTTACCCGCATGGGGTTCCCCAAGGAGGTAGTATCTGATAGGGGTACAAACTTCATATCCACTTATATGAAGTCTCTGTGGAAGGTGTGTGGGGTAACCTACAAGTTCACCACCCCTTACCACCCCCAAAGTAATGGTCTGGTTGAGAGATTCAACCGCACCTTGAAAGGCATGATTCAGGGCCTGTCAGAGCCCTTGAGGCGTAAGTGGGACGTCCTCTTGCCATGCCTTCTGTTCGCTTACAGGGAGGTGCCTCAAAAGGGACTTGGCTTTAGCCCCTTTGAGCTCATCTATGGCCACCCTGTGAGGGGACCGCTCAGTCTGGTGAAGGAGGCTTTGGAGAAAGCTCCTAGTAAACCACCCCAGGATGTATTTAGCTACATGCTGGCACTAAGAAACCAGACTGCCCGCTTCAGGCGTCTCGCTCAGGAGAACCTGGAAGCAAGCCAGGAGGACATGAAACGGTGGTACGACCAGAATGCCACTCTGGTTGAGTTTCAGCCTGGACAAAAAGTGTGGGTCATGGCACCAGTAGAGCCTAGGGCTCTCCAAGATAAGTGGACTGGGCCTTTTGAGGTGGTGGAAAGAAAGAGCGAGGTCACCTATCTGGTAGACTTGCAATCCCCCAGGAACCCCTTGAGGGTCCTACATGTCAACCGCCTCAAACCACACTTTGAGCGAACTGAGCTATCCATGCTCCTAGCGACAGATGACGGGGTGGAGGAAGAGAGTGAGCCTCTTCCTGACCTCCTGTCTGCAGGAGAGAAAGATGGGTCTGTGGAGGGAGTGATCCTCTCCCCCTCCCTGACGGAGGAACAGCAGAGGGACTGTCGCCACGTGCTGGGACAGTTCGCCTCACTGTTTTCCCTGATCCCAGGAGTCACACACCTGTGCACACATGATGTGGACACTGGGGACAGTACACCTGTTAAACATAAGGTTTACAGGGTGACTGACAGGGTGAGGGCTTGCATTAAGGAGGAAGTCTCCAAAATGTTAGCCCTAAGGGTTATTGAGCACTCCAGCAGTCCTTGGGCCAGCCCAGTGGTCTTGGTCCCAAAGGCTACTGCTCCTGGTGCCACTCCAGAACTTAGGTTCTGTGTGGACTACCGGGGTCTCAATGCGGTCAGCAAGACTGACGCACACCCCATCCCCCGAGCTGATGAGCTCATTGATCGGTTAGGAGCTGCCCAGTACCTCAGTACGTTTGATTTAACATCTGGGTACTGGCAGATTGCCTTAACTGAAGGGGCCAAGGAGAGGTCAGCATTCTCTACCCCCGATGGGCACTTCCACTTCAATGTGATGCCCTTTGGGATGAAGAATGCCCCTGCCACCTTTCAGAGGTTGGTCAACCAGGTGTTGGCAGGACTGGATGAGTTCAGTGCCGCCTACCTGGATGACATTGCTGTGTTTAGTTCCACATGGGAGGAACACCTGCAACACCTCTGGAGAGTGTTAGAGGCCCTGCAGAAGGCAGGCCTCACTATTAAGGCGAGCAAGTGCCAAATAGGGCAGGGTTCTGTTGTGTACTTAGGACACCAGGTGGGGAGTGGCCAGGTGGCACCCCTACAGCCTAAGATTGACACGATTCTGGCTTGGGAGCCTCCCAAGACCCAGACTGAAGTGAGAGCCTTTTTAGGTCTCACAGGATACTATCGGAGGTTCGTTAAGGGATATGGTACCATTGTTACCCCCTTAACTGAGTTGACTTCTAAGAAGCAACCCAAGAAAGTGATCTGGACAGAGGCTTGCCAGAACGCTTTTGATGCCCTGAAGGCTGCCATGTGCACAGCACCGGTGCTGAAGGCACCTGACTACTCCACGGAGTTTGTTGTACAGACAGACGCCTCAGAGCATGGTATTGGAGCAGTACTCTCACAGCTGAATGAAGAGGGCCTAGATCAACCCGTAGCCTTCATTAGCAGAAGGTTACTACCCAGGGAACGTAGGTGGAGTGCCATAGAACGTGAAGCGTTTGCTGTGGTCTGGGCACTGAAGAAGCTAAGACCCTACTTGTTTGGGACTCACTTCCGAGTTCAGACCGACCACAGACCCCTCAGATGGTTAATGCAGATGAGGGGTGAGAACCCAAAACTGTTGAGGTGGTCCATTTCCCTACAGGGGATGGACTTTACGGTGGAACATCGACCCGGTACAGAGCACGCCAATGCTGATGGTCTGTCCAGGTTCTTCCGCCTTAGTGATGAGAACTCCCATGAGGTTGGGTAGTTGCTCCCCACTTTTAGCTGGGGGGGACACGTGTTAGACTTTTCATCCTTGGCGTGGTCTCCCTTAACTTTTTGCCTCTGTTCCCCAGGTTGTTGATGTGTGCTGGACTCTGATTTTGCTGTTTTTGTTACTCTGGGCACTTTACCACTGCTAACCAGTGCTAAAGTGCAAGTGCTCCTGTTTAAATTATATGTAAGTGGTTCATCCATGATTGGCATATTTGAATTACTAGTAAGTCCCTAGTAAATGTGCACTAGAGGTGCCAGGGCCTGTAAATCAAATACTACTAGTGGGCCTGCAGCACTGGTTGTGCCACCCACATAAGTAGTTCTGTAATCATGTCTCAGACCTGCCACTGCAGTGTCTGTGTGTGTATTCTTACACTGTAAATTCGACTTGGCAAGTGTACCCACTTGCCAGGCCTAAACCTTCCCTTTCCTTACACGTAAGGCACCCCTAAGGTAGGCCCTAGGTAGCCCCAAGGGCAGGGTGCAGTGTATGGATAAGGTAGGACATATAGTAATGTGGTTTATATGTCCTGACAGTGAAATGCTGCCAATTTCGTTTTCACTGTTGCAAGGTCTGTCTCTCTCTCATAGGATAATATGGGGGCTACCTTTAAATATGATTAAAGTGTAGATTCCCCTAGAGAGTAGATGGACATGTGGAGTTTGGGATCCCTGAACTCACAATTTAAAAATACATCTTTTAGTAAAGTTGATTTTAAGATTGTGAGTTTGGAAATGCCACTTTTAGAAAGTGAGCATTTTCTTGCTTAAACCATTCTGTGACTCTGCCTTGTTTGTGGATTCCCTGTCTGGGTCAGTTTGACAGTTGGGTTGTTTTTCACCTCACACCAGACAGTGACACAAAGGGAGCTGGGGTGTGATCTGCATTTCCTAATTAGCCATCTCTGCTAGGAGGGAGGGGTGGAGTGGTCACTCTCATCTGAAAGGACTGTGCCTGCCTCTGACAATGCTGTCTCAAGCCCCCTGGTGTGTGTCTGAGGCCTTGCCTGGGCAAGGCAGGATTTCACAAGAAGGTGTGAGTCCCCTTTGAAGAAAGGTGACTTCAAAGACTAAAATGGGTATAAGAAGGGCACCCAAACTTACAAACTTTAGAAAAACACTTCTGGAATCAAGGGGAACCTCTGCCTGGAGAAGAGCTGATCGCTGAGGAACAAGTGCTGCCCTGCCTGTGACTGTGCTTTGTGGAGCTTTCCTGCAGTGCTGCTTCTGCCAGAGTAAGAGGGCAAAGACTGGACTTTGTGTGCCTTCCATCTTGAAGAAGAAATCTCCAAGGGCTTGATGTAGAGCTTGCCTCCTGTTATTGAAGTCTCAGGGACAGCAAAGACTTCTTCCTGCCAGCACCTGGAGTCTCTGGAGAGACCCCTACTCTGCTCTGTGGTGCCCTTCCAGTTCCTGGGACCCTGAAAGGAGAGGCTGGCAGCCTAAGGACAAAAATACACGCACCGAGCACCGTGCGGAGAAAAGATCGACGCGAATCCGATCGCGGCTGAGAAAACGACGCGACGCCGGCTCCGCAGCTGAGAAACGACGCCGCTGGAAACGCGACCGGAGAATCGACGCCCGGAGCAGGAGAAACGACGCGCAGCATCGCTGACGAAGGCTGAGAGATCGCAACCAGCGCCGCGGGACTTCGGACCGTCGCGTGGCTGGCTTTTTCGACGCGCCTCGCCGAGCCGAGCTGTTTTCGACGCATATACCCGTGCAGGGTTATTTTCGACGCACACCGCCCGTGCGGGGTTATTTTTGCCGCAAACCAGGTACATTTTCACGCTAGCAGCGCTAGTGTGTTGTTACAACTACCTAAAGACTCTTTTTATTTTAAACCTTTAAAAAAATCATAACTTGACTTGTGTATGTTGGATTTTTGTCGTTTTGGTCTTGTTTTGTCTAGATAAATATTTCCTATTTTTCTAAACTGGTGTTGTGTCATTTTGTAGTGTTTTCATTAAGTTACTGTGTGTGTTGGTACAAATACTTTACACCCAGCACTCTGAGGTTAAGCCTACTGCTCTGCCAAGCTACCAAGGGGGTAAGCAGGGGTTAGCTGAGGGTGATTCTCTTTTATCCTAACTAGAGTGAGGGTCCTTGCTTGAACAGGGGGTAACCTGACTGTCAACCAAAGACCCCATTTCTAACAGTGATCCTGAAGAGATCATGAAGCCTCTTTGTGACCACAACTGTCCAAAGTCATGCACTATTCCAAATCCGTACTGACTGTCAATGTAAATGGTGACCTTCATTAATGCGGAAAGTTGGCAAGCTCTAGTAAGTGCTACCAGCTCCGCTACTTGCGCAGAGTAAACTCCTTGAAGCCAAGATGCTTCCAGAACCCCTGTTATTGTACTTACAGCATATCCAGCTTTCAATATTCCTAGTGCATCCCTTAAGCATGAACCATCAACAAAAATAACTTGATCGTTGTCTTCCAATCGGGTGTCTTTGATGTCAGGTCTTGGTTTTGTACAAAATTCAGTCACCTGAAGACAGTCGTGCTCGATGTCTTCAGCGTTCTCAATTTCAAAATTTTCACTGGGAAACAAGGTTGCTGGATTCAACGTAGTGTACCTTTTCAGCTGCACATTAGGCGAACCCAGAATTATTGTCTCGTACCTTGTAAGCCTAGCACTGGTCATGTGCTGTGTTTGGGAACGTGTCAAAAGTATCTCGACTGCGTGAGGGACCATGACTGTTAAAGGGTGTCCCATCACTATTCCTTCACTCTGATTTAGGCTTATACCAACTGCTCCTACGGCACGCAAGCACCCTGGCAGTGCTGCTGCGACCGGATCCAAAGTAGCTGAAAAATATGCTACTGGTCTGTTAACGCCACCATGGGCTTGAGTCAAGACAGACAAGGAACATGCATGACGTTCATGGCAAAACAATGTAAAAGGCTTTGTGTAATCAGGCATACCTAAAGCTGGAGCCCTGCACATGCATTCCTTTAATTCAATAAAAGCATCCATCTCATCTCCTTTCAGCTCTATTTCATCCTGCACATCCTTCTGGGTCAGTTTCAGTAATGGTTTTGCTAGAGTTGAGAAATTGGGAATCCATTGGCGACAGTAGCTCACCATTCCCAGAAACTTTCTCACCTCTCTCCTTGTCTTCGGTGGACTCATTTGAAGTACGCTTGTTATTCTCTCTTTCATGATCCTTCTCGACCCCTTCTCTATTTGGTGACCCAAATATTTCACTTTCTTCTGACAGAACTGTAATTTCGAAGGGGACACTTTGGGGGTTATTACAACTTTGGAGGAAGTGTTAATCCGTTCCAAAAGTGACGGTAAAGTGACGGATATACCACCAGCCGTATTATGAGTCCATTATATCCTATGGAACTCGTAATACGGCTGGTGGTATATCCGTCACTTTACCGTCACTTTTGGGACGGATTAACACCTCCTCCAAAGTTGTAATAACCCCCTTTGTGTCCGTTCCTTCCCAAATGGTTCAATAGGGCAATGGTGTCAGCTGTACAGTCATTTTCTGTCTTAGATGCGATTAGCAAATCGTCAATGTACTGCACCAAGGTTGATTCAAATGGTAATTCTAATGATCCCAAATCCTTCTTTAGAATCTGATTGAAGATTGATGGTGACTCTGAAAACCCTTGAGGAATTCGACACCAACTGTAGACTCTGTCTAGGAATTTGAAACAAAAGAGAAATTGGCTGTCCTCATGAAGAGGCACAGAAAAGAATGCTTGTGACAAGTCGATGACTGAGAACCACTCAGCATCACAGGGAACTTGAAACATTATCACAGCTGGATTTGGTACTATGGGACAACATTTGACTATTATGTCATTTATCTTCCTCAAATCCTGAACAATCCGGACCTTTCCACTTGGTTTTATCAGTCCCATAATTGGTGAATTACATGGACTACTTAACACTTCTTTTAGTACTCCTTGTTTTACAAACTCATCAATGAGTTGGGCGACTTTCATGAGGGTGTCTTGCGCCATATGGTATTGTGGGGTCTGGGGAAAGGTTACATTGGGTTTTACAGTCACTTTCACTGGTTCTACTCCTTTGACCAATCCTACTTCTTTCCCTGTCATATCCCACACCTCCTTTCCAACTGTTTCCTGTAACTCAGCAGGAATATCTGCTTCAGTGAGCATTGGATAAAGAGTAATCAGAGGATACTCTTCATCGACAGTTTCCACTTCGTCCCCTTCTACACCGTCCTCTTCTTCCCCATCACTATTTGTCTGAATTTTGATTCCATCATTTCAACACATAATCGAGCATCCCAATTCACACAATAAATCTCTCCCTAATAGTGATATCGGGTTCGGGTACACACCACAAATTTATGTGACCCTTGATTGTTACCAATTCTGACTTGCACTGGATCAGTTATTGGGTTTGTCAGGTACCTATTTGCTACTCCCACTACTTGAACTGTTCTCCCTGAAAGTGGCAAATTTGGTACTTCGATGCTTCTAACAGTAGAGCGTGTAGCTCCTGTGTGAACCAAGAATGAAACGCAGTGACCCATAACTCTTCCTTCCACATACGGACCCTTTTGATCAACTTCCAAAGGTGCTGCAAGCATACAATTTCCCTCCTCATCTGAACTTTCCCTCTCCCATACATCGTTCATTCCATTCTCACTGTGTAACGGGAATTGGTGTACTGTGTCATTTTGATTCATTCCTTGACCCGTGACCTGCTGAGGAAGCATTACTTGTTGCTGATTCATTGGTGCTAAGGGTATTTGCATTTGCTGATTAGGTACCATAGGAAACTGCTGTTGCATTGGCTGCAATTGCGCCATTTGTGCACGGGGCATTTGCACCTGCTGCGGTTGTATGGGTTGTAAACCCTGCATCTGATTTACATTATTCTGAAAATTTGGATTTGGACCTCTCAATTTCGGTCCTCTCATATTCTGAAATGCATTAACATCATTGTTTTGCTGACCTACACCTTCCTGCACCATCATTGGGCACTCCCGTTTCCAATGCCCGACGATTCCGCACGTGTGACATGGCATCACCTTCTTCATTGCCTGTATACCATTTGGAATCATAACAGTATTTAAATCAGGACCATTATTCACAAAACCTCCTCGGCCTCTGCCTCTCATTTGTGGCTGAAAAATAGCATTTCCCTGCTGTTGCTGCTGCGGCATCTGTTGTTGAAAACCTTGCAAACCTTGCAAACCTGTCTGAGCTGCTCTAAGCTGCATCACCATCACCTTTTCTTTCAACCTCTTCTGTTTTGTCTCAATCTCATCACTGCAGTATTTTGCATAGTTCAACACTTCATCGATCGATTTCGATTGCCAACAAATCAAATGCATTTTAATCATCTAGCTGATTTCGGGTCTCAACCCTTCCACAAATCTGAACACGAAATGGAGCATGTCCTTTGCCTCGATCGTTTCTGTACCACTGTAATTTTTAAACGCTTTCAACAATCTCTCATAGTACGCATGTATCGACTCTTTAACCTCTTGTGCTGTCCTGTCAATCCTCTGCCAATCCACATTTTTCGACGCAACTTTTGTTTTCAAGTGCTCAATCACCTTATGGTATAGACTCATTACCGTAGGTGATGGTGCACCTGTGTCCCTGTCCCTTTCTGGTTCACTTGTCGGCCAACCTACAGCCCTTTTACAATCTTCCCATAAATCTGCCGGAACCACAATTTCAAATAAGGTATTCAGGTCTTCCCAGAGACATTTTGCGAGTTTCACAAATCTATCTGTTTGTTGATACCATTCGATCGGTTTCTCTTTCAACTTGGAGAAATCATCCGTAAAGGATTGAATATCGCACCTGTGCCATGGTACATGTACAAGTTTTCCCCCTGCTGTTTCTCTCATTGGCAACATGGTTATCAGGTCATCATTCTGTTGTGCCTTTTCATTCCGATCTGGGGTACTTTCTTTCTTTTTGTCCTTTTTCTTAACCCATCTACTTTCCCATTTATCTAGACATCTCCAGACCTGCGCGCTCTGCAGTATCTACCTTAAGGTGCGTTTTCATCCCTGCCGATCTCATGTGTTCAAAATCTTTTGTCTCAAAGTCTAACCTGTAACTTCTGCTCAAGTGTTTAGTCTTACCTATATCGATCTCAGTTCTGTCTGCAATTTCTTGTAACTTCTTATGTATGTTGCTCACTTCTCTTGTAATCCTAGGGCACATGTATCTCAGCTCTTCTTCTGTGTATGATTCTAACCTGTTCAGACCCATCTGCTTCCATGCCCAATCTTATTTTATTCAGGTATTCTTCCCCCTTCCCGCTGGATGTACTCTGTGGTGAGTTCAGACTGTTGAACCATTGTGTTAGCTGTTGTGCGTTCAGTCCCATCAACGTAGCACTTACATCTACTGCTACTGATGGTTGCTGTAGCGTTTCAGTTTTTGAAGTTAATGGCACCAATAGTGGTGGATTTGACCTTACCACGGTCGACGGAGCACAAATTGGAATTGGACTAAATTCCGACAGAGACCCAGATCCATTTGGCAGTGTTGCTATCGGAGTCGTTTCTGGAGTGTTTTCTATGCATCTTCTCCCTGTCTCACTTTGGGGGTTATTCCAACTTTGGAGGAAGTGGTAATCCATCCCAAAAGTGACGGTAAAGTGACGGATATACCACCAGCCGTATTAAGAGTCCATTATATCCTATGGAACTCGTAATACGGCTGGTGGTAAATCCGTCACATTTGGGACGGATTACCACCTCCTCCAAAGTTGGAATAACCCCCTTTGTGTCATTACCCCTTGGTCGCACACATTCGGTTTTGCCTGTATATACAATGGTACTGGCGGACCTACAGTAATAGGCAGAGATATTGCGTCTGGATTCTGTCTGTTCCCCGAATTCTGTGGCATGTTGATCCCCACATTATGGTTCATCATTGCTGGCATACCTAACTGGCTTTCTGTTTCTCGAGTGTACCTCAGCACTTCTTGTGCCTGCTTTTGGGGCATCATAAATTGGGTTGATTCGGCTTGAATCAATGTCGGTCTTTGATAACTCTGTCCTTCCTGGGCCAATAAATCGGAAGTCATTCCCAAATTATGCTCATCACAGCAGTGCATTTGAACCTGCAGCTGATAATTATCGACAGGTTTCAATTTAGGCACGTCAGGATATATTCTCTGAATTTGTGGTATTTGCAGTGAAAAAGGCATGTCGGAACCGCTCTGCCTTTGTGATATTCTCAAGTTCGGTGTTACATTACCCTGTGTTGGTTCTGGAGGGGCAGTACTAATGCTTGAGCCTTTTTCGCTTTCCACATATGCTGGCGGGCGATCATTTAGCAATTGTATAATGAATTCCTCATCGTCTGACTCACCTGACCTTTTTGAGTTTCTGTTATTTTCTCTATCTCTGGACTGACTCCTATTTGTTTTATAGGTAGCTTTCCTTCCCTCCGTTTCTGCTTCAAAGGTAATTGCTGGAAACAATTTAATTCCCTGCAGTACGTCTGATCTCCAAACTTTTTGTGTGCCATCCCATCTAGCATCTGCTAGTGTCTTTTCTACTTTTCTTATTCTTGTCTCAAATTTCTTTTGTTGTTGGTTTCTAGCTATTAGCTCCCAAATTGCTAGTGCCTCAAACTGTGCTGGTCTTGGAGGTACTTTCATGTCGTATAGTGCGAATCTTAGATTCTCCAAAACTCTTAAATTGAACGACCCATGGATAGGGAACGCTACACTTCCATGCTTCTCTGTTAATTTGCACCATTGCTTTAACTAAAGACATGGTGCGACACCCTTTTCTTCAATCACGATGTAAGCTGGTGTACCCTCAGGCGGTGTTTCTTCTCCTACATTTGCTTTAATATAAACATCTCCCCTCATGGCTCTCTTAAATGCTTTGAAAAATGTAATCTTTCCGTCTTTTATTTTGCTAAAATGTGTAATCAATAAGTGACTTTAATTCCCGGAATACTCTTCGCTTGCCTTTCCCCACCAATTGCGCTTCACGGACTGCGTCCAATCTGTGCGCGACCCTTCTCACCAACCAACCTATCCCAGCGCGGCTCCTAGTGACATCACACCCACACACTGCGGCTGACAAAGTCCCGCGGCTTGTCCTCCTTCTTTCAGCTTCACTCAAAACGAATTTCTGCAATATATCGCGAGCACTAACCAAAAAAAAAGGAAAACAAATCTGTCGGTTTACTACAAGAAGGGTAATACAATCGCTTCAGAAACCTTAGGGATTTTTCACTAGCCTCAGCAGTTATTCCATCTTTCTCGGTCTCCCACTTTCGCAAGTAAAATTTGGCCCGCAAACTTTACTCTCAACTGATCAATGAACTATTCTAGCTCGCCTTAGAATTCGTCAAATCTCAAAGTCGAAAATTTTCTTTCATGCCTCAATATTCATACCGACTTGTTGACCGTGCTCGATCAACCTACTAAACCGAACAGATTACAACATCAATCAAGTGTCTCATACACTTTTCAAGATACTCCGGAGTCTCTTGACCTCGCAGGGCCCGTCTCAACATCAACAACCACGTGGGCAATTTTTCCTGCACAAAGCGCTACACACATGTGAAGTTTGACGACTTCCCTACTCTCACACTTTGGAGTCACACTCCTCTAAAACTTCAACTGGAGTCCGTAACCCCCCCTAAAATCCTCACAAACTTCTCAATTCATCTGCGGCAATAAGCTGTGCAAGCGCAAAACCCTAACTTCACTCATACCGTCACTAGAAACGGCGAAAACATTCTCACACCTCCATGTCCTCCATTCGCAAGCTCCGAGATCCCGGGAAAGTCATTTGGGACTTAGGGCATCATCATCTCTCCAACTTGTTTTAGCACAGAAATTTTAACTTAACTCCGTCTATTGCTCGGATGGGGTCCCAAAGGGCAAAACCATCAATCTTTGCTACCATCTACTGATAACGCGTCCAGCCCTTATAAATTACCTGTACCTGGACACGTCAGAGGTCGGTGAATATTTTAGCCGAGTTGGACTCTCCTCATCCTAGAATAGTCGGATCACTTAAATCAATAATCAATAACTATTGTAATCGATAGCCAATACTCAGTTAATAGATCAACATAACTCATTAGGAATCAATAACAGTTGGTATTTCGACGCACCATGACCTTTCAGTCATGAATAACCACACCAGTTTATTAAAAGTTAGTGAATTTATTTCCCTATATTAACAAAGCTAGCACAATGTATATAAGTCTCAAAACCAAATGATATATGTATACGAACATTACTAGCTGTCCATAGCGGCGGAAGAAACGTAATCTAGGCCAAAATCTGAATTATAATGCATTCAGATATGGCAATACAAATCACTAATATAAGCAACTGAATTTGACTAATTTCATACATCGGTCAGCATAACAAGATTTCAATTTAGCATGGTGCATTAGATGAATACCTCGACTAGCCTCTAATTAGCATTGGCATATGGGCTTCATGCAAAAAGAATTTAGTCAACACAAAATTTGGAAAACTTCTAGCTTGGGCCCTATAAAAATAGCAGTTGGTGCCTAAAAGGAAAAACACAATGCATAATACAATTTTCCTTTCATAATTACCAAATACAATCAGCATTCAAGAAAGTCTTCGAACTTCAGGTACCGGTTCGATCAGCATGGGCAGAGTTTAAAGGGGCAAAGTTAAGGGCAAATTTCCTTGCAGCAGCAAGGAGAAAGGGGCAAAGTTATTGCATGGGCAAGACGGGGGTAAATTAAAGTTAAAGTCTCTAGGTTGAGAATTCTTAAAGTCTCTTTCTCTGGAATAGAGAAAAGGGCATCAAGATGTCGTCTAAGATGGCGTCTTGGATCAAACTTCGAAATGGCATCATAGAAAATGGCTGACTTCTCTTTGTCTGGTGGGTTTAAGTAAGAAACATCCCAAATTCAGCAGGGTCTTCCATTGGAGGGTTCATAGGGTGGCTTCAATTTGACCAATGAATAGTGTCTTTCTCCTAGTACTCATTTATGCATACATTGTCCTTGGAGCCTTGGAACACAAGTTGTAACAAGGTTTGCCAATTTATTTCGATATCAGCACTCTTATTGTCCGCACCTGCAGACTGACCTTGGATCAGAGGGGATGAAACCGGCCTACTACGAAACCTTGGAGATAAGTGTATTAGTCATCTCTACTGGAAAAATACAGAATAATGTTCTTTTAAAAGTAAAAAACCATGCAGTTGAATTTGAGGTCAAGCGACTAGGCCAAAGCCTCTACTAAATTTAAGCTAAGCACAAAACAGTTTCAACAAGAAATCCTAGCACACATTTGCAATTATGACGGATTACTACAAATTTCAATTCTTCATGATTAATAAAGCTCGTTTATAATATTGGCGAACTACTCCGAGGGCACAATTTCCCTCGTACATTATTTTCTTTGCTAAAATCACACTGCATTATACGATTTTGGTTACATGATATGTGAATATATGTTGGTCCTTCTTTTTCTGCGTCATCAACTCTTATTTGAATATTATTGCTAAACGAAGTATATCACAATAAAAATGGATCGTACAAAGATGAAGTGCACTGAAAGAAAGAAATATAAATCTTGAATGCCTGTCAATTTTATTACTTGTCAATAGTGAAAAATAGTCTGTGAGGAAAACGCATAGGAACGGGGGAGCATGTTCTTCCATTGATAATTAAGTGTAGAACAAACAGCTCTCTTTGGTAAAATCTCAATACCTAGCCACAAATTTATCAACAACACCCACTCAAGCTGTTGTCTGTGGTAAGGTCTGAAGTCTTGACAGAAGTCGAACCTGACTAACATTAACACCAGTCACAAAACACTTTGGTGCATCAAACTGGCTGAAGACTGCGGTCTTACCGTAAAGTTACACTTTCAACTCCGTGGGACTTTAGAATTACTTCTGTAACTTGTTTCTTCTCAATGCTCTTGTAGCTCATTGTTGTCCACAAAAAGGATATTGAGTGATCATAAACCCTTGAAACAATAGAACTTCAGGGCAGAGCACACAAAGGGTGTCATTCTGACCCCCGGAGGGAGCTGCCATATGGCTGCTCCGCGGTCGAAAGACCGCGGAGGCCATTCTGGCTTTCCCGCTGGGCTGGCGGGCGACCGCCAGAAGGCCGCCCGCCAGCCCAGCGGGAAACCCCTCCCCACGAGGAAGCCGGCTCCGAATGGAGCCGGCGGAGTGGGTATGTGCGACGGGTGCAGTGGCACCTGTCGCGTATTTCAGTGTCTGCAAAGCAGACACTGAAATACAGAGTGAGGCCCTCTTACTGGGGCCCCTGCAGTGCCCATGCCATTGGCATGGGCACTTCAGGGGCCCCCAGGGGCCCCACAACACCCCATACCGCCATCCTGTTCCTGGCGGGCGACCCGCCAGGAACAGGATGGCGGTATGGGGTGTCAGAATCCCCATGGCGGCGCAGCAAGCTGCGCCGCCATGGAGGATTCTGCAGGACAGCGGAAAACCGGCGGGACACCGCCGGTTTTCCTGTTCTGACCGCGGCTGAACCGCCGCGGTCAGAATGTCCTGAGGAGCACCGCCAGCCTGTTGGCGGTGCTCCTGCATCCCCGGCATGACCCCCAAAGTTTCTAATGCACAGTTACAGAAAATCTGCTCTGCTTTGTTTATCAACAAAAGAAAATAAATAAATTGTGATTTACAGACTGGAAAACCAGAGTTCCCCTACAAACCTAAAAGAGCATAAAGCGATCCAAGTAGACATTGCACAAATGTATATGTTTTCATGAAGTGCATCGCACAGAGGTCCTGTGATGACACTGAAACAAAGGTGTCACACAGGTGCAGGATCTTGAAATTATGAGAGTAATACAACCATCAAATTGATACAGAAATGAGAACTTTCAGTGGTGAGCAAGTTACTATAAAATGTCTCAACAACAATGCCATGCATGACAGTGAGACTTTGTAAGTCACAGGTGGGCACAACTTGAATCTTTGGTTGACACTGAGCAGAAAGATGGTGGCTGCAGTTACAACTATGCTAAGGCAATATTTATATTTTTGAATCCCTCCCTTTTCTTTGTGCAATCCTTATGGGAGATATATTGTCATTAACTGATTTACTTTTTGAGCCACATCTTCATTGACATATTCAAGTAAACCATAATCAGACTTTTCATCTATGTTGTCTTAAAAGAAGAAGGAACCAGATGTACAAACTTTCTAGTCTCAACTCTACTTTTTATGACTGGAAAATGTTGCGAACTGACCTTTGTACTAGTAACCAGTTCTCAAATTAAGGAATCAGGATTGGTTGCAGTCTGAACTCCCTAATTAATATTCATTAGGTAGATCACAAATTGCAACTCACTCTTCTTGATCACACTCGCAGGGATGGTGCCCTGCAATGGATAATAGACCATCATGAATTTGATTGCTTTCAAATAAATAAACTTTTCATTTTAAAGAACCATGATATTCTTTAAGAAAACAGGGCTACAACTAAAAAAAACTTTAAAAAAAAAGTTTTTGGTGACTCCACCTGAAACTTCTACCCCAATGCAGAAAGTGTGAGCTACTGCTTCCTTTTTACGAATCAGTTACCACCCCAACCTGAGGGTTGTCAATGATTTGTGACTGCTACTGGAATAGGTAGAAGCTGGAATATACAACACAATGAGGTTGCAAGGTTAGAGGCAAAATAGAAAACTATGTACTACACAGCTTTAATAGCTCCTAGCTCTTGCACAAAATTATACGTGCCCTTACCAAGCTTTTTGGTCAGCAAAATGGTAGTGTTGCATACATTCACAGTGGGCCCCAGCATCTCTTGTTTTATTAACATGCTAATAATGGGTCTGATCACCACTTCAGCCTCATGGGTAATGAGTACTCTAGAATACAAGACAGTTTCTTCATTGGATTTCTATTAATCTTTACAGGTTTAGCTGTTGAATGCAACCAACATCATTAGCACATTCTGTGGATAAAGTAGAAAGCAATTGAGCAAGTGTGTCAGAGATAAATGTTGCTAATAAATGTTTCATTCTATATTGTGAGTACATTGGTTAATGTCACACAAAATAGCTAAAACTTGAATCACAAAATAGCTAAAACTTGAATTTGGTTGCTCTCTGGTACTTTCACATGAACATCATCACTAGTACAATAGACAGTATAGTTCAATTTACATAAATGATGTCTTCCACGGTGTTTCCCTGGAGAGTTGTGACTTAACAAAAATGCCTGTTGATCTGCAATGAAACCCATGTTTATGGAGATGGGCTTGGTGATACAGAATTAAAAATCACAACTGCTTCAATGGACATGTTCAAGAGAGGCCAGGAAGAGAATTCATAAGTCTTTAAAGCAGATTGGCTAGCACCCGTGTCAATAAGACAGGCGGTAGGCTTTTGTTTAATAAATCATTGCAGCTATGGCCCATTCTGATCTATGGGAATCATAGCTCTTAAAGCACAGTCAGCTCCTCCCGGGCTGTCCTAAAAGTGGGGTATTGATTTTAGGAAATTTGGGTAAAATGAGATTGTTGAGGTTGGTGGTCAGTGCTCCAGGGTAAGGTAGGGCAATCTTGTTTTCATGCTCCAGCTCACCCCAGTTAAAACATGAAGAGCCAGTGGGAGAAGTTAAATTCGTATTGACTCCTTCTTGGATTTGGCCAATCTCCCAGTTCCCTACGTACCAGCATTTGTTCCCTGCCCAGCCCAATCATTTTGCCTCCCATACCTCCTCGGTCCCTCCAGCTGGCGGTTTGTTGAAATAATTGCACTTGTAAAAACATCAGCTTTGATTCATTTGACTCCTTTTTATGGCCGAGCGCAAAGCGTTACATCCATAAAGTAATCTCTCTTTGGGCTTCAAACCACGCCCAGGTCACGTCAGTCTCTTTCATTGGTTCCTGGGCTTGCTCTTTAAAATCTGCTTGCTTTCATTTGTGACAGGCATGCATACGCCATGCCTTTTTCGGTGTTTAGCCTGCCTACACAGCACCGGTAAACTACTAGAAACATAGGAGACTCTGGGGGTCATTCTGACCCTGGCGGTCAGTGTTAAAGCGGCGGCCAACCCGCCAACAGGCTGGAGGCCTAAAAATATGAATTCTGACCCTGGCGGGAACCGCCAACACAGGCCGCCGCATTAACACTCCGACCGCCACGGCGGTACAAACAAACAGCGCGGCGGTCACCGCCAACAGGCAGGCGGCAGACAATGTACCGCCCACCCTATCACGACTCACCAATCCGCCACCTTTTCCGGGGCGGGAGCCCCGCCGATAAAAACACGGCGGAAACAGACATTTCCAATGGAAAAAGCTTACCTCGACACACTCCACGCGGAATCGGAACAGCATGGAACCCGAACTCCACATCCTCCCAGCCATTGCCTTCCGGCTCTTCTTCCAGGATCACGAACCTCGCCGCAGATGACAGCGGTGAGTACTGCACCTACGACACAGGGGAGGGGGGAGGAGGAAAGGTTACGGGCACACACATACGCCACACACCCACCCCCACCCTCACCCCCACCGAAATACCTACACACCTATGCAGATAAAAAAGTCAGAGTGACACCCCCAACCCCCCCCAAAAAAACAAAGACAAAAGGCAATGAATGTAAAAGTAGAACCATATTATTGCAACAATAAAGTATAGCGACCTTAGCAATATATGAAGAATGAATACACATCTAGAACTATATCCATACAAGTAGCAAAAGTCCGGCCCAGTCATTCAAAGTCCAAATGTCCGTGGGCCAATGTGCAGCAACACATGGGCAAAGCCCACACACGAGATCGAGTCCATTGAGAGAACACTGCTGGGGCATCACTAAAATAAAAAGACAAGCACCTCAGGGGGAAGGGAAGGGGGGGCACCTCAGCCACATGAGTCCACGACGCCAGATCCACAAAGGGCCTCCATGCCCACTGTGCCATCCTGGGGAGTGCAAAGCCACAGTCTCACAAGTCTCTACAGTGGGTGGATTGCCCACTGTGCCATCCTGGGGAGTGCAAAGCCACAGTCTCACAAGTCTCTACAGTGGGTGGATTGCCCACTGTTACATCCTGGGGAGTGCAAAGCCACAGTCCATCAGGTGGATTACAGAGACCACTGGTCATGTAGGAGGCATGGTGGGCAGAGTGCGTCGTGAAGGCCTGCCCGACACAGAACCGGGACTGCCAATGGGCCAGCGGTGCTTGACAGGAAGGGCCCAGCGGAGTGGTGCTTGACAGGAAGGGCCCAGCGGAGCGGTGCTTGACAGGAAGGGCCCAGCGGAGCGGTGCTTGACAGGAAGGGCCCAGCGCAGCGGTGCTTGAGATGAAGGGCCCAGCGGAGCGGTGCTTGAGATGAAGAGCCCAGTGCAGCGGTGCTTGAGATGAAGGGCCCAGCGGAGCGGTGCTTGAGATGAAGGGCCCTGTTCAGTGGTGCTCCTCACGGCGGGCCCTGTTCAGCGGTTCTGGTCACGGCGGGGCCCTGTTCAGCGGTGCTTCTCACGGTGGGGCCCTGTTCAGCGGTTCTGGTCACGACGGGGCCCTGTTCAGCGGTGCTTGAGACGGCGGGGCCCTGTTCAGCGGTGACTGTCTTGTGTTTCCAGTGAACCACACCTGGCCAATACTTGCCGCTCAGTCTGCATCGGACCTTTCCGTTGCGGGGCCCTCCTGTGATGGAGTCCTGGGGCCCTGGCTCTCCTCCATACCCCCGGAATGGGGCTGGTGGGGCCCTCATGGCCAGGTCAGCTGCTCCCTGCCTTTTGCTCCTTGCTGCCCTTGCCCTCCTTGGCAGACTGTCCGTGGCCCTCGGCTCCCTTACCCGATGTGGCAGGTGACGGTGCAAGGCTACCCTCCTTGGGGGCAGGCGTATCAGGCCTGTCGTGCCTGCCCTTCAGTTTTTTGCTCCTCTGCCCGGGGGGGGGGCTGGCTGTGCCTTTGCTGCTGGACGATGTCCCAGCCCAAGGAAAGGGCGGACTCCAAAAACCAGGCACGACGTTCTTGGGAGTTGCTGGGCTGGTGGAGGCTGAGGTGTTTGTGGAACTCTTACGGGATGGAGGGGGTGGGTCAGGTGAGGAAAAGAGGTCCACTTTAGAGAGGAAAATTTTCTTTGGAGCCATGGGAAGGGTAGCTGGAGTGGGTATGGGAGTGGAGGAAGAGGATGTGGTTGTAGGAGAGTCAAGTGTGCTGTCTTTGGGTGCAGGTGCTTGGGCAGGAGGCTGACGTGAGGTGGATGGCTGTTGTTTGGGTGCCTGCCTGCGTTTGTGTGGTTGGGAAGCGGGGGTGACAGACACACTGGGAGAGGACACAGGGGACGTGTACATGGCAGTAGGGGTGGTGACTGCACGTGTGCGGACTGGTCTGGAGGGTGTGCTGGTGATGGGTGCAATGGCTGATGGTGGTGTGCTTGCAGGTGTGTGTGGAGACGTCACAGGGAGGGAGGAGGGAGACGAGGAGGTGGGGGACACAGAGGAGGTAGTGACTGTTGGCATGTCTGCATCTGGATGTTGCTTGGGTGAATGCTTGTGTGTCCTGTGGTGCTTATGTCTGGATGAGCTGTCCTTGGGTGTTGAGGTGTGTGCAGGCTGGTCTGTAGGTGTGGATGGGATAGGCAGAGGAACAGGGGAGTGGGACTGGGTGGAGGGAGTCAGAAGAGGGAGGCTGAAGACAGGGACAATCGCTGCCGTCAGTGCTGAGGCCAGAGCGTTGAACGATCGTTGATGGGCAGCCTGACCCGAATGAAGGCCCTCCAGGTATGCATTGCTTTGATGCACCTCCCTCTCCACACCCTGGATGGCATTCAAAAGGGTAGACTGCCCAACAATGATGGTCCTCAGGAGGTCAATGACCTCCTCACTGAGGGCAGCAGGGGTGACTGGGGCAGGGCCTGAGGTGCCTGGGGCGAAGGAGATGGCCGGCTTCCTGGCCTTGCGGGCACGGGCCGAAGGCCGAGGGGCTGCTGGGAGGGCGGAGCTGGTGCGCTGGGTGGCGGCTGTACCTGTAGGATCGGTGGGCACCGATGTTGCCGCCACCGCAAGGGAGCTCCCTTCCGAGGACGTGTCGGGGTCGCTGACGTCTCCACGGGTCCCCGTGGTGGAGCCCCCCTCGCCCTCCGTTTCACTGGTCATGTCGGAGTCCGTTGCATGGCCCTCCAGGGCCATGTGAGATGCAGCTCCCTCTTGCGCCGATGCCACTTCTCCTCCGCCTGATGATGCTAATGCACACATTCACAGAAAAACAAAGAAAATGGGGGGGGGGGTGGAAAACATAAAGACAAGTTGAGTGCATGCATTGGGACACCGTTGGCGGAGAGGACAGACACAGAAGCCCCCTGCACTACGCTGCGCACTTGGGGTACACTACTCATTCACTGGGACATGCCCTACAAGCCTATGGGCGACAACTGCCCACACAGTATACACTGGTCCATGAATCGCGTTACTAGGCACCCTACAGAGGTGGGGGGCGGGGGCACAGGACCATACCTCACGGATGGGCCTATCCTACAGAAATCGCCTTGGCCTAGGGATACCCACAGCCCTCCTCCCCCACCCAGGCACCTCCACTGCGCGCAAAATAGCTGAATGTGCTGGTACTCACCCCGTTGTGTCTGCTGTGATGTCCTCAAGCGCCCATCTAAATCGGGGTAGGCCACCGCCAGGATCCGGGACATCAGGGGGGTCAAGGTACGACTGGCACCCCTCCTAGGTTGGGAGGCCATCCCCAGCAGAGCCTCCGCGGTCTTCCTGCTCCCGCGGCGGATGTCCTCCCACCTCTTGCGGCAGTGGGTGCCCCTTCTGTTGTGGACCCCCAGGGCCCGGACGTCCTTGGCGATGGCACGCCAAATGTCAATCTTCTGATGGGCGCTGACCTATGTGACATGTACAGGGGGGGAAGAGAAACATCATCACTTTTCTGCATGCTCGATGTGAGTGGCCCCCCCTCCCCAACCTTGCCATGTGGCACATGCTCTCATCTGTCGTGCCATGCATTCGTCATTCGCTGCCCTCCCCTCCCCTCCATCGTACATCCTCCCCACTCATCCCAGGCATTGGGCACTATGCATTGCCCCCCGTGTACTCACCTGTTGGTCTGGAGGCCCGTAGAGTAGCGCATACTGGGGGAGGACCCCGTCCACGAGCTTCTCCAACTCCTCGGAACTGAAGGCAGGGCCCTTTCCCCAGTCGCAGCAGCCATTGTCACTTCCAGACCGAGGTCACAGCAGCACTTGCAGTATAGGTCCTCTCCTGTGGATGCTCAGGTCTCGTGTGATCAAGCAGAGAGAAAATGGCGGTTACGGCCGCGGCGGTGCGTGCCGCAGCGGTGTGTACCGCGGCGGTGCGTACCGCGACCGCCGGCGCTCACTGCCATTGGCTCCTGAAACCCATAGGGTTCAATGTTGTCCAATGCTGCTTTGCGCCGCGGACTGCGACCGCCTACCGCCACGGTGTGCCACGCTTGCGCAATAACCTCACTTCACATTGTCACACTTCACAGGTCAGGCAGCCGCCATTTCAAGGGCCCACATGGCTTCATTCCTACTGCGTCACACATGGCTAGGCCTTGCACCGACAATCATACTAGCCATTCAATCCCGAGAGATTCGTGTACTGTGCATGCTGTGGGCACTTACCTGTGGGTTGCTTGACTCTGTGCTCCATGTTGTCCTTCCTAGGCATCGTCCGCTGGGACTTGCGAGGAGACGGAGGAATCTTCCCGTGTACAGACCGCTGGTGGACCTGTCGACAATGGAAGAAAGACACGTCATACTCACCTACAGACTCAACCGTGCCACTATACAGGAACTGTGTGCCCAGCTGGAGCCAGACCTGATGTCACCCATCCGCCAACCCACAGGGATTCCGCCTCTAGTGCAGGTGCTGTCAGTACTGCATTTTTTTGCCAGTGGATCATTTCAAACTACCGTGGCCATTTCATCTGGGATGTCTCAGCCTATGTTTTCAAAGGTGTTGTCCAGAGTGTTGTCTGCCCTGATGAAATACATGCGGAGCTACATCATTTTCCCTGAGGTGGGTGACTTGCCTACAGTGAAGGGTGATTTCTATGCCCTTGGACACATTCCCAATATCATTGGTGCCATTGATGGTACCCATGTGGCTTTGGTTCCCCCAAAAGACGATGAGCAGGTGTACAGGAACCAAAACAATTATCATTCGATGAATGTCCAGGTGGTCTGTTTGGCTGACCAGTACATCTCCCATTTAAATGCCAAGTTCCCAGGGTCAGTGCATGACGCGTACATCATGCGAAATAGCAGCATCCCTTATGTGATGGAACTGCTACAGAGACACCGTGTGTGGCTAATTGGTGACTCTGGTTACCCAAACCTGCCTTGGCTATTAACCCCAGTGAGGAATCCCAGGACCAGGGCAGAGGAACGGTACAATGAGGCCCATGGGCGTACCAGGAGGGTGATTGAGCGGACCTTCGGCCTCCTGAAGGCCAGGTTTAGGTGCCTGCATATGACTGGTGGATCCCTAATGTACTCACCAAGGAAGGTGTGTCATATCATCGTGGCCTGCTGCATGCTTCACAACCTGGCTTTGCGACGCCAGGTGCCTTTCCTGCAGGAGGATGGTCCAGATGGTGGTGTTGTGGCCGCTGTGGAGCCTGCGGAGAGCGAAGAGGAGGAAGACGAAGAGGACGACTCAGACAACAGGGACAGAGTGATACTGCAGTATTTCCAGTGACACACAGGTAATAATCTACTCCTGCATTGTATTATATCTGTAACTCTAGTGGTTCTCTACTGTCTGACCTTTCACCCCAATGTATGGTAACTTAGTTATGTATATCACTTCCTATTTCAGTGATCTGATCCCCACGGAGTGCCCTCTGGTTTTTTTCCCCATGGACTACCGCTGTGTGACACTGGTATGTTGTCATCACAATGTAACTAGAAATGTTTTGTTGGTTATATCGAATACATTTGGTTTAAATAAATAGATAGCAGAATCCAGTTGGTTAATGTGCAATAATTGTGTTTATTGAAGTTTTAAAATAGGTGTATAGTTCAAAAAGGGTGATGGGTGATGGTGGAGGCATGTCCATGGCAGTGTCCAGGCTGTCGTTCCTACAGGTCCATTGTCCATATGCCTGTGGAAGGTGGAGCAGGGGCAGTTCAAGGTTGGACAGGGTGAACAAGTGGGACAGTGGAATGACATCCGGGGGTTTCCGTGCATGGCGGGGGTCTTGACATCCTACTCTGTCTTCTTCCTCGATCTCAGGCCTTTCTTGCGGGGTGGTTCTCGTTCTGCAGGGGGTGGGGTCCGGGAGGGCCGTTGCTGTTATTTCGGGGCCTCCTGACCACTAGCGCCGGCGGAGGTGGTGGGCTGTTCTTCCTCCATGCTAGTGGCAGGGGCCCTTTGGGGGGCCACATGGTCCCGCAATGTGGTGACAATCTGGTTGAGTGCCACCACGATTGTACCCATTGCGGAACTGATGCTGCGCAGTTCTTCCCGGAACCCCATGTACTGGCCCTCCTGCATGGCCTGGATCTCCTGGAACCTGGCCAGGACCGTCGCCATCGTCTCTTGGGAGTGGTGCTACGCTCCCATGATGGTGGTGAGGGCCTCTTGGACAGTGGGTTCCCTAGGCCTGTCCTCCCTCTGTCGCACAGCAGCCCTCCCAGTTCCTCTTTGTTCCTGGGCCTCTGTCCCCTGGACGGTGTGCCCACTACCAGTGCCCCCAGGTCCCTGTTGTTGTTGGGGTTGTGGGTTACCCTGGGTGCCCTGTACTGGTAGACACACCACTGCTTGACCTGTCCTGGAGACAGAAGCATGGGCCCGCTGGGTGGGTGCTGTGCTGGTGTTTCCTGAGGGGGGTAGGTCTGCTGTGGCCTGGGGCTGACTGAGGGTAACTGACTGTCCAGAGGTCCCCGATGGTCCGGGCTGGTCATCAGGTTCTAGGTCGACAGAGCTGCTGTCATCACTGGGGGCCTGTTCTGGGGGTGGGATGGACAAATCTGGACCCTCCTGGCCGGTGTGTTGGCGTTCGGGCCCTGCAGGGGTAAAAGAGTATGGTTATTGATTTTGTGTGTGCCATGGCGTGCGATTTGTCGGTGCCCTTGTCCCCCAGTGCTGGCAGTCCCATGTGGGAGGAGTTGTGAGGGTGGTTTGTGGGGGGGGATGGGTATGTGCAGTGGTCATGCTTAGGTGATGGGTGTCCATGGTTTGTGTTGGCATTAAGGGGTTGGGGTTGGGTTGGGTGGGTTGTGCTGGTGAGACATTAACAGGAAGTATGTGTGCTGGGGGGTTAGGGGTGAGGGTGGGGGTGTGGGTTGGCATGCTGGTGGTTGGGGGGGGTGAAGTAGTTGAGATTAGATTTACCAGAGTCCATTCCTCCGCCTACTCCAGCGAGGCCCTCAGGATGCAGGATGTTCAAGACCTCTTGCTCCCATGCTGTGAATTCGGGTGGAGTGGGTGGGGGTCCGCCGCCAGTCTTCTGCACAGCGATGTTGTATCTTGACACCATCGACAGCACCTTCCCCCGTAGGTCGTTCCAGCGCTTTCGGATGTCTTCCCGATTTCTGGGATGCTGTCCCACAGCGTTGACCCTGTCGACGATCCTTTGCCATAGCTCCGCCTTCCTGGCTATTGTGGTGTGCTGCACCTGTGTGCCGAAGAGCTGGGGCTCTACCCTGATTATGTCCTCCACCATGACCCTGAGTTCTTGGTCCGAGAACCTGGGGTGTCTTTGGGGTGCCATGGGGTGGTGTGGATGAGGTGTGGGGTGGTGTTTGTGGTGATGAGTGTGGTGGTGTGTGGTGTTTTGTGCGTAGATGTGGTGTGGGTGATGATGTTGGGTTCCTGTGTGTGTTGTGCTTTGCGTTCCCTGTGCTCTCTCTCTGTGTATTGTGCCTTGTCTCTGAATTTCGATTTGTGAGGGTTTGTGGGTGATGTGGGTGTGTGTTTTATATGGTGATGGGTGTGTGGGTGTGGTGTGTGTATGTGTATCAGGTGTGTGTATTTCGAGTTGTCCAATGTGGCTGTGTTTTGTAACGGTGTGTGTATTTTGAGCACGGTGTGTACGGCCAATGGAATACCGCGGTTGAAAGACCGCCGCGTGGATTCGTGGGTCGTAATGGCATGGGCGTGTTTGTGTTGGCGGGACGGTGGAGGTTTGGTCATCTCCAGTTCATCGCTGACTGCTGATGAGGCGGGCTTCAGTGGATGTCGGGTTTTTGGCGGTTTGGCAGTTGTGGGTCAGAATGACTGTGGCGGTTTACCGCGGCCGCGGCGGTATGATGGCGGTCTTCTGACCGGCGGTAAGAGCCTTTTACCGCCAGGGTCAGAATGACCCCCTCTATGTTTTGAGCCTGGTTTCTGGACTACTTTATCTGTTCATTTTCCCTGCAGCGTGATCGCGCTGGGGTTTACATAGCGCAATCGCACTCCGTTTTTTCGTTTTCAATTTCAGCGAGATCGTGCTGCATTTAACATAGCGCTATCGCGCTGTGTATTTATTCTTTTAATTTTGTGGCAAGAAAAGTTAGGTTAGGAGTTTACAACGTAAATAGCTCCAACTCAAGCAAATGCGAGCCCCGTTGAATTGAAAAAGCTGGTTTCTTTTCTGTTATCACTGCACATTGTTTAGAAATGGAAACTAACTCAGCATGGCTTTTGGTTTGCTCTTCGATGCAGGCAGGATGAAGTACCTCCTGCTTGAGCAGGAAATTTAGGACAAAAGCAGCACCAACAGCCTCCTAGGCATAATTCATACCTTGTGCTATACCTGAGTAATTTTCAAACATACCTTTCAAATGATCAAGATAATGAGCTGGAGCTTCACTGCTTTTTGTTTAAAGTTAGTAAATTTTGTCCAGTCAGTCTTGACCAGGCAAACATCCACAACAACATTTATCAATGTCTCTCCCGCAGCAAGAGGAGTTGCTGTGTCACTAGGAATCAGTGGAGACACATTACTATTTTTCAGTTTGAAGATCTAAAGATTTTTAACTACACTTTCAGCAATAAACATACCAATTGATTAACATCAGCCCAATAACGTTTGTAAGTTTCAAATACGGTCTACTATTCTTCATAGAATTTCTGGGAATTATCACGTATATTGGTGAATTTTTGTTTTGTAGTCACTTGATCAGCAGGAGTCCAGGTGACATGGATGGCAGCAGAGCCCCTTGCAGGGGGGTGGGGATACTCTTCTAAGGGATGGAGGGCATCTGCAGGTGGGAAATGGGCATCCTGGAAATTGTCACATTCAACATTATTTGAAGAAGGGGCATGTAGGACTTTTCAAGGGTTTCGTTCATGTTCTCTCGATAACTATCCTGCTGTATGCCTCAGATTATTCTAGGATAACAAAAATTCTAGCTATCGCGTCAAGAATTTTCAATTCTATTAAGGACACGGAGGCGAGGATTATGTTTTCTCTTTCTTTACTGACTTAAAACAGCAGCCAATCAAATACAAGTAAAAGAAAAGACTACACATCCCATGATGCCATAACATCCTATCACATGGTCCAATCACTATCCATGTCCTCTGTTACAAGTCCTTTGACCCTTGATGTCACTCCCTCTTTCTTTGCTGCTTCGCAGCAGATAAGTACATGATTTATTTCTCTCCGATATTTTCGGTTATATTGCTTGATTTTGTACTGTATTTATAATTGCGTGTGCTGCGCGATTCAGCGCGCTATTGTTTATGCTTATGTAGCGATCGTTCTCGCTCGTTTTTTCTGGCATTTGCTCAAAAATGTTTAATGCCGCTTTCTTCAGTGGAGTGGGAGCGGGAGCGGAGCTGCTTTTGCAGTCTCCCTTCTATTTCCGTGAGCGCGCGTGCGCTTCCACGAGCCGATCTCACTTTTGTTTTGAATTGAGATCGGCTTTGTGGATTTGCAGCGCGAGTGCACCGGGGACCCCAAAAACCTCTCTAACTTGCTCCCTGACGCCCAGCAGTCTCTGAACTGACTGGGTTGTAAAATTAAAACTAGGCTGCAGCCTAGAGTGCCTTAAGGATGTTTGCAGTGCCGCCATGGGGATTCCGACCCCCTTCACCGCCAGAAACAGGATGGCGGGAACGGGTGTCGTGGGGCCCCCTAACAGGGCCCCATAAGGATTTTCACTGTCTGCTTAGCAGACAGTGAAAATTGCAACGGGTGCAACTGCACCCGTCGCACCCCTGCAACTCCGCCGGCTCCATTCGGAGCCGGCTTCCTTGTTCAGGGCCTTTCCCGCTGGGCCGGCGGGCGCTCTTTTGGCGGTCGCCCGCCGGCCCAGCAGGAAAGCCAGAATGGCATCCGCGGTCTTCTGACCGCGGAGCGGCCATTTGGCAGTTCCCGCCAGGCGGGTGGCTCCCGCCGCCCGCCAGGGTCAAAATGAGGCCCTATGTCCAGCTTTCTATAGAATTGTACATGCTTTTCTATACTGGATGGGTTTCTTTAGCTTTTTCCTCTTTCAACTTTTCTACCCTCATTTCCCTTTCTACATCCTCATCCACATCAACAGTAAGCTGTCTGCCAGCCTTGTGCTGCAACTCATCCTGTAGAGGGGTTTCTTTAAGAGGAATTAAAGTGTAATGATGGGACTAACAGCTAATTTTCCCATTTGTTCTCATGGAGGGAGGGAGGAAAGTTGCTTTACACTTGGCTGTTGGCCCACTGCTTTGAAAGGCTCCTGGTCACAGCCCGTCAAGCCTCAGAGAGGTTTCCAGTGTGTCAGGATAAGTGTTCAGTCTTCATGCACACATCTATCCACAAGGATATGTGCTATGGCATCCAGGCACTCCTAAGCTCCTTTTACCCACTCCTGAACCTTGTATAGACTGTCCTGCTCGATACTGTGGATTTTACACATACCTCTAACTCTAAGGGGCATTTATATACTCGGTTTGCGCAGGATTTGCATATTTTTTTTTTTAAGCAAATTCATTGCAAAGCTAACACCATATTTATACTTTGACGCTAGACCCGTCTAACGTCAAAATATCCCAGTGTGCGTAATTTTCTGGATGCATGAAAGCGCCTTGCGTTAATGAGATGCAAGGTAAGCGTTCCCGTCCAAAAAATGACTTAAACACCTGTGTGCCATATTTATCCAACCACGCAAAAAGCTGCGGCTGGGAGGCGGAGCCGGAAAATGTTGCAAATCCCAATTTAATAATAAGGAAGTGGACTGTGCTATGAACACATATTGATGTGACAGTAATGCAGAGTACACACTACTACACATACGGATTGAGACAATTACACATATACATAACAGATGTACATGCACATGGACCTTCTGACACTTAAACCTTCACCCCCACAACCAAGTTAGCCAGCTTGCTTGGAGCAGGTTCATTAGTGTAGATACACGTTTGCACAAGAGCCAACTCGGTGAGGGCACAAAGTAGGTTTGCATAGAACTTGTCAAACATGGGATATTTGTGCAGTGTCAATTGTGAACACTTCAGTACTGCCAACTTATGGAGATGTGTAGTACATTGTCACCTAGCCAAATAATAGGGCCTCACATTTGTTTTTCACATGCAATTACATATGTCTATTTGGATGGGATGTTCGGGCCACATAGTGTAACCGTGTTACCAACACAGTGGAATCAATTGTGCATGTGGAAGTATCATGTCACCTCCAGTGAAGGCACATGGACACTTCTTTCACATGACATAATGCATGGGAGATACACAATGAACTGCAAGTTTACAAATATACCGCTGATATCAGGTCAATCAGCCAAACACCAGTTTTGATAGTTACACAACCCAATGCAGAAATAACACCCTAGAAGCCTAGGATAACACACAATAACACAAACACAGATGAGTCACAGATGACACAAGATAACAACTGCCATGCAAAGTGATAATCAAGGTGCAACCAACAACCAAATATTTACCCTAATTTTCTCCTTTAGCTGATCAGGGTTACGGGATCCAGCCATTGATCATGACCCCATTTGCCAACCCAAGCACAGCAGCAGAGCGTGCCTATAATGAGGCACATCGTAGGACATGCACCATAGTTGAGAGAACTTTTGGCATCCTGAAGTCCAGATTCAGGTGTGCCTGGATATCACCTGAGGCAGGCTCCTAGATTCACCTGAAATGGTCTGCAAGATCATTTAGACCTGTGCCATCCTGCACAACACGTGTGTAAGGAGGAACATTCCCCTCTATGAACTAGACCCACAAATGCCTGAAGAGGAGGATTCTGTCTGTGAAAATGAGCGGGGCCATCCAAACACTACAGCAGGATTGCGTCAGAGACAACACATTGTACAAAACATCTTCTAACCATAGTCACCATCACCACTTTGATATCATATGTCATTAAACACCTACCATCATCACTCAATCATGCTCTGGGTAATGTTTATGCATCACATGATCCCTAGGAATCATAATCAGAGTTTAGCCTCATGGAGCATTGCAGAAATACAGATTAGGATACTGAAAAAGCCAAATCAAATTTGATGGGTATGAATGTACACCCAACATCACACACAGTGCAAATTACATATATCCTGTCTATTTCACATGTCAAGGGCAATATCAGAGGACCACAGCTATGAGACACATCAGTGTTGCCAACATGGTCCATTGCAGCACATGACACACAACCAAGACACCATCAATCATAAGGAAAAAAGTGTTTCATACATGAGGCAGTGGATGTGCTATTGCATTGGTAACAGGAATGTATGACCAGACCCTTGACAGCAGTAAGTGTGACATCATCTATCTCTGCAAGGAGCATGTGTGACAAGAAGTCCATCTAAGCTGAAAATGGATAGCCCCAAGTATGACAAGCATTGCTCACAAAACATGCCCTGCACAGTCCATCCCAGGTAATAAGTCCTGCCCTGCCATGTTGGAAGTCTCTCCCCACACTTTTCTAGGGGGCCCTGTACTTGGACTATCTGTACCCTGAGATTCCTCAGCTACACACACCCAGACTCCCATTCTGACTCCTGTGTGCTTCCCACTTCGGTATGGCATGCCATATTCATAGTTCATCAGTCTGCATAGACTTCAGGTCAAATAATGCACCGCCTGGTAGTCGGTAAGACCTGTAATCATCTGTCCATTGCTTCCCATGTGACAGGTCTACTTGGCCCTTTAAACTTGATTCTCAACTCCACAACTTGTGAGAGACCGAAGCTGCACACACCTGTGAGCACTACCATGCAGACCAGGCATTTGAGTCTGCCCTGCCCTTGCTGCTGCCTGGAACATCTAAGAAGCTGCCATTTTCTGAATCTCCTTGTTGTGCATTGGCGCAAAAATCACTTGTGTACCAGAGCCCTTGGGGGATTGTGTAACAGTGCAGACCACAGCAGAAACAGTTTTTCGTTCCCACAGTGGTGTTCCTGCTTGTCCCAGTCAGAGTCTGCTCACTGTGTATTTGCCTTGTTAATGTTTGTTCCTGACAGAGCCTGCATCCTATTAGCCAGACTGGTTCCAGTCTTTGCGTTAACCCTATAGGTTCCCTGTGGCTACATTTGTGTCATAGTTGCTTTCCATGCCCCCTGTTTCCTCCTGGGGTATTGTGTCTGGTAGGTCTACAATGAATCCTCAAATGTACAGTATAGTTTAATCATTTTACTTATCGTATTCTGTTCTGGGACATGTATTCAAATGGCTTACTCCAGCCTCCATCCCTTGTCTGGTTTTGCGTGCATTCATTAGTGCCAAACAGTGACAGTGTGCTATGGTTGTATGCACGGATTTGGTACGGTGCCTACAGCACAACAAACAAGGGTTGGTAATGTGTAAGTAAGGACAAAACATGTGTGTGCCCTGATGGTCAAGACACAGATTCACTTCTGCCACCACCTTCTGATGGGGCTTGTGTGGTGACTAGCTGTGAGATTAATCAGCACAGAGACACTGATGTTCCCTGTTGCAGTGGGAATTTTAGAGCCCACCCTGTGTACAAATGTTGTGAAGAAACCTGCCTGTTTCATATTACTGATCCATAACGTATTTGAGCAGACCAAGGATGCTCTGTCGTCAGCCTTCTAAAAGTTCTGCTGTGCCATTGCTGGACTATCACCATGTGTGCCGTTAGTTTATCTTTGGTTTTAGGGCAAATCTGCTTTGAAGGATATTCTGCTAATTGAGGGAATGGCTCCACAGACTCATAACTAGACCTGCACGTAACTATGACAACATGGAGGCCAATGCTGACACAGGGTACACATGGCCACACACTTGAACTGGACACCTTTGTGCAATGAACCATTGGAAATATGTGAACACATGCAGCATGGTCTGCTGGTCCTCCACAGCCACAGGAGAAACATAGGTCATTTACATGACTCAAACTGTGGTGTACCAAAATATTTTTGGATTGGAGTTGGGACTCTGTGTCACAAACACTGTAACTACCTAGCATGTTCAAATGCCTGACTCATGGGTAGTTTACACACAAGTGACCATGAAGTGGTATCCAACATTCCATTACATGTGATGGCTTACATTTTTGACATTGCCATTATCAACCGTCCTTTATCTATCCTGTGTATAGTTTGTCATGGGAGATATTTTGTCCCCAAAGTCATGGAAGTTCACACAGCATAAGACGCAACAGATATGACAAAGACATATCATGATTGATGTACCTCAATGAATGGCATCTGATGGTTATCCACAATTACAACACATGCATACAAGCACATTATGCAAAACAAGTCTTGTGGTGTTCACACAGAGGCACAACAACAATTGAAATAGCCAATTCACAGATATAAACACACATGCCATGAGTGAATTCTTTAAGTTGCATAGCGTTGCTATCCTCTATTGATGCAACACCTGCTTAAACTAGGAAATACCAATTTTAATTCCAAAAATTTGTGTTGCTGTTGCGTCAGTTAAGAGTGCTAATCCAGCACAACAACATGAGTATTATAGTCCGCAGTAATGTGGTCTGCCACATGTGCCCAAATACTAGAACACACACAGCAGGCCATAACATCCTATCTTTGTATAGTTATAGCCTCCATGTATGTTAAAAAAGAGAAAAATGACACAAACACAGTTATAGACAGATATTTTGACGCAAAAGCTTAAAAAACGATGCATATGCCTCACAATATGATGCATATGCGTTAAAAAATGACGCTCACACCCATTATACATCGTCAGGTCCCTAGCATTAATTCCAACACTGCACCTCATGAAATCGGTTATACATGAAAAAAATATTGATCCTTGAATGCGGGGGAATTTTAAAGCATATGTGTCAAAAAATATTGACGCAAAGCCGGTAAGCGTCATAAAATTCCATGCATCATAATAAAAACGCACCGCATTTGAGACAGGAAGTGATGTAATAGGATATCCTGTTTACAGAAATGGTACAGTGGGTGTACTTTCACTTTCAGTTTGCAGTCTGTGATTCTTCTAGACTGTGTGGCTGTTAGTATTGTGGTTTTGTCTCCTGTGTGCCATTTCCATGGTCATCTGTTGTTTTTGTTATGTGTCTGTGTAATTCAGTGTAAGTGTCTGTTTGTAATTTTTTTGTGTTTACATTTGTCTTTGTACTGTTGGGAGTGTGTAGTGGGTATTGTTAGTTGGGGTATTGTTGGGCTGTTTGTGGGTTCTTTAAGTTCCATTTCCATACCTCATTTCCCTGTATTTCCCTCTTTTCCCTTTCCTATCCCTATTATTTTTTAGATGTTGGGAAGGCCACGTCTGGGGAGAACGGGTGAGGAGGAGCTGGGGGCTTTATTTGGCCACTGTGCCCCTTCCTCCCCCTGATGTTAGAGGGTGGTGGAAGGGTGTTACAGAGGTATCAAACCAAGGCTAGGAGGCTTAGGTGGTCAAAGGTGCTGTTCCACCTAAAGAGAGTGTTCAACAGCCAGTCAATGACCACCAACTTAAACATCGCTGGCCTGACCTGGTGGCCAGAGAGCAAGACCCGCTGGACCACCTGGGTGTAGTGATTGGTGGCCCTTTTGGTGAGTACAAATTAGACTAATGTGCACAGTAAAATGCTCTGTAGTGACAGTAGCAGATTTTGTGACATGCTGCATGCAATGTTTGTGGACATGTTGAATGCTAATTGAACAAACAGTGGCCCTGATTTATTCAATTTTTGCTACAAATTACCATCATTTGTTCACTCAAAAGCTGCACAAACTTACAAAAGACAACTTTATCATGTAAATTAGTGCTGCTTTGATGTCAATAGATGATGGTAATGCGGCACAAACAAAAGTATTACTCAGGGCCTGTGAGTGTACCAGGAATGAGATGTATTTCACATGCTAATGCAAGGAACCTATGTAGTCCCCAAATCTTTTAATACATGTCTGAACAGTATTTATGGCCATACGTACAAGGATCTTCCTAACCTCTGGTAATATTTTAGGCTGATATTTCGACTTGGTTTGTGCAGCATCTAAATTAATTATGGATGCCAAAGTAATGCACACTTGATAATATCTAAATATTTTATGCTACTTTCCATAGCTGTAGCGTAAGCAAATGAAGCAAATGCTACACATAAAAATAACTGGCCCTAAGTTCATTGTTTCTGTGAGTTTTTTTTGCCTTGGGCACACTTTATGGTACAGAGCTGGTGCATTTGCCATCTGTGTCACTTTATAGCCAAACAATATTCTAAAGTTAATGGCTCATCATGGGATCCCTGAACTTTGTGAATGCATTGTCACAAATTATTTATTTGCATGATGTTGTGCAAGCGACCCGTGCCTGCTTCCATCATACATTTAAAGTGACAAAATAGTTTGGTAGTTTACGTTTGGTACACCCCTGTTGATCTAGCGCAGCATATGTACAATTGTTAACTTCTCAGTATGAAGCCTATCACAGACATGGGTGTATGCTAAGATCAGCAGGCCAGCAGTCCTGTGAGTGCCGCCATTCCCAAGGTGCATACAAATACAGACCTACGTCATCAAGATTGTCGAAGTAGGACATTTGCTAAACCATGTTTCAATTAGGGGACAGTGTCAGTTCGGTTGTATACCACAGATCACCCAACTTGGCAAATGTAAGATAATGAATGTGGCTAACTGTGATCTAACATACCTGATATAGGTACACAGGGCCCTGAGTAATACATTTCAGGTTCAATGACTACACCTGTGCCCATGCATTCTGTCACGGATGATCAAATAAAACACTGTCAGCATATATTTCTTTGTTGTTTTGATTTAGAGAAATGCCCAATACATGTTTAGCCTAACATTGTCATCAAGTAACACACAGGATCCCTGTCATCATGTTGTCATATGGGGCATATACTGCTCTGGGTACACTGCCAATGTGGTATATTCAACCTACATACAACACAGGCACACATATATTGGACCATAGAATGAACAATAATTCCTAAACTAAACTCAACCCACATGAGCATCACACAGTAACTCTTGTCCCTTGAAGCACAAGCCACAATACCTGAGTGACTTGTATTGCAGTGCACCAGGAATGTGGCTTTGCATGTCTCTCATAACAACAAATGATGAAATGTCGTACCCTCTAGATATAATTCTACACAAAACTGAGTAATCATGTTTGGCACCACATGATTGTTAGGGCCTGTGCATGTGTGCATATGTGTGCCTATCACTCACTGGAGTGACAGGGTCAATGCATGTTTGCAGTAGTATGTCTGTTGGGTGTCTACATGCCTGATGTGCTGCTCACTCATATAAAATGTCACACATAATAATTTGTTGATTCAAGTTCTGCACAGGGAGCAGACATTGAGCACATTTCACCCTTCCATGTTTTACAGGTGGACCAGCCCCCTATACAATTGGTGTAGTGGCTTGATTTGCAGACCCAGACATATCCAGTAAGGGTTGATATGTTTGTCCTGTGTTGTGTTTGCAGCTGTTGTGTGATTGACTCCTGGGTGTTGGACTCATTGCAAGGTATGATGTTCTGACACATGATCTGATATGTGACTTGACAGGAGTTTGACATTTTGTTCCATGTTTGCGTTGCACAATCTGTGGCGGAGAGTCATATATTGGGAGTTGAGTGCCGCGCTATAGGCATGGGCATGTGAACAGGGTGATATTTGTTGCTACATGTATGCCAATGATTAATTTGGAGGTGGCCATTTTCATGATTTTGTCAGAAAGTCATACCCTGATTCACATAGACCAGTGATGCCGAAGTATTACCCACAGACTTGAGCATCCCTGTTAACTAATGAACATGTAGGACTGTATGTTTGACTTCCTGACAGCATCTAGCTCCACATGTTGTGCTCCGTTTATGTGGCACTTGAGTAGAATGCCATAGGTGTGCATGCAGCTCAAGCCCAGATGGGTGCTTGCATCTATGTGCTTGTTTTGGAAAGGTATCAGTGGGATCAAATGATGTTGACAATTGTCTGCAATTAGGAACATAAATGTGGATGTGATTGTCCAATGTTTGAGTCAACCCTAGTTTGCAGCCCTCCTTACCTATGGTGGACTGTCTAAACCCAGGGACAGCTGTCCAAAGCTTCCTGGCTGTCCTTGATGTTTGAAAGTATGTGTTGCATGTACATCACCCCCTGAGGCACAGGGTTAGGGTTATGAAATATGTGTACCTAGGTGAGAGGATCCCAGTGTAGAAGACAGACATGTAATTCCAACATTCATTTGTTCCAACCTAGGATATCCCCTCATGATTGGCAACTGCATACCATCCAGGCAATTCCATTTACAAATCACAGATCTGGTGGGCCTTGATTGTCATCCAGAAGATAGTCATTAGTTGGCCTGTCACTTGTGGAGTACTTGCAGCATTTGTTATGTGACTAATAGCAGTACAAAGATGCACAGATCATTTAAGTAGGTACACACCTTGTTGTGCACTGCTGTGCTGTTAGATAGTAGATGTGTAGGCTGCGTTGTCATGTCATTCCTCAGGGACATTCTATGATCTGTACTGTGATTTGGACTGTATGTGCTATTTTTGAGGAAGTGTTAGAATATAATCTGTAGATGTGTCACACAATGATGTCACTAATGTTTGGCTTTCTCTATTTTTACAGCTGCCAACATGGATGCCCATGAGATCAGGGAATTCCAGAGGCGGGCAATGCGTTACTGCCACATACTAGATGTGGAGTCTTGGTTCCGCAATATGGCATGGCATTCTCGCCATGAGAGAGCCACAGGGGTCTGGAGGGCATTTGCCCAAGGGGGGCCACCCTTGCCCCCAACAGCCACCACCACCAGCACTGCAGCTCAGACCACAGTGGCCCAAAGGATGACAGCCACTGTTGCAGGTCCGTCAACCTCATCTGCTCCAAGCCCACAGACAGCAGCTCCTGCACCTCCCCCTCCAAACACGGCACCGGCACCAGCAGTGCCATCAACTAGTGGAACACAGACAATCCCAGCTGCTGTGATTGACAATGCAGAATTTCAGTCCATGAGACCTGACATGCAACGGATGTTGTGCAGGATGGACAGGCCATGATTCCCTCCCCTCCCTCCTCTTTCCTGGTTCTTATCTTTAGTGGATTTAGGGGGCTTAGTGTTAGGTTAGAGTAGGCTGTTAGTTTAGTTAGTATAAATGGATTGGGGGTGGAAGGGGTTAAATTATTACATGTGTTTTTTTGTTGGTGGGTGGGTGGGGGATGATGTTGGGGTTTATGTGTATAAAAAAAAATACATATATAAAAAAAAGTTCCCAAAAAATATATATTTGTTTAGGATACAATAGTATGTGTTTAGGTTAGTCTATGTTGTCCTACACGTGTCCCGTCATATAAGGGGGTGGGGTGTTGATGTTTAGGGTGTTTAGTTAAATGTGATAGGTAAGTTTAGATTAGGGTAGTTAGGGCCAGTTGTGGGTAATGTGTAGATAGGATAGGTTAGGTTAGTTAAGGTGTTTCCCCTAGTTTTAGTATCCTTTATTACTGTTAAATAAAGTTTTAGGTACTCCTTTACAGTATATGTCATATGCTTGGGGATCTGGGCCTTGGCATGGGTGAACAGTGTCAATTTAGTATTTGCATTTGTGTTCCATCCTGCATCCGAATCCATTTATTGACATGTTATATACAATTCCTAATGTGCAGTCACATTGACAGCTACACCAAAGCTACTTCTCTATGCATCTGCTGTCCATTGCACTCACCACTCAAGGTTACTATGGTTCCCAATGTGTTGTGAAGTTTGGATGTGTTTTTAAATCTGTCATCGTTTGAATCCTGATTTGGAATCTTGGGCACTGTGGTACGTCTGCCTGCAGCCTGATGTTCATGTGAACCCTGATAAGCTGAGTGATGTTATAATCTTATGTAGTATTGTATACATAAATCACACCTATCATTTCTTACATTGTACTCCCAGGTTACATATTTGTCCATACACTCCTACACATCCATTCCTGTTGTATGGTGTATGTGTGTGATGAAATGTATAGTCAGGTGTCACATACATAAAGATTGTCTTGAAGGGAATGTTGGCCACATTGATTTTCAGCTTATACATACCTTGAAGCAGACTTCTTCAGTCCAACACAGCATTATACTGTTTGTTTTCAGAAATAAGCCTCAGGAAGCACAGATGATAATACAATCCAGACCCCAGTGCATTGTTATTAGCCCACAATCTTTCAACGCAGTTGCATTGACATTCTATGGCCATTGACATGTGACATACATCACTAATCTCCTACACAGTGGATGTGTCACATTACACAGAGACAAAGTGGTTGTGTAAGTGCTATTTATTTGAAAGTGCTGTAGTGCAATAATTACATAGTCCAGGATAGTGAGTTCATTAGTGTGACGCCTTCTATTGTGATGCAAAACAAGTGCAATGGGACATGTCATTGGACATGCTGGGGTGAAGTATCATACAGTGCAGAGGAACATTAATTGCCAATAGGGTAGTGAGAGACAATTACAGTGCATAGTGTCAAGATAAACAGTGTGCTGGAGAATAGAGCATGTGACCAACTGTAGCAAGACTGGCATGTTAACAAGCACAGGACCTAGGATATCAGTGCCCATGTGGCATGGGCTGGTGCTACCGGGTACTCCTTCGGGTGAAGGTGATCTGTTCCACGTCTTCATCTTCTGATGTGTGTTGTCTCCTCTGCCCTTGGTGGTGGTGGGTTTGAAGGGGCAGCACACACTTCAGTGTTTGAAGACGTGGAGTCAGAATTCCCGGTAGCTGCCAACTGTGGGGCTATTAAGGTCATTACTGCAGCAAGGAGGAGCTGCTGGTTCTTGAGTGTAGCAGCTACATCTCTGTGGTAGGCAGCCAAGTCGGCCCTGAGGGGGTCATGATTGCATTTGTGCATGCAGTGAAAGGTTTGGGATGCCAGGTGATGTGGCAACTCCCTTACTACTGTTGTCACGACTCACGTGCTGCTGGCGCCTGGAAACCGCAGATCTAGTGGCGTAGGTCTTGAGGGTTCGGCTTTGGCCCAGAAAGGGGCGACTCTTTCTAGTAGCCACGGTGCTGCAGGCAGTGGAAACGCCAAGAACAGACCGTGCCCTTTAGAATTAGTGCCAGAGGGAAAAAACCCCAATAAAGGGGAAAAAACCTCCAAAAAATGGATTCCTGAAACGAAAACAAAACCAGGAATCAAACAGCAACAAAATGCAGGTAAATGCAAAATTGAAAAGATTCAGAACCGAAGGCTAAGAATCAGGAGCGAAGACACAATCTGAGCAGAAAGTGATGCAGCGCAAGGAAAGGGAGAAAACAGAGCCCTTATATACCAAGAAACAGGAAGTGACCAACAGGAAGTAAAAAGACACCATTTTAGATAGGGAAAAAGTACATAGGATAGAATAGAACAGGAACCATAGAAAATAGGGACCAAGGAATGCTGGGAAGAAAAAGGTAACATGGGAAGGGGGAAAGACATAAAGAAAGGACAAAAAATGCCTCGAAAAAGTAAAGAAGAAAAAGAAGAAGAAGTAGAAAAAGAAACAGGTAAGGAGGGGTCAGGGGAGAACAGGGACACCACAGAAGGCAGAGCGAGGCCCAAAATAATATCTGGGGCCTCGCGCTGTACAAAGAAGACTCGGGGCGCGCCGCGTCCTGATAACGCGCTGCGCGGCGCAACAGTAGGTCCCCCCCCCGAAGGTCCAGGTTTGAAGGGAAACAAGCGATGAAAACGAGAAATCAAAAGAGGGGCGTGAACAGAAGAAGCATCTTCCCAAGAGCATTCACTAAGAGGATAACCCTTCCAGTGAATCAAATACTGAAGACGCCGGTGAAAAAGGCGAGAGTCACAAATTTCTTGAACCTCATATTCAGGGACATCATTCACCAACACAGGAGGAGGACAAGGAAACTGACGAGAGAAAGGATCAGGGACATAAGGTTTGAGTTGGGATACATGAAAGACCGGATGAATTTTCCAAGTATGAGGCAAGCGAAGACGAACAGTGACAGGATTAAGCAACTGAAGAATACGAAAAGGCCCATAATAGCGAGGCGTGAACTTATTCAGAGAAAGACGAGAGGGCAAGAATTTGGAAGAAAGCCAGACTTTATCCTGAGGGTGATAATCAGGAGTGGGTCCACTTTTCTTATCAGCGATCTTCTTCATATACCTCTTAGTGTGCAATAAATTAGATCTAATGAGCTTATGGAGTTGCAGGAGACGTTTGGAAAAAGATGTAATGGCAGGCAGAGGAGAGGTAGATTGAGGAGCAGTAGGAAAAGAGGTCGGATGATAGCCATAGGAAGAGAAAAAGGGAGTGACCTTGGAGGCACTATGGACAGAATTGTTGTAGGAATATTCAGCAATAGGAAGATAAGTGTTCCAGTTGCTTTGGGTGGAATTACAAAAACAACGAAGGTATTGTTCTAGTCCTTGATTCAAACGCTCAGTTTGTCCATTGGTCTGAGGATGGAAACCGGATGATAGTGCTATATTGATATTCAGTGTCTTGCAAAAATGTTTCCAAAACCGGGAAATATACTGGGGACCCCTGTCAGACACAATGGTATGTGGAAGTCCATGGAGACGGAAAATATGGTCGATAAATATCTGGCTCAATTCTTGGGATGTTGGTAATTTCTTTAGAGCAGTAAAGTGGGCCATCTTAGTGAAAGAATCAACAGTGACCATGATAACCTGGTTTCCAGCTGATGGCGGAAGTGAACACATAAAGTCAGTGGAAATAGTATGCCATGGCGTTGGTGGAACTGGCAAAGGCTGTAGTAATCCTGCAGGTCTGCTACGGGGAATCTTGACTTGGGCACATATGGGACAAGCCTGAACATATCTTTCGACATCTGATTTCCAGGTAGGCCACCAGAAAGATCGCGAAAGAAGTTCTTGTGTGGCCTTAATACCTCTATGTCCAGCAACCGGTGAATCATGGCACATCTGTAATGCTTTGTCTCGCACTCTGTTAGTAGGGAGGAATAACAGCTTCTGATGAAAAAAGAATCCTTCTTTCTTGCATAAAAAGGTTCTTAATTTCTCTATTTCGCTATTAGACAGGCTGGAATACTCCAGTTGTACCTCATCCAGAAAAGATTGAGCAACTCCAATGATCTTACTAGGCTCCAGTAGAAACTGAGATGGGGAAGGAGTACAATCTGGATAGCGTCGAGACAGAGCATCAGCCAGAATGTTTTGAGATCCAGGAATATAGGTGATGTAAAAGTCATACTGACTAAAGAAAAAGGCCCAACGCGCCTGGCGACTATTTTGGCATACAAAATTACGTAGACATTGCAGATTACGGTGATCTGTTCTCGCCTCGAAAGGCTCCTTGGATCCCATCAGAAACTGTCTCCATTCGATGCAGGCTGTCTTCAGAGCTAACAACTCTCTTTCTAGTACAGAGTAATGTTGTTCAGCTGAAGAGAGAATATGGGACAAATAGAAAACAGGATGTTCAAGACCATCATCTTCTTGAAGTTGAAGCAAGACTGCTCCAATAGCTTTTTCGGAAGCATCGGTAACTACGATAAACTGTTTATTGGTATCTGGATGTCTCAAGATGGGAGCTTGAGTGAATACCTTCTTTAATTCTTGAAAAGCTGTTTCAGCCGCCTTGGTCCAGACAAACCCCTGTTTTAGATTTTCCTTCTTTAAGGTATGGGTTATATGGCTGGTCTGTTTAGCAAAGTCTTGAATGAACTGTCGGTAAAAATTTGCTAATCCTAGGAAACATTGTGTTTCTTTGATAGAAGAGGGAGAAGGCCACTCTAGAATTGCTTGTACCTTTTCTAGGTCCATAGCTATGCCGGTGGAACTTAAATGATAACCCAGATATTTGACTTCTGTCTTATCGAACTCACACTTTTCGGGTTTACAGAATAGTTGATGTGCTCGGAGTCTGTGAAGGACTTGTTTCACATGAGAAGAATGGAGTTCGGGGTGTCTGGAAAAAATAAGGATGTCGTCCAAGTAGATTACGAGTGTCTGGTTCAAGAGATCGGAAAATATTGAGTCCATAAACCTTTGAAATATAGCAGGAGCGTTCGTAAGACCAAAGGGCATGACTTTATATTCAAAATGACCGAACGGTGTCCTGAATGCTGTTTTCCACTCGTCTCCTTCTTTTATACGTAAAAGGTGGTAAGCTCCCCGAAGATCCAACTTGGTAAAACGTTGAGCCCCTCTGACTGCCTCTAAAATATCCTTAATGAGGGGCAAAGGATAACGATCCTTTATAGTTATCTTGTTTAGGCCTCGAAAGTCTATGCAAGGACGAAGATCTTTGGTCTTCTTAGGTACAAAAAAGAGAGGAGCCCCTGCTGGAGAAGATGATGGAACAATGAGACCACCCTGTACATTTTCCTCCAGATACTCCTTAAGAACTTCCTTTTCAGGTTCCGTGAGAGAATACATCCTCCCAAAGGGAACGACTGTTCCAGGTTCCAAAGGAATAGCACAATCGTACTCTCGATGTGGAGGTAATACAGGTCTGGATGGTTTTTGAAACACGTCTTGGAACTCTAAATAATGTTCAGGAACCCCTTGGACAGTGTTGATGGAATACTCCGTAGTACTCTTCATAGGTGTTAATCTGTTTGGTGACCAATATTTATCGGAAGCAAAGCAATTTTCTTGACAAAACTGTGAGGATAAAGAAATTGTCCGGGTTACCCAGTTCACATATGGGTTATGTCTAGTAAACCATGGAATTCCGAGAATAATGGTATGGTTGGGAGATGAAATGAGATCAAAAGAGAGGTGTTCTTGATGATTACCAAACTGTAAATTTAACATCAAGGTCGTAGTATCGACTGGACCTGAGGATATTAAAGATCCATCCACGGTGTGTACTTGTTCAGGAATGTCTTTGGGTTGAGTGGGAATTTGCAGATTAGTGGCCCATGTCTTATCCATGTATATACCACTAGCACCACAATCCAATAATGCCATAGTTCTTTCTTGGCGGCCATCAGGTACTTGTAATATGACTGGTAACACGAACAAGTAAGTTGTATTGTCATTGAATGAGCTGATAGAAGGTATAGCCGATGATCCCGTCCCCTCCCTTCTTACAGAGGACGGGAGGTGGCGTTTCCCAAGGGTCTAGGTGGACGTACAGGACATGTACGAAGCAGGTGACCAGCAGAACCACAGTAGAGGCACAATCCCTTCTTCCGTCTGTCTTCCTTCTCACTAGCAGAGAGTGGCCCTCGAGCAGTATCCACTTGCATGGGTTCCCCTTCTATATCTTTAGCAGGAGGACGAGATTCCTCAGGATGAGGTGGATAGATCCGTGAAGAGCTTGGCTGAGACGCTCCTCTACTCCTTCTCTTCTCCATTCGTCGTTCTTGAAGACGATACTCGATGGAAAGGGCTTGATCCATGAGGCCACGAAGATCTTCAACTCTGGTGGAATGTACTAATTGATCCTTAATTTCTTCCTTAAGTCCTCTGCGAAACAAAGTTACCAGGGTACGCTCCACCCAAGTGGTCTCTGCCGCTAATTGACGGAAACGTGTAATATATCGGAGGACATCCTGGGAACCTTGCTGGATATCACATAATGCTTCCTCTGCCGAGGCTTCCAATCCTGGGCGACTAAACATTTGTTTGAAGCGGGTCACGAAGGCAGAATAGTCCGACAATACTGGATCGTTGGATGACACCATCGGGGTTGCCCAGGCCAAGGCAGGACCGGATAATGCACTAATAAGATATCCCACCTTTGTCCTGTCATGAGAGAATTGGCTAGGTCTGAAGGCGAAGTAAACCGTTAATGCATCCAGGAATTCACGCAGTTTAGTTGGTTCACCAGAGAAGCGAGGCGTTGAGGCGGAGATAGTCGGAACATCGCCACTGCGGAAGGCCAAAGCCTGTCGTAAGACCGCATTCTCGTTGCGCAATTGTTGCAATTCCTGAGCTTGTTGTTGAATAGTAGTCAAAAAAGATGAATCAGGATCTGCAGCCGCCGCCACTGTGTCATCCATAGTATCAGAAGATGTCGGAATGGTTTGGCGCTGCATTCTGTCACGACTCACGTGCTGCTGGCGCCTGGAAACCGCAGATCTAGTGGCGTAGGTCTTGAGGGTTCGGCTTTGGCCCAGAAAGGGGCGACTCTTTCTAGTAGCCACGGTGCTGCAGGCAGTGGAAACGCCAAGAACAGACCGTGCCCTTTAGAATTAGTGCCAGAGGGAAAAAACCCCAATAAAGGGGAAAAAACCTCCAAAAAATGGATTCCTGAAACGAAAACAAAACCAGGAATCAAACAGCAACAAAATGCAGGTAAATGCAAAATTGAAAAGATTCAGAACCGAAGGCTAAGAATCAGGAGCGAAGACACAATCTGAGCAGAAAGTGATGCAGCGCAAGGAAAGGGAGAAAACAGAGCCCTTATATACCAAGAAACAGGAAGTGACCAACAGGAAGTAAAAAGACACCATTTTAGATAGTGAAAAAGTACATAGGATAGAATAGAACAGGAACCATAGAAAATAGGGACCAAGGAATGCTGGGAAGAAAAAGGTAACATGGGAAGGGGGAAAGACATAAAGAAAGGACAAAAAATGCCTCGAAAAAGTAAAGAAGAAAAAGAAGAAGAAGTAGAAAAAGAAACAGGTAAGGAGGGGTCAGGGGAGAACAGGGACACCACAGAAGGCAGAGCGAGGCCCAAAATAATATCTGGGGCCTCGCGCTGTACAAAGAAGACTCGGGGCGCGCCGTGTCCTGGTAACGCGCTGCGCGGCGCGAGCCGAATGCTCGGCTCGCGCCGCACCACGCGGCGCAACAACTGTGGTGAATTCCCTTACACTTTGTTGTAGTCCTTGCAGGATGGATGTTAGCGCTTGCATGGCTGCTGCCTGTTCTGCAGATGACATCATGCATGTACGCATCCCCTCAAGGCTGGCTGCCAAATTCTGCATCCCCACCCGCACCTCCTTGGCCATCTCCCGCTGTACTCCAACTACTGTCCTCTCAAAGGTGGTACCAGTGTCCTCAGAGGCCTCAGCTGGGTTGGAGCTGGCTGGTCGTACTATTGGGGTGGTGGGTGGGTCCTCTGTGATGGCTGCCACTTCTGTGCTCCTTCTTGCGACTGAAGGTGGGGTCTGGAGGGTTCCAAGGACATCTTGGAGGGTCTGCTGGCTAATGTTTGTCAGTTTGTCATCCATGTCATCAGGGAAGTCCAGGATAGGCATATCCCCAGGAGAGCCATTGTCCTCTGCAATGAGATATTGTACAATTAGTGTGTCTGCGTTGTGGCATTTGTAATGTGATGCTACTAACTTCCTATTAGTGGAACATTGTAATCTTGGTTCCTGTTCATTGTTCCTGTCATTAAGATTAGCATTCTCACGGGCCTATGCCCCACCTGCATGTCACATGTAGGGTGGGCAGTTTGGGGAATTGTCTGCGTCCCATCCTCTAGGTGTAGGTTCTGTCCAAATTGTATGTTTCCTCCTTCTTGTCTTACTCAACCTTCTGTCTACTTCCATTTGCATGGTTAGGCCTTGCACTGGCTGTGGGTGTTCTGATGGCACTTGCACCACATTTAACAATCTGGAACTGACCCAGTCTCTGATATTTCACATCCACCTGTATGTTGCTGAGACCTAGCATATACTATGTATAGCATTGGCATGGCACGATGCAGGTGTCAGCATTGGTAGGGTGTAATGCTGATGTTGGGGAATGTGCGCTACTTTGGATTGCACTATTGGTCCTGGCAGTATTTCCATTTCCTCTTACAACTGTGCAGGTGTCCTCACCCTCAATGTTGTTGTCTTAGCAGTATGACAGTTGGGATGTTGCAAGGTGGCATTGTAGCTATTGTAACACTGGCATGGGGTAGACCCTGAAATGTGCAGCATTGGTATGACATTACTGCTGTGTACTTCATAACGTTAATAACAATACCTGATGTTTATTGTGCCTATAGATATGAGCATTTGACATGATTTGCACTTTGTTAGGAATTACATGGGATTGATAATGTCGTCATCCTGAACCCTCTTTTTTGGGTGTGTTTGATCCATGGGCACGTAACTGCCATTGGCTACTTTGAATAGCACACACAGCACAGGTGGTAGTGGCAACTGTTGCCAATGGTAAATACAACTTGCGGATATGGCCTGAGACTATAAATTAAACCCTAGTTCATGTAGCGACAATACCAGCTGTTGTGTGACAGCAGGCCAGTATTATGTTGTACCCTACCCTCCTGGACTTTCTTTGCCTTTCCAACAGCCTTGGCATGGCAGAGTACCGCCATGCATAGGTTGTTGGTGTAATGTTGTGCTGTGCTCCAGGTTTCCCCTGTGCAGCCCATGCACCTGTGCCATGTCCCTTTGCCCTTTCCACTACCTGATTATCATGGCTGACATGCATTGTGTAGTAGGTATGTCCCCCGCTTACAGATAACATTTAAGCATTTTTGTCCCCCATGCAACTTATCCTGCATCTGTGTTGTATCCTGGTAGTCTGCGCTGCCCTGTCCTTGAATCCCTGTGAAGATCTCCTCAGGGATGACGGCTGCCATCATCTCCTCCATGTGGTCCAGGGCCTCCTGTGGTGCTGGACTCTCACCTCCAGTCTGCAGTGCTGCCTTCCTGTTCCTTGCCATCTTTTCCTTGGTCCTGCGCTTGCAGTCATGCCAGCGTTTCATGCACTCAGTGACTGTTCTCCATACTTCTGCCACACTGTTTATCTTGTTGACAATTAGTTGCCAAGTTGCCTCTCTCCTCCCAATTGGCAATTTTAAGGTGACAAAAAGTTGATGCTGGTGTTCCGTCACCTCTTTCACCAGTATTTCCTGCTCCTCTGCACTGAATCTGCACTTCCTTTTCTTCTTCTCCCTCTCCTGGGTCTTGTCTGGGTCCTCCTGGCTGCTTCCTGGTTGGTTATGGTCTTCCTGGCATCTCTCATGGCCTCTGGGATCCATTTTGGGGCTCCTTTTCACATTTTGCTGTGTTTGTGCTGCTTTTTGATGCTATTGCTGCGAAAAAAGGCTCGTTTCCGGTTTGCGACATCGCAAACCGGATAAAAGCCATTTTCGCTGCGTTAACGTGATTTTTCTTTACGACGTGGTGCAATGGTTTGAGTAAAAAAAATTTACTCTAACTGGTGGTTTGTGCCACGGAGCGTCAAAGTGTACACTTGATGCCTGGGTGGCGCAAAGAAATGGCTTTAGCCGGTGTTAAACTTTTTGACGCAAAACTGCGTTGCCGCAGTTTTGCATCAAAAAGTATAAATATGGCCCTAAGTATCCTGAGACCACCCGTACCTAATGATCTAGACCAAAATTCTCATTAAAGTTTTGCAGTCGATAAAAACAGTCAAATGTCACATTTCATAAATTTTCGGATTGCTGTATCTAGTACTGTCAGACCTGATTGGTAGGTCAGTGGTCGGTCCATTCTCTACCAAGACCCTATCCCCCAGAGAATTCTCCAGTTTATCTTAGGCACCTTGGATTGTCAAGTTGAGTCCTGTACAACCCTGCTCCTTGCTTCTGATCAAGTGCAGGCACGTCCTGGCCAATGCAGTCGATCTTTTAATAAAATGCCCACACACCAATTCAAACTAAAACATGTATTAACAAAAGTAAAAAACATAATCTGTGAATCGCAGAATCAAGTGACTAGGGAGTCCACTAGCATACACTAAGCATAAAGTTATCCTAGCAGAGACAAGAAACAAATGTATATGTTTGCATACATAGAGCTCCAATGTCGATCATGTGATGGCACAGAAACAAAGGTTTTACACAGGTGCTGAAGTCACAACTTTTAAACCAATACATAAATGTGAATTTTCAGCACTGATCATGCTATCTAATACCAGACATAAGAAGACATTTTTACACGTCAGAGACAGGCAAAACATGAACGCTTTAGTTAGCATTTAACAGAAAGATGGCTGCCGCACTTACAATTTAGCTAAAGAAATCTTTAAATTTCAGAGCACAACCTGTATGTTCTGATATATGGTCCCCTAAAAATAGCTGTCAGAAAATTGAGATGGACAGAGGAAGCTAAAAAACACTCTGTAAGTGTCTGACAGAAATTCAGATAACCATCTCACACAATTTATTTCTGGACCTTGGGAGTGAGAAAATACTCCATGCAGATCAACCATGAACCTAATGGAGGTCCTGAACCATTGGGTCACAAACAGACATGGGATTAAAAAGAACAGGAGGCCAAGAGGTAAAAAAGTATCGGAGCCTTTAATGGGCTCATTCACCACCATTAGAGGGAAATAAAAGCTGAAGTTCAACGGACAATGAAAGCAAACACTTCATGAGAGGACTTACAGTGAGGGTGTGGCCAAGGCTGCCAAGATGGCAGATGTCCTTAGATGAGCTCCGTGCACCAGTCCCTAAATCTGACAATAATCCAGAGCCCCTCTGGACCTCCCTACTGGTTTGTGGCCGAAGATTAAATCAGAGACGTTGGGTGGGAGCCTGGAGTTGGTAACTGCATACCCTAGTGGAAGACAACTGTTGACACTCCACGCACGGCCCTGGGATGGAGCTGAGGAACTTGCGAAGTGTGGCCGGAGGTGAGAGCTGGCCCCTCCTACTGTGACCTGCATTTGAGGGTGTTATAGGCAGGGAGTCCCCAGTGGACCAGAGTGGGGGTGCCCCTTGCAACTGCGAGAATCTGGGTGGCTGCAGAAGTGCAGAGCTGACCCAACATTACTAGTGAACACAGGCTGGGCCCTGCCGGAGTCAGAAAGAAGCGATGCAGCCTGAAGGTGGGACTAGCTCTGGGCTGAGACTGTGCCCCAAGGGGCAGGAGGCACTCCAACACTGACACAGAATATTCCCTGGAGCCTAACAAAGAAGAAACTGGAAATAAAATAAAAAAACGAGCGCAGTAGTGGTATTATTGGTGGCACCTCCTAGAGTATCCAATAGTATTCAGGGTCAAGTCAGTAGATAAATGAACAGGAAATGTGGGCGGTGCTGAATGATGAATTATGCCCAACTACCCAAAGGCATATCAGTGTATTTGTCACAGTACAAGAAAACCACAGCACTCAAAGTAAGTCCAATGATCTAGACAGAATGCAAAAAGAGAGGTTGTAGAGGTTCAAATTGGGTTCAGTCTTTTTTATTGGCAGATAAGATGCCCGTTCATTCCATATTCAAATTAATCGACAGCCAACACGTGCTTCGTCACAATCCTTGACTTTTTCAAGGCTCACCAACCCTGAATTCCCTTGTCCAAAGACCCTTGTGTGTCACCTCTGAAATTAAGTTTACTCACCTGGGAGGAAAAAATTGGAAAAGTGTGTGAACTAGATGGAATAACCTGACTGCAACTCACAGGAGGCACTGTTTCTCTGACTCCAAACACCAGAACAGGGTTCATTCATCGAAGGACCCCTGCTTGGCAACTCTCAATATATGTTAACTCAGCCTGGAGGATACATTTGTATAGTGTGTGTAGTAGAGGGAGTGACATGACTGCTAAGGCCAGGAGGCTCTGTCGCTGTTATTTCACTCACCAGCCCAGTGTCCTCTTCTCCAAAGACTCATGTTTGGGAACTCACACATGAAATGTACTCACTTTGGGTGATAACATCTGTATATTGCGTGTAGTACAGGTACTGACATGACTGAAACTCCCAGCAGGCACTTTGTCTGTCACTACAAACACCAGCACAGTGGTCCCATGCCCCAGTACTTCTGCTTGTCTACTCTCAAATGAAGAGTACTCACCGGGGGGAATGACATTTGCCAAGTGTATGAAGTAGAGGGTATGGACTGAATGCTAAGGCCAGGAGGCCCTGTCTATCTAACTCCAAACACAAGCTTGGTGTTCACATGTCCAAATACCCATGTCTGTTAACTTTCAATTGAAGTTTACTCACCTGGGAAAGTCACATTTGCATGGTGGTGGGAAGTAGAGGGAGTGACCGGAATGCAAAGCCAAATAGGTCCTTTTGACCGGGCACAGAAACAGGAGAATCCTGGGCCAATGTTTGAGTCCCCCAGGGGGACTCTGAGGAAAATACTGGACGCATGCACGGAGGAGCATGCATACATCATCCACCAACATCCTTCGCCGACAGGAGCAGAAGGAGGAAGGAGGAAAGCCGGAGCAAACAAAGAGGAAGAATGACGGGAAGAGACGAGCGAGGACCACGCCAAGAAGAAGCCGGACGTGAGTATGCAAGCCGAGGAGCAGCTGCTAGGAACAGGGGAAAGCTGAGAAGCCAGCCACGTCCCTTGAAGGACGTGGCTATACCAGGTACGTGTATTCCAAGACCCACAAGAGTTAATGTAAAAAGGGGAAAGAGCCCTGGGCCCTCCATTTTGTGTGACAAGCACAAGCACAGAAAAACTACACAATGATTTTTCCTCTTCATCCCCCTCTTTTTTTTTACCTATGGCACATGGGCATCACTGACTCTATGTAAATAGTTGTGCTTCACAGTTGGATTCCCACACTACCCCACCTCAATGTACATGTGAATGAAAAGAAAAGTAAAGAAAAGAAAAGAAAAGAAAAGAAAAGAAAAGAAAAGAAAAGAAAAGAAAAGAAAAGAAAAGAAAAAGAAATCCAGTGGAAACACTTACCTGACAACGGCTTGTAGTTCTTGTTTCTCCCCTTCCCTCGCTGGCTACCTGGGGGATAGATGGCAGAGAAATCCTGATGACCTAAGGAAATAAAAGAGACTGTCACACCGAGGAGGAGAGGAGAAAGACTAGTGTTACAGAGTGACATCACAAACTACTGGCTGACTAGAACTCTGTTTTGGGATACAAATAAAGATCACTTGAATAATCATAGCTAGTTTGGAAATTTTTATAGGGATAACAGAATCCCTGCTGACCTCCTTGGGGGAGATCCCTATCACAGTGGTGTCGGAAGTGGGATTTTAAAAGCATTCCTTCCACATAGGGGAAGGAACCATGGAGGTGAAACCAACACTCGCAGACATGATCACCCAGTTAGCCGAAGGACAACGCCCTCTACTGCTCAGGTGGGAGGAACAAGTTAAGGAGGCTCATTCAGATAGGGAAACCTCACAGAGCTGATTGAAAAATCAAGCACCCATAATAGCAAATAGTCAGTTGGGACATGAAGCGGCCATACAGAAACTTACAGAAACTATCGCTACCACTAGAGTGCATCTGACGGTACCTAGCTCAGTCCTGCAAAAATACCAGGAAGGAGAAGACCCTTACTCATTTTTTACTAATTATGAGAGGATTGCCACATCAGCCAATTGGCCACCAGAACACTGGGGATCGTACACAGCCCCCCTTTTACCGGAACTCTACAGTCTGCATACCAAGCCAAGTGACAACTTATGGGGATATAAAGAAGGGAAGAGAGGGTAGGGCTGGAAACTGAAAGTTACCAACTCTGTTTCCGTAGAACTAAGAGGACCCCTTTGGAGAATCCCTGGGCTCTCTTTTACCGAGTACAGGATGAGGGATGTAAGTGGTTGAACCCCACCGAGAGCACAAAAGAAGAAATCATACAGGCCATATTACCCATATTACTGGAACAATATTTAGACGCCCTACCAGTAAACACCCAGGACTAGATAACACAGCATCCCGATATTACAGTTCCTTCTGCTATTGAATTGGCTTGTGCGTATCACAGATCCCCCGATTTCTGGGTCACCCAAGGAAAAGGAATAACGCAAGTTCAAAAGGTTCCACATCCTCCTACAACCACGAAGAACATTACGGGGTTTCCTACAGAGAAATCACTAACCGGATGCTTCCCGGTTAAGGAACCCCTCCAAACATCTCAATGTTACAATTGTGCTGCGTGGGGACACATAGCTCGCAATTGTCCCCATAAACACCCACTCCCTGAACCAATGGAAATAGGCCTGGCCAGAGGTAGAGTCTTGTGGGCTGGAGGAAAAATCCCTTGATACATGACAACGTTTGCTGTAAACCATATAACCAGACAAGCAGTAATAGACTCCAGGTGTAGTCAGAGTGTAGTTAATGAAAAACTGGTTACTAGGGATCAATGCATAAGAGAAGAGACAGTGATCATCACTTGCATACACGGGGACAGCAAGGTATATATTGTGGCAGAGATATCAATAAATTGGAGGGGTTGGGAGGAGAAGGTACATTCTGGATGGCTTCCCAACCTAGAAGAAGACATTATTATAGGAACTGATTATCCTGCTTTCCAATCCCTGTTGGAAAGTACAATCACTCAAAATCCCATGGAGTTGTGGTTGCGAGATGCTCCTTTTCCCAAGAGTGAGATAGAGCGTGCTATAGACAAGGAACAACTGACCAAAAGACAAAAAGGACCCAAAAGGCAGATTACCAGCTGTACAAAACAATGGGAGACATGGAATCTTTCACAGAAGAAAAAAGAGTACTGTCTAGTTCAGGGGAATTCAGAGTATGCCAGAGGGATGATCCCACCCTTAAGCATGCTTGAACTTCAGCTGTCTCTAACCCTACAGGACAGGTGGGTCCTTATTTTCTTGTCAAAAACGGGTTGTTATATAGGAGTGTTCAACAACAGGGATCCCAAAAAATGCAGTTGGTGATTCCCCAAGTGTACCGGGAACAAGTACTACATTTGGCACATGGTCAGATGGGAGCAGGTCACTTTGGTAGAGACAAGACGGAGGAATTTATATAGGCCAATATTCGGCTATATCAGGAGGCACTGTCAAGCATGTCCTAAGTGTCAACTGGTGAATCCCAGGAATGAGCCGCAGGCCCCACTGTTCCCATTACCCATAATTGAAACCCCTTTTTCCAGAATAGGGATGGACCTAGTGGGTCCACTGGTGGCTTTGTCTAAAAGCTACCAATACATATTGGTCTTGGTGGGTTATGCTACTAGATACCCGAAGCCATCCCACTCACTAGTATGACTACCAAAAGCATAGCACAGGCCATGGTTGTTTTTTTCCTAGGGTGGGATTTCCTAGAGAAATTCTTACTGTCACACTTAATAGCTGAAGTCTGTCAGTTGTTAGGAGTACAGCAAATACGTACCTCTGTTTATCATCCACAAACCGATAGGCTGGTTGAAAGGTACAATAAAACAACCAAAGGGCTGTTAAGAAAAACCATAACAGAGACAGGGAGAGACTTGGAAAAAAAGTTACCTCTAGTTTTATATGCCATCAGGACTCATGTACAGGCATCCACTGGACATAGTCCGTTCTAACTACTTTTTGGGAGACAACCAAGAACACTGTTAGATATGGCCACTGAGCAGTGGGAAGAGACAGAAGAAGAGTCCTGTGATATACTAACCTATACTAGAGAGTTAAAAGAAAACCTACACACAGTATGGGAGGATGTAAGTTCCCATCTAGAAGAGAGTCAGGAAAGACAAAAGAAACAATATGACATTTAAAAGAAATCCAGAGACCAATCTATCCATAGTAAGGTCCTGATCCTCTTACCTACGACCGACAACAAACTTCTAGCTAAATGGCAGGGACCATATAGAGTGATGGAAAAAGTAACCCAAGTGACATAGGATAGAAATCCCAGAAAATTCTGAAAAAGGCCAAATTTATGATATTAATTTGCTTAAAACTTGGGAAGAGTATGATACTCCTACATCTAAGAATAATGCGATCCTACTCATTACAAAATCATAACCCGTAGAAAACCATTTACTCCCTTTACCAGAAGAAGACAGGGAAATATAACCCCCCTTATAGCTTAGAGTTAACCAAAGAGCAAAGAACTCAAAGAAAGACAGTAATCACAAGAAACAAGAAACTATTCTCAAAAAGATAGGATAGAACTAGCTTAATACAACACCGAATCAGAACGGAAGAAGGGAAGATTGCGAGACAGAAACGCTATCGACTTCCCGAAGCCTGACGACATCTGGTAGAAAAAGAGGTGAAGGACATGTTAGAGGTGGGTATTATAGAGCCATTCAATAGTCTGTGGTGTTCTCCAGGGGTTTTGGTTCCAAAACCAAATGGAAGTATCAGATTCTGCATTGATTTTCACCTACTCAATTCTATTTCTCATTTTGATTCTCATCCCATGCCCTGGATTGATGAATTAATCACACGACGCAGCAGCATTTCTGGATGACATTGTTATATATAGCTGCACCTGGGACCAACACTTGGAACAACTATCCAAAGTTCTACAAACATTACAAGAGGCAGGGTTGACCGCAACTGCGGAAAAATGTAACATAGCCAGGACTTCTATCAACTATCTTAGCTATCATTGAGGTATGGCAAATTAAATTCCAGCTGAATAAAGTTGAAGCAATCAGACGAATACCTGTCCCAAAAAGCAAACGCGACAAAAGGGCCTTCTTAGGGATGGTAGGTTACTATAGGCTATTCATACTACACGATTCCACCCAGGCAGCACCCTTAAAAGACTTTCTAGAGAAGGTCTGACCCAACAATATAATCCAGTTAACTGATAAACAGTATCACATCTATCAGACTCTAAAGGAACTCTTGACCACTAAGCCCGTGCTACGGTGTCCCAATTTTAATTAACCTTTTTTCCTACAGACAGATACATCCGACCAAGGACTAGGGGCTGTCCTTTTACAGAACGATGAGGAAGGACACCCTCACCCTAAAGTATACATTAGCAGGAAGTTATTGCCAAGGGAGAAGAACAACCCCACCCTGGAAAACAAATGTTTAGCTATTAAATGGGCTGTCAAGGCCCTACAATACTACCTCCTAGGTAGACCTTTTTTGCTTCTTACCAATCATGCCTCTTTAACATGAATGGCTTGTCATAAAAACACAAACACAGGGGTTCTTAGGTGGTTCTTATCCCTCCAACCCTTTATGTTTCAGGTAAGACAGACCCGTGGATCTTTTTTGACCAACGCTGACTATCTATCACTGGCATGCTGCCAACTCATTGCTAAAACAGCCGCTGTCTGGGGGGAGCGAGTGTGACAGTGCACAAGAACATGAGAAGCACGGTCAGATGTTTGAGTTCCCTGGGGGGACTCAGAGGAAAATACTGGATGCATGCACGGAGGAGCGGTCATATGTCATCCGCCAACATCCTTTTCCGACAGGAGCAGAAACAGGAAGAAGGAAAGCTGGAGTGGATGTGGATGAAGAACAAAGGGAGGAGACGAGCGAGGACCCAGGTGAGCCAGGACCAGGCCGAGAAGAAGATGGACTCAAGTACGCAAGCCAAGGAGCAGCCGCGAGGAACGGGGAAAGCGGAGAAGCCAGCCATGTCACTGGAGGGATGTGGCTATACCAGGTATGTGACCGCTTACGTGGTCAACTCATGAAACTGGTAGGGAAGGTAAGGTGGGCCCAGGGAGAGAGAAGGGCAGCGGGAACCCTAACGGTAAAGCATGGGGCACCAAACGGTGACAACCCCAAGTATTGCAAGACCCACAAGAATTAATGTACAAAGGGGAAAGATGCCCTGAGCACTCCATTTTTGTGTGGCAAGCACAAGCACAGAAAAACCCACAACTACACAATGATTTGTCTTCTTCACCCCCCTTTTTTACCTTTGGCACATGGGCAGCATTGACTCTATGTAAATACTTTTGCTTCACAGAGGGATTCCCACACTACCCCACCCCCAAGTGCATGCGCATTACAATAAAATAAAAGAAATTAAAAAGAAATCCAGTGGAAACACTTACCTCACAACGGCTTGTTGTTATTGTTTCTCCCCTTCTCTCGCTGGCTCCCTGGGGGCTGGATGGCCGAGAAATCCTGACGACCTAAGGAAATAAAAGAGACTGTCACACCAAGGAGGAGAGGAGAAAGACTAGAGTTACAGAGTGACATCACAAACTACTGACTGACTAGAACTCTGTTAAGGAATGGGACATATGCGCAACAATGAGTCACTCAATTTACAATTGTAGCACCTGACTTTGCATACACAATCAGGACAGATGTGACTTATCAACCAGCCAAGCCCTCTCTGGGTACTGTTGTGACATCAGATTGAGTGTGGTGATGTTCTGCATTATGAAGGAATCATGGGCTGAACCTGGATAAAAGGCACACACATGTGAAATATTTAGATCTGCCAAACAGACAACTTTCACATTGATGGAATGGAAGTTCTTGCTGCTACATTAAACTTGTTAATTGGCCTGCGGTGGGACCAAGCCAACATGTGTGCCATCAATGACCCCCACCACATCTAGGATGCGTGCAAAATCATACAAGTCAGCTTAAAAATTGGCCAAACCCTCACATTGGGGAAACCGGATATAACTGTTAAGGTTTTTCAACATTGCTAAGAGGACATCCTGCAATACCAAACTGAACATAGGTTGGGACATACCAGCAGATAGGACCACTGTATGTTGGAAGGACCCTGTGGCTAGGAACTGCAATGCTGCCATGACTTGTACAATGGGTGTTATGCTTATTAGACATCTATCAGCTGGCATCAGATCTGTCTCCAACTGATGGCATAAGTCCACTATTGTTTGCCTATTGAGGCGGTAATACATTATGAATGTTTGGCAATGTACGGTAAACAGGAGGTTATCCCATCCCTCTCCATGGGTACCTATGTATGACAAGACATGATATCTAGCATTAGTCAGTGTGTCCACAGCAACACACATGATGCATGCCAATGGTATCATGTGACAAAGCATTTCTGACTGGATAGACATGGCACCCAGTACACATCACAGCTGCAAATAACACAAGGGTCACATGTGACCCCCATGGTTTTCAACACATGTGTCCTACCACAGCATGGATTCGAACCAAAATCAATGATGTGGAACACAACTGCTCCTCGAAATGTGACTATATACAGCCCACTAAATGACCATCGGCGGTGCCCCACTGTTAATTGCTATCTGTGCCCTGCAACATACTACAACGGTGGTTGAGTAGTAGGATCTAAACACAAGACAGGATAAGGATGTTTGTGAGGAACAAACACTGTTTTTGTAGGTGAGATGCAGTTTATAAAGCCCAATACAGCATTTCAGGCCTCCAAAATAGAGAATGTCTGACCTACTTCTCTGGACATTAGGAACCGCCTGCGACCGCTGGTGGAAGTCGCCATGGCGGTAGGCGAATGTAACCACGGTGGACACAGCCATACTCTAATGTTGTTGCCAGTGGCGGTCCTAGCCCAATGCCTGTGTCTGCCGGTGGTGACGACCGTGTGCGTAGCAGACGTGACAGCCATGTTCTGCAGATTCACTCGCTTGACTCCTGTCACTGCTGCTAACAACACCTCCACGACCTGACCTACTGCATGCCGCCTTCTGTAGGGGAGCTGAAGAGGCTAGTCATTGAGGTGCTACCCCTGTATAGACAGCTCTATGGCTCACCAGAGGAGCAGGTAAGTACCTCATGTGCACAATTCTTTCTGTACTTCACCACCCTTTTCCTCCTCACAGGCTAGAATGTGCCCATGTGTGCCAGTTAGACTTCTTGTGTGCCTGTTGCTGCACTCTGTGTGGCATCAATGGGATGCACAATGTGCCATATTTTAAGTTCAGTCACATTGTGTTGCGTGAAGTTTTTGGAGGCCTAGATCATCCTTGTGTCATCCACTGACATCTCTTTTCTCATGATTGTTGTAAATGTCAGACAACATGTATGTGCATGACAGCATGATTTGTGTATACATGTTATATGATTCATTTGTGAAGCGTGTGAGCAATGTGTAAAGTGACACAGATCTTTCAAACCACATCTGGCCTTGCTAAACTGTTGTGTGGAAAGCATCTCATGACTCACTGTGCCCTTCAGGTTGCCACGCACACCACATGCCAAATTGCTGTTGGCTACATGATGTACTGTCATGCATGAAAGTGTTAGGAATGGAGTGGCCTATTAAATGTATCTCCCAATATGGGACCTAGTCTAGGCTGTGGTAGAGTCACTGTGGCTATGCAGCTGTGGCACTGTGCCCACTCCTTGTACCCCAGCAGACCCTGGCAGGTGGACAACATGATGCTTTAGTGGTAAAACCTGTCCTGAATGCCTCATTCCTTTGACTAGATTATGAATGGGTACAGAGGTAATTTATTAATCTAGTCTATATGTGCATTTAGCATCATTGTCAATGTGTGTCTTAGACTCATGACACGTCCCTTACTCCCACAGCTCTTTTGTCACTTTCACACAGGTCATATTTGTCCTGTACAAGTGTATTGCATAAATGACAGTCCCACAGTACAGACAGTATATTGATTCCTGGGAGGTCATGATATGTGCGTCAGTAGCTTGGTCACATAGCAGAAACTTTGCAATACATGCCTTTGTATGTTGGATGTCAGTTCTGTAGGATAGGTATGTGTCCAAAGAAGTGTTCTGTGGTACACGTACAAACCACAGAACCCACACCCTAAAGTGACATGAGGCAGCTTTTGTTATTCCACATGTTCACACATGGACAATGAAGACACTTTCTGTACTCACCATGCCAGCCCCTTGATTGTTACCGATATGTAATGCTGAAGTTTGTATTCTGACAGTTGCCTTTAGGGACTGTATGTAATGAGTCATTCTCAAAGAGTGTGAATGTGTTGGTCCATTCATGCCTAAATAGGTGTGTAGTGTTTCATTGTGGCTCACATCACAGTACAAGTTGGTAGAGCATGGGCTACCTGATGTCAGTAAGTTTGCTTAGAATTGTAAGCCATGAGCAGGGTAGTGGGTTAGTCTACAGATGCAAAGACATATATCTACACTCAGGTCCCTGTACTTATATGCTTGTGTGTTTCAAACTTGGGGAGTGTTAACAAATATAATAACATATGTTAACAAATATGTTCTAGCTTTGCGTTTCTGTCGTGTACGTGACTCAACCATTTGTGACAAAAGTTGTGATTGTAATCTTTTGAATTGTCTTCTGCATCCTTGCAGGTCAAAGCCCAGCAGAAAAGTGGAGCTATGGCGAGCCATCGCTAAGAAGTTGCGGACCCCGGGGGTCCACAGCCGGTGGAGCGCTCACTGTCGGAAAAGGAGGAAGGCCCTGAGACAATGAGCCTGGAAAATCACTGAGGTCCAGCTGGGGATGCCCTGCCAATGTGAGCGGGGTGCCCATCAGACCATGACCCACCTAATCGCCTGCATTCTGGCGGCGGCCTACCCAGACCTTGATGGGTATTTGAGGACAACACACAAGTCACAAGGGGCTGAGTGCAGGGCATATTCCTGCCTGTCATATTGTCACATTGAATGGGTTAGGTTCTGACAGCTCTCCCTGATGATTAGGGATGAGCCCTGTGAAACACAGTAGATGAGTGATTGTTTGTGTAGACATGTTATGGGTTGTACACTGATGTGCCTTGCCTATTGGCCCTTGGAGCTGGGACACATCTGTGTACAATCCACAATGTGCTCTCCAGGGAGAGCATGTGGCTGTGTACATTGATCAATTAAGTACTGTTTGCTACTGTAGTGAGTTCTATGCAACACACCACTACTCCTTAGTGTTACAGGCCAAAGGAAAGGAAGTGATGGATCCCTGTTCTCACCCATGTGTCTGGCGAAATGAGTATTTTGCCATCTGCCACCCAGAGGCGTGTTGTCTTCAGTGTATGACGGGTGCTGGTGCCTCACTACTGTCTGTAATGTGAAGATGGCCATCACACATGACAGAGCATACATTGTTGTTTGGGTTCAGCTACTTATCAATGCTTTCCCTTGGTAAGTGGGGAATGTCCACTGACATTATTTATGTGCCATCACTGTTGCCAACATTCCTTGTGCCCACATGTCAGCATGTGTCCCTTTCTCCTTAGCAAAACATATGTAAGCGGCTGTTTCAAGCATGGTCTACCTGTGTGGATGGGATGATTTCTGTATTCCCTCAGATATTTGTACATTCCAACTGTGTGTTGAATAAGATATTTACAGTGGGGTTACATTTCATGTTGTGCCACATACAGGAGTATGTCACCATTGATTATTGGCTGACACATACCCTCACCATCATAGCATGTCATTTGGCATGTACAACTGCAGTAGCAATGAGGGACATGACAGGCAGGCCTAGAGTTTTTAGCCACAATGTGCATTTCCATGCCATTAATGTAGTATCATGTAGCAAAGTGTTTTGCACATGTGAAATGGGGAAGGTTTGTAACCTGACTGTTGGAATGCATCATTGAGTGAATTGCAGATATGTTAATATCACATGTTTGTGTACAAGCGATCATCCCCAGACATCTGGGTTTGGAAGACCAAAATGGAAAGAATGATATAGCTTCCAAGTCGGCAACATGTTGAGGGCCTTCAACAAGTACTTGCAAATCTTAGGCTCTCTCCAACATCCAAGTGAATAATGGTGTCTACTGATGCATTCAGAGTATGTTATTTTAAGGGATGCCACATAGTAGTGGTGATTTCCCTGGGACTTGCTGATTCATTGTGTTGCGGAGTTTAGAGACTTTGGCCCTCATTACAACCCTGGTGGTCGGTGTTAAAGCGGCGGTAAGACCACCAACAGTCCGGCGGAAAAAAAATGGAATCACGACCATGGCGAAAACCGCCAACATAGACAGCCACTTTAACACTCCGACCGCCACGGCAGTACAAACAAACACTGCAGAGGTCACCGCCAACAGACAGGCGGAAGACAATGTACCGCCCACACTATTATGAGAGGCCAATCCGCTACCTTTTCCGGGGCAGAACCAACGCAAACAAAAATACGGCGGAAACAGGACTTGGAAGGGAAAACACTCACCTCTACACATTCCACAAGGAACCAGGATGCCATGGAGCCAGAACTCCAAATACTCCCTGCAATGGTATTCCTGCTCCTCTACCAGGAGCACAAAAGACGGCGGCGACGACCACAGTGAGTACTGCACCTACAACACGGGGGAGGGAAAAGAGAGTGACACACACACACACGCAACACCCCCACCCCCACCCTCACCCTCACCAACAACAACATACACACAACTACATGCTGCAACATTACATTTACACCCCCCACCCCCCTTTCAAGAACGCAAGGACAAAAGGAAATGAGTTGAACGATTGTAATAAATAAAAATCCATTAGTCAAAACCTGAAATAGAGTATAAACAATTATGTACACCAACTACACAAGTCCAGATAGTGCACCAATCATAGTCCATGGAGCACTGGGACCAAAATGCATGGGCGAGGCCCACACTCGATACCAGACTCCAAGTGGAGAGAACACTGCAGGGGCATCAGATCGAAATGAAACAGGCACCTCAGGGGGAAGGGAAGGTGGGGCACCTTAGCCGGATGAGTGCACGACGCCAGATCCACGAGGGGGCCCCATGCCCACTGCTGTATCCTGGGAAGTGCAAAGCCACAGTCTCTCAAGTCTCTCCAGTGGGTGGTTTGCCCACTGCATTATCCTGGGGAGTGCAAAGCCACAGTCTCTCAAGTCTCTCCAGTGGGTGGGTTGCCCACTGCATTATCCTGGGGAGTGCAAAGCTACAGTCTCTCAAGTCTCTCCAGTGGGTGGTTTGCCCACTGCTTTATACTGGGTAGTGCAAAGCCACAGTCTCTCAAGTCTCTCCAGTGGGTGGGTTGCCCACTGCATTATACTGGGAAGTGAAAAGCCACAGTCTCTCAAGTGGATAACAGTCTCCACTGGTTCTGGAGGGGGCTTTGTGCCCAGAGTGTTTCATCCTGCCAAGGACTGAGGTAGTGGATGCCTTTCTCCACTGGTTCTGGAGGGGGCTTTGTGCCCAGAGTGCTTCATCCTGCCAAGGACTGAGGTAGTGGATGTGATACTCCACTGGTTCTGGAGGGGGCATGGTGCCCAGAGTGCTTCATCCTGCCAAGGACTGAGGTAGTGGATGCCTTTCTCCACTGGTTCTTGAGGGGGCTTTGTGCCCAGAGTGCTTCATCCTGCCAAGGAGTGAGGTAGTGGATGTGATACTCTATAGAGAAGTGAGAATGGAGCACACGAAAAATAATAATATCCCTCTATTGCCAGTATTCAAAAAGTCATTGTACATTTAAACATGTGAGAAGAACATAATATGAATTTCCACTAAAGTGGTATCAATGCAAAGTATAAAGATTGAAAAAGTTAAAAGAGCAAAAAGATTTTTAATAGATAAGTCATAAACATTGAATTGGATGTATCGCAATAGAAAATTAATTCCCAAAGGAATTTGTCAATAATAAAACTAGAAAATTCCTACATAACAAATAACCAAAACATTCACCAAACATTAAACAAAAGTATATGTTAGACCAACATAAGAGTGGTTCGTCCCCTATTTTGATCATTCAAAAGTCCAAATCAAGATGGTTATAGGGGTAGAGATTGTCCACTCTGAAAATTTGGGAAGCGGAAGGGATTGTTTTCATCCAGATGGAAAGAAGGATTCTCCAGTTCTTCCAAACTCAGCTGACACGTGTTTCGTCCTGCAAGGGACTTTATCAAGGCTGATAAAAACAAGTATTCAATAATTTATTTGTACCTATTGTAACTGCTGATAACAACAATAATAATCTAAACGTAACAGTATCCCACAATATATCGGCATAGTAATGGCGATATGAGTCTCCTAAAATTTGTAAAAAGCTCAATAATAGATTACATCATGATACCACAAGATGATATTATTAGTGCTTAAGTGCATTGATAGCAAACTGAAACCACATTTCTGGATGCCATCACTCAGTATTGGAAATTTAACTGCACCAAAGGAAGTGAAGAAGGAAATGAGGAAGGTGTAAAGCCCAACATAAAGTGTGGAAGACACCAGCAGGCAAAATGACCTCATGCATATTTATAGTATCACCGTTAAGCAAATCCAAAGATTATGAAAGATTGTCTCTAAAAACCGAGTATTGTGAATGATTAATGGTTTTATTTGTAACTGTAACCCCAAGTGGGTATATTGATGACTGGAAAGATATATTGGATTTTGTACCTTTGACAATTGTTGCTTTAAGAACGAAAAGTTAGTCCAAGTTCATTCCAAAAATCACGAAAAATCTGTAAAAAAGGGAACCATAACTAGCCCTTGGTCAAAAAATGGAACCAGAGGTTTATGTGTATTTAATTAACTCCAACAATCTTACTAACCTGTGATTAGATATCTCCATTTTTTGAAAAATGTTTCTACAGATCCAAAATTAACCTGACATCCAAATACAGGGTGCCTAGGATGAGCCAAAATGAGAGAGGTTCAGTATATAGGTGAAAAGAAGGAAAAAAGAGTTGGCAAAAAATTCCCCAAAATATTTGCAGAATTCAACGAAATAAAAAATAGAAAATAATAAATAAAACCGGACACTAATTATAAGTGGCTTCTCAAGTAAAAGGTATGTACTAGCGAATTCCCCCTAAGTGAAATCCCCAACTTTACCTTTACGAATAGTATGTCGTCCCGGTCCTTCGGTAAGGGCTTCCACAAGCCGAATGCCTCCAGGACTCGTATTTCAAAGGGGACAGCGTAATGAAAGAAGGACTCCTCCTTCTTGATGGGCTCATTTGAATAGAAGTGTCCGTCGAATAAGTGGCCGCCATCTTTAATTTCGCCACTGGCATTTCTAAAAGATGCCCGGTTGTCCGGGTGTAATTATAAAGAGACAGTGAGAAAACCTCATAATGAGGTAGTTAAGAAAAAAGTCATTTCTCGTATAGCCAAGAAAAAAAGGGGAGAGCCGCCCCGTAACGCGCGGCGTCAATGCTTGGACACAACTCTTAGAATAAGAGACACGGGTAAAACACAACAATAACGTCACCAGCGAAATTTAATCAACATAGTCCTTATTTAATGGCACTAAACAACGGCTCATCACCAAAAACAGCAATTTATATCCACTAGGCAGTTACCTAACAACTGTAAATAGGAGGCTAGTACGTAGCCACACTATAGGTTGTTATAATGTCGCCATCTGAGAAGTCCATTGGACAGTAATTCCATATTGTATTAGTTGAAAACGGCGAGGATAAACGGAGTGTATGAAAATATCTAACAAGGGGGAGTCATCTTACAGTGTGAAAGCACAATTGGTTTGGAACAAATTTCAAAAATTCCAAATTAGACCAAACCAAAAATGGACCTAATGTTGTGGGAGAAATGACAAGGGAAATTGACTCCAACCTCCCAGATAGCACTAAGAATGTCTCTAACTGTAATGAGAAGATACCTGGGTACAAAGTTGCTAAATCAGTATCATAATTTGAGAGTTGATAACTGTGACCCTCATAGTGTCTTCAGACAAAAAAAAAAGAAAATATATTATTGAATTATATAGGTATAGAGTAAGGTTTGTTTACAAGTGCCAGCAACCTGTCCAATATATCTATTCAAAATTATCAATAAGAAAATATGATGTGATAGCATATAGAGAAGTCAGAGATTCACCATATACATTAGTATCCATTGGTGAAATTGAGGGGTGAGTCTCATGCCCATTAAGTTATAAAGAGAAAAAGTCATATGAAAGGAGAAGAAATCCAAAAGATGATACATCATACAGGACATATAACATGTGTTCATATATAAACATATCTACTCGATGAATTGTAGACATATGTGTCAGTTGTCCATAGAACACTACACAGAACAGTTCTAACAGACTTTTAACCATATGGGATCATAGAAAGTAATGTAATTCATGATCAATATTCCTTCCCATTCATATCCTTTTTAGTCTGAGAATCCATTTAGCCTTGTTTCTTCTGAGTTGCAACTCACGGTTTCCTCCCCTAGGATGTGCCTGTGTTTGACTAATGCCCATATATTTCAACTTAGAAATTTCCATTTTAGAATGTTCACTATTAACATGGCGAACTATAGGTGACGAGGGATCCTTGTTTCTCAAGGCACGTATATGTTCTTGGATCCTCTCCTTAAGGGGTCTGATCGTGCTACCCACATAGATCTTTCCACATTCACATATTAGTATGTAGACTACATATTTGGTGTTACAATTGATAAACTCTTGAATTTTATATGTTTTGCTGCCATTGAAGTTGAAACTGAAAGTTTTATGCAACGCAAGATTACATACATTGCATCTGCTACAACCAAAAAAAACATTCGGTTTAGTAGGTAGCCAAGTAGTCGAATTATCCTTGGATGGTGGTAGATAGCTTTTACATACAATATCTCGAATAGTAGTCCCTCTCTTGTGAATAATTGTAGATTTCATCGGCAATAGCGTTTCAAGGTATTGTCGTTGTGCAAGATACCCCAATTTTTACACAGGATTTTGTAGATATCATGACTATTGTGACTAAACGGGGTACAGAATGACACCAATCCTTTAGTCCCATTTTTTTGTACATTCTTTCTTAGAAGGGAAGATCTTTGGATTTTATTGATTTTCTTTCTGGCTTTGCTTATGATTTGTGCAGAGTATCCTCTCTGAATAAATCTGTTCTCTAGTTTGTTTAATTCCAAATCACAGATTTTATTATTACTGCAGTTTCTTTTTACGCGAATCATTTCCCCAAAGGGGATTGCGTTTTTTTGTGTGATTGGGTGAGAACTTCCAGCATGTAGCAATGCATTGCAAGCAGTAGATTTCCGATATAAATTAGAGTGTACACAGTTGTTTTCTACAAATATCTCTAGATCTAAAAAATGAATCCGATCTTTACTGTGTTCATAAGTCATCCTGATGTTAAAGTCATTTGCATTAATGTGATCTATGAATTGCACCAACTGTGGCTCATCACCAGTCCAAATCATGAGTACATCGTCAATGTACCTTCCCCAAAAAAATATATGTTCTGTCAGATTTGGGGGACCGTTGAGCCACACATGTATTTTTTCAAAAAGGCCCATATATAAATTGGCGTATGAGGGCGAAAAGCGTGAGCCCATCGCAACTCCTTGTGCCTGTCTGTACCATCTGCCTTCATGGGTGAATACATTGTTGTCCAATATAAATTTAATCATTTCCACTAACATGTTGGTATGTTCAAAGTATGAGGCCGATCTGCTAGCAAGAAAATGTTGAATCGCTTCTAGACCTTTATTTTTAGGTATGCAAGTATATAAGGAGCTGACGTCTAAGGTTACCCAACTCATTTCTAGGGACCATACAATGTCCTCTAGTTTCATCAGGACATCCCGTGCATCTTGCAGGTATGAGGGAAGATTCCTGACGAAAGATTGTAAAAAACGATCTATATATTCTGAAAGTGTTTCCGTGGGGGAACCTATGCCTGATATAATGGGTCTTCCTGGTGGCGATGTATTATGTTTATGGATTTTTGGAAGTATATATATGCACGGGGCCCTAGGGTATGCATTGAAGATGTATTTGTATTCTAAATCCGAAATTAGACATTGCTCTAACCACATATGTAATAATGCATCCAGATCATAGACAATTTGAGATAAAGCGTTGTCTTTTAATTCAATGTATGAAACACTATCCATTAGTTGGCGGTTGATTTCATTAATGTAATCAAATCTATTTAGGATGACTATATTGCCTTCTTTATCGGCTTCCTTTATTACTATGGCCTGGTCCTCACCTAGATCTTTCAATGGCAGTCTTTCCCTTTTGGTTACATTGTGTGAAATATGTGACTTTCCCTTATAGATTTTCTTCTCTAATTTGTCTAGTTCATCCACAACTAGCCTATGGAAGGTGTCTATAACATTGTCATTTGATAATACCGGAGTAAAGGTGGATTTAGGTTTGAAACCACTATTGAGTGATAGGTCTTGTGTAATGTTCAACTCAGGTATAACTTGTTGTGTATCAATAGTTTCATCTTCCTCAGTGTTCAACGAGAGTAGAGTTTGAATATCCTCTTTATCTTTTATAGTGTGTATACTGGACGATGTCTCTGATGTCAACATGTATGTTTAGTTGTCTTTTTCTGCAAACATTTTTTTACGTTTCAATTGTCTTGTAAATTTGTACAAATCAATGTGTACCTCAGTCATATCACAATAACTGGCAATACAAAAGCCCAAACCTTTACCTAGTACATTTATTTGTTCTTCAGTTAACACATAATCAGACAGATTCACAATTGAGATACCATCATTGTGTACATTGTCAACAGTTGTTTGTTCATCCCATGTATCTAATAATTTTAGGTTTTCGGATGTTTGTTCTTGGATGCCCTGGTCTGTACTCCCATTGTATTGGAGGGCTCTCCGGGTCCTCTTTCTTTTACCTCTGCGTGTTCTCTTGTATTTGATTGTATTGTTTGGGGAAACTTTCTCCTGTTGCCCAATCGGTACCTCTTGGCCTCCCGTAAAAAACCCGAGGGAGCCTTAAGATCTAGGTCAGAGGCTAAATTCGAACTGTCACTTGGTGTTTCTCTTTCTTGGTCTCCAGATGTAATCGAGACTTCGGATTCACTTTCCGATATTTGTCTAATAGTGTTGGTGTCATTTATTATTGATTTGACCGAAATACCATCAAACCTTTTGGCAAATGTGTATATACATCCTTCTCTATAGTCCCTTTCATCTCTATTTATCTTTGTCATCTTTTTGGCTTTGATGTATGATTGATGTTTGTCCAGAATGTCTTTTAATATCTTGTCATTTTTTTCCTTTGCTTCGGGTAGATTCAAATTAAGTATTTCTAATTCTAACTCTTGAATCTCTCTGAGTAGAATATCTCTTTTCTGTTCTGCATATTCTATAAGTATCATCATCATCCCCTTTGAAGCCTCGAACAATAGTTGTTCCCATTCTTGTAGACGTTTAGATGACAAATCATTAAAGGAGGGAAAGATCACTATTCTGAGCCCTTGAGGTACCCTTTTGTCTGAGATATATTTCTTTAGGACTGTGGCATCCCACCAATGAGATAATTCTTGTTTGCGCAGTCTCTCTAATCTGATATATTTTTTCCTCATTCCTTCCGAGTGGTTAATCATTATTCCTACATTAGGATTTGATTCTGTGTGTTGTTTAAACATTGTTGAAAAGATTTGTTCCCTATCATCATTAAATTGAGCCATCTAGAGGGTTAGAATGTTTTGGATGTAACTGTCCTTAGTATTAAATTACTACACTCTCTTAGGGAAGTGCTGGTGGGTTTATGAAACTTTTGTTTTTCTCATTGAAGGAAATGGACAACAGAAAACCTAAGAATTACCGCACATTCCTATAGTACTGAGTATTGTTTAGGTGCTCAAACATTCAAAACATGCCCGTTGTCAAACATGTGTATCGGGACAGAAACACCTGTACCAACAAGTTAAATCTATAAAGAAGTGAGAATGGAGCACACAGAAAATAATAATATCCCTCTATTGCCAGTATTCAAAAAGTCATTGTACATTTAAACATGTGAGAAGAACATAATATGAATTTCCACTAAAGTGGTATCAATGCAAAGTATAAAGATTGAAAAAGTTAAAAGAGCAAAAAGATTTTTAATAGATAAGTCATAAACATTGAATTGGATGTATCGCAATAGAAAATTAATTCCCATAGGAATTTGTCAATAATAAAACTAGAAAATTCCTACATAACAAATAACCAAAACATTCACCAAACATTAAACAAAAGTATATGTTAGACCAACATAAGAGTGGTTCGTCCCCTATTTTGATCATTCAAAAGTCCAAATCAAGATGGTTATAGGGGTAGAGATTGTCCACTCTGAAAATTTGGGAAGCGGAAGGGATTGTTTTCATCCAGATGGAAAGAAGGATTCTCCAGTTCTTCCAAACTCAGCCGACACGTGTTTCGTCCTGCAAGGGACTTTATCAAGGCTGATAAAAACAAGTATTCAATAATTTATTTGTACCTATTGTAAATGCTGATAACAACAATAATAATCTAAACGTAACAGTATCCCACAATATATCGGCATAGTAATGGCAATATGAGTCTCCTAAAATTTGTAAAAAGCTGAATAATAGATTACATCATGATACCACAAGATGATATTATTAGTGCTTAAGTGTATTGTTAGCAAACTGAAACCACATTTCTGGATGCCATCACTCAGTATTGGAAATTTAACTGCACCAAAGGAAGTGAAGAAGGAAATGAGGAAGGTGTAAAGCCCAACATAAAGTGTGGTAGACACCAGCAGGCAAAATGACCTCATGCATATTTATAGTATCACCGTTAAGGAAATCCAAAGATTATGAAAGATTGTCTCTAAAAACCGAGTATTGTGAATGATTAATGGTTTTATTTGTAACTGTAACCCCAAGTGGGTATATTGATGACTGGAAAGATATATTGGATTTTGTACCTTTAACAATTGTTGCTTTAAGAACGAAAAGTTAGTCCAAGTTCATTCCAAAAATCATGAAAAATCTGTAAAAAAGGGAACCATAACTAGCCCTTGGTCAAAAAATGGAACCAGAGGTTTACAGTATGTGTATTTAATTAACTCCAACATTCTTACTAACCGGTGATTAGATATCTCCATTTTTTGAAAAATGTTTCTACAGATCCAAAATTAACCTGACATCCAAATACAGGGTGCCTAGGATGAGCCAAAATGAGAGAGGTTCAGTATATAGGTGAAAAGAAGGAAAAAAGAGTTGTCAAAAAATTCCCCAAAATATTTGCAGAATTCAAAGAAATAAAAAATAGAAAAATAATAAATAAAACCGTACACTAATTTTAAGCGGCTTCTTAAGTAAAAGGTATGTACTAGCGAATTCCCCCTAAGTGAAATCCCCAACTTTACCTTTACGAATAGTATGTCGTCCCGGTCCTTCGGTAACGGCTTCCACAAGCTGAATGCCTCCAGGACTCGTATTTCAAAGGGGATAGCGTAATGAAAGAAGGACTCCTCCTTCTTGATGGGTAGTGGATGTGATACTCCCCTGGTTCTGGAGGGGGCTTTGTGCCCAGAGTGCTTCATCCTGCCAAGGACAGAGGTAGTGGATGTGATACTCCACTGACGGTGGTACAACATGCAAGCTGCCCAGGCTCCTGGAACTGACCACCAGCCTCGTACGACTGACCACTGGTGATGGCAGCCATGTCTGCGGTGGTGCCACTAGCTCAGGATGTTGCGGGGCCGCTGGTGGTGGTGTCAGTGGCATTGGTGCTTGCGGCGGACTCTGTGGCATCGGTGCTGGTGGCAGGCTCTGTGGCATCGGTGCTGGCGGCGGCCTCTGTGGCATCGGTGCTGGCGGCGGGCTCTGTGGCATCGGTGCTGGCAGCGGGCTCTGTGCCAGCGGTGCTGGTGGCGGTCTTTGTGGCGGTGGTGCTGGTGGTGGGCTCAGTGACTGCGGTGCTAGCGGCGGGCACTGTGGCGGCAGAGCTGGCGGCGGGCTCAGTGACTGCGTGCTGGTGGCGGGCTCAGTGACTGCAGTGCTGGTGGCGGGCTCAGTGACTGCGGTGCTGGTGGCGGTGCAGGTGGCGCTGCAGGTGGTGGTGCTGGTGGCGGTCTTGTCCACCGTGCAGGTTGGCGTGGACGTGGACCTGCCCTCGATTTTCTGGCCCTTCCCCACCTTGGATGCTGGCACAGCTGTCTTGCCACTATCCACTTTTGTTTTGCCTGAGCCCTTGGTGGCAGGTGTTTTTACTTTCTCCCTCCGGGATGTGGGCAACTTTTTTTTACTTTTGGAGATGGCGGAATGTCCTTGCCCTCACTCCGTGGAACACTGGCAGCCCTGTTGCTTGGCGCACTCCAAAAGCCCGCAGTTGCTGGCACCTCTGTGCCCGGTGATGTGGTGGCTGAGATGCTGGGTTGGGACCTGGAAAGGCAGGCCCTAGGGGACGGACGGGGGGAGGTGTAGGAAAGAGGTCAATATTAGACAGGAAAAGCTTTTTAGACACACTGGGACAGGTAGATGGAGGGGGTTTGGGAGTGGAGGAAGAGGTAGTGGTTGTAGGAGGTGTACGTTTCCTGACTTTGGGTGAAGGTGCATGGGCTGGAGGCTGTTGTTAGGTGGATGGCTGTTGGGTGGGTGTGTGGCTGCGTTTGTGTAGTTTGGGAGGAGGGCTCACAGACACACTGGGAGAGGACACAGGGGATGTGTGAATGGTAGTGGGGGTGGTGAGTGCACGTGAGCGGTGTGTGGTGATGGGCGTGCTGGTGATTGAGGTAGTGACTGAAGATGTAGTGCATGCAGGTGTGAGTGGAGACGAAACAGGGAGGGAGGAGGGAGACGTGGAGGAGGGGGACACAGTTGAGGCAGTGGATGTTGGTATGTGTGCATGGTTAAGATGCTTGTGTGAGTGCCTGTGGGATGTGTGGTGCTTATGTTTGCCACAGCCTCCCTTCTGTGATGAGGTGTGTGCATGCTGGTCTGATGGTGTGCTTGGGATAGGCTGAGGTACAGGGGATTGGGTCTGGGTGGAGGAAGTTGGAGGGGGGAGGCTGGACACAGGGACAATGGCTGCCATTAGTGCTGAGGCCAGAGCCTGAAATGTTCTCTTTTGGGCTGCCTGGCCAGAATGAATACCATCCATGTATGCATTTGTTTGTTGCAATTGCCTCTCTACACCCTCGATGGCATTCAGAATGGTAGACTGCCCAACAGTGAGGGATCTCAGGGAGTCAATAGCCTACTCACTGAGGGCAGCAGGGCTGGCTGGGGCAGGGCCTGAGGTGCCTGGGGCGAAGGAGATTCCCACCCTCCTGGGTGAGCGGCCACGGGACACACATAGAGGGGCTGCTGGAAGGGCGGTGCTGGTAGGGGGATTGGCGGCTGTACCTGTGGATGTGGGGTGCTCAGAGGGGCCCGCCACCGCAAGGGAGCTCCCATCAGAGAAAGGGTTGCTGTCGCTGATGTCACCTCCTGTCCCCGCCGTGGAGCTCCCCTCGCCCTCCGTCCCACTGGTGGCTTCAGACTCTGTTGTCTTGCCCTCCAGGGCCATGTGGGATGCAGCTCCCTCCTGCTCCGGTGCCACTGCTCCTCCACCTGATGATGCTATTGCACACAAGAACAGGGAGACCACAAAAAGGGGGGCGGGAGACAAAAGAAAGACATGTTCGGTACATGCAATACCACTACCTTTGGCGGACACTACAGACACAGCAGCGCTCTGCACTAGGCCATGCACTTAGAGTTCCCTAATTAATCACAGGGACATGGGGTACAAGGCCTATGCCCGATTGCTGCACACATGGAAGTCACAGGAGCCTGACTAGGTGTAGTTGGCTCTTACCACTGGTGGGGTTGGGGTGCCACATAGCCTGCCTCACGAAGGGACCTTGCCTACAAAACTCGCCCTGGCCTAGGGGAACCACAGCCCACCTCCCCCACCCAGACACCTCGTAATGCGCGCAAAGTCAGCTGAATGAGAGTGTACTCTTCCCCTTGTGGCTGCTGTGATGCCCTCGAGCGCCCATTCAAATCCGGATAGGCCACCACCAGAATCCGGAACATCAGGGGGTCATGGTGCGACGGGCACCCCTCCCACGTTGGGAGGCCATCCCCAGCTAAGCCTCCGCTGTCTTCTTGCTCGAGTGGTGAATGTCCTCCCATCTTTTACGGCAGTGGGTGCTCCGTCTGTGGTGGGCCCCCAGGGTCCAGACATCCTTGGCGATGGCACGCCAAATATCCTTCTTCTGGTGGGCGCTGACCTAGAGGAATAGTACAGGGGAAAACTAAAATCTTTAACCGTCCGGACCGTCACAGTCATTGACCCACGTTACCATCCTTGCCCTGATGCACATACACTCACCGTCCGCTCATGCAGGCCTCATTCCCCCCCGTATTTTCCATCCACACCACTCCAAACAGGCATTGCCCATACAGCATGCTCACACTGCACTCACCTGTTTGTCTGGAGGACCGTAGAGTAGCGTGTACTGGGGGAGGACCCCATCCTCTAACTTCTCCAACTCCTCCAAAGTGAAGACAGGGGCCCTTTCCCCAGACAGATGAGCCATCGTCGCTTCCAGACTGAGATCACAGCAGCACTTGCAGTGTAGGTCCTCTCCTGTTGAAGGTCAGGTATCAAGTGAGTGAACAGACAGAAAATGGCGGTCACGTCCGCGGTGGTGCGCACCGTCACCACCGGCGTACATCGTCATTGCTCCTGGGACCCATAGGGTCCAATGTTAACCAATAAAGGATTGCGCCACGTTCTTCGACCGCCTACCGCGACGGTGTAAAAAGCCAGCGCAATTACCTCATATCCCCTTGTCCCACCTTACAGGTCAGGCAGCCACCATTTCAGGGGGCCACATGGCATTATTTTTAAATGCGTCACACCTATCTGGGCCTTGCATACACATAGTGACAGGCACATTGCGGATTGACAAATGTGTGCAATAATTCTTTTTTTAATACCTCAGTGTTTACTGACTCTCTGCTTGCTGTTCTCGTCCATGGGGCACGTCTGCTGGGGCAGGTGAGGAGATGGCGGCATCCTACGGTGTACAGACCGCTGGTGGACCTATCGACAATGGAAGAGAGACACGTAATAGTCACCTACAGACTTGATCGCGCAACAATCAATGAACTGTGTGCCCAGTTGGAGCCAGACCTGATGTCAGCTATCCGCCATCCCACAGGAATCCCCCCTCTAGTGCAGGTCCTGTCAGTACTCCATTTCCTGGCAAGTGGGTCTTTTCAAACAACAGTGGCCATAGCATCAGGGATGTCCCAGCCTATGTTCTCAAATGTGTTGTCTAGAGTGTTGTCTGCCCTGGTGAAACACATGCGCAGCTACATCGCGTTCCCTCAGGTGGAGGATTTGCCTACAGTGAAAGGTGACTTCTATGCCCTGGGACATATCCCCAACATCATAGGTGCCATTGATGGGACACATGTGGCCTTGGTCCCCCCCACAGGAGTGAACAGGTATACAGAAACCGGATTTCCCTCGACATTTGCAGGTGACTCTCGTTACCCCAACCTTTCATGGCTACTGACCCCAGTGAGAAATTCCAGGACAAGGGCAGAGGAACGCTACAATGAGGCACATGGGCGAACTAGGAGAGTGATAGAGAGGACCTTCGGCCTCCTGAAGGCCAGGTTCCGGTTCCTCCATATGACAGGTGGTTCCCTCTACTACTCACCAAAGAAGGTGTGCCAGATTATCGTGGCCTGCTGTATGCTGCACAACTTGGCTTTGCGACGACAGGTGCCTTTTCTGCAGGAGGATGGTCCAGAAGGGGGTCTTGTGGCAGCTGTGGAGCCTTTGGACAGTGAAGAAGAGGAGGCAGAAGAGGAGGACATAGACAACAGAAACAATGTGATGCAGCAATACTTCCAGTGAGACACAGGTAAGAAGACATCACTGCCTCCTACATCTTATAAAATTGTAAGACCTATCATCTGTCTGTCACTTTCACCCAGTGTATGGACCCTGAATTGTCACTTTGCCTTTCCATTTCACAGATGTGGGTCCCACTGTGTGACCTCTGGTATGTTACCTCATGGACTAGAGCTGTGCGACATAGGTATGTTGACAAATTGAATGGACATTGGTATTTTCCTCAGTTATTGCAAATACACATTTGTGAAAGCACAGACTGACTCCAGATTGTTTTGTGATTCAAGGGTGTTTATTTAAGTGCAAAATAGTGGAGGGGGTTGTAAAATGGTCAGGGGTGATGGTGGAGGAATGTCCATGGCAGAGTCCAGTTATTTGTCTCACAGGTGCATTGTCCAAAGGGGCATAGGAAGTGGAGCTAGGGCAGTTTAAGGATGGACAAGGTGACAAAGTGGGACAGAAGGATGACAATCAGGGTGGTCTCATTTCTTGGCCGGGGTCTTGGCATTGTTCTCTGTCTTTGTCCTGGATCTCAGGGACCGCTTGCGGGGTGGTTCTCCATCTGCAGGGGGTGGGGTGCTGGTGTTGTGGTCCTGTGGCAGTGCCTTCTGTCCATTAGCGCCGGTGGAGGTGGCGGGCAGTTCATCATCCAGGCTAGTGTCAGGGGCCCCTTGTTGTGCCACAGTGTCCCTCCTGGTGTTCACAAGGTCCTTCAGGACCCCTACAATGGTGCCCAGGGTGGTGTTGATGGACTTGAGTTCCTCCTTGAACCCCAAATACTGTTCCTCCTGCAGCCGCTGGGTCTCCTGAAACTTGGCCAGTACCGTTGCCATCGTCTCCTGGGAGTGGTGGTAGGCTCCCATGATGTTTGAGAGGGCCTCGTGGAGAGTGGATTCCCTGGGCCTGTCCTCCCCCTGTCGCACAGCAGACCTCCCAGTTCCCCGGTTTTCCTGTGCCTCTGTCCCCTGAACCGTGTGCCCACTTCCACTGCCCCCAGGTCCCTGCTGTTCTTGGGGTGGTGGGTTTGCCTGGGTTCCCAGTAGTGGTGGACACACTGCTGCTTGACGTGTCCTGGGGACAGAGGTATGGGCCCGCTGGGTGGGTGCTGTGGTGGAGTTTCCTGAGGGGGGAGGCTTTGTGGTGGCCTGTGACTGTGTCAGGGGAACCGACTGCCCCGAGGTCCCAGATGGGCTGGGCTGGTCATCTAGATCCAGTTGGACAGAGCTGCTGTCATCACTGTGGGCCTCTTCTGTGGGGGGGGTGGACATGTCTGGAACCTCCTGTCCGGTGACGTTGGGTAGGGGTCCTGCAGGGGTATAAAGGCTTGATTATTGCATCTGTGTGTTCCATGGTGTGCAATGGGTGGGTGACCCTGTACCCCAGCGCTTCCATTCTTGTGTAGGACCTTGTGTGATAATTGTTTTGGGGTCTGTGTTAGTATCTGTAGTGGACATGCTTTGGTGATGGGTGTCCATGCTTTGGTGTTGCCTGCACGGCTTGGTGTTGGGATGTGCGGTTTGTGATAATGGGACATATGTGAGGAGTTGGAGTGAAGGGGTGAGGGTGAGGGTGGGGGTGTGTGATAGCATGCAGGTAGGGGGGATATGTTAATTAAAGGTTTGACTTACCAGAGTCCATTCCTCCTGCTACTCCTGCGAGGCCCTCAGGATGCAGTATAGCCAAGACCTGCTCCTCCCATGTTGTTAGTTGTGGGGAAGAGGTGGTGGTCCGCCGCCTGTCCTCTGAACTGCAATGTGGTGTTTTGAGACCACGGAACACACCTTCCGCCGTAGGTCGTTCCACCTCTTCCTGATGTCATCCCGTGTTCTTGGATGCTGTCCCACTGCGTTGACCCTGTCCACTATTCTGTGCCATAGCTCCATCTTCCTAGCTATGGAGATGTGCTGCACCTGTGATCCGAATAGCTGTGGCTCTACCCGGATGATTTCCTCCACCATGACCCTGAGCTCCTCCTCAGAAAACCTGGAGTGTCTTTGCGGTGCCATGGGGTGGTGTGGGTGATGTGTGGGGTGGTGTGTGTTGTGATGTGTGAGGGGATGTGTTTGTGTGTGTTGTGTGAAGTGCGTGGATGTTGTGTGAGTGATGGTGTTGAGTGCCTGTGGATGCTAGTTTGTTGATGGTGGGTTCTCTCTCTGGCCTTCTGTTGCTATTCTGGTCGTAAGGGTTTGTGGGTGATGTGTGTGTGTGTTTTATATTGTATTGAGTGTGTGGGAGTGGTGTGGGTATGTGTCTCAGGTGTGTGTATTTCGAATTGTCCAATGTGGTTGTGTTTTGTAAGTGTGTGTGTATTTTGAGCGCGGCGGTGTGTACTGCCAATGGATTACCACGGTTGAAAGACCGCTGCGTGGATTCGTGGGTCGTGAGAGTGTGGGTGTATTCCTGTTGGCGTGACGGTGGAGGTTTTGTTATCGCCAGTTTATCACTGACCTTTGGTGTGGCGGACTTGTGTGGGTGTCTGAATTTTGGTGGATTCCGAGCTGTGGGTCGTTATAGCTGTAGCGGAATTCCGCGGCCGCGGCATTTACCGCCAATGTTGTAATGAGGGCCATAGTATCTTCCCAGGAGAGTACACTTCAATTGAGAGTTAACAAACAGGGGTATTTGGGCAAGTGTTTACTAGGCTGGAGGTTGGAATTAGGGAAAGAGGGCCTCCTGGCCTTAGTAGTTATGTGCATGAGCATCTGTTGGTGCTGTCCTGCGTACCACGTGGACTTCAAGAAATAAATAGTGGCACGGGCAGGAGGGGTCAAGGAGACCACTGTACCTCGACTGTAGAGACAGACCTCTCATCTCCAGAGTGCGTTAATTCTAGGCCCGCCTGCCCAACCTTACCAGCACTTCCACAGCAGACTGACACTCCTGTGCTGTTAGAGCGCCGGTCATAACATTAAGTAGGACTCTGGATGCTAGCTTTAGGGGACTGTTGTAGAATGGAAGAAGAATGTTAGAGGCATGGGTGGTCACTAAGATGAGGTGAAGCACTCTCAGTGGATACAGTGCCAGATTAAACCATGTGAAAGTCCATAGGCAGTCGAAATTTCGTGGCCCCCCTTGCAAATGATCTACTAATACATTTTTTATTTTACCAACCAACAATTTTAAGAAACCAATTTTATTACACAAAACTGAATATTGCATGAATGTAGTTTGCACTGATTTTTTTTTTACAAACTGACTACTGACAGAAGAGGAGCTTTTAAGAGATAAGCTGTTAAGTGAATCTGATGTCTATGGTTAATGTACTTTAAGTTGGTAATGGGCACCCTACATTAATACTGTATTTTCTCTATCAAGTCTTTAATGTAAAGTTTTCATTTCTTGAGTTGATTCACTTTTTCCTATCTTTTGGAAACAATTTAGGAAAGCTTGACTGTATTGTTCTTTCAAGATCAAATCAATATTATTTTGATCCGTTGTCGTGAGGCCCCTAAAAGGAGTGGGGCTCATAGGCCAGTGCCTACTTTGCCTACTAGGTAATCCGGCACTGTGTGGCTGGGAGATAAGTGATTCGGAACGTGGGTCAGTAGCAAATACTACATGAACATACGGTGTGGTGGGTTCGTCTTAGTTATGATTGTATGTTTTTTTCGAGTGAAGGTTGGTGGAGCCATCATGCAATGTGTAGTGCTGTAGGGTGGAATGCAGTGTAATATTGGGGTTGGTGGTAGCATTGTGGAGTGGAAACTGTAGTGCGAGGTAGTCGACAAGGGCCGTCAAGGGCGTAGCTATCAATGGTGCAGCAGGTGCAGTGGCACTGGTTCCCAATACACACTCCATATATTGGTGTTTTTACTACTCAATAGCTTTGTAAGTGTGACCCATTCTACATGATTGCACTAGGGTCCATGGAGTCAATTGTTATGACTCTGCCTGTAGTACAGAGCGCTCTGAAGTGGCCGATTTACGATGTCCACAGCCTAGCCACGGCTCCAGCCATGATGTCTCCACGCGCCTTTGTTAATACCCCCATTCACTGCTGAGAGACTGCACACTGAGAGGGCATTGAATCACATTGTCATTAGTGCTCCATTAGGGCCTCATTAGCGCCAGCCTGTGCCCGCCCACCACACACAGGCTTTCAGTGATGAAACGAGGGGCGATTTGCAGCCCATCTGCACCACAAAGGGGACCATTGGAATCAAATGGACAATTAGGCAAACCCAAGGAATCAAAGTGAGCGCCAGACCTGGGAATACACCCATGGTTATAGAGCCTAAGCCGGCTGCAGACGCATGCAAAGTGAGCCTCTGCGTGACTTCAATATGATAACCTCTGGGCTCCTCAGTCTCCTGCTTTGTAAGGCAATCGCTTGTTAGCAAGGTCTACCGTGGCCCATGCACAATGCTCAATGATGTGGCGATGCCTTTAACTACCCTATAAACAAGAACTCCAGTGTTTCCCAGGCCCACGCGCGAGTAGCTCAACCAGTCCAGCTGTTATCCTTTGCACTGTAAAACTAGCAGACATGTTGATTGCGTTCTGAAACTACGGACTACAAATCCCAAAATGCAACACTAAACTTGGACTGGGTGACCTACTCGCGCAAGGATATCGGAAACTTGAGGGGCTCTGATATTTCCTCTCCTCTGGGGCAGCTGGCGAAGGTTTCTAAGACTGAACTCTGAATAGTTCAGAGTTCGCCCAGGTCTCCGTTTCCTTTCCTGGTTTGCAGATTTGTCTTTAATTTGGTGACATTGTTATGGCTCTCTGCCTTCCTGGGTAGATTACTGATCTCTGAAGTGGGGCTCTGAGACACTAGGAAGGGCGATAAATATCCCGATAATGGCACTTTACATAAATGGCGCTCTGTTCGGATAATGGGTGATAAATCGCAGTATCTGGATTTTCTCGCAGGGTTATGTCGGCGCATTAATAGATTAGATAGACCCCTTTGTTCTTCTGCCCTCCCGCCACCTGCAGGTTCTAACTATTAACATTGAAAATATGAGTGGATGTAGATGGGCCCCACACGGAAGTTAAAGACAACCTCATGCTATAGATCTGAAAAGTGCACTAAGACATTTGTCTTTGCTGACTGTGATTTCAATATTTTAGAGAAATTGCACAGCAATACTTGACAGAACAGAAAGGTTATTAGTGCGGCTAAAATATACTTAACTGGCGTCTAACCATTTCCCAGGCACTACCGGTGAAATAACTGGAAAACTATGTATCGAATTTAATTTATGGCCACATTAAACGTAATAGTTGTAAGAGTTATTATTCATCCACACGGATTCTCTGGTTTCCCTGTAAAGTAAATCTAAAAGTGTTTAAATCTCGAGCTGCGATTTTCACTTGGATTACCAGCATGGGCTTCCCAAAGATGCTCTCGTTATTTTTTCATTGAGCTCCGTGGGTCATAGTACTCTAGGAATTTCTCTCTGTATTCTTATATACGAAGATCTAGATTCCGATTCTTCAATTAACGCACAGCCCTACCCCTATCCCGCCCCAAAGGACACAGGTTTTGTTTGTGGTATTAATTTACTTTGCCACAATAAAAAATAAATAAACATTGCACTCAGTCTCTGACCTCAATCACAAGGATAGTTAATGTTGAATATTTAGTTGTAGGAATTAAATGAAATGGCACACATTTTAAATTAATTCCATTGTCATTAACCCTAACTAACTCTCACAATAAAAATGTTGAATTCTTTTTTACAATCACAATTTTACGCTAAATGAAGGACCCATTACCCTGATCCAAATGATAATCTTATCTCTAACGAATGTTAAATTTTTAGGTGGAAGGGACAAGTCGATGACCACTGACTGCAGACACTCCCCACCCTTCCTCCAAACCCATGTCAAATGACAGCCTGAGACCCAATTTTGTTGTTTGATTACAGATTCACACATCAGACCATATTTGTTACATAAACACAACTGACCAAAAATGCATACAACTACACAATACTCATGTTTACTTGGTTGTAAGAGACTGATTTTCCTGCATGCCTAATACACTAGATACTGAGTCACCTACAAGTGCGATACCTCTGCATGCATCAAAACATTTTTTTGAACTCATGATTCGCCATTGGACGTGGCCCCCTTGGTATCTCAGACCTTCAAGGTCTTCTAAGGGCCTTATTTCTGAGCAGAAACCTACCCAAAACCCCAATCTCTCAACTTGTGCTGGAGGCTCCTTCACCCTAGAGCAACCCTATATCAGGTACCCCTGCCATCTGTCAGCCAGCTAGTCTAGAAAACTGGGCCCTAACTTACTCTACCAACCAATTGTAAGTATTGTGGGATTTTCACCACACCCATGTCATGCCCATCACTTTCATTTGTTCGTTGACTTGCCTTTCAAAAATCCCTTGAGCGCATTGCCAAATGCTTTAAATTTGTCCTTCCTTGGGGCGGTTTTGTTACCACCTTGATGGCTGGTCCTGTTACATGGATTATTGTATGATTGCCGATATGTTTTATGTTTGCAAACTACTTTTTTGTCTCTCCTTCGCGCTGATGCTCATGGTGGCTATAGCACTCAGAATGAGCTCACACTGCTGTCCCCATCACCTCCCGCCTGTCCTTCGGTTTCCTGTTAGTTTCTGCCATCCTCACCACCCCTCCCACGTTGGGCCTCGTTATTTAACATTGTTCGCAAGCCGCTGCTTGAGAGAAAGTTATTTGTATGACATCTTTACATGCCATCATTTCCTTGGTTGTTTTGTAATTGGTAGAAAACCTTTTCTGTGTCGGTTTTCAGCTCCCACTCCATAGTGGCCCCATCTGTCCAGTCGGTCTAATATCCTGAAGCAGTAAATGTGAGCGGGTGAGTCTTCAACTGAGGAAAGAAGCCATCATCTTCTTCTGGAGACTTTGTTAGGCTTGCATAACTTCTCTTGGACTTTTGTTTAGGGCTCCTGTGTGAGAGGAGGATCACCTCACATCCATCCATGCCTTTTCTCGGCGCTCCACAAATTAAGACCCTTTGAACCCCCCTCTCCGTGAATATCATATGTACTGGGGTCTGCAGTTTCCCCATGGTGCCGGATGCCAGTCCGGAGGTGGCTTAATCCCTGCTTTTTCCAGGAAATGCTTCCAGGGCACCATGGCAACTCTTTGTAGTGTGAAGTCTTCAGCCCTCAGCAACCCCATCATCGATATTATTTCTCCCCGCGCACTCACCTTCATGAGCTATGTCCTCTCCAGCGACCTCAACTACCACATCGTCAACGACATCAACACTGCTTCCCTGCTCGAGAACCTCACCTCAATAGTATTAAAGCAACCGGTCACCTCGCCAACACACATTGCTAAACACGCACTCAACGTCATCTATTCCACCAGCAACAACATCACCATCGACAACACCTTCATGCTTCACTGGACTGACCACCACTTCATTAATTTCACCATCACCACATGGACCATCCACCTCCACACACTCTGAGCCCCAAGCAGAAAATGGAACCAGATCACTACGGAACAGCTCACAAACACCCTCAGGAAATCTCTCTCGCCCCTCACCACAGACATTAACATCTCAGCACTGAACTTCCACCAATGGATCTTAAATGTGCTAACACTCTAGCACCTCTCTGAAAGACCTCAGCTAAACACCTCCTCAAGAAGGCCCGCACTCCAGGACTCCAGGCGCACCTGCAGACAGCTAGAGAACTGATGGAGAAACAGCAAGTCCCCGGAAGACTTCGAAGGCCTTCAAAGCTGCCATCAAACTCCAGCACCAAATTATCGGAGCCGCCATGAAAGCCGCCCTGCAGTACCATATAAGCGACACCGCACACAACACTAAAGCACTCTTCACCGTGGTCAAAGAGTTTGCCAAACCCCAATCAGAAATGGCAAACATCCCTCCATCTCAAGACCTCTGTGGCAGACTAGCAAACTTCTTCTACCAAAAAAACAAAGACATATACAGCAGCTTCGGACCCCAAGACCCTCCTAGCCCTCCAATAAGACCCCAGCTCCGACCCTGCGAACCGTCTAGGATCCTGCATTGCTGGACCACTTTCAATACGGAAGAGACCTGCTCCATCATGAGCAGCATCCACGACAGAGTCCCTACGGACCCCTGTCCTCACCACATTTTCAACAAAACCAACACCTCCATTGCACCCGAGCTCCAACACATCCTCAACTGTTCCATAGATCCAGCTACCTTCCCCGAGGTCTGGAAGCACGCAGAGATCCGCCCGTTCCTGAAAAAACCCACGGCGACCTCCTGGATCTAAAGAACTACTGCCCCATCTTTCTGCTGCCTTTTCCTGCGAAGGTCATCAAAAAGGCCATCAACACACAGCTCCATAAGCACATCGAGGACAACAACAGCCTGGACATCTCTCAATCAGGTTTCAGGAGCAACCACAGCACGAAGACCGCCATCCTCGCAGCCACAGATTACATCTGCTCGCTCAGTGACAGTGGCCATACAGCAGCCCTCATACTACTGGGCCTATCGTCCACCTTCGATACGGTTTCGCACCACACTCTCTGCTCCAGACTCCACGCAGAAGGTCTACAAATGGATCCCACAGGACTGATGCTGAACCGTAACCCACGCCCTGGTTACCAGCACACTCGACTATGGCAGTGCTCTTTCCGCCGGCACCACCCAGAAGAACCTGAAGAAACTCCAGCACATCCAAAACGCCAGACTCATCCTGGATGTTCCCTGCCGCAAACACATCACCAGTCACCTAGGAGACCTCCACTGGCTTCCTGTCGATAAAATAATCAATTTGAAACTCCTTGGCCACGCATACAAGGCCCTCAACTACGGAGGACCCACCTACCTCAACCACTGTATCACCTTCTACTTCCCCACTAGACCTCTCCGCTCTGCTCAACAGGCACTAGCCACCATACCCCGCATACAGAAGACCTCGGCCAGAGGAAGATCCTTCGTTTACCCTGAGGCAAAGAGCTGGAACACCTTGCCCCTGTACCTCAGCCAGTCACCATTGTTACCTCAGTTCAGGAATGACCTTAAAACCTGGCTCTTCAACTGAAGCACAGAGGACAAACCCTCTCAGGGCCCTAAAACCCTGATGGGTGAGTTGTTGCGCTATATAAATCCTGATTTGATGATGATCTTCTGAGGATGATGCGTGGCCCATACCGCGGTATCTGGCAAGGACCTGCGTCCCAGCACGTTTGAGGCCCTCGTACAAGACTGGACCTTTCTGATACTTTTTCATCCTATTTGAATAGATGGTTGTTAGCTTTTTGGAATGCAATATTGCGACTTCTAGGAGGTCTGCCTCTAAAAAAAAAAAGTCTCTATTTCTTATCGGCTTCAGTTTCTTCGTCTGCAATTTTCTTTGGCCTGCTAGCCTAAAAAGTCCATGCAGCTGTCTTTTTTGGGGTTTCAACTCACTGAGGGGGAGAGGAGGAGAGTGGGAAAATGGGAACTGTATTTCCAGGTAGGAACTAGTCAGCAGTGATTTTCAGGGGAGAAGGAAATGCTCTTCTGTAAGACACACATATAACACAACCCTATTCCGATTATCTTTTTATGGGGTTTCATTTTTTTCAGTCCCCATGCCTCCTCCGTTCCTGTTTCCCACAGTCCACGCCACTTAGCCTGAACTCCCTCCCTCAACCACACGTCTCCGCCCATCAATTAGATCACCTCCCTCACTTTCTCTTCTCTATAACTTTTTTTTGGGAGGTGGGAGCAAAGGATTGCTCACCTTGTAACTACAATTTGCACCCAGGCCTCTCCTTTTTGAAAAAGTGCTTTTGTGCTAGCTTTTCCCCCCAGCTCCATGATTGACTATACTATCTGGTGGGTATGCACCTAAGAGGTCACGTATAGGTCATTATTTTGGGCCGCCATAGTGTCTTGATGTGGGTTTTGTGTGTGGTGTTTTTTTTTGCCAGTGCTACACAGCATTGGAAAAGCAAGTAGGCCTATATTGGTTGGCAAGAGGCAAGACCTATTGGCTTTGGTGAAGCTTCTAATTATAGTAGTGGTACACAATAACACAGGTTTAGAAAGTTGGTTTGGAAATCACTTGTACCAGGATGCGTCTTCCACTGCATATGTACATCTGGCAAGTACTTTCCTTCTCCAGAGATGGATGAACTTTAACTAATTAATTAATGTGGTTCAGTAAACTATTGAATGTTTTGGGTACTGCTGTACCTGCACGTACACCTTTATATTGCTCATCTCTCCATGCCTGAAGGCAGAATCTTGAATGTACGTGCATTGACATCTGCTTAGCATGAGTGGTGGCCTATTAAATTATGAAAGGTTCACTCGCTGTTTCTCTGATACAAAACTCATGGCACCATCTGCATACTAAACAGTCCGGTTTTGCACTTAACCACACATCTTTGGGTTTAGGGGTCGTGAACCTCCTGACTCATTTTTATTGTCCAAACACATAAATCAATCAACAACCATGAAAGTTATATGCAGTAACCCCATCATATTTACATAATATTTACAGCGTTTCAGATGCCTAGCCTTAAAAGAGTACGCTAATACATCCGAATTCCTACCACTGACTAAAAAACAGTTAATTCCTGCATACCCCAATGTTGGTGGTTGTGAATGAGATTATGACTGTTTGGCTAGTACACCCAGTCCCTGCCCCTCATCCCACTATGAGGCCCAGGGGTAAGATCTCCATAGGGGATTTGTATACCTTCCCAAACCAAACCTACTCATGGGTATACCCTGTGGATGGGGCCCACCAGGATACCTACCTCGGTTGCCCCTGCCACCCTCAGGCTACACCCGCACAAGGGCCAGTGCTTGCCTCAGGCTCTTGCGCATGCGTGGGTGGTTGGCCTAGGGGCCAGATGCCACCAACTGCTCTGTGCCCTTGAATGTCGTCCTCACTTCCCAGCCAGCACCCCTTAGAGGGTCCAATTAACTTGCCATCTTGTTCCTGTAAGAAAAAGATACCCATTTGTCCTCCCAGTCATGATCTCACCCCACCACCATCCCAACACATAAAAAAAATATACAACAATTTGCACCAACCACTTTCATGACAAATCAATTCACCTATCAAGAGTGAACCTGTTAGAAGACAAAATACTGCAGATATAAAGTCAGAAGCCACCTATGAAAACATAATCACACTGCATTTCTGGAGCAAACTGCCGCCGAAAGTGGGGAGGCTGGTGGGTATTTCTCTTCAATTACCTAGTGGCGCTTTGCACTGCAAACGCGGTCAACGAGCACGAGCTAGAGACCTGCTCACTGACCATGCCCGCCTTATAAAGGCGGGGCCTATCACGTCATAGCTGCGCGCGGGCCCCAGAAGCACTAAAAATGCCTCCAGGGCTGCGTAAGCCAAAGACTCATCGCATGCACCTTGTTCCGGGTTGGGGGTCGGGGGCACCTCGCGCCCCATCTTCCCAACTCCCAGCATTTCCGGCCGAGCTGATGGCAAGGTATCGCCAAGGCCTCCTGCCACAAACACCCACACCACCCCCACCCCCAAGCATAACCCAACCGATCCTAGTTTGCACTTAACCAACAATCTTTTGGGTTTAGGGGTTGTGAATCCCAGCCATATTTTTATTGTCAAAATATATAAATCAATCAACAACCATTATTAAAATTAAACACAGTAACTCCATCATGTTTACATAATATTTACAGTGTTTCAGATGCCTAGCCTTAACAGAGCACGCTACCACAACTGAATTCCTAACACTGACTAAAAAACAGTTTGTTCCTGTGTACCCCAATGTTGGTGGTTGGTAATGGGATCATGACTGTTTGGCTAGTACACCCAGTCTCTGCCCCTCCTCCCACTATGAGGCCCAGGTGTAGGATCTCCATGGGGGATTTGTATCCTTTCCCAAACCAAACCCATTTATGGGGACCTATCTCATGGCGCCCCCGCCATCCATACGCTCCACCCCCACCCCCCAAGGGCCAGTGCTCGCTTCAGGTCTTTGCGCATGCACAGGTGGTTGGCCAAAGGGGCTAGGCAACAGTGACACTCGCAACACCCAATCCCTGGATGTTATCCTCACTTCCCTTCCAGCACCCCTTGGAGAGTCCAATTACCTTGCCATCCAGTAAGAAAAAGGTACCTTTTTGTCCTCCCAGTCATGATCTCACCCCACCACAGGCCTGCATAGTTGACCAACTATATGGCCTCCCCCCCTGGCAGGCTCCCGTGTACCAAGTATGATGATCCAGCCAAGCAAGAAAATTCTCCAAAAACATGTTATAGCCAACATGAGAAAGATGCACCTGGTCCTGCATGGAAAAACCTTCTCTGTGAATGCTGCAATGTGATATAACAGCTAACCTCAGAGTCAGAAACAACTTGGCCAACTTGTTATTAATTTTCCTCTCTGAATCATTGAGGGCGTTAACTGAAAGGCCGCTCCTCCACTGCAGACGAGGGTTCATATTTGAGCAAGCAAGGACTGCCTGTGAAAATGTCTTGGCTAGCCAACTGAACTCTAATACCACCAACTCAAACAGCTACCAGCGACCCAGTGGGACCAAGTCATTACTCCAAGATGCAAAATGAGGACGTCCAGTGGCGGGCACCCTGAGGGAAGTATAGAGTCCAACAACCCCTCCTTAATAGAGTGAGATGCAGCTCACCCTGGTCAAGGAAAGAAAAATGTTATCCAGCTTGCGACGTGTGTAACGCAAAGGCGCTCCTTGCATACAGTTTACCTGCCCGTCGGACATGAGAATGGCCGATGACCCACCCATCAGTGACCCTAACAGCTCCAGCATGTACCAGAACCTTTGGGACCATCAAACAGTTGTCATGGCCACCTAAAGAGAGTATGGATAAACAAAGTGTAAGAGACAGGTACTCACAGCATATGCAATCTCACATATCTCTTGTAACAGTCAGTAGACTACCTGTCAATTCACCTAACCAACGCTCCTGAAAACCCCATTGCCACTGCCTCCATGGCTGCCCCCTATCCTAAAGGAGTGAGTACCAAATTCAGAGGCGTCAACACCTGCTGCTGACAGGGCACGTTTGAGTAACTGTGAGAATTGCTACCTGGTCAGTGGCATGCTGTAAGCATGCACCAATGCCGTACCTGTTGTCCCTGTAGGGCGTTGCGCTAGGAAGACGTCTAGGTTATGTACCGGATAACACACACTACCAGGGGCTCTTCACCGAAAATGTAATCACCCTTCCCACCCTGGTCCATCTTAGAACGAGGGATGTTGATCACCAAGGACCCGGATCCTTCCGGCCAATGAATATCCCCCTGTAGCCCTCCTGTGATCTCCCTCTTATTCCTTGCCAATAATTTGCCCAGTCTGAGGACACCATAAAAAGCCAGGGTAAAGGCTGACCTACATAAGGTGACCTCCCAGGGAGAGGTACAGCAGTGCTGTAACGTGGCCAGTATGGATCCTAGCTTTAACGCATCAATGGGATGCCTAAAATCTGGTTTGGCGCCCTGGAGCCACTGCCAAACTTTGAGGGCTCTTCTCACCAGGAATTGATTTTGTTCCATCAGGCACCCCCCACAGCTGTGCAAAGAAATGAATAGCCGCAGTGTGGTGCCTAGCTCATGCAACAGACCTCCATTCCTCCCTCAAAACCACTAAACATAACAAGACTGATGCTGATGATGCATCAAAATAAGGAGATGACTCCGACCCACCAAGAAAATTATTATAGGTCACAAACACTCCCTCATAAGCCTTCCTTGTTCTAGGTGTTAGGCTGGCTGTCATGAGGTCCGATATTCCTTGGCACCAATCTGCCACATATGCTCCGGGAAGGGTGTTGGAAACTCCTCCACTCCCAGGAGGTGGGACTTGAAAACTTGCATCTTAAAATGGGACAGGGCATCAGAAGCATTATTCAAAGCACCAGGCACATGCTTTGCTCTGAAAGCCACATTCAGCCTCAAACAGAGCAACATAATCTCCTTCAGGGCCTCAGGATCATCTTAGCCCTAGCCTCATGCTGGTTAATGCATTCCACCACTGACATATTAAGGCCAGAAGATCACAGACTGGTTGCAAAATCCTCTGGCTAGATTGATAATGCCACCAGAATTGGAAATAGCTCCAAGAAACCGATATTAGCTACTAGTCCCTCTTGGACCTATTGCAAGGGCCATTGTTGAGCACCCCAGTCTGTACCAAATATAGCTCCAAAACCTCACTTCGTGCCACATCTGTAAAAAGGCCCAGCTGTTCGTTGGATCTACGTGGACTTAGCCACACGAAAGTCCCATTAAAGTCACATAAAAAGGTCTCCAAAATCCTCATGTGCTGCCTGACCTCACTGAAGAGCCTGGTGTGGTCGGGCTTCACCTTCAGTCCTGACATGGCCAGAGCACATGCGGCCCCTGGGGATGATTCGCAGTGCGAAGTTGCGCTGTCTCACCAAACACTGCAACTGGTGGAGCGTGACCTTCCGCGCTCTCACACCTGCCTGAAAAATTTCAGAGAAAGAGATGACTTTTTCCCAAGGAAGCCTACACACTACTGCTACCGAATCCAACTCGATCCCTAAGAATTCAATTGTGGTGCAGGGCCCCACCATCTTGCCCTCTGCCAGTGGGACTCCAAACCCACCCATGAGATTCCGAAAGGCCCCCAACCCACCAGCACACCGATTAGACCCAGAGGGGCCAAGAATAAGGAAATCATCCAAGTAGTGAAGTACCCATTGATGTTGTACCTTGCGCTTAAAGACCCACTCCAAGAATGTACTAAATTTCTCGAAATAGGAACATGACACAGAGCTGCCCATAGGTATACACCTATCAAAATTGTACTTCCCTTCCCACTGGAAACCCAAGAGATGGAAGTCATCGGATGGACCAGTAACAGTCGAATTGCGGATTCAATGTCTGACTTTGCAATCAGAGCTCCAGGCCCCAGTTCCCTTAGCATCTGAATTGCTTGATCCAAAGAAGCATTACTGGCAGAACAAAGTGCCCCATTAATGGCTTCATTCACCGATTGGCCCCTTGGTACAGACAGGTTGTGTATTAATCTAAACTCACCGGGTTCTTTCTTGGGGACCACTCCTAGTGGAGAACAGACAAAACCCCACATGGGAACTTCGGCAAAAGGTCCAGCTACCTGCCCCAACTTCAGCAACTTTTGAATCTTAGCCCTAGCCAGCTAGGGATTGGACCTAAGAAACAGCTGGTTCTTGGAATGGAGAGGTCCTACATAGTCTTGAGCTGGGATCCTGGAACCATCCCTAAAATCCTGATACAGTACCTGCGTGGCTGCCTGATTGGAGTAGGAATTAAGCCAAGGGACCATAGCCAATAGATTAATGGGGGATGAGGTCTTAACGAAAAACAAAACACCATGCCCAATGCCTGCTGAATCATCATTCTTGTTTATTGCCACCTTTATCTTGTAATTTCTTGAAACACCTGGATTCGTGGTGGGAGGCCTAGCCACAGAAAGAACAGCAGTGTTTGAAATGTCAAGTCCTCAGGGACCGTGAGCACGTACGCCAGTTTCAATCCCAGCAGGCCCTTCTCCTAGCTATAGCCCCCCGGCAGTGCTCTAGGCAGTTCCCTACGCCCCATGAAAGGGCTGGCTTCTGGACCCCTGCGGTCAGTTTGTGTATCGCAACCAAGTAATTATATGGATCTGATCCATTCCAATGTAGGTTTATTGGCCTTGATTCTTCTGAATACCCCATCTAATCTTTCTATGCAGTACCACCATACTCATCATGTGCCCCTACGATCCTGTTCTGGTAATAGGTTAACTGGGCACCTAAATCACTGACCACTCCGCTAAAATGGTCTGATAGATGGAGAAAGCTTTCACCGGTTGGTCAGAGACTCCTCCACCTTCTTCTTCTGAGGCAAATGGCCACACCTCGAATGCGCACACTCTTTACACCTCTTCATACCCCTTCACCTCATCCTTGTTGGATTTGTCACCTCTTCCAAATCTTTTCCCTCACCTCTACCAGCACATGTAGCCCCTATTGTTCATGCTCAGAGCGAATATCACACAGGTCCGTAAGGGGGCAAGAGTGACCAATACCTGAATTTGTCACTCCCTGGGTCAAAGAAGACATCACCCTAGTGGTCGCCACCATTGGCACATTGCCAGACTATTGGGTGGGTGCTCCTGGGGCAGAAGCAAACCCACCTCAGAAAGCCATGGTAATTCTGAAGCCACATGTCCTATGATGGCCTGCAGACCATCCTCCCCATGGTGAGAAACACCCATAGTCACAGCAGACATATCACCAACCGGCACAACCACAACAACGCTCTTGGTTATGGCCTGAGCTGCTACCTGACTAATACAAACACTCGTGGGCTGAACCGTACTTAAGACTGGCAATGACTGAACCATGGACTGCAATGAAGGAGGCTGGGGTGAGGCCAGCCCCTCTGAATTTGCCAGCGATCTATCCTCTGTACCAGGATGGGCTGCCCTACTTCCACTCACCACTCCGCAGCCCCCTTGCCCTTCTGCCCATGAACCTTCTTCGGAACCTGGGGGGAATGCTCCACTGCACCACCACAAATGACCGCTGGCACCCCCTGCATGCACTTACCACCTTCAGATAATGAGGGTATCCCTGCACTCCCACCCTCAATCCTAAAGCCTGCCTTAAACCACCAAATAAATTGCCCCAGAACAAGCCCGACAAATATGGCCTGAAGACCCCTCACCCCGCAGCACCAGGGGGCCGCATAGGAGCCGCCACTGAGATAAACTCGGGTCAACCCATACGGCTTCCCAGGAGGCGCGCTGGTCTGCTTGTGGCACTGCAGATGACCCAGGCATCCTCCTTGTGGTAACTACACCTGAAAACACAAAGATAAAAGAGAGGGAGAAAAGCACAAGGCAACCACTGTGTTGCTTGGGGAAGCTGCGTGCTCCAATTGCCTGATGGCGTTGTGCACTGCGAACGCAGTCAGCGAGCACGAACTAGAAGCCTACTTGCCGACCACGCCCACCTAATAAAGGAAGGGCCTATCACGTCATTGCTGCATGCAGCCCCGAAAGCACTAAAAATGCTTCTGGGCCGCAGCAGGCAAAGACCAATCGCCTGCGCCCTTGTTCCTGAGTAGGAGTTGGAACACCCTGTGACCCCTCTCCGCCACCCTCACCCTTTCTGGCCCAGCACCACCACCATAAGCGGGCCCCCTGATTGGGGTGGCCTCGTGCAAATGTCAAGAAGCCAATGCTCAGTTATTCCATTTTCAAATGTGTTGTACCTTACTTACAAAAGTCTTTAAATGTTTGTATTCTACTTTGTGGCAAGTTTATTTATATGTCCTGTTTCCAATGGTTCATTAGTTCCCTTGACCTGAAGAATCAAAATTCTTCCTCTTTACACTTCAAGGTGAGTGTATAGTGCTGCTGTGAATAACATTAAGACCCTCATAAAATCATTTGTTCCATTGGGTAAAGTTTCTGTTGCACAAACTGCCTTGGCCATACCACCTCACATGAAACATGCATTCCTGGCATGCATGGCAAGGCTGCTGCTCAGGTACACCTCACAAGCCCTCTGTATGTAAGCTTTCCCAACACATTCCAAGTAGACCTGGAATCAGACAAGAAACTGCTCCACTTTACACCACCACACTTTATGCCACTCCACTCTATGCTATTCTAGTGTACACACCTCCACTCTGTGCCACCCCATTCTATGCTGTTCCACTCTATGCCAATCTGCTCTACACCACTTCACTCTCTGCCGCTATATTGTATGCTATTACACGTACACCAATCCACTCTGATCCACTCTACTTTACACTGTTCCAGTCAACGCCACTCCACTTTATGCCTCTCCAGTCTACACCACTGCATTGTAGGCATCTGCACTCTATGCTATTCTACTATGGGTAATTCTGCTCTAAGCCACTCCACTCTAAGCTATTCCACTTCACACCACTCCACGCTATGCCACTGTACTGTATACCACTCCAGTGTATGCTACTTCAATCCATGAAACACCACTGTACGCCTCTCCACTCTATGCTATTCAACTGTATAATACTATAATCCACCTCACTGCACTGTACACCACTCTACTCTATGCTACTCCACTGTACACTATTCCACTGTACGCAACTCCACTCTATGCCACTCTGCTCTACACCACTCCACTGTACAATATTCCACTCTTCACCACTCCAGTCTATACCACTCCACTGTACCCTAGTCCATTCTACAACACTCCGCTCTACACAATAACACTCTATGCCACTCCACTCTACTATTCCACTCTCTACCACTTCACTCTACCCCACTCCACTCTACGCCACTTCATTGTATGCTATGCCACTGTATGCCACTCCAATGCACGCCATGCCAGTGGATGCCACTCTGCTGTACACCCCTTCACTATATGCTATTTCACTCTATGCTACTCTTCTCTATGCTATTCATGTATAGCCACTCTACTCTGTCACTCCACTGTACTCCACTACACCCATTGCTATTCCACCCTATACCACACAACTGTGCTCTACTCCATTGTATGCCACTGCACTCTATGGCACTCCACTCTCCCCCACTCCACTCTACTTCACCTCACTGTACGCCACTTCACTGTATGCCACTTCACTGTTTGCCATTCCACAGTATGCCACTCCACTCTATACTATTCCACTGTACGCCACTCCACTGTACGCCACTCAGCTCTTCAATATTCAACTGTACACCACTACATTGTAACTCCCTACACTCAGGGCCTCATTTACTAGTTTTTGCTGCACGACAGCACAGCAAGTCAATTTGCTTTGCTGCCCTTCATTAAAAGGAAAGGGCAGGCATGTTATATATTAATGATATGGCACATTCCTGTCCCTTCTGCCTGCACTGGTGTACTAATTGGTGCCTAGCACCAAATCAGGCATCCTTGCACTGTGGTGTAAGGGTGTCTGCGTTGTTGGCACAATTGTTTTGGTGCAGAAAGGGGCAAAGGGTAAAGGGTATGTGTACAAGGCATCAGACAAACACTAGCCTCTGTGCTACTGCTTTTTATCAGAGTGGAGATGGGCATAGTAAAGTTTGATGTAAAAGCTGAGGTTTGTAAAACAAATTTATACACAGTGATTACCTCAGACGATTGCCTTGCCACTAATAGGTCTGTAGAGGTTATTAGTTGAGTATAAAATGCTTTATAAGTAATCCAGCCATGTACAAAGGCATCTCCTCTGAGAGGATAATATGTGTGATAAGGTTCACAGACAGCAAAGTGTCTACTGATACCTCTGAACAAAGTAAAGGGTTAGTGTACAAGTTCCTCCTTCTTATACCAGTCTAAACAGATTGAATGGTTGAATGGTTCAGCATTATAACTGCACGCCATCTCTCCTGAGACCCCTCTACAGGTTAAACAATGGGTGTGAGGAGCTTTGGTAATGAAACCACCCATCTTTACAGGTGTTTGGTTCAGTTCACAAATAACTTTCTGTCAACTTCGACTTGTGAAGATATTGAAGGATGTATGCCGAAGAATCCATGCAAACACTAGGCCTTGTATTATCACAGTTTAACAGGTCAAGATTCTGCATGGTTTAGTTTCAGGAGAGATGGGCTCCTTTTATTATAACTGTATACAGGCTAAATGCTTCTTTTTTATAACAACATAGCTCTATGTTAAGACATCTATTCACAATGAAGTCTGTGCGTGAAAGGCATTACTGAGAATGTCATTCCTCTCTAAAGATGTTTTGTCTGAGTGAATAGGGTGTTTAGTTCACTACAGTAAGACCACCCTCTATAATGACTCCTCTGACCAGAACAGACAGTCTGTGTAGAAGGATTGAGAGGAAAACTAGGCCCTGTGCTAGTACCTTTCAATATACTTTACATTCTGTATGGTAGAGTTTCATACAACAGTGATCTTCTCTCATACTACCCTTTAACAGCAGAGTCCCTAAATGACAGTTGAACAGAAAGCTAATGCTTTGTGTAGATGTCCTTAGAGAACTAGTACCTCCTGTGTTACATGGCTTTCTAAACAGCAAGCTCTCTACTGACATCTCTGAACCGAGTAAAGGGTGTTTGGAGAAGGCCCCAGAAAAACAGTGCCCCTGTGCCATTACATTTAAAAACAGAGGAGATGGTGGATGTTAAAGTTTGATGTAAAAGTTGAGGTTTGTAATACTACTCAATACAGAGTGATTGGAACACTTCTATTTAAACATTTTGGGGGTCATTCTGACCCTGGCGGCCGGTGACCGCCAGGGTCACCGACCACGGGAGCACCGCCAACAGGCTGGCGGTGCTCCCAAGGGCATTCTGACCGCGGCGGTTCAGCCGCGGTCAGAAAGGGTAAACCTGCGGTCTCCAGCCGGTTTATCGCTGCCCCGATTCAGACACCCCCTACCGCCATCCTGTTCATGGCGGGAAACCCGCCATGAACAGGATGGCGGTAGGGGGTGCCGCGGGGCCCCTGGGGGCCCCACAAAGTATTTCAGTGTCTGCTTTGCAGACACTGAAATACGCAACGGGTGCAACTGCACCCGTCGCACCCCTGCAACTACGCCGGCTCAATTCTGAGCCGGCGTCCTCGTTGCAGGGGCATTTCCGCTGGGCCGGCGGGCGCTCTTTTGGAGAGCGCCCGCCGGCCCAGCGGGAATGTTTGAATGGCCGCCGCGGTCTTTTGACCGCGGTGCGGTCATTTGTCGGCGGTACCTTGGCGGACGGCCTCCGCCGTCCGCCAAGGTCTGAATGACCCCCTTTATCTCTACTAAAAGGTCAATAGAGGTTAAAGGTTAAGTATAAAATACTTTAGTGAAAAATTCAGCCCTGTACCAAGGTGTCTCTTCAGAGAGAACATGGTGTGTGAACGAGTTTACAGATAGCAAGATACCTCTGAAGAGAGTAAAGAGTTAGTGTAAAAGATTTTAGACAGACACTAAGCCCTCTCCTACCAGTGCTGCACAGATTACAGAGTAGTTGTGGTAGAGTATAATGAAATAGTAACTCCTTATACAAATCCATACAGAGTGAATGCTCCACTTTTATAGTAACACTTCGGCCCTCATTATGAACACAGCGGGAAAGACCGCACCTCCAGCTGTGGCGGTAACTACCGCCAACAGGCTGGTGGTCTGGACCGCAAAATAATGAAGCACATGAAAAACAGGCAGCCTGCAAACCACTCACTGCCAGCAGAGGGGTGCCGATAACGACGGAAGAGGCCGCCCGGAGGCCGACGGAAAGGCCCTACCTGCCCAACAAATAATGAAGCACAAGACCGCCGTCAGTTTCGGGAAGGGAACCACCGCTACACAAAGCCTGGTGGAAATGAACCAAAGAAAAGGAAACATTCACTGTAGGTACACACAAGACGCCGAAACAGACATGGGGAGAGAATTGGAAATCATGCCAGTGCTGCTCCTTGCCATATACCTCCGCGACCGTGACCACCAATGAAGACGACGACTGTAAGTACCGCAACCTCCCAAAATGGGAAGAAAGGGCACCGTTACATACCCACCCACCCCGCAATGCACCCACAACCCCTCACAACATCAGAAGCCATACACACCTGAGCAAGAGGTACTTACCCGACACAAGGCCAAGACAACCTGCCCAAAGTACACACATGTGCACAACACCCCCCCACAATGAAACAATGAACCACATATCCAGAGTGTGCCAACACAAACACTGGGCACACAAACATTATTTCAGAAGTAGTAAGAGCTCATTGTCCAAATGAGGCCATTGGCCAGTCTAATACAAAAAGGCTGATGGGCCCAAATAGCTCGAACTTGACTCCCACATATGCACATTGTACTCCACCATAAAGGGACATCAATGGGTCAGCCGGGCACCTCAGGCAACAGGGGCAGGAGGTGGCAGGGGTGAGGACTTACATCTCGGAGGGGGGGGGCTTGGGCTTCCGTTTGGGAGGTTGAGGGGGTTTTGGTTTAGCCTTGGAAGGTGGAGGAGCGGGCTTGGACCGGGGGGTGGCAGATGGACCAGGGCCAGCAAGTGGCTTCTTGCTCACTGGGGAAAGGGCACAGGAATGGGAAGAGCGGACAGGAGCGGACTTGGACGTGGAAGGAGTAGACAGGGCAAGGAGCTGGGCACATTTAGGGAAGAGACGGGGTGGGCCAGTGGGTTCGAAAGGTCAACACGGGACAGGAAAAGATTTTTAGGGGCAGTCGGGGTGGACATAGAGGAAGGTGTGGGAGTGGAAGTAGAGGGAGTGGTTATAACAGGTGTAGCTGTGTATGAAGTGGATGCAGGTGCCTTTACAGTATGCAGAGGTGTGGTGGATGTGTGTTGGGTGGGTGTCTTGGAACATTTGAGTGTCTTGGGAGGAGGGTGTGTGCACACAGTGGGACCAGACAGGCTGCCACTATAAATGGATGTTTTCTGGGTGTCTGCAAGTTTGGTGAGTGTGCTGCAAGTGTCACTCAAAGTCGTTGTGGTGAGTGCAGGTGTGGTGTCTGGGGTGCATGATTGAATGTCTGATGCTGTGGTGACTGCAAGAATGGGGCCAGCAGCAGTGACTGAGGGTGCAGTGCTTGTGAGTGTGCATGTAGAGGTGACAGACAGGGATTCGGGAAAGGTGGACACACTGGGGGAAGTGGTTGTTGATGTGTGTGCCTTTGTATGGTCTTTCTGTGGTGGGAAGTGTGGTGCTTGTGTTTCTCTGTATGTTTTTTGTGTGTTTAGGTGTGTGCATGGCTGTCTGAACGTGTGCTTGGGATGGGTGAAGGGAGTGGGGTGCTGGAAGGGGTAGAGGTGGTTGGAGGGGGGGGGCGGGAAAATCAGGGACACTAGCTGATATCAAAGAGGAGGCCAGAGCCTGAAAAGATCTCTCTAGGCCAGACATGGTACCTTAGGAGGTCAAGAGCCTCCTCAGTGAGGGAAGCAGGGCTGACTGGGGCTGGGGATGAGGTGCCTGGGGCAAAGGAGATGCCCACCCTTCTGGTGAACACCGCCTTACGCCATTACAACAACTACTAGCGGTATGATCTCCCTTCCACTGCAACATATCTGGATGTCAGGGAGCTGCCATTTTGCAAGTACTAAGCAGATATTTCCTGGTCATGGGCCCCATGCAGGCCCTATGGACCCCAGCGCTCATTCGCATGCCCAAATGACTATTTACTGCCCACAACAGTCCACATGTATCAGTTAAAACATGTCACTCATGTTGTACATCCTACAATGCTTATGTGTAACCTACATGTTGGACAGAAGTGTTATATACACAACAGGTTGGGAAAATGAATGTGTGTCCCTAACATGTGTTCTCCACTCCTCCTAGGTACAGACCCATGTGGCGAGGGAAGGCCCCATGTGTGTACAGACCAGTGCTTAATTTGTAAATAAAAAGGTGCCGGTTCTGGTGCCTAAATCCCTTCTGTTAAACACGCGGCTTCCGCAACTAAATGTGGGAACATGGAACACTGAGGCAGTGTAATCCTGAAGCCATCTCAGAAACAGACTGGCGGGAAGGGGGTCGGAATCCCCATGGCGGCGGGAGGATTCCCTGGGCCAGGGGAAAACCGGCGGGAAACCGCCGGTTCCCCTTTTCTGACCGCGGCTTTACCGCCGCGGTCAGAATAGCCCAGGAAGCACCGCCAGCCTGTTGGCGGTGCTTCCGCTGCCCTCCGCCCTGGCGGTCAGAGCCCGCAGGGTTGGAATGAGGGCCTAAGTGCCGGCCCTCAGAAGTAAGTGCTGGTGCCCAGCACTGGAACAAACAAGCACAAATTAAGCACTGGTACAGACCTCTTGTTGATTTGGAGACCATGGTGGAACGTCACGTCATTATCAAATACAGACTCACTCGTGCTACTATCTATGAACTTTGTGCATTACTGGATCCTGTACTGAGACCGGGAATACGGAATCAGCATGCCATCCCTACTGAAGTGCAAGTGCTCTCTGTACTCCATTTCCTGGCCATGGGCTCATTTCAGGTGACAGTGGGCATGGGTGCAGGGTTCTCACAGCCAATCTTTAGCCTTATCCTGTCCAAATTCCTGGGTGCATTTGTACAATACCTGCAGACATATGTGAAATCCCAAAGTGCTAAACTCTCTGCCATCAAGTCAGACTTTTATGCCTTTGCCAACATTCCCCATGTGATAGGTGCCATCGATGGCACCCACATAGCTCTCATCCCCCCAAGAGTAAGTGAACAGGTGTACAGAAACATGAATAACTTACACTCAATGAACATACAATTGGTGTGTACTGCAGACCAGTACATTTCATATGTGAATGCCATGCTCCCTGGATTAGTCCATGATTCCTTTGTCCTGAGGAACAGCAGTGTGCCACACATGATTGATCAACTACAAGGGGACAGAGGATGGCTCATAGGTGAGTGTGTTTGACATTTTTTCTGAACATAGCTGACAGCCAGGCTGTCTGCAACTGATAATAGTTTGTTACAGTCCTATTTCTCCCACTTTTTCAGGTGATTCTGGCTACCCCAACATGCATTGGCTCCTGACACCAGTGATGAATCCCAGGACAGATGCAAAGAGGAATTACAATGAGGCCCATGGATGTACTAGGAGGGTGATAAAGTGCATTATAGGTCTCCTGAAGGCTAGATTCCGTTGCCCCCATCTCTCTTCGGATCCCTGTTTTTTGGCCCTGAGAAGGTGTGTAGAATAGTGGTGGCCTGCTGCATGCTGCACAACGTTGCTGTAAGAAAATCTATTCCCCTACTAGTGGAGGAGGGTGCTGTATATCCAGACCTGCTTAATCCGAGAGGGGATGTGAGTGATGGTGATGATGAAAAGGGGGAAGATGTTCACTTCAAGAACAAACTGATCCAACTATACTTCCAGTGACTATGAGGTACTGTTCACTGATGATGTTGTCTGCACTGCATAATGTCATTCTGACTTATTCACTATGAGGATGATGTGGGGTCTGTAGTCATTGACACTGTTACATGAATTTCAGGTGCCATGTGCCATGATGAGCAACATGGCGTACATTTCTGTTTACTGCACACAATGATGTGTGTGGGGTGCCAATCCTGCAATAAAGATATGATTTATAATTTTACTGGAACATGCATTCCCACTTTCAATTGATTTAACATAATGACAGGGGACATAGACATTGGTCTACATGTGTTTTAATTGTTGTCAGAGATGCATTGGTGCTCTTTACAGTGATAGGAAGTGGGCTGATGATGGATGTCCATACTGACTACATGGTCTAAGTGATTGGTGGCAGTGGGTATAGGTCCATCTGTTCTTTGCAAGCTGTTGAGTTGCTATTGGCCGGTGAGGTAGATAACACAGTGGTACACTTGGGAGACAGTTTGTGTCAATGTCACTTCTTTGAGGGCACCTTGGTCTTGGCAGATGTTCCAGTGCCATATCTGGGTCTGAGGGACCATTTGAGTGTCTGGTGCTGGGCTGTACGGGTAGGGGTGCTGGTCTCCTGTGTGTCCTTAGACAGTGGCACCAGCCAAGTGCTGCTGCTGATGTTGATGGCTGGTCTGTGTCGTGGTCAGTAGTAGGGGCTTCCTGGTTTGTGGGGGTCTCTGGGTTGGGTTGTGGTGCTGCAGCACCCCTGCAATAGTGACCATGGTGGCATTGGGTTGTTTCCACTGCTCCATGGTCTCTTGATTTTGGGCTATCTGCAGCCTTTGACTCTGCTCCAGGGTGGCCAGGATCTGGTCCATCCTGTCTTGGGTATGGTGGTATGCTCCCAGGACCTCAGAGGTCACCTCCTGGGCTGTAGCATCCATCCTTTGGCCTCCCCCGTGGGCCACTGATACCCTCCCATTGGGCCTAGACCCCTGTACCTGTGTCCCCTCCCCAGGTCTGGCGGTAACAATTGTACTGGGGCCATCCTCATCCTGCCTGTTGTTAGGTGGAGCCTGAGCGCCTCTGTACTTGTGTTCCACCAGTCTGTGGCCTGGATACACTGATGTGGGGTCATTTGGCATGTGCAGATGTTGGTGGCTGGGTGGTAGGGGTGTCAGTGGTATCCTGTGTGGGGCTGCTGGAGGGTGACAGTCTAGGATTGTGTGACGGACCAGGGATTTCCTCAGGGTCCCCAGTTCCCTCTTCAGTGTCCTGAGTGGGACCTGTATCTCCATGTGGGGCGCTGGCACTCCTTGTCCTTTCCGTCAGGGTGGCATGAGTGGTGGTGCCTTTGGGGGGGGAATGAACGTGTATGTTACATTAACTAATTTGGATGAGGGTGCACAGCTCTGGCCTATTTTGTGCAGGGTTTGACCTGTTGGGCCATGCAGGGACCTTTTGTGGGGTTACCATTGCATTTTGCATGGGATGTGGTGGTGCATTGTGGGTGGTGTAGTGCCATTTGTGATACCTTGTAGGGGTGAATGGCTGTGCACAGGGGGAGGGATGTAGGTCTGTTAATGGGTTTGTGGGCATGCAGGGTGACTGGATCTTGTGATTGTGGATTGGTGGGGTAGTGGTCCTGGTGGTAGTTGGAGGGGTGGGGTGGTACATGCATTACAGGTGTAGTGGATATGAAGTAATTGTAGATGACTTACCCGAGTCCATTCGTCCAGTGAGTCCAGTGAGGCCCTCAGGGTGCAGGATGGCCAGTCCCTTTTACTTCCAGTTGGCGGATTTGGGGGTGTAGGTAGAGGTCCTCCCCAGTCTTCTGTACTGCAATGTGGTGCCTGGATGCCCTGGTCCTCACCTTCCCACGCAGGTCGTTCCCTCTCTTGTGGATGTCGTCCCTCGTGCGTGGATGGTTTCCCACTGTGTTGACCTTGTTCACTATTGTCTGCCATAACTCCATCTTCCTGGTGATGGGTGTGTGCTGGACCTGTGCCCCGAATATTTGTGGCTCGACCGTGAGTATCTCATCCACCATTGTTCTTAGCTCCCTTTCTGTGAAGCGTGGGTGCTTAGGGGGTGCCATGGTATGTGTTGTGGATACTGTGTTGTGTGGATATTGGTGAGGGTGCTGTTGTGTGGTTGGGTGTGTGAGTTGTGTTATGTTGCGTTCAGTGTCTGCGTGTAGTATTGTCAATCTGGCTTCTCCCATTGGCGATGCAAAGGATTGTGGGGTGTGTCTGTGCGTGTTTTATAGTGTCCCATTGCTGGCTGTGGCGGTCTGTACCGCCAATGGTCGTTCGGCATCCACTATCCACTGCAGTGATTTGTAGGGCCGGGGATTTGTGTCCTTGGCGGTGGTGGGGTGGGATATGCAGCCTTTCTGCCGACAAAGCCCTTGCAGTGGCTCGTGGTAGCAGACATTTTGGCAGATTCTGTTTTTGGCATCTTTAGATGGCAGGGTTCTGTTCACCACCAACAGCGGTCTTCTGTTCACCGTCGCCACGACGGTGTTTACCGCCATGTTCATAATGACCCCCTCAATCTCTCCTGACACTTCTCTACATGTTTAACGGTGGGTGAGAAGGACTTTACAAATGAACCTATCTGTCACTATGTATCTTTTCTCTGAGTGAAAAGGATATTAGGATCTGAGGAGAAAGTGCTGTTAAAACACTAGGCCTTGTACTTTCACATTTGAAGAGGATGCAGATTCTGTTTGGCAGACTTTGAAAGACAGGCTCCTTTTCCTATAAGTATATACAGACTAAGGGGGTTATTACGAGTGTGGCAGTCTTAAGACTGCTACACTCGCTGTTTGTTCAGGACCACCACATTACAACCCTGGTGGTTAGACCGCCAGGTCCACCAGGATCATGAATCCAGGTGGCCTGGCAGTGGCGGATATCGTAATCCACCAAGGCAGCAGTGAAAGCAACGCTGCACTGCGGTTTATGACCTTGTTCTTCGCCAGCCTCTTCATGGGGGTAACACCGTCATGAAAAGGCTGGTGGAGAACAGGTGCATGGGGCCACAGGGGGGCCCCTTGCACTGCTCATGCACATGGCATGGGCAGTGCAGGCTGCTCCCCTGCTAAGCACCCCTGCAATGTTTACTATCAGCTATAAAGATGGTGAATATTGCAAAGGTGGTGGTGCACCCTGTTGGCTACAGCATTGCTGCTGGCTCGATTATGAGCCGGAGACAATGTTGTAGCCTGTTTCCCACTAGACCGACAGCCGGAATCTCAGGCTTCCGCCCATCGACCAAGTGGGAAACTCATATTGACTCCGACAGGGAGGTCGACGTGTAGACGGCAGCCACCCTGTTGGGAGTTTGGCGGATGGGCTTTCCCGTCCATCAAACTCAGAATAACCTCCTAAGTGCTTCTTTTTATGGTAAAATAGCCTGTCTGGTGAGACCTTTTTCAGGGTGAAAAGTGGGTGTAACAGGCTTAAGTAATAAACCCATCTCTCTAGAGAAACCTTTTTCTCATAGTGAACAGGGTGTTTCATTTAGTTTTCAAACAGCAATGTCTTTAGTGATACCTAAAAGGGATAAAGTATCTGTGTACAAACCTCTAGATAGACACAACACTTTCTGTTATAAATTTTAACCAGGGTGCAGAGTTTGTATATTATATTTGCATAAAAGAGGGCCTTTTTTCTTATAACTGGATACAGGGCAAATGCTTCATTTTTATGACAGCATGGCCTCTTTGCTGAGACCTCTTCACATGTTAAATGCTGGATGTAAAAATATTTTGATAGAAACCCATCCCTCTACAAAGACCTTTTCTGTGACTAAATCACAAACATGATTGTTTTAAGAACCACAACCCTCTCTAATGACTGCACTGAACAGAAGACATTTTAACAGGGTGCACACTAAATAGGGTGCAGTTCATCAACCTTAGGGCCTCATTACGTAGCTGCTGGTCCCAGGACAAATTCTATGTAGGATGTATACCTGAACTACTGTACCCTGCTTTCTCCATTATAATAGTGTGCACAATCTCTACAGAACATTTTCATACATTAGATTCATATGTTAGTAGTCTATACAGGGTGCATACTTAGGGCCTGATTTATACATTTTTAGCACTGCATTTGTGTAATTTTTTATGCAAAAGAGGTGCAAACTTACAAAACTAAATTATATTTTGAAAGTTTGTGCTGCTTTTGCATCAAAAAATGATGCAAATGCGGCACTAAGAAAGTATAAATCAGGCCCTTAATTTTTATGACAACATATCCTCCTTGCTGACACTTCTCTACTGAATGACACCTAGGTACTATAACCTTCATTGAAAAGGTCTCTCCCCTTCAAACACCTTTTAAATTAGTGAACACACTTTCTGACTGTGCTTAAGACACCATCTCTGGTGTCTGAGGTTATGCAACAATTACAAGTATCTGAACTTTGAAGCCTTGCAGCCAATCACTTCGTAGCTTTTGTTTTTACTTTTGTAGAGGGAATGTTAACTATTGGTTAACCCTATTATTACCTCAGACTTGCATCCTTCGCACAACAAATGTATCTCTTCCATAGTACAAGTACTGTATGTACCGTAATCCTATTTAATGGCCTTTGTAAGCATTTATTTTAGCCTAATTATTAACATTGATAACCTGTGCTTTAGTTGTATTGTTTTATGGTTGCTTTAACCAGTTAAAGGCATGTGTACTGTGGTAATACACGCTTGTTTCCCTCTCTGTACAATCAAGCTTGCAAGAGTCTTGCACGATCCTAAAAAGACCCTGGGGCAGGCTCACTGGTACATTTTCATGCATCTCTTGCAAGAGTCTTGTGGGGTTGTACAAGGCCTACCATCGCAAGCTTCAGCTGCAGAAACATGTCAATGACTCTTGTGAGACTCTCACAGGATTGTGCCAAGATTTGAAAACTAGTCAATAAAAAGCTCATACTGTTTATCAAGTAACTGTAACCATACACACAGCAGTTGGTCACAACCTAACCTACTTTTGTCACTGTCAAAATTCTACAAATTACATTTATAATTTTGACCCTCTCCCATTTTGTCTCTCCTGGCATAACTCTATCTTGCTTTTTGGGCTTACTCATTCTGCCAAGCACTCTTCTTGTGACAGACATCTCACACTGCACCATGTATCACCCCTTGATTTTGGGACACAGTTTTATCCATTTGGCTAGAGAATATCCCATTAATTTTGGTATTGACAAAAATCTTGTCTTTCAAAACTTGGACATAACTTGGACTGGCCATAGAGGAATGAAGTGGCATCAACTGTTACCAGTGGATCACATCATTTTGTATTGTGGGCACCCAGACCTGATGATAGTGCACTGTGGTGGCAATGGACTAGGCACAATCACAGGTGTTGCACTTAAAATCCAAATGAAGGAGACCTTTTCACAACTGATGTCTCTTTCCTCACACTGAGCTTGTATATTCTAATGTACGTCAAAGGCAAAAACGCCAATGGTCAAAAGAGCAATGACAAAAGACTGAGAAATCCTAGAAGCATGTCAATCAAGCAGTTTCTGCATTTCTTTGTGACCATGGCATGGGCTTTATATACCATAGCAACATCCGGTTTGATATGCCAGGTGTCTATAGGAGAGATGGAGCCAACTTCACTGCAGAAGGGAGCAGGATCTGCCTTAATAACATCAAGGAATCCATCCAGTTCTATGTGTAACTGAACATTACATACTATAAACACAAAGGGCTATGTCATAGCCACCCTAATTCACCATTGTTTTAAAAAAAATGTTTTATTGGTTTTACATTTCAGATACATGTTACAGGCTTTTCTCATGTCTGCAACAGGATCACATTTATCTGAATAGGTTACATACAAACAACTAAACTCTCCTACTTGCGCACACTTCAGATCCGCTTGTGACATTCAATATTATTGCCTGCTGCAATGGCTAGGTTCTTAAGCGTGTAATGTGACGCTGAGGATCCCCTCATGCACTTACTAGAATGATCCTTCTTTTACTGAGTCTAGCCTTTGTATTAGATAGTGGTACCCTTATGTGGGTTCAATTATAGGAAGCGGTGGCGATACTTGAGTAGTTACACTGTATGTTGTCTAGTGCACTTGAACTAGTGAACGAGCAAGCAGCTAACGCGAGGAGTGTTTGAGCTTACTCATTGTCAGTGAGTTACACGTCAGTGAACAGCTCTGTCGTGGGCTGTGTAGGCAGGTTTCTACTGAGTGTGTTTATTTAATGTATTCCCCACTTCATGGGGGCTTATCATCATTTTTGGCCTCGAGTTTGGTCACCAATGTTTCCCAAGCGTCGCACCCTGTATGTTGTTAACCATCCCGTGCCAGTTTCTTTAGCACCTGATATTCTGTGTGGGCCCAACGCAATGTGAGGGTATGCCAGGATTTCTGATCGGGTGCTTTGGGTGCTTTCCAGTGCATTGCTATCAGTCTTTTATAGATCACGTAGGCTAGGTCTACAAATTTGTGTAAATGCCTTTGTGTTTTTGCTCTTGTCCCCAGCCCCAATAGGCAGGACTTGGGGTCTACTGGCAACACAAGTCCTGTCAATTCCGAGATCTCTTGTACCACCTCATTCCATACTTTTTGTATTCGAGGGCACTCCCAGACCATATGGTAGAAGTTTGCCAGTGGCGCTTTGCATCTAGGGCATGCCGGCTCCGTTTCGGGGAACATTCGCTTTATCCTGGCTGGGGATAAATACGTTTGATGTGTGAAATTAAACTGAGTGTAGCGAAATCTGGGGTTCCTTGACACTCCTCGAGCATGATACAGAGCTTTCGGCCAGTCTTCTTGTGGGATCGGGTCAGGGAGGAGCGAGTTCCACCTCTCCCTGACCCTCTCCATGTGAGGCTCAGAGGGCTTGTTAAGGATCTTGTATAGGCTCGATATTACTTTTGTTTGGGCATCGTATTGTAGTATGTGCTGTATTATGGGAGAGGTCTCTGGTTCTAGGGCTCCTGCCCCCCACATTTTTTTGATTGCGTGACATATGGCATGATATGCCAAGAATTGTCCGGGGTTCACTGCAGTGAGAGCCTGTATGGCTTCAAATGACATTAGCTTACCTTCTTCAAAGCAGTCGCCCACTGACTGTATGCCCGCCTCTGTCCACACAGACGGTGGGTGCGTCGCGGCCGCAGTCCACCCCGGGAGACGGTCCAGTGGGATATACAGGGAGTAGGGGAGAGTCTTCTGCCCCCTTTGAACATATTTCCCCCAGCATGCATGGGCCACTGCCAGCAGTGGGTTAACAGATTCGCTTTTGGGGTGTTTGTTTGTCAGCCATGTTAACAGTGGATTCCCTTGTAGCCGGGTCTCCAGCCATTCGGACTCAGCTAATGCCGGTCTGTGAATCCAGTTCTGTAGCCACTGCAGCTGTGCAGCTGCATAGTAAAGTTCAAAATTGGGAGCTCCCAAACCGCCCGCATCCACTGGGTGTTGCAGTGTAGTTAGTGCCACACGCGCTCTGCCCCGACCCCATATGAGTTGTAGCAACGTTGCATTCAGATTACTGAAAAAACTTTTGGGAATGTTAATTGGCAAGGCCGCAAAGAAATATAACATCCTAGGCAATATCAGCAGATTCTCGACCGCCACCCTACCTGGAGGCGATAGCGGTAGTTTATTCCAGAATCGCAGCGAGCCCTTTATGGAGGCCAGCACTCTCCCCAAGTTGCCGTCTCTAAGGTCATCTGTATTGTGGTATATATTTACCCCGAGGTATTTGAATATTTCGAAACACCATTTCAGATGCCCCGGCGGAGCATTCTCCTGTCTTTCCGATGACCACCTGACCAACAGGAACACCCACGACTTTTCCCAATTTACCACTAGGCCGGCTATACCTCCAAACTCAGCCAGTAATGATATTACTGAGGGTAACACCTCGTTACCTTTCCGGGAGTATATTAAAGCATCATCAGCATATAGTGAGATTACATGATGTATCCCATTCCTGACTATTCCCCATCTATTTTCCATGGAGCGTACTCTTGCCGCTAATGGTTCCATTGCTATAGCGAACAGTAATGGGGAGAGGGGGCAGCCCTGTCTCGTGCCCCTGGAGATTGGGAAACTGTCGGATATGACTCCGCCCGTTTTCACTGTGGGTTGGAGTATAGTGTCCGGACACAGCGTGTGTAATTGGGGCCTATTCCCATTCCCCGCATTGTGGCTAGGAGGAAGTCCCACTCTAGCGTGTCAAATGCCTTTTCAATATCCAATAATAACACCATTTCGTCATGTGCATCCGGGGGAGTATCTCCCATTATGCTCAGTAGTCTGCGGATATTTAAGAAGGTGTTACGCTTCGGGATAAAACCGTTTTGGTCGTCATGTATTAGGCTGTGTATGATGGGAGCTAGTCTATTTGCCATTATTTTACCCAATATTTTACAGTCTAAGTTTAAGAGCGAGAGTGGTCTATAAGATTTGACATCTGTGGGGTCCCAACCCTGTTTGGGGAGAACCACTATCATAGCTTCTCTCTGGGATGGGGGCAGTAGTTCATTAGCCCACGCCTCTTCAAACACCTTCAGCAGTTGGGGCTTCAAGCAAGATGAGTAGGTAGTGTAATACTCTATCGGGAGGCCGTCTATGCCCGGTGCTTTGTTCCTGGCTATCGGCGCTAGGGCTAAGTCTATTTCCCCCATTGTCACAGGAGTTTCGAGTGAATCCCTGTCTGCTTGAGATAGTCGCGGTAAGGGAGAGCCCCCAAGGAAGGACTCGAGTTGTAGAGATGTACACGAGGAGCGTTTGGTGTATAAATTCGCGTAATATTCTCTAAACGTTTCATTTATCTCAACTTGCGTAGTGACCGTAGTCTGTGTGCCAACCCGTATGGCCTCGATGGGGGATTGCTGTCTGTCCTCCCGTAGCAGCCACGCCAGCAGTCTACCCGACCTATCGCCTTCTGTTTGCAGACGCATTAAATGATAGTTATAATCGTGACGACGGAGTCTACTGTCTACCTCGTTATATTTTCAGCGCTCCTTTTAGCACTGTTTAGGGGACTTCCTTACACGCTACTGCTATTTCTGCTGTTCTGAGCTCCTTTTTTAGTTTACCAATTTCCACATGCAAGGTGCATCTTACTCCCCATGTGGTGGAGATGCATTGCCCTCGTGCCACCGCTTTGTGGGCATCCCACTCTACAGCTCGTGAGTTTGCGGTTGAGTCATTTGTTTCCCAGTACTGTCTCAATGTGGTTTTCAGTGTTTCTACAAATGCCTGGTCTTGAAGAGCATCCACCTGCAGGCGCCACGTGGGGATCGCCTGTCGTCTCCTACCCCAGTCCAATGTTACTCTCAATGGTGAGAGATCTGACAATGTCTTCGCTAAATATTCTGACCCATTGACCCGTGCTCCAATGTCCTGGGTTCCCCATATTATATCTATTCTAGTGTGTGTTTTGTGTGGGGCTGAATAGAATGAGTATTCCCTCTGTTGCGGATGTCTCATGCGCCATATATCATATAGTCTCATATCGCCTGCCCATATCTGCAAAGGACTTGTGGTGTTTCTCTTTGCTATCGAACTCGCTTGGGCGTTGGACCTGTCTAATGTTGCAGTCGGTGTGCTGTTAAAATCTCCACCCCAGATGGCCGGAGCCGATGGGTTTGTCAGTAGTGTCAGCATGAGCGTGCCCAGGAATCCTGCGATCCCGCTGTTAGGGGCATATATACCAACTACAGACAGCTGTCTGCCATCCAGCTGGCCTTCCACCACAACGACTCTGCCCCCATGATCTATTCTGTGTGCCGTTTGGAGGAATGGGACACTGCCTGCAATCCATATCAATACTCCTCTTGCGAAAGCTGAGTATGTTGTGCCTGTCAACTGTCCTCCCCACTTCGCGCGCAGCTCCCGCAAATCTGACTCCAGCAAGTGTGTCTCTTGTAAAATAGCAATATGTATGCCCAGTCGCCTAAGGCGTGCATAAACTCGAGATCTTTTGCTCGGCGCTCCCATGCCCCATACATTCCATGTCACTTTATCATACTGATTTATGTTGCGCAGCACGTGAGGTGCCATGTGGGTTTATAAGATATGCCTATTCGTGGATTCCTGCCATTCAACTTGGCCTTCCAGTCAGCAGCCCCTCCAGCAGTGCTATTTATTAAAGTTACTGTTTGCAGCAGTGTTCCCTGTGTTTTGAATGGATCTGTTGTGTGCATTTTTACTGGTTTACTACTCCCGCCCTCCCCAACCTGATCCCCAACCCAACTAACAACTTGTGTGAAACTACTTACCCCGTGAGTGTATGATAAAACCTGTATCCGTCTGGATATCCGTGGTGGTGTTATCTTGTCGACCAGATGTGGCTCTTTTGTGGGGCTCACATCTTTCCGCAGACTTAGGGGGTCATTCTGACTTTGGCGGGCGGCGGAGGCCGCCCGCCAAAGTCCCGCCGGCAGAATACCGCTGCGCGGTCAAAAGACCGCCGCGGTAATTCTGAGTTTCCCGCTGGGCTGGCGGGCGACCGCCAGAAGGCCGCCCGCCAGCCCAGCGGGAAACCCCCTTCCATGAGGATGCCGGCTCCGAATGGAGCCGGCGGAGTGGAAGGGGTGCGACGGGTGCAGTTGCACCCGTCGCGATTTTCAGTGTCTGCGTGGCAGACACTGAAAATCTTGGTGGGGCCCTGTTAGGGGGCCCCTGCAGTGCCCATGCCATTGGCATGGGCAGTGCAGGGGCCCTGTTAGGGGGCCCCACGACACCCGTTACCGCCAGCCAGGTTCTGGCGGTCAAAACCGCCAGAACAAGGCTGGCGGTAAGGGGGTCGGAATCCCCATGGCGGCGCCGCTTGCAGCGCCGCCATGGAGGATTCCCTTGGGCAGCGGGAAACCGGCGGTACACCGCCGGTTTCCCGTATCTGACCGCGGCTGTACCGCCGCGGTCAGAATGCCATGGGAGCACCGTCAGCCTGTTGGCGGTGCTCCCGCGGTCGTTGGCACCCCCAGTGTGTATAAACCCCCCTCCCCCACGCGTCCCCCCGTCAGCCCCCGAAATGTACTTCAACAGTTAGATGTGAGTTTGTACAAAAGATATTCGTTGTTGGGGGTGCGCGGTCTCCGGCGTCCACTGCTGCCCTGAAACCTCCGGTGCCATCCAGTCACATCCACTATGAGTGCAAGTGGGAAGGTGAAACAGTTGTGTGTGGTTAGAGTTCGTCTGCAGTTCTGGGGGTAACAATCGGTCCTTTCAGCTCTCCTGTTATTGTAGAGTCAGAACTGGCCGTGTCGGAGTCCATGCTGATCTCAGGAGTCGTCCTGATTACCGCAAAGTTGTTTTGCGTTAGTAGGGGAGTCTCTTTCAACACTTTTGCTCTTTCTTCTGCTACCTATTGGTCATTACGTTGTCCCCTGGTGCGCCTCCTGGATCGCCTCCTTGAGGCGGAGGCTAGCCATTCCTCATCTCCTTCCGCGCCCTCCAGGGGGCCCGCGAGGCCCTTGGCATGCAGCCATGTCCAGGCGTCCTCGGGAGAGGTAAATATGTGGGTGCGATCCTCCGATACCACTCTTAGTTTAGCGGGGAACAATAAAGCGTATTTAATATTGTGTTCACGCAGACGCTGCTTGATTTTAACATAAGAGTTACGTTATCTTTGCACCTCCTGTGTGAAGTCTGGGTATGAATTAATGATTGAGTCTTCATAATTATATGGGCCTTTGTTGCGGAACTGTTGCAAAATTGCGTCTCAATCCCTGTAATTTAAAAATCTGGCAATCAGTGGTCTAGGTCGTTGACCTGGGGCAGAAGGTCTGCCTGGGATTCTGTGCACCGTTTCCACGGAGAAGAGCTTGGCTGGAGCCCCATTTAGTACTTCTTTAATTAGCCACTGTTCCAGGAATATTTCCGAGTTTGGTTGCCGCATATTTTCAGGAAGCCCCAGAAAGCGAACGTTGCTGCGGCGCGATCAAGTCTCCGCCTCCTCCGACCTTCTCCAGAGCACCTTCAACTCCGCATCCAGGCGTTGAATTTGTTTTTGATTATCCTGGGTCATAGGAGTTAGTTCGGACATCCCCTTTTCTGCCGTTTTTACTCTTTCCGACAATTTACGGTGATCCACTCGAAGTAAATTCAGGTCTTGTGAGACTGCATCTATTCTGTTTTCCAGAGAGGACTTAGGGGGTCATTCCAAGTTTGGCGGCCGCCCGCCAAACTTACCCCGTCAAATGACCGCTCTGCGGTCAGAAGACCGCGGGAGCCATTCAGACTTTCCCGAATGGAGCCGGCGGTGTTGCAGGGGTGCGACGGGTGTCGCGATTTTCACTGTCTGCTATGCAGGTGCCTTGTGGGGTGCAGCAAGGTACGACTTGGCGTTGTCCTCACAGCAAATTGCCATTTTGCCGTTTGTTCTTGTCTCAGTGTTTACTCCCTTGCTCTCCGGGTTCCACAGTGGCTAGTGGAGCTTAGACGGGGCTTGTTAACTTTTAGCTGTCCAGTTCGTGCACCTGCTTGTTCACGGGCTAATGCGGGGGCTACCAGCCCATCGGTAGGTCCCAGCGTTGAGTTGCCCTGGAGTTGTATAATGTGCCCCTTGTGGTATTGGAGTCATGTGCCTCCTGAGCTAGTATGCCAATCGCCCTGGAGACAACGGTGGAGACAGGCAGCAGTTGCTCGACGGGGGGGAGCGACAGGGAATGGAGAGAGGGAAGCACAGCAAAACAAAATGGGAGTAGGGATCTGTCCTCCAGGCGGGTTTACATCCACCCCTGCGTCTGTTGGCCGAAATCAGAGGATGGGGAACAGCTGGCAATATCTGCCCCGTGGCAGGACGCTCAGGTCTTAGGCGTGGCCCCCACTCTCGCGGCCCAGGCCCGCTTCTTCACTCAGAGGCCCCCTGGGGTGGAACCAGTGAGACCACTGTGCGGCGCTTCGTTAGCAACGTGCCGCAAGCACGGGGGAGCAGGGTCCCGAGCGTGATGCGCCGCCATTCGAGTTCCCGAGCAATGGTGCCTCAATGGAGAGGGTCAGAGGGGGTGGGGGGGAGTCCCAGCCGCTCCTCCTCACCCGCAGCCGGGAACTGAGCCCCCCAGTCGAGCCCCCCCTCACCTCAACGATGTGTGGTTGCTGGCTCCGTGCACAGCAGTCCCCGCTGCAGGCCGGGAGCCGCGGTCCCCGAGCGCCCGACCCGCCTTCAGATAGGCCCACTCCGGCATCGCTCTTCAGGCAGGCGTCCCAGCCTGATCCAGTACAGGCCTTCCTCCTTCCATGGGGGCCCGGTGGCCGAATCAGCTCCCGGTGAGTCGTTTTTCTTCCACAATGCCCCAGCCCGGGGTCACCGCCGCATCAGTTTTCAGGCGCCGCACCACACCGCGGGCGCACCAAGTGCTGCTCCGGTCGCTCGATCAGCCAGAGAGAGCTCCGGCCGGGGGGCGAAAGAGAGGGCTCTCCTCGTTCCCGGCGCGCCAGCAACGCCGGTCGCTCACCGATGTGAGCAATTTCGTGACGGCTCACCACACGAGCTCCTCAAGGGGACGCGATCGGGTGCCCCGAAAGCAGTCCGCGTCTTGCCGGGCGCGCCAGCCCAGGCACCTCGTGTGTCGTCTCCTGGCCACGAGGCTGGCCCTGTCGCCAAGGTTCTCGGCTCCTCCGGACCGCGCTGGTACGCCGGGGGCAGATCGCACCCTCCGAAGCGCCGATGGGGATCCGGGGGCGCCCTACAGGATGTTTATAGTGAGTCTGGGACAGAGCTCACAAATTAGGCGTCCTTCCCGGCCGTCATTTTGGCTCCTCCCCCCCACCCTAATTCACCATTATGTGATTGTTTCATGTATAAATCTCTTTTTTTAGGAATACTGATACCAGCAAGACTCTTGTGAGAATGGTGGAACCCTCAAACGCCTGCCCTCATCCACAAATTTGTTCAGCTCTCGCAAAAGTCTAGAAAGCTCAAACACTTAACCAATTTTTCATGCATAATAGCTCTGTACCATAGGGTATGTGTATTAGACTATGCAAACACAGAAGTCTCTGCACTGAAACCTCTTTCTTGCAAAATATTTTCTCTACCCTCCACCTTTTTTTCTGCTCCCACCAGACCCACACAAGACTGTAAAACATTTTTTGGGGGAGGGAATTTACACTTCCCTTCATTACAGTACTTGTACCTTATATTCCCCATAGGGTGTAAAGAGAAAGAGACCTCTCCATTTCTCATACCTCATAGTATGGTGTGAGGACAGACTGGGTTCTCACTGAAAGCTCTCTGCAGGCCAACAACTGTGTGTAGTAGAGTATGGGGAGGGACTTGCCTCTCCACTGAGACCTTGCATCAAGGTAACCAGTGTCTAGACTCTAGAGTAGGCTGTAAAGAGGAATCACTTCTCTACTCACACCTTTCCCCAGGTTTAGCAGTATGCAAAGTATGGTATGGAAAGTATTTATGTCACATGTGAGACCTCTCTATTGCATGGCAAGTGTTAGAGGTATTGGTCTCTTCACTGAGACCTCTCCCCCAGCAATAGCCATTTATATTAGTATGTGAGAATTAATTTGCCTCTCCAATGACATATTTCCCCAGGATGACAGACATACACAGTAGTTTGTAGAGAAACATTGTCCTCTCCACTTACACCTATCTCCAGGGCAACATAGAGATGCAGTACGATGTGGGGGAAAGGAGTGGCCTCTCTGCTGACATATCTCCCTAGAGCAACTTGGATATGCAGTAGTGTCTGAGAAGGAAGTGAGCTGTCTGCTAACACATCTCCCCAGGCTGAGAGGTGTCTGTAGTAAGCTTTGCAAAAAACTTACCTCTCTCCTGATACCTCTTCCCATGCTGACAGATATAGATAATAGGCTAGGCTATGGGGAGGGGCTTGCTGTTTTGCTTTCACATCTGTCATGGATGATACTTCTGTGTAGTAGAATGTGGAGAGACACTGGCCCCTCTCCTGTAACCTGTCTTTTGGATGATAGGTATGCAAATTAAGGTATGAAAAGGGGCTTACCTCTCTGGTCACAGCTCTCAACAGGATCACAGATCTGCATCTAAGCTTTGGAGAGAAAATAACCTTTAATAACCTTTATGCTGAGAAGTCTATCTTGAATGACAACTATAAAGACTAGGGTATGAAGGCACACTGCCCTATCAGGTCAGAAATCTCCCCTGACTAGCACATATGCAAAGTAGGCTATGGGTAGAGACTGTGATTTCTGCTCATACTTTTTTTTATAGTGATGAATGTCCACGTAGAGGACAAAATGGAGCAGCCTCTTTGCAGATAACTGTCTCTTGGACAATTTGTGTGCATATTTGAATGCGAGGACACACTCCGCTCTCCCCCAGATGTCTCTCCATAGGGACAGGCATGTGTAGTAGGGTGTATACAGGCAGATCTCTCCACTTAAACTTTTCTCCAAAGTCACAAACATAGATAGTAACATATGCAAAAGAGCTGCCCTCATCACTATCATATCTGCAATAGCTGATAGCAATGTGTTGTAGAATGAAGATGCACTGGACTCTGCTCCAAAATCGCTCTCTTGAATGAGAGGTTGCTATACGATAGAGTGCACAGGACTGATCTCTCTAGTGAGACCTCATTGTTGCCTGACATGTCAGCATAGTAGGGTATTCAAATAATTGGCTTCCCCATTGCCAACTCTCTGTAGCATAAAAAGGTTTGAGTAGTACCACATAGATGCATATACATACAGGAGTAATTCTGCACTCCCTGAAATGGAACTGACAGTTTTAGAGAGCATTACAATACTGTAATACTATTAAAATCTACATCAACTATTAAGCAAACAAATCAAAAGTAACTTTACATTTGATAAATTAAAAAAATGAATAGCATTACAAAACTACAAATGTATTAACAAACTATATCAAAAACTATAAAACAGACAACTTCACTAATTTATAATGTTTTTTTATGTGTCTCTGATGGACAACCACCACCAACTCCATCCTTTTTCCTTCATTTGTCTACTGAATTTTGATTTGGGTAGACATTCTTCCCTTGCACTCTTTCAGCCACCTCTGCTTGCGAAAGAATCTTTAGTTTAGCAACTTTGTTTATACTATGCTAGGTGGCAAAATATTCTTAGCAAAGCTTTTCATCTCCAAACTTTGCAAAAAAGAGTTCAGCTGGGTAAGTGGTAAGAAGCATCATATATCATCCATGCATTCACAAAGCCTAGCTCGGGCAAAGTTAGCTCTTACAGCCAAACTAAACATCTCTTTAGGTGTTTCCTTGTCCTTTCAACTAGAAGATACTGTGCCTCCCCAGGTACTTACTAGACCTCGGTGGAACTAGCAGAGTTTTGTTCCTTGAAACTCCGCGGGGTTACAAAAAACTCTGCAAGATTCAGCTGAACTCCATGAACGGGCAAAAAAAATACATGTCCAGCTCTTTGCACTGTTTTTTCATGAAAGTAGTGCATTTCATTCTGAAAATCAATGCAAAAGGCACCACGGGTATGCCTGTGCGTGGCCATTTTTGTTTGACCTGCTTTCTGCTCTTCTGTGCACGCTCCTGGGCCTATTTTATGCATCTGTGTCAATCACACCCTAACTGATCTTTATCCTACTCACCCACCCCTCATTTACTTATTTTTTTATCACAATGTGTCTTTCTGTGTGTGGTTCAACATTTTTGTCTTTTTTTAAAAACTTTGTTATGACCTTTTGTACTTTTGTTTGCTTTCATTTTTCTTCTGTTCCACTTGCTTTCTGCCTACTTGTGTATTGTGTTGTCCTACTTCTTCTTTTTTTCACCCAGCCCCATGGCAGAAGTAGGCAGCAGTGGTGCCAGTGCCACTCACACATCCTGTGGGCACTGGCTCTGTTCAGAGGTGCAGCCCCTCCCCATTTTTACTGAGGTAGAGGTGACTGTGCTAGTCATTTAGGTCCAGTGCCACCTTCCCTCCATGTTGGCAGCATGCTGAGAGAGAGTACACCCTGCTGGAGTATCGGTTGGTGTGGGGGAGAGTGTGTCAGTGTGTGTGGCGCAGCACGGGGTTGGGGCACCCCACACAGCAGCTGACACACTGCTAGGTAGACATTATTGACAGGGAATAGGACCTACCTGACCTACTGGGTGTCAAGGTTGCAGGGCTCGGTGAGTAATAATTATTTTTTGTGTTCTAAAAATGCTATTTTTTCAATATAGCATGCTGCTCACACTGAGAGGTAAGTTATGTTTATGAATAATATCTGATCCAACTTGAACTAGCCAGGTGCTTATACTCAGCGCTCGCTTGCACTGATTACTTAAGAAGTGATGCAGACTCCTCTTTCCCATCACTAAGATAGTAGTATATCATCGAGTTAGCGTTCTCTTTGCCTTTCTTTATGTAACTCATCCAGTCCCAATCTCCCAGTGATGTATAGTATTTTTTTTATTTTCCTTATTTCTTACATCAGCACCCAAGGGCAAGAGGGCATCAGAGCAGGGTGAATGCGCTGCCAGCACCAGCACTGTGGTGGTTGGAACCACCAATAGCACTATGGCAGATGACTCAGTTGACCCCAGTTAGTCCTGTTATTCTTATTTCCCTAAATTTTGCCTCTCCCCACGAGTAAATTTTGCCTTGTTTATTTTTTATACTGTCTCCTTTTTTTTCAACTCCTCTGTCTAATGTTCGTTAAATAATTTTTATCCCTCCTTTTTTTCTATCTTTTCTGTTTCTGTAGCTGACATCCTCCTATTTGTAGCTTTCTTAAGCTCTTTTAGTAAGCTTTCCCTCTTCCCTTATATGTCTTGTGGTACTGTAAGACTTCGGGAACAGATTTTTGATGCTGTGATGATTTCAGGCCCAAATAAGCTAATGTTCAATGCACGTTTGTTGAGAAGGATTTCTTGCTATTTCTCAAATAGTCAAAATGAGAAAGTGGCCATGGTCATAGGCCCCCCACTCTTGTGTTATCATTCATTTATACAGTACACCTGCAGTTTCCATGTCAGTGCAACAAGAAAGGAAAGTAATGAGATCCCATTGCATTTGCCAACCAAGACCATATGTCCTTCATTTACCATTCCACCTCTTCATTCTTAAGTGACTCGTCAAAGCTCTGTCCCTCCATTACAAGAAAAAAGTTTTTGGTTGGCTTGACTAGCTGGCTTTTCTAACATGTCAGCCAACAAACCTCTCAAAGGGATAGTTTCGATAGAAGATACTGTTAACCAAACTGTAGTGGGGTATGCTGTTGTACTTTGTTCAAAATTATAATAATTACTTAGGAAGCAAATCTGGTATCTAAAATAGGTAAAAGAAATTCTAGCTACACAGACCACCAGTGCCTAAGCCAGGGGAAATGCCAGTGCGACGGAGAAGGCCCAGGAGTTTGGAGGGGGGGGAGCCCCAGCGGTTGCAGGTTTGAGTGGTGTAAAGCCACATTGCTTGCTATTGACATATTAAGTATATTGTAAATGCTCAATGAGGCAGATATCCCACCCATCATCATCACCTCACTGCCCATGGCATTTCACCAACTGTGACCTAACTGTAGCATGGTTCAATTCAACACTGCATTGTTGGCCGTGAAATGTGCGTCTGCTTCAGTTAAAAAGTTTTCAAGGCACTGAAACCCGAAAACAAAGTGTGTTTCCTAGTGCCCACTCAGTCACCTCCTACTCCTCCTTCACGCTATTATTCTTTCCTAATTTCTGTCACAGTCTACCAAACAAATTACAAATCTACTCTTGGTATGAGTCTCATTTTTCAGGCATGTATATATTTTTCATGGCTTCCATGATGGATTTATGCCTGTTCAAATGTTTTCCTTTCGTCATTCGTCTACTAAAGTAACTGACTAAGCAAAAGCTTAGCTCATGATGATCAGTGACTATTCTATAGCAGAACCTCTACCTAGCTTAATCCTTCTAACTTACCTTGCAGTAGAGTAACATTCATTATTGCAAAGTGAAGGTATTTGTTGAAACTAAAATAATTTGAGATGGAGGGCAAGGACAAGGAGTAGAGTAGGACTAAGTGCCTGATTAAGAGTTTGGTGGATGGGATACTCTGTGACGAACGTGCCAAATGAAAGATATATTGCGCAGTGCTAATCTTTTCTACTCCTTACTGTGGACAGGATATCCGCGTTATATGTGACATGTGTGTCATAGTATGATTATTATTCATCTGTCTCTTTGGAGACAGGATAGAATTGAAATCAGGGACATATTGAGGATTTCAGAGGCCCAGAGCTAAGCACATTTAGGGAGCCCTGTTAGGAACAGCTTATAATTCATGATCCAGTTTCAGCTCTGTCATGCCCTCTTTGGCAGGCCACGGAGCATCCACAGGCACATTGGTCAAATTTCTAACTGGGTTTACATCTAATATTCAGGGATAGTGACGTGTTTTTAATATTATAATACAGCAGCAGCTAACTAATATTACTGCAAATAATATTTGTGGCCCCTCCCATTTATGTATGTGAAGCCCTGATTTGATTTTAAAAATTGTTTATCAGTGTTGAATGGTATTGAAAAACAAAAGTATTTCTCTACAAGGTGTCTGTCACATGCTCCTATTAACCACTCATATTAAAAATTAAATACAAAGAAAAAATCTGTAAAACAATCTGTTTAAGAATTATTCAAGGTCATGAGGACAAGACTCTCTGCCAAACAGGGCTGGCTCTATCTGGGATCCCACCTGAAAGGCTGGGCCCTGGGCAGGGCCCACTCTGACCATTCCTTAAAACATGTCTGATTGAAAGGTGGACAGATAAGATGAGAGCCATTGGAATTAAAGTAAGATAATAAAATAGTCAATTACAGCTGCCCCAAAAACATGTTGCAGATTTCAGAGAGTAGCAGATCCAGTGCTAGCATGCCTCTATTAACATGGCACAGCAACAATACTACTAATTGTGTTGCATATATGTTTCGCTCATAAATGAGAGGTACTTTTTCTTTTTACACACAAAGTGTCTGTTTAGTTTTCACTATGCAATCTTTTAAACGAAAAGACCCATGTTTATTCTGGTGGTATTCTGACTTAATTCCTTGCAGTCAGTACTATTTTGTATGTGATGCATGTGCGGGGTAAACTTGTCCCTGGGACTAATCACATCAAATATTCCAAAGGCCCTAGAGCACCAGCAATTTTCTTTCTTTATAATGCTACTCCTCCTGGTCAACCATCATAGCAGGAGATAGCCGCCGGGCTGTGACACCACTGAATGGAGGCCATCTAGGCTGAATAACAGCTGCTGATGGTTTCGGAGGACGAGGAGTTTGAGGCACATGCCAATGCCCCCAGTCTCTCTGGCCAGCCTGGATCACCGGCACCTCAATCCCAGTAACATCATTCCCACCACTATTGGCAGCCAGGATCCAACACTGCTTCCCCCTTCTCCTGATCTTCCACTCCCCCACTATGTCCTACAGGAGCTGGCACTGCTTTAACAAGAAGTAGCATGCTTTCACCCCGGCTAGATGCCCTTTAAAGCCTTTTTTTAAATATACTTGCTTTGGTGGTAGTGACTTCTGTTGTGGGTGGGGAGGGTGAGAACTGGGAAGGTCAGTTGGAGCATGGACTTTGGACTGGTTATTTTGGACATTTGACTGATTTACTTATTTGCTTCGGGAGAGTGGTGGGCGTTTTGTGGGTGGAGAGGGTGGATTTTATTTGTTACAAAAATAAATGGGTAGTTTGTTTCTTCAATATGACATCAATCTGTATTTTGTCTTTGGACTGCTTTTAGAGTAGCCTGTTTTTTTGATTGATAAAAAACTGCTCTCTGAACAGTCAAATGCTGTCCATCAACTTTTCCCCTTCAGTCTTTACCTAGCTGATTCTGAAGTCATTTGCCATATAATTATTTGCCAGGTTACCTCCTTTACTTATACCCAAACAATACCCTGCTACCAGATTGGGAACAACATAAACTAGATGTCTTATTGGTTGGGCGTGCTAACATTTGCTGCTTTTAGAGCACCAAGCCACTTTTCAAAGTGTATACCAGGTAGTTATACCCTTGTCCTACTACTCTCTGCAACTATGGGCAACTATCCGCTTGGGGGAATGTATATGCCTATTGCATACAATATACATAAAAAAGTAACCTTCAGTAGACGTTACTAACAAAACTAGTTCACTTCACTTCTTAATTCTCCTACCTTAATAGATGCAGCAATGGCTGCTACCTCTCTCAATCTTCCAAAACTTTATTGCAGGATTTCCCAAGGTGCCCTCCTAATGGTGGTGGTAGTAGTAGCTGGCTAGCTTGCGAACAGTGGCAACATCATAAGCGAAGTCTCACTCCCACCTAGGTAAACTCCAACTGTAGGATTATTGAGAAGGATCATCCATCACAGGCAAATAGATTGAAAGAGAACACAGAGTTAGTAGGTTATTTATATCATAATTTATCAAAGATTGAGACCACACCACCACAATGGCACAAAGACCTGATGTTATTACAAATACTACCAATAGTAACTTCTGAACAATGGGGAGCTAGTATTCAATCATTTAAACTTACAAAATCCTTGGTAAGAGAGAAGAGGTCTCAGGACAGGAGAAGGTTAAGCATTTAAGCAACACAATGCCTAAATGATGATGTTAACAACTGATGTTATATATGTATCCCTTTTATGTGTGGGTGGGTAAGTGGGGTTGGTGTGGGTGTTTGTGGTAAGATAAGATCCCACAGTGAGTTTGTGCCGCTTTTACCACATCCACCCCACCAAGTGTGTGATCCATTTATGGTTTAAATTCATAAACCACACCTCAATATATCACACAGTTAGGGGGAGGAGGGATAAGGGTTTGAGGAATGGATGGGAACGGGTAGTTGGGGAAAGGTGTGACAAAGAAAAACACCACACAACAATAATCATGATGAGCAGCACATCATCATCACCAAATCTGTTGTGAAAGGAAATGAAGGAATGATAGCTCAGTTAAATGCATTGCAAACAGTCCTATAGTCCAGAGACCCACAGTATTATATATCTTAATATTCTGTCCTCTAGGTTTGAAAAATACAAATTATGGAGTAGTGAACCCACACAGCTCTAAAAATTCTGATTGTTAAAAGAACAATGATGCTGTACATAAATGCCACATTGGGCGGTACATCAGCATTCTTCTCAGAATGTCAGTTTTGGGTGCATGGCTGAACCAGTCTGGTAAGGTAAGAATGACTGGTATTGAGCTGTCACCTTTTGTGCAGAAAAAGAGAAGGCCTATGGATTGTAAAACAGAAACAATATCGTAGAGCCAAGAAGAAGGACAGAAGTTAAGCTTCAATAGGAATGGCCCAAGAGGCAAAGCAAGAGCATAAGCTGTTACAATCATTCATGATGACTTATGTGTGATTAACCCAGAAGTGAGAGTACATGCACCAGACAAGTTGCTGCATGTAGCTGGCTGATCAATTTCACAACTGTCATAACATTTAGCTGAGTGCGTCCATCATGTGATGATGTGACATCACATGTCTGTCTCCAGTTACAGACCCCGACTACAACCACATAATGGTGTAGTTTGGCATTTGAGTCAGCATACTACTCAGTATTTCCCAAATCAATGCTCCTCTCTCCAGTTCAAAAGGCTGAGTAGGCCTCTTAGAGTCATCATCATGCAGGTTTCCCTTTGAAGTAGATAACTTCCTTCTTCTGGCTGTTGAGGTAGTCCCACCCTAAGTCCTGACTCTGAGTAATGAATAAGTCTGGCTCTCGACACAAATGAGATTCAGAGAGATAGACATGTAGTGCTGTTGATGAACAAGGAGAGCAAAATAATTTGAGCATTTTATGTAGAGTGGTTTTTGTTAGCTAACCTGACTCAGCTGGTCTCCGAAGAACCAGATAAAAAGTACAGCAAGGAGTGAACCATGCAAGTAGATGTAGTTTAGTATGAAAGGGCCAATCAGTTTCAGGCAAAATCACTAATAAGCCCCCGAACATTGCAAATCATCAAAATCAAGCTTACAGTTTAGTTGAACACCATCACTGTCTGCCACCACATGAATCATCATTCCTCTCACTCACTAAATAATCTATCATTCATTGGAGCATTAGTTACCTGTTGCAATTCAAACACAGTGGTACACACTTGTCATACTGCATATCCTCTTTTCCCATGGAAGCAACATATTGGCGGTCTTGTAAATTAATGATATTTACTGGGGCAGCCCTGCTAGGTAATGAAAAAAAGTAGGATTGGCTTGGGATGGAGGAAGGCATTGTCTCCAGTGTCCTTGAAGGGAATGGGAAGGCTTCTTCAAAGCACACTGGTCCAACTCCAATCCAGCCATACATTTTAATAAATACCTATATCCATTTTCTTTTGGTAAAGCAGTTCGACAATAATCTGAAAGTTCCATGGTGGCCTACTCAGTCATAGAAATAAAGTTTGTGCTCAAACTCAAGAGGTTCACCTGAAATTTGGTCAGCTAATGCCCCTCAGTCTGACCAGTCGTCCTTATCCTCCTCTTCCTGTGATGTTTCAGGAACACTGTAATCATGTGGTATAGAGTGTTGGTTAATTTTAATCATGGTCTATCGCTCCACGTTTTGAAGAGCGAAACAGGTCCTTCTGCTTGTGTCAACTGCACCAGCTGCATTGAACACACGCTCAGCAAACACACTGGCTAATGGACAAGCCAGATACTTTATTGCCAGCCTTCTGAGTGCTGGTCACTGGTGTAGCTTTCCATACCAATAAGCCAATGGGTTTTAGTCCACGTAGACCTCTACTGGGTCATCCAGACAGTCTTGGAACATCCTCTAAATGGTCATTGGTGCTGCCACTTTCTCTACCTCTGTTGCCTTCACCTCTGCACTCAACTTAAGCCCTAGCACTTGAACCCATGTCATTGCAGAGGTTGGGTCCAAATCTTCTGTTGCTGGTATTGGCTACTGTGAGACAGCACTACTGCCCTCTCTGAAGGTTGAAGCCTGCACGCCAGAACGTCTGACTGGGACTTTAACTTTCAGCCGATCTTCTTCCAGGTCTCTCGCTTGCTCAATAATCAATGTCTTGCATAGCAAACCATCAATTTCTGAAAAAGGAATGAAAGTGGCCAGTTTTTTTGTATCTTGGATCAAGCATTGTGGCACAGATGTACTCTTTGAAAGACACGATCTCTATTTTAAGCCTTGGATTAACAGCCAAGGAAAGAATTACGCTCTCAACCAACTCGTGCCCTTCAGTGTTGCCGTTCACACCAGCAAACTTTTGCAACACCTTTTTAACTGCTCCAGTAGTAGATGCAACAATGGGATAGCTTGGCTCAATTTAGTGTCCTCCTCCCTGACTTCCCATGTGAAAACCTCATAATGAAGTTGCAACAGTTTTAGGCATTTGACTACGCTCCATTTGTTGATCTCCATGCTCATGGTTTTCCCAGTTGCAGCCCCTCCTCTTTGAAGGACAAACTCGGTGATTGGTCTGTATTGCTCAAATAGACGCTGCAACATGTAGTAGGTAGATTTCCAATGTGTTAGCACCTCATGTATGAGGGCTTTGACTGCTTCTCTGTTAGCATGCTGAATGATCCTCAGCTGCTTGCGGGCACTAAAAGAATGGCTGAAATAAGTGCAGATTCTTCTGCAGTGGCCAGTAGGTTGCTGACTATGTCTTCTTTTTTTGAGAAAATACTGCGAAATTAGGTTGATGCAATGCGCCAAACACAGGACCCTGGAATATCCACCATCTGCCATGGCCTTAACTATTTCACTGCCATAGTCCATGACAACAAATAGAATTCTGAGACCCCTGATCGCAGCATTCAAACGCCTTGCTGTTAAAGTCTCCACCACGTTTGCAGCTGTATGGGATGTCTCCATGGCGAACATCGCTACTTTTGCATGCCGCAACACCCTTAAAAGTTTCTCCAGTGATGAGACCTGAAGATAGCTGTTGCCTTACCCCACCCATCATGTAGTGATACATATGTATTGATACATGTCTGTCATCAAGTGGATACTGTGAACAGCTCTCTGTTTCAAAGCTTGTCCAACCAATTGCAGCACATTGTGAAGGAGCGCTGTAAAAGCGACTCTGGCAAAACATGCCCAGCTGGGAATCTTTGATTTTTGAGTAGATGGCCACCACATATTTAAAAAAAATCCCACTCCTTCCCTAAAAGAAAAAGGGAGGAGGTCCAGCGCTAACATTTTCCCCAGCTTCCAGTTGCACAAACATGCCATTGTTTAGTTGCGTTTGAAAAGCCACTCCTGTCTAACAACCACTGACGCCAGTGACTTCCAGAGAGAGCCAAGAGATCGTAGAGTCAATGTGTATGTTGAGGTAGTCACTGTATGCAGTGGTGTCTCCATCTGAGTCTTGTGTCATTTTGAGGTTGCTGATGCAGGTGATGCTGCTGGTGGACTGCTGGGGACAGTGCTGCTCTCTGTAAAGCTGTCGCCCTCTTCTTCCTTATCACCTCCTACCGTGACCAGAGCTGATTCCCCTCTCATCACCACCACCACTAGCAACAATGTTTTTAAAGTGCTTCTCTCACCGGATTGCATGATATTTTTTAATATTGGTTGTTGGCCTCCAGAAATAGTGGGAACCAGGCTTACTTTGAAGAACACTTGCCTGACAAATGGAGTATATTGCAATGTCAACCTTCTGCTTGCTAATCGTAAAGAAGTCCCAAACTGGTGAGTAGAACTTTTTAGTCTGCCACTGATGCCAATGCCAAAGAACTGGAGGTAGGTGGGTATGTCGATGATTGCCTATCTGCAGTGTGTGCTTAGACTGAGGTAGTGGTGGATGCAGGTCTCAGTAGGGGCCTTACAAATATGGAAGCTGGTGATGGAACCAGTGCTGCTTCCTTCTGAGTTGGTTGAATAGGAAGGGTAATGTCAGTGTCCTCTGAGCCAGCTTCCACGACAATGGCTGTCTCGTCTTCGTCCTCCTCCCCTTCCATAATTCAAATCTTTCAGGAACTTTCCTTTTCCCTTATCTATCTTTGTGAGTCTCAGACTCAACTGGGGTCCAAACCATGTCCAGATCATCAGAGGGGGGCTTGGAGTAGATGGTGGAGTACCCTTTCTTTTTCTTGCTGTAGATTGGGAAGCCAGTGAGTAAAGAACAGGTACATCTTGTGCAGCAGGATGCTCAACCTGCTGTTCTGCTCCTACTAAAGGAAGAATGATTGCTGGCTGTGGCTGCAGTTCCTGTTGTCCACTGTGCTCAGTTTCCTGCAACAATTGACTACTAGTTTTGAAGTTGAGATAAATTCCAATTCAGATAATTGCGGTGGCTGCCTCGCAGAGAGACATGGAGTTGGGCTTAGGTTGGGGCGCTGGTGTTGTTGATGTGGGAGTGCTGCCCACAGCTTGCTGCCCGGAGGATGGTGTGGCAGGCACACAAAGTTTCCTGAAAAGGACAAGGGCGCAAACCAGTGATGGCAATCTGCTTCTTCTCCTCCTCACTGACCACTTTCTTGGCAGCACCTTTCTTTAAGGCCATCTTCAAGCTCTGTCAGTTGGCATTGACATGCACAAGTGGAAGCAGAGGTGTCACATGCTCTGATGACGTCACTTTGTTCTGGACTTCTGTCTGGAAGTACTGTTGGTGATGTCTCTTGTGCACCTAAAAGCCAACAAATAAGAAAAACAATTAAATGTGTCATTTTTGCAGTTTGAATTATTCATAGCACAGACAATAAAATGTATTGAGGTTATCCCAAATAATTAATAACAATAGTGTATAGAGTCCAATCCACAAATAACATAATATTTCAATCAGGAGAACAACATTCATATGTAACTGTTTGCTTTAGGTGCTTCTAAGGGGAAATACCTTTGGCAGACAGGGAGTGAAGGGAAAATCAAATAATTCTTAAAAATTAATGCTTGTATGCACCTATGGCAGGCAGAGGGTGCAGAGTAACCGGAATAATCCATAAAAAATAAATGCTAGTGTGCACCTATGGCAGGTGGAGGGTGCAGGAGAAAATGGAATAATCCTTAAAATAAGGAATGCTGGTGGGTAGGTCTATGGCAGGCAGGGAGTACAGGATACAATGACATACATCTTAAAAAAATGTACGCTGCTGAGCACCTATGGCTGGCAGGGTTACAGGAAATGGATGGGGAACAGAGAACACATGCAAAAAAAGGTACACTTAATGGCTACACAAAATGGCCAACAACCACATGGTCAAACAACAAGAGCAAGCAAGGAGGCATGGACAACAAAGAAAACATTCAGGCCCATGGCAAATGCACACTAACTGGCTGCATAAAATGTCCACAGGCCACATGGCCATACAACCACAACAAGGAGACACAGACAACATAAAACATATTCAGGCATATGGACACTTACTACACAAAATGGAAGCCGGGCACATGGCATGGAGAACAAAGACAAAGTGGTGGCCTATTCCAACACCCCCACACCCACCCACACACACACACACTAGCCAGACAAAGGAGACATGGCAAACAATGAAGAAAACACTATTGTTAAGTTGCCAATGCCAAAATCAAAATGAGGTCAGCTCAGAACATTTTTACAACAAACATCCTCCCAAAGCGTGATATTACCCACACCAAAATACATTTTTGCAGGAAAAAAGTGAAATGCAAAAAAAATACAGTTTTCATTTAATCCAATGCTATCCCTGGCCAAAATCATAGATTTTTTAAAACAACATACGCCACAGAAACAGTTGTTTAATATGCCCAGTGTCAAGTACTGGCAGGCAGACTAGGCCACAGGGTAAAATAAATGTATAGTGGAAATTTAACAAACAAGGATAACATGTACTTAGCTGTACAACCTTTTCCCTTATATAAGATGAAAATTAAATGCAAAAAATACTAGGCCTAAACTGCAACTCCAGGCCATTCACCACAAACACAATCAAATTTTAAATAATGAATAAAAGCACAATAAAAAATACTGGGGCATGCCCTCTGTCAAACAACACCCTTATCAAAAAAATATTTCGAAGGTACTTGTTGTGATTTCACAAATACAAAGTCCTTAAAATCCAATAGTATGAATGCAGCAGGAACTGCAGACAAAAAGAGTGATCCTTTCACCTTTAAATTCGAAAGTAAAGTGACCACTAGATGGGCAAAGCACTGGGAGGAGCCTTCTGGGCAGGAAGAGGAAGTTAAAGTCACTGGGGCACTTCCTTTCTGTTGAAAAAAAAAGTAAAATAACAAATTGTTTTTCGTACTTAAAAGAAACTGTCAGTTTGAGTAGAATATCAACTTGAAAGGGTATTTTTTAGCTGCTTCTCATGTAGAAAATCTACTTAAAAAAACACTGTATGAACGTTCGCAATTACCTGCGTCATAAAATGCAGCCAGAAGGCTCCATGGTGGCCAGAATTAGCTCTAGGGGGTGTCATATCTCATTTGCGCTTGCAAGCGGAAGTTTACCTAGTGGAATTTGACAGGAACTCCATGTTACATGTGCATTGCAGAGGTACTCAAATTCCACCAACCCTGTGAATGGAATTATATTTCTGCTTGGGCCTAGTACTTACTGCTCAATGAGACACCAACCCTGCTTACCTTAATAAAGGCCTTTTTGCTAATCATGTAACCAGATCATTTTTCCATCAGAAACAAGTAGAGCTGCACAAAACAACCTTCTGCAAGACAACAAATGCCCCCATAGGCAGTGGGAACTTAATCAGTTCTGCACTTAGAAGATCTGAGGACAACGGTCAACTCAGAGCCACAAAAGAGGGTCCCACAACGTTGGAGTCCAACTCAGGGAGTTGGGCAATGCAGGACGGAGTGCTGGGGACCTGGGCTAGGCTGTGCACAAAGGAAGTCTTGCAAAAGTGCACAGAAGCCCGAGCAGCTGCTGTTCACGTAGTACCCAGGATTACTGTCTGGCATGGGGAGGCAAGGACTTACCTCCAACAAATTTGGACAGAAGGGCCACTGGACTGTTGAAGACATTTGGACACAGCTCCTGTGTTCCAGGGACCACGCTCGTCAGGATGAGAGGGGACCCAGAGGACCGGTGATGCAGAAGTTTGGTGCCTGCGTTAGCAGGGGGCAGATTCCGTCGACCCACGGGAGATTTCTTCTTGGCTTCCAGTGCAGGGTGAAGGCAGACAGCCCTTGGAGCATGCACCACCAGGAAAAAGTCGAGAAAGCAAGCAGAATGAGGCGCTACAATGTTGCTGGTAGTCTTCTTGCTACTTTGTTGCGGTTATGTAGGCGTCCTGGAGCAGTCAGCGTTCGATCCTTGGCAGAAGTCGAAGAGGGAAGTGCAGAGGAACTCTGGTGAGCTCTTGCATTCGTTATCTGGTGAGATGCCCACAGGAGAGACCCTAAATAGCCCACAGAGGAGGATTGGCTACTGAGAAAGGTAAGCACCTATCAGGAGTGGTCTCTGACGTCACCTGCTGGCACTGGCCACTCAGAGCTGTCCATTGTGCCTTCACACCTCTGCATCCAAGATGGCAGAGGTCTGGGACACACTGGAGGAGCTCTGAGCACCTCCCCTGGGAGGTGCTGGTCAGGGGTGTGGTCACTCCCCTTTCCTTTGTCCAGTTTCATGCCAGAGCATGGCTGGGGGGATCCCTGAACCGGTGTAGACTGGCTTATGCAAAGAGGGCACCATCTGTGCCCTTCAAGGCATTTCCAGAGGCCAGGGGAGGCTAGTCCTCTCAGGCCCTTCACACCTATTTCCAAAGGGAGAGGGTGTAACACCCTCTCTCAGAGGAAATCCTTTGTTCTGCCTTCCTGGGACCAGGCTGCCCAGGCCCCAGGGGGGCAGAAACCTGTCTGAGGGGTTGGCAGCAGCAGTAGCTTCAGTGGAGACCCCAGAAAGTTAGTTTGACAGAACCCGGGCTCTATGCTGGAGACCCGGGGATGCATGGAATTGTCCCCCTAATACCAGGATGGTATTGGGGTGACAATTCCATGACCCTAGACATGTTAAATGGCCATGTTCGGAGTTACCATTGTGACGCTACTTATCGGTAGTGACCTATATGTAGTGCACGCTTGTCATGGTGTCCCCGCACTCACAAAGTCCGGGGAATTTGCCCTGAACAATGTGGGGGCACCCTGTATAGTGCCCGCGTGCCCACACACAAGTAACTTTGCACCTAACCTTCATCAAGTGAGGGTTAGACATATAGGTGACTTATAAGTTACTTAAGTGCAGTGTGAAATGGCTGTGAAATAACGTGGACGTTATTTAAATCAGGCTGCAGTGTCAGTCCTGTGTAGGAATTGTCTGAGCTCCCTATGGGTGGCAAAAGAAATGCTGCAGCCCATAGGGATCTCCTGGAACCCCAATACCCTGGGTACCTAGGTACCATATACAAGGGCATTATAAGGGTGTTCCAGTGTGCCAATGAGAATTGGTAAAATTAGTCACTAGCCTGCAGTGACAATTTTAAAAGCAGAGAGAGCATAAACACTGAGGTTCTGGTTAGCAGAGCCTCAGTGATACAGTTAGGCACCACACAGGGAACACATATAGGCCACAAACTTATGAGCACAGGGGTCCTGGCTAGCAGGATCCCAGTGACACATATCAAACATATTGACAACATAGGGTTTTCACTATGAGAACTGGGCCCTGGCTAGCAGGATCCCAGTGAGACAGTAAAAACACCCTGACATATACTTACAAACAGGCCAAACGTAGGGGTAACAAGGCTAGAAAGAGGCTACCTTCCTACACAACCCCCCCCCAACCCAAACAAAGGACAATAAGGCCAACCTTGGCCAGTTGAGTCCTTATTGTCTAAGTGGTGATAATTGGAGAGTATCTCTGCAATATATTGGTTACTCCCTTTATCATCCACTATAAGTCTACTTCCCTGTGGGGATGTAAACCACCCTGTTTGAAGATGTTTAGCTAGCCAACAATGTGAAGTTATATTCTCAGAGTTCATATTAGTATGTTTAAGTTTAGAGCAGTGGGAATTGTCCACTGGACCTATGTCAAGTGATGAGAATTCCAGACAGGGATTCTGTCTCAATAAAGCCATAGCTGGGCAAAAACGTGGTCCATATGGCTGTAAGAAAGAACAGGGATGCTGTTTCTCTTGAGTTGGAGCAGGGCAGGGATGCTGTCCTATGAGCTCCACACTAGGGCAGGGCTGCTGTCCTAAGTGTTCTGAGGCAGTGCAGGGTTGCTGCACTAAAGTTTCTCTGGGAGGGTTGGAGGGATGCTCCATGTTAACTGAAATGGTACACTTTTTCTCACCAATATTAGTTATCCCACAGAGAGGTACTTCTACCTCAGGGAGTTCAGCTGTGCTAGCTGATGGTTCCCTTGGTACACGTGTCACCCTTTGAGAGGTTTCTCCCACCACAGGAATTGTATCCTGAAAGGCAGGGTGGGTAGGGGATACTTTGATGCCCTTTTCACCTGTTGTTGGAGAAGGATCTTGTAGTTTTCAGGCCTTTTTCTCTCCTTTGCTTTTTCATTTCCACAGAAATGAGAGGAAGCAATTCCTCAGGGATACCCAGCATGGGTATTAAACTCTACCTCAGCCCAGCCTGAGGCCTCTAGTTCATTACGTAAGAGACAGTCTACAGGTAAGCTAGGTGATACTACCACCTGCTTAGGGAAAATAACTCCACCCCAACTAAACTGAATTATAGCTGAGGGCAGGAACTTAGTAGAGTTATGGACATCAATAATCTTGTATTGTTGTACAATGATGTGTTGTGCAGGAGACACTAGGTTTTCAGTCACCAAAGTGATACTGGCACCTGTGTCCCTGTAGGCCTGAGCCTCAACACCATTTATTGAAACTGTCTGCCTGTACTTATCCATTGTAAGGGGACAAGCAGCCAGTGTGGCAAGGCCAATGCCACCAGGTATGATATAAACTGTCTTGAGACTGACTACCCCAGTTTCTATGATGGACCCATAAGTGAAGCCAACTACACCCTTACTTTGACTGTTTTCAGCAGTCCCACCACTATTACCACTACTGCTAGGGGCCCCAGAGTTTGATGTATTAGTGGTGGCAGGCTCAGGGTGTTTACCTGGGCAGGAGTTATCCCCTGGACTTTGCCCTTTTTTTTACACACATAGCACCAAGGCTTTTTAATGTGTGTGGGTTGTGTAGAAGAGGAAGAAGATGATTTATCCCCACCCCCTGAAGAGTGTTTAGGCTTTGAAGAAGGGTCTTTAGTTTAACCTTCATCCCCATGCTTATCCTGAGATTTCCCACCATCTTTCTTTTTGCCATCCTTGTCACCTCCTGCATGAACTTTTCTGTTCACTCTTGTTCTGACCCATTTGTCTGCCTTCTTTCCCAATTCTTGGGGAGAGGTCAGTTCTGAGTCTACCCAGTACTGGTGCAGCAAATCAGACATACAGGCCCATATTTATACTTTTTGACGCAAAACTGCGCCAACGCAGTTTTGCGCCAAAAAAATTAGCGCCGGCTAACGCCATTCTGAAGCGCCATGCGGGCGCCGTATTTATTGAATGACGTTAGCCGGCGTTAGCCGCCGGCGCCGTCTGGTGTGCGTTAAAAAAAACGACGTACACCAGGCAGCGCCGGCGTAGGGGGATATGGAGCTTGGGCATCAAGAAATGGGGCAAGTCAGGTTGAGGCAATTTTTTTGCCTCAACCCGATTTGCGCCATTTTTTTTCACTCCCAACCCCCATAGAATTGACTCCTGTCTTAGCAAAGACAGGAGTCATGCCCCCTTGCCCAATGGCCATGCCCAGGGGACTTCTGTCCCCTGGGCATGGTCATTGGGCATAGTGGCATGTAGGGGGGCACAAATCCGGCCCCCCTATGCCACAAAAAAAATATTTAAAAAACACTTACCAGAACTTACCTTAATGTCCCTGGGATGGGTCCCTCCAGCCTTGGGTGTCCTCCTGGGGTGGGCATGGGTGACAGGGGGCGTCCCTGGGGCATGGGGGGGCACCTGTGGGCTCCTTCAGAGTCCACAGGTCCCTTAACGCCTGCCTTTTGCAGGCGCTAAAAAACGGCGCAAAAGCGTCCGTACATCATTTTTTTTGACCCGCCCACTCCCGGGCGTGATTTTTGACCGGGAGTATAAATCCCACGCACATGCCTCGGAGTCGATTTTTTAGACGGGAACGCCTACCTTGCATATAATTAACGCAAAGTAGGTGTCCACGCTAAAAAATGACGCTAACTCCATGGACTTTGGCGCTAGACGCGTCTAACGCCAAAGTATAAATATGGAGTTCGTTTTGCGTCGAAATTGCGTCAAAAAAAACGACGCAATTTCGGCGCAAACGGAGTATAAATATGCCCCTTAATTGTTAAGAATATGCTCTCAGGATCAGATTATACAGGCTTTCATAGTCAGTCACCTTACTGCCATGAAACCAACCCTCCAAGGCCTTCACTGAACAGTCCACAAAGTCAGTCCAGTCTTGAGAGGACCTGTAAAGGAAGGGGACCAAGTCCAAGAGTCACGCAAGCGTCCGGGGGGGGGGGAGGAGGAGCCCACTAAACCCCGGATGAAGGTGCAAAAGGGCTGCCTCCGGGAGGAAGAAGCCGAAGATTCTGCAATAACGGAAGGTGCCAGGAACTTCTCCTTAGGTCAGAAGATGTCCCACGGCATGCTGGAGGATGCAGAGTTGTTTCCACGCAGAAAGACCGCAAATAAAGCCTTGCAAGCTGCAAGAGTCACAGTTGAGGATTTTGGGTGCTGCCAGGGCCCAGGAAGGACCAGGAGGTCGCCCCTTGGAGGAGAAGACAGAGGGGGTGCTCAGCAACACATAGAGCCCACGCAGAAACAGGCAGCACCCGCAGAAGCACCTGAACAGGCACTTAGAAGATCTGAGGACAACGGTCGACCCGACTTTTGTAGTAGGGTGTGGGTAGTTACAGACCCCTCCTGTCAGACCTCTGTATCAGATGACAGGTGTCCCTAGTAGGGTGAGTGGAAGGACTGGGCTCTCCTTTTAGATGTGTCTTTCTGATGATGGGTGTGCGCAGTATGGTGTGTGGATGGGCTGGCCTCTTCTTTGAAACTTCACTCTCAGATGGCAGGTATCCATAGTATGATGTGTGCGTGAACTGATGAGTATGCATAGTAGGATGTGGGGAGAGACAGCCCTCTCCTTTCACACCTCTCTCTCAGATGATGGGTGTTCATAGTACTGAATGGGGAGGGACTGGTCTCTCATTTCAGATCTCTCGGGCAGATGATTGGTGTCCGTAGGACAGTGTGTGAATGGATTGGCTTCTCCTTTCAGACCTCTGTCTCAAATGACAGGCATGCATTGTACTGTGTGTGGATGGAATGGACTCTCCTTTCAGACCTCTATCTCAGATGATGGATGTGCCTAGTTACGAGTGAGGAGGGACAGTCCTCTCCTTTGAGACCTTTCTCTTGGATGAAGTTCAGATGGACTGGGCTCTCCTTTCAGACCCTCACTCTAGTGGTGGGTGTACATAGAAGGATGTGTGGATGGGCTGGCCTCTCCTTTGAGACCTCTCCCTCGGATGATGGGTGTGGGTATCGACTGGCCTCTTCTTCGAAACCTCACTCTCAGATGACAGGTGTCCATAGCATGATGTATGCATGGACTGGGCTCTCCTTTCAGACCTCTCTCTCAGATGATGGGTGTATAGTACTAGGTGGGATGGGCCAGCCTCTTCTCACAGACCTCTGTCTCAGATAACAGCCATATGTAGCAGGGTGAGGGAAGGGAATGGCCTCTCCTTTCAGACATCTATCTCAGATGACGGGCGTGACTAGTAATGAATGCAGAGGAACTGGCCTCTCAGACTCTCAGCCTTCACTCCCAGATAACAGGTGTGTAATAATGAGTAGGGAGTGACAGGCCTCTTCTTTGAGACATCTCTCTCAGATGATTGTTGTGCATTGTCGAGTGTGTGGATGGACTGGCCTCTTCTTCAATACCTCACTCTTAGATGACAGGTGTATGTAGTCGGGTGTGTGCTTGGAATGACCTTTCCTTTTAGGCGACTCTCAGATAACGGGTTTTTGCTGTAGGGTGTGGTTAACGACTGGAACCTCTCAGATAACATGTTTTCATAGTAGGGTGTGGGTAGTAACTGACTTCTTCTTCCAGATCTCTCTGTCAGCTGACGGCTATTTGTGGTGGGATGTGGATGGACTGGCCTCTCCTTTGAAACCTCACTCTCGGATGACAGGTGTATGTAATAGTATGTGTGCATGGATTGGCCTTTCCTTTGAGACCTCTCTTTCAGATAACGGGTTATCATAGTAAGGTCTGGGTATTGACAGGACTCTCCTTTCAAAACTCTCTGTCAGATGACAGGTGTATGTAGATGGGTGTGTGAATTGGCTGGCCTTTCCTTTGAGACCCCTCTCTTAGATAACAGATGGGTGTAGTAGGAAGTGAGAGTGACACCTTATACCAGGTCCAGTTATCCCTTATTAGTGAAATGTGTCTAGAAGCCAGGCTGTCTAAGGGTAGCTCTAGCTGAGCAGCCAAGGCTGAACTAGGAAACATGCAAAGCTCTTGCAATACCACTGTAGTCACACAATACTCACATGAAAGAAAAAACTCACTGTTACAAAAATAAAGGTACTTTATTTTGGTGACACAAATGCCAAAGATACCTTAGAGACCATACTCCCTTAGGAGGTAAATAATATACACAATATATGCACCAGTAGCCAAAAACAGGTAAGTAAACAGTCAGAAAATAGTGCAATTAGGGAAAATTAGAATAGGTCGCAATAGACCTAGGGAGAACACAAATCATATACTAAAATAGTGGAATGTGAATGTCGGTTTCCCACCTAGGTAAGTGTAGTGTGTAGAGGGGCATTGGTAGTGTAAGAAAACACCGAAGGTAAGTAATAGAAACCACCCCAGAGCCCAGGAAAACAAGAGTAAATCACAGTAAGTTTCCTGAAACACACAAGAAGTTGTGATGGAAGAATATGCAAGAACCAGAAGAGACTGCAAGACACCAGCGATGCATTCCTGGACCTGAAGAGCTGCAGAAGAAGGGGACCAAGTCCAAGAAGCACTAAAGAGTCCAGGGGGAACAGGAGCCCCTGCTAACCCAGATGAAGGTGCAAAAGAACCACTGGTGAGAAGACAAAGTCAATTATGCACCGAAGTAGACAGATGCAGGTTCCTGGTTGGTGCAGAACATGTCCCACGTCAGATGGATGATTGCAGTCTGGTTTGCATCACTGGATTCCACAAACAAGCCTTGGCACACACAAAACTCACAGCTAGCAAAAAATGGCGCTGCCCGGGACCAGGAGGGGCCTGGTGGCCTCTACCCAGAAGGGGGAGACAGAGTAGGCTCTCAGCAACTCAGAGAGCCCTCAGAAGACCAGGCAGCGCACACAGGAGTCCCACAGCATGGGGACAAAAGAGGTGCAAATAGAGGCACATGCAGCATGACACACAGGGATCCCAAGCCGCCGGAGAACCACTCAGGAAGCTGTGCATCGCAGGATGGAGTGCTGGGGGCCTAAGCTGTGCTGTGCATGAACAACTTCTTGGAAGGTCACACACAAGCCTTGACAACTGGAAGTCACGAGGTGCACAGGGATACTGTTTTAATTAAAGCCCTTGCCTCGACCAAAGTTGGACAGCTGGACTTTGGGACTTTCAGGGTCACTTTAGTCCACCACCTGTGTTGCTGGATCCATGCTTGTTGTCTGGAGAGGGGACCCACGCCAACGGTTGTCACTGCAGAGAGGTGCCTCCTGAATCAGGGAAGTGACTCAGTCACTCCACGGGCGATTCCTTTGGTTCTTCTGATGCAGGCTCAAAACAGGCAGTCCTTGGAGGATGCACGACCTGGAAACAATTGCAGTTGCTGGCAGGGGCTGAAGATACAATGTTGCAGAAGTCGTCTTTGATTCTTTGTTGCAGTTTGTAGAGTTCCTGGAGGGTTCAGCTGTGCTTCCGTCGGTAGAAGATGAAGTAAAGTATGGAGAGGATTCCTGCTGGAGTCTTGCAATCCGAATCTGAAGAAACACTCAGAGGAGAGACCCTAAATAGCCCTGAAAGGGGGATTGGTCACCTAACCAGATAAGCACCTATCAGGGGAGGGCTCTGACGTCACCTGCTGACACTGGGCACTCACATGCTTCCAGAGTGGCCAACCACCGAGGTATCCAAGATTGCAAAACCCGGGGACACTCTGGAGGAGCTCTGGGTACCACCCCTGGGGTGGTGATGGACAGGGGAGTGGTCACTCCCCTTTCCCTTGTCCGGTTTCACTCCAGAGCTGGCACTGGGGGTCCCTGAACTGGTGTAGATTGGATTATGCAAGGAGAGAACCATCTGTGCCCTTCAAAGCATTTACAGAGGTTCTGGGAGGCTACCCCTCTCATGCCTGTAACATCTATTTCGAAAGGGAGAGGGCGTACACCCCTCTCCCAAACAAAATTCTTTGTTCTGCCTTCCTGGGCTTGAGCTGCTCAAGCAACAGGAGGGCAGAAACTTGTCTATGAGGTGGCAGCAGCTGGGGCTGCCTGTAAAACCTCAGAAGGCTGGTATGGCAGTACTGGGGGTCCACTGTGGAGCCCCAGGGGTGCATGGGATTGTACTACCCATACTAGAATCAGTATTGGGGTACAATTCCCAGTTGTTAGACACTTTACAGGGCCATATTCGGGATTACCATTGTGAAGCTGGACATAGGTATTGACCTATGTCCAGTGCACGTGTAAAATGGCGTCCCCGCATTCCCAAAGTACGGGGAAAAGGCACTGGATGACATGGAGGCACCTCTGCTAGCGAACGCTTGACATATAGGTGACTTATAAGTGACCTGGTGCAGTGTAAATGGCTGTGAAATGGTGCATGCACCATTTCACACAGGCTGCAATGGCAGTCCTGTAGAAGCCTTTGCATGGGATCCCTATGGGTGGCAAAAGTAATGCTGCAGCCCATAGGGATCCCCTGGAGCCCCAATGCCTTGGGTGCCTAAGTAACATGTACTAGAGACTTATCAGCGGTGACCAGTATGCCAATTTGGGGTGAAATACTGTGTTACCAGTATGTAGAGGCAAATTTGAGAGGAGAGAGAGCATAAGCACTGGGGTCGTGGTTAGCAGGACTCAAGTGACACAGTCAAGCATACTGACAAAAACAGTGAAACATACTGACAGGCAGGGCAACAACCATAAGCACTGGAGTCCTGGCTAGCAGGATCCCAGTGACACAGTCAAAACACACTGACGTCAGGCAGATATTGGGGGTAACATGCCAAAACGAGGGTACTTTCCTAAACAGGCCTCTTCTTTCAGACCTCTCCATCAGATGACAGGTGTAGTATGGATGTGGATGACCTGGGATCTCCTTAGAAACCTTACTCTCAGATGACAGGTGTTCCTAGTAGTATGTGTGTATGGAGTGGTCTCTCCTTCGAGACCTCTCTCTCAGGTAACAGGTTTTCTGGCAAAGCCTGGCCCCAATTGGGGAAGCGTGGCACTTAGGATCCAGGGCCCTGTACGCTGGTCTTCCATTGATGGCCTAGGTACTTCTGCCCTGTCGCCTGGCGAGGCGGGACAGCGGAAGATTAAAAATCAGGGGGTCGTGCGGTAGGCGCACCACTCCCAGCGGGCGCCACATCCCCAGGGGTTATTTAAGTACCCCCCCAAGCAGGCCATGACCTTTCATGTGGATGCGACACAGGTGGCCTGAAAGGGTGACCCTTATTTTTGGAGCATTTTTTCACCCATCTCCGTGCTTCTGCACCTCGTGGCCTCTCCTGCCAGAATCTAGTCTGGAGCCTCGTCTTTGCCCCTCTGTGCGGGGCAACTTGAAGTCCACGCTTGGGCTTTCTTGTGGCACCCAACGCCGTTCCTAGGGCCCGCCGGATGTTGGCCTTTCCCCGGCGCCCGTGACGTCAAGCTCACTTGGTCTCCTGTATTTATTGTGTTGAGCTATCCCACCCCGCCCCTTCTGAACAGTTCTGCCCCTCACAGGCCTATTGCCACGTGTATTAGTAAAGCCCCAATTTTGATTTATTACCTGTTTACTCCTGACCTGACGGGGTGGCGCAGGTCATTCTCAGAGCGCAACCGACGTTGGTCCCGAACCCAGGCCTGGGAATGCGGACCAGGAATTAGGGTAAGTGTGGGAATTTTAATGTGTTAATGCTGATGTAAATAGTGGTAGGACCTGTGTTTTTTTCAATTGAAGTGTGGCTTAGTAGCTTAAGGGCCGAGGCTCCTGCCTCTTAAGTCAGTCTTTGTGGGTTCTGGTCACTTAGACTTTTAAGGTTGACTGTTTGACCTGGTTGGTCTAAAGCGCACTCTCACTGGGAGGAGATGGTTAGTTCTTTTGACATTGCATCTTGGCCTGGTCATGGCTTCAGGTAGAGGTAGAGTGGGGAAGAGAAAGGGTAAGGATCTGGAATTGTCACAATTATTGAGACTAGTTCTTGCAAAATTAGGGGATGCGGGTCAGAGAGTGTGGATTCAGAATCAGACAGGGAGGAGGCAGGAGTGGCTGGGGACTGTCCTAGGCACTCTCATGTGCCCCCCTGCGCTGCCTTTCCCCCGGTTAAACGCAGAGCTAGAAAACAGGCCACAGGTAACCCAGTGGGATGGGCCCAGGGTTCGGCACAGCAAACCACCTTAGTTCCCACGGAAGCTTTGTTCCACGTGGTGGCATCCACTCCGTCACCATCATCAGAACTTAGGGGGGGTATCATCTCAGGTCAATGGTAATCCCTCCCTAGGAAATCCCTCCTTAGCGGCATCTCAGCCTGTGCACAGTGTTGCACCTACAGCAGACACCCTGTGTCTCACCACAATATTGGGGGATATTCGGCAGGCGCTAGCAGCTCTGTCTGCAAATACTCCTAGGGTAAGCACCTCCCCTGAGTCGCTTCCTCCTCCTCAGCCTGTGCTCTCCATGCCCCCGATTCAATTGCCCCTTCCAGCCCAAGGTCAGATACAGGTGCCCCCTGCAGCTCAGCCAGTTGTTCCAGCTACAGCCCAAATTCAAAGCTTAACACCTCATCCCATAATGGCTACTCCTCAGGCACATGCTCAAGATGCAACCGCACAGGATGTTAATGTCAGCAAGCCAGCTACTGTCTTTGATAGATGGCTTTTCCCCCCCTCTAGCCCCCCCGGTTCTACCCTGGGCACCCGCAGATACAGTGAAGAATGCACTTGCTGAGCTCAAGCGGCACATCAATTCCGTTGCGGCGTTGCGTGTTACCGGTGTGGCGGGCGAGGGTAACAAGAGTCAGAGTGACACCCGTCTTCGGGTGTGAAGTCCCCTGCCTCACCAGAAGCGGCAACAGGTAAGGTCACTGACCACACTACAAGCTCGACAGGTGGTGCATGTTTGTTGGGACCCGCAGGGTAACATACATTATTATCCTGGTGGGGAAGTTGGCTTCCCATGTCCCCGCCAATGTAAAAGACAGGATCTGGAAGGAGGAATTTTGTTGATATTTTTTCACTGATTAGAGCTAAGAGAAGGGAAGTGGACCAGAATGATAAGTAGGGTAAGGGTTCATAATCTAATGACAAAAAAACCTAAGGTGGAGGAAAATGTTACAAATTGGTTGTTTGGTTTTAATGTTTACATGACTGTTTTGCTGGAGAAAAAAAACTGATTTGGCACCATCAATGATATTCTACTCCAATAAGATATTAAAAGCGCATCTCCTTTATGGGGGAAGTGTTTGGTTGGAGTATGATAGGGACTTCAGACGGGCTAAAGTCGAGGACCCAGACATAGGCTGGGACCAGACTGAAGTAAAGGTTTGGTTGGAATGTGTGAATAGCAAGATAACAGGCAAACAGCCTTTTCGGCACCAACAGTCAGACGACAAGAAGGGCTCCTGCTGGGCATTCAGCAGGAGCCCTTCGTGTCGCCTGGTGGGATCTTGCAAGTTTAAGCATAATAACTCCTTCAGCAGGCATGCATCCCACACAGAGTTCAGATGTAATAAGAAGTCCAAGGAGAAGGGTAAAGAAGGAAGTAAGCCCTCAAATTGAGGAGGTATTGCCCACACCCATAGAGATTTCAGGAATCCTTCCATGGTTGCAGTCATATCCCAAAAAAGACACAGCAGAGTTATTGTTCAAAGGTTTTTCTTCAGGTTTCAGGATCCCGGCCATCAGGGTAGCTCCTATTCCGCATTGCAGTAATTTGTTGTCAGTCCGGAGGCATCCAGAGGTAGTAGCTAAGAAGGTTGAGAAACAGAGGTTGCTGGGCAGGATAGCGGGCCCCTTCTCTTCCCCCCCAATGGGCGAGTTTGTGTGCTCCCCCCTGGGAGTAGTCCCCAAGAAGGAGCCGGGACAGTCCAGGCTGATCCATAACCTTTCAGCCCACGCGGTTCTTCGGTCAACAAGGCTATCAATCACCAGCTATGTTTGGTTTGTTACGCAACAGTTGAGCAAGCTCTGGAGAGATTGCGCAGCAATGTCCAGGGGGCCTTCTTGGCTAAAACAGACATAGAATCCACTTTTTGGCTTCTGCCTGTGCACCCTGATGATTATCATTTACTGGGCTTCCAATTGGTGGGTCATATTATCATGATAAGTGCAAGCCTAGTGGGTGTAGCACGTCCTGTACCTATTTTGAGAAATTCAGCTCCACGTTGCAGTGGATTTTCACTATGCACACAGGCAATAAGGATGTCATTCATTACCTTGACGATTTCCTGGAATTAGGCTCTACCGAGTCAGGGAAGTGCCAATGGGACTTACGAGCATTGACTTCTATGTTTGAGGAATTTGGTGTTCCCATTGCCCCTGAAAAAAACGTGGGCCCCGCGACCTGCTTAACGTCTCTAGGTATAGAGATAGATACAGCAGCAGGCGAGTGTCACCTCCCATTGGATAAGATAAGGGTCTTTAGACAATCTATTGACAGTTTTAACACAGAGAAAAGTCACCCTGCAACAGATACAAGGTTTGGTGGGCCAGCTCAACTTTGCTTTGAGAATTATCCCTATGGCTCACCCTTTCTCACGGTCCATTGCTAAGGCAATGTCTGGTCTGGAAGAGAAACATCACCACACAAGGCTTTCCTCTGAAGTAAAGGATGGTCTACATATCTGGGCTTCCTTTCTAGAACAATTTAATGCGGTGGTCTTATGGCCTACCCACCCTGTATCCAGTGCGACTTTAGGTCTTTTTACTGACGCTGCTGGCAGTGTGGGTTTTGGGGCTATCTTGGGCCCCGACTGGTGCAGGTAGAATTGGCCGGCTGATTGGCATGTCAAAGGCATCACAGAGAACGTGGCCTTTTTAGAGTTGTTCTCCATTGTGGTGGCAGTCACAGTACGGGAGACAGATCAGTAATCTTCTGGTCTAACAACATGGTGGTAGTTGAGGCTATCAATAGGCAAGGCACTTCTTGTAGGTTTTTCTTGAGGTTGTTACAACATTTGGTCTCATTGTGTTTGAAACTCAACATTACATTCCTGGCAAGGCATGTTCCAGTCATTCATAACAGTGCAGCTGATGCTTTGTCTCGCTCATTGATGCAGGATTTTCGGAGGTTCCACCAGCAGGCAGCGGTGAAGATGACAGACTTTCCAGCATATTTGTTTCAGATTGGCGTCCTGTTCTCATTGAATTAGCAGCAGCATCTTTAGCCAGACGCACTAGGGGGTCCTATGAGAAGTAATTTCAGAAATGTAGAGCATTTTTGCGCACTCTTCATTTGTCTGAATAGTTTTCATACAGAGGCCATTTGTCTTTTTTTGGGGAACCTTAAGGAATTAGTCAAAACAGTTTCCTGTGTGAGGGCTCACCTAGCTGCTATCCGTTTTTTTGCAAGATTACATGGTAGAGAGGCCCAATTAAACTCTTTTGTCATTAAAAGAGCAGTGGCTGGCTGGGCCCGCCTGGAGGGCCCTCGGAAGGACAGCATGCGCCCCCTCTTACTCCCCGTTTTAGGTATTCTCTTGTCCGGCCTTGATAAGGTCTGAACTTCGTTATTTGAAGTTAAATTATTTGCGGCAGCTTTCACTATATTTTTTTATGGTGCATTCCGAATGGGCAAGTTGGTGGGATCATCAAAAAGCGATTTTACCACGGGTCTGCAGTGGGGTGATGTTTGCATTGGGTCAGGGTGGCTAACGATTTTGTTTCATAGGTCCAAGACTGATAAGGAAGGTAGAGGGTCAGCCATTAAATTATGGGCTGCACCGGGTTCCCCCTAATGCCCAGTTGATCGCTTGGAGGCATATCTGGTGGTACGCCCAGCCACTAGTGCCCCACCATTATTCATTCACAGGGGCGGAGAATGCTTGTCTCAATATCAATTTTTTGCAGTAATGGCTGCCACAAAAGCATTTTTTTTTAAAACAAATTCAGCTGGGGTAAAGGCAGATCCACCCAATTATTTTTTTAAATGTGTGTGGCCCCCTGTGCTTGCTTGTGAGCCTAACCATATCATCTCTGTAACCTTCGTTTTTTTAAGTACATTTCTACGTTTTTAATTCTATTGCCTGACTTTAACATCCTTGTCACCTTTGTTTTTTTCAGTGTGTGTATATATATATATTTAGTTTAGAGATATTTCAAGTACTATAACTTGCGCCCTAAGGTAACTATAACTCGCGTCCTTGCCACGCACAGTTTTCTTATCAATACATTTATTGCAAATGTTGCAGTGATAATAGATAATATCAAAAAAGCCATACAAAATCTCATCAATGATATAAGATGTGAAGTAATTAGCTGTGTACGACGAAGGTGCGAAATATAGTTACCTTATGGCGCAAGTTACTTGAAAGAACTCTAACTATAACTGCTGAATTTCTATGGATTTGAGTACATTCGGAACCTAACTATCAGGTCAATGTAACCTTTGGTTTTTCCAGTGAATTTTTATGCTTTTTTAACGTAAAGTAATTTTAATTACTATGCGATATTCCAACCCTGTGGTGCACGGCCTTCGTACGTGCGTGGCAGGGGTTAGTCGAAAGGCATGTCTTGCAGCCAGGCCTTGCAGGCAAGCCCTAATAACCACCCAAACCTGTGTCATGCATGGCGTTTGGCCAAGCGCAGCGCAGCTGGGCCACAGGGTCTGCCTCTGTCAGTGTAACTGTGGGTGTGTGAGTGTCTGAGTGGGTCTAAAAGTGTGTGTGTGAGTCTATGAGTGGGTCTGAGTGGGTGCATGAGTGTCTGAGTGTGTGTGTGAGTATGGGCATGAGTCTCCGAGTACATGTATGAGTGAACTAATTAGTGTATGAATTAGTCAGCTTTTTTTCACATTTTTTCACAGTTGTGAATATTTTTAGAATAATTATCAAAAATTTGTGAAAAATCATAAATTTTCATGAATACCGTGCATGGTGATGCATAACTATTTTAAACCCATAATTTGTCCCTAAAACACACCTATATCACACCCTTGGGGTCAGAGTACCTTCACCCTGACCCCTTATGCCACTTTCAATGAGGATTTTTGCCCCAGAGGACCGTGCCCCGTGAAAAAAAATGAGACCGCAACTTTTTAGTCGGATTGCAGTCAGCAAACTGGAGTGCTTCTTTTCGCACACACATTCACGAAAATTTGTGAACTTTCACATTTTATTCGTGAAATAATTGTGAAGTCACCATGGCCAAGATATACAATTTTTTTTTCCTTTTAATTTCTCAAAAACGAATGAACAGATTTACACCAAATAAGACAAAGCACAATCTGCTTAGCAAAAGGTAGCTTTCTGTCAAATCTGGTGTAATTCTGTTTAGTGGTTCGGGCTGTAGTCGTGTTCAAAGATCCTATGAGAATTAACATGGGAAACACAAGGTTTTTAACCCCCATCCCCCATTTTCCTGGCCCCCGCTTGACGAATTACCCCAAAACTTTCTTTGTGCAACAAGAATCACTGGGACACTTTTTGGGGGAAAATGTCTTGAAGATTTCAACAAACTGTGCCAAAGATACAGACAAGCCAAAAAATGCTTTCTCTATGGAAACATGGTCCTAACTGTAACTACCTAGTGGCTACCGCCATAACTTTACACTTATATGGACTTCCAAATAACAATTTCCAAACTCTTCCCTTCTTTATCCCTCCCTTACCCTATTCATCCAACTAACAGGAGTACAGGTCTACCACTTCCAATAACAATTTATATTTTTCCTCCACTAATCCACCTCTAATCTACCTTGGGTTCCTGATTCCAAAACGCTTCAACTCCTCTTCAGGTGTAGGTAAGCGTTATATAAATACGAATTACAATTACAGTTTGCAGAATAACCGGACTGCGACGTTCAAGCTGTTAAATACATTACATATTCGTTTTCAGGAGGCTCGTGAACAATGCTTTCAAATTCGTAAAATGCGGGGATTCTAACAAAATATGACACAATGATCGCGGACAGAAAGAATGTGCACGCGTAGTTTAGCGGAAGAAAAGACACGACCCCTCCCCCCCACCCCCCCAATTGGGGGATATTTGAACCGATCGCAAACTGTAATTGTTACCCAGGTGCTTCCGCTTTTATAACGGGATGTTTTTTTAACCTGACGGAGAGGACAAGCGCTAAACGAAGCGTACAACCCCGTTTTTTTAATTAAATGATAGGGAATACAGGCACCCCGTCTGCTTCTGAAAAGGGGACACCTAAAGGACTGTGTGGAGGTCTTAATTCTAGATGTTTTTTTTGTCAAGTGAAAAAAAGGAACATCTTAACACACAATGTACTTACAGATTTTTTTTAAAAGCACGTTTGAGGGCAGTTTTTCTTTGGCGTAGTACGTGTATTCGCGCAGGCACACTCCAAACACGGACGCAAACACCCATGCACCAGACACGCGCACAATCAGCTATATACTACATATACTTTAGACCGATTCTGTGGATAATTTCATGCGGTATTCCATAGGGAAATATTATGCTGGATAATTTAATAAATGCCACGGTGGGCCACCTCACATGTGTAATTCAAACAGCTATAGCGCGGTGATCGTTCATTCGCTGAATCGCGCACCACATTCCCGACGGACCTGGGGGTCTGGCTGGGCTAGAAACAGGCTACCTGCGTCACTCAAATAGGACTCTTCAAACCTTCAAGACATTGGACTTAAGCAGCGTCCAATCGAGCGCAGAAGAGTGGTCTTTGCCATCACGCACCTCTTTGAGCGCTAGGAATAGCTGTAAGGTGGCAATAATAGTGCTGTAAGTAACACTTAAAAAGTATAAAGTAGGGAAGCCATACGTTATATGTGGCGCAAGCATAATTGTACACATTTACCACGTGATTATAAGACGTGCTTGGGGGTGAAGGTCACCGAACAAACATTACCATCCCTGTGAAAAATACACACATTACTTATGCGACTTGTTCTACCGACAAAATAGATAACACTTAGGCCCATATTTACACTTTTTTAGCGCCGCATTTGCACCGCTTTTTAACGCAAAAGCGGCCCAAACTTACAAAATACAATGCGGCGCTACAAAAGTATAAATATATGGGCCTTAGTGTTTTTGCGTTCTGCACATTTAGATGGAGGTATGTGGAGGCTGGAAGATCACGAGGCGCACTTTCAGTTTAGCTTTAAAATATATGGTATCACACGAGGGAGATGTAATTTGGGGTCTTTGTAGCAATGAGATTACAATTTGTAGCCATTAATGTTACACCACTGAATGGAGTCAACCGTATTTTGAAACTGTGACCCTGACTCTAAGCTATGGGAGTTGGTAAACCTATCTTCCAGCGTCTTCACCTCAAATTCCAGGGGTTCCACAGCTCCCCAGGGGCCTAGCTTCAGGGGGTTGTTCAGGGTATCAGCCCCCCCATACACCAAAGGAATCTATTTTCTGATAAATAATTGGGTACAGGTGTATTCAGGCGGGTATTGTGAGCTGTCAGTCGGTCAGCAGGCATTTTTACACACACACACTCTGCTTTAAAAATCCTCAAAAATATTGTTTAGTTATACCCAATATTGTGCTTTCTCTCAGTTCTCCTACCAATTCGCATTCGTCTCTTTTTCCTCTGCCTCTCTTACTGCTTGTTGTATAATATATTTAAACACCGTTTGCCAGTGTGATTGTTGGAAAATCTGACCCTCCCCCCCCCTCCCCCCAATTATATTGATCAAGCTGGAAGGTGAACAGCCACAGCCCCCATCTTGGATGATGAACTTGACCCCTTTGCCCTTCTCAGCTCAGCTGGAGACCCCTGTGCACAGCCGGGGTCACCCAAGGGCAGAGGAGAGCTCAGATTGAGCTGAGCGTCTCGCATACCGCGACATTTGCAGCGAGAAAATACATTTAAGGACAACAACGCCCTTATAAAGGAAGCAGCAGAAGATGCGACGTAACATTTACGTTCCACAAAGGAAGATTACTAAACCCTCTCTTTTCCGCACGGGGTGAGGGGTCCCGCCTTTCACCTGTGGAGGAGAACTGCAGTTTTGGAGGGGAAAAAAACAGAAAGCCCATATCAGGTTTGTGGCGAAGCACCGAGGGAATGCGCAGGGATCCGGAGTCCCTTCTCCCCTCCCTCCCGGAGCCGACCTCGACCAGTCACTTTTGCGAAGCAGGATAGGGTTCGCGAATTTCCTCGGTCTGAGAAGGGGTAAGAAGCGCTCTTTCCAGCGTGACTAGGAGAAACCTGAGGATCCGAGTAAGAAGGGTCCTCCAGATGCACCTCTTACACACACCACTCATAGCAACCTCAGCCTCAAGGGCTGTGAGATGCTGTCAGATCAGTGCGCTCCCACTGCCGCGCACCTACAAGGTCTGTCCACCCCTAGAGCCGTGCGTCTCCAATGTGTGTCAGCCTGGGATCTGCCTCTTAAAACGTGGGCTATTGGAAGGTGTGTACACTCCGAGATTGCGTACCTCCAAGATATGTGCAGTCCCCAACTGTGCATCATAAGAGGTGTGCGCATCTCCAATCTGAGCAATGCCAAACAGTGCACCCCTAGATCTCCAAGCCTCTCCAACTCATGCCCCTCGACCTGAATAGTGCATACTTAGAATTGTGCAACTCCAGGGTCGAATACAATCAACCCCCCCCCCCAACAGTTCACTCCAAAATTGCCCGCAAACTCTGCACTTCCAAGATCAGCTCAAGTTGAACTGGGCGCCTCCGGGTTATGAGCACCACTAGTTACTGCTTCTCTAAGATCTGTGTGTACCGGCGGATTGTGCACCACACGATAGCTCAACCTGAACTGCGCATTCCCCGACCTGAGCTGTACACAACGGAGATGAGCCAGGGCTTTGCGTCCCTAGAGTTTCACAGCTCGAAGATGCGCACAGCGCACCTCCAGGATCCGTGCAATATAACCCGAGCATCCAATGCTGTGCACGTCCAAAACGGAGCGTGCGCTGCCACGGTTCTACTACTCCAAGATCTGTGCAACTTGAGCTGTGCACTTTGAAGACTTGCCTGACTCCAGCACGTATACCCAATCTCCGGGGCTTCTTTAGGTTTAATAGCCTAGCTTCTAGAGCTGTGCACTTCAAGGAATGTATTTCTCCCAGAGCTGCGCGCCTGTCCTTTGTGCGCACCCGCGCTGTGGAAATCGACGGGCTGTGTGCCTCGCAAAACTGTATGTACCTCTAAGGCATGTGCGCCTAGAAGTCTGTATGCGTGTATGCTAGCCTCCCGGGGTTGGGGTGTACCTTCCAAAGTGCTGTGTACCTCTCAGAGCTGTTTGAAAAGAGCTGGAGTCCTCTGAAAGTTGGGTTTCTCCCAGACTCCTAGGATGTATCCCAACGGCAATGTGCACCAGCAGGATTAGAATAGCGGGGTGCCCCCCCCCCCCCCCCCCCCCCCCCCCCCGCGTGTACAGCTGTGTGCGTCCCAGAAAGTCTATCTCCCAGTGTCTTGTGCCACACACGCTGTTCAGCTAAAAGTGTGAGACTCGCAGCGCTGCGCACTACCCTGGGCTGCCCCGCCCACTGAAGAAGTGTGCCCCCTCCCACTCCCCCATTCCCTGGCAGACGGTGCAGCGGCCTCCCCGCAGCAGCACTGTAATAGAGGAAGGATGTAATAACATGCCAGCGGTGATAAATCAGGCGGCCCCTCCCCCAGAGGAAGGTCTTCGGAGCCCGGCTCGGCCCCTCACTCAGAGCACAGCTACCCTGCTAGAGATCACAACGTGCACCAGTGGCCACCATGGACGCGCGAGCCTTGGCCCTGCTGAGCCTGCTGCTGGCCGCTGTCTGCCTCTCAGAAGGTGAGTCCCGGCGCGGCGCAGCTGCCAGCCTGCCCTTGGGCACACCCAGCTCAACAAATTACCCAGGAGAGGGGATTTAGGCGCGCCTTCATGTGGGTTTGCGCACTTTTCTTTTTTACCAAGTCGCGCTCTAGAGGGGAGCGGTGTAATGTTTTTTCTGTTTCTTTTTGCAACTTTCACTGATCTCGCAGCTGGGGGGCATTTGTCGGTATTTTCTAGAAATGCGCTCTTAGTCACTGCCTTTTTACAGCAATTGTAGCCCAGAAATGTAACTTAAGCGCAGCCAGCAGAGGCGAGATCTTGGAAACTGTACACGGGGAAACGGGCGAAAATTGCCATTTCCTCTTCATTCAACTAGTTGGGAAACACAAGGGAAGATTTCAGCCATCTGCAGCGCGTTGATCTCAAAGGAGAAATAGAAGGAAACATGCAGTTTTAGAGAAGGGATGGAATTTGCGAGGAAGTAAGAAAAAAATATTTCTCCACCAAACCTGGCATGTGGTGTTAGTATCGTTTTCTTACTGCGATCACCAGGTGGATATGTTTATTTAGAACCTGCTTCAAATAATATAAAAGTTACTCAGTGAAAAGGGCTCTACTTACAGGCAATCAGAGAAGCATCATGTATGAAAATGCCTCAGCTAAATATGCCCTCTGTAAAATATACAGTATTTTAGTACTCGGCTGAAAAGTGTATTACTTTGCGGCGCGATCGATTAACATGCACTGTATTGTGGTTCGCCTCGGTAAAAGTACTTTTTGTGGTAGTCCGCTGGAAAATATTTTGCGCTGTGGCACTCTGGTGTGAGGTATGCCGCATGGCGGTATTATTGTGTAAAAAATACCACCTTTGGTTAATCCGGGGTAGAGCTCTGGGGGTAAACACTGGGCTACTGTGAGTTCTTGCCCAGTGACTCACCTGTGACACAGTTTGCAGGAAGGGGCACTCTCCGGACACTAACTTGAGCAGTGCACATTAATGCAGCATTTTCATCAACGTTGCACTGCACGTGTATCCTAACACAAGTCATTAATACTGTGCACTGGCTGCAGTGTGGCACATTCACTGTAACTCTGCATCTAAACCAGCGCTGGCTGGTTTTAACACTGCACTCCGGCTATAATACTGCACACTGGCTGTGGCACTGCATTCGGGCTGTATGTACCAAGGCAGACTTATTGTAGCACTGCACGCTGATTGTAGCCCTGCACGTAGAACAACAATGTCTGCCGACTTTAACAGGGCACACTGACTGTAGCGATGCTTACTAGTAGCACAGCTGCACACTGCCTTTGGACTTGTGCATCGACTGTAGCATTGTATATTGGTTGTAGCACTGCACGCTGTACCGCATTAAAAGTATTTGTAAACGGTAACTGGAGCACTGCATTTCGCCCGCTGCACTGCAAACTGCCTGCGCCATAGATCAACAGTGCGCGCTGTCACCGTTCGCTGTTGGTGACACTGCTCACTGCTTGTGGTACTGTTCACTGTGTTTTATACTGCCCACTGGCTGTGCACTGCACGTTCGCCTCAGCAAGTGCCTTTTCATAGAACTGCAAAGTGACCGGTCCTGTGCCTAACAGTATAGACTGATTACCACTGCACAGTTCCAGTGGCACTGCATTCTTTGCAGATCACGTTCACTAGAAGTTCACAAGGTCTGTTTAGTTGCACACTGAATGCATGATATTTTACAGAGATTTGTGTAACTTTACATTTCCATCGCTAACCGTACCACTTCGTGATCTATGCACCACTGCACAGTGACAGGATGGATCACGCTCGGCAGTGCTACTTGTGCTCTCATTGTAATACTGCACATACCACGTAACACCACACATTACGATTAGCACTGCGCAGTGGCGTTAGTATTTTGCATCGTTGTTTGTGCACCAACGCGCTGTGTTTAGCAGTGTGCACCGATTTTAGCACAGCGCAGTGACTTCAGCAGCAGCACTGCACACTGAATGTAACACTGCAAAATAGCTGTTGGACTATTGCGTGAATGCAGCAGTGCATAGTATCCCTGATTGCACGAAGACTCGAGGGCTGCACATAGATTGTAACACTGCAGTGTCTGCTGCACTGAGTGGCTGCTGCATTGCACGAAGATCCAAGGACTGCACAATGACTGTAAACCTACATAGACTGAAGCACTGCAGGCCGTGGCGTTGCACACCGAACACTGCTGCTGCGGGATCCGCCGTCCTGCTCTGAGCCCGGGCCCTGTGCATAGAACAGGCTGGAAAGAAACATTTAGAAGAAGCCAAATGTCTGTATTTTTTCAGAAAGCATTTCTGGCCACAGAGCCGAAAACCTGAACCTAATTTCTGGGTAATTAGAAACAGTGCAGAGCCGGGCCCGTTCACAGTGTCCCGAAGAACTTCGGGAACAAAACCCGAGCACCGGGTGCCGGGGTAGAGCGCTGCGAGTCCCGGGGTGGGGGAAGTGAGTGTCTCGGGAGACAGTGCAGCAAGGCCGAGGTAGAGTGAAAGTGTCATGATGGAGAGTGGAGCTTTTACGAGAGAGTGCAGTAACGCCTGTGGGTCTCAGTGGAGTGAGTGTAGCAGAGCCTGAGAGAATGAGGGCTGCAGTGAGGAGCGCTATGAAACGTGTGAGGGTGCTATAGGGTCCAGGTGAGAATGACGGACGCCGGGGACAGTGCAGAAGGGATGGGGGAGTGTGAAGGTCCTGATGGAGTGCGCCTTGAGTGGTGGTGGTGGGGAGGGGAGTGAGGAAGGGCTATGGAGGGAGATCATGGGGTACCCGGGAAGAGCGGACGGCGGAGGAGAGTGGAAGGATCCAGGCCGGAGTGAACGCTCCCAGGGGAAAGTGCGGAGTGGGTGAGAGGTCCCTGGAGAGTGCTGTAGGACTGCGGGGAGAATAAAGTCGGGCCAGGGATAGAGTCATTCAGAGGCTAGCTGGAGTCAAGTAGGACAAGGTTGGAAGGGCCCCGGGACCACTGCAGATAGAATTCAGGGAGAGAGATGTCTTTAAAGTTTGTTTGAATTTTGTCGCGTTTGCAACGCGTTCAGAGACATGGGTAAAATGTCAGGATATGTCTTCTAACAATTTGCTGCTCGTACTTTTAACAGGGCGATTGTGTTTTTTATTTCTCTGACTCCAAGGTGGAAAGGTTTAAAGATTTCCTAAAGAGAATTGCGGGAGCGATCAAAATTTAAATGACTGTTAACAAAACTTGCACATATTTCAAAATGTATCAGTAGCAAGGATAGCATAAATAAGGGACCATTTTAACTTTATAGTGTCATGGGATCAAAGATTCTAATAGGAACAAAACATATCAAGACACTTTGGCCCATATTTATACTTTTTAGTGCTGCATTTGCATCATTTTTGACACAAAAGCGGCACAAACTTACAAAATGCAATGATATTTTGTAAGTTTGCGCTGCTTTTGCATCAAAAAATGACCCGTCAAAAAATGATGAAAATGTGGCGCTAAAAAAGTATAAATATGGGCCTTTATTTGGTGCTGCACAAATAATAAAGGTTCGCTAAAAACAACAATCACAAATGGTGTGGCGGAGTGGAACAGAGAGGGACAATTTGTCTCCTCTAGTTGTAGGACTAGATACTGAATTTTGGTGCAAAAAGGAAATGCTAGGTTCTCTGAGGTGGGATTTCCCTTAATGGAAGAGGTGGTCTCATATTTTTTGTGTCATGCTTCATCATTGACCACCTCCCCCTGTTGATTTTTCTAGGGAGGTCGTGTGGTGTTGAGATGTCCCTCTCTCTCCACCACTTGTGGGATGTAAATGTTCACTGGAACCTGTCTTATCAGTAAACTTGTATCTATGCACAATTTTTTGTGCATATTTTAGTCTAAAATGTGCTGTTGGTAAATGACAGTGGCTATTCACAATACTTTAGTAATATCTTTGCCACAGTGCCCTAAAATACACCACCAGCTACATTCTACACCATTCCCAATGGTTATTTGCTACACTTATTCTTTGTATGGGACTTTTATTTTTTTCAATCCCTATGACTTCACTCATGTAACATTGATGGCAGCACCACCACTCTAGAAATTGATCCAGCACACCTGGCAACAAGGTGCATTTCCTTTGCTCCCCAGCATCAAGGCTTGAAATGGCAAATTAGGGGTGTGGGTACACTTTGCCAGAATCTCTGCGTGCTTCCGAGAAGTGCCAGTACTCTCCAATTAAAAGTATCGTACTTCTGCTGAGAAGTACTTCCTCCCCTCTCACATTAAAAAAAAGTTCTGGTACTCAGTAGCTGACAGTACCCGCCCACACTGCCCAGCATCCGAACCCCAGCCCTCCGATCGGGGACTGTCGTTTGATCTAAGGATTAGGCGCATGCCACGTGGTCCTCCTTGCACCACCGAGGCAAGATCTTGCCCCATTACAGGGAGTGATCCCCCACCACACCCCGCAGGTCCTTGGAGGGAATCGCACCACCGATGTGTTGTGCTCAGACGTTTCAGTCTGAGAAGATAGTTCTGATCGAGTGAATCACAGAAACAATGTCTACACATCCACTGCGTTTACGTCTTCACAAGGGGGGCTGTTTTACCGCATGATGTGTTCAGCGTCGATTCAGTGCACACGTGTAATGGTCTCAGGCAGATGACTGAGCATTCATTCTGACCTACCACTGGTGGAGTGACCTGTTTATAAATCCCACGTGGATGCACGATATTGGGGGCGTGGCACTGTGCAGGTGTGCGGAGCAGGCTCCAAGCAGAAGCACCCCCACCCGCTCCGCCATCCGCATCTGCTGCTGGGCACTCCTCCCCCCTATCCTCCACCCCTCCAGCTCTGCCCTCTTGCTCCCTGCTGTAACGATCCTCGCACACCTGGGGGAGGTCACCTCCATCTCAGGGTGAAGATTTAAATCTCCCGCCTGCAGCAGGAGCCTGAAACCTGAGAGGGTGGGGGTGCATTTATTTACGCCGCCTTTGTCCGGTCATCTAATTGATGCTGGTAATTCCTCGCTCATCTCCATGAGAAAGGCCAGACAAAACCCAAAATATCATTAGCATTGGGGGCTAAGGAGGCCATCGGGTCCCTGCGGGGTGGAGCATGGGGGAGGGGACCCTGAATAGGGGGGCTGCAGACAGATTGGGATCAAGCCACAGACAAGGTCGCCCCCACCCAAAGCACAGCTTTACTTTCAGAAGCAAACATGGCAAAGTGCCCCTTTCTACCAGGTCGCAGTCACCCACTCCAAAGGGTATAGAGTCCCTCCCTTCCACACTGTACAGCGCCTCCATTTCCACAGTGCCTCCAATCCACAGCACACAACCTCTCTCAATTCCCCACTGACTGCATAGCGCCTACTTCCAAAATGCCACTCTGCCAAAGTCACCACCCCCACGTGTCAGTGGGTACGTGCCTCCCGTTCCAGAAAGCCCGTATGTCCAACCTCGGCCATAGTGCTTTCAGATCTAGTGTCTCTCTGCCACAGGGGGCGCGCCCTTGGGCTAGTGCTTCGAACCCTAGCGCTTCCTGGGCTGGTGTCTCCACCCCACAGGGCACAGTGGCTCTCCATCTGCTAGACAGGAATTTCTGTTCACCAGGGCACGTTGCCTCCGACAAACTGACCCCAACCCCACAGAACGAGCGAGCGGGCTCTGCTCTGAGGTGCGCAGTCGCGATACCGAGGATGTTCACGCTCAGGTCTGCCGGGGAGAGATAGGGATCTATATGTGCAACCCCACCCCTCCCTATTAGGTGTATGCCGCCCATACGCTGCTTATTCTGCACGAGATTCACTGACTATTGTCGTCCTAGCTCCAGGGCTCATCAAAGGGAATCAAGGTAAAAATTGCTCGACCACTACCAATGATAATGTTAATACATAATAAAGAGACTTTTGCATTCGCCCCTCTTGTTGAATTGTTGACAAGAAAATTCGCCAACCTGTGCTCTTTCTTTTACGAGTCAAAATTCAATTTAAAGGGTAGTGGAATTACATGGTACCCACACCACGTGTGGCTTGTATATGGTTTGAGGCAAACAACCTGCCAGTGTCCGGCTGGAATGGCTATTTTTTAACGATCTAGTCTAGTGTCTCCCATTAAATATCATAAGGACTTTAAGTTAAAATGAAAGCTCATTAAAAACGCCTTCTTGTGCACTGTTTGTGAAACACGGGGCTGGAGAGCTCGGGCCCGTGTGTTATTGATACCGTGTGATAAACACAATGCCGTCCCGGAACCTGACGTTTGTTACAACAAACGCGCGACCGGGCCCGGAGAGGGGCAGGGTGGGCACAGGGGGCCGAGACGGTGGGTTCCCTGTGCTATTTCCACACACGGGCCACGCGGCTTTCTGTCAGGAGCCGCAGGTCCCGTTCCCGCCTTCAGGCCCTTGTCTGTGCAGAACTTCTGACTGAAGGCACAGTCGACGCCTTTCACTTCACCTCGACGTGTGTAGCTCTGTTTCAGGCAACTCTGTCCGTTTAATTAAATTAAACCTATGCCCAAGGCACTCACTACTTGTGTGACTATATTGGTTCCTGGGTGTTTGTGTAAATGTAATGTTGACTAACATCGGTTCAACGTATGGTTATCGCATGCCCTTCTCACAGATCTATGTTACCATTTTGAAATATGTGACCTAATTCGCACACTTTTATTAACATAGTTGGCACGAAATGCATAATACATAACTAAACGGAATATTTTCCTAAAACGTTAGCGTGCCCTTCAGACCTGCTAGTGTGACACATTAACATGAGTAATCAAGCGAACAGTCTGTGCCTTGGCACAGGTCACGCCAGACGCACACAATTAACATATAAGAATGAAGAAAATATGTATGCAGACATATTCCAGTATATTTCCTACCGTGTTTAGACCCCGGTAGTGCTGTCTAATCGTTTTTTGCACCACTTAAAATTGAAACAAAACATATTGCATTCACCGTATTTGCAAATTAGATTTCTTCTGTGTTATTTTCTTGTGTATTTTTAAAGACGTCATATAGCGAAGACCGGGATGGAAGGGGTTAACTTTTTGCAGTAAGGTAAATTTACCAATTACAGAAAGATCGAAATGATTAGTCTACGGTCAGGCTTCGGTTGCCCTTGCTCATTGCGAGCTCGTGTCCCCTTTTGCCACATACATTCACTATAGCAAGTGACCAGCATTATAAACCACGTTCTGCTTTTACTCCTATTTACAGAAATTAAATCAAACGCACCGCTTTCCAAACCCCCAGAAACACCCTGCTCGCCGTTGTCAAATCTCATTGCATGCAGAAATGTAGAAAGTGATTTGAAATAGAAGCGTGTCCTTTGCTTTGTTTTGAGACGCCTCTCCGTGCAGGCCGTGTTAGCGGGGTGATGGCCGGCTCTGCGTGTGAGAAATGCTCCCTTCCCACAACAATATGATCCTTTTGGTTTGGGTGGTGTTCGAATGGGGGCGCGGGATCCATTAGGGGTGGGAACCAGCTGCCAAACCTGGAAAGTCACTCTAAATCCAAAATGCTAAATTCAAATGAATGCACGGCCAATTTCCAGTACTCTCCCTGGAATTAAATAATTTAATACAAACAAGTCTTGAGCAAAAAGGGACACATTTTTTTTTTTTTTTTTTTTTTTTAAATCTTTATTACGGCCAATTTGGCCATAAAAGATGTACACAAAAAACACACATATGAACATGTAAAACCATCAAGGAAAAGTAAACAGGAAACACATCAGATAAAAGACCATACAATTAAAATAAAAACTTAAAGTTAGATAGGAGCCTGCAACTTTAAAATACGGGTACGAATATGCCAGACATTGGTAAGGAATTTGGCTAGTGCAAACACAATTGGACCTGAAACATCAGTTTTTAAAATTCTGTATACCGGGAGGTACTCCCTAAAACCAAGTGGTAGGAGCCAATATTTCCTGGCGGCCTTGTAAGTTGGACAAAACAAGACCACATGCAGATCGCTTTCCTCTGCTCCCACACATGTCGGACATAGCTTGGTAGATGGCAGTGTTGACCAGGAGCAGGTGTAAGATCGCAGAGGCAATGTGCCATATCTCCATTGGAGAAATAGCTTCATGGCCAGCACAGGAGACATAGCATCCAGAACCCTCTCCAAGCGGTATGAGTCCTTGCTTTGCGCGAATACAGATGTTAATGACCCCTCGTTCTTGCAGTCTAGGGCCATAGCTAATTTCTGCTCGTGGTAAGCACTGACCAAAGCTCTTCGTGGGATCCTTAGTGAGGCGTTAGCTGGATCCGACCACAGGTCAGGGAGGCCCAATCCCATACAGGACTTTTTTATATATTTTATCCACGGGATCTGTAGAGCTTTAGGGTGGGTTAAAAACTCCCTCAGTTCCGCCCTATAAGAAGAGAGTTCTTCGGTGCTCCATAGCCTTCGCCAGAAGACTATGGGTCTGAGACCTAATTCATCTGCTATTGGTCTCAGACCCAGATCCATCCTCAGGGGGAGGAGCGGAGTACTGGACGGGAGTGCTACTATCTGTCTAATGAAGTTGTTCTCAGTTATAGACAAACTGCAGGAAGCTGTGTGACCCCACAGTTCCGCCCCGTACATCAGAGCTCCTCTAGCCTGTGCCTTGTATATCTGGATAAGCGGCCCCAGCGGTCGATATGTGGAGCTTCTCATCAACCGAGCAATGCCGCCAGTGGTCTGCACTAATTTAAGATTAACCCTAGTCTGGTGAGTTCCCCAGGACATGGTTTCATTCAACGTTACACCTAGATATTCAAAGGTGGAGACTCTCTCTAAACGTGAAGCTCCCAGTAAGGGGTTCAGGCGTGATCTTGGGGTTGGGTTCATAACCATAAACTTGGTTTTGTTAGCATTGATTTCTAACCCCCTATCTGTGCAAAAAGCCACAAAAGAATCAAGGATCCTCTGTATCCCCATGGGGGTTTTGGACAGCAGCAGGGTGTCATCTGCAAACATGATTGCAGGCACCCTGCTGCCATTCAATTTTGGGGCATCAGTGTATTCAGTTCCATTGAGATGGGCGATTACCCCGTTGACGAAGAGGCAGAACAGGGTCGGTGCCAATACACAGCCCTGTCTAACCCCCCTGTCAACGGGGAATCTGTCCGTTAATTCCCCGCATTTCCCGCACCTGACCCGGGCATAGTTATTATGGTGCAATCTCTTTAAAATGATCAGGATGTCTGGGGGGACCCCCATCTCAGCCAGAACACTCCAGAGTTTCCCTCTGGGCACGAGGTCGAACGCAGCCCTCAGGTCCACAAATATAGTGTATAAACTACCCCCTTCCAATATTGCTGCCCTCCAATAGATAACGTTCAGACGAAAAACCTGGTCCACCGTAGAAACTCCCTTTCTAAATCCCGCCTGATACGGACTGAGGGCACCCGTTTCTTCCACCCAGTCCTGAAGCCGATTCAGCAGTATCCTGCCAAACAGCTTCTGTGACACGTCAATTAGACTGATTGGTCTGTAGTTGGCTGGGAGCAGGGGCGAGCCCTTTTTAAATATAGGAACCACCTCTGCCCCCAGCCAAGTACTCGGAATTTCCATGCCACACAAAACTCCATTAAACACTGCAGCCAGATAGGGGGCCCAAACACCGGGCTCCTGCTTGAACAGGTCCCCGGGCAGGCCGTCCAATCCTGGCGCCTTTCCAGCTTTAAGTCCCATTAGTGCTACCTTCACCTCCCCCACTGTTATCAAATCCCCGCCATACTCTACCAGTCCAGTACCAAAATCAATCTTAGTTTCTCCCTGCTCGGAACTGTAGAGAGACTGGAAGTGTGCCTGCCACACCCCTGCTGCAATATTTGGTTCTATTGCCGAATGGAGGTTCCCCGACCCCCCGTTTACTACTCTCCAAAACATTCGGTGGTCTCTTGTTGCGAGGGAAGTGGTAAGCTCCTCCCACTGGTTCTCCTCCCATTCGGTTTTAGCATGGATGACCAGTTTTTTATAAGCCCGTCTACTTTCTCGCAGCTTCTCTCTATCTGTTCCCTCCTTGATGCATCTGAGGAGTTCTCCCTTTGCCTTCCTGCAGACTGCATTGTACCATAAGGAGTTATGTTGTTGGATCCTCTTCTGATTCTGGACCCTGGTAAAAAGCTCAGAGGCCGCTCCCTTTATAAGGTCCTCATGAGCCTGATATAATTTCTCATGGTGGAATATATTGCCCACATCGTTGGCTAGCTCTCCCACTTTTTCCAAAATGGGGATTAAACCTGCGTAGAGCTTCGAAAGTTTCACTTGGCTCGTAGCTAGTTTATCCCACCTGATTCTTCTCCTGTTATTGTCTAATAGTAGTTCAGGTTTGGACTCCCCCATGGTTGTTATGGAGGCCTTTGGCCCAGGATGGCTAAGATCGAGTTCAAGGGCGTTATGGTCACTATCCAGTCTCTCCACCACCCTAAAGTCCAGGATAGAAGACCAGTTCACTATCTGTACAAGAGCATAGTCCAAGCGGGACTCTCTTCCCACTCTGTTGTACGTGGTTTTGCTTGGTACATCAGACTTAATACGTCCATTGCAGGCTCTAATTCCATGCTTTAGGGTGAGAGCAGTAATCTGCAAAGCCACAGGCGTCCATGCCTTTGGGGAAGGTGCTACAACAGAGGGTACTGACCACCTGAACTCTTCTTCCATGGGAAATCCCTCTACGAGACCGACCAACGGCTCGAAATGGGAATTTAAATCCCCTCCCACTATATAAGGGATATCTCTTGGCATTTCCGCTAAATATACTGAGAGCTCCTCTATAGTGGGGGATTCACGCGAAGCTCCCACTGGCCTGGAGTAAATATTTATCAGGGCAAGTTTCGCTAGGTTCGGCCAGGCTAATAAAACCACTAGGATATCATCTGATGGCACCTGTAGGCGTGAAGCCTGACATCCTAAGTGGGAAGCCACCCAAGTTGTGAGTCCACCAGAGGGGCGGCCTTTACCCTCCCACCTAGCCGAGATGGAAAATGACTCGTAACCTTGATGATTGTAATCTTCCCTTGCCCAAGTCTCTTGGAACATGCAAACATCCCCGGACTCAATGTAAGTTATCCAATCTTGGGTGCCCAGTTTGCTGGCTAAACCAGCCACATTCCACCAAATTAGTCTCATGTGCGCTGGAGAAGCCACAGAACAGATTGCAGGGATGGAGTGGGGGGAAGAGCCAGTACCAAAGCCAGAAACTACACCAATTACTCTAACAGGGTCATTTTCAGAAGTGGGTTCAGCCGGATCAGGCAGTTTACTGGGACCATTATCCGAGGTCACAGGATTTGAGTTCGGGTTTGGGGGCAGTCAGTCCACACCATCCAGACCATTCAGACAGTTAAAACGATTGTGGTCCAAAAAGGGAGTCTCCGAAGGTCGATAAACTGGACGTGGAGCATATCCCCTATGTCTAGATCTTCGTTCCACCCTTGTCCAGTTACCTTGTGACAAGTCATGGTGCAAGCGAATGGGAGGGAAAAAGAAAGAAACTGGCAAAGTCTGTATGGTAGAATCCAGTGATCTATTTGACCCAGCACAAATGTATAGTACTGTTCCAGGGTCTCGAAAAGACACAATGATACAGTCCCCTGCTATTGATTTCCCCGACTTCCCCAACCATGGTACCCTTCTTACCATAATGATCTCATTGTTGAGGTGAGCTGGAAGAGGTCTGTTCCAATTCAACCATTTAATGGTTTTCCTCTTGAGTGAGTGATAGTTCTCATTTTCACCCAATTCTAGAGAGGGAACACCAGCCAACACCACCATGAGGCTATTAGCCTCTGGTGGTAAGTCGGGTCCTCGTGGTCTAGGGGCAGGCTTACCAGGGAGTATACGTTGGAGTGCTGGGCCATCTGTTTCTGATGGTAGGATGTTAGAGTTAGTAGGTAAAATTGGAACTGGGATAGCCATAGGGGGCTGTAAAAGAGGGGCGGCAGTGGTGCCCAAGGGAGGCCCCATGTGGATCGGTGGGTTTTGTATGTTGGGGAAGGTTCCTATTGGTAGATTGGACTCAGTGGTTCTACTCTGTTTGTTGTCCAAAATTTTCAGGGTGGTTAAAGTTGCCTCCAGAGTGGTCAGCCTGAATTCTATTTTCTGCAAGCTCTCGCTAATGGGCAACAAGAGTGATCTAATTAAGGATTCAATGCTCCCCAAAGAGCTACCGGGAAGTAATGTGTTAAGTGGGCTCTTCCCTTTGTCGCTAATGGAAGCAGTGGTAATAATATTAGTACCCTTGGGGGGAGTAACCTTCTGCACATTAACTAAAGGCTTGTCCAACATAGGTACGGACTTGAGTGACTTTCCAAAATCAGAGTGGGGGATCTTTTTCTTCCCCTGACCACCCCTCATCTTCCTTCTGCGTTTATTTGGTGGTAGGTCATACACCTCTGCCACCACAGTTTGCTTTAGCTTATTAATCTTGATTTTGGCTCTGGTGTGTGTTTGGGTGAATAAGTCAACTGCCGAACTACTGGCAACTAATAGTGGAGTGGTGTCCGTAGTTTGTTTGGGAGGTGGGCCAGAAATGGGAGAACTATCCCGGAGTAATAGGGGAACGTCTTCTTGGGATGAAAGATCCGGGCTGCCATTGAGGGAACCTTCCTCTTGGGAGATAGGATAGGGAGTTATGTCACTGAGGGGCCTATTTTTCATGTGTTCAATCGAGCGACGACGCTCTGTCCTACGCATCTCCAGAGAGGTTTCGATTCCCCCATCACCCTTTACCGATTTAAAGTAATTGTCCAGAGTCCCAGTGTTGGCTCCCCCCTCCTTCGCTGCTGTTCCACCTAGGGCTGATGATGGCATACCCAGAACCTTTTTCGCATACCAAGTAGGATCAAGGAAATGCAGGTGAAAGAGAGTGGGCCCAGCCCAGCCTCCTGCGTGCCCTGACGGCCACAGACGGTCCCGCCCTTGTCCCGGGCTTATCCCCGGGCGCTCCCGCGACGCGGAAGTAGCTGTTTGAATTTATAAGAGAAAAGTTAAGCTATGAGTGGGGAGAGCGGCCAGGTGACAGGAGGCGCGGGTTAACAGGACTGCTGGGAGACGTAGTCCTGTCCCGACACTCGCAGCCCTGCACTCGCCCAGTCCCTCACTGAAACTGTCCGTAGGTTTTGCACAAGCGGATCCCACGTCGCAGCGGGACCCGCGAAGCGGGTTCCGCAAGAAGTAGAGGAGAGTCCAAAGGCAAACCAGCAGCAAACAGCAAGTCCGACGGTATCCCACAGGACACATTACTCTAGTACATTATCGAAATTGCTTCAATCCCACATTGACAACAGTCCCAATGACCCTTTCTGGTACTTTAGTATGAAGAGACTTTGACTGAAGGCAGGAATTCAACTTAAGGCCAAGGGACAAGATATAGATCATATTTTCAGGAAAACTACTGACAGATATACATAATTTCTGTTTGGGTCCATTGTACATACATTTTTATATTTATACATCATGAACATTTGGTATGGATCCAGCTCTCTTGAACCAACACTGTTTTCTACTGGATAAAAGTGAGCTTTGTGAAAGGAACGCATTGGGCTCTTTGTGCTTGATTAGAAGATTAAAACGTCTCCATATAGATATTGCTCAATTCGTAGTAGGTTCAAAAATTGTAATTCGCTTGTGTCAGCATGTATTGGAATTACAACTCACAAATCACATCGATACTGTAAAGCCAATGATTCGTAGATTTAATTGAATGGGAAGCTCACAAAGTTGATACAATGTATTATGGGCCAATAATAATGCCATTCAAGGGCTCTGCAGACACTGCAGACATTTTCAGAATATTTGGCCTGTGCCTTGAGGTTTGTTATATCAAACTATTTCATCTCATTTGCTACCATATTGAAAATATTTCAGTACCTGCATCATTTAGAACAACCCAAGTGTATGTGTTGCTGAGGGCAGGAGGAACAGCTTTCTTTGGGCTTTTTCTCTCACCAAGATTTTTAAATGATGCTAAATAATTAATTATACAGTACATATTCACAATATATTGGGAAAATATGTAGGGCACTAGAGAAACTTTCCAGCACTTGAGGTTCTGGCACAGTTACCCTGAGCATTATTTATCTTCAGCAGCAAATCATATGTGTGCGATTATCATTCACAATTGTATTAGGTGGCACTTAGGCAGATCTCATTCACAGTTTTTTGTGTTGCTAAAAGTCAAAACAACGATCTGAAAGCGTTTCCAAATTTGTAGTTCATTAGCATGACATTGAAATCAGTCACACTTTATACATTGTGCAACATCGTGCAACATGTTGAAATTTGAAAGAGTACATCTACACCCTGAAAACAATAAATGTGTCACATTTCATCGAGTTTGGGAAACTTCAACTACAGTTGGGATATACAATTATAAATAATTTAAATAATCAAGGTAGATCAAGGGGTCTTTCATATTTTACATTTCACTTTTTATTTATCTACAAATATGTCATATTCAAGTGATAAAGGAGAGTACATTGAGCAGATTCCACGGAAATGAAATACTGTAGGATCTTTTAAGATCCACGATTCACAACTTTAGCTGAAAAAAATTTCCGAAATTAAGTTCAGTTTCAGTGATTCATCAACCTGTAAAAAGCTCTCACAATAATAGCATGGTTACAAATCTTGTTCCTCCAGATGTTCATTCGCGAGATTTTTGAATCTCTCCAGTTTCTCAGTATTTATAAGTTTGCCACCCCAAAAGAATGTCATCAAACTTTCAGCACTTAATTTTCAGTATCTTTATCAGGCATTGTAATTTTGGCCGAGATAATAATCTGATAAAACAAAACACTAATCTCCCACCAAAAACCTTCCAGTTCTGAACATGTCTCAAAAGTGTGCACTAAAACTCCAGTTGAATTAGAAACGTCTAATTCATGTTAGATAATCCTGTCCAAATACAGAAAATGCAGTGAAATTAATGACCTTTCCTTGGACTACTTCACAATAATATAAAAGGTAGCATTTTCAACCAATGATTTCAGTCTTCTTATTGCCAAATTAGTCTAACACATGTCAATGGTATTTGTATCACTAACATTTCTTTGACCAACTAAAATCCTGTACAAGGCAGAAGTCGAAAAATAACTGTAGAGGACAGTAAATGGGGCAATCCTTCAACTCCCACCATTTTCTGCCACTGTGTTGCCTAAGAGTGACTAACGTAAGTTACTTAATTTAAGTGGTAATATTGTCCCATTAACAAAAGTGGGCGGCATTCTTTTACTTCATGTTAATGGGTGACAACACCACTCCCTTCCAAAAATAAATGGTTATCTAACCCAATACAGTTTCTTCCTGTCAACCTGAAAAAAGCAGCACTATAAACCAGTTTGAGTTTTGACCACATTTTTGTCATAAAATTACCAAGAATAGCACAAAAGGAATCAGGATCTCACTTGCAGGCCAGACCCTAGAGTGGCTATATTTTTATTAACAGCTAGGGCTACCACAAATACGGTTTTCGATATCGATATGATATTTGACACACTTTTTTGGAGTGAAAATGCATTAAGTGAACAACTCCAGTAAGATTAGTGCACTCTGTCAAACTGGGGTAAAAATCCACTTATGGTGGTAGTTCACTAGCCTGCAGAAAAATAGAATGTTCCTTTTACAACAGGCATACACCCTTTTTGGGCAAACCAAACAACAGTGCAAATGCACGAGTGGACATTTCACGAAGTCAGAACCAAGCCTTCTTTTTTTGTGATTATTACTCTGGCATATGTGCCCTAATTATTGCATATTCCAAGCATACTTGTTTACTAGGTACGAGCTCACATGGAATGCTCAAATTAAAACTGATAAGTACGTTTCAAGCGTGAGCTACTATGAAATAGTTCGGTAACAAGTAGAATGTAATTACATGAAGCCACTTTGCTGGAATGTGGTGCACACGGGGTATGCCATGGAACTGCTAAGCATGCCCCATTCCAAGAAGATTGCATTATTAGTGCCAAACCGAGTGGCAGCCATGCCTTAATTTGTGTATTTATGCTTGATTTTATTAGGTGTATGTTATAAAACACAGGCCTGGCCCAAGAGTGCAGCAAAGCACTTAATATGGCATTTCGAAGAGAGGTTCTTGATTACAGAGAGCTTTCACGGTCCTTTGCATAGATGATTAAACGCAGACACTCCATTAGAGCTGCAAGTTTGTCCATTGGTTGGGTATGGCATGATTAATGGGAAGGGTTTCATATTTGCACTCAAGTATGCATAGGGAGACACTTTGGTCGGAAAATCGGAAATTCAGCCTCGAATTTTTGCTCCAGTGACTTCCATAAAACGTTTGACTTTTCTGGATTTCTTCTGTGTGAAGCGAAAATATTCAAATGTTTTCACTGTTTATCTTCATAGAGATAATATGATTACCTGTGGACCGCACCCCCCCTCCCCCACCCCATCAGATGGAATGACCAGGTTTTTGGCCTCCCTTTTTCACTGTTGAAAAGCAGGAACTTCTGGCTTCACAGTGAAGCATAACATTCTTATCATATGCCTGGAATTAAATATGAAAAGCCTATACTTAACTATACACTTACCTTATCGATATTTTGGTTACTCGATTTTTGCGCATTATACTACAGTAGCACGGTATTCTGGGGAGGATATTCTGTCATAAACCCGCTGTCCTCTCAGTGCGACAAACAAATAATATTACTGGTGGATTTTCCATAGTACAGATTCGATCTCAGGGCTAAATGTCCACAGGTCCAAATTCTCTGATTTAGCAGTCACAATTCAAAAGTTTCAGTCACAAAAAAGCTTGTAAATGAGGTCCTCTGTGTCTGTAAAAGCAAACCACCACAATGGAAGCACAAAGACTTGGTTATTTGAAATGGAGAGAGGGATGTGGGTAGTAAAAACGTCTCTCTTTCCTCTTGGCGCAGGGGTGCAGCTTCCAGCGGTGCAGCAGGTGCAGTGACGTCGGAGCCCGAGGGCTGAGGGTCCCACTGAACTGTGATTATTGCTGCATTTTATAATTCAAAAAGCAGCCAAGGGGGGCAATTTCCTTCCTTGCACTAGGGCCATGAAACACTGCTATGTTAGTGTCTCATTGTTCGAACGCTGCAGTAGGTGACTGCGAGTCACGTCAGTTGGTACACTTCCCACTTCCTTCATTATAGATGACCCCATGGAGTGAGCTTTCTCCAGCCTAAACCTTCATTCAATGTCTAGTAGCAAAGAGGCTTTTTTATGCTCAACCCAGTGAGCAAGTTGCCTTAGAATCCTGCTGCAAGCATTTCTGAAAGCCAGGGCTGCCGAACACCTAGGCTGTCTAGTCTTCCTGCCTTGTACTTCTTTCCCTTTGTACCCTATAAATCCTGTCTCTGTATCTCACTCTGGTGGGTTCTTTTTCATCTTAGCTTTCCCCTCTTTGTCTCTTTTTTCCTATCTTACTCTTCTTCCTGCTTTCTCCTTTTACTGCATTTCTTTTTACTGTTCTGATGATAACCGTGGAGTGCTGTACACAGTGACTAATTTGTAAAACAATAAGTGCCAGGGCCCTCCTCAGGAGGACAAGGCAGCTTGCACCACCCATTGCCCCTACCAGTGCTGCCAGTGACAGTATCAAGACAACTACTAACCATCACACTCCTTCAAGTGTGACAATTCAGTCTATTCCAGTCCTCCAAAGATATAAGAATGGCTTTGGTTGCAGGTATTAGTACTTTGTAATGTATATTGCATTACTTAATAACTGCTGTTGTGCTCATACCCAAATTTGGCCGACAGAGCCACAGTAACAGACTGTCACATTAAGTGCTGGTGCCGAGCACCGGAAACCAATGGCTCAAATTAAGCACTGCTTGAACTCAAAAAATGAGTTCCTTACTCAGCATTTGCACACATTAGAACCCGGATGCCACCAGTTGGCTCCAGCCCAACACCCGCCACTTGTAAACCGACAAAGACTGTCTGTCTTGCATTGGGCCAATTTTATTTACAAAATTGGCATTAAAGACACACAGTAAATTTTTAATAAAAAAGCACACCATAAAATTTTTATCATGTCGATCAAAATTCAATAAGGTCATAAAATCTTGCTAACACCCAGACATCTAAGGGATCCTCCCGCGTCCCGAACTTTCGTTGGACCACACAGGTGAACCGTACCTCACCTGTATCCATTGGGGGGTGGTTCCCCGTACCTCACATCCCTTGTCCTCATCCTCCGGGTTCTGCCCCCTCCCCACAGCACCAATCCATCATGGAGGTGTAACGGGGTGGCCAGGAGTGGGAGCCCCATGCCCACCCCAGTGATCTGGGCTCCCTAATCCCCAAGCTGGTGTGTACATCTGTCGGTTAGTTCAGGACTGCAGGATTCTACCTTCGGTGTTATCCAGGGGGCCCTGCCTTGGGGACCTCTCTGTTGCTTATGGTGAATTTAGTATCTCCTCTCCCGCCAACCTCTAATCGTAAAGCTAGGGGATGGGAGGGTGGGTTACGCCGCATCCAAGAAAGGCTGAGGCCTTCTCTGGGGAGCACTTAAGTACCCCCCCATCGAATGCGGCGCAGGCGGCCGGACCCAGAAATGGCACGTCCCACTGTGGGACTTCCAAAATCATGCCCTTCCACCCTCACACCTCGCGAGGCAAGAGGGTGGAAGTGTAATGGCCAGCCAACGCATGACCACCGCGCACGACCCTGTCCACGGTGACCCCGAGCTCTAAGCCCCACGCTCCCCCACTTGGGGGGGGGGGCACTCTACCATAGTCACTACTCAAGGGGAAGGGACTAAGCCAAAGCTGGTACTTCCTCTCCCTGCCTCCCTTTCCCTTGTGGCTGGCTGAAGACACCCCCTAGTGACCTCTTGGAGTCCCTGCCTTTTATTGAAGAAGGTAGATAGCTAGAGAATAGGCCTCTTTGTAATTCTTCACACAGTGTGAGATGTCATACCTTCCAGCTCACATGACCTGACCCTGTGTGACAAGCTATAAGCTCCTGATGAAGAGTAGATATCACACGGTGTACAGAGTAGGTTTTCATCTCGTTATTGGAGTTTGTGCTCAGCAGACGTCCATTGCATGTTTAAAATAATCTCTAGGACATCAGAAGCCTTCTGTTTGTTTTAAAACTGTGCTTGGCACAAATCCCTGCCCCTCCTCCCACACAGTGGAAAGTTTTTTACAATTTGTCAGGTCTAAAACGCTACAACTGTTGCTTAATTGGCCGCATGTGGTGAAACCGAAGCCTAATAATAAAAGTCTAAAAAAACTTTAATTACTGAAAAGGAAAACTTACAAAGAATGTATATCAGCGCACACTATAGAAAAGGTAAGATATTTATTGAAGTCAATATGAGAATATTGGACATAGTTACTCACCCTGCTCACTCACACATCAATTACCTCCTCCAACAATTAAGGTATATCTCTCTACCGGTCAGCGCTCTGAAGTTACCAAAAGGAGACATTTACCACTGTACAAAACTCAAAATTAATAAGTCAATGATAAATAGATTTATATATAAGCTTAAGTCACCAAACCAGCGAAACGTTGCCCATTCAAATCAGCATAAAAGTTGAACTACAAAAACCTTTTGATACTTATTTCGCAAATACCTTCAGTAAACATGACAACGCCAGTGGTATCACATGTGGCTTTACCAGGGGCATCATCAATAAGTGACCTCATCAGCAAAGGCACCACTGATGCTGCATCAGCTGCTTATGGTGGGTGAAAAGTATCTAGGGCTGTAGACTGCTGACTGCGCGAGACTTCGTACCCTTGTCTACTTTATGAAAATTCAGATAAGTCTGATATGTTAATTCAATTGTTCGCGTTTATGACATCTGAAATTAAAAATTCTGTACGAAAACTACAAATTAAATTCAAGGTTACCATGACATTTCACTACAACTACGCCTCTGCAATAATAAGCATACTTTGGGGGATTTCGTGCTAGTTTTCTAACTCAAAAGTACTGAAGTTATGTGATAACTCCTTACAAGTAATTAGACACCACTTTCTATAAACATTTACAGCGAATGTGCAGGTTGCAGTAAATATTTTCGTTGAAAATCCGAGAACAACATGTACAACAGAGCGCCAGCGGCTGTTGTTCACAGTGCTCATGTTATTTTCACTATTTATTAGTGTGAAATGCATCCTCGCATCTACACATTTTGGGCTAAAATATAGCATTTGCATTTCATGTATTTGTAGTTTTCCATCATTTTCCAAAATTCGGTGCAATTACGCAAAAGCAAGTGACATGAATTTCACTCACCCTCTAACTAAAATATTGCAAAATATGAAAGCTATTTCAAGTATCAGTGTGAAAGATTCAAGTTTGAGAGACCAGTGTCCCTATGAACATATTGCTGAACCCCAGAAAGCCCACACTTTTGAAAATTATGCAAGTTATCAATCTTCAGTAACTATGAATCACTATTTTCAAAACCAAAAAGCATAATAGAGTGTTAATAATCCTCTTAATGAATCTACATCCATAAGATCAAAAGGAGGAAGATGGTTGAGATATCATACTACTTCTGTCTGTCCTAAACAGATACCTCACCAACTGGCTAAATCAAGGCGGTTAAAAAAAAGTTATTGTGAGCAGTGCTTTCGTACAGCTGTCTCTGGATGCCGAGGAGGAGAGGAGCAAAAGAGACATTAATAGATGCACCAGTTCATACAGTAGAACCGAGTGTCACACAATATTGACTCGCTTCACACGGTCTCCTGGTGCAGACAATATCACTTGGGGTTCACAAAGTGAGCTGGAAACCCCCTGCAGAGAGCTTGTTTGGAGCCTTTGTGTACAGAACGTCCATCAAGGGTTTTACAAGCTCCCCAGTACTTCCGCAACAGCCTCAGAAGCCTTTGTTACTTTTTTGGTGAACTTAGGGTATGGTCATCCCAGGCAGTGCTAGGATCCGGAGGCCTCCAGACAGCCCACACTCCCCCCACCAGCTATACCCAGACCGACAATCTTATTCGTTGGAAGAGGTTTTTAATAACATACCTTTTTTATCTTTATAGCATAAAGTCATAAATCATTTATAAAGAATTTTACACAAATATTTACAAGTCATGAGAATTAGTGACCATAAATCTTTTCTGACAGGATCCCTTCCTGTCCTGAACCACCATTGGACCACACAAGTGACCCATATCTCACCTGGTACATGCCCAGGTACTTGCCCAGGTACATCTCCTGCAAATGGTGTTATGGGTTCTCGAGAGCTGAGCTCTCTTCTGGTTTAAGGTCCAAAAAGTTGAGACTCCACTCCACGGTAGTGGAGGAATTAAAACAGGTCTATTAAGAACAACATTTTGGGGGGCTGTGAAGGTTTGTCCATGAGCATGCTTACTTAATGCGATGTTTCCCGGAGGTGGGTGGGGGATCGAGGGGTGTTGCTCACCATGATTCTACATTAAATTGATAATGGATCGTGCATTGTTGGTTTATGTAAGTGTGTTTTAATATAATGCTTTGTCTGAAGCATTTGTTGAGTTTCACCGCTAAAGTTGCCTGTCTTGGGCGCTATTTGATTGTACTAGACGTGACATCTTGCGGGAAGCTCCCACCCCTCCATGAAAGGAGAGGGAAAGAGGCCAAAATGAGAGGAGAGAAGGGAAAGGGTCACGGTAAAACAGGGGGAGGCGAGGGCAAGGCTGTTGAACAGACATTTACAAACAGTGGAAAATTGTGTTCTTTGAGGTAATTGAAGTATTTTTTCTGGCAAAACTATCCCGTAAGATGAGGCCAATAATGTGTTACTGAGCTACAGCGAGAGGACAAGAGAGAGCTGGTGAAGAAGGGACTAAACAGATTATTGGGGATAGCAGAAAAGAGGGAGCTCTGAACCTTACAGGGCAGAGGGAGAGGGGGGTTGGGAGCTGAGTGTAGAGAGAACGAGGGAGAAAGATGAGAGGGCTGGACAGCTGAGGGTTCAGTGGAGATGTAATGGGTAGACGTGTTTCACTCTCTCAATGTGTGGGTGAAATAGGGAAGACGAGGACTCGAGAGCTGAGAAAAGGCGAAAGAGGAGGCGGAAGGCAGAGAAGCACAGCCCCGAAAAGGGAAGTGAGGGGGTTCAGGAAGGAACAATCTGCATAAAGAAACGCCGAAGTGAAGAGGAGCAGAATAAGGGTAAATCTGCCAAAAGAGAGAAACTGAGTTGAGTGCGGGAGGAGAGAAAGGAGGGCAGAGGAATATGAAGTCAAAGTGTGCATGATTATATGTCAGGAAAATAAACTTGAGGGGAAGGTTAACAAACGGCCAGCTAAAAATAAGGGAGAAACCATGTTAGGGGGTAGTAACAGAACAGAGAAATCTGCAACGAAAAACCTAGAACGGAAATAGGGATGGCGTTACAAAGCCAGAACCGTGAGAGCAAGAGAGAAAAAGAGGTAGGCGAAACACAAAAGGACAGAATTGGAAAGAGAAAGGAGCCGATTTATTGAGATAAGGATTAGAGAACACCAGTACTGGGGCAGGTCAGGAAGGCACAAAGAAAACTGAGAAAAGAAAAATGCCTGATTTTCAGCCACGTGACCGTGGACAGGCCCATTTGACTCTAAATGTTAATTGTAAACTAATTGAAGTTAAATACTTATTTCTCCAGTTATAACATCCATTTACTTTTTTTGACATGCAGTGCAATGATTTGCGTTCTGTCTCAAGAACCCCCTCTTGCGCGCCTTCGCAGTGTGTCCAAAGAGATGCACCCGAGGGGGTAACGACAAACCCGCCGACCCCTCCACTCCTCTTTTTCCCGCACTGTCGGGCAGAGAACTCTCCTCCGGAGAGGTTAAGGACTCGGAGGTACAGAGAGCTCCAAGGATAAGGCAGGGTTTCACATCGGGAACATCCTCTGCTTACAAACTGAACCTGATCCCCTGCCCAGAAACAGGCCACGTGACCACCACAATTCATCCGCGAGGACAGCCAGCGGATTCCCCTCACTGCTGCAGCGCGGGGAGGGCCCCCGTGGCATGTCTCTTAGAGACCTCAGTGGGTCTCGTGTTTCTGCACGGGCATAAATAAGAAGACTCCATGCAATAAAACCTGTCAGCCGTTTCCTGTCACTGTGGCGAGGTCCTGTCTCAGTGTGTAGGTGGAAACTATCAGAGCACGTGACTATGCGTGTCAGAGGTGTCCTTGTATGAAGGGCACCTTTGTATCAAAGGTATACATGGCTGTGTCTGTCTTCTTAGCAGATGAACTTGTACACCGGGGGAGAAGGGTTAGGGGGTGCGGGGTCTGTAAATCAGAGATGCCTTTTTCTGGTGGTCTGGTGGTGCTACCCCGAGTGTCTGTATTAGAAGCCTCCATGGCAGAGCCTGCCTTTCTGTCAGGGGTGTGTGGGAGATGCTCCATGTGTGACTGCAATGTCCTGAGGGAGGGGCCGTGACCTCTGCTGCACGAGACTCAGAACAGAAAAGCTGAAATCAGCCTGGGGTTACTTATACCGTGTTCCAGAGGGCACCTGGCTTGGCAGTTTGTGCGTGGTGTTTTCTACTAGAGCAGGCCAAGACTAATAGAACCCGGAGACCACCAGAAGGCCCTCAGCCCGACAAACTTATTTGTTGGAAGAAGTTTTTTAGTACAAATTTTTGTCTTGATATTTTATCACACATATCTAAACCATAAATCACTTCAAATAAACTTCAGTCATATTTACAAAACATAAATCATATTCATAAGATGTAATCTGTAACCATAAATCATTTTCTTAAGACAGGAAGATCCCTTCCTGTCTTGAACCACCATTGGACCACACAAGTGAACCGTACTTCACCAGTATCCCTGGGGGGGCGGCTGCCCTGACTTCACCATTCCTTGCTCACACGCTCAGGGTTCTGCCCCCCGCCAAACACCAATCTGCCAAGGGGTGTAACGGGGCAGCCAGGAGCGGGAGCCCCATGGCCCCCCCAGTGATCTGGGCTCCCTACCCCTTAATCTGGTGTGTACATCCGCAGGTTGGCTCAGGACTTGAGGATCCTATCTCTGGTGTTATCCCGGGGCCCCAGCCTTGAGGACCCCTCTGTTGCTTTTGGTTACTTTAAGACCTCACTTTCCGCTAATACCTTCTTCACAACCTAAATTAAGGTGAGGGTGGGTGGGACAACGACGAACCGTGCCGATTCTCCAGCCGCCACGACACAAGAAGACCGAGCCTTCCTGGGGTGGCGCTTATGTAGCCCCCCACCGGCACGCAGCGGCTGGAACTGGATCGGCGGCCGTCGCAGCTGCAACGTTCTCATTCTTTTTGGACTTCCGCCCCCACACCTCGCGAGGCGTGGGGGCGGAAGTACTATGTCAGCCCCACACACAACTAGTGCGAAAGGGTTTGGGCCATGGCAACCCAGTTTCCTAAGAGGCCGCACCCCCCCATTTTGGGGGGCGCTTTTCCCCTAGAACCCGGAGACCACCAGCAGGCCCTCACCCGACACCGGCTATACGCAGACCGACAAACTTATTTGTTGGAAGAAGTTTTTTATTACGAATTTTTGTCTTGATATTTTATCACACATATCTAAACCATAAATCACTTCAAATAAACTTCAGTCATATTTACAAAACATAAATCATATTCATAAGATGTAATGTGTATCCATAAATCATTTTCTTGTGACAGTATCCCTTCCTGTCCTGAACCACCACTGGACCACGCAAGTGAACCGTATTTCACCACTATCTTAGGAGGGGCTGCTGGCCTGACTTCACCGTTCCTTGCTTACATGCTCAGGGTTCTCCCCCCCTCCAAACACCAATCTGCCAAGGGGTGTAACGGGGCGGCCAGGAGCGGGAGCCCCATGCCCCCCCCCCAGCGATCTGGGCTCCCTACACCTTAATCTGGTGTGTACATCCACAGTTTGGCTCAGGACTTCAGGATCCTATCTCTGGTGTTATCCCAGGGCCCCAGCCTTGGGGACCCCTCTGTTGCTTCTGGTTACTTTAATACCTCACTTTCTGCCACGAGGGCGACCAGGGTCCCAATGGTCCTTCGCCCTCCCCACCCGCAAACAAGCTGCGAGAGAAAAACCACATGTCGGAAATAAACTGGTCAGTACCTGCATCTGACAAGTGCACCATATCCTTGTGGAACATGCCGGGACCCTTTAAAAGTTTATGCGGAATGTTCGATAATCGCTCCGGGCCCAGGCATAATCTGGCCATTTCTGCATTGAGTGTACGCACAGAGACATTGATTGTTCGTGATTTAATTCCTGGGCCCCACTTGCGGCGAGGCACCATGTGAGACCAAGCAATGGCCGCATTCGGGTATTGTTTTGATAACTTCGTGATTTCCAGAAAGATTGTTTCTCTCAGTTCCTTGCGGCCCAAGCGCACCAAATCATTGCCTCCTAGGTGAATAATGATGAGATCCGGGAACTGGAGTCCCTCGAATCTTCTAGCCAATGCGACGAGCTGTTGAAGCTGTGCGATTAACATTCCGCCAACCCCGCACCATCGGAAAGCCACGTCTTGGCTTGCCGCCGGATTCGGCTCACAGAGCTGTTGCACCTTGTAGGCCGCCCGTCGAACAAACAAATGCCCCAAGACCCATACCACATGTGGCACCTTTGAACTGAAATGAAAGGAAAATTGAATGAGGAGACCACACTTAAGCAACCATCGTAAAGAAGAAGTACTGATCAGACCAATTCAGGCCTGATGAAACGCTTATAACAATTAGATGACCAGCGACCAATGGACTTCACCTCGGCTACTGGCAGCCCTGCGCCGGTTGCTAACGTAGCTGCACCAATCCAGAATGAATGGGGGGAGTATCCCAGCGGGTCAACCCCTACTCCCCTAAGCGACGCTTTGAAGACCTCTGAGAACTGGTAGCGAGATAGACATTCCCCGTTAGCATGAATAAAAAAGGCAGTAGACCCCGCAGGAGGACGGGCTAACAGATACGCTCTCACTAGACACACAGGGCAGAGGGGGGACCCGTTTGCCACCCTGAGTGTGATGCCCCATGGCCCCCCTAGTGATCTGGGCTCCCTACCCCATAATCTGGTGTGTACATCCGCAGGTTGGCTCAGGACTTCAGGATCCTAATCTCTGGTGTTAGCCTTGGGGACCCCTCTGTTGCTTTTGGTTACTTTAATACCTCACTTTCCGCTAATACCTTCTTCACAACCTAAATTAAGGTGAGGGTGGGTGGGACAACGACGAACCGTGCCAATTCTCCAGCCGCCACGACACAAGAAGGCCGAGCCTTCCTGGTAGGGCACTTATGTAGTCCCCCACCGGCGTGTAGTGGCTGGAACTGGATCGGCGGCCGTCGCAGCCGCAACATTCTCATTCTTTTTGGACTTCCGCCCCCGCACCTTGAGAGGCGTGGGGGCGGAAGTACTAGGCCAGCCCCAATCACAACTAGTGCGAAGAGGTTTGAGCCTCGGTGGCCCCGTTTCCCCATTTCCGCGCCCCCCCCTTCATGGGGGGCGCTTTTCCCTTTTTATATACCTAGAGCTGGCATTGCCTCAGAGAGTGCCCTGGGCGAAACCATTTTTGGCACCCCTTCTATTTCATCTCTTTAACTGTGTGTTGAAAAAAATGGGAGGGGTGATGTGAAATGAGAGGGCAAGAGAAAGGAGAGCTGATAAGCAGTCAAATTACAGACAAGGACACCAGCAGCATCCAGAAACACTGAAGCCACTTCGGAAGAAGACTGTTTTCAGGCTGGTCCTCCACTCCTCAAATGGTCCGCGCCCTGGGCATGGGCCAAGTTCACACCAACTGAAGTCTGGCCCTGGACAAACTGGTGGACAAAAAAGAGCAATGTACTGGAAGAATGTGGCTCAAATAATTACCAGTGGCTAGGATTAATTCAAGCATTGCACCCATCTAATTTTTTTTCTGCATCAGGCTTCAATCTTAATCCTGGCTAATTGCCTAAGAGCTAATTATTCCTATATATATAACTATATAGAATTTGATGAGACTACAAAATGTCAGTTAGCGTTGACTATGTTTGACAAAACCACCGGTTTTGATTTAAACAATTCTTCAAAGGACTGAAACACCAAAGCGAGTTTTTGTGAAATTCCTTTAACTCAGATCTTGAAATACATAAAGTGAAAGAAAAGTGTACTGTCCTGTGAAGAGCAATCAACTATTGAACTTTTGCACGTTCATACAGTACAACCAAGAAAGGCAAACAATCGAAAACCGACTATGCAGAACAGGTTTCTCATGTTCAAGCGTTCAGGTCCACTGTCTGACAGACAGCAGCTGTTACTGACTCAAAAATGTTTTGTCGGTGGGGCAGGCACTTCCTAAGCAGTGGTTATGAGATAGTTCCCTTTTGTATGTGTTTATTTGCTCAACCAAAAAGTATTTTTAATTTCTGAATTTTCAATGTACTGGCAAAGGAGCATAAGACTTGTCCAAAGCATGCAATGTATCCTCATATGCAGTAATCTGTTTGAAACGTGATATTTCACTACGATTCACCAAACAAATATTTATTCTAAAATATATCTCTTTTGGGCAAAATATATTTTTCATTTTTCAATTTTAGGCAAGCCTTAGGGATTTTCACAGTTTACAGATGGCTTGAACTCCTGATTGGAAACAAGAGGGCCAAATGCCAAAACTCTGAGTGCCACACCTCATTGGCAGATGGAAGCGTGGTTAGCTACCCTTCTCTATTCCCCCAAAACTCATTATTCTAGTTCTATTTATTTCCAAGATAATCATAGGCCCAAATAAAATTATTTTGTTAGACTTCTATTATAGAATCAAATTGATCTGAAGAGCACACACAAAAGCTCAAAAAAGTGTGTATAATTGCATCAATTTCGTTTGATTTCATTCACTCAAATAGGCCATAACCTTAAGTTCCATGGTTATCCTAAAAACTGTGCATGACCACTAACCACCAACTCCAGCTCTTCTCCAAATGTTAGCCCTTAACAGCTCTGCCTGAGTATTGACCACATACTTCTCCCCATGTCACAGCAACAGCTCCTGAAGCCCTTCTTCGCTATTTAACTCATAAACCATCTATTCTTCCAGCCGGAGACACCCTGCGCTCTGCCTGGGGATTATCTGCAGATGTCATGCCTGGTCTGAAGCCCAGTCACCTGGATTGTGTTTTGCTGTTGGAGATGAACGCCACCTCTTATTTAGTGCTCCGGTATTAAGAGTTCCCTGACCTTTGACTACAACCTCAATCATTTGCCTGGCGACTCTTCAGCCACAGATTCCTTCTTTTGCTGATACTAAAATGTTACATGTCAATTGAGTACAGACTCCATTCCTTACCTGACACTCGGCTGTTGAAGTGCCACCTGACTACATACTTCCTGACTGGTGCACAGTGGCTAAAGTGCCACTTGACCAAAGATGACATATCACATCCTTTCCAGGCATTCAACTTCTAAAGTGTTATTGTACCATCGACCCCAGGCTCCATCTCTTGCCTGGAGCTCAGATGCTAAAGCATTATTGGACCATAAACCCCAGGCTTCACCCATTGCCTGGCAATCAGATGTTAAGGTGTTATTGGATCATTGACCCCAGGCTTCATCTCTTTCTTGTTGTTCAGATGCTGAAGTGTTATTGGACTGTAGGCCCAAGGCTCCAACCCTTACCTGGCGTTCAGATCCTAAAGTGTTATTAGACCATAGGCCCGAGACTCAAACCTTTGCCTGGCACTCAGATCCTAAAGTATTATTGGACCTTCACCTCAAGGCTCCAACCCTTTAATGGCGTTCAGATCCTTAAGTGACATTGGACCATCGATCCCAGGCTTCATCCCTTGCCAGGTGCTCACAAGTCTAGTGGCTTCCTGATCACTGACTCCATCCCTTTACTGGCGTTGAGCATCTAAGAGCTGCTTCTAACTCTCCAGTCTCTGTTGCTCTTTCCAGGGCACTCGCAGGTCAGGTGTTTCCTGCTATGAAAATTTGACTGATCTACACTCAACACCCAGAGTGATAGATCCTTCAGTCAGAGGTGGCTAGCTCAGACCCACGTCTCCACCATCCATCTGGATCAGACTCACTGACATTTGATGAATGGCCGGATTCATAGCTCGTGAAGAGCCCTGCAAACAGTCCTCTGGCTGACCAAGCAGGCAGACCCACCAGGGTCCCATAAAGCATGTTGGACCGGAGGGCAAAAATCCGGACACGGCCTTCCAGGAAATCTAATTACTGCTCCTCGGAGAGAAATGTGTTTCCATTTAAAGTTCTGGGGTCGTGTTTATTCTCCCTCTTCTCGCCTTCATTGAAGCTTTCTCTAGTTCCCACTAGTTCTTTTTCTTGGACCGGACCTTCTCTGCCTCAGGAGGTGAAGCCTTTTAAATGAAATAACAGACAAGCGAAGGCATCGATGCACCTGACACATTGTGATGACTAATTAGCAACAGTCTCCGGCAACAATTGCAACCCACAATTCTGAGGGTTCGAGAAACGGTACCTGAGCAATGACTGGACAAATTATGTTCCAGATAAGATCTCTCTTATAGGGTCTAGACGAGTCAGAGAAGTAATCAATCCTCATTATTCTGCACACTTTCCAAGAAGTGCCTAAGAGCGCATGATTTAAAACATATTAAACACCTAGACCTCTTCCCTAGTCTTTTGCAGTTATGGTGTTCAAAGAGGTAAATTCCTTTTGCAGTCTTCTCAAAGATATATGGCAAATTTTGCAACTTTTTGAAGTGAAAAGTGTTTCTCACTTAACGTGCAAATCCTGACTTTGACTATAAATTGCGGTGTACATGCACTTGATTTACAAACAAAATAGGATTCAATACAATAGTTCACGTTAACAGTATTCATATGTGCAGTGCAAATGTCCCTGGAAAAGCTTTTCAAAACCTTTCGTTGAAGCACTCTGCACAACGTCCCCATACTGAGTTGGCTTGATTCGATTGAAAATGTTCTTGCATTATGAAAAAAAAAATCTCTTCTGTCGCAAATAATGTAAAATGGGTCAAAAATCTGGATTTTTGTTGGTGTAAAAACATTTGTCATGCCCCTACCTTAAGGGAAGCGTTGTGGGTTAAAGAGGGTGTGTAAAAAGAGGCAGTTAATCTAAAGTTAAAATCTGGTTCAGGTACTTAAGAGTCATGTATTCAGAGTCAACCCTGCACTAGAGAACCCAGGATAGGAAAATGTCAATGTTTCCACCGTGTAAAGGAGTTTACCTGGAGTAAAGAGAGTTAAGTCTGATCTTCACTGCTTCATCTTCTTGAGTCATCTGTGCACTGTTTTCAGTTTGCACACTTAAGCCAACAGTCTTTGTTCGCCAAAGGCCCAATTATAAACGAGGAGCGGTATCCCTGCCCGATTACAGGTTATGCTGATAATGCACGGCCTTGCATTTTCCCCCTAATTCTAGGCCTGGTAAATTGTAAAGTCTGCTAATTGGGGGTGGAAACACTGGCTTGAATCATTAACTACAGCCCCGGTAGCCCCAATTACCGGACATTTTGTAAGGAGACCCTGCTACATGGAACTAGCCTGTGGTAAGTGGTCGGGGGTTTCTTGTGTGAGCTCTTTTAAAATATTTACATCGATTAGGTCAAAGCAACATTTTTGTTAAGCCCCATGAAATCTGAGATATTGCGAATTTCGCTTTATGCGAAATATGCAAAGTTTTATAAAGTTTGCAGTGTGAACTACTGCATGTTTGTCCCAGGGGTCTGGTCCTAGCTTAAAATGTCTTACAAAAATATTTCCTCATTGAGCCAGTCCCTTACAGGGATTGCCTGTGGCTTACCAATGCACATAAGGTATGTCTGTACAGCATATTATCACACGAGATGCTACTAAGTGAATTTAACGAAGTTTTATGTAATTTTCGAAAAATTGCTTTATGAGCCGTTACTAGCAAAGTGCAGTGTAATTTAGAGCTCCTGGTTGTATTATATTTTTGATAACTAAATGGTATTTAACCGTATTTGTCTGCTCATTTTATCCATACTTATTAACGTTTATCATTTTGTTCTGGTAGAAAAAAATAAGTATTTTTGTTCAATTATTTAACTGAAAAATCTACCCTTGTGCTTGAATGCCAAAAGAAGACACTCATGAAAACATTGCGATTGCAGTGCAAGCAATGGGATGCTTTGAAGTAGCTCGCTTGCTAAATATTATTTGCTCGCTTGGCCCTAACCACCCTAGTCTTTCCTGATTCACTTCCCTTTGTGACCTTGGCTGCACAGCATCCTCTGATACACTTATAAGCACAATCTTGTACTCCAGGCTACACATGCCTTTGTCTACAGTTGGTTTGTGTGTAGTGATGTACATTGTAGTCTGGAAGTTTGTTGTTTTGCGTGCACGGTGCCTGCATGCTTGAAGGACTTTGTGAAAATGGATCTCATATAGTGCGTTCAGTTATGTGAACAGGTGCATGTTCTGTGGGTGAGCACTCAACTTAAAGTTGTGTGGAATGAACCTTTGTGTATTCACAACACAATCGTCAAACATAATAATGTAATCAATACTGGTTACACCTCATTTATTTTGGGTGGCTATTGGTCTGGCAGCCACGACTGACGAGTGGATAGTTAATAAAAATAAATCGTGCTCCGAGGGTTTTTATTTTTAAAAATAAATTCAGGCTAAGATACATTGCCTTCTGTCTGCATCTATGTGTACATATCTGTAAACATGGAAATTCAATAGATTTTTTGTATTACAGTGGTATTGTTTGATTCTATTTACTATTATTGTTATGTTTTTATATAGTCCTCCACACTCCACCACGCATGGAGCAATTTTGAAAGCATGCAGTACTTACATAGGCTGTGCAAAGGCTGCACCCGCTAGCATTCCATAAAGGTCATACTAAAATTGTCCAGTTTGCATAATTTAGAAGGGAACACTTGGGTCAGGAATCAGATTGTAATACGATGCTGTTTGGTTTGATGAAGAGGAGGTTATTTTCTAGCTTGTGGTCTTTAGTGAAAAAACACTTTGTTTCTTGCAACAGAGTGATAGTGAGACGTGCGCGTAGTCAGGTTTTACCATTTACACGTTTGGTAAATTTTATTTTGTATTTATATTGTCTTTCACAAGAAGAGCTTTACAGACAACAGCAGGACCTACAGTAAATGAGATCTCTACAACAGACAATGTATTGACCAGGAGTGTTAGCAGTAGGGTACGGTCAGCTGGAAAGTACAGGATTTTACAATCATAGAGAGGGTGTCCGGGGGATCCATAGAAGTTGGGAATGGATGCCATGGTTTTCGAAGCTGTGTTCTAGACACAGGTACTAGTGTTTGAGGAGGGCTTGATAGCATAAGAGCTGGGCATCTTCAGTGTAGAGGTGCAAGGGGAGAAAAAGAACTGCAACAGGACTGGCATATGGAGCTTTTGGGACAGGGGTGTTCGTGGTGTCCTACACAAAGAGATTTTTTTCTCTTTTCCCTGTCAATTTAGTTATATATAATGCTTATAGGTGGAATCTTTAGGGCATGCCAGAGCTGTAATTGTGCCACAACTGGAAAACATTTACATTTCAGGATGTTGTAAATGTGTAGACAACTCAAACACGGTTTTTCTGCAAAAGAGGATTTTTTTCATTAGAATCTTCCCAGTAAGTCTCTTTTGACAGGAAAAATAATCTGCAAATAGGACTCGGAAGGCGCCAGCAGGCCATTTCCCCAACACAGGTCATACACCACCGACAAGACACTTAATTCGTTGGAAGAAGTATTTATTTAAATACTTTTGTTTAAGATCAAAATTCATTAATCAACTTAACATCATGCAAAAAACATCTTATGCAAATTACTCAATTAATCGTTTTCACTGCACATCCTAAATCTATAAAGATACGTATATATTTTACATTTTTGTAACCATACCATTTTTGACAGGATCCCTTCCTGTCCTGAACCTCCTTTGGACCACACAGGGACTGGTTGTCACCTGTATCCCTAGGGGGGGCGGCACCCCAGCTTCCTCTGTTCCTTGCCCCCATGCTCAGGGTCCCGCCCCCTCTCCAAACACCAATCAGCCAAGGGGTGTACCGGGGCGGCCGTGGGCATGAGCCCCGTGACCACCCCAGTAATCTGGGCTCCCTACCCCCAATCTGGTGTGTCCATCCGCAGGTTGAGCCCAGGACTTCAGGATCCTATCTCTGTTGTTATACCGGGGCCCCACCCTTGGGGTCCCCTCTGTTGCTTCAGGTTAATTTAGTCTCTCTTCTTCCGCCTAATCTAAGGAGAGGGTGGGTGGGTCAAGATGGAGGCCGAACGTCCGGGCCGCCGCGCCAACAAGAAGAAGGCCGAGCCTTCCGTGGGGGTGCTTTTAAGCCCCCCACTGGCTCGCGGCGGCCCAGACCGGTTCGTCCCGCACGTTGGCCAAACGTTTCTCCCCAGAGGAATTTCCGCTCCCACGTCTCGCGAGGCGTGAGAGCGGAAGCCTCGGCCAGCCTGCGCACAACTAGTGCGAGGTTTTGGCCCCGGCGCCCCGACCCCTAAGGGGTCGCGCTCCCCCCATGTTGGGGGGGCGCTCTTCCATAGGACTCGGAAGGCGCCAGCAGGCCATTTCCCCAACACAGGTCCTACACCACCGACAAGACACTTAATTCGTTGGAAGAAGTATTTATTTAAATACTTTTGTTTAAGATCAAAATTCATTAATCAACTTAACATCATGCAAAAAACATCTTATGCAAATTACTCAATTAATCGTTTTCACTGCACATCCTAAATCTATAAAGATACGTATATATTTTACATTTTTGTAACCATACAATTTTTGACAGGATCCCTTCCTGTCCTGAACCTTCTTTGGACCACACAGGGACTGGTTGTCACCTGTATCCCTAGGGGGGGCGGCACCCCAGCTTCCTCTGTTCCTTGCCCCCATGCTCAGGGTTCCGCCCCCTCTCCAAACACCAATCAGCCAAGGGGTGTACCGGGGCGGCCGTGGGCATGAGCCCCGTGACCACCCCAGTAATCTGGGCTCCCTACCCCCAATCTGGTGTGTCCATCCGCAGGTTGAGCCCAGGACTTCAGGATCCTATCTCTGTTGTTATACCGGGGCCCCACCCTTGGGGTCCCCTCTGTTGCTTCAGGTTAATTTAGTCTCTCTTCTTCCGCCACGAGGGCGACCAGGGCCCCAAAGGTCCTTCGCCCTCCCCACCAGAGAAGAGGCACCCAGCAAAGAACCTCATATCGGCTATGAATTGGTCAGTACCAAGATCAGACAAATGCACCAGGTCCCTGTGAAACATTTCGGGTCCTTTTAATTGCCTATGAGGAATGTTCCACAAACGGCCTGGACCAGGGCAGAGTTTCGACATTTCTGTATTGAGTCTCCTAACAGACACATTGATTGTCCTTGGCTTAATTCCTGGACCCCATTTTTTTCGTGGCACCATGTGGGACCAAGCAATGGATGCGTGTGGGAATTGTTTTGCAAGCTGCGTAATTTCCAGAAATATGGCCTCCCTGAGTGCCTTACGACCTAAGTGCACCAGATCGTTGCCCCCGATGTGAATGATGATGAGGTCCGGGGAATGGAGCCCTGCACATCTATGAGCCAGGTCCACCAACTGTTGCAGCTGTCTAATTCCTGCGCCGCCAACCCCGCACCACCTGAAAGCCACATCTAAGCTTGCCGCCTGATTCGGTTTACGGAGCTGCTGCAACCGGTATGCCGCCCGACGAACGAATGAATGCCCCAACACCCACACCACACGAGGGTCCATCTACTGAAATAAAGGAAAATTGCGTGAGAAAAAGGAATAACCGCGCAGACATGCCCAAATAATCACTTCCTATAACAGTTCTGGCCTCACTTAGCGCTTATAGCAACTGGAAGACCATCTTCCAATAGCTTTCACCTCTGAGATTGCCATGCCAGCACCCACCGCGAAGGTGGCCGCGCCAATCCTGAATGAATGGGGGGAGTACCCTCCCGGGTTGACGCCTGCTGTTAATAGTGTAATCTTTAGCACCTCTGCAAATTGGTAACGTGACAAGCAGGCCCCATTAGCATGTATGAATAGGGCAGTGGAGTTCACAAAGGGGCGTACCTTCTAGTAAGCAGCTAGATTGGCTACAGGGCATATTGCTGACCCATGCGCTGCCCTTAGAACAATCCTCGCTCCTTTACCTAACTGATCAGTTTTTGATTTACGCAGATGTATAGTGGTAGCGTTACTATCGACCGATACATCACGCCACTGAAGGCCCCCTGCGTGGTCATTCGTAGAGCCACCTATCAATTCCCCTATGCGAAAAGCCCCGTAAAAGGCCACAGTGAATGCCCCTGTGAATAAGTTAGCCTCAAACTGTGAGAAAGTAACCAAGGTGACTGAGCTCACCAATTTTTCCAATAATTGCGGGGTTATGGGTCGCCTGGCGTCTATTCTAGGACCGTCTGCTCTAGACCACCCCACTAGCGCCTGCTTAATAACAAATGCATAGAGCCTAGAATCTTGCCCTCTTATTTTGGCAAAAAAGCGTATGGCTGACAAGTTGGCTTTTGCGCAAGATACTGGTTTACCCTGGGTCTTTAAATGCTGCAAAAAGGCACAGATTGCTTCTGATGAAAACCAATCTGGAATGTTCACTGATGTCAAGAACCGTCTATAATGCCAGAAAGCCCTTTCATAAGCCCCCCTAGTGCGTTTTGCCAATGATGACACTACTAAGGCATTTAATGCGGGACACCAATCTTCCACAGTGATGTTGGGAACTCCGTCATCCTCATCGCCACCTGTGGGTGGAACCTCTGAAAATCCTGCATTAATGATCGAGACAAAGCATCAGCTGCATTGTTATTCACCCCTGGAACATGCTTTGCTCGGAATGTGACGTTGAGCTTCAAACACCTCAGCACCAAATGTTTCAGCAATCTCAGTACCCATCTGCAACTAGCTTTTTGTCTATTAATACTCTCTACGACAGCCATGTTGTCTGACCAGAATACCACAGATTTGTCTCTTAATATGTCGCCCCATACTGATACAGCGACGATGATGGGAAATAATTTCAAAAATGCAATATTTTTGGTGAGTCCTAGGCCAACCCAATCACTTGGCCAATCTGCCCTGCACCAGGCGGACCCCAGGATGGCCCCGAACCCCACACTGCCTGCCGCGTCTGTGAATAGACCGAAGGCGGGGCTGTCTACTGTCTGGTGCGGCCAAATTACCGCCCCATTGAAGTCCTGCAGGAAAGCGTCCCATACTCTAAGATCCTCCTTCACCTCAGCTGACAGTCTGGTGTGGTGGTGCTTCTCTGTTAAACCAGCCATGGACCTAGCTATGGATCTGGAAAAGGGGCGGGCCATGGGGATGATTCTCAAGGCGAAGTTCAATTGTCCCACCAGAACCTGCAGTTGGTGAAGTGTGACCTTAGTATGGGACAGGACGGTCCGGATGGACCCTTTAAACGCATGGAGCTTATCTGAAGGAAGGCGGCACTCACCCGCCTCCGAGTCAATTTCGATGCCCAGAAAAGTGATGCAAGTGGAGGGGCCCTCAGTTTTTTCTTGCGCAATTGCGACCCCAAATTCCTTGAACATGGCAGTTAGTGACTGTAAGGCCCAAAGGCATTTTTTAGACCTAGGTGGACCTAGGACTAGAAAATCATCCAAGTAATGGATCACGTTATCATGATTGGTACGCCTGGTGAATATCCATTTTAAAGCTGAGCTGAACTGCTCAAAATAACTGCATGACACACTGCACCCCATGGGCATACACTTGTCATAAAAATAGCCCCCATTAAACTGAAATCCCAGGAGATGGTAATCTTCAGGGTGGACTGGCAAGAGCCGGAAGGCTGCCTCAATATCTGTTTTGGCTAGCAGCGCACCGTGCCCCAGAACCCTCAGCTTTTCCAACGCCTGATCGACAGTAGCATAGCGAACTGAGCAGAGGACTGGGTCAATAGCATCATTTACTGAAGCCCCCCTGGGGGCTGACAGGTTATGAATCAACCTGAACTGACCAGGGTCTTTCTTGGGTACTACCCCTAAGGGGGAACAGACAAAGTCATTAGCGGGGGGGACTGGAAAGGCCCAGAGAATCTGCCTAATGTGCATTCTTTAGCAATTTTTCTTGCGACCACTTCATGGTTCCTTACAGCAGACAGCAAATTCCTGCAGTGTTTTAGGGGAGGACCCTGGAGGCTGGAATTCTAAATCCCTGGGAGAAACCTTTGATCAATAATCTAGCAGAAGCTTTGGCTGGGTAGATCTTCAACCAGGGGATAAGTGCTTCTAGGTCAATTGGCGAGGGCAAGGATGAACTATATATTGGGCTTACTCCCTTCTTTAACTTTATCCCTTGATCTTTTAAGGCATTTAAACTCGGGGTGGGAAGGATGCCCGCAAAATGAACAGGAGTGCCTGAACTTGCACGTCCCGGCTGGGCGTGAACATATCTTTCTGTTGAACGCCCAACATGATCCTTTTTTGTCATTCGCGTACTGTGCTCGAAAGGGCTGCTTAGTGGGTAACTTGTTATTAACGCATTCTAACCAAACATTCACTTCGGTCTGGTCCCACCCTATCGTTGGGTCCTCCACCTTTGCCCACCTGAAATCCCTGTCATATTCCAGCCAAGCGTTTCCTCCATACGCATGGTGAGCTTTTAATATCTTGTTTGCATAGAATATCATAGCGGTCCCAGTTTCTGGCTTTTTCTCAAGCATAACTGACATAAACACATTGTAACCGAACAACCAATTTGTAATGTTCTCCTCAATTTTTTGTTTTTTCTCGCCAAATGTCGAGGACTTTGTCTCCTTTTCCTTTGTCTCTACTTCCCTTCTCTTAGCCCTAAGCAGGCTAAAAATATCTACAAATTCCCCTTTCCATATTCTCTCTTTTATCTCTGGAGCCACGTGCGCAGCTAACTTCCCTGGCCTGGACAGCAGAGTGTCCACCCCTGACCCTTCAGCAGAAGCAAGTGGTTTTGTGGCACTGACGCTTTGTTCGCTGCCCTTACCATGCTCTTTTTCCACCTGCGGAGTCTGATTGAGCGAGCCTGATGCCAGGCTGACACCGGGACTGTCTGACGACACCTGCAAAGAAGGAACAACACGCGCCGCCGCCAAAGCTTCAACCTGGTGCTTCAGATCTTGCACTGAACTCTGAAATGAATCGCTAGCCCATGGAGTTGTGGGGGGGGTGGAGGGGCAGGGGGTGCACTCAACTTAGACAGCATCTGAGATACTTCCAATAGGGACTGGGTTGTTGGGTCTTGAGGCACTCCTGGGGGAATTTTCTCACTCCGTCCCATCACTGACGCTGTTACCCCCACCGGTGTCACCCCCTGGGTACTGCAGGATGGGTGGATGGGCAATCCTGTAGTTGGGGCTGCTAATACTGCTAAAGATCGCGGTATGTCAGCCAGCATGGAATCCACCCCTAATGACGTGCCCGGAACCTCTATCACCTCAATTGGTTGAGGCACTGGATTAACTCCTGTGACTGATGTAGATAAGGGGGGGCCCAGGGGAACTGGATCCGCCGTAGGAGGTGGAGGGGGGGGGGTGCCTGTATTTCACTTGGTTGTTGGACTGCTGCGAGCTGCTTTTTACTCCTACGTTTTACTGGAGGGAAAGCTGCGCGCTGGGCTACATGTGCACGACGGGGGCGAGAAGGCCCCTCCTCACCCTCATCCCCCTCTGAAGGGACGTCCCCCCCATCTGAGACACCGTCATCCAATTTTGCCAAAACTAATTTTAAAAGCTGGGCCAAGTCAGGGTCAGTTCCCTTCCTTTTCCCCAACCTCACCCTAGTTGGTGCCATAGTTTAACAATAAGATGGGAAACCCCGTGAACAAGGATGCAGCGGCTGCAGTACACTTACCCAAACACAGATACCCAACAAGTGAAATCTTTTTAAAAACAGTCCCCAAGTTAAATTGCAAGTTATTCAGGTTAGTAAATATTAACCCTCCTGTAAAACCTGTAAATAGATTGTGTTAATCAACATCAGCCAAATTGTACAAACGTGCTTTGTACACTTTCAAAACACAAATGGCGAAGGCTTTGATGCTAATAACATGCAATTTGCACAGCATATATAACTAATCCTAACTTAGTGTAAAGGGATCACCACTAACACGCTGCTCCCTAGGTAAATTACAATAAAATTAAATTACCTAAAAGATATTGACCCACGCCTAATATGCTGCACCCCTGGGGCTCAAGCACCCTACGCTAGTTTTACGCGCAGCAAATCGCGTTTTTTCAGCTCAAGATATTACTAAGGGCATTGGTGGTATCCAAACCCCTGTACACAGCTAGCCTGCTGCGCCACAGGTACTTGACCCTGCCACTGAGCTAAAGCTCCCGGATACCTGATTCTGGGGGGGAACCCCTAACAGGTGAGCGCGCGCACAGCCAACACTCCTCCTAAACACGGAGCCCCGTCACCGTGCGCTCACTCACCTCTTTATTCCGAAAATTGGGCCCCGGGATCTGTCGCCTGCTCCTTCAATCACTCCCCTCTGAAGCTGTTCCTGTGTGCCCCCACGACGATGTCCAACTTCTGCCAATTTGGCCCGCGATCTGCCGCCTGCCCGTGAAGAAATGCTGCAACGTCCTTGAAAGCAGTCCGCGACCTGCCGCTCCCCCGCGATGCCAATCGGAGACCAGAACACCCAGCTGAGGGGAAGAGGGAAGATGCCGAAAACGTCCTCGAAATGCAGAGAAGATGCCGCAAGATGGAGGCCGAACGTCCGGGCCGCCGCGCCAACAAGAAGAAGGCCGAGCCTTCCGTGGGGGTGCTTTTAAGCCCCCCACTGGCTCGCGGCGGCCCAGACCGGTTTGGCCCGCACGTTGGCCAAATGTTTCTCCCCAGAGGAATTTCCGCTCCCACGTCTCGCGAGGCGTGAGAGCGGAAGCATCGGCCAGCCTGCGCACAACTAGTGCGAGGTTTTGGCCCCGGCGCCCCGACCCCTAAGGGGTCGCGCTCCCCCCATGTTGGGGGGGCGCTCTTCCAGAGTATTTTTCACATTTTCTTCATGAAAACCTTGCTTTCTGCCACCCCACATGTTTTAGGTTCACAAACAACGAGAAGTTAAAGTTTGTATGGTTTTTGGGTACAAAAATTAAAGTAGTTGAGGTTGTATGACTTTGTTCTGCCATAGTAATCTCGCGCAGGCATCACTGGTGGTGCTGCCTATCAACCTTCCATAGCTAGGCCTGGGTGAAATTTAAATTGAACCAGCATCATTTGCGTAATTTCTGGAATTTCGTTTTAAGCTTGCAATGCGAAGTTCCCAAAATTATGCCATTATGCCACTTCATGAAACATTCCATTTGGGGTAAAAATCTAGTGAGACTGCATGGGACCAACTGACCCTGAATGGCTGTTGTTCTCTCTGCTTTTGCAGTATCACTTTTTTCAGAGCAACATGCATCCTAGCTTCAAAACCTGCCATGAAGATGCTTTTTGCACTAAAGTATGATGCAAAACGACTGATTCACATTTTAGGTATATACAAGTAATTTCAGTTCCTTTTGCGAAATTTCACATAACGGTGTGAAAGCAAAGTCCGAGAATTTCCCTAGCTACAGCCCAGACACTGTTCTGTGACAGTGAGAGGCACAGTAAGTGCAGAGTGTATTTGGGATACAGAAATTAGATGGACAATGTGTGGTAGGAAAAGGAAAGGAAGACTAATTATCTTAATGCATGAATGAGGAGTTTATGCAGGACTCTATTGGTCTCAGTCAGTGTGCTTATGTAGTCATGTTAAGAGAAGGTAGGGTTGCTCTTGATAGAAAAGAGTTGTATCCACAGGCTTCTTTGTGTCCAGGATGGAACACCATGTGAAGCCAAGGTGGAGGCTGTTAGTGTGGTCATATTTGAGGACCACATTGAAGAGGATCTCTCTTGGCAGATTGATAACTGTGGTGGAATGGATCATAACCATACCGAGAATATAAACTTTGGTGGCAGTTGCTGTGGCTATGAAGATACAAAGGTGTGTGAGTCTGTCAAACAGTGCGTGTTTTTAGGCTGGAGGCAAGGGAAGGATGGCATTAAGAAGAAAAACAATGAGAGATGTAAAAGTGGCAGCGGTAACTGAAGAGGTAACATGGCTAATTTGGGTTTTATATGGATCAAACATGATGCTTTGCAGTGCTCTCCAAACAGAATAACTGAAAGCTGTTCATAAATTGTTTGTAAAGTTGGAGATGAAAATGAAAAGATGATTTGGTTATCACAAGGAAACAGGTGACATGAAAAGTTGGAAGAGGGGATAATGTGACAACTGGAGGTGGTGTAGAGGGTGTAAAAAAAGAAGGTTAAGAAAGAAACCTAGAGAGCTACATTCGTCTCTGTGATTATCTTAATAAGACTGAGCACACCATGACACATATTATGGCAGCTTATTAACTTCTGCACAAGTAGACCAAGCCTAAGAATGACCTAAGCTGTTTGAACTCTGCTTTCTCCCTCTAGCGAAGCCAGTCAGCCTGAGTTATCGATGTCCCTGCCGGTCCTTTGAGAGCTTTGTGTCAAGGAACAACATCAAGCACCTGAAGATCCTGTCCACGGCCAATTGCTCCCTCCAAATTGTGTAAGTCTAGGCAATAGTGCCTCCTGTGGCTTCTCTGTTCTCCCATCCCATCCCTGATCTTGGCACTGTGTGCAAGTGTCATTAATTGTACTAGGCTATTTGTATCTTCATATGTTCCATATCTCTCATCCTGTTTGTCTTAGTGACCCAGACAAGAGTTGGTTTGGGGAGTCTTGGTACAAATCTACTTTGGTGCAGTGATGGAGTCCACAGAACAGGCAATAACTTCAGTTTCAGTGATGGATGATTTGAGGAGTGATTTGTATCTGAAATCTCTTTGTGGGACATTAATGAGATGGACTGTGGATATAGAAACCATGAGACTTAGTTGGGCAATGGGTTATAACGTCAGCCCCAACAACAGCTATTTCTTTGATGGACTCTAACATTTTCTTGGTGGTATGCTGTTCACTGAATGGTGCTTGTCTTGGTATTCAGTAGTATGGGATTCCATAACATTTGCCTTGACATTACCTTCAGTTTTGCTACATTTATGGGATAGTCCTGACCATTGGTTCCAAAGGTATTGATTAGAGTGGCCATAACATTTATTTCAGTTGTGAATGAACCCTCCACTTTGCACTTGACACAGTTTATTCACTTTTTTACATGAGAAAGATAACAAAGAGTGCTCGTGATAAAAGTGCATGATCATAAAGAAGACATTTGATTATAATCTTGGAAACATAATTAAAAGAAAATATGATTTCACTAGCAACAGATATATATGAGAAATTGTTATTTAAAAGTGATGGAAAATTGATTTCGACACCAGGATATTACTGAAGGTATATAAAAGCATTGTTTGATCAGAGGGTGTCACAGACCTGAGTGAGTGCAGTGCATGTTGAATTTTCACGAGTAGGCGATTACTCCAGTGCCAGTGGTGGGTTAATTCATGCTTGGGACATACCTTCAGCTCCAACTGCATTGTTTTCAAGGAATGCATTAAAAGATTAGTTCCATGCAGTTGCCTATAACTGATGCTGAAGTGTTCAGTGGTTCAGCCAAGTTTTCAGCTTCTGTGGTGTGTTGGTGTGTTATATCCTCAACAAGTGGGCTTTAGTCATAAGAGATGGTGACTTACTTGGATCTCTAGTGGGTTCTGGGCTCTGTAGGTTGGGTCACAACATTAGGTCCAATTTGTTTTATTTATTACAGTAGCGATAACATTAGCTCCAGTTTGAGAATATGCAGTAGGCCTTTCCATTATCCTCATTGATTCAGTGTTTGTGATTTCGGGCGTTACTTTAGCTTCAGTGAAGTGGTGTCGGCCAATTCTGCAATACCTTCATATTCCCTGAATCCACCTCCACCAGCCGATCCCCAGTGTCATGCCACTCTGTTGCAATATCCTTGACTTTGGTTATCTAGGTCATGCTTCTTACTCTAGGGCATGTGTATCTACCACAGTTAGAACTGCATGCTAGCGCGAAATAGACAACCTGCTTCATGAGCCTCTTTCACAGACCAATGGCCTGATTTAGATCTTACAGAAATTTACTTTTGCTTTAAATTGTTGAATTTAAGTTTCTAATAAATGTGATATATCACTCACAAACGTCATCGGTACAGAATTTTCTTTATGGTACAACCACTGTCATGGAAGTAAATTCATATCCTTCCTCCGGAGGGACCAAAAACTTTTTCTGTTACATTATTCACTTATCCAGGTCCCAGGGCACTGGGTTGCCCCATTTATTCAAACTGATTTAGATTTTGGTGGATGCACTACCCCATCACAAATGTGATGGATATCCCATCCGTCATATTAAAGTCTCCATATGCTATTATAGGATCATAATACAGTAGAGGGGAAATCCATCACATTTATGACGGAGTACCGTCTCCCCCAAACTGTAAAATTTGGCTCCAAGTCTAGGATGTTCATAGCACAGCACTCCTTATAACCCTGGAAAATACTTCTGTATTAGCGACTTACTAAGCAAGGGAGCTCAGTGAGCAAATCAGACCCTTTCCAGTAGAATTTGGAGTCAACATGGCAGAAGTAGGAGCAGTGCTATCTACGAACTCTTGTTCAAAACCGCTAGAAAACATTTTATTTTACAGCATTGTTTTAGTAATATACTTTCTCAAATGCATTCTAAAGTAAAATTCCTGAAATATGCACAGGAGCATTATTTCTCAACAGCAGCAAAATCTGGGTGCGATAATTTCTACTCTGTCAGAGCATGAGGGGTGGAGGATCCCGAAACCTGAAAGCAGCTTACTAGGCCCGAACGTATTGGGATTGATTACAATGTGCTCCATTCAACATGAGGTTGTTAGCAAGATTTGCGTAAAGTATTTATTAGATATGCCTGGCTTGTTTCATTACTGAAGTATGTCTATGCTCTTGTATAGTTTTTTCCCTCAAAATATAGCCTCATACTTGGCAATATTTCTCTACAAAAGCTGATTGGCACAGAAAATGGAGTGACTCTTTTCTTGTTAATTTGTTTTAAAATTGTTTTCCTTGCTGCTTTGAAACTGGTGCTCTTTTTCCCTCGAATCCCTCCCCACTATGGGCATGTGTTTCCACAGGCTACCTACCCCACTCTCCTGCCGATATTCCTCTGGGACCTTGTATCCTAAGTTCAACTTCATAAGCGGCAAATCACTTGTCTATGTCATCTCTCACATGCTTAAAGCTGGTGGTAACAGAAGTGTTTGCTGTAAGTGCATGAAAGAAAAAGATTGCGTCTTTGCACACCCTAGGTGTATGCTCCTTGTGCTTGCTACACTAGTGTGTACCTCATGATGTGGGGACACTTTGAGCTCTTTCTGTTATTTCATTGTAGACCTCCCCTGCGTCCTGTCATGCAGGTGCCTTCACAGAACCCTTTCTTCACGTCAGGACATCAGAGATAGAGATCACGATATGGTTCATTGCAAGGCCAAGAATGTCAAACGGTCCAGTCATTTTCGGAAGCTTGGTGACTGCCTCCTATGACTGACACATTCTGATGGGGTCACTGATTCCTTATGATAATCGTTGGCATTTGCATCTCCTGCACTGCTTTGATCTGAAGAGCCATGGGTAAAGGAAGTCTAATTTTTCTGCAAAATATGTGAAAATCGCCATAGATGTTTTCACATCTCTAGGGCAGGATAAAGTAAAATCTTTCAAATCTAAGAAATCTGAGAAAATAGTGGTGAGTGTGTCTCTCGACCCTCATTTAGAGAAGCAGACTAAACAAAGATGCTATGTGCTGCTGCTATGTGAAAAAACAATATTCTCAGAAGCTGAGGCTGGTATGGTAGACTAGAACTGATAACCCCATCTAATAGCTATCTCTGCGTTCTAAACACAGCACATTGAGTGAGACACTTGCACAAAGTGAGACTAACTAAACACACAGGTGACTCCAGCAGGTTGACTGTGGCAGGAAGCACTCAGTCAGTTCCATGTTAGGTGGAACTTGTTCTTTCCCAACTCCAGTTTTACCAACTGCTTAGGTTGCTGACTAACCTGTACCGAAGCAGATACAACTTGGTCTCAGGTCTTACCATTGCTTTCCATGAGCAATTTGTCACCTTTTCCCTGTACTTGACAAAGCTGGCCTGCTTTTCTAAAGTCCATAAACTCCAACACTTGCTAATCTTTCTGTGAATGAATTGTTACTCGTTTGGTCATAGTACAAACCCTATTAAGAGATCATGAGAAATGTTCAAAGATAGCGGGTTGACACTTATTTCAACTCAACTCAGGGAAAACCAGGAAAGAGCTTCACCTTATGTAGCAATAGTTATAAGCCAATAAGGCTGAAGGGCAAGGAGCATGGTCGATTTTGCTTCCTGACATTTGACGTTGCATCTGCATAGGTGTAGTTTTCATAATATCTGAAACAAATGGGTTTATAGAGAAAAAACTCCTGTTGCTAGTTCCCGCACTACAATTGGTACCCTATGATGTCAATCATTTGTTAATCCGCAGGATGAGAACAACACCATAAAGAGTTTTCAGTCATAACCACAATATAAAAAGTTGTTCACTGTGGTGTAGTTTCTTCTTAACATTTTTAAGTCTTTATTTCACCTTCCACCAAAAATACTAATTTCGATGGTTTTGGTTTCCAAATTTCAATAAAGTTCATATGGTCCATACAATAGAAAGGCCAAAAACCAAGAAATGTAACCAACATGGGTTTCACGGACAACTGCTTACTCAGGATTTTCAAAAATATATTAATCCCCTTCATAATTGAATTATATTATAATATTTATAGGCCCCAATTTCATTCACCTTTCTTTTCATGAGTCATAGTACGTTAGTATCTCCAGTAATCAATTTGTTACTCCTCACTAATTGTTTAACAATTTTGTCCATAAATCGATAACAGATCATCCTTTTTATATTCTTGTTTTCAATTTTGAGATGTCCTTTCTTTGGAAGTGAAAAATATTTCTTCAGTTTGCGTTTTCTAGTAAATCTCAGTAAGCCCACTTGATCTCAGGATCATCCATATTTTTCATTAGTGACAAATTATGTCCTCTATTAGGTAAGTTGATTTCTGCCTTTTAAAGTGCCATACTAGATAACTTTGTGATTATGGAATTGTTTATCAGTTGGACTCATTCTTGCTTTAAAAAAGCATTTATTCCAGATATTGTGTGATAAAAGAGAGCATGTCTGCTTAGTTAGTTAGTTACAATAAAATGTTGAAACATATTAATAAAAGGGAGGAATTAGTGTAGAAATTATTTTCCAGCACTGCACATGGTACATCTGCAAACAGTTATCAACCATAAATCCCATGAGAGCGAAACAAGGCACATTATTCTTTGGCATATACATACATGCACTCAATGCCCCACCAAGCCCATAAGAGGATGTAGTTGGACATTGTTCAATGTAGTCTGTTACCAAAGAGTGCATTTGCTTACTTCAATCTGAGTCTCTTGATAATACAAAACACATCAAAATAGAATATGAATAGACGACTTTGACTAGGGTCAATGAGACTCAATGAGCCGTAAAAGACGCACAAAACACTTAACATAACATAAACTTTTCCCAGCATCCCCTCTGTTAGTGAATGTAAAGACTATCCCATGCTTGCAGCATCCTGTCCCAGGGGATAGGAGAGAGTCACGGTGTGAGTGTCTGGGGCTGGTGGCTTCCCTGTCAAAACTAATTTTGAAGTACCCATTGCTCATCTCAGCCAGCCAGTCAGCTGAGCTTCTGTTACAATAAGTTAGTACTTCAGTTATGGTCAGATGCGTTACTTCCCCTTGTTGCTAGGTGTCACATCAATGCTACCTACCCTACGTCCCTGGCCTTTGGCTTTAGTATTTTTTCTATCCTTTCAGATATTCTTGAATGTTTATTTCTGTTAGAAAATCCAGGCATAGATAAAGAAACAGACAAAAAACTTTAGGTAATTTCTCATCTCTACCGGGAAATTCCAAAATCTTCAGTGAATTCAAACGTTTGTATTACATTGTTTGACTGTCCCAACCCATGGGACTCTGGGAGTCTTCTATGGTCTCGTCTGAAAATATCAATGACTTTCACCAAATTTAGTTTTACTAGTCACATAAAGGAAAGATGGTATCAAAATAAGACACAAAGGAATTGTTACTTACTGGCTCCCCCAAGTCACCTTTTCATTCCCAACTCTCCATGTTTTTATGGATTTAGGTAATCCCCTTTTTCCGTAGATTGCCCTGCAGAGTGCTTTACTTTGAGGTGCATACATTGAGCATCCTGGATTCCTCCTGTTGGTGTACATGTGACCTTTGATCCCAGGGTGGAAGAGCACACAAAAGAACCGTGTCCTGTTATAAGCAGCAGCTTAGCACTCTTTTCCACTGGGCTGCCCGACAGCTGGCACTAGGAGGGGCGAAAATCCAACAGATTAACTGTGCACTGAGACAAAGAGAACTCAGGTCTGAAAGATTCAGGACAAATTACTGGTTGCCAGGTTTTAGTGCCACAGCAGCTCTACGGTAGTGACTATTATCCACTGCCGTCGTAGCATGGAGTTGGGTACCTATGACACCCATTAGAACCAGTTCACAATTCAGATTGTGTTGCGTCATATCTAAATAATAACACCAAAAATATTAATAACAGCAATCATACAATCATAATAATAGTAACAGCAACAGCTACAACAAGAACAATAAAAATACAAAGAAGAAGAAGAAAAAGAACAAGAAGAAAAGAAGAATGACACCACGGTTGCTATTACTATCACTATTATTACATAATTTAAATTCATCTCATTGTTTCCTTTCTCTGCTCTTCTCACAGTATCTTAATTCTTTTGTCCTCCATTTATAACTTCTCTTCTGGTAATGATCCCACACTGTTTCCCGGACCCATATCATAAAGGGCGTGCTCCATTGGTCTGCACAATGACACACCTACAACAGGGGGCACACAGAGTGTCCTGTCACAGGGGTGCGCTGTCCTCTATGGAACTGCGATCTCGCGCCTTCCCTTGCAGCACTAGTGGTAGGCGGACAGGCGGTGTGAAGCATCTAGTCCACCTTTCACTTCACAGGCTGCAACCTGGTCGACAATTCAAAAGGGCAGAAAAACCTTGCAGGCGGGTGCAGCAAATGAATAAATGAATGAAGATTGAAACGATTTGTTAAGCTCACTGCTACTCCAAGGACTCCAGTGCTACAGCTGTAAAAAGCAGGCTCCCTAACCAAGCTATGAGCTAAGAGAGAAAATGTGAGTTTTAAGCTCTTTTCTGAATAGAGATTCATATGAGATGGTGCAAAGAGATTCTGGAAGCCTATTTCAAGCTTTACTAGAAAGTACTGAGCAAGACCTTCTACCAGCCTGGCCAAGTGAAGTCTGGGTACCTCTACAAGCAGTGCTGCTGCAGAATGGATAGGATTATAATGCAACGTCCTAGAAATCAAGTAAATGGGACCATGCTTGTAAAAGGCTCAATGAATGACAGTCTGCATCTTAAACAAAATTCTCTTCTTAAGAGGAAGCCAATGCAAATCCCTAAGGTAACCAGAAACTGATGCCCTCCTTGGTATTTCAAGGATGAGGTGAAGGGCAACATTCTGCAGCAAGTGGGGCCTTATTACAGATAGAGCACACTTTTCCTGATTGCACCAGGGCCACACCTTTAAATAGGTGCGCAGTGGGGAACAAGGAAACTATCCTCTATTATGAAAAATGTGCTGCCCTGTGGGCAGCGCACTCAAGTGAAATACTGAGCAGCAGCTTCAAAGCTGCTCCTTGTTTCAAAGTGCAAACAGCAACCTTCCTGCACTTTTAAGATGGACTAGAGATCTCCTTGCAGCTAGGTGCAGTGAGTGACTGCACCGACCCAGTCTTTGTTGAAGCCCTTCCTCACTAATAAACTTTTTTACGTTGAGTGTATGTTTGTGCACAGAGCGTGTGTGTGGGTGTGTGTGTTTCTGTATATATATATATATATATATATATATATATATACGGCATGTGTGGGTGCGCGTGTGTATTTGTGTGAAAAGATACTTGTATATGCAGGAATCAAACACTGAAATGTAGGGTTTGAGTTTTTCTGTACTTTGAAAGAGCTGCTAACTTCCAGCTGCTAACAAATATGTTTGGTTTCTCGGTCGGGATAAATACACCACTATTAACAAAGTAAAGACATCTCTTGGTTAGACATGGTGCAAAGCCCTATCGATGATCGGAGCTCCCAGGAGTATGAAAAAAAACACTGTACGTACAACACAAGCTAAAAATACACAGCATTGGGAGATAGCATAGAAAATGTATGTGTATATGTATGTAAATATGTATTTGTTTGTGTATATTTGTGGACACATCTTCGCATATATTCACGTGCCCCCGGCCTCTTTTGTATGGCTGTGTTGACACATATGTACATGTACGATAGTTTCTGTGTATGTCTGCCCTTGAGCCTGGGTTTCTCTGCACTTCCTCAACACTCCATTGCACCCACCTTCTTCTTCAATGTCTTCTTTTAGCCACAGATAGAGGATACGAAGTCCATTAACCCAGAGGTTGCCCTCTTTGCCTGACGCCTGGTCCAGTGGCACCATTCGCACTGCCCTAAAGCCTGGACTGTTGCCCACGCCGTCCTGCACGCTTTCTAGTGTCTGTTGGCTTTACTGTTACTGAGCTCCTTAATGTTTCAGCATTGTTGATCTGATTTCCTCCAGTCTTTGCTCGCCTCACAGTCTATGATCTCTGTTTTCATGTTAGTCTCTTACCTCTGCTCGCCTTGCTTTTTCTGATCTTTTCTATTCTCTCAGTTTCTGACCTCTGCTTATATCATAGTCTCTTACATCTTTTCACCTCATGATCTCTGATCTTTGCTACCCTCAAAGTCTCTTACCTCTGTTATGTTAGTATCTTACCTCTGCTCGCCTTGCTTTTTCTGATCTTTTCCATTCTCTCAGTTTCTGATCTCTGCTTATACCATAGTCTCTTACATGTTTTAATCTCGTGTTCTCTCTGATCTTTGCTACCCTCAGTCTCTGATCTCTGTTTTCATTATAGTATATATATTTACTTGCCTCACGTCCTCTGATCTTTGCTCACCTCACAGTATCTACTATCTGACTTCATAATAGTCTCTAATCACTACTTGTCTCACGTCCTCTGATCTTTGCAACTCTCACAGGCTCTGCTGTAAATCAGTCTCTTACCTTTATTCTCTTCAACTTCTCTGATCTTTGCTAATCTCGCAGTCTCTGCTGTCATCAGTCTCTTAACTTTATTCTCTTCATCTTGGTCTTCATATGCTAGTATGTATGACCCATTGTCTGCATCCATGTGTCATTATCCAAATCCCTCTATAGCAGGGGTCTTCAAACTGGGGGCCCTCAAGTGATCCCAGGGGGGAGTGATGCTCTGGCCAAAAGAAGCATTATACAGATAATAATGCTCTGTTTAAGCAGAAAACTGTTACTGCATTTTTAAAATGGTAATAGTACTTAACTGCAATGTTTAAGTATATTTAGACATATTTAGACATTGCCATCTTAATAAAATAATTATGGAAAATTCTGAGGTGGGCCCCAATGATTTTTATTTTTCAACTGGGGGAACGGGGCACGACATTGAAAAGTTTGAAAACCACTACTATATAGTGATGCCTGCGCCCATCTACTTGTGTCAGTGTCAAACTGTGACTATCCCAGTATTCCTCGTTTATTTCCACCCTTTCCATGTCTGTGCTCTATGTCCCCACTCTCTTGGTTCTTGCCCACGTGCTAGTGTGTTCATGTCCAGGCTCCTGTATTCTCCCATGTCCCTGCCACATGTTCGTTGCTCCAGTGTTCAGGCCTGCTGTTTCTCTTTTCATCTGCCTGCTCCTGTGTCATTGCCCTTGTGCCCTTGTTGTCACACTCGTTTTTGGTGTTGTTTGATTGCCCTTGTTCCACTCCCTTTCTTCCTTCTCTTTCCCCACTCCCTATTTTCTTTAGCATTTATTCCGTGAGCTCCTTGTGTTTTCCGCAGATTAAGCTCATTACATTATTTTATTCCTGCAGAAAATAGCAAGGTACCTCTTTCAAGTGACTTAAAAACTCCTTTCACCCGGTAAATAAAGCAATAAAACAACTGTAAATGATTTTAGTTTCTCTGATGCCCATCATCTGTAAATAAAGCAATAAAACAACTGTAAATGATTTTAGTTTCTCTGATGACCATCAATCATCCTTGTACATAACTTTGCAGGCCGCACTTTGTTTCACTTAACATTCACCTAAAAGTTTGCCTTCTCCTTCCTGCCAAAAAGAAGCCACATTCTGATAAAGTTCCTTGCCTTGGGGCAGCTTCATGGATCCTGAACGCTACTCACAATCAAGAGTTGTCTGGTACTTAGCCGGTCACTTCCCTTCTCCTACGTTTGGGAGGTAACCAGCTGTCAGTGGTGCCAGTGGCAGGCACTCGCCTGAGGACAGACTCACCTGGCCTGGCATTTACCCATCCAGGTACCTCTTTGTTCTTTTATCACCCCCTTTACTAGAGGCATCCTGTTAACGTGCTGAAAAGATTAATTTGTAAAAATGAGTGCAGGAGCACATTTTTGTAGGAGCCATTGGTGTTACTGCATGCGGGATAACTGAATATAATACCCTTTTCTCATTCCCTACGATTCATATCTCTTTTATAGGACTCATACATTCTTTTAAACCTCTGCTTTCTCTCTGTGTCCCTGATTTCCTACGTTTCTCTTCCTTCTCCCTTTAGCATGTTCTGCTTTACTCTCTTTTGTTCTGTGACAAAGTTTGATGATGAAAAATAAGACACACTCCCCAAAAATGCAAAAATGAGTGCATGTGGACAGTGCCTGCAGCTAACAAATTAAGGGCTGGACTCTGTCTCTGGCAATGGTGGCAGCGTCGGCCACCCACAGAGGGCGCCACTGTACTCTTCCAGAAATCCCCACATAGGAGTTCACTATAGATTTAAACAATACTTTCGCGTCAAAAACAAAAAAACAAATGCCAGAGAGTCTGAGTCAGTAGACCCCATAGTTGAACTTTTGCTGGGTTTTTTTCGTAAGTTTTCTGAGGTTAAAGGCGAACGCACATCAATGTCCACTTCCTCGATAATGCGTCCATTTTCTTGCAATAATGGCATTACTCCTAGTCCTACTCCCTCGCCTTCCTTTCAAACCAATGAGGCTTCCTGCCTCCCACTAGACCCTCCCCTTCCCTTTTAAACCCCCCCCCCACCCCTACCCCCTCCTGTACAAAAACCAAGCCCAAGCAGCAACTCAGACAGTCCGTACCGGGAGGGCGGGAGGGAACGGAAAGGAAGGCGAGGGAGTAGGACTAGGAGTAATGCCATTATCGCAAAAAAATGGACGCATTACCTCCCGTCCCTCCCTCGCCTTCCTTTCAAACCAATGAGACATAGCAAGAAGCACACAGGAGACGGACACTGAGTTGCAAGAAGTTCAATATCATGCACAAAGGCCACCAAAACCCCACCCCTAAGACTACATAGAGGATAAGACCCGGTGAACCAATACCGACTCCAAACAACCCAAGTCCGACCGGCCAGAATGCCGAACGAACGCCAAAGGCGAGGCCCAAGTGGCGGCCCTGCAAACTCCCACCACTGAAATCCCCTGAGACTCTGCCACCCAAGCCGCCATACCCCCGGTAGAACGACCCCAAACCCCCTGATGAGGAACAAGCCCCATCAAGGAAAAAAAAAAAAAACAGAATCAATGATCTCACCCCCCGACTCAAGGAAGCCGTGGAAGGCATCTCCGCTACGGGCCGGCCCAAAATTTACAAAAAGCTAATCACCCTTACTTAAAGGAGCCACCACCCTCAGGCACTCCAACAAAGCCCTGCGTACATCCAACAAAAGCAAACGAACCACCACCACCAAAGCGGGATTCGGACAAAAGGAAGGAAGGATGACCTCCTGGCGAGCATGAAAAGAAGAATTGACATTCGGGATAAAAGAAGGTACCGGAACCAGAACCCCCCGATCCGGAAAAACTTCCCAAAAAGGAAAGGAACAGGCCAAGGCCCCCAAGTCTACTAAACGGCGAGCCGAAGCAATGGCCACCAAAAAGAACGTCCTTAAGGAAAGAAGACGTAAACACAGTCCCCCAGAGGTTCAAAAGGATAATCCATTAAAACCTCCAACACCAAAGAAAGATCCCCTGAAGGAAAAGAACGTACAGGGCGAGGAAACAAATGAAAAAGCCCCTGAAAAAATCCCGGCAACAAACGACCCTTAACCGGAAGGCTGCGCCACGGACCTCAAAATGCCTGAATAGCCGCCCACTGTACCAGCAGAGACACCCCAGACAACCTCAACTGTGTACCGTCCTGCAAGACCTGCATCACATCAAAGAGAGACGTGCCGGTAGGATCCAATACATGCCTCAAGCATCAAGAAGAAAAAAACCTACCACAGCCTACCCTAAGAAAGTAAAGTGGAACGCCGCCAGGAACCCAGTAAAGTAGAACTTAAAGCCACTGGCACCCCCAGACCCGTCAAACCTCGGCGGGCCATTCCCAGGCAGTCAAGCGTAACCTCCCCTAAGACCTCAACGAGAGGCCGGGAAACTCCAGGGGAGACGGACACAGAGGAAGAGGCCACATCCGACCGGATGCCCTCAGCTGCAGCAATGGGAACCAATTCGCCCTAGGCCAATGGGGAGCAATCAGGACAACCCTGGCCCCCAGAAGCCGCACCCTTAACAGCAAAGGCCCGAGTAGCTGAAACGGCGGGAACGCATACAAAAGGCCCCTCGGCCAAGGACACGACATCCCGTCCACCTCCCAGGCTTGGGGACACCGAAAACCGGGAGCCGAAGTGACCGAGCTACGCGTTTTACTCGGACGCGAACACATCCAGCACTGGAAACCCCAGAGCCGAACCAGATGAAGAAACAGTGAACTCTGGATGGAGAAAAGTTGAGAGGAAGTAACACAATGGCCGAACGTATGCAGCCCTGAGAGCAGAAACCCACTCCTGAGCCCACACCAAAAAAATCTTCCAGGCCAGACCGAACAAAGCCCTAGACCAGGTCCCCCCATGAAGTATGACATAAGCCCTGGCCACTACGATGCCCGAACAAGCACCGCAGAACCACCAAATGACCTTGCAGCCGCAATCATAGAAAAGCACGGAGGGCCGTCTGTACCACAACCATCCCCACCATGGACCGGAGCACCACAAACTTCTTCACTGACACTGCCACCAAGCCAAGAAGAGTCCGAAACTGAGACCCCAGAAAAACCAGATCCTGGGATGGGACTAAACCGACAGCCCCCCGTTGATTAAAAAAAAACGTGGTTCTGCCGGACACCAGAACTCGGGCAACCTGCTTCCGAAATAGGGCCTGCGAGGTAGAACGGAGCAAATGTCGTCCAGATATGGATGAGTAAACACCCCTTCTGAATGTAGCAAAGCCACCAGGGGGGCCAGTACCGTCGTAAAAATCTGAGGAGAAGTCTTGCGGCCGAACGGCAGAACACAAAACGGACAGTGCACCCGATCCACAGCAAACCTCAGGAACTATTGAGAGGATCCTGCCACAGGCACGTGTAGGCAAGCATCCTGCAGATCCAGTGACACCAGAAAGTCCCCTCGTCTGACCAATGGAAAAATAGTCTGAATGGACAGCATGCGGAAATGCACTGTCCTGATCCAGGTATTCACCTCCTTTAGATTGAGCACAGGCCGAAATCCCCCTGAAACTTTCTGTACAAGAAACAAGACCGAATAAGTGCCCCGACCCCGTTCGTCTAGCGGAACGCGGGAAATGGCCCCTTTGACCAGTAAGCCTCGCACTCCGTTCAACAATGCTCTTCTCCGTGACCCCCCTGAAGGCAGAGGTGTGGGACGTACCCCTGAATCTGGAGGAACCACAACAAAATCTATGACATAACCATTGGTCACAATGTCTATTACCCAATGATCGTTTACACTGTCCTCCCAAGCTGACAGAAAGCGACTCAGTCTTCCCCCAACCGGCCCTCTGCCAGGCCCACAGTGATTGTCAGGACCCCTTCTTGAAACCACCCCGGGTCACAGGAGCAGACCACTTAGGCGAAAAACGCGGCTGAAAACGTCGTTTCCTGAATGAAAAGGATTTAGCAACCCTAGTAGGAGAAGATCAGGAATGCTTCTTCCACCCTACACCCGAAGAAGAACCCCCTTTATAAGGTAAGGCATGCTTCCTCTCCTTAAATGCCTTGGAAAGCATGGACGGCAATTGCCCACCAAATAGGTTACGGCCTTCAAACGGCAGTCTCAACAAGGCCGCCTCCTCCCCTGGATCAGCCTTCCAGGAACGCAACCAGAGGGACCTACGAGCCCCAATCAAAGCCCCAGAAGCCAGAGCCGAAGTACGGACCACATCTGAAGACACATCTGCCAACAACCAGGCCGCTGCCCCATACCAGCCAGGAGCTCCGAACACTCTGCCCCATCCTGAACAGCCACTGCCAGTTCATCCAAGTCCTGCACCAACGACTGGGCCGCAGAAGCCGAAGAAATACCTGCCCACAGAGGCAGATTCTCAGCCGCAAAAAGCCCTCTTAAGCCCTGAGTCCACCCTACGGTCCGTGGCATCAGCAGGCACACAATCCTCCGGATTGACAGCTGTTTTGCCAATCAGGGTAGCCAAACGTGAATCCAGGAGGACCGAGGGAGGCCATACCTCCTCACCCAAAAGTAAAGAACGTATCTGAATGAACCGTGGAACCTGAGCCATATCCACATCCTCCACTCCCAAAATACCATATCCTTCACAGGTCCCCGAAAAGGCATGGAAAATACAGACAGCGTCTGATATCGTGGAAAAAGAGAGAGCCAGCGTTGGCAGGACTAAACACAGGAAACCCTTACATGTGCCTTCACAACCCACATCACCTTCCTGGAGCCAAAATCACCCCCAGAGGACGTAGATGGAGCATCCCCTCCCACACTCTCAGAGGAGGACTTCCCTGCAATTGCAGGAGAACGGGTAGCCCAGCCCCACTAGGCCAGGCCATCCCCGCATGAAGAGCTCTGGAAACAGCCCCCTCGAACATCTCCTGCACCTCCTCCCTGGACATGATGGGCGCAGCACCACCACCCTGAATCAGGGGGCTCCCAGGAGTGGAAATGCCATCAGCACCACCCTCCTTTGAGGAGGAAGAAGAAATAATCCTCATAAGAAATTTTAAGGGTGTAGGCGGGAGTCGCACCACTGTACACAGGTAACCCGCTGCACCAAAGGTACTTGACCTTGCCACTGAGCTCTAGCACCTGGATTCCGGCCATTAACTGAACTGTAGGCACGATCTCATCCACAGATAAAATATACAGGGCCCAGGAACAATATCCCAGAACCAATCCAAATAAAGGATAAAACAAGAATTTCAGTCAAAATGCGGGCAGAACGCCCGTCTTACCCGCACAGAAACCCAAAAACACTCTTCGGCATCCCTCCGCGGCTCCGCGGCGAAGAAAAACCGGAACTGAACGCCCCAGCCACCAAGAGCCGGCCGACCCCGTCAGCCGCCTCCCAGGACGCGTCTTACGAGCAGCCCCGCCTGCTCAGAAAAGACGCGCCCAGCCGAAGCACACCTCGCGGAGCTCCGCTTCCCGAATAGTGCATCCAACGATGACCTCCAGGCCCCGCCGTGAAGGTAAGTGAAAAGGGAAAGTCTAGCGTGGGCTAGACAAAAAGAACAGGAGGGGGTAGGGGTGGGGGGGGTTTTAAAAGGGAAGGGGAGGGTCTAGTGGGAGGCAGGAAGCCTCATTGGTTTGAAAGGAAGGCGAGGGAGGGACGGGAGGTAATGTGTAGACAGTGTCTCCACACATGAGTTACAGTGTTTTGATTCCCTGAATAATGCATGTCTTGCGTGTTCTAGAGGTTGAAGAAACACTGATAGAAAAAATATTTAATGACGTTTAACAGAGGCAATACACGGGCCCCTGTAAATGGAGCCCTCAGATGCAGGAATAATGCAGATTGTAGGATTTCTGTTGCCTTTTACAAAGACTTCCAGAAACAAGACTAAGTTTTTAATACTTTGCCTAACATGGCCAGATTTTGGCCAGAAGTTGCAGCATTTTTTCATATAAATCACAAATGTGACTGTTTTTGTCATAAATGCAAACGGGCTTCAATTTTCTAGGACTGTAACACATCAGACTTAATTTTCTAAAATTCATAGTATATTGTACGCGCAGAAACGCAACGTTGCTAAGAAAATTTCGGTTGGAGATTTCATGAGTTACATAGATTTATCACTACCACATAAAGACGACGACTGCGACGTGTACCTTTCCAGTTAAATTAAGCCAGTCTGTATGTTTCATGTGAAGCAACAACAGTATTGCGCTGTTTCCTGCAGGGACCGGAGACCGTTGCGCGCGAATTATTCATTTCACGAGGTCAGCCTGCCTCTGACCAGCTGTGCGGGTGACAGTTTATAATGCAGGTGAGCGCGCGAGACCCTACGCAGGAGAGCTGCTCTTACCAGAACTGGAATTTTCTGTGGAAAATAAAAACAGCGCCAGGGTCGCTGGTGGGCTGACCGGCTTTTCACACCCAAACAATGTGTATAACACCTGTAGAATCGTACCACAACACGGGGTGTGTTTGACAATCGAGGAAAAGGAGCAGAGCAAACAGACTAACACAAATAGTGAGCTATATCATAAAACATCACTCAGTGCGACATGCAAACGTGGCAGTGTAAAGTTATTGACTGCGATTTACCCACATGGCACCATAAAACACCATAAAAAGCAGGATTTGCAAACATGGGCAACTTAACACGTCAGACAATGTGATTTACTAAGATGGGAACGTAAATATCACACAATGAGATCCATAAGGATAGCAATGAAAACAACAGACGTGATTCACTCGTGCGGTGGTATAAAACAGCGCACGATGTGATATATACAAACCGTAGCACCACAAATAGCACACAGTGTGATTGGCTAGAGAGGTAATATAAAATAGCACACTATGTGATAAAGCAGCTCACGGGGTGATATATACAAACAGTAGTAAAACAGCACACAGAGTGATTGTCTAAAGAGGTAATATAAAATAGGACACACTGTGATTTATGGTCGTGGCAGTTTAAAGCAGCACACCGGTTTACTAGCGCGCGGATATAAAGCAGCCCGCAGTAAAGCACCGCAAATCATTACCACATGATTGCTGTCAAGAAGTAACGCTGTATCACAATGTTCATGTACCCGCTTTGACAAGGCTTGTCTGGTTGTCGCGCAAATAAAGTGTTGTAAATTATGCTGCGCTGTACAGCCAGGCTGTTCTTCCCGCCATCGAGCCAACTCAAATCCTATTCTTGAGTGACATAGGACTCGGAAGGCGCCAGCAGGCCATTTCCCCAACACAGGTCATACACCACTGACAAGACACTTAATTCGTTGGAAGAAGTATTTATTTAAATACTTTTGTTTAAGATCAAAATTCATTAATCAACTTAACATCATGCAAAAAACATCTTATGCAAATTACTCAATTAATCGTTTTCACTGCACATCCTAAATCTATAAAGATACGTATATATTTTACATTTTTGTAACCATACAATTTTTGACAGGATCCCTTCCTGTCCTGAACCTCCTTTGGACCACACAGGGACTGGTTGTCACCTGTATCCCTAGGGGGGGCGGCACCCCAGCTTCCTCTGTTCCTTGCCCCCATGCTCAGGGTTCCGCCCCCTCTCCAAACACCAATCAGCCAAGGGGTGTACCGGGGCGGCCCTGGGCATGAGCCCCGTGACCACCCCAGTAATCTGGGCACCCTACCCCAATCTGGTGTGTCCATCCGCAGGTTGAGCCCAGGACTTCAGGATCCTATCTCTGTTGTTATACCGGGGCCCCACCCTTGGGGTCCCCTCTGTTGCTTCAGGTTAATTTAGTCTCTCTTCTTCCGCCACGAGGGCGACCAGGGCCCCAAAGGTCCTTCGCCCTCCCCACCAGAGAAGAGGCACCCAGCAAAGAACCGCATATCGGCTATGAATTGGTCAGTACCAAGATCAGACAAATGCACCAGGTCCCTGTGTAACATTTCGGGTCCTTTTAATTGCCTATGAGGAATGTTCCACAAACGGCCTGGACCAGGGCAGAGTTTCGACATCTCTGTATTGAGTCTCCTAACAGACACATTGATTGTCCTTGGCTTAATTCCTGGACCCCATTTTTTCCGTGGCACCATGTGGGACGAAGCAATGGATGCGTGTGGGAATTGTTTTGCAAGCTGCGTAATTTCCAGAAATATGGCCTCCCTTTGTGCCTTACGACCTAAGTGCACCAGATCGTTGCCCCCGATGTGAATGATGATGAGGTCCGGGGAATGGAGCCCTGCACATCTACGAGCCAGGTCCACCAACTGTTGCAGCTGTCTAATTCCTGCGCCGCCAACCCCGCACCACCTGAAAGCCACATCTAAGCTTGCCGCCGGATTCGGTTTACGGAGCTGCTGCAACCGGTATGCCGCCCGACGAACGAATGAATGCCCCAACACCCACACCACACGAGGAGCCATCTACTGAAATAAAGAAAAATTGTGTGAGAAAAAGGAATAACCGCGCAGACATGCCCAAATAATCACTTCCTATAACAATTCTGGCCTCACGTAGCGCTTATAGCAACTGGAAGACCATCTTCCAATGGCTTTCACCTCTGAGATTGCCATGCCAGCACCCGCCGCGAAGGTGGCCGCGCCAATCCTGAATGAATGGGGGGAGTACCCTTCCGGGTTGACGCCTGCTGTTAGTAGTGTAATCTTTAACACCTCTGCAAATTGGTAACGTGACAAGCAAGCCCCATTAGCATGTATGAATAGGGCAGTGGAGTTCACAAAGGGGCGTACCTTCAAGTAAGCAGCTAGATTGGCTACAGGGCATATTGCTGACCCATGCGCTGCCCTTAGAACAATCCTCGCTCCTTTACCTAACTGATCAGTTTTTGATTTACGCAGATGTATAGTGGTAGAGTTACTATCGACTGTTACATCACGCCACTGAAGGCCCCCTGCGTGGTCATTCGTGGAGCCACCTATCAATTCCCCTATGCGAAAAGCCCCGTAAAAGGCCACAGTGAATGCCGCTGTGAATAAGTTAGCCTCAAACTGTGAGAAAGTAACCAAGGTGACTGAGCTCACCAATTTTTCCAATAAGTGCGGGGTTATGGGTCGCCTGGCGTCTATTCTAGGACCGTCTGCTCTAGACCACCCCACTAGCGCCTGCTTAATAACAAATGCATAGAGCCTAGAATCTTGCCCTCTTATTTTGGCAAAAAAGCGTATGGCTGACAAGTTGGCTTTTGCGCAAGATACTGGTTTACCCTGGGTCTTTAAATGCTGCAAAAAGGCACAGATTGCTTCTGATGAAAACCAATCTGGAATGTTCACTGATGTCAAGAACCGTCTATAATGCCAGAAACCCCTTTCATAAGCCCCCCTAGTGCGTTTTGCCAATTATGACACTACTAAGGCATTTAATGCGGGACACCAATCTTCCACAGTGATGTTGGGAACTCCGTCATCCTCATCGCCGCCTGTGGGTGGAACCTCTGAAAATCCTGCATTAATGATCGAGACAAAGCATCAGCTGCATTGTTATTCACCCCTGGAACATGCTTTGCTCGGAATGTGACGTTGAGCTTCAAACACCGCAGCACCAAATGTTTCAGCAATCTCAGTACCCATCTGCAACTAGCTTTCTGTCTATTAATACTCTCTACGACAGCCATGTTGTCTGACCAGAATACCACAGATTTGTCTCTTAATATGTCGCCCCATACTGATACAGCGACGATGATGGGAAATAATTCCAAAAATGCAATATTTTTGGTGAGTCCTAGGCCAACCATATCACTTGGCCAATCTGCCCTGCACCAGGCTGACCCCAGGATGGCCCCGAACCCCACACTGCCTGCCGCGTCTGTGAATAGACCGAAGGCGGGGCTGTCTACTGTCTGGTGCGGCCAAATTACCGCCCCATTGAAGTCCTGCAGGAAAGCGTCCCATACTCTAAGATCCTCCTTCACCTCAGCTGACAGTCTGGTGTGGTGGTGCTTCTCTGTTAAACCAGCCATGGACCTAGCTATGGATCTGGAAAAGGGGCGGGCCATGGGGATGATTCTCAGGGCGAAGTTCAATTGTCCCACCAGAACCTGCAGTTGGTGAAGTGTGACTTTAGTATGGGACAGGACCGTCTGGATGGACCCTTTAAACGCATGGAGCTTATCTAAAGGAAGGTGGCACTCACCCGCCTCCGAGTCAATTTCGATGCCCAGAAAAGTGATGCAAGTGGAGGGGCCCTCAGTTTTTTCTTGCGCAATTGGGACCCCAAATTCCTTGAACATGGCAGTTAGTGACTGTAAGGCCCAAAGGCATTTTTTAGACCTAGGTGGACCTAGGACTAGAAAATCATCCAGGTAATGGATCACGTTATCATGATTGGTACGCCTGGTGAATATCCATTGTAAAGCTGAGCTGAACTGCTCAAAATAACTGCAGGAAACACTGCACCCCATGGGCATACACTTGTCATAAAAATAGCCCCCATTAAACTGAAATCCCAGGAGATGGTAATCTTCAGGGTGGACTGGCAAGACCCGGAAGGCTGCCTCAATATCTGTTTTGGCTAGCAGCGCACCGCGCCCCAGAACCCTCAGCTTTTCCAACGCCTGATCGACAGTAGCATAGCGAACTGAGCAGAGGACTGGGTCAATAGCATCATTTACTGAAGCCCCCCCGGGGGCTGACAGGTTATGAATCAACCTGAACTGACCAGGGTCTTTCTTGGGTACTACCCCTAAGGGGGAACAGACAAAGTCATTAGCGGGGGGGACTGGAAAGGCCCAGACAATCTGCCTAATGTGCATTCTTTAGCAATTTTTCTTGCGACCACTTCATGGGTCCTTACAGCAGACAGCAAATTCCTGCAGTGTTTTAGGGGGGGGACCCTGGAGGCTGGAATTCCAAATCCCTGGGAGAAACCTTCGATCAATAATCTAGCAGAAGCTTTGGCTGGGTAGGTCTTCAACCAGGGGATAAGTGCTTCTAGTTCAATGGGCGAGGGCAAGGATGAACTATATATTGGGCTTACTCCCTTCTTTAACTTTATCCCTTGATCTCTTAAGGCATTTAAACTCGGGGTGGGAAGGATGCCCGCAAAATGAACAGGAGTGCCTGAACTTGCACGTCCCGGCTGGGCGTGAGCATATCTTTCTGTTGAACGCCCAACATGATCCTTTTTTGTCATTCGCGTACTGTGCTCGAAAGGGCTGCTTAGTGGGTAACTTGTTATTAACGCACTATAACCAAACATTCACTTCGGTCTGGTCCCACCCTATCGTTGGGTCCTCCACCTTTGCCCACCTGAAATCCATGTCATATTCCAGCCAAGCGTTTCCTCCATACGCATGGTGAGCTTTTAATATCTTGTTTGCATAGAATATCATAGCGATCCCAGTTTCTGGCTTTTTCTCAAGCATAACTGACATAAACACATTGTAACCGAACAACCAATTTGTAATGTTCTCCTCAATTTTTTGTTTTTTCTCGCCAAATGTCGAGGACTTTGTCTCCTTTTCTTTTGTTTCTACTTCCCTTCTCTTAGCCCTAACCAGGCTAAAAATATCTACAAATTCCCCTTTCCATATTTTCTCTTTTATCTCTGGAGCCACGTGCGCAGCTAACTTCCCTGGCCTGGACAGCAGAGTGTCCACCCCTGACCCTTCAGCAGAAGCAAGTGGTTTTGTGGCACTGACGCTTTGTTCGCTGCCCTTACCATGCTCTTTTTCCAGCTGCGGAGTCTGATTGAGCGAGCCCGATGCCAGGCTGACACCGGGACTGTCTGACGACACCTGCAAAGAAGGCACAACACACGCCGCCGCCAAAGCTTCAACCTGGTGCTTCAGATCTTGCACTGAACTCTGAAATGAATCGCTAGCCCATGGAGTTGTGGGGGGGGGTGGGGGGGAAGGGGGTGCACTCAACTTAGACAGCATCTGAGATACTTCCAATAGGGCCTGGGTTGTTGGGTCTTGAGGCACTCCTGGGGGATTTTTCTCACTCCGTCCCATCACTGACGCTGTTACCCCCACCGGTGTCACCCCTGGGTACTGCAGGATGGGTGGACGGGCAACCCCGTAGTTGGGGCTGCTAATACTGCTAAAGATCGCCGTATGTCAGCCAGCATGGAATCCACCCCTAATGACGTGCCCGCAACCTCTATCACCTCAATTGGTTGAGGCACTGGATTAACTCCTGTGACTGATGTAGATAAGGGGGCGCCCAGGGGAACTGGATCCACCGCAGGAGGTGGAGGGGGGGGTGCCTGTATTGCACATGCCTGTTGGACTACTGCGAGCTGCTTTTTACTCCTACGTTTGACTGGAGGGAAAGCTGCGCGCTGGGCTACATGTGCACGACGGGGGCGAGAAGGCCCCTCCTCACCCTCATCCCCCTCTGAAGGGACGTCCCCCCCATCTGAGTCACCGTCATCCAATTTTGCCAAAACTAATTTTAAAAGCTGGGCCAAGTCAGGGTCAGTTCCCTTCCTTTTCCCCAACCTCACCCTAGTTGGTGCCATAATCTAACAATAAGATGGGAAACCCCGTGAACAAGGATGCAGCGGCTGCAGTACACTTACCCAAACACAGATACCCAGCAAGTGAAATCTTTTTTAAAAAACAGTCCCCAAGTTAAATTGCAAGTTATTCAGGTTAGTAAATATTAACCCTCCTGTAAAACCTGTAAATAAATTGTGTTAATCAACATCAGCCAAATTGAACAAAAATGCTTCGTACACTTTCAAAACACAAATGGCGAAGGCTTTGATGCTAATAACATGCAATTTGCACAGCATATATAACTAATCCTAAATTAGTGTAAAGGGATCACCACTAACACGCTGCTCCCTAGGTAAATTACAATAAAATTAAATTACCTAAAAGATATTCACCCACGCCTAATAGGCTGCACCCCTGGGGCTCAAACACCCTACGCTTGTTTTACGCGCAGCAAATCGCATCTTTCCAGCTCAAGATATTACTAAGGGCATTGGTGGTATCCGAACCCCTGTACACAGCTAGCCTGCTGCACCACAGGTACTTGACCCTGCCACTGAGCTAAAGCTCCTGGATACCAGATTCTGGGGGGAACCCCTAACAGATGAGCGCGCGCACAGCCAACACTACTCCTAAACACGGAGCCCCGTCACCGTGCGCTCACTCACCTCTTTATTCCGAAAATTGGGCCCTGGGATCTGTCGCCTGCTCCTTCTATCACTCCCCTCTGAAGCGGTTCCTGTGTGCCCCCACGACGATGTCCCAACTTCTGCAAATTGGGCCCGCGATCTGCCGCCTGCCCGTCAAGAGATGCTGCAACGTCCTCGAAAGCAGTCCGCGACCTGCCGCTCCCAAGAGATGCCAAAACGTCCTCGAAAGCAGTCCGCGACGTGCCGCTCCCACGAGATGCCGAAAATGTCCTCGAATGCAGTCAAGATGGTGGCCGAACGTCCGGGCCGCCGCGCCAACAAGAAGAAGGCCGAGCCTTCCGTGGGGGTGCTTTTAAGCCCCCCACTGGCTCGCGGCGGCCCAGACCGGTTTGGCCCGCACGTCGGCCAAAAGTTCCTCCCCAGAGGAATTTCCGCTCCCACGTCTCGCGAGGCGTGAGAGCGGAAGCCTCGGCCAGCCTGCGCACAACTAGTGCGAGGTTTTGGCCCCGGCGTCCCCGACCCCTAAGGGGTCGCGCTCCCCCCATGTTGGGGGGGCGCTCTTCCAAAAGCGCATCTCTGCTCTGGACCTTAAAAGCATCCCAAAGGGTTGCCTAAGATAGACATCGCCGCTCGTGCTGAGTTGAAACAAAGAGCTCTCACCACATTAGCGAGCTAACCAAATTAAGACAAGGACGTGATTGACGTCCTTACTAGGCTGGGTAAGTCAAAACCTCTGAGTTTCCTCCACTTGGGCCCTGATTTATACTTTTTGGTGCAAAACTGCACTAACGCAGTTTTGCACCAAAAAGTTCAACACCGGCTTGCACCATTTCTTTACACAAGCCGGGCACCATATTTATGGAATGGTGCAAGCTGGTGCAAAGGGTAGGCTAGCGTAAAAAAAAAAATTATATTAGTCGGGTGGGGCTGGCGGTATAGAAGAAGGGGTTTTTGCACCAAAAAATGATGTTGGACAGTTTAGAGTAAAAAAAAATGACTCTAACCTGCCTGGAGTCATTTTCTGACACAAAACCATACATACCACATGGCTCCTGTCTTAGAAAAGACAGGAGTCATGCCCACCACCCCAATGTGCACCACAGGGGACCAGGGTCTCCTCGGCATGGCCACTGCACCAAGTGCCATGTTAGGGGCCCCATTTCAGGGTCCCCAATGGCACTTAAAAACAAAATACTTACCTGTACTTACTTATACTTACCTGGGATGGGGTCCCCCATCTTCCGCTGTCCGTCTGGTGTGGGTGGGGGTGTCCCTGCGGCCTGGGGAGGGCACCTGTGGGCTTATTCCATGGCGTTCCACCATGGAAATAGGCCCACAGGTCCCGTAATGCCTGCCCTGACCCAGGCATGAAAAAAATTATGCTAAGCAAGCTTTGCACCATTTTTTGACCCCTCCTCCCTCCCGTGCATGATTTTAGCAGGGGGTTTAAATATGGCTGTAAGGCCATGGAGTCATTTTTTGCACGTGAACGCCTACTTTGCATCTCTTTGACGCAAAGTAGGTTTCCACATCCAAAAAATTACTTCAACCATAAATTTGGCAATAGACGGGTCTAGTGCCAAAGTATAAATATGGAGTTAGTTTTGCACCAAATTTGCATTAAAAAAATGATGCAAATTCAGCGCAAAACAAGTATAAATATGCCCGTTGGTGTGGCGGTACCCCTCTGAGCATGATATGTCTGTGCTTACACAAAGTGTGGTAAGGAAAAAGCCCTTGGACGCCACCTACTGGTGACTGTACGTTTCAGTGTAGACCTGGAAAAATGTTTTAAGTATGGGGATAGCACAAGAGGCTCAATCACATTTTTTGTGAAAAACAGAAATCTATCTACTGTTCCTGCTTTTGTCCACCAAGAAGCCTCACTGATAGGAAAGAAATGAGTAACCCTCCCCCCTTCAGCTGCAAGTAAATGGTTAAAAATCTCTGCCTGGGAGAGACTAGATGAAAGGTTATCTGTGTTAATTGTAGACAGTCTATACATTCTCTGTGAAGTCTCCTGCAATCCTTACTTTTCACAGGTTTTCCCTGGTATCTCACAATAATGTAGGATTTTGTCTAACTCTCTGTCTTACTGTACCCAAACTCCCCCAACATTTACTTCATCAACTTGTCTGTTGCTACCTGCCCTCCCTTGATCCAACTTCACTATTACCTGTTCACCTCTCCTTCCATCCTTGCCAGCAGGGCACCTAAGGATGTCTATCCACAGCACACCATCATTTTTAAGAGGACCTTTCCATCTACAAGTGTGCCTCATTAGTCCACCATCTTTGCAGAGCTCGTTATTCGTTTTTTCAGTATTATCCGTTTTACAGACATATGTTAGGCGGTTTCAACAATTTAGGTGTAAGCAGTCCTGGTGTTTAGACGTGCAGTGGAGCCACAATGTTTCAAAACTTAGTTATAACACCATCATAACAGTTTTATTTAATTGTAATTTAAATTTAACCCCTGTACATCCAACATTTAAACCTTTAATCACTCCTTGTATAGCCAACAAATATTTTTCTATGTTGTATATCTCACACTTTAGCACTTATATTAGACTGTGTGTCTTCCGGTGTTCCTCTGTCACCCCTCTGCATTAGTTGACTGTGTTCCATCCCATTGGTCTAGTCAGAGTCATGTTCGGGTAGGTATGATTTCCTTCTCCTTAGCGTGTCAGCGTCTAGTTGTGTCAGTGTGTGTCAGCAGTGTTCATTATGCTGTGTTCCTGTGGGCACATTCGATTCCCCATCTTGCCTCTGCATTCTGTACTCCATTCCTCTCCACCCCCGCCATCACCTTAGGATGCAGTAAAGCAACATATAGTTAATCAACGTAACATCAGAACCCTCTTCCCTAAGTGTCCTACAGACTCTCATAAGGTACCCTTCCCTCTTTTGTTCTATTCATCCTCTGCATCTCAACTCTCTCGCAAAAAGTACAGCAGTTAAGAATACTCCTCCACTCCTATGTTGATGATTCCAAATTATATTTTATGCCCTTGTCAGATTATTGTGACTCATATTTATTGCTGGATTGAATGGGAGAGGGTTTCATAAACTTAGAGCCAAAACATATATGGTAACTGTGGTTCCAATTCCTGGTGTAAATCAGTTAATTTGGTTAATTTCTCATTATGCTTGTTACACGAAATACCAGAAATTATGCCATACACCACATCATGTAATTATGTGCTGTTCTGGACAAAATTTGACGGTGAGTGTACTGGAATAACACAAATGGCTAGAATGCTCTTCTAACATTTTTTGTGTTATTTTCTTTACAGAAAAAAAAATTTCACATCAATTTTTGACCATAGAGAGTATTTCAAATTAAAATATTGAACTCAATAATTGACTTGCCTTTCACATGAAAATCGGCAGGACTGAAACTTAAAGAGCCTCATGCATACTTCGAACTCTGTCCCTAAAAACCCCCCGAAGGGATGCTTTGCCGGAATGTCCTCATATGCTCACAAGGCTCTCTGATATTCACAACAATTAAGGAAATGGTTGAAATGTCATAATTTCCAAAACTACATCATAGAGGTCTGTGCAAGCAGTCAATGATCATAGCTCTGCACATTTTCGTGTTTGAACAATACTCACAAGTTAATAATGAAAATATGAAGATGTGTGATCGAAGTACTAGATAATTGAACAGCATACTATGGCCCTCATTACGACCCTGGCGGTATAGAACCGCCAGGGCCGCGGCACGCGGGAGCACCGCCGACAGGCCGGCGGTGCCCCGTGGGGCATTCTGACCGCGGCGGCTTAGCCGCGGTCAGAGAAGGGAAACCGGCGGTCTCCCGCCGGTTTCCCGCTGCCCCCAAGGAATCCTCCAAGCCGGCGCAGCTTGCTGCGCCGGCTTGGGGATTCCGACTCCCCCTCCCGCCATCCAGTTCCTGGCGGTTCTCCCGCCGGGAACCGGATGGCGGGAGGGGGAGGGGGAGTCGCGGGGCCCCTGGGGGCCCCTGCAGTGCCCATGCCAACAGCATGGGCACTGCAGGGGCCCCCGTAAGAGGGCCCCAAAATGTATTTCACTGTCTGCATAGCAGACAGTGAAATACGCGACGGGTGCAGTAGCACCCGTCGCACCTTCCCACTCCGCCGGCTCGATTACGAGCCGGCTTCATGGTGGGAAGGTCGTTTTCCCCTGGGCTGGCGGGCGGCCTTTCGGCGGCCGCCCGCCAGCCCAGGGGAAAACTCTGAATACCCGCCGCGGTCTTCCGACCGCGGTGCGGTATTCACGACTCGCAACATTGGAGGGCGGCCTCCGCCGCCCGCCAAAGTTGTAATGAGGGCCTATGTGTATTATTTACAATCATAGCATGCACACAGCTCCCTTCTGTGTAACATTTCAATAATTGTCACAATTTCAGCTGTGTTTCAAAACGTGGTAGTGTAGTACAATGCAACTTCACAAACAGTGTTAGTTGTTTTTGGGACGTCCACCTATTCTGCCTGTGTGTGCCTAGATTTGTTTCCCATGGGTGTCAAAAGCCATTCCAAGCTGCCTTTATCTGTGACTTGTAAAATGTGTCTCCCCTGAGGCCTGCAGTATTAGCTAATCTGTATTGTGTTTCACAAACACAGGATTCAGTACTCTCCCCAAGGCATGCAGGTTCTTGCAACAAACAAAACCTGCCCACATCCTGTATCACAGAGAATCTCAACAGGATGCTCCCTTCCAAGTGGTGAAAGCCCACCTTGTGTCCAAGCTGCGACACACCAGGCTAAGCATAGCTAAAATGAGTCTAATGAGTATAAATGTTTTGACAGATTTATTTAGGTTTCATTGAGTCTTCATGTAAATTGTAGATCCCTTTTTATTGTGTTCATGGAATTTCAGGTTGTATTTAGACTCCTTTATGTTGCGTTCAGATCTCATTCTGTGTTGTTTACATTCCTTTGCGGTATATGTAGATTCTTTTGTGTTCTGTTTAGCCCTTACTTTAAGGGATTATTTAAACTCCATTTGTTAAGTAGGATTCAAGCACATGCCTTTCCCTGTGTTTTAAGTTTGCTCCTTCCTGTTTTTCTTTTTTTGCTATCAATGTTTTACTCCAGTTTCTCAGATGTTACCGTGTGAAGCTTCTACAAAAAAGAAAACAGGGCAATTGTCCACAGATGATGGTCAGAGAACTTAATTCGGGACTAATTCCTAGCATGAATCAATGGTTCATGGGCTCCAGCAGCAGAAGGGTGTACCAAAGAAAAGATGTTAGTGGTGGATCGACACAGAAAGTACCCCTCAATAGTATCAGAGGGATACTCAGTTTTTGTAATATTTAACAACGGCATTTTTACAAGAACTATTTTTTATTAATAAACACACAAATACATTTATTAATAAAAATGGATTTTTTTTTTGTAAAAATATTTTTCGAGGTTCTTAAAGATGATTTAAGTTGAGTTAATATATTTCATTTAATGGCCTTGGAATATACACTTTTGGGAGCACTTCTGCAAATTTATTCGTTAATGTCCCAGGTACTTTTGGGTTATGCGTTTGTCCTTGTAGGAGAATTTATATTTAAATATTTAGCTTGATCAGGTTTGTCAGCAGAGAAGCCACAAAGCTGCTTGAATTCCCTGCAGTTTGGGGATAAGGTCTGATGTGCAAGAGCAAAGTAGGGTTCAGGATAAAATCTGTAACACCCGTTCTATGACCGAATGGAGAGGAGATGTGTTTTACTTCCAAATACACACAACAAAGCATTGTTTTCTTCTTGTATGTTCTTGTACGTCCTTTTGTGCCGGTGCCGTGAACAGGTGACATCCACCACCATCTCCGCCCATGACAATGCATTCCTAATCAAAAATTGACCTAGGCTGGCCTAACTAAATTCTTATTTTTTCTTATGTTTTTTTCCAGTGCAAAGCTGAAGAACAGTAGCAGACAGGTGTGCCTGGACCCCAAGATCAAGTGGATTCAAGAATACCTGGAGAAATTCCTAAACAAGTAAGGAAGGAGCAGGGCCTGCAGCCAGGGAGGATAGGGCCAAGCTTCAGGGCTGCTCTACCTCCACTACGGACTGCAACAATGCCTAGTCTGTGACCATGAGAATATGGGCACAGAGCATAATGGTGCTTATATTGTGAAAAATACAGGAACTTCAGCTAAAAGCACTGTGACTTCAGACCCTACCTGTTGCAGACGAGCTCACATTCGTTAGTTCTTGTTGGTTCTCATTATCCTGTCCATCTCAATTCGCCACACTCGAGAGGGCCACTGTTCCAAAGTAGTTGGAATCTGGCACCAGCTTGCTCCCCCTGTGGGAAAAAAACTGTTTTAGGAAAGAAAATACTGGGGGGTTTCTGCTGGCAGTGTGTGTGTGGGGGGGGGGGGCAACATATGTTAAGGCAAAAAAAACTTGTTGTGAATCTGCCTAAACATAGGAGACAGTAGCCATCTGGAAACTGAACATAATCAGGAGCTCCAAGATTCTCCAGGATGTCAGAAACATTCCAACTAAATAAAAGAAAATGGAAACAAGAAACCTTATTGACAGGTAACAGTGTAAAACACAAGAAGGTAATGAACATGTGAATAAACCAAGAGTACTGTGATAATCGAAAAAGCCTCACTATATAGGAAATCTCAAAGTGTGATCCGAAATTCACACAGTATCTGTGTAATCAACTCTCACAGCATTAGGGCCTCTGACATTTTCAGAATGGTCCCCTGTTTCAGATTCTCCGTAGAATATATGAACCATCTGAGTGTCAGGATCACCCAATGTATCAACATTAGCAGTTTAATGGGCAGTGATGTGTGTTATGTTGAGGGCTGGCCATTTCACAGTTCAGTCCGTTTAAAAAGATAATCCGATGGTACTTCATGCCTCCAATAGAGCACTGTAAGGGGCTGGGCAGAAATGCACCCTCACCCCGGCAATTAAATGGTTTAGTCTGCTAAGAGCAAGAATGTAAAAATCTGCTTAATTCATACCATTTGGACATTTTGTATTGAGTTCAAGAATCCACCTACTACCTACTTTCCTAGGCCATTGCTTTCCTGGATAATTTTGAGTTGAGCCAGCAGTTTGTGTAACAGTGTGCACTAGAGCCTAGGCGCTAGTACAGTTCATAAAGTTATGAATTAAGGTCCTGGTTTAATGCCTTTTAACTCCCTTTTTGAGGGTGATCTTGGATTAAAACTCACCTGTCCATGCTGCAGTTACTGAGCCACAGACCAGAATGATGGAGCTGGTTCTGTATTTCGTGGATATTCTGAGATCTTTGTGCTTCAGCCTAGGTGCATTTCGAGTTCATGAAAGGCTAATTTCTCACAGAAAAGCTTATCACCATAGTCTGCTGCATCAACAGGGATTTTAAGCATCACTTTATTGTTTCAGTATGCCTCATGTGGTTATTAAATATCAAGTTGCCTTTTTGTGTAAGGCAACACAGGTTTCATACTTGCTTTTCATGCACATATTCTTGCTGTAAAGGGAGTTACCATACGCTAGTCCACTCTAATCCTATATGTTAATTTTCTGTTTTATTGCAGTTTATGCAGGTTATCAAAACGCATGTATTTTCTGAATAATATTTTTTTTCCTTTTCGTAAAGCCATAGGAATGCCTGTGTAGCATGCATCTTTGATAATTATGTAGAAATCAATATGTAATCAACAATTATTCATTATTTAGATTTTATATTTTATTTTTGTATTTGCATATAGTTTGTAGCAAATATGATATCTTGGGACATGTCAGCAATAAAACCTTTATATCTGTATGCTGAAGAAAATGCAAATGTATGTGAACATGTTTTTTTATCAGTTTCTGCTATCCTTGTACTTTGGGACATACTTCAGAGACACACAGTGTATATCCCATAACAAATATATAAATATATAAATATACATTTATATCTTTTCTAAATGGCCTTTTCCTTCTGGTTATTTGCTTTCATGATGAGAGAAAATGGAATGTTTGGAAGTTCTTACCTAGGTCACAAATGCTCAAAACCGCCTTTACAAATAGCTCTGGAGGCAGATAGAATGATTCGCAACAGAGCTGCACGTTTTGGCCCCAACGAGGAAGTCCGTTTTTAAGATCCATGCAAGCAGCTGGAGGCTTGTTGTAGTGTGGGACAGAGGGACAATGTGAAAGTCTGGGACTGTGGCCAAAATATAAACAAAACAACAATTTCCCAAAAGCGGTTCAAATTTTCGAAAGTAAAATCCACTTGGATTAAAAAAGTAATTTAGAAAGCAAAAATAAGTCCACTAAGATGCTGAACAAACTCGTCCAGCAAAGGTCAGTTGGCCTGGCAACGTTTCACTTTCTTTCAATATATTTGGCAGAATAGGAGTTCTCAAGGGTAAAAAACATGTATTTTCACTTAAAATTAGAATGACGGGGAATGCCGCTGGAAAAAGAACCTCGTTTCTGGCATTAGAACTGGTTGTGTTCTTACAGAGTTTTGTGGATCAAGTCAAAGCAGACATATGAGACCCATCTGTAAGATATACAATGATCTCATGTACACTCTCTGACACTGTGAGTACATGTATATAGGTGTGGTCAGTCTCTCTTTATTAGTGTTTGCGCTGATTCAAGTGCTGGCGTGTGAATTTAGGTCTGTCTATTTCAGTATGCTTCTGTCAGTCAACACACCCTGATCGGGGCTTAATTTGTAAAAGAAGGGGTGTCGGGCCCAAAGTTTTGCTCAGAAGTCCAAGGCCGGGTTACCAAATATTGGGGATACTGAATACTAAGGGTGCTTAGTATTGATTACACTTCATTCCTTTTTCATCAGTTTCCAGACAATCCTTGACCCCTTTCTAATTTTTTTCAGATTATTTTTCATCCTCGTTTTTTTCTTTATCACTGTTTTTTTCTGTTTTTCCTCTTCCTCCTTCTTTTCCCCTTTTGTGTTTTTCTTACTCTGGGTCAAAGTCTGACAAAAAAAAAGTGTTGGTGTTTAAAAATGAGTGCTGATGGGCCCTACCTGCAACCACTGGCTCAAATTAAGCACTGATCCTGATGTGTTACTCTGAGTTGACAATTTGGTAATATGGAGTTGTATATGACAACAGGTTAGTTGGTGTCAGTGAGGTGCTGGAAAATCATTATAATCAAGGTACTGTCAGTGTTTATGTCATTGTGTTACTGTCATGTGTATTTCATGATTTACTGTATTTATGTTAGTGTGTTTCTAGGAGGCTGCATATGTTAGTGTGTTACAAGAGTTTGTGTATTTTGGTGTATTATTGTAACTGGTGGGTATGGTACAGAGACCTATCGAAATTACCTACCCAAGACTTCCAATTTCCTTCCCACACCTCTCCCCAGCGAGGTTGGAAGTTCCCCCTAGGGAGACAGAGACTAACCAATGACATTCCTGCATTAGAGAATATAACAATTCTCAGGCTGTATTTATTACAAATTCATAAACACATTTAAAAACGTTTCACAGTATTCTTGCATCCCATTTACAATATGTACATCACATCATTTTTGTGGGTAACTGATACATGGTATCTCCCAACAATAGCTCTTAAAGGAGTCATGGTTGACCACCTTCCAGGCACCCATGACATTGAATATTCCGATTGACTTGGGGCCAATAGTTCCCTACAAGTTGCACATCACAAGGCAAAGTCACCTGCCCCTTCAAGATAGAGGGAGCATGGGCTAGCATGAATTCTGGACCCCCAAAGCACAACCATGCCAGAGCCAACCCAAAGAAAGTACACACTCAATGGGAGACGGGCCTGGACACCAGGGCCATACCTTGGTTCCCTGGAGCAGTCACCATCCCCCGACATCCGAAGGCCATGTAAAGGAGTACCATGGAAGGCTATGAACAATCACTGTAGCGGGTGTCCCGAGCCCTTCTCTACACCCCACAGCACCCTCCATTTGGGAAAGAGGTCCAGAATGCAGGCACGTTGGTGGTCTTTGGAGGCAGACAGGCGAAAACCAGGTAAAGGTGAGTGGGGCTGAGATCCCCCTTTTAGCCCACCCGGCTGCCCCTGCCACCTGCCCATGCACACCATTACTAACCTGCCAGCCAATCGTTGGCATTGTGGTATGCCTGCGAAAATTTGAAATACGGCACCAACAGTTGGCCGCTGCCTGGAACCGGTCCGATCCAGCCCACATCTGTCTTGGGGTGGGCCCGCCATCAGCTGACATTGCACCTGGCCCATTATTGGAATGGTGTTCCCAGTCTGTGTATTCAGGTTTGCTGGTGCCTGTACACGTTGTGTGTGCTGCGGTGAGTTTAAAGGATGACAGTGTATCACTTTCTGTACGTGTTGGTGTGTTACTTTGAGCCTTCTTTTCGGAACAAATGAAATTGAGTAGTTACCTGGCTTGCATCTTTGTGAATTTTTGTTGCTAAACTTTGCAAGCTTTGTGATGTGTGAAGTTTGTGCAGTTAAAAAAAGGGCAGATTATGCACCCACTCACTCCAGCAGGAATAAATTGCAATTAATGGCCACACAGACAATGGCTCCATTGTTTGGTACTCTATGATAGCCCTATGTTTCACACCCGGATACCAGGTGTGGCTTTGAGTTTTGATCCTCTCTACCCTATCCAATGACAGTAGCCATTAGCTCCATATTGCACCACCCTAGCTCTCCCCAGCCAATGCTCCAGCACCCTCACATAAACTCCACACTTTGTAGTCTCGCAGGGAGGTTTACTGTCGGAAGACACAGATTTCTTGATACAGGATGTCTCGCTTATGGAACTTACCACAGCTGGAAAGCCTACCTTGCAATTGGCTGGGCGGTTTTAGTTTCACTAGAGAAAAGTCACGATACTTAACGTGCCTTCCTGAGCCAAAATGTTGTCATCACACCACGTTGATGGTGTAGATTTTCTCTATACCCAAATGTAATCTGTATATGTTGCTGTAGTACTTTGAGTCTGAAGTGGTTAGGAAAAGTTCTGGGAGTCTGTCTATGTAACTATTCATTGTGAGTCTGCAATTGTGGGTGTATTACTATGTGTACATATCCGTGTGTTTTTGTGAGCTTGTTTATGTTATTGTGCTACCCTGAGTCTTTTTATGACAATGTGCTTTTGTCTGAATTTGTTGATGTTACTGTAGTAAGTGCGATAGTCTGTGGTTTGTTAGTGTATGTTTGCCTCTTTGATTATGAAGCCTGTTACTGTGTGTCTCAGTTTGTAGATGTGTGCATGAGTTACTATGTGTTTCAGAAATTGTGCCCGTCAATGTATTATTATCTCACTAAATCTGGACCTGTGTATTAGTTTTACTGTGTGAATACTGGGATGTCAAACATCTGTCTTCTTTTCTCTCCTGTCCATCTGTTCCCTGCCTCCATAACCGCAAAATATTTTTCCAAAGTCCTCTCTGGCACTGTGCACTCCTCTTTTGACTGATGCACGTGAGTTGGCTTTCAGCATTGATTTTGAATGGTCTGGTCTCTTGGATGTGGTCTTGTTTCATAGAGACCCTCACATTCACTCAGTTTTCTTCGTCTAAGAATTTTGTACAGGGACATCCCTCTGCTCACAGAGTTAAATCAGCTGCACTATGCCATATTATAAACTACTTCTTAAACGCAGCTGAGTGACTGCTGAATTAGAAGAGGAGGGCCTGAGGGGGCTTCTAGTCTGTTTGGTTACCTTTGATTTGGGCTACACCAGGTCAGCATTCAGTAAATGCAGGGGCAGCTGGAATTTTAACAGGGGGGTGGGCGGACAAGACACATATACACATACACACTCACCTATGCATGCACACACACGCACACATCCATTCATTTGTCTGCTAGGAAGCACTCATACTGTTCTATTAGAACCAAGGAAACGCCTACTGGTTTTGCCAGTGCTTGTTTTCATATGGTGAACATTGGTCCAAAACAGTGATGACCTTCCATTTCCTCTCAATGCTGTTCTATTTTCAGCATTTTTGCCCTCCTTCATCTCCACCTACCGCTTTTCCCTTCTCTTTTTCTGTAAGAGACCCTTCCCCCCGAACCATGCATTCTCAACTGTGCAGCTTACACCCCTCCTCAATAACCCTTTTCTCTTGCCCTCTCCTTTCCCTCCACCCTCCTTCCACCATTGCCACTCGCCCTCGTTCATTATTTTTTCTGATCCTTAATACATCCCCTTTATTTTTTTTCCTTTTTATCTGGCTTCTTTCCCCCATTTTACTTTCATTTCTTTTGTTTCTAAATTTTTTCCACGTCTAGTGCTCCTTCATACCCGTTCGTTCAGAACATAAAACAGAGGACTGCAACCTTATCTTTTTCCACACTATCACTTAAATATATTTTTATTTTACAGATTGTAAGTATGTTTTCCACCTATCTCAAGGTGATTTGAAGCAGGCTCAGGTATTTTTTCTGTTCGGCTGAACACATTGTCACAGAAGTGCAGGCAGAAGGATACTGAATAGCAGCACAGACCGGAACTGGGACAGGGCCAGCAAAAAGAGTAGTCGCCTTCAATGTTATGGTATCAGAATATCGTTGTCTAAATATTGACGGATAAAACTATGTCCTAAATATTGTTTACAAATATATCACCCCTGTAGTCAACAATGATTGAATGATATGTCTGCATACGATTTTTCGGCCTCAATATTTATATCTGGTGATATTTTTGCTATCTGTATTCTGGCATACAACTGCTTTAGGTCCCCCACAAGTCCTAGGGATGCTGGACAACACAGCAAGCCCAATTCACAAAGTTTTTTTGTAAGTAGTTGCGTTTTCCTCCAGACTTAGGTGTGACTTCTATGCCTACTGGTAGATTACTCTGTGAGTAAGCATGTCATATTCTTGGAAACATATGAGTATTGAACACGTATCGCCAAATTTAAGAAAAGTGGCTCTACATGACATTTAGCACCACTTTTCCTGCGGCCCCTTGCACCCCCTACCCCCACCATGTGCACCGTATTTAAAATACGGCGCATCATGGTGCAGGGTAGATGGCAACAGCATCAGAAGTTCTTATGCGATTGATGTACTGTTCAGGGTAAGCGCCAAAATGTTGGCGCTAACCCTGAACAGTAGATAGGGGCCCACTGAAAACAATGGCATGCCCCATTTTAACGCCGGAGCAGGTTAAAAAAATGCCCCAAAAAATGACTCAAAGAAATCTGTTAGATGTCTTTGCGCCATTTTTTCGGCCCTGCTAACAGGAATGCAGGCATAATGGGGCGCAAGTGGTTACAAAGTGGTGCAATGCATTTTGTAAATCTGGTGCAGCAACTTTGGCCTTGTTGGGCCACATTAGCATAAAAAACAATTACGCTAATGTGGCGCAAGGAGGCACTATGAGCTCTTAAAGTTGCCCCTTAGTCCATGCTCGCAAGAAAAAGCTTTGTGAGTCAAAGCCCGGAAATGCAGAAGTAATTCATACTTAGGACAGGATAAATACAACTACTCACAGAACAAGCTTTGGGAATCAGGAGGAGATATTCAAAAATTCTGTCAGACCTGGGCTTAGGGCAAAGCTCATGTTTGACGTCCCAAAGCAAAGAGATGGCTGCTTCAAGTCTCAGGTGTAAAATACGATTTAACAGTGTCTAAGATCAAACAGAGAGTCAGTGTCAGACCTCGGTTTACATTGAACCTAATTCATTGTAGAAAGTCCCATAGCAGGTGTTTAAATGAGAGACAGGCGTGAAGTCATTTTTCGCAAATCAAATTGTAGTATATTTTGCACTCTGACAAACCAGGGAAGTGTGGTTCACCACATTGCAGCGCTCTTTATATGTTGCAGATTTTGTTTACTCCCCATTCAACTCTGGAATTTGAAATTATGTTTTTTTTCACAATTGCTTTGAAGCCAAACCAGAAGAATGGATCGGAAACAGTCTAGGGGGAAGAAAACAGCAAAATACAACTTAGATTAAGAAGCTGCAACTACCCCTGTCTCTGTCTTGGCCTCAAACAGGGACAGGCCCCTAAATACAACCAGAGCAGGGAGAGCATGGGATTCGGTGTGGGTCAGTATCTGGTGTACAAACAGAACCACAGAATAATTATCCTGATGAAAACAGACGGGCACATTCGGAGCTAAGTGGACTTTGGTTGCCATTAGCAAATAACTGGATATTAGTGAATCTGATGAATAATGGGAAAGTTCTGCATTCGTACAGACACAAGGGCCATTATTTCCTTGGCCTGTGCTATTTTTGGGCCTTCCACTCGTGCTGAAAAATGTACTTATATATTTGAAGCAACCTTGCTGTACTTAATAATTATAATGATGAGGCAGCTAACACAGCCATGCCACTAGATGGCGCCAGATCCTGGCGCTACTACGTTTTGTCTTTTATTGGAGTATTTTTTTTAACTTGCACAGGCGCGCGTACTAGGTGGGCCTCATATGGAAGTTTAGCTCTGAAGATGCTCGGGCGAGCCTAGTAAATGACACTTTTGTCTTGGAGGTACTAAAAAGCACTAGTTATCAGGCAGTTCTGGAATGTTAGGTGGCCACGTGAAGCTGTGTCATGCCTCTTTTATGACAAATGTAGGCGATTAGGAAACTCCAGACCTCATTATCCTCATGTTGTCTGAGCTCACCCCCACTTGCAGGGCATGTGTCAAACTTCATCAGAGAACATGCTAGCTTCTTCACAGGCACAATTTCAGCCTCGTTATCCTGTCTATGTTCAACCTGTTCACGGTGCCTCAGTTCACCTTTGCAGGTGACAGGAGTTAACTTTTCTTACAGTGCCTCATTTTACTCTTCTCAGAGGGCCTAAGTAGTTTCTGAAATGCCCCAGTGCACCTTCCATACAAACCTGGGTTAATCTTGCTCACAAAGCCTGTGTTCACAATAAGCAAGCAGCCTTGGTCCCCCTTTTTGCAGTGCCTCACTTTACCTTTCTCCGTAGGTAGGCACTTGACAGAGACCAAACAGTCAAAGCTTCGCGGAGAAAAGAACATTTTAAGCAATACAGGAGTGCCTTGAAGGTAAAAATACCGTATACCAGGGAGTGATGGGCCGGGGTTTGGAAGCATGTCATTGCGATAGCGCAAGACATCATAAATGACTGTAGTTTGATTTATTTACATCACACATAGTTATGAATTCAGGCACAAAGAGGAAACCACGCACTTTTGATTGACGTACCAAAGCCATGACTAGACTTACTATGGCAGCAGTGCACATCTCTGGTAATTTCCGGACAGGCGCTTGCTTCATGTTTCACTTTGATGCCTTGATTCACTGTCCTTTGTTCTCTCTGCTGACCTCCTATCAGATCCCTTTTGGCCACACCCTCCCCCCCCCCACACCATGGGGGCAATAAAATGAGGGGGGACCACCTCCACTTACAGTGGCCCTTTAGGAGCAAAACAGCAACCAATTTGGCAAGGGAGCAAGACCAGTATGCTTTCCCCTCTATGTCGCCCTGCAGGCTGCGTGGTCAGCTGCCCCCAGGCGTTCCTAAGTGTGTGCAGTAAAAGGGATCACAGCCTCAGATAAACTCTTTTGTTGCTGTATTAAGGAGGCTGATAAACTAAGATCCTCTCGGGTGACCCGGAGCAAGACGACCCCTAATGGCTGGAAGCGTGGATATCTATTCCACTTTTATTACCCAATAAAAACAGATACAAAGGTGGCACACTTAAAGCCTCACTGGAAACAGTTGTGGCTTCCTTATCTCAGGGCTACAAAAGGCGCAGCTCTGAGGATTTTGAAGGAGGTCTGAAAAGGCGCAAGCCCTCTAACAGCCAGGGTGTGGGACTGACACAATTGCTTTGCTTGGAGTGACAACTCAGCCGCACCCAGTGACTTGATGATTGTTTCTTTTTCTTTTTCTGTGTTTTTTTTTTTACTGAAATGAAGGTAACTCACCGATTCTATGGTCTGTCGTGTGTGTACCTCTGTGTGTGTGTGTGTGTGCGCCTGCGAGCACCTTGCTTCCCTGTAGCATTGGGATGTGTGCCAAAAGGAAAATTAAATGCACACCTGCTGGGGAACCTCTCGCTCTCCAAATCGCACCCCCCACACACTGTGTCCATTCCCTTTTCTAAGCAACCTGCCTGGTTCCAACCATCTATTTGTGGAACAATGCGACGTCAACTCCCCTGTGCAGACCCGAGTTCAGTTTGCAGAAGCTGCCTGTCCAACCACCTCTCTGTAGGCGGTGGTTCACTGAAGGGGAGGGGAGGGGTGGTAGGTAAAACATTGGTCCTTGATGGGGCGTTTCTCCGGGGAAATTGCTCCAGTTGGATATGGCCACCTATTACCTGCAAAGTGTAATATGTTTTGGCTGTTTGCTTTAGAGAAAGAACAAGGCAGATCAGGGGCCCTTGGTGGGGAAGGGTCAGACAGTGGGGTCGCTGGAGGGTGACGCACAGTCATGTATGTACCTTGATGTGAAAAGCTTGTCTCCCAAGTTTGGAATTAAACATCCTGTGAATCAGAGTTGCCACTGGCTGACACCCACTTCACCTACAGAGATTTAAGGGAACATTGGGAAGCCGAGAAAGATAAGTGTGAGTCAGAGTACGGTGGAGGATGTTTTATTGATTTTACAATTGAGGGTGTTTTTGGAAGCTTAAAGTTACAGTGCGTTAGAGAAACACATAAAATCTATAATTACTGTTGACATCCATCTGCCATGCACATGTGAGCGTTCTCGGAAGTTCCCAGGGTGAAGCTGGGAGAGCCTCGGTTTGGGATATTGGCACTCACTGAGCACCCAATCAGCCCAGACACCCTGCGAGACAAGTCGTGGACAGCTGTGAGAGGGAGCGAAGAAGAAATCAACATGCGTGTAAGTAGGTATGCACACTTGTATAAGGCGTGTGTATGTATGTAGCAAGGTATTTGCATATGCATAAGTTTGTTTGAGGCACTTTGTGCATGATCCAGTGTGCTCAATGTCTTGTTTAACTCGTTGTATGTGGTGTATGTGTACATGAATATGTTAGTGCATGTGTGACGTGTCCATTTCTCAGTGTATACATGTGTTCATGTGTGCGGTGTACACTTGTGTCCATGTGATGCATGTAGGTTCTCTGTGTGTGTGTTTTCTGTGCATACCATCTCAGTATTAGTGCGTAGTTGTGTATGTGCAGTTAGAGGTGTTTGGTTGTGAGTTTACATATATATATACAAAGAGTTTGTATGGGAGTCTATGCATGGGAGCGTATGTATGTGTGTTACGTCTGGAAGTGTAGTGCGTGTCTGCTTGTGGTTTTGTGTGTGTGTCTAGCCCTCTTAGACTCCCAGAAGGAGTTTTGCAGGCCGTGTGGGTGCATTCTTACAGGAGCATGTTTGCCTTTGCCTCGAAGAGACTTCCTGTTGAGGGTTGTCTCTGCTCTCAGTCATTGGATTGTCATGCAGACTGTCCTTTTGCTCTTTGGCCATGTACTGGACTAGTCGTTTCATTCTTGAAAGATGCCTTGAGGTAAGTTTAGAACTATCCACAAAACCCTGTCTGTTATCTCAAGAGAGGAGACTAGGCTAGGTCCCGGTGGGTGAGCAGGTGGAGGAGATACCAGAGAGGATGCAAAGACAGAGATAGCACTTCCACGAACTTTTAGAGATCTATGAAGGGCTTTACTAATACAGGACGACGAGGAACTCTGTCTTATCAAGTAAAGCTCACCGGATGGGAAGAAGTGTTTGTTCTAATCATAATGAGGAAATGTTGCAAACGTTTTACCGCTAAAGTTGTTTGTCCAATTCTTCTCCACAAAGTGTATGTGCACTGTTAAGCCATCTCAGCACTGCTCACAGGATGAGGGGTTGTTTGTTTAACCTTATGATCCTCAGAGGGCGTGGCGTGTTGCTAGACAAAATTGCCACTCCTCACCCAGAAAAGTTAGAGCATCATCGTGGGGCACTATGGTCGAATCCCATGCTGCATTCCCACGAGGAAGACCTCTGCGCTGCTTGTTGAACCCTGTATTGTCAGCCAACACAGGACGGGAGCACCGATTGACCCCTTTATATTGCCCTTCGCAAAAAACATAAATCTTGGACCACCTAGGATCCAGAAGCCCATCACCTGTAGGTTTTGTCAAACATGCAAATTACAAACCTTTTAGTAGATATAACGTCTTAAACCTTGTGTAAGCTATATCTGTTGCATCCATGTGTAACTCAGATGGCACATGCAATTCAAATAAACTGCTTAACATGGAAACACAAAAAAGTGATGAAATGGCCTTTTATATAAATGACCCGAACTATCCCCTAGTTAGACATAAGCAGCAATGGCACAAGCTCTCAAAGGCAGCAATCAGAGACATTTACATGTTTCCGCTTAGGAATGTGATTTTGTGAAGCTAATATGAGCTCACATCTGTTATTGCCTCAAACCCCAGGATTACACAGAAAAATAAACGCCTTTCGAAAGTCGCCGTGAAGCCCATCCATGCTGTCCCTTATATTGGAAGAGCAGTCAGATCGCTTTACAAAGGCCAGGCACCTGGTTGGTGAAGTTGGTGTGAGGGACACATGCAGCTATGGTGCCATTTCCAAGCCCGAGTCTATTTTGGCATCTTAAAGAATACGGAAATTAAATGTGTATCAGTTCAAACCGATGCTATGTTTAAAAAAAATAAATAAATAAGCTATATCTTTCTAAAAAATGAAAAAAATATGGTAAAGCACTGCCTGCATGTACATGTGGTATCGTGACATCTGCAGGTGATTCATATCCTGGATTGGAAATGGCCTAGTCATTTCTTTTTGATGGTCATAAATCTAGTTATGGAAAGATCCCTTTATCTCTATCATCTCAAATTTGTCTCAGAAACTGAATATTGACATAAATTATCCCCCCCCCACAACTCATTCATAGTTAGTGAAATACCCCAACATGTCACAATACCTAGATGACATTTTATGAGCTACTCTTGCAAAATATGGTTAGAAGTCACAAGCAATTTGCAAAATTATTTTTAAAAGTTAATTCTTCTTCTTTTGGTACTCAAAGTTTTCAAAAAGTGAATGCAAGTATTTATATGCCATGCATGATTAGCTGAAGAGTGTGTACCATTATGTTAAAGTGTTCAAACATTTCTTTTTCAGATTTATACAAATTATTCCAAAAAGTGCCCCTTTCATTTTAAAAACGTTATGAAATGGAAGACTATTCTGAAAGATTGTAAGGAATCTTGTGACAAGTGCACAAAAGCATGTTTGAAATGTGCTCAGAATTAATTTAAAAAGCATTATGAAAAGATGTTTTACAAATTGTGGCCAGTGCTGTCAACAGTACAAACTTTTTTTTTTTTTTGGTTAGAAATGCTCTAATATATACATAATTATTCAGGCAATTATTTTAGGTGATCGCTAGAAAAAGCTTATTAATTTGAAAAACACATATAGTTATTTCAGAGAACATGTACTGCTATTTTTTAAGAGGTACACCGTTCCTGTGCAAAATTTGTTTATAAATGTGCATAATTGTTTGGGAAAATGCAATGATTGGTTTTAAACGCACAGAGAGTTGGGCAGAACATATTTTAAAAGTACGGCCTTAGACCCCAATAACTGACCTGCGACCCCAAGAGCTATACTTAATTAGTTTTATGAATGTGCGGCGAAAGTTTACAGAAGATTTGTCTTCAAGAGATTCAAGGAATAGGTAGATGAGAATGCCCTAATGCTAAGGGAGGATTTAAGGAAGGGCACTCTTCGAAATCCCAAGAGGCTTATTAGAGATCTCAAAGGAACTACACAAAGGGAACTGGCAAGAGTTTGATTGAATGGTAGTTTGTCAGAAAAGATTGAGATAAGGAATGGTCTACAACAGGGCTGTGTGTTGGCCCTGACATTATGCAGGATTTGCCTATGGTTTTGTTGGGATCTAAGTCATTTTCTCCTAAAATGGGAGGTCTTTGGTGTCTTTGACAGGGCATAAATAGGCCTCTAGATAAGATTGATGTATTCTTTGATTATTGAATACATAAAAGACTGTTGATACCTGGGTATTCATTCCTCAAGTAACCTAAGATGAAAAAAATCACTGTGAAATGGTGAAGGTGAATTCCCTGGCAACAATAATGGGTTTATGTAATTTTAGGAAGGTGTACAGTATGCCAGATGTTAGGCTGGTTTTGACTGTATTTATTTAAGGTAATGGTCTAAGCAAATTTCCTATATGTATTCAAATTCTATTTTTAAGTGTTATCTAAAGCTGGGAAAGTATAGAAGGCCAATGTTTGAAAAGAGTATTGAATTTACCTAAATCAGCTAATATTCAAGCGATAAGGTTGGAGCCCGGTTTTGACATCCTGGTTTTGGATCTCTGAGAGGGCCATACTGATATCCTGAAATAGACTTTTAGGATCAGGGTATGACAAAGTTACATTATATCGTAGAGATGAGATTCTAAGAAGTAAGCTAAAATGGACGCTAGTCTAAGACAGTATCTGTTAAATATAGAAAATAAGTTCTCCGTGGTCTCTCCAATAATTTCAGTACCTAAAAAAATCCAGATAAATGAAATGAATTTAAGAATGGAAACACATTTTAGAGAATGGGATTTAAGTACATTTTGATGAAGAAGTCTTCAACCAAGTTATGGGGCTCATGGAGAAAGAATTTCTCATTTCCTTATCATCTTTGGCTAGCCCTGATTTAAAGCAGGTGATTTTTACATTTAGAATTGGTTTTAGTCCATTTTATTACTGTGCGGAAATGCTAATGTGGCTAAAAGATATTGGCAGTGTTTGTAAATGTAGGTTGGATTGCTTATTTTTCATGCTGGAAAGATGGAGGATTTTAAAACACATTTTAATGAAATATGGTGCGTGAATTGATGGAAAGCCATGAATTTCTTATTTTGTATGCAGTTTTTTGATGTGGCATGTCAATAGGCTGGTTTTAATTGCTAATCAAGAAAAATATAGTTTACCTTTTTAATGACTAGATGAATACCTTTGTTTAATATGCATGTTATTTTAATATTGTACATTTAATGAACCAGCTGTCTAAATAAACGTCTTTTTTTAATTGAGTTAAAATGTATGAAAAATATTTATTAAGTGAGCACAGTGATTTGTTTTTAAAAAGCGTGCTGTAATCGTTAAAAAAACTGAAGCTAGCTTATGCTTAGAAACAATTCCTAACTATGGAGAATGGTCATGTAAAATGTATACCATTCTTTTCAAAAGAGGATGCAGTTAGTTTGAAAAAGAGTGCTTAGTCTCATTTACCATGCAAAAGAAATCATTGTAAACTGCTAAAATATATAACTAAAAACAAATTAACAAGATTTGAAAAAAATGTGATTATGTTCGCTCTAATTTAAGGTGTCTCTGCAATGCAAGATACACAGTGATTAATATACGATGAGTAGCAAATAAAGACTTATTGATTCAGTAGTTCTTTGACAAGCTACAACTATAATAAGTGGGGAATATGTAATTTAGAAGGCAGAGTCAGGAAAAGGAACACCTATCAGATCATAAAATGGCTACTTAATTGGCATACTTAAAATAACAGCACACGCTTCCTAGTGAACTATGGAATTGTGCAGCTAAAGCAATTTGGACTGGTGATATAGGATTTAGCTCATGCTACTTAGTATCATTGTGCCTTTTGGGGTGCAGGGATAAGTAGACAGATTTTTTGAATGGGGATTAGGAATAACACATTGTTATAAATTTCTTTGGGATTGGATGAGGAATATGTGGAAGTGGTGAGTCAAGCAGCACTCTCAGTGTGGGATATTACATTTTCTTTCTTTCTGGAAGTAGATGATGTTTGATTTGTTGAAGAACTGAAATAAACATGATGCAGTGTGTCTTTGGTGGCCAATGTTCATCCACTGTGTCAGATTATTCTATACTTGAATGTCAAGAGGCAGTCTCATATAGGATACACTATATAGGATGTCTTTCGAAGGCCTTTAGGAGGTTGTATGAGGTTGCAACCTTACAGAGGTAACTGAACCGAGAAGAGTGGTTAACTGAAGCTATTGAAGGCCTTGAGGAGTTCTAGCCTTGTATGATCTGTTCAAGTGGAGGCCACAGTCCACAATTTTGAGATTGCAGTACAGTTTTTCAGAAATGTTGTTAAACTATCGAACTAGGATGTAAGGGTAAGTGGATGATAGCAGAAGAATTTATAGGGTGAAACTTTTAAGGAATATACTTTTATTTAACTTGGCTTATTTGGGATAAGAATGTGGCCTTAAGTGGAATATAGCTCCAAAATTTGGGATCTGAGCAGCTGTTGTGGTATAGACTATTATCCAATTGCCAGCCTAACTGAGTCTTATTTTTCCTGGCCATTTTTATTGCTCAGAAGTAGCAAATTTGGCACACCTTTTCTGAGGTCTCAAGGAAGTACAACTTATCTGACTTTATTTGCTCTGTTAATTTTTTGTAATTAGAAATGTATTGCCACATTAGTTGACAGGGTGACTGGTGGTCAAAGTGGAAAATTGAATATTGTTGGTGAGAATGCCTGGCTTGATTTATTAGATATTTGTAAACAGTTTTTGCAGTTAAAAGGTATGAAAAACTGTAGGTCACACAGTAGGCTGTGGGTGTTGCGGGAAATGTTTAGCAGACTAGCTACTCTTCCATCAATGGCTGGAGTAACTTCCTCTACCACGATAGAAAGAGGAAAGGATACCTCCCTCTGCCAGATGTAGTAGGAGTATAGAGCAAGAGTCTTTTACATGTGGGAAATATGTACATCTTGAGAAAAAACTTTTGCACTACCACAGGATTCTGTTCCCTCTGTGCAGAGTTCTACAGTATGTATGTCGAACTCTGCACAGTGGGCATGGCAGTGCCTCTGAAATGTCACATGCTACTCCATGTTGTGCACTCAGAAACCTTTCCCTAGCATACTATTGGAAATGTCTGTGAAGCGGAAAATAACGCAAAAGTACCTTCTGGCATAGACTTTTATGTTGTCTTCCAGAGTAGGCCACATTATTTTAAGATCAGGAACATTTATGTGTACATGATATGATGTAATGCTCAGCTTTGTGTGTTTGTTTTTCTGTTTGATGTTTTGCATTTACTTTTCTGACTTTAAAACTAGGTCAAACCTAGGTAACTTTCTCTTAAGTTTCAGTTTTGAGAGCCTGTTGAATTTATTATCGAAGGAACTCCTACCAATACAATAAAGTTGCGTGAGAGATTGTGCCTTCCTAGTTGCGTTTACAAATGTCCTTGATGGTTAAATGAGGGGAGGTGTAATGCATGTGAAAAATGATATATATAGCAGTAAGCAGGTCTAAAGAACTAGGCTGAGGCGAGGCATATCTTTTTTGACAACAGTTGTGATTTACTTCTTCTCTTATGCGAAATAAAGCTCATTGAAATGGTTTTAATACAGAAACATCTGAGTTTAAAACGTGACAAATGCCACAAAGCATCCATAGATTAAACATTTTGAATGGGAAATATGCTGTGGAATTAATGATTGTTGAAGAATGAATACAGTCTGTTGCCGCGAGGATCGCTTGGAAATGAAATTTCTAACTTCAAAGGTTCCAAACTATATGTACAACATAAGCTACTTAAGTAAACATTACCAGAGACGGGGAATCACATTTAGAAACAGAGATAGACAGCTATTCCCAGAATATGTTCAGATCTACAGTTAAGATTAATCTTGTATAACATTTTTTGCGCTAGTATGGACTCCAGATAAGATGCAGTGATATAGAGACGCCAGTTACTGAAAGCAATGAGCACCATAAAAAACAACCGTTCTGGAGAGGAAATTTCTCTTGAACTACAGGTCAGGATAGGAGATTGGTTGGGAAGGTGACCTGTTGTAAGAGGTCAAGTTAAAAAAGTGCAAGGGACCCTCAAGGATAATATATTCTGATGGAAGAGTAGTACACACAGAACAACCTTCCAGCAAAAGCTATGAAGTCAAAAATAGAAAAAATGAATTAAATATCTCAATCTGACACATGGGAAACCGAGAGAGGAAATTGCCCCTTCTTCCCTTTTGTTAAATTTTTGGCAAATCCTAAATTGTACAAACCATCCGTCTGGTTTGACTGCAGCGCTAAGTCACACAGATATTTTCAGCTGTTCACGAATGTTGGTTTCTTTGTCCCAAGCATAGATAAATCTGCAGTAGTAAATCCCACACACGGGATCGGAATTGACTGTTAGACGATGCAGTTAGTTTTGTAAGTTTGGAAAGTCCCTCAAACTAATCTGTTTGTAGGCATTTCCAAACTCTGTCTTGAACCTTTTCCACCTTGGAAATAGTCGGAGATTTAATCCAGTCAATGGCGGATAATGGTTCAAATTTAATCCAGTCAAAGAATGAAACATATTTTCCTGCAGAGAAAAAAGTGCATTTGCACACATACTCCACTCCCCCTGTGCTTATTGTTGGAGGCTGGCCTGGCTTACAGTGGGTACCTTGTGGTACTTACACCTAGTGCCAGGTCCAGTTAGCCCTTATTAGTAGAATAGAGGTGTTCTAGCAGCTTAGGCTGATAGAGGTAGCTATAGCAGAGCAGCTTAGGCTGAACTAGGAGAAATGCAAAGCTCCTACTATACCACTTATATCATGTAGCACTATATCAAAAGAAAACACATTACTCAGAGTTACTAAAAATAAAGGTACTTTATTTTAGTGACAATATGCCAATAGTATCTCAGAGGATACACTCCCTTAGGAGGTGAGTAATGTACACAAATGATATGCACACAAACCAAAATCAGGTAAGTAACAGTTAGAAAAGTAGTGCAAACAATGTAGAATCACAATAGAATGCAATAGGGAGAAATAGGCCTAGGGGCAACACAAACCATATACTCCAAAAGTGGAATGCGAACCACGAATGGACCCCAGGCCTAGTGCAGTGTGTAGAGGGTCACTGGGAGTGTAAGTAAACACTAAGGGTGTCCAAGATACCCCACCCCAAGACCCTGAAAAATAGGAGTAAGGTTACCCTACTACTCCAGAAAGACAGTAAAGTCGAGATAGGGGATTCTGCAAGGACAACAACTGGCTGCAAAACACTGAGGACAGATTCCTGGACCTGAGGACCTGTAAAGGAAGGGGACTAAGTCCAAGAGTCACACAAGTGTCTGGGAGGGGGCAGGAGGCCACTAAACCCCAGATTAAGGTGCAAAAGTGCTGCCTCTGGGTGGAAGAAGTCAAAGATTCTGCAACAACAGAAGGTACCTGGAACTTCTCCTTTGGTCAGAAGATGTCCCATGGCGTGCTGGAGGATGCAGAGTTGTTTCCACGCAGAAAGACTACAAACAAGCCTAGTTAGCTGCAAGAGTTGCGGTTGAGGATTTTGGGTGCTGCTGGGGCCCAGGAAGGACCAGGAAGTTGCCCCTTGGAGGAGGAGACAGAAAGCCCCCACAGAAGCAGGCAGCACCTTCAGAAGTACCTGAACAGGCACTTAGAAGATCTGAGGACAGCGGTCGACTCAGAGTCACCAAGGATGGTCCCACGACGTCAGCGTCCAACTCAGCAAGTTGGGCAATGCAGGATGGAGTGCTGGGGACCTGGGCTAGGCTGTGCATGAAGGAAGTCTTGCAAAAGTGCACAGAAGCCCGAGCAGCTGCAGTTCACCCAGTACACAAGATTACTGTCTGGCATGGGGAGGCAAGGAGTTACTTCCACCAAATTTGGACAGAAGAGCCACTGGACTGTGGGAGACACTTGGACCCAGCTCCTGTGTTCCAGGGACCATGCTCATCAGGATGAGAGGGGACCCGGAGGACCGGTGATGCAGACGTTTGGTGCCTGCGTTGGCAGGGTGAAGATTCCGTTGCCCCACGGGAGACTTCTTCTTGGCTTCCAGTGCAGGGTGAAGGCAGACAGCCCTCAGAACATGCACCACCAGGAAACAGTTGAGAAAGCCGGCAGTATGAGGCGCCACAATGTTGCTCGGAGTCTTCTTGCTACTTGCGGTTATGCAGGCGTCCTGGAGCAGTCAGTGGTCGATCCTTGGCAGAAGTCGAAGAGGGAAGTGCAGAGGAACTCTGGTGAGCTCTTGCATTCGTTTTCTGAGGAACAGCCCAGAGGAGAGACCCTAAATAGCCCACAGAGGAGGATTGGCTACTGAGAAAGGTAAGCACCAATCAGGAGGGGTCTCTGACATCACCTGCTGGCACTGGTCACTCAGAGCTGTCCATTGTGCCCTCACACCTCTGCATTCAAGATGGCAGAGGTCTGGGACACACTGGAGGAGCTCTGGGCACGTCCCCTGGGAGGTGCTGGTCAGGGGAGTGGTCACTCCCCTTTCCTTTGTCCAGTTTCGCGCCAGAGCAGGGCTGGGGGATCCCTGAACTGGTGTAGACTGGCTTATGCAGAGAGGGCACCATCTGTGCCCATCAAAGCAGTTCCAGAGGCTAGGGGAGGCTACTGCTCCCAGCCCTTCTCACCTATTTCCAAAGGAAGAGGGTGAAACACCCTCTCTCAGAGGAAATCCTTTGTTATGCCTTCCTGGGACTAGGCTGCCCAGGCCCCCAGGCCCCAGGGGGGCAGAAACCTGTCTGAGGGGTTGGCAGCAGCAGTAGCTGCAGTGGAGACCCCGGAAAGTTAGTTTGGCAGTACCCGGGCTCTGTGTTGGAGACCAGGGGATGCATGGAATTGTCCCCCCAATACCAGAATGGTTTTTGGGTGACAATTCCATGATCCTAGACATGTTACATGGCCATGTTCGGAGTTACCATGGTGATGCTACATATAGGTATTGACCTATATGTAGTGCACGCGTGTAATGGTGTCCTTGCGCTCACAAAGTCTGGGGAATTTGCCCTGAACAATGGGGGGGCACCTTGGCTAGTGCCAGGGTGCCCACACACTAAGTAACTTTGCACCTAACCTTCACCAAGTGAGGGTTAGACATATAGGTGACTTATAAGTTACTTAGGTGCAGTGTAAAATGGCTGTGAAATAACGTGGGCGTTATTTCACTCAGGCTGCAGAGACAGTCTTGTGTAAGAATTGTCTGAGCTCCCTATGGGTGGCAAAAGAAATGCTGCATCCCATAGGGATATCCTGGAACCCCAATACCCTGGGAACCTAGGTACCATATAATAGGGAATTTTAAGGGTGTTCCAGTGTGCCAATCGGAATTGGTAAAATGAGTCACTAGCCTGCAGTGACAATTTTAAAAGCAGAGAGAGCATAAACACTGAAGTTCTGGTTAGCAGAGCCTCAGTGATACAGTTAGGCACCACACAGGGAACACATACAGGCCATAAACTTATGAGTACTGGGGTCCTGGCTAGCAGGATCCCAGTGACACATATCAAATACACTGACAACATAGGGTTTTCACTATGAGCACTGGGCCCTGGCTAGCAGGATCCCAGTGACAGTAAAAACACCCTGACATATACTCACAAACGGGCCAAAAGTGGGGGTAACAAGGGTAGAAAGAGGCTACCTTCCTACACGTATATCTATGCTTTGCAGATTTACCACTGTGACATCTTTCCAGGTGGTCTACTGGAAATGTAAGTGAAAATGAGAGAAAAAAAACGTTCAGGTGGAAATGCTTAGTTGGAACCAACCTCACAACTGATTAGGATACACATTGAACTAGGCCTGTTGACAAATGAGAAACATATTCTTTGATATTTCTAAGACTTTGAATCATGACGTAAGGGGCTCATATAGTAAGGGGCTCAAATAGTGTTTTGCTTGTCTAAGTGAACTTATTTTTGTTGTTGCAATCTGGCAAAGTAGGAATCAAAAAGTAAAGATTTAGGCAGCTGGTGATTTGAGTGCTTTAAACTTTCTTCGTGCCTATGTTTCCATATGGAGGGTTTTGAGAGATTCAATCCAGGCTTTATTGTCCAATTGAAGTTGTAAAACATTCGGCTATTTTATTTGTGGTGAACATCTGAGTGTGTTTTATCAGCATCTGTGCAGTTATTACCTTAGTATAGTGGAACAGAAAGTTGAGTTTAGGAAATCCAGAGCAATGCTGGAATTGTAACATCATAAATAATTTATTCTTTGGTTTTAGACTGTGGAGAGGTATTGTAGAAGTAAAGGGAATAATTTTAACTGCACACATAACCTACACATTCAACACAAAATTACATGACTACATGACACAATTGACACATGTTTCAAAAACATCCTGCAAACCGTGTGCACCTAAGAGCTCTAACAATAGGACACCCTCCCAAATGAGCAACTGGACCTGGAAATCCAACTTGTGAAGTGGCACTTGGATAACAGAGTGAAGAAAGAGCACCCCTAAGAAGACATACTATGGGATGAAGAGTGATGCTTATAATATAACCTGTTGGGTGGAATGACTTTAGGATAACGTAGCCATAAACCAAATGTGTCTAACGCTGAGACAAGTCCTTTGCAAGGAATGAGATAAGCCTAAACAATTCTCTTGCTTCAAGCCTTTGTTATCTTAGAAACTAAACTAAAACTTGATGCACAGTGGCATATGTGCCAACATTTTTGTCTCTGCTGTCTGTTCCATGTCCATCTTTTCTCCCTCGTACTGACACAACCTGTGTAGAGTATGATGTTCCTAACACAAGCATTAATAAGCAAATAAAACCAAGGTACGCCCCTGAGTTGGACAGCATTACATTTTAAACAGTGTTCTGACTCTATAGTAAACAAAGCTCTTGGTTTGATTAGCTCTATGTGAACTGGGGATTATTTTGATTAAAGATTGTTTTATTTGTTGCAAGTGTTTTGAGCAATTCCTCATATATGAACATCAGCATATTATATATTGTTAGAAACTCTTCATTCAGAAATTAGTGATCTTTAATAAGTCATGGACAGTTAATGTCTGAATCCCATCCGGTAGTGCCTAAACAACATAATAAAAACTAAGCTGAAACAAGTATCAATTTTGCATACATCCTTCGTCTGTAATAGAACCTTTGCAAAGCCTTGGCACTGCAAGGCTAAAACTCTAGTGTGTCTAATTCTGGAAATTTCAGAGTTGAGAGTTAGATTAATGGTTTTATTAATTTCTATTTAGTGTATACCACTGCATATTATAATATTTCCTTCAAATATGGAAGCCCCTGTGAACATTTAACTAAATAGAAAGCAAATCGCTGTCTCTCTTAATTTACAAAGCTCGAACATAGTTCTCCGTAGTGCTATTTTTGTTGTCATTGAAGTGGTTGCTCCTGGTGATGTTATCACAGAGCCAGTTTCCATGCTCTTGGAACTAAATAGATGCGTGTGTTTCATATAATAATTACTGTAATAATCTATACTTTGAATATACTTTAGCTTTGTAATATGTTTGAAGAAAAAAAGTAACAATTTGCCTAGAGTTTTATGTGACCAGTAAAGTGCTATTTGGTTTAGTTAGTATTAGTACTACATTTGGTTATTTATTAAACATAATCCCCAATCTCTGGAAGAGTGGTTGCACTTATATGTTTTTGCTCTCTTCCTTTGTTTAGTTACCCTTTTTCTCCCAATTTATACCTGCTAAATACATGCAGATTGAGAGCGAACCACCATACTTTGTGCAAGCTAATATCAACAACGTCACATGGCTATTTGGACTTTTGCATACCTCAAGGGAACTCCAACAATCAGATATACGCTGCAACGAAAATGAATAATGTGATACCCTCTACCTTTACAACCTTATTTTTTTGTAGGTCCTACTTCAAGTTTGTATTAAAATTCGAGCAGTAATTTTCTCATTGACTTTCAAAAAAGCATTTCTGTTTGAAGAAATTTTACTTTGTGCCAAGTTGTGAATAAAGTAATCCCCTCGTGTAAGTATATGAAGGAAACCTCATCAGATAGTCCTCATATATTCCACAATGCTTCCAACAAAATAAGAGATGATGCAGCAAGTGTGATACATATTAAGCACAGAGTCCTCTCTACTCAGCTAGATTACGAAACTAATTACTAATCTTGAATGTTTGTATCATATGGATAATAGCATAATTTCCCTTTAAATTATGTGGAAATCTTAATATGTGGAGACCACACATAACCCTATTACCCATAAAACAACTGTAAATAGTGTTTATTTACATCTGCAAAATACTTATTATGAGTAAATTCAAAGAGCAGCAAAATACATTGCAACGTCAATTCACTGACAAATTAAGCACTGAGTACAGTCACCTTTCTGAAAGTATTCAGCCACGTAAAGTCATAGTTTGCCAGAAAACCTTAACTGTTTGTTAAAAGAAAAAGGTTTTTTAGGGATGATTTTTTAAATTTTACCAAGGGGAAGCTGTTTGTTATACTTTTTATTAAATAAAGCGAGGGTTTTCACTACTGCAAATATAAATTACAATTGCAGAAATATACTATAGAAAATAAAAAAGTTTCCTTAAAAAAGCTTTGAGTTAGTTTCTAAAAACTGCCTAATTCTTTACAAAGTGTTATGATTCATTTAAAGCAAACATAACTATTTTTACATGTGCAGAATTATTTCAAAATATGAAGGATTGTTTTAAAAGTTGTTCAAAATTATTCAAAAGTATGCAGAATTCTATGAAATATTTTTAGAATTATTTCAAAGTTGTCCATACTATATTAAAAGTATTTCAAATCCTTTAGAAATGTGCAAATTCTTTACAATACTACGTATAATTCATGCAGCTGTCATAATTACATCAAAGCTTACACCAAATTCAGTACAATAAAATTAAAGAGGCGTGTATTTTTACTGCTTGAGCTGCACCAACACTGCTTTTGTTTGTGTGCCACAAGCTGACGTGGTCATCGCTGAGAAGTCAGTCAGCAAACATTTTTACTGAATATCCCTTTTTGTTCTTTGTCCAACAGGAAGGCGAAGATGTAGGAGAGGAAGTGCCTGTCCTAAGCGTAGGTTCTTCCTACAGGATCCCAGCACACCCACGTATCCCACCTTCACCCAGCAGCCCACAGCTTCTCCACCGCTCCATAGCCGGCTTTCTTTACACAATGTGGCTTTGCATTCACTCTTAATGTTTGTGTTAGAGATCATCAAGGCTGGAGCTGCTCATCTTCACTCAGGTGAATAGGACTGCAGTCTTCAATTCGGGGAAGAGGACAAAAACAATGGGATGCAAAGGGCTTACTGGGCCCTCGTCTGAGCTCTGGAGAAGTAGAACTTTCTGTATTCAGTCCTTGCACACTACATTTTGCAGATATCCACTGCAAATGATGATTCACTAGAATGGATAATGGTGTGGATATAGACCCCTCCAGAGTTTACTGCTATCTTACGAAGGTTATTAACCTTTCCAAAAAATAAATGTGCCTTACGAATAACAACAATTCCTTTCAAAGAGAATATAGCCTCTTTCGTAAGATAAATATGCCTCCCAAAGAAGAACAATACCATTCTAAGGACAAGAGTATGGCAGCCTCCAAAGGATAAACAACTATTCCTTCACCAGGAATCATGGTCCTATAAAACAATAAAGAGTGTCTAATAATATAATGTTGACATTCACATTATGATTGGTGCCATTGAAAAGAATATCTGATTACCATTGAGCTCTGCGGGTGCCAATTTTCCACTTTGAGTTTCTTCGTTGTTAGTGGATAAAGTCAACAATATTTGCATAATCTGTGTAACAAGGATCAATGACACATCAATTAATCTGCACACTAAACTTCTCGAAATGTTCATTGTGCCCTTAAACAAAAGTCTGAAGTAGATTTACAAGAGAGAACAAAAGTATTCATCCACACAATGATACATTTAATATTCTACAGAGCCAAATGACCCAATCCGGTAGTAGACATAGGAAAAAGGGAAAACACATTGTGGACTTGATTAAAAAATACATTAAATAATATTTTCTTGGGGTAGTAGTGCGATTAAATGTTTCTTTGAGCCACATGGATCCTCCTATTTGTGACCTCAACTTTGTGTGGTAAACTGGGAAAACGTTCTCCTGTTACCATTCAACCACCAGACAGGTAAATGATAAAAAAAACTGCAACTTAGAAAAAGCTTCAGGGTCAAAATGAATTTATAGTAAAGTGCAAGAAAGTGCAGGAAATTATGTAGTTAAATAATAATGGAATAAGAATGTAAGAGTATGACAGAAACGTGCAAAAACTGAGATATGCATCTCTTTCTTCCTTGCCCCACTCATTGACACATTGTACAACAGTAGCTTTAGACAGCACTCAAAAGCACTTAAAGTTCTCCACAACCTGCATTCCCCAACCAAACTAACATTACCCGTGAAATGACTAACCACCAACAAAAAGTGTACAGTCAAATATTGGAACAATGGCTGCCTTTGGTGATCCCACGTAATTCCTAGAATAAAATCTCTATATCATTTATTTCTCTATCATTTTATATATAGCTAATAAGCATTGATTTGTAATAATTTCTTTCATACATACATTGGAATAATCTCTACTTCTGATCCTATATATTCAACACATGAATGCCGATGGCTTGTGTCCTCTCTCTTCTGCTAGGAGCGCCCTGGGCTATCTGACATGTTCTGCATGCCCTGTGGTTGTTTTTCCTTTCTTTATTGGGAATGATGGAAGTAAAGATTGGTTAAAAGAAGAAGGGGAGGAAGTAAGAAGTGAAGGTTTTCCGTATGGCTAACAGAGGAGGTCTTGCATCATGAGGACAGTTGAGGTATTTGAAGTGTGACAGCAGTGTACATTTTTTGACTACGGTGGTCAATATATGCCTTTCCAGTGTGACTGCAGTGGATGTTTTTGGGATGATTTTATGGTGACTTTTCAAGAACTGCTAGAAGTGGAGGTTTTGTCGAATGGCTGGCATTGGACAGTAAGGTGAAGATTTTCCCTGCATGGTTAGCATTGAGGTTATCTGCAAATAGGCATTTTGGATCTTTGTAAAGTGGTAGGCAGAGGAAGGTTCAAGGCGTAGCTAGCAAAAGGACCTTGCCAGCATGGCTGAAGTGGAGGTAATTGTAGAGTATCATAGCTGCGCATTCTGCCTCGTGCTGATGCATGCAGCAGATCAGGTGGCATTTCCAGTCATGATATACTAGACTTTCTACGAAATAAAAATCACTTGTAAAGTGTCTAGATAACACTTTACATCCCCCTATTTCTTTTCTTGGCTGTTTTAAATAAGTATAGGTGCATTATTTTATGATTAAAAGTTTGTTTTTAATGACAGAAAGAAAACTCCACCTTTTTGGGCCAATTATCAAGCAGTGGTGCCCCAACCAAATCCTCACACCCAGCATACGATTGCTCACTCAGGTTTTGTACTTATGACCATTCCAATTTATCTGAAACTGTTTCAAAATAAGAAGAGAGAGATAGGAGGAATACAAACGTTGAGAGAATGTAGCTTAACATCCAGAGCTGCTGACTCTGAAAATGAGGAACCAGGTATGAGTTTGGGCATTGGCTTAAAATCCTTTTATTCTGGGCAAATCATTTAATCTACCCATTCTTACCAAAAAAATAATGTGTAATGTAACTGGTGATCATGTAGACTGCTCCAATACTTATGAGTGGAGTTTACACTGTGCAAAAGAAAAGTCTGGCATTGAACATGATTCTTTCATGGGAGAGTCTGGAATGATACCCGGTCGTGTTTTTGAGGCAGTGCAATGTTCCTGACTATGCTAATATGACCAAAGCTATACACTGTACCTCATACTATCCTTTCTGTATGGATGAAATTATTTTACCCCAGTTGAGAACTGTCATCATCAGGTGACCAACATGAGGTATTAATGGCTCTAGAAATGGGCAGACCCAGTGTGAAGTTTAGAGAGTTCTTCATCCCAGCAATGCATCTGCTCTTCTCCAGCCTTACTGGCATTTCATTGGCACGAGTCTGTTGGGAATGTGTCCTTTCTTTGGAAGAAAGTCCATCTGTGGCTCATTATTTCAAGGCTATGTGTTCCTGTTCTTAAATACAAAGTAAATAAAGATGGCATTGCATAAATCTATGTGAATCCTGAGGTGTGCTCGCACCAAGGATTTCTAAAGACCAGATCTCCAGGAACCATGGACGTGCAGAACTGAAAGTCTGGTTTCAATATTTTCCTTGGTCACTAAATTTACCCCCTCTCATGAATTTGTAAAATATTTATGTGTATAAAAAAGTGTATGTGTGTTAAAATGTGCACCTGCCACACGGAGAGAATTAAAGAACGAGCCGATAAAGAAGACCACAAATTAAATTGTGTTTTTATAGTCACCGGACATCACATCTTAAACAGTATTCTGCATTTTGTGTCAGCTTACACACAGAGCAAATGCCCTCCAGACACAATGATGTACAGACAGCCTCAACGACCGACACTAAATCCTGTCAACCTTGCACAACATACTGCTGAAGGACACCATTAACGCACTCATAAGATACGCTCTTCCAAAAGGAGAGGGAGGTACACATAAGCCACCACCATTAGCAAAGAAGCACAGACACTAACTTAATAACACACCATTCAAGACAAGCACAGAGGCAGCTCTTAAGAAAAGAGCACGGGAGAGCCAGTAAATGACAGGAGCACAGACCCTCAAAAGGAACCGAGTCCCTCAAAAAGACTCGTACAGACATGCATAAGAGACATGTGTGAAACAAACAGGCGTGGGCAATCGCATGTACACAGACAAAAGTCAGAAAGAGACCGGCAAAGACACTTCCGCAGAAAGACCTGCAAATAAGAACGAACACACCCTTACACAGAGATGTATAGAGTCAAGCAAGCAGACATACATTTGCACAGGAACACTGAAACAAACACAGTGAAGGAAAAAATCATGCACATAGGCACACAGATACACATAAATATAGGCATGCACCAAAACAAACAGCCATGCAAAAAAACATAGAGGCAGACATCTTCCCGGCGGCACATGCACACGTACAACCACAGATACGCATTTAGACAACTATAGACACTAAAAGAGGCACAAACACACTCAAACACATGCAGACAACCATGCATACACAGAGGTAGACACAGGTTCCATCTTATTTTTGTTCCAGACTTCAGTATAGGGAAGGTGGGTGTGAGCTAATTGTCTGAAAGCTGCAGTCTGTTCCCAGTTTTGTCATTGGAATGTTCTGAACCTAGTTTTCTGTATGTTGTATTTTTTGCAAACAAATTCCCAGACAATGTGAAGAAATACACACAAACGGCAGCTCTTGCAGAAGATTTGTATACATCGAGCTTTTAAAAAACTATGGCATTGTATTATAGTGACTTTTTTAACACTTGTATAATATAAAAGGCTTTTGTACCTCTGTATGCACTTATCATTTTCTAAATACATTTTATATTCGTAATAAATGCCATGACGGGGGCTGTGTGTCATTGTCTGCTTCATTTAACATACCTCCTCTCTTCTCCAGGGAGAAATATTCCTAAAACAACTTTCTGCAGATGCACTTTCGCTGCCAAGCCTTTTCCCCCTCAGGTGCCAAGTCATTTTTTTGGCTGTTTGAGGAAGTTTGGCTTAGGCCCTCCCAACTTTTTGTCTACATAAGTTACCCACGCCAAATTTGCTTCCTTTTTTTTCAACATCCTAGGGATTGTAGAGGCAACCAGACTTTGTGGGTTCCCCCGAAGGAGACCAAAAAACTAGCCAAAATACAGCAAAAATTTCCCTTTTTTAAACAAAATGGGGAAAAAGGGCTGCAGAAGAAGGCTTGTGTTTTTTTACCTGAAAATGGCATCAACAAATGGTTTGCATTGCTAAAATCACCATCTTCCCAGCTTTAAGGAACATGCAGACGTGAATAAGAAAAACGCATTTTTCTAAACAATTTTGGCATTTTACTGGGACATACCCTATTTTTACTATTTTTTGTGCTTTCAGACTCCTTCCAGTTAGGGACCGAAATGGTTGTGAAACCAATGCTGGATCCCAGAAAGCTAAACATTTCTGAAAAAAGTAGGCAACATTCTGAATCAAGCAAGGTGTAATTTGTGTAGATCCCACAAGGGTTTCCTACAGAAAAAAACAGCTGAAATAAAAATAGATTGAAATTGAGGTGAAAAAAACCTGCCATTTTTCTCAATGTTTTATTCTGTCACTTTTTCCTGCGATGTCAGATTTTTGAAAGCAATATACCATTACGTCTATGGACTCTTCTGGGTACGGGGATATATAGGGCTTGTAGGTTCATCAAGAACCCTTGGTACCCAGAGCCAATAAATGAGCTGCACCTTGCAATGGGTTTTCATTCTATACTGGGTATACAGCAATTCATTTGCTGAAATATAAAGAGTGAAAAATAGGTATCAAGGAAACCTTTGTATTTCCAAAATGGGCACAGGATAAGGTGTTGAGAAGCAGTGGTTATTTGCACATCACTGAATTCCGGGGTGCCCATACTAGCATGTGAATTACAGGGCACATCTCAATTAGACGTCTTTTTTACACACTGCCTTACATTTGGAAGGAAAAAATGAAGAGAAAGACAAGGGGCAATAACACTTGAGAGCTATTCTGTGTTCCCCCAAGTCTCCCGATAAAAATGGTATCTCACTTGCATGGGTAGGTCTAATGCTCGCAACAGGAAATGCAACATGGATACATCACATTTTTACATTGAAATCTGATGGTTTTTTGCAAAGTGCCTAGCTGTAGTTTTTGGCCTCTAGCTCAGCCGTCACCTAGGGACACCTACCAAACCTGCACCTTTTTGAAAAGTAGACACCTAGGGGAATACAAGATTGGGTGACTTGTGGGGCTCTCACCAGGTTCTGTTACCCAGAATCCGTTGCAAACCTCAAAATTTGGCTAAAAAAAGTCTTTTCCTCACATTTCGGTGACATAACATTCTGGAATCTGAGAGGAGCCACAAATTTACTTCCACCCAGCATTGCACCAAGTTTCTCGATAAAAATGGTACCTCACTTGTGTGGGTAGGCCTAGTGCCCGTAACAAGAAATGACCCAAAACACAATGTGGACACATCACATTTGCCCAAAGAAAACAGCTGTTTTTTGCAAAGTCCCTAGCTGTGGATTTTGGCATCTAGCTCAGCGGGCACCTAGGGAAACTTACCAAACCAGTGCATTTTTTAAAACTAGACACCTAGGGGAATACAATATGGGGTGACTTGTCGGTCTGTCTCCAGGTTCTGCTACTCAGAATCCTTTGCAAACCTAAAACTTTGGCTAAAAAAAGACTTTTTTCTCACATTTGGGTGACAGAAAGTTCTGGAATCTGAGAGGAGCCGAAAATGTCCTTCCACCCAGCGTTCCCCCAAGTCTCTCGATAAAAATGGTACCTCACTTGTGTGGGTAGGCCTAGTGCCCGCGACAGGAAATGCCCCAAAACTCAACGTGGATACATCACATTTGCCCAAAGAAAACAGAGCTGATTTCTGCAAAGTGCCTAGCTGTGGATTTTGGCCTCTAGCTCAGCCGGCACCTAGGGAAACCTACCAAACCCTTGCATTTTTTAAAACTAGACACCAAGGGGAATCCATGGTGGGGTGACTTGTGGGGCTCTCACCAGGTTCTGTTACCCAGAATCCTTTGCAAACCTCAAAATGTGGCTAAAAAAGACTTTTTCTTCAAATTTCGGTGACAGAAAGTTCTTGAATCTGAGAGGAGCCACAAACTTCCTTCCACCCAGCATTCGCCCAAGTCTCCCGATAAAAATGGTTCCTCAGTTATGTGGGTAGGAATAGTGCCCGCAACAGGAAATGCCCAAAAACACAACATGGACACATCACATTTTCCCAAAGAAAACAGCTGTTTTTTGCAAAGTGCCTAGCTGTGGATTTCGGCCTCTAGCTCAGCCGGCACATAGGGAAACCTACCAAACCTGTACATTTTTAAAACTAGACACCTACGGGAATCCATGATGGTGTGACTTGTGGGGCTCTCACCAGGTTCTGCTACCCATAATCCTTTGCAAACCTCAGAATTTGGCTAAAAAAAAACTTTTTCCTCAAATTTCAGTGGCATGACGTTCTGGAGTCTGAGAGGAGCCAAAAAATCCCTTCCACCCAGCGTTCCCCCAAGCCTCAAGATAAAAATGGCACCTCACTTGTGTGGGTAGGCCTAGTGCCCGTGACAGGAAATACCCCAAAACTCAACATGGACACATCGCATTTTCCCAAAGAAAACCGAGCTGATTTTTGCAAAGTGCCTAGCTGTGGATATTGGCCTCTAGCTCAGCCGGCACCTAGGGAAACCTACTAAACCTGTGAATTTTTTAAAACTAGACACCTAGAGGAATCCAAGATGGCTGACTTGTGGGGCTCTCACCAGGTTCTGTCACCCAGAATCCTTTGAAAACCTCAAAATGTGGCTAAAAATTATTTTTTTCCTCAAATTTCGGTGACAGAAAATTCTGCAATCTGAGAGGAGCTACAAATTTCCTGGCACCCAGCATTTGCCCAAGTCTCCCGATAAAAATAGTACCTCACTTGAGTGGGTAGGCCTAGTGCCCGCGACAGGAAATGCCCCAAAACACAACGTGGACACATCACATTTTCCCCACATAAACAGAACCGTTTTTTGCAAAGTGCCTAGCAATGGATTTTGGCCTCTATCTCAGCCGGCACCTAGAGAATCCCACCAAACCTGTACATTTTTGAAAACTAGACACCTAGGGGAATCCAAGATGGAGTGACTTGTGGGGCTCTCACCAGGTTCTGTTACCCAGAATCCTTTGCAAACCTCAAAATTATGCTAAAAAGCACTTTTTCCTCACATTTCGGTGACAGAAAGTTCTGGAATCTGAGAGGAGCCACAAATTACCTTTCACCCATCATTCTTGCAAGTCTCCCGATAAAAATTGTACCTCAGTTTTGTGTGTAGGCCTAGTGCCGGAGACAGGAAATGCCCCAAAACACAATGTGGACATTTCACATTTTCCCAAAGAAAAGAGAGCTGTTTTTTTAAAATGGCCCAGCTGTGGATTTTGGCCTCTAGCTCAGCCGGCACCTAGGGAAACCTGCCAAACCTGTACATTTCTGAAAACTAGACACCTAGGGGAATCCAAGATAGGTTGACTTGTAGGGCTCTCACCAGATTCTGGTACCCAGAATCCTTTGCAAAACTCAAAATTTGGCTAAAAATATACTTTTTCCTCACATTTTGGTGACAGAAAGTTCTGGAACCTGAGAGGAGCCACACACTTCCTTCCACCCAGTGATCCCTCAAGTCTGCCAATAAAAATAGTACCTCACTTGTGCGGGTGGCCCAGGTGCCTGCAACAGAAAAATGCCAATAACTTGTAGAGATTGAGGAGGGAAGCAAAGCGAGTTGATAAGCACATCTTTTTCTTTTATACATCCTTTAGGCTGACTCTGCTTTGGGGACCCACACAAGTGACATATCATTTTTCTTGGGAGGCTGAGGGGAATGCTGGGTGGTAGGAAATTTGTGCCAGAGCGGTGATACTACAAAGAAAAGTGAGGAAAATGAGCTTTTTTAAGCAAATTTTGAGGTGTGCAGAGGAGTTGGGGGTAAGAAAATTTTGGGCGATCCAGGCAATCCAGACCTCCCAGGATTCCTTTGGGTGTCTAGTTTTAAAACATGTCTGGGTTTGGTAGTTTTCCCTAGATGAAGGCCGCACCAGGGGCAAAAAACATAGGTGCCCCCCAAACACAGGTAGTTTTGCAATAGATCATTTTGATGTGTCCACGTACTTATGTGATGTTCCAAACAGTAAAATCGTGGAAAGAAACACACTTAGGTTATGTTAAAAAGAACCCTCACCCACCAACCAAGTTGGTGGCATGCTTCATCATCGGGGTCCCACCCGAGACACCTAGCGTGTCGTGTCACAGGTGTGCTGCAACACCTGATTTCAGTGGAGCATATTTCGAGTTTTTTCCACACATACTGGTTGGATTTGGCACGAGGGTGAGTGATGGTTCAGTAGATAAAATTTTATTAACAATAGATTTCACAAAAATGAAATGCACTGTTAATAATTGAAAGGCAAAAAAACTGAACCAATGACTCACAGCTCGTGAGCTGTAAAGTCACGACAAGGCACCAACCACTTTACAGTCCATTCACACACCTTTCATACATGACATGCACAAGACCATTTACGCCGCCAGCCACGGGCCCAGCACATTACAACACTCGCATCAACAGACAGCGCCACTCAAGGCCCCATCACTTACATACACCCTTATTCCTGATACAGCAATCACACCAGCTGATGGGAGTGTGTGGACTGGCGTTTGCCTGGCAGTGTGTTGCAGTAGCCAACAACAAGTCAATATTTACACCGCCAGCCAAGTGCCACCCCACGCACACTGCCAGCCAAGAGCCACCCCACTCACACCGCCAGCCAAGCGCCACCCTACGCACACCGCCAGCCAAGCATCACCCCACACACACACACACCGCCAGCCAAGCCCCACCCCAAGCACACCACCAGCGAAGCGCCAGCCAACACACACCGCCAGCCAAGCGCCACCATATGCCCACTACCAGCCACGTGCCACCTTACGCCCACTGCCAGTCAAGTGCCACCCCGCACACCACCAGCCAAGCATCACCCCACACACACACACCGCCAGCCAAGCCCCACCCCAAGCACACCGCCAGCGAATCGCCAGCCCACACACACCGCCAGACAAGCACCACCACATGCCCACCACCAGCCACGTGCCATCCTACGCCCACTGCCAGTCAAGCACCACCCCGCACACCGCCAGCCAAGCACCACCCCACGCACACCGCCAGCCAAGCACCACCCAACGCCCACCACCATCACTTTTTTATTGTTTTCAATAAAAAACTACAAACACAAAAGCTCTAACTGAATACATGACAGTATTGTCAATCGTGAAACTGAACAAATGAAAATATAAAACAGCAGTTTATGCTCACAGTTTTTCCCAATAATTCTTCTGTGTGTGGTAGCTCCTGAAACAGCCACCCACACACAGCTCAGGCTTTGAAGGACAATACGGGCAGTACATCCTAGTCTCCTTCCCAATACCTCTTCGAGCACAAACTCTGCATCTCTTAGCAGGAAAGATTTTTTTGGTCGTGGGAGGAATATGCTCAGCAAAGTGACAATCTTTCAATCTAGCCACATCCTCCACCACTGCTTCTCTAGGAAATCTTGCTTGTCCCAGCACAACAAGACTCGCTATGATAGACTCCTGAAATTTCACAAATGTCATCCTTGACTCTGGAAAACTATCCTTGAACACAAGAAAAACATTGAAAGTTGCCATGTGGAACAGGTGCACCTCTAATTCTTATACCAAACATAAGACGTACGAGCAGCAGTGTAAGGTTCCAACCTCTGATCTACTCTATCTACTCTATCTACACCACCCATGTGCTTATTGTAGTCTCATCAGGTTTGCACACTTCAGCAACTTGACCCCAGACAGTCACAGCTGAAGTATTCTCATCATGGATGGTAGTTAGCATGTACACATCCCTACTCTCTACAATTTTCGGAGCTAGCAGCTCATCATTCGGCATGGCACTGCACTGTCCTTTCTCACGTTTTTTACAAACAAGTTCTCTTGGATAGGCTTTCTGATTAGAGCGGATTGTGCCACAAGTAACAGTGTCCAATCTGAACAACGCCTTGAACAACTGAACTCCAGTGTAGAAGTTATCTACATATAAATGGTGACACCTGTTAAACAGTCATCTACCAAGTTCCCACACAATTTTCTCACTAACTTCCAAAATGGGTGGACAGCCAGGGGGGTCAGTTCTGGAATCCCTACCAGTGTAAACCCAGAAATAATAAACATATCCTGTACGACCCTTGAACAGGACCAAAGACTCATCAGATATTTCTTTGCCTGGAACATAGATCTCTGAAAAACAATCTACCAAATGATCAAGGGCAGGTCTAATCTTAAAAAGAAGGTCAGAATCAGGGTGATCTCGTGGCAAGGTTAAAGCATTATCTACAAAATGCAACATCCGAAGAAGAAGCTCATACCGGTTACGACTCATGCTCACAGGAAATATAGCAGTTGTCATCACAGGACTAGTAGACCAATATGAAGACAGTGATGGCTTCCTTATTAGCCCCATCAAAAAAGTCAAACCCAAGAACTTTTTTAACTCTTCCAGATTTGTGGGAATCCACCAGCTAGCTCTAGATTCTGGCCTAGGTCAGGTAGTGTTGTCCCTCAAATACTGCTCTACATACAAATTAGTCTGCTCAACAATCTCTATCAAAAATATATTGTCCATGAACAACTCAAAAAAGTTGACAGGCAAAAAGTTTTTCGTATTAACTCGACACCCTGGGAAACCAGTAAACGCAGGCAACTGTGGTTGCTCCATGTTTGGTGCAAACCACATGTCAGGCCTTCCAATGGGAGGCCTGTTAGCCGCTGGCTGCTGCACCATTGGTACATCAGTGTCCTCCTCTAAAACAGGCCGTTCATCAGCACTGAGAGTGGCTTCATCATGAGCTGATTCCTCTCTGACAGAAAATTCACTTCCAGAATCTAACACTTCCTCCTCTGCCTCAGATGCAGAGTCAGTATCATAACCATGGTCAGAAGACGACTCAAAAAGCACACCAAAAACCTGATGAGCGGTCATCCTACGGCTAGCCATGATCCTTCCTACAAAAAGTAACTGGACAAATGCACCACCAACAACCAGCACTGTGTAAGATAAGTAACAAACAAAGTGTAGCTTTATCACTAAGAGTTAAAACTCAATAACTATACCGGTCACTTGCCTGAAAAAGCTTGACTCACCAGAAACTACTCTGCACAGCCACAGCAATCACCAATGATATCCCACTAAAAAGAGAAAAAAATCAAATTAGACATAAGACAACACAATAATCATTGTGCATAAATCTAAGGACAATTTCACGCACAATCCTGCATTCAGTACACCACCTACAAACATGTCATTCATTAATGGCAACAATACTCCTTTAGAGTACATTTATTTACTTAGCTAAAACATGCAACTAAGCAAACCGCAGGACAACCACTGCCAAGACTGCAACACGCCACAGCAAAGGAAGCAAAAGCTTTGAACTAGAACAAAAAGGAGAAATAAACTGTTATTATCACAAATGCAAATACTTCTCCAGTTGACAAACACCGCGCCACCAACCATTTTTTAATTTTCCCTGGTGTCTAATGTTCTTTGCTTGGGGGCAGAAAGGCCTAAAAAAATAGGCCAATCTGCCCCCAAGGGGGGCAAAAATGCCAAAGAATATGTTGCCCCCTTTGGGGGGTGACCCTTGCCCATGGGGCCACCCCCCACGCAAAGCACACGCATGATCCCTGGCGCTAAGTGGATTCTGCCCCCCTTGGGGGCAGATGGGCCTAAAAAAGAAACTGCCCATAGTGCTTTTTGCCCCTTGGGGGCGACCCTTGCCCAAGGGGGCGCCCTCGCAACACAAAAAAAAAAAAAAAAAAAAAAAAGAAAAAGTCCCTGGCGTCTTCATGGTTTCTGACCCCCCCCCCCGCCCGGGCAGAAGAGGCTAAAAAAAGGGGGGCAGAAATGACTTAGATTATATTGCCCCCTTTGGGGGGGCCACCCTTGCCCAAGGGGCCACCCCCCCACACAAAGCACACACACACACATGATCCCTGAAGCTAAGTGGATTCTGCCCCCCTTGGTGGCCGATGGGCCTAAAACAAATAGGCCGATCTGCCCCCAAGAGGGGCAGAACTGCCCAATAGTGCTTTTTGCCCCTTGCGGGCGACCCTTGACCAAGGGCTGCCCCAACACAAAAAAATCTGCCAAAAAAACAATCCCTGGTTTTCAGTGGCTTTCTGCCTCCCCCCCTTGGTGGCAGATTGGCCTAAAAATAAAAGGCCGATCCGCCCCCAAGGGGGGCAGAAACGATTAAAAATACATTGGCCCCCAAACACACACACACACACACTCAGTAATTCCCTGGTGTCTAACCGATTGCATCGCGATCGGGCAGCAGGAATGCTAAAAGAGACATCGAAGGAAAGGAAAGCCCTCTCCTTTCCCCGGATGCCTCTTTTGAGGGATCCCCAAGCCCAGAGGTACAACTCTCCTCCTTTCTGTTCGACGCGCTGGAAGCAAATGACTTCCAGCGCATCTTTGCACCCTTTCAAGATGTCAGCCATCATGAGGGCCTGTACACAGACATAATGGTTATGTTCGTGAGAGGTACCGCCACGGATGTAACCATTACGTCCGTGGCGTACAAGGTGTTAATAAAGGAATGTCCTGTTTCAGACAATTTTGGAAAACACCTATACAGAGGGAAAAATAAATATATACCTCCTAAAGTAAAAAAAAAAAAGATAATTTCTACTTGCACTTTGGAAACACAACAGTGCAAATTCAGAAAGGTGGTAGCCTCAGGTCACCAACTTGAACCATTCAAAAGTCATTTAGGAAAAAGTTCTTAGGATTAGACCCTGTTTCCCAGCTCACCAAATAGCTTTGATTCCGGACATAGTGCAATGTGAGCTGTCTCTGCCTGAAGATTAGGGGCTTTCTATGCATGGGATTGTTACAGCGTTTGTACCTTTGGCGGCAGCAGGGCGTACTTAAGGTCCTGGGCTTATAAGAGTTCTTCTTATGGTGGAGTGGTTTGAAGTTAGATTAGTAGTGTGCCAGTTGCGACACTAGACCAATCTTGTACCTTGACTAAAGGTGAAATGTGGATGGAATGTGGGGTGGTATGAGGAAGGTAGAGGGAGATTTCCTTTACGGACTAGGTGGTCTCACACACTATATAGTGTCATGCTTCATCATATGACCACCTAGCCCCACCCAGGTAGGACAATACCACCTGGGCGGACTCGACCTCACTGTTAAAATAACAGGAGGGAGTGCGTAAATTAATTTGATTTCTGGAAAGAGGGGATCCAGCTGTGCTATGGGAATAAAAACACCTACTCAGATACCCGGGTGAGTTTAATAGAAGGTTCTGTGTGGTGTGATTAAAAGAAGTGGGGAACCGGTGTGAGAGCAATGACTCACAAGGTCACCTATCTAAAAGAAGTAGCCGACATGTTTCTGTCCTTATGATTGAGCTATGGAGGGTCTCTGGGCATTCATCAGGGCGTTGGATCCCTGTTGCAAATGCTTATTACGCGCTCCAGAAATAATCGCAGTAGGAAAAAAGGGGGAGGAAGGGCCTACCTTAACCAAGGGAATACCTGGGGAGGACCTACAATAAATAAAATAACCAAAAACAGACCAAAATTGATGGTGAGAATAAAATCCACAGCAAACCACAACACACGTGACAAATTTCATGCAGAACACAAGGGTACTGGCTGCAATTACAAATAACGGTTGCAGCAATGCTGGCTATGCAAGGCGAACGGTAGGTTAGGGCAGACAATTCCTTATCCTAACAATGGAGGCTACTAGCCTCTGGTATCCTGGAGAGGGAGCGTCCCCTTATAGTCAGACTCTAGGGTTAGGAGGAAAAGAGCAGAAAGGGAGAACAGAGATGAAAAAATAGTACAGGGGTGGTCAAGAAATAGAAGATAGAAACCAAGAACAGGGTGAGACTGGGGAGTCGAGTACGGCGTGTGTCCTTTCCCGCTCCCATATACTCTCCCTTTGTGTATTGTCGTGGTTTGAAGTTACCCAACAGAGAGACTGACATCAAATACCGGATGAGCCAAAGGGTCTCAAGTGGAACTTGTATCCACTCCATGAGTTCAGATTCTGAGACAGAAGGGCAGATCGGTTGGTGCACCTCTGAATGGTGGTGTCAAGAAAAGACAACTAGTGTACCTCGGGGCACTCTTTGTTGTTCAGGAGCATTGCTGGTGATAGTCTTTGTTATGTCGTACATTATTGAGGATAAAGGTAGTGCTGAAAAGGCATTCCTCCAATTTACCTAAAAGGTTACTTTGAGTTGGAGGGGCGCAAGCTCGCCAGGCACTCTTTCGTCCTGTGGGTTAGTCCATTTACATTTAATCTTTCAGTTGTTTCTTGTGAGAATATATGGAAGTGTACAACACACACTGGGCAGCTTTTCGGGTTGTCTTGTGCACGCTATGGCGATTCTCTGGGGCAGTTTAAAAGGCCCCAGCTTGCAGCCAGCAGCGGGAGTAGAGACAGAACTTTAAACTTGGTCTTGGCAGTGGCAGCCTGTAATGTGCAGCAGGGGCAGGGTAAGCACAAACGTACGTTCTCTATCACACACATACCCACACCCAGAACATGCACAACCATTCAAAGCACACACATACACACATTCATACATACACACACACCCATTACAAAATAAAATAGAAAAAATACTTACTGGGCAGCACCTTGAGTGGCAAGCGGGAAGGCTGGGTGGCTCCTGTAGGGTGGAGACTTCTGCCTCCTCTCGTTGCCTGGCCTTTCGCAAATGAGAGGGGGAATTATTCCCTTACTTGTCACAGAGTGGAATACTGTTGGCGAGACTTCATGACCCCCATCCTACTCAGTGACAAGCATCACAGATGGACACTCGGCCCTCGGCACCTAAAGAATTAAAACTGAAGTGCCCAGGTCCGTGTCTGTCAGTGACACTCAACCCTCAGCATGAGGTGGAGGCTCACAGAACACTTTGCTGGGCCGAGGTCACGCCTACCGGGCTGGGATGCTCAGGTTGTCAGGAGTCTGGGCATTTAGTACATGCACTGTGCCTAGATGTTTGAATCTTAACATTAAGAGTGTCTGTCAGACTGACCTTTGCTCAGCCTGACAGACACTCTTCATGCATAAGAAAAATTATGGAGGTCCGGGCCTGTCTGCCCTTTACAAAGGGCCGCTGCTACCTTCTGCCCTTAATGATTGGTCACTGCTGAGTTTTGGCCTAGTGGTGACATAACACATAGTTTTTCAAACAAGAAGTACCGCAGGTTCCTGTAGGTTGGGTTGGCACGTTATTCAAAGTGTTGCAGAGAAACGCTGCTTTTATCCTCAGTTTCTGGCAGTCTGGCACGGAAATGTCTTAAACAATGCAGCCTAAGCCACGTGAACGTTTACAATGCAAGCAGAACAACGCTTGCCTTAACCACAACTGCCTTGTTCTCTGCCATAGCCATTCATGTGTCTAAACATCATCTATGCTTGTTTAAGGGAGAGAGCATTCTAGTGGTGCGAAAGAGGAGAGAGAAGAGGAGAAAGGATCGGAAGAGGACGTGGTGAGGTTAGTGGGGCTGGGGCAAGGTTTGAGGGGTCGCTTTTAGGGGTGGGTGGATTTAGGGCTTAGTGTGGGTGGAGAGTTGGGGTAGTTTATTTTTTTAGGGGATGGAGAAGGTTTTAAGAAGGGCAGGGGAAAGGACGGAGAGACAAGCAGGAAGGATCAGGAGAGGACGCAGTGAGGCAAATGGGGTTGGGACAGGGTTTGGGGGTGTAGCTTTTAGGGATGGGTGGATTTAGGGCTTAGGGTGGGTTGGGGTGGTTTATATTTTAGGAGTGGGGAAGGTTTTCGGAAGGGCGGGGGATGATTGGAGAGAAGAGCAGAAAGGATCAGGAGAGGACGCAGTGCGGTAAGTGGGGCTGGTGCAGGGTTTGGGGTAGTTTTTAGGGGTGGCAGTGATTCAGGGCTTAGGTTGGGTGGTTGTCGGGGTAGTTTCATTTTCAGAGGTAGGGGAAGGTTTTAGGGTTCAGGATGGGTTACGTGGGTGAGGGTAGGTGTTTTCAAAGCAAGGGCCAGGGTTTTGGGGGGCATCTGGGTAGTTTTTTTTTTTTTTTGCAGAGGGCAGGGTTTTAGGGCTCAGGGCAGGAAGGGGCTGAGGTCACGTTTTGTTGGGGGTTTTAGGGGTGGGGGTAGTTTTAAGCCTCAAGTCAGACAGAGTCTGTGACCAGGTTTTGGGGGGAGAATTTTTAGGAGAAGGGGAAAGGTTTTAGGACTCAGTATGGGTGTGGGGTGTTGGTGTAGTTTAGTTTTTTCTGGTGGGGGAGGTTTAACAGCTCAGGACGGGTAGGGGGGTCGGGGTATTTTATTTTGTAAACAGGGTACAGGGTTTGGGGGGTGTTCTTAGGGATGGGGTAGTTTTAGGCCTTAGGGCAGGTGGACGGGGTCGGGTAGTTTTTTAGGTTAAGAGAGGGGTGTTGTATTACACAACCACGCATGCCTTTTCCACAAATTCCTTTACTAAGCATGCTTGTACAATGAAATTAATTGTAAAGCCATTCGTGGAAAAGACACAGTTGTAATTCTGACCACTTTGTTAAGGCATGTTTGGTTCCAGCAAGCTGTTAGGTCCTAGCTAATCAGACTGAATTAATGTATGAAGTTTTGGCAAAACGGTCAGCCAACTCGTAACATAGGTTTTTTTTTTCACCACAGTAGCCAGAAACAACGTCATATTAGGAGTTCCTTCTTCTACGGATCAGCTGATTTCACTTCTCAGACAACCTAAAATGAAAGTTTTGTCAATTGTCCAAGACAGTAAAATGAGACAAATAAGTATCTGGGGACAGTGTGCAGAGTAACGCAAAAGAGCTTCTTCTCAAACACAACAATTTTCATGCTACCCTGGCACTAAAAGAAATGGAGGAGGGGAGGGGTAATCACCATCACTCAGGTCAGCTCAGTACATTGTCATTTACACACCCCTAATCAGTAAGGTACATAAAAACACACACAGGCAGGTTATCCAGTACTGAGAGTGATGTGAGAAGAAGGTCAACATTACTAGGGCTGCTTGACATATATGGGGGCGAAGGTAGCACTTCACTCTTCTGGTACAGGTACAATGTAACCCAAAAATGACAAAAAAATCACATCACTGCCACCATATAACTACATTCTTCAAGTTGGTTGTTGGGGCGTGTCTCCTCGAGGACAATGGTTCAGTCCAGCTTTCTTCTGCCGCAGCTTAGGCTTTGCAGAGGGGCCCTCCAATTGGGGTATAGATGATTACTTAAAATAAAGACCACTGGGGACATGACATAACAAAAGCCAGGGAAATTGCAGAGACAAAAGTCAGTGAAATAGTTGGGTGGGACAGCTGATATAGGAGTTTTTCTCCCTTCCCACACTACAAGGTATTAGGGACATCAGTTATGTTGCATGTAGAGTACACATATTTAAGAACTCTTTAGAATATCACCAGTTGTATCTAAAAACAGGAAAATCATGGCAGAATACCAAAAAATATCCTAAAAGGAAAAGGGGTCATTTACTTCTTACAAGGAAAGGGTTTTACATGAAATGCATTATTGCTACAGAGCTAACCCGGTTTACCAGTTGTCAGTACTGTAAGGCTTAGCATATTTATGTCCCAGACAGCAAGGTGACTGTTAAAAGAGTATGAACGTTTAGTTCAATGAATTGTATTGTTTTCCAAAATGTAAGGAGGCCTCGAGAAGAGCATGTAGTATACCTTTGCATTCATGGCAACGATAAAGTTCAATTTGAAGGCCGAATGGTTTACATTAGATAGTAGTGGAAAGCCAAGCCTTATCCCCAGTTTGATTCTTATGGGCCAGTCTGCTGTCTGTGAAAAAAGGTTCCCAAGCACCTCCAAATATGAATGCCTTGGAGATACATTGAACCAAAGAGAGAAATTGGAGGTGCTGACAACGAAATGGCGCTACATGAGATTGCAAAATTGCATCACAAATAAGACGGCATTGCTCCTGGCATCTACAAAATGTCTAGAACACTTTGGAATGACAAGTCCAGAGCAACAGCGGTGAGTGTGCTAAGGACGTGACATTGTAGCAAGAAGATCAGTTTCAGCGCGTTTAGGGGTCAAAGTGGCACCTCAGAATCTATGTACACATATTGGCCACGACCTGGAGAAGTTAGTTAAAATGAGGTCTGAATGAAGCTTTAAAGGAAATTACAAACATTGTTGACGTTTCCTGATCTGGATTCACAATACTCCATTAGTGATTGGCGGAACTTCAAAAATGGGACAGAGTTTGTTTCCTTATTTTGGGTGTTAGTATAGATTGAAGGTGACTTAAGTATCTCAGATCATCACTAGCCTACTAGCACTATTGTGACCCATTTTCAAAGGAAAAGCAAACATAGTTAAAATAGATTTACTATACTCTATAACATATTCATAATTCCCTGCAAGCATGCCAGAGGTCCTGGGGTAAAAAAATTGACCTTTTTCTATCAGGAGAACTCTGTAATTTGTGTTTCTGGACAGTGACTGTCAAACTGAGTCTCAGGTACAGAACTTTCAGACTCCAACATTGAGGTGGTTAAAAAAGTTTGTAAATAGCTAATGTACTGCAAGTTCAGGGAGACAACTAATATTGAGATTCCACAGACTTGCAAAAATAAAGTAGGAAGTTGCATATTTGTTTATGACTTACCAAAAAACAACACAAAATGCATGATATAGAATGTTCAACCGAAAAGGAAAATGCTGTGCATTGATTGATAAAGTTTAGGTTCTGGATTAAATATTTCATTTTCATATTCGTTTAATAAATAGTTTGGAATTTTGATTAGGTATTGATTTCTACTCATAGTGTAATCAAACTAAAAACAAATTCAGAGCAAACATGCTATATCCACCAAACTCCAATCATCCGATCATACGTCAAGAAACCCATTTATAGAGGTTGTACCACCCACAACGAAGAATGGTTTTCAACTACATTAAACCTGAAGAAAGACCAGGCATGCTGTGCAAACGGGGAACTAGTGACGCAGGGCGAGAGGTAAGGTAATGGGTGGCTTGTTTTAAAACTTCAATAAGCTCTGGACACACAGTTCCAGCTCTATCCTAGCCTCAGCCATTGTCTGGGGGTGGCAAACTGCAATGGTAACTAGGCAAAACGACAGGTAGCAAAGTGCACTGGTGAACTGAATTAAATCTAGGAAATACTCAGTAGTTGTCAATATCATGAGGATCAACACAAGGGCCCAATCTTAGCTAAGCCATTATCAGCAATATTGGAAAAGTTGTTAGGGGAAGGTATCTCATTCTGTAGAGGGCATTGATATCTGATAATGAGATTATACCGAGCAGGAAGTCCAAAATTGGTAACCAGTGAAAGTAGCAGCAAGGATGCTTGCATTCAGGCAATGTACACAAATCTTGGGGAAAAGGCTAATGAAAACCACTAAACCAGGGAGATATTTCACAGTTATCTCATCTAATGACCATCAAAATCCCAATCAGTGTGACAACACAGTGAGTATGTTGCAGCGTTTAAGGAGAATCAAACCATAAATACATGGGTACAACATGTTAAAGCTTTATGTGCCTTTGGTGAAATCTTACCTAGGGTATTGTACATAGTTCATGACAATGCTGCTAAAAGAATAAATGTTAACATAGCTAAGAAGAGCGAACCAGAATTTCCAAGTTCTCTTTCATAAGTGCTATGGAGAGAGATGGCTGAATTTCGCAGCTAGAGCAGACGAGAGATTTGTGAGGTAAAATAATAGAAAAAGTAAACATTCCAGCTGTGAGAATAGTTTTGAGCTTCTTCTGGACGAAGTGTGGTATCAAGCACCAGGCTCTTAGGTATAGTCTTGTTGGTACTAAGACAAATAAGTAATTTTCCATCATATGAATGGAATTTAACTGTATGGGCCTGTTTGTCAGCAGTGTTTGGGCACATTATAGCCAAATGGAATTCAATAAGCAGAGGGACAGACCTAAAGGAATCATCATAATGTGTGCACAAGGGGAGAACAACCCGCTAACTAGTAGGTATGGTGTTTCCTTAAGCATGGTAATGCTGAAGGATATATGACTGGCAGTCTGTATCCCATTCTCTCTAGTAATAGATTCCAACCTCTTACAATGCTAGAAGATCTAGATTGACTTAGTATGAACAAGAAAGATTTCCCGCATGAAGTGGTCCCGGACATAAATATAGAAGGGCTTAGCATGAACAGGGGAGACATATTGCACGCAGTGGCATTCGGCAGGAATATCGCAGATACCCACTCGAATCAGAGAACACTCCCTTCGTCAATAATCCATACACTAGATGATAGGCAACTCTCACCAATCATAGAGAAGGTGTGTTCCAAACCCTACCAGTGCATGGATATAGTTATACTCTACTGGAACGTGGCAGGCCTAACTAACAAGGTTAACAACGAGCTTTGGTTGAATTTTATTGAAGATTTCTTTTGCATATGCCTCCAGGAGACCTTGCTATTAAATCCTGTTCACATAAACGGTTATAAGACATTTCATATACCAGCTGTACAGACCAAACTTGGCAGGCCAAAAGGAGGTCTATGTACATATATTTCTAATAAGCTGCGGTTACATAATTTAAAAATGCAAATTACGAAACCCCATTACCAAATGATAGAGAGTAATTTGGACCAGAATACACAGCTAGTAGTTATTCATTTTCATAACAACGCATCACCAAGAGAAGCTTTTAGAATTTTAACAGAGATGGGAGAGGACCTAGAGAAAATATGTGCAAATAATAGACGCAAGAGTTTTATTGTATGGGGTGGTGATTTTAATGTTTATCTCTGTAAGGAACTCATGGGAAAGGTGTGCGGTTGGGACACCGAAGATACTGGCTCAAGGCCTCATTTTTCACATACTATTCAAGGAGATGCAATGAATTCAGTGGCCCAAAACCACAACCTGTCTTTTGCAAATGAACTACGTTTTAAAGAACCATTGTTTAAACCAACTTTTAACGGAAGGGGCGCTGATACGGGGATCGATTATGTCTTAATGTCAACCCATTTGCACATTAATTTATTAACTATACAGTTCATGATATCACAATAAGCGACCACTTCCCTCAGAGTCTGGAACTCTCATTAACCTCCGTCATACAGGCTAAAGATGGAAAGGCCATGACGGTAAATGATATTGTATTAGCCCCGGGTAATAGATATACATTGAGATGGTCTCAGATAGATTCACAGATCTTACTAAAACACCTATTATGTGAACACAACCAAGTGTTCCTAGACTGCCTTAGTGAGGACACGGCTCCAGGAAAATGCTTAAGTGATTTTTTGCAGATAATGCAAGGCTTGAAAGAAGCCCTCACCATTTGGTCGGGAAGGGCAGGGAAAATTGCACGAAAGCTCATACAAGACTAAAAAAAGCCCTAAGTGCCCCTACAAGATGCCCAACCGAAATACGTATCTGTAGACTGACATACAAGACTGCCATAAAAAAGAGGAAATCTGCCTTAAGAGAAAACTTATGGGAAAACCTACACGAAGCCTTGTAAAAGATAACATCCTCTTCTGGAAAATAATAAATACTCCCTTTCTAGGCAATAGAGACACTCCTAGAATGGAGATTGCAATTTCGGAAGAGGACTGGATCACGTATTTCTCTAAGATATATTCTCAACCTAGTGACATAGATCCACCAGACTCTTTAAAGGCTCCAGATTCCCAGGAAGGCCCACATCTAGCTGTAATACCTCAGTTTAGCTTAGAGGAGGTAGTGGAAGCCATAAATATAAGTAAACGGAGAAAGCACCGGGCCCCGATGGCATCCCAATAGATTTATACAAAGCAAATACACATCTATGGGGCCCTCTATTGACGCAGGTATTGAGGGCCTTTTGTACACAAGGCCCTCCATCGACGTGGCGAGATTCTATTATCATCCCTATATACAAAAAAGGCGACCGCCTTAATCCAGCTTGCTATAGGTCAATCTCCCTGCTCGATACATCAGCTAAACTAGCGGGCAGAATAATTTTAAACAGACTTCAAATATGGGCGGAAGGAAAACTACATCTTATCTCCAGTACAGTATGGCTTCCGCACAGGACTAGGTACAGTGGAACAGGGCCTGAATTTAAGAATTTTAGTGGGGAAGTATACAAAGGTCAGAAAGGGTAATTTGTACCTGGCTGTCATAGATTTATCGTCAGCATTTGACTGCGTTTTACATGAGAGGTTATGGGACATTTTAACAAGCATGGGGGTCGAGTCAACAATAGTTCATTTTATACGGGATTTGTATACAGGGTGTAGAGCAAGAGTAAGGTATGGGATGAGAGGGGAAAGTACCAGGCCTTTTGGTATACATAGAGGAGTGCCCCAAGGGTGTGTTCTTGCTCCACTCTTGTTTGAACCATGGAATTCTATCCCGATATTCAAATGTAAGGCAATCTTTAATAATCTTTTGGGTAAAATGCATCCCTTCTTTAGACCAGATGTCATGCCAAGCCAACAACGCATTGGTATATATTAGATCTTCCACATAAGGGCAGCCCAGTTCCTTATGTACCATAAATGTGGAGGTGGTATTTGGCACTGCAAGTAGTCTGCTAAAAAATGTGTTCTCTAGCACTTGTAATGAATGAATCTCTGGCATTAAACCCCAAAGAGCAGAACCATACCTAATGCTGTTAATTGATTTACTTTTGTAAATTTGCAACATTTCCCTAAGGGGTTTATTACCAATTTTTTTTTTTTTATCTAAAAACAGCCTCAGTTGTCCTAATATACTTCATCTTGGTAATTTCTAGATGTTGTTTCCAATGACCCATATTAGAAAACTGTATACCGAGATATGTAAATCTATTCACCTCTTCACATTTATGGCCCTTAATAAAATAAGTTTTCTTCCTGGCCTTTCCCTGTCCACAAGTCATTACAACAGTTTTGCTCATATTCAACAACATTTCTATTTCCTCCATAAATTCCACAAAGCCCTCGATTAGGCGCTGCAACCCATTTGCAGTTTGTGACAGCAGTACTGCATCATCTGCATATAAAATGACTGGGATAGGACATTCTCCTATTTTAGAGGTATCAATTTCTATATTTTTTAGGTGGGCATCTACTCCATTTATATAAAGGGAAAATAGAAGGGGCGCCAAAACACAACCTTGACGTATTCCTCTCCCTATCCTAAAACCTGGGGTACACTCGCCGTTTCTTCCATATCTCACCTGCGCTGTTAGATGGTTATACAATTGCGCCAAGAAGCTAATTATATCTAAGGGCGCACCCATATCTGTTAAGACTTTCCACAGCTTTGCATGATTCACCAAATCAAAAGCGCTGCTAAGATCTGCAAAACAAAGGAACACATGACCCTTCCTTGCTATAGTATATTTACTTATTATTAAGTTAAGGTTTAAACATTGTTCTAGAGTACCAACCCCAGGTCTAAATCCCAATTGAGCCTCTGTGAGTATATGATTGTTGGTTACCCATAACTCTAGCCTTTTTAGGAGTACTCTTCCCAGCAATTTAACAGAGGTATCTAAAAGGGAAATAGGTCGATAGCATTTGGGGTCACCTCTATCTCCCTTTTTAAAAATAGGAACTATTATACTTTCAGTCCATGATGTTAAAATATATCCCTTTGTCACACTCAGAAAAACTTGGGTCAAAATAGGGCACCATAGATCGACGTGTGTCAAATAGACATCTACTGGCACCCCGTCGGGGCCCGGTGCCTTCCCTTTCAAGCATCTTCCCATAGCAGATTTCACTTCCCCTAAACTAACTGGTTTCAAGAGGGGTGGCTTGAGCTCAATTATCCCAGTATTCAAGTTATTTTGAGTGCATCACTATTTTTTAGGAATGTTTGGTTAATTGTTTTCCAAAAAAGAGTACTATCTCTTAGTGTTGTTGCTTGCTCAAGATTAACCCATGCCCTGGCTCTCAGTTATGCCTTCCTGGTCTTCAGTGCATGTTTGTAGCTAGAGCGTTTAATAATTACTGCTTCCCTATTTCTTGGTCGAGCCTGCAGGGCTTGTTTTAATTCCTGGCTTGCTAGTGAACAATTATGATCAAACCACCCCACTTTTTCTCTCTTTTTATTCACTGATGTTCTCACTAGGCTTCCTGCGATGGCGTTTCTAAGCTGGTTAAAAGATCCTAAAATCTAGTATGGACTTTGGTTATATTCTGTACATGTGAAAATTTCTTGACTGTGTTGTGTCACAACTTTTGTCATCACATCTATTTCATTTACCCCAGTCCATTTAAGTACAATTCCATTTTCCCTTCTTATTCCTATATTCGTTGCCAATCGTTCACCTATGTTAAAGGGTTTAGCTAGGCTCATAGTAAGTAACAAGGGGTGATGATCACTATAGATAGTTGGCTCAATCTTCAGGGATTCAACCATATCTATATTACTCTTAAAAATTAATATATGGTCAATTAATGAAAAAGGTCCTCTTCCTATAAACGTTGGAAGCTTCATTCCTTTAAGCCCATCTTGTTCCGTCAATTCTAAATCATATCTAGATATTATTTCATTCAGTACAGTTCCATAATTATTATGCAAAAAGTGCGATTGGGCGCTTCCCCCATCATCGGTAAATCCACGTCTTTCCTATAGTGTTCTGGCATGTCCCGATATTAAAATCTCCAGCCCATATTATTGTAAAACTAGAAGTTATATCATTTATAAAGATCTGTAGATCATCCTTGAGGGTCGCTGCCACTACTCTATTGGTGCCATCAAATGTATTATTATAATAGTTTATTAATACAATTCCTAAAATTCCTTTTATCCGAAAATATAGAAACTGATAATAAGGGGAACCAAGGGAGGATTTCACCAATATATATGGTACCAATGTTGAAATTAGTATTGCTAATCCTCCCTTTGCCCTACCACTAGCTGAGGCAGAAGCTGGTGTTGAGAATATGGCATATCCTTCAATAAAAAAGGATCCCGTATGCCATGTCTCTTGTAGGCAGATTATATGTGATGAACTTATTATGGTCTGCCATTCCTTCTCAACCATTTTCGTTTTTATTCCAGCTATATTCCACAACATGAGTATAATTGAGTCTCCTGCTTGGGACCTCTCAACTGACTCAACATCACCATTGCAGCTTAAAGATTTCAATTTGGGCACTACAGTAATAGATTGTATTTTGTCAGATGGCAAGATCCCTTTTCTACTCATGTCCTCCTGCTGTCAGTCCAAATCCTCCATGTTACTCAGGGGAGCGAATCGATTGGAACAATCTAGTTTATTATGCCTATCCAAATTACTGGGTATATTCCTTGTAGCCCCTATGTCTCTTGTACCTGAGATAGTCATCATTCTATAAAAATATCCTAGGGGAACAGCCATAATCTCCCTTCTCAAATTTTTACAAGTTTGATGTCTTACATCCAAGTCCACTAGTTGACCCACAAAACGAGGATTACGGAAATTGACCACAATGCAATCTCCCTCTTCTTCCTCCAAATATCCCACCCAATCGACTCTCCTTGCATATAAAATTTCGCAAAATAGTATATCTGGTGCACATATATTCTCTGACATCCAGTGTACTACTTTGTTACGCAAATCTTGCCAGGTCTCAATGATGTTTGGTCCCAATTTGGGAACATTTTTAAGAATGATTGTGTATGGAGTAGTATCTGGCGGTAGTTGTAATACCTCTTTCACAGATCTATTTCTAATCGAGGACTGGCATCTATGATTTCTATCCGATTGCTCCATTTGATTAGTCATAGGTATCTTAGACTGGGGAATTTCTTCCTGTATGGGGTACCGGCAATCCATACTTCTTTTATTAGGATCTGCTTTCCCTGTCATTGCGCTGTTCTTTATATCTACAGCCCCTTGACTCTCATTTAATATAGTATCACTACCAAGAGACAACATTTTCGCTTTAGTCACTGAATTAACACTTACTTCTATCTTAGTTATGCATTCTTTTATCTCCTTAAATTCTAACAATACTTTTGACTCTATATGGTCTAGCTTGCCATACAATTTCTTGAAAAGAGTTTCCATACGTTTTTGTAAGGGACCATTGTTACCTGATGGTAGTACTACTGGATGACCCCCATGCATTTCAGTAATTATTTTACTGCCCTTAGGGGACTGTGGAGGTGGTAACATAAACTTAGATTTGGTGATCTGACTACTTCTTTTTTTCTTGGGTGGTGGAGGAATTTGGTCATCTGTACTGTTCGATGGATCAATTTCTTCTATTGTGTCTGTAGGTAATGGAGGGCCTAAGGAAAATCTAGGATCCACCCCAGTAAATTTTTCCTTTGGGGATTTTAATCCAGCAATTAAACCTACAGCGTCAGTGCTCACTTCAGTGATGGCCTCATGTAAAACAATTTTTGTTGCCATTAAACGTGCTTCAACATTAATAATTTCTTCATTAATTTTCCCCATTGCATCTGTAAGATAATTGGTAATCGTATTAGTGCTTCTCAGGGTTTTTGTGTTGATACCGTTCCCCATTTGATTTTGCTTTCCTTTCCCCATTATAAATATGGGGTTACTATATTAGATACTCTTTGCTAGTCACGGCAAAGTATATGCAAATCTCTAAACCAGATATCAACAGGGTATGCCCAGCCCAGCCACCTCCGGGTGCAGACGGGCCCGCTCTTGGCCCGGTCTTTGCCCGGGCGCCGCCCGCCCGTGAGACGGGAGCGCTAAAATGTTTCTAAAGAGGGCTCCTGCCCTGTAAGTGGCCCAGCAGCAGCACCGGTGATTAGCGCGTCCCCCGAGGTGGGAGCGCTACAATGTTTTTAAGAAGGGCTCCTGCCCTGTGAGTGGCCCAGGCAGCAGTGGCGGAAAATTAAGAGATTTGGCCCATCCCAGGCTCTTCCGGGCGCCAACGGGCGAAGGACGGGCCGCCCTTGGCCCGGGATTTGCCCGGGCACGTCCCGCGAAGCGGGCGCGCCGTACCAATTTGAAAGGGGGCTTAGTCGCGCATCACGCGAAGCGGACGCACCGTGAAAATTTGAAAGGGGGCTTGGTCCCGCCCCTGAGTCAGCTGGAGCCTCTGTGGAGTGTTCGCGCGTCCTGTGAAGCGGGCGCGCTGGTCAAATTTGAAAGGGGGCGTAGTCCCGCCCGTGAGTCAGCTGGAGACTCTGTGGAGTGTTCGCGCGTCCAGATAGAGGCAACCTTCTTTCAGCTCGAAGACTACTCTGGGCTCCCGTGGAGCTCCCAGCTCTGAGCTGTCTGCCAACAGCAGCCTCATGCTCTCCGATGCTCAGGTCCTTGGAATCTTACATATTACTGTACTGCACAAGGGCTTTGTTATTGGTTTCACACTATGACAAGCCGTGAGCATAGAGGATTTGCAAAGTGTGAAGCCTTGTTAAGTCTTCTTAGGAGAGATTGTATTTTGCTTTGCCAATTCTAATTTTGGCTACTTTTGTAATTTTATGGCTGTGTGCCTGATGATTGCCTTGTGAAGAAACGTATGTTCAATACTGTGAGCTTGTGTTGGTTATGGTGGCAAGCCAATGATAACACCTATAAGCCTGAATGACATGTAGGGAAACATTACACCAGATGCAAAAGGTCTTAGCTGTTTATTATGAAAAGTTATGACAAAGGAAATAGACCTGGATTAATTATTTTGAACAACATTTGTTAAAATAGGCCTCCAACACTGGATTGTTACCACACTTTTTACAGACTGCAGACAGTATTTGGTTACATGTAATCTCACAGATTACCATAGTAGGCAAGTGTTTTGGTGTTGGTGAACCTCTCTGACAAAAACCCTGAGAGAAGAAGATTTTTAGTGTGATGATTCTTGTCAGGCCCATTTGAGAGAGCTTGTATATTGTATGGCCAACTGTAATTCTGTACATATTTGTATTTTTTAAACCGTATGCATGATATTTGCCAGTTTATGCACACTTTAGTAAGCCTGTGTATGTTAGAGTTTCAAGCCAATGGTAAAGGCTACAGGCATCATCGGTTCAGTGGGAAATGTCAAGTCAGATTCCTTAGGAGCGATCAGTTTTTAATGAAAGGTTCTAACAAAGCAAGTAGGCTTGACTTACTTATTATGATAAGAAAATGTTAAAGACAACATGCTTTTAGGAATGGATTGTTATTACAGAGGGCTCAAGCCTGTGCACCAGCATTTTGTAGAGGTGTGTGGAATTTGTGTGATTTGCTTTTCTGTAACACAAAATATCAGGAAAATTACGTGATAGTCATATCATCATTTGGCAATATGTTTTAATGCAAAATGCATCCTCTCATCAATTTCTGAGTGCTGCGAACTACAGCCATTTGCATTCTGGTTCTCCATGCGATTCCCATGCAATAGTTTTGCCACAAATGGCAGTGTATTAACGCAAAATGGTAATGGTGTCATTCGGGAATTTCACTTAACATGTGTAACCTGAAATTCCGTCAACGTACTTTAAATTTTGCCCAGGCCTAATATTTTGTCATATAGAATCTTATAGATTACCTTAGTAAACAAGGGGTTTCATTGCCCACCTGAACAAACTACAGTGATAGAAGATTTGCACTATAGTAATCCTTATTAGGCTCTGTTAGTAAGTATTTTATTTTGTTTTGACAACTGTAATTTTGAGCATATTTATAACTGTATTACATATACCTGATGGATGCCATGTGCAAAAGCTTTTGAGACTAGGTGATCTTTTTTATGAAGGGGTTGAGTATGGAATAGGAGCTGGTCCAACAGATCATGCAATCTAACGGATCATGAGGACAACTAGGGGAAGGGAGAGCCAGAACCAACACCATCATCTGTATTGCATGCACTTCTTGCAGGCGGGAGCATGCAACGCGCTATCTCCTCTTTATACTCGACATTGCTTACTCATGCAATATGCGACACAGAAGTGGCAAAGGCTAGGTGGAATAATGTGCTCCTAAATCATGGATGCATGCACTACAACTTCTTAACGAGGGTCCGTAATCCCTTGTTTCTGATTTACGCAATTTAATTACACGGATCACACTTATCTCTCTCTCCAATGCATCAAACTGATGTTTTCAGATTCAGTGCCGAAGTGCTCATGATATGAACTGGCAGATGCCGACTTCTCTCATATGGTATGGGAGCGCTCCCCCCAGCTTCAAGTGACATGGCTCAAGATTACAGCTACCACAGCAGAACTAGCAGGGCACACATTGCCATCTAGTCCTGCATCCTGCCAACTGGGCCTCTGCCCTAAAGCCAAAGGGAACAAATATCTGCACAGGTTCATAGACCTTGTATTCGTACTTTTTAAGTGACAACTAACCATGACCTGCAAGGCAGCCTCTGTACTGGACACACTGCAATGGGTATGTAAGTGCAGTGCATACTCTTTGGTGCACCTACAATAGGCATGGGGGGAAACTAGTACACTACTCCTGTTGCGCTCCAAGGGGATGGACAGAGCGGGAGTGGAGAACTGGGACAAAAATGATACCTGTCCCCAATGAAGGGACCACCTTGGTGATTCCATGAATCCTCAGTTTATATATTCAGCCCCTTGTATGATGTATATCCTTGGCAATATGTGTTCCCTATGCTCTCTTTTAGTGAACAGACCAAGTGATGTGCCGGCAGATGACACGTACTACTCACCATGATGCTTTACTCCTATATTCCCTGTCCTCTCCCCCTTATCCCTATGTATTTATTGTTTCAACAGCATACTGCATGCTACTTGGGATCTACCTGTGATGCAGTCATAGTTACCTTGTTAAATTTGTGCTCACTATTTGCCCCAGCAGGTATTGCTCAGACACCAAAGTGGACAGTTTTAGCTGTCTGCCCTTGCTGTGATGCACAACTGTATAACATATCATGTTCTTGATGCTCCTTGTATTATGTAAGCTTTGCAGATGTTCCTTCTGTTGTTGCTTTAAAAGAAAAAAAAATAAGAAAAAAAAATGTGTAAAACTTATAAACAACTCAATTGGTGTATTTAGTTAAGGTGACAAGCTAATAATAAAGGTTATAGGCCTGACCGTTTAATATAAAGTTGTGATAATGGTAGCAGGCCTGACATAGTAATTGTGAAAAGCATAAGTTAAAGGTTAAAATGAGTAGAAATTTAAGAGTGGATTATTCTGAAAGCCTACCGACAGATATTTTGTTACATGAAATCTCATAAATTACCTTTGATGGGAAGGGGTTTGGTGTTGTTACCTCCCTCTGACAAACCCTACGTGGTCAGAGATTTTACTTGAATAACTCTTGCTAGAATCTCAGTCTCTTCAGTATGCCTAACAGACTTAGCTGAACTGTCTACCAGGATGCTGTAATAAAATAATAAAAAAATAAAAAAACAAGATATACACCTAAGTATATATATATATATATGTAGAGGGCCTTTGGTCAGCCTTCTTCTGCCATTTGCCTAACTGAAAGTCATTTACAGTTTATATATAATCATAATGATTCAGTACTGATAAGTCATTGGCTCTCTTCCTCTTCGAATGTCAGTAGTTTCTGATCTCGTCTGTGCAACCACCTGAAAAGAAATGCATGTCAGTGTCTAAGCTGAATTGCCAATCCTTCAACTTTCGATTTTCTCTCATTTCTTTCCTTCTCCTCTATTTATTTTCATTTTTCTTAAGAGGAAACTATAGCTCTCTGGGCAATGCTACCAGGTTGCTTGCTTGCAGCTCATTTATTCTGCAATGTGCCACATTGCATGGGGCCACTTTTTCTAAATCAGGTGACCGTTATGGAATTCTATTTTCCATAGTGTATCATTGTTTTATCATTCCAAGATAGTCAACACGTTTGTTCTAAATGTGGCGGCGATGCAGGAACGTTAAAATAATGATGGACTATGTAAATATCTCTGCAAGGCAGGCACCCAGTGCTATATTTTTTTTTATTGCAAGCTTATGTCCAATGCATCTAGAAGGCTGAATGGTTTTTGTACATGTGTTCTTTTAATTTATCATGCATATGTCATTGAGTGGATGTTTTATTGTTGCTGTGCCAGGGGGTAATTACAAGAATGAGTCAGTTGATGAATGAATGGATGTATGAGTGCAAAGATGATATACAGAGTGCATTTATGATGACTTACTGAATGACTAAACCCATCAATAACACAAAATGCATTTTCATTCATAAGCCAGACCTACAGGCAGTGCCAATTCTTGTTTTAAAGTGTGTGACCCTCCCCCGAAGAGAGAATATGCAAGTGTGCCTCTTTACAATTCCCTCTATTGTATATTCTCTTATCATCACTATTTCAAAGACTGACATTTATGTTTCATTTTCTATTAATCTTTTCAATGAAATAAAGAAATGTGATAATATGCAAAAAATATATATGATTGCCTCGGTGAGGTAGGTCTTCTCTGCCAGTGGAGAGCAGCATGGGTGTGATTCTGAAGACACCGAAGGAGTCATAGCAGTACAGATCTTCTCCCACAACCGTCTGAGTCAAACTAAATATGGTTGCCATGATCAGGTAGGTGCTTTTCATCACAGGACATTGGTTTAATGGGTGTGAGTCTGAATAAAGCAAATCAATCATTGTATCTTGTGGAAATCACTACAACCCCCAGAAAATGTCAGGCAGGCTCTCTACATAACATAAAGACAGCGCGAGGTACACCTGCCATCTGGCACCCCAATAGGATCCACTGGAGGGATGTGTCCAGCTGACGTCTGAAACCAGCAACATGCTGTAAACACGTTACTGCATATGTCAAACCAATATAAACGTCGCCCTATGGTCCAATGTAAACAAAAGAACCTATACAACTGTCTCCTAAAATGTAATGAGAAGGTACTTGTCTATAGCGATGGGGAATATTGTGCAAGACTGTGAGGGGTGGAGAAAAGTTGATGTCTGAGATGAAGTGTACCTATATTATAGAAGAAGCAGGGCAGACTGTGTAACAGGTAAGTAGAGTTCGTTTGTGGAGAAATGTTTCAAAATATGTGATGGGGTTATGCCGTCGTGTTTTTTAGAAATAGCGATAGAGGTCTATACAGCCTGTGACAGATTTGAGCTACAAATATGGCTCAGAGAGCAGCGAGCAGCATTTCTTAGAGGTAGAGTAGAAATCAATTTGGGTGAAAGAAAGGGGCAGAGAAAAAAAAAAGTGATGATAGGAAAGCTTGAATTAATTTCAGACATTGGTAATTACTCTGACCCCTTTACAATTTTTGTCATTCCAGACAGGGAGCGACCAAATGCAAATCAGCTTGGCCATGCTCCAAGAGGAACAGTCCAACCCCAAATGCCATGTCAAGTCCAGAGTGAACACGAACACAAACAACCCCAGGAACTGAGAGCCTTGCATGGTCTCTTCTGTGTGATGCGGCTGGAATCCTTTGGCACTGTGAGCTGACAGACCGCATTATAGGCATGCACACTCTGTCACTCAAGTGCATGGTATATTCACACACTATCTAATTTCTGTGATATTTAAATCCTTAACAGCTGTAGAAACGAACATTTTACTTCAGGCACATTTACACCAGTAACGGTGTTGTTTATACAATGGCTAACGGTGCTATGAGCAGTAACCGACGTCAACTACATTACATAAAGCAGATTTTAATCTTAGAATGATTATATAGTTTACGTCGTTTCAAATAGATGTGCTACATACAAGATCATCTAAAAGGCCTACTACACTTTTATCAGTAATGTGCTTTGTCCTTACTCTAAATGGGACCAACTTATTTGACGTGAAACAACATGGCATATGCAAGCAATCAGTTATTTCAGACTATTACATACTTTCACAATTAGGTCCCAAAATCCTTATATATACTCAACCAACAATTTTGAAAAAGCCCAGGCTTACCAGCCAGCGAATGTGAAACACGCGTGAGGAAAGGTAACAACAAAACCAACAGGGCCAACGGTTAAGGAATGAGGTGCCAATATCATGAATATAAACAAGTGATTTGATCAGAAGATGTCAAAACAGAATAGAAACATAATTGAAATATTTAGCTAGACAAGAATAGATACCTTTCTACATATATCTCTAATTCAATGACAGATTATACACCGAATAATATTCCCACAGAACCCACGTTTTTACATACTCATCACACTTGGGATATTACTAAGAAAAAACTAAATGTGAAAGGTGAAATGATTACTTTTTGCAGCATTCTAGCTCATCATTTGTTTGTCCACTGTATCACTCCAAACATGAATACAAACCAGTCTACTAAAAAGATAAACAGGCATGTTCTGTAGGTGATGTGTTCACCAATGGAGATTGGCTGAATGGGCTTGATTTTGCAAATTTTTAATCGTTCATCACGGCATGTGGATAACACTGTTACCCTCACAAAAATGGATGAAGGATGTGTCAGGTGTGGCCTGCTTCATCTACCTCCAGGCACCCCTAGAAAGAACCAAAGGACAAATGCTTTACCAGCTGAAGTGTGATTAGGCGTTCTGGCGAAAGGATTGGTGGACATTTTAGCAACTTCCCGTTACCCTTGTAATGCGGAGTTCCGGCCAAATTCCACCAATTGCCGTACGGTGTAATTTTTTACTGTGCACATCTCCAGAGCGATAAGTTGGTAAGCAGGAGCGAGAGTTATCATCCTATAGTGAAATTTACAGTCGCTAGGAGACTGTTCGCACTCAGCAGGCTGCGGCTCAAGTAGAAATCAACTCGCGTAGCTGTGCCCTCTGGCATGCAACATGGTGCAGTTCACACTGATTTTTCAGAGCAGAACATGCTCCTGGTGCTAAATAACAGCACTAGCAGCTGGACATGGCCATTTCTGCTCATTGGCAGAACTCCGCAGAATCTTGCAGAGTTTTTATATTTAGCCACGGAATTCCACAGAGTCAAATTCTGTGAGTTCCACCCACCACAAAGTGTAAAACATACTGTAAACATGTTACTGATCTAAACTTCACTTTAAGGACAGAGGTTTGGAGAGCACCTTATGGGCCAGAGGGTGCTGGAAGTGGAGACCTTCTTACAGATGGCACAGTAGTCATGTTGTGTGGCTGAAAGTATTAAAGGGCTGCCTATGTCTTAAGAAAGTGTAGATGCCAGCCTAGACTGAAAAAGAAAAATGGAGGTGGACGTTTTGTTAGTGGTGGAGGATGATTTGTCTGACAAGGAGGTAGTCATTGCCATTGTGAAGAAGACACCGTCTGTGAAAGGGTGAGACTAGTGAGGTCATCCAGTGTAGAGTAAAAAATAATTTCTCTTTACCCAATCCTACATTGCTAACCATGACCAACAAAAGGAATTCTAGAATGTTCCTCTGTTTAATTGTATTCGCTTGGGTTAAAAGGCCCATTATCATTCACTGTAAGGTCCTTTTCATAAGTGCTGCTTAACAGGTGGGTTAAAGGTGGGCTCTCTCAAAAGGCGAAATAGAGGGCAGACATTATGGCAGCGTGCGATTGAAGCCATCCTGAATGACAGGAGGGGTATAAGGGAACCAAGAACCTTTGTGAGAGGCAGTAATCTGGAGTAGTCTGTGGCATCTGATGCAGATCAAAGCAGACTAGCAAAATAACTTTTTTTGTACATTCTAGTGCACTGCTGCCAGTCATAAGTGCTGCATATACAAATTATATTGTAATTACTCAAAATAATGGTAATCAATATACAGACCTCAGAAGACTGGAAGTCTGAGTTGGCTGGAATTGAAACTCGTGACTAGAAGATGAGTGCCTATACCGGCGATAAGTATGAATCTCAGTGAGCCAACCTGATGGACAAGTGGTCTGTGTGATAGGGAATATTGAAAGACAGCTTGTATAGCAGTGAAGAGCAGACAGATGTTGTACACATTATTAGCTATATAGACATCTCACCCAGATAGGGGCCTATCAGCCTTAGGAGAAACTACAGTAATGTTGACATATATTATAATGACATGTAACCATTTTAAGCTACATGTACTTCTGCTGAGAGGCACTGGAGTAACAGACACTACCCAAACACCTGCAGATACACAAACACACTATCATTTATTCACAGACAATCAATTCAATAATGGGACGTGGTCCAGCGAAACATAATTAATCTTTAATAGATTTTATCTTCACTCAACGCTGCACAATAAACGCTTCATAACATATATGTGCCGCTGATGGGAATGTTATCAAATCCTCAACAATTGCAGTCAATGAGAAACATATTTGCAACTCTACCTGTGGATATACATGGCATTCTATCTGTAGACAAGTTACCTGACTTCCTAAAGCATATACACGAAAAGCACAGTGCCTCTCCTGGTTATGAAACTAATTTGTAACGTTGATATCACAGCTGAAATAGTTTTCTGTAACATTAAGAGCAATGCAGCTATTATGGACATATGCCAGAGATATGCCACAACTCCACAAGAACAAAAATAAGTAGATCAACCAAAAACATCTCACAAGTTTATGTTTTCATGGGAGGAGACAACCCAGAAGCAAAAAACAGAAAAACCCAATTAAAGCCGAGATCTGGTAATGAAACAAGTTGTAAGAAAAGTACATAGACATCCCAAAATGAAAAGCTCAAAATCCTAAAGTGGATTATAGAAAAATACATTCCCATAGAATCATAGGGATGTGGAGCATGGGACTATAACTCAGCGGTAAGAAAGAAATAATGATTGGGAGCTATCAATCCTCTGATGACCATTATTCTCACTCTTCACAGGATCTTGGGGATAAGAGACCTGATCCACACAAGAGTTCTCCTTGTTCCCAAGGACCTGAGAAATGACAGACCTATCAGCAGCAGAAGAGGGCATGGAAAACGAACAGGACAGAATCATTACTTCAGAGTGAAGAAGGTAGCTGAAACCATGAGAAATGGCCCTTTACAGAAAGAGGTGCCTGCAGAAGAGTGGGGTGTGGACAGCTGTAGTAGACATTGTGGCAGAAGTAACAACAGCACATCTGTTCAAACAGCTTCTGAACACAGATGAGAGTAACAATTCTGTTTTGGCAGAAGCAACCAGAGAGCACTTAGATGAACCAGATTTAATTGACAAAACACAAACCCAAATTGAATGGGATATTCAACTGTTTTTCTGTATTCCATTAGTAGACTCCTATGATATGCCGGTCAACAGGGAAGCAAGTTATGAGGAGATCATTTCCTTCACTAGTGCTGCATCCCTTAAGGACCTGTGCATGGTTGGTCTAGTGGGTATTACTAATGATTCGAGTGCTGAATACAACTCAAGCTGGTTGGGAAGAAAAAGCAATTACACATGTAATTACATTCAGAAGCACAAGTGCTGAAACAGCATTCTGTAGCTGGAGGCTAAACACCATTTGAAATTTTCTAGGAGAATTTCAATATTCCCACATTCCTATCTTGTTTGAATACCCTATATTTCTGGTATCGAAACAAGATTATTCCTTAGATATTGGTTCCGGATTATCATAACCTGAACTAACATTGCAAAACCTATGCAGTACAAAATGCTTATACTAGGGGATTAATGAGACAGCGCAAACACAAAAAATACTAAAGTATAGCTGATGCAGCAAATGTATTTTTCACCCAGATGACAGCTTCAGAATCATATTATTTAACAGCATTCACTCTTGATGGGACAGTAGATCTGTCAAGGACAAGTGAGATCGTCCCAACACTTCTGGATCTTCTTAATCATCTACTTTCACTGGGACGGCCTCACAAGCCTTGAACATTGCGGTGGTCAAACCTCTGATAAAGAAGAAAGCCAACCTTGACTTCTCATGCCCCAGTAACTATAGATCCATCTACGTGCTGCCAACCATGGGAAAAGTACTAGAAAAGCATGTTAACCAAAATCTGTCTCTATTCCTAGAAGAAAACTCCCTTCTCAGCCTTACCAGATGGACTTTCATCCAAAAGAAAGTTTGGAATCAGCATTATTAGCTATAATGGAGGATACAGTCAACCATGAGACCCTGGTTCTCAAGATGAGTGAACTTGGAATAAGAGGCAGCGCAATCTGAACTTAGCCCTACAGTTATCAACATTGTGTGTGCCTCTAGCAGACATTTTCCTGGAATCTGGGCTGTCGATTTTCTCTTACGCCAAATATAGTGCCTCAAAATACTCAATAAATTACAACCATCGCTTTTACATTTTGTTTGATCATTACTCCCACACTATGTACCGAAACTAAAACAACTAACCCAGTTAATCACCCCTACATTAACAAGGGAAGACTGAAAGGAAGCCCACACTGATAAAGAGATTTAAAAAAAACATGATCGCAACTGCACATTTACAAACACCGGACAAAAAATAGAATTTGGTGATAAGGATATCTCCCTGTCAGGTTGGATTTCCATGCATAATGTATAATGAATGTCAGACTACACCAAGTTGGGTACAAATCATACTCTGGTGAAATAGAAAACTCTTGCTGATGACTAGACATCATTCATTAAAAAAATTCCCACCACAGAGAGCATGAAACCTATTTTAGTTTCAACTACACCTGCCAAGAAACAGCTATCACTGATATACAGCAAGAGCTAGGCTTTCACACCAGAATGAATGAACCTACACGAAAGGAAGATTTGTCACTGATCAATTCATAAAATATGTTGTCAAAGTGCTCAAAGTAGCAGCAGAGCAGTGACCAGGTCTCAAACTAAAATCAACCTTGAAACAGCAACACATTAATCACACAAAACCAGATCCATCTCCTGGCTTTCCTGGGAAGTACAATCACTCCCTGGAACACGATTGGCTATCTAAATAAAAAAAAAACAGGAATACGAGATTAAGATTAAGACATATGGAGTATATCAATTATACCTGAATTTATCAGTGCAGTGCACTAGGAGATTGATACAACATACCTGCGAGTTTTAACATTATGTTTAGTTTAAGAATTTACTGTTGAACATTAAAGTCAAATATTGCTTTAAGTATGTGCTATCATGAAAAATCAGGCAGTTGATGAAACCTTCAGCAATACTGAAACCTCCTCAAATTTCCCTCACAAAAGCACACGCCTTTCCAAATAATTTACTTCAATCATATCAGTATGCTCAAGTTAATAAATAAAGGGGTGACTCCTTCACAATGGCGAAGGAGCGTCACCCCCAGCTAAGCCAGGAGCTGAAAAATAAAACAATATTTTATTATTGTTTTATCTTTCAGCTGCTGGATCAGCCATCAGCAGATAAAGGGAGGAGCGGGGCTGGGCCACAGGAGGTAGGAGTGTTTCTGTGCACTAAGTGTGCATGTGTGGTTGGCCGGCCGTCTCAGGCTGGCCAAACACACATGCGCACTTTGGTTTCTCCAACCCGATTGTGCTACACAGCCGGGCTGGAGGAATTCCGCAGACTCCCACATAGTGTATGAGAGGCAGAACAAGCTGCTCTGACCAACCCTGGTGCTGCTTTCATGCCAGGTTTACCATGAGAGCAGCACCAGATTGCTGGGGGCCTGTGTTGGTGTCCAAGTGAATGCTAGGACACCAGAAGAAGAGCATAGGAGAAACGTGGCTGGTGGTGACGGGAACAGGTAAACATTTGTTAATTATTTTTTTATATCCCCCACCCGTGCCCAAGTCCCTCTCCCTGCCTGCCCCTCCCCTTGAGAATTGTAAGAGCTGCCATGTACATGTGAGTGAGTACTAATAGTGGTATATCCCTGCAGTCTTTTTACAAGGGTGTGACAATAGCACCAAACTGCATATTTCTAAGCAGCAATGCATGGAGCCCCTTCACTCCAATAAAGACCCAGCTTTTACTACTAAAATGTTATCAAAGGCACCTACTGAAATGGGAATACAATTCAAATTCTCTCAAGCCTTTCAACCTACTTCCACTGAATGCACAGACAGCACAAACAGCATACTTAAATAAGTCTTTGCTGCGAGGGTCTTATGTAACAGTGAAACCTGGCTAAACAACTTACATAACACATGCAAAGCTTTAAAAAAATGCTAAGGAATGTATTGCTGAACAACACACTTTATAACATTTTATTTTTCTTAATAATGTCGGTGCTGGACCTTCTATGGGGAGAAAATCTTTCAAATGAGTCACACCTTACTCTATGAAAGAATTTGTAGCTAACCCGATAACGATGGAGTAAAGTACAAACAGTCACTGTTCTGTTTACACCTGGAGCTCTTGACAGGCTACCCAAAGTCTGTGAATTAGTTCCTGAAAAGCTAGGAGAAAATAATAAACTTGGACCAGCCTACAAGAGCCAATGCGAAACATATCTACAGGAAAGAACCAGATTGGTGATTTTACTACCTTAACACTAGAATGAATGCAAGGAGACGAGTGTCCATCAACTCACAGGAGCCGTACCATGTGACTATTCCTCCACAGCCGACCAGTCCTAGTATCAAAAATGCTCACATTTGTGTCATATTTGGAGCACAGATCAACAAGCTTTAAACATTTTGTTCATTAACAATGAGAGGAAGAGTTTTCTACAAACTCTGTAGTAATACCATAGGCCCTAGTAATAACACCTGTCTCAGGAAATGCTGAAAGTCCATTTGATCAAAACATCAGGCACTCCCTAAACTGACCGAATTTGAGACTTTCATTACAGATTAATTTACTGAAAAAGAGCAAACTCATAGTTTCGAAGGATCTGAAAATCAAAGTTGAAATGTGGTCCAGTTTAAGTATGTGATGGAGACATACACAAAGTCACATAGACTTAAATCTGGAGACAGTTAATGATCATCTCATTCGCAATTTGGCTATCAGATGACATTTCTAAGTAAAATGTTTTATGGTGAATAAATTCCAGAACTTAAAGTACCACTTTGAGCATTAGTACAATTCGGCATTATAGGAGAATTGCATAGATCTGTGTTGAGTGTGTTGATTGCATCTGCATCTAAAATATTAGCCACCCCATTGTGAGATGGTGTCTATTATGATTTCTTGGGGTACCTGGATGTGGGACCAAAAGTAACTGTGCAAGTGCCACATACCTTTGGTCTCGACCTTGATGATATATTATTATCGGTACCTTTTGCCAGTGACTATAATAAATACTCTATAAATAATTTGTTTGATGGTCAACATTCCTGTGGTTTCTTTTATGATGCAGAGCCTCGTCTCTGCAAAAACAACTTCAGAAATGTGTGCTGCAATTATAGAAATGCTAACTGATTCCTACACATTTCATATGATATGAGGATGGTGTTTATGCACCAACACTGGGGATACTATTAAGTCCAAATGTAGGGGAATTACTCTGAGTTTGCAGCAATTGTCCCTTTAGAAACCCTTAATATATGGTTTTCCAGAAGCCTGTTTCTCTGTCCACAATTTGACTTGTGCATTTCTTTATAGACATACAATCAAACGTTAAGTTGTATTCTTGAATCAGTTTATTCAAGAAATATTAATGAAATGAAATAAAACTATTTATTTTCAGGGATATGTGGAACGGAGGGGTGGCAGACCCAAAGATCAGAAACTCACTTTCCAGCATGGTGGTATTCTAGAGAAGTAATATTTATAAATGACACCTTTCAGCACACAAAGGCCCTCATTATGAACATGGTGGTGCAGGCCGCCATGCCGGTGGTGGTGGTAAACCCCGCCAGACGGCATGGTGGCCTACACCGCCACATAATGAAGCCTCCGACAGGTAGCCTGGCAGTGGACGGCACCATTATCTGACAGGGCAGCACAGCTGCACCTCAGATAATGATCCCAAATCCCCCAGAGAAAGGCTGGCGGAAGGGGTGGTCCGGGGCACCCCCGGGGGCCCCTGCACTGCCCATGCACTTGGCATGGGCAGTGCAGCGGCCCCTGTGCAGTGCCCCATTGCGCAGGTCACTGCCCGATTTACGGGCAGTGATCTGCGCAATGGGTGCAGCTGCAATGTACCGGCCAGGCATTCCTCTGGGCCGGCAAGCGGAAACAATGTTTCCGCCCCCGTCCCAGAGGAATGTCCATTATACAGCCATCACGGTTCCAGGGGAGCTGGCGGTCACTGGGAAGACCGCCAGCATGAACACGCTGGTTTTGACCGCCGTATTCATAATGAGGGCCAAAATGTTTGGTTTTGGTGGTTTCTATACCTCTACAAGATAATATTTCAACTTCCTTTTATTGGAAGTGGAAAAGAAAGCTGAGCAATTATGGAATGAATGCTTTTATGGTGCCCCATACTTAAAAAAATCTACAGTTGAATATAAGCAAAAATTAATATGGAATTTGCTTAAAAAGTAGTCTCACCAAAATATGTGCAAAAGGTTTTGCAAGACTACTAACAAACAAAGTGGATGATATATATTGTAAGGTTCATGCCTTCTCATACAGTAGTGAAAAAGTGTGTCAAAATGCTATAAGTAGTATCTTCTGCTTGTGTCATGCAAGATAAAGAGTCATTTTGTAACAGTTTGAACAGGAAGTATGCAAACATCATTAAATTCTGCAACAGAAGGAGTCACGTAAATTAGAGAGATTGATACTAAAAACTTTAAATATACACTTAATACTAGATGTAGGCACACGACTGTTGAAAGAATGTATATTCATCTTCAGAATAGTCATATGTATTAAAGATTGTGAAAGTAACACTAGAAAGTTCTAAAAAAAAAGCAAGGACAATGTGAAGGTATATTCGCATCACTATCTTATTTACATAGAGTGCCATGGAATCTCATCCATCACTCCATAATGCGTGATCCTTAGTATGTACTCGCACCAGAAAATGTTGAGCAAATTAAGGCCATCATTATGAACATGGCGGTCAGTTCCGCGCCACCGGCAGTGGCGGTAGAAACCACCAACAGAGGAGCAGGCCGGACCACCAAATAATGAACCAAACGAAAGACAGGCATCCCGCAAACCACCAACCGCCAGCAGAGGAGTGACGCCGACGACGGCAGAGTCCGCCCACAGGCCGACGGAAAGGCCCAACCCGCCCATCAAATAATGAACCACCAGTCTGCCGCCAGTTCCGGGACGGGAGCCACCGCCACGCAAAGCCAGGCGGAAATGAACCAAATATAAGGAAACACTCAAAGGAGGCCCACACAACGCGCCGAAGCAGACATGGATAGAGAGCTGCAGATCATGCCAGCCCTGCTCTTTGCCATATACCTCCACGACCAAGACTGCCGGCGAAGACGATGACGGTAATTACTGCAACCTACTGAAGAAGGGAAGAAAAGGCACAGTCACATACCCACCCACCCAGCTACCCCCCGAACCCTTCACAGCAGCACATGTCATACACCCCACAGCAAGAGGTACTTAACCGATACAAGGCTATTCCAATTTCACCATAGTACATACAAATGCCCCACACCCATTAAAAATGAATCAAAAGACCAGGGTTCAATGGCGTGCCGCTGAAACACAGGCGCCACAGAAACTTTAATATGAAGCTCACAGAGCCAAACAGTTCAAACAGGGCCAATGGCTAGTCCATATGGCTACAATTGCCATGGGCCACAACATACCCAACCTGACTCCCACAAGTGCATGGCACTCCACCTAATGGTGCAACATATGGGTATCCAGGCACCTCACGGAACAGGGGTAGGGGGTGGTGGGGGTGGGGATTTGCGACAGGGATTGGCCTTGGACTTTCGTTTGGAAGGTGGAGGGGGGTGGGTTTGTCCTTTGAAGCGGGTGGGGGCTGTTTAGATCGGGTGTAGCTAGATGGACTCAGCTCAGTCCGGGCCTTTTTTTTATCTGGGGAGGGGCACAGGAATGTGAAGGGTGGAGAAGGTGGGGCTGTGATGTGGAACGAGTGGAAAGGGCAAGGAGGTGAGCACGTTTGGGGACAAGACAGGGTGGGCCAGTGGGTTGGAAGAGGTCAGCACGGGAGAGGAAAAGTTTCTTTGGAGCAATTGGGGTGGTCCTGGATGAGGGCGTGGGAGTGGAGGCAGAGGGTGTGGATGTATGTGGTGTAGGGGTGCGTGTAGTGTGGGCAGGTGACTGGACAGAATACTGTGGTGTGGTGGATGTCTGATGGGTGGGTGTCTTGGTGCGTTTGTGTGTTTTGGGAGGAGGGGGGGTGGACACAGTGGGAGAAGACAGACAGCTAGTGTGGATGTATGTTGTGCGGGTGTCTGCAAGTCTGGTGAGTGTGCTGCATGTGTCAACTACCGTAGTTGTGGTGAGTGCAGGTGTGGTGTATGGAGTGCATGTATGGATGTCTGCTATTGGGATGAGTGCAGGAAGAGGAGCAGCAACAGTGACTGAAGGTGCAGTGCATGAGGGTGTGGATGTAGAGGGGACAGACGGAGGCGGAAGAGGTGAGCACACTGGGGGAAGTGGATGTTGTTGTGTGTGCATGTATCTGTTGGCTGTGTGAATGCTTGTGGTGGTTGGTGTGGTGCTAGTGTTTAGAAATGTGTTTCTTGTGTGTTGATGTGCTTGACTGCGTGTCTGAATGTGTGCCTTGGATGGGTAAAGGGAGTGGGGTGCTGGAAGGGGTAGAGGAGGTTGGAGGGGGGACTAAATGGCCAGGGAAACTGGCTGCCATCCGAGAGGAGGCTAGAGCCTGAAAAGATCTCTGTAGGGCAGACACGGCACCGTGAATGCCATCCAGATAGGCATTTGTCTGCTGCACCTCTGATGCTAGCCCCTGGATGGTATTGACAATGGTTGTCTGCCCTACAGAGATGATTCTCAGGAGGTCAATAGCCTCCTCAGTAAGGGCAGCAGGGCTGACTGGGGCAGGGGAGGAGGTGCCTGGGGCGAAGGAGACACTCACTTTTCTGGGTGGACGGGCATGGGCAACTCGGTGGGGAGCAGAAGGGAGGGCGGTGGTGGAATGGGGGGTGGCAGAAGATGTCACGGTAGTGGTTATGCCACTAGGGTCCGCCACTGCTGGGGAGCCCCCATCGGAGGAGGTCTCGGAGTCACTACCTCCTGTGGTAGTTGCCTCCCCCGTGGAACTCCCATCGCCCTCCCATCCACTGGTCCACTGGGCGTCGGTTGTCTCTGCCTCCAAGGATCCGTGGGCTGCTGTCTCCCCACTTGCAGCTGCCTCAGCTCCCGCACCAGATGTTGATACTCTACCAAACCAACACAAGACAACAGGGATGGGAGACAAAACAGGAGAGACACTTGTAAATAGCTGAATGGAGGTACATAATGGCCAGACATACACCTACCCAGAAGACACACCCAACAGGCAGCACTGTTCACTATGCCCATGGCCCTGCCCCTGACTACTGACCAGAGTACTGCTCTACACCCATCCCCTGGAATACCTAAGGAGGCGACGTATGGGAGACCTGACAAAGACACCCCTACACTCTTTGGGGACCATAAAGTAGATGGACATCAGTGAAAGTCCCTGCCTCTAGGCAGCATGAACCTTAATGCACACCCAGACATCCTTCCAGACTGAAGTATGTGAAATGAGTACTCACCCCGTGTGACTGCTGTGCAGCCTTCAAGTGCCCCTCCAGGTCTGGGTACCCCACCACTAGGATCCGTCACATGAGGGGGGTCAGAGCCTGAAGGGCACCCCTTCCACGATGGGAGGACTTCCCCAGCTGGGCTTCACTGATCTTACGCGCCCAGTGCCACAGGTCCTCCCACCTCTTTCTACAGTGGGTGCTCCACCGGTTGTAGACCCCAAATGTCCGCACCTCCTTGGCGATAGCATGGCAATGTGTCCTCTTCTGGTGGGCGCTGATCTAAAAGGGCGACACAGAAATGGAACACAGAGGTCAGGCACTTGCACGATAGGAACAGTGGGCTAATCGTCCACTATGGGAAGGACAGTACTGTCAGACAAACAGGACATACGCACGCAGCATGCCATGCTCCATGGCCCATGCAGGCTCAGAGGTTCATACATATGTCCAATCAACACCATCCATTACACACACACAGTGCCCCCCAAACCCAGACTCACCTGTGCCTCTGGCCGTCCTTACAGTTTTGCGTACAGGGACAGGACCCCGTCCACTAGCTTCTCCAGTTCCTCCTGAATGAGGGCCGGGGCCTTTTCCCCTGCAACACGAGGCACATCCATGGCCAGAGGCAGGCCACAGCAGTACACACAGTGGAGTACCTGTCCGCACAAGATCAGGGAGTCAAGTGATTAAACGATGACGAACGCGCGTACGTTCCGCGGCGGTGTGCACCGTCACCACTGGGGGCGATCATGATACGCCAGGATTCCCCATTGTCACCCATGTTAACCAATGAGGGTGCGAACAGCGGTAAACACCGCCTTACGCTGTGATGTCAACCGTTAGCGGTATGAGGTCACTTCCACAACGAAAGGGCAGAATTACAGTGGGCAGACATTTTGCCATGACCTACGCATCTAAAATAAATTACTTCTCACAATGCAGGCCCTACTAGCCACATGAAGCACCTAGGCCTCTGTCCATTCAGTAATGTAGCACACATGAAATACTCTGTTCCCTCCTTGTGATGTACATGGATACCTGTCAGGTATCAGTTATTGTAGAAACACTACATTGAACAATGCAGTGCACAAATGATGACAAGTGTGCCTATGTATGTGTCTTTATCACACCTTTTTTAAACCCCTCGTAGGTACTGACCCTTGTGGTGAGGTAGGGCACTATCGGTGTACAGACCACTTGTGGATATGAGGACCATGGTGGAGCGTCAGATCATAATCACTTACAGACTCACACGTGCAACAATTCAGGAACTTTGTGCATTACTGGATCCTGCACTAACTCCGGGAAATCGTAATCAGCATGCCATCCCTACTGAAGTGCAGGTGCTCTCCGCACTCCATTTCTTGGCCATGGGTTCATTTCAAGTGACAGTGGGCATGGGTGCTAGATTTTCACAGCCAATGTTCAGCATTGTACTGACAAGATTTCTGAATGCATTTGTACGACATCTGCAGTCCTATGTGAAGTTTCCCCAAAGTACTGATCTCCCTGCCAACAAGTCTGAATTCTATGCCTTTGCCAACATACCCCATGTTATAGGTGCCATCAATGGCACCTACATACCGATCATACCCTTAAGAGTGAGTGAACAGGTGTACAGAAATAGAAAGAACTTTCACTCCATGAACATCCAATTGGTATGTACTGCAGACCAGTACATCTCACATGTGAATGCCATGTTCCCAGGTTCAGTCCATGATTCCTTTGTGTTGAGGAACAGTAGTGTGCCACAGAAGATGGAACAACTCCAAGAGGACAGAGGGTGGATCATAGGTAAGTGTGCCTGTCACTAACTGACACATTGCAGAGAACCAGCCTGTCTGACTAAGGGGCATAACAATGATGACTCTGTTTTGCACCATTTTCTAGGTGATTCTGGCTATCCAAACTTGCGTTGGCTCCTGACACCAGTGAGGAATCCCAGGACGGATGCAGAGTGGAATTACAATGAAGCCCATGGACGTACTAGGAGGGTGATAGAGCGAACTATAAGTCTCCTGAAGGCTAGATTTCGTTGTCTACATATCTCTGGGGGTTCCCTGGCCTATGGGCCTGATAAGGTGTGTAGAATAGTGGTGGCCTGCTGCATGCTACACGAGGCAGTGAGATATTCTATCCCCATCTTGGAGGTGGAGGGTGCTGCAGGTCCTGATCAGCTACCTCAGAGAGGTGAGGAGAGAGATGGTGACAATGAGGAAGGGGAAGATGTCAATTCCAGGAACCAACTGATACAACTCGACTTCCAGTAAATGTGTGGGACTTGGGCCTGACATTGGGGTTTGTGACAAATACTGTCAGTGTGCTCAGTCATACAGGGGGGGTTGGTAATGATAGGCGAAACATGGCCCACTTCTGCATGGTACAGACTGAAATTATATGCATTTCCTCATTGCCACCATTTAGGCACACAGGACTCCCTTCATGCACAGATTTGACAGTAAAGTAGTTCTCTGCCAGTTGCATCCATACTTCACTTTGTTCACAATTTAACACAGGGGACAGTGTTACAGGTGTGATATGTGTTTTATTGGTTGAAGTGAGTGAATAGTGCTATTTACAGTGATGGCAAGTTGTAAGGTGGGGTGTCCTCAAGACCAACATGGTGGCAGCCTTGTTGGTAATATTGATTGGTCCATCTTATTCTACAGTAGTTCATATTGCCTCTTAGCAATGTGTGGTTGGTGATTGGGTGGGATGGTTGATGTGCATATTGTTGCTGAGTTACTTATTGAAGGGGGCCTTGTTCTCAGCTGGGGTTCCAGTGACATATCTTGGCCTGAGGGTCCGTTCGGACGCCTGCTGCTGATCTTCATGGGATGACATGGTAGGCCCTTGGGTTTCCTGTGAGGGAAGTTCCTGGGATGTTTCTGCTGATGGGGTAATTGGATGCTGGTTGTCCGGTGCTGTTGTGGGGGCCCCTTGTCCTGTGTGGGTGTCAGACTGATGTTTGACCAGCTGCAGCAGTGCTCCTGCTATGGTGACCATTGTGACGTTGTGCTTTTCCACTGCTCAATGGCCTGTTGGTGGTGTTCCTGCAGCATCCTCTGACTGTGTTCCAGGGTGGACACAATCTGTGCTAACCTGTCATGGGTATGCTGGTAGGCCCCCAATACCTCTGATATCACGTCCTGGGCTGCTGTATCCATCCTGTGACCTCCCCCCTGGCCCACTGCCACCCTTGCACATGCCCTAGCCCCCTGTGCCTGTGTCCCCTGCACAGGACTGGCAGTACCACTTGTACTGGGGCCCTCGCCTTCCTGCATGTTGGGAGTGGGAGACTGCGGCCTCTGTACCTGTGATCCACCAGTCTGTGGCCTGGATACACTGGTGTGGGGACGCCTGGGTGGTAGGGGTGACAGTGGTTTCCTGGGTGTGGTTGCTGCATGGTGAGAGTCCAGGACTGTGTGAGGGGCCTGCCTGCTCATCAGTATCCAGGGATCCTTCACCAGTGTCCTGTGAGGTGCCTCTCTCTTCCTAGGGGTCACTGGCACTCCTTGTCCCGTCCGTTAGGGTTGCACGGGTGGTGGTGCCTGTTGGGGGACATAGACATGTCTGTTACAGCTGCATGAACATTTGAGGTGAACAGCACTGGGCTATTTTGTGCTGGTGTTACTTTCAGTGGCCTTCCAGGGTGCCTTTGTGAGGTTGACATTGCATTTAGCGCCAGTGTGGCGTTGCATTGTGGTGGGGGTGTCATTCCATTGTGGGTACATGCAGGGGTAGGTGACTGTGCACAGCGGGAGGGATGTGGGCCTGTTAGTGAGTTTGTGGTCATGCAGGGGGTGGTGGATGTAGTGGCTGATGCCTGGGTGGGGTGTTGGTCCTGGTGGGTGTGGGTGGGGTGGGGTTTGTATGCATTACAGGTATGGTGTATATGGGGTATCTGTTGATGATTTACCCGAGTCCATTCCTCCAGTGAGTCCAGTGAGTCACTCAGGGTGCAGGATGGCCAATACCTTTTCCTCCCAGTCTGTGTATTCTGGTGGTGTTGGTGGCGGTCCTCCCCCAGCCTTCTGCACTGCGATGTGGTGCCTTGATGCCATGCCCCTGACCTTCCCCCGCAGGTCGTTCCATCTCTTCCGGATGTCGTCCCTGGTGCGTGGATGGTGTCCCATTGCATTGACCCTGTTCACAATGGTCTGCCACAGCTCCATCTTCCTTGCGATTGGTGTGTGTTGCACCTCGGCCCCGAATATTTGTGGCTCCACCTTCAAGATCTCATCCACCATGGTCCTTAACTCCCTTTCTGTGAAGCTTGGCTGTTTGGGGGGTGACATGGTGAGTGTGGTGAATGGTGTCGGGCTGGGAACGAGGTGAGGGTGCTCTTCTGTGGGTCGGTGTTAGTCTCCTGTATACTGGCGTTCGCTGTCTGCCACTGGTGCTCTCCGTCTTCTTGGCCTTGTTTCGTTGCAAAGGATTGTGGGGTGTGTCTGTGGGGTTTTATGGGGTTCTGGATGTGTGTCAGGTGTGTGGGTCAAACGCCTGTCCAATGTGTGCACTTCTTGCTGTTGAGTCCACTTGCCGCCTGTGGCTGGCGCTGCTGCCAATGGTCGTCCGGCCTCCACTGTCCGCCAAGGTGATCTGTGCATCATTATTTGGAGGGCGGGATGTGGGTGTGCTTGGCGGTGGCAGGGTGGGGAGCTCCGGGATTCCCGCCAACAGGGTCATGGCGGGGAGTGGTGGTCTGGTGATTTTTGGGGGGGTTGGAATTTTCGTTCATTATATGGTGAGTTTCCATTCACCGCCAACAGCGGGATTCTGTTCACAGCCGCCACGGCGGTCGGCAGTGTTTCCCGCTGTGTTCATAATGACCGCCTAAGTTCCACTTGATCTTGGTACAGCAATTTGATTTGTCCTTTTCTTGCCATTTGATAAGGTTAGTATCATATGGTTAATTAATGGTTTTAATACAAAAATGATAATTGTTTTACAGCTGAAGCACTGCTCAATGCAAAATTAAATGGAGTAGTACAATCAACTGGGGTTGTGCTACAACATATCATTTTCTGAAAAGGAATGTTCACTTTGTTGTTAGTTGAAAGAAAAGCCTGTTTTGTTAGATACAGCAGAATAAATTAGCCCATTAGGTACTTTTCAAGTTTGAAAATAGCACATTACATATTGAATGCAATTGAATAAATTTAAATAACAAATAAACATTGACATTGTTCTTGAGAGAAACAATTTCTGAAGCAATTCTGAAGATATTGCAGTGGTGAAAAAGGGTTCACATCTAGTTAGATTTAAAACACAGGCTGGTCTTTAAAAAGAAGTGTTCGGTTGATGGTCTCCATAAGAAAGATACGTGAATGTTGTGGTTATGGATAAGTTCTACTGCCACAAGAAGAAACTAGTGGCCACGTGCACAAAACCCTTTTGTGAACGCAAACGGTATGATTCACAGAATTAGTCTGTTTGATACCACATAAAGGCCTTTTCTTAAGTTCAAAACAAAACTGTTATTTGGTAATATATTACTGAATCGTATTTTAGGTTGTAGGGGCGTGTTTAGGGCATCCCTTACAAAATACAGAATCAGATTGGTATGAATTAATGTTTTGCAACAAATTCTGATTGTAAAACAATAATCTTTTACCACCTGCTCAAAGGAGGTGGTAAGTCATTCACAAACCAGCAGGATTCCCTGAGGGAACCCTCAACCTCTCTGTAAATGCTGACAAAAGCATTTTTAATTGTAGGGAGTGGTCCCATGGAACAATGCCTACTCTTAAAAAAATTAAACTTACACTTTTCATTGCATCCAATTTTGCTTTAAGTAAAACTAGTTGCATTAAAAAAAAAATGCTTTTTTTCAAAAGTAATCACAGACAATGTTACCACCTAACCAGAGCAGGCCACCATCACTGTGAATGCTGATTTCTAGTGGGTCGCAATTTACGGCCCATCTTATTAATATTCATGAGGAAGGTACAATTGTAACCCACTAGGAATTGGTAATTTGTGAACTGACCCGTTGGTTTATAGGTTGATTCTGAAATTTCCACAGTGGTCGCAAAAGAAGAGGTCGCAAAAGTATTTTGTGACCAGTTCTCAGTACATCTGCCCAATGTTGCTTTATTTGCCAAATACTAAAAAGCTCCTGTATGCAATCTTGACAAACCCACTAGGATAGTTTTACTGCTATTAAAGCAAGACATGACACTGAATTCAGTAAATTATTATTATACATTTAAAATAGCACAATGTGCAATGCAAATTATGTAAATGCTGTACGTTGCGCAACTATCAGCATTTAGTAAAGATTTTTGAAACAATACTACATGCTTTAAACACAACAGGACTAGTCTTAAATATAGAGGTTGCAGGTGAAGAATTGTTAAGTGCACTTAAATACATTTTAGGACCACCTTCAGTACTACAAGGATGCATCACATCCAGAGTTTTTTCGGATTGGCTCCAATAATAATAGTAAGTGGAGCAATATAAAAAGTGGTATTACTGATGAATAAATTATAATAGTAGCAGCATTTGAACGCCATAAATGGAAGAGGTGTTTAAGTGTGATTTGAGGAAAAGAAGAATATGGGTTTAATAATGACTCACAGAATGTGCATGGACTGAACAGTGTCTTGATGCCAGAAAGGAAATGTTATTATGAAAATGAGCAAACCAGCAGTGGTTTCTCTGTGAGTGCAGGGGAGGGTTGCCCCCCTGCCCACTCAGCGCCACAGGTGACAAACATTAAATGGCAATGAAATGATTTCATTGCCATTTTATCTTTTCACCCACCGTGCGTGCTGTAGTACCCCAGACCCGAGGCAAAAGAAAATGGGCCCTGTCCTCTGCTGTCGATTGGCAACAGAGGACTTGAGCAGTGGCTGGCAGGATGCTCCAAAGTGCTCATGTCTCTTTGGCCAGCTGTTTCGATTGGCCAAAGTGACATGCGCACTTGAAGCTCTTCCCTCAGCTGTCTTAAGACAGCTGGGTGGAGACCACGCACAGGCCTTCAGGGCCTGAAGGAGCGTCCAGCCAGCCCGCTCCATTTAATCCAGGCACTTCTCTCGTGCAGGTTAACAGCATGAGAGCAGTGTCTGGATTGGTCATGGGAGTTCCACAGCAGGCTGCAGTATGCAGAACACTGAAGAGGACATGCTGCAGTCAGTAAGAACCTTTTTATAAAATTCACATGGGGTTTTGGAGGGAGGGGTTGTTTTATTATGGGCTTTTGTAGGGAGTGGCTATTTAATCTTGGGCTTTTGAGGGAGGGTGTGTTTTATTAAGGGCTTTTGGATGAAGGGAGTGCTTAATTTTATTTTTTGGGAAGTGGTGGGACACTTTGCTAGCCCCACCACTTTTTAAGGTTACCAGTCACCCCTGGAGCCAAGAGGCGTAGCTACCATTGATGCAGCAGTTGTAATGCACCAGGCCCCAGAACCCTGAGGGGCCCATCATACCCTAATGATTGTGGTATTTTACTACCTCAACAGCAGTCAAAGGGGCCATTTTTCCTGCTTGCATAAGGGCCAGTGGCATCCAAGCTATGCTACTGCTTGAGCTTTTCTGCTGAGCACTGTTGTTCCTCAAGGTGTGCATCAAGAACACAATGTGGTGCTCAATGATTCAGAAAAGAATAACTAATGGAAGAACGGAGTTCTGAAACACTGAGTGAGGAATATTCCAATTAAAGCCCATTGAGCATTTTTGAATTGTAAAAGCCATGTCCTTATCACTTAGACAATGTGAGGTTGATTTAGAGTTTGACAGTTGGAGATAGGTCCGTCGGTGCAGCAGAGTACTTTACTCCAGGCATCCCGAGGGTCCCCTTCGTTCAAAAATGTGATTTTTCCTCCAGCCCTGGGAACAGCTCTAAATAATGTTACACAGGCATTGCTGTAAGTTAACATGGCCACTGTTCTTGCACTGACTGTATTGGAGTGTGTTATGAAAGCAGTTGAGAAGGAAAAGTCCCTGACATGGTTTCAGATGTGTAACCCTCCTCTGACTGCCTCAGCTGCTTTGATATCTGGATGTAGTATAATGATTTTTGGTCAATGGTAGAGACAGATCATGTGTGTCCACCATGACCTAGTCTTGTCTCACAGTAATGCAGTTTTGTTGGACCAGGAGGAGTTCTCCAAGCTCTACCGTTGTGATGGTAGAGGGCTACTGCCCTTACTAGGTATTTAAGTGACACGAGCATGGCGGAGGCAGAATACCCTCAGGTCCATAGTCATGAAGGGGTAAGTGCAAAAAACACTAGTTTAAGTGCATGGTTAGGATCTGGCCTTCATACAGGAAGGATATGGCATGCAGAGGCTACAAATCTGCTCACAGTGTCAACATAGTAAATTTAAAGAGGATGCAGCTGATTACACTCTGAAGACATGGTCTCCCGTTGACACAGGGCTGAATCCTGGCTGAGGGCAGCGATTGTGCAGCAAACATCAGGGTCGGTTTGAGTCAGGGTATGGTATATGCATATGATACTGTGCTGAGTCTTAGTGCATAAGACTTTTGCAGAGCACAGAAGGTTGAGTGAATTTTCAAGTATGACCTAGGTGTAGTCCACAGGACTGAGAGAAGAGTCAATATAATGCATTTCCACAGTAAATAAGGCTGAATGAAGGGTAAGGGTAGGTAGTGTGAAGAGGCCTTGGGCCTGTGTACAGTGTCAGGGTAGAGTATGTACAGTGTGCATAACAGTAAGAAAATATTCACAGGGAAGAGTGGAAGATCGCTCTGTAGGGTGAATGTGCTCCATAGGGGGAAGTAAAGTATAAAAGGCTGATGAACAAAATAGAACAAAACACTAATATTTAAGAAACTCAATGACATAAGGAAACATTTATTTGGGCTTGTTTAACCAGTCATAATATAAATCACACCTAATGCAGCTCCTAAATTTCTAAACCTGTATTTGGAGCTACTAATTTAAAGTAAGCAGTAAACAATTGTTGTTTTGTGTGTCCGCTGTTCACTTACAAGCAGAGCCAAACTTCTGGAGTTTTCAATTATTTTTACATAGCATCATGCTTTCCTTACAGCTTTGATAAACAATTCAGGTGATAGAGTAATGTTTAAAAAAAAAATGGAGGGACATAATTTGAAATATACGTTTCTGATATATGAACTTCTTAACTCCACTAGGAGAGTTAATTTCCTGGAATGATGAGAAAGTAGAGTGGGAACAAAAGGAACTAGTGATATGGTCATTCGGTTACAGCAGAATAAGCCAGTCGATGACCTTGTAGTGTTAGGACATGGACTGTATTGATGTTGTAAAATGTGGTGAAGTGAGGGAGAAGGAGGAAGTCATTTGATGAAGATGATGTGGCACTAATGGTGGCTGAGACACTGTTCAAAATAAACATTATTCTGGACGAATTGACCCAGGATGTAGCTTCAGTTTTGCATGTGCTGACAACTGGGTTAAGTTCTGCATGTCACCACAAGCAACTTCACTGGGAACAAAGTGTGAGTTCTAAATGACTTTAATGTCATTAAACTAAAGAGTCCTACTGTCTTAAAGAGCACCTCTTACTAATTCCCTTCAAAGAAGATGGCTTTAAGTTCTCAAGATAATTAATGAGGAACATTTTATAAAGAGTCAACAGTGAGTGGCGCATGCTGATCAATGGGTTAATAATTTCCAGTGAGAGTGAGGGGTAAGAACACATGAAGGTCTGGAATATTTTAAATAGTGTTCAAGGCAGGAAGCAGCAGGAGTGTAACACCCAGCCTCCTTGCACATCAGTGCACCACCAGGAGCAGCAAGTGATAGCAAGATAAGAGACCGTGTAGGATGGTATGTTAGCAATATAAAACTCCACAGTGCACTATTGCAAGCTGTATTATGGCTCATTCAAGTGACTATAAAAACATATAACAACAACGTTTAAATAACGATATTCGAATGAGTAAAACAGAAGCACAGGCATGCAACAGGGACACTTGACTGCGATGTCGCCTCTCGCAAAAATCAGCAGTAGCAGGAGAACCAGATCACACCACCATTTTACCGAAGAGCATTGTAACTTGTGGAAGAGAAAGAGTGAAAGGACTAAGAAAACCATTCCAAGTCATGAAAAGGACCAGAGGACTACATAGAAAAGGATTGCAAAAGTGATTTATCAAGAAACTTGAACTCATCAACATAAAAAGTATGATATTGATCATTTTTCCATACCCTTCTTTTTCACACGCAGGTGACGAATTTCCCAGATTCTAGGTTCGGTTGCAGGAGAAATGTGTCTTATTATTTTGTTTTTATTTTATTGTTTCTAAATTCCATTAACTGTCATGATATAATCTTGGGGCAAGCACCTTACATTTTGTTTCAGCAGTACATCTGATTTAGAAAATGAAACAGTTTCAACGAATTAAGATATTCTGAGGGGTACAAGATGCGTATCATTGAACGGATTCATAGCTGTTTAACCTCACCAGTGAAATCATACATGAAATGGGTGAAATAGAAAACATTTTTCTCAAATTATGCTTGAGTCTGTGGGACCATATGGACTACAAAAATACACACATCCCTCCTGACATATTTTTTTAGGACCAGAACAGAAGGTCAAGAAGCTTTTGAAAATTTACCAGAATTGTCTACCACGGGAACTATGGATTTGAATGAATTTGAAATTTGCAAGAAAAAAATAGATTTGCACGAACTCCAGAAAGTAAGCAATGTAGTAGAAACTGAAGGATACATTTTAGATTAAGAAGATTTGCTGCTTATATTAATTTGAAGTCTGAATAGATGAAAGACAAGGCTCAGGGATCAATTTATGTTGCACTGAGAAATGATAAAATAAGGGAAGAGCTTTAGGTAAAAGATGAACACTCATTGGTTCCGGTACTGACAGTAGCTAAAGAGTACAGTATATCCTAGCATATATAAAGTAAACAGAGACACTAAAAAGTTTGGAAATGTACAAGATGGGAACATCAAAAAGGACAATCAGTTGAACAGAGGAGGAAGAAGAAAGTGTAATATACATTATGCTGCAGAAATCAATAACAACGAAGAAGAGTGGAACAACTAATTGATGAATGCAATTAAATAATGCAGCTAGGAGAATAAAGTAATGAACATCCCGAATCCATCGTAAGTATTGGGGAGGTGATGTGGGAGATGAATTTTCACTCCTGTTCTAAATTTACAATTGCATATTGGTCCACACATGTCAAAGCTTCAGAGAGAAAGTAAACCTACATAGTCTAGACAAAAATCCGGCTGTTGTGTCGAAGTACTAATACAGATGAAAGAAGGATTTATTTAGCCACTAGACAAAGTAACACATTGAGATGGTCAGCAATGACAATTGTAGGAATAATTCCAGAACCTAACACTGATTGTCAGGTTTTGGTAAATTAAATAAAGACAGCAGTTGATGACGCCCCAGAGAAAATGATATGGGAGAACATTGTGGCTAAGTTTACCAATCTTTCCAAAAAACTAGTTTTGAATACAGTGGCTGCATATAGATGAAAAATGTAAATACCAGACAAGCGTAGGATTTAGAGCCCATCACAATGAAGACAAATGATAAGGAAGCTCTTCGAAAATAAAATAACTAAGCAATGTGAGAAATGTGAAATATATTATGGCCCTGCTGTGAGACTCCACTGTGTAATAATGTCACAGCTCCTTATTAGGTCCAGTTAGTTTTTTTTGTAAAAAGTTAGACCTGGGTAGCTGTGTCATGGAGCGGTGAGGCTTTATCAAAAGAGAAACTCCAAAGTATTAAGAAGTACCAAAGCACTAAAATAAAAATAAAATATGATACAAGAAAAATCAGACACCACTTCATAAAAATAGGGTATGTTTCCATATTTAAATAGACACCTGAACTTCGAGATTCTACTGGAAGAATCTGGAGTTGTGATTATTAAAAGAAACAATACATCTCTTCTTTTCACTTAATGAAATAAATCACTTCAATTGACCAAAATAGGGGTTTAGGGTTAGCCATGAAATGGCTATATAGGCACTCTTGGATTGGCCAACTCTGATACAGAGCCAGTCAAAGAAACCATACAGGCCCGGGGGACAGTTACCTATCACTTTTAGATGTCACCAGTACAGTTCTGTATCCTTAAGCTGGGCTGCTATTGAAGTCAATAATAGTGGTCCTGGTGCAAGGGATACAGATGCTGAAGGTTGATGAAGATGATAGGGATGGTGACCTGGTGTTGTGTGTCTTCTTGTGGCCACACCTCAGGCCTCGACTATGGAAAGGTGGCCTCAGGGGTTGATTTCCTATTGTGACTAGGTGAAGTCCAGAGCAGGTCCAGTTATCACTGGTCAACTGGTCTCTGGTTATGGCAAACCCAGCAGTTTCCTTTAAATGGCAATAATTTACTTGCAGGGGGGAATAGTGTACACTCTGACGGTCTTCATTGATCTAGCAAACTCAGGGCCACCTCGTGAAGGTCAGGGCTCTTCTTTTTCCTGCCACACTTCAGTATTCAGCAGTGGTTAGAGTTCTTGGTGCTGGGGCTCACAAGGGTGCAGGCTTCTCAGCTTTTATGTCCTGTAGTTCTGCAGCTGTAACAGGGCTCAGTCAACTTACTCTTGGAGTCATTTTTCTGTCTGGCCTATGTGGACAACTTTCCCACTAGTGGGGCACCTCAGGCACATACCTCTCTTTGCCAGGCCTCAGGTTCTGCAGGCACAGCCAAGTCTTTGCTGCACTTTCTATGTGCTGGGTCTTCTTACCAGGCCAGTTTTGATAGGAGGTCTGTGTGCCAGGTGTGCTACTTGTACGCCTGCTATGACCTTAAAGGGTGATGGTGACTAAGTAGCTAATGGGCTACCAGGTTCTCTCCCAACTGATGACAATTTCCCGTGAAGTGAGGCATCTAGCTATCCCAAAGTGCACTATCCTGCCTACTCTCAAAATACCTTTCTCCTGGTGGGTAGAGCTCCCTATCCCAACCCATAGGTGTGTCTACCTGGGAACACACTGCCCTTAAAAGACCAGTTTGACACTGGTTTTCCCTCCATGCATGGAATGCCAGCATGTCAGCCTGAACAAAAAGGAAGACCTTTCCTACTGTGACTAGCATTAGCCCTTCAAGGACAGCTTCCCTCATGAATCTCGCCCCCTGGGCTTACACTCACTCTGGCCATCCTACCAGGAGGAGGTCACACCTCTTCACTCAGCAAATCTTGCTCTTCTTCCTTAGAGTCATTCTCACCCTTCCCAAGGAGGGCAGCAGGCTGTCTTGGGGACAGCAGCTTTTTACAACAGAAACAGCTATTGGGAAACCTTTGGCAGCAAAGTGACAACTTTCTAAAGCTCCCCTTTGTAAAAAAGTTACATTAAATTCAGGCACCAACCCAGGTTTAATGTAACAATATTTTTGAAAGTGACAGTTTAATAGTCCCATTTGGAAGTTAGCACTGTTGAGTTGTTATTGCGTAGCTCCATGTTATTTCATGAGGCTCTAACCACGCTACAGTAAAAACGACAATGTAAAGTTTTTACTATCAGAACATGTTTAAAACAGTAAACATATGTCCTTCTATGAGTACCCTGCCTTTTAGGCATTGTAGGCCTACTTTTAGAGTGAGTTTTAAATATTAAAAAGCATTGGCAAAGCAAGTAGCTCTAGCCTACAAAAGATATTGGCGTTCTCAATGTTTTAGGCCTGGTGTATGGCTCATTTAGAGAAGGAAGCACTATGACTAGACAAGTGATAAGGCTTTTTTCCCTAACTTAGAGATGCTGCACAGAAGCTGCGCCACTATGCAACATGGCTAAAGACATTGACAAAGCCAATAGCGAGAGTAGGAAGAACTATTGCCTTTGCCAGTGTTTGTTATATCAGCAGCGAGGAGGCAGGATTTATTGTGATCCAGCTCCAGCAAGACTCTGGACATACTAGTGCAAGCCAAACAAATGACAAACTAAGATCAGGAGAGGAGTTAAACACTCATCCTACCTATTAGATGCAATTAAATTGTACCAGTAAGTGTTAACAGTGTGCTTTCACATTCTGATAATCCTTGTAAATCTGCAAATAATAATGGCCTGCTTGCGGCTGTGACCCTCAGATCAAGCAAAGAACCTGACATATTGCAATTTATTAAAAAGTAATTGCGTCTCAGACAGGAAGGAGTAGATAGGCAGAGACATATGCAAAAAGCATTTTCAAAAGGCAGTGGAAGGGGGAAATTACCCTTAAAGTTTGAGCCCAATTGCACTTTGTTAGAGAAGAAGCTGTGTTCTGTTGCTGTAAAATGGCTGGTTGGGTCATAGAATGTACGATTCAACCTCTTACTCATGTAATGTACTCCAGTACCTTCGTGTCTTCTCTTTATAAAACTGCAAAAATAAAATAAATACAACTGAGCATAGATCACAGGCAGGAAGGAGCAGATGCAAAAAGCATTGACATAAGGCAGAGGGATATTGCCCGCAAAGATTTAGGATGAGTGCACTTGAAAGAAAAAAATAGTACCTGACTCACAGCGCAAGCAGTGAATAGACAGTTGAAGTACCCTGCTCAAACTAAGTTAATCAGTGGTTGTTCTATGCTCCACTTGAAATAAGAAGTGACGGAGTGGCATCACAAGCACTTGTCAACTATGAATCAGAAACGAAGAGTGACACTGAAGCCAACAAATGGTAAGCAATGGGCAGGTCCAAGACTCTTATAGAACACAATACCTCTTGGAAGTGAAACATCATGTGCTAATGTATGTGTTTCACAGGCAAGACCTAAAAAGTAACATTTGGACTTTGTCACAGGTTGAAATAAGGATAAAGTTGAGTTGGAGGCTTTAAAGATGCTCTGTCAGCTGGCAATGGCCTTCTAGGAGTCATGTTTACCTGGTTACACTCAAGGTGGCATAATGAGTGGTTCTGCCCACTGGTAAAATTTAGGTTATAGGCCCTAGATACTCATAGTACAATATATTAGAGACTTATAACATATGCTACATATGCTAATTGTGTATAAACCAATTAAACATATAGGCCCTCATTCTGACCCTGGCGGTCTTTGACCGCCAGGGCGGAGGACCGCGGGAGCACCGCCGACAGGCCGGCGGTGCTACAATGGGGATTCCGACCGCGGCGGTAAAGCCGCGGTCGGACCGGCACCACTGGCGGGCTCCCGCCAGTGTACCGCCGCCCCATTGAATCCTCCACGGCGGCGCAGCTTGCTGCACCGCCGCGGGGATTCCGACCCCCCCTACCTCCATCCAGATCCCGGCGGTCCGACCGCTGGGATCCGGATGGCGGTAGGGGGGGTCACGGGGCCCCTGGGGGCCCCTGCAGTGCCCATGCCACTGGCATGGGCATTGCAGGGGCCCCCGTAAGAGGGCCCCTAGATGTATTTCACTGTCTGCTGCGCAGACAGTGAAATACGCGACGGGTGCAACTGCACCCGTCGCACAGCTTCCACTCCGCCGGCTCGATTCCGAGCCGGCTTCATCGTGGAAGCCTCTTTCCCGCTGGGCTGGCGGGCGGTCTGAAGGCGACCGCCCGCCAGCCCAGCGGGAAAGTCAGAATTACTGCCGCGGTCTTTCGACCGCGGAACGGTAACCTGACGGCGGGACTTTGGCGGGCGGCCTCCGCCGCCCGCCAAGGTCAGAATGAGGGCCATAGTTTTAAGGGTTAGAGCACATGCACATTGGCCTGGTCAGCATGGCCCGGTTCACTACAGAGTCATTACATCTGTGCTAAAACTAGCAACAGTAGGGCAAAAAAAGTGAGGGTGAGCCAGAAAAAGTGAGGCATCTCATCAGAAACAAAACAAGGATGGTTCATGAGTTCTTTTCACAGTGCACTGCTGTTTGAAAGGAAACATAGAGAAGTAAACATAGAGAATGGACAACTGGTTAATGGCTTTATGGACTTTCACGTTGTATTTCAGTCAGAGGCTAGGTGGGTTAGGGTACAAGATAAAATTGATAAAAATGTCCACTGGCCTTACGCATGTTTTAAGAATCTTGTAGAGTAACAGTTAGGCATGAAGATATTATGTAGAAACATCTAGGTCCAGGTGCAGTTGGAAGTGCAAGGGTTTAGCAGGTTGTCTTCTGCCCTTCTCCTTTTGTTTAACGTTTGGTACAGGCATTTCCTAGTCTGAGCCCTTGACTCCTTATATAGTCTTAGGTCTTAATTTGCAGTCAGAGTAGTGTCTGTGGCAGAGGAGATTACTACCTGCATCCTAAGGGTACTGTGCTGGTCAAATCTAGAGCTGATCTTCAGCCCTGTGGTCATATCTGTACATTAAAGGGAGTCGCCATCCCCGCAGCTCCTTTCAATGTACTAAACATCTGATGTATGTCTGCTTTTAGATTTAACAACCTTACACCAAAATACTGATATTGTTTTTGTTTGCAAAAACAAACTTCCAAAGTGGGTGCTTATTTTGAAAACAAAAAACTTATGACCACTACACTCTCTGAGTTTTCTGGCAGAGCTTGAGGATTGTTATTGTTTTTTCCTGAACCTGATAGTGACAGACAGGAAAAAATAAGGCATTACACTGTGCGCCCTGCTCTATCTGTTGTGATGTCCTTCCCACTACTTTGTCAGGATGTTGGACAAAGTATTCTGTTGACAGAGCCAATAGGGCCTCCGTCAATTGAATATTTAAGGTCTGCCTCTTTCTAAATTAGGTGAGCAGACCAAGGATTTGGTGGGCAAGGTACTCCATTACATTTGTACAAACTATAGGTTATACTTGGACTAAAATCTGAGGTGGGTAAATAATTTACTTTTCATAAGGTGTTTCATAATGTGTCCTACTGAACAATGCCTCTGGGACATGGTGGTCACAGGTCTGTGTGTACCAAAATGTTTCACTGTGTCAAATAGTGCAGTGCTTACTTTGTATCTGTGATTGCTGGCGGTGAACACACGCACTCATTTTTGGGGACTGGGACTTATTTTTCCATAGTAAAACTTTGATCCAGAGCAAGAGATAGAAAGGCAGAAAAGAGAAACAGAAGGAGTACGACATAGATCAGTAAATAGAGACAGAGATGAAAAACCCAAGAGTAGAATAAAGAGATAATAAATGTAAAGTAGTGGAAAAAAGATTCATGACGTGGAATCAAAACCAGGCAGCCATGGCATGTGTCTCTGCTGGAGAGATGAAAAATCAACCCCCAAGATTCAGATAACGGGACACCAAATACAGAGTAGTGCAAGAAAGATTTATGATGTGGAGTCAAAACTAGGCAGTGCTGACATATGCCAGCACTAGCGGGGAGTTCCAGTTAACCTTTTGGACACCTGCACTTATTATTATTATTAGCTGTATTTAGGTTAAGAGTCAACAAGGGAGAAATACAAGAAAAGAAGAATAGAGTACATATAAAAATTGTTATACAGATATAAAAATAAGAATAAAAAAAGATGCAGTGTCAATAGATCATAAGTACACGTATTAAGATCTTAAATATTCATTAGGACTAAAAAGGGTCCTTCAGCATTCTATACAATAAAATACAATCAGACAAGCTAGGAAAATCATTATATTTTAAAACAAATTTAGTGTGAATACACGGAACACTGAATGACTCACTATATAGACTAGGGGGTATTTTGTTTGTCCCCGGGTGCATATTTCGACCATCCCCTGACATGAATAAGTAGAGAGCACCACTTTGGCTCTCATCTTCCATGTCCATTACATAAACTGTGATACAGCAAAGATAATCCACTCCCTCGTATCACTCTTCATGATTCTCGAAGCCTCCCAATAGTGCCTGACACCCTCCACTCTGCATAGTGCAATAATACACGTCTTTTTGGGCTGCTCATAATTCGGTCAAAAGAATAAGAAATGTTCTTCTGTTTATCTGCACAGCAAGCAGTATAGGCAATAGTTGGAGGAGTGCCCTATTTTGTCCCATCCCAATTTGCAGTAAGATACCTTAGTGGCAGCGTCCTGTAACAAAACTGAACATCTAAACGTTTGGCTTGAGGGGGGTGAATTCTATCCATAAATGATTCAAAACACTGAGGCGGTCATTACAACATTGGTGGTAAAAGCCGCTTACCGCTGTGCAGAAGACCGCCAACACACCGCCGCGGCAGCGGAAATCCGCCACAGCTATTATGACCCACAGCATGGAATCTGCCAAAATTCAGACACCCACAAAAGTCCGCCACACCAAAGGTCAGTGATAAACTGGCGAAAACAAATCCTCCACCATCCCGCCAACAGAAATACGCCCACACTATCATGACACACGAATCCACGAATTCCATTGGCGGAACACACCGCCGCGCTCAAAATACACACACTTACAAAACACTATCACATTGGACAATTCGAAATACACACACCTGATACACATACACACACCACTCCCACACACCCAATACAATATAAAACACACACCCACATCACCCACAAACCCCTACGACCGCAATTACTGAGAGAAGGCCAGAGAGAGACACCACCATCAACAATACTAGCATCCACAGGCACACAACACCATCACCCACATAACTTCTACGCACCTCACACTACACACCACTACATATCAGCACACTTAGCACCCCACACACCACCCCACACATCATCTACACCACCCATGGCACGGCAAAGACACCCCAGGTTCTCGGAGGAGGAGCTCAGGGTCATGGTGGAGGAAATCATCCGGGTAGAGCCACAGCTATTCTGAGCACAGGTGCAGAACACCTCCATAGCTAGGAAGATGGAGCTATGACGAAGAATAGTGGACAGGGTTAACACAGTGGGACAGCACCCAAGAAATCGGGATGACATCAGGAAGAGGTGGAACGACCTATGGGGGAAGCTGCGTTCCGTGGTCTCAAGACACCACCTTGCGGTTCAGCGGACTGGCGGCGGACGCCACCTCCTCCCCCACAACTAACAACATGGGAGGAGCAGGTCTTGGCGATTCTGCATCCTGAGGGCCTCGCAGGAGTAGGTGGAGGAATGGACTCTGGTAATTCAAATCTTAACTATTACATCCCCCACTCTACCTGCATGCCAGCACATACCCCCACCCTCACCCTTACCCCCATCACTCTACCTCCTCACAAATGTCCCACCATCACAAACCACTAAAGCATGCCCACTGCACATACCATACACCCCCCTAAACCATCATCACACAAGGTCCCACACAGGAATGCAAGCACTGGGGTACAGGGTCACCCACCTATTGCACACCATGGCACACACAGATGTACTAAACATCCTTTTATACCCCTGCAGGACCCCTACTCAACGTCACCGGACAGGGGGGTCCAGACATGTCCACACCACCAACAGAAGAGGCCCACAGTGATGACAGCACCTCTGTCCAACTGGATCTAGATGACCAGCCCGGCTCATTGGGGACCTCTGGACAGTCGGTTCCCCTCACCCAGTCACAGGCCACAACAGACCTTCCCCCCTCTGGAAACACCAGCACAGCACCCACCCAGCGGGCCCATACCTCCGTCCCGAGGACACGTCAATCAGCAGTGTGTCCACCACTACAGGGAACCCAGGCTAACCCACCACCCCAATAACAACAGGGACCTGGGTCAGTGGCAGTGGGCACACGGTCCAGGGGACAGAGGCCCAGGAACACAGGGGAAGTGGGAGGGCTGCTGTGCGACAGGGGGCGGACAGGCCCAGGGAACCCACTCTACACGAGGCCCTCTCCAACATCATGAGAGCCTACCACCACTCCCAGGAGATGATGGCAACGGTACTGTCCAAGTTTCAGGAGACCCAGCGCCTGCAGGAGGAACAGTATTCGGGCTTCAGGGAGGAACTCAGAGCCATCAATTCCACCCTGGGCACCATCGTAGGGTGCTGAAGGAAGTACTCAACACCAGGAGGGACACTGTGGCACTACAAGGGGCCCCTGACACTAGCATGGATGATGAACTGCCCACCACCTCCGCCGGTGCTAGTGGACAGGAGGAACCGCCACAGGACCACCACACCAGCACCCCACCCCCTGCAGAGGGAGAACCACCTCGCAAACGGTCCCTGAGATCCAGGACAAAGACAGAGAACGATGCCAAGACACCCGCCAAGAAATGAGACCACCCTGAATGTCATCCCACTGTCCCACTTTGTCACCCTGTCCATCCCTTAACTGCCCCAGCTCCACTTCCTATGCCCATTAGGGCAATGCACCTGTGAGACTAATAGACTGGACTCTGCCATGGACATTCCTCCACCATCACCCCTCACCATTTTGCTACCCCCTCCAATATTGAGCACTTAAATAAACACCCTTAAAGCACAAAACAATCTGGAGTCAGTCTGTGATTTCAGTATAGTGTATTAGCAATTACTGTGGCAAAAAGCTCTTTCATTTGTAATGTCAACATACCTATGTCACACAGCTGTAGTACATGAGGAATCAAAGCAGATGTCACACATTGGGACCCACATATGTGAAATCGTAAGGGAAAGTGACAACTCAGTGACCATACACTGGGTGAAAACGACAGACAGTAGAGAGGTAGTAGTGTTTAAGTACATGTAGTAGGCAGGTTTGTATTCTTACCTGTGTTTCACTGGAAATATTGCTGGATCACTGAGTCCCAGTTGTCCATGTCTTCTTCTTCTGCTTCCTCGTCTTCACTATCCACAGGCTCCACAGCTGCAACAACAATGGACCCAAAGTCAGCAAACGAACACCTCCTACCACAACCTCTTCCTCTACTCCCAAACCCCCTCCAGCTACCCGTCCCAGTGTCTCCCAAAAACTTTTCCTGTCCAACCTCGACCTCTTTCCCACACCTCCCCCACCCCGTCCGTCTCCTAGGTCCCGAACTAGCACCTCAGCCACAACATCTCCGGGACCAGTGGTGCCTGTACTCACCGGAATCTGGGGTGCACCGGCCACCAGGGCAGCCAGTGTGGCACGGAGCCACCGCACAGACAGTCCCCCACCTGTGAAGCATCAGAAGTTGGCCAGTGCCCGGCGGGAGAGGGGGAAGACTTCAGCCACCAAAGCCGCTCCCAGGTGTCCCGGTGGGAGTGTGGAGTCAGCTGCGACACCTTCCAAGGTGGGGAAGGGCAACAAGAAACCAGCACCAGCACTTGCCGCTCCAAGCACCGCTGAACAGGGCACCGCCGTCTCAAGCACCGCTGAACAGGGCACCACTGCTCCAAGCACAGCTGAACAGTGCACTGCTGCTCCAAGCACCGCTGAACAGGGCACCGTCGCCTCAAGCAACGCTGGCCCATGAGCACCAAGGGCACTGACGCTACTGAGTTCGTCACAGGCAGAATGAAGCACTCTGGGCACCATGCCCCCTCCTGAACCAGTGGAGAGATCCATCCATTACCTCTGTCCTTAGCAGGATGATGCACTCTGGGCACAATGCCCCCTCCAGAACCAGTGCAGAGATCCATCCACTACCTCTGTCCTTAGCAGGATGAAGCACTCTGGGCACAAGGCCCCCTCCAGAACCAGTGGAGAGATCCATCCACTACCTCTGTCCTTAGCAGGATGAAGCACTCTGGGCGCAATGCCCCATCCCGAACCAGTGGAGAGATCCATCCACTACCTCTGTCCTTAGCAGGATGAAGCACTTTGGGCACAAGGCCCCCTCCAGAGCCAGTGGAGAATGTTATCCACTTGAGAGACTGTGGCTTTGCACTCCCCAGGATGGAACAGTGGGCAACCCACCCGCTGTAGAGACTTGAGAGACTGTGGCTTTGCACTCCCCAGGATTGAACAGTGGGCAACCCACCCACTGTAGAGACTTGAGAAACTGTGGCTTTGCACTCCCCAGGATTGAACAGTGGGCATGTGGCCCTCTCGTGGATTTGGCGTCGTGCACTCAACCGGCTGAGGTGCCCCCCTTTCCCTCCTCCTGAGGTGCCTGTTTTTTTGCTCTCTGATGCCCCTGCAGTGTTCTCTCCATCATGGTCGGGGATCTTGTGTGGGTCTTTCCCATACCGCGTGGGCCCAGTGTTCCACAGACTTAATTGGAGCACTACCTGGACTACAATGCTTTGTGTATATTTTGTTAATGGTGTATATATTTTTTTTTGCATACTTGCTTTTAATATATTGCAATGGTTACACTCATTTCCTTTTGTCTTTGCATTCTTCAGGTTGGGTTGGGGGGTGTGTCGATCATGTATTAATATGTATTAGTGTGTGTGTTGTAGTGGGTGAGGGTGGGGGAGTTGTGTGTGTGTGTCCCTGTTTTTTCCCTCCCCTCCCCTGTGTCGTAGGTGCAGTACTCACTGTGGTCTTAGCCGCCGGCGTTCGTGCTCCTGGTAGAGGAGCAGGAAGACTATCGCAGGGAGAATTTGGAGTTCCGGCTCCATGGTGTCCTAGTTCCTCGTGGGGTGTGTAGAGGTGAGCGTTTTCCCTTCTGAATCCTGTTTCCGCTGTGTTTTTATCCACGGTGAATCCACACCACAAAAGGTGGCGGATTGGTAGGTTGTGATACTGTGGGCGGTACTTTGTCCTCCGCCTGTCTGTTGGCGGTGACCGCCGCACTGTTTGTCTGTACCACCGTGGCAGTCGGAGTGTTAAAGTGGCTGTCTTTGTTGGCGGTCTCCGCCACGGTCGTAATTTCAAAATTTTTACCACCGGCCTGTTGGCGGTCTTACCGCCGCTTTAACACCGAACGCCAGGGTTGTAATGACCACCTGAGACTCTTATGATACTTAAACTGTTCTATAGGGCCCCCTAATGGCTGAGTATTCCAAGTGCGAGCCGTAATCTTTTCCCAGTATTGTTTTCCAAATTAAAAATTTCAGATTTGGCTTTTTCAGCTGGAGAATTCCACAGGTTGTCAATCTTAAGCGAATTGCAGAGGTTCTTGGTCTGCTTCGACCAAGTAGTAGAGAGTTGTTTATCCCAAGAGAGAAGATCTAATATCAACTCCTTACATATAGCTAGCTCCGGGGTTGACCACAGCCACACCCTGTAAAGCAGTGGTTATAAAGAAATCAGCTGGTGAATACTATTGTGCCCTAGGTCGAGCCTCAGAGGTAAAAATGGGGTACTCACAAGTAGAAGAAGGGCCTTAAGAAGTTATTTTCTATCAGAGCAAGAGAAGAATTGTCAATAATGCCCCATTTTTCCATGCCATATATGGCTGCAAGAATTGTTCTAGCCCTACCCAAACGTAGGTCACAGAAATCCCTTGTGCCTAGACTTATGCTTCCTCTCTATCACCAAGGTTCTCCAATGGAGAGGGTTCCTGCTTCTCCCCAGTTGGGGCCCCCATGGAAGATTGTCTGGCAACACTACACCTAGGTCGAAGCTTTTAGCTTGATCTATCGTGGCACCTTCAATAAACATCTTGACTCTAAAAGTCCTATGAGGGTTGATAGCCATGTACTTAGATTTAGAGGGACTCAGTTTAAGACCCCTAAAAGTACAGAAGGCTGCAAATGCATCTAGTTCTGATTTGAGAGGAATGGGGGTTCTTGCTATGAGTAGAGTGTTTTCAGCAACCATTAAAATTGGTACGAGTGCCTGCAGCCCTGGGGGCATCATGTTTGCTTTGCCTCATCCAAATGACCGCACCATTAATATACAAACTAAAAAGAGTAGGTGCTAGCACGCTGCCCTGCCTTACCCACTGTTTTATAGGAATTCTATCTTATAAATCCCCACCCATGTTCCCACGCACCTTAGCATAAGTTTCTGCATCCAAAGCTCTCCCTATCCATATAGGATCTCTCAGGGCTCCATAGGCTCTATGGACTTCCCATAGACTAGCTTGTGGTACAATGTCAAATGATGCTCGCAAATCTATAAAAGCAGCATAAAGATTATCTTTTCCAAGGGTAACATACTTTCAACAAATAACTCTAAATCAGAAAACTTGATCAATGGTGCTAACTTTTCACTAAACCCCGCTGGGGCATCTTCAAGTATATGCTCATCCCCTACCCATGCTTGCAACCTCGCCAAGACCTGCCTGCAAAAGATCTTTTGGGAATTATCTAGCAGGCTTATTGCTCTATAATTCACTGGATCTTCCCTCAGGCCTTTTTTGACTATCAGGAAAATAACAGCTTAGTGCCAGGATTATGGAATAGGTTAGTCCCTCGAGATAGCAGTGCTCAAGGCATTAAAAGATGGAGGCCAAACTTCTGGTTGTGACAGATAGAGATCCCCAGGGATACCATCCTGGGGCCTTTTCTCTCTTCATCTGCCCTATAGCACGTTCAGTTTCAGCTAAAGAGAATATTAAAAATCGGCTTCCGTTGTCCAGTGCAGTCTCCCTCTCCTGATTTCTAGTTAAAGGCCTGTGTTCATCACACTTACTATTGAGTCCTCCAAAATGAGCCACCCACCTCTCTGGCTGAATTACTGCTTCCAGGTGGTTGTCATTTAGAGAGGACCCAACCGAATCTCCAGAAGGTCTTGGAGTCCCTTTTATGAAGGGCATCAGTAATGTTGGACCACTGTTCGAGTTTGCATCTCTTTGTTGCATCTTTCGATTTGTACCTTTACTTAGCCATGTTGATATCAGCATGGCTACCATTTTTGATAGCTGTTAGTAGATGATTTTTCTCCTGTTGGCAAGTTTTAGAGTACCACGTCAGTAAGGGGTTATGTGAACAACCCCGCTTTACAACTTTCTCAAAGGAATGTCTCATTTAGGCCATAAACTGGCAATGCAGTGCAACTAAATCGATCGCATCATGTCAATCAATACTAAAATAGTCAATTTTTCAACAAACAGCTCATGTATTTGCTTCTGTGCCAGGGGATTGTTCGCCACTGCTGTCCATTTGGTGTCCTCTTATTATTTGTGGCCTCCATTGGGGTGATAATTATGGTGCATGGTAAAATGGAGCTCATAAATTGAGTTTTGAAATATTAAACTTAGAGCATTGTGGTCACTGTCCACTCTTAAAATTATTTCCATATCAAGAAGATAAGGCCATAGCGCTTTGTCGAAGAACATGTAGTCAATAAAAGTAGATGTTATCCCTCTTAAATATTGGACGTGGTGAAGAGTCTGACTGAGTATTCCCATTACCAACCCTTAAACCAGGGATTAAAGTTAGTCCTCTAATTGTTGTGTTACACCAGATGACGTTCTACAAACTTCCTTAGGGGCCCTTGATCTCAATGTAAAAGCAGGGGGATATAGTATGTGGGTTAGAACCATTTCATCACATGTAAGTTGTCTATTGCAGTCACTGTGGCTGACTTGGTGTTGGGAGAAACAAATCTAACAAACACATTAAAAATTGCAATATTCCTAGTCCAAGAGCGAGTGACAATTTTAACCTCTATGCCCAATGAATCCCTGTTATGTGAGAGGACCAATTTGACAGCGGGGAAAGTGTCCAGCCTCACCCAGGTTAATAGCCCACGTGAAGCTCTCCTCACTGTAGATGATAATGCTTTGGCTTAAAAAGTGACAAAGCCTGGCCTATACACTGGGGTAGTCACACCACGTTTCTTGGCATAAGACTATCTGATACTGGTCTATAAAATCCCCCCACTCTGGGTCAGCCAACCTAGTGTTAATTACAGCTATATTCCATGAGAGGATTTTAATAAAGTCATCCTGTGTCGCCTCTTCGCTCAAATTAGGAGTTATTTTGGAAAACTCCATCCTGTTGCTCACAGAAGATAATCAATCAATCAATCAATCAATCATAACATTTGTAAAGCGCACTATGTACCCGTCAGGGTTTCGAGGCGCTGGTGGGGGGGGGGGATGAGCTGTTAGCGGTCGAAGAGCCAGGTCTTGAGGAGTCTCCTGAAGGCGAGGAGGTCCTGGGTCTGGCGCAGTGAGGTGGGGAGAGAGTTCCAGGTCTTGGCGGCGAGGAAGGAGAAGGATCTGCCGCCGGCGGTCTTGCGCTGGATCCTGGGGACGATGGCGAGGGCGAGATTGGCAGAGCGGAGTTGACGAGTGGGGGCGTAAAAGTTGAGTCTGGAGTTGAGGTAGGTAGGTCCGGTGTTGTGTAGAGCCTTGTGAGCGTGGGTGAGGAGTTTAAAGGTGATCCTCTTGTCCACGGGGAGCCAGTGGAGGTCCTTCAGGTGAGGGGAGATGTGACATCGGCGGGGTATGTCAAGGATCAGGCGGGCGGATGCATTTTGGATACGCTGGAGTCGTTTGATGTCTTTTGTTGGGATGCCTGTGTAGAGTGCGTTGCCGTAGTCAAGTCTGCTACTGACGAGGGCTTGGGTCACCGTCTTTCTGGTTCCTGTTGGGATCCACTTGAAAATTCTGCGGAGCATTCGAAGGGTGTTGAAGCAGGAAGAGGAGACGGCGCTGACCTGTTTGGACATGGTGAGGGCTGAGTCCAGGATGAAGCCGAGGTTTCTTGCGTGGCTGGCTGGGGTGGGTGGGCGTCCGAAATCGGTGGGCCACCAGGAGTCGTTCCAGGCCGAAGGGGTGCGCCCGAGGATGAGGACTTCCGTCTTGTCGGAGTTGAGCTTCAGGCGGCTGTCGTTCATCCACTCGGCGATGGCTTTTAGTCCCTCGTGGAGGTTGGTTTTGGCGGTGAGTGGGTCTTTGGTCAGGGAGAGGACGAGCTGGGTGTCGTCGGCGTAGGAGATGATGCTGAGGTGATGTTGGCAGGCCAGTTTGGCGAGGGGGGCCATGTAGACGTTGAACAACGTAGGGCTGAGGGAGGATCCTTGGGGGACGCCGCAGATGAGGTTGGTGGCTTTGGAGCGGAAAGGGGAGAGTCGGACTCTCTGGGTTCTGTCGGAGAGGAAGGATGAGATCCAGTTGAGGGCTTTATCCTGGATGCCGGGTCCATGGAGGCGGGTCAGTAGGGTGCGGTGGCAGACTGTGTCAAAAGCGGCTGATAGGTCGAGGAGGATGAGGGCCAAGGTTTCGCCGTTGTCCATTTGGGTTCTGATGTCATCTGTGGCGGCGAGGAGAGCAGTCTCGGTGCTGTGGTTTCGTCTGAAACCGGATTGAGAGGGGTCTAGGATGGAGTTGTCTTCGAGGAAGTGGGCGAGCTGTGTGTTGATGATCTTCTCGATGACTTTTGCTGGAAAAGGGAGGAGAGAGATCGGTCGGAAGTTTTTGAGGTCGTTGGGGTCAGCCTTGGGTTTCTTGAGGAGGGGTTGGATTTCTGCGTGTTTCCAGCTGTCTGGGAAGGTGGCGGAGTCGAAGGAGAGGTTGATGATCTCGCGGAGTTTGGGGGCGATGATGGCGTTGGCTTTGTTGAACACGTGGTGAGGACATGGGTCCGTGGGGGAGCCTGAGTGGATGGTGTTCATGGTTGTTATTGTTTCGGTGTCGTCCACGTTGGTCCAGGCGGTGAGGTGGCAGGCGTCTGTGGAGATGTCAGGGGTGGGGTCTGGCGGCGGAGTGGCGTTGAAGCTGTCGTGGATGGTTGTGATTTTCTGGTGGAAGAAGGTGGAGAGGTCGTCGCAGAGTTTCTGGGAGGGCGGGATGTCGTTGGAGTTGGCGTTGGGGTTTGAGAGTTCCTTCACGATGCTGAAGAGTTCTTTGCAGTCGTGGGCGTTGTTGTTGATGCGTTCAGAGAAGTGGGCGCGCTTGGCGACTCGGATCCGTTGGTGGTGTTCACGGTTGGCGTTTTTGAGGGAGGCGAGGTTGTCGGGTGTGCGCTCTAGGATCCACTTCTTCTTGAGCTTCTGGCAGAGGCTTTTGGAGGCGGTCAGTTCGTCTGTGGAGCAGGCTGGTTTTTTCTTTCCTTGGTTGGCGGTGGGTTTCTTGAGTGGGGCCAAGGTGTTGGCGCAGTCGAGGATCCATTGATGGAGGTTGATGGCGGCAGTGCTTGCGTCGGTTGAGCCGGGTGGAGGGTCTTTGACGAGGGTGCTGGTTAGTTGGTCTTGGGTGATTTTTCCCCAGCGGCGGTGAGGAGGTCGAGGGATGCGGTGGTGTTCGGTGATTTTCGTATAAGAGAAGTCGACGCAGTGATGGTCGGTCCAGTGGAGTTCGGAGGTGTGGCTGAAAGAGATGTGGTTGCTTGAGGTGAAGAGGGGGTCAAGAGTGTGTCCGGCGATGTGGGTGGGAGTGTTGACCAGTTGACGGAGTCCGAGGTTGAGGAGGTTGGAGGTCAGAGATGCGGTGTTGACGTCGTTGTTATTTTCCAGGTGGTAGTTTAGATCTCCCAGGAGGATGTAGTCTGGGGACGCGAGGGCGTGGGTGCTCGCGAGGTCGGCAACGGTGTCGCTGAAGGGGGCTCTTGGTCCTGGAGGGCGGTATATGAGGGATCCTCTGAGGGTCGTGTTGGGGTCCGTGTGGATCTGGAAGTGGAGGTGTTCGGCTGTCTTGAGGGTGTCGTCCGTGTGGGTGTGGATTTTGAGGGTAGATTTGTGGGCGATGGCTATTCCGCCGCCGATTCCGTTGGTTCGATCTCTTCTGGTGATTTTGTACCCCTCCGGTATGGATAAGTTCCGCTATCTAGTATATCTCCAGTAGCTTTTTCACAGTTTTGTTGCCATCTGGTGTACCAGATGTACCTAGATCTGCTGAGCTAGTTAAACCCACCCCACCAGCTGGTGATTGAACCACACTATCATATGAACTCCCAATGAGTCAATCGATATCAGAGAGAGCTAATTGTTCATTGGGAGTGGGTACCGAATGACATGAAGATAGGGCTTTATGCGGAGATAAACCTGCTTTTCTGTCAATAGATTAGGTCTTCTTTGGGAGTTGGGATTATGCCTAGGATCCCCTGTTATGTGTCTATCACCTGTGCCAGCTATGCTCCTCAATACAGGAAAAGAAGCCACATGACCCCCTCTGCCCAGGTGGCCAATCTCAGACTCACAGGCATTGGGGCCCTGGGTAGGGAATTGAGGAACAAGCAGTGGAGATCTCCTGTTTTCTCAACCATCAGAATAGAATTGACATTCACTACCAAAGCCAATAGTTTATCCAGATTCTCATGTAAAAGCCAGCTTTCCCATACAATCACAAAGGGATTCCCGTTCACCCCTTAGGGAATTCAGCAAGACTGTTTTTTCAATGTTACCCTCATTAGGGTGGGATGGATAAAGATGGTCAATAGGTTTTTATTATTTATTGGAAAGTGTCCAATGAGTCAACCAAAGTCTTAGGTTCATCAAGGTCTTACAAGATGCAGTAGAATAAAGTGAGAACAGGCCCTGCCCTGCCACTTCCTAGTGCTGATGAGTGCAGTAAGTGCCCTCTGTGAGAAGGTAGCCTCTTTCTAGCCTTGTTACCCCCACTTTTGGCCTGTTTGTGAATGTATGTCAGGGTGTTTGTCACTGTTTTCACTGTCTCACTGGGATCCTGATAGCCAGGCCTCAGTGCTCATAGTGAAAACACTATGTTTTCAGTATGTTTGTTATGTGTCACTGGGATCCTGCTGGTCAGGACCCCAGTGCTCATAGGTTTGTGGCCTATATGTATGTGTCACTGGGACCCTGTCACACAGGGCCCCAGTGCTCATAGGTGTGCATGTATATGTTCCCTGTGTGGTGCCTAACTGTCTCACTGAGGCTCTGCTAACCAGAACCTCAGTGGTTATGCTCTCTCATTACTTTCAAATTGTCACTGACAGGCTAGTGACCATTTTTACCAATTTACATTGGCTTACTGGAACACCCTTATAATTCCCTAGTATATGGTACTGAGGTACCCAGGGTATTGGGGTTCCAGGAGATCCCTATGGGCTGCAGCATTTCTTTTTCCACCCATAGGGAGCTCTGACAATTCTTACACAGGCCTGCCACTGCAGCCTGAGTGAAATAACGTCCACGTTATTTCACAGCCATTTTACACTGCACTTAAGTAACTTATAAGTCACCTATATGTCTAACCTTTACCTGGTAAAGGTTAGGTGCAAAGTTACTTAGTGGGAGGGCACCCTGGCACTAGCCAAGGTGCCCCCACATTGTTCAGAACCAATTCACTGAACTTTGTGAGTGCGGGGACACCATTACACGCGTGCACTACATATAGGTCACTACCTATATGTAGCTTCACCATGGTAACTCCGAATATGGCCATGTAACATGTCTATGATCATGGAATTGCCCCCTCTATGCCATCCTGGCATTGTTGGTACAATTCCATGATCCCAGTGGTCTGTAGCACAGACCCTGGTACTGCCAGACTGCCCTTCCTGGGGTTTCACTGCAGCTGCTGCTGCTGCCAACCCCTCAGACAGGCAGCTGCCCTCCTGGGGTCCAGCCAGGCCTGGCCCAGAATGGCAGAACAAAGAACTTCCTCTGAGAGAGGGTGTGACACCCTCTCCCTTTGGAAAATGGTGTGAAGGCAGGGGAGGAGTAGCCTCCCCCAGCCTCTGGAAATGCTTTGTTGGGCACAGATGTGCCCAATTCTGCATAAGCCAGTCTACACCGGTTCAGGGACCCCTTAGCCCCTGCTCTGGCGCGAAACTGGACAAAGGAAAGGGGAGTGACCACTCCCCTGACCTGCACCTCCCTTGGGAGGTGTCCAGAGCTCCTCCAGTGTGCTCCAGATCTCTGCCATCTTGGAAACAGAGGTGCTGCTGGCACACTGGACTGCTCTGAGTGGCCAGTGCCACCAGGTGACGTCAGAGACTCCTTGTGATAGGCTCCTTCAGGTGTTAGTAGCCTCTCCTCTCTCCTAGGTAGCCAAACCCTCTTTTCTGGCTATTTAGGGTCTCTGTCTCTGGGGAAACTTTAGATAACGAATGCATGAGCTCAGCCGAGTTCCTCTGCATCTCTCTCTTCACCTTCTGATAAGGAATCGACCGCTGACCGCGCTGGAAGCCTGCAAACCTGCAACATAGTAGCAAAGACGACTACTGCAACTCTGTAATGCTGATCCTGCCGCCTTCTCGACTGTTTTCCTGCTTGTGCATGCTGTGGGGGTAGCCTGCCTCCTCTCTGCACCAGAAGCTCCAAAGAAATCTCCCGTGGGTCGACGGAATCTTCCCCCTGCAACCGCAGGCACCAAAAAGCTGCATTACCGGTCCCTTGGGTCTCCTCTCAGCACGACGAGCGAGGTCCCTCGAATCCAGCGATGCTGTCCAAGTGACCCACACAGTCCAGTGACTCTTCAGCCCAAGTTTGGTGGAGGTAAGTCCTTGCCTCACCTCGCTGGGCTGCATTGCTGGGAACCGCGACTTTGCAGCTACTCCGGCCCCTGTGCACTTCCGGCGGAAATCCTTCGTGCACAGCCAAGCCTGCGTCCACGGCACTCTAACCTGCATTGCACGACTTTCTAAGTTTGTCTCCGGCGACGTGGGACTCCTTTGTGCAACTTTGGCGAGCACTGTTTCACGCATCCTCGTAGTGCCTGTTTCTGGCACTTCTCTGGGTGCTACCTGCTTCAGTGAGAGCTCTTTGTCTTGCTCGACGTCTCCTCTCTCTGCAGGTCCAATTTGCGACCTCCTGGTCCCTCCTGGGCCCCAGCAGCGTCCAAAAACGCCAAACACACGATTTGCGTGTAGCAAGGCTTGTTGGCGTCCTTCCGGCGGGAAAACACTTTTGCACGACTCTCCAAGGCGAGAGGGATCCGTCCACTAAAGGGGAAGTCTCTAGCCCTTTTCGTTCTTGCAGAAACCTCAGCTTCTTCTGTCCAGTCGAAGCTTCTTTGCACCCGCAGCTGGCATTTCCTGGGCATCTGCCCATCTCCGACTTGCTTGTGACTTTTGGACTTGGTCCCCTTGTTCCACAGGTACCCCAGATTGGAAATCCACAGTTGTTGCATTGCTGGTTTGTGTCTTTCCTGCATTATTCCTCTAACACGACTCTTTTGTCCTTAGGGGAACTTTAGTGCACTTTGCACTCACTTTTCAGGGTCTTGGGGAGGGTTATTTTTCTAACTCTCACTATTTTCTAATAGTCCCAGCGACCCTCTACAAGGTCACATAGGTTTGGGGTCCATTCGTGGTTCGCATTCCACTTTTGGAGTATATGGTTTGTGTTGCCCCTATCCCTATGTTTCCCCATTGCATCCTATTGTAACTATACATTGTTTGCACTGTTTTCTAAGACTATACTGCATATTTTTGCTATTGTGTATATATATCTTGTGTATATTTCCTATCCTCTCACTGAGGGTACACTCTAAGATACTTTGGCATATTGTCATAAAAATAAAGTACCTTTATTTTTAGTATAACTGTGTATTGTGTTTTCTTATGATATTGTGCATATGACACTAAGTGGTACTGTGGTAGCTTCACACGTCTCCTAGTTCAGCCTAAGCTGCTCTGCTAAGCTACCATTATCTATCAGCCTAAGCTGCTAGACACCCTATACACTAATAAGGGATAACTGGGCCTGGTGCAAGGTGCAAGTACCCCTTGGTACTCACTACAAGCCAGTCCAGCCTCCTACATTGGTTGTGCAGTGGTGGGATAAGTGCTTGAGACTACTTACCACTCTTGTCATTGTACTTTTCATAAGAGAAAAATATACAAAACAAGGTCAGTGTATATACACATAGCCAAAAAGTTTTGCATTTCCTCTTTTCACTCTTTTCTAAGTGCTGAAAAGTACTTCTAAACTTTCAAAAAAGTACTTAAAAGTTTAAAAAAGTTTTTTCTGTCTTTCCAAAAAGTTCTGAAAACTTTTTTCTTTTTTCTATCACTTTAACTCTCTCTAAAAAAAATGTCTGGCACAGGAAAAAATGTTGAACTGTCCAAACTTTCTTAGGATCACCTTAGCTGGAAAGGAGCAAGGAGTCTCTGCATAGAGAGAGGTTTGAGTGTAGGGAAGAATCCTTCCTTAGAACTGTTAATTAATATGCTTAGAGTACAGGATAAGACCATGAGTGCCAAATCTGGTGAAAAAGTAGCTAATGGTTCTCAATCTGATCCAGGGACTCCCCCAGGAAAAGGTTCAGGAAAGAAACTTCTCAGCCTGCCCATTACTAGACAGTCTAGCATAGTTGGTACAGAGGTTGAATCACACCATACTGATGGTGTGCTCTCACATTTTACTGGTAGCCAAGCTGTTAGGGTGCCCTCTGTAATGGACAGGTCTCCTTCTGTTCATTCCCATCATACCTCTGTATATAGAAATGTCCCTCCCACCCACCCTGATGACAGATTGTTAGAAAGGGAGCTCAATAGATTGAGAGTGGAACAAACCAGACTGAAGCTCAAGAAGCAACAGCTGGATTTGGATAGACAGTCTTTAAAATTAGAGAAGGAAAGACAGAAGTTGGGTTTAGATACCCATGGTGGCAGCAGCAGTATTCCCCATAGTCATCCTGCAAAAGAGCATGATTCCAGGAATCTGCACAAGATAGTTCCCCCTTATAAGGAGGGGGATGACATTAACAAGTGGTTTGCTGCACTTGAGAGGGCCTGTGCTGTACAGGATGTCCCTCAAAAGCAGTGGGCTGCTATCCTATGGCTATCATTTAGTGGAAAGGGTAGGGATAGACTCCTTACTGTGAAAGAAAGTGATGCCAATACTTTTACAGTTCTTAAGAATGCACTCCTGTATGGTTATGGCTTAACCACTGAACAGTACAGGATAAAGTTCAGAGAGACCAAAAAGGAGTCTTCACAAGACTGGGTTGATTTCATTGACCATTCAGTGAAGGCCTTGGAGGGGTGGTTACATGGCAGTAAAGTTACTGATTATGAAAGCCTGTATAACACAATCCTGAAAGAGCATATACTTAATAATTGTGTGTCTGATTTGTTGCACCAGTACCTGGTAGACTCTGATCTGACCTCTCCCCAAGAATTGGGAAAGAAGGCAGACAAATGGGTCAGAACAAGGGTGAACAGAAAAGTTCATACAGGGGGTGACAAAGATGGCAATAAGAAGAAAGATGGTGAAAAATCTCAAGATAAGCATGGGGATAAGGGTAAAACCAAAGATCCCACTTCAAATCTTAAACACTCTTCAGAGGGTGGGGATAAAACAAATTCTTCCTCTTCTTCCCAACCTGCACACATTAAAAAGCCTTGGGCCCGTATTTATACTCCGTTTGTGCCGAATTTGCGTCGTTTTTTTCGACGCAAATTCGGCGCAAAACTAACGCCATATTTATACTTTGGCGTTAGACGCGTCTAGCGCCAAAGTATTGGCAAATAGCGTCATTTTTTTGCGTGAACGCCTTCCTTGCGTTAATGAGATGCAAGGAAGGCGTTCCCGTCTAAAAAAATGACGGCGACGCAAATGCGTCGTATTTATACTCCCGGGCAAAAATCACGCCCGGGAGTTGGCGGGTCAAAAAACCCTCCATTTGCGCCACTATTTAACGCCTGGGTCAGGGTAGGCGTTAAGGGGCCTGTGGGCTCAAAATGAGCCCACAGGTGCCCTCCCCTGCCCCCAGGGACCCCCCCTGCCACCCCTGCCCACCCCAGGAGGACACCCAAGGATGGAGGGACCCACCCCAGGGACATTCAGGTAAGTTCAGGTAAGTATAATTTTTTATATTTTTTAATTTTTTTTGGCTGGCATAGGGGGGCCTTATTTGTGCCCCCCTACATGCCACTATGCCCAATGACCATGCCCAGGGGACACAAGTCCCCTGGGCATGGCCATTGGGCAAGGGGGCATGACTCCTGTCTTTACTAAGACAGGAGTCATGAAATGGCGTCTGGGCGTCGTAAAAAAATGGCGCAAATCGGGTTGAGGCGATTTTTTTGCCTCAACCTGACTTGCCCCATTTTAAGACGCCCTAACGTCATTTTTGCCCAACGCCGGCGCTGCCTGGTCTACGTGGTTTTTTTCCACGCACACCAGGCAGCGCCGGTCTGCTTGCGCCGGCTAACGCCATTCCATAAATACGGCGCCCGCATGGCGCTTCAGAATGGCGTTAGACGGCGCTAAATTTTTTGACGCTAAACTGCGTTAGCGCAGTTTAGCGTCAAAAAGTATAAATATGGGCCTTGGTGCTTTGTGTGTAAAAATAGAGGCCATAGGCCAGGGGATAAGTCCTGTCCAGGTAAACCCCCTTGAGCCTACCACCACTAATACATCAAGCTCTAGTGCCCCTAGCAGTAGTGGTACTAGTGGTGGGACTGCTGGCAACAGTCAAGCAAAGGGTGTAGTTGGGTTCACTTATGGGTCCATAGTGGAAACTGATGTCATCAGTCCCAAGACAGTTTCTGTCACACCTAGTGGCATTGGCCTTGCCACACTGGCTGCTTGTCCCCTTACAATGGATAAGTACAGGCAGACAGTTTCAATAAATGGTGTTGAGGCCTTGGCCTACAGGGACACAGGTGCCAGTTTCACTTTGGTGACTGAAAACCTAGTGCCTCCTGAACAACACATCATTGGACAACAGTATAAGATTATTGATGTCCATAACTCCACTAAGTTTCTTCCCTTAGCTATAATTCAGTTTAGTTGGGGTGGAGTTACTGGCCCTAAGCAGGTGGTGGTATCACCTAGCTTACCTGTAGACTGTCTCTTAGGTAATGACCTAGAGGCCTCAGGTTGGGCTGATGTAGAGTTTTATGCCCATGCAGCCATGCTGGGCATCCCTGAGGAATTGTTCCCTCTCATTTCAAGTGAAATGAAAAAGCAAAGGAGAGAAGGCCTGAAAACTCAGGAACCCTCTCCATCAACAGGTAAAAAGGGTATCACATTATCCCCTAACCACCCTACCATTCAGGATACCATTCCTGTGGTGGGAGAAACCTCTCCTGGGGTGGCACCTGTTCCAAGGGAATCATCAGTTGGCAAAACTGTACTCCCTGAGGTGGAAGTACCTCTCTGTGGGATAACTAACATTGGTGAGAAAAAGAGCACCATTTTAGTTAACATGGAGCATCCCTCCAACCCTCCCAGAGAAACTTTAGTGCAGAAACTCTGCACTGCCTCACAACACTTAGGACAGCATCCCTGCCCTAGTGTGGAGCTGATAGGACAGCATCCCTGCCCTGCTCCAACCCAAGAGAAACAGCATCCCTGTTCTCTCTTCCAGCCATATGGACAAAGTTTTTGCCCAGCTATGGCTTTTCTGAGACAGCATCCCTGTCTGGCATTTCCATCACTACAAATAGGTTCAGTGGACAATTCTCACTGCTCTAAACTAAAACTTACTGATAGAAACTCTGAAAATACATCTTCACATAGTTACTTAGCTAAAAAACTTCAAACAGGGTGGTTTACATCCCCACAGGGAAGTAACCATATAGTGGATGATAAAGGGAGTAACCAGTCTATTGCAGAGCTACTCTCTACTTATCACCACTTAGACAATAAAGTCTCAACTGGCCAAGGTTAGCCTTATTGTCCTTCGTTTGGGGGGGGGTTGTGTGAGAAGGTAGCCTCTTTCTAGCCTTGTTACCCCCACTTTTGGCCTGTTTGTGAATGTATGTCAGGGTGTTTGTCACTGTTTTCACTGTCTCACTGGGATCCTGATAGCCAGGCCTCAGTGCTCATAGTGAAAACACTATGTTTTCAGTATGTTTGTTATGTGTCACTGGGATCCTGCTGGTCAGGACCCCAGTGCTCATAGGTTTGTGGCCTATATGTAAGTGTCACTGGGACCCTGTCACACAGGGCCCCAGTGCTCATAGGTGTGCATGTATATGTTCCCTGTGTGGTGCCTAACTGTCTCACTGAGGCTCTGCTAACCAGAACCTCAGTGGTTATGCTCTCTCATTACTTTCAAATTGTCACTGACAGGCTAGTGACCATTTTTACCAATTTACATTGGCTTACTGGAACACCCTTATAATTCCCTAGTATATGGTACTGAGGTACCCAGGGTATTGGGGTTCCAGGAGATCCCTATGGGCTGCAGCATTTCTTTTGCCACCCATAGGGAGCTCTGACAATTCTTACACAGGCCTGCCACTGCAGCCTGAGTGAAATAACGTCCACGTTATTTCACAGCCATTTTACACTGCACTTAAGTAACTTATAAGTCACCTATATGTCTAACCTTTACATGGTAAAGGTTAGGTGCAAAGTTACTTAGTGGGAGGGCACCCTGGCACTAGCCAAGGTGCCCCCACATTGTTCAGAGCCAATTCACTGAACTTTGTGAGTGCGGGGACACCATTACACGCGTGCACTACATATAGGTCACCACCTATATGTAGCTTCACCATGGTAACTCCGAATATGGCCATGTAACATGTCTATGATCATGGAATTGCCCCCTCTATGCCATCCTGGCATTGTTGGTACAATTCCATGATCCCAGTGGTCTGTAGCACAGACCCTGGTACTGCCAGACTGCCCTTCCTGGGGTTTCACTGCAGCTGCTGCTGCTGCCAACCCCTCAGACAGGCAGCTGCCCTCCTGGGGTCCAGCCAGGCCTGGCCCAGGATGGCAGAACAAAGAACTTCCTCTGAGAGAGGGTGTGACACCCTCTCCCTTTGGAAAATGGTGTGAAGGCAGGGGAGGAGTAGCCTCCCCCAGCCTCTGGAAATGCTTTGTTGGGCACAGATGTGCCCAATTCTGCATAAGCCAGTCTACACCGGTTCAGGGACCCCTTAGCCCCTGCTCTGGCGCGAAACTGGACAAAGGAAAGGGGAGTGACCACTCCCCTGACCTGCACCTCCCCTGGGAGGTGTCCAGAGCTCCTCCAGTGTGCTCCAGATCTCTGCCATCTTGGAAACAGAGGTGCTGCTGGCACACTGGACTGCTCTGAGTGGCCAGTGCCACCAGGTGACGTCAGAGACTCCTTGTGATAGGCTCCTTCAGGTGTTAGTAGCCTCTCCTCTCTCCTAGGTAGCCAAACCCTCTTTTCTGGCTATTTAGGGTCTCTGTCTCTGGGGAAACTTTAGATAACGAATGCATGAGCTCAGCCGAGTTCCTCTGCATCTCTCTCTTCACCTTCTGATAAGGAATCGACCGCTGACCGCGCTGGAAGCCTGCAAACCTGCAACATAGTAGCAAAGATGACTACTGCAACTCTGTAACGCTGATCCTGCCGCCTTCTCGACTGTTTTCCTGCTTGTGCATGCTATAGGGGTAGCCTGCCTCCTCTCTGCACCAGAAGCTCAGAAGAAATCTCCCGTGGGTCGACGGAATCTTCCCCCTGCAACCGCAGGCACCAAAAAGCTGCATTACCGGTCCCTTGGGTCTCCTCTCAGCACGACGTGCGAGGTCCCTCGAATCCAGCAACGCTGTCCAAGTGACCCCCACAGTCCAGTGACTCTTCAGCCCAAGTTTGGTGGAGGTAAGTCCTTGCCTCACCTCGCTGGGCTGCATTGCTGGGAACCGCGACTTTGCAGCTACTCCAGCCCCTGTGCACTTCCGGCGGAAATCCTTCGTGCACAGCCAAGCCTGGGTCCACGGCACTCTATCCTGCATTGCACGACTTTCTAAGTTGGTCTCCGGCGACGTGGGACTCCTTTGTGCAACTTCGGCGAGCACCGTTTCACGCATCCTTGTAGTGCCTGTTTCTGGCACTTCTCTGGGTGCTACCTGCTTTAGTGAGGGCTCTTTGTCTTGCTCGACGTCCCTTCTCTCTGCAGGTCCAATTTGCGACCTCCTGGTCCCTCCTGGGCCCCAGCAGCGTCCAAAAACGCCAAACGCATGATTTGCGTGTAGCAAGGCTTGTTGGCGTCCTTCCGGCGGGAAATCACTTCTGCACGACTCTCCAAGGCGAGAGGGATCCGTCCACCAAAGGGAAAGTCTCTAGCCCTTTTTGTTCCTGCAGAAACCTCAGCTTCTTCTGTCCAGTCGAAGCTTCTTTGCACCCGCAGCTGGCATTTCCTGGGCATCTGCCCATCTCCGACTTGCTTGTGACTTTTGGACTTGGCCCCTTTGTTCCACAGGTACCCCAGATTGGAAATCCACAGTTGTTGCATTGCTGGTTTGTGTCTTTCCTGCATTATTCCTCTAACACGACTCTTTTGTCCTTAGGGGAACTTTAGTGCACTTTGCACTCACTTTTCAGGGTCTTGGGGAGGGTTATTTTTCTAACTCTCACTATTTTCTAATAGTCCCAGCGACCCTCTACAAGGTCACATAGGTTTGGGGTCCATTCGTGGTTCGCATTCCACTTTTGGAGTATATGGTTTGTGTTGCCCCTATCCCTATGTTTCCCCATTGCATCCTATTGTAACTATACATTGTTTGCACTGTTTTCTAAGACTATACTGCATATTTTTGCTATTGTGTATATATATCTTGTGTATATTTCCTATCCTCTCACTGAGGGTACACTCTAAGATACTTTGGCATATTGTCATAAAAATAAAGTACCTTTATTTTTAGTATAACTGTGTATTGTGTTTTCTTATGATATTGTGCATATGACACTAAGTGGTACTGTGGTAGCTTCACACGTCTCCTAGTTCAGCCTAAGCTGCTCTGCTAAGCTACCATTATCTATCAGCCTAAGCTGCTAGACACCCTATACACTAATAAGGGATAACTGGGCCTGGTGCAAGGTGCAAGTACCCCTTGGTACTCACTACAAGCCAGTCCAGCCTCCTACACCCTCCCTTGGCTCACTCTTTTCCCATATGCGTCCCGCGATGCAGGAACTCATGCTGTAAAGTGATGGTGAGGAGCAGCTTATGGATGGGACAGGGAGCGCCTCCTGGGGCCCTGTGCCTTCTGGTTAATGTAGCACCTCTAAAACAAGGATGCCTCTGTACCCGCACTGCGGGACTTCCGGTTCACGCTATAAAGCACCTGATAATGAGGAGCAGCTGATGGACGGAACAGGGACTGCCTCTTCGGGCCCTCTGCCTTCTGGTTAATGTAGTCCCCCTCAAACAGGAATGCCTCTGTGCCCCAGTGATATGCTAATTGAACTGTGACACGATGGCATATCACTGGAGCCACTTTAAATGGTATATTTAGGCATTGTGGCCCTCCCAGCACATGATGGTTGCATTATGCTTAATCTAGATGTATTGTTCCATTTCAACCACCCTGAAGGGATGGCTTTAAAGAAGTGCTGATGCTAGCTTCAGATTTGTGATTTTTTATAATGGTCTTGAGTACCGCTTACAATAAAGATTGAACCAAATATATAGCCAACACTCTGATATGTGCAAAACCAAGTATAGTAGCAGTTATACAGGCATATAGTTAACTGGCGTAGTCAGTGATAGCAGATGTGTAAATTAAACAAGCACTGGCAATTTCAATAAGTCGGGCTTGTATCTTAAAGTGCAGTGCCTTTTCTGTCACTGATGAGTTTAGACATCATATACTACTCTGTCACTCATACTTGCACTCAGTCATCCACTAATCTAGTCACTGACTTATTCATGTATTCACTGAATTACCCCTCCACAATAACATTGAGACACAAACTCAGCAAGAATACATAAAAAAAATGAAAGTAGAAAAAAAGAAAACAGGCCATCTCATAAACTTGGCAGGTATATGCTTATGATGCAAAAATAAAATTAAACATAACACCTGACAAATGTCTTGCAATATTGAACTAAATGTATCATTGTTCTAACGTTTCAGGATAGCTGTGACCCTCAGAAGCATCATGTTTGATTTTCTGAGCAGTAGAACTGAGAGAGCGTAGTTTAAATATTACATATATTAAAAGTAAAATGCTTATATCGATGCTTAATGATGCTGCATAGAAAACGACAATAATTAGTTTTCTGCCTAAACCCGCATCTAAATTACGACTATAATGTGTGTGGTCACGAATATATACGTGAACTAACAATAATGAGTAAAAGTGTTCATGCTATGATTTGTATTAACATTTACGACATTGCGTTCGTATTAAAATCTCATAGGCCTTAAGTTAGCGTGAGTTGTAAATTTAGCTGCCTAGCTCTCATATTAAAGCATTTTCTCTGTTTTTCAGTGTGCTGACTCACAAAGGGCCATGACCCTGCAAATGTTCTTTTCTTCCAACTTGGTAGATTCATGTATCTTTTGTGATTCCGTTCCCATCCGCATGCTTGCTGCTTTGGTATAAGTTTTATATAAGAAGTTGAAACAAATGTAGATTAATGTAATGTACAAGGACGTTTAAACCATGGACAAAGGAACTCATGACCCGAGAAGAAGTGCCAAACCATGAAGCAACTGCCGGATGTGCCCCCACCGAAGACGTCAATTACGAAGACCAATCAAAGTGTTATGAATTATCGTGGGGTGACAATTAGGATTACCTAATGCTTAATTTGATAGGCCAAAGATAGTGGGGTATAGTAAATGTCCAATAGAATTTTGGGGGAAGGTATTGCGAAAAAGGGATGAAAACCCATGTCACAGAAAGTTCGCTAGAACTAGGTAGGGAATGCTATTGATTTTATCCAGAAACTCTGTCACTCTGTTTTATGACTTTATGAGCTATTAAAACCATCCTCACCCATAGACTGCCCCTTTACGCTTCTCCTCCTTATGAGGGAAGTGTCCCCTGTTCCTTAGACGAGGTTAGACTGATGGCGATTCTACTGATGTCCTGAAGACGAAGACTGATCCTGTATGCTGACCTATTGGAGGGTAATTATGACAATGCAATTTGTAATTTGTCTGTTTGCTTTTCCTTTCTAGGTACCAACTGCTCATTTTTTAGGGAGCATAGCTAGATGTTTTCCAAATTGGTGTTCTAAATTGTTTTGCATGAAGCCCAACATGCTAATGCTAATTAGTGGTTACGACAGGTGATCACTCTGACTGACACAAATAGACAAAGACTGATGTTACGCTATGCTGAACTGAGACTTACGTGATATTCATTGTATTCTGATCTATGTTTACGCCGTGCTATGTTCTTATGTTTGTGATTCTTGGATTAATGAAATCTTATCATAGTTGCCATATTGTGACTATGCTCTAATGCTTCTTGGTTTTGAGATTGACACTTCTGCTAGTAGATTGTAATCAATAGGGAATAAAATTCATGACATTTTATCAGAAGGTGTGGTTATTCATGGCTGAAAAGTCATGGTTGCATAGAAAATTTTATTAATGTCTTTAACCAAAGTAAAGTGCATTGTGGTGGTGAATATTGATGACATTATTAATATATTGCTTGACATATTGATCAGTAATCTCGTCCTACGGTGTCTCACCACTGGGTCACAACATTCATTGGCCTAAAATGAGTCCTAATGTGTATAAATTAACATAAAGGGATGCGTTAACAGAACAATGCTACAACATACACAATACTATGTCAACATGGCCACTCAGTAAATATTGCACTGGCCACCAATCTTCTACTGCTAGGGTAAATAGTGTATCACTATTGTACTGCTCCAAGAAGTTAATATAGTGGTTCTAAACTTAGTGGCCATCTTGGAATGCTAAACAGTGGCATACAGTGGACAATGCTATTTCAAGATAGCCACAGAGCTTAGAAATATTGAACTCTGATAAATTGAGCAGCAAGTGAGCATCCAAGGAGGACTGCATGAGGAGCTACAGGGATGCTTTGAAAAAGAAGGAAGCAGGAACAAAATTAACGTGAACCTTTTTAAGGAGAAAATGGCAAACTGAAAGACTGGCCATGACACTGAATCATACATAAATTGGTTGCCACCAAGTACACAGTCAAAACATAAGAAATATATAAACAATTATAATTCACAACACAATACACAGCTCCTCTGTAAAAAATCTAACAAGGTTTATCACACTGAAAATCTTCAAATCCAAGAGTTTTTCAGATGAAGTAACCAACACAAAAGCCTTACCTTCAATGGTGATCTGTGACCTTTCATGTAACAAAATACTAGTCTACAGTCTTCGATGCTGTATTATAACAATCCACCCTTAAACACCAACAGACTTTAAGAAATGCAATTCACAATGGTCAACCCAACTACTGTTGTCTTAACAGTTCATAATAAACACATCAGACCTATAGCATCTCTCATCATTTTTCTAATAGTACCATCCAGGCCAATAGAGTTTATTGCTGACTTGTTAAGATAAGCAACACAGACGTACTGAATTCTGCATAAACTTCCCAAACAGGTAATCCTCGGAAATAGTATTAAAATTATAAATATACACATAATTACAGCTTGCAGAACAAAATTCACCCCCTAAGAGGGTGAACAAGGATTGACAAGCAGCAAATCTACACCAAGGGTTTGTCACAGAGAGAGAGTAAAACCCTTGCCTACTATAGTAATCTGTGAGATTCCATGGAAGAGGAGCTGTCCACAGATTTTAATAAAGTTTAACAGCAATCCACCCTTAAAAGACTAAAGACTTTAACATACGATTTACAAAATGAATAAGTAATTCCTACTGGATTTGATTTGTTGTACACTTTCATAACAAAAAGATTATTCCTAAGGCTTCTGACAAATAGTTTTCCAATGAACCATTCAGGCTCGTGGCCTTAATTACTGAGGTGCTAGCATATCTGTATTCCACATAGGCTTTCCCACACCGCAACTATTGGTATAGTTAAGAAAACACTGTTTTTTTTCTGAAGTTTATCTTGGTTTTCAGACTATGTACACAATAGGACTGTTACTCACTGCCTAATATATATACTTTGCCCCCACAAACATGTAGAAATTGGCCAATCCCTGACTTACATATTTAATGTTTCTATAAAGACGTAGTATATTGTGTGGAAATACCCCCATGACATGTAAACCTCAATGTCACTTGTGGACTGCAGCAACTATTGTGCCACCAGCTAGTGTGAAAAAGAAAAACATGGCTTCAGGACTGCCATTGGAGAATGGCCGCTGTAGTGTAAAACGTGCAGTGTGACCTGCTAAAATAACCCTTTTTGACAAGTTAAACATCCATGTTGGATATCAGTGAGTCATCCCTATGTAGCCCTTAGAGCCCACAAGGTAGGATGAATGGTGTTTAAGAGTGGGACCTGTAGAAAATTAACATTACCATGTTCCTACTGTGACAAGGCCATAAAAGTTATCTTTACTCTGGCAGGCATAACTGTCCCATGTACAAACTCAGAATAGAGATTAAAACACTAATGCTGTATCTCGGCAATGGGACCATCTTGAAAAATGATTAAACTACTGTTTTTAATAGTTATTAAAAAATCAAAATCAATAATGAAGTCGAGTTTTTTAATGAACAATAAGGAAAAATAAAAAATTAGAAAGTTAAATATCCCTGCCTAAAGTCCGTGGAGTCTAGTTTGTGTCAACTTTCCAGCTTCTCACAGCCTGTTCTAAACCCAGAAAACTGAGTGGACCAGGCTTACAATGCCTCCAGGAGCAAACAATAGGCTGACCTGAATGGGAAGAAGTTACTCCTCTGAGCTCTTCATAATATGCAGGTTGGAGGCTGTGGGCAACCTATGACAACAAAGTGTAATATCTAGCTTGGCAGGTGGGCTGAGCCACATGTAACACTTGGGCCTCACCTAAATGGGAGAAAACAAGCTTCCAAGGCATTTCTTGTGGATCTCTGTCTGATTGCTGAAAGACCCAGTTTGTGCCCTACCAGATCTCTGTCTCTGGGCTTGTTGCAGGTACAATGCCTGCTTCCAACCCTATTTTAGTGTTAGTTGTGGGAGGAAACTGTTGATTACCCTATGATACTCCCACATACTCACCTAAGCGTCAGAGCCCAAGTTTAGTGTGTCCAAAGACTTTTGGCATCTTGAAAATTCCCTTTACATGACATTGTTGGCCTGTTTGCAGTATGCAAATAGGAACTACTGACAAAGTGGGTAAGGTTGCCCTGGGAACTGGTTAGGGAGGGCCAAGGTGTCAATTCCACCCACTAGCTTTGCTAAGCATAGATGTGGCAACCCAAGGCTCCTTCGCCAGAACACTGCTGGCCTTGCCTAAGGATACCAGGCAAACTGAAACTGCTGCGTTTGGCATCAGTGACCCTTAGAGGTTGGACCACCTCACCCATTCACCTGAAATTCAAGGACGGAAACATTTTCAAGGATCACAAGGCTGATCCCATTGGTACCTCCTGGTACATAAAAAAAAAACATTCCTATGAAGAATCCTAACTGACTAGTGGCATATGGACCTGGACTGAACTTTGCTGTTACCCTCTGTCTGGCACTGTGAACCCCTTTAAGTGCTTTCTCTGAGGTCTTGGAAGCTTTTGAATTGCACTCCCGTGGTTGTCTGGGTGCCATATGAAGTTGTGGACCTTTTTTTCAAAATGTTTGCTCTAGAGCTTCAACAGGACTTGCCACAAAAAGTATTTGATTAGCCGTTACATGGAGCTCGATTGAAATCCATGCTTGCCTCACACAGAGAATAGTTTTCTTCTCACAAAAACAAAAAACAAAGTCCCATCGCAGATTGAGACTTATAAACCTTTTTCAAACTTCCATACTTCCAAGTCCTAGAGGTGCCAATTTACTTGTTACATATGACCCATGCTTCAATGTAGTGGGCTTCAAATCACACCTTAGTTCCATTTTTTGCAACCGTTGACTATCATTGGTATTTTGTGCTTTTTTGCATATCTCAGGTTCCCTTTTTGGATTTTTTGCCACGTTTGAATCATGTTACTTATGAACCTTTTCCCTCTTTTTATAAAGTGGAGTGGGATTTTTACTGTGTTGTGTTTTTTACATTTTAACTGTTTAGTTACTTCTAAATGCTTTACACAAGTTTGTAAAGTTATGCCTGTCTGTTCTGTGCTGTTGCTATCATGGGCTAAGCAGCGTTAGTGACTTTATTGCTTGTGGTGGACTTCCAATCACCTCAACTAATAATTCAAGTTCTCACTGTATGCAGTCATAAAGGTACAAATGTGTACATAATTACAGTTGGCAACACACTTTACCCCTCCCTGAAATGGCATAATACCAACTCTTCAAAGTGTAGATCTTGTTTCTAGAGGGTTTGTCACAGATTGTAACCAACACCAAAACCTTTGAATACTAAGGGAATCTTCTGGATTCCCTGCTGCAAAATAGCTGACAACAAGCTACAATAAAGTGTAAAGATAATACATCCTTAAAAAGACTATTATCTTTAACATACGCTTTTCACAATTAATGATTCAGACCTACTGCATTGTTGTAACCTTTCATAATAAACAAATCAGACTAATAGCCTTGACCAATGTCTTGTCACCCTAACCAACCCAGTCCTGCAGTGTTGAGCATAAGCTTTCCCACAAGACAACAAGAATTTGCAATGCATTAGGTCTCACACTTTCTTTAGTTTAGAGCTACTGGCATTGTAAATTCAGAACTGGACTTTTATTGCCACGTAAATTGGTCAACCCTGTCTCATAATTTTGTCTTTTCCTTTTGGTGGTCACTGGCGGCTACTGACATCAGAAATCACAAGCCCTTGATGAGAGATGAGAAGATGATTGCACTACCTCGAGTTGTGTAAACATCTGACAGAAATAGAAAAATAAGGCTTGAAAAGTATTTTATTTTTATTTTAACAGAATGAAAAGTCTTGCAAGCATACTTGCCTCACATTTCAACAACCAGAGCAGCCTGAGAAGATTTATGGCCCCAATAAAAGAGATAAGCAAGGCACTGGTCGTGAGTGTTGGCAGGGAGGGACCCTTGAAAGAGAGTCTTCGTGTGATGCAAGGCTAAGCAAGTTTCACATTATTGCTTCTAGTTTTAGCTACATTCTACCACAAAGGGCATATTGTGGCTTTCGTGAGCAGTGAGCTAAACAACCAAGTGTTTCTTTTGTAACATAAGCTTATTTTAGGAGCCAGAGGTAAACAAGATCAGCTCTGGAATAAAGCCAAAACAAATGTCAGCAACATGGGCGGAGATAGGAGGAACGGAATTCTGCAATAAAACGCATGCAGCTACCAGCCTACAACACCCACAGTGAAAGGGTGGGCACCAAACAAATGGCAAAAATAGTCCATCACAGCAACAGATAAATAAACCGAAGTGGAATAATTCAGAAGCAAGCAAGAATTTTTAAAGGACACCGCAACCAACAAATAAAATCGCTCTAAGCCATAATAAGTATACTAAAAGTATAGACGAGCTTGAACGCTTACGCTTGACCTAAAAAGTGCAATAGAAGCACCCTGTTTCAGTGGAAGAACATTCCACATGACACATTGTCAAATTAAAATCTGTACTCAAGATAATCAAAATTGGGTGTTGCCGGAGCCTATTGCTTAGTAGGCATAAAATTACAAATAGTAAAACAATATTCAACCCTTTTGAGAACCACACAGCAAGAATGTTTAAAGTACAAATCTTTTCCTCCACAGGCTGTCATAGGGTGGCCAGCATAAAGACCTTTGCCTACTATGATTACCTCTGAGAATCCCGGTATTTCTGTGCCAGCATGTATGCAATATAATACCAATCCACCCTTAAAGGCCCATTTGCTTTAATATATAGTTTCATAATAATTAAGGCAGGCTGACTGCTTCTATTGTAACTTTTCACAATAAACCATAAAAATGAAGTAAATAATAACTTAATTCATCCTACTATATTGATTATGAATTTTTCCACCAGGCAGAAAGTGTACTACAAGCAATATTTTTCCATGGAAGCACTGAACATCCGCCCAATGAAAATATGTAATCAAGGAAATTAGCGGCATCTGGGTGAAGCAATAGCCTCTCTCAGTATTGCTACTTAATTGCCATTTATTGTTGATAACAAAAGGTCCGACAACAGCTATGCTCTCTGGTCACACCTAAAAATAGATACATGTACAAGCACTCATAGTTTAATAAACAAGAAAAAATAAACAGATACGCAGTCATAAACAAAACAGGCAGCTAATACGACAGAAACATAGATAGATAGATAGATAGATAGATAGATAGATAGATAGATAGATAGATAGATAGATTTTTTTAAATGTGCAAATATACACACACCACACATGCAAGCACACACATGCACAAACATGCACACACACACGTGCATGCACACACAGGCACACACTCACACACCAGTGTGATGCACTGTCACACATGATACAAAGGAACAAGGCCAAGACCTTGTACGCCCTCTGATCCCTGATATAATCAAGCCTCCATGCTCATTAACAATACCCGCATACAAACAATCACACTCGCGCATGACATGGGCAGGCCTGCTCATTGTACACAAAGCACATTTGTCCTGCCAATATGAAATATTACATTAAACATGCATTAAGGGTAGAATGTTTATGTTCGCTCCTCCATATCTATGGATTGCAGACACCGCACCTCTCCTCAGGCCAAAGTAAACATGTCTATCTGCACTTAAACTTTTGAGACAAAACACAAGGCTGAAAAAGTTAAAAGATAAGTGAATGAAATGGACCAAGTTTATTCTGTAGCACGAGCCGGACTGAATTTTCCACTATCTCCACGTGTGTACGTGAGATAACATGCTTTCGTGGGCTAATAATCACCCTATGAGCATCCACTGGCCCATAAATGTCTTCATTTATATATCCCTAACATCATTGCTCCATCAATACATTGATAAATGCACATCTACCACCACTGCTCCATAATTGTCTTCATATCGCCTTTTCGACCACACGTAATTAGTAAATAGCTAGATTAGGGTAGGACTAAAACCATAGTTCCGTAAATATTTTCACATTGGCGGGCACACTGCTTCTCCATACCTATCGTCTTTTATGCATATCCACTGCCAGCGTTCCAAAAATATCTTTATATCCACATACATATGCACATCACCCCCTGCTCGTTATCTTCGTTTCCCACTCATACGTCCAGCAGCTAGGAAATGTTTTTATGTCTCTACCATCACCTCCTAATGCATATATCCTCAGATCTAGCATCGATGATCCATTAACTTAATTACATGTCATCAAATTCACAGTTCTGGAAAACTGCTACGAGAATATCTTCAGATCTCAACATCCAACTCCACTCATGGAGTAATATTTTAATATTCCTGATGTAGATCAACTTTTGCTCCTTCTTGAGTCTATGAAATGTGTGAATGAGTGTTAGAGGTTTATCCTGCTCTTTGCGATGTGATGGGGCTATGTAGAAAGTTTCAAGAAGTGAACACTACTTCATTTAATTCCTAAAATTGCTTAAGTGCAAATCAAATGGTACAATTTCAACATCAAGAAGATGGGAGACACTAAAAGAGCCTCTAAGTAGAATTAAGTATTTATTAGGGGTTGGTGGAATTCAGGGGATTTGACTCTGCGGAATTCTGTAGAGTTACAAATATCTCTGCGAGATTCCGCAGAGTTTGCAAATGGGTGAAATTAGGCATGTCATGCTCCTCGAGCTGTGATTTATCACTGGTAGCACATTGCATTATGAAAAATCAGCATGAACCGCACCACGCAACACGCCAGAGGGCACAACTACTCGAGTAGATTTTGATGCCACTCAAGTAGATTTTTTACACTAGCAGCAGCCTTCTGGCTGCTAATGGTCTTGACCGCTCAGGCTCCCATGTTGGAAAAATCTCACTGGATGTCCCCCTAGAACCTGAAAATCATACTAGGGGAAGCCAAATCTCCATCTTACTCATCAATTTACTGTTTTGGTGTGCACATGAGAAAAAATTCCACCATGCGGCAATTGGCAGAATTGTGCCAGAATTTCAGCAGGAGTCACCAAACTTCCGCCAATTCCACTGGCAGAACAGGATCTTTCACAAACCCCTAGTATTTATAGCAACTTTGAAAAGTCTCAATGGTCACAAATCTGGATTTTTTAAACAAAATGACACCATGGGCTCTTTTTTTATGCCTTCGCTGCATAAAAGTCAAATTACCATTTTGAAATTCCCTCTATTCAGAAATGTATAACATAAGCTTGATCATCCAAATCTGTCCAATAAATATTGTCTGTGAATGATTTGCTCTGCTGCCTTTCAACTTGGTGTATGCCATGCAAATAACACATATGTATGTGTATACACCAAACTGCTGACTGATGATGCAGTGACAAATTTAAAGTTTTCCATCTTTGTTGCTAATGTTTTCACTGGAGAAAAACACATTTCCAGAGCAGGCGCGTCTCAGGGCCAGCTTTAGCACAGTGCATTTAATGCTACTGCACAGGCCACCAAGCCAGGGTTGTGGATTAGTTGCTGCATTTTGAAATACCATTTGTGTTTAAAGGCACCCGCTGCAGAGTTCCTTCTGTGTCCAGCAATTTTGAGGCAACAATAAAAATGTCAAGGTAACTCTGGTTGTTAATGCACTTGGTGGGGTGAGATCATAGTTTTGTCTAGTGGCGGTTTTGACTCATAAACCATTAGGGGGAAGTGTGATGCATCTTCTGCTAAGAACGTGTACCATGTGGATCACAGAAATGTATTTTATGTAGCTAGCTCAGTGTGTTACTGCTTTTGCCACAGAGATCATTTTATTACTTGTAGTTCATTAGTTATAATCCCAATATAGCACAGTGAGTTATGAAATCTCATCAAAAGCTGTATGCCACATGCAAGACAGAAATAAGTTCTTATTTGTAAAGTCAACCCCAACCATTGTGCTATGTTATAAATCCTGAGTTTGTGCTTTTCCAGGACAAGAATTCTTAATATATTGGGACTGTTGGATTCAATACTACGACCTTGAGCTTTTGGAAGATGGAAATGAGGCCCTCTCTGCCTAGACCTAATGTTCAACTAGCTGCACTTATGTTTAACTGTCTGGTTGCTTTTGCTTGTCTGGTTGCTCCCCTGTCACCATAGGCAACATATTTGAAGACTATCACTGCACAACTGCCCTTTTGCACTGTTTAATTTTCTGTTGTTGACACATGTTTGTGCCTCTTTGGTCATGTTTTTAAAAAACAAATAAAAATATTTCATAAAAAAAGAAAGAATTCATAATATGTACTGCAGCTGGTGTGGATGAGGTGACTCCTACACTGTGTAGTCCTCATTGCCTTATGTAACATTTCCTACACACTGATGTACACACGTATGATTCTTGTCTCGGTATAATGTGTGTGATGTAAGGTGCTCTGATACCCTACACTGTTATGAGTAACCCTATAAAGCAAATGAAACCCATAAGGAGAGGGGTGCTATGAAGAGATGTAGGGCACTGTTGGAAAGTGCAAATGGGGCAATTTGTGGAGAAGACGGTCATTGGGGGACTCCAACAAAGAGTGGTGCATGGGTCACCACCGGTGCTAAAGGTGGCCATGGACCTGCTTCATATGTGAAGTATGCTTAGCAAGAGGAGCATAACGCCACGGTAGCCTGGTGGAACTACAACTAAGTGGGGGTCATTTTCAAAGGTTTTTCTGCAGCACATCCATGGCTTAATAACCATTCGCAACAGAAAGGACACTGGTGAAATTGACAATTAATGTAACATCTTAAATAGAAAGACCTGTCTTGCGCCATTTCTGCAGGTGCCAGGGCGCCTTAATGAATGTTCCCAGTTGTAGAAGTGACTGCAGGTCCGTCACTGGGGATACTCCATTCTGGCTCCTTGAAAATAAGAAAGCTAAACGCTGACAAAATATGAACAAGTCATAAGCGTTTCTAAGACGGATGTACTAGGATTCTTCGAAAAGCACAAAAATACTTTTGAAATTTGATCCACAATATCTATTGGCAGCATTGTGTCTTTAGCCTTGCAGCTGCAGTGTTTTCCTGGACGTGATGGTGCTACTTCTGTGCCAGTTCTGCCACCGTGAAACCCGGGAAGAGTTAAGTAGATAAAAGCTGGACTGAAATTCATCAATGAAATTTCGGAAATGTCCTTGCTTTAAAATACTCGAAGCACATTTATTTTTTATGAATTGTCCTGTAAGTGAAAATAAATATGCGTCTTGGTTTCTCCTGTTTGCTTTAAGTTGTTTTCTCCTGCTCCAATAAAAAGGGATGCTGCGCTAGAATTTTGAACTATTGGGTGGTCGAAGGAGATTAAAAGTTAGGGTTCTTCATCATTTCAGTACACCGACTATCATGAGATGATGGAAGGCGCACTGGTCCTCATTTTGTTGGGATAATCATACGTGACAAATCACCACTTTAGTACTGCACTTCGTTTGTGGAGATGACCTTTGGGTCTTTCTTGGACCTGGAAAAGGGTGGATCTCGGAGTGCTAGAAAATAGATCATGTAGAGGAGCTGCTCCTCCTTCACAGATCCAAGGTCTGCAGAAAGAAGATGAAAGACCTGCAGTAGTGCCGAGGATGATGCTTCTAAAGGGGACAAGAGGTGATTCCAACTGTGCAACTAACAGTTCAATAACATCAGCCACTCACAACAAGGTGAAGAGTGGCACTCCAACTGCCATAAAGCTCCTTGGCACAGAGTCAGATGCTTCAGGAATGAAACACATAGGGAGTCATATTTTCACTGATACTGTCTGTACCCTTTCCTCACACAATGCTATGAGAATGTCCCACACGCTACCACTGATCAACCACATAGACTGAATTATGTCACATTATGGCATGGCCCAGATACAAGACTGAAAGTGGCTCCTCATTGTTTTTATGGAACCAGGTTCATCAATTTCAGGTATGAAGGTTGTAGGGTCAAATGTCCCGAGAGCAGTGTTTTTGTGAACATATCTGTTCACATTTACTGATATGTTTTCCTGAGTCACAAGTATCCTGTCATGCTGTTCTACCTGGCAGATCTTTTTTTCTGTTTTATATAATGGAGACTTGTCCCAATAACTGTTGATGTGCTTCACATGAGCACCAGTTACATTACAAAAGATCACATTTATGTTTTTTTAGGCCAGGAAAGATTAAGGCCCTCATCCTGACCTTGGCGGGCGGCGGAGGCCGCCCGCCAAAGTCCCGCCGTCAGGTTACCGTTCCGCGGTCGAAAGACCGCGGCGGTAATTCTGACATTCCCGCTGGGCTGGCGGGCGGCCGCCTTCAGGCCGCCCGCCAGCCCAGCGGGAAAGAGGCTTCCACGATGAAGCCGGCTCGGAATCGAGCCGGCGGAGTGGAAGCTGTGCGACGGGTGCAGTTGCACCCGTCGCGTATTTCACTGTCTGCGCAGCAGACAGTGACATACATTTAGGGGCCCTCTTACGGGGGCCCCTGCAGTGCCCATGCCAGTGGCATGGGCACTGCAGGGGCCCCCAGGGGCCCCGCGACCCCCCCTACTGCCATCCGGTTCCCGGCGGGCGGACCGCCGGGAACTGGATGGCGGTAGGGGGGGTCGGAATCCCCTCGGCGGCGCAGCAAGCTGCGCCGCCTTGGAGGATTCCAAGGGGCAGCGGAAAACCGGCGGGAGACCGCCGGTTTTCCTGCACTGACCGCGGCCAAAGCGCCGCGGTCAGAATGCCCTGCGGGGCACCGCCGGTCTGTCGGCGGTGCTCCCGCCGACCCTGGCCCCGGCGGTCTAAGACCGCCGGGGTTAGAATCACCCCCTAAGTGATTTACCAAGAATCACAGGATTTTGAGCTAAAGCAAAGACTTGAAACTAGTTCCCCAATTAAAAAGTTAGCAAATCTGGTGGTAACGCCACATCACAGAGTGTTAGCCTCTCTTGACAGGGTAGGTGCAAAGCAATACTTGTTTTACAATGGATGGTTAGTGCCTTTGATTATATCGTGACCGTTGAGACAGAGAAAGTTTTCCTGCATGGCTTTGGAAAAAGTGCGCCCCTGCCTCAAGTTCACCCTAACAATCTGCAGATTTCTGACCCCCCCTCCTCAGCACAAAGCTCGATTATACTTCTGTATGCTCTATGTCTGTCTGGAGGGGCACACCATGTACGTCACCTTACTGAGTGCCACAATTCAGCTCACTGGGATGCAGAGGGCAATTGGCAGCAATTCTGTATGTATAGAAGCAAGTCAGGCCTTTTAACATGTTCTTGGCAGGAACAGTTCCCAACTGGCCCCTTCCACCCTTTTAAAATTGGTGTGCAGGTCCCCTGCGTCCATTTTCTTCACCCGTCCCAAAGTAAGGTCACGCCCCAGGACACTAATGGGAATAGGCTCGGATTGTTATAATTTCAGACCAAAAACCCCTTCCTGCCCGGGACTCATTAAAAAGGTTCCCACACTTTTAAAGTTGTTGACACCAGTAATAGTAATAGGAATCAAGTATTTTTAACATTCACCCCAAAAGGGACACTGGCTTCTAGCTATCTCTGTGTAAATCCGAGTAGTGTGCCATTCTTGTGCCCATAATTCTCTCTGTATGTGGTGCGCAAGAAAGAGCTTGGGTGCATGAAAGGTGAGGTATCCATGGTTACTACCCACCCTCAGGTGTCTATATACACCCAAAGGATAATTGCCACTTCATGGTGTTTGTGGTATCCAGAGCTTCTCATTGTACCTTCTTGCTCCTCTGCATTGCTAATTCCTGATTATCTGGATCACAATCCAAGCTTTAATGATGGCAGTTCCCCCATTGCTGGTTGCCATGGCGCTCAATGGGAAATGCAATTTCACATGATTGGTCCCATCTAAATTTTAGAGCCAAAACTTGAATGTCACCGTATAGTTTATAAACTGAACGTAAACTGTTTTACTCATCGAATGCTCACGGTTTACTTTAATAAGCTCTGTACACCTGTATAAGAGATGCCGTTTCCCCAAGAGAGCAAGGAAATGTACACCAACAAAAAACCTTCACCGCTGCTTCATATGAAGGCAGAGAGCTCTGCGTGCAGTTGAACTGCCATATTCAGCTCAGCTTTGCACAGCGATGTCTTGATAAGTTTGGAAGTACTTCGTCTGCCAAGACTGGAAACCTGTGACCACTGCCCAGGCAGACCTATTGTTTGTATTTGCTTACCTAGGTCAGTAAGATCCTGCATGCCTTTAGCACCATTGTAGAGGTGCTTGCTTCCCCCTGACAAACAATGACTCCTGTTTGCTCGCTGCCTGGCAAGGAAGAAGTGAAAGTTTTATGGCTGCTACTCTTTAACGACCACAAGAAGCATTGTATGGGAAGCAGTTCATGTTAAAATTATAGCTCCCCATATAGGACACCTCCTGAAATGCATTGCGTGCAGCAAAATTAATACGACACACACTTGAATGAAGGTACTATGGGGGTCATTCTGACCTCGGCGGTAAAAGGCCCTTACCGCCAGTCAGAAGTCCGCCATTCCACCGTCGCAGCCGCGGTAAACCGCCACGGTCATTCTGACCACCAACTGTGAAACCGCCAAAAATCCGACATCCAAGGAAGGCCGCCTCATCAGCGGGCCGCGGAAAACTGGAGATGACCAAACCTCCACCGTCACGCCAACACAAACACGCCCATGCCATTCTGACCCACGAATCCACGCGGCGGTCTTTCAACCGCGGTATTCCATTGGCGGTACACACGGCCGCGGTCAAAATACACACCCAGCTCCAAAACACAGCCACATTGGACAATTTGAAATACACACACCTGACACACATACAAACAACACTCCCACACATCCAATCAACTATAAAACACACACCCACATCACCCACAAACCCCCACTAGTTGGAAATCGGAGAGAAGGAGATAGAGATAGAGAGAGCGAGCACAGCAAACGAAAACCCCAACACACACAGGAACCCAACTTCATCACCCACACCACATTTACGCACACATCACCACATATCACCACGCACATCACCTCAAACACCACCCCACACCTCATCCACACCACCCCATGGCACCCCAAAGACACCCCAGGTTCTCGGACCAAGAACTCAGGGTCATGGTGGAGGAAATTATAAGGGTTGAGCCCCAGCTCTTCGGCACACAGGTGCAGCACACCACTATAGCAAGGAAGGCTGAGCTATGGCAAAGGATCGTAGACAGGGTCAACGCTGTGGGACAGCATCCCAGAAATCGGGAAGATATCAGAAAGCGATGGAACGACCTACGGGGGAAGGTGCGCTCGATGGTGTCGCGACACAACATCGCTGTGCAGAAGACTGGCGGCGGACCCCCACCCACTCCACCCCAATTCACAGCATGGGAGCAAGAGGTAGTAAACATCCTGCCTCCTGATGGCCTCGCTGGAGTACACGGAGGAATGGACTCTGGTAAGTCGAATCTCAACTACTTCACCCCCCCCAACCACCAGCATGCCAACCCCCCCCCTCACCCCCAATCTCAACCCCCCAGCACACAACCTCCCTGCCAATGTCTCACCAGCACAACCCACCCTAAACAACACCAACCCCTGAATGCCAACACAAACCATAGACAGCCACCACCAAAGCATGACCATTGCACATACCCATACACCCCCCCCCCACCACCCTCACAACACCTCCCACAAGGGAATGCCAGCACTGGGGGACAAGGGCACTCAAAATGCACGCCATGGCACACACAGAAACAATAACCATACTCCTTTACCCCTGCAGGGCCCGAACGCCAACACACCGCCACGGAGGGTTCAGATTTGTCCATCCCACCCCCAGAACAGGCCCCCAGCGAGGACAGCAGCTCTGTCGACCTAGAACCTGATGACCAGCCCGGACCATCGGGGACCTCTGGACAGTCGGTTCCCCACACACAGACACAGGCCACAGCAGACCCAACCCCCTCTGGGAACACCAGCACAGCTCCCACCCAGCGGGCCCATGCCTCTGTCTCGCGGACGCGTCAATCAGCGGTGTGTCCGCCACTACAGGGCACCCAGGTTGACCCAACACCCCAACAACAACAGGGACCTGGGGGCAGTGGTAGTGGGCACACCGTCCAGGGGACAGAGGCCCGGGGAAACAGGGCAACTGGGAGGGCTGCAGTGCGATGGTTGGGGGAGGACAGGTCCAGGGAACCCACTCTCCGAGAGGCCCTCACCACCATCATGGGAGCATACCATCACTCCCAGGAGACGATGGCGACGGTACTGGCCAGGTTCACCGAGATCCAGGCACATCAGGAGTAACGGTACATGGGGTTCAGCAATGAACTCAGGAACATAGCTACCGCTATGGGGACCATAGTCCAGGCCCTCAACCGGATAGAAACCACATTGCGGGACCATGTGGCACCACAAAGGGCCCCTGTCACTAGCCAGGAACAGCCTACCACCTCCGCCGGCGCTAGTGGTCAGGAGGCCCCCACAGAACGACGGGCCACCAGAACCCCACCTCCTGATGAAGAACAACCACCCCGCAAGAGGAACCTGAGATCTCACAGGAAGACAGAGTAGGATGCCAAGACCCCCACCAGCATAAGATACCACCTGATGTCATCCCACTGTCCCACAGTGTCACCCTGTCCAACCTTGAACTGCCCCTGCTCCATCCTTCCACAGGCATATGGAAAATGCATCTGTGAAACTGAGAACTGGGCTCTGCCATGGACATAACTCCACCCTCACCCATCACCGTTTTAATATCATGTACCAATATCTAGCACTAAAAATAAATCACTCATTGCACTGAAATCATTCAGGAGTCAGCCTGTATTATTTACAAATGTATAACACATTACTGATCAATAATGTTCTGTTATTTTTGTGATGACAAGATACCGATGTCAATAAGCATTAGTCCATGGGCTAACCAAGCAGAAGTCACGCAGTGGGTCATACAGCACTGAAAAGGGAAGGGAAAATCAAACATCAGTTTAAAAGAACTGGGGGGAAATACACAAAGTAAAGATGCATGGTGCTTTCAGTAAATGTTAAATGGCGTGGGTGATTCTTACCTGTGTGCTACTGAAAATACTGCTGGATAACTCTGTCCCTGTTGTCTGGGTCAGCCTCTTCGTCTTCCTCCTCTTCACTCTCCGCAGGCTCCACAGCTGCTTCAACACCACCATCTGGACCATCCTCCTGCAGGAAAGGCACCTGACGTCGCAATGCCAGATTGTGAAGCATACAGCAGGCCACGATGATCTGGCACACCTTCTTTGGTGAGTACATCAGGGATCTCCCTGTCATATGCAGGCACCTAAACCTGGCCTTCAGGAGGCCAAAGGTTCTTTCTATGATCCTCCTAGTTCACCCATGGGCCTCATTGTGCCGTTCCTCTGCCCTGGTCCGGGGATTCCTCACTGGGGTCAATAGCCAAGGCAGGTTGGGGTAACCAGAGTCACCAATTAGCCACACACGTTGTCTCTGTAGCTGTTCCATCACATAAGGGATGCTGCTATTACGCATCACATACGCGTCATGCACTGACCCAGGGAACTTGGCATTCACATGGGAGATGTACTGGTCAGCCAAACTGACCACCTGGACGTTCATAGAATGGTAACTTTTCCTGTTTCTGTACACCTGCTCATCGTCTTTTGGGGGTACTAAAGCCACATGGGTCCCATCAATGGCACCAATTATGTTGGGGATATGTCCAAGGGCATAAAAATCACCCTTCACAGTGGCCAAATCAACCTCCTCAGGGAATACAATGTAGCTCCGCATGTGTTTCGTCAGGGCAGACAACACTCTAGACAAAAGTTTTGAAAACATAGCCTGAGACATTCCAGATGACATGGCCACTGTTGTCTGGAATGAGCCACTTGCCAAAAAATGGAGGACTGACAGAACCTGCACTAGAGGGGGAATTCCTGTGGGTTGGCGGATGGGGGACATCAGGGCTGGCTCCAGCTGGGCACACAGTTCATGTATAGTGGCTCGGTCAAGTCGGTATCGTAGTATGATATGGCGTTCTTCCATTGTCGACAGGTCCACCAGCGGTCGGTACACGCGAGGATTCATCCTTCTCCTCGCAAGTCCCAGCGGACGGTGCCTAGGAAGGACAACATGGAGCACAGAGTCAAGCAAATCACAGGTACGTTCACCACAGCATGCCGAGCACACGATTATCTATGTATTGAAAGGCGTGTATGTGTGGCAATGCAAGGCCTAGGCCTGTGTGACGCAGTACAAAATATGCCATGTGGGCCCTTGAAATGGCGGCTGCCTGACCTGTGAAGTGGGACAATGGGATGTGAGGTCAATGCGCTGGCGTGGCACACCGTGGCGGTAGGCGGTCGAAGACCGCTAGACGAAGCCGCATTGGCTAACATTGAAGCCTATGGGTTTCAGGAGACCTGATCATCCACAGGAGAGGACCTATACTGCAAGTGCTGCTGTGACCTCGGTCTGGAAGTGACAATGGCTGCTGCGACTGGGGAAAGGGCCCCTGCCTTCACGTCTGAGGAGTTGGAGAAACTTGTGGATGGGGTCCTCCCCCAGTATGCGTTACTCTACGGTCCTCCAGACCAACAGGTAAGTACACTGGGTGCACATTGAATGGGCTATGCCTGTGTGTAGTGGGGTGGATGTAAGTTGGTGGGGTGGGGGGCGAATGAGGAGTGCAACGCACGACAGATGAGAGCATGTGCCATATGGCAAGGTTGGGGAGGGGGGGCCAATCGCATCTAACATGCAGAAAATGTATTATTTTTTCCTTCCCACCCTGTACATGTCAAATAGGTCAGCGCCCATCAGAAAGTGGACATTTGGCGTGCCATCGCCAAGGAAGTCCGGGCCCTGGGGGTCCACGTCAGACGGGGCACCCACTGCCGCAAGAGGTGGGAGGACATCCGCCGTGGGACCAGGAAGACCGCCGAGTCACTGCTGGGGATGGCCTCCCAACCTAGGAGGGGTGCCAGTGGTACCCTGACCCCCCTGATGTCCCGGATCCTGGCGGTGGCCTACCCTGATTTGGATGGGCGCTTGAGGACATCACAGCAGACACAAGGGGGTGAGTATCAGCACAATCTGCTATCTCTCTGCGCAGTGGAGGCGTCTGGGTGGGGGAGGAGGGTTGTGGGTGACATTAGGCCAGGGCGCTTTCTGTAGTGTAGTCCTCTCCTTTAGGCATGGCCCTGTGCTCCCGGCCCCCACCTCTGTAGGGTGACAAGTACAGCTATCGATGGTCCAGCATCACACATGTGCGCCTTTGTCGTCTCTAGACCTGTTGTCCTAGTCAGAAGTACTGAGTAGTGTACCCCGAATGCGCGGCTTAGTGCATGAGGCTCCTGTGTCTGTCCTCTCAGCCAACGGTGTTGACATTGCATGCACTCAACCTGATCTTCGTTTTTCTCCCCCCACCCTTCTTCTTCATCTTCTTGTGCATGTGTGCATTAGCATCATCAGGCGGAGGAGAATTGACATCGGAGCACGAGGGAGCTGCAAGTCACAAGGCCCCGGTGGGCCCAGGAACAGACACCGAGGGCACCAGTGATCCGGAGGGCGAGGGGAGCACCACAACGGGGACCGGTGGTGACACCAGCGACACCGACATGTCCTCGGATGGGAGCTCCCTAGCGGTGGCGGCAACATCCGGGCCCCCCGCCTCTATAGGTACAGCCGCCACCCAGCGCACCAGCCCCGCCCTCCCAGCAGCCCCTCAGCCTACGCTCCGTGCCCGCTCGCCCAGGAAGGCGGGCGTCTCCTTCGCCCCAGGCACCTCAGCCCCTGCCCCTGTTACCCCTGCTGCCCTCAGTGAGGAGGTCATTGACCTCCTTCAGACCATCATTGTTGGGCAGACTATCCTTTTGAATGCCATCCAAGGGGTAGAAAGGGAGGTGCATCGGAGCAATGCCTACCTGGAGGGCATTCATTCGGGTCAGGCTGCCCATCAACGATCGTTCAATGCTCTGGCCTCAGCACTGACGGCAGCCATTGCCCCTGTTTCCAGCCTCCCTCTTCTGACTGCCTCCACCCTGTCTCTGTCTCCTGTTCCTCAGCCTATCCCATCCACACCATCAGACCAGCCTGCACACACCTCAACACCCAAGGGCAGCTCATCCAGACACATGCACCACAGAACCCACAAGCATTCACGCAAGCAACACCCAGATGCAGACATTCCAACAGTCACTACCACCTCTGTGTCCCCCTCCTCCTCGTCTCCCTCCTCCTCCCTGTGACGTCTACACTCACACCTGCATGCACACCACCATCAGCCAGTGCTTCCATCACCAGCACACCCTCCAGTACAGTCCGCACACGTGCAGTCACCACACCCACTACCATTTACACGTCCCCTGTGACCTCTCCCACTGTGTCTGTCACCCCCTGTTCCAAGACACACAAACGCAGGCAGACACCCACCCAACAGCCATCCACCTCACGACAGCCTCCAGCACAAGCACCTGCACCCAAAGACAGCACACCTGACTCTCCTACAACCACATCCTCTTCCTCCACTCCCATCACCACTTCTCCTACCTTTTACCTTGGTCCTAAAAATGTTTTCCTCGCTAATCTTGACCTCTTTCTCTCTGCACTGACCCACCCCCTCCATCTGCAAAGAGTCCCAAGAACACCTCAGCCACCACCAGCCCAGCTTCGAGTGTCACTGTGGTGCATGGGTTCTGGAGTCCACCCTTTGCCAGCAGTGACACTTCAATCAGCAGCAAGGGGACAGCCAGCCCCCCCCCTAGGCAAGAGGACCAGGAAACTAAAGGGCCGCCGTGAGAGGACTGACACAGCTGCCCCCAAGGAGCAAAGTTCGCCCACTTCACCAGCCACAACATCTAGGGGAGGCAAGGGCCCGAGAGCCCCATCTAAGGAGCGAAAGGGCAGCAGGGCGGAGAAGTCAGCCAGCAGGAGCGCGGAGCAGGAGGGGCCCACAAGCCCCATCCCGGGTGTTAGGGAGGACACCAAAGGGCCCAGGACTCCGTCACCGAAGGGTCCAGCAACAGCACGGTCGGAGGGCGACTGAGCAGGGAGTCCAGGCCAGGTCTAGCTCCCTTGACTTACTGGAAGAGCACCGCTGAAGAGGGCCCCGCCGTGCAGAAGAGCACCGCTGAACAGGGCCCCGCCGTGCAGAAGAGCACCGCTGAAGAGGGCCCCGCCGTGCAGAAGAGCACCGCTGAACAGGGCCCCGCCGTGCAGAAGAGCACTGCTGAAGAGGGCCCCGCCGTGCAGAAGAGCACCGCTGAACAGGGCCCCGCCGTGCAGAAGAGCACCGATGAAGAGGGCCCCGCCGTGCAGAAGAGCACCGCTGAACAGGGCCCCGCCGTGCAGAAGAGCACCGATGAACAGGGCCCCGCCGTGCAGAAGAGCACCGCTGAGGAGGGCCCCGCCGTGCAGAAGAGCACCGCTGAACAGTGCCCCGCCGTGCAGAAGAGCACCGCTGAGGAGGGCCCCGCCGTCCAGAAGAGCACCGCTGAACAGGGCCCCGCCGTGCAGAAGAGCACCGCTGAACAGGGCCCCGCCGTGCAGAAGAGCACCGCTGAACATGGCCCGCCGTGCAGAAGAGCACCGCTGAACAGGGCCCCGCCGTGCAGAAGAGCACCGCTGAAGAGGGCCCCGCCGTGCAGAAGAGCACCGCTGAACAGGGCCCCGCCGTGCAGAAGAGCACCGCTGAACAGGGCCCCGCCGTGCAGAAGAGCACCGCTGAACAGGGCCCCGCTGTGCAGAAGAGCACCGCTGAACAGGGCCCCGCCGTGCAGAAGAGCACCGCTGAAGAGGGCCCCGCCGTGCAGAAGAGCACCGCTGAACAGGGCCCCGCCGTGAAGAAGAGCACTGCTGAACAGGGCCCCGCCGTCTCAAGCACCGCTCCGCTGGGCCCTTCCTGTCAAGCACCGCTCCGCTGGGCCCGCCGTCTCATGCACCGCTCCGCTGGGCCCTTCCTGTCAAGCTCCGCTGGGCCCTTCATGTCAAGCACTACTCCGCTGGGCCCCGCCGTCTCATGCACCGCTCCGCTGGGCCCTTCCTGTCAAGCACCGCTCCGCTGGGCCCCGCCGTCTCATGCACCGCTCCGCTGGGCCCTTCCTGTCAAGCACCGCTCCGCTGGGCCCTTCCTGTCAAGCACCGCTCCGCTGGGCCCCGCCGTCTCATGCACCGCTCCGCTGGGCCCTTCCTGCAAAGCACCGCTCCGCTGGGCCCTTCCTGTCAAGCACCGCTCCGCTGGGCCCCGCCGTCTCATGCACCGCTCCGCTGGGCCCTTCCTGTCAAGCACCGCTCCGCTGGGCACCGCCGTCTCAAGCACCGCTCCGCTGGGCCCTTCCTGTCAAGAACCGCTCCGCTGGGCCCTTCCTGTCAAGCACCACTCCGCTGGGCTCTTCCTGTCAAGCACCGCTCCGCTGGGCCCTTCCTGCATGCACTGTTAACGGTTCACTGTGCCCACCATGCCTCCTCCTTGACCAGTGGAGACTGTAATCCACCTGATGGACTGTGGCTTTGCACTCCCCAGGATGGCACAGGGGGCAACCCACCCACTTGTGAGACTTGAGAGACTGTGGCTTTGCACTCCCCAGGATGGAACAGTGGGCAACCCACCTACTGTAGAGACTTGAGAGACTGTGGCTTTGCACTCCCCAGGATGGAACAGTGGGCAACCCACCTACTGTAGAGACTTGAGAGACTGTGGCTTTGCACTCCCCAGGATGGCACAGTAGGCATGGTGGCCCCTTCGTGGTTCTGGCGTCGTGGACTCATGTGGCTGTGGTGCCCCCCCCTTCCCTTCCCCCTGAGGTGCCTGTAGTTTTTTCATCAGATGCCCCTGCAGTGTTCTCTCCAGAGGACTCAGGTCTCCTGTGTGGGCTTTGCCCTTGTGTTGTTACACTTTGGCCCACGGACACTTCGATTTTCTTTTGATGTGCAGGACTAATTGCCTCGGTTATCCATTGCACTGTATATAGAATTATTTTGATATTGATTTTTTGGCTAGTTGAGCATTACTTTTCAGAGCCTATTTTGTACATAAATTTTTATTCACAATTTAATTATTTCTTTGCATTTTTCAGGGGGGTTTGGGTGGTGTCACTGTGACTTGTTGCTCTGCATTGGTGTGTACATAGTTTGGGGGGGTGGGGGTCGCATATGTGTGTGCCGTAAGCTTTCCTCCTCCCCCCTCCCGTGTGTCGTAGGTGCAGTACTCACCGTTGTCATCTGCGCCGGCGTTCGTACTCGTGGTAGATGAGCAGGTAGACGAGAGCAGGTAGGATGTTTAATTCGGGTTCCATGCTGTCCTCCTTCCTCGTGGAGTGCGTAGAGGTGAGCGTTTTCCCGTTCGTAGTCTGTTTCCGCCGTGTTTTTATCGGCGGGGCTCCCGCCCCGGAAAAGGTGGCGGATTGGTGAGTTATGATACTGTGGGCGGTACATTGTCTGCCGCCTGTCTGTTGGCGGTGACCGCCGCGCTGTTTGTCTGTACCGCCGTGGCGGGCGGAGTGTTAATGTGGCGGGCTGTGTTGGCGGTTCCCGCCAGGGTCAGAATTCCATTTTTTGGACCGCCAGCCTGTTGGCGGGTTGGCCGCCGCTTTATCACCGACCGCCAGGGTTAGAATCACCCCCTATGTGCCTTATTTATACTTTTTAGTGCAAAACTGCACTAACGCAGTTTTGCACCGGCTTGCACTATTTTTTAGCACCAGCTGGGCCCCATATTTATTGAATGGTGCAAGCCGGTGCAAAGGGTAGGGTAGCGTAAAAGAAAATGACGTTAGGCAGGTTAGAGTCAAAATAAATTACTCTAACCAGATTAGCTTTATTTTTTTATGCTAAGGGGCATATTTATACTCTGTTTGCACCGAATTAGCATCATTTTTTTACTCTAATTCGGTCAAAATGAACTCCATATTTATACTTTGATGCTAGACCCGTCTAGTGCCAAATTTATGGAGTTAAAGTCATTTTTTTGGAAGTGGAAACCTACCTTACCCTAATGAGATGCAAGGTAGGCGTTCACGTGCAAAAAATGACTCTTATGCCTTAACTCCATATTTATACTCCCATGCAAAAATGGTGCAAGGGAGGGAGAAGGGGTCAAAAAATTAGGCAAAGCTTGCTTTGCCCCATTTTTTAAAGCCTGGGTCAGGGCAGGCGTTAGGGGACCTGTGGGCCTATTTCAATGGTAGAAAACCATGGAATAAGCCCACAGGTGCCCTCCCCAGGTCCCAGGGGCACCCCCACCCACACCTGAGGGACTGCGGAGGATGGGGACCCCATCCCAGGTAAGTACAGGTAAGATTGCATTTTATTTTTTAAAGTGCCATAGGGGGCCCTGAAATGGGCCACCATACATGGCACAGAGTGCAATGGCCATGCCCGGGGGACCCTTGTCCTCTGTGTTGGCCATTGGGGTGGTGGGCATGACTCCTGCCTCATGTGGCATGGTAGGTTTTTCACCATAAAATGACGCTAATCTGGGTAGAGTCATTTTTTTTTACTCTAACCTGCCTAAATTCATTTTTTGGTGCTAAATCCTCTTCTTCTATACTGCCAGCCCCACCCGACTAAAGTCATTTTTTTTACTCTAGCCTAACCTTTGCACCGGCGTGCACCATTCCAAAAATATGGTGCCCGGCTTGTGCACAGAAAGGGTGTAAGCCGGTGCTAAACTTTTTGGTGCAAAACTGAGTTAGTGCAGTTTTGCAGCAAAAAGTATAAATAAGGGACAATATTTTGTAAGTTTGCACCACTTTTGCGTCAAAAAAGTGATGTTAATGGGGCACATAAAAAAGCATAAATCAGGGCCGTGGTGCTAGACCGGTCTAGCACCAAAGTGTAACTATGGAGTTCGTTTTGCACCGAATTAGAGTAAAAAATTACGCTAATTCGGTGCAAACAGAGTATAAATATGCTGCAGAGTCTGAATATGCCCCTAAATATGGCGTTAAGGCCATAGAGTCATTTTTTGCACGGGAACGCCTGCCTTGCATCTCATTAAGGCAAGGTAGATCTCCACTTCCAAAAAATGACTTTAACTCCCTAAATTTGGCGCTAGACTGGTCTAGCACCAAAGTATAAATATGGAGTTAGTTTTGCACTGAATTAGAATGTAAAAAAATTACGCTAATTCGGTGCAAACAGAGTATAAATATGCCCTTATGTGTCAAAATAATTATGATGCCTGGCAGAGTGAATCTGAATTGAACCAAAACAAATATGAAACCTTGCAGAGTGAATATGCTACTTAGAGAATAATATGAAAAACACACAGTCCAAATTGAATAAGAGTTATACTGAAATATAATATCACTCATACTGAAATTAAAATGGCCCTCTCTGTAAATAATAAGGTACAGGGCTCTGCATCCAACAGACTCAGATGCAGGCTGTAGATTTAAATTACACTTGCAACTCTACCTCCGCTTTAATTATATGTAGGTCGTGCAAGACACAGATTGGTTACAGAGTAACTTTGAGACTTAGCAGACTAGTGATTTATGACATAAGACTTCCTGAACTTGCTAAGTACATTTCCTTAATGTAAATAAAAAAATTATATCTCGGTAATAATAGAATAACACTGCTGGCAAGTTTAACATAATGTAAGTGAGAGGTGGATGAGCTTAAGTAGACATTCTACCACACATCACCCTCAAATGTCAAGTCTTGACTATTAGACTTTTCTAATAGGGACGTGAGATTTTTTTTTTACTGGGGTGTAACCGTGGATAATTCCCAAATTTTGTGTTGCATGAAAAGTGCAAAGTCGTTCTGTTTCACAATGCATAATTTTACATGTGATTGGCCCTCATGAGGCTAGTCTCTTCAACTAGACATTTTCTTCTCTAGCTAGCCTGCTGTTGGTATCCCACATCCCTCTAAAATGAGACAGTCTGCTTGTGGAAAAGTTACTTCACACACCAGCATAAGCTATTTTATGTAGTATTTGTAATTTTGCCAACAAAATGTATATTTTGGGAAACAAAATGTTGTCCTATTTCAAACTGCTGTTCCCACTGGAAGTCAAAGCCAAAAGGGGAAGTACTTGGTAGGTCAATGTGCCCTCATTGGTACCCCTGTCCTGTCTCCAAAAACAGTAACATTGCTTATTTCCCCTAATGAATTGCCCGTGACTCACACAGGTCTTGGAGTAACTTTGACCTGTCTGATTGTCACAAGCTGTTCCTTGCTGTAGCACATCATATCTGTCTGGGATCGTCAGTGATAACCTCTGACCGTAGGAAAAATGTCAGTCAGTTATTGTCAGAGTCTTTGCCTTGCTTAGCTCTAATAAGTTTTATGATGTTGAGGTTTGTGTGGCATTCTAACCCATCATGTCTCTTTGTGATTGTAAGAGGCTGTTCTTTGTTTAGCCCAACTCACAGGCTATTCATCCCTGTAGCCAATCATGTCTTTCATTGTAATGTCAGTCAGTGATTGTCAGAAGATTATTATTCATGTTATGGTGTCAGGCAGTTGTGTGGAGGGTAGCTCATCTTGTTTGCTTATGAGTGTCAGAGATTGTTTTTTCTGTTGCCAAAGAGGCATGGTTGAGTGAGTGCGGGTTCAGAAGCTATTTGTCGCTGTGGTCTATCATGTACGTTGGTGATTGTAAGACGTTGACCATTGGCGTTGCCCACGTCTAGCTGTGACTGTCAGTGTTCCTTCCTCACTCTTGGTAACACATATGTCTGTCAGTCTCATGCCAGAGTTTGTATCTCCCTGTAGCCCATGGCATCTGTCTCTGATTACCATCTTTCTCTCTATTTCTCTCTCGCTCTCTCATATCCCTCCATCCTTCCTCAGTCTTACGATCGAGCCGTAATGACCCCGTTGGTGAACTGACACGAAGCTGGTAGAGAACAGAGCCGCTCGGCACTCGGTGGTGGTCTCCAAGTGTAACCTTGACTCTGAGGTTATCTGGCTGTGGGCATTAAGCGGTGAAGGGGAGGCGTGTGCCGTCCTGATCTGGCTGTGCTGCTATTCGTCACTCCTCTCTACTCAGGTTCATTCATCCGTAGCACCGGGTCCCGGGAACGAGACCCCCAGCCGCGGCCCACTCTGGAAAACATTCTTGGTGCTGTCACATGCCATTACACATGTGGGCGAACAGAACCGGATAACTGAAAGCCAACCTTGATCTGTTCCCTCAAGAAAAGCAATGATGTATGAGGTGGTCTGCAGTTCACACTCACACAGAGCCCCTCTCCTGAGCCGAGGCAGAATATTAGTGGTGCTGCACACGCCCCACAAGCATAGGCAACTTTCTCCCTGCCCCTCTCTACTCCGTTCAATTAAACGAACTTTTGGGGGACCTGTGTTACCGTTTCTTTCTTCGAATTGCCATTTTTTGTTCCAGAACACAGATTGATAACCCTCTCCCCCTCTCCCCCTACACACACACCGCAATCATATTACCAATGGTTTGGCCAAAGCCATCTGAAGTAGCACTGGGATAGCCTTTATTTTAATTCTGGAAACTCAAGCTCGATCAGGACATTTCTAAACTTAATAGTATCACCCACAGTACACTGCTCTTCACTCCGCCCAGAGTTCAAAGGTGGCATCATGTCACCTGTGAACGCTGCATCCTGTGCGTTGTTTTATTTATGAAATTAACGCATTCTGCAAATTGTACTTTTGATTTATACTGACTGAACAGAGCCAGCAGACTTGAAAATAATAGCCTGTAAAGGCAAAGCAGTGCCAGAAAAGTGTTGTTGCAACGAAATGGAGACGATTGACCACACGACAGTTTTTACTTTTGTTCCACACACTTCCACAGCCTTTTCGCCATCTTCCTACCCCAAGACCTGACTACATCAACCATCATATCACACACATTGCTCAGGTTGTAAAAAAATAAGTGAGGGGGACAAAGTGTTTCTTAGGAGCCCACTCTAGCACTGATGAATACAAATGTTGTTGAATACCGAGATTGCATGGTCTTGATTCCACATCATGGTTCTTTCTTCCACGACCCAACACTATCTCTCTAGCATCTCACTCTTGGTGGCTCTTTTCCTACCTTTATTTCTTCTTTTGTCACTCTTTCCCTACTTTTGCCTAATTCCCCTTTCTCCATGTTCTTTGCATTCCCCTTTCTCCATGTTCTTTGCATTTCTCTTCCTCTAGGGCAGACATAGCCCAAAAAATGAGTACATGTGTCCACGACTCATAGCCACTGCAACAAACGAAGCACTACCCACAAGGATATTTGTTTCACATTCTCCAATGGCTGCCTTTTCCACCACCTTTCTCCTCAAGTTACATCCCCACACACCATTCTGATATGCATAGATTTTCTAATTCATGCTTATTTTATCTATGCCTTTTGATACCCATCTATGCTATCCACATCCTCTAACATCTACCTCGTCCACCCACAATCTCTAACATCACAGTGTTCCATCCAGATCATGTAACCCCTGCTAAATCCATATGTTTCCTCCAACACCTACAAATACCAACCCACATCCTCCAGCACCTACATAATCCCTCTATGTACTATAATGTCTGTCAATTCTAACCACCCACTTCCTCTGCACCTACATATGTAATTCACAATCTCCGCCACAGATATATTTTGCCTTCTTCCTCTAATGTCTTCTTATTCCAGTCACGTCCTCTAACCTTTTCTTATTATTCCACATCCATTAGCACAAAAACATTGCACGCATATTCTACAGTTTCCTCCGAGGTGCCTATTTGTGAGTGTGCGCATGTATTCAGGTGTCAAATAAGTAATATGTTTAATAAGAAGAGAGCAATAGATGATCATTTTCATTTACTGACTGCTATTAGTATTATTCAGTACAGAGGATTTTTAATCATTTCCCCAAAATAGTTACTTTATTACGAGTTGATAGTATTTCCTGTTCTCAAACCTAACAATTTTAAATACTTACAAGGGCAGGAACTTAGCAAAAGCAATGACAAATGATTGACACTATACACAAGAGTAGAGCTCTTAAAATAGTGTTTGTACTGGCTCCTGGGAGGTAAGTGTGCCTCTTGGATTCAGAGTTAATGGTACTGGATGCCTAAGATGAGGATTTCTCACTGCACAAGGCCATAGAGGCTCTGGGTAAGTGACTTCGCACATGGGAGGAACCAACCAGAATGCGACGAGAAACAGTACAAGAACCCCCTCTACTTTTTGGTAAGTGTCCAGCTTCAGATCTCAGTCACCATTTCTCCCCAAATATTGAATGGTGAGGCATGGGCCAGAACAATGCACTGTGTTTGATATTCTCACGTGGGGGCTTGATTAATCAAGTTACTTAAGCTTCAATCATTCTAAACTTGATCAGATCTCTGAGTAGGAGACAGTCTAAGGGAAGCCCATCTGATACTCGTATTACGGCATTTCCAGTATTGTTCATATCTTGCACTAATGCAAGCCTGGTCAGACATCTTACTCAATAGGGATATTTCTCAGAAGCGACAAATACACTACCAACCATTATCCAACATGATCCATTGTTTTAAGGATCAACTAGTTGCTGACTAATCAGAAAAGCAAACTATTTAAATGATCAGTGTTTAGTGGTACTTCTAGGGCGAATGGAGGTCTGCCCAATATCATTCAGATTAGCCAGCTCCAGTTCTTCCACATGGACCCAGTTCTGGCTTAACTGGCAGATGTGGATAATATTAGTCGAAGGTTTGTTTCCTCTGGCTTAGTCAACCACAAGCTAGCAGCCTGATGAGGACTTATCTTTGGTTCCCTTACCCAACTAAGGTGTCTCATCATAGAAAGTATCATAAAACACAACACTACAACAAAAACGCACAGTGAAACAAAGGTATACAACAATATGGCAATAACCCTAGTCTGTGTCTCTGCAAACTACAGAAATCCACATCAATGCAAGGCTGGGGTTATTGGCAAAACTCTCACTCAGAAAGGTTTGAAAAACACACTGCAGGAATACTGGGGCAGGTTCTCTCTACCCCAGCTTACAACAAATTCAATACACATGTACTGATGACATGTTCACATCAATAGAACCCCTGTACCTACTCAGGGGAACAAAATGTTTGGAGTGAACAGTGTGCCTTATGCTGACTTCTCTACCTGAGGAGATGGAACAATCTAAATGTCCTCTTTGATAATTAATACAAAGGCATTGTTGAGCCCGACATACCAGGGATGATAGCTCACAAAATTATATTGTTATTCAGGAACCATTAGGGATTAGTAGAGGAAGCAGGATTGCATCGAGGAATCTTAGAAGTGACAATTAGGCGGTATGTTTGTCATTGTATTGGAGTATGGTTGGGAAGACAAGACTGGATGAGATAAAGGATATTGATGAGAAAATAGCTGTTGGATCCGGTTCAGTGGTCTGAATTAAGCAGGGGTTACTGGGCCCCACACGGGGGGTTGAGGACATTCACCACTCATGCCCCAGAATTGTGCAAACTGAGTACAAAATACACTTTTTTAGCACCGGACTCTCATGGTAGATGTGGATGAGTGAGCTAAGGCTTACTCAGGGGGATGGTGGAGGCTTAGGGGGTATTGTGTGGCAGAACTCATGCCACACAATACCCCCCAAATCGATATAATGTCCAGTTAGTGCTTGAACTTGTACTTTATTCTTACTACCACACAATAGTGGACTAACACTACCAACTCACACTTGCAGTAAGGAAAGAATAATGTTTCTAAACAATTGTACACTAGCCACTGGATGCTTTACTCCCTCAGGCCATGCCAGCACAATTGGGAAATATTGAGGGTGGTGCTAATCAGTGTTGTATTACAAGTGTATCAGCTGCTCTCTGCCCAAGAGAATCAGTGATCTCTTTGGGTCTTTTGAACTTTCAATGTTTCAGGTGTTACAGTCTCGCATCTCCTGGTTTTTCAAATGGCTTTGCCAAGCTGAGCTGACTCAGTGGCACATTCAGCCCCCTCAAGTAATAAAACTTGAGGGGGGGCCCTGAACAGTAAATAGTGGGGCTCCCCTTTGAGCTCACTCAGGAGCTCTGGGGCCAGGGTACTATACTGAGGGGACCCCCCTGGAGCACGCAAAGTTACAGCGGTATACCATGGTTCAAAATATGAATAAGGCCTCTTTATATCATTGTATTGCAGTACCCTTGCTTCACGCATGGTGTTGCATGGGCAACACAATACTTAAGTCAGATTTATAAACTAATATGTGTGTGGCCCAGTGTGTTGCTTGGTGAATCTGGAGAAATACAATCAGCGCAAATCGCTGTTTTGTGTTACTCTGCACACCATAATCTAATTTGCTGCTGAATTTCACATACATCTGTTTGCCATTCCACTGTTCAACTATACACTACTCCACTTTATGTTATTGAAGTACATACCACTCCAGCGTTCACCATGGTACTCTATGCCACTCCACTCAAAACCATCCCACTGTACGTCACTCCACTATATGCTATTCCGTTGTATGCCACCTCTCCACTGTGCACCACTCCAGTCTATGCCACACCACTCTATGCCAGTCCACTCCACACCACTCCATTCTATGCTATTCCATTGGGCACCACTCCACTCAATGCCATGCCACTGTATGCTATTACTCTGAACCCGAATCCGCTCCATTATACACTGTTTCAAACAATGCCACACCACTGTAAAACACCCCAATCTATGCTATTAAAGTATATTCAACTCCACTGTATGCCACTATGATGTTTGCCACTGCACTGTACGTCACTCCACTGTAAGTTACTTTACTATCTGCTATTCGACTCTATGCCACTCCTCTGTACAGCACTCCACTTTATGCTATTCTCCTGTATGCCACGCCACTCTAGTTTAATGCAAGCTGTTTCACTGAATGCCAATACACAATACTCTACCCCTTTCAACTCCACTTCAGAGTATGCAACTCCGCTCTATGCCACTCCATTCTAGGCTAGTCCATTGGATAATACTCCACTCTATACCACTCCACTGTATGCTATTCCAATCTACCCCACTCCATTGTATGCCATTCCACTCTGTGCCATTCCATGGTATGCTACTCCACTATACGCTATTCCTCTCTGTCACTCCACCGTACACCACCTCACCCTATGCTATTCCCCTGTATGCCACTCTATCTACAACACTCTACACAATGCATTTTCACTGTATGCCACTACACTCTGTGCTACTCAACTCTGTGCCACTTCAGTGTATGCCACTCCACTCTACACCACTCAATTCTACACAATTCCTTTGGATGTCACTCCACTCTACACTACTAATAATCTGCTATTCCACTCTATACCAATCCACTGTAAGCCACTCTAATCTATGACACTGCAGTGTATGCTGTTTCACTGTATGCCACTACACTATACACTACCCCACTCTACAGCACTTCAATGTATGCCACTCCATTCTATGTACTCCAGTGTATGCTTCGCTCTATGCCACTGCATTCTGTATGAGTCCATTGGAAATCACTCTACTCTACACCACCCCACTCTATGCTATTCGACTCTACCCCGCTCCACTGTATGCCAGTCCAGGCCACGCCACTCCAGTGTAGGCCTCTTTACTTTATGCTCCTCAACTATATGCTATTCTACTGTACGGTTCTCCACTGTATGCTACTCCACCCTGAAATATTCCACTCTACGGTACTCCAGTGTATTCCACTCCACTCTACTCCACTCCAATCTATGCTAGTCTACTGGACTCTACGCCACTCCACTGTATGATATTCCACTCTACCCCGTGCCACTGTAAGCCACTCTAGTCTCCACCACTCCACCATATGCTACACCAATATAAGCTATTCCACTGTATGCCTCTCCCCTCTACACTATTCCATTGTGTGGCACTCCACTTTACAACACTCCAATGTATGCAATTTCACTGTATGACCTAGGTGTTTGGACAAAATATTGGATTAATAACATTGGGAGGCAGAAATATAAAAAATAAATATTGTGATGTACTAATATTTCTGACAGGAATAATTGTTTTTTTAGGTATGTAATATAGTTTTTAATAATAAAGAAGTTCTTAATAATACAGTGGGAAAAGTAATGATTTTAAATATTAGAATGTGTTTTAGTTGATATATTAATTTTATGTATTACTATTGTTTATATAAAGGTTATTTATGTTTTAAAAATAGAATTTGTAATTCTAAGTGATTTAGAAGTTTTTAATTACATTTTTTTTAGTATTTCATAGCATCTTAGCAGGTTATTGGGTTCGTAAGTTGGTGGGTGAAAAATAAATGAAGTAATAATTAAGTATAATTGTTATTTAATTATGTAATTGATTTAAGTTATCTAATTTATGGAATACTTATTTATGTTAGTCATATTCTAGTTGTGGGCTGCTAAGTATGTAGGGGTTCAGTGTGGTAACATAATTGATAAATAATTAATACTGTACTCTTAATTGTTAATTAAAATTTTAATTTATTATTAATTATGTAAAATATAGAATACTGATTTACTGTGCTAATATTGTATTTACAGGATGCTGGGTTTGTAGGGGTTATGGGTAAGGAGTGATTTATTTAATAATTAACATTAATTTATTATTAATGATTATGCATATAATAATAATATAATTGAATTTTAAATATTACATTTATGAACATTTAATTATATTAGGTAGATTTTAGTTCCAGGGTGTTACGTATGTAAGGGTCTTGGCTGGGATGTCAATGAAGTAATAATTAACTAAAAATTAACTATGAATTACATTTTTATTTGAATATAAATATGCAAATAATAGAATACTTTTCTTCAGTCATATTTTAGGTGCAGTCTGCTAGGTTTGTAAAGGAATACAGTAGAAAGTTAATTAATTAAGGATTGAATAACATTTATTCATTATTTTAATCAGTAGCAATTATGTAAGTTTTTTTTTTATTGTTTATTACACACACACACACACGCACACACACACACACACAAACACATATATATTAAATAATAATTTTATCCTAGGGGCCTGATTCTGAAAAATAAACTTAGACTTGGGTTTAAGTTTACTGCTTTTTAGCATTCAGAAAGGTAAGTTACCAGTAGTAACTTTACTATTCATAATTTTACTAGTAAACTACTGGTGGTAAAGTTACTAGTAGTAACTTACATTTGTGAACACTAAAAAGTAGTGAACTTTGCCCTAACCAGCAAACTTAGACTTAGGTCTGAGTTTACTGCTTTTTGGTATTCACAAAGGTACGTTACTACTAGTAATTTTACTACTAGTAATTTTACTACTAATAACTTTACTACTAGTAATTTTACTATTAGTAAGTTTGCAAGTAGTAAAGTTACTACTAGTAACTTATCTTTGTGAATACCAAAGTGTATTAAGTCTAGCTTTACCTTTGTGACATTTATGTCAATACTTATATATGTAATAATGTATTTGAAATAAAATGCTTTCCCTATTCCTGTTTTTGCGTGTAGTAGGAATAGTAAAAGTAACCTGGTTGCAATTTGAGAATTTCCCTACTGTTCACTTTTTGAAGTGGGAAGAGTAAATTTCACTCCTTTGAAGCCCAACGTTTTCCCTACTGTTGGACAGACTGCACGGACTGGTGTCAGAATGTAAATTTTATCCCTCGAAAATTCAACACATTCCCTCCTTTACCCCTCCAAGTCCAACACTTTGCCTACTATTGTGCTGTTTGGAGTTGGGAATAGTCCATTTCACCCCTCCGAAATCCAACGTTTCCCTACTTTTGCACAGACTGGAGTGGGATGGCATATGTCAACCCTCCAAAGTCCAACACTTTCCTTATTGTTGTTTGGAGTGGGATAGCAAATTGTGTATTGTGTCCATTAACTAATACGATTTATCATTTTTTAAAATATTTATTATGGTTTTATTGTGTATATATATATATATATATATATATATTTATATATACACAAAAAGGAGAGGTCACAGGGAGGTTATAGCTAGGTTCTGAATTTACTCGCACAAAACCTGAAAAATTCTGCAGTTATAGTTGGAATTATTTCAAATAACTATAACTCGTGCCCTAAGGTAACTATAATTTTCGCCTTTGCCATGCACTGATGAAAACCCCAGATATTACAGCATTCATGACAACTTTTATATCATCATTAAAAATATCAATGAAACATTAGCAGTCCAACTATTGAAGAGAAACTGTTCATGATGAAGGCATGAGCTATAGTTACCTTAGGGCGCAAGTTATAGTTACTTGAAATAACTCTCACTATAACTGCTGAATTTCTATGGTTGTCTGGAAGCAAATTCAGAGACTAACTATAATATATCTGTAACCTTTCATTTTTTCAGTGAATTTCTATGTTTTTTTTCAATGTAAATAAAGATATAATTACCAGACGTTAATAACACAACCGGCGTGCACTGCTGAAAGTCATGCACAGAGGTGGTTAGCCGCACAGCCTTGCCCACTGCCAACCACCCCTATATGCACTTAATCCCACTCTGCACAGGGGCTTCATGCATGCTAGGTGGGGGGATGGCCTTAGGGCCTGGCCTTTGGCCAGCCCCCTGAATGCAAACAGCAACACATTGCGCACTCTTTGGCCGTGTGCAGGGGGGTTTGGTATGTGTGGGTTTTTTTTTTCATTGTTTCTCGCCTTCATTGCAGTTGCACACTCAGGGTCACATTGAATGCTACGTTGAATCTACGGATAAGCCAAAAAATATTTGGGCCAATTTTTTCCATGGGACCCCCTCCATGTGTCCTATGGGGTCAGGACACCTGTATTCTGACCCCTTATGTGATTTTTCCCCCGTCCAAACCGAGAAACAAAATGGTGGCTGTAACGTTTCTGTAAGGTTGTGGCCAGCCAATCAGGGCCATGCTTTTGGGTCCGGATCCATGGATTCCAGCTGATGGATCCACAGAGGATTCATATCTATAGATGTACAATTTTCTTTATCCTTTACTAACTCTGAAACAACTAAACAGATTTACACCAAATAACAAAAAGAGATCTTTCTAGACCAAGATCTAGCTTTATGCCAAATGTGGTGTCAATCTGTTCAGCGGTTTGGGCTATAGTCGTCTTCAAAATCCCTCTGAGAAATTGCATGAGGAAAATGCGTTCTGGGTCCTCCCTTTTTTTAGTCCTTGCTTGATGAATCACGCCATCACCCCACAATTTTCCAAACAGCAGCTGAAGTGATTTGTGTTCAAGTTTTTAAAGTATTATGAAGATTCATCGAATGGCACCTAAGTTATTGGCAAAACAAAAAAAGCTTTACCTATGTGAATTAGGTCCTAACTATAACTATCTACTGACCGAGTCCCGATAAAAAACATAAAAAAAATACAAAGGGGCAAGGTAGAAATACTCTGACACTCTAGGCCCGGTGATGAGGTCATAGAGGACCCTTTGAGCCAAAAATGTTTTTTTTAGATTTTACTGCAAATTTACTGAGCAGACACAAATCTACAGTAATTAAAAAAAAAAAAAAAAACAAGCACTGGTTTCGAGGTCCCAGAGGGTAGATTTATAAATATAATTGGGGGTGGCCATGACCGCCCTCCCCAGGCCGATTTCATCCTCTGGGTCCTGACCTAATACAAAAAAGGGTGAGAGGACCACAAGACCCCCCACTCCTTGTCTCATTTTGGGCCTGGGAACCCCTGGTCAATGTGGTAAATGGGGAAGCGGGTCATGCGGCCCTCCCACTGGGCTGATTTTGCCCTTGGGGACCACCACCCCAGGTCCCAGCCTTACAAATTTAGAAGGAGGGGTAACACAGCACCCTTCCAGGTCTAATTTCAGCCCCAGGACCCCATCTCCTGAGGGGGGTTGTGGGCCCCTACCCCTTTGTAATAAGGGAGATGGGCTCCCTGTGTCTGAAATCGCCCGAGAGGAGGCTGCATGCCCCTTTGGAAAATGTCTGGGCCCTGGGAGATAGGGTAAATGGGTTCGAAATTGGCTCAGGGAGGAGGACTGCATGCCCCCTCCTTCTTAAATTATTGGTGGCCCCTGGGGGATGGGGTTCACAGGCCCTAATATAGCCCAGGAAGGGAGCTGCATATCCCCTCCCCTAAAATAAATGCAGCGGGCCCCAGGAGATAGGGTTTCCAGGCCCAAAATCAGCCGAGCGAGAGAGACACCATGCCCGCATCCCCAAACAAAATTTGCCAGGCCTGGGGGATGGGGTGCCATTCTAGTACACTCTGTGACACCTTACAGCACACCACTCCTCTCTGCCACATGTCACAACACCGTGTGAGACAGCACTCCACTCTGCAATACTCCCTGCCACAATTCTACTTTATGACACCCAACTCAACAACACTCCACTCTACATAACTCTACTCCACTGTAGCCCACTCAATGCCACTCCACTCTGCAACATTCTGCTCCATTCTATGCCACCTCTACAACACTCTACTCAATGACAGTCTACTTGACGACAGTCCAGTCGACGACACTCTACTGTATGAAATTCCATCCCTCTTTATAGCACTACCATGTACTCTATGACATGCCACTTCACTCTACACCACTACAGTCAAGAAGACTCTACTCTACTGTTTGGCTCTCCAGTCTACGCCACGCTGCTCCACTCTACGACACTCCACTGCACTAACTCTCCATTGTTCTACACAATGTGCCACTTCACTGTACTCCATTCAACTCAAGAAGACTCTAATTGACTGTATGCCCCTCTACTCTGTGGCACTCTACTCCAGTCTATGACACTGTACTACACTCCACTGTACAACGTGCCACTCTACCATAACTCCACTGTACAGCATTTTCCTCCACTGTAGTGTATGAGGAACCAATCATTATCACTTCACTGTACAACACTCTAATCTACTGTAATTCACTCTATGCCATTCCACCAGTGGTGTAATAAAAATTAATGCCCCCCCCTGCAAAGTACCTTTGAGGGGGCACCCTCTCCCCTGGACCCAGTCTGAAGCCTGCTGCCCATGCACAGTGTTCTGTGCTGAGGGGCGCCCTGGAGCTTTCCCCCAGCACCGCAGTGGCTGTGGGGGCCTTTGTTAAACCACTGCACTCATCTCTGTAACACTCTACTTCACGCTTTGCCACTCTACCAGACTGCACTGTACAACACTCCACTCTTTGACACTTCACTACAGACACTCCAGTCAGTGACACTCCACTGTACGACACTGCACTCTACGACACTATGTTCTACGACACTACACTCAACTTTATGCCACTCTACTGTACTCTATGACACGCTACTCCCTTCAATGGCATTTTGCAACATTATACTCCACTCTATGCAGCTCTATGACCCTCTATGCAACAACACTCCATTTGACAACACTTTTGAAATCTCCTGAAACATATTATTTGTCATAAGTAGTTTATTATAAAATAAAGTCAGCACTGACGTCCCAAGCGCCTGCCCCAGGCTCAGACAGTCTGTAACTCCGTGAACACTCGAACCACCACTGGAACACCAAAACAAGAATAAAGGCTAACATTCCAACTGGCATTCGTTTTTTTAACTAAAGAAAATAAACATTGGATCAATATATACTTTATATCTGCTCTTAACTCTCATCATAACACAGCTTCTCCTCCTCAACCGAAACAAGAACTTTTCAACTAAAACTCACATTATCAATTTCAAACAATTCAAAGACCATTAAATACTTGGTTTTATCAACATTCATCCAAGGTCTGACGATTGTCTCTTTAAATCTTCTATTGTTACAAACGCTTCATTATGAATCTGTACATTTTGCGCACTATTTTTTATAATAATTATTGAAATTTTGCATTCAGTACCTCCTCAATTTCAGTGCTAGAACCCTCACCATGACCAGTGCTTTTTACACAGTCTTCCTCTTGTAGCCAAATATTCACATTTGAATTGAAATTTCAACCTTGTCCTCCACACTGTGTATTCACATTTTCACTAGGTTCATAAGTGACATAATTATCTATATTAATATCCATCTCAAATATATATCCTTCTTTGTTGTGAGTATGCGTCTCTATTTTCTCCCCAACTTTTCCAAGTTTGTTGTCCCCACCAGGAACGTTAGCAACATCCCTTTTATTTCACCCTTTACCATCCTCCACCTTTACAGCATGTTTGGAAATGCTCACAACTGTGGTTGCTAGGTAGAATGGCGATCCTCATCTATACTTATCCATCGGTCTCCTAATTCTTACTCTCTCTCCCACCGAAAATGATACATCTTTTACACTTTTTAGGGTATCATACTGTTCTTTGCTGGCCACTTGCAATTTTTCCACTCTTACTTTCACCTGATCCGTATTCTGGATACCTGTATTTACATTCATGTCCTTCTCTACCCACTTAGGAGCCAACTCGTTACAAGACTGCCATCCTTTTGACTTTACAAAAGGGGTATAACCAGTAGTAAAATGTGGGGAATTATGAAAATACTATACTCTTTCTGCCACCGCATCCTGCACCAGTCTTCCAGCCATTTTGGCAACCTGCATGGTTTATCTTTGAAAATAGCATCATGTTTGTCAAAAACATCTGTCAAAGAGTATGTTTTCACTTCTATTTTTTCCACCAAAGTGATGGGACAATCAGTACCTGGCTTTAGTGCCATCCCGAACTTCCCTTAGTCTCTCCACCCCAGTATGTTGTAACCCTTCTTTGCTACATACATTTTTGTATCAATGGATTTGTGTTGGTACTGAATCTTTTCTTCATAATAACCCATCATGACTATCTCTTGGCCCCCAAATGCATCAGTGTTAATTTATAGAGGGAATAGTGTGATCATTTTCCAATTATCATTGTAAAACAAATCTGAGAATATTGTAGTGGGTGATTCTGAATTTACTGTAACATTTATATCTACATATCCTACTTTCACTTCACAAATCGGATCTCGATTTGAACATTTCATATTTTTAAATGATGCATCTACAGAAGATAACATGTTAACTGATAATACACATTTCTTAAATGTTGTAATTGTTTTCTTGTGAAGAATTAGTGTATTTCCACTGTAACACTAAGGTCATCTTTAAAATGATTTTCTAGTCTTTTTATCTCTTCGATAAAGACATCCCATTGCTCTGAAGATGAAGGAACCATCTGAGGTTGATGGCTGAAAATTCTTGACCTTTTGTTCATAAACAGTTGTACAAAATCACTTTCTTCATAGTTGCCAAAAAATTCTAAACATCAATAGCTACTAAATAACTTTTGAATGATCTGTACCAATGGTGCCATTTTGATCTAGGAACGCCAGCTTCTGGTAAAAGAGGTACTGGTAAATTAGCAGTTTGCATATTTGTAACAACTCACTGTAACACTTTTCAAGATAGAACAGAAGAAGAAAAAATGCTGTGTTAAGACAAGAACGTGTAAGCGTGCCAGTCACTGAGCAATTGAACGAGCTCTTGTAAGCATGCTTGTCACTGAATATGTAAATATGAAAGCGTGCTAGTCACTGAGAAGTAGTCAAAATGCTATAAATAGCATTAGTGTGCTTATCACTGTATTAATGTTGCTTGACAGACACCTTTAAGGGTGCCCGTCACTGTACAATACTGTGTTTACAAACAAAATGACTAGTTATTTGTGGACGTACCAATTGATGTGATGCACTTCTTATAATGATGAAAGTAATGAAGCCCAATCATCCAAGATGGCCTCCTGAGGTCGTACATTCAGTTTCTACGGATGATGGGCCTTGTATACAATGGTCATGCGTAAATAGTTCTTCCTCAAGAAAGTAAAATATAATCAAATACCAGAGCACAAGAATGTGACCAACTGTGTCTCTGTCTAAGCCTTAAGTCACCAACTTTATCAGGTAATGTTCAAACATATATAAAGTTAGAAATGTCTCATAAAATCACTAACTGCCACCAGCAATCCATACTGTTGGTATGTAAAAAGCATGTAAGTATCTTGATGCATTGCAAAAATTAAGGAATCCCAAATTAAAAACAAGGGATCTTACAAATCAATGGCGTAACATACTCTGTTATACCTGTTGCAGGACTTTAAGAAGTGAGTGAAGAATGTGGGATCCGTAACCAGTGCTGAGCACTCGTCACCAAAATATGTTGGATCTTTGCACAGGACACATATTATTTGTCATAGTTCATTATAAAATAAAGTCAGCCCTGATGTCCCAAGCAGCTGCCCCAGGCTCAGACAGTCTATAACTCTGTGAACACTCGAACCGCCACTGGAACACCAGAATAAGAACAAAGGCAAACTTTCCAATTGGCATTAGCTGTTTAGATTTTTAGATTGAGTGTAAGCGTTCGACCTCTTGTATATTTTTAACTATATTTCTTCTGTGGGCTTGCAGCTATTTTATTTTTTAGTTTCTGTGTCATTTAAAAATCCTTGCTTGCTAGTGGTCAGTCATGCCTCTTTGTCCCTCCTTCTTCTGTGTGGGAGCAGGGACCAACTACTGTAGACTTATGCTTTGTCCTGTTTATCTGATCTGTAGGGGACTTTTTATTTTACTTTGTTTCCTGCTCCTGTCCATGGAAGCTACCCTTTTTATTTGCAGAGCATTCTTGCTCAGAGTTTAGCTATAAACAAGGCTATACATTATGCTGTTATCTTTGTCACATTTGGTCTTTGTGAGCTCTATGCACCCTATCCCGGCTGCCTGGCTTACACCCTTCCTTGGCCTCTCTGTTGCTTACAGCCTAGGCACCCAGCTCTACCTGGGCTCCACAGTCCTTAGAGACAGTGCCCACTTCTGTTCCATACTGGGATACCACTCGAGCTCCATCAGTGCACCTCAGATCACACACTCCGAGCCCTCAACTGTGCCAGGAATCATACACGTGCTGTCTTCCAGAGCACCTCAGTTCTTGCAGTCAATACACTCTGCTGCTCCAGTACTGGGACCTCGGGTGCGGCTCAATCAATGCAACTCAGTTCACACACTCCGAGCCCTCAGCCGTGCCAGTGCCAGGAACCTCACACTTGCTGTCTTCCAGAGGGCCTCAGTTCTTCCAGTCAGTACACACTGCTGCTCCAATACTGGGACCTCAGGCGCAGCTCCATCAGTGCACCTCAGTTCACACACTCCAAGGCCTCAGCCATGCCAGTGCCAGGAACCCCACATGCTCTGCCTGCCAGAGCACCTCAGTTCTTCCAGTCAGTACACTCTGCTGCTCCATTACTGGGACATCGGGCGCCGCTCCATCAGTGCACCTCAGTTCACATACTCCAAGCCCTTCAGCCATGCCCGAACCCCAGACATGCTGTCTGCCAGAGCACCTCACTTCTTACAGTCAGTACAGTCTGCTGTTCCAGTACTGGGACATTGGGTGCCGCTTCATCAGTGCACCTCAGTTCACACACTCCAAGCCCCTCAGCCTATCCAGAACCCCTCACACACTGTCTTTAAGAGCACCTCAGTTCTTACGGTCAGTACACTCTGCTGTTCCAGTACTGGGACTTCGGGGACAGCTCCATCCGTGCGCCTCAGTTCTAACCTGGCAAGGTCACTTCCTTTCCTATACTGGGACCACGCTCACATACAGTTCCATTACAGCAACTCAAATCCAATATTCAGTCCCACTGCCAAGCCAATACTAGACCCAAAAGAGCGAAACACAGCTCAGCCACTGCACCTCAATTCTAACACCCAATGCCACTGTGGATGGGAACCATCACAGCTCTGCCAGAATCCACCATCTCTAACATTCAGAGCACATTTCTTCTCCGTACTAAGGCTCACACACACTCCCTACAGGACTCCTTTCTTCTGTGGCTCAGAGGAAATGCCACTTCCTTGCTGGGCCCTACTCGCAGCTTCACCAGGGCACCTCCAGGCTAACACTCAGCAACACTGGAACGCCAATACTAGGGTCCACACGTAGCTCTATTAACGTACCTCACTTCTGGACTTGTGTGCCAGTTAATATTTCAGTACTGCAGCCCACATACACCTCTGTCAGTGCACCTCAACTCTAACCTGCAGCGCCCCATTATTCCAATATCAGGAATTTCACGACGTGCTGTTCCTCATTCCTCTCCCGCTGCCTTTCTGTTATTCCAGAACTATGCCTGGACCAAGCTCTGTCTAGACCTCAAACCTGATCTGAAGCTCTCCAATATTGCTGTATTGGGGTTCACATACAACTCTGCTAATGTACCTCCTTCTGACCTGCAGTGCCCCCTGCTGTTCCACACTATAACTTCTGTTTAGGGACATGGGGGAGCCAATTAAATCTATTCTTAGCTGCCATCTTTATTTGGGAGGGTCTGGTTCACCTATCTCACTCCGTTCTTTCCATAACTCTGTTTATTCTCAATGTTTACTTTCTCCTTCACTTTTCTCTTTTCCGATCTTAAAATCCACATTTGCTCTTTCTTTCGACTTTTTATTTCTTCGCCTCTCTCTTTTTTTATTTCCCCCTTCCTATTGATACCTCCTCTTTCAAACTTGCAAAAACTTGGTTATTTCTTTCCTTGTTTCGTTCCTTTCTGTTTTTTTCATCAGGTGTTCATTCTTTCACCAGTTTTTTCTCTTCTCTTGATTCTTTCTTTGTCTTTTTTATATGTTCTTTCCTTTGACTCAGTATGCATCCTTTCACTTTTTTAGATCTTTCTTTCTCTGGCATTTTGCTTATCTTTATCTGTCAATCAACGTTTTACTATAAATCCCTCCTTTTCCCCTCTGTATGTGGAAGCCATAAGTTACTTGTTGTGACCCGAATATCACCTTGGTTTTCCCATTCTGTGTCTGTGTGAAATGTGTCAGTACACACATGCCCTGGTTCTTTCGCTGCTTGTTTCTCTCACCATCTCTCGTTTTTTTCTCTTATGTTCATTTTTCTCTTTCTTTTCATACTTCTTTCACTATTTTTTCCTCTTTATTTTTCGTTCGCTAGCTACCTTCCATTTTTTTTTTGTCTCACACATTTGCTTTATTTCTTCTCTTAGTTGTGATTTCATTTTCTTGTTCTTTCTTTCCCTTCTTGCTTTAAGTTCTTTGCAACCCCATTCTCTTTCTTCCTTTTGATTGTTATATACCTTTTGCTTCTCTTTTTCTGCCCCATCAGCTTTCTTTCCAGGGGTCTAGTTACAAATGGAGCAATAGGTGCAGTGGCACCGGGGCCCAGAGACCTACGGATCTCACTCATCTATAATTACTGCTGTATTTTCCTACCAAAATTGCAGCCAACCATTTTCTTTTTTTACTCCAGGGCTCATGACGCCACTTATCCTCTCCATCTTTACTCCAAACTCCCTCTTCCTTTCACCCTCCAATCGGTCCCAAATGATATTTTTGCTATGGTGTTTTGAGCATTACACTCTAATGCCAAAAAGATTATTTCTGATCAAGGTTTATGTAATTATTGTAATGTTTTAAGATAGAGGAAAAAGGTAAATGGAAGTGCTTTGGTCAAATGCTGGGCCCCTGGAATTATATGGCAGAAAAAGACAACATTATGAGGCGGGGTTGACCAAATTACGTGGCAAGAAAAGTCCAGTTATGAATTTACGATGCCAGTAGCTCTAACTCAAGAAAATGTGAGACCTATTGCATTGCAAATGCTTCTTAACTAATGAAAATAAACATAATATCAATATATACTGTATATTTGTTGCTTACTCTCGTCATAAGCACTCCAAGTGTTGGCATTCCACTTGACAACACTCCACTCTACGATTTGAGACACATTTTATAAAAATTTAAAAAACATGTAAATTCAATGGAAAAAAAACAAGTTAAAGCGTAGTTATAGGTATGAAAACATTATTTATTCTTTCTAAATAAAACCAACTTAAATTACACAAACATTAGAAATTCTGAAGCTATAGTTATAACTTGCACTTATAATGTGTGCCCCGTCTGAAATCTTCTACAAATTGTGCCTCTGTACACACTATTATGAACTCGCTAGCCACACGTTAACCATAATTCAGCACTCTACCATGTACAGTGTTCTCATAAAAATGTAATTACAAGTCATAAGTCCTGTTAAGAATGCTATCATTTTACATGCTACAAATCAAGTAATACGAAACGGTATAAGCAGGCACGTACAAGACATGAGTTAAAGAGGCCCGCAGAGAAATCAAGGCTACACAGACTTGGTATTCGGCATCCTTATTTGATAGCTCCAGCCACAGGCTGCTAAGAAGAAGCTTGGCCACAGGCTGAACATGTCTGAATATCAGCCTGATCTCTCAATATTTAAAAGATATTTTGTTTCACACTTCACACAACTGAAATTCATGTTTACTTTCTCGCTCCATGTTTACAGCCCATGAACTGTGCAGTAGAGCGAAGCGAAGTGCCATACAATCAGAAACTATGCTGCCTCGGGAAATTGATGAATACCTCATAAATCCAGACCCCTTAAACACTTCATTGATCGGCCATGAAGCCTGTAGTCCTCCTACAGTGAGGGTAGTGAGGTACATAGCAGACAAGACCAATGCTCTCTTACGTTCAGGGACTTAACCAATACAAGTCAGTCCTACCGTAAAGCAGCAGGTCAGCAGTCAGTGCTTATACTGCGAGGCCATTCCCACTGCAGTACATTCATAACTGAAGCTACCGAGCCAAGATCTGAAGCCTTCATGCAAAGAGGACTTTATCCCAACATCTCCTAGCATCTCAGTCTGGTTCAATTCAGAAAGTGTGCTTCTATAGTCCTCAAACGATGATGTCGTTTTCCAGTGACTCTCCTCGTGGCTGCTTACATTTTGATTTGTAATTCAAGTCCTTTCTGAAGCGAGCGAGTCTTAGTAAACCGTCAATTACAGCAAGGAGTCCTTCACTAAAATGTTCCATTTCAGGGTGTCTGAGGCCAAAACACCTTGGTCTATGTCCTGGTACAGTAAGGGAATTGCAGTATGGTCAATTCCTGTCTCACACTAGCAGGCAATTGTCCCACAATAGGCCTCATTCACTGCAGCTTAATCTCTCCCGAAGCCATTGAAAGTTGGCCATCAGCCTTAAACAGAATGGTCCTATTATGGTCTGAGGCCTGCCAGCTCTGGTTTGTACCTCACATGCAATGAGGACCTTTACCAGTGTGGCAAGTCCTCTCCGGAGTTGCTTAGACTCATCTGCAGCCATTAAACAGGGCAATTTACAACAAGGCCAGGCTGGTCATTCTGACTTCCCCCAATGTTCCGCCACAACCATCTCTGTCCACTTCCCAAACCCCCACTCCACTCCACCCACCCCCCCCCCCCCCCCCCCCCGGCACACGCCTCCTTCATGATCTGAGGGTCTGGTTTCAAGATGTATTCTTCAGGCCGGGTCTAGTGTCACGTGTAGTCTTAACAGAGTGAGGACTTTCAGCACAACACTATCAGCAAGTGAATGCTCCTGTGCTTGCAGCCCCCAAGCAATGAGGGGCCCTTGGCTCTTTGCCAATGAAGGGTTGGAGAAGGGGGTCTCTGGGGAGAAGCTTTAAACAGAAATAATAAATCACAAAGGTCAACAGTTTATGAAGTGAAGGTTCCCGACAGATGCTGAGTCCCGGGTTGTTCACCAGATCAAAATTCTTTCTTTCAGACAATACTGGATTTCTTTCTCAGGCCCAGAAAGCACATCTCGGAGGAAAACATCCCAGGTGCAGAAACAGCGATGGGGTCAGGAATAATGAGAGGGTCGTTTGCGAAATATCCACAACAGGCAATCGGGTTCTCTGTGTTACACAGTCCTTCTGCTTCACAGTGCGTGCAGGTACTTGCAGCACTGTACGCCTTTTTTTCTTGCGTAGTTGCGTATAGTGTGGCTAAAGCACGAGGAGAAGGACAGAGAAAGGGAGAAAACAGTTGGAGCACAGAACGAATCAGTACAAGCCTGCCTGTCTCTGTTCCTATCTCTCTGATAGAGAGAGAGATGAAAAGGAAGGGCGGAAGAAAGGGAGTCTCTGCTTCTATCTCTCTCATAGGATAAAGAGATGTATGGAAAGAAAGAGCGAGAGAAGGGAGCGCTTCAAAGAATGGGAGATAAAAGGTGCATCATGAGAAATATCAGTGCAAGCCTCGCTCTGCCTGTGTGTCTACCTCTCAGAAAGAGAACACGAAAGAGAGAGAGATGCATATTTATGTAAAAAAAAAAAGGAAGAGGTGGTACAGATAGAGAAAGAAAGAGAAACTACTCTCAGGCCCATAGTTTTAAAAAGTTTGCACAGTCTTTGAGTATTTTTTGACACAAAAGAGGTGCTAACTTAACTCCATATTTATAATTTGATGCTAGACCCGTATAGCATCAAAATATGTGAGTTAGCATCACTTTTTGAGAGCGCCAACTCACCTTGTGTCGTATTGCGACAATGATATGCAAGGTAGGCTTTCCCTTCCAAAAACTGATGCTAGCCCTCCAGTGCCATATTTACCTCCAGACGCAAAAATGACGCACACTAAGGAAGCAGACCCAAAAAATGACGCACAGGCCGATTTGGGTAAAAGTTTAACTCCTGGTTAGACTAGGCGTTAAAAAGAGGCCCACACAAGACCAATTAAGGAAAACACACAGAAGAAGCATTTACATCCTCCAGGACAACATGGAAGTGTTACTGCCCCAGCTTGGCACACGCCTCAGACATCAGCAACAACAATAGGTCCCTCCACCACCACTACAGCAACCCCAAACACCACCACAGCAGCCACAGAGGCAGTGCAGAAGGCGGGAGAGTCTTTCGACAGCGTACAACCATCCTTGGGCTCAGAGAACAAGATGTCATCAGGACTTACCGTCTGAACCGGGAGTCAGTTGTATGCCTACTGCATCACAATTGTGCCAGACATTACTGCAAGGGTGGCAACTCCAACAAACATACCACCCATGACCAGACTCCTTGCTGTCCTCCATATGCTGGTGTCTGGGTCTTTTCAGACAACGGGTGCGCAAGTGTCTGGTATATCCCAGCCATCCTTCTCGGTCTTCCTTCCGAAAGTTCTGGACGCAATCAAATGCCTCACACCCCACCACATCTGCTTTCCAAACACCCAGCAACCGCAGCAGGAGACCAATCAAGGTTTCTATCTAATTGCTGGGTTCCCGCATGTGCTGGGTGCAATGGACTGCACCCATGTCTAAAAGGTGCCAGTTGCAGCAACCGAACACCTATACAGGAACCACAAGCACACCCATTCCATAAATGTGCAGGCTATTGTGTACCACCATGGGCTCTTCATAAACATCCTTGCAAAATACCCCAGAAGCATATATGATGTCTACATATTCCGGCATTCCATCATCAACAAGCGGTTCCAGTATGGTCAATATAGCAATAGTCTTCTCGTAGGTAAGCCACTATACCAAACATTACACATACAACACATCTACAATGTAGGACAAACCACACTAAACACACATGGGCAGGGGAACACAGATGTACAGACAACAACACATATGCCACATGCCACACTACACCACAATCATTGCACATCACACACACACATATACATCCACATGTACATAATAAGGCCACAACCTGACAGGCACACCACATGAGGACAGGTGGAGCTATTGTCCCTCTGCATACAGAAGCTGGGCACAAACTACGACAAGTGTCCACAGGTTGACAACGAAATGCAGATCCCACACCCATTACACCTAACAATGTTTAGCTCAGCAATTTAATTGCATAGGCCATGTCAATGTAAACAGAGTCATACATAGTCACAGCCCCACATCAGTCATGCGATACAGGCATCCGGCGGGACCAGTATCAAATGCCATCCAAGTGCTGGCATGATCAGCTAAATATCACCTACACATACCTGACATACTTAGAGTGTGCACATTCACCTGTCTGCTGCATTGTGACGCACACATAGGAATACAACATTACCTGCCATTAAAGACCATGGGGCAGAATGATGAGAAGTCGTGCAGCACCTAGTCCAGTGCCACCTCACATGTACCCCTGAGCACCCCCTAACGTCACCATGTGTGTGCTGTATACAAGAAATGGTCCACCATGGCACAGAGTTTGTGCAATACTATAAAGATCATGGATGCTAATTTAGGACTCTGTAGGAGAATAGTGGACATACCTGCCCTTTCATGCACCGTGCATAGGGACCCATGTAAAAGAATGGCATGCCCCCTAGCAACGAATGCATTTAGCATGTGTTGAAAATTTCTGTGGCAAATCATGTATAGGAACTTTGGAGCTTCCACTGCACCAACGTCTGATTATCCTACAAATGTGTGATTCACATTGTAGTACACTTGATGGCTGGCACACCAATCACCTGGCACAAAGGGTCACTACATGGTGCACTGCATGCGTACTGCCACATGGTAACTTTGAGGCCAGAGTTTGGCTTTGTAGGGCTACCATGGTGTCTCTACATATGACACAACTGTGGTGCAAGGAGGTATACCAGAAGCAAGTCTGAATCACCATCCCACCTAAACCTAACCACTGCCATGGTATATACCAAACCACTATCAAGCTTTACAAACACATCTTTTCTCACTCCTTGGCAGCTGACCAAGGTTATGGCGTACACTCCATTTGCCAATCCCACAACGATGTAAGAATGTGCATAAATGAAGGGCACAGAAGAACACGCATTGTGGAGGGGAGGACATTTGGGCTTCTGAATTTCAAAGTTCAAGTGCCTGGCCCTGACATGAGGAAGCCTGTTGTATGCTCCACCACTGGTATGTAAGATCATACTGGTATGTGCAAGCCTGCACAATATGTGTATATGGACCAATGTTCCCTAAAATGAACAGGTAGATGTCCCCAAAGAGGAGGAGGATGACAATGGTGCAGCACATTTGGACCAGGAACTACATAACTCGGATGCAGGAGTTCGCAGGAGACTACTAATTGTACAGAACGTTTAGACATAGTAACTCTACAATTATTATACCTTTGTAAATATCACCAATAAAACACTTTCCACTGAATTTCCTTGGTCTACTAATTCTCCACTACATATACCATTGGAATGTAACTCTAACCTCAGAGAGCAGGTAAGAAACACAACAGTTACAAGTTTGGTAGCAACATAGTGTGTGATGTAATGGGTCTACTGCCTCCATGTCACACATCAGTGTCACATAACTCACGGACATGTGACTTTTCAAAGCCCTGATCCATGCACCACAACATATAACGTGCCGTCAAGTGGTCAGTGTGCTAATTCCTAGCCCTTTCCCCACATCATCACCATACTTGGCAGGATGTATGCAAGGGGGGCATACATAAGGTAGGGTTGATTATCAAATCATCTTTAAGTAACGTAGGAACAGAGCAGTGTCACATCTCAGGGGGATTGCTGTTTTGCCATTACTGTGCATGTATGGCAAGGGGGGGGACATCATTGGTAACTATTGACCTTCAGTAACTGCACAGGGTTTGTAACCAATGTTAGAGGCAGACCCTGCACTGCGTATCGATGGGCTTATGTCCTAGCACTGCCTTTGGCACAACCCTGACCCATGGTGCGCTGTACCTCGCTTATGGCACATACACATTGGCTGTGGAGTGCGCTATGTGTTGCCAGACAAAAGAAGCAGCAGTGGGTGCTGAACCACTATCCAAACATATGACCCATTGTCTGGATCTAAAAATAAAATGGGACCATGCACCACCTAATTATTGTCTGGGTGGAATGTAGGCAGAGTGTGTTCCACTTCCTATGTACATTATATACACACTTGTCACACAAATCTGCTATCTTGACACATGCCTACAGCAAATCCAGATATACATGTGAAGACTGATGTACGGGTGTATGGCCTAGGTAGCAAAGGCTTTACAAGAAGCAAAAATGGTTGACATGTGTCGCCATGGTAACCTAGTATGCTCTGTATAACAACATCACACAGCACATAGCAATACACACCACTCATAGTCACTCAAATGCCAGGCCAAGAGCAAGGTACCAGCAGTGACAAATTTTCCAAATTTGTTTTGGTTTCCAACATGCCAATCAGGTGTGGGATGTGCAAGTATTTCCAACAATGTCCAAACATGCCAGAAACCAATTAAAACATAAATGGGAGTAGAAGTAGACAGATATGTTGTATTTGGCTAATGAAAAGGCAGCACTGAGATGATTTCACACATCAACATCAGACAGTCATGGTAAGTCCATAGGTTATGGAATGCAGGAATAACTGCATACCCATGTTCAATGGAGGATGTGGATGGACAGCTGAGAAATACCCACAGATACTTGGAAATACAACATGGGAGGTCACTAGGAGATGACACAAGAGCTGTGGCAGGTGTAATGTCGTGTGTGTGGCACTCATTGTATTTGCAAAGCCCGGCAATGGGACGGTAACTATCATGCAGCCAGTATTAGAAGATTTGTTCATCAACAATTTACACAAGTCACACGTTGCATCCTGTCCATGTATGACCAGACAATGTTGCTGTAGAAGCTTTGTTCAAAGTGTAAGCAGCCTAAAGAATGTCAACAATGCAGGACACAAAGTAGTCCTTACAAGTGATGCGGTATAACGTGGAGAAGGAACACACGTAGACAATACTGACTGTGCAACACATCAATGTCTGCATTTGATCACCCATCATATGTACAGAGAGGGTGGGTAGGTCAGTACATAACCCAGTAATGCTTGCCACTACTAAAACCTGGTAGTTGCCCATTGCATGCCAACATCACAAGAGGTAGTGACAGATAACACCATCTGTCCCCTGGCATGTTCCCAAAATAGAAGTCACAACAGAGATACAACCCCTAAACAAGCTGCCCAGGGAAATTTCCAAGGACATCAAATGATGAGACATGTCCTACACGTGCAAGAAGCCAGTCCTCATTACATGATAGGGGAAGGCTGACATCAAGTACCCAGGGGGAAAAATTGATATCCCAGGGTATTTGATCACAACTGTGCATGTGTCTGTCTGCAAGGGACTGTGCATTGCTCTGCTGATTAGCAATCATGAAGAGGCTAAATCCCCGCCCAAAACACCCTAACTCAACTGCTCCTGCTACATAGACCTTTGACATTGTCAGGAGCCTGATGCATGTGCACAGTGGACTGAGTAGACAGGAGCTCCGTAAACCTGCGCCTCAATATGCAACCCTGGGTCTGTGTCGGCATAAACATTCCCACGCTAGTAATGAAGAGTAGGCTGCCGTCTTTGCGAGACTGCAACACTGCAACACAGTGGTATGCCATTGTATGTGACAGTCATAACAAACATGATGAGGACAATTGTGAGTGCCTGGTTGGTGGCATGCACACATATACCAGATAACTCAGCACACATGTACCACATAAAATGGCACTGGCCTGGTAATGTGTATTGGAGTCTGACGAAAAGGCAACTTACCACTGATGTAAGTGCATATGTATCACATGATCATTGACAGAAATAAATTACCTTCACATGTGTTCCGGCATACGGAAACATTGTTGGCACTGATATGACTACACAGGCATTTGTCAAAAGTCCAACTTGTGTCCATGAAGAAAGATAGATATGTGAGGTTTCATATCGCAGGAACAAACCACTGTAGTCATATGTTACTGAAATGATACTACACATATCTTTGCACACACACGGCTTATAGCAACCTTCATAGACACTAAGATGCATGGTGAACTATATGTCACACGTGTAGCAGATCATCATGAAGGCTAAACAAACAACACACCTCAGAGCGGACACAAATGTACACACAAATTGCCAGGGGTAATGTGATTTTAACCAAGCCAAAATCCACTGTATACTCTGTGTACAAGTTGTCATGGTTGTCACATGCCTTTCCATGAATTGGACATAGCCCATCATATCTATTGTGCTGTTGGTATGTATACATTTTGTATATCAGACATAACAATGTGGTACACCAACAAATATGCGTTAGAACACACATGTACACCCATAGTACACATGTGCTAACATGTATGTGGACACAGTGACTGTAGCTACATATGCACATGTGCACAAGGTATATGTCATTGCATACATCACACACATAAACAAAGATATAGGTTGAACATACCAATGTCACCATCAAGATATGAATGGTATGCACATACCTGTAGCCACACCATAATGACAACATTATTGCATAGATCCTGTGTCATGATATGTAAATCTGTGTGCACTCTAGGCCTACATAGCAAATTTCCACGTATTCCTATCATGCGTCAACATTTTTTGACGTAAACTGCTCAATTCCATACTCCCCCAATGCCAGAAAATGATGCCCGACCCCTGAGCGTCTGTTCCAAGTCCATAGACCTTGTCACGCAGAATGGGACAAAATCAACGCATGACGGTCATGCGTCAAAAAAATGACGCATAACCGAAAACGTGACGCACAGCCCCTGGGAAGTGATGAAACAGGACACCCTGCCTGTATATATGGTGCATTAAGTTCACTTTGACTTCACAGTCTTATTGTCTGTGACTGTGTGGGGGTATGTGGAGCTGGTGTTATTAGTAGATTGGAGTCTTTGGAGTGTTTGTGTACTGTGTCCTGTAGCTGTTGTGTCTTTTTGTCTTTTAATCAGTCTTTTGTAGCGTATTTATACTGTATCTGTCACTGTATTATGGGGTGTTTATCTAGGGGTATGATAGTTTGTTGAGTAGTTGGGGTAGTTTTAAATATTAATTTTACCCTGCAATTGCATTTGCAGTATATATACACTGCATGATGTCAGGGAAATGACAGATGAGCTGGGGGGCTTTATTTGGCTTGTGCAGGACTACCTGCCAATGATGCTTGTACTGGGTGACCGCGTTATCCAGGGCTACCCCACAGAGGCCAGAAAGCTGCGGTGGGGCAAAGTGCTCCACCACCTAATACAAATATTTGGCACCAGATGCAATGACCACCAACTCAAACACAATTGGGCTAACCTAATCTCAAGGGAGCAAGATCTACTGGATCACCTAGGCATTGAGACTGGTGGAGCAGTTGGCAAGTATCCTTTTTCCATAGCAATACCATTATTTGTATGTGCATGACAGGTGCTGATAAGGTTGAGTGCAGCATGTTTTGTCAACAATTGTCAAAGAATTTGGACATGTAGTGTTGTGCCTGTATCAAGAGCCCCAGCGCCACCTTAGGGCTGCCATTGTAATAAACAATTATGAAGCAGAGCCAGGGCAGAAGTGCCATCTTCCCTGTGCAATCATAACAAAGTGTTGTGATGCATGCTTGCAGCACTCTGTTTAGATCAGCGCAACTTGAGGCCTGTGCCAGGCATCATGTATGGAGGGGGCCCAACACCTGTTAGGGGGGCTAAAGTACTTGCCTCTGAGAAATATGAGAAATTACCTAATGCCATATTTCCTGCACTTTGAATGGCTGCTCAGAGCAGTTGTTATAAGGGGGCATTTAATTGAATATGATGGGCCCCTGTGTACTCAGCAGAAGTCACAATAATCTGTTTTGTTGCTACTCCTGATGAGTACATCATTTGCCTCCACATAAATAGATGCAGTTGGACCCTACCTGCACCATGCTGTGCCTTAATTCGCAGAAGGTGCACACATGGTGGGGGAAACGGGTGCACTAAGGGCAACCAGGACTGTAGTAATGCACTTGGGAAGCACCACTTTCCTTCAATCTGCTTCTTTATGTCATTGGCCAACACCATTTAAGGGAGCTTGACTATGCACGGGGTCCATACTACTAGCACTTTCCTCTTCCTGTACATTGTGTATCACATACACCCCAAACTATGTCTATTACCCCACACACAAGTGCTGATTTTGTAAAACAGGCCTGCAGCATCTTACTGACAGTATGGGGTGCCCAGCATCTGCACCAGCACTGGCACATTGCTCAGAAACCCGCACCAACACATGCATCCTTGGACCATATAGCAAGTGTGTCTGTGTTGAGGCATACGTTTATGTGCATGTTCTTATCCATTCCTGGACAAATAATGGAATACCATGCCAACAATGGTTGGCCACACAGTATTGGCAGACATCCGTAATTGCAATCAGTTAATGTACAGGTAGGAACAACTAAATGAACTTAAGTAAACTGCCATGGCATTATAGCTTAAGTGTGGGTGCCTTGTAATGGCATACACATATTAGTTACTACAAACAAGGATGTATCAAACATTCCTCAACACTTTGGAATTCTAAGATGAACCCTGGACAGTTGTCCGTCAGTTTGCGGTGACAATGAGGTAGATGTCTTCAACATCTGGGGCAGGTTCAAAAGCTATGGGTGTCACAATGGGATGGCCACTGCAACAACCATTGCATGCCCCTCAGAGCAGAATACAGTGTCATGCAGTCCCATATGGACATAGAGGTGTAAATCTACAAAACACATGCATTACATTTCCATGTACATATGGTGCAGTAAAAAGCACCACAGGAGTGTCAGGGAAAGTGAAGGTTTGTAGGTGACGGGCCTCTACTATCTGATACTATGTGTGATTGACTGATCATAGATGTTTGACAGTTGGTCTGCTCACTCAGCCTAACAAGTTGATTTTTAACACTGTAGTCCATTCACAGAAATGTCCAAATATGACAAAGCTATGTTTTGCTTTCATGTATTACAGGTGGACGTCCACTCTACACCGTTGGAGAGGTGGCCAGATTTGAAGACCCCAATGCTGCCAGTAAGTGTCACCTTGTGCGTCATGTGTGGTAAACCAGGGTTTAGTGTGAGACAGTCTGATGTGTGCAATGCAATGGATGAAAGTTTTGTGTGACCAATGCTATGATATCATTGGAGTTAGGATGGTGACAAAGGCCCTCATTACGACCCTGGCGGTCGGTGTTAAAGCGGCATTAATACCGCCAACAGGCCAGTGGTAAATAACATGGGAATTTAACCCTAGCGGTAACCTCCATCAAAGGCCACCACTTTAACACACAGACCGCCAGGGTGGTAACGGCCACTGGTCTGGAGACTTCGGTCTCCAGCCCAGTGGCTGTCACATTCCCACCCTTGGGATTACAACCTGGACTCCCGCCATGGTTTTCGTGCCAAATTTACCGCCACGAAAACCATGGCGGTAGGCACTATCAGTGCCATGGAATACCTTCCCTGGCACTGATAGGGGTCTCCCCTCCCCCCCTCCCCCTCCACAGAGTGCTTCCCCACCCTCCCCCTCCCTCTCCTGCCCCCGCACATATAAACACCAACATGCACACCCATATACACACATGCACACACGCATACCCACCACCACCCACGCATGCACACATAAATACCCACACACCGCAACACACACCAACATGCACACACGCATACCCACCACCACCCACGCATGCACACATAAATACCCACACACCGCAACACATACCTTGTTGCACACATTCACAGCACACAACATACACTCATAATCAGTCATTCACACATGCATTCAAAGCGACTCACACCTGCATGCACGCATTCCAAAACATACACACACCCCCACATACACACAACACCCCCCACCCCTTCTCCTGTCAGAGAACCTGACTTACCTGCTTGCAGGTGGTCCTTCGGCTGGAGACAGTCTGCGGCGCTGCTGTCAGCAGCAGCGCCTGCCAGCAAAACACTGCCAGGCCGCATCATTGCTCATGATACGGTCGGCGGTGTTTTACTGGCGTGGCAGTGCTTCTGTCGGCAGCGCCGCCTTACCACCATCCGCCGCCATGACCGTCGGCAGTGTTCCGCCAGCATTCTGGCAGAATACGGTCGGCAGTCATAATACGCATAGACGGCTGGGAGCCGCAGCAGCGGTATGTTGGCGGCCGTCGCCGTGGTGGTAGGCGGTAGTTACCGCCAATGTTATAATGAGGGCCATAATGTCTGTTGCAATGTTGAACATTGAGGATGGCTTGACAGCTGCACAAGTGGCAATGTGTGTTGGGATGGAATTGTGGCTGTTAGGAAATAGAATGCATGGCCACATATACATTGATGTCTATCATGATAGGTGTCAGAGCAGCTGTTGATGTAATTAGCATGCCTGTTGACAACAACCTTGTCACAGCACTTTTGACAGCATTGTGTGCCACACATAGGTTACACTTACTCATGAAACGGTACAGATGAAGGAAATGTATAGAGGTCTCTAGGGGGCTTATGTAGGAGACACCTGCACCACTGGTGCCTCAGTCCCCTTCAAATATAAACAGGGGCTGCAGTAGTGCCAGGAGGCATATTGTGCTAAACAACAGTCAGTAGAGTACACAATTAATACACAACTCAGCTCCAGATGGTTGTGGGAAATGTCTATGGATTGTCACAAGCTAGATCTCAGCAGAATTACCAACATGGTCCTGCCATCATGATATTTGTGAGTGATCTTGGTCACATCATATGTGCAAATGATATTAATGCTGAGTGTGTACCTGGTACTTTGATGATGTCTGACATGCATGTGCACATGATGTTCAATTTATAAGAATACTGTAGAAGCACCCAGTAAAGTGCCAAACTTACTGTGGCCCTAAGGGCACCCATACAGCCACCATGTGTGTGCCGCATTACACATTTTGCACTACATAGCGCAGGGTAGGGGGCATTAGTTATGTAATCTGTAGACAACTTTGATATGCTGGTCAGGCTTTGGCCCAACTTTTTGGGGACATTGCATTATTTGTACATGTGGGCACATCATGAGCAATGGTGTGCCTCCTTGTAACATATCCTCAGACCAGGTCTTTAACCAGGACACATGAATGAAGCTGTACCCAACCTTAGAATAGCCAGTGGAAATTTTTCAGCCCCCTATCAGATGACCCCCACCTTGCATCCATGATGCCTGAGCTAGCCTTCATGTAGTACCAGGGGTGTCAAAGTGGTGGATTGCATACAAAGCCTACCATGTTGACAAGGACACAGGAAATCTAGACTTGTTGGGCCACATGATCCTCACAAGTTTGTTAACACAAATGTTGAGCAAGGACACATTAGTCCACTCACCTTTGGGCCCTGATGGTCAAAAATAGATATCCGTCATCCCAGTGACATTAAAACAATACCGCAGATGGCTGGTAGGAAATAGTCATGGATTAGGAGTAAGCCATTGTTGAGGAATGTGTGGTGGACTGCATGTGTCATCTGCCGATGCGGTGTATTTTTTTATGTCGGTTCTACCTCCACCCAATGCTGTATTTAATGCTTTATTCTCCTCATTTTTCAGATGCCAACATGACACCTGAGGAGCAACTTGCATTCCACAATAGGGCAGACAGATATCGTCACATTTTGGATGTGAATGCCTGGTGCCAGAAGATGGCGAGGAGATTCCCGAAGGAAAAGGTCACAGGGGGCATGGTGTGCATTCCCACATGGGGGACCTCCGCAACAGCCACAAATAAGTAGGCTACATTGGGGAAAACATCAGGGGTCTGGGGACACTCTGTGGGTCCGACCCTCTCCACATCTGCTGCACCTGTCACAAACCAGGCACCCGTGCAGCCGCCTATTGCAGTCTTCAGCCCAAACTTTGAAAGTGACATGAGACGGGACATGGCTGCCATGATGGGCAGATTGGACAGGTTGGAGCACGAAAGAACCAAAAATTGCAAGTTACTTAATTACTGCAAAAGAAAATTGAAGACATTTTGGTGTGTCACTGCCACAACCTCCGAGTTCCTTCCCTCTCCCTTTTACTTTTGGTATTTATTTTAGATTGTGTTTTAGATGGCTAGTGTTAGGTTAGTGAAATAGTGTAGGGTAGGCGGAGGTTAGAGTAAGTATTATTGGGGTGGATTTTAGTACATTTTTTAACTGGGGGGTGGGGTTTATGTTGTGGTATATGTGTAAAAAAAATATATATATAATATATTTGTTTAGACCATAGGTGAAGTAAATACATGCGTAGTCACAGTTTATCTTGTCTCTTAACGGGGATGGGGGGACAATGTTTAGAGTGTGGCATTACATGGGTTAGATTAGTTTAGAATAGGTTAGATAGGTGTAGTTGTAAGTTAAGTTGAGTTAGTCTAGGTTAGTTTAGTGTAGGGTACTTTTTAGGATAGGTTTAGGTATGTAGGTTTAAATATTTAAAAATAAATCTTATTTGTGTAGGACTATTTTTTTGCCATGTTGATTGAGTGTCTGTGTGTTCTCATGTGTGCACTGGCCAAGTTGGAGGAACGGCCTAGGGTAAGCTTACTCTATTGATTTCCATGGATTACCATGTACATCCCCTATGACCAAGGAGCTATCTGACTGGCTGCTAAATAACTGTCAACACCAGGACAGTGCGTGCTCTACGGGCAGCATAATGCAAAATGACAAAACCTATGCAATGTAATAATTCAGGCATTATGTGTTGATATTGTATATTAACCATTTGCTTTGCAGGTTTTTATCTCGAAATGTCATTAATGCTGTTTGTAATGTATTGTTCATTTTCAAGGCTTTGCTGCAGGAATACAGGGTGTGGTTAGGGTGTGGTCCCTATTCTGATCCTTTCTGGACGCCTTTCCTGCAGCCTGGCTGGGTGTGGCATGTGGGAGGGGCTTGGGTCTATTTAAGGGATCCAGCCCAGCTCCACGTTCTCACTATTCAGAGGTCCAGGCGCAGAGCAGCAGCATTTCCCTGAAGCTCCTGTTCCATAGGCCTACTTAGGTATTTACCTGGCCCTGTCCTCATTATTTTGCTGATCTTCAATCAGGGCGGTAAGGCGGAGGTCGGTAGGCCCCCACTCCGTTTCTAGAAGTATTTGAGTTTTGGCCTTTGTGATTTACGTGTGTGCGATTGCTTTTTGGCAATTAACCCTTGCAGTTCGGATCTGCAGAGTGCGCGATCATTTCGAGGCATTTGAATCTTGATGGTTGAGTCTGCAACAGTGTGCGCGATTCATTCTTGGCAATTAACCCTTGCAGTTCGGATTGGCAGAGTGCGCGATCATTTCGAGGCATTTGAATCTTGATGCGCAACCTGGCAATAAGGTGGGCAATAATTTCTGGGCAATTGAATTTTGAAACTCAGACCAAAAGAGTGTGATCTTTCTAGACAAAACAAGTTTAGTCAGTTTACCTTTTTTACAGTATCATTCATGAATCCTATTCTCTAGGATCTATTAATTCTTCGGGAACAAATGTATCCATTGATTCTTGATATGAGGTAATTGTTATTCTAAGGACTAACTTGAGAGAGTTCAATGTTCAGAATATATGATTATAAGAAGATGTTATTTTGAAAACGCTCATATGAAAGCATGCGTAATCCTTCTTTTATTTCCAGGTATCCAGAGTTAAAAAGGTCACGTTATTGAAAAGTTCTTGATCGCTCATGTTATTAGAGTATAGATAATTAAAACAAAGTTCATGAATATTAATGTGAATAACCTTGCTATTGTGTTCTTAACTCTTGCTTCCACAGGTCTCCTTCCCCACTGTTCCCAACCTAAAACCCCACCCCCCACTTGGCCATTCTTTAACTCTGTGCTATGATAGCTAGTAGAGTTTGGAGCTGCCAAGAGGTGGACATATTGGGAAAAGACGCAAACCCCGAGGATCCGGTCTCGCTGACCATAACATTAACTAGTCCATACATTTGCCATCCACTGTTCCAGCCGTTCACATTGTGAATCTATACGTTATCTTGAACAGGTAAGTATGGAACTTCAACTGTCGTTGGTCTGGTGTTTTAGTTTAATTGTGGGCAAGTGTGGCACATATGACAACAGGCAAATTTGGTACTGTATCCTGCAACACTGACAGGTGCCCATCACTGATAAGGTTAGCTTCTTCTGTACCACATATATTAGTTGTACTGATACTCCCGTCTGGGTAAATTACCATTGACGAGGTTCTGAGCCGTACATGCCATATGTCAAATTCCAAGGATATCTGTTCAATATATATGTAGAACACTCTGTAAATTGGTTGTAGACAACAATACCATCATTCACCTTTCTCCTGTTAGGATGCTAGTGTGTGGCTTTGTGTCTGGCAGTAATGCACTCATGTAATAATGTTCTGTACTCATTAACATGGATTCACACAATGCAATCATTTAGCTGAGATAGATGGATCATAGTAAACATAGAAATATTAGATGTAAATAAGGTGCTTTATTTACAGGTGCAAGTGTAATTTCAAATGCTATACAATGTCCAGTTCACAGACCCCATGAGAAAACCTTAGCTATTTGTAGTACAATCAGAGTCCAGCGGTGAGGAGCATGTCATAAGACATGGTTATGAGAAGTGTGCATTAGTGAGGAGGTTTCAATTTGCCAGTAGGTAAGAATGAAGACAATGACAGTACATAGCAGAAAAGTCAATGGTGTTTGAGTGAAGGGAGCACATTTCCTGCTGTCACAACACTGGCATGATCTTAAGCCCAGAATTAAGGAGATACTGACCATGTGGCACAGAGTGGTGCTACAGGGTGGTTCTCCTTGTGAATATTGTTCCTTCCACATCTTCATCCTTGATTGTGTGTGGTGTCTCCTGTGCCATGGGTCGTGCTGTTGTTGAGGTTGAGGGGACCACACACACATCAGGGGATAAAGAAGTGGAGTCAAGGGTCCCAGCAACTGCCATTTCTGGGGACACATAAGGCATCACTGCACAAAGAGGGACTGCAGATTTTTCAAAACTGCAGCAACATCACGTTGGAAGGCAGCCATGTTTTTCTGTATAGCCCCCAGCCTGTTGTCTATCATGCTGCTGTCAGTGTGGGAGGGCAATTGTTGAAGCCTCTGCCTCATGACAGAAGCTATGTCGGCCAGGGACTGCTGGAGTCTGAGTAGCGGGTACCTCTGATAGCAGCTGAGTTGTCCTTTATTGGACTTAGGCCCCTCGGCACTCCCTCAAGGCTGCCCACCATGGTCTCTATCCCCACCTGCACTTGCTTGGCCAGCTCCAGTGGACTCCTACCATTGTGCTCTGAAAGGTGATCTCTGGGTCCTCCGAATCCAGGGCTGTGTCAGTACTGATTGGTGATATCTGTTGGTAGCTGGGTGGTTCATGTGGAGACCCCTCAATGCTGTGTGTCCTTCCTGCGACTGGAGGTGGTGTTTGGAGGGATCCTAGGACATCCTGGAGAGTCTCTACATTGATGGTCAGAAGCTGGTCATCCATGCCATCTGTAAAATCCAGGACAGTCAGGTCGGCAGGAAGTAAGCCATCATCCTCTGCAAGGAGATAATGAAAAGTAAATCTTAGATTGTTGTGGCTGTTGACATGGCACATAATTTACTTGCTACTAGAGGCTCAGTGACATGTTAAAGACCCAAGGTTGTAGGTGTATATTATGTGTAGTATTGTGCATCACACATCGGTCAAGCTCACCAGGTATGTTTGGGCATATTTAGTTGCCCCTAGCGCTACCTGAGCGTTTCTTTTCGTGATGCTCGAGTGGTGCAATGCCCTGTTACGGTTTTATAATGTGGCGCTAAAGAACTTATAGTGACTTAAGGCCATCTTGTAAGAAGGGCCCCTTCACACGTGTGGTAGGGGCGTGCAATGAGTGTTGCTGTGGGTGTGCCACAGCAACACTCATTGCTTTTTGACAGTGCCTCAGACTGATGACATTTTGTAAACCAGAGTCCTTGCTAAAATATCACACCACCCCAGGGGTGGCATTGGCATGGTGCAATGATGTTAAATGCATATTTTCTCCTCATTTTGAACTTGTTCCTTGTGCGCTGCATTTAGCAACACACATAGACAGAGCTAATAGCCTTTTAAGAATGTTTTTTGTGCAGAAAGGTTTTCCTTCCTCCACAAAAAAACAGTCTCCCCCTCAATTGAGCCATCTCAGCCATCTCAACTGAGCTTGCTGCGTTGGCCCACGTCAGCTAATTTAGCCCCAGCACAGGGAGTGACACAGACGTTTCCCGTATTCTAGTGAATAGTGGCCATCAGTGAGTTTTGAAAATGATGGTATGCAACTCTGCTACATTTTGGGTAGCGTGGCACACCATAATTTCCTATTACATCTGGGCCTTTGTGATTTTATCCCACATCACCTACGTCGTTGCAGGCTCCTTGTCCCTGCTACTGACACAATGTTGGCATGTAATAATCCCTCCTATTGACTATGGTGGACATTGCTACAGTAGTGTAATGTGTGCTGTTGCTCTTTTGGTGCAGTGATGCATTGGCACCAAGAATAATGGGACTAGTGCAGCATAGCACAGGTAGGTCCATTCCACACAATGTCTTTGTTATGCTCTGAACTGCCTGTAGCAGGCCCCACACATGTGCTAATTGATGGTGACAGTGTAACCATTATTGATTGTCTGCCCCATTATATTGTCCCTTCCTAATTTAGAACATTTTCTTGCACACAAGATATAAGCAACAGGCATGTGTTGGTGTAAGGATGTTGAATGTGGATCAATACATGCATTTTGTTACTCTGTAGATGTGGTACTAGGGGAATGTGCAGCTTGGTTCCACATGGGCTGTTATTTGAATGATGATACAGTTGCATTACAGGCTACTGATATTGTGCCAGTAATGCAACATTGATGTCACTTGTGCCAGTTCTCACGCATGTTGAATGTACCATTAAGCAGTAGACCAACCTTTCACACAAGACAGTCTGGCCCTCATTACAAATTGGCGGCAAGACCTGCAAGACTGCCGCCAACATACCGCAACCGCGGCGGTATACCGCTACCCATATTATGACCCACACATAGCAATCCATCACTATACAGACGCACACACAAGTCTGCCAGCCCAAAGGTCAGTGATAAACTGGCGGTACCAAAACCCACACCGTTACGCCAACAGAACTACACACACAATATTATGTCCTACGAATCACCGCAGTGGACATTCAACTACGGTAAACCATTGGCGGTACAGACCGCTGCACTCAAAAGACAAACACACATACAAAACAACACCACATTAGACAATTCAAACTACACACACCTGACACACATACACACACCACACCCATACACCCACAACACTATAAAACACCCCTCCACATTACCCACATCCCTTTACGACTAACAAAAATTGCCACTAGAGAAAGATACAGCAAGAGCCCTCACACAACCAGAGCCACAAAACACCATTACCTATACACCATCCATGCACCTCACAGCACATACCCCAACACATCACCCAACACACCCTCACACACACCAGTCACACGACACCCATTACACTACAAAGACACCCCAGGTTCTCAGAGGAGGAGCTAAGGGTCATGGAGAAGGAAATCATCTGGGTAGAGCCACAGCTATTCAGATCACAGGTGCAGCAGACATCCATCGCTAGGAAGATGGAGCTATGGCAGAGAATCGTGGACAGGGTCAACGCTGTAGGACAGCACCCAAGAACAAGGGATGACATCAGGAAGAGGTGGAACGACCTACAGGGGAAGGTGCTTTCCGTGGTAGCAAGACACCAGATAGCAGTACAGATGACTGGCGGTGGACCCCCCACGACCTCCCCCACAACTAACAACACGGGAGGAGCAAGTCTTGGCAATACTGCATCCTGATGTCCTGGCAGGAGTAGCAGGAGGACTGGACTCTGGTAAGTCAAATCTCCATTACTATCACCCCCCTAACTGCATGCCATCACATACCCCCACCACTACCCTCACCCCCATCACCCCACCACCTCACATACACCCCACCATCACAACCCACCCATCCCAGTGCCCAGCACTGCATGCACCACCCATGCATGGACACCACTCACAGCTCTGCATGGACACCCATCAGCACAGCATGCACACTAGAGAGAATCACCTAGCCCATAAAATAACTACTCACACAAGGCAAAGCTGACAGGGCACTCACAACCATAGAGGCCAACACACCCATGCACAAGATGTCACATGCAGAAACAATAACACTGCATTTACATCCCCACAGGTCCGCCACACAACGTCACCGGAGAGGAGGTGCCAGCAACATTCAGTCCCCCCACCCAGAAGAGGCCCACAGTGATGACAGCAGCTCTGAACGCCTTGATCTGAATGACCAACCTGGCCCATCAGGGACCTCCGGACAGTCGGTTACCCAGGCACAGTCCCATACCACCACAGAGCCTACCCCATCAGGAAACACCACCACAGCACCCACCCAGCGGGCCCATACCTATGCCCCCAGGACATGTCAATCAGCAGTGTGTCCACCACTACAGGGACCCCATGACACCCCACAAACACAGGACGATCAGGGACCTGGGGTCAGTGGTAGTGGGTACACGGTTCAGGGGACAGGCACAGGACAACAGGGAAGCTAGGAGGACTGTTGTGTGACAAGGGGAGGACAGGCCCAGGGAACCGACTCTCCATGAGGCACTCACCAGCATCCTCGGAGCATACCACCATTCCCAGGAGACGATGGGCCAGATACTGGCCAAGTTGCAGGAGACCCAGCGGCTGCAGGAGGGACAGTACCTGGGGATCAGAGAGGATCTAAGGGACATCCACACCATCCTGGTCACCATTGCAAGGGTGCTGGCAGACATGGCCAACACCATGAGGGAAGCTGTGGCACACCAACAGGCCCCTGACACTAGCCAAACTGATAAACAGCCCTCCACCTCCGCTGCCGCTAGTGGACAAGAGGCCCACAGGAACAAAATGCCACCAGCACCCCATCCCCTGCAGAAGGAGAACCACCCCGCAAACGGTCCCTGCGATCCAGGCTGAAGCCAGAGAACATTGCCATGACCCCGCCAGGAAATAAGACTCTCCTGATTGTCACCCTTGTGTCCCACTCTGTCGCCCTGTCCACCTTCAACTGCCATTGCTCCACTTCCAATGCACCCTTGGACAATGAACCTGTGATACAAATAGACTGGACTCTATCCTGGACTCTCTTCCACCACCCCCCCTGCCTATAGTAATACCCCATGCACTTATTAGCACATGAATAAACATCCTTGTAAAAAAGAGAAGTATTGAGTCTGTCAAGTGATTGAACTATGTATTTGTTTCACAATCTGTAGATATTGCAATTCAACTGTACAGTAATGTATACTTAGGTATGACCTGTAGTTTGCTGCAGTCAATACACCAGGAGCCAGAGTGGGGCACAGACATCTGCAAATAGACATGTGAAAGGGTACAGTAAGTGGCCATAGTATTGGGAATATCAGCCTGCCAGTGAAAATGTACACTACAAAACTGCAATGGCAGGTGATGTTACAGTATCTTACCTGTGTGTCACTGGAAGTACTGTCAAATGATTGCTGTTCTGTTGTCCACATCCTCATCCTCTGCCTCATCTTAGTCACTGTCCACAGGGTCCACCGCTCCCACACGCCCATCTCCAGCCTCATCCTCCTGCAGAAAAGGCACCTGGTGATGTAAGGCAAGGGTGTGCAACATGCAACATGCCACGATGATCTGGTACACCTTCTTGGGTGAGTAGCACAGGGAACCACCTGTTAGATGGAGGCACCGAAACCAGGCCTTCAGGAGGCCAAAGGTTTGCTCCATAATTCTTCTTGTTTGCCCATGTGCCTCATTGTAACGTTCCCCTGCCCTTGTCCTGGGATTCCTCACTGGGGTCAGTAGCCATGAGAGGTTGGGGTAACCAGAGTCACCTGCAAATACGGAGGGACACCTGTTAGTCAGACACTAACCCTTAGGGCTAACCCCATACCCATACATCGACATATGCTGTGTGGGGACCATGGGCTCACCTATTAGCCACACCCTGTGCCTCTGGAGTTGAGCCATCACATATGGGATGCTGCTATTCCTCAGGATAAAGGCATCATGCACAGACCCAGGATACTTTGCATTCACATGGGAGATGTACTGGTCCACCAGGCACACTATCTGCACATTGATGGAGTGAAAGCTCTTTCGATTTCTGAACACCTGTTCATTTCTCCGGAGGGGGTTGGGCAAAGACAATATGTGTACCATATATTGCCCCAATAATGTTGGGGATATGTCCCATTGCATAGAAGTGAGCTTTCATTGTGGCCAAATTCTCCACCTGGGGAAAACAATGTAGATGTGCATTGTTTCATCAGGGCAGACAACACTCTGGTCAGCACTATTGAGAACATTGGCTGAGACATTCCTGCTGCCAAGCCCACTGTCACTTGGAAGGAGCCAGTTGCCAAGAAATGGAGCACAGATAGGACTTGCACAAGAGGGGGGATCCCAGTGGGGTGACAGAGAGCAGAGATCAGGTCTTTGTCCAATTGGGAACACAACTCTTGGATTGTGGCCCTGTCAAGTCTGTAGGTGAGTATAATGTGCCTGTCCTCCATTGTTGCCAAGTCCACCAGGGGCCTGTGGACGGGGGGATATCTCCATTTCCTATTCATCCTCAGTGGTTGTAATCTAGGGGGCAAAATGATGAGCATCTGGTCAGTATTCAACATTTCCTAAATGTACAGTGCATTGCATGTTGTGACAGAAACAATATGTTGATGTATAGGCCCAAATGGTGCTTATGTGTGCTGTGACGCAGTTAGGTGCCATGGCCTGCCCCCCCCTTGAAATAGCGGCTGCCTGTCCTGTGTGGATGGACAGGTGGAAATGAGCTAATGCCGCTGATGTTGTGTGCCGTTGCGGAAGGCGGTCGAGTACCGCTACGCAACTCTTCATTGGTTAACAGTGGGCCCTATGGGTTATAGTAGCCAATGGTGATGTATGCCGGCGGTGACGGTACGCGCTGCCGCAAACATGACCGCCATTTTCTATCTGTTCACTCAGTTGCTACCTGACCTTCAACAGGAGAGGACCTACACTACAAGTGCTGCTGTGACCTGTGTCTGGAACCGACCATGGCTCGTGTCACTGGGGAAAGGGCCCCTGCCTTCACCACTGCGGAGTTTGAGAGACTGGTGGATGGGGTTCTACCCCAGTACCGAATGCTGTATGGGCCTCCAGACCACTGGCGGTGGCCTATCCAGAGATGGATGGGCGCTTGAGGGCATCATAGCAGCCACAAGGGGGTGAGTACAGTTCCCAATATACTACTTGCGCGTGGTGGGGTGGTCTCTGGGTGGGGGGTGTGCGCCTGTTGGTGCCCCAAGGCCAGGACGGACATTGCAGAGTAGGTTCCATGTTGGGCAGGAGCTGACGAACTCCACCTCCAACCAAGCTTGTGGGCATCCAATACTGGGCAGGGCTATGTGGGTCTCAGGTATGCTGCAACTGGCGTTAGGTATTACTGTCCATGGCCTAGTGACTAGCATTGTGACTGGTAGTGCATTGCCTAGGGCGTAGGGCTGTTCCCTGTGTGTTGTGTACGCCAACGTGGTGTTGTTGCTGCCATTGACCAAGTGTATCCTCTGTCTCTTCCCCCCCTTTTTGTTTTGCCATCCTGTCCTTATGTGCATTAGCATCATCTGGCGGAGGAGCAGAGGCACCGGCGATGGAGGGAGCTGCATCCCACATGGCCCAGGAGGCTGAATCCACCGACGGTGAGGGCACCAGTGGGACGGAGGGCAAGGGGAGCACCACAGTGGAGACAGGAGGGGATAGTTATGACAGTGATACCTCCTCCGGTGGAAGCTCCCTGCTGGTGGTGGGCACCTCTGTGGCCACCCCAACTAAAGGTACAGACGCAGCCCCCGTACCAGCGCCGCCCTCCCAGCAGCCCCTCAGTGAGTTTCCCGTGCCCGCTCACCCAGAAGGGTGGGCAACTCCTTCACCCCAGGCACCTCAGGCCCTGCCCCAGTTAGCCCTGCTGCCCTGACTGAGGAGGCTATTGACCTCCTGCGATTCATCTCTGTTGGGCAGTCAACCAGAGTGAATGCCAGCCAGGGCCTGGTAGGGCATTTGCAACATACAAATGCATTCCTGGAGGGCATTCACTCTGGTGGGGCGGCCCAACAGAGATCATTCCAGGCTCTGGCCTCCTCCCTGATGGCAGCCATTGTTCCTGTCTCTAGCCTCCCCCCTCCAACTTCCTCTACCCAATCCCATTCCCCTGAACCCCAAACTATCCCAAGCACACATTCATACCAGCTTGCACCCAAGACAACACACAGGAGTAGCTCAGGCAAACACAAGCACCACACGTCATCCCACAGGCACTCACACAAACACCGTCCAGATGCTGACATAACAACATCCACTGCCTCCACTGTGTCTCCCTCCACCTCGTCGTCCACCTCCCTCCCAGTAGGGTCTTCACTCACACCTGCATGCACTACATCCACACCCACTGTCTCCATCACAATCACACCTATCACTACACGCCCCTCACTGGCAGTCACCACCTCCATATCCATGCACACGTCCCCTGTGTCCTCTCCCACTGTGCCTGTGCCCCCTCCTCCCAAAGTACCCAAACACAAGCACTCAGACACCCAACACCCATCCATCTCACAACAGCATCAAGCCCATGCATCTGCACCCAAACACAGCAGACAGACACCTCCTACAACCACTCCCTCTTCCTCCACTCCCAAACCTTCACCCTCTTCCCGCCCCAGTGTCCCTAAGAAGCTTTTCCTCTCCGCCGTTGACCTCTTCCCTCCTCCTCCCCCTGTCCTTCACGTCGGCCAGGGTGGGCAGAACCCAGGCTAGCACCTCAGCCACCCATTCCACGGCCACAGTAATTTCAGCAGCTAATGCAGGTGTGAGAGGCTCCAAGGAAACACCCATCAGCACTGGCAGTGTGCCTGCACCAGCTGCCAAGGGGAAGGGCAAGTATGTACCACCAGCTGCCAAGAGCAAGGAGGCACCACCAGCTTACATGGGGAAGGGCAAGGAGGCACCACCAGACGGCAAGGGCAAGGAGGCACCACCAGCTGACAAGGGGAAGGGCAAGGTGGCACCACCAGCTCATAAGGGGAAGGGCAAGGAGGCACCACCAGACGGCAAGGGCAAGGAGGCACCACCAGCTTACAAGGGGAAGGGCAAGGTGGCACCACCAGCTTACAAGGGGAAGGACAAGGAGGCACCACCAGACGGCAAGGGCAAGGGTAAGGAGGCACCACCAGACGATAAGGGCAAGGAAGCACCACCAGATGGCAAGGGCAAGGGCAAATGGCCTGGTACTGTGACTGAATCTGAGCCCCCAACACCATCCATGGCACTTCAGCCATCGAGGATGCAGGGAAAGGGCTGGAGCCTCCAACCACCACTGCCTGCACCGCCACCAGCACTGCCATCAGCACCGCCACCTGCACCGCCACCAGCAATGCCACCAGCGCCACTGCCAGCAGCAGCAGCTCCAGTGGGTAGCGTCCGAGGCTGCAGGGGAAGGACTGGAACCTCCCCTGTCACTGCCAGCACCACCATCAGCACCGCCATCAGCACCGCCACCTGCATCGCCACCAGCACCGCCACCAGCACCACTGCCAAAAGCAGCAGCCCCAGTGGGCAGCAGTTCGAGGCTGCAGGAGAAGGCCTAGAGCCTCCCCCCACCACTGCCACCACCGCCACCAGAACCACCATCAGCACCGCCATCTGCACCACCACCAGCACCGCCACCAGCACCACTGCCAACAGCAGCAGCCCCAGTGGGCAGCCTTCCGAGGCTGCAGGGAAGGGCTGGAGCCTCCCCCCACCACTGCCAGCACCACCACCTGCACCGCCATCAGCACCCCCACCAGCACCACTGTCAGCAGCAGCAGCCCCAGTGGGCAGCTGTCTGAGGCTGCAAGGGAAAGGCTGGAGCCTCCCCCCACCACTGCCAGCACCGCCACCAGCACCGCCATCAGCACCGCCACCTGCACCGCCACCAGCGCCTCTGCCAGCAGCAGCAGCCCCAGTGAGCAGCCGTCCAAGGCTGCAGGGGTTGGGCTGGAGCCTCCCCCCTCACTGCCAGCCCCGACACCGGCACTGCCACCACTGAGCAGCCGTCACCGCTGGGGGGCAGTGTGTAGTAATGCCTCCAAGGAGTGTAATGCATCCTGCCCACTGCAAATCGTGTGGGTCTAACACCCAGGTGAGTGACTGTGACCTTGCACTCCCCAAGATCTGCATCACTGGGCACAAAACCCCCTCCAGAACCAGTGGAAGAAGGCATCCAGTCACCCCCTCCTTGCCAGGATGAAGCACACTAGGCACAAAGCCACCTCTAGAACCAGTGGAAGAAGGCATCCACTCACCCCCTCCTTGCCATGATAAAGCACACTGGGCACAAAGCCCCCTCCAGAACCAGTGGGCAAAGGCATCCACTCACCTCCTCCTTGCCAGGATGAAGCACACTGGGCACAAAGCCCCTCAAGAACCAGTGAAGAAGGCATCCACTTGAGAGACTGTGGCCTTGCACTCCCCAGGACCAAGAAGTGCGCAAACCACCCACTAGAGAGACTGTGGCCTTGCACTCCCCAGGACCAAGCAGTGGGCAAACCACCCACTAGAGAGACTGTGGACTTGCACTCCCCAGGACCAAGCAGTGGGCAACCCACCCACTAGAGAGACTGTGGCCATGCACTCCCCAGGACCAAGCAGTGGGCAACCCACCGACTAGAGAGACTGTGGCCTTACACTCCCCAGGACCAAGCAGTGGGCAGACCACCTACTAGAGAGACTGTGGCCTTGCACTCCCCAGGAACAAGAGGTGGGCAACCCACCCAGTAGAGAGATTGTGGCCTTGCACTCCCCAGGACCAAGCAGTGGGCAGACCACCCACTAGAGAGACTGTGGCTTTGCACTCCCCAGGACCAAACAGTAGGCAGACCACCCACTAGAGAGACTGTGGCCTTGTACTCCCCAGGACCAAGCAGTGGGCAGATAATCCACTAGAGAGACTGCGGCTTTGCACTCCCCAGGACATCGCACAGGGCATGTAGCCCCCTCCAGGACAAGTGGTGTTGTACCATCTTCCAGCTGAGGTGCCCCAAATTCCCCGCTCCCCTAAGGTGCCTGTGTATTTTCGACCTGATGCCCCAGCAGTGTTTTCTCCGTGTTGATGCAGGAGTAAGATGGGGCCTTGGCCTATGTGATGTGGCCCTGTGGCCCACGGACATTATGGACTGGGCAGTGTACCTCCATTTGTATAGATGTAAATACTGTTTTGAATTTTGAGGATGTATTTCTAGATTTTTATCTTAATACACTCACTTCAATCACTTTCTTTTGTCCTTGCATTATTCATGAGGGGTACGGGGTGGATGTGTAATGTTGTTGCATCTGTTTGTGTGTATGTTGTTGGGGGTGGGGGTGCTGCGTGTTGCGTGTGTGTCACTCTCTTTTTCCTCCCCCTTCCCCTATGTGCTAGGCGGCAGTACTCACAGTGGTCGTTGTCGCCGACGTTGGTATTCCTGGTGTAGGAGGAGGTAGACCAGCATGGGGACACCTGCAGTTCGGGCTCCATGGTGTTGTGGTTCTTCCCTGTGTCTCCAGAGGTGAGTCCTTTGACTTCTGAAATCTGTTTCCGATGTGCTTTTGTTGCCCCGGAAAAGGTGGCAGATAGGCCTATTGTAATACAGTGGGTGGTACATTGTTATCCGCCTGGCTGTTGGTGGTTACCGCCGCGGGGCTTGTTGCTACCACCGTGGCGGTCGGTGTGTTAAAGTGGCTGTATATGTTGGTGGTTTCCACCGTGGTCATAATTCCATTTTTTTTACCGCCGCTTTATCACCGACCGCCAGGGTTGTAATGAGGGCCTCAATCTTGTCGGATGGTGAGATTGCTGCTACTTGTACAGCTGCACACATGATGTTCCCACACATGTTCCATGTGTTGCATGTGTTTTATTTTGTGGCCATTCCCATATTGTGCATAGCGTTGTGTGTGAGTTGTTGTGGGTTCACCCTTTGTGATTTGCGTTCCATAGATTGCACACTTTATGCCAGATTATTTCTCAAGTGGCACAGCTCAGTGTAGCATCAATATGTGTTGCACGACGCTGCACCTGTTTAGTAACGCAGGGATGTGCCATGTTTGCTAGAATACGGTACACCCCTGCAATTCCCCCTGTGCCTGCACAGATTTGTTCTCCCTGCACCAACACAGGCATTGTTGCAGCATGATGAAGAGGTGCCTGCCTTGAGGGGATCAATTGTTTATGTGCAGGGCGGTGTCCCTTCCTGCACATGTACAAGCTATTTTTGCTAAGATAGCATTTCAATATGTGCTGCAAGATGCAGCACACATGAGAAGGGCAATGAAACAAGGAGGAAGGGAAGCATTTTGGCCTGTTACAACACCCTGACACCACCCCTGGGGTGGTATTGACTTCAGTCCTAGTCTCTGATGTACAAGTTGTGTAGGATCAGGGGCTTTGACAATATGCAATGGGTGTTGTCGTGGCACAGCCACAGCCACACTATTTGCACGTCTCTTCCAGGCAATGTGCTGTATATTTACATGGTGGTGTATTGCCATAGTGAGTGACTTATGTCTACATTGTGTATATGTTGGAGTGCATTGTACAACCAAAGCATCAGTATGTGTGTGGCTTAGGTGGGGATAGTGTGTCTTGATTCAGGGCCTATGTGTCCCTAAACAACCCTTTAGCATGCATTGAATGTGTCCTGTGTGCATCCCCCTTCTGCCATTTGTGGAATTCCAGATACTTCCCCCCTGCAACTTACCCTGCATTTGTGGTAGTTCTTGGTAGGCTGCGCTGTCCTGTACTGCAATTCCAGTGACCAGCTCCTCTGGGATGACCGCTGCGGCCATGTCCTCCAGCTCATCCAGGTCCTCCTATGATGCGGGACTTCCACTTCCTGTCTGCAGTGCTGCCTTTCGTTTTGTGGCCAGTTTCTCCTAAGTCCTGTGCTTCTTGCAATCAGTGACAGTCCTCTTCACCTCTGCCACGCTGTTGACTTTGTCTACTATTGCCTGCCACATTGTGTGTCTCCTCCTGACTGGCAATTTGGAGGTGACGAAGAGCAGGTGTTGTTTGCTTTATCACCTCTCTGACCAGGATGACAGGCTCCTCCTCACTAAAGCAACACTTGCACTACCTCTTCTCCTTTTCCTGGGACTTTGCTGGACCCTCCTGGCTGGTACTTGGGTAACTGGGGTCTCTCCTGGCCTGCAATCCTCATCTTGTCTTTCAATTTGTATTTTTCTTGCTTGTGTGTTTTTTTACGCAAATGCTGTTAAAAATGGTGCTACCTCATTTTGCGTAAAAAATACGTGCCGCAAAACGTTCTAGCACCGTTTTGCAGCATTAGCGTAAATTTTCTTTACAGCATGCCGCGCTGTTGAACGTCATGTTTGTTTACGCTAAACATTCCTTAGCACCATGTGCGTCATTTTTTAAATATGGCACACGGATGGCTCGAGGGAATAATGGCACCTACTGTTAAAAATGTTGATGCACAATTACGATAAGGCAGTTGTGCGGCATTTTACATAAATATGGGCCTTAGACTTTCTGCTTTTGTTTCTCTCATTCATAGACAGAGAGAGAGATGGAGAACAGAGGCAGCTTGGCAATAGCATGGGGCTCTCCCACACACACAGGCATACATCATGTGGAGATGTGTGCCGGTAAATTGCAACATCAGGCCAGGGGATTAGGTGCCAATAGTGCAGTGGGTGCGTTCGCTGTCCCCGAGGTGTCCATCAACCCACAGCATTTCTGTATTTTGCTACCCCAACAGCAGTCAAGGGAGCCATTTTCCCTGCTTGCAGAAAGGGCCATGGCTTCCTTGCAATGCTATTGCAACAGTACATACAAAAACGTTGTCATGGATAATCTGTTTTAGGTAATTTAATTTTGAACACCAATGTTCATCAAGGCCTCTGGAAATAGATGAGTCGGATATCATTATAGAAATAATGTAATCCTGCTACCTAATTCAACAGCTTTTTTTTCTCATAAACATTCTGAACTCCTGAATTTCGGCACCAGACAAAACGCAGTTCTCCTCACCCCCATGGTGTTTGGATTGTGGCTTCTTATCCTCCTCTGGAGAAGTTTAGATGCTGCTCCGCGTTCATTGGGATTCCAGGGGGGGGGGAGATAAATATAGCTGCCAATGTTGATGATATGCTATTGTTTAGTGAGTAATCCATTATCATATGATGATGGATGTTAAAATGAAGGATAGAAATGTATGCATCAAGCATGGTTCTCTGTTGTAAATTTTGCATAAGGGAAGCATTGGCTCCAAATCCTATTTCGACTGGATCTAACAAGAGGAACAACACACTTTGTATCTCAAGTGGAGGCTGGGAACCCTGCCCTTCTCAAGAGAATCTACAGAACCAAACTGGACAGGCCAGAATCCAGTAGTGGCCTCTGTGATTACTGGGTATGAGGTAGAGTCTCCATTTTACATTTTATGAACACAGATATGGACCGAACGTAGTAGGTGGTTGTTACCCTTATTCAAGACTTAGGTAGTTATTTGATTTATTGACACATGCATTTTGTTACAGGGCAGACCACAAACCAGTATTTTTTGTTGTAGCATCTTAAAAGTGGTCAGTCTGAATAATCAATCAATGAATCACGATATTTATAAAGCGCGCTATGTACCCGTCAGGGTTTCGAGGCGCTGGGGGGAAGGGGGGGGGGGTGGAGGTGTGCTGCAGTTAGCGGTCGAAGAGCCAGGTTTTGAGGAGTCTCCTGAAGGTGAGGAGGTCCTGGGTCTGGCGTAGAGATGTGGGGAGAGAGTTCCAGGACTTGGCGGCGAGGAAGGAGAAGGATCTGCCGCCGCAGGTCTTGCGCTGGATTCGGGGGACGACGGCGAGGGCGAGGTTGGCGGATCGAAGTTGACGTGTGGGAGCGTAGAAATTGAGTCTGGAGTTGAGGTAGGAGGGTCCGGCGTTGTGAAGTGCCTTGTGAGCGTGGGTGAGGAGTTTAAAGGTGATCCTCTTCTCCACCGGGAGCCAGTGGAGTTCCCTCAGGTGAGGGGAGATGTGACATCGGCGGGGTATGTCGAGGATCAGTCGGGCGGAGGCATTTTGGATACGCTGGAGTCGTTTGATGTCTTTGGTTGGGATGCCTGTGTAGAGTGCGTTGCCGTAGTCAAGTCTGCTGCTGACGAGGGCTTGGGTCACCATCTTTCTGGTCTCTGTTGGAATCCACTTGAAGATTCTGCGTAGCATGCGGAGGGTGTTGAAACAGGAGGAGGAGACGGTGCTGACCTGTTTGGACATGGTGAGTGCAGAGTCCAGGATGAAGCCGATGTTTCTTGCGTGGCTGGCAGGGGTGGGTGGGGGTCCGAGGTCAGCGGGCCACCATGAGTCGTTCCAGGCCGAAGGAGAGCGCCCGAGGATGAGGATTTCCGTCTTGTCGGAGTTGAGTTTCAGGCGACTGTTGTTCATCCATTCGGCGATGGATTTTAGTCCTTCGTGGAGGTTTGTTTTGGCGGTGAGTGGGTCTTTGGTCAGGGAGAGGACGAGCTGGGTGTCGTCGGCGTAGGAGATGATGCTGAGGTGATGCTGGCGGGCCAGTTTTGCGAGGGGGGCCATGTAGACGTTGAACAAAGTAGGGCTGAGGGAGGATCCTTGGGGGACGCCGCAGATGAGGTTGGTGGCTTTGGAGCGAAAGGGGGAGAGTCGGACTCTCTGAGTTCTGTCGGAGAGAAAGGATGAGATCCAGTGGAGGGCTTTGTCTTGGATGCCGGCTTCCTGGAGGCGGGTCAGTAGGGTGCGGTGGCAGACTGTGTCAAAAGCGGCTGATAGGTCGAGAAGGATGAGGGCCGAGGTTTCGCCGTTGTCCATCTGATGTCTGATGTCATCTGTGGCGGCGAGGAGAGCAGTCTCCGTGCTGTGGTTTCGTCTGAATCCGGATTGTGAGGGGTCCAGGATGGAGTTGTCTTCGAGGAAGTGGGTGAGTTGTGTGTTGACGATCTTCTCGATGACTTTTGCTGGAAAAGGGAGGAGAGAGATCGGGCGGAAGTTTTTGAGATCGTTGGGGTCGGCCTTGGGTTTCTTGAGGAGGGGTTGGATTTCAGCGTGTTTCCAGCTGTCCGGGAAGGTGGCGGAAGAGAAGGAGAGGTTGATGATCTTGCGGAGTTTGGGGGCGATGGTGGCGTTGGCTGTGTTGAAAACATGATGAGGGCATGGGTCCGTGGGGGAGCCTGAGTGGATGGTGTTCATGGTTGCCATGGTTTCTGCGTCGTCCACGTGGGTCCAGGCGGTGAGGCGGCAGTCGCGGTTGGAGACGTCGGGGGGGGGGGGATCTGGCGGTGGGCCGGTGTTGAAGCTGTTGTGGATGGTAGCGATTTTCTGGTGGAAGAAGGTGGAGAGGTCGTCGCAGAGTTTCTGGGAGGGCGGGATGTCGTTGGCGTTGGCTTTTGGATTTGAGAGTTCTTTCACGATGCTGAAGAGTTCTTTGCAGTCGTGGGCGTTGTTGTTGATGCATACGGTGAAGTGGGCGTGCTTGGCGACGCGGATCCGTTGGTGGTGTTCACGGTTTGCGTCTTTGAGGGAGGCGAGGTTGTCGGGCGTGCGTTCTAGGATCCATTTCTTTTTGAGCTTCTGACAACGGCTTTTGGAGGTGGTAAGTTCGTCTGTGAACCAGGCTGGTTTTTTCTTTCCTTGGTTGGCGGTGGGCTTCTTGAGTGGGGCTAAGGTGTTGGCGCAGTCGAGGATCCATTGATGGAGGTTGATGGCGGCTGTGCTCGGGTCGGTCGCGTCGGGTGGAGGGTTTTTAACGAGGGTGCTGGTCAGTTGGTCTTGGGTGACTTTGCCCCAGCGGCGGTAGGGGGGTAGATGGATGCGGTGCTGCTCGGTAATTTTCTTATAGGAGAAATGGACGCAGTGATGGTCGGTCCAGTAGAGTTCGGAGGTGTGGCTGAACGAGATGTGGTTGCTTGAGGTGAAGAGGGGGTCGAGGGTGTGTCCAGCGATGTGGGTGGGAGTGTTGACCAGCTGGCGGAGTCCGAGGTTGAGGAGGTTGGAGGTCAGTGCTGCGGTGTTGACGTCGTTGATATTTTCCATATGGTAGTTTAGGTCTCCCAGGAGGATGTAATCCGGGGAAGCGAGGGCGTGGGTGCTTGCGAGGTCGGCGATGGTGTCGCTGAAGGGGGCTCTTGGTCCTGGAGGGCGGTATATGAGGGTTCCTCTGAGGGTCGTGTTGGTGTCTGTGTGGATCTGGAAGTGGAGGTGTTCGGCTGTCTTGAGGGTGTCGTCAGTGTGGGTGTGGATTTTGAGGGAAGCTTTGTGAGCGATGGCTATTCCGCCGCCGATTCCGTTGGTTCGGTCTCTTCTGGTGATTTTGTAACCGTCCGGTATGGCGATGGCGATGTCCGGAGCCGAGGAGTCGTTCCACCAGGTTTCGGTCAGGAAGGCCACGTCGGGTGCAGTGGAGTCGAGCAAATCCCAGAGCTCGATGGCGTGTTTTCGTGCGGAGCGGGTGTTGATGAGGATGCAGTTCAGGTGGTTGGGGTTGAGTGATTCTATTGTTGGTTTTGTCGTTCTGATGCAGGAGAAGTTGCAGGAGCGGCAGGAAAAAGGTCCTTTAGTGTGCTTCGGGGACGCCAGGAAGCACTCCGTGGAGGAGCCGGTGTTGAAAGCGCGGAGTTCGTTGGCTGAGTAGCGGACGCGGGGGGCGTGAGGACCAGGGGGGGTGGCGCTGGGCGCGGTCCAGGCGCGGACGGGCGCAGACGGGCTTACCTCTGGCGCGCCTCTGGCGCGCCTCTGGCGCGCCCGCTACGCGGACGCGCAGCGCCAGCCATTAAGAAGGGAGGGGGAGGGAGGAGCAGCTGGGAGGCGGGAGGGAGCGGCACATGGGGGGTTGCAGGGGGCGGGGCCGCAGGGAGGCAGCGGCAGGGATCGGGGAGCGCACAAGGGGCAAAAACACAGAAAACGAGCAAAACTAAAGGCAGTCACAATAAGAAAAACCACACAATAAGAAATACAATACTGGCACAATACACGATCGGGGAGACAGCAATCAGGGGGGCACAATGGGGGCAGAAGCGCCGGCGGCGAGGCGCAGAAAAACGAAAAAACAACTTACGGGACGGCGGAAGCGGCACACGGGTCAAGTGAGCCCACTAGCCACCAGGGATGAGGCGCAGGATAACCACCTGCAAAGCTAATTAGGAGGAGGCTGGAGAAGATAATGTTAATTTACTGACAGGCACGCAACTTCTCCACCAGGTCGATCAAAGAAATATGTACCAGATTGATGTTAGTCCTTCCCTGCTTGCCTTGTTGCGAATTCAAAGAAAAAAAGCATTTGCAATGCAATGGGTCTCACGGTCAAGAGAGTTAGAGTTTTTGACGTTGTAAATAGATAAGTGGACTTTTTTTTGCCACATCAATTGGTCAACCCTGCCTCACAATTTGTCCTTTCCAGCCACATAATTCCACTGATCAAGCAGCTCTGCAAGACAATGCTTGACAAAAGGGAACTTTTAATGAGAAACAGTGAAACAAGAATTGTCAACGATAGGGTATCACAGCTCTATACAATTATGAATACAATTAAAATGCTTAAATATAGTTAAAGAAGCTTTGCACTCCCATTTTGTAAGCTGTGTGAAAACAGGGTACACTGTCCCCTCCATAACTGTGACGTGAGGTAACTAAGAAACAGTGTGAAATAACTGGTAGTCGTGCAAACTGCTTCAAGACTGCCCATTGCACTGTGTAAAACTTGAAAGCGCCAGAAGCGCGAAGGGAAAACTAAACAAACAATGACAAGCAACTGGTAACTAGGGAAATTGCTTCAATACTGCCCCTTGCACTGTGTAAAACTAGAAAGCGCTATTGGTGCCATGAGCTCAAATGGAAAACAAAATAAACAATGGGAAGTAAATGGGAGTCATGCAAAGCGCTCCAATACTGTCCATTGCACTGAGTAAAACTTAAAAGCGCTATGAGCGCTAATGAAAAACTAAAGAAACAATGTGAAGTAACTGATAGTCATGTATTGATGGACAGACAGACAGAAGAAAAGAATGGTGGGAAGAGTTGGAAAATTAAATGGTTGAATAGTTCAAGGATCATTGGGGGGGGTACTTGACAGAGTACTCCTGATACTACTTCCTGTATCAAAAAAGCTTTTATGGATCGGCCCCATGTTGATTGTGCCTGGTCGAAGGTGGGATATGGAGATTGGGTTCTGGTTATATGTATGGATAAAAAGGGAAGCAGTACAGCAGGTAGTGCACGCTCATTGAAGAAGCCCAGCTAAATTACTGATGTTTCTATCTGCCGCCCCTTGCCTCTGTGCATATTTTAGCAGCATAGCTGTGTCCCTTCCGTAAACACAACAGCCCCGAGTAGCTTCCTCTGAATGCTCTCAGCCCTAACAAATCCCTTTTGATTAATGTTGAATCCGCTCTGCATTGATTTATTATGCCTTAGCTCCCGTCCGTCTATAGTTTGCCTTCACAGCGTCGATCGCTCAGTTAGGTCTCGCCGCCCCTGAAGCGCTTCTGCATCCCCGCAGTTTGTCTCCTCGCCCCCTTCCATCCATTAGACGAGTTTATCTCTGCCGTAAATCGCACAGCATTGATGTTCTGTCATCGCTCCAACCGTCTCCAGATCTAATGTTTGAGCATTCGCTGCCGTATGAGCAGTGCCTTTGAGTGAGCGCATATCAGCCTGGCGTGGATTATTGTATTTCCTTTTTTTCATTTTATTTCTCTTGCTTGCAGTGATGCATTCGTTGAAATGTACACTTCTTAGTCTTTGTGACTGTAACTAATTTTCTCAGTTGATCTTTAAATAATTTTGATTGGGATTTTTATCCTTTCTGCTTTAATATGCATTTGCTCACATTACAATGTGCAATTAAATTGAGCATTGTTTGAGCCTGTGAAGCGGGTGAGGGTGCCGGAAAACACAATTGTGGAGCATGGCGCTATAAATCTGCCTACACTGAGGGCATAGCTGGTCATGTGGGTGATTTTGAGGACATACGGGGCTCTGAGCCAATACAGACAGGGCCATATTTATACTCCGTTTGCGCCGAAATTGCGTCGTTTTTTTTGACGCAATTTCGACGCAAAACTAACGCCAACTAACGCCATATTTATACTATGGCGTTAGAGGCGAATAGCGCCAAAGTTCCCGGAATGTGCGTCATTTTTTAGCGTGAACCCCTTCCTTGCGTTAATGATATGCAAGGGAGGCGTTCCCGTCTAAAAAATGACTCCCAGGCCTTTACGTGGTATTTATACTCCCGGGCAAAAGAGACGCCCGGGAGTTGGCGTGGCAAAAAACGGCGCATTTGCGCCACTTTTTAACGCCTGCTCAGGGCAGGCGTTAAGGGGCCTGTGGGCTCAAAATGAGCCCACAGGTGCCCTCCCATGCCCCCAGGGACCCCCCCTGCCACCCTTGCCCACCCCAGGAGGACCCCCAAGGATGGAGGGACCCACCCCAGGGACATTCAGGTAAGTTCAGGTAAGTTTTATTTTTTATTTTTTATATTTTATTTTGGTGGCATAGGGGGGCCTTATTTGTGCCCCCCTACATGCCACTATGCCCAATGACCATGCCCAGGGGACAGAAGTCCCCTGGGCATGGCCATTGGGCAAGGGGGCATGACTCCTATCTTTACAATGATAGGAGTCATGTTGATGGGGGATGGGCGTCGTTAAAAAATGGCGCAAGTCGGGTTAAGACGATTTTTTCGACGTAACCTGACTTGCCCCATTTTAAGACGCCCATGCGCCATTTTCCCCCTACGCCGGCGCTGTCTGGTCTACGTGGTTTCTTCCCACGCAAACCAGGCAGCGCCGGTCTGATTGCGCCGTCTAACGCCATTCCATAAATACGGCGCCCGCATGGCGCTTCAGAATGGCGTTAGACGGCGCAAAACTTTTTGACGCTAAACTGCGTTAGCGCAGTTTAGCGTCAAAAAGTATAAATATGGGCCACAATGTGAAGTAAATGGTGGTCATGTAAAGAGCTTCTAAAAAACAAAGAAACAATGAGAAGTATCCCTCCAATACTGCAGATCGAGCTTGCCTTGTGTAGGATTTGAAAGCGGCATGGAGCGAAGAATAAACAATGGGAAGTACCTAGTAGTCATGCAAAGCGTTCTGATACTGCTGATTAAGTTTGCGCTTTATAATGGTTGAAATTGCCATGGAGCGCAAAGTGGAAAGGCTTTGCTCAACCTAAAAATAAAAAAAAGGTAGTCCAGAAACCATGCGTAAAACATGGATGCAGAGTATGTTAACAGTAGTTGGCCAGTGCTCTTGAGGAGGGCTAAACACCGGAAAAGGCATGATATAAGCATTCCTTTGACAAATGAGTATAAGGGAATTTTAAAAGGCAAGCCATAGGCATGACATGGATGTGGTTAAAGCCCAACAGAATGATGACAACAGTTCGGAAGTACATACACTTTCGACCTAAAAAATGATGAGTTTTAGCAGAGGCTCACAAATCTATGCAGTTTTGACTGACAATGGCATGACAAGAGCCAAAAGGATATTTGAACTGGATGAAAAGAAAACGTCAGATTTAGTTTCATTGTTACCTTTTGCAATAATTTGTGGATTAATAGTTGACTTTTTTCACCATAGCTTGGGTCACACAGCCTCTCTATGACTCGATGACCTGATCATTGGAGACTACATTACCAATAAGTATGTTAGCCTTTAGGCAAAGTCTTTTTGTTCTCGCTATAATTTGCAGATTGGGAATGTGGTGTATAAGCAGCGTGCTCAGTATCTTTTGGAGGATTTTCTGTACAGCATGTGGAGAAATTATTGGCTATTCACCTGAGAATCCATTTGATTTAGTGATTGTGATACTGTATTTACTTGAAAGGTATAGTCGGGAAACTACGGTTCATGATACTGTAGTTAAGAGTAATGCTTAGCTGAAAAGACACTGAGCAAATTAGTTAGTCATGATAGTGGAATATTGTCTTTTTAATGCACAAACTTCAGAAATAATATTAAAGCTGTACTTGGTTGATTGGTAATTCCATACCTGTACCGGCCTCTCAAGAAGCATTTACAGAAAATGCTTCTGGTACAGTTTGAAGGAGACTTTCCATGAAAGTCTGAAAGCCACTGTGATTTATTATAAATAAATAATAATACTAAATCATATTCTTGATTGACAGTCTTGCCATTAACATCTCCTTGAGTTGCTGATGTGGCTTTTATTAGTCATTTACTCTTCTTCCTCATCTGATCTTTTCTGTTCCCTCTAGTTTTCCGTTGTTTTTTGTTACATTAATTCCCTTTCTTCAGTAGATACACTCCTTCCACTTCACCAACAACATCCATGTGATGAATGAGACAAATTAGTGCACAATGTTTATTTAAAAATGTATTTTGACATCCTTTCTTCCGAGAACTGCATGCTTCTACTTATTACATTGTGATCTAGCAGTGTGCACCGCATTCACGCTTTTTGAGTTTGTTGTGTTTCCTTTTTAAAATAAATATTATCTTCTAAATCTGTCTTCTTTGAATATACTTTATTTAATATTTCTTTCAATATGGGTGTCACAACACTCTCTCGTATTTCCTCGTTCAAGTTCTTTCTTTAAATCAATCTACAAAAGCATTAGACTATACATCAAAATATTTAAACAATGAATGATGTATATGCTGTATAAAGTCATTAATTGACTAGAATGGAGGACACTCATAACTAAGAAGATCTTTAGTGACGATATATGTATATTTTAAATATCACACCAAACAAGATCGAAGATTAAAGTAAAATACTACTGGGATCTGTTAACCTCTAAAGAATAGTTGTTATGAATGTGTAAGAACATTTAATTAGATTCTACTGGATAATACATAATATTGTCAAATGTGATACATTTGAATGATTGGCTGTTACCGAAGTCTGTCTGTGCAAGGGAAGGGATTGTGCAATGAAACAATTGTAAAATTTTAATTTATGAGCAAAATGCAACCTATAAATTAAATATTTGACTGGGAAACACAATAGAGCCAATATAATGTATGCATTCTGATAAATATATCGAAAGAAGTTCATGCTCATTATTTAACTAAGGAGACTTTTCACAGTTCAGGAAGTGAATTTTGCAATCATCTAGAATAAAAAGAGATTTAAACATGTTATCTAAAAAAATATGACTTTGTTCAAAAGTCGTTCACCCTTTTGATGTATATGTATGTTCTATGAATAGACTCTTTGGTAAAATGTGTAACTACAGGAAAACAATTGGTTCACCAATTCATTCTATATGAAGATACAGTTTTAGATACAGTTCACAATACTCAGTCAAATCCAATTACACCCATAGTATTGCTTAGCCCATCTTGAAAAACACCTTTTGGTGATCTTGGAACAGTGGAATGAATGCAAGAATTTGAAAAAAGGAAGGAAACTCATTAAAAAATAAAAAAACAATATGGAATTATATGTTGCCCTAGTGAGTGAGAGGTACATGGATTCAATAGCACAATTATTTCATTTTTCCCTTTACCTAAAGGGTATATTGTATTCTCTGGCTCAGAAGTGTATGTTTAACAACCATTGGCAAACCTGTAGGTCTCAACTGTGACAACAAGGCGCAGACCTAGTGGTTGTGCCTATACATGTTTTGATTTTGCTGTTGATTATTGTAAGATGGTCAGTCAGACCAACTCATGCACTGGTGCCTTCTTGTAATGATTTGTCATAAACCATAATAAAAAGCATTGCAATTTGCCTGCTATTTGTGAGCACACAGGATATACACCTTTAAGTGCTTTTTGTAATACTTTATGAAAAAACCTTCCCACATTCATGCTTATGTTTACACATGTATGGCCAAGAACACACAGCAGACATTGTGGAATTTGTTTGTTCAAAGGTTGTTATCATGAGGATACACAAGTGGACATCTTGGTATAGTCTTCAAAAAGTATAGAAAAAAAGAATTGCAAGATGGCCACTGTACATGCACACATGTGTACACACGTGCACACACTGGTAGTCCTTTTGGATTGGTTTAAAACCATCTAAAGATGCCCACCCACAGCTGTCTTAGCAGCAGATGGAATAGAGAGTAGCAAGCAGATGCTGGGGGTGCTGGGAGAGAGCAGGCCAGGATGTAAAATAAACATGGGTCAGAGGAGGTGCAGGGAGAGCAATTAGAGTGAGGGAGAGTAAATGTTCCATCTTGCACTCCAATGCAAGATCCTGACACCTGCGGTGGAAGGATACAACTCCTTCAGATCAAAACACAGTGGGACTGAATTGTGCCCATGTGTTGGACAAACAAATAGAGAGGAAAGCCACTGACTCATAAGCAGAGGAGAGTGCTGAGATAAACATTAAGTACATAGCTCCTGAGAAAGGAGGAGGGGGACCCAAATACCACTCTAACTAACCATTTTGGATATAATAGGTCTATTGCCAGTAGAGAGGAATATCTGTTTGCGGACAAGAGCTAAAAACAGCTAGACAACTAACTCTTAATCCTTTCCCGCCAGGACGGCAGGTGGTCATTTTCTGGGTACACAACACCAGCTTGTAAGCAATGACCAGTCAGGTGGCGTGTTCAAAGCAAAGGCCTACGCTTTGTTAGAACACTCATGATCAACATGTGGCTACTACTGGAAAGCAGATAAGCTGTTGAGTTGTTGCCAGATAGCTTGATAAAGTTAAGGAATATTTAGAAAATATATTCTTGAGTGATGACTCCAGAGTAATCCAAGGACGTCAATTCGCCAAAATTCAAGGGGCAGCAAAAGTGACATCACGCGTCATTGCATCTTTATTTTCTCTCACACACATATGCCTGCACAAACACTCATTCACACATTTTCTTTTACATAAGCACAGTCTCATCCGCAAGCATGCACAGAACATACATTTAAAGGTGCTTTTTACTTACCTCAGGCACCAAGGAGGGTCATGTTCCAGTTAACTGTACTCCATGTTTATTAACCAGTCTTAATGTTGAAGCCTTTTGAACCCTGCATGAGTTCGACAGGATGGTGCAGGTGAAAGGTACAGATCAGATTCCGAAGAACCTCACAGGTGAAAGATACAGATCAGAATCCAAAAAGAGACAAAAATGGCGCTAAACACTGCTTTACCACAGTTAAAAAGTGCAATACTGAGAAGTACAGGACATTAATATTTCAATGTGTTGTATTCCCATCTCCCACTACTTCACAACACTCTATTGCTTTGTAGCCAGGTTTGATTTATGTAAGTTCACATACATATATACATTCACACTCCACAACTGACGGATGTTTAGATGGTCATTGAGGACCAGATTACGACTTTGGTGGAGGGGAATACTCTATCACAACTGTGACAGATATCCTGCCCTCCATATTACAAGTTCCATTACATCCTATGGAACTTATAGTACAACAGACGGGATATCCATCACGTTTGTGATGGAGTAGTTCCCTCCGCCAAGGTTGTAATCAGACCCTGAGTGATTCCACAGCCAACAGACTTGGCATAGGTCCCGAAGAACACTAAAGGTGGCAGGTATATTGCTAAAACATTCAGGACTACCCAGGGCCAGCCATAATGCTGAGTTTTACCTTATGAGATTTTACAGGTGACATGTGTAATGCTGACCTTCAGGGCTCCTTAGAAAACAGTGCAACACCATGACAGCAGAACTATACAAGTATTTGTCATAGCACTGACACCACATGACTCCCTAGGTGATATTTGTAGTGGTTACCACCAGAACGTTACAGGCAACAGGCACAGGGCTGACCTCTATGACTTCAGAGGTGACATGTATAGTGCTGAACTCTTTTTAAATTCACGGGCGATGAGTTCCACAAGTCACAGTTATTGGGTCTGTTTGGCAAACGGCATTTTATAATACGCATTGTTGCTACAGTACTACTATGTGCTATAAAATGCAATTCACTAACCTAAAGAGAGAGATATCCACTTCCTTCTCTCCAATCTTTTCTATGGGGAGATCTCCACACATGTAAGCTTGCTACTTAGTATTGAAAGTGAGAGGAACCATAGAAAGTAGCGGAAACATAGGGAAAAAATACTCCAAAATGCAAAGGGTTAGTGTAGGAAAGTACCATCTTTCTTGGCATGTTACCCCCAATTTCTACCTGTTTGTCAGTATGTTTTGCCTGTCTCACTGGGATCCTGCTGGTCAGGACCCCAGTGATCATAGTTTGTGGCCTAATGTGTGTGTTGTCAGTTGTGCTTAACTATGTGGCTGAAGTTCTTCAAACCGGAACGTCAGTGCTTATGCTCTCTCTGCTTCTAAATTAGTCACTATAGTTTAGTGACTTCACAGTCCAATTCCAATTGGCACACTGAACCCCCCCTTATAAGTCTCTAGTATATGGTACCTAGATACCCAGGGCATTGGCGTTCCAGGAGATCCTTATGGACTGCAGCATTTCTTTTGCCACCCATAAGTAGCTCAGACAAACTCTTCCACAGGACTGCCACTGCAGCCTGCATGAAATAGTGCACACACTATTTCACAGCCATTTTCACTGCACTTAAGTAACTTATAAGTCACCTATATGTCGAACCTTCTTTTACTGAAGGCTAGGTGCAAAGTTCCTAAGTATGAGGGCATCCTTGCACTAGCAAAGGTGCTCCCACGCTGTCCGGGGCCAATTCCCTGGACTTCATGAGTGCGGGGATACCATTACACGTGTGCACTACATATAGGTCAATACCTATATGTAGCTTCACAATGGTAACTCGGAATATGGCCACGTAAGGTGTCTAAGATCATGGAATTGTCCTCCCATTCCAAATCTGGTATTGGGGGAGCAATCCCATGCATCCTGGGGGCTCAACCATGCACCCCCAGTACTGCCAAACCATCTCTCTGAGGCTTGGACTGCAGCTACATCTTCTGCCACCTCACAGACAGGGTTCTACCCTCCTAGGGTCTCAGCATCTCAGTCCCAGGAAGGCAGAACAAAGCAATTCCTTTGGGAGGAGAGTGTTACACCCTCTCCCTTTGGAAATAGGTGTTACAGGCTTGGAAGGGGTAGCCTCCGAGAGTCTCTGGAAATGCTTTGAAGGGCACAGATGGTACCCTCCTTGCATAAGCCAGTCTACACCGGTTTAGGGACCCCCAGCCCCTGCTCTGGTGCTTAACTGGAAAAAAGGAAAGGGGAGCGACCACTCCCCTGTCCATCACCACCCCAGGGACGGTGCCCAGAGCTCCTCCAGTGTGTCCCTGGCATTAGCCATCTTGTTTTCCAAGGTGTGGGGACACTCTGAGATCTCTGAGTGGCCAGTGCCAGCAGGTGACGTCAGAGAACCCTCCAGATAGGTGCATCCCTGGGTAGGTAGCCAATCCCCCTCTTAGGGCTATTTAGGGTCTCTCCTGTGGGTTCCTCTTCAGATTCAGCTTGCAAGTTTCCACCAGGAATCCTCTGCATCCTCTGCTTCAGCTTCTGACTGTCGGATCAACCTCAGACTGCTCCAGGAACCGCTGTAACTGCAAACAAGTATCCAGAAAGGCTACTGTGACCCTGCAACTTCAGCTCCAGCCAGCAACTGCAACAGTTTCCAAGGTTTGCATCCCCCGGAGGACTCCCTGCCTTCACCCTGCATCAGAAGAACCGAAGGAATCTCCCGTGGAGTGATGGAGTCACTTCCCTGCTCTAGCAGGCACCTTCCAAGATGACAACCGGTTCTCTGGGACTGCTCTCCTGACAATGAGCGTGCTCCCTAGAACACAGGTGGTGGACCCCTTCGACCCAGACTGTCCTAAGGTCCAGCTGTCCATATTGGGCAAAGGTAAGAGCATGCCTTCCCAGTTTGCGGCAGTGCCCCTGTGTACCTCATCATCTCTAGCTCCTGGGGCCGCTGTGCACTTTTTGCAAGAATCCTTCATGCACAGCATGGCCCAGGTCCCCAGCACTCCGTCATGTGACGCACAACTCGCTGAGTTGTTCTCTGGGGGTGTGGGACCTTCTTTTGTTGTGCTGCAAGAACCACAATTTGCGCCTTCTTTGTCCCTGTGTCCTGGGACTCCCGTGGATGCTGCCTGGTCATCTGTGGGTTCCCTTCATTGTTGGGAGCCCCCTCTGCCTCCTCAGTCTGAGTTGAGGCCCCAAGGTTCCTCCTGGGTGCGAGCAGCGCCATTTTGACACAGATCGCAACCTTTCCTGAAACAAGGCTTGTTGGACGAATCCAGCGACGCAAACTGTCTGCCTACAACTTCTTGACGTGGGACATCTCTTGCATCACGCAGGAACCTGCAACCCTCTTCTTTGGTGCTCTTCTGCAGACCTCTTCTAACTGGCAGATCCTCTTTTGCACCATCTTCTAGGTTGGCAGGGGCTCCTGTCCTTCCTGAAATCTTCTGCGACTTCTGGACTTGGGCGCCTCTCTTCACAGGTCTTCTGGTCCAGGAATACACCTTTTGTTGTTTGCAGTATTGGTTGGTTCTTGCAATAACTCTAATCACGACTTGTAGTGTGTCCTGAGAAAACTTGCACTACTTTACTCCTACTTTTCTGGGCTCTGGGGTGGGTATTTTACTTACCTTTGATGTTTTCTTACACTCCCAATGCCTCTCTACACACTACACTTGACTAGGTGAGAATTCGTGATTCGCATTCCACTTTCTTAGTATATGGTTTGTGTTGCGCCTAGACCTATTGCATCCTATTGCATTCTATTGTATTTTCTACTGTTTGCACTATTCCGTGACTATTTACTTACCTGATTTTGGTCCCTAGTGTATATATTTTGTATAATACTTACCTCCAGAAGGAGTATTGCCTCTTAGATATTTTTGACCTTCTGTCACTAAAATAAAATACCTTTATTTTTGGTAACACTGAGTATTGTCTTTTATTGTGTATAAGTACTGTGTAACTATAGTGGTATTGCAGGAGCTTTGCATGTCTCCTAGTTCAGCCTAAGCTGCTCTTCTACAGCTACCTCTAGACAGTCTAAACTGCTAGAACATTGACTACATTTCACTAATAAGGAATAACTGCACCTGGTATGAGGTGTAAGCACCTAGGGTACCCACTACAAACCAGGCCAGCCTCCTACAGGTATGAAAGAGTATAGGGGGATTTAGGGAGGGACAGACTACTACAAACACTCACCCACAGTAGGGTAAGCCCACTGCTTTTCACAAACTACACTTCTAAAGTTACTACAGCATTAAAGTTAACAAAACAGTAGTAAATGTAAACAAGCCCAGCATTATTGTACGTTAAGCACCATACATAATGTCAGGCACTGCAAAACACTCCGACAGAAATTAATAGAGTCAGAGACTTAAAACATCACCAAAAACACTAAAAAAGATGGGATAAATTCTTGAAAATAATCTAACCACTGCAATAGCTCAGGTCAGCAATCTAACCCATTGCTTTTGCCCATCATGCCACCTCAGATTTGACTCAACCACATGCAAATCAGCTTTCACTCCAATAGAAACAGTCCAGTCGGAACTGCCAATCCCATTCCTCTCTGAACCAGAACACAAGCCACACAAGGCTGGTTATCTGTTAGGTGCAGCTTAGTTCCAGTGGCACAGTAACTAAGGGATCCACGTCTGGGCATATCCGCTGCCATTTAGGACAATATATCAAACACACAAAAGGTGATGAGAGGAATGCTTCCATATAGCCGAACTACTGACATTTGCTTGGGGTAGCATTCCAATTTATGGTTCTTTTGCTAGATACAATTAATTTTGCAATTTTACAGATATATATGTATACATTATATAGTTCACTCTCAACAATTATTTATAATTTATCATTATTTAGCAATTGTATTACTGTTTAAATATTTGATAATACATTTGATGTAAAAATAAAGTAGAATATAAACTCCAATGTTATTCAACACGTACAATTTACTAATGAAATATTTTTTTTACTTTTGGTGGGAATGTTTAAAATTAAGAAACGATTGATATTCATTAAATAAATATATTTATTTTAATGTCTTTTTACACATTTAATTTAATGTGCTGGTGTTATTGATATAGAACTTCAATAGCTCTATGTTAATAATACATTTTTTATATATCATTTTTAAATGTATAGTTAATATTAAAATATTTTTAGACATATACAGTATAATAAACTTTAATAATTTTCCCTATACTTTCTTAAAGGGAGAGTTTTGCCATGAAGTCAGAGATCTCCACCAACATGTGAAAGGTTACAAGTAGTAACTTTACACTCGTACATTTATTCCTAGATGTGTCCTCCCCCGTAACAAGTGCTTAATTTGTAAATAAAAACGTGCCGGTGCCGAAAGCCCTCCTCTTAAAAATGCAGCTTCTGCAATTAAATGTGAGATCACGGAATACTGAGGCGGCGTAATCCTGAAGCCATCTCTGGCCTCTTCAATCTGTTTACAGCCACTCCCTGCCCCTTCAGCTCGCTCTAGCAGCTTTCTACTTTCTCCCTTTGTGACGCTTTTTAGTGTTTCCCTTCCTCCATCTTTCCCTTATGTGTCTTTTGGTGGCATCAAATGCTTTAGGCAGAAGGATAAGCCCCGGCCCTCAAAAATAAGTGCCGGTGCTCTGCACCGGAAACAACAAGCACAAATTAAGCACTGCCTGTAACTGAGGGGATGGATACAAAAAGGTGTGTGGAAAAAATGTGCAGATTTACAACCAACTGCAAGTGTAGATATACACATGACTAATTCTTCCCTTGCAAAGTCACCTTTGTGGATCAGACCCATAGTGCTAAACTCTGACTGACTTCACAGATGACATGTTGGGCCTAATTCTGCAGCACATATAAATGGGATTGCACTTTCATAGGGTGATGAAAAGCCTTAACAGTGATACATTACTTTAGAGGGAATAAACTATTATCGTTATATTGATGGATGGAGAGCGGTCCAGAATCAAAATAATAGTCCATCTTGAGCACCAGAAATTCTTTCCTGAGTGATGAATGTGTAGATTTGGGGTAGTCCAAAGAGCTGTAGGCCATAGAAAGCTGTAGTAAGCTCACTGGGGTAGAAGTTCACCTTTTGCACCCACACCCTCCCTGACCTCTGTCTCTGTTACTTCAGTACCCCTTCCATGACCAGTACCTGAGTGTCAATCAATTAACCATACTTGAGGCTCTATATGACCATAAGAAATTGGGATATTAGTTGAAGCAGGTGAGCATCCATCTCAAGTAATAATCCCAACTCCATGTCAGGGTGAACCCTTAAAGTCACTAAGTTAACGTAAGCTCAGCCCAGTGGTATCTATGACACATGACGGGCTTAACTTAGAGACAATGTATAAAAGTATGTATTGCATACCAAAAAAGTGATAAAGTCAAAACGTATCACAAGAAAATCCTAAACCAATTTAGAAAAGTAGAGTACATTTTAATACATAAAATGACCCCAAAACAACAAAAAGCCAACAAGAGAAACTGGCGTTATGAATTTTTTAAGTTTAAATATGAAATTAGCACCAAAAAGTGTTAAGAGCCACACGCGGACATTTGGTTGCGATTGACTGGTACATAGGCACAAGTTAAGACTACAGTGGAACATGGGTTGGATACTGAAGCTAGGTTAGACCCAGACAGAATTGTTACCTCTAGAGTCTTTAATTGGAATTCAGAATTCCTCAGCTGGGCAAGGCAGCAGAATGTGACAAAAGATGGCTCCACATTGTCAGACAGCTGCAAGATGAGGTCTAAGTGAAGCTGTTGACTTTTGTCGGGAAAGCTCCAAGTGGGAGAAATTTGAATTTCATGCCCACAAAGGTCTCTCGCCGGCTGGATACTTTTCTACCATAGAACTTAAACACTTTTTTTGAGCACAGATTCTTCCAGCAGAGCAAGGCTGCAGATTGTAGTTGAAGAGGGCTCCACGACCCCCTATACTTTCTCTGCGAGGCCCTATGAATCAGTTGTGCTGCTGTGGAAATGCTCAAAGCCAGAGCAGCCTGAATCCTTGGCCCAGCAGCAATGCACCTTCATCAGATTGGCTTGGCAGGATGGTCCCGGTCCTCTGGAGGTCTTTGGAGACAAAAGGTTTCCATGTCCCAGGTTTCAGAAAATGTTAGGAGGGGTACACTTTGACACACAGCAAGGTTGCAGGACCTTGGGGACAGCATTTGTGGTGAAAACTCACTCCAGCAAAGACCAATAGCAGGGTCCAGGGTGGGTCCATGGCAGGTCCCATCAGAACTGGTCAGTTGGGCAGGTACAGGAAAGGCCACTTATAGCTTGTTGTGCCCTAGGAGGTCATCCTTATGACCCTTGTAGTCCTGATTTTTGTCCTTTGTACAAGAGGGAAAGCAGGTACAGTATGGGCTGGATATGGTATTGTAGCAACAGTAATAGCCACTTTATTACAGAACCGCTTCATATTCAGAACCTTTGATTTGCAAATGTCAAGTGGTCACATCTGCCTTTGACGTCATGAGGTCAAAGGCTTCAAGTGGGTCTAGGTTCTTCTTGGGCCACAGACAGCAGATCCAGTCCTCTTCTACCCTTCTGCAGGCCCGTGAAATGTTCTACAGTGGGTGACTGGAAGTGCCACTTTTATGCCTTGCCCCAGCCTGTGGGGTGATTCCTTGCACGTCCCTAACCATTAGGCTAAAGGTTCCCGGGGACATCCCTACCCACTTTTACACTTCCTGTGTGCCTTGCTGTAAACAATCCCACAGCAACCCCTCTCTTTTCTAACTCCAAGATGGTGAAACCCTTCTCCACTAGAGCAGAGCCTGTGCACCCATCCCAGTGATGTGGCCAGGGAAATGAGCAATGCTTATCTGTCATTTCTCTAACCCAGTTCTGGGGCAGCTCTTCTCCCACTGGGATTGTTGTGTGTCTATCTGAGGAAACAAAAAAAGTCAATGCCCAGGTGTCAGCTAATGTTTGACAGTGAGATTGTAAGCTTCTTTCAAGTTAATGAAGTTCCTTGACGTAGTCCAGGTGGTCATCCTGTTAGAGGAACAGAACACCTACCCACACTATATTGTCTTTGTTTTACTTCTGGGAGCAAGTTCACATCTCATCAAGTGGGCTATTCAGCTCCTGGGTGCTAATTAGAGCTCATACAAATTGACCTCCAGAGGCTTTAGGCAGGGAAAATTTAACTTTCCAAAAGTACATTTTCCAAAATATGTGTTTAAAATCTAACTTCACAATTGAATTGTATTTCTATTGAAAAGTCTAAAAAAGTCCAAGAATGAAATATGTAACTGTTTCCTAGCCGAATAGCTACTGTAGAATTAGCTTTTGGGGCATTGTCATTGTTATGACATGCTCAACATTAAACTTTTACATGCCCTACTTTTAACTTTTAAATACTATACACTCTGTCTTATGGACAGTAATGCCTAGTTAGGGGTGACTTAGGGGCATATTTATACTCCGTTTGCGCCGAATTTGCGTCGTTTTTTTCGACGCAAATTCGACACAAAACTAACTCCATATTTATACTTTAGCGTTAGACGCGTCTAGCGCCAAAGTTCATGGAGTTAGCATAATTTTTTTGCGTGAACACCTTCCTTGCGTTAATGATATGCAAGGTAGGCGTTCCCGTCTTAAAAAATGACTCCGATGCATATGCATGGGATTTATACTCCCGGGCAAAAATCACGCCCGGGAGTGGGCGGGTCTAAAAAACCCGCATTAGCGCCGTATTTTAACGCCTGGGTCAGGGCAGGCGTTAAGGGAACTGTGGGCTCAGAATGAGCCCAGAGGTGCCCCCCCATGCCCCCAGGGACACCCCCTGTCACCCATGCCCACCCCAGGAGGACATCCAAGGCAGGAGGGACCCATCCCAGGGACATTAAGGTAAGTTCAGGTAAGTATTTTTTTTGTGGCATAGGGGGGCCTGATTTGTGCCCCCCTACATGCCACTATGCCCAATGACCATGCCCAGGGGACAGAAGTCCCCTGGGCATGGCCATTGGGCAAGGGGCCATGACTCCTGTCTTTGCTAAGACAGGAATCATTTCAATGGGGGTTGGGAGTGAAAATAAAATGGCGCAAATCGGGTTGAGGCGATTTTTTTGCCTCAGCCTGACTTGCACCATTTGTGGACGCCCATATGCCATTTTCCCCCTACGCCGGCGCTGCCTGGTGTACGTGTTTTTTTTTAACGCACACCAGACAGCGCCGGCGGCTAACGCCGGCTAACGTCATTCTATAAATACGGCGCCCGCATGGCGCTTCAGAATGGCGTTAGCCGCCGCTAATTTTTTTGACGCAAAACTGCGTTGGCGCAGTTTTGCGTCAAAAAGTATAAATATGGGCCTTAATATTTAAAAGGAAGGTTTGAAGCAGTCAAAAAGGGATAATTTGACTAGGCCTGGGCAGAGTTGATAGAGTTCTGCTATGTGGAACTCCGCGAAGTGCCAAAAAAACTCTGCAGTGCTACGTGGAGTTTGGGAAAGGCGCACTGCTTGCACTGATTTTCAGCTCGGGAGTGTCTCCTGTGGTGTAAAATCAGTGCGAAAGGCATCACGCGGAGTGCCAGAAGGCGCTAACTTCTTTTTGACACTCAAGTAGATTTTCTACTCAAGTGGCAGCTTCCTCAACATGAGCGGCAGCTTTTTTCGTTGCAAGCGGTCACAACCTACCGCTCACGTTCAGAAATCTTGCTTGTGCTTACCAGTTTAGCTATTTCTCTCGCTCGTGCTCACCAACTTAACAATGGCGAGTGAGAGAAAAAAACTCAGCTCCGCGCCACTTTGCAGAGTTTTTCAGAACTCCGCACAAACTGTGGAGTGGGGAAAAGTCCACAAACTCCACTGGCAAAAATGAATTCTTCACCGACCCCTAATTTTGACAGGTCGAATTTGCAGTTTTAAAACTACAAAGGCAGGCTATGGGGAGTAGGCCTGCTGTCATGTTTACAGTGTCACTTTAGTGGATGCTACAATGGGTGCTGCAGTCCTCTTGTGACCTTTCACTTTTAGGCCCTTGGTACATTTTGTAGCATACACTATGGACTTTTTTGGTAAGTTAAATGTGCCAGTTGGAAGTATGCCCGTTTTATGGCGTTGAAAGGGGAACATAGACACTTTACCACTGGTTAACAGGGGTAAAGTGCACAGAGTTCTACAGTCAGCAAAATTAGGGTTCAGAAAAAAGGCAAAAAAAATCAAGGGTGACACCGCAAAAAGGGCAATTTTCATAGAATGTCGTTCCTAATTGTGGTGTCATGACATATTTTCAGATTCGGACAGATGGTTTGGTCAGACATGCTGTTTTAACGCTAAAAAAGCCACCGACAGTAAATGTGGCATGCAACTTTATTACTGAAGGAGCGTGCTGCATGACTCATATCCAATTCTTTTGTATATTGTCTGAGTTCTGCACCACGCCGAACCTAGAGAGAGATGCACTATCTTGTAAACAAAAAAACATTATTCTTACCCAAGCAAAGTAATGGACAATGTCTGCAAGTACATCCCTGGGTGACACTCTTGCCTTTATCCCTTCTTTTTATATAGACTGTCAATAGTTCAAGAAGCACAGGCCAAGGAGCAGCTTCTCAGTGTGTTGGCCAACTCCCCCAATTCATCATGTTTATATGTCATGTTTTTAAGTGTTGTCTAATCCCAGCGCATGCTTAAAAATAGCGCTATGAACTCCAGTGGGATGAGGATGCAAACAATCAGGAGCAGCTGGCTGTTTGCGTATCGTGCACATCTCCATCCAGCCCCACGTTTTCTTTCCCTGGATTAGCTTCAAAATCCATAGAGAGATAGAAATGAAACTGCAAGTAAAACAATGCATAAATCGGCATTTATTGGCCTTGTGGGTGTGCTGCTGCGCAGAGCTCGTACAGATAAATCAGGACATCTATAGTGCGGCAAGAGCCATGTGAAGCCTCTGGACACATGACGTCGAAAGCAGATGTGACCATCGGCATCTGAAAATCGAAGGCCTGAATATGAAGCTGCTCGGAAACTGCTGCGACAATACGATATCCAGCTATTGAAATGCATAAAAATGCATGGGAACCGGTCACCTACCCGGCAGGATTTAGGTGGAATTCGAAATGTGTTTGAGGGGGTGGGGGGGTTGTCTCCTATAGGTGTGTGGCTTACTTAATTAAGGAAGTGGGTTAAGCACGTAAACTGTATTTCTGTGACTCCCATAGTGTGCCATGCATCAGTATTTTGGTGCCACTGAGCTTTCTGTTATAGCATCTAAATATATAAGGTAACAATTGACCCTCACCTAAAATACCTGCCTCAAACACAAGGAGGGAGGCAGACGTCTTTCAGTGAGTTCACCCAACTTCCAATATCTGACTATGCGAATCAAAGGGTGTGAACACACTCTAATAGGGGAGGGGAGTTGTAAGCTAATTTACACCCAACTCAGACATCCCTTTTAGTTTTTAAAAGCACTCTTACTCACTGTAGTTCATTTAGTGGCATGCTTCGTCATCAAGTCCTCGCCCAGATACATATGGTGCCTAACCTCAGTGCTTAATTTGTGCTTGTTGTTTCGGTGCTGAGCACAGGCACTTATTTTTTAGGGCCGAGGCTTATTCTTCTGCCTCAAGCATTTGCTGCGAGCAAAAGACACATATGGGAAAGACGGAGGAAGGGAATAACGAAAAAGCGTCATAAAGGGAGAAAGTAGAAAGCTGCAAGAGTGAGATGAAAGGGCAGGGAGTGGGTTTATGTGGATCTGAAGAGGCCAGAGATGGCTTCAGGATTACTCCGCCTCAGTATTCCATGTTCACACATTTAATTCTTATTAATATAAAGGGATCTACCCTAATAACCCTACTATACCCAGGGACAGAATAAACATGGTATAAACATAACTGGTCAAATAGTAGGAACAAATCTATACTTAATTTGAAATCAATGAAACTCTTAATCAATCATCAGTAATGCAATTTAATTACAAAATTCATTAATTCATTTTTCACAAAAAGGACAATCAAAAACATAGATATAAAATCACCATTAACATGAATAAATTAAACTATACAAAAACATAATGCCAAAACATATATGCCAAAAAAATCCTTCATTGCTCTCCTTGTTTAAAGACGATGTGGTTATATACATAGATTATACAATGAATCCACATCTATGAGATGGTTGTACTACCCAACACATCTCTAGTCTTTTATATTTCCATCCTTTTTCATAAAGAGATGTGTTCCACAAGCCTTGGAGGTAAAATAAGTCTTCCTTACAACCTATCTTGGTATCAAGAAAGTCGTCGCGTTTCGGCCCGCTTACATTTGGGCCTCCTCAGGACTATCGGAGAGACCAATGCCTTTCAATATTGACTCAAACACCGTCCGCAGTCTGGACTTCTATTATTTTTCATCCGTTCTTCGTTGCTCAACGAACAGTTAAGGAGCAGTTACAATGGTGCTTCCCTAGCTACCTTTAGTGGCTGCCGATTGCGGCCATGTTAGTAATGAATCGTAATTCCAGACTGCGGACGGTGTTTGAGTCAATATTGATGATGAATGATTACAATTGTGACATTCTTGTAGTACTGAGTGGCTGATATCAAATAAGTCATTTTTTGAAATGTGCTAATTTTCTAGTGTGCCTAACACTCCCATTAGAAATTCTTGAGCATTTTCTGTAAATTGTGTAATACATGTATGTTGGACCTGGCTTTTTGACAGGGTCATCCCCAAACTTTTTGCCTCCTTCCTCCTATTTTTTCTGACCTGTTGTTGTTGGCTTTTGAACTCTGGGCACTTTACCACTGCTAACCAGTGCTAAAGTGCATATGCTCTCTGTGTAAATTGTACTGTTGATTGGTTTATCCATGATTGGCTATTTGATTTACTTGTAAGACCCTAGTAGAGTGCAAAATATGTGCTAGGGCCTGTAGATCAAATGCTACTAGTGGGCCTGCAGCACTGGTTGTGCCACCCACTTAAGTAGCCCCTTAACCTTGTCTCAGGCCTGCCATTGCAAGGCCTGAGTGTGCAGTTTCACTGCCACTTCGACTTGGCATAAAAAAGTACTTGCCAAGCCTAAAACTCCCCTTTTTCTACATATAAGTCACCCCTAATGTGTGCCCTAGGTAACCCCTAGAGCAGGGTGCTGTGTGGGTAAAAGGCAGGACATGTACCTGTGTAGTTTATATGTCCTGGTAGTGTAAAACCCCTAAATTCGTTTTTACACTACTGTGAGGCCTGCTCCCTTCATAAGCTAACATTGGGACTGCCCTCATACATTGTTGAGTGGTAGCTGCTGATCTGAAAGGAGTAGGAAGGTCATATTTAGTATGGCCAGAATAGTAATACAAAATCCTGCTGACTGGTGAAGTTGGATTTAATATTACTATTTTAGAAATGGCACTTTTAGAAAGTGAGCATTTCTCTGCACTTAAACCTTTCTGTGCCTTTCAATCCACGTCTGGCTAGGTTGAGTTGACAGCTCTTTGTGCAGACACACCCCAAACACAGGGTACTCAGCCTCACTTGCATACATCTGCATTTTGAATGGGTCTTCCTGGGCTGGGAGGGTGGAGGGCCTGCCCTCACACAAAGGACTGCCACACCCCCTACTGGGACTCTGGCAAACAGGATTGAACTGAAAGGGGACCTGGTGCACTTCTTAGCCACTGTTTGAAGCCACTCCCACTTCAAAGACACAATTTAGTATAAAACAGGGACTGTGCCCTACCACCTCAGACACTTGCTGGAGAAGAAACCTGAACCAGAACCTGCATCCTGCCAAGAAGAACTGCCTGGCTGCTCAAAGGACTCACCTGACTGCTTTCTACAAAGGACTGCTGCCTTGCTGTTGGCCTGCTGCCTTGCTGAACTCTTGTCTGGCTGCAAAAGTGCTCTCCAAGGGCTTGGATAGAGCTTGGCTCCTGTTCCCTGAAGTCCCAGGACCAAAAAGACTTCTCTTTCTCAACTGGACTCCTTGTGTGGCGAAAAATTAGACGCACAGCTTGCTCCGCTGTGAAAAATTCACCGCACGCCGATCTGGAAAGACGCCGCTCGACGTGACGCCCGCGGTGCGACCGGAACTTTAACGCACGGCCTCCCATGGACAATGCTGCCAAACTTCCAGAGAGGAAATCGACGCGACGGCTGCCGTGAGAAAGAAAATTCCACGCACAGCACCCTGGAACGACATGCAGCCGGATAACAAGCCGAGGAATCCACGCACAGACCCTGGGACATCTGGTAATCCTGCGACCCATAGAAGGAGACGGTCCACGTGCCGGAAAACAACGCACGTCTTCCCCGAGTGAAAAATAACAACGCAAGTCCGTGTGTAAATGTCACGGTTTCGGGCGGGTATGATCAGGACTTTGGTTGGGACACCCCTTGAGGTCACCGAATATCCTAAAGAGGTAGGACACTGGGGCAGAGGAGCAGCTAAAGGCATACACGGAATGGACAGCTACGGATAGGCACAGGAAACAGGAAAGTAAAAGCAGAGCAACCCTTGTGTGAACAAACAGGAAACGGATTACCAGTGGACAAACACGCTGGGGTTGTACACAGAGTAAGGCGCAGAACCTCCCACAGTGACAGGGAATCTCAATGCCTCTGTGCAGTTTGCTCTTACAGATAATCACCCTGCCAGCCCCATAGAAAGGAGGCAGCAGAAGTGATTCTGTCTCTGGACCCAAGAGCACAAACAAGGATAGTACTTACATACACAGGACACGCTCTTGTGGGTCCAGCTGGAAACACAGTGGCGATTCCTGAGAAAACAGCAATAGCACACTGTCACTGTTAGGCACGAAATACAACGTATAACACTGGACAAGGATGGGGGCTGGAATTGCCTCCTGGAAACCAGGAGCCAACCCCAGTACACAGGAGGACACGTATACACTGGTGAAGACTGATAGAACACTTACCAGACACAAAGAACCAAGAAGAAACAGAAACAGAAGGGAACCAACAAGAGGCAGAGGCAAGAACTAGGAACAGGCTCAGGCTGAAGCAAAGGCGGGTCTAGGACTTGAAAACAGGGCGCAAACTTCTGGCTGGGACAGACAGAGACAGGACTGGGAAACTGAGAACAGGCTCTGGCTGGAACAGGCAAGGACAGGACTGGAATACAGGGAGTAGGAAATGAGGTGTAAACAGGACTGGGAAACAGAGAGAAGGTTCAGGCTGGAACAAGGCAGGAGCAGGGCAGAGAAACAGGGAGCAGGCTTTGGAAGAAACAAACAGGTACAAGGCTAAGAAGTAGGGAGCAGACTCTGGCTGGAACAATCAGGAGCAGGGCAGAGAAACAGAAAACAGGATCAGGCTGGAACAGAACAGGAACAAAACTGGAACACCATCCGACAAGGGGTCTGTAACACAAAGGAATTGAAGTCCGATGCACGACGGGGAGCTTGAGGAAATGGCTGCTTATAAGCAGTTCCAAGCTGGGCTGCACAGGAGAGGTTTCAGGTGTGTGTGGTTTCAGACACTTGCAAGTCCTGGAGGAGAGGATCCAGTGACAAGGAGCAACTGGACTTCTCCCATTGAAAACAATGGGAAACAGAATCCGGGTTTTCCTGACTACCAAGCTGTGCATTATGGGATTTGCAGTCCCAAGAAGCAAATGCAGTCCTACACAAGTGTACCATGGAGAAAAGAGAAACAAACAGGAGTCAGCAAGGGACTCTAGATAGGTGTTCAAGGTGATTCCCAGGCTTCTGACAGTCCCCTTACAGCGCCCCCTGGAAATGGGACGACCGAGTCGTAACAGGATAGCCCCTCCCCCCAGTCTGCTCAAGAAGAGAAGGCGATCCTTTGGCTGAAAAAAGTTGAAGAGGAAAAGCCACAACAAGAAAATCCAACCCTGACCTTGGTGGATAAGCTTACAGTCCTGCCATAGGTGAATATTCCAATGAGCAAAGCATGTATTAATACCCATATGGGCTCCAATGTCTTTCCTCTTTATTGTTCGAGTGATACGGGAGGAGTGCATGGAGTTGGTTTCTGGTGAAGTGGATTCAGGAGCAGGGAGATCTGGAATGGCATTATGGGCGGTATTCTTTAGGACTTTAGTTTCATGTTCAGTACTGTCTTCTTTAGGGGGGATAATTGGCATGTTAGTAACTGTAAGGTCTGTAACTCCTTCCGACAAGCAGGATATGTCTGTTTCTGCAGCAGTATTTGCATTGATTGTGGTCTGAGGCTTACAAAGCATAGAGACTTGGGAGACATGGGTAACTGGTGTTCTCAAGGTAAACATGAAAAAGTCAGAATTGTCTTTCATCTTGGATGACTTTGAAGTATCAAATTCAGGAGCAACAGGAGTTTTCATGTCTTTAGAAACTGGATTAACATATGAAAGTGTAGAAGTTCCACAAACTAATTCTTTAGGGTGATCTTCTGACAAGACTGAGATTTCATCATTGCAAGTGCTCTGTGGTGTATTCATGGTATCAGAAATTGTTTCTTTGTAAGGCGTTTCTACTACAGGTAGTTGATCTTCAACTCTGTTAACACTGAAGGGTTGTTCTTTGGAAAGAAATGGAACCAGAGTCTCTTCAGAAATCGCCTTTACATTGGTATGTACATTTTCAGCTCTTGCCTTTGAATTGATGATTGTTTCTTGCAATAAAACACTAAGAACAGTACTTATCATCATATCTTCCAATACAAGTTTCAAATTCAAGTCTTTAGTCTTAGTGGGAAATATTACATCTTTCAGCACTTGAACTTCGGTTTCAGATTGCTGGTTTTCAGGAGTCTTTAGTTTCAGGGACACAGCAGGTGACATTGGTGTGGCAGGTTTTACATCAAGATCAGATACTGGTAGCTCAGAGATCTTGTCTTCACTAATCGTGGAGCTGGAAACAGGATACACATTGGCAGGGATCAGCAGGTCAGGATCAGTGGTTGAGGCTGCAACTGTGTCCAGTTCTAGGAGAAGGCTTTCATTTCTTATGACAGGCTGTTCAGTTTCAGATTGCTGGCTTTCTTCCTTGTCTGAATTCTCCACGGTTTGCTTTGACACAGAAGAGATTTTTAAACTTTCTGAGAAGTCCATTACATTCTTAGTAATTGCGGGTATTTCTTCATGGTCAGAAAAATCCATTAGTTCACTTGAAACAGTAACTGTCTCTTCATTATCTGAAAATGCTATGATATTGTTTGAAAGGGCAGAAGTATCCCCACAGTCTGAAAATTCTGGTGTGTGTGCTATTTGAACAGCACTATCTACAGGTTTGTTCACGGCATGGCAGGAACCACTGTCATCACTAGATTCAGATTCTTCAACACTGTTGCACAACTTGCCATTAATCTCCAGTAAAGTCATATCTTGGTTTCTTAAGGTGCAGCTATTGGAGTCAGAACTCTCTTCGTCCTTTGTCTTTATTTGTTCTGATAGAGGGGCTGAGACACTTCCTTCTGAAGACTCTGATCCATCCTTTGAATCAAGAGGTGTCAAATCTCTCAGAGATGTCAGAGATTCAGTCAACTGCACAGGGATATTCTCTGGAAAACTACAAGCTGAGAGAGAGTCTGAAGAAGAGGCTGATATATTTATAACTGGAGCAGTCTTTTGACATTCATTCATAGCAGGGAAAATCTGCTCTATAGTAGTCTTTGGAGAGGCACATGAGGTAGCATACTGTTCTTTAAGCCAAAGCTGGTGATCATTTTCTTTTTTCAGGTTTTCAAATTGCCTTGCAGTAGTTTCCATCAGCTGCTCTGTTACTTCTTCTACCTTACAGATAAACAGAATGTCTGGTTCTGGCAACAGTGAAATATGCATTGATGAAAAGAGCCCACGTGCAAGATTTCTAGTGTATGTTATAACATATTCATCATAGAAGCCTAATATCTGCCTTTTAATCTGCCAAAACTGCTCTTTTAGTGTGTGTATGTCCATATTGTTATCAAACCCACTCAGAATAGAAAAGGGTTTAGCAGAGCTTTTAGGGATTGAGACTGGTGTATTATCATCCAGTTTGGGAAGAGCACAAGCCTTTTGAGTGGAACTAAGGAATCCCACAGTTTTTACTGATCCCTTAGATACAGGGTCTAGCCTGCTGATTTGAAAGCTCTGAGGGACTGATAGGTCTTTATAAGAGTTAGCACTGCACTTTGAATTCTGAGAAACTGGCCTAGACGGGCTTAAGCACTCAACAGAAAACAAGGGAATCCCTAGTGTGGCTTCTTGAACAGTGTCAGGGTTCTTTGTTTTGGCAGAGTGCTGGAAGTGAACTTGTGATGCGCTAGCATGAGGCAAGGAATTAACCAGTTTTTCTTGAGTGTGAGTGTCTTGTGCAGAGGTAGCAAAAGCACTTCCACGGTTACGAACATTCTTACTGGCTTCAGCTAATAGATATTGCAAAAACTCATTACGTCCTTGTAATTCTTCTACAGACAGGGACTGGGGGTCATAGCCACAAATAACATAATAGTCTATCATTGAAAGATTAGCAAGCCACTCAGTATAGTACTGAACTTGCAAGTTATGGTTTTCTTTAACAAGTCTATCCTTTAAACTAAGTTCTTTTTTAGAGGATTTCAGAGAATGTATAGGCGTAGAAAGGGGTGTCTTAACATGATAGGAAAGCCCTTTAGGTTTGTGTGTGCCTTTACTGCCAGGGGAGCTTGAAATGTTTGGTTTGTGCATTCTGTCACGGTTTCGGGCGGGTCTGAACAGGACTTTGGTTGGGATACCCCTTGAGGTCACCGAATATCCTAAAGAGGTAGTACACTGGGGCAGAGGAGCAGCTAAAGGCATACACGGAATGGACAGCTACGGATAGGCACAGGAAACAGGAAAGTAAAAGCAGAGCAACCCTTGTGTGAACAAACAGGAAACGGATTACCAGTGGACAAACACGCTGGGGTTGTACACAGAGTAAAGCGCAGAACCTCCCACAGTGACAGGGAATCTCAATGCCTCTGTGCAGTTTGCTTTTACAGATAATCACCCTGCCAGCCCCATAGAAAGGAGGCAGCAGAAGTTATTCTGTCTCTGGACCCTAGAGCACAAACAAGGATAGTACTTACATACACAGGACACGCTCTTGTGGGTCCAGCTGGAAACACAGTGGCGATTCCTGAGAAAACAGCAATAGCACACTGTCACTGTTAGGAACGAAATACAACGTATAACACTGGACAAGGATGGGGGCTGGAATTGCCTCCTGGAAACCAGGAGCCAACCCCAGTACACAGGAGGACACGTATACACTGGTGAAGACTGATAGAACACTCACCAGACACAAAGAACCAAGAAGAAACAGAAACAGAAGGGAACCAACAAAGAGGCAGAGGCAAGAACTAGGAACAGGCTCAGGCTGAAGCAAAGGCGGGTCTAGGACTTGAAAACAGGGCGCAAACTTCTGGCTGGGACAGACAGAGACAGGACTGGGAAACTGAGAACAGGCTCTGGCTGGAACAGGCAATGACAGGACTGGAATACAGGGAGTAGGAAATGAGCTGTAAACAGGACTGGGAAACAGAGAGAAGGTTCAGGCTGAAACAAGGCAGGAGCAGGGCAGAGAAACAGGGAGCAGGCTTTGGAAGAAACAAACAGGTACAAGGCTAAGAAGTAGGGAGCAGACTCTGGCTGGAACAATCAGGACCAGGGCAGAGAAACAGGAAACAGGATCAGGCTGGAACAGAACAGGAACAAAACTGGAACACCATCCGACAAGGGGTCTGTAACACAAAGGAATTGAAGTCCGATGCACGACGGGGAGCTTGAGGAAATGGCTGCTTATAAGCAGTTCCAAGCTGGGCTGCACAGGAGAGGTTTCAGGTGTGTGTGGTTTCAGACACTTGCAAGTCCTGGAGGAGAGGATCCAGTGACAAGGAGCAACTGGACTTCTCCCATTGAAAACAATGGGAAACAGAATCCGGGTTTTCCTGACTACCAAGCTGTGCATTATGGGATTTGCAGTCCCAAGAAGCAAATGTAGTCCTACACAAGTGTACCATGGAGAAAAGAGAAACAAACAGGAGTCAGCAAGGGACTCTAGATAGGTGTTCAAGGTGATTCCCAGGCTTCTGACAGTCCCCTTACAGCGCCCCCTGGAAATGGGACGACCGAGTCGTAACAGTAAAGGGGCGAAACCGACGCACACACCATTTTTCTTCCCGTAGAACGACACACGTCTCCCGCGTGAAAAATAACGATGTAAGTCCCTGTGTGAAGGGGTGTAACCGACACACACACCATTTTTCCACGCATCTCCCCCTCTGCGGCCCTCTGCGGAGATTTTCTACTCCAAACCAGGTACTTTGTGCTTGAAAGAGACTTTGTTTGCTTTTGAAAGACTTAAGACACTTTATATCACTTTTTAGTGATATCTTTACAAATTCATATTGCGTCTTTGATCGTTTTGACCTGCAAATATCCAGATAAATATTATATATTTTTCTAAACACTGTGTGGTGTATTTTTGTGGTGCTACATTGTGTTATTGTATGATTTACTGCACAAATGCTTTACACATTGCCTTCTAAGTTAAGCCTGACTGCTCGTGCCAAGCTACCATAGGGTGGGCACAGAATAATTTGGATTGTGTGTGACTTACCCTGACTAGAGTTCTTCCTTGGACAGAGGGTAACCTGACTGCCAACCAAAAACCCCATTTCTAACAGTGTACAAATGTCAACAATCATGTATACCTGTCACAAAATTAGTTGCATGTATCTCAGCTCAGACTACTCAGCAGAGTTCACAGTGCTCTATATAATGGCTTGTCTCTGTTTTCTTCAATTTTCTTATTTACAAGAAGTAACTGAATCAGGACATTTATAGCTACATTGACATAACTGCTCCTGAAATGTTGGAAATCTGACATCCTGACCTTTCTGGGGCAACTTCAACTTTAAACTTTTTGGTCACCTCTTGTCTGCCATTCTCCACTTCTCTGTCTTTCCATTCTCAGTGCACTTTAGTTAATTTATGTTTGGGACAGATGGCACATTTTTTGTAGATTGAGTATTGACTCAGATGACTGGCGTACAGAACTCCTCATTGATTGTACTGTCTAACACATAAGCTATCTTCATTTTCTTTGTTCTCATCAAAATCTGCAAGGTACAGCCCTGACAGCTACCTCATATGTGACAGTGCAACATAAGACATCTACTCTTTGAAAACGTTTTGGCCTATATTGATCAGTGCTGCATCCAGACCTAACCCTTGAGATTTATGAATGGCGACAGCACAGGTCAAATACAGGGGAAACTGTTCTCTATGCACATAAACATCATTGACTGAAACAAACCTAGCAGTACACCTATTTGTTTAGATATTCAAATTCTATGTGGACAATTGTGCATTTTAAAGCAAATTCTAATAAATAATTTAGTGAGAAAGCAATAACCATAACCCCCCCCCCCAAAGAGACTCCTCATGATTCCTGTCTTCACACTGTTTTTGCCAAGGAAAACAGGACTCAACACAACAGCATTACGTTAACGTACCAAACAAACAATACTGCATTCATAAAAATGTCTTTCATGTTGCGATTGATAAGGAAGTATTGAACGTCACCAGTGATATGATTTGTGATGTATCTTTTACAGCAGAGTTGTTTAGTGTAAGTGCAGCATAATTTCCCTGTGTTGCAGCACAATTTAGCTAATCCTGCTCCTTTATTTGGTCACATAATTCTGGGGCCATGAGCATTAGAATAACTGAACAACATACCCCAAAACGGGGTGCAGCTATGACACCAGAAGATCTTGAGGTGGCCACATCAAACACAACTTAAAATGCTACAGAAACCTTTCTTTTACTATACAGAAAGTGTTCTATAGAACCTTACAAAAATGTACAAAACTCTACAGGTATTACAAAGAGGTCAAAGCACTAGCTCATAAGGGCTGCTGGGGCTTGTTTCGCTCCAATAATTTATCTTAAAAACAACCCAGAAGTTAGGCTAGGACTTTCAAGTTGTTTAGAGGCAGGACATTTGCGAGTCTCATCTGTTGCTTGCACTGCTGAAAGGCGAGGTGTGAAGCAGTGTTCAGCATACAGAATGGCACAGCTATAGGCCTGAGATGCCAATTAAGCTGCAAGCCACCTCTCACTAGCCAGATCCTTAGAAACCATGAATGACAAGTTTCAATTCAGAGCGTTAGGTTTACTACTCCTTGTTTTGAAATGTTGTCATTTGAAAGTGTACTAAGGCAGTAGTAGAGTTTCTTCCATGGACACACTCATGATTAAACTAAAATAAAAAAAATCAGAAACTGCTGCAGGGCAAGATTGCAATGCATTAGCAGTGCTTTTTTGCCTCGGAACCTGGACATGGGGTGCTACATTCATTTACATTCATTTAGTTCTGTATCATCACCTCTTACAAGCACAGAAGGTGCATGGCATTCTCAATTGCGGTGTGCACTGTTCACATATCAAGTGCTAGAGGGCAAACTAGTCAGTTGGAATGTGGTACTGAAGGTCACTGGCAATGATGTGAAAGACCAGCACTAGTGTGCTACAAGTCAGCATTCAAGGAGAGATGCTAAGCTGAGACACCCACTTATGAGGAACACTTTGGGGGTGTCTGGGGGCACGACAGGCCTGTATTAGTGCCTCAGGGCTTCATGTATGCCTGCATTGGAACTACATGCAGGCCAAAATTGAGGAGCATGACTGTAGGAAAGTGACCTTTTATATAAGGTCACCCACCCACTTTTTGCCCAAATGCGGATGTGTATAATGCTGTTAGAGCACTGGAACTAATCAGGCCTCAGTATATCTGCTCTCTCCCTAAATTGATTTGTTGACTTGATAGTTCCCTGACTGGCAAAGACTTTACCCCCTTCCTGCCCCTAGTAAATGGTAACCTGGGTACCCAGGGAATAAGTGGTAAAAGGGTCCTTAGGGCTGCAGCATGAGTTTCTGCCACGCTAGGTGATCCACAAAATATGCTACTGGCAGGTCTGCCATTGGAGACTGACAGAGCAGTGCAACCTGCTCAAGTTCGACTGTGCCCTCTCCATGATTGGCACAGTCCCATGCATTCCCTTACATATATCTCAGACACCCTTGAGGAAGGCCTCTGCAGCCCAGGAGGCAGGGTGCATTACATTTAAGGTGCACATGTGTACGCACAAGTTTGTATGTCTCTATAGTGGCCTTTCCATTAAAGTACACTATAAGTGCAGGCTGGTCCATAGTATAACATAGGATTTAAGCCCAGGCAAACCCAGGCTGCTAGCTCCATTATACTATGGCCTAGATATGTCAAGTTTGGTGTCAAACAATGTGCTTTATCTCCCCCAACACAACTTTGGTGTTGCGGAATGACTGATATGCACCCACGTGGCACACTAGAGGTTGCCCACCTGTTTGCCATCCTTCTTTGTTCTCTGGACATCACCCCACGTGTGCTGCCACCAAGACAGGTTTCCTACCTCATGCCAGGTAGTGTGGACACTCCCAGGAGCCTGGGACAAAGGCTGAGGCACAAAGGAGGTCACACCTCTGCCCCCCCATGCCGGGCTAGTGATTAGAGCCATCAGGGCATTTAGTTTCAAAGGCTTCACTGCCCCTGATCTGTGCCGTTCCCTAGAAGAGGAAGCAGCCCCCCACTGCCCCAGGCACATTTGCTCGTGGTCAAGCAGAAAATCAGGTATGCAGGACAGTCCACACTCCCAGCAGACTGACCACACCTCTAGGGTGAGCAGCCCAGTCTGTGCACTAAATTTTGGTGTCTGCCATCTTAGAAATGTTAAAATAGAGAGTTCTGGGTAGCTAAAGGTGACCTACCCCACCGGAGGTGGTGATCTCAGGAGTGGATTAGCTATAACAGCTAGCTTTCCATTGGTGACAAGTCTCCACACCCGAACTCCCCTAAATCCAAGTTTTAAGGGACACCCATCCGACACCAGAACCTCAGATCTGATCGACCAACTTCAAAACAGGACTGAGAGGACCTCTGCATCACCGACAACTGGACTTTGCCCACTGCACCAAAGAAAAAGAGGGATGGCCTGTCCCTGAGGCAACAGACTGAACGATCCTTGTCTTTGGCTGAAACTCAACACTCCTGATCAGAAGGATCCTTGTGTAAGCCATAAGCAACCTCAGACTCCCATGGACTAGTGGCACTAGTCCCTTGCAAACTGCAGGTAAGAACCCTTGCAGGAGCCAAAGATTCACCGGCCATGGGGCCCGCCATAGGAGCGATGAAAGCTAGGAGGTCTAGTGTCTTCTGGGAGTTGTAGTCTTGCCTGTCCCCAAGTTTCAGACTGCTACATAACTCCCCCAGACCCTGTAAAGTTTCTGAAGAGTTTCTGCACCTTTACCACCTCAAAAGGCAGTATCTTCTGGTAACTACCCTCTACCTTGATGCTGCAAGTGCAGGGCAAATGGTGCAGCCTGCATTCAACATCTGCAACCCAGACCCAGTTGAGATTTTGCATTCCTTTGTCAGCACCGTCATATAAGCGCTAAAACCAGTGCCACTGCAAGTTCCGATCAGTACCACGGAAAACCACAACAACTCTGCACCGGGAGTTCACGGGCCAGGTAAAACTGAACTGACTGTCATAATCTGGTCCCAGGGACTGCACAACCATAACCCTGCAAAGATTCCATGTAACTAGTTCTTCAAGTACTGTTTTGCAACCAGTGGTATTTTCTCAATAGACCTCAAGGCAATGTTTTAATGCCATTTTTGCTGCAATTTAATTTTGCTTCTAAAATTCATAACTCTGGTTGTACTTATGCAATACTGTTTGTTTTGGTGTTTAAATTAAGATAAAAATAAGCTCTATTTTTATAAATTGTTATCGGATTTCTTTTGAGTCGTATCGGTTACTTATCATCCATGTTGCTGCTCTGAAATGCTTAAAACTTTCTTCTAAGTAAAGCCTCACTGCTCTTTACCACACTACCAGGACTGGGTAAATATTTACTAGTGTGAATCCAAGAACCATCTTTGGGGTATTGTGAGAGTATTACATTGTGAGGACTAACCCCCGACACCACATAATGCGCCACTTTCCTACATTGGTATTTTAGTGGTGGGATCCTGAACTAGTATTTCGCATTACCACTTGGTCATAGGTGTATTTTCCAAGAGAAATCTACTAAAATGACTTCAGCATTAAAAACTATTTTTTCTAATTTTGGCTTGATTCTTCTAATTGGCTTGTGAGGGCTCTGTGTATATCTCAATTCCATTAGACATTTAAAAAAGGCTTTGTGAGTTAGGAAAAGTGTTTTAAAGTTTTTCTAAATTTAAATAAGGTCCCAACTCTTAGATTAAAAGTCACAATGGATGCTGAAAAAAGTCTCACCTTGCCCATCCTGCTAGCCCTCAGGACCCTCAGACCTGAGAGCTCTGTACAAAGCTAGAGGAATTGGCTGTAGAGCTACAGCCAATAAGGATGACCTGGGAAAGGCTCTGAACCTCTTTGAAGATGACAGGGTAGAGAAGGAGGACACTTCCTCAGAAGGTGACCCTGTAGAGGTCGAGGAAGATTCCCTAGTCCTAGAAAATGAGCGGTAATAAGGTGAAGACCACAACTCTCAACCCTTCCCCAGACCCCTTTCACCTGTGGGAAGAGACAGAAGTTACTCTAGCAGACCCCCCCCCCACAGATAAGAGGGTAGGACTCCTAGAGGATGAGTTGGAATAAATGTCTTTGGAGGATAGAAAACATGAACTTGAGGACAGGAGACTAGCCCTAGAAGAAAGGGCTATTGTCACAGTGTCCTTTCCTCAGGATCTGCATGTTGCTGAACAAAAGGCCCACCTTCTGGCGTCACCAACTCAGAAAGCTATTATAGCACAGAGTTATGATGAAGCCAGTCGGGTGGAAGGGAAGTAGGGTAGGGAACATCAGGGAGAGAGATCTGAAAAGAAAAGGTTAGAACAAATATGCACTTATTCACTCATAGAAATATAACTCATCAATAGACTCTTGACTAGATGCATCTCCGTGATATTAAATGGAGACCCCTTTTGAAATGAGGGCAAAGCCCCTTCTTTGAATCATGGAACACAAATAAACTACAACCTCAGAACCAAGAGATGGCAATAGCTTTGGATTATGATTATACTCAGAATACCAATCCTGTAACATTTATGCACTCATAATGTAAACCTTTGATCATGACCTAGAAAACCCCAGAGAATTAAATATGCTTTTCGCATATTATGCCATCCAGAAAACAATGAAAACTATGATTTGCTTATCTCCAGAAATACTTTCACAATCAGAACTATAAAGGCCAAAAAGTTTTTACTCAGTGAACTTGAAGCGCTTTACTTGTAATAGCAGGAAGCACTTTTACTTGTCTTGTCTGAGACCCTATTCTCGTTATGCTAAGGGGGTGCTTTACTCATGTGGCCTGAATCACTTTGATTGTTGTGCCAAGAGCCTTTTACTCCTGTGGAATGAAGCGCTTGAATTGTCGTGCCTAGAGCGCTTGACAACTGTGGACTGAAGCGCTTTGAATTGCCATGCCAAGAGCACTTTGCATCTGTGAACTGAAGTACTTGAATTGACGTGCCAAGAGCGCTTTACCACTGTGAACTGAAGAGCTTGAATTGTGGTGGCAAGAGCGCTTTACAACTGTGGACTGAAGCGCTTTGAATTGCCATGCCAAGAGCACTTTACATCTGTGAACTGAAGTGCTTGGATTGCCGTGCCAAGCGCGATTTACATCTGTGGACTGAAGCGCTTGAATCGCCATGCCAAGAGCGCTTTACAACTGTGGGCTGAAGCGCTTTGAATTGCCGTGCCAAGAGCACTTTGCGCCTGTGGACTGAATCGCTTGAATCACAGTGCCAAGAGTGCTTTGCACCTGTGGACTGAAGCACTTGAATCGTCGTGCCAAGAGCGCTTTACAACTGTGGACTGAAGCTCCTGAATTGCCGTGCAAAGAGTGCTTTATAACTGTGGACTGAAGCGCCAGAATTGCTGTGCCAAATGCGCTTTACTACTGTGGACTGAAGCACCTGAATTGCCGTTACAAAAGCGCTTTACATCTGTGGACAGAAACGCTTGAATTGCGGTGCAAAGAGTGCTTTACCTCTGGAAGTAATGACTTCTTCAAAAGTGGATTCATCTAGGCCTTACCGCTACGAGTACGACCTACTCTTTTAGAATTCACCATGGAAACAAGGATACTTCGATTGGATGATACTCTGCCATCCAGGAACTCTGCTCTTCTTCAGAGAAACCCCCACTAGGTCTGACTGCATCGAAGTTTTCAAAATAGTGAGCAACGTGCTTGGGTGTGGCTGGGGTTTTTGGTCTGCCACACCCCAAGATGGCCGCTGCCTCTAAAAACATGGGAATTTTAGTCCCTTCATGGAATGGCACTGATAAGTGCATCTTGTCCACCAATGTTACACATAAATGAAGGAGACACTCATAGAAGGGTTTGGATGGATCACAGAAGAGTATAGACTGAAGTTAGGGACACCCAGAAAGGTCAGAACCAGACCTGAGCAGACTTTGTGGACTGTTCAGTCAAAGCACTGAATGGCTGGACTACAGGCAAGGTTGTATGATATGATCATGAAAGAGCACATTCTAACTGCACCACAGAGAAATTGTATCATCATCTGATGGATTCTAAGTTGGCTTCTCCTAGACAGCTGGGGAAGATAGCTGATAAATGGGTCAGGTCCTGCGTGTCCAAAAAGACCCAGGGTGGAGGTGACCAGAAAAAGTTTTTCGAGGCTTCCGAGCCAAAGAAAGAGGTGAGCAAGGATAAAGATAAAAAAGAGGAGTTCTCAAAAGGCCACCAAAAGACTTCTAATGAGGGCGGACCCCGAGAAATCTCTCACTCCAAAGGTAAAGGGCACCAATGTAAGAACGGGGGTCAAACAAGGGGCCTGATTTAGAATTAGGCAAATGGATTACTCCGTCACAACCATGACTAAAATCCCGTCCTCTGAAACCTAAATCCCATAATGTCCAATGGAATTTAGATTTCGGCGGACGGGATATCCATAGCCGTTTTTACAGAGTAACCCATCCAATGGGTTCTAAATCAGGCCCAAAGGCAGCAGGATTATGTCGTGACTGTCATCTACCAGGTCATAAGAAACTTGATGCAGCATATTCCAAAAAGTTCCCGAATGGTGAACAATCCAAGGGATTGGTTAATATAGAAGTGTGCGAAGGGGTGTACTTTGGAGAGGCCGGGGGACACAAGGAGGTTACTTTAGTTTTCCCGGGTGAGGTGGACATTGAAACCTTGACTGTCTTACTTTCAAGCCTGGAGAAGTATAGACAATGACCAAAAATCAATGAGACTGAAGTAGAGGCTCTGATGGACACATGTGCCAGTGTCACTACAGTGGCAGCCAGACTGGTTTCCCCAGACCAGTGTTACCTCATGTCAGTCACCAGGTTACCAACTCTGATACAAGACTAAGCTTCATACTGTGGCCTTCTGAGCTTAGAATGGGGAGGAGTTACTGGCTCAAAGAAGGTGGTTGTGTCCCACTGACATCCCAGTAGAGTGTCTGTTGGGATATGACCTACAGACTTTTTCACGGGCAGAAGGAGACAAGAAGACTCATACAGAAATGCTCAGTCTCCCTGAGTGAGTGTGTGTTACATCCACAGCACAGGGAGCACAAAAGGGAAACAAGGAGAACTTGGATCCTGAAACAGTGGACCAAATGACCCTTAAACAAGAGAAAGGGCAAGAAGTCCGCTAAGGCAACTTCTAAGAGGTCACAGGACCGGGGGGGGGGAGATCTCCTGAGGGAAATGCCCTGGTGCCTGAGGAGGGAACTGCAACCCATGGAGACTTTCCAGAAAGGACATATGCCCTACTATTGAAGGCCTTAGGCAGCAGACTGCAAGGCAAACAGAGGGAGAAGACAGCAGAACCCACAGGGTCTACTGGAAGGATGGCCTTCTCTATGCTGAGGCCAGGCACAACAAACCAGGGCAGCCAGGAGAGTGGTGGTCCCCCGAGAGTATGGAAGGTTCATCCTCACTTTGGTCCATGACATCCCCTTAGCTGGACATGTGGGAGAAACCAAAACCTGGGACAGGTTGGTTGCCCATTTTCATTGGCCCCAAATGTCTGAAAAAGTGAAGGCATTTTGTTGCTCCTGTATGAATTGCCAGGTAGTGGCAAGAGTGGCACACACCCAATAGTTCCCTTAATTTCACTACCTGTGGTGGAGAGTCCCTTTGAGAGGATGGGGATTGATATTGTTGGCCCCATGGACCCTCAGACTGCATCTTGGAATAGATTTATCATAGAGGAAGTGGATCATGACACTAGATACCCACAAGCAATTCCTCTTAACATTCCAACTGCTCCTGTAGTAGCAAAGGCCCTGCTTAGCATCTTCATTATGGTGAGGTTTCCTGAACAGGTAGTGTCATATGGAGGCACTAATTTTATGCCTGCTTATCTGAAGGCTACTTGGACAAATGTGGGGTGAATTACAAGTTCACCACCCCCTATCACTCCCAGACAAATGGTTTAGTCAAGAGATTCACCAAAACCTTGAAGGGCATGATAATGGGTGTCCCTGACAAACTCAGAAGGAGGTGGGATGTCTTGTTACCTTGAGAGGTGCCACAAAAGGGGGTTGGGCCTAGCCCTTTCGAACTTTTTTTTGACAGCCTGTAAGTGGTCCGATGAGTCTTGTAAGGGAAGGATGGGAGAGGCCTCTCAAAAAACCCAAGAAGGACATAGTGGACTATGTACTAGGCCTGCGTTCACATATGGCAGTGTATATGATAAAAGCAAACAGGTTCCTTGAGCCAGGACCTTATCAAGCACTGGTATGACCAGGAGGCAGCACTGGTGGAGTACCAACCAGGACTGCTGATGTGGGTGTGGGAGCCTGTGGCTCAAAGGGCCCTCCAAAACAAGTGGACTGGGCCCTATCTAACTGTGTAGAGGAAGGGGGTAGTAACCTACTTGGTTGACTTGGGCACCCCAGGGCTCCTCACAGGGTTCTGCATGTTAACCACCTAAAACCACACCTGGGCACAGCGGACATGGCCATGTTCATGGTCACTGATGAGGTCCAATAGGGGGAAGTGAACCCCTCCCGGACCTTCTGTCAAACAACCCCCAAGATGGGTCATTAGAGGGTGCAATCTTGTCTGACTACTTCTCTGTCAAACAGCAAATTGACTGCAGGCAAGTCCTAGGACAGCTTGCTGAGCTCTTTTCCTTAATACTTGATGGGACAGCATGGTGCACACATGATGTGGACACTGGTGACAACCTCTGTGTCAAAAGTAAAATCTACAGGTTGTCAGATGAAGTGAAGGATTGCATTAAGAGTGAAGTCAGCAAGATGTTAGAGCTTGGGGTCATTGAGCCTTCTGATGGCCCCTGGACTAGCCTAGTGGTGCTGGTCCTCAAACGTCACGCAAAGGGTGTAAAACCAGAGATGAGGTTCTTTGTGGATTACAGAGGCCTTATTGCAGGTGCAAAAACTGATGCTCATCCTATCCCTAGGACAGATGAGCTGATTGACAAGTTGGGTGCAGACAAATTTCAAAAGTACTTTTGACTTAACCTTAGGGTGCTGTTAAGTTGGACACACCAAGGGAGCAAAAGACAGGTCTGCAGTTTCTACCCCTGAGCACCACTACCAGTTCACTGTGACTGCCTTTGGATTAGCAAATGCACTTGCCACCTTTCAAAGATTGGAGATTGGTGAATTACGTTCTCTCAGGGATGGAAGAACCAAGTGCAGCATATCTTGATGACATTGCTGTCTATAGCTCCACCTAGAAGGATAACGGTGTTCACCTGAAGGAAGTGTCACAGGCCATGCAGCAGGCAGGCCTAACTAACAAGGCCAGTGGGTGCCAGATAGGGCGTAGTTTTTTTGTGTACGTGGGCCACCTTGTAGGTGTAGGCCAAGTACAACTTCTCCAGCCCAGGATCGAGACCATTCTGGACTGAGAGTCTCCCCAAAACCCAGACTCAGGTCAGGGCTCTCCTTGGCTTGACTTAGTACTATAGAAAGTTTGTAAATAATTCGGAAACCATTGTAGCTCCCTTAATTAACTTACCTTTAAGACCACATAAAAAGATTATCTTGACCCCAGGGTGCCAAAAGACCTTTGACACCCTGTAAGAGTCTATGTGCTCAGCACCTGAACTCAATGCCCTTGATTATTCCAAAGAGTTCATTGTCCAAACAGATGCTTCTGAACATGGGGTTAGGGCAGTGTTAGCACAAATAAATGATGAGGACCAGGATCAACCAGTTGCCTACAGTGAAGCCAACTTCTCCCTAGAGAGCAGCGTTGGAGTGACATTGAGAGAGAAACTTTTGCTGTTGTTTGCTCCCTGAAGTAACTGAGATCCTACCTGTTTGGGACTCACTTCAAGGTTCAAACCAACCATAGGCCTCTCAGATGGATGATGCATATGAGAGGAGAGAACCCCAAACTGTTGAAATGGACCATTCCCTAAAGGATAGAGACTTTAGAGTGGATTGACCATTCCAATGCAGATGGCCTTTCCAGGTTCTTCAACTTAGACGATAAGAACTACTAGGGTGTAGGTTAGTTGCTCCTCCCCTTTCGTCTGGAGGTGATCATGTGGGTAAAGTGCCTCTTTATGTATTGTCACACACCCCACTTTTTGCCCCAATGCTGATGTATATGACTCTGTTAGTGCACTGAAAGGCTGCTAAGCAGGTCCACAGACCTACAGCATGAGTTTGTGCCACCCTAGGTGACCCACACAAATTGCTGATGGCAGGCCTGCCATTGCAAACTGTCAGAGCCGTGCAAACTGTTTGAGTCCGACTGTGCCCTCACCATGAGTGGCACAGTACCTTGCACTCCTTCACATATATGTCAGACACCCATAAGAAAGGGCTCTGCAGCCCAGGATGCAAGTTGCATTATATTTAAGGTACAGGCATGTAAGCTCAAGTTTATATGTCTCTATAGTGTCCTTTCCATTACAGTACACTATAAGTGCAGGTCTGTCCATAGCGTAACATGAGACTTACGCCCGGGGAGACCTGGGCTGCTAGCTCCACTGTGATATCACCTAGATATGTTGAGTTTGACGCCAAACAATATCTCCCCCAACACATTTGGTTCCCAAGAACAGTTGTTCTGTGGCTTTATAGTAAAGCCAAAGAGTGATTGATCATGTCCCTAATCATCGTGCCCCAGCACTGCCTTAAGCACCAGTCCAAAGGGACATGCTAGCCAGCCTACAAATAAGCCTGGCTTTGCCATCATGCATTTTATACTTGAAGCTGCATAAGAGAAAATAAATGATTGGTTCGGGAAGGTGAACCCAGGGCTTCAAGAGGGGTCAGGGAGACTGTGCTGTATTCCTCCTGGCTCCCTAACAGAGCGGTGGTTCGAGGCCTCAAGTGCATATCATGTTGGCCACAGTTCAGAAACCTGTCCAATCTGACATGCGCACTTCGGGTGATGCTGCCACCTGCCAGAAACTGCTCATCACTTGGATTTGCCATCCCTCCCTGTCCTGATGCAGCTCTCTGCAGGGTGCACATCTAACCTACAGAGCAGTAATAAAGGCCCAGTTCTCATACAGGATTTTTTTAAATGATTCACCTCCTGGCACAGATTTTGCACTGGTGCTTCACACTGGACATACAAAGCCTTCACGCTCCAGAGGCGGAGCTGCATTTGGTGTATAGGGAGAATACTGTACTGTTGAAATATTTATTCAGCTTTAGCAGAATCTACTCTTTTAAACTATTCACTATCACTAGACTTTGAAGATTGTGTGCCCATTAAACTAACATGCTGATTTGCATCTTTGAGGAACATGTTTTCTTTTTTGAGGTATTGTATGGCTTTCTTTAGTTTCTCTGCATTAACCAATTCATGCCGAATCTTTTTATTCTGTGTTGCCACACCATTAGCTATAACCACCAGTGGTTCCTCTACTTCTCAATCTACAAAAACAGTTTAAAAATGCAACTTAAAATCAAGTGTAAGGTATATGACTATTCCTTTAAGGTCTTTTACTAATTCACATGAAAGTACTTTTGCAGTTTTTGTTTGTATTCACATCGTTGCTTAGAAAGGGTGTATTGTTTGGATCAGAATAGTGTCATACACATTGAGCTCCTGAAGTTCAGGAGGGATTGGAAAAATGTCCAGGATTTTTAAAACCTCTTGCTGGCATTTTGTTATCTTCTAGTTTGCTGATGCAAATTAAATTCAGTGCAAGATAAAACCACTCAGTAATTTCTTCCTCTTCAGTTATTGGACAGATATCAATAATTCTTGTTTGTGCTTTGAAATGAATATGACGGCAACAAACAGATAAACTTGTCAGGCACTTCAGAAGGTGTTACACTAAATTCTCTTATTTCTTCACTTACTTTTTTAAATATAATACCTGTACTCTCTCACACAGTGGTAGTTTGTACTACCATTTAATTTTCTTCATGGTGACTTTCAGATCCAAAATAATTTAATTAAATATCTTCTGAAATAGTTATAATGCCAGAGATAGTGGCATGTAAACATGCTTTATTCTAAGCGTCTAAATGCAGATTGCACATTTTTGTGTGATACTCAGAGACCATTTGAAACTGGTGAAAAGTAAGTCACATACACGTTTAGTTAGTCAAGCCAACAAATGTCCTTGTGGATTAGACAGTTTCCTAACTTTGCACAATTCTAATTTTCTGTTTTAAAGTAGCACTGTTGAACTTCCTTATGAATAACCCAAGCTTGCCGATTGACTCTTCTCTTTTGTTAGGGTTACTACTGCACTTCCATTCATGCAGAGGTGAAGGAGGATGTCACTATAATATTTCATCCCTAATTACGTCATCTGTATGTCTAGACACTAACTCTAACTTTTCCGTTTGTAATGCTGTACTTTTTTCACCTCATAGGATTGGTCATCTGTACCAACTGCAAACATTAAGCGATTGACTTGAAAGTAGCTTTCGTCAGTGAAATAAGCCTGAGTACTGGAAGTGTGTTTCCAATTCCTATCAAACATGATGCAAAAGGTTTGATTAGTTGATTTTCTGCTTTTGACTGCACTTCTTTTTTTTAGAAATGAAACCAACCTGTCCAATGTTCTCATTCGGTTTAGGATAAGAATAAACTTTCTTTTTACAGCAAACACCTTCTCCAAAATAGCATCTACAGACCCTTTCTGTGAAATTCTAGATGCCCCTCTTTTCACCATTTTCAAACATCTTATAGTAATCTGTACTACCTTTTTGCAAAATAACTTCTGTCAAAGTTCCTTGAATTTTTTATTCCTTGCAGAAGAATGGTCATATTTTGTTTTTAAAATATTTTGTACTTTTGATATTTCACTTTGGCCTTTTTCATTTTGGGAGCTCTATCATTCTAACTGCTAACATCACCACTAACTCTAGTTTTTAAAATTAATTTTCTAAGAAATATTGGTGTGCTAAATATTTTTCTTTATACATTTTTGTCCACTTTTTGGGATGTACTTTCACTCAGTAATAGTATGTATGTTTAAGAAATTGGGTCATTGGCAGCGGGGGGGGGGGGGAAGCCACAGTCAGGCAACGACCACAATCCTTGTCAGGGTGAACCACAAAAGTCACTAAGTTGACCTATGCTTCACATTGTAGTAGCTAGCACAAAAGCAGGAAAGCATTCCTTAGAGGCAAATTGGAAAATATTTATGCACCACACAAAGAGTAATAAAGTGAAAACATAGCACAAAACAAATCCCAAAACAATTTAGAAAAAATATCGTAAATTTTAATAATTAAAATTATTCCAAAACAGCACAAATCCTATCAGTCAAACTAAACATATACAGTTTCAAGGTTTTACATAGATAAAGTACCTTAAAAAAAGCACAAAGCGCCACTCATAGTCATCTGGTTGTGCTAGACCAGAAAAAAGTCACAAGTTCAGGCTGGCCTCGATGGAGTGAGGGCCACATACAGGGACCAGGTTAGTTGTGCTGAAACAGTTACTTACTCAAAGTCTGGTGCAAAGAGTTCAACTCTCAGTGGAGGTGACCACAAGGAGCAGGGAGTGCATCAAGGATAGTCTTCGCTGTAGAACAAAAAGCAGGCTTGGCTGTGCTGGCTGTCTTCACTGCAGCGTAGAGTGCATTGACGGTTGTTGCTGGGACTTCGCTATCACAGGCCCCTGGGGCTATAGTTGCTGTGGCCCAAAGTGTAAATCGCATGCTGCTGTTCGTCACTGGCAGTCTCTGTTGCACAAGGAGTTGGGTTCACTGGAGCTTCACATTGGCAGTCATCATGGGCTTGAAATCTCAGTGTGAACAGGCCTGTGCAAGGTCATGAAGAGCTCAAAACTTTACAATTTCACCTTTCCTCACAGAAGGAGCTCAACTGATTCCAGACACAGTTCTAGGACCTTGAGAGGCACCTCTTGGGGATCAGAAACTCACTCCAGCAGAGGTCAGTAGGGCGGAGGCATCTCCAGCTGCATGTGCAGCAGGTCCAGTGCTGCAAGTTAGCTGGGCAGCTGCAGGTAGGCCTCTGGATATTGTTGTGTCCCTGTAGCTCAGACAGGAGGTCAGCCAATTGAAGCTTGGAGTCACTCAGGTTAGCCTCAGATGAAGGGAGTAGGTCCAGTCTCCCTTCGCAGAGAGTAAGGCAATCTTCAAGCAGCACAGCAGTCCCTTGGTAGCAGGAGCCCAGTCCTCTGGGTAGCAAGGCAGTACTTCTTCTGTAATTTCTAGAGGCCCAGGAGAGTAGTGAAGAGTGGCTCTGGAGGTTCAATATTTATTCCTGAGGCCAGCCTTTGAAGTGGGGGGGAATTCCCTATTATACCCCTACATCTGGTTCTGGACAGTTCCTCCTTTTCCGTGTTAAGGTTCCAGAGAGTCTGGATCGACAAAAGACTTAGAGGTCCACTGTGGCTTAGGCGGACGAAAAAGCCTGTCTGCTGGTGGGGAGGGGAGGCGTAATCCCTAGGGTAGCGCTGGTGGATTACGACCCCCAGCACCACCAGTCCATCCTGTGGTGGAAAAGTGGCAGTGCTGGCGGTCCGACCGCAGCGCTACTACTGCTGTCATAATGTGGCTGTTGGACCGCCATTGTCGGCGGTCCAACCACCACCACGACAGACCACCAGCGTTGTAATGAGGGCCTTAGTGTTATGTTCCTTTATGTGTGCTGGATGCAAGCCCTCTGAAATGTAAGTAGAGGAAGGCACAGCACTCCCCAAGGCATTCTGGCAGATTGGTCCATCTTGTCCACACCTAGTACCCCTTGAGTCACTTTCTGGAAGAAATGCACAACCCCAACAGCAGAGACATTCAGAAGTAACCCATGATACTGGTCAAAGGCACAAATGGTTAGGACAAGAAAATGAGAACATTCTAAAAATGCCATTTTCAGAATTGTGACTCTGAGAAATTCTAGAGGCAGAGTGTGAACCTACCCTGCTTCTTGCGTTCCTGACTGATTAGGATTAAATCTCTGATTTTTTCCTTAAAACGTTTTAAAAGGAAAACCTTCTTCTTCTAGACTTTTTCTATAGGGCCAGTACTTAAGACCTAATAGCTCACTGAGTCACCTGGAACTCTATTCTGAGTTTAATTAGAGATTACACATCAATTTAAGTATTTGAACACAATTTGGGAGCACAGCACAAGTTACTGATTCTCAAATTTTGATTGAAGTTGCAGATCAGGGCTAAGAAAATGTTGAGTCCTGACAAATTACCATACATCCTATAAGGGCTGAAGGGTCAAGAATGATGTAGACTGCCATATAAGACCTTGGGTGCCTCATTAAAACCCTTCTTAAGGTGTAGCTTAGTTTTCAACTTTGGCATAAATCACCACTGGGAATAAAGTTATATACCAAATAGGGTTAATCTTAGTCAATTTTATTTACCTCCCTTCCCAATCTACCGCCCTCTCATAACCCTTCCTAATCAATGGCATTATCCAAAGCTGTAGACAATACCAGGCCAGAGAAGAAAGACTCTCCACCAAGAGCGCCGTTTTGAGGGGCCTTCTGGGTACGGCAAAGCCCACCAAGCGAGAAGGAAAAGCCCAATGATGAAGCATGCCACATAGGTGAGTGAGGGCTTATGCATCCTTTGAAGGATACCTCTAAAGACCTTTGAATTAGGTTTCATTTCAAGAACTCTCTGCATAACAGTCCACCCATTCGAGTACTATCTCAAACAAATATACTGTATTCAAATTGTTTTTAATTTTTATAAATGATTTGGTTTACTTTTCAACTACGTTTCACCTAGAAAGACTAAACAGAATGTAAAAAGAATAAGAAAGTGTTAGAATGCAAAGGGAATACTTCCCAAGGCCTAATTTTCTTTCTACAGAATTCAGGTATTTGCATCTCTGCACAGACCCAGAAAGAAGATCTATGGGCTTCCTGGAGAAGTGTCATGCCAAGTACAGCGTCTGCCTAAAATGCCAGCTGAGTGATTGCATCAAATGGCCCATCCCTCAGTGCCATGAAAGCCTTTGTGTGGAAAAGCTTGTGCTTTGTGAAATACAGGATATAAGAAATCGGGTTGTTAGTTGCAAGGCACGTGAGTCCTTTACAGGTAATAAGCTTAAAATCGTCTCATCATCGCAAACAAGTCTCCATTGTAGGCAGTCCTAGGTGTACTCTGGGGAGATGATGTGGGCTTGCAATCCCAAATCACTGGCACACTACACCAGCACACAATAAGTCATTGTTCAGTCAGTATCTTTTCAATAATAAGTAATTTCTTTTAAATTACTTTTATTGCACACTTGTTACTCAATACTGCACATTAAATTACAAATATACACAGACAGATATATGAAAATAACTTTCGTGACACCCACTCATCAAATTTCACCCCTAGTGGGTCACAGACCACATAATCACAATACCCCTTACCTATATCAGATACAACATTACGATATAAGGGAAGTGAATAAACATAAAGCAGGTATAATGGATTTGCACCATTACATTATTAAAAGTAGTCATGTTATATTTCACAATGAGAACCACATTTGTATTGCCAAAAACTCATTATAAGGGTAAATAATTCCTATCCCAGGTCAATTCCAATCCTTGCAGAGCCCCTTCTGCTACAGACAGATACCAGGCTGCACACAACAGTAGTCTTGCATGTGCAGCTCCCATGTGTGTTCTTGTGTGTGGTCACATGTTCATGTGTAACCAGTCCAGTGCTTCTTACTCAAGCTTTTCCGCAGCAGTCTTATCTTAAAAGGCACATATGGGTGGTTTAACACCCTCAGTCCAATTACTGTGAATTTACAGTGAGACTCACTCACAGCAAAAGTGAAACAAATGGGCAGTCAAGGATGAAAAATCCTGGTGGACTAAATTGGCAGAATCAATTGGCTACACAAACCTTGAAGTCTTCTTTTAAGCCTAACCACCCCAAAATATTTTTTTGCTGTGCTTCTGCAGACATGCTGGGAGGGATGGGATGGAATACAGCACATGGGTAATATTTGGGAAATTAAGCAGGACAAGAGAGATTGCAAAGACAGGTACTCTTATGGGGAGCTGAATGAAAAAGACAAATGTAGTATTTTAAATGTGAGCAGTGGAAGGGTACATATCAGTCAATTAAAAGGATCCTAAAGACGATATGCTCCAGGGCAGGAAATACACAAAAAGGGGAAGACAAGTTCTCAAATAAGGAGCAAGCAAAGGAGCGTGACAATAAAGCCAACCAACGGTAAGTAATGGGTGGGATGTAAGCCCACTATAAGCTCACAATAGTTCTGATGAGTTTTAGGATTGACCTAAAAATGTAGTTCATTTATTATGAGCTAGGATGCCCACGGCATAAGATAAGCTGCCGCAAAATGTGGAAAAAGATTTATGTTTACAGTGCTGTCAAAAGTTGTATTTATAGTTACATGTAATTAGACTGTACCTGGTGCAAACCATTTTTTAGGTTTTCATTAAGAGGACACATTCCAAATCTGGTAACAGTACCTCTCAAAAATAAATATTATTTAACACAATAAAGCTTCAAATGATTCAGTGAATTAAAGCCTGTACTGGCTCCCAAATATCCTTTGATTTGTTGATTACTAATTTCACACATTTGCATTTCTTTGTGATAGCAGGCACCTGGAGAGAAGACTTGTTTGTCCATTTTCTTTCTTCATTGTGCAGGAGATTCCTCATTCCCCTTCAGTCTGAGAGATGTCAAGGTTGCATTAGGACACCTGGGAAAGTTGTTGTTCCCGATAGATCCATCCCAGTTCAACCTCTACCATATCAGCTGCCATTACACACCAGAGCACAAAACAATATACTATCAAAGCAGTACCAGCAAAACTGACATTGTGTACACTAATAGTTACAATGACTCATTTAATTGTGAGATGGGCACACTATCCAGAAATTTCCATCAACCTACAAATTGAGATCTGCACAACGAGAGGCAGCAGCAAAAAAGCAGTTGTTTCCCCCAACTTACAAAGGTCAATCAACAAACTACTATGGTTGTCATTATGACCTTGGTGGTCATGCCCCACCACGACTGCGGTTGCGGTCAGGCCGCCGACAGCGTGGCAGTGCAGGACCATCAAATTATGACCGTGGCAGTGAACTGGCTGCAGCGCAACCAATTCACTGCCTGTACTGCCAGGGCGGTGAGACCGCCTGGCCAAAGTTTGACCACCTTCGACCGGGCGGTCCACCTAACACCGCCTGCAGTATTATGAGTATCCTTACCGCCAGGAATTCCATGGCGGCAGCCCTGCCACAAAATCTCTGCCAGTAAGGCCACTGGCGACAGGAATACTAATTCCTGTCACCACAACAGACCTCCCCAACCCCCCTCCTCCATGTAGGAGCCTCCCCACCCCCTGACCCCATGAGAAGCCCCCACCCCCGAAGCAGCGACACCCCTCCAGTCCCTGTACTGACCCCTGCCCCCTGATCCCCCCGATCACAGTACTTACCTCCCCACCCTCGATCCATGCACACACAAACCACACTTACACACATACATGCACACATACACGCTCACTCATTCATACACACATGCACACACGGCCACAACACCCCGCCAACCCCCACATACAGGCATTCACACAAGCACACAGACACTTGCACACAGGCACGCAAACACACACAACACCCCCGCATACCCCACATTCACACACACACACCCATTCACACACACAACACTCAACACCCCCCGTCAGAAGATCACCTTACCTGGTGGTCGCGGTGGTCATTCGGGAGGGAACAGGGTCCATGGTGCTTGTTCCACCGCCAGTACCCAGCCAACACAACACCGCCACGCTGTTTACAATGTTGTAAATGGCACGTTGTTGTGGTAACGTGGCAGTGGTGGCGGAACAAGCTCCACTAGACTGCTGTCCACCAGTATGGCTGCTGGCAGCTTCCCCACCAAATAGTGGCAGAGAACAGCTAGTAGCCATAATATGGCAATTTTCAGACCACCAACACTGGCAGTCATATGGTGGTGGTGACTTTGGTGGTCTACGGAATAGATCGCCGAAGTCATAAAGAGATCCTATGTCTTCCTCTCTGAATTTCTAGCCTTGCAGCTAGAAAAGTTTGACATTGAAGAAAGGCCAGAAAGTGACCACAATCCCCCAAAGTGTGCCCGCAACCTGCTAGTTCAACCCATCGTGCAATGTACACAAGCGGGCAGGTCAACAGGGGAGGAAAAAGTAAACCTAGTAAGAAGAAAATAGTGGAGTGCAGAACTCGTCAACAACTATCGCTTGGAAAACAAACAAGAATTGACACCACAAGCAAGCCTTCAGGACTCAGTATTCCTGTGGTGGCAGACCTGTGTGGAAGATCTTAGATCTATCTTGGATCTAGGTCAAATACAATGAAACCTGGTGAGGGCAGAACACAAATCCAGTTTGACACATACATCATCATCCCAAGATGAGACCTTTGCTGAGGTCAGCGGGCTTTTAAACAAACTCCATCAGCAACAACAGCAAGGACGATCAGAAGAATGCACTCAACCACAAAAAAACAGTCTGGGATCAAAAGGAGGAAAGAAATCAAAAGCAATGGGTAACGATATTCTATCTACTGAGAAATTAAAATCAAGTGCATTTCTGGGCGCACGTCAACAAATTAGAGTGAAGTGGGGAAACAAAAGAGAATGACGTTTCCGAAACAGCCTGGATAAGACACGTGTTAGATTTATACACTGACAATCAGGCAGCCTCACCGTTACTCAGCCACCCCAAACTAACATTTCACAAGCAAACCCTTACTGGGGCTATACCACCGGGGAGCCACCAATTAGGGGGCGGTGTTAGGACCACAACCATATCTTCTCTTAAGCCATATCCTCCAGGAAGCCGGCGCCCTGGATGAAGGGCTGCACCACCACAGAGCTGGACCTATTATCCTGTCCAAAGACACCCAGTGCATAGTAGCTGATCAAATAACCAGCAAGCAGGTAGAAAGGATTGTCAACAGTATAAGAAAGGATTGGGCCCCATGCCAAAAGATTTCTGGGCAAGCCTATTTCGGTGTGCCTCTGAAAAACTGGGCAACATTGATCTCCCCTCTTTTCAACTGCACTTTCCAAACAGTGAACGTTTGAAGAGGATCAATTTTTTGTTGCTTGAAGAGGATCAATTTTTTGTCGCTTGAAGAGGTTCAATTTTCTGTCCTATATATAAAATTGGAGATCCACCATGGCTCAAAATTATCATCTAATTGCACTCCTTGATATGGAGGCAAAAGCCTATGCCTGTATTTTATTGGATCAGCTTGAGTTCTGAGTACAAGAGCAAGATGTCTTATTGTTTTTCCACTCAGGCTTCAGAGCTAGAACGTCCATTATGGACAATGTCCTTGCACCATCTTTCCTGAGGTATCATGCTTCTCCAAACAAAAACCTACATCTATTTTGTTGCTTCATTGATTACAGTGCAGCATTTGATCGGGTAGACAGGCCAACTCTTTGGAGGAAGCTTGATGCATGGGGAATAGCGATCGTGCTGCAGGAAGCCACTAGATACCAGAGAATTGTTTTTTGGGGGGAAATTGTCATAAGGTGAGCGGCCCCTTAGGCAAGGGCCGCTCCCCAAGGGGAGCATTTTATTTAAGGCCATTTTTGCCAGGGTCCATTTTTTTTATCAGGCCTTTTCTGCCCACCCCTCTGGGGCCAGATAGGCCTATATTACTTAGGACGATCTGCCCGGGGGGGGGGCAGAAGCCACTGGAAACCAGGGATCTTTTTTAATTATATTGATAAGGGGAGCGACCCCTTAGGCAAGGGTCGCTCGCCGGGGGGACCACATTGTTTTTAGGTCATTTCTGCCCTCCTTTGGGGCCAGATCAGCCTATTTCTATTAGGCTGATCTGTCCCCAGGTGAGGCAGAAACCACTTAGGCATCAGGAATTGGTGTGTGTGTGTGCATGTGTGTTTTGTTTGGCGGGGCAGCCCTTGGGCAAGGGTCGCTCCCCGTGGGGGCACATTACTGTTGGCCATATGTGCCCTCCTTGGGGAAGGATCGGCCTATTTTTGGAAGGCCAATATGCCCCAAGGGGGGCAAAAAGTCCACCAGAGACCAGGGAAGATTTTTTTCAAAATAAGAGGGTAGGGGTATGGCCATACCCCTACTCCAAATACATGGGGCCAAAGATGTTCTGGCCACCAGTGGGCAGATAGGGCAATTACCCCTGATCCACACGACCGGGGGGGGGGGGCATAAAGTCTTCTAGATGCCAGGGAATAAAAAAAATAATAAGTGTGGTGGTGGCTACCAACCAGTATGGACATGGTTATGCCCCCACCCCAACTGAAGGGGGGTAACAGTCTTTCAGCTCTCCCCCAAACACTAAAACACCTTATCCCATGGCAAGCAAGAGGACATTTGATTATTTTGGGTTTTGGTTTTACATTTAGGCCATGAGAGCTTGGCTAACTCTCACAATTGTCCCACTTGGAATGGTGAGGGCTGCACTTTTTGAGCTTTGGGATGCTGCCATGTAGAACAATCCACAAGACCTAGACACATCTGAAAACTAAAGATGTGGGTGACTCCTGGGTGGTGTGCTTCACATGCACCCCGCACCACTTTCTTACCCACAATGCCCTGCAAACCTCCAACTTTGCTGGAAATCACACATTTTTCCCCCATTTCTTTTATGGAACCTTATGGAATCTGCAGAAATCCACAAAATGCCTACCACCCAACATTGCCTCATCTATACCGATAAAAATTCTGCTCCACTATTCAGCCAAACTGCCCTTTTGGACTCGCTTTGGTTCCCCTCAATTTCAACATGTTTTTGGCTCTTCCCTGTCACAGGCACTTAGCCCACCTACACAAGTTAAGTATCATTTGTACAAGGAGACTGAGAGGAACATTGGGTAGTAGGAAATTTGTCCCGGTGCGGTGATCCCACACAGAAATGTGAGGAAAATGTGACTTTTTTAGCTAAATTTGAGGTTTTGCTGAGGGTTCGGGGTAAGAAAACACTGGGAGAGCCACGCAAGTGACACCTACCTGGACTCCCTCAGGTGTCTAGTTTTCAGAAATGTCTGGGTTTGGTAGGTTTCCCTGTATGGCTGCTGAGCCAAGGACCAAAAAACGCAGGTGCCCCCCTCCCCTGGAAAAAACAGGTAGTTTTGTATTTGATAATTTTGATGTGTCCAGATAGTGTTTTGGGGCATTTCCTTTCATGGGCACTAGGCCTACCCACACTCTGGATTGAAGGAAATGTGCGGCTCCTCTCAGATTCCAGAACTTTCTGTCGCCAAAATGTGAGGAAAAGGGTTTTTTTTGGCCAAATTTTGACGTTTGCATAGGATTCTGGGTAACAGAACCTGGCGAGAGCCCCAAAAGAGTCCAGCAGATGTAACTGTATATTGCTTTCACAAATCTGACATCGCAGGAAAAAGTTACAGAGTAAAACGTGGAGAAAAATGGCTGTTTTTTTCAGCTCAATTTCAATATTTGTTAATTTCAGCTGTTATTTTCTGTAGGAAAACCTTGTAGGATCTACACAAATGACCCCTTGAATTTTGTCTACTTTTTAGGAATGTTTAGCTGTCTGGGATCCAGCATTGGTTTCATACCCATTTCTGTCAGTTTCTGGAAGGAGGAAAACAAATTGTAAAAAGGGCTATGTCCCAGTAAAATGCCACAATTGTGTTGAAAATGTGGTTTTCTGATTCAAGTCTGCCTGTTCCTGACAGCTGGGAAGATGGCATTTTCAGTGAAAAAAACACAAGCCTTCTTCTGCAGCCCTTTTCCCATTTGTTTTTTAAATGAAATTTTCGCTGTATTTTGGCTAATTTCTTGGTCTCCCTCAGGGGAACCCACAAAGTATGGGTACCTCTAGAATCCCTAAGACGTTGGAAAAAAGGACGCAAATTTGGCGTTGGTAGCTTATGTGGACAAAACGTTATGAGGGCCTAAGCGCAAACTGCCCCAAATAGCAAAAAAAAGGCTTTGCACCTGAGGGGGTAAAGGCTTGGCAGCGAAAGGATTAATTTACTTTCAGGAGTATCAGCCAGATTGCAGTCTGAATCCCAACTAAGGAGCTAGAGAATGCACTGTAAATGTTACCTCCCTCAACTTCTTACTTTCTAAGTAAGGCTGGAAAACTTAGCAGTGGGTTGGGGGTGATGTTTACATTATTTTGGCAGATGTCCCATTATGTCCCTTCTCTGAGGTTTTAAATTGACAATCTTGTGGCAGTCTGAGATAATGACGTTTCTGCTTTTCATTTCAATTTTCCGACACAATTAGGGTGGCTTAGAAAAGAAGTAAATGCTAATATTAAAGGTTTTTTCAAAGTAAAAAAATATTTAGTTGCACGTTAACGTTTATGTGAGGCCGTTCACCTCTAAACATGAACAGATGTACTTCTTACTTGCCATGAACAACAAGTAACAGGCCCTTAACATTTTGAGCAATTCAAGCACCAAAGCAATTGCAGCACCAAAGCTTGGAATATACAGTGTCGGGTGTGTGTGAACTCAAAACTTTCTGAAGACATTGGCACCTGTGTGCCTCTCTGGAGCATAGCGACTTAGGCCGGTGCTGGGCTTCTCCAACAACAATGAATTACTAGATAAGGGCTGCTCTACTATATGTAGAAAACAAAAGAAACATTTCAAACAGAAGGTCTCCGAGTGACAGCAGCAGGACTTTCAGGATGCTGACTTGGAATATCAATGAAGTGCAATGGTGTCAGAACTCAAATATTCACTTACTCATCCACTCAGCCATTTCTCTTGGTGACTTATACACCCTCTCCAGAGATCCCTCTGTAATCTACATGCCACTCCGGATGAAAATAAGTGTTATTATGTGGACATGCTGGATAGTAGCAAGTTTCACTTACTGACTCCTGTGAGAAAGGTAAGATGCCATGCTGCACCTCTTGTCCTGTGATAAGGAAAGCCTCTACTGCCCCAGCTGCACCTGTCTTCTGAAGAAGGGGTGTTTCAAATGTTGCCCCATTTAATGAAAATACAAAAGATTTATTGGATGCATTTACAGAACATGGTTGATGAATGAGGAACTGCTTCATTTGATGTGACCTGAAGAAGTCCTGAAGAAGGCACTAGACGCTGTAGGGCTAATACTTGAGAACCACAACATATTGATGGAAAACAGAGTCAGAGTCCCTTGCTCAACCCTCCAATTCATAACCTTATGGTAGGGAAAATCATTTTTCGCTAACCTGCACACAATATTCATATATTTCTGATAGTTTAAAAAGAAATAAAATAATTACTGACATAAGGAGCCTAACCTCACCCAAACTAGTGAACCCATAACTAAGAGACAATACAACCAGTGAACAGTAGTACCCTCTGATGCTTCCCAATGCTGCATATGGAATCCACTTACAATGAATTCCATGCTTAGTTGGTGAGAGTTCATCATTCTTTATAAGTAAATGAACGTGTGGCACTTTTATAAGAGGTTTTACTGTTTCTTGCCAGAGATTTGTGCTCTTTATATGTTTATGACTTTGGAGGGCATATAACAGTCCTTTAACTCTTCTCACTCCATCTTTAGTGTGTTTGCCACATGTTTTGTAATATTCTGCACGTCTGAGAAAATCCTGTGGTGTTCTTTCTGCTACTGCGACCAGCCCTTTTCCTATTTTTTGTGTTAGGGAATTTTACACAGTTGCTTCCATGATTCTATCTTTTTTGTGTTGTTAAGATTGGTATGAAACGTTCCACCACACCAAAGATAAAACATTACACATTGCCAATGCTTTTTTAAATACATGATCTGGTCAGAATTTACTTTTGGTTATATGTGTGTAAGAAGCACATTTTAGAAAGAAAAGGTGGCTCTGTAGGATTTTAAAAACATAGCTCACAAGTTGCTCTGTGTAATGTACAAACACTTTGTCCAGTTCTGGCATCTTAGCCAACATTTTGCGTCACTGGGGTTTTGTACCAATAATGAAAATGTTAAATGAAAAATTATAAGTCCCACAGTGAATCATGTATTTAGTTGAAAGGCAAGGAATGGCAAATGGTATCATATGTCATAAAGCAAGTTGGAAGACTTGTGAAATATAAACTACAATAATTCGAGTCATTGGCTTTACCTTTTTATCTTGTAGGCAATCAGGGGTTAAGCAACCAATTGGGTGAGAAAGCAAAGATAGCCTTTCAAATGCAAATGTGAGCATCTCACTGCTAATGGGCTAACATAAACAGTCCTTGGAAAACCATCGAGTTAAAAAGATTTTATTTACCAGAACAATAGATCAATAGTTGCTGAACAGGGCCTTAAGAGACACTAAGAAAATAAAACAAATTGCTGCCTCCCCTCTATCCAAGCCCGTCTACGGTCTGTAAGATTGTGTTCTTGAGAAAGAGTGCCTACAAAACACAGTGATGTGCCTTCCTTTGAACAGATGCAGCACATGCTGCAGGTGCTGACCCTCAAAGGCCGCTAGTGTGACAAGATGAAATTGAGAGCAGAGTTATTAGTATGATATCATGTGAGAAACTTTTAAAACATTACACTATTCAAATATTCTATAATGAACACAACAAAAACAAAGTACATCCTGTTTTAAAAGTGCACCAAGTACATTAACTACATGTCCTCATAGTGAAAGAAAAATGTACTTTGTTTGAATGAAGCATCATTTTGCAAGCCTGTTGCCCTTGCCTAATAACACAGGGAAGAGACACCCTCTCAAGAATTCAAGGATTTTTAAAAGATATCCCTCTTAAATAAGAGTTTTTATGTATCTGATGGTGCAAGAAGGCGATATCTAAACTGTGAGACAACTCTGGCATACTGCCTTATATAAATCAAATGCCTACCATTCAAATGCTGCCAGTGATGCTATGGATTAATCTTTTATAATACTATAATAGTTCATGAAGTGAATGCATTCTTAAGACTTAAGGCTTGCCCATAGCTTTCACAGATCTCCTATGTTCGAAAAGACCTCTTACTTCTCAGCACTCCTCTTTCTTCATCTGCTTTACATCGCCAGTGGCAGAATTCCGGGAATTTGTAGAATTGTGCAGCAAATCATAATTCTCCTTGACTCTTAATCTTGGAAATTTTCTGAAATATCCCTTGTTCACCATTTCAACTTTCACCCTCAGAACATTGTTAATGGCTTGGTCAAAATTGTTATTTCTATAGGTGGTGGGATTGGATAATTTATCCCAGGAGTGGGCAGATGACATTGTTGGGTGCTCACACAATTTCACCTGCAATTGGTTCTTCAATGTGAACTTCTCTTGATTTATATATTGCTAACACTAATTAACTATATCACTATGTATATGTTTTGCCTCTGTTATCATAGTGGCCCTTTGTTGTTTTTGTTGTTAGTTGTTACTTGTATTTGAGATATATTCCAATACGATATGTTATTATTCATTTGGCTGCTTAACTCTTGGTGATTATTATATGCACTTATAGTTTTGATGTGGATTTATGCATTCTGTTTCATATGCTTTTACTATAATTAATAAAATGTTTTGAACAGAAACAAATAGTCTTCCTTGTGGTTCTCAAAAGATCTTATATTAACTTCTTATTTCAATAGATTGGTTCGATGCTTCTATTCCTGGAAACAAAAGAGCAGTTGTTAAATGCAGCTTCTTGGTGAAACTAATCTAGAAAAAGAGTCCGCCTTCTGCTATCCACCTTCAAAATACTTATTGACATATTCTCAGGTTTCCACGTGTGATCCCAGCCCTAGTGGTATACAGAGTTCTCCATGGTCAACACCACGTAGGATAACTTTAAGACAATTGTAAACAGAAATGACTCTGGGTAAATCTCATATTTCTGGGTCTGTGTGACAGATATTTTCACTGGTGAAAAAAAGCACAGGGCACATCTGTTTGTACTACATTTACTTCTTAGCTAATATGAATTTGCACCTGGACAAAAATCAAACAAAACTGATTTCAGTTCATTTCTGTTGTTTTTTGTATATTAAAAGATGGATTAAATATATATTCTCCAATTTTCAGATGTAAAACAGGTGCAAAAAAAGTGTGGCCATTATTTAATTAAAGAAAGGCTTGGGCGTTAAAATTATTATTTTGTTAGTAGGTTGACTTATCGGCAAACAAAAAGGTTGTCCAGTGTGTTTAGCAATGGTTCAACAAATAATTCTTTCATTGCTGGTCTAGTTTCGAAATCTTCATAATATGTGTGTCATCAAAGCTGTTTGCACAATCCCATGTTAGAGAAGCAGCAAAATAGTGCCCAAAAGGTTTGTACTGCTATTGTAATCAGTGCAAATCTTCTTTTATACCATCAGGCCACTCAGCACCTTCACTGTTAGACACCATTCCAGCATTATCAAAAAGCTGCATCTAATGGGCATCCAAGAAAGAGCTTTGGATTGGATCACTATGTATTTCTCTGGTGATCACAGAAGACTGACACCAGTGCTTTCTGGTGTACCTCAGGGATCCACATTCTTCCTCCACTGTTCAGTGCTTATCTCATTAGTCTGCCAAATCAATTCAGATCCTCCTGGCTGATCTTCTGCAACTAAGCTGTGGTCCATATTGATAACACCAACCTTGAAAAACTTTTCCTGAGAAACACATCTATCACAGCACAAATGATGATACTATAGTAATCTCTGTTCATACCCAGAAGTTCAGATAATCTTCCTTTTCAAAATAGCAGCAAAACCTGGCTCTCTTTCTACCATGGCCAACAGGTACTGGTCTCAAGACAGGTGACAGTTTTGCTGAGTTAATTCACAATAGGCAAATTTGATGTATTGAGATTAGCTAGATCTAAAGACATAGATGATCAGAAACTGAATTCACCCACCCCGTGTATCACCTCAACCCCTTCCTGAAGATCACCAAGATATACCATCAAAGAAAATCGAAGTTACTTAATTATGACTACACCCATGCAACAATAGCATTGATCCACATTTAAGCATCATCCAAGATCGCACATGGGGACTACAGACATAAATGTTTGGGTTCAGCACTGGAGCAACACAGACCAACTTTCTATCTGAATATCACATTTTAAGTATTGTGACTTCAAAGTATGGTTGCGAAATATAAAATCTCATGGATTCTCGGTAAAGCATCAACAGACAAAAAGTTGAAAAACAAATTTAAAGCTTCTCTCTGAAATTCTTTGGTGATGGCACCTGCCTCCCTCAACAAGCATAAGATATCAACAAATTCAGATATCTTTAGTTCACCAAGTTTAAAGGGGTATCACATGGCTATTAAATTAGATGTTATTGATACCATTCTAAAAAGAAAATTAAATTCCCAAATAGACAGTGAGAGAGGAAATTGTGTTAGAACACTGTTGTATTGTGAGGTTTGGTGTTATTCTTTGAGGTATTGTAAATGTTAATCTGCCATGCTGTCTATTTGTTTGTACTTGAATCTTTGTCAGTGTTCTGTTGCCATAGTCGTGCAGCTTTCTCAGACATTCTCGGCTGGCAGTTGGATGAGATTGCAGCACTGATCAGAGGCTTGGTAAATGCTCTTCGTGGGTCTGAATTTGTTGATCTCTGAGGACTTTAAATAAATATTCTACTTTCATCTCATCACTGGCTTCATCTGATTCATCGTATTTCAAGAAGACACTACAGTATTTGGCAATGAGCTGAACTTTATTTATCCTTTGATTTGACTCACAGAGGAAGCATAATGCTCTAACAGGACCTTAAGGTAACTTTATTCTAGACAGTTTAACATTGACTACCTTTTGTTGCAAGCGATTATTACTGTGTTTTATAATGGCTGTAGAGATGTGCTGCGCTAGAAAACTCACATGCATGTTTTAAATTGCCTCGCGTGGACTGTGTCTGTTCGTTCCTGTCATCTTCACATTAGAAGTTTGTGATGCCACATAAATTACGTCCGATGTAAGAGATTAACACATATTTTTGGAGTGCTCACTATTTCTTTATTTGCCACCTGGAACATGATTTGTACAGGAAAATACACAGCAGCGTTAATGTGTACTGTTATCATCATACAGTATATGCCATTTGAATTTTAGTCATTTCACTTTTCTCCATTTTAACAATGGCTAACACAATACATCCAATACAAATTAATGTATTCCTTCAGAACCCTGGAAAACCAGCTTTAAAATGGCCACAATGGATTAGATCTTTCGAAAATTATTTAATTGCTATTGATGGAATTATTAAAACAAAAGAAAAAAAACTTTATTGTTTGGCTCATTAGGTGATGCTGGCCAGGAGATTCTTGATAATTTGCCAGAAGTTGAACTATAGCCAGGACAGTTCATACTATGGAATATGTATACTGAAGCTGTCAAAAAACTTGAGAAAAGATTCTCGGAACAACCTAATATTATGATTGAGAGACACAGTTTTTTTTCATAGAAAACAACTGGTAGAAGAAACAATTGAGGACTATATTTAAAGTTTGAGCATTTTAGCTTCCAAGTGCGAATTTGGAGAAAATCTGGATATTTATCTTCGTGATCAGTTTGTTTTTCATTGTTATATCAAGAAGATATAAGAATGTTTACTAGCCTGCAGGAATCCTACGCTAAATGAAGTTCTTGATATAGCTAAAAGCATTGAACGTTCTTCCTTGTCTACAAAAGTTATTACAGTAGCTGACACAAGTAATGAATGCCCTCTAGTATGAAATATTTGATTGTATTGGTAGATTATTATTCTGAATGGTTAACCTATGATTTTGTATGTGTTCCAAATACTGACACTGTTATTGAATTTTTAGAGAACATTTTTGTTTCTGAAGCAAATCCTAAAATTTTTGTTTCTGATACTGGCACTCATTTTGTCTCTGAAAGGATGACAGAATTTTTAAATAGAAATGGCATCAAGCATGTGAGAACACCACTTTATTTTCCAGCAGTCAATGGATTAATAGAAAGATGCAACAAATTGCTCAAAGAAGGGAAACAAACGGCTTTAAGCTCCAATATGAATGTACGTACACATTTACGAGATAAAGTTCAGAGGTATTTAAATACTCCACACTCTGTTACAGGTTTTGCTCCTTTCCTCTTATTCAGCGGGAGGGAGACTAAAACATGTATATACCAAATTGGGGAGATCAAAGTTTAGATTGCAAGGATGTTGACATTTCTGTTTGTATAAATTTTGCAAACAAATATGGTGATATTCTAACTGAGAAACATTATACTCAGAAAGATTTTGAAAAGTGTGAATGGGTTCTTGTTAAAAAACCTAAGAAAACATTCAATGGAGATTCTATTTATTGAAAACCAAGGGGCATATTTATACTCTGTTTGCACCTAATGTGCGTCGAAATTTTTGACGCACAAACGGCGCAAACCCTGCCCCATATTTATACTTTGACGTCCGACGCCGCGGGCGTCAAAGTTCCGCCATGTGTGCCATTTTTTGGAAGGGTGAACCAGCCTTGCGTTAATTATATGCAAGGTAGGCGTTCCCTTCCAAAAAATGACGTTAAGGCCTGTGCGCCTTATTTATACTGTGATGTCATTTTGACGCACAGGAGGGGGCAGGCCTTAAAAAACGGCGCCCAGCCAGATGTGTGCCGTTTTTTAACGCCTTGGTCAGGGCAGGCGTTAAGGGACCTGTGGGCTCAAAAGGAGGCCAGAGGTGCCCTCCCATGCCCCCAGGGACACCCCCTGCCACCCTTGCCCACCCCAGGAGGACACCCAAGGATGGAGGGACCCATCCCGGGGAAGAAAAGGTAAGTTCAGGTAAGTTTTTTATTCCGTATTTTTTTTGTGGCATGGGGGGCCTGATTTGTGCCCCCCTACATGCCACTATGCCCAGTGACCATGCCCAGGAGACATAAGTCCCCTGGGCATGGCCATTGGGCAAGGGGGCATGACTCCTGTCTTTGCTAACATCATTCAATAAATAAGGCGCCCGCATGGCGCTTTGGAATGGCGTTATCCGGCGTTAACATTTTTGACGCACAACTGCGTTGGCGCAGTTGTGCGTCAAAAAGTATAAATATGGGCCCAAATATTAAAAGTTACTCATTCTGCGGTTTTGTTAAAGAACGGAGGTTGGTGGAATAAAGGAGCTGTTGTTAAGATTAAGAACTAACAAAAGGTAATTATAAATAAAAAAATGTGATTTGTCAGAGAATAGTTGTATGGGTTGGAATTGGAATCAGGATCTTCCTACAACTCATTCTCAGAGTTCAACTTGTGTACATGATAGTGTGTCAGGTATTTGGAGAGGTAATTTGAGTCAGGATCATACTATAACTGATCCTCAGCTTTCGCATTATGTGCATGATAATGTTTAAGGTATGAAAAATGGTATTCAACAAAACATAGTTGATGTTAACAAAGAAACGCCTAACCATGAAAACACAAACAATAGTACACATTTGGATTATGTCATTTCCACCAATAAAATGCCGTGAGCTTAATGCATTCCTATGTTCTATGGGGACAGAAATGTTTCCAAGTGTAAACAGAGTTTCAGTTCGGTTGTGAGACCTGTTAAAAGGTGAGTTACTCTGTCTGCTAAGTACAAGGATTTTACTTTGTATTAGTACTATTTTGTCTTATTTTTCTTTTGTTAGGAAGGGTGATGTTGCATTGTGGGGTTTGGTATTATTTTTTGAGGTAGTTTAAATGTTAATCTGCCACACTGTCTATATGTTTGTACTTGAATCTTTGTCGGTGTTCTGTTGCCATGACCGTGAGGCTTTCTCAGACATTCTTGGCTGGGAGTTGGATGAGATTGCAGCACTGACCAGAGGCTTGTTAAACGCTCTTCGTGGATCTGAATTTATGGATCTCCGAAGACTTTAAATAAATATTCTACTTTCATCTCATCACTGGCTTCATCTGATTCATCATATTTAAAGAAGACACTTCAAACACCGTACAAGAGTTGTATTACATTTATGAAGAGATATTTCAAAGTTTAATTCCTTGACATGATTTTGTTTGTAAGATCAGCTTTTGCAGCAAGTAATAAAAATGTGAAATTAAGGAGCACTTATTGATAATTTAACTTACAGAGAGCTTTTGATCTCCTCTCAACTGCCAATTTGTACAACAATGTAATCAATCAAAGATTTCCAATACCTATTCTTTAAAGTTGAATGTAAATATTACAGTGTTCAAAGCATGATCCCAGCTCGTCTCTCAAGACATCAACAATGGCATCAATTCATATTCCCTCATCACTATCACTGCTCAATGGTCTAACACAATTTCTTTACGATGTGTTGCTTCATTCTGTTGTCTTTGAAAAATCATAACTATGCAAAATAATAGCCCAAACATATGCCTCTGCAATGAAGTCCTTTAAGTGGTCTGTGAGTTACAAGATAAGAAGAAGTCTAATAAATAAGCAGAAAGATCTAAGCAGAGGCAAATATTTCATGGAAATTAAGAGAACTACCAGATAGGGATTGATAGTAGTGAAGTCAGAGCGAAGCAGTCATATCCTCCTGGAATGAAGAAAAGGGGCAGCATCCTGAAAATGTAAGGTGGGTGGCATGCATGCAGGTGTAGGTAGCATAGAGCTTGTGTAGTTGCAATGAGACCTAACTTCCTACTTCTTTGATCTCTTTTGCTGTGTAAACTCCTTGAAGTCCCTCATATAGTACTTTTGCCATTGCTTTAAAATTGATTGAACATTTATTATTCTCACAACAAGTTTTTAATCCCAAACCTGTATTACTCACAATATCCTTAAAATGTCCTCCTTCACAGTGTTCAAGACTTTAGTAGGATTGTTTTCTGCTTCTTGTTTCCTATTTTTGTCTTTCCCCTTCTGGTGTGATTTGAGGCTTAGTAGTTATCATGAGCTGATGATGAAACAAATTAGCACAGGACATAATCTTCATTTTCTGAATTTTCCTTTGCTCAGACAGAAAAGTGGGTATTCCCAAGACTTTGCCATAGCAGTGGTGTATTTTAGAGGATGTTTTGGGGGGATATTCTTCTATGGTGTTTAACCACCCACTGTGTCGCTTTTTTGGTTATTGTTCTGTTTTCTTCCACATCAAACTGCTTGGAAAAAAAGGAGAACTCCACAAGCTAGGCTACCCTACCTTGACTGTGCTGGATCAATAAGAGGTTATTTACCTTTTGATTAAAAAAAAACTCTGAACTACCTTAATCCACAGCTTAATAAGAGGTTATTTATTTCCAAATAAATAATATTCAAGTGAACTTATTCCAGCCTCTCAAGAAGTCATCTAAGGTAGGCTGGGGCAAAAGGTGTTCTCAAAGTTTGATGGAGGAGACCTGACAGAGTTTACAAAGTTTACATATCTTTTCTAAATTAAGATTATCATTTGCCTACAATGTTGTACCCTTTGAAGAAGGTACTTTAAAGATGTTAGTACTGCTACATGTTTACTCAACACACTTAGGATTTGTTTTAGAGTTTGGGGGACAGGGTACTCCATCACAAACGCGACTGAGTACACTATCCATCAAACTCTTGATCCACCCACCCTAATGTAAGTCAGGCAGACTGTCAGCTTTAAGTCAGTGGTGCCCCTGTTGGTTCCATCAACAGAAAGTTTACGGCAATGGTCTGATGGAGGAAGGGCATCACACAGATCTTATTAAGGGCTGACAGTATGATATCCTCTGTCCTTTAATGGCAGGGAAACCGTGGTGGTAACAAACAGAAAAAATTATAACACTACACACCCAGGGAATAAAGTCCTTAGGTGATAAGATATTTAGCTATTTGTTTTTCAAAAACAAACTCTGGGAGGTTGTTTATAAAAAACAATAGGTTTGATGAAAGGCCTTCAAAACTGAGAGAATTTATCAACCAAACTTCAGAGGAACACCCATGAAGGCAATAATATGAAGCTACGGAAATCACTGCTGAGTCGGCAGTGATCTCTAAATAGGGTGGTCCTCTGTCCATCAGGGTGTCGGACACACTGACCTACACCATACTGACAGACCAAGTGCCACTGTACTATGAATCAGACCCTTAGCCTTGATGTCTAGAACCAAGTGCTCATAGACCTGGAGATGTCCTTTAAATCCATTCCTCTCCATATCACTCTGGATTTTCTTGATTTATCCAACTCTATTGCAAACATTATTTCATGGTGTTCTACTCGTGTTCTGTATGTCAAGTTTCAAGTACATTTGCTTGATATATTGCTGACTAGGCAAAACAAACATTACAATCATCACACACAATAAAAATATCATAAAAATGTAAAACAGAGACAGTAATGCTATGTATCTAAGTAAAGATGTTGACAGATTACAAACTGTCAAAGTAATTTCATTTCAAGTAGTGTTCATTTTGCTAAAAGGTTAAATAAAAAATAAAACAAACCCATTGCGTTCTTAAAACCATGTACACGTCAGACTGAAAAATATCTACCCACCAACTATTTACTATATGATATATCATCTGTAATAAGCAAGAAGCCTCTGTGATGAAATTCCATCCAGGCACCAGATTCATTTCTAATAGAATTCCTTCTACAATGTAACATTTAACATGTTTCTAATTTGAACAAGAAGTGTCAACACTAGAATTCTGTAATTATTCCAAGTTAATTTTGAATAAAGTGAAAAATATAATTGTGTATCACTTATTTTTAAGTGCAATGTGCTAACTCTTTATATTCTTAGTTACATCATCCTCAATACAACCCAATTACAGAGTTATAAATATTTTTCATAAAAGTAAAACAAAACTTTATGTAAAAGTGCCAAGATCTAAATGCTTATTTTCAGTTTATGCATCTATTTCCCATACCTTTACATAACTTTTATACTTTGTAGTGTAAAGGGCTCATATAACAGCATACTAGTTTAAAAAAGCCAGTTTCTCCATTATAATATCAAAAAATGTAACAAATTGATAAGAGAATCTTATATAGTCGCATCTCTGCAGTAGAATCATCCGTTTGTTTTGCAGCAAATCTGCAGTTCTCTAAAACCTGGAAGCAATCTTTTTTTCGTTACTTGACCAAATGTTGTGGAAAAATGTAATCAAATGTGAAAATTACAGTGTATTTAGTTGGCAGAAAGTATATGTAGTAGGCATTCTGTTCAGCATTACATGATTTTAAGCCATCAGCTCCCACTTTATAAAAGCAAGAACGGGGCCCAATCCAAGCTTCGGCATCTATCTTATTACTGTACATTTATTTATATTTTCAAGTATGGCTGTAGGGCACATGTATAGTCTTAAGCAAATGTTTAGTCTAGCTAAAAAAACTGAAAGTTGAGGTCTTTCATTGCAATACTCTAAATCATTTATATTGCCTTCTGATCTGCACCATTTGTTTTACAGTCTGACTTCTTTGTTCAGATCCCTTGCCCACTTTTGCTACTGTATCAGTATCTAGGTCTGCCAATATTTTTTATTTTACACATTCAAAAAGTTTGAATTTAAGTTGTAGATGGCACTTTCAAGATCCCATACCAATAGTTCAGCACTCTCTGCTAATATCTGAAGCTGACATTCATTAGGCTGAGCTCAAGTCTTAGTGCACTATTGACAGAACCTCTCGGAAAACCAAAGCCATTTTCTCCAGTTTTATGCATTGTTCGGGGAAAGAATCTCACATCCTTACAACAATAAACTAGTTACTTTGCATAAAAAGCCTCCCAGAGAACTTTAATTGACCTGTGACCTAGTGCAAGCCCATCATCCTTACTTTTCCTGCAACTGCTTTCTGTTTTTGTTCAACAATGTATGACTTGAAATTTAAATTATACTTAAATGAAAGACTTAAATACCTATACTCAGGCACACTTTCTAATTTTTCACCCGAAAGCCACCACTGCATTTTAGATTTCAGATTTGTTTGTTTTGAGAATATCATTATTTTTGTTTTTGAAACATTAATAATTATATAAGTATTCTGCAAAGCATTTAGCTGCCAGTGTAGGCCAAATGGGGTGAGGTCCAATAGCACTGTGTCATCAGCATACAAACTGACAAGATGGATTTGCCTCCCAATTTTGGGGGGGGTGAACGGGTTTGACTTAATGCTTCAGGGGCATCTTCAATATAAATAGAAAAGAGGAGACGTGCCAACATACAACCTTGGCATAGACCTTTTGGTGTGTTATTTATTTGAGTCAGAGGGCCATTATTTCCAAAGATCATTCTCCTCCAGTCACCATCATGTACTTGCATTATCAGTTCCAATACGGCTGGTGAGATTTTTTCAGCGTTGTATCTTTTCTTCATAGGAGATCACGAACTATAGTATCAAATGCTGTAGCTAAATCAATATACACACCATATATTGGTACCCTCCTCTTAACAATATAGTCCACAACAATTAATTTTAAGGTAAAACACCCATACACCCTGGTATATCCTTTCCTGAAACCCATCTGGGTCATCTGTAAGACTGCTTCTGTTCGTACCCTTTCGTTTACAGATTGTAGCAGATGCAGGGTATATCCAAAAGTGTGATTATACAATATTGTTTTGGTGATGATTGTTCACCTTTTTATGTATAGGAACACTTATGCTGCCCTTCCAAGACATATTGTGACCCTTAATTATGGCTGCAAAGATTGGGGGTTAGAATTAGGGCCCATTCCCTGGGGGAAGACTTCATTATGTCAGAACATAGCCCATCTAGGCTTTGGGCCCAGGAACTTAACAAGCTTTTGATGATTAACTCAACTACTTTTACAGATGATATTCAGTTTTCCAAATAAGTTTTAGTAATAAGACATTCTAAGTTTTAGTAATAAGACATTCATAATAAGAACAATAACAAAGCAGACAGTATGCTTTGTTATTGTTCTTTCTTGTTTACTCCATAAAGCTCTAATATGCAGCTGCCCATTCCTCTTCAAAAACTCGAGGGGCTTCGATTTCCTTCCCTACCCCCCAACATTTTACCTATAATATTCCAGACGATTTGGTATTCCTGAGTCTGAGAGTTTATGTTGCTTCAATCCATATTTTCTTTCCAAGCATTCATTTTAAGTTTATTTTTATAATCATTTCCATTTTATTTAAAAAGATGCACTCATTTTTGACTCACTATTAAAAGTATCCATTATATTCTTGTTCAAATACGCTCTAGCTTTTTCTTTTAAAGACCTCTTTCGATGCTTTAAACAGTTTCCTTCTTTGTTCGATGAGGACTCAATTTGTCTAAAAGCACATTCATTTTCCATATGAACCCAGAGGTTTTTGGTTCAGCTCTCTAAAAGAAATCAAATGGTTGATTATTGTTATAGCTGTTACAGCTGAAGACCATATGAGCCTTCAATTATTAATACATTGTATTTATTCACTAGTACTCCATTTATTTCCTCAATACCAAGGTATTAAACAAAGTTAAACACAGGTACTACTGGTTGCGGTTCAGTGAGTCTCCAATCTCCATGTCATGTATAATATGAAAATGTTCAGCCATATTGCAGCATAATCTGTTATGAATGTTATTCTTTCATTATCAAATGTATGCCTCCCAGGTTAATCACCGTTTGTCCTTCTATTTAATATTGTGAGATTTAGGGAGTCAACCACAGGATTCGGCCTTTTCCCTTTATGATCACCCAATCCATCTATTAAGGTCTGCCCTTGAAAAAGCAATCCACCCTCTTTTGCTTGCTGATCTCATCAAAAGGCAGAGCACTTGGTACTTTTGCATTGAACTCTCCCAACAGGATAAAAATGAGGATCTTTAGGTAACTTTGTTGTTATGCATACTAGATCTTTTAATATCTTCTCTTTGTAGTTTTTAGGGGGAACTATGGATTCTTAATTATTAAATCTGTTCTGCTGCTTGTTATACTGCAGCCTTTAGGGATCTATATTCCTGAGAATATTATGGTGATGAAATCTGGGAATTCTTGCATTGTTCTCACACTTCGCAGTTCTTTTTTCGCATCTACTAAGAGCATTACCCACCGGATGATTCAACACACTTACACTTTACTGCCTTTGAAGAATAAATAAGTTAATTGCCCACCAGAACATCTTCTGTTTCCCATGTTCTTGCAGTACCAGAATAGTGACATCTTTCTGTATTGGCTGCGATGTAAGAGATTTCCAATTTCTCTTCAAATCGACTATATTCCAAGAAATAATTTGAAAGAGAATAGCATCAGGGTCTCTGAACGAAGGGATTTGAGACCTTATGGTCCAAAATAATGGCTACAGCTACCCAGGACCAGCATGGTAGATTAATTAAGACACATTGGCATAACTGTGTCTGCCTGATGGTGATTTTGTGACTATAATTCATTCCCCTGTAGGCAGGTTCCTAATCAAGTTATCATTATTACCTAACCGTTGGTCAATAGTGCACCTCCAGCCTTGAGAGTTCCTTTGTTTCTGATCCTTTGCCAGGGAAGTGCCTTGCCTTGTGCTTTTATACTTTTCAAATTCATCATAACCTGATCATCTTAATTCATATGCTGAGGCTAATACCCCGTAGGCAACAGCTCATGAATACAAATGTAAGGCATGTCGCCATAGCACAGACTTCTCTCTCTCTCTCTTTTGTGGAAAGCTAGACCAATTTTATGTCTTTTCAAGATATATTGAAGAGATTTGGAAACGATTTAAGGACAATGTTTTTGACCTATTTATAACTATGGATAATGACCTCAGTCAGCAAAGATATCTACATGTACTATTTAAAGATCCCATTTTCCTGTAAAATGGCACACTAAAGGATTTCCACTTAGTGTCTTCCCTACAGTTTCCAAGTTCACTTGCACTGTTTCCTGGTCAAGAGCAACTAGGTTCTCAGCAAAGTTTATAGATGATAGGTCAAATTTTACTACTGTTCTACATTTCTAGAATGTTTTCTATTTTTCTTTTTCATTAGTCTTACACAGAGCCTCTTTTATTTTTGTGTTTGAACGTAGGAATAACTTCATTTACTACTTTAGATTGTATTTTTTGGACTGTTCGGTGTTTCTGAATTTCTCTGTTACTAAGTACTAGGAGGGAGCTACTTCTTTACTTGACTCATCTTCAATTATACTGATATTTCTGGCTCCTTCTTTTATTGTACTCCTCATATTTGGTGAACTTCTATAGGTATCCGGTCCTAATAATTTCAGTTTGAATCATTTTATCATGTTTAACAATACGGTTAGGTTCTTTCGCTAATGTTTAGTAACTTGTTTACTATATATATTCTTTTGAATGCCAAGGGTAACCCTCTTGTCTCTAATCTTAGACTTTAGTAAATGCTGTAATATAAAGAGATTTGTGTCTACATTTCTATTTGAGTCATTCACTAATTTAGTCAGTAGCTGGACAATAGATTCCAAGATTTTTTAATAAGTGTCAGCGAGACCGGATCCTTGGGGTTTGTGCCTGTTCCCAATATGCCCACCTCTTGGCAGCTCCAAACTCTACTAGCCGTTGTAACACAGAGTTAAAGAATGGCCAAAGGGGGGATGGGGTTTAGGTTGGGAACAGCGGGGAAGGAGACCTGTGGAAACAAGAGGTAAGAACACAATAGCAAAGTTGTTCACATTAATCTTCATGAACTTTGTTATAATTATCTATACTCTGATAACATGAGAGATCAAGAGCTTTTCGATAACATTACTTTTTAGCTCTGGATACCTGGAAGTAAAAGAGGGTTTACGCTGACTTTCATATACAGTAAGTGTTTCCAGAATAACATCTTATGCACTGAACATGGAACTGTCTCAAGTTAGTTCTTGGAATAGCAACTACTTCATAACAAGAATCAATTAACAACTTAATTCCCAAAACATGAACTGCGAAAGACTCATGAATGATACTATAAAGTCACACTCTGTTTTGATTTGAGTTTCAGGATTCAATTGCCCAGAAATTACTAAGCATCTTATTGCTAAACTGTGCATCAAGATTCCAATACCTGAAATGATCGCGCAACTCTGCCGATCTGAACTGAAAGCGTTAATTGCCAAGAATGAACCGCGCACACTGCTGCCAATTCAGCCATCAAGATTCAAATGCCAGGAAATGATCACGCACTCTGCTGATCTGAACTGCAAGGGTTAATTGCCAAGAATGAATTGCGTACACTGCTGCCGATTCAACGATCAAGATTCAAATGCCAGGAAATTATCGCGCACTCTGCCGAGCCGAACGGCAAGGGCCAATTGCCAAGAATGAATCACGCACACTGTTGCCGATTCAACCATCAAGATTCAAATGCCAGGAAATGATTGCGCACTCTGCCAATCTGAACTGCAAGGATTAATTGCTAAGAATGAATTATGCACACTGCTGCTGATTCAACCATCAAGATTCAAATGCCAGGAAATGATCGCGCACTCTGCCGATCTGAACTGCAAGTGTTAATGGCTAAGAATGACTCGCGCACACTGCTGCCGATTCAACCTTAAAAATTCAAATGCCAGGAAATGATCACGCACTCTGCCGAGCCGAACGGCAAGGGCCAATTGCCAAGAATGAATTGCGCACACTGTTGCTGATTCAACCATCAAGATTCAAATGCCAAGAAATGATCGCGCACTCTGCCGATCTGAACTTCAAACGCCAATTGCCAAGAAACAATCGCACATGAGATTTAATCAAAAGACCAAAACTCGAAAATCTCTGGAAATGGAGTTGGGGCCTACCCCGACCTCCGCCTTACCGCCCTGCTCGAGGATCGCCAAGGTAATGCGGACAGGATCTGGAAATGTCCAAGTAGGCCTCCGGAACAGGAGCCCTGGAAAATGCTGCTGCTCTGCACCGGGACCTCTGAATTGTGAGCACATGGAGCTGGGCTGGGTTCCTTAAATAGACCCAAGCCCAGCCCATCTGCCACACCCAGCCACATCCAGCCAGGCTGCAGGAAAGGCTTGAAAATGAACAATACATTGCAAACAGTATTAACGACATTTCAAGATAAATAGCTGCAATGCAAAAAGTTAATATGCTATATCAGCACACAATGCATGAATTATTACAGTGCATAAGGTTTGTCTCTTTGCATTATGTTGCCTGTAGAGCGCGCACTGCCCTGGTGTTGGCAATAAGACTAGCAGTTCATAACATATGCTTTTTCTCCTGTACAGCCCACCCTTTTATATTCAATATTTTGTATCTTGTGGAGTTGCATCATTATTTACTGGTGTGCTGATCTTGCAGTAAAGCTCACTAATATCAAACAAAAATGAATAGTTGTGCATGTAGAGAAGGGATACTCTTTTCTGTTTCATACACGGGTTGTCCCCCTCTTTTCGAATATAGCTAATTCCTCCTATGGGACTTGAGCACTGATTAATTTCCCATAACCTTAGCTTCCCCGAGATTACAGAGCATAATGGCATACCTTTTGAGCCTATGTGATCAGCATTTGCTATATTCTCCAAGAGTAACTTGTCATTTAAAACATTAGATTTGACCTGTTGGGTCTGGAACACACTAGCTTCTTTTATCTCAATATTACTCATTGCAGATCCTCCCTCAAGCATAAGAGGAAGCGGTTGGGCTATCAAATTTGGCTCAGTTTCCTCCTCATCCTTAGTATTACCATCAAAGGCCGTGCAAGTTGAAGGGAAAACTATACTTTTGGATGATAATTACACAGATAATATACTTTTATTGCAGTCTATAACTGTGCATGCACTAGTGGAGGGGTGGATCTCTGCCTAGACTATGCATGTATTAGAAAAGAGGAGAATGGGGAATTCCCCTTTAAAGTTCCTGCCTCATGACTACTCTCTACCAATCTGCTTCTTTTATATGCTTGTTTTTGCAAATCATTTTCTTCTAATTTCCTTTCTCTGTGTTTTTTTAGTGATACCTTGTGGAAGAGATGTTTTACCGGACTCTCAAGATGAATGGGATATTAGCTCTTCAACCTCGATTAGGCTGTTTTAATATGCGACCCATCCACAATTTATTTTAGGGTGCATAAAATCTCTAATTGAGCATTTTCCACTTATCAGGTTTTCTTTACCTGATTGTTTTCCAATTTCTTATTATTCTAGGTTTGAGACTCTGTCCCATCCTCCGATGCCTCTTGCTTAACATTATCAGGGAGAGACTCTTGGCTATTTTGTATATCCCTTTTTTAGATAATTTCTAAGGAATTCATTTATAGTTCATGTTGTCCAGCAACACTCAATCAACTCCTTTGCCTTAGATTTCTCTTTAATTTTACCTGGCTTATCTCCAGGACCATCTGAGTACAGGCATTGTATTAGTGCTGACTACTTGTCTTAGTCAAATAGTGTTTTTGTAAAATCCCTCCTATTCAGTATCCTTCCTCTTACTCTTTAATGGTTGGCCCTCCTGGTCTAGGTTACTGGTGTTACTTTGTGTTGAATTATCTGGTGAGGGGCCCGAACTGGCCAGTGATGATGATGATGATATTTAACACTACACCATATTTTTAGTCCCAGATGTTACTCAAAAGGCTCCTCGCTTCGCTTTTAGAGGCCAACAATGTTAACAGCCAGTTGGGTAGTTTAGAACAGTGGTAAGATTTCGCCCTTAGAGAAACAGTTACACAAACTTCTGGAGGCCAGCAGCCTCCCACCTTTGCCTGTCATCCTTGGTTGGCACTAAACAGGACCTTTAGTGATAAGGACAACAGACACGCCCCGGAGCTGCCAGCTGTTTGCCTCTTTGTTCAGCCCTTCCACTCCTCCCTGCCCCCATGCCCTGCTGCTTCAGCGACCATTCCTCAGCATGCGTTGTCTTGCAGAACTTGCTGCTTCCCTGCCTGGAACACAAATCCCGTGACTCACATTAGAGGATCCCAAATGGTAACAAACACCAGAGAACTCCAGTGAGATCACCTGGAATGTGCTACTAAACAACAGTGCAGACTAGGCAGACAGATTAGGTGAAAAGGGTAGACTGGTCAAACAGAAGAGGGTGGAAGGAGGGCAACCCAATCATTTATTTTAATCTTTGCTTAGCTGGTTGGGTAACTAAGGGTTTACTCTACGGTGGCAAACACAGCACAAGCACTTCAAGGGTTACTGTACTTTTCACTTCGTCTGTTTAGGCTGAGGCCGGCATTAGGGAGGTACGACCTGTGCAGCCGCCCCTGGCGCTCATTTTAGTCTAGGGGAAGGGCTGTGTTTAAAGAAGTATGGCCTGTATTTATACTTTTTTTAGCGCTGCATTTGCGCCGCTTTTTGACGCAAAACGGCGCAAACCTACAAAATACAATGGCATTTTGCAAGTTTGCGCCGTTTTTGCATCAAAAAACGACGCAAATGCGGCGCTAAAAAAGTATAAATACGGGCCTATGTGTTTAAAAGCATGTCAACTTCCTTGTGCCTCCAGAAGTTTTCAGGCAACAATAAAAATGTCAAGGTAATTCGGTTGATTTACTTTCATGTTGGTAAGAGATCAGAATTTTGTCTAGTGGCAGTTTTGACTCATCATAGTAGTGCAGAGGGTTAATGTGCCTGCTGAAAAGAATGTGTACCATGCAGATTACAGAACTGAGAGTGAGTGGAATATGAATTGCGATAAATGAAATGTAAGTCGGAGAGGTGCTATGGAGAGACGAGGAGCACTGCAGGAGGGTGGAAGTGAAGGAATTTGTGGAGAAGGAGGCCATGGAGGAGGCTGCTAAAAAAGACTGCTGCTCTGGGTGCCATCAGAACAAAAGACGGCCTTGCTTAGGCTGTAATGCTGGGACATACACAGCTCTCTGCACCTCTGCAGTTTTTATCCAGCCCTTGCTGGTGGCCTCCAGAGAGGTCACGACAGCCTTTGAATCTCAATAATCCACTGTCAGGTGCCTGAAAGATGTCAAATTTCTCTCACAGGGGAGACAAGAGTTCTGCCTTTTGTGGGAACACAGCTGAAGTCAGCAGCAGCAGATAGACAATACTTAGAATTTAAAAATGAGACAGCAGCCATGGGCCAAGAGAGAAAGAAAAAGCCAAGACAAGGTGGGGAAGGGTAGCTTGCCCGCCGAAAGCAGGACCGGCTTTTAAGCCCACCCACTTCTCCCACTGTGCCTCGCTCGGCCCTATGTGCCAGGTGCCCATGCACCACACTTGCACCAGCCGTGAACCACGAGGTAACTTTTACAATTCAATGGCTGGTAACTCCCTCTGGGTTGATGGAGCTTTGGGCCCTATCTATAAATCTGGAGTCCGATGGATCTTTTCTTCTCAGTTCCAAAGGAAGAGGAGAACCTGCATCAACTTTGTTCAGAGAAATTACAGTGTACAGTGTAGACTGATGCTTAAATGCTGAAGTCAAAATCTCCTGCCTGACCATTTAATGTAAGTTTAGCTATTCTAATACTAAAGATTTCTAAGTGAAGAGATAGCAAACAGAGGGGGTCATTCTGACCCTGGCGGTAAAAACCGCCGCTGCCAACGACCGCGGGAGCACCGCCAACAGGCTGGCGGTGCTCCCTTGGGAATTCTGACCGCGGCGGTACAGCCGCGGTCAGAAACGGAAAACCGGCGGTGTACCGCCGGTTTTCCGCTGCCCTGGGGAATCCTCCATGGCGGCGCAGCTTGCTGCGCCGCCATGGGGATTCCGACCCCCATACCGCCATCCTGTTCCTGGCGGTTTTGGCCGCCAGGAACAGGATGGCGGTATGGGGTGTCGTGGGTCCCCCGTAACAGGGCCCCACCAAGATTTTCAGTGTCTGCCATGCAGACACTGAAAATCGCGACGGGTGCAACTGCACCCGTCGCACCCCTTCCACTCTGCCGGCTCCATTCGGAGCCGGCATCCTCATGGAAGGGTGTTTCCCGCTGGGCTGGCGGGCGGCCTTCTGGCGGTCGCCCGCCAGCCCAGCGGGAAACCCAGAATACCCGCGGCGGTCTTTTGACCGCGCAGCGGTATTCTGGCGGTCCCAGCCAGGCCGCCGGCTTCCGCCGCCGGCCGGGGTCAGAATGACCCCCAGAATCTTTAGTGAAGTTTCTGTGAAGAGAGGTGCAACAGCATGAAGCCAGAGAGAATCTAAGTATAAGGATCTATCTCAGAAAGGTCCGTCCTCTGCTAAGGACAAGGGGAATCTGCCCTTCTCACTGAATAGGGCACACTTTTAAGTCTCTGTCCATCAAAGCTTACATTATTTCAAAAGCATATTCATTGAAAAAAGATCAACAAATTAAATTTAATTAACAGGTCAACTTCAGAAACTCTCCACGTCAACCTTGCACCCCCCTCACATTCGCAGGAACTTCAGAAAAGTCATGGCCACTACTCCAAACGACTCCCCTAATGATAATAGCACCTCTCGCAAATCTTCTAATCTCTCAAGCACAACAGACTCTTCATTAGTTCAACCTCAGATCCAGATACCTGCATCTTGTAGAAAAATATGCAAAAACAACCTCACATTGAAGGTTGAGCAAGAAAAATAATTCTGCCCTTCACTCCAGCCAAGCTAAAGACAAACCAAATATACTTCAGTTTAAATTAACTCTGTTTCTTATAGTTGAAATACGAAATGATTATATAAAATAATACTTCTTAAACATTATAAAATAACATAACTTCAAATGATGATTATATGCAGCTTCTTTGAAACGTTATATTCACCTGTGTACTTTACTTATGTGTTTTACAGTGCATCATTTAAATGAAAACATCTCTTCATGTTATACAGAAATGTGACCACTAAATTGTGACCACCCTTTCACATTCATGTTTAACAGGCTTAGCAGCACGCTCTCTCAGGGGTGCTGTGGTAGTGCAGCATAAAGGCCTTGGCACCTATGGGTATTTGCTGCAATGTCTGCATCATATTTAAGTGGCAAGTTTACTCTGAATTTGACATACAATGCACACTACTTCTTAACACTCATCCCCACTCCCACATTCTACATGTGTCAGACGGTTCCATTTCTCGGATTACGACATATTTGCGAACGCGCTCATATTCGGACTCCCTAAAGATGAGTCATATTTTAGACATCCCACTCACCGTGTTATTACTACTATTAACTATGGCCTCACATCCTTAACGACTTTAGCCCCACTGGCCACAAATGTGTGGCCCACCGACCGCAGTCCTTTCTGTCACCACTTCACAAATGTTAATTCAACAACTAGGCTGCCGACGGCAAGGCTGAACTCTTTACACCTCTCTGTAGTCATTTCCAGCCTTAGTTTTCCAACCACTTTTCACACTTTAACCTCTCATATATTTGCAAGTACCGCATCAACTTAGAGCACCCTAGAATACTCCAAAATGGCGGGGAGCCGCTCCCACCTTCACTTTCCTTTCATTGTTTTTGTTTTTTGCTCCTCCTTGCCTTCCATTTCCCTGCCTTTCATTGTCTGTCTTTTTCTTAAACCAAGATATGAGACATAAGCCATGGGTTCCATGCCTAACACTCCCTGCAGCAGCCATTGGTGCAGTTTATGACACAGGATGAGCTTCTTGAGCTCCCGGCCATGCCATCAGCTGGTCTCTCTGCCCCCTGAGCAGATATTATGATGTGATAATTCACCATAACTCACATCAGCAGTCCAAGGCGACGAGAGATGCAGCAGGTGATAGCTGGCTTGGTTAATGGCTACAGATAATTTAATCCTAAAATACAACAGGAGGGTCACTTGATGACCATACCTAGCCCATCCATGATGCTCTGTGAAGCAGGTAGGATTGATTCTGACTCCATTTGAACAATCCTTTGGCAGGCGCACGTTCTCTTTCTGGGAGTCATTTGCATGGAAACTGACACAACTCTTCCCCCAGACATGCAGCGTAAACGTGTGTTTTTTTTTTTACTACAATGTATTCATTTCAATCTGTTCCCTTGGCAGAGAGTTTCCATGGAGAGGTGGTGTCCCCGTGAACTCTCAGCCTTGTGTGAAAAGTAAAACTCTGCCCTGAAGCTGTGCATAATAAGAGCTTCATAGCTGGGTTTGGAAGTCACGTGTAATTGGCAGTGAAAGTACAGACTCCTTCCTGCCAAAAGGCAGTTCCTTTACAGGTCAGATAACTCGGGCCTTGTTTTGTGGTCCAGGCTGTCAGTACGCCAGCACTCTGGAGGTGTTAACATGTTGAACCCTGCAGGTGCCCTTGAAGTAATGTTCAGATGAATTAGACTCCACTTTAGGTTCCAAAGAAAACTTGACATTGAAGTCAGTGGAAAACAGCAGTGCAGAAACATCTCAGGTGTACCCCTCCGAAGACGGGATGTAGAGCGAAAAAGGCAGTAGAGGTTCAGAATGAAAATCTGTCTGTGGCTGCTCTTTCCTCCAGCAATATGGGCGATACTAACATTTTGCAAGCTTAATTTGAGAAATTTGGGGAATTTCACATTTCGATTTGTATGCAAAATTCCCAAAATTACGCCACTATGCCACGTTGCAGAATTAGGCAGCATTCTCAGTATAACTTTATTGTGAATAGATGTGAACAACAGAACGCGAGTGGCTGTTGTGCTCAGTGTTTTTTTCTTTTGCACTTTTTTTTAGCACAAAATTCATTCGTGATTGAAAACTTTAGCGAAAGTACAGTGGTTTTACCATAGATTTGTATGTTGTGTAATTATGTGTAACTTCGCTGACATTTGGCTTAATTATGCAAAAAATGTTTCTGCAAATGTCACACAACCCCAATGTTACTTCAAGGTCTTGTTACAAAAAAAAGACTCCAGTGGAGTCACCTCAGACTCTGTATTTGAAGGGGTCACACCACAGTAAAGAAGTACATTGAGAATGGCTCATTCTTTCATGCTAGAAAAATCTTTGATGTGATTTAGTCCACAATGGTCGTCTAACCACGTTCCCTCATTAATTAATTAATTACTTTATCCATTCAATGATCAACACATTCTTTCACTCACATTCAGCCACTTGTGACAAAAATATTCCCCTGCAGAGAGTACCCATTAGAAGCACTGTAGTTAGAATTATGCCTGGCAGGCAGGTAAGACACAGAAAAAGAGCACCCATTATTGTTCCTAGACTCTCTCAAATAATCATGTGTATAGAAAGGAAAGCTTGAAATTCCTGCTTGTATGTCTAGAATTCCATAAAGGATACTGAGCTGGCATTTAAGAGGAGTGGTGAGAAGTGTGAACCCTCAGGTATACCGGCATCAGTGCTGAAAAGCTGTGATGTGAATGGCGCAATGAGATGATGCTGTATCTGTTGAAGCGGTAGAATCAGATCCGGTCAAAGATGCTGTGTTGATTGATGAAGGTCAGTAGTAAAATTGTGGGAACTCCACTTTTGTCCATGATGTATTACAGATCATCACAAATAAAAATCATAGTGGAAAAAGATGCCTCTCTGAGGGTAAACCCCACTTTGTTGCTCTAAAAGTAGGGTGCTTTATTGCAAGAAGCGACGGATCTGACAAACACCACCCTTTTGATCAGTTTCCTAAAATTAGTGAATTTGAGACTGAGGACTAGGTGATCTGGTTTGCTGGATCTAGATTATCATTCTTAATGAAAGATTGTATGTCTAATATCTAGAGGAGAGGGTCCTGATGATGACCAGTAGATGATGATTACTACAGCTTGGGTTGAGGCAAATATGGAATGTAGGATGCTCTAGGTTTGTAACAGATATGGATCTGATGACAAACTTTAAGGTCCACTAGTTTTGGACCCTGGGGACCATTAGCTGCCTGAAGGAGGTCATGGTCCTTTGAATATTAGTTGGCACAGCTTTCTGATTATAGGTCTTGGTGAGCTTGAAGATGGATAACTTGTTCCCATGGTATAGATCAAGCATCTCTGTCTCAGCCTCAAGGTGGCCTTTGATTAACTTAGAGAAGGCTTGAGACTGGGTCCTTTTTATTCTTTTTGGTTTGCAGAATTCTATCAGAATCCTATGAAGTTCCCTGGAAGGGCAATTGGACTCAGGAGTCTGGTTGGAGTAATGTAGTGGCTTTGCCTTCTTGACAGACAATGCGTAGATCCTGTTGAGTCATTGAAAATAGATTTTGTCATGTAATTTGTTGGTTTTCTACATGGAAGAGAATGTGATTTTTGTTTTTATAAATGTTTATCACTGCTGAGCTAGTGTTCATAAGCTGATAGTTCAGTCGTGTCACTTCTTAAAAGAAATGCCTTTGTTAATGGGTTTGTAGATCATGCAAATTGTAGAGCTAATTCACTTTACTTATTTGGCTTGGAGATCACAGAGAATAAGAGTCAAATGTAGAGAGACTGAGATTAGTCAACTGCCTATGGGTAGTTAAGGTAAATGTTTTTGCAGTGCTTATTGTTGCAGGAAGAGCTTGATGATGAAAGAGATGAGATGGTGGTCATTCCAGACCATAGGTAGTTCACCTGTTACCATGATGAGAACATGCATGGTGAATAATGTACGCAAGGCATGCCCAGGTGGATGAGCCACTGACAAGTTGATTGAAAAAAATAATCTTAATATTTGTCCTGATGTTTATGGCTGTGGCAGAGTAGATTGGTCGAGCCAGATGTCCTGATTGCCCTAGTTGCAGGCACTGACAATGGTGTAGACCCGGGAAGATGAGGAGAAATCCGGCAGAGAACTGGAATTTGGAGGGTTGAAGTCAAAGAATGGGTGGGTGTCATATATGTGGACAGGAAGGATGCTCGATTCACCAACTCAGTTATGTTGAGCAGAGGCTTAACCAGGTCACTAGAGGTCTGCAGCCTTCATATTCTTTTCCATGACCTTCAGGAGGACCTTCTTTAACTAACTCACCAAGCTTGCAGTTTCCATTTTTAATTGATTAAAGTTTGTTGTATCTAATTCAATTAAATCATTTTACGTGAATAAATGACAGAATTAGTTTCTTTTTTGTTACATTAATTTTTAACTGTCTCCCTATTTTGTTTTCTTTTTAAGCTATGGGAAGGAAAACTCCCATAGCAACGTTCTCTGTATGCCCTCTTTCTCTATCTGCTCCTTTAGCCTCTTCTGCAAATTACCCATATTCCCATGACATGGTTCAGCATTTGCTTCTCTTCAGCAGCTTCCTTCAGGCCATTTATCCTGCCAACACAGAGCTTGCTATCCCCTCTGCTGTAGCTGACACCCTTGTCATAGTTTCCAAAGTCAAAGGTAAATTAAGACTTGGCAGGATTTGGCAATCCATATGTTTATCTACCCCACCCCCTAATATCTGAGGCTTATTCATGCCAAATGCTGAGGGATCAGCGTTTTGGGTCTCTGATGTAAGATACACTTTATAAGGCCTTTTTGCCATGACACATGACACATGCACTGGTAAGTGGAAATTTGGCAGCAATCACCATTAACACACAGACAAACGAAGGACAGCAGGGTCAGTGCTCTATTGCATCCATCCATGTGCTGTTATCTTCCTGCTATACCTAACTGCACTCTCACAGTGTGAGTGTATGCTGTCTACAAACTTCTCTATCTGGAGCATCAGAATCCTAATAGTCTGTTGTGGTCAGGAAGTGGATTTGGAGTCAGAATCATGAAGTGCCTTGGGACTCCCAGACTGATGAGCCCATGAAAATAAGATGCATACATGGACTAGACTTCATAGGTCAGCAGCATTTGGAAGTAGCAGGATGAAAGTGTACGTTGGGCAGTAGTGGAAAGAAAAAAAAAAGGTAAGAAACAGAGAGCTTGGATGGACTGCAAACATGCTAAAAGAGGTTTGATACTGAAAAGGTAAATAAGACTTCACTAAGAAGTTGGAAAGAAATTGAAATTAGATAGTGAAAAAGAGTTAGATGTGGTTGTGCAAGTGAAATCGAGTACGGAGTGGGTTAAATTTGCCTGCAACACGCTCTGCACGAAACCATTGAGAGAAGTTACGCCTTTGATATCCAAGGGGCCTGTATTGAAGTTTAGGAGGGTTTCTGACATATTGAACATACACACTGTAGTGGAAGTTGTCTATATTTTGAGTTGAATAACACATTGTTCCAGACGTGGGGATACATGTACATACATTAGGCACCCCCTTTCTTTTGATAGAAGACTAGGTACACACAGTTAAGGTTCTGAAGAAATGCCACTTGATTATTTTTTGACATAATAGGCATGAAGCATGTCAATGAGAACCAGCCTCAATGTAAATACACCGGGCTCTATTGAATTCTAGATACCAGAATCTGTCCTTTTTCATTTGGAAACTATGAACATTATTTCTGTGAGTTTCCGACACTGCTTTTAATTTGACATAGATCTGGATCCCTATTAAACTGAAAGGGGCATAGTTTCAAGGTTTGACGCAGCGCCGCAACGCAGCAGTGATGCGTCAAAAATCCTTGCACTGTGGTATGACAGGTTACAACAACATGGATTCATCGTATTTGCAATACAAGGCACCATGGCATAATGTCCCAATGATGCATCAGAAATTCTGACGTATCTGTGGGAACTCTGCCACTAACTTCAGAAATGCATCAAAAATCAGAGGTGATTTGACTGACACAAGCAGCCTAATGTGGATGTAATGAATGCATTATGGCTATATGTCACATTACAGTGAGCTTAGTCTACTTATGTGTATGTTGAGACCTAAATACGTTTGACGTAGAGAGTGACAGTGTAATGGGATTGAATAGAAGTATATGTAACAATGTAAAGTGGCAACTCATGTATTACCTACCTTATGTGTGTACTTACCTGTTATGTGTACTTTGGAGTACGCTGGGCTGGACTTGGGGACGCATTCCTCCATGAAGAAGTCACAATGTCTGTCTGTCTCTCACATGGAGTACACAATGTCACATTGCCTTGCTGCAGTGGATGATGATATCATAGGTGCCATAGTTCCAGGTTGCTCAAGGGGTCCAACAACATTACATGTGCAGACCTAATACTAGTAGAGGGGATGTGAAATACAGACATATTTTAGTGTGTAAAGTAACTTCAGATGGTCAGATTCCTGTCACTCAGCCACGGGCTCAGTTCCTACGCCTCTGCTATGGAGGGGAAACACTGGAACAACAAATCCTAAACCACGAAGTCGTGGAAAACGAATGCGAAACAACGGTTTCATTTTCCACGACTTCCTGGTTTTCGTGGCTTAACCACACATGTGTGAACCACGTACATGCGTGGTTAAGGCACAGAAGAAGGGAGTGGACGCGGTGAAGGAGGAGGTAAGTTGGGCTGGGAGGCGGAGTGGGGTGGGCGGCTTAGGGTGATTAGGGTTTAGGGGGGAACGGGGGATCAGGGTTTAGGTTTTGGGGGGGTTGGGGTGGTTTAGGTTTTAGGAGTGGGGGTGGGGACTCGAGGTATTTTTAATTTTTTGGGGTGGGGTGGGGGGCTTGGGGTGATTAGGGTTTGGGGGCAAGGGGGTCAGGGTTTAAGTTTAAGGGGGGTTGGGGTGCTTTAGGTTTTATGGGAGGTGGTGGGGTTGTGGTAATTTTGGGGGTGGGGGGTTGGGGTGGCTGTGGGGGTGGGAGGGTCGCAGTCATTTTTTGTGGCGGGGGCTAAGAGGGAAGCATGCTGGAACCGTGCATGCTGATCACTAATGCCTTTACCAGGAATGCCTTTACAACTAAAAATCATTGTAAAGGCATCCGTGGTAAAGGCATTAGTGATACCAACGAGTTCGTTGTTCCGAACTCGTTGTTGAGCAATGGGTGCTTGAAGCACTTGTGGTTTCAACATATAACCGTTATGGAGGCATAGGAATTCTGACGCATTCCAAGCCTTGTGAGTCACATCTGAAAGAAGCGTTGCACAGTGAAAAACTTGTTCATATAACTGCACCAGTTGTAAGTGTGATTTTCTGACTGAACTCCTACCCTGTACACATTATAAACTGCCTGACGCAGCTGGTTCCCGCACAGGTTTTTTCTAACACAGGCCTAAAAAAACTGATGCAGTGGGCCAAATGCATCATCTTGTAAATTTGGAGCTAACAGAGCGTAAAAAAAAAAAATGATGCAACAAGGGCCCAAACTCATTGTAAATATGCTCTATAGTTCTTTTCTTAGATCTATAGTTAATTGTAATTCACACCTATCCAATCTTGGATGATTTGACATTCCCGATCATTACAAGGCAATTGCTGAAAAAAAGACATCTGGCAAAGTGTCGCCTTGCGGGACTAAATTGTCATTGCAGCACTGGTCCAACGAGGTGCAGGCCCGATAATGAAGCATGCCACCTTTTTGGTGGGTGAGGGCACTTGGTTCTAGAAGCAGATGCTCCTAGTGATTCCTCCAGGTCGCTAGTAGGTTACCTGTTGAGGTACATCCGAACAGTATACTGGGGTTTTAGTTGTTGTACAAGTGGAGCCAGGAGGATCAGTCACATGCTGTCTCCACAGATTCCAAACCACAGTAGTGTATGTGAGCATAGTAAACCCAAGGGATTGCATTTTTCTAGTTAGGTGACAATGGGACATTCTCCTCCTACAGCGCACACAGGCGCTGAGGCTGGAGGAGGCATGGGAATACTTCTCACTCAAGCAGTTTAACAAGCGATGCTGCTGGCTGGACTCAGAGTGGGCATAGCTCATAAGCTGATGATTTTGGAGAAGTCTAAGCATGCTCCTGCACAGTTCCGATGCTGCAGCTGAGCACATAAGCAATATCCAAACCTTTTCCAGAACCGAGCCTGTGAAGAAGCTGAGAGTGAAGGACAGCAATGTCATGTTAAGGATATTTGGGGTGCTTGGCATATTTTGAGGGCCCCTATATGGAACAATTTAATTTTTGTTACCCATTTTCTGCTAAGATGATGTGATGCAAACATGTATTGACTATTAACAGGGTCACAAAAAACATTTGAAATATGTCCTGCCCAAGACCCCAAAATTCCTTACAATGACACGGGGAGGAGAGAGTCAGAGGTATATGTAAGCAGAGAGAGGTCTAAGGAGAGAAACAGAGTAAACAGACTTTTAATAAAGAGAATGTTCACTTTCCCAGGATGGCCCTTTTAAGGTGGGAACCCTCGGCGATTGCCCACTTTGCCCATGCCTTAAAACATCTCTGAAGGTCCATGCCATGAATGCTTCAGTGGTGCACAGTTCCAGTGGTTAGTATGTAGTGGACATGTGACTCTAGTGCACAAATGTTGTGCTGCACCTCTACACGCTATGGAGCATATTTATGATGCCCGTAGCACCACCTTGTGCCACATTTGCGTACTTGTTTTTTACACAAATGTGGCATTAAGGTGGCTTTTCCCACATGCCATATTTACAAAGTGGCTAAAAGCAAGCATTGTGCCATTTTGTAAACCCTTGCGCCACCTTATGCCTGCGCCAGACATAGGCCCTCATTCCAACCCTGGCGGTAAATCCTGCTTTCCGCCGTGCAGAAGATCGCCAACATACCGTAGCGGCAGCAGAATTCCGCTACAGGTATTATGACCCACAGCTTGGAATCCGCCACGATACAGACACCGACCCACACAAGTCCGCCACACCAAAGGTCAGTGATAAACTGGCGATAACAAAACAGACACCGTCACGCCAACAGGGATATGCACACACTATCATGACCCACAAATCAATCGGCGGTCTTTCAACCGCGGTATTCTATTGGCGGTACACACCGCCGCGCTCAAATACACACACATTTACTCAAGTACACACACCTGATACACATACACATACACACACCAGTCCCACACACCCAATCCAATATAAAACACATACCCACATCACCCACAAACCCTTACAACATTTTTGAAAGAAGGCCAGAGAGAGACACTACCTAAAACAACACCAGCACTCGCAGACACACAACACCATCACTTACACAACATCCACGCACCTCAAACAACACACACCAACACATCCCCTCACACATCGCAACCGACACCACCTCACACATCACTCACACCACATCATGGCACCTCAACGACAGCCCAGGTTTTCTGAGGAGGAGCTCAGGGTCATGGTGGAGGAAATCGTCCGGGTAGAGCCACAGCTATTCGGATCACAGGTGCAGCAGACATCCATTGCTGGGAAGATGGAGCTATGGCGGAGAATCGTCGACAGGGTGAACGCAGTGGGACAGCATCCAAGAACACGGGATGACATCAGGAAGAGGTGGAACGACCTACGGGGGAAGGTACGTTCTGTGGTATCCAGACACCAGATTGCCGTACAGAGGACTGGCGGTGGACCCCTACCTCCTCCCCCACAACTAACAACATGGGAGAAGCAAGTCTTGCCAATTATGCATCCTGAGGGCCTCGCAGGAGTAGCAGGAGGACTGGACTCTGGTAAGACATCTCTTTACTACTTTATCCCCCACTCCCCACCTGCATGCCAATACATACTCCCACCCTCACCTTCACACCCATCACCCCAACAACCCACAGGTACCCAACTAACACAACCCACACATTCCAAAACCAAGCCCTGCATGTAACACCAATGCATGGACACCCATCACCAAAGCATGGCCACTACAGAGACTCACTCATGCCCCAAAATCACCAATCACACAAGGACCAAGCCAAAATAGCAAGCACAGGAGTAGAGGGTCACTCACCCATTGCACAAGATGGCATACACAGATACAATAACAAAGCATTTACACCCCAACAGGACCCATACCCAACGTCAGCGGACACGAGGGGCCAGCAACATCCTGTCCCCCCACAGAAGAGACCCACAGTGATGACAGCAGCTCTGCACGCCTTGATCAAGATGACCAGGCTGACCCATTAGGGACCTCAGGACAGTTGGTTCCCCTGACACAGTCACAAACCACCACAGAGCCTCCCCCCTCAGGAAACACCAGCACAGCACCCACCCAGCGGGCCCATCCCTCTGTCCCCAGGACACGTAAATCAGCAGTGTGTCCACCTCTACAGGGAACCCAGGCAACCCCACTAACACAGGACGATCAGGGAACTGGGGGCAGTGGCAGTGGGCACATGGTTCAGGGGACAGAGGCACAGGATAACAGGGAAGCTGGGAGGACTGCTGTGCGACAGGGGGAGGACAGGCCCAGGGAACCCACTCTCCACGAGGCACTCTCCAACATCATGGGAGCATACCACCATTCCCAGGAGACCATGTGCACGCTACTGGCCAAGTTTCAGGAGACCCAGCAGCTGCAGGAGGAACACTACCTGGGGAACAGGGAGGACTTGAAGTCCATCAACACCACCCAGGTCACCATTGCAGGTGTGCTGGCAGAGCTTCTCAACACCAGGAGGGACACAGTGGCACACCAACGGGCCCCTGACACTAGCCTGGATGATGAACAGCCCTCCACCTCCGCCAGCACTAGTGGACAGGAGGCACTGCCACAGGAACAACAGGACACCAGCACCCCACCCCCTGCAGATGGAGAACCACCCCGCAAACGGTCCCTGAGATCCAGGAACAAGACAGAGAACATTGCCAAGACCCCCACCAGGAAATAAGATTCCCCTGAATGTCACCCTTCTGTCTCACTATGTCACCCTGTCCATCCTTAAACTGCCATAGCTCTACCTCCTATGCCTCTTTGGGCAATGCACCTGTGAAACAAATTGACTGGACTCTGCCATGGACATACCTCCACCATCACCCCAGCCCATTTCACAACCCCCTCCACTTATTTGCATGTGAATAAACACACTTCAATCACAAAACAATCTGGAGTCAGTCTGTGCTTTCACAAATGTGCAATTGCAATATCAATGGAACATAGCAATGTCAATTTACTGGTTCACATACCAATGTAACACTGATGTAGGCCAGGAGTAAAAATAGCAGAGGGTACAAAGTGGGACCCAGATCTGTGAAATGGAAAGTCAGAGTGACAAGTCAGTGTCCATACACTGAGTGAAAATGACAGACTTATGCTAGCTCCAACAATAGTATGAGATGTGGGAAGCAGTGACATCTTCTTACCTGTGTCTCACTGGAAGTATTGCATGATGATGTTGTTTCGGTTGTCGATATCCTCTTCTTCTGTCTCCTCTTCTTCACTGTCCACAGGCTCCACAGCTGCCACAAGAACACCATCTGGCCCATCCTCCTGCAGAAAAGGCACCTGGCGTCGCAAAGCCAGGTTGTGCAGCATACAGCAGGCCACAATGATCTGGCACACCTTCTTCGGTGAGTAGTATAGGGAACAACCTGTGATATGGAGGCACCTGAATCTGGCCTTCGGGAGGACGAAGGTGCGTTCGATTATCCTCCTAGTTAGCCCATGTACCTCATTGTAGCGTTCCTCTGCCCTTGTCCTGGGATTCCTCACTAGGGTCAGTAGTCATGACAGGTTGGGGTAACCAGAGTCACCTGCAAATGTCGAGGGACAACTGTTAGACACACACTAACCCTTAGGGACAACCCCAGACCCTGACACCTATGTCAACTGTATTGGGACCTTGGCCTCACCTATTAGCCACACACAGTGCCTCAGGAGTTGCCCCATCACATAAGGGATGCTGCTATTCCTCAAAATGTAAGCACCATGCACAGAGCCGGGATACTTGGCATTCACATGGCAGATGTACTGGTCTGCCAAACACACCATCTCCACATTCATCGAATGGTAGCTCTTCCGGTTTCTGTACACCTGTTCATTCCTGCGGGGGGGACAAATGCAACATGTGTACCATCAATGGCACCAATTACGTTTGGGATATGTCCCAGGGCATAGAAGTCACCTTTCACTGTGGGCAAATCCTCCACCTGAGGGAAAACGATGTAGCTGCGCATGTGTTTCAGCAGGGCAGATAAAACTATGGGCAACACGTTAGAGAACATTGGCTGGGACATCCCTGATGCCATGGCCACTGTTGTTTGAAAAGACCAACTGGCCAGGAAATGGAGTACTGACAGGACCTGCACTAGAGGGGGTATCCCTGTGGGATGGCGGATAGCTGACATGAGGTCTGGCTCCAACTGGGCACACAGTTCCTGGATTGTTGCACGATCAAGTCTGTATGTGATAATTATGTGTCTCTCTTCCATTGTCGACAGGTCCACCAGGGGTCTGTACACCGGAGTATGCCGCCATCTCATCACCTGACCCAGCAGACGTGCCCTATGGAGGAGAACAGCGAGCAGAGAGTCATCCAACACTGAGGTATCACAATGTGTGATTTGCAGAAACGTTAGTAATCCGCTATGTTCCGGTATCTGTCTGTTTTCCCAGCCTAAATAGGTGTGACGCATTTGATTTCCATGTCATGTGGCCCCCTGAAATGGCAGCTGCCTGACCTGTAAGGTGGGACAAGGGGATATGAGGTAACTGCGCTGCCGTTCTACACAGTCGCGGTGGGCGGTCGAAGACCGCGGCACAATTCTACATTGGTTAAAATTGAGCCCTATGGGTTTCAGAAGCCAATGACGATGTACGTCAGCGGTGACGGTACGCACCGCCGCGGATGTGACCGCCATTTTCTCTCAGTTCACTCACTTGATACCTGACCTTCAACAGGAGAGGACCTACACTGCAAGTGCTGCTGTGACCTGTGTCTGGAAGCGACGATGGCTACAGTGTCTGGGGAAAGGGCCCCTGCCTTCACTTCAGAGGAGTTGGAGAAACTAGTGGATGGGGTCCTCCCCCAGTACACGCAACTCTACAGTCCTCCAGACAAACAGGTGAGTACACTGTGATCATGCTGCATGGGCAATGCCTGCTTTGAGTGGTGTGTATGGAAGAAAAATGGGGGGGGGGCTGAGGCCTGCATGTGCGGATGGTGAGTGTATGTGCTTTAGGGCATGGGTGGGAAGTGGTGTGCAATGACTAAGACGGTCCGGACGGCTGAGTAATTTCCTTTCCCCCTGTACCATTCCTCTAGGTCAGCGCCCACCAGAAGAAGGGTATTTGGCGTGCCATCGCCAAGGACGTCCGGACCCTCAGGGTTTACCACAGACGGAGCACCCACTGCATAAAAGATGGGGGGACCTGCACCGCTGGAGCAAGAAGATGGCGGAGGCCCAGCTGGGGATGGCCTCCCAACGTGGAAGGGGTGCCCGTCGCACTATGACCCCCCCTGATGTCCCGGATCCTGGCAGTGGCGTATCTGGAGTTGGATAGGCGCTTGAGGGCATCACAGCAGCCACAAGGGGGTGAGTACACACTCATTCAGCTGACTCTGCGCGCATAACGAGGTGTCTGGGTGGGGGAGGTGGGCAGTGGGTTCCCCTAGGCCAGGGCAAACTTGGTAGGCAAGGTCCCTTGCGAGGCAGGCTATGTGGCACCCCAACTCCACTAGTGGTAAGAGCCATCTACACCTAGTCAGGCTAATGTGGCTTCCAGGTGTGCAGCAATTGAGCTTAGGCCTCGTAGCTCATGGGCATGTGAAATTTATAGGAACTGTTAGTGCATGGCGTAGTGCAGAGGGCTGCTCCATGTGTGTTGTGTCCACCAACGGTAGTGGTGCTGTATGCACTGAACATGTTTTTCTTCTGTCTTTCCCACCCCTTTTTGTGGTCTCCCTGTTCTTGTGTGTAATAGCATCATCAGACGGAGGAGCATTGGCACCGGAGCAGGAGGAAGCTGCAACCCACTTGGCCCTGGAGGGTGAAGCAACGGAGTCTGAAGCCACCAGTGGGACGGAGGGCGAGGGGAGCTCCACGGCGGGGACAGGAGCATACACCAGTGACAGTGACTCCTCCTCTGATGGGAGCTCCCTTGCGGTGGCGGGCACCTCTGTGCCCACCGCATCAACAGGTATAGCCGCCACCCCCCTACCAGCACCGCCTTCCCAGCAGGCCCTCAGCGTGTGTCCCGTGCCCACTCACCAAGGAGGGTGGGCATCTCCTTCTCCCCAGGCACCTCAGGCCCTGCCCCAGTCAGCCCTGCTGCCCTCAGTGAGGAGGCTATTGACCTCCTGAGATCCCTCACTGTTGGGTAATCTACCATTTTGAATGCCATCCAGGGTGTTGAGAGGCATTAGCAACAAACAAATGCATACCTGGAGGGCATTCATACTGGGCAGGCAGCCCAACAGAGAGCATTTTAGGCTCTGGCCTCAGCACTGATGGCAGCCATTGTCCCTGTGTCCAGCCTCCGCACTCCAACTTTCTCCACCCAGATCCAATACCCTGTACCTCAGCCTATCCCAAGCACACTATCAGACCAGCATGCACACATATCAACACACAAGAGTGGACATGACAAACATAAGCACCACACATCCCACAGGCACTCACACAAGCATCATCCCCATGCAGACACACCAACATCCACTGTCTCCACTGTGTCCCCCCTCCATGACCTCCTGCTCCCTCCCTGTCTCGTCTCCACTCAGACCTGCATGCACTACATCCTCAGCCACTACCTCCATCACCAGCACGCCCATCACCACACACCGCTCACGTGCAATCACCACCACCAGTACCAGTCACACATCCCCATTGTCCTCTCTCAGTGTGTCTTGTGAGCCCTCCTCCCAAGGTACACAAACGCAGGCACACACCCACCCAACAGCCATCCACCTCACAACAGCCTCCGGCCCATGCACCTTCACCCAAATTCAGCAGACGTACACCTCCTACAACCACTACCTCTTCCTCCACTCCCAAACCCCCTCCATCTTCCCGTCCCAATGTGTCTAAGAAACCTTTCCTGGCAAACTTTGAACTCTTCTCTTCACCTCCCCCCCCATCCTTCCCCTAAGGCCAGGCTTTCCAGGTCCCAGCCCAGCACCGCAGCCACCAAACCCCCAGGCACAGTGGTGCCAGGAACTGCGGGGTCATCGAGTGCGCCACCCATCAGGGCTGCCAGTGTGCCACGTGGTGAGGGCAAGGAAATTCCACCACCTGCCAAGGTGAAAAAGGTGCCCACATCCCGGAGGGAGAAGCCGAAACAACCAGCCACCAAGGCCTCAGCAAAAATAAAAGGGGATAATGGCAAGACAACTGCGGCACCATCAAAGGTGGGGAAGGGCCAAAATCAGAAGAGCAGGTCAGGAGAGGGCATGGTGGCATTGACTGAGGGACCATTGTCACACCTTGTGTCCACGACCACACCAACCTGTACGGCGGCGAACACCGCTAGCTGCCCCGCCACCACAACCGCCACCTGCACCGCCACCACGACTGCCACCTGCTCCGCCACCTGCACCGCCACCGGCAAGTCTACAGCCTCAGTGACAGTCCCCAACCTCTTCCCCAGTGGGCAGCCATCTGAGGCTGCAGGAGACATCCTGCTGTGTCCCTCAGCAGGTGCTGACCCATGCACCGCCGCAGAACCGCTGCCACAGACACCGCCGCAAGCACCCGCCGCCACAGACACCGCCGGAAGCACCGCCACAAGCCCTGCTACATGCTCAGACAGTGGCACCACCGCTGACATGGCTACCATCCCCAGTGGTCAGTCGTCTGAGGCTGGAGGAGAGTTTCTGGACCCTGGGAAGCTTCCATGAGACATGACTTCCATCACTGTTTGCACCTGCAGGTGGAAGGAGAAGCCGCAGCAGTGTCGGGTATGTCTCTGCCTCCATGGCGTATCATGCTACCTGTACCTCGGCAATCTTGTGGCACACACACCCAGGTGAGGGAATTGTACCGACCACACTGCAAGTCGAGCACTCTGGGCACAAAGCCCCCTACAGAACCAGTAGAGAGATACATCCACTACCTCAGTCCTTGGCAGGATGAAGCACTCTGGACACAAAGTCCCCTCCAGAACCAGTGGAGAGATACATCCACTTCATCAGTCCTTGGCAGGATGAAGCACTCTGGGCACAAAGCCCCCTCCAGAACCAGTGGAGATTCACATCCACTACCTCAGTCCTTGGCAGGATGAAGCACTCTGGGCACAAAGCCCCCTCCAGAACCAGTGGAGAGATACATCCACTTCCTCATTCCTTGGCAGGATGAAGCACTCTGGGCACAAAGCCCCCTCCAGAACCAGTGGAGATTCACATCCACTTCCTCAGTCCTTGGCAGGATGAAGCACTCTGGGCACAAAGCCCCTTCCAGAACCAGTGGAGAGATACATCCACTACCTCAGTCCTTGGCACGATGAAGCACTCTGGGCACAAAGCCCCGTCCAGAACCAGTGGAGAGATACATCGACTACCTCAGTCCTTGGCAGGATGAGGCACTCTGGGCACAAAGCCCCCTCCAGAACCAGTGGAGACCGTTATCCACTTGAAAGACTGTGGCTTTGCACTCCCCAGGATAAGTCAGTGGGCAAACCACCCACTGGAGAGACTTGAGAGACTGTGGCTTTGCATTCCCCACAGGATAAAGCAATGGGCAAACCACGCACTGGAAAGACTTGAGAGACTGTGGCTTTGCACTCCCCAGGATAAAGCAGTGGGCAAACCACCCACTGGAAAGACTTGAGAGACTGTGGCTTTGCACTCCCCAGGATACAGCAATGGACATGGAACCCCCTCGTGCAGCAGTGGCGTCGTGATTTCAACTGGCTGACGTGCCCCCCGTCCCCCTCCCCCTGAGGAGCCTGTATATTTTCGGTGTGATGCCCCAGCAGTGTTCTCTCCGTTTTGAGTCAGATATCATGTGTGGGCTTCGTCCATGCATTTTGGGCCCAGTGGTCCACGGACAATGATTGGTACACTATCCGGACTTATGTAGTGGGTGTACATATTTGTATATACTGAATTTTGCATTTTGACTATCTGATTTTTCATGATTACACTGGTTACAATCATTTCCTTTTGTCCTTGCATTCTTCCATGGGGTGGAGGGGGTGGGGGGGATGTATGAAATGTTGCTGCATGTATTTGTGTGTATGTTGTTGTGGGTGAGGGTGGGGGTGGGGGTATTGCGTGTTGCGTGTGTGTGTCACTCTCTTTCCCTCCCCGCCCCTGTGTTGTAGGTGCATTACTCACCGCAGTCGTCGCCGCCGTTCGTACTCCTGGTAGATGAGAAGATACACCAGCATGGGCAGTACGTCTAACTCGGGCTCCATGGCATCCTGGTTCCTCGTTGGGTGTCGAGAGGTGAGTGTTTTCCCTTCTGTGTACTGTTTCCGCCGTGCTTTTGATTGCGTTGGCACTGCTCAGGAAAAGGTGGCGGATAGGCGTCTTGAAATACAATGGGCGGTACTTTGTCTTCTGCCTGTCTGCTGGCGGTGACCACCGCTGTGTTTGTTTCTACCGCCGTGGTGGTCTGAGTGTTAAAGTGGCTGTCTATGTTGGCGGTTTCTGCCATGGTCGTGATTCCATTTTTTCCACCGGCCTGTTGGCGGTATTACCGCCGCTTTAACACCGACCGCCACGGTTGTAATGAGGGTCATAATGTATGCAAGGGGGCATTCCCACGTAGGGACACCGAGAAAATGGCTCTGTGAAATTTGCTAGATTTCAGAGCGGCATTTTTCGCGTTATTATTAATTCTTGCCTAAGGCTGGCATTAAGATGGCACTCCCATTGAAAAAATGGTCCTCCATGTGCTTTTCTGCATTAACGCCACAATTTATGGTGCTCATCCAGCAAAGCAGCACATTAGCGCCATAAATTGTGACGCTAATGTGGACACGACTGCCATGCTGCACCATATTGTAAACACTGTGCACACATGGTGTTGTTAGGGGGACGCAATGTGGCGCTAGAAACTTTTCCATAAATACTCCCCTGTATGTTATGGCAGTTCGTAGGTCATGCACAGGTTCGGACTTGGAGGAAAAATAGGATTGCGCACCAAAATGAAAAAGGCCCCTCATTAATGAATTTCATAGCTAAAAAAGTGACCATGTTTGCAAATTGGGCCGGTTGTGAACTTGCAGAGACATGCTGTGTAAGTATTTTTCAAGATTTGTAGAACTGCATGGATTTGAGCTTGCCACAGGCAATCCTTGTTTTAATATCATAGAAATCAAGAGGGTATACAGTGTAAACCTGCATAAAACAGGCCCACAAAGAGCCCAAAAATCTGCCCACAGACTGACAAGTCAGGAACTACCTAATTGTCCTATGGCCCAGTCCGACTCTGGTACTGCATCTGCGGATGAAAGCGGGGTCTGTTTCTGCAGTGCACTAGGGCATATAATGCGCACTCACAGCTTCATTTGGTAATTTATAAACACCGCCTGTGCACCCCATATGGATAGAAATGTCATGTAGTCTGTCATTTGCTCTCTGTCACTGCCAGCCTCTTTTCACTCGGTTTGCATGTATTTTTACACCACACTTTACACGTTGCTCTGTAGTGTGCCGTCTTCACAAAGACAGGGATCACCGAAATAGGCTTATTGCATCTAGAAAACCATTAAAACAGCACGAAAGCGCCAAGTAGCTAATGCAAAGCTCCTTCTACTTTACCACGATCGGAACTCCATTTTTTCTTTCATTTTTCCTCTCTTTACAATAAACAGGTCATGTACAGCGATGGCACGAGCTTCTGTTTGCACACACGTACCGTTACAACACAGGCAACACCAATGCAAGTTTTCTTTATGCATTCAGAATCATTAAAGCACCGGCAGTAGAAGTGTAAGCTTCTGTTTGCACACACAGATCAAATATCACACCTGGCAGCAGCAGGGCAAGCTTATGTTTGTATACAAGGAACAGTTGTCACACTTGAAAGCAGCAGTGCAACCTTCTCTTTGCATAAACGCAACAGTTACCGCACTGGGCGGCAGCAGTGCAAGCTTCTGTTTGCATCATTGCTACAGTTGTGGCAGCAGTGCAAGCTTCTGTTTGCATCATTGCTACAGTTGTGGCAGCAGTGCAAACTTCTGTTTGTGTACACAGACCAGTGACCGCACCTGGTGGCAGCAGTGCAGACTCCTGTTTGCATCATTGCTACAGTTGTGGCAGCAGTGAAAGCTTCTGTTTGCATCATTGTTACAGTTGTGGCAGCAGTGCAAGCTTCTGTTTGCGTACACAGACCAGTGACGGCACCTGGTGGCAGCAGCGCAGACTCCATTTTGGATAATTGCTTCAGTTGTAGCAGCAGTGCAAACTTCTATTTGCGTACACAGGCCAGTGACCTCACCTGGTAGCAGCAGTGCAGACTCCTGTTTGCATCATTGCTACAGTTGTGGCAGCAGTGCAAGCTCCTGCTTGTGTACACAGACCAGTGACCTCACCTGATGGCAGCAGTGCAGGCTCCTGGTTGCATAAACGAAACAGTTACCACATCAGATGGCAGCAGAGCAAGCTTCTGTTCGTGTACAGGAACAGTTACTGCGTCAGGCGGCAGCAGTGCAAGTTCCTGTTTGCATGCATGGAACAGTTATCACACCTAGCACCAGCTAACTTCCTTAACCATCGTTGTGTTCTCATTCTAGATCACATTAAAGTGGGTAAACAAAGTGACATGGCTGCTGGGGAAGCAATGTAAGGTGAAGAAGGATAGAGAAAAAAACTAGCAGGGAATGGAGGTTGAGGTAAAAATGCACAGTGTGAACGTCACATGGTCTTATAATCGGAGCACCTATATGCAGTTTTTTTTTGCTGAAGGAGCTGATATACACAGGAATAACTACTTCCAATTTACAACCTGTCTTACTCTTGGTATTTATGGTAGATGTACTTTTGCCTGCTTCTAATCTTATTGCAGTGATTGTTCATACACCTGCAGCTACTACTTAAAATCGTTTTTGCTATTTAAAACCATTTTGCTAAAATGTCATGTACCACAATAGTATGGTATTGTATTGCAACATTTAGACAGTACTTACTACCCCATTGCGGGGCACTGAAGTGCTTGCCCACATGGGTAGCACACTACACCATGTAGGGTGTTCGGTTGGAAGTGTGTGTGTTTTGTTTTGATCCTGTGTGGGAAGTGTTTCCATGTTGTGTGTGGGAACAACTGATGTGCAATTACCATGTTATGGAAAGCAGTGCTTACCAGTGTGATGGACGAGGAAGTGTGAGAGACTGGCATGCAGCTTATAGTATTCAGTAAACCAGCAGATTTGAGCACATCCGCAGGCCCTTTTATGGTACTTCTTATTTTCAAAGTGTACTGAGATGGTTACTGCATTGTGTTGTCCATTCTAACATATTTTGTTTGAAGTTAAAAGTTTATGAAACTGACAAGGCATAGGTGGGAGGAAGACGGATCAGAGATCTGCTGGGATGGACTTTGTTAGTACATGATTGTGGGATCTCAAAAGGCGGATATAGCATGTAACTAGTTGGGACCCACAGTGGTGAACTGAATGAAGACCTCTGTTGGCCAACTGCATGTAACAGATCACTTCAGTTATTTTGTGCCTACTCTTTTTTTCATGGTCGTTTATAGCTGTGGACTGGTACAGTACTGGGTGATGGACATGACCCATAGCAATTTTGTGGCTGTTACAGTGTCAAGCGGAATAAGGAAATTATTATGCAGTCTGTATGAACTAAAATTGATTGCCTGCCCTTTGCGTGTTACGGTATTAGTGTTGGAATTGTATTGTATTCTAATTGTAATTTCATTTATATAGCACTTACTACTCTGAAGAGGTATCATAGCTCTTTACACTGAGCAGCACGCTGCTATGGATCCTAGGGTTAGTAGTTTTTTTTGGTTTATTGTTGGTTATTGTGATTAGTCTTCCAATCTTAAGGGAACTACGTCACACATTTACTCCAGTTGCTATGGGGTAGATTGAATTCATAGGAGTTAGGTTTGCTCTTTAGTGGAAGAGGGGAATTTGTGAATTTTATACATTGGTTGGTGCTACTAACAAATGAGCTACTTATAAGGTATTGTTAGATTGCAGGGGAATGACTTTTAAAGGAGAAGTTGTGATTTTTGAAATCAGGTGTGGGCAATTTGCTGAAGTAGAGTGATTAAGGCAAACATGCATGTGACTTAGAGAGGGTTGCACTTGCAGAGAGGAGGCATGCAGGGGCTGGAAAGAAAGAAGAGTCATTTGAAGGAAAAGAAGAATCGACAATCAGACGTTTTCGTCAGTGGAGGTTTCAAGTTTAGACACCATTGAAGAACGTTAGTGACAATATTAAGAACAGGGACAGGGAAGCCAGGCCTCATGGTAAATGCTTAACATAGCAACATTAACAGGCGTGAATAGGAGCAGGTGAAGCACCGAAGTGGTAGGCCGGTATGGGAGAGATGATGTGAGAAGGAGCAGATGAGGTTTGAGCAGGTGAGAAGGAAATAAAGCTGAACATGAGTTGAAATAAAATTAAGTTTTAGGTTGTGGTGAGGCAGGAGTGAGGGTCGGTTGACATGGGTTTGAATGGTTTATTTAAGTGAGCTGAGGTAAAAATAATGCGAGGTGTGGTGAAGACGTGGGATTGAGGTTGAGGAAATAGTGAGTGGATTCTACAGACCGGAACTAGTGGCAGTTCCCGTTTTAACATTAATTGCAGACATTTCTGCTGCATTTTAATGATTATTCTAGCTAATGGGGAACATCTAATGGACGGTGACACATTATTCCAACTGGTTATCACACATCTCTTATTCGCTTTGCCAACGTTTGTTGTGAACACAAATCAGATGATCTGCAGCTCTACACATGAAATACATGAACTAGCTGTATTAGTATTTACTGCATCCTGAAGCGCCTTGACACAATTAGGCTATGTGTTGTGCGCTATGCAAAAAATAAACATGAACATAAATAAGCATCAGTAGCAGCACAGCCCCTGGGTATTTCCCAGCAGGCTGTGACCCTAGTCGTAGAAGACTGCGCTCATCACCAGGCTCCTGCTGATTGTTTTGTTTTATTTTAATTGTTCTCTGTTTGACTTTATTACCATCTGCGGTGGTTCGCGTGCTTCGCGAGAAAAATAAATTGGTTTAATTAACATTCCATCGCTTTAAAGAAAACGTTTATGGGCAGTAAAACTCGTTTCCCTCTTGGACCGCACATTTGCTCTGGCTTTACATTCCTCGCGAGAAAACAATAAGTATTTTATTGCTCATACAGGGTTAGTTTTATGGAGTCTGGAATTTTGGATGCCACCACTGAATGAATCTAGTCTGCTAGAAGGAGACATTCATCCCCGGAATGTGAGAAACCACATTTCTTTAATTGCAATCCAATTTAACTGTACCAGGACTTTTTGGCAGGTCTCTGATCCCATGACTGACGTGCTACCAGCACTTTCTCTCGTGCTACTGTACCTTTAATGGGAGAGTACTGGCAGTTTTAGGTGAAGAAAAATATCTGGGTATGTTCCAAATTCAAAGAGATGAGAAAAAAAGGCATTAAAGTGCTGTCACTTCACTAATACATTCAGATATGTTTCATACATTCAGTAAATTGCTTCCACAACTCTCACAAAACACAACATCTCTTCAAACTACTAAGTTATGGGGGAGGGAAGTGACAGAATCTCCACAGGCCTCCATTATGCAAGAGCCAATCAAATTGCCCCACAACATACCTACATCGCTTACTAAGTAATTCATCGTCTTTTATAAAAGAAATATCACTTGAACACAGTAAATGTTGGCTCTCCTGAAAACAGGCGTGCCACAGCATTCCCTTAATTCCCTTCCAACTTTATGAAAGTTTATCTCGAAGCAGTCAGAGGTGCACCCAAAGATTTGCTGAACAGGACATGCTCTGGCTGCTTCCATGCCACAATTTGAACCTTTTAAGCTGACGGTGGCTTCATTTTTTAGTCCTGCAGTCTTTCTGGGACAAATAACTCCATCTCAAATATTGGGTAGATATTTTCACTTGAAACCTTCAGGTAGCCATTGCTCTGTTTATAAGATAGCAACATTACTGGCAAAAAGGATGGATTACACGTAACAAACATCTCCTCCTTCCTGCCTTTGGTAAGATAAGTCAGGACACTAAAGTAACAAAAAGGGCCACCTCTGGAACCTGGCCCCTCTCAAATTGTTAACATTTTCAGGGTATTATCTTTCACATTTAGCAAAAAACAATTCCCTTTGTACAAGTTCTGGTTTTCGCTTATTTATATCAGTGGTGGGGACTCCCATCTTTTATGTTATCGGGACGTTCCTTGGTCACAAGCAAGTAGTTTCCTCACGTTCACCCCTTGGATTCCATACAAGATGAAGGATGCACCAACTTACCAGTTTGAGATGAGAGTAAGGACTATTAATACCCCACACATCTCTTTCAACTTACCTGGCTAGAAAGCATGTTAGGACTGTAACAAAATCTGTCACAGGACGTCAGACATTTTGTGGTAGTTGTGAGTTACTGGCATACTGTCTTTCCTACTGTGAACAGACAAGAAATACATACTAATATTTTTAGAGCTTTCCTTGAAGTCAAATTAACTGCAGAATAAATGTAACAAGATTATTGCAGATATCAAAACAACTGTAGTGAGTATAAATATGCAGATCGTGGAAATTATGAAAGCTGACAACATACTGCATTTTGGGGATCCCTACATGCTGTTCTATGAGGTTTAAGTATTTAGATATTATCACCAATCTCACATACCTGAAAGTCATTGATCTTCCAGTTCTAAACCTGTCTCTGAGAAAAGGTTGAATTATGTTTCTGTCACCAAGTTTTTAAGAGACGATGGCCTCAGCGCAGTTCAATCGAGACCTGCTTTGCGTTCTGCTTGTCCTTGAATGTGAAGCCCCTTGATGTCTCCACAAGGGGACTGAATGATCCATTCATAAGACTGATACTGTTTATTTGGGGAAAAATCAACCTCATTATTCATGATGTTAGGTGGGAAGTAAAGGGTGTGATTTCACTTACATATCCACGATAAAGCCACCGGCATTTCTCTACCATCAGACCTTCTAATGAACTAGTAGCATACCATCACGGTATATGAATCTTGCACACATCAATACATTATAATACGCATAGATGTATATGAGCTAGCTAATGACTGCAAAAGAATATTAACTTTTATCGATTAATGCCTCAGCGATCAAAAAGGCAAATGCACAGATGGGTGCTCTTAAGAGGCGTCTGAATCAAACATTAGACACATTCTCAAGTAGCTTGCGTGGGTGAAATCTCTTCAGGAGGAAGGTCTCCAACAGATTCTCTTGCATTCTGAAACAAAGAATATCTTTACACAGTTCAGAATGTGTCCTGGATGTGGAATACATTACTCACTTGTAGTAACCCTGGTATAGCAACTCCCATTACGAACAGCTTACAGTTTTGATGCAGCAAATAGGTAGGACTGGGAATTGTGGCACTGTGTTCAAAGCGTGGGGCCCAGCAATGAGAATGTGCCCCTCGCAGATGCCCCTCGACTCAACTACTTCACACTTTTATGAGACTCACTCTTACGTTTTTAGTCAATCATCCAGATAAATCTAGACATCAGGACAAATTTGCATCAGGATATTCAAGTTCAATAGTAATAAAGAAGGCATTAATGCTGGTAAATGTAGCGGAATAAACTGACTCACATTATTGCGTCTAGTCTTTTTCTAATCTCAATGCTCTCAAACATATTACAAAACATAGAAACTCACACAGATTCAGACATCCATCCTTTTCCATTCTCATAGCTCTCACACAGCACTAGGGAACACTAAGGTTCTCATTACAAGTTTGGCGGTCCGAGGACTGCCATGTTGGCAGTTGGCGGTCTGACCACCAACAGGCTGGCACAGAGGACCGCCAAATTATGACTTTGGCAGTGATGCATACAGAATCCCTCCAAAGCAGCAAAGGCACTGCTAGTGCGTTGAGACCACTGAGAATGATTGAAGGCACCTGGAGGTCAGTGGAGACCAAGTTTCCGTTGGGATTATAATGAGGTTGCAAACTGCCAACATTTCCATTGCGGAAGTGAACTGTATAAAGGGAGACACTCACCCCCAGGAGCCAGACTCAACTGGAGCCCAACAGAACCACAACTAGATGTCATCCCGCTGGTGACAACAACAGCAACCGTAAGTACACACACTAACCTGTTACAGTTGTAAATTGTAACATTTTGTACAGTTACATAACATACCATAGGGAGGGAGCTGCAAAGGCAACACTCACATGTAACAATACACCGACATGCACACTCACATACAACAACAAAGACACCCACACATACACAGCACACACACACTGCTGCCAGCACACAAACCACATGTCAACAACACACACTTATGCATGGCAATACAATACAGGCCCAGTCTCATACAATCCCATACAACATATCAAAATGTCACAACAAAACCACAACTGCACCATCATAAACTCATTGCCAAGCACTCACAACTGACACTGGCCAGGGACTCACTACACATAGAACACAATGTACAACCAACAATGGAATGAATGAAACACACCATTTCACAATCATACAACTTAGCAATCAACACACACATCACACACAGACAGCACATCATAACTATCATACCCTTCACAATACATGCATACTCACACCGTCAAAGCACAAAAAGCCACACACCACAACAACAAACACATGTCAACACAAACACTATGCAGTACCATCACAACAACATGTCTGCAACATACACATGCCCACCACATAACACACACCCAATCCCTGGGGGACAAAAGCACTGCACACAACCTCACATACTGCCCAAAAAATACAGGAAGCCCAAGCACCACAGTCACAAATACTCGCACACAACCAATGTCAAGCAGGAGCAACTCAAACCTAGGAAAGGAAAAGCAGGAAAAAGATGTAACCAGTAAACCAACAACTGGTTGGTCTGAATGTATTTGTGACACAACAAATAAAAAAAGTCAAGGCCTTTGGTCAGTCCAATATAAAAAAAATGTGGTGCACCAAAGGCACTATATGGTGCCCCATCTTCACTCCTGACTGCCATGTATCCTCCACAGGTAGGGGCATCAAGGGGGAAGGCAGGATGGGTCTGGTTGGGGAGGGTGTTGGGCTTAGGCTGGGAAGGAGGTTCGGGATTAGGCTTGGAGAGGTTTGGTTTTGGCTTGGGAGAGGGTTGGGTCTTTTTGCAAGGGGTCAACTTCTTGGCAGGGAGAGGGTCATGGGTGGTCACAGGGGGTAGGGGAGGCCTTGGAGGTGGAAGGAGTGACCTTGTGGAGGGAAACAGATTGCTTACGGATGTCACGGAGGGTAGGAGTAGGAAAAGGTCAAACTCTGAGAGGAAAGCTTTTTTACTCATGGGACGGTCATAACAAAAGGGTTTGAGAGTGACGGGAGGAGGAGTGGTTATAAGAGGGTGTTGGTGTGGATGTCTTGGGTGCATGTTTGTGGGAGGTATGCTTGTGGGTGTCTCTTGGGCAGGTGAGTGAGAGCGTTTATGTGTCTTAGGCTGAGAGAGGGTGGAGGTGCTGCAGGGTTAACAGGTGCTGTGGCTGGGGCTGAGTTGCCTGCAACAAAGGAGACTTCCACCCTCTTGGGTGAGCGGGCACAGCCAACTGGGTGGGGAGCTACAGAGAGGTCGTTGATAGAAAAGGGGTGGCGGACACAGATGGTGCTGGGGTGGTCCCAGATGGGTCCGTCACCAGGGAGTGTCCACTGGAGGAGGATTTTGACAATGATGAACCCGATCCAGTCTCCCCATGGCACTCCCCTCACTCTCGGGCCACTGGGTCCCTCGGTGTAGGTGTTCTCATGACTGGAAGTCCCGTGGTCAAAAACTTCCCCACCCAACTGTGCCCCCTCCCCTTTACCTGCTGATGCTGGGAAACAGAAAGTGAGATAGGGTTATCACATTCTTTACATTTTACACATCAGTATCATCACATCTAGTTGTACAACACCCCCAAGTAGTACCAGTTTAGTGCCAAAATCATGCCACAACAAGATACAATGTACATCCCTCAATCATAACATAGTCACACACCAGCTAAGCTACATACCTCAGACCTACAATATCATGAATAGAGCTATCACACTAATCATTCCATGACAAGGTGACTTGGCCACATGATACTATCCACAGCAACATAGTCAACCAACAACCAAGCTATGGGAAATAGATGTAACATAGATTTCCACACGTCACATACACAAGCTAATCACATGCTAACAAACTGGCTTGATGTCATGTACCAGGCAAGGGAACATATTGTACAGTACACATAAGACAGTATGTTGCACACAAGCCATACCCACTTCATGTCACTGAATTCACAACATTCACAGTGGAAATTTGCAAACATGCAACTACTCTGATTGGCATAGCATAAAGTTAGAAGATGAAAGAGTCAAAACACATGTCACCTACACATGTACTAATAGTGATGTAGGAAAGGATTATACATACTTTGTGTACCAAGTCATCTAAGTCATTGTCCTCCTGAAAACAAAGTATAGCACTCATGTAAGGGCCTAATAAGCCCAGAGCATTTACTCACACACAATCACAGGTAGTATATCTACTCTTTCAAGTCAATGGACATCTGTTGTGTGCATGGAGGTGACATACAGTTCAACGTATCATACAATTATTCCATCAATAGCCCAATGACTGAGTGCAGCATCACTATCCACACATCAGACATGACTAGCCTTATATCTGTTTGAGCAAAAATCAGAGAGACAAACCACATATGAGGCTACCATGACAGGTACACCCACCATGAAGCAAGCCAAATGTCTAAATACACATGCCATGCCACTTACGTGTGTATGTGAACTACCACACCTGCACCACATTGGTGTCAGTGCAAACAATAGGATTCCATACAACAAGGACTCAAAACATATTCAAAATAGCAACCAAAAGTATGTTTAAACTCATTACAATTTGGGTTCATGACATAACCTTTCAAAGTACACATGATGTTGGCAAAATAGTCTAGATTATAACTGTGAATAATATGCCTTGGCGTATTTATCATAGCTGCAGCTCTACGGCTAAGGAAATAGTTTTGTAGCCACTTCCCACCTAAAAAACATGAACATAGTACTGAAATTCATAGCCCTGATTCCAATGTATGTGATTCAATAGAATTCTAGAAATACCACCATTGTTACCAACATTTAGGATGTCCACTCAGATGACACATTAAAGAGGCCTATGTACAGCCATCACCTACCAAGAGGGTTCACCTTGTAACAGGTCTGAATACGTTTTCCAAGTATGGCATGTGAAATGTCGGATGGAGATTATAGCCTCACATGATGCTGTCACTCATCAGAAACCAAGTAGGAATGACTTCAAATTGTCAGACTCTATGTTGCACAGAGACATGGATAAAGGGACATTGGAATGGACAGAGGGCAAAGACCTGGATCACTTACCAGTATTGACCAGTAGGTGAGAAGGCACAACCACCAGGGTATGAAAAGCTGTATAGTTGTACACATAGGATAGTCACATGGGCATCATCATATGTTTCTGTACAAAAGAGACAACATAGGAGAGTAATATGTCCCTATACAAATTAGAATGTGCACAATTTTGGGGACTGTACATCAATGTGTTCCTTGAAGATCTTTGCCCTTTGCACTTACCACATTGTCATAGCTTAGAAACTTTCACATCTTACACTAACCCGGTAAACATTTAGAAAATGTATCAAATCTGTGCTTACCCCCTTGTGGCTGCTGTGCTGCCCTCAAACGCCCAGCCAAATCCGGGTAGGCCACCGCCAATATGCGGGCCATTAGGTGGGCCAAGCTCCGAGGGGCACTCCATCCTCCTTGAGAGGACAACCCCAGCTGGGCCTCTGCAGTCTTCAGGGCCCAGCGTCTCAGGTCATCCCACCACTTCCTACAGTAGGTGCTCTGCCGGCTGTGGACCCTCAGGGTCCACACTTTCTTGGTCATGGCATGCCAAATTCCTTTTTTCTAATGGGTGTTAACCTGCATGGATGACACAGATAAGAGGAGAATGTCATGTCCACATACACAATACCAAAACAAGCAGGGTGAAAAAACAAGTTAGTGCAATTAGCCATACACAGACTGCCTTCAACATCCCCTTCAAAGAGAGATGACCATCTGCAGTCAGGCCATGTGTGATGTTGAGACAGGCATACAGCCTGCATACCCAACACTAGGCGTCAACTTGAAACATGTGACCAGACCACAAGCATATCTCTAAACATGATATATCTTTTCAAATATTTTTCACACCACCTTCAATGACCATGTATTACAATCTGCACTTGGGTCAGAGTTCATACATCGCACACTCTCTACCATGTCTCAGGACTCAACATCTATCTTTACACATATGGACATGCCCATATACCCACACATATTTACACAATCCTTCATTCCACCACATTTCCTAGACATCATCATACACTTAACCCTTCAAACATTGTCTAATTACCTGTTCATCTGGTGCACAATAGACCTGTCCATACAGGGTTAGGACCTCCTCCACAAGCTTATCAAGCTCCTCTGGGGAGAAGGCAGGGGACATCACCCGTAAGACGTGGCATGATTGCTCCCGGAGGCAGTACACAGCAGCTCACATCATGGAGGTCTTGCTGATAGCAGTGTCAGGAGTCAAGGGAGAGATGAAGTATAAGACAGCGGTCATGTCTCAAGACCTCCAAATGCAGCAATGTGTTGCAATGTCAATGTCTACTGCTGGTGTATCTGCCTACCACCATGACAACTGGCGGACATAGGTAATTTCCTAATGTCCAGTACAGTAGGTCAGGCAGCTGCCATTTTAAGGCTCATATATGAACGAAGCAATTATTTAAAGGTGCATCACAAGCTGTGAAACATATCTACGACAACGTGCTCACTGCTGGCTTTGATCAATCATGTAGACATGAGCATGAATTATGTACAGGATGTAAAAAGGATGTGTTTTAAGTAATGTAAATGTAGTAGCATAGTCAGCACAGAAATAACCATCTGACATATGGTATGTGCGGCACACATATGTGCAACATTTTAAGAATGTTAATGCCACATAGACTGTCAGTGACATGCTTTTCCATTTCTAAAATATGATAGAGGAAAGGGGATGTGAATGCAGTAATAAGCCATTATTTGCCTAAGTATGTTCAGTGTACAGCTTTCCAACAGTTTCGTGTGGCATTTTAGAGCATTATATGTGACATAGGTATGATCATAATTATGATGTATAGAATGAGTGATACACATACATTCTAGTTTTCTCCTACATAGTTACCCTGTCATGAGAAGAGTGATAGACCCTCCAGTATACCATCCTTTAGCAGACCTGCAGACCATGGAGGAGCGATATGTGATTCAGATCTACCCCAGGGATAGGAATACAATCATTGATCTATGTCGTCAGTTGGAGCCATATCTGATGTATGGCATTCGTAATCCCTATAGCATACCACCCATTGTACAAGTTATATCAGTGCTGAACTTCCTGGCCACAGGCTCCTTTCAAAATACAGTGGCCCAAGACCAGACTGAAGCTATGTTTAGTCTGGTCTTGAAGGCTGTACTGTCTGCATTATTGAAACACCTGGACAACTACATCAGATTTCCACAACGTGAAGATTTAGCCCATGGAAAGGCTGATTTTTATGCTTTGGGACACATTCCACATGTGATTGGAGCCATAGATGGCACCCATGTAGCCTTGGTTCCCACAAATGCCAATAAATAGGTGCATAGGAACAGGAAAAACTTCCACTCCATTAATGTTCAAGTGGTCTGTTGGCTGTTTGGCTGACCTCTACATTTCACATGATTGTGCAAGGTACCCAGGGTTAGTCCATGATTCCTTCATCATACGGAACAGCAATATTCCACTGCTAATGACACGCCAATACACAAAGAGAGCCCGGCTGTTTGGCAAGTCACACTTGTCCTTGTGTTTATGTAACTTTTATTAACAAATGTGTGGATGTCCGTTACTTATGTTTGCCATTCTAAACTCTTCTTTACAGGGGACTCAGCTTACTCAAACTGTCCCTGGTTGTTGACACCAGTGAGATACTCAACCATGCCAGATCCCATCAATCGGTACATCACCTGACATTAGGTATGTGATGTTATGTAATTTATGTAACTCAGTAGGGTATTGGTGGGGTTAGGGATGCTTGATAAGGATCTTAGTATGACCATCAGACACGTCGTAAGTAGCTTCAAAGCTCAGTACTCAGATGTGCATGCAGAATATTACATTGAGTAGTGTGCAGATTTTTGATCACCATAGTCTAAGATTGTCACAATGCACAGTCTGAGCTACCATTGTATATAGGAATTGGCTGTATAATGTTTTGGTTTCAATGCGGCCTATGCTTTATGTTTGACATTTATAACTTGCAGATTACTTCACAAGGTCATCCTCATTTGGTAATATCACACAGTGTCACAGGCAGGTGGGATTTACAAACTGACATGAAGTGAACATGGATTGAACCAGGTACTGTCAGGCGTGAGTTTTGTGGTGTGTGAGTTCTATGCTCAGATTGTCAGGACAGCGGGATGGTAGTGTCCTATTCCACTCAATAGGCCTGTGTGGCAGCGGAGGTTTGTTCGATGGTGCCATGTGTGTGTGTGTGTTCATTTGTCTCTCACACACGTCATCCTCTGCTATCCATACCCTCACCCATCATAGTGGTTTGTATTGGTAATAACTAACTTGTATGTAGCCATCACTATGATTCCTCACTGCAGGCCACTGTGCATGTTTATCAAGACTGACATAGGTGAGTTGCATGCCTACTGATACCTAACCATGTTAAGTGGAAGGTTCCATGACTGAGGGCATTTGTACTGATCTCTGGTATCATGGGGTAAGGTCATTTGGGAGCTATGGTATGGGTATGTGATAAGGCTTTAGCTAATGATACACTGAAATAATAATAGTGAAAGACTGACATGTCCTTAAATTCAGTGGTCTGTGGGGTGGTAGTGATTGAAACCTATGCTGTAACACTTAAGTGAGCAGCAGTACATCACGGTGTGATCAGTGACATTCTCCCAACCTATATGTGGGAAAGTTTAATGGAAGTGATTTGAGTTATTTCTATCATTATTAGTCAATCCAAAATCTACCCTGATTCAACACTACATGTGAGATAGAACATTACAAATGTCTTACATTTGATAGAAACTTTTTGTGCACAAGATATTATAGATGACAGTTAAATATGATTGATAAATGACTCTCACACATGAACTGTGGTTAAGCCGTATTTATTGAGGAGTGCACAGCAAAATTAATGAATTGGATCAAATATAACACAAAGGAAACAGTGAAGGGTTCAGTCATGGTAGATGGCATCTTCAGCGTAGCTGCTAAAACATTTGGAGACACAAGTCCAGTGTCCTTGTACCATAGGAAAATGAAGATAGGTTTCAGAAAAGTCAACAGGGTTTACCTGTGCCACACAAGGGGAACCAATCAGTAGAGGTTCAGTTCCTGGCAGTGGTTTTGGTTTTGGCATCTGATCCCCTGGATGTTTTGTGCGACGTCCACATTTGAGGGGGAGTTCTTATTCTACAGAGGCAGGGGTGTCTGAGGCATGTCCTTCCCCTGACAGGGCCTCCATTCCACTAACAGCTACAGATATTTAAGGGGCTGATGTCTCATTGCTTGTTGAAGGGGCCAGCTGGTGTGTACAAAACTTATTCAGGGTGGTATTCATGTCTCTCAGCACCCCTGCAATGGAAGCCAAGTGGGCATTTTGGGCCTGCCACTGCTGCAGGACCTCCTGGTGGTTTTACCTTTGCACCTGCTTTATCTACCCCATCATGCCTGGGAATTGTTGGTAAGCTCACAAAACATGGGAGATGGTGTCCTGGCCATTTGTATACCTAGGATCCTCCATCCTCTGGCCCACGTCCTCTCTCCCATGCACCGTACCCCCCACATGCCTTGGCCCCTGTCACAGTTTTCAAACTCCCACTGGAGCCAGGTCCATCATTGTCTGGGTTTTCGAAAGGAGACTCAGGAACCTGTACTGGAGGGCACACAATGGTAGACATTGTTCTTGGAACACAGGTTTGTGGGTGAATGGTTTCCTGTGATGTTGAAGCAACAGGGCTAGGAGGAGTCGATGTGGGCAGGGTGAGGGTCACAGTTGTTGACTGACCAGGTATCCCAGATGGGCCAGCTTCGTATTCAATGTCCACCCATCCAGGGGTGTATTCCTCACTGAAGGCTTCATCCAGAGATGTAGTGGCAGTCTCTGGTGTCCTTTCCAAGGTGACAATAGCCAGGTTACCTGTAGGAGAAGTGGAACACACAGTTGAGGAAAGTAATGCAACAGGTGATATCAAAGTGTGACCACAAGATATGCTATGTGACATGCACACACAGCCTTCACTTGTTCTCCTGATATGACAGTGACACCTGCTTCCAAATCTGGGTTAGTGTTCTATGGGACTCAGAGATTTCCAATTGCATGCACCTTGCTGCACAATGTTGGAGTATCTTGGTGGTTAGATGACTGTTAATTGACTCATGTCTTGTCTGATTGATGACTTGACATTTTAAATTGATCTCCAAGTTAGATGTAGAGCATCATTGAGACAACTAACAGCTGCACAATGTACCTCGGTAACAGCGTTCGCCAACAGTATAGGTGTAACCATAATACCTGGGCTTCTGTAGGGGTGTACTCCAAGTACATCCAGCTTCCTATATTGGTGCCTCCCCCCCCCCCAGTTTAGTAGGGAACACATGTGTATCTGTGCGTTGCTTATAATAGTACTGGTGGATGGCCATAGCATTGATGTCATTGCCATGGACTGCACAATAGTTGAGAAGTCAAGTGGGTTGAACTTATTGTTAGTTTCACATGCAAGGCTATTTAACTTGTAGTACAATGTTCTGGTTTCCTTAATGATAGAACAGTGCATGCTGGGAGTTGTAGTGCTGTCAGCCCCCGTACTATCTATGCCGTACACAACAGTGTGCCCCCAGGTGAGTTTAGGTGACATGTAGTATGCCAGAGAGGGATGTTTGGACATTTGGACACAAGGGTGGTGAGAGGGTTGCTGGTTAGGTGGCCAAAGGTGATCAGTGATAATGCCGGACATTGCAGTTTGGTGACAGTTGTATTGTGACTTACCTGACTCCACTCCCCAGGTATTCCTTTCAAGCCCTCAGGATGCAGGATGTCCAAAACCTTCTTGTCCCATGATGTGAAAGCAAGGGGGGGAGCTGGGGTCCAAGTGCCAGGCTTGAGGACTCCCAGCGGGTGCCTGGCAGCCATGGAACGTACCTTCCCAATGATGTTGTTCCACCTCTTCCTGAAGTCCTCCCTTGTGTGTGGGTGGCTGCCTACAGAATTCATCCAATTGACTATTCTGTGCCACAGTTCCATTTTCCTGGCAATAGATGTTTGCTAGACTTGTGTTCCAAATAGGTGTGGCTCTACTCTGATGATTTTGTCCACCATGACCCTCAATTCATCATCTGTGAAATGGGGATGTTTTTGTGGGGACATGGTTGTGGTGGACAAGATGGTGAGAAAGAAAAAATAATTAAAATCAATTGGTGATGAGGTGTGGGTGGTGTCAAATGTGTGGGGTACTAATGTATGTGTTGGGTGTGTTGTGCAGGTGTGGGATGAGTGCTATGTGAAGTGTGTACGGGTGACTATTCTATGGTTAATACATTTTTTGTGCAGCCTCTATCTAGCAGTGTATGGCGTTCTGGTTGCAAAGTATTTTGGGGTGTGAAGGGGCATGTTTTATAGTGCAGTATGTAGGTGTCCCGGTAGTGTGGATGTGTGTCAGGTGTGGGATTTTCTAACTATCCAATGTGGTGTGGTGTATTACTGATTTGTGACCGCCGACAGGTCGAACCTTCATTGTTCTTCTGCCATGGAAGAACCACTATTGTGACTTGTGGGTCGTAATAGGATCAGAGGTTTGTTGGCGGGCTGACGGTGCTGGTGGTGAGACCACCTCTTTCCCACACTCCACTGTCCTGGCAGTTTCAGAATTTTGGCTGGATTTTGGCAGACTTCGCTGTGTGAGTCATAATACAGTGGTCAGATTATTGCTTACATAGCATTTTTTTGGCAGCCGCCACCACAGTGGTCTTGCCAAAAGACCACCAAACTTATAATGAGGACCTCAGTTATGAAAGTGATGGCTATGAGAGGTATCTTCTGCAGGAAATTCTTTTGAAACTGGGCCTGCTAATTTTTTTTTTGCTCTAATGTGAAACAGACAAATTTCATGCATATTTTGTTTTTGTCTGATTCATGAAATAAATAACTTTGCACAAAAGACGTTAATCTGAAGAAATGTATGGAATGTCAATCATTTCTAGATGGCAACGGCTCAGTTTGTGGAAAAGCTAACATAAAGCAGAATAGTCTGTGATTCACCAATCAGAATCTGGAAGAGAAACTGTGAAGTTTCACTGTTTTTGACCAAGAGTGATTACCTGCTTCTGGGTCATTATAGACACCGAACCTTTGTATGATCACCTAATGTATTATGGGTGTTGTAGTCTTGATTAGACCTCATTGTGCTAGTTATACTTACACATCTAAAATCATTAATTTAGAGATAGAGATTTCAGGATTGGACAAAGTATCTGCAATGAACTGGAATAAGGTGTTCACCTTACTTGGACCTGATGTGCAGATAATTTTTCTCAATCAAAAACAAATACACCCTGCAATACTTAAAACCAATCAAAAATTAAACAAGACTCTGAAATTGCTAATTGGATGAGGTATTGAAACTCTATAGTTACAAAGGCAAAGTGACCACTTTTAGGGGCTGATTTATGGATTTTTAGCACTGCATTTGCATCATTTTTTGATGTAAAAGTGGCACAAACTTTCAAAATATAATTATATTTTGTAAGTTTGCTCCGCCTTTGAGTCAAAAAATGACACAAATGCGGTGGTAAAAAAGTATAAACTACCACTACAGGTATACTACCCTGGAATTATTTCAGATCTTTGTGAAAGGTATGACAGTAACTACACAGACACACTTGTTTTGTTTATCACTACTTTATTCAAGATAGCCAGTCTGGTACTGGTTCTACTACTTCTGAGAGGGTTTTGTCTGACCATCTCACCTCTATACTATCCTATCAGGAAGTGTCATTTGTCCTACTCCACCTCCCATTTGTGCTGGCCGCAGGACTTGGTGTTCACTGTCCAGGATCACCATTTAAAATTGGGGCCTGATATCCAACGCTGCAAAGCTCCTTGCAGGTGAAGCCTTTCTTTTGTGTTTGGGCATGAACAGAATCCAGTGGTAAAAGAGGCTTGGCAAATTCCTGGCAGGGCTTAAATGGAAATCAAAATCACTCATGGAAAGAATGTTCAAACAATTCCCAAGCTACAGCTGGATGTGCCTTGCCTGGGACCAATGGTCAGGGCAGAACATTTAGCTCTGAAAGCAGTCCCCTAGCCTGCAGCCTACCAGGAAGAGTGACATAATGCTCAAAATGGTCCCGATTCATTCACACACATTAAAACACTGCAAGGGATTAATTAGATACTCCTCTGCCAGACCACACACAGTGTCCAAATATGTCTTATGGCCCACATGGAGTAGTTTCCTTGCAACCCTTGAGCACCGGAGCCTAGGAAATATTACTGTGGATAAAAAAACACAGGAAGCATACAGGCATCTAATAGTCAACTCAGTCTTGAAAATTCACTTGGCATCGGTCCTGTTTGGTTGGCAGGAACAAAAAAACTGAGGGCTGTGAAATCATGCAATGCATATGGGTAGGAAGAGGGGCTCATGAGATGTATCATATGTCCCCTAGATGGACTCATTTGTAGCTGTTCAAACATGATTTCTGTTATTTTTATTAGGTGACAGAAAGATCACCAGAAAGTAATGGAAGAAAATCCAAAAACTCAATGTTGTAGGGTTACTATTTGGAAGATGCTCTGAGCTTTACCCAGCAAAACCTTAATCTGTTGCAGACCCAGGTCTGCAACAGATTAAGAAGTACGATTTGCCCTGTATGACCTTCTTACTTTATTCAATTATTATAATTCATATAATAGAGAATATGCTCCAAAAGCGTCTAAACAATTTACACTAAATATTTACAGACCAATTAAAAACAAACCATAAAGCAATAGCAAACAATACTGAAAACAATGGTCCAAATTATGCACCAGAATAGGAATTTGTAAGAAATCTGGTTATCAGTTGAGGGTGTAAGTGCCCACCTCAAGTAATAGTCACAGTACTTGTCAAATTGAACTACTAAACTATCTAATTAAACCTGAGCTCCACCCCTTAGTAGCTATGGCTAAACTTAGAAGCAATGTGTAAATTATTTATGCAGTGTGCAGTATAAAGTATTTATGTGGTGTGCATTTATGTAGTACTAAAACAGTAACAAAGTCAAAATGCTAACAGTCAAAATCCCAAAACAAAACAGAAAAATAAAGTAATATTTACTAGACAGACTGACACAAAAATGACAAAAATAAAATAACGGGAACTTGAGATATGATTTGTAAAGTTATAAGTAGAAATGGCACACTTGCAGCCCAGTGTCAATGATAGTCAATGGTGTAGGTAGAACAGGAGCTAGGCGGAATTTGTCGATGACAGCGATGGAGCGTGGGCCCAATACACTAACATGTTTCATTCTAATGAAAGATTTTATCTTCTGACTTTCGTCTTTTCAGTCCCAATCCACCACAAGTGTACACTTCTTAAACCCCCGTGGCCTCTAGGGAGGAATTTAGAAATTCATGGGGTAGCAGGCATTGTCACTGATCAGCAGGGCAGTTGCAGGAAATGCTTCTCTGCATCCCCATAGCTTGTACAGCCCTTTTGACCCTTGGTGTCCACTTCTTTGTCCTGGGTATGAGAGTGAGAGCCAGTCAAGTCTTCTAGGCTTTACCCAGGTCTGAGACAGCAGGTTCAGTCCTGTTCTGATCTTCCACAGGTCCAGGAGTGTTCTGAAATGGGTGACTGGTGGTGCCACATTTGTGTTGGCACGAGCTAGTGGGTGGCAGTGTCCCCTGGCAACACCCAACTAAAGGTTCCCGGGACTGGCCCTGCCCACTCTAGATACTTTCAAGATGGCCAAAGTTTTCAGCCACACTAAACTTGTGCTCTGAGGGCTGGCTAGGTGTGTGTGGGGGGAATTATACTATGGTATATGTAAAGAAGTGGCTCCCTGTTGCAGTTACCCCCCACTTTTTGCCTGATACTGATGCTGACTTGACTGAGAAGAGTGCTGGGACCCTGCTAACCAGGCCCCAGCACCAGTGTTCCTTCACCTAAAATGTACCATTGTATCCACAATTGGCACACCCTGGCATTCAGATAAGTCCCTTGTAACTGGTACTTCTAGTACCAAGGGCCCTGATGCCAAGGAAGGTCTCTAAGGGCTGCAGCATGTCTTATGCCACCCTAGAGACCCCTCACTCAGCACAGACACACTGCTTACAAGCCTGTGTGTGCTAGTGAGAACAAAATGAGTAAGTCGACATGGCACTCCCCTCAGGGTGCCATGCCAGCCTCTCACTGCCTATGCAGTATAGGTAAGACACCCCTCTAGCAGGCCTTACAGCCCTAAGGCAGGGTGCACTATACCATAGGTGAGGGTACCAGTGCATGAGCACTGTGCCCCTACAGTGTCTAAACAAAACCTTAGACATTGTAAGTGCAGGGTAGCCATAAGAGTATATGGTCTGGGAGTCTGTTTTACACGAACTCCACAGCACCATAATGGCTACACTGAAAACTGGGAAGTTTGGTATCAAACTTCTCAGCACAATAAATGCACACTGATGCCAGTGTACATTTTATTGCAAAACACACCCCAGAGGGCACCTTAGAGGTGCCCCCTGAAACTTAACCGACTGTCTGTGTAGGCTGACTAGTTCCAGCAGCCTGCCACACCAGAGACATGTTGCTGGCCCCATGGGGAGAGTGCCTTTGTCACTCTGAGGCCAGTAACAAAGCCTGCACTGGGTGGAGATGCTAACACCTCCCCCAGGCAGGAGCTGTGACACCTGGCGGTGAGCCTCAAAGGCTCACCCCTTTGTCACAGCCCAGCAGGGCACTCCAGCTTAGTGGAGTTGCCCGCCCCCTCCGGCCACGGCCCCCACTTTTGGCGGCAAGGCTGGAGGGAACAAAGAAAGCAACAAGGAGGAGTCACTGGCCAGTCAGGACAGCCCCTAAGGTGTCCTGAGCTGAGGTGACTCTAACTTTTAGAAATCCTCCATCTTGCAGATGGAGGATTCCCCTAATAGGGTTAGGATTGTGACCCCCTCCCCTTGGGAGGAGGCACAAAGAGGGTGTACCCACCCTCAGGGCTAGTAGCCATTGGCTACTAACCCCCCAGACCTAAACACGCCCTTAAATTTAGTATTTAAGGGCTACCCTGAACCCTAGAAAATTAGATTCCTGCAACTACAAGAAGAAGGACTGCCTAGCTGAAAACCCCTGCAGAGGAAGACCAGAAGACGACAACTGCCTTGGCTCCAGAAACTCACCGGCCTGTCTCCTGCCTTCCAAAGATCCTGCTCCAGCGACGCCTTCCAAAGGGACCAGCGACCTCGACATCCTCTGAGGACTGCCCCTGCTTCGAAAAGACAAGAAACTCCCGAGGACAGCGGACCTGCTCCAAGAAAAGCTGCAACTTTGTTTCCAGCAGCTTTAAAGAACCCTGCAAGCTCCCCGCAAGAAGCGTGAGACTTGAAACACTGCACCCGGCGACCCCGACTCGGCTGGTGGCGATCCAACACCTCCGGAGGGACCCCAGGACTACTCTAAGACTGTGAGTACAAAAACCTGTCCCCCTTGAGCCCCCACAGCGCCGCCTGCAGAGGGAATCCCGAGGCTTCCCCTGACCGCGACTCTTTGAATCCTAAGTCCCGACGCCTGGGAGAGACCCTGCACCCGCAGCCCCCAGGACCTGAAGGACCGGACTTTCACTGGAGAAGTGACCCCCAGGAGTCCCTCTCCCTTGTCCAAGTGGAGGTTTCCCCGAGGAACCCCCCCCTTGCCTGCCTGCAGCGCTGAAGAGATCCCGAGATCTCTCATAGACTAACATTGCGAACCCGACGCCTGTTTCTACACTGCACCCGGCCGCCCCCGCGCTGCTGAGGGTGAAATTTCTGTGTGGGCTTGTGTCCCCCCCGGTGCCCTACAAAACCCCCCTGGTCTGCCCTCCGAAGACGCGGGTACTTACCTGCAAGCAGACCGGAACCGGGGCACCCCCTTCTCTCCATTCTAGCCTATGTGTTTTGGGCACCACTTTGAACTCTGCACCTGACCGGCCCTGAGCTGCTGGTGTGGTGACTTTGGGGTTGCTCTGAACCCCCAACGGTGGGCTACCTTGGACCAAGAACTAAGCCCTGTAAGTGTCTTACTTACCTGGTTAACCTAACAAATACTTACCTCCCCTAGGAACTGTGAAAATTGCACTAAGTGTCCACTTTTAAAACAGCTATTTGTGAATAACTTGAAAAGTATACATGCAATTTTGATGATTTGAAGTTCCTAAAGTACTTACCTGCAATACCTTTCGAATGAGATATTACATGTAGAATTTGAACCTGTGGTTCTTAAAATAAACTAAGAAAAGATATTTTTCTATATAAAAACCTATTGGCTGGATTTGCCTCTGAGTGTGTGTATCTCATTTATTGTCTATGTGTATGTACAACAAATGCTTAACACTACTCCTTGGATAAGCCTATTGCTCGACCACACTACCACAAAATAGAGCATTAGTATTATCTATTTTTACCACTATTTTACCTCTAAGGGGAACCCTTGGACTCTGTGCATGCTATTCCTTACTTTGAAATAGCACATACAGAGCCAACTTCCTACATTGGTGGATCAGCGGTGGGGTACAAGACTTTGCATTTGCTGGACTACTCAGCCAATACCTGATCACACGACAAATTCCAAAATTGTCATTAGAAATTGATTTTTGCAATTTGAAAAGTTTTCTAAATTCTTAAAAGACCTGCTAGGGCCTTGTGTTAGATCCTGTTTAGCATTTCTTTTAGAGTTTAAAAGTTTGTAAAAGTTTGAATTAGAACCTAGAACTAGTTGTAGATTCTTAAAAAGTATTCCAACTTTTAGAAGCAAAATGTCTAGCACAGATGTGACTGTGGTGGAACTCGACACCACACCTTACCTCCATCTTAAGATGAGGGAGCTAAGGTCACTCTGTAAAATAAAGAAAATAACAATGGGCCCCAAACCTACCAAAATACAGCTCCAGGAGCTTTTGGCAGAGTTTGAAAAGGCCAACCCCTCTGAGGGTGGCAACTCAGAGGAAGAGGATAGTGACTTGGAGGAAAATTCCCCCCTACCAGTCCTATCTAGGGAGAACAGGGTCCCTCAAACCCTGACTCCAAAAATAATAGTCAGAGATGCTGGTTCCCTCACAGGAGAGACCAACACCTCTGAAATCACTGAGGATAACTCCAGTGAAGATGACCCCCTGTTAGCCAGGATGGTCAAAAGATTGGCTTTGGAAAAGCAGCTCCTAGCCATAGAAAGGGAAAGAAAAGAGATGGGCCTAGGTCCCATCGATGGTGGCAGCAACTTAAATAGGGTCAGAGATTCTCCTGACATCCTAAAAATCCCCAAAGGGATTGTAACAAAATATGAAGATGGTGATGACATCACCAAATGGTTCACAGCTTTTGAGAGGGCTTGTGTAACCAGAAAAGTAAACAGATCTCACTGGGGTGCTCTCCTTTGGGAAATGTTCACTGGAAAGTGTAGGGATAGACTCCTCACACTCTCTGGAAAAGATGCAGAATCTTATGACCTCATGAAGGGTACCCTGATTGAGGGCTTTGGATTCTCCACTGAGGAGTATAGAATTAGATTCAGGGGGGCTCAAAAATCCTCGAGCCAGACCTGGGTTGATTTTGTAGACTACTCAGTAAAAACACTAGATGGTTGGTTAACTGGAAATGAAGTGTGTGACTATGTTGGGCTTTATAATTTGTTTATGAAAGAACACATTTTAAGTAACTGCTTCAATGAAAAGTTGCATCAGTATCTGGTAGACCTAGGTCCAATTTCTCCCCAAGAAGTGGGAAAGAAGGCAGACCACTGGGTCAAGACTAGGGTAACCAAAACTTCCACTGGGGGTGACCAAAAGAAAGGGGTTACAAAAACTCCCCAGGAGAAAGTGGGTGACACTAGAAACAAAGAAAAAGAGTCCTCTGTAGGCCCCCAAAAACCAGAACAGGTGGGTGGGCCCCAAGACACAACCCAAAACAAAGGTGGGTACCAGGGTAAGAACTGGGATGCCACTAAGGCATGGTGCCACAACTGTAAACAGTCTGGGCACCACACCAAGGACACTTCTTGTCCCAAAAACAAACCCCAGAACAAGATTCCAGGGGTAACCAGTGTAGCCATGGGAGATGACTCCTCAGATGAGGAGGTCTTCATAGCCTTCAACTGGAAACAGGGCCCAACAGGTGAGTTGGAGATTCCAGAGGAAAGTAGACACTTCCACCACCTACTGGTGAATGGAATCCCAACCACTGCCCTGAGAGACACTTGTGCCAGTCACACTATTGTGCATGACAGGCTGGTGCTCTCAAACCAGTACATCCCAGGTGAGACTGCCAGGGTAAGAGTTAGCCTAGACAGGGTCACTAAGAGGCCTGTGGCTTTAGTACCCATAGAAGTGGGTGGCACTCTTAGCTGGAGAAGGGTAGTAGTCAGTACAGACCTCCCCCTTGATTGTCTCCTTGGAAATGACTACCCAGAGGTTAGTCAGAGCCCAAGAGAGGAACTGGTCCAGTGCCAGTCCTCTCCCAAGGATTCTGGAAGTCCTGCCTCTGCAGTAAATGCCAGCAGGCCCCAGAAGAAGAAGAAAAGAAAACAGAGTAGGAAGGGTGGACAACCTTTAGCCAAGGTTACAGCAAGCCAAGGAGATTCTGCTCCAGTAGGGGAGAACTCCAAAAATGGCCCTGATAAAGTCCAACCTGACCCACAAGAAGTCCTGGCTAGTCAGGCAACTGTTAAACCTGAGTGGGTGGCTCCTCAGCTAACAGAAGAAAGAGTGGAAGAAGGGTGTTTACTACAAGATGTGGTAACCCCCCACTCTAATACAGCAGACAGGCAACCTGAACCCAAAGAGGCCTGTAACTTAGCCCCTTCCCTTTTAGGTGAAGAGCTAAAGGTGTGGTTCTGGGCACTGACAGCTGTCAGTGGCCTCTGCTGGGTGTTAGCCTTTATGGCTGCACTATCCTTAGCATGGTGGTCTGACCCCATGCCAAATAGCAAGTTAGGCCCCCTGACCCTATTAGTCATGGTGGGGTTACTCCAGCTCTGGGTACCCTCTCTGGGTAGGCTAGGGGTAACCCTGGCCAAGATAAGGTTAGCAGAGGTGGATACCTCTAAGACCAAAATAGAAAGAATGGGTGGAGACATTGAAGAGGCAGACAAGAGGCAATTCAGACTAGGTCCTATCACTGTGGAAGTAGGTCAGTTCCCCAAAGGGAATGACCTGAACAGAAGGATGTAAGGCAGAGTAGGCCCTGCAACTAACCAGCCTATTTCTCCTACTCTTCCTCGCCTGACAGACTAGGAAGACTCTCCCAGCTTGGGCTGAGTCTCCTGGCCTGTGGGCTGGGGGGGGCTTGTGTAAAGAAATGGCTCCCTGTTGCAGTTACCCCCCACTTTTTGCCTGATACTGATGCTGACTTGACTGAGAAGAGTGCTGGGACCCTGCTAACCAGGCCCCAGCACCAGTGTTCCTTCACCTAAAATGTACCATTGTATCCACAATTGGCACACCCTGGCATTCAGATAAGTCCCTTGTAACTGGTACTTCTAGTACCAAGGGCCCTGATGCCAAGGAAGGTCTCTAAGGGCTGCAGCATGTCTTATGCCACCCTAGAGACCCCTCACTCAGCACAGACACTGCTTACAAGCCTGTGTGTGCTAGTGAGAACAAAATGAGTAAGTCGACATGGCACTCCCCTCAGGGTGCCATGCCAGCCTCTCACTGCCTATGCAGTATAGGTAAGACACCCCTCTAGCAGGCCTTACAGCCCTAAGGCAGGGTGCACTATACCATAGGTGAGGGTACCAGTGCATGAGCACTGTGCCCCTACAGTGTCTAAACAAAACCTTAGACATTGTAAGTGCAGGGTAGCCATAAGAGTATATGGTCTGGGAGTCTGTTTTACACGAACTCCACAGCACCATAATGGCTACACTGAAAACTGGGAAGTTTGGTATCAAACTTCTCAGCACAATAAATGCACACTGATGCCAGTGTACATTTTATTGCAAAACACACCCCAGAGGGCACCTTAGAGGTGCCCCCTGAAACTTAACCGACTGTCTGTGTAGGCTGACTAGTTCCAGCAGCCTGCCACACCAGAGACATGTTGCTGGCCCCATGGGGAGAGTGCCTTTGTCACTCTGAGGCCAGTAACAAAGCCTGCACTGGGTGGAGATGCTAACACCTCCCCCAGGCAGGAGCTGTGACACCTGGCGGTGAGCCTCAAAGGCTCACCCCTTTGTCACAGCCCAGCAGGGCACTCCAGCTTAGTGGAGTTGCCCGCCCCCTCCGGCCACGGCCCCCACTTTTGGCGGCAAGGCTGGAGGGAACAAAGAAAGCAACAAGGAGGAGTCACTGGCCAGTCAGGACAGCCCCTAAGGTGTCCTGAGCTGAGGTGACTCTAACTTTTAGAAATCCTCCATCTTGCAGATGGAGGATTCCCCCAATAGGGTTAGGATTGTGACCCCCTCCCCTTGGGAGGAGGCACAAAGAGGGTGTACCCACCCTCAGGGCTAGTAGCCATTGGCTACTAACCCCCCAGAACTAAACACGCCCTTAAATTTAGTATTTATGGGCTACCCTGAACCCTAGAAAATTAGATTCCTGCAACTACAAGAAGAAGGACTGCCTAGCTGAAAACCCCTGCAGAGGAAGACCAGAAGACGACAACTGCCTTGGCTCCAGAAACTCACCGGCCTGTCTCCTGCCTTCCAAAGATCCTGCTCCAGCGACGCCTTCCAAAGGGACCAGCGACCTCGACATCCTCTGAGGACTGCCCCTGCTTCGAAAAGACAAGAAACTCCCGAGGACAGCGGACCTGCTCCAAGAAAAGCTGCAACTTTGTTTCCAGCAGCTTTAAAGAACCCTGCAAGCTCCCCGCAAGAAGCGTGAGACTTGGAACACTGCACCCGGCGTCCCCGACTCGGCTGGTGGCGATCCAACACCTCCGGAGGGACCCCAGGACTACTCTAAGACTGTGAGTACAAAAACCTGTCCCCCCTGAGCCCCCACAGCGCCGCCTGCAGAGGGAATCCCGAGGCTTCCCCTGACCGCGACTCTTTGAATCCTAAGTCCCGACGCCTGGGAGAGACCCTGCACCCGCAGCCCCCAGGACCTGAAGGACCGGACTTTCACTGGAGAAGTGACCCCCAGGAGTCCCTCTCCCTTGTCCAAGTGGAGGTTTCCCCGAGGAACCCCCCCCTTGCCTGCCTGCAGCGCTGAAGAGATCCCGAGATCTCTCATAGACTAACATTGCGAACCCGACGCCTGTTTCTACACTGCACCCGGCCGCCCCCGCGCTGCTGAGGGTGAAATTTCTGTGTGGGCTTGTGTCCCCCCCGGTGCCCTACAAAACCCCCCTGGTCTGCCCTCCGAAGACGCGGGTACTTACCTGCAAGCAGACCGGAACCGGGGCACCCCCTTCTCTCCATTCTAGCCTATGTGTTTTGGGCACCACTTTGAACTCTGCACCTGACCGGCCCTGAGCTGCTGGTGTGGTGACTTTGGGGTTGCTCTGAACCCCCAACGGTGGGCTACCTTGGACCAAGAACTAAGCCCTGTAAGTGTCTTACTTACCTGGTTAACCTAACAAATACTTACCTCCCCTAGGAACAGTGAAAATTGCACTGTGTCCACTTTTAAAACAGCTATTTGTGAATAACTTGAAAAGTATACATGCAATTTTGATGATTTGAAGTTCCTAAAGTACTTACCTGCAATACCTTTCGAATGAGATATTACATGTAGAATTTGAACCTGTGGTTCTTAAAATAAACTAAGAAAAGATATTTTTCTATATAAAAACCTATTGGCTGGATTTGCCTCTGAGTGTGTGTATCTCATTTATTGTCTATGTGTATGTACAACAAATGCTTAACACTACTCCTTGGATAAGCCTATTGCTCGACCACACTACCACAAAATAGAGCATTAGTATTATCTATTTTTACCACTATTTTACCTCTAAGGGAAACCCTTGGACTCTGTGCATGCTATTCCTTACTTTGAAATAGCACATACAGAGCCAACTTCCTACAGTATACTATGGTAATCCCAGTGTCCTCCGACATCTAACAATAAAATCCAGTTTTGGCAGTCACTGTATCCCCGACAAACGCAGAGAAAAAGGTCTGCTAAAATCAAAGCTGAGATTTCAACATCAAAGCAATGGATATGCACACATGTTTTGGCATTATATTTCCATCTTTTGAAGTGCACCCCAACAGGTTTTATGTAAAACCCCCGAAGACCCGTTGATCAAGATGTGACATTCAAGCAGTATTTGACACTCTAATGTCAAGCGGATGCTCACAGCTCCACCCCGGTATTCACTCTAATCCAATTCTGAGGCAGCTCTCCTTTCCCACTGTGGTTAATGTCTGGCTGACTAAAAGGACAAAAGGGGATGCAGACCTAAGTGTGATCTATGTCTGCCTGTGACAGGGGAGGCTCGTTTGAAGTGTACCTTGGGTCTTGACACAGGCCTAGGCCATCCTGTCAACTTGAGGACAACACCTCTCCACACCCAAGGCCCATTGTCCCTCTCCTGATAACAGTTCACACCTCAGCACAGGAAAGCCATCAAACTGTCAGCTGACAGTTGAATACTTACAGAAAGGCCTCTAAAGACTTCAGATAGATAAAGGTAACTATTCTAAAGTATCTTTCCGTAATAGGTATACAAAAATTGACTTTACTGTTCAATTGAGTTTTGTTTAACTATTAAAAAGACGCATTAAAATATTTCTCTAGCTGTTATCTATCCACTAGCACTATAGGATATCATAATGTAATCAGCAGTCCCTTATGGAAACAGCCAGAATGTTACAGTGAAAATAGATTGTATGCTTTTCCACATGGAATCTTAAATGTACCTTGCACCCTATCCTATGTGCAATAGGGCCTACCTCAGGAGTGGTTTGCAAAAGGGAGATTTTGGAATGTCAAAAGAGTTTGTGTTGAGAAGTTAGCTTAGTAGTTTAAAACTGTATAGCTACAATGGTAAGCCTGGAGACATGCTTTACTCTGCCACTGTAGGGGTTGACTCAAGGGGTACTGCTGCCCACTTGTAACATTTAACTTTTAGGCACTGGGTACACTTTTTGTCGTATCCAAAGGACTTGTAGTAAACTTAAATGAGCCAATGAGGTGTATATCAATTTCATCATGTTTAAAAGGGGAGCACTTTACCTCTGGTTAACATGGGTAAGGTACACAGATTCCTATGGCTAACAAAAACTGTCAAGGCAAAAATCTGGGGGAATACCACCAAAGGATGGCAATTTACAACAGAACTTTACAGAAGAATAAAAGGCTATCAGGGAAGAAACTGTACACAACATGGACAGTTGGCTGTAAACAAATTGGCCTGTAGATCTCATCAAAATCCCAGTAGAGACTACTCTGAAAAGTAGAGACCCTAGTAAACAGACCAGCAAAACTTTTACCAACTTGAACCTGGACCAGTTTTCTTTAATCTATGAATATTCTGCCAGGTCCAGAAGTTCAAACTGCAAGTTTTAGTTCTGTTAACTTCAACATGCTTCTAGATGTAGTTTTCCTTTCAATGCCATTATGTTTTGTTTAAAATACCCCCAAAATATGTGACTACTCTACTGAAATGCTTTGAAGATTTACATCTTTATTAAAGAATACTAACAATAGATAAACTTGACAAGCATTTACTTACATTTACCTCCAGTTTAATGGAGGTATTGGATTATGTCCTATTCTCTGCTTATATGTGTTTATGATTTTTTTATTAATTTTTGACATTTTAATAATTATTGTGGAAGGGATCAGCAAAACTATTAAATTATTTTAAATGGATTATGTCATTTTATTTCATATGTGGAATGTTTTTTAAAGAGGGACATTTTTATGAGTTAGGCAACTATAATTTGATATGAGCAAAATCTTGTTTTAATTTGCATGTTTCTATGGTAATGCTCAAGGAGCCCAAATTCAATGATAATTGAAGTAAAAAATCTGAAGTTCCTGTTGTTGCATGGGGAACTGAGGTAATGGTTGGGTAAAATTAGAATTTTAAAACTATGGGATATCACAGTAAGGGCATTTAAAGATTTGGCATTGGGGTAAAAGCTCCTCCTGGAGGTGGATCTGGAGCCTGTCTCTGTCTTACCCCCTTGATGAATGTAACTTCTTCACCATGAAGCCTGTTCTGCTACATGGACTGCATGTTACAGGAAACCCCACTCAACGTACGAGTAAGAAATTATACCTCTCTATTTCTCCACCACATTTCTATTCCACATTCATGGAACACTTTAACCCCCCCTTTCATGTGCACTGGTAGGAATAGAAGGAGTAACATCTATTGGGATGACAAACTGATGAACACTGCTGTCAGATGCAGCATGATTGCAGTGAGAGGTCTATGGTGTCCCCACTGACTCTTGGATAGATCCAGTGTCCAGGAAATGGATTACGAACAGCATTTTGACATTGGAAAGGATGGCCTGGTTATGTACTCTTGGTGAAGTGAGTTCCTGCTCCCAGTCTGTAATCATGTCAAGGATCACATCAGGTGAGAAGTAGTATATATCAATGGCTGCTTCCACGGACATGACAAAAATGTCCGCTTCTAAATTCTGTCTCTCTTCCTCAAATAATACTACCTCATAATGATTCAGAAGGCAACAGTATGGTGGAAAAATGGTTTGCTAAATCAATTGCTTACTTTCTAATATAGACAGGCTGTGTGTCACTGACTACTGTTGTGATGAGTTTTACTGATTGGTCGGTGTGGTGGAGTCCCAACTGTTCACTCACCCTTTAAAGTAGCAGGTACATTGAATATGCATATATCTATTGAAAATGGAAAGGTATAGTGAAAAGGCGTTCTTTGTTATTCGCAGCAAAAAATTATGTTATGTGCAATATTTTTAATTTAAAAACACAATTAAAAATTACATATATTTTTGAAACATAAAAAAACATTTTCCTTTGATTTTCTTATTTTCCCTTTTTCTTCCCATGTGGTGTTAGTATTATTCCATCTCCTCTGATTTCTAGTGAGGGTGTGCCAGTGTTTGGCCATGTGTGAAGTATGATTTACTCCAAGTCCTGGCTGTACATACGTGCCTTAACCTCTTTATTTTCCCTGCCATTACACCTAAAACATATACCGTAGTGTGAAGTTATTCTTGGTCGTGGCAGATACCTCCACACCACAGATTAGTGAATAACATTTGTTAGTGCATAAAGTAGAGTTACTAGACTACTGGTTTACATGCTCGAAAACACCTTCACACTTATGCAGGTGTTAAAGACTGATGCAGACCTACCAGCAAATGTTCTATTGAGAATTTTTATTTTTGCTAAATTTTGCATTACACAAAATAAAGGTTCAGTCTATTCTTTTATTCCTACACCCACCATGGATGGTCAGTTCCTGAGCAAGGTACAATTGCAGCTAAATTCACAGCTTTAAAGGTCAGGCAAACTACATTAAAGACCAGTCATCAAACCAAGACAGGCAGGGCAAACTGAGCGGATGAATTTTCTACTACTGTTCACAAGTTTGCCAACAGTGGTTAACAATGCCTGAAGTCAGAAATGGGAGATAGGAGATTAAAAAGTGCATACTTTTTTGAGACCAGTTGAGACTGAACTAGGCAATGTGCAACATTCCTATAGAGTGTTGATAGAAGAAGATGATGAAAATTCTCCAGCATAAATAGTATTTGGCAGACCTAGCTACAGACATGTACAAGGTGGGAAGGGAACCAAGCATGAACACTAAAGACTTGAATTTAGATCTAAAACATGATTCCTACCTGCCTGGTTTACCTTCTCAAGCCATGGTAGATGACTGGACCCTCACAGGATCACAGAATGTCCGAGTTAGGAGCCTATTAAGTGTGGTTTTCTGCTCGGCACTTAGTCCCACACTGGAGTTACCAATACTAAGAGCCTTGGTACTCTGGGTAGGGGGGGTGAATACTGCTGATTATTAGTAATTAGGGAAATACCACACAGGAATGTGTCGCTCCACAATGTTTCCTGCTAAAATTTCAATCAGAAATTTTGTGTTAAATTTGTTATACAAAATTACACCATTATGGAACTCAGTGCAATTATGCACCATTGATAGTAGCCAGTCAGACAAGAGAACTTTATTTTGGCCCCAGTGGCCATAGAAGCACATTGCAGCAATAAATAAATACACAAGGTTATATAAAATATGTACAGTACATAAAACTAAATAAAAATAATAAAATTAAGTGCACTCCCAGAGTGAATTGATACATTCTTACTAAAACCATTATACAAATAAAAGTTTTCCCCTAACAATCAAACTAGCCTCAAGGAACTTGGCAACAGCAATCACTAACGTTGAGTGATTGTCTGATCTGAGAATTCAAAGGGCTATGTCGGACAAGCGGATTCCTAGCAGTCTACAAGCTTGGGCCAACCATTTCCTACGAGAGGCAGCATATGCAGGGCAGACACATAAAACATGAGGGAGGTTTTCAGTAGGTGCTTTGCAAGCTGGCAAATATGTTCGTTTCTTCATATGACCTGTGACTGGTAAGTGATCCTAGTGGCAAGGGGCCTATGCGGAACTGGAAGTAAATTTCCTTTATCTAGGCACAGTGATTCTGTCACAGAAGGCCTCATATTTGCACGTCTCTTTTAGGCTGGCAAATTCACATCATAGTGTGGAGTGAAGTTTAACCCCCAGATCTTCATAGTCTACCATTTGCCAATACAATTTTTTAGGTCGATTTTTAATGGAAAGGAGGCAGTAGTTGGAGAGTCCCAGAGTTTTCTAAGCCCAAGCTAATAAAGTAACCCCTTGATGTGTCTGAGCCAGGAGATACTGTGAGAATTGTCAGCTTCTAAAATCACCTGCAGGGCTACAGTAAAGAAAGCAAGCTCTGGGGTAGTCCAAAGATGCTGCCAGTACAAGAGGGGACGTAGGTGGGCCTTGTGGTTAATACGTTTCATGCCTAGGTCCTTAAAAAGGGGAAACAGTGGACTGCTTGGTGGAAGGGAGACGAGATTTCTTAGGAAATTATTTTCAGAGATTGTTATTTCTTGGGCTTTGGCATACCCTCATAGTTTATCCCCATAAAGAGCTGAGCTCACAGCCTTGGCTTCATATATCTGGATTGCAGGAGTTATTGGTTTGGTGTGCGAGAGAATCAAATCCTTTATTAAAAACCTTGTTGTTTGCTTTAGTTATAATGCCTGCTTTGCAATATGTGATTTCCAAGACATTTTTCCAGGTAACATTTGTCCCAGGTAACTAAATGTGCCCACCTTTTCAAGTGGGGTACCCTCGAGGATAAACTTCCCTCTGAAGGATCTGTGGGGATCGAGTGTCATTCATTTAGTTTTGGAGGCATTGATTTCAAGTCCCCACGTGGAACAAAAGTCCTCAAAGTATGTGAGGAGTTTCCAGAATCCGCTTGTGTTCTTGGATATTAGGAGTCTACCATCTGCAAAGAGCAAGACCGCAATTGTTTGTGTGCCTAACGATGATGCATCAGCCTCTACTCTGAATAGAGAGGGTACAATATCATTAATGTACAAAGAAAAAAAGGTGGGGGCAAGGACAAACCCTTGCTGTACTCCCCTTGCCACCTGGATTCTGTCAGTTAGCTGCACCTTGTCATCCCGCCTGACACGTGGATAATTACCCTCATGAAGCTGAATTACTAGTGTAAGAATGTGATCAGGGATTCCCATTTGGGAAAGAACTTCCCACAGCTTGTTATGGGGTACTAGATCGAAAGCGGATTTCCGATCCACAAAATCAACATACAGATTCTCTTTGCCAATAAAAACTGTCTTCCAGTATAAAAGTAAAAACCTGAGGGCTTGCTCAATGGTGGATATTTTTTATGAAAACCTGCCTGAAGAGGACTAAGAATGTCATGATCAGACATCCAGTCTTGAATCTTGGCCAAAGGACAGTGACAAAACACTTTCTGCACACAGTCTATTAAGCTAATTGGCCCATAAGTACAAGGGAGGGCTCTGTCACCCTTTCTAAAAATCGGGACTACAATGGTGCCCTTCCAGGACTCAGGGATTGGCGCCCCAGATGCTATTGCATTCGATATGATGGTAATATATCTTGACCAGATTTAAATGTTGGTTAAGAATAGGTCTGCTGGAACACCATCCAAGCCAGGTGCCCTACCACGCTTTAGAGTACCTAAGGAATATGCTATATCCGCATGGGAGAACAGTTGCTTCACTGGAGGGGTGGGTGTTAGAATGGTATTTGAACAAGAGTCCTTATGTTCAGAGGTTATACTATCATGATCATAACAGTACAACCCACTAAAATGGTTTACCCAGTCCTTTGGAGCAATATTAGTTGTAATATTCAGCGGGCTGCCAAGGACCAGAACTTACTACAGTTCATCTCTCGTGCAGCATCATTAAGTGAAGCCCACCTCTTGTCATATTGTTCACTCTTGGCTTTGCAGACAGCTGATTTGTAAGACTTTCTAGCTGAGCGAATGGCATTTATATCCTTAGATTTAATTGCTTGGATTAAATGCTTGTTTGATGACCCACACTATTAAACCAGCGATGCCTACCCTTAAGCCTCTTTCCATAAGGAACTATACCTACTGAGAAGTGGGCCGCAATGCCCTCAAAGCATGAGGTGTGAGTTAAGCTTATTTTCTCACTTGGGATTGAGGGACCCGTCTCTAAACCCATCAATGTGGTCTTCAAGGTGTGGTTAGCATCATTGATGAGCGTTGGAAGAGCCTAAACCTTCTTCCACTTTAGGTGACATTTGTCAATAACCAGACTAATTCCCTCTGGTGCTGTTACTGGGGTGTTAATCATGGACAAGTGGTTACACAAAGCAGACATATGGACTCTTTCAGATCTCTCAATAACCATCATGTTGATGACTAGGGGTCATAATCTTATATCGACTAAACAATAATCAATTCTACTAGTGTGGTTGACTTTGTTATATGTATGGCAATCCTTTGAATCAGATTTAGTCCTGCCATTAAGTGCCCTGAGACCAAATTCCATGCTCAATGATTTTACTTGGACATCAACCTGCGTCCTCCTTTTGATGGGTGCGATATATTAGGCAGGGATAGACCATGCCCGATCCTCCTCGTGGGTAAACCCAAGGTCATCCCAGTCAAGAGGTTCAAATGTGACATTGAATTCACCTGCCACAATGATTTTGTGATGCCTGGGACAATTTTGCAACAATGTCTCCAGAACACAGAGGGTTTTGGAGACCCAACTCCCGACCCCTCCTGTATAGATGTTAAAAATGATCACAACTGTGTCTGTCCCGAATGATAGGCGAAGACCTAATAGGTCGGGGGAATCGATGGATAGCTGTGATATGCAACAGTTTAGTGATGTTCTAGCCCAAATGGTTAAGCCCCCGGAAGGCCTACCCCTGATAGTGAGCAAAGATAGGACATGAAAATTGAGTAGCCAGTCCGAAAAAGTGGATCAATTGACCATGTCTCCTGAAGAAGACATATGTCATGTTGCTCAATAAAGAAGGTAAAGGACGGGAGGGGGAGGACAGATCTCAAACCTGCCACATTCCATGAGACAAGTCGTATCCTAGTGATTAGAGGAACTGCTCTGTCCACTGATGTGATGGTTGAAGGGTTAGCTACCAGACGTAGGTTTGGCAGGTGGAGTTGGTTGAGGGAGGGGGGTCGTTATCACTATTGCCGGGCGGGTCCTGGGTTGACTGGTAGTATCCATCTAGGGGAGCTAGCCTAACCATAGGTTTAGTGTTCTCACACCTGGCTGTCTGTTCCTGGATTGGCAAGTGATGTTCATCGGGAAAGGAAAGTACGATGTTCGCAAAGTTGTGCAATGGGTCCTGGGCGGTATGATGGAATCTGTTAGGAAGAGGACTGTGGGTGCTTGTGGTGTCAATGTTAGTAACTACAGCCAGACCATGGACAGTTGTTTTATATGGGTCGGAAGGTAGTTCAACATCTGTTTTGGATGGTAGTTCAAGTCAATCATTCTCAGTGAGAGAAGATAGGTTACCTGCTGGACAATGGGTAGGGTGAACCCCATAGTGCGCAGGAGGCTGAGAGTATTTGAACTGAATACAGGATTGCCCTAGGGCACTTGTCCTTGCGTCTAGGGCCACCAGATTATCCACCATGCTCCTGCCCCTAAATGTCAACTGTAGCATATTAAAGTGTGTGTCTGGGTCGGGCCTTCTGACTGCATCAATTATATCCTCACATATTACAGAGTAGCAGCCTCTCACATAGTGAATCCAATGAATTGCCTTATTTCTGACAGAATCTTGCCCTTTCCTTTGTGCCAGTGGGTATAGTTTTTGAACGTTGACCATTAGAACGGTGTTATTAAAGTGGGACCAGTCAATGGCAGGCTCTGCAGTGCATTTAGGGACAGTGTCGCTCGTGGTTTTAGGGATTTGGTAACAGACAACAGATGCCTTTCCTGCGTGTGGGGGAAGCTGATAAGAGTTCTTGATCTTGGCACCGCTAAAGGTTAGCCAGCACAACCGATCGCTGGCAATTTGGGCAACTTCATCGGGGTACCTGATGGCTTTGGCATTGGGCTACAGATATGATTCATGATGGCCGTGGCGTCTGAAGGAATTAGCTGCTTGACTATTGAGATTAAGGAATTAACCATAGACTTGAGTTCTGACACCTCACTCTATAAATCTTGTATGCATAAGATGTACTGTGCATTTGTCTGGGCTAAATTCACATTACGACTACTGACCTACCCACCTTGATGCCTGGGTTGGGGTCATCATGAGGTTCTGAAATATTGATTAAAGGGCCAAAGCTGTTGGTACACTGAAGAGTGTTACTAAGATCTAGTGATGGCTCATTCACTAGTAATGACGGAGCGTGGGTGATGATATTCCTCCCCTCCCCCTGCCCTATAGTGGCTGTTACCTGTTGACCACGTTTTACAAATATATCGGCAATTTTCTTGTGACCTGCCCCCTTCCTGACTGGGGAGCACTCACCCCCCAGTTTCGTTGGAGCCACTATTCTGGGAAGAGATTAAAATTTCTTCACATTCGCCCAGAAGGCTGTCCATTCTGTCCATAATACAGTGATTAGCTGCATGTTTATGCCCTTTTCCCTTGGTTTTTAACACCGCCTCTGCCCCACCCTCTGTTGCTTTCCTTTTACCCATCAAAGGACTGTAATTAGTGGATAAGTGTTCTATAGAAAGTTAGTTCAATGATACAAACTGCAGGAGGATACAATAATAAAAAGGAGAGAGTCAACGAGGCCTACTTGGAGATAGATGTTAGGAGGGTGGCCCAGCCCAGCCTCCTCCGGGCTCTGATGGGCGTGGATGGGCCCGCCCTTGGGCCTGGCTTCACCCGGGCGCGGCCCGCGTGGGTCCCACGCAGCGAAGTGCCCCCACGCGATTTATAGCACTCATTGGCCGGGTCAAGTGAGTGCAGGTGCTTTTAAAAAGGGCCACTTCCTGGGGCCACAAAGCAGTCTGGGATATGTAGTCCCACTCTGGAGTTCAGCACGTCCCGCTCTACGAAGTGCCCACACATGCTTTACAGTGCTCGTTGGTCTGGTCAAGTGGGTGCAGGTGCTGGTTAAAATGACCACCTCCTGGGGCCACAAAGCAGTCTGGGATATGTAGTCCCACTCTGGAGTTCAGCACGTCCCGCGCTGCGAAGTGCCCCCACGCACTTTATAACGCTCGTTTGTCTGGTCAAGTAGGTCCAGGTGCTGGTGAAAATGGCCACCTCCTGGGGCCACAAAGCAGTCTGGGATATGTAGTCCCACTCTGGAGTTCAGCGCAACCCATGCTGCAAAGTGCCCCCACCGCTTTATAGCACTCGTTGGTCTGGTCAAGTGGGTGCAGGTGCTGGTGAAAATGGCCACCTCCTGGGGCCACAAAGCAGTCTCGGATATGTAGTCCCACTCTGGAGTTCAGCGCATCCCGCGCTGCGAAGTGCCCCCACGCGCTTTATTGAGCTCGTTGGTCTGGTCAAGTGGGTGCAGGTGCTGGTGAAAATGGCCGTTGATAGTAAACATTTTTTGGTGAAACATTGCTTTTGCAGTAAAAACGCACACAAACAACACAAAGCAAGCAGCTTTTGTGTGCAGTACTTTGTTCAAATGCAGCTTAGCACCAAAAATTCACACAGGTGATGCATTTTGCGCTAAGTGTGAAATGATAGATTTTAATTTCATATTAGTACATTACATTTTGTGTGATTTTGCAGAAATTTTTCATAATTATGTAAAAGCAAAATACGCACATTTCGCACACAGCTAATTCCGGTATGTGTTGGTCACCTGATGATTTTTCCTGCTTTAGCTGCCAAAGTATCTGGATGAAATATTTCCAATCCACTAAATTGTTGTGGATCTCATATTCCTGACTGGGCCTGTAGGTCATATGACTGGCCCCATTGGGGTGACTGGATCACTTAGAAGAAGGTCCTTAGTAAAGTCGACCTTAAGACAGTACACAGTTGTCTGCTCCTCATTATTCCATGTTATGTGCAGTGTCTGAGTGTACTGTGTATGCTGTGTACAAGTATGGTGGTGCTTCAATGCTGCCAGTGGTGAGTGCTTGGAATGTACGCTGAGGGGCTGCTATGGGGTTGGGCATGTTCCCCTCAACAACTGGAAACAGTCAGATGGAGGTGAGCTGATCATGGTGAGACATGCTGGCTCCTGGCAGGGTGTTCACATGAGATGAAAACTATGACTTGACCACAGCTAATACATAAGAGGAATTTGTACCAGAAAGGCATGGACATGGGTAGTGCTTTCTGTCCCTTCGAGGCAAATCACAAATATAGAGCAAAGAACAATCAGCATCCTGAAGAATGGAGATACAAAGCTGAAAGTCATGCAATAAAGTTGTTCTATATGGAAATTCAGCAATTTGAGTCGAGAATGGAGTCATGAAGAACTCAAATTTGGCCTGAAATCAGGCAAGACAGCCTGGGCTTTCAGAAATGCTCAGACAAGTAGGTGAAACCTCAAACAATGAATAAAAAGACTCAATAACTCACAGTAGTTTATGGGGGGTTTGTTTCAAAGCCAAAGTACGACCAGCCTTGCATGCCAACCCCCGCCTGTCTTCTTCCGGACCATCTCCTGAACCCCACACCACATTCCAATTCCCTCACGTTCCCTCGTTACCTCAGATTCCACAGCAAAACAGTCACATAAATACAACACTTTCCACTCTATATAAATTTCAATGAATATGTAGGATTTATATGTAGAAAAAAACGCATCTACCACAAATACAAACCACATCCATAACAGAATACCTAATTATAATTTGTCAGAATACATTTACAAAGTTTTTTTTTAAATCACCTGTGTTTCAGGAAGACTATAGAAAAACATGAATATAGTTACTCCAGTGCCCCAACACACATTTACTCATAATGCCCCAAACTCAAAGGTATCCTCCTTTGACGGGTACAATTTGCACAATTTCGAGTCGCCTGTTGCTTAAAATCAATTACAGATTTTCCCATCAATTGGGAAGTTCACTCTTTCCATATCTTAACTTCAATCCCACTGCACTTCCCTACATTCCTTAGGTCCATCTCTTGCCATCTTCTGGTACCATTGTATACTTTCCAACAGTTTTCACTCTTGTCAGTTCCAACCACTTAGATGAACCCTTTTTCACCCCTGAAAAACATTCTACCTCACACATAGCCCCCTTCCTGGAACACACAACCCCGTGGTACTACATCATAACCTCCCTCCGCAGCATACTTCAACTGCTTCTCATGCACCCTTCTCCGCAATACTGAGTCACTAACAAATTGCACCTTCTTTTGCTTCATCCATCTTGGAACACTCTTCGTAAAAGGCTTCCAACCCCTCAGCAATACAAAATGTAACTCTCCAGATGAAGAATGTCAGGTGGTCCTATAATTCAATAGCAATTTTCTCATCTCCTCTCGCCAATCCAATCCATTGTGTACTGACAATTGCACAGTCTCACTTAATACTCTATTGAGCCTCTCTACTAGACCATTTTCAAGAGGATGTCCAGTAGCTGTGGTTCTATGCTTCACATCAAAGAACTCTAAGTATTTCTCAAATTGTCCTGACACAAACTGTGGGCCATTATCTATGAATAATTCTTCCAGGTAAACCTTTCTCTTAATACTTCCTCACAGATATCTGTGCTGGTCCTTGTCCTCACTTCATTCACCAAACCCACTTCCAACCATTTAGAGTAATAATCCATGAGGACAAATGCATACTTCTTACATGCATTTGGCAACTCAAAAGGGCCACACAAATCCATGGCCACCTTTTGCCAAACTCTCTCTGGAAATTCAAATGGCAAAACCGGAGCTTCCCTCACTTTATGAGATTTGTTACTACATTCACAACTAATACAAATCCCCACAAACCACTCCACCTTGCAATCCAAATCTGACCAACAAAAATCCTCTTGGACTCTTCTTTTCATGTCAGACATCCCACTTTGTCCTTCATGTAACATCTTCAAGACCTTCTCCTGCAACTTCATAGACACCACCAACTAGCCACCTTGTCTTAAAACACCATTCTGATAAGATAACTCATGCCCTATTGATTTATAATCACATAATTCCAGTCCCTCGCCCTTAGACAGGCACTTCCTGCTGGGTAACAATTTTCTGCATGTTATCATCACTCTGCTTCTACTCCTCCTCAGATAAAGCCTTCATTTCATAAAAACTCTACCACTCCACCATCCACCCATCTTCCTCATCATTCGTTCCTACACTCACTGGTAGTCTTGATAGACAATCAGCATTGACATTGCTAATGCCCGGAGCATACTTGCCTGGCTGATGCAGGGTGATACCCTGAAACCGGTCCCAGGATGCTTGTTTCCGGTCTAGGGAGGACCTGGCCTGGCAGTTCGGGCTGGACTGTTCCCATGGGGAACAGGGTCAAGACTGATTTGCATATGGCTGGGTCCAAACTGGGGTGGCATGGTGAGCAAAATAATTGATGGATTAAACTCAGATCTGTGACTGGGGGTGAATGTTTGATTAGTTCTGCATTCCGTCCTTCATTTGTGTTTGTTTGGAGCATACTTGGTGGCAAAGGTGAAATTGCTCCTTCCTGCCATATTTCCTATTTTAAATGAGGCAAGTTAATCTTTCAAGTCACAGGATCACACTGTGTGCCTGGTCAGTGATCACTCTGCAACCGCTGAGTCCCACCTGTCTCTGCATATGCTGGGAGGCTGCTTCTGATGTGGGGGCCAGCCGGCACGACTGTCAGTGGGACCGCTTGCTTTACAGCGGCATCTGGGCTGGTCCAATCCTTACGTTATCCGCTTGTCGCCACTGAAACAATGAATATACGGACTAAATAACTCATAGTAGTTTATGGTAGGTTTATTCCAGATCCGAAGTATGACCAGCCGGCCTTCCAACCTCTAATTAATTGTCTTCTCGTGAACCAGCTCCCGAGCCCCACACCACATTCTAATTCCCTCAGATTCCCTCAGTGTCTCATAGATTCCACAGCAATGCAGTCATGTAAATACAACAGAACCCAGTTCAGAATCTTTTCACCAATTACTGTTTGGTCGCTAAAGACGTTAATGAGAACCCACAGGGGTAGTTGTATCAACACAGCCTAGATATCCAAGTGAACTAGCAAGCAGCCACCTCCACCATTAAAGTTACTTGGAGAGTCATGCAGAAACAGGAGAATGGCAGGTGGGGTGCTGTCACTGTTTTACATTCTGGATATTGCATGGCAATAATATTTACCCACTTCATCAACCTACTGCGACACTGTATGGTAAGTGCATTTCTAGTGTTAATTCCACTTATACTTACCTCATAATGTGAGCATGAGTAGAGTATGGAACAGTAAATCTATTCCTGCCTTACAATATAGTGGTTTGTAATGTAGTGGTGACAGCAATATTGAAGACCTTTAGGCAATACCCGATACAGCGTCATACAACCGAATAGCTGCCAGGAACCGTATTGATACGACTGCAATAAACAATTGTCAGCAATGCATCGCACCAGCTGCAAGGCAGCACCTCGGTCTGAAAAAAGACAAATTGGCAATGGAATCTAAGTTGCTGAAAAGATCTGGGAATTGACATTTTTTAAGATTAAAACCGTCAGAAAAGGTGTCTTATTCTTGCAAAATGTTGAGTAATTAATACTAAAGAGAGAAAACAACTGGAAATGTGGCTTTAGCTATCGTGAAATGTAAAACCGTTTCCAGAACAAGGGGTGGGCAGCATATGCTCTTTAAGAATGATCTCTGGAGCAACAGCTAAAACCTCCACCATAATGGGGCCATTTTGGGCACCAATTGAACAGTCACAGTATGAAGAATACATCGGCAAAAATATTACAAATCGATTTCCACTGAAAAGGATTGAAAAAGTCAGAACGTTTTACTGTTCTTCAAGAAAGGATTGATTTGCCTGAATACATCATAAATGATTAACTAAAGAAAAATAAAGAGTTTTCGGCTTAAGAGCTGTTTGTCGGACTTTGAATGTAAGCTGCTTTTTATGTTCTTGTTGAGTAGTATGATTGCATTAAATGTACTGGAGCGCTTCCAATTAGAAATCGCACATTCCTTCAGGTTCAGGTCTTCATTGAACCATGGCCCTGATCTAACTGGTTTCGCACGTTTCGGAGTCCTGGGGGAAATGGAACTCACAACAACCGGCATATTTGTGTCTTAGACTTCAAGTTACACGTTGAAGGATTGACTGAAGTCCATGGGCCGACATAAGGAATTAATGGGCATTGCAAACCTCTCCAAAGTCAAATATTGATTCTGTCATTTAAATGTCTTCAATAATCTGCTGCGGTGATGGACAGAAATACTTTTGAAGGGAATTCTAAACAGAATCAAAAATGGTCTGTTCAATGCAACATCTTTGCAGTTTCACGCACGACATCAACTGTTCTCGAGATGACAAGCCTGAGATTAGCTGATATTCACGGGTGGGTGAAATACCTATCTGAAATAGATCATGTTGTAGTAAAAAAAATCTTCAAGTCCTAGAAACACTAAACTAGCTAATTCACCCCGTGAGAATAGTCTAATATTCAACAAATGTAACCATGCAGGGATTAGACCAAGCCTGACCTATTAAATACCTTGAAATGATTAAAAAAAAACAGAATGAACACTTCGCTGGGGCGTCCATCTTTATAAAAATAAATCCACGTTTATCAGAATGATGATATCCAAGAGAGCTGACTAACATCGACATTTTGCGATCTTTTCCCATTTTTGGTGGGGTACCAAAATAGGTTGGTATCATTCCACTCTTTTCCCTGGAAAAGGCCAATTTCTGACAGGTGTACAGTCGAAGTGGGCAAAATGGTGAATATTTTATCCTCATGAAATATGCAAGATGCTGATCAGAAACTGGCTCGAGAAGAAAACGTCTTTTGGCCTGGGTAGACATCAGTTGCATCGTCCCACGTTACATTTTTTGTTGGAACTAGTCTCTACAAAATGGATGCTATGCAGGATTTTGCTCACCTAGTACAATGCCTGGAACCAGCTAAGAGCTTTCTCTGCTCTTATAGCCCTTTTTGACACATTTAAAAACCTATTTCTTGAAAGTGATCTTAGTGTAACATCAATGTGTGCAACAAAAAGCTAATAGGATTTTGAATTTCTATCGTGTAAAGCTTTTTAAAAACTGACGAACAGACATAAAACTGGTAACGTGTACAGATCTCTATTTCACACCACACAGAGGGCCCAATTTATCAAGAAATGCAGCAAGTGGAGTTGCTGCAGTGCATAATAAAATGTGCCGCTGTTCTGCTCTTTCACTGCGATGGCTCACTTTTGGCTGCCATGTGCCAATGCAGACACTCTTGCGCCATAGTGCAAGGGTGTGTCATCTGTGGTAAGTATAGTTTTTGTACAGGACGGAGTACCTTCCTGATACTTCAGGTCATTTTCCTCTTTGCATGCGTACTGTAGAGTGCAGCATAAATGCAAAGAGGAAAAAATGAGGAGAAATGAAAACGCTGCTCCTTGTTACAGCTGCCTCAGGGAGGTCCAGGATTTTGGTGAAAATCGCTGGCTACAATTCTTTGCAGATAGGGATTAACATCAAAACGAATGCGTGGTACACCACCCAGGGAACGTCCTCTCAACACAAAGTACTGCAAGGCTGAGTTGCATTAATTTGTGTTGCAACCCATTGAAAATCCGTTTGGCAGACTTTGCATCAGATTTGTTTTTAAAAAGTAATGGAAACTTGAGACTTAGTTAATCCGGGTAAGAGTGCCACAGAACTGAAAGCAACTGGGCACCCTTTCCTCAGACACAAAAACCTAATTTGGCACTCAGAGCAACAATTCAAGCTTTCCTCCTCAGCAGAAGACAATACAAGCATTCGGTACGCCAATAGGCCTGGGTTTAATGCATATTAAAGCCACAAGAGAAACAAATGGCACATGGTATTGATTCCCTATCTGCAAAGCAGCCCCTCACGCAGTGGAGTGGAGGTGAAATGATACAATCAAACAGCCAATAGCATTAGGAGAGAGATGAATACTCCACAGGACTGAGCAAAGACCAGAGGTTTGTCAGACAGCCAGTGGTTGAAAGGGGTGGACCTAAAGACGCTCTGAGCATATTGTGAGGAACCACGCTGCTTCACAACTACGCTGCCAAAAGCTAGACCTTAAAAGCACATGCATCAGTTGTCAATGCTTCTCACAGAGCAGATACAACGTGTGTAGCAACATTAATAGCTTTCTTTGCACACATTGATAGTTCAAGTATGACAAATGCAGCAGAACAGCTAGTTTCCTGTTGGTACGGAAGACTTGCAGCATGTTAGTAGTCATGCTATCACCCTATACAAAGCAGATCTGCCAATGTACATGGTGCCACCGGATGGCACACGATATCGGCCCTGTTAACACAGTCTGCCGGTGATGATCACATGGTGACACAAAGGATGAGGTGGAATCCCCTTCATAAAGTGGGTTTTCATCTCGTGCTTTGATGCTCTGCACCGTCAATGTTAATATATGGGGTGTGAAACATCCCCAGTATATTGGCAGCAGGATTAGAAGCTTTTAATTTTTTCATTTCATGTGTTAGTTGTTTTTAGTGACTCAGACTGTTCTCGGCACTAAGATCCACCACCACCAAAGCTCTTCTCCCTCCTTGCACACAGTGAAACTTTGCCAGATTTTGGCAGGTTTGACACAGAGAAAATTTACAGCACAGGATTTAACTCTGAAATCAGCATCAACAGCAACAGCACAAAGAACTGATAAAGAGTATGTAGATTTAGGAGGGGTGGCTCCTCCGCAGTGGTGGAGGGGCATCAGCCCCCTGGTTGAGCCAGCAGATGAAACATAAAACAATAGCTTGCTATCATTTTATTTTTCATCTGCTGGCTCAGCCAGCAGACTGTACAGGGAGGGGCGGGTGGGGCTAGGCCAGGGAAGGTGGAAGAGTTAGGATGGCCGGCCGTCTGATACTGCCCAAACACACATGCGCACTTAGGCTTCTCCAGCCCGGATGTATGAACAGCTGGTCTGGAGAAACAGCATTGACTGCCGCTCAGACCAACCGAGACGCTGCTTACCTGCCATGTTTAGCCTGTAAGCAGTGCCAGGATTGCTTGGGAAGCCGTGTTGGTGTCCCAGCGAATCCTGGGACACCATGAGAGGAGCAAGGCAGCAGGAGATGGTAGCAGAAGACGGGCAGAGCAAGGTAAGTGTTTTTTTTTTAAATGTTTTTACCCTGTCACCCCATTTCCTTGGCAAATGCAGCGGCCGTCGCTGAGATCATGTGGGCAAATTTTTCATTTTTGCAACAAAGTTTTGCAAAGTTTACAAACTCTAACCATTGTTAGTAAGATTGTAAAGTTCTGTGACATCCTTAGAGCGCCAATTGCAGAATTAGTTTACACTTCAAACTTTGCAACTTTTGCACAGGTTGCAAATGTTTTTAAGAAACCATCACGAAATTTAGGACACTGTCTCTAAATGTGCTGCTGATCAGCCATTTTCTCCCTGGGCCTTTGCTGTCCATGTTAATGCAGAGACTCACATTCAACCTCGAGGCCTCACAGCAGCTCCTCCACTGTACTAGCAGGAACCAGGGCCCTCAAACTTGTCTCGTGCCTCGTTTCTCGCTTCTCACATTTTTTTTATTGTTTGAGCTCGAGGGATTCTGTTAGGAGATCGCTTTCACGGTGTCTGATGAGGGTCATCTGGTTCTGTGCGCTGCAGCGAGGATGCCGAGGCGAGGCTATGATCCCCATGTGAGGCCGGCAGCGGGATGTGAAAATGTGCTACTTTTAAAGATTCTCATTCAATAGGAGTCCAGCTATAAAAATACAGTAAAGCGACAACTTTCTCAGGAAGTTGAAACTCTTCCAGATATGATAATCACCACAACTCGCTCTCTGAGCTGGTATTGATCCCATAATCCCACGATCCCACCATGCCTTCCCTCTTCAATTCTTTCAAGGCCTGCTTCAAACGGATTTCCGGTTCTGTGGTTGTAGATCAAGGTCCAAAATATCTCAGCAAGAACCATAAGGCCTCTCCTTCAGACGATTAAACAACCACAACTGTGCTTTTCACAAAATTTACAATCATGTGAAAACAAGCATCAGCAAAGCCAATAGGCCTGGCCTAAGCAAGAGTGAATTTAAAAATGTATTTGTTTTATGCAAACATAAAATAAGCAAGAAAATGGCAAAAATGTAAAAGTAAAGGAGTTGGACAGTAGACCAAGAACAAAGCCTTGACACTGAAAAGCACTTCATTTTTGGCAGTTGTGCGTATATCATCAGTAAATTGCCACCACCAACAGTGTGAGACAGCCAATGAATGAAATGGACTGGCCCTGTGCTCCATGTTGCCTGCTGCTCAGAGGTGAAATGTGAATGAAACTTGAACAAACCAATGGATGAAAAGGGCTTGCTTGTATATAAAAGGTATGCATGTTTAGATTGCATTTTTTGAAGAACATTAGGCTGGTGGGACAACAAAAGCTGGGTGAAGGTGAGACCTGAAAAGCATATTTCATTTTGTATGTGCGGTTTCTGTCAGTTTCCTCTCCATGCACAGTTTGGAAACTGAATCAGGATGCGTGCAGCTTTAGATGTGAGGAGGGCGGAACTTCTCTCATTCCTATTAGTTATTACTAGATGCTAGTTTTGTGGTAACATTAATGGCCTCATTTCAAGAGCTACATTAACCTTTCAATTTCTTGTGATTTTAAAACATGGATTTCTCTCAAAGTATGATTTCTGCCAGGTTTCACACAGCAGTGTATGCAAAGAAGACTGTTAAGGCAAATAAAACGGCCGCAAACATAGTTTCTGCATGTTTGTTAGTCCCCAGTTGGCAGGAAAAACTCCTCATCGGGTGCCAATAGTAACTCAATATGGCGCGCTAGCATTTATATGTGCTTCATTTTCAAAGCAGTTTGTTGTTTGTCTCATTTCTGGCGCCAAGGCATATCGTTACAAAGAAAAGATAAGGCGGACTACTTCTTAGTTCTTTAAAACTACAGTTCTCCAACCATTTCAAATGCCTGCAGTGAACTGAGGTGTTGTAAGTCTGTGATCGAGAACTCAGAGAAGTTTCCTCACCAAAACAACATTGCTGAAGATCCATCTGCTCTGAGGGATTTGAAGCCTTTGAGTACGTACCCTGACTAATGGAGATTTCCATCACCTGGAATTTGAACATCCCTTCTGTCCGACATATTCTAGCATAACTCATTCCATCAAGACATCAGTGTCTTGATGCCCTCATTACTGTCACATAACATAAAAGAGAAAGCGCTAGCCCACTCAGGCGCAGTACTCAGAGAGACAAGACAATGGAGATGCCAAAAACCACCGTGAAAACTTTTAGCAGACCATCACAAGGCCTTTAAAAAACATGGTCCTCCAAAGGAGTGACTGAACAATGATCACTACTCAAAAGCAGGACAAGGAAGTCTCAAACTCTGCATATGCCATGTGGTTAGTATTTGACAGATATTCCTGAATTATGGATGTAGCCAACAGAGACCAAGCTGCCCTAGCTGTTGTTAATGGTGTATAGCAGGAAATGTGGGCACAATTGACAAATGTGCCTCTAAAGTACTAAGACTGTAGTTGGAAGTCCACAATTTAAGTATGAGGAGATGACAGCCTCAAACACCTCAAGGGTTTCAGAAACAGAATGTAGGTATTTGGTTTTAAGCAAAACTGTCCTCGGTGAAGGAGAGGAAAGGATGTCCATGGGGTTTCTCCTAATCTGGGGTTAGCTGTTGGATTCTCAAATACTATCAATATTAGCATTCAGTATTGTTTTCGCAGCATAGTACTGGGACATTGAAAAAGGAACTGGCCGCACAGGACATGCAACCATGGACAAGCACTTTTAAATCCACATGCCATGAGCCAAAAGCCTGGGCTGCTCAAATTCTACAGGTTAGCCCTAGATATCCCTTCAGCCCCCCCAGCAGTATTTATCACCTGCACAAAATGTACAACTCATCAACAAAGTAATTAGAACAGGGTTTCTTTTTTTAGCAACAATGAGAGTGCCAAGGGTACAGAATGCATTCAGAACAATTTCATGACACTTTAATACCACTGTACCAGTTGGTCTTTTTGCCATCTTCAAGATAAGGGCGACAGCTTTGCTGGCAGACACTGACTCTACAAGGTTCACTCTCTGTGCCCAAGATTTTCGTAGCCTCCTCCTCAAGGACAAAATAGTCCATGGAACCAGAATAATTAATGAAAGTGTTTCTTAAAGAGTTTCTGTTACTTTTGGCACGATTTCGGATCAGCATATGTTCCTGTTAGTCCCACTTCACCTGTAAGCATCCAAGAGAGGAAATGGCTGTTTAAATTCAGATGCACTATCTACAGGATATTGGGTAAAGTTTTCTTGGATGTTTCCGAGGCAGCAGCCAGTGCTGAAAAACCTCACCATGTATTCACAAGTCTGTGATCCATAGTACCAGGATGCTATGGTTTAATTCAGCCTCATCCCGATAGCCCTATTACATTCTTGCCCAGATTCTGCCGACTGTGTAATCGAGCGGACCCAATAAAGTGGTAGTTGAGCTGAACATGGAAATTGAAGGTTTCACCTTAAAAGCCGGATAACGCCTCCCATGCATTCACCTACATCACCTCACAGATCAAGAAGGAAGAGGAGCGTATGTAACCAGTCATAGAGTTTTTGTTGCAGCATGATATAATAGTTCACAAATCTAGCCGGTGTAACATGCCTATTTTTCTACTTAAAAGCCCATATGATGACACCTATCGCTTGTGCATGTCTCAAGGACCCTAAACACTGCCATATACCTTTCAACAGCCTTTCTTTCTATACCATTGCACTGATGGGGCCGATTCCTTTTGTTTTTGCGCACCAAATTCAGCATAGACAAAGGGAATATTGAACCCCCATCCAATTTTTCAAGGGAACTGCTGTGTATAGCCAAAGGGAATACTGAATCCCCCATCACTTTTCAAGGGAACTGAGCATGTTTGCAATCTTTTGCCTGTGCATCCTCTGCTTGATGCTTGTGTTCAAGAAACTGTTACTCTCCTTAACCACCTGGCCACAAAGTGGCTAGGGATAAATTGCTAATTTACCAAACCTTAGCTCACTATTTGGTTACCAGCATGTACCTTGGTCTCTTACATATCTCATTGGATAGGTTTAATGCAGTTTTGCATTTGCTCAGGCTTCAGACAGATGCATGTGTTTGAGCATGACTCTCTATTTCTACCAGTGTATTCTAGGCTATTCAGGAAAGGTAAAAACGTTACAAAACCTCATTAAAAACACTGCCCCTGATCCTCTTCCTTGGGCCAAGCAAAAACGTCATTCCATACACCTAACACAGACCCGTCTTTTCCCTGCCTTGGGGTCTCCAGAAGCCAACAAACGTTTTACTCTTTATTCTTGTGAGCAAAAAATGGCTTTGCCCTGAGAGTCATGACACAGCAATAAGGTTCACTACACCGACCTGGTGCTTATTTTTCTACTGCTCTTAACCCTAGCTGCAGAGTTTGAGCTTATCTTCCACAGGAGCAGCAGATCTTTGATAGTTCAATCTCCGGACAACCTTGTTTTAGGCTCAGAAGATAGTGTTTCTGTTCGTCATGAGGTCTCTGCTCTGGTGCTTAAGGCTAGGGTATGTCACTTCACTAGTAAACTCAACTCTTGACACCTGCAGACAGTTTTGTTTTTGCGCCATCCTCCTCCCTACACCAGAGGACGTGGATCTTCACACTTGTTTTGTTGCAATTGATCACTTCACTAAGCCTAGGCAAGATGTCACCCATGTGCTTCTGAGAAACCCTGGCTTGGTATCATTTGCTGACAGTTTGTGAATGACCAGTGAGATGATGTGACTAGTGGCCAATATTGCTGCATGCCCTTCCACTACCCCCTTAGAAGCTCCATTTCCCCGCCATGTTACCTCTCCCTGGATAGCCAAAATGATAGACCTTTTGAGGGCTTTGTCTATTGGACAGGATAAAACGCTTACTCTCAACACAGATCCTCGTTATGCATTTGAGGGTGCTCAAGACTGCTCCCATTTGGGCACAACAAAGTTTTGTGACTTCTGTGCAAACCCATATTTGTAATGTACTCTGGGTTTATTCTTTGTTGTTAGCTTTGCCTGCTAAAGTGGCTTAATTTATAAATAAAAAGGTGCCGGTGCCCAAAGCCCTCCTCTTAAACAATGCGGCTGCTGTAATTAAATGTTTGAACACAGAATACTGAGGTGGCATAATCCTGAAGCCATCTCGAGTCTCTTCAATCCATATAAAGCTACTCTCTTCACCTTCAGCTCACTCTTGCAGCTTTCTACTTTCTCCCTTTCAGATGCTTTTTCGTTTTTCCTTTCATCCGTCTTTCCCATGTTTCTTTTGCCCGCAGCAAATGCTTGAGGCAGTAGAATAAGCCCTGGCCCTCAAAAATAAGTGCTGATGCTCAGCACCGGAAACAACAAGCACAAATTAAGCACTGTGTTAGATTTTTTATCCTTGGCGTGGTCTCCCTTAATTTTTCTGCCTCTGTTCCCCAGGTAGTTGATGTGTGCTGGACTCTGATTTTACTAATTTTGTTACTCTGGGCATTTTACCACTGCTAACCAGTGTTAAAGTGTAAGTGCTCCTTTACAAAATGTGTATGTAATTGGTTTATCCATGATTGGCATATTTGGTTTACTAGTAAGTCCCTAGTAAAGTGCACTAGAGGTGACAGGGCCTGTACATCAAATGCTACTAGTGGGCCTGCTACACTGGTTGTGCCACCCACATAAGTAGATCTGTAATCATGTCTCAGACCTGCCATTGCAGTGTCTGTGTGTGCAGTTTTAACTGTAAATTTGACTTGGCAAGTGTACCCACTTGCCAGGCCTAAAACTTCCCTTTCTTACATGTCAGACACCCCTAAGGTAGGCCCTATGTAGCCCCAAGGGCAGGGTGCAGTGCATGGTTAAGGTAGGACATATAGTAATGTTTTTTATATGTCCTGACAATTAAATATTGCTACATTCGTTTTTCACTGTTGCAAGGTCTGTCCCTCTCATAGGTTAACATGGGGGCTACCTTTGAATCTGATTAAATTGTGGATTCCCTTTGGGAGGGGAAGGACATGTGGAGTTTGGGGTCTCTGAGCTCACAATGTAAAACTACATCTTTCAAGAAAGTTGATTTTAAGATTGTGTGTTTGAAAATGCCACTTTTAGAAAGTGAGCATTTTCTTGCTTACACCATTTCTGTGACTCTGCCTGTTTGTGGATTCCCTGTCTGCGTCAGTTTGACAGTTGGGCTGGTTGCACCTCACACTAGACAATGACACAAAGGGAGCTGGGGTGTAACCTGCCTATCCTGAGGAACCATCTGTGCTAGGAGGGAGGGGATGAGTGGTCACTCACACCTGAAAGGGCTGCGCCTGCCCTCACACAATGCAGTCTCCAACCCCCTAGTGAGTATCTGGGGCCTGGCATGGGCAAGGCAGGATTTCACATTCAAAAGAGACCTTACTTTGAAGTAGGCCTACTTCAAAGGAGAAATTTGGTATAAGAAGGGCACCCAAAACCACAGACTTTAGATACACTTCTGGAAACAAGAGGAACCTCTGCCTGGAGAAGAGCTGAAGAGCAGAGGAAGAAGAGCTGCCCTGCCCGTGACTGTGCTTTGTGGAGCTATCCTGCAGTTGCTACTTCTGCCAGAGTAAGAGGGCAAAGACTGGACTTTGTGTGCCTTCCATCTTGAGAAGAAATCTCCAAGGGCTTGATTTAAAGCTTGCCTCCTGTTGTTTGAAGTCTCAGGGACAGCAAAGACTCCTGTCTGCCAGCACTTGGAGTCTCTGGAGAGACTCATACTCTGCCCTGTGGTGCCCATCCAGTTCCTGGGACCCTGAAAGGAGAAGCTGGCAGACTAAAGAAAAGGAAATCCACGCACAGAGTGCCGTGCGGGGAAAAGATTGACGTGACTCCGATCTACGGCTGAAGAAACGACGCGGCGCCATCTCCGCAGCTGAAAATTGACGCTCACTGGATATGTGACCGAAGAATCGATGCACGGAGCAGGAGAAACGACGCGCAGCATCGCTGACGGAGGCTGGGAGATCGCAACCAGCACTGCGTGATTTTCAGATCATCGTGCAGCTGGATTTCCGACTCAAGTACCGCTGGGCGAGTAAAAACAACACAAGGCCTGCCCGGACCCGAGAGTGTTGACCGGATCGACGCATCGCTCTCCTGCAGAGAGAAGAAACGATGCGCCCGACCCGACGAAAGGAGAAACGACGCAAGGTCCAGATCGTGAGTGGAATTGACGCATCGCAAGGCCTTTTTGGCGGTCACTCGCCTATGCAGGGTTATTTTTGACACACCGAAGGTACTTTTTCATGCTAACAGTGTTCGTCTGTGTTTAAAACTACTTAAAGACTCTTTTTGCATTTTTATTGATAACTTGACTTGTGTATTGTGGATTTTTGTCGTTTTGGTCTTGTTTTGTTTAGATAAATATTTCCTATTTTTCTAAACCTGTGTTGTGTCATTTTGTAGTGTTTTCATTAAGTTACTGTGTGTGTTGGTACAAATACTTTACACCTAGCACTCTGAAGTTAAGCTTACTGCTCTGCCAAGCTTCCAAGGAGGTAAGCAGGGGTTAGCTGAGGGTGATTCTCTTTTACCCTGACTAGAGTGAGGGTCCTTGCTTGAACAGGGGGTAATCTGACTGTCAACCAAAGACCCCATTTCTCACACACTGCTATTGCCAAACCTGCAACACGTCAGCAAATTGGGATTGTTGGCAGCATCCAGTGGAATTCCTTGGCAGACAGAGTAGCTAAGGCAGTTGCATTTATTTCCATTATGTTTTGCACTCTTGTCCTCTGTAGTATCTTCAGATCACCCCTTTGGATTATTCTGTGAAATTGGAGGCATCTCCATCCCTCACTTAAGTGCAGTCATGGGTCATGTCCCAATGTAATTACACTCCCTGAGGGATTGTAAGGTAAAGTTGTGGCCCCGGTTTCTTGTTATCTAATTGGCTTGTGTGTAGAATTCCATGGCACATGAGCGAAGGGTGTAATTCTCAGCCTTTCAGCATTATCAACATGTTGCTCTTTTACTACAATAGCTGTTCAGTATTGCTGTTCCTGCCTTGTCCGCCAGACCGTTAGCCATTGGAAAACTGCTAAAGTTGAGTAGGGACCTTAGACTCCACCTTGAGGTCCATTTCTAGACACCTATATTGATTGCATTTAAATGGAAAGATGCATGAATAACCAGTTTGTATTAGTTTTTGTATGTTTGTTCTCTCAGTGGGTAAAGGCTTATCTCTGTGTAAATATAGATGCTAAGACAGTAGTCAAACTATGGAATCCCCTACGGGTGAGCAGTGACGATGAGCCACATTTCACAGTCCGTTATTTAGGAAATCTGCAAGGCATTGAGCATTATTCACAGTTCAGGGTCCCTATTGCCATCAAGACTCAGGAGCCAAGGAACATCAAAAGTGAATTTTGTAGAACAGATTTACCATGGTCTAGGCAAAGACAAAAAGACAAACCTGAAATGACTTGATGTCCTTCCCATAGCCATCATGAGCATGCAAAATATGACAAATATTACGGCAGGGAGCCAGGCCCCATGAGGTCCCAGTGGGCAGAACTATGATGGATTCCTGTGGTTGATTATGTGCATATGGAGAGTGATATGATGCTTAACTACTGCAAAGAATTCATAAAGTCGACTCAAGGTTTTCAATCTCAGGTATCAGCTGCTTTTCTGGAGTGACAGACAGATGTTTGCATGAAGCACAGCCTTAACGGTGGGCCTACTTGACGGCGCACAATTAAAAGTCATCTCAGAAATAAAAGTGGAAAGGATCCTTCCTGATGCTGCTCCTTACCAATACTGCTGTGAAGTGCCAAGGATGCAACACTTTGGTGTTGTATGAATGCTAAGTGAACGTTTCAACCTGCTGAATACACTCCAGGAACGCATGGTGCACTTGGTGGTAACCTCTTCCCCGCAATTTCAGTCTTCAAGGACAGCGCAAGGAACGAGGGAAACAAATCCTTCATGTGCTACCTGTGTAAGAGGAAAAAGGATACTCAAGAAAACAAAAAAGGTGGAAATGATGGGTAAATTACTGAACGCTGTGATGTTTATAACGATGACAATAGCTCTCTCTAGTACCATTATCAGCAAAGGATGTCCTCTACTTATCATCTGAGGTGGAAGTATGGGGGAGGAAAGTAAAAAACAGGATAAAATAACACCTAACTGCAACTCATCGATGAATATAGAAACATATTAAATGCAAGACAATGCTGGGTATGTACCCATGTGCTAGTCAAGGCACAGTTGACCCTGTTTCAGGCATCTTTGCCTTTAGACTGGGGCCGTTCAGTAAAAAGGGATGACATTCTGGCTGCATAGCAATACAACCAATTGTTCCTTAGCGGCTTACGGGGTGTGATGTGTGTTGATTTGGTGGCCCAGTGTGATTCAAGAGTGGGATTTGAAAGGCAGTGGAAAATAAATAGGATCTCTGGGCGTGGGTCCCCATGGTTCTATTCTCCAAAGGGGCACATAAAAGGACACTTTTTGTTTAACAATTTAGGTAGATAAAACTAGGAAGAAATAGTTGTGACATGGCATTTGACTATGGAAACTAAACAGATAGCTTGTTATATTACCCCATAAGAGGTTCTAGCTTGTGGATAGAAGTAAAGCATATACTCATGGCGACCTACGAATTAGGGATAAGATGAGTTTTTTGTTTTAATTTTCCTGATATTAGACACACATCTGAGTTACCTAGCGCAGGGAAGGTCTTAGTAATGCTATCAATGCAGTAAATATGTTGCTTCCATAAATGATAGGAATGACCTTGGGGCAGAAAAGAAAACTGGTTTTACTAATGAAAAGTAGCACAAATTCGACTCTGAAGCTTTGGGAAATTTAACTGCAGAGATCAGTCGTTGCTCGTTTGCAGCTGCCGCTACCGGCGGGCGGGCGACCTCCTCCTCCTTCATGGAGGAGCCTCCCCTGGCTGAGATTATTGCTATTAGAAAAACAATGGAAACCAGGCATGATTTGAAATTCATGTTGGCTAAATAGGTGGGGTAGCGTTAATAGGAAAGGATGCTGTACTTTTATTCCTGGTAATTTCAAATAACTGTGAACCATTATCCACATGAAAATTAGAGTGAAGGAGCTGTACCTGTGTTGTGGGATTGATTAGTGGATGGTTGGGGAGAGAGGGACATGGTTATTACAAACTGCATTTTGATACCAGCAATTATTTCAGGAGTTATAGAATTCATACTTCTTTCCATGTGCCAACTGGAGTGTTGGGCAAAAAGGGCAATGGAAGAAATTGAAAATGTACAAATAAAGGAAGGAAGGCAATTGATACTGGTGGTTCAGAGTACAAAATGAGAAAACAACAGGAGATACAGAAAATAATGAATATTCAGGCTTATGAAGGGCATTAGATGGAAATCAGTACATCGATATATTCCGATTTGTATACATTCAGGGCAGTGTAAAGTCAGATTGTACTCTTCTTGCAGCTTGCAATGTCAGCTTCAGGTGTTCCAGGTTAGGCAGGGCCACGCATGTCTGCTAGATTTAGTAGTAATGAATTAGCATAAGTAGACAGCGGTGACCCCGCCAGGTTTTCAGATCAGGTAGAGAAGCCTATCATCTTTTATAGTAAATTGTGTTGTTGCCATGATTCAAGCTGCCTCGCTAAACCTGCTTATAATAAAATATAAGAGAAGTTTTGAAGAACTACCCTCATAGAATTGGCTGAGTATAGTTCTAACTAGGGCCACTGGAATTATGCAACGGGGAAGATGCAGATTATGCGCTAGGGCTGACTACATTATGCTGCAAGGAAAGTTAAATGATGTGGCATTATGGAGCAGATTTTATGACAATATTAGTTAACTATGTTGTCATTTTTATGGGCGAGCACAAAGCGCTCCGTCCATTCTGTTATCTCTCTCTGGGCTTGAAACCACGCCCATGCGAAGTCAGTCACTTACATTGGTTTGTGGGCTTGCCTTTTAAAATCCGCTTGCTTTCATTTGTGAAAGGCATGCATGCGTCATGCCTTTTCCAGTGTTTAGCCCACCTACACAGCACCGGTAAAGTACCAAAAACATGCGAGGCTCGATGTTTTCAGCCTGGAGTCCGGACTACTTTATCTGTTTATTTTCCACACAGCGCAATCGCGCTGCATTTTACATAGCGCGATCGCGCTGCGTTGTTTTTTGCTTTACAACGCTAATAGCTCTAACTGGAACAAATGCGAGACCCGTTGCATTGAAAATGCTTGTTACTTATGTTACCACTGCATGGGCAAAGGTTTCACCTCATTATTACTAGTTTAACACCCAAACACATCAATAAACAACTGAAAGGGGACCAATCAATTTTATGAAAGATCTTTCACTGCACTGCAATACGTGTGGCGGCTGTTTTTTTTTAGTACCTTTTGATCTGGTTGAGCTAGAAACAATGTTTGATAAAATCTGTATTTATGTGGAAAACGCAACAAACCCTTAATCATGAAGAAAAGCCCACGGCGCAGATGTGCATCCGTCGAGGGGCATAAAGGTGCGGGGCCCTTAGCAAAATAATGGGTATATAATGAAGCGCTTGACTGGACAAGGGCAGAGGCTTTAGGCGATGCTGTACTGAGCTGTCTCCATGATGTTTGAATAAAGAACTGTTGTGCTCCTTGCCAGAGAACTGTAAAACTCATTTAGAAGGTTTTTCTTCAGCACAACCCACATAAATCTATTCTTTATGGGCGACAAGAAGGCATAACAAGAAACGCGATAACGTTATAATTTTTTATAACAGCTCAGTATTCAAGTCGCCACAAATTAGATACAGCAGGAAACATCATCAGCCATTAAAAAGGTAAAATATACATTTATAAGATAAAGGCATTTGAAGATATATTTCACAGCCTCCAGAGCACCAAAGACATTGTTTTTTCCAATACGACCCAACAGCATTTCCTTAAAAAAAACAGCCAAGAGGCTGCTGAAGCATCACCTCCTGACTTCAGCATCTGACAGTCTAGGTGCGCACAGCTCCTTTGCACAACTTTTGACCACAGCAGACCAAGCAGACGGATAACCTTACATATGATGTGCAGTCCAATAGCACAGAAAAGATAAACTCTCGGAGCAGGAAACTCCTCTCTCACAACCTTAAGTCAATTCATCTTGTCTCAAGACCATGAACTGCTCCTGCTCCATTATGGCACTCTGGCCCATACAGAAGAACAACCTCCATTTAAAAACAAGCATTGACAAATCGAGTCCTTGGGTTTTCTCATTTATACAGTGAAAAATGTAGCTCAAACTTTAATAACAAATAGAGGTACAGCGTGTCAGAAGAAATCCAGGCAGGAAGCATGGGCAGATAGATGATAGGAGCATCGAGAAGAGATGACAGACAAGAGATGAGCATACATCTTGACCTGCTGATGCAGACTGGGGTGGGTGTGCTCGTCTACTTTAATTTAGGAATAACAGTGCAACTTGGCCCTGTCCACAGTACAATTTATGACGAGGGTGGGTGCCTAACCCACTAAGCTATCTCATTTGCTGCACAATTCATGATCTCAGCAGGATCTGTACAAATCGGCCCCCAGGTGTCCCATAAATACTTTTCTTCTATTGTTTTTTTTTAATTCACCAATCTTTTACATCTGCACCAGATTTTTTTAGGTTTCACAGTTATTGGATCCAACTTACCTATTGGCCCAGTCATTACCAGTAGTGAACACTATTCAGGGTCATAGAGTCCTACAAACTATAAGATGGTCCTCTGCAGATTCTAAACGAATGGTGGTTAGTGAATGTTAATGTCCACTGGGTATTTCCAGCAAAGACGTGACAATACTTTTTGCATGTAAGGTGCTGCTGGATTTGAGTTTCTTTTTTTCAGCAATTTATTAATTGCTAAAAGATATTGAGACCTTGCTTAGATCTTCTGGGATTCAGACGTCTAAACGAGTTTAAATACATATTGTGGCGAAGCATGCTTTGACTCAAAGCTTTATGTGACATCCTTGTGAAGGGCCTTTTCTCGAACCCATGCGGGTGCTCCTAGTCACTTTCAACCAGACATCTTTTCTGCCCTCTTCTGGCTGGTGAGCGCCACCGTCCACACTCCGGCCTAGCTCGTTATTCTTTGTGTCTGATAAGCAACTTCTTCCGCCTCGGAGGACTACTTTTTGCAATTTAGTCTGATTAATCAACAGCAGAATTTTGGACCAGGTGTTGGAAAATACCATCTAATGACAGACCACGTTGTGCACGACAGAAGTGGTAGGGTTGGCTGTTCAGGGGCCGATCAATAATCTCCATTTCGATGCATGCATTCACTTTTACAGGCAGGTCAGGAGGGGCAGTGTTCCGAGAAGCGCCATAACAATGGGTCTGTAACACGGGTGGCTGGCAGTGTGATATGTTGTGTACATTGAAACTTCTGAACACAGCCAGACCGATGATTCAGTGTGTTATTGCATCTGCTGTGGAATTCCGGGTTCATCATGCAGATGACATGTTCTGTTCCCGGCATTGCTAAAATGAAGAAAAAAAAGTACTCGATGAACCCATAAAGCTGGGGTGTGGGATGATGCTAGGATGGCAGTGCATTTATGGGGAGCAGACAATCTATGCTTTAATTTACAACTTTCAACCCAAATAATTAGACTACAGGGAAGATTGGCTACTAAATGTGTTCTGGTTTACTCAAGTTAGGTTAGGGAGTTAATGCAACTGCTGCAAAGTTCTACCTGTATCTAGCTAGTTTCATTTCATTTCCATTTCGATACTTTATTTCGGGAATAAACCATAAAGCAAGGATAAAAAAAAATCACATTAAAACATTACACTATTTACACATACAATAATAAATAATAAAATAGCAAGTATAATCCCATTCAATACATAATACAATTTAAAGTGCAATGTCAGTGCACACTCCATCGATAAAAACAATATTTTAAGTGTGCATACCACCCAAAGACTTAAGTATTAAAATGCCAAGGACAGCCATTTACTGACGCGCCCTTTTTCTAATTCTCCACATAGATATAAAAAAAGGGAGACGGCAAAGATCAAACATTGTCTGGCATCAGTTTTTAAAATACGAAGGGCAGATAGATGTTCCCTAAAGCCTATGATACGGCAGGCAGGGGCTATCCACTTTCTCCTGCCCTTCAAATATGCTAGACAAAAAAACAAAAAAAAAACTTCTGTTTCCTTATCCGCCCCACAAGAGAGGTAGGCACACCTATCTGGATCCGACGTGCTAACCCATTAAGCAGTGAAGGTAGCAATCAGTAGTGTACTATATCTAAACTGTAAGCACAGCTTTCCAGCTGGGGCGCTGAGGGGGGGGGTCAATCTCATCTACAAATTGTTCTAACTTATAACCATCCTTAGTCTGGAGAAAGGAATCAGCCGTATTCCCAAAGGAGCAAAGAGCTAACATTTGGCTCCTTTTATACTACCAATATTTCTCTTTTAAGTTAGTTTTGCCAATTACGGAAGCTACCTCTGGGTCAGTCCACAGGTCGCCAAACCCCTTCTTTGGTAAAATGTCTTTATTTACCTAATCCAAGGGTTGCTTCCTGAGTCAAAGATACCTAAGACTTCTTCAAGCCGCTCATGATAAAAGTGTAGCTTGGCTGTGACAAAAATGCGTCTCTAATAAAGGATTGGCCTAATCCCCGCCCCCACCTTGACTGGCTTAAGTCCCAAGTCAAGCCTAAGAGGAAGCAGTGGTGTGCTCTTTGGAAGCACTAGCAAGTGGTCTAGGGAGCGGTTCTGAAAAAAAACAGTTTGGACATGTCCTTATACCCCAAGAACTCAGACACATAAAGGGCTGCATTCAGGGATTGCTGATAGTAGATTTGAATTACAGAAGTAATTGGACAGTAGTGTCAACATCTGGGCAGTGCGCGCTCTACGGGCAACTGGAATGCAAAAACTCAGTACTTATGAGATAACGTAATTCATGCATTATGTTGATATGCTGTTGTTTAACCTTTTGCATTGCAGAGTTTAATCCTGAAGACTTATATTCAAGGTGCTTGTAAATACTGTTCATTTGCAATGTATTGCTGCAGGCTTTCAGAGTGTGTCAGGGTGTGGTCCCTTTCCAGGGCCTTCTAGAAACTTCCTCTGGAGCATGACTGGGTGTGGTTTGTGGGCTGGGCCAAGACTCTATATAAGGGAGCCAGCCCAGCTCCACGTGCTCACTGTTCAGAGGTCCTGGTGCAGAGCAGCAGCAACTTCCTGAGCTCCTGTTCCGGAGGCCTACTTTGATCTTCCAGGCCTTGCCCTTTCACTTTGTTGGTGATTCTTGATCAGGGCGGTAAGACGGAGGTCGGGCTGGGCACCCGATTCACGTTCTCGAAGGTTTTCGAGTTCTTGGGCCTATTTGCATGATAAAACATTTTGGCTCTTGTGCGTGTGAATGTGCGCCTGGTGTTTCATGGCAGTTACATGCTGACATATGAATCGGAAAGACGCGATTCTTAGCTCGTGTACAATTCTTGATATTCATTGTACGCTACCATTTTATGGCATTTACAGGGTTGCATTCGAATCAGCAAGACGCGCAATTAATTTCTTGTGCTTAATTCAGGTTATTCATTGTGGGCTACCATTTCACGGCATTCCCTTGGTGGCATTCAAATCGGCAAGCCGCGCGATTCATTTATTGTGCTTAATTCATGTTATTCATTGTGCGCTACCATTTCACGGCATTCGTTTGGTGGCATTCGAATCGGCAAGACGCGCGATTCATTTCCTGTGCTTAATTCATGTTATTCATTGTGCGCTACCATTTCACGGCATTCGCTTGGTGGCATTCGAATCGGCAAGACGCGCGATTCATTTCTTGTGCGTAATTCATGTTATTCATTGGGCGCTACCATTTCACAGCATTCACATGGTGGCATTCGAATCGGCAAGACGCGCGATTCATTTCTTGTGCGTAATTCATGTTATTCATTGTGCGCTACCATTTCATGGCATTCACATGGTGGCCTTCGAATCGGCAAGATGCGCGATTCATTCCTTGTGCTTAATTCATGAATATTCATTGTGCACTACCACTTCATGGCATTCGCAAGGTAGCATTCGAATCGGCAAAACGCGCGATTCATTTCTTGTGCTTAATTCATGATATTCATTGTGTGTTACCATTTCCTGGCATTTACATGGTGGCATTCGAATCAGCAAGATGCGCAATTCATTTCTTGTGCTTAACTCATCTTATTCATTGTGCGCTATCATTTCATGTCATTCACATGGTGGCGTTCGAATCGGCAAGACGCGTGGTTCTTTTCTTGTGCTTAATTCATGATGTTCATTGTGCGCAACCATTTTATGGCATTTACATATTCTTGTGAACAATCAACAATGTGCGCAATTCAAGTTTATGCATTTAAAAAAATCTAAGTGTTAAATTCAGAATGTTACATTCTATGTGTATGTTAAGTCTTTAGTACCATTCCTATTGTTTTCCAGGGAATGTTTGGATGGGCTTTTATCCTCATGTAATGAGGCAGTGTTTGTTCTGGGACATTGTTCTAAAAGGTTCTTGTATTTCTAGAACAGTATGTTTCACTTCATGAAAATTCCATATGAAACATTGTACTAACCATTCTTAATTCTTTTCCTGGTACCTAGATTTCTTGAGGCCTAATTAGAGTCTAGTTCTAGGCCATTCATGTTTCCTCAGTCTAAGTATTATTTCATGTTCCGAGTATCACAGAACTCTAGACTCAACAGGGTGTTATTTCATGTTCCGAGTATCACAGAACTCTAGTCTCAACAGAGTGTTATTTCATGTTCTGAGTATCACAGAACTCTAGACACAACAGATTGTTATTTCATGTTCCGAGTATCACAGAACTCTAGACTCAACAGAGCGTTATTTAATGTTCCGAGTACCACAGAACTCTAGACTCAATAGAGTGTTATTTCATGTTCCAAGTATCATTGAACCCTATATTCAACAGAGAGTTTTTATGAATCTGAATGTGGTTTGATTCTGATGTTGTGTTGTTTAACCTTTGTTTCCTACAGGTCTCCTTCCCAGCTGTTCCCTTCCTAATCCCCTTTTCCCCACTTGGACTCTCTTGACATTCTAATCAGAGTATTGGAGCTGTCTTGTGGTGGACATGTTGGGAACGTGCGCAGACCCTGAGGATCTGGTGACTCTGACAAGTAGTGGGAACTTTGTTGTGCTCTAAGCAGCACCCCCAATGGATTGTGTTAGTTTAAGCCTACATTTTTCAATAAGACAACACCAGTCTAAATGTTCTGTGAGGTTCAACCCGAGGTAGTTGAAAGAATTAAGATTTAAGACTATGGCCCTCATTATGACTTTGGCGGTCTCAAACCAAGACCGCCAAAGCCATGGGTGCCAGAAGACCACTAGTGTTGGCGGTCTTCTGCCTGCCATAATATGGATACTGCTGGATTTCCGCCACATTTAGGGCAGAAATCTGGCAGTAGCCATGCTGGCAGATGAGGCGCCTGGGTGGTGCTACCAACTGCACCCCCCCTCCAGTAGGACGACGCCAGCGGCATGTTGACCAAACAGGTGGCCTGGCAGTGGCCTGCTGGTGGGGTGCTGCTGGTGGAAGCAGCACCCCTTTCCGTTCCCTGCCGGACGACATCCTCACTGGACAAGGTAAGTCAGGCATACGTCAGGGAAGGGGGGTGCTATGTGTGAGTGTGTGGTGTCTGCGTGAATTAATGTGTGTGTGTATGCATCTGAGTGTTGTGGTGTATGTGTGGTGGTATGCATGTGTGTGTGAATGCGTGTATAATGTGGGTATGAATGTTACTGTGAGTGCGTTTCTGCATGTCAGTGTGTATGCGTGTGAGTATGTGTGAGTGAATGCGTGTATGGATGAGTGTGAGTGAATTCGTGTATGGAAGTGGTGGTGCATGGGTGCATGCGTGGTGCGTGTGGATGTATGTGTGCCTGATTGCGGGGGGAGGGCGGCGCTGTCATTTTAGGGGGGCTGGGGTTGGGAAGGCACTGTGATTCTGGGTGGCAGGGGGTTGGCAGGTGGGGCATTTGTGGGGATCAGGTGATTGCTGAGGGGATAGTCTTCTACCAGTGACAGGAAAGGAATTCCCTGTCACCGGTAGCCTTACTGCCACGGTTTTCGTGGTGGTGGTACCGCTGCAAAAACCATGTCCGTGGGCCAGTTCATTATACCACTGGTGGTCATGTGTGGACCGCCATGGCGGTATGAGGGGTGATGTGGCGGGTTGGCTGCGACCAACCTGCCACAATCGTAATATGGCTGTATACACCGCCAGCCTTTTGGCCTTGATACCGCCACATTAACTCTGGTGGTCGAAAGACCGCCATGGTCAAAATGATGGCCTATGTATTTAGTTTTGTCTACATTTATTGCTCGTCCCTTCTGGCTACAAAAACTCTCAAATTGACAAAAGATTTTCTTAAGCCCCAAAGGTGAATTTGCTATTAGAAGAGTTCCTCCTGCAAACATTAGAGCGGATGTCTTAATGTTGGCCAATCAAGGGGCATTTCCATCACGGTAATCCAACTCAGATTATAATGGCCAAAAATGTGTTGAGGGCACCCATGTCAGTCAGCACCTGCCGTAACTTTGACTGGGGAACTAGATTAAATGCCAAATGCAAATCAACAAAAGCAATGTAGAGACGGCTGCCACCCCAGACCACCATTTTCCAAAACATTCATTGGAGTCAGAAGACCTGTTCCACCATAGTAGTACACTCCCAGAATCCCATCTGAAATGGAGTTAGTATCGCTTTCTCACCCATCCAGGCATGTAGCCACCAAAGGAATTTAGTACTAAATAATTTTTGGGAGCAATCAATTAATCTTATCGCCTGCAATTGTGTTGGTCTGCTCAGGAGCCCTTCTTATAAACTGGGATGATCTCACCCACTGCCCAAGATGGAGAGGTTGGTGCATGGCCCAAGATAGAATTGAAAATTAACATAAAATAGGGACCCCAGACATCTATTTCACTAAGGTACAGACCCCTCTGAACCTTGTCCTGCCCAGGAACTTTAGTAGGGACTATATTACAGGTGTAGTGGGATAATGAGGTCCATGCAGGAAACACTGGCAGATTCCACAGTACAGCACTTCGCATGCTGCAGGAGAGCTCCAGGTGCTATATGGCGTCGAGTGCCTACCCCCTCCTTCTCAGGCACAGGTGGTTGAGGAACAGCGAGTCCTATGCAGGCAACACAGGCAGATTGCAAAGTACAGCACATCCTGCGCAGCAGGAGAGCTGCAGGTGGTATATGGCGGCGTGACTGCCTGCCTCCTCCTCCTCCTCAGGCACAGGTGGTTGTAGGACAATGAGTTCCGTGTAGGCAGCACAGGTAGTGTCCAAAGTACAGCGCATCCCACGCTGCGGCAGAGCTCCAGGCACTACAGGGTGGCGTGAGTGCATGTCCCCTCCTCCTCAGTCACAAGTGGTTGTGGGACAATGAGTCCCATGCAGACAACACAGGCAGAGTCCAAAGCACAGCGCATCCTGTGCCGCGTTAGAACTCCAGGTGCAGAGTGCCTCCGTGCCCCCTCCTCCTCAGGCACAGGTAATAGGCAACACAGGCATAGTCCAAAGTACAACACGTCCAGCCAGTTTCAGAGTATATCACTAGTTGCATAACTGTAGAGGCTAGCGCATTTGCTGGGGAATTCTCTGCATAGTCCCTGCACAGTCCCTGGTCACAGTGTTGAATCATCACAAAATAGCTCAAAGGTTTAATGCTATTGTTATAGAGCAGAGCGTGTAACTGTAGATCAGAGATTTCTATTTTAAGTAAGATAGTTAAATGGGTTAATGTTTTTGCTGAAGAGAGCTCCGCTATGCCTGCTTTTCACAAGTAACACTCCCAATCAAATATATTGTTACTTATGGGCCTAAACAAAACGGTTCCAGGCAACCTGCACTCTATGAGTTTGAAACCTTGTAGGTTCCACCTCAAATCTTTTTTTAATTAAAAAGTTGTCTAATTGGGTCCAATTGGTAGTGATAAGCATTTATGATGCAACACAAAAATATGCTTGTATTGTCTGCGATATAAAAGGTTATTATTTATCTACTTTCACACATATGCAAACATATCTATAATTGCCACAGGGTTTATATAGAAAAACATGCCTTAAATACACCCAGAGCCCGAGAAAATCGAAAACATTTTAAAATCCCCACTTATTCCTTAACAATAATGAAGTGGCAATCCACAGGGTGTATCTTTTTTTTTCTTCCCATTGGCTGGGTCGGGCAGTCAATAGTCAATAGTGGTAATCGATATTGCTGAATAGTCATGTAGTATATCAAGGATCCATATTACACACAAAAAAAGCTTAAAGAGGTCCAGGCGGAACTCCCCTCATCTTTTTAATATGAGGTGTATGGCAAGGAGTGGCCCAATGACGAACCATGTTACTTGAGTAGGTAAGGACCACTGTATTTTTTAGTAGAAATCCCTCAGTGTTCACACCTAGATCAAAGAAACCCCTGTTTTAGAACAGTTTTCAGTAATTAACCAAGGGACCACATACTTTATGTTGATGCAAACTAGATGGTACAAGAAAAAACAGCACAGTGGGTCACTGTGAGAGGGCACAGAAAGTGAATGGAGGGGAAGGCTGACATGTTTAGGATCATCAGTAGATTGACATGTAACAGTAATGGTTCAGAAATATGTAGTGAAGGCTGTTATTGCAATCCACAAACCCAGTGTCTAAGGTGAAGTACATAGAGCAGATTTTGGTACTGCAAAAATAGCCACTACTTCACCAGGCCAGGAAAACTCCGTAGAGATGTGTGCAGTGACAAGCAAGTCATGGTTGTAAAGTAAGCCCTGAATTGAAATTACACATATATGTGATAGTACTATCAGATCATTACCCTGGATCAACGGCTTCTGTTACTAAGGATCTTGGCGGTCAGTTGTTAGTGTTTCAATGCTTGTGCTGGGCTAGTAAGAGGCCAATGATCAGTTTGCTTTTTCCTCCAGTCTCATTCTGGCCACAATGACACATGTGAAGTTCTGCTGGCAACACTGATCTGGCTAGGAACCTGCTGGCAGTGATGGTGGAAGGGGCTGAGCTCCCATCGAGTGCTGGCTCTGACTCCGGCAAGTGTTCTAATGGAGGATGGGGCATGGGATACTGACTGGAGACTTTTCTACACAAGGAATCCAACTTAAGGAGGTGTTGCAAAGGTATGTGGGCTCATCAGAGCCTGAATGTGGAGCACTTGTGGTCTGGGGGATGAGGTTGAGTGTTATCATAAGTGTAGTGCTTCTGATGCAATAGGAGACATGAAGTGTGGTTTCGATGTGCAGCAAAAGCATTGGGGCAGTGATCAAGGCAGAAGACATGCCTCGGGATTGACCAAGGAGGACTCTCATGGCTTCAACTCCCTTTCTAAAATGCCCACCATGTTGCTTCTTGGATTGCCTTCATGTGCATATAAAATGATGTATCCTCCTTGCTCATAGCAATGGAAAAATCAGAGGATGACTTTGACAAAGTAAGGTAGAGAGGAGAAAATGTGTCCTTATGATCAGAGATGCTGACTGTGTAACTGTTTGATCCAGGCTTGAGGCTTGGCGTCAGCTCAACATCATGTGATTCTGGGCCAATCACTTAATCTTCCTGTGTCTTACAAAAAAAAAGAATGTGACTCTTTTTTAATATAACTGGTGCTCATGTAAAGCACGCCAATACCTCCTGGTTGAGATTGCACCATACAAAACTGCAAACAAATATGGGATGCATGCATCTATTTCTTGCCTTGTCATTCATTTCTTGTAATAACCTTTCAGTAGATTTACTTTACTTGGTGGCACCAGAATGCAATGAGGATCATCAACACCCATTCAACCCACAAACATACACTTGATACAGGCAATTTTATAGCTGAAAATGAATGCCTGTAATGGATGAAACTAAAAACACTTAAGGACAATGTCATCACCATCTGTGAAGATCTGCTTTCTCCGGGCACAAGATAATTCTAAAAAACAGAAAAGGCCTGAGACCAAGTGGCTCCAGTATATTCCACTGTCCTGCTCCAAAATACCCAGCACCCTGAACATATTCTTCGAGTACGAGCTCCTCTGCTAGGATCCCTCAGTCCAGAATGACATTAGTAAACTTGCCTTACGTCTGCAGACTGCAGAGCAGATAATCCTGAAAGTTGACCATTTTGGACTTGCTCTTCTCTTCTCCGTGACATAGTACAGAACAGAGGCACATCTAAAACCAGGGTGGGCCGTTGCTCTCTGCAGCTAACACTGATTGACGACCATGATGACTCTAACCTGAGGCCTAGCGCAATTCAATCAAACGGAATTCAATTCAAAACGGTCAGCAGAAAAATCCAGACCGAAACTGTAGAATGAGCATTTTAAAATCCCATGAATATTCCCAGGCCAAATCGCAAAGAAAATAAAAAGTAAATATTGATTTGCCCCAAGATTATGGAAGAAAACCATAATTTTATTAAAGAATTAATGTTACTGAAACAGTCTCCTTGCAATGGGCCAGCTCTTCCGAGCGTGAAGGAAAATGATCTTGTTTCTCCTCACCGCTGTCATCATGTTTTCCATCCAATCTTCCAGCCGAAAGTTAGACTACAGTGAAAAACAAGGTATTAGTGGCGCAGGTAACACAATGCAGGGGATGAAATTCACTTTAATAAAATCAGGACTTTCCACAGGTAAACTGAAGAAAATCTGCTGTCCGTCAAAAGCACTCGGCGGTCATTTTAATGCCAGCAGAAATGTTGGCAATAGCGAACAAAAGCAGCTCATTCAATCGTATGTATGAAATGTACAGCCCCAGGGCACAACTCCAGGTCTCACAGTATATTTCAGTCGGCCTCTACTGAGTAGGCCCCGATTGCCATGGCACCCTAAAAATGTGTGTTCCCAAATGACAACATGAAGTTCAGCTAAGCCTATCACTCGGAGGAACCACCTCACCAATATTGTGTGTGTCGTCTTCGGCAAGAAATCAACAAATGTGGTTGTTAATTATCGTGGAGAAATGCATGTCTCAGCTCATACTTTCTCAAAAACCTTACCTATACAATGGTATCGTTTTTGGATAGGTCATAAACATTGAAGTAGAAGTTTTCATTTTCTTCCTTGTCACATATAGTCCTGTTCCCTAGGAAAAAGGCAAGGCTCGCCCACAATATGTGCTTTATAGTTTATACTCTTTATCTCTGGGGAACATTCTTGCCAACTTTCCGGGACCTTAGATTCTCTCAGACTCCTCTTTCTGCTTTTCACTGATCACCAAACTGTTAATCACCACTCAAGCAAAAAAAAGATTTTGCATCCTTTACATTGGCGACTATAGTTTAGCTTTCTTAATATTTCTAGACATTTTCTTGTTTGTTTCACTTCTGCTTCCCTCTCCTGATCTCTTTCCTCCCCTGGCTGGTCACTCCTAATTTACAAACACCCAACTCTCCCAAATTTTTGTATGCTGTGCTTTTGTGTAGGGGAGAGCGAAATGTCATAATTGTAATTGTAATTGTATTTATATAGCGCTTACTACCCCTGACGAGGCACCGAAGCGCTTTTCGGTGAGTAGCACGCTCGAACCCAAGAGGAATTAATGGTGGATTAGTATAGGGAAATATGAGTACAGTATTTGTATTATTATGAGTTAATTTGAGCAGAGGATATATGAGTTTATTAGTTGGATTGATGAGTAATTGAGGGATAGAGGAGGGAATGTGTGTTATATACTTCAGCAGAATGATGCATAGTTTCAGTAATGGTACAAAATTACCTGAAGTGCAAATCTGGCATATGGCGCTGTGTTTCACCATGAAAAGCATTCTCGCGTTCACTCTAGGCAGGAAGATGCATTTTGCAATCAAGGAATGGTGCAAAAAAAGCACCACAAAAAACAGACATTCGTGATCTGTTGTTTGCATTGCTGTGACTCTGCAGTACATTTTTACTGCTGATGATAAATGTGCTATTTTTATTTTTACAATGGGCAGCATGTGATTGCACAATGTGGAGTCATTTCAGGAATTTCGCTTAACCAGAGTAACACGAAATTACTGAAATTATTTGAATTAAGTCAGCGGAGAGCAATTGTTTGACTGCCTTACTTTTGTGTATTGCTCTGCTGTTCGGCTTCTTGGTGCTGAAGGAAGAATGAACAAACATGCACAACAAAGCAGTCATAATACCAGCTGTGGCGGTAAAGGGAAATTTATAAGAAAATAGAAAGTCTTCAGCTTTTGGAAACCATATTGTTATCTGATGACCAGATAGTCAGTGGAAGAAAATTCTATAATATCATGCCTGAAGGTAATACAAATGTCCGCCCTTCGATTTTCCTATTGAATCTTTGGAGACAAATCATCAGAATTGTGGCAGACAATAGTGCACAAGAAATTTGTGAAGGTATTGGAATGTACATTTTGACAATTTTGAGAGAGAGCTCTCCAAAAATCTTCTAGTAATTTGTCTTCAGTTTTCGCCATCTTTCGCAGTAACTGCAGGTCTGTGGAGTTGTTCTAAATGGGACATGTGGCTTACTTATCAATTTTGAATTCGGTTATTGGTGGCTGTTGACTATGCATAATATCCTGAGGGAGACACTGTCCTTTCTGCTTTGAGGCCAAAACATCAAGAAGTTAGTAACAGATTGTTAGACTTTTGTGGAATAAAAGCCTTTATGTACACTTGAAACTCATCAGTATGATTCACTATTTTTAATATTTGTATGTTAATGCCTCCAGTACTAGTAGACGTGCTCACAGCATCACTGCACCTTTTTGCCTTCACTTTATGAAGCATCTAGAAATTAAATTATAATTATTTTATTGACACACCAAGCCTTTGTGGATTATTAGAAACATTAATTTTACTATTGGAAATTCTGATTCCCTAAATAAGTTTTTTTAACCTACTATTAAACATAGTCTAGAGATGAATGTGTTTTCTTTCTTCAACACTTAATAACGCATAACAGACGTAGAGATGGCTCATCTGCAAGGCATGAACCTCAAGACAGTGAGGTGTGCTGCAACTGTAAGATCCCTGCGGCACACTTTCAGGACATGGAATGTTGTAGCATTTTAAATAAGCTGAAGATGCTCCTCTTGAAACAGAGCAAACGAATCACGTATATTTAGCTCAAGAAGTATATACATGGTAAGTGAAAAAACACCTGGACCTTTGGAAGAACCTCTGCTAAAGCAAAAATGAATGATGAAGTTCAAAATAAAAAGACTTATCTTAACAAGTGCTAACATCACAGGTCCATGTGTGAATACAGTTCCCTAAGAAGATGATAGACTCTAAACCAGGGGTACCAAAGTCAATCAGTGGCCAAAATGTGATAGCAAGATTTCCATCTAGAAGCTGGAAAAGCGAGAGAGTACTATAATGTTTATATTCCTTGAATTAACTTTCAAACTCATTTTCAATTGCAATTGAAATAAGACAGTCCAACAAGGTCTTCCTTGTCTGCTGTGAGTTTAGCTTGCTCTTATAAAGCACATTTGAAAATGTATATGCACGAAAAAGAGCATTTTCATTCAATGATAGTAGATAAAAATGAAAGAGCATTGTCCTAGGGAGGAACCCAGGGAGACTACGCAAATCAATGTAGTAATGAAGAGGGGGATAAAAGATGCATGTTTATGTTCTGACAAGAGCAATTCAGCCAGACACGAGGCAACATCCTGAATACCTCTCTGATGGAGCCCTTCGAAAAACGTTCAGGGTCAGTAGAGAAGGAGACTTTTGAAACGTTTAATAAAATCAGTGCCTTGACCACTGTTGATGATGGTTCCCACCTTACGTTGTTTGAAATAAATTCTTAACATGAATGGGTATATATGTGGTCAAAATTGTGAGTGGCTTTTATAAATGCCTGTGGGTGTCTAGGTAGAATATCAGAAACAAAGATTACATTGGACAAATTATCATGTTAAGAATATAGAGGACAAAAATGTCTTGAAGGTAAGTTTTTATATGTAAGCAACGTTTTTCTATATATAACTCCACATATATGTACCTCAACGACATATATATCTTCAAGGTACGTCGATGTGGAGTTAAGAATATTAAATCTATACTCACCTATTTGCACTTAACTTCTCTATATTTTGGTCATCAATATTTACGACCCAATATTCTGTTTCCACAATATTTTTGTTTCAAATATTCTGTCACTGATCCAGCCTGTGTCTATTCAACCACAAATTGTTTTAATAGCTTTGAATGTTAGGATTATTTTAGGATAGGCTATTATTTGACATATTATCTGTGTGAATGTTTAGTATCTTCATACAGGAGTAATGGTGGGGCACTTATATTGATTAGGTATTACTGAGGGAACGCTGAAATCAAGGAGGGGTCTACAAGAGAACCAGAACAGATATTAGGAGTACACTGAAAGTCCCCGGTTGCAATTAGGCTTTTTGGTTTCTCCCAATGTTCACTACACATTTTGAATGTTGGATAAGGATTATAATCAAGCCATGATAATCACCAAACATTAAGTGCTAATGATTTCCAAAGTTTTTTATTACATCAGAATTAAATGATTTTAAAGGAAGATATATTTTCACAGTACTGTTTTAAAGATCCAAGTGATCCTGCTCAATCAAGTTAAACAATATGGAAACCCATGGCATGGTTTTTGTTCTGGTTTATTGAATATCTGGGAATCTAAAGCAAGAGTGATACAATATCCTCAATCAATTTAAATATAATTTATTTCACCATCAGGGTTATAACAGATTTGGCTAGAAATATTTTTATGGAGGCTTGTCACAATATAAATAATTACTCAGTTTAATATTGGCAAAGCCAAGTGATATTTCTGATCAACAAAGTCTAATTTCATATACAAAATGTCATTATTACAACTAGCAAAACTGTCCAATTCTTCCTCCACAAGGGCACAAACCTGCTTACCCAGGGACATTTAGATCAATTGTACTAATGCACGAAATGTCAATGAATTTTCCACTGTTGTCATATGGTAAATATGTATAACATTAACCAAAATGTTTGCGCTCCATTTCTTTTGAACATTTATTGTGACAGAAGGAAAGAATAATTAATTATTCCAGAAACACAAATAGTCCAGAATTCGGCCCTTTTTTGTTTCATTAGCACAGCAGAAATGTGCTTCTTGCACAGATTAGACAATGGGGTGGATTATGTGCCAGAAAGGGGCATGCTTACATTTGAGTTGCCTGCAGGTATATTAAATGATCTAACCAAAAAGCTACTTCTGATTGGTTGAGGTTAACCAATCAGAATTGCTTAATTTGGGTAATTTAGCAATCCGGCTGCCTTTAACCAACCAGAATTAGTCTAGGTGCGTGAATCTTTTAGATTGCTTGCTGAGAAACATTCAGAATGAGATTGTCCTGTCCCTGTTTCGGCTCCCATCCAATCACATGCTGTCCATGTTAAGGGTATAGGATGAACCAAAAACTTACAGCATTAAGTGGTCCATCCACAGATACCACCTTGATTTTTCGCTTTCCGTGGGTGTGAAAGCGAATCCTGGAGAAATGCCTGATTTGCCTAGTAATTTGCTTCCTCATTGAAACTGAAAAAACAAATTAGTCATTCCTAAACTGGAAACTGATTCGATTTCTGGGAATCAATGTCGATTTTAACTTAAGACAAGAAAATGGACCACTGTCAAATTAAACCTATTGAGAGATTATTATAGTCACTGTCATGATTTATTAAGACATTTATTTCAAACGAGCCTAGAATGTGTGAGGTATTTACTGTATCCAGTAAATACTGACACAACAAGGTGTTTACCTGGTACAATAAATACATGCTATTTGAAGGATTCCTCCCCGCATGTTTTTCACAAACTACATTACAGAAGGTTACAAAGTGGTTTGGGTGGGTATTGGAACTTACTTATCTATTTGTAGTCTGTGCATATGTATGTTCTTGAGATGAACACGATGCAGCATAGCAGTTATTATAAACTATACACAAGGAGACAGTTCTAAAATCATGCTACAAGCAAATCTTGTTTGTTAATATGACGGAAAATAATTTGGAAATTTGAAACTGATTAGATTGTTTAAGGCACCAAAAACATTATTTCTGGTATGAATTACCACCTGGAAGATGCAGAGGCACAGTCTAGCAACCCCTAAATCCCCGCAATGAGAAAGAATGCTAAGGGAAGTGAGGACTCCTTTTAGTTTGCATTCACAGGCTTTAAATCCCATTTGAAAAGATTATTGAGAGAAATCACTATGGGCCACTTGATGAATGAAGTCCTTGGACTGAACATACTTAATAGGTTGCACAGTGACCCATGTGCTACAGTAATATCCCGTTTTAGTGGTGAATTAACTGATGTACTTGAGACAACCAGATGAGTAAGATGGTAATGTGTCCTCAACTCTTTCTTATTTAACCTTAACAGTAATACCATCAGCCTAAATCTACATATGACATCAAAGGACCCCCTGAATATTACCATACACACATCCCACTGCACTTGTACATGGACGAGTTTTAGTAGCCAATGTATTTTTAATTTGTAGATCTGCTAGATATGGCTAGGGTTTAATTTGCCTACATTCACAAATTAAAGTTAATCAAACGAATAAAAAGAGTAGGACCATGATTATTCAATGTTGCCCTTTCAATAAACTAAGATCATCTACATAGTTAAGACTAGAATTTAACAAAAACCCTTCTTGGAAGGATCACATTAAAAGCTAAATTGGAAAGATGAGCAACCGCCTTTTTGCTATGTTCTCCTTGGTGTACTCTTTAATGAAAAAGTATATAAAACTAAATCAGTAGCATTGCTGTGGTAGGAAATTGTTCTTGAGGTGACTTGAAACATCAAGGGCCATATTTATACTTTTTGACGCAAAACTGCGCTAACGCAGTTTTTCGTCAAAAAAATTAGCGCCGGCTAACGCCATTCTGAAGCGCCATGCGGGCGCCGTATTTAATCAATGACATTAGCCGGCGTTAGCCGCCGGCGCTGCCTGGTGTGCGTGGAAAAAAACGACGTACACCAGGCAGCGCCGGCGTAGGGGGATATGGAGCTTGGGCGCCAAAAAATGGTGCAAGTCAGGCTGAGGCAAACTTTTCGCCTCAACCCGATTTGCGCCATTTGTTTCGACTCCCAACCCCCATAGAAATGACTCCTGTCTTAGCAAAGACAGGAGTCATGCCCCCTTGCCCAATGGCCATGCCCAGGGGACTTATGTCCCCTGGGCATGGCCATTGGGCATAGTGGCATGTAGGGGGGCACAAATCAGGCCCCACTATGCCACAACAAAAAAAAATAATAATAATACTTACCGGAACTTACCTTAATGTCCCTGGGATGGGTCCCTCCAGCCTTGGGTGTCCTCCTGGGGTGGGCAAGGGTGACAGGGGGTGTCCCTGGGGGCATGGGAGGGCACCTCTGGGCTCCTTCCGAGCCCACAGGTCCCTTAACGCCTGCCTTGTCCAGGCGCAAAAAAACGGCGCAAAAGCGGCCGTACGTCATTTTTTTTGACCCGCCCACTCCCGGGCGTAAATTTTGCCCGGGAGTGTAAATACGGCGCACATGCCTCGGAGTCAATTTTTTAGACGGGAACGCCTACCTTGCATATCATTAACGCAAAGTAGGTGTCCACGCTAAAAAATGACGCAAACTCCATGGACTTTGGCGCTAGACGTGTCTAACGCCAAAGTATAAATATGGAGTTAGTTTTGCGTCGGAATTGCGTCAAAAAAAACGACGCAATTCCGGCGCAAACAGAGTATAATATGCCCCCAAATACTTTTTGTATGTTTTGTTCCAGTTTATTAAAATTTTACTCCACAAATATAATTCAGTCATGACAAAATGTGAAGTTGTACATAATCAAATAACGACAATTTACTGAAAAATATCAGTATGTACTAGTAAAAACATCCAACTTGTTTTACAACTGCTGAAAATCATCTGTGAACTTGGCTCATGTTCTGAAATAAAAGTAAGACTCGTTGTCTAGTAGTACTGGCCTTGTTATAAGTAGTACTGTGGACTGCTTGCAAAACATTTCACAATCTGAATATGACACGAAAATGACATACTATCAAAATATAGCTACATAATGAAATAAATAATAATATTGCTATTAAAGTAATAGAAGCAACCATACTGAAAACGTCCCATACGTTTTGAAACTTAGGCTGTTTTTACACTTGAAGTATATGCTCTTGAAGCTAGAGTAGATAGCTCTTGTAACCACGAAACTATTTCTAGCTTGTACTTGTTTGTCCAATTAAACAGAATCCCTTTTTTCTTATAATTATTGCTCTCATATTAAATTTTCTTTTACCTGAAGCGAGCAAATCATCTTGGGTCAGATATTTAAAAGTACGAAATTCGAAAAATCTGAAACTATTTCACACTTGTAGAACAAGTACAAAAGTTGACAACGTTATACAATTGTGCTTATCATTTGCGTGCAATTTACACATCGTTGATGGAGACCAAATAAACCTTAGTTGTGACATTTTAACAATAATGTTCATGCCAACTTCTGCCACCTAAAGATAGGAGTTTCTAATCAGATTTTTTAATTGGAATAAATAGTAACAAGGCTTGCATTATCACACACCTTATCCTTTATGCTTGTATATACATTTTTAGATAAGCCTCATTGACTCTCTAACTCAAAAGTAACTAAAGGTTTGGTGTACGAAATATTAATGCACAAACAGTGGTCGCAAATTATGCATCAACTTTTTGTGAAAATACAAAAAATGTTGTGAATTGATCTAGCTAGATACAAATAGGTCGGTTCACAAATTTCTGAATCATACTGGGTTGCAATCCAACTTTTCTCAGCAATATTCAGCTTAGTCACAAATTGCAACTCTCTACAATTAGCAGACCACCATATCTTTGATCACATTTAAATAAAGTAAACTTTTTTCAAATGTAGTCTGTTCTTCTTAGATGAAATGATGTTACATTTAAAATGAAAACTTCACATTTTTTAAGTTTGTTTGAGAGTTGCCAGTAGAGCTTCTCTAACTTATACTTCCATTACTTTTCAATGTTTTGCAGCAGTATTTCAGCTGCAAAACATTGATACCACAACGATTCACTAAAATGGACGCCATAAACACAGCCCTTCCAAATATTATATTTTACACCTTTCTAAACCCATTTTCAGTAAACTGTTCCTGAGTCACAAAATGAGTTTAGTACATTAAAAAGTCATGTTGTGGTTCCAAACCCTGTGATTCTGAGAATTGCTAGCTTTGCAACCACAAATTGGCTTTGAATATCAGGCTACTCGGTCTGGCTTACAAATATCTTTTTACTAAAGGAGTTGACTTGAGGAAATGTTGAAAAATTACTTGATAGTGAAGATAACAGAAGCATAAGTACGTTGTTTATTGTGCATAATTTAATGATACTTAAGGTCAGTCAAAGAAGAGGTACACTCGAGAAGCATGTCTCATCGCCCATAAAAGGCATGCTATTTTTTCTGTATTCAGTAAACATATATGTGTTTCGCGCTAAATCGAATATATTCCTGAAATTTTGAAAAATGCTCCTTTTGATTTTTCTTCACCAACTTACTTTTCACTAAGAGACAATGAGCAGTGGTCTGTAAAGTGCAGTTCCATTTAAGTTAAACATGGACATTGACAAAATTCCACAGATGATGTAGAAAAATGCATTCTTCCACTCAAGAAAGACACGCATTGTATGCTCTTGGAACAGATAATGTAATGTCTATGCACAAAAAGCACTCTCTTGTCTTTTCAGCTCCTTAAAAATGTCAATCATTTCAAGGATATTTTTGAGTAAACCCAGCAATGTTATATTGCTCTCACGAATGCATTTAAAGAAGTGCCACACTCCGATTCTAATCAAATCAATAGATTATTTGGTTTACACCCTCCGGGCAATCATTAAAACCATGCTTCGGTCACAACACAATTCATTCCCTAAATTAAACTGCTGAAATCAGGCTACAAACGCGTACATTTAGCCTATAAAACCACTCAAAGTTACATTTTGTCAAAAGTTCGAATAAACATCATAATTAGTTGTGTGGAGTTGCCAGGCACGTAAAGTGCCAAAACCGATGCAGTGGAAGTAATTCATGTTTCTGCACAGCTCGAGATCCTGCATTACAGCCCCTCACACTACCATGTAATATTGCCTAAGGTTCAAGGTACTCTGCCACAAACCTGGAAGTGTGTGGAATCTGCACTTCAGGTACTCCACAGGTGTGCTACGTATATACCCAAGCGGGTAAGTATGCAGTGTCATGGTGTGTTATGCCACGCATCCAATAAAGCGCTTCAGCACCACATGAGGTGTATGAAGCGCTATACGAATGCAATTAACAAGTGCCTTGCAAATAATGTGCTCGCTTGCCACATGTCCAAGTTGTTTTAAAGTTAGAAATATGCATTACAATGTGCAGAACAAAATACTGGACTAAGATAGAAATCAAAGGAACGAAAATCCTCTGGAGGATAGTGTGTGCCCTGGTTCTATTACTGTCTTCTTAATACTACAAGAAGCTTCAACATGCACATTTTGAACAAATGTATTTGCTACAAAAGGAAATAATCATAAACGTGAATGTTCGGGGAATTTGTAAGAAACGGTCATTTTCCTCCTATTCACCTCTCTTGATGTGCGTGTTTCTCTTCATACATTACTTTTTGGATACTATTTATTTGTAAATGATGCATGTTCTAAGTCTAGATTCCCATTATTTTGCTTCCTCTTGTTGATGTTATAAAAGTTCAGCAGTTGACTCTGTACAGTTTTGTGAATTCATAAAATACGAAATAAAGATGAATTATCCTGATTTAGCCAGGCTGCTGCAGGTGTGAGGAAGAAGCAGAGGCTGGCAGCGGTGCGGAGGCGGGGCCATAGTGGGGACCCGACAGGGAATGAAAAGCTGCCCAGGCACACATGCTCAGAGCAGTCCCTCTCCTTTCCTCCTCTCTCGCTGTCTCTTTTCTTCCATTAATTCTCTCTCTTTGCTACCTTACTACCTCCTTCCCTCCCTCCCTCTCTTTCTCTCTCTCCTCTGACCCCTCTCTCTCTCGCTCCCAGTGCTTAATTTGTAAATAAAGAGGTGCCGGTGCTCAAAGTCCTTCTCTTAAACAGGAGACTGTTGTAATTAAATCTGCCAGCACTGAATACTGAGTCAGCGTAATCCTGAAGCCATCTCGGGCCTCTTCAATCCATTTACGGCCACCCCTGCCCCTTCAGTTCATCCTGCAACTTTCTACTTTCTCCCTTTGTGACGCTTTTTAGTTTTTCCTTTTTCCGTCTTTCTCATATGTGTCTTTTGCTCGCAGCAAATGCTTGAAGCATAAGAATAAGCCCCGGCCCTCACAAATAAGTGCTGGTGCTCAGCACCGGAAACAACAAGCACAAATTAAGCACTGCTCGCTCCCCCTCTACCTCCTTCCGTCTTCCGAAGCGTCAGTTCCTGTTGCAATTAACCTCTGGGAGCTGGGAAAGTGACAGAAGCAGTGGCTCTTAGCACCCAAAACTGGCCTGCAATGGCTCCAGTCCAGGGGGAAATGCACGATGGAATAAAGGCGAGCCCGGCCCCGGCAAGAGTGGTGTGGGAGATATGTGGGACCGTGTAGGGATGGGTGGTGTGAAATTGGTGTGAGGGTGGTGCAATAGTGGTGCAGGGCCTTGTGTGGGGGCGAGGCATAAATGGAAGCGGCAAAGGGCAGTCAGGGTGTAGGATACAGAGATCACGGGCATGCAGTAGAGGGACTTTGGGCCAGATTTAGGAGCCCCTAGTGCCTCCTCGCGCCACTTTAGAATCATTTTTTTACATTAATGTGGCCTAACAAGGCCAAATCACAGCATCACATTTACAAAGTGATGCAATCATACATTGTGCCACTTTGTAACCCCTTGCGCCACATTATGCCTGCACCTGGCATAATGTATGCAAGGGGGGCATTCCCCCAATAGGTGGGGCTGAAAAATGTCACAAAGAAATCTAAGAGATTGCTTTGCATCATTTTTTTAGCACTTTCAACACCTGCTCAGAGGAGGCGTTAAAAGGAGGCACACTATTATTCATAATGGGCCTCAATGGACTTTGCAGGATTAGCGTCAAAACTTTTGAAGCTAATCCTGCATAGCTCCGAACTAGCATCAAAAATCTTGAACCAGTTCCCTAACCACTGCCATTCTGCACTGCATCTTAGATACAGTGCACACATGTCTGCGTTAGGAGGGCACTAAGGGGTGCAAGAAAAGTGGCACTGCACTGGGTGCAATGCTAATTTTCTTAAATCTGACCCTTTATGTTTCCTTCAAGTCAGACCTTAAATTCTACAAAGGGCAGTAGTTGCCCGGCTCTCAGATTGGGCATTGTTTCAATGGAAGTTTACTGTGTTGGAACTGTAGACATCGTGGTGGGTATGGTGAGCGCAGGAAAGGTGAGTATAAATACTGTTTATTTTACAGTACGTGAACCACATAACCAATCAATCACAAGACAACTGCTAAGGCGCCTCCCATACAGTATCAACATCCTGCCTCATGTCATGGATGGGCATCATCAATGTTGAAATTAGACCCAGGGGTGCTCCCCCACTGGCTAGACAACTGGTGCAGCCCCACGACAGCCAAGCATATGGTTGGGTCGAGTAAGGGGCTTCAAGTGATAGGGCGAATAGCCCACCTAATTGCACATCCTTGAAGCACTACAGATACAATGTACAAGTATGTGTATTTCATCACATGATGACACATGCCTGTATACAGTTGGACTTCCAAGCATGCTGAGGACTATCAATAACAGGGTGTATGAATGATAACTGGGGTCAGGAGCAGGACCTGTGTATGCCTAGATGGCAGCTCTTGGGTAAGGATCAGAAGACAGCTGCGGAACGCCATCACCGAACCACTGACCAGCCGACTGCAGCTAGCCCCTCTCTGGGGCTGTCATTGTTTCATTGCATTAGCTACAGGGTTGTACAAGCACCCTGTGACGTGCCTCTAGATCAGTGGTCTCCAAACTTTTTAATTCTGTGCCCCCCCAGTTGAAAAAAAAAAATCAGTGGGCCCCCCTCAGAACTGTTCACAATAGTTTTATAATGATGGCAATGTTTAAATATGTCTAGACGTATTTAAACATTGCAGTTAAGTAATTTACCTTTTAAAAAATGTAATAACAGGTTTCTGCTTAAAACAAAACACTGTTATCTGTGTAATGCTTCTTTTGGCCAGAGCCTGGTGCCACCCCCGGGATCACTTCGGGCCCCCCCCCACATTGCCCCCCCACCCCAGTTTGAAGACCCCTGATCTAGATGAAGAGCCAATGTGGCTACGAATTAGTTGTTGGCTTCCCTCTTCATGGTTCTATACTGGGCCTTGAACAACTTTTTCACTTAAATACAATATGCACATACATGCCCTAGTCAGTGGTTTATTTGAGCTGGTGGTTTCCGGTGAGTGCTTGGCACCGGCACCTAATTGCCAACACAGGCACTTATGACAGTCTGCTACAAGGTGTGGTTGTCTGGCTAATGTAGAGATGGCCTCAAAAAGAGTTAATTATTAATTCAATTTTCATTAAAAATGACTGCTATCTGCCCCCAAAGTCATCCTGGCATAGTCTGAAGTCTCACACTTGTAGGAGTGTGATGGTTGGTAGCTGTGTTGTTTCTATCTTTGGCAGCATGGCAGGGGCAATGTGTGGTGCGAGCTGCAGTGGCCTCCTGACAAGAGCCCTGGCACTCATTTTTTTTTTTACAAACTAAGCACTGACACAAGTACGCAATGTCCTGCACCTGACCGGCTGTTCACACTCACCTACAAAAGTAACCTGACGGTGCATGGACACATCTTTCTCTGAAAAAAAAGGAAGACGAGGTTGACAAGGGTCTTATGAGTGAAACCGTCTCCAATTTAATTTTCATTCCTCAAAACAAAGAATTGAATTGCTCTCCTTTCTTGATCCTGCTTGTCTCTGCCATCACTCATCTGGAAGTGCTGACAAGGCAGGATGCACAATAGTTTTCTCAGCATTAAGTTTTTACAAATGACCCACATCACCAACTGCACCTGGGTTTGTGTTGTTTAATTTAATATTTGCATGCTTGAGCAGTGAACCACACTCCAGGTGCATCACTGTAAAACTTTTCCAACATACAGCCAGGTTGGTATATTTCCAAGACTTCACTTCCCAGAGGTAATGCTAACAAGTAATCTTGAGGAAATGTATCCAGCTGAATTCCAAAGCACCCGAAATTTAAGGCTTTTCTAGACTCGTGAAGCCTTCAAACTCTTAGGGAATGGGAAGGCTACAGATGCTCCGTGTCCTAGGACTTCTCATCAGTCGTGCGGATGCTCCCAGAGAGAGGGCGGTGGTGTTGGCTGTTGCTTTTGTCATTGTGCTCACTATATGTAAGAGAGAACCTAGTGTTGTTTCTTCAGGTCCATTCTAGACTAGTTTGCAACCTGTGGTGTGGGGTCCTCTAGGGGTCGACGATATCTTTTCAAGGGGTCTGCGATGCTTAGAAAACTAATTAATATTAACATTAATAAAGTACATATAAAGAACTAAGCAAAATATAAAATTGAACATTGTAAAACGTTCTGTAAGTGTGAATGAACTTGAACTTGGATGCTAAAAATTAGGATCATATCCTCCCTTTGATTCTTGGAGCAGTGCAAGTGCATGAAATGGAATTTAGTGTGGGCGACTGGTGAACTCGGGTCAGCAGTTTAAAGTGGTGACTCAGTGAGGATCCCAGTAGTAATTATGTCGGGACACAGAAGGAAAGAGGTTAAGAACCCCCGTTCTTACTTAACAGCTACATTTTATCTTTTATTTTATTTCTTTTTCCGAGAAAGGCAGCACCGTTGTAAAACAAAATGAACCTCTGTTTACTGAAAGCGCTTGAATTGCATAACTTTAAAGGAGTGTTACCATTCCTGGTGTTTGTAGATAACAAAGCTTTTGTCGGAGGTTATTTATTGTGACAAAAAAACTCATGTTTACGCATTTATGCATGAAACTCTGAGTTGATTGCATCTGGGAATTGAAAAACATTTCACCATTGTGCTGTGGAAATGTTAGTTTTGGGATTTGTGTGAAATGTGTACCTTAGCAGATAGTTAGTGTTGTGATAGTGCACCCACATGTTTATGTGGACAGTACCTGTAATGTCTACAATGTTACTACTTCTTCACTGCTTAATTTAAGCACATGGTTGGAGGTGGAGCCCACTAACAGGGGTGTAACAGAGAACTCTGCAGCCTCTGCGGCGCAGCGGGCCCCCAACCCTTCAGCGGGCACCGATTCAGCCCAATGCCAATGAATATCTGTGAGAAATGAGGGACTACGTTGCCCCACATAATGTTTTGTAGTGGGGCCCTATCATTTTGTGCTTCGCCAATGGCCTACTGACACTTATTTTTGGAGACTGACACTTATTTCTCCCCATCAAATTTTGATCCAGTGCAAATGAGTGAAAGGCACACGGGGGGAAGGAGGATGAGATAAGGCTGAAAATCTGCACCAAGTGGAGCACAAAGTGAAATAAAGAGTCATGGAGTGTTGCGGGGAGTAAAAAGAGACTGGAGGTGCAATCAAGGCAATGTGGCTTTCGTATTCAGTAGCACCAGCTCTGGGCTTCTGTGCATAACTTTGAGCGCTGGCACTTACTTTTCAAATTAAGCACTATATTGCTATGGGTAAGTGTTTAAGGAATGCTAATCAAGGTTGCTTTGCAGATGAGGTAGGCCTCACAGAGCAGGAGTCCTTGCAAGGAACTGGAGTGGGGCACGAGCTTGGGAAGGTGGTGTGCATGGGTTGTGGGCTGCGATGAGTGATAGATGTCAAGCATGAGCAGTCCACCACCTCTGCCTGGCACTCTCTTGTGGCAGTGGGATTTTTTTTTGCTTTTCAAATAGCCATTATAAAGGCATTTTTTTTAAAATTTCAAACGTTTCATCCCACAAAGTTTCCAAATTTTAAGAAGAAACTAGTCAAACTTCCAAGTTACACAGCTTAGTAACTTTGCACACCTGTAGAGACCATACTATCAGGATGGAGACATTGGTGTCCCTCATGAGGCAGCATCTGCAATATGTGCTGCACCTGTTCAAGACAAGGCTCATCACAGTGGTGTTGCAGGTGCTCAGCATAAGTCACATCAATCCCTAGGCCAGGGATGGGCCCGGAAGAGTGGTGCCAGCACATTGTTTTTACTTCCTCAGTGTCTTTCCAAAAACGTTCAGCTGCTGCTCGCATTGTTATGGTGGTTTACTTCTTTTACTCAGGCTGGTAGGTTTATCCAAGGAATGTTAATGCTAAACCATTAAGAGTGCAACACTCTCATCTGGATCTAGAAGACTGTCTCTGCCCTCTCATCCACTCAGCTGTTTATCCCGTTATCGCCTACAGGAAAAAAGACTAAAAGTCACATGCTTAAATTTAATTTTGCAAGCATGCCAAGAGCCACTATGACATTCCTGGCTTTGCAGCCTACAGCATGCTGCATTGTGGGGCTTTGTAGTTTAGCTTTTAAAATGTTCATTTTGGGTACAAAACCTCCACATGCAAAGCTCTATTCAATATGATGCAGTGGCGGCTGCCACTGAACTGGGAGGGCAGGGCGGGGATCGGATCTGAACAGGTCGGTGGTAAAAAAAAATCGTGGCAGTGGCCTCAAATCTCAAAGGTTGGGGAGAGGTGTGGGGCAGAGGGTGACAGAGGAAATAATTTAAAAAAAATCTTACCTGTCTGCTGCCGGCTCCCTTGCTTCTCTTCTCGCTCTTGATGGTGTCCCAGTAGTCTCTGGGACACCAGCACAGGCTCCCCATGCAATCCTGGCTCTGCTGTCATGCTATGCCTAGCATGAAAGCAGCACCAGGAATGGTCTCAGCGGCTTGGTCTGCCACTCAGACAGTGCATTGGAGACTGTGAGGTTTCTCCAACCCCGCTGTGCAACACAGCTGGGTTAGAGAAACCCAAGGGTACATGTCAGTTTGGCCTGCCTAAGACAGCTGGCCAAACTGACATGCAGACTTTAGTGCAATCCACTCCTCCATCCATCTCCCATGGCCCAGCCCCGGCCCGCCCTTCCTTGCACATGCTGGTTGAGCCAGCAGCTGAAAAATAAAACGATAATAAAATATCACTTTATTTTTCAGCTGCTGGCTCTTAGACAATGGAACAACGCTCCTTCGCCATTGCGGACGACCCGCTGGGATGGCTGCGGAAGCGCTTCCGCTGCCACGCTGCCACCCTGACCTCCCTCCGTGACATCTGATGACCCACGCTGATGTCATCAGAAGTGCCCCATACAGGCTGGAAGCTCTGCTTCCAGCACGTCCTGACGAGAAACTGATTGGGCCCGTATGCCCCCAAGGGGACCAGAAACCACTAAGCAGCAGGTATTTTTTAAAAACATTTTACATAAGGGGAGCAGCCCCATAGGCAAGGGTTGCTCCCCAGGGAGGCAAATTATACTAGGCCATTTCTGCCATCCTTGGGGGCAGATTAGCCTATTTCTATTAGGCCAATATGCCCCAAGGGGGGGCAGAAACAACTAGACACCAGGGATTTTTTTATACATAAGGGGAGTGGCCTCATGGGCAAGGGCCGTGCCCCATGGGGGTATATTATATTAGGCAATTTCCATCCCCCTTGGGGGCAGATCGCCCATTTTTTTGTTAGGGCCATCTGCCCCCAAGGGGGGCACAAAGCACTTAGGGGCCAGGGATCATTTTGTGTGTGTGTGTGTGTTTCATTTGGGGGGACGGCCCCTTGGGCAAGGGCTGCTCCCCATGGGGGCACATTACTGTTGGCCATTTCTGCCCCACTTTGGGGGCAGATTAGCCTATTTTTATTAGGCCCATCTGCCCGGGGGCAGAAACCACTTAGGCACCAGTGATCGGTGTGTGTTTTGGTTGGGGGGGCAGCCCATTGGGCACGGGTCGCTTCCCCAGGGGGCACATTACCGATGGCCATTTCAGCCTCCCAGAGAGGGCACTAGACACCAGGGAAGATTATTCTTTTTTAAAAAAGAGGGCTATACCCCCACCCCAAATAAATGGGGACAAAGTTGTTCTGCCCATTGGGGGAAGATGGGGTATTTACCCCCAATCCGCATCCCGCGGGGGCAGAAAGCCCACTAGATGCCAGGGGAATTACAAAAAAGTAGAGGGGTGGGGGCTGCCAACCACTATGGGCATGGTTATGCTCCCCACCCCAACTGAAAGGGGTAATAGTCTTACCCCCCCCCGGCAAACTAAAGCATCTCATCCCAATGACAAGCAAGAGGACATTTGATTCTTTTGATTTGATTTTATATTTGGGCCAAGAGAGCTTGGCTAACTCCCTATATTGTGCCACTTGCAATGATGAGTGGCTGAACTTTTTGGACTTTTGTACGCTGCCACCTACAAACATCTACCAGACATCTGAAAACTAAACATCTGGGTGAGTCCAGGGTGATGTGCTTCACATGCACCCCACACCATTTTCTCACCCACAATGCCCTGCAAACCTCCAACTTTGCTTGAAATCACACATGTTCCCTACATTTTTGTGATGGAACCTTCTGGAATCTGCAGGAATCCACAAAATTACTACCATCCAGCATTGCCACATCTATACCGATAATAATTCTGTCCCACTTATCAGTCTAAGAACTTTTTTTTAAACTGCCCTTTTTAGATCGGCTGTAGTTCCCCCTCAATTTTGACATGTGTTGCCCATTCCCTGTCACAGACACTTGGCCCACCTACACAAGTGAGATATAATTTTTATTGGGAGACCGAGGGGAATGCTGGGTGGTAGGAAATTTGTGCTGGTGCTTTGATCCCACACAGAAATGTGAGGAAAATGTGATTTATTTAGTGAAATGTGAAGTTTGCAGGGGATTCTGGGTAAGAAAACACTGGGGACATGCAAGGCACACCTCCATGGACTCCCTCAGGCGTCTAGTTTTCAGAAATGTCTGGGTTTGGTAGGTTTCCCTGGATAGATGCAAAACCCAGGACCAAAAACACATGTGCCCCCTCATGCAAAACCAGGTAGTTTTGTAATAGACAATTTTGATGTGTCCATGTTGTGTTTTAGGCCCTTCCTTGTCGCAGGTATTAGGCCTACCCACACAAGTGAGGTATCATTTTTATTGGGAGATGTGGGGGAATGTTGGATCAAAGGAAGTTCGTGGCTCCCCTCAGATTCCAGAACTTTGCAGCACTGAAATGTGAGGAAAAAGTGTTTTAGCCAAATTTTGTGGTTTACAAAAGATTCTGGGTGACAGAATCCAGTGAGAGCCCCATGAGCTACCCCATCCAGGATTTCCCTAGGTGTCTAGTTTCCAAAAATGTATAGGTTTGCTAGGTTTAACCTTGGTGCCAGCTGAGCTAGAAGTCAAAATCCACAGCTAGGCACTTTGCAAAAAACACGTCAGTTTTCATTGGAAAAATGTGATGTGTTCACATTGTGTTTTGGGGCATTTCCTGTTGAGGGCACTTGGCCTACCCGCACAAGTGAGATATCATTTTTATCGGGAGACTTCAAGGAACACAGAATAAGTGTTATTGCCAATTGTCTTTCTCTACATTTTTTCCTTCCAAATGTAGGACAGTGTGTAAGAAAGAAGTCATTTTGAGAAATGCCCTACAATACAAATGCTAGTATGGGGACCCCTGAATTCATAGATGTGCAAATAACCACTGCTTCTAAACTCCTTATCTTGTGCCCATTTTGGAAATACAAAGGTTTCCTTGATACCTATTTTTCATTCTTTATATTTTACACAATTACTGTTGTATACCCTGGCATACAATGAAAACTCATTGCAAGGAGCAGCTCATTTATTGGCTCTGGGTACCTTGGATTCACGATGAACCTACAAGCAGCACATATTCCCGCAACCATAAGGGTCCAGCAGACATAACAATATATTGCTATCAAAAATCTGCCATAGCTGGAAAAAGTTATAGAAGAAAAAGTAGAAAGAAATGGCTGTTTTTTCAACTTAAATTTAATATTTAATTATTTCAACTGTTACTTTCTATAGTAAAACCTTGAAGAGTATACACAAATGACCCCTTGCTGAATTCTGAATTTTATCTACGTTTCTGAAATGGATTGGTTTCACACTCATTTCTGTCAACACCTGGAAGGAGGCTTAAAGCAAAACAAATTATAGAAATGGGGTATGTCCAAGTAAAATGCCAAAACTGTGTTGAAAATTTTGGTTTTCTGATTTAAGTCTGCCTGTTCTTGAAAGCTGGGAAGATGGTGATTTTAGCACTGCAAATCCTTTCTTGTTGCCATTTGCAGGGAATAGACAAATGCTTTCTTCTGCAGCACTATTTTCCCATTCCCCCCCAAAAAGATTTTGCTGTATTTGGCTAATTTCTTGGTCTTCTCTAGGGGAACCCACAAACTCTGGGTACCTTTAGAAAAAAGGACACAAATTTGGCGTGGATAGCCTATGTGGACAAAAAGTTATGAGGGCCTAAGCGTGAACTACCCCAAATAGCCAAATAAAAGGCTTGGTACAGAAGATGGAAAAGGCCTGGCAGCGAACGGGTTAAATTAATCTTAGTGGTAGATAATAGCCTGTTTTTATTTTTCTGACTTTGCCACCTCAGACAGGAACCAGTCATGTAGGTAAAGTGGCTGTGGACCTCATCCATTAGAGACACACCAGCCTAACTTCCCAGCCAGGTATCTACTGAGCCGAAACATAAGCCAGCCCAGAATATTTTTTGCCCTACTTAACTGAGTGAGTGAAGTATAGCTTGAGTGTTGAAGCACAGTGAGCACAGGACCCACGTTGGTCCTTACACATTGCACTTAGGACATCGCACTGAGGAATAAACAAAAAATGCTGTCTAGAATGCTTGAATTAGTCTCTGTCACTAACAAACTACATGGGTACCCCACTGAGGCAGAAACAAGCTGTTCTTATCCTGCTGTGGTTAACTGCAGGTGGAGAAACTGCCAATCTGGAACACCTTGTGCATTGTGTTTGCTTCTGCACAGAACTCTAGACCGATGAATGCCACGTACAGCAACCAGAGGAACAATGTGGCCAGAGGGAAGGGAAGCAAGATTGCATTACTTGTGGAATGTAAGCCAGACAACCACCAAAAGGTGACTTTTGCCCTGACATGGTCTGCAGTGATCCCGGAGAAGCGTCAGCTCCATCAGCACAGGACCCTGGGTATGCTGCTTTCAACTCGGTTGACTTGTCTGGTGAGTAGACTTTTTAAAGTGACCTCACACTGGGTCAATTGCACCCAACGGTATGGTGCTATTTACTTCTAGAATAGGAACTATGAATAATAGCCCAACGTGTTGCACAGAGTCTACCTACATATGACTAACAAACTAATTTCTAATGGCATAGATCAGAGGTGGGGACTCTTTAGCAATTAGATGGACAGCGGCAGGGCTGGCTTTTGGGTGGTGCGAGAGGTGCGACCGCACTGGGCGCTGACCTCAGGGGGGCGCTGTGTTTAGCAATAACTTCCGAAACTTGCGATTTAAAAGCAACTGCTGAAAAATTCCTTGTGCAGTCAGCCTTCAAGAAACAATTGAAATGTTCAGATACCTCTTATGAGAGAGATGGGAGGTTTACCTAGTGGCATCTTTGACTCAACATAAAGTAGCATAAAGGGTTAATATGCCTGCTGCAAAAAAACAGAAATTTGGGGCATATTTAAGAAAAGTGGTGTTGCATACAGGGCAGCTCCACTTTTCTTGCATCCCTTGGCACCCCCCTCTAACGCCACCATGTGTGCGTCATATTTAAAATACGGCACACCATGGGGGTAGTTCGAGGACTAACATCAGAATTTTTTATGCTAGTCTGGTGCTTTACAGGATTAGCGTAAAAATGTTGCTGCTAATCTTGCAAAGCACCCAGAGGCCCATTGTAACCAGTGGAAGCCTCCTTTTAATGCCTGCTCTGAGAAGGCATTAAAAGTGGCAGAAAAAAATGACACAAAGAAATCTGACAGATTTCTTTGAGTAATTTTTTTGACCCCCCTAACGGGGGATGCCCCCTTTCAATACATTATGCCTGGCGCAGGCATAATGTAGCACAAAGGGTTACAAAGTGGCGCAATGCTTGCTTGCGCCTCTTTGTAAATATGGCGCGGCTTTTTTGGCCTTTTAATGTCACATTAGTGTAAAAAATGACACTAATGTGGCGATTGAAAGGCACTAGGGGCTCTAACATATGCCCCTATGGTTGTGCTTAATTTGTGCTTGTTGTTGCCGGTGCGGAGCACCAGCACCTATTTTTGAGGGCCGACGCTTATTTTTCTGCCTCAAGCATTTACTGCTAGAAAAAGACCCATATGGTAAAGACGGAGGAAGAGAACAATGAAAAAGCGTCACAATGGGAAAAGGCAGAAATCCACAAGAGTGAGCTGAAGGAGCAGGGAGTGCCTGTAAATGGATTGTAGAGGCCCGAGATGGCTTCAGGATTACGCTGCCTCTGTATTCCGTGTTCACACATTTAATTGCAGCAGCCGCGTTGTTTAAGAGGAGGGCTTTGGGCACCGGCACCTTTTTATTTACAAATTAAGCACTGCCCAATCGGGCATATGTGAAAAAAGTGGTGCTGCAGACAGTGCTGTGCCAATTTTATTGCGCCCCGTAGCGCCCCCCCCAACACCACGATGTGTGTGTCATATTTAAAATACGGCACACCATGGCGGTAGTTAGGGGACTCTGACAGATTTCTTTGTGTCATTTTTTTGGCCCCAGTAATGGGGGGATGCCCCTTTTGCATACATTATGCCTGGCGCAAGAATTATGTAGCGCAAAGGGTTACAAAGTGGCACAATACATACATTGCATCACTTTGTAAATATGGTGCAGCGTTTTTGGACTTATAACGCCACATTAGCTTAAAAAAAAACTAATGTGGCATTAGAATGGCACTAGGGGCTCTTGAATATGCCCCTGTGGGGCATATTTGAAAAAAGGTGGTGCTGCACATAAGGCTGCTCCACTTTTCTTGTGCCCCTTAGCGCTCCCCTAATGCCACCATGTTTGCTCTGTATATAAAATACGGCGCAACATGGTGGTAGTTAGGGGACTAGTGTCAGAATCTTGACTCTAGTCCCGCTCTTTGCAGGATTAGTGTAAAAAATGTTGATGCTAATCCTGCAAAGCACCTAGAGGCCCATTGTAACCAACAGACGCCTCCATTTAACTTCTGGTCCGAGCAGGCGTTAAAAGTAGCAGAGAAAAATGACACAAAGAAATAGGCCATTTTTTTCACCCCCCCAATAACGGGGGAATGCCATCTTTGCATACATTATGCCTGGTGCAGGTATAATGTAGTGCAAAGGGGTACACGGTGGCGCAATGCATGCATTGCGCCACTTTGTAAATATAACACGGCGTTTTTGGCCTTCTAACGCCACATTAGCGTAATAAAATGATGCTAGTTTGGCGTTAAGATGGTGCTAAGGGCTCTTAAATATGCCCCTATATTTTATGTGGCTAGCTGAGTGGATTAGTAAAGCCAGCCTTTTCAAGTGCTTTAAAACACATGAATGTATGTGAAAGGGGAGCGATGGAGAGATGAGGGGCACATTTGCGGGTTGGTAGTGAGTGAAACCGAGGAGGAGGTCATGGGGTGGGGGGGCACAATAAACTGTTGCAGTGGGCGCCACCAGTCCTAAAGCCGGCCCTGGACAGCGGTGCATCTTTAAGGTTGTTCATCATGAAATATGGTGTTCACCATCTAATGTAAAAACGCGTCACAAGACTGTAATCTAGAGTGAATTAGCAGCTGGGCATGGGAGTGTGTTTACGGCACTTACGCCTTGTTCACTGGATTCAAGACAGAATGCTACACATGATGTGGAAGGAGGTTGTTCAGGGGAATGGATGTAGAGGAATGTATCTAGGGCTCTTTTCGTGTTACTCCACAGTATAGGAAATAAACACCTTGAAGAGGTGCTTTCGGTACTGTATCGGCAGCTATTTATTCGGCAAAGTAAAATACTGGGCTAATTTGGTGGTTTTGTCTGCGCTGTGGCAGACGCTCAAGGTGGGATTTCTGAAAGAGTGTGCCTGCTTCACATTTAAAGTTGACAAAAATGTAGTCTAATTTGTGTCAAATACGGTTTGGTACAGTATGGTATAGTGTATTGGTTTGGTATGGTATGGTATGGTATAGTACGGTGCTGCACAGCATACATAATCTGTGCAGAATTTGGCAAAGAATGGTGTATAGAATGGCATGGCATGTTATGGTACGGTACTGTATGGTATGGTATGGTATGGTGTGGCATGGTGTGGTGTGGCATGGTGTGGTGTGATGTGGTGTGATGTGGTGAGGTACGGTACGGTACATATCTTAGTATACTGCCTTGTATGCAAAAACTATGTCGATGCTGACGAAACTTGTGGTACACGGGATAGCCAACGAGGAAATAACTCCCTGTTCTTACTGACTTCTTTGAAATAGGAACTTGTGTTCTCAGTATTTTAAATACTTCATTGAAACGTTACACAAATTTCTTTTCTTCAGTGTTCTGATCACTATGAACACTTGCAAATCCCCTCTACAAAAGAAACTGCAATACAAATGTTATTTAAAAAGCTTCTCTCATCCAGGTGTTATCTCTCATACTGTGTGCAACTCACAGAATTTGGCTACGTTTCTCGTGTCTTTCATTGCTATTATGGCCAACATTTGAGTCTATCTCGAATAACTATTTTATAGTCCCGCAGAAATAAGCTAATTTTGAAAAGAATGCACTGACATTCTTTGTATCCCTACTTCAGAGCAGATAGCAATATTGCACTCTTGCTTATAAATCTAGGTATGCTCTGTGCCCTGTATGAACCCAGAGAAAATCTCTACCAAATGGCATTATCTCTTATTTCACCTATCATTGCAACTTGTCAGCTACCCAGGGGTGCACGTGCACACTTTTGTACCTTGGATGTACCTATTTGTGTGCATCCGGTATGCGGGGTGGAAGTACGTGTGTTGTCTGTGCATATGGGTGCCTGTGTTATCTGGGTGTCAGTGTGTGGTTAATTTACGTACATTAGCCGCGCTATATATGTTGTCCATGTGCCTTGTTGCCTCTACATGTGTTGGTCTGTGTGTAGCTTGAAGACTATAGCTCTTTACTTGTGTGGATGTTTTTGTGCACGTAACCGTATAAGCTATGCACCTGGAATATGCCAAACCTATTACAATTGACAATGTTTGTTTCTGCTGTCACTCTGTGTTCATTTCCTTCTATGGTGTTGTATGTTTAAATCTATTTGCTCCAACAAACCTTCTATTGGAAGTTGCTTATTATATCTGCTGTCTTGTCAGCTGTTTTTGGTTGTCAATAGATAAGAAATCACAGTGGTCATTTTGACTCAGGTGATTGATGGCCTGGTGAGTAAAGAAAATAAATCATTACTTTGCCTTTTGGGTTCAGTTATGATGGCTCTGTGTAGAGGCGATTATACAAGTTAGAAAATTGTGTGTGGGGTGGAAACCCCTGTGTACGCTTTTTCTGGCATATTTATGAATCCAACTTCCTTTCAGCAGGAAGCTGGACCCTTTAATATTCTTTAGATATAAAACTACTGATTCCAATGCGCTCTTAGAGAGTGTTGGTGGAAGGTTACATAGTGCAGCTGGAGTACAGTTTTTGAACCAACTTATGCCAATCATACGTATAAGATGTATTTTTGGAGTTTTAGTCTGAAAAATTATTCACAGGATTTATCAGAAAACATGTACTTGTATACTTAGCTTATTATTGGTTTTCTTTTAAGATGTTGCACTTATAATTCAATGTTTTGTGAAGTTTTATGCTTTCATCTTTATTTTATTATACTTTCGTTGTACCTCATGGCATTGATTATATTGTTGTTTGTACTTGAGGCCTTGAAACCGGATGTTTTTGGTGGTGTTTGCACAGTAACAAATAATATTAAATAAGTAGAAAGTCTTCAGCTCTTCATATATTTTTACATCTCTTGACAGTGTGTTAATCTTAGTGACATTTCAAGATTTTAGCACATGGTATCACTGCTCTCGAGGTCATTCCACTGGACAGTTGGTTGACATTTGCGCCCATATTTATACTTTTTAGCGCCACAGTTGCGCCACTTTTTGACGCAAAAGCGGTGCAACCTTACAAAATACAATTGTATTTTCGAAGTTTGCACTGCTTTTGAGTCAAAAAGCGGCGCAAACGCGGCGCTAAAAAAGTATAAATATGGGCCTTGGTGTTTAGATTGAAGTCTATGGCCCATATTAATGATTTTTTACGCAAAACCGCGCAAACTTACAAAATAAATTGTGGGCCATATTTATACTCTGGTTGCGCCGAATTTGCGTCGTTTTTTTCGACGCAAATTCGACGCAGAACTAACGCCAACTAACGCCATATTTATACTCTGGCGTTAGACGCTTCGGGCGCCAAAGTGCCCGGAGTGTGCGTCATTTTTTAGCGTGAACCCCTTCCTTGCGTTAATGATATGCAAGGGAGGCGTTCCCGTCTTAAAAAATGACTCCCAGGCCTTTACGTGGTATTTATACTCCCGGGCAAAAGAGACGCCCGGGAGTGGGCGTGGCCAAAAACGGCGCATTTGCGCCGCTTTTTAACGCCTGGGTCAGGGATGGCGTTAAGGGACAAGTGGGCTCAAAATGAGCCCAGAGTGCCCTCCCCTGCCCCCAGGGACCCCCCCTGCCACCCTTGCCCACCCCAGGAGGACACCCAAGGACGGAGGGACCCATCCCATGGACATTAAGGTAAGTTCAGGTAAGTATTTTTTTTTTATTTTTTGTGGCATAGGGGGGCCTGATTTGTGCCCCCCTACATGCCACTATGCCCAATGACCATGCCCAGGGGACAGAAGTCCCCTGGGCATGGCCATTGGGCAAGGGGGCATGACTCCTATCTTTACAATGATAGGAGTCATGTTGATGGGGGATGGGCGTCGAAAAAAAATGGCGCAAGTCGGGTTACGACGATTTTTTCGACGTAACCTGACTTGCCCCATTTTAAGACGCCCATACGCCATTTTCCCCCTACGCCGGCGCTGTCTGGTGTACGTGGTTTTTTTCCACGCAAACCAGGCAGCGCCGGTCTGCTTGCGCCGGCTAACGCCATTCCATAAATACGGCGCCCGCATGGCGCTTCAGAATGGCGTTAGACGGCGCTAAATTTTTTGACGCTAAACTGCGTTAGCGCAGTTTAGCGTCAAAAAGTATAAATATGGGCCTGTATTTTGTAAGTTTGCACCGTTTTTGCGTCAAAAAGTGGCGCAAATGCGGCGCTAAAAAAGTAAAAATATGGGCCTATGATTTTCTATCAACCAGCATTAGCTCGATTCTTGCTGTGTGAAGAGTGAGCTAGTTGCCCTCTATACGCTCTTGGGTGATTGGCCTTGTGTTGTTCGGTAGTGCACTGGGTGTGCACTGGGTGTCACAGATTTCCATCAATCCTAGAATTAATTCTGAGCTGGTGGCTTCGCTGTGGAAACTAACATCCGGATGATAAAAAAAGGCAGCACGCGAGGGAGTTGATTGTGTGAGTGGTTCTGGTGATCTCTGTGGTGGCGTCTATTGCGATCAGTGACCCACGTAATCTTTGAGTGTCCAGGTTTTAGCTTTAGCAGCCTAAACACTAAAATCACCAATGCTTAAAGTCTGCTCTTGAATGCCCCGCATGTGGTGGTGAAGGTGGGCGTTACAGATCAATATTGGAATACATTTCGGCTCTGATTATTTTTTAACACTTGCACTTGAATGATGCAACACAGATCATGGCACGAATATTGACTTTATTTAGGAGATCAAGAAGGCAGAAACACCTGATCCTCAGATCAGCTGGAGATTGGCAGCAAACATATTGTAGTCTCTGCAAAGGAAGCACTGAAACTACTTTCACAACCATCTTTAAAGCACATTTGTGCTTGTAAGGTAAAAGAAATATGCCAGGCGACAGAATAATGCCCTTGCCGTATGTCATAGACAAGCCAGCTTTTCTAAACGCTCTAGTCTCCTGCCCCTTCGTACCCTGCTTTAGGTTTCCATTTTGCCTTCTCCACGTTATCGCGCGCCTTTCCACTCCAGAGCCCAGTCCCTCGATCAGCATCCCGACCTCAGATACCGCTGTGTTACGCTCTACTGTACGCCCTGGATGCGGTAAGCATTCCCTGCCCAGCTGCAATCACACAGCGCATCCCAGCTGGCAGAACTCCAGTTCTGAGAACCCGAAGCTCCAGGAACGCATGAGAATCCGGAGCAGCACAACATAATGCGCCAATTATAGGCGGCGTGAGGTCAGAGGGCACAGCGCCCCCATTAGGTTCAGGTCATTCCACCGCAGCTATGACGGAAAATGCCAGATCGAGGACGGGGCTTGGTGTTGACAGCTGCATTCCCTGCCCAGCACTAGCTGACAGTGAGTGGACCCCGAGGGTACTGGGTGCAGGGGAAACAAGGGTCCCGAGTAACTGAACCGCCAGCAGGGCCTCCTTCAACCTAGGAGTCAGGACTGTAATCGGATGGCAAGGAATGAGATGGTTTGGAAACTTTGAGGGACGGGTCACTCACAGACAAGGCTAGGACTGGGTGAGAATAGAACTTCACTTCTATGGCACAAAAAGAAAGGACCCTTCAGGGAGAGGACAAGGCCGATCTAGGTGTATAGTCTCTGGTGAGGGGATCCCTACAAAGATAGGCTCTAGGGAAAATAAACAGTTGGAAGAAATCCCTGCAATCCTCCTTATTTAGCACCTACTTCTCCATAAAGTGGCCAAGGATTGAATGGGAGTAAAGCTTACCTCGATTCAGCGGCAGGTGGGCTGGTGGGAAAGTAACACTTCATCTTAGACTACAACATGATCTCTCATGTATTGGTCAATTGTCAAAGACTGGATAGATATGGACACGGAAAATCATCATTCCCCAGCAGAAGATGTTTCCATATGGAGGCTATTTACGTATCTGGCCCAGAGCAGGTGCATCACCAGCTTCAATGTGTACAAAAAATCGTAATAAATTATAAGATACCTTCACACACGGGGGCTTTAATTCAGCCCTCATCACTAGGCTGTACAAGAGTCACTTACATTTTGCTTCTGCACACCGCAGCATGCAGAGGGGGCATGGTTACATTCATGTCACCCATTTGCTGTGCTGCACTATGAATGATGGTATATAGCTTGATCACCTGTGCACAGCTGATTAAATCAGAGTACCCCTCAGTGCCTCTGCCTTATTTCGATATTGTGACCTGTTTTGCACATTGCATATATTTATATATAAAAAAGTAAAACGTTGCAAATTTGCCAGAGCCTGACTTTTTGTTTATGTCAATGCTTGTTTGAGTCGGAATGCAAGCAGATCCTTTTCTCTAGCCCACATCAGTGAAACGTTCTGGAAGTTAAACATGGAGCGAGAATAACCAACGTGCATGGCTTCCATCTCACTTCATGCATCCTCAGCAAATTATTTCCAAAACACGAAATGTGTAGAAAGGCCTCATTGAAGACCAAGAGGCCTCCTATATTATCAATGGCTGAACAGTTAAAAGCGCAGAACAAAGATCAATTGGATAATTCACACCTTACGCCAATAATTAACATTCCACTGCGGATTGAAACGTCACAAAAGCTGTCTGTAATTAGGCTGGATTATGTTGGGGCGAACGCATCCTTTCAATCAACTGCTCTTAGTCAATATTCAGTGACCAGAGCAGCCTATCACGTGTCCGGAGAGGGAGAGTCGCAGGTCACGCGTCAGAGGGGCAGAAATAACGCAATAAAGTTATCATACGTTCATGCATTCTGTGTGCGTGCTCTCACGTCTAACTGTGCGCCATGACTAACCAACCTGAGACACGAATCAATGCTCCCTTACTGTGACCGTCTAAGTGAGTAAGTGACATGCGCTTCCACAGATGCCCACCTTAGAGCGCAACCTGCATATCCCTCCAAAGCATCTTTATATGTGGTAACCTTAATATTGTTTTACCCGCCAATATGTTCAATTGTTAGATGTTTAGCCAAAGCATTTTATATAACATACAATGTCTACCCTGGATGTGCTCTGTCCGTCCCTCCAAAAAGGCTGAAGTACACTTGCCACTTTATAGGGTGACTACTACTGTGTTCATTCACCCCATGCTCAGGTATTGTGTCTGCCTGAGTCATTGGCAGGCCTATTCATCCAATGTACACCCACAAACGGGTACCATTTTAGCCTCTTGTTAGTTGGTCCCTCTAAAACATGCCCAGTTTAATGAAGGTTTAACATTCGAGTTTTTGTCCTTTACCTGACAAAACTTCTTCATATTGAAAAACATAGCATGTGGCTGGTGTATCTGCCCAGATCACAGCCACAGGTGCCACGTGCCCCATGTGTGCAAAAAGGAACTCAGCCTGTGACACAACATGCATATGATCCCCGTTCATGCTGACATACTCCTAGCAAACTCCTGAGTACACAAATATTTCTGGTGTGTGACCAATCTGTGCTTCTAAAATGTGCTCAGATACAATGACCATCCTGCCTGGATGCACAGAGACTTACTGCAATGTGTGAATGGCCTGTACCTCCAGATCATACACAAGTACACGGGCCACTGTCAGGTGCATATTATGAATTGTTAATGGTGAAGCCTTTCACCAATCTTTTACTCCACTTAGGGCCATATGTACGAAAGCTTTTTCCCATAGACACAGAATAGGTAAAATCCTTTTGTACATCTGGCCCTTAGTTTGTTGATGTCTCAGAGCCCTAACCCTTTGGATGTAGCACTTAAGTGATGTAAGGGTACTCTTGAGTTATTCATTAGACCCAGGCGGAATTTTTAATTCTGCTCACAGAATTGGAGAAATTTGGCAACTTCACGTTACTCTTGTAATGGAGTTTCCTCCAAGTCCCACCAATCGGCAGGTGGCATAATTTTTTCCAGTTTAAGCAATGTGATGACAACTGGAACAACACAAGGCTTCCGCATAGGCACTGGTGACGCAAGCAAGATCTGGCATCCCGTTATGTAATTTTCAGTCCTTCAGGGGACTTCCCGTGAGATTTTTCTAACGTGACAGTCACGGTCAGAGGGCTGCTTCCCAAGTAGATTTTATACTCGAGGGGCAGCAAAATCATCTCAAATATAGTCTGGTGCCGTTTGCAGTGATTTCTCAACCGAACGCGCGCCCGGTGCAAAAATCACAGCACGATGTGCATTTTTCTCCCATTGGTGGGATTCCACAGAATCTGGTGGAGTATTTAAGTAGAAACGTGGAATTCTGCAGAGTGAAATTCTGCGAGCTCTGCCCAGACCTAATATTTATATGTTTGAGCACACATGCACACACACGATGCTCCAGCATAAACTCAGCTTTATTCCCACTACTTTTTCTACTTTTTAAAGTTGTGCATTTTGTGGTTTCATTTTCTAATTTCCGTTTTGACTCTATTTTTTTATTACCTTAACGTTTTAATTCTATCTTTCTAAACGTGTAATGCACACTAGTGGACAAAAGTGATTATCTTCCAGTTTAGTGCGACACTAAGCAGCTGGTAAGGTGAAGATGCTTACTCCAGTTATGGAGCAGACCTGTACAACTTCTAAACTGTATTTAACAAGCATCCCATATTTAAACACCGAGTTATTAGGTTATCATTGATAAAAAAACAACTTTCTCTTAAGTAAAATGCCAGCTCATTCACCTGCATGACTTTTTTGACAAATGGATCACTTTTGATTGCTCCTAATGAAACATTTGTAAGCAGTGGTTTGTAAGAGACCATTCCACACAGGGAGACAAAGTACTACAAATCCAAAGTTTACACCCGCTCTTCAAAGTTCGTAGCACAGGCAAGGATTTTAAATTACATGATCAAATGGATTTATGGAATACGATCTGTTGGAATAAATAATGAACATTTTGAAACAATTGTAATTCATTTGCAATACATTTAAATGAATGTTAATTCGTGCATCCCACAAAAGATACTACAATTACATTTGTCAAATCTACTTAACTACAGGAATTTTGCTTTAGGTGAAATTTGATGAAATGCTGCATTATGTAATGCCCTGTGATTTTTTAAGAGAGAGTTTTAAGCAGGATTTGTAGAGAAATTTTCTGTTCGAATCAATCTCTTCCCATATGTGGTGTGATTATTGTAAGTGAGGAATGTCTGTGTAGTAATTTCTTCTTGAAACTTCACATAGTTTGGCGTAATGTTCTCAAAATATCATTAAAAATAAGTAATTTCATCCTCTCTCCCTGGTTTTTATCAGAGATTCTACATGCACTCCTCTCAAATAATAAGATCATTCATTGAATAGACGTGTCTGTAGTATTGGCAAGGTGGAGCTACAATGCAAGCTAAAATCCTGCTAGGTTCCTTCTGAAAGGCTGCAGTGACTGGGCTGAAGACAGCAACATATCAGATTATTGCTGATGAAAGGCTAGTTGGTCTGGCTCATAGTCAGTTACAAGCTAGGCCCGCCTCTGAGTCTGTCACATTTCTTGTGAGTGACACACATAGCAGAATATATTCATAATTAGAGTCCCTTAACAAAAGACGGCGTAAGGCAAACAGAAAAATAGAAAGGGAGCCAAGGAGCAGAGACTTCTCCCACTCAGTTAGGAAACAAGCATTGCTAGCTGGTCTAGTGCTGGTTGCCAGTCTTTTGACTTTATCAGTGCTTGGTTTGCCATGTGTTTTTTTTTATAAAGCTTTGTGGGAGCTGCCATGCCCTCACAAATGTAAAAAAATTGCATTGGAAGAAAGCAAAGATACTTATGGCTGAAAGTCTGTTTCCCATTCAGTGGCCAACCCTACAATGTCACAAGTTCTTCCCCGCCACACAAGACGCACACCTGCTGATACAGTGATGCACCCTGTCAGGGGACTAGCGTCTGCTCTTTTGGATCCAATATTCAGACAAGTGATGCACCCTTGTATGTGAACAGCGCCCAAACCAGATATAATGCATACATTATCAGTCTATGTATCCTTTACTTAGCTTCTCTCTTCGAAGCTTTCTCTAGCTACGCCCACTAATGTAACCGCGTGAGTCTCGCCTCTGCTTCCCAAGCATGCATTTACCAGACTTGTTACAATAACCAGTCTGCACTTTTGAACACTACTTTGAAAGTGACCCACCCAAGTCGATCTAACATATGTAGAGACGTGGTCAGAGTCGAACTCCCCCACATGGTGTATGGTAGATCATTTGTGCCCCAATCAAGTACGTCCATCTCACGCATGCGCCGAAGCATAGTGCATGTTCAGTAGCCAACCATAGCGCATACCTCGTTGCCCTGTCAAGAGTCACATACTGACAACATAGCCCTGTAAACCCCAAGCAGGACAAACATGGAGACATTTCTGCCTTTTTCCCAGAAAAAGGAAGAAGCTCTCAGATTAAAAGGCCTCCAGGTTCTCAGGGCTCCTGGGATTTGGTCCTCACTTCCTGACAGCTGCCGGTATCAATTGGGTGAGAGAGAAGAAAGTGCAGAGGGGGCTCAGACTACAGCATTTGAAATGCCGGCAGCCACGTGATGGTTCTCAGGCTCTCGACCTCTTTAGTAGTGGGCCGTAAATACCGTTTTCGACTGAAACGAAATCACAAGTTACTTGATATAGCTGGACACATATCTGCATGTGAAAATAAAGCTGGGAAAAGACTGAAATTCCTGAAGAATTTAGAAATAGGTGCCTTAACACAAAATTCGACATATTATTTCCAGTTTCGGATGTCACAACTTGTAAAGGCATAGTAACGTGCCCTGATTGTGGTAAAAATCATAGCCCAAATTTAAGAAAGCCTAGCGCGGTATTAGTGTCATTTTTTTCATGCTAATATAGCGTAAGACTTACAAAATCGCCACGCCATATTTACAAAGTGGCACAATTCATTAATTGAGTCACTTTGCGACCCTTTGTGCCACATTATGCCATTTATAATGTATGCAAATAGGGTGTTCTGGCGCAAGAAGGCTCGTAAAAATGGCACATTGGAATCTATAAGATTTAATTGCGCAATTTTTAGCATCATTTTTAACTCCTGCTCAAAGCAGGTGCTAAAAGGACGCACCCATTGTAATCAATGGCTTCCTTGCACTTTGCTCCACTAGCATAAAAAATGTTGACACTAGTGGAGCAAAGCGCCATAATAGCATCAAAAATTCAGTTGCTACTGTTCCTAATACTGCCATGGTGCGCAGTAGCACACAAGGTGGCTTTAGGTGGGGTGCAGGGGGACGCAGCACCACTTTTCTTAAATTCTGCCCCACATGCGGTATTTATGGGGTTTTCAGCCAGGCCATTTGTACTAGGGTCCTCTTCATTCAAAGACCTCAAATTGTTTTCCTCAATGGTCACTTTCTTATGTCACAAACTGATTGTTTTTTCTTTTCAAGATTCCATTCTACTACATTTTTCTCCAAAAGCAAGTTGCTTTTGCCATTTACTCAGAGTAAATATTTTAGGAACTTGGATGCTGATTAGAAAAACCCCTTCAAAGAGATATGTGAAATTTGGTTTTGTCCAAATTAAACTAGTTCCCGCTTTACCATTAAATAATACATATGCATGTGCATAGACAATGTAACACCAAAAACTGCATACAAAAATCCTCAAATGAAACTTGTACATAAACCGAGAGCGCAACACAAACTCCGCTGTTGTTTCAGTGGTTGCAGACTACACATTGCTGAAATTGAGATTAGCGGGAATAAACCTTGGTTCTGCGGTACTTTGCCAGACCTACTAGCCTTTCATCAGCAATGATGTCAGTAAGATGAGCAGACACAATGTAATCCATTCAGCATTTACACTGCATCAGCATAAGGCACAATGTGCCTTTCTATTGTTACATGTAGGTGAGGTGATGCACATAATGGAGACAAGGCTTGGCTCACTCATCCACTATATTAATGTTTTGCAGGGTGTACTTTGTAAAACATATATCATGGTGTCTTATTAAAACTACATGTGAAAATAGTGCTGGTATTTGGAAAGGATGCAGAAATAAGCGCAACAACACCAATTTCGGCATGTTATTCCCCATTTCAGATGTCACTGCAGGTACCATATAGTGACTATTGACGGTTTTGCCCTTATGCTGTATTATCTCATGGCATGGCAGGCTGCACAGTTACAACCTAACACACAGGAATGAATGCAGATACTCCTGTCACTGTGATCCGAATGTAGAAGTTCTTGGGTTGCACTTAGTCTAATAGTTCATGATGTCTGATTTTGTAATTAGCCTTTTTTGGCTAAAACAAGTGTGATGTTATCGCACCTCCTAAATACCAGTATCCCTCGGTGCAGTAAAGGTCTTTGGTTCAAAGGGGCACATCTATTGGTATTTCATGCAAAGCAAAGATGCTGTGCTGCACTGCATAAAAGAGAGAGAATAGAAATGGTCTATACTTACAAAGATATAGAGCATTTCTGCTCTTTCCTTGCACTGGCGCACTCCGTGCATCCTCACGGCGCTACAAGCAACTTCACGAAACCGTGAACCCCACTAAACTTCACATGTAGAACAGGAGCAGCTTGCGGTACTGAAAAGGGGAGGGGCGGTGCACGAGCAGGTAGGGGGTGATCAATTAAAAAAAAAAACTACCTGTGCCGCAGCCTTCATGGCCGCACTACTCCTCTCCTCTTCTCTGCCGACAGCCAGCAGGCACAGGGTGCCAGCCTGCCCTGCCATCAATTCTGACGCTCCCAGGCAGACTGAGAGTCTGTACTGGAGAGACCCTACTGCGCATGTGTGTTTGGCCGGCTCAAGGCGGCCGCCAAACATACTCGCCAGTAAGGGGGAGTGCTGTGAACTCCCCCTCAGTGCATGACAGCCTGTGGTGCTGCCCCTTTTACCAAAAAACGATAATAAACATAGTTTATTATCGTTTTTTGGTAAAAGGTTACCAACTGCTGCTGCTGGCGGGGGTGCATGACGCTCCTCCTCCGTAATAGAGGAGCCACCCCTGATGTAGAATTTAAACGTATCCCGCACATACATCAAGAAATGTTTTCACTGGGTTACCGGTCTCTAAAAGTGGTTGTATATATCTCCTTTTTAAAGAAAATAACCATACTACTCCATCTCAGTTTAGCAAAAGCGTTTGCCTTTTTCTTCCATTCGCCCTAAAAAATCAACAATCTCGCTAGAGGACATTATTTCGTTTCAGCTTGCTTTCCTCAAAAAGGGACATGTTGTGGGTGAAGGTGAATTCTTAGTTTTTTCATTGACCCTCGGGAGTGTTAACAGACATACATGACGTTTGTGAAGTGGTTGGCATCTCTATAAATCACCTGTTTATAGCAGAACACCTGCTAATTCTCCTAAACGATATTGCGCACACCCTATTTGTGAAGCAAAATGACCAGATAGCTTAAACTGAACTTTGCAAACAAATACGTGCTTCTTCTGCACACCCAGTGTTACCCATAGGTAGATGGCAGACCTATCCTTCTGTCTCAATGGGAAATATATAGGGCTACATGGGAAATAGGAAACAATTAATTCTGGCACCAAAACGTCCATATGTTTATATTTATATTTTTCCTATGTCACAAAAATATTTAAAAGGCCATATAGTCCCAGAAGCATACTGCTGTTTTTAAACCATTCCTGTTTTTCTTCACAAATGACCCAGAAATAGCTTATGAGGACCTGCGTGATAGCCTCCAGTGAGAGATAAACCAGGCGTGACCCCCAGTTCTTATTTTATTAGACTTACTGTTCGCATTCAACATGGTTGAACGGCATCGCCTTAGCTTTGGATGCCATTTCCCACAAGGTCAAGTTGGACCCATGGTTGTGTTGACCTGGTGTGGACAAAATTTAATTAGTTTTTCCAAGAAAAATTTGTGTAATTTTCATTAGAATTATGTTTAGTACCTGGTATGCATTCTGTTGGACATCAGTTACAAAAGTCATGAAAGAATTAGGTGAGAGACTATATTGAGTGCAAAATGTCTTTCACTCACAGCACACATTACTTCTAGCAGGACACTTCTTTCTCGAATAAGTACCTACATTAGAAAACTTAGTAAAAACTGCATAACCACCTTAGTAGAAAAATTATGCAAAGTACATGCAAACCAAAGACATGGAATTATGTAACAGCCGGCATGTGTAATACAAATCTTGCGTGGCCCAGTGTTCACGTTTTTCAAGCTGTGCAGGGATTAGCACCTTAATAAACCCTTTTCTTTCTGGATTTCCAGTCGTATTTCAAAGATAGCTGACATTCCAGCTCACGAGAGGGAGGGATATCCAAAACTGAGCCAGTGTCTGCCTCAAGGATCTCTTTGGTTTGATGAGACTGAGTACACCTGCTCTCTGTGGAACAGATGATGAATTATGGTGTTACGTCCTCTGGCTTTTACGTGCCTGAAACCTACCGACAAGCGTCGTAGAAATCACAGGTGGACACAAGCAAGGAGAAAGGTTTACTTGACCATTATCTGTCCACGAGCATGTGAGTGAGCTTATTTAGGGCCATATTTAAACTTTTTGATACAAAACTGCACCAACGCAGTTTTGCGTCAAAAAGTTTAACGCCGGCTAACGTCGTTTCCTTGCGCATCCCGGGCGTCAAATTTATACTTTGACGCTCCGTGACGCAAACCACAGGTTAGAGTCATTTTTTTTCTCAAACCATTGCCCCACGTCATAAAGAAAAACAACGTTAATGTGGTGAAAATGACTTTAATCCGGTTTACGACATCGCAAACCGGATACGCGCATTTTTTCACTGCAATAGCGTCAAACAGCAGCGCAAACACAGCAAAATGTGTAAAGGAGCCCCAAAATGGATCCCATAAGCCATGAGAGACCCCAGGAAGACTACAACTGGCCAGGAACCAGCCGGGACGACCCAGACAAGACCGAGGTGGGGGAGAAGAAGTAAAGGATGAGTTGGTTCAGTGCAGAGGAGCAGGAAATACTGGTGAAAGAGGTGACGGAACACTAGCATCAACTTTTTGTCACCTCAAAGTTGCCAATTGGGAGGAGAGAGGCAATTTGGCAACAAATTGTCGATAAGATCATCAGTGTGGCAGAAGAACGGAGAACAGTCACTGAGTGCAAGAAACACTGGCATGACTGCAAGCGCAGGACCAAGGAAAAGATGGCAAGGAACATGAAGGCAGCACTGCAGACTGGAGGTGGGAGTCCAGTACCGCAGGAGGCCCTGGACCACATGGAGGAGATGGTGGCAGCCATCATCTCTGAGGAGATTGTCACAGGGATTCAAGGACACGACACGACAGGGCAGACTACCAGGAAACAACACAGATGCAGGGTAAGTTGCATGGGGACAAAAATGCCTAAATGTTAACTGCAAGTGGGGGGGGCATACCTACTACACAATGCATGTCAGCCATGATAATCAGGTAGTGGAAAGGGCAAAGGGGCACGGAAATGGTGCATGAGCTGTGCAAGGGAAACCTGGGGCACAGCACAACACTACACCAACAACCTTTGCATGGGGGTACTCTGCCATGCCAAGGCTGTTGAAAAGGCAAAGCCAGACCAGGATGGTAGGGTACAACGTAAAACAGGCCTGCTGTCACACAACAGCTGGTAGTGTCGCTACATGAACTAGGGCTCAATTTCCAGTGCCAGGCCATATCCGCAAGTGGTATTTACCATTGACAACTGTTGCACTACCACCTGTGCTGTGTGTGCAGGTCAAGTAGCCAATGGCAGTTACATGCCCTTGGATTAAACACACCCAAAATAGAGGGTTCAGGATGACGACATTATCTATCCCCTGTAATTACTAACAATGTGCAAATCCTGTCAAATGCTCATGTCTATAGGCGCAATAAACATCAGGTATTGTTATGAACATTATGAGATACACAGCAGTCATGTCATACCCATGCTGCACATTTCAGGGTCAACCCCGTGCCAGTGTTACAATAGCTGCAATGCCACCTTGCAACATCCCAACTGTCATACTGCTAAGATAACAGCATTGAGGGGGAGGACATATGTGTCTACCTAGTAAAACACACCTGCACAGTCATAAGAGGAAATGGAACACTCCAAGGACCATCAGTGCAATACAATGTAGCACACACTCCCCAACATCAGCAGTACACACTACCAATGCTGACACCTGTATTGTGCAATGCCAATGCTATACATAGTATATGCTAGGTCTCAGCAACATATAGGTGGATGTGAAATATCAGAGACTGGGTCAGTTCCAGATTGTTAAGTGTGGTGCAAGTGACATCAGAACACCCACAGCCAGTGCAAGGCCTCTCCATGATAATGGAAGTAGAGGGAGGGTGGAGTAGGACAAGAAGGTGGCAACATACAATTTGGACAGAACCTACACCTAGAGGATGTGACGCAGACATTTCCCCAAACTGCCCACACTACATGTGATATGCAGGTGGGGCATAGGCCTGTGAGAATGCTAATCTTAATGACAGGAACAATAACCAGGAACCAAGATTACAATGTTCAACTAATAGGAAGTCAGGAACGTAACATTACAAATGCCACAACACAGACATACTAATTGCACAATATCTCATTGCAGAGGACGAAGGTTCTCCTGAGGATATGCCTGTCCTGGACTTCTCTGATGACATGGATGATGATCTGACAAACATTAGCCAGCAGACCCTCCAAGATGTCCTTGGAACCCTCCAGACCTCACCTTCAGTCGCAAGGAGGAGCACAGAAGCAGAAGACATCACAGAGGACCCACCCACCACCCCAATAGTACGACATGCCAGCCCCAACCCAGCTGAGGAATCTGAGGACACTGGTACCACCTTTTAGAGGACTGTAATTGGAGTGCAGTGGGAGCTGGCCAAGTAGGTGCGGTGGGGATGCAAAATATGGCAGCCAGCCTTGAGGGGATGCGTACGTGCATGATGTCATCTGCAGAACAGGCAGCAGCCATGCAAGCGTTAACATCCATCCTGCAAGGACTACAACAAAGTGTAAGGGACTTCACTACTGCAGTAAGGGAGTTGCCACAACACCTGGATTCCCAAACCTTTCACTGCGTGCACGAATGCAATCATGACCCCCTCAGGGCCAACTTGGCTGTCTACCACAGTGATGTAGCTGCTATACTCAAGGACCAGCAGCTCCTCCTTGCTGCAGTAATGCGAATGTATGGACAAATATGTAACCTGGGAGTACAATGTAAGAAATGATAGGTGTGAGTTATGTATACAATACTACATAAGATTATAACATCACTCAGCTTATCAGGGTTCACATGAACATCAGGCTGCCGGCAGACGTACCACAGTGCCCAAGATTCCAATTCAGGTATCAAACGATGACAGATTTAAAAACACATCCAAACTTCACAACACATTGGGAACCATAGTAACCTTGAGTGGTGGGTGCAATGGATGGCAGATGCATAGAGAAGTAGCTTTGGCGTAGTTGCAAATGTGACTGCACATTAGGAATTGTGAATAACCATGTCAATAATGGGATTCGGATGCAGGGTAGAACACAAATCCAAATACTAAATTGACACTGTTCACCCATGCTGTAAAGGAGTACCTAAAAAATTATTTAACAGTAATAAAGGATAATAAAACTAGGGGAAACACCTTAACTAACCCAACCTATCCTAACTACACATTACCCACAACTGGCCCTAACTACCCTAATCTAAACTTACCTATCACATTTAACTAAACACTGTAAACATCAATCCCCCACCCACTCATATGACGGGACACATGTAGGATAACATATACTAACCTAAACACATACTATCTTATCGAAAAAAAAAATATATTTTTGATTTAAAAAACATATTTTTATAGACATATATCTATTTTTTTATACACATAAACCCCAACATCACATCATCCCCCACCCACCCACCCACAAAAAAACACATGTAATAATAGAACCCCCTCCACCCCCAACCCACTTATACTAACTAAACTAACAGCCTACTCTAACCTAACACTAAACCCCCTAAACCCACTAAAGATAAGAACCAGGAAGGAGGAGGGAGGGTAGGGAATTATGGCTGAGGGTCCAAAAGTCAAACTTTTTCCCTCTGCAGGATCTTCTTTATACCCGCAGTCTCCTGCTATTGCGGGACACCTCCTGCTGCAGCTTGTCCATCCTGCGCAACATCCGTTGCATGTCACGTCTCATGGACTGAAATTCTGCATTGTCTATCACAGCAGCTGGGGTTGTCTGTGTTCCACTAGTTGAGGGCACTGCTGGTGCCGGCGCCGTGCTTGGAGGGAGAGGTTCAGGAGCTGCTGTGGGCCTGGAGAAGATGAGGTTGACGGACCTACAACAGTGGCTGTCATTCTTTGGACAACTGTGGTCTGAGCTGTTGTGAGCAAGGATGGCCCCCCTTGGGCAAATGCCCTCCAGACCCCTGTGGCTCTCTCATGGCGATAACGCCGTGCCATATTGCGGAACCCAGACTCCACATCTAGTAACGCATTGCCCGCCTCTGGTATTCCCTGATCTCATGGGCATTCATGTTGGCAGCTGTAAAAATCGAGAAAGCCAAACATTAGTGACATCATTGTGTGATACATCTACAGATGATATTGCAACACTTCCTCAAAATTAGCTGAAACAGTCCAAATCACAGTACAGATCATAGAATGCCCTTAAGGAATGACAGGCCAACGCAACCTACACATCTACTATGTAACAGCACAGCAATGCTCAAAAAGGTGTGTACCTACTTAAATGATCTGTGCATCATTGTACTGCTATTAGTCACATAACAAATGCTGCAAGTACTTCACATGTGATAGGCAAACTAATGACTATCTTCTGGATGACAATCAAGGCCCACAAGACCTGTGATTTGTAAATGGAATTGCCTGGATGGTATTCAGTTGCTAATCATGAGGGGGTATCCTAGGTTGGAACAAATGAATGTTGGAATTATATGTCTGTCTTCTACACTGGGATCCTCACAACTAGGTACACATATTTCAAATCCCTAACCCTGTGCCTCAGGGTGTGATGGACATGCATCACATACTTTCAAACATCAAGGACAGCCAGGAAGCTTTGGACAGCTGTCCATGGGTTTAGTCAGTCCACCACAGGTAAGGAGGGCTGCCAACTAGGATTGACTCAAACATTGGACAATCACCTCCACATTTATGTTCCTAATTGCGGCCAACTGTCAGCATCATTTGATCTCACTGACACCTTTTAAAAAACAAGCACATAGATGCAAGCACCCATCTGGGCTTTAGCTGCATGCACACCTATGACATTCTACTCAAGTGCCACACATATGGAGCACAACATGTGGAGCTAGATGCTGCTAGGAAGCATACATGTAGCAACAAATATCACCCTGTTCACCTGCCTATGCTTATAGTGCAGCACTAGAATCCCAATATATGATCTCCGCCACTGATTATCCAACTCAAACATGGAACATATTGTCAAACTCCAGTCAAGTCACATATCAGATCATGTGCCAGCACATCATAACTTGCAATGTGTCCAACAGACAGGAGTCAATCACACAACAGCTGCAAATACAACACAGGACTCACATATCAACACTTACTGGATATGTCTGGGTCCGCAAATCGAGCCACTTCACCAATTGTGTAGGGGGCTGTTCCACCTGTAAAACATGGAAAGGTGTAATGTGCTCAATGTCTGCTCGCTGTACAAAACATGGAACAAATCACTGTGTGTGACATTTTATATGATAGAGCAGCACCTCAGGCATGTAGACACCCCCAACAGACATCCAACAGAAAACAATCATTGAACCTGTCACCCCAGTGAGTGATAGACACACATATGTACACATAAATTGGCCCTAACAATCATGTGGTGCCAAACATGATAACTCAATTTAGTGCAGATTTATTTCTAGAGGGTACTCCATTTCTTCATTTGTTGTTATGAGAGACATTCAAAGCCACATTCCTGGTGCACTGTAATACCAGTCACTCAGGTATTGTGGCTTGTGCATCAAAGGACAATGAGTTACTGTGTGATGCTCATGTGGGTTGAGTTTCTTTCAGGAATTATTGTGCTCTTTATGGTACATTATATGTGTGCCTGTGTTGTACGTAGGTTACATATGCCACATTGGCAGTGTACCCAGAGCCGTATATGCCCCCATGACACCATGATGGCAGGGATCCTATGTGTTACTTGATGACAATGTTACGATAAGCATGGATTGGCCATTTATCTAAATCAAACAACAAAGAAATATATGCTGACAGTCTCTAATTTGATCATCTGTGACAGAATGCATGGGCACGGGTGTAGTCATTGCACCTGAAATGTGTTTCTCAGGGCCCTGTGTACCTATGTCAGGTATTGTAGATCACAGTTAGCCACATTCATTATCTTGCATTTGCCAAGTTGGGTGATCTGTGGTTCTACAACGAACTGACACTGTCCCCTAATTGAAACATGGTTTTGCAAATGTCCTACTTTGGCAATCTTGATGACGTAGGTCTCAATTTGTATGTTCCTTGGGAATGGCAGCACTCACAGGAATGCTGGCCCTCTGATCTTAGCATACACCCATGCCTGTGATAGCCATCATACTGAGAAGTTAACAATTGTACATATGCTGCACTAGATCAGCAGGGGTGTACCAAACGCAAACTACCAAACTATTTTGTCACTTTAAATGTATGATAGAAGCAGTCAGGGGTCCCTTGCACAACATCATGCAAATAAATAATTTGTGACCATGCATTCACAAAGTTCAGGGATCCCATGATGAGCCATTAACTTTAGAAAATTATTTGGCTATAAAGTGACACAGATGGCAAATGCATCAGCTCTGTACCAGCAATTGTGCCCAAGGCAAAATAAAACACACAGGAACAATGATCATGGGGCCAGGTGTTCTTTTTTTTATGTGTAGCATTTGCTTCATTTGTTTACGCTACAGCTATGGAAAGTAGAGCAAAATATTTAGATATTATCAAGTGTGCGTTACTTTGGCATCCATTATTGATTTAAATGCTGCACAAACCAAGTTGAAATATCAGCCTAAGATAGTACCAGAGTTTAGGAAGATCTTTGTATGTATGGCCATGAATACTGTTCAGACATGTATTCAAAAAATTTGGGACTACATTGGTTCCTTGCATTAGCATGTGAAATACATCTCATTCCTGGTACACTCAGGCCCTAAATAATACATTTGTTTGTGCTGCATAACCATAATCTATTGATGTCAAAGCAGCACTAATTTACAAGATCAAGTTGTCTTTTGTAAGTTTGTGCAGCTTTTGCGTCAACAAATGGCGGTAATGCGTAGCAAAAATTGTATAAATCAGGGCAACTGTATGTTCAACTTGCATTCCACATGTCCACAAACATTGCATGCAGCATGTCACAAACTCTGCTACTGTCACTACAGAGCATTTTACTGTACACATTAGTCTAATTTGTACTCTCCAACAGGGCCACCAATCACCACACCTAGGTGGTCCAGCAGGTCTTGCTCTCTGGCCACCAGGTCAGCCCAGCGATGTTTAAGTTGGTAGTCGTTGCACTGGCTGATGAACACTCTCTTTCGGTGGAACAGCACCTTGGACCACCTGAGCCTCCTCATCTCGGTGTGATACCCCTGTATCACTCTGCCACCAGCCTCTAACATCAGGGGGAGGAAGTGGCACACCAGCCATATAAAAGCCCCCAGCTCCTCCTCACCCATTCTCCCCAGACGTGGCCTTGCCAACATCTCAAAAATAATAGGGATAGGAATGGGAAAAGAGGGAAATACAGGGAATGGAGGTATGGAAATGAAACTTAAAGAACCCACAAACAGCCCAACAATACCCCAACTAACAATACCCACTACGCACTCCAACAGTAAAAAGACAAAATTAAACATAAAAAATGACAAAAACACACTTACACTGATTTACAGAGACACTTACAAAAACAGCTGATGACAATGGAAATGGCACGCAGGAGACAAAACCACAATATTGACAGACACAACTCTCTACACAGCCACACAGTCTAGAAGAATCACAGACTGCAAAGTGAAAGTACATCCACTGTACCATTTCTGTAAACAGGATATCTTATTACATCTCTTCCTGTCTCAAATGCGGTGCGTTTTTATTATGATGCGTGGAATTTTATGATGCTTACGGGCTTTGCACCAATATTTATTTACGCATATTCTTAAAAATTCCCCCGCATTCAAGGATCAATATATTTTTCATGGATAACCGATTTCATGGGATGCAGTGTTGGAATTTACGCTAGGGACCAATCGATGTATAATGGGTGTAAGCGTCATTTTTAAAAGCATATGCGTCATATTTTGACACATATGCGTCTTTTTTATGCTTTTGCGTCAAAATATCTGTCTATAACTGTATTTGTGTCATTTTTCTCTTTTGTAACGTACATGAAGGTTATAACTATACAAAGATAGGCTGTTAGGGCCTGCTGTGTGTTTTCTAGTGTTTGGGCACATGTGGCAGACGACACTACTGTGGACCATAATGCTCATTTTGTTGTGCCGGATTAGCACTCTTAACTAACTCAACAGCAACACAAACTTTTGGAATTAAAATTTGTATGTCCTAGTTTGAGCAGGTGTTGCATCGATATAGGATAGCAAGGCTATGCAACTTTAAAAAATTCACTCATGGCCTGTATGTTTATGTCTGTGAATTGGCTATTTCAATTGTTGTTGGGCCTCTGTGTGAACGTCACAAGACGTGTTTTGCATAATGTGGTTGTATGCATGTGTTGTGATTGTGGATAACCATCAGATGCCATTCATTGAGGTTCATCAGTCATGATATGTTTGTCATATCTGTTGTGTCTTATGCTGTGTGAACTTCCATGACTTTGGGGACAAAACATCTCCCATGACAAACTATACACAGGATAGATAGAGGACGATTGATAATGGCAATGTAAAAAATATAAGCCGTCACAATGCATGGAATGTTGGATACCACTTCATGGTCACTTGTGTGTATACTACCAATGAGTCAGGCATTTGAACACGCTAGGTAGGTAAAGTGTTTGTGACACAGAGTCCCAACTCCAATCCAAAAAAGTTTTGGTAAACCACAGTTAGAGACATGTAAATGACCTATGTTTCTCCTCTGGCTGTGGAGGACAAGCAGACCATGCTGCATGTGTTCACATATTTCCAGTGGTTCATTGCACAAAGGTGTCCAGTTCAAGTGTGTGGCCATGTGTACCCTGTGTCAGTATTGGCATCCATGTTGTCATAGTTATGTGCAGGGCTAGTCATGAGTCTATGGAGCCATTCCCTCAATTAACAGAGTATCCTTCAAAGCAGATTTGCCCTAAAACCAAAGATAAACTAATGACATACATGGTGATATCCCAGCTATGGCACAGCAGAACTTTTAGAGGGCTGACGACAGACCAACCTTGGGTGCTCAAATACGTTATGGATCAGTAATCTGAAAAAGGCAGGTTTCTTCACAACATTTGTACACAGGGTGGGATTTAAAATTCCCACTGCAACAGGGAACATCAGTGCCTCTGTGCTGATTAATCTGACAGCTAGTCACCACGCAAGCCCCATCAGAAGGTGGCAGCAGAAGTGAATCTGTGTCTGGACCGTCAGGGCACACACATGTTTTGTCCTTACATACACATTAGCAACCCTTGTTTGTTGTGCTGGAGGCACCGTACCTAATCCATGCATACAGCCATAGCACACTGTCACAGTTTGGCACTAATGAATACATGCAAAACCAGACAAGGGATGGGGGCTGGAGTAGGGCATTTAAATACATGTCCCAGAACAGAATAGGATAACTAAAATGATTAAACTATACTGTACATTTGAGGATTCATTGTAGACCTACGACACACAATACCCCAGGAGTAAACAGAGGGCATGGAAAGCAACTATGTGACAAATGTAGCCACAGGGAAGCTCTATGGTTAGCGCAAAGACTGGAACCAGTCTGGCTAACAGGATGCAGGCTCTGTCAGGAACAAACATGAACAAGGCAAATACACAATGAGCAGACTCTGACTGGGACAAGCAGGAACAACACTGTGGGAACAAAAAACAGTTTCTGCTGCAGTCTGCACTGTTACACAATCCCCCAAGCGCTCTGGTACACAAGTGATTTCTACACCAATGCACAACAAGGAGATTCAGAAAATGGCAGCTTCTAAGCAGTTCCAGGCAGCAGCAAGGGCATGGCAGGGTCAAATGCCAGATCTGCATGGTAGTGCTCACAGGTGTGTGCAGCTTCAGTCTCTCACAAGTTGTGGTGTTGAAATAACAAGTTTAAAGGGCCAAGTAGACTTTTCACATGGGAAGCAATGGACAGCTGATTACAGGCCTTACCGACCACCAGGCAGTGCATTATTTGACCTGAAGTCCATGCAGACTGATGAACTATGACTATGGCATGACATCCTGAAGTGGGAAGCACACAGGAGTCAGAATGGGAGTCTGGGTGTGTGTACCTGTGGAATCTCAGGGTACAGATAGTCCATTTACAGGGCCCCATGGAAAAGTGTGGGAGAGACTTAAAACATGGCAGTGGCAGGACTTATTACCTGGGATGGACTGCGAAGCCATTTTTTGTGAGCAATGCTTGTCATACTTGGGGCACTCATGCTATCCATTTTCAGCCTAGATGGACTTCTTGTCACACATGCTCCTTGCAGAGATAGCTGGTGTCACACTTACTGCTGTCAAGGGTCTGGTCATACAGTCCTGTTACCAATACAATAGCACATCCACTGTGTCATGTATGAGACACCTTTTTTCCTTATGATTGATGATGTCTTAGTTGTGTGTCATGTGCTGCAGTGGACCATGTTGGCAACATGGATATTTCTTATAGCTGTGGTCCTCTGATATTGCCCTTCACATGTGAAATAGACAGAATATATGCCATTTACACTGTGTGTGATGTTGGCTGTACATTCATACCCATCAAATGTGATGTGGCTTTTTCAGTATCCTAATCTGTATTTCTGCCATGCTCCATGAGGCTAAACTCTGATTATGATTCCTAGGGATCATGTGATGCATAAACATTACCCAGAGCATGATGGAGTGATGAAGGTAGGTGTTTAATGACATATGATAACAAAGTGGTGATGGTGACTATAGTTAAAAGACGTTTTGTACAATGTGTTGTCTCCGACGCAATCCTGCTGCAGTGTTTGGACGTTCCCCCTCATTTTCACGGACAGCATCCTCCTCTTCCTCCTCTTCAGGCATTTGTGGGTCTGGTTCATAGAGGGGAATGTTCCTCCTTACACAAATGTTGTGCAGGTTGGCACAGGTCAAATGATCTTGCACACCATTTCAGGTGAATATAGGAGGCTGCCTCCGGTGATGTCGAGGCACCTGAATCTGGACTTCAGGATGCCAAAAGTCCTCTCAACTATGGTGCGTGTCCTCCAATGTGCCTCGTTATAGGCACACTCTGCTGTTGTGCTTGGGTTGGCAAATGGGGTCATGATCCATGGCTGGATCCCGCAACCCTAATCAGCTGAAAGAGCAAATAAGTGTAAATATTTGGATGTTGGTTGCACCTTGATTTTCACATTGCATGGCAGCTGTTATCTTGTGTTGTCTGTGACTCATCTGTGTTTGTGTTATTATGTGGGATCCTAGGCTTCTAGGATGTTCTTTCTGCATTGGGTTGTTTAATTATCAATAGTGGTGTTTGGCTGTTTGACCTGATATCAGCGGTATATTTGTAAACCTACAGTTCTTTGTGTATCGCCCATGCATTATGTCATGTGAAAGAAGTGCCCATGTGCCTTCACTGGAGGTGACATGATACTTTCACACACAGAATTGATTCCACTGTGGTGGTAACACGGTTGCACTATATGTTATGTTATGTTATGTTATGTTATGTGAATGTATACACTTTCTCTAAAGGAACAAAGCATATTTATAAGCCTCTTGCGCCACCTTAGCGCAACCATAACGTAATTTGTTTGATGCTAAGGTGGCTTTTCTGCCCTGCCACATTTACAAAGTGGCACAATGCTTGCATTGTACCACTTTGCGAACCCTTGCACCACATTATGCCTGCATCTGGCCTGAACATCCCATCCAATTCAACATATGTAATAGTGTGTGCAATACAACAGTGGGGCCCTATGATTTGGCTAGGTGACAATGTACAACACATCTTCATAAGTTGGCAGCACTGAGGTGTTCGCAATTGACAATGTACAAATATCCCATGTGTGACAAGTTCTAGGCAAACCTATTTGTGTGCCCTCACCGAGTTGGCTCATGTGCAAACGTGTACCTACAGTATTGAACCTGCTCCAGGTCAGCTGGCTAACTTGGTTGTGGGGATGAAGGTTTAAGTGTCAGAAGGTCCATGTGCCTGTACATCTGTTATGTATATATGTAATTGTCCCAATCCGTATGTACAGCAGTGTGCGCTTTGCATTAGTGTCACATCAATATATGTTCATAGCACAGTCCACTTCCTTATTGCTAGCGGGCAATGTCACCCCAGGAGTGATGTGAGATGTTGGTACTGCCTCAATTATTCCATGTCACCTTCATTAGAGTCAGCATCACCATGCTATGTGTCTCATGGTGTTTGACCTGCAGCAAAACACATTACGCACCCCTTACACAGTACATATGCTTGGAAGGGTGTGTGTGATTGAGTGTTATTGATGTGATATTGCAAGATTCATCTTCCAAGTTGTACTGCCAGTCAAGGCCATGTCATTGTCACTGTGTGGTTTTAAATTGGTCCCTTGTGGCTCTGGAGTGGCCTCTTTTGTTATTTGCATCTGTCATTTGTCCATAGGTGTGTATCCCATTGGCTCAGGATATCAAACATGGCTACCAGTGTCACAACCTCAGTGTCTTCCTGGCCACATGTCAATGTAGTGGTGTATGTGTTGTGTGTCCTACAGGGTTGCTGTGCTGTGTGTATATAACTAGGTTTCTGTACTTACCAACGAGGAGGCCATTGCCATATCGTCCATCCTGGAAGTGTTGATTGATGGTGCTGTGGTGGAAGATGAATGTATCATGTACACTCCCTGGATACTTTGCCACGATGTTGGTGATCAATCCCCGGTGATCCACAATGGCCTGCACATTGATGGAGTGTGTGTGCTTCCTGTTGCGGTATAGATGCTCCATTGCAGCAGGTGGCACAATACGTACATGTGTGCAGACAATGGCACCAAGCACGTGTGGGAAGCCATTGATTTGATAGAAGCCTTGTTTGGTCTCCTGCTGCTTCTGCTGTGTGTTGGGGAAGCTGATGTGGCGGGGTGTGAGGGAGATGATGGAATCCAGTACCTTGGGAAGGAAGGCAGAGAATGAGGGCTGTGAGATCCTGGCAACCAGGGCACCAGTGGTTTGAAAAGAGCCACTTGCCAATAAGTGCAGGACAACTAGCAGCTTGGTCTCTGGTGGAATGATGTGGGGTGTCTGCAAGCTGGGTGTCAACTGTGGCTCAATGTGGCGTAGCAGCTGCTGTATGGCTTGCCAGTTTAGTCTGTACCTCTGGATGATGTCATGTTCCCTGAGGCCGTGAAGGGTTGTCCTGGTCCGGAATATCCTCCCTGCCTTCCGCGTTGCCTTTGGGGTCCCTGTTGGTGTGGTGGAAGCTACTGCTGTTTCTCCTGTGCTCTGTGTCTTGGTGCATGCTGGATGAATAGCACCTCCATGTTTTCCTTTTGGAGCTCTGATGTTGCTTCTGTGGGTTTTCCTTAAGTACTGGTGTGTTTGCCCCATTTTAATGCCTGCCCTGACCCAGGCGTTAATTTTTGGCACAAATCAGGATTTGCGCCGTTTTCCAACTCCGCCTCCCAGCCATGCGGCATGTTTGCGTGTGGTTGGATAAATATGGCGCACGGTGTTTAAGTCATTTTTTGGACAGGAACGCCTACCTTGCATCTCATTAACGCAAGGCGGGTTCACGCATCCAGAAAATGACACACACTGAGATATTTTGACGTTAGACAGGTCTAGCGTCAAAGTATAAATATGGTGTTAGCTTTGCGACGAATTTGCGTAAAAAAAAATGACGCAAATCCGGCGCAAGCAGAGTATAAATATGGGCCTTAATTTCCAACTACACCTTGACGTCAGAGAGAGAAGGGGAGCTGTTGTGAGACATAGCTCTGTCTTAAATGGTACTTTGCAAATGTCCTCTATTCTGAACCATTGGCAGTAAATATTCCCTAACCCATTCAGAATCAGGCAAGATGTTGGCCAGAAGCATCAAATGGCACTGTGAACCATGCAATCCCATCCTTGTTTCATATGTTCCTTCCAGCCAGGTATGGTTCCTGCACAATTAACTCAAACCTCTAACCCTCTGTGAAGTGTTCCACGTGTTTGCTATGATTTCTCCCTCTAAAAGAGGTCTGGGCTCGGCGAGACCAGAGAACACTCAGAACAAATGCTCATTCCTAGGCAAGGACAGTGCTTGCATCCTCACAAGGCTATAGAGTTTGCCAACTGGCTGCATCACTAATGGATTATATACCAGTGCCTTACAGTCATAGTAAAACCATAACAGTTTCTCTTAACTGTGACTGTTCCCTTTCCTCTGACTGTGAATGGTTCACAAGATGTACAGGCTGTATTAAGGAGTGAAAATGCAGCTGATGTCTGTTCATAAAAGACACAGTGACTGTGAGCTAAGCTGGGCTCCTCGGATACCCCATGTCTTCTCGTTTGGCAGTGTCTCTTTCCAGCTTTGGAATCCTAATAAACATAGCTCAAACTCAGCCCAGGAAAAGAACCCCCGAGACCATGAGCACAGCTAGCTGACTTTCACATTCAATTGGACGTGATGAGAATCTGGGAGACCTTCTCAAAGCATGAGCCAAGGGGCTCTGTACTATGCCATCTTTCCCCTGAGTAAAACAAATAAGCAACAGGTGTAATCCCTGAATCAATCATAACCACTGGTTACTGCTCAAGCCTCACTCGAGTCTATCATAGTTTGTTTCACTACATGCTTCCTCACCCTGTTTCCGGTGGGGAAGGCCATTTTGGAGGCATTATTCAAACATCCACCTTCAGCTTCATATGTACAACCCCTGTGACTGAGCACTGCTTTCCCCTCTAATGTCCTCAACTTTGGATTTGTATTGGCACCCTTCACTCAGTAGTATAGTTCTCTTGTTTCTTTTAAAGTAGTCCTCTGCCCTTGTACGGTGACTATTTTTGGACCTTGAAGGTCACTGCTTTGCGATGGCAATGAAGGTCATGAAAAGGTCTAGAGCAGGTAACTGGAACGCGCTCCAGAGGCACCCATTTCAGCACTACTGTCACGCCGATATATAAATTGATACAAGTACGAGACTGGAGGACTTCTTACCATCATGTACAATTGGTTATGTTAGTTCTGTGTGGTTTATTTAGTTATGTCCTGGGCTATCGTATCTGACAACATCTCTTAATACATCACCCTGAAATATGTGCTATATGACTGGGACATATGACCAGAAGTGAGCATCTAATGTATGTGTACAGTTTTCGATCTTCCTTAAAAAGTACTGACATTGTTATTCTAAAGTTGTAAAAACTCAATAAAGATATTTTTTTTAATGAATAGGCCTAGAACAGGACTACCTAGAATGGAGTAAGCCTGTCTCGGACATCTTGGACCAACCTGAGTACTTGCTTGACAATAAAGAGCCCGCCTAGAACTGAGCATGACGTAGAAGAAAGAGCACCCAGTAGTCAGAAAAGGTGCTAATGGAGGATCCCCTTGCAGTCTAATTTGCCTCATGTTGGGGTTGTTCCTTCGTAGTGTGCAGGAGTGGGTTGGTGAATAATGATTTTCCTCTTTATCCTCCGGTCTCCACTATTGTTGAAGAATCCAGTTGGCTTTTGTGGGTCTCAATGCCGATGGTCTCCTCTGTGTGGGACCAACAAGATTGCTTTCAGAACTTTTGATTTAACCTATCTAGTCCGAAAAATGCCTGATGTATTGTGCTGCAAATTCTGAGACCCATCGTTCCATGTAGCTCAATGCACAGTGGCTGTAAGAAGACTGCTGGATGGACCTTGGTACAAATGGCTTGATTATGAGTAGCACTTTTTGATCTTCACTCTCGTAACACAGCTGAACATTAAAAAAGACTCATTTTGGTTTAATATTTGACATGGAATTATGTTTGTTCCATAAGTTTGTGGTGCCTTGGCTAGCCTTGAGAAAGTGGGGCAAGTTATTCCTTTGTGTGGTGGGTTCGCTGGTGGCATTTCAGATGTTTGAAAACATTAAGCTATGTTATATTGCCCACGATTACTGCAATGCTTTGCTGTGATGTGGCTGAGAGCTCGCAGAGTTCTTGTTCTAGTAAGTTTCCATTGAAGTCACACGCTTGATTAGAAAGGTGTTCTGTTTGGATTGTACTACTCAAAGTCAATTCTCAGAATATTGTGTTAGAAGGATATTGAGTACAGAATGTCTAGGACAGAATATCTAAATGTAAGTGCACATAGACAAGTACAGATGTACTTTTCCTAACTCCACATGTGCGTGCCTCGAAGATATATGTACTGCCTAGGTACATATACGTGAAGGTAGGTATAGAAAACCTAGACTTACTTATGTGTCAATTTTTAAAAAAATATTTTTTCCTCTATATCAGCGGTTCACAACCTGTAGTACATGGCCCCTCTGGGCTCCATGACACATTCCCAGGGGGTCTGCAGGTCTGGGACTGCAGGAAGGCACTTCTCCAGCTGGGACATCTGACAGAAAAAGCGTGTATGTTTTTATTATTATTACTGCCTTTGTGCATCAGTTTTAAAAGCACTGCAAAGTTCCTAGTACATCCAGCATCTTTAGAGCGAAAATAAAAGCGTCAAGATAACTCTGGTTTTTAATTTACCTGCTGAAGAGAGATGAGAGTTTTGTCTAGTGGCACTTTTGACTCATCTAAGGTAGCGCAGATGGTTAATATGCCTGCTGCAAAGAACATGTGTCATGCAAAGAACAATATGTTATGGGCATAGCACAGTGGGTCACTGCTTTTGCCACAGAGATTCTTTTGGTATCGAGCAATTTATACGTTACAACCGTAATTAGGGCTCCCGGTTTTATGGGATTTATTTTTTTAACATTTCCATTCGTATTTATCTATATTTATTTTTTGGTCATCTTATCTGTATCTATCCACTTTTTATTTTGTCGCAAGAAAAAAAACGCTGCAGCTAGTATTTTTTCAAATACATTTAAAGAGGCAATGCGCGCTTGGTTGATATAGGTTTAGATAGATTTGTGTAGATGGGTTACTGCTTTTAACAAAGAGATCCTTTTGTTACTTGCAGTTAACACATTTCATTCCTTCTAATATAGCACAGTAAGCTATGAAGGACCTTGTGACCCTCACTGTCTTATGTACCATATCCTACATATTCAGTTACACACATATGATTATTGTCAAATAACGTATGATGTAGGCACTCTGAAACACTAAATTGGGATTAATAGTGGTATTTAAATTGCTATTTGTGTAAAGATTGGGACAGACCAACTCATCTAACATTCCTACATTGCATCCATATCTCTTGGATCCAGGGACTGAACAAAGTCAAAAGCATGCCTCTCATTCATTTTTCCTCAATTGTTTTTAGGTGTGCTTCCCCCCCCTTACTCCCCTCATAGCTCCAAGTCAGGATACATAAACAAAAGGAGACCTGATGGCCCCTTAACATTGACCTTTGTTATTGGCTCAGCTGAAATGAGATAAGCCATCTCACTGTCTGCACTGGAAAGGCTGGTCTTCTCCTTGCAAACAGCAGCAAAGTTAAACATGTTTATTAGCATTTTTCTGTTTCTATTTATACATAAAGACAAAGGAAACATATTTTTCTGTCTGTATTTATATGTAAAAATCCATTTAAATGGAAAACCGGGAGCCTTAATCATGATCTAGCACAGTGAGCTATGAGCTGCCATCAAAGAGCTGCATGCAAACTGCATGACACCAATTAGAAAGTTATGTTTTTTCCCCTCGTCTTTCATTTTCCTTATGCTGCTAAAAAAGGTTTGCTTGAGTAGAAGTACATTCTCCAGACCATGCACTCTTGTAAAATGGCTACAAGTGTGGATGATATGTGAACCCTATACCTTGCAGTCCTATATTCAGTGCTCCGACACCCTACACTTATATTTGGGATGCTATAAAACAAACAAATTACACGTGACAGAGAGGCTATGGAGAGATAAGTGGCCTTTGTGGTTTTATTTCATTTATGCACCACATATTTATGTGACAAGGTGTTATAAGATTTTATGTACCCAAATTTTTTTTTTTAAATCACTTGGGATATGTAGAATCTGACCTCAGGATTCAGCTTTCCTAAATAAAACCAAACATTTAAAAGGTAGTCGCTGAGATGCAGCGCCAACTTTCCCATTAAAATGTTTTGATTTTTGCATATTTCTTCAATATAAAATAGTTATACCTTTAGCAATTTGAGTATTTGTTCGGTGTATACTTGTTTGTGTATTTTTTGCAAATTACTGTATTAAAGTTTCAAATGTAAATCATATAAATCACTTTGGGCTCCCCGGCTTCCAAGTAATGATTCACTGGGGGTCCTCAGGAGTCAAAAGGTTCGGAACCACTGCTTTATATTGTATCCCATTGAAGTGAGGTCGATAATCACGGCTCACACTTTCTGTGTGGTCCAGGACATCTGAAATGTCCTCTAACTCGTGGGCAAAATTCGATCTGAGACTGAAAGACTGGCTTACTAAGACCAAATGCAATACAGGGCAAGACAGCATTTTCCTATAATGAACATCTCAGCACGCATTAACGTGACAATGTCATTGCTCTTAAAGATGGTTGTGCTTTATTTACAAAGAGTGGTAGTAAAATCTTGTCACAATGAACGTATGGCTTCACAGGTAAAAAAACGCTATCTTAAATTTGATGTTAAATGCAGAGCTACGAGAAATTGAGAAGCCGGATGGTACAGAACTTTGCATATTTTGCAAAGATGACGAAGATTTTTAGAAAAAGCCTGTGGGTACAGACTCTGTGTTGCAGCAGAAGCCCTCCTGCTGTCGGGCATGGTGTTACATTTCCTCAATGTGCCTGACAACACAGACATAATTAAACTTTGTCCATCCATCACTAAAGGACTACCAATAAACTTACAAAAATCCATGCGGAACCTAATATGTTAGTCATGGGTAACTTAAGATGATGATTTACTTAGAAATTTATTTTAGATGAAGAAACAATTATTAAACATTATTACCTGATGTAGCAGGCAATAACATGTTAATTACCCTTCCGGTAGTTATGAGCATGAGCTGTAGGCAAGGGTGCATAGCAAGAGGAGAGGCAGGTAATTAATTAACTGCTGTTATGGTTCTGCAGGTAAGGGCAACAAGGGTACTAGCATCCTCTGCTCCTCCCAATCGAATTAGGGAGTGGTGCAGTAGTATGAGCTGTCTCCCACCTTAATGATAAGCTGAAAAAAATTGACTGCATTTTTTTCGTGGTGCTCCCTTGAACGCTTCTCAAGCAGCCATGTTCACACGTGGCTGTCCAGACTCTCCCCTTGCTTTTGGTGAAAGGAAAGACCACTTGCACAACGTTTTCAAGATCAGTGGCTTCATGCCAAACAACTTTATATTCACAAGCGGCTGTGCAACTGACTTGGTAAATTCAATTGTCAGATTTGCAATGCACAAACAATTCTGCAATTTGGAAATTCAACTGAGGCTTTCTCAGCGCACATTGTAATCCATTGAGTGTCCCAATACAAAGGTGGTGTCCAGGGGACAAACACTTGCAGTGAGGGAGGAAAATCCGGTGTCAAGGAAAATGGATGCTCCCTTTGGATCCCTCGCTTTAGCTCCTTCTTTAGGTATGTACACCTATCTATTAAGGAGACAATGTAGGCAAAGTCGGACTATGTTAATTGTGAAGAGAGGGGTGACCCCTGCCCTCTAAGGGATCTCTGACCAGCCCTACTATGTCTTGAATCCTAATCACAGTAAAATCAAATTCATATCCCTCATTTGGCATTTTTATACACAGAAATCTCTCCAGGAATTACTTAGAAAATGTTGCCAAGGAAAACTGTCTGGAAATACATTATTGCCCATTCCAATTAGTGACGCTTGGAATCAACAGTTAACTGTGGCAGTGTGACCACGTGGTGACAATATTTCCCCCTTGATTATGCACCCTTTTTTGACCACTTTGCTGCCCTATTTTCACACAGGACACTAATTGATCCTGAGATTGTGTTGTTATTCATTTTGGAAGCTTGGTGTCTGAAAACGGTACTTTGACGGCAGCCAAGTCTTGGCAACAGAGACCCTCTTTCTAATCCAGGAAGGTATCTTGATTTGGCCAGTAATGAAAGATGCTGACTGAATTGGGAATATTGTATCATGGTAAATTAGTACTCCTGATGTCCCCCCTGGATGATTAATCTGCTAAAAGCAGGTGAAATGTGCAAATGTGGAACAGACAGAAAATGAGGAAATAACTTGAGAACCAGATGGGTAAGCATTGTGTAGTAAAATACGCTGACATAAAATCAAGTTGTTTATTTATGAACTACTCAACGAATCTCACATCGAGCTCTCTTAACCTTCCAAGGTAAAATCCCAGCCAGTCCATTTGTCCTCATATTCTAAGGTGGGCCAGGAGTGTACCATTGGTTAATTATTTGCATCTTGGTTCAATACACTTAATATTTGTCTATTACTTAAATAACAATACAAGCTTAAATGTAATATTTACAAAAGTTGTGAATGACAGTTCTAGATTTTATAGTCCTTTGTTCTGCTTGTCATGTGCTTATAACACATTGATTTGCCTTGTAGTTCACATTTCTCAGGGTCTTCTCCTGCATCTCAGAATTAATGATATCTGACTTGGTAAGAGCATACCGATGCAAAAATCCCCAAGTACTTTAAAATAATGCAGGCCTTCCAACTCATATGACTTCACAGTGTGTCACACAATATTGACTCCCTTCACATGCTAACCTGGTGAGGAGCAGATATCAGACTGTATGCACACAGCTAACTGGAATCCGCGCCAGGGAGCAAGTCCCTGCTAATAGTTTTGAAACTCTACTCAGCCAATGCCCATTTCAGGGTGTGAAACCTCCCTAGGATATCAGCAGCAGCCTCAAAAGAGTTGAGGTTTTTTGGTGTCAGAGGTGGAAGGCAGTGAATTGAAGTGCCTCAGACCGTGCTCAACACAAACCCACATCCTTTAAAGCCCTGTCTCTCCTAGCAGGATGAAAAAAGGTCAGACATTGGCTGTCTGATGAAGTGCCATAGATATTTACATGGCCCCAAAATCAGTGTATAAAAATCAGGTAGTTGTCTTAGTCGGATTTACCTCATGAATTATGGAGCATTCCTCATCTAGAGAAAAACAATTGATAACTTTGAAAGGAATGCATGAGGCACAATCTATCTCCATTGGGTGAACTTCCACAATTACAAATGCCCAGTAGAAATAGTATTGACAATGGCTTTGGTCCAATGTGTTAGCAGTGTCCTGGCCTCTAGGCCATTTCTCTACAGCTAGTGAACAAGGTAGTGGTGCCCAGTACCCTGCACTTTCCTCACCCTGAAATCTCTACTGTTTATTGTAAGAAAGTGGCTTACTGGTTGACAGGGTGAAACCCTACTCAAGCAGCAACCACAATCCTTGTCAGGGTGAGCCACAAGCAAGCCCCAAATTAACACGTGGTCAGTCCTCTAGTACCTTGGCACAGAGCAGACAGGCTTAGCCTAGAGGCAATGGGTAAAGTGTTTATGTAACTCTTTAAAGAGTAATAAAGTGAGAACACAACACAAGAAGAATCCCACAATTTAGAAAAATAGAGCAAAATGTAGTAAATAAATTAAGACTAGAATGACTAAAATCCAATCATTAGATCCAGAGATATGCAATTTTAAATATTTAAGTGAAAATAGCACCAAAAAGCCCAAAGCATCACTCGTGGAAATCTGGTCGTGCAAGATCAGGAGAAAGTCACAAATTCAGGCCACCATGATGGAGCGGGCAGATACAGGGACTAGGTTGGTCTCACTGAAAAGTTACCTTCTCAGGCCAGCGCAGAGTCACGTTCATGATGGATTGGGCCGCGAGGAGCAGGGAAGCTTCTCGGATGGTTGTCGATGTAGCATGAAGAGCAGGCCAGGCATCACAGACGTTTGTTGCTGTAGCTTGCAGATCCTGTTGTCACCATGACCCGTCAGGCTGGAGCTTTGTGTTGGAACTCCTTTTGAGCAGTAGACGCTATAACGAGTAGGGTCTGGTTGATGGAACTTTGCATTGGTGGGCAGTGCAAGCAACAAGGTTTTGGCACCAACAGGCCCATTTGGGGTTGCAAGGAGCCCAAAAACTTCAGGTCCACTGAGGCCACACCAAGTGTCCAGTACTGAGTGGCACCATTTGGGGGTCAGTGACCTACTCCAGCTGGATCTGGGTGTTGGTTCAGGTGGTTGGGAGTCTGTTATGTCCCCTTTCTCTGAACAGGTATCCAGCAGACTAGCCCTTGGAGTCACACTGGGAGTCATGAGTTCAGGAGTATGTCCAATTGCTCTGTCACAGGCAGGAGGACAACAGGGCATCAGGAAAGCAGAGCAGCAATCCAGCAAGATAGCTGTCCAGTGAGGGAGTAGTTCAGTAGGGCAGCAGTCCAGCACAGTGGCAGTCCTATAGGATGCACAGCAGTCCTTCTTCCTGGCAGAGTCTCCATAGGTGCAAAAGTTGGCAATTGAGGTCCATTATTTATAACAGGTGCCTCCTTTGAAGTGGGAGAAGGCTCTAGGGGTTTTCTCTTTAAAGTTCACGTGTCCTGCCTTCCCTGGCTGCAGACTAACTATAGGGGTGATGCAGCCCTTTGTATGGAGGCAGGACACAGCTTATTCACATGTAAGTATGGCTGTGCCTAGCTCTGCCTTCCCATCCTGCCAGTGAATGCTTATCCAGACACACATAAGCACTCTATTGTGTGTGACTTTTTAGGAGGAGGAGGAATACACAAAGCACAACTGTAAGCTACTCCCAGTCATGTGACCCAGAGACAGGCTGCCGGTGCTAAATGGCAAGGCAGAAAAATACCTACTTTCTAAAAGTGGCATTTTCAAAACCCGACCTTACCATACAATAGTTTTTTTTTCATTACAATTCCAAAGACACCAAACATGAACTGGTTACCTGTTCTGATTTGAAAGTTACAGCTTATTTAATGTAATAAGGTAACACCAAATTTATCCTATGGGAAAGGCAAGCCCTGCAGTGGTGAAAAACTAATTTAAGATATTTCTACTACCAGGACATATAAAACTTAAAACTGCATGTCCAACTTTTTAAATACACTGCACATTGCCCTATGGGAAAGGAAGGTTTGATCCTGCCAAAAGGTTTACTTTGCCAGGTCGAAATGGTAGTTTAAAACTGCATACACCAGCTTTAGTGGCAGGCCTAAGACATGTTTGAAAACATGAGTTAAGTGTATGGCACAACCAGTGCTGCCCACTTGTAGCATTTCATTTACAGGCCCTAGGTACACATAATGCCACATTACTAGGGACTCGCAAGTAAATTAAGTATGCCAATCTGATATAGGTCAATGTTGCCATGTTTGGAGACCAGAGCACAAGCACCTTAGTACTGATTAGCACAGAGTCCTAAAAGCCAACAAAAACAGATTCAGAAACCAGGAGGAGGAAGGCAGAAAGTTTGTGGATGACCCTGAAAAAGGGCCAAGTCCAACATCCATACTTTTCCTTTCTATTAAATTAAATTGTACATACTACTTGATCTAACCTCGAAAGTCCTCCAGTATAGGCTTTCAAATTCAGAGAGACACTTAGGTGTCTGCTAAGCACCCCTCTTCCAGATGTTTCCGATACTGGAAGATATAGATAACTCTCTGTGAACTACAGGTGAAACATCCAGATTTATCTGAGTAATTAGTTTTTACCAGGTGAATTGGTAGTCCTCCGCCTGATCCCCCCAGTAATGTTCTCATTTCCCTCCAGTGTATCACCTAGAGAATTCCACTGCATTCAGCAGACAAAATCCTGCAGAGGAAAAAAGCTGTGTGTTACCATGGGCCTGATAATTCTGATGAGGCTCGGAAATGCTCTTACTGGCACTCTTCAGAATTACTAAACTCCTGATGAGGGCCCTTCCAATTATATGCCAAGGGAGGACCAGGTTATGAATTAAGCTTATCTAAGCTATGTTCCAAGAAATGATGAATTACTGGGGTAATGCAGGTCTGATATCCCCGATAATTCCTCATTTTCTTCAAGAGCATCAATTGAAGACTTCGAAGGCTCAGCTAAAATCTCTGGGATGCAACAAAATAGATGCAGGGGAACAACAAGGATCTCTTAATGCCAATATGGACTGGTAACATCCCTTACTGGTGCCTTTGGAATGACAAGGTCGTTCATAATTAGGGCCTTAATATTTCTAAAACTAAAGTTTTGTGTGATTATCTACAATGAAGAAGCTTCAGTCATCAAAAGATGGTGAACCAATACTTTTTTAAGTCGCTGCCAGTGGGCAGCGGCATCCAGACAATGTTTCAAATTATACTCTGGTAAAATAACTGGGCTCTTCATGTATGGAATGGAGGTTTGGGAAACAGGCAACGTTGCTAAAATGGAGATTATGCTGAGTACGTTTTCCTAAATGTTCTGAAAGGCCCATATGTCCACCATCAGCCGCCTTTCACCTGAAGCAAAAAGGATCCGGAGTTTATGACTGCTGTCTCCGCTACGCATGAGGTATTACTTTGAAGCACTGTGTGGTAAATGTTCTAATCCCAACTTCTTATATGTTCTGAATAAAACACACAACAGCATAGTTATAGCAAAGTACATATCGTTTAACCTTTGGTTGCGTGGAATAACGACGAGCTTCACCACTGAATAGCACCTTGCCAGGAGGCCCTGTGGTGCAGAATTTGGCAGAATTACAGAACATTTCATGAAGGATTTGACAGAGCAGGAGGACAGCAACAAACTGGCAACCCTCTCACTAATCTGAACCAGTTCCATTTAGATTTAGGGGAGCAGTCGGGTTCCTGTCAACTGGGCCTCCACTCAGTCCGTTGCCCCTGACCCAGCCATCCATCCGCAAGAAGGTGGGTGTGTCACAGCGATGGTTCTATTGAAGAAGGCACTACAGGCACTCACGTCCCCATCTAATTAAAGTTTTTTTTTTTTTTTAAATAACTATTTAAAGATATTGTAATATATAATGTACATGTAAAACCATTTCAAATATTCATAATTAACATAATTAACATTAAACTAATCAAATAAATTGTTACAGCCCAATAACTCATCAAATTAAAGGTGTATAAAGCAACAAAAACAATTTAAATATATTAAATGTAAATATATTAATTTAGAAATAATTGAAAAATAACCTCTCTCACTACCATGTTTATTATTATATAATTTTTAATAAACTGAGTTAAAAGGTATGTATTCAAGCATTGTAAATACTTTAACTTTTTTTTTTAAATGAACGTTTAATTTAATTTTGAATGAAATTTGATATTAAAATATTTATATATAAACAACTCCCATAATGCTCTTAGAGTATAAAATGACCAACCAGGAGTGAGCTCATGTTTGAAACCACCGTGATGAAGACGTGAGTCGAAACGCATAGGTGGTGATTGATGAGACGCTGAGGACTTTGCCATTAAACGAGTGACAATTGGTCTCCCGGGAGTGCAGTGGTTCTTGGCGATAGCCCTGAGAATGCTGATGTTGCTAACACTAAGGGTACTTAGCCCTGATTCCACCTCATGCTACCTTTTCCTGCCCCACTACAGTTCATGTCTCGTTGTCTGGCAGGTTCTTTTTCATTTCTGCTTGTTCCCTTGTTGCTGTTTTCATATCTATCTTTCTCCATTTCCTTCTCTTTTTAATGCCTTTATCTTTCTTGCTGTAGGTCCAAGTCGGATGATGATGAAATATAAGTTCAGGGTCCCATAGACGAATACCTGTGCCCACCACATGCGACCACCTGCTGAAATTATAAAGTGTTCATTCCCCTACTCCCATGTCTTTTGTTGCCCCCGTGCTCGAGGTGATGCACTTTGTACTGCATTCGTGCCCTGTGTTCTGTGACTGTAAGTGCTCCCCACAGTCCTTTAACCAAGCCCGTCACTCGTAGCTCCTTCTCAGACGTGAACTTTTCCTGTGCTGCCATACTGCGTCCCGCTCTTGGAATGCCTTCTCTTCCCTCACATTAAGGAAGAAGTGCGGGGGAGGATCTGTGCGTCTTACACACAGCTTTGAAGATCCTTCGTCCGAGAGCTCCCCATACCTAGCTGAGCTGTTAATCCTCGCTGCGTTACGCCACACTCCGGCACAATGGCTCAGATCTCGGTCTGAAGACCCCTTCTTATCCCTGGAGGCCCCTCTGCTCTGGAAGCTCTTACCTGGACGCCCCCTCTGACCTGAGCGAGGATAAATGACCTGTACCATCACGTGACTTTCTCGTTACAGGATCTTCTGTAATCCATTTCCGCACCGACCTTATCGTGTTTTTATGCTACATCAATGGCACCCTTCAAGTAAAAGTATGTGTGTGTGTGCGCGCGTGTGTGACTGCCCAAGAGATTCTGTGTCTGTGTGTACAATATTAGTCTGTCTGGCACATTCCCTTTGTAAGTATTTGTGCACCCCTCTGTGTGTTCGCGCGCGCGCACGTACGCTCGCACGCACACACACACATATTGGGCCGATAATGCGTGTAACTGGTTAATATGAATATGCGTGTGAACTCTTTCACATGTACTCCTATGTTCAGTTTGAAGATTGTTGATGCGTGTTGTTGGCATTGTTGCGTGTGTCAAAATGCTTGTGTTTAAGCACTGAGATGAATCCTCTGCGTAAGATGCTTTTCCTTTACTGTGGGCTTCTCTTGTCTTAATCATTCTGAAAAATAAAATGGTGCTCCTACTGCAATCTTTCGTGTTTAATTTATATTCGTTTTGTACCTTATTTCCCTCTCCCGTACAAACATTTTTACGAGATGTTTTAAATGCTACCATTTTGAAGATAAGGGACTGAGCGGCGAGCGCAAACAAAAATAAAAGCTGAAACCGTCTTCTCGAAGCCTATTGTCCGGCCACGATATTAACGTGTCTTTCTCTATATTTGCTAACAGGTGGCATAAGATTTAGTGACTGTGCGTTCAAATGCATTCGCCACGAGGGAGCAGCGATAAAAGGGTCCCTGCATTCAATTATAGGGCAGGATTATTGTGCAACAGAACAGGCATCGGGTGACATCACAAGCAGTGAAGCTGAAACAAGATGCAGGTTTCATCGAGTGCATCTGTATTCCAAATGTCAGAATGTCAGAAAATAGGCACTGAGCCGGCGGCGAATGATAGGAGGAAAAGAAAACAAATTGTAAACATTTTGCAGGGGCGGCTCCCCCATTAGGGTGGTGGAGAGTTATTTTTAAATGTCATTTTATTTAAATACATTTTAATGCATTAAACAACCCTCCGCGCGTCACCCCGCCCCCAGGAATCTCGCAAGCTGCGACTGAGCATTTGGTAAGTATATCCCTAAGATGGAAGACAAATGCCATTTGCTCAAATATCACCACCAAAATAGTCTTTTATCAACCTTTACTAATATTTCTAATAATTTATCAATCTGGCCTTATTATCATTGATGGGAATTATAAGTAAGCTTTTTAAGAGAGTCCAGGGGCCTGATTTAGATGTCAGAGAGAGAAATCTGTTATAGTAGTGAAGAACTTCCTTCCCTGCCAACACAGTGGCCCGCCCTCCCAATTTAACTGTGGTCTGACCATAGGTCCGGCTATGGCAGTGACTACTCCGACACCGCTATAGCAAAACTTCTCTGACGGAGTAAGGACTGCCGGAGAATTGGCTACATGTCCATCTGCCTATGGAAGATGGGCAGACATGTAGCTGTTTTTTAGTGTTGGTTACTGCAGGTAAATCTTGGTGCTACGGGACAGTAAAAACATTTTAAAAAAAACTTGCCATGGGACATGACTCCCATGACAAAGGGCGGGGGAATAATCTTCTATTGAGAATAATAAAAGAAACAATTTTGGTGCAAGGCTCGGTCATGATGATGGAGCCTTGCACCAAACTGCAAAAAGCATTGACAGAAACAGCTGTGATGGCTGTTTTAGAAATAACTGCCTCTTTGGCAGTCATTTCCAAACTAGGGAGGGAGCTTCTCCACCAGGACAACGTAGTAATTTACTCCATGGCCTTGGTAGAGAAACGGGCCTCCCACAAGTTTAGATCTGGCTGTAGTCCTACTGACCACTGTGAGTGTTTGCACAGTAAAAAAAAAACTATTGCCATTAAAGAACTTAAACATTTTTTCAAATCTACATTTCCTATATTTTTCTGATGATGCATGGGTCCTTTGCAAATGCCCCACTGTGATTCACATTTATTTGGGATTTTCAAGGTTTTTTGGTACTAAAGAACTTTGGGTCAGATTTAGATGTTGGAACAGAGGGAACTCTGTTGCAAAGGCAGTGGTCTTCCCTCCTCGCCAACACAATGATCCACCTGCCCAATTTAAATGTGGGCAGACAATAGGTTTGGCTATGGTGGTGACTACTCTGTCACTGCCATAGCTAAACTTCTCCGACAGCCAGATACATTGCAGGCAGTCAGATAATTAGCTATATGTCCTTCCACCCAATTAGGATGGAAGAACATATAAGCGTATTTTACTGTACATCAACACCAAGCAAACCCTAGCGGTAGGGGACAGTAAAAAACAAAAATAGCCCCTCACTTGCCATCGGAGATGACTTCCATGGTGAGAGGTACACTATCTATTTTTATTTTTAAAAAGAAAACTGTTTGGTGCATGGCTCTGTCATGTTGATGGAGCCCTGCACCAAACTGCAGTAAGCGTTGACAGGAACCGCCATAACAACAGTTCCTGGCAATGTTGTAGAAATGACCAGCTGTTTATTGGCCTTTTTTAAGTCTGGTGTGTGGCATCTCTGACAGGGTGACAGAGTAATTTACTCCATCGCCCTGGCCGTGAGACAGGATTCGCCCCAATATATAAATCTGGGTCTTTGTCATATCACATGCCTAATCCTTCCGAATTGCACATTACCTATGGCATCTGAGTGCTCAAGCACTATTAGCATTTTAACTTTTGACTTTTAGTACTTATGACTAATAATATATTTTCCACCTGATCTGGTATATGAAGTTTTAAGTTTGTCCTTTTTTCTTTTTTTTATAATGTGTAGCTATTTTAGCTTCCAGAGGCTGGTTAATGAAGGCTTCGCTCACTAAGAGAACAGACACCTCACAGAAATGATAGAGCAAAGATACTGCCAGCGCAACCTTCTCTTACACAAGGTTTAGGTGCAGCAGATAAAATATAGATTTCATTCCTTGTAGTAATTTTATATGTGTCATATTCCCCTGTTTATAGTGGGGTCTATTAACTGTAATAAATTTGACGCAAATTGACTTGAATCACTTATATAGTGACATAGGTTAATAACATTGACCCTCAGCTTTCTTTACTCTAAGTAAAATGAAATAGTCATTGGTTTATCCTAACTCAATGCCTGCACTTCATTCATTACTTAGTGGCTCGTCTGAACTTTTCATATTTAATACTATCCAAAATATGTGCAATGTTCCAAAGGGATAAGTTAATAGGCAATAATAGACATCACCTGTTTACATGCAGGATTGCACTTACCTTGTAATTAAAAAAGAAACATGGTGTCATGAATTTGTATTCATCACTGCTACTCTGTGAGCTCATATTATTTGTAGCCTTGCTAAATATGCCTATTTGACGTGCTATTTTAACTCCTGGAGTCATCATGGCTCTCTTTGCTATCCTGTTCGCCAATCTACCTTGTTTCTTCCTAATGTCTTCATTTTTTTATATGTCTCTTTTTATTGAATTTTGCAAACAGTGACAGATGAAGCATGAGGAAGAACAGTACCATGAAATAAGAATTGTAAAGGAAAGGAAGTAATAGCATGCTGATTTTACACTGATTATTTCTCAGCTTGGATGAATTAGTGCCAACATAAATTCTTAACTTCGTAAAGTTTCATTACTTCTTCAGTGCCATTCGTATTGCTGTGTCATCCCGCATCATATTAGACTCCGCTAATTTGAAAATAGTTCCACAACGAAACCCAATATTTTCTTGTGCTTGTTGGGGGAGCTTCTAGCATCAGAAACAGCTCTTCTAGTTTGACACATCAGTCAATGTCCTTTAACTAAGCATCAAGTGATGGTACAATCCTCCGATCTCCATTTTTTTTGCAATATCTCACTTTGCTAATAAGATGCAAAGCCCCACAAGGTTGTCTGCCCTCTGGTTCTGCTGACTTCTTCCATAACCCTCCTACATAACCCCAAAAGACATGCCATAGGCAAGAGATTAACTGGCCTTTACATTACTATGGGCAGGGTGTGCATCATTAATTTTATGTCAAGACAGGAGGCTTGCATTATGCATTCACCTTTTATTTACTCTTCTGAATGGCAAACCATTGAAAGTACCAAAAGAACCTTAACAGCATCACAAAGAAAAAAACAGAATGTTCATGTCCATATAATCCAGTTGTCCTCCATTTCCTTCCTCTTTTGTTTGCTGCTTCTGAGCAGATAAGTATATGTTTTTATTAACTTTCGTACACTTTTGGCAGCTTGGTATGTTTGTTTTATTTTTAGAAAAAACAATTTATGGGTTGTGTAGATTTGTTGTTTTGTATTTTGATAATGTGTTGTTTTTTTCAGATTATTTAACTTTAATTTGTGTTTGACTTTCAACAGAAAAGGGCTGTTATTTGTTATTCATGCTCTTTTCTTAGTGCAACTGTTTTGATTTGTTTTTTTTCAAGGTTGAATAACGCGGTACGTTGTTTAATTACATGCGCGTGTGGAGGAATTGTTCTTCCGACTTTAATGCACTTATGTTAATCGCGCAATGTTGTTTTTTTGTTCAACGAGCGTGTAAAGAATTGTTTCACACCTCAGTGAGCTTTAGTGCTCGCGCAAGCAGCGCGGTTTTATCTTTAAAGGTTTTATTTTGGGTTTCAGCACAGCAGTTGGTTTACTGCACGAGCTGGGCCTGTTTAATTGTAGCTGCGTATCTCGATGCGCTCGTGCACATTGTTTTGTAATTGAGCGTTCCGCTTTGTTTCAAGCGTTCGACTTGTTTCTGAAGTGGATTGCTGTTTGTTTATCTTTTCCTTGGTAACCATTTCACCGTTGGTGTTTTTGGTTCGAGGAGACGATAGATTTTCAATATTGTTGTTTTTTTGGGGATATTTGTGGTCTTTTTAAGTTATACTTATTGTGTTTGAGTATATATTATATATATATATTGATTTTTGGTGACATGTCTGAATTAAATGTGGAAAAGGAAGGATCTCAGGAGGAGTTTATACACAAGAATGTCTCTGAGGAGGTTAAGGCTGTGGTTCAGGAGTCCATGAGGCAGGCTTTTGGCAAAAGAAAAGGTATGGATGACAAAGAGTTTTACTCTCTCTCTGAAGACGAGGACCGTTTGAGGGTCCCAGTGGGAAATGTTACAATAAAAAAAGACATTTGTCAAAGGATTTGAGACAGATAGGAGTCCCTGGGGGCTCAAAATCGAAAGGTACCCTAAGCGGTGCAATGGAAAGTCAGCGTGACACTGAAAAGGAGGGCTGTACTGAAGATTTTTTGATTGAGGATGATGATGAGTATGTCTTGGATTTGGAGTACAAACATGATTTGGAAGATGAATTTGGAAAAGCTTTTAGGGCAACTCTGGTGAAGAACTGTTGGATCCTTTAGGAGAAAAAATGTTTGAGCCCAGAGATATTAGACATCCTCAGGGTAAGGAGTGGTGGCCTTTGGAACATGTGGGCCGTTATATAAAGGATAGGCTGCGTAAGCCTCTAGAGAAGGATGAGAGAAGTGTTATGAGGTCGGAATGTTCTAGGCCCTTGATTGATGAAAAAGTCTGTATGACTCCTAATTTAGATCCAGATATGTTAACTTATTTGTTTCAGCTGGGTAAATACCCTAGGAAAGGATTAGAAAAATAATTGAAACAAGTGCAGGATAAGCTGCTTGATGTTTGGTCCTCTGGCCAGAATTTCTGACACAGTGGAGGACGCATATTTGAAATGAAGGATTTGGATGTTCATCTCCTTCGGGGTTGGTGTCAGAGAGCAATTTGTTTTCTTGGGAATGCCAATGCAGGGTTTTTGGTGGAAAGGAGGAAAATGGTTTTGATGCATATAAATCCCAAACTGGCTGAATTGGTGAGCAAGGAGTCTTCAGAAGAGGCTCAGGGTTTATTATTTGGAGACGGCATGGTGAAAGCCTTGACGAAGTATGTTCGTACTCTTACGAGTCTTGACAAGGTGCATTTTTCTATGAGAAGAGTTTTTTCAAATAACAATTTATATGGTTGGGCCAGTAGGAGAGGGCAGCTTACCAGCCAAGCAGGTTTTAGAGCCCAATATCACGGAGCAGGAGGTTTCAGAGGAAACTTTGGAGGCACTCAATTTTACCCTCAAAAAGGAAAGGGACATGCTCGGTCTGCGAGATCGAGAGGCGGTAGTATGGGACACGTGCAAGGTCAAGGTGAGTATGAAGACTATTTCTACTTCCCGTTAAAGGTAGGAGGAAGGTTGAAATTTTACTAAGATAATTGGGAGTTAATCACTCAGGATTAGTGGATTCTGCAAACGGTTCAGGGTTATGTTATAGAGTTCAAACTAGAACCGGTGCAGGTGGTGGAGCCGAAGGAGTTAAACTTCCAGAAAGAGCTGGAAGAGATAGTTTGTATGGAAATAAGGCAATTGTTGGAAAAGAATGTGATTGTGAGTTGAAAGATCAGGAGAAAGGTTTCGTAAGTACTTTGTTTTTGGTGGAGAAGAAAGACAAGGGATGGAGGCTGGTAATAAACCTGAGGAACCTGAATCAGTTTGTTACTTACAATCTTTTCAAGATGGAGTGAATTCATCTGTTATGAGATCTTTTGCAGGAACAGGATTGGAAGGTGAAATTGGATCTCAAGGATGCATATTTTACGATTCCAATTGCTCAGTGCAGTCAGAGGTTTTTGCAGTTCAGGTGGAAAAGCCAGTTGTATCAGTTTCAGTGTTTACCTTTCGGGCTGGCTTCGACACCATGGTGTTTTACAAAGGTTTTGCGACTAGTGGTTGGTTTTCTCAGAGAAAGAGATGTGAGAATGATTATTTATTTAGACAAAATTTTGGTTTTGAACCAGGAAGAAGGAATCTTAAGAGACCAATTGTGTTTGGTGAAGGATTTACTGGAGAGTCTGGGTTTTATAATAAATCTGGAGAAGTCAGTGTGGATACCTGTGCAGAGGTTGGAGTTTTTGGGATTCGAAGTGGACATAAATCTATGTCAGTTGGTGTTGCCAACAAGGAAAGTGAAGAAAATAAAGCAGGAGGTACAGTCTTTACTAAGGAAGCAAGATGTGACTTTGAGAGATCTAGCTCATGTGATTGGACTTTTGTCTTCGTCCATTCAGGTGATTTTTCCAGGTCCATTGCATTACAGAGCCTTACAGCGTTTAAAGATGTTTGGGCTAAGAAAAGGTCTACGGTATGGAGATCGGATTTCAAAGGAGGCGAGAGGGGAATTGATTTGGTGGAAGGAGAATTTGGAGGCATGGAATGATCGAGCGATTTTTGGCTTAAAACCAGATTTTGTATTAAAAACAGATGCGAGCAAGCATGGTTGGGATGCTCATTGTCTGGGTTTGGAGACAGGTGGAATGTGGACTTATTTGGAAAAAGAAAGACATATAAATTGTTTGGAATTGCAAGCTGGAATGTTCGCTTTAAAAAGTTTCAGCGATGTATCAAAAGGGAAATCTGTTCTCCTGAAGATGGACAATGTTACTGCTGTAACATATATAAACAAATTGGGAGGTGCTCGTTTGAGGAATTTGGCAGAATTGGAGAAGGAGTTGTGGGATTTTTGTTTAGAGCACAAGATCAGTTTAAAAGCGGAGTTTTGGCCAGGTGTGCAAAATGTGGTAGCAGATTGGAATTCTCATCAGATGAGGGATTTCAGCGACTGGAAATTGAACGAGCATCTATTCAAGGAAATAAATCTGGTCATGGGTCCTTTGGAAGTAGATCTTTTTGCCTCCAGATTGACTTTTCAGTTGCAAAAGTATGTCAGTTGGAGGCATGATCCAGGTGCTATGGCAGTGGATGCGTTTATGCAGGCTTGGTCGAAAAAAAAAGGCTATGCATTTCCTCCTTTTTCGATGATCCAGAGAGTTTTGTTGCAGGTGAGGCGGCTGCAGTGTCAGTTAGTTCTAGTGACTCCTTTTTGGAAAACTCAGCCTTGGTTTCTGTCTGTGATGGGGACAGCTGTAGAGTTTCTGATTCTAATAAAGTGTTGCAGAGGTCTTTTGTCAGGGGTGGAAGGAGAGGAGCATCCTTTGGTGGAGTCAGGTTCATTGAACCTTCTAGTCTGGAGGATATCAGGGATTCAGGAAGATTTAGAAGCCTTTCGGATTCAGCTGCAGGATTATTGGATGAATCATGGGCACCTGGAACGAAAATAAGGTATAGAAGTATTTGGAAGATTTGGTCTTGTTGGTGCTCACAAATGGATTTGGATCCCGTGGAGGCGGATAAAGTTAATGTAGTGAATTTCCTAGCCAAATTGTTTGATAGAGGCTTGTCCTACAGAACATAAATTGTTACAGGTCTGCGATTGCAGCGGGTCACACCCTTTGTCAGGGAGTTTTCATTGATAAGAGTCCCTAGGTTTGTAGGGCCATGAAGGGTATTCGTTTGAAACGTCCACCGTTTATGAAATGTCAAGTTTTTTGGGATGTTGATCTAGTCCTGTCTTTATTTCTAAGGTGGCCAGTAAATAAGTATTGAGGTGACAGGGAGCTTTCTTGGAAGTTGGCTACTCTACTTTGTTTAATTTCATTTAGGAGGGTTTCATATGTAAGGGCTTTGGAAGTGAATCAGAGATTTTATCAATCAACTGGTGTTTTGTTTGAAGTGTGTAAACGCACTAAGACTATTTCTGGATCGATCTTTTATGTATATTTTGACGAATCTCCAAAGGTTTGTGTGGTTCGCTGTATTAAGAAATTTGAAACTAGAATGTTGGAAAGAAGGGGAGCAGGTTTTCAGCAACTATTGATTTCTTGTGTAAAACCGTTTAGGGGGGTTTCAAGTGCTACTATTTCTAGGTGGGTGAAAGGTGCAATGAGGGAGGCTGGTGTAGATATTTCAAGATTCTCAGCGCATTCGGTAAGGGGAGCTATGGCAAGTAAAGTTTCTATGTTGGGAGGAAATCTGGATCTTATTCTGAAAGCTGCAGATTGGTCTTCAGCACAAACGTTTAGAACTTTTTATTTCAGGACTATTGACCATGTTTCGAAAAGTGTTTTGCATGACTTTAAACAAGCATAATGCTAGCCTCCTGTCTTGACATAAAATGGTGATTCTTTGAGGTTTTACTGTTTAAAGAATCGTGATTTTATTAAAGACAAGGAGGCTAGCATTATCTCTCCCACCCCCCAAGAAGTAGGAGGGGTGTGTTTTTTTATCTTGTTTTTTTCTGAAAGGTGTTACTGTGTGTTAAGGAAAGGTTTGATTAAGTCTATTTTTTAAAGTAAAAAAAATAAAGAATGAAAAGGGGAGATGATTGAAGAGAATAGTGTTCTGTGTTTGAGTTTTGTATATATTTTTCGTCTTTATTGCAGATTTGTGAGAGAGGATAATTTTTTCAAGTAAGAAAATTCGGAGACGAAGAAGGTTTTCAATCAAAAGAGGAAGGAAATGGAGGACACGAGGATTATATGGACATGAACATTCATTTTTTTTTTTTTGTGATGCTGTTATGGTTCTTTTGGTTCTTTCAGTGGTCTGCTGCTCAGAAGAGTAAATAAAAGGTTAATGCATAATGCTAGCCTCCTTACATTTTATAAAATCACGATTCTTTATACAATAAAACCTCAAAGAATCGCCATTTTCAAAACACTGCACACTTGGTACACAACAATATCAGATGAATCTAATTCCCAATGACCCCACATTGTCTGAAGCATGCCGTGGAAATCATTCTGCTTATGTCACGTAAGTGTTTCGTGGTAAGGTGGTTTCTGTAAGTCGTTCATCTGTGTTAATCTTAGATTGCCGGTATAGCAAGTTTCCTCAGGGCTTCTAGAGCATTCTTCCATTATGCCTCATTTGGGGAGCCGACATCTGTTTCCCATCATTTCTTTAGTGCCACTAGGTCGACTGGTGAGCTATTGAGTAAAAACGAATATACCATTGATGTGCCCCCAATTCAAATTTTACATACGGTTGTGGTTTGAGAAGACTGTACTTCAATATATTTCCTGTCTTTGGCCAGTCATTTTCTAATTTCTAATGCATGGGGGAATTGAAGGTATCCCAAAAAATTTTTTTTTTGTAAATCAAAGTCCGACTAAAGTGCCATATGTTACCCAAGAGGGTAACACCAGTGATGCTCCATTGCTGGAAGCCCTTCAGGTCTGTTACATATTTAAAGTAGGACCCATGCTAAGGAGTACTTTGCAGAGTACTTGTTCCCTCCCAACGTGTCTGTCCATCAGTGAGATGTATGTAAACATGTGAGTACTGTCACTGTGTGTGGTAGGAGGTTCTGGATTATTGCAAGGTTATTTTAAAGAGTCAGTACCTACTTCATAAAAAAAATTACATTATCTGCAGAACATTGGGATGTCCCTGTCCCTAAAAAGCCAGCCATTAACTTTTTGGTAGTTTGTGACCCGTTAATATCTCTCTGTATCTACCATATTCAAATCCTCATCAAACACATTCCACGTGTACCTATCAAAGGCTATTCTAAAGTATTTAGGTCCATAATTATACGTATTTAGTGCTGCATTTGCATAATTTTTGACGCAAAAGCGGCACAAACTTGCAAAATAGAATTGTATTTTGCAAGTTTGAACCATTTTTGCATCCAAAAGCGGTGCAAATGCGGCACAAAAAAAAGTATAAATATGGGCCTTAGTGGGTTAGATAAAGGCTATGTTATTAGAACTCAAAGAATTAAAGTAACAATCAAGGATCTCAGAAGGGTAATTTTGAAAGACATGGATACATCAAGGCATGTTGATAACTTTATATAGTGAAACCCATCCCAATATGTTTAGGAGTAGCTCACTCCAGTTCTTGATGCACCTGTGGATTTTATCCCATAGTGCTGCCAGGTTTGCAGCTTCACATTGGGAGGATTTCAAAAATGTATTTCAATATATTAAAATTATATGGTATTTGCCACCTCTGAATTACCCCATTGTTTGGATACCCCTCCAAAGGAAAAAGGGTAGACTTGTCCAAACTTATGCCAAGTCCAGAAGCCTGGCTACAGGAGTCTAGCTTGTGTTTCAATCTCCGCCATGCTCATCTAGAAAAGTGCATATTGTAAAGCAAGTTGTCCACCTTTAGGGAGACAGGATCTTCAAACACCCAGCCCAGTAGACTACCTATAGCAGACGGACCTTCATATCCAGATCACCAATGATTCAATGCCATGGGCAAAGAGGCAGGGAGCAAGAGGGCATCCTTGTCTCAGTCCTCTCCTAATTTAGAAGGTGGCTGATAATCCCCTATTGACCCTTATTCAAGCTTTTGGACAAATATAAAGCAAGTTAATATATGATAGCAAGAGTGGTCCAAATCCTAACCGTACAGGAACCACTTGCAAAAATCCCCAGTCCAGGAAATAAGAGACTTGAGGATTTCTGCTTCTGTGCCAGTACAGAATGGACTCACCTAATGCAGTGCCTTGTCACCCTACCGGGTCTGAATCAATTTTGATCCTGATGTACAAGAGCACCTATCATTTGGAAAGCTTAATAGCCAATGCCTTGATGATGATCTTGGTCTTGGTATTAATTAAAGAGATTGAGCTGTATGACTTACAGAACTCAGGGAGTTTCTCGGTTTTAAACAACACTGTTATTGTGGCTGAATATATGTCTTCCAGCACAGAACCAGTCAACCTGGCCTCTTCTAGCATATTTAAAAGGTGTGGTAGCTTTAAGGGAGCAAAGTTATTTAAGAATTATATTGGGAAATCATATGGACTTGGGGGTCATACCAGCCTACATGCAAAAACATGCAGAATGGATCTCATCCTTGGTGGGAGGTAATTAAGCTAGCTCTAGGGACTAGGAGAATCTCATTTTAAGGGGACATCTTTGTTCTATCAGATATTGACTGTGGTTTAAGGAAGTAACTTGCAAATTTCTCAGTCATTTTCACTGTACCATTTTGCAAGGTTCCACTAGTATCCAGAACAAATGCCTTATTGTTGCACTTTATCCTTATGTCGTGACCATCTCCTATTATATACCTGTTATATCATGTTCACAAACCCCATTGTAGAGTGTTAAAACATCCTTCTAAAATTATGTCTGCATTCTAAAACAAGATAAAACTGATCTAATAAATATTGTAGTATATGAGAAAGCCCGATTTGTATTTTTTCTCTCTAGCATCATTAATTAGGTTGCACTTGACTTGTGTTAGATAGGGCTCCCTTGTTGGCTCAGCAGATAGTAAAACCAAGTCAGATTTGTAGGATATTCGTAATGTGTATACCTGAGACCAAATGTGCATGTTATGACTCTACGGAGGAATATTTTTTGATATTCAGTAGTTTGACTAGCCCAGCCCTGCATTGGTACAGAAGTGCGCTAATGTGAACTTATCCCCATAAAACCGCATCTCCAACCGTCATATTTACGGTTCACCACCTTCCATGTTCACTACCTCCAACTTACTTATTTAATTTGAAGAATACTGGAGGATCAAACTTATAAGGCCCTTAAAAATGTCTAAATAACTATTGTATGTAGGTCAATATTTATACTTTTTTAGCGCAGCATTTGCACCGCTTTTTGATGCAAAAGCGGCGCAAACTTACAAAATACAACTGTATTTTGTAAGTTTGCGCTGCTTTTGCATCAAAAAATGACACAAATGTGGCACTAAAAAAGTGTAAATATGGCCATAGTTTTAAGAGTTTTAGGTAATACATCGAAAAACAGAACTCCTAATGTTATGTAATAACGATAATAATAAATAATAATAATAACTCTAAAACGTGATTATTAGTATTATTATTATTACTATTATTATTATTAAGCGTATCATTAATAAGAATTATTATTATCACTGTTATTATAATTATCATTGATAATATTAATATCGCTAATTAATAATGATAATAATCACATTGATATTTAAATTATGTGTTTGTAGTTATGTTTTATATAGCCCGGAGATATGGCCTTGAACTATTCGAGAGCAGTGTGTTAGGTGAAAATCTTGAAGACCTGCAGTGCTATTGCTTGTGTTGTGGGCTAGATTTCCGCCTTATCAGGCAGTTCAAAAGAATATTTTTGTAACAAAAAGGAGCTACTCCATTAGGTGTTTTGTAAGATACAGGAGTATGAATACGTGTGTAGTACAGGTTTCTTGTAATTAATTATAGGAGAATTATACAGAATTATACAGCCCTTAGGACATTTTCTGAGATGTTCTCCCATAAATCCCTGGCTCTGCTACCTCACACTCAATGAAAGCAATGCCGTTTAGTCAATTTAACCAGCCTATGATTGAAGAAGAATTTTCTTAAACTTTTTTGCAACACTATGGCCCATATTTATACTTTTTGTGAGCCGCATTTGCGTCACTTTTTGACACAAAAGCGGTGCAAATTTACAAGTTAGCGCCGCTTTTGCATCAAAAAATTTATAAATATGGGCTATATTCCTAAAAAATGGTGTTTTTTTTCTTGCAATTTTTGTTATAACCGTTTTGAACGTTGTGAAGTTTGGAACAGACTTTCGCCTAGATTGAGCAAAGATACGTTGTCATCTTCACACCACTGGATATTTCACCACCTTTTTTAACTTTAATCACTGGGTGGAATCAAAGTTGCCTGGATTCCCACACATTTTGCTTACATCTTACAGGCACTAACCTTTCTTTTGTTTTTTTCAGTGTAGCTTCAAAAACTTAATAAAGAAGTTGGATCACTGGGTACAGATATATGTGGTGTCCTTTATTTGGAAAATTTGGACTTGGTATTTTTAACACATTGCGCTATGCAGGTTCTGGAGAATGGAGGGGGTGTCGTGCTAGTACAATTAGGTTTATGTTCGATTGTGTTGTTAACTGTACATGATGCGTAAATATATGATATAATCTAAACATTTTTCAGGTGGGGTTACCTGGGCATAACACTTAGGTAAAAGGCTCAATCTTTACAAGACAAAGAACAAGTTCGCAGCTATTGCTAAAGATATACAAATTATGCATTTATGAAATCAGATTGTAGAACCATAATTCAGGAAACGCATTCTTAATACGTCTGAGTTTTCCTACAATAAGGAACTCCCTCATGTTTCACATGCCTTGCAAGATCTGGTGACTCTAGTCGAGGTCACAGAGATCTCACAGGACAAGGTTCAGAGCTGACATCTAACTTTCAGAGATTGTAGGAAGACCAACTTCTGACACCAGAGCTGTTCCACATAATTCCTAGATATCAGTGGATCAGGCTTGAGGCAGAAAAGATGTCCTTTAGGCTACACCCATACTACGTAACCAGTCACTGTTGTTTTCCCAAGAAAATTAAGTTAGTCACTCCCCACTCCCCAAGATACCAATGGGTGAGTATTAACATTCTATAAATGCTTAAAATAAATTACAACACATTTTACAGATTAAAGGATATGACATCATGGCTATCCCTCAGGTTACACCTATCAAACAGGCTCCTGTCTATGACAATTAGGTGACAGAAAAATGTTACAAGCTCAGGTACCCAACAGCAAAGCATGTTCCAGAAACTTTACAGGATTAGTCTTTCAGAGCCAGTACTCAGGTCACTGAAATTTTACAGACTCAGGCCTCGGTTACAGTCTTGGAATATAGAGATTTTATAGTCTATGTTCTCATAAAGAATTAGCAACACAGAGAGCAAGCCTAATGCTCAGCTTCCTAATCTATGAAATTTTTTAGCCTACTTTTATATATTTTGTTAGTGATCAGCGACTACTTCAAAACTAGGGGCAGATTTAAGGAAAGTTCCCTGTGCTCCTTAACGCCCCCCCATAGCTCCAATGTGTGCGCCATATTTAAGAAATAGCACACCATGCCGCAGGGAAGGGGCAAAAGTGCAATTTCTTTATGTTATTGATGTACTCTGCTAGAGTATGCTCCATTTTAACATCTACTCTGAGCAGGCGTTAAAAGTGCTGAAAAAAATGGCACAAGGAAATCTAAGAGATTTCCTTCCACCATTGTTTTGGCCCGCTTTAATGGAGGAAACTCCCCCTTGCATACAGTATGACTGGCGCAGGTACAATGTGACACAGGGGTTTACAAAGCGGCGGAATGCATGCATTGCACCACTTTGTAAATATGGCGTGGGGAAAATGCACTTTAGCGCCACCTTAGCGTTAAAAAAATGATGCTATGGCAGCACCATGGGGGCACTAGGGGCTCTTAAATCTGCTCCCAGGTGTCTAGGCGTCATTCAAGAAGTCCAGCTTTAAAAAGCAACAGAATCTTTTACTATGCACCTAAGCCACTCCCAAAATGGCGCATGATGTACCCACAAAAGAAAAAATACTTGCTGTTCAGTCTGGTGAAGTAACTTTTATAAGGGGTATTCCAAATTCAGGTGCCTGTTACACCCTTCATGTTTATTCAGGAGGCGCTAGGGCAAGAGGCAGCTTTTTTGAGTAAACGGTTATATCTTGCCTTGATGACGCTGTGAGCTGAAATTCCATGGACAGACAAACAACAGTGCAGGATCCGACCCACACAGAACCGGCACTACTCATCCACAGGCAGCCAAGCGTCCTCCACACACAGAGGGCGACATCCAGCAACAGTGCTGGTTTCCCTTCCGTAGAATAAGTACAGCACAAGCAGCAGCACCTCAGTATTCCCTAGCACACAAAGCAGGCACAGAAGAGGCAAAAACAACGAAGGCTTCCCTCACTGAGGGAACAGACACCGCAGAGAAAAGAGAGAGCAGAGATACTGCAAGTGCAAGTTTCTCTAACACACAGACCACGAGTAGCACAGAAAAGATAGGGTTCACAGTCAATTACCTCAAACACAGAATAGATGCTACTCGGAATACAGCAGTGCAATCTTCATGCTAAGTGGATCCCTGGAGTATTTAAAAGTAGCTTTTAAAAGTAGGCACTTAACATACTGGGTGTTCGTGCTGAATTTGCTGTGTGTTTATACTCAAAATGCAATGGTGTTATAGGGGTTGTGTACAGTATGTACATACTAATGTAGATTTCTGCCATATTGGATAATGCAAAACCTGAGGGGGTGATCCTCTGTTACTCTGAACTGCATTATGCCGAGAACTCCCTCCTAATTATGTCACTCACAGAGATTTACACTATGCTCCTTCAAAACAGAACTGGCAATTGCCTCATATCTAAACAGATTACATGATGACATTGAATTGCAGCCTCTGCCTCTGGCGATGTCTCAGATGCAACACCAGATCAAAAAAGTGAATGTAATTGTGGTACTTTTTCTACGTCTGAAATGTTTAAAAATCCTCCTTACACAAATATTTCAGCGCTGTAACGCTCTCTCGTGTCCCTGTGGACTATGTTAGTTCTCTACAGAACTGAAGTAAATAAATACAACACAAGAGGCAAGGAAACAGGTGTCTTCAATCTCAGAACGACTTTTTGCCTTGGGTAGCTGGGAGAAGGGAGCATGTGACCTTTAGAAGTGTGAAGGGAGATCGACCATAATGATACTGCATTCATGTTAAAAATAAAAGTGTGAACACTTCATCTGCCCGCTGTAATATTTTCCATCTGTAAGCGTGACCTTACTGTGAGGGGGTCTGGTGCACCCACAAAGTGCCAAACCCGTGCACTGTCACGTGCACTCCACAACACAGTGTCATCAAGCCCATGGGAACGTGTTGGAACACGGGCAGTGATGTGCACGATCAATTCCATGTGTGGAAACAGTGCCAGACTATGGCATGTGCGGGGCGTAGTTTAAATTTCGTCCCAGTAGCAACATTTCTCAAAGAGCCGCCAGGGACCCTAGCCAGCCTGTTGGACCTTCGCTAACAGCATACCTTGGAACTGGAGTGAGTGACACTGAAGTATGTTTTGTCTGTAACTTCTGTATGGATGCTAGGGGCAGCCTTCTTTCTCTCTGGAATCTCCCTCTTGTTTGTTTTACATATTTGATATTGTTGCGCAACACAATGATGGTGGATTGAAGAGGAGCTGCTCCTGGACTGATGTTGAACATAGCTCCGAAGGTAGAAGTTAAAATCTCACTTCTGGGTAAGGTGGCACTAATTTGGGCATGTGCAGTTGACCAACTTTTCTAACCCATGAGTATGATCTGATACCCAGGCAAGACAGAAGATATAAAAAGCAAGACTCCCACTGACTTGTAAGGCTCTCAGTAAAGTTCTCTATGGAGCTCCATTTTTAACACTTGATAGGTCATCATAGAGAGCTACAATCCCAAAGGGACTTCCTAAGGTCATGGTCATAGTTGTTCCATGTGGATGTCAAAGAGGTAGACCACCCAAAAAGACACAGCTGTTACCTCACAATGGAAACAGATGGGGGCGCATATTTACTAAACTTTCATGCAACACAGGGCAGCAAGCAAAGTGTCTGCGCTGCATTGGGAGAAGGCAGAAATACTCCACCTTTACAAATATATGGAGCATTTCTTCTTTCTCCTTGTGTTGGTGCACTTCAGGCAAGCCTAGCACCAAGCAGGCATGCTTGCACCATTGTGCAAGGGTGCCTGATTTCAAGGAAAATTTAGTTTGTGCAGGAAGATATACCTTCCTGCACAAAAACAATCTCTTGAGAATTGTTCCTCTTTCTACGTGTGCTGCAGATTGCAGCACACGTAGAAAGAGGAAATAACGAGAAGAAACAGATTTTTATCCTTGTTACGCCATCCTCTGGGAGGCGTAGCGATTTCACGCAATTCTAGGTTTACAGACATTTGTAAATCTGTGATTGCGTGAAACCTATGAGTGGATGCATGGGAACGCTCATGTTCCACTGATGGAATTCCTTCGAGAAAGAAATGTAACACAACGTAGTAATAGCCACTGTATTGTGTAACATTCTCTTTACAAAGACAGGCAAGGCAGCATAAATAGCCCCTTGCATGGCTTTGTAAATATCTACTAGCGTTTTGCATCATGGATGTGTCACAAAAGTGGTGCAACCATGACGCAAAATGTTAATAAATATGGCTCTAGATCTTCACCCTACCCTACAGTGAAAATAGATTGTATCAGAAATACAGTGAGAAGAGGAACAACCAGGGTGATGCCACTGGCCAACTGAATCTCCTTAATGGGAATAAGTATAAGAACTACAAATGACCACCAATATTTCCTATCATGTATTTGTTCTTCTTGTCTGTAATCTTCACCTTTGTGATGGCATCTCGCCGGTAAACAGGAAGCCTGGTTAATGACATAATGTGCTGCCATGTAGCCTGAAACATTATTTCCTAATTGAGGTGGGATTTACAATTGGTTTTATTTGAGAACCAGGAAAAAGGCAATGGCAGGTAAAAAGCTGTTTACTGTTTATTTATTTTTTCAACACAGGCAAAATGGCAAATTATTCAATTGGTGTTTTAGAGTTACACAGCTCTACATCATCCACCTGAGCTGATAACATAAAGCAGTGCTTCGAGAGGGCCAGGTCTTACCAGGACTGAGTCCTAAACAGTGTAAAATGCTTATACCGAGCCACGGGCCATTCTATTTCTGTCCTCTAAATGATGAAGAATAGCTCCACCCACCTGCCTGTCACATAGTGAACATGCAACGCAGCATCACCTAATGTCCCCTTGGAGATGAGAGGAGGAAGCGAATTGGTGGATACTGTTGCTTACCCTTGGTGTTCCAGGGTCGAAGATGCTATTTCATTGCAATTGAATAACCAAGTTGCACCTTTGTGGACGCGACTCAACAAGGGTAAAGATAGCAAGAAATCAAGGCACTGTTTCTATTAGGCAATTAAATAAATATCTTGTCTGCTGATGTTGGTTGTTCTTTGTCCAGCAAGAATCTATTTAGGGATTTGTTTTAGTAAATCAAAATGCCTTGACTAACTCTGTGCATAAAAATAATTAGTCCATGCACATTCGAGAACAGCAGAAACCAGGAGGACCAGTTTCACTATCAATAATACTGTTAAAAAAGTATAACTCTGGTAGCTTTATCTGCAAAGCAGTAAGACCTCCCTCAGAAAGGTTATAATTCTGAGCAACAACAGTGACCTCATAAAAAGTGCCGTGAATACAGGGTTATTTTACATCTGTATATCTTTAATTGGGAGGATCAGACATCACTGTCGCTCAGGCACTCAAGCACTTCATTGGTCTTTCCTTGGTATGTATCAAAACAATTGAATCTTTGTTCATCTTCATCTAGAGCAATGAGTCAGTTGGGCTACATGTTTGAGGTCCACCTATCCTTAGATACCAAAAATAGTATTGTTTTCAAAAAATGTTTCTACCCCCACAAAAACGTGGCCTGGCTAACCTTACACTGAATTTTAGAGTATTAGCATAAAAGGCTATATTCATTCCGGTTTAGATTATGGAATTAATGCGTTTTTAGGATTGCTTCTAAGTTAAAATGCTAAAGCAAAGATTCTGTTTCGCCCGTGTTAAACATACCTGATTTAGGTCTTTTCTAAGGGAAATTCTCTGTCACAAGCATGATGGATGTCCCATCCACCATATTACAATCCTATTACCTCCTATGAGGCTCGCAATCTGGCTGATGCGATATCTGTCACGTTCGTGACGGAGTATTCCCTGACCTAAATCAGGCCCAATGTTTCCCTTTTCACGAGCTTGGACTGGCTTCCAACATATAAAAGGCTTTCTTTGCATCAATTGCTTTGGAAAAATGTTTTTCAGGACGGCCTTGGTTGCTAGACAGCCCATTCCAACTGTCTCTAGAAGAAAAGTGTGATTTACCTTTCAGCTCTCAATTTATGTGTGTAAAAGCTGGCCAGCGGAGATTCCACGTACAAGCTCCAAACACATGGAATGCATTACCCTTGGCCAGGAGAAGGCAATGCAGTAGTCATGTTAGCCTCAGAAAACTCTTGAAGACTAGGCCATGTGTTCAATAATTCCCAGTCTGACAACTACTGTAAACAGTCTCCTCTTAATGTCAGTTCCAAGAGACTTTGTTAGCTGTGTTTTAAAGTTGCAATTACAGTGATGGATTACCAATTAATCAAAATGCACCTTACTCAAAGTGGCATATGAAGATATTTTTATCCATGTTGGCTCCATGCGACTGCACCATCTCATCATCGCTTGTAAATTTACACACAATACAGAAAGAAGAGTGTTCCTTGTTGCTAAACTGGCTTAGAACCCCCCACCCCCCACACCCCCCAGAAAATCCCAAGTTTTGTGTGAGTAGTGTTGCATATCAGATCTCACTGATATGATGCTTGGATAGATATTTCAATAAATATTCCTTGGTCGCGGGTCTGCGAGAATGTGAAATAGTTGCTTATCGGAACAGAACTTCCATTGCAAATAGAGTGCATTGCGATCCTAGGATGTATAATGTAACCAACAGAGCAGCTTTGGCCGAATCCCTAGTCTAAGAAGGAACATTTGTAAAATAAACGTGTTTAATTATGCTGATAAATATTTTGTTAAAGTTCCCTGATTTGACAAATAGATTTGTTTGAGAGTCAATAAAGACTGATGACACTTCTAGTTTGTGGTTGTATATATAGCTAGGGGAGTCTGACAAGGATTCGTTACATAATTCTGTTGATCAAATTATATAAATTTTTTATGTTGATAGTGAATGACGTAATCTACTTTAGGTTGTGCCATCAAATTCTCACTCAATATACCACTGAGAATACCCTTTAGCTAAGAGCCACTTCTTTCATGTAATCTTACAAATTAAGTGTCATCTTGAAAATATAATAATCAAGGTGTATATTCACGTGTATTCTTTTAACATAACTGAACACTGGCAAATTCTACTGGGTTGTTCGCTGGTTAGTGGCAAGTGAGTAACACTATTGTATTTACCAATACTTATTTAAAGTGCCTGGATCTTGTCTCTTGTTGCATCTTTGTGTTTGATTTCATGAACCTTGATATTAATTTTATTTTACTATTTTTGAACATTTCTGTAGAAGGTGCCAAAGCATTCTACAAAAAAAAAGCCTTAGTAATAATGATTTCAACTGTCTTTAAAAGTGCAGCTAAAGGAAAAAAAAGGAGAGGAAAGATATGGGCAAACATTTGACGGATTAATTAATCCCTTCGCTGCCAGGCCTTTCCCCACTTAGGTGCCAAGCCTTTTTTTTTAGCTATTTGGTGCAGTTCGCACTTTGGCCCTCATAACATTTTGCCCACATAAGCTACTCACGTCAAATTTGCATCCTTTTTTTCCAACATCCTAGGGATTCTAGAGGTACCCAGAGTTTGTGAGTTCCCCTGCAGGAGACCAAGAAATTAGCCAAAATACAGCGAACATTTCGTTTAAAAAAAAAAAATGAAAGAAGGACGGCAGAAGAAGGATTCTGTTTTTTTCTCTGAAAATGGCATCAACAAAAGGTTTGCTATGCTAAAATCACCATCTTCCCACTTTTCAGGAACAGGTAGAGTAGAATCATATTTTTCAACACAATTCTGGCATTTTACTGGGACATACCCCATTTTAAATATTTTTGTGTGCTTTTAGCCTCCTTCCAGTTAGTGACAGAAATGGGTGTGAAACCAATGCTGGATCCTGGAAAGCTAAACATTTCTGAAAAGGTAAGCAAAATTCTAAATTCACCAATGGGTCATTTGTGTATATCCTACAAGGCTTGCCTACAGAAAATAACACCTGAAATAAAAAGATATTGAAATTGAGGTGAAAAAAACAGCTATTTTTCTCCACGTTTTACTCTGTAACTTTTTCCTGTGATGTTAGATTATTAAAAGCAATATACCGTTACGTGTGCTGGACTCTTCTGGTTGCAGGGATATATGGGACTCGTAGGTTCATCAAGCACCCTAGGTACCCAGAGCCAATAAATAAGCTGCACCTTGCAATGGGTTTTCATTTTATACTGGTTATACAGCAATTCATTTGGTGAAATAAAAGAGTGAAAAATAGGTATCAAGAAAACTTTGTAATTCCAAAATAAGCACAAGATAAGGTGTTGAGAAGCAGTGGTTATTTGCACATCTGGGGTCCCCATACTAGCATGTGAATTACAGGGCATTTCTCAAATTTACATCTTTTTTACACACTGTCTTACATTTGGAAGGAAAAAATGTAGAGAAAGACAAGGGGCAATAACACTTGTTCTGCTATTCCGTGTTCCTCCAAGTCGTCCGATAAAAATGGTACCTCACCTGCATGGGTAGGCCTAATGCCTGCGACAGGAAACGCAACAGGAACACATCACAATTTTACATTGAAAACTGACGTGTTTTTGGAAAGTGCCTAGCTGTGGAGTTTCGCCTCTAGCTCAGCCGGCACCTAAGGAAGCCTACCGAACCTGTGCATTTTTTAAAACTGGACACCTAGAGAAACCCAAGATGGAGTGACGTGTGGGGCTCTCACCAGGTTCTGTTACCCAGAATACTTTGCAAACCTCAAAATTTGGCCAAAAAACACTTTTTCCTCACATTTCGGTGATAAAAAGTTCTGGAATCTGAGAGGAGCCACAAATTTCCTTCCACCCAGCATTCCTCCAAGTCTCCCAATAAAAATGGTATCTCACTTGTGTGGGTAGGCCTAGTGCCCGCAAAATGAAATGCCCCAAAACCCAGCATGGACACCTCACCTTTTCCCAAAGAAAACAGAGCTGTTTCTTGCAAACGTGCCTAGCTGTGGATGTTGGCCTTTAGCTCAGCTGGCAATTAAAGAAACTTACCAAACCTGTGCATGTTTTAAAACTAGACACCTAGGGAAATCCAAGATGAGGTGACTTGTGGGGCTCTCACCAGGGTCTGTTATCCACAATCCTTTGCAAACATTAAAACTTGTAAAAAAAGAACACTTTTTCCTCATATTTCGGTGATAGAAAGTTCTGGAATCTGAGAGGAGCCACACATTTCTTTCCACCCAGCATTCCCCAAGTCTCCCAATAAAAATGGTACCTCACTTGTGTGGGTAGGCCTAGTGCCCGAGAAATGAAATGCCCCAAAACACAGCGTGGACACATCACCTTTTCCCAAAGAAAACAGACCTGTTTCTTGCAAAGTGCCTAGCTGTGGATTTTGGCCTTTAACTCAGCTGGCCCCTAAGGAAACTTACCAAACCTGTGCATTTTTTTAAACTAGACACCTACGGAAATCCAAGATGAGGTGACTTGAGGGGCTCTCACCAGGTTCTGTTACCCAGAATAATTTGCAAACATTAAAACTTGTAAAAAAAAAACTCATTTTCCTCATATTTTGGTGATAGAAAGTTCTGGAATCTGAGAGGAGCCACAAGTTATCTTTCACCCAGCATTTGCCCAAGTCTCACAATAAAAATGGTACCTCACTTGTGTGGGTAGGCCTAGTGCCCGCAACAGGAAATGACCCAAAACACAACGTGGACACATCACATTTTCCCAAAGAAAACAGAGCTGTTTTTTGCAAAATGCCTAGCTGTGGAGTTTCGCCTCTAGCTCAGGCAGCAGCTAAGGAAACATACCAAACCTGTGCATTTTTTAAAACTAGGCACCTAGGGAAATATAAGATGGGGTGACTTGTGGGGCTCTCACCAGGTTCTGTTACCCAGAATCCTTTGCAAACCTCAAGATTTGGCCCAAAAAAACACTTTTTCCCCACATTTCGGTGACAGAAACTTTTGGAATCGGAGAGGAGCCACAAATTTCCTTCCACCCAAGTCTTCTGATAAAAATGGTACCTCACTTGTGTGGGTAAGCCTAGTGCCCACAGCAAGAAATGCCCCAAAACAAAACATGGTCACGTCACATTTTCCCAAAGAAAACTGAGCTGTTTTTTGCAAAGTGCCTAGCTGTGGAGTTTCGCCTCTAGCTCAGCTGGCACTTAGGGAAACCTAGCAAACCTGTACATTTTTGAAAATTAGACACCTAGGTGAATTCAGAATAGGGTGACTTGTAGGGCTCCCACCAGGTTCTGTTCCACTGAATCGCAAACATTAAAATTTGTTGAAAAAGTACTTTTTCCTCACATTTCGGTGATAGAAATTACTGGAATCTGAGAGGAGCCACAAATTTCTTTCCACCCAGCATTCCCCCAACTATCCCAATAAAAATGGTTTCTCACTTGTGTGGGTAGGCCTAGTGCCCGGGACAGGAAATGCCCCAAAACAAAACATGGTCACATCACATTTTCCCAAAGAAAACTGAACTGTTTTTTTTTCAAAGTACCTAACTGTGGATTTTGGCCTCCAGCTCAGCTAGCACTTAGGGAAACCTAGCAAACCTATATTTTTTTAAAACCAGACACATAGGCGAATTTAGAATGGGGTGACTTGTAGAGCTACCGCCAGGTACTGTTACCCAGAATCCTTTGCAAACATTAAAATGTTCATAAAAAACCTTTTTTCTCACATTTCGGTGATAGAAAGTTCTGGAGTCTGAGGGGAGCCACAAACTTCCTTCCACCCAGCATTCTCCAAGTCTCCCAATAAAAATGATAACTCACTTGTGTGGGTAGGCCTAGCACCAGCGACAGGAAATGTCCGAAAACAAAGGATGGACACATCATATTTTCCCAAAGAAAACAGAGCTGTTTTTTTCAAAGTGCCTAGCTGTGGTTTTTGGCCTCTAGCCCAGCCGGTACCTAAGGAAACCTACCAAACCTGTGCATTTATGAAAACTAGACACCTAGGGAAATCCTAGATGGGGTGACTTGTAGGGCTCCCGCCAGGTTCTGTTACCCAGAATCCTTTGCAAACATTAACATTTGTCAAAAAAACACTTTTTCCCCATATTTCGGTGACAGAAAGTCCTGGATTCTGAGAGGAGCCACACATTTCCTTCCACCCAGGATTCCCCCAAGTCTGCAGATAAAAATGGTAACTCACTTGTGTGGGTAGGCCTAGTGCCCGCGACAGGAAATGCCCCAAAACAAAACATGGTCACATCACATTTTCCCAAAGCACACTGGGCTGCTTTTTGTGAAGTGCCTAGCTGTGGATTTTAGCTTCTAGCTCAGCTGACACTGAGGGAAACCTAGCAAACCTATACATTTTTTAAACCTAGACACCTAGGGGAATTCAGAATAGGGTGACTTGTAGGGCTCCCACCAGGTTCTGTTACCCAGAATCCTTTGCAAACTTAAAATTTGTCAAAAAAACTACTTTTTCCTCACATTTCAGTGATAGAAAGTTCTAGAATCTGAGAGGAGCCACAAATTTCCTTCCACCCAGCGTTCCCCCAAGTATCCCGATAAAAATGGTACCTCACTTGTGTGGGTAGGCCTAGTGCCCGCGACAGGAAATGCCACAAAACAAAACATGGTCACATCACATTTTCCCAAAGAAAACTGAGCTCTTTTTTGCAAAGTGCCCAGCTGTGGATTTTGGCCTCTAGCTCAGTCGGCACCTAGAGAAACCTGCCTAACCTGAGCATTTTTTTAAAATAGACACCTAGCGAATTCAGAATGGGGTGACTTGTAGGGCTCCCGAAAGGTTCTGTTACCCAGAATCCTTTGCATACATTGAAATTTGGCCCCAAAAAACCCTTTTCCTCTTATTTCTGTGACAGAAAGTTCTGGAGTCTGAGAGGAGCCACAAACTTCCTTCCACCCAGCGTTCCCCAAGTGTCCCAATAAACATGGAAACTCACTTGTGTGGGTAGGCCTAGTACCCGTGACAGGAAATGTCTGAAAACAAAGGATGGACACATCACATTTTCCCAAAGAAAACAGAGCTGTTTTTTGCAAAGTGCCTAGCTGTGGATTTTGGCCTCTAGCTCAGCCGGTACCTAAGGAAACCTACCAAACCTGTGCATTTATGAAAACTAGACACCTAGGGAAATCCTAGATGGGGTGACTTGTAGGGCTCCTGCCAGGTTCTGTTACCCAGAATCCTTTGAAACATTAACATTTGTCAAAAAAACACTTTTTCTCATATTTCGGTGACAGAAAGTCCTGGATTCTGAGAGGAGCCACACATTTCCTTCCACCCAGGATTCCCCCAAGTCTACAGATAAAAATGGTAACTCACTTGTGTGGGTAGGCCTAGTGCCCGTGACAGGAAATGCCCCAAAACAAAACATGGTCATATCACATTTTCCCAAAGCAAACTGGGCTGCTTTTTACAAAGTGCCTAGGTGTGGATTTTAGCTTCTAGCTCAGCTGACACTTAGGGAAACCTAGCAAACCTATACATTTTTGAAACCTAGACACCTAGGCAAATTCAGAATAGGGTGACTTGTAGGGGTCCCACCAGGTTCTGTTACCCAGAATCCTTTGCAAACTTAAAATTTGTCAAAAAACCTACTTTTTCCTCACATTTCAGTGATAGAAAGTTCTAGAATCTGAGAGGAGCCACAAATGTCCTTCCACCCATCGTTCCAAAAGTATCCCGATACAAATGGTACCTCACTTGTGTGGGTAGGCCTAGTGCCCGCGACAGGAAATGCCCCAAAACAAAACATGGTCACATCACATTTTCCCAAAGAAAACTGAGCTCTTTTTTGCAAAGTGCCCAGCTGTGGATTTTGGCCTCTAGCTCAGTCGGCACCTAGAGAAACCTACCTAACCTGAGCATTTTTGAAAAATAGACACCTACCGAATTCAGAATGGGGTGACTTGTAGGGCTCCCGAAAGGTTCTGTTACCCAGAATCCTTTGCAAACTTTGAAATTTGGCCCAAAAAAAGCCTTTTCCTCTTATTTCGGTGACAGAAAGTTCTGGAGTCTGAGAGGAGCCACAAACTTCCTTCCACCCAGCGTTCCCCAAGTCTCCCAATAAAAATGGTAACTCACTTGTGTGGGTATGCCTAGTACCCGTGACAGGAATTGTCCGAAAACAAAGGATGGACACATCACATTTTCCCAAAGAAAACAGAGCTGTTTTTTGCAAAGTGCCTAGCTGTGGATTTTGGCCTCTTGCTCAGCCGGTACCTAAGGAAACCTACCAAACCTGTGCATTTATGAAAACTAGACAACTAGGGAAATCCTAGATGGGGTGACTTGTAGGGCTCCCGCCAGGTTCTGTTACCCAGAATCCTTTGCAAACATTAACATTTGTCAAAAAAACACCTTTTCCCCATATTTCGGTGACAGAAAGTCCTGGATTCTGAGAGGAGCCACACATTTCCTTCCACCCAGGATTCCCCCAATCTACAGATAAAAATGGTAACTCACTTGTGTGGGTAGGCTTAGTGCCCACGACAGGAAATGTCCCAAAACAAAACATGGTCATATCACATTTTCCCAAAGCAAACTGGGCTGCTTTTTACGAAGTGCCTAGCTGTGGATTTTAGCTTCTAGCTCAGCTGACACTTACGGAAACCTAGCAAACCTATACATTTTTGAAACCTACACACCTAGGCGAATTCAGAATAGGGTGACTTGTAGGGGTCCCACCAGGTTCTGTTACCCAGAATCCTTTGCAAACTTAAAATTTGTCAAAAAAACTACTTTTTCCTCACATTTCAGTGATAGAAAGTTCTAGAATCTGAGAGGAGCCACAAATGTCCTTCCACCCATCGTTCCTCCAAGTATCCCGATACAAATGGTACCTCACTTGTGTGGGTAGGCCTAGTGCCCGCGACAGGAAATGCCCCAAAACAAAACATGGTCACATCACATTTTCCCAAAGAAAACTGAGCTCTTTTTTGCAAAGTGCCCAGCTGTGGATTTTGGCCTCTAGCTCAGTCGGCACCTAGAGAAACCTACCTAACCTGAGCATTTTTTTAAAATAGACACCTACCGAATTCAGAATGGTGTGACTTGTAGGGCTCCCGAAAGGTTCTGTTACCCAGAATCCTTTGCAAACATTGAAATTTGGCCCAAAAAAAACTTTTTCCTCTTATTTCGGTGACAGAAAGTTCTGGAGTCTGAGAGGAGCCACAAACTTCCTTCCACCCAGCGTTCCCCAAGTCTCCCAATAAAAATGGTAACTCACTTGTGTGGGTATGCCTAGTACCTGTGACAGGAAATGTCCGAAAACAAAGGATGGACACATCACATTTTCCCAAAGAAAACAGAGCTGTTTTTTGCAAAGTGCCTAGCTGTGGATTTTGGCCTCTTGCTCAGCCGGTACCTAAGGAAACCTACCAAACCTGTGCATTTATGAAAACTAGACACCTAGGGAAATCCTAGATGGGGTGACTTGTAGGGCTCCCGCCAGGTTCTGTTACCCAGAATCCTTTGCAAACATTAACATTTGTCAAAAAAACACTTTTTCCCCATATTTCGGTGACAGAAAGTCCTGGATTCTGAGAGGAGCCACACATTTCCTTCCGCAAAGGATTCCCCCAAGTATACAGATAAATATGGTAACTCACTTGTGTGGGTAGGCCTAGTGCCCGCAACAGGAAATGCCCCAAAACAAAACATGGTCATATCACATTTTCCCAAAGCAAACTGGGATGCTTTTTGCGAAGTGCCTAGCTGTGCATTTTAGCTTCTAGCTCAGCTGACACTTAGGGAAACCTAGCAAACCTATACATTTTTGAAACCTAGACACCTAGGGGAATTCAGAATAGGGTGACTTGTAGATCTCCCACCAGGTTCTGTTACCCAGAATCCTTTGCAAACTTAAAATTTGTCAAAAAAACTACTTTTTCCTCACATTTCAGTGAACGAAAGTTCTGGAATCTGAGAGGAGCCGCAAATTTCCTTCTACCCAGCGTTCCCCCAAGTATCCTGATACAAATGGTATCTCACTTGTGTGGGTAGGCCTAGTGCCCGCGACAGGAAATGCCCCAAAACAAAACATGGTCACATCACATTTTCCCAAAGAAAACTGAGCTGTTTTTTGCAAAGTGCCCAGCTGTGGATTTTGGCCTCTAGCTCAGCTAGCACTTAGGGAAACCTAGCAAACCTAGATACTTTTTAAAACCAGACACCTAGGGGAATTTAGAATGGGGTGACTTGTAGAGCTACCGCCAGATTCTGTCACCCAGAATCCTTTGCAAACATTAAAATGTTCATAAAAAAACTTTTTTCTCAAATTTCGGTGATAGAAAGATCTGGAATCTGAGAGGAGCCACACATTTCCTTCCACCCAGTATTCCCCCAAGTCTCCTAATGAAAATGGCACCTCACTTGTGTGGGTAGGCCTAGTGCCTGCAACAGCGAATGCCCAAAATAAAACATGGTCACATCACATTTTACCAAAGAAAACTGAGCTGTTTTTTTGCAAAGTGCCTAGCTATGAATGTTGGCCTCTAGCTCAGCTGGCACCTAAGGAAATCTACCAAACCTGTGCATTGTTTAAAACTAGACACCCAGGGGAATTCAGAATGGGGTGACTTGTGGGGCTCTCACTAGGTTCTGTTACCCAGAATCCTTTGTAAACCTCAATTTTTGGCCAAAAAAACACTTTTCCCTCACATTTGGTGACAGAAAGTTCTGGAATCTGAGAGGACCCACAAATTTCCTTTCACGCAGCATTCCCCAAGTCTCCAAATAGAAATGGTACCTTACTTGTGTGGGTAGGCCTAGTTCCCGTAAGAGGAAATGCCCCAAAACACAACATGGACACATCACATTTTCCTAAAGAAAACAGAGCTGTTTTTTGTAAAGTGCCTAGCTGTGGAGTTTGGCCTCTAGCTCAGCCGGGACCTAGGGAAATCCACCAAACCTGTGCATATTTTAAAACTAGACACCTAGGGGAATCCAGAATGGGGTGACTTGTAGGGCTTCCGCCAGGTTATGTTACCCAGAATCCTTTGCAAACATTAAGATTTGTCAAAAACCTACTTTTTCCTCACAATACAGTGAACGAAAGTTCTGGAATCTGAGAGGAGCCACAAATTTCCTTCCACCCAGCGTTCCCCCAAGTATCTCGATACAAATGGTACCTCACTTGTGTGGGTAGGCCTAGTGCCCGCAACAGGAAATGCCCCAAAACAAAACATGGTCACATCACATTTTCCCAAAGAAAACTGAGCTCTTTTTTGCAAAGTGCCCAGCTGTGGATTTTGGCCTCTAGCTCAGTTGGCACCTAGAGAAACCTACCTAACCTGAGCATTTTTGAAAACTAGACACCTAGCGAATTCAGAATGGGGTGACTTGTAGGGCTCCTGAAAGGTTCTGTTACTCAGAATCCTTTGCAAACATTGAAATTTGGCCCAAAAAAACTTTTTCCTCTTATTTCGGTGGCAGAAAGTTCTGGAGTCTGAGAGGCGCCACAAACTTCCTTCCACCCAGCGTTCCCCAAGTCTCCCAATAAACATGGTATCTCACTTGTGTGGGTAAGCCTAGTACCCGTGACAGGAAATGTCCGAAAACAAAGGATGGACACATCACATTTTCCCAAAGAAGACAGAGCTGTTTTTTGCAAAGTGCCGAGCTGTGGATTTTGGCCTCTAATTCAGCCGGTACCTAAGGAAACCTACCAAACCTGTGCATTTATGAAAACTAGACACCTAGGGAAATCCTAGATGGGGTGACTTGTAGGGCTCCTGCCAGGTTCTGTTACCCAGAATCCTTTGCAAACATTAACATTTGTCAAAAAAACACTTTTTCCCCATGTTACGGTGACAGAAAGTCCTGGATTCTTAGAGAAGCCACACATTTCCTTCCACCCAGGATTCCCCAAAGTCTACAGATAAAAATGGTAACTCACTTGTGTGGGTAGGCCTAGTGCCCGCGACAGGAAATGCCCCAAAACAAAACATGGTCATATCACATTTTCCCAAAGCAAACTGGGCTGCTTTTTGCGAAGTGCCTAGCTGTGGATTTTAGCTTCTAGCTCAGCTGACAATTAGGGAAACCTAGCAAACCTATACATTTTGAAACCTAGACACCTAGGGGAATTCAGAATAGGGTGACTTGTAGGGCTCCCACCAGGTTCTGTTACCCAGAATCCTCTGCAAACTTGAAATTTGTCAAAAAAACAACTTTTTCCTCACATTTCAGTGATAGAAAGTTCTAGAATCTGAGAGGAGCCACAAATTTCCTTCCACCCATCGTTCCCCCAAGTATCCCGATACAAATGGTACCTCACTTGTGTGGGTAGGCCTAGTGCCCGCGACAGGAAATGCCCCAAAAGAAAACATGGTCACATCACGTTTTCCCAAAGAAAACTGAGCTCTTTTTTGCAAAGTGCCCAGCTGTGGATTTTGGCCTCTAGCTCAGTCGGGACCTAGGGAAATCCACCAAACCTATGCATTTTTTAAAACTAGACACCTAGGGGAATCCAGAATGGGGTGACTTGTAGGGCTCCCGAAAGGTTATATTACCCAGAATCCTTTGCAAACATTAAGATTTGTCAAAAAACCTACTTTTTCCTCACATTTCAGTGAACGAAAGTTCTGGAATCTGAGAGGAGCCACAAATTTCTTTCCACCCAGCGTTCCCCCAAGTATCCCGATACAAATGGTACCTCACTTGTGTGGGTAGGCCTAGTGCCAGCAACAGAAATGCCCCAAAACAAAACATGGTCACATCACATTTTCCCAAAGAAAACTGAGCTCCTTTTTGCAAAGTGCCGAGCTGTGAATTTTGGCCTCTAGCTCAGTCGGCACCTAGAGAAACCTACCTAACCTGAGCATTTTTGAAAAATAGACACCTAGCGAATTCAGAATGGGGTGACTTGTAGGGCTCCCGAAAGGTTCTGTTACCCAGAATCCTTTGCAAACATTGAAATTTGGCCCAAAAAAAGCCTTTTCCTCTTATTTCGGTGACAGAAAGTTCTGGAGTCTGAGAGGAGCCACAAACTTCCTTCCACCCAGCGTTCCCCAAGTCTCCCAATAAACATGGTAATTCACTTGTGTGGGTAGGACTAGTACCTGTGACAGGAAATGTCTGAAAACAAAGGATGGACACATCACATTTTCCCAAAGAAAACAGAGCTGTTTCTTGCAAAGTGTCTAGCTGTGGATTTTGGCCTCTAGCTCAGCCGGTACCTAAGGAAACCTACCAAACCTGTGCATTTATGAAAACTAGACACCTAGGGAAATCCTAGATGGGGTGACTTGTAGGGCTCCCGCCAGGTTCTGTTACCCAGAATCCTTTGCAAACATTAACATTTGTCAAAAAAACACTTTTTCCCCATATTTCGGTGACAGAAAGTCCTGGATTCTGAGAGGAGCCACACATTTCCTTCCACCCAGGATTCCCCCAAGTCTACAGATAAAAATGGTAACTCACCTGTGTGGGTAGGCCTAGTGCCCGCGACAGGAAATGCCCCAAAACAAAACATGGTCATATCACATTTTCCCAAAGCAAACTGGGCTGCTTTTTACGAAGTGCCTAGCTGTGGATTTTAGCTTCTAGCTCAGCTGACACTTAAGGAGACCTAGCAAACCTATACATTTTTGAAACCTAGACACCTAGGCGAATTCAGAATAGGGTGACTTGTAGGGGTCCCACCAGGTACTGTTACCCAGAATCCTTTGCAAACTTAAAATTTGTCAAAAAACCTACTTTTTCCTCACATTTCAGAGATAGAAAGTTCTAGAATCTGAGAGGAGCCACAAATTTCATTCCACCCATCGTTCCCCCAAGTATCCCGATACAAATGGTACCTCACTTGTGTGGGTAGGCCTAGTGCCCGCGACAGGAAATGCCCCAAAACAAAACATGGTCACATCACATTTTCCCAAAGAAAACTGAGCTCTTTTTTGCAAAGTGCCCAGCTGTGGATTTTGGCCTCTAGCTCAGTCGGCACCTAGAGAAACCTACCTAACCTGAGCATTTTTGAAAAATAGACACCTAGTGAATTCAGAATGGGATGACTTGCAGGGCTCCTGAAAGGTTCTGTTACCCAGAATCCTTTGCAAACATTGAAATTTTGCCCCCAAAAAACTTTTTCCTCTTATTTCGGTGACAGAAAGTTCTGGAGTCTGAGAGGAGCCACAAACTTCCTTCCACCCAGCGTTTCCCAAGTCTCCCAATAAAATTGGTAACTCACTTGTGTGGGTAGGCCTAGTACCCACGACAGGAAATGTCTGAAAACAAAGAATGGACACATCACATTTTACCAAAGAAAACAGAGCTGTTTTTTGCAAAGTGCCTAGCTGTGGATTTTGACTCTAGCTCAGCCGGTACCTAAGGAAATCTACCAAACCTGTGCATTTATGAAAACTAGACACCTAGGGAAATCCTAGATGGGGTGACTTGTAGGGCTCCTGCCAGGTTCTGTTACCCAGAATCCTTTGCAAACATTAACATTTGTCAAAAAAACACGTTTTCCCCATATTTCGGTGACAGAAAGTCCTGGATTCTGAGAGGAGCCACACATTTCCTTCCACCCAGGATTCCCCCAAGTCTACAGATAAAAATGGTAACTCACTTGTGTGGGTAGGCCTAGTGCCCGCAACAGGAAATGCCCCAAAACAAAACATGGCCACATCACATTTTCCCAAAGCAAACTGGGATGCCTTTTGCAAAGTGCCTAGCTGTGGATTTTAGCTTCTAGCTCAGCTGACACTTAGGGAAACCTAGCAAACCTATACATTTTTGAAACCTAAACACCTAGGGGAATTCAGAATAGGGTGACTTGTAGAGCTCCCACCAGGTTCTGTTACCCAGAATCCTTTGCAAACTTAAAATTTGTAAAAAAAACTACTTTTTCCTCACATTTCAGTGAACGAAAGTTCTGGAATCTGAGAGGAGCCACAAATTTCCTTCCACCCAGCGTTCCCCCAAGTATCCCGATACAAATGGTACCTCACTTGTGTGGGTAGGCCTAGTGCCCGCGACAGGAAATGCCCCAAAACAAAACATAGTCACATCACATTTTCCCAAAGAAAACTGAGCTGTTTCTTGCAAAGTGCCCAGCTGTGGATTTTGGCCTCTAGCTCAGCTAGCACTTAGGGAAACCTATGAAACCTATATAGTTTTTAAAACCAGACACCTAGGGGAATGTAGAATGGGGTGACTTGTAGAGCTATCGTCTGGTTCTGTTACCCAGAATCCTTTGCAAACATTAAAATGTTCATAAAAAAACTATTTTCTCAAATTTCGGTAATAGAAAGTTTTGGAATCTGAGAGGAGCCACAATTTTTTTTCCACCCAGTATTCCCCCAAGTCTCCTAATGAAAATGGCATCTCACTTGTGTGGGTAGGCCTAGTGCCTGCAACAGGGAATGCCCCAAAATAAAACATGTTCACATCACATTTTACCAAAGAAAACTGAGCTGTTTTTTTGCAAAGTGCCTAGCTATGAATTTTGGCCTCTAGCTTTTGGCCTTGGCACCTAAGGAAATCTACCAAACCTGTGCATTTTTTAAAACTAGACACCCAGGGGAATTCAGAATGGGGTGACTTGTGGGGCTCTCACTAGGTTCTGTTACCCAGAATCCTTTGCAAACCTCAAAATTTGGCCAAAAAAACACTTTTCCCTCACATTTCGGTGACAGAAAGTTCTAGAATGGGAGAGGAGCCACAAATTTCCTTTCACGCAGCATTCTTCCAAGTCTCCCAATAGAAATGGTACCTTACTTGTGTGGGTAGGCCTAGTTCCCGTAAGAGGAAATGCCCCAAAACACAACGTGGACACATCACATTTTCCTAAAGAAAACAGAGCTGTTTTTTGCAAAGTGCCTAGCTGTGGAGTTTGGCCTCTAGCTCAGCCGGAACCTAGGGAAATCCACCAAACCTGTGCATTTTTTAAAACTAGACACCTAGAGGAATCCAGAATGGGGTGACTTGTAGGGCTCCCGCCAGGTTATGTTACCCAGAATCCTTTGCAAACATTAAGATTTGTCAAAAAAACTACTTTTTCCTCACATTTCAGTGAACGAAAGTTCTGGAATCTGAGAGGAGTCACAAATTTTCTTCCACCCAGCGTTCCCCCAAGTATCCCGATACAAATGGTACTTCACTTGTGTGGGTAGGCCTAGTGCCAGCAACAGGAAATGCCCCAAAACAAAACATGGTCACATCACATTTTCCCAAAGAAAACTGAGCTCCTTTTTGCAAAGTGCCGAGCTGTGGATTTTGGCCTCTCGCTCAGTCGGCACCTAGAGAAACCTACCTAACCTGAGCATTTTTGAAAAATAGACACCTAGCGAATTCAGCATGGGGTGACTTGTAGGGCTCCCGAAAGGTTCTGTTACCCAGAATCCTTTGCAAACATTGAAATTTGGCCCAAAAAAACCCTTTTCCTCTTATTTCGGTGACAGAAAGTTCTGGAGTCTGAGAGGAGCCACAAACTTCCTTCCACCAGCGTTCCCCAAGTGTCCCAATAAACATGGTAACTCACTTGTGTGGGTAGGCCTAGTACCCGTGACAGGAAATGTCCGAAAACAAAGGATGGACACATCACATTTTCCCAAAGAAAACAGAGCTGTTTTTTGCAAAGTGCCTAGCTGTGGATTTTGGCCTCTAGCTCAGCCGGTACCTAAGGAAACCTACCAAACCTGTGCATTTATGAAAACTAGACACCTAGGGAAATCCTAGATGGGGTGACTTGTAGGGCTCCCGCCAGGTTCTGTTACCCAGAATCCTTTGCAAACATTAACATTTGTCAAAAAAACACTTTTCCCCATATTTCGGTGACAGAAAGTCATGGATTCTGAGAGGAGCCACACATTTCCTTCCACCCAGAATTCCCCCAAGTCTACAGATAAAAATGGTAACTCACTTGTGTGGGTAGGCCTAGTGCCCGCAACAGGAAATGCCCCAAAACAAAACATGGCCACATCACATTTTCCCAAAGCAAACTGGGATGCCTTTTGCAAAGTGCCTAGCTGTGGATTTTAGCTTCTAGCTCAGCTGACACTTAGGGAAACCTAGCAAACCTATACATTTTTGAAACCTAAACACCTAGGGGAATTCAGAATAGGGTGACTTGTAGAGCTCCCACCAGGTTCTGTTACCCAGAATTCTTTGCAAACTTAAAATTTGTCAAAAAAACTACTTTTTCCTCACATTTCAGTGATAGAAAGTTCTAGAGTGTGAGAGGAGCCACAAATGTCCTTCCACCCATCGTTCCTCAAAGTATCCCGATACAAATGGTACCTCACTTGTGTGGGTAGGCCTAGTGCCCGCGACAGGAAATGCCCCAAAACAAAACATGGTCACATCACATTTTCCCAAAGAAAACTGAGCTCGTATTTGCAAAGTGCCCAGCTGTGGATTTTGGCCTCTAGCTCAGTCGGCACCTAGAGAAACCTACCTAACCTGAGCATTTTTGAAAAATAGACACCTACCGAATTCAGAATGGGGTGACTTGTAGGGCTCCCGAAAGGTTCTGTTACCCAGAATCCTTTGCAACCATTGAAATTTGGCCCAAAAAACCCCTTTTCCTCTTATTTCGGTGACAGAAAGTTCTGGAGTCTGAGAGGAGCCACAAACTTCCTTCCACCCAGCGTTCCCCAAGTGTCCCAATAAACATGGTAACTCACTTGTGTGGGTAGGCCTAGTACCCGTGACAGGAAATGTCCAAAAACAAAGGATGGACACATCACATTTTCCCAAAGAAAACAGAGCTGTTTTTTGCAAAGTGCCTAGCTGTGGATTTTGGCCTCTAGCTCAGCCAGTACCTAAGGAAACCTACCAAACCTGTGCATTTATGAAAACTAGACACCTAGGGAAATCCTAGATGGGGTGACTTGTACGGCTCCCGACAGGTTCTGTTACCCAGAATCCTTTGCAAACATTAACATTTGTCAAAAAAACACTTTTTCCCCATATTTCGGTGACAGAAAGTCCTGGATTCTGAGAGGAGCCACACATTTCCTTCCACCCAGGATTCCCCCAAGTCTACAGATAAAAATGGTAACTCACCTGTGTGGGTAGGCCTAGTGCCCGCGACAGGAAATGCCCCAAAACAAAACATGGTCATATCACATTTTCCCAAAGCAAACTGGGCTGCTTTTTACGAAGTGCCTAGCTGTGGATTTTAGCTTCTAGCTCAGCTGACACTTAAGGAGACCTAGCAAACCTATACATTTTTTAAACCTAGACACCTAGGCGAATTCAGAATAGGGTGACTTGTAGGGGTCCCACCAGGTACTGTTACCCAGAATCCTTTGCAAACTTAAAATTTGTCAAAAAACCTACTTTTTCCTCACATTTCAGAGATAGAAAGTTCTAGAATCTGAGAGGAGCCACAAATTTCCTTCCACCCATCGTTCCCCCAAGTATCCCGATACAAATGGTACCTCACTTGTGTGGGTAGGCCTAGTGCCCGCGACAGGAAATGCCCCAAAACAAAACATGGTCACATCACATTTTCCCAAAGAAAACTGAGCTCTTTTTTGCAAAGTGCCCAGCTGTGGATTTTGGCCTCTAGCTCAGTCGGCACCTAGAGAAACCTACCTAACCTGAGCATTTTTGAAAAATAGACACCTAGTGAATTCAGAATGGGATGACTTGCAGGGCTCCTGAAAGGTTCTGTTACCCAGAATCCTTTGCAAACATTGAAATTTTGCCCCCAAAAAACTTTTTCCTCTTATTTCGGTGACAGAAAGTTCTGGAGTCTGAGAGGAGCCACAAACTTCCTTCCACCCAGCGTTTCCCAAGTCTCCCAATAAAATTGGTAACTCACTTGTGTGGGTAGGCCTAGTACCCACGACAGGAAATGTCTGAAAACAAAGAATGGACACATCACATTTTACCAAAGAAAACAGAGCTGTTTTTTGCAAAGTGCCTAGCTGTGGATTTTGACTCTAGCTCAGCCGGTACCTAAGGAAATCTACCAACCCTGTGCATTTATGAAAACTAGACACCTAGGGAAATCCTAGATGGGGTGACTTGTAGGGCTCCTGCCAGGTTCTGTTACCCAGAATCCTTTGCAAACATTAACATTTGTCAAAAAAACACTTTTTCCCCATATTTCGGTGACAGAAAGTCCTGGATTCTGAGAGGAGCCACACATTTCCTTCCACCCAGGATTCCCCCAAGTCTACAGATAAAAATGGTAACTCACTTGTGTGGGTAGGCCTAGTGCCCGCAACAGGAAATGCCCCAAAACAAAACATGGCCACATCACATTTTCCCAAAGCAAACTGGGATGCCTTTTGCAAAGTGCCTAGCTGTGGATTTTAGCTTCTAGCTCAGCTGACACTTAGGGAAACCTAGCAAACCTATACATTTTTGAAACCTAAACACCTAGGGGAATTCAGAATAGGGTGACTTGTAGAGCTCCCACCAGGTTCTGTTACCCAGAATCCTTTGCAAACTTAAAATTTGTAAAAAAAACTACTTTTTCCTCACATTTCAGTGAACGAAAGTTCTGGAATCTGAGAGGAGCCACAAATTTCCTTCCACCCAGCGTTCCCCCAAGTATCCCGATACAAATGGTACCTCACTTGTGTGGGTAGGCCTAGTGCCCGCGACAGGAAATGCCCCAAAACAAAACATAGTCACATCACATTTTCCCAAAGAAAACTGAGCTGTTTCTTGCAAAGTGCCCAGCTGTGGATTTTGGCCTCTAGCTCAGCTAGCACTTAGGGAAACCTATGAAACCTATATAGTTTTTAAAACCAGACACCTAGGGGAATGTAGAATATGGTGACTTGTAGAGCTATCGTCTGGTTCTGTTACCCAGAATCCTTTGCAAACATTAAAATGTTCATAAAAAACCTTTTTTCTCAAATTTCGGTAATAGAAAGTTTTGGAATCTGAGCGGAGCCACAATTTTTTTTCCACCCAGTATTCCCCCAAGTCTCCTAATGAAAATGGCATCTCACTTGTGTGGGTAGGCCTAGTGCCTGCAACAGGGAATGCCCCAAAATAAAACATGTTCACATCACATTTTACCAAAGAAAACTGAGCTGTTTTTTTGCAAAGTGCCTAGCTATGAATTTTGGCCTCTAGCTTTTGGCCTTGGCACCTAAGGAAATCTACCAAACCTGTGCATTTTTTAAAACTAGACACCCAGGGGAATTCAGAATGGGGTGACTTGTGGGGCTCTCACTAGGTTCTGTTACCCAGAATCCTTTGCAAACCTCAAAATTTGGCCAAAAAAACACTTTTCCCTCACATTTCGGTGACAGAAAGTTCTAGAATGGGAGAGGAGCCACAAATTTCCTTTCACGCAGCATTCTTCCAAGTCTCCCAATAGAAATGGTACCTTACTTGTGTGGGTAGGCCTAGTTCCCGTAAGAGGAAATGCCCCAAAACACAACGTGGACACATCACATTTTCCTAAAGAAAACAGAGCTGTTTTTTGCAAAGTGCCTAGCTGTGGAGTTTGGCCTCTAGCTCAGCCGGGACCTAGGGAAATCCACCAAACCTGTGCATTTTTTAAAACTAGACACCTAGAGGAATCCAGAATGGGGTGACTTGTAGGGCTCCCGCCAGGTTATGTTACCCAGAATCCTTTGCAAACATTAAGATTTGTCAAAAAAACTACTTTTTCCTCACATTTCAGTGAACGAAAGTTCTGGAATCTGAGAGGAGTCACAAATTTTCTTCCACCCAGCGTTCCCCCAAGTATCCCGATACAAATGGTACTTCACTTGTGTGGGTAGGCCTAGTGCCAGCAACAGGAAATGCCCCAAAACAAAACATGGTCACATCACATTTTCCCAAAGAAAACTGAGCTCCTTTTTGCAAAGTGCCGAGCTGTGGATTTTGGCCTCTCGCTCAGTCGGCACCTAGAGAAACCTACCTAACCTGAGCATTTTTGAAAAATAGACACCTAGCGAATTCAGCATGGGGTGACTTGTAGGGCTCCCGAAAGGTTCTGTTACCCAGAATCCTTTGCAAACATTGAAATTTGGCCCAAAAAAACCCTTTTCCTCTTATTTCGGTGACAGAAAGTTCTGGAGTCTGAGAGGAGCCACAAACTTCCTTCCACCAGCGTTCCCCAAGTGACCCAATAAACATGGTAACTCACTTGTGTGGGTAGGCCTAGTACCCGTGACAGGAAATGTCCGAAAACAAAGGATGGACACATCACATTTTCCCAAAGAAAACAGAGCTGTTTTTTGCAAAGTGCCTAGCTGTGGATTTTGGCCTCTAGCTCAGCCGGTACCTAAGGAAACCTACCAAACCTGTGCATTTATGAAAACTAGACACCTAGGGAAATCCTAGATGGGGTGACTTGTAGGGCTCCCGCCAGGTTCTGTTACCCAGAATCCTTTGCAAACATTAACATTTGTCAAAAAAACACTTTTCCCCATATTTCGGTGACAGAAAGTCATGGATTCTGAGAGGAGCCACACATTTCCTTCCACCCAGAATTCCCCCAAGTCTACAGATAAAAATGGTAACTCACTTGTGTGGGTAGGCCTAGTGCCCGCGACAGGAAATGCCCCAAAACAAAACATGGTCATATCACATTTTCCCAAAGCCAACTGGGCTGCTTTTTATGAAGTGCCCAGGTGTGGATTTTAGCTTCTAGCTCAGCTGACACTTAGGGAAACCTAGCAAACCTATACATTTTTGAAACCTTGACACCTAGGCGAATTCAGAATAGGGTGACTTGTAGGGGTCCCACCAGGTTCTGTTACCCAGAATTCTTTGCAAACTTAAAATTTGTCAAAAAAACTACTTTTTCCTCACATTTCAGTGATAGAAAGTTCTAGAGTGTGAGAGGAGCCACAAATGTCCTTCCACCCATCGTTCCTCAAAGTATCCCGATACAAATGGTACCTCACTTGTGTGGGTAGGCCTAGTGCCCGCGACAGGAAATGCCCCAAAACAAAACATGGTCACATCACATTTTCCCAAAGAAAACTGAGCTCGTATTTGCAAAGTGCCCAGCTGTGGATTTTGGCCTCTAGCTCAGTCGGCACCTAGAGAAACCTACCTAACCTGAGCATTTTTGAAAAATAGACACCTACCGAATTCAGAATGGGGTGACTTGTAGGGCTCCCGAAAGGTTCTGTTACCCAGAATCCTTTGCAACCATTGAAATTTGGCCCAAAAAAACCCTTTTCCTCTTATTTCGGTGACAGAAAGTTCTGGAGTCTGAGAGGAGCCACAAACTTCCTTCCACCCAGCGTTCCCCAAGTGTCCCAATAAACATGGTAACTCACTTGTGTGGGTAGGCCTAGTACCCGTGACAGGAAATGTCCAAAAACAAAGGATGGACACATCACATTTTCCCAAAGAAAACAGAGCTGTTTTTTGCAAAGTGCCTAGCTGTGGATTTTGGCCTCTAGCTCAGCCAGTACCTAAGGAAACCTACCAAACCTGTGCATTTATGAAAACTAGACACCTAGGGAAATCCTAGATGGGGTGACTTGTACGGCTCCCGACAGGTTCTGTTACCCAGAATCCTTTGCAAACATTAACATTTGTCAAAAAAACAATTTTTCCCCATATTTCGGTGACAAAAAGTCCTGGATTCTGAGAGGACCCACACATTTCCTTCCACCCAGAATTCCCCCAAGTCTACAGATAAATATGATAACTCACTTGTGTGGGTAGGCCTAGTGCCCGCGACAGGAAATGCCCCAAAACAAAACATGGTCATATCACATTTTCCCAAAGCAAACTGGGCTGCTTTTTACGAAGTGCCTAAGTGTGGATTTTAGCTTCTAGCTCAGCTGACACTTAGGGAAACCTAGCAAACCTATACATTTTTGAAACCTTGACACCTAGGCAAATTCAGAATAGGGTGACTTGTAGGGGTCCCACCAGGTTCTGTTACCCAGAATTCTTTGCAAACTTAAAATTTGTCAAAAAACCTACTTTTTCCTCACATTTCAGTGATAGAAAGTTCTAAAATCTGAGAGGAGCCACAAATGTCCTTCCATCCATCGTTCCTCCAAGTATCCCGATACAAATGGTACCTCACTTGTGTGGGTAGGCCTAGTGCCCGCGACAGGAAATGCCCCAAAACAAAACATGGTCACATCACATTTTCCCAAAGAAAACAGAGCTCTTTTTTGCAAAGTGCCCAGCTGTGGATTTTGGCCTCTAGCTCAGTCGGCACCTAGAGAAACCTACCTAACCTGAGCATTTTTGAAAAATAGACACCTACCGAATTCAGAATGGGGTGACTTGTAGGGCTCCCGAAAGGTTCTGTTACCCAGAATACTTTGCAAACATTGAAATTTGGCCCCAAAAAACTATTTCCTCTTATTTCGGTGACAGAAAGTTCTGGAGTCTGAGAGGAGCCACAAACTTCCTTAAACCCAGCGTTCCCCAAGTCTCCCAATAAAAATGGTAACTCACTTGTGTGGGTATGCCTAGTACCCGTGACAGGAAATGTCCGAAAACAAAGGATGGACACATCACTTTTTCCCACAGAAAACAGAGCTGTTTTTTGCAAAGTGCCTAGCTGTGGATTTTGGCCTCTTGCTCAGCCGGTACCTAAGGAAACCTACCAAACCTGTGCATTTATGAAAACTAGACACCTAGGGAAATCCTAGATGGGGTGACTTGTAGGGCTCCCGCCAGGTTCTGTTACCCAGAATCCTTTGCAAACATTAACATTTGTCAAAAAAACACTTTTTCCCCATATTTCGGTGACAGAAAGTCCTGGATTCTGAGAGGAGCCACACATTTCCTTCCACCCAGGATTCCCCCAAGTATACAGATAAAAATGGTAACTCACTTGTGTGGGTAGGCCTAGTGCCCGCAACAGGAAATGCCCCAAAACAAAACATGGTCATATCACATTTTCCCAAAGAAAACTGAGCTGTTTTTTGCAATGTGCCCAGCTGTGGATTTTGGCCTCTAGCTCAGCTAGCACTTAGGGAAACCTAGCAAACCTAGATACTTTTTAAAACCAGACACCTAGGGGAATTTAGAATGGGGTGACTTGTAGAGCTACCGCCAGATTCTGTCACCCAGAATCCTTTGCAAACATTAAAATGTTCATAAAAAAACGTTTTTCTCAAATTTCGGTGATAGAAAGTTCTGGAATCTGAGAGGAGCCACAAATTTCCTTCCACCCAGTATTCCCCCAAGTCTCCTAATGAAAATGGCACCTCACTTGTGTGGGTAGGCCTAGTGTCTGCAACAGGGAATGCCCCAAAATAAAACATGGTCACATCACATTTTACCAAAGAAAACTGAGCTGTTTTTTTGCAAAGTGCCTAGCTATGAATGTTGGCCTCTAGCTCAGCTGGCACCTAAGGAAATCTACCAAACCTGTGCATTGTTTAAAACTAGACACCCAGGGGAATTCAGAATGGGGTGACTTGTGGGGCTCTCACTAGGTTCTGTTACCCAGAATCCTTTGTAAACCTAAATTTATGGCCAAAAAAACACTTTTCCCTCACATTTCGGTGACAGAAAGTTCTGGAATCTGAGAGGAGCCACACATTTCCATCCACCCAGAATTCCCCCAAGTCTACAGATAAAAATGGTAACTCACTTGTGTGGGTAGGCCTAGTGCCCGCAACAGGAAATGCCCCAAAACAAAACATGGTCATATCACATTTTCCCAAAGCAAACTGGGCTGCTTTTTACGAAGTGCCTAGCTGTGGATTTTAGCTTCTAGGTCAGCTGACACTTAGGGAAACCTAGCAAACCTAAACATTTTTGAAACCTAGACACCTAGGGGAATTCAGAATAGGGTGACTTGTAGGGGTCCCACCAGGTTCTGTTACCCAGAATCCTTTGCAAACTTAAAATGTGTCAAAAAACCTACTTTTTCCTCACATTTCAGTGAACAAAAGTTCTGGAATCTGAGAGGAGCCACAAATTTCCTTCCACCCAGCGTTCCCCCAAGTATCTCGATACAAATGGTACCTCACTTGTGTGGGTAGGCCTAGTGCCCGCAACAGGAAATGCCCCAAAACAAAACATGGTCACATCACATTTTCCCAAAGAAAACTGAGCTCGTATTTGCAAAGTGCCCAGCTGTGGATTTTGGCCTCTAGCTCAGTCGGCACCTAGAGAAACCTACCTAACCTGAGCATTTTTGAAAAATAGACACCTACCGAATTCAGAATGGGGTGACTTGTAGGGCTCCCGAAAGGTTCTGTTACCCAGAATCCTTTGCAACCATTGAAATTTGGCCCAAAAAACCCCTTTTCCTCTTATTTCGGTGACAGAAAGTTCTGGAGTCTGAGAGGAGCCACAAACTTCCTTCCACCCAGCGTTCCCCAAGTGTCCCAATAAACATGGTAACTCACTTGTGTGGGTAGGCCTAGTACCCGTGACAGGAAATGTCCAAAAACAAAGGATGGACACATCACATTTTCCCAAAGAAAACAGAGCTGTTTTTTGCAAAGTGCCTAGCTGTGGATTTTGGCCTCTAGCTCAGCCAGTACCTAAGGAAACCTACCAAACCTGTGCATTTATGAAAACTAGACACCTAGGGAAATCCTAGATGGGGTGACTTGTACGGCTCCCGACAGGTTCTGTTACCCAGAATCCTTTGCAAACATTAACATTTGTCAAAAAAACAATTTTTCCCCATATTTCGGTGACAAAAAGTCCTGGATTCTGAGAGGAGCCACACATTTCCTTCCACCCAGAATTCCCCCAAGTCTACAGATAAATATGATAACTCACTTGTGTGGGTAGGCCTAGTGCCCACGACAGGAAATGCCCCAAAACAAAACATGGTCATATCACATTTTCCCAAAGCAAACTGGGCTGCTTTTTACGAAGTGCCTAAGTGTGGATTTTAGCTTCTAGCTCAGCTGACACTTAGGGAAACCTAGCAAACCTATACATTTTTGAAACCTTGACACCTAGGCGAATTCAGAATAGGGTGACTTGTAGGGGTCCCACCAGGTTCTGTTACCCAGAATTCTTTGCAAACTTAAAATTTGTCAAAAAACCTACTTTTTCCTCACATTTCAGTGATAGAAAGTTCTAAAATCTGAGAGGAGCCACAAATGTCCTTCCATCCATCGTTCCTCCAAGTATCCCGATACAAATGGTACCTCACTTGTGTGGGTAGGCCTAGTGCCCGCGACAGGAAATGCCCCAAAACAAAACATGGTCACATCACATTTTCCCAAAGAAAACAGAGCTCTTTTTTGCAAAGTGCCCAGCTGTGGATTTTGGCCTCTAGCTCAGTCGGCACCTAGAGAAACCTACCTAACCTGAGCATTTTTGAAAAATAGACACCTACCGAATTCAGAATGGGGTGACTTGTAGGGCTCCCGAAAGGTTCTCTTACCCAGAATACTTTGCAAACATTGAAATTTGGCCCCAAAAAACTATTTCCTCTTATTTCGGTGACAGAAAGTTCTGGAGTCTGAGAGGAGCCACAAACTTCCTTCCACCCAGCGTTCCCCAAGTCTCCCAATAAAAATGGTAACTCACTTGTGTGGGTATGCCTAGTACCCGTGACAGGAAATGTCCGAAAACAAAGGATGGACACATCACTTTTTCCCAAAGAAAACAGAGCTGTTTTTTGCAAAGTGCCTAGCTGTGGATTTTGGCCTCTTGCTCAGCCGGTACCTAAGGAAACCTACCAAACCTGTGCATTTATGAAAACTAGACACCTAGGGAAATCCTAGATGGGGTGACTTGTAGGGCTCCCGCCAGGTTCTGTTACCCAGAATCCTTTGCAAACATTAACATTTGTCAAAAAAACACTTTTTCCCCATATTTCGGTGACAGAAAGTCCTGGATTCTGAGAGGAGCCACACATTTCCTTCCACCCAGGATTCCCCCAAGTATACAGATAAAAATGGTAACTCACTTGTGTGGGTAGGCCTAGTGCCCGCAACAGGAAATGCCCCAAAACAAAACATGGTCATATCACATTTTCCCAAAGAAAACTGAGCTGTTTTTTGCAATGTGCCCAGCTGTGGATTTTGGCCTCTAGCTCAGCTAGCACTTAGGGAAACCTAGCAAACCTAGATACTTTTTAAAACCAGACACCTAGGGGAATTTAGAATGGGGTGACTTGTAGAGCTACCGCCAGATTCTGTCACCCAGAATCCTTTGCAAACATTAAAATGTTCATAAAAAAACGTTTTTCTCAAATTTCGGTGATAGAAAGTTCTGGAATCTGAGAGGAGCCACAAATTTCCTTCCACCCAGTATTCCCCCAAGTCTCCTAATGAAAATGGCACCTCACTTGTGTGGGTAGGCCTAGTGTCTGCAACAGGGAATGCCCCAAAATAAAACATGGTCACATCACATTTTACCAAAGAAAACTGAGCTGTTTTTTTGCAAAGTGCCTAGCTATGAATGTTGGCCTCTAGCTCAGCTGGCACCTAAGGAAATCTACCAAACCTGTGCATTGTTTAAAACTAGACACCCAGGGGAATTCAGAATGGGGTGACTTGTGGGGCTCTCACTAGGTTCTGTTACCCAGAATCCTTTGTAAACCTAAATTTTTGGCCAAAAAAACACTTTTCCCTCACATTTCGGTGACAGAAAGTTCTGGAATCTGAGAGGAGCCACACATTTCCATCCACCCAGAATTCCCCCAAGTCTACAGATAAAAATGGTAACTCACTTGTGTGGGTAGGCCTAGTGCCCGCAACAGGAAATGCCCCAAAACAAAACATGGTCATATCACATTTTCCCAAAGCAAACTGGGCTGCTTTTTACGCAGTGCCTAGCTGTGGATTTTAGCTTCTAGGTCAGCTGACACTTAGGGAAACCTAGCAAACCTAAACATTTTTGAAACCTAGACACCTAGGGGAATTCAGAATAGGGTGACTTGTAGGGGTCCCACCAGGTTCTGTTACCCAGAATCCTTTGCAAACTTAAAATGTGTCAAAAAACCTACTTTTTCCTCACATTTCAGTGAACAAAAGTTCTGGAATCTGAGAGGAGCCACAAATTTCCTTCCACCCAGCGTTCCCCCAAGTATCCCGATACAAATGGTACCTCACTTGTGTGGGTAGGCCTAGTGCCCGCAACAGGAAATGCCCCAAAACAAAACATGGTCACATCACATTTTCCCAAAGAAAACTGAGCTCTTTTTAGCAAAGTGCCCAGCTGTGGATTTTGGCCTCTAGCTCAGTTGGCACCTAGAGAAACCTACCTAACCTGAGCATTTTTGAAAAATAGACACCTAGCGAATTCAGAATGGGGTGACTTGTAGGGCTCCTGAAAGGTTCTGTTACCCAGAATCCTTTGCAAACATTGAAATTTGGCCCAAAAACAACCTTTTCCTTTTTTTTCGGTGACAGAAAGTTCTGGAGTCTGAGAGGAGCCACAAACTTCCTTTCCCCCAGCGTTCCCCAAGCCTCCCAATAAACATGGTATCTCAATTGTGTGGGTAGGCCTAGTACCCGTGACAGGAAATGTCCGAAAACAAAGGATGGACATATCACATTTTCCCAAAGAAGACAGAGCTGTTTTTTGCAAAGTGCCTAGCTGTGGATTTTGGCCTCTAGTTCAGCCGGTACCTAAGGAAACCTACCAAACCTGTGCATTTATGAAAACTAGACACCTAGGGAAATCCTAGATGGGGTGACTTGTAGGGCTCCCACCAGGTTCTGTTACCCAGAATCCTTTGCAACCATTAAACATTAACATTTGTCAAAAAAACACTTTTTCCCCATATTTCGGTGACAGAAAGTCCTGGATTCTTAGAGAAGACACACATTTCCTTCCACCCAGGATTCCCCCAAGTCTACAGATAAAAATGGTAACTCACTTGTGTGGGTAGGCCTAGTGCCCGCGACAGGAACTGCCCCAAAACAAAACATGGTCATATCACATTTTCCCAAAGCAAACTGGGCTGCTTTTTGCGAAGTGCCTCACTGTGGATTTTGGCTTCTAGCTCAGCTGACAATTAGGGAAACCTAGCAAACCTATACATTTTTGAAACCTTGACACCTAGGGGAATTCAGAATAGGGTGACTTGTAGGGCTCCCACCAGGTTCCTGTTACCCAGAATCCTTTGCAAACTTAACATTTGTCAAAAAACCTACTTTTTCCTCACATTTCAGTGATAGAAAGTTCTAGAATCTGAGAGGAGCCACAAATTTCCTTCCACCCATCGTTCCACCAAGTATCCCGATACAAATGGTACCTCACTTGTGTGGGTAGGCCTAGTGCCCGTGACAGGAAATGCCCCAAAACAAAACATGGTCACATCACATTTTCCCAAAGAAAACTGAGCTCTTTTTTGCAAAGTGCCCAGCTGTGGATTTTGGTCTCTAGCTCAGTCGGGACCTAGGGAAATCCACCAAACCTGTGCATTTTTTAAAACTAGACACCTAGGGGAATCCAGAATGGGGTGACTTGTAGGCCTCCCGCCAGGTTATGTTACCCAGAATCCTTTGCAAACATTAAGATTTGTCAAAAAACCTACTTTTTCCTCACATTTCAGTGAACGAAAGTTCTGGAATCTGAGAGGAGCCACAAATTTCCTTCCACCCAGCGTTCCCCCAAGTATCCCGATACAAATGGTACATCACTTGTGTGGGTAGGCCTTGTGCCAGCAACAGGAAATGCCCCAAAACAAAACATGGTCACATCACATTTTCCCGAAGAAAACTGAGCTCCTTTTTGCAAAGTGCCGAGCTGTGGATTTTGGCCTCTAGCTCAGTCGGCACCTAGAGAAACCTACCTAACCTGAGCATTTTTGAAAAATAGACACCAAGCGAATTCAGAATGGGGTGAGTTGTAGGGCTCCCGAAAGGTTCTGTTACCCAGAATCCTTTGCAAACATTGAAATTTGGCCCAAAAAAACCCTTTTCCTCTTATTTCGGTGACAGAAAGTTCTGGAGTCTGAGAGGAGCCACAAACTTCCTTCAACCCAGTGTTCCCCAAGTCTCCCAATAAACATGGTAACTCACTTGTGTGGGTAGGCCTAGTACCTGTGACAGGAAATGTCTGAAAACAAAGGATGGACACATCACATTTTCCCAAAGAAAACGGAGCTGTTTTTTGCAAAGTGCCTAGCTGTGGATTTTGGCCTCTAGCTCAGCAGGTACCTAAGGAAACCTATCAAACCTGTGCATTTATGAAAACTAGACACCTAGGGAAATCCTAGATGGGGTGACTTGTAGGGCTCCCGCCAGTTTCTGTTACCCAGAATCCTTTGCAAACATTAACATTTGTCAAAAAAACACTTTTTCCCCATATTTCGGTGACAGAAAGTCCTGGATTCTGAGAGGAGCCACAAATTTCCTTCCACCCAGGATTCCCCCAAGTCTACAGATAAAAATGGTAACTCACTTGTGTGGGTAGGCCTAGTGCCCGCGACAGGAAATGCCCCAAAACAAAACATGGTCATATCACATTTTCCCAAAGCAAACTGGGCTGCTTTTTGCGAAGTGCCTAGCTGTGGATTTTAGCTTCTAGCTCAGCTGACACTTAGGGAAACCTAGCAAACCTATACATTTTTGAAACCTAGACACCTAGGGGAATTCAGAATAGGGTGACTTGTAGGGGTCCCACCAGGTTCTGTTACCCAGAATCCTTTGCAAACTTAAAATTTGTCAAAAAACCTACTTTTTCCTCACATTTCAGAGATAGAAAGTTCTAGAATCTGAAAGGAGCCACAAATTTCCTTCCACCCAGCGTTCCCCCAAGTATCCCGATACAAATGGTACCTCACTTGTGTGGGTAGGCCTAGTAGTGCCAGCAACAGGAAATGCCCCAAAACAAAACATGGTCACATCACATTTTCCCAAAGAAAACTGAGCTCCTTTTTGCAAAGTGCTGAGCTGTGGATTTTGGCCTCTAGCTCTGTCGGCACCTAGAGAAACCTACCTAACCTGACCATTTTTGAAAAATAGACACCTAGCGAATTCAGAATGGGGTGACTTGTAGGGCTCCTGAAAGGTTCTGTTACCCAGAATCCTTTGCAAACATTGAAATTTTGCCCCCAAAAAACTTTTTCCTCTTATTTCGGTGACAGAAAGTTCTGGAGTCTGAGAGGAGCCACAAACTTCCTTCCACCCAGCGTTCCCCAAGTCTCCCAATAAAAATGGTAACTCACTTGTGTGGGTAGGCCTAGTACCCGCGACAGGAAATGTCTGAGAACAAAGAATGGACACATCACATTTTCCCAAAGAAAACAGAGCTGTTTTTTGCAAAGTGCCTAGCTGTGGATTTTGGCTCTAGCTCATCCGGTACCTAAGGAAATCTACCAAACCTGTGCATTTATGAAAACTAGACACCTAGGGAAATCCTAGATGGGGTGACTTGTAGGGCTCCCGCCATTTCTGTTACCCAGAATCCTTTGCAAACATTAACATTTGTCAAAAAAACACTTTTCCCCCATATTTCGGTGACAGAAAGTCCTGGATTCTGAGAGGAGCCACACATTTCCTTCCACCCAGGATTCCCCCACAGATAAAAATGGTAACTCACTTGTGTGGGTAGGCCTAGTGCCCGCAACAGGAAATGCCCCAAAACAAAACATGGTCATATCACATTTTCCCAAAGCAAACTGGGATGCTTTTTGCGAAGTGCCTAGCTTTGGTTTTAGCTTCTAGCTCAGCTGACACTTAGGGAAACCTAGCAAACCTATACATTTTTGAAACCTAGACACCTAGGGGAATTCAGAATAGGGTGACTTGTAGGGCTCCCGCCAGGTTCTGTTACCCAGAATCCTTTGCAAACATTAATATTTGTCAAAAAAACACTTTTTCCCCATATTTCGGTGACAGAAAGTCCTGGATTCTGAGAGGAGCCACACATTTCCTTCCACCCAGCATTCCCCCAAGTATCCCGATACAAATGGTACCTTACTTGTGTGGGTAGGCCTAGTGCCCGTGACAGGAAATGCCCCAAAACAAAACATGGTCACATCACATGTTCCCAAAGAAAAAACGGAGCTGTTTTTTGCAAAGTGCCCAGCTGTGGATTTTGGCCTCTAGCTCAGTTGGCACCTAGAGAAACCTACCTAACCTGAGCATTTTTGAAAAATAGACACCTAGCGAATTCAGAATGGGGTGACTTGTAGGGCTCCTGAAAGGTTCTGTTACCCAGAATCCTTTGCAAACATTGAAATTTGGCCCAAAAACAACCTTTTCCTCTTTTTTCGGTGACAGAAAGTTCTGGAGTCTGAGAGGAGCCACAAACTTCCTTTCCCCCAGCGTTCCCCAAGCCTCCCAATAAACATGGTATCTCACTTGTGTGGGTAGGCCTAGTACCCGTGACAGGAAATGTCCGAAAACAAAGGATGGACATATCACATTTTCCCAAAGAAGACAGAGCTGTTTTTTGCAAAGTGCCTAGCTGTGGATTTTGGCCTCTAGTTCAGCCGGTACCTAAGGAAACCTACCAAACCTGTGCATTTATGAAAACTAGACACCTAGGGAAATCCTAGATGGGGTGACTTGTAGGGCTCCCACCAGGTTCTGTTACCCAGAATCCTTTGCAACCATTAAACATTAACATTTGTCAAAAAAACACTTTTTCCCCATATTTCGGTGACAGAAAGTCCTGGATTCTTAGAGAAGACACACATTTCCTTCCACCCAGGATTCCCCCAAGTCTACAGATAAAAATGGTAACTCACTTGTGTGGGTAGGCCTAGTGCCCGCGACAGGAACTGCCCCAAAACAAAACATGGTCATATCACATTTTCCCAAAGCAAACTGGGCTGCTTTTTGCGAAGTGCCTCGCTGTGGATTTTGGCTTCTAGCTCAGCTGACAATTAGGGAAACCTAGCAAACCTATACATTTTTGAAACCTTGACACCTAGGGGAATTCAGAATAGGGTGACTTGTAGGGCTCCCACCAGGTTCCTGTTACCCAGAATCCTTTGCAAACTTAACATTTGTCAAAAAACCTACTTTTTCCTCACATTTCAGTGATAGAAAGTTCTAGAATCTGAGAGGAGCCACAAATTTCCTTCCACCCATCGTTCCACCAAGTATCCCGATACAAATGGTACCTCACTTGTGTGGGTAGGCCTAGTGCCCGTGACAGGAAATGCCCCAAAACAAAACATGGTCACATCACATTTTCCCAAAGAAAACTGAGCTCTTTTTTGCAAAGTGCCCAGCTGTGGATTTTGGTCTCTAGCTCAATCGGGACCTAGGGAAATCCACCAAACCTGTGCATTTTTTAAAACTAGACACCTAGGGGAATCCAGAATGGGGTGACTTGTAGGCCTCCCGCCAGGTTATGTTACCCAGAATCCTTTGCAAACATTAAGATTTGTCAAAAAACCTACTTTTTCCTCACATTTCAGTGAACGAAAGTTCTGGAATCTGAGAGGAGCCACAAATTTCCTTCCACCCAGCGTTCCCCCAAGTATCCCGATACAAATGGTACCTCACTTGTGTGGGTAGGCCTTGTGCCAGCAACAGGAAATGCCCCAAAACAAAACATGGTCACATCACATTTTCCCGAAGAAAACTGAGCTCCTTTTTGCAAAGTGCCGAGCTGTGGATTTTGGCCTCTAGCTCAGTCGGCACCTAGAGAAACCTACCTAACCTGAGCATTTTTGAAAAATAGACACCTAGCGAATTCAGAATGGGGTGAGATGTAGGGCTCCCGAAAGGTTCTGTTACCCAGAATCCTTTGCAAACATTGAAATTTGGCCCAAAAAAACCCTTTTCCCCATATTTCGGTGACAGAAAGTCCTGGATTCTGAGAGGAGCCACACATTTCCTTCCACCCAGCATTCCCCCAAGTATCCCGATACAAATGGTACCTTACTTGTGTGGGTAGGCCTAGTGCCCGTGACAGGAAATGCCCCAAAACAAAACATGGTCACATCACATGTTCCCAAAGAAAAAACGGAGCTGTTTTTTGCAAAGTGCCCAGCTGTGGATTTTGGCCTCTAGCTCAGTTGGCACCTAGAGAAACCTACCTAACCTGAGCATTTTTGAAAAATAGACACCTAGCGAATTCAGAATGGGGTGACTTGTAGGGCTCCTGAAAGGTTCTGTTACCCAGAATCCTTTGCAAACATTGAAATTTGGCCCAAAAACAACCTTTTCCTCTTTTTTCGGTGACAGAAAGTTCTGGAGTCTGAGAGGAGCCACAAACTTCCTTTCCCCCAGCGTTCCCCAAGCCTCCCAATAAACATGGTATCTCACTTGTGTGGGTAGGCCTAGTACCCGTGACAGGAAATGTCCGAAAACAAAGGATGGACATATCACATTTTCCCAAAGAAGACAGAGCTGTTTTTTGCAAAGTGCCTAGCTGTGGATTTTGGCCTCTAGTTCAGCCGGTACCTAAGGAAACCTACCAAACCTGTGCATTTATGAAAACTAGACACCTAGGGAAATCCTAGATGGGGTGACTTGTAGGGCTCCCACCAGGTTCTGTTACCCAGAATCCTTTGCAACCATTAAACATTAACATTTGTCAAAAAAACACTTTTTCCCCATATTTCGGTGACAGAAAGTCCTGGATTCTTAGAGAAGACACACATTTCCTTCCACCCAGGATTCCCCCAAGTCTACAGATAAAAATGGTAACTCACTTGTGTGGGTAGGCCTAGTGCCCGCGACAGGAACTGCCCCAAAACAAAACATGGTCATATCACATTTTCCCAAAGCAAACTGGGCTGCTTTTTGCGAAGTGCCTCGCTGTGGATTTTGGCTTCTAGCTCAGCTGACAATTAGGGAAACCTAGCAAACCTATACATTTTTGAAACCTTGACACCTAGGGGAATTCAGAATAGGGTGACTTGTAGGGCTCCCACCAGGTTCCTGTTACCCAGAATCCTTTGCAAACTTAACATTTGTCAAAAAACCTACTTTTTCCTCACATTTCAGTGATAGAAAGTTCTAGAATCTGAGAGGAGCCACAAATTTCCTTCCACCAAGTATCCCGATACAAATGGTACCTCACTTGTGTGGGTAGGCCTAGTGCCCGTGACAGGAAATGCCCCAAAACAAAACATGGTCACATCACATTTTCCCAAAGAAAACTGAGCTCTTTTTTGCAAAGTGCCCAGCTGTGGATTTTGGTCTCTAGCTCAATCGGGACCTAGGGAAATCCACCAAACCTGTGCATTTTTTAAAACTAGACACCTAGGGGAATCCAGAATGGGGTGACTTGTAGGCCTCCCGCCAGGTTATGTTACCCAGAATCCTTTGCAAACATTAAGATTTGTCAAAAAACCTACTTTTTCCTCACATTTCAGTGAACGAAAGTTCTGGAATCTGAGAGGAGCCACAAATTTCCTTCCACCCAGCGTTCCCCCAAGTATCCCGATACAAATGGTACCTCACTTGTGTGGGTAGGCCTTGTGCCAGCAACAGGAAATGCCCCAAAACAAAACATGGTCACATCACATTTTCCCGAAGAAAACTGAGCTCCTTTTTGCAAAGTGCCGAGCTGTGGATTTTGGCCTCTAGCTCAGTCGGCACCTAGAGAAACCTACCTAACCTGAGCATTTTTGAAAAATAGACACCTAGCGAATTCAGAATGGGGTGAGATGTAGGGCTCCCGAAAGGTTCTGTTACCCAGAATCCTTTGCAAACATTGAAATTTGGCCCAAAAAAACCCTTTTCCTCTTATTTCGGTGACAGAAAGTTCTGGAGTCTGAGAGGAGCCACAAACTTCCTTCCACCCAGTGTTCCCCAAGTCTCCCAATAAACATGGTAACTCACTTGTGTGGGTAGGCCTAGTACCTGTGACAGGAAATGTCTGAAAACAAAGGATGGACACATCACATTTTCCCAAAGAAAACGGAGCTGTTTTTTGCAAAGTGCCTAGCTGTGGATTTTGGCCTCTAGCTCAGCAGGTACCTAAGGAAACCTATCAAACCTGTGCATTTATGAAAACTAGACACCTAGGGAAATCCTAGATGGGGTGACTTGTAGGGCTCCCACCAGTTTCTGTTACCCAGAATCCTTTGCAAACATTAACATTTGTCAAAAAAACACTTTTTCCCCATATTTCGGTGACAGAAAGTCCTGGATTCTGAGAGGAGCCACACATTTCCTTCCACCCAGCATTCCCCCAAGTATCCCGATACAAATGGTACCTTACTTGTGTGGGTAGGCCTAGTGCCCGTGACAGGAAATGCCCCAAAACAAAACATGGTCACATCACATGTTCCCAAAGAAAAAACGGAGCTGTTTTTTGCAAAGTGCCCAGCTGTGGATTTTGGCCTCTAGCTCAGTTGGCACCTAGAGAAACCTACCTAACCTGAGCATTTTTGAAAAATAGACACCTAGCGAATTCAGAATGGGGTGACTTGTAGGGCTCCTGAAAGGTTCTGTTACCCAGAATCCTTTGCAAACATTGAAATTTGGCCCAAAAACAACCTTTTCCTCTTTTTTCGGTGACAGAAAGTTCTGGAGTCTGAGAGGAGCCACAAACTTCCTTTCCCCCAGCGTTCCCCAAGCCTCCCAATAAACATGGTATCTCACTTGTGTGGGTAGGCCTAGTACCCGTGACAGGAAATGTCCGAAAACAAAGGATGGACATATCACATTTTCCCAAAGAAGACAGAGCTGTTTTTTGCAAAGTGCCTAGCTGTGGATTTTGGCCTCTAGTTCAGCCGGTACCTAAGGAAACCTACCAAACCTGTGCATTTATGAAAACTAGACACCTAGGGAAATCCTAGATGGGGTGACTTGTAGGGCTCCCACCAGGTTCTGTTACCCAGAATCCTTTGCAACCATTAAACATTAACATTTGTCAAAAAAACACTTTTTCCCCATATTTCGGTGACAGAAAGTCCTGGATTCTTAGAGAAGACACACATTTCCTTCCACCCAGGATTCCCCCAAGTCTACAGATAAAAATGGTAACTCACTTGTGTGGGTAGGCCTAGTGCCCGCGACAGGAACTGCCCCAAAACAAAACATGGTCATATCACATTTTCCCAAAGCAAACTGGGCTGCTTTTTGCGAAGTGCCTCGCTGTGGATTTTGGCTTCTAGCTCAGCTGACAATTAGGGAAACCTAGCAAACCTATACATTTTTGAAACCTTGACACCTAGGGGAATTCAGAATAGGGTGACTTGTAGGGCTCCCACCAGGTTCCTGTTACCCAGAATCCTTTGCAAACTTAACATTTGTCAAAAAACCTACTTTTTCCTCACATTTCAGTGATAGAAAGTTCTAGAATCTGAGAGGAGCCACAAATTTCCTTCCACCCATCGTTCCACCAAGTATCCCGATACAAATGGTACCTCACTTGTGTGGGTAGGCCTAGTGCCCGTGACAGGAAATGCCCCAAAACAAAACATGGTCACATCACATTTTCCCAAAGAAAACTGAGCTCTTTTTTGCAAAGTGCCCAGCTGTGGATTTTGGTCTCTAGCTCAATCGGGACCTAGGGAAATCCACCAAACCTGTGCATTTTTTAAAACTAGACACCTAGGGGAATCCAGAATGGGGTGACTTGTAGGCCTCCCGCCAGGTTATGTTACCCAGAATCCTTTGCAAACATTAAGATTTGTCAAAAAACCTACTTTTTCCTCACATTTCAGTGAACGAAAGTTCTGGAATCTGAGAGGAGCCACAAATTTCCTTCCACCCAGCGTTCCCCCAAGTATCCCGATACAAATGGTACCTCACTTGTGTGGGTAGGCCTTGTGCCAGCAACAGGAAATGCCCCAAAACAAAACATGGTCACATCACATTTTCCCGAAGAAAACTGAGCTCCTTTTTGCAAAGTGACGAGCTGTGGATTTTGGCCTCTAGCTCAGTCGGCACCTAGAGAAACCTACCTAACCTGAGCATTTTTGAAAAATAGACACCTAGCGAATTCAGAATGGGGTGAGATGTAGGGCTCCCGAAAGGTTCTGTTACCCAGAATCCTTTGCAAACATTGAAATTTGGCCCAAAAAAAACCTTTTCCTCTTATTTCGGTGACAGAAAGTTCTGGAGTCTGAGAGGAGCCACAAACTTCCTTCCACCCAGTGTTCCCCAAGTCTCCCAATAAACATGGTAACTCACTTGTGTGGGTAGGCCTAGTACCTGTGACAGGAAATGTCTGAAAACAAAGGATGGACACATCACATTTTCCCAAAGAAAACGGAGCTGTTTTTTGCAAAGTGCCTAGCTGTGGATTTTGGCCTCTAGCTCAGCAGGTTCCTAAGGAAACCTATCAAACCTGTGCATTTATGAAAACTAGACACCTAGGGAAATCCTAGATGGGGTGACTTGTAGGGCTCCCACCAGTTTCTATTACCCAGAATCCTTTGCAAACATTAACATTTGTCAAAAAAACACTTTTTCCCCATATTTCGGTGACAGAAAGTCCTGGATTCTGAGAGGAGCCACAAATTTCCTTCCACCCAGGATTCCCCCAAGTCTACAGATAAAAATGGTAACTCACTTGTGTGGGTAGGCCTAGTGCCCGCGACAGGAAATGCCCCAAAACAAAACATGGTCATATCACATTTTCCCAAAGCAAACTGGGCTGCTTTTTGCGAAGTGCCTAGCTGTGGATTTTAGCTTCTAGCTCAGCTGACACTTAGGGAAACCTAGCAAACCTATACATTTTTGAAACCTAGACACCTAGGGGAATTCAGAATAGGGTGACTTGTAGGGGTCCCACCAGGTTCTGTTACCCAGAATCCTTTGCAAACTTAAAATCTGTCAAAAAAACTACTTTTTCCTCACATTTCAGAGATAGAAAGTTCTAGAATCTGAAAGGAGCCACAAATTTCCTTCCACCCAGCGTTCCCCCAAGTATCCCGATACAAATGGTACCTCACTTGTGTGGGTAGGCCTAGTAGTGCCAGCAACAGGAAATGCCCCAAAACAAAACATGGTCACATCACATTTTCCCAAAGAAAACTGAGCTCCTTTTTGCAAAGTGCCGAGCTGTGGATTTTGGCCTCTAGCTCTGTCGGCACCTAGAGAAACCTACCTAACCTGACCATTTTTGAAAAATAGACACCTAGCGAATTCAGAATGGGGTGACTTGTAGGGCTCCTGAAAGGTTCTGTTACCCAGAATCCTTTGCAAACATTAAAATTTTGCCCCCAAAAAACTTTTTCCTCTTATTTCGGTGACAGAAAGTTCTGGAGTCTGAGAGGAGCCACAAACTTCCTTCCACCCAGCGTTCCCCAAGTCTCCCAATAAAAATGGTAACTCACTTGTGTGGGTAGGCATAGTACCCGCGACAGGAAATGTCTGAGAACAAAGAATGGACACATCACATTTTCCCAAAGAAAACAGAGCTGTTTTTTGCAAAGTGCCTAGCTGTGGATTTTGGCTCTAGCTCAGCCGGTACCTAAGGAAATCTACCAAACCTGTGCATTTATGAAAACTAGACACCTAGGGAAATCCTAGATGGGGTGACTTGTAGGGCTCCCGCCATTTCTGTTACCCAGAATCCTTTGCAAACATTAACATTTGTCAAAAAAACACTTTTCCCCCATATTTCGGTGACAGAAAGTCCTGGATTCTGAGAGGAGCCACACATTTCCTTCCACCCAGGATTCCCCCACAGATAAAAATGGTAACTCACTTGTGTGGGTAGGCCTAGTGCCCGCAACAGGAAATGCCCCAAAACAAAACATGGTCATATCACATTTTCCCAAAGCAAACTGGGATGCTTTTTGCGAAGTGCCTAGCTTTGGTTTTAGCTTCTAGCTCAGCTGACACTTAGGGAAACCTAGCAAACCTATACATTTTTGAAACCTAGACACCTAGGGGAATTCAGAATAGGGTGACTTGTAGGGCTCCCGCCAGGTTCTGTTACCCAGAATCCTTTGCAAACATTAATATTTGTCAAAAAAACACTTTTTCCCCATATTTCGGTGACAGAAAGTCCAGGATTCTGAGAGGAGCCACACATTTCCTTCCACCCAGCATTCCCCCAAGTATCCCGATACAAATGGTACCTTACTTGTGTGGGTAGGCCTAGTGCCCGCGACAGGAAATGCCCCAAAACAAAACATGGTCACATCACATGTTCCCAAAGAAAAAACGGAGCTGTTTTTTGCAAAGTGCCCAGCTGTGGATTTTGGCCTCTAGCTCAGCTAGCACTTAGGGAAACCTAGCAAACCTATATACTTTTTAAAACCAGACACCTAGGGGAATTTAGAATGGGGTGACTTGTAGAGCTACCGCCAGGTTCTGTTACCCAGAATCCTTTGCAAACATTAAAATGTTCATAAAAACTTTTTTTCTCAAATTTCGGTGATAGAAAGTTCTGGAATCTGAGAGGAGCCACAAATTTCCTTCCACCCATTATTCCCCCAAGTCTCCTAATGAAAATGGCACCTCACATGAGTGGATAGGCCTAGTGCCTGCAACAGGGAATGCCCCAAAATAAAACATGGTCACATCACATTTTACCAAAGAAAACTGAGCTGTTTTTTTGCAAAGTGCTGAAAATGGGTAAGAAAATGTTGGGGGATCCACGCAAGCCACAACTCCCTGGACTCCTCTAGGTGTCTAGTTTTCAAAAATATCTGGGTTGGGTAGGTTTCCCTAGATGACTGCCGCACCTGGGACCAAAAACACAGGTGACCCCCCCGAAAAACATGTAGTGTTGCAATAGATCATTTTGATGTGTCCACGTCCTTCTGTGGCGTTCCAAATACAAAAAATGTGAAAAGAAACACACTTAGGTTATGTTAAGAAGGCCCCTCACCCACCAACACAGTTGGTGGCATGCTTCATCATCGGGGTCCCACCCGAGACACCTAGCATGTCACAGGCGTGCATTGACACCTGATTACAGCGGAGCAGGTTTTGTCATTTTTAACACAAAGTCATTTTTACCACACATACTGGTTGGATATGGCACGAGTGTGAGTGATGGTTCAGCAGATCAAATTTTATTAACAAGAGCTTTCACAAAAATGAAATTCACTGTTAATGACTGAAAGGCCAAAAACTGAACCAATGCTCATGAGCTGTAAAACTGCGTCAAGGCACCAACCGCTTTACAGTCCATTCACAAACCTTTCATACATGACACGCACAAGACCAGTCACGCCACCAGCCTCGGGCCCAGCACATTACATCACTCGCTTCAGCAGACAGCGCCTTTCAAAGGCCCATCACTTTCACACGCCCCCCTTCCTCATACAGCAATCACACCAACTGATGGGAGTACGTGTACTGCCGTTTGGCTGGCAGCGTGTTGCAATGGTTAACAGCAAGTCACTATATACACTGCCAGCCAAGCGCCACTCCACGCACACTGCCATCAAGTTTTTTTAAACAACAAAGAGACCACTAACTAATTACAAATAGGTACAAAACTACAAACTCAAAAGCTCTAACTAAATGCATGGCAGTAATGCCAACCGTGAAACATAACAAAAAATATAAAACAATACAGAACGGGCAGTTTTCACTTGTGGTAGTTCCCAATAATTTTTTTGGGTGTGGTAACTTCTAAAACAGCCGGCCACTCACAGCCCAGGATTAGAAGCACAATCAGGGCAATAGTTCTGAGTCTCCCTCCAGATATACCTCTTCGAGCACAGACTCAACATTTCTTAGTGGGAAAGTCTTTTTTGGGAGTGGGAGGAATGTGATTAGTAAAGTGGAGATCTTTCAATCTAGCCACATCCTCCACCACTGCTACTCTAGGAACTCTTGCCTGTTCCACCACAATAAGGCTCTCTATCACTGATTCCTGAAATTTAACAAATGTCATCCTTGACTGAGAGAAACAATCATTGAACAAAATAAAAGCATTAAAAGTTGCTAAATGAAACAAATTGATGGTCAACTTTTTATACCAAACGTAAGACTTTTGAATAGCAGTGTAAGGTTCCAACCTCTGGTCTACTCTATCAACACCACCCATGCGCTTATTGTAATCTAAAATGCACACAGGTTTGCGCACTTCAACAACTTGATCCCAAACAGCCACAGGTGAAGTACTCCATCATGTATGGTAGTTAACATGTAGACATCCCTTCTGTTTGCAAATTTCATAGCTAGCAGCACATTAATCCGCAAGGCACTGACCTGTCCCATCTCAAGTTTTTGACAGACAAGCTCCATTGGATAGCCTTTCCGGTGAGAGCGGATTGTGCCACATGCAACAGTGTCCACTCTGAACAATTCCTTGAACAACTGCACTCCAGTTTAGAAGTTATCCACCTACAAATGGTATCCTTTGTTAAACAGTCGTCTACCAAGTTCCCACACAATTTTCTCACTAACTCCAAAAGTGGGCAGACAACCAGAGGGGCCAATACTGGAATCCCTACCAGTGTAGACCCGGAAATTAAATACATATCCTGTACTACTTTCTGACAGTATATACAATTTAATTTCATACCATGCCCTCCTGCTAGGAATGTACTACTTAAAAACCAAATACCCCTTGAACAGGATCAAAGACTCATCTATAGATATTTCTTTCTCTCGAACATAAACCTCTGAAAACCGATCTAGAAAATGATCAAGGACAGGCCTACTCTTAAAAAGACAGTCGCAGTCAGCATGATCTCGCATGTCAACAAAATGCAGCTTCCGAAGAAGAAGCAAATACCGATTACGAGTCATGGCTGCAGGAAATATAGCTGTTGCCATCAAGGGACTAGTAGACCAATAAGAAGCCAGCGACGGCTTTCTTATCAACCCCATCAAAAAAGTCAAACCCAAAAACTCTTCCAGATTTGTGGGAGTCCACTGGGTAACTCTAGACTGAGGCCTAGTCTGGCAGCGTGGTCCCTCAAATACTGCTCCGGGAAAACGCTCACCTCTACACACTCCACGAGGAAGGAGGGCACCATGGAGCCGGAACTCCATATCCTGCCAGCGCTAGTCTTCCTGCTCCTATACGAGGATCATCAACGCTGGCGGCGAAGACTACAGTGAGTACTGCACCTACGACATAGGGGAGGGGGGAGGCAAAAACACAGGGACACACACAACCAACATCCCAACCCCCACCTCGACCCTCACCCACTACAACACACACACCAATGCATATCTATACATTACAGTAACACCCCCTAACCCCCCACCCGGAAGAATGCAAAGACAAAAGGAAATGAGTTGAACAATTGTAATATATCAAAATACAGGAAGCAAATATATACATATATATATATACACAATAAACAAAATATACACCACGATTAGTAGTGCAGGTATTGCACCATTCATAGTCCGTGGACCACTGGGCCCAAAATGCATGGGCGAGGCCCACACTCAATACCCGATCAAAACCGAGAGAACACTGCAGGGGCATCAGATCAAAATACAACAGGCACCTCAGGGGGAAGGGAAGGGTGGGCACCACAGCCGGATGAGTGCACCACGACAGATCCACGAGGGGGCTCCATGCCCATTGATGTATCCTGGGGAGTGCAAAGCCACAGTCTCTCAAGTCACTACAGTGGGTGGGTTGCCCACTGCCATATCCTGGGGAGTGCAAAGCCACAGTCTCTCAAGTCTCTCCAGTGGGTGGTTTGCCCACTGTTAAATCCTGGGGAGTGCAAAGCCACAATCTCTCAAGTCTCTACAGTGGGTGGGTTGCCCACTGTTCAATCCTGGGGAGTGCAAAGCCACAGTCTCTCAAGTCTCTCCAGTGGGTGGTTTGCCCACTGTTCAATCCTGGGGAGTGCAAAGCCACAGTCTCTCAAGTCTCTCCAGTGGGTGGTTTGCCCACTGTTCAATCCTGGGGAGTGCAAAGCCACAGTCTCTCAAGTCTCTCCAGTGGGGGGTTTGCCCACTGTTCAATCCTGGGGAGTGCAAAGCCAAAGTCTCTCAAGTCTCTACAGTGGGTGGGTTGCCCACTGCTTTATCCTGGGGAGTGCAAAGCCACAGTCTCTCAAGTGGATGCCTTTCTCCACTGGTTCTGGAGGGGGACTGGTGCCCAGAGTGCTTCATCCTGCCAAGGACAGACGGAGTGGATGCTGTTCTCCACTGGTTCTGGAGGGGGACTGGTGCCCAGAGTGCAGCACACACCCCGTGACGGTCCCAGTTGCGTCACTGCCCCTGCCGCAAATGGGCTAGCGGTGCATTCCATGGCGGTCTTTGCCCTGTTCAGCGGTCCTTGGCCTGTTCAGCGGTGCTTGAGTAGCCAGTGTCAGACCTGTTCAGCAGTGCATTCCATGGCGGTCTTTGCCCTGTTCAGCGGTCCTTGGCCTGTTCAGAGGTCCTTGGCAAGGCGGTCCTTCATTGCCCAGCAGGGCTGTGGCTGGCGGTCCTTCATGGGTCATCTGGGCTGTGGCTTGCGGGGCCCTCCTGGCCAGCTGGGCTGTGGCTGGCGGGGGCCTCCTGGGCAGTGACTCTGGGGCTGGCGGTGGCCTCCTGGGCAGCGGGGATGATGGCGGTCTTCTCCGCCGTGCTGCTCCTCCCAGACTTTGGAGATTTCTCCTGCCCCTTCCCCACCTTGGGAGGAGTCACAGCTGAGTCGACACTCCCCCCGGGACCCCTGTAAGCGGCTGGAGTCTTCCCCCTCTCCCGTCGGGCACTGTCCAACTTCTGGTGCTTCACAGGGGGGGGACTGGCTGTGCTGTGGCTCCGTGCCACACTGGCTGGCCTGGTGGCCGGAGCACTCCACATACCTGTAACAACAGGCACCACTGGTCCCGGAGATTTTTTGGCTGAGGTGCTAGTACCGGACCTATGAGTTGGAGGGGGGTTGGGGGGAAATAGGTTAAGGCTGGACAAGAAAAGTTTTTGGGAGACACTGGGACGGGTAGCTGGAGAGGGGTTGGGAGTGGAGGAAGAGGTGGTGGTTGTAGGAGGTGTAACTTTTGTGGATTTGGGTGCAGGTGCACGGGCTGGAGGCTGTCGCGAGGTGGATGGCTGTTGGGTGGGTGTGTGCCTGCATTTGTGTATCTTCGGAGGGGCCGTCACAGACACACTGGGAGAGGACACAGGGGACGTGGAAATGGTAGTGTGGGTGGTGACTGCACGTGAGCGGGTTGTGGTGGTGGGTGTGCTGGTGCGGGATGTAGTGGCTATAGTGGCAGTGCATGCAGGTGTGAGTGTAGACATGACTGGGAGGGAGGAGGGAGATGAGGAGGAGGGGGACACAGTGGAGGCAGTGGATGTTGGTGTGTCTGTATGTGTGTGATGCTTGTGTGAGTGCCTGTGGGATGTGTGGTGCTTATGTTTGCCTGAGCTTCCTTTGTGTGGTGAGGTGTGTGCAGGCTGGTCTGATGGTGTGCTTGGGATAGGCTGGGGTACAGGGGATTGGGTCTGGGTGGAGGAAGTTGGAGGGGGGAGGCTAGACACAGGGACAATGGCTGCCATCAGTGCTGAGGCCAGAGTTTTAACAGTTCGATGAAGGGCAGCCTGACCAGAATGAATGCCCTCCAGGAATGCATTTGTGTGTTGCAATTCCCTTTCTAGACCCTGGATGGCATTCAAAATGGTAGACTGCCCAACAGTGAAGGACCTGAGGAGGTCAATGGCCTCCTCACTGAGGGCAGCAGAGGTGGCAGGGGCAGGGGCTGAGGTGCCTGGGGCGAAGGTGATGCCCACCCTCCTGGGTGAGCGGGCACGGGGCAAAGGCTGAGGGGCTGCTGGGAGGGCGGTGCTGGTAGGGGGGTGGTGGCTGTACCTGTAGAAGTGGGGGGCACAGATTTTGCCGCCACCACAAGGGAGCTCCCATCGGAGGATGAGTCTGTGTCGCTGATTGCAGATCCTGTGACCGCCGTGGTGCTCCCCTCGCCCTCTGTCCCTCTGGTGTATTCTGAGTCCGTGGTGTGGCCCTCCATGGCCATGGGGGATGCAGCTCCCTCGTGCTCCGGTGCCACTGTACCTCCGCCTGATGATGCTAATGCACACAAAAACAGGGAGAGCACAAAAAGGGGGGGGACGACAGAAGAAAGACAGGTTGAGTGCATGGCTTACCGCTACCGTTGGCGGACAATACAGATACAGCAGCCCCCTGCACTACGTCGCGCTGTTGGACTCTACAGATGCAATTCCTGGGATATGGCCTACATGGCTATGGACGACATCTGCACACATAGATGACACAGGGGTATTAATACCTGTACTTGGCACTCTACAGAGGTGGGGTGGAGTGCCACATGGCCTGCATTACGGAGGGGCCTAGCCTACGGAACTCGCCCTGGCCTAGGGAAACCCACAGCCCTCCTCCCCCATCCAGACACCTTCACTGCGCGCAAAGTCCGCTGAATGATGTTGTACTCACCCCCTTGTGTCTGCTGTGATGCCCTCAAGCGCCCATCCAACTCAGGGTAGGCCACCGCCAGGATCCGGAACATCAGGGGGATCATGGTTCGACGGGCACCCCTCCCACGTTGGGAGGCCATCCCAAGCTGAGCCTCCGCCGTCTTCTTGCTCCAGCGGCGAATGTCCTCCCATCTTTTCCGGCAGTGGGTGCTCCATCTGTGGTGGACCCCCAGGGTCCGGACGTCCTTGGCGATGGCACGCCAAATATCCTTCTTCTGGTGGGCGCTGACCTACATGACATGTACAGGGGAAGAAGAGAAGTCATTACCAACTGCACTGTCTAAGTGAGAGGCCCACATCCCTACCCTTGCCATGTGGCACATGCATTCACAGTCCTTCATGCACGCAGAACCAGCCCTCTCCACACAGGCATAGCCCGTACAACATGCTCCCTGTGTACTTACCTGTTGGTCTGGAGGACCGTAGAGTAGCGTGTACTGGGGGAGGACCCCGTCGACGAGCTTCTCCAACTCCTCTGCAGTGAAGGCAGGGGCCCTGTCCCCCAGACGCACGAGCCATTGTCTCTTCCAGACCGAGGTCACAGCTGCACTTGCAGTGTAGGTCCTCTCCTGTCGAAGATCAGGTATCGAGTGATTGAAGTGATAGAAAATGGCGGTCACGTCCGCGGTGGTCACGTCTGCGGCGGTGCGTACCATTACCGCCGGCGTACATCGTCATTGGCTCCTGGGACCCATAGGGTCCAATGTTAACCAATGCAGCATTGCGCCGTGGTCTTCGACCGCCTACCGCAACGGTGTACAACGCCAGCGCAGTTACCTCATATCCCATTTTCCCAGTTTAGAGGTCAGGCAGCCGCCATTTCAGGGGCCCACATGGCCTAATTACCAACTGCGTCACACATACCTAGGCCTTGTCTCACAACACAAATGCAGCCCACATTTTGTGTATGAATGGTGTTCTGTGTAGACTGTGGGTACATACCTCTGAGTTGTTTGACTCTGTGGTCGCTGTTGTCCTTCCTAGGCACCGTCCGCTGGGACATGTGAGGAGATGGGGGAATCCTCCGGTGTACCGACCGCTGGTGGACCTGTCGACAATGGAGGAAAGAAGTTTGATCATCACCTACAGGTTTGACCGTGCCACAATCCAGGAACTGTGTACCCAGTTGGAGCCTGACCTGATGTCAGCAATCCGCCATCCCACAGGAATCCCCCCTCAAGTGCAGGTGCTATCAGTGCTCCATTTCCTGGCAAGTGGGTCATTTCAAACAACAGTGGCCATGGCATCAGGGATGTCCCAGCCTATGTTTTCCAACGTGTTGTCCAGAGTGTTGTCTGCCTTTCTGAAACACATGCGGAGCTATATCGTTTTCCCTCAGGTGGAGGACTTGCCTACAGTGAAAGGTGACTTCTATGCCCTTGGACATATTCCCCAACATCATAGGTGCCATTGATGGGACCCATGTAGCTCTGGTCCCCCCCACAGGAGTGAACAGGTGTACAGGAACCAAGAGAGTTATCATTCCATGAATGTACAGATGGTATGTTTGGCATACCAGTACATCTCCCAGGTAAATGCCATGTTCCCTGGCTCAGTGCATGACGCCTACATCCTGCGGAATAGCAGCATCCCTTATGTGATGGGTCAACTCCAGAGGCACCGGGTGTGGCTATTAGGGGACTCTGGTTACCCCAACCTGTCATGGCTACTGACCCCAGTGAGGAATCCCAGGACCAGGGCAGGGGAACGCTACAATGAGGCACATGGGCGGACTAGGAGGGTGATCGAACGCACCTTCGGCCTCCTGAAGGCCAGGTTCAGGTGCCTCCATATGACAGGTGGTTCCCTATTCTATTCACCAAAGAAGGTGTGCCAGATCATCGTGGCCTGCTGTATGCTTCACAACTTGGCTTTGCGACGACAGGTGCCCTTTCTGCAGGAGGATGGTCCAGATGGCGGTGTTGTGACAGCTGTGGAGCCTGTGGACAGTGATGAGGAGGAAGCAGAGGAAGAAGACATTGACAACAGGGACTTAGTTATCCAGCAATATTTCCAGTGACACACAGGTGAGAAAACATTCCTGCCTACTACAAGTACTTTAACACTTCTACCTCTATCCTGTCTGTCGATTTCAACCACTATATGGTCACTGAGTAGTACATTTCCCTTACGGTTTCACAGGTGTGGTTTCCAACATGTGTCATCTGCTTAGATTCCTCATGGACTTGAGATGTGTGACATAGGTATGTTGCCATTACATTTGAAAAAGCATTTTGTCACTGTCATTGCTAATACACATTATCGAAATCACAGACTGACTCCAGATTGTTTTGTGCTTCAAGGGTGTTTATTGAAGTGCTCAATATTGGAGGGGGTTGTAAAATGTTGAGGGGTGATGGTGGAGGAATGTGCATGGCAGAGTCCAGTCTATTAGTCTCACAGGTGCATTGCCCATATGGGCATAGGAAGTGGAGCTGGGGCAGTTCCAATATGGACAGGGTTACAAAGTGGGACAGTGGTTTGACAATCAGGGTGGTCTCATTTCTTGGCGGGGGTCTTGGCATCGTGCTGTCTTGTTCCTGGATCTCAGGGACCGCTTGCGGGGTGGTTCTCCGTCTGCAGGGGGTGGGGTGCTGGTGTGGTGGTCCTGTGCCGGTGCCTCCTGTCCACTAGCGCAGGCGAAGGTGGTGGGCAGTTCATCGTCCATGCTAGTGTCAGTGGCCCCTTGGAGTGCCACAGTGTCTCTCCTGGTGTTAAGTATTTCCTTCAGCACCCCTACGATGGTGCCCAGGGTGGTGCTGATGGTTCTGAGATCCTCCCTGAACCCCAAATACTGTTCCTCCTGCATGTGCTGGGTCTCCTGAAAGTTGGCCAGGACCGTTGCCATCTTCTCCTGGGAGTGGTGGTATGCTCCCATGATGGAGGAGAGGGCCTCGTGGAGAGTGGGTTCCTTGGCCTGTCCGCCCCCTGTCGCACGGCAGCCCTCCCAGTTCCCCTGTGTTCCTGTGCCTCCGTCCTCTGGACCGTGTGCCCACTGCCACTGCCCCCAGGTCACTGTTGTTGTTGGGGTGGTGGGTTGTCCTGGGTTCCCTGTAGTGGTGGACACACAGCTGATTGACGTGTCCTGGGGACGGAGGTATGGGCCCGCTGGGTGGGTGCTGTGCTGGTGTTACCAGAGGGTGGAAGGTCTGTGGTGGGCTGTGCCTGTGTGAGGGGAACCGACTGTCCCGAGGCCCACGATGGTCCGGGCTGGTCATCTGGATCCAGTTGGACAGAGCTGCTGTCATCACTGTGGGCCTCTTCTGTGGGTGGGGTGGAGATGACCGGACCCTCCTGTCTGGTGACATTGGGTAGTGGTCCTACAGGGGTGTAAAAGCACGATTATTGCATCTGTGTGTGTAATGGTGTGCAATGGTTGGGTGACCGTGTACCCCAGTGCTAGCATTCCTGTGTGTGGGCTTGTGTGATGATGGTTGAGGGGGTGTTATGGGTATGTGCAGTGGGCATGCTTTAGTGATGGGTGTCCATGCTTTGTTGTGTCATGCAGGGCTTGGTGTTGGGATGTGTGGTTTGTGTTATTAGTACATTTGTGAGGAGTTGGAGTGATAGGGGAGGGGGGGAGGGTGGGGGTCTGTGATAGCATGCAGGTAGGGTGGGGGATATGATAGTTAAAGGTTTGACTTACCAGAGTCCATTCCTCCACTGACTCCTGCGAGGCCCTACGGATGCAGAATCGCCAAGACCTGCTCCTCCCATGTTGTTAGTTGTGGGTGAGGAGGTGGGGGTCCGCCGCCAGTCCGCTGTACCGCCAGGTGGTGTCTGGAGACCACGGAACGGGACCTTCCCCCATAGGTCGTTCCACCTCTTCCTGATGTCATCCCGATTTCTTGGGTGCTGTCCCACTGCGTTGACCCTGTCGACTATTCTTCGCCATAGCTCCATCTTCCTAGCTATGGAGGTGTGCTGCACCTGTGCTCCAAATAGCTGTGGCTCTACCCGGACGACTTCCTCCACCATGACCCTGAGCTCCTCCTCCGAGAACCTGGGGTGTCTTTGCCGTGCCATGGGGTAGTGTAGGTGATGTGTGGGGTGGTGTGTGTGGTGATAAGTGTGGTGATATGTAGTGGTGTGTGGTGTTTTGTGCGTGGAAGTTGTGTGGGTGATGGTGTTGAGTGCCTGTGGCTGCTAGTTTGTGGATGGTGGTGTCTCTCTCTGGCCTTCTTTCGGAAATGTTTTGGTAGTAGTGGTTTGTGGGTGATGTGGGTGTGTGTTTTACATTGTAATGGGTGTGTGGGAGTGGTGTGTGTATATGTATCAGGTGTGTGTCTTTCGAATTGTCCAATGTGGCTGTGTTTTGTATGTGTGTGTGTATTTTGAGCGCGGCAATGTGTACCGCCAATGGAATACCGCTGTTAAAAGAGCGCCGCGTGGATTCGTGGGTCGTGATAGCATGGGCATATTTCTGTTGGCGTGACGGTGGAGGTTTTGTTTCTGCCACTTTATCACTGACCTTTGGTGTGGCGGACTTGTGTGGGTGTCTGAATTTTGTCGGATTCCGATATGTGGGTCATAATAGCTGTGGCGGAATTCCGCGGCCGCGGCGGTGTGTTGGCAGTCTTCTGCACGGCGGTAAGCGCCTTTTACCGCCAATGTTGTAATGACCACCTCAGTCTCTTAATAATGGTCAGAACACGACTCAAAAAGCATGCCAACAACTTGCTGAGTGGTCACCCTGCGGCCGGCTATGATCCTTTCTAAGAAGTGTAACTTGACAAAAGCGTCAACAACAACCAGCACTGTCTAAAATAAGTAATAAACAAAGTGTGGCTTTACCAAAAAAGTTATGTACTCAAAAAGTATACCAGTCACTTGCCTGAAAAAGCTAGACTCACCAGCAACTTCTCTGCACAGGCGCAGCAATCACTAATGATATCCCACTAAAAAGAAAAAAGAAAAGCAAATTAGACATAAGACAACACAAATATCATTGTGCGCAAATCGAAGGACTATTTCACACACAATCCTGCATTTAGTACACCACCTACAAACATGTCATTCATGCATGTCAACAATACTCATTTGGAGTAAATTGCTTTTACTTACCTAAAACATGCAACTAGGCAAACCGCAGGTCAACTACTGCCGAAAACCAAAAGGAAGCACAGCAAAGGAAGCAAAAGCTGTGAACTAGAACAAAAAGGAGAAATAAACTGTTATAATCAGAAATACTTCACCAGTTGATAAAACACCCCACCACAAAGCATTTTCAAATTTTCCCTGGTGCCTAAGTGGATTCTGCCCCCCCCCCCCTGGGGGGCAGATAAGCCTACAAAAAATAAGTGGAACTGCCCCCAGAACTGCCAGAAATGGCCATCAGTAATGTGCCTCCTTTGGGGGGCGCCCCTTGCTAAAGGGGCTGCCCCACCCAAAACACACACAAACACAAGATACCTTGTGCCTAAGTGAATTCTGCCCCCCTTGGGGGCAGAGGGCCCTAAAAAAAAATAGCCAATCTGCCCCCAAGGGGGGCGAAATGGGCAAGAGTTCTGTGCCCCCTTTGGGGGGGGGTTGATCCTTGCCACTGGAGCTCCCCCAGCACAAAGAGGAACCAAAAAAATTCCCTGGCTTCTTGGTGGTTTCTTCCACCCTTGAGGGCAGATGGGCCTAAAGAAATAGGCCGATCTGCCCCCAAGGGGGGGGGCAGAAATGGCCAACACTAATGTCCCCCCTTTGAGGAGGCATCCCTTGCACAAGGGGTACCCCCAAGACACACAAAAACAAATACACACACCCACTCACCCAACACAATCCCTGAGGCCTAGTGGGTTTTGACCCCCCTCCCCGGGGGTGAGATCAGCCGAAATCATGGCCGATCTAGCCCCAGCGGGGTACAAAACGTATAAAAAAATATTACCCCCAGGGCAGCGACCCTTGCCTAGGGGGTCACTGCCCTAAAACATAAGGTAAAAAAACTCCCTGGTGTCTAGGGGGTTTTGACCCCCCTCCGCCTGGGGCTCGATTGGCCAAAAAAATGGCCAATCGGCCCCAGGAGGGTCAAAACACAGATATATTTATGGCTCAAGGGAGCGACCCTTGCCCAAGGGGCCACTCCCCAAAACAAACAAAGAAAACATCCCTGGTGTCTAGTGGGTGGATTGCTGCTCCACGATCGCAGGCCTCGCCCATGATCTTGGAGCAGGAATCCTCTCAAAACTGGCATGGGGCAAAGGATAAACTCTTTCCTTTCCCCCTGTGTCTGTTTTCCCCCCTCCAAACCCCCCAAGGAGAAGTACTCACCTTTTCATGTGCTTTCTCCAATCGTGCTGGAAGCAAATGGCTCCCAGCGCGCCCCCGGCAGCATTTGATGATTTCGGCACATTGACAACATCAGATTGCTGGGTGGGGGGCTCGGGGTGGAAGAGGAAGCAATTCCCCTTCCATCCCCGATGGGGTGGGTGTGGGTCGGGTGCAGGATGAGGTGGGCTCGTCCTTGGCACCCGACAACCTTGACTGAGGATGAGCCCAGGTCGTCCAAGGCACCCGAGGGGATAAGGGAGTTATAACATAATCTTAGGAGGGGAACTTTGACACCAACCCTTTACCAAAGAACAAATATATCTTTTTGGTCCAGTGTTCTCTGTCATGTGCTGGCACCCTCTCATCCTGAATTTTAGATCTGGCTTGACAGCGCAGATGGCTGTGACAAATTTGCTGCCAGTTTTATTAACTATACATAGATTGGGTTTTTGATCTTCAGATTAGGGGTGGGTGAAAAATTCTGCTCCACTGGTGGGGTTCGCAGAGTTTTGTCCACTCCGCGTTCTGTTTGGAGCACTGTGTTCTGGGAATACTCTGCCAATCTTTGTTAAGTTGGCAAGTGCAAGCGAGAATTTGCGTCCCCTAGCACAATTTTCAGGAGCTTAAATACCTCCCAGAAAGATTTCTCAATGCAGGCAGTCACGGCAGGTTATGACCATTCACGGTGAGAAAGCTTCCTCTTGAGTAGAAAATCTACTCAAGCAACAGAAAGAAGCAGTGCCTTCTGGTACACCGCATGGTGCATTTTTCGCTGATTTTAGAGCGAGGAACAAGCTCCTGGTGCTACAAATCAGCACAAGCAGCGTGACAACCAATTTCTGCCCGCTCGCGAATCTCTGTGGAACCTCACAGAATGTTTATGTAACTCAGAGGAATTCCACGAATTACACCCATCCTTACTTCAGAGAGGAGGATTTCTCATACATCTCATGTTATTGCCTGTATAGTGTATCATTATGCCAACTGTAAAGTGCTTGTATTGCAATCCGTGAGAAACTATTTTACATTTTAAAGTGCTCTAAATTATTACAGGTTAAAATATTTATCTCATAGAGGCATTGCATTAAAAAAGCAATTGTTTTTGTCTCTTTTTTAAACTATGGAAGGCCTTTTGAATGTTTTAGTTGAGACAAAAAATGCAAGCTAGACCTGTTGCTTTTGCTGATTCTTGTTATGAATTGTTCGAGCACTATTGGCAGTAACATCATAGAATGATTAGTTGATAGTCACAACCTATGATTTCCAAGTCACTGATGACTAGTTTTTGTTACACATTCTCAAAATGATACCTAAGTTAAAGAGCAATAGTTAATCATGAATCACAAAAAAACATAAAGAATGGGATGCATTGGTTTTTCTGTATAGTTATGAGAAGCAGACGAATAGGAGCGTTATTTGGGAGCAAAACTGTACCCCAAAATGTAGACAACCTCAAATTTACCTCATATTTTTTTAATATATATTTTTATTAACATTTTACTTACAAACAGACATAATTTCGGTACTGTTTACATTACTTGCTTCATACATATTGCTTCATCGTACATCTTGGGTTATGCATCAATATCAGTCTAATTCTTGGTAACAAATCGTTCATGGTTGGGATACTTCTTATGCATGTGAACAGTAATTATTCATAGTCATTTATTGTAGCAATTACCTGTCTGACTCTATTCGGAACTATTTACACAATGGTGATATGTGGTGTCTGTACGGTGTTGTGACGAGGAGGGTCTGTTGATATTAGTTTGTTCAGTTCTGTGTTAATCCTTAATTACTGAATCTAGGGGGGATGGTCTCTGCATGCGCTTACTGTGTGCTGATGTCATCATGCTCTCTCCTCTAAAAGGTCTGTTATGTCGTGGTGCAAACTGGCTCTTTCTTCTTGTGCCTACTATGTTGGTACATGACCTGCCTCCTCTTTCCTTATTTATGCCAGTTTACTACTGTATACTCCTTACTCTCTAGTTCTATTCTATGGGGTGTCAGTCGTCTCTCTGTGAGTTCCCATTTCCTGGTCTCCTTGATCCCACTTATCTAATATTTCCTCCCAGTCAGGAGCAATGGGTTTCAGGCGTAGTCCTTTCATCTCCTCTCGTCTCAGCGCCTGAAGTTCAGCTCTAACCCATTTTGAGACATCCCTTCTCCAGATCTTTAGAGGGGGCTTTCAGAAGATTTCCATCCAATGGCAATCTGCCTCCTAAATAGTACCAGAGCCAGGTCCAAGAATCTGGCTTTTACCGATCCAGCCGCTGCTCCGGTATGCAGTCCCATCAGACATGCCGATGGGGACTGATCCAGTTCTAACTCCAGTAGCGTCCCTAGTATGTCCAGTACCTCTCCCCAGGCATGCCAGATCACGGAGCAATGCTATAGCATGTGGTCCAGGTCTGCATCCATTTCCCTACACCTGGGGCATGCTCTAGTTTTGCCTCCGTAAATAATGTTTAGTCTATGTGGGGTGAGGTACGTCCTGTGTAGGTAATTGTATTGGATATAGCGCAATCGTGTGTTTCGTGATACCATCTTGGGGTAGGACAGTGCTCTCTTCCAGGCCAAATCCATTAAGTCTTCCCCTAGTGTTTTTTCCCAGAGTTCTCTTCACGCCTGTAATGGCGCCATGGAGCATTCCACTTGAGCCTTATATAATTTAGCTATCAGGTGGGTTTCATCGCCCAGTGTCAGGAGGTGATGAAGGATCTTGTGTACCTCAGGTTCCGCGTTAACAGTGTCCCAGAGTGATTTTATGCGGTGTGTTAGGTATTGATACAACAAGAACCTCCCACCTGGGACATTATTCTTATCGGTCATGTCTGTGAAAGTTCTCATTATCCCGTCCTGAAATAAATCTCCAATTGTCTGTACTCCGGCCCGCACCCAGACTCCCAGCCTGTGGCTCATTAGTGGCTTATCTGGAGAGTTCTGTACCAGCACTGTTCATGGAAGCGCTGGTGAATAAGCTACTCCCACCCCTACTCGTCGTGAGCAACGCTTCCAGCAGGATGACGCAAACCTTCATTATGACGCTTTCCTCCCTGTGTGCTCCACCTCGGGCAATCATGTGTGCTAGCATCTTGCCTGTATCCTGCGCTCCGGCGTCAGTGCATCTGTCCAGTTGGCCTCTTCCCCTCAGCCATCCGGCTGTCCACTGGAGTTGACAGGCCAAAAAGTATAACTCAAAGTCCGGTACCCCCAGACCCCGCATGAGTACTGGCCTAGTTAGAGCCGTCAGCGATGTGCGCCTCCGGCCTCCGTCCCACACCAGATCCCTGAGAAGTGTACTTAATTTGTGAAACCATGTCGAAGGCACAAGTACTGGCAGGTTGGCAAAGAAGTAGAGAAGGCGTGGGAGCATGATCATCTTAGATAGGGACACCCTAGCTGATATGGTTAGTCTGAGTGATCTCCAGAATCTCACCGAGGATCGGAGCAAACGCAACGCTTTGCCCAGATTACCCTCGCGGAGGTCTTTTAAATTGTGAAACACCTGTATTCTGAGGTACTTAAATGTGCGCGGAGCCCACACTACATCCCCGGGGCAAGAGGAAGGTCGCTCTCTGCCCTCTACCATGGGAAAGACTAAGGTCTTACCACGGTTCAGACGGAGTCCAGAGACAGCACCAAAGTCATCTAATATTCTCAATGCCTAGGGCAAACCGGTTTCGCCATTTCTCAGATAAATTAATACATCGTCCGCATAGAGTGAGATGATGTGTTCAGTTTGCCCCCACTCCACTCCATGTCCCTTTCCCTCCGCCCGGAACCGGGCCGCTAGTGGTTTGATTGCCAGAGCAAACAACAGAGGGGATAATGGACATCCTTGTCTAGTTCCCCTGTGTGCAGGGTAAGACTCAGAAATTATTTTACCCATTCTCACTCGTGCCAGGGGAGTCGTGTATAGCAGGTCCACCCAGTGCACCCAGCCCTCACCCATCCCCATCTGGAGCATCACTGCGCACAGGAAATCCCATCGTATCGAGTCAAAGGCTTTTTCAAAATTTATTGCGAACAGCGTCGCCCCACTGGGTTTTGCAGCGTGCGGCAAATGTAAAAGATTAAACAGGCGTCTCAAATTTTGGGAGGTGCTTCACGCTGGGATAAATCCATTTTGATCTTCATGTATTAAATTGGGGCTGCAGCTAAGCAGTCTGTTGGCCATTAGTTTACTCAAAATTTTAAAATCACAGTTTAACATTGACAGCGGTCGGAAGTCTGTCACTGAGAGCTCACCTGTGTCCCATTTGTCAGGGGGACTACTAGAGCTTCTCTCAGTGTCCCTGGTAGGGAACCCCGCTGGAGAGCGTCCGCATACATTTCAACTAGTCTGGGAGCCAGCAGTGCGGAATACTTCTTGTAGAAGTCCATCGGAAGACCATCCGTACCCGGGGTCTTCCCCGCTGCCAGCTGTTCTATGGCCTCTTTTACCTCTTCTAACGTCACTAGTCCCCCTAGGCTGTCCCCGTCCTGTTCCGTCAGAGAAGTCAGTGGTAATGCCCCCAGGTAATCACTGAACCTTTTGATTTCCAGGTTCTCCGGATGTCTGTATAGGTAAGTGTAGTACTCCCTAAAGGCTCCATTGACCTCATTAGGTGTGTGTTTATGTAGTCTCTTTGCATCTTTTACGCTCACTATAGGCATCCCCTCTCCTCCTGGTCTCACCAACCATGCCGGCATCCTCCCCGATCTGCCCTCCTCCGCTTGTATTGAGGTTAGGTATCTTTGTGTGTTGTGGCATCTTAACTGTTCCTCAGTCTTAGCGTGCGAATCCTTCGCCTCTCTGAGTCTATCGCATTCTAAGGCAGTTCTGCTCTTTTTCTTTTCTTCTTCATGGATGGCTTTCTCTAAACCTATTAGCTCACGCTCAAGAGTGCGCATAATCCTAACAGTCTGGCTCATGCAATGCCCTCTTACCGCAACCTTTAGCGTCTCCCATTCCACCCCTCTAGTTGATGCCGAGCTCGAGTTGGTGGTGATGTGATCTGTGAGAAAGGAACGCAATGTCTCCCTGGATACTTGGTCCTCTAGTGCGGCTGGGCCCAATCTCCATAATGGTATAGGGGGTCTGTCTCTAGTTGCTCGCCATGTGCAAAGTAGTGGGTTATGATCAGACAGAGTGCGCCACAGATATTCAATGTGGATCATGTTCTGTGCTAGCGCTGCCGAGCAAATCACCCTGTCAATTCTGGTGTGTAACTGGTGTAAGTGTGAAAAGTAAGAGTAGTCCCTATCTTGCGGATGCTGCGCGCGCCAAACCCCAGCCCCGCATCCATTCCTCCATGTGTTTAGCTATCTTATGCACTGTTGCTCCAGCCAGTGGTGGGGTGGAGCGGTCCAGCTCTGTATCTAATACACTATTAAAATCCCCTGCTAATAGCAGCCCCCCCCTTTGGCGTGTGAGGTGGCTCGATAGGTGCTGCATGAAGGGTATCTGGTCCTGGTTGGGCGCATACATACTGCTAATGGTAATTGTAACTCCATGTAGTCTACCTTCCACAACTACAAACCTGCCTTCTTGGTCTATGTCCACAGCTTTGGCCTCAAAGGGGACCCCTGCTCTCACCCATATCAGTGCTCCCCTAGCGTAGGCCGAGTACTTGGCGGCAAATATCTGTCCCCTCCATCTACGCCGAAGTTTGTCTATTTCGGTGGAGGAAAGGTGAGTCTCCTGTAGCATAGCGATATGCACCCCCGCCGTTTCAAGTACGATAACACTGTGTACCTTTTAGAGGGCGATCCCATTCCCCTAATATTCCAGGTCAGAAAGTTGTATTCAGCCATGCTAGATTAATTAGGGTGAAACTGAGTTCTGTCGTGCCCATTTGTGCCCCATCCCCCACTTCTCGTTGTGAAGGATTCTGTATTACATTCTCAATGTTTCTATCACAATCAAAAAAAGAACAAACGAAAACCCCAACTCCCGGACCCCAGGGCATCTCTAGAAATGTAGGTTGCCCATAACACATTGCAAAAGTGAAGCAATAACAACAAGTTGATTAAAGTTCTCGCCATCCTGTCTCGTGGCCGAGAAACTAATAGGGGGGTGGGTGCGTGTCTGTCGGGGCATCATTCATATGACACTCCTCACCTCGTGTTCAGGTTATACACTACTTAACCTAGCTCATCCGCCGTCTGCGGGGTTACCATGGGTGCATCTCTTGAGCTGCCGGAGCCCCACTCAGAGGACACAGATGCACGATCCGAGTCTCCACTACCGCTATCCATCGATGGAGCACCCCCACAAACAGAGGCCGTTGCGGTCAGTGAATCTATTTTCGCCAGTTCCTTTTGGGCTGTGGTTGGTCTTGCCCGCGATCTGTTTCTGTTTCGCTGTCTCCTCTGACCCCTTCGACCCGTGTGGTCCATGTGGTCGTTCTGGCCGCGCGGTCCCTCCGCCATTCCCTTCGCCTCCAGCCACTCCCATGTCTCCCCAGGTGTTTGAAAGAACATGGTTTTTCCATCTCGGATTACCTTTAGTTTGGCCGGAAAGAGAAGGGAGTATGGTATCCCAGCCTCTCTTAGTGTCCTCGTCACTGTCGTGTATTAAGCCCATTTCATCTGCACTTCCATAGTGAAATCGGGGAACAGCATCACTGTGGCATTTTCAACTTTGAATGGCCCAGCCTCCCTGGCCCTTTGGAGAAGGGTATCTCTATCTCTGTAGTGCATTAGTTTGGCTATCACCACCCTTGGTGGCCTTCCCGGCGCCAGTGGGCGCAAGGGGACTCTATGTGCCCGTTCCAGGGAGAAGAAGGGCGAGAGAAGCTCCAGGGCTACGACCGTGCGCAGCCATTCCTCAAGGAACTCTACCATGTTTGGTTTCTCAACACCCTCAGGAAGACCCACGATCGTATATTGTTTCTGCGGCTTCTCCCCTCTGCATCCTCCACCCTACGTTCTAGGCGTTGCACTCGTTCAGTCAGGTGGAGGACCGTGGCGGCGAGGTTATCTTGTTTCGGTGTGAGCTCTGTCAGTGTTGTTTCAGTTTCTTTCACTCTGTTCACCAATTTGTGGTGGTCGGCTCTCAGCAGACCCAGTTCGACCACTACCTGGTTGATGTCATGTTTCAGAGTGGTTTCTGTGTCTTCTATTGCACCTAGGATCTTGTCAAGGGTGGTCTGTACCGTGGACTGTGCGGGGTCCTCCATCTTCTCTTTGTCGTAGTCTCTGGTGGTTTTACGGCCCTGGGTTTTGCCTCTTGTCTTGTACCTGGTGGTCATCCGGGACATGTAAATTGTACTTCAGTTGTCAAGCGGGTAGAAGATTACTCAGTGCCTTGTCCTGGGGCTTGTAGATTCACCTCCAGCTGTTCTTCACGGCACAGATGCTACGTTCCTTCGCGAGGGCTCGACTAGGGGCGCACTGATCAGCGGCACCAGTCAGGCGCTGTCCCAGTACTGTCTATCTTCAGTAATGTGGCATGAGTGCCTCCCAGGAGGCCGTGACAACAAACTGGTCGTCTTCAACAGTCAGGCACTGTTTCCAAGGTTTGTCTATATATAGGACCCCGGCGGTCGTGGTGCTGTATGGTACAGCGCTCCGCCATCGGACCAGGCACCCCCGCTCCGCACCGTCAAGGAAGGGCCTCGATCAAGTTCAGATTGTGCTCTTGTGCGCTCAGTTCCGTGGGCCTCCGTCTTTTACCGACGCGTGCGTTCTAACTCACCACTGCGGCCCAGGGCAGGCCGCCAATGGCCGTCTAAGGATGCCCAATTTACCACTCGGTGTGTTCTCTCCCGGCTCCCTCTAGAGCTGTAGTCCACTTGCCTCAAGGGGGGGAAATGGGTCCAGCCCGATTCTCCCTCCGCGTCTCTGCGTCGGCTCTGCCCCAGTGACCCATCCTGTCCTCTCCAGCAGAGGCCTCCGGCTTACCAGAAGTGAGAGCGCTCCCCCGGGCCGGGCCACGACATCCGTCCAGTTGCGCCTCCAGGTGTCCCGCTTTAAACCACCAAAATGCAGCTGCTTGCTACCTCAGGGGGGATGGGGTCCCTCCGCGGCTCTGCGGGCACCCAACAGAAGGTCGGCCCGAGTTTAGGCCCCGCCGCCGCACCCCTTGCGCACCAGGTTTCACTTCTAGAGGCCCGGAGCCTCCTCCGGTGCGCCAGCCAGGATCGGCACCCCTCTGCGGGCCCCCAGCCCTGCTCCGATCCTCCCTCGGCACCCTCAAGTCAGGACAGCCCGGAGGCCCCAGACCCTGGCCGCCGCGGCAGCACACCAATCATCAAGTGCCAAGGTGAGCACCCCAGCCAGCCTGGCAGGTCCGGACACGCCAGAAGTCCTCCGGGAGCGCGAGCCGCTCCTCACAGCAACGTCCCACCTCCGTGGCCCAGCAAGGTGCCGCCGAACACCGCTGGCCCGTCTGGGCCAGGCCTCCAGCCACGCCCGGGTCCACTCCCGAAGCCGTCCGCGGGTGCCTTTGAGTTCCCAAGCGCCAGCTGGCCGCTCCACACCGGGGCCTCTATCTCCCTCTACATGGCCCGGTTTACTGGCTCACAGGGGGAATAGATTCAGGCAGGATTCTGTTAGGCCCCGACAGAGCCTTGGGATTATGCGTCCGCCATGTTGGTGCGGTTGGCCACGCCCCCTCAAATTTACCTCATTCAGTGTTTCCACAAATTACTCGATCGGAGACAGTGTTGGACCTCAATTTCATGAGGCAATGTGTACTGGTGGTAAGGTACCTCTCTGAACATCAATTTAGCAAAGTAAAGCAAGCTAAATGATGCAGAGTAAATGCCTTGAAGACTCTCAAAAGCAGAGTTATAAAGAGAATGCAAAATCAGAAACTATTTTAAGTCTTAAATGAACAGCAAAATCAGTAAATATATGACCAGCATCCCTAGTAGATTAGGAAAGTCTTCACAAATCTCTGGCTCATCCCCAAATTGAGGGGTTTTAAACATGTTCCTGCATAGAATATTAGCAGTTCAGCACATTCAACATGGTTTCAGGAAATGTATAATTTCTTTAGCAAATCAGAGCACAAGAAAAATAAACATCATTACCTTAACACATAAGCTCTGTCCTACTTTTGCTAATTAATTAAACAACCCCCTCTAAGCTACGGTCATCTGGAGATGTTCGAACAAATAGAAACCATTTAACAAAAAGACTTTCACAGAATGAATATGACCAGAGAAATGGGAGATACAGCACAAACAGAGCAACTACTGCAGTGAAAACAAACCATTATGTCATCCAATTGACTGTGCTCTGCAGAGTCTCTGGGAAGAGGTTGTTCACAGGGATGGAAGCAATAGTGAATGACAGTGATGAAAGCTCTCGTGTTCAAAATGGGGTTTAATACATACATGTGGCTATACTAAAACACATGAATACCTTCAATTCTATACTTCAATAAAAATAGTGTAAATTGTATTGATGTTAATTCAGTCTACATATGTAGAAACAAGTGTGAAAATACATAGCACACAATATATTGATGCACAAAATATAAACCCTCAAAACATTTCTACAAATTTGTTTTAATATTTTGTAATCACTAAACAATTAAAAGAGAGTTATTACTTTATTACGCAGGAATACATTCAATTTACATAACTTTCTGCTTCTTTCTAGAATTCTCCTACATTATCTTCAGTTGGATATATACGTTGTCTTTGATATCTCCTTTCTCATTCTTCCTCTTGGATTTCTCCTTTTCATTATCATACCCACAATTTCCAACCAGACACCATGAAAATTGTAGTAAAAGAAACAAAATAATTGCAATTATAATTATTATTGGGGTTAATATAATATATCAATTTCCAGGGCCCAAATTATCAAAGCATTCACCAACCTTGCTAAAACCCTTCCCTACCTCACTAACCCAGAAACCTATTGTTTCCCATTGGCCATGCTCCTCTAAAGAATGATTTTCACAAGGGATCTTAATCATATGTATTATATAAGAAATCATTATAGGACTTTTATATATCGAGGTACTTTCACCACCTTACAAACATCACCTTCCTTCGCAAGAAGGTTATCTAGCACTAATCAGTTTTGCATCACCATGGCTCTGATAAGAATCAGTTCTGAATTAATTTGAGTTGGTGCTCCAGCTCTGCTTAAGGCAAGTCCAGCCACTAATGGAGAGAAACGTCTCATTTTCACATCATCATAACCACACCTATATGACAAATAATAGCACCTAATTTATCTAAAACTACCTGCCCAAATCCATGTTTCACTCTCCTCAATCTGACTACGTCATCTGTTTCACCCATGTGATAGACTCTTGAAAACACTAAAGCAAGATAACAACCTAATTTCACAGCAATTTAAAATAAGCAGTCTTACCACACATGTAATAAATTCCTCTCAGAATCAGCTCTTCTGCAATTAAATTGTCACCATTTGCAACATAATTTCTTTCACATTTACTATTCCATCTTTGAAAGGTTCACAATGCAACATACACATTTCACCTCTCCTTTCTTGTTCCATTCTCAATCTAGGATGTTGATTCAACAATCTAAAACATCATCTTCTTTAATCTGTTTTCTTATTGTCTTTTCATCTCTTCAGTCTCTCACAATCTTTACTCTACTCTCGTTGGATTCCTTAATTAATTAAGTTCTTTTTTACTCAGACCACATACATACCCTTGTTTAAAAGATTTAGGGGGTCATTCTAAAGACCGCTGCCCGCCAAACTTACGCCGCCAAATGACCGCTCTGCGGTCAAAAGACCACGGGGGCCATTCAGACTTTCCCGCTGGGCCGGCGGGCGCCCGCCAAGAGAGCGCCCGTCGGCCCAGCGGGAAAGGCCCTGCAACACAGAAGCCGGCTCCGAATGGAGCCGGCGGTGTTGCAGGGGTGCGACGGGTGCAGTTGCACCCGTTGCGATTTTCACTGTCTGCTATGCAGACAGTGAAAATCATGCTGGGGCCCTGTTAGGGGGCCCCTGCACTGCCCATGCCAGTGGCATGAGCAGTGCAGGGGCCCCCAGGGGCCCCAGGACACCCGTTCCCGCCATCCTGTTCCTGGCGGTGAAAACCGCCAGAAACAGGCTGGCGGGAAGGGGGCCGGAATCCCCATGGAGGATTCTCCCAGCCGGGGCTAATCCGGCGGGAAACCGCCGGATCCGACTGGGCGACCGCGGCTTTACAGCCGCGGTCGGAATACCACATGAAGCACCGCCAGCCTGTTGGCGGTGCTTCCGTGGACAGCCACCCTGGCGGTCTATGACCACCAGGGTTGGAATGAGGGCCTTAGTTTTGTGCTTAATTTGTGGAATACTTTTCAGAAAATTACAATATTTAATATCATTTTTAGATTCTTCACTCACCAGGATAGACAAGTTCTCCAATGACATGTTGAGCCCCAACAAGTAAGGAATCAAAAATTAATTATAATCAAATATACTAACAAACACTGTGCAGAAGAAGGTCATAGGCTATAGTAAGTTGCATATTTGTAGACCACTCCTATACAGAAGAGGGGAGAAAGGTACAAATGAAACAATTTTTCACTTTCAAAATTTCAAATGTTTTCTTGAAATCCACCAACTAATTTTCTATGTATCAGTGGGTTATGTTTCACATCATCATGTGCCGTAATAAATTCCACTGTTTTGGAGGCATATCCTACCAGAGATAGTAGGCACAACAACAGTCTAGCTAAAACTATTAGTGGTACTAACAAGACAAGTAGACTAACAATTACACAGCATTTGCTGTACTCCATTTCTATAGAAACTAAAAAGCTAAATTATTGTGAGGCTCAAAGGTTTAAAACCAACATAAAATTGTTTAAAGCATTAAAAGGCTTTTTGCTTCTTAATTCTTTGAAAATAAGAATCAAAACTAAACTTCCTATTAATCCTCTTTTCAAACATTTATTTCAGTTGAAGTTCTCTAAAATGTTCTGGGTTTGTTTATTTCAGTAGGAACGTTTCACTTTCACTCAGTCTTTAGTCTTTTTTAAAACCTTGATGGTGATTCTTCTTCTACCCTTGATTCAGTCTCAAGTTCGCTTTCCAAGGTATATTAGCATCGATTCACTGTGCTGTAGATCTCTGAGTCTTCTCATTCTTCTGACACTGTAGATAGATATAACCAATCAGATGATGCATACTTTCTAATTGATGTTCTCTTTCTTGTTGATGTTTTAGCAACAGGTAATCCACTTTCACTACTTTCTGAGTAAAAAGCAATCATTTTTCATTCTTTGGTTGTCTTGAGCCTCCTGCTTTTCTTGTTGGCAATACTTTCTTTTGCAGGTTATTTTGAATTAATGACATGTTTTGTTAATTCCCTCTATTTCACTTACAGCCATTGTTGCAGCTTTTTTTAACTTAATGATGAACGTGACCTCTGATGAATGTCGACTACACGATTCACTGTGAACTGATTTCTTCCTCTGGGGGTTCTTGTGACCTGAATTTTCAACTGAAGTCTTTCATTCTTTGGATCAGAGACTACTTCTTCTTGATATCACTCATGTCTTTGACTTAGACATTGGAACAGCTCTTCACTCTGACCCTTAATTTGAAACTGGACAGCAGCACCACTGGTACAGGTACAAGGATCTTCACCAGAACGTTCACCTTTATTGATCAGGACTTTTATGACTTAATTTTTTTAACCATTTTTTTTAATTTCCTAAATTTACACACACCAATTATCCACTCGGCAAACTTGAGCTCGTCCTTGTGAATCAGTGTTTTTTTAATGAAAACAGGATGCAGTAAAAAAAAAAAAAAAAAGTTTACCTTTCATTTTTTCAGGGTAGGCAATGATCTGTCGGACCACAGCCTGCTCTGAAAAAGCCCCCATTCACAAAGGGGAAGGGCTCCCTTGGGGACCTCTTCGGTTTGTGAATGGGTTATGGCCAATTTGAATTTGGTGGTAACTGCAATTGTTTTGCGACTGCATTCCCAGTCGCAATACAATCATACCTTCCCCTGCGAGTTGCTATTAGGAAGGGAAGCCCTTGGCACGCCCCTTCCTAACAGTGAGTTACAAACCCATTTTGCGATTCAGTAATAGGTTACCAAATCGCAAAATAGGGTTTTGTAGATAGGAAAATGCTTTTTTTTGGTCGCAAATGGCCCGCTTCTGTAAATCGGGGCAATTGTGACCAAAATAAATCTACATACATGTGGCCCAAAGTCTCTGCCCAACAAGTTCACACGAATTAAATCACACAAAATGAACTGATGTTTATTTTCCATTTGCCCTATTTTAACTGTGATATTCTGCAGTAGCCTGATTAACAATTTGCTTATTACTGATACCTACAAATTTGACTTCTGTTCCTGAGATACGTCGTTTTGGGACTTCCACAGAATGACCTGTAAAACGGGCAACTGACTTGACCATCTATGCCTGAGCCACTTTGGTCTACCTCTAGGACTCCTATAAATAAGCAATCATCCATCCCCCTCCCATGTCATTGTGGATTATTTCCTGAAGAGAACTGACAAGAATCATTACTCAGATTCAATGCATTCTGTTGGTACCTTGGGCTATATGGAATTTTGTTTAATGTTTTGCTGCAACAGTGGGGCTGAAGTCATTGTCATGTGAAACAAAGTTCTCATCCTGCACACTCTCCACAGCGGTTGATTGGGACCTTTGACAATATATCTTCTGCATTTGGGGAAAAAAATATTGTGCATTCTATCAGGAGTTTGTCTACATTCCCACTTTCAGTGACAAATTTTACCACAGAAATTGCAAGCAGTGTTCATCTTCAACATTTAAATCTTTGCAATAATTCCAGAATTGTTCACCATTCCTTTTCCACTTTGCATTTGCATCAGCTCATTAACCATTCTCACACCTTGTATTTGAGTCTCCCCATTTATCTCAGCACTCGCAGATTGCACATAACCCAAATCTGAACCCATCAACTCACTTTGGACACTCCTCTCATATTGTTTTGTCTGGGCAGCCATCAACCTTTCTTTGATTGTCTTCTGTTTCGCATCAAACTCAGTCACGAATGTATTTGGCCAGCTTCAAAATCTTGTCTAAACTCTTTGACTGCCAGAACATTTCACTTTGCTATATATGATTACGAAGGTCTGAATACAAACCCATAACAAAAGCAGAAATGAAAACACTGATACATCTTTTTTTGGATCATCTAGTCCACTAAGCTTCTCAAACATTTGCATAAACCTCCCATAATAAGATTGCACTGACTGATTCTTTTAGCTCTTTTGATGTCCTCAAAATCTTTGCCCAATTAATATCCTTTTCAGGAACCTTATTTTTTTCAAATGTTCAATCACCTGTCTCTATTTGTTAGATACCTCTTCAGAAGGAGCATTATTACGAGCAAATCTAGGTGGTTCCTCAGCTGGGAAAACAATAGCAGCCTTTCATTCGGACCACAAGTCACTAGGAACTACTATTTCAAATAATTAATTAAAATCAGTTCATAGCACTTATGAAATTTTTGTCAACCTATGAACTTCCTTGTATCACTTTCAGGCTCCTCTCACAGATTTGGAAAGTTCGTAGTAAAAGCATAAAGGTCAGCATCAGATCTTGCCCATAGTACATATACTAAATTCCCTCAATCTCCTTCCCCTAATGGAAATTCTAAAATCATCCTTGTCCCTAATTTTGACTCGCTAGCTGATCCCTTAGCCCTGTCCCTTGACTCTTTGACTTTCTTTTCACCTGCAGTCCCACTCTTTCACCTTCCTCTGTTTTGCTTCAAGTCACTTCATTTCATTGTTTTTTCAACTAAATCTTCAATATGAACTCTTAAAGTCTTTAAACCCAACTCCTTAATATCATCCTGAGTCAAATCCATTTTTGTAATTCTTTTTCACACTTTTTCCATTATGCTAATGTCAACCTCACATTCATCAGCTATTTTTTCTGATTAATATGTGCTACATTCACACATCAGGCTTCTTTAAGCAGGTACCTCAGCTCATCAACATTGTAGGCCAACAACATGTTTAAATCAATTGTCCCTCTCAAAGCTTTTCCAAACTCACATTTAAAAGTCCAACATTAATAATTCCCTTTTTAGGAGACTTCTTAACCATGCCTACATTGACACGTGAGTCAATCTGAACTTACGAAACACCTTAAGTATCTCTGCTAACACTCAACAGTGTTGTCATTGTAATCCCAGATTGGGAACTCACTATTGTTCCTACAACCAGAGCTATAAGTGGACTCAGCACTTTCTCTGCTGTTCTATATCTTGCTGCACCCATATCTGGCACTTCATTCCATTATTTTTCAACTAAATCTTTATTATGAACTCTTAAAGTCTTTTAAGCCCAACTCCCTAATCTCATCCTGAGGCAAATCCATTTTGTAATTCTTTTTCACATGTTGTTCATTAGGCTAATGTCAACCTCAGATTCATCAGCTAATTTGTCTGATTATCAAGAGCTACATTCACACATCAGGTTGCTTCTTTAAGCAGGTACCTCATCTCATCAACATTGTAGGCCAACAACATGTTTAAATCAATTGTCCCTCTCAAAACTTTTCCAAACTCACATTTAAAAGTCCAACATTAATAATTCCCTTTTTAGGAGACTTCTTAACCATGCCTACATTGACAGGTGAGTCAATCTGAATTTACGAAACACCTTAAGTAACTCTGCTAATACTCAACAGTGTTGTCATTGTAATCCCAGAGTGGGAACTCACTATTGTTCCTACAACCACAGCTATAAGTGGACTCAGCACTTTCTCTGCTGTTCTATATCTTGCTCCACCCATATCTGGCACTTCATTCCATTATTTTTCAACTAAATCTTTATTATGAACTCTTAAAGTCTTTAAGCCCAACTCCCTAATCTCATCCTGAGGCACATCCATTTTGTAATTCTTTTTCACATGTTGTTCATTAGGCTAATGTCAACCTCAGATTCATCAGCTAATTTTTCTGATTATCAAGAGCTACATTCACACATCAGGCTGCTTCTTTGAGCAGGTACTTCATCTCATCAACATTGTAGGCCAACAATGTTTTGAAATCAATTGTCCTTCTCGAAATGTCTCCAAATCCAATTTTTAAAAGTCCAACAATAATATCTCCCTCTTTAGGAGACTTCATAACCATGACTACATTGACAGGTGAGTCAATTTCAATTTAAGAAGCACCTTGAGTATCTCTGCTAATACTCAACAATGTTGTCATTGCAATCTCAGATTGGGCACTCGCTATTGCACTTACAACCACAGCTGTAGGTGGAATCAGCACTTGCACTACATGGAAGTCATTTAGCGGTCACCAGGGGTCGAAGCTACGGCCCCTGGCTTCTCCCTTGTGGCTCCTGGCACTGTCTTTACAACCCCTGACCTCACAGGTGGCAAAATCAGTGCAGGGAAACAAAGGGAGCTTGTGCTAAGAATGGAGTACAATTATCTGGAATATGACCATCCCTGGCAGCTGAGGTGAGTAAAAAATGCTTTCAAATGTATATTGTGTGCATGCTTGCAGGTAAGAGTGTGTTTATGTGAGTGACAGTGTGTGTATGTGTGAATTTGTGTGTATATGTAAGCAGGAGTGTGAGTGAAAATAAAGGTCAAATGGAGTGTGTGGTGTCACTTCAGCTTCTCCTGTCATTTCAGTGAATTAACATTCATTTTGCACTGCTGTACCAATATCTGGCATCCTGTTCTCTATCTGTCTATATAGAGGAGGTCTGGAAGAGATCATTTAGAAAATAATACCCCTCATTTAAATCATGATTCTGTTCTTCTCCATCATTAGATTTTTTTGTCATCTGTTTCCTTGTTCATTGGAGGTACATCATCACACCCCTCATTGTATCCTCCCTCCAACATTTCTCTTGCCAATCCCACTTATTTGTTAACTACTACCTAAACATGCCCTTTACTTGCTTTATCATTTTCTTTCTTTCCTTTTCTGTGTCCATTCAATCCCATTAATGCAGCGCCTCAGACTGTGTAGGTCTAGATAACGAATTTCTGTCATTCATGGTTTGTCAAAGTTCAACCTATCACAGTTTGGATCTGTCAGCAAGCAACCAATGACAGTGCAGCATTGGGGTGACGTTTCAACAGTCCCAGCGTGGCTCCCTGGCTGACTAACCAATCAAAACACAACTTCTCACTGAACAAAGAAAACAATTGGAAAACCTTTCCCGAAAAATCTACTAAATAAATCTTGTCTGTTCAATCTAAATAGGAAGAAAATCAGCAAATTAAAGTAAGACAAGTCTTGCAAACATTAATACAAGAGCAACGAGAACAGCACACTTCAAGGTACTGTTATTAAACCACAATTCACAATAGGCAGACCTCCCTCCAGTGGTAATCCATCCTTGTGAATGCAATTACACCTGTGTATTTAGGAGGAAAACACACCAACCCAGATTAGACTTGCAACCCTGAAAAGGAAAACGTGTTCATTCTGCAACACTAACCATGTGCATTTGGTGCCTCGCACAACATACTAGCTAATGCAGACAGGTAAACCACAATTTTGAGAAATCCGATAAACAAACCTATCAATAGTAAAACAGAATCCTTTATAAAACAATTTTATAAATAAGAATAATACATCAGCACAACAGTGACTGAACATCACATAACCAAACACCACCAAGAAAGCTGCCATTCAAGAATGAATTAGCTCCAACGCACACAACAGCAAGGAGCTATTCTCCATAGTCAAGGAATTCACAAACTCCGGAACAGACATCTCAGACATTCCCCCCTCTCGAAACCTCTGCAACAACTTCACCACCTTTTTCTACCGGAAAATCCAGGACATATACAAAGGATTCAAGAACCAATAGTAGCCCCACCACCCTCCAGCATCACCATGGACCCCATGCTGCACCAGACCCTGAACCTGAGCAATCAAAGCTCTGAAACACACTCCTCGCAGCCACCGATAACATCCGCGCCATACTGGACCACAGAGACATGGCCACCTTCATTCTCCTCTACCTTTTCACCGCGTTCAACACAGTCTCCCATTCCACCTTTGCACCAGACTCCACGATGCCGGCATCCGTGGCAAAGCACTGGAATAGATTTAATCCTTCCTCACTGGAAGAATCCATAGTGTCAGAATCCCACCATTCACCTTGGCACCCAAAGAAACTTGCTGAGGAGTACCCGAGGGATCCTCACTAAACCCGACCCTCTTCAACATCTACAAGTCCCCACTCGCTAACATTGTTAAACAGCACAGCCTAAACATTGTCCTGTGCCGACGATACCCAACTGATCCTCTGCCTGACCGACGACCCATCAACAGTCAAGAGAAATTCGCTACCTAGATGGAAACCAGCTGTCTCCAACTCAACTCAGACAAGACAGAGATCCTCGTACTCAGTCCCAACCCCTTCACCTGGGACGACTCCTGGTGTCCTACCACCCTAGGAAATGGCCCCACCAACCAACCACGCAGCCTGGGCATCATCCTGGACTCCACGCTTTCCATGACCCACCAAGTCAACTCCATCTCATCGTCATGTTTCCACACTCTGCGTCTCCAGCAGGAGATTTTCAAGTGGATTCGAGAAAGAAAGTTGGTCACTCACGCTCCTGTTAGCAGCAAACTGGACCACGGCAAGGCACTCTATGCACTTTACACTGGAATCACAAAGAAACTACAAGCAAAACTATGGAGAATCCAGGTCGCAGCAGCCAGACTCATCCTGGATATTCCCCACCACATCTCCGTCCACCTCAGAGACCTCAACAAATGCATCACTTTCTAACTACTGACACACACCTACAAGGCACTTCAAAACATCGGACTGGATTACCTCAACCACCACCTGACCTTCTACACACCTGCTAGGCAACTCCGATCCTCTCAATACCCTCTCGTTGCCATCTCAGAATCAGGAAGAGCACAGCCAGAGGCATATCATTTTCTTACCTCGCAGCCTGGACATGGTACATACTCCCTGTCAACCTCAAACAGGCTGCCTCGCTGAAGCAGTTCAGGAAGAACCTCAAGACCTGGCTCTTCCAGTCATCAACGCACCCACAACAGCACCTTGAGACCCCATGGATAATAAGCCACACTTTACAAGTCCTTGGTTAATTGATTGAACACCTTACATTCAGCATATAAATAGATTTCAAAAACTCGAATTTTCAACACCTCATGAACACCTCAGAAGCACACACAACTCAATGAACCGTTCTGTCCTGTACATACATACATTCCAAATCATTCAGGAACAGCACTGAAAGTAACATTGCTCAGCAAAACCTCAACACCAGAAACTCCACAGGAAAATCCACTATCTCACTGGACTAGACATTAAGGTTAAGAGGGAAACCTAAAATGGTACCTTAGCAAAATAAGGTGCCCTTTAACGTGCAACAACCCTCCGCTATGAAGATTTGTGGGAACAAAACCGCACTGTAAAATTTCGACAGCCTAAAATATACCTAATTAGGGGCCAGATGTTTTTGCGATTCTCTAAATAAGAAATCGCAAATAAGGAATCCTTATTTGCTATTTCTAAACCACATGTAACAAGCAATTCCTTAATGCGAATTGGGCATTAAGAAATCGCTATTACCACCAAGTTGAACTTGGTGGTAACCATGTGCAAATTTTAAAAAAGCATTAAAAATTCATTTTTAAAATTGAAATGTAACGCACACATGTCCCTTTGGCATGTCTGCGCATTGCATGTCCTTAAAAAAATTCTTGGGGTGCAGCAGAGGGGGCCTTAGGCCCCCAGTACCCTGGGGTTTGCATTTCCAAAATTTGTGAATTCCAGTTAGGAATTAGCAATTTGGTCAAAGCAAAAAATGTGCAAATATGGGCCTACAGGCCCATAGGTGCGGATGGTACCGGTATCGCAATTTGCGATTCAGTAATAGCATTTGCGATTTTTAAGAAATCGCCATTACCGAATCGCAAATATGATACATTGCATTTTGCGATTCAGAAATAGCGATTTCTTAAAAATCGCTATTACCGAATCGCAAAAGGCTTTTTTGATACATCTGGCCCTAGGTTCTTCCAGAGATTACTGGATCAGAGTCAGTAATGAACCTCAAATTCATGAGGCAATGTGTCCTCCTGCAAAAGTCACCTATTTGAACATCAATTTATCAGAGTTATGCAATTTGAAAAAATAATGGAACCACTTAAAAATTGAGGGCCTAATTTATATATAGGTAGCCAGTCCGTTTCTCTGTCAAGAGACAGTTTAAATTACTCTGTCGCCCTGACAGAGGTGCCGCCTGTCTAATTTAGAAATGACTGCCAATCTACCCGTCATTTTTGAAGCATTTGCAGGAACAGCTGTTAATTATGTTTTCATTTTGGTGCATGGCTCCATCGACATGACGGAGCCCTGCACCAAACTGCTTTCTTATTTATTTTATAAAAGAAAAAAGAAAATGCTGCCCTCGCCAAGGGAGCCCGCTCCCATGGCGAAAGTTTCATTTTGCAGTTTTCTCCATCAGGATGAATGTGCCATTTATTACATCAACCGTATGCAAACCTGGGTAAATTGAAATATCTGGGGATGTGGATCACTAAAAATCCGGTCGTGCAATTTGAGACGAACTTGAGCCCACACTTGAAAAGGCTGGAACAAGACATAACACGTTGGGAATCATTGCTGCTTTTGCTGCTAGGGAACACCGCAATATTTAAAATGGTAGGGCTTCCACAGTTCTTGTATATCTTACAGAACAGCCGGTAAAGAATCCTGGGTTAACTTTTCCCAGGGTGGATACGTTGGTGTGAACGCTGTCATGGGCAGGAAGACAGCCCACAATGCTTTGCGGATCCTTCAGAGATCCAAGTATGAGAGAGGCATTGCATTACCTAACGTTCAGAAATATTACGAGGCAGCACAGGTGAGCATGGTTAACCACTGGGCTTATGCCGATTGGGAAGGCCCTGCATTCTGACAAGAGAAGTTGGGAATGGGCGAGTGGAGTTATATGCATCCAATCTATAGAGGCAAGCTGTCGCCTGAAGCATGTCCAGCCATGTGGATGGTGGTGGGCATTTGGAAAGCACTGACCAGAGAGACAGGGTGAGAAACCAGTCTGACTCCAAAGACACCGTTGTGGGAGTGTTCCAGACTGCATCCTGAGGGAGCTCTGAGGGATTTCAGAGGGTGTAACATCATCGGCACCTCAACTCTTGCTGATGTGTGAGATGCAAACAGTGTAGTTTCCTTCACTCATCTATAGACAAAATATTAGATGCCAGAGACGCAGTGGATGTGATATGGTCATTTGAGCCAAGCCCAAAGAACCTGCATGTCACTGGTGGAAGAGACGCAGGAGGGCTCCCCATTGTAAAGGAGACTGTTAGAGGAACAGGTAAACAAGAAACTGAGCTCCCTAACATATGGTACCATTATGAGAAACACGCAAGCACTTATGAAGAGGATGTTGGATAAAAAGTCTTGGGACTTGGGGGATCTACATGAGGACGACTGGTGGGAGTCCCTGATGAATCCAGTAGAAGGGGCCATACCGGCGTGCCTCCGCCTGATCCAACTCAAAATAGTCCACCAAGTTTACTATACTCGTACACTGCTATCAAGGATAACTAGAGTGACAGATACATTGTGCCTTAGAGGCTTTGGTCAAGAAGGCACATTCTTTCACATGTTATGGAGCTTCTCCCGCATACAAGATTTTTGAAAGAAAGTAAGGGTGTCCGTTGAGGAGTCAATGGGGATACGCTTAGAATTCCACCGTATACTTAGCCTGCTAGGTGTATGGGGAATGAAAGATCATTCCCGCTATCAAAAACTTTTGGTGAACCTGGGCTACATGATAGCAAAAACAAAACATCGCTCAGCGATGGGGATCAGGAAGTTCCTCCCCCCCCAACATCAGGACTCAGAGACAGGCATGGACCTCTGCAGAATAATGGAAAAGAAATCTACAAGAGCAGAGGGTACCAGGGGATATTTGACAAGATTTGGGGAGGCTGGGATGGGGGAAACACCCAGTGGGGCAGGAATAATAGAGGGCTATGGGTTTCATTGTACAAAAGTGCTGGGAGGAGGAGCTTCTCAGCTCACCTGATGAGAAGTGGGTCATGGGAGTGGTAGGAAATATCATACAATGGAAATTGGACCAGGTAAACCTTGCTTCTTCAAATGCTATGCATTCAGATATCAGGGGTGACTGTGGTGTTTTGGGTGCTTTGTTATGACGTGTTTGTCATGTGTGTGTCTTTATATACAAATAATAAACATATATTACAAAAATATGTATATTCAAACCATATTATTGGACAGGCAGTATGAGTCAGCCAAGAAAGTTATATTAAATAATGTAGCATACATGCATTCACATCCATACATCAAAGCATTTCAATGTTTGCGCATGTTATATGCATGTGGCGTGTCTGTAATACATATTAGACAATTTATCTAATCATTTCAAACATTAATAAAAATCATAAAGAGTCCAAATACACTTTATCCTTGTTGTTCAGACATTTGGTTCCAGGGTGTTCTCTTTTCTAGTTTGCTATGTGGTCCAGTCTATTGGTAGCACAGTAACCAGTCCTGAAGGTGTGTGAGTATCCAATAAATGGTGGTACAGTATCCTCCAGGAATATATCCTTTTTGTTTCTGTGAATTTGTTGTTGCGCTCCTACAGTCAGATGTTGATACATTTTGGCCTAAATGTAAAGGCCTTCTTAGGACAAAACCAAGGTCAAGTGCCTATATTAAAAAAGGATAAAATTACCAAAGTTACCATAATCTTTGCAATATATTTACAAAACATGCTTCCAATTTGCTTCACAACGGCCTTTACACACATGCTGAAACGCGCCAACACCTGATCATAGGAACATTAAAAGGTTTCAACCTTTTGATCACCCATTGCATCCTTTGTTTGGCATCCTGTGTTTTGCAATCTCAACCCAACCACTCTTTACTACAGTGTGAGAGCAGCTCTATTCTTCAGAGCACAAAGTCAAAAGTGCAAGGTATTGAGAACCCTGAGAAACATGCTTGATGTATGGCGCCCCCCAGGATATTGTGGCATAGATTTGCAAATTATACGGCACAGAAATTGAAATTTTGCAGCACAAAAATGTTGCGGCAGTATTGCGGCACTTTATTTTACTTCATTCCTTTTCAGGCTTAAATCAATGGAAACTGATTTAGCAGAGTATCCCACTTTGAAATAAGCATGTTTAAAGGGTCTGAGAGTGTTTGTTTGCTATATTCACCTTTGTGGTAACATTCTGGATCATAGGTTAAGCAAAGCACAATAGGACAGGGTTGCATAGGGTTGCTAGTTATCCTGTTTTCTGTGGCATTGTGTTGACTTGGGGCTAGTGGTTCCAGAGCCATCTGTTATAAGACACCATGTTTTGATATTCCCACTATGTGCAAAAGCCAAACTCAGGGTTTTCCTGCGGCTGCCCTGCATTTATCCTCGATTACCCTTCCACCACATCTTCACCTGGCCACTTACTTGTTACATTTTATGCAAAAAAATCCATTCTGTTTTTTAACTTGTAGTATGCCAAAGGTTTGGGGCTTCAAGGACAGCTGTTTTTTTAAAATTTCCATCTTCACTGTATTGTTAATGTTTTCATTTTTGTATAAGAATTCTTGTTTAGCTCTTCATGAAATATTCGGCAGAGGTCACACAAATTTAAATATAATAAAATAAAAACACTAGAAAAGGTTAAATTGTAACAGAGTATCTAAGGTGCAAACCAGGAGCTGCTCCACGGACAGAAAAACTGGCACATAGCACGCAATGGTGCATAAAAGGCATCCAACACTCAGCTACCAGACAGACATTGACCCAAGCATGCAACACATAAAGATGCTACTTAAAGGAACCCATTTCAAAGCGCTTAGAAGACTTTAGGGTGCTGTAGACCTTTTTCTCACTAGTGGCATGTATAGGTCTACAAAGGTTAGCTGAGTTATTTTACACCAGCATCACCCACTAAAAACAGATAAAACAGCAAGTGTTGTTCATAGAATGCAGTGAAGAAAGCAAAATCCATTCTTAAGCTTGTAACCAGCAACTCAGTCAACTTCAAAGACAGCAATTTCACTTTCTACTCGTCATTTAAAAAATCAGACCTAAAAATGCTTTGTCGTTGCCAGGTTTTAGTTTCCATGTGCATGTTGTATTTTCCCTGCTAAGGCATTACATTTGTAGGTGTGATTTTAACCAGCCCCGTTTTATTTTAAATACCTATTTCATGATGAAAGCAAATAAGGACGCCAGCTCTTCTTTTGACGATGGTGAATTAACTGGTTCTTTGGCAAGCTCTTCCTTGCAAAATATGACTGTTCGATGCTGTAGCTAGGATTCCATGTACAGTTTGAGAGCGAACCTCTTCCCAAAAACAGTTTTTTAAAAGATTGAAGGAACAACTTTTTTGGACAAGGAAAAATACTCACACTTTTGGCTTTGATACCTCTGGCATCTCTCTCTCTTTCTCACTCTCTCCATTTCTCCCTCCCTCTCCCTTATCTCTCTCTCTCTCTCTCCCTTCTCTCTCTCTCTCCCCCCCACTCTATCTCTGGCTCCCCCTTCCTACCTCTCTCTCTCTCTCTCTCTCTCCCTTCTCTCTCTCTCTCCCCCCCACTCTATCTCTGGCTCCCCCTTCCTACCTCTCTCTCTCTCTCTCTCTCTCCCTTCTCTCTCTCTCTCCCCCCCACTCTATCTCTGGCTCCCCCTTCCTGCCTCTCTCTCTCTCTCTCTCTCTCCCGCTCTCTTTCCTCTCTCACTTTCTCCCTCTCACAGACTTTGCTTAGTAGCTGGCTACATCAGTACAGCAAGACAGGGGGCGTCAGCAGGACTCTCTCTCTTTCTCTCTCTCACTTTTTATCTGCCTCTGTCCCCTTATTCTGCCTCTATCTTAATCCTCCTCACCTGCCGAAAACCGTGACTTCAAGAAATGGCTCTTACCCTCTTTTCCCTCTTCTTTCCTGCATTTGTTTCCTCTGTGAAATGGATCCAAAAAAAGAAAAAAAGAAAAACACATTGCTGAAAATGTCACCTTTTTCTGACTTTTTTCCCCTTTCAAAGTGCAGCCGCGGGACAGAGACAATTTTTTTCAAAATCTGGCAAAATATATAAAACAAGGCAAAGTGGCCAGATTGGTTTTATTCACACCGAAACACGTTAGTGCCACTTAACAGAATTTTCCAGTTGAAGCGCTACTTTCGTTTGTCGCCTTTCTTTCACCAGCATTGTTTTCCCCTTTCTGGGTGAGGCGCGCAGCTCTGGATCCGAGCGCCAGAGAATACAAGCACTGAATGGGCCCACTGACACTATTTTTACCATCACTTCTGCGATATGTAATTCCTAATGCGGCAGGAGAAAACAGGCAGCTATTACGGATGTACGACGCCATAAAGCGACGTGTGCACGTACAGCCAAGAAGATGTCATCATTTTTTTTTTGCTGTCTGTCAGAGACCTATTTTGAGGCCAAAAAGATAAATATTGGGTCATCGTGCTCCGCAGCTGATTTTGCGATTATTTTGCGAATCGCAAACCGCTGGAGGGTCTGTAGACTAGTGTACTTTAGGGAGGGTACATGGATTAGAGAGAAATTCTCATAGAACACCTGTCTGTGGCAGAGCTAATACGAGAGGAAGAGGAGCCGGTCCCTTGCTGCTCTATACTTTTCCATTAGGTGACGGACAACCCTTCAGCCTTAAGAGAGTTGGGGAGAAATGTGTAATAATTTTCACTCTCTAATTTATGCGGTGATCTGCTCAGAATTTGATACGGGATGTTTTTGACCATATATGATGGTATTGTATGCCTCCTGAGGAAGGTGCAGAAAATAAGAAAACATTCTGAAACGCAGCATTGCACATGTGAATTAAACAAGGTTATCACGTGGTTTATTGCGGGAATGTAGATGTGGGGAATCCGTCAATTTTGAATTCGCTAAACGTGATGAAGGTGGGGGTGTGAGTGAGGCTGAGTAGATAACAGGCTGTATTCATTAGAATCATTTATTATTGTACTGAGAGTCGTAGAGATCAATATTTTAAATTACCTTCTGACATTTATGCAGATAATCATGGAAGAAAAAACTTCGATACTACTGAATTAAAAACTGAGGCATTCATTTTTATATGGAATCAAAAAGCATTGTGCATGCCATGTGTTGTCAAATTTAATAGGGGGCATTTTTTAATCCAGGTTGTACGCATAATGTATTGAAAAATGCTCCAATAGTGGGCAGTATAAGATATTTTATGGAACACTTCCCTTAATGGTGCAATCACTTTAAGACAATTTTCGTCAAAATCAGTCTATGATTCAAGGCTCCAAAGCAGTCGTTCTGATTTGGAAAGATTTTCTTGTAACAGTGACTGTACCATTGAAAATATTGTGCACTTGCAACCAGAGACAAACAGTGACACACAAGAAATATGTTTTACATATTTCACACTAAGGCCCTAATTTATACCTGTGGGTGCAAAACTGCACTAACGCAGTTTTGCACCAAAGTGTTTAGCACCAGCTTGCACCATTTCTCTGCACCAGCCGGGCACCATATTTAGCGCCTTGAGACCCGCACGGGTGAGTAGCGCGCTTTATAAATGTTAATGATTTGATTTGATTTGATGGAATGGTGCAAGCCGGTGCAAAGGGTAGGCTAGCATTAAAAAAATGACATTAGTCAGGTGGGGCTGGTGGTATGGAAGAAGGGGGTTTTGCACAAAAAAATGACATTGGGCAGGTTAGAGTAAAAAAAATGACTCTAACCTGCCTAGTTTCTGACGCAAAATCATCCATACCACCTGACTCTTGTCTTAGAAAAGACAGGAGTCATGTCCACTACCCCAATGGCCAGCACAGGGGACCAGGGTCCCCTGGGGATGGCCATTGCACCCAGTGCAATGTAGGGGGACCCATTTCAGGGCCCCCAATGGCACTTTAAAAAATAAAATACTTACCTGTACGTATCTATACTTTTCTGGGATGGGGTCCCCCATCCTCCGCTGTCCCTCTGGTGTGGGGTTGTCCCTAGGGCCTGGGGAACCATGGAAATAGGCCCACAGGAGCCCTAAAGCCTGTCCTGACCCAGGCATTAAAAATGGTGCAAAGCCCTCCTCCCTCCCGTGCGTGATTTTAGCATGGGGATAAATATGGCGCTAAGGCCATAGAGTCATTCTTTGCACGGGAACACCTACTTTGCATCTCATTGATGCAAAGTAGATTTCCACATCAAAAAAATGACTTTAACTCCATAAATTTGGCACTAGACGGGTCTAGCGCCAAAGTGTAAATATGGAGCTAGTTTTGCACCAAATTTGAGTAAAAAAAAAAAATGATGCAAATTCGGCACAAAACAAGTATAAATATTCCCCCAAGTTGTCTGAAACATCCACTCTACCGATACATATGTCGGGCATGTGAAAGATAAAATCTACTTCCAGTGTAAAAAATTGACGCAGTGGGGGACAGAAGGCAAATGACTGGTGAAAGTTCCCTAGGTGGCGAACTGAGCAAGGAAGATAAAGTGAGCCACTGATTTACCTGAAAGAAAATACCCCAAAAAGAATTCCATTGACCTATCTGTAATCCTAACCTCTCTTAAACCCTCCTATTTAGGATACGCTGAACAAGCCCTGAGCTTCTTCAGCAGTGCCTTTGTCTGTTGTCATCACCGTCACCCCCCAGCCTTCAGAGATCAACAACCATTGCCCAATCTTTTCTATTGTTGGGATCTAATTATAGGTAATATTTACACTAAAAATGTCCCATTTGACCAGCATAAGAAGTGTTTCCTATGGACGGCCACAACAAATTAATGTGCAGGTTACCCTGGCTTTTTACAGACTCCTAAACAGGAATATTGAGGTTCCAACACGCTGGATGTTTAAGGGCAGAAAACTGGATAAATTCACCCGTGTGCACAGATCTGTTGTGCAATGACTTGCACTCGGTAGTTTTATGCCTGTGTGCTGTATTTTGCATTGTTTTAGATGTAATTTCTAGAATTCTGCAAGCCCTGGAGTCTGCTCATTGTTTTCAGAGATCAGCCATAATGATAAGCAACAGAATTGATTGCATGAAGCCAAGGGTCACTTTTCAGTCATTTTTGTAGGAATTCGTTGAAAAGGAGTGATGGATGATCTGACCCTCCGTTCCAGTGGGAGTTTGCACCACATGTTGTGCCCTAATAGTAAAAAAATCGACTCTCTCCACTCGCACCACTCGTCTACGTTCCTCCTATAGTTCTTCTTGTCTGAAGTAATGATCTCCTAAGGGATGGCGCTCTATTTCATGTAGTAGAACGTTAGGTAAAAATATATATGGACTAATGATATTTAGGAAGGTAGCAATTTAATGCAACTGTAATTTTACAGAAATCTCAAGACCTGGGTACTTACCTCAGCTTAACGTTTGTCATTGAACTGCCCTTACCACATAGGTTTACGTAGCCTTGTGAATTATTGGTTGTTTGGTCTATAGTGTCCATGTCCAATTGTGAAAAATAAGCCTGTGTGAAATTCTATGTAAAACCAGCCTAATGTTGTGTAATTCCAAAATTTTGTTTCATACCAAATTATTTCAGTTACTTACATTCGGCCTCGGGTTTTGTTTTTTAATCCCTGGAGGATTGATTGGTGTAAAAAATGTCTTACCAAAGCAAATTATCTTCTTGAAGGACACATTTAGTCTTCCAACAAATGCCCTGTAGGTATCGCACGTGACTTTCCTTCAAGTCTAGTAAAATCTAGAGGGCATCCTAACTCCTTTTATCTTTACGAGAAGGATGTGTTGGCCAAAAGCCGATTTTAGCCAATCTATATTGGGACGGTTTCAAACAGGGTTTTGATGTTTTTATTGCATGGAAGCCACCTCTTTGTAGCAGCAGCACACCATCTTTGTATGTATTTTGTATCTGACTTGCACCCTGCGTGTTGTTTAAATTGGGGCCAACAGTTACCTCTGAATTTCTGGATCCTGGCCTCTTTCCTACTAGGTGTTTTTCCACTCTTTGTGATGCAACTTAGCCATTATTTCACCAATTGTTGGTAGTGGGTTTCTAGTTTCTTTCTACCTTTATTGTGAATTCTGCTGGATCTTTCATTGTTTATTTTTTATGTTCAGGTCCTGTGGAAGGTGGCTCTCGCAGGAGTGGGTCTACCACCAAAACGTGCATCGGCGTTGGAAAACTGGACTGGAGAAAAATTTAAGGATATTACATTAACGTCATATAGTATTGGGACAGATTGCTATGGATGTGTGACAAATTAACGTATCTCGGTGTTTCAATGATTAAGTTTTAAAGTTAAATTTGTCAGACTTGTTATGTTCTTATAAATATACCGATATCATTCAATGCTTTACAGACAAAATGTACCAGTCCAATGTTAAGATTATAATAGTTGTGCCTTTTATGGTGGGGTAATGTGTGGTGTATGATTGGGTTAGTTGGCGGATGTACATGCGTATGTGAGAGACCCAGTAAGGTATATGATTATATATTTGGTTGAGGCATTGTAGCATATCATTGAAGTTCTCTAGGTAATATATATGGATATACATCATTAGGACTCCATACATACTTCATTGTATTTGTAAATTTATATTGGTATACATTTTTCAATAAATGTTACAAATAATTGTGCTTTTTTTGTGCTCCATTTCTTTATTGAAGTTAATTTCAAACGAGGTATTCCCATTTTCTAATATTTAGAGCACCTACATTTTTGTGTCCATGTGTATGATTCTCCCATGGGAGCTGCTCTTTTGATAATAGTAATGTGTGCTGGTCGAAAAGCCTGTGCATCCCGGGGTCCCTACTTTGCCTGGACCGGGGTTTTCTGATGTAACCGAGCACTGTACAATCGTGCTCATGAAAGCAGGGCCACCTTGAGGATATTTTCAGGCTCCAAGAAAGACATATTTCGTACCTCTCTGTTCAGAACTATGCATTTCTTATCAATTTCAGCTTCTTCAAGAACTAACGATGCCAAATATTATTGAATTACACCTTAAACCTTTGGAAATTGAGGTACGCAGTAGATAAAAATGCTAAAGTATATGTATATTATGCTCCTACAATAAAGCTGGAATCTTCAATTAGTCTCAATCACTGGTAAATTACACGGGTACTCCACAGAGACAGAAACAAGCTGATCCTATCCCTTATCGCACTGTTAAACCACTGTAAGGCCGCACTGCTTAGACGGTCCTATGGAAAGTTTCTTGTTCTGTATGACATCATTTTAATGAAGTGGTGTTATGGCGCGAACTGGTAGAACATAGACAGCGATATAGAAAAGCAGATGAAAGACATCCAAGGATGGCACACACTGGGGAGTGTATGGCAGCGCCCTGAAGAACTACAATACTGGGGAACTGTAGGACAGAATCCATAAGGGTGACTGCTTGCGAACTCTGTAAGGGAACTATAGCACAGCACTGCAAGGGTATCTCAACACTGCGTTTTCACGGCACAGCAATAAATCACCATTTGTATAGGATAAAACATCACTTTTAATTAACTAGGACTATGTACTTATAGCAATGTACTGTACAATAGCACTGATAGGGTGGTGTAAGACTGACATGTCAGGGTTGTGTGGTACAGTAGTATGAGGGAATATCTAGGGCACAGGAGGGCACAGCTTAGAGCGGTGAAGGGGCTACTGCATACTCATTTACTCAGGCAGGGCATGTCTGAACAATCCTGCCAGGACTTGGCACTGCACTGTAAAGCGACTGCTGAAGAGCACTGTCACCAGGACAACAGAATAGAAGGCTCACTATTCAGGTTCTATGGGAAAGATCTGGTAATACCAAAGAAAGCACTGCTTTGGTGCTGTAGAAGAGAAGGTATTCGGGTAGTAAGATACAATACTCGTAGCAGAGGGGTAGGTGACGTGAACCCTGATCAAAGTAAGGAAAAGGGACCTTGCTGTCAAGGTTTGAGTAATAAAACTCAGCCATATTTGGGGTGAGTGGGCCATATACACCGTCGGTCCTGATTAGGAGTGGGTGGTAAACTCCACTCCAATTGCAAAGTTTGTGGAGTTTTTACCACTCCGCGCTCTGCTTAGAGTGCAAATTTCTGAAAAACTCTGCATAGCAGAGAGGAGCGGATTTTTTCCTCTTTCTTGCTTGATAAAATTAAGTTGGCAAGCGAGGAGAATCACCACCTCCTAGTGAGATTTCTCAATGCTGGCGGTCGCGACCATCCGTGTTCAAAAATCTTCCGTTCACATTGAGGAAGCTGTGGCTCGAGTAGAAAATCTACTTGAGCGGCAGAAAAGAAGCAGCTCCCTCTTGCGTGGTGCCATTCGCGCCTATTTTTCAGCACAGGACAAACACCCGGCGCTAAAAATCAGTGCGAACGGCGGGGCCTAACGCACTCCACTGCTTCCAGAACTCCGCATAACGCAGTAGAGGTTTTTGTCACTTTGTGGAGTTTCACATAGTGGACCTCTGCAAACTCCACCCAGGTCTAGTCCTGATGCTAGTATACCTGCAAAACAACAGATGATGGACTACAGATGAAGGGCTACTATACCTGCTGCACAAATGTTAGCTACACACCTGCTTTCCAGGGCTTTTCTGCACTGCACTGTTAAGGGAAACATGGGTCAGTCGTATGAGGGCACTGCAGACCAGCACTTTATTGGGAACTGCAGAATAGCACGCTTAGGCCACTGCAGGACTGTTTTGTTTTTTTCATTGTGGCTCTCTAAATTCTACTGGTATGCCCATACCTGGGATTACCTTGAATTAGGAGTCATTTTTCATCTCTCTAAGGAGGCGAAACAAGATGAAACCAGCCTGGGTTGCTTGTGTTCACATTCAGAAGCCCAGCAAATTGGACTGAACGCTATTGTAGCAGGTTTAAATACGATTTGCATTTCAATCTGGAGTGGTACAGTGGGCAAAAAAAAACGTAAAACCTGCATGGCGGAGGGATTAACTACTAGAGGCTGAGATTATGATAGAGAAAGACAGCACTGCTGAGCAGTTGAAGACATTGCTGAAAGGTAACTTTTAGGCAAAACTGTTAGACCTGATAGTACTTTTGTGGCTTGCCTCCGACTTGCACTGTAGGTGGGACACAGGAACACAGGGTCAGGAATCGCTATTTCCATCTTTTATGCCTGCATCTGTAATATGCAGTTTCCAGTAGTGGCTTGCGGGGTGTGAAAGAGATGGGGCGGTGCGGGGTAAGGGGAGGGCGGAATTAACATTAATTTCATTACATTTTTTTTTAAACACTTACGCCGCTCCTCTCCTCAATCGCTGCATGCAGGCACAGGCTCCCAGCCTGCCCTGTGGCCAATCCTGATGCTGCTCAGTGCAGCGTCAGGATTGTCTGGGAGCGCCCAGCCAGGACGCTCCAAGGCAGACTGCGGGCCTATGCAGGCTCTCTCCAGCCCGGCAACTGTGTTGCTGGGCTGGAGAGACCCTACTGTGCATGTGTGTTTGCTGGCCGAGACGGCCAGCAAAAAATACATGCGCAGTAAGGGGGAGTGTTGAGCCCTCCCCTTCACTGTTCACCACCTCCATGGCTCGCCCCTTTACCAGAAAACGATAATAAACCCAGTTTATTATTGTTTTCTGGCAAAGGTTTAGCAGCTGCTGCTGTAGGCGGGAGGTACAACGCTCTTCCGCCCTGGTCTGAATGGCCAGACTAAGGAAATAACACTGGGAACCTGGAACTATTGAACCAAGTCCAGTGTATTTATTCATGATTCAGGCCTTATATCACAGGAAGCATCCATGAACATAAAGACAAGGTAAGTAGTGGGAGGTGAGTCCATGCCAGTGAATTCACAGCCAAGCAAGTGGTGTCAACCATGACAATATCGATCCTCCTGTCCTGGAATTAGGCCTTTAGATTTGTGTTTAAACACTGTCAAGGCACCATGAGACTAGGATTGCCACCTGCCTGGTTTTATACCGGCATGACCGGTATTTACATGTCCTGCTGGTACAAAAATGTAAAAAATCACCTAAAGTAGGTATTTTCCCCCGTATCAGTACATACCTTAAACATTAAGGGGCATATTTAAGAGCCCCTAGTTCCTCCTTGCGCACATTAGCATCATTTTTTTTTTTTTACGATAATGTGCCCCAACGAGGCCAAAATCCCTGCACTATATCTACAAAGTGGCGCAATGCATGCATTGCGCCACTTTGAAGCCCTTTGCAATACATTATGCCTGCGCCGGACATAATGTATGCAAAGGGGGCATTCCCCCGCTAGGGGGGAGGAAAAAATGGCGCAATTAAATCCAAGAGATTTCCTTGCATCATTTTTTTTAGCACTTTTAACGCCTGCTCAGAACAGGCGTTAAAAGGGGCAACCATTGTTTAAAATGGGCCCCTATTTACTCTGCAGGAGTAGCTCCAAAATTTGGGCATTATTCCTGCAGACTACATAAATAGCGTCATAAAAAATGATGCTATTTCCCCCAACCCTGCGCCATGGTGCATGGTATTTTAAATGCGCACACACATGGTGGCCATAGGTGAGGCACTTAGGGGAGCAAGGAAAGTGGCGCTGCACTGTGTGCAGCGCCACTTTGCTTAAATATGCCACTAGGGGAATTATTTACAAGCCCCTTGCTCCGCCGGTGCCTCGATTTTTATATGGGAAATAATGATGCACAAATAAGCCCCTAAATGTTAGAAGACCCACCTTGAAAATGTGTTCCCTAGGTGCCCTAATGACCGCTGGATGGTAACTAAAGTAAGCACTGTCAGAGCGGGCATGTTAAAAATGATTTCAGACATTTCAAGTAACATTCTGCTTAAGAATCAAGGTAAGGACTTTTCAGAATATTAAAATGTGAACAAACAGCCCGTATTTTTGTTTCGGAAGGGACGCAAGTCGATATGTGACAGTTTTGTTAGCGCACGTATGAATAGTGCTGTTAACATGCTAGAGGACAGCACATTTAGCATTCTGTAGCCGAGAACAGATGTTGGGGTGGTGAGGAGTCCCCTGCATGACTCTGGAGACTGTGTTCCACTGCACTGAATACCACATATCACGTTGTAGTGCTGTCCCCCCTCACCTCAGCAGAAACGACAGTCGTGTGTCCGTTGAAGCGATTCTATTATATAGAGAGAGACACATAGTGGGGCTGTGGTGTCAGTCGGGCCAATCAAGTGCGCCCTCCTTTTCATCAGTGACACTACTATCACCTATCCTGGCTGTGGAGGACCGATATTGGTGGCATCAAAAAGACAATGGTAGTCAGACAGGTGCTTTGGACTGTTACCTGTTACATGACAACCGGCCATCGTCTCCTGTGTTTTTATAATTGCTGTGCCAGTGCCCTGCTACTAGCTCCTTCCCCTATCTATGTGGGTAATCAATGACGTAAAATTGTACATCAATTGCATGTGCAGAGGAAGCATGTGGGGAGCATATGATACATGTGGTTGTCTCCGCACGAGGTTCTATTTTCTGTTAGCTATACCTTAGTTGCATCCAAGATGGAGAATTAGAGAAAGATAGCAAGGCAGAAGACTGAAATGCAGGTTACCCCTAGAGCACTCCAGGGATCTTTTGCTTTGAGTAAGTCAAAAGCTGTCACTTCTTGGCACATTAATCTATGGGAGAGGCTACATTATCTCAGGTTAATAGGTAGTACAGTGGGGCATCTCCATTGCCTTTGTGCTCTTCTTCTGGATTTTTTCGGAGACTGCAAGAACTGTCTTCAACTTGGCTATAAAGATTTGACAGAAACTTCCAATCAGTGTGACCTGATTTCCCTGACCGTAACCACGGAGACTCACACCAATAACTACAAGGAGATTCTTTGGCGGAGCTGAGACTGTCATTTTAGGAGAGATAGTGACCCTGCCAGAACTACATCCTCATTAGTCCGACTTAGATCCCCACATCAGGCCAGTTCCCAAAGGAAACTAGCACAAGAGACAGCCCCCAGATTACTGTGAGCACTCTTCCCATGTGTAATGTCAAAGAAATCCTATGTCTCTTATGGACAATGTTTTTCACTGCGTGTACTAACATGAAAGTAAGGTTTATTTTTAAAACTAAAGAAATAGCTCAAGCTTGATTTCTTAATTGTCATCTGGAGCATATTGAGACCAGAGTTTCTAACCCTGCACCGCCTTCCTGAGAAAACATTGGGCTGCTCGGCTCTACTCACCTGAGTGTCAAATGTTAAGTGTACATGGAGTTCAGTTTTGGGCTCAATGCTATAGTGAAGTCCCGGGATACCAGCTGAGTTAAAAGTGACGTGTTGAGATAGGAGTGGAGGGCACTGAGGTCAAAGGGTATGAAGACCAATATAGATTTCAAAATTGGACCAAGTGTCACACCAAAGGCCAATCACCTGAATTCCCAGGACTTCTGTTGAAGCAAAGATCTTCCACCATTTTTGCTTGAGGTTACTTTACATTGAGACTTAGATGTGAGTCCTTAGATACAAACCTAGGATAAAGCCCAAAAAAGCACAAGTATTATTGCTTCAAGGTACCTTGATGGAGAGGCTTAATGTGTATGTACATGGATCAGAAGGGGTTACATAATGAGAACCTGAGTTGCGTATCGGCTACCAAAGAAACTTTGCGATGACACAGTGGTAGAAATCATGAATATAGAAACAAGGACACCACTTGGTCTGAACCCTACGAAAACGCGAACAGTCTAGAAAAATGAGACTTTGGAGACTTAAAAATGGTTACCAAAAAGGAAGTGGTGTCCAGGTTATTCTTTTCACAGCTAGAGGGACGCAGAACTCAAGAATGGTGCTGATAGGAGATAGAGTTCTCTCTCAAGAAGGATCAACAAAGCAAAGCAGACCACTGAGTTTGAAAGCTATGAGCCTCATTTATGAGGCCAATGACGCAGGGCAGAGTATCAAGTGCCTTGCTGCACCACTCTGCATCACTGGAAAAGGACAGAAATGTGCTGTAGCTACAACATATGGTGCATTTCTGTCCTCTTCCTTGCTCTCGCGCACAAATTGCTGCCTAGCGCCAATGCAGGCACCCTTACACCATGGTGCTAGGGTGCCTGTGTTGTGGGGATGATTGTTTTTGTGCAGGAAGGGACAACTCCTGCACAAAAACAATCACAATATGTATTTTCCTCTTTCTATGTGTGCTGCAAAATGCAGCACACATTGAGGAAAAAACAAGAAGAAATAAAGATATTTCTCCCTGTTGTGTCATTCTTACGCCACCCCTGAGGTGGAGTAGAAATCTGACGCATTTCCAGACTTGTAAATCTGAGAATGCATCTTATTCCTTCAGGTTCTAGGGGTGTTCATGGGAACACCCCTTTCACGCAGTGTTCCGCGTGAAAGAGGTCCATGTTCGCAAGGCCATGAAAAGCTGTGCAAGGGGGCTTTGTGTGGCCTTGTAAATATGGGCTGGCACACTGCACCACTGGAGCGTAAAATAAATGGGGCTCTGGTGGCACAGAGTGCCGCTAGGGCCTTGCATATGAGGCTCTATATTTATACCTGTTAATTCTGCGGACCTGCAGATGCTTGACCGCATGGATGTGACTTCATAGCTATGAGGGGGTTCTCCTTACAGTACTCTTTCTATCTCTTAGGAATATGATGAAACATTGCAATGGCCGGTGCTTGTTTAGGGGGAGGGGAGCGTCTTCTTACATTATCCAATGCTTGTTTACTTGAGAATATTGTTGCCTTGACTTATGCTTGTTGCCATTAACAGACTCAGCTTCCATGATACTGGGCTTGTGCTGGCTGGTTCTGGAAAGTCACGAGGAAAGGCACAGACACACTGCTCTTCTTCAATTCAGTGGGCATGGCCAGCAGATATCTAAACTAAGCCCATTCTGGAACCTCTGCATGCTGTAGAGAGATTCTCCTGACTGCAGCATAGTGTCTGGACCTCCTGCCTTCCTGAAGCCTTTGATGCCCCAGTGCACAGCAGTTCCAGACTTCTTGTTCCTATGGAAATGAAAAGACAACATTTTACTCTTCAGTAGAGGTGGTAACGCACCACGCATGCAGTGTTCAAGGCACTCATTCTTACCTAGATAATAGTTTCTGCTGTATTGATTCCTTGCTTTTTTGGGACCTCCATTCCAGAAAGTTCCACTCTTGCCCACATTATTCCTCAGCAGAATTTCAGTCTGTGTATACTCTATAATGTACTCGAGGACATTTCTTGACCAAGTGGTGTTGAGAGAGTAACTTAGAACTTGCGACACATGGGATGTTTGGTTACATATTCAGGGGCATATTTATACTCTGTTTGCGCCGAATGTGCGTCAAAATTTTTGACGCACATTTGGCGCAAACACTGCCCCATATTTAAACTTTGACGCCCGACCCCGCGGACATCAAAATTCCACCATGTGCGTAATTTTTTGGAAGTGGAAAACTGCCTTGCGTTAATGATATGCAAGGTAGGCGTTCCCTTCCAAAAAATGACTTTAAGGCCTGTGCGCCTTATTGCTACTCCAGCGGCATTTTGACGCACAGGAGAGGGTGGGCCTTAAAAAACGGCGCACAGCCTGATGTGCGCTGTTTTTTAACGCCTGGGTCAGGGCTGGCGTTAAGGGATCTGTGGGCTCGGAAGGAGTCCAGAGGTGCCCTCCCCTGCCCCCAGGGACACCCCCTGCCACCCTCGCCCACCCCTGGAGGACACCCATGGATGGGGGGACCCATCCCAGGGAACTAAAGGTAAGTTCAGGTACGTATTTTTTAACGTTTTTTTTAAGTGGCATAGGGGGGCCTGATTTGGGCCCCCCTTCATGCCACTATGACCAATGGCCATGCCCAGAGGACAAAGGTTCCCTGGGCATGGCCATTGGGCAAGGGGGCATGACTCCTGTCTTTTTCTAAGACAGGAGTCATGTCAATGGGGATTGTGCGTCCAAAAAATGGCGCAAGTCGGTTTGAGGCCTGATTTTTGCCTCAGACCTGACTTTCACAATTTTTTTATGCACAACCCCCATTTTCCCATACACCGGCTAACGTCAATCCATAAATAAGGCACCCGCATGGCGCGTTGGAATGGCGTTAGCCGGCTGTGAAATTTATGACGCACAACTGCATTGGCGCAGTTGTGCGTGAAAAATATAAATATGCCCCTCAATGGCACTACATTACGGCCTGTGTGTGATATGTAAAACGAGACAACAAAGTGGACAAGATTACTATTGCTCAGCTTGCAACTACGCATATGCATATTTAACCTTATGTTACCGTGATACTAGTATGCATTAATACTACAACAGTACTATCCTGAATGTTACAAAACCCCACTGAGTCACTAACAAGAAAGTATTTAATCCAACGCTGGTGTGCCGCTAACATTGTTGTATTGTAAATTGTGAAAGATATTATTGTTGTACAGTTGTGCTATGTTTGTCGCATGACTTTTACCCTCCCAGCTAACCAAGCTCACAAGTAGATGTCACAGGGAATTTCTGCTCAACTATACCTTAGGTAGGTGATGGAACATAGGGAGGGAGTGGTTCGTACACTCTAGGTTGACACATCTGAGTGGCATTATCTTCTATTGCCGGATCCATTCAGCTGCCTTCTAGAGTTCTTAGGAAGTCAGATGATCAAAAGTGGGAAGGGGATTAGCACAGGGAGTGTTATCCATACTTAGCTAGTTATTAGTGCATACACTACATAACTGATACAGATCATACTAAGCAGTCACTATTTATCACAGGGAGTGCCAAGGAATTAAATCAGCTGGACGAGACCTCCTATGCGGCTCACCCAACAACCTGTGCAAGGTCATCTCTCTCTCTCATCCAATTCCGTTTTCCTCAGTACATCTCAGTACTGGTCACATGAACTTCATGACCAGGGCTCGCACGCCCAGCTGGAGTTGGGAATCAGCAGCCTAGGTCAACATTGTGTCACTATGGGGCAAACTAGTCAAAGCTTGACAATAGCCTGTCATGCAAGTGTTTTTGTGAATCCTTCTAGAAAATTACTGAGTGTTTTCCTGCAAATTAGAAGGCATCTCCGTGCAAGACTAGACCAGGAAACTGAAGGTTGGCTAATCTAACAAATCAAGCTTTAGAGCCTTCCTGAAGATTGAGTGTTTCATGTCAATTAGGATGGTGTTTCTAGCATGAACTGAGTCAGGGAGTGGAGGCCTTTAATCACGTGGCACCATAGCTGAACAAATAAACAACAAGCAAGAAGACAAGGTGACCTTGAGGGCTGCAGGAAACAGACGCTTTTAACTAATCAGCACCAGCTGTTAGGACAGTTGCACAAATAAACAACAGACAAACATAAGGCTACATTGAGGACACATAAAATGGAGGCCTTAAACTAATCAACATCACCTCCTAAGGCTGTTGAACAAATAAACAACACACAAGCATAAGGTAAACTTGAGATCAGCAGGACTGGGAGGCTTTTTCTGATCAGCACCATCCATTTGCATTAGCACATAGGTAAACAGATTTTGGAAAAAAAAATGCATCCAAACTAAAGTACACAGCATGCATAAATAAAGTGCACAGCAGAGTACATAGCTAAAAAATACGGAAAAGTGAATAGCAGAGTACAAAGCAGCTGCCCAATTGGAAAACAGTGAAAAGTGCATAGTAGAGTTTATGGCATCTGTCCATCTAGAAAACAGCAACTACAAATGAGGAACAAAAAACACAGACAGACTTGGATATGACACCGATGAGTGATACAAGCTCTGACTCAGAAGGAGACGATTGCAAGAAACTCTGGGGCGGGATCAGTAGAGGCTACCCCCAGAGAAGAGTTCAATATACTCTGATGTTTGGAAGTCTCCAGGTACAGACTTCACCTAGACTGTCCCGTCTGAAAGGTATCAATTCATTTCATCTAGGCGCTTCATCAAATGTCTCCCCGCTCTTGGGTGGCAAAGGGGGAGCAGGGCAGGCAAGAAAGGCAGAAGTGTGCTCTAATTGCGTCTGTCTTTTCACTGGTACCTAATTACTGCAGCTGCATGCTCCCAGGTGTGCCACAAGCCCCAAACATTCACAGAATACACTTAAAGGCACAGCACCAGTGAAATTGTGCCTGTGACATAGGCCATCAACATGCTGACAGCTGTCAGAAATACAGATAATCATTTATAAGGTGCTGGGCACTGAAAAAAGGGACATAAAACTGTGGTGAAACTCAACTCCTGTCCCGTAGAGTTAGCTTTGACATTTGTATAAAATAAATGTGTAATAAGTGCTTGAATGATAGGTGTTATTACTAAACTCAATGGCAAACATTTTTCTCAACTTGTGGAGGATGAAAGGCAGATTTGGACTGCTTAGCTGTAAACCAGGGTTATCCAGCATAATTCCAGAAGGTTCCCATCAATATAAGATTTACAGACAATGCATCCAAATAAATTCAGTTTTCATAGCAGCTGTCCTGAAAATGTGTCCTGGAACTAGCCCTCTTTGCCACCTAAAGAACACCCCTGTGCTATACACATGTACCTGCAGTGGGTTCTGAACCCACTAAGGTATCCTAACTTCCGATTTCAGTATGTTACTGCAACCCTCCTCTGGATGTGCACAGTGGCACAAACGTTTGGAAATTATGAACAAATGTTGGAACAATTAAAGTCATTACCCAGTGGTCAAGCAACCAGTTTGATTTGATTCTATGGTAAAAAAGAATGGGTTCTGCTCCAAATAGCAGCGCAGGAGTGTTGCAATGTGAGCCAGGCACCGCAGTGGGTTCTCTTGCCAGACATCAATCTTTCCCACTCTAATCTGTGGTGCATCTCTAAAATACTTAGCGACTGCTAAGATAGTTCTGTTGTTACAAGTCATGACCATCAAATAAAAATGAGCGCTTTAAATACAATGCGTATGTCTGTTTGAGGACAGAGCACTTACCCAGCTGTCCCCTCAAAGTGCTGTGATGTTGACATTGCAAAATCACGTTTGACAGTGATTGCGCCAAGGTGTGCTGCTCATTTTGGCGCCCTTCTGCATGTCCACGTTACTGGGTCATACACTGCTAGTCACTCAAATACACTATGCCTTAAAGAGTCACCAGACAGTCTGTCATAACCGAATTCCACTAGATGTATTCACACCATAATCACGCCTCTCACAGATCCATTAATTATGACAAGCAGAGTTACAGCTACTGAAACCCATCAATCATGTTGGTGGAAACATAAAAATATTACAAGATTGGTGACCTTTGCATTGACAAGCGATTGGCTAGAGAAGCTCCTCGTACCTGCTTATAGGTTGTGTTTTAGGATTGGCTGAAAATCAGGTTGATAGCTGTTCATTTACCGAAATAGTGTACCTTTACTGGCACAGTGTTGTGCTACTGCACATCCCCTGAGACTCCGGTCAATTGGTGTGCTCGAGCCCCTTTGCAAACATGACAGTCACTTTTGCTCATTAGTCTTGGTAAGCCTGTAGTCATCATCACCACTTGATGCCGTCGGAAGATTCCACCTGTGCCCTTAGTATTGGATAGGTGGTGTTAAATAAACTCTGAAGGCAGGTTTAGCCTGAGTGGACTCCACCCAGCGGCAGCTTCCAATCTGTACCCAATATGTTGCTGAATCCATCTGCATATAATTGAATCACAACACAAGAGAGACTCACCAGTGTGCTGATAAATTCCACCGGTGGAGCGGTGGAATTTATCAGTAATTCCACATTACAAGAATAATATGGGATTCCAAAATTCCGCCCACCCCTACAAATTGATAGATTATCAGAACTTGCTTTGGTTGACATGACAAGGCTTGCATAAAGATCACGTTAACAGAATGCTTATAGTAGTTCTAAAGAACTGCATGTTTTTTTTGCTGTGCGCCAGCTAAGCATGTTCTTGTGTAAGCACGTTGGTTCTCTTTCAGTAAATTACTATAATTCTGAAGCAAATAATCACCTTTGTGAGTTGAAATTGTCCAATAACAATTTTCTAGCTTCCTTCCAGGAGGATGAGAAGTATTAATTAACATGGTTAAGTCAGTTGACATGAATATGCAGAAGAAATTCACTGTGGCAATGTTTCATGTTAAGTTTGCTTTCTCTCAGTGGCTAGATTATGTATGCAGTTCACTAATCACACTCATTTGGATAGTGTTTGCAGACTAATAATTTGATTGGTTTCCATACAAAAGTTTTATAAAAGTTTATAAAAGTACATCCCATTTATTTCATGTCATGCTATGAATTTATGCATTTCTATTTTCTGAAAACAGCAGAGGAACACCTTTAATTTCATTATAGGTGAGGGTGATGTGGGATGTACCTGGTGTGACTTACTACTCCATCATGCTACACTTGCAAAACAATGGTGTTAGACTTTTTATCCTTGGCGTGGTCTCCCTTAACTTTTTGCCTCTGTTTCCCAGGTTGTGGATGTATGCTGGACTCTGTTTTGGCTGTTTTTATTACTCTGGGCACTTTACCAATGCTAACCAGTGCTAAAGTGCAAGTGCTCCTTTACAAAATGTGTATGTAATTGGCCTATCCATGATTGGCATATTTGATTTACTAGTAAGTCCCCAGTAAAGTGCACTAGAGGTGCCCAGGGCCTATAAATCAAATGCTACTAGTGGGCCTGCAGTACTGGTTGTGCCACCCACGTAAGTAGCTCTGTAATCATGTCTCAGACCTACCACTGCAGGTCTATGTGTGCAGTTTTAAATGTAAATTTGACTTTGCAAGTGTACCCACTTGCCAGGCCTAAACCTTCCCTTTTCTTTAATGTAAGGCACCCCTAAGGTAGGTCCTAGGTAGCCTCAAGGGCAAGGTGCAGTGTATGGTTAAGGTAAGACATATAGCAATGTGTTTTATATGTCCTGACAGTGAAATACTGCTAAATTCGTTTTTCACTGTTGCAAGGCCTGTCCCTCTCATGGGTTAACATGGGGGATACCTTTAAATATGATTAAAGTGTAGATTTCCTTTGGGAGCGGATGGACATGTGGAGTTTCGGGTCTCTGAGCTCACAATTTAAAAATACATCTTTTAGTAAAGTTGATTTTAAGATTGTGTGTTTGAAAATGCCACTTTTAAAAAGTGAGCATTTTCTTGCTTATACCATTTCTGTGTCTCTGTCTGTTTGTGTATTCCCTATCTGGGTCAGTTTGACAGTTGCACCTCACACTAGAGAGTGACACAAAGCGGTGTAGTCTGCATTTCCTGATGAGTCATCTGTGCGGGGAGGGAGGGAAGGAGTGGTCACTCACACCTGAAAGGGCTGTGCCTGCCCTCACACAATGCAGTCTCCAACCCCCTGGTGAGTGTCTGAGGCCTGGCCTGGGCAAGGCAGGATTTCACCATCAAAAGAGACTTTGCTTTGAAGTAGGCCTACTTCAAAGGAAAAAATGGGTATAAGAAGGGCACCCAAAACCACAGACTTTAGAACACTTCAGGAAACCAAGAGTAACCTCTGCCTGGAGAAGAGCTGAAGAGCTGAGGAAGAAGAGCTGCCCTGCCAGTGACTGTGCTTTGTGGAGCTATCCTGCAGTTGCTGCTTCTGCCTGTGCAAGAGGACAAAGACTGAACTTTGTGCTGCCTTCCTTCTTGTGAAGATCTCAAAGGGCTTGATTTAGAGCTTGCCTCCTGTTGTTTGAAGTCTCAGGGACAGCAAAGACTTCTCTCGGCCAGCACCTAGAGTCTCTGGAGAGATTCCTACTCTGCCAAGTGGTGCCCATGCAGTTCCAGGGACCCTGAAAGGAGAAGCTGGCAGGCCAAGAGTGAGAAATCCAAGCACAGAACGCCGTGCGGGGAAAGGATCGACGTGACTCCGATCTGCGGCTGAAAAATCGTCATGCCCCCGGTTTCGCGGCTGAAAATTGATGCTCGCCTGCAAAGCGACCCAAAGATCGACGCCCAGGGCTGGAGAAACAATGCACAGCATTGCTGACGGAGGCTGGTGAGATCGCAACCTGTGCTGCGTGGTTTTCGGATCATTGTGCAGCTGATTTCTGACGCAAACACCGCTGGGCATGTAAAAACAATGCAAGGCCTGCCCGGACCCGAGAGTGCTGACCAGATCGATGCATTGCTCTCCTGTGGAGAGAATTAACGACCCACACTGACCCGACTAAAGAAGAAACGACGCAAGGTCTCGCTCGTGAGTAATGTCGACGCATCACAAGACTTTTTGGACGCACACTCGCCTGTGCTGGGTTATTTTGGACGCACCCAAGGTACATTTTCACACTAACAGCGTAAGTGTGTGTTTAAAATTACATGAAGACTCATTTTTAGTGATAACTTGACTTGTGTATTGTGTATCATGGGTTTTTGTCATTTTGGTCTTGTTTTGTTTAGATACATATTTTCCATTTTTCTAAACCTGTGTTGTGTCATTTTGTAGTGCTTTCATTAAGTTACTGTGTGTGTTGGTACAAATTCTTTACACCTAGCACTCTGAAGTTAAGCCTACTGCTCGTGCCAAGCAACCAAGGGGGTAAGCTGGGGTTAGATGAGGGTGATTCTCTTTTACCCTGACTAAAGTGAGGGTCCTTGCTTGTACAGGGGGTAACCTGTCTGCTAACCAAAGACCCCATTTCTAACAAATGGGTTAGTGAAATACTTTAAAATATCCTGTTGAACATGATCAAAACTGTTCCTAAAAACCGCCAGAGGAAATGGAAGCTTTTCTTGCTTTGTCCCTTATTTACCTACGTAGAAATTCCACAGGAGGTGGTATGACTTTGCCCCTCAGAGCTGTGTCTCCAATCCATTATGTGGTGGACTGTGCTCTGGGCTTCAGGAAACTAAGAGCACAACTAATGAACACGGTGAACAAAAACCTTCAGGCTAGCCAAAAGCTAATAAATGAGTGGTATGACTAGAACAAATGCTGACTGAATTTCCAAGAGGGTCGGGAGCCCTCTTCATTTGATATTCAAGCCAATTTGCCTTAGGCTTTGGAGGACAGCGAGTGGTCCCTGCAAGGTGGTTATGAAAAATTCTTATTTAATTCTGATCTAAACTATCAATGCTTCATTACAGAGCGCTTAATGGACTTTTCATGAGTGCCTTGTTAATATGATCCCTCACTTACTCTGCACAGTGCCCTAATAATGAAGTCCAACAATCAGGGCATACTAAGAGTTATCAATTGGGAGACATTTTCCACCTGCTTTGAGCAGGTAGAAAGAGTCACTGGAATAGGCACATGGTGTGTGTGGGGGAATTGGGGGAGTGTGTCTAGAGGTTCAAGGCAGTCTTCTGTCTTTCTCGAGGGAACCTTGTCTGCTCCCTGTGCTAGTACAGAGGCTGGTGAGGGGTTGTCTGCACTGCTGCCTCTTTTGGATCCCAGAATTATCTGGTCCATACAGTAGTTTGCAGACCCAATAATTTCGGAGCCAGAGACACTTGTCATTACAAGTGACATAGTTCCACTACAGTTATTGCTCTGGGTGTAATTGAGTTACACCAGTTATAATGAGGACCTAAGTCGCAATTTAATATCAGTGTGCACCATAGCTGGTTACAAACATACATAACAACCTGAGCCATCTTCCTTGTTACACTCATTGCTTATTGTGGAGCATCAGCACCTGAATCCATGCAACTCAACTGCCCTACAAAAGGATTTTCTCTAAATGCTAGATTTTACTTTTCAAGTACCTCTTTTTACATTTCCGAGGGCGTTATGAGATTCTCAAACTTGAGAAAGGTCTTATGTGTCTCCTAGGTCACATGATGCCATAAACACAAGTGCATCATCACAATTTTGCTAGACATTCTGTATTGTTCCACAAGTAGAAAAATGTGTCTGAAAGCATTTTTGGGTTAAGAATTAGTGAAATAAAGACACTGTCAGAGTTCTTGAACTTTCAGAAGGTCTGGATTGTTCAGTATACTGGAAAGCAAGTGGTATGAGAATCATGGCTGGAAATTTGGCTGTTTGAGGCATGTATGTTCTAGAGTGGCAATGGTGCATAATATTAGGGACAGGCAATTACCCTTTACACATAGGAACAATGTGAATACTATCAGTAATAAATGCCCCCCCCATTTAGTCCACCAGGATTTGTTTGGAAATTACTTTTTACAGTGAGTGAGTCTCACTGCCTGAGTCTCACCAACTGTAAATTTATGGTAATTGGAATGAGCTTGTTAACCACCTGTGTCTGCCTCTTAAGATAACTCAGTTGCTGGGCAGCTAGAGTATGAGGCACTGGGTTAGTTACACATGAACATGTGTGCTCACTCATATACACACATGTAAGCTCCATGGTTGAGACTATTGTCAGCCACAGCCTGGTATCTGTTTAGAGGCAGCCCGGCATCAAAGGGATTCTGAAAGAATGGCGCTGACCCGGGTGGACCTTACAATACGAGTGGGCATTCACAGTGCAAGCCTATAGTGCTCACTGGAAAATCTGTGGCGCTTTCATTGTTTTTATTCATATAGACGAAATATACCGTAAAGTACAGTTTAACTCCAATTAGGCCCACAGGGTCCATCAAGACATCCAACTCGGGTTTAACATGCACCCCAAGTTTGAAGTTTCAGTGTCCAATAACATACAGCCACACCTTGTGGTACTTCAGGGTTGTTCATATTTCTTTGTTTCAGCTCATAATCAGATTCCAGGTTTTTGTTCACCTTACTGGGCAAAGTCAATTACTCTTCTCCCCAGCAGAGAGAATAAAGGCCTCCCCACACAAAAGGAGAAAGTTTCAGGCATTGACTCAATTTCTTGGAAAAGAAAGCAGTGCAGGGGGAGTCTATCTGATAATTAGCTTGTTTAAATGCAACTGGGCAAGGACATCGCAGACCCTGTAGAACAAAGGAGAAGGCAGCACCGGGTGGCTCGCCTTTAAAAATGTGTTGGTTTAAGATCAGGCAGTGATGTCAGCGAATAGAGGAGCTGAGGCTCTCAGAGGAGCTCTTTCCAGAAAATACTTGAAGTTGCCATTGCGGATTGTCCCAAAATGCTGTGTTGGAGGATTGGGATGATGTTGCACCTAAGGATTGTCTAGCATGCCTGGCTCTAAAACTTTCCACCCAAATGTAAAAACCCCTGCACAATGGAGAGACAGTTGAGAAGCTGGGAGGTGACAACTGCTTTAAGGATGACCAGCTGGAAGGAGAAGCCACCTGATGTCTTGCAAAGGTGGACTAAGGACTTTGAGTCAACTGACCTCTATGAATACGATGGGTCTCTCCCGGGCAATTTGCACTGGCCACCTTATGCCCCCTGAGGACCATCTGTGAAAAGGACCGGCTGGGGGACACTGGATGGCTCCCCTAGTACCTCTATGAAACAGGTCTTGACTAAAGCGCCGCCCCCCTGAGGTGTTCTTCAATACGGCCAGAAGACTCTGAGGCCTGGGAACTATGGACAGGAGGGTGTTCTGCTGGCTGATCTCAGAGGAATTGCGAAAAATACCCCCTCCAGCAAGAGAGAAGCACCAGGAGCCAGGCGGAGGAAAAGGCTGGGGTAGGGAACTAGAAATTCAGCTCCCCTTGAAAGTCACCCGTTTATAAGCTAAGAGGACTAATGAAATTGCTTCTGGTGATTAGGCCTGGCAACCAAGAGCAAAACAATCCCAAGATGAGGAAAATCAGCCTAACGGTACTCAAGATATATTTATTCAAAGATTTGGACTTTTTTAAGTTGCACAACGAAAAATGGAGCATGCACTGCTACTTCTATAATTAACTGTCAGGGGCACATAATTCCTGCCCAAGGGCGGTAGCAGAAAATAAACTGTTCCCACCAAGTGGGAAGAAAAGCAAGGGGATTCCAGCTCCTTCCAAATGTGGAGATTTGTGGAGGTTGTGGGGACCTATGCTCTACTCCTCACTCCCCAAGAGCCCCAAAGTCTGTGGGTGCTCTGTTGGGGACCTGGGCACCCATCAGTAAGGAAAAATGAGAAAGGAAAAGTGGCACAAGCAGCAGGCTTACTTGACAAAAAAGCAAAAAGATGGTCACACAAAATTCATCAAACTGGGACCTAGAGTGCCCCATAATTCCCCTTGTGGGCTAATTTGCATATTTTCGCCTGCATTCGTCCTCAAAACTGTGCAAGGGCACCACCAACATATTGCAAGCATGTTGTAGGGGGCTGCATAAGAGGCAGCAGTCTCACCCGAGCAGATGGTTTTAGAAATTCATTCTAAGACTTAGGCCACATTTTATTCAGACCCCAGGAGAGGCTTATTATTGATGTACGCACTCCTGGAGTTGGAAAGTTATTTGCAGGCTCTGGCGTATGAGGGAATTTCTGTGTTGAGGAGATCCTGTGGTTGGTTTTATGGCTGTATTTTGCAGCTTGAAAAAAAAAGTCATATTATTGCAAATTCTTTACTGATGATATGCTGATTTAGCAATAAAATGTTCCTTTTTTAACAGACACCTTTGACTAGTAGTATCCCTTCAATTAATTTAAATGGTGTAGTATGATTCAAACACGATATGTAACTATAAATATGATGACATCCTGACAAGGGTAGTGGGCCTTCCTGATAGACACTGGCATCCCTTATTATATATTAATTGCCAAAGCATAACATGTGATTATTGTTAATAATGTGATGACCCTCCGGACAAAGTCAGTAGCCCTGCCCTATTAAAATGACACCTCTTTATAGTGTGTCGCTTCACCTTGTATAGGTGGATGTTTATTGTGATTGTGGTTTTCAGGAGTCACTAGTGTTGTATGTTGATATAAAGGTGTCACCGGAGTTATTTCCATCTACCTGATGGACATGTTGGTTAACTTAATTAGTAGTATTTAGTAGTGTATGTGTAATAAAACAGTTTTAATGTTTAAAAGAAAAAAAATGAGTGGGGAATAATTTATTGAATGTTGTCGTTGCATGCCAGCAAATTGAGATTGCCATCCCACACCACACTCGCTGATTGGGTATTGCACTGCTCTGCGTTATTACCATAAGAGAGTCAAGGGGACCATTTGAACCCAGCAATAATACATTTCTTCATTGATTACTTGGGAAGGACTCACATGTTTCAAAATTAATAACCCAGTTTGTTACACTACCTTGTGGCTTATAAACCATGTCACATTGATTACGAGATGTCAGTGATGCATAACACACATGAAGGCACTTGTCTAAGGGTAAGGGTAAGTCTTATAACAACAGTCTCACCCAGAGTAGTAGAATTAACGAAAAACAGAAAAATGAACTCCTAACACCACAGGGGTCAAGATGCAACCTCAAACAGCGTCATATCAGAAAAACATTGGTTCAATGAAGCATTGTTATCCTATGTGAAAAGATTATAATTTCTTCAAGACTCTGTCCACTTAGTATGGCTTTATTTCTTGTCCCCGTGTAATGAAAAGAGGTGCCATTCAGGTGCTACAAGTGATCAACTATGCTGTCATACAACTGCAAATTACAGTAGTACCTCATTGCCAATGGATGGAATAAGTGGGGATCTATGGGTTTGAGACCACGCAGCTGAGAATCTGCCGTACATGTTAAAACACATAAAGCATCTTTGAAAATCAAATATCCATCACTCAAATGTGAAGATGGATTCACACCAATAAAATAATAAAGGTCTTAATGTGCAAAAGAATTAGTCCATAGGTATAGTTCCAGGGCTCTGTTAATAGAATAGAACCACAACGGCCCAATGTTCAGTGGTAGAGCACTGTACACACTTGAACATGAGATCAGTCTCTGCTCAAACTGGCCTTCAAAGTCACAATTTAAGGGTCAACTGGTGCTAGAAGCGGGCTAACTCCCGCAGTACTTTGGCCAGCAGTACCAAACTTAAGGTCGCATTTCTCTTAAAGGAGAAAAGACGGTGACATGGAGATCAAGTGTCACTTAGAGAGACTATCAGGGTTCATCTCAGCCTTCTTCAACTTAGGACAATGTACCTAGATTTGAGAGTGTCAGAGAAGATTATGTAAGGCAAAAATAAAATAATAGTGGCTTGGGTGTTTCACCATCAATGGATTACTCTCTTGACAATGCAAGATGTCATCTATGTAGGTTTTGTTTGGAAAGAGTTTAGGAGAGTGGTTAAGCCATTCATGCTAGTGGGTTTATAACTGTACATTTACATGTATTACAGGATGAGATAAGTGCTATAGTTGTTGAGTCCTGAGAATCTTTGATATTGTCTATTTCCTTCTTGAAGGAGTTGACCACATTGAACTTGTCTGTGAGATGTGTTAATGTAGCTGATGTTTGACGGCATCTAACACTGCTCTGAATATATTTGTTATTGAGTTGATGATGTTAATGTAGTAGGTTGCTTTTGCCTCGGTCATGAATTTGTGACATAGAGAGTATAGTGTTTTTAGTCGCTTGGGTTCGGGTATTTGAGTTCTTGCTGGATTTGTGATGCCACATCTTGACTTCCCTTTAGATGTGGTGTTTGCTGTCTATGATCTCTCTAGTGTGCCAAAGTACTGAGGTCTTGCTATCTGTACAGTAGTATTCCATGGGAGCATGGACACCAACATTGGACGTTTTGTAAATTTTTTATATTTTTGTGCGTAGATCACATATAAAGAATGTGGTCTTACCTTTGAATTTACATATGTACACTGACATGATACTTTTGCCCTCCAACAATTTTTTGTATAAATTGTTGAACGGTGCACTTTATTTTCTTATGCTAAGTAAGCCTCAGCTCTATCTAGTTCAACAGGATGTTCATTGCTTTATTATTTCTGCTGCACACAGTCAAGCAAAGTCATGTTTGATTATTTCCTATTGATGCTGATATTGAAGGAAGCCTTCTATAATGGGCTCAGTATGGTATATTTCAAGGTATCTTCCGCCTGCATGCAGCATTGCATTAATTCAAAGTATTTCACTGGTGTGTTCGTAACTAGTTAGTTCTGACCGCTCTGGAAGGCAGTAGGTCAGAAACAGGCAGCACTAATATGGGAAACATCCTGAACAATGCGTTGGGAACAACACAGACGTTTCCCACGCAAGTGTAACCACGCTTGCCGGAACAATGCATGGCTTTTTCTCTGCCTTAACCACACATGTGCTGAACTACGCATATGCGTGGTTAAGGCAGAGAAAAAGGCAGAGTGGATCGAGAGAGGACACTGTCAGGTAAGTGGGGTTGGGGCAGGGTCGGGGTCGTTTTTATTGGTGGAGTGGATAAAGGGCTTGGGGTGGAGATGAGGGGGTTGACCCTTTTTTTTAGGGGCAAGGGTGGGGGTGTATGGGATATTTCTATAAGGGTAGGACTTTGGGTAGGGGGTCGCGCAGGGTTGGGGTAGTTTTTAGCGGTGGGGTGGATAAAGGGCTTGGGGTGGGGGTGTTGGGCTATTTTCTTTTTAAGGGTTGGGGGTCGGGTAATTTTGATTTTAGGGAGGGTGGGGGGGTCGGGCTAGTTTTGTTTTAAGGAGTGGGGTGGGGTTTAGGGTAGTTTTGTTTTTAGGGTGGATCGGGGTTGGTTGTTTTTAGGGCTCAGGGTGGGTGAGGGGTGTTGGGATGGTTTTGTTTTTAGGGGCGGGGTTGGGGCATCTGGGTAGTTTTGTATTTAGAGGCGGATGTGGAGTCGGGGTACTTTTGTTTTTTAAGTGGGTGAAGGTGTCGGTCATTTTTAGGGTAGGTGGGGGGTTGGGAAGGTTTAAGAGCTCTGGGTGGATGGAGTATCGGGGTAGTTTTGTTTTTAGGGGTGGGGTTGGGGATCAGGGCAGTTTTGTTTTTCGGGGTGGGTGGGGGGTCAGGGTAGTATTGTTTTTAGGGCTGGTGGGGGGTTGGTTGTTATCGGGCGGGTGAAGGGTCTGGGAAGGTTTTAGGGCTCAGGGTGGGTGGGTGTGTCAGGGTAGTTCAGTCTTTAGGGGTGGGGTGGGGGTTTGGGGTCGTTTTGTTTTTAGGGGCAGGGGTAGGGGGTCAGGGTAGCTTTGCTTTTAGGGCGGGTGTGGGTTGGACTAGTTTTGTTTTTAGTGCGGGTGAGGAGTCGGGGAAGCTTTGTTTTTAGCGGTCAGGGTAGTTTTGTTTTTAGAGTGGGTGGCGAGTCAGGTAGTTCAAGTATTAGGGGTAGGGTACTTTTGTACTTTAGGGTTGGTAGGGAGGTCGGGTAGCTTTGTTTTTAGGGCAGGTGGGGGTCGTGGTAGTTTAAGTATTAGGGGTGGGGTACTTTCGGGCAGGTGGGGGAGTGGCATGATAGAACCATGCATGTTGTTCATACACCTGCCTTTATTAGGCATGCTTTTACGATGAAAAATCATTGTAAAGGCATGCGTGGTAAAGGCATGCAAGGAAACAACACAGTCATTATTCAGACTGTGTTGTAAAGGCATGCGTGGTTCCCACATGCGTTGTTCCATCATACATCTCACTAATATTCAATAGTAGGATTGTGCTTAGGTGGTGAGGCTATGTGACACTGTACGACACTCTATAACTCTATGATTTGATTTACTGAAATGTATTCTGCACTTTCAATATATGAGAGGATTTCCCATATAACCTCACGAATCTTGGCGTGAGCCAGATTCTTCTTGGAATCTGTTGGGTTCTACTAGGGATGCAGTCTGTTTCTTTACTGATTTTATTGGGCACTTTGGACTTATCATGTTGCCTTGATTTTGCTGGTTTTATGTACTGATGGCCTTTGTGACAGTGACTTTATGCACCTGCATTCTAACTATGTTGTATTGAACTCTTTGAATTTTTATAATAAATCTTTTACATTTTTCATTCCACCCTAGAAGCCACTTATTGTGTCAATCCATCCTTATTTTCCTGTATTTTGGTTTGTACCTTATCTTGGGACACATTGTCTCATGAAATTGAGGTTGAACACTGTCCTGATCCACCCACAAATGGGCATGGTATTGAGATGACTTCCTGAGATATAAGATTTTAGGGGTATTTCCTCACCCACACTGTTGTGCAGAAAACCCAAGTGAATTTCTCTTGTCCACAAAGTTGTGCAAAGTCTGGAATCTTTGGCTCGATGACAGGGGAAGAAGTTTCCTAAATTTACCCAACTTTGCTCAGGCTAGTATTAAACCTTTCCAACCAGCTGAAAGTCAGATTTCTGCTATGGGATCTGTATTAGAAACCTGTGGCAGCTAAAAGCATTTCTTACAATACACAGAAAAAGTGACATGATGCCGGAAGTGAAGATCAGCAATGTGAGGGGCGTGTGGGGCAGTGTCTGTTGAACATGAAGTGGTGGGGATTTTGTTGTGGTTCTAGAGACCCAGCAAGGGACAATGCATTGATAAGAGACTCAAAATTATGTAATGGGTAGGGCTTGAGTTGGGACACAGGTAGTCAGGAGAGCCTGATCCTCTTCTACAACGAGAATTGTTTCAGGGTTCCTGAGGTTGCTCTTTTTTAAAAACTTAGCATAATGTTTTCAAAAATCTCCGAAATGGTGATTCTCCTTAATTCACATCTAAGTAGTGTAAATTGTCAGCTGGGAGTTGACATTTATGGACAGGTTCAATGAGCAGTAATGCATCATAGAGCTATGTGGCTGCCAATGTGCCGACCTTACATAGGAACTGTCAGAAGGGTATGATATTGTAGATTTTCGAGTGCATGACTAGGAGTGGGTGTCTGATAAATTGGACATTGAGAAAAGGACAATATTGTGAGTTTTGTCGTAAGAGTGGGCCAGTTGTAAGATGTATTGGCTAATGTCAGGAGGCAGCAGAATGCTTCTTTTATAGTCCATGTGGCTGCATCCACAGGAACTGTGAAGTTCCCAAGAAAACAGTTCCTTACGTTGTTGACAAAATCTGATGTTATGAGATCAGAGGTTTCAATACTGAAGATGGTGCTGGATCCAGGGAATCAGTGAATCAGATAGAATAGGAACGTCTAGGACAGTGAGAGAAGGGCCATGAGGAGTTCAAAACACGTGGCTGAGGATTGAGAGCACATGGCAACGTGGATCTGTAGATGATTAAAAGATCGTGTCATGTTTTATGTGGGTGATCAACGTTTTGAATGTGGTATCTTGACTAGAGATGTGAAAAGGGAAATACTTTACCACCAAAGTCCTTCAAAGTTGCTAAAGTATGCCTCAGTGAACAGAGGCAAAGTTTCACCACCTTCTTTGAGGTAATGTTTATCTTCCCAACAGAACAACAACAAGGTGTTTCCAGCCAGCAGCATGTCCTGCTTGATTCTATGATAAGGACTGGGGAAGTGCCTTTGATGTAGGGGGAATCTGGACCATAGGGAAGGGGGAACTAGCATAGTGGTAGGCAATGTGGACGTGGGTGCCAGTTGCTGATGACGGGCTGGGTGGCAATGGTTGAAAAGGGCTTCAGAAAGCTGGCATTGAAGAATGAGTGGTTCTGGAGGGAGGACTAGGGACTTTTGGCAGGGGTAGGACATCTGACAAGGGACACAGCAGCAGTCCCATCCTCACTCATTAGCTATTTTCTAAGAGCACCAGGGAAACATTTATTTTGCTGCATAGGGCCAGAGACGCTACCCTTTTTTATCTTTGCAATTTTTGAACTTCACTTAGCCTGCTAATTCTTTAACAAATATGAAAAATTTGCGTGTAAGTGGGCCTTGCAACTTCACACACCGTCTTACTGTTGTTATTGCTGTTGAGCAAGGCTATTCTGTAAAACGATTATCATATTTTCGTGTAAATGCAATTTCAGTTCTGTTGCACTGAAAGGAAGCGGAGTCAACTGGCAGTGACATTAACCAGTTAAGGAACATTAAAAAAAAATCCAGTCTGTATGTGGATGTCCTGTTTAAAGTTAAACGACCTGTTTTCTTCATCAACAACAAATAAACTAAAGGCGAATAATATTTATTGCAGTTTAACCGTGAGGGATTCACTCCGCAATCACCAACAATGTCAAGTCCCTCCCCTTCCACATTAGCAGCCACCGCTTCAAAAATGAACATCATTTTATCCCATATGTGCTTCTCTGGTGAAAGTGGCTAATTACCTGGCCACGCTTTTATGGGATTATCGGGTTTATAGTACCATTAGTGCTTATAGACCGGTTATCTCAGCAAATGATGGGCTTTTGTTTGGAGAAACAACTAGTTAATGTTTCCTGGGGGAATATTTACCAATGCTTCACGCAACGCGGAGTAGACAGCAAAGTTGCATGCCTCCATTTTCACCTGTTCCGCCTGCGAGTGGTAAAATTTGGAGCATAATATTTGCCTTTGTGTCTTTAATATAATTCAAATTGTCACTCACACTAGTGCGAGCAATTCAACATTATGTAACTGTATCAAAGACTAAACTGCTAACAATCTTTAGTAGCAAACCTTGACAGCTGGGCCAACCCAAAGAAACCCGGTGAGGCTCAAATAACCTGGGGAAACAGTGTTAAGAGGGGCCATGGGGACAGCTAAGGAGAACCGTATTTATTGATGTCAGACATCTGGAACTGGGGCAAGACTTACCAGAAATAAAGGGCAATAGTGAGAGGTAAAAAGCGATAAGGATAGAAGGAAAACTGGGGCTATGAGCCAGGGGAGAACAGAGGTGGCGAGGATGGAGGCGAGGCGGAGTCTGGGCCGTCTAGAGTGTCGTAGTTAAGCAGCTGATGGACTGTTTACATAACGTTTTTGGGAAAGGCTCGTGGTGACATGATTAGTCGTCACTTCAGAAAATGTGCCACTGCGGCTGGCTGGGCTATCTGACACGTAATCACCCATTCACCCAAAGGTTACATTCGCAGGGATAGCTTTACACTCTAAGAGCTAATGTTCTCACATCAGATATCGCTCTCACTCGCAGATGACAGCCTGCAGCTCAGACAACTGCTCGATCCAGAGATAATCTCATTCCTGTCTGTCTGTGTCTGCAGCTCCCCTTACCTGCCCTGCTGCCCTCATAGCCGGCCTGGAATTCTGGACTTCAAGGGCAAACTACACGAGACACATCACATCGAGGAGTCTTCAGCAGGACTCTGTGAGGGACCCAAGCACGTCTACAAGAGACACGGGGCTTCCAACAATCTATGCAGGAGGTGGAAGGAGGATTACTAGAGGGCCCTTCATCAAAGAACCGTGTACACGATACTCCACAATAACCTACAGGAGACACAGGGCTTCACAGCTACATGACAAGATATCATGGACTCAAGAACAGGTGACAAGTTGTAGACTACAAAGGACACAGACCACCACTGCATAACGAGAAGGCCTGTCCATAATTTGTACCATGCAGGCACATAGTACCCCAGTTTTACGTTACACAAAATGTGTGCAAAACTTTCATGACATCCCACAATGCCAAACTACACACCGTTTCTTCCCACAGGAGACTAGTTTGAGTGAAGTCCCCTGTCAGTATCTCAAGAAACCTTTCTATGCAAGCTATGCTCATTGAGGTAAACATTCAAGAAGCAAGGGCGTACATTGAGACACCAAGGACCTATTAACATCATAAACAGGATACACAATCGAAATGCTTCCAGACACATGGGCATCAGTGTAATAAATAGGAGACACATATGACATATCATAAGAGCATGAGGCACCACAAAGTGATGCACAGGGGACATAAGGTTCTTTATTCCAATTTTCACATGGGGCATGTTTGGAGAAATGTGCATCACAGAGTCAGGGACAAGGATGCAGGGCATAATGCCTGAGGCATGGAGCATCACATTGTCATGGCAATGAGACTTGTTGCATACAACAAGAGACAAAAGATATCACAGACCATCAAATGGAGACACATAGCACTATACAGGAGAAATGGGCTTCAAAAACAACGTACAGGAAGCAGGAAGAAACCATAAGACACACAGGATATCACATGGGCTCTATCGGGAGAACTTAAAACAAGCATTTGCAATGCAATGGGTGTCCTGTTTCCTCGAGTTAAAGCTAGTAATGTTGTAAATTTCTAACTGGACTTTCGTGCCACATAGACGGAAAATGACAAGTAAAACAGTTTCACATAACTAACCGGACTTTTCTTGCCACATAAAGGTAAAATGAAAAGTAAAAATTTCACAAAAGTGAGCCGACAGCCCCCGTGAGCGCAAAGCAGACACATAAACAGAAACAGAAGTTCGCTCGCAGTGAAGCGTATCGGCAAAAGTGCAATTATCCATATGACCGGCAAAAGTGCAAATATCCATGTAACAGGGTCGCTATCATGCAAAGCTCTCGACTACTGCTCAGTGAGATCGCGCTGCCTACGAAATAAAAAAAAAGTTGTCCAGAAAAAATACGGAAAACATGGAGGCTCGTATGTTTCCAGTAGTTGGCTGGTGCGCCCGAGGCGGGCTGAACACCAGAGAAGGAATGACGTATGCATGCCTTTCACTAATTAAATCAAGTGAATTTTAAAAGGCAAGCCCACGAACCAACCAAACTGATGGGTGTGACATGGGCGTGGGTAGAAGCCCACAGAGATTACACCAGGGACAGATCGCTTTGCTCTTGACCCAAAAAAGACATGGGGCATGTCCAGGTCATGAAAAGAACTAGGGTAACTATAACATAGGATAAAAGAGGTATCACATCTTAATTTGAGATGCATGGTATACCGTTGTAGCAAAACACTAACAGTAGATGCAGTACATACAATAGAATAGAAATAACAGGTAATCAGGACTCATATATAAGAGGCAAACCATAGAATAGGAGACAAGGGGCATCAGAGAGCTTGAAAGAGGAGTGAATTACACACAGTTCGAGACAATAAGCATCACAGAGTCATAAACAAAAGTTAACCTGTCTGACCTTTCACATCCATACACCAGAGACAGGTGCAAAGCTATCAACTTCTTCATTTAAAAAAATACTTAAGTGCTAACAGCACTTTGCAATGCTAAGGTTGCTTCCCCTCTTTGATCCACGTGAGTCATCCTTTAAACCATATCTTCTGCAGTTCTTGTCAACAGACTCCTTTCCTTCAAAACCATCTCCTGTGAAGATGATGTTTTACATTTGTCCTACATCAAAGCTCTTTCTTGAGCCACTCTCATTCTCTTGACCACTGTCAAGACCTCCTTCATTCAAAGTGCCTTCCTGGGGGGTCGTGGTCAATCAAGATAGCCGAGTGGACGTGATCCACATGGGCTACTCAGCGCCGATATCTACAAATCACAGAAATTGACTACAAAATGCAGTGAACTGTCTCCCCTTGAGAAGAGGTGCTGGTAGAGAGTGTGGGGGCCCGCGGGGGCTGTTTTTTTTAACTGTGCAGCCAGAAACCTGCAATACAGCTCAGTGCAAGTGTCGAGCATGTGCCAGCCACGGCACGCCCACTCTGAAAGCCTTGGAGCTCCAATGGACTCGGCTGCAGTGACCAGCGTGCCCCGATCGCTCCAGTATGTACAATGGTGATCAGGGGATCACAAAACGAATGTGAGGAGGAGTGAGGGGTGATTGTTTTCACCATTAACAAGAGGATCGGCAATAAGGAATAGGTGAGCCCACAGTGTCTTGAAACACACCTAAAGCCTACTGGGGGAGCGCAGAGGTAGCTTCAATTTTGCCACTCCCTGATCCATCAAATGCTTTTTGCCAGCCGACCTCCCAACTAAGCATTACCACAGGGAAAATAGAGCCGTGGATCACAAGACTTGCAGGCCCAAATGCCAGACCTCAAAATGGCGGTCCCACCATGCAGCGGACTGTTGTAATCGACATTGTGTCGTCTCAGGTCCAAATCGCCTGATCGAGATACTACATGTAGAGGTGTGCCATGGCCCCCATACCTTCCCTCCATGCGATTCCACTTTATACAACAGGATGAAGTTGGTCCTCAGAACTAAGTTCCCTCTGCGAGCCGCTTTCACGAGGGGGGATACTCCGGTCCTGACACAGCTGGCTGATATGGGGACTCTAGGATCACATCGGCAGGCCTCCAGTGTAGTTGCTAACTCTACTCCTCTTCGGGTCTATCTCGAGTTCATGGGTTTTTCACGAGCGAATAGGGTGCCTGCACCCCTGGAGAAGCGGCGGTACCCCACAAAATTAGAATTGAGGCCCAAATGTGCTACTGCATACACAGATGATCACAGTAGACCTGTGTATCCCCTGACTGCTGTACAGCAGAGCCACAAACCAGAAGGAATTTTTGGTGTGCCACCCTCCGCATGCCTGTAATTTAACACTTAGAAAAAGACTCACAACCAAACTGCTGGTCTTTTGATTTTTCACCAGAATTCTGCTGTGCTTGTCACCAATTCAAAGCAACCCTCACTGTTCATGCTGATTATGGCTCTGAAAAAAGCTCAACCCAACCAAGTATCAAGCTACTGTACACCTGCAGAGACAAGCTACACCACCCCGGCGGACAGTCAGAATGCCACAATGGCTCTCACCAAAGAAGACCTCCTGTCCTCTCTGAGGGACTTTAAGAGTGAGCTCCGAGAGGAACTCAAGGCCAAATAAGCCTCCTCACTTGAAATTTTCAAATCTGAAATCAGCACAAAACTAACCTCCCAACAGCAAGATGTGGACCCAGTGGCACTGAAACTTTGGATCTCGATACTAAAGTCCATTGGTTGGTACAACGAGTAAGCCAGATGGAATCCTCAAATGACTTCCTCAACTTGCAGATCCAGGCTTCTCTTTTGAAATGTGAAGACCTAAAAAACAGGTCTCGGAGAGACAATATTTGAATTCACAGCCTGGAGGAAGGAGCAGAAGTCCTAAACCTGGCAGCATTTGTGATAAGCTTGTCCTCTGCAGTGTTAGGTGGAGGGCAGTGGAAGATTGCGCTCAATATAATCCATTGTGTGTGTCCACAAAGCCCTGGGGGAAGAGACACCCTCTTGATGTCCCAGCAAAACGCCCCTCCTTCAGGGCAATCTTGCAGGCTGCACAGAAAGTGGAAGAAATCTAATTTCAGGAGGCCACCTGTTCCCTCTTTCAAGACATAGACCCAGCAATGCTGACTCGTCATCTGCAGTTCCTTCCTGTCACAGATAAATTGCATCTTGATTGCATCAAATATCGATGGACCTATCCCTTTGGCCTTACTTTTAACTTTCAAAACAAGACTCAGCACTTTACGAAGGTATTGGATGCAGCAGCCTTGTTGGGAGTATGGTTTCCAGAAATGTAGAGACTTGAGGGAGGCCTGCAGGTTCCCGACAGGGAGCTTCCCTGTCAGCAGAGACAAAGGACAATGGCTCTTGCAACAACATCCTTGAACCCAGAGGAGACATTAACTTGCTGACATTATTGCCATTTTCCCATTTTTTGACTCATGGACCCAGAGCCCAGGCAATAGGCAACCAGCTCTCAGCTTGTGGGCTGAAACTGATTGATTTTTCCTAACTTTTCTAGGTACCTGCTGCAGTTTGGGAGGTATTCTACAGACTAAAGACTGATGGACCCTCTTCTACGAGCTTAAGTACTATATGAATGTCAGTATGCCTTGATAACTTTATGGTTCTAATGCATTAACAGTTTTTGACCCATACATCTGCATAGATGTCTTGTGCAGATATGTTGGGCCATTGCTGGGGACTTTCAGTCCTATCCATTATTGTTTTTTGGCTTAACATGTTCTTATTTCCATCCCTGGAAGAGCACATAAAACAACTATGGGGGTGGGAGGAAGGAGAGAGTTCCAGAAGAAACGTCAGCTCCTGAGGGAGGTGGGGAGAATGAGAGTAGCTATGCTGGGGGATAGAGGTATCACAGTATTGATGTTAACCACTAACACATTATGATGGAAATCACCACACTTACATGGAATGTCAAAGGCCTAAGCTCTACAGCCAAATGCTGCAAGCTCTGTAAATACTTGCTCGACCAATCGCATGATGTGATAGCATTACAGGAGACACACCTCAGGCAAGATGAGGATCAGATTGCGACATAAAGCCCACCCTGTAATGTACAAATCATCTGCCCCTACAAAGAACAATAGTGTTGCACTCTTTTTCCACTCCTCCTTAAAATGTCAGCCAGAGGGTTGTAAAACAGTTAAGGAGGGCATGGTAGTATTGGCGAAGGGATGTTGGGTGTGTACCTTTGTATACATATATGCTCCCAACTGTTAACAGGTCTTGTTTCTACACTCACCACTATCCTTATTAGGAGGCTGTGCAGAAGGTGAATTCTTCTTGATTGAAGATTTTAATTTAACGTGGTGTCTCCCACCAGGAGTTTCCCTAAAGCCTTAAAACATGCCTTCCATTCAATGGGACTCAGAGACACCTGGAGGACTCTCCACCCGATATCTCAGGACTATACCTTCTTCTTGTACTCTCATTGTACTTACTCCAGGTTAGATTATGTCTTTGTCAGCCAATTCCTAACTCACATGCTAGTTGACACCTCGTTTCATCCCATTACACAATCAGAGCACGTACCTGTGAGACTGACTTTATAATGGGATGGACCTCCACCTAAATATCGCCACAGGTTTTTCCAGGATCTCTTACTAGGGACAGGCTGTTCATAGATGAAATTTAGAAAACAATTGGGGAATTCTTCCAACTGAATGACACTAACCTATATAATAACTGGGATGCCCTCACGGTCATGGTAAGCTGAAAAAGCATAGCACTCTTATCTACTCTGAACAAAAAAAGATCACGCAATAGACTCACACTTGAGGCTTTACTTAGTGGGGCGGAACAAGTCAATAAAGAGAACCCGACTCTAGCCCTATGAAGAAAAGTGACAGCATTAAGCAGAAAACTCGACGCTATCTATACCAATAGAGCTGAATTTACTCTCTTACACCTTAAACACATGACCTATGAACAGGGCAACAAAGTGGGTTCTCGTCTGGCAAATGGATGCCAAAGACTATTCCAAGATTCTGGGCTGCCAGATTGAATGATATTGTACCTGATCTAGTCCATATGGATCAGTAAGGGTTCATCACAGAAAGGCAAACCCATGACAATCTGCGGAGGGTGATCCACCTGGTCAAAAGAAGATAATAACAAATCTACACCTGCAGTCATATTGGTGCTTGAATCTGAAAAAGCTTTCGACTGGGTGGATTGGTCCTTCCTCTTTTACACCTTGCAACAATTTGGCTTCTGTAACCACTTCATAGCCATGGTAAAGGCTAACTACATGATGCCACAATCATCTGGTTAATGGGGTGAGCTTGGATCTTTTCTGCTTGGCAAGAGGGATGATGTAGGGGTGTCCTCTCTCCCCACTCATGTTTGCTCTCAACATTGAACATTTGGCATCCAAATTACCTGCAAGTTCTGCCATTCAAGGACTCTCCTTTGGATCAACAGAACACAAAATCTCCTTATTTGCAAATGTTGTGTTTCTGTCACTTACACCGCCCTAGAACCCCCTTGATGGCTCCACTAACCAAATGCCAGCCCTTTGAAAGAGTGTCGAGTTTCTGCATCAATTTGCACAAATCCTTTCTGCTCAGCTTGACCCTGCCTCCATGCAACATGGAGACCCCAGTGAACTCCACATCTTTTATATGGACTGAAAAAGACATCACTTACTTACGCATCAGAATCACCCCTAGAATACCAGACCTTTAATGGGCAAATTACCCCCACACCTGCAACAGCTAAAAACTGACCTCAAACAATAGACCCCCATTTACTCATGCAATTAAAATGACTATCTACACCAATTACTATATCTTTTCCAGGGCCTCCACATTGAGTTATACCGCAACTTTTTCCCAACCCTTCTCTCCCTGCTCACACGCTTTACATGGTAAAACTGCAGAGCTGGTCTGAAATACTGATTGCGGGGACTACTAAAAGACACTGGAGGGCTAGCTCTACCTGATCTTCATTGATATCACGAAGCAGCACAATTGATTGTGATTTCTGAGTGGTTACTACAGGAATCTGATAGGCACTGGCCCCACATGGTCAAAGCGATGGTAGGCAGATACATATGGTATAATCTGCGGAAGCCGAGGGCAGACCACCCTCTTAATGTTTACATTAGTACTCCTACTAAAGCTACTCTTTAAGTCTGGGATGAGCTGAATCAGTAGCTGAATTGACCACTTTTCCCTCTCTCTTTACTTCGATTCACTAGAATCCGTTGTTCGCACCTGCTCTTCGCCCTGGCCCCTTTGACTTATTTTAGGGAGGGGGTGCATCACCATTTTGATCTCTTCCACCGTTGGAACATTCTCACCTTCGAGAACTGCCAGCGAGACTTTAATCTTCAAGACAGGAATGGGCAGGAATGTGATGTATCTATGAGATATGGCGCATTCCTGTCCTTTCCCCATTTGCTGGTGCACAATTGGCTGCCATGCACCAAGGTAGACACCCTTGCACAATGGTGCAAGGCTGTCTGAGTTGTGGGTATGATTGTTTTTGTGCAGGAAGGGGCACCTTCACTATCACTGGAGGTGTTTCCTCTTACTATATGTGCTGAAGAATGCATTCCTAGGTTTACAAAATGTTGCAAATCTGGCAATGCGTCAAAATCCATGGATGTCACATAGGGACACTCACTGCAACACCCATGGAACACCTCTTTGACGCAAAGTAAGGCAACACAGTGACTTGCCCTGAATTGCCTTACTCCATATCTACAAGGCCATGAAATGCCACACAAAGTGGCTTTGCATGGCTTTGTAGCAATGGGCCTGAGACATGCACCGCTGATACATCACAAGAGATGCACCACAAAAAGACATGCACCGGCAGTGCAATTCACTTGTAAATAAGCTCCTCAGAATGATTCCAATATACACTGCTGAAACATTGGGTACTTCACCTAGATACTAGGACAGCGGGCACCCCCATTAAACAATTCGCTAAAATGGCAGGGAGCTCAAAGGGATGCATCTCCTTTCTTTTACCCTTCTTCTTTCTACTGTCATTATCTCGCAACCCTGTCATGTGACTTTTTAGGAGCAAGTTCTTTAAGACACCATCCCAATAGATTATTGGCACAAGCTTTCGAGAGACATCCCCTAATTTAATCATTCTATAAATATGCGAGAGGCACGCCACACAATTTTGTTTAATTGGTACCGTTATCCTACCAAACTGAAGAAAAAAAATCCCAGACACACCCAAGCTTTGTTGGAGTGGGTGTGGACTACTAGGGTATACTCGTCATATCTGTGGGACTGCCCGACTATTCACCCATTCTGGTCTGAAATATAAGCCTAACTTAAAGACTTCCTGGGATACCTGGTCCCTGTCTCCTCTGAATTTGCTATTTTTGATTTATGTGATGATTCCCTTAAGCGTCAAACAACTGGGGATTGGGAATTAAAGTGGCTGTGTCCTGGTGCTGCGAAGATCACACTGGCGACTGGGTGGAAGAAAAAAGAGGCGTCATTGTTATCACAGTGGCATGCCCAGCTCTGTGAGGCCATCACCATAGAGAGGATGGCAGATATTTTATTGGACTATTAAAACAACTTTGAATACATTTGAGGCCCCCTGGTAGAATATCTTTCAATGGGACTATCACTATTTGTATGCCCACCCATACACAGGCTTTCCATCTTTTTCGGTTCTAAGACTAGTGACCAGCACCTCCCCTTCTTGAGACACTACATCCTCTGCCACATGACATTCCCTCTCTTAGATCCACATTGCCCCTCGTCATATCACATACCAACAACTACACTAACCTCATGTACCTTTGATTGCAGTGTTTTTGTTTGGAGAGTGGGGTATAAGAATGGGTAAGTTGATTGTTTTGTTGATCTGGTTATCCTATTGTATAACTTCGGTGTCCTGAGATGCTAATACTGTTAATGCCCTATTATATATGAAAGTCAATAGAGAAAGTTTGACAAAAACATCTTCCTAGAAGGTCTCAAGAGAGGCCAGACCCCTCTTGCTCCTAAAGAAACCTAGACTTTAGCCTGCTAACCTTGCCAACTAATGACCCAAAACTCACATACCTTTCATTGACAAGATCATCGAAATAACAATCTACGCTCAACTTCAAAATCATATCATTGTTAACAATTGCCTGCTCAAGTGCCAATCTGGCTCCAGGTCCTGATGCATTACAGCGACAGCTACCTCACACACCACTGATGACTCATTGCTGACCACAGATGAAGATATGCCCAGCCTCCTGCTATTGCTGCACCTCTCAGCCACATTTGATACCGTCCACCATCCCCCCCACACTATGATACCAGTTTATTTATAGTCCTAGAAGATCTCTATCATCTGCAGAGATCTTCAGGATTCATCCTGTCTCCTATCATATTCAACCTCTACATGGAGTCACTTGGGGCTCTACTCACTGACAATATCATCACAATTCACAAATATGCAGGTGGTACACAAGTCTATGTTAAAAGCTCCTCTGTTCCAGACATCCAATGCCTCAAGCACTGTCTGCACTTCATGTAGTCCTTGATGTCCTGCACCTACCTAAAGTTCAACTCTACCAATTCGTGGTAGCAAGCAAGAAATACTCCAAATATGGCTCAATTGCATGTGCCTTGACAGCTTCAAAGCTTAATCTTCATCTAATGTCAAGTCACTAGAGTTCATCCTGGACTACAACATCTCTGTCAATGAACACATGGTCTAGACAACAAAGATAGTCTGGTAGCAGCTCTCTTTAATAAGGTAAACATTTTGCTCCCAGAAAATGCCTTTGGAACCGCTATCAAGCCCTCGTATTGTTGCATGTGGATGGTGGAAACACATTTCTATGGCCTCCTAAATTCTAAACTGGCCACCTTTGAGGGCATCCTACATGACACTGTATGTCTCATCCAGGACCTTAAGTAGGTATGGCTCGCTACTTGGAACCTCATGGCTCCTCCCATCCTATTTTCCACGTCACTGGCATTTTACTAGGCATTGTATTGTCATCCTCAACACTATTTTTTTTTTTAAATGGCAATAAAATACAATATTGACAGTCCCTAGCTGGCTCTCATGCTCTGACTCTAGCTTTAGCAAGTACTAGTCTCCCAGGCTTACTTTAAAGAGTGCCAGGCACTTTTTAGAGCCACATGTAGTTTTGTATATGTGCTCAGCTTCATGTACGGTGCTCAGGGTAGGCAAAGGGCTAACCTGCTTCCAGCCGAAGCCTGCCATGATAGAGGGTTTTCTGGGATCACCCCTGAATGATGAGGAGGGACATCACTTTCTAAGGCATTCCCGGGTTGTTCAGTATTGAGCCCTATACTTCTCGAGGCTTTATACCCTCCATTGCTAACTCACTCTGATCAACATTTCCCAACTTTCCAGAGGACGGGCAGGGTTATGAAGCTTTGCTGATTCCACCCAGTAACAATTTTGGAAAGAATGAGATTACAAATGCGAGAGCCTGTGAGAATGCGACCTAATGTCGCAGAGCCATGTGATGTAAGCCACAAGCTTACAACTCATGACTCTGTTACTTTTGGTCACGTGCACTTAAGAGTCTCACTGCGCATAATTCAGCTACACTTCCCCTGGAGCATGTTTTTATACTTTATGCAATTCTGCAGCAGCTATCAGCTTCTTTGGGGATTGGCTGCCTCCATCCTCACTCCTGACCAGGCCACACGAGAGGAACAACCCGTTGACCTGGCCTGCGTATCAAGGCCTGAGCCCTCCGTCCCGTGTTCTACATCAGAGACTTCTTGAGCTCTTAACAGGTAAGCGCTGTTGTTGCTGGAGAAGTCTTTGAGCGTCCAGCAATTTACAGGCCTCTAGGGTATATTATTAATATATCTTGTGCTTAACACACATGCTTGATAGATCTATCTGCAATCTAACCCCTGATTTTACTCTTCAGCAAATAGAAGAGAGGGTTAATATGTCTCAAGCGAAGCACAACGTGTAACTAACTTTGGGTTCTGAAATATCTGACTGCCAGGCGCGAAGTGCTTCAATGCCTCATCAGTGGCAGTAAGCACTATAATGCAATTACAATACAATACAATTGCAATACAATTCAAGCCCAGTTCCCACCTCTGTGGCCTTTCTTTCATTAAATAGTGGTGGGTATTTGGGAAGTCAGTAAATATAGGTTGCACCAAACCATCGAACCCATTTGGTTTTAAATTAACTATTAATTTAACATACAGAACCATTACAGTCTAGTACATTAAAATGCATGCTGCTGCCATTGACAGTGGTATAATTTAATGCACTAACCCGAAATCCTACACCACACTGGGTGACTTTCATTAGGAGTGATACCTTCTAGATATGAATTGTTTTTGCTCCTCCCACGACTGATGATAATGCCAGTAAAGAGGAGGCAGGTGATGTATCATGCTCATTTCGTATGTGACTTAAATTGATCATAGATGCGGCAACATTACAGTTTATTAGAATCTCCGAGTGATTTGTGTACAGTGCACATAGTTAAAAGTATTTCAAAGTGCTCTATCAATCCTCCGCTTGACTAGATTGTTTGACCCTAGGCAATTGCCTTATTTACTATGCCTCTTTGTCCAGGTGATAAAAGACAAAGATGCACAGTGAAGTAAGGCATTTGCCTAGGATATTGCTGTTCGGCCAAGCAGGGAAGCCAGGATCGATTCCAGGTTTCCTTGTTTCGCGTTAAGCAGTTCAGGCGCTAGATGGATATTTTTAAACGTAAACGCACCTCCCCCCACCATCCTCACAACTACACTCTTAAAGAACAGAGAAACAAGTCAGTTATCAGGTGGACCATATATATGATCTTGGTTGTTTTCGTAGATGGAATAACATCACACAAAGAGGGGCTTTTGTGCTGTACACATCTTGAGCTGAAGTGTTTCAGGGAGCTCTCCAAGCTGAGGTTAAAGGGCACGGGGGCATAGTAAAACAAGATAGTTGCAAGAATCACACAATTTGGTCCCAGTTGGAAGGACAGATTGATCGCAGCTTTCCTAATTTCGAATTCAGAAATCCAGCAACTGGATGAGTACTTTTAAATATAAACTCTCATGCCCCTCTTGCCAGGGCTCTGGCGACGAAGCCATTAAAGAACCAAGAGATAAGACAATAATCAAGTGCCCCTTATATGTGACCTAGCTTGTTATCATAAATGGAATAACATTATACAAAGAGAGGTTTCTTTGCAGTGCACATCTTAAACGGACGTATTTGAAGGAGCTCCCAAATGTGAGGACAACAGAATAGGAGTTCCTGAAAAATAAAGTAGTTCCCCAGGGTCACAATATTTGGTCAAGTGAGGAAGCCATTAATCCTTGTATCTCCCATTTTACGTTAAAGGGGGAAATTCCAAGCTCCCTTTCCTGCTGCCCATGCCTTTGGAGAGGTCTGACTCGATTGGCAAATTAGAACTTCTATGAAATATCTCCTTAGTTTTTTCTAAAAAAATACCTTTAGGAACTGTATGTGTGCCTAATATACTAAATAAATTGTGCAGGAGAATGCAACATTTCCTACCAAGTTTTAAAATCTTTTCCCCGGACCTCCTTGGGTAAAGTCCAGTTAGCTCGTTATGCCTGCTTTCCAAATTTAGTTGATTGGTTTTGTGCCCCACCCTTATAGACTCCACCAGCCACCACTGGTTTTAAGAAGTAAGAACACATAATTCCCTTCTTAATAGAACTCTACTGGCTCTTCTTGGCAATCAGCACTATCTTCAACCAGAGTAGGTCTGGCCTACGGGGCTATCTGGTGCAAAGGGCTGGCCTCACAGACCAGTGCCTCGGCCCCTTTTTACCTGTTCATGGGTCTGGTTGTGGTCTGGTGGGCCCGTTTTCTCTGTTGGTTTCTCTGCTATGTCTACGAGCAATGCCTGTAGAAAGCACAAATATTTCTATTCTCCCATACATTCCAAACAATGGGCCAGATTTACAAAGCCCTATTGCCTCTGGAACATCACTTTATTGTGATGCTCCAGTGGCGCTAACCACTGCTCCATATGTACAAGGTGGTGCAACGTCACTTTTTGTGGCTTTGTGCCTCCTTCTAAATATGGGAACCCTCCGATGCAGGTTTCTGCGTCAAGGGGTGTGCAACGGGTGTTCCAGTGGGCGTTCCGTCGCAACATCCATTGTTTTTGATGCTGCCCCAGATTTACGATTAACCCCCAGGGGAGCGTTATCATGGCACAACGAGGAGGAATACTTTTATTCCTCCTTGTTTTCTGCTCTTTCTATGTGTGCTGCATTGTGCAACACACAAAGAAGAACCAAAAGGCCATGCATCATTGTTTATGTGCAGGAAGCTGTCCCTTACTGCACATACACAATCATTCCAAAATGATGCTTTGGTGCTTCTTTGTGTGCTGCATTTTGCAATACACGTAGAAGTGCCAAACTTCCATTGTACATTGTTTATGTGCAGGCATGGACACCTTCCTTCACATAAACAATCTAACCCCTCAACTCAGGCACTCTTGCACTATGCTGCAGGGATGCCTGCGTTGGAGCAGGCAGCTTAATTCAGACCCGGCGCAGGGGGAAACATAGGGGTGTGCTGTATTCCGGCAAATACAGGGCATCCCTGCATTGAAAAAGTACTGCAGTGCAGCGCTGCTATTTTTGGCACAGCACGGTGCTGTGCCACTTTGTCGTAAATATGGGCATTTGTATACAATCAATCAGGTTTTATAAAACGTGGGAAATCACCTGTGAGGGTCTCAAGGTGCTTACAGAGCTTAGTAAAGGAGACATGGGGCATCAAGGCAAACCACAGGCTGCTGAAGCTATCAAGAAGGCATTTGCAGGGCGCTCGAGCATGAAGGAGTCGTGTGGTGAAGAATCAAGGAACCTCAGACCCAGGTGACCCCTGAAAGAGGTCACATGCTCACTGCCATGTTACTGATGTTACATCTTACACAGGGCATTCTTAGCGACTTGGCATTGGAGCCTTCAGGGAAGCGCCATTAATCACAGCAAGACAAGCATAGAGGCATTCAATGAGCGTCCATATACATAGCTGTCGAACAGGTGCATTCCGCAAAGTTCAAGCAAAGGGAGAACCAAGGAGCATCGTGATTGGGGAGGGGCGGGGGAGAGCATAAGGAGGGAGAGAACAGGGCATGCGTCCAGATGTAACTCATTTAATATCCTTCTTCTGCAAGGTGTATGTCGCTCTCGACTCCCTTATGTTACTCCCTTTGCCCCCACAAATCCTCGTGGTCTGCTAAGGGCAGGGCTCCACCGTTCATAAATTCCACATGCCAAGGCTCAGCTTGTCTTTGCTATTACTCGTCCTCTCTATACACTCATCTAACTCGCGTCTTTTTGTACATTTCGCTGCTTTGATGTCGCATATGTATGTTCTGATCACTTTTGTGTCTAACTTTCTGATGTTGTGTTCTCGGGCCTATCATTATCTGCATCCACAGTTTCCATACTCCCACTGAACCATGGGCTAGCCGTGCGCTCATCCGCCATCTTCCAAACACCCCTAGCACAAGATGCCGGTTCCTTCTCTGGAGAGGGCCTGGAGAACAACACATGCAGGGAGAACACAGTGAGCATTTTCCACCTACATTTTGAACGTTGATTCATCAATCGGCCAGGAAAAGCCAAAGTGTAATTAGAGGGGTTAATACATTGTTGCACCCTCACCCTCACAACAACCTTACATTTGCTACCTAGTGGTCAGGGTATTACTTATATTCCCAGGTCAAAGAGGATTACTTTAGAAGCCATCTCAGAGTCATCCGATGATCATTGAACTACCTTAGAAGTAATTTCCTCATCATCAGACATCATCAAGCTCTTGAAGTCATCAGCAAAGCTTAGAAACCAGAGACTGATGATCTGAAGATGACTTGGAAATGAGTATTTGATGACTTCACAAAATGGGATTGTTCCTGATGATTTGAGGATGAGTATCTGATTACATCAGAAGAGGAGAATGTTCTTGATGACCTGAGGATGATTTGAAAATGATTTGTTGATTACTTCAAGAGAGCTAACATTTTGTATTCATTCAAACCTTTTTCAAACAGGTAAAGAAAAAAATGTTGATGACTTTACAGGCATATCAACCATTTAGGTTAAGCTTATCTTAAAGTAGAACGTATGCTGAATGTTTTCAGAAATGCTCACAAAGTAATTTACTATGGGAGTTGTTTTGTATTGTATGCAAAAAGAAAAAAGTAATGTTAAAATCTCTGTAAACTTGCAGGTCCCATGTCCAATCCTATGAAATAGCTTACTGGGGAGAAGGGAATTAAGGGCCAGATGTAGCAAGGGTTTTGCGAGTCGCAAACGGCGAAAAACGCCGTTTGCGACTCGCAAAAGCCACTTTGCTATGTTGAAATGCATTTTGCGAGTCGGATCCGACTCGCAAAATGCATTTCCGAATCGCAAATAGGAAGGGGTGTTCCCTTCCTATTTGCGATTCGCAATGGTATGCAATTCCATTTGTGACCGCGTATGCGGTCGCAAATGGAGTCGCAGTTACCATCCACTTGAAGTGGATGGTAACCCATTCGCAAACGGGAAGGGGTCCCCATGGGACCCCTTCCCCTTTGTGAATGGACCCCAAAACATTTTTTCAGGGCAGGGAGTGGTCCAAGGGACCACTCCCTGCCCTGAAAAAACCGAAACAAAAGGTTTCAGATTTTTTGAAATGCAGCTCGTTTTCCCTTAGGGAAAACGGGCTACATTTAAAAAAAAAAAAAAACTGCTTTATTTAAAAGCAGGTCGCTAACATGGAGGCCTGCTGACTACAGCAGGCCTCCATGTTAGCGAGTGCCCATAGTCGGTATGGGGCCGCAATTTGCGACCCACCTCATTAATATTAATGAGGTGGGTCTTTGCGACCCCATACCGACTCGCAGAAGGTGTCTGAGACACCTTTCTGCATGACATTTTGCGACTTGCAAATTGCGAGTCGCTAGTACTCGCAATTTGCAATTCGCAAAATGTCATTTTGCTACATCTGGCCCTAAGTTTCTTCAGGGGTCCTTCTGTAACATATAAACTACAAATTCCTCCAAGCAAGGCAGCTCAATGTGCTTATTGTCTGCTGCATCCACTTCTATGTATCCTTCATTCTTTGGTTCCAACCACAGAAACATTACCTGCTGCAGAGATCAATTTGTACGTTACAGGTGCATCTCCGTCTAGTTACAATATGTCCATGAGTTCATTATTTGATACAAATATCTGTTTTTAATCTGTGGACTACATATTTATGTAAGAGCAGCATAGTTGGACCTGCTGCAGAAAACAGTTGATAATCTGCAGGTGTCTTTCTTTTACGAAAATGATGCATGTACACTAGTACAGAAATTGCTGTGTAAACTCCAGCTAATGTTGTAGCCTTAATAAAATAGTTCAGTTCATCAATGCTCAACCTGAAGAGAGGTAATGAGATGCTAGTCTCACTCAGTCCTATTAAAAAGGCCAGTGACTGAGGGTAAGATGCAGTGATTTCCAACCTTCTCAGGTTGTCTGCTGTCTGACACAGAGGCATCTGTATCTCTAACGCTTTATTCCAGAGAAGCAGAGTATATTTAGGTCTGTTTTGCCAGGGAATAAAAGAGTGGCATGACTTTTGGATCATTTCTGAAATGGCACATGCATGGCTCTGCTTGTTAATGGTCTCTGAGAGCAAAGCCACACCACTGTCTTTGCTGTCATATTAATTTGTTAGCTCGCCTGTCTCTGCTTTTATTCTAGGCCAGGCCACTGCTGCGCAGTTTCACATTAGGTGCCTTCTAATCACAAAAAAGGACTTAACACTCTTTTCTCTTGGAAATGCCCATTTCAGCACATGTAGACTGTGCATTGAAGTTGGGAAGGCAGCTGTTTTTTTAATTTAAAACATTGTGACTTTAAAGAGACAGAAACAGTCGGTGGGGACCAGGTGGTCAATGTGCTTTGTTTTAAGGTGTTGTCACTGCTCTGCAGCTTATAAGCGTTCAATGGGAGGTGTGAAAGCATGATGCCCGAAGGCGGTGGATGTGCATTTTCTAAATGGCCAGCTATACCTTAAGCATCAGCCTTATTGCTTGGACTTGTGACTTTTCTTAAGACAGGCAGCAATTAGTAAACACCATTTCTCGTTCTTCTCCAACTCTCCTACATGCTGACCCCACCTCCAAACAAGTCTCCCTAAATGTTTGGAAAGGTCCCTCTCTTTCCTTCTTGGTTTTGTTTGGGGCTCCACTCACTGTTACGATAGAAAGATATATTGTGCTTTGCCCAGAAGCACGCTGTTAGGACAATTGGGAAAGCCGTGACTGCAGCACAAACTTCCTGGAACTAAATGGGTTGACTTGGACAGCAAATCCCTGCTCTAAAATTTAGTGACGGCACATATAAAAGTAAATTTAATAAATACATATGCAGTTATATCACATAGGGGGTTATTCCAACTTTGGAGGAAGTGGTAATCCGTCCCAAAAGTGACGGTAAAGTGACGGATATACCACTAGCCGTATTACGAGTCCATTATATCCTATGGAACTCGTAATACGGCTGGTGGTAAATCGGTCACATTTGGGACGAATTACCACCTCCTCCAAAGTTGAATAACCCCCATAGTCTTTTAACATATAATTACATCTCTCTTAATGTATTTTTTGCTGTTTTATACAGGCAGCACGAACTTGACCTGAAGGTATTTCTGACACCAGTTATATTATACAAGGGCATATTCATGTTTTTTTAGGGTCAAGGAGTTAAAGTGATTTGCAAAGAATCACAGGATGTGTAGCTGACACCGAGTCTCGAACCTGCTTCCCTAGTTATAAAGAGGGTAGCTCTGGCATTAGCATTCAGGATGAGCTCTGATTTTTTGCAACTATACCGACAGCTCCACTAGGAAACTGTATTATAATATTCGACAATGAGGACAGAGTAGTTTTCAAGCTAAGAGCCAAAGCGAATGGCAAGCTGCAGATGAAGCACTGCAGAGAGGGATGAATGTGTGTGCAGAAGTAGGGAAGAACGGAAATGTAGTTGGATGGATGGAGGGTAGATGCACTGATGGGTGGACAGTCTGATAAGTAAGTGGACGGCTGGGGTGATGAGATGGTAATTAGGTGTGTAAATTAATGATTGGGTGGTAAGCGAGTGAATATGAATAACTCCTTTCTCTGATCGGAATCGCTTCAGTTTGCCCGGTAGGGTAGTGGTGCCGTCACCCAGAGGGTTGTCCCTTGTTTTCTCACGTTTATAGAACCATGTCCATTAAAGGTGTCGGTATGCGTGTATTGTTCAAAAAGCGATGAACACAGATGGCGGTGGTATGAAATCCTTTAGCGCACAGTGTCTAGAATGTCTCAACTTGCTGCTTAAGATGGTCCAATAAAATAAAGTACTGTCACCAAGGAATTTGTAGTTTTCCTCAGCCAATGTGTCCAAGCAGCCTCCTGATTTTTAAACATCACATATTGATGCTATGGTGTTTGTCTCTATATTGCTACCTTATATCACTTAAGTAGATATAAAAAAAAGTCAGCAATATGACGTAGTGGAAACCATTTATAACTAACTAATATGGAATTTCCACTGTTAAAAAAAAAAAGCAATTTGTCCAAGACCACTTGCAGACAAGTAGACAAACCGTATTTGGAATTCAGGTCACTTAGAAATACTGCCTCGCTGTACAGCGCAGTCAGTGCTTAATTTGTGTTTGTTGATTCCGGTGCGGAGCACCGACATTTATTTTTGAAGGTCGGCAATTATTGTTCTACCTCAAGCATAAAGACATATGGAAAGACGCAGGAAAAGAAAAACGAAAAAGCATCACAAAGGAAGAAAGGAGAAAGCAGCAAGAGTGAGCTGAAGGAGCAGGGAGAGGCAGTGAATGGATTAAAGCTCTGGATGGCTTCAGGAGTCTGCTGGCTCAGTATTCCGTGCTCGCACCTTTAACTGCAACGGCCGCTTGTTTCAGAGGAGCGTTTAGGGTACCGGCACTATATCATTTACAGATTAAGCACTGAGTGCAGTATGCAAATGTCCTACTCTCTGTGAATCAACAGGTAGCCCCTCCTATCCTGGGTATTCAGTCAGCTCACAGCCAAAAAACGGGTGTGATGGGAGTTCTTGTGAAACCATTTGATTAAGTTTTAATTTTTATATAGTGCAAACTCTACCGAACGTATGGGAGCTATCTACATGAGCACCAGTCACTTTATCCACTGACATTCATTTTCGGTAGGCACTTGGGGAAGATTAAGTGATTTGCCCAGAATCACAGGATTCTAAGCAGACGCCGAGACTCAAGTCTGTCTCTCCAGCTCCAAGCGCGTAGCTCTGGCAGTGAGTCACATTTTATTGCCCTTCAGACGCAGCTGTGCATAAAAACACAAAAAAAGTTTGCATTCCTATGAAGGTGATTTCCTCTTCTTTCCAGGCACCAAGCATACAATATTTTAATGATAGGCACATTCTTGCGATTGTTTTTTTTTTCTTGTTAATCTCGTGTTTCCAATAAAGATTGTTGAAAAGAAATGGGCAAGTGCTTTCCTGCAACCACCCTTTGTTGACCTGTGTCCGCCCCAGAGCACTTGGCCAATCAGCAAGGGGATGTTTTGTCCAAACCAGCCATCAGGTTCTTCGCGCTAAACTCGTGCAGCTCTTTGTCCCCATGTTGAACACTTGCATCGGAGGGAAAATGCCGAACAATTAGAGCGGCGCATATATGGAGCAAAAACAGATGGGATCGGATCAGGAGTTCTGTTTACCTCTTTCGAAATAAAGCCGAAGGAAGGTGCAGGGTGATAAACCGAGTGCAGCTTTGTGGCAGGAGGGAAAGGTGTATAGATAGCAGGGAAATGAACACGGTGAGTGAGGCAGGGAGCCTCTCCCTAAGCGAGAGCTTGACCAGTTTCGTTTTTTTAAATAGGAATGGATGGGAACGCCTTTTACTCCTAATCCTTTCAGCATAACTTCTTTCTCTCCTATCAATAAATTTTGAAGTAATCTACTTTCATCCCTGAGATGTCAAGGAGTCATCGTGAAGTAATCTGCTGTCATCCCCTAGTTGTCATGCAGTCATCCTGTAGTAGTTAGAGATAATCACACGTTTTCCAAGGGAGTAATCACAGCATCATCCTGGAGTAGTTGTTGTGATGACTCTGGAGTCATCTCATTTAAATATTTCGCCCTATACACATACTTCAGGATGGCTTGGGATGACTTCAGCAGATAATTACAGGAATAGCCCAGCTGAAGTCATCAGATGACTTCAGAATGACTCCAGGAAGATCTTCCTTTTTGACTTGGGTTGTGCACGTGTCTGCAGGTGGTGGACGCTGGCACTCATTTTCGCAGATTAGGACTTATTTTTCATGACAGGTTTTGACCTGGAGCAAGAAAGAGGAAATCAGAACAGCGAAAAAGAAGGAAAAGGAAAGCAGTGAAAAGGTAGAAAGGAAAGGATGAAAAAGAACCAGGAAATGTGAGCTAGAGAAACCGGAAGTGCAAAGTGGTGGAAAAGAGGCATGAGATGGAATCAAGACTAAGCAGCCTTGTTTTTCGGAAACTTGGAATTTGTATGGACTCCTAAAAATAACTCTGATTTCCGCGCTAATTTATATATTTGCGGCCCAATTAAAATGAAAGTGCTGTTGAGGATATGTGTACAGTCCCATTACATTTAGAAACCCCCTGCTGCAGACAACGTGGGCCATGCTGAAAAGAGCTTCCCCTCTCTCATGCTTAGGACTCCTTACTTATGAGATACATTAAGTACTGCACGTCTGTGCTGATGAGCTGTCTTTGCTCCATCTGTATTTAAAACACATCAAGGTAGGCCATGATGTGAACCCACCAGTCCACCAACATACCTAAACCAAGTGGTGTGACAGCAGCAGCACTGCCTGCAGGGCTGGAGAAGGAGAGAGAGCATCACTGCTGTCAGAGCGGAAATTCAGTACTAATCATTTTTTTAGCATTTGCTTTATTCATATGAGATGTATTAACGTGAAAATGTCTAATAACCTAAAATTGTGCTTTCCTGTTTGGCCACCATCATGTGCAAGGCCTGCACATGTTTTTATAAAAATGTACTAATGTTGTAATGAAAAACATGTCTCTTTAAGAGCACGCTCTCTGCTAAATTCAATGCTGAAATAATATCAGCATTTCCTGTTTTCTGCTGGACCTCAAGCAGGCGAGGTTACAGCAAATGTTTATAAAGAAACATTTAGTTCTTCACATGTCTCTTGTATAACAAACTTCTTTTGTTTAAGTCACAATTTTATTCTGTGTCTGTACTGATGAAATGTATTTCTCCCCAGGAAATGAACTGATATGAGAATTTTCTACATCTTTGTAACTATCCTCAATAGCAGAGTATTCGGGAATGGTTGAACAAAAGGCTCCACTAACACCAGTAGGAAACAAGTCTAAGAAGCTACTATTGGTTTGTTTGGAGTTACATAAATTGAGAAGCAACAAATCAACGTCTTGCACACTAAGGCCCATATTTATACTTTTTGACACAAAACTGCGCCAACGCAGTTTTGTGTCAAAAATTTTACTGCCGGCTAACGCTATTTCTTTGTGCCGTGCGGGCGTCAAATTTATACTTTGACACACGGCAGCGCAAACCACAGGTGTGAGTCATTTGTTTTGACTCAAACCAATGCATCACGTCGTAAAGAAAAACAACGTTAACGCAGTGAAAAGGACTGTGAGCCGGTTTACGACGTCGCAAACCGGAAACGTGCTGTTTTTTGACGTAATTGTGTTAAAAAGTGGCACAAACACAGCAAAATGTGCTAAGGAGAGCCAAAATGGATCCCAGATGCTTGCACAGACCCCAGGAAGATGACAACAGACCAGGAACCAGCCAGGAGGACCCACACAAGACCCAGGACAGGGAGAAGAAGAAAAGAAAGTGTTGCTTCAGTGCAGAGGAGCAGGAAATGCTGGGGAAAGAGGTGACGGAACACCAGCACCAACTGTTTGTCACCTCAAAGTTGCCAATCAGTAGGAGAGAGGCAATATGGCAACAAATTGTTGACAAGATAAACAGTGTGGCAGAAGTACGGAGAACAGTCATCGAGTGCAAGAAACGCTGGCATGACTGCAAGCGCAGGATCAAGGAAAAGATGGCTAGGAACAGGAAGGCAGCACTGCAGACTGGAGATAGGAGTCAAGCACCGCAGGAGGTTCTGGACCACATGGAGGAGATGGTGGCAGCCGTCATCCATCCCTGAGGAGATCGTCACAGAGATTCAAGGACATGACAGCGCAGACTACCAGGAGACAACACAGATGCATGGTAAGTCGCATGGGGAACTAAAATGCCTAATTGTTAACTGCAACCGGGGGGGGGGACATACCTACTACACAATGCATGGAAGACATGATATTCAGGGAGTGGCATGGTTAAAGGGGCACGGTACAGGGGCATGGCCCGTTCAGAGGAAACCTGGGGCACAGTACTACCCTACACTAACAACCTTTGCATGGGGGTATGCTGCCATGCCAAGGATGTTGGAGAGGTAAAGCCAGGCCAGGAGGGTAGGGTACAACGTTAAACTGGCATGTTGTCACACGTCAGCCAGTGTTCTCCCTACATGAACTAGGGCCCAATTAACAACCTCAGACCAAATCTGCAATTGGAATTTAACATTGACTACAGTTGCCATTACCACCTCTGCTGTGTGTGCAGGTCAAGTAGCTAATGGCAGTAACGTCCCCATGGATCAAACACACCCAAATTAGAGGGTTCAGGATGACAACGTTATCAATCCTCTGAAATCAATACAAATGTTCCAATCCTGTCAAATGTGATTGCCCATAGTTGCTACAAATAGCAGCCATTGTCATAAACATTATGAGGTACACAGCACTAATGTCATACCCATGCTGCATATGTCGGAGCCCACCCTGTGCCTCGGTCACAATAGGTCCAATGACACCATGCAACATCCCAAATGTTATACTGCTCAGACAACAGCATTGAGGGGGAGGACATATGTAACTGGCTACAGAAATACACCATACAAAAAATGTGTACACTGTTCCAAATGGAAAAATATAATCACTAGGGGAACATTAAAGTTCAGGAGCAAGAGCCCTCACACATCCGAGAGGATGTCATGCTTCATCATCGGGTAGCTCCTCGTCAGACCGGCGCTGCAATGTCTGACGGGATCCCCGTAAGGGGGCTCTTTGCCGGAGATCTTTTAGGTAGCAGCCATGGTAGCGGACACTACAAGACCTGGTGTTGCGGTCAGGCGCTAATCCTGGCAGGAGAGTAAAAGCTAAAATTGGTTCCCAGTCTTAATAGGAGCGAGTCAATTTAATTAATCAATGGAATAAGACCGGGACCAAGATTAAAAACAGAAGGAAAGTGTAAAATGAGGAATAATGCTCAACCACTTTCTGCATGGTGCTTGAGCTTAAGGAGATTATCGTCGGGCTCCTAGGACATGGTCAACATGTTTCGCGTACAGTGGTCTAACAAGATCCTATGACGCTTCTTCAGGGCCAATACATAATAAGACGTCTCCTGTCTATATTACCGAAAGTTTGCAAAAATGTCAAACAAATCATATAGTCACTTACATTGAAGTTCACTAATTGTCAGAAACCTTTAATGGTCGCCCATCCCTTGGTACATGTGGGGCCCCTTGGGAAGTAGCATGCCGAAAGCGGTCACTATTTGTGGAAGACGGCAGTCTGCAGGGGAACCTACCCTGACGTGCTCTCCCGAAAAGATCAATGATGAAGCATGACATCCTCTCGGATGTGAGAGGGCTCTTGCTCCTGAACTTTAATGTTCCCCTAGTGATTTTATTTTTCCATTTGGAACAGTGTGCACCTTTTTTGTATGTTCAGTTAATTGGGAGACCGTACACTGGACCAACTAATCTCCCAGTCCCTCCCTTTGTTGATACAGAAATACACCTGCACAGTCAAAGAAGGAAATGGAACACTGCTAGGACCATCAGTGCAATCCAATGTAGCACGCATTTCCCAACATCAGCAGTACACACTACCAATGCTGACATACGTATCGTGCCATGCCAATGCAATACATAGTATATACTAGGTCTCAGCAACATATAGGTGGATGTGAAATATCAGAGACTGGGAAAGTTCCAGAATGTTAAGTGTGGTGCAAGTGCCATCAGAACACCCACAGCCAGTGAAAGGCCTCACCATGAGAATGGAAGTAGCCAGAACCAACACCTAGAGGATGTAATGCTGACAAGTCCACAAACTGACCACAATACATGTGACATGCAGGTGGGGTATAGGCCTGGGAGAATGCTAATTTGAAAGACAGGAGCAATGACCAGGAACCAAGATCGCAATGTGAAACTAATAGGAAGGCAGGCACGTCACTTTACAAATCCCACAACACAGACACACTAATTGTACCATTTCTCATTGTATAGGATGATGGCTCTCCGGCGGATATGCCTGTCGAGGACTACCCTGATGACATGGATGACGAGCTGACAAACATCAGCCAGCAGACCCTCCAAGATGTCCTTGGAACCCTCCAGACCCCACCTTCAGTCACAGGGAGGAGCACAGAACTAGCAGCCATCACAGAGGACCCACCCACCACCCCATTTCTACGACCTTCCAGCTCCAACACAGCTGAGGACTCTGACGACACTGGCACCAGCTTTGAGAGAACTGTAGTTGGAGTATAGCGGGAGCTGGCCAAGGAGGTGTGGGTGGGGATGGAAAATATGGCAGCCAGCATAGAGGGGGTGCGTTTGTGCATGATGTCAACTGCAGAACATGCAACAGCCATGAAAGGGCGAACAAAAATCTTGCAGGAACTTGAAAAAAGGTTGAAGGAAATCAGCACAGTTGTAAGAGAGTTGACACAACACCTACAACAACAATCCTGTCAACGCGGGCATGAATGCAATATTGAACCCCTCAGGGCCGACCTGGCTGCCTACCACAGTGATGTGGCTCCTTTTCTTAAGAACCAGCAGCTCTTCCTTGCTGCAGTACTGCCCTTAATAGCCCCACAGTTGGCAGATACCGGGATGTCTGACTCCACGTCTTCAAACACTGAGGTGTGTGTTGCCCCTTCACAACCACCACCAATAAGGGCAGAGGAGACAACACACACATCAGAAGAAGAAGACGTGGAACAGATCACCTTCACCCGTAAGAGTACCCGGTAGCACTAGTCCCTGCCACATGGCCACCTATTGCCAAGGTCTTGTGCTTTGTAACATGCCAGTCTTGCAACAACTGTACTCAAGCACTGTTCTTCAGCCCACTCTTTATCTTGTCACCCTGCCCTGTGATTGTCTCTCACTAACTCTTTGGCAAATCCTGTCCCTCTGCACTGTCTGACACTTCACCCCAGTCTGTCCAATGACATGTCCTTTTGCACTTGTGTAGGATCACAATGGAAGGTGTCACACTAATGGACTCACAATCATGGACAATGTACATATAGCACTACAGCACTTTCTAATAAATAGCACTTACACAACAACTTTGTCTCTGTGTAATATGACACATCAACCGTGAGGTAGATCAGTGATGTTTACCTCAGGTGAATGATTATAGATTGTCAATACACCTGACCTGAAAGAATGTTGGCTGATATCATCTGCCCTTCCTGAGGGTTATTTCTGAGGAAAATAGAAAATATACACCACAATGCTGTGTTGGACAGAATAACGCTTCCTCAAGGGATGTCTAAGCCAAAAATTATTGCCTTCAAATCTGTCTTCAAGCCAAAACTTACATATGTGAAATTTGACCCAAATTTTACCTAACACACACCATACAGGATGAATGGATGTGAATGAGTTTACATACAAATATGTAACCAGGCTGAACATTGTAACTAATGATAGGTGTGAGTTATGTATACCATACTACATGAGAGCATACTACCACTCACCTTATAAGGATTCGCTTGGACATCAGGCTGCAGGCAGACTTAACACAGTGTCTTCAATACCAATTCTGGTAGCAAAGTATGTGACATTGAAAACATACATCAAAAATTAACAACACTTTGGGATCCATAGTAACCGTGAGTGGTGGGTGCAATGGATGTCAGAATCTTAGCAAAGAGCTTTGGTGTAACTACCAATGTAACAGCTCAGTTGGGATTTGGTTGTAGCATGGGACACAAAAGCTAATACAAAAGAGACACTGTTCACTTATGCTAAGCCCCTTATCCCCAAGCATATGACACATACTGTAAAGGGTTACCTAAATATTTATTAAACAGTAAAAACAGAAGCTAAAAGCAGGGGAAACACCTTACCTAACCTAACCTATCCTAACTACACATTACCCACAACTGGCCCTAACTAACCTAAGCTAAACTTACTTATCACATTTAACGAAACGATCTAAACGTCAAACCCCAAACCCCCTTATAAGACGGGACAGATGGAGAACAACATATCCTATCCTAAACACATACTATCTTATACTAAAAAAAAAATATTTTTTGTATTTTTATATTTTATAATTGTTTTTTTTAAACACCAAAACCCCAACATCATCCCCCAAAGAACCCACCCACCCACATAATAAAAAACAGATAGAAAATTATCATACCCCGCCCCCCACCACGCACTACTACTAACTAAACTAACAGCCTATACTAAGCTAACACTAAGCCCCCTAAACCCACTAATTAAGAGAACCAGGAAAGAGGAGGGAGGGGAGGGAATCATGGCTGAGGGTATACTGTCTACAAGTTCACCCTCCGCAGGGTCTTTTTTATGGCACGCACCCTCCTATTTACTTGTGCCACCTCCTGCTGCAGCCTGGTCATTTTCCTCAACAAATGGTCCAAGTTCTGTTGCATCTGCTGAAAATCTGCTGGGTCAATGACTGCAGCAGGGGTGGTCTGGGTGCCAGTTGAAGAAGTATGTCCCGTTGTCGGTGCCATGCCTGTAGGAGGAGGTGCAGGTGGTGCTGTGACAGGTCCAGCAGCAGTGGAGGTTGACGGTCCTGCAAAGGTGCCTGCTAAGGTTGGTGCCACCTGGTTGATGGTGGTGGTGCTGGTGGTGGTGGACACGGAAGGGCCCCCTTGGGCAAATGCCCTCCACACTCCGGAGGCTCTTTCATGGCGATAACGCCTTGCCATGTTGCTGAACCCCAAATCCACATCCAGAATGTGGCGGTAATGCTTCACCCTGCGCTGAAACTCCAGAATCTTGATGGGATTTGATTGGCAGCTGTTAAAACAAATATAAAACCAAACATTAGGTACTTCATTGTGTGATATGGCTCTAGAAGTTCATCAGACAATACATCTAATGTACCAGAAACAGCCCATATCATCATACGGATCACTGATTGTCCCTGAGGAAGTACATGCCAATGCAGCCTTGCACATGTCCTATCAAACAGCACAGCAATACTCTAAAAGATGGGTAACAACTTGAATGACCTATTCATCATTGTTCGGCCATTTGTCACGTAAAAAAAAGGCTGCAAGTCCTCCACCAGTGACAGGCCAACTATTGACTATCTTCTTGATGACAATCAAGGGCCACAAGATCTGCGAGTTGTAAATGAAATTGCCAGGATAAAATGCAGTTGCTAATCATAAGTGGGTATCCTAGGTTTGGACAAGTGACTTACAGATTTACATGTCTGTGAACTAAACTTGGATCATTAGTCCTAGGTACACTTTTCACAACCCTATGCCTGTGCCTGAGGGGGGGAGCGGACAGGCAACAAATACTTTCAAACATCAAGGACACCCAGGAAGCTTTGGACAGCTGTACATGGGTTTGGGCAGCCCACCACAGGTAAGGAGGATGTCCAACTAGGATACACCCAAACCTTGGACAATCCCATCCACACTTATGTTTGGAAATACAGACAATTGCCATCATCAATTCCTATCAGTAACACATGACTTACAACAAGCAGATAGATGCAAGCACACATCTGGCCATGAGCTGCATGCACACCTAGGCCATTGTACTCAAATGCCTCATACTCGTAGCACAAAATGTGGAGCTACATGTTGCTAGGAAGTCAAACATACAGTCAAACATGTTCATTAGTGAATAGGGAAACTGAAGTCTGTGGGTAAGACTTTGGCATCCCTATTCTGTGAGAATCAGGGTCTGACTTGCTGACTAAATAACAAATATGGTCCTCTGCTCCATTTACTGAATTTAAGTTTTATCCACAAAAGTCATCCCTATTCACATGGCCGTGCCTACATGACTGACCTACAATCCCAAATTATGACTATACGCTAATAATTGGCCAACTCAAAGATGGGGAAAAAATGATACTCCACTCAAGGAACATATCCGATCACTGACCAGCACATCACACCTTGCTATGTGTCCAACACACAGGAGTCAATCACACAACAGCAGCAAACACAACACAGAACAGAAATATCAACACTTACTGGAGATGTCTGGGTCCGCAAATCGAGCCACCTCTCCGATAGTGTAGGGGGCAGGTCGACCTGTAAAGCATGGAAGGGAGAAATGTGCTCAATGTCTGTGCACTGTACAACACTTCCAAATACAAATACTATGGCCCTCATTCTGACCTTGGCGGGCGGCGGAGGCCGCCCGCCAAAGTCCCGCCGTCAGGTTACCGTTCCGCGGTCGAAAGACCGCGGCGGTAATTCTGACTTTCCCGCTGGGCTGGCGGGCGGTCGCCTTCAGACCGCCAGCCAGCCCAGCGGGAAAGAGGCTTCCACGATGAAGCCGGCTCGGAATCGAGCCGGCGGAGTGGAAGCTGTGCGACGGGTGCAGTTGCACCCGTCGCGTATTTCACTGTCTGCGCAGCAGACAGTGAAATACATGTAGGGGCCCTCTTACGGGGGCCCCTGCAATGCCCATGCCAGTGGCATGGGCACTGCAGGGGCCCCCAGGGGCCCCGCGACCCCCCCTACCGCCATCCGGATCCCGGCGGTCCGACCGCCGGGATCTGGATGGCGGTAGGGGGGGTCGGAATCCCCGCGGCGGTGCAGCAAGCTGCGCCGCCGCGGAGGATTCAATGGGGCGGCGGTACACTGGCGGGACCCCGCCAGTGGTGCCGGTCCGACCGCGGCTTTACCGCCGCGGTCGGAATCCCCATTGGAGCACCGCCGGCCTGTCGGCGGTGCTCCCGCGGTCCTCCGCCCTGGCGGTCAAAGACCGCCAGGGTCAGAATGACCACCTATGTGTTATATTAAATCTGAAAGACAAGCCTTTCAGACATGATGATACTGCATCCGACATACCACTGCAAACAAGTACAGACCCGGGCACTCCAGTGAGTGATACACACATATCGGGACACATGCAGTGGCCCTAACTATCATGTGGTGGCAAACATGCTCCATCATTTGTTAGCAGACTCATTCATGGAGTGTATTCCTCTCATCATGTGTATCCATGAGAGACATGCAAAGCCACTTTCCAGGAGGACTGCAATAGCAGACACCCAGCTATTGTGACTAAGAACAATGTAAAACACACAGGTACAATGTACAGAGGGACCGTGACAGTTGTTACCCCTCAGTTTGTATCATTTGCTTCATTTTATGTGCCACAGCTATGGTAAGTTGCACCAAACATTGAGATATGAACCTGTGTGCATAACTTTTGGCATCCATCCCTACTTTAATTGTGGCACAACAAAGTCCAAATATCAGTCTACGATGTTACCTGAGGTCAGCTATAACTTGTTACGTATGTGTCAGTATCCAGTTCAGACATGCATCCGAAAAAATTGAAGGACACATTTTTTCTTGAAAATATCTGGATTTAAAACATGTCTTTCCTGGTAATCTCACAGACTATGCATGAAACATATGTTAGAGCCACATTTGCATCATTTATTGACGTCAAGGCAGCAATAATTTACAGGCCCCTGTTGTGTATTGTAAGTTAGTGCAGCTGTTGCATCAACAAATGATGGTAATGTGTATGAATTATTGTATAACTCACAGGCAACTGTATGTTTAACTTGCATTCCACATGTCAAAAAACATTGCCTGCAGCATATGAACAAATATGATACTGTCACTACAGAGCATTTAAATGTGCACATTACTCTGATTTGTACTCACCAACAGTGCCACCAATCACAATCCCCAGGTGGTCCAGCAGGTCTTGCTCCTGGGCAACCAGGTCAGCCTAACGGTGATTCAACTGGTGGTCATTGCGCGGTGTGTTGTAGATTCGCTTGAGATAGTACAGGACCTTTGCCCACCGGAGCCTCCTTGCCTCTGTGTGATACCCCTGTATCACACGACCACCTGCTTAGATCATTAACGGTAGGAAGTAGCACACCAGCCAAATAAATCCACCCAGCTCCTCCTCTCCCATCCTGCCAAGACGAGGCCTACCCAAAATGCTTGCACAAATAAAGAGACTAAAGGGGTACAGAAGAGAATGAAGGGAAAGTAGGAGAGGAAAATGAAAAAAAATAACCGAAAACAGCCCAACTATCCCCAAACTATCACTACCCACAACAGAATCCCAACTGTACAAAGACAAATTTATACACCAGAAATGACAAAAAATACACTTACACAGGATACCACAGACACTTAGGAAACACAAAAAGACAATTTAAAGACCACACAGGAGACAAAAATCACAAAATGCACAGAGAGACAAGTCAAAACACAGCCACACAGTCAGGAAATATCACAGACTGCAAAGTGAAAGTGAAAGTACACCCACTGTACCAATTCTGTAAACAGGATATCCTATTACATCACTTCCTGCCTCAAATGCGGGGCATTTTTATTCTTATGCGTCAAAATATTATAACGTTTACAGTCTGTGCGTCAATTTGTTTTGGCGCACATGCTTAGAAATAACTCTGCATCCATATTTTCAAATATGTTTCATACTTAACCAATTTCATGGGGTACAGTGTGGGAATTACCGTTCAAGGCCAATGGATGTATCCTGGCAATGAGCATCATTTTTGAACGCATATGCGTCATTTTTCGACGCATGTGCATCTTTTTTGACACAAAATTTCTATCTTTGACTGGGTTTGGGTCATTTCTCATTTGTAATAGTACATGACAGGTGTGACAATACAGAGATAGGCTGATTGCACCAACATTGTGCATTCAGGTGTATGGGCACATGTGACAGATCATACTACTGCAGACCATGATCCTCTAGTTGTTGTACCGGATTTGCACTCTTCACTGACGCAGTAGATGGCCAAACTGGTGGAATACAATTAGGTATTACCCAGTTTGGGCATGTTTCGCGTCAAGAGAGGATAGCAAGGCTACGCAACTCAATACAGTAACTCAATGCCTATGTGTCAATGTGTGTGAATTGGCTCTTACTATTGTAGTTGTCCCACTGTGTGAACATCACAAGACGCGTTTTCTCAAATCTGCTTGTATGCATGTGGAGTCAATGTGTCCAACCATCAGATGCTATTCAGAGTGGAAATGAGAAAGGAACTGTGTTTGTCATACACATAGCAACAAATGCTGTGTGAACTTCCTAGGTTTTTTGGAACATAAGCACCACCAATGACAAACAAGGCACAGGCTAGATAGAAGGCGGTTGATCATGGCAATGTTCCAAGACTAAGCCATCACATGCCCTGGAATGTTGGATACTACTTCCTAGGCACTTGTTTGTATAATACCCATGAGTCAGGCATTAGATAATGCTATGTGGGTACGGTGTTTGTGACACCGAGTCCCAAATACAATCCACAAATGTCACGCCACAGTTGGAGTCATATAAATGAGGCATGTTTCTCCTGTGGCAGTGGGGGACCAGCAGACCCAAGCAGCATGTGTTCACACATTTCCTGTGGTAAATTGCACAAAGGTGTCCGGTTCAAGTGTGTGGGGCAATGTGTAGCCTGAGTCATTATTGTGGTCCATGTTGTCACAGTTACGTGCAGGTCTAGTCATGAGTGTGTGGAGCCATGTCCTGCAGTTACAAAGTTTCCTTTACAGTTGAATTGAAGGAAAGCCGAAGAGCAATTGAGAACACACATGGGGATAGTCCAGCTATGGTACTGCAGAACTGTTATGAGACTGACAACAGGGCAACTTTGGTGTGCTGACAAAGTTAATGGATCAGGAATTTTAAACCGGCAGTTTTACTCACAACATTTGTACGCAGGTTGGCCTCTAATATTCCCACTGCATCCGGGAACATCAGTGCCTCTGTGCTGATTAATCTCACAGCTATTCACAACGCAAGCCCCATCAATATGTTGGGGGCAATGTGAATCAGCGTGCGGACTGTCAGGGTCCTAACATGTGTTGACATATCATGCACATTATCTGACGTTGTTTGTTGTGCTGAAGGCACCAAACCAAATCCATGCATACAGCCATGGCACACTGTCACTATTTTTCACTCATGCATACATGAAACCCAGACAAGGGATGGGCCATGATTAGGCTATTTGGAGACAAGTTCCACCCCTTGGTACGATAAGTAAACTGATTATGCTATACAATGTATTTGAGTATTCATTGTAGACCCACCTGACACAATACCCCAGGAGGAAAGTGAGGGCTTGGAAAGCACCTATGAGACAAATTTAGCCACAGGGAACCTTTATGGTCACGCAAAGACAGGAACCAGTCAGGCTAACAGGATGCAGGGTCAATCAGGATCAAAAACTTTAACAAGGCAAATACACAGTGAGCAGACTGAGACTGGTCAAAGCTGAAACAACACTGTGGAAAATGAAACTGTGTTTGTCCTGTGTGTTGGAACGCAACACAATAACCCAAGGCCTGTGTTACACAAGTGATTTATATGGCAATGCATAACAGTGTTATACATAAAATGGCAGCTTCTATGCTGTTCCAGGCAGCTGCAAGGGCAGTGAATGTTCAAATGGCTGGTCTGCATGGAGGTGCTCACAGGCGTGTGCAGCTTCAGTCTCTCACAAGTCCTGTAGGTAAGAATCAAGTTCAAAGGGCCAACAGTACCTTTCACATTGGAAGCAATGTACAGGTGATTAGAGGTCCTACAGACTACAAGGCAGTGCATTATTCAACCAGAAGTCCATGCAGACAGAAGATAAATGACTATGGCATACCATACTAAAGAGGGAAGCACACTGGATTCAGAATGTGAGTCTGGGTGTGTGTAGATGAGGGATTATCTGGGTACACATATTCCCTTTCCAGGGCCCTCTGAGGAAGGGTGAGGTGAGACAGGGAACATGGCAGTGGCAGGACTTAAGACCTGGGCTGACATGTGCAGGGGATGTCTTGTGAGCAATGCTAGTCATACCTGGGGCACTTGTGCTATCCATTTGCTGCTTATATGGAATTCTTGTCACACATACTCTTTGCAAAGATAGCTGATGTAACACTTACTGATGTCAAGGGTCTGGTCATACCTTCTTGTCACCAATGCAATAGCACATCCACTGCCTCATGTATGAGGCATTTTGTTACCTTATTGACTGATGGTGTCTTAGTTGTGTGCCATATGCTGAAATGAACCACGTTGCCAACATGTATATGTGAAATAGCTGTGGTCCTCTGATGTTGCCCTTCAAATGTGAAATGTACAGGATATATGTCATTTACAGTGTGTGTGAAGTTGGCTGTACAATCATACCCATCAAATATGATGTGAATTTTTCTATATCCTAATATGTATTTCTGCAGTGCTCCATTAGGCTACACTCTGATTCTGATTGTTAGGGATAATGTTATGCAAAAATGATTACCCAGACCATGATATAGTGAATAGTATAGGTGTTTATTGACATATGGTAAGACAGTGGTGATGGATGAGTAGAGTTAAAAGAAATTTTGGACAATATGTTGTCTCCGACGCAATCCTTCAACTGTGTTTGAATGGTCCCCCTCATGTTGATGGACAGCATCCTCCTCTTCTTCCTCTTCAGGCATGTGTGGGTCGGGTCCATATAGGGGAATGTTCCTTCTTACACATATGTTGTGCAGGATGGCACAGGTCAAAATGATTTTGCACACCATTTCAGGTGAGTATAGGAGGCTGCCTCCAGTGATGTCGAGGCAACTGAATCTTGACTTCAGGATGCCAAAGGTCCTCTCGACTATGGTGCGTGTCCTCTGATGTGCCTCATTATAGGCACGCTCTGCTGCAGTGCTTGGGTTTGCAAATGGGCTCATTATTCATGGCTGGATCCCATAGCCTTGATCAACTGACAGAGAAAATGAGTGAGAACATGTTGATGTAGCTTGCACCATGATTATCACTTTGCATGGCATTTGTTCTCTTGTGTTGTCTGTGACTCATCTATGTTTGTGTTATTGTGTGGAATCCTAGGCTTCTTGGATGTACCATCAGTATTGGGTTGTTTCCTCATCTGAACGGGTATTTGGCTGATTGACTGGATGTCAGCAGTAATTTTGTAGAGTTGCAGTACATTGTGTGCTCCCTTGCATTCTGTCATGTGAAAAAGGTGTCCATGTGTCTTAACTGGAGGTGACATGATACTTCCATATACAGACTCAATTCCACAGTGGTGGTAACACGGTCGCATCTATATACCCTGGACATCCCATCCAATTTCACATATGCAATAGAACTATTTAAACACCAGTGAGACCCTTAGATTTGGCTAGGAGACAATGTACAACACATCTCCGTACGTTGTAAGCACTGACGTGTTGACAATTGACTATGCACAAATTTCACAGGTGTGACAAATTCTCTGCAGACCTATTTCTCTGCCCTTGCCAAGTCGACTCTGGTTCTATTGTGTACCTATAGTACTGAACATGTTCTAGTTCAGCTGGCTAACTTGGTTGTGAGCTTGTCATTTGGAGTGTCAGGAGGTCCGTATGCCTGTACATCTGTTGTGTGTGTGTGTAATTGCCTCAATCTGTATGTGTAGGAATGTGAACTTTCAATATTGTCCCATCAATATGTGTTCTTCGCACAGTCCACTTGCTTATTGGTAGTGGACAATGTCACCCCAGGAGTGATGTGAGATATTGGTACAGGCTCAATGATTCCATGTCAACTTCATTGTAGTCATCATCATGCTATGTGTGTCATGGTGTTTGACCTGCAGCAAAACACATTACACACCCCTTACACAGTACGTATTGGTTGGAAGGGTGTTTGATTGAGTGTTATTGATGTGATATTGAAAGATTAATCTTCAATGTTGTACTGGCAGTTGAGACCATGTCATTGTCATTGTGTTGTTTTAAATTGATCCCTTGTGTCTGTGGAGTGGCATCTGTTGTTATTTGGTTCTGTCATTTGTCCATAGGTGTATAGCTAAATGGGTCAGGATATTACACATGCCTAGCAGTGTCACAACCTCATTGTCTTCCTGGCCACATGTCAATGTAGTGGTGTATGTGTTGTGTGTCCTACAGGGTTGCTGTGCTGTTTATATATAACTAGGTTTCTGTACTTACCAACAAGTAGGCCCTTTCCATATCGTCCATCCTGGAAGTCTTGATTGATGGTGCAGTGGCGGAAGATGAATGAATCATGTACACTCCCCGGATACTTTCCCATGATGTTGGTGATCAATCCCCAGTTATCGACAAAGGCCTGCACATTGATAGAGTGTGTGTGCTTCCTATCGCGGTATAGATGTTCGGTTGCAGCAGATGGCACAATGCGTACATGTGTGCAGTCAATGGCACCAAGCACGTGTGGGAAGCCGTTGATTTGGTAGAAGCCCGGTTTGGTCTCCTGCTGCTTCTGCTGTGTGTTGGGGAACCTGATGTAGCAGGGTGTGAATGAGATTATGGCATCCAGTACCTTAGGTAGGAAGGCAGAGAATGAGGGATGTGACATCCCGACAACCAGGGCACCAGTGGTTTGAAATGAGCCACTTGCCAACATGTGGAATACAGCTACCATCTTGGTTTCTTGTGGAATGGTGCAGGGTGTCTGCAAGCTGGGTGCCAACTGTGGCTCAATGTTGCGCAGCAGCTGCTGAATGGCTTGCCAGTTGAGCCTGTACCTCTGGATGATGTCTTGTTGGCGGAGTCCCAGAAGGGTTGTCCTGGTGCGGAATATCCTCTCCTGCCTTCTGCGTTGTCTTTGGGGTCCCTGCTGGTGTTGTAGAAGCTGCTGTTGTTGGTCCTGTGCTCTGCGTCTGCGTGCATGCTGGATGAAAAGCACCTCCATGTCATCCTTTTGGAGCTCTGCTGTTGCTTCTGTGTGTTTTCATTAAGTACTGGTGTGTTTTCCCCATTTTAACGCCTGCCCTGACCCAGGTGTTATTTTTTGACACACATCGGTGTTTAAGTCATTTTTTGGACTGGAATGCCTACCTTGCATGTCATTAACGCAAGGCGGTTTCCCGCATCCAGAAAAAGACGCACATGGCGGAATTTTGGCATTCGCGGGCGCGGGCGTCAAAGTTTAAATATGGTGCACGGTTTGCGCCAAATGTGCGTCAAACTTTTCGACGCAAGTTCACCGCAAACAGAGTATAAATATGACCCTAAGTTTTGCAAACTAATAATGTGTCTGTTCAAATGTATTTCCAATATAATTGGATGTTCTTTCTTCGCCTCATGCTTTTGACCACTGAAAATTACGTATGTGTTTTAATTTAAAGAACAGCTCACGGAGAGCTGTAGGCCATTGTCATTAATTCTGACTTTCGGGTCACTCTATCATTCTTTGTTCTGGTGATCTGTCACTTTGACATTTTATGTTTTACCAATCAGTCTACTGACGACTTGGTATTTTAATTATTTTCTGAGTTTATTATGCCTGTTCTAATGCTGAACTAATGCTTTGATGGTTTAGTGATCTTAGAGTCCAAATCCTAAACTGTCCCCCTTAGCCGGTCCACTGCACTTTATACTGTGCATACGTGACGAACACCACACGGCTTATCAAGGCCATGGACACCGATTGGTGTATATTTCTCTTAGGATTTGCTATGATAACCTAAGACTCATGCTGACTCACCTACCTACATATTTCCAAATATTTCTTAGATTTCCAAATAGATTTAGACTTTAGCCTTGAGGAAGTCTTGTTGACGAAACATGTGTTGGCTGTTGTATCTCTGGATCCAAATCAGATAAATAAAATCTGTTGACATATACTCACAAGTAGTTTGAACCATGATTGCTTCAACACTATAAGGAATGGACCTTTATAACTACTGTTGAGTGCCTTGGCGTAATAATATTTGACCTCTATGTGTTGGACTGTTCCCTCAAACCAACACAACTGCACCCTAGGTGGTCGGGGGCTTGCCAGTTTGGCACCATCGACAGCATTCTTCGTGAATTTTGGACAATGTTCTTTCCAATATATCATGCTTACACAGAGGAAGTGCCAATCTTATGCATAATCACTGTCTATTTTGTGTACAAAAGGCTCCACTGACTCCAGTTGGAAGCAAGTCTAAGAAACTACAATTAGTATCATTTGGAATTACATAAATGGGAGAAGTGACAAATCAACATCATGCAAACTAATAATGTGTCTCTTCGAATGTATTTCCGATACCTAATGTTTTCATGATTGGATGTTCTTTCTTTGCCTGATGCTTTTCACCAAAAACAAATTAGTATGTGTTTTAATTAAAAGAAGAGATCATGGAGGGCTTTAGGCCATTGTCATTCATTTTGACTTTCGGGTCAGTCTGTCATTCTTTGTTCTGGTAATCTGTCACTTTGGCATTTCATGTTTTACCAATCAGTCTACTGACGACTTGGTATTTCATGATTTTCAGAGTTTATTATGCCTGTTCTAATGCTGAACTGATGCATTGATGGTTTAGGGATCTTAGAGTCCAAATCCTAAACTGTCCCCCATACCCGGCCCTATCTTGATGCTTATGCTGCTGTCCACCTGATGAAGTCATAACCACTCTGCTGACTTTCCTAGGGATAAGGTAATTATGATTGGTCTGTGTATTGTTATTTGTCTTTTGTTTTTCCGGGTACAACTGCTACAGTTCTAATACTGCTGTTTATTTCTATAGTGCCATAGTTAGATGTTACTAAAACTTTTGCATGAGGCTCAACATGCTAATGCTAATCTTTGGTTAGTGAGGTGTTTCATCATGCTAATGAAATTATGTTAATTTTGCTTGCTGAACAAATGTATTACATATCTTTTTCTCAAATTATGCTGCTATTAATGAGTGTTTTCGCCGTTGAGATTATCATTCTTGTTGCTTTGTTCACTTTAGGATACTTTAGGAGATATGGATAGTCTGTGATGTTTCTTTATCTTTTGATGTTGAGACTAATCTTCGTGACTTTAGCGTTGTTAATATAGGGAAATAAACTTTTTAATTGATACCAGTGGTGTGGTTATTCGTGGCCAAACTGGTCATGGTGTGTCCTTTACTGACTCTCTATTATTGTTGACTTGTTTATTATTGATGTGCATTACAACACTTGACAATATTAATTTAAACAAGTCAAAAGGTTCATCGACCTTAAGCAGGGCCGAATGCTTACTGTTTTTACACAAAATAGATAGGCTAAGGCCACACTAACACTGCTGCCTGCATCAGGTGGGCAATGAAAACTGCTGTATTCGGACAGTGAGACATCACCAGGATACAGACACAGTGCCACAGTGCTAGTAATAGCTACAACAAGAACGAGACCTACCTGGTGAGAGGTAAACAATGTGACAGCCAAAGTACCATCAGGGTAAAACCAAAACAAAGCAAATCATTTCCGTAAGAAAAATCAGAACCTATAGACTTCATCAATCCATTCCTTAATTCCTCCATCTACCATCTCTAACCAATTATTTAAGAGGTATATAGTTAGCAAGGGTTTTCAAAGTTAGGGCCATGGAAGGGGAGAGAGGACAACAAAGTGGAGAGATGCAAAAGGAGAGGGGGGTGAAGATGCAGAGTGTGAGCAAGGAAGCGGAGAGGCAGACAATCAAGAAGGGACGTGAATGAGTAAAATGTGTGCATGTGTCCATGTGTGTGTGTTTAAAAAGAGTCAGTGGAGAGAGGACAGGGTGACGGACATAAGCACATTCGATAGGGAAGGAGGGAAGTGATAGAGGGATGACAAACTAGAGTGAGAAAGACAGAAAAACAGACAGAACAGGGGAAAATGAAGATAGGTAAAAAGCAAGAGAGGTAGGTAAAGTTATGGCTAGCACAGTATTCACCTTCTGCCATCAAAAACAGAGTACTTTAATTAGGATGATAGCCTTATTTAATCAAATGCAAATTTAGTCACAAATCAAGAAATATATTTATGGTACAGTAGTAAACAAATATATTCCATTTCATCCAAAATAAAAATGCAATGGTCACAAGTTCTCATAAAAATAATACATAAAATGTATAATTAGTAGGCATTGCGCCTGCCCATTGTTGACCACTGGTTGGCTTTATAGTCATTCTCATTTGCCTGCCTCTTCTAGCTTGCCTTGCTCTTCTTGTGTTTATTCCTCCCCTGGAGCATAGCCTCTTTACCATCCTTTTGATTGGCTGACTTGCTTTCTTCCATTTCTTTCTCATATTTAGGGAGCTATTTTATTTCAGAGTTCATTTATTTTCTAGCTGCCTTCCTTGAGCGCTACTTCCTTTCCTAAAATAAGCAAAATCCCACCTGCTCTGTGTTGCTTGCTTGTCCCTTCCTCCAAGCTTGTCCATTGCAGTCTCCACCCACCACCTTGGCTTTTTTTTTAATGCCTTACTCAGCCGAGCCTCAAGCTGTTCCATTGCTCTTTTATCCGAAGCCCATGCCCTCTTTCTGCTCATCCATTGCTCCCCTGGGGGTTCATAATGTTTTTATGACTTCTAGGGCCAAGGAGCCGGCTTTGCAGCTAGGCCCTTACTCAGTACTAAAATACGATTTTTTATATTTACTGATCCAAGTTTCATCTGGCATCTCGGATCAGAAAATAAAATAATGGGCCTAATAACTTAATTCCCTGGGCTTGTGAATTGCAGGTACATGCTCCTAGGGAATTTTGTGGCCTCCAGGAGCGGCTTCGTCATTACATCTTTTTTCTTTGCCACGTTACACAACATTGTCAAGAAACTATTTAGGCCCTCATTACAACTTTGGCGGGCGGCAAGCGCCGCCCGCCAAGTTGTATCTGCCTTGCGGCCGCCAATCCAGCCACACTCCCGCAGTGGCCATTTCAAGATCCCCGCTGGGCCAGCGGGGATGTCGGCCGCAACACGGGAGCCGGCTCCAAATGGAGCCAGCGGTGTTGCGGCGGTGCAACGGGTGCAGTTGCACCCGTCGAGCTTTTCACTGTCTGCTATGCAGACAGTGAAAAGCTCCATGGGGCCGTGGCAGGGGGCCCTGCGACTCCCCTTTCCGCCAGCCTTTTCATGTCGGTTCATACCGCCATGAAAAGGCTGGCGGGAGGGAGACTCGTAATCCCCTGGACAGCGCTGCAATCAGCGCTGCCCTGGGAGATTACAACTGCCGGGACCAAAGTGGCGGGAATCCGCCGGGACCAAAGTAGCAGGAAACCACTGGTCCCGGCGGTGTGACCGCGGCAGAAGTAACTCCATGGGAAGCACGGCCAGCCTGTTGACGGTGCTTCCGATGAAACAGCCCTGGCGGTCTTTGACCGCCAGGGTGTAATGAGGGCCTTAGTTTTTTACTGAATCCACAACACCTCCAAAAACATTGGAAAACCAATAGGTCATAAAGGCGAGATCTATTTACTTTACCAATTCTTGTTTGTCCTTGTCAGTAGGCGGAGTTGGTGTAAACCTGAAATCGTTAAAAATGAATTTAGCAGTTCATCAACAAGATCATCAAAACCAACTCATTTGTCTCTTAAATTCAAAGTAGTAATTCACTCGGTTGTAACAGAAAATTAAGGCGAAATATCTGAAAAATAATTAAACGTTAATTACTGACAGCATGGGTGAGTCTTTATAGCTAAAAAGGACTTCTGTACAAATGGACCTTCGACGTTAGAAAACTCGCACTGTAGCATCAAATGAGACACTATGGTGGGCTAGCCTAATGCAGTCCACTTTTTAAAAATCATCTTTAGATTAAGGCCAGATGAAACTTGAGAAATATCCTTCAAATACATTACACTTGATGCTGTAAAATGATGGCCCTCATTATGACATTGGCGGTAAATTCCACTTACCACCACGCTGATTGCCACCAACTTACCGCCGCCGCAGCGGATATCCGTTTACCATATTATCACACACACCAATCCGTCAGTATACAGCCACAGACACAAATCCACCACCTCAAATTTCAGTGATAAACTGGCGGTATACAAACCCACACTGCAACGCCAACAGAAGTACGCCCACCACATTATGACCCACGAATAACCACGGGGGACATTCAACGGTGGTAAACCATTGGCAGTACATACCGCTGTGCTCAAAATTGAAACACACAAACAATACAACACCACATTGGACAATTCAAACAACAAACCTGACACCCATACACACACCACACCCACACACCCACACCGCTATAAAACACACACCCACATTACCCACAACCCGTTACCATTCCAAACCACTGCCAACAGAGAGACAAAAAGACCACAGACACAACCAGAGCCACACACTACTCACACCTATACACCACTCATGCACCCCACTTCACACACCCCAATACATTACTCAATACACCAACACCTACACACCACACAAAGCACCCATGGAACCAATACCCCCGCTTCACAGAGGAGGCGCTAAGGGTCCTGGTGGAGGAAATCATCAAGGTAGAGCCACAGCTATTTGGAGCACAGGTGCAGCAGATATCGATAGCTAAGAAGATGGAGCTATGGGGGAGAATCGTGGACAGGGTCAACACCTTGGGACAGCACTCAAGAACTAGGGATGACATCAGGAAGAGGTGGAACGACCTATGGGGGAAGATACGTTCCATTGCAGCAAGACACCAGCTCACTATCCAGAGGACTGGCGGTGGACCCCCACCTCCTCCTCTAACAGCGTGGGAGGAGCAAGTCTTGGCAATCATGCATTGTGAGGGCCTGGCCGGAGTAGGAGGAGGACTGGACTCTGGTAAGTCAACTCTCTACTACTACTACTACTACCCCCTACCTGCCTGCCATTACATACCCCCACCCTCACCCACACTCTCATCACTCCACCACCTCCCACATACCCCACCATTTCATCTCACATACTCCAGTGCCAAACCCTGCATGCTCTACCAATGCATGGACACCCCTCACAGCCATGCATGGAAACTCATCAGTAAAGCATACACACCATAGAGAACTAACAATCCCACCATACACCAACATACACAAGTGAAAGCTGCCAGGGCAAATACAACCAAAGAGGGCAAGCCACGGATGTACAATATGTCAGACACAAAAACCATAACACATCCTTTACATCCCCACACGTACCCCAGCCAATGTCAACGGACAGGAGGTGCCAGCGATATCCAATCCCCCAACAGAAGAGGCCCACAGTGATGACAGCAACTCTGGTCTTCAGGATCTGGATGACCAACCTGGCCCATCAGGGACCTCTGGACAGCCGGTTACCCAAGCCCAGTCACACACCACCACAGAGCCTCCCGAATCAGGAAACACCACCACAGCCCCCACCCAGCGTACCCATACATCTGTCCCCAGGACACGTCAATCAGCAGTGTGTCCACCTCTACAGGGACCCCAGGCCACACCTCATACCCAAGACAATCAGGGACCTGGGGTCAGTGGCAGTGGGCACGGGGTTCAGGGGACAGAGGCACAGGCAAACAGGGACACTGGGAAGACTGCTGTGCACCAGGGGGAGGACAGGCCCATGGAACTGACTCTCCAGGAGGCACTTACAAAGATCCTGGGAGCATGTCAACATTCCCAAGACACGATGGGCCAGATCCTGGATAATGTGCAGAACAGGTGGCTGCAGGAGGGACAGTACCAGGGGATCAGAGAGGACCTGTAGGCCATCAGCAACACCCTAATCTCCATAGCAGGGGTGCTGGCAGACATGGCCAATATTACGAAGGGAGCAGTCACACATCAGCAGGCCCCTGCCACTAGCCAGACATCTGAACAGCCTTCCACCTCTGCCACTGCTAGTGGCCAGGAGTCTCCACCACAGGACTCACAGGCCACCAGCACCCTTCCCCCTGCAGAAGGAGAACCACCCTGCAAACTTTCCCTGTGATCGAAACAGAAGTCAGAGACACTTGCCAAGACCCCCACCAGGAAATTAGACTCCTGATTGTCACCCTTGTGTCCCCCTCTGTCACCCTCTCCACCTTGAACTGCCATTGCTCCCCCTTCCTATGTCCCCTTGGACAATGCACATTTGCTACAAACAGACTGGAACAATACCTTGGACTTTCCTCCATCACCCCCATAGCCCACTGCACTTGCCCCTCAATATGTTAACACTTCAATAAGCACCCTTGGAAAAAAAGAAGTTTGGAGTATGTCAAATTTTTCAAATATGTATTCATTTAAACAGGTACAAACATTGCAATTCAACTGTACAGAAAATGAGAATAGATTAATGACCTGTATCTGGCTGCAGTGTTCACACCAGGAGCATATGTGAGGTCACCAACATCTGCAAAATGAATTGCCAGAAGGTAAAGTAAATGGACATAGAAGTGGGAAATAACAGCATGCCAGTTCCACAGAAATTCAAACAAATGTCATTGACATGTGAAGTTACACTGTCTTACCTGTGTGCCATTGGAACTATTGTCTGATCACTGAGGTTCTGTTGTCCTCATCCGCATCCTCACTGTCCACAGGATCCACTGCTGCCACACGGGCATCTCCAGCCTCCTCCTCCTGCAGAAAAGGCACATGGCGTCTCAGGGCAAGGCTGTGCAACATGCAGCATGTCACTACTATCTGGCAGACCTTCTTGGGTGAGTAGCCTGTTAGATGAGGCACCGGAACCTGGCCTTCATGAGGCCGAAGGTCCTTTCTATTATCTTTCTGGTTCGCCCATGTGCCTCATTATAACATTCTTCTGCCCTTGTCCTGCATTCCTCACATGATAGGTTGGGATAACCAGAGTCACCTGCAAATTTTGAGGGACAACATTTAGCCACACACTATCCCATATGCCCCACACCATACCCATACACCAACATATACTGGGTGGGAACAAGGGCTCGCCTACTAGCCACACCCTGTGCCTCTGTAGTTGGGCCATCACATTTGGGATGCTGCTATTCCTCAGGACAAAGGCATCATGCATTGACCCAGGGTACTTAGCATTGACGTGGGAGATGTTCTGGACCTCCAAGCACAGCATCTGTACATTCATAGAGTGGAAACTCTTACGATTTCTGAACACCTGTTCACTCTGACGGGGGGGCAATTGCAATATGTGTTCCATCAATCACCCCAATTATATTAGGGGTATGTCCCATTGCATAGAACTCGGCCTTCACTGTGGCCAACTCTTCAACCTGGGGAAATACAATGTAGCTGCATATGTGTTTTATAAGGGCAGACAACACTCTTGTCAGCATTATTGAGAACATTGGCTGTGACATTCCTGCCTCCAAGCCCACTGTCACTTGGAAAGAACCAGTTGCCAGGAAAGGGAGCACTGATAGAACTTGCACAAGACGGAGGATCCCAGTGGAGTGACGGATAGCAGATATCAGGTCAGGCTCTAATTGGGCCCACAGCTCTGTGATTGTAGCCCTGTCAAGTCTATAAAAGAGGATAATTTGCCTGTCCTCCATTGTTGCCAAGTCCACCAGGGGTCTATATACGGGGGTATGTCTCCATCTCGTATTCATCCCCAGTGGTAGCAATCTATGGGACAATAGAGTGAGGAGCCGGTCACAAACTGAACAATGGAGATGCAACCGAACTTAGCATGCTGTTAACTTGTAATGGGTAAGTGTGATTTGTCCAGTATGTCCTAATTTCACCAGTGACGCAGCAATTTTACAGGGCCTGCCTCCCCCCTGAAATGGCATCTGCCTGTCCTGTGTGGAGGGACAGTTGGAAGTGGGGTAATTCCGCTGACGTAGTGCGCCATTGCGGGAGGTGGTCGGGAACCACCGTGCAACTCCTCATTGGTCAACATTGGGCCCTATGGGTTACAGTGGCCAATGGTGATCTACACCGGCGGTGATGGTATGCACCGCCGCGGACGTGACCGCCATTTTCTAACTCATCCCTCACTTGCTACCTGATTTTCAAAAGGAGAGTACCTAAACTGCATGTGCTGCTGTGACCTGTCTCTGGAACCTACCATGGCCCATGTGACTGGGGAAAGGCTCCAAGCCTTCACTTCGGCGGAGTTGGAGAGACTGGTGGATGGGGTCCTACCCCAGTACGGGACTGCTGTATGGGCCTCCAGACCAACAGGTGAGTACACTGTGGGCATGATGCATGTGGCATGAATGCATGGAGTGGTGTTTGTGAAGGCCTCGTGTAAGGGGAGTGGGTGGATGTCCTCTGGGCGGCGTATTGGTTGTGTGCTGGGCCATGTGTGTGTAAATGGTAATGTGAAGGGGTACGGAGGGCCATAAGTGAAATAGGCAGGACTGTTTGACTAATTCCATTTTCCTGTGTGTATTGCCTCTGCAGGTCAGCGCCCATCAAGTGAAGGTTGTATGGCGTGCCATTGCCAAGGACATGCGGACCCTCTGGGTCTACGTCAGGCGGAGCACCCACTGTCGCAAACGGTGGGAGAACCTGAGACGCTAGACAAGGAAGAGGTTGGAAGCAAGATGGGGATGGCCTCCCAATGAGGCAGGGGTGCCCGTCGAACCCTGACCTCCCTGCTAGCCCGCATTCTGGCAGTGGCCTATCCTGAGCTGGATGGGCACTTGAGGATATCACAGCAGCCACAAGGGGGTGAGTACAGTTTCCCATCATTACAACTTATGTATGGTAGAGTGGTATCCAGGTGGTGGATGTGTGTCAGTGGGTGCCCTTAGGCCAGGCCTGACATTGCAGCGTAGGTCCTCTGGTGGCTCGGGTTCAGAAGGGCAAATCTTGCTACCTAGCTCGTAGGCAACCACTACTGGTCAAGGCTGCGTGGGTCCCAGGTGTGCTGCATTTGGTGGTGTGTGCCCCTCCCCATGCCTTGGATGGTAACTGTTTCTCTGGTAGTGCTATGGCACATTGCGTATGGCTGTTCCCAGTGTGTGAGGGTGCTGTGTATGCCAACAGTGGTGTTGGTGCAGCCATTGACCAAGTGTATCCTTTGTCTCTCCCCCTCTTACTGTTTTGTCACCCTGTCCTTATGTGCATTAGCCTCAACTGGTGGAGGAGCAGAGGGAGCTGCATCCCACAGGACCCAGGAGGCAGAGTCCACCGACGGTGAGGGCACCAGTGGGACGGAGGGCGAGGGGAGCACCACAGGGGAGACTGGAGGGAACAGTTCTGACACAGATACCTCCTCCAATGGAAGCTCCCTGGTGGTGGCAGACACCTCTGTGACCACCCCACCTACAAGTACATCCGCCACCTCCCCCGTACCAGCAAAGCCCTCCGAGCAGCCCCTCATCGAGTTGCCTGTGCCCGCTCACCCAGGAGGGTGGGCATCTCCTTCGCCCCAGGCATATCAGGCCCAGTCCTAGTAAGCCCTGCTGCCCTGAGTGAGGAGGCTTTTGACCTCCTGAGATCCATTTCTGTAGGGCAGTCAACCATTGTGAATGCCATCCAGGGGCTGGCAGCCCAGATGCAACAAACTAATACATTCCTGGCGGGCATTCACACTGGATTAGCGGCCCAACAGAGATCGATCCAGGCTCTGGTCTCCTCTCTGATGGCAGCCATTGTCCCTGTTTCCACCCTCCAACTTCCTCTTCGCAGTCCCATTCTCCTCAACCCCAAACCATTCCAAGCACACAGGCAGACGAGCGTGCACCCAAAACAACACACAAGAGTAGTACAGGCAAACACAAGTACCACACTTCATCCCACAGGCATTCACACAAACACCATCTAGAGGCAGACACACCAACATCCACTATTTCCACTGTCTCCCCCTCCTCCTCCATCTTCCCCCAGTTCCATCAACACTCACACCTGCATGCACTACATCATCATCCACTACCAGCATCATCACCACACCAAGCAGAACACACACCTCACTGGCAGACACCTCCACAACAGCCTTGCACACGTCCCCTGTGTCCTCTCCCACTGTGTCTGTCCTCCCCCCCTCCTAAGGTACACAAACGCAAGCACTCAGACACCCAACAGCCATCCACCTCACAACAGCATCCAGCCCATGCACCTGCACCCAAAATCAGCAGACAGACACCTCCAACAACCACTCCCTCTTCCAACACTCCCATTCCTTCTCCCTCTTCCCACTCCAATGTCCCTAAAAAAGTGTTCCTATCCACCATTGACCTCTTCCCTACCCCCCCCCCCCTCGTTCAGCACGTGTGGCCAGGGTAGGAAGAACCCAGCCAAGCACCTCAGCCACCCAGTCCACGGGCCCAGTCGTAACCACACCCACTTGTGGTGGAAAAATATCCAGGTGACATGTCCTGAAGGTGAAGGAGCCTGCACCAGACAGCCTCAAGGGAAAGGAGCCTGCCCCAGCTGCCAGAAAGACCAAGGAGCCTGCCCCAGCTGCCAGTAAGAGCAACAAGCCTTCCCCAGCTGCCAGGAAGACAAAGGAGCCTGCAGCAGCTTCTAAGAAGGTAAAGGAGCCTGCCCCAGCTGACAGGAAGACAAAGGAGCATGCAGCAGCTGCTAAGAAGGGAAAGGAGCCTGCCCCAGCTCTCAGGAAGAGCAAGGAGCCTGCACCAGCAAGCAGGAAGAGCAAGGGGCCTAGTGTAGGAACTGTGACAGAGCCCCCACCACCAACCATGGTTGAGCAACCATCCGCGGTTCCAGGGGATGGGCAGTAGCCTCCCCACATCAGCAGCGCCACCACCTCCAGTGAGCAGCTGTCCGAAGTTGCAGAGGATGGGCAGGAGCCTTCCCCCACCAGCAGCACCACTACCTCCACTGAGCAGCCATCACCACTGGCAAACGGTATATATTCCTGCCTCCATGGGCTGCTGTGCGGTGTGCCTCTTGCAAATCCAGTGAGTATGTCACCCACCTGAGAGACTGTGACCTTGCACTCCCCAGGATCAAGAGCACAGGGCACGAGGTCCCCTCCAGAACCAGTGGGCAAGACACCCACATAGTCAAGACTCCCTAGGATCAAGAGCACAGGGCACCAGTGCCCCTCCAGAGCCAGTGGGCAAGACACCCGCATAGTCAAGACTCCCCAGGATCAAGAGCACAAGGCAACAGGCTCCCTCCTGAACCAGTGGGCAAGACACCCACATAGTCATGACTCCCCAGGATCAAGAGCACAGAGCACCAACCCCCCTCCAGCACCAGTGGGGTATTCACCCACTCGAGAGACTGTGGCCTTGCACTCCCTAGGACCAAGCACAGGGCATGTTGCCCCCCCCAGAGCAAGTGGGCAAGTTACCCACCTGAGAGATTGTGGCCTTGCACTCCCCAGGACCGAGAACAGGGCATGTTGCCCCCTCCAGAGTAAGTGGGAAAGTCACCCACCTGAGAGACTGTGGCCTTGCACTCCCTAGGACCAAGCACAAGGCATGTTGACCCCTCCAGAACCAGTGGTCTTGTTCCATCTCCCGGCTGAGGTGCCCCCGTCCCCTGTCCCCCTGAGGTGCCTGCCTATTTACCAACTGATGCCCCTGCAATGTTCTCTCTGTGTTGATGCAGGTGACATGTGTGGCCTTGGACTTTGGCCTGTGGCTATGTGGCTTACAGACATTGTGGACTGGGTTGTGTCCCTTTTTCTGTACATATGTATATATCTATTGTCTTACCTAACTTACTTTTCTTGATGGGTTGCTCTCATTACATTCACTATTCATCTGAGTTACGCGGTAAAAATGTTTTAGTAATGCAGCTGATTGTGTGTATGGTGTTCGGGGGGCTGTGCGTGTGGGTGTCACTCTCTTTTTCCTCCCTCTCTCCCTTGTGTGTGTGCTAGGCGTCTGTACTCACCGTCGTAGTCTTTGCCGGCGTTGGTGTTCGTGGTGGAGCAGCAAATAGAAGATCATGGGGAAGGCAAGCAGTTCAGGCTCCATGGCAGCGTAGTTCTTCCCTGTGTCTCCAATGGTGAGTTCTTTACCTTCTGTGCAGTGTTTCTGCAAGGCTTTTGATGTTGTTGGTACCGCCCCGGAAAAGGTGGCGGTTTGGCATGTCATAAAATGGTGGGCGGAACATTGACTTCGCCTGGCTGTTGGCGGCTCCCCCCGTGGTGGCTGTTGTTTCCGCTCTGGCGGTCGGTGTGGTACATTGGCTGTCTATCGGAGATGTTTCCGCCATGGTCATAATTTGGTCGGTAGTTACCACCAGTCTGTTGGCGGTATTACCGCCACTTTAACACCAGCCGCCAGGGTTGTAATCAGGGCCTATGTCTTAGTAGTCAAAATTCTGGTTCAGCACCTCACATTCAACACAGATATAAAATACATTGCTTGACAAAAATTCTAAAACGGACATGATTACAACAGTTGTTGGTGGCAGGTTTTTTTGTGTTGTTCCCAAGCTCCCGCAATAGGATAGTAACAGAATTATTATTTTCTTGCATGTGACCTAATGGCAAAATTTCAAGAAAAAAAATAAACATTCATTTTCCTTGCATAGATAACATTAATTAGTACCTACAGGTTTAAAAATAGGTCCATGCAGCCCCTGAGGGCACTGGTGACCCCCAACAATCAGGAGCTATGCAGCATAAAGTCTATGAGTATCTGTGTAAAGTCGGAGATGAGTATCTGTGCAAAGTCAGAGAGTCAGGGGCACAATATTCTTCCGGGGGGGGGGCAACATTTTGTCTTATACACTGCCAGCAATAATGGCAAATCTGCAATGTAATTAATCTATTACATCTTTTTCTGTAATATAATACAGAGTAAAGTAATGTTACCCTTCTATAATCTAATGGACAGTGAGAAAAATCAAAACGGTACAAAGTAAACCATTTAAAATTGGTTTAATTTCTTCAGCAAGCACAGCGAGTATTAAGGGCATGGTCACATTCTGATTCAATGTAGGAAAAAGTAACCATTATAATCTACATCCTCAATCTACTACAGGTTAAAATGTTTAGAAGAACAGCCTTCTGTAAATCTTTCACATAAGAAGCGAGGTTCACAGTTGCACCCAAATGCTATTCTCCAGGCTTAAAATATGTCATCAGAGATCTTGCCATATGTAAGGATACCAGTATCCACCCACTTGGAGGCACATCCTGAAGCCACAGCTTCTGGTACACTCTGCTAGCAACTCAAGTAGTGCACTATGTCCACCTTTTAAATGATGCGGGCTACAGGGCTCTACTGTCAACTACCACAAAGAGACATAAACACAGTTGTATCCTTCTTAAATGAATGCAGGGAATAGCAATCAAGTAATCTACTTAAATACTTCTGCTAAGGGTAAAGCAATATTAAGTGTGTCTTTATGAAATCAAAGGTGAACTCACACAGTGAGGGAAATATCATTCTGAAATCCAATATAAGGAAAAGTATTAAGAGTTGCCTTCTTCCTAAATCAAATGGGGAGGAGAGGGAGAATGAAAATGATCCACATTTTTATTCATATGCATGTTAAAATATTCAAAGTAATCTTTATTCGCTTGGAATCACCCCTGGATGTTTTCCTGTTTATTATATTTAAGTCCGCATCTAGGGCATCCTTTCTGCCTCCAAGGGCTCAAATCATTTCCCTGCCATCACCCGTGGGCTTCTTCCCTGGGTGTCATCCTTGCCTGAGCTGGTCCTGGGTTTAAACCCATGGTCTGTGTCATAGGCATTATCTGTGTTGCAGAGATATCACTTCTGCATCTGTTTCGAAGGTAACACCTAAAAGTTGTTGTTCCTGTGTTTCACATCATGGTGGTTTCCTGTCTACATTATCTGAGTTGTAATTCTGGATATTTCTTGTATTTCCTGCTACTACCTCTTACTCAAAGGTTGCCTCGGAATTGGGGTTCGTTTGAAAAAATAAGCTTGAGTCTCTGCAAGAATTGATTGCATGGGGTGCTGGAGGTCGAGACTGAGGATCAGCGGCAGAGCAGTGTGTGTGACTGCAGTATTGGAATAGTAAAGGGTGCTGCAGCATAGTATTCAGGTGCATTTGAGGTGGGGGTGTGTGGAGATTTCAGTGAGAAAATGGCAAAGGTTGCCAACGGCCAAACTTGAGGTTCACTGAACGAGTTACTCCAGGGAGTATCAGTACAGAACAGAGGTGGGTGAGCCACTGAAAGCTCGAGCCAAATACCTGTTCCTGGATCAGCTCGAGGTCCTCTTGTACTCCCGAGCCTAAAACAAGCCACGTTTGTATGTGGCTGCGGCCTGCCTCTCTGGCTGTCCTCTCATGTGCCAAGAAATAAAAACAAAGGTTGGATTACAACCCTTTCCTGTAAAGTGGACAAGAGAGAAACAGATACCCATCTAATGGCTGAATTGCACAGTGTAACATAAGAAATCCCAGCTTCTCCACTTAATTACATTTCGTAATCCTGGGCAAATATTGTATTTCACCATAGTGTATTTGTCTTCATTATCATATTCACTGGCATAAATAACCATGAGGGGACCTCCCCACACAGTACACGGAGAGCCCCTACACCCCCCACCCCCAACTCCGGACTCCCTCGGGAGCTCTGAGGCAGAGTACTGTGCTGAGGGTGCCCCCGGAGCACGTGTAGTTTGTTTAATAGACTGCACTATTTCTTAGTTGGTCATAAAAATCAAAACTTCTTGTATAGGGCGCGCATGGCAGCTGACTTGCTTCTTAGTCCAGTAATAGCATTTTCAGGAGGGGAGGTGGGCGCAGGAATGTTTCTAAGGTAATGTTTTAAAACAATGCTTTTTAATAAATACAGCTCAATGCAGTGATGTAATTTGAAGTACTGGAACGCATCTGCATGTTGAGGAAATACACTTTATTTTTTATTTTTGAAGCTACTTCATTATATTTTAACTTACTTGCCAAATATTTTCAGAGCTCGGTTTGAGGCGCTGAGAGCCAGCCAGGCCCTTGGCTTGTCTCCGGCTGGGCTCTCCATAAGTTGTTGGCTAGGCCAGCTCTAGAACAGAAAAAGCATGATCTGCCGATCGGGAGGAGGTACTCCAGCAGAGCTGTGAGTGGGCTTTACTCCTGGAATATTAGGCGCTGCTACAGGTCAGGGTTGGGTAAAAGAGGGTGTATTACACTGCGTTTACCACCGCCATGCACAGATTGCTATCTCTCGCTTCTGTAAACATTGCGGCTGCTGGCGCCCAATCTGCAGCCAGACCAGCAGTGAGGGCGTCAATGCGCAAAGAAACAATGTAAACACGAATCTTAAAAATGAAAACAAATGAAAGCAATCTGCTTCCAACTCAACTCCCCAGGCTTGTCAGCTCCGACTTACCTTCGGGCTGACTGGAGAAACAAACCACGGGCACGTTGTTATGTGGAAAATGGTACTTGTGTGAAGTATGTGTGAGTTTGGTAACATCGCTGCAGATGTGTCCTGATTTCCTTCCAGACCTTACCAAACCATCAATAAAGAGAGTAGCGCCAGATGTATTAAAATCCAGCTGCAAACATCTGGTTGCAATTTGTTTTTTTAGGAACCAATCTATGTGGTAATAGGTCTCGATTCTTAAAAATCCCAAACATAGTGGTTCTGAATCCAACTACCTCCTGCTCACTAATGAGGTAGATCGCAAGCTGCGACTAGCTTCGTTTCGAAGCCATCACAGGTATGGTGGTCAGCAGGCCACTATGCATGAGATATTATTTAATAAATATTTTTTTAAATACAGCCTGTTTTCCTTAAAAAAAAAAGACTAGACTGTCTATAAAGAAAAGATTACTTTTTTTGTGTTTGTTTAAGAGGAGACCATCCTGGACCAAGCCTTCCTCTTAAACAAACATTGGGGCAGATTTATTAAAAGTGGCGCTGCACCTAGTGGGGTGCCACTTTTTTTGCACCCCTTAGCGCCTCCAACACCACCATGGTAGCATCGTATTTAAAATATGGCGCACCATGGTGGTATTTAGGGTGACTAGCCTCATAATTTTGGATGCTAGTCCTGCGCTTTACAGGATTAGCGTAAAAAATTATGACAATAATCCTATGAAGCACTCAGAGGCCCAATGTAATCAATATAAGCATTGTGCCACTTTGTAAATATGGTGGAGCATTTTTCCCCTTCCAACGCCACATTAGCGTAAAAAAATTACCCTAATGTGACGTTGGAATGGCACAAGGCCACCATAAATGTGGCCCTTTTTTTTTTACATGTACAAAGGCAAATGGGTTACCACTTCCTTTAAGGTGTCTGTAAAATATCAATGGTTTACAATCAAAATAACATCAATGTTTTCCAATGAATTTTGCTCTCAAAACTTTGCTACATAAGATGCTGATTAGGTATTCGGAAGGGATGCCTACAACCCGCCCCTTCCAGATACCAAATCAGTATCCTCTCAGAATCGCATTTTAGGTGTCGGAAAAAAAATCTAACCCCTAAAAAAGAGATTAGCAAATGGTTGTAACACTGAATTGGAGTGTTTGCAACAGTTTTAATGCTTAGTACATCGAACCCTTAGGTTGGCACTCTGAATTAGTCTTCTAAACAAGCTAGCTCTCTTGCAACCTCCCTATCACTTGTGCCCTTCCTATCACTTCTCCTAAAACGAAAGCTCTCTTACCATCGACCTCAGGCTTCTCTAAGCTTCTTAGCTCCCTTCCGTCCTCACCCCAAGGTAATATCATAATTTGGCACGATAACCCTCTGCTAAGTGAGTTGTCAATGGTCCACATCGAAATAAGGCCAGCCCATTCCTCCTAAATGTTACCTTTTTAAACTACATTTTTGTCTGACTGATCACGCCTGGGAGAACTATTACACTACACATTCAACACAATAAATACCTCAACCCATCTCATCAGAAGAGATCAAAGTGAACTGGACCTGCTACGAACAGCATTGTCATATATGTTTTGCATAGAAAACCACTTCTATACCTGACCAGCTGTGCAGTGGTTCAATTTCCCCCCAATTGAGGGTCATTTGCCTTCTTGGGCATGAGCTACAATCCACTGAAAGTTTTACCTATTTTAACATGGCGACTCTCATTGCAATCATTTTAAGTGATGCCATCCCGAGCAACACAGAATACCTACTCCTTACCTGGGCACACAATGTATTTATTTATTTATTTATCATGTCTGTTCTTGATCTAGTGCATCAAGACCTAGGGCACAGGGTGATCGAATGATTTTCCAAACAGTACAGTGGAGCAGACCACAGGTGAAAATAAAGGACACAAAAAGATCAGCAGGATTTACATTATAGTCATGAAGGGGGAAGAGGACAAGCATTCAGCAAGTATTATGAATACTGAGGAATGGAAACATCCTATATCAAGTATTTACGTTAGTGCTATTTGAAGTCCCTGTAGATCATAGTGATTGATGGAGCCTTCAATATACATCTACATCAGGAGGGCATTCTATTTCTTTGGTCTGCTGCCATAGATAGATTGCTTGACAAATAGACATTTTTTAAATCAGAGTGTCCAGCTTGAGCAGAGATTTGCTTCTTAGAATTTTGTTTCTGTCAGAGATGTGAAGTTTTTGTGACAGGTATTCAGGTTTGTTGTGATGGATCACCATGCAGGTAATGTACAAATTCTTACACGCTAAGCGACCTTGCCAGAGAAGTCAATACAGGAATGAAAGCACAGGTGTATTCACTGAAATCTTTCGGTATGTAATTAGACAGGGATGTCCATGCTCCCCATTATTGTTCCCATTATACATTGATCCACTGCTTAGGAAGTTGGAGTCCAACTTTCTTATAAACCCAGTACGTTCACTTGGATGGGATACAAAGGTTCTTACTTATGCAGATGATGTTGCGGTGGTTACATCGGATCCTGGTCCGGCATTATAGGAGATCGACAAGAAGCAGCAGTATTTGGTAGAGTCACATGATTTCTGCTTAATCAGCATAAGACCCAAGTGGTGATTAATGAACATTTGTAATTTGGGGATCCAAGGGTGATGGAGAAGGCTACATACCTGGGCATTACTCTTACGGTGGATCTAGACAGAGTCGTAGAGATCAACCTCGCTCCGGTTTTATAGAAAGCGAAGCAGGATTTTCAGTGTAATAATAACATGCATTTATCTATTGTTGGCTGCAATATAGTTAAAATGATTTTTATGCCCAAACCTTTGTATCTATTTAGAGCAATTCACCTGGAATTCTTTCTCAGTTGGTTTAAAGATCTTGATAATTTGGTGGGAAGATATCTTTGGGTGTATGGCAAAGGTACGAGATCTATAGAGATCATAATGCTGCCCAGAGATAGAGTTGGGAGGGCTGTTACGAATTTTAAGTTCTATTACTAGCCATCAGCCCTACAGTTTATATGCCCTCTCGCAGTGGGGGGGATTGGTGGTGGGGCAAGGAAGTTCAGCTATTAATAGGTGAAGAGGCTCAGGGGTGCTAGTTAGTACAAGAAGGTGCGTTTTAAAACATTAAGGGCAGCCAATAAGATATGGACTGCTCTGCCTAAAAAGTTAGGTATGGGCCTACTAAATTACTATATTCCACTTCAGTGAATTGATACTCTCCCAGGAATTTTTAGGGATACTTATATGTTGGGATGGGAAAAGATGGAGGTCAAAAGGTTGGGGGATTTTTTATCGATGGTAGCATAGCTTCCTTCAAGGAGTTCCGGTCGAGGTTCAATCTGACCCATCGTGATTTCTTTAAATACCTCAAATTTGTTTTTTTTATACAAGAAGGGGGGGCCTAATGGTTTCGCTGAGATCAATCTGATGCTCTTATTTGAATGGGGGGGTGAGAGTAAGCTTTATGAAGGTTTAAACTCACTTTCTAGTGATGATTTAGAGAAACAGCAGGGGAACGGGAATGAAAGGATCCACTGACTTCCTTTTTTAAGTAGCTAGAATTTCGTGCACGGTTCTGTGTTCAGCCAGATTACAAGGCCAACACTATAAAACAATCTTTGACCTTTCCTACACCCGGTCAAAATTGATAAGTGGCCATGCTGGTATCTGTTGCCCTTGCTGTCGCGAAAAAGCAGCTAACTTAAGTGATCTGTTCTGTACTTGCCCTACTGTTGAAACACTCACAAGTGGGTTTCAAAGATTCTGGTGGTCTTTCTGGGTATCAATGACTCTCTGACTCTCCAATTGGTTTTGATGGGAGTTCATGACAACGTGGTCCCCAAGCCTTTCCAACTTTCTCTCTTTATAGCAATGGCAGTGCACTTTGCATCACTTCAGTGTGCCTGGATGAGAACCCCACCACACAGTGGCAGTGATTTTCAAGATTATTGGCACTATCTAGTTTAGAAAGGACTGTATACTCTTACAAGAACAAGAAAGGGAGGTTGAAGGAAGGAGGATCTGGGCCAGCCTTTGGGACTGGGTGGACTCTCACCAAGCTGGACAGCAATCTGGTAGATAGCTGAGCCATTCGTCTTATATGGAATAAATGGTCCTACTGGTAGCTGGGTCTTGGGGGAATGGAATAAACTTATCAAGTTTTGAATGAACTGTATTAACTTAAATGATTTTGGTTTCTCTAGGTTCTGCTAATTTTTCTTTATTTGGGTCGAATGTATATATTTTCTGTATTATTCTCCTCTTGTGGAATAATATTTTAAAAAACTCTGCAATAAAAATATATTAAAAGATTTTTCTATTCAAGACTAGGCCAGCAGCTGTGTGAAACACCACTTTTGAGTTAGGTGCGCTTTTGACAAGCCAGTGAGGACAGTATTTCCATAGTATATACATGAGTTGACTAGAGACTGGGCAGCCAACTTGAGATCTTACTGCATTTTTGACCATCTCTCTAAATGCATTTCAAGGTGGAGCAGCTTGTCAATTTTGAAGCCAAAGGGTTTTGCCCAGACACACATTTGTGGGTATAGTTCTTAAGTTGATTTAACCAGTCAGAAGGAAGGTCATTGTATGAGTTGAAGGAGGGTAGATGCAAGTCTCGGGATTACAGAGTTTGGTACAAGGGTACTTTGCAAAAACATGGCACGGTCCCTTTCTGCAAACATGTGGTTTTCCCACTTGGTGAACTGTGACTCTGTAAAAACATGGAAAAGTATCCTTTCTGCAAAATGTGTGGTTCTCCCACTCTATTTAGGGTCGCGGTAAGCTGCCATGTATCCACCAGCAGAGCCTTTCCACACCCACCAGTGCAAACCTTTGACTAACGGCCCGACTAATATTGGACCATCAGTCAAAGAATGTCAGACTGTAGACCCTATTGAGGGTGGTCAAACATTGCCATTTTTTCTTTTATGGAATAGCCAGTGGAATATTTGTAGTCACTAAAAGCAAATGAGAAAAGGGCTATACAGTTCTTCCTTTGTTGAAAAAAAAATCTTGTACTTTGCTGGCTCACAGCAAAGCTTCAGTGCCTTCAGAAGAGCGACATCTGGTGGTAGCTTAACTTAAGATATAGAGTTCTCTGCCTGTCTGACAGAGAACTTTAAATGCTGATGGCTGTTGTCCCACTGGAGTACAAAAACTCTGCTGTCCTGGCAAAATGGAGTACAGCCCATCAATTTCTAAAAGAATGATTCGGTATTCGCTAGGCTTTGATTTTCACTTCCTGTTGAGTATCCAGTTATTCATTTACTTATGGGATAAGGTTAGGCTCTTGAGTCTGTTTGACCATTTGATCTTAATTTATGATTCAGTATCATGCTCATATTTCAGAAAGCAAAAACCCTATTCTGTTAGGACATTACATAGTGGATTCACATAAATATTGAAAAGTAAAAGGGCAAGGGTGGAGCCTGTAGGAACTCCGTTATGACTATGATGGGGTTTGAAAAGGGATGTTCTATTGTTGGTGTATTGTGGTCTGTCTGAAAGATACTATCATAACCAGTTGATGAATATCCTTTCAATCTCCATTCTCTCACTTAGGATTGTTAGGAAGGTATTATGGCGAACAGTATCTAAGGCTGGTAATACGTCGAGGAGGAAGAGGAGGTGACTGTTATTTCCATTGACGTTTCAGAGAGCTACAATATAGAGGACAGAGGATTACTTGCTGGGGAAAAAATGGAAGTCAGATTGGAAATCCCCTAAGAGATGATTACAATTAGTATAGTCTTGTAGATGGTTGACACCATATCTTTCCAGGAACTTGGAGAGGAAGGTGAAGCCAGCAACGGGCCTGTAGTTGTCCAGTACTTCTAGGTCACCACTGGGTTACGTCAAAGGAGGGAGAACATAGCCCACCTTAAGGAAGTACAGGAGTGAGACAAGGGTCAAAGAGAGGTATATGATTGTTAACTACAATGTGAAAAGGGTATAAGGATTTTCCTCACCTAGGGAAGGTGGGATGAGATTTCAGGAGAAATCAGATGGTTTAGTGCTTACAATGGCACTCTATAAAGTATGAGTGGTCAAATTGGATGCAGATTGGAGTGTGTGTTTAGCTGTGTCCTCCCTGATTGCATGAATGTTTTGAAGCGTTCAGAGGCATGACTATTAGTTTCATTGGGGAAAATAGGATGTGCTTAGTATAACTTCTGATTGTCAGGTCGCAACAGATAAAATTCAGTTGTGGCCACCAGCACAGGATGAGGATAGGTTTGGTACCTCAAGCATCTAAAATTTAAAGTAATGACAACAAAATTATAATAATTTTAAAATGGGGTCAGACTCCACTTGGTAAGCAAAAACGTGGGTACAACGGCCATTAGGGATGGGTTAGCCAGACCCTCATTGCACTAGTCAGAAGGTCAGGCACAGTAAGCATTGAAAACCTTTTATCTCTGGCTTTGTGCAATGGATGTTGACCCTCCTTGCTGGGTGTGTAAGGGCTGATCTGTAAGCCAGGTTCTGTTATCAAAACCCACTGTGTATGGCTAGTAGGTGTCACAGTTTGTCTTAGCTGCTTCTTTTGGTACAGGACCAAGACTGATTTGGATCTGTGAGTGCATCACATTTTAACTCCCTAAAGGGTGTCACATTTAACCCCCTCCAAATCCTCAGGTCCAGACGGATCTTTGGGATTCTATAAGGTATTGGACCATGATAACCCTTTATGACACCTTCTTTGGGGGTGAACAGCCACCCCACAGAGAAAGGGTAATCCTGGAGTTTCCTTCAGGCATAACACATGCATTTAACTATAAGAGCTGATCCATATGATCCAGTTGGAATAGGTAAGCACATCTTACAAAGAACAAGCAGGCAAGAAGAGTGGTCCAGCACACCACTACCAAACGAGCGATCTGATTTTTCTGTCTTCCAAAAATGTACATTTGCAAGCCTGTTAGAAATTTCGGCCGCGTTATTGGCCCATCTCAGAGCAAGGTTTTGATAAACTCTGTACCTCTACAATTGGGATTGTCCCCTAAATTTAGCCTGCTTTCCATATCTCCGAGTTATGAACTCCCCAGGAGCACAAGTCAGCCATTTTGTTTGGCAGTTTATAAAGAGACTGTGGGTTCACAAGCGCTTTACTTTGCATTGTGTGCCCTGTACTTGAAGCCTGTAGTTCAGAGCTCACCATGCTGAAGAGCCTCATAAAAGTAGAGATCAGGGTTGGATAACTGTCCTAAACACCTCGGTGGGTTTACACAATTGAAGAAGGGCTGAGTGACTGATTTACCGATAGTCCATAGTGGCCCTAGTTTAGAGAGCATTCAAAGAGAAAGGAAACCTTTGGAGATGAGCTGTAAACAGATTTAAAGTAAACCTGCATTACCACATTTCAGATGCGGTAATGCTGTATTTGTAATGCTCTAATACTAATTTACAGCATGGGAAAACTATGCCTGCCTCTTAACACCAGCTACAAACATGTAAACTTGTGAAAATAATGTTTCTGCAAGTGCTATGAAGCTAAATTTGCAGTAATACCATGCACGCACGGTAACACCATTACCATAAAAGTTCCGACTGTTTCTAAATTTGGTCCTTGACGTTTTCGGGTGCTGAGCAAATCGTGCTATTTGTGAGTTAAACTGCGTCTGAATAATCTGCAGTGCTCAGGACGTGACCTCAACATCCTGAACATTGCACTTAGTGAATCCTCGGCACACAAGGGTTCCTGCACTGACCATTACAACCATTCTTTGTGAAGTGAGTCAGTAACTATTGTACAACTTAAATGGCACTAAGTGAGTGTGCCAAGATATGTGATCATTGCTCCCTGTGACAAAGACAATGAGTTAAAATAATAGAATCACCACAATACATACATAAATAAATGCTGACATAAAATAAATAACAGACAAAGAGCTACCTTACACTTTCAGATACTGAACGCTGACTTAATAACAAAATCCATGCATACTATTTATCAAGTACAGAGCTGACCTTAGTGATGAACTGACATTCTTTAAGATGGCCCCTTACTGCGAAGTGAAAGGACTAATCTAGTTATAATCAACTATTCACACAGAGAGCAACTTTCATTTGTACAAAAATTATTTGCTTCATCCTTACCTCCGCCCGAAACACAGAAATAGTCAGTATCTATTTATTCCCAACTACTATCTAGAACTTGAGAAAACGCATATACTTGTTTGCCTAATTGCTTATAATTAATGGCCATTGGTGTAGTGGCATTTTCACACACCAAATCAGTTATACCAAAGAAAGTATTACACCAGTGAGCCTTTTCCTTCTCCTAGATATGCAGGGAAATATGGTCTTTTGTATACATTCTGACTCCTCTGCTTAATTGCTTTGAGTTTTAAGGCCATGTTGCTCTTAGAGCACACATTAAGCTTCTGCCTGACAAATCCGTACGAAATGTTGTCTAAGGTGCAGAGCTGCTGATTTTGGAAGTGATTCAAGTCCCGATATCAGCTCAGCATTCTGTGATTACGGGCAAATCACTAATCTCCTTGTGCCATAAAAATATGAATCTGACCTTGTGTAATGTAATCTGGTGTTCATGGAAAGCCTACAATGCCCTTGGTCGTGCTTACGCTAAATAAAAGTGTAAACTATTTTTTTTATTTTTAGTAGCATTGCTTCTCCAAGCTCACTGTGGGTGGGGTAACCTTTTGTCAACCTACACAAGCCCCCTGCTACCAGATTCCACAGATTGTCAGCTTTCCATAAATGTAAGATGTTGCTAATTTTTCTAGGGTGGATAAGTACTAGGGGAAGAAAATCTAAGTAATTTCCTCCTTTCCTTGGTATTAAATAACTTTTTTTACACAAGCTGTATTGAAGTGGTGTTTCCTGTCCTATGACCTATATGAAGCAGCACACATGATGTATTTCTTTGACTAAGAGAAGTGTGGGAATGCACGGTGGTGTGTGTATGCCTTGTAGGGCTATCAGTAGATTTTAGTTGCTTTGCTGTTGATTTCTTAGCATAACTTTGTGAAAAGTGTGTTTGTGCGTGCCACGCTGTTTGCGAGTACCAACCCTACCAGTAGACTATCTCAACAGTACTGGGACATCTTTTGAATATCACTGCTGGAGCATTTTTAAACTTTAATGTTTTGATGACTGTATATTTTAGCTCTGGGTTGATTTTATTGCTAGGGGTTTAATCAATTGTGTATTGCTCAGCATATAATACATTTGTCGTTTCATCTCTCACGTGCTTCAACGTTGCAGTATTGAAGAGGCGGATGAAGTGTAAGTCATGAGGCCCCACTGTCAGTTCCACTTTCATTGCCATCCTTAGAGCCTAGGGGCATGTGTACGAACACTTTTTCCCATAGACACAGAATGGGTAAAAACCTTTGCTACATCAGGCCCCTAGTGTGAGGAACTTCAATTTGCTGTCAGCAGGACCGGAAGTTATAAATATTGTCAAAGTATGTCAATTTAGCATCATCAACTTGGTGAGTCGAAAGACAACTTAAGTTGTAAGAGGAGATATTGCGTGATGTGAAACATTGTTGTACATCATGAAAATCAGGTCATGATAGGAGTTGCCTGAGGGTCTAGAGAATCCACTCTAGGTTTTGTGCAAGCGATAATCAGTAGGAAACAAGGTAGCCATGAGCCTAATTGGGCAACAATCAGTTGGACACATGTTAATCCACAATGAGAGATCAAGCAACATGAGAATCCGGACATGCACCTACGAGGATCCTTTTGGCAGCACTGAGAATTGTATAGCAGAGAGCATGCTTCGAGCAAGCTTAGGAACATAGTAAGATGGATAGCACCTATTATTTATTATGAAGAAATACTTCCAGTCTTTGAGTGTGACACATTTATGGTGTTACACAGCCCAGTGTGGTTGAACATGGTATCATGTACTGCCCCATTCCTATGGACTGCTCTCCTGGCTAACTAGAAACTGGTCAAATCGTAGCGATCTTAGCACTTGATTGGCCATTCTCCACCTCACCCTTCTGAGCAAGAAGCCTCCAACCTATACCGTCCTCAATACTTTATCAAAATAAAGAAAGAAGTAAGGAAAGTTGACTAACTGAAAAGACTTGCACTATTACAGAACTCTTACTTGCAAGAAATGTTTTCTTTAGATACACATGCAGCTCACCATTAACAACAGAGAATTCCCTTCAGGCCACCATTCACCGGATTAGTAAGAAGTTAGCCATCATCATGTGACTCATTCTATTCTCGGGTTTAGTGCAGAACGCCTCCGAAAACTCTTAAAACTTCTGGACCACTCAGTTGAATGTGGGGCCATACTGTGACAAATATGTTTTAATCTAATCCAAGGTAATCAATGTTGGGTCTATGCAAACCAAATTATGTATTCCAATTGTATTATACCTTGTATCCCTATGAATTACAGTATTATTGTTTATATATATATATATATATATATATATATATATATATATATATATATATATATATATATATATATATATATATGACCAAAAATTTATTGATATTTTATAGTCTGCAGGTTTGAGTATACTTGCTAAATTTGATGGGTCACGTCAGCCCGGAAGCTATGGGATTCAGTGTTGAAGCGTAACCTCAGAAATCTTCAAATCTAGCCTCTGCAAGCATTGTTTTAGGAGAATACACCTAGTATTGTATTCACCAATGGTATCTTCTTTTCACAGGTGTCTTGGGCTTCTTAGCGAAGAAGATCCTGGATCTGCTCATTTAATATATTTTTGCTGAAGTAACAAGTTTCTTCGTGTGATTAACTTCCATAGACTTGAATTGAGAGAAAGAATTATGTATACGGGTCAAAGTGAAAGGTGTTATAACATTATGCTCCAACTGATCTTTACCCAACCAAGAGCACTGTATTTGAAATGACAGTTGACTTTTGTTATATTGCTTTGCTGCTTGCTGTTTTGTTTCTAACAGGTCCTCTATCCAGAACTTCCACTTTCTGGCCTTATCAGTTTAAACTACCTAATGCTGCAGAAAACTAGGATGCAATTTCATCCCTCATTTTGTTTTTGTAAGATAAACCATTCACCTATTGAATTGATTAGAACATTGTATCGCACTAGTAGGACCTGAAGACAAGTATTGTTATTAAAAGCATTAGCCAAACTCAAATGGCACCGATTCAATGGATTCCTTTTCCTTATGCAGCTGTGGAATTCAAGAAATAATGAGACAGAAGGTGATCCTATCACTCTACCCTGTACAGCCTTGATTTATGCGTAATTTTCATCTAAGTAAACCGCACACAAATCTGCCCTTGTATATTTGTCACCCATTTGACATGGTGCGGTTACTCTTTCCTCTCAGGCACACTGGTAAATTTGATGAATGCCACTCAATGCAAGGTACTGCACCCTAATTGAAATCTCCACTATGGCCCTGGTTCCGTGGACGTATTCCTTCTACAAAGCCAATAGATCTCATCTACTTGAGAGATCTTGGCTTTGTCAATGGTTTTAGTCATGTTGTACAGTAGCGCAGCAGCTGTACAGCATGGCTGAAAGTGAAAAAAAGTGCTATAATGCTTCCGGCATGGGCTGCATCTTCGGGCTTTCTTTTTTATTGCTAATAGGGCGGGAGGCAATGGGAAGGGAGGAAGGGAGATGTATGAGGGACAATAAAGACATGGAGGAAGAGGAGGGGAAAAAGACTATCTCTGATGCAGCCATAGCTGACCGAGTCATGGAGTCATCAGTAGCAAAGAGGAAGGGAGTGTGGGCCAGTAGGGACAACATCAACAATGGAGGGTGGCAGGTGAGGTAAGCTGATGGACAATGGACGGTGGGAGGGGTTGGAGGAAAGCAACAAGATTGACAACAATGGAAAGAGGGAGGGTGGGTGGGAGAAGCAATATCATGGACGACAGGAAGAAGGGAATACAGAAGGGGACAAAAACCAAAACTGGACAACAAAAGGAGGAGGCAGGGTGGGTTGCGGCAAGCAACAAGACAACAATGCAATGAGTCACAGCAGGTGGGGGCAAGCTACATGGACGAGGTGTGTGGGTGAGGACAAGCAACACAGATGAGGGAGCATGGGAGGGAGGAAGATGGAGGGAGGAGAAGTCCATGAAGGAGCTAACTGGAAAAGACATACTCTGGTAGAGTACTTAAACACAAACAAAAAGTGATGCTTAAAAATGAGCAGTAGAAGGTCACAGGCAATGCCTCCAGGCTCCAGGGGAGGGATAAAAACACAAAGAGGAAAGAAGCCTACATCAGCTGACCAATAAGACGTAAGCCAAGAGGAGTGGTAATGAGGGCAAAGAAGGTAAGTAATGGCAGCCTCTTAGCCCACTGTTAGAAAATAAAAGGTGTCAAAGAGACAATGCATGTGGCTGTCTAAGCAAACCTAAAAAGGAAAGCCTTTATTTTATCCAAGATGATAATCTCATCACCAGGTGAACAGTAAATCAGCGATGGTTGAGAGCACCGAAAGCAAGAACTTGGACCAATTCCATGGTGGTGTATGAGGGGTGTGATTTGAGTGCAGTGAACTGTTGTCTTAACATCAATGCGACACCACTGTCTGTGTTGTTCTTGGCTGGTATTTTCTGTGGATACAAATGTCTTATGGGATCATGATTGTCCTAGAGGCTGGTGTCAGCAAGGTGTCTTTTATGAATGAGTGATCTATGCGCTAGAGAAATAATGGATTATGGATTCGTGAATTGTGTATAGTGGCTCAATGCCAGTTTTGCTGACCTCTGGTGAGCTGGGGGACTGATCCTACATCCATGTTGGCTGAAAGATTCTAAAGTGGAATTTTCTTTTTTTCTTTTATGGACTGTTTTTAAGTAATTATAACTTTTCATAGCGATTCTAGTTTTAATAACGGAGCAACCACTTAGTAGGCACGTCGTAAAAATGTCTAGCCTTACAAACGAAAAACATAGAAGCAGATTAATGTAGACGGGATTCCTGCAAAATGGAATGTGTGGTAGGATACCTCTCCAGTGTTTCCTTTCCACTAGTGGACAGCTATTCAAATGAAAGTGACGCCATTCTCCCATATGCACTCTTTGTGGGGACGCACGAAGTGACGAAAGAGAAAACCCAACGTGAGCAAATGCCACGTGATGGAATTGTCATTTGACAAAAGTAGACCTCGGGATGGAAACCCTGAAACACCCTATAACTAAATTATTGTTATTGTTCATTTCAAATTATGTGTGATGTACCCACCAATGATGCACAGATAATTCAGCTGAACCTTAAAAACTGAATTGCTTCCTCTGTCCTCCTCCCCCTTACACCATCCGTCACCGACTTGTTCACCATGATTGCTCCACAGTGCAAGGGTGCCTGCCTTGGCGCTCTCCTGCCAAAAGGGTGCCAGCGCGGGGGAAAAGGCAGGTATGTGCTGCATTGTCTTAAATATGGCGGATTGGCGTGCAGCAAGGTGATCTGATGCGCTGCACTGCACAAACATGCATATCCTGTGCTCACCTACCTTCACTCCCAAAAAGAGTCTTCCCCAATGTGCCAGGTTGCAGTGGCAATGTGTCACTGGGCGGAGGGGCAAGGCAAAGCCCCAGTGCCTCTGTGGCTAACCACATGCACAAGCTCACTTTGACTCATGTGATTCATGCCAGCATTTTAATGTGCACTGTTAAACATGCAGCGTTCTTTCCTGCAGAATCGAGGGTCATTTCAGACCACTTAAATGAAAAAAAAGGTTTTTCTTACTAAAAGTACTCACTAATGTGAATTTAGGAAGTAGCAACGGTTTATTTCAAGCATTACAATTTTGAACAGTAATGACAGGCACTATTAAACATAAAAGGAGTAAAGGCATGCATCAGTCAATGAATACCATGAAATAAAACCTAATAAAGAGTCCTATCATATTAAGGAAAATAAATGTAACCGCGGGCACAAGAAAAACTTCCCGAATCGCTTTAAAAAATCTGTCACTCACCAGGTATGTATAAACTGCACAAACGTGATCTATAGGATCCTTAAATATAAACAATTGCATGACTTGGTCATAACCAGTGGAGGGATTTGTAAGTTTTACTCAGGTGACTTTTCTCTGGGAATAAATGGAATGAACGATTTCTTTTGATCTTGTGGCTTGTTATTTTGCTCGCAATGCAATAAATTAAGTTTGGAAAGCAGAACTATGTATAATGGTTTTGTATAATTGAATTCAAACCCTTGCATGGCAAAAGGCTGAGACAGCATTTTTAACAGATAACACACAGTAGGTTCTTGACTCTCTTTCAGGTACGGAGCAAACTGATGGAAAGTTTACAGCTCTCTCCTGTGTGTGTACTGGATTCAGAAAATGAGCCAGTGGGACTGATTGACCAAGGTAAACTTACGCTTTTGTGTAAGGTTACGTTTGCTTGGTAGGCCCAGAATGTTTAGTCCTCTGCTCTTAATCCTCACCTTCAACCTCTTCCCTGTAACACTGATACATGCTTGATGCTGTTGAACATGCTACAGTAAGGGGGAATAAATGTAACTTCCACATGCAGTGTGCTCAGTGTTAGAAGAAATGCTTTCTGCTAGGGGCTTCTGACGAATCCCGCACCTCAGCCCATGAAAACTGGCCTCTCTGTTTCCAGCAGGCTCTTTCTGAAAACTGGGACATGCGCTAAATGTACTGAAGTTTCATGGCAAATATGAGGTGTCTCCTCACCCTACTTTTTCATGTAAAAAATCCATGATAAAACCATGTCAGCATGGTTGACATCACAGTGCTACAACCATTGGCGTAACGAAACTTGAGGGACGCCCCCGCAATGTACATGGGGGTCACACATAGCCCCCCCTTGCCCACCACCTATTTGCTCGACTGGCATCAAATCTGGTATATTTTAAATTGAAACCTCCTATGGCTTAGGACAGCTGTCCTGACTTGCACATTGTTGACCAGCCTGTTATATTTCATTGTAATTGCTTTTCTATAATGCTTACTACCTCTGGAGCGGCGTTGAAGCTCTTCACCCTGAGCAGCGCACATCTCTTGGCCATCTCCCAAGGTTAGGGCATAGTCCAGTGTTCTTGTTTATGGGGGCTAGTCTTGTGTACACAAGTAAACCATCCCATGTGTTCATTACAGAGTGTAGGTGGTAGATTAAAGTAACAGGAGTAAAATGTGATCAATACTGGGAAAATGGGGATATGTGCATTCATGAGGTTGTTTAGTGGGGTGTAGATGATCTAGAACAGATAACCTAGTTTTATGTTGCAGGTGCATCACTTTACAAAGAAGGAGAGGTGTGATCTTTGAAGTGGGTGGTGGGCAGTCAGAAGAAATGCAATACCATTGATTAAGAAAAACATGTGTGTGACTTAGAGGAGGCTGTGCTCAGAGAGAAGAGGCACACAGAGGGTATAAAGGAAGGAAAAAGCCATGTGAAAGGAACAAGGGGAGGTGCCCATCACAGGTTTTAGGTAAGCATCTTCAGTTTTTCATGTCGGATTTTAATAATATAGAGGACATTTTTAACAAATCATGTCTTGTGAAAATGCGAGTGTGAAACAAATATTATTTGCATGTGACCATAGCTCTATATAAGGCACTTGATAGGCTCTAGTGTAAGGCGAACAGTCGGCCCACAGTTAGGTTATAGCTAGACCACCATTGCTGCAAGGAGAGCTAATCAGCTTGGAGGCTGAAAGCATAAAGTAATGGCTGGATGCAGTCACTGAAAGGAGATCCGCACTTGCTGGAGTGAATATCGACTGGTGTTCATCCTCATGTTTGGCTCATATTATTAATACAAAACACTGCGGGATCCATTTAGGACAATCCTGGTTTGACATGGCATACGATGGAGGGTGACCACAGCTTTCCCAGACAGAGGCAGCGACTGCCTGCCCTCCTGAGGATGGAGACCCGTGCACTGAAGCGGGGAGGTTCCCTTTAAATTTTCAATGAACCTCTTTTTAATTAGGGGTTGCTGATTAGACTTCCTGAGGCACTGCCCTTTGTTAGATGGTAGCTGTGACGGGCATAACTGCAGATTCTGTTGTGCAGGTGAGGTGGATCCCCAGGAGAGGCCAATCCAATTGTTCTCTTGATCACGTGTTCCGATTGGCTGATGACAGAGATGAGCTGATTACGCATCTAGGTAATATCACATCCAAAACTGAATACTCTGTTACCACAGCATCAGAATATTTGAAAAGCAGTTATTAACACGTCTTAGTCGACAGCAACAAGGTTTAGTTTATTCGGATGATTGTATACCGTTCTGGATCTTACCAAGTGTGTTCAAGAACAAGTGCATAATAGATGCCGCAATCAAGATATGATTAGTATGTTGTCCTTTAAAGTTCAAAAACATACAAGCCAATTATTTGAATAATGCAATTTCTTAATCTTGATATATTATTACTTTAATATGGCTTATTGCTGTAAAATACTTAGTCTAATCTTGTGCAGGTCCTTAAACACAAACATGGCAGCCATTAACACTCTCTCCAGTCAAGTATATAATTGTACCCTCAGGCCTCAGAAACAATAATGTGCTTCCGATAGATTAAATCACTGTGTACAGCTGTGAAAGAGGCTATTAGGAAATGCATTACCATCCTGTTTTACTATTACTTTGTTCCCCATTCTACTCCTGTCAAATCTGTCTACAGCCTAAATCATTCTCCATATGAATATGCGATGTCACTTCACCGTTCCCAGTAAAACTGACTCAAAGAATGCCTCTTAAGTGATAGATTTAATGTGTCACTTCCCAACTACAAGGACTGCAGAAATAGTTCGGAATTGTATGTAAACACCAAGGCCCGTATTTATACTTTTTTAGCACCGCATTTGCGTCATTTTTTGACGCAAAAGTGTCGCAAACTAACAAAATACAATTGTATTTTGCAAGTTTGCGCCGCTTTTGCGTCAAAAAATGACGCAAATGCGGCGCTAAAAAAGTATAAATATGGGTCCAAATTTTACAGGCAAGTTCTAATGATGTTGCCATGGATCAATTTTTAAAGGCAACTGTTTTAATAGCTTGGCTCTTAAACCAAGCAGATTGAGAGTGGCCCCTGTCTCTCTTCTGAGAAAGATGTATCCCTGAGAAAACTTTAAACGCAGCCTGTCAGAGCTGCCTTGTTTTTGCCACACACCCTTTTTGAAACTTAGGCCCATATTTATACTTTTTGACGCTAAACTGCGCTAACGCAGTTTAGCGTCAAAAAATTTAGCGCCGTCTAACGCCATTCTGAAGCGCCATGCGGGCGCCGTATTTATGGAATGGCGTTAGCCGGCGCTAGCAGACCGGCGCTGCCTGGTGTGCGTGGAAAAAAACCACGTAGACCAGGCAGCGCCGGCGTAGGGGGAAAATGGCGTTAGGGCGTCTTAAAATGGGGCAAGTCAGGTTGAGGCAAAAAAATCGCCTCAACCCGATTTGCGCCATTATTTTCGACGCCCAGACGCCATTTAAATGACTCCTGTCTTAGTAAAGACAGGAGTCATGCCCCCTTGCCCAATGGCCATGCCCAGGGGACTTATGTCCCGTGGGCATGGTCATTGGGCATAGTGGCATGTAGGGGGGCACAAATAAGGCCCCCCTATGCCACCCCAAAAAAATGAAAAAATATAAAAAATTATACTTACCTGAACTTACCTGAATGTCCCTGGGGTGGGTCCCTCCATCCTTGGGTGTCCTCCTGGGGTGGGCAGGGGTGGCAGGGGTGGTCCCTGGGGGCAGGGGAGGGCACCTGTGGGCTCATTTTGAGCCCACAGGCCCCTTAACGCCTACCCTGACTCAGGCGTTAAATAGTGGCGCAAATGCGGGGTTTTTTGACCCGCCACCTCCCGGGCGTGACTTTTGCCCGGGAGTATAAATACGACGCATTTGCGTCGCCGTCATTTTTTTAGACGGGAACGCCTTCCTTGCATCTCATTAACGCAAGGAAGGCGTTCACGCAAAAAAATGACGCTATTTGCCCATACTTTGGCGCTAGACGCGTCTAACGCCAAAGTATAAATATGGCGTTAGTTTTGCGCCGAATTTGCGTCGAAAAAAACGACGCTAATTCGGCGCAAACGGAGTATAAATACGGGCCTTAATGAGCAATGATTATTGTGGCTCAGCATATCGTTTTTTTTAAAAACATCATAATCAATTTCTGAGCCTGCCAAGCAGAGAGTGGAGCTTAATGCTGCATGTGGATGGCTGGTTTAGGCTTGATTTCAGTAAAGCACAGGCAAAAAAAGGTGAGGAGGGGTCTGGTGAGGAGCTGAGCGAGAACACACGAGAGAACCACTGCAAGCGAAACCTTTGATCTCAAGAACTGATTTATTTTCTGAAAGCCCTTTCTATCAATCCAGTCTGGGGATTATTTTATATAAAGATGTAATATCCCTGAAAACCATCAAGGAAGGTAGAGTATGTGGCATTACTTTGAAGCTTGGGAAGCAGGTTGCAATCTTGGCGAGAGGCTCAACATCCTATCATTCTGGGCGAATCAGGTAATCTCTCCATGCCAAAAATGAATGTGTCCGTCAGTAATGCAACTGGAGCTCAAGTAAAGCACTCCAGTACCTTTGGCTCTACCTTCTGCTATATCAAACTGCAAAAAATAAAGTATACCTCTCATCTTATTTCAGTGTGTAGTATGGAAGCCTCAAGCTCATAGCTTTTGTTGGATAAAAATTCTAGAAAGAAGTGAAGCAGTCCAACCGTACCTGTAACCACAGAGAAAAGAGACGCCTGTTTGCAATGAAAACCCTCTATCATGTCCCCTACCAGAGCCTTCTTTCCTCCCCTCTGAAGATGCATGGTTAGAGTGTCAGAGACTCAGGGGCATATTTATACTCCGTTTGCGCCGATTGTGCGTCAAAAAATTTGACGCACAATCAGCGCAAACGTTGCCCCAAATTTAAACTCTGACGCCCGAGCCCGTGGACGACAAAATTCCGCTGTGTGCATCATTTCTTGGATGCGGCAAACCGCCCTGCGTTAATGATATGCAGGGTAGGCGTTCCCGTCCAAAAAACGATGCAAACGGCCGTGCGTCGTATTTATGCTTCCGGGCAAAAATGACGCTCGGCCGGGAGGCGGAGCCAGAAAACTACGCACAGCCCGATGTGCGTCAAAATTTAACGCCTGGGTCAGGGCAGGCGTTAAAATGGGGCAAACACACCTGTATTTAATCAGAACACACAGAACAAACAGCAGAGCAGCAGAGCAGCAACAGGGAGACATGGAGGTGATTCTTATCCAGCGTGCACGCAGACGCAGAGCCCAGCAGCAACAACAGCAGCTACAACAACACCAGCAGGGACTCCAAAGGCAGCGCAGAAGGCAGGAGAGAATATTCCGCCCAAGAACAACCCTTCAGGGCCTCAGGGAACATGACATCATACAGAGGTACCGGTTGAACTGGCAGGCCATCCAGCAGCTGCTGCGAAACATTGAACAGCAGTTGGCCCCCACTTTGGTCACACCCCACACCATACCAACAGAAACAAAGCTGCTTGCCGTACTTCATATGCTGGCAAGTGGCTCTTTTCAAACAACTGGTGCCCTGGTAGGCGGAATATCACAACCATCATTCTCCGCATTTCTGCCAAAAGTACTGGATGCCATCATTCAACTGAAACCCCGCCACATCTGCTTCCCTAACACACTGCAGAAGCAGCGGGAAACAAAACAGGGGTTCTACGCAATCAGTGGCTTCCCACACGTCCTTGGTGCAATCGACTGCACACACGTACGCCTTGTGCCACCTGCTGCATCTGAACACCTCTACCGCAACAGGAAGCACACACATTCAATCAACGTGCAGGCCATAGTCGATCACCAGGGATTGATCACCAACATCGTGGCTAAATATCCTGGGAGTGTCCATGACTCATTCATCTTCCGTCACTCTACCATCAATCAACACTTCCAGGATGGACGGTATGGCAATGGACTACTTGTTGGTAAGTACAAACACCTACTTATATATACACTGCACAGCAACCCTCTAGGACACACAACACATACACCACAACAGCAACATGCGGACAGGAACACACTGAAGTCGTGACATCGCTAGCCATGTTTCTTAAGTCACCATTGAACCTGTCACACATCGGAAATTACTGTACAGCCTAATGTGAAGACGTCAATGAGTGTGGTTGCCGAAATGTCACCTTGCAAATTGTAAGTCTCACAATGACCTTTACATCAATACATTGCATAAGTCTAAAGGTATGGGATGTCCAGGGTACTTCCATATGAACGTGTTAACAACACTTTCAATATTAACTGTGCATGGAACTATCATCTCACCCCCAGTGAAGACACACGGACACCTGTATCACAAGTCACAATGTTAGGGAGGGCACACTGCGCTGAAAATCACAAAATATACTGATGACAAATGGTTAGCAGACAAACACGTGCTCAGCCAAGGTAAAAACACAATGCAGATGGTATAGCCTACAAGTATAGGATGTCACATCAGTACACAAAAGAGTCACAGACAACACAAGACAACTACTGCCATTAAAGGTCTTTTCAATAATGCAAGCTACATCAACATGATCCCATTCTGTGTTTTTCTGTCAGCTGATCAGGGGTATGGCATCCAGCCATGGCTAATGACACCATTTGGGAACCCCAGTACTGCTGCAGAGCGGGCATACAACGATGCCCATAAGAGGACACGCAGCATTGTCGAGCAGACCTTTGGGATCCTCAAGTCAAGGTTCCGCTGCCTCTACATCACTGGTGGTAGCCTACTATATTCCCCCGAGATGCTCTGTAGGATCATACTCACATGTGCAATATTGCACACCATTTGTGTAAAAAGGAACATTCCCCTCCTCGAACCACACCCATACATGCCTGAAGACGAATAAGAGGAGGATGCTGGCCTGCAACAGGAGGGGGAACAACCAAACACGGCTGCTGGAGTGCGTAGGCGCCAACAGATTGTAAATAATTTCTTTTCATAATTATCACCATCACCACTTAATGCACTATTGTAAATAAACACTGATAACAAACACCACATTATGGTTTGGCCTATTTATTTCTGCCCACCCTTAGCTTGAAATATCTGAAGAAGAATGTCGTCTCATTGAGCAATAATAAATATAACAATCAGGACACCAAAAAATACACTACAAATGTAATGGCCACCATAGAATGGTCACATACACATACAATGTAAATGACAGACATCCTGTACAGTTCACCTTTGAAGGGCAATAGCTGAGGACCACACATATGACACACATACATGTACTTAACATGGATCATCGCAGCAGATGGCACACAACTAAAACACCATCACTCAACTAGGGGAAAACAGGCCTCATACATCAGGCAGTTCACATGCTAATGCTTCAGAAACAGGAATGTAGTACTAGACTATTGGCAACAGTAATTCAAACTACTTACTATCTTTGCAATGACTATCTGTCACTAGAGTTACACATAAGCAGAACAAACACAGCACAAGTGCTACACCTATGACAAGCATCCAGCACATTACATCCCATCTACATGTCAGCCCTTTTCTAAAAACATTGCACACACCTGCGGCTGGTCACACCCCACCTGTCTGAAGAGGTCCCTAGAAAGCTGATTTGTGTACACTGAGATTCCCTCATCTACACACACACACTCACAAGAGTCATCCAGTGTGCCACACCCTTTCCTATGCCTACCATTGTCATAGTACCATCTGACTGCATGGAACTCAGCTCGTATAATACAGTGGCTTGGAGTTTTTAAGGCCTGGAATCACCTGTAGATTGATTCTCTTGTGAAATGTACTGTAGGCTAATTTTCAGCAATTCTCATCTGACAGGACTAGTGAGACACTGATGGAGGCCTCACCAGTGATCCCCTCCATGCACACCACCCAAATGTACATGCCCCGTCCCTGCTGATGCCTCCTACAGCATAGATGTTGGAATCTGAGCAATTACATCATTAAGCATTGCTACTAATGTTGCCGTGTAACACTTAATCAGGGTTCATGTGTCACCTTCAAAACAACACAGGACATACACAGTGTGACATGTCAACTGTCTACTGCTCCCTTTGACCAGTCCTAGTCAGAACACTGATCATGTAATTACTGAAAGAACTTGCTCCTGATTGACCCAGCATCCTGTCAGCCTGACTGGCACCTGTCCGTGGGTCACCCTAAAGATACCTGGGGTCCACCTATGGACCACACGTGCTGTCCAAAACCTCTTGTACCTCAGAGACTAATTTGTCATTAGCCTCATCAATGTATACTCAAATACATAGTATTGCATCATCTGACTGTTATTTGTATCAGATTTGTGACAGTGCCCTTGAATAGCTAAATCATGGCCCTTCCATTGTCTGGCCCTCATTAATGCTTAAACAACAAAGTGTGACAGTGGACCGGGATCATAGTATTTCATGGTGTAAGTGGCCTCCATCCAAACCAGCAACCTCAGATAATGTCCATGAAAAGTCAACACATATGAGGACCCTGACTGTTCACACGCTGAGTAACATTGTTCAAATAATAAAGATGAGTTGTGTGTGCTGAATACCAACCATTTACTTCTGCACAGAGGCTATGATGTTTCCTGATACATTACCATCCACAGTGGCCAACTGGAGTACAAATGTTGCAATGACACATGCCGGATCCAGACACCTGAGACATTCTCTCACTCAGCACACCATGGTTGCCCAGTTGAAAGTCTCATTACACGTCTTCAGTGACAGGGTGGGACCATCCACGTGTAGGTGACCATGTCCTCAATGGCTTTTCTCAAATTTTGCTACAAACGATACACATTAGATACACGATTAGCTGCCACAACTCATGAGGAGACCTGGACGTTACAGTGACAACATACACCTTGACAGTTGATACTGGATCAATATTGGACCACACACATGTACATGTACCATACAATCAACAAAATGGTTGCAAGCAGCCAATCACAGTAGTGTCCCAGTTGTAACCTATCAGGAAGAAAGAAACATGCCTCTAAACCAGGTAATGCATAAAGGGCCACATACATCAACAACCTATTTGCTATCATGACATAAGGAACGTTGAGATTTAGCCAAAAAATCAATGCAAAATGGTATGTCAGAATTCTCCAAAGAATCAATAGGGCAAACGTCAAATGTGCAAATGGGATTACAGAATAGCAAACAGTGAATCATACCCTATTTGCTTCCATGGGCCTGATGCTGAAGGTTTAGCATTACTGAATTTGGGAAACCCTTGGATAAATTTGCAAGTCTGGAAGTGCAAACCCTATGGTGCTGGGTGCCTAAGTCCACCTCTGCTGCCCACCAAATATACATTTTTTTATGCACATGTGAAGCACACACATGCATAAGGCGCATGTGTGCCCTACATGTCAAAAGTGAAACACATTTTAGATACATTAACTCGTAAATAGGACATGGTTACCCCCCAAAAAAGTTTAGGCGACAATTGCACTACCTAATTGGCCTTTATTTCATTTTGATTAGCTTGATAAATGTGGACACATTTTTGCTAAGGAATACATCCTGGTATCCCATTCATATTTTGAAATTAGCAATCAGCATTTACCTACATATGTGTACAATTATGAGTAATATCCATTCTGGCCAATCATTACCATTGCACTGTGAATACCTTCTATACATCCTATAAGAGACATTTGCTATAGCTAACCCCAAATGTGTATCACTTAGCACCGTTTGGTCATGACAAAATTAATTTCTCAATTTGACAAATGAAAGACATATTTGTCATAATGCGTCATATTTCCACGCATACAGCTTGTGTGTCATAATTTTTGACGCACAGGAGTGCAGATAATGCAGAGTCAAAAATTATTTTCATAAAGATATCATAATATCCTGCATAACATGCCCTCCAATTTTTTACATTATGCGTCATATTTCCACGCATACAGCTTGTGCGTCATATTTTTTGATGCACAGGAGTGCATATAATGCAGAGTCAAAAATATTTTTCATAATTAGATATCATATTTTGCAGCGGCTTAATTTTCAACTCTAGAACTGTAAAATATGCCTCAAACAAAAATAATCTACCAATGATGAGAATTTTTTTGACTCAGCATCATTTGCACTCCTATGCGTCAAAAAATATGACGCACAAGCTGTATGCGTGAAAAAATGACTCATAGAGGAAAAAAAACGGCGGCCATTTTATGCAGGATGTGATGTAATAGGATATCCTGTTTACAGATTCTGTACAGTGGGTGTACTTTCACTTTCACTTTGCAGTCTCAGATTATTCTAGACTGTGTGGCTGTGTGCAAAGTGTTGTCCTGTGTATTAGTGCTTTTGTGTCCAGTGTACCATCTCAATTGTGCTTTTGTCATCATTTTCTTGTTGGAGAATACTGTCTGAGTCTGTGTTGTATTAATTTGTCAAGTCCAGTGTTTTATTTATTGTCTGTGGGAGTCTGTTGTGGGTACTGTAATATAGGGGATAGTAGGGCTCTTCTTCTTAAGTTTTATTTGTATTTCCCCACTCTACCTTTCCCCATTTCCCCCTTTTCCTTTTTCTACAACTTGTTCCCCTTTGTCAGTGCTGACATGTCTGGTAGGCCACGGCTTTCCAGGATGGGTGAGGAGGAATTGGGGGGGGTTTATATGGCTTGTTTGCCATTTCCTCCCACTCATGCTGGAGGCTGGGGGTAGGGTGATACACGGGTATCACACGGAGGCCCGTAAAGTCCGGTGGGGGAAGGTGCGCCATCACTTGGTGCGTCTATATGGTAGCCAAAGGAATGACCATCAATTGAAGCACCACTGGGCTGATCTGATATCCAGGGAGCAAGATCTGCTGGACCACCTGGGAATCAGGATTGGTGGCCATGTTGGTGAGTACAGATCAATTACATGTGCACAATTTAAAGCTGTGTGGTGACATGTGATGATTGTTACCCAATCTGCCAGATAAGTAGCTGACTGTGTGTAATGCTAGGGAAACCTACTGGGTAATTGATGCACAATGTGAAGGATGACAAATGCTAGCAGTCAGGTAGCTCATGTTTTCTACACATACCGGTTGCCTGTAGCAGAATGTAATGTAGTGCCGCCTTTGTGTCAGACAAGCGACACATTAATGACGTAATTAGGACTCTACAGGTCACAATAGCCAGTGAAAAATGGACGTTGAAACATCATACCTACATATGTAGACGCCATAGCTAGACTGACATTTGTAAACCCTACATGATGCTGAAAATGAGTGCTGCCTTCACGTCAATTGAAGTTAGCAATGTTGTCCACACATATGTCACATGTGTGTCTGGTTGGTATGTAGGGAAAATGTTCTTGGAAGTGCCATGCCTTGTCGTGATAAATGTGCTCCTTCACATCTAAATGTTACATGCCTGATCTGAGCATAAACCATATTTGTTAAGGACTCAGGTGCCCTCAGCTAACATTTTAGACTGGTATTTATTGTCACTTGTGCCCAAATCAGAATAGGGATTGCAGTCCAAAGGTATGGACTAGGGTACAAACATCTATGTTTGGTGCCAATCACTATTGTTTGGACACATCAATGTATGAAACTGTAACAACATGAGGTATTGCCAAAGTACCTGGCCCGCTGTACCATATACCTATCAGTCACATATGTGTCATGACCACATAGGCTGTTTGAGTTTGAAAGGTCAGGCAGTCCTCAAGTAACCAGCTTTTGGATGTCTCTCTTGGATGCACATGATGAGATGAATGCACACCTATATTGTTGCTGCATACTAATGGAGGTCCATCTTTGCCACCACATGACTGTCCGGCCCACTGCATGTGTGTAGTAGGGTGTGTAACTGTAGCAGGAGACTCATCCGATGTAAATGTTGCGCATGAATAATTCCATGCAGTATGAGCATGTGTGAAAGGGTTTCATTACTCATGTCATATTCTCACATTGTCTTTCTATTTGCAATTGTTCGTCAGTGCACGGATTCTGAGTACATTCTTCCTTCCATGCTTTACAGGTGGACCTGCACCGTACACAGTGGGAGATGTGGCTCATTTTGAGGACCCCGACACCTACAGTGAGTGTTGCATGTGTGGTATTATTTTATGTTTGCTGGTGATGCATGATGGACTACTGTGTGTTCAACAGATTGCAAGGTTTGATGCGCTGCCCATTCATTAGTATTGTTCCATTATTGGGATTTCAGTTATCACTTCTTTTAGAGTTGATCTATGTTTATCCATTTGTCTGATTTTGGGTCTGTAGGCCATTCCTGTAGGGCCCGCTATGGGGAATGGGGTGAGTCATGTGGAATACACTAGTTAATGTAAGAGTTGCTCTGGGACTTGTCTCGGACTGAGTCTGCATTTCAGACTGACATTCTCCCAGATAGCTTCTGCAAATGGCTTGTCTGAAATCTGCTGCTTCCCTAGTAAACGATGTACTGAGTACACTGTAGGTTGGATCTTCCGGGGGCATGTACTTCCACAAGTTGTACTAGAAGTGTGTGGGACTACAGTGCAACGGCCTAGGTGTACATGCTCTTCATGATCATGGGTGTTCTTGCTCCTCTGTGTCTGTAGAAAAATATGCCTCACTGGTAGTATGTGATGTTGGCCTAAGTCAGTACATTTTGACATGTGTGGACCTTGGATAGGACAAGGTTTAGCTGACTCCGATTTGTTGCTAGCCCTTCACTGGTGGTGTGTGTGTGTGTGGAGGCAAAAACATGTTGAGCTTTCTATACACTCCTGGGTGTGCATTGATTATGGGATTGTTGGATGTTCTTCCCACCCCCCCTCAAAGTCAGCCATGTGTTTGGGAATAGGGTACCTAGGACTGTAGCAACCAGTATGTTACACATACTTGTGACCATTTGAAACTTTGTTTTGAACCTAGTGTACACACTTGGTTATGGCACATGAGTTCTATACTAGCAAATCCAATGACAAATTGCACATATTGAGGGTTGTGATTGTTATCACATGCACTGACATATGGAGTCCAGGCAATAGGCGGAGGAGGTGCAGCCATAATGTAGGCTGCATTAGTAATTATTATGATGAGAAGTTTAGGTTGATGTCACCCATCATGTAGATAAGTGTATATGCTATGTGTGAGATGAACTTTGTATGCAGGCTTCCCATGTACTTCCTCTGAGAGTTTCAATGATCTATATGGTGATATGAGCTGTTACAACTACAGTAAAAGTAATTTTCAATTGACCCATTGTGCTATTCCACACAATGCATTTCCTATGGTAAATAGTTGCCCTTTCTCTTCACAGCTGCAAACATGAGTGCCGCACAGAGGCATGAATTTGAGAGGCGGGCCATGAGGTACTGACACATCCTGCAGGTGCAGTCGGGGTTCCGACGGATGGCCCGAAAATACCAGGCGGATCGGGCCTCCGTAGCATGGTGGGCCTCACCACAGGGTGGCCCAACGTTGCCCACTACAGCCACCACAACCACCAGTTCTCCCCAAGTGGCCCCAGCAATGGCGGGGACAGTTGTCCCTGCCTCTGCAGCACGACCAGGACCCAGCAATATAAGAGCTGCAGGACAGTCCAGTGGGCTACAATCAACTCCCACACAGAGCACCTCTGCCGGCACACAGACAGCAGCAGCACCTCCAATTGACCCTGCGGCATTCCAGGCTTTAGACCGCAAAATGGACAAGTTCATAAGGAAGGTGGACAAGCTGAGCCAGGATGTGGCCTACATAAAGAAGCGGGTCAGGTCCATCAGGCGGACCCTACGGAGGGCCAACCTCTAGGACAGATATGGTCCATTTTATTTTATCCCTCCCCTCCCTCCTCTTTCCTTTTTATCATGATAAGTGGGTTTGGGGGATTAGTGTTAGGTTAGTATAGGTTGTTAGCTTAGTTAGTGTTAGGGAGGAGGGTGGGGGGTCCTTATTCTTTCTACTTTTCATTATTGAGTGTGTGGGTGGGTGGGGGTCAATGTTGGGGTTCCTGTCTGTTTAGAAGAAAAAAAAATATATATATATATATATATATAGGAAAAAATTATAAAAAAAATATACAAAAAAAGATATGATTGTTTAGGATAGTATAGTATGTGTGTAGGTTAGTATGTGTTGTCCTGCATGTGTCCTGTCTCATAATGGTGGGTGGGGGGTTGATGTTTAGATCGATTCGTTAAATGTGTAGAGTAAGTTTAGCTTAGGTTAGTTAGGGACAGTTGTGGGTTAGGAGTAGTCAGGTTAGATTAGTGTAGGTATGACTTTTCCCTTAGTTGCCTCTGGTGTGAATACTTATGAATAAATATATAGTTAACCCTTTGCATTATGTGTTAACTGCAACTTGATCATGGCCTTGCCATCAGTGTAGTGATTGTTGTTCTATGACATTTGTGTCCTATGCTACAAACCAAAGAAATAAGAGGTTTAAAATGGCGGCTACCCCTGTGCTAACTTGGTAAGTATCCACCATTTGATAGAACCACCATTTGGAGTTTACATGGATCACAAAAGATTTGTGTTGATGAGTATGTTTTCAACATCACAAAGTGTGCTTCCAGACTTGGTATTGTGGGGAATTTTTTAGATCGGACTGCAGTGTGATGTTCAGGGACATCTTTGTAGATGAGGTGTTGTTAACACTCTTGTCTTCTTGTCTTCATTACTGACATAGATCATGTGTGCAAAAATTCAGCATGACTTCCCTTCTTGGAAGTTTACTCAGAAAGGTTGATAGATGTTGTGTTTAGTTGTGTTTGCTTAGATTGGACTGCATAATTCAATGTATTAGTAGTGCATGGTGACCACATTTATCAGTCACCATTAGTTGACTTTGATTTCTATTGATGGAGCATTATTCTGTCCAACACAGCATGATTGTGTGTGGTTTCTCCCTTCATCAGTTATTCTCCTCAGGATGGGCAGACTATGATGCAATCCTGGCCACTGCACAGATGTATCAGACTACATGATGTCAGGACAGTTGTATTGAGAAGCTACATGGTTGTCACACAGGCACTTTTGAGTTCTCTACTGCACAGTTGATGTGTCAAATTACACAGAGACATATTAGGTGTGCAAGTGCTGTTTATTGATAGGTGCTGTAGTGCAATATGTACATTGTCCAGGTTTGCTGAGTCCGTTCTAGTGCAATCTTACATGGCGATCCTACATAAGAGGTGTGGATGATGCTCCGGACATGCTGGGGTGATGTTACCGACAGTGCAGAGGGACAGGATTTGCCAATTAATAGGAGAGAGACATTCACTGGCAATGCTGACAAGTTATACAGTGGTTAGCAGAACAGTCATTGAGTATAATTGGAGTGAGACTGGCAATTGACAAAACGTAGGACCTTGGTCAAAGTAGGCCATGGTGCAGGGACTAGTGCTTCCGGGTACTCCTCCTTGTGAATGTGATCTGTTCCATGTCTTCTTCTTCTGATGTGTGTGTTGCCTGCTTTGTCCTTGTTGTTGGTTGTGAAGGGGCAACACACACCTCAGTGTTAGAAGACGTGGAGTCAGACATCCCGGTGACTGCTCCTTGTGAAGGTCTTAAGGGCAGTACTGCAGCAAGGAGGGCCTGCTGGTTTTTGAGAATAGCAGCTACATCACGATGGTAGGCAGCCAGGTCAGCCCTGAGGGAGTCATGATTGCATTCGTGCATGCAGTGGAAAGTTTGGGGTGCAAGGTGTTGTGGCAACTCCCTTACTGCAGTGGTGAATTCCTTTACAGTTTCTTGTAGTCCTTGCAGTATGGATGTTAGGGCTTGCATAGCTGCTGCCTGATCAGCAGATGACATCATGCACAAACGCAGCCCCTCAAGGCTGGCTGCCATAGTTTGCATCCCCAACCGCACCTCCTGGCCAGCTCCCGCTGTACTCCAACTACAGTTCTTTCAAAGCTGGTGCCAGTGTCGTCAGAGTCCTCAGCTGTATAGGAGCTGGCAGGTCTTGCAATTGGGGTGTGGGTGGTTCTTCTGTGATGGCTGCTTGTTCTGTGCTCCTCCTTGTGACTGAAGGTGGGGTTTGGAGGGTTTCAAGGACCTTTTGAATGGTCTCCTGGGGAATGTTTATGGGCTTGTCATCCATGTCATCAGGGAAATCAGGGACAGGCATATTGGCAGGAGATCCATGTTCCTCTGCAATGAAACAGGGTACAATTAGTGTGTCTGTGTTGTGACAATTTTTACGTAACATGCCAGCCTTTTGATGAATTCACTTTGTGATCTTGTTTGGTATTGGTATTTGCTGTCCTTCATATGGGCATTGTTATAGGCCTATGGCCCACCTGTGTGTCACATGTATGATATTGAGTTATCAGAGTTGTCTGCCTAATCGCCTCTAGGTGTTGCTTTGTACCAAATAGGGACTAGCCAGCTTTTTGTCCTACTCAACCCTCCGTGTATATCCATTCTTATGGTGAGACCTTTCACTGGCTGTGGGTGTTCTGATGGTCCTGGCAGCACAATTGCCTCTCAGGACCTGCCCCAATCCCTGATCGTTCACATTGACTTAAATGTAATTGACATGTGGCATATCCTATGCATGGCAATGTTATAATGTGATATGGATGTAGACATTGTTAATGTGTCCTGCTGATGTTGGGTAATGTGTGTTACCTTGGATTGCCCTGATTATCGTATCAATGTCCTATTTGGTCCTCTGACTGTGCAATGTATTTCAGTGACCAGTTCCATGTGTCCCCTCCTCAATGCTGTTGTCTGAGCAGTATGACATTTGTGATGTAGCCTTGTTAGCCAGGCACGGGAAGGACCCTGACATATGCAGCATAGGTGTGTCCTTAGTGCTGTGTCGCTCCTATTGCTGTTTACTTTGGCTGATGTATGTGACAACTATGGGCAATTGACATTTGCGTGTACTGGGGCCTTTGTCTTGTTTCAGGAGATTGTTGCAGATGTCATCCTCACCCCCTAATTTAGGTATGTATGTTCCATGGTGAGGTTACTGCCATTGGCTACTATAGCTGCACAGAGATCAGAGGTGGTAGTGTCAACTGTTGTTGCAGTTACATTGCAGTTGTTGTTTTGGCTACAGGATTGCTGATAGGGCCCTAGTTAATGTAGGAGATATTTTGGCTGACGAGTGACAGGATGTAAGTTTGACGTAGTGGCCTTCCCTCCTGTCGAGGCTTTCCCTTTGCTCCATTGTTGGCATGACAAGATGCCCCCATGGGACTGTTGTTGGTGTAGTGTTATGTTGTGCCCCAGCTTCTGTATGTGCAGGCCATGTCCCCATGCCATACCCCTTTACCCATGCCACTCCATGTATATGATGACTTACATGCAATGTGTAGTAGGTATTTCCCCCCCTGCTTACAGTCAACATTATTGTATTTTAAATCCCCATGCGACTTACCCTGCATGTGCGTTGTCTCGTGGTAGTCTGCACTGTCCTGTCCTTGAATCCCTGTGACGATCTCCTCGGGGATGACGGCTGCGACCATCTCCTCCATGTGGTCCAGGGCCTCCTGGTGTGCTGGACTCCCACCTCCAGTCTGCAGTGCTGCCTTCCTGTTCCTGGCCATTTTTTCCTTTGTCCTACGTTTGCAGTCATGCCAGCGTTTCTTACACCCGGTGACTGTTCTGCGTACTTCAGCCACACTGTTGATCTTGTCAACAATTTGTTGCCATATGGCCTTTCTCCTACTGATTGGCAACTTAGAGGTAATGAACAGTTGGTGCTGGTGTTCCGTCACCTCTTTAACCAGAATTTCCTGCTCCTCTGCACTGAAGCAACACTTTCTTTTTTTTCTATATATGTCCTGGTTCTTGTGTGTATCCTCCTGGCTGGTTCCTGGTCTGCTGTCATCTTTGTGGGGTCTGTAGTGGCATCTGGGATCCATTTTGGCTCTCCTCTGCTGAAAGGGCAGTGTTAACGGGAATTTTTGACGCTATTGCGTAAAAAAAACAGCGCATATCCGGGTTGCGGTGTCGTAAATCGACCCACAGTCATTTCCGCTGCGTTAACGTCGTTTTCCTTTACGACTTGACGCCGCGATGTGCGTAAAAAAAAAAGACTCCCACCTGTTGATTGCGCCGCCGTGCGTCAAAGTATAAATTTGACGCCCGCACGGCGCAACGAAATGGCGTTAGCCGGCGGTAAAATTTTTGCCGCAAAACTGCGGCGGTGCAGTTTTGCGTCAAAATGTATAAATATGGCCCCCAGAGTCCTCAGGTGGCTGAGCCGGACTGTCTAATTTTTCAGGTGATCGAGGTGAGTCTAGGGATAGAGAGCGAGATTCTGCCCTGCCAGAGAGAATGGCACTCAGCTCCAATGGAGAAAAGGATCACCAGCCTGAAACTGAGATCGACGGGGTGCACTAGGGCTACGCCAATGTAGTAGCAACCCCGAAAATGCAGCGCTACCACCGCAACCCCCACTCTCTATGCATCAACTCCTCCAATAAAAGCCTCAGTGCCCTCCTCACAATTATGAATCTAATCGCAACCCCAGGCCCCTGAATACAGCAGCCCCCACCTCAGAGCAGGAGACTGATACCAAGTTGCATCTTCGTAAATTATGGTCCCACCACACATGCAGTTTACACTGCGCATGACCATACAAAACACTATGACCTACCCCATCCTGTGCCCCACCTTAAACACCACGCAGCTCCATGCCGGCTCAGCATGCACCCTGTGAACGTGCTGTTCACCGTGCAGGCCAGTGCGTGGTGCATGCGTGACTGCGTATAATCAAGTTACTGGGCCCAGGACCCAGACCCTGTGGGGGCTAATGTTACACCACTGGCTACAGCCCTCAGGCAAAATTGAATACATTTGCACTTGCGTGGAACCATTTTAAATCAACTTATGCCCCACTGGCCAGTGGAAAAGGGGCATTTGTCCTAAGAAATAGAGGTGGGCGAGCCAACAAATTAACATGGACAGCAGAGCCAGAGCTGAGCCAAGGGTCATGTCTGGCTTTAAGAGCTCGTGCACAAGCTGTGTCCTGAAAATATTTGGCATGCAAATCATGCAACAAACATCATGCTGGAATATGGTACGGTGTCTTCAGCATTCAAAAAAAGCATATTTTTGACATGTGAAAGCGTTTCACCTTAGTACATACACGAGACTGTATCTCTGCATGGAAAAGTATTTATTAAAAGGGATAGTTTTTAAACAGAAGCATTCCTGCCCCTGCCCTGACGACAATGCTATTAATGAATGAAAAGGCAAGTTAGCTGTCATGTGTACCCTAATTGTAGCCTAGAGTCTTATTATACATGGAGCAACATTATAGTTTATTAAATTAAACACAAGAAGAGAGGTTGCTATTCAGCACACAGGGTTTGAAGGCTTTCTGATACCTGATAGTTAACAAAAAGGAGGCTTGGTGACAAAGTCTTTGCCTATGATCATTTTGGTCAAGCAGGGATTGTTCACAGATTTTCTAGTTCCACACTATGCAAATCAGCCTCTAAATGGTCATCTCTTTCTGACAACAAAGGTTAATGCTAGGTCCTTAATTATTTTAAGAGGAGATTAGCGCACCGGGAACAGAGAGAATCTACATTTAATTTTTAGCATTTTTAAATAGTGCTCACCTTGCCAGGGATATACCAGCACTTCACAACAGACACAGAACTCGTTACACGTTTTTTGTGATACAGAGCTTTGTAGCATCTCACAGGATACATAGCCCAAGCCAGGATTTGAATCTGACTCCTAGTGTTACAAATGTAGCCACTAAGCTTTGTGACTTCCCATGAAACTTTATCTCGTTTACTAATGTAAACAGACAGCTTTTGCAACAACCGGTAAATTGATTTAATTGTTGCTCTGGTCGATCTGTATAAATATAATTTGGACATTGGACAATCAGTGCACATTGGTGCAAATGTTCTCTGCAGTAGTGCAAATCCCTGTGATCTTGCCCAAGGAGATTACCTAAAGATGGAGGACCACAGTTTGCAGTGCAAACTGCCCATCCTAGAGGATGCTTGCTTCATTGCCAGGCCACTGGAGGGCGCTGCTGGTCGGGGCAGGGCTGGTAATCCTTTGTGAGGAATGTACCGCTCCTGATTTCTTTCAGGCCTTCAAATTGGAAGCAACCCGAGCCGCGCGGACCAAGAAAGAGCTGTACTGACGGCCAGAGATTTAAATCGCAGATTACGGGTTTATTCTCGGGAGGCTGTCTATATTGAAAAGAACTGGAATAAATTCTAAAACATGAAATTGTACCGTGTCTTTTATGATGTGGGAAAGGAATGCCTGGATTTTCATGCACTAGCACCAGTATATACATCATAAAGCGCTTAGAGCAGTACCTCCTACGCTCTGACTTTCATCCTCTGGAGAACACAGCAGCAGCTGCAACGCTCAGCCTTAGTGTTCAACGTGTATGACAAATTGCACAGTATATGCGCAAAGCATTGTGGGACACATAGCAGGACGGTGACCGTAAATTGCGTAAGGTAAACAGCACTATGCAGGGGCACTGGAATTATGATGGAGTGGAGAAACAAATTGGGCTACCTGGCTGGCTAATTTATGCCTCAAGATAAGGCAAACTTGTGGATCGTAATGCAGCAAATGTTGTGCCAGAATTAGGGCACTAGTTTGTCTAGAGTTAAAGCTGAACAAATGTTTCGCTCACTGGTATCAGTTTAGCACTTAAATACAACAATCAGAAGCTGAAAAGAGGCCTTCTTCTACGTGGTAAAAGGTCTCCCACTGTGCGGAGATGTGTATGGAAGCATGTTTAATAACGTTTGATCCGTTTGAGCTAGCAATTGTTTGTTGAAATCTGCAGATTAAGCAGAAGATGATAAATTATGTGGTTATTGTGATTTTTCCAGAGCCGCAAATTTGCATAATTTCAGTGGTCCTGTCTATGTGAGTTGCACAACACACCTGCAAACTCGATGTTGTGCATCCTGCAGAAATATGCCATCCCTCATATACCATGCAACAAGAAAACTATGTTTAACAGCATATGTGGTATAGACATGCCCAGCTCCACCCCATACAGAGCATGTGCAACAGGGCATTATCTAACCCTATAAAAAACAAACAAAATTTTCCTCACAAGGGAGGCGAGATAATCAGAGCTGCTGGATTCAGAATGTTCCAGCTCAACACATCATCTAGTTGAATATGAGAAGCACAGTTTAACCTTAACTTACTGGAGTCAAGCGACACCAGCATAACACAGTCCCTCTTTGTTTATAGCATACTGACCGCACTGCAATGCCTTACCCTGTAGGTATGTTTAATAATTTACTCTATGTTTTTTATAGCACTGCATATTCCTCAAGGGTACTTCATTGGGAGACACCGACATAGCACTGCCTAATAATAAACAGGAGAAGCCAGGAGAGCACTTTGCCAAAGTGTGTGAATAATAAGCACCGGCACAGCAGGGCCCACAACTGTGTGGGAGATTACTCCTCTTCCATCTTCCTCCTACCGTTCCTACACGAGAAATCTTTCAGCCCCACATACATTGTTTATCTAGCCTAATTTGAGGCAACTTCATCCAATGTGGCTGCCATTACCCAGAAGCACCAAAATCAGGAACTTCCTGTCAGCACCTCCTGTACTAATGAAGCCCGATAGAAAAAAATCAATCAGCCAGGGTAAAGACGGGTGGGACTGCTTCAAGGCTGTGATGAGGAAGGTGACTAGAAGGGGTTCCCTGATATGATGAGCGTAGCTGGGACAGGGAAATAACTAATGTAGGAAAAGACTACTAAACGAGCTACAAGCAGTGTGACCTGAAGGGATAATACCCTTCAGGTATAGATTACTATATGGGTACAGATAATTGCAACATGATACACTGACAATAATATATGATTAAACAGGACGACTGAACAAGAAAAGGAAATAACTGATGAAGATATTTTGTCACAAAAATATATAATTTTATTAAATACTTATACAAAGGATTAAAATACTAGGAAGACTAGTTTAAAGATAAGTCAAGGAAAAAACGAAATACCTACCTCAGACACGCCACACTCATACTGAATAAGAACCAAATAGTGAAAAAGATACACTGGTGAAAAATTGACATAAAATGTACTAGAGTTTACATGACAACACAAAAAAACTAGAAAAAAATAATAATAATGATACATCGATAACCAGAGAAGACTAATCAAGAAACATTATACAAAAATAGTTTATATTCTGATACAAAAACACTCTATATTAGGAAAAGGACGATGATGAAGTTGCTCTGTCAGAGAGGTACAATAGGGACTGTGATGAGGAAGACCTGGACTCAGAGTAATGAAGGTCTGGGGTAAGTTATCGGGTCATTCAGAGTATGTCTAATAAGGTATGTGAGAAACACCTCCACAGCGTACTTCCATGCCGTGTGTCAGGCCTTTTCCTCATGTTGGGTGGCAATTGGGGCATATTTCCTATTTAATACATTAACATCCATACAGAAAAGACAAAATAAAACACAGCAGTAAAAAGCTGCATATATGGTCACTGAAATATGAGTTGAAAATCATTAATATCATTAACACAGCCCAGTGTTGGTGTAAAGCATCCGCTTCATATTCACTTCATAAAGGGCCAGATGTATCAAACATTTTTGCAATCACAAATGGCCCAACGGGTCATTTGCGATCGCAAAAATGTATTTTGGTACGTAACAAGTCCAATTTGCGATTCGGTAACTTGTTACTGAATCGCAAATTGGATTTGAGACTACATACCAATTCGGTATTAGGAAGGGGCGTGTCAAGGGCGTCCCTTCCTAATACCAAATCGCAGAGGTATGTATGATTGTTTTGTGACCGTGAATGCGGTCGCAAAACAATTGCAGTTACCACCAATTTCAAATTGGTGGTAACCCATTCTCAAGGAGGAAGGGGTCCCCACGGGACACCTTCCCCTTTGTAAATGCATGCGAAAACGTTTCTTAAGAGCGGACAGTGGTCTCACGGACCACAACCTACTCTTAAAAAATGAAAAAATAACTTTTCTTTTTTCAATTTTAAATGCATCCCGTTTTCTTCTAAGGAAAATGGGCTGCATTTAAAAGAAAAAAAAAGATTGCTTTATTGAAAAGCAATCACAGACATGGTGGTCTGCTGAGCCCAGCAGGCCACCATCCCTGTAATTGCAGCCATTTGCAATGGCTCGCAAATGGCGACCTACCTCATGAATATCAATGAGGTAGGTCCACTTGCAAGCTCTTGCGAATCACAGTATGAAACTCCTGGAGTTTCATACCTTCCAATAGTGATTACTCAATTGCGATTCCTAAAAAACGCAATTAGGTAATCGCTATTGTGAAGAATTATACATCTGGCCCAAAAGCTCTTATTGTCAAGAGTTGCTGCGTTTTTAGCAACTATGAGGGTACAGCGGTTATTATTATGTCAGTATAGGTTTGAGCACTTTCCTATTGCTTGCCTTCACGAAGTTCACAAGGTTTCTTTCTTGGTTTCCCGTCCCTCTCGACCAAGAGCAATTTTGTTTTGCATTTCAACTCTCAGATGCAATAAAACGTGCCCAAATAACACAATAACTTTCCTATTAACTATTTTTCCCATCTTCTATTCTCAAAATGTATAAATAAGAGTTTAATCACGTGTTTTACCTGTGACAGCACATCTTTTGATGTTCTTTCCTCACGGGAGACTTGACGCAAGTGTGCGTCCACTGCACCAAAACACACTCACATACAAAAAGGTCGAAGATGGAAATCTTTAAACATAAGAACTTTGCTAAGCACTCCATTTACACCTGAAAACCAAATAGCATAAAATGTGATATATTTGTGTATTTTTCATAGCTGTTATGAGATTTATGTGATCACAAGAAAAAACTTGCCAACCTGGTACATCCGCAGTTAGTAGCAGAACAGGAGCCAATGAACGGTAACAGTTTATTTGTGTGCCGACCATACCAAGCACACTTGTCTGCAAGTAGCCCAAGTTGGCCCAGCAGGTTTCGCACATATTGAAAGTCTTTGCAGTGGGAACTAGAGTTACTACCCAGAGTAGTGCTGAGAATTTCGTCTATGGCCCTGGTTGTGCCTCTCAAGTTGTTGCTTAGGGCTACCAAATAGACAAAAGGGGCCAGTGACAAATAACTGACTTTTTGGGTGTTTCTGTGGTAATGCAACTAAGTAACTACGTCTTCTAACAGGCCAGCTGAGATTGAAATCTTTGATTCACGAGAGAATGAGGGGTGAAATTGTGAGAGCCTCTGTGACTAGTATTTACGCTACCAGGGAAACTTGAAAAAATGATTGTTCCCTGCAGTCACTGGACACTCATGCAGATGCTTCTGTGCCTCCTTGGGTACTCTAAACTTTGATATATTGCAATGGCCTGAAAAATACCCAATTCCAGGTCCACAGTAACTACTAGGATTGGACTATTTCCTTTAAGACAACCAGGGAGTGCCAGGTTCCTCCAGATGCCCTCTTAGCCTAGCAGGGTAATATAGGCCCCAGGTTTGGCTTTAGGCTGGGTGACAGCATGAAAGAGTTGTGTCAAATAATTGAGAGTGCCCCCGGAGTCATTGAACCCTGATGTTTTCTTGTAAATCCAAGGGAAGAGGCTCACCAGACTCTCACTACTTTAGAGCTGCTCGCCTGCTCTTTGACGCAGTTGTCTCTTGTACAATCCAGTGTGTCCTTCACTCAAATAACATCAACTGCCTCTATGGCAGAAATTCAAGCAGACTTAAATCTAAGGGTTGTGGTGGTTTTGGTTTTACAGACAGAGCTCTGGCATGCAAGAGTCCAGGACATTCCATTCAGGCAGGGTTTTCTAAGATGAGCATGACATACCGGACGTATCTCCAGCATTCTGGAAGAACAAGCGGGGTCAAACATGTACTAGTTCAATGTTCAACTCCTTCAAAGTAATGGACCACAGAGCTAGGTAAATATTCAGTTCTTGGAAGAGCTGGGCAATGGCCCAGATCCAATCAGGTGCATCTTCAAAATGTGGGCATCCATGCTCACGTCGGTACAGGCTGCTTTACAGACCTTTCATTTAAGTTGGTTTATGGTGCTGGATCTTGATTCCAGATTCTAAGCCACACAAACAGGGGAATAACTTCAGGGGGTGTTTCTGGTGTTACACCACCCCTAATAAATGCATTTTCTGATGAATAGTTGGGTACAGGTGCTTACAGTTGGGTGTGGTGAGATATCTGTAGGAATTCACCTGGGATTTCCACATTCACACATTGACAAAAACACACACACACTCCCTCACCTCTGTTTGTAAAGGCCTAAAAATGATTATTTTACAAAATATTGTGTTTCTCTTACTTGGTACTCCTATTAATCCACATACCTCTCCCTTTCCACTGCCTCTTAAGCCGCTGTCATGTGCGCTGCTTGTCTTATAATGTATTTTAAAATAATATGCCAGTGTGATTTTGGGAAATATGAAGCTCACACCTCCCCAATCATACCGGCCAAGCTACGCTCCTGTACACAAATGAATAACAACTCTTTAAAAGCAGGATGTGGAGAGGAGGACACAAGGGCCCAAGAAAAAGAAGCTCTTCTCGAAGAATGTGAGGAAAGTCATGAACTCCAGTGACTTCCTAGTTAGGGGCAGTGGTAAATCAGCTTTGCTGTGAAATAACCCTTTCTTGGTGGAAAGAGATGTCACAGTTACATCCCAATCCCTTAATAGTAGAGATAGCAGGAAAGCATGCACTTAGTATCACCATAAACACAGGGTAAAGAAATATGGGTTGCACTACAGGTGATCACACTCTATTTTACACAGGGTTCTGGTAGACCACGTTACCTCTTTGTCTGTCTTCCTCATCCCAGTCCTAAAGAAGAGAGATATATAACGATTATTAGACAGGGTTGCCTATCAATACATTTACTCTTTTACACAAGTCCTGTTTGTATTTCCTCTATTTCCCCTACTATCAAAGATGCCTTTGCCCCTCCCTGCCCCTGATGCATTCTAAAGTCACTGATGTCCTGGCCTATTGGGACTCCCGGATGGAGGGAATGATGGAGTTCTTCTACAAAGACTTGAACTCAGAGTAATTAAACTTACTAGCAAGTAAGTGGAACTTTATTGGTATTGAGAAAATAACTCTACACCACTTGTTAATCCAATTTTCAACAACTGGGTTATCACATGTAGTTCACCTGGGAGGTTACTTTGTGAAACAAAAGGAGATGTCTGGGTGTTTCTCGTGTAGACTCTTTCTAGTGGAACCTGAACATTTTCTGAGCTCTGTGAGATCAAGAGAACATTTGGTTATAAAGATAACAAAAATGGCACTGAATTGTAAAGTGTAGGATGGGAGAGCTGCTACAGGAAGCTCGACTTTCATCCTTAAATCATGTCATACATATACTAGCACAACTCTGCCACTGCATGTGAGATAGATAAGCATAGCATTGCTGCAAGAAATGCCTACGAAATCCTGCTTCCTATTAAAAATTAGATACATCAGTATAATACCATGTTGTGATGTCTGCATAAGGCAGTATCTGACATACCATAAACCAACACACCTAAAGCAGGGACCACTTTGGGCCCAACCCCAGGGAGGGAAGAGAGACCTTTGATCAAAATGCCAAAGGTTACACTCTCCCTACTTCAATCAGAACAAACAACAAAGCGATTCCCTGCTTACATATGATGCTTTCCTGGTAAATAAGTATACTGTCATTATCAAAGAGAAGGAAAAGATTAATTTTCTTTTGTTAGATCCTCATCCACTCTAGTAGGCATGCTTCATCATCGGGTCTCATCCCGGTTCCTAAAAACCAGGGTGGGCTCAACTGGTTTTCAGGGAGCACTTAGGACAGTTTTTTTACCATGGTACATAAAAAGATAAAAATACCTAAAACCAACCTTGGTTTACCTTTAGTAATGATTGTTTGGGTATGGTTAAAAAGTCTCAATGGGGGAAAGGATGTTCTAATCCAGGGGCAGTGTGTAGTTGTCATCCTGATGAAAGTCTGGCACCCAAATGGCCTTAGTGTAGGAACTGAAACATGTTGACAATTTATTTGGGTCTGATGGTTCTGTGGACTAAAGCACCCACAGCAGGGCTCAATCATTCGAAGGTGACAGGTTTGAATCCCAGAATGTTGACTTAGCTTGTCTTACTCTTCGGGTCAAAAAGATAACTAGCATGGGGGTGGCTAATAATAAACATCTGTTACCTAGCACCAAGAAACCTTTGGCTAAGTGCACTTAAATATGGCAATCTTAATAGACTTTTCTTGAACTGGGAGCTGGGACTCCACTCTCCAACAATAGCAATGTATCTCCAAGTAGATGGTGGATTTATATTTTAATCACTAAAATAAAAAATGGTTGGTCAATTATCATGAACAGAAGAATGGGCAGTGCATGGCACATTCCTTACTTCCCCAAGAAATGATATACAAACTCTCTGGGGCAACCCATTCTGTTCTCTTCATTCTGCCATCCACCAAAAGGTAGAACACCTGTAGAATACACCAACACGACTGGTATCCCTGCCCATTTCTACAATCCCCTACTAACTCCAGAAAAGAGTAAAAGAAAAAGAGAGGAAGTAAAAGAGAAAGGAAGAAAAGGGAACGCAAGAAAGAAAGGGATAGAAAGAAAGTGAAAGCAAAAAAAGAAAAACAAACATGAATTAGATGATATGTAAATATACAAATGAAAAGCGGAGTTGGTTGTAAGTAGGATACGTCAAGGATCCAGGGGATACCTGTCACCTCAGTGCTGATACATCAGCTAGCTGCAAAGCTGCTGAATAATCTGTATTAAACAGTGCACCAACTGTCTTCAGACTATTGAGTGTTTTCTTGCTGGGGCCCTGTGAGCTGAGTAATACTCTGATCAGACGACAGTACTCCAAATTAGGCCTGGGTAAAATTTTCACTACGCCCGCATTATGGCCATAATTTTTGTAATTTCAAAATTTACAATTTTTTAAAGAGATTGCCATTATGCCACATCACGTAATGAAAATCACAGGCGGGGCAAAATCTTAATTTGAGATGCATGGAAGCAAAGTGATTGGTACGAACGAAAGCTGAATCTTCTGAACTGCAAGTGGCAGTTTGTTCCTTAATGCAGGTGAACGACATACATTTTAAGTTGATTATTTACCCAAGTGGTCCTTCTGGATGATTTTTTTAGTGCAAAAGTACACTAAAACAGAACACGACCAGCAGTTCTATTAATATTAGTGACCATAAAATGAACTTGAAAATAACTTTTTAATTTGAACGTCCTCTGGAATTCTTTCGGTAAATTTCTAAGCATGAGATGCATTTTTACTTTTATTTTTTAACAGGAAGAAAGCGCTGTAGAGACTGGGAGGCTACTATATATAAAGTCACTGCTTCCTTCTTCTGTCCCGAAGACTCCTCCCTCTGCTTTGTTTTTCCATTGCCAATTTTGAATTTGGATTTTGGAGGGAAAACATCACTTGCTTTTTGTCTGCAATCTCAACTGCGTCCAGTTTTTACTTGTTGGGATAATCAGTTACTTCACTACAGTACTTTCAATAACCTTTATTGTTCGACGGAGGGCAGACACCACCCATTTTGTTTCTTTTTTGTTTTCTTTTAATTGTTGTTTGTTATTTGCTGGCCTGGAATTGAAAGCAAAGACCATTCCGGGATTCAGTTTTTGAAATGATAATGTTTGCGCTTAGTGATGTGGGATGTGGAGGTATTGTCCTTGTATTTTTGTGATTTTTTTTTTCAACAGATCTGTTAATCATTTTACTGTGTGTTTTTTTTTTTTTTTTAAGTTTGGGACCTTGTCTTTCCTGCAGTAGGCTTTGGGAGCATTTTCTATGTATTTTTCACATTCTCACCACTGCTGTGCTGTCATCATTTCAATCATTTAATGGGCATGAAGATGCCTTGTATTAAATGCAAAATAAAAGCAATTTTTCTCTGCAGATGCCTGTCTGTGGCTAGGGTCAGGGTGGCTCGTGAAGTCCAGGCCCATGTAGACAGATATGTTACTGTGTTTCAACTACCTTCTTCCCTATGTGATTACTGACCATTTCTTTTTAGCTTGTGAGACATGGTTGATATTGTGTATTAGTTTTTTCTGCAACTTTTGAAAGTATTTTGGAGAGGTAATTCGCGTTGCCATGGGATTGTTTGCATTTTTTTAAGTTTATTTAATTTTCTTTTCTGACATTACTAATTTACTGATGATGTGTAAAGGGCAGTCCCACATGTGGGCCCAGTCATATGATGGTTGTTAGAAATGGGGTCTTTGGTTGGCAGTCAGGTTACCCCCCTGTCCAAGCAAGGACCCTCACTCTAGTCAGGGTAAGTCACACACAATCCAAATTATCCTGTGCCCACCCTCTGGTAGCTTGGCACTGAGCAGTCGGGCTTAACATAGAAGGCAATGTGTGAAGTATTTGTGCAATAAATCATACAATAACACAATATAGTACCACAAAAATACACCACACAGTGTTTAAAAAATATATAATATTTGTATGGATATTTGCAGGTCAAAACGATAAAAGAAGCAATATGAATTTGTAGAAATATCACTGAAAAGTGAAATAAAGTGTCTTAAGTCTTTAAAAAGCAAAAAAGTCTCTTTCAAGCACAAAGTACCTGGGTTGGAGTGGAAAATCTACGCAAAGGGCAGCAGAGGAGGAGATGCGTGGAAAAATGGTGTGTGCGTCGGTTTCGCCCCTTCACACACGGACTTGCGTCGTTATTTTTCACGCGGGGAAGACGTGGTCGTTTTCCAGCACGCGGACAGTCTCCTTCTGTGGGTCGCTGGATTACCAGATGTCCTGGGGTCTGTGCGTGGAATCCTGGGCTTGTTATCCGGCTGCGCGTCGTTCCGGTGGGCTGTGCGTGGAATTTTCTCCCTCACGGCAGGTGTCGCATTGATTTCCTCTCTAGAAGTCGGGCGGCGTTGTCCAGGTGGGCCGTGCGTCGAAGTTCCGGTCACACCGCAGGCGTTGCGTCGATCTTTTCCTTGAGGGGTCGAGCGGCGTCTTTCCAGATCGGCGTGCAGTGAATTTTTCACTGCGGAGCAAGCTGTGCGTAGAATTTTTCGACGCACAAGGAGTCCAGTTGAAAGAAGGAAGTCTTTTTGGTCCTGTGACTTCAGGGAACAGGAGGCAAGCTCTATCCAAGCCCTTGGAGAGCACTTCTGCAGCAAGGCAAGAGTTCAGCAAGGCAGGAGGCCAACAGCAAGGCAGCAGTCCTTTGTAGAAAGCAGTCAGGTGAGTCCTTTGAGCAGCCAGGAAGTTCTTCTTGGCAGGATGCAGGTTCTGGTTCAGGTTTCATCTCCAGCAAGTGTCTGAGGTGGTAGGGCAGAGGCCCTGTTTTATACCAAAGTGTGCCTTTGAAGTGGGGGAGACTTCAAAGAGTGGCTTATTAGTGCACCAGGTCCCCTTTCAGTTCAATCCTGTCTGCCAGTGTCCCAGTAGGGGGGTGGCAGTCCTTTGTGTCAGAGCAGGCCCTCCCAGCCTAAGAAGACCCATTAAAAATGCAGATGTATGCAAGTGAGGCTGAGTACCCTGTGCTTGGGGTGTGGCTGAGTGAATGCACAAGGAGCTGTCAACTAAACCCAGCCAGGCGTGGATTGTAAGGCACAGAAAGATTTTAAGTGCAAAGAAATGCTCACTTTCTAAAAGTGGCATTTCTAGAATAGTAATATTAAATCCAACTTCACCAGTCAGCAGGATTTTGTATTACCATTCTGGCCATACTAAATATGACCTTCCTGCTCCTTTCAGATCAGCAGCTACCACTTCAATAATGTATGAGGGGAGCCCCAATGTTAGCCTATGAAGGGAGCAGGTCTCACAGTAGTGTAGAAACTAATTTAGGAGTTTTACACTACCAGGACATATAAACTACACAGGTACATGTCCTGCCTTTTACCCACACAGCACCCTGCTCTAGGGGTTACCTAGGGCACACATTAGAGGTGACTTATGTGTAGAAAAATGGGAGAGTTTTAGGCTTGGCAAGTACTTTTGCCAAGTTGAATTGGAAGTGAAACTGCACACACAGGCCTTGCAATTGCAGGCCTGGGACAAGGTAAAGGGGTTACTTGAGTGGGTGGTACAACCAGTGCTGCAGGCCCACTAGTAGCATTTAATCTACAGGCCCTAGGCACATACAGTGTACATTACTAGGGACTTATAAGTAGATTAAATAGTCCAATTGGGTATGATCCAAAGTTACCATGTTTAAAGGGAGAGAGCATATGCACTTTAGCACTGGTTAGCAGTGGTAAAGTGTGCAGAGTCTAAAAGCCAGCAAAAACAGAGTCCAAAAAGTGGGGGGGCGGCAGGCAAAAAGTTATGGGTGACCACCCTAAGGCATGTCAGGTCTAACATTGGTTAAATAATTGATATATGTGCAATCCTTTCCCTGCAGTGCTGCAAGACTTTTTCTGGCAAAGATGCTCCAGGCAGCATAGAGCAACCATGTTATTTGTTCTCCATGTTTCCTTCCTTGCTTGACTTGCGGAAGTGGACATTTTGTTCAGCCAGTGTGTGCCTTTGTCAAAGGCCATCATTCTGGCCTGACTTAACAATGCATCTGTCCAGACAATTATATAAGCATCACTAGATATGGGCTTTGGCTCTGCCTACATGTTGGGAGCCAGGTGTACTTGTTTTGATTGGGTAGAAGTTGTATACTCTCACAAAACGTGCTAGCCCTACACACAGGTGTGATTGTTTCTCCTGTTTCCTGAGGATGAACTTTCAGGGGCACACATGTGACATTGTAATGGTATTAATATGTCTTAGATAACTAGATCAATTGTGGTGTTTTTTTATGGCAGCAGCACAGATGGGAGGAGGACAGTCATTAACCTACATGAATGTTTACGCCTGACTTGACAGTGCAACTCTCACCTAACCTTTTAATCTACATCAACATTATTTTACAGTTTGTTTGCTTCCACACAAACATATATCCATCCCTATATTATGTACTTGTAATGCTTCACATAGCCATACAATATTCCTTTAAATCCAGACCTATTAATATTGCAAATTGATGGGTTTTTTTGTTCTCCATGCCTCCTTCTTTACTGGCCATGCAGCAGTATCCATTTTGTGCAGCCTGTGTGTATGTGGCAATGTTGTCTTTGTTATCCATGCCTGCATATTGGCTGGCCATGCAGCTTGTAGCAGATGAGCTAGCTACCACCATTTTGTGCAGCCAGTGTGAATTTCAATACTTTTATTTCACTTTTAAAATTCACTTCCTATAGGAACATTGATAGAAGCAAGCCCATGATATTGTTTTCACAATTTTGTTGTTTTCTGATACAGCAAAATTGCTTGTGGCTGATTGTAGTACGTAATTCTTGTTTTTTTATTTATTAGATTTTTGCCTGACCCTTCATCTCATAGGATCGCCATGCACCACAGAGGGGCACCAACAGTTATTTAATTATTTTTTTCAATTTAATTTTAGCCAACACCCCCTCCTCCCATAGGGTCCCCATTGGCTCTGGAGGGAGACCACCAATTAGTTAATTCATGTATTCATTTTTTGCCTGTTCCCCCTGCTTCTCGTGGGGTGCCCACGGTCCCAGGAGAGTCATCTGCAATTATTTAATTAATTTAATCGATATTTGCCTGACCCTGCCACTCCTACTGCTCCTCTCCCATAAGGTCTCTAAGTGTCCCTAAGGTCCGTATGCGTCCCGAAGGGACACTAGCATTTATTCAATTGATATACTTGCTTTTTGATAATTATGGGAACATGTAAAATAATACACGTAATTAAGCACAATGTGAAAATGGCACATGGCATTGTATTTTAGCATAAAAGGTGCCATTGTGTGCAAAATGGATGAGAGGCTGGTTTTCATACGAAAAAAGTGCTAAAAAAAACTACAAATACACAAGTGACGCAAACAGTAGCTGCTCAATATCTATTCAATTGCCTTGTTCCTTTTGGCACTATTTTTTTTGGCACAAATGATGTGGTTTAATAGCGTATATTTGGGAATTGTACATAACAAGCTCAACGTGAAATGATCAAAACTATGCAAGCTTAGGCCAAAAACATAGGAAATGTCTCCTGTGGCTACGAGTGAACCATGCTTGCACTGCTAGGCTGTGCTGAAAGAAATGCAGAAGCCCTCACCTACCTGCAAGCTTCAGACAAGGCAAAGAGAACTGAAAGTGTATGAACCTCCTCAATGTATCCCACGGTCAGCACAGCATAGGAACACAGTTGAAAATATTTTGAGACCAGCCAGATTACCGGTTCCAGCTAATCAACACCTGCAGGAATAACCTGGATTTCACTCGGTCCCATCATTAAGGTTAAAGCAAACTCGATACGCCCTTTATCCTTCTAGATAAGAAGAAAAAATAGTCGAAAATCGTTTCAGGCGTGTTTTTTTTAATGTGAGTGTTTGACAATGTTCAGCATTCCGTCCATCACTTGTTGTTTTTGCTTTGTCACCCTAAGTGGGAAGGGTATGCCCAGACGTGGGTCCCGTGCTTCCCATGCCACTGGATTCAAGCTAGCCTGGCTGATGAGGGGTGAAACCCCGAAACCGGTCCCAGGATGCTTGTTTCCGGTCCAGTGAGGACCTGGCTTGGCAGTTCGGTCTGGACTGTTCCCATGAGGAACAGGGTCAAGACTGATTTGCATATCGCTGGGTCCAAACTGGGGTGGCATGGTGAGCAAAAGAAGGATGGATTAAACCCAGATCTATGACTGGGGGTGAGTGTTTGACAATGTTCAGCATTCCGTCCATCACTTGTTGTTTTTGCTTTGTCACCCTAAGTGGGAAGGGTATGCCCAGACGTGGGTCCCGCTTGTTTCCTGTCCAGTGAGGACCTGGCTTGGCAGTTCGGTCTGGACTGTTCCCATGAGGAACAGGGTCAAGACTGATTTGCATATGGCTGGGTCCAAACTGGGGTGGCATGGTGAGCAAAAGAAGGATGGATTAAACCCAGATCTATGACTGGGGGTGAGTGTTTGACAATGTTCAGCATTCCGTCCATCACTTGTTGTTTTTGTTTTGTCACCCTAAGTGGGAAGGGTATGCCCAGATGTGGGTCCCGTGCTTCCCATGCCACGGTCCCAGTCCAGTGAGGACCTGGCTTGGCAGTTTGGTCTGGACTGTTCCCATGAGGAACAGGGTCAAGACTGATTTGCATATGGCTGGGTCCAAACTGGGGTGGCATGGTGAGCAAAAGAAGGATGGATTAAACCCAGATCTATGACTGGGGGTGAGTGTTTGACAATGTTCAGCATTCCGTCCATCACTTGTTGTTTTTGCTGTGTTTTTTTTAATGTCAGTTATTCGTGGAGCACATTTCCGGGGCTACAAGTGATTCCCACAAATAACATAATTTATGAGCTACAAACATTGGAGATATTTTTGCATTATTTGAGGACTGACGTCTTCTGTTTATTCGTGCCAGGAGCAAAATGCTCAGTTGTTTCTCACGGAAGATGCAAAAATGGTGTAGAATGCATTTGAATCATTTCTTTTCATTGAGACCATTGCTAAAAAAAATACAAAAAAACAGCCTTAGCATCACGCCTGGCTGTATGAGTGACGCACAATAAATGAACAGTAGGGTCTCAAACTGTGTAATAATAATACAGCAGCGCCCCCAAAGTGTCAGAGATATAATGACACAACAGTGTCACACATAGTGAGCGACGACACATTCATGGCTCATACTGCATTTTAAGAACCCTTAAACGAACTGTTCCCTATAATTTTCAGAATTTGAAGGACAGTTGACAGCTCTCAGTCCTGGAAGTCGCCTCCTGTCTCCCGCACATTCCAGTCCACGCAGACCGCTGCAGAGCTCCGTGTGGGAAACATCCTCCCACGCCCGGCAAGGCTGGCGGCTCTGCCCGGCCGGCTATTCTTTTGCGAAATAATGCAGTTTCTGGTTCTTTGTGGCAACCGTTAAACATAATGCAAAGAACATGTATTGGAACATGTTTTTTTTTTCCTTTAGGCGAAATGTTCCAGATACCTAAATAAATGTTATCTTCGTATTTCAGGATCAGTAGCTCCTTCTTGGTAATATTGGTGGAAGGGGAATCCCATTGGACGTCTCAGTAGCTGATATAAATGTAGCACATACCCAACTGCGACATCATCTATCGGCCAATGGGATATGTGTGAGTATAGAGGCTTCTCGATACAGTTTGTAACTCAAAGGCCTATTTGCCAACTCATTTTTTGACTTAACTCTTAGGAATCCCAGTGTTAAATATTCCCATTTGTGTAGTGCTGCTTCATGCAATGCCATCATGCCTGTTCCTGTTTGAGACCAGCCTCTATTACCAGGACCCCTAGCTACTCTACTTACTCTCAAGGACAGGAAATGGAGGGGGTTACACAGATCAGTGTGTGGTATGCGTCTGGGGTTTACGCTGTGAGTAAATTAGCCAGACAGCGTCTCTGCCCATCCCTTGGCCTACAATGTTTGCCTCACCAAGTACTTCTTTTCTCAACTCTCCTGCCTCATTGTTACTTCAAATAGTGAGCTGAAGATGGAAGCATTTTTGACTAAATTATCTTCTTACTTTGTGTTATACAGAATCTGCTTCAAACACATGACAAATTCCAGACCATCCTTTTGCTGACAGGTTGCTCTGGACTGTGATAAGTTGACTTAGAAAGCTTAGGAATGCATGCAATGACTGGCGGATTCATATTCCAATCTGATTGTAGGTCCCTGTTCAGACCATTGTCTAACAGACATCTAATTAAACAATGGCAGCTACTAAGGCCTCTTGTTACACCAAGGCATATAAAACACCTGATTCATTCGGCATCTTCCTTGTATGCTAAATTAACAAACACAATTGAACTTTACAAAGAGGTACCCACTGTACTGCTAACTGTACTCACATCTGTTGATGAACCCCCGAACCAATTCCTCTGTTCCCGCCCATTCCACCGTTCCCTCCCACTGGAAAGTTGAAAACGTTTGGAAGATTTTGCTATTGTGCATTTTAAGGATATGGACCGCCTGTAACCTTGACACGATTGAGATACGGGTTTCATTTACACATTATTGCCAGTAAGTCGTGGCACTTTTATTAAAAAATGACAGATCTTCAAATCCAATGCAGCACTGCGTCAGTAGGTAATGGCTGCGCACTGCGGTACTCCAGGACCACAGGCTGATTGTGCGTGTCCGTTACTGGAAGTTAGTACCCAGGACTCGAGGCAAAGGGCTTTTGAGCACGATCCGCTGCTTAATCGGAAATTAATTCCCAGCAAGTGAAATGCATTAGCAGCTTACCCCGGCCTTTATTGGTGTGTAATGCTGCAAATCAGGGAGCGTTTGACGGTGGGCGCCTCTTCTCCCCGGAGAGCGAGGGAAGGGGCTGGTGAGGTGCGTTGGCCTCCACGTGTGGCAGCTGCGTGTCCAGAGACGGCGTCCTTGGTACAAAGGTTCAGATAGCCGAGGTGCCTGAGGCGGGGAGCCCTGGATCTCTTCAGCTGTGACTCTGCCACCTCTCAGGTGCCTGCCTTCTGTACAAGGCCTGTCCAAAATGTGGTGATAGAGGGGCCGGGGTCACAGGAGGTCATTCGTATTGTGGCCTCCCTTCTTGAAGTCAGGCGCCCTGCTGCCAGGATGACCTTTTCTGAACTGAGTGATTGAGTTAAACCCCCTTCGCTGACCCCTCTCTGCTGAGAGGCCAAGCAGTGGAACACCAACACCCAGAGCGCTGCAAAGGCTAGGCTAGGAAGGGAGCGAGGACTCACGAAGCCCTATTGCAGCACCGCCCCAGTCAGTACCTCCTATACTCATCACAGTGTGTTCAGGTTCATTCACTTCCGGGGAACGGGTGAGGAAATATTAGCTATAAATTCTGGAGGAGTCTACTGGTCATCCCTCATAGTATAACACAAAAAGATGGGGCCCCCTTGTAGAAGGTGACGAGGGCCATTGGGACTTTCACATCTCACCTCTTTCTACAGGCTCCGGATTGAATGGGAGCCCCCCAGAAGGATGTGCCACACACACACACATCCTGCAGGGGTCTTCGTTACACTCCTGGCCGTCCCACCATGTGCAATCCATACAGTCTCTCCCGTGGCTCGACGGACAAGCTCGTGGGATTCAACTCCCCCTATCCTTCCACTGGGAAGATTTTCACATAGGAGGGCTGTAATGACTGCTGGTATTATAGCGAGGTAATGACCAAATACAGTTTTTCCTATTAAAAATAAAAATGTAAACTGGAACTTAGCAGTCTGCACAACTTCTAAACCTGAAAAAAAAAAATTAGGGGAAGGAATTATATATGGGATAAAGTACACCCAGCCATTCATTATAAGGATATTACAAGTCACCGAAGAGTTCAGTGACCATATAAAGGAAAAAAAAGGTCAAAGTCCGAGTTCCTTTATAAGATAATGGAACTCTGAGGAGACTTGCAGCAGCCTTATAATGTTTGCTATGTTGTGTTTTATCCCTTAGAATACATTGTCACGCCATCATCCTTCCCACAAAATGCTTAAATCCTTAGCGTGTTGCTCTTTCATATGAAAATGATAGGACGTTTGCAGTTATGAAAATAAAATTAGGATCTGTAATGTGAAATTAAATACACTAAATAATCCAAAAGACAGATAGTTGTTGCAAAAAGATATAAGAAAAATTTGAATACAAGACAGATTAAAAACAAAAATGCAGTAGCTCAGAATGTCTAGAAACAGGAAGAGGGATTCTATCTTTCCTAAAGTGTGAAAAAAATAAATGTTTCCATAAATATCTCCTTTCTGCTTATCACTGCTCATCCAGAAGAACAGAAAAAGAAAAAGCCAGATTCAATTTTCACTGTTAAGGCTGAAGCTTCAATCATGCTCCGTGACCTGCCTTTCACCCTGATTGTTGGCTATGGCAACAGGCATTATGATGTCAGAACTCAATTATAATGCATTATTACAGTTGAAAAGCTATGACATTTCCATATTACAGGTGACTATCAAAAGTCACACATATTAAGGAAATTAAAGATAATCTTTTATTAATTGATTGTAGACTCCCATGTATTATAATAAGTTCACAAACACCATGGAGAGGCAATTGTTGTTTTTTTGTATGGTGAAAAATGTATATTGTATACCACAAAAAATATGCAAGGGTAATTAAAAACAGCTCAAGTTTCCCCTACTCGAATGGGTAAGAATTTCTGTTTGCTGACTCTGCTGCAGAGGCCCGCAGTGCATAAAGGGGTCAGATATAAGAACTGACCTCTGTGAGAAATGACCACTATGCTCTTTATGCTTTCACTACGATAGCCAACCATTCATGAAATCATGGCTCCTGTCCCATTGGCCACAGGTATGCTGCAGTACAACCACTGTCCTGCATTTTGCATTCCCCACCACTTTTAAATCCCTCAGAGGACAAACAACTTTCTCTTTTTCCTCCCTTGATGAGTTATGAAAGAGTTACCTGTTGGTGGGTGGAATGGAAGGGCGGAAGCGCAGGAGGGATCATGCAGAATGCAAGTTCAGGAGCTTTTGTACTTTAAGATGCAAATCCAGCCACCTGCAAATCAACAGCTGTGAATATGTGCATGAAAAACATGTGGTGGACCGACCAGTCCTGGGAGAATGCCCTTCATTTTTATTTCTTCCATTAATCATGTTTCAGAGTGCTGATATGTTGTCATTCAGTGGACAGAGGCGCAGAGAGCTATGAGCCACCAAGTATTGAATAGTTAAAGTAGTGTACCTGAGACTGCAGCACACGTAAAACAAAGGCTTTATATTTAGAACCATATTGCACTTTGATGGGCATATATCATGACTAATGGGTGCTACTCCATTCCCCAAGTTAACATCCAATCTATTTTTTAACATCATTCTTTCTGGCAGTTTTTTCTTTGATTCTAAATACTCTCAGTCTTGCAAAAAGGGAGTAGAGAGATCAGTCCAAAAAGAGGTTGCTCAAGAGGACACACTTTGTCCATATTAGCCCCCGGGTTTAAAAGCCTTGTCTCTAGGTTTGTCATTTTCAACTAGACCTCACATAGACTATCAGTGGATCTAGTGGCAAAACCAACAGACCACCTATCTCAAGGAAGTCCTACTGTTTTATTGTCCCTGCTTTTGGAATAAAACAGCATATGTAGGTAAAGTGGTAAAGATGAGATTAGGTGTCAAGTATCATAGTTCCATTGATAAAACATACTCAATAGACTAGGTCCTGTGACAGGTTGTTATTAGCCAGGACGCATGGTAGATTCTGATATTTACCATTCGACTTACATAGCTTAACACAATTTCATTGCATTTGCAATGCAGAGTTGTTCATTTAATAAACTTGTCTTTCAAAAATTGTAATAGTGAGCAGTCAAAGCTTACTCCAGGAAATGGTAAGCAGATTAGAATTTAAGTACAGTACAATAGAGGTAGGTGAGCCAATGAGAGTTTCAGCCACGCTCGGGCATGAAGCTTGACTCTGGCTAAGCTTGAGGTTTCATTTCAAACTCAAGCCCATAACGAGCCAAGCTTTCATGGTCTTCTGCCTGCGAACTTAGATCTTCCTTCATACCCAAAGAAGTATAACAAAGCATTAACATTTCAGTTAGGAATGGGTTGTCTGATGTGCACAAAGTGAAAGTGAAACCATTCATACAACCTGTATTTTTGGCAGTCTGGAATGGTTCTAAGTTCATGTTTAAAAACGGTCACTTTTAATAACTACTTCTCAATGCAGTGCAATAATGTGACATATTAATGTCAAAGCTTCAATATGGTGAAAAGAATTACACTCTTTTGGATCTTAGAGGGAGTTTATCATATTTTACGCGATGTTTGTTGTATGATTTACATAGCAAACAATACCTTGGTTTGGCTCATGCCCAGGCTCTAAGAGTCAAGTTACACCCTGGGCTCTGTTCTGTCTCGGTTTGCCCTGTTAATTTGTTGACTCGTCCAACTGTGCAGTACAAGCAGTAATCACACTTCATAAGCTCAATCTCAAGCAGAGTTTTATCTTTAAGATGGCCTGATTTAAAAGAGAGAGATGTAGAATGAAGTCCCAAAAATGTGTTACATGACATATTTCCCTGCTCCCCAATAAATATTTTCTGATGTCTATGTGCATGCAAACTATCTACTGTGAATGAAGTACTTGCTTACAGTACCAGCTATCTGAGGGCAATCCCTCAACTGCCATCTGAGATCATGTCTTTCAGTATGACACCTAGCTTTCTCCTATTGCTCACAGAAGGAGCTAAAGGGTCAGCCAAATATCAAACTCCTAAAATGCTTGAGGCTCAAAGAATTCACTTACGGCCTGATTAAGAGTTTGGCGGATGGGTACTGTGTCAGAAACACAGCAGATATTGTGTCTGACTAATTACATTAGGGTGATAGATGTCCTGACTTCCTTATTACAAGTACATTTGGAAACAGCGCACGTGTAATAAGGCTGATGGGATATCAGTCACATTCATGATGGAGTACCCTTTCACCAAAACTCCAAATCAGGCCCTTAGTCTCAATGCTAATGGCTCCCAGGACTTGAATGGTCAGCTCTTTGTGGGTTACTCTTAGCCTCCCTTTTGCAATACACTTGTCAACTGTCTGTGCAACCCCTAGATCAGTTCACTGTGCAAGCTCCAGCAGACACTTTAAGTTCACAAGTACTGCTCTCTATATAACACAAGGACTGCCCAGTGGGGTCACAGGCTCAGTCCCTGGCCTGTAAGCACCTTCATGAGCGTTAGAGCTCATGTCTCTGCTCTCCATCTAGGCCTAGGGTTTACCAGAACGGCGTTACGCTACAGAAGGGCCCATAATGCTAACTGGCCAATTGCTGATTTTGCCTCCTGGGACATACAGAAATAGCTCTGCTGCAGTCTGAGTTTCATAGGAGTAACAGTTTTAAGGAGTAAGAGACTGGCCACTGTTTTTCTGACACGTTTGAATTAATCTCCGTCACATGGACGCTGGTTCACAAATGAAATGGTAGCCAAAGTAACCTACGAAACCGGGGCTAGCAAGGATAAGAAGGAGAACCAAAAAACTAGGCAGGTTTAAACCCTTGGTTACCCCTATAATGATGGTCATGCTCTGTCAGCTGGAATATGGCCCCCCGAATGAGTGTGAAATCAAATAGAAATCCCGCCTGATCTTCTCCATTGGTTTATCCCAGAGCAGACCTTTAACAGTACTGAATCTGTTTCCATGGGCCGTGCTGCCTCGCTCCAGAGCAAAGACGGCTTATACTTGTGGTTATGGCTCCAAGTTTAGAGAAAGGAACTGCGGCGTCAATGCCCAGAAGACTTCTTAATGTATTGGATGAGGAGGTTTGATTCTGCTTTCGAAGCACAGCCTTTGACCAGATACGTTTTGCGGCTAGCAGTGATGGGGAAAGGAAAAAGCTACAACAATAAGCCCGCCATGAACAGTGATCACTTTTGTGTATTGTATAAAACTCATACCAAGCTATGTTTGAGCTGGCGCTTTCCTTGACTGAGGTTGTATGTCACAGAAAGGAGAATGCTACATTACTTCTTCAAAGGTCAGTCGTCCATTTAATATGGGATGCTAGACCATTTTACTTTCTGTGAGGCCTAGTAGTTTTCATAGGCTCACTGCCACATCCGCATCTGGGATAGGACATTTGAATGTTCCTTCATGATGATTCGAGAAGAGACTGCATTGCTTTGAGACTGATTTGGGTCATTCCCTGGAATTCACTTTACGAAGGATGATGCCAGAATGCTGAGGCCAAAGGAAGACCTCAAAAAGGCGAGAAGCCAAGAACACACATGTAAGCACGAGACTTTGCTAAACCTGCTAATGCTTGTAGGTGAGGCTGCCATGGAAGGCTCAAATCAAAGTGGCTCTCAGCTCTGAGGCCCAAGTGAAGGAAAAATCACAGACCAGACAAAACCTGGCTCTTCCCTCAACCCGCACTCTATTAAGCAGTTCAGAAAAAGGAAAAAAAAGCAGCAGCATGCAGAATAGAAACTGTTGTAACTCTCAGTGAACAGGATTAAAATTCAAAATGAGCGTTTTTTTCTGCTTATTCAGATTTGCAGTAATAATTAAAGGAAGAAGAAGAAAGGGAAACTTTGACTAGCAGGATGAATGGGCCTCTAATGCTTCAGCCCTTGCTTCGGCTCTCAAGGCCAAGTTATACCCATAGCACATTTCTGGGTCAACTCTCCCTATTAATTTGGTGGTTTGCCCACCATCTTTACTCCTGCTCTAGCTTCATGAGAGCATTAAAGGTTGTAGCTATGTATGCTCCCATTTGGCGCCGCAGAGCCTCAAGAGACATGGATCAGGTTGGTGGTAAGTGACTGTCAGAGGTTGTAAGGGTCCTTCAGATAGTAGAAGACATCATGCACCAGTCACCTCTGCGACATCTCATGGCATACACTAGGCACTCCCATGAGATTGCAAAACACACACCACTCACCTATACAAGATCTCACAGCATGCACTAGGCACACATAATGGCATCACAAAACGTGCACCTGTCACTCTTGTGAGATCTCACAGCACGCATGAGGCAAATCCCATGGATCACAAAACACGCATCAGTCACCCCTGTGAGATCTCACACCCTACACGAGGCACACTATGGGATCACAAAACGTGCACCTGTCACTCTTGTGAGCTCTCACAGCATGCATGAGGCAAATTCCATGGATCACAAAACACGCATTAGTCACCCCTGTGAGATCTCACACCCTGCACGAAGCACACTATGAGATCACAAAACACGCACCAATCACCAGTCAAATATATCACAACATACATGAGGCACACCTATTGGGATCACAAAACATGCACTACTCACCTGTACAAGATCTCAAAGCATTCATGAGTCATGCCTATGAAACACAAAACACGCACAGTGGCCCTGTGAGGCCTCATAACATTCATGAGGCATGCCTATTAGAAAACAAAAATCATCAGTCATCCCCGTGAAATTTTACAGCATACACCAGATGCACCTGTAAGGCCACAACACACGCACCAGTCACACCCGAGAGATCTCACACCTATGGGATCACAAAATATGCACCTGTCTCCCCCTGAGAGAGCTCATTACATACACGCGGCAAGCATATGAGAAAACAAAAAAAACACCAGTCACCCCTATAAAATCTTACAGCATACACCAGACGCACCTGTGAGATCACAAAACATGCAACAGTCACGCCTATTAGAACTCAAAGCCTACAGGAGGAACGCCTCTGAGATCAGAACACATGCACCAATCACATGTATAAGAACACAGCATACAAGAGACGTACCTATGAGCAGTGCTTAATTTGTGCCTGTGGTTGCCGGTGCGGGGCACCAGAACTTATTTTTGAGGGTCGGCAGTTCGTTTTCTTCATCAGGCATTTACTGTAAGCAAAATACACCTATGGGAAAGAGGGAAAAAGAGAAAAAACGAAAGCGTTTCACAAAGGAAGAAAGGAGAACGATGCAAGAGTGAGCTGAAGGGGCAAGGAGTGGCGGTAAATGAATTGAAGAGGCCCCAGATGGCTTCAGTATTACGCTGCCTCAGCATTCAGTGCTCGCGCATTTAATTGCAGCAGCCGAGTGTTTCGGAGGCGTGCTTTGGGCACCGGCACGTTTTTATTTACAAATTAAGCACTGCCTACGACACCGCTAAACATGCAGCAGCTACGCATGCAAGATCTCACAGCATACACGAGTGTCGCCCTTGAGAAAATAGGCACCAATCATGCGTACGAAGATAGAGGACATATAGGGAAGGCTAATGGTTCTGCTGCATAGTGTCCCTCACATGCCTAGGGTATGAATAGTCACGAAGGCTGCCTGCGCTCAGAGCACTATGAGGATCCCGATGCACAGCTGCACAGGGAAGTAAGGACAAAGGGTGACACGGAAGGATGTTTGACAACTATTTTATGTGCGATATCACTTTTAGAAAAAGTTGTGCATTTATTTCCCTTCGTGGCCTCCACCATATACTTAAACCAAAGTTTGTAAAAGTAATGCTAACATGATACCAGAAGTGAGACTTCCTTGATTTACAAAGAGGTGGGATTACGTCCTCTAAACAAAAAGATTAACTTTATCAGCAGAGAAGTTCCAGAAACTTCACCTTTCAGTCTCAACGACAAAGGATGGTCTGTGAGGTCGGGAGCTGCAGAAAGAGGAGGCCAGAGATCAGGTGCAGGGTGGGGTTGACAGCAGAGGTAAAGGGATGGCACCAAACCTAACAAATAAGATTTGAACTAAAGTATGAGTCAAACATTGCCAGAACTGGGACAATCTGTATTAGAGATGAGGGGATGGGGCATTAACACGAATCAACAAATGGGGGCACTTAAAAGATTTGATAATGGGTAGCAAATGTAAGAGAATAGGGTATAACCAGAAAAGAGTAAGGACAAACAGAAATACAGATCCGTGAAGTCAGAAGGAAACAACAGGGTAGTTAAGAGTGAGGGAATAGAGCAGATTAGGAGAGAAAACAGAGGAGCATCATTAGAAAATGAGCCAAACAGAATCAGGGACTGGGGGCAACTAAAACTGTAAAATCAGAATGAAAGAACAACATCTAAAGGGGCCAACGATCAAGCAAGATGTATAATCACACCTGAACCAAAACACATTTGCAGCTATACTCCAGGAAACTTTGACAAACTTCATCAAATTAAAAATCTAAGGCCCATATTTATACTATTTAATGCAAAACTGCGTTTGCGCAGTTTTGAATCAAAAAGTATAGCACCAGCTTGTGCCATTTCAGGACACCAGCTGGGCACCAAATTTATGGAATGGCGCAATCCGGCGTAAATGTTGGGCTAGCGTAAAAAAATTACGTTAGCCAGGTGGGGGTGGCGGTATGGGAGAAGTGAGTTTTGCCAAAAAGTGACATTAGGCTGGTTGGAGGCAAAAAAAATGCCTCTAACCAGCCTAGCGTCATTTTCTGCCCAATTTGCGTAAAAAAATGATGCAAATCCGGCGCAAGCAGAGTATAAATATGGGCCTTAATTTTTAAAATAGTTTTGCCTATAACTCAGTCTGTGGTGGTCCTATGACAATGGGACCACCACCAAACTGCTCACATTTGTTTTACAGATGGGGCTAGTTTGTATTTAAAGGACCTTGTTTGTAATTAGTATTCGAATAGGCCTCCTAGGCATGAAAATGTGTAAGGCACTACTGCTTTAGGGTTACATATACAGCTACACTGTGTTACTTTCTTCCATTCTGTTCTCATGTCTCTAGTCCCTCTAGGGGCTGATTATATGGTTACATGACATGTTTATTACAAATGCTGTTTTTATTATAGTATCCCCTAGGGATTGTTATGAGCATTACAGTCAAGATACTACAATATTTGCTGCACTCAGAAACTCACCTCATAATGCTTTGCGGGGCAATCCTTTTTTAAAACATGTTTGACCATAATTCATCGTGTGGTGGTCCTAGGACAATGGTGCCACCATCAAAACATTCAACACAGTAGCTCTTTCTGTGTAGGTCATCTCTGAGTGGTGGGGGGGACAAAATAAATATGTAAAAATATATAAAAAAGAATGGCAAAATTTTCAATTTTTGCTCCAGATAGAGAAAGAAGGGAATTGGAAGAGCTTTAGTTATATGTAGGGCCACTGGAATTATGTGGCAGAGAGAAACAAATCATGCGGCAGGGTTGACTAATTTATGTGGCAAGAAAAGTCCAGTTATGCATTTACAACGCCAATAGCTCTAACTCAAGAAAATGTGAGACCTATTGCATTGCAAATGCTTGTTTTATTTGATGTGATGCCCTAAGTGCCCGAAGGTATGCCCAGACATGGGTTCCGTGCTAAATGTGATTCTGGAACCAAGCTACACAAGACTGAAGAACGCCAATCATGGAAAAACTGGTCTTGGACTGCTTGTGTTTCAGCCCAGGGTAGACCTGGCCTGGCAGTTTGGACTAAACTGGTCTTATTGAAGCAGTCAAGACTGGTTTGCATATGGCAGTTTCCAAACAAAATTGACATGGTGGGCAGCGGAATGATGGGTTAAAATGCTTTCAGGAATGATTGCCAGTGGTTACACCTATTACAAGCATTCCTTGCATCACCATTTCTCTGTTTGAGGTGACGCACTAAGTGGCCAAGGGTATGCTAAGGCAAAGATCTTGGGCTCACTGTGCTACTGAATTGAAGAGCAAAACTGGTCTAGGCTTGCTTCTATGCCAAGGACCTATACTGGCAGTTTTGGGTGGACTTTTCTATTAGAGCAGGGTCAAAACTGATTTCCATATGGCTCGGTCCAAACTGAGGTAGCGGGGTAGAGCAAATTATGATGGTTTAGAGTAAAACCTTGAACTAATGCATGTGGCTAAACGTATTGTAAGCACTTCTCCCATCACCTTATGTGTATTATCTGATGGTCATGAATGGCCAAGGGTATGTACTGACTTGGGTCCCCTGCTCAATGTACTTTTGAAACCAAGCTATGATCAACTAAATAGCGCCAATTGAGCCAAACCATTCGTCTGGGTCTCTGGTTCAGGAAGGACCTGAACTGGTAATTTTGGCTGGACTGTTTCTATTGGGGCAGGATCAAGATTGATTTGCATATGGCTGAGTCCAGACTGAGGTAACATCGTGGGGAAAAGAATGATGGGTTAGAATGCCATCCGAGCGATTGCCAGTTCTTAGATTTATTGCAAGCATTCTTCCCATCTCATTTTGTGAAATTAACTTGACCCCCTGGCCAAAGATGTGCTCAGAAATAGGTCCAAAGCTCACTGTGCTATTGGAACTAAAATATACCAAATTTAAGAACCCCAATCACTGTGAAAGTGGTCTAGATCCAGTGGTTTGAGTTGGACAGATTTACGTATTTCATGGTCCAAACTCAGTCGGCATGGTAAACCAAAGAATGATGGGATATAATGCTACCCTGAGCGATTTCCTGTAACGCCGCGCTCTGACACGGCGTCTCTTTCTGTCCTCGCGGGAGGAACGCGCTGCCGATATTCGGAGCGCCGTTCCCCGTGTTTTTTGACTATGCTTTCTGGGAAGCATATATTTCGCTCCCGGTCGCGCTACACTTACTTGTAGCCTTTTTTCTTCTTTTGTTGTTGGTGGTGGTTTTTTTGTTGGTCCTTTTGCCTGTCTCTATCCATGTTGTGTCCATCTTGTCTTCTTCGTGTTTTTGTCCCAGCATGCTCCGTTTCTCTGTTATACTACTTTCTTTTTCCTATACTGGTCTATGGGCTTTTCCCAATCCAAGATGGTGTTACTTCCCTTTCCTGTGATGTCACTTCCCTTTTCTCTGTATATAAGTCAGTCAGTCTTGTTCCTCCTTGCGTTGCAAACACTTCCTTCTGGTTGTGCTGTTCGCTCCTGTTCTTTGTTCTTGCTTTTTGCCTTGGAAGATTTTTGCCTGTTCTTTGCTCCTGCTTTCTCCTTGGGATATTTTTGCCTGTTCCTTTTTTCCTGCCTTTTACCCTGGATATTGCCTATTTTTGTTTCCTGTTGTCAAGTCCTGTTTTTTCTTGTTTTCCTTCAGGAGTTCCTGTTAGAGGTTTTTTCCCCAGTGTTGGTTTTTTTTCCCTCTGGGACTCCTTCTGGAGGGTACGGTCTGCTTTGGCGTAGCCTGTCAAGCGGCACCTTGGCTACTAGAAGGGGTCGCCCTTATCTGGGAGTATCAAGGACCTGTAGAAGACTTGGTGTATTTGCCAATCCGAAATCCAGAGGTGAGAAGTTCAGCGCAGTACGTGACATTTCCAGTGGTTAGACATACTGCAAGAATTGCTCTCATCACTAGATCAGCTTTTGTGTTTTAGATGTGTTGCCCTAAGAGGCCAAAGGCACATCCAGACATAGGTGCTGTACTCCCTGTGATACTGAAACCAGGATACACATAATTGAAGAGCCTCAATCAGAGCGAAACCAGTCTTAGATTTCTTCTGATCTGGGTCAGGGAGAACGTGGCTCTGCAGTTCTGGTAGGACTGTTCCTATCGGAGGAGAGCAAAGACTGTTTTGCACATGACTGGTCCAAGCTACATTGCAATGATAGGCAAAGAATGATAGGTTGAAATGCTATCCGAGCAATTGCCAATAGTTAGTCTTATTGAAGCACTCTTCACAATACTTTTTGTGTGCTTGAAGCAAAGCCCTAAGATGTCATGGGTATGCTCAGACGTGAGTCCTATTCGCTCTGTTTTTTCACAAACCAAACTACACCTTTTTGAAAAGTGTTAATCAGGGGAAAACCGGTCTTGGGTTACTGATGTTCTAGTTCAAGGAGGACTTAGCTGGGCAGGTAGGACTGGATGTTTCCTATTGGAGGAAGATCAAAACTTATTTGCAAATGGCTTCATCTGAACTAATGTGGAATGGTGGGTGAAAGAATGATCGGTTGGAATGCCACCCCAATCAACTGCCTTATAAATATTGAAATCACTCCTCCTGTCACCTTTTGTGTGTTTGATGTGATGCTCTACATGCCAGACATGGGTCCAGTGCTTGCAGTGCTACTGGATTCAGTTACACCCCCCTGAAAAGCCCCAACCAGGTCAAACCGGACCTTGGGTTGCTTGAGTTCCAGTTCAGGTAGGATCTGGGTTTGCAGTCAGGCTAGACTGTTCACGTTGGAAGCAGGTTGAGATCGACTTGCATATGGCTGGGACCAAACTGACATGGCATGGTGGACAGATGGGTTAGAAGGCCACCTGGAGTAATTGCCAGTGGTCTTACTTATTGCATGCTTTCCTCCTATCACCTTTTGTATGTTTTATGTGGTTCCCTAAGTGGCCAAGGAAATGTCCTGACATGAGTCCCGTGCTCACTATGCAACTGGAAACCAGATATTTGGTTGTGCATGGCAGGTGTTGCCTGCAGACCCCCTATATCCATAGGGGGATTGGCCACAGGGCCTGCCTCTCTGGGTGTGAGAATATGGGTGAGAGGTGTGAGAGGGTGTCTCTGCTTGTGAGAGTGGGTGTCACAGTGTCTGGGTGTGAGAGGGTCTCTGTGGGTGTGAGAGTACCTGGATGTAAAAGTGGGTGAGTGTCTTTCTGTGTATGAGAGTGGGTGTGGGAGTGTCTCTATAGGTGTGAGAGGGTGCAAGAGTGCTTGCCTTACTGTTTCAGTGGGTGTGTGATTAAATATATATATATATATATATATATATATATATATATATATATATATATACATATACATACATATACATACATATATATTATATATATACATATCTATATATATATCTATGTGTGTATGTATATATATATATTTATTTTTTTGGGTGGTTTCTGAGATCCACGGAATCTTCAAAAACTGCCAAAAAATAATAATTTGTTTCTACCCATTTCCAGTGCATGATTTGGTACTGTATCACATTTACATCACCCCTATGGGATCAGGGAAACTCTACCCTGACCCCATCACATACATAGCCCCTCACATTTCAACCCCAGGGACCGGTTTCCGATAATACACCGTGGTGGTCGCAACTTCTCGGTCAGGTTGCGGCCAGTTAACCATATTCTTCCTGTGGTGCGTTGATCCACGGATCGACCTGTGGTGGATCTGCAGAGGATTTGAGTCCCTACATTATTTGCCCTTTCATATCTCTAAATTCACCTAACGGATTTACACCAAATCACAAAAGGCGTGCTTTCTGGACCAAGAGCTAGCATACTGCCAAAATTTAGCATAATTTCGTCCAGCGGTTCGGTCTGTGGTCTTGTTCAAATTCCATAGAGGAAAACGTATGGGGAAAATGTGTTTTGGGACCCTCCCTTTTTCTCGGCCTCCACATGATGGATCACTAGGAAACTTTTAAGACAGCACTTGAACCAACTGAAGTATACGTTTTGAAAGCTTTGTGAAGATTTGTCAAGTGGCACCATAGTTCTTAGCAAAACAAAAAAACGCTCTTCCTATGTCAACTAGGTCCTAGTTTAGTACTTTACGTACTTTATAATACTTTACTTACTCTAAGACTCAACTTGAGTACATTCTCAGGACTACAGTAGTGATATTGTCTGAAAAAGAATTATCAACATAAATGTTAAAATAACTGCTCATTAATCATAAATTAACACCCATACAGCAAGTGCTGTCAGATGCTAAGGATTGTACATCAGCAATAAGACTCATGCACTCAGCAAGAATTATCAGTCAAATATCCTAGGAATGCAATAGTGTTGCCCTCAAACACCAGTTTCTAATTTTTCCAAAATTACATTCAGTTTTATCACATATAATCTTATTGTTGTCTACAAAATGGGATCAAATCCCTTAGCAAAAGCTTGTTATTTAAATGAAAACGCAATTATGCCCCAAAATACTAAGGGGCACATTTAAGAAAAGTGGTGCTGCACCTAGTGCAGCGCCACATTCCTTACACCACTTACCGCCCCACTACCACCATCATGCGTGCGGCGTATTTAAAATAGGGTGCACCATGGTGCAGCGTAAAGGGCAATAGCATCAGACTTTGACACTTGGGGGGTTATTCCAACTTTGGAGGAAGTGGTAATCCGTCCCAAAAGTGACGGTAAAGTGACGGATATACCACCAGCCGTATTACGAGTCCATTATATCCTATGGAACTCGTAATACGGCTGGTGGTAAATCCGTCACATTTGGGACGGATTACCACCTCCTCCAAAGTTGGAATAACCCCCTTGATGTACTGTTGATGGTTAGCTCCAACATTTTGGTGCTAACCTTGAACAGTACATAGGGGCCCATTGAAAACAATGGCATGTCCCCTTTTAACACCTGTTCTGAGCAAGCATCAAAAATGCTGAAAAAAAATGATGCAGAGAAATCCTTTAGATTTCTCTGCACCATTGTTTTTGCCCCCCATAACGGGGGAACACTCATCTTTGCATACCACTCTTTGCATACATAATTCCTGGTGCCGGCATAATGTGGTTCAAGGGGTTACAAAGTGGAACAATGCATGCATTGCACTACTTTGTAAATTTGGCATAGCGATTTTGCCGTAGTTGGGCCACATTAGCAAAATAAAATGACGCTAATGAGGTACAAAGAGGTGCTAGGGGCTCTTAAATATGTTTACATACACACACTTTGTACCAATGTATCAGTTTGTCATGTTCTTCTAATGCTCACATTCCCTTCTTACACACATGAATAGATTTTGCAAAGTGTGCCCCTGCATCATCACGACATATAAAGGAAGCCTTTGAAGAGTTAAGATTCATTATTTCAAAGCCAGGAATTGTTTTATGTCAAGGATGCAAACTAATGCCACACTATGGCAACAATTGGCACTGAATTGCCAGTGGTGGACATGGCCATGTTAAGGATGACCTCCTAGATATATTTACAACCTTTTTGCAAGGATCATAATTTTGCAGCGGCAGGTACCATCATGCTAAGGAGGCCATTAAATGCCAAGAATTACCACCACAATGCTGGTGCAGTGGAGAATGGCTGCTACCTTTGGCTTCACAATGTTGATCTATATGTGACCATGATGAAATATAATGTTTTAATTAATACAATGTATTGGAAAGTGGTCTACTTAAAGTCAACCATGTGTATTCACTATAGTGATAGAGAAATTAAGTATGTGGTATAACCATATTAATTGAAATGTAACCATTGATTACGATTTTATATTCAACCTTATGGTATTAGAGAGTGTTTGTTCCCAAAACGATAATGATTTTCATAACGTGTGTATTAATGTTGAGGCTAATGTTGAAAAAATGTAGTTCCCCATCATATTCATTTACATGTGTAAACAGTTTTATTTCATTTTACATTTATTGTAACATTAAGCCCAAATTAGAATGCAGTTGACATTTGTAATGCAAAAGTCAACATGTTTGGAGTAAACTGGACAAAATGTGCTACTCAAATTCTGCATTAACTTAACTATGTTCAGCCCACTAGAAAACCTTCTATAACATGAGAAAAAGCTTTTCATTTCTTCTAACATCAGTTCATTGCAGGTGGCTTTCACATTAAATAATAGTTTGGATATAGGTGTGCTATTGTTTTACTCATAGAGAGCCTGAGAAACCAACCTTTGCGAAGGTACATGGAGAGACCGAGAATGGGAAGACTGCTTTTATTCATGATGTTGCAAAGCTGTACAGGAGGCCAAGGACAGCTATCTTCCCAGAACGGTTTGGGGAACGTAAGAAGATGTTGCAAATTTGCCATAATATGTGAGGAGATCTAACCATGTGCTTGTCTGATCCTTGGATGTTACCAATGGACTAATCATTGTTTTCACTAGGACTTTCACTGATCAATTTCAGTCAGTTGCAAAGAGATCCCCTTAGTTTTCATTGTGTTGCCAAATTTGTCATACTGTAAATTAAATGTTGATTGATGTCATGTTCTCATGATTTTTATCCCTTTGCTGGGATGAAAAGAATTGTCTACCTCAATTAGAGCATGCTGAAATGCTCCATCTAATGTCAATATTATTCAAAGGAAAGAAACCATTATGCCAAGGACATCTACAATAGGAGAACACATCACACATGCTCAATGCTGTCGTTTTTGTGAGTAGTGGGTATTTGTACACCAGGAACCTGTGACCAGATGCATCATGCATTTTTGCCATCACAAATGGCCCAATCGGCCCGTTTGCGTTTGCAAAATGCACTTTGATATGTATGAATTCCAATTTGCGATTCAGTAACTTGTTACCGAATCGCAAATTGGAATTGCGACTACATACCGATTTGGTATTAAGGATGGGCGTGTCAATGGCGTCCCTTCCTAATACCGAATCGCAGCGATATGTAGGAATGTTTTGTGACTGAAATGCGGTTGCAAAACATTTGCATTTTACCACCTACTTCAAGTAGGTGGTAACCCATTCACAAACAGGAAGGGGTCCAAAAGGAACCCCTTCCACTTTGTGAATGCATGCAAAAACAATTTTTAAGACCACTGCCTGCTCTTAAAAATAGAAAAGAAAACTTTTCATTTTTCTTTTTGAAATGCATCCCATTTTCCTTTAAGGAAAACGGGCTAAATTTTTATTTAAAAAAAGATTGCTTTATTTAAAAGCAATCACAGACATGGTGGTCTGCTGAGCACAGCAGGGCACCATGCCAGTGATTATAGCCATTCACAATGGGTCGCAAATTGGGACCTACCTCATGAATATTAATGAGGTAGGTCGATTTGTGAGCCATTGCGTATCACTAAATGAAACCCCTGGAGTTTCATACATTCAAATAGCGCCTATGTGATTGCAACTCGCAGATAATCGCAATTACTTAATTGCTGTTGGAAAAATTATACATCTTGCCCTTAATTCTGGGCTTTTGTTTGAAATCACAGCATAGCTCTCTAACAGAGAACGGTACCTCATGCCCAAAAGTCCCGTCAGCAAATGCCAGAATTCATCCTCTCAGCCACAACGGGTGTGAGCTGAACTTCCATTAGTATGGCAGTGGGAAGAGCGGAAGAACATGGTCAGGTCAGTGTTGGATTGTCCTTCTCTGCAATCTAGCAGTCTGGCCCTGCTAGATGTGCCAGTTTGAAAGGGTCAGTGTGTGAGCTGTCTCTTTTGTTCCCCTTGGCTGTGATAGGCCCAAAAACAACAGCATACCCACAGTTTTTTTCAAGCTGGTCCATCTGGTACTGCTAGACTGTCGCAATTCCCAAAAAGCCATTTCAGCACTGATTCAGGTCTTGACTGAGAGCCAGAGCAGGAGTCAGAACTGAATGAAGTACTTGGAAGTGACAGGTAAGTAAAAAGAAAAAACGTGATTGCACGTGTGCGTCCACATGTGCATCCTCAACAGTAGAAGCTGGTGAAGTTTGAAACCGATGGAGCATAAAGAGCCTCCCAAACTGAAGATAATTAACAACAGGAGAGAAAGTGTCGCAACTTGCAGCCGGGAGATTTGTGGGGATTCTCCTTGGCGTAACATTTTGAAAAAATAGGGCAACATAGTACAGTGCAATTATTGTCAAAAGCATTTTCTGGAAATACACAGGTTTAAGAGGAAGGTCTGAGGGGAAATTCATGAAATATTCAAATATGTTCACTTGTACACCAGGTCAGATGATTATTAGACGGGGATTTTAAAGTCGAGGGTTACCCTCACAATGGTATTGAAATGTTGTCACCAAGCAGTTCATATTAGTATACAATTTTTTAAATAACTTGTTGACATGTATAGTTTTGACATGTCATTTAAATAATCTGGATCTCCATTGACGGTTCAAAGTGTCTATAGCATTTTGTTTCTCTTCTACTTTCCATTTTCTGTAATTCTAACTTCATACCCGACTCAAACAGAGTCTTTGTCGTGTATCATTATTGGGAATTTGTTTGAAAGGGGATAGGTGTTAAAAAGGAAAAACAACAATCTGCCTAGCTCCATCTAGACACAGGAGAGCTTTCTTTTGGTACAACATATTTCACAGGCTTAGACACATAAAGCTGCTGCTCACGTTTCAGAGGCCTCACAAGTTCAGACAGCTTATGTCTCTGATGTAATGGCAATAATTCAGGCTCAGACCTCAGTAATATATTGCAATGATAAATAATATCATTGGTAACTATGTGACTATAGAAATTATGGGACATATCTCCTAAACGTGTTGCTTTACATTGTGTGAAAGAAAGAAAACAAAAATGCTCCATATTTACAAGGGTATGAAGCATTTCTGCTCTTTCTTGTGCTGGTGCTCTGTGTGCACCCTAGTGCCAATGCAGGCACACTTGTGTATTAGTGCAAAGGTGCTTGCATTGCAGGCACGATTGTTTCAGTGCAAGAACGGGCACCTTACTACACAAAAATAATCATTAGAGCCATTTTTTTCTTCCAAAGTGTGTTGCAGAATGCATCCCACGTGGAAAGAGGAACAACAAGGAGAAATAAACGTTAAGCCTCACTGCGAAAGGTGTAGCATTTTGACACATTCCTTGGTCTACATGGCTGTGTAAATCTGGGAATGCACCAAACTCCATGGATGGATACATGGGAATGCCCATGCTTTACCCATGGGACAGCTCCCAAATTTAAATGTAATATAACACAGCACAAACAGCTGCAATACATTTCTTTACAAAGCCATGCACGGCCACACATCTCAGGCCTTGCGTGGCTTTGCAAATTTCAAATAAACCTTTACTTTTCCCCGAATTGCCTTTTGTGGTGCAAAGTCTTAGTCAAGCTAGGCTTACATGCTTCTATGTGAGCCAAGAAATATCAGCAAAAAATGTCTCTTGGCACCACAGAAATCACTTCAGCAGAAAGCCTCTACAAATCAACATCAATTTTAACTAGAGCACAAATCTTTAAATATACAATAGAAACGTAATCTTCTTTTTCTTAAATAGAAGCTTGATTTTTGACTGAAAATATAGGCCCAGATTTACTAATATTGTCTCGTCGTGGTTGATTTTGTGGCACATCTCTCACACATAATTCTTTCTGGTATTTACTAATCCACTTTTGGTACGATACTGTGCGCCCTGCTCTATTCATTTTTACTGAGATGATTTATGTTTCTTTTCAGTGTGTTTAACAGTCTGCGAGTCAATTGGAGGAATTCTATGATTTTGTGTGACTTTTGGTGGTAGAACATAGGCTTTACTGCCTCAGCGGTGTCTTCAAAGTGTTACTTAAGCCACCGAGGAGACAGCGGTCCAACTGCGACAAATCAGTACCTGAAATACATTTACAGAAGCTGTAAATTAGATTCGAGGGAAAGACCTTCACTGGCAGTACTGCCAATTTCGAAACTCAAGTACCAGTGTATGCCATGGTCATTTTCAAGAACTGGAATTACCACTTTAGCCTGCTCGATGAGTTCTACCATCATTTAAGGCAGCACGAAACTTTAGAAGACAGTATTATTCTTGTACCTTGAGCCTCCCGAAGTGGCATCCATTCAAATCTCCACATCAAACAACTTTGCAAACTTTTCTGACCACTAAATTTCACTGAGGCTGAGTCATGAGGAGTCCCCTTAAGGGATGCCTAGAAGGGATCTCACACTTTTTATTCACAAATAAATTCCCCACTTTTGGACTAGCTGAAGAGTCTACAAGCCAAAATGTACAATAAAGGGGCCATTGATCAGTAGAGATTGTAAACCTGATCAAGACCTAACGAACATCCCTGACATCCCCGACCACATGGGTCCTTCAGATGCGGTCAATAATGTGGAAGAACCGTAGCTGGGAAGTATGAATTTAAAGAATTTAAGATTTGAGAGGAATTCGGAGTTGTCACATGAAATATGGCCACATTGTAAAAGCAGAAGGATATGAGCTGATGGCGATTGCCTGTATGAGGTCAGGACATTTCTTCCAAGCTGATGAAGAGTTTCATTTAGGAGTAAGGGCGGTCCTGTGATGGAAATATGATGAAGATTATGGAAATAAGGTTGCTGATACTAACTGTAGAAATGGGTTGAAATTTTGATCGTAACTAGGGGAAAGTAAGAGTGGACATTAACTTTGGGACGAGGTGATGTCATGATCAGTGTTTGCAAACGACATGCGAAGATATATTGTCTACAGTAGAAGCAGAAAGAACACACACAGATCACCCTTGTCTAGTAGTGATCACAACTTCTGTTCTGACTGCAAAACAAGCTCCAAACAGACCACCCTTGTTAGGTGGCAACAGCTTTCCAACAATCATCCCATTATGGCAGGGCCCAGCACCTCTTTTAGGCCGCATCGCCCACAAAATGACTTATTTTTTATGTGAACGTAAAATTGACATGCCCTTACACTGGATAACTTATTCACCTATTTTTTTCACAATGTACACAACACCTCACGCCCTACCAACACTGACTATTTGCACTCCCGAGCACCAACCATAGGCATTGACTATCCCTACTACACCAAACCTCTGCTTCCTACCTGACATTGTTCTTAACAAATTCCATGTCCAGAGCATTCAATTTCCATTTCAGCGATAAACTTCTATAGCCAGCAGCAGTAGAGCAATGTTTCAATATTTTTTCAGCAGATTTCCATTTATTCATGTTATCCACAGAACATACGTTTTAAATAGGCTTAATGCCAATCATCTCCGTATCTCCTGGGATTGTCACTCTCGAGCTATGGATGCTGACATGATTAAGTGGTATTTCTCTACTCTTTCAATACCCCAGAAGTTTCCTGTTTGTTGTCTGCCCACTTTTAATGATTGTGTTGAAAGATTATGACTGGAATAGCCTGATATGAGCAGTTCATGCAGAAGATGGAATTATCTGTGATGAGTAGGGAGCCAGTGGCTCAAAGTGCGTCTAAGTTACTAAATGAAAAGAGACCCCAGCTTTGTCGCAGAGAGCGTACACTAGTGCTCAGAGTAACATATCTTTAGGCAAAGGATTCCAATGGGGACCAAATTCAGTCCACTGATTTGAGGGGGAGAGGGGAAGGGATGAGGGTAGGATTCCAAGATGATGGAGAGCGAGTAACATTTTGTTGAGTTTGGAGTGTAAATTTGTGGACGTCTGAGTTTGTTAGGCACAGCAGGCACCTTGTAGGGGACATGTAGTTGTGATTTTGAGGGGAGCAGTTTAATGATGAAAAATGCCACATGGGCATGGTTGAAGGGTTCCCTAAATCGTCAAAGAGAAGATGAGTGGAACTGTGGACAACAGAGGCAGGAGTCTGTGATGGCACCATGACAAGCTGACTGCAAGATTTGGGTGGTAAGGATCTTAATCTGGCTGATACTGGCCATCCACAGTTGGTGATGAGTAAATTGATCTTGTGTGACTTTGTGACATATTTAAGCGTCTGATTTTCCTGGCACAGTGCTTGGTAGTTTATTGAGTCAAAGTGTTCCTGGGATCTTATTAAGTCGAATGTTGGAATTAAAAGTTCCTGTGAGGAACAGGATATTAGTCTATGGGCTTCGAGAATTGTGTGGAGCAGACAGTCAGGTTTGGGCTTCCTATGATGATAGAAGGTATGTGTCTGTGTTTCACAATATCACCAAAAGGCTAATTTAAATTTGAAAGTTCTGAAGGTAATACACAGAACATATTAGGGGCTGAATGCTCATAGGTGATAAGAAGCAGGTTATGGGTGTGTTGGCTTAATGATTACTGTTGAATACTTAGGTGGATGTAAGAGTAACACAGATTATGAGGAGAAAACAACTCTGAAAGGATGAATCCAATGGATGTGAGGAGTTTATTCCCATGTTTGAGGGTCACAGGGGGGGTTGAGGAGCATCTAGGAGGAAATCAGACTGCTGATCCCATTCATAGTATTTGGGGTGATAAGCAACGATACTCTGACCATCACTACTGTTACTGGTCGCAGCTGTGCTAATGCAGATGTTTTTCTGGCTGTAGTAGGTGTAAAATCACAACATTGATTGCGTGTGACAGGATCCAATGTTGTTTGCTTTCCTAATGGTGAGTCAGAGGCGGCTTATTTTTAATGAAGTTCGGAGATGTTTATACACGTGTTCCTCCGCAAAGACGTTTTGTGTTCCCTTCTTCCCTCTTGGACACGGTCATTAAATGAAATAATTATACTACGAAGAGCCTTACAAGGACTCGATGACGGAATGAAAGCAGACGTTTATGGTTTTCACCTTGTACCTAGTAGAGAAAGATCTCGATTTTGTAAAATGGGAGCAGAAGAAATTGTGGGTAGGGCCGTCCCAGAATGTACCATTTTTGACGAGGGGTGGCTTTGTCAGAGGCTATTGATGGGATGATGACATCATTTCATGACATTTGACCCCCCCCACTCCCCGCAACCAAATGAACCAATGCAGGTTCTTTTATCTTTTCTTGTGACATGCGGGGCTGTCACAATCCACAAGTCACACAATAATGTGTTGTTATGGCGAGAGGGAAGGAAGTTGGAAGTGAATGGAAACCAATGGCATCAGTTGCTGTGTGTTATTGTCTAAGGAACAATAGCAATAATCTGAATCTGAGTTTTGCAAATTATGAGGTGCTGGCTTTATAAGGAAGCCTCGAGACACTAAACTGATGCGACCTTTCGTGAAAAACTAGCTGTGGCATAGATGCTTAGATTTCAAATCGTACCGAGGCGGCAAGGCACTGAGGAAAAAGATTGAATTTGCTCACAGACTGATGAAGATCTGTCCAGAAGTTTTAATAGGCCAGGTCATATGATTCCCCAGAACAAAAATTGTGGTTGAAAACCTGTAGCCAATTTTGTTAAAAACCAATAGGAACACTTCAGGGCAGCATTTCTGTGAAGTTTTGTTTTTGGGGTTAATGTAAAGTGCAACTGTCGCAAAGGATTTCCCACTGAAACTCAACACCAACCACAATGCATAATGCTTATTTTTCTTTTTTTAAGATTATGCTTCCAAAAGTCGTTTTTAAGTTTTTCCAGGGCCAGTGATTTGATATATTGTGAAGTTCACGTTAAAGGTCGTTTCCCATTATGACCTCTGAACTGTAAATGACCAGGCCGCAGTCCTTTGCTTCATAAAGGTAAGGAGTTTTTAATAAAAGTACACAGTGGTGTAACCTGCATGCACAGAACCTTGAATATACTCTGAAGCATTGGTAACCAGTGCAAAGGCCTAAAGGGATGGCTTCTAAAGGGATTCATGTCAAAGGGATGAACTGTCTGGCTACACACTGCTTACCTGCGATATTATAGAAGACTGTGCGGAAATGAGATAAAGACAAGAGGCCTAAGTCGAGTTGACACAAACCATCAAAGATTGCCCAGGTACTGTAGTGCCTAAGTATACAAACAATTTGCAAACTGTGCAAAAACACTCAAAACATACATAAGAATATAGGAAACGATATTATTTATTGAGTTATAACATGTATCTCATAAAATATATCAACATACAATACAAAATACGGACAAAAAGACATAAAACAAAAAGACATATAATTTCATTAATCTCATATTTACACAGAGCTTGCATAGTTAGGTATTACAGTTTGTATGGTTAGGATTACAGTCCCTAGGGGAATCTTTGGCGGTTTGTCTCTACTCTACCCTGTCCCCTTGGACCTTCTCTCCTTTTTCGCACAACCTTCTATAACATCACAGGCAATCAATGATGGTTTATGTTACAAAAGATCCAACATTGTGCATTTCCCCCAATTCACCCCTCAAGGAGCAGCCGCGCCCAAACGATTACACCTTCCTTGAGGTCGGAATCAATGTCATACATGTTTCGGCTTCATGGGATCCCTTCAGTGAAGTGCAGCTTCAGTCTGTTGACACAGAAAACTGAGGTCCACATCTGAACATGCTCTTTCGCCCTTAGAGAAAGTCAAAGGAGAGCTTTCGAAGGGAATGGAAATGCTGGAGACAATACTTCTAAATCAGTGAGACTGCTTCATTGATCAATGACATGCAGCTGCTGGATGGAAAAGCCAATGCATGAGAAGCAGTCCATCTGCCCTTGGAAGCATTACAAAATCTTGGGTGTGGCACTGTTCTGCTACGTGTTTTACTCTAGGTGGTCTATAATGTTAACCTTGTTTAATTCCATCATTCCATGTTCTGTTTTCATCATACTGTGTAGTGTAGGTTTGTCTCTAGTTCCATACTCCATCACGGTTGGCCTGTGTTTGCCGATCTGCCTGCACCCTGCTGTGTGGGCACTACAGTAAAGACTGTAAGCTTTCCCAGTTCCGGTCTTCATCATACTGAACGCACCATCAGATTATGCCTGACAGAAGGTAGTCCTTAACTTTAACAAACATGAGTTCAGATGAAAGGCACAAACAGTTTCCACTTGAACACCAACGGCTCACCTTTACAAAATCCATTTGAAATTAAGAGCAGTGAAAATGTAATTGTTATGTGTGGCTCTGATTGCGTGCCACTGGCGTGAATATCTGATTCTAAATCTGGTCATTCGTAGCAGCAGTTTGAAGCACAAGTTGTTGTCCACTGTTGCTAGGTCATAGAGGAAATCCATCTGCTATGAATAGGCTCTCTGAGAGCTTGTCGCTGCTGTGCTGGCTCTTTGCTCCATTGGCGAGCAGAAAGCGCGGAAGGAAAGTGGAGAGGGAGGGAAGGCTCACAGGGTTGTAGGGGTGGGTGGCAGAAGGCCAAGTACTTTTGTAATACTTGGAACAGGGAAGAGAGGTCATGTACCTATTACACCTCTTTCGCTCTGTAGCAGCTAAGCGCATGGATGCATTATTTTGGGCCTCATCAGTGCTTGAAATGGAAAAATAGATGTGCAGGTAGTCTGGTACCTGCTTGTTTCCGAGAAGTGCCGGTACTCCAATTAAAAGTATTCCGTTTTAAGAGAGAAGTGCAGGTACTCCACCTTTCAAAATAAAAAGTGCCAGCACTCAGTACCGGACAGTACCGGCCCATTTAAAGCACTGGCGCCTCATACATAACATAAAATTATAGATAGGTAAAAAGTGAATAACAGATGTTTTTCACCTCAAGGTTCTGAGCGACATCAAGGAGAATTCAAGTTTCACTCAGTTTGTCTATCTGAGGTCACTCAGAACCCCTTGGTGAAAAACATTCCTCTTATCCACTGTTATCCATTTAAAGTTCTAAATGTCATGCGTGGATCTCATTGCGAGCCATTAGTATGAATACCAGATAATAAATCTATCTGTTCATTGTCATGCTCTAGCAACAGACAGAAACATCAATTGTTTCTCACTGGAGTCATAAAGGAATTACAAGCTGCTCTAACAGGCCACTCAGAGAGCCTGCCAGGCTCAGAGAGAGGGAGGAAAGGCATATAGAATAATGTGGGTGGGTGGCAGGTGGCCATGTATTTTGTTTACATTTGAGAAAGGGAGAAGAGGCCATTTTATATATGGCTCTCTCATTATGCCTCTACTTCTGTGTCACAGTTAAAAGAAGATGCAGGTGATGCTGGGAGCCATACATGACATAAAATTACAGATGGGAAAAAGTCAATAATACTGATGTATTTCAACACAGGGTTCTGAGTGACATAATAGACAACTCCAGGTTCACCCTTGTTGTCTATATGATGTGACTCAAAACCTTCTGTGAAAAACATCCCCTTTATTTACCGCTATCAATCTATAATTCTATGTGTTATCTGTAAAAATTATATTTATACAACATTGAAAGTGAAAAGAAAAGTGAGTGGCGCATGATAAAATGGTCGAACCTGTCATTATAATAAGACAATACGTTGCAAGAAATTTCCTCAACCATTGCCTTGTAGCTGGTGGAAATGGATCACCAGAACACTAAAATTTAATTTTGCCTGGGACTTTAAAATTCTTGCATAGAAGATCATAGAGATATGAGGTGGCCCTTTGCCAAACCTTTGTAGGAAACGTTCTACCATATTTCGGAAGCATTGAAATCTCTAATGAAGGATATTTTCACGATGAGAGTACGGTATAACATCACCATTCATCCTTTTAGGCAAATCAGTCAATGGGAATAAAATGCTTGAAAGTTCTTAGAAGAAAGAAACAAGTTCATACCTCTAAGTCATCTGGACGGGTTGTCAATAAAAAGCCAAGGCTCTCTGGTGATGGGAACAGATGTTGAGAAAATGTTTTGAGTTACCACCCTGGAAGTTTCCTGCAAAGTGCTGGGTGATTACTAAAACACACCATCTTAGTTGTTTTGAGGTTCAGTCTGACAGTTTCCACACATTCAGTGGTTTATGCCTGCAAGCATCAAAAACATGGTAGCCACCATGGTATGCTCTATACCTCATGGCACCATCTGGTGAGCTCTATTGACATTCACTTCATAGGTGAAGCTAAAATAACTAGTAAAGCAGTAGCAGAGTGAAGGCACAAGTTAAAGAGAATCTGAGAAAAGGAAAAACCCAGATGGCCATGGCAGCCTACAGACACTGATACAAGGCTGAGAAGAGACAGGCAAAAGAGAAACAGAATCCATCCCCTTGGGGAAAATTGATCCCTAACAAGTCCAGCTGCTCACCACAGCCACCCGCTCTAGCCAACTCACAGTGCTCCAGTGTCAAGTGCAGTGCTATATTGTAAATAAAAAGGTGCCGGTGCCCAAGCCCTGTTTAAGAGGAGGGCTTTGGGCACGGCAGGATATAATTTACAAATTAAGCACTGGTCTGCAGGATACCTGTCCTGTCTGTTTTGTACTGCCCTGCCGCCTGGTGATGCTGGCTGGTTTCCCTAGGTGTCTGCCCTGCCTCACTGTGATACCTAGCCTGCCTCTATGAATTGCGGAGCCTGTTTCAGTGTGCTTCCGTTCCGAATATGTCCCATCAGGAGTTCATCTTGACTCTGTCAGATACTATCTGGTCTCCCTGTGATACCTACCCTGCTCCCTAAGTGGGTCACTGCTTTCTCTTTCTCTGTGATGCTGGACACTCTCCATTAGTTTCAGGTCTTCTTAAGGCTGGCCTATGTAAAAACCCTGGCTCCTGTTCAGTTCCTGAAACCCCTGGCTATGTTTACATTACATGTCATCCAATTAAAGAAATGTTACGAAAAGCACATTTGAACTGCATGCCCCGAGCACAGGCATGTTGTTCTAAAATTTTATTGCCAAATGTCTGTGTGGATGTTAAAAAACCCTGTCTGGCCCTAAAATAAAGCGATGTCAATAAAACAGAGACGGAAGGCGCTCCCGTGTCGGGGAAACATCTCTGCTTCAGGGTCCTTTCCTGGCAGTGTCCGAAGAACTGTGTCTGAATGGGTGGGAGACAGACATGGGCCATTTCCAAGCAATGTTGCATGCGAGGGAGCCGCGTTGTATGGAGGAGACACTGTAGCCTGTCACTGCTCTTCACAGAGGAGCTGGATCAGTAGCAGTGCTCAAGCTTTACTGTGCTAAAATAAAAACAACGGCTCCCTAGGATTCACAATTTATACTTAGGCCCATACTTATACTATATTTTAGAGCCGCATTTGCGCCGCTTTTTGTAAGTTTGCACGCTTTTGCGTCAAAAAGCGGCGCAAATGCGGCGCTAGAAAAAGTATAAATATGGGCCTTAGTACATTGATCTAATGTAAGTATGAGCTATTTCATTCCAGGTGCTTTACACTGTGTCAAGGAGGGGAACAGGCCAAAAACCAAGAAGAATAGGGGGCATATTTATACTCTGTTTGCGCCGAATTTGCGTCGTTTTTTTCGACGCAAATTCGACGCAAAACTAACTCCATATTTATACTTTGGCGTTAGACGCGTCTAGCGCCAAAGTTCATGGAGTTAGCGTCATTTTTTTGCGTGAACACCTTCCTTGCGTTAATGATATGCAAGGTAGGCGTTCCCGTCTTAAAAAATTGCTGCGATGCATATGCGTCGTATTTATACTCCCGGGCAAAAATGACGCCCGGGAGTGGGCGGGTCTAAAAAACCTGCATTTGCGCTGGATTTTAGCGCCTGGGTCAGGGCAGGCGTTAAGGGGCCTGTGGGCTCAGAATGAGCCCAGAGGTGCCCTCCCCTGCCCCCAGGGACACCCCCTGCCACCCTTGCCCACCCCAGGAGGACACCCAAGGATGGAGGGACCCACCCCAGGGACATTAAGGTAAGTCCAGGTAAGTATTTTTTTTAAAAAAAATTTGTGGCATAGGGGGGCCTGATTTGTGCCCTCCTACATGCCACTATGCCCAATGACCATGCCCAGGGGACAGAAGTCCCCTGGGCATGGCCATTGGGCAAGGGGGCATGACTCCTGTCTTTGCTAAGACAGGAGTCATTTCAATGGGGGATGGGCGTCGAAACAAAATGGCGCAAATCGGGTTGTGGCGATTTTTTTGCCTCAGCCTGACTTGCACCATTTGTGGACGCCCATACGCCATTTTCCCCCTACGCCGGCGCTGCCTGGTGTACGTCGTTTTTTTTAACGCACACCAGACAGCGCTGGCGGCTAACGCCGGCTAACGTCATTGAATAAATACGGCGCCCGCATGGCGCTTCAGAATGGCGTTAGCCGGTGCTAATTTTTTTGACGCAAAACTGCGTTGGCGCAGTTTTGCGTCAAAAAGTATAAATATGGGCCTAGATGCTTCTGCGCGGCAGGGGTTGTTTTTCTCATCTTTGGTGTTCATTGCAAAGATGATGTTCCCTTGACGTTCTGCGTTGCTCGGTGTTGTCTCCTTGGGCTTGTCTGTTGGTTGCGAGGTAGGACTGTGCCAGGGTGCTGTATGTCCTGCTCACCAATAAGAAGTAAAGTAATCATAATAATAGTCCTTTAACTGGTAAGATGAGATAGATATTCTAGAGTTGCGTGTGGTCATTGCGTAGAGCTCCGTCGGAGCTAGACACATGGCAGTCACGTAAGGTATTAAACCAAGAAAATGTGGTTGAGCTTGTGACAGCTCCGGTACCACTTCGCTGGTGATAGGGAACAGACAAACTGTGTGTAGTAGCTTTCGGAGAGGAATAGAATCTCTGGCTGGTTGCTGGGGTTTGCCTCCCCATGTGGAGGTTTTAGTCAGTGGCATCAGGTCTGCTTGCAGTGCTTAGAAGTTTTTACTTAGCTTACAGAGGCAGATTTTACTGATGTCCTCCAGGACTGGGTCTCTACTGTGGTGGCCTGCTTGTGGATTAGTTCCAGTAACGTGCAGTGTAGCATGTGATCTGTGATGGATTTTCCAATAGGGAATTGCATATGTACCTCTATATTGATTAGGTGAATAACTTCACTGTATGCTATTCAGTGAGTCATTATAACTTTGCAATGTGTTGTGGTTCATATGTTGTTCATGTCTCTTGAACTATGATGTAGTTAAGAGCCAGTGCTTCAGCGTTGGGATTGTTGATCTGGAGTCTGTTAATGGCTGGAATGTTTACATTTTGTGTTGTGCCTGCAATTTGGAACACATCGGGGTGAGGAAGTGAAATAGGATAGAGTGTCAAGGTAACTAGGCCTCTCTGTCCCACTATTGTAAAGTAATTATTCGGGAGTGGAGGCCATGGGACTTCCACCAGCTCTAGTAATGAGGAGCACAAATAGGAATAGGCCTGCAATATTTGACTGGCTCACTGTGGTTGGCGGAGTGACAGATGAATTGGCAGTGTCTCACTGTGGGCTGCTCGGATGTGGCCAGGTGAGCAGTGGGTGATAAAGTATGGGTTTGCTGGACAGTTGCCTTCACTTTATGCAGACACTTTAGCCCAGGCCTACGGGCTCCACTTTGCATTGCGGCTGATGCCACCATTAAGCCCATCAAGCCAACAGCATGCCATTTGGCGCATTTAAGGACGGTTGCCTCCACGCTGTGTGGGACGCAGACAATACAGCCAAGGACTATGGGCTCCACTTTGCATGGCAGCTGGCACCTCCCATTAGGCCCAGCAAGCCAGCAGCTTGCCATCAGGCACATTTAAGGACAGTTGCCTTCCTGCTGTGTGGGACGCGCGCGGGCTGTGCCTGGGTGAAGCCTGGGCCAAGGGAGGGCCTGTACTGGGCCGGTCATCGCCAAGAAGGGGCAGGACCACCTCTCTTCACAATGATTTTCAGATCTTTCAAGGTACTATTGTGTGTTTTTGCACCGTGGCCCTGGATAGTCTCTTTTTTATTAGGTAATTAGGCCTTTTTAGGTCGAGTGTAAGTGTTCGACCTCGGGTGTACTTTTAGTATACTTCTTCTGGCTTAAAGCGATTTAATTTGTTGGTTGCAGTGTCCTAAAAATTCTTGCTCGCTAATGGTCAGTTCTGCCTTTTTTCACCTCCTTTTTCTCCTTCAGAGCAGTGACCAACTACTGTAATATTCCACTTTGGTTTCTTTATCTGTTGCTGTGACAGACTACTTTTCTCATTTCTTTGTTGCTCACTTTTCACTGGTGGTGTTTTAGTCTGGTAGCTGCCTGTGCCTTATTGCAGAATTTCTTTCCTCGCATGTCCTCCCACGTCCCTGACATTTATTATGGCTTTATTCCAGTGCTGTCCTTGTTTACCTCTGGCTCCTAAAATAAGCTTATTTTACAAAAGAAACACCTGGTGCCTAAACATTTAGCTAACTTCTCACGAAAGCCACAATATGCCCTTTCTGGTAGAATGTAGCTAAACCTAGAACCTGGAGTATCTCTGTCCAGGCCCCATCCCTGCCAGCCCTCAGACATTCACACACAGGGAATTGCTTCTCTCCTTTATTGGGGCCATAAATCTTCTCAGGCTGCTCTGCTATTGTTAACTTAATTAGAGCTTTGTTGAAATGTGAGGCAAAAATGCTTGCAAGACTTTTCATTCTGTTAACATAAAAAGAAAAATACTTTTCCAGCCTTATTTTCCAATTTCTGTTCAGACATTTAAACAACTCGAGGTAGTGCAATCATCTAGTCTCCTCAAGGACTTGTGATTTCTGATGTCAGTCGCCGCCAGTGTCCACCAAAACATGATAGGAAAAGACAAATTTATGGGGTAGGGTTGAGCAATTTATGTGGCAAGAAAAGTCCAGTTCTGAATTTACAATGCCAATAGCTCTAACTCAAGAAAATGCTTGATCTATTGCATTGCAAATGCTTGATAAAGGCCCAACAAATGTAGGGAGCAGGAAAAAAATCTCCAGATAAAGAATGTTTGAGTCTTTTGACTCAGGTTTCTGTAATGATTTTTTCTGCACACTAGTCCCGTTTAAATGTACTTTTCATGGGCAAGGGGCCAACACAGTCATATACTTTGGCCCTCATTATGACAGTGGCAGTAAAAACCGCCTACCGCCGTGGCTACCAGCCGTCCGCCATATTATGACCATAGCCAGAATTCCGCCAGAAGGATGGTGGAATTCTGGCTGCGGTCATGGCGGCAGATAGCGGTAAGGTGGCGCTGACGCCAGCAGCAGAGCCAAGCCAGTAGACCGCCACAGACCTTATCATGAACCATGATACGGCCTGGCGGTGTTCTGCTGCAGATCCCGTCACGTCTCCTGTCGGAGGACCCCCTGAAATCAGGTAAGTTGGGTGCTCCGACAGGGGAGTGGGGTGGGGGGTGTTGAGTGTGGGGGTGTGTGTGTCTGTGTGCGTGAATGCGGGTGTGCATTGCATGTGGTATAAATGTGCATGTAGGGCATGTGAGTGCGTGTATTGTGTGATGTGTGAATACGTGTGTGTTTGTATGTATGTCAGTATGTTTCGATGTGTTTGTGAATGGATGTATGCATGAGTGGGTACATGTGGGCATGAGTGTGTGTATGAGTGTGTGTGATGGTGCGTGAAGGTGCGTGTATGTTGGGTGGGTGGATCTGGAGAGGGACGGGGGATGGGGTGCATCTGGGGAGGGGGGCAGGGAAGACCCCTATCAGTGACAGGGAAGGGATTCCCTGTCACTGATAGTGCCTACCGCCATGGATTTCATGGCGGGAAGGAGGGTGAGAAATTCATGGCAGTAGGCAGGGTCATAATCCCGTGAGCAGGCTAGTGACGGCCGCCTGGCTGGAGACTGAAGTCTCCAGCCCAGCGGCTGTTACCGCCGTGGCGGACGGAGTGGTACATTGGCGGTTTGGGTCTTAATATGGGAAAAAGTACCGCCAGCCTGTTAGCAGTACTTTTCTCCATAATGCCGCCATCTGCCAGGGTCGTAATGAGGGCCTATGTGTTATTTTCGGCTCAACACTCTTGTATGGTAAAGGAATTTGTTATGCACAGTAATGCAATGAGTGATCATTTTCCATGGAGTGTAACCCTTGTTTGCGTGGGGGGGCAGAGACACATTGATACCGACTGTTAAAACACACATTGTGGATAACAGATATTGTTGGTAACAACTGTTGCTTTCTGCGGTGGTCTTAAATTGATACTGTAAAGTTTCTTGAACGATTGGTGGCCACACAGAAAGATAGATTCAGTACTTGTTTAGATTATTCAGCTGACCATAAGAAGATGATTGAAGCATTTATACATGTCATGAAAGGAGTTAGAAATGCCCTATCTGCATCAGTCAAGCACTCAGCAAAGAAAAGAGAAGGGTGGTTTGTATCACTGTGTTCAAAGGGCCACAAGAGGCTAAAAACTGCTTTGCGAAAGGTCCCAAGGTGTAGGTCTGAGGTACAGGCTCTCAGAAAGGAGTATAAAAAACGCCCTGATGCAGAGAAAGAGAAGCTTGAGAGATGAATGAAGCTAGCCTTACTAATGATAATAGGGCTTTCTGGTGAGTGATAAATACCCCTTTTTTGGGATCTGACGACAGCCATGGGCTGGAGGTTGTTATTGAGGAATCTGAGTAGGTTGACTATTTTTCAGACATCTATAAAAAAAATAGAGAGAGGAGTCAGGCAAGGTTGGGCGCTTGCACCCTTCCTATTCACAATTTATATTACCAACCTGGGGTGTGTTCTGAATGAGCACTGTAATGATCTTCCTCAAGTCGGGCAACGCCCAATTCCGCGCCTCTTCTATGTGGATGACGCTGTACTAATGGCCCGTACCCCGATTGGACTGCAACGGTTGGTGACCACATTCGAGAATTTTACTCAAAATGTAAGGCTCTATTAAAATGAGGTGATATGCAGGAATTTTACTATACGAAGTACCAGCATTGATTTTACAAAAAAAAAATCGTATTTGGTTCTAACGCTTGACCAGTGGGGCAGTTGGAGGCAGGCTGTTAACACTAGGAATCGCCAATATATTAAAACCCTTACAGCATTATGCAATTTCACTAGAAAATGTGGTAGGAAACCCATGAAGGAGTTATTAACTAGATATATCTCAAAGTGTGTGCCAACAATAACATGCGGGGCTGGTGTGTAGGGACACACTGAAGGCCAACCTCTGCAAGTGGCTGGAAATGTTTTTCTGAGATATCTACTGGCATTGCCCAATAGGTGTCCAACGTATGCATGTAAAGCTAAACTGGGCCTTTCATTTCGAAGCGATTTAGTTAAAATCCAACACATTCTACAATGGCATAAGATTTGGACTACTGAGCAAGCTGTCCTAAATCTTGAGATTGTCATGGATTGTGGATTGCCTGAAGTTAGACGCGGCCTTCCAGCTTACATGGCTGTAGCATGTAAAAAACGTTTTGGGGCACCAATATTCCTTTGAGCAACCTGAGAATTTAACGAATATCAGTAGAAAGCAACTTAAAGTAGATTGTTTGACCCTATGTGAGGATCAAAGGTTGTCTTGTGAGGTGATGAAACCCAGTGTTTGCAGGCATTTAGGGCCATATTTATGAAAAAGTGGCGAATCAGAGTTGATGTGCCACTTTTCCCCTGCCCCGTACCAGCACATAACGACCCCATGTGTGCTCCGTATTTATGAGACAGCACACCATGGTGCACATTAGGGAACCAGTGTTACAAATTTTGAAGCTAGTTTGGCGCTTTGCAGGATTAGAGCCAAAAATGCTGACGTTAATCCTGAAAAGTGAAAGGAGGCCCATTGAAAACAATGGGAACCTCATTTTGAACCTCATTTTGATGCCTGACTTAGGAAGGCATTAAAAATGACACTAAAATGAAGCAGTGGAACCTCATAGATTCCACTGCGTTCTTTTTCTGGGCCTCCTAATGCCGGAACACCCCCCTTGCATACATTATGCCTGGCACAGGCATAATGTGGCACAAGGGTTTACAAAGTGGCACAATGCATGCATTGCTCCATTTTGTAAATATGGCGCAGCTTTTTTGCCCACCTAATGCCACATTAGCAGAAAGAAAATTATGCTACTGTGGCTCAAGGTGGCACTACCTCCTTCATAAATATGGCCCTTAACCCCTTGGATACCTGGGACGTAACTGTTACGTCCTAGGCAGAACAGCTCGGGTGCCCAGGACGTAACTGTTACGTCCTGCACCCAGCCCTTGGGAAAAGCACTAGCACTCCCGCCAAGGGCCTCCCACCCATGGGCAGGGCTGGAAGGGGAATCGCTTCCTCTTGCACCCTGCCCACCCCCCCAGTGACGTATGATGACGTGAGCGCGCAATCCCGCGGTGACCTCATCAGAGGTCGCCTCCCATTGCGCTGGAAGCATGCTTCCAGCGCGATCCAAGGAGAAACAGATTTGTTTCTCCTTGATACGGGGGCAGGGGAGGTCAAGGAGACATGAATAGGGAAGGAAAGGCTTTTACTTCCCTTGTCATGTGTCTCTAAGCATTACTGCAGCACTATCGCTTAGTGATCGGGCTGCAGGAATGCCACTAGACACCAGGGGTTTCTTTTCTTTTTTTAAATGGACATCAGGGTAGCGGCCCATTAGGCAAGGTTCACTCCCCTGGGTGGCAATTATTTATGAGGCCTTTTCTGACCCCCCCTTCCCCGGGGGGTAGTTCATCCTATTTTAATTAGGCCGATCTGCCCCCGGGGGGGCAGGAGCCACTAGGCACAAGGGTCAATCCTTGGGGGCAACTTTATTTTAGCCCATTTCTGCCCCTGTTGGGGGCAGATCAGCCTATTTTTGTAAGGCAAATCTGCCTCCCAGGGGAGCAGGAAGCCCACCCGACACCAGGGAAGATTTTGTTAAAAAAAAAAAAAAAAAAGAGGGTGGGCCATACCCCCATCTCAAATAAATGGGGACAAAGTTGTTCTGCCCACCGGTGAGCAGATGAGGCAATTACCCCCGATCCACTCCCGGGGAGGGCAGAAAGCCTACTAGATGCCAGGGAATTTAAAATAATAAAAAGTAGTGGTGGGGTGGCTACCAACCAGTATGGGCATGGTTATGCCCCCACTCAAACCTAGCAAACCTATACATTTTTCAAACTAGACAGAAAATGCCCCAAAACACAATGTGGACACACCACATTTTCCTGGAGAAAACTGGCCTGTTTTTTTCAAAGTGCCTACCTGTGGATTTTGGCCTCTAGCTGAGCCAGCACATAGCAAAACCTACCAAACCTGGACATTCCTAAAAACTTAACACCTAGGGGAATTCAGAATGGGGTGACTTGTGGGGCTCTCACCAGGTTCTGTTACCCAGAATCCTTTGCAAACCTCAAAATTTGGCCAAAAAAAACCTTTTTCCTCACATTTCGGTGATGGAAAGTTCTGAAATGTAAGAGGAGCCACAAATTTCCTTCCACCCAGCATTCCCCCAAGTATCCCGATAAAAATGGTACCTCACTTGTGTGGGTTGGCTTAGTGCCCGCAACAAGAAATGCCCCAAAACACAACGTGGACACATCAAAATGATCTATTACAAAACTACCTGTTTTTGCTGGGGGGGGGGACCTGCATTTTTGGTCCCAGGTGCGGCAGTCATCAGGGAAACCTACCAAACCCATATAATTTTGAAAACTAGACACCCGGAGGAGTCAAGGGAGGTGTGGCTTGTGTGGATCCCCCAACATTTCCTTACCCAGACTCCTGCAAACCTCAAATATAACTTTAAAAAATCAGATTTTCCACACTATTCTTTGTAGGATCTCTGTGCCATTACAGATTTCCTACCACCCAATGTTCCCCTTTGTCTGCCGATAAAAATGATACCTCACTTGTGTGGGTGGCCCAGGTGCCTGCAACAGAAAAAGGGCAAAAACGTGCAGCGATTGAGGGGATAGCACAGCAAGTTGATAAGCACATATTTTTCTTTTCTACATCTTTAGGCTGACTCTGCTTTGGGGACCCACACAAGTGAGGTATCATTTTACTTGGGAGACTGAGGGGAACGCTGGGTGGTAGGAAATTAGTGCTGGAGCGGTGATCCTACACAGAAAAGGGAGGAAAATATGATTTTTTAAGCAAATTTTGAGGTTTGCAGAGGAGTCTGGGTAAGAAAATGTTGGGAATCCACGTAAGCCACACCACCCTGGACTCCTCCAGGTGTCTAGTTTTCAAAAATGTCTGGGTTTGGTAGGTTTCCCTAGATGAAGGCTGCACCCGAAACCAAAAACGTAGGTGTCCCTCCCCAAACACAGGTAGTTTTGTAATAGATCGTTTTGATGTGTCACGTAGTTCTGTGATGTTCCAAACACTAAAATTGTGAAAAGAAACACACTTAGGTTATGTTAAAAAGACCCCTCACCCACCAACCAAGTTGGTGGCATGCTTCATCATCGGGGTCCCACCCAAGACACCTAGCATGTCATGGGTGTGCTGCGATGCCTGATTAGAGCGGAGCAGGTTTTGTCATTTTTACCACAAATACTAGTTGGATTTGGCACGCGGGTGAGTTATGGTTCAGTAGATCAAATTTTATTAACATGAGATTTCACAAAAATGAAATGCACTGTTAATAACTGAAAGGCCAAAAAACTGAACCAATGACTAACAGCTAGTGAGCTGTAAAGCTGCATCAAGGCACCAACCACTTTACAGTCCATTCATGCACCTTTCATACATGACATGCACAAGACCATTCATGCTGCCAGCCGTGGACCCAGCCCATTACAACACTTGCATCAAAGAGACTGCGTCATTCAAGGGCCCATCACTTTCATACGCCCACACGCCTGATACAGCAATCACACCAGCTGATGGGAGTGTGTGGACTGGCGTTTGGCTGGCACTGCCCCCTCTCCCGGGCAGGGCTGGAAGGGGAATCGCTTCCCCTTCCAGCCCTGCCTCTTCCAGAGGATCACACGCTGACATCATTAGAGGCCACCGGATGCGCTGGAAGCCATTTGCTTATAGCGTGTCCACGAGGAAGGAAGGACGTTTTTACTCCGGCTGGTGGGGGATTGCTACAAAAGAGGCATCGGGAGAAAGGAAAGGGTTATTCTTTCCCTCGATGTCTCTTTCAGCATTCCTGCTGCACGAATGCCTACTAGACACTAGGAATTTTTGTTTTTATGTGTGTGTGTTTTGTATGTGTCGGGGAGCGGCCCCTTGGGCAAGGGTTGCTCCCCTAAGGGGCATAATGTTATGCCATTTCTGTCCCCTTGAGGGCAGATCGGCTCATTATTTTGAAGCAGATCTGCCCCCAGCGGAGGCAGGAGCCACGACGACACCGGGAATGTTTTGCACTTTGTATTTTTTTGTGTCGGGGGGCCCTTGGGCAAGGTTCGCCCCCAAAGGGGGAAAAACACTGTTGGGCAGTTCTGCCCATCGTCCTATTTTTTTTTAGGCCCTTCTGCCCCCAAGAGGGGAAGAATCCACTTAGTGCCAGGGATCTTGTGTGTGTGTGTGTGCTTTGTGGGGTGGGAGGGGTGGCCCCTTGGGCAAGGGTCACCCGCCAAAGGGGGCAATATATTTTATGCTATTTCTGCACGCCTTGGGGGCAGAATGGCCTATTGTTTTTAGGCCCATCTGCCCCCAAGACGCCAGCAATTTTCTTTTTGTTGCCTTTGTCTTTTTTGTGTTGGGAGTCACCCCCTTGGACAAGGGTTGTCCTCCAAAGGGGGCAATGCACTGTTGGGCAGTTCTGCCTCCCTTGGGGACAGATCGGCCTATTTCTTTTAGACCCATCTGTCCCCAAAGGGGGCAGAAACCACTTAGCACCAGGGCTTTTGTGTGTGTGTTTACTGTGTGTGGGGGGTGATCCCTTGGGCAAGGGTTGCCCCCCAAAGGGGGCAATATGTTTTATGCCATTTCTTGTATGCCTATTTTTTTTAGGCCCATCTGCCCCCAGAGAGGGCAGAAGCCACTAAGGCGCCAAGCATTTGTTTAGTTTTTTTTGTGCGGGTGGCAGCACCTTAGGCAAGGGATTCAGCACAGTACTGGTGGCGCCTAGTTTTTTTATGCCCATCTGCCCCCAAAATTCTAAATGTTTGGTGGAGGGGTTTTAGTCAACTGGAGAAGTATTTTCATTTGTGATTATAACAGTTTATTTCTCCTTTTTGTTCTAGTTCAAAGCTTTTGCTTCCTTTGCTGTGGCTCGTTGCGGTTTGGCAGTGGTTGACCTGCGGTTTGGATAGTTGCAAGTTTTAGGTAAGTAAACACATTTACTCCAAAGGAGTATTGTTGCCATGCATGAATGACATGTTTGTAGGTGGTGTACTAAATGCAGGATTGTGTTTAAAATTGTGCACAATGATATTTGTGTTGTCTTATGTCTAATTTGCTTTTCTTTTTTCTTCTTAGTGGGATATCATCGGTGATTGCTGTGTCTGTGCAGAGTAGTTGCTAGTGAGTCTTGCTTTTTCAAGCAAGTGAGCAATATAGTTTTTGAATACATAACTCTTTGTGATAAAGCCCTGGCTGGGTGCTCCCAGCCAATCCTGGCGCTGCTCTGAGCAGCGTCAGGATTGGCGCAGGGCAGGATGGGAGCCTGTGCCTGCAGAGGCAGAGGAGCGTCAAGGGACAGAGGAGCGGCGGAGGAGGTAAGTGGATTTTTTAAAAACTAAATTTAAAGCTTATTCCTCCCGCCTCCGTGACCCGCCCCTTCTGCGGCTCGCGAGCCACTACTGTCCAAATGTAAGACAGTTTGTGAAAAAGACATCTACAGTATTTGAGAAATGCCCTGTAATTCACATGCTAGTATGGGCACCCTGGAATTCAGGAATTCAGAGATGTGCAAATAACCACTGCTTCTCAACACCTTATCTTGTGCCCATTTTGGAAATACAAAGGTTTCCTTGATACTTATTTTTGGCTCTTTATATTTCACCAAATGAATTGCTGTATACCCAGTATACAATAAAAACCTATTGCAAGGTGCAGCTCCTTTATTGGCTCTGGGTACCTTGAGTTCTTGATGAACCTACAAGTCCTATATATCCCCACAATCAGAAGAGTCCAGCAGACGTAATGGTATATTGCTTCTGAAAATCTGACATCGCAGGAAAATGTTACAGAGTAAAACGTGGAGAAAAATGGCTGTTTTTGTCACCTCATTGTCAATATTTTTTTATTTCAGCTGTTATTTTCTGTAGGAAAACCTTGTAGGATCTACACAAACGACCCCTCGCTGAATTCAGAATTGTGTCTACATTTTAGAAATGTTTAGCTGTCTGGGATCCAGCATTGGTTTCACACTAACTGGAAGGAGGCTAAAAGCACAAAACATAGTAAAAATGTGGTATGTCCCAGTAAAATTCCAGAATTGTGCTGAAAAATGTGGTTATCTGATTCAAGCCTACCTGTTCTTAAAAGCTGGAAAGATGGTGATTTCAGCACCGTAAACCCTTTGTTTATGCCATTTTCAGGGGAAAAAACACAAGCCTTCTTCTGCAGCCCTTTTTTCCAATTTCTTTTTAACTACATTTTTGATGTATTTTGTCTAATTTCTTGGTCTCCTTTAGGTGAACCCACAAACTCTGGGTATCTCTAGAATCCATAGGATGTTGGAAAAAAAAGGACGCAAACTTGCCGTGGGTAGCTTATGTAGACAAAAAGTTATGAGGGCCTAAGCGTGAACTGCCCCAAATAGCCAAAAAAGGGCATGCCACCTGAGGTGGGAAAGGCCTGGCAGCGAAGGGGGTTAATGTCTCTGGTTACATTTGATTAACAACCTTACCTACAGTATATATATAATACCCTACATAGATTTATTTTAACCGGTTTCAGGTTGGATATATTTCACCGCTTAATTCGCTTTCCGGCGATTAATGATTGGTCCATGAGCTTAATTAGTTGTCCCTGTGACCCTGCCTCTAAACAAAGCGCTATCCATAGTATTTTACTTTGTAAATATTACACCAGTTTTAAAGCATTATGGTTTTAGGCAGTGTCGACCTGCCCATCTGTTTTTACAGTCCATACCAAATATTCACATATGCTATAGGATGGTGAGGTTTCTGTGGGCACGGATGAAACGCAGTAAATGTTTGATGATTTTATAATGCACCGATGTATATCATATCCTGACTTATGCATCTGGACTGTTTTGATTGTATGCTTTTACGATTTTAATTTAGGAAATTGAAAAAAGCTTTTCCTGATTTTTCTGATTCTGATTCTGGATTTGCTGAAGGTTCATGTAAAGTTACCCAGACAGTGTAGGTAAGCGCTATGCTGGATGGTTCTGGCTTGGATTTAGCTGATGCAGAGCCACAGGAGAGCGTGTCAGGGTGGTAATCAAAGCATATAGGAGAGAAAGGCAGGGCAGAAGCAGACATACCAGTGAAAAAGTGGAAGTGTCAAGTATTCCCATTGAGAACAAAAAGTTAATTTCCATAAAACATGCAACATGAAAAATAGCTTCCTGTCGTCAGCAATGCAAGGATAGGCTCATTCGATTAAAAAAACAGGATGGATATAAAATGCTCCAGAGACAGGATAAATACTAGAACAAAGTGGAAAACCACTGAGTAAGGAATTGAAATTGACAAGGTAGAAAGCCAATCATGAGGCAGATTCAAATCTGTCTGTGTGTGTTGTGTTAAACTATTGGCTATAATGTGTCCACGGCATACAGCGAAAGCTGTCAGCAGCAAGACTGCAAAAATTGACCCGTGCCACAACCTCTGGGTGCTTCTATCCTGAATGTGCCTCTGTTTTCTGGCCTTGGCTACAGAATGGCTGTATCTGGATCTCTATTCTCTATGTGTCTCTGGTCTGCAGATGTTAAGACTGCATTACAGTATGTGTCTCGCTTGTTTCCCATTGTGAAAGTGACTGCCCTGCAGATGCAATATTTTATTTCATTTAGTAGGACCAAAAGAGCATACATAGTACCCTCCATCAATATCACTTTCAAACTCTCCATTTTCCATTTCAAGCAATGAGGCCAGTGTTTCACTATATGCAGCGTGGACACATATGTTGGTGAATCTATGCACATCCACTACAAATTCAGATTAGAATCAAACTGTCAGGGTTGTATGGTGATTTGTTGGGTTAGAATGCTACCCCAAGAGATTGCCAGTGTTTAGACTAATTGCAAGCATTCCTCTTATCTTTTATGAGTTGGATATACTGTCCTAAATGACTAGGATATGCCCACATGTGGATGCTGTGTTCATTGTACCACTGGAACCAAGCTACACCTAACTTTAGTGCCCCAATCAGGTAAAAATCTGTCTTGGGTTACTGTGTTCCTATTCGGGGAGAACCAAGTCAGTCAGAACAGGCTGGACTCTTACAATTGGAGTAGGGTGAAGACTGGATTTGCAAATGACTGGGTCCAAACTGAGGTGGTATGGGGGGCAAAAGAATGATGGGTTGGAATGCTACCCCAAGTGATTGACAGTGGTAAGAGTTATTGCAAGTATTCCTCTCTTATGATTGCTGTGCACTACATGGCCAGGGGTGCCAGGAGTGGGATGTAGCAAAGGGTGGGGCGCCTCATAGAAGAACATCTTAGAAGTCATATCAATGGAGCAGGTGCTTCAAGCTTTGCTAGGGGGGCTAGGGCTGATTAGTGCTGGGACAGAAAAGGTGGCAACTCTACAAGGCCCCTCACAGCAGCAGGTACGTTTCCTATGGCCACTAAGGATTACTGAAGCCACTGCTTTTTCAGTGCTAAATTTTCAAACAAAAAATAAAGTTCACAGTTAAAGGTTTTTTGTAAGAGACCTCCTCTATCGCTGCTGAATCGCGGGGTTGTATAGTTTTGATTACCCCTCCTGCTTCTTTTTTCCATCCCCCTTCACATCCTGACCAATTATCTCGCTTTAGCGTGTTATTTTTCATCTTTGCTTTCTACCTTTGTCACTATTTTCCTGTGATTCTCCATTCACCTTTTCCCTTTCCGTCTCTTGCTATGGTCTGTCTGGAGCTGTAAAGAACATCCGAGTGCTTAACAATGACAACCGATGCAAACCACCTGAGCAAATTAAGCACTACCTTTAAAAAAACGCTCCTTTGTGGATAGATGAATACCTGTATTTAGATCTCGACGCCCTGAAGCACACACTGACTCGATCGCAAGTAGAATACTGTCCTACCGAGCTATGCCGGACACGTGGCCCGTGACGGCAATGGGTTACTTTTCTTTGGAGAATTAACGCCTTACTGAACAGAAACAGCCTGCGCTCTATACAGCAACCGATGCCATAATAAGAGAGCGTGGGCTGAGCTGACATTGATTCATTGCCTGCGTCTCCCGAGCGGGGAACAAGGGGGGAGCATTCCCATGGGCCGCCCTAGGAGCAGCCAGTTAGCCCCGCCGCTGTCAGCATAGAGCCTGGACCCAGACAGGACTCGAAGCGCTCCTTCAATAAGCCCAACCGAGCTTAAGTCCCCAGGCACAATGTACTGTCACCAAACCTATTAGCTGATATTAAAGGGGGATCGCGCCTCCATCCTAGGAACAGGGATGTTTTCGGGTGATGGGCACAACATACAATAATAAACTTAGCGCAGCTCTGAAGTGCCTGACGAGGGGCTGCTTACAGCGGAAAGACTTGGGGAACTCTATCAGACCGACAGCCCAAGCCAAGATACTAATTACAGTGAGGCCATGCGAGGTAACGTCAGCCTGACGGACAAGCCTGTAGAGGACTGACAGACTGAAAGGACAAGCCAACAGGAGGCTGTAACAGATAGAACTACATGCCAAGGCTATTTGAAACTGTAACAGACTAACAAGCCAACTCTTCTGAGGTCTGTAACAGACTGCCAGGCCAACTCTGTGGAAGAATGAAAAAGACTGACAAGTCAACTCTATGGGCGACTGCAACAGACAGACAGTCCAAAGCAATGGGAGACTGTAACCAGCTGACAGGCCAAATCTGTGATGGACTGTAGAATTGACAACTCAAGACTGTGGGAGACAGTAACAGACTGACGGGCAAAATCTGTGGGAGACTGTAACAGCCTAACAGACATAGGGGGTTATTACAACTTTGGAGGAGGTGTTAATACGTCCCAAAAGTGACGGATATACCACCAGCCATATTACGAGTTCCATAGGATATAATGGACTCGTAATACGGCTGGTGGTATATCCGTCACTTTACCGTCACTTTTGGGACGGATTAACACCTCCTCCAAAGTTTTAATAACCCCCATAGTCTATGAGAGACTGGAACAGACTGACAGGCAAAGTCAATCGAAGATTGTAACAGACTGACAAGTCAACTCTATCGGAGGCTGCAACAGACTGACAGGCCACCTCTATGGGAGACTGTCGCAGACTGACAGGCCACCTCTATACAAGACAGTAAAGATGGACAGGACACGTCAGTCAGTGGGAGTCTGTAACAGGCTGAGAAGCCAAGCCTGTGGGAGATTCTAACAAACTGACAGGTCAACTCTATAGGAGACTTAACAGACTGTCAGGCCAAGACTATGGGAGACTTTAACAGCCTGACATGTCAACTATGTGGGAGACTATAATAGAATGACAGGCCAATTCTGTGGGAAACTGTAACAGACTGACAAGTTAACTCTATGGGAGACTGTAACAGACTGACAGGCAAAGTCAATGGGTGACTGTAACAGACAGACAGGCCAAATCTAAGGGAGACTGTAAAAGACTGGCAGGCCAGGACTCTGGGAAATTGTAACAGGCTGACAGACCAAGTCAATACAAGACTGCAACAGACTGAGAAGCCACAATATTTTACCAGATAAGAGCCCAAATGAAGGTCTCAGCTCAGAGGGAGAATCTGGGAGATGTTATTAAACTGACAGGTGAAAGGCGTGAGAGCCTCCCCCATACCAGAGTGGCAAGCCAAGTGCAGGTCACTGCCTGTTGGAAGATAGTTCCAGACTAACATTGCAAAACTATGGAATATTGTTACAAGCTCAACACATGACCGTGGCATACTGCACCAAACTGACCCCAAAATTATGGGAGCCTGTACCAGACTGACATCCCTACAATAGGTGAGACTACTATACTGAGAATTCATACCCAGAACAACCCCACTAGCACAGTAGTAGACTGATAGCCCACGACAATGTTGCAAGACCATCCCATACCGACAGCTCAAGTGCAGCACAGAGCCTGCAGAAAGGGAAACAGAAATGTACCAGGTCAAGAGTCAAAGAGGCATCAAAGCTTTTACCAGACTGACGGGTGGTGTTCAGCATCATGCATACAAGGGATCAATGGAGAATGTTCCAGACGTGGAGAATCATTACACAAACAACATTAGTATCAAGTGTAGAAAGATTTGAATGGGACAGTATTAATTTAGGGACATACAGTCTGAGTGTGTGGCTTAGGAGTTTGCAGTCCGTTGGGGGGACTCAGGTACACCCCGCAACTCAAGGAGAGTGGTAATGTCTGATCACTGCTGTTCCCACCTGTGACTACCAAAGTAACAATTGCCACATTTGAATTTCACTGTCAATCCTTAAAAACTCCTTACTTCTCCCTTCTTTTGCACCATCCCTTCCTACCGATTGCGTATCACACTGATCTCTCATTGCTGATCTCTCATTGCTACGCCCATTGTCTTAAGATATCCCTGCAAATATTCCCACCTTTCTTTATCTCTCTCCTTCATTCCACTCTCTCCTGTGTACCATTACTGGCTCCTTTCTCCATTACTTCCCCCGTGCTTTCTGCCTTCTCTCTAGTTTCGTTCTCACAAACATACACTACTCTATTCCATTTCACAAATGCACTCTCTCCCAACTCTCCTCTCCTTCTTCCTCTCCCTTCCCCACTTCCTCCCTTCCCCTCCTCTGCCCTCCCGAGGTCTGTATGGACCAAACCCAATTCAGAGGTAAGTCGATTAAAAATAACACTGGTTTCTCCAGGTTGTCAACAATGTCTTTCACCAGTGATGCAGTAGCAACACCCCGTGATGCCAGACATGGGCAGCTTAGTGCTCACTAATAGATTTAAGATAGAAAAGAGCTAGAGGAATGTACAGAATAATGTGCTATAAAACTGAGCTTTGGAGTTACTCTACTTAGGTATTTTGGACTGACCGTCCAGGATTTTGTGTAGTCTTCATGAAACTAAATCATAACTTTGAGGCGTGTGTGACTGAAATCGAGGAGTGTAAGCTGAGGTTTCTTTGCAACATACTCAAAATTTTGTTTGGTGACTTAGAGAATTTTACCTGAGTGAAGATCCTTTATGGATGCAAGGAGCACATTTTGTAAGGAGTCAGAGATGGTTTATGGGCGTCTGGAGATTGAACAGATTTGGAATGTCTCCAAAAGATTTATGGATGCATAATTTGTGTTTGACTCAGTATTGATCCACTGTGAAACAGTTTGGATTCAAGGTGAGAACATTATAGTTATGCATTTGGATGATGATGAGCGAGGTTTCGAGGAAGATGCTCATAACAAGGGTGGCACGGACGCAACCTGCATCAGCAAGAGACAAAAGGTAATGGGGTTTGTTTTTAGGTTATTGAAAGCAATGTCTCTTTGCACCTGAGATGGGATATATGAAGTTCATCAGGTTGGCTAGTTGAAAAATTGTAACAATTACACAGAAAATACTTGAGAATTGATCAGTCCAAGTATGAGGATCATATTCAGTATTTTAAGGATGGCATTTCCTATTTGTATGCAAAATAGAGGGTTCCTGCAAGTCCTGGGAAGGTTCAGAAGAAAGATGAAGGACATCTGACTTCTAATCCATAATTTCTGAGAAAGTTGTTGTAGGTCGGATTTGAGGCCAGATGGGGATGGAGGTGACACAAATTCACTTTTCATTTCTAACCTAAGATCACTTGTAATGTAATTTTCTACGTGTGATGGCTGAGATTTTGTTTTTATGCACAAACAAATATCTGTGAATAGCATGGAGGGCTGGCAAAGGAAAATCGTTGTTGAGTGTTTTTAAAGCTAAGTGGGTATTTGGTTCTAGATCCAAAGTAACTTACACAGTTCTAGTTTTCGTCTTCTTCCCTCATGCCATGGCTGCTCTGGGCAAGGGAGGGGCTAGACAGTAAAGTCTACTCTGGTGACGAGAAAGGAATAAACATGTGGGTTGTAGAGGAAGGATATGGTCGTTTCAAATAATAAACAAAATCATCTCCAGATCACTGTATAACCAAAAATAAAATGAAGGGTCAGAAGCATTAATACCCTTATTCCCATACTCAAACAGGTTGGCGAAAGAACCTGGAAGAAGTGCTTAATTTGTGCCGGTGCTTGCTAGGGCTCAGTGCCAGCTTTTGTTTCTAAACACTGGCACTTCTTTATGATAGTCCACCAAATAGTGATGTGGCCTGTCGGTTTTGAACAGAGCAAATCAGTAGCGCTGAGTGGAATACAGGTAGAGCTGGTTTAGGCAGTGTGTAGTACCTGCCAAAGTAGCTTTCTGAAACTTATCTTGGACCCAGTCATTTCTTTATTTTTACCCTTCGCACAGAACTCTCTATGCCCTGAAGGGATCTCTTGTTCAGTTGTCCTGGACTGTTGTGTTGTGCACCTTGCTGGACCACATTGGAAGGGAGACAGACGCAAGCACACACATGAAGGCATACCATGTGGGATGGGCTACGAGAGATACTGCTCTACTTTATTTACACCTTCAGCCGTGCCCATTCTGAGGGTGGTGTGCTACAACATCACTGATCAGGAGTCATTCCCTGGTGGGCCAGATGGCTCACTACATCCCCTCCAATGTTAGTCTGCACCAGAGTCTCTCTCTTGGGATGTCTGGGCATGACACACACGGCCACGAAGCTTCTGGTTCAGTGGTGGGTTGGGGCATTGGATGTATTGACAACTCCAGAATGTTTCTGGTACCATACGGGTCACTGCGTTGGGGTGGTGGCAACTGGTTTCTGGGCATGGGCCAGCGGGTTCATTGTTTTGGACCCTTTCTGAGTACGACTAGTCTGGCCTTCTGAGTCCAGAGCAACCCAAATGGCACTTTTTTTGTGGCTATTGTGATTGTCTCTGGAGGGTGCTTACATTTTCTAGAACTAAGAAGGCATCCCTAGTGATAATCTCTCCACCTCGACAGGCAGAAACTAGGGTACTTTTGACTGCAGTCACCTTCCATAGTCCTCTCTCATATGGGGTGCAAAACCTACAGTCAGGGTGTCAGTCTTGTACCAGTACTTGGACCACTCATTCTATCTGAGGGATTCGGGCTCTCTAGCACCTGCTCGCCTCATCCTTATTCCTCTTCCTTCTGTCCTGCACATCCTGAGGGTCAATGAATGGCACTCTCCACCCTGGGCAAGTTGGTATTGTGTTGCAACCACCGTATTTCAGCAGCACCACCCACAGGCAGTCCCAGATTCGGCAATGGGGTGTACTACTGTACACCCTTAGGAACCTATGTAGGCTGACCTCTAGGTTTGCTCTTTCATCCACTGCCCAGCGTAGTGCCTTCTTTAGAGTGCGCATGAAGCACCCAACATCACCACTGGCTTGGGGCCTGTTGGACCTTGCCTCTTTTGCAGGGTTTTGCCCAAACGTTTTGCCTTCTTTCTCTCATTTTTTCTAACCTGCTTTTGTTGGCTTTAGGACTCTGGGCACTTTAACGCTGCTAACCAGTGCTACCATTCATATGTTCTCTGTCTAAATTGTATTGGTGATTGGTTTATCTATGATTGGCATATTTAATTTACTATATAGTGCACTATGTGTGCCCATGGCCTAAAAACCAAATGCCACTAGTGGGTCTGTAGCACTGACTGTGCCACCCAAGTGAGTAGCCCTGTAAACATGCCACTGCAGTGTCTGTGTGGCTCTTTTTAAACTGCCATTTCGACCTGAAAAGTGCAATCACTTACCAGGCCCAAACCTTCCCTGTTACTCCACGTAAATCACCCTGGAGGTAGGCCCAAGGCAGCCCCATGGGCAGGGTACAATGTATTTTAAAAGGTAGGACATACACTGGTGTGGTTTCCATGTCCTAATAGTGAAGTACTGCTAAATTCGTTTTTCGCTATTGCCAGGCCTGTCCCTCCCATACAGAAACATGGGCATTGCCTTTAAATATCTTTAAAGCCTCATTTCCCATTGGGAGCAGATACCGAGTTTGGGGGTCTCTGAACTCACAATTAAAAAATACGTAGTTCGATTAAGTTGATTTTTAAATTGTAGGTTTGACAATGCCACTTTTAGAAAGTGGGCATTTGCTTGCTTAACCATTCTGTGCCTCTGCCTGTCAATGGAATACACATCTGGGTCAGGATGACAGGTGGGATGTTTTTGAATTCCCTTTAGACAGTCACACAAAGTGAGCGGTGGTGTGCCTTGTATATCCTGATGGGTCTTCCTCAGCTAGAGTGGCGGGAGAAGCTGACACTTGCGTCTGAATAGGGCTGTGCCTGTACATACACAAAGCAATCTCCAACCAAATGGAGTGCGTCTGTGCCCAGGGTATCGAAGGGCAGGGTCCTATGCACTACAAAGACTTCTCTTTGAGGTTTGCCTATTCCAAAGACAGAAATGGTTATAAGTACTGGACCTCTGAGGGGCGTAGCTAGGCCGCGAATGGAGTGAGACAGATGGCTTTGAAGCTCCGGTGCATTTGGCCCCATCTGACCCCTTCATGCCGCATATAGGAGGGACGGGGCGACCTCACAGACCCCTGTGCGTGCAAAGGGGGGCTCCTTCACAGTAGCTGGTGGATGGGAAACACTGCTAATCAGTTCATCTAGGCCCCGGTCCGTTGCTGCATGATAGCCTAAAATGGTGGCCGGAGCCTAGGTGATTCCCAGCACTGCAAAACAACTGATGTTGCACTGGGGAGGTAGCATGCCCTTGAGGGTGAGGTTGCTCCCGGGCACATCTATGCAAGACTGAATTGGTGCCGGGGGCCCAGGGGCTGATGTGGAGCCAAACGCAGTGAAGGTAGGGTGCCCTACCTCTTGCCCTGGATGAATCCAGCCGTGGCTTCGGTGGCCGGCCCAGAAGTGGTGTCAGGATCCGACCAACAGGTTATTGCGATGCACTTGCAATACACCCACCTGAGACCCCAGGCAGTGACCCCAGAGTCACCCAACCTAGCGACCGGCGCATGGATGCCGTGGGGGCCGCGAGGGCATAGACATTGCGCGGAGGAGGGGGGGCGCACCCTGGAGGGTGAAACTGCTCCTCCTGCACAAATGCTTGGACTAGCGCTGGGGGTCCGGAGTAGATGCAGAGCTGGGCACACAGGCTGACGGGAGCTGGACTCTTGGCCCTGTGCAGTGGCCGTGGGTCTCAGACACTTAGGCCCTCATTCCGACCCTGGCGGTTTCAAACCGCCAGGGTGGAGGGCAGAGGAAGCACCGCCAACAGGCTGGCGGTGCTTCCCAGGCCATTCTGACCGCGGCGGTAAAGCCGCGGTCAGAAAAGGGGAACCGGCGGTTTCCCGCCGGTTTTCCCCTGGCCCAGGGAATCCTCCATGGTGGCGCTGCTTGCAGCGCCGCCATGGGGATTCCGACCCCCTTCCCGCCAGCCTGTTCCTGGCGGTTTACACCGCCAGGAAGAGGCTGGCGTGAACGGGTGTCGTGGGGCCCCTGGGGGCCCCTGCACTGCCCATGCCACTGGCATGGGCAGTGCAGGGGCCCCCTAACAGGCCCCCTCAAAGATTTTCACTGTCTGCTTAGCAGACAGTGAAAATCGCGACGGGTGCCCCTGCACCCGTCGCACCCCTGCAAATCCGCCGGCTCCATTCGGAGCCGGCTTCCTCTTTGCAGGGGCTTTCCCGCCGGCCCAGCGGGAAAGTTGAAATGACCCCCGCGGTCATTTGACCGCGGTGCGGTCTTTGGGCGGTTTCCAATGACCCCCTTAGTCCATTTACCCCTTTGTGGGTATACCAAAACAGGAGCTGAAATATTAGTAGCAGAAGGTGGGAGTGGAGGAGTTTGAGAATCCTTACCAAGTGGCACGAAAACCTTGACTTCACAGCGTGCTCCTTTACTTCATGACCATATGGGGAGGAGAGCCCGGCCTCTACCTAGCAGACTGCACCGCAAGACTGCACCTGTACAGTCTGGACATGTGAAACTGCAAATAGCTCCTCACAAGGGCTAAATATTTGGAGGAGATCTAGCCCACCCTCTTCTACCATGGAGACGACCCACCACTAGCAAACCCATTGGAACTTGGGGCGCTCACTAATGCTTGTTTTTATGATATGTGTTGTTAGGGGTCCGGTGGGTGCCTGAGATGCCCGGAGCTAAGCGCTGCAGACTGCCTGAACTATCAGCAAACCTTAACCTGAGCTCCGAGTCAACTAGCGAAAGTCCAGTCTCTTCCCTAAGACAGCTGACAGGGTGGCCCCTCCGGACCTTGGCGACCTGTAGTGAGAGCCACCATGCCTGGGTTACCTGGGAGTGCACGTTCATCATAGTCGAGCCGACCTTATGGAGGGGAATGTGGGGCGGCCACTGCATGGGCTCCGCAGCAATATGAACTTCTGGGAATCGTTATCCCTCTCGGTAACAGGATGCACCGCCATGCTAAAAATGATCCCTCTACCCAATTACTTTATTTTTTTGTCACTCTTGTCTCAGAGTGGTTTTTTCAAGGAGTTGAATTAGTTGATTGTTCGTTTCCTACGGGGATCCGGTAAACAAAGTCTCGCACTTGCATTGCTTCAGATGCCTGTGACAGATGGGGAATTGGTGGTCCCTGACTTCGAGGCATATTACTTGACGGGACAATTGCAGTGGCTAACTCAATGGATACCCAACTGCACGAAGCCGGAAAGGGAAGTAGCACCCTTTAATACGGACCTACAGTCATTAGCCAAGATTGTGCTCCATCTCAGCCCTCCTGCTACATCCAGCCTCACTGAGTTAAAGGTACTGCACAGCTGTTGGCTGCGGTATCTCCGCAGATCAAGTTGTGCTATACCGTATGCCCCTGAGATCCCATTGCAATTTTTATCAGTACTGTCTCATGTGGGAGGTTGGAGGAAACTCTCTAGCTGGACAGAGGAGAGAGCAATCTCCATGGGAACTTTGTTTGAAGCTGACACCCTCCTACCCTTTGAGGAATTTAGTGTTAGCTATAATTTTCCCCAAGGATACTTTCTCCTTCATAGAGTGGTCACTGAGACGATAACTAAGCATTGGCGAAAGAGGCGGGCGGAGTCTTCCCTTTCGAGTGTCTCTCAAGTGCTACTGGCACATATAAAGCAGTGACATGCCTGTATGGGAGGATGTGGGGGGATCAATGTCGACCTCTCACGGCTCTTAAACAAAAACGGGAAGAGGACTTGGTTACATTAATCACAGATGAAAACTGAGAGGACATACTGACCTGGATACCTAGAGTCTCTAGAAATGCTAGGTTTAAGCTTATAAACGTAAATGTCCTACATAGAGCATGTTTGATGTTGGGCAGGCTTCAGAGGTATTTTGGCCTGATGGAGGCCCGTTGTCCAAGCTGTGGCAAAGGGGGGCGGCAGAGTTCTTTCACATGTTCTGGATTTGTCCTGCTTTGAGGGAATTCTGGGACTTCGTTGAAAACACGTTAACGGAGGTCATCGAATATGAAATCCCAGATGATCCCAGACATTGTTTGCTTAGTGGGTATTCCCACACAGCTGAGCATAAAGTGACCAACCAGTTCCAGGACTTAGCACTTCTACTGGCTAAGAGAGAGATGACAAGGTTCCCCAGAACGTGACCTGGAGATGGGAGATGCTGAGTTGGGTGAAGGCGGAGAAGATGGTGAGAGACCAAAAAGCCAGGCGTGGCCAGGGGTTGGTGGAGAGGGCCCAGGCTTAGAGTACCCTGGTGTGAGCCCTGTAGGATTTGGACGAAACACCTTGGAATGGCGCACTATCCCCTTGAGGTCCATGAGACGATTAATACTTCATGTACCTGACAAGTACTGATATGTACTGACATGTACTTCCCCATCATTCAACACCCACATATTGAGAGGGAGTTTAAGGGAGAGAGGACATAACTCACCCGGTGTCACCTCACGCAGCACAGAAAACCGGCACATATGGGCAAATTGAGGTGGCATTGCGCACAAGGGAGGTGGGTGGGTTGAAGATAGGCACTCGAAATGGGAACGCCTACACTGCTGGGCAACATGAAGAGAGGAGGACCATTAACATTGTACTTATGCAAATATGGCCCACACTTAAGGCATGTTTTAATGATTGTATTTGGGGGTACCTCTGTATCCTAGCTATGGGACACTGTCACTGATGAGACAGATACATCTGCAACAAAGAAGATTATATTCCACATTCTGAGCTTCCAATGTGCCTTTAATGTTGTTGATAAAATTCGATAAAATATGTTTTTTTAAAAAGGCACTCAACCTCTGACACCACATAATTAGAATCCTTCTGGACTGCGGACGTTCTGCCAGGAAGAAGAAAGGCTGGATGCTGTATAAGGGACTGCCTTTCTGCCTGATGCCTTGTTGTGCTGGCCTGATGCTTGCTGCTTCTGTCCTGAGAGTGAAAGGACTGCACTTGGCTTTCTACATCCTGCTTGAATGGTTCTCCAAGAGCTTGGACTGAGCTTGCCTCCTGTTAAGAAGCCTCAGGGACATAAAAGACTTCATCTGCCAGCACCTGGGTTCTCTTGCTGAGAGTCCTGATTTGCCTAGTGGTGCCAAATCCAGTTCTTAGCTCCTAGGGAGTGAGTTTGGGTGCAACCAAGAAGAAACCAAGCACATCGACTCCAGAGGTACCTTAACTCACTGACTGTATATATAATTTTTTGCATACTCATGTTTATTTTGTTTTGAAGTTAACTTTGCAGCCTTGAAAAAGTCAGTGAGTTACAATGTGAGTGTAGCTATTAATCCCTTGGGAATTAGATTTTCACGTTTATCTTTTGGGTAAGCAATAGAAATGCTTTGTTATTTCCAACACCTGACCATTTAATTATCAAGATCAACCGCAGAAAATTGTATTGCTAATCAGTAACCTTTACAGGAATAATGAGGAGAGAGAGGAGGATGAATGGAGCAAGAGACTGAGGAGGAAACCGAAGGAGTTTTCAGCAAGCATGGATGTGTCAGTTTGTGATGAATAGACGGACAGGTGATTGGAGAGGTAGCACTAGCAGCCCAGTGAGTGGGTGGCTTCGACAGGTAGATAATAGACGCGTTGAACAGTGGATGGGTGGATGGAACAAATAAAGAAATAGTTGTTGAAAGGACTGGAGACTAGATGATGGATAGATGGAAATTGTAAAAGAAAGCTAAACATTTGAATTTATGAAGCTGAAGGGCAGATGATATGAAGAATTCTAGCTACATGTATGAGAATTATTTGTATGTTTTCTCTTTTGAGGTTTTGCTTAGACAGTGCCTGCACTGACTCTGCAAAAACGTATGTTTACTATAGTAGGCTTACAGCCTGCCCATAGCTTACCATTTATTAACCTCAGTGTTGCTCGTATTTGCTTGGCCCCCGCTTGTCACTGATTGCGGGCGTTGTGTCCTCTCCTTGTGTTCGGCCCTACCTTGAAGCATGGGACATGTACTTGTGCCCATCCACTGCTCCCGTTTTTGGAGCTACTTTTTTGTGTTCAAGCACTTCATCTGAATGCTTATGTTTTCAGTCTGTCGCATATCCCCATCCATGTAGCTTCAATTCCCTGCAACACATTCCCCTTCTAAGTTGCTTCCTCTACCCCTACCCTGTACTCTACACACCCGCAATCTACTCTGTATCACTGTACTCCTCGCCACCGCACTCTATGCCACTGTAATATATGTCTTGGTACTCTATTCTGCACTGCTCAATTCTATGCCACTGCACTCTACATCATTATACTCTGCTCCACTCTACACAACACCACACTCCTCTATGCCACTTTATTCTACACCACTTGACTCTACCCCACTTCACTCTACAGAACTCTAAGCCAATCCCCTCCACTCCACTCTATGGCACTTTACTTTACACCACTCTATTCTATTCTACTCTGCTCCACTCCAGACCCCTGAGAGGTTTGGATCGAGGTGCACTTCTTCAGCTATGAAGCAATATGGGAATGCCATGGGGCAGGAGCCTGAAATGGGGCGATTTGACCGGGATTTGTAGGTTTATGATGGCTTAGGTACTGCAAAAGCATGAAGTCTGTAGCGACTTGCAAGTCTGATTGTGTTATTGGTGCCACAGTACTAGGATGACAGGGGTCCCATTTAACCCGTAATAGTTGTTTAGCAAAGCATTGTGTTTGCGAGGGGCAGTACTGGAAGAGCAGACGATTCGAGGTAGTCTGGAAGGAGTCCCATTTGGAGAGCAGAATGTCTGGTGGAAACAGTGTTAGGAATCTAGACTGGGGTGTACTAGTGGAGCTTTGTGTTTGAGAGAGTAAGGGGTCTGGAATGAGTGCGTTGTTTACGTGATTAATGCATTAGTACCCTTGTTTTATGTGATTAAATACTGAAACTATAGGGAGTGGCAGAGTCAGCATATCTGAGCTGTAGGGTCGAATCATACAATGTAGAGGGCAGCTGTAGTGAATCTGAAATAATAGAAACGCGCTGGGGTGCACTTGCAGCTCCAGAAGCCATTATTTTATCATTACCCGATAGTACGAACGTAAGAGAGTTTATATATAAATAACCAGAAACCCCACAGCGCCTTTCTGGGAAATGAATCTGTGGCCCACCGGGCTCGGTCGGCAGGTAAACAGAAGATACGCAGTAGCCGCAGTGGAGCCGTCTATTCAGAGAGAAAAATCGATTTCGAGGCAGTTCACTGGGTTGGTGATGGAGGTCCCATTTTTCACTGTCAAGTCCCATCAGAGCACCAGAGGAGAGTCCTACCGCCAGATTCTGCCATGCAAGACGGAGCTCTGCACACACGCTTCTTGTTGGTTTTTAGTCAGTCATTACAACGATCAGGACGACAGCGAGAAAACCCTGGCCCTGGGCTCCAAAGCGCCACAGAAAATAAACAAATGTCCCCCTTTCCTCCCTCCCTCCCCACACACCCACCATCACCACCTCCTCCCACGAGCTGTCCAGGGCTGGTGTCGTCGCCCAATCCTCGTTTCCAGTCTCGCGTGGGTGAAGAGAGATAATTGGACCGAGCGTCGAAACCTTACCACACGAACAGCAGAGGCCGCGAGAGTCGAGTCGATATACTGCGGCCCATATTTATACTTTTTTTGCGCCGCGTTTGCGTCACTTTTTCTGCAACAATATGCGGTACCCCATTTACCAACAACAATAGTGAATATTAACACAAATGAATATATTTTAAAAAAACACAAAACAATCAATTTTAGTACAATTTCAAATTGTCCAATCCAGTCCAAAGATTTATTGTAGCCCATTCACGGTAATACAATTCAAGCCAACACGTGTTTCGTCAAGGGAAAATTCTTTTTTACATCCCAAACGACTTCTTCAGGGCTAAAAATTATAAACAAATTATTTGGGTTAAAAACCAAAAAGCTCAAACTTCATGATTGAATAATTTGAAAAGATCCCAGATAAAGAACCAAAAATATAAAAGCACTAATCCCATGAGAGGAAAGCACTAATAGCTAAATAGAAATTTAATTTATATTAAAAAAAAATGTATTTTGTAAGTTAGCGCCGCTTTTGCGTCAAAGATTGACGCAAACGCGGCGCAAAAAAAGTATAAATATGGGCCTGCGTTTTACTGTGGCTAGGGGCATAGCTTCCATTGATGCAGCAGGTGCAGTGGCACCGGGGCCCAGAGGCTCGAGGGGCCCACTGATCCCTGATAATGGCTGTGCTTTGTAATTCAGACAGCATATGGTGTGATCGGCATGTGCGGATTGGGAGGTGAGGGCTTAAAGTAAGAGATAAATAGTTTTCACAGTAGCAGATTAACATGGACTATTCCGGGCCAAAACTGAAGGCTATACACAACTATGTGATGGGTCACACATGGACATCAATTAATTTATGGACAACCAGGTGTAGCAGCTGTGACCCCTAACTTGTCCTACGACCACCCTGGCACACACAGCATGTGCTAGCTGTCCTCAGGGTTCATGAAGACAGTGTCACGAAGAGCAACACAAGTCCTAAATAATCATTTGCAAAGCAATGGGTCTCGTGTTTGCTTGAGTTAGAGCTATTAGCGTCGTAAATTCCCAAATGTACTATTCTTGCCACATAAATTGAAAATGAAAAGTAATACAGTTGACATAAGTGAGCTGATTCAAAGTGCCACGGCCGCCATGAGCATGAGCGTGAAGGAGAGGCATGGCCGCCATGAACATGAGCGTGAAGGATAGACACAAAAGGAAAACAACGTTTGCTCACAGTCAAACGCATCGGCAATCATGCAATTATTTATGCAACATGGTCGGTGTCCAAGGAAGTAACAAAACCACCCCAAGTGGGGCAAATGTAAAGCATTTACCAATGATAACAAACGATTTTTGAAAGGTAAGCTAAGAATGAGTGATGGTGATGGGCATTCTGTGGGTATGGTTAACCCCTCGGGTGCCTGGGAAGAGGTGGTTACGTCCTCGGCTGTGGCACTCAGGCGTCCCAATCTATACAATTTATTCCCTCTGGGACTCGTTTTAGGCCAATTAATCTTTTGACCCTGATTGAAGACACCTTAAGACGAGATAGCTGATCAACATGTCAATCAACAAGTCAATAACGTCATCAATAAGACTCGGAAACCACCATGACCTTTCAGTCATGAATAACCACACCAATTTAGTACGATTTATTAAGTTTATTCCCTATTGATTACAATTCTACTAGCAAGTTTATTAGCCTCAAGATCATGAAACACATCAACATTGTCATAATATGGCAACTCGAATAAGATTTCATTAAGGCAAAGATCACGAACACTAGAACATAACACAACGTCAACATTGGTTAACCTTAGCAGAGTATCATTAGCACGTCATTTAACAAAGCATTGATTCAGTCATTTGTCTATTTGCGTCTGTTTAGTGAACGCCTTTACTAACCTCGGCTTCATGCAAAACAATTTAGTAACACCAATTTGTAAAACATCTCACTATGGTCTCTGTCAAAAGAAGCAGTTGGTACCTAGAAAGGAAAGGCAAACAGACAATTACAATTTCATCATCATATAGTTACCCTCCATAATGGGTCAGTATACAGAGTCAACTTCGTCCTCAGGACAGCAGTTGATTCGCCATCAGCCAGGTTCAGCAAGACAGGGTAAGTAGGGACACTTCCCTCATAAGGAGGAAAAGTGTGAAACGGGCAGAGTAAGGGTGAGGATGGTTTGAAAAATCAAATCGCAAAGTCTTTAAGCAAAGTGACAAAGTCTCTGGGTAATATCAAAATTTGCAATGGTATCTCCTAATGGCTCCTTGTGTCAAAGGTTTTTATCCCTTTTCTGTTGTACAGTCCCCTAATTTCTGATTGGGTAGGGTTGGCACCCCACTATCTTCCTCCAATAGGTTCTCTGTGGTACTATCAAAATTGTTACCCCATAACAGTTCTCATGTAGTTTATTGGTTCTTGTGATTGACGTCTTCAGCGGGTAGAATGTCCGGTATGATTTCATACTCTCGTGGTCCTTTTGCATCTCTAGTCAGTGGTTCCATTGTCTATACCGGTCCAGGAGACCTTGTACCTGTAACAAGTCTACACTGTTGCATTCAGCAAAAATGTTTCCTTGAGCAAGTCGAATTTCATGAGAACGGATCTACTATGGTTACACTCATCTTCTAGCTTTTGGAAAAGTACGAGTACATGTCCTTCAGCAAGTCAGCACACTGCACGTTAGAAAAATACATTTAATATGAATCCGGGCAGCTAGGCCTCGACTCATGCTAACTAAAGCCTAGTGAATTTATTAGCAAAACCTCTACATATAACTCTTAATATTAGTGTAAAATCATTCATTAACGTATCATTATTACATCATTAGTCAATATAATTAATCATCGTATACATTGACGGCCACTCCCCATGGGTACATTTCAGGTGCACGTTTAGCAAAACACATTAATACATTTTCTATGCGATATTATTATGCATTAGTTCATAAACATTTCATGTTAATTTTGAGTACAAGAGCTACGCTCCCTCAATCCCTCCTCTGATGACACTTGTCATCACACAAAACCTTTCCCTTCCCAAACTTTCACTTCCTTAGTCCACGCATTTCAATTTCTTCTCTCCTTTGTGATTTTCCCCAAAATTCTTTTAACATTTTCTCCTTTTTCTTTTCTTCTTTCCTTTTATTGCGTTTTGCCAATTTTCTTTTAATTCTTTTACTAATTTTGCATGATAACCATAGTCCTAATAAACATGCTAGAACAATCAATGTACCCCATATTATTTTTGCAAGTATCCCATTCCAAATACTACTAAACCAATTCCCCATTTTAGCAATTCCTTTTCCAACCTTTTCCCAAACTCCAGGTTCCTTCAGCTCCTTCAAATCTGTACTGTCTCTGGTTAGGTTAGTAAGCATACCCCTAATCTTATTACTAATATCAGGAATGAATGCACAACAGTGGCGCTCATTAAGCATCTTACAGACTCCGTCACTCTTCGCTAAAAGAATGTCTAAAGCAAGCCAGTTTTGAAGAGTCATAGCCCTCTCCGCAGCAAGTTCAGTATCCATCAGGAGTATAGCCCCTGTGAAGTTTGTCAGCATGTTATCCACAATAGTAGACAACTTTCGAATCTTTATGGAGTTTAAGATAACCCCCACTGAAGGAATTATGGCTCCAAATATGTCACCTACGACAGCCGACGCTGTCTCTCTCTTTTGTCTAGTATGATGTAATTCAGACATTTTAGGAAATTTCTTTAGGTCATCAAATTGGTAGATCTTTTGGAAAACTATTCCCAAATAAAATGTCCCATACCATACCTTTGGAAGACGGTAATAAGCATTAAGTCCACATATGTAATAAATCCCAGGGATCGCTGGATCCTGTCCATTTAACATGAATGTCCACTTACTCTGAAATAAAAACACATCTGCACTCACTCGTTCCCACAAATAAAGTATCGTGATCAGATTTTGGCCTATATATACAAAGCTTTCCTACGTGTAATGCATCTATAGCTAATTTTCCCTGTGTCTTTATTGCACTATAAGCATAATCATTTGCAAACGTTGGTTTTTCTATTCCCTTTTCTAGCCTGTCCTTTAATGCCTTCCGTTTATCATCAGTGTGATCTAAGAAACTCTTCTCTACAGGCGTTAGTGAGCGGGTTAGATTATTGCGGTGCGCATAAGCTGTCCAAAATGTCAGTGTTGGCTCAAAGAAACCCCTAACTATTTTTATGTTGTGTTCCTTAGCTATTTTATTTACGAACTCAATTACAGGCACAAAAGAAAACACTACATCTAGATTAGAATAGAAGTATTGAACATGTTCTTGATCATAGAATCTTTTTAATAGCAAACTACAGCTTATTCCCTTCTTGCACTGATGAAGGAATCTTCGTGCACACATAGCAATTTTTCGCATCCATTGTGTCAACATACTCATTCAACAAGCGATAGAAGACATTAGTAGATAGTTCCCTTTTCGAATTAGTTCCCTCATGGAAATATTTTGTATCCTGCTCAAACCTCTCCCATGGTGTTACTGTAGCAGTTTCAGGAGTCGAAGCATTGTTAATCGCACTCTTATCCACCAATGGCATTCCCACAATCACACCTATAATTATTATTGCACATACAATACCCAATATAACACTTAACCAACCATGCATCCTACCCCTATTATCATTATTTCTAATGTTACTCATGACCTGTAAAGAATCAGAAAGCAGAATAATATAAAGCAAACAATCAACTTGAGGAGATTTTAAAGCTCTCCTTTTTTTTTTTTTTTTCTTGTGCAAAGTCTCTTTCTTGGCAAGTATTTACAGCGTTTCACTCACTCCCAGGACCCTTTGTCAAATCAGGTTTAGCAGCATGTCATAATCGTTTTTTCAGAGTCAATTCAGGTTAACAGTGTCACATCCGGTAATTTATCAATCTCTTTTCTCAGGTTTCTCTCTCTATATTTAATTTCAACTTAACACAGTCTCTTTCGATGGTTGAATTCAGGTGCCTTAGTATTGACCTGGAATTTCTCGATCAAAACAGAATGCTAAGAATTCTTGTTGCCACTCAGCTGATGTTGCATACACCCATTCAGGACCTGCGTACCTCCTGTTTGCAACTCTTTTTCTTTTCAGCTTGCGATCACCCTGTAACTCTCCTTCACTGAGATCTTCTTTCCTGCTTGTGTCGACTTCTTCCTCTATTGTTTCATTAGGGATCACTCTTTCCTTTGCAGCTTGTGGCTCCGGCCAGTTATCTCCTTTAAGTGTTTTCTTACTGCTCGGCTTTTCAGGATGTTGAACAGTGCCCTCCTCTTGTGCTATGATGTTTTCTCTTGATGGATCTGCAAGCGGCTCAAGAGGAGTCAGAACACTTTGACCTCCTTCTACCTCACCTCCTTCGCCTTCAGGGTCTGTTAAGGGCTCAACTTCAAACCCGTATCCGTCTGCTTCTGGGAGAACCTCTTTCTGGGTCGGTTCTCCTGGTGCCTCGGTTGAGATAGGCTCACTGTCACCCCTATGGATCTCGTTTACTGCTTTAGTGACTAAGCCGTCCTCAACGGGCTCTCTTTCAGTATCAGTTCCCCTTTGATTACTCTCCGGCCCTGAGACTTCCTTTTCTGCAGCTGTTGTTTTGGACAATTCAAGTTCCTCATCAGTTGGACGCGTCACCTTCTTTGTGTGACTGGCATGGATCCAATTTGAATCCTGCACACTTCACAGCAGTAGTAGTCATCAGTATTACTTGATATGGCCCCTTCCAACGTGGCTCCAAACACGACTTCCTCACGTGTTTCTTGACAACAACCCAATCACCGGCTTTCAGGTTATGACCTGGATCACTTATCGGTGGCAATGTGGTAGCTTCCACCTGGTGAGAGAAAGAGCGGACCACGTCAGCCAGACCCTTGCAGTAGTCCAACACCATATCATCCGTGATATTCACAAGAACATTTGTAGGCACTGCGGGCAATCTCATAGCTCGGCCCATAAGAATCTCATGAGGAGACAGTCCTGTTTTCTTGTCAGGTGTGTTTCTCTTTGACATCAGCACTAAGGGCAGTGCATCTGGCCATTTCAAATTTGTGGCTGTGCACATCTTTGCCATTCTCGACTTCAAGGTACCAGTCATCTGCTCCACTAGTCCTGATGCTTCAGGGCGGTAGCTACAATGCAACTTCTGTTCAATGTTCAATGCAGCACACAAGAGCTTAATCACCTCATTGTTGGAGTGACTTCCTGTGATGGGTCGAACCAGTCCGACCCACACTCTGCTCTTGCTTGTGCTGTCGCTGCCCCTGACAACATGGAAGCGGCCCCGGAAGACGGCCTTCCCATTGGTTCCCTGCCGCCGCCGCGGGAAATTGGGATGGTCAAAAAGAGGTTTCCTCCCTGTCACGGGGAGAACGACGGGATTCGGAGCTGGAGTTTGAGAGAGCTGACAGGAGGAGAAGAACGAAGGACGACGGAAGACGCAGACCCGGAAGATGCCGAAACTGCTCTTCGGAAGAGCGAGCCGAAGCTGGGATTCGGAACCGTGGAGACCCGTTGCAGAGACGAGGACCGCTGGCCCCGGGGAGCACGCGAGTGAGCCGCCACGCTTCAGCAGAAGCGTGGCCAATCCAGGTACAGGAGTACGGGACAGGGAGAAAGGAGCGGGAGGTGGGAGGAGACAGGTAAAAGAAATCACGGGCACTGCACTACGAGCACGGGGAAAAGGGGGAGGGAAGAGGAGTAAGCAAACCAGAAGGAAATAAGTGTAAGAACTGGATATAAGGAATATAAAGAAGACAAGGAGTCAAGAGAAGCCAAGGGAAACAAAAGGAACAGACCAAGGAGCAAAGAAAGGACAAGGACATTAGAGAGACCAGTGCACATAAAATATTGCAGACAAAGAAAAGGAGAGACAAGAGAACAATACAAGGGAGTAAGAGAAAGGAAAAGAAGAGAACTCTCGCTAACACCAGGGCAGAGGGGAAGACAGGAAAAGAGACTAAAGAACGTCTAAGAGGAGACAGCAAGGAGAGTAGAAGAAAAGAAAGATAGGGAAACCCGGTAGTGAGAAAACAGAGTGGAGAGCAGAGATAGAGAGAAAAGGGAAAAGAGGAAGGCGAAAAACCACACACTTACCGTATCTATTCTTCTCTGTTCCCACGCGCTTCCCGCGAGGCCTCTGGAAGAGAAGGAAAGAAGATGACGAGACGTAGCGGCCAGAAGGAAAAGACATTTAAACCCTCCAACCAAAAAAAAACCTATCCAACTACAACATTATTTATTCTGTCAAAAGACCAATAAAGGCAGCTTACCTAAAACAAAAACCAAGCAGTCTGGTGTCGTCGATCGGCCAGCCTCGTACACTTCCCCTATCTGATTCTAAAGAGATCAGAAACCTGAAACGTGGTTTCAACTCTCTAAGCAGCAGCTTTGCTACTTTGAGACTGTCATTCCCACGTGTAGGGTAGGCTTCAATCCAGTGACTGAAAATGCACACAATCACCAACACGTACCTCAGACCTCCACATACAGGCATCTCTATAAAATCCATCTGCATTCTGCTAAATGGACCTCCTGCTCTCCCAATGTGGCTCAAATTCACCACGGTCCCTTTTCCTGCATTCATCTGCTGACAGATAATGCACCTGTGACATTTAACTTATGCAGCTTGTCTGAATTTTGGATTGAACCAATCGACTTTGAACAACCTGATCATTGCGTCTCTCCCAACATGTGCTTGACCATGGTAGAACCTCACAAACTGTGACAAAAGACTGTTTGGCAAAACCATTTTCCCCTTCTCTGAAACCCATAAATCATCAGATCTCTGTATGCATTGCATTTTGAGCCAAGAGCGTTTCTCTTCCTTGCTGGCACATCCCTGCAATGATTTTAACTCATCTAATGTGTCAACCACCCTTAATGCAAAACTTGAGAATGTTTCATTTTCAGTTTCGGGTAACAATTCCCACTGGTCTTGAAACGATATACAGTTCAATGCACAAAACCTTGCGACTTGATCTGCATATCCATTTCCCATTGACACAAAGGTGGTCATTACAACCCTGGCGGACGGTGATAAAGCGGCGGTAAGACCGGCAACAGGCCGGCGGAAATTCTTTTGCTATTACGACCATGGCAGGAACCGCCAACGAAGACAGCCACTTTAACACTCCGACCACCACGGCGGTACAAACAAACAGCTTGGCGGTCACTGCCAACAGACAGGCGGAGGACAATGTAACGCCCACACTATTATGACAGGCCAATCCGCCACCTTTTCCGGGGCGGATTCACTGCGGATAAAAACACGGCGGAAACAGGAATACCGAAGGAAAAATGCTCACCTCTACACACCCCATGAGGAACGAGGACGCCATGGATCCGGAACTCCAAATTCTACCTGCAATAGTCTTCCTGCTCCTCTACCAGGAGCACGAACGCCGGCGGCGAAGACCACGGTGAGTACTGCACCTACGACACAGGGGAGGGGGAGAGAAAAAATAGGGACATACACATGCAACAGCCCCACCCTCACCCACTACAACACACACACTAATGCATTTCAATATATCACAGTTACACCCTCCAAGCCCCCCGGAAGAATGCAAAGACAATAGAAAATGAGTGTAACCATTGTAATATATTAAAAGCAAGGAGGCAGAAATATATATATACACCATGTACAAAATATATACCAAGCATAGTAGTCCAGGTAGTGTCTAATAAAGTCAGTGGAACACTGGGACCACACGGTATGGGTGAGGCCCACACAAGATCCCCGACCATGATGGAGAGAACACTGCAGGGGCATCAGAGAGCAACTAAACAGACACCTCAGTGGGAGGGAAAAGGGGGGCACCTCAGCCGCTTGAGTGCACGATGCCAAATCCACGAGGGGGCCACATGCCCACTGTTCCATCCTGGGGAGTGCAAAGCCACAGTCTCTCAAGTCTCTACAGTGGGTGGTTTGCCCACTGTTCAATCCTGGGGAGTGCAAAGCCACAGTCTCACAAGTCTCTACAGTGGGTGGTTTGCCCACTGTTCAATCCTGGGGAGTGCAAAGCCACAGTCTCACAAGTCTCTACAGTGGGTGGTTTGCCCACTGTTCAATCCTGGGGAGTGCAAAGCCACAGTCTCTCAAGTCTCTACAGTGGGTGGTTTGCCCACTGTTCAATCCTGGGGAGTGCAAAGCCACAGTCTCTCCAGTGGATGACAGTCTCCACTGGTTCTGGAGGGGGCATGGTGCCCACAGTGCTTCATCCTGCTAAGGACAGAGGTAGTGGATGCCTTTCTCCACTGGTTCTGGAGGGGGCATGGTGCCCAGAGTGCTTCATCCTGCTAAGGACAGAGGTAGTGGATGTGATACTCCACTGGTTCTGGAGGGGGCATGGTGCCCAGAGTGCTTCATCCTGCTAAGGACAGAGGTAGTGGATGCCTTTCTCCACTGGTTCTGGAGGGGCTTTGTGCCCAGAGTGCTTCATCCTGCTAAGGACAGAGGTAGTGGATGCCTTTCTCCACTGGTTCTGGAGGGGGCTTTGTGCCCAGAGTGCTTCATCCTGCTAAGGACAGAGGTAGTGGATGCCTTTCTCCACTAGTTCTGGAGGGGTCATGGTGCCCAGAGTGCTTCATCCTGCTAAGGACAGAGGTAGTGGATGCCTTTCTCCACTGGTTCTGGAGGGGGCTTTGTGCCCAGAGTGCATCATTCACCCCGTGACGGACTCAGTTGCGTCAGTGCCCTTGCCGCTCATGGGCCAGCGGTGCTTGAGATGGCGGTGCCCTGTTCAGCGGTGCCCTGTTCAGCGGTGCTTGAGACGGCAGTGCCCTGTGCAGCGTGGCTTGAGACGGCGGTGCCTTGTGCAGCGGTGCTTGAGGCGACGGTCTCCATTGCAGGGACTCAGCTGCTGGCGGTCCTTCATGGCCCAGCGGGGCTTTTGATGGCGGTCCTTCATGGCCCAGCGGGGCTTGTGCTGGCAGTCCTTCATGGCCCAGCGGGGCTTGTGCTGGCGATCCTTCATGGCCCAGCGGGGCTTTTGCTGGCGGTCCTTCATGGCCCAGTGGGGCTTGTGCTGGCGGTGGCCTCCTGGGCAGCTGGGCCTGTGCTGGCGGTGGCCTCCTGGGCAGCTTGGCCTGTGCTGGCGGTGGCCTCCTGGACAGGTGGGCTTGTGCTGGCGGTGGTCTCCTAGGCAGGTGGGCTTGTGCTGGCGGTGGCCTCCTAGGCAGGAGGGCTGGTGCTGGCAGTGGCCTCCTGGGCAGGTGGGCTGGTGCTGGCGGGCCTGTCCTGGGCAGGTGGGCTTGTGCTGGCGGTGGCCTCCTGGGCAGGTGGGCTTGTGCTGGCGGTGGCCTTCTGGGCAGTTGTCTGGTGCTGGCGGGCCTGTCCTGGGCAGGTGGGCTGGTGCTGGCGGGCCTGTCCTGGGCAGGTGGGCTTGTGCTGGCGGTCCTGTCCTGGGCAGCTGGGCTTGTGCTGGCGGTCCTGGGCAGCTGGGCTGGTGCTGGAGGTGGCCTCCTGGGCAGCGGGGATGATGGCGGTCTTCTCCGCCATGCTGCTCTTCCCAGACTTGCCGGGTTTCTTGTGGCCCTTCCCCACCTTGGAAGGTGTCACAGCTGACTCCACACTCCCACTGGGACCCCTGGGAGCGGCTTTAGTGGTTGGAGTCTTCCCCCTCTCCCGCTGGGCACTGGCCAACTTCTGATGCTTCACAGGTGCGGTACTGTCTGTGCTGTGGCTCCGTGCAACACTGGCTGCCCTGGTGGCTGGTGCACTCCAGATTCCGGTGACTACAGGCACCACTGGTCCTGGAGATGTTGTGGCTGAGGTGCTAGTTCGGGACCAAAGAGACGGACGGGGTGGGGGAGGTGTGGGAAAGAGGTCAAGGTTGGACAGGAAAAGTTTTTTTGACACACTGGGACGGGTAGCTGGAGGGGATTTGGGAGTGGAGGAAGAGGTGGTGGTTGTAGGAGGTGTTCGTTTGCTGACTTTGGGTGAAGGTGCATGAGCTGGAGGCTGTCGTGAGGTGGATGGCTGTTGGGTGGGTGTGTGCCTGCGTTTGTGTATCTTGGGAGGTGGCGTCACAGACACACTGGGAGAGGACACAGGGGACGTGTGAATGGTAGTGGGGGTGGTGACTGCACGTGAGTGGGGTGTGGTGGTGGGTGTGCTGGAGAGGGACGTAGTGGCTGTAGAGGTAGTGCATGCAGGTGTGAGTGTAGACGAGACAGGGAGGGAGGAGGGAGATGAGGAGTAGGGGGACACAGTGGAGACAGTGGATGTTGGTGTGTCTGCATGTGTGTGATGCTTGCGTGAGTGCCTGTGGGATGTGTGGTGCTTATGTTTGCCTGAGCTTCCCTTGTGTGTTGACGTGTGTGCATGCTGGTCTGTGGGTGTGCTTGTGATAGGCTGAGGTACAGGGGATTGGGTCGGGGTGGAGGAAGTTGGAGGGGGGAGGCTAGACACAGGGACAATGGCTGCCATCAGTGCTGAGGCCAGAGTCTGAAAAGCTCGCTGAAGGGCCGCCTGACCAGAATGAATGTCCTCCAGGAATGCACTTGTTTGTTGCAATTGCCTTTCTACACCCTGGATGGCATTCAAAATGGTAGACTGCCCAACAGTGAGGGACCTGAGGAGGTCAATGGCCTCCTCACTGAGGGCAGCAGGGGTGAGTGGGGCAGGGCCTGAGGTGCCTGGGGCGAAGGTGATGCCCACCATCCCGGGTGAGCGGGCACATGGCGAAGGCTGAGGGGCTGCTGGGAGGGCAGTGCTGGAAGGGGTGGTGGCGGCTGTACCTGTAGATGGGGGTGGCACAGATGTTGTTGCCACCACAAGGGAGCTCCCATCAGAGGACGAGTCCGTGTCACTGGTCTCAGCTCCTGTCCCCGCCGTGGAGCTCCCCTCGCACTCCGTCCCACTGGTGAAGTCCGAGTCCGTAGTGTGGCACTCCATGGCCATGTGGGTTGCAGCCCCCTGGTGCTCCGGTGCCACTGCTCCTCCGCCTGATGATGCGAATGCACACAAGAACAGGGAGACCACAAAAAGGGGGGGACGACAGAAGAAAGACATGTTGAGTGCATGCATTACTGCTACCGTTGGTGGACACGACAGACGCAGAAGCCCCCTGCACTACGCCGCGCTCTTGGGCTCCACTGTTCAATTCCTGGGAAATGGCCTACAAGGCTATGGACGACATCTGCACACATAGATGACACAGGGGCATGACTAGGTGTACTTGGCACTCTACAGAGGTGGGGTGGGGTGCCACATGGCCTGCCTTACGGAGGGACCTTGCCTACGGAACTCGCCCTGGCCTAGGGAAACCCACAGCCCACCTCCCCCACCCGGACCCCTCCACTGCGCGCAAAGTCAGCAGAATGAGAGTGTACTCACCCCCTTGTTGCTGCTGTGATGCCCTCAAGCTCCCATCCAACTCCGGGTAGGCCACGGCCAGGATCCTGAACATCAGGGGGTCATGGTGCGACGGGCACCCCTCCCACGTTGGGAGGCCATCCCCAGCTGAGCCTCCGCCGTCTTCTTGCTCCAGTGGCGAATGTCCTCCCATCTTTTCCGGCAGTGGGTGCTCCGTCTGTGATAGACCCCCAGGGTCCGGACGTCCTTGGCGATGGCATGCCAAATATATTTTTTCTGGTGGGCGCTGACCTACATGAAATGTACAGGGGGAAGAGTAAGTTATTACCAACTGCACCATCAAAGTGATTGGCCCCCATCCCTACCCTTGCCATTTGGCACATTCATTCACTGTCGTTTCATGCACGCCGCACTCTCCCCCCTTCCCTCTTACATCCAGCCCTCTCCACACAGGCATAGCCAATACATCATGCTCCCTGTGTACTTACCTGTTAGTCTGGATGACCGTAGAGTAGCGTGTACTGGGGGAGGACCCCATCCACGAGTTTCTCCAACTCCTCAGATGTTAAGGCAGGGGCCCTTTCCCCAGACACTCAAGCCATTGTCTCTTCCAGACCGAGGTCACAGCAGCACTTGCAGTGTAGGTCCTCTCCTGTCGAAGATCAGGTATCGAGTGATTGAACAGATAGAAAATGGCGGTCACGTCCGCGGCCGTGCGTACCGTCACCGCCGGCGTACATCGTCATTGGCTCCTGGGAACCATAGGGTCCAATGTTTACCAATGCAGCATTGCGCTGCGGTCTTCGACCGCCTACCGCAACAGTGTACAACGCCAGCGCAGTTACCTCACATCCCATTGTCCCACTTTAGAGGTCAAGCAGCCGCCATTTCAGGGGCCCACATGGCCTCATTTTCAACTACGTCACACATACCTAGACCTAGACTCAACACACATACAGGCCACTTTTTGTGTATGAATGGTGTTCTGTGTAAACTGTGGGTACGTACCTCTGAGTTGTTTGACCCTGTGCTCGCTGTTGTCCTTCATAGGCACCGTCCGCTGGGACATGTGAGGAGATGGCGGCATCCTCCAGTGTACCGACCGTTGGTGGACCTGTCGACAATGGAGGAAAGACATGTGATTATCACATACAGGCTTGACCGTGCCACAATCCAGGAACTGTGTACCCAGTTGGAGCCAGACCTGATGTCAGCAATCCGCCATCCCACAGGAATCCCCCCTCAAGTGCAGGGGTTGTCAGTGCTCCATTTCCTTGCAAGTGGGTCATTTCAAACAACAGTAGCCATAGCATCAGGGATGTCCCAGCCTATGTTTTCCAACGTGTTGTCCAGAGTGTTGTCTGCCCTACAGAAACACATGCAGAGCTACATTGTTTTCCCTCAGGTGGAGGATTTGCCTACTGTGAAAGGTGATTTCTATGCCCTGGGACATATACCCAACATCATAGGTGCCATTGATGGGACCCATGTGGCTTTGGTACCCCCCACAGGTGTATAGAAACCGGAAGAGTTATCATTCAATGAATGTACAGATGGTATGTTTGGCAGACCAGTACATCTCCCATGTGAATGCCATGTTCCCTGGCTCAGTGCATGACGCCTACATCCTGCGGAATGGCAGCATCCCTTATGTGATGGGTCAACTCCAGAGGCACTGTGTGTGGCTATTAGGTGAGCACCTGGAAGCAAGACAGTGGGAATGGTTGTCTGGGTCTGGGGATATCCCTACAGGTTAGTGTGTGACAAACAGTTGTCCCTCGCCATTTGAAGGTGACTCTGGTTACCCCAACCTGTCATGGCTACTGACCCCAGTGAGGAATCCCAGGACAAGGGCAGACGAACGCTACAATGAGGCCCATGGGCGAACTAGGAGGGTGATCGAGCGGACCTTCGGCCTCCTGAAGGCCAAGTTCCTTTGCCTCCATATGACAGGTGGATCCCTATTCTACGCACCAAAGAAGGTGTGCCAGATCATGGTGGCCTGCTGTATGCTTCACAACTTGGCTTTGCGACGACAGGTGCCTTTTCTGCAGGAGGATGGTCCAGATGGCGGTGTTGTGGCAGCTGTGGAGCCTGTGGACAGTGAAGACGAGGAAGCAGAGGAAGAAGACATGATCAACAGGGACTCAGTGATCCAGCAATATTTCCAGTGAGACACAGGTAAGAGTACAGACCTGCCTACTACATGTACTTAAACACTACTGCCTCTCTACTGTCTGTCGTTTTCACCCAGTGTATGGTCACTGAGTTGTCGCTTTCCCTTACGATTTCACAGATGGGGTCCCACTGTGTGACATCTGCTTAGATTCCTCATGGACTAGAGCTGTGTGACATAGGTATGTTGACATTACAATTGAAAGAGCATTTTGTCACTGTAATTGCTAATGCACTATTTCGAAATCACAGACAGACTCCAGATTGTTTTGTGCTTTAAGTGTGTTTATTTAAGTGCTCAATATTGGAGGGGGTAGTAAAATGGTGAGGGGTGATGGCGGAGGAATGTCCATGGCGGAGTCCAGTCTATTAGTCTCACACGCGCATTGCCCATATGGGCATAGGAAGTGGAGCTGGGGCAGTTTAAGTATGGACAGGGTGACAAAGTGGGACAGTAGGATGACAATCAGGGTGGTCTCATTTCTTGGCGGGGGTCTTGGCATCGTGCTCTGTCTTGTTCCTGGATCTCAGGGACCGTTTGTGGGGTGGTTCTCCCTCTGCAGGGGCTGGGGTGCTGGTGTGGTGGTCCTGTGGCGGGGCGTCCTGTCCACTAGCGCCGGCGGAGGTGGTGGGCAGTTCATCGTCCATTCCAGTGTCAGGGGCCCCTTGTAGTGCCACAGTGTCCCTCCTGGTGTTGAGTACTACATTCAGCACCCCTACGATGGTGCCCAGGGTGGAGCTGATGGTTCTGAGTCCCCCCCCCATGTACTGTTCCTCCTGCAGGCGCTGGGTCTCCTGAAACTTGGCCAGTACCGTTGCCATCGTCTCCTGGGAGTGATGGTAGGCTCCCATGACGGAGGAGAGGGCCTCGTGGAGAGTGGGTTCCCTTGGCCTGTCCACCCCCTGTCGCACAGCAGCCCTCCCAGTTCCCCTTTGTTCCTGGGCCTCCGTCCCCTGGACCTTGTGCCCACTACCACTGCCCCCAGGTCCCTGTTGTTGTTGGGGTGGTGGGTTTGCCTGGGTTCCCTGTAGTGGTGGACACACAGCTGATTGACATGTCCTGGGGACGGAGGTATGAGCTCGCTGGGTGGGTGCGGTGCTGGTGTTTCCAGAGGGGGGAAGCTCTGTAGTGGCCTGTGACTGTGTGAGGGGAACCGACTGTCCCGAGGTCCCCAATGGGCCGGGCTGGTCATCTAGATCCAGTTGGACAGAGGTGCTGTCATCACTGTGGGCCTCTTCTGTTGGTGGTGTGGAAATGTGTGGACCCTCCTGTCCGGTGACGTTGGGTAGGGGTCCTGCAGGGGTATAAAAGGATGTTTATTACATCTGTGTGTGGCGTGGTGTGCAATGGGTGGGTGACCGTGTACCCCAGTGCTTGCATTCCTGTGTGGGACCTTGTGTGATGATGGTTTAGGGGGGTGTATGGGTATGTGCAGTGGGCATGCTTTAGTGATGGGTGTCTATGCTTTGTTGTTGCATGCAGGGCTTGGTGTTGGGATGTGTGGTTTGTGATGTTGGGACATATGTGAGGAGTTGGAGTGCTGGGGGTGAGGGTGAGGGTGGGGGTATGTGCTGGCATGCAGGTAGGGTGGGGGATGTAATAGTTAAGATTTGTCTTACCAGAGTCAATTCCTCCACCTACTCCTGCGAGGCCCTCAGGATGCAGAATCGCCAAGACCTGCTCCTCCCAAGTTGTTAGATGTGGGGGAGGAAGTGGGGGTCCACCGCCAGTCCGCTGAACTGCCAGGTGGTGGCTTGAGACCACGGAATGCACCTTCCCCCGTAGGTCGTTCCACCTCTTCCTGATGTCCTCCCGATTTCTTGGGTGCTGTCCCACTGCGTTGACCCAGTCCACTATTCTTCGCCATAGCTCCATCTTCCTTGCAATGGAGGTGTGCTGCACCTGTGCTCCGAATAGCTGTGGCTCTACCCGGACGATTTCCTCCACCATGACCCTGAGCTCCTCCTCCTCCGAGAACCTGGGGTGTCTTTGCCGTGCCATGGGGTGGTGTAGGTGATGTGTGGGGTGATAAGTGTGCTGATATGTAGTGGGGTGTTGTGTGAGGTGCGTGGAAGTTCTGTGGGTGATGGTGTTGTGTGCCTGTGGATGCTGTTGTTCTTGCTGGTGCTGTCTCTCTCTGGCTTTCGTTCGTGATTTGTTGTCGTAAGGGTTTGTGGGTGATGTGGGTGTGTGTTTTATTTTGTATTGAGTGTGTGGGAGTGGTGTGTGTATGTGTATCAGGTGTGTGTATTTCGATTTGTCCAATGTGGCTGTGTTTTGTAAATGTGTGTGTATTTTGAGCGCAGCGGTGTGTACCGCCAATGGAATACAGCGGTTGAAAGACCGCCGCGTGGATTCGTGGGTCATGATATTGTGGGCGTATTTCTGTTGGCGTGACGGCAGGGGATTTGTTTTCGCCAGTTTATCACTGACCTTTTGTGTGGCGGACTTGTGTGGGTGTCTAGATTTTGGCGGATTCAGAACTGTGGGTCATAATTGCTGTGGCGGAATTCCGCGGCGGTGTGTTGGCGGTCTTCTGCACGGCGGTAAGCGGCTTTTACCGCCAATGTTGTAATGAGGGCCAAAGTCTTGTGATTTAACATGAGCATTGCATTTCACCACGGCAATTTCAAGAGGTAACTGAATAGCGTGCAACAATTCCTTAATTCTTTCACCATTTTTCACTGGAGAACCAGAAGAGGTCAGAAAACCCATCTGTGACCATAATTGGCCAAAATCATGGACAATTCCAAATCCGTATCTGCTGTCAGTATAGATAGTGACTTTTAGGCTCTCAGCAGCGTGGCATGCCCTAGTAAGAGCAATTAATTCAGCCACTTGAGCAGGGTATACTCTTTCGAGCCAGGATGCTTCTAGAATACCAGAGATTGTACATGCTGCATATCCAGCTCTCAGTACTCCCACTGAGTCTCTCAGGCATGAACCATCAACAAATATAATGTAATCATTTTCTTCCAATTGTGTATCTTTAATGTTGGGTCTCGTTTTGGTGCACAGATCTGTTACCTCAAGACAATCATGTTCTGCCTCCTCAGCATCATCGATGTCTGCATTATCATTAGGAAGCAAAGTTACCGGGTTCAACACAGTACATCTCTTCAGGGACACATTTGGTGATCCCAGAATAATTGTTTCATACTTAGTAAGTCTCGCATTTGTCATATGCTGCGTCTTTGTTTGGGTCAACAGGATTTCAACTGAATGTGGGACCATTACTGTTAAGAGATGTCCCATCACTATACCTTCACACTGAGTGAGGCTTTGACCAACTGCTGCAACTGCACGCAAACAACCCGGTAAGGCTGCTGCGACTGGGTCCAAAGTAGCTGAAAAATATGCTACTGGGCAATTTACACCTCCATGGACCTGTGTCAGGATAGACAAAGAACAAGCATCACGTTCATGACAAAACAGTACAAAAGGCTTTGTGTAATCAGGCATACCTAAAGCTGGTGCCCTGCACATGCTTTCCCTCAGTTCCATGAATGCCTTCATCTCTTTCTCGGATATGGTTATGGCACCCGGCCATCCTGAATCACCTTGACAGTCAATCTTACCAAAGGTTTGGAGATATCCGAGAAGTTGGGGATCCACTGACTACAGTAGCCCACCATTCCCAAAAACATCCTAACGTCTCTCTTGGTTGTCGGAGGATTAATCTGCAATATGGCTGTCACCCTTTCTTTGGATATTTTCCTCGATCCTTTTTCAATCAGGTGACCTAAATATTTCACCTCTTTCTGACAGAACTGTAGTTTCTTTGGGGACACTTTGGCGGTGATTCTATCCGCGGCGGGCGGCGGTCGCCGCCCGCCATGCGGTTACCGCCAAATGACCACACCGCGGTCACAAGACAGCAGCGGCCATTCTGGCTTTCCCGCTGTGCTGCCGGGCGACCGCCAAAAGGCCGCCAGCCAGCACAGCGGGAAAGACCCAGCAACGATGAAGCCGGCTCCGAATGGAGCCGGCGGAGTTGCTGGAGTGCGACGGGTGCAGAAGCACCCGTCGCGAATTTCAGTGTCTGCTAGGCAGACACTGAAATTCTTTTTGGGGCCCTCTTACGGGGGCCCCTGCAGTGCCCATGCCATTGGCATGGGCACTGCAGGGGCCCCCAGGGGCCCCGCGGCACCCCCAACCGCCATCCTGTTCCTGGCGGGAGACCCGCCAGGAACAGGATGGCGGTAGGGGGTGTCAGAATCCCCATGGCGGCAGAGCGCGCTCCGCCGCCATGGAGGATTCTCATGGGCAGCGGGAGTACCGCCGACTTTCCGTTTCTGGCCGCGGCTGAACCGCCGCGGTCAGAATGCCCAGCGGTGCACCGCCAGCCTGTTGGCGGTGCTACCGCGGTCATTAGCCCTGGCGGTTTTTACCGCCAGGGTTAGAATGACCACCTTTATGTCTGTTCTTTCCCAAATGATTCAGTAAGGCAATAGTATCGTACCTGCAGTCATCTTTCGTTCTGGGCGCAATCAACAAGTCATCAATGTACTGTACTAGAGTCGAACTAAAAGGTAATTCTAATGACTCCAAGTCCTTCTTCAATATCTGATTGAAGATGGAAGGTGATTTAGAAAACCCTTGAGGAATTCAACACCAACTGTAAATCTTGTCCAGGAATTTGAAACTGAAAAGAAATTGGCTGTCCTCATGAAGAGGCAACGAAAAGAATGCTTGAGACAGGTCCACAACTGTGAACCATTCTGCATCACACAGAACCTGAAACATAATCACAGCTGGATTTGGCACTATGGGGCAACATTTTACCACAACCTCATTTATTTTTCTCAGGTCTTGAACAATTCGAACTTTCCCACAAGGCTTTTTCAGACCCATTATTGGTGAATTACATGGGCTGCTCATCACTTCTCTTAAGACTCCTTGTTTTATAAAGTCTGCAATTATCTGCATCACCTATATAAGGACATCTTGTGCCATATGGTACTGTGGTACCTGGGGAAACACTGCATTTGGCTTTATTTCTACCTTGACTGGTTCTACTCCTTTTATTAGTCCCACTTCCTTTCCTGTCAGGTCCCACACTTTCTCTGTCACTGTTCCCTGTAATTCAGCTGGTAAGTCAGTCACTGTGAACATCGGGAATAATGTTATTAATGGGTACTCCTCATTTGTGGTCTCCGCCTCTAGCTCTGAGATCTGACCATCGTCCCCCTTATCATCACTGTTTGTCTGCACTTCAATCCCTTCATTTGAACACCTCGTCTTACACAATAAGTCTTGTCCCAGTAGGGATACGGGACTCGAGTCACAGACTACAAATCTATGTAATCCCTGGAAGGTACCAATCTCAACTTGGACCGCATCTGTGATCAGATTTTTCAGGAACTGATTTGCCACTCCTACCACCCTTATGGTACGCCCCGAAAGTGGCAACTTCGGAACCTCTACACTTCTGACTGTAGAGCGTGTAGCCCCTCTATCAACTGGGAATGAAACCTTATGACCCATCACCTTTCCTTCTACAACAATCACGCGACCATTCATTGTTTATTCCATCCTCACCACGCAATGGAAACTGTTGTACTGTATTATTTTGACTCATTGTTTGACCTGTGACCTGTTGAGGAAGCATCACCTGCTGCTGTCCCATTGGAGCTAATAGTAACTGCATTTGCTGTCTAGGTACCATGGGAATCTGCTGTTGTACCTGCTGCATCTGTGCTGGTTGAACACGTGGCATTTGCATTCGTTGCATGGGCTGGAGACCCTGCATCTGCACCATGTTATTCTGGAAGTTCGGATTTTGACCTCTCACTTTTGGACCTCTCACATTTTGAAATGTGCTGACATCATTGCTTTGTTGAACAACACCATCCTGCACCACCATCATTGGGCACTCCCGCTTCCAGTGCCCCACACCCCTGCACGCGTGACATGGTAACACCTTTTTCATCCCTTGCACATCATTCTGAACCACAACAGTATTCAAATCTGGACCTCAGTTCATAAAACCTCCTCGACCTCGTCCTCGCGGTTCTGCCTGAAACATTCCATTTCCCTGCTGTTGCTGCTGTACCATCTGCTGTACTCTGTTTCCCTGCATCCCTGCTTGCGCAGCTTTAATTTGCATCACCATCACTTTCTCCTTCAACTTTCTCTGTTTCAGTTCAATCTCGTCACTACAGTATTTTGCATACTGCAACACCTCATCAATCGGCTTCGCTTGCCAACAGATCAAATGATTCTTAATCATCTGGCTAATCTCTGGTCTCAGCACTTCAACAAATCTGAACACAAGATGATTTATGTCTTTCGGCTCTATGACCTCAGTGCCACTATAGTGTTTGAATGCCTTCAACAACCTTTCATAGTAGGCATGTATCGACTCTTTGCCCTCCTGTGAGGTTCGATCAATCTTCTGCCAGTCAGTAACTTTCGGCGACACCTTCTGCTTCAAAAACTCAATCACCTTATGATAATACCTCATCACTTCAGAAGACGGTGCTCCAGTAATTTTATCCCTTGCTGGTTCTTCAGTCGGCCAATTCCCACCACTCTTGCACTCAAGCCACAAATCTGCTGGAACTATGATTTCAAACAAAGTATTCAAATCTTCCCAAAGACATTTTGCAAGCTTCACAAACTTGTCTGTCTGCTGGTACCACTCTATGGGCTTCTCCCTCAACCTGGGATAATCATTTGTGAATGACAGGATGTCACCTCTTGACCACGGTACATGGACTAGAACCCCTCCAGCTGTTTCTCTCATTGGTAACATTTTTATTGTCCCCGTGTCTGGTGCAGCTTTCGCCTGCTTTGGTTCCGGGCAGTCACCTTTCTCCTTATCTCTCTTCATTGCCCATCTGCCTTCCCACTTCTCTAATGCTCCCCAAATTTGATCACTCTGCAATATCTCTTTAAGATGTGCCTTTCATTCCGGTGGATCTCATGTGATCAAAATCTTTTGGTTCAAAATCTAACCTATAACTCCTCTTCAAATGCTTAGTATTGTCTAAGTCTATGCTGTATTTGTCTGCTAGGTTTGCCAACCTCTGAGGCACCTTGCTCACTTGTTTGGCTATTTTGGGACACAAATACCTCAATTCTGCTTCTGTGTATGACTCTAATCTGTTTACCCCGATCGTTCCTTCTACTAATTCTGTGGCTTCCACACCCAGCCTCACAAAATTTAGGTATTCCTCTCTTTCTGATCTCTCTGCAGACACTGAGGTAGTCTGCGGAGTGTTGAGCTTGTCTAACCACTCATTCAACTGTTGCGCTGTTAAGCCTTGCAACGAGACATTTCCAGACTGCACCATTGATGTCTGTGTCGGATTTGTACTCATTACCTGTGGGGTCAGTGTACCTAACTCTGCTTGCCTCATTGTCTCCAAAGGAACCCCAATCGGACTAAAGTCCAACAAGGATCTAGATCCTTCAGCTGTCTGCCCTCCCTGTGTTATTCCCTGCAAGTTTCCTGTGAGCCCTCCTCTTAGCTCCTCTTGGGTCATTACTCCCTGGTCACATTCGCTGGGCTGAACTTGCGCATACAGCAGTACTGGCGGACCAACAGTAATTGGCAGTGATATAGCAGCTGGTGTCTGTCCAACTCCCAAACACTGTGGAGCATTAACTCCCATAGCTTGATTCATCATGGGTGCTGAGGCTACTGACTGCGGACCTGTAACAGAAGTGTAACTCGGAACCACCTGTTGCTGCGGCTGAGGCAGCAATTGTGAAGTTGGCTCAAACTGCACTAACTTGGATTTCGTGTATACCGGATCAGGCGGCACCATCAAACTCGTAGTTGATTCTAATACTTGAACATCAGGATAGAACCTCTGAATTGGTGGTAGCTGCAACTGTATCTGCGTGTCTGGTGCAGTAGGTACACTAACGCCATTCTGTATCGGAACTGCATTACTTGTCTGGGCTATATTTATGATACCCTGATTTTGGGACAGATCTTCAGGACCCGCACTAGTATTTGGTCCATTATCACTCATGGCATATGGTGGCAGGCGATCATGTAACAACTGATTAAGAAATTCCTTGTTGTCTGAATCATCTGCATCTGCCCAGGACTTCTGAGTCTCTTTAGGCTTACTAGATCCCTTGTCCATCTTACAAGCGGCATTTTTCCCCTTTGTCTCGTTTTCTTGAGTTATTGCCGGAAACATCCTAATTCCATCGACTATTTCCCTTCTCCACATCTTGGTCTCATTATCCCATTTAGCTTCCGCTAGAGTCTTTTCTGCTCTTCTCACTCTCATCACAAACTTCTGTTGCCTATGTTGTATGGCCATTAAATTCCAGACTGATAATGCTTCATACTGAGCTGGTCTCGGAGGCGGTTTTTGCTGACTTAACACCCTCTGCAAATTTTCTAAAATTCTTATATTGAACGTTCCGTATTCCAGGAACACCAAACATCCCTCTTTCTCTGTTTTTTTGCACCATTGGTTTAGCCAAAGACATGGCACGACTCCCTTCTCCTTCATTACAATATAAGCCGGAGTATCCTCTGGCGGTGTAGGCTCCCCCACACTCGCTGTAATGTATGCATCTCCCCTCAAAGTACTCTTTAGAACCTTGAAAAACATCATTCTTTTAATCTTTTATTTGTTTAGAATCTAATCAGAAAGTGACTTTAATTCCCAGAACACTCTTCGCCTACCTTCTCAACCAATTGCCTCTCACGGACGGCTGCCAATCCGCGTGCGACCCCTCTCGGCAACTGACCTATCCCAGCTCAGCTCCAATGACGTCACACTCACACACACTGCAGCTGATAAAGTCTTGCGGCTTTTCTCCTCACACAGAAACTAAATGCAATATATTGCGAGCACCTTTAACAACAAAACCCCAAATTTGCCGGTTTACTACAGGAAGGGTAACACAATCGCTTCAGAACTTTATAGAGATTTCACTTGAAGCCTCAGCCGCCTCTCTCACCTTCTCAGCTCCCGCACTCGCAAACAGAATTCGACCCGCAAATCCTACTCTCGAATTGTCAATGGTTCGTTCTAGTGCACTTTAGAACTTGCCAAATCTCCATCGAAGGTTTCACTAACACAATTGACTCAAACTCGACTTGTCAACCACATCCGATTGACCTATTAAACCGCACAAATTACAACATAAACCAAGTGTCTCATTCACTTCTCAATATACTCCGGAGTCTTAGACCACGACGGGTCCGTACATCAACAACAACCACGTGGACAATTTTTGAGCACAAAGTGCCACATTCACATGAAGTTCGCCAACTTCCCTACTCTCATACTGCGGAGTACGCCCACTCCTACTAGAACATTACCTGGCCTAAATTCACACAAACTTCACAAATCACCTGCGATATGCATAAGCTGAGCAAGCGCGAATTCTACACCACACATGCTAGAATGCCGATAACATACCCAACTCACTTAGGCAGGCTCCGAGATTCCGGGAAAGTCATGCGGAATTTAGAGACACATCATACCTCCAATTTGCATTATTTTGAAAATACTTTTAAACAATGGTCCCTCGTCCTAGGGCCCCCAAAGGGCCAAACCGTCCTCTGCTACCAGAACTGACAACACGTCCTAATCTATATAATTTATTCACTCTGGGACTCGTTTTAGGCCAATGAATCTTTTGACCCTGATTGAAAACACTTTGAGACGAGATAGCTGATCAACATGTCAATCAACAAGTCAATAAGGTCATCAATAAGACTCGGAAACCACCATGACCTTTCAGTCATGAATAACCACACCAATTTAGTACGATTTATGAAGTTTATTCCCTATTGATTACAATTCTACTAGCAAGTTTATTAGTCTCAAGATCATGAACAACATCAACATTGTCATAATATGGCAACTCAAATAAGATTTCATCAAAGCAAAGATCACGAACATTAGAACATAACACGACATCAAAATAGGTTTACCTTAGCAGAGTATCATTAGCACGTCATTCAACAAAGCATTGATTCAGTCATTTGTCTATTTGCGTCCGTTTAGTGAACGCCTTAACTAACCTTGAATTAGCATTGGCATGTTGGGCTTCATGCAAAACAATTTAGTAACACCAATTTGTAAAACATCTAACTATGGTCTCTGTCAAAAGAAGCAGTTGGTACCTAGAAAGGAAAGGCAAACAGACAATTACAATTTCATCATCATATAGTTACCCTCCGTAATGGGTCAGTATACAGAGTCAATCTTCGTCCTCAGGACAGCAGTTGATTCGCCATCAGCCAGGTTGAGCAAGACAGGGTAAGTAGGGACACTTCCATCATAAGGAGGAAAAGTGTGAAACGGACAGAGTAAGGGTGAGGATGGTTTGAAAAATCAAATAGCAAAGTCTTTAGGCAGAGTGACAAAGTCTCTGGGTAATATCAAAATTCGCAATGGCATCTCCTAATGGCTCCTTGTGTCAAAGGTTTTTATCCCTTTTCTGTTGTACAGTCCCCTAATTTCTGATTGGGTAGGGTTGGCACCCCACTATCTTCCTCCAATAGGTTCTCTGTGTTACTATAAAAATTGTCACCCCATAACAGTTGTCACGTAGTTTATTGGTTCTTGTGATTGACGTCTTCAGCGGGTAGAATGTCCAGTATGATTTCATACTCTTGTGGTCCTTTCGCTTCTCTAGTCAGTGGTTCCATTGTCTATACCGGTCCAGGCGACCTTGTACCTATAACAAGTCTACACTGTTGCATTCAGCAAACATGTTTCCTTGAGCAAGTCAAATTTCATGAGAACAGATCTACTACGGTTACACTCATCTTCTAGCTTTTGGAAAAGTATGAGTACATGTCCTTCAGCAAGTCAGCACACTGCACGTTAGAAAAATACATTTAATATGAAAACGGGCAGCTAGGCCTCGACTCATGCTAACTAAAGCCTAGTGAATTTATTAGCAAAACCTCTACATATAACTCTTAATATTAGTGTAAAATCATTCATTAAAGCATCATTATTACATCATTAGTCAATTTCATTAATCATTGTATACATTGGCCGCCACTCCCCATGGGCACATTTCAGGCGCACGTTTAGCAAAACACATTAATACATTTTCTATGCGATATTATTATGCATTAGTTCAGAAACATTTCATGTTAATTTTGAGTATAAGAGCTACGCTCCCTCAGTTGCCAGGGACGTAACCACCTTGTCCTGCACCCGCCCCACGGGGAGCGCTAGTGCTCCCCCCATGGACCCATCCCCCTCTCATGGGCAGGGATGGAAGGGGAATTGCTTCCCCTTCCACCCTGCCTGCCCCCAATGACATCTGATGACGTCAGTGTGCAATCACGCGCTGACCTCATCAGAGGCCGCCCCTATCAGCTTCCAGCGCGATCGGAAGATAAATGCTCTACATTTCTCTTACGATCAGGGTTTGGGGGCAGGCAGAGGACATGAAAGGAAAGGCCTTTCCTCTCCTTTCATGTCTGTCTGAGCGTTTCTGCAGCCCGATCATGAAGATAGACACCAGGGAGTTTGTTTTGGTGTATGTAAACAATAAAGGGGAACGACCCCTTGAACAAGGGTCATTCCCCTTGGGAGCATTTTTTCTAAGGCCTTTTCTGCCCCCTCCCCCCCCCGTGGCAGATCGGTCTATTGTAATTAGGGGGGCAGAAACCACTAGACACCAGGGAGTGTTTTTTTTTTTTTACATGAACAATGAAGGGGAGCGACCCCTTGAGCAGGGGTCGCTCCCCTGGTTAGCAATTATTTATGAGGCCTTTTCTGCCCACCCTGGGGGGAGTTCGGCCTATTTTAATTAGGGGGCAGAAGCCAGTAGGCACCAGGGATATTTTTTTTTAAAAAAACTTTAGAGGTGGGGAGCGACCCCTTAGCCAAGGGTCACTCCCCTGGGGGTAAATTCTTTTTAGGCCATATCTGCCCCACTTGGGGTGGATCGGCCTATTTTTATTAGGCCAATCTTTCCCCAAGGGGGCCAGAAACCACTAGACACCAGGGATTTTTTATTTACATTAGTTTCACGCAAGGGGAGTGACCCCTTATGTAAGGGTCCCTTCCCTGGTGAGCAAATTTAATTTAGGCCACTTCTGCCCCACTTGGGAACAGATCCACCCATTTTAATTAGGCAGATCTGCCTCCAAGGGGGGCAGGAAATACTAGGCACCAGGGATTTTTTTTATTTTTTATTTTTTACAGATGGGAAGTTACCCCTTAGGAAAGGGTCGCTCCCCTGGGTGGGGCACATTTATTTTAGGCCATTTCTGCCCCCCTTGGGGGCAGATTGGCCTATTTCTATTAGGCCGAAACCACTTAGGCACCAGGGATTTGTGTGCATGTGTGTGTGTTTTGTGTGGTGGGGCAGCCCCTTGGCCAAGGGTCGCTCCCCATGGGGGCACATTACTGTTGGCCATTTCATCGGCCTATTTTTGTAAGACCCATCTTCCCCAAGGGGGGCAGAAAGTCCACCAGAGACCAGGGGAGATTTTTTTCCAAAAAAGAGGGTGAAGTTATGGCCATACCTCCACCCCAAATAAATGGGGGCAAAGTTGTTCTGCTCACTGGTGGGCAGATGGGGCAATTACCCCCCATCCACTCCCCGGGGAGAAGAAAGCCTAATAGATGCCAGGGAATAAAAAATAAAAAAAATAGTGGAGTGGTGGCTACCAACCAGTAGGGGCAAGGTTATGCCCCCATCCCAACTGAAAGGGGTAACGGTCTTTTAGTTCTCCCCCCACACACTAAAAGATCTTATCCCAATGGCAACCAAGAGAACATTAGATTGTTTTGGGTTTTGGTTTTACATTTGGGCCATGAGAGCTTGTCTAACTCTTAAAATCGTCCCACTTGGAATGGTGAGGGCTGCACTTTTTGGACTCTGAGACGCTGCCATGTAAAAAAATCTACGAGACCTAGACACATCTGAAAACTAAACATTTGGGTGAGTTGAGGGTGGTGTGCTTCACATGCACCCGCACCATTTTCCTACCCACAATGCCCTGCAAACCTCCAACTTTGCTTGAAATCACAAATTTTCCCCACATTTTTGTGATAGAACCTTCCACAATCTGCAGGAATCCACAAAATCCCTACCACCAAGCATTGTCGCATCTATACCGATAAAAATTCTGCCCCACTTTTCAGCCTGATAACTTTTTTTCAAACTGCCCTTTTGTACCCGCTTTGTTTCCCTTCTCAATTTCGACATGTTTTTGGCTCTTCCCTGTCACAGGCACTTGGCCCACCTACACAAGGGAGGTATCATTTTTATCGGGAGACTGAGGGGAACGTTGGGTGGTAGGAAATTTGTCCTGGTGCGATGATCCCACACAGGAATGTGGGAAAATTAGATTTTTTGGCTAAATGTGAGGTTTGCTAAGGATTCTGGGTAAGAAAACACTGGGGGATCCACGCAAGTCACACCTGCCTGGACTCCCTCCAGTGTCTAGGTTTCAGAAATGTCTGGGTTTGGTAGGTTTCCCTAGATGGCTGCTGAGCCAGGACAAAAAAAACAGGTGCACCCCCCCCCCACACACAAAAACAGGTAGTTTTTTATTTGATGATTTTGATGTGTCCATGTAATGTTTTGGGGCATTTCCTGTCGCGGGCACTAGGCCAACCCACACAAGTGAGGTACCATTTTTATCAGGAGACCTGGGAGAATGCTGGGTGGAAGGAAGTTTGTGGTTCCCCTCAGATTCCAGAACTTTGCAGCACAGAAATGTGAGGAAAAAGTGGGTTTTTTTGCCAAATTTGGACATTTGCTAAGGATTCTGGGTAACAGAACCATCCTGGATTCCCCTAGGTGTTTAGTTTTCAAAAATGCACAGGTTTGCTAGGTTTTCCTAGGTGCCAGATGAACTAGAGGCCAAAATCCACAGCTAGGCACTTTGCAAACAACAGGTCAGTATTCTTGGAGAAAATGTGATGTGTCCATGTTGTGTTTTGGGGCTTTTTCTGTCGCCGGCACTAGGCCTACCCAAGCAAGTGAGGTACCAGTTTTATTGGGAGCTTGAGGGAATGCTGGGTAGAAGGAAATTTGTGGCTCCTCTCAGATTCCAGAACTTTCTGTCAATGAAATGTGAGGAAAAAGTGTTTCTTCTCCCAATTTATGAGGTTTTCAAAGGATTCCAGGTAACAGAACCTGGTGAGAGCCCCACAAGTCACCACATCATGCATTCCCCTAAGTGTCAACTTTTGAAAAATGCATAGGTTTGTTTCCCTAGGTGCCTGCTGAGCTAGAAGCCAAAATCCACAGCTAGGCACTTCATAAAAAACACGTCAGATTTCAATGTAAAAACGTGATGTGTCAATGTTGCGTTTCCTGTCGCAGGCATTTGGGGGAACACAGAGTAGAAGCACAAGTGTTATTACCCCTTGTCTTGCTGTACATTTTTTCTTTACAGACGTAAGACAGTGTTTAAAAAAGACAACTATTTGAGAAATGCCCTGTAAATCACATGCTAGTATTAGGACTCCGGAATTCAGAGATGTGCAAATAATCACTGCTTCTCAACACCTTATCTTGTGCCCATTTTGGAAATACAAAGGTTTCCTTGATATTTATTTTATACTGTTGATATTTCACCAAATGAATTGCTAAATACCCGGTATACACTGAAAACCCATTGCAAGGTGCAGCTCCTTTATTGGCTCTAGGTACCTAGGGTTCTCGATGAACTTACAAGCCCTATATATCCTCACAACCAAAAGTGTCCAGTAGACTTGACTGTATATTGCTTTTTAAAATCTGCCATAGCTCGAAAAAGTTATAGAAGAAAATTTGGACAGAAATGGCTCTTTTTTCACCTCAATTTCAATATTTTGTTATGTTAGCTGTTTCTTTCTTTAAGAAAACTTTGAAGGATCTACACAAATGGCTCCTTGCTGAATTTAGAATTTTGTCTACTTTTCAGAAATGTTTAGCTGTCTGGGATCCAGCAGTGGTTTCACACCCATTTCTGTCACTAACTGGAAGGAGGCTAAAAGCACAAAACACAGTAAAAATGGGGTATGTCCCAGTTAAATGCCAAAATTGTGTTGAAAAATGTGGTTTTCTGATTCAAGTCTGCACGTTCCGGAAAGCTTGGAAGATGGTGATTTTATCACCACAAACCCTTTGTTGATGCCATTTTCAGGAAAAAACACAAGCTTTCTTCTGCAGCCCTTTTTTCCCATTGTTTTGAAAAAAAAAAATTTTAGCTGTATTTTGGCTAATTTCACCCACAAACTCTGGGTACCTTCAGAAATCGTTGGACGTTGCAAAAAAAGGACGCAAAGTTGGCATGGATAGCTTAAATGGACAAAATGTTATGAGGGCCTAAGCGCGAACTGCCCCAACTAGTCAAAAAACAAAGGCCTGGCTCCTGAGGGGGAAAAGTCTTGGCAGCGAAGGGGTTAAAAGCCCACAGATAGTTTACAACAGGTCAAAGCGCTTGCATGCTTGACTTAAAAAGAAGTGGGGGGACTAACCAAGTTAGACAGTATACAAGTGACATCATGGTGCGTGATATAACATTGAGTTAAAAAATAATTGACACAAGGAGAAACTTGGCAACAAATATGTTTTTTTTTATTGTTTACAAAGAATGCATTTTAAAAAGTTTTATGGGGTTAAGGCACGTGCTGCGGAGATCTTTGTATGCCCTGTAAATCTCAGGGAATAATAATTATGGTAAGATAACTCTGGTGGTTAACACATTTGCTGGAGAGATGTATATTGTGTCTAGTCCAAGTTTTGAATCAAAATAGCATAGAGGATTAACATGTCTCCTGCAGAGCACATCATGACAGAATTTGATTTTATGCAGAAAGGTAAGTGGGATACAGCTTTTAACACAAAGATCCTCTTGTCACTTGCAGTTCATAAATTGTTATCCGTCAAATATAGTCATATGAAGGAGTCCTACACCTTGTAAACCTCACTACCCTATGTAACATATCCTGTACATAGATTTACACTTATATGATTTATTGTGTACATGTGATGTAAATTGCTCTGACATCATGCATTGGGATAAGTGGTGTTATAAAATAAATAAAACGAAATAGTGATATTTAAATTGCTATTTGTGTAAATACAGTAACAGACCAGCATATTCTTACTGTACATGCATATCTCTTATAGCCAGGGACTGACCAAAGGCAAAATCCTGTATCTCTTAAGTACATGTCAAGTAACAACAAGGTGTGTGCATTTGTTTCCCCTCCAAAGTGTGAGGATCCAGATAGCTCCAGCAAGAACAAAAGGAGGCCTGATCGCTACTTAACTTCGGCCTTTGCTTTGGCCCCAGCTCAAATTTAAAATCAAAAAGCCCCTCACTGTCACCTGCTGGTTGCTTCTCAGAAGCAAAGCAGACAACGTGCATGCGCTGCTGAATGCATCATTGTGCTACACATATAAACGTGACGAGTTCAGCATATTACAGTGCAGCACAACTACTTGGCTGGGTGGCTGGCATCCACCTTGTGAAAACAAGGAGCTAAGGGTCAGACAAGCGAGCAACCGTCTGATGTCATCAGGTGCCAAAGGTGCTTGATGTCACATTCGCTACCCCTGGAACTTGAGTCACAAGTAATGGAAGAGCAGGACCGCTGACTGGCATTTGCGATCCAGTATTAAAGAAGCAGGCCAGGAAAATGAGTACTTTTGGACCGTGACAGAAATGGAGTGATTGTCCCCACTTATTGGTGGAAGACTGCCACAGCGAGGTGCAAATGGGACCCACATGTGGCTCTGTGGCACTGCACATGCTGCATTAACAGCAGAATCTACCCCTAACTACTGGACAAGACAAACAGGAATGTTGAGGCACATCCGTATGAAAGACCTGTAACTAACCAGTGTGTGGGTCCAGGGCCGGCTTTAGCGATGGTGGAGCCCAGTGCAGCAGTTTTTCTTGGTGCCTTCCCCCTAAGACCTTCACCTCGGATTCCCTCACTACCACTCGGCAAAAGTGCCCCTTCTCTCTCCATAGCCCCTCTCTCACCTAACATTTAATTTGTTTTAAAGCACTGGTAAAGACTGCCTTCACTAATTCTCTCAACTATCCACATAAAATGCAGATTCGTTCTTTGCAGCAGGCATATTAAACCTCTGCGCTACTTTATGGCAAGTCAACACTGCCCCTAAATAATACTCCATCTTTCTCTATCAGGAACATTAATCACTAGAGTTATCATGACATTTGTATTGCTGCCTGAAAACTTTGAAATACTAAGTTATTGCTAAAACAGCGAGCCCCCCTGCATACCGCCCAGTGCACTGCTCTAAAGGCAGCCCTGTGTGGGACAAATTACTGAGGTAGCACAATCTTATGTCTCCACAGTTGAGGTATATTGCTCGGAGAAGTATGTTTGGGGTCACGAGGCTAAAATTAATTGTGTTTATTTTATCTGATGCTGTTATGGGAATTGTGTGAAAGAATATAAATAATTATGATTACATGGCAGTGGCTTGTCAAGGACTATGGACTGCTTTGAAAGTCAGCAATTAAAAGAAAATGATAACACTTAAGTTTTTCTTAGGAGCTGACCTTGGTGAATGCTCGGGTTGTAAAACACCAAGGGGCAGATTGATGAAAAGTGGCGATGCACCTAGTGCAATGCCACTTTTCTTGCGCCCCTTAACACTCTCCTAACACCATCATGTGTGCACCATATTTAAAATACGACACACCATGGCGGTAGTTAGGAGAGTAGTGTCATTATTTTTGACGCTAGTCTGGCGCTTCGCAGGATTAGATTCAAACAATATTAAAGCTAATCCTGCAAAGCACCCAGAGGATCATTGACAACAATGGGAGCCTCCCTTTAACGCCTTCTATCAGCAGATGTAAAAAATGGCACAAAGAAATCTCCTAGATTTCTTTGCGGCATTTTTTTGGCCCCATCTGTGCCGGAAGGCCCCCTAATGCATACGTTATTCCTGGCTCAGCCATAAGTGGCGCAAGGTTTACAAAGTGGTGCAATGTAAATTTGGTGCAGATTTGTTGGCCTTCCAACGCCACATTAGTGTATAAAACATAATGCTAATGTGGCGTCGGAATGGCGCTAGGCCCTCTTAAATCTGAGCCTAAGGCTTTTGCTTCCCTCACCCACGATATCTGAACTTTTCTCTCAGTATTTCAAGTTCTATTTTTAAATTCTGCTCTAACTTCTTGCTATTGTTTTCTACTTCCGTCTCAACTCTTTTCTCTCTTTCTCCTCTCCGTTTTCTGGCTTTGTCTCTGTCTGACCTCGTCTCCATCAGGGAGTGCGGTGTCTCCACCTGCCACCAGCTGCAGAAATGAAACACTTGCAGCAGAGAGTGCTCTGCGTTCACCCAGGCTCACTCAGCAGTCACTGGATAGCCAGGTGGAGGCGAATAAACAGGAAATAATCCCTCCTTCTTCCAAAGACTCATCCCTCCCACAGACACAATATGTCAGCATATGAACAAGACGTATTGTCACAATATAGACATCTGTGGCAGCAGAAGCCAGCATGCCGTAGCCCAGGGTATTACGGGAAGCGTCGAGGGCGAAAAGGAGAAATATGGGATGTGGGAAAAACAGAATAGAATGGGCCCCATATACAGCTTGCTCATTCAGAGGCCATCTTCGGCCAAGTCCAATTAAAGCCACTAACTAAACCTCAGTGTCAGAACTTACATTCCAATACTGATTAGTTTCTGGACTACGGGAAGCCATCAACCTTACTCCATGTATGTGACTAAGCGTGATCTGCGGCCCCTATTCGCAAATACCCCGACAATCACTGTATCTACAAACACGTGGTTTAATAATTGGAACGTTCCATGCATTGCTCCATGCATCTTCTCACCATTGGCTGCCAAAGTGCGCCCTATTTCCCACTACTCCACTGCCCTGCCACAGACTTGGACAACTTTAAACACGTTCAAACAAGGATGGTAGCAGGATAGCTGTGTGGATTCTGCAAACGTCTGCCTTATTTTAAGTGAGGTGATGGCTATGGAAGCCCCTCTAACACCCCATCAGGTCTATATCCACCAGGGTGCAGAGGCAAGTCTGACGGAAATCATCGGCCCACATTGGAGTGGTTGATCTGCCAACATTTCTGGTGAGGTTACGTTTACGAGAGACCCTTTCCTCGTCCCACAAAGGTAACTTGAGTGGTCTTCGTGGGGGTTACCTTCTATGAGGGAGTCTTTCCCTGCCCCCACAAAGGTAAACTGGGCGGTTTTCACATGTTGGGAAGCATCCCTCAGTGTATCCTGGAGACTGTGAGCAGTGACAGTGTGCCATGAGCTGCCTTAAACACATTTTTAGTGCTCAATGACTTGCTCAATGACTTGCTCAATTACAATGGATCCAAGGGAGAGAATTGGGCACATGCTCTGTGTGATTCTCCAACAAACTCAGAGTAGGGATGTGAAGAAAAAAAATCTGTCTGTGATGTTTCGGAAAGCTTCCAACTTTCACCCTTTGCAAAGGTTACAAAGATTCCCAGTTTACATTGGAGATTGCCTAAGAAAAGTTTTACTAAACAGTGCCAAACATTTTCACCAAATAGAGATATCATCGCCACTCTAACCGAACTCAGCCTGCTGGAAAATATATGCAGATTTTACTCTTAATTTGATATTTTGATAAATGCTTCTTGGCACGATGGCAAATGTTTGCCATTTTTCTATGTTTTTTATGGCCAGTAACTTTGTGCACGAAAGAAAGTCTAACTTTTCATGTATAGCTTATTCCGCATTATTTTCGGAGTTTGGGAAGGGATTTATGCAACATGAATTGTAGCAAAATTTAAGTATTTTAACATATGTGGAAAAGGAAAAACACTCTCTAGTCCTTTACATACCATGTATTTATTTATATATGGTTTAACATACTTTATCGTTGCTTCATAAGTAGTAATATCAGCATTAATTTAAATCACCTCAAAATATAACGGTGTCCTCTTAAATATTTGTCAGGTTACGTATACACATTATGAATGTTAATATATGTCACACAGTGCATTATTAAGTAATTATTTCATTTGGCCAGACTTTGAACCAGAATCATGTTTGCAGTATAACAGGCCATGGCTTTATGCTCCTGCATCAGAGGAAGATTTAGTAATGTACTGTGGTACCGCACTGATTTGTTGCTGTTTGCACAGGGTGTATAACCACAGACTGATGCTAAATATCAGGGGCGCAAGAAGGCCCCACCTTTCGAGGGGAGGCGGGTTAGGGGTGGGGGTGCTTTTGTGTTCAAGAACTATGAATATCTGTTAAAAAAAATAAAGTGGCTGGGGCTCTCACTAAATTCTGCAATGGTCATCATGGTGGTGGGCGGCATCTGATATTACACAGCAGAAGAATATAGTACCACTGGTGCTTATAGATGTAACAGCATAGTCTGCACTCATATCTTCAATCTATGGAGGTATTTAAGAAAAAGTAAGAGCCCATTTTATGTTTGTAATGGGATGGTTGTGCCCCTCAGAGCATTGCTTTTATCACAGTACTTCAAGCGAAGGGGTTAGCTTTTTTCTCCCACTCTGCAGGGGGAGGGAAAATACTTGCAGAGAATGTGTTCTTTTTCCGCATGGGTCAGTTTCCCACTTCACTCAGGAACAGACTGCAAGCAGTTTCCCGTGTTCAGTTGAAGTGGTTCGTGATGTATGCAGCGCTGCTCATTACTCCATGAGCATCCTAAGTCCTTCGTGAATTAGTCAAATGAAGTGTGTGGGCCATGCAATGTAATATAATATCTTTTATGATTAAATCATTTTTATTGTATCAATGCCAAAACAACGGGAAAGAGTAGAAAAAAACTAAAAAAATGTAAATAAAAGTTTCTGAATAAAATGAATATTTTTATAATTAAAGGTTTTAAATAATGGGGGTCATTACGACCCTGGTGGTCGGAGACCGCCAGGGGTAATGTAGCGTCCGTACCGCCAACAGGCTGGCGGTACGGAGACCCTTATTACGACCGCAGCGGTTGCGCCGCGGTCGCACCGCCGGGGCCGGCGGTTTCCCGCCGTTTTAGCCCCGGCGGTGATAATCCGCCAGGGCAGCGCTGCCCTGGGGATTATGACACCCCTACCGCCAGCCTGTTTCTGGCGGTTTGCACCGCCAGGAAGAGGCTGACGGTAAGGGGTGTCCTGGGGCCCCTGGGGGCCCCTGCACTGCCCATGCCACTGGCATGGGCAGTGCAGGGGCCCCTAACAGGGCCGCGGCCAGCTTTTCACTGTCTCCATAGCAGACAGTGAAAAGCGCGACGGGTGCTACTGCACCAGTCGCACAGCCGCAACACCGCCGGCTCCAACATAGTAGCCGGCTCCTATGTTGCGGCCTCATCCCCGCTGGGCCGGCGGGCGCAAACTAGGTTTGCGCCTGCCGGCCCAGCGGGGATGTCGTAATGGGGTCCGCGGGAGTGCGGCCGCACAGCGGTTACCGCTTGGCGGGCGGCGGTAGCTGCCCGCCAAGGTCGTAATGACCCCCAATATGTGCTATTAGAAGTGTAATAAATGAACATAAAAAAGGTGTGTTTTGTTTAATTTAGAACTGAACTATAATAAATTATAGAAAAACAAAGCATATATAAGTAGTTAATTAAAAACCTGAACCCCAAAAATAAATTGCTCCATTCCACCAATAAATTCTCCCACTCCTTGACAAATCACTCAAATAGACGAATCCCCACCCAGCACCCTCATCACCTTAGCATCCCAAGGTAATGTGAAAAATTAGTAAAATATTTTTTTTAAAAACCCAAACGCCAACTTACAAATAAATACCCATCCTGAACCTGCAAGATTAATAACCCCATACCACAAATAAACACTCCATACGAAATTACCCAGATTTAAAGTACTGCCATGCAGGGCCCCTATCAGTCCGGCATCCTGCTCCAAAATGTTAATGTACATCATTAGTCAAAATATTGTAAAAACTAAAATAAATAACCCATTAAACAAAATACTCACCTCTTGACTATCAAGTACCTAAAATTAAGATAAACACACTACCCAATTCCTCTAACCTAACCCCCCCCAGCCCCCCAAAACATAACCCCTTAGTTTATTTTGCTGGTGAAAACCCCCCAGTCCCCAACCTATTCATTTAAGGGGGTAACCCACCCGTGCCTCCTTCTACATTTAGTCTCCAGACACATCCCGTTCCTAAGCCATAAAACCCATCAATACCACTAATCTCTGCTCACCCCCTCATTCTTTACTTTCCATTTTGGGGGATAAACATCCCAAGTCACTCATCTTGTTCTTTTAACCCCCCAATATTATTACCTTCTACCTTTAAACGCAACCATTCCCCAACCAAACAATCCATTAATACCCCCCAAAAAAAGTTCTTCCCTGAAACCCACAAAATCCCATGAAAACACCTATAAAACTGTTCCTAACTCTAAAAATCCCTTACCTTACACTTAATCATGATTAAACATCCTCCAATGTAAAGGTTATGGTGTAGTAAAAACATTACGGTAAGTGTATCATGATGTCTTTTATGCTATATAACGGTAGTACACCCATCATGACTCCTGATTTCTTACACTTTTTCCTTGATGATTGTTGCACCTGGCCCTTTTTGCAGGGTCATCCCCAGTCTTTTTGACTCCTCCTCCTAATTTTTCTGACCAGTTTTTGCTGGCTTTAGGACTCTGGGCACTTTACTGCTGCTAAAACAGTGCTAAAGTGCATATGCTCTCTGTGTAAATTGTACTGTTGATTGGTTTATCCATGATTGGCATATATGATTTACGGGTAAGTCACTAGTAAAGTGTACTAAAAGTGCCCAAAGCCTATAAATCAAATGCTACCAGTGGGCCTGAAGCACTCGTTGTGCCACCCACATTAGTAGCCCTGTAAACATGGCTCACACCTCCTGTCTGTGTGTGCAATTTTAAACTGTCAATTCGACTTGGCAAGTGTACCCACTTGCCAGGCCTAAACCTTCCAATTTACTACATGTCAGGCACCTCTAAGGCTCTAAGGTAGGCCCTAAGTAGCCCCAGGGGCAGGGTGCAGTATATGTTTAAGGTAGGACATATATTAGTGTGTTTTATATGTCCTAACAGTGAAATACTGCCAAATTTGGTTTTCAAAGTGCAAGGCCTATCTTTCTCATAGGTTAACATGGGGGCTGCTTTTAAATACCCTTAAAGCCCAGATCCCCTTTGAGCAGATAAACATGTGGAGTTTAGGGTCTCTGAACTCAAAATTTAAAAATACATCTTTTAGTGAAGTTGGGTTTTAAATTGTCTGTTTGAAAATGCCACTTTTAGAAAGTAGGCATTTTCTTGCTTAAACCATTCTGTGACTCTGCCTGTTTGTGGATTGTCAGTCTGGGTCAGTTTGACAGTTGGGCTGTTTTGCACCTCTCTAGACAGTGACACAAAAGGGGGCGGGGGTGTAGCCTGCATATCCTGATGGGCCATCTGAGCCAGAGGGGAGAGAGGAGTGGTCATTCACACCTGAAAGGACTGTGCCTGCCCTCACACAGTCCAATCTCTGACCCTCTGGTGTGTGTCTGGGGCCTGGCCTGGACAAGGAAGGATCTTGCAAACACTTGAGACTTTGATTTGAAGTTTGCCAACTTCAAAGGCAGAACAGGGTATAAGAAGAAGACCCCAAACCCCAGACTTTTTGAATCTTTCTGGAATCAAAAGGAACCTCTGCCAAAGAGAAGAGCTGAAGAGCTGGAGGAGGAGTACTGTCCCTTTGCTGTGTTGCTTTGCTGGACTGGCCTGCAGTTGCTGCTTCTGCCCTAAAAGAGTGCAAATGGTGAACTTTGCTGTGTGTCCTGTTTGAGAAAGTTCTCCAAGGGCTTGGAGTAAAGTTTGCCTCCTGTTGGAAGTCTCAGGGACACCAAAGACTTCAATTTCCTCGACCTGCAGCACTGGGAACTGTATGTTTTGTGCTGCTCCAGAGGAGAAACCACTTCGACACCGCTAACGACGCCACTAGCCTGCACAGTGACCTGCCAACACTGCACGGAGTCGCATTGCCCCGCTTCGCACCACGACCCCGGTCTCACCGACGCCGTCATTGGACGACTTCACCAAGCCGCTGCTTGCACTGCGACCTGTGGGCCCCGCACTCTGACATTGCCTGCTTACACCTCAGCCAGGGCATCCCCGCCACCACCGATCCTGCTGATACCGGTGCTGTTGCCTGCAACGTGGCCTGTGGACACTGCTTGTGAGATACACAAAGCACCATCTCGTCCCACACCGCAGCCCCGGTCCACCGACACCAGCATCATTGACTCCAGTGTCGCCACCAGGCATCCTGCCCACACCATGGCCTCTCGACACCGTTCGTGAGGGTCACGAAGCACTGTCCCGGCCTGCACCACTGGCTTGGGCCTACCGACGACAGCACTTCAGCAGCGACGACGACACTGCCTGCACCATGACCTGGTGACACCGCACGTCGCACCGCCCCACTTCACACCGCAGCCCTGGTCTCACTGATGCCCTGGATGCCGTCACCGAGCTGCTGCCTGCACTGTTACCTGTGGGCACCGCATGTCGCATTGTCCCGCTTCGCACCACAGCCCTGACGCCATCCACTCATCAGCCCAGAGTTCGATCCGCAAGCATGTGACTTCAAGGGCCTGATGACTCCCGCAACTACTCCGGAACCAATATTGCGACGCCGCTCTCCGGAGCTCACCGCAAGGATCACGACGCCCGTAATTCCAAAAGTACCGTTTTGCAGGCCTTCCTGACACTGTAGCTGGCACATAATGCCGCGGCTGTCCTGAACTGTTGGTTTTGACCACGACGCCGTGATAGCCCCAGGTTGCGCTATCGACTTCAAGGAACTGTATTTTGAGTAAATCTTGCAAAATTCATATCTTTAACACTGTATGTTGGATGTTTATTGCTTTGGTCCTGTTTTACACAGATAAATATTGGCTATTTTTCTAAAACTGGTGTGGTGTCCTTTTGTAGTGTTTTCACTGTATTACTGTGTGTTATGTGCAAATGCTTTACACATTGCTTCTGAGATAAGCCTGACTGCACGTACCAAGCTACCAAGGGGGTGAGCAGGGTTCTTCTGAGCGGTTATCTCCCTTATCCTGACTAGAGTGAGGGTCCCTACTTGGACAGGGTGCATACCGACTACCAACTAGAAACCCCATTTCTAACAATGATGCGCTATATTTTTGCCAGGTGATGCTGTGGCCCATCAAGACATACCTTGTGTTGTTCTAATCTCCCTTTAAGTTTTTCCAGGTTGCCCACAATTTTAGTGACTTTGCTATCAATACTTGCTTCAGTAGTTTTCATATCTTTCAATAACTTGCACCGCTTCTGGAGCCGGAGTCAATTACTTTCATATCTCCTGGAGTCAGGGCAATGTCACAAGAGTCCTAAAGTTGGCTGTCAGGCTGAATCATTTGGGATGGTGTTGCTCAGCATGTAGCAAAAGGGATTTCTTTTCATTAGCATTCTTGCTTTTAGTCTTCTTAGGTGTCATTGCAGCAGAGTCCACCCTCACTCAAATTCACCTGTACAGAACTTCAGTGATCTCAAAGCATCAAGGAATGGGCAACTTTTAGTACTTTCTATATGCAATCAGCTTCAGGCTTTCCATCCCCATCAATCTTCCAGTGAGGCCACCTGATTTCTTTCTGATCCACTGAAAAACATCAGTCTGGGAGCCCCACTAACTCTGCACTCACCACTACCCGTGTGCCAATTAATATATTTTCATGCTTTTTGCATCCCTAGGGTAGGTGTGGCTCACCATACCCTCAATAGCACCAAATTTGTGGACCTAATTCCAATACATGACAATCATATGCTTCAAGTGGCCGCTCAGACTCCGAGGGGTTCATTTACAAGCCCCTTGTGCCACCGTTGCACTATTTCTTTTACGGTACAGCAGTGCAAACAATCTCCCACACAGCACTGCATTTACAAACTGACGTAATGGTAGCATTGCGCCAGTTTGTAAAGCGTTGCGCCACATTATACCTGCGCCAGATATAGGCCCTTATTATGAATCTGGCAGTCCATGGACCGCCAGACTCACAGTGGTGGGGGGACCACCGCGGTAGTGGCAGTCCACCCGCCCTATTATGACCGTGGCAGAAACACCACAGTGGAAACGCCGTCACCGCCAGGCTGCCGCCACCAGGTGTTTCAGATCCAACAGGGCAGCGCTGCATGCAGTGCTGCCCTGAGGATTATGAGTCCCATTCTGCCAGCCTTTTCCTGGCGGTTTACACCGCCAGGGAAAGGTTGGCAGAATGGGTGACTCAGCGGCCCAGCGGGAAAATCATTATAGGGCCAGCGGGGGCTTCGCCTTGCTGGCGGTCGACTGTCAGAGCGCTGTTGGCGGGGTAACCCGCCAAGATCATACTGAGCCCCATAATGTATGCAAGGTAGGTGTTCGCCCGCAAAAAGGGCCGCAGAAATGGCGCAGTGATTTCATTGAGCCATCCTGTGCCGTCACAGCGTCACGGTTTAGCACCTTATTAGGGCAGGCATTATAGTGATGTGGGGCTGTTTTCTATGCCCTTCACCCCCCCCCCCACCATTGCTAGACTAGTATCAACATTCTGACGCTAGTCCAGCAATACTATGGTTTAATGTCACAACTGCGTCAGAATTTGTGATACAGCTGTGAACATAGGGGCATATTTATACTCTGTTTGCGTCGAATGTGCGTCAAAAATTTTGACGCACAATCGGCGCAAACCCTGCCCCATATTTATACTTTGACGTCCGACCCCGCGGGCGTCAAAATTCCACCATGTGCGTCATTTTTTGGAAGGGGGAACCAGCCTTGCGTTAATTATATGCAAGGTAGGCGTTCCCTTCCAAAAAATGACTTTAATGCCTGTGCCCCTTATTTATACTCTGGCTTCATTTTGACGCACAGGAGGGGGTGGGCCTTAAAAAACGGCGCACAGCCTGATGGGCGCCGTTTTTTAACGCCTGGGTCAGGGCAGGCGTTAAGGGACCTGTGGGCTCGGAAGGAGCCCAGAGGTGCCCTCCCCTGCCCCCAGGGACACCCCCTGCCACCTTTGCCCACCCCAGGAGGACACCCAAGGATGGAGGGACCCATCCCAGGGAAGGAAAGGTAAGTGCGGGTAAGTATTTTCTTCCGTTTTTTTTTTTGTGGCATAGGGGGGCCTGATTTGGGCCCCCCTACATGCCACTATGCCCAATGACCATGCCCAGGGGACCTAAGTCCCCTGGGCATGGCCATTGGGCAAGGGGGCATGACTCCTGTCTTTGCTAAGACAGGAGTCATGTCAATGGAGGTTGGGCGTCAAAAAAAATGGCGCAAATCCAGTTTGAGGCCTGAATTTTGCCTCAAACCTGACTTGCCCCATTTTTTGACGCACAACCCCCATTTTCCCATACGCCGGCGCTGCCTGGTGTGAGTCATTTTTTTTACGCACACCAGTCCGCAGCGCCGGCTAACGTCATTCCATAAATATGGCGCCCGCATGGTGCGTTGGAATGGCGTTAGCCGGCAGTAAAATTTTTGACGCACAACTGCGTTGGCACAGTTGTGCGTCAAAAAGTATAAATATGGTCCATAGTGCGCCATTGAGAACTGTGCTATAAATACAGATCTCCCCTGGAGGCATTTAGGGGGGTGCAGGTCGGCGCAGGAAAACTGGTGCATCGATAATGATGCACCAGTTTCTTCTAAATAAGGCCCCCCTAGTTTTTTCATTTTTTTAAAGCCCCTTAACTTAAACAAACTTGGAGTGATTTTCAGGACTGATATCCATCCATGTTCTTTATAAAACTACAGAAAAAAAGCTGAATGGATTTACAGCAAGTCAGAAAAGGGACAAAGAGAAAACTACACGACTTCATCCAGCAGTTTTTAATATATATAGTGACAAAACTCCCATTGGGGGCAACAATGGGTAAATCACATTTTGGGATCTTGGCTGTAACTTCACCTCTGCATGAACCTTTCGAGGCTCCAGCGAAAGTAAATTATGTTTTTGTAACATTTTTTGCAGATTCGTCTAAAACTCCGCACTAATCAGCAAAAATACGTTTTTCCAACTATAACTACTGAGCGTCTGTCGCAAATAGACCCTTCCTACCTTATTGAGAGCACAGTTATGAAAATCTCATCATGTTTACAGATTTCTGCGTACGATATGTATTTTCGCACATTGTGGAAACATGAACTGGGAAAAGGAATGATCCTTAAGGTAAAAACGAGGCTATTCATATTGAATTTGCTCTTGCAGCATACATATCGGGGGTCACTGTCCTCCTTCTGGTGTAGCCTCGCACAAACAAAAGGGAGGTGCTTATTTCATTCGCACACTTACTCCGTGTCCCTCCAAACATGTGCTGTGTATGTGCATCTTCTGTAAAATCATGTTGGAAGGACTCATTCCGCCTGCCATCCTCAACAACAAAGGCCCCTTCCGTTGTAAAAGGCACCTCGACGGATGCACACATGCATATGACCGGAGTGCCCCTTCCATGCACCATGTGACCACAGTAGCTCGTGACTGCTGGCTTGAAGCATGCAGTGCAGTGCTTAATTTGTGTTTGTTGTTTCCGGTGCTGAGCACCAGCTCTTATTATTGAGGGCCGGGGTTCATTCTTTTGCCTCAAGCATTTGCTGCGAGCAAAAGACACACATATGAAAGACGGATGAAGGGAAAAACGAAAAAGCGTCACAAACGGAGAAAGTAAAAAGCTGCAAGAGTGAGCTGAAGGGGCAGCGAGTGGTTTTATAAGGATTGAAGAGGTTCGAGATGGCTTCAGGATTTCGCCATCTCAGTATTCCGTGTTCCCTCATTTAATTGCAGCAGCCGCATGTTTAAGAGGAGGGCTTTGGGCACCGGCACCTTTGTATTTACAAATTAAGCACTGATGCAGTGCCTCTTCACACCCACAAGAATGAGCATTCAGTTGTACCACAACGTGTTGAGCAGCCTACAAGTCAAAAGCCCGGTTCAGACCACATTCACGCATCAGGGTGGCCAATACAGTATCTCACAGCCACAACTTCGGTGATGTGAAACAAGTTAACACATTGTTATTAGGACCCTCTTCTATATGTGCAGCTCTCACACCCTGTTTCGCAATTAGCCCCTCAGTGAATTCCCTACTTGGTACTGAGGGGTAAGAGGAGGGGCAGAAGACTGCAGCTTTTCCCATTTTTGAGGGATTCAGATGGAGAAAATTGTCAAAAGAAGATGCAGTTAGCAACAGCAGAAATAATGGCTGCTCGGTTCCAAAAGACAGGACTTCATTTCTCCCCTAGCATTGAAAAGTAAGTTGAAAGAATTTTGGGCCAGATGTATCAAAATATTTTGCACTCGCAAACTGCGAAATCGGCCGTTTGCGAGTGCAAAATTGTGGTCTGCAATGCATCAAAGGCATTCGCAGACCACAAAATGAAAATCGCAATAATTGCGATTTTCTGCGTTGCAACCTGGATTTTGCAAATCGCAATTTGCGATTCGCAAAATCCAGGTCGCAAGACAATTCGGCAAAAAATCGCAAATTGCGATTTTTCGCAGAATGGTATTTTGCACATGCAAAATACCATTGTCTGCAACCAGGTGGTAACCTGGTGCAAAATTTAAAAATGCAGTAAAACTGCATTTTTAAATTTAATATGTAAAGCACACATGCCCTTTTGGCATGTGTGTACTTTACATGGCAAAAAAAAAAAAAAGTGGGGGTGCAGGAGAGGGGGCCTTAGGCCCCAAGCACCCTGGCCTTTTGCATTTCCCAAATTGCGATTTCTGGTTCAGAAATCGCAATTTAGGAAATGCAAAAAATTCGCAGCTATGGGCCAACAGGCCCATAGCTGCGAATGGGGCCAGTATCGCAATTTGCGATTCAGTAATTGCATTTGCGATTTTTAAGAAATCGCAATTACCGAATCGCAAATGTGATACATGGCCCTTTGCGAGTCGGTAAATGCGATTTCTTAAAAATCGCAATTACCGAATCGCAAAGGGCCAGATTCATACATCTGGCCCTTTGTCCCTAACTCCACTAGGGCTGATACTTGAGCAAAGTCCGCACTATCACTGAAGCCCCTCATCACACTGGTCTTGGTTTTCGGAAAGGAATCCTCGACACAGCAGTACTGAGTCTTCAATGGGCAATGTCTGCAATATCTGCATGCAGGGAAGTTGCGCTAGCCTTGGAGGCTATCTGTGGTGAGAATGCTCGGCGTTCGGGGGCTGAAAAAATGGTGCAAAGAAATCTAAGAGATTTCTTAGCATCATTTTTTGCAGTACTTTTAACGCCTGCTCTGAGCAGGTGGTAAAAAGAGGTTTCCATTGGGTACAATGGGCCTCTGGGTGCTTTGCAGGATTAGCGTCAACATTTTTGACAATAATCCTGCAGACTGCCAAACTAGCATAAAAAATTATGACGCTAGTACCCCTGACAACCGCCATGGTGCGCCATATTTCAAATATGGTAGCGTTAGGCAGGTGCTCAGGGGCGCAAGAAAAGTGGCGCTGCAGAAGGTGCAGCTCCACGTTTTATAAATCTGCCCCTAAGTATGTTAAGGAGAACATTAGTTTCAACCTTCTATAAGGATATGTGTATCATAAATGGTAGCAACAGTCGTGATTTCCTTGTGGATGTGACAAAGCAAATTTTGTTACATTCTTCAGGAAGATGCAACTAACATTGGAAATCAAAAGTTCAACTTTTCACACTCCTACAAAACTTGCTTTAAGTTAGACTCCGGTGGAGATTTGAGACTACATTTTCAGTGGCGGCTGCACTTAAGAGCTGACTTTAAGTCTGCTAAGGTTAGCTTGGGCCTAGGATTTGTGGTCAGAGAAGGCTACAATTTAGCCAACAAATGAGCAATAACCAAAGTAGACCTTACTGCACTGGAACCGCCCTCATTGCCGCCACCAACGACATCAGAACCATACTAGACAGCGGAGAAACCGCGCCCTCCTCCTCCTGGACCTCTCTGCCGTGTTCAACACCGTCTGCCACCACACCCTTCGCTCACGCCTCAGCAATGCTGGAATCCACGACAGAGCCCTGGACTCGGTCACCTCCTTTCTCACCGGCAGAACCCAGAGAGTCCACCTCCCCCCATTCCGCTCAGAGGCCACCGAAATCATCTGCGGCGTACCCCAGGTTTCATCCCTCAGCCAGACCCTCTTCAACATCTACATGGCCCGCTCGCTAACATTGCCCGATCCCACAACCTAAACATCATCTCATACGCCGACACCCAGCTGATTCTCTCCCTCACCAAGGACTCCGCCAAGACCTACCTCCACGAAAGAATGAAGGCTATCGCCGAATGGATGAAGAGCAGCTGCCTCAAACTCAATTCTGCCAAGACAGAAGTCCTCATCTTCGGCTACACCCCCTCCGCATGCGATGACTCCTGGGGGCCTGCCACTCTCGGAACCACTCCGACTCCCACCGACCACGCACGCAAGCTTGGGTTCATCTTGGACCCCTCACTATCCATGACCCAGCAAGTCGACGCCATCTCCTCCTCCTGCTTCAACACCCTCCGCATGGTCTGAAAGATCTACAAATTGATACCCACTGAAACCAGAAGAACAGTCACCCAAACCCTCGTAAGCAGCAAGCTGGACTACGGCAATGCCCTCTACACAGGGACCACGGCCAAACTCCAGAAAAGGCTGAAATGCATCCAGAACGCCTCCGCATGCCTTATCCTGGACATCCCCCGCCACTGTCAGATCGCAGACAACTTGAAAAACCTGCACTGGCTCCCAGTCAACAAGAGAATCACCTTCAAACTCCTCACCCTTGCCCACAAAGCACTGCACAACACCGGACCAGAATACCTCAACAGATGACTCTCCTTCTACACCCCGACCCGGCATCTCTGCTCCACCGACCTCGCCCTCGCAACCATCCCATGCGTCCTCAGAACCACAACTGGTGGTAGTTCTTTCTTGCACCTCACGGACAAAACGTGGAACACTCTTACCACCCACCTGTGCCTGACCAAAGACCTCCTTACCTGCAGGAAACTTCTCAAGACCTGGCTGTTCGAGCAGTAGCAGCACCTAGCCCCTCCTTCGCCCCATCCCCTCCTCAGCGCCTCGAGACCCTCACGGGTGAGTAGTGCGCTTTACAAATTCCTGATTGATTGATTGATTAATGTTTATTTTATAAATCTTACATTCAATTTTTTTTAACTTCAGTGATGTCCTTTCCTGTGGTGTCAATAGTAGTTAAAAGGCACCTGATGACAATTTGTTCTTCACTGTTCTACAAACGTCATGTTCTTTCTTGTGAAGCCTCTGTTGATTCAAGGGACTATGCTGTGATTTCCTCTACCCTCGACTTTTAGGGCCAGATGTATCAAAGGATTTTGCATTCACAAACAGTGCAAATCTGTAAATTCCACTGTTTGCGAATGCAAAATCACCTTTCATGATGTATAAAAGGCAAAGCGGTGCATTTTAGGGAATCGCAATTTTTTGCGATTCCCTAAAATTGCGACTTTGAATCGAGACTCACAAACTGCGATTCCCCAAATAGGAAATCGCAAATAGGGAATTCCTATTTGCAAATTCCAAAGCACATGTATCATGCATTTCCTAAATGCCAACTGGGCATTTTAGGAAATGCAATTAGCACAAATTCAAATTTGGAGGTAACCATGTGCAATTTTAAAAATGTGTTAAAAATGCATTTATAAAAGTGGCATGTAGCGCACAAATGGCCCTAGGGCACATGTGTGCTTTACATGTGCCCAATGTCTTTGCGGGGGTGCTTCAAAGGGGGCCTTAGGTCCCGAGCACCCTTGGATTTGCATTAACAAATTTGCAAATTCCTAACAGGAATTTGCAAATTGGGAAATGCAAAACCATTCACACTTATGGCCTTTCAGGCCCATTCAGATGAAAGGAGTCCCATTCCCTAATAGCGATTCCCTAATAGCGATTGCGAATTTTAAGAAATCTTAGTAGGGATTCGCTATTTTCTAACATCCAATTTTGCATTTCTCAAATAGCTATTTCTTAAAATTTGCTATTTAAGAAATGCAAACTGGGTCTGTGATACATCTGGCCCTTAGTGAAAAAAGTGATCTGAACCCTCACTTAGCTCCTGACTATTGGCCTCAACAAGGGGTCGAGATTTGAAGTTAGGCTCAGATATCCATTTTTCACCTGCGTTGCACCCTAAAGAATGCCAGTAGACAGGGTAATGTTGGTAACCAGCTGTAAATCTATGTATTAGCAAAGTGTTGTCAGCTACCTAGTGACTCCCTAATGAAGCCTATACACATCTCAAATGCACCATTCTTTTTTCTGCCCAGTATTTCCACACACATGTCACAATTACTCACTCTCAAGTCTGGACTCACAAGGATCCATCCTGATTGTTCACTGTCTTCTTGTGGCAGGACATCTGCACACCAGGACCTGTATTCCTTTGCTGCACAATTCCTCTGATTTGGTGGAAGACTGTCAGAGTCACCAGATCCTCGGGGTCTGTGCACGTTCCCAACACTTCCACCACAAGACAGCTCCAATACTCTGATTAGATTTATCACAGAGTCTAAGAGAGTCCAAGTGGGGAAAAGGGGATTAGGAAGGGAACAGCTGGGAAGGAGACCTGTAGGAAGCAAGAGGTTAAAACACAACATCAAAATTACATCTCATGAAACCATTACCATGCTACAACTCTAAGCTTTGTCATATCTGAAGAAACATGAACAACCCTAGAATAGTTCTAAAAACTGACTAGGCTTTAGATGACCGAATACCTGAGGAGGAAACAAGAAAAGTTAAATAGAACTTTCAGATTCAAGTACTTTCTTTAGCATGACAATCATGAAAACACTCTGAGCAATTTCTAAACAATCATATGAATCTCCATTTAAGAATACATATCAGGAACACACAGCATTACATCTAGAACTCTGGTCTTGTTGTGGTCTTCTCAAAAACATTGGAAAATAAATTGCGCACAGTGCAGCTTTTTATATGTGTACTAAACACCATAAAGTATTGTGCACCATGAAATCACACAATGTAGATTCAAGGAATAAATCACGCAACTTGTCAACTCAAAATGCTACCAAGGAAATGTCTTAGAATGGTAGCGCAGAGTAATTTACATTATTTATACACAAGGAACGAATCATGCGTCTTGCCGATTCGAACACCACGGTGACACTGCCAAGAATTGGTAGTGCGCAATGAATATCATGAATTAACCACAAAGAAAGAATCGTGCATCTTGCCGATTCGAATGCCACCATGAAAATGCCTCGGAAATGGTAGTGTACAATGAATAACAAGAATCACACACAGGGAAAGAATCGCGCATATTGCCGATTCGAAGGCCACCATGAAAATGCCAAGAAATGGTAGCGCACAATGAATAACATGAAAAGCACTCAAGGGAAGAATCGCGCGTCTTGCCGATTAGAACACCACCATTAAAATGCCTCGGAAATGGTAGCGTACAATGAATATCAAGAATCTCACACAAAGAAGGAATCGCGCATGTTGCTGATTCGAATGCCACCATGAAACCGCCAAGAAATGGTAGCGCACAATGAATAACATGAAAAGCACTCAAGGAAAGAATCGCGCGTCTTGCCGATTCGAATGCCACCATTAAAATGCCTCAGAAATGGTAGCGTACAATGAATACCAAGAATTTCACACAAGGGTAGAATCGCGCATGTTGTTGCGCCGCTGCGCGTGGCACAAGCCAAACATTCGGCTCGGGCCGCAGCACGCGTTTCCCGGACGCAGCGTGCACCCAGTCTGCTGTGTGCTTTCAGAGGCCCAAAATTGGGCTTGGGGCCTCGTTCTTTTGCTGTGCACCGCGTTTTCAGGCATATCTGACCCCCCACTCACCTGTTCTTTTCTTCTCTTTTCTCTTCTTCTTTTCTTGGGCATCTGGTTGTGCCTTCCTTTATGTTTTTTCCCCCTTCCCATGTTACCTTTCTCTTCCCAGCATTCCTTGTTCCCTATTCTCTATGGTTCCTAGTCCATTCTGTTCTATGTACTTTTCCCTATCTAAGATGGTGACCTTTTACTTCCTCTTGGTCGTTTCCTGTTTGTTGGTATTTAAGGGCTGTGATTCTTTCTCTCCTTGCGCTGCATCACTTTCTGTTTGGATGGTGTCCTCGCTCCTGCTTCCTCGTATTCTTGTGCTGGTTCTCGACAGTTCAGAATACTTTTTCCGTTATTTGCTCTTGCTGATATCTCTTCCTTTCTGTTCCTGTTTTAGAAACATATCTTTGTGGAGGTTTTTTCCCCTTTTTGTTTTTTTTTCCCTCTGGCGCTACTTCTGAGGGACACGGCCTGCTCTTGGCGTACCCATTGCCTGCAGCACCGTGGCTACCAGAAAGAGTCGCCCCTCCTTGGGCCAAGGCCGAACATTCAAGAACAGGATCCACGCCACTCGCTCTGCGGCCTCCAGGGTAAAGCAGCACGTAAGTAGTGACACATGTTGCCGATTCGGATGTCACCATGAAACTGCCAAGAAAATGGTAGCGTACAGTGAATATCAAGAATTACACACCATGAAAGAATCGCGCGCGTTGCCAATTCGAAAGCTACCATGAAACTGTCAAGGAATGGTAGCGCACAATGAATAATATGAATTAATCTCAAGGAAGGAATCGCGCGTCTTGCCGATTCGAATGCGTGCATACAAATGCCCTGAAAAGTTTAAATGCACAATTACACTCGCATGAGCAAAATGTTATTAACATCAGGAATTAGGCCCAAGAATTAGAGCATCATCGAATACGGTGTCCGGGGCCCAGCCCAACCTCCGCCTTACCGCCCTGACTAAGAATCACCACTGAAGAATGAAGCACAGAGGCCTGGAAGGTCAAGGTAGGCCACCGAGCTCAGGAAGTTGCTGCTGCTCTGCACCAGGACCTCTGAATAGTGAGCACGTGGAGCTGGGCTGACTCCCTTTTATAGAGTCTTGGCCCAGCCCACAACCACACCCAGGCATGCTGCAGGGAAAGCTTCTAGAAGGTCCTGGAAAGGGACCACACCCTGACTCACTCTGTAAGCCTGCAGCAATACATTGCAAATTAACAGTATTTATAAGCACCTTAAGAATGAATCTTCTGGATTGAATTCTGCAATGCATAAGGTTAAACAATAACATATCATCATAATGCATAAATTACATTATCTTGAGAGTGTTGGGTTTTTGCATTCTAGACGCCCATAGAGCGCCCACTGTCCTGGTGTTGACAAAGACCATCCTGACCCCAGTAAATAAGGTCGCCTGCGGATACTCAATTGATGCTTGGCCCAAATATTAACATTAACATAATTTGCATAATGACTGTGGTAATTTACCCAGGTAAGTGATTCTAAGCCTCAAGCCTCAAGGAGACTGTCTTTTGCCAGGAGTAAATCTAAGCATTTAACACACCTTGCTTTAGTGGTCTGTTTCATGTATGCAATTCAAGATCCTTGTCAGAGAATCCTGTGCTTAGGAACTACACAAAAAACTTTCCCATAAGATCTTACAACTGTATGTAATGCCAGGATTGCCTTTAAAAACTATTGAGTTGGATCATTGCTTTTGTAGCGCTGAAATGGAGTCTGTGAAATATTCTTATGGGATGTGGTGCTCTGAGTGTGGTGAGAAAAAATACATTGCTCTCTCTCTTTTTAGGGCTCACCGAAGAGAAGCATGCATGCGCGGTCCCTTGTGAGAAGTGTTGTTTCCTATATGACTATAAGGGCTTTGAGCCCACCCATTGCTAACCATTCATTGGCTTAATTTTCAGTCCTATTAGCTGCCTCCTTATTGGTCAGAACATGCTGGCTTCACTTCCTCTTCTTTCGTGTGAAGCATGGACCATGTACTGATTGCTTCATCTTGATTAGTGTCAGTTCACTACTCAGTTTGTGATTTTCTTATTGTCTGTGTTTCTTTTTCCCCTCCTACTCCCCTTGTCTGTGTTCCTTCTTCCTCTTCCACCTCTCATTGTTAGTGTTTCTTCCTCCATCTCTCCTTCTCCATGTTGCTTTTTCCGCCGACCACCCTCCATTGTACGTGTTGTCTCTTCCCCTCCCACCCCCACCACTATTGTCCTTGTTGCCTCTTCCCCCAAACCACCTTCCCATTGTCCATGTTAATTCTTCCCTTCCATTCCCTACCCTCCCACTGTTCATGTTGCTTCTTCATCCCCATATCCCACCCTTCCATTGTCCATGTTGCTTCCTCCCTGCCATCTGAAACCCCCTGTTGTTTGTGTTTCCCCCCTACTTGCCATAAGAACAAAAAGCACTATGAAATGGCCAGCACTGGCCGTGTCACAACTTTTTATTTTACTGTCCCGTTGCCCATTTCTTACTACCCTCCCCCTTGTTGTCTGTATTACCCGTTACCTCCCACCCTCCCCACTTGTGGTTCATGTTGCCTACCCACCATAATTGAAAAAAGTGCTATTACCCAGTCAGCAATAGCTGAATCATAGCACCTTTTACTAACTTTTAGCCTTGCTACACAGAAGACGCATTGCTGTACCACATTACTAATAAACATTGGCAAAGCCAATAGCTCTCGCATAGGTAAGTACTATTGGGTTTGCCAATGTTTGTTAAGATTGTGCAGCTCAGTAAAGGACATGTACGTGGATCACAAAATCCTGACATAGACAGTAGGCACAACAGTTCTGTTAGTTCCACATTTCCTATGCTATTTTAACATAGTTTAACATGCCTATGTGACTCAACAGTTCAGTCTTTGTGGTTCTTATGGTATAACGTTATTGTACTCAAGTGGTTATTTACTGGTTATTGTATGCGATGTTGTTGTTAATTTGTATTTGTAAAACATTATGTAAACAAACAGATAGTAAAAAAATAGAATACAGTAAACGAAACGTGTACCGAATTCTAATTAAGAAAATGCCAAATTGATAATTGTTTAAGTGTCTTTTACTGAATGAATCACGTGTTAGATGTTGTCTATCTCGGCGTCCTAGTCTGGTGCACCATAGGGCAGGGGACGACCCCTTAAGTCTCTGCATCTACTATCTACCAGCCTTTGTGGCTGCTGTGGCTATGGCACGTTACTTCAGAGTGTCGATACAGTAAGTCTAACCAGGTGGAATTTGAGAGTATCACAGAGTGGGGGCAAGTACTGGTCTGAACACAACCTCAAATAGGAAAATCCCCACCCCTGGTGGAAAAAGAGATGAATTTGAACTTGGTTCATAAGTTATTGTGCTTCTGACTAGGAAACATTCCTTGAGGTCTTTCAAGGTGGTAAAATATGTGTCCTTTGAACTTGCTATTTCCTGTAAATAAATCTGAAGGCTCATGTTTCCAAATTCAGGAGCACTTTTAATTGTAAAATGGGGTTAATCAATGTGCAACTTAGGCACTTCAACAACAAGAGACATTCAAGCTTCTTGTTGGTCAATACTGCCAGCTGTGGTAAAGTAATTCATTTGGACTACCTTAAGGTTATTTTCTTGGCACTCTGGTTTTCCCAGTCTTCTCTTTTCTATCTCAGACAACCTGCAATTCAGTTTTGCACATCCTCAAGCTACTTCAGTGAGCTTGGTGTGAAGCTAACTAATCAAACAAGACACAGAACCAGATATCGGTTGTGTCATCACCCTGAGTTGTAAGTTAGTTCATCTGGATACATAGATCTGGTTTGTTAAGACTCCAGTCACTCTATTCACAACCTACCAACTCCTTTTTGATATTGTGCAAGAGTCCCACGTCATTATTCAGAGGCTCCACTTGATTACTGAAACCCACTTCTTTAGACCTATGCTGATCTAGCCATAATCTGCACATACTGCAAAATCACCGATTATGACCTGGTAGGACGATTCCCACCATTGCACAAACCCCTATTTAACTAGAGATCGGAATTATCAGTTATATGATAAAGTCCACAAATCACAATTTTCAGTAGCAAATATCGGCATATCTAATCTAACAAGATTTTCTGGGTAAAATACTCAGTAAATACCAGGACATGGAAATTTTGATGTAGAAACCACCAAAATCCGCAAAGGCTGCCATATTTTGACAGGCAAAACTTTCAATAGGTGCTATTTACACTTAATCTGAACTGTGCGTTGACAGTTTTTAACAGGTGCAATAAATAGCACACCACGCTTGAGGGCACTCACTCTTAGGCTCATATTTATACTATGTTTTGCGCAGGATTTGTGTCATTTTTTAATGCAAACCCAGCCCAAACTTAACTCTATATTTATATTTTGGTGCTAGACATGTCTAGCACCAAAATATTGGAGTTAACAACATTTTTTGTCTGTGGAAAACTACCTTGCGCCAATGAGATGCAAGGTAGGCGTCCCCAGGCAAAAAATGCCTCAAAGTCCCTTGTGCCTTATTTATCCTCCCATGCAGAAATCACGTACTGGAGGAGGAGGTCCTTAAATAATGGTGCTAAGCCTGCTCAGCGCCATTATTTAAGGCCTGGGTATGGGCAGGCGTAAGGGTACCTAGAGTCAGATTTCCATGGTCAGAGACCATGGAAATTGCCCACAGGGGTCCTTCTCTGTCCCCAGGGACACCCCCACCCACCCCTATCCACACCAGGAGGTGATCCACGGATGGGAGACCCATCCAAAGGTAAGTCCCGGTGGGTATTTTTTTTTCTATCTAACGCCGCCCGGGGGTCTTGACATGGGGCCCACGGCACTGTCCCCAATGGCCATGCCCAGGGGGACAAATGTCCCCTGGACATGGCCATTGGGGTGGTGGGCTTGGCTCCTGCCTTTACTAAGATATGAGCCATGTCCATGGGGCTTGTGCACCAGAAAATTGCGCTACACTGCTTAGAGGCAATTTTTTTGCCTCTGAACAGTGTGGCGCCATAATTTGGTGCACAAGCCCTGGTTCCCCCTACACCTCCCAGGCCCTGTTTGCATCCTTTCAAAAGACGCTAACAGGGCCTTAGCGCCGGCTAGCACCATTCCTTAAATATGGCGCCCGGCCGACATTTAGGAATGGCGTTAGCCAGCGCGATACTTTTTGCCACAAATCTGCGCTAACTCAGGATTGTGGCAAAAAGTATAAATCTGCCCCTTAGGCTCATATTTATACTTTTTTTACGGTGCATTTGCGTCATTTTTTGATGCAAAAGCGGCGCAAGCTTACACAATAGAATTGTATTTTCTAAGTTTGCGTTGCTTTTCCGTCAAAAACGGCGCAATAAAGTATAAATATGGACCTCAGGGCCTTAGAAGCGTTGCTTGGTAATGGAGTTTCTTTTGTGGGCTCCCTCACTATTTCATAATACCTCAGTCCTTTTTAAATACTTAGTATTACACTCTTTTGTATGTCAGGACAGGAAGTCAGTACCTGCTTTTGTTTGAAGTCCTTTGCTTGTTGTTCTTAGTAAAAGTGTATGGTGTGTGTATGTAGTTTGTGTGGATTATTGCTTGCACAAGTTGTTCCACCTCATGTCCTCGCACCGTGTCTCTGGCATCAAGGTTTTAACAATCTGGAAGAGCTTCATCTGTCCCCTATCTGGAATGCTGTGCACATATCGGCAATGGAAAATTACAACTTCGCCCACAGCAGCAAAATCCTCAAAGGCCCTGAGGTCCATATTTGTGCAAGCATTAATCCACACAAACTACATACACACACCATACACATCATACACTTTTACTAAGACCAACAAGCAAAGGACTTCAAACAAAAGAAGTTCCTGACATACAAAAGAGTGCAATACTAAGTATTTAAAAGGGACTGAGGTATTATGAAATAGTACGGATAAATCAAGGGAGCCCACAAAAGAAACTCCATTACCAAGCAACGCTTCTAAGGGCTGGGAAAGAACCTGCTCCATTGTCACTGTATTTCTGGATATCAGACATGCCTTGTTTTTTAAAATGTATTCTAGGGGGATGACTGTGGAGTGAAAGATATCATTATTTTACAATATTTACGGAGTAATCTCTCGATTTCAGTTTGTTTTATCCAGTCCAACCAACTTTAGGGAGGGTTTCATGAGGAAAAAGTGGCGGCATTCTCTAGTTATATTGATTCTGAAGATACAGAAATTATTTTTACAACAATATATGTTTAATAAAGTGCTCTGTAAAGATAACTAACCAAATTATATACAGAGGGTTGAAGACGCTAAGTAATTTAAGACGATGTTATGCATATAAATTAAAATAACTTAGGAGGATCATAAAATCCAGCAGAATATGATAGGATAGTGAGAGAGAGTGGAGTCAACTAACCAGATACCGCACGTCACAAGCCTTCATTACACACATTATTTAGATACTCATATCTATCTGATGGCAAAAAGGCATCCCTTGTCTACACAATGCTGGCTATCGTGAGCGATTTCTGCGAGCTGGCAGCTTGAGGGATGAGAGTGGTCAGAAGACTGCCCTTCTCCAGTAGAACAGAGGACCCTACTGTAAACACCCAACTCAACATCAAACTGTTTACAGACATGGAGGGGGTAGAGGGGCGTAGATAGAGAATACTATTCCACTGAATATCCATCCTGATAAAATACCTTTCGTGTTAGACTGCAATCACTGCCTACACACCCTCTGACACAGTGACTCTCCGCAAATTCGCTGACACTGAGGGTGACTGCATACTCTGTGACAGCGAGGGTCACTGCCTGCACACCATCCGACAGAGTGGTTGTCTTGGGTGGGCCTGTCTGTATCTTTAGTGAAGGCAAGGGCCACTCCATGCACACCCTCTGATATGTTACCTCCACAGTCCTTTTTAATCTCTAATTTTCCACCTTCCACATTTAGCCATCCCTCCCACAGGTTTCATTCTCCGATAAGTGTCGTGACTATGTCACTAGAGTTAAAGGCATTATTAGAAGGGCGAAAACCTGTGCACAAACTCCTGTTAGCCTGCAATAGTTTTCCACCCAGTATTTTCTTTTTACATTTTTAGGGACTAAGCTGTTCCTTCTCTTACCTCGGCAGTGCCCTGGAATATAAGGTTTCATCCTAGATGCCCAAGGGTTAGGACAAGCCTTGGTAGTGGTTTTACAAATAAAGACCAAAGCTCAATGCCTCAGTCGAAGGATGAGGGTTTTCATCTCAACAGACCCTTTGGCCCTCTGGCAAGAGAGAAAGTACACCGTTTTTCTAGTTGGCATCACTTGTGAAGAAACCTGAGTGTTCCTGGAGTTCTAACATAGTGAGTAGCAATATATTTTATAAACATATGTGGAGGTTGTTTCTTATTGATTTGAAGTATCCATTTGCCTCAAATACACTACTTTTCCTGGTTCTAGTACGTCCAGAAGCCATTCTTTCAACGTTGTAAATTTGCAACTGGAAGTGGGATTTTGGGAGAGTAGTGAGCTTATTATTGTAGTCATGGTTGATATCCTCTCCTGAAGGATGGTCATGCCACTTGCTCGTTAGATACGTTTTTGCTGAAAGTAATAATTTTCTCTTATGTTATTAGGTTCTAAAGGCCTGTATTGAGAGAAAACCTATATTAGCTGTCCTAAAAATGATGTATTTTAGCATTATGATCTAACTAACCCTTTTCTAGTGAGAGTTCTCTTCCATCAAAATGATTATTGTCTTTTAAATATTTTGCTGCGGTCCTTGCTATTTTGCATTAAACACAGGTTTTTGTTTTATTTTTAACATCACAGAAGAAAACAAATTACAGCACTAAGTTCAGAGAATGCCCCTGGGGTAACACCAAGGGCCCAGTTTAGAAGGTTGCGTGCTGTGCATGGGTACATATTGCAACTGTACTCGAACTAGTGCCTCGAAATTAAATCGTAAATACCGGGGGCTCTATGGGGGTCATTCTGACCTCGGCGGTAAAAGTCACTTACCGCCGGCCAGAAGGCCGCCATAACACCGCCACGGCCGCGGTAAACCGCCACGGTCATTCTGACCCACAACTGGCAAACCGCCAAAAACCCGACATCCACAATATTCCGCCACACCAAAGGTCAGCGGGAAACTGGCGATGACCAAACCTCCACCGTCACGCCAACAGAAATATGCCCATGCCATTCCGACCCACAAATCCCCGCAGCGGTCTTTCAACCGCGGTATTCCATTGGCGGTACACACCGCCGCGCTCAAAATACACACACCTTTACAAAACACATCCACATTGAATAATTCAAAATACACACACCTGAGACACATACACACACCACTCCCACACACCCAATCCAGTATAAAACACACACCCACATCACCCACAAACCCCTACGACCACAATTGCGAGTGAAGGACAGAGAGAGAGAGCACAGCATAGAGTACACCATCACACAGAGGCAAATCACAACATCACCCACACACTTTCCACGCCCAAAACACCATACACCACCACACTCACCACACTCTACAACACATACACCACCCCTCACCTCATCCACACCACCCCATGGCACCCCAAAGACACCCCAGGTTCTCTGACGCAGAACTCAGGGTCATGGTGGAGGAAATAGTACGTGTAGAGCCCCAGCTCTTCGGGGCACAGGTGCAGCACACCACCATTGCCAGGAAGATAGAGCTATGGAGCAGAATAGTGGACAGGGTCAACGCTGTGGGACAGCATCCACGCAATCGGGACGACATCAGGAAGCGGTGGAACGACCTACGGGGGAAGGTGCGTTCCATGGTATCAAGGCACAACATTACGGTGCAGAAGACTGGCGGCGGACCCCCACCTACTCCCCCAGAATTCACAGCATGGGAGGAGGAAGTCTTGCACATCCTGCATCCTGAGGGCCTCGCAGGAGTAGGCAGAGAAATGGACTCTGGTAAGGCAAATCTTCACTACTTCATTCCCCCGACCCCACCTGCATGCCAAATCATACCCCCACCCTCACCCCCACCCCCATCACACCAACTCCTTGCTAATGGCTCACCATCACAACCCACCCATCCCAAAACCCAGCCCTGCATGCCTCCCCAAAGCATGGACACCCATCCCCAAAGCATGCCCACTGCACACACCCATCACCCCCACAAGCCACCGTCACAAAAGCCCCCACAAGGGAATGCCAGCACTGGGGGACACGGCCACCCACCCATTACACGAAATGCCACACACAGAAGCAATAACCATACTCTTATACCCCTGCAGGACCCAAACGCCACCACACCGCCACGGAGGGTCCAGAGATGTCCATCCCACCCTCAGAAGAGGCCCCCAGTGACGACAGCAGCTCTGTCTCCCTGGACCCTGATGACCAGCCCAGCCCATCGGGGACCTCGGGACAGTCGGTTCCCCACAGACAGCCACAGGCTACACCAGACCTAACCCCCTCTGGGAACACCAGCACAGCTCCCACCCAGTGGGACCATGCCTCTGTCTCCAGGACACGTCAATCAGCGGTGTGTCCACCACTACAGGGCACCCAGGTTGACCCACCACCCCAACAACAACAGGGACCTGGGGGCAGTGGTAGTGGGCACACCGTCCAGGGGACAGAGGCCCAGGGAAACAGGGGAACTGGGAGGGCTGCTGTGCGACGGGGGGGACAGGCCCAGGGAACCGACTCTCCAAGAGGCCCTCTCCTCCATCATGGGAGCATACCACCGCTCCCAGGAGACGATGGCTACGGTACTGGCCAGGTTCCAGGAGATCCAGGTCATGCAGGAGCAACAGTACATGGGGTTCCGAGAGGAACTGAGGAACATTAGTTCCGCAATGGGGACCATCGTCGTGGCCCTAACCCAGATAGTCACCACATTGCGGGACCATGTGGCACCACAAAGGGCCCCTGTCACTAGCCTGGACCAGGAACAGCCTACCACCTCCGCCGGCGTTAGTGGACAGGAGGCCCCCACACAATGACGGGCCACCAGAACCCCACCTCCTGCAGAAGAAGAACCACCCCACAGGCGGAACCTGAGATCTCACAAGAAGACAGAGTAGGATTGCAAGACCCCCGCCAGCAAACGATACCCCCTGATGTCATCACACTGTCCCACATTGTCACCCTGTCCAACCTTGAACTGCCCCTGCTCCATCCTTCCACAGGCATATGGACAATGCACCTGTGCGACTGAGAACTGGACTCTGCCATGGACATTACTCCACCATCACCCATCCCCCTTTTACAATCATGTTCCATAAATTTAGCACTTGAATTAAATCACTTTTTGCACTAAAAAAATCTGGAGTCTGCTTGTAATTTGAACAAATGTATTAGACATAACGGTGCCAAAATGTTCAGTTACATTGTGATGACAACATACCACTGTCACACAGCTGTAGTACATGGGCAAACAAAGCAGAGGTCACGCAGTGGGGCCCACAGCTCTGAAAACGGAAGGGAAAGTCACAACTCAGTTAACAGGAACTGGGGGGGAGACTTTAAGTAAATGTAAAATGGCGTGGTTGATTCGTACCTGTCTGCTACTGAAAATACTGTAGTATCACTGTGTCCCTGTTGTCTGTGTCGTCCCCGTCGTCCTCCTCCTCTTCACTCTCCACAGGCTCCACAGCTGCTACAACACCACCATCTGGACCATCCTCCTGCAGGAAAGGCACCTGGAGTCGCAAAGCCAGGTTGTGAAGCATACAGCAGGCCACGATGATATGGCACACCTTCTTTGGTGAGTACATTAGGGATCCCCCTGTCATATGCAGGCACCTAAACCTGGCCTTCAGGAGGCCGAAGGTTCTTTCTATAATCCTCCTAGTTCGCCCATGGGCCTCATTGTAGCGTTCCTCTGCCCTTGTCCTGGGATTCCTCACTGGGGTAAGTAGCCACGACAGGTTGGGGTAACCAGAGTCACCTATTAGCCACACACGGTGTCTCTGTAGCTGTTCCATCACATAAGGGATGCTACTATTTCGCATGATGTACGCGTCATGCACTGACCCAGGGAACTTGGCATTTATATGGGAGATGTACTGGTCAGCCAAACAGACCACCTGGACATTCATAGAATGATAACTTTTTCTGTTCCTGTACACCTGATCACTGCCACTGGGGGGAACCAAGGCCATATGTGTCCCATCAATGGCCCCAATGATGTTGGGGATATGTCCAAGGGCATAGAAATCACCCTTCACTGTAGCCAAATCGGCCACCTCAGGGAAAACAATGTAGCTCCGCATGTGTTTCATCAGGGCAGACAACACTCTGGACAAAACCTTAGAAATCATAGGCTGAGACATCCCTGATGATATGGCCACTGTTGTTTGGAATGATCCACTTGCCAAAAATGGAGTACTGACGGAACCTGCACCAGAGGGGCAATCCCTGTGGGTTGGCGAATGGGGGACATCAGGTCTGGCTCCAGCTGGGCACACAGTTCATGTATAGTGGCTCGGTCAAGTCTGTATGTCAGTATGACATGTCGTTCTTCCATTGTCGACAGGTCCACCAGCGGCCTGTACACGGGAGGATTCCTCTATCTCCTCGCAAGTCCCAGCGGACGGTGCCTAGGAAGGACAACATGGAGCACAGAGTCAAGCAACCCACAGGTACGTAACCACAGCTTGCACAGTACACGATTCGCTATGCATTGAATGGCTTGTATGAGTGGCAATGCAAGGCCTAGGCCTGTGTGACGCCGTAGAAATTGAGTAATGTGGGCCCTTGAAATGGCGGCTGCCTGACCTGTGAAGTGTGACAATGGGATGTGAGGTCAATGCGCTGGCGTGGCACACCGTGGCGGTAGGCGGTCGAAGACCGCGGCGCAAAGCAGCATTGGTTAACATAGAACCCTATGGGTCTCAGGAGCCAATGACGATGTGCGCCGGCGGTCGCGGTACGCACCGCCGCGGTACGCACCGCCGCGGGCGTGACCCCCATTTTCTATCTGCTTAATCACTCGAGACCTGATCATCCACAGGAGAGGACCTATACTGCAAGTGCTGCTGTGAACTCGGTCTGGAAGAGACAATGGCTGCTGCGACTGGAGAAAGGGCCCCTGCCTTCACATCTGAGGAATTGGATAAACTCGTTGATGGGGTCCTCCCCCAGTATGCGCTACTCTACGGTCCTCCAGACCAACAGGTAAGTACACTGGTAGCACGTAGTATGGGCTATGCCTGTGTTGAGTGGGGTGGATGTAAGATGGTGGGGAGGGGAGCATATGAGGATAGCAACGCACGACAGATGAGAGCATGTGCCACATGGCAAGGTTGGGGAGGGGGGGCCACTCACATCGACCATGCAGAAAAGTGATGATATTTCTTTTTCCACCCTGTCCATGTCACATAGGTCAGCGCCCATCAGAAGATCGACATTTGGCGTGCCATCGCCAAGGACGTCCGGGCCCTGGGGGTCCACAACAGACGGGGCACCCACTGCCGCAAGAGGTGGGAGGACATCCACCGCGGGAGCAGAAAGACCGCCAAGGCTCTGCTGGGGATGGCCTCCCAACGTAGGAGGGGTGCCAGTCGTCAATTGACCCCCCTGATGTCCCGGATCCTGGCGGTGGCCTACCCCGATTTGGATGGGTGCGTGAGGACATCACAGCAGACACAAGGGGGTGAGTATCAGCACATTCTGCTATATTAGCGCACAGTGGAGGCGTCTGGGTGGGGGAGGAGGGCTGTGGCTATCTCTAGGCCAGGGCGGTTTCTGTAGGCTAGGCCCCTCCGTTAGACATGGCCCTGTGCCCCCGCCCCCCACCTCTGTAGGGTGCTAAGTACAGCTATCCATGGCCCGGGCTCACCTATGTGTGCATTTGTCGTCCATAGACTTGTAGGCCAAGTCACAATAATTGAGTAGTGTACCCCGAGTGCGCGGCGTAGTGCAGGGGGCTTCTGTGTCTGTCCTCTCCGCCAACGGTGCCGCCAATGCATGCACTCAACATGTCTTTCTTTCTTCTCTCCCCCCCTTATTTTTTGGTTTTCCTGCTCATGTGTGCATTAGCATCATCAGGCGGAGGAGAAGTGGCATCGGCGCACGAGGGAGCTGCATCTCACATGGGCCCGGAGGGCCCTGCAACCGACTCGGACTTAACCAGTGAGACGGATGGCGAGGGGGGCTCCACAACGGGGACCCGTGGAGACGTCAGCGACACCGACACGTCCTCGGAAGGGAGCTCCCTTGTGGTGGCGGCACCATCCGTGCCCACCGCAAAAACAGGTACAGCCGCCACCCAGCGCACCAGCTCTGCCCTCCCAGCAGCCCCTCAGCTTTCGCCCCGTGCCCGCTCGGCCAGGAAGCCGGCCATCTCCTTCGCCCCTGGCACCTCAGGTCCTGCCCCAGTTACCCCTGCTGCCCTCAGTGAGGAGGTCATTGACCTCCTCCGGACGCTCATTGTTGGGCAGTCTACCCTTTTGAATGCCATCCAGGGGGTGGAAAGGGAGGTGCATCGGAGCAATGCATACCTGGAGGGCATTCATTCGGGTCAGGCTGCCCATCAGCGATCGTTCAACGCTCTGGCCTCAGCACTGACGGCAGCAATTGTCCCTGTGTCTAGCCTCCCCCCTCCAACTTCCTCAACCCAGTCCCACTCCCCTGTTCCTCTGCCTATCCCAGACACACCTACAGACGAGCCTGCACACACATCAACACCCAAGGGCAGCTCATCCAGACATAAGCACCACAGATCACACAAGCATTCACCCAAGCAACATCCACATGCAGACACAGCAACACCCACTGCCTCCACTGTGTCCCCCTCGTCCTCGTCTCCCTCCTCCCTCCCTGTGACGTCTCCACTCACACCTGCATGCACACCACCATCAGCCAGTACGTCCATCACCACCACACCCACCAGAACAGTCCGCACACGTGCAGTCACCACCCCCACTACCATTTACACATCCCCTGTGTCCTCTCCCAGTGTGTCTGTCACCCCCTCTTCCAAACCACACAAACGCAGGCAGCCACCCACCCAACAGCCATCCACCTCACGACAGCCTCCGTCACAAGCACCTGCACCCAAAGACAGCACACTTGACTCTCCTAAAACCACATCCTCTTCCTCCACTCCCATACCCACTACAACTACCCGTCCCTGTCTTTCTAAATTGATTTTCCTTTCCAAACTTGACCTCTTTCCAACAACTGACCCAACCCCTCCATCTCGTAAGAGTCCAACCAGCACCTCAGCCACCACAAGCCCTGCACCTACTAGGACCATCGTTCAGGGCTATTGGAGTCCACCAGCTCCTAGGGCAGGAACATCGGCCAGCAGCAAGGGGACAGCCAGCCCACCCCCTGGGAAAAGAAGCAAAAAAGTGAAGGGCCGGCGCCACAGGCCTGAGACGGCTGCCCCCAAGGACACCAGCCTTGCACCGTCACCTGGCCCATCCACCAAGGGAGGCAAGGGCCCCAGAGATTCGTCCAAGGAGGGCAAGGGCCCCAGAGATACTTCCAAAGGAGGCAAGGGCCCCAGAGATTCGTCCAAGGAGGGCAAGGGCAGCAGGGCGAAGAAGTCCGGCAGCAGGCGAGCTGAACAGGGCCCCGCCAAGAGAAGCACCGCTGAACAGGGCCCCTCCGTGAGAAGCACCGCTGAACAGGGCCCCGCCGTGAGAAGAACCGCTGAACAGGGCCCCGCCAAGAGAAGCACCGCTGAACAGGGCCCCGCCAAGAGAAGCACTGCTGAACAGGGCCCCGCCGTGAGAAGAACCGCTGAACAGGGCCCCGCCGTGAGAAGAACCGCTGAACAGGGCCCCGCCGTGAGAAGAACCGCTGAACAGGGCCCCGCCATCTCTGCACCGCTCCGCTGGGCCCTTCATCTCAAGCACCGCTCCGCTGGGCCCTTCATCTCAAGCACCGCTCCGCTGTGCCCCGCCGTCTCTGCACCGCTCTGCTGGGCCCTTCCTATCAAGCACCGCTCCGCTGGGCCCTTCCTGTCAAGCACCGCTCCGCTGGGCCCTTCATCTCAAGCACCGCTCCGATGGGCCCCGCCGCCTCTGCACCGCTGGGGCCTTCCTGTCAAGCACCGCTCCGCTGGGCCCTTCCTGTCAAGCACCGCTCCGCTGGGGCCTTCCTGTCAAGCACCGCTCCGCTGGGCCCTTCATCTCAAGCACCGCTCCGCTGTGCCCCGCCGTCTCTGCACTGCTCCGCTGGGCCCTTCATCTCAAGCACCGCTCCGCTGGGCCCCGCCGTCTCTGCACCACTCCGCTGGGGCCTTCCTGTCAAGCACCGCTCTGCTGGGCCCTTCATCTCAAGCACCGCTCCGCTGGGCCCTTCCTGTCAAGCACCGCTCCGCTGGGCCCTTCATCTTAAGCACAGCTCCGCTGGGCCCTTCATCTCAAGCACCGCTCCGCTGGGCCCCGCCGTCTCTGCACCGCTCCGCTGGCCCCTTCATCTCAAGCACCGCTCCGCTGGGTCCCACCGTCTCTGCACCGCTCCGCTGGGGCCTTCCTGTCAAGCACCGCTCCGCTGGGCCCCGCCGTCTCTGCACCGCTCTGCTGGGGCCTTCCTGTCAAGCACCGCTCCGCTGGGCCCTTCCTGTCAAGCACCGCTCTGCTGGGCCCCGCCGTGTCTGCACCGCTCCGCGGTGCCCCGCCGTCTCTGCACCGCTCCGCTGGGCCCTTCCTGTCAAGCACTGCTCCACTGGGCCCTTCCTGTCAAGCACCGCTCCGCTGGGCCCTTCCTGTCAAGCACCGCTGCTGGGCCCTTCATCTCAAGCACCGCTCCGCTGGGCCCCGCCGTGTCTGCACCGCTCCGCTGGGCCCTTCCTGTCAAGCACCGCTCCGCTGGGCCCTTCATCTCAAGCACTGCTCCGCTGTGCCCTGCCGTGTCTGCACCGCTCCGCTGGGGCCTTCCTCTCAAGCACCGCTCCGCTGGGCCCTTCCTGTCAAGCAGCGCTCCGCTGGGCCCTTCCTGTCAAGCACCGCTCCGCTGGGCCCTTCATCTCAAGCACCGCTCCGCTGGGCCCTTCATCTCAAGCACCGCTCCGCTGGGCCCCTCCGTCTCTGCACCGCTCCGCTGGGCCATTCCTGTCAAGCACCGCTCCGCTGGGCCCTTCCTGTCAAGCACCGCTCCGCTGGGCCCTTCCTGTCAAGCACCACTCTGCTGGGCCCCGCCGTCTCTGCACCGCTCCGCTGGGCCCTTCCTGTCAAGCACCGCTCCGCTGGGCCCTTCATCTCAAGCACCGCTCCGCTGGGCCTCGCCGTGTCTGCACCGCTCCGCTGGGCCCTTCCTGTCAAGCACCGCTCCGCTGGGCCCTTCCTGTCAAGCACCGCTCCGCTGGGCCCTTCATCTCAAGCACCGCTCCGCTGTGCCCCGCCATCTCTGCACCGCTCCGCTGGGGCCTTCCTCTCAAGCACCGCTCCGCTGGGCCCTTCCTGTCAAGCACCGCTCCGCTGGGCCCTTCATCTCAAGCACCGCTCCGCTGGGCCCCGCCGTGTCTGCACCGCCCCGCTGGGCCCTTCCTGTCAAGCACCACTCCGCTGTGCCCCGCCATCTCTGCACCGCTCCGCTGGGCCCTTCCTGTCAAGCACCGCTCTGCTGGGCCCTTCCTCTCAAGCACCGCTCCGCTGGGGCCTTCATCTCAAGCACCGCTGGCCCATTGGCAGGGCCGGCTCTGTGTCGGGCAGGGCTTCACGAAGCACTCTGGGCACCATGCCTCCTCCATAACCAGTGGAGTCTGTAATCCACCAGATGGACTGTGGCTTTGCACTCCCCAGGATGGTACAGTGGGCAATCCACCCACTGAAAAGACTTGTGAGACTGTGGCTTTGCACTCCCCAGGATGGTACAGTGGGCAATCCACCCACTGTAGAGACTTGAGAGACTGTGGCTTTGCACTCCCCAGGATGGTACAGTGGGCATGGAGGCTCCTCGTGGATCTGGCGTCGTGGACTCATGTGGCTGAGGTGCCCCCCCTTCCCTTCCCCCTGAGGTGCCTGTGGTTTTATTATCTGATGCCCCAGCAGTGTTCTCTCCAATGGAATCGGGTTTCATGTGTGGGCTTTGCCCATGTGTTTATGAACATTGGCCCATGGACAATGGCATGTAGCCAATATGTGCCGGACTTTTGGACTATGTTCATATTCTTCATGTTGTGATTTATTTGTTTTAATAATCTAATATTTCACTTCAGTTCAAATATGCTTTAATATACTTCTATTTTAATGATCATTTTATTTTGTCTTTGAATTATTCCGGGGGGTTTGGGGGGTGTAAATCTGACTTGTTGCTCTGCATTGGTGTGTGGGGATTTGGGGGGGGTGTCGCGTATGTGTGTGCCCGTAATCTTTTCTCCTCCCCCCTCCCCTGTGTCGTAGGTGCAGTACTCACCGTTGTCTCCTGCGGCGGCGTTCGTGCTCCTGGTAGAGGAGCAGGTAGACAATCGCTGGTAGGATGTTTAATTCGGGTTCCATGCTGTCCAGATTGCTCGTGGAGTGTATAGAGGTGAGCGTTTTCCCGTTCGTGATCTGTTTCCGCCATGTTTTTATCGGCGGGGCTCCCGCCCCGGAAAAGGTGGCGGATTGGTGGGTTGTGATAGGGTGGGCGGTACATTGTCTGCCGCCTGTCTGTTGGCGGTGACCGCTGCGCTGTTTGTTTGCCCCGCCGTGGCGGTCGGAGTGTTAAAGTGGCGGGCTGTGTTGGCGGTTCCCGCCAGGGTCAGAATTCCATTTTTTTGACCGCCTGCCTGTTGGCGGGTTGGCCGCCGCTTTAACACCGACCGCCAGGGTCGGAATGACCCCCTATATGTTGAATGCCTCCAATGTTAGAATTCCAAAAAAAATCCTCCAACACTATCACAAGCAGGTAGAGAAGAGTTTAGATGATATACTAGGACAGTTATGAGGGGGAGCGGGAATGGGGCTACGAAGGAGCGTGCCAATCAGCTACATGGGACATGGCCTAGTGGAGACAGGGGGAGTATTTGGGTCAGAAGAGGATACAGTAGTTATGTAGGACATTGGTGGATGCATAGGACAGAAAGCTTCTGGATAGTGGAAGATCTGTAACAGTGAAATGTGAAGGATAGTGGAGGATGCTGCACAGGGTATGATGTGAGACGGCAAAGAGTGCAGGTTGCCCAGGAAAAGACATTGAAGATGCTGGACACATAGGAGTGCACAATATACGAAAAGGTGAGAACCTTATCCAAGTAAGTAAAAAATCTCTGCTAGACCTTGATGAAACTTAGTACATTCTGCTGCACACATCTGCTCCAACTAATTAAAAACTCACTGCTGTTCTCTGCATACAGCTGAATACATGTTCCTGCACATTGGTGAGCACCTGCTTGAACTAAGTCAAAATCCCCGTTGGGTCCTGCATGCGGCGGTCACATCCTGTTGCACCAGAGCTGCCTTTGCTACAATGTGACATCATCATCTATCTGCTGAACCTTTTCATAAGCAGTGTTGCATGCCTCATAATAGCTGTTTGTAGCATTTCACAAATGTTATGATTAATATATTTGAATAAAATGTAATCACAAATGTGTAAGATTTTGCACTGCTTCCTCAGTAGCAAAGCATTGTCAAAAGAAAAGGCGAAAGGACAGTAACCTTTGTAAAATATCATCTCAGATACAAATAGTTGTGTCGTTCTTCAGTTGTCGATTCTCGCACCCTACTTTCAATAGTAATTCCACAGGAGTGGCAGAGTCCTTGTCGCAAATGTGCTTAGATGTGCACAGCCATGCTAGCCCAGTACTGCAAGAAAGTGGAGTGATGCCACGAAATGTGTAATTTAAAGGATAACTGATCAAGGATGGGGAAAGTAGCATTGCTGAAATGTGGAAAGGCTATTATTTCAAAGCTCCTGTCTGAAAACAACATTTTGCTGGCTTCCAACCAACTAGATCATGAAAGGGGCAACTACTTGATTAGATTAAAATTGTGTGGTGCAGGGATACACAAAGTATGACCCAGGGCCGCTTGCAGCCCTCATAAACTTTACATGTGGTAAACCTGGTGTACAACAAGCACTAGCTGCCGTTTAGTGACAGAGCACTAACACTCAGAAAGCTGTTAAATGGGCAAGATTGTATTTACACTTTCACTGATGTAAAACAAGAGGAGCAGGGAAGGTGTCCTGCAGTGCGTAACTTTAGTTACACATTAATGTTTAAAGATGGCGTGCAACAAACGTAAAAATATGACAGTCTCTTCAAAATTAAAAAGTCTATTTCATTAGCATGCACAAACATTTCACCTCACTACATCAGATTATATCACTGCATTAAGAGGCATTTATTAAAAGTGACAGTTTTCAGATGAGAATTTAGAAACATTCATGCCTCTCCCACCCTGACACGTATGTCATTAGCAACCCAAGAGGCAAGGCATTTTTTGGGTGTACTATGTGGTTGGTGTAGGTTGTTATTATACATGGGACAACATTATAGTTTATTAAATCAAACAGATGTGATGGTTTTGTGCAGCACACATCCTGAGCTCGTGTATTTAAAATTCTTTCATAAGTGAAAATCAAAAAAGGAGGAAAAGTGGAATAAAACAATTGTAGAGGGTCAAACAATTTGGGGAATCGGGAAGCTGGGATTGATCCAGATTTTCTGGTTTCACATTGCACAGATTAGCTACTGGATGAGCATCTTTTTCCCCGTCCTATTTTACATAAAAAGTTATTGCTTTGTCTTTAGTACTTGATGACTGAGGTTAGAGCATAGCCGGCAGACATAAGCCACATCATGGCTCCACTCATTTAGGGCTTGAGTATCCAAGAGAAAACGATCTGAGCCAGGCCCCTGTATCAAGGCTGGCTCGAACCTTCAGCGGCTCGCCTGCCACGATCGCATAATGGAAACAAGGCATAGAAAGGATTCGATTTGACTGTCATCAAGTAACTTGATGAAACAGGAGTACCAACACCACAGTCCAGGACTCCTTGTTTCAAGATTAATAACGTTCTCACTACACTATATTTTAGTGAGCGGACTATGAAACTTGGGCCCATATTTATACTTTTTTTGCGCTGCATTTGCATAATTTTTTGACACAAAAGCGGCAGAAACTTACAAAATACAATTATATTTTGTAAGTGTGCGCCGCTTTTGTGTAAAAAAATTACGCAACTGCAGCGCAAAAAAGGTATAAATATGGGCCGTGGTGTTCTCTCCCCCATGGGTAAAATCGTATGGCTGTTGGAATACAGTCCTGTTTTCCTATCACTTACTTACCACCAGTATTTAGTTTGCTTTAAGTTTTTCTGTCTCTGTTGAAAAATAAGAGCAGGGAAATATTTTCAGAAAGTGACTGCCCAGAACACACAATTGTCACAAGGAGAGGTTGGGATTGATAAAGACCCTGTCCACTGGTCCCAAAGTTTTCATCTTGCTTATAACGCAACAACTACGTTGTGAGTGGTTCTAATGGTGAGATGCATCGTCTAGTCTCAACAAAGAAATGCCAGTGTTTTAGAGAATCTGTCCAGACTTTAAGTATAGAGTTCACAACCAGGATATTTTGGCAAAGTGCTAAAGCCAAGATTAAACATCAAAGCCCGTATTTATACTCTTTTAGCGCCACCTTTGCGCCACGTTTTGATGCAAAAACGGTGCAAACTTACAAAATACGCAAACGCGGCGCTAAAAATGTATAAAGATGGGCCCAAGTCTCATAGTGCCATGGCTAAAACTTTCCCACTGTCTCATGTCTAGCCGTGGAGGCTGGATGTTTGTGCCTGCCCACCTAAGTGAACTGCATATCATTGTCAATGATATTTTGTACCACTCAATACCTTAATAGCTCCTGTTTCTAAGCACTCCTAATATTTACAGATAAGAGACTGAAGGCAAAAGGAATTTAAGAGGCCGAAGATTCTATTTTATTCCAATTCAATAATCAAGTTATTTACTCTGTACACTTGAGTCACTAAAGGTAGTGATAGCAGGTAGAAAAGGCTTGCCCCAGGGTGTGGTGGAGGGACAGCGATTCGAATACAGCAGAACACAGTACTGTCAAATCTTCTAGCGTCTCTGGAGCATATATAAGAAAAGTGGCACTGCACAGTCAGCGCCACTATTCTTGCGCTTCTTAGCGCCCCCCCCTAATGCCACTAATTGTGCATCGTATTTAAAATATGGTGCACCATAACGGTAGTTAGGGTACCAACATCAGAATTTTTTACACTAGTTCAGCGCTTTGCAGGATTAGCATAAAAAATGTTGACACTAATCCTGCAAAGCACCCAGAGGCCCGCTGTAACCAATGGAAGCCTCCTTTTAATGCCTGCTCTGTGGCAGGCATTAAAAGTGGTGGAACAAAATGACGAATGGAAATCTGTGGGATTTCTTTGTGCCAATTTTTTGGCCCCTCTAATAGAGGAATGCCCCCTTTGTATATATTATACCTGATGCTGGCATAATATAGTGCAAAGGGTTACAAAGTGGCACGATGCATGAATTGCACCACTTTGTAAATTCGGTGCAGCATTTTTGGCCTTCTAACGCCTCATTAGCGTAAAAAAAATTAAGCTAATGTGGCATTAGAATGGCGGCACCAGTGCTTAATTTCGAATATAATATGGAACGAATCTCTCAAAATAACCCCACGTTTCACTTTCCACTCCATGTACATGCTTCACTTCCGCTATGCCCACCTTACAGCCTCCTACCTGCTAGCACCCTGCCTCCATCCATGCGGCTCCCGGTCACAACACAGACCACGCTTTTCGAACTCTCATAAAATGTTTGTGAGTACCAGTGATCTAACAGTTACTGCCCTTGGCGAGGCATGAAGCACTTTGCAGCTTTTAGCACGCTAGTCCAGAATCCAATCCGAAATCTGATATCTTGAAATACTTCAGAAGGAAAATCAAGATTTTACTCTTGTAAATCTGAAATGCGTCAGAACAGAAAGAAACCTACGACTCCTCTCTTCTAAACCCTTGTACCACTCAAGACAGAATCTTGGCTTTTTGGCGCTCACACAAAGAGATATTCGTGGCCACTTCCGTATTCTGTGCCACGCTATAAAGGTGTCTTTATTGACTCGTACTCTCATTGGTTGTAGACTTGCTGACGCAGGCACTCCTTGCAATACGTATTTGCAGAAGGTTTACAAAGTTGGGATGTTTGATCATTTTTTTCTTTTGCAATATTTGCAAATGTCAATGGAAATTTTGCAATTCTCAGTGATTTGCCATGTTTTTTTCACATCTGTTCTCATTAAGGTCTCACGATTTTACCTGCATACCACACTAGTAACACTGGCGGTAACTGCATATTTATATTTTAGACATGAGCAAATCGGTGCACCGACAACTAAATTAAGGGGTCGTCAGAGGAGTTAATTAAGAATTGGGGTGTCGGATGATGGTACGCTAAAACTGGTCGCTAATGAAAAAAAGGGGTGGGAAGGTATCTCACTGTAGTTTTATAAGAGAAAAAATCTACGAAACTACTTTCAGCAAGGTGATTTTCCTAGAGAAACTAGTTTTTGAGGAACAATTTACCGCAAATATTCTTATTTCTGGAACCTTCACCCACAAAAAACTGTGCCAAATCTAACACCTTCAAAGTTCAAATATGTCTCCTGTACACAACTTGCTGTCCTAATTTGATACACCAATATTTATCCATTGGCCTAAGCCGCAGACACCTTTTAACCGTATCCTGCGCAACCCAGTACGTTTTTTTGCATGAACGAGTGCCAATGTGCTGAAAAGGAAATTATTATATATGAAAGGCGCTGTCGTTTTTTACCACGATCACAGAGTGTGTCAGGGTTATAACTAGGACCACCAGTCAGTGGCTTAAAACAAAATAATGGGACTTCCCAAGTGAAATTTCGAAGGCAGACACTTATTTCAACAAAGCATTTTCCTTCTCTCAGACACGCCTTCTTAACCTGCTTTTTATCTTTTATCATGTGGAGCGATGAAGCAGGAGAAAAGGTCCTTATCAAGCCATTTTTCAACAGTGGAGGGCTGCACTGGGCGACAGTATTGGAATAGACAAGCGCCCCTCCTCCCCTTAGTGAATTAGAAAGCTAAAGCAAGCATCTGCAATGGGCCTCACATTTGCTTGAGTTAGAGCTATTGGTGTTGTAAATCTATAACTGGAACCTTTATGCCACATAAATTGGTCAATCCTGCCTCATAATTTGGTCTTTTCCTGCCACATAATTCCAGAGGCCCTGAATATAACTAAAGCACTTCCATTTACCTTCTCTTCTATCTACAGCCAAAAATGAAAATGTTGCCATTTAGCATCCTAATTTAAATCTACCATGCTAATTCCAATAGAATAGAACTTTTACTTTCTCTGAAAATCAGCATCAGAGTTGCAGACAGGCTAACACAATTCCAAAAACAGGGCAGTCACAGAGTTGTAAAAAGAGAAATAAACTAAAAGGGTCATCCAAACATATCAAGAGTGTTCAATCAATAGTATAATAGGGATGTTAAATTGGCTTGAATCATGGTTATAATTGCAATAAGGAGAGATTAATAAAACATATATAATTATCATATAAACCCAATAAAAACCTTTATCAGAAGTAAACATTAGGCATTAGACTGCAATGCTAAGAACAGCCCCTAGAGAACACCACAATGAAAATAGCATTTTTAGGAAACATGGTCATGTTACCATACAGTTAGCCCCAGGAGATCATAACCACGTGAGAAAATGACTGAAATATAATAACCATATATGTAGCCCCTGATGTATTCTCAGAGCTAGCAGATCTACTGCAATGACATGAAAAACAAAACCCTTAAACACAAACTATTCTCAACTGTAAAACAAAAGCTCTAGTCCAGAGCAAAGTGGAAGGCACACTGAATGGAGGGAGTGGTTATTATTTTGGGGGCCCCACTGAACTAGTGTGGGGACCCAAAGAAGATCTAGTCATAAGGAGCAGGTTGTGATGAACGTTGTGAAGGTAGTCTCATTGTCCCAGGGTCATCACAGACTGAGTTATGAGCAAACATGTTTTGCAAAAGAATGCCCTGCAAAGCATTATGGGACGACCAGCATTATGGAATGACCAAGTGCAGCAAATATTGTAGTATGTTGATTGTAAAGGTCAGAACAGCCCCTGGTGCACACCACAATAAAAATACAATTTGGGGTAAATATGATCATGTAACCATTTAATTAACCCCTAGAAGGTATAACAAAATATAAACAAAATGGCATGAAGTAACATAATACAACCATATATTAAGACCAAAAACAGAGAGGAAAACCATACACATTTTTAAGCCTACTACAATACTAAAGACCTTAGAACGCAAACTACTCAAGCTATGTTGTTAAAAAACAAAAAGGTCCACCCATTAGAGAACTTAAAAAGGAACTGAAAGGCAGGAGGGGTTATTTTTTGGGGGTCCACACTAACCTAGTGTGGGGACCTAGAGATGGCCTAAACAGAAAGAGTGTGTCATGCTGAAGATTGTGGTAGTGCTCCCATTGTCCTAGGACCACCACAGGCTGAGTTATGGTCAAAATGTTTTGAGAAGGAATGCTTGCAAAGCATTATGGGGCGACTTGTTCCCGACTGCAGTGAATATTGTAGTATCGGCTCTCCCCCTGTGCCGGGAGAGCTATTGTGGATTTCTGTATTTTTTTAGTAAAGCATTTATCAAATATACATGTTTTTGGGAAAGCTCTGGAGCATGAAGGGGAGAGCCAAAAGAAATTACTTTGATTAAGTAACAGTGTGAACGGTATGACCTGCACTCCAATACCGCTGATAGAGTTTGCGCTGTTGGTGCTGTGAGTGCTGTGAGGCCCATGGCTGTCATGGAGCACGAAGGGCAAAGGCAAAAGAAAAAATAGTTCACCCGCGCTGAAGTATATTGGCAATTGTGCAATTATCCATGTAAGAGGGTCGAGCCTGCAAGGTGGTAACAACCCCCCCCTCCCCAAGGCAGGACAAACGTAAAGCAATTACCAATGACTTCAATGGATTTTTGGAAAGCAAGCCCAAGATCGAGTGATAGTGATGGGCATGAGGTGGGCATGGTTAAAAGCCCACAATACTTACAACTTGGGCGCTCGACCTAAAAAGTGGCCCATGTTTTCATATTGGGGCAGTTTTGAACTTGTCAAACAATACTTTAAATGTATTTTCTAAGGTATGGAGGTATGCATTGATTGTAGATTGCTGCAGACAATGCTTAAATATGAGAACAGAAAAAAATGGCCCATCACCATAGAACAGGCCCACAAACATCTATAGGCCAGTCTGGCCCTAATGAGCGAAGGGGATTGGGGAAGAGGAGGGAGAGGTGCAGCAGCAATAGATGCTGGCTGTGCACCCAATGATGCCGCAAAGGATTATATAATTTGTGTTGTGTCAGGCTAATTTTTTCTATGAAAGGTGTTGTAGTGATGGTGTTTTGGCGACCTTTGCATCGTTTTGTGAGTGCACATAATTTCCTGTCATTTGAGATGTACCACTAACACATTTTTAAAGTTTTTTTCAGGTATTACTCTATACTGCACACCTTTAAAAGAGTCTTATTTTTGAATAAAATGTTTTATTCATACACCAAACCACTTCGTCTTAGAAACTAAAGACCGACAGCTTAGTAGTGATCAATACTACAATTTTTTGATGCTTCATTTTTTAAAGGAGTTATGTTGCGGCTTAATAATGAATTGCATCTAGAAGTAACACCAGGTTAACAAATTAGACACTATAAAACTGCAATTTAGTAGACAGTTTTCAAGGGTATCGTTCCTGCAGAAAATCATTTTGAGCAGAAACATAATTATAGACAACCGGTGTAATATATATGTATAAGAATAAGAGTTTTCTGTTTTTACCAATTTTCCCAGATAAATATAGTCAAAAGCCTCCTATTCTATTTATTTCCAACTATGGAGAACTGGAACTAGGTCTACATGTGAGAGTTCTCAACCCTGTCAGTCATAAATAATATCCGTGCTGACTGATAAGAAGGGATTTAAAATACAATTGGCTATGTTCCCTATTAAAGTTTAAACAGCTGCGTGTTTGTACTGCAATGGCAATGTTTTCATATGAGGGGCACTGCACATTATGGATGGGTTTTATAAGGATTCTTATGGCACAAAACCGACCAGGCATCCAGCTGTGTGTATCTTTATTGGTTAAATTAATACAGGCATTTTCTAGTCTCAGCTTAATTTTGTTTCACAAAGCACAAAGTAAAAGTGAGTAAATACAAATCAAATGAGCAAAAAAGGAAATGCAGCTAAATACATATATGAATGTCTAAAAGAAGCAGTAAATCAAAAGTCCCTAAATTTCCGTAATCCTACTCCAAAGGGACCTGCACTGCACAAGAGCTACACAGCTGCCAGAGCAGAGTGAGGGACTGAAAACAGGTATTCTGCAGCTGCAGCCTCACTCGATGTCCCGTCCTATTATTCAAAGGTTGTAGTACCCGATCTAGGCCGACAGGGACTGCAAATGAAGAGAAATATGATCGAAAGATCCAATGGGTGCTCCAGAAATAAGAGAAAGTCAGAGGTTAGTGGGATACGAAGGAAAAGAAATAAGAGATGCCGAGTCTCGTGGGGAGTGATATAAGTTCAGTAAGACAGGGTGTGAAAAGGTAAAGAAAAGAGTTTGAGGGTTGGAGAGGAGAGACAGAACGAGGGAGAGAACCACTGAGAAAAAAACAAGTACTGACGGACAAAATAACTATATGATAGAGTGGAATGGAAAATACAGGGAGAGTCGTTACCAGGGACATAGCTACAGTTGGCGCAGAAGGTGCAGTGGCACCGGGGTCCAGAGCCCCGGGGGTCCAATTGAACCCTTATAATTGGTGTGTTTTACTGCCCCAAAAGGAGTCAAAGGGGCCATCTCCCTTTCTTGCACCAGGGCCCACTGTATCTTTGCTACTCTACAGGTCGTTAATGGCAAGATAAAGAAAGAAAGAAGATAGCAAGATAGTTAACTGAGATGGCACAAATGGGATTATATAAAAAGATGTGCTACATAGAGTCTCTGAAAGACAGAATATGAAGAAGTGGTTGAGACTGTGAGAAAGAGGCAAGGTTACAGCGAGAGACAGAGATAGAGATAATGAACCCAAGTGTGGAAAGTATCTAACTGAGCTGGGTAAGTCAATTATTGAAAGAGGGGAGATAATCTGAGGAAGAGATAGACTAGGGGAAAGAAATAACATGATACGGAGAAAATAAAAAAGAAGAGAAAACTAAAAAATGAATGGAACTCCTATTCAGCGCTAGAATGATAGAAAAATAAACCTTGGATCCAGACACACTCAGAACTGGTAACCAAATAATGGTAGCAATTTGTGACTAGTATTTTTGCGTCCAGTCTAGTAATTTGCAAACCGACCTATGTACTATTATGTCAGGTCATAAATGACTGATTCCTAGTGGGTCGCAATTTGACTTACCTCATGAATATTAAAGAAGTACTTTGTAAATTGTCACCCACTAAGAATCACAGCCATCACAGAGATGGTGGTGTACTAAGGTCAGTAGATAACCATGTCTCTGATTGTTTTTAAATAAAGCGTTTTTTACACTCAACCCATTTCCTGTAAAAGGAAAATGGAATTCATTTAAAACAAAACTGAAAAGTATAAGCTTCAGTGTAAGTCGTGGTCCATGGGATCATTTTCTACTCAGGAGGTGGTAAAAATATAATGTTTTGCGACCGGAATTCTCTTGCAAAACATTAATGCATAAAAATCCGATCTGGTATTTGGGAGGGTTGCCCTAAAAACGCCCCTTCCAATTACACAAGCGTAATTAGCCACTCAGTAACGTTGCAATATAGCTTTGTACACAAGAATTGAGTGCCCTCCTTAACAGCTGATGAGGACCGAGAGTCGGACAGTGTGACAGCGAGTCGTAACTCTGCTCCTCTCCCTTTGGAGACTGGACACAGGTCTAATGTGATGGTGTAATTATGATGCTCTCTTCACTCCAACAATCAAGCGCATATCCTCCACGGAATGTAAGGTCGCCGCTGAGAGGCTGTATCCGCAGTTTGTGGGTGTCCTGCTCTGAATTTGAGGGCTGATTGGTATTTTAGCCAATGTCGTTTATAGAGAGACCCTCACTTTTTGGCCTAAGGTAAAAATAGGAGGCACTTACAGCTAAGATGCCCCTTTAATTGCAATGTGCACTGTGTGGCCTTCCACTGCTTCAAAGTCAACAAAAGGTCACTCCATTTATAAGGTGTGAAGCTCCTGTCGGCCCTCTATTGCGATTGGAGATTCATCACATTAAGTGTGAACCTATTCTCCTTCCTGTTTATACAAACTCTGTTTCCATTGACAAAGAGCTTTACCAGCAACCTGCTCATTGGCTACCCACGGGTTCATAGGATACTCCTCTCTTCATTAGAGAAGAACTGAAGCTTCCCTCCCATTGGTTAATAAATTGAGGCAGACAAGAGGGAACTGGAACATTCCTGGCTGCCTCCACCTACCCCCACCATACCATTCACATTCCAAACGGAAAATAGGTTCAACTGGGTGTGTTTTCCTATGCTTTGCAGCTCCACTCATTCCATCCGTCAAGTGAGCATTGGGAAAACGTTTCGGGCCTCAGCTGTTTATTAAAAGAGTGTAAATCTCACCGAGCAGACCCTGATCTCTCAGGGGTGAGGCCGACACCTGCACGCTCCATCAATGCACGTTTAATTAAAGCGGGCAGAGAGCTAACTAGGCCATTCCCAGAAGCCATCACTCAGGTCTGGGCTTTCCCTACCCTGACTCAAAAGGACCATATATCAGGCACGATAAAAGCTTTCTGGTTTGTCTCAAACGCAAATAAAACTTCACTTAGATTGCTTGTGAAAGCCACTTAATGGAACATAGGAAATGATGCCAAAAAAGAGGCAGGAGAGCTAAGGTTAATCCGGGCTTCTAAAGCCAGGGGCACAGCTCCAATGCTTGTAGTATGTTCTGTTCTCACTGTACTTGAGCAGAGAGATATTCCAGCTGAAGGGATGACGAGGAAGCCAGTGCGTCCCTCAACCAGGGAATCTGTTTCCCTCCAAAGCCCACAGCGCTAAGCCTGCCAGGGCAATTATCAGTCTATTTGTTTGACACCATTTGTAGTACTCGGGCTACTCCAGCCATAACTCCTGCTCGGATGTGTAGGCGCAGATTATCCAAAGTTTTAGGGGGAGGCCGGAGAAGGCATGACCACCAGGTATGGTTCAGCGTAAGTGGGAGTGTGTGCGAGCAAGAGTCCGGCTGAGTGGAGGTGTCTGATAGGTTTGTCAAAGTTTACCTGTCAGTAAAGGTACATGGGGCCAATATTGTGGAAGGATTTGTTTGTGAACATTTTGAAAAGTGTTCATTTGTGAAGTAGGAGCCGGTGGAGAACCCTTAGGTTCGGGGTGATGTGAGTGAGGAGTGGGAGGTTAAGGGTGAGCCTGTCCGCTGAGTTTTGTATGGTCTGGCATCCTCAGTTACGCTTTGATTCCAGCATAGGTTTGGGTGATGGCTATGTGAGTGCTGTAGGGGATCCATTTCAAGATCATTTTGAGCATTTTTAGTATGTCAAGCAGGAGATGGAGAGTGCATTTACTTGACTGGTCGTGGTGAGTTTATTGTTGATTCCTAATCCGAGGTTTTTAGTAGGTTGCTAGGGGAGTGTGAGTTCGTGTTTGGCAGGCCAGAAGTGGAGTCCGAGACGCAAGGTGCCTTTGCCGAAGACTGCTATTTCTGTTTTGTCTCTGTTGACCACACAATTTCCAGTAGTTATCAGTGTAAGGGGAGTATTTATAGACCATTGATTCCCCATGATGATCAGTGTGTGTAGGCTGGCTAATCTCCGTAGTGTTCAATATGCAGTCTACTCACAGACTATTCCTTCGCTATTTATTCTACACATCGATAAGCACACAAATGATTATTTTAGGGCTATTTACTGTCCATAGTTAAAAATCAATCCTCAGAGCAATCCATTTCTCAAGCCGTATCCCAGACCCTTTATTCCCTGAAGTTTTCTATATAGGAAGTCTGACCATATACCTGTGTAGCGCACCTTTGATTTTTGACTATGTTCACACTATACAGATACCACACACACGCATTTAGAGTCTATGCCAAGACATTTACCCCAACAGCGAGAGATTTATGGAGTCAATTGCATGACCATTCGTTTCTCATGATGATCAAAGTTTGCAGGCTAGTTAGACTGTGGTGCATAAATTAGCTAAAGCACAATGTGCAGCAACAACAGTTTTTACATTTAGGAATAGAGACCTAATTTGCAGACCATGCCACCAGTTACAGAGTGACTGTTGGGATGGAAAAGTCCTCTACATGCTAAAAGACATGCACCCCTGCCCTGAGTGCCCAACTGTACTGATGTCAGGATCCCTAATTCTGATTTTTGCTGTCATAGGCAAACACAGATGGTGCATTTACGCCATGACATAGGACTGTATCACAGATTGCAGTCTTGTCTGACTGGGGGGGGGGGTCCTTGTAACTTCAAAGAGTGCTCTTTGATTCAGTGAGACGTCACAAGGAAGGGGCCTAGCTGCATCTCAGAAAGGAGATGGAGCTGATAGGAGAAACATAAAAGTTGGACTGAGGCCCTGGGCTAACCATTTGATGCCCAAAAAACTGTGGCATCCAGGTGTGAACTTTAGTCACTCCCATTTTCTTTGTTGTGGGACTATCAGCTTTGAGACACTCCTGCTGTGACAGACTGTTTTTCAAGAGGAAAAGGGAGAAAAGGAGTGGATACTTTAAAGAAGCAGAGCCTATATGAAATGTGGTGTTTACAAATGGACTATAAGAAGGTAACTTTGAGACCCCAAAAATGTGTATCTGCCAAGCAGGCAGACAGGCTGTGTGAGGAGGGGAAGTTCTGCAAGTCTTCTGCCTGTGTCCAGGAGTGATGGGCCAATGTCTGCTAATCTCCCTGTTGGGTGAAGGGAGATCACCCAGGGATTTCAAGACCATCTGCCCTGGAGTGAGAAGCAACAGCACCTTCCTGCTTGAAAAGACTGGTGTGCCATTAAGGAAGAGGATAGCGTTGGAGGGAGCAAGGTCCGTTGGTGAACCTTGTCAGATTTACTCCCTTTGTGAGGCATTAGGAATTGGTGGCTGCATTGATCTAATTGTTGTCCATGTGCAGGATAGATTTGGTGATCCCTGTATGTCAGGAAAGTGCTTCTGTGAAATTAGCCATGTGTCGCACTGTGCTGATCAGGCCGGAACACTGTTTAGTAGTGAGGTGTCACTGTGGAAAAGACTTCCATGTGGTAAATGCCATAGCCCTGTCTGGTAGCGAGGCGCGGCTCTGTAGGCAAGGTGAGGCCACCGTGGAGAACATCACCATGCTCATCAGACTGGAGGTCATGGACAGTGAGTTGCTGTTACTTTGTGAGTCTGGGATCACCAAGGAACCAAGGACTGTGACTTGTTCCTCCCTCCTACCGGAGAAGTGATGTCACTGTGGGAGCACCTATGCACTTTCATCCAGATGAGGATCCAAGACAGGATCGTCATAGGCTCCCCCACCGGAAGCTGAATGAACACCTACCCGCCCAGGTGAAGCTGCAGAAAGCCTCCGGTTGCTTCAGGAGAGTGATCATGACTTTGCCCCCTATAAGTGCAGCCACATGGACAGCATGCAGCCAGCTTACCTGAACTTGGCTGCAGCGACTGTCAGCGCCCAGAGACTCAGGAACTCTGAATGCTTCACACATGCATTTGCGGGTAAGACCGGCTTCAGGCCAGTCTGCCAGAGGGAACTTTGTTGGCGTTGGAACATTATTGACTTAAAGTCAGTCGTAGTGCACTATTGAGACTTGGACAATTAGTGGGGCATACCCTGGATGTTCCCTTTAGTGAATAAGGAATAACCACGACCACTAATGCAATAAGTGAGTAGGTCAGGGAACTGCCAAAAAAAACAGTAGAGCCTTGAACACAGGAGAAGGTTGGGTAATTGTTTATGGGTGTCTTATCTTTCCTTTGTGTAGTTAGCAAGAGAAATAAAATACTTCCCTTTTGTCATAAAAGTGAGTATTTGGCGTGACAATTATTTATTGGTGCTGTTGCGCGCATGTTGAATTGTGAGCCTGTATTCACTATTCTATATCCACACTTCTCCCCAGACGGAGCCTTAGAATGCTCGGGCCACCCTATACTGAAAATCAAGTGTTGAAGGAATAATTGGCCCACCTAGTCAGAGTCTGTAATAAGATAGGCCCCGGGATTTCGAGAGTAAAAGGTATCAACTCCAACAGTTGGGCCTAGTAGTCCCTTCATGCTTGTGGGCCTATCAAAGATGTTCTGACATTGCACAAAATTAATTTTGCTCCTAAGATTTGCAGTGGGCTTTTCCTGATGCAAATTGTGGGAGCAAACACCCACAATTTGCACCCAGATTGAAATCCCTTTAGGGAAAGCAAAAAGGGAGTTTGCACAAAAAAGGGATTGGCCACCCTAATATCATCAGAGTTTTATGTGTCTTTTAGTGACACTGTAAGAAATCTAGGGAATCTAGGAAATATCTTTATATTTCCTTGTTACTTCTTCTTCATACGTCTGCTAGATACTGCAACACACATAGAAAGAGGAAATTCCTTCAAGGATTGTGTTTGCTTACACTAAAACAATCCGGTATGCCATGCAGGCACCATGGTGCAAGGGTGCCTGCCGGGCATGGCCCACCCGTACAAGAGGAGGGGCCATACCCCCACCTTTTTCCCTGACAAGAAGAGTGTCTATCATGACAAGAGAGAGTGTCACTGATTGCTTGAACCTGGGTGCTTTAGTTTTAAGCCCAGAAGTGCTCAAGGAAGCAAGTCAATTAGTGACACCTCATCATAGAGTGCGGTGGGGTCAGCAGTCTCACAGACCCCATCCTACTCTGTGATGAGTGAGGGGCTGCTGACATCTCTAAGATCAACCAATGAGGGAAGGCAGCAGTCGCAACCCTCCTGAGACCTCAGAGGCTTCCCTCCCGTAGGGTTGCAGTGCAGAGTAGTTGTATGTTTAACTGTCTTTGGTGCATGCGTATGTATGTAGGAATGTATGTATGTGTATTTGCGATTGGGAGTTGTGAAAGGGTGTGTGTGTTCGCTTGTGTGAATGCATGGTTGCTGTGAGTGTGTGTGTGTGTGTGCGCCCTCCCCCCCCCCCCTGCTAAAATTACCAGCCGCCACAGGTGCCTGCAATGGTGCTGGCTGCACACAACGCACCACCTCTAGAAGACAGCAGAAAGGCAGCATATCTTAGTTGATATGGCGATTTCTGTTGTCTCCCTTTCACACAAAGCAGCACGGCAGCAGATCATGTATTCCCAGCAGAGCTTGAAGTAGGGAACACATTCCAAGACTTTATTCCCCATGCTGCTAAACGTTTGGAAGCTATTTTTCAGACGGTTATTTCACGGATACCAATTTATAGAGGCTATTCCCGACCATACCCAACAGAAGTCTCCGCACAGAAGTTATCACTAGACTATTTATTGCCTGTGGTAATCAATGTACAGCAGCAATTCCCACACTATATATTCCCACCGTGATCAATGTTGAGAATCTATTCTCGGTTCTTCCGTTTTTATTATCGCTTGCTGATGCCAAAATATTTTCTATTTTTGACTAAAATAATTGTTTCTCTTATATCAAGAAAACATATTTGGAAATTGACCTCGTAAGATAAAAAAAAGGAACTCATGGGAATAACTGTTGCTGTCTGCACCCTCCCACTCACAAGGACGCCGGGCCTTGCATCCTTTCCTGAAGGGCAGCCCAACGGTGGACGTGAGCTCGATGCTGGGCCCAGGCCCATGGTGAAGTCTGCAGGGAAGCTGGAAGAGTTGGAAAAGGACGAGGAAGCAGGCCCGTTTCATTACTCTGGAATGCGTCCAGCCGACCTCTCTAGGAAGCTCAGACTGATTACAAGATGTGGCTTTCTTCAAAATATATGTCTCCTAACATGACATGTTGAAAGTTGCAAAAATAAACAAGAAAGACTTACCCGGGCTCAAACGTACGTTGCAGTTAAGTGCCAATCTATGAAGGAGTCAAGTGTGTGGTATTCATGAGAAAATCAGGAGTTTAAGGTCCCCACTTATATTCTGCCAGGTGCTGTGTAGTGCCATAGAATGGCAGTGTATGCCCATACTGGCACTGTTGATCATAGCAGCTGTGACAATGAGATGATGCCCGAGAGGAAAGGGGGGTGGGGCAGGAGAGGGGTGTTGAATGACTATTTTAGAGAAAACAAAATCTCCTGTAGGCTTTTGCAGTCGTTTGGACTTGGTGTGGTTTAGGTCATTGATACTCTAAGAAAAGAAACAATATATATCCAGCAATGGTGTTGTAACTTTTCAATAAAGACGTTAGGGAATTGCTGGTGGGCTTTATTGAGATTGATTTCTCATTTTTTAGGTCGATTTCTCAACCCATCTCTATGTTTATGGTTGTGAGTGTGACGTTTTTGTTTTACTGTTGTAAGTTTGTATGATTGTTTTATTTCAATGTTTTACAAAAGGTCATGAGCTTAAACTTATTTGAAAATGACATGGAAGATGGAAACCTTTCTGAGAATGCTGATGTTTTTGTTGCTAAGTGTAGGATTGTCTTTCCTTTTGTAATTGTTTGGGTTCCTGCGTGCAGTCTTGCATTTTTGCATGTTTTAGGTTTGTGTTGCTGTTGGGAGAAGGGAGAGCATCCTCCTGGAGGTCCTGTTGGGTATGAAGTGTGGTATGTGTTTTCACTCAGTGCGTTGTACGGTAAGCTGGCCTTTTCATTGTCAATTTGGCAAGGTGGAGTAGAGTACCCTTATGTGTGGTTTCAAGCCACTTACTGTATGAATGTGTTCTTGGAGTTGAAAGCGTGGAGCGATTGAGTCTTTTACCGCTGGTGTCCTGGGGATTAGCCTTACAATTTAACCTAAAAGTGAGTACTAAGGGGCATAGTTACAAGACCCTAGCGCCGCCTTAGCATCATTTTTTTTAACGCTAAGGTGGCGCTAACCAGTCCCTCACTGTACACCATATTTACAGAGTGGCACAATGCAAGCATTGCACCACTTTGAAACCCCTTGCTCACATTATACATGCGCCAGGTATAATGTATGCAAGGGGGGTGCTCCCCTGCAATGATGCCCAAAAAAGTGACGCAGTGAAATCTACAAGATTTCACTGGGCCATTCTAGCATAATTTTTTTAACGCCTGCTCAGGGCAGGCGTTAAAGTGATGCTAATGCATTAGCCTATTGGGCTCCCTGTGCTTGCTGGACTAGCGCCAAAATGTTTGGCTCTAGTCCAGCAAAGTGCCACAATAGCATAAAAATGTTGATGCTATTGTTCTAACGTGCGCGTGTTTCGTAAATACTGGGCTACCATGGTATCATTAGGGGGCGCGGGGTGACGCAAGGAAACTAGCCGATGTGCCAGTTCCTTGTAAATATGCCATGGGTGTTTCACTTTATCACTTGACCCTCAAGGAAGCAGAGTCAAGTCACTCGCTGCTTGAAGTAAAACTCGTAAAAATATAGAATAGATTGGGCACCAGAGGACAGCAAATGAATTGCCATAGTGAAATGTGATTTTTATTGGATCGTCAAAATAACCTCCGGACATCCCTTTCAATCATCATGAAGCAGTGGCATTACAAAGGCCCTTGCAGCCCCCAGGGCACGGGGGCCCCCAAACTCCAGGTGGAGCCCTCAGCACAGAACTCTGTGCACAGGTGACAGGCCCCTGACTGAGTCCAGTGGGTGAGGGGCCCCCTCCAGTTTCTTTGCAGTTGTGTTATGCCACTGTCATGAAGAGAAAATATTGAGCAGATGGCATAAATACAGCAGAGTTTTGTTCTGCCCAGGAAGATGTAACCAGCATTTATGATTGTTGACTCAAAGTGTTAAACTTAAGTATACCACATATCAGCCACGGGGACAGTGCGGTTCTGGAGCGTAAGCACTGAATATGTTGAAAATTAGCAAAATCAATCGAGAAAGTCCTCAGAAAGAGTCCGAATACAGATTTACCAAGTGTTTCAGCATCATTTATGTTGTGGCAGAAAACGTGCAACTAGACAAACTACATTACATGGATTTGTTCAGGAAAGAGTGCTGGTGAGCATTGAGATGAGGGGAACGGTGATGAGGAAATGAACTCACTAAGTAGCAAATAAAAACCGAAGGACCAAAGGGGCCGAAATCCAGCATACTGCTCTCCAGCCATCAAGCAGCTTTCTGAAAAGGCAAATTATTACATCTACTTTGTTCTCTATCTGGGATAATATGAAGATACAGTTGAAATTAACTCCGCACCAACAATTAAAAACTCTTTCCATACAAATGCCACCTAATAAACCCAGTAAGCACAACAAACAAATAAACCAGACACAAATTAATGGTAAGAAAATACAAAACACATTTCTTACTCCTCTTCACTCATGCATGAGCACAGCCCCGACTCTGCTGTGCTATGCTCAAAGGAGCCAGATGAATCCCCATCTCTTACTGAAAAACTCTTCCCACACAGCCCCCTAAAAAACAAACACTACCAACCAGCACATTGGGCAGAGCAGCCGCTTACTCGTCCATCCAAAGAACTTCAGGGCCTCATCAGGGGACGAGGCTCTTCACACATTCTACAGTTCAGTATGCAGCAGTGGTGGGAACCTGCCATAGTAGTTGATGTGTTCAGCTTCTCAGACACCAGCGTAGTGTGGGCGAACTTATCAAAGCTTGAGGAGCACAGTAGGCAGAAGAAATGATTAGTTGTATAGTTATACACGCTGAAGTAGGGCAACCGTTACACTAATATGCTTTCATGTGTCTTTTTTACTAGGCTGTGTGTACTTTGCATTGAATAGAAAAGTGAAAAAAATAAAGTACATTGTCCATTTTAATCCATGTCATGCATGTTACTTCAGATATATGAGAGGTAGACAGAAGCTAGTCTAAAAAGTATTACAGATCCTGAAAAACTTTGACCTTAGCACATAGAAACTTTCTGGTACTTTTTCTTGTTGATAGGTTCATTGGCGAAGTCTTCTTCAGCTAGAGTCTAGCATTGGGTTTCCAATCGGCAGACATGTGAAGTCCAGTGGTCCGGTGGAAGGCTTGTTCTTCAACAGCATTAGAGGATACTTTCAAACTGGCACGTTGACTTGGAGATACTGAAGAGCTGCCATTTGAAGCATCTGGGATACGTGGGGGCCTTGAGCCTTGATGGAGTAGTCACAGTTGTTGTGAGATCACTATGAGAAAGCAGCCAGCATCAGGGTAATGCAGAACCATTGTTAGGCTTGTATTGTAGAAGTAGAGAATACCACACAAAAACTGCTCCTCGAACCCATGGAACTAGTATCACTAAATCTCACTGTTAGAAAGTGGATTATTAACTGGGGAGGATGTGAGACCTCACAAACAATGTCACTATTCTGTATGGGGTCCAGTTAGGTTTCTTTAAATCAAACCTTAGCTCAGTCCAGGGTGGATGTAGCACAGAGCAATCAGGCTAACCTCAAAGGAAAACACGTGGAAAGCGTTTATCAGTACCAAAATAGCTAGTAGGTTGGAGACACAGCACAATAAAAATCCCACTCCAATTTATAAAAATAGTATGTATATTTATGTTTTAATAGATATCAAACCAACAAAAATCTGCTGAAGTTATGATTTTTGAAAGGATTTCATAAATAACTACAAATCACTCAAAATATTTGATAAATTAACTGCCTTTCACTTGTAGCTGTAGTCTAAGCATTGAATGCAAGGGTATGGGCCAAAGTCAAAGTTTCAGGCTGATCTTGATGGTGCACAGGTTGGATACAGAGGCTGGGTTGGTCCCGGTCAGACTTTAAACTTCGCAAACAGAACATTTTCAGATTCTTTTTGTTGTTAACAGGTTCATTGGAGGGTCTCTGCAGCTTGAATCCAGCACTGGGTTTCACATTGGCAGACAAGCAAAGCCCAGCTGTCCAGTGGACGCCTGGGTTCTCAACAGCATTCGAAGACACCTACGAACTGGCACTTGGACTTGGAGTCCAGTCACTGTTCCCGTTCACAAGTGGGAGCAGATCGAGCCCTGAAGGTCTCGCCCCAAGAAGTCAACAAAAAGAGCTTTCTTTCTCCTTCTGAAGTCCTGTCATGGTTCAACAGGTGCAGACCTTCATGGTGCAGCCTTTCTCTCTGAGGTCCACAGGTTCAGCAGGTCCACTCCTTCTTCTGTTCAATTTGAGTCCAGCAGTGTTCTAGCCACTCAAACATTATTCCCTGTAAATTGGCACTAAACAATACAACAGTGTATTTCCCTGCCCAAATTCAAGGTGTCAGATCCCTTCTTCCCTGGGTTGGAGCTTTGGACATACACAAGGGGAGTCTGGTGTAATGAACAACTCCCATTGGAAAATGGGTTCTGCAACCAGTTTTCCCAAAGTGCAAGACATGCCAGCAGGTCTACCTATACAAATGAGTGGGCAAGCTAGAATGTGACTTGCATTTGCCTGTCAGAGGTAGCTGCCCCTTTGAAGCTGGGCTACCTGTGGCGATAGCCCTCTGGCACTCCTGTAAAGAGGGGATTACACCTCCTCCCACCAACATGCCTTTTGTACTTCTTTCCTGGGAGTGCTTCACACCTCCTGGCAGGTGGGCAGCCGGCTGTTTTTTTGGTGGCAATTTCTGTAATGAATCAGAAATGGCTACTAGAACTTTAGAAAGTGATGAATTTCTGAAATCAGCTTGATATTAAAAGTTACTTTAAATTCAACTTCAACAATAAGTTGGGTTTAATATAACAATTAATTTGATAATTTGAAGTGCAATATTTGGTGGTCCCAGCTGAAAGTTAGCATTTAGTGTTGGGCTAGTGTAACCCAATGTTAGCCAATGGGACTACCAGTCTTGCTACAGTAAAAATTACAATGGCAAGTTTTCACTGTCAGAAAATGTAAAGCATTCAACAAACATGTCCTTCTTTTTAATATTTAGCACTCTTCCTCATGGGCTTGTAAGGTATTCCCTGGTGGGGGCTTATAAATATTGACAAGGAAGGCTTTGACTTGGCAAAAGAGTTTATTTTGCCATGTCCTCCTGACAGTTTAAAAGCTGCCCAACTAGGCTGCAGTGGCAGACCTAAAGCCATGTTTTCACTTTGAAGCGGCGGCACAATTAAGTCCTGCAGTCCATTAGTGACATTTAAATTACTAACCCTGAGTACACTTTATACCATATTCTAGAAACTTTTAGATATGTGATATATGGCAATCAGGAGTTAGCCAATTGCCAATTCACTTTAAGGGGCCAGAGTACATGAGCTGCGGCCTGGTCAATAGAGCTCAGTACACTTCAGAGTCGAAAACCCAGCAGCATCAGTCCAAAATTGGAGGGGGAAAGGTCATACAAAAAGTGTCTGTTCCTAACACTCACACTGACAGCACCAACTGCCTTTACAGATCTCCGTAATAAACCTTCTGTTGCTCTTCAGTCACGCAATATGGATTCTGTGAGATAAAGCAACATCTGCGTCTTCTCCATTACTCACAATATTCTAAAACCCCTTATTCAACACCTCTCTGCATGTATGTCATCCGTACAAGTCATCAGCGATTATATTACTGCACGTTTTCATGCAATTATAACTTCCCACATGTTTACAAGTCCATATGGTAGCAGTATTTGACACACAGTAATACTGGGTTCAGCAGTCCGGTACCATCACCTGTGGAAATAAGGGTTAGAAACCTTACCAGTTGCTGATCAATATCTATCCACAGCAATTCCACCAATGTTTTCCTCCTTCTCAGGATAGGTATAGTGTGTTACAAATATCTTTAAAACCCATACCTTTCAATCTTTTCAATCTTAAAAGGTGCTAAGAACACAAAAGGTACTTGAAGAATACCTGTGGGACAAGGCCAAGCTAGAGACCTAAGAACACGTCTCTCTTAAACCTCCAACAACCGATCCTCCTCGCCAAGGAAATCTCCATCAGCTTTGGGTTGAAGTCAGCAGTGGTATGACGATACATGAAGAGGAACCGATGCAGATGGTAGATGGTACGTGACCCAAGAAAAACAGAAATAACCTAGTGGAGGAGATACATATCTCCCACATGACCTGTGTGATGAGAGACTTGGATATCTAAGATGGTGTTTGCTAAGTGAAGAGAGCATTGCAATCTGGCAAATGGGGTGCTAATGCCTAAAAACTTCAGCTAAGTAAGCAAGAAAGAAGAAAGAGTTGTTCAGTCCCAGCTCCCTCCACCTTGGGTGCAAGGAAGAATGGGCATTGGCAGCCCCAGGTAAATGCCGAGAAGTGATCTAGCTGAGTCGTTAAAACCAGCCCATCCCTCCCCCCTGGACCGTGCCAAACAATTGATTTGCAGCCTTTGTACCAGACCCATCCACTGTTCCCACACGTTGGTTGTATGGGCGTCCTGAGATTTTTAGTGAGATCCAAAAACCTTTTGTTGGATAGTCCTCTTCGAGACTGGCAAGGGATGCTCTTCCCTGGGGGTGATTAATGTGAGAACGGACATGCCCTTGCAAGAAATTGCCTCCAGTGGCCTTGAATAGTGTAAACCAAGAATGCCAAAGTCTGCCAGGCTGGATATGCGATGTAAAGATGGCCTCCAACAACAGCAAAGGTCAGAAAGTGTTGACCATAAAGGACATGCTCCAGATTTTTAATTCAGAAGACAGAGATAACCACAAAACTCCTCAACCGTCACAGAACTAGAATGGGCGAGTCAATGCCTGGATTCATCTTCTTGCCCCAAGCGAGATATTCAATACCTAATCTCTGAGATAAGGAAGGACCTCTCCACCCTAAAACAGGACTTTTCTAGTACTTTGGCTGACCTGGACCACTTGTTGCAAAACGTAGAAACCTGGGTATGTTTGACGTTTCAGCAAAAGAACAAATCTGGCTCTTACATACTGACGAGGATTCACTTTTTCTAAATGAAAGAGTAGTTCATTCATTAGCTTTATTTCGGTAAATATCAATACCATAAAAGCACATCACACAAAAAAGGAACGGCAAGCTACATGATAAACAATTTAAGTCATAAAAGATTAAAAAGGAGAGAAAAAAGAAGAGAAATATTTACACATAAGCAGTTCCCTACTGGAAAATCGCACCTTATAGTTATGTAAAAACACATTATGGGTAAAGGAATAAAATACAAGCCTGGCAAACCATATCAGATAAAAAGGACGTTTCTATTTAAAAGATATCTAAGAACAAAACAAAATAAAAACAACAGGTAGGGAATGCGTCTGAACCAATAAAAGTGATATGTGCATACAATGATAAATCCATCAATTGTTGTTTACCACATTCATTGTTAAATTTCCCTCTGCTTTTTTAAGCGTGTTCAGTCTGATACGCCAGATTGAATCTAAATATTTTGACAAACAACAAACCACTAAAACCGATGAATCAGATTTAAAAATTCTCAAAGCTAGCAAGCAGTTTTTAAAACCCTTACTTCTGCACAGAGGAATAATCCAACGGGCTCTTTGTTTGGAGTATGCGGGGCATTGAAAGAGAATATGAGTTACAGATTCTTCTCTGGCACAGCCCATCGGACACATCTTAGAAGAACAACTAAAATTAGACCATTTATAAGTGAGGGAACGCAAAGGAAGAGAGCCCACCCTGAATCTGATGTATAATGAACGAGCAAACGGAGAAGATACTATATCCATATATTGTGCAAATTCATAATGGCATTTAAAATATAGAAAGTTTCCCGTCATGGATGATGACGAGACAGCAGACAATTGGGAAAGTTGAACGTGGAGCCAGAAAGCATCCTTTAGTGTCTGGGTTGCGTTCTTAGGGATAGATAATGGTTCCTTCCAATAGGACCCCAGACCAAGAAGCGAGAGGGTCCTTTCTACATATGCACACCACTTGATTTTGGAGCTAGTGTTGTTGGCCATCAAGTTAGCTAGCGCACATCTATAATGGACAAGAGAATCTGATGACCATAAGCGAATCCAGTACAACAGGGGCTTGAGTGCAACAATCTGGCTGATAGAAGGGAGATTTAGGTCCATGCGTATTGGGAGCAGTGGGGTACTGGAAGGAACTCTTAGCAGTGACCTTAAAAAAGAGTTCTCCACTTTTATCAAATCATCTAGGCAACAGTGGCCCCACAGTTCAGCTCCATAGATTGCTCCCCCTCTTGCTTGTAGTTTATAAATTTCTACTGCGGGCGTCATGGCAAAGCTAGGAGATCTAGCTGCAAATCTTGCAATGCCACTCGCTCGCTGTTGCAATCGTAAAGTTGCCTTCTGGATGTGGCGCTGCCACTTGTGCGAGTCTTCTAGTTTCAGGCCTAAATAATCAAAGTCGCTGACTCTTTCCAGCTCGGCACCCTCTAAATAAATAGGTCGTCTCATTCTGCCTTTCCTATCGCCAAACACCATGCACTTGGTTTTTAATCGGTTGATTTCGAGCCCATAATCATTGCAATAGTCAATGAATCTTGAAAGCAGGGTTGAAAGGCCTGTGGCTGTTTGAGATACCAGCAGGGTGTCATCGGCAAAAAGAAGGCAGGGGATCTTCTGCCCTCCTATTTTAGGCGAGTCATTAGAGCACTCCATAAGATAAGGGATGCATGCGTTTATGAAGAGAAGGAATAAGGTAGGGGCAAGAACACAACCTTGTCTTACACCTCGGGCAGTAAGGAATTTTTCTGTTAATTCACCTTGTGGGCCCCATCTAATTCTACCATAGTTGCCAGTGTAAAGATCCCTGATAATATTTAAAATAGAGCACGGGACTCCTATTTTAGACAGAACTTCCCACAGTTTGTGGCGGGGTACTAGATCAAAGGCCGATTTTAGATCTACAAATGCTACATATAGGTGGCCTAAGTCAACATCGACAACTTTCCATTTAATAGAAGTAAAACGAAATATCTGATCTAATGTGCTAATTTTTTCTCTGAAGCCCGCTTGTAGATGATTTAAGATTTGATTTTCAACTAGCCACTTATTCAGCCTGCTCAACAACTGATAACAGAAATTTTTTTGAAGGTTGTCGAGGAGGCTGATGGGTCTATAATTACCCGGGTTGTTCCTCTCTCCTTTCTTATGGATGGGCACTATGATCACCTCTTTCCATGAGTCAGGATAAATTCTGCTAGTCAAGATGGCATTAGAAAGTCTGTTAATATATGGGCCCCAGGTATTCTGGTCCACTTTAAACATATCAGAGGGGATCCCGTCCATCCCAGGGGCTTTTGCTGCTTTCTGAGCTGCAATGGCCGACACAGTTTCGTTCAGTGTAAAAGGGGGCAAGAAAGACATGGACTCGTCAAAAGTTGTTAGCTCCTCCGAAATTATGTCAGGAATATGACTTGCCAACAATGGTCCATACAATTCCTTAAAGTAGGAGAGCCAGATGTCAGGAGGAATATAAGACTCCAGGTGAGATGCGCGGTTCTGATCACCACAGGAAACTAGGAGCCAGAACCGTTTTGAATCATGGACGGTAGCTGCCTCAAGTAAATTGCTCCATAGCCCCTCTTCGTACTCGAATTTACTTTTATTGCAAGTAGAAGCATAATGGCGTCTAGCAATGATGATGCCTGATCTGTCCTTGGTCTTTAGCGCGATGGCCAAAGTATTTTTGGCCTCCCTACACCTCTTGTTGAACCATTTAGTATGTGGTCGAATACAGGAGATAGTCAGTGGCCTAGGACGTTTAGTAAACAGCTCTTTCAAAGTAGTAAAAAGGTCCAAATGAAGAGGCAATATTTCTAATGGAGCCAGAATAAGGTTGGTATCAAATAACTGATGAGAAGAGGTTAGGGCACGCAATTTTCCTTGAAGCTTGTTTGATTGCACAAAGGAGTCCCACCTGACTGTACGCCTATTACTAGACAGCTCCATAGCAGTAGAGGAGACAGGGGGAAATGCGACCCCTACTAGGAGAGAACTCTTGTATGTGATCTGGAGGGGAGCATGATCACTAGTATGGGGAAGACCCACCTCTAAGTCTAGAATATGGTGCCATAGTCTTAAGTCAAAGAGGATATAATCCAATTTGTTGCTATATGAGCCCCTGAAGAAGGTTGGTCTGGCCGGAATGTCCGCTGGAAAGCGGCCATTACCCAAACGAAGGCCATGGGATATCATGAGATCCACTATCTGTGAGGCCCTAACGCTTGGTTTATATGAATTTTGCTGGGTAGAATGAAAAGTCACAGGAGGAGGGATATTCCATACACTATCTTCAGACTGCATGACCTCTATGTGATCTGCATTAAGTTCAAGTAGAACGTTAAAGTCACCAGCTATTATGATATGATATTTGAGGCGAAGGTCTGAGATTAAGATATTCAATAGCTCGACAATGGGAGATCGGTGATTTGAGGGTCCCGGTCTGCTATAAATATTTAGACAAAGGACAGGAGTGCCTGAGGCTGGGTAGATAGCAACGGCCAAAATATCATGGGAATCCACATATATCTCCTTTGTACCACTCCCCTCTATAGATTTTACCCATGTGATTAAACCCCCTGCCGCCCTGCCAGCTAAAGATGGCTTAGCAGGCTTGAAAAAAGAACTATACCCTTGTTTGTATGTATAATGCGTTGCCCATGTTTCCTGGAACATGCAGACGTTAGAATTTCCGACGAGTGCCCCCCACTCAGTGTCAACAAGTTTGCTGTTAATGCCAGCCACATTCCAGGATAAAAGTTTTGCTGTGTGCTGGGCACAAGAAGTGTTTGAGTTCGTGGTAGTATCGACTTGGACGTAACTGGCAACGGGGTTCGCCTTAAATAAACTTGTGGTATTATTAATAGTTCCAGGTTGTGAGTCCGATAAAAGAAGAGAGGCTGGGCAAGGTGAATTAGATGGAAAGTTCATGGCTGCTGTGGCTGTGCAAAGGTTGGTGAAACATAGTCAGTCAATATCCGAGGTAGCCCCAGGATCATGGGTTAGATGGGCCCTTGAAACAGGGCCAAAACAGAACTTAGGGGCCAAATCAGGGAGTGGATCTCTCTGGACCTGATGGCCTGTTGGTCTTATATCTTGAGTAGTTGTAAAATAGTTCGGGGCCAAATTGGCTGATCTAGTGGGAGGATTCACACGCATATAGCTAGCAATAGGACAGCTAGCTGAAAGAGTAATTGCTGAGGACTTCCTGCGTATAGACCGTGCTTCCATTTCCATGAGGCCTGCTACCAAATGTGGGCTTTTAAGACTAAGTGTTATAAAGTCACTAGGACCAGAGAGACCAGGGGAACCATTAGATCGCTCGACAGATACAATGTCATCATGGATGATTGAACCACAACCCCTGGTATGTCTCACCCAGTGCAAGACCTTGTTTGTTAGTGAGGCTTTGTCTTCTCTCACGTTTGGAGGCAAAGGTGGAACATTGCACATGTATATGTAGTTGTTGCTAATTAATTTATGATTGTGGTATAAAGCTTTGGTAGTATCCCATTTGAAGGGAACATTAGGAAGGAGAGGAGTAGTTCTTCCAAAAGAGGACGTAAGCTGTTTTGCAGGACACTGATCGTCTATGGGACCTGCAGCACAAGCTAGTGGCAGAAGAGGCCCGTTTGAAAAAACGCCTTTTGCCGGTGGATGCTTGGTAGGCAAAAGGTTTGAGTTAGGCTCGCTAATAGGGGAAGAATATTTGCTTTTAAGAAGGGTGGTGATTTCAAGCAATAATGCTCTCAACTCGCCAACTTCAGTCTTAAGGCTACACACCAATGTGAACAAATCATTTTGTAGAGGAGGACTCACTGTACATGGCAGAGCTGAGACGGCTGGTTGCTGATTGTCCGAATCAATGGATGCCAGCGGAGAAAAACGATTAGAGCATAAAATTGAAGGGTGAGGTGTGCAAGCTCTAAGAGCATCTACGTCAGAATAGGGTGTAGGGAGGGCAATAGGATCTTGACAAGGCAACGACTGTTGGAGTGGTTGGTGAGATGAGGCGACAGAATGTGAGTTAACAACAGTATGTGAACTAGATGTTAGAAATGGAATAAGCGTGCCAGATTTTGAGCCCTTTCGACGAGGCTTCTCCTTGTTGTTTAGAATCTGTTCTACCTCTTCTATTAAATCGTCTATTTCCTTGGCAACATGGCTAGTGTGGGGTAACATAGTCTTATTGATTTTGAGTATTTTGGATTTGCCAGAGCCTAAAGTCGGGCTGTCTTTGGCCTTACGCTTCCCCATTGGCGAATGGTACTATGTCACAATGTAGAGGAGAGATTGGAGTACTTCCCTATGCAGGAGGGGCAATTGCTGTGCCTTAGGACCAAGAGAGGTGGCCCAGCCCGGCCTCCTTCGGCCTCTGACGGGCACGGACGGGCCCGCCCTTGGCCCGGGCTTCGCCCGGGCAAGCCCGCGCGCGTCCCGCGAGCGGGAGCGCAAAGGAAGAATTTAAAGGGCTCCTGCCCTTGAGCTCTGGTGCTCCGATGTCAGCCCCCAGGTGAGGAGAGTCAGGACAAACCAATAGCGCAACCCGCGTCCCCGCGAGCGGGAGCGCAAAGAAAGAATTTAAAGGGCTCCTGCCCTTGAGCTCTGGTGCTCCGATGTCAGCCCCCAGGTGAGGAGAGTCAGGACAAACCAATAGCGCAACCCGCGTCCCCGCGAGCGGGAGCGCAAAGGAAGAATTTAAAGGGCTCCTGCCCTTGAGCTCTGGTGCTCCGATGTCAGCCCCCAGGTGAGGAGAGTCAGGACAAACCAATAGCGCAACCCGCGTCCCCGCGAGTGGGAGCGCAAAGGAAGAATTTAAAGGGCTCCTGCCCTTGAGCTCTGGTGCTCCGATGTCAGCCCCCAGGTGAGGAGAGTCAGGACAAACCAATAGCGCAACCCGCGTCCCCGCGAGCGGGAGCGCAAAGGAAGAATTTAAAGGGCTCCTGCCCTTGAGCTCTGGTGCTCCGATGTCAGCCCCCAGGTGAGGAGAGTCAGGACAAACCAATAGCGCAACCCGCGTCCCCGCGAGCGGGAGCGCAAGGGAAGAATTTAAAGGGCTCCTGCCCTTGAGCTCTGGTGCTCCGATGTCAGCCCCCAGGTGAGGAGAGTCAGGACAAACCAATAGCGCAACCCGCGTCCCCGCGAGCGGGAGCGCAAAGGAAGAATTTAAAGGGCTCCTGCCCTTGAGCTCTGGTGCTCCGATGTCAGCCCCCAGGTGAGGAGAGTCAGGACAAACCAATAGCGCAACCCGCGTCCCCGCGAGCGGGAGCGCAAAGGAAGAATTTAAAGGGCTCCTGCCCTTGAGCTCTGGTGCTCCGATGTCAGCCCCCAGGTGAGGAGAGTCAGGACAAACCAATAGCGCAACCCGCGTCCCCGCGAGCGGGAGCGCAAAGGAAGAATTTAAAGGGCTCCTGCCCTTGAGCTCTGGTGCTCCGATGTCAGCCCCCAGGTGAGGAGAGTCAGGACAAACCAATAGCGCAACCCGCGTCCCCGCGAGCGGGAGCGCAAAGGAAGAATTTAAAGGGCTCCTGCCCTTGAGCTCTGGTGCTCCGATGTCAGCCCCCAGGTGAGGAGAGTCAGGACAAACCAATAGCGCAACCCGCGTCCCCGCGAGCGGGAGCGCAAGGGAAGAATTTAAAGGGCTCCTGCCCTTGAGCTCTGGTGCTCCGATGTCAGCCCCCAGGTGAGGAGAGTCAGGACAAACCAATAGCGCAACCCGCGTCCCCGCGAGCGGGAGCGCAAGGGAAGAATTTAAAGGGCTCCTGCCCTTGAGCTCTGGTGCTCCGATGTCAGCCCCCAGGTGAGGAGAGTCAGGACAAACCAATAGCGCAACCCGCGTCCCCGCGAGCGGGAGCGCAAAGGAAGAATTTAAAGGGCTCCTGCCCTTGAGCTCTGGTGCTCCGATGTCAGCCCCCAGGTGAGGAGAGTCAGGACAAACCAATAGCGCAACCCGCGTCCCCGCGAGCGGGAGCGCAAAGGAAGAATTTAAAGGGCTCCTGCCCTTGAGCTCTGGTGCTCCGATGTCAGCCCCCAGGTGAGGAGAGTCAGGACAAACCAATAGCGCAACCCGCGTCCCCCTGAACGAGTAGTTGCTTAATGCAGCATGGAAACAGGGCACTAGCCTGCATAAAGGGAACGCAGCAGTAATGTTTCAGGATGCGTCTGCAATGACCTTTACTAGGATACTCAAAAGAACAGAACTAAACTTTCATCAAAAATAACCCTGCAAATGATGATTCCCCTTCGAGTTGTTATTCACAATCTAGTAGAGACAACCTCAGGAATCATCTATGGCAGAAGTGCTGAAAACTTAGAAACTGTGAGTCACAAATGCTAAATAGGAATTACAGGACTCCACAGGATTCCGACCCAGATGGACTTCAGGAACGGTAAACCCAGTGTTCGAGTCACCACCAAAAAATACTGGAAAGCTGCAATGGAGAAATCAAAAGACTCCTGCCAGAAGTGAAGTGATCATTGACCTTACCACCTTAGCAGGGTCACTGATGTTACATTCTATAAACAAACTGTGGTGTGCCACCAACTGCCCTTTGCTGCCCAAGATAATTTGCCTATTGTTGAGCATAAATTTACCGATCTCAAACTGTTAAGCTCCCCTTAATTTAGCAGTATTGGGATACCCACCAGCCAGACATGCTGACAAAATTATGTTAGGACACTCATTTAGCACCTCACATCCAGTAAGCAAACTATGATGCCTGTCTTCACGTGAAACTCAAGGTCACCATTAGATAGTTATAGTTAGGACCTAGTTTCTATAGAAAAAACATTTTTTTATTTGCCTATATCTTTGGCGACGGTTGAAGAATCTCAAGAGATTTTCCAAGAACGTTCGCCAGCCACATCAACTGCTGTCTGGAAATTTTCAGGGTGATCCATCAAGCAGGGGCCGAGAAAGAGTGGTCCCAGAATGTTTTTACCCCATTTATTTTTCCATAGGTATTTTGACCAGCAAGAGCACAGAAACCACGGGGCGGAATGACACCAAATTTGACAGAAAGCTAGGGCCTGGTCCAGAAAGTGATGTTTTTGTGATTTTCTGTAAATCCTTTCAGTAGTTTCAGAGAAATTAAAGAAAATCCAAATGTGTATGTATTGGAAAGCAAAGGATTTGCAACCCCTCCTGATCCCATGCTGAAATCTGATTGGAAGCTAACACTTTAACAAGGAAGTGTTGGCAGCCATATTGGGACACAGCATCAGCCTAGAAGAAAGGTAAAAAAAAAAGGGTAAAGGGTATGGGCACCCTGACCCCTTAGCTCTGGTGGTGGGGTCCTAAAGGGACCCTCCCCAAAGACTAAAAAAGCACTTTAAAAAAAAGAATTTGCCACAAATTCAAGACGAGGTCACAAATCTGTGGCAAGAATAAAAAAACAAAAAAAAACAAATCGTGGGCTTCCATGATTCTTAGTACCTAAGCCCTCAGGTGGGCCAAGTCCCAAGGGCGTTGATATTTGTAATGCAGGGGGCTCCCTGCAGCCCTGGGGACCACCACCTCCCTGGGGCATAGATGTAATTTCAGAAAGGGAGCCCCCCCCCTCTGCCCTGGGGACTGCCACTTCCCCGGGGCACTTAACAAATATGATGCCGCGGGGCCGTGTGTCCCCCGGCATCCCTGTGGAACACCACTTCCCAGGGACAAACTGTAAAAAATAGAAAGGGGGGTCCCTTTCAGACTTCCAGACCCCAAGGGGCACCACCTCCCGATGCTTATTTCATGGGAGGGGCGCAGGAGGCAGGGAGCCAGCTGGGACAATGGGGGCCTTCAGGCTCCTCCTATGGTCCCCAACATTGAGACTGGATGCCCTTGGGGGCACCCAGGTCACATGGCCCGGCCCCCGGGGATAGAGTCCCCGGAACCGAGATCTGCCTAGGGGAGGGGGGAAACACGGCCCTCCTTCCCCCCAAAAACTAACTAATCATGCCAGGCCCCGGGTCAATGGGGCCAAGATCTGCCTAGGGAGGGGTGGCGCGCGGCCCTCCTGATTTCCCCCAAAAAAATTCGGCCAGGCCTCAGGGGATGGGGTACCCAGAACTGAGATCGGCTTGGGGAGAGGGGGCATGCAGCCCCTCCCCCCCAAAAAAAATTAAATGCTTAGGCCAGGCCCCAGGGGATAGGATCCCTGGGGCTGAGACAGCATGGGGTTGGGAGGTTATAGGGATTGGTCACAGGGACTGGCCACAGGCCAGGCCTTGTGGACAACCCACGCTGCACATGGCCAAAGGCCGTGCGCAGCGTGTGGTTATAGGGGTTAGCCGCAGGGGCTGGCTGCAGGCAGGCCCTGTGGCCAACTCCAACTGTGCACGGACGAAGGCCGCACGCGGCAGTGGTTGGATTAACGCATAGTAATGAAAATTGCTATGCTTTAAAAAAACACATAGAAGCTCACTGAAAAGAACAAAGATTACAGGGATGTTATATTGAGGAAATAGATTGTAAAAAAAACATAGAACTTCACTTAAAAAAACAAATGCTACAGGAACGTTAAAGTTAGGCTCCCAATTTGAATCTGTTATAGTTCTAGTTACCTCAAGTAATTATAACTTGTGCCCTAAGGTAACTATAACTCGTGCCCTCACCATGCACTGCTAATTACCCCACAAATTACGGCACTCATGACATCTTTGATAACATCATTGAGAATATCAAAGTAATATTTTCAGTAAAATGTTTGTTGAAAAAACTGCGCATTGTGGGGGCGCGAGTTATAGTTACCTTAGGGCACAAGTTATAGTTACTTGAGATAACTGTAACTATAACAGGTGAATTTCTATGGTTTTGTATATTTAAAATGGGAGCCTAACTATAATGTCCCAGTTACCTTTGTTTTTTTGAGTGAATATATATATGTGTGTGTGTGTCTACGGGGTGAACCTGTAGGCATGATGGAGGGGTGAGCATACATGTTTGCATGCCTTGTTCCACACAGTAAGCATGTTATGCTAAAGCATGAGAAAACCTTCTGTAAAGGGGGCAAGAGCTTCCCACTGAATGAAACATAATCTCTTCCCAACCAGAGACCATAAAGAGGAAAAGGTCCATTATGGTCTGTTGTTGCATGACTGCTTCATGTTGTTTGTCTGATTGCACTAGCCTATATTTTTTAAAATGCCAACCATGAATCGTAGAGATTCAATATATCTCTTGACCCTGAAGGTAGCCTACTGACCCTTGGTAGCATTCTACAGGCTGAAACATGTCGACCTATTGATGTTTTGGGACATCATACCTACGAAACATCTCACTGTTTTTAACTCTGCCAAAGGACCTTCATAGTAAAAGTAGTTAGGATCTGCAAGGCAATTTGAATTAACTCATAATCCCTCTTTCTTAACATAAGAGCTCTGCTTACACCTTACAAACTGCATTGAGCCCACTCACACTAGGTCCAGTGGGTGAGGATCCAATCATGAATCATGCCACAGGTGGTACCTGTGAGTGAGGATCGCACAAATTTACCTGGGTGCTGATCCCTCATTCTGTAGAGATATAATAAGTACCCTGCAATTGATCTCTCTGTCTGAAGAGATCATGATAACATAGTTTCACCCCCTCTAGAGTAGTTACAAGTTACTACTTATACCGTGGATAGCCAACAGTGATGCTGCATGGTGTCAAGTGTTTATCACAGTTACCGTTTCATCACTACCCCAGGTGCTTGCTTTTATCCCTTAACACACAGATTCTTAACTGACCAATTAAATGAAAAGCCCTGCTGCTGTGGCTCGACTTCAAGACACCCATCTATTGCAGCTCACAATAAATGACTGAAATACTATTTTTTTAATACCTTTTCACTTAAATGCTTCCTCCAAAGCAAGATAGGTATTGGATCTGCTCAGACAACGCCTAGTGTTTAAACTAGAAGCCAAGTACAATGACACAGTGAACAAAGCAGTGGGGATAAGAGGCCCACTGGGCAATATCAAAGTGCCCTTTTTTCATTCTATGGACCCAACAACAGGAGGGAGCAATCCTTTACAGACATTATGGATTTCAGTACTGCAATAAACTTTAGAAAGGACTGCAAGTGTGCCCATTAATGTGGCCCAAAACTCACCTTTGCCCTCCATGACTAGTAGAGGGAATAGGAGTCCCTACTTTGTATTTATAGTTAGGTTAGACCTTCCATAGGAAGCATGTTTTTTGTTTTGCTTATAACTTTGACACATTTTGAAGAATCTTCACAAAAATTTCAATTCAGCAACCTCAGCTCTTCCTGGAAAGTTTCAGGGTGGGCCGTCAATCAGGGGCGGAAAAAAGGAGATCAAAAACATAATGGGGGTCATTCTGACCTTGGGGGTCCATGACCGCCATGGCGGAGGGCGGCGGAAGCACCGCCAACAGGCTGGCGGTGCTTCCTGGGCGATTCTGACCGTGGCGGTAAAGCCGCGGTCAGAAAAGGGGAGCCGGCGGTTTCCCGCCGGTTTCCCGCTGGCCCAGGGAATCCGCCATGGCGGCGCTGCTTGCAGCACCGCCATGGGGATTCCGAGCGCCTTCCCGCCAGCCTGTTTCTGGCGGTGTCCACCGCCAGAACCAGGATGGCGGGAACGGGTGCCGTGGGGCCCCTGGGGGCCCCTGCACTGCCCATGCCACTGGCATGTGCAGTGCAGGGGCCCCCTAACAGGGCCTCACAAAGATTTTCGCTGTCTGCTGTGCAGACAGTGAAAATCGCGACGGGTGCCACTGCACCCTTCGCACCCCTTCAACTCCGCCGGCTCCATTCCGAGCCGGCTTCATTGTTGAAGGGGCTGTCCCGCTGGGCCGGCCGGCGGTCTTCTGGCGGTCGCCCGCCGGCCCAGCGGGAAAGCCGGAATGGCCGCCGCGGTCTTTTGACCGCGGAGCGGTCTTTCGGCGGGAACCGCTTTGCGGGCGGCGACCGCCGACCGCCGCGGTCAGAATGACTGCCAATATCCCTAAGGAATTTTAGATAGTGATACTGATGAGGTCCCTAAACCCAAAATTGAAATTAAAAAAGCAGTGGATGAGTTGAATTCCTGCTCTACTAGTGTAAAAAAATATGTGAAAGGCTGTGGGTGCCTGGCGTGGGACTGGAGCACTGTTCGAAATGGGGTTTCTAGATGGCAGTGGATTGCACACTGTCCAAGTAGGGGCCCTCATTTTAGTTTGGGTAAGGGAGTCACACAGCTAAGATAACCCATACTCACCCCATTGGTAGCTTGGCACGAGCAGTCAGGTTTATGTCAGAAGCAATGAGTAAAGTATTTGTACTCACACACACACACAGTAACACAGTAAAAACACCACAAAAGCACTCCACGTCGGTTTAGAAAAATAGGCAATATTTATCTGAGTAAAACATGATTAAAAGAACTAACATCCAACCTGCGCAAGTAACAATACAATTTTTCAAAGATTAAATATTAGTAAAGTGCTTAGAAACACAATAGCTTCATCCTGGCTATCATGGCGTCTTGACGGAGTCAACAGTCCAACGCCACTTGCGAGGGAGTGTGGGCCCATCACAGATTCACACAGACCACAGTAACAGTACCTTGGAAACTAATGAGGAAACAAAGAAGTTGCACAGAGTCGGGGAGGTGAGGCGTCACTGGAGCCACTGTGGCATAGGTTCCTTACTGCTACCAGGGAGATGAAGCATCAGTTCCTTGCTGCTAGGCAGGGGAGGTGAGGCATCGGTTCCTTACAGTTGCAAGGGAGGTGATGAAGCGTCTCTGGCGAGGCATCTGTTCCTTATGACATGGCAGAATCAATGAATCCAGCAGGTCAAAATGTTGCAGTGGTGCGATCACACCACATGGCCACAGGTGCTGCGGTGAGTCAGAGTCGGTTGTGTCACAGATGTCAGTGACACAAAACTCAGGACTCATGCTGTGGTGAGACTTCGGGGGCGCTGTGGCGGTGTCGGGCCTGTGTTGCAGTTCATGGTCATTGCACTCATCAGGGACCACAGCTCCATTTCAGAGAAGTGGCTGTGGAGTCAATGTGCTTGGTTTCTTTTGGTATGCACCAGAGCTCACTTCCAGGGGTCAGGTACTGGATTTGGCCCCACTTGGCAAATTAGGATTCCCAGCAAGAGAGCACAGGGGCTGGCTGGTGTAGTCTTTGATGGCTCTGAGACATCTTAACAGGAGGCAAGCTCAATTCAACTCCATGGAAGGCAGGATGTAGAAAGCAAAGTCCTGTCCTTTTACTCCCTGACAGAAGCTGCAGGCCAGCACAACAAAGCAACAGGCAGACTGTCAGTCCATCCTACATTATCCACCTTTTCCTTCTAGAAGAATGTTCTCAGTCCAGAAGGATTCTGATTATGTGGTATCAGATGTCCAGTGCTTGTACCAATTTCCATCTTTAAAGTTGGCAAACTTCAAACAGAAGTATTTGCACTGCAAAAGACCCTGCCTTTCCCTGCCATGGGCCAAGACACACACCATGGTTATTGGGGGCTGCTTTGTGTGAGGACAAGTACAACCCTATTCAGGTGCAAATGTCAGCTCCTTCCACCACCCTAGCTCAGGAAGACCCATCAGCCTGGTGATGGGCCATCAGGATATGCAGGGCACACCTCAGCTCCCTTTGAGTGACTTTCTAAGGTGAATATGCAAACAGCCCAACTGTCATCCTGACCCAGATGTGTACTCAGCAGACAGGCAGAGGCGCATAATGGTTAAGCAAGAAAATGCCCACTTGCTAAAAGTGGCAGTTTCAAACTTACAATTCAAAATCCAACTTCACTGAAAGATGTATGTTTAAATTGTGAGTTCAGAGACCCCAACTCCATATCTCTATCTCCTACCGATGGGAAATTACACTTAAGAGATATTCATAGCAAACCCCATGTTACCCTGCAGGTGACTTAGACCTTGCAATAGTGAAAAACAAATTTAGCATTATTTCACTATCAGGACATGTAAAACACCCCGTACATGTCCTACCTTTCAAATACACTGCACCCTGCCAGTGGGGCTGCCTTGGGCCTACTTTAGGGGAAACGTACTCGTAGTAAAAGGGAAGGTTTGGGTCTGGCGAGTGGGTGCACTTGCCAGGTCGAAATAGCAGTTTAAAACTGCCCACACAGACACTGTAGTGGCAGGTCTGAAACATGTTTACAGGGCTACGCAGGTGGGTGGCACAATCAGTGCTGCAGGCCCACTATTAGCATTTGATTTACAGGCCCTGGGCACACATAGTGCACTGTACTGGGGAGTTACTAGTAAATCAAATATGCCCAATATGGATAAACCAGTCACCAATACAATAAAAACAGAGAGCATATGAACTTTAGCACTGGTTAGCAGTGGAAAAGTGCACAGGGTCCTAAAGCGAAAAAACACAGGTCTGAAAAAATGGGAGGAAGAAGGCAAAAAGTTTGCGGATAATCCTACAAAAAGGGCCAGGTCTAACAAGCACACAAAAGTCAAAAAAATAAAACTTTAGCAGAATTACTGCTTGAGGGCATTAAAGTAAACAAATTGGCAGGGGCAGCTCATTAACCTGCACTGCTCCCAGCGAGGGAGGGCTGCGTAATACTCTGCATGGACTAGTTTTGCTCCTTCTTTTATTTACAGTGCACCAAGAATGGGCAGGGGTACTTTGCCCGTTGAAATAACGCTAATAATTATTTCATGTCTTTCCTCATTTGATTATATGTAAAAAATGTATTAACATAGAAAATAACGTGTAATACAAAAATGTGCCTCCTGGATTGGCCACCATTATATACAAAGTTGATTATTAATAACATATTAACATGTATAAGATTTTATAGAAATGTCGAAATGTAGTAATCTGTCACACTTATAGCTAAATATTATGAACGTACTTGTGCTAATTGAAAGCCTTAAGTTAGCGAGGCCTAAGCTGAAATGAATGTCTGCCAATATTACTGAAAATGCATCGTTAGTAAAATGATCTCATGCTTGCTGAATAATCATTGCTTTGTTTATTGTAAAATTTGTCTGGAGATCACAAAATGTTATTTCTCTCGAGGAAATTTGTGTAAACTCTGCATGTTCTTGAGTTGGTACAAAGAATACCTTGCTAGCGCATAGGAAAGCAATGTTCCCAGGAACTAACAATGGGCCTACTGACAGAGAACGGAAGGATCTAAAAATTGATTCTTATTGTATCGACTGATTTACGCAAATGGAGAACAACCAATCATCGACATGTGAACGACTGCTTAGTTATATCTTAGATTTGTAAAGTACATTTTATTGGATTAATGCTATTGCAAGATGCCGCTGACCAATAACAATGTGGGACAACTTTCAATTAACTGCACTGCTCTTGGAGTTCTCAGTGCTTCTTCTTTTGACACTCTTCATGAGATTCATCTGTCACTTTGACACTTGCCAGCCTCTCTACTGACACTCTGGTATTTTGCTATTAAAGTCTGTTTCTTATGCTCCAGGCAAAGATGCTGGTGCTTACTTTAGCGCTAGATGCTTAAAGCTTGTAGCGCTTTTCTTGTTTGCCCTAGACATTAACTTAATGGTTCAGAGAAGTTAGAGCCCCGAATCTGAACTGTTCCCCTTCCCATCTCCCTCTGTCCTGATGGCCCCGATGAAGACTAATGCCGATTGCTTATCCTTAAGGACAGGTATATGCTGAAATGATTGATGTTTGACTTTGCTTTTGTTTCTAGGTACCATCTGCTTTTTGATAGAGCCCTTGCTAGATGTTTTCCAAATTCACATTACTAAACCTTTTGCATGCAGCCCAACATGCTAATGCTAATTAGGAGTTAGTGAGGAGTTTCCTCTATTCATTTGTCTGACAAACTAACTGACTTCCTTCAATTGTTGATTCAATGTATGCTATTTACATTTCTCAATTACTCTTGCTATTGATCTGTACTGTTGCTATCGAAAGTCTCGTTTTTAATGCACTAATCAAGTTAAGATTCTTTCGACGCTTCGGTCAGCCGGAGTTATTCCTATATCTCTATCATGTGGTTTTGAGATTGATTTACTTGATCTTAGTATTGTTAATATAGGGAAATAAATATTCTAACTGATACTAAAAGCTGTGGTTATCTATGGCCAAATGGGTCATGGTGCGTGGTTTTACTGACACCATTGGAACTTATATTGTTGTTATTGTTGATTATTGATGATTGATGTTTATGTTTGGGTCAAGGGCGCGATCATCTCCTTAAGAGTCCGTCCTTGAATTGTATACTGGTTACGTCTCCCTAAGAGTCTACTTTAATAGTCGATGGTTTCATCTCCTTAAGAGTCATGTGTAAAAGTTAGAAGGTCAACACTTTTGATTGGATTGATGTTTTTAGACTCAATAATGCAAAACAGAGAGAAGATGTGTCCCTACAAACCCAAAGTGACTTTCCCAGGTCCTAGGAGTTTGCCTATGCTTGTTTGAAATGTTCTCGGCATTCTAGTGATTGCGTGAAAGATAAAGTTTTTGCGCTTGCACAGCGTAAGCATATCGCAGGTGACTTGTGATGTTTATGAGGTTTAGGGAGTTTGCGTACTCCAAATGATGTTGTAGAAGGATTTTGCGTACTCCGCAGTGTGAGAGTTGGGAAGTCGTCGAACTTCACTTGTGTGTGCCACTTTGTGCCAAAAAAAGTATCCAAGAGGTTGTTGGTAAACGAACCCTGGGAGATCTAAGACTCTGGAGTATATTAAAAGTGTATGAGACACTTGTTTTTTGTTGTAATTTGTCCATTTAGTAGGCCAATCGGGCGTGGTTGGCAAGTCGAGGTTATGTGCTGAATTGAGTGAAAGGTTTTTCAACTGAGATTTGACGAGTCCTATGTGCACCAGGACAGACCCATTGATCAGTTGAGGTAAAATTGGAGGGTCGAATTTTGCTTGTGAATCAGGGGAACTGAGAAAGAAAGAATAGCTGCTAGAGCGAAAGCCATCAGTGAAAAATCCATAAGGTTCCTGAAGCAATTGTGTTACCCTACCCGTAGTAAATGGGCAAATTGTTTTTTTGGTTTTGTTGAAGTGCTCGTGATTAATTTTGAGTGGTTTGGAGTGTAGTAGGACAAGCCACAAGACTTTGTCAGCTGCTCTGTGTATGAGTGTGATGTGATTTCAGCCGCGCTGCGATAGGTCAGTTGGTGAGAAGGGTCGCACACGGTTTGGTGGACAACCATGAAGTATAATTGGTTGAGAAGGTAGACGAAGAGTATCTCGGGATTAAAGGCCACTTCCTGATTATTGAAATTTAATACAAATTTGTAAAAAATTTTGTTTTTCAAAGTCTTAACAAGTGCATTGAGAGGAGAAGTGTATGCTCCAGCCACATTATGGAAAGCTACTCCTCCAGAAGGTACACCCACATATGTAGTTTTTGAGGAACGGGGTGCCGCTCCATGCCTTTGTTGAAAGCAATGGTACAAAGCGACAGAAAAAGATGGAAGTTTTGCGTTTCCTATTCATGGTACATTTAATTTAAGAGTTCTAGAGAACCGGAGGAGGGTGATGTATGACCTAAACATCCCCCCCACAACCAGTTCAGTTCAAAGCCTTAGCAGTCTGGGAACTAGTGGCTAGGCAGCAAAAGCAACTGAAGTTCAAGACAAAAAAAAAAAAAAAAAAAAAGACATTTGTGGAGGCTAGGTGGGGCAATGATCAGAAGTACTGGAGATTAGATACTTTACAGGAATTAAAAAGTTTCCTGCAATTGCTCAGGACAGTGAGAAAGTAGGAAGGAAAGCTACTAGAAAGACAAACAGAAGTCCTTCCGAGAGTAGAGAGCAGAAAACAAAGGAGACGAAAAAATCTGTAACACTTGACGAGGAATCATATGAGGATGAGTTCATTTTACAGTTACTGAGATGTCATCCCCCACCATATGCAGCACAAGAAAGCGGTCCAAGCACTAGTGTAAACTCTTCTGCACCAACACCAGTAAACATGACACAGAGTCCAATGCAGGATAACCCTAGCATGACCATGAGTCCCATGCAAGTTAATCCTAACTTGACACAGATTAGTCCTATTTTACAGAGTTGTCCTCACATAGCGCAGATACCAATGCAGAGCAGTCCTAACCTGCCTATCACATAGGCAACCCAGAATCCAATGCCCCAGCCGAGTATTCCTAGAATTTATCCAGAGGTCCCTATTGTTGAAACGGCAATGAATTTAGTAATGCCAACAGGACAGGTTTTCCTCGAAACCGCCATTGGTCCAGACTGAGCCAACTCCACTCTTGCGAAGTCACAAACAATGCTGAAGTATACTCCTAGAACAGGAACACCAACAGATATGTCTCTATTGGTGAGTCAGAATGCGGGAGTCATGCACCCACAAAACCCAAATGTTAGGCCAAGTCCAGAAGTAGTGTCTGTATATGTCACCATTGGTCCAGTCATCCCATTGTTTGCCCACGGAAACAACGGCACAAATGGCCGGGGATCCTGAGCCAGAGTTTAGGGGAAGGAGGACATAATGGAATTGCCAAGGTGATCTCTCCTTTGATGGAACAGGTTCATTGTGAAACCTGAGTCCTTTCATAGCTCCTCCTAATGCTGAAACAGGGTCACACCTCAGTCCTAGTCTGAATCTACTGACACTGCACTCTCCAAGATTAACTGTACAACCATTGGCAGGTACCCAGTCCAACAGAATATCACTACAAGGTTTGACAGCCCAACAATTAACTGAATGGTTAGATCAGCTGAATAGCTCGAATAATGTTTTTAAGAGAGAGGATTTTCTGAATACTGTTGGTCTTGGGATGGAAGCAAGTGAGCATCTTGATGGTACTATGGGTATAAACCGACTTGAGTCCTATACAGAAGACGAGTTGAGATATTTGTGCCCCAGAATCAAAAAGGAAGCTGGTGAGGTGCATCAAAGGCTAGCAGATATAGCAAAGAAATATGGGATAGACCAATCGAAAATGAAATTATTGAAAAGGAGTTACAGGTTAGATTTTGAGGCAAAGGACTTTGAACACATGAGATCTGAAGGAATGAAGGCACACCTTGAGTTGCTTGAAGGTGTCCAAATATGGAAAGCACAAGAAAGATGGGAAGGCAGATGGGTGAAGAAAAGGGATAAGCCGAAAAAGTGTCCTGAAACTCCTCCTGCGGAGGCACCACAGGATAAGGAGGCAGTAAAAATGTTAATGATGAGAGAGATTCCAGGAGGGAATTTTGTACCTATAGCCAGAGCAGAAGTGACATTTTGTAATTTGCCAATGATTTTTCCAGATTGAGAGAAACCCGTAGAGTGGTACCAGCAAACAGACAGGTTTGTAAAACTTACTAAATGCCTATGGGAGGATTTAAACACCTTAGTATAGATAGTAGTCCCAGCAGACCTACGGGTGGAGTGCAAGAAAAGTGTAGATTGTCTGACAAAAGAACCAGGGAGAGACCAGATTACAGGTGCACATCTCCCGAAGTAATGAAATATTACTATAAGGTGATTGAGTTTCTGAAAAACAGAATTTCGCCGAAGAATATGATTGGCATCACATAGACAGAACCTCACAGGAAGCCAAGGAATCCATACATGTCTATTATGAGAGATTTTTGCAGGCGTTTAAACATTACAGTGGTACAGAGACTATGGAACCGAAAGACACAATTCATTTTGTGTTCAGGTTTGTTGAAGGATTGAAACCCAAAATCAGTCAGGTGATTAAGAGTCATTTGGTTTGTTGCCAGGCAAAGCCAATTGATGAGGTATTGCAGTACGCAAAATACTGCAATGATGAGATAGATTTGAAGCAGAGAAAGTTGAAAGAGAAGGCGATGGTGATGCAGATTAAAGCAGCACAGACAGGGATTCAAGGAATTTTTCAGCCTTAGCAGCAACAGCAGGGAAACATGCAATTGCAGAGCGTGGGCAGAGGTAGAGGTCACGGAGGAATGGGAAATGTGAATCGTGGTCCTGATTTGAGTACCTTGGTGACACAAAGTGATGTGCAGGGGATGAAAAGGATTGTTACCTTGTCACGCTTGCTGGTGCCGCGGGCATTGGAAGCAGGAGTGTCCGACAGCTAATCAGGGAGGTGTTGTTCAGCAAATTAAAGGAGTCAGTTTGCTTCAAAATATGAGAGGGCAAAGAGTGAGAAATCAAAATCCAAATTTTTTGAATAATGTGAATCAGTTACAGCCTATGCAGTCCACGCAGCCTAAGCAGCCATTGCAAGCACAAATTCCCCAGATACAGCAGATGCAACCACAGGTTCAAATGGTGCCTAGACAACAAATTCAAATACCTCAAGCCCATATGGACCAGTAGCAGCTGATGTTTTCTCAGACGGTCACAGTTCAAATATTAAACCAGAGTAATAATACTGTACACCAATTTCCCCTATACAGTGAGGATCAAATAAACAATGATTGCGTAAGTGAGATTTCGGATGAGGAGGAATGCATGTTGGCTGCATCATTAGAGGTAGATCAGAAAGGTCCCTACGTTAAAGGAAGGTGGACGGTCACACTACACGCTCTACAGTGGGATCAGCAGAATTCCTGATTTGCCCCTTTCAGGGAAAACAGTTTATGTTGTAGTAGTCGCAAATCAGTATTTGACCAGCCCTATCACAGAACCAGTCCCAGTTGGCAATTTGAGGGGGTTACACAAATTTGTAGTCTGTGACTCAAGCCCTGTGTCCCTACTGGGAAGGGATTTATTATGTAAAACAAAGTGTTCAATCACTTGCTCAAATTATGGCATTGAAATTCAGACCAAAAGTTATGATGAAGATGACCCAAATTACATAATTTGTGACACTGTGAATGAGGAATTCCCTCTATAGGAAGCTGGCTCTGTATATACTATATCAAAATGAGATATAGGCCCTAATTATGACATTGGCGGCAAATGCCGCCTACCGCCATGGCGACGGCCACCATCATACCGTCGTCGTGGCTACCAGCCGCCCACCCGCATTATGATCCTGACGGAATTCCGCCAGAGGGCTGGCGGAATACTGTTGACGGTCATGGTGGCAGACGGGGGTAAGATGGCGCTGCTGTCAGCAGCAGTGCCACGCCAGCAAAACACCGCCTACCGTATCATGAGCCATGATAAGGCCTGGAGGTGCTTTGCTGGCGCATGCTGCTGCTGACAGCATCGCCTCATCCCGTCTCCTGCCAGAGGACTCCCTGCAAGCAGGTAAGTCGGGTTCTCCGACAGGAGAGGGGGTGTGGGGGGTGGTGTGTGCTTGTGTGAGGGTGTTATGTGTGAGGGGGGTGTCTGCTTTTGTATGCATGCATGTGGGTGTGAGTCGCGTTGAATGTGTGGGTGAATGACTGAATGTGAGTGTACGTGTATGTTGTGTGTTGTGAATGTGTGTGTGCGACTATGTATGTTGGTGTGTGTTGCGGTGTGTGGGTGTGTATGAGTGCATGCGTGTGGGTGTGTAAATGTGGGGGGCAGAAGAGGGAGGGGGAGGGTGAGGAAGGACTTTCGGGAGGGGATGGGGCGGGTGAGACTCCTGCCAGTGCCAGGGAAGGAATTCCCTGGCACTGATATTGCCTACCGCCACAGTTTTTGTGGCGGTACGCTTGCCACGAAAACCGTGGCAGTAGGCGGGGTCATTATCCAGAAGGTGGGATTGTGACGGTCGCCGGGCTGGAGACCGAAGTCTCCAGCCCAGCGGCTGTTACCACCCTGGCGGCTAGAGTGGTACATTGGCGGTTTGGCTTGAGCCAAACCGCCAATGTCATAATTTGGGAAAAGGTACCACCAGCCTGTTGGCAGTACCTTTCCCCAAATTACCGCTGACCACCAGGGTCGTAATGAGGGCCATATCAGTGTGCACAGAGACCAGGAGTTCCCCAGAGGCAATAATAGATAATACTAATGATCTATTTGTGGTAGTGTGGTCGAGCAGTTAGGCTTATCAGAGGGTAGTGTTAAGCATTTGTTGTACATACACAAGCAATAGAAGAAACACACTCAATGACATAACTCCAGACCAATAGGATTTTATATAGAAAAACATGATTTCCTAATTTATTTCTAGAACCACAAGATTCAATTTGCAGGTAAGTACATTAAATGAAAGGTACTTTGCATAGTCATAATCAGGACTTTGGATGGAATCAACAATGTTTTCCTAAAGTGACAAAAAGCAATTTTAAAGGTGGACACTGCAATTTTCAACAATTTCTGGGGAAAGAAAGTACAGTACAGTTTTGGAGGTAAGTAATCAACTTACAGATTCAGTCTCCGGGGCATACGTAGCCCACCATTGGGGGTTCAAGATAACCCCAAACTCCCAGCAACACAGGGACGGTTAGGTGCAGAGGTCAAACAGGAGCCAAAATAGCGTGGGCCCCTATGGAGACGGGGTACACAGGTACCGGTCTGCTTGCAGGGCAGACCAGGGGGGTTTAGAGGAGTTTGAGGGGCCCCAAGTAGGCACCAAACATTCACTCTCAGCGGCCCGGGGGCGGCCAGGTGTAGGGTGCAAACAGGGCATCAGGTTCCCATTGGAACTCTATGGAGGACCTCGGGGGTCACTTAGGCACAGGGTGGCTACCCAGGCAAACCACCGACTGGATAGTGAGTAGTCTGGGGGCTGCAGGTGCAGTGCTTCTCAAGGCGTTGGATATCTTTGTCCCAGGCAGTCGTGGTCAGGGAGGTCCTCGGGATTCTCTCTGCAGGCATCGTCATGAACGGGTGGAGAGGTCATCCCAGAGTGGACACTTGGTTGGAATCACCAGGGGATCCTCTCTGGATAGTTGGGCCACCTAGACATGGGCCGCGGGCTTCGGGTGCAGAGTGGTTTTAGACTCACGCTTCTGGAGTGAGGTGGAAGTCTCTTGGAAGTAGTTTCCTCTGCTTCTTTTTGGACAGGTCCGCTGTCCACGGGAGTTTCTTGGTCCTTGGTGATGCAAGCAGTCTCCTGGAGGCTTTCAGGGGTTGCTGGTCCTGCAGAATGCACCGCTTTTCTTTTGCAGGGTCTTTGAAGTAGGAGACGGGCCGGTAGGGCTCGGGCCGAGTCAGTTGTTGTCTCCTTTTTTTCTCTGTGGGGTTTTCAGCTCAGCAGTCCTTCTTCTTTTCTTGAGGTCGTCAGGAATCTGACTAGCTTGGTTCAGGGGGCCCTTAAATACAAGATGTAGGGGCATTTTTAGGGGTCAGGGGGCAGTAGCCAATGGCTACTGTCCCTGAGGGTGGCTACACCCTCCTTGTGTCCACTCTTTTTGGGGAGAGGGCACATTCCTATCCCTATTGGTCCCTGTCCTCCAAACCAAGATGAAGGATTCTGCAGGGAGGGGGTCACTTCAGCTCTGGACACCTTAAGGGTGGTCCCAGCTGAAGTGGTCACTCCTCCTTGTTTTTCTTAAGTTTCCCACTGAACTAGCTGCCCAAAGTGGGGGCTTGTCCGAGGGAGTGGGCATCTCCACTAGCTGGAGTGCCCTGGGGCACTGTAACATGAGGCCTAAGCCTTTGAGGCTCACCGCCAGGTGTTACAGTTCCTGCAGGGGGAGGTGTGAAGCACCTCCACTCAGAGCAGGCTTTGTTTCTGGCTTCAGAGAGCACAAAGGCTCTCACCCCGGGGGGTCAGAAACTTGTCTCTTAGTGGCAGGCTGGCACAGAGAAGTCAGTCCTACACTAGAGGATTGGTTAAAATACAGGGAGCATCTCTAACATGCCCTCTGTGTGCATTTGTTAATAAATCCAGCACTGGCATCAGTGTGGGCTTATTGTGCAGAGAAGTTTGATACCAAACTTCCCAGTATTAAGTGTAGCCATTATGGAACTGTAGAGTTCGTTTTGACAAACTTCCAGACCATTTACTTAATATGGCCACACTACACTTACAATGTCTAAGAACCAACACACCCAATCTGCACTGGCAGTGTTCATGTGTTAGGTGAGGGGTCCCTTGGGGTGGCACAACACATGCTTTAGCCCTTAGGGACCTTCCCTGGTCACAGGGCCCTTGGTACCACTGGTACCTTTTACAAGGGACTTATTTGTATGCCAGAGGTGTGCCAATTGTGGAAAAAACGGTACATTTTTAGGGAAAGAACACTGGTGCTGGGGCATGGTTAGCAGGAGCACACTCTCAGTCGTCAGCACCAATATCAGGCAAAAAGTGTGTGTGGGGGGGGGGTAATGGCAACAAGTGTCAGTTCCCTACACCCTCTAATCAGTTTCTTTCCAGTTTTCACTGTGAGAGCTCTTCCTCCTGAACTACAGGGATCTGTAGTGACGAAGGTATGGGATTCTTCAGGAAAAGACATTGGTTTGATAAAAGGGGTTAAACCAGTTAAAGTCACAGTCAAGCCGAATGCAGTCTATCCTCGGACTCCACAGTACCACATAACAAAATAAACAATTGAAAGTGTAGCACCAATAATTTCAGAGTTTTTAGACAAAGTCCTGTTGAAAGAAGTGCTGAGCAGTCTGTGTAATTCACCAATAATGTGAGTGCGTAAGCCATGTGGTAAAGTCCGAATTATTCAAGACCTGAGAAAAGTACATTTCATTCTGCTTAAATGCTGTCCGGTGGTACCAAATCCTGCTGTGATTATGTTCAAATCCCAGGCGATGCTGAATGGTTCACTGTGGTGGACCTGTCACTCTTCATGAGGATACCAGATTTCTCTTTTGTTTCAAATTCTTGAATAGGGTCCACTGTTGGTGTAGGATCCCACAAGGGTTTTCAGAGTCACCTTCAATTTTCAACCAGATCATGAAAAAGAATTTAGAGCCACTAGAAATGCCTTACCAGTTAACGTTGGTAGAAATACATTGATGATTTGCTGATTGCATCTAAAGCGAAAGAAGGGTGCAAGCATGACACAATTGCATCACTGAATCATTTGTGAGATAATGGTCACAAACTGTCCCCAACTAAATTGCAGTACTGTCATAAAGAGGTTAAATATTTGATTGAGAAGGGAACGAGGAACATTTCCAGAGAGAGGGTTGCAAACCATATTACAGATGCCACCCCAACTATGTAGTGGAGCTGCAGGAGGTGCACTGCCACTTTGAGGCCCGTGCCCCCAGAAATGTTTACAAACGTTACCATATGTTTCAGGAGAACTATGTGCATGACCGAAGGAAAGGTTTGCCTTAAAGAATTCTCAGAGCTAGAGTTTTGTTTTTGCTTGTGAGCTCTGGAGTGTGATGACTCCTAGTGGTGGGTCCTACGGCTGCATTATGAAGTCTGACTGTGGAAAAGGCAGACTGACACATGCAATTTGAAACTGGAAAGTGATTTATTGACAATGGTTATATGGAAAATGAAATCTTTTGAATTTGAATATTTAACTAATTGGGTTTTATGGTGAATGTGTATTGTGATTCATGTTTTATGAATGGTTGTGCCTTAACAAAGCCAATAGGCTTGTCTTTTATATTGATGTGGTGACCACCCTACAAAGCCAATATCCCTGCTTTGTATATTGATGTGGATTCCACTTGACAAAGTAAGTAGGCCTGCCTTGTTAAAATGACACCCCCTTATATTGTGACTTTGCATCTGATGCAAGTGGGGGAAATTGTGATAATGGGGTTTCAGGATTGGTTATAGGGTGAAATGTAAAATTAGGGTGTCACTAAAGTTGTTTTCAGGTATCTCATGTTCTTTTCCTTCTTATAAGACAAAGGGGGTCATTCTGACCCTGGTGGCCGGTGACCGCCAGGGTCACCGACCACGGGAGCACCAACAGGCTGGCGGTGCTCCCGAGGGCATTCTGACCGCGGCGGTTCAGCCGCGGTCAGAAAGGGTAAACCGGTGGTCTCCCGCCGGTTTACCGCTGCCCCATTGAATCCTCCATGGCGGCGGAGCGCGCTCCGCCGCCATGGGGATTCAGACACCCCCTACCGCCATCCTGTTCATGGCGGGAAACACGCCATGAACAGGATGGCGGTAGGGGGTGCCGCGGGGCCCCTGGGGGCCCCTGCAGTGCCCATTCCAATGGCATGGGCTCTGCAGGGGCCCCCGTAAGAGGGCCCCGCAAAGTATTTCAGTGTCTGCTTTGCAGACAATGAAATACGCGACGGGTGCAACTGCACCCGTCGCACCCCTGCAACTACGCCGGCTCAATTCTGAGCCGGCGTCCTCGTTGCAGGGGCATTTCTGCTGGGCCGGCGGGCGCTCTTTCGGAGAGCGCCCGCCGGCCCAGCGGAAATGTTTAAATGGCCGCCGCGGTCTTTTGACCGCGGTGCGGTCATTTCACGGCGGTACCTTGGCGGACGGCCTCCGCCGTCCGCCAAGGTTAAAATCACCCCCAAAGTACTGACTGGACAATAATTTAACAATAGATGTTGTTGCATGCAAGCAAATTGGGATTGCTAGGCCATACTACATCTCCTGAGTAGGCCTTGGACTGCTCTGCATTTCTACCCTGAGAGAGTCAAGTGCTACAATGGAGTAATTAGATTTCAGTAAGGAGACAATTGTGGCACTATTACTTGAAATAAGTTATACTTCATGTTAAACAAACATAGAAATTCACTGAAAAAACAAGGGTTAAACTGGCATTATGGTTGGGAATAAAGGAAGACAGCTTACATTTTAAAACAAAATCACTGAAAAAAACAAAGGTTGAAGGCCAATGTAGGTAAGTGACAATGTCAATCATAGTGTTACATTTTAAACCAGAAAAACCCTGCCATTAGCCAGTTATAAGTTAGTGAGCCAACTATAACTTGTGCCCCCACCATGAACTGGTTAAGCTCACACTTTACATCACTTATGGCCTGTTCAATAACATCATTGATGACATTGCTCATGACATCTCATATGACATAATCAAAACATCACTAATGACAATGCTGATGACATCATCCAAACTTCTCCTCTTTAATTTACATGATAAACCAGTTAAGCATTATTCTTATTAACAAAGGACTAAATTTGGCAGAATCACGTAAAGCATAAAATATAACCACATATGTGCATATATAAAATGATTTTAGTGAAACCCTCTTCTTGAAGGCACCAAAGACACCTTGGGAGTCATTATGAACATGGCGGTGGTGGAAATTACTGCCACCGGTATGGCAGTCTGGACCGCCATATATTGTTCACATGGGAGACTCCGCCACCACCAGGCTACCGCTGCCAGGCAGCCTGACGATGGTGGAGTTCTTTATCCGACAGGGCAGCACTACAAGCAGCGCTGCCCGCTGAATAAAGAACCTGTGTTCCCCCAGCCATTCCCTGGCGGTTCCCTTGCCAGGGAAAGGCTGGAATAAGGGGTTCTCCGGGGCCCCACCAGGGGCCCCTGCACTGCCCATGTACTTGGCATGCATTAAGAATAACTTCTGGTCAAAAAAAGGGGGAAGTATATGCCTTGACTTCCACAGCAAATTTAAGGCCAAATTTATACTTTTTGACGCACAACTGCGCCAACGCAGTTGTGCGTCAAAAATTTTAACGCCATTCCAAAGCGCCATGCGGGCGCCTTATTTATGGAATGACGTTAGCCGGCGCAGCTGACTGGTGTGCGTCAAAAAAAATGACCCACACCAGGCAGCGCCGGCGTAGGGGAAAATGGAGCTTGGGCGTCAAAAAATGGGGCAAGTCAGGTCTGAGGCAAAATATTGGCCTCAACCCGATTTGCGCCATTTTTTTTTACTCCCAACCCCCATTAAAATGACTCCTGTCTTAGCACAGACAGGAGTCATGCCCCCTTGCCCAATGGCCATGCCCAGGGGACTTATGTCCCCTGGGCATGGTCATTGGGCATAGTGGCATGTAGGGGGGCACAAATCAGGCCCCCCTATGCCACAAAAAAAAAAAAAAAACTTACCTGAACTTACCTTAAGTTCCCTGGGATGGGTCCCTCCATCCTTGGGCGTCCTCCTGGGGTGGGCAAGGGTGGCAGGGGGTGTCCCTGGGTGCATGGGAGGGCACCTCTGGGCTCCTTCCGAGCCCACAGGTCCCTTAACGCCTGCCCTGACCAGGTGTTAAAAAATGACGCAAAAGCGGCTGGACGTAATTTTTTTTGACCCGCCCACTCCCGTGCGTCATTTTTGCACGGGAGTTTAAATAAGGCGCACATGCCTTGGAGTCATTTTTTAGACGGGAACGCCTACCTTGCATATCATTACCGCAAGGTAGGTGTCCACGCTAAAAAATGACGCAAACTCCAAGATCTTTGGCGCTAGACGGGTCTAACACCAAAGTATAAATATGGAGTTAGCTTTGCGTCGGATTTGCGTAAAAAAAACGACGCAATTCCTGCGCAAACAGAGTATAAATATGCCCCTTAATTTCTCAAACACAGGAACCACATTTATTCAATCCGGTATCCTTAAATTAATTCGTATTTTATTTCTGTACCAAATTGTCCACTATAATCTTTAGGTTTAATCACAAATTTCTTATGCTATTTGATAATGCCTAGGTGCTCCTAAAAATGTAAACACAGAGAAAGTGAATTTTGTGATGTATAAAAGTGCCAGTGTTATGTACAATATATACAGAAAAGTGGTTAAAAATAGAACATGAGCTTCCAATCCAGGAGTCCTTAAGTCACTAAATTATTTAACATCAATCCACTATCAACATTTTGTTGACATTTTGACCTTTTATACAGATATAAATCAGCAGCGGGTCATCATCAGGACTGGAAATCTCTCTATTTGGGTAGCACCTAGAAACAAATAATATTTCTGTTTTTATTTTTTTTTAAAGTTTAGCTCTAGAAAAACTTCATTTAAAAAAAACAACTATTTCTTGTATATTTTTTATAGAATATCACTGACCTATCAATTCAGAATTTTCTAATTTATTTCTTATATTTATTTTCGGTAATGAATTCCAAAATTATTGATCGTCTTCATAGTAAAAAAATATAATAAATAGATTTAAAGAATAATGTATTCCTTAGTTTTATACAACTAACTATGCAGCAATAGTAGTACAGGAATAAATAATATTGTTTAAAGTTACTTACAACCGTCAGTGACATCAATCACAGTGTCTTATAAGTACAGACTTGTAAAGGAGGAGCGCCATATCTTTGAATTATCTACCATATGTTACATACCCCCCGTCATCTCAGCACTCTGTTTTTTTAATTTATAGCCACAGTAGTGACAAATCCTGAAAAAACACACAGGGTAAGAATCGTAATTTCTATTCCAAAGATTTTTTTAAACATAATCAGTAAAACGTGGCAGCTAGTTCGAGACTTACTTCATGACTTATATACAGCCGCACTAGAAGATGCCAGACTTCATCCTTCTGTGTGCGGTCTCACCGGCCATTTAAATAGGGAATGCTCGTGTGTAACAAGATATGTTGAGCGGTGCCCTCTCTGGTCCGCTCAACGGAACTGTTAGATTGTTTACGTAAGGCACAAGATAAGCGTCCTATACTTAGCGTGTTAGGTTAAAGGTGCCCTTTCTGGTGCGCCCGGCGGAACTTTTACTTAGTCAATGTAAGCGTCCTATACGTAGCTTCTTAGATTAGAGGTGCCCTCTCTGGTCCGGCTAATTATAAACGCCCGTTCATTCATGGCGTGTCTGAGGACTATCGCATTTGTATCAGCTGGTCTATTTCATGCATCTTAGTACCGTGGTTTTGTTCATATATAATGTTTAAAGCGGGCAGTATCCTCTCCGGTCTGCATAAAGGATTGTTTTGTATTTATAAACAGGAAATTATTGCATGTATGTGCCTTTGTATACCGAAGACAGTATCCTTTATGAACTATCCTCTAGTGGTCCTCTAAGAACTATCATATCTTTATCAGTCGGTCTATTTCATTCATATTAGTATCTTAGTTTTGTTCATATATAATATTTAGAAACGGGCAGTATCCTCCTCGGTCCGCATATAGGATTGTGTTGTATTTATAAAAAGGAAATTATTGCGTGTAAGTGTCTTCGTATATCGAAGCACTATCTGGTCGAGCTATTTATTTATTTATTAGGGTGCTAAGTCACCTTCCCCCAAACATGCTGGTCATGGTGTAATCTAGCTAAGTTATTGCTATGAATTTACAATGTACGATCTAGTGAAAAAAACTCTTTGAACGTTAAGTCGTTAATCAAGAACTAATCTATTCCAGAGATATTTTTAACACAATTTCTGTTTAAATTATTAAATCCATAATTTCAGAGATACCCAAATGATGTTGTACATATCTGAGTAATAAAAATGATGTACAAAAAATGGGATTCTAAACAAATTTCTGAAACGTTAAATGCATCATCATGAACTAATCTATTCCATAGATGTTTTTAATGCAATTACTGTTTGCATTATAAAATTCACATTTTCTGAAATGCCCAAATGGTATAACACGTCAATCCTATGTTTCCTTCCACTATGGATCTAGTGTTCACAGGTCCTAAGAGTCCAATGCAGGGAGTAGGACAATTATATCTGTGACATAAAATCCATACATTTCTGTTAAACATGACACCTATTTTCTAATAGGCACAAACGTAGTTACAAATGGAAATTAATGTAGTTAAATTGTCGAGGCTTGTCTCCAATCCTTTAAGGTATTGAATCCATTAGTTATAGTTTCGCATTTCTCCATCCAATACAGTTCATGTTTAGAGAGGAGATTATTTTTATCTCCTCTTGGACCCAAAGTAATTTGTTCAATGATTTGCCATCTCAACTCATCGTTGTTGTGTTGGAGTCTATGATAATGTTCCACTAGGGGTGCTCCTACAGTTTTACATTTGATTCTGCTTTTATGTTGTAAATTCCAACATTTCACTTTCTGTGTCGTTTAGTCAATATACATCAGATTGCACGGACACCAGATCACATAAATAACACCATGTGTATTGCAATTTCTGAATGAAACCAGAGTGAAAGTATTGTCCTTATAGCAGAAATGCGTTGAATTGAAACTGAATTTACATGCAGCACAATTTCCACATTTATAATGTCCCAAGACAGCTGGAAGACCCCACATTGTATTGTTTGGCATATTTGGGGTTTGTGGTAAAAGTGCTCCAGTTAACGTGTCTTTTGAGTTCTTCCCCTTCTTGAAAAAAAACAGGGGGATCTTGTGTATGAAGATGTTCCCTGACCAATTCCCAATGATGCATGATAATCTTTTTAATGTCATTACTGGCAGGGTTGAATGTTGTAACACAAGCTAGTCTGTTGTTGCTCTCTTTAATTGCTTTCGGCTCTAGAAGACATTCTTTATTGTTATATCATGCTCTCTTTCTTGCTCTTTTAACCAATCTTTTGGGATACCCCCTCTCTATAAGTCTTTCTATAAGGGTATCTGATTCTTTAAAGTAATCTAACTTTTTTGAACAATTTCTCTGGATCCGGAGGAACTGCCCAAATAGGTGATTGTCCCTCAGGCTTCTTGGATGATTGCTGTTATAATGTAGTATTAGTTTAAAGTTCCATTTGTGCAGAAAAGTAGATGCATATTTCAGCCATATTTAATGTAATGTGTTAACAAAGTTTGCAAATAATATTGAAATGCCTTGTATATTTTATGATGTATTACTAATTACATGAATTCATATGTTTGAATATTATGTGTGTTTTATTAAAGACAATATTAATGTATTGAATTTCGTGTGTTAGCATAACTATGCCTGAAGTTTCATTTTTGCAGCAGCAGTGAAATGCTGAATAATGTTTTCCCTTTAACCTGAATTTTCCCATTAGGATGTTTCACATTATTAGTAAAGAGTTTTATTGTATTAAGTGTAAGTTCATTCTGCATTGACTTTGAATGTTTCAACATTAGAACATGAGGACTGGAAAAGTAAAGGAGTATCATTGTTTACCTGCTTGTTCCCATGGTAAAGGAGAAAACTGTTGTAAGCCATGAGAAGATGTTGGAATGAATCAAGTAACACAGAATTGCTAGTTATTGTCGGATTCACATGGAAGGAGAGATGACTTCACATTTACCCTGAGAGATTTGGAGATGTTACAAACCTAATAGGAGGTTTTTTTTCGTTGGATATTGTCCTTTTTACGTGATGTGGACCCATCTAGCTAACCAATCGAAATGCTTTGGATATTCCTAGTTAGGCAGAGGCTTTTGTAATTTTTAGTCCATCCCCACTTGATCTTCATGCTCTTAAGTCCCCTCTTGATCTTGTACTGCTAAGATGTCCCTACTTGATGCTCATGCTGTTAAGTTTCCACCTGATTCTTGACCTGTTAAGTTTCCTTCTTGATTCTTGAATTTAAATTGTCCCCTGGATGTAATGATGTGCAGCTCATGTTCTGCACTTTCACTAATGATGCTTCTAATGCACTTTGCTGATGGTGCAATGCTCTGCTGATGAACTTGAATTGTATGCTGATCCGAGGAGAGGTATAATAAATTGCAATGCTAATTGTCCCTGTGTTCTGTTTTAATTAGTTTAGCTTGCTGACACCTGTTTAATTGATTTTCTACTCAGCTCCAATGATTTTGCTAAGGTTCTTAGTTGGAATATAGCAGGGCTGGAAAGCAAAATGCAAAACTCGGAATGGGGTCAATTCATTGACGAACATCTATTATGTCTATTTCAAGAAACTTGGGCGACAGGTCCCAAACACAGACTAGGTTTTAGAAGCTATTGGGTTCCAGCTCGAAAGTCATCCTCTGGGAGATCCTCAGGAGGGCTACTTATATGGTTAAGTTGTTCGCTCAGAAGTAAAGCTGTAGTAATAGACACAGGCTGCCCTGACTTACAGGCCCTATTGTTAACGATCCCCAAGGAGAAATCTTTACTAATAATCAATGTTTATAACAGGAGTGAGGGTTCCCTCGTAGATCACAACACTCTATTTTTATTGGATAGCTTACTTAAAAATAATATTTCTCACTTTATTTTGATTGGAGGGGACTTTAACGTTACATTTGAGCCCAACCCCCTGGTTCAAGAGATATATATGGAAGAGGACGCCTATTGGGGGATTCCACAGCTAGTCTCTAACAAACGGCCGAGATTGAATAAAACAGCCCGTTTAGTGGCTGATATTACAATAACTTATGGCCTTCGAGCCTGCAATGGTCGCTCCTGCTCAGACGCAAATATGCATCCCACTTTCAAATGAGGAAGGACTAGAAGCCAGATCGATTATATACTCCTCGACATTAGACTGTGGGGCCATATGGTTGAAATGAGAGTACAAGAGCATGAAGAGAGTTACCACGACCCATTGATTCTATCGACTAGAGGCTTACTCCCTTTACTTGAGACACCCCATTCTAAGCTCTATGCCCATCAGCTAGCTTTATCAAATAATAGACGGAATTTAAAATGGGAATTTGTTACTACATCCCCGAGCATCTTTCATCAATTTCCAATCTGCTAGCCAATCAAATGGAGTGCATGCTCCATTACAAAGAAGATGATGAGGGTGATAGGCTTTTAGCAGCCCATAGTAAACTGTTCGATTCCCTAAAACACCTCTTCACAAAAGAGATCTCCAGCAATACCAAGAAAAAGTGCCGGGCACGGTGGTTTAATAATTTATGTAGGGAAGCACAGCTCACTTTACTGAAAGCTTTAAAAACAGGCCAAGTTGAATCTATAAGAACAGCTAGAAAAGATTACAAGAACGAATGTACCAAGGCATGTAGAAGCTGGGAAGAGGCTAGATGGGTAGCTATCTTGGAAACCGCTAAATCAAAAGATACCTCCAGGTTTTGGAAATTAATAGCAGAAAACTGTGGAGACTCTGCCTCTGTTCCTGGCACATCAATTCTTCCTGCAACCTGGGTTGAGCATTTTGGCCAATTATATGCAGGTTCTCCCGAGGTATCTCTTAGGTCTCTCGATGTCCCAATATCCCAAGACTCTACCCCGATCTCATTCACTTTAGCTGAAACTAGTGCCGCTATAGATTCACTAAATTGGGGAAAGGCTCCAGGTCCTGATAAGATTCCGGGCTATTTATACAAGACAAGACCTGACATATGGACTCCTTATCTCAACCGAATCTGCAATGCAATCGCAGCTGGAGCCCCTATCCCTCACTCATGGAAAGAGGCCGAGATAGTCCCCATCTTTAAAAAAGGTTGCCCCAATATTCCAGCTAATTATCGTCCGATTAGTCTCCTAGATAATTTTCAAAAAATCTATGCTAAACACCTTTTGTGCCACCTCGATGAATGGATCATGGAATCTAATGCCCTATCTAATCTACAAGCAGGGTTCAGACCTGCTGTGAGCACTATTGACCAAGTCTTGAGATTCCTGGCAATTAAGTGGAAGAATGTGGACTTAGGGGGGGGAAATCTGTATGTGGTCTTCATAGACCTGAGAGCTGCATTTGATCTGATCCCCAGGAACACGCTATGGTCAACACTCTCCAATATGGGGGTTCCCTCAGGTCTCTTGAGTCTTATCACCCGGCTTCATGACATTACCTATGCCCTAATTAGATGTGGCAAGGAGGGTGAGTTGACAGATCCTGTGGCCATCAACAGAGGAGTCCGGCAGGGGTGCGTTCTGGCCCCTGCCCTTTTTTTGCTTCATATCAATAACTGTATCCGTTATTTGGAGAATTGCACAAACGACTCGCCCAAATTGGCAGGGGAAAAAATCCCATGTTTATTGTATGCGGACGATACAATTTTGCTAGCCAAATCTCCTGTGGGGATCCAAAATTTGGTTAACCAATTTTGTGCTTTCTGTAGGGATTTCGGGCTTGACGTCAATGCTAAAAAAACGAAATTCATGATATATAGCTCTCTAAGGAAACGACCACGTGTCAAAATTGAAATTAATTCAATACCACTGGAGAAAGTGGAAGAGTTTGGCTATTTGGGAATTAGATTATCAACCACAGGAAAGGGGGCGGAGCCAAGATGGCGACCGAGTCGGACGCTTGAGAAGGGAGCTCCGACTCGGGCCTGGCCGATAAATCCTGGCGGGCACCCCCGGGCAGGGCGCATCAACAAGGGCGATACGCACCAGCCCCCCGGGGCGGCCCTGGACCCGAGGATCGCACGAATTGCTGCCGGAGCGCAGCTGGAGCCACGTCAACCCGATCGCGGACATCCGGAGGCACAAAGGAGGCGCCCGGCAAAGAGGCTCCCGATACCAAGGACGGGAACAGGTGAGGAGGGGGCTGCGGCGGCTGGAATCTCAGAGCCCCGGGACTGAAACGTGGGGGTCCGAGCACTGGTCCGGCCCACCCGGGCCTTTAGCTGCCGGGGGCGACACTCCGCTCCCCCCTCTCCCCCACCCTCCCTACCTAGCAACGAACGGAGCAGGAGCTCCACGCCTCAACCCAGGCCGATCCTGCTGGGAGCAGGATCGGTGAAATCAAGCAAAAGAGAGGGGGCTTCACCCCCTCCCCTCCCCCCCTTTTTTGGGGGGCATCTGTGGCCCCGACGACGCGCCCGCTGCCAAAGCGTGGCACTACATTGGAGCGGACTTCCTCGGCCTCCTTTTGCCGACTGCCGCGCACCGCTCCCCCTCCCTGCCTACGGTTCGCGGCGTGGAGCTGAAACTGGCCTTGGGGTTGTGACCCGGCCCGCGGCGCTCGGTCTGGGGGCCGCGGGCTGAAAAGGGGGGACCGCCCCGGTGATTGTGGACCACGGCATATGGGGCGCTCACCGGTGACCGGGGTGAAGTGCGACGCGCCTGCCACAGGTGGACGGCCACATCCCCTTTTCGCCCCCCCTCCTGTACGCAGGGGTCGTGGGAGACGGCACCCGGCCCCAGCGGGGACCGGCTGGGGGTGCCCAGCGCGGGGACGGTCCTTTCTTCGCCTTTTCCCCTCCACGCAGGAGTGCACCCAGAGACTTGTCCTCGAATCGTGAGTGGACGGAGGTGGCTCCGCGCAAACGGCACGGCCCCCCTGGAACTACCCCCCCCATAGGAGGACAGCATGAGGGGCACCTAACAGGGGACGTGGAGCTCACACACTCAACATCTTGTGCCCCGCCGAACCCGCGGGCCTGGGGTCTCACCGGAGGGGTGGGCCGATTCCCCCCCCCTCATAATTGCCGTGGGAGTCACAGCGCCATCTCACATCACTCTTCGGGCCTGCCTCGCACAGTAAACGAAAAAGCCCCGCAAAAAAGACGCCACATCCTGGAAGAAGCATAGTCGCACCCGAAAACACACGGCCACAGAAAATTATATCCAATCAGTCCTTCCATCTCTGGTCGAACGCGACGTCCACAAGGTGAAGAAATGGCTGGGAAATCTAGCACGTCAAAGAACCAGGAGCGAAATACGCCGGGCCTGGCGCACACTGAACAACCGCAAAATACAACCTTGCAATCACTCGAAAACACACTCCAAACGCACTCGGCGCAATTCGAAAAAGTATTACAGGCTATAATGGACACTAAATCTTCCTTAGAATATAAGATAGATGCAGTAACGCAAGACTTAAATCTACTTAGAGTGGACCACCGGAAATTGTCAGAGAGGGTGAAAGCAACGGAGGACACCCTAACAGCGACAGGTCCAACAGTAACAGATAATCAAAAACAAATACAACGGTTGGACGCAGAAGTAAAGATCCTTTGGAGACGGGCCGAAGAAGCAGAAAGCAGATCCAGACGTAACAATATTCGCCTAGTGGGGATACCGGAATTCCCCCCAGAACAGAACCCGGAACTAACAGCAGAGCAATGGCTAATCAAGGAGGTACTGAATGGCTCCCCCTCCAAGTTCTTCTCGGTAGAACGAGCAGATAGAATCCCGGGCACACCTCCACTCCCGGGTCAGCCTCTTAGATATCTAATAGTGAGACTCCTGAACTACCGGGACGTGACCTGATACTACAGCGTTTCCGCAATAAAGGTCCATTTCAATTCGAGGATGCAGTGATCTACGCATACCCAGACTTCACTCAAGAAGTACAGAACAAGCGGAACTCTTTTGTGAAAATCAAACAACGACTCCGGGAGCACAACATTAAGTACGCTCTCCTCTTTCCAGCTAAATTGAGGGTGAGCTTAGATGACCGCACGCATATGTTCGCATCCCCAGAAGATGCCTGGACATGGATGCACGCCAAAGGCATCGCGCAATCAAAAGAGGGTGCACCCGAGGAGGAGGAATGGACCACCACCGCAACGAGGAAACGCAGCAAGAGACGCTCAAGGGGCCAGCCCACTGAGAAGCAGGCGGCAGAAGAAAGAGCGAGAATACTAAAAGAAACTCCGATACTCATGCAAAACCCCTTTGAGACACTCCGCACGACCCCTACATCTGCATCAGACTCGGAATCGACCAACTCAACCTTAACAATCACTTAAGCGCTCAGGGGCCCAGATGTCACTCCAAGAACAGCAGACGAACTGTGAATTGAACAATGCAGTAAAAGTGAGACTGTCAGAAACCGGACAGGACACTAGGAGTCCAGAATCCCGAAGCGGCTAAAGCAGGAATCGTAACACAAACCGCATTGGCTCCGAAAAGTATCTTTTTAAACTGTTCACCAGTGATCATAGGGGTATAAGCGCAATAGGCCACACCGAGAAAGCGAGCGCAAGTGCATGCACGCCTCAAGCGCCTAAAGGCCCACATAGCTATCCTACAAGAAACACACTTAATGGAAGATGAATTACAAGAGATTCAGACGAAATGGGGCGGGTAGGTCACAGGCACAACACACTCAGCGTATGCCAGGGGGGTGTTGATCTGGATAGCAAGAGGTGTCCCGTTTGCCAAAACCTCGCACAAGATTGACACAGGGAGCAGGTATGTGATAGTGGAAGGCCACCTAGATGGGAGACAATTAGCTCTCATAGGGATATACGCACCCAACAATGCGCAGGCGAGATTCTTGGAGTCGCTCACCCCGGCATTACTAGACAACCCAGCAGCACCCACCATATGGGGGGGTGACTTCAATTGTCTTCCTGACGTAGAGTTGGACAGATCAGCCCCTCCTAAATCAGCAGTAATATCCAGAAACACCAAGAACCCACTACAGAAATGGGCGGACGACATGAGACTCCATGACCTCTGGCGAATACAACACCCAGACAGAGAGAATACTCATTTTATTCTGTGCCACACAAGGTGCACACAAGAATAGATATATTCTGGGGCACCACTGACATATGCGCGCTGACGAAGGTGTCAGAATATTTCGCTACGACACTGTCGGACCACTCCCCGCTCAAAATAACCCTGGGTTGGGGTACGACCCGCCAGGTAATTTCTACATGGCGGTTGCAGCCAGAAGCGCTCCAAGACCAGGCCTACGCAGAGGGACTAGGCACAGCACTAAAGCATTACTGGGAAGTAAACTCTGACTCCGCAAATACAAGAGCAGCAGAATGGGAGGCACACAAGGCGGTGGTAAGAGGGTTCTGCATGGCATCCACTTGGGGAGTCAGACGCGCCCTACACTCGGAGATAAGCAAACTGGAGAAGGAACTGAGAACACTCGAAGTGGCGATAGCCGGTAATGAAGCACCATACGCCACACTAAAAGAAACACGCATAAAATACAATGAAGCGGACTCCCGCCTCCGCAAACATGATTATAAGTATCATTTAATGCGCCAACAATCTGAGGGGGACAGGTCGGGCAGACTGCTGGCTTGGCTCCTAAAGGGAACCCAGCAACAGACCCCAATAGGGACTATAAAACTAGATAATAATGAGTGGGTCTCCACGCAAGCAGATATAAACAGGGTGTTCAGGGACTACTACACGCACCTATTCACTAAACGCACGGATTATACACCAGGTCAGCTCGTAACTTTCCTAACTGGTGCTCATTTAAAACAACTATCTCAGGAACACGCCGAAGCACTAGAAGCCCCACTGAGCACTGCGGAACTAGAAGCCGCATTAACACAAATGCCAAGAAACAAGGCACCAGGGGCCAGATGTAGGAAACAGTTTGCGACTCGCAAACGGCAAAAATTGCCGTTTGCAAGTCGCAAACCGGAGTTTCCTATGCAGAAATGCATTTTGCGAGTCGGAACCGACTCGCAAAATGCATTTCCGACTCGCAAATAGGAAGGGGTGTTCCCTTCCTATTTGCGAGTCTGAGTGGTATGCAATACCATTTGCGACCGCGTACGCGGTCGCAAATCGTATCGCAGTTACCATCCACTTCAAGTGGATGGTAACCCACTCGCAAATTGGAAGGGGTCCCCATGGGACCCCTTCCACTTTGTGAATGGACCCAAAAATATTTTTTCAGGGCAGGGAGTGGTCCCAGGGACCACTCCCTGCCCTGAAAAAATACCGAAACTAAAGGTTTCGTTTTTTTTTTTAAGTGCAGCTCGTTTTCCTTTAAGGAAAACGGGCTACACTTAAAAAAAACCAAACTGCTTTATTGAAAGCAGTCACGAACATGGAGGTCTGCTGACTACAGCAGGCCTCCATGTTTGCGAGTGCCTATACTCGCTATGGGGCCGCAATTTGCGACCCACCTCATGAATATTCATGAGGTGGGTCATTGCGACCCCATAGCGAGTTGCAGTCGGTGTCTGAGACACCGTACTGCATACCAATTTGCGAGGTGCAAATTGCGAGTCGCATGGACTCGCACTTTGCACCTCGCAAAATTTGACGTTGCTTCATCTGGCCCCAGGTATGGACGGCCTCCCAATGGAATACTATGCAAAATATTCGGTCCTCCTGAAGTCCCATCTATTAAAAGTATACGAAGAGGCATGGAGACACAAGGCACTGCCCCCCACACAGAGAGAAGCAGTGATAGCGGTCCTGCCCAAACAGGGACGGGACCCCACAGATGTCAAATCATATAGACCACTATCACTATTAAACACCGACTGTAAAATTCTGGGCAAAATATTGGCCAACAGGCTTGCCCCTGTCATCCACACACTGATACACGAGGATCAAAACGGCTTAATTCCCAAACGAAATACATTCCTAAACACTCGCCGACTTCTGGGAGTGATGGGAAGCACCCCCACAGGGGCACAGGATGAAATGGTACTATCATTGGACATAGAAAAAGCTTTTGACACGTTGGGGTGGGATTTCCTATTCGATACCATGCGGGAAATGGGAATCGGCCCAAAATGTATACAATGGGTGCAGACATTGTACTCCGGGCCACGAGCAAGGGTTAGAACGGGCGGAACGGTATCCGAAAGTTTCCTGATTGCAAGAGGCACTAGGCAGGGATGCCCCCTATCCCCTCTGCTATTTGCTATCACCATGGAACCCCTGGCCACTCGCCTGAGATCGAAGGAGGAGGAATGGGGCATACTATGGGGCATACTAAGGAACGTGACAAAACACATAATATCTCTGTACGCAGACGATGCCTTAATATACCTTCGTAACGGAAGCGAGACAATACCATCAGTAATGACACTCCTTGCCGAGTTCGGCACAATGTCCGGACTGGTAGTAAACTGGGATAAATCGTGCGTATTTCCCCTTGTCGCACGGACACTGTCAAACCGAGCTACAACCCTGTCCGGGCACCTGAGATGGTGCTTTGACTCATATAAATACCTGGGGGTCCAAATATACCATAAACCAGAGGACCTCAGAGATGGTAACCTGGGGAGAGCACTTGCCTCCATTAAGGGATCACTTCGCTTCTGGGGCAAGTTGCCATTGTCACCAATGGGCAGAGTTGCAATAGCAAATATGCTGATACTCCCCCAGCTCCTTTATTATTTCTCTGCGTTGCCACTCCTAGTCCCCAAGAGCTTTTTTCGTGAACTAAACAGTGCACTGCTGCAACTCATCTGGTCAGGAGGCAGAACGCGCGTTGCCCTCGCCACACTACAGCGCCCAGTAGCCGAGGGAGGCATGGGTGCCCCAAACTTCGAGCGTTACTATGCGGCAGCCCAGCTCCAATGGGTGCTGGACTGGATACATAGACCCACATTAGCGGAGTCGGCAGGGGCGTAGACCAACCTGAGTGGCACACCATTGGTCGCATGGATGGCGGCCGGAGCCCCGAAGGGAATAGCCGGCAAACCACAACTGCAGGTAGCGCATGCATGCTGGAAGAGGTATATTCAGGGGGGACGCCGCGCGCTCCCCTACTCCCCTCTAGTGCAACTAGGAGCCCTCCCGGGCTGGGCCGGAGGAGACAGAGGAAGGTCCTTGGCGGTATGGGCAGATGCGGGCATTGAGAAGGTCGGCGATTGCTTCGAGGAAGGGAAATTAATGACCTTCGAAGAAATACGCGACCTCACAGCAGTAAGCCCAGGGCAATTTATGACATACCATGCCCTATGCCATACTATAAAGAAGATGTGGGGTTCGGGAGAACAGGAACCCACGTCCTCCACTGCAGTACACCATATGCTGCAATACGACGGCCAACAGCAAATAGTGTTGAACCTGTACAAAGCACTGAATAAAGAAACGGCACCCGTTCTGGGGAAGGCACTAACTAAGTGGAACGAGGTGCTCCCACTCCCGATCACACAGGAGGAATGGCCTTGTGCCCTACTACACACTAAGGGAGTATCGAGAAACCCTAGGTTCAGATATACACAACTAAATGATCTACACCAAACGTACTTCTCTCCAGCCAGGATTAAAAGTATGTTCCCTACCTCGGACCCAGCTTGCCCAAGGTGCCGAGCCCCGCTGGCACATTTCTACCACATGGTATGGGACTGCCCTCTAGTGCGTGTAAAGTGAAGCGCAATAGTGGAAAAGGTATCTGAATTGACGGGCCTGGCACTCACATTAGAGCCTAAATCATGTTTATTAGGCCTGAGAAATAGAGACAAAAAGCACAAGCACCTACATAAGTTTATTGATCTAACTTTCGTAATGTACAAGAGATTGATAGCAATGAACTGGAAGTCGGCCACCGCCCCAGACCTGATTTCCTGGCACAGTACGACACTAAGATGGGCCAGCGCAGAGTTGATGGTGCTAAGGAACACAAAAATGGGACCCCGGCAGACGGGCATTGAGGCGTGGGAGATCCTGGTAGATAGACTAGACGCCAAAAGCGACGAGAAACCGCCTTAAACTAATGCACTTGAATAACTACAAATAGTAGTCAGCCCTGATGGCTTCCCACCCTGCCCAACTAGGGACTCTTTAAATGAGAATCACCGGAATGATTGGCACCTCCCTGCGTCTGAATGTATGCCAAGGGTGATCCATAACAGAAGAGCCGTGGTTCCACATCATAACGCAAGTTATATACCCCACACTCAATACGCACATCTCCTCCGCTCTAGATATTCCCCCACGCAGCGCATAAGCGCCAGTTTCACAAGAGTATATACCTGATGTAGTGGAAAAGTGCCCATATTCACATCTTGGCGAGCGACTGTTTAGGAACCAATTCTGTACTCCTCATTTAATGCGCGTTATTTCACCTCAGTAAAGTTGTTAAGTTAATGTGTTAAACTGTGTATCAGCAAAGTTACTGATTTATTATACCTATATAATGTGACTAGTAAATGTTGGAAACAGAATTAAAGCAAAAATGTAATAAAAATATTTAAAAAAAACAACCACAGGAAAATGGGAGGCAGCCATTGGTAAAGGGGCACTTATATTAAGTCAAAGAGGTGGGGCCCTAGTACGTAGGTCCAGAAAGGTCCTGAGTTACCCTTTGATTATAATTGCCGAGATCAATAATGCCCAAATCCGTGCGGCGGCCCTGTATGGAGTGGAACTCTGGGGATTACATAGAAGACTGGATATTCTACAAACAAAAGAAAACAACTTCCTTAGACAGGTTTCCCGGTTAGGGGTAGGTACCTCAATGATTCCTCTCAGGCTCGACTTAGGGTTAAACAGCATCAAAACCACAGTGGCCCTGAGACCGCTTTCTTATTGGATCCGCATTTGGACAACTCCCGAACTCGAACCATATAGGGCGGCGGTGAGGGAACTTATAGCTACTCCTCAGGGCCCGACTAGAATCCAATTGCTGCAGGAGATGAAATCTGCTTGGGCTAAAATAGGTCTCTCCCATTACTGGGAACATCCGGAACTGATTCCCAATAACGCAAGACATCTTGTTAAAAGAAGATACTGGGAAACAGCCAATGAAGACATACTGCGCCAAAACGGGCTGGGTAGGCTAACAACAGAATTTCTCCAAATTAAACATGAACCTTGGCCCGAGACTTTCATAAACCTCCCCATGCCATCTTATGCTCGTGCCCTTTATTTACAGCTTAGATATGGTTCCCTGCCTATTAATATCTATACGGCCCACTGGTCATCCAGCGTCCCTTCGACTGATAGATGCATATCTTTTCCTCATTATAAAGAAACAATCGAGCATATCTTGTTTTTCTGTCCCTCATACAAGAACCCTAGAGGAAAGTGGATTATTCCCCTCTGTAAAAATCTATTACTGTCGGACAGAGTCAATGCCACCAGAATATGCAAATATGAAACATCCACACTGGTTGCCTCCTCAGTTACAAAATTTTTATCGGAGGCTTGGTGTATCCGTCTTAGGCTCATTTCTGTACAGAGGCCCCAAGAGCTTTAGGCTGAGCCTTTGTTTGTTCATAAAGGGAGATTTCAACCAGATCCATATTTCTTCGTTTCTTCTTTTATTTCTTAAATACATGCTATGTACCCTGTTATTTTTTTTTGATTCTACTAATTTATATGCAACATCTTTTCCTGTATTTTAGCAAGAATTCTTGACCTTTTTAGGAGCAAATTGAGACCACATAAGCTAATTTTAATTTTAGTTGTAAGGATTTTATTGAAATATTTTATATGTTAGTTGATTTTTAGACTTTTATAGTATCTTGAATGATTGTCATTATGAACTATGATGAGTTATTGCGATTCCAATGGATTTTATACAACCATGTAAAACTGTGTTTCTCTTTTAACTTTAAATGGTCCAAATTGTTTGGACCAAATGTATTTAAATAAAAATAAAATAGTCAGCTTAATCTACCCTGAGATAGATTACTTTTTCAAATTCTTTTGCTGTTTGTTTTTGCCTGCATCTGTTAGCCTATTTCCACATATGTTTGTCAAAATGTGAGATAGTAGTAGGGATAACCTTGGACTAATGTCACCATCAAATGTTTTGAAAACTGTTTCTGTGACACTAATTGTATATTTGCTAGTGTATGTAAATCTCTTGGAATATTTAATGGTATTGATTTTGAGTAGATTAAACTTGTTTTGCAGATTTGGTCAGCCTATTGTTTTCATATACTTGTATAACCGGATGTTGCGCACTATTTAAGTGACTTAGGCTCTCTGGTTATAATAAACCTTTGAATTTGTTTTCACAGAGTGGTGTTTTGTTTCCTTGGCCACATTGGTCATGGTGTTTAATTTTGTTGCAGTATTGATTGATTTTGGAACCACACTCTCCACTGGGTCCAAAGATCCCATCGACCTCGGTGAAAGCGTTTTTAAATCCTGACCCAGGATGATAAAATGTGTTAGCAGTAACCTCCACACCTATTATATGAACTCTCCTTCTCTCTGTGTAAAACTCACTCACTTTCGCTTCAATGAATACAATTTTTATAAGGACTCACAATAAACTATGAGAACTGATAACCCCACGTAACTGTGAAAATAGGCACTCTGTTATCACAAATAATGTTTGCATTTCAAGTGTTCCAATTTCAGTGCTGCCTGCATTGTGTCCTTGTGCTTGCATGGTCCCATTAGTTTGCTTTCCTTGGCCTGTGTTTGATTTGCCTTACCAGTTTTTACTATTTGGCTTACTTTAATAGTCTTTAAGCTGGCATCCCCACCTGATCATGGGATCTGACTGAGCCGGTTCCTCTTTCTTGGGCCTCTTACTTTAAACTTTCTTAAATCGTCCGCACCTGGGGGTTCAGTTTTTAAAGCAGATGAGGGAAGCAACATGGGGGATGCAGGCAGGGGCAGAAGCAACACAGGGGCATAGGTACAAGCAGCGCCACAGGGTCTGGATGGGTGGTCAGTGTCCAGAAGAAGAACAGAGAATTTACAACATAATTTCTGGCATCAACGCTGTGTGGGCCTGGTAGGGCACATTGCCAGAAATGCTGCCCTTTATGCTCCTAGTACTTTCTTAAGCCACTCCACTTGCCCTCTCCATTTTCTATTAATCCAATACATTCCTTCCAGATATTTCCCATATGTTATCTACATCAGTAAATTGGGCTATACATGCTTCAGGCTAATACACTTTACCCTCTACTTGGGTGTCTGAGAAACATTTTGGGTTTCACCCCCCTCGTCCCTTTGCTTTAGTCTAAATACATACCTACTGCAGGTTTCCATAATCTCACCTCCTCCAGTTTGTTGCACCTACCACTGCTACTGGGCAGACCACGTAGTCCCTTTGCTGAGGTGTCTGTCATTTAGCCAATCACCACTCCTGGGTGGTGCACCTTAGACGCTCTATTGAAGTGCCTGTGAATCATCTTGAGGTGCATCTACAATGCTTCTAGGTGCAATCCATAGACCTCTACTCAAACATATACAGTAACCCTCTGGTTGTATCTCTCCCACCTTCGACGGCACAGCACTCACCTTCCAAGCACTTGTTCTATCTTAAACACAATCCTTTGCATGGTTTGAGGCAGCCTATTGTACAATGTGTGTAAAACTATTTTAAAATAATTATTACATATTCACAATACTAGTGGCTGAGACCTTACAAAACTATTACTGCTTGTCATTTTTCTTGCTTCTCATTCATTAGCTGTCTGTGTTTTCCTTCCTCTTCTTGTGTTTGTCCTGTCCCTGGAGTATAGACACAATACTATGGCCCTCATTACAACCCTGGCGGTCGGTGTTAAAGCGGCGGTAAGACCGTCAACAGGCCGGCGGTAAAAAAAATGGAATCACGACCATGGCGGAAAACGCCAACATATACAGCCCCTTTAACACTCCGACCGCCACGGCGGTACAAACAAACAGCATGGCGGTCACCGCCAACAGACAGGCGGAAGACAATGCACCGCCCACCCTATCACAACCCGGAAATCCGCCACCTTTATCGGGCAGAACCAACGCGAAAAAAAACACGGCGGAAACAGGACTTGGAAGGGAAAACACTCACCTCTACACAACCCACGAGGAACCATGATGCCATGGAGCCAGAGCTCCAAATCCTCCCTGGGATAGTTCTCCTGCTCCTCTACTAGGAGCACGAACGACGGCGGCGACGACCACGGTGAGTACTACACCTACAACACAAGGGAGGGGGAGGGAAAAGAGAGTGACACACACACGCAACACGCAACATCCCCACCCTCACCCTCACCCACAACAACATACACACCAATGCATGCTGAAACATTAGATTTACACCCCCTGGAAGAACGCAATGCCAAAAGGAAATGATTGTAATCACTGGCTCACGATGTCGCGGGGCTGCTGGTGGTGCTGGCGGCGGTGTGAGTAGCGGCGGTGCTTGCGGCGGACTCTGTGGCATCGGTGATTGCGGCGGTGCTGGTGGCAGGCTCACTGACTGCGGTGCTGGTGGCGGGCTCATTGACTGCGGTGCTGCTGGCGGGCTCACTGACTGCGGTGCTGGTGGCGGTGTCTGTGGCGGCGGTGCAGGTGGCGGTGCTGGTTGCGGTCTCATCCACCAAGCCGCTTGGCGTCGACGTGGACCTGCCTTTGATTTTCTGGCCCTTCCCCACCTTGGATGTGGCGCAGCTGTCTTGCCGCTTTCCACTTTTGTTTTGCCTGAGCCCTTGGTGGCAGGTGTTTTCGCCTTCTCCCTCTGGGATATAGGCAACTTTTTCAGTTTTGGAGGTGGGGGAATGTTCTTGCCCTCGCTCCTTGGGACTCTGGCAGGCCTGTTGCTTGGCGCACTCCAAAATCCCGCTATTGCTGGCACCACTGTGCCCGGTGATATGGTGGCCGAGGTACTCGGTTGGGACTCGGAAAGGCGGGCCCTAGCGGACAGGCGGGGGGGAGGTGTAGGGAAGAGGTCAACATTTTATAGGAAAAGCTTTTTAGACACACTGGGACGGGTAGATGGAGGGGGTTTGGGAGTGCAGGAAGAGGTAGTGGTTGTAGGAGGTGTACGTTTGCTGACTTTGGGTGAAGGTGCATGGGTTGGAGGCTGTTGTGAGGTGGATGGCTGTTGGGTGGGTGTGTGACTGCGTTTGTGTACTTTGGGAGGAGGGCTCACTGACACACTGAGAGGAGACACAGGGGATGTGTGAATGGTAGTGGGGGTGGTGAGTGCACGTGAGCGGTGTGTGGTGATGGGCGTGTTGGTGATGGAGGTAGTGGCTGAAGATGTAGTGCATGCAGGTGTGAGTGGAGACGAGACAGGGAGGGAGGAGGGAGATGTGGAGGAGGGGGACACAGTGGAGGCAGTGGATGTTGGTATGTCTGCATGGGTATGATGCTTGTGTGAGTGCCTGTGGGATGTGTGGTGCTTATGTTTGCCTGAGCCACCCTTGTGTGTTGAGGTGTGTGCATGCTGGTCTGATGGTGTGCTTGGGAAAGGCTTAGGTACAGGGGATTGGGTCTGGGTGGAGGAGGTTGGAGGGGGGAGGCTGGACACAGGGACAATGGCTGCCATCAGTGCAGAGGCCAGAGCCTGAAATGCTCGCTGTTGGGCTTCCTGGCCAGAATGAATGCCCTTCAGGTATACATTTGTTTGTTGCAACTGCCTCTCTACACCCTGGATGGCATTCAGAATGGTAGACTGCCCAACAGTGAGGGATCTCAGGAGGTCAATAGCCTCTTCACTGAGGGCAGCAGGGCTGACTGGGGAAGGGCCTGAGGTGCCTTGGGCGAAGGAGATGCCCACCCTCCTGGGTGAGCGGCCATGGGACACATGCTGAGGGACTGCTGGGAGGGCGGTGCTGGTAGGGGGGGGTGGCGGCTGTACCTGTAGATGCGGTGGGCACAGAGGGGCCCGCCACCACAAGGGAGCTCCCATCAGAGGAGGAGTCGTGTCGCTGGTCTCTGCTCCTGTCCCCGCCGTGGAGCTCCCCTCACCCGCCGTCCCACTGGTGGCTTCAGACTCCGTTGTCTCGCCCTCCAGGGCCATGTGGGATGCAGCTCCCTCCTGCTCCGGTGGCACTTCTCCTTCGCCTGATGATGCTAATGCACACAAGAACAGGGAGACCACAAAAAGGGGGGGAAAGAAAGAAGAAAGACATGTTTAGTGCATGCAGTACCGCTACCGTTGGCGGACACTACAGACACAGCAGCCCTCTGCACTACGCCATGCACTTAGATTTCCCTAATTAATCACAGGGACATGGGGTACAAGGCCTATGCCCGATTGCTGCACGCATGGAAGTCACAGGAGCCTGACTAGGTGTAGATGGCACTTACCACTGGTGGGGTTGGTGTGCCACATAGCCTGCCTCACAAAGGGTCCTTGCCTACAAAGCTCGCCCTGGCCTAGGGGAACCCACTACCCACCTCCCCCACCCAGACACCTTGTAATGCGCGCATTGTCAGATGGATGTGACGGTACTCACCCCCTTATGGCTGCTGTGATGCCCTCAAGCGCCCATCCAACTCCGGATACGCTACCGCCAGGATCCGGAACATCAGGGGGGTCATGGTGCGACAGGCACCCCTCCCACTTTGGGAGGCCATCCCCAGCTGGGTCTCCGTCGTCTTCTTGATCCAGCGGCGAATGTCCTCCCATATTTTCTGGCAGTGGGTGCTCCGTCTGTGATGGACCCCCAGGGTCCGGACATCCTTGGCGATGGCACACCAAATATCCTTCTTCTGGTGGGCGCTGACCTAGAGGAATAGTACAGGGGAAAAGGATGATCTTTAACCGTCCGGACCATCACATTCATTGGCCCACGTTCCCACCCTTGCCCTGACGCACATACACTTACTGTCTGCTCATGCAGGCCTCAGTCCCCCCCCCCCCCGGATCTTCCATCCACACCACTCCAAACAGGCATTGCCCATACAGCATGCTCACAGTGTACTCACCTGTTTGTCTGGAGGACCGTAGAGTAGAGGGTACTGGGGGAGGACCCCTTCCACCACTTTCTCCAACTCCTCCGAAGTGAATGCAGAGGCCCTTTCCCTAGACACAGGAGCCATTGTCGCTTCCAGACTGAGGTCACAGCAGCACTTGCAGTGTAGGTCCTCTCCTGTCGAAGGTCATGTATCAAGTGAGTGAACAGACAGAAAATGGCAGTCACGTCCGCGGCGGTGCGTACCGATACCGCCGGCGTACATCATCATTGGCTCCTGGGACCCATAGGGCACAATGTTAAACAATGCAGGAATGCGCCGCGATCTTCGACCGCCTACCGCGATGGTGTACAACGTCAGCGCAGTTACCTCATATCCCACATTACAGGTCAGGCAGCCGCCATTTCAGGTGGCCACATGGCGTTATTTTTAAATGCATCACACCTATCTAGGCCTTGCATACACACAGTGACAGGCACATTGCGGATTGACAAATGTGTGCAGTAAATTAATTTTTTACTACCTCAGTGTTGGCTGACTCTGTGCTCGCTGTTCTCGTCCATAGGGCACGTCCGCTGGGGCAGGTGAGGAGATGGCGGCATCCTCCGGTGTACAGACCACTGGTGGACCTGTCGACAATGGAAGACAGACACATCATTATCACTTACAGACTTGATCGTGCCACAATCCAGGAACTGTGTGCCCAGTTGGAGCCAGACCTGATTTCAGCTATCCGCCATCCCACAGGAATCCCCCCTCTAGTGCAGGTCCAGTCAGTACTCCATTTCCTGGCAAGTGGGTCTTTTCAAACAACAGTGGCCATTGCATCAGGGATGTCCCAGCTTATGTTCTCAAACATGTTGTCCAGAGTGTTGTCTGCCCTGCTGAAACACATGCGCAGCTACATCGTTTTCCCTCAGGTGGAGGATTTGCCCACAGCGATAGGTGACTTCTGTGCCCTGGGACATATCCCCAACATCATAGGTGCCATTGATGGGACACAAGTGGCCTTGGTACCCCCTGCAGGAGTGAACAGGTGTACAGAAACAGGAAGCGCTACCATTCGATGAATGTGCAGATGGTGTGTTTGGCCGACCAGTACATCTCCCATGTGAACGCCAAGGGCCATATTTATACTTTTTGACGCAAAACTGCGCTATCGCAGTTTTGTGTCAAAAAAATTAGTGCCTGCTAACGCCATTTCGAAGCGCCGTGCGGGCGTCAAATTTATACTTTGACGCACGGCGGCACAACCAACAGGTGGGAGTCATTATTTCGTGACGCACACAGCGGCGTCACGTCGTAAAGGAAACCAACGTTAACGCGACGCAAATCACTGTGGGTCGATTTACGACAGCGCAACCCGGAAAGCGGTTTTGTTTTTGACGCAATTGCGTCAAATTGACCCGCGAAAACTGCCCTTTCAGCAGAGGAGAGCCAAAATGGATCCCAGATGCAACTACAGACCCCAGGAGGATGACAGCAGACCAGGAACCCGCCAGGAGGACCCATACCGGAACCAGGACATTTTCAGAAAAAAAATAAAGTGTCGCTTCAGTGCAGAGGAGCAGGAAATCCTGGTGAAAGAGGTGACGGAACACCAGCACCAATTGTTCATCACCTCTAAATTGCCACTCAGTAGGAAAGAGGCCATATGGAAACAAATTGTGGACAAGATCAACAGTGTGGCTGAAGAACGCCGGACAGTCACTGAGTGTAAGAAACACTGGCATGACTGCAAACGTAGGACAAAAGAAAAAATGGCCAGGAACAGGAAGGCAGCAATGCAGACTGGAGGGGGGAGTCCAGCACACCAGGAGGCCCTGGACCACATGGAGGAGATGGTCGCAGCCGTCATCCCTGAGGAGATCGTCACAGGGATTCAAGCACAGGACAGCGCAGACTACAACAACACAACGCACATGCAGGGTAAGTCGCATGGGGAATTAAATTGCAATAATGGGGACTGTAAGCGGGGGGAGATACCTACTACACAATGCATGTAAGTCAGCACATATATGAAGTGGCATGGGTAAAGGGGCACGGCAGGGGGGCATGCCCAGCACAGACTGAATCTGGGGCACGACAAAATACAGCACCAACAACAGTCCCATGGGGCCATCCTGTAAGTACAACAATAGAGCCAAGGGAAAGCAGCGACAGGTGGGAAGGACACTACGTCAAACTCACATCCAGGCACTTGTCTTGCAAAATCTATCCTACATCAACTAGGTCCCTATCAGTAATGCAGTAGCCAAAACAACAACTGCAATGTAACTGCCACAACAGTTGACAATAACACCTCTCATCTCTGTGCAACTATAGTACCAAATGGCAGGAACCTCCCCATGGAACATACATACCTAAATTAGGGGGTGAGGATGACATCTGCAACTATTCATAGAAATAAGACAAAGGCACCAGTACACTCAAATACCGAATGCCCATACTTGATACATACATAAGCCAAAGTAAACAGCAATAGAAGCCACACAGCACTAAGGACACACACATGCTGCATACGTCAGGGTCTCTCACGTGCCTGGCTAACAAGGCAACATCACTAATGTCATACTGCTCAGACAACAACATTGAGGAGGGGACACAGGCAACTGGTCACAGAAACACACCTGCACAGTCTGACAACCAAATAGAACCTTCATACGATAAACAGGCCAATCCAATTAAACACACATGACCCAACATCATCTTCAAACATCAACAATGTTTACATCCATACCACATCCTAACATTGACATGCATAGGATATGCCACGTCACATGTACATTTCGGGCAATGTGAATAAAAAGTGTTTGGGGTAGGTCCTGAGAGGCAAGTGTGCTGCCAGGGCATTCACAACACCCACAGTCAGTCAAAGTGTAGTGTCGTAAGTGTAACGTATACTTTGTGCATTAGCTTCAGGCCTTTGTGCACCTTGCCCTGAATGTACTTAAATGCGTTTGCTCACATCTAAGAGCCTCAGAGCACTTTGCACTAAATTCTTTTTATTAGCATTCCTATCAGTTAATTTAGCAAATAGCCAGTCCTACGGTGTTGTTTATTCGTCAAATCACACTGTTTTGCCTACTTCAGCACTGGAGTTTGCCAGAACATATTATTCACTCTGTGCCCCAGTCAAGGATACAGTCTGGTACATTGCCGATAGACGTGGTAGGGGTTAAGATTTGGCATTCCTGCGTGGGGACACTTTGGGAGTCATTCTGACCCCCGCGGGCGGCGGGAGCCGCCCGCCTGGAGGGAGCCGCCATATGGCCGCTCCGCGGTCGAAAGACCGCGGAGGCCATTCTGGCTTTCCCGCTGGGCTGGTGGGCGACCGCCAGAAGGCCGCTCGCCAGCCCAGCGGGAAACCCCTCCCCACGAGGAAGCCGGCTCCGAATGGAGCCGGCGGAGTGGGTAGGTGCGACGGGTGCAGTGGCACCCGTCGCGTATTTCAGTGTCTGCAAGGCAGACACTGAAATACAAAGTGGGGCCCTCTTACGGGGGCCCCTGCAGTGCCCATGCCATTGGCAGGGGCCCCACGACACCCCTCACCGGCATCCTGTTCCTGGCGGTCGGAGCCGCCAGGAACAGGATGGCGGTGAGGGGGTCGGAATCCCCCATGGCGGCGCAGCAAGCTGCGCCGCCATGGGGGATTCCCAGGGCAGCGGAAAACCGGCGGGAGACCGCCGGTTTTCCTGGTCTGACCGCGGCCAAAGCGCTGCGGTCAGAATGCCCTGCGGGGCACCGCCAGCCTGTTGGCGGTGCTCCCGCATCCCCGGCCCCGGCGGTCCTTGACCGCCGGGGTCGGAATGACCCCCTTTGTCATCACGATGACATATTACTTATAAAATCACTTCCTTGTCCCAAGACACGCAAGAGGGAGTTTCCAAACAGAGAACCACAACTAGACGCTGCCTGCCTTGCTGCAGATGCAGAACCAGATCACAGGCCATTGCTCTTATATGAGGGATGATGTCTCCCCAGTGATTCAGACAGGCAAGCTCGAAGCTTAACATGCTGTGCTATAAATAGAACAAGCAGAGGGATAGTAGAAACAGTTAGGCACCATGATAGCTTTGTACTAATGTTTCACTCTCCTGCTGACTATTTCAATTCTAACAGTTTGTATTGTTTGGGTTATTGTGGCTCACACCTAAATATCTACAAGTCAGTTGTACAATGAAATCAACATATAAAACAAATACTGTCTTTGTCATTTGTGTATGAGAACATACTGGAAAAGAGAGAATTGTGTAGGATCTGAGTGACCACGACTTCCCTGAGAAGTTCCAAAGATGTAATGCGCTCGGATGTCTAATCATTCCTTTGCTGTGGGAGACCAGAGGAACTGCTAGTTAGCCAGAGCAAAAAGAAAGAATCAGGGTGACAGAGTTATTTACAAGTGTGTCAGACTTAGTCCCCCACACCATTAGCTATCCTGCTGCCTAGAAAGCCAGTAATCTCATGTAGGATAATGAGAGCCCACCCAACAAAATGTCCCTCCATGAGAATAGTTAAACACGGAGGGAGGAGTAGGACAAAAACATGCCTATGCCTAATTTTTGACAAAGCAACACCTAAAGGCGAATAGGCAGACAAGTCTGATAGCTCTATATCATACATGTGACACACAGGTGGGCCATAGGCCTACAACAATGCCCATATGAAGGACAGCAGATACCAAGACAAAAACAGAGCACAAAGTTAAGGCATCCAAAGGCTTGTATCTTAGTGCAAAATTGTCACAACACAGACACACTAATTGTACCCTGTTTCATTGCAGAGGAACATAGATCTCCTGCCGATATGCCTGTCCCTGATTTCCCTGATGACATGGATGACGAGCCCATGAACATTCCACAGGAGACCATCCAAATGGTCCTTGAAAGCCTCCAAACCCCACCTTCAGTCACAAGGAGGAGCACAGAAGAAGCAGCCACCACAGTAGAACCACCCGCCACCCCAATTGTAAGACCTGCCAGCTCCAACACAGCTGAGGACTCTGACGACACTGGCACCAGCTTCGAAAGAACCGTCGTTGGGGTACAGCGGGAGCTGGCCAAGGAGGTGCGGGTGGGGATGCAAACTATGTCAGCCAGCCTTGAGGGGGTGCGTTCGTGCATGATGTCTTCTGCTGATCAGGCAGCTGCTATGCAAGCCCGAACATCTATCTTGCAGGAACTTGCCATAACACAGAAGGAAATCTGCACAGCTGTCATCCAGTTGACACAACACCTACAACTGCAATCCAGTCAACGTGTGCACGAATGCAACATAGAACCCCTCAGGGCCGACCTGGCTGCCTACCATCGTGATGTGGCTGCCATTCTCAAAAACCAGCAGGCCCTCCTTGCTGCAGTACTGCCCTTCATAACTCCACAGAGAGCAGCCCCCGGGATGTCTGCCTCCATGTCTTCTAACACTGAGGTGTGTGTTGCCCCTTCACAGCCAACAACAACAAGGACAAACCAGGCAACACACACATCAGAAGAAGAAGACATGGAACAGATAACATTCTCACGGAAGAGTACCCGGAAGCACTAGTCCCTGCACCATGGCCTACTTTGACCAAGGTCCTACGTTTTGTCAAATGCCAGTCTCACTACAACTACACTCAATGACTGTTCTGCAATCCACTGTATGACTTGTCCCCATTGCCAGTGAATGTCTCTCTCCTACTATTTGCCAATTCCTGTCCCTCTGCACTGTCTGTGACATCACCCCAGCATGCCGGGAGCATCATCCACACCCCTTCTGTAGGATCACCATGTAAGAATGCACCAGAACGGACCCAGCAAACATGGTGAATGGACATTTTGCACTACAGCACCTATAAATAAATAGCACTTGCACACCTATTATGTCTCTCTGTTATTTCACACCTCAACTGTGCAGTACATAACTCCAAAGTGCCTGTGTGGCAACCATGTAGATTGTCAATACTACTGTCCTGATATCATGTATTCTGAAACATCTGTGCAGTGGCCAGGATTGCATCATAGCCGTACCATACTGAGGAAAATAACTGATGAAGGGACTAAGCACACACAATCATGCTGTGTTGGACAGAATGTTGCACCATCTATAGCTATTCTAAACAACTAATGGTGGCTGAGAAATGTAGGCACCATGCAATACTAAAATAAGAAATTATGCCGCAAAGTGTAATGAAACATTAACAAATTACACTGCATCAATCACCCTTTCGGAGTATACTTCCATGAAGGAAAGTCATGAAGAATTAGTACACACATGATGTAGGTCAGCAATGAAAGCAACAAGACAAGAGTGTGAACAACTCCTCATCTACAAAGATCTCCCTGAACTTCACACTGCAGTCCGACCTATCAATTTACCCACAATAACCAGTCTGGAAGCACTCTTTGTGAAGTAGGATACATACCAACACAGAACCTTGGGGATCAATGCAAACTACCAAGTTAGTACACGGGTAGCTGGAATGTGAAACCTCAATTTCCTGGGGATGGCGAGCATAGGACACAAATGTCATACTAAAACATTCAGCTACACTGATGTCAAGGACATGATAAAGTAGCACCTAACGCATCATTTAAAGGGTTAACTATATATTTATTTCTATTGAGTGACACAAGAGGCAACTAAGGGAAAGGTAAACCTACACTAATCTAACCTGACTACTACTAACCCACAACTGTCCCTAACTAACCTAAGCTAAACTTACTCTACACATGTAACGAAACGATCTAAACATCAACCCCCCAGCCACCATTATGAGACAGGACACATGCAGGACAACACTTACTAACCTACACACATACTATACTATCCTAAACAAAAAAAATTGGTATATTTTTTATAATTTTTTTTTTTTTTTTTTAAACAGGAATCCCAACATTGCCCCCCACCCACCCACCCACCCAAAAAATAAAGATAGAAAGAATAAGGACCCCCCACCCTCTTCCCTAACACTAACTAAGCTAATTACCTATACTTACCTAATACTAATCCCCAAAACCAAACTAACAGTAGAAAATAGGAAAGAGGAGAGAGGGGAGGGGTAAAAGTTCAACAGGGCAAAAGTCCTACAGGTTCGCCCTCCGTAGGGTCCGCCTGATGGAGCTGACCCTTTTTTTAATATAGGCCACATCCTGGCTCAGGTTGTCCACCTTATTGACAAGCTTGTCCAATTTCCTACTTAATGCCAGGAAGGCGGCTGGGTCCACAGGAGGGGCTGAAGTTGTTTGTGTGCCGGCCGAGGTTGAGGTTGTGCCAGGAGTTGGTTGGCCACTGGACTGTCCTGGTATTACAACACGGCTGGGTCCAGGTCTGGAGGAAGAGCCAGGGTCTATCGTTCCCGACGTTGCTGGGGCCACTTGGTGAGACCTGGTGGATGTGGTGTTGGTGGCTGTTGTTGGCAATGTAGGCGGAACCTGAGGTGTGGCCCACCACGCCCCGGAGGCCCGATCCGAATGATATTTGCGGGCCACCCTCCGGTACCCACACTGCACCTGCAGGATGTGCCTGTATCTCATGGCACGCCTCTCAAAATGGTGTCGATCTGCGGCACTCATGTTTGCAGCTGTGAAGAGAAATGGCAAATATTTACCTTTGGAATTGCATTGGGTGGAATAGCACAATGGGCTATTTGTACATTACTAGAAATGTATTGTTTGCAGCAATTGTCACAACATAGTTCACTGAAAGGCTCAGAGGAAGTACATGTGAAGCCTGCATACATAAGGGCAGATCACACCTAGCATATCCATGTCTCTACATGATGGATGACATCACCCTAAACTACTCATCTAAATTATACCTAAGGCATCTGACATTATGGCTGCACCTCTTCCGCATACTGACTTCACTACATATGTCACTCTATGTGATAACTATCACAATCCTTACTCAATGCCATTTGTAATTTGTTGTGTGCTAATATTGAACCCATGGGCCATAACCGAATGTGTACACTAGGGGCCAGATGTAGGAAGATGGAAAATTGCGACTTGCAATTTGCTATGCAGAACGGTGTCTCCGACACCGTCTGCGAGTCGCTATGGGGTCGCTAAGACCAACCTCATTAACATCAATGAGGTGGGTCTCAAGTTGCGCCCCCTTAGCGACTATGGGCACTCACGGGGATGGAGGCCTGCTGGGAACAGCAGACCTCCATGGCCGTGACTGCTTTTAAATGAAGCTGGTTATTTTTTGCCAAGTGTAGGCCGTTTACCTGAAAGGAAATCGAGCTGCACTTAGAGAAAAAAAAAAAAAAGTCTTCAATCTTGGATTATTTCCAGGCAGGTAGTGGTCCCTTGGACCACTGGCTGTTTTGTAAAAAAAAATTTGGTCCACTCACAAAGGGGAAGGGTTCCTATGGGGACCCCTTCCAGTTAGCAAGTGGGTTACCATCCACTTCAGGTGGATGGTAACTGCGACTCCCTTTGCGACCACGTACTCGGTTGCAAATGGAATTGCATACCACTGCGAGTCGCAAATAGGACGGGAAAACCCCTTCCTATTTGCGAGTTGGAAATGCATTTTGCAAGTATGTTCAGAATCACAAAATACATTTCTGCATAGCAAACAGACGTTTGCAACTCACAAAGAGCAATTTATGCCATTTGCAACTTGTAAACAGTTTGCTACATCTGGCCCTAGGTTCCAAATCAAGTCGCAAAAGGTCACAAGTACATGTAACATACTGGTTGCTACAGTCCTAGGTACCCTGTTTCACATTAACATGGCAGTCTTTGAGGGTGGTGTGGGAAGAACAACCAACAATCCCATGTTCAATGCACACCCAGGAGTGTATCGAAAGTTCAACAAGTATGTGCCTTCACACACAACACCTATGAAGGGCTAGCAACACGTTGGAGTCAGCCAAACATTGTCACATCCAAGGTCCACACATGTCAAAATGCTATGACTTTGGCCAACATCACATACTATCAGTGAGGCATGTTTTACAACACACACAGAGGAGCAAGAACACCCATCATCATGGGTCGACAGAACACCTAGGCCATTGCACTCAAGTCACACACACTTCTAGTTCACCTTGTGGAAGTACATGCCCCCGGAAGATCCAACCTACAGTGTACACAGTCCATCCTCAACTAGGAAGATGCACATTTCATCAAAGCCATTTGCCAAAGCTATATGGGAGAATGTCAGTCTGATATGCAGACTCAGTTCATGCCAAGTTCCCGAGCAAGTCTTACATTAACCAGTGTATTCCAAATGACTCATCCCATTCCCCATTGCGGCCCAACTGGAATGACCTACAGCCCCTAAATCTGAGAGATGGCTAAGTATTGGTTTACAGAAACAGAAGTGCTATTTGATATCCCACTAAAGCAACAATGCCAATGAACGGCCAGCGCATCAAATCATGAATTCTGTTGAACACACAGTAGTCCATCATGCATCACTAGCAAGCAATTAAAATAGCACTCAGGCCACACTCACTGTAGGTATCGGGATCCTCAAAATGTGCCACCTCTCCCACGGTGTACGGTGCTGGTCCACCTGTAAAGCATGAAAGGAAGAATATACTCAGACTCAGTGCACTGACAAATAATTGCAGTTACTATGACACTGTGTGAATATGACATGGTAATGATACACTTTCCCACATGCTCATACTGCATGGATGAATTTTTATCCAACATTAACATTGGATGAGTCTCCTGCTACAGTTACACACCCTACTACACACATGCAGTTGCCAGGACAGTCAGGTGTTGTCAAAGATACCCCTCCATTAGTATGCCCAAACAATAATGTCTTCCATACATCTCAGCATGTGCATCCCAGAGATACATCCAAAAGCTGGTTACTTGAGGACTGCATGACCCCTCACAATCAAACAGGCTAGGTGGACATGTTCAACACACAGCAACCAGACACACATGTGACATATGTGTGGACAACATATCTGACTTCATGTGACGTGAAGGCAACACACATTTATAGCATCATCATGGCTTTCAAATTTTCTGTCTAGCTATGGCGTCAACATATGTAGGTATGTTGTTTCTACATGACTTACTCACTGGCCAATATGACCTGTAGAGTCCAAATAGAGGCATTAACGTGTCGCTTGTCTGACACAAATGCAACACTACATTACATACAGCTACAGGCATCTGGTATGTGTTGAAAACATGAGCCATCTGAATGCTAGCATTGGTCTTCCTACACATTGTGCAACAAATACAAATTAGGGCACAAATTAATACTTTTGAAGCGCAGCATTTGCATCATTTTTTGACGCAGAGACGGCGCAAACTAGCAAAATACAATTCTATTTCGTAAGTAGGCGCCGTTTTTGCGTGAAAATGTGGCGCAAAATCGGGGATAGAAATGTATAAATATGGGCCTAGGTTTCCCTAGCATTACACACAGTCAGCTACTTATCTAGCAGATTGGGTAACAATCATCACATGTCCCCACACAGCTTTCAATTATTCACATGTAATTGATTTGTACTCACCAACATGGCCACCAATCCTGATTCCCAGGTGGTCCAGCAGGTCCTGTTCCCTGGATATCAGATCTGCCCAGCGGTGCTTTAATTGATGGTCATTCCGCATGCTCCCATACACCCGGACCAGGTGATGGCGCACCTTCCCCCACCGGACTTTCTGTGCCTCCGTGTGATACCCCTGTATCACACGGCCCCCAGCCTCCAGCATGAGTGGGAGGAAATGGCAAACTAGCCAAATGAATCCCCCCAATTCATCCTCACCCATCCTGGAAAGGCGAGGCCTACCTGACATATTAATAGAATAAAATGAGCAAAATTAAATAAACAAGTAAAAGTGGGAAATGGGGAAAGGTAGAGTAGTGAAGGAAAAAGAAAAATCTGAAAAATAGCCCACCTAACCCCAAAGTTATACTACCCAGAACAAACTCCCACAGACAATACAAACAAAAACAAGATTGGACAAAACTAGACTAAACAGACTGAGACAATATTAGGCAACAAGACTAGGATCACAAAAAGACAAAATACAAGGTACACAGGACACAAAAGCAGTTAAACACAGGACAACACCTTTCACACAACCACACAGTCTAGATAAATCTGAGACTGCAAAGTGAAAGTGAAAGTTAACTCCCAGTACAGATTTAGTGAACAGGATATCCTATTACATCACTTCCTGCATTAAATGGCCGCCGTTTTTATTTTCCCGTTATGCGTCATATTTTCACGCATACACAATGTGCGTCATTTTTTTTTGCGCATAACATTGCACAGAATGCAGAGTCAAAAAATATTATATGAATATTAATAAATTAATAAGGTACATGACATGTCCAACATATTGTCCATGTCGCGTCAAAATTACCACGCATACAGCATGGGCGTCATATTTTTTCCACGTACAGGAGAGCACAGAATGCAGAGTCAAAAAATATGATATGAATATTAATAAATTAATAAGGTACATGACATGTCCAACATATTGTCCATGTTGCGTCAAAATTACCACGCATACAGCATGGGCGTCATATTTTTTCCACGTACAGGAGAGCACAGAATGCAGAGTCAAAAAATATGATATGAATATTAATAAATTAATAAGGTACATGACATGTCCAACATATTGTCCATGTTGCGTCAAAATTACCACGCATACAGCATGGGCGTCATATTTTTTCCACGTACAGGAGAGCACAGAATGCAGAGTCAAAAAATATGATATGAATATTAATAAATTAATAAGGTACATGACATGTCCAACATATTGTCCATGTTGCGTCAAAATTACCACGCATACAGCATGGGCGTCATATTTTTTCCACGTACAGGAGAGCACAGAATGCAGAGTCTAAAAATATGATATGAATATTAATAAATTAATAAGGTACATGACATGTCCAACATATTGTCCATGTTGCGTCAAACTTACCACGCATACAGCATGGGCGTCATATTTTTGCCACGTACAGGAGTGCACAGAATGCAGAGTCAAAAAATGTGAAATGTAAATTATAATTTCATGGCTAAATATGAGAAACATTTATGAAAATTTATATTTGACTCTGCATTCTGTGCACTCCTGTACGTGAAAAAATTAGGACGCCCATGCTGTATGCATGGAAATTTGAGCAATTTTTAAATTATGTCTTCATTTTTTAAACTTGGGGAAGGAGATTTGTCATGGCCAAACGGTGCTATGTGATACACATTTGTGGTTAGCTATGACAAATGTCCGTTATTGTATGTATAGAAGGCATTCACACTGTAATATTTATGATACGTTAAATAATGTATTAACCATATTTTTACACATATTTTGGGTAATTGCTGATGGCTATTTTGAAATGATGGATGGGATACCATGATGTATTCATTCTCAAAAATGTGTCCACAATTATGATGGTGATGCTTTTATCTATAGTCCGAACAGGGAGTGCAATAGTCACTTACAGTTTTTATGGGGCTAACCATGTCCTATTATGAATTTGAGTTTCTGATTTTTGTTTTACTTTTGACATGTAGCCCACACATGTGCCTTATGCATGTGTTTAGTTCACAAGTACAAGATTCTTGTATATTTGGGGGCGGTAGAGGTGGACTTAGGGCCCCAGCACCCTAGGGTTTGCCCATCCAGATTTGCTAATTTATCCATGGTTTTTATTTATTCTGTTATGCAAAACCTGCAGCAGCAGGCTAATGTAAGGCCATATGGTATGAATCACTGTTAACCATTCATTCATCTCATTAGCCCATTTGACGTTTGCACTATTGATGATTTGGAGCAATCTGGCATACCATTTTCCAATGACTATGTTTGCAAAATCCCAGCGTTCCTCATGTGCTGATGACAAATATTTTGTTGATGTCTGTGGCCCTTTCTGCATTACCTGGTTTAGTGGCATGTTACATTCTTCCTGCTAGGTTCAAACTGGGACACTACTGTGATGGGCTGCTTTCAAATATTTGGTTGATTGGATGACATATGTGTATATGTGTGTGGGAATGTGGATCCACTATCACCTGTCTGGGTGTATGTTGTCACTGTAACTTCAAGGTCTCCTCATGAGTTAGTGGCAGCTAATGTTGTTCCAATTGGGTATTGCTCATATCAAACACTTGAGAGAAGCCATTGAGGACATGGTCACGTACACATGGATGGTCCCACCCTGTCTCTGAGCACGTGTGATGAGACTTTCAAATGATCTACATTTTTGGGCTGGATGAGAGACTGTCTCAGGTGTCTGGATCAGGCATGTGTCATTGCCACATTTGTACTCCTGTTGGCCTCTGTGGATGGTAATGTATCATGTAACATACTACCCTCTGTGCATACATTTGTGATGGTTTTTTTTTGGTGTGATGATTGTTATAGCATTCTTGCTCAATGAGACGACATTCTTCTTCAGCAATTTCAAACTAAAGGTGGTCAGAAATGCATAGGCCAAAGCATGATGTGGTGTTTTTTATCTGTGTTTATTTACAATTGTGCAATAAGTGTTGTTATAAGAAATTATGAAAACAAATTATTGACAAGCTGTTGGCGCCTACGCACTTCTGCTGCCGTGTTAGGTTGTTCCCCCTCCTGTTGCAGGCCAGCATCCTCCTCTTCGTCATCCTCAGGCATGTCTGGGTCCGGTTCAAGGAGGGGAATGTTCCTTTTTACACAAATATTGTGCAATATGGCACAAGTGAGTATGATCTTAAAGACCATCTCTGGGGAATAGAGTAGGCTACCGCCAGTTATGTCAAGGCAGCGGAACCTTGACTTTAGGATCCCAAAGGTCCGCTCAACAATGCAGCGTGTCCTCTTGTGGGCGTCATTGTATGCCCGCTCTGCAGCAGTATTTGGGTTCCCAAATGGTGTCATTATCCAAGGCTGGATGCCATACCCCTGATCAGCTGAAAGAAAAACACAGAATGGGATCAATTAGATGTAGGAGGCACTGTTGTACAGATCTTTGATGGCAGTAGTTGTCTTGTGTTGTCTGTGACTCTTTTGTGTACTAATGTGACAACCTATAGTTGTTGGTGAAAACTTTTGCATGGAGTTTTTTTCCTTGGCTGAGCAAGTGTTTGTTGGCTAACCGTTTGTCAGCAGTATGTATTTGTTTTTTGAGTACAGTGTGCCCTCCCTAGCATTGTGACTTGTCATACAGGTGTCCGTGTGTCTTCACTGGGGGTGAGATGATAGTTCCATGCAGAGTTGAAACATGAAAGTGTAGTTAACACGTTCATGTGAAAGTACCCAGGACATCCCATACCTTAAAACTTATGCAATGTATTAGTGTACAGGTTATTGTGACACTTACAATTTACAAGGTGACATTTAGGCTACCACACTCATTAAGGTCTTCACATTAAGCTGTAGAGTAAATTCCAATGTGTGACAGGTTCAATGGTGACTTCTGAAACATGGCTAGTGATGTGAGTACCTCAGTGTGTTCCTGGCTAGGTGTTGCTATTGTGGTGTATGTGTTGTTTGTCCTAGAGGGTTGCTGTGCAGTGTGTATATAAGTAGGATTTTTGTACTTACCAACAAGTAGTCCATTGCCATACAGTCCATCCTGGAAGTGTTGGTTGATGGTGCTGTGACGGAAGATGAATGCGTCATGTACACTCCCAGGATATTTAGCCACAATGTTGCTGATCAATCCTTGGTGATCGACTATGGCCTGCACGTTGATTGAATGTGTGTGCTTCTTGTTGCGGTAGAGGTGTTCACTCGCAGCAGGTGGCACAAGGCGTATGTGTGTGCAGTCGATTGCACCAAGGACGTGCGGGAAGCCACTGATGGCCTAGAACCCCTGTTTAGTTTCCTGCTGCTTCTGCAGTGTGTTAGGGAAGCAGATGTGGCGGGGTGTCAGGCGAACAATGGCATCCAGTACTTTTGGCAGGAATGCAGAGAATGATGGTTGGGATATTCCACCAAACAGGGCACCAGTTGTCTGAAACGAGCCACTTGCCAGCAGGTGAAGTACGGCAAGCAGCTTTGTTTCTGTTGGGATAGTGCGAGGTGTCACTAAAGTGGGGGCCAACTGCTGTTCAATATTTCTCAGCAGCTGCTGAATGGCCTGCCAGTTCAACCGATACCTCTGGATGATGTGCCGTTCCCTGAGGCCATGCAGGGTTGTTCTGGGGCGGAATATCCTCTCCTGCCTTCTGCGCTGCCTTTGGGGTCCCTGCTGTTGTTGTTGTAGCTGCTGTTGTTGCTGTTGTTGCTGCAGGGCTCTGCGTCTACATGCACGCTGAATGAAAATCACCTCCATGTCTCTCTGTTGCTGCTCTGCTGCTCTGCTGCTCTGTTGTTTGTTCTGTGTGTTCTGATTAAATACAGGTGTGTTTGCCCCATTTTAACGCCTGCCCTGACCCAGGCGTTAAATTTTGACGCTATTCGTGCTTTGCGTCATTTTTTTGCGCCGCCTCCCGGCCGGGAGTCATTTTTGCCCGGAAGCATAAATACGACGCACGGCTGTATGCGTCGTTTTTTGGACGGGAACGCCTACCCTGCATGTCATTAACGCAGGGCGGGTTGCCGCATTCAGAAACTGACGCACATAGCGGAATTTGCCCTTGCGCCGCTCAGGCGTCAGTGTTTAAATATGGGGCAACGTTTGCGCTGATTGTGCGTCAAAAATGTTGACGCACATTCGGCGCAAACAGAGTATAAATATGCCCCCAAGTTTCCTGGCTCAGTGCATGACGCTTACATTTTGAGGAATAGCAGCATCCCTTATGTGATGGGGCAACTCCAGAGGCACCATGTGTAGCTAATAGGTGAGGACAAGGACCCTTTACCGTGTGAATGATTGTCTGGGCCTGGGGTTGTCCCTAAGGGTTAGTGTGTGTCTAACAGTTGTCCCTCGACATTTGCAGGTGACTCTGGGTACCCCAACCTGTCATGGCTACTGACCCCAGTGAGAAATCCCAGGACAAGGGCAGAGGAACGCTACAATGAGGCACATGGGCAAACTAGGAGAGTGATCGAAAGAACCTTCGGCCTCCTGAAGGCCAGGTTCCGGTGCCTCCATATGACAGGTGGTTCTCTCTACTACTCACCAAAGAAGGTGTGCCAGATCAACCTGGCTTTGCGACAACAGGTCCCTTTTCTGCCAGAGGATGGTCCAGAAGGAGGTCTTGTGGCAGCTGTGGAGACTGTGGACAGTGAAGAAGAGGCAGAAGAAGAGGATATCGACAACAGAAACAACGTTATCCAGCAATACTTCCAGTGAGACACAGGTAAGAAGATGTCACTGTCTCACACATCTCATACAATTGTTAGACCTATCTTATGTCTGTCACTTTTCACCCAGTGTATGGACCCTGACTTGTCACTTTGCCTTTCCATTTCACAGATGTGGGTCCCACTGTGTGACCTCTACTATATTACCTCATGGACTAGAGCTGTGTGACATAGGTATGTTGACAATACAGTGGACATTGCTATTTTCCTTAGTTATAGCAAATACACGTTTGTGAAAGCACAGAATGACTTCAGCTTGTTTTGTGATTCAAGGTTGTTTATTTAAGTGCAAATTAGTAGAGGGGGTTGTAAAATGGTCAGGGGTGATGGTGGAGGAATGTCCATGGCAGAGACCAGTTATTTGTCTCACAGGTGCATTGTCCAAAGGGGCATAGGAAGTGGAGCTAGGGCAGTTTAAGGATAGACAGGGTGACGAAGTGGGACAGAAGGATGACATCCAGGGTGGCCTCATTTCTTGGGGGATGGTCTTGGCATTGTTCTCTGTCTTTGTCCTGGATCTCAGGGACCGTTTGCGGGGTGGTTCTCAATCTTCAGGGGGTGGGGTGCTGGGTCGTAGTCCTGTGGCGGAGCCTCCTGTCCACTAGCGCCGGCAGAGGTGGTGGGCTGTTCATCATCGAGGCTAGTGTCAGGGGCCCCTTGTTGTGCCACAGTGTCCCTCCTGGTGTTAACATGGTCCTTCAGCACCCCTTCAGTGGTGACCAGCGTGGTGTTGATGGACTTAAGTTCCTCCCTGATCCTCAAATACTGTTCCTCCTGCAGCCTCTGGGTCTCCTGAAACTTGCCCAGTACCGTTGCAATCGTCTCCTGGGAATGATGGTACGCTCCCATGATGTTGGAGAGGGCCTAGTGGAGAGTGGCTTCCCTGGGCCTGTCCTCCCCCTGTCACACAGCAGTCCTCCCAGTTCCCCTGTTTTCCAGTTCCTCTGACCCCTGAACCGTGTGCCCACTGCCACTGCCCCCAGGTCCCTGATGTTCTTGGGTTTGTGGGTTTGCCTGGGTTCCCTGTAGTGGTGGACACACTGCTGCTTGACGTGTCCTGGGGACAGAGGTATGGACTCACTGGGTGGGTGCTGTGCTGGTGTTTCCTGTGGGGGGAGGCTCTGTGGTGGCATGTGCCAGTGTGTGGGGAACTGACTGTCCCGAGGTCCCAGAAGGGCCGGGCTGGTCATCTAGATCCAGTTGGACAGAGCTGCTGTCATCACTGTGGGCCTCTTCTGTGGGGAGTGGACATGTCTGGCACCTCCTGTCCGGTGACGTTGGGTAGTGTTCCTGCAGGGGTGTAAAGGCATGATTATTGCATCTGTGTGTGCCATCGTGTGCAATGGGTGGGTGACCCTGTACCCCAGTGCTTACATTCTTGTCTAGGACCTTGTGTGATATTTGGTTTGGGGATCTGTGTGGGTATCTGTAGTGGACATGCTTTGGTGATGGGTGTCCATGCTTTGGTGTTGCATGCAGGGCTTGGTGTTGGGATGGGTGGTTTGTGATAGTGAGACATATGTGAGGTGTTGGAGTGATGGTGGTGAGGGTGAGGGTGGGGGTATGTGACAGCATGCAGGTAGGGTGGGGGATGTAATAGTAAAGATTTGACTTACCAGAGTCCATTCCTCCTGCTACTCCTGCGAGGCCCTCAGGTTGCAGAATAGCCAAGACCTGCTCCTCCCACGTTGTTAGTTGTGGGGGAGGAGGTGGGGGTTCGCCGCCAGTCCTCTGAACTGCAATCTGGTGTCTTGAGACCACGGAACGCCCCTTCCCCCGTAGGTCGTTCCACCTCTTCCTGATGTCATCCTGTGTTCTTGGATGCTGTCCCACTGCGTTGACCCTGTCTACGATTCTGCGCCATAGCTCCATCCTCCTAACAATGGAGGTGTGCTGCACCTGTGATCCGAATAGCTGTGGCTCTACCCGGACGATTTCCTCCACCATGACCCTGAGCTCCTCCTCAGAGAACCTGGGGTGTCTTTGCAGTGCCATGGTGTGGTGTGGGTGATGTGTGAGGTAGTGTGTGTTGTGATGTGTGAGGGGATGTGTTTGTGTGTGTTGTGTGAGGTGCGTGGATGTTGTGTGAGTGATGGTGTTGTGTGCCTGTGGATGCTAGTTTGTTGATGGTGGTGTCTCTCTCTGTGCTTCTTTCTCAATTTTTGTTGTAGGGGTTTGTGTGTGATGTGGGTGTGTGTTATATATTGGTTTGGGTGTGTGGGAGTGGTGTGTGTATGTGTATCAGGTGTGTGTATTTGGAATTGTCCAATGTGGTTGTGTTTTGTAAATGTGTGTGTATTTTGAGCGCAGCAGTGTGTACCGCCAATGGAATACCGTGGTTGAAAGACCGCCGCGTGGATTCGTGGGTCGTGATAGTGTGGGCGTATTCCTGTTGGTGTGATGGTGGAGGTTTTGTTATCGCCAGTTTATCACTGACCTTTGGTGAGGCCGACTTGTGTGGGTGTCTAGATTTTGGCGGATTCCGGCCTGTGGGTCGTAACAGCTGTAGCGGATTTCCGCGGCAGCAGCTGTGTGTTGGCGGTCTTCTACACGGCGGTAAGCGGGATTTACCGCCAATGTTGTAATGAGGACCTATGTCTTTGCAATGCTGGCTTTATCAGACACTTCTTTTTTATTTTTGCGTAAGCACTCTGCAGGAGTGCATTTGCTTCACAACCCTGCCACATTCTCTGTTCCTCTTGCTCACCTGTGTGCTTCTTCCCCGCTCCCAGTATGTTAATTTCTCAACCACAATGCTTTCTCCCTGCCACCTACACGTTGCCTTCTTTTACCCATTTGAAAACCCATCCAGACCCTGTGGTGCTTCTCGTACCTGTGCCCCTATGTTGCTTCCGCCCCTACCTGCATCCCCCATGTTGTTTTTCTCATCTGCTTTAAAAACTAAAACCCCACCTTCACCCTCATATTACTTCCATCCCTGGTCTCCCTGTCGCTTCCGCCATCCACTCCCGCCCTTATGGACATCAATTGTGGTCGCCAGGGGTCCGACCCCTGGCCTGCCCCTTGCAATCCCCTGCATTGCCGCTGCGACATCTGGCTTGAGCGGTTCTAAAAGCAATTCTAAGAACAGAAAGTAAATGGTGCCCTGATTAGCACAGTTTACGTTCTGCAACTTCCACTGCAACCTGGGACATTAAACTTTGAGTCCATTTAAATCAATGCATTCAGCAGTGCAATGCACGCTCTCTTGATTGAATTAAATAACAACCTACATTTTAGGTATGTTTCTGTTTTTGTATTACCGTGAAAAAAATATAAGATGATGTGTTGTTTGGGGTTGATAATGCATTACAAGTTATCATAATTAAAATGTATTCATTAATATGAGGAAAATGTTAGGTTAATAACATAATTCGCTTTCAAAATATGGCTTGGTGATTTAGGAGTATTCTCTGTGGTCAGTGTTTCTTCTTGCAGCAAAAACATAATTTTCGCGCAGTGATGTGCAATGTTTCTTAAGTGTGAACACCCTATTTAATACATAGGTGGCATATCAAATATATTTTTGTGTGTTAGTAACTGTTGTGTTATTATGTACTTGTGTGCATAAGGGGGTTCTATGTCTGCAGTGTCAAATATTGTGATGCCTTCAGGATTAAGATCATGTAACATCACTTCCAGGGAGGATTAAGTGCCAAAGATCATATGATTTCACTTCCTATGACGTCATTGGGGAGGTGTGATGTCAGTTCTGCTACCCCGGCATTTTGGTGAGTTGACATTCATGCTGGCCCTCCATGTTAACCTGTTTTAAGCAAAGGATGCTTTAACCTGTTGGATTTTTCACTTTTTGTTAATTGATCGAATTTGGATCAGTAACTAAAAGGGAAAAAATGCAGAGGCATCATTTTGCAAGCGCACACGTATGGTGTGCATGCTTACAAAATGAATTGACTGCCTGCTTCAAAAACCTAATTCTTTATTTTACATTTTACAGCCATGTGGTGCAGCATCAAAGATGAGAAGTCACATTTAGCTTTGCCAATATTTATTTTATGCACATCAACAACTGAATGCACATATTCATTTTCTAAGGCACTACATGACATCTTTGGGTTACTTCTGAAGGCAGTAAGGTTCCAGTGTTAGAGGCCTGGGAGCAGTAACGGCCAATAATTTTACCAGAGGGGGGCGCGCGCACACACACACTCACATCCATGCGTTTACCAATGCACACACACGCCTATACACACACAATCCAAGTCATAACACTCACAAATACACATACATATGAACACACATTCACGCATACATGCACTAAGCTTTAAAAAACATAAAACTTACCTTCACTGCAGCTGGCTCGGAGGGAAGCCTCGGAGGCCCCAGGAGAGTTGTGATTGCTGCCTTCATGGCTGACCATAGGTCAAACAGTAAGGAAAGGCAGCAGCCCCTCACTGGTCACAGAGCGGGATGGGGTCAGAGAGACTGCTGACCCCACCCTACTCTGTGATGAGATGTCACTGATTAATATTCGGCCCTAGTCACTTCAGAGCTTAAAACTAGAGCGTCCAGGTCTGAGGCAATCAGAGACGCTGCTTCTCATCATGAGGTGGAGGGCCTCGAAGCTCTTTTGCCAGGCTGAGGAGAACTGGCAAAGCTCAGCTGAGCCAGCAAGGAGCCTGCGCATTTACTGCATGTCTAACTTTTGGCTGCCTGACCTTAACAAGAAGAGTGTCAGCCAGTCTGACCTTTGTTCAGCATAATAGACGGTCTTCTTGCTGGGGGGAAAGGTGGGGAGCATGACCCCTCTGCCTGCAGGGAGGCGGTAGTTGCAAAGGAGTGGTCACTATATTCTGGCAGAAGACAGCCCTGTAGGCCAGGGGTTCTTGGGAGGGCACAGGGGTTCTTGGAAGGGCACCTTCTCAATACAAGCACTCGTGGCATGTCTCTCCTGTAATCCGATCAGTTTTGTTACTTGTGGGGACTGTTGTCTCCAGCCCTTCGCGGGAAACCCATTACTGGTACAGGATGCCAGTGCAATGCAAACAATGCAACATGTTTCAGCGCAAGCTGGAGAGAGTATGTGGGATGTAACAGGAGAGGAGAAAAGGAGAGAAAATCTGCCAGCCACCACGGGGAAACATCTGTTCTACATTTGGATTCATACACAATACGAAGTCTTGTAGCTGTCACTAAGTGCCTCTGATTTATAATCGTGCAGGCTTCCATTCTTCCATTGCATGGAGCGATGGGAGCACTGCGGCCGGGGTAGAAGAGAAGAAGTTGGGGGCCCAATCAGCGAGAATCATGAAAGTGTTGGAATGTTACAGCAAATGTTGAGAGTCCATGATGAATATCAGTGAGAGATCAGACCCTGAGGGGAGGACCCATTAAACAATGAGAGGTGTAGAAGCGCCATGCAGTTTCTGATGTACCTAAACATGCCCCAGGGGCGTCCTGAAACCGCCTCCCCCTTTAGTAGCTACAGCGGGGGTGAAATTCTTGATGGGTCTCTGCCGTCTGTAGCTCCACAGACAAAGGATCATAGATCATGTGACTCTGTGAATGTGTAAGTGAAAGGATGGAGAAATTAGTGTTTGAGTGGAAGGGTGGATGGGTGTGTAAGTGAAAGGGTGGATGGATAGGTGAGTGAAAGGATGGGTGGATGGATGAGTGAAAAGATGGATGTACGGATGGGTAAGGTGAGTAAAAGGGAGGATGGATGGGAGAAGGGGTCGAAGGATGATAAATGAAAAAATGGATGTGTGAATGAAATAAGGGAGGATGAATGGAAGGGTGGATGGATGATGAGAGAAGGGATGGATGGAAAAGTGAGTGAAAATATAGATGGGTGCGTGAAATAGTGGATGGATGAATAAAAGGGTAGATGGACAGAAGGATGGACTGAAAGGATGGATGGGTGGAGTGAAAGGGTGATTGGATGAAAGAGCGGAAGTATGGATGAATGGATGAGAGAAAGGATATATGAGTGAAAGAATGATTAGTGAGGGAAAGGGAAGGTGGATGGATGATGAATGGTGCATGGATTGATGAGTGAAAGAATGGACTGGTGAGTGAAAGGGAGGGTGGATGGATGGATGAAAGGGTGGATTGATGAGTGAAAGAATGGATGGATGAGTGAAGGAAAGGTGAATAGATGGGCGGATGAGTGAAAGCATGGATGATGAGTGAGTAAAAGGGTGGATGGATGAGTGAGAGGGTAAATGGATGGATGGATGAGTGGATGAATGGATGAGTGAAAGAATAACGGACTGATAGGGAGGATGGGTGGATGGATGAGTGAAAGCGTGGATGGTTGAAAGGATGGATGGACAAGTGAAAGGATTGATGAATGAATGACTGAAAGGATGGATGGATGAGTGAAAGGGTAGATAGAGAGATGGATACAGGAGTGGGTGGATGGATGAACAGATGGATGAATGGACATATGAGTGAATAGGTTTAGAGATGGATGAATAATGTATGTATATGGATGGGCAGACGGATACAATAGTGAAAGACTGAATGATGGATGAAAGAATAAATTGATGACAGAATGTAATGGTGAACTGATGGATATCAGCAGGTGGATGAAAGGATGGGCAGATAGATGATTAGAAGGAAGAGCAAAAAGAGCTCTTCTGGGGAGGGTCGTGATGACTTGCATCATTTGCTTGGTGACAGAAGAGCCTTAGTTTGAAGTGAAAGAGGCCATGAATAACAATTAAGAGAATCGAAAGAGTCCAAGATATCAGAAAGGGAAGTTCAAGAATCTCTGATTTGCATTAAGAGTCAATGGTGTTAGAACAAGTTTCAGAGTGGGGGTGCCAGCCAGAGGAACAAGTAGGATTTTTATAAATTTGTTGAGCCTACCTGCACAAAATAAAAGGTTCCCAGCTGGACCTATCTTGTCAGAGTTGCTGTTCTAGCACTCCATCACGATGTGCTGCAATTGGTTGGGCAAGCTTTGCAGCAGAGTGTTGTTCACACTATCCACCTGACGATAGACATATGGACCAGTTGTCAAGCAACTGATTACATGTGTATCACTGCACACTGGATCTCTTTTGTGGGGATAAGTTAACAGCTATCTGCAGGTCTCAGAGCTAAAGGAACTTTTAAGGGTGTTCAGCAGCAGCATGCAGCAGTAGCAAAGTTCACCATGGAGAAATCCTATTCAGCTCCAAACATCTTTGAAGACTTTAACAGGAAGGTATTTGACTGGCTGTGATCCAGAGTTCTCAGAATTGGATTTGTTTCCACGGACAAGGGCAGTAATATAGTCAGGGCTGTGGCAGAGAGTGGATATTTCAGGGTCCTGTGTTTGGTGCATTGCATCAACCTGACTTTGCAGGACTTTCCACAAAAAGAAGACATACTCAACAACATACTGGCCACCTGCAAAATAATCTGAACTCATTTCAGCCATTCCAGTAAAGTCCAGTAGTAGTTGAGGATGACCCAACATGCTTATAGAGTACCAGTTAAATCCCTCATACAGGAGGTGCCAACACATTGGATCTTGAGCTACTACATGTTGTAATGTCTGATGGAGCATTACAGACTGATCACTGACTATGTCTTTCAAAGAGAAGGAGATGCACATAAGAAAAGCATGACCATGAAGATGGACAAATGGGGCAGAGTCAAATGTCTGACACAAATGCTACTTCCTTTTGAGGTTTTTACATTGGAAGTCAGCAAGGAGGACAGTAGGCTGAGCCAAGTTATCCTGTTGTTGCATCAGCTACAGAACAGTTAAAAAAGGTGTCTCCAAGGTTTGCTGGTGTGAACAAAGAAACGTATCAGTTTGTTGAGAGCTTAATCCTTCACTTATCTGTTAATCCAAGACTGCAAAGAGAGATTGTGTTCTCCAGAGAGTACATCTGTGCCACAATACTTGATCCATGATACAAAAAGAACTGGCCACTTTCATTACATTTTCAGAAGAGGATGTTTCACTATGCAAGACCTAGTTTATGAGTAGGCAAGAGACCTGGAAGAAGAATGGATGGAAGTCAGGGGCCATGGCAGAGGTTCTGGCATGCAGCCTTTAAACTCCAGAGAAGGCAGTTATCTCACAGCAGCCAACACCAGCAACAGCAGCAACAACAACACTATTAACAACAACACCAGCCACATAACATTCAGACCCAGTCTCTGCAATGGCTTGATTTCAAGTGACAGGGCTTACGTCAAGCTCAGATATGAAGGCAACGGAGGTTGCGCAAGTGGCAGCACAAATTACCATTCAGAGGTCCAAGACTATCTGAATGACCCAAAATAGGTCTACATTGATCAAAACCCATTGGTCTCTTGTTATGGGAAGATGGACTAATGGCCAAAGCTCAGCAGGCTGGCAAAAAAGTATCTGGCTTTTCCCATTGTCAGGGTGTCTGCTGAGCGTGTGTTCATTTCAGCTTGTGCAGTTGTCACAGTCAGAAGGACCAGTCTCTTGCCTCAAAACGTAGAGAGATTGACCATTATTAAAATGAACCAGCACTTCATACCACAAGATAACACCATTCATGAAACAGCACAAGAGGAGGATAGGGGCAACTGTTCAGACTCAAGTGTGTTAGTTGACCAACTTCTGGGTTAACTCCTTGAGTTTTAGGATGGAATATACTTCCCTGACTGAGTAGGCCACAACACAACTTTCACATCATCATCAAACTTCACCCCCCAAAAAATGGATACACCTAGAGGAACAGTCATATATTTGGTCAATCAAAGCTTTAAGCACATGCCAGTGATATGCCAATATATAAAGTATCTCAAATGAGTATCAATAGTCCTTTGTAGTTTATAGTCCAATGTTCATTTGATTCCTTCACCCTTTGCCTTCGCCGACATGTGTTTTGTCGATTCAGCATCTTGCCCTTCGACTTTGTCAGGGCTAAGAAAACATAAAGCACATCCATTTAATACAGCCAATACATATACCCTATGAGACTCTAAATCTTGTGTCATAATGTGGATTATACCATGCCAAAAGAACATATACAAGTGGAAACCCACAATATATGTGATGCCACCAACATGCATCCGTGAATTCTAGTGTCACGTGCCAATTGCCCCTCTACCTCATTCCAAAGTCTCAACGCATTTTAAAAACAAAAAACAGAGGGTTCAGGTATTACTGTAAACCTACAGGGATCAGAAGTGGTAAGTCACCTCACGTCAATCTCTAAGAACAGAATCCGCCAAATATATATCACCAAACCGAGACCCCAAATTGTGTCATGCAACTCAAATCCAACATGATATTCACTCTATAATTACTTTGGAATCCAAAGTCCTGCACAAATTTCACAATGAGCACCAATTAAAAATGGACATATACACATCACGCTGGCCTCATTCTCAGCACATGATCGGTCCTTCTGTGAGGAAAATGAGTATACAGCCAAACCCTTTATTAAGCCAACATTGAAATCTGTAAATAATCAATAGTTACAACACTGTCTATTAACTGGGGTTCACTTTACTGACTCACCAACTATCACTAGCGGTCCAAGCTTAGGGGCACACTTGATATGTGTCCATTAATTCTGATGAATACATCTATATCTGTAACAAAAATACTTACCAAATTGTGTCAAAATTCTGCCTGAGTCTAACTATGTATAACATTTGCCACATTCTGCATCCCATAGGGTATCCAAATGCCCTTCTACACTCACCAAGTGATAGCACTCCATCCACGCTCTTGCTGGTTCGTGTGTACGCAATCTCGGCATCTAGTTTAGCCACCATCTTGGTAAATGCTTACATCAGTAAATTAGACATGATCCACTAGAAAAAACACTAACAAATTAGCCTCTCTATTTCATCCGCCATATTATGAGTATTAGCCAATGTAATATTTGAACACATTCTAATATTATAAATGTTAAGAAAGCAAAGATTTCTAAATACAGAACATATGTATGTGCGTAGTGCTCTTGCCCACATAAATTATGGGCTTTTGTTCCTATTTCTACCTACACCGCCTTTTGCCATTCTGTCATCTAACTCAGCTGCCTGACGTATCCTATGCAATAGTTCTAAAGCAATCAATTGAAGATCAGACTACTAAAACAAAATATAATCTATTGACCAACATATTATGGGTAATAACCAGTGCAGTGCCTCAACATCTCCAAATATATAATTTTCAAAGGAAAACATATTTTTAAAAAATGGTTATACCTGTATAGTAGAAAATACACAACATGATCTGTGTGCTTTCCTAATTATTCTGATCTTTGATTCATATTTTCATATTTTTTTGATTCTTCAAATCTCAATTAAAGTATATATCGAAATGGCTTGTACATTATGTCTATCAGATGATTTGTGTACAGCTTACTATATCACACAATTATATTTGCCGCCATACTAGATATCCTAATTCCCTCAAAGTTACACCAATTTCACAATTCTCATAATTTTTAAAGCAAAAATACCACACTTATGAAAACAAAACAATATTGTTATCAATGTGTAACACTTTCATTCAAAGCCTCCCTGCAGGAGCAGATCGTCAAGAACAACTACACCTATAACAGTACCTGGAAGGGTCAGCAATATAATAACCACAAACCTGTATGTTCAATATATTAACCATAAATATTAAACTACAAATCTCAAAAATCTCACAAATTTTGAAGCTAAATTGCCTCACTTATAACTTCCAGTCTTCATTATCAATAAATCCATCATAGTTCCTAAGTCGAGGAGCACACTGACAAACTGTACCTGCCACATAAATTCCATAAGGCGAACCAAGCACACCCTAAGCATGTCCAAATTGTTGTGATCGTAAATTAATCACCACTCATTATTGTTACTATTACAGTGGTGGAAGGACAATATATGCACCTGGCACCCCCCACCTTGATTCCAGTTCCCCATTTCCACCCATGGGTCTCTGTTCACCTGTTCAATTTCAAACAAATGAAAACATATGTGTTGATCTTGCACTGTACATTCCTTGGCATGATCCGCTATTCGGTATTTTGTATCATCAGATTTTAGTGACCTGATGTGTTCGCAATTCAATCTCTAAGAGCCCTGATTGTGCTCCCCACATAAATTTGGTTACACTTACAAACAATAATGTAAACCACAAATTCTGTGCCACAATTGATGTTTGAGCATGTCACATATTCATTCTTATCAACTTTCTTAAAGCTTTTGGTGCTGTAAAGTGCCCATCTGCGCATTCTACCGTGTCCACATTTGTAAAAGCCCAGTATATGCGCTGTCAACCATTTCACCTGTTGAAATCGTTTGGCATAGCTGGGACTTAAAATAGTCTTCAAGGGTCTCCCTTTACAATAGGTAATGATATTTGGTCTATCTCATGTACAATCCTTAGTGTTTTATCTCTTCGTAGAAGGTGCCAATGTCTTTGCAAGCACTTACGAAATTCGTCTACGGCCCAGCTAAATTCAGTAATTAATCGAACTTTCTCTGATGTAACTTTCTCCAGTTTTCTTTTGGTAAAAGAATTTAAACTTTCCACATTCAATGTCCTTCTCCTGGCTTCATGAATAGTGTGTTTGCTATACCCTCTTTGTAAAAATCTCATTTCCATATCCTGTAGGACTTTATGAAACTCCTGCTTATCGTTACAGTTGCGTCTAGTGCGCATCACTTCCCCAAAAAGAATTGCATTATTCTGACATTTAGGATGCAAACGAGATGCATGTCAAATTGAATCACTTGAGGTTCACTTTCGAAATAACCTAGTGTGAATTCTATTGTCCTTGACATACAACTCAACATCAAGAAAGAATATTGTCTCCTCACTGTATTGATATGTAAAGTGGTATATCAGAATAATTTGTGTTCAGGTGAGCACGGAGGGCCTCTAATTGTTCAATAGTACCTGTCCAGATCATAAAAGAACCATCAATAAAGCGCCCCAAATACAGGATATGCTCATTCATTCAGCGCCCCCTGGGCCCCAGATTTGCTCCTCCTCAAACCATCCCATAAAGAGGTTTGCATAAGAAGGGGCAAAGCTGGAGCCCATCTCAGTCCCTTGTAATTGTCTACACCATACATTCTTGAACGAAAACACATTATTATTTTAGATTATTTTAGTAATTGAAAACAACATTTCGATATGCTCCAATAATGTGATGAATCTAGCATTGAGTGAGTGTCTTAATGCCATTATGCCCTTGCCATGTTTAATACCCGTATACAATATTACATCAAGTGTCACCATCTGCACACCTGGTTCCCGTGTCATGCCAGTTGGCATATTTAATATATGAATAGTATCACATATGTTAGAAGGTAAATTAATCACAAACGGTTGCAGAAACACATTTAAAATTCTGATAATCTATCAGTAGGATTGCCAATGCCCGATATGATCAGCCTCCTAGGTGGAAATGGGAGGTCCTTATTTATTTTAGAAAGAACATAAATGCAAGGATATTTTGCATGGGCAACTCATAAGTAATCATATTCATCATCACTCTATAAACCATCTTCATACCATCTTTTCAATTCATTGTTAAACTGTCTGACCAATCAAAAAATAGGGTTCATATCCAATTTTTCATAACATGCTGCATAACGTAACTGATTGTATATTTCTTGATCATAATTGGAGTGGTTTGTGACCATAATATTCCCCCCTTTATCTGCCTTCCTGATCATTAGACTATCATCACAATGTAACAATTTAAGAGCAGCATGTTCACTCTGGCTAAGATTGTCCCTACCCCTGCTCAATTGTTTATTACATTGTTTGCTCCATCTATCCAAATCACTGCTCACCAATTGATAAAATGGATCAATATTTTTGCCCGTTGTCAATTGTGGTGTCCAACATGGCTTACACTTAAGCCCACTTTTAGTACTGGAGTCGGTGCTTGCATTCACATCCTCCAGGACCCTAGAAATTGTAATAGGGTCTTCCTCGGATTCTATAATAGATAATATTGTTACTGTATCTTGCATATCCTGTATTGACAAATCACTAAAAATTGTTGTACAAGCTGCATGTGAATGAGATGCTTTATTCATCTGTGAATTTGTTTTGAAGAAATTTCTAAACTTTAATTGTCTAGTAAATTTGAACAAGTCCATTTTAATACTATAGAAATCTCCACCATTTCCTGGACAAAATCCTATTACTTTTTAAATAGTGATATCATGTCTGAACTCAGTGTTTTGTTAGACAAATTAATAACTGACACATCCTGTTTCTGCCTTAATTCTATTTCTTCTTTTTCCAAGATCTCATCTTCATGCCTGTGCTCTCTTCCTATTGTCCCTCCACCTCTTTTATGCCTACTTGTCTTCTTGCATTGTTCTTTCTCATGGACATATCTCGATTTCCCATCCTGATTCTCCGTACTTCTCATTAAAAAGTGCTACTCGTATCCTGGTTGGAAGGTCCTTCCCCTGCATCTAGCTCTCCCTCACTATCTAAGCTATTACTGAATAAAGACAGTTCATTTGACTTGTTAGTCAAACCTATTTTAATAAGATGTATTAAGATGCTCATACCTCTTATCAAAGGGAAAGATTCTGCCATTTCAATATTCTATTTAATCTCTTCTCAGCTTTCTGGCCTTTCTCTCATTTACTCTTCCTGATACTTACTGAGTATGTCATTTACAATGTCATAATTCTTGGCTGTTGGTTCTGGAAGATTTAAATCTTTGATCTCTTTTTCAAAATTTTGAATCTCTGCTTGTAATTTAGAGACCTTCTGCTCAGCATTTTCAATGAATATATCAATCAAATTAAAAGGACTGTTAGTTAGCTCCTTCTCCCACTTCATGAGCAAGTCATCATCCAAGTCATCAGATGTGTATATGATCTGGGGCCTGAGACCCCTCAAGATCCTATTCAGTTCAACATATTGTTTAAGTGTAGTGCCATTCCACCACTTACACATTTTGGCCTTTTTCAATCTTTCCAATCTAATACATTTATCACGGAGACCTTGCTTTCTAGCCAGGTTCCCACTACTCATCGCTAGTCCTACTGTTGTACCCTTATCAAGGTTCCTAATTAGTTCTTCTGCCATCTTATCTCGATCCATTAATGTGTTAGTCATATTGTGTATAAGGAGCAACCTCTCTGATTTACAAAACCAAGAAAGGATGATTTAAGAGAACAGGCGCTCACTTATAGTGTACACACTTATCATCAAAATCCACTTTTAAGTTGCGGTGCTAAAAGGGAGGGTGCTCACCCTACATCCTCAACACACCAAAAGCTTAATTAAACAATCAAATATATCAACCAATTAATATATTTAGTGTCTGACTTATGCAGCCCCACCGTTTATTCACATGCATGGCCGGACTGGAGTTGGACCAGTGTGCACAGAGGAAGCCTCCCCATTTCCCTAAAGGACATGAACAAGACAATGCCTGCCACCATCCATCCTTATCCTTCTGTTATTTTATTCCCTAGCTGGGCTGTCCCAGTAATGATCATTAATTCACAGTACTCCCACTTAATTGCTTTCATGGGAAAGGAGGAGCTACAATAGACAAATGTGTCCCACCACCATGCTTGGATTAGAACAGGTAACTATTATACCATTGAGTGATATGTATTTAGTGAATGTGAGTGATGATGGTTGATGTGGTGGCAGAAAGTGAGGGCTTTGTTCAACTAACACTTGTAAACTTGATTTCGACAATGTTTAGTGTTTGGGACTGATGGGTGATTCTGCCTAACGGTGTTTGGCCCTTTCACACTTATCTAGACTTACTTGCATGGTCCACTCCTTGCTGTACTTGTTTTTCAAGTTCATCTGAGACCAGTCAGTTAACAAACACAATCTTCACAAAATGCTCAAATTATTTTTCTTCTTGTTTATCAAAAGCAGTGCATAACAGGTCTATCTTTCTCAGTCTCATTTTGGTTAGGAGGACTCGGGGTCAGACAGAGCAGGTATTCAGAGTCAGACTCAGGACTCAGGGTGGAACTACCTCAACAGACAGAAGATGGATGTTATCTACTTCAAGTTCAAAGGGAAGTTAACATGACTCAAAGAGTCTTGCTCAGCTCTGTGGACTGCAGAAAGCTGAGTTGATTTGGGAAATTCTGAGTAGTGTGAACACTCCAATGTAAAACTGCTATAATGAAGTGGTTGTGGTCAGAGGGGCTGTAACTGAAAACAGACATGTCACATGATGGACGCATTCAGCTACATGTTACGACAGTTGTGAGACTGATCAGCCAGGTACATACAGCTACTATTCTGGTATTGGTTGTAAAATTGTTCTCACTTTTCAGTTAATCGCATATGTCATTATAAGATTGCACTGCAGCAGCCTATGCTTACCTTCTCGTTGACTCTCCAATATCAACATTTACAGTTTTACAATCCACAGGCCTTCTCTTCTGCACAAAAGCTCCAACACGTCTGCTTATCTTACCAGACTAGCTCAGCCATACACCCAAGACAGACATTCCAATAAGAATGCATGTGCACCGCCAATTTGGCATTTATAGAAAGTATCATTATTCTTTCAACAATCATAATGTTTAGAACTGTATGATTTCACCCATCCCTAATTTGAATTTTTTAAACACTAGATGACAACAATTAGATAATAACTTGGGTCATTGGGGATGAAGGAATGCTTACAATGCATTTCATTGACTGGTGTCTATCATTTCTTCATGTTCCTCTACATTATATTTGATGATTATATGCTGCTCATTGACCTGAGAACATTGTTGTGTTGGTGTGGTGTTTTTCTAAGTCACAACTTTTCCCAAATCTATGATCCCATTGATTCATCAAACCCCTAACCCTCTTTCCAAGGCTGTTTGATATATTGAGGTGTGAATTATGAATTTGCACCATAAATGGAACGCACACACTTGGTGAGGTAGATGTGATGAAAGGGACACCAACTCACTGCAGGATCTTGTTACCTGAACAATAGCCCACCCCAGCTTCACTTACCCACCCAGACATTAAAGAGATAACATCATCATCATAGTGCAGAGTCAGAACAATGTCTGTTCCAGTGTTCCACAATAGATAGTATTACTAGTGTGCACTATTTGGCCTGACTCACAAAGGTAAAGATGCACTTTTGCAGTAAGTTCACTCTTGCAGTGTAACTGTACTACCAGATGTTTGCCATTACAAGTAGCAAACTTACAAGTAGTAAACAGCTAGTATAGTAACTCCTTTCAAAGTGACATGGATTACTCACTACACTCAAAGTTACTACTCATAAAGTTAGTGATAGAAAAGTACTAGACGTAAACTTACATTGCAGGAGGAAACTAACACCGAAAGTGTAACATAGTTTAGCTTTCTGAATCAGCCTTGTTTGACTTAAATGTTTAACCATCTCCTGAGTCCACTCCTGAATCAAAGATTTCATAAGTTTAGTTTTAATTGTTTTAATCAATTAAATACTAGCTACCCATTGCTCAGAAGGTCCTACTGCTAGTTTTTGTAATCTGAGTTCTTTGTGTCATGGTGGTGGTCTGGTCTCAGTCTTTGATAAGTTATAGATAACCTTATAACTCTGTGTTTTCTTTCAGTCTATTTGCCTGTGATGTAGAATCATTCTGAGGAATACTACAGTTAGAATTCACCTCATTCGGAAGAGATAAAAGTGGTACTTCATTTGTGATGTCACACCTGTTAACCCTAGAATGCTACTACCATCCCATTAAGTAGGCCCTCTGGGAAACCCTGCAATAAGGTTTTGGAAGATTGAGAGAGATAGCAGCCATCGCTCCATCTAATCAGGTTAGAGAGCTAAGAAGTGAAATGAACAAGTTTAGTTAGTAATTCATACTGAAGTTTTTTATGGCAAGCAAAGATAGATGAGTAAGATTATGATTTTATGTGTATAGTATGCGTAGGCACACCCCTTTACTGGTCAATAGTTACAGAGGGTAGTAAGAGGACAAGAGTAACTAACTGGTATACACTTCGATAATTGGCTGGGTGCTGCAAAAGCAGCAAAGGTTAACCTCATCAAGCAATAAAATAGTCCTAGTCTGTGTTTATCCCACTCTGATAGCAAGGTATTGTTGTTTAGGTATACTGGGCTGCAGGAAAAGGACATAAGTAAAATAAGTAACCTACAATTAATACATGGCAAAGGACTTCAGGTAGGGAAGGTCTAGGGGAAAAGTATATGACCATTTCAGAGGGCAGCTTTTGCAAAAAAAACAAAAAAAACAATGCTGTGCAAAGACAAAAGACAGATTGAGAGAAATCTGCACAGAAAAAAAAACATTTATTTTTTTTCAAAGAAAACCCACCTTCTCCATTCAAACGTGCCCAAACCTCTCCCCAAACAAACAGCCCCAATGTCACATCAAAAATGTGTCCTTTTCCCCAGCTTCCCTTCCCAATTCCCAACCTCTCTACCCAAAACAAAACAGTCCCTCCCATCATAAAAAGTCCATCAAAGAAAGGTTCAGAGGGTGTTTAAACTGGCATGTAGATGTGCCACTTTCTGAGTCAGGTTCTGCTGCCCTAGCCAAAGCAGCACTAGCTCACATATGCCGCGGCAGAGGAGGCGGTCTGTTGTTGACAATGACGATGAGGAAAGGGGTGGTTTTTCACTGGGCGGCAGTGAGGGACCTCATCTGCTGACAGCGCTGGTATGGTTGGGATGGCGGTGGGTCTGACTGGTGGGAGGGGATGGAGGTGCATGCCTCTTCCGCCGTCTCCTCCAAAGCCGCTAGCCGGTGGCATTCTGCCACAATGACCTCAATCCTCTGGCACCACTGCCTGGTGGCTATTTCCTGCCAGGATTGGCCTCCAGCAGCAGGAGTCGCATCATCAAGAAAGAAAAAATAAGGAAAAACACAAATTTCAATGCTCAAAGTAAACACTTGTTTATAGTGGTGAAGTAGCAGAACATTGCTGGTTCCCTAGGGCCACTGAAATTTTGATGTGATTAGTCACAGGGCCAAGTTTTCTCCACACATGCATCACAGAGCAATAGCACTGACTACAAGAATCTAGGCCAGAATACCACCAGAATAAATAAGGGGTTTTTATTTGTTAAAAGAATTTCATAGTAAAACTAAACAGACACTTTGGGGGTCATTTTGAGGCCATCTGCCAAACTCCTGCGGTCAAGTTGCCGCCAGTGTGGCTGCATTCCCGGAGGCCTCATTACAACTCCCCCGCTAGGTCAGCGGGGAACAGCCTACAACATTGACGGCGGCTCATAATTGAGCCGGCTGCAATGTTGCAGTGCGTAGGGTGCACCAGCACCCGTCATGCAGTTCACTGTCTGCAATGCTGATAGTGAATTGCACGATGGAACTGGTCATGGGTGCCCCTGCACTGCCCAACTGGGGCCCCCTGCACCCTGTCGCAGCCAGCCTTTACATAGCAGTGCCACTGCCATGTAAAAGCTGGTGGAGAGGGGTTCATAATCCCCAGGATGGTGCTGTATGCAGCGCTGCCCTGGCAGATTAGGACCGCCAGCACCTCCAGTTCCTCCTGTGGAGGTAAACTGGCGGTGCTGGTGGTCCGACCATGGTGCAACCGCCACGGTCGTAATGTGGCAGTCAGACAACTGCCAAAGCGGTCGGACCACTGCTTTGGCAGACAGCCCCCGCATAATGACCCCCTTCGTGTGTAATTACCTCTCATTAATTAGTAAGACGTATATGCAGCACAATTAATATTATTCTTGATGTGCAACATAAGCTAGAGGGTCTGCTACTCTCTGCAGCATGTTTTTAGAGCAGCTGTAATGGATAATCTATTATTAATTTCTTATAATTGATTCCAAACGCCTTGCTCTTCTCCATCTGTTTCTTCATTTCTACTCTGACTCCAAACTTAGGAGAGGCAGATGAATACTCTGTGACATACGTCATGTGTAACAGATATCCTGTATGCCATAAATAAACAGTGCACACATTATAAATGACCCATTGCAGTACAGGGAAGGGAACAGGATATTTCCTATTTGGCAAGTTCCTCACGGAGTATCCCATCCACCAAACTCTAAATCAGACACATAGGACCACAAGCACAAAGCATTTTTCTAGTCACAAATTGGCTGATTTGCAGAATCGGCCTGTTTGCTACTAGAAAAATGCTTTTTGGGATGTTTAAAGCCTAAATTGCGATCCGGTAACTTGCTACCAAATCTCAATTTGGGTTTTTCCATTCAGTATTAGGAAGGGGCAAGTTGAGGGTGTCCCTTCCTAATACCGAATGAGAAAGCATTCACAATTTACTGCCAATACAAAATTGGTGGTAACCCATTCGCAAATGGGAAGGGGTCCCTAAGGGACCCTTTCCCCTTTGAAAATGGTGGTGAAAATATTTTTTAGGAGCAGGCAGTGGTCCCACGGAATACTGTGTAATTTTAAAAAATGAAACTTAAAAATTCATGAAGTAGGTCCTTTTGCGACCCACTACCAATCACAAATGAAACTCTAAAGGGTTTCATACATTTGAATTAGCGATTTCCTAATTGCTTTGCACCGTAAATCACAATTAGCAAATTACTATTACAAATGCTGGTACATGTGGTCCTTAGTCCCATATTATATCCTGGCATTGCCCTCCACCACAAATTATTTTAAACAATTACCTTCATTTATCAGCAGGAAGGTTTCTCTACTGCAAGGTAAGTTAGAGGGATTAAGCTAGGTAGAGGTCGAGCTACGGAGTAGTGGGTTGTCGTTAATCATGTGCTACGCTTTTACTTAGTCAGTCACTCCAGTTGATGAATGAGGAAAGGAAAAATTTGAATAGGTGTAAATCCATTAAAGAAGGCATGAAATATAAATCACTTTGGCAGAAAAATGTGGCACATGCAAGAGCAGAATTTTTTTTTTTTTAGCAGGCTGAGACAATAGGAAGGAATGATGGAGTGAAGTACTAGTAGTAGGTGACTCAGTGGGTACTAGGAAACACACCTTGTTTTCAATTTGTAATGCATTGCAAACACTGTAATGCCACAATAACTGAAGTAGACACACATTGCACAGCCAACACCACAGTGACAAATAGAGCCATGCTGCAGTTAGGTCACGGTTGACTAAATGCTATGGGCATGGAGGTGATGATGATGGATTGGTGGGATATCTGCCTCACTTAACAAATACGGTATAATTATAAATAACAATGATAAACCCTAGTGTATTACTACATCGTATGCCCATTTCTTTCATAAGAAAGACAGTGGATAGTGGACACAAACAACTGCAAGTACTCTCTGATGCTAACTGCATTTATCTAGGGAAGTGTCACATACTAACCAATTGCAACTAGATGGCTTAGCATGGTAGTAGTACCACGAATATGAATGAAGTGTCCTTTTTGCACCAGAAAGCACATCTACTCACAATAATTGTTGAAAAGTTATATGTATTATTATTTATTTATATATATATATATGCATATATATATATATATATTTGTGTGTATCCCAGGCCTTAGATATAATTTCTACTCCAAAACTTAGCCGCCCAAAGCCGAATAAAGCCCTCTCACCCGGTACTCGGATGATCTAAAAAAATCAGCATGCAGAAAACTTGAGAGGAAAAGGCAAACCACAAAATTCTTCCCTGACAAAATTGCCTATAAAGCAGCATTAGGTATCTACCATAAAAACATTACGAAGCCTGAAAGACCCATATAGTAAATAGCATTAACAATGCTGGAAATTTGCTTAAGGAACTGTAGGAAGTTGGCTCTGTATGTACTATTTCAAAGTAAGAAATAGTGTGCACAGAGTCCAAGGGTTCCCCTTAGAGGTAAGATAGTGGCAAAAAGAGATAATTCTAATGCTCTATTTTGTGGTAGTATGGTTGAGCAGTAGGCTTATCAGAGGTTAGTGTTAAGCATTTACACACACTGGCAATAAATGAGGAACACACACTCAAAGACTTACTCCAGGCCAATATGGTTTTATATAGAAAAATATATTTTCTTAGTTTATTTTAAGAAACACAGGTTCAAGATTTACAAGTAATACTTCAAATGAAAGGTATTTCACTCAGGTATTCTGGGACTTTGAATAATCACAATAGCATGTACACTTTTGACGAAAATGGCAATAAGCTATTTTTAAAGTGGACACAGTGCAAAAATCAACAGTTCCTGGGGAGGTAAGTATTTGTTAAGTTCGCAGGTAAGTAAAACACTTACAGGGTTCAAAGTTGGGTCCAAAGTAGCCCACCGTTGGGGGTTCCAGGCAACCCCAAAGTTACCACACCAGCAGCTCAGGGCTGGTCAGGTGCAGAGGTCAAAGTGGTGCCCAAAACACATAGGCTTCAATGGAAACAGGGGTGCCCCGGTTCCAGTCTGCCAGCAGGTAAGTACCCGCGTCCTCGGAGGGCAGACCAGGGGGATTTTGTAGGGCACGGGGGGACACAAGCAGGCACAGAAAGTACACCGTCAGTGGCACAGGGGCGGCCGGGTGCAGAGTGCAAACAGGCGTCGGGTTTCAGATAGGAATCAATGGGGAGACCCGGGGGTTTCTTCAACGATGCAGGCAGGCACAGGGGGGGGCTCCTCGGGGTAGCCACCACCTGGGCTAGGCAGAGGGTCGCCTGGGGGTTGCTCCTGCACTGGAGTTCGGTTCCTTCAGGTCCTGGGGGCTGCGGTGCAGTGTTGGTTCAGGGCATTGGGTTCCTTGTTGCAGGCAGTCGCGGTCCGGGGGAGCCTCTGTATTTCCTCTGCAGGCGTCGCTGTGGGGGCTCAAGAGGGTCAAATCTGGCTACTCACGGGCTCGCAGTCGCCGGGGAGTCCTCCCTGTAGTGTTAGTTTTCCACAGGTCGAGCCGGGGGCGTCAGGTGCAGAGTGGAAAGTCTCAAGGTTCCGGCAGGAAACGTTGGGTCTTTTAAAGTTGCATCTTTGTTGCAGAAAGTTGCAGTTTCTTGAACAGGGTCGCTGTACTCGGGAGCGTCTTGGTCATTTAGATGCAGGGCAGTCCTCTGAGGCTTCAGAGGTCGCTGGTCCCTGTTGGATGCGTCGCTGTTGCAGTTTTCGTAGAAGTAGGGAGACAGGCCGGTGGGGCTGGGGCCAAATCGGTTGTTGTCTCCATCTTCACTGCAGGGCTTCATGTCAGCAGTCCTTCTTCTTCTTTAGGTTACAGAAATCTAGTTTTCTAGGTTCTGGGGTGCCCCTAAATACTGAATTTAGGGGTGTGTTTAGGTCTGGGAGGGCAGTAGCCAATGGCTAATGTCCTTGAGGGTGGCTACACCCTCTTTGTGCCTCCTCCCTGTGGGGAGGGGGGCACATCCCTAATCCTATTGGGGGAATCCTCCTTCTACAAGATGGAGGATTTCTAAAAGTAAGAGTCACCTCATCTTAGGACACCTTAGGGGCTGTCCTGACTGGGGGTGACTCCTCCTTGTTTTCCTCATTATCTCCTCCAGCCTTGTCGCCAAAAGTGGGGGCAGTGGCCGGAGGGGCAGACATCTCCACTAGCTGGGATGCCTTGTGGCACTGTAACAAAGGGGGTGAGCCTTTGAGGCTCACCGCCAGGTGTTACAGTTCCTGCAGGGGGATGTGTGAAGCACCTCCACCCAGTACAGTCCTTGCTCCTGGCCACAAAGTGACAAAGGCACTCTCTCCATGTGGCCAGCAACACGTCTGGTGTGTGGCAGGCTGGCAAAAACTAGTCAGCCCACACTGGAAGTCGGGTATGTTTTCAGGGGGCATCTCTAAGATGCCCTCTGGGTGTATTTTACAATAAAGTGCTCACTGGCATTGATGTGCATTTATTGTGCTGAGAAGTTTGATACCAAACTTCCCAGTTTAGAGTGTAGCCATTATGGTGCTGTAGAGTTCGTGTTTGACAGACTCCCAGACCATATACTCTTATGGCTACCCTGCACTAACAATGTCTAAGGTTTTGCTTAGACACTGTAGGGGCATAGTGCTCATGCACATATGCCCTCACCTGTGGTATAGTGCACCCTGACTTAGGGCTGTAAGGCCTGCTAGAGGGGTGACTTACCTATGCCAGAGGCAGTGTGAGGTTGGCATGGCACTCTGAGGGGAGTGCCATGTCGACTTAGTCATTTTCTCCCCACCAGCACATACTAGATGGCAAGCAGTGTGTTTGTGCAGAGTGATGGGTCCCTAGGGCGGCATAAGACATGCTGCAGCCCTTAGAGACCTTCCCTGGCATCAGGGCCCTTGGTACCAGGGGTACCAGTTACAAGGGACTTACCTGAGTGCCAGGGTTGTGCCAATTGTGGAGACAAAGGTACAGTTTAGGGAAAGAACACTGGTGCTGGGGTCTGGTTAGCAGGGTCCCAGAACTCTTTCAAATCATAACTTAGCATCAGTAAAGGCAAAAAGTCAGGGGGTAACCATGCCAAGGAGGCATTTCCTTACAGGAACTATATAAGGTGCTAACAGAGTTTAACAAACATTCTGCCTGCCCCTCACCTCTTCCAGCTTCTAAGTCTCCACGCAATGCCCACACAGATCACTTTGAGGAAAAAATTCTAAAATCTACTGTAATCTATCCAGTGGCCTCAGACAGGTAGAATTGCCTTCTCATACCCTCTCAGTCACTAAACCATTGAGCTCTCTTTGAAGAGTTTGATCCCATTTCTTCAGGGAAAGCCTCACCAGCTGATCTCTTTCCCTCACACTTCATGTCAACCCTTTCCCCAGCACTCGTTCCGGCTTGGTCCATTCAACCACTCACTGAGTACCAAAACTCTTTCTTCAAGCTGGAAAGCAGCTCAGATAAGGCCTATCTTAAAGAAACCTACTGTGGACCTCCTTCAGCTATCCAACAATAGGCCGATCTTGCTGCTTCCATTTCTCAGTAAAACATTAGAGACTCTCATAAACAAAGAGCTCATGTCTTTTCTTGAAAGCCGCTCCCTCCTATATTCCTCCTAATCAGGTTTTTGTACCTCTTACAGCACAGAAACAGCACTGGTGGCAGTGTTATACACAATCAGACTCTCGCTTGACAAAGGTCTCCCATCCATGTTTGTATTACTCCATCTTTCCACCACATTCAACACCATCACACACTCTATCTTGATCCAGAGACTTGTTGACACTTATGTTTGCGGAAAAGCTAATAGATAGCTTAAAAACGTTCTTACTGACCTGGTCCAAACTGTACATATGGAGTCCTTAAACTACAATACCAATGCCCTAGACAAGGTGGTGCAGCGGGGCTCCTCCTTGAGCCCTTCACACTTTCATATCAAAGGATACCCCCCCAACTCAAGTGATAAGACACTCTGGGTTTGAAGTCGCATCTTATGCAGATGATACTCAGTTGATCATTTCCATGGGACCCAGTCCTGATCTATCAAGATCAGATTTAGCGATTGCATGAGGAAGATAGCTCTCTGGATGTCCTCCAACTGCTACAACTGAATAGCGGAAAGACAAGAGATTCTGGTTTTCGGTAAGGCTCATAGTTACTGTTCAGAGGACTGGTGGTCCCAAAAATTGGGTACGATCCCCTCCATAAAAAGATAATAAGAAACCAGGATAGATGGAGGATAGCCTTTTTTAAAGAACAGGTTAGCTCTACCTATTCCATCTGTTTTAGAATGATGTGCCTCCTCAAATCCCTCACTCAAGCACTGATTGCAGCTTAGACTATGGCAACTCTCTTATGGTAGCAGTAAATGAAGCTCTTTTATCTGAACTCCAAGAACTTCAGAACACGGCTGCCCGCCTTGTTGCCTAGTCTGCAAACTTCCACCCGCACAGTTTCCAAGTCCACTCTGAAATTTCTGCACTGGCTGCCAATGATAAAGGGCTCCCTTTCCAAACTCCTCTGCCTAGTTCACAAGTCTCTGTCTAGCGATAGCACCCTTTATTTTCAAAAGAAACTGCAGCCCCACCTGCCAACTCGCAACCTTAGGTCCAGTGGGCAATCTCTGCTACGTCCATCCTGCATAACATACGGCTAGACACAGTGAAAAATCTTTTTCTTATTTTGCTCCCTACCACTGAAACAGATTAATTTTATACATTTGGTCCTGCTTGGACCTAGGCCAGCTTTGAAAAACTTCTAAAATCTTGGTGGTCACCACTAGGTAATTATAGTTAGGGCCTAGTTTCTAAAGGAAAAGTGTTTTTTACTTGCCTATATCTTTGGCGCTGTTTGATGAATCTTCATGAAATTTTCCCAAAAAAATACGACATTCACTTCCGCTGCTGTCTGGAAAGGTTTGGGGTGATCCGTCAAGCGGGGCTGAGAAAAAGGTGCGATCCCAAAACACTTTTTCCTCATGCATTTTTCTATAGGAATTTTGAACAGGAATAGCGTCCGAACCACTGGATGGAATGACACCAAATTTGGCAGAAAGATAGCTCTTGATGGAAAAAGCACCCTTTTTAGATCGTGTGCACAATCGCTTAGACCTGTTGTAAGCATTGTGCAGTGGCGGACGGCAGCTTTAGAAGGGAGCGGGGCGGGCGGGAAGCATACATACACTCATTCTTTCACACATGTACGCACATCCATTAACAACACTCATAACATTCAAACATGCAGGCACGCACCAAACATTCATTTTAAAAGATCACACACTCACTCATTCTTTCACACACGCACGCACATCCATTAACAACACTCATAACAATCAAACATGCACGCACGCACCATTCATTTGAAAAGATCACACACACTCATTCTTTCACACACACACGGACGCACATCCATTAACAACACTCATAACATTCAAACATGCATGCACGCACCAAACATTCATTTTAAAAGGTCACATACACACACTTACCTTCTGCCTCAGAGGTCCCAGGAGGGCTGAGGTCAGCCAATGAAATGAGGGAAGGCAGCAGTCCCAGCCTCGTCACAGAGTGGGATGGGGTCAGTGAAACTGCTGACCCCACCCCACTCTGTGACGAAGTGTCATGGATTGACACTTGCCCTGTGCGCTTCAGGGCTTAAACCTGAAGCACCCAGGTTGAAGTCAATGGGTGGCGCTTTCCTCGTCACCCAGGGGAGGGCCTTGAGGCACCTTTGCTGAGCCAAGGAGGTCATGCCCATAGGAGCTGTGACCTCCTCAGTCCAGCATAGATCAGCTCAGGCCGCCAGGAGTCTGCGCAAATCGTGCATGTCTCGCTCCTGGCTGCCAGAGCTGAACTTGAAGAGTGTCTGACAGGCTGACCTTTGCTCATGAGCGGCAAAAGGTGGTGGGGGGGTTGGCCCCTCTGCCCTAAAGGACGGGCTGTGCCTGGCATTGTGGGCTTTTAACCACACCCATCTCACGCCCATCACTTACATTCGTTCCTGGGATTGCCTTTCAAAAATCACTTGATGTAATTGGTAAATGCTTTATGCTTGTCCCGCCTTGAGGCTGTTTTTGTCACGTCTTGCAGACTACACCTATTATGTGGATTATTGCAAAAATGCCGATATACTTCAGCGTGGGCAAACTATCTTTTTCTTTCATCTCTCCCCTTCATGCTGCATGGCGGCCATGGTGCTCACAGAGCAAACAGGCACAACAGCCTGAACGTGATCTGCGGTATTGAAGCTCTGGTCACATTGTTCACAGTTACCTTATCAGAGTCATTTCTTGTGGCTCTCCCCTTAAAAGACTTGAAATTGGTAAATGCTTTTTGTAAAACAGAAATCCTCAGAGTGAAAGTGGCTCTCTTGGCACAGCGGGAGAGCTGATACTACAATATAATTTCACAGCATTCAGGAAAAGTGCCCCATAATGCTTTGCAGGGCCTTACCTTTACAAAACATTTTTGCTCATAACTCAGCCTGTGGGCCCCTGTGATAATGGTTCCATCTTCAAAATGCTCTTTCTGTCTACATCATCTCTGGGCCCCAACACTAGGTTAGTGGGGATCCTAAAATAATACCCCCTCCCATCATTCAGTGTCTTTTAAGCTTTTTCATTGCTAGAACTTTTGTTTTACAGCTGGGAGAAGTTTTGTTTTAAAGGCCTTGTTTTAAATATCATTGCAGTAGGACTGCCATCCCTAAAAACGCTCTCTAGGGTCTAAGTATATGGTTACACTGCACTACTTTCACTTTTTTTATGGGGTTATGCCCTCTAGGGGCTAACAATATTGTTACAAGACCATGTTTCTTACAAATTATATTTTTGTTATGGTGCCTTCTAGAGGGCTGTTGTGAGCATTACAGGCGACTGCCAAACGTTTTTTTTGTAAAGTTTTATATGATAACGGTATAGGTTTTAGTAATCTATCCTTATTACAGTTCTGACCATGATTCAGGCCAACTTAACATCCTCATTATACTATGACTGTTTGAACACTCTTGATTTGTTAGGGCGACCCTTCAAGTTTATTTCTTCTCTGTGGGTGTCATGTGTCTTTTTTGGGAAATTGTGTTAGCCAGCCAGCAACTCTAATGGTGGGGTGGTGAAAGTGGTATTCTATTGGAATTAGCATTGCAGATTTAATTAGGTTGCTAAATGGCAACATTTTCATTGTTGCTGCATCTAGAGGAAGAAGGTAAATGGAAGTACTTCAGTTATATGCAGGGCCACAGGAATTATATGGCAGGAAAAGACAAACTTATGAGGCAGTATTGACCAATTTAAGTGGCAAGAAAAGTCCAGTTATGAATTTACAGTGCCAATAGCTCTAACTCAAGCAAATGCGAGACCTATTGCATTGCAAATGCTTGTTGTTATTAGGTGTAAATCCATTCAGTCGTTTTCGAGAAATTAAAGATTGTTGTTTGCCGCCAAGTCAGAGCAAACACTGCGCTCGCAAGAAGTGAGGGCTGCCAAACAGCTCTCACTTCCTGCAAGCGAAGGTTTCCCCCTTTTCCCTGTCTGCAGACATGCAGGCAGGGAAACAGAGGAATCTATTGCTATCACAGAGAGAGAGCTGCATCTTCAACAGCTCCCTCTCTGTGACAGCAATGTCGGCTCCAGGAGGAGGCAGGGAGCTGGCTGGGAACACGGGGCCTTCAGGGTTTCCATGTGGTCCCCAACCATTCTAGGTGACATGGCCAGGCCCAGGGACGAGATCGGCCTGGGGAGGGGAGCTGCATGGTCCCCCTCCAAAAAAATGAAATGTTTCAGCCGCAGTCCTGGGGGATGGGCACCGAGATCAGCCCGGGGAGGGGTACCACGTGGCCCCTACTCCTCCCAAACAAATATATTAATGTTGGGCCCTGGGAGATCGGGTCCCTGTGGCCAAAAGCAACCAGGGGTGCTGGGTTGTATGGCCCCCTTCCCCTCACCACAAAACATTTTGAAGGTCGGGCCCTGGAGGATGGGATCCCCAGCCAAGATCGGCCCAGGGAGGGGAAGCACACAGCCACCCTCCTCCACACAAAAATATATTAATGGGGGTCACAGGGGGGATGGGGTCCCGGGGCAGAAATCATCTGGAGGAAGGTGGTCCACATGGCCCCCTCCACCCCCCCAAAAAAATTGGAAGACCGGGCCCAGGGGCATGGGGTCCCCGGGGTTGAAATGGGCCAGGGGAGGGGGCCCATGCCGACCTTCAACCAACTCTTGCTGCGCATGGCCAAATGACAAACTTTCTGTTATCCACAAAATGATGGATTTGCCACATTTGCCAAAGGCCACACGCAGCGTGGTGTTGGGTGGTTAGGGGGATTGGCCATAGAGACTGTCCACAGGCCAAAGGTCATGCGTAGCAGTGGTTGGATTAAAGTATAGTAATGAAAATTACTTCATGTTAAAATAAACATAGACATTCAATAAAAAAAACAAATGTTACAGGGATGTTATAATTAGGTGGTGTGCTTTGGAGCTTGCGCATTTGGCAGATATTTTGCTGGTTTCTTCCACATTATGTGGGATTATCATTCATGACCACACTAGTTTGTGGCAAAAAATAAAAAGGAAATAATTTAAACCTTTCCCAATTGCATTGCAGGAACCGCAGTGCAGATTGAACATCCCTATGGAAAATGGGGGCCCTGTCTGACCACGTCTCTTGCTTCGTCCTGTTCAGAGTTTTTGCTAAATTGCAAAACCATTTTACAATGAGGATCCACATCCAAAGGCCTGTATGTGAATTGAATCAAGCTTCAGAAAAATAACTGTTCCAACTGGGACCAACACTTGCCTTCAGGAAGTTCACTCTTGACTTGCCCTGAGCTTAGTAGAGTTCAGGCCCACCAAAAGATCTTACAAGGAAGTTTCATCATTTTGTTTTTAATTTCCTCTAGATTGTAATGATAGATTGTTGTTTCTGTTGGTTTTAATGTCCATGATAAAACCAATTTGTTTCTTTGTTTTTGCTTAGTAAAAAAGATGGGTACTTGTTAGCAAGAAAAAAATAATTGTATCACTTATTGTGGCAAAATGTTTTGTGTATTTTGTTGGAATATGAATGTGAGGATGCTTGCTAAATTCTGACCCCCCCCCCCCAATCTATGACCGTTTAAGGCCTTGGACTTTGATTACTGATACCATTGATTGGATCTGGATTGTAATGATTGGATAGCAAAGGTATAAGATTTAGGGCAAAATACTGAAAGTTAATTATTTTAATTAAAGTGATCTGTCCTCCCTGCCATTACCTCCTTTCTTAGAGAACTCATCAGGAAACAAGGCCTCACCCGAAGCTGCATTCTAAACAAGGAGCTTAAGGTTTCTCCAGTGACTTTTGGGAAAGATAGAAGGCCTGTGAAAGATACCAAGGAGTGAGGTGCCAGATGACCCTGAGTTCTTAGCAGTCTACAAGTCCACATTCAAAATAGGGGCATCGGTTACTAAACAAAGCCTCATGTAGAAGTCCAGTTAGGGCACATAGTTTTTGCTAACCTATAAGCAGGGTCACAGGAATTAATGCATTTCTGTGGCTGTACTGTTATCCACGAAATTATAGATTTGCCATATTTGCCACATAAACCACCATATACTGCATGACTTGCAGATTTTAACAAAACATTTGTTTCCAGCTCAAACTGATCAAAAGTTACTTGAAGCAGCCACCACACGTTGCTGCACAGCAGAATGTCCTTCACACAGTTTCAGTGGACCATTGCAATATTTGGGTGGGTGGAACTAATAAGGTGGGACATTTGCCCAGATGCCTAATATGCTAAAAGGAGAAACTAATTAAGTAATACTATCACAAAATGTGCTGCATTATGCCGCATCATTTGCCTTTCCTTGACACATAACTTAGTCAACCCTGCCACATATATTTGGCCCTCCACTGTCACATAATTCCAGTGGAGCCAGCTATAGAAGATCAAAATGTATCTCATTTCTTTGCATATTTTTTTTATCAGTATAAGATAATTATCTAGTCTTCATTAACCCACATTTGTATAGTGGAAACTAGGACCTAGCAAAGAGAAGAACGAAAATACCAAAAAAGAAAGAAAAGGAAGAAGAAGAATAAATAAGAAACAGAGAAAGAACTATAAAAACTGAAAGAGAAAAAAGTACTCAAGTACTTAATGTGCCTGGAAAAGATAACTGTCCACACTACGGAACAAGGTCTGCCGCTGTGCCATCGTTGACACCTCATTCACCAATGACAAGGCCTCCTGCATACGCCATTCCAGTGGGGGCCCTTCCCTCTCACTCTGTTGACCACTGTCCCAAAGAAAAACATCAAAACCAAGGGATTCAAAATGGATGAAAAAGAACAGTTTTTGTTTAGTGGAGAAACATTGTCCACTGCAGGATGAATGGGTGTTGGAAATGTGACTTTTCTGCAGGGTCACCCCAGTTTTTCTTTTGTCTTTTTGCTTAAGCTTATTTTTGCTGGCTATAGAACTCTGTGCAGTCCACTGCTGCTAACCAGGGGTAATGTGCATGTGCTCCTCATTTCAATATGGTAAAATTGGTGTTCTCCTGATTGGCACCTTTAAATTACTCATAAGTCCATAGTATATGGTACCAAGTATACACAGGGCTTGTGGTTTAAATGTTATTAGCTGGATGCAACACTCATTTTGCCTCCCACTACATTAGCACTGTGAATCCTGCCTCCAGCCCTACCATTGTGGCCAGGTTGTACATTTTTGAAGTTACAAATTCAACTTGTCAAAAGTACCCCTTTTGAGGGGCCTAAACGTTCCTTGTAAATAAAGCCCTGATTTCCATAAGGCAGAGTGCATGGAACTTAAAAGTAGGGCATGTAAAAGTTAACGTTAAACATATCCTGACAGTGAAAAAGCCTTAAAAGCTATTTTCACTGTAGCAGGGTTGTCTGTTTCAAAGGGAAGTAATGAGATAGAAAATTATGTTTAATAAATGCTATCTGTGGCTAGGAAACAGCTAGAAATATAATTGTTGGACTTTTTGAAATATTTATTGCAAGCCCAGTTCACTGGTGACGTCGGATTTGTAATACATATTTTGGGAAAGGAGACTTTTAGAACATGACCTTTGTTCTGCTTAAGTGCCATGGAGCTAAATCTGCATTTTGCACTCCCACTTCTGCCAGCCAGTGATTAGCATCTGAATTGGTGTAAATGAGATGTGAACTTGCTCTCAGGAGCAAACAGTTGACTGATCTATTGGGGTAGAGATGATCCATTTGAACCTCCAACACTAAAGTGTCAAATCCTGCTTGAATTCACATCCTACTTGACAGATCTGCTGGAGTTTTTCATATAACACTTGGGATGCACTTCAAAAAGGCTTTCCCTGTGACAAGCAAATGTTTGCTGACACTTGGACAGGGCCCCTATCCAAACAGGCCCCAATCATAGTGGATCTCTTTTTGACAATATTGTGTCAAGGCCTGTGTAACAGGTCTGCTGGGTTAACATACAACATTTGAGGTATAGTCCAACAGAGGATGACAGGATGCCCAAACAATTCTTGTGTATCCTGCCTGGTTGTTGAACACTCAGCTTTGCCCTCTCAGACGTTGTAGCCGGCACACTGACTGCCTCCAACTGGACTTTAATCTTAGATGTGGGAGGAATTTAGGATTACCATAGAACACTTTACACATACACCCCGACCATCAAAGCCTATGTTTGGCTTAGCCATACACTTCAGGAACCTTTACCTCATGGGTTTGGGCATCACCAATGGTCATTCCCACCCATTAGTCCTAGCTAGACATAAATGTCAGATGTCCAGGCACCCACTTGAGAATACTTTTTGGACCAGAAGAAGATCAGAAGAGGACTGAACAACCTGCTGTCTGCAACCTGTGAAGAGTCCTGGAGGACTGGATCTGCTTTCTCTCTTTTTTCCAGGACAAAATAGTGGATTCCAAGGGTCATAAGGCTGAACTCCTGTTCAAGCTGCAGGAATGTAACAAACAACAAGTAGCCTTTGCCTGTGACTACCCAGCAGATCAGTGGCAAATTGAGATGGACTAGACTATACTGTGGGCCTCTGCCTGTCACTCTCTTAGTCTCGGGGCTTTAGAAGTGTACTCCTGTAGTGGATTGGGACTTAAAAAAATAAAGTCAGAAGGTGTAATCTTTGACAACGATAAACCTGGTTAGTATATTCAACCCACGATGCATCATTGTCAATGTCAAATTGTGCCTAGGTCTACCATAACCATTGAATATCTTTTGCACTTTGTGCTTCTTTTTGCTATTTCTATCTAAAACTCTTAAAATATCTATCTTTAGTTCCCCTCATGGAATTGTTATCATTTTTTTTTTTTTTTTTTTTGTCCTCATTTCATCACCCTTGCTTTGGTTAATGGGGAAAAGCACAGGCTCGTAAGACCACGGCAAATCTCCGGGTATATCATCCACACCACAGTTAAGCCGCCCCACCTGTTCCACTAATTGTGTTTTTCCCAGACATATATCATCGATCAAGTACTATTATTATCTAGCACCTGATCATAACCAAAGCAGCGCCCAAAATGGGTAAGGGGGAGTTCTAATCATTGGACTTGAGAATTCAAAAATTCAGGAGGAGGAGACCAAACAGAAACCTATACAAAAAAAAAAAAAAATACACTATTGATAAACATTCTCCCAATGCATCCAAAAATTGTCTTTTCTAGAAAGGGGGCATCTTTGTTCCAATGTGCATATTCGATTTACAGATGTTTGCCAGTCCGATGCACGGGGTGGAAAAGGATCAATCCATTTACGACATATTTCTCGTCTAGCTAGGAGGATTAATATAAACAACAAATGCTCCTGATGTACTGACAGTCTCCGATACTTTGTACCCTGTTCCCAGACCCCAAACACCACTGTTGATAGATTTAAGACTAAATTAATGTTGAAGATTACCTTTAAGGTATTCCCTATATCCCCCCAATAGCTCAACAACTTAGAATATTGCCAAAACATATGAATATCGTCTGCCTTGTCTTCCCCGCATCTTGGACAGTTTTTATGGGTTTTCCCGATGGCTGTTAATCTGGCCGGTGTCCAATACACCCTATGGAGTGTAAATAGGTGATTTTTCTTCAACCCTGCTAGCCTAGTAGTAAGCCACAATTCCTTACAAGACCGAAGTAAAATAGCCAAGGGTTCAATGTATAAATTGAAGAGCAAAGGAGATATTGGACAACCCTGACGCGTACCCCGCCAGATCCTGAATTCCTGTGATAAATGGCCATTAACCAAAACTCTCGCTAAGGGGCATCTATACAATTCCCCTATCGCCCTCACAAAGGGAACTCCCAAGCCTACTTTTTCCAACACAGCCCTTAAAAACAACCAATTAACACGGTCAAAGGCCTTAGCCGCATCAAAAGTCAAAATTGCCAGTGGGGCCTTCTCTTGTTCCGCTAGATCTATTGCAGCAAATAGCTCGTGAGTTACTTCATGAAGTTGCCTCCCCTTCATGAAGCCCTTTTGATCCAAATGTATCAAATTGCCAATGGCTCCCCCCAATCTCTTAGCTAAGATCCCTGTATAAAGTTTGTAGTCCGCATTCAACAAGGAGATGGGCCTATATGATGAACAAGACATTGAGTCCTTACCTGGCTTTAGCAATAAACAAATTATCGCCTCTCTCCAGGATTTCGGTATTTGGGCCCCATCTATCAACATAGAATTAAATAACTCTAGTAAGAATGGAACGAGTTCATCCCCCAAAGCCTTATATAATTCATTGGGTAGACAATCTGGCCCAGCTGCCTTTCCTTTTTTCAACGCCTTTATACCTTCAACAAGCTCATCCTTACTTAACTTATCATTCAATGAGCGCATTTTAGACTCCTCTAATGCTGGGAGAGATGCTTTATCTAAAAACTCTCTCACCGACTGTTCCGAGTTAACCGAACTTTCTAAATATATCTCCTGAAAAAAAGATACGAATGCCGCCTCAATCTCTTCTTGCTCCGTACAGATCTGATTCGTAAATTCGGATTTAACTGATAGGATATGCCTTTTGGAAAGGTCCGACTTAACCTTCCACGCTAACAGCTTACTACAACCTTCTCCATATTCAAAGTGTGCATATTGACTACTTTCCCACTTTAACCTGCTGCGATTCTCCAAAAACGCGTCTAAGGAAGTCCGAACCTTTTCCTCTTGCCGAGACAGCTCCTCTAATAGATCGTTTTTCCCTTCTAACCGTGCATTATGCATTGAGACTCGAAGCGTTTTTAATGACAATTCCATATTGCCCAGCTTTTCCCTCTCTTCTCGATACTTGTAAGTAGCTAGACTCACTAACCTTCCTCTTATATAAGCCTTGAATGCATCCCAAACACACCATAAACTAGCTGTACCTTGATTCATATGAAAAAATTCTCTTGTATCTTTTTTTAATGCTTCTACTATTACGTCGTCTAAAAGTAAAGCACGATTAATTGAACTTCTAATACCCTTGGTTGTGACCCTGATACCCAAGTGTAGTGTTACCGCTGAATGGTCTGAAAGATATGGTATATTGTGGGCTACCCTTCTCACCTCTGGGCATAAACTTTTATGAATTAAAAAAAAATCTATTCTAGATCTGTGCCCATATTTTTTATTGTGAAATTTGTATCTGTCTCCTTCACCCCCTCTCCAATGCCAAACATCTACCATGCCTAAATCCTGCATCGCTTGTTTCACCAATGCCCCTGTTTTAGGTGAATTGACTGTACCCCGGGGAGTTGACTTGTCTTGAGCAGGGTCTAACAAAATGTTAAAATCCCCACCTAATACCACTGGGTACCTAGCTGAAAGTAAAATATTAAATAAATCCTGAAATGGCGTTGGATCGTCGATGTTCGGCCCGTAATAACCCGCCACAGTGATCCAATAACCGCATACACACAGTTCTACCACTACCCATCTTCCTCTAAAATCAACCTGTACCAATCCTACCTTAAACCTCGTAAATTTCTTAACCAAAACTGCCACACCTTTTATTGTGCTAGTTTGGGAAGAACAAGCGCTAAATGAAACCCAGTTCAACTGTTTAAGGCAGCTCTCCCACTCACTTTGTTGAAGGTGGGTTTCCTGTAGTATAATGATCTCCTCCTCCACCAATCGCAAGTATTCAAAAATCTTCCTCCTCCTACCAAGCACCCTTAACCCATTCACATTCCAAGAAAGAAATCTCAGCTTTAAATTGCCATACTCAGACATCGTAAAGGAAAGGAAGAACACAGGACGCAGAACCCCCCAACCTATTAGACAAGTTAGGAGGACTATTCATGTTTTTATCCTTTTCAAACCCCTTTACCCAAACCGAACCCCTACACCCTGTGCCTCCCACCCCCACACCCAACACCAACACGCCCCCAAAACCACCCCCCCCCGGAGGAACCCCCCCTATTTCTACTAGGATAACCAACCTGTTATCCTTGTTTTGAACTCCTCGTCGGGCGGGACTTTCCACTAGATCTTATTGAGACGCCTTAATCTGATCTATAAATGCGCTAACCTCCCCGGGGTCTCTCATGTTATACATTTTATTCTTCCACATAATACGGAGAGCAGCCGGGAACCTTAGTTGAACTGTAGCCCCTAGGGCACGAAGTTCCCACATAAAGTTTCCCAGTTCCCACTGCCTGTCTACCGTTGCTTTAGACACATCTGATCTTATCTTGAAAGACCAATCCCCCTTGGAGAAGGCTCCAACTTTAAGGGCTTCAGACAGGATTCTTTCCTTAATAGAATATGTGTTGAAATTTATCAAAATCCTCCTAGGGTTCTTTCTTCCGGGATTTTTCTTGAAAGGATCACGATGAACTCTCTGGATGTCCTCATCCAGATTAATCCCTACTGTATTGGGGAGGACCTCCTTGATCAAAGCGATCACATAACCCTTAATGTTCTCCCCTTCCAAACCCTCTGGGACTCCTAAAAGCCTGATATTATTTCTCCTCATGTTGTTTTCCAATGTCTCTAACTTGTCCTGCAGCATCTTCTCTCCATGTTTTAATTGTAAAATATCCTTAGAATGGGCTAACACACGCTCCTCATGAGCCTCCACCACTGCCTCCAACTTCCCCAACCGGTCGGTTAGCAAATTGATTTTAGTTTCCAAAACTTCACAGGCCTCCCGAATCCTAGTTTGATTAGTTTCTGAAATCTCAAATTTTCCCCTAATCTCATTAGTAAGAGAGATTAACAAAGCCTGAACATCCATGTCACGCGATGCTAATCCACTAGAGGAATTACCCTCAACTTCCAACAAGGGTGCTGTCTTAGAGGGACCCTCTGTCTGCTTAACTGGTTCCTCTTCTAGTGGATTTTGGGCTGAATCTACTGCTAAACAGCCTTCAACTAGATCTAATGCCCCAGAGTCGGCTAAGGCCGGCTGAACGCCTGCCATAGATTGTGGTGGAGGAATAGCAGTCTGAAAGTACCTTGTAATCAAAGATTCACTCCTCCCTTGAGGCTCCGTTTGGCTTTCCTCCAGAAGTGGTAGAGAGTTCCCCCCCAATGATGTTGTAAAGTCAATCCCCTCACCGTGCAATTTGAGGTCTAGGTCTGCTCTACCTGCCTCTACTGTCCCAGATAACTGAGTCCGAGGCTTAACAGTCCCACCCCGGGTGCCGGGCTTGCTTTTCCTTGCAACAATCGGGTCATTGGCTTCTGCCCGAATCCCCCTGGGACGACGTTTAATTGGTGACATGCACCGTGAGGCTCCAAAACTCTCGCAATCCCTTCTTACTTTGCTCCCATTTAAGTTACATCTGGTGAAGACCCCCGGAGTTTCCGATATACTCCCACGAAGATAGCAGCGAGAGGTAAAAGATCTTCCACGTCGCACACCCCTCACTGCTTCTGTCCAAATACTGGAGTTCGATGCCTGCTTCCAGGACACCACCCCACCACCCTTCGCCGAGGGCAATAACCCCCCCTTCTTGTTCGCCGTTTTTTCTTCTTAATTTATTTCCGACCTAAAAAAAAAAACACTCGGAGGGGGAGATTTAGAAACTAACGTGGCCTAATAGGAGAGATTATTCATCCCCCCCTTTTTTTTTTTTTAGGTTACCAGCCCACCACGCGGGTTTCAAAGACCAACCAACCACTATCAGGGGAAAAAATCAAATTAGCACGCCTATTGACCAGAGTCCTTATGCCCGTGCCATATTCACAGGTAAAGCTGGAAAAAACAGTGCAAGATGAAACACGGGAACGCCAGGTAGACGGTGTCTGTTTCACCACCCAATACAAATCGGAGCGTTAAACCCCTTTTGCGCAGACAAGTTATACAGTATCCAAGAAAATGTCAGAAGCTTAAATGTAGGAAAAGCCTAATAAGTCCTGACAGAATGCAGAGCGCAAAGCCAAAAGCCAGGTATTCACATTCTCCACAAACCTTTGCACCTACTTAAGTTGCAGCCCTTTCAACAGGATTAGAGTAATACATGTTCCTCCTGGAGAAGCAGCCCCGATGGTACACTCTGTCCAAGAAAAAAAAAACAAAAAAAAACAAAGGCGCCCACCAGAATGTGTATAGCGTGTATACCCTGACTCGCCTAAAGTGCCTAAAATGCACAGTCAATATTACCGCCGTCACACCGCTGAAAAGATCCTCCTGGAGCGCCTCCAAGGGCTTCCCCGAACGCTGGAAAGGGAGAAGCGCGCGACAATGCGCGAGAAGAATTCCTCCAAGGATTCCTCCCCGGAATCGCACCGTCGTACCGTCCCTCCAATCTTCACCCCCTCGCCGGGGGGGCTCCGATGCCGGAGTCGCAAGTGTACCGCCGCAGCTCTCCTGGACGCTAACAGCGAGATCCGTCTCGCGTCTGAGGTCGCGCGTTGTTTGGCGTCTCTCGCCCGACGAGAGATTCACGGCCAGCGCGTTAGCTGTCCGCCATGTTCCTCGTTCGTCTCAACGAAAGTCATTCATGGAATTGTTATCATTTTGATGTCATTAATGTTTAATAAATTTTACTTCATCTTTTTGAATTGCTATGGGATTGTTATTGATTTGCATTTTGACTTTATTACAGCTTTTAGTACTCCATAAATATGTAACATATTGCCTATAGGTTAGGCCTGTCTGCTCCGTGACATAGCAACCAAGGTGTTGAGCTCAGGGTTATTAACTACTTTAGCAATTCCCCCTGATTAGGACTGTGATTATAACTTATGGTTGGTGGTCACCCCACAACTAATAAACCAATGTCTTGCAATGGATGAAGGAAAAATATCCAAGAAGGCTGAGAGAATCAGCAGAACGTGTCATTTGAAAAAGCAAGACAATTCTGTGAGAATGAATTGAAGCAGTATAAATTATAGTTACTCTGGCACCTGCAACCAGCAGGTCACAACAGAAATGGGTCCAGAAAGTGGCAACCACCAGTCAAAACCATAAGACTAACATTTGTAAAACTATTCTAGAAGACTATTTATTTAGGAGGATTGTCATTAACTGCCTAGCTAATTTTGACCTGAAATTAACAATGCTGATGTATAGACCTAGGACTCAACGTTGATTGGAATACTAGAAGGCTAAGTAACAACTTTTGGAGAGCTGTTTCTTTTGACTCCCATACTGTTTAACTCAGCCCAATGAAAGACTAGGGGCTTGATTATGAACTTGGAGGATGGGATACTCCGTCACAAACATAACGGAAATCCCTCCCGCCGTTTTACAAGTTCCATGGGATATAATGGAACTTGTAATACAGCCGAAGGGATAGCTGTCATGTTTGTGATGGAGTATCCCATCCACCAAGGTTGCAATCAGGCCCTAGGCCTGGGTGAAACTCACAGAGTGTCTAGAGACTCTGCATGATTTAGCCTCACTCCGCAAACGGGATGAATTGTGCTTGACCGCCCACTCATACTGATTGGTGCTAGTAGCGCTTTCTGCTCTGCAAAGCAAGCATGAACTGCACCACTTTGTTTTACCTGTTCTGTTATGGAGCTGGGCCTATTTATAAATCTACCCTAAAACTTTCCAATCCTCCCACTCATCCACCTCTCTTTTACCTTTACTATATTAGTGTGTGTATTTGTGTTTGTGCATTTTAAGTTTTTGTCTTTTTTTATTTGTTCTGTGATTTTTGTATTTGTTTTCTTTTCCCTTTACTTCCTCATTTCTTCCATACTCTTCCTTCCTTTTTCATTTTTCCCATTTCTCTTTTTGTCCCCACCCAGCGCCACGGCAGAGCATGCTTGAGGTGGCACCAGAGTGGCTGCTAACCGCACATTTTGCAGTCGCCAGCGCTGCCAAGGGGTGCAGCCCCACATCATATTTTCAGAGGCGGGGGAGGCTGCACTCGTTTTTTAGTGTGGCACCATCTCCCCCTTCACGCTAACAGCAGGTGGAGACCCAGGCGTGGGTACGGCCTGCGGGAGCATCAGCTGCTGTCGGGGGAGGTGAAATGGAGTCAGGTGCACCCAGCAGATGTTGACACACTGCTGGGCCGACATCCTCGCCCGTAGGAGGGCTTGCTGGACCAGCTGGACATCCAGGTTGCGGGGCTCAGTGAATAAATATTTATTTGTTGTGTCCTACAATGCTAATATTTTTTTTCAAATAGCATGCTACTCACACACAGAGGAAAGTTACGTTTACGTAATGTTATGATATAATGTAATGTGATCCAATTTGAGTGAAGGAGCTGCTCAGCGCTACCTAGTTGTACTCATCGCTGTAGGCACTCGCTTGGGCTGATTATTTAAGATGTCATGCAGACTCCTCTGTCCTATTACTAAGATAGTGATAGGGGTATTATCAGTGAGTTAGCTTTCTCTGTGTCCTTCTTTTTATGTGGCTTGCACAGTCCAAAGCAATCTACCAGTGATGTGTAGTACACATCAAGGTAAATAAAAAGGAAACTGAGTTGGCCCATCAAAGGGGGTTGAGAGGCAAAGATCATTCATTGCAATGCATTTGTAGTTCCAAATGTAGTGTAGGAAATTTGGAATAGGGCTTCGGTTTAGAACCTTAGGAATAGGTCAACTCGATAGTAGTAATATAGGTGATCTGATTGAGAAAAGTGCAAAATATTTTCTGGGAGAGTAACTGTATGACTAATCTATTTGTATTATCTTCTTTATTTCTTAAATCAGCACCCTAGGGCAAGAAGATGGCATTGGAGGGTCAGCCCAAGGCTGCCACCACCAGTGCCATGTTGTGAGGAAGTACTACCACCAGGGCTGCGGCTGTGGCTGACAGCTCTTCTGATACCTAGTAAGTCCTCCTGTTAATATTATTTCCCTAACATTTACCTCTCCCCATTTAGAATAACTTCTCCTTGTTTTTTATGCTGACTGATTTTTATAATCTTCTTCATTCTTTTTAAAGTGTGTTAATTATTGTTATCCCTGAATCATCTTTTTTTCTATTTCATGTTTCTGTAGCTGACTTCCTCCTGTCTGTACAAATGTTTTCTTCTGTTTTGTTATTAAGCTTTCCCTCTCCCCTACCTTACATATCATGTGGACTGGTACTGTAAGACTGAGAGAATAGATTTTAGATACTCTACTATGGAGATTGCTGACCCAAGCAATCTATTCTACGTTTGTTTATTGAGAAGGCTTTCTTTTTCTTGCTCATGCTCAAACAGTAAAACTGAGATTAGCCATGGTCATGGTGCCCCCTAATGTTGTGTTGTATTTATTATTCAGTAGACCAGCAGTTTTGATGATGGTGCACCATGGCAGGAAAGTAATATGAGGACGGTACCATGCAATTGCCAACCAAAACCAAATGTCCTTTATTGACCAATTTTTTGTACCCCTTCAATGCGCCTCAAATGTTTACCTATCTCAGCATCTAAATGGATTACACATCAGGAGGTGGTGGGCCTTCAGTAATTTGGAGGATGTGCTGCAGATGAGCCCCCTGCTACTATGGGACAGCATCTGGGGCAAAGACAAAACTGCTTTCACTAAACAAATTATTGTAGATTGTTTGTAATTGGATGATGCCTCTTGTATGCCACGGCTTGCTTACAATGATTCTTCCTTCAATACCATGTTCAACATATCTATGAAATCGGAACCCGGAACGAGTATTGACACTTTCAAAAAAAGTAACCAAGGATACGTTCCTGCAACATAGGTTGGACAGCAGAAGAGCCACCGAAATGATGAAATCTACAGTTGGTGTATATATGTCCCTTTCTGTTGAGGAAAGCTGTAAATGTTATTTATCTAGTGCCACTAATATGCAGCACCAATTTGTCTTCATAAGATTTAGCCTGGGAATGGTGCATCCCCTAGTAGCATTCCCTAAAATTAGGTGTTATCCTACTAAAACAGTTTGTTGCCCTTGTGATGGGTCCAGCAAACGCAGCACCTTGCACTTTGTGCTGGTCTGTAAATTTTATGTACAACCTAGGATCTTTTATCTTGAACCTTTTTTTACTGCCCCAAATATAAGAACCCATCAGGCTGCATTGGAATTATTATTTGATTTAAATAATCCCCACCTGTGTTATAATGTGGTGCTATATATTTTAAATGCTATTTCTGTAAGTAAAAGTTTAATTTTTTAGATATGTACTGAGCGGATATGAGCAATTGCATGTGATACGCTCTGTTTTTATTTGTTTTTATTATTTATGAATGTTGATATTGAGACTGGGCTTGTGTGTAATGGTTTATTTATGTACTTTTATGGCTATTCTGTATTTGCTGAATAAAGTTTAAAAACAGAAACCGATTCACAGTCATCGTAGCTCTGCACCTCTATTATAAAAAGTTTTTCATTGGCTTGACTACCTGGCTTGTTTAACATTGTCAACCAACAAAATGCCCAAAGTGATATTTTCGATAGAAGATAAAATACTGCTAATCGAACTGTAGTGTGGTATTGGGGTTGTTAAATAAAATAAAATGTGGAGGCATATCTTGCATCCAAAATGTCAAGCTTCAGAGTGCAGAAAGTAGCAAAGTAGTACCCGATGCGCTAGCTAGCATGCCTCCATTAATTTAGCACAAGAATACTAGTGGATGATGGCTTACTTGTTAATGAGAGTTTTTCTTTTTCCACACAAAGGGCCTGATTTAGAGTTCGGCTGACGAGTTACTCCGTCACAAACGTGACAGAAATCCCATCTGCCAAATTACGATTCCCATAGGAATTAATTGAATTGTAACATAGCAGACAGGATATCTATCACACTTGTGATGGAATACCACCATCTACCAAACTCTAAATCAGGCCCAACATGTTATTTTGTTTTTTTGGAAATCCTTTACAAGAAAACAAAATCACTCTGCTTTTTAATGTGTTAATGTGGTGTTATGCTATCTTAATTCATTTCAGCTAGTCAGTGCTTTTATGTGAGGCAAGTGTAGATAAAATCATTTTCCTGTGACTCTCTTAATCACATAAAAAATGTCAATGGCATTAAGGGACTATCAAAGTTCTGCCTCTGTGCCACTATATAATTTTAAACAAGTAATTGCTCAGAGCATTGTTTACAATTAGTCTTTTTTTATTTGTTTTGATATAGCTACTCCTGCTGGTCTACCGCCACCACCAACATAGCAGTCAGGCTGAGGTGGCAGAGGGTGGAGGCCACTTGGGTGGAGGACCAATGGGTGGATGAGGAGAAGGGTGAGACACATGTCTCTGCCCTAGTTCCTCTAGCCAGCCACCTGCACCTCCATCTTCCAGGCCACGGTAACACCAGTGCGGGCAGCAACTGGTAGACACCCGTACCTGTACCAACATTGCTGTCCCCCCCAGACTGGTTGTTCCAATGTCGGGTGCTTCATGAACTGGTGCACTTGGGCCATCAGATGGCATGCCATGAGGCCCAGCAACAAGAACTGTGGACCCTCATGGAGAATGCCTTCTTCAAAGCCCTTTTTCATTTTTTGGTGGGAGAGACATGTTGTGGGTTTGAGAGGGTAGGAATTGGGAAGGGGCTATTTGGACTCTTTGGACTTTAGTTTTTTGGACATTGGTTTGGGATGGGGTGATTTATTTTAGGAGAGAAGTGGGACTGTTGTGGGTGGAGATGGTGGCTTTTCTAACTTTCTTGAAATTCAAGTCGAAAAGGATTATTCCTATACCTTATTCCTGAAATTGTTTTTTGTATTTAACTATTACTTTGCTCTACTGCAGCAGCATGTTTCAGATTATCAGAGTGTATAGCAGTCAGCTATAGTTAGTTATACCCTCATCATACTACCCTCTTTAACTATATTGACCATGAGGGGGGAGTATGCTGCCCATTGGCTATACATCCTACAACAACCTAGATAAACAAGAACGTATTACTTATCTGCAGTAGAACGTTAGTTACTTACTAACTAAGAAGTTTACTTCACTCCATAGTTCTCTTACCAGAATAGGTGAAGTGATGGCTGCTATCTCTTTCTCTTCCTTACCGCAGGGTTTCCCAAGGTGCATTCTTAATGGTGGTGGTAGTGCACTAACATGGAAGGTATCACAAGCGAGGTCCCACTCCCACCTAGGTGTGCTGCAACTGTAGGATTGATCAAAAGCACTATCCATCACAGGCAATTAAATTGAAAGAAAAACACAGAGTAAGCAGGTTAAACATTTATATCGTAACTTTAGAAAGACTGAGATTAGACTACTACCCCCATGACACAACAAATAATACCAGATATTATAACAAAAACTAGCAATAAAACATTGTTCTGAGCAATGGGGTGCATGGAATTTAATGCAAACTAAAGTTACAAAATCCTTGAGTCAGGAAAAGTGTACTCAAAGTCTGGAGTGGACAAGATTCAGCGCTTGCGCAACACAAGGCCTAAATGAAGATGTTGATGATGAAAGATGTTCTTCTACTTCTAAAACAAATGGATCTCTTTTATGCGTGGTTGGGTAAGTGGGGCTGGTGCAGGCTGTTGTTCAGAAAATAGATGATCTTGCAATGAGTTGGTATCGCATTTAACCTTATCTGCCCCACCAAGTGTGTGATCCATTTGGTCTAAATTATGTCACACCTCAATAAATGTCTGTCACACCTCTCCTGGGAGAAGAAAGTTAAAGGTTTGATGAATGGATGGGGAAGGGGATTTGGGAAAAGGTGTGACAAAGACAAACAATACACAACACAACAACAATATTCATCAGGGTGATGAGCAACACATCATCATCAATCTGTTGTGGAAGGAAATGAAAGAATGAGTATGACACAGTTCAGTTAAATGCATTGCAAATAGTCCTTCAGCCCCACAGTACCATTAGATATCTAAATGTTCTATCATCTAGGTTGGAAAAATACCAAATTATGGAGTAGTGAAGTGAAGCCACCCAGCTAAACAAATTATGGTTTTTAAAAGAAAAAGGATATTGTATTTCCAAATTGGGTGGTGCATCTGCATTCTTCGTGGAATGTCTGACACCTTTGGGTGCCTAGTTAAACTTGTTTGTTAGCTAAGCACGAGGTTTGAGTTTTCAACTCTTGTTCGTGAAGGACATGAGAAGACCTGAGGATTGCAAAACAGAAACTTTATTGTACAGTCAAGTAGAAGGACAGAGAGAAATTAAGCTTCATGAGGTGTGTATAAAGAAACCTCAAAGGCAAAGTTAGAACATAAGAGGAGTTTCATATTTGTCAGCAGTGCAACACACACACACAGCATCATTTCCCAAATCAACGTACCTCTCTTCAGTCTACAGAGCTGAGTACTAGGACTCAGAGTCACTATCATCATCACAGTTTTCCTTTCGAAGTCAGTATGTTCCTTTTTATGGCTGTTGAGGTAGTCCCGCCCTGCATTGTCTCTAATGTCCTGAAGGGAATGGAGAGGCTTCTTCTCTGCACACAGATCTTACTGTAATCCGGCCATACATGTGACTAAGAATGGTGCGGCAGCATAGGTCAGACACAGACATAATGCTCCACTACCTATATCCTTTAGATATATTTAGAAAGAGGTTTGACGAGAAATAATTGAAAAGTACTATGGTGGCATACTCAGTCCGGGAAGTAGAGTGCATACTCAAGCTCAGGTGGTTCTCCCAGAAGTTGGGTTGGTCAGCTAACACACTTGAGTCTGACCAATCATCTTCCTCCTCCTCCTCCTCCTCCTGTGCTGTTTCAGGAACAGTGTAGTTGTGTGGTATGAAGTGTTTGTTCATTTTGATCATGTTAAATCTCTCCACATTTTGAGCAGAGAGACTGGTCCTTCTCATGGTGGCAATTGTATCAGCTGAACTGAACACATGCTCAGCAGACACACTGGCTACCAAACAAGCCAGGCCAGATACTTTTTTGCAAGCCTGCTGTGCATTCACCATTTGTGCATCTTCACATACCAATACCTCAATTATGTTTTGATCCACATAGACCTCTTTTGGATCATCCAGATACTCCTGGAATATCCTATCAATGATCATTGGTGCGGCCACCTGCTCGATCTCTTTTACCTTTGCCGTGGCACTGGACAAAAGACCTGTCACCTGAAACCATGCTAATGCGGAGGTTGGGGCCAATTATTCTGTTCATGTAGTGTGGTTGTTTCCAGTGATCTTGTTGCTAGTGATGGATGCAGTGAGAGAAGACTGCCCTTCTCTGGAAGTTGAAGGCGGCATCCCAGAGCTTCTGCCAGGGAGTGGGACTCTAGTAGTTTGAGCCGTACTTCTTCCAGGTCCCCGGCTTGCTCAACAATCCACCTTTTCAATTTTGAAACGCCCCCTTCTGAAGAAGCAATGAAAGTGGCCAGGATTGTTTTGTGCCGTTGATCAAGTAGTGCGGCACAAATGTACTCTTTGGACAACATGATGTCTTTTTCCATGTTTGTATTAACAGCCAAGTGAAGGATTAAGCTCTCAACCAAGGCATGCACTTCTGCATTTTCTTGCACACCTGCGAGTGCAAACCTGTCAGGCACCTTTTTTAACTGGTACTGTAGCAGATGTAACAGGATAGCTTTGCCCATCATACTGTCCTCTTTGCTGACTTCCCATGTGAAAACCTCAAAAGGATCTCTGCCAGGCACTTGACTAGCCCCATTTGTCTGCAATCATTGTCATGATTTACCCACTTGCATCCTCTCCTTTTGAATGATTGGTCTGTCTGTACTGCTCGAATAGACGTTGCAACATGTAATAGGTCGAGCTCCAGCGTGCTGGGACTTCCTGTATAAGAGCTTTAACTGGTGCTCTATTAGCACGCTGAATAATCCTCAAGTACTTCTGGCCTTTAAAAGAATGGTTAAAATTAGTGCAGATTCTTCTGCAGTTTCTCAGTATACTGCTGGCTATTTATTCTTTTTTGAAAATGTCCTGCACAATCAGGTAGATGCAATGCACCAAACACGGAACCCTGAAATAGCCACCACCTGCCATGGCCTTGACTATTTTACTGCCATTGTCTGAGACAACAAATCCAATTCTGAGACTTCTGGTTCACAGCCATTGACACACCTTGCTGTTAAACTCTTCCAAAGATGTTTGCAGCAGTATGTGATTTCTCCATGGTGAACATAGCTACTGTTGCATGCTGCTGAATGCCCTAAAACCGTATCTTCAGTGCTGAAAGCTGTAGATATATGTTGCCTTACCCCTGCAAAAAAGATCCAGTGAGCAGTGATACACATGTAATCAGTTGCTTGACAACTGGTCCACATGTCTGTCGTCAGGTGGATAGTGTGATGGGGCGCTGGAACAGCAACTCTGGCAAAATAGGTCCAGCAGGGAATCTTCCGTTTTGGGCATATGGCTGTCACAAATTCTACAAATCCCACTCCTTCTACAAAAGAAAAAAGGGAGGAGGTCCAGTGATAACATTTTAGCTACCATTCCATTGTACAAATGTGCCATTGGGTGGTTGCGGTCATAGGGCCCCTCCTGCTTGAACAATCCTGTAATAGTAGGCTGGATTTTCTTCTTTTCTGGGGCCACTGACATAGGCAACGTCTGTGGAGTAGGAGTGCGTCTTGCAGCAGTCAACATATGCCGTGGTGTCTCCATCTGACTCTTGTGCCATTTTGAGGATGCTGAGGTGGGTCATACTGACGTGCAGATGTCACCCTCGTCTTCTTCACCTCCCACCATGATTGGAGCTGATTATTCCCCGCTCTCCTTATCTTTACCTCCACCACTTAGAGCAATTTTATTAAGGTGCCCCTCCCACTGGAATGTGTGATGGTTTTTCATATGGGTTGTTTGGCCTCAAGTATCATAGTGTGAACCAGGTTTACCTCAATGAACACTCACATGGAGCATATTGCAATGCTATCCTCCTGCTTGCTAATCCTAAAAAAGTCACAAACTTGGGAGGAGAACATTCTTAGTGTGCCGGTGCCAATGCTTAAAGAAGAACTGGAAGTAGATGGGTATGTCATAAATTCCCTCACTGCAGTGCATACATCTGAGGTAGGAGTGGTAAAGGTCTCAACAGAGGCAATGGGAACTGGCATTGGAACCTGTGCCAAATCCCTCAGGGCAGGTTCAATAGGAGGGGTAATGTCAGCCTCCTCTGGGCCAGCTTTCATAACAATGACTGGCTCATCATTCTCCTCACCATCTTCAATAATTCTAAGGCTTTCAGGAACTTTTATTTTTCTTTGCCTCTCCTGGTATGCCTCAGACTCTGGTGGGGCCCAATCCATGTCCAGATCATAATCAAAAGGGGTGCTTGGAGAAAATAGTGGAGTATTCTTCCTTTTTCTTGCTGGAGATCTGGGAACCAATGGTTCTAAAAGAGGAGGTTCTTGCTCTGCAGGAAGCTTAACCTCATGCTCTGCTCCAACTTCAGGAAGATCTACTATTGCTGGCTGCAGCTGCTGTCCACTTTGCCCTCTTTCCTGAAACAACTGAGTACTACTTTGGAAAAAAGGACAAATCCAATTCAACGTTACTGAACGTCTGCCTCGCTATGATTGCAATGGCTGCCTCACTGACAGACATGGGCTTAGGTTGGGGTGGTGTTTTTGATGGCAGGGTGCTGCTCCCAACTTCCTCCCCAGTGGCCAGTGTCTCAGGCACAAACGTCTTGAAAAAGGTTGTGGTTGGCACACCAATAGGGGAAACCTGTTTCCTCTCAATGGCCACTTTCTTGGCAGCACCTTTCTTTGGGGTCATCTTAAAGTTGTCAGTTGGAAGTGGCACTGGGCTGCACAAGCGGAAGCGATTGGAAGACTGACATCACGTGTTGTGTGGGGCTATGTCTTTGTACAGGCCTTCTGTCTGGCAGTACTGTGGTTAATGTCTCTTCTCTTGTGCACCTAAAAACAAACACACTTAATTTGGCATTGTTGCAGTTTGACTTAGTACAAAGACAGTATAATTGTGTGTGGTTGGTTACTTAAGTTATTACCCTAAATCAGTGACTTCCAACCTTTTGACTTCTGCAGACCTCCACTTTATTGTTACTGGAGCCCGGGAACCCCTACTGAATCATTATTCGAATCTAGGAACCCCTCACTGAGTCATTACTAAAAGCTGGGGACCTAGTCTGTTAGGATTATTTGATTCTCTAAGCAGTTATGGACCCTGTCTGGAGGCTTTGCAGACCCCCAGGGGTCCCTAGACCACAGGTTTGTAACCACTGCCCTAAATAATAAACAACATATCCAACCATTTTAAAGTCAGATCACACCACCATAGCATACAATTTCATTTCAAATCAGGATAACAACATACAGATGTAACTCTTTTCATTATGTGCATCTATTCTAATGGAAATACCTGTGGCAGTAAGGGATATGAATTGGAATATTGAATAATCCTTTAAAAATTAAGGTTGGTATGCGCCTGTGGCAGGAAGGGAGATCAGGGGGAAAGGAATAATCCCTAAAAAAAGAATGCTGTTGTGTGGCTGTGCACGTATGGCAGTCAGAGGGTGGATGGATGGAGGCAAAAAAATGTTTTTGTTTTTTTTTAAGAAAAATTTTGTCAATGAAAATTAAAAGACTAAAAATAAAAAACAAATAATCTAAAAAGAAAATTAAATAAAAATTAAAATTGAAAATTAAAATAAAAAATTAAAATAAACAAAATTAAATACAAAAATGCAGGTGAAAAATGCTAATAAAATGCATGTAATACAAAGCACTGTTCATCATAATCATATTCATAATATACATATACTACAATGAACCTCAAGCATATTAGTAAATTGATATCAGGCCATAGCCCTCTCCTATAAATCTGCCTAGAAAATGGCTTTGAAAACTGGATTAAATAAAGGGTAGTTGCACAAAATGACTGCTGGCCACATGGTCAACCAACAACAGCCAACAAGGAGACATAGAGAACAAAGAACACATGCAAGCCTACGGCAAACAGCACACTGACTGGCTGCAAAAAATGGCCACCAGCCATTGGACAAACAACAACATCGAGGTAGGAGGCATGCAGGACAAAGATCACATGCAAGCCCATGGCAAAACACACTGGCGGGCTCCACAAAATGGCCTGCAACCACATGGCCAAACCATCAGGAGCAAGCAAGGAGACATGTAGAACAAAGAACACTTGCAAGCCCATGGCAAAAGCACACTGACTGGCTGCACAAAATGGCCGTCGGCCACATGGTTGAACAATAATAGTGAGCAAGGAATCATGGAGAACAAAGAGCACATGCAAGCCTGTGGCAAGGTGCACTAGCTGGCTACACAAAATGGCCTCCAGCCACATGGTCAAACCAACAACAGAGAGCAAAGAGACACAGAGAACAAAGAACATATACAAGCCTATGGCAGAAGGACACTGGCTGGCTACACAAAATGGCCACCATCCACATGGTAAACCAACAAGCAAGGAGGCATGGAAAACAAAGAAAACATTCAGGCCTATGGGCAAAATCTACACAAAGTGGTCCTTGGCCACATGGCATGGAGAACAAAGACAAATTGTGGCCTATAGTAAACACACTCCCACACACACTGGTCAGACAAATAAGGCATGGTAACACTGAAGAAATGATGTCATTAAGTTAGCAATGCCAAACACAAAAATTAGCTGAGCTATAAAAATTTTACAGCAGCACACATCCGCCTATGGCATCAAATCTTACCCCACATATACACTTTTGTCAGAAAAAAACATGAATTACAAACAATAATCCACATTTTTAAGTTAATCCAATGCCATTCCTGCACTAAATTATGTTTTAATTAAAACAACATATACCACAGAAACAATTATTTCACTCACTAATGAGTTTTACTGGGCCTACTGGCTGGATGCCCCATTGGCAGACTAGGCCACATAGTAAACTTTATGAATATTGCGAATGTAACAAACATGGAGAAAAGGTACTGAACTGTGCAAAGTTTTTCCTCTACAAAAGGTGAAAAATAAAATGCAAAAAAATAACAAGGCCCTACTGAAACTCCAGGTCACCCAGCACAATGAAATTTAAAAATCAAATAAAAGTACAACGAAATACTGGTGCATGCCCTACCAAACAAACAACACCTTTATTCAACAATTTTTGAACTTACTTGTGATATCACAAAAACAAAGTCCTAAAAGCCAGTGGTGTACATGCAGCAAACAAAGACAGTAATCCTTCCACCTAGAAATCCAAGTGAAAAGTGACCAGGAGATGGACAAACCACTGGGATGGCAAGGGACAGGCTCTGGGGCTGCAGCCCATTCACTCCAGAGGTAGGTGGAAATAAAGCAGGTGATACCTGTGGAGTGGAGTCAGGTAATACTCGGTCCCCTGCTTTTGAGGGAGATGAGCTGAGCTGAAGAACAAGGATCCCTTTTAAAATTTGAAAGCTCTGCCTCGGCTGGCTGGGTTAAAATAAAAATCAGGCCAACCATAGCATATACCAGATCCATGCCACATGTACCTCCATGTTATGAAGTAAATTATCATTGTTGCTGTGTGTGTCAAAATCACTATGACCCACACGGTATCTTATGATGTCAATAAATTGATGCACAATTCCCACCATTTGCAATCATGAAGAACCAGTCATAGCTGGTATGCCCTCTTTACACCAGTATACCACAGCTGTAGAGCACTAACAAGGTCTGACATGGTGGTGTATGCATTAATGACAGCGTGAGTACAATATTGTACAGATGCCTCTAGGTGTGTGTTGTAGAAAATATATTTACCAACATTCAGGAGGCAGCATAGGTGAGATTCACCACAAACCAACTCCATCTTTCACCAAACCCCAAAATGTTATGGCTGCCAGAACAAGAAATAGGCAACTGACACCCCTACTGCCAGGGATCAGGAAAAGGGTGATAACTTTCAGATGAAGGTAGACCCTACTGCTTCATAACAAAACTGAACTAAACTACCTGCATGTATACCGCGAGAACAAGAAACCTGGGTAGCATATTAATCATGTTGATGAAAGGCAAGCACAACAATCTGTCACTTCCTCCTCCCACCTCATCACCCACTACAGAGACCAGGAAGAAGTCCCACACTTCCCTGTGCTACTTTTTACATGGTTGTTGCTGTCCATGCATGTGACTTATCAAGGTACACACCCTAAGGCAGAACATGAAGGCAACGGCTCTTCTAGAAAGTTGCTAATCTCACTACACCCAGGAAAGTAGGTGCAGATTCAGAAGTGTTGTAAAGCTGATGATGCTGTAGCATGTTCTAGGTGAACAGGTACAAGGTCATCCTGTAGAACCTTTTGTTAGGAGTATGTCTATTGTAATGAGAATGCAAGAGTTTGGGATCTGGACAAGGTTAGTCTATTCAGTGTTTTCAGGATGCAGAGAGAGAGAGGGATGGTAAGAGTTTTGACAAAAATCACATTTCTGGTTGTTAGGAATGAAGAGTGAATTTGCGTGAGTTGGATAAAATCATTATATTATGTTTTAGGGAAAGGAGGGTTTGTTTAACTGAACATGTATCTGGCATATGTATCTGATATTAGGTTCACCACCTCCGTCCAGTTAATTCCTGACACTGATGCTTAACGGTCATTTGATTGCCTATTGCATTAGGGGGCATATTTACAAGCCCCTGGCATCATTTTTGTACACTAATGTGGAGTTAAGGAGGCATTTTTGTCAAGCCATACTTACAAAGTGGCCCAATACAAGCATTGCACCACTTTGTAGCTCCTTGCGCAATATTAAGCCTGCGCCAGGCATAATGTATGCAAGGGGGGGCATTCCCCCTTTAGGAGGCCCAGAAAAATGGTACAGTGAAGTTTACAAGCGTGCACTTTTGAGTATCGTTAGGCATTCACTAGTTGATGGAGGGTATGGCTGCAGCCCAGTTGTGATATACATGCACACTATGGGCCTGATTCTAACTTTGGAGGACGGTGTTAAACCGTCCCAAAAGTGGCGGATATACCACCTACCGTATTACGAGTTCCATAGGATATAATGGACTCGTAATACGGTAGGTGGTATATCCGCCACTTTTGGGACGGTTTAACACCGTCCTCCAAAGTTAGAATCAGGCCCTATGTTGTTGGATGTTGTAAAGCACCAGTGACCCAAAAAGGAATGGGGTGGCCAATGTAAAGAGAAGTGTTATGGCCTCTCCCTTCTGTTTGCTTTGTGAGATTTCCTCCTCAATTTCCTATAGGAAGTCTTCAATTAAATGGGACGAAAACAAAACAATACAATGTTTCTATAAGTTATTCTCTCAGGTCAAAAATATATTGTTCATTACTCTGGGGATCTTGCACACCTCTCCCTTCTGGCTGCAGATAGCCAGGCCTAGCTTGCTGGAATTTCCACTGACAAGCACAATAGAACACCGGTAGTGTTTCTGTAACTTTTTAAATACCTAGCGAGAACTGCTGTGAATATTATTTTAGTTTTTTCAGTACCTGTATGTGTGTTCTTCAGGTCTGTAATAAAAGCTTCTTGTTGCATCCTCAACTGTTAAGGAAGTACTGTGCCTTCTGCACCAGTTTCTACCAAAGATTATTATAAGATCACACATGAGGTGTCTTATTTCCTGTTTCATTTATCACTGTTTCATAACAATGATATTTGTGTATTGTTTAAACGACCCGCTTGGAGCCTTAAAGCTAAAGCAGGTTTGGTTACATGGGCTGCAATGTTAGAAAACAATGGGATAGGGAGGAGTTGGGTAAGCATGAATTACAGAGAGAAAATACACAGATGCTTTGCCCTCATTGGGATTTTAGGTACACACAAAAAGCTAGGCCAATCTAGTGTCACAGTTCTTTATTCAATATAGCTAACAAGAGGAGGAATCAATGGCCTTGCATTAGTGAGATGACATTTTCTCCACAAAAATATTGTTATCAAAATATTGATAACTAAAATAGCTTCTTTAACCCCTTCACTGCCAGGCCTTTCCCCCTCAGGTGTCAGGCCATTTTTTGGTTATTTGAAGAAGTTTGCGCTTAGGCCCGCATAACTTTTTGTCCACATAAGCTACCCACACCAAATCCTTTTTTCCAACATCCTAGGGATTCGAGAGGTACTCAGAGCACGCACCATTCCCATAAGTCTCCCAATAAAAATAGTTCCTCACTTGTGTGGACAGACCTAGTGCCCGCAACAGGAAATGCCCCAAAACACAACATGAACACATCACATTTTCCCAAAGAAAACAGACCTGTTTTTTGTCTGGTGCTTAGCTGTGGATTTTGGCCTCTAACTCAGCCGGCACCTGGGAAAACCTAGCAAACTTGGACATTTCTGAAAACTAGACACCTACAGGAACTCAGGGTGGGGTAACTTGTGGTGCTCTCACCAGGTTCCGTTATCCAGAATCCTTAGCAAACCTCGTAATGTGGCAAAAAAAAACGTTTTTCCTCACACTTTGGTGCTGCAAAGATCTGGAATCTGAGGGGAGTCACGTACTTCCATCTACCCAGTGTTCGCCCAGGTCTTGGATAAAAATGGTACCTCATTTGTGTGGGTAGGTCTAGTGCTCGCAAAATGATATGCATCAAAACACCATGTGGATTCTTCAAAATTATCAAATACAAAACTACTTATTTTTGCCGGACGGGGGGGGGGGGCTGCATTTTTAGTCCTGGGTTCAGCAGCCATATAGGGAAAGAAACCTACCAAACCCAAACATTTCTGAAAACTAGACTCCCGGGGGCATCCAGGGAGGTGTGACTTGCGTGGATCCCCCATTGTTTTCTTACCCACAATCCTCAGCAAACCTCAAATTTAGCTAAAAAATCTAATTTTTCCCACATTTCTATGTGAGATCACCACACCAGCACAAATTTCCTACCAACCAACGGTCCCCTCAGCCTCCCGGTAAAAATGATACCTCACTTGTATAGGTGGGCCAAGTGACTGTAACAGGGAAAAGCCAAAAACATGCTGAAAATTTTTAGCCTGTCTAGAGGGGCACACTTTTTATCGGTATAGATGCGACAATGCTGGGTGGTAGGAATTTTGTGGATTCCTGCAGATTCCGGAAAGTTCCATCACAAAAATATGGAAAGATGTGTGATTTCCAGGAAAGTTGAAGGTTTGCAGGGCATTGTGGGTTAGAAAATGGTGCGGGGGCAAAGGAAGCACACCACCCTGGACTCACACAGATCTTTAGTTTTCAGATGTGTCTAGGTCTCATAGATTTTTCTACATGGCAGCATCCCAAAGTCCAAAAAAGTGCAGCCCTCACCATTCCAAGTGAGACGATTTTGAGAGTTAGACAAGCTCTCATGGCCTAAATGTAAAACCAAACCCCAAAATAATCAAATGTCCTCTTGCTTGCCCTGGGATAAGATGTTTTAGTGTGCGGGGGGAGAGCTGAAAGACTGTTACCCCCTTCAGTTGGGGTGGGGGCATAACCATGCCCATACTGGTTGGTAGCCACCACCCCACTATTTTTTATTTTGTTTTATTCTCTGGCATCTAGTAGGCTTTCTGCCCCCCCCCGAGGAAGGGATCAGGAGTAATTGCCCCTTCTGCCAACTGGTGGGCAGAATAACTTTGTCCCCATTTATTTGGGGTGGGGGTATGGCCATACCCCCACCCTCTTTTTTTTTAAAAGCAAATCTTCCCTAGTCTCTGGTGGGCTTTCCGGCCCCCTTGGTGGCAGAAGAGCCTTACAAAAATAGGCCAATCTGCCCCCCACGGGGGGCAGAAATGGCCAACAGTAATGTGCCCCCATGGGGAGCGACCCTTGCCCTAGGGCAGTGGTATCCAAACATTTTCGACCCGCGGCTCCCTTCACCTATATTGGCCATTATGTCACTTTTTTTTTGGGTAGGTGCTCCATGGCATGGTGGTGCTTTCTTGTGTATGAACAGAGCTAACACCATCTATTCCCTGCCAAGGATGCCAGCGATGCAGTGTATGAGCTTGAAAGTATGTGAATCATATGAAACACATAACTATGGTGGTCATTCTGACCCTGGCGGTCTTTGACCGCCAGGGCGGAGGACCGCGGGAGCACCGCCGACAGGCCGGCGGTGCTCCAATGGGGATTCCGACCGCGGCGGTAAAGCCGCGGTCGGACCGGCACCACTGGCGGGGTCCCGCCAGTGTACCGCGGCCCCATTGAATCCTCCGCGGCGGCGCAGCTTGCTGCACCGCCGCGGGGATTCCGACCCCCCCTACCGCCATCCAGATCCCGGCGGTCGGACCGCCGAGATCCGGATGGCGGTAGGGGGGGTCGCGGGTCCCCTGGGGGCCCCTGCAGTGCCCATGCCACTGGCATGGGCATTGCAGGGGCCCCCGTAAGAGGGCCCCTACATGTATTTCACTGTCTGCTGTGCAGACAGTGAAATACGCGACGGGTACAACTGCACCCGTCGCACAGCTTCCACTCCGCCGGCTCGATTCCGAGCCGGCTTCATCGTGGAAGCCTCTTTCCCGCTGGGCTGGCTGGCGGTCTGAAGGCGACCGCCCGCCAGCCCAGCGGGAAAGTCAGAATTACCGCCGCGGTCTTTCGACCGCGGAACGGTAACCTGACGGCGGGACTTTGGCGGGCGGCCTCCGCCGCCCGCCAAGGTCAGAATGAGGGCCTATGTCTATGGAGCGAATATACCAGTAAAAATGCCATGTTCTAGAAAAGCACTACTCTGGAACTTCTGTGAAGAACGTATGATTCAATTTTTCATAATTATCAAATTAACGTCAGCTGCGGCAATACAATTCACTGAAAACCAAGCTCCATGGAAAATAAACTGCAACAGCCAAAATATTATTAGCAGAGATTTAACTTATTTCCATCTAAATCACAGTTTAGTTTGGTGAAACGCTGATTAAAGTACCCCCAAGCAAAGCCACTCTGGGGGATAATCTTTGGCCATAGCTGACAAAACAAATTATGTGTTCGGTAAAACATCAGTACGGGATAATTCTTTTGGAAATGGACCCTGATTTGTTACTGAGTAGAATGTATTCAATGACCATTTGCACAATCTCCGATTGACAGCATCAAGAGTGAATGAATTAACACTCACACCCCTGAGATAATCAGCTGCCTGCAGCCTCTGCGTTCTGTTCTGTACAAGGCGTCGCACACAAGTCCTGGATTTAAGAATTATTTGTTCAATGGAAATAAACAAATGTTACAGCGCAGGCCTTCCGAAATGTCATCAATTCAACTGTCACATCTTATGTAATGTTCTTCCAAATTTTTACTTGGTGCGTGTTTTTTCCGATTAGATGAGAATGTAATTGTTATATTTCATTTTTTTATTTACACACAAAACAATCTCAGATAAAACGCTACTGGGTGGTGGGTGGCTGTCTGCACACATGTGCGATTATCCTTTAATTCTCCTAAATTATAATAATACTTGCCTGATTTTCCTAAATTCGAAAAGGAACTTCAGGCTAACACGTCGGATGTGCGCGCCATCAGATGTGCGCACTTTAATGAGCATGGTCTGCCAAACACTGCTGTCTTTTGAACTGCTGCGTGCCTAAGAAGCGAAGGCTCTGATAACGTAATCACGCTGGGTGAAACCATGCTCCAGAGGCAAGACGTTGACAGGTGGGGCCTATGTAACTCCCCCACATGAAATGCCAAATGAGTTACTCGCCGCAAAATACTTTTTACCTCATCGTAAGAGGTAATTTATAAACTGTGCACAAATCTTTTCAATTGTTCCTATCATGTTTCCAAAATGCACGTGGCGCCCCTGGCAGCTTCCAATGGCGCACCGGGGTGCTGCGGCGCACAGTTTGGGAACCACTGCCCTAGGGGCTGGCCCCCCAAACAAAACACATACACAATCCAATCCCTGGTGCCTAAGTGGTTTCTGTCCCCCCAAGGGGCAGATCAGCCTAATAGAAATAGGCAGATCTGCCCCCAAGGGGGGCAAAAATGGCCTAAAATAAATGTGCCCCCCAGGGGAGCGACCCTCGCCTAAGTACTACGCATGCCAACGTTTTCTCTAATTAATAAATAAGCATTAGCAATGCCAATAGGTTTGTCTTATAACTGAAAGTGCCTTTTCCATCTCTACTGTGTTTAGGCAATCAATAATTTATCAAGCATGCACCTTGCCACTCATCTTTGCCTTCACAAATCCATTCAGCAACCCAATGGCTCATTCTTTCACTCACCCACTTAACAATTCACAATAAAGCAGACATACAAACTCCACAAGCATATGCAAGATAAATTAAATGAAGAAGAGTAGAAAAGGGCAAATATTCCACTACCTACAGTTGGCATGCATATGCTTGCAAAAGAAAAACAGAATGAAACATTACATCAGGCGCCATCTTGCAAAGGTGTTGGACATAGTGTGCCCTTAATAAAATTGATGCCAAATTTTGAGGTAATCTTTAATTTTGGAACATTGTTCTACTGATCGACGTGACCAGGAAAATGCTTCTTAACCCATACGGTGCCTTGGACGAGGTGGTCTCGTCCCAGCACACAGTTCCCGTGTGCCTTGGACGAGAACACCTCGTCCTGCACTGGGCCCACGGGGGAAGCGCTAGCGCTCCCCTGTGGGCTCCCCACCCACACACCCCATCAAGGATGAAAGGGGAATCGCTTCCCCTTTCACCCGACCCCCCCGATCCCCTCCCAGTGACATCTGATGATGTCAGCACGCAATCGCGTGCTGACCTCATTAGAGGTCGCCTCCCGTCTCGCTGGAAGCATGCTTCCAGCGCGATGCGGAAGAGAAATGCTTAGCATTTCTCTTCCGCTTGGGAGGAGGGGGGCAGGAGGGACATCGGAAGAAAGGAAAGACTTTTCCTTTCTTCGATGTCATTCTGAGCATTTCTGCTGCCGCGATCGGGCAGCAGAAATGCCCACTAGACACCAGGGAATTACTTCTGTTTGTTTGTTTTTTCTTTTATGTGCAGGGAGCGACCCCTTAGGCAAAGGTCGCTCCCTGTGGGCCAAAATGTGTTTAGGGCATTTCTGCCCCCCCGGGGGCAGATCGGCCCAATATATTTAGGCCGATCTGCTCCCGGGGGGGGGGGTACAAATGCCATCTAGACACCAGGGAATTTGTTTTTTTTCTTTTATGTGCAGGGAGCGACCCCTTAGGCAAGGGCCGCCCCGTGGGGGGCCAAATTGTGTTTAGGCCATTTCTGTCCCCCCTGGGGGCAGATCAGCCTAATATAATTAGGCCGATCTGCCCCTGGGGGGGGTAGAAATGCCCACTAGACACCAGGGATTTTTTATTGTGTATTCTAATAAAGGGAGCGGCCCCTTGGGTAAGGGGCGCTCCCTAGGGGACCATATTATTTTGAGGCCCTTTCTGCCCCTCCTGGGGGCAGATCGGCCTAATATAATTAGGCAGATCTGCTCCCGGGAGGGCAGAAATGCCCACTTGGCACCAGGATTTTTATTTATTTTTCTTATATGTGCAGGGAGCGACCCCTTAGGCAAGGGTCTCTCACTGGGGGGGGCAAATTGTGTTTAGGCCATTTCTGCCCCCGGGGGGGCAGAAATGCCTACTAGACACCAGGGATGTTTTTGTGTGTTTTCTAATAAAGGGAGTGACCCCTTAGGCAAGGGTCGCTCCCCTGGGAGGTAAATTGTATTTAGGCCATTTCTGCCCCCCTTGGAGGCAGATCGGCCTATTTTTGCTAGGCCAATCTGCCCCCAAGGGGGGGGCAGAAACCATTAGACACCAGGGATTGGTGGGTGTGTCTGTGTATGTTTTGTTTTGGGGGGCAGCCCCTTGGTCAAGGGTCGCTCCCCATGGGGACACATTACTGTTGGCCATGGCCTATTTTTGGAAGGCCCATCTGCCCCCAAGGGGGCAGAAAGCTCACCAGAGAGCGGGAAAGATTGTTTTTTCAAAATAAGAGGGTGGAGTTATGGCCATACCCCCACCCCAAATAAATGGGGCCAAAGTTGTTCTGCCCACCAGTGGGTAGATGGGGCAATTACTCCGATCCCTTCCCCGGGGGGCAGAAAGTCTACAAGATGCCATGAAATAAAAAAATTGTGGGGTGGTGACTACCAACCAGTATGGGCCTGGTTATGCCCCCACCCCAACTGAAGGGGGAATCAGTCTTTCAGCTCTCCCCTCGCACACTAAAACATCCTATCCTACTGCAAGCAAGAGGACATTTGATTATTTGGGGTTTTGGTTTTACATTTGGGCCATGAGAGCTTGGTAAATCTCAAAATCGTCCCACTAGGAATGATGAGGGCTGCACTTTTTTGGCTTTGGGATGCTGCCATGTATAAAAATCCACAAGACCTAGACACATCTGAAAACTAAACATCTGGGTGAGTCCAGGGTGGTGTGCTTCACATGCACCCCGCACCATTGTCTTACCCACAATGCCCTGCAAACCTCCAACTTTGCTGGAAATCACAAATTTTTCCCACATTTTTGTGATGGAACCTACCGGAATCTGCAGGAATCCACAAAATTCCTACCACCCAGCATTGTCTCATCTATACCGATAGAAATTCTGCCCCACTTGTCAGCCTAAAAATGTTTTTTTTCCCAAAATGCCCATTTGGACCCGCTTTAGTTCTCCCTCACTTTCGACATGTTTTTGGCTCTTTCCTGTCACAGGCACTTGGCCCACCTACACAAGTGAGGTATCATTTTTACCCGGAGACTGAGGGGAACGTTGGGTCGTAGGAAATTTGTCCCGGTGCGGTGATCCCACACAGAAATGTGGGGAAAATTTGATTTTTTAGCTAAATTCGAGGGTTACTGAGGATTCTGGATAAGAAAACACTGGGGTATCTACGCAAGTCACACCTCCTTGGACTCCCTCGGTGTCTGGGTTTGGTATGTTTCCCTGTATGGCTGCTGCGCCCAGGGCCAAAAACGCAGGTTCCCCCCCCCCCACGAAAACAGGTAGTTTTGTATTTGATAATTTTGATGTGTCCAGATAGTGTTTTGGGGCATTTCCTTTTGCGAGCACTAGGCCTACCCACACAAGTGAGGTACCATTCCTATTGGGAGACTTGTGGGAACGCTGAGTGGAAGGAAATTTGTGGCTCCTCTCAGATTCCAGAACTTTCTGTCACCGAAATGTGAGGAAAAAGTGTTTTTTTGGCCAAACTTTGAGGTTTACAAAGGGTTCTGGGTAACAAAACCTGGTGAGAGCCCCACAAGTCACCCCATCTTGGATTCCCCTAGGTGTCTAGGTTTCAAAAATGTGCAGGTTTGGTAGGTTTCCCTCAGTGCTGGCTGAGCTAGAGGCCAAAATCTACAGCTAGGCACTTTGAAAAAACACGTTAGTTTTCAATATAAAAATGTGATGTGTCCTTGTTGTGTTTTGGGGCATTTCCTGTTACGGGCGCTAGGCCTACCCACACAAGTGAAGTACCATTTTTATCAGGAGACTTGGGGGAACACTGGGTGGAAGGAAATTTGTGGCCCTCTCAGATTCCAGAACTTTCTGTCACTGAAATCTGAGGAAAAAGTGTTTTTTTGGCCACATGTTGAGGTTTGCAAAGGTTTCTGGGTAACAGAATCTGGTGAGAGCCCCACAAGTCACCCCATCTTAGATTCCCCTAGGTGTCTAGTTTTCAAAAATGTGCAGGTTTGGTAGGTCTCCCTAAGTGCCGGCTGAGCTAGAGGCCAAAATCCACAGCTACGCACTTTGCAAAAAACAGCTCTGTTCTCTTTGGGAAAATGTGACTTGTCCATGTTGTGTTTTGGGGCATTTCCTGTCACGAGCACTAGGCCTACCAACGCAAGTGAGGTATCATTTTTATCGGGAGACTTGGGGGAACGCTGGGTGGAAGGAAATTTGTGGCTCCTCTCAGATTCCAGAACTTTCTGTCACTGAAATTTGAGGAAAAAGTGTTTTGGGGCCAAATTTTGAGGTTTGCAAAGGCTTCTGGGTAACAGAACCTGGTGAGAGTCCCACGAGTCACCCCATCTTGGATTCCCCTACGTGTCTAGTTTAAAAATATTTGCAGGTTTGGTAGGTTTCCCTAGGTGCCGGCTGAGCTAGAGGCCAAAATCCACAGCTACGCACTTTGCAAAAAAGAGCTCTGTTTTCTTTGGGAAAATGTGACGTGTCCATGTTGTGTTTTGGGGCATTTCCTGTTGCGGGCGCTAGGCCTACCCACACAAGTGAGGTACCATTTTTATCGGGAGACTTGGGGGAACACTGGGTGGAAGGAAATTTGTGGCCCTCTCAGATTCCAGAACTTTCTGTCACTGAAATCTGAGGAAAAAGTGTTTTTTGGGCCACATGTTGAGGTTTGCAAAGGTTTCTGGGTAACAGAATCTGGTGAGAGACCCACAAGTCACCCCATCTTAGATTCCCCTAGGTGTCTAGTTTTCAAAAATGTGCAGGTTTGGTAGGTCTCCTTAAGTGCCGGCTGAGCTAGAGGCCAAAATCCAAAGCTACGCACTTTGCAAAAAACAGCTCTGTTCTCTTTGGGAAAATGTGACTTGTCCACGTTGTGTTTTGGGGCATTTCCTGTCACGGGCACTAGGCCTACCCACACAAGTGAGGTATCATTTTTATCGGGAGACTTGGGGGAACGCTGGGTGGAAGGCAATTTGTGGCTCCTCTCAGATTCCAGAACTTTCTCTCACTGAAATTTGAGGAAAAAGTGTTTTTTGGCCAAATTTTGAGGTTTGCAAAGGTTTCTGGGTAACAGAACCTGGTGAGAGTCCCACAAGTCACCCCATCTTGGATTTCCCTACGTGTCTAGTTTAAAAAAATGTGCAGGTTTGGTAGGTTTCCCTAGGTGCCGGCTGAGCTAGAGGCCAAAATCCACAGCTACGCACTTTGCAAAAAAGAGCTCTGTTTTCTTTGGGAAAATGTGACGTGTCCATGTTGTGTTTTGGGGCATTTCCTGTTGCAGGCACTAGGCCTACCCACACAAGTGAGTTACCATTTTTATCGGGAGACTTGGGGGAACACTGGGTGGAAGGAAATTTGTGGCTTCTATCAGATTCCAGAACTTTCTGTCACTGAAATGTGAGGAAAAAGTGTTTTTTTGGCCAAATTTTGAGGTTTGCAAAGGTTTCTGGGTAACAGAACCTGGTGAGAGCCCCACAAGTCACCACATCTTGGATTCCCCTAGGTATCTAGTTTTCAGAAATGCGCAGGTTTGGTAGGTTTCCCTACCCGGCTGAGCTGGAGGCCGAAATCTACAACTAGGCACTTTGCAAAAAACACGTCAAATTTCAATGTAAAAATGTGATGTGTCCATGTTGTGTTTCCTGTCGCAGGCATTAGGCCTACCCTCGCAAGTGAGGTACCATTTTTATCGGGAGACTTGGGGAACACAGAATAGCAGAACAAGTGTAATTGCCCCTTGTCTTTCTCTACATTTTTTCCTTCCAATTGTAAGACAGTGTGTAAAAAAGCCGTCTATTTGAGAAATACCCTGTAATTCACATGCTAGTATGGGCTCCCCGGAATTCAGAGACGTGCAAATAACCACTGCTTCTTAACACCTTATCTTGTGCCCATTTTGGAAATACAAAGGTTTTCTTGATACCTATTTTTCACTCTTTATATTTCAGCAAATGAATTGCTGTATACCCGATATAGAATGAAAACCCATTACAAAGTGCAGCTCATTTATTGTCTCTGGGTAGCTAGGGATCTTGATGAACCTACAAGCCCTGTAGATCCCCGCATCCAGAAGAGTCCAGCAGACGTAACGGTATAGTGCTTTCAAAAATCTGACATTGGAGGAAAAAGATACAGAGTAAAACGTGGAAAAACATGGCTGTTTTTTTCACCTCAATTTCAATATATTTTTATTTCAGCTGTTATTTTATGTAGGGAATCCTTGTAGGATCTACACAAATGATCCCTTGCTGAATTCAGAATTTAGTCTACTTTTCAGAAATGTTTAGCTCTCTGGGATCCAGTATTGGTTTCACACCCATTTCTGTAACTAACTGGAAGGAGGCTGAAATCGCAAAAAATAGTAAAATTGGGGTATGTCCCAGTAAAATGCCAAAATTGTGTTGAAAAATGTGGTTTTCTGATTCAGGTCTGCCTGTTCCTGAAAGCTGTGAAGATGGTGATTTTTAACTGAAAACCCTTTGTTGATGCCATTTTTAGGGAAAATACCACAAGCCTTCTTCTGCAGCCCTTTTTTCCCATTTTTTTGAAAAAAACGAAATTTTAGCTGTATTTTGGCTACTTTCTTGGTCTCCTTCAGGGGAACCCACAAAGTCTGGGTTACCTCTAGAATCCCTAGGATGTTGGAAAAAAAGGACGCAAACTTGGCATGGTTAGCTTATGTGGACAAAACGTTATGAGGGCCTAAGCGCAAACTGCCCCAAATAGCCAAAAAAAGGCCTGCCACCTGAGGGGGAAAGGCCTGGCAGCGAAGGGGTTAATATGGTGTCCTTTCTAGAATGGCAAAAAAAGATATACTAGGGACAGTATCAATCCAAGATGGACACTCTGTTTAGAAATAGTATCTGCACACGATGTGGCACACTGCAGATGAAATGGGCAACAAATAAGTGGCCCGGTAGAGCTGCAGGCTTCTCTAAATAAAAATGGGAATAAACAGCAAAGAAATGCAAGAGAGCCTCTACAAGGAAAAAAATAAAAATAAAAGGACTGGGCTACAAGCCCAGGCACCGAAGAACACTTATTTTGAGACGGATGTGCAAATCAATGTTACACTATCCCTGTCTACAGGTTTTTATGCAATGCAATCCACCTCTAAAAGCCTATTGTCTTCAACATTGGATTTTTGCAGTAAACACACTGGACTTCTGTGCTTTTCGTACACCTACACAATGATAAGCTTAATCCAATGGCCCCTGATATAACGTTTTACAATTAATCAACAAGCCCTATAGCCTTTATCGCCGGTTTGTTAACATAACAAATCAAGGCTTACTGTATTCCACATGGGCTTTTCCACTTGGCAACTATCATTGTACTGTCATAAAACTACAAACACGTACAAAATTAAAGTTGGCAAAAAAAACAATGGATGCATGCCCTACAACCATTGTGATGGATTCAATTCCTAATATCAAGCTAGCTGATCAAGAGCTTTTTTTCACAAGAAAAATATAAATATGTGTTACAATTTCCCTGACGTTGGTTGATAAAGAGCACTTCATGGTGAGTGAATTGAAGCATGACCTATTGGGTAATAAGTATTGGAATAACGAAAGCAGGAACTTAAAGCTAGCTGGAGGCAATATAACAGAATGCTTGGATAATGTCAAACGATTTTAGTTGAACTTGAATGCATTGACATAGGTCAGACTTGCAAAACCCTGGAATTAATATGTCTTGGTGATTGTAACAAATTGCATTCTTTTTGCCTCAGCTCCTTTTTCTTTTGCCAGGTTGGTTGTTGAGTTATCCTACTGGTGAATCCCCACAAATTAATTTAAAAAAAGGAAGATTTACAATTTAACATTCAGTTATTATTATTATATGTCACTCTATTTACAAATTAAGCAACAGAGCTGTACTTCAGAACTATACTTTTTTGTATTTACTTCATAAAAAGGTTAGCAGTTTCGCACACAGTTAAGAAAATGTGTGAGAGCCTCCATTCTTCTGACAAATGAATCATATAATAAGTTATGTTTTGGCAAATATAGGCACTTTTTTTAAGTATTAGGAATGTAAAACATACATGAGCACATCCACATGAGCGAGCCATGCATCTCACCTAAAGGAGTGCAAAAAAGGGATGTAAGCACCGAAATGAAAATTAACTCTATTGACTTTAGTACCTTCTAATGCAACTACAGGAGAAATGCAGGTTGGCATGCATTCCTGACTAAACCAACACCTGTATCATTCTCTGTCTCTTTCTCTCTCTGTCAAGACTTTAGCACTTAGGGCCTGAATAGGAGTTTGACGATTTCACTGCTGTACCACTGCGGCAGTTCCAAGAAGACCGCTGAGCAGGCAGTCTCCCTCCCGCCATACTACAATGTTACCACTGGCCCAGCGGCGGTGTATCTGACGGCAGAGGACTGGCGGGGTCATGATCAACAATGCAAGGAATATTTTTTCATATGTGTTGATGCAGGTGTGTAAATTTTGACTAAATAATTCCAAACTCTACACATATGCATGTCACATGTGTAAAAATACTTTGTACAAGTACCATTCCATTACTGGAGTCCGGGCCATATATGCCCAGTCCAGTCACTGGAAGAAAAATGCAAAATCTACTTCCATGTGTTTTTTCAGTGGTGAAGTTGCTGCTGTGAAGGGGGGCCCTGGATGAAGGGGTCCACGTCGAAGACTGAAGGGAAAAGAAGGACATGGGGGATCTAGCACCCCATTTCCTTTGATTCCGCCATCTCGACGCAGACGGTCTCCCTAGCACAGTTGGCTCGATGGAAAAGCATATCGTAAATTGGACGGTGGTACCCTTGCCTGAACCACCCTCTGACAGCTGCTTTTCCCCAGCCGCTGTCAAGGTGGTCAGCGAATTGCTAGCAGTGTCATCAGGACTCCAGCAGTCTCTAGTTCAGCAAACTGCCAACATCGTAATTCGGCTGACGGACGGCCTAGTTCATGGTCGGGGTTTCCGATGCCGCCGTGACTGGGGTGACAAGACCACCAAACTCGTAATCAGGCCCTTAATCACTAGCTGAAGATCTAAATATCTAACATTACTAAGTATCTAATCAACTAATCAGCTTTTGCCATATATTGTGAGATTTTACTTTTTTATTCTTAATAAAGGATCTGTTTTTTCATGGTTCGCCCAGCAGAACATTCTAGATCATTTTCCAACACCAGCATAGACTAAACTGAGATGCCCTCAGTCCTTTAAATGGAAATACAGAAGTCTTGGTGCTCTCTATACTGATCGCCTACTTGATCATGAGAAGTGCTGGTACTCTCCCATTAAACGTATTGCAGGAGAGCTGAATACGTGCAAGTACTCTCCCTATCAAATTAAATAAGTGCAGGTTCTCAGTACTGGACAGTGCGGTGCCTGGGCTACTTGGGTTCTTTCCAGAGGTACATATTCTTCCAAGAAACTAATGACTAGATGTATTATGAGACGTGTCACATAAAACAGACACCAATTCTGCACCAATTTTTTTAGGCCTATCTGTCATTTTGTGATAGGGCATATGTATTAATAAGTACCATAGCAAAATCTCCAGTCACATGTGCTCACAGAATAAAACGCCTAATAGATATTAATTAGACAAGTAGTTATTTGTGACTACCCCTAACGAACCCCCTCCCCCCCCGTGATTAACTACAAACACAGGGATAGTGACTTGCACAGAATAGCACATCACCGTTGCTGTGTCTGCATTCTTTTTTTAAAGCACCCTGTCTTTCTTAAAGGAGCTGGTGTTGCTTTTTAAAAAAACCTTTTGGGAAAATATCAGTGGAGCAGGGAGTGGACCCAGGGGACACCTTCCCCCTTGCGAGTCAGCTACCATATTTTTCAATGTGTTAATTGCTGATCAATGGTGTACGGCTGTGATAGATAACACTGCAACTCACAGTATGGAAGAGATGCCACTTTCATGCACCCTCTTAATTACTATTTAGCATATATCATAAAACCCAATTCGTAAGTAAGAAAGGCTTTCTGACTTCAAAACTCTCCCTAAGCCCCTAATTTGCCCGCTAAATCATAGCTATTTGCCGATCTACTTTCACAACTACGTTTTTTATAGATGTTTCCAATTTCTTCTTCTGTCCCATCAACATGTGGCGTTTCACAGAAATGCTATGCTTTTCACACAGGTGAAAATCATAAACAGGCCTCCTCCTCACCAGGCGAGGTGACATTGTCACAGTAAAAAATAACCCGCCCTATTGGCAGAATGCTCACCTTAATTAGGCTTCGCCTCTGCAACAAGTGGTCGAACAAAAATTATTGCATGGAGTGCTCTGCATTTATTTTCTTTTGGGCCCTAGCAGTTAATGGGCAATTCCACTATCTCCAAACGAAAGAGGGGAGATTACAGGTTTGGCAAAGTGTGAGTCCCTGATTTTCAGCAGTGCTACTACTCCACTAAGCCCTAACGTGAGGTCCTAAGACTCCACAAGGGTTCTGTACTGTGTGATTAATTGACACTTCTGTCTCATACAGCTCAAGCTACATACAATTATTCAATTGAAATTAGCTACTACTTGATGCTTATAACTTGAAAAGCTATATTAATTTATTACTCTTAATGCTTGCATCCATTTCAGATAGATTTTGTGCAATTATATCCCATTTAAATACGATTGCTAATATAAATTCTTTTCTAGAATACATGGGCCATCGTTTAAAGAAAAATCGAATTAAAACATATTAAATTGGCAGTAAGCAGACTGCCGCACATTTAATTTGATGTTGCCATTTCCAGGAAAGAGGTATTAGCACTTCGACAAATTTGGTAATACCACTATGCTACGGAGGAAAGCCATGTCCCCTTGACTATTCGTTTTTGCAAAGAAAAAAATACCTAGATGAATGTTTATGCGCAGGAAGGGACACCTTCCTGCACATAAACAATCACACCCCTCAACGCAGCACCCTTGCACTAGGATGTTGCGTTGGTGCAGGTTGCTTAATTTAGTGTCTGCGCAGGGGGAAACGCAGGGGTGTGCCATCTTCTTGTAAATACGGCACAGCCCTACGTTGCAAAACTGGTGCAGGGGTGCTAATTTTGGCGCAGCGCCATTTTCTTGTAAATTTGGCCCTAAATTTTTGCCACGGATGGGGTGTCATTACGAGTCCTAGCCTAGTAGTGTAATTTTGGGAATTTAGTGTAACAAACATCATGCCAAATTACCCAGGTTTATGCCAGTGTGAGGAAAATTTACCTGGCCTACTCACCACCTTCCCACAAAATCACAAATTCCATATACATATCGCATCTTTGGCTTTATTTACAGGCCACTGGGCAACCACCAGCATACCACATTCAGCAAGCTGACTGGAATCTTTTTGCTGAAAGTGAATCCATCAGTGCAGCCGAGGCACTTTTGGCAAAATTGAATGCTGAGTAGGCTGCTATGCTGTTTCAGCCCATTCGTTTTTTTTTTGCTTTGCAAAAACGAATAATCAAGGGGACATGAGTGTTGTTTCTGATAAATGGATGTCCTTGACACTCAGACAGTTTTGTCTCAGGGCAGTTTTTCTCTTTTCCTAGCAGGGTCTCGCATGCCAATCCCGAGCAGGAACAATCAGTGCCGGACGCTACTACTAAATAGTGTGGGGCATCCACCACTGTAAACTAATGGCCAAGGGCCACCAGCAGTAGAGTTAGTTGAGATTTCTCCGAGGAAACCCAGCGGTTGCTCCACCTCTATATATAGTGGAAGAACTGCTGGTTTGGCTGAGGGGAAGCCTCGCCAATTTATGTCAGACCTCCCACTTTGTCAAGCCTAAATGACACCCCTAGTCTTGTCGTGATATTGTTTGTAAATCATTATGGTTCAGATGCATGAATGTTTAAAATGCAATCAGTTAATGTGACGCAGGTATCTATATAAGAAAGGGTCTGAAGAAACAAAAAAATGCCATTGTTTCAGTGAAAAGAAAGTCACGCGTTCAGGAATGGGAAAAAGGAACGAAGAATAATCGGGCAGAGACAGGTCCAGGCTTAAAAACGGGCCAAAAAGCAGGCAACTTCTTGGACTAGTTTTCTAGGTGGTACACAGTACATATTAAGCTGTACTATATTGGTAGAAATCACTTGAGACAAGGAAGCAAGCAGCTGGTAGAACGAAGTGATAAAATGATAGTCTACAATTTCCACTGCTCCTGTGGTTACTCAATCCCATGTTTACCATGTACTGTATGAAAAAAGGGCCCTGGGCGGCCCTTATGTGACGCATCATTAACTTACACATTCAATGCATGCTCCCACCACATTCCAAGACTTGTCTACAGCCCCCCGTTGCTGTCGAGATGGACATCTCTGCTTCTAAATATAGCAGAATTCAGGGAAGTTCCAAGCCATTGACCCTTCTGACAAAACATCCATTGGCATGAGTCCATTGCTAAACATTCAAGATTCACCTCCCATCTATAGGTCGTTTCATGGTCTTGCATGACTGAGCTCGCGGGCTCCTCTAGCAACAATGAGTCTGCTCCTGGTACACGTCATGCACATTGTATCCATTCTCAGCAGGGCGCACACCTCCATCTCAGCGGGCGAGCGCAACCTTTTCACATGTTTAAAATCAGATTCAGCTGCAACTCAGCTACTGTAGGTCTTAATGGTCAAACCTGGCCACAGCAGGCCCATGAATCATCTCTACTGTCGGGTACTGTATGATTGTTGGCTACCTAAGCCTAGATGTGAGAGCATGTGGCCTATTTCCCTACCAAGCCTCTCGTGCATCCAGCTACTGTTTCCCTCTACCTCCTCCGTCGTCTCCTCCGTCGGTTCTCGGTGCCTCACTGTTTTGATAGCTCTCTCACCTCCCTGTTTTAGCGCAAACAATGTTCCCATATTTACATCCATATGTCTCACACTACAGCACTCTGCTTATGTTCTGTCTTTCAGCTAGAAACTACATTGTATCTGATGCACGTGTTGGACACACTGGGGGTTATTTGCTGATGTTTGCAATTGGCGCTCACATGGCGCAGAGCGATGTGCACTGAATTGATGTCCTTACACTGTGAAAACCCTAGAAAATTACCCTCAGTCTTCTGGAGTGAGGAACACAGGTTTTAGAAGCCGGGACAATGACGGCAAAAAAACAGCCTAAATTAGTACCTATAACAAATCTACCCCACTGCATGCAAATAAACTTTCCTGGGGGCGTTCATGGCAGTACCTGTACGGCTTCGCCAAGAGTATACGATTGTATACTGTGTTGCACCATGCTCACCTGTGTCTGACTAAGACAAGCAGTATGCAGCAGTACCCAGGAATGACCAGCTTAAACTTGCAAGTTGAAATTGGTTAAATTATTCTGTTTTTGCCCTCCTCTGACCAATCAAGCCACATATGACCAACCAGGCAAAGTTTCCTGTAAGAGTAATCCCACCATCAGAGCCAGGATGCTACATTGGAAATGATGTTGCTTTACTAACGGAGCGTGCATAGCATAACAAAGCTTTATACTGTTTAGCAATCCCCAGATGTGTAAAACCGTCCTTAACTGTGACAAACTAGACAAAGCTATGCCAAAGCAAAGTTCAGCTGTCTCCAAATACTCCTGGCGATTTCCATCCACGTCCCACCGAAAGTGTTCTTTCCAAGGCCTGGCATGTGCTCCTGAAAAAAACTGAACTCTCAGTGCTTGCCTCTGCAAACTCTGATCACTGACCTGGGATGCTGAAGTCACCACCGTAGGGAGCTGAGGCGGTCACCGGCTCTAGCAGTGAGGACCTCATCAGGTACCAAAAGCTGAGTAACAGTTCACAAATGTAAGTAAATGAAAACGATGCAAACATTTTCAGGAAAACAAACGTACTAAATTCAGAACATGCTTGGATATCTATAAATTCAGTAAAGAACTTGACAGTACCTGCTTCAAGGAGAACCTCCCACTTTTGTCCTTGGGCTTTATTTAGCCTGGCCTAGAGCTACTATGTCTCCTGCAGATCGGGGGGAGGGATCGCACAGTGGCTCTATCAAACCCCATCTGAATGAGACTCCACCTCTCTTACCCATCCTAATCCCTCATTTATTGCTTAACCCTGCCTTCCTTCTTATACATTGCTCTGTTGGTCCTCTAGCTAAACTTGCACTATATAAAAACCTAATATCACACAATACAACACTAAGAAAAACAATGCAATAAAACCATACCCAATTTTTTAATTTCATGCAGAACCATTTGTATTGCCTCCAATTGTGAACAAGTACATTCAACCAAAGTACAATGAAAAATATCAGTTGTTTTGGAAGTACTAGATTGCACCCAAACTATACATACACAAAGGAATCTAATATATTTAATGTTGATCTAGTGCATACAATTCAACATACCTAATGATATACCTAGTTCCCTGTCTATCTGAATCCAGATCCACTTATCAGAAGATATCAGCACTAACAATCATCTACTTAGTCAAAAAATGATGTACAAGTCAAATGAAAAAGTCTTGACCTTACGTGAAGGTAATAGATGAATAGTGGAGCACAAACTATGGGTTCTGTTGGTATCTGCCTCTGTACAGGCGAACAATAATAATATTACAGTGATTTTTATGATGAAATAGCCTCATCAGTCCTTGTTCTCTGAGGTTTTGACTTCATTACAGAATAGCGAGCCTCGACTGTATAGTCCACATGACTTGTTGCTAAAGCATGACTAAGTTGCAGAGATGTCTGGCTTACAAACAATTGGGTATCTAAGAAAAATAAAATGCAAATTGCTGCTACATATTCACAAAGCCTGCATTTTCATTGTGTCCTAGGCTTAGGAATTCCTTTGTCATCAAAATTGGGAGCTGTTATAACCAAAATTGCAAGATCACTAGCCTGACCTTAAATCCTACTAGATCTACAACACATTTATTGTTCTCCTTACCATTAAACTCTGGGAGATCATAGTTTACAAATGTTTTCATCAAGGAAGTATTTCGCTCATCATCAAACCTTCAGCAGATTTTGTCCATCAACCACTAAGTGCAGCCAGAGAGACACTATATGTATGTAACTACATTGGTCATTCAGGACACATTACACTAGAGCAGGCAATTGGAATGTCTCAGTGAGCATTCAGTAAATGTGAAGGATATGGCTTGTAGGATATCATTATAAGGAGAAAAATTAATCACTAATGAATCACTAAGATTACTGTTCAACTGTAGTCAAATTAACTCCGATGTGATAATCTGTCGGAACAAATAGCTCATCTTCAAAGACCGCATATCTCAGCTATCAGACCGAACCCAAACTTGGGTCCAGTAAACTAGATATGGACTCACCTTTGTCTGTGGTCTGTCTTTGGATAAATCACAACATCTCTCCTAAAGATTTATAATAAAAACTAGACAGTCTGTTTGTGGTAGCTTGTGCAAGTTTCTCTGTGGTGACAAGCTAACCCAAAGTTAGTATTGGAGTAGGTATTGTTGCACAAGTTAAATACCGTTTCCAAGCTATGTGATGTGTGAAATCACAGTAATGAGAGGTTACTCTGCCTGTAAAATACTTTGCTGCCAAAAGTGGTAACTGCAATCATTTGTTATAAACCATCCCTTAAGCAGATGTAGGTAATGGAAGCACTTCATAGTACAGAGTTATCACTTAGGGCTTTCTTTAGAGTGTGGCAGACATGATACTCAGTGAAGATGCCATCCACTGTATTATTAGTGCGTTATATCCTATGGCACTTGTACAACGGACAGGCTATTCACCATGTTTGTGGCAGAGTATTCTGTCTGCCAAACTACAAATAAAACCTCTTGTGACTCTAAATCCATCTAAAAAAAATGAATGTATTGCTTGTTTAGGAATTGGATAATTCTATAAGAGCGCAGTTGTGTTTATCACTTCAGGACCGTTTTTTGTTTACAATAAGACAACCTTTTTGTTAAAACAGGACGGCCAACATATGTTTCAACCTTTCATGGGTCTCTTTCAGGGATGTAAGAATTAATAACAAGCTATAAGTACTTATTGTTTATAGGATAAATATAACATAAATTAATGAACATCCTAGTGTAGTTCATTTTCCATGTTTAAACAAGTGAAATCTTGTTTATGAAAAAATGTGTAGAAGGCGACAAGGTAAATATTGAAAGTGGTAATGAGGAACCAGTGCCAAGTATTAGTAATTATTAATAAACACTGAATAAGAAGGACATGGGAGACAGGTACGTCCTAGCGTGATGTTATAGATAATACAAAATCTGTCATTATTTATCAATGAAATCTGAAATTAAAAAGTTAATGCGATTCAGGTTTCAAACTCAAAAATTACAGATTTTTTTATGTTGTTGAATGCTTGAAAATAGCGTTGAGCAACATTAGCTTTTCCGTATTGTTACCAGAAACGTTAGAAACTAATATCTGGTACTTACTCATTGTAAATAGTACTAACTAGGCAAAGTCTGTGTGTGAGACAGGTTATCCAATGTAACACAACTGTTGTAAATGTATTTCGTTACACGAACATCGCCCGCTCTATGGCATGGTTTCTGAGGACAGGTGTAGCCTGTTGGGATTGAAGAAGACAATGTAACAATTTTTTGAATCCCGTAGTAATCCCGTACATAGCAAGTAAATTGGAGAATAGTAGTGGGAACGCCTATTGTTGTTGAGAAAGTATCTGTCATTGAGAGAAGGGGTAAGCTTTTATTAATGTTTATCTCCTCCAAAAAGTGGTTAATTGTGAGGTGAAAAAATGAAGAAAGAGGAAAGTGTATGTGATTATTGTTACTAACTGTTGTATTGTTGTATGTCCACTGGGACAGGCAGTTAAAAAAGATTGAGAAAGGATAAAGGGGATGAGGTGTGTACAAATAAAGGTGACTTCGCTTTACTAGAGAGACAATGGTAACTATGAATGGTTAAATAAAAACATGGTTAAGAAATAGTATGATATTACTGGTCAGACTTAGGATGTAAGAAGGGCAGGTGAACGGTACAGATCTGAGTGTCCCTGGTCCTACTAAACTGTGTTGCTCAGAAAATAATGAATGAACGTTAAAAAACAAGTGTACTGCTGAAGCGTGCAAAGACTAGTGTGTCTATTGGGCCCATAAAAGTCATGTGGAAGAGTAAACTGTACAAGAAATTGTGTTAAGCTGAGGTTCAGATCAGAGTAGAGGTGACGGTGTGTAGGGGCTAAAAATGAGGTTATATGTTCAAAGCAATCGTACAAGCATGTGTTGAGAGGCAATATCTGCGGTGTCCATAATGTAAAAGGCAAGCAGGTTTAGAACCAAAGTTAAAATGCATGGGCTGTCCGGTGGTCAAAAGAAGGCATGCAAGAACTGATGTGCGTATAGGCTGTGCAAAAAGTAATGTGGTGCTGTTAGAGTACAGCGTATGGGAAAAAGTTTTGAACTAACGCTAGGATTCACCTGGAGAGAAAGGCTGAAGTATACAGTCATAGGTAGGATATGTTGGGAGGTGGCATTGGTAAAGCTCCCATGGGAGCCAACTGATAAGAAAAGGAAATGTGAACATGATACACACTGTGGAAAAGAACCGTGACTGTGTTGAAACTCTTGTCTTTCCAGTCTCCCATAAGGCAAGTTTATATGATAAAAAGGTTGGTACTAAGTAAAATGTAAATATATATAATATATAATTTAAAGAAAGGTGCATGAGTGAGCCAGTTGAATGATGCACAATAGTTCAACAACAAGAGAGCACAGTATAGTTAATGTGTTAATAAAGTCAGAATGGGAACATCTGTATCAGTGCAACGTTTTATGAGCAAAATATTAGTAGGAAAAGGGAGACATGTTAGGTTATAACCCATATTTTTATATTACAGGTCAGGTCTTAAGTCAATCATAAAAAAGATGATGATGAAAGATACAAAGCAAGCACAATTAAAATGTAATAAACATTATTAAAAGAAAGTCAGGGAATCTCAAACCAACCTGGGGTTATCAACCATTCCAACAACTCTTTAGAGGCCATTACATAGCACAACTGTGAAGCAATTTTAAAAATTGGTTTCAGACGTGCAAAAGCAATATGTTAAAAAAACTTTGTAGATAAATACAGCAGCATACCATGATTGGATAAAAACACAGTACTTTTATAAAGATGCTCAGCAAGAAAATATCAGACAATAAGCAATGTTTTCGTAAAGCTGATTTAAAAAAACATCCCACACAAAAAACAGTCTAAAGGGTTCACCAGCTGACGCAGAAAATACATAGAGGGCCTATGCTGAGCAAAACCATATAGTTTAAGAACGGGTTTTAAAAACCTTTTAGATAACGATTCATAATATTTGCAGAAAAAGACAAAATGATCCAGGGTTTGGACTGAGGACACAGGCACACAAGAATAGAAGCTTTGTCAGACTGACCTAAATGGAAAGAAAGTAAAGATCTGATGGCTTCAAGACAAAATTTGGCTATGAGAAACCTTTCCCAAGGGCAGAAAACCCAAGACAGATATGTTTCAAATGGGGGTGTAATCACACAGCGACGGTTTCTTTAATTCCTCTTGCCCTCTAGTTGTGATCATATGTTTGTCAAATAACAATTTAATTCTGGGGATGTCCACTTTGGTCAGGGACTTGGGGGACGTAATTAATTCATTCCAACCTATAGCTTTGGAAATGGATTGCACATATTTTAACCAGGGAATGGAAGTGCCCTTCTCACAGCTCAAACAGCCTGAGACAATCTCTTGATTCAATGCTGTATGTTTGTTTGATCAGACAGAAATCCAAAGTGTTAGTGGTGGAACCTCAATGGAGTCTGATATATAGTCCAACCCAAGTTCCTCATGTTGGAAATGTGGTGTTGAGGGGGGAAAGCCGAGTAGGCGCCAACAAAATCTATGCTCCTCCATCTGAACCTTGGTGATATCCCAGTCACCCCCGATGCCAGAGCCATACAATCGAACGTGTGAGCACTTTTGCAGGTATACTTCCAAAACCTGCTTGATCGGCTTGCCACTTGCTGGGCAAAATCAAATAAGGCCTTTGCAGAGTGGTTAAAACATAGCAGCAATTTGCTACGCAAGGGATCCAGAAGGTTTTGGAATCTAAAGGAATGCCAAGGTAGGGAAAGTTGGAACTATATCTATGCTCTTACCCTTTAGCCGAATTGAACCAGTTTTAAAAGCTTTCTGGTTACATGCTATATATTTCGTTTAAGACATATTTAGATACAAATAAAAGTAACTAAACTGTTGATTGGAGACCTCAAGTAGTTAGGGGTGTGTGATATCAGAACAGTGTCATCCTCATAAAAGAGAGCCAGTACTTGGACATACTTAATTTTGAGAACATCCTTCATAGCAATTTGAACTGTGGCATTCAATGCATTATTATATAGAGGGAACCAGATGGTTCCAATGTCCCTCGACGGACACCACACTGAAGATTAAAGGTGTCTGTACATTTGCAACCCAGCCCATAATTTACAGAGGCATTTTCCCTGCAGTGTAGAGCCTGCAAGAAGACAACCAGATCCTCATCTAATCCTTGCTCCAGGAGAATTGACTACAATCTACTGCAGCTGACTCTATCAAAAGTGCGACTTAGGTTCAAAAAGGAGAGAAGCAGCACCCCTCCCCCACAGCACACACCTCCTTAACTGTTGTATATTTGTAATAATGAGATAAAGATTGATGCATTGTTCCATTGTGCCAAGTCCCGCTTTAAAGCCCTATTACATCACGTTAGCCAATTAAGGTTTCATAAGGTAAAAGAATATAGTTCCTTTTGACTAGTTTAACTTGCATTTATATATCATTTGTGGTGTGTGCGTGTTTTATATGCAGTTTCCTAAAGGTAAAAAAAACAATAAAATGCTGATTTTTTACTTTTTTTAGTCATGTCTTTGACCCCTGTCTTCACACTCACTGACCCTGCCCGATGCCACGGAGTAGTACGGTCCTCAAACTTTTTTTATTGGCTGCAGCTGCTGCATGTAAAGAAAACAGCTTAGAACAGCCTTTCGTTCTCCCTGGCTCCCTTCATTTATGTGTAATTGCAGGCCCATTTGCATCCACTTGGGAACACATCCACAGCTCCCTCCAAGGGAGGTGCGCCCCACAGTTTAAAGATCTCTGTATAGTACGAGCAGCGGTATACAGCGCTTACTAACCGCATGCGTCGTCTGACTGCGCCCTGAAGCCTTGAGCCCTGAAGCGCTGAGCATTTCCTTCTTGCCTATTGTGGCCTTCCAAGAGACATGAAGCGGCAGGTCCCTGAATCAGCTCTTCCCATTACAGCCCCTCGCACATTCTCTAGGGGTTTCCCACGTGGGTCTCAGTGGGTGGTGCTGAAAGGACAGCTCCTCGGCTTCACCTCAGCACTCAGCGGGTACTTTTAGTCCTCGAGCTCCCCAGGGAAGGCCTGATGGATAGCGCCCTCGTGCTCACCCCGGCACTTTGGACACTCTGCCAGTTTCTTCTTCTCACGGGGAATTTTGTAACCCTCCTGTCCTTGAAGAGACGCTAAAAACGAAATACTTCCCCTTTCCTGGCTCTTGACATTTCCTGCCTGATGCTGTCTCGTTGGCGCTCTATGAACGCATTATTTTCCTCACCCAGTCTCCTGTGCAATAGCACTGTGCACACCCCTGTGCCGCTGAAATGACAGCTCCCTCGGACTCACCCACTTCACTAAAGTGTTTCTATCCGGGAGCCCAAGAGGGAGAAAAGGAAAAGGGGTCTGGCGCACCTGTCCCAGCATATTGGTTTCATTGTCTTTCCCTGTCGGGGTTCCCGCCTAAGATTGTAAAACTGTGATATGGGCAGGGCGTTCCAGCTCGCTCTCACCCTCTCTCCCAGCCTGTCTGTCCCTGGGTGTTCTCTCTGTAATAATAGCCTCACCGGCCCGAATGGCGGCCGCTCTCTCTCGTTCTCTCTCTCTCCCTCACACACACCTCTGTTTATTTCGTGTATCCCTCTCATCTCTCGTTTCTATCTCTCTCCAGCACTCATCTGTCTTCCTCTCAGTCTTTCAACTTTGCGTGTTTCTTTCTCTCGCTCCCACCTCATTCTTCCCTGCCGTTCCCTTTCTGTCTCCTTTCTCTCCATTTAATCTCGTGTTCTCTTCTGTCTGCCCCTTCTTTCTCCTTCCCTCCTGTCATAATTGCCGTCTCGCTTGCTTCTGTTTTTCTATCCCTCGTGCTTACTTTCCCATGGCCTCGCTCGTTGAGTCTCTCGTCTCTCTCGCACTCTCTGCTAGCACTCTCTTTTCCTTTTACTCTACCTTTCGCTCTACAATTCTCTCAACTCTATATTTTAATTTTCCCCTTTTTTATAGTGTTTCTTTTCTAATTATTATTTTCTCCATCACCAATGTTCTCCGCCTCTCTGTGGCTTTCTCCATCCTTTGTGCTCACGAGGGTCTTGTAGTGTCCTGCTGGACATGTTCTAGTGTTTTGCCAGCCTCTCTGCTGAGGGCTGGCCTCCCACCTACACCCCACACCCACCCAACACAGGCGTCACTGGTCAGGTGGCCCTGGCAATAAAAAGGGCCGGGCGCAGGTGCCCAGAGCCAGTTATACCTACTAAGCACCACTAAGCACCAGTGTCGTGTTGTCCATTTTAGTAGCATGGGGGCCTAGGACCCCAACACTACAGGTCTCACAGTTGGCCTGAGCGGGCGGAGTCCACTGCGTGGTCAACTCTCATGTTATGCATGTGCGAGGGCCCCTGTGGCAGAGGGCGAGTTTTGAATGTCCCCCAGTGTTGACCCTTCTCTATGTCACTCTATCACGGTGGTAACAGAATATGGGAGAGGACATTTCGATTTCCTGTCCAATCACGGTTCTGGAATCTCCCTCCTTGGTGTTGGGGCCATAGGCCGATGCTTACGCGGTTCTTGCCAGGAGGGCAACCCAGGCACCTGCAGCCCCTGCGGCGCAGCTCCCCAAAACCTTCAAGGGGCCCCACAACTTCCGAGGGGGAGCGGGGTATTCACCCAATGAATATCTGTGAGATATGGGACAGCTAGGCAGCACTTATCAAAACCTGCAGAGGGCCTATCATTTTGTATTGGGTTTATGAGCCACACCAGCTGTGGCTGTCAGGAGCTGAACACAGCCCAAAATCCACCCATGTCCTCCCCTCACACATTGAGCGTAGCACAGGCACGCTCACACAACTTGTGGTTTTGTTCCCCATCTCAGCGGCTCTGCTATCAGCACTTCCGTGGTTTCAGCCTACATTCTGTTAAATCACTCGAATTTAGACATTCATCACAGTTTGGACAGGTTTGGACTTGTTCCACTGGCGTACGAAGAACAAGGAGGTTATGACGTTTAATGTTCCACAAACAGTGCGGCCGCACCGTCCTCTGGAGGACCAGGGAGACATTTTGGATAGCAGTAACGATAAAAAGCGTGTGCTTGCATATAGATCGCGTTTCTCATTATAAATATGTAAATGGATTTAATTGACGAAAGAAATATCAAATTGTGGCGATGATAGAAATGCCCCTGATTGCCAAAGCGATGAATTTAGTCATTTACCAGCTAAACACGTGAGAGGGAACTCTGTAGGTTCCCAGCAGATGGGCTTAATCAGTGGTCGGTGGATCGGAGAGCGCCCGGACCTTCACAGGCAGCCTTCCCTCTCCCCAGCGCCCGCAGCCGAGCCCCCCAGTCAGCAAAGCTCGTTGTTTCTGACAGGGAGTATTGACTCTGGAACTACCTCAGTGGAGCAGGGAGAAGAAACTTGTAGCGCTGCCAACATCTGAGAGCTGTTAAAGAGGGTGGGCGAGGCTTACATGCCCTGGTGGGGATCCGTCTCAAATCATGCGCGTTCTACCAACATGAGACCTTGGCTGGCCTGTCTTTATTTACATGGGTAGGGCTTCAGTGCTCTAGCTGGCCTGTGATCTGATTGGTCTGTTGTCAGGCTGGTCTGTGATCTGATTGGTCAGTGTCCAGGCTAGGTGATGTTCATGCTGGCCAGAGATAAGGCTAGTCTGTACCAGGGCTGGTCGATGTTCATGGAGGGCGGTGCTTAGACAGGTCAACACCCAGTTTGGTCTGTTTCAGTTGGATCATTTAGTATATGCCAGTCTGTACTCATACTGGTCATTGCCAGACTGCTCAGTGTTCAAGTTGGTTTGAGCCTTGGCTGGTCCATATTTTCGGGGGTTGCTGCTTAGGCTAGTCTGAACCCAATTGGATCAGTGCTTATGGTGGTCAGTTTGCAGGATTATAAGAGTCCAGTTTAGTTAGGGATTATGCTGGTCTGTGGTCCAGCGAGTCATTATACTGGGGGTAGGGCATGGCAAAACTCAGGGATACACGCGGGTGTACGGCGTCCACCCACTATTTTTACAGGGTGGACGCCATTCGTCCACCCTGCCAAGAAGTTGGGCCAAACTGCAAAATATGCTGAACTCGTCCCGGTGAAATTTTCAAACACCGGGACACATTCACCAGTGCCTGCACGTTGTTTGCTTTCTATCTCAGCAGCAACATGCAGCAGGGAAGAGTCTTTATTACTTCAGAATCCAGCTCATCCCATAACAAAGGCCGAATTTATATGGTATTTGGCCTCCTTTTGTTGGAGAATCCTGGCTGAGAGCTGACAGTAGCCTAACACCTAGGCCTAAGTGCAGTGGCAGGGGAAACAAAAGCATACAGCCTTTTAGCACTTCACAGGTGCTCAAGAGGGGCATGATTTTGACTTTGTTTAGACCCTGTATGTGAGATTTGCATGCACTGTAAGAATGTGAGATGTGTTGCTCTGTCCCAGTATTTACACAAAATAAAAATGTAAATACCACTTACTTTGTATTTGTTTTATAGCGCTATTTATCCAAATGCAGGGTGTCAAAGTGCTTTAAATAACCTCTACAGGATATGTTATAGAAGACAATGGGTGTTAATAGGTGTTGGAGTCACATATCCTTCATTGCTCACTGTGCTATATTGGAAGGATTACAATGCAACTGCAAGTAACAAAAGGATCTCTGGTTAAAAGCAGTAACTTACTTACCCATTTGGATAAAATAAAAATCTTTTATTAGTACATTACATGATGTGCTTTGCATGAGACATATGAACCCTGTATGCTACTTTGAGTCAAAACTGGGATGAGACAAAACACAGATCTTTCCAGCAAATGCGTTAACCACTAGGGTTATCTTACTGTTATTACTGTTCCCTCATATTTACTGGAAACACTAAGAACTCTGCAGTAGGTGCATTAACTGGCCATAAGATATTTTTAAATTCAGACTTTGCAACCAATGAAGCAGAACCGATTTAGTGTCATGTTTCTGCTTGTTGCCAATTTCTTTGTGACATAAAAAAATAAAATGTATACTTTGAGGCCCAGATTTTGCGCCTGGGTTGGATCTCCTTTCTGGCACAACCCTGATGCAAAATCTATTTTGGGATCTACAGTGCTACAGAAATCCAGTTTATGTGGCTTTGTAAAAAAAAAAAAATAAGAAAACAGGTAGTACATTGCCCTGCTTTGCGTTATCTTGCATCAAGTAGGAGTTACATAGGTGGTGCTTGGGCATTCCCGTGCATTCACCCATGTATTTTGAAGCAAACCCATATTTACAAAGGCTTGTAAACATAGACTTGCACCAAACTGGTGAGTCTACCTGAGGCTGACGTAAAATATTCTTATTTCTCCTTGTTATTTTCTTTTTGCATGTATGCTGCATTATGTAGCACACATACAAAGAGGAAATAACCTTATAGAGGAACTTTTGTGTGTTTTTGTAAAAAAAAAAGAAAACTAACACAAAGCAGCACGTTGCACTGCCTTGCCTTACAGTGTCCGGTTGGCATTACATGGGTGGTGCACAGATGTTCCCATACATCCACTCATGTATTTTGTGTAAATAAAGTATAGACAGTCTTCTTAAATCAGGCACACTTGCTTTCCATGTGTCAGCTCGTTAGTTTCACCTCCTTGCCAAAAGACTGTGGCTATTGCTCATTTATGTGAGGCGACATTCCATTTAGACCCCACTTGTGAGTTCAAGTCTTAGAAAGAAGAAGTTTTAGAAAGTCAAAGTGCTTCCATGCCATAGCTTACTCGTGCTTGCTGGAGTGGAAGTCCGGAGTGCTATGGCATGTATCAGCAGTCCGGTGGTGAGCAAAAGTCAGGATGCTACATTAGAGGTGCTCCTCCGTTTATGCAGTAAGCCTCTGTGAATCCTAGAGCAGGTCTTAGGTCCTCCTAGATTGTTGGGTAGTTGAATCAATGCTCCACCTCCATGGGTACTGGCTTGCTTCTCCTTCACAGCTGCATGTGCTCCAAGGCTACAGCCCTCTCACTTCACCATGGCCTCCTCCTGGCATACGGGGTATGTAACACTGCACACAGGAAACGGTCCCTTTGTGTCAAAGCTTTGCACAGGGCAATAGCCCTACTCATGAAAGAGCAATGCACCATGGCGACAGCCCTTAATCATGACCATGGCCCCAACCTGGCATTCAGAGGGCATGAGCAGCACACAGATTTTCTGCGTTAATTTTGGCAAACTCAGCTATTAAATGAACATCTCTTTATTTCTCCTATTTAACATCAAAGGTTAATGTTTTGTCTTTAATTTGTGGCGCATGAGATTAGACTGTGCCTGGTGGCAGAAGCAACACGAAAATAAATCAAGTGTCAAGTGCATCCTATATGTGGCCTTGATTCTTCTTATACATGGTGCAACATCACAGCCTAGTAAATCAAACACAAGAGAGAGATTTGCCTAGGATCACACAATGGGGTCAAGTGGGGAAGCCGGGATCAATCACAGGCTTTCTGCTTTCACATTCTTCATTTCAGCCATTAATGAACATCTCTCCTTTTTTAATTCTCTAGGAGTATCTAAATCCGTCACGCCACAACAAAAAAGATTTCCAAACATTTGAAATTATGTGTTTTATTTACCAGTTCCAGTCACTAAATATTCAAGAGCTCTTTTCCTTGAAAGGAAGACAAGTTGCTTATTTGTAGCTCTGGGAATCTGAGAGAGGTGGATGTGGCATCGTTAAATTTTGTCAAGTTGTTAACCTGCATTGTTATCCAGCCGGGGTATAGATGGCCTTGATTGTTGCCCTTCTCTCACCTACCTACTGCAGAGACGCTGCAAAGTTTGTGATGTACCATGTTATAATACAATAACACAGGGTAGATTTGTTGTTATGATGCTGTTAGATCTGGGAAGCTGATGTAATTCAGCTCTGCTACCTATGAAATGAAAGCTCATGTGTGCTTACTTAGCGCCAGCTCCTTCAGGAAGATGTTAATGTTAATAGGTGAGCCCACAGCTCAGTGTTACTATAAACAAGTAGGTAGAGTAGACCGTCTCCAGTGCATTTTTGGCAGTGTAATAAGTCAAGGACTTGCCAAGTTCTTACTAGTGAGTGTAGTCTAGTGTAGATTACTGGCCATAGTTTGTGGTGTCTCTCGCTGTTCCTACATCCTCGTACGTGGGTAGTTTTTCTATGTAAACTAGCAATATTTCCTTGTGAAGACCAATATTTTCTTTAAAGTGTTAGCTGAGCCTGGAATAGCCTCTGTTTTTTTCTTGTGAATTACCTTTGTCACTATTTCCTTCCTTCGATACTGGTTAGGTTACACTTATTTTAATGTCGAGTTTATACTGCTTACTTTGACATTTATGGTGTATTCCATATTGGGTATTCTGGTTGTACTGATTTCAGGGTAATATGTTAGGTTATCCTGGTGAATGTAAAGGTGGTTTGGAGATAGTTATAGCAACTATAAGAACATGAGAGATTTCTGCTGCTAAATGTGGATGTGATATTTTTGGGGGGCAGTGTGTAATATGTAAAAATGTAAATGCAGAGCCCCAAACCTTTTTTTATGTTCCTATTGCTAAATGCCAAGGTTGTCACAATCTTTTCCTTTCACTACACTACACTTGTTTATTCTTTCTGGTTCTTTTTTTCATATTTTTTTTGTCTTCTGCATTGTTTCCCTATCTCTCTTTCTCCTTTCTTCCCTTTTGTGTTTTTTCTATCTTGCTTTGGGTCAAAGTCTGTTGGTGAAAAATGAGCCCCAATCTCTTAAAATGAGTGCAGGTGCCCACCGCAGACACATTGGGTGATGGGTAGGACTGAGTGAGCATACTTTGCATAGGAGAGCAGTCTCACCTCTGTAGAATGCAGGCAGCTAAAGCAATCACAAATTCATGAAAATGTGCTGTATGTGGACTATTATGCCTAGTAAGTAGGCTAGCGACAGAGATAGTTTGTTCAACACTTGGGTACAGGAAGCTTTATGCTGACAAATGGCAACATTGGTTTATGTGTAGCTTACAAAAGTGTGAGTCATCTGCCTAAATCAGGAGCGCTTGGGTGTATACTCTTAATACTCTCACATGTACTCATGATAGACCTGCTAAACATATGTGTGAGGTCTTAAGATCTGATGTCACTTCTTATGATGCAATTTCCTGTAAAGTCGTGGTTTGTATTTCATTTCCTCTGATGTCACTTCCTGTGAGGCAATGCACAATGTCACAGGCCTTGATGTCATGCTCCATGATGGCACAGACCATGATGTCAATGGCATAATGCCTAACTTGGTTAGTCCCCTTTTTTTTTTTTAGGACTTGTGCACTGGGGTAAGTGGAGGGCAGTCAGTGCAAGGTTTGCAGCAAAAGACTTCCTTAGATTGTGCAATATGCAAACTATATTTTATGAGGAAACCTTACCCACATTATCTTTGTTGAACATTTGCAAAATGTTCAGTCTTATGTGTTCTCTAGTGTTAAGTTACTGAGGGATTTCATTTTATTCAGTTTCGCCGTGGGAGATTTTTTTTGGCAAATGATATTGGAAACAATGCTGAAGCTACTCATGTGGTATATCTGTGTTGCTCTGAGTGAGAGGTTCTGTATCATGGTGAATGCTTTTGGGAGCATCCTGGTAACCGACTTCATCACATAGCTATATGGTGCTGGATGGTGATCTGATGCACTGTGTATGGTTCTGTTTGGGTTTTAGACCGTCCTACAGGAGTGAAGGAAAGAATGCAAACTTTACATTACTTTGCAAACACTCTACTTTGGAGGCCCTCACTCTCTTCAGACATCAAGGAATTCAAAATGCAGCAGTTAGATAACTCTCCCAGTTATGCCTATGTAGCCACGTTACAGCATCCGCATGAGTGCTTCCCTGTCTGTCTCTAGCTTATCCTTCAAGGATTTCTACATTGCCCGATGGGCTACCTATACTAAGGTCCATCGTAAATTACAGTAGGTTCGAAGATAGTAGTGGTATAGAACTCTCGCTCTTTACTGTCACCCTGTTGACCCTCCCACCCTACAAGGAGTCAGCTTTGATAGTACATCCTTCAATGAACGGTCAGCAAAGTGGTCGAAATACCTCCTGACAAAGACCGGAATCTTTCAAAATCATCTGGACTTCAGGAACGAGGTAATTAAAGACCTGACTGACGCCGAACTAATGATTCTGGTCTCAACGACGAACAAGAAGAACGGATTTCCCACACAAAGAGGATATGTGCACAGATGACTCAGAATCAGGACCCAGGACCACATCTCTCACACAAGGATGGTAAGCACGACCATGTACACGTTTATCTCACACTCCCTTTCAGGACACCTGGTCAATAAGCGCAGCCACACAATACAAGTAAATCCATCAGCCATAACCCCATGATACCTCCAACAAGTGCCAAACAAGCAACCCACAGCCTTCCAGTCTGCACTGCACACTCAGCAGCAAAAGAACATAAAAAGTTCCACTTTGGTCACCACTCATTACACCAAACACCTCCCATAAACCCACACTGACCCAACCAAGCCCAAACTGCTGAGCAACCAGCTATCCGCCACCAAAGCCCTTGGATGCCTCATGAGGGGTACGAAGGCCTAGATCAATGTAACAACACTGCGATAACTTGCAATAAATTCCTCGGTAACATTTAGGCCCATATTTATACTTTTTGACGCTAAACTGCGCTAACGCAGTTTAGCGTCAAAAAATTTTGCGCCGTCTAACGCCATTCTGAAGCGCCATGCGGGCGCCGTATTTATGGAATGGCGTTAGCCGGCGCAAGCAGACCGGCGCTGCCTGGTGTGCGTGGAAAAAAACCACGTAGACCAGGCAGCGCCGGCGTTGGGCAAAAATGACGTTAGGGCGTCTTAAAATGGGGCAAGTCAGGTTGAGGCAAAAAAATCGTCTTAACCCGACTTGCGCCATTTTTTAACGACGCCCATCCCCCATCAACATGACTCCTATCATTGTAAAGATAGGAGTCATGCCCCCTTGCCCAATGGCCATGCCCAGGGGACTTCTGTCCCCTGGGCATGGTCATTGGGCATAGTGGCATGTAGGGGGGCACAAATCAGGCCCCCCTATGCCAAAAAAAATTATTAGAAAAAAAAAAAAATACTTACCTGAACTTACCTGAATGTCCCTGGGGTGGGTCCCTCCAGCCTTGGGTGTCCTCCTGGGGTGGGCAAGGGTGGCAGGGGGGGTCCCTGGGGGCAGGGGAGGGCACTCTGGGCTCATTTTGAGCCCACTTGTCCCTTAACGCCATGCCTGACCCAGGCGTTAAAAAGCGGCGCAAATGCGCCGTTTTTAGCCACGCCCACTCCCGGGCGTCTCTTTTGCCCGGGAGTATAAATACCACGTAAAGGCCTGGGAGTCATTTTTTAAGACGGGAACGCCTCCCTTGCATATCATTAACGCAAGGAAGGGGTTCACGCTAAAAAATGACGCACATTCCGGGAACTTTGGCGCTAGACGCCTCTAACGCCATAGTATAAATATGGCGTTAGTTGGCGTTAGTTTAGCGTCGAATTTGCGTCGAAAAAAACGACGCAAATTCGGCGCAAACGGAGTATAAATACGGGCCTTAATTTTGACGTGTGTTGTAGAAAAACTGTTAAAACCCTGTGAGCTTTTTTATATGTTGAAAGGGAAGATTAAATATTTGGTCAGCCTGCCCTGGCTAGCCAGCTCTGTAATGGAATGGATGCGTATCTTACTCAATTTTTAATTACAAAGTTAACTCGTGTCCATCACGCAGCACGAAATGGGAAATTATTTCAAAATGAAATTCTCCCCTACTTACACAACCTGTTAGGAAAGACCTGGTGCCCATATATATACTTTTTAACGCCGCACTTGCGTCATTTTCTGACGCAAAAGTGGCGCAAACATACAAAATATAAATGTACGTTTGCGCCGCTTTTGCGTCAAACAATGACGAAAAGCGGCGTTAAAAAAGTATAAATATGGGCCTTGTTGTTTGAACCCTTGGACAGCATCAGAGTCCATACTCTCGATAAGGCGGACGTGCCACCCATGCCGCCGTGCGGAGTTCACACACCCCGCGCACAGCCATGTGGACCCCTCTCATCTTCTAATCCCAAAAGCGACTCTGAACTCTGCCACGCTAATGCTCCCCAAGTATTTCCCTTGAAAGGCGTTAAGCGGCTCGCAGACATCAGCCAGGGAGGCTGCATGTCCAAGGGGACGGGGGCGAAACAGAGCCTCCATTGTTCCCAGTCTGTGGAGGTGAAGAGAGGAATCCGTCTGTGCCAGAACTGCAGAAATGAACCTTGTATTTCTGACATAATCCAATTAATCTCAGTCAGCTAAAATTAGGTGTACAAGTGGCTGCTCATTCCAAAGTCTACCGGCGCTGTTCCAGGACCTGAGATCAGAAGAAACTCATCTCTCCTATAGAAAAAAAAAACACTGTAATTTTGCAGCAGGGGATGACCTAATTATATGGCAAGGTTTATTAAATTATGTGGCAAGAAAAGTCAAATTATGCAGTATAATGCGGCACATTTTGTGATAGTGTGGCCTCAATATTTTGACATTTTTACACGTTACCGCTTTCTCGACAAATGTTTCACTTCATTAGTATCCATCTTGTCACTTAAATGCAGCAATATAGAAAAAACAAAATCACCAGTCAGCCTTTGTGAAGGACCTTCCACTGTGCTCCAACATATTGCCACATTTTTAGTAACTATTGATCCGTGTGAGTAGAAACTTTTTTTGTTGCAATCTGCAGATTATGCAGCAGAATCCGGTTTATATGGAAAATGTGGTAAATTCTTAGTTATGCAGAAACCCGGTGATGCTGCACCCGCCAAATTGCATAATCTCAGTGGCCCTGAATATAGGCAGTGATATAAACTGTTAACATCCCCGGATATGCACAGCGCCGAACAACAGCACTGCTAGTACGCACAGTACTAGCACATTCAACAGCATGCAGCACGGCACCACATTCATGGGTTGCACTTTTACTTACACTAATGCTGGAAAATAAACAACTGCAGCAGGGTAAAACAGCTGCGCCTAGCTTAATGGCGGGGCAGTGCACAAGTAAGCACTGCACACCAACACACAGCAGAGAGTTCATCATTGAGGATAATGCTCTGTACAGAGAAATTCATTGCAGAAAAACACTGAATGGAAGAGCAATGATACTATGAAACCCAGCAAATCACTGCAAACTCAAGCAATAAAAACACTACAAAGAAAAGCGGAGCTCTGCAAAGCGCTATAAAAACAAAAGTCAGCATAAAAAACTGCACAACCAAACTCAGCAGATCATTGCAACGCCGAGCAAGGAAAACGAGAAAGCCAACAATGCAAAGTATTGCACAGACAACATAAATTAATAGATAAAAACACTGCATAGCTTACCTGTTTTTATCTACGGGGTAACATGCTGCACAATCAAATTCAACACAGCAAGCACTGCCTAGTAAATTACTTAACAGCCAAGCCAAGAAAATATCGCACACCTAAATGTAATGCAGCAAAGAACATCATATCAAAAAGAGCACCAACATGCTCTGCAGAACCATTCTCAGCACTGCAATTGAATGCAAGGCAGAGACCAACTCAGCTGGCCAGGGCACTATAGAGTAAAGCATAGGAAAGATAAACACAGCAAAGAAAAGCATTGCATGGAAAGACATTCCACAGATAATGTAAGCACAACCTTGAAAACCATATTAAATAAGCAAAGCACTGCATAACAGAACTACACTATCAAGCAAAGCAAATCGCTTCGAAAAGCACAGGACAGTATAACGAGGAGATTTATGACAAAGCAAAGCTCTACAGTGCTCAGGACAGAGGAGTCTGGCACTTTCCACAGGCTCATACTGGATAGATTAAAGGATTTCTAAACAAAAGATGGATTAGCCCTGCAGGACAAAGCAGCGATACATATTAAAACAATGCACAACCTACCCCCAGGACTGAAAGGCACATCACTGTGGTGCTTACCAGTGCACATGCAAGCAAGAAAATCAACAGCGAATCATTGAAAATGAAAGTTCAACAAGACTAAGCTTTTCGCAACACAAGTCAGACGAACCAATAGATGTAAAGTACTTCCTAGTTAAGCACTCAAGCTCAAGAGAGCAAAAAAACACCGGCATAATTAAGTGGAAAATGGTAAAGAAGTGACTACACGAGTTCAAGAGGCCAAGGCCTATATTCTCAAACTCAAGAAACATGCACCACAGACTAAGACAGAAGACCAAATCACTGCCTACCCACAGGGCCGTAGCTGCGGGGGGTCGGGGTGGGGGGAGTGCTACATCCCTCTATAAATGCATTTTCTGATCAATAGTTTGGGACTGATGCTTTCAGTAGGGTATGGCAAGATGTCTGCAGGATTTCACCAATAGTTTTCACATACATTCAGACAAAAAAGCACGCACTCTCTCTCACTCTCAGTATTTAAAGTCATCAAAAATATTGGTCATTTTACAAAGTATTGTGTTTTACCCCACTTGGTACCCCTACCATTCCACATTCCTCTCTCTCTTTCTACTTTACTGCCCCTTAGGCCCCTTCCATACACTCTGCTTGCCATATAATGTATTTGAACATTATATGACAGCCTGATTGTTGGGAAATCTGAAGCTCACACCCCTCCAATCTTATTGACCAAGCTACCTCCCTGCCTATCTAAAGTCAAAATTATAAATCACTCTACTGCAGCCCTGGTGAGCACAACATAGAGTTGCTTTAGTATTTGCACCTCAAGGAGCAGTAGGATAAAACATGTACAGGAAAGCACTGCATGGCAATCCTAGAAGAGTAAAGCACAACAAAGCATTGGGCAACAACGCTCCCATAAGAAAGCTTTCAGCACCAAGGGTCTGAGCAACAAACATATAAAGAGTCTCGCAAGTGAGACGCATGCGCTAGCGCATGCACTCGCAGGCTCGACCCTAAACATGACAGGAAAGAAAACCTTAGCAGAACAAAGCAATACACAGTAAAACACAGCAGAGCACAGCTACGTTCATTTGGAATTTTAATAAATAAACAAGTATAGAATAGAAAAGTACTTCAAACCAATCACTGCATATCCTTCCAGACAAAAAAAACCTATAACTGCATAGGTAACCATTGAGCACAGAAGATCTGAAGAGCAAAGGGCTGCACAGCCACACTCAGCACAATCAATTGAAGCAAGATGAGATGCTAAATGTAGCAGCTATAAGTACTGAATGGAAGCACTCAGCAGAGAAAACACTAAAGGACATATTCACAAGAAAGTGGTGCATCAGCTCTTATGTACCACTTTTCTTGCACCATTCTGAGCCCCATAACGTCACCACAGTAGCGCTGTATTTACTATACAACGCACTATGGAGCATGTTAGCACAATAGCGCCCATTATTTATGATGCTTCACTTTGCTGGATTAGTGTCATAAATAATGGCACCAGTCCAGCAAAGCACAGGGATGCCCATAGGTTATTATGGGAGCATCACTTTAATGCCAGCCCTGAGCAAGTGTTAAAAATGACCCAAAAAATGGAGCAGTCAATTCTTGTAAATTTCACTGCGCCATGTTTTTTGAGCCTCCCTGCATGGGAATGCCCCTTTCCATGCATTATACCTGGTGCAGTATAATGCGGCACAACATTGCACCACTTTGTAAAGATGGCACACGGTGGGGGCCTCCTTAAAGCCTCCTTAGTGTAAAAAATGACGCTAGGGCAGCAAGGAGGTGCAAGGGGCTTGTAAATATGCCCCTCAATAACAAGGAATGCATTGCATCTGCAAGCGTTAGATAGTTGAGGTCAAAAGGACAAAGTACTGCCAGGTTTAGTTGAGTAAAAAAACTGCCCAGCAGAAAACCACTTAGACTGCAGCACTACTCTATGAAAAGCAGCACAGGAAACCCTGGCATATGCGTAGACAATACTGAACAGATCACCAAGTAAACTTCACTTCGGTGGAGCAAATCACCAAACAACAATGGACTATTCAACATATATGAGTAGATTACTGTGCAAATGTGGCGTCTTGGTTACCAATAGCGTGAGGGTGGATTGGTTTAGGCTCAGCACTTCTAACATGATTCGGAGTGAAGAGGTCTGGTACAAAGTGGAACCAATGGCTTCTTCAATGCCTCTTTGATTTCCATGAGCAGTGCACAGGTCCTCAAAGATGATGGAGAGGCACAAGTAAATGGACAATGTGCTCAAACAAAGTGATACACACTTGTAAAATAAAAATAAGACCTGAATGATTCTAAAAATAACATTAAAAAAATTGAGACCAAGTCTTTCTATTTACATAGTAAATCATTTTCTCCTGAGAAATAGCAAATTGATGCGTTTAGAGGATGCTGCTCAGTGTGTATATGAGGAGTTAGAGATCACATCGTAAGTGTTGCATGTTCTTCAATGGTTTATTTGAGAACTTGAGAACCATGAGAGTTCTTCGCTTTCGTATAAGTGCTCTGAAGTGGGGTGAATGATGATGTCGGCTTAAGGCTACCTAGTTCAGGTGCCCTATATTCTAGTCTGACTTGCTCGTCGATTATGTAGAAACGCTCAAACATTTTAAAGGTGTGCCAAAGAGTTTTCACACTTGGGTCTCCATATTGCATATTGAACAGTTGTGATACTTACATTTTCAGAAATGTTCTTTAGCAGGGAAGCTGAATACAGCATTTCGTTACAAGCACATTTTTTCTGCAAGTACCTCTTTTGGCAATCTTTTACAGGAACTAACCATTGCACCCTATCATTTCCCAAAGTTCTCCATGCAGCTCTTTATCCGTACAACTTCTCAATCAGCAATCACATGCAAAGTCACATATTTCTGCAACAGACAAAAGTTCCTTTCACCCGGCTCATCAAGCCCAGCAACACAGTCAGGGAGAGTATGGAAAGCCGTAGACTGAATACCAATGATCCATTAAGCCACAACATGAATTTCTAGCTGATGTCTTTCTGAGGATCAGCTGGTGGTCTTTGATGTGCCATCAAAAGTCCTAAGGATTAAGCTTCAGTCTACTAAACGCAGAGTTCAGCTCCACTCCAGGGATTAATGAGTCCACTCCAGAACTCACAATTGTATAGTAAAAAGAGGGTCAAGTCGGAGATTTCTATAATTACAATTATACTAATTTCTCCTGGGATGACAGAGAGTGACAATTGAGTTCACCGCAAACTCCCCACTTAACCTCTGGGTAGTCCAAACAAAAGTATGTCCGTCTGATCTCCACATTGTATCACTAAGCTCAGACTCTTCATGGGGGGATAGAGTCCAGGCTAAACTCTCTCCACCAGAGGGGCCTTCCACAGCTTTTCATAGAGTAGAACAGAGTGCTATCAGGCCATAGGACGTGGCCTTAATTATCTACAACTCAAGAGGTTCTGAACAGGCAATTCATTAGAAAAATATTTTTAGGTTTTAAAAAAAGGAGACATGAAAACCATAGAAAATTGTGGTAAAGAATTTGCATTGATTTGATTTTTATTTGTTAAGTTAGCCCGTCATGGGATGAGGCATACACTGAAAGACACAATTCTTTTCCCAAGTACCAGCTCTGACAAAACATTATATTCCCATTCAAGAATTTCTACACTCAGCAGCTTGCCAAATCGCAGGAGTGGCAAAATCTGACCACTTCAGACCTCTCCTTAAAAAAACTGTGCTGACTCACCCAGAAGCATAGATCACCCTTAGAGCTTGTGTCCTTCACTTCAGGCCTCAAAAAGTCGGTCAGTATGCAGTACTTATATGATGAAAATAATTTATCATTAGCGGTAGGATCTAAATAATCATAAAATAAGTTGGATCTCAACAATTTCATTCTGAACATAACAAGCATTGGCAAAGCAGATGGGTCAGGCTTTTGTGTTGAGTTATTCTCTTTGCCAAAGTTTGCGTTCAATGAGTACCTTTTTTTAAAGTCTAACTAAACCCATTCCAAGGAGGCCTTATGAGCGTGTACATGCATGTAAATGTGCACCCTGACTTTTTTTTAATGTATTTTTGTATATTTTGTCAAACACATGTAAAATGGCAATATGTATGTACAGCATGTGCATGCAGAAGCAGGCATCTTGGTTTTTGTCATAAAATCTAACAAAAACGATTTCAGGATAGCCACCTGTGTATGTGCATGCAGGTGTCCACGTAGTAAGCCATCTTTGAAAGGCTTTTAGTATAGTATAACAATAAGCACAACAAGATGTACACCTGTGAATGCACATGCATACTTATGCACATGCATGCATATGCACATGCACAGATGGGAACCACCTGCATGGCCCTCACAGGATGTGATGCACTACAAGAGGAAGCAAATGCCCAATAACAATGTCTGTGGAGCTGAAGGTCCTCATGAAATTAACAAAAATAAGGAAAAATTGTATTTATTAACAAGCACTGCCAAAGCCAGAAGCTCTGGCCTATGCAAGAGCTACTAGCTTTGCCAATGTGTTTTAGCCATGCTGTGCTCAAGCGTGGCTGCTGCTCAGCATTGCTAAAAGTTAGTGATGTGTAGGAGAGTGGCACGGAGTCTTGTAAAGTGGAATGGTGAAGAGTGGAGTAGAGTGTTGTAGTGTGGAGTGGCACCGAGTGTCATGTATTGGAGTGGCATAGCAACCTCGGAAGACAGTGCCTGCATTTGACCACGGTCCTTGAATGCAGAGCAAATGTGATGAGAGAAGAACAAGATTTATAGGCCTGTTTACAGCAAGAGAGCACTCTGAAGGATACTACAAAGAAGGTTTGACAATGTAAGGTACAAACACAAGCTGGAGAGCTTAAAACAAACAACACCCGCAAATGGAAAGCAAGAAAATGTCAGTTACAAACCAACCACAAAGCCAATGGCAAGTAACAGGCAGAATGCATTGCTAGGTCAGCTTTCTGAATGTCCCAAGATGTCTTTAGAAAACCAGACAGCGCAGGTGTCTGGTAGGCTACAACCTAAAAAGGGCATATTGGCTGTTGAGTTCTAGGCACAGAAAGGGAGTACTTCTGAGGAACTTTTGCACACTGTAGACAAGAAACATGTCATCACTCACAGTGAGGAAAGCAAAGGGCAGAACTGGGCTGACCCAATGCTCCATGATGTATAATGTAGAAGTGGAAAGCAAAATATGAGTAACTCTGCAGCAAATCAGCGGATAAAGTGTGCTAAATGAAGACCTCTGACTGTAGGTAAGCATGTAGGCATATATCTATATGCATGTATTATTAATCCCTTCTTGTAAAATGATACATTTTGTAAGGCTGCAAAGATGTTTTTGTTGAGTAATAGCATGATTTGGTAGAGTGTGCCGTCTATCTTTGAATGCAAACACTCTGGTCCACTTGCAACTTCTTCTTTAAGTCCCCAGTTGTGCTTTGGTCAGTTGTTGGAATAAGAGGTAGTTGTGACTTCACATAAGTTCAATTTATAAATGTAATGTATGGCCCACTTTGTGATTGGTAGTCTACATGACTTAGTGAACGTCACAAGCTCAATGTTCTCTGAAATTTCTTTCATCTGCTCCTTCTTTTTGTCCTCCACCTACAAGTTGAAGATGCCCATGATTAATATCTTTTTATCTAAAGACAGCAGTGTGGACACCAAATAGAGGAACTTTGATGTGAAAGTGTTGCATCTATCCAGCGGCCAGCAATAGACAATTGCAAATAGTATTGAGTCTTTCTGGCTCCAAGCGTAACATATTGTTACATGTTCAAATTAACTATGCTCACATCACTCCAATCTTGAAGGAACTACATTGGATCATCAACATCATCTTTAATATAAGCTACAAAACTCCCAGGGCAATGAAAAACGACAAACCTGTTTACCTGGCTGAGAAAAAGACCACCTTAAGTAGTCAGGAACACGTTAGAAGCCAGGACAATGCCAGACTCAAAACAAAGATTCTAAAAAAAATCTAAATATAGACCATCTCCATCAATACTTTCAGGACCTAGAACAGGATCCTTATCAATACCAGAATGTGACCAAATAGTCTTCAGTTCAGAAAGAACCTGAAGTCTCATCTCTACAGAGAGCATCATGTCTTTAAATAATAGGATTAATCTAACATGATCATTCTTTATCATCAGAAATCATTTTCCATGAGCTTAACTCTGTTGCTAGCACTTATATAACAAGTACAAGGTACTCCACATATCCTTAAATAAGGAGCACCTGCCTTTTTTGTTGTCACCCTTCCCAGCTCACCTTTTCCCTTCGGTTTTCCTCCAAAACTATGGGCCTAATTTATACATGGGCGGGGGGGAAACTCTGTCGCAATGGCGACAGAGTTTCCCACCACACCAACATAATGGTCCACCTGCCTGGTTAAAATGCAGGTGGACAATAGTATGGCCATGGGTGTGACTACCGATTACCACCAGATGGAGTAAGGGCCGTTAAAGAATAGGCTATATGTCTGTCCTCCAAATTAGATTGGGTGGAAATGTAGCCATTTTGTTGTTGTCTATCACCGCCAGACAAACCTCGGTGGTAAGGGACTGTAAAAAAAAAAACGAAAAACCACCCTTTGGGCATTATCTTTTTCACTTTCAAAAAGAAAATCCCTCTTTGGTGCAAGGGTCCATCATGTTGACGGAGTCCTGAACCAAACTGTGAAAGCATTGACAGTGATTGCTGTGACTGCGGGTCCTGTCAATGCTTTCGGAAATTACCTCCTGCTTGTGGTTAATTTCTAAATCTGGTGAGATGGAGTAATTTACTCCATTGACCCGGCGGAGAAACAGCTATCCGGCAGGATCTAAATTAGTCCCCAGATGGCTTGGTAGCACTTACTTACTTAAAATCTCTGTTGATCGAGTGGAGTAGATTGACACTATCTTTGTCTGTCATTTTTGCATTTAACTTTGCATTTCCCTCTGTTTTATTTTTTCTGTGCCTCACCACAACAGAGGAGCAATATACATGTATTAAAGAAGATTCTCAAGAATCACTCTGAAAATAACAACTGTCATTTGTTGTACAGGGGACGGACATCCAGGGCCGTATTATACAAAGTGCCCCGGAGGCACAACTGACCTTTGTGCCTGTTTTGAGTGCCCCAGGTCACTCTGGTATTACAGAAGGGGCCGCAAACTCTTGTTCGGCCCCTTCTGTAATACAGATAGTGTCGGCACGCACTTGGCACAAGCGCTATCACCAGAAGGCGTTCCCTCATTTGCATGGGTCCACGCCCCCATGCAAATGAGGGAATCTCTTTGCCACTGTGCGGTTGCCATATTATAGATGTGGCGCAAAAGCAAAGAAACTGTCAGGAGATGCACCACAAAAAGGTGGCACACTGTCAGTGCGCCCATTGATGGCAGCCTGCAAGGAGATCTCTCACCCCTCTTAAAAAGACAGACGTGTTGCCCCCTGCATAGTAAACAAGCATTTGCAATGCAACGGGTCTCACGTTTGCTCATGTTAGAGCTGATCGTGTTGTAAACTCATAACCCGACTTTTCACCTATCGGCAAAAGTACATTTCTGTACGTAACCCGAAAAAGTGCAATTAACTATGTAAAGCGCTCAACTTCTGCCAAGCGAAATCACGCTAGTAAATTAGAGAAAAAGTAGTCCACGAGCCGGACAGAAAACAGCGAGCCTCGCATGTTTTCTGTACTTGGTCAATGCGCTCGAGGAGGGCTAGCCACCGGAAAAGGCATGACGTATGCATGCCTTAGACTAATGAAAGCAAGCAGATTTTAATAGGCAAGCCCACGAACCAATGAAAAACACGGACGTGACGTCGACAGGGCTCCGAGCCCTTTTTCTAAACACCAAAGCGTCTCGCTGCGATACGCATGCGCGAGCGCATGCAATGCAGGCTCGACCCTAAACATGGAGCGTCTGCTTTAAAACTGCTCTGTATTTCACTTGAAAGAGCTGAGGGCAGTGCGAGTTTGAGCCTGCCCAGAGGCCAATGCATTCAATCTAATACCCGGCATTCTTCTAACTCGTGCAGTACGCGCCTTTTGAAAGGTGCACCAGCAAGGTGCACCAACAACGACAATGCGCAGCACGTGTAAAAACAGGCCTTGGTCCTTTCCTGCACCAAGATAGCGCCACGATGGTGGAGGAAGGACTTGCATGTGTGTAAGAAAATGGAGAGTTTTAAACGGTGACAACCACTTTCTTTTAATTAGTTCCCCATATCACTAGGTACATCTTGGAATCGGAAGCCAAATCTGACTTAATACTGTGCACCCCCAGGCGGGATTTGTCACTGATTTCTCCCTGGCACTCAACTGGAGGTCTCATCTATTACATACAGTGTACATTAAGACCGCTGTAACTAAGGTATAAACTGTTGTTTTAAAGGCGTGTAGTTTTCCTTTTTTTGACGCGGGGCTAAAAATGTGTCGAGGGATTTTTCGCAGTTTTGAAGCACTTCTGCTTTGTTAATTACAGATTATGGAGTGAATTGTGGATACTAGAAATCACAACAAAAATAATGGGGATGAGGAGGATTAAAGGTCCAGTGTATACCCTCCAATGAATGTGACTATTAAAGCAATACACTGTTCCTAAATACTAGAAATCACAGCCTAATGTGTATAAAAAAATTAGTATAGGAGCCCAAAGTGTTTTTAGGAGTCCTCAGTTGAAGCTGTGGAATGTTGTGGCTCACGAACACGGAAGCTGCCTCACCTTGCTTCCCCTTCAAGAGGCCTTCTTCCACCATCCCACACTCCCTGTCTCTTTATTACACCCTGGCAGATGTTGTTTTTCATCCTTTCTTCCTCCTTTTGTCACTGTTTTCTTATCTATCTCTCCCTCATTCTTTGTTCTTTTTCTACCTTTCTCCCTCCTGCACAACGTCTGGTGACGAAAAATAAGTCCAAAAATTAATGGTGGGGCCCACCACTTCAACCACCTTATCACAAATTGAGTGCCGCTTGAAAGGCCTAGCAAATGAAAGCTGAGGTCAGGTACCTCTCGACATCCTTTCAAAGTAGCCAACACAAAGCCCCCGTTTGTGTAATGTTTGTAACTGGGCATCCGTATGAACCCCACCCTTGTGCACGTGCACAAAAGAGAACGGGGACTCTTTCCGAAATTCTCTTCTGCTATTCTGTACTGCCTTTCTGCAAATGCCTTTTTTTCATTCATTCCGAGGTACTGTTAATGAGGCATGTAGAAACATAGGCGGGAGGCCTTATTATGGCCAGGCTTCCCTGTACATAGCACAAGATGTTATTTCAAGGCCTTTACTGCCCCAGAAGTTAGTATTTCCTTCGGAAAGACTTAAATCAACAGAGCACCGTTCTACTGGCAGCCTTCTGGCAAATGTTCCCGACCAAGCTGTAATTACAGTCTTTCTTCTGAATCTGATTAAGAGGGCCCTAAGGGGCTCTGCTTAGCCAAGGCATTGCTCAGCTGCCCGAACGTGTCTTGAAAGATTCTAGGGGAGCTGTGGCAGATCTGGCACCTTGACTGGCATGGTGCAGTGGGAAGGGCAGTACAAGCTAAGAGAAGAATAAGAATTAGAAGTATTGGGGATCTACAGCGTAACTTGGGTATATACGGATGGGGTGGGGTGGGTTGGAGCCTAGGGAATGTCACAGCTGGCGGGGGAGGGGGTAGATGATAGCATTATCCTTTGGGAACAACAACAAGGAGATGGAGTGAATGCTTGAATTAATCTCAGCCATTGGCAATCTCTTGGGCTGCATTGCAGCCTATCATTTTTTGCCCTCCATGCCACTCTAGACAATTATTCCACCCATCAGCTTGTTGTTGCAGCAGATGTCCTAAGTGTATTAGGTATCCTCACATGTGGGTCCCAAGTTCACTGTGCCATAGGACTCAAATTACACCCTACCGACAAGCCCCAAGTTAGGCAAAACTGGCATGGATCTGCTTGTTGTCCTTTATGGAGAATGCCTCACTTGGCAATTTAGGATCGACTGTTCCCATGAGGAGCAGGAGAACAATCACCAGTGGCTGAGATTAATTAAACTGTTTCATCCGTCTCCTTGTTGTTGCATTATCCTGTGGGAGAAAAAGTCTTAACTCAGGCTTCAATTGCAAGTAGGACATGGGAGACCAGCAGCTCAGTATTTGGAAGGAGCCTGGGAGAGCTGCAGAAAGGCTTCAGGGGCTGACTGAGTGGCAGGAGCTTGGCTGTACTTGCCTCGGACAGTAACATCACAGCCTTAGGAGCTCACTGGCTGGCAGAAGCCTGGGAGAGCTGCTGCAAAGCTATTGGGGGTTCAGTGGTTGCTAGGGCTCTAAATGCACTCTCTGATAGACTTAAAGTTTAGAGCAGTGCCACTGCATGGATAACTTGGGACACCCAAGAAGGGAAGGGGCTGCAACAAGGCATAGGAAACTGAGACTGGTAGGATATCAGGTTTAGAGGAAGCAGGATGACGGTACCTAGTGGCTTCCAGATCCCTGGCTGGGGGTGGCCAGTGTATTTCGGGATAGGGAGATCACTGATTGGTAGGATCCCTGAGAGCCGGAAACATGGTTTGAATGGGTGGGGAAAGTTTTACTACTTTCACAAATGGAGCTTGATCGCAGGGTGTTCTTTGTGAGAAAATGTGGTGGGTTGTCTCTTTGACAGTCATTAACTCCTCGTAAATATCCCTTCACCTCCATCATTCTTTGTCACTGTTAAAGACAGGCTTGTGTTGAAATATCTGCCTTCAAATGACTCAGAAGAGTCCGTAGTCACCCTAGGATGCCAGCACGTGGCTCAAGCACAGTCCTGGTACATTCATACACTTTATGGTGCTCACGCATGAGTAGAGAGCTAAGCATTCCACTGCATCAGGATCAGTGTAGGTCATTGGCTGATCCAGGTCACTGGCTCTTGACAGAGAAATGTTGCAAGCATGTGGCCAACATACAGAGACAAGCAGATTGCTGGTTCGTGATACTTACCTCTACAGACCACTTGGTCAGAATACAGATGTGTGCAGGTCACAGGCTCACAATCACAAGTTGAATGGCTCACTATCCCAGAAGACAGAGACATGCAAGTTACTGGCATAGAGTAAACATCTTTACTGACCATTTGCTTAGCACACAGGGTAGTTGTGGACCTCTATTGGTACAGAGTTATGCAGGATACTAGACGCAGAGCTATGTACGTCTTTGATCATGCTACTGAGCAGTGCATCACTTACTTAATTCCCAAGCTGTGCGAGGAACTGAATGAAGATAAAGAGTTTACCGGTCCCTGTTTTAAGGGCAAACGTGAGATGATCACTGTCTCACGCTACAAAGCTTTGGAGTCCATTAGCCTAGTGTTATATCTGACATCTTTGGCATGGTATTCCTCCAGATGTTTTGCCTTCACTCTCTTATTTTGATGAACTTGCTTTTGTTGGCATTAGGACCTGCTAATCAGTGGCAAAGTGTTTGTGCTGTCTTCTTCAAACATAGTAAAATTGGCAGACACCCAATTGGCACATTTGATTGACTTATACGTTTCTAGTAAATGGCACTACACTTACTCAGGGCCTGTATGTTAAATGCTACAAATGGGCTGCAGCATAAATTGTGACATCCACGAAAGTAGCGCTGTAAAACATGCCGAAGACCTGCCACTGAAACCTGTAGTGCAGTTTTAACCTGCCATCTCAACCTGGCAAAATAAACCACTTGCCAGGCTTAAATCTTTATTTTTAGTACATATAAGTCTCCCCTAAGGTAGGCCCTAAATGCTCTTGGGGGAGGTTGCGTATTATTTGAAACGTAGAGCATATCTACTTAAGTTTTATATGTCCCGCCAGTGAAAAAACTCCTAAAGCCATTTTCACTGCTGCAATGCTGTCTCTCCCATAGACTAACAATAGGTCACCACATTACACTTAATTTGTGACAACTCTAGATTGGGAATAGACAGAGAAATGTTTCCATTCAAATTAATTGACATTTAAAATACCACTCTGTAATGAGGAGGTTGGACTATTCAGAAAATGCCACTTTTAGAATAGGCATTTTTCTTCCTAAACTGTGCCTTTATGTCAGTGTCCTGGGTCACATGACTGTGAGCAGCACTCCTGGTATGGGCTGAGTATTGCTTCCAGACGTTGAAACAAACATGCCTAGAAGAGAAGGGAGAGGGTCTTCATGACAGGATGGCTGGCGCTGAGGAGGAGCTGTGCCTTAGCCTGATTACATTTCAAAGGACTATGCCTGTAGCACACACAAAGAAATCTGGCACCAGGCCTTTCCTTGCCTTTTTCACACTCCACAGTTTGCAGCCAGGACAAGGAGAAGGGGTATAACTAACCAGAATCAAGTTTGGGGGTTGGCCAGTTAATTCTCCCACACAAAGGCTAGCACCAGATCTAAAAGTGGAACCTTCAGAATCTCATCAAAACACTCCTGGGCCAGTGGAAGATTCAGAAGAAGGACTGCCCTGCTAGCTGAAGAAGGATAATTGAACTCAGGCTCCTCAGGAGTGACTTTAAGGGTCAGTTGGCCAACCTTCTGTATGATCTAAAGGGACAGAACAAGCTTCTAGAGGCCTTCCTGCTACTTCCCAGCTGACCAGCACCAACCCTGCTGCTTGCCTCTTCAGGAATGACACCCAAGATGTGTCCACCAGATCCTGTACCCTTGGCTAGGATCAGTATGTTCTCCTCTTGAAGAAAAGTTGAAGATACTGATGTTTAAGGGCTGTCCACGACCACAAAGTGACCCCTTTCCACTGAGATTGACAGCCCATGATGGCTGCAAATGCAAAGCTCCAGCGGGACCTGCTCTTCATGCTGACAGCAACTATCTGCAATATCCACCAACATGAGGTTCTGTTGAGACCTGTCATTCATTCAAACAAAGACAGCCTGTGTCAACCACCAAAGCAAATCTCCAGCAATGACTGGCTCTTTGCGCTACAACAGCGGCTGACCGCGATGCCCGACTTGCTCCTTGTATCAACAACCTATTTGCAGCATCAATGCGAACAGCACTCTTTGCACAGATTTGAATAGATAACTCTTCAATGGGTTAAATCTGATCTAACCTGGGCTCACTGCAGTTGACCTGAACTTGTCACTTTTCCTTGGTCCAGGGCAACCAGATCACTGCAAGCGGGGCATTGTGCTTTTTGGTGCAATTTTCACCTAAACTTTTAAAAACTCATATCTCCAGTTCTACTGATTGTTTATTCTTGTTTTGTCCAAGTTTATTCATTGAATTTCACTCTTTTTTTCTAAACTGATTTGGGATTATTCTGTTCTTGTTTTATCATTTTCATACTGTGTGAGTGCTGCATAAATACTTTACACATTGCCTCTAAGTTAAGCTAACTGTTATTGTGACCTTTGTGTTTCTACCCTTGCACAGAATTTGTTTATTATTTGAGTGGGGGCTTCCACCCCTCTCAACTAATAACCCAATTGCTTTAACTGAAGATACAGAGGATTGTATGCCACAAAAGGGTACAGAGGTGTGCAGGTCACTGGATACCTAGCTAAGGCTAAGGCTACTGGCTAAGGATACAGAGCTTTGCAGGTCATTGGTTCCAGAGACACAGCGGTGAATAATTACTCAAGATACATATGCTGCACTCCTCTCTTACATTATTATGTTCTACTAAATGCTTGGGTATACTGATTCATATATTACGTGTGGGTGTTTAAAGAGAGTGGTCTCTCCATGAATAGCTACTCTGCTTTATTCAGCAAGTTGAACAGCATCAGCATGGATTATGTCATCAGTGAAGTCATCAATTATGTCATTTGAGATGCCACAAGCGATGTTATCAATTATATCATTGGACATTTCTTAAGTGATGGAATATGTGAGGTCATCAGCAGTGCATGAGGGGTGCAAGTCATAGTTAGTCAAAAGGGAGCAATTTGTCAACTCCACAAAAAGCATTTAATCATTTGCAGAGGTACTGGTATAGATCTTTTATCTTGCTAAGTATGCGGAACAAGAACCATCCACTGTACTGGTATCCAGGTCAAAAGGCCTCAAGGAAGCACTGTGCTCACGTTTGTGAATAATGGAGCTGCTACAATAATCAAAAGCTTGAGTGCAGTGTATGCTCGATGAAGGACCTATGCTACTACCTCTGCATGCCATTGGCTCTATATACAACTGTACAAGGCACTGTGCCAGGATACAGACACTGAACAATGAAGAGTAATGGTTTTGGATACAGAGCTGTGCAGTACACCACCACACAATGTTATGTATGATATTTTCCTGGGCTACAAATCTATGTGCATCACTTGCTCAGGCTGTAGAGCTGGTCGCTGGCCTAGAAGATCGAGCAGTGGAGGACACAGGTTGGTGCACAATTGTGCATGATGTAGGATTCATAGCTGCCAGGATCATTCACTCATAGGAAGACTTACAGTGCAGATCACTTGATCTACAAGAAAGACTCAGAGTATAAAGTTGTGCAGGTTACTGACTCAGGATACAGAGTTGAGTGGAACACTCAATTAATCAAGCAATCATGTATTTATTAACCAGAGCTTATCACTCAGAGGGTTTCAAGGCACTGTGGGGAGGGATGCAGATCAGTCGATCAGCAAGATCTTAAGGTACTTCCTGAACTGGATCAGCGAGGGGGATTGCCTGAGGTGGCGAGGCAGCGTGTTCCAGGTCTGTGCCACAAGGTAGGAGAAAGATCTTCCTCCAGCTGAGTTCTTATGGATCCTTGGGGTGGAGGTGAGGGCCAGCAGACCTGTCTGGTGGGCATGTAGTAGGTGAGGCAGTGGATGAGGTAGGCAGGTCCAATGTTGTGTAGGGCCTTGTATGCATGTGTGAGGAGGTTAAAGGTGATTCTTTTGTTGACCAGAAGTCAGTGGAGGTCTCTCAGGTGTGCAGTGATGTGGTTGTGGCAGGGGATGTCCACAATGAGTACAGCCTTGGCATTCTGGATTCTCTGAAATCTAGTTCGGAGATTCTTGGTGATGCTGGCATATAGGTGGTCATTCTGACCCTGGCGGTCTTTGACCGCCAGGGCGGAGGACCGCGGGAGCACCGCCGACAGGCCGGCGGTGCTCCAATGGGGATTCCGACCGCGGCGGTAAAGCCGCGGTCGGACCGGCACCACTGGCGGGGTCCCGCCAGTGTACCGCGGCCCCATTGAATCCTCCGCGGCGGCGCAGCTTGCTGCACCGCCGCGGGGATTCCGACCACCCCTACCGCCATCCAGATCCCGGCGGTCGGACCGCCGAGATCCGGATGGCGGTAGGGGGGGTCGCGGGGCCCCTGGGGGCCCCTGCAGTGCCCATGCCACTGGCATGGGCATTGCAGGGGCCCCCGTAAGAGGGCCCCTACATGTATTTCACTGTCTGCTGCGCAGACAGTGAAATACGCGACGGGTGCAACTGCACCCGTCGCACAGCTTCCACTCCGCCGGCTCGATTCCGAGCCGGCTTCATCGTGGAAGCCTCTTTCCCGCTGGGCTGGCTGGCGGTCTGAAGGCGACCGCCTGCCAGCCCAGCGGGAAAGTCAGAATTACCGCCGCGGTCTTTCGACCGCGGAACGGTAACCTGACGGCGGGACTTTGGCGGGCGGCCTCCGCCGCCCGCCAAGGTCAGAATGAGGGCCATAGTGTGTTGCCGTAGTTGAGCTTGCCGTAGTCGAGCTTGCTGCTGATGAGTGCCTGGAAGACTGTACTTCTTGCCTTGATGGGGATCCATTTGAAGATCTTTCGGAGCAGGCGAAGCGTGTGTAAGCATGATGTTGAGATGGCGTTGACATAGATAGATAGATAGATAGATAGATAGATAGATAGATAGATAGATAGATAGATAGATAGATAGATAGATAGATAGAAAGTGCTTTTGAAAAAACTAGTAGGGTACAATGTGGTGCAGAGCCCTGGATGCAAAGCTGTGTGGGCCATTGATTACGATACAGAGCTATGCATCTCACTTGCTCAGTAAATATAACAGTAAGGTCACTGGCTCAGGATGTGAGACGTTTTAGGATACAAAGCTGTGCAGGGCACAGGATGTAACGCAATGCAGATCAAAGATAGTTTGCAGTTTTACAGTTTTACTACTTTTTTTTTAGAATTGCAACTTTAGTGACAATTTATGTCGAGGGCAATTCTGGGTTCATTTTCCAGCTTTGCTAGATTTGAATAGCGTTGACATTATTTTACAACACACACAAAAAGTTGCATGAGCAGAAACTGTAAACTTCATAAATTTCGCAAATGGTAAAGCACATAACCACGTTTAATTGAACTGTGTAAGTATTTCAGAATGTATCAGAATTGTGAACACACAAATGAAGATTTTTTTTTTGTTATTTCTGATGTGTGTTGGAAACAAATAGGATAATATGATGGAATAGAAAAATTAAACAAGGTGATACAGTTCCCACAAATTTTCCTTTCGTCTGTGCACTGTATAGTCTTATTAGTAAAATATAGGTCTTTGCAAATGCAATAGTCAATTCAATAGAAAATGTGTTGTCTTTAATGGCAATCTACAACACTCCGTCCTAGGCCACACCAATCTACTCTGCACAGCTTCACTCTACACCACTGTACTTACGTCACTTTGCAACACTGAACTCTATGTCACTGCGCTCTATGCCAATACCCTTTATGCTATGCACTTTACTCTGTAACACTCAACTCTATGCCCCTGCAATCTATGCCAATCCACTGTACACTACTCTAATCTATTCTGCACCACTACACTCTATGCCACTGCACTCTACAGCAATTTACTCTACGCCATTCCACTCTACACAACTGCACTCTACCCTCACCACTCCACTCTATGCCACTTCACTCCACTCTCAAACAATCTACTCTACTCCACTGCACTGTACACAACTGCACTCTACTCTGTATCACTTTACTCTACACCACTGCTCTCTACGCCACTCCATTCTACACCACTGCACTCTGATACTCTACTCTGCAACAATTCACTCTCTGACACTGAACTCTATGCAACTCTACTTTGCACTACTCTACTCTATGCCACTGCTCTCAATGGCACTATACTCAACTCTGCACCATTGTATGCTACTCTACTCTGCACCACTCTATGCCACTTCACTCTATGCCATTTGACTTTCCTCTGCACTCTACACCACTGCACTCTATGTCACTCTACTCTGCACCACTGTCCTCTGCATCACCCAGCTCTACATCACTCTTCTCTGCACCACTCTACACCACTCTACTCTATTCCATTGCACTCTGTGCTACTGAACTCCACTCTGTGCCACTCTACTCTGCGCCACTCTACTCTGTGCCACTCTACTCTCTGCCACTCCACTTTGCACTACTCCAGTCAATACCACTCCACTCTACTATGCACCACTCTAATCTACACCACTGCGTTCTACAACGCTGAATTGTACGGCACTGAATTCAGCCCTTGCACTCAATGCCACTGCACTTTACGCCACTATACTCTATAACACTCTATGCCAATGCACTCCACACCAGTCCACTCTATGCCACTCCATTGTACGCCACTCTATGCATCTCCACATTATAGCACTCCAATACACAGCACTCTCTGCCTCTCCACTCTACAACACTCGACTCCACTTTTCGTCATTCCACTCCACAACACTCCACGCCACTCTCCTATTTGCCACTAACTTTTAGCCATGCTGAACAGCAGCAATGTTTTGATCAACATGGCTAAAACAAACTGAGGAAGCCAATAGCTCTTGCATAGGTGAAGCCCATTGGCTTTGCCAGTGCTTGTTAATTTTAAGTGGCACTATATTTAGAGCTACAAATCATGCTAGCTTTTGTTTTCAGACAGGGTTATTTCAAAGTGATCGGATAACGGGCAGATCAATTCTTCAGACTATATTTATGTTTCTCTTTTATAATGATAATTTTACAATGACAGGGGGCTGAGATGGGATTCGTTATTTTTATTGCCTCATTGTTATTTAGGGCCAGATGTAGCAAAGGTTTTTACCCATTGTGTGTCTATGGGAAAAAGTGTTCGTACATATGGCCCTTAATCTCAAATCATGAACCTATAAATCATATGCCGCAGAAGTTTCTCCTCACCTTTTAACATGAAAAAGTAGAACACAGTGTGTTATTTGGCATTACATTCATTTGAAAAATAGCCTGACAAATATTACAAAAGGTACCCATTGAGGAGCCAAATTTTTAACAAAATAGTTCAGTAAAGTAAAACCAAGTTCTTAATTCAGGATTGAGTTTCACCTTGATGAAGAGAGCCGGACAGCTTCTAGTGTTTGTGTACAAGAACAGGATGGAAAGAGGAGGTGAAGATGAAAAACTGAGAATTTAGATTCCGGAAAGAACCTAACGCATGTTGCATTGTATTATATTATGTGCATTTTTATATAGCCTACACTCTGCCATTAAGATGATGTCATAGCCCTGTCACTTGCCCAGACAATTTAAAAATGTGAATAATCCTGTGATTCGTGATTATACTTTTTGGCGTTATATTCTAGTTCGTTGGTTCCCAACCTGTGGTCTGGGGACCCCTGGGGGTCCGCAAAGCCTCCTCAGGGGGTCCGCGACTGCTTAGAAAATTAAATAATATTAACAGATTAGGTCCACAGCTTTTAGTAATGATTCAATGGGGGGGTCCCCGGAATCCCATAATGATTCAGTGGGGATCCCCAGGTTCCAGTAATGTTAAAGTGGGGGTCCACAGAAGTCAAAAGGTTGGGAACCACTGTTCTAGTACATGTATTGGGCCAAAATCCTGACACAGATTAAAATGAGAGTTTGAGTCTGAATTTGGTTTACAACTTGTGCAAACTTACTGCACAGACATGCCAGTTTTTTCCCGCATTTTCGGGAACGTGAAGTTTGTTGAAAATAATTCAGAGAAACATTGCAATATTCTGACTTCTGGAGCTCAATCTCCATTACATTCCTCGTATGGCACCCGTGCCCACCACATGGAAGCCAGCGTTCTAAAAAACACTTTGCTCACACTTACATGGGCCAGAGATGGTCATTGGTATCTTCCTTGCCACCCAAACCCCCCAGAAAAGCTATCCATTGAGTATCCACACCATTACAACAACCAGGGTTGTGTAATACTATATCAAGGTCAGTAATATCAACCTATATTTACATTGCATCTACTACAATGCCTACCATTATTTCATCATGGTAATTATATTAATATTATTTTGACTTTCACATTGTTTATCTATCCCTATTAGGTAATTTATCTACTATATGTATCCAAATTTACCATGATGATGGAGTAATTGGGTCTATGTTATGGATGTAATATAATTAGTATACAATGTAATACATCCATTGTCATGGTGGTTTACTGGCAGCAATCATCCTTCAAACAGTAAGTCATCTATTGTCCAGATGTTAGGTTTATGTTGGGTATGCGCTTGTGTTTGTGTTCCTATAGTGCTGTGCGAGGTCGACTCTCAGCTCCTGACCATCTTGTTGTCAGTATGCAAAGCATCTCTGGAGGAATGATGCTGACATTTTCAAAGATGATACCAGAACTGAGAGGTATCACTTTAATGCTGTGAAAGCATCTTGAGTTGGTGAATGGGGATGTGGTGGTCAGTTCAAAAAAGCCTTTAAGAGTGTGTACTACAGAAGTACACTTTTGGATTCTCTTACATGCCTTTTTGAATTGGCCTTGGAATGTCCAACCCCCTACTCGTAAAAGTTCCAAGAGATCATAGTCCTTCTTATCTGTAATAATAGTATATGAATATTACCCGTGTTTTCCCGTTGTATCACCATTTTATGGGGCATATTTATACTCTGTTTGCGCCGAATTTGCGTCGTTTTTTTCGACGCAAATTCAACGCAAAACTAACTCCATATTTATACTTTGGCGTTAGACGCGTCTAGCACCAAAGTTCATGGAGTTAGCGTCATTTGTTTGCGTGAACACCTTCCTTGCGTTAATGATATGCAAGGTAGGCGTTCCAGTCTTAAAAAATGACTCCGATGCATATGCGTCGTAATTTATACTCCCGGGCAAAAATGACGCCCGGGAGTGGGCGGGTCTAAAAAACCTGCATTAGCGCTGTGTTTTAGCACCTGGGTCAGGGCAGGCGTTAAGGGACCTGTGGGCTCAGAATGAGCCCAGAGGTGCCCTTCCCTGCCCCCAGGGACACCCCCTGCCACCCTTGCCCACGACAGGAGGACACCCAAGGATGGAGGGACACACCCCAGGGACATTAAGGTAAGTCCAGGTAAGTATTTTTTTTTTTTTTTTGTGGCATAGGGGGGCCTGATTTGTGCCCCCCTACATGCCACTATGCCCAATGACCATGCCCAGGGGACAGAAGTCCCCTGGGCATGGCCATTGGGCAAGGGGGCATGACTCCTGTCTTTGCTAAGACATGAGTCATTTCAATGGGGGATGGGCGTCGTAAAAAAATGGCGCAAATCGGGTTGTGGCGATTTTTTTGCCTCAGCCTGACTTGCACCATTTGTGGACGCCCATAGGCCATTTTCCCCCTACGCCGGCGCTGCCTGGTGTACGTCGTTTTTTTCAACGCACACCAGACAGCGCCGGCGGCTAACGCCGGCTAACGTCATTGAATAAATACGGCGCCCGCATGGTGCTTCAGAATGGTGTTAGCCGGCGCAAATTTTTTGGGCGCAAAACTGCATTAGCGCAGTTTTGCGTCAAAAAGTATAAATATGGCCGTATGGGCCAGATGTAGCAAAAAAGCAATTTGCGACTTGCAAATTGCGAGTCCCTGCGACTCGCAATTTGCAAGTCGCAAATTGCTATGCAGTACGGTGTCTCAGACACCGACTGCAACTCGCAATGGGGTCGCAATGACCCATCTCATGAATATTCATGAGGTGGGTCGCAAATTGCGGCCCCATTGCGAGTATAGGCACTCGCTAACATGGAGGCCTGCTGACGTCAGCAGACCTCCATGTTAGCGACCTGCTTTTAAATAAAGCAGTTTTCTTTTTTTTTAAGTGGAGCCCGTTTTCCTTAAGGGAAAACGAGCTGCACTTAAAAAAAAAACGAAACCTTTAGTTTCGGTTTTTTTTCAGGGCAGGGAGTGGTCCCTTGGACCACTCCCTGCCCTGAAAAAATATTTTGGGGTCCAGTCACGAACTGGAAGGGGTCCCATGGAGACCCCTTCCAATTTGCGATTGGGTTACCATCCACTTGAAGTAGATGGTAACTGCGATGCCATTTGCGACCGCATATGCGGTCGCAAATGGTATTGCATCCCAATGCGACTCGCAAATAGGAAGGGAACACCCCTTCCTATTTGCGAGTCGGAAATGCATATTGCGAGTCGGTAACGACTCGCAATATGCATTTCTGAATTGCAAACCCACGTTTGCGAGTCGCAAACGGCGATTTTCGCCGTTTGCGACTCGCAAACGGGTTGCTACATCTGGACCTATGTGTTTTTAGTGACCAATTCATGAAAGCATGTAAGAGTACACAAAAGAGTGCTGTAAGAGTAGTACTTTCTGTACTCTAGGTTGCTTTAATGAATAGGCCCCAGGGTGCTGGTGTTGGCTAACTTCATGAGCCCAGGTTTTGGACAATAGTTAGTAGCAGCCTGGGATGACCACTCTAAAACTTGGATGCTGGCAGACGGGGCTTTGAGATGACTTTACAATGATTTACTGTGGCTGCGTACACATAAGTCCGAGGTGAAATGGAAAGCCAAGGATTGTCTGAGGGAAGCTAAGAAGATACGGTCGGTCTATTGCAGCTACTTCAGACATAATACACTGCTGTGCAACAAAGTTTTGCTTATTGTGAGAACAGGTAATCAATACACTCCATCATGTCTTTTAGAGGCAACCCCAGGGACACTCACTGGGTCTGATTCCTCAAAAAATTCAAAATTTGCCTCTGTAGGTTTACTGCTGAGTTGGAGCACATTTATGACTTTTTGGGAATGCAAGGAAGAGTCTAGACGTCTTCCTAGGAAGTTGAAATCACCACATTTTACCGGGAATGGTTCTGGAAATCTTGTGTGAATTCCAGTTTCTTCCTTACTACGGCATGTACACATGTGTAACTTCCTCCCAATAGTGCAATTTTCCTGTTGAAAAATCTTTCTCTGTAATTCACTATGAGTAAGGTTTTACTGCTACCATGTATAGGAGAACATTTCTGTCCAAATCAAAGGATGGAATGAACCATGAAAATAATTCACAGGGCAATACATGTCCAATGGATTAAGATTTCAACGAAAGAAAACAGTAACATTTGAAAATAGAACAACGAACATAGCTCATAAAATGTATTTAGGCGATTACTTGCAACAGTAATTAGGTGATCTATGAAACTCCTTCTATTCTCTCTCCTTCTTGAGGATCAACTTCCTATCTCCAGGTGTGCTTACTATGTCATCTGTTGCGTCATATTCAGGCTGCAGGGATACTATGGGGCATATTTACAAGCCCCTAGCGCCATCTTGCACTGCCATAACGTCATTTTTTTTACGCTGAGGTAGCGCTAAGGCGGCTTTTCCCCTGCGCAGTATTTACAAAGTGGGGTAATGCTTGTAGTGTGCACTTTGCAATCCCTTGCATCACATTATGCCTGAGTCAAGCATAATGTATGCAACAGGGGCGTTCCGACCCAGGGATGATGAAAAAATGGTGCAGTGAAATTTACATTTCACTACGTCATTTTTTGCGTCATTTTGATGCCTGCTCTTAGCTTTAATCAATGGGCCTCCCTTGCTTTGCGGCATTAGCATCAAAATCTTTGACGCTATAGCAGCAAAGCGCCACAATAGCGTAAAAAATTATGACGCTATTGTCCTAACGACTGCCATGGTGCGCCGTATTGGAAAATACAGTGCAACAATGGTGTGAATAGATGGGGCAAGGGCAGTGCTTAATTTGTGCTTGTTGTTTCCGGTGCTGAGCACCGGCAATTATTTTTGAGGGCCGGCGCTTATTCTTCTGCCTCGAGCATTTGATGCAAGCAAAAGACACATATTGGAAAGACGTAGGAAAGGAAAAACGAAATGCATCACAAAAGGAAAAAGTAGAAAGCTGCGCAAGTGAGCTGAAGGGGCAGGGAGCGGCTGTAAATGGATTAAAGAGGCCCGAGATGGCTTCAGCGTAACGCAGCCTCGGTATTCCGTGATCCCACATTTCATTGCAGCAGCCGCATGTTTAAGAGAAGGGCTTTGGGCACCGGCACCTTTTTATTTACAAATTAATCACTGGGCAAGGGCGACCCAACAAACGTGACCCATCACGACCGATGCGCCACTTTCATGGAAATATGCCCTTATGTTTTCCAATTCTGGTTGCAAACAGACATTGCAAGAGGAAGACTTCCTGCTTTCCTAGATTGGGAGCGAGGATGCTCAGGATGCAGGTTTCCGACCTTTGTGTTGTAGATGCTCGGAAACTCCAGATGTAAAGAAATGCCCTTATTTTTAGTGAATGGCTGGAGTGCCAGATGTGTTTTGGTGGAGTTTTCTCGGCTAACGATACCGAAAGTTGTGTTCTGTTAGTTATTAGGTAATGTATCTGAAGGTAACAGAATCAAAACTAGGGGATTGATTGGTGGCTGGGAGAAGCTATGATTAGTTCACTATCTGAGGAGTCTATGTTCTACTTCGTTTACTTTTATAATTTGAAATACACATTGCTTCTTAGGCAATGAAGACCATGACGAATCATTCAGGAAAAAAAAGCTCACCACTTAAACTAATATTCCTTCCCTGTTTATTAAATTGATTATTCTTTTGATTATCAACTTTTTTATATAACAAAGTCTGTAGGATGAGAGATGGCACAGGTATTCTGGGGAAAAGAGTATTATGTTAAGCCTTTACCCTTGCACCTAGTTTTAATCCATTAGCTTCAGACCAACGTGTATTAAGATGACACAGTTTTTCCGCCATCTTTGTCACTCGTGGTGCTGTCTTCAGGAAAGGCTCAGCAGCTGTCATTAGGTGTAAATCAGCATTGCACAGAAATGCCTAATTACTTCCTCCTCGATTATACCTAGGAGGTTAATTCAGGCAGTCATTTTTCGAATTTATGCAGTGAATTGTTATTTTTGAAATCATTGCTTCCTCATTACGTAGGTGAAAAGTGATGACGAGCAGAACTTTAAGTACCAGGAATCTGAAGGCTTTACATCTTGCAATACTTGTTTTTTTTATGTTTGATTGGTTTCTGGGGGTCCAGACAACGAAGTTCTGTTCAGAATACATACTTTGCTGGTCTCTCTGGTCCTTTAGCATAACATGGTTTGTGACCGCTTATAAAACATTTGAGTTAAGGGTGACTGATTTATGTACGCACAATTTGTGGCGTTAGTAGGTTTCAATTGGCTTATTACTACCACCCAAGGTACAGCAGCCTATAGTTTTCAATTTCAGAGCATTGGTTATTGCCAGGCCCATGGATGACATCACTTACACAAGAACGATTGGTATGAGTATTCCTGAAGTAGCTTGGCAGCAACTTAAATCCTTGGGGCATATTTACAAGAAAGTGGCGCGTCACTTATGATGTATCACTTTTCTTGCACCTCCCCCCGGGACCCCTTAACGTCACCATGGTAGCTCTGTATTTACAATACGGCACACAATGGCGCACATAAGCACAATCACATCAACATTTTTTACGCTATTGTGGCGTATTGGTCGACTAATGCCAAACATTATGGCCAGCAATGTGTGGGGAGGCCCATTGAAAAATATGGGAGTGTCATTTTAATGCCTGCCTTGGGCAAGCGTTAGAAATTACGGGAACAATGGTGCAGTGAAATCTTCACTGTGCTGTTTTTTTGGGCCTCCTAACGGGGGGAATGCCCCCCTTGCATACATTATGTATTGCGCATAATATGGCATAATATGGCATAATGTGGCTTAATGTGACGCAAGGGGTTACAAAGTGGCGCAAATGCTTGAATTGCACCACTTTGTAAATCTGGCGTGGGGAAAGGCCTCCTTGATGCCACCTTAGCATTAAATAAAAATTATGCTAGGGCAGCGCAAGGAATGTGTAAATATGCCACCTTGTGTTTAAGTCCACTGGTGTTTATTTCCACTTAGATTTGTGAGCCTTTACGGTAGAGGGATAACTCAAAGCAGGTATATTTTCTGGAACTGACTTTGGAAGTTAGCAAAACGCTGATTGTGATTTGAAGCAATTAGTGTCAAAGCTCAACTTGGTATTGAACGTGCTTTGACTCGTTAGAGTGGCCCTATCCAAAGTGGTGGTTTCAGTATAATGTGGTTTAGTCACTGATTAATTTGTAGACAACAGGGTTGGACTGGCCTATAGATCGATCAGGCAGGGTCCGAATGCCTGGTATTGCAGGTTCATAGTCCAGTTTTTTGCAGTATGTGGGTTTGTTTTATGGTCTAATGGGCCTGTTTCTACTGTTGATTTCCCTGATATTACCACAAAAATTACCTGCAGCAAGGTCAAATCCGTGTAGCCTGCCATACCATGCAAAACGCCTATGTAGCTTCTCTTTACAAGTTTACAACTGTCCGATTTGCAAAAATGGGCCACTTTTTAGCTATCTAATTCACTACTGAAGGCCACTTTTATTTTTGTGCTGGGCACTATTTTCTTTCCTAGTCCGACAATAGCAGACAATGGCTGGATCTTTGTAGTAGATTCTATTGCACACGTACTGGCTGCCACCGAATACCTTCACCATTGAGTTAATGAAGCAATTCCGACTTGTTGAAACTTAATGGATCATCACTTGGCCTATTTTAAACATATAAATATAGATTGTAAAGGCAAACCTATAAAAACAAAGATATGGGAAGAGGAAGTGGGTGCAAAGGCTCAGATTCCTTCACTTTATAAGAGGCCATGTAGCTTAGTGGCTAACTTGCTGATTGTATAATTAGGAAACAACTTTCATTCTTGACCACTTTTTTCATCCGTTGCAGACATTTGCCCTCTATTAGTTGAAGTTTCCTTGTCTACCAACATCCGAAATGTTTTAGTGACAGCCTTGACGTATGTATTAGGTGTTTTTGAAAAATATGTTCTGTTTTATTCCGATATTACTTTAATGATTCACTCATATTTTTCAAAATTGGTGCCGTCACTATCTTTGGGAGGCCTCTTCTTCACTGAATCTAACCCTTGTACAACCTTCTGTTTTGGATCTGCTCTCCAAGCATTAGTTGTTTACAGATTTGGCAGTACAAGTGTCCATTGAAATGGTGATCTTACTCCGCTCTTGACATGCATCAGACTATTGTCCATTCTGCTCCTTCTCTGGTAGCCTGTGCCAAAAGGGTGATCATTGCTTCTTCAGTGGCTTCCTCTGAACTATCAGGTTCAAATTAATTTGTGTTGCGTGCATTATGTGGCATCTAAGGTGCCATGTGGAGGGCTTTAGGATGGTACATGGCTATTTTGAGCCAGTCCTTGCTTAAGCAATGCTGAATGGTCATCTTGAGCCTCTTCCCCATTTGTTGCACAATTCTGGAACTCATGTCTGCCTGGACTGACTTATTTCCACCTCAGTGAAACCCACTTCTTCCGTGTGCAGTTCAGAGCTCGTTTCCTTTCATTTACCTGTCACTGTTTCTTGGTAGCCAGGGGCTCATCTCCAGGTAGGTGCATATTCCTTAGTCTTGGTAGCCCAGGCATTCGTTCTTTGCTTACAACAATCTGTCTCTTGCTATCCATCCTCCTCTCCAATTATTTACCTATTCTATCTCTTTGTAGACCAGTACTCCCCTCAATGCATTTGTCAAATTATGTTCTTTGGGCTTCTTGCTGCGTCTTTTGCTTAGCACTGTTTCTTGGTGGTCCATTGCTCCTCTCCAGTTCTTTGCCTGTCACCGTTCTTTTGGTCCCTAGGGTCCTCTCCAGTTGTTTGCTGCTCATGGGCTCCTGGTAGCCTAGGGCTCCTCTCCAGGCACACAGTCAGGGCCTGAAAGATGTTCTGTTCTTGGCTTTGCTGAAAAGGTCTCTCTGCTGTCAGGGGAAATTTATGATGTGTTTACCTGCGGAGACATCTAAAATGCATTTTCTTCTATTGGTTTCCTTCTTTCCTTTTTTATGGGAGGAAAAATCCCTGGCATATCATAGGATACTCATCAATTAAAGCCTTTCAGAGAAGGAAGCCAGAGTTTCCAGTTCAAACTTCTCAGTTAAATGTTGCTTTTTCAAAGAATTCTCTCTGACAACTAAATTTGCAAACGTCATACAGTTTTCCTGATAAAACTATATGGTACACAAATGATAATGTGTGGACAATGTATTTCAGGGAATATTTAGCATTTATGCATCTTGAAGAAATGCCTTTATTTGTTTTAATCCTATTAAAATCTTTGTTTCATTACACTTCAGAATTACAAAAAGTGTTTTTTACCCCTCCCAACAGCTGATATATTTTTAAATATTTGCATAATTAATTTACAGGTATTTACATTTTGTTGTGTGTTAGAAAAATATTATCCCTCTGCTCTTCCTTTCACACCAGCAAGATTGTCACAAATAGCATTTTACAAAATCCTCTCACTTTGAAGCCAGAGAAAGAAAAGCAAACACCAATTTCCATGTCTAATGCATAACCATGAGTTCGAATGTAGACTAGCCTAAAATTGGCCTTTGTCTTTTAAGCACTGCATTGTCATTCCAAGGATTTACAAACCTACAGTTTTGTCTTCTCTGAGGTATAGTACCTTGGTCATGAAAATTCTGTTATCAAGAGTCTCATGTTGAAGCAATTCGTAAGATGCTCTGTCGTATAACTGTTTCTCTGGTACTTATTTTTCTTGGCGTGGCTGTGTACTGTAGCCAATGGATTATTGGCTATTCATAATGGAAAAGACCCTATACGGATATGTCAGAAAAGGCATCTCTAACCCGTTGCAGTAGTCTAGGGGAAGCCAAAAGTACATTTGTACAAATCAAGCAGGCATGTGCTTCCATGTCTGCCCTAGGGCTCCCTGATTTTGTGAATCCCTTTACAATGTGCTGACACAAGCACAATGATTTTGCCCTTGGGATTCTGTTCTAGGACCATGGGGACCAGAGGAAGCCTGTAGCCTACTACTCCTCAGCCTTGGACCCAGTTGTGGCTTGGCTCAAACTTCTCTATGTTCCATAGTTGCCACTGCACATCTTGCTAAAGCCTCTGAAAACATTGTTTTGAGCTACTTCTCGCTTTTTGAGGTACCCATGTTGTTGTTGTTATTCTACTTGCCATCAAAATCCAACACCTCATTTTTCTGGATGTGAATATTTATTGTTGTCCACCTCTCACATTACACTCATCATTGCTCCACTCTGAACCTTGCTAATCTAATGCCTACCACTGATGAGGGGCAACCTCATGCATGTTTAAATGTCACTGCCCATGTCGCCATGCTCTGTGGTGATTTGTCAAATGGTCCCATTCCCAACTATGAGCTTGTGTTCTTTGTTGATTTCTTCTGTCTCAGAAACGATGAAGGTGCCTTGGTTGTAGGTTAAGCCATGTACATCTTATACCAAATTATGGAAAGTTGTCACCTACCAAATATGAGGTCCTTCCAAGTGGATGAGCTTGTTCTACTTATTCATGCATATAGCCTAGCCAAAGAAAAGATTGTAACTGTCTACACTACTCAGATCATACATTCAAAGTGATGAATGTATTTGAGTTCCTTTGTATGCAACATGGTTTCTTAAAATTTGCTGGAACCCCATTAAAAACAACTAATCAATGCAAAACCATCTCATTGTTCTACCACTACCAAAGCAGATAGTGGTGGTCGAGTAGGCTGCTCACCAACATCCCCACAATAGGGTGTCTAAAGGAAATATTATTGCTGATTCAACCTCTAGAATAAGCATTTTGTCTGAAAATGGAGATGTTGCCATGTTTGTTGCGCAGTGATTTATTTCCTGTAGCTTCTTTGAAATATTTGTCGCTGCTCCATGAACAAGCCTCTTAAAGTGAGAAACATACTGGATCAAGCAGAAATGTGAAAGGAACTCTGAAGGAGGTATGGAGAGACAGCATTGGGTGTATGGGCGGACCAAAATTTCCATTCCCGAACTTAGCATGGTTGTATCACAGAGCAGCCCATGTTAGTAGGGATGTCATGTTACATGCCACAGGCACCAACCTGTACGTGCCTTTCTTTACTCCTAAGGCCCAGAATCATTGTCCCTCCTGTGTCAACTGTCAGTTCCATAATAGTGGGAACGGGATTAACACCATCCCTGCTGCTCACCCTAATCTTTAGGGCATCTTTGTGCACCTCCAAATAGATTTGTGGTGCGTGTCCTACTCTTATGTCTTGCTGAATGTTCTCTGGTTGAGTGGAAGCTTACCCCTGTGCAAGAGCAGATGACATCACAGTACCAAGGTCTTTACTTAGGAGCAGGTTTTCATGGGACTGAGGAAAACACTTCATCCGAATTATAAGGCAGAAGATGTGCAAAGCCTCATGAATAGATCAACACCTCCACTTCGCATACCACCCAAAGTCAGTCAGTAGGGTAGAAAAGAATAAGGGCTCCCTCAAGAAGAAGACAACAAAGGTAGGTTTCGTTCAGTTGAAGTGGCCTAATGCCCTGCCCTTATCGCAGTGATCCATTAGATCAATACCCACTCAGAGAACAAAGCTGAGCCCCAGTGAGATTGTCATAGAGTTACCTAAGATGTTGCCATCAAAACCTCCAATCTGTGATGCACGCGCTAAAATGTGCTGCCATTTTCACTCAGTCTTTCCAAGGACTCGAAAAATACAATAATCCCCTTTGTCGTTTCTGACCCAATGTCACTCATCTTTCTCTGTCAGAATGGCGGATGAGTTACGAGTGCTGTAACCTAAACTACCAAAGTGTCTTTGGAGGTCAAAGTGAATATGCCAGTGTAGTAGTACAGACCATAAGCTTTGAATCTCCCTAGTATCAGTACCGAAATCCCACTGGTATGGTATTTCACAAGCAGAGACACCAAGAAGGGTATGCCGATTTCATTTGTAGACCTACAGCCTATGCCTGGTTGCCGCAAGGGTGGGCTGGAATCTGTTACTCTGGTTACATTGACCCTGCTATTAGACATTCTGCTGTTCATCCTTTCCAGGGATGGTGAGGCTGCTGTGAGGTTTCTGAAATGAGCAGATTATTTTCCATACTCTTCTTCATGTATGGTGTAAGGAGGGATATTAGCGAGTCTAGATGCAATGTTGCAATATTGGAAAAATTAGGGAACTGAACCACCATTGCAGTTAGGCAACCATATAACCATGCTCCTGCAGAATGGAATCGTTTTAGACCACCTCCTGGATTTAAAGGGGTGGCGTCTATGCACTAGGAGGGACAGAGTGCTGTACATACCTCCCCCAACACCTAACTTGGCATAAGATACTGTTAAGAAACTGCTTTAGGTTCAGAATGGATTACATTTCAGTTTAGCTGGCATTTTGTCTTGGATATTCGGGATTTAAGGCTTTAAAACATCTAAAATAGTTATTGGCACCATTCAAATTGTAGTTATTCTGTAAGTTTTAATGATTTAATGCTGTGACTCATCCTATGCACTGACGCTAATAAATGCTCTGCCAACAATTATCCACTTTCTACATATGAAAATTATGAATTAAGTGATGATGTGAAAGCTGAATAATGTTTATGCGGATTACTATGAAGAGTTTTGCCTCTCGGCAAACTGGGGAGCAGAGAAAACAGGATCCCTTGTTCCCAAGCCCTAAGACCATTTCTTTATTGTGGCCATGCCAGTACGCCTTGACATGCGCTGATGCGCTCTATGCCTGAATTGCAAAATCATTTTGGTATTAACCTGGGCTGCATACATTAATTCTATTATATTTGCTAAGTATTATTCATCATCTGCTCTCATTTTCATTCACTTTTATTGAGAAAAAGATGTATAAAAATGTTTTCTAAATGCATCAGCAGTATATGCTTCAACTGGAGTTTTGTTCCATTGTATTTCCATTCGTTGTGCATTATTTTGCTTGCGTGCTCGCTATTTTCACATCAGACACGTGCTAGACTTTTTACTTTCCCCAAAGTGCTACACAGATAGTAGATACATTTAGATTTACTGCTCTTAAATTCACATCTACATACCTTACCAGGAAAATCTATGTTTTCAAGGTTTGACCCTAAGGTGATAATAACACTAAGGCCCTCATTCTGACCCTCGCGGTTCCCTACCGCCAGGGCCAACGGGGGGGGGAGCACCGCCGACAGGCCGGCGGTGCTCCCTTGGTCATTCTGACCGCGGCGCTTTGGCCGCGGTCAGAACGGGAAAACCGGCGGTCTCCCGCCGGTTTTCCACTGACCTTAGAATCCTCCAAGGCGGCGCAGCTCGCTGCGCCGCCGAGGGGATTCTGACCCCCCCTACCGCCATCCTGTTCATGGCGGGAAAGCCGCCATGAACAGGATGGCGGTAGGGGGGGTCGCGGGGCCCCTGGCATGGCATGGGCACGGCAGGGGCCCCCTAACAGGGCCCAACTAGGCTTTTCAGTGTCTGCTATGCAGACACTGAAAAGCGCGACGGGTGCTGCTGCACCCGTCGCACGCCTTCCACTCCGCCGGCTCGATTCCGAGCCGGCTTCCTTGTGGAAGGCGCTTTCCCGCTGGGCCGGCGGGCGATCTGAATCAGATCGCCCGCCGGCCCAGCGGGAAAGTCAGAATACCCCTCGCGGTCAATTGACCGCGGGGCGGTATTCAGGCGGATTCCGACGGGCGGGCGGCAACCGCCGCCCGCCTAGGTCGGAATGACCACCTAAATCTTTGCTATTACTTAGTTTACATTGTGATAGTCAATACCTTGCACTCATCACTGTTGCAGCTCAATATCACTTAACTAGAGATACTGACACATACCACCCACAGGTGTTAATTTGCATCTGCTGTGCAAGTGCTGTTCTGTCAAGAAGCATATCTCCAGCCAAGCAAGGGGAGCTCGTAGGTCTTGTTCACTACACACAAAAAGAAGCGAATGTGGTTGTTGGTGAGTAGGAAAGAGAGCATCATTAACACTTCTCCCCAGTGTAGATGTGCACTGCCTCTTTCCTTCTTTACCTCTATATCAGCGCTTACTGCAGTTAAAAAAAAAGAAATTCAAGGGCCTAAAGCGCTTCTATTGAGACCATGGCCAGCGCTGCTGAACGCCAAAGTTGTCGAATACCAAAGGTGCCTGGACCTCATGCCTCTTTCTTTGCATTTTTGGTCTCCTGTTCTCACTCTTGTAGGTTCTCTTTCATTCCTGCTTTTAATGGATGAATGAATAAATGAGTGTTTATACGTGCAATGGTCACATCTTGGCCCTAATGAGACATGAAGAAACAGACCATCATTTATCAGTAGGCAAATACGAACAAAAAGATATACGACTGCTCTAATTCATTGCACGAAAAGATGTGATTTACATTTTTTTGGAAGGTCAAATGATCTGAAGAGTTGCAGAAAGCTGATTCCATAACTGGGAGGGCAGTACAGAAAAGGCTTCTCCTCCTAAATAAGAACATCTGTGAGGAACTGTAGTCCTTGCATTATGGGCAGAGCAAAGAGGGCTGGCTGATACATATTTAGTAATATTGGCAATTCTTGCAGGACCCAGATAAGGGTCAGCGAATTAGACATAAAGATTTGAAGCAGAATATTTGTTCTACAGGTAACCAAGGAATTATTTCCATATCAACCTGGCTAAACTTCCACAGGCCCAAAACCAATCTGACACCCACATTTTGAACCAACTGCAATCTTGCCAGTAAATTTACAAAAAGGTAACTGGTATTTGTATTATTTATCCTTGAGAAAATGAAGGCTGCCACCACCACAACTTGATATCCTTGGGATTACGTTTAGGCCTTTCCTGGAAAGCTTCGATTGGAAAAAGCATGCTGATACTATGCAGTTTACTTGAGATTCCAAAAAAAGTTCCTTTTTAAATGAGAAGCTTGCATTTTATCATAGCTGGTGGTGGATGTGTGGGGCAACTTGTTAGACCTGAAGTATCATTCCCAAAGAAATCAGGTCAACATATTAATACATCTGTTTTGTCTGCATTTAGTTTGAGCATATTACTGTTCTTCAAAGACTGGATTGTTTGCAGGCAGGGAGGAAGAGATGACTGAATTTCCTCAACCAGGTAGTCTACTCTGAAAAGAAGCTGTATACATTTAGCATAAGATATACATTCAAGTCCAAATGATCAAATGATGTTGATGAGTAACCTAATACATATATTAAAAGCTATTGGGGGCAGAGAAGAACCATGGAGGAGTAGGTGCATCTCACATCATTAGATCTGAACCTGAAGAGAGCCATCAATATGGATTGGCTATGACCAGGGCAAACCTTTCCAGACCGATGAAGATGGATCAAACATAATGTAAAAATATGATACAATCTCTTCAAAATATAAAAAAGTGTACTTTTTTTTAAAATGCTGAAGTTTTTCACCTTAGTACATCAGATTATACCACTGCATAAACAGACATTTATTAAAACAATTTAGAAACATTCATGGCTCAACACCACCCCCCTACCCATGACAATCCCATTAGTGAACTAGGAGGCAAATCTGCAGTCATGTTAACCCTAAATGTGACCTAGATTGCTATTAAATATGAAGCAACTTCACAGTCTATTGAATCTGAGATGTTTGTACTTCAGGCATCCTGAACTCAAATATTGAAAAGAGTACATCTATCTGATAATAAAAAATAAGCTCTGTGTAATAAAATATTTGCCTAGGATCATACAATGTATACAAGCAGGGAAGCCCATATTGATCCCATGTTGTCTGGTTTAACATTTTGAAATTCTGCCACCAGATGAGTATCTTCATCTCTCTCCAACACTGGGGTAGCAAACTGACTGGGGGCCCCCAAATCCAAATTCCAAGCCAATAATGCATCTGTTTGTGGGTGTCATACCCAAAACATCGCCTGAAGCTATGTCCCTGCTCTTGCACAGTTTAGGTCAGTGCTGTTTTCGCAGAGGCATGTAGGAGAACTTGCCCGAATCATAGTTTCTCCATGAAAAAACTGTGAGCATGTGCGGCACTGAAGACTAATGTGATTACAGGTGCACCCAGCGACATCTGAGTCCTGCCTGGACAGGATACGACACACAGGCATATATTCTGCCTTGTTTTGATACGTGCAGTCCATAAAATGAACACACCAGTTGGACCATTACCGTTAATTAACCGGAGGGTCTATTATTAATTGCTTTTGGCTCCACAGAACACCTCTGTTAGAAATCGCACTTTAACTGCGTCTCTCAGGACCAGGCAGTATGGAGGCGGTCGGATACAGGGAGCACCTGGCTCGAGCACTGCGCGCGCCTCGATCACTATGCACAGGGCATACAGGCAAAGCTGAATTGAATCCACCGGGAGAATGTTCATTCACTCAGAGTATGATAACGCCAGCCCGCAGCACAACAGGGCTCCTAGAAGGGGACCGAAAAGGCAGACCTCCGTGGCGCACGTGTCATAACACGGCAGCCATTTCCTGCCTCTAGTGCAGACTAGCTGCAGGTAGAAGCACTTAGGTACGCGACTACCGCTTTCTTCCCCACTGAGGTAGCACATCGTAAGAGGGAGCGAATGAACGGTGGAAGAGAATGCAAAATGCGTTACATGCCAAGAAATAATGATTTGATAGGTAGTATAGTTGTGAATGCGATCAAGCATGAAAATGTTGTTTTGATCAGGATTTGGATCAATTTTCTAATTCATTCTTGAAAGATAGAACTTGTCTTTATTTGCCATATAAATAATAATGTCCTCTGTTGCTTCTGCTCATGCAAGGCCTAATCTCTGTGTGTGTAAACTATTGTGTTAAACATAGAAGCCCCTTTAAGCTGAGCTTATTTTCTTTTCTTTCTAACTTGCTTTTTGCCTGAGATTTGGAATTTCCCACATGCTGCCACCCTTAGGGGATACCTAGTTCATTAATGAAGTTTTCACCCTGTTTTTGAACGTGTATAATGCGACACCCACAATGCTGTAGTTCAGTGAATGAATACAAAAAAGGAGTTTCTGTGTATGAACAAGCAACCTAGGCGACTCTTCCAGCCCCAAAAGTGTGTACTCTTTCTGCAGTGTATTTCAACATACGCTGATCTCCTGCCTCCAGACTCCCAAGTCAACATCAGGCCAAGAGGTGAGGAGTAACCGACCCTCTTTAAGAAACTTGTCAGTCATCTTTGTTGTAGCAGCCGAGGACAGGTCAAGACCGCTACATGCAGCCCACATCTACCGGCTCCCTGACACTGGACCCCACAGGCTGTAGGGACCCACTCAGATCTGATTCTTTCTGTATTTTACTACTCAGGCAGCTGTGAGGGGCACATCTCCATGTTGACACAACGGCCCATAACAACCTTTAAACAAGCAAGGGACTTGTCTGCATCTTTGATGGTGACAGAAATTGTGGATGACGAGATTGTCCAACTCCAGAAAATCTAGCATGTGGTGACTCCCTGAATTGTAATTCATGGCATGTTTGGCATCATGAGCCAGGACCCACACCACAATACTCAATCTCTGCAGAAAGGAATTTAGGAGTGATCCCGGCCTCCAAACTATCTTTATGCCGCAAGTGCATTGAGTCACGGAGCAAAGCTTCTGCATGAAAAGATGTCCTTGATAAATTTTCCCATACCTTTAGTTCCGAGAAATGGTCCAGATCACTGTCACTCTAATCCTCTCCCAGTGGGACCACATCAATGCTTCTATATGGGAGCACCACTGTAATGATATGTGAGTTTTGACCACTGACTCCACGTTGCACTTAGCCTAGCACTACACCTTGACATTAGTGACCACCAACTTCATTTTGCCTATTGACTATATTTTAGCATTAGTCACTGCCACGTTAAAAGCTGCAAGTAGTTTTCCACGTTGTACTGTGCTCATGTTTTTATTCTTCGTGTTTTTTCCCACCTAGGGCTTAGGCTGATAAGAATATACTCAGACAGCAGGGAAGGTCTTGTTTTGAATTGACACCTTGGGATTGTGGCCAAGTCCCGACGTGTTATTTTCAACGCAGTCCTAAAGCAATCAGCATTTTTTTAATAAAAAAAAAAACTTCTGCAGGGAGAGGGAGGTTCTATACTTTTCGTCTCTTGATTGTTTAAAGTATAAGAGGCCAAGACCAGGTGGACCGTGGGCAGAGAGTGTTTGCAGATCTCAGGCACATCCAGGATGCTGGACTGTGCCATCCTTCCCATGAGGATAATTGATCTCTCTCTCCTCAATTGATTCTGGGATCTGGGGATCTGATGCTGAATAGGAGGGAGATGAAGCAGTGATGCCCTTTTCTCATGGTGATGCATATTTTTTAATTCAGTATTTTCTTTGCATTATAATATAGATAGATATATTTGCTGTGTATATTGCAGTGGATAATCATTTGTACATTTATTCCTGTGACCATTTTTGAACATGTGCTTTCAGTATGCTAATCTCCTTTTAGGAACTTTGCATAGTGCAATAATAAATGTCTTCTTTGGATTAAGAAGCACATTCCAGAGATTTTGAGTGTTTTAGCTTGGTCAATAGTGAAAAAAAACCACCCACATTCACTATAGAAAGAATTCCAAATGAGTAGCTGTTTGACAACGTCTCAACCTACTGATGCAGACACACATTATACCTTTCTCCTATATTAACTTCCAGTGGTCAGTGTAATCTCTCTTGTATGCTGTCTGCTGATGCTTCTGTGTCATCAACAGTGCAAGAAGTGGTTTTTATCAAAGCCTACGGAATGTCCAAGAGCTTGTTATATGAACTGGTGACTGTGGCTGGAACGAAGCGGAACAATGACTGCCCTGCTGAGGAGCATTCCATTAAACCATGAGGGGTCACCTCTGCTTGTGTCCAATTTTTCTTTAAAGTAGGCGTTACACAATCACCTTTCAAGCAATACGTTTAGTTCACATAGCGATCCATAAGAATGGACCATTATGCCACACAATATCAAGGCACTCGAGGCTTGCACGATTATTAAATTTATCTCTATTCAGAAAGACTTCAATCTGCAGAGCCTCATTCTAAGTGCATACAGCCAAAATCTGAAATTCAGTGCCTTCCAGAAAGCAACGACAACCAGGCTCGTTCCATCGCACTAATCACAAATTATTTACTAGGATGGGTACAAACTGGTAAGTAGGTTTGCATAGCAGCAACATTTCTCAAACTTGCTATAACACTTAATGCTTACTGTGTACGCAGGACCCTCTTTGGAGCACGCCCCTGAAGCTCTTCACCGCCTTTCAAACCATGCACCTTTCAAAGGGTGCTCAGCAGTGAGGGACTGGAAACCAAAATCAGACTTGGCAAAAACGTTCAACCCAGCCCCACATTGCAGGAGGGTGTGAATTAAACGGAGCCACGGATGGGTCTCAGCAGCCCATCCTGATTTGAAATCAGCCCTCTGGCCCACAGCCTGCTGAGTAAAACTACATTGTGGCAGACTTGCCAGACCATCCCAGGTGTCAAGGAGTCAATGTCAGCTGGAATGTCCTACGTCTCGTCAGACTATGAGCACTATACAAAGGATGTGATACAATACATTTCAATACTCCGTTGCCACAAAAGGTATAGAACCAGCTTCAAAAGGAATTCAAGCCCTTCACGTTGATAGTGATGTAACGTTTGTGTTGTTTTTGACTATACCCAACCCAGGGTTGATGCTAGTCATAATGTTGCAGCAGCCGCTGTCATTGCACGCTTAGGTCAATAGGTGAACGTGATAAGTGTTTTGTGCTGTGATAGGAGGCACCTTCGTAGGATGTGTTCACTGATAATTTCCCCCACATGGAATACACCATGTGTATTCTGACAAACCCTGAGATGGAAGCATTCATACAGGTCATTTGGGGATGGAGGTCAGTCAAACAGCGGCTTAGACAGATCCTGAGGGATCTTGGCAGTCCATGTCTTGTGTTCTGTAGCTAGAATTGTCTTTTCTGTGATGGAAGGTCACCTGCATGGCCCAGGGGAGCTACCCATTCCTTTGTCTTCTTTCTGGTTAACCTGGTACTTTAACTCAGTGAGATTGACAATCATGAAAACCTACAGACAGCTCTGCCACTTTAAAGGTTCAAAGACCCCAGAGCTGGGCCCTGAAGTTCGGGGGGTAGGCACCCAAAGTGTGCATTTCTCTTTTAGAAAGTAGCCACTGCGCTCTCCACAAGGGCTGTGCGTGGTTGTGGTAGCAGTGTTCTTATAGTGATGACACAAGACTTTTTAGCTTTGTTCCCTAATGAGAACTGCCACCAGGCTTACCTGTGTAAAGTCCTATTGAGTAACTGACAAAAAAGGGCATAGCTACCATTTGTGCAGCAGTTTCCATGGAGGCATTGAACTCTGATAAATGTTGTATTTCACTGCACCTACAGAAGTCAACAGACCCATTTTCCTTGCTTGCACCAGGGTCCATGGCATTTTCGCTACACTACTGCTAGTACACACTACGCATATGTGTGTGTGTGTTTGTGTGTGTGAGCACGTGTGAGGGTACCAATGGTCTGACCTGAGTCCCGAAGCTTGCATATTTTACGTTGCTTTTCCTTCTGCACAGGTACAGTTGTACCTGAAGGTGGAGGAAGTAGCTATGACCCTCCAGGATTGGTGGAGCTCCAGATGATTCAGGGTTTGCGCCACATATCAATGGTCATGATTGGCCAGAAGTTCTGGATTCCATGACCAGCACCTTACTCCTTATTTATCTTCACATCCAAGAAGGCTCTGCACGCTAGTGTAGCAGAAAAAAACTATGATCTGGGGATATGACCATGCGGTTGCAATCTTTCTTGAAGACTATTGGGGTCATTATGATCTCGGCGGGGAAACAGTGTTTGTGCCAGCTGGCCCAGCTGGATGCAGGGAACATTGACGCTGGCTCCAAATGGAGTAGGCGGCAATGTAGCAGTACGGCGGGTGCAGCAGCACCAGTCGCGCATTTCACTGTCCGTAAATCAGACAGTGAAATGTGTGACGGAGCTGAGCATGGGGGCCCTTGCACTTCCCATGCCAAGTGCATGGGCAGTGCAGGGGCCCCCCAAAGGGGGCCTGAGTCACTCATTCCACCTTCCTTCTGCCAGGGAAAGGCTGGTGGAACCTGACTCATTATCCGGCAGGCAGCACTGCTTGCAGCACCGCCCTGTTGGATCTGAAACACCACCAGGCTGCCTGGTGGCGGTGTTTCAATATTGGCGGTTCAGCTACCTTCATTATATGGCGGTCTAGACCACCATGCCGGTGGCGGAAATTACCGCCACCGCCAGAATGGGGGTCCAGACCGCTATGTTCGTAATGACCGCCTATGTCCATGCCAAACCTACTGCTGTGACAGACTTGGGTAAGAGGGAGATATACCTACCTGGAGAACGGAGCTGTACTGTGACTTCTCTGAGGTAGTGGACATCTGCTTGTCAAGTACAGTTCCCAGATAATTAGATGCCCATTAAGAGATAGCCAATGTACTGTGCCTCCTCTGGGAACATGCATTTGCTCCCTGCAAACTATTCTGGATTAATCAAACACTGCAAATTTCCACCAGTGCCCAGAGGAGTAGCCCTGACCTGTTGCTGTTTTAAGGAGGAGCTTACATCATCCCTGCCCCACCCAGCTTTGCAACATGAAGCGTTTCTGCACCTTCTAGTTGCAACCAAAGGATTTGAGGATTACCTCAAATTTAACCCCTTGATGTATATCTTTGTAAAATTGTGATTCAATGGTTTTGTTTTTCATTCTGTGATCTTGTCTTCACTTTTTCAAACTCCTTCCACTGAATAACATTGCCATAGGCATCAAGGTTACATCTTTTTATGGTTCTTAGCATGTAATCCTTATAATAATGTTTGAGTGCATTGTTTGCACCACGAGGCACCTTTGAATGGGTGTGTCTGGCAAAGAATTGGACAGCTGCACTAATACAGTTAATACACTACATCCAGAGTAACGACTAACTTTCCCCTGCCCTGCCAGTAGTACATTAGTGAAAGATGGACTAGCTGTTCGAATCAGGTGATCTACTTTTTACTATGTAGCTGGAAACCCAGCCTGCTTTTGAAAGGGGGACAGATCGTACCACAGGTAAGCTCTGTGATTGACTGCACCCACCTGCAAAGTGGGGCCTTAGAGTGCTATGGACCCCATTTCCTCCTTTTCAAGGTATGCCTTCCAGGGATGATGACTGTGCCAGACCTCTTGTGGCTCACAGACAGTGTGCCTCTCAACAGCTGCTTTACCTCTGCACCTGCTAGCTCAGGTGCTTTAATTAAAAATTATTAATGAGTCTTTATGTATTTTGAATAATGAATTTATGAAGAAAATGAATAACGTAGAGAAATAATGCACATGTTTGAAAATGTGACCTCGAAGAATGGCCACCAGAGTTCACGAAATCTACTAAATAATGATTAATATTTATGAAATATTGAATATGTACTAAAGTAATGTAGTAATATGTCATATTAAGGGTTACGAAGTATGCTCTAGCTTTATTAATTGTAGGCCTTGACTTAGCGAGTGTCTTGGCCTATTTTGCCAGGCCTCATGCAGAAGCTGTATTTCTTAGAAGTTAATAACAAATGCTGACAGAGTGAATTAAACTGTGACATGTCTATTGTCTTGCTAAAAGTGCTTAACAGAAGCTTTTCGCGAGAACCGACTGCAAGGAGATGATGTTCCCGCTAGTGGAACAACTTATGAGTAATGTGTATGAAGGTGCAACAATATTGTTACCTGACGAGCCGGATGATGAGAACATCGTAAAGCGGCCCAATCAACTGCATGTGAAGGGTGAAATATTAGAATTCATAGATTTTGTATAGAAATATTATTTTGTAAAGAATGAAAGTACGATTAACTGACCAATATATAATTAGGGGACAGTTTCGGTGACTTTAATATAACAAAGCAACAGAGGAGAATTATTCACAAAGCGACAGAGGAGAATTATTCAGACCTTATTCAGATTTTGAGACTAGAGACTTGAGATGCAGATTTTGAGAGACTCATACCGACTTTGGGCTCATATTCTCTGACTGAGAGCCTGATGCTTTGCTGATCGATTGATAACCTGAGGACGAAGACTGATTCTGCTTTGCTGACCCAAACCGTGGATAGGTAGATATGATGAAACGTGACTGAGATGCATTTTATGCTTTGTCTTTCTAGGTACCAACTGCACTGTTTTGATAGATCCATAGTTAGATGCTTTTCCAAATTTGTGTTTCTAAATTGTTTTGCATGAAGTCCAACATGCTGATGCTAATCTGACGTTAGTTAAGTGCTCATACAAATGACTGACAATTATAGGGACTAATGATCGATGAATTACTTTGCTGAATTCCATGTATGTTATATCTTTGTCGCAACTGACTCTGCTATTGATTTGCACTGTAGCTCTGGGTTGTGCTGTGGTTCAAGCTTTGATTGGATTGTGTTTCTTCCGCCGCTATGGACAACCAGTATTGTTTTTATATGTGTTTCATTTGATATTGAGATTAATCTACATGACTTTAGCATTGTTAATGTAGGGATATAAGCTTACTAAACTTTTACTAAAGGTGTGGTTATTCATGGCTGAAAGGTTATGGTGCGTGATATTTACTGACTCCATTGATTATTGATTATATTGATTGCTAATGATTGTTGATTATTGAGTATTAATTATTGATTTATGTACTGGAGCTATGGTAAGAACTTCTTAATTGCGAGTCAAAAGGTTCATCAACCTATTCACGTCCCCTTGTAAGTATACCTATTAAGGTCTGACGCGCTAACACACCTATGTCCGGAATGTGGTGCTGGCACAAAAGCCTAGTGTTTCCTCATTTGCATGTGGCCAAACAAGGAAACACTCATTTGTTTCTATGCAAGTAACTGCCACCCCTTCTGTAATCCAATAGAGCCCTAAGAATACAGAGAGGGGGCACAGAAAGCTATTGCACCCCAGGGCATTTAGTGTAACACAGCCCATTTGCCATAGTAACCACTGACTGCAATGGGACCCTAGGTACATGTTCTCACAAGCTAATAAACTGTCCTTTTCCAGGGTCAGTAATATGGAATCAGTGTTTTGTAGCATGGCCATGGAACAAGAGCCTGAATATACAGCACAATCGATTCAGTTCCAACAGTTAAAAAGTGGTGAAGCAATGATAGATGAAGAAAAAGCAGTCAGATGGGGTCACAAAGAGGAAAAGGGTGAAGTGAACATAAGGTTTTAGGGAATTAGTACGTGGTGCACCCTGTCCAACAATAGGACACAAATGCTCTTTTTTGGCAAACATTCAACCACTCAGTCAATGTATCCCATTCTTCTGTTATAACAAAATCACAAGGGTAGCCTGAGAAAAGTTACTTTTCTATGTCAGGAGGTCAGACATCTAGACACATTCTTTGAGTTCTGGGGAAAGTGATGGTGAAGAGGTGTTCATAATCTCCTTAGTTCAAAGGGAACAGTGAGAGACAGAACACTCCCAAATGCAAAATGTCCTAATAAGACCTGGAAATCATTGTACTAAGTTATGCCCAATAGTCAAGAGTGACATAGGTGGCACACTGGACACAATACAGAACAGAGTATGTGAAGTAATGGTAAGTTAAGTAATGGTAAAGATATAGCATTTTCCAGAACAAGTCCCATAGTGAGCTGCAACCCACAGATTCACCCTCATCAACTGTCTGTTTGGTATGACACCCACTAGTGTTCTAAGTTGAACCTGAATGTCAGCTAGCAACATTTTCAGCTGCAAGACTCATGAGAAATCACAGCATTGCCTTTTCACTTGGGGTCATGGGGTGGGGAGCACAGGGGAGAACAAGCATTTGCAATGCACTAAGGTCTCGCATTTCTCTGAGTTACAGCTATTAGCAGTTGTAAACTCCCAACTGGATTTTTCTTTCCACATTGAAAGAAAAAAACAGCGCGATCGCGCTGCTACAGTTCACTCGTAATGAAAACCTAATGATAATTGCACTCGGCAAAAGTGCAATTATCTACGTAACCTGCAAAAGTGCAATTAACTATGTAACAGGGTCGATGTTATGCAAAGTGCTCAACTTCTGCCAAGCGAGATCGCGCTGCGAACAAAAGATAAAAAGTATCCACAAACCTAACGGGAAATAGCCTCGCATGTTTTCAGTACTTGGTTGCTGCGCTCGAGGAGGGCTAACTACCGGAAAAGTCATGACGTATGCGTGCCTTCCAATAATGAAAGCAAGCAGATTTTCACAGGCAAGCAAATGAACCAATGAAAAACAACTGACGTGATGTGAACGGGGCTCCCGGCCCTTTTCTAACACCTTAAGCGTCTTGCAAGCGAAACGCATGCGCAAGCGCATGCGACGCAGGCTCATCCCTAAAAAAGAAAAATATCCCATCAAATACTAAATTTAAGCAACATAATCAACCTGTTTGTAATGAAATTAACCCTCTCAAGAAATGATTGACTCAAAACCAAACAACCAAACAGAAGTAATGCCTATCAGTGAATGCGACCCTAACAACGAGGGCAGCAAATTCAACCACTGTCAGGAACCATTCATGAAGACAGACGAGGCAGCGGTTTCCAACTATAATCATGAGAGACACAAATGCACCACCAGCAGTAACAAAGCAGCTCTTCATCAAGAAAGCCAACAGGACATTCAGAGGGTATTAGGGATTGGCCCCACCCACAACTAAGAGTACACTGCAAGAACAATGACACCTAGATTGCCCAAGAATTAGGGCAGGGTCAGTTGAACCAGCTGTTTGATATTTTTGCATTTCTGGATCATTCCTGGGTCGTTCATGCTGCCCACACTGTAGTACCTTTGAGCCTCGCAGTGCATGTATGCGCTCATGAGTTACACACCCAAGACCCTTGGAAAAAACTATGCTGTAACTGTTCTGTGAGAGTGTGGCAGTTGTACAGGTGCTGCTGTGCGTTGTACTTTCTCAATGAGAGGCAATTGTCCAGTGTCGCTACTTGTGCCGCACTTGTTCTGTGCGCGTGTATGAGGGTAGCTTGCACTGACACTGCCTGGCTGTATATATTCGGTGGGAGGGAAATGTTGCATTATTGTGATGCTGCCTCTGCCATGCCGTTTCTGAGTTTGGAGAGAGAAACATGAACTGAAACAGGCCACGCTGATCCAGTTCTGTGTGTGTTAATAAAGTTCGTGAAAACAATTCACTGGAAATACACATACACCCGTGAAAATTACAAATCCATGTTTTCTCTATTTAAATTATGCTGAGTATATGTGGCACCCCTCCTTTTATACGTCCTATACCAACCGGGCAAATTGTTGCACTTCCACACAGTCTTACACCTAGTACATGTGTTGTAAACACACTCCTGCTACAATTTATTTTTATATAGTGCCTCATACCACATGTGCCCATTCCTGAGTGCTGTCAACTACAGATGTTACCAATATTCCGTTAATGGCACTTTCGTTTTTGACCCCAGCGGGGAGGAAGACTAATTCTGCCTGGCAGTGATTCAAACGTGACGTGCACATCACTTCATATCTCATATCCATTGTGTAATTCAGCCATTTTGACGGATATCTAATCCCTTAAAATGTTTCAGCTTTGTGAGGAGCAACCTAGTTTGCATTTTTAAGTTTCAGGGTCACCCTGCATAACCACACTTCTGTGACATAGTTAAAAATCTGAGCATGTAACATATGCATACATGTTACATTCACTGCACGCCCTCATTACACATTCTATACGTTTTAAAGTTTAAAGTATCATATATATCACATGCATGTGAACATTATGATTTATTTCTGGCAAAAGTTTACACCTTCAAGGATCTTTGCAAATTAAGATGGCTGAATCAGTTCGAACAAAGACTAGTTTCAGGGGCAAAAGGAGAAGCGGAAGGCTTGTAAAATAACATTATAAACATTCTTCCCGTAAAAGAAAGTTGTATATACATCGAAATACCTCCCAGAAGGAGTCTGGAAACAAAACAGTAAATTAATTAAGAAAGCCCTGAAGCAGACACATTCCAGCGGCAGGTATTAGAATGGAGGGGGGCTTGTGGCCATGTAATGGTCGTGCATCCTGTGTAGGTAGAGAAAAAGGCTAACTTGTCATAAGGCTTGTAATTTCTAAGAGAGTGACGTCACTTGTCATCACGGAGCTCAGTTTTCAAAGCATGCTTCTGCTAAGAATAAAACTAAACATGAATGCAGCAGAGAGGAGGTCAGGCAGAGGTTGGCTCCACAGCTGCTACGTGGACATATGTCACGTGTGACAACACCTATCCAAACCTGACTTCATCCAGTCACGCGATTGCATGACAGTATGAGCAGGCCCATACTTGCTATGAAGTATGAAGTAAATCTAAGCTACAGTGTCCAGAATGTAAAGTAATGCTGGCTATAAAACCTGGACTGGATGGTGTTACTGGTGCTAGCCCCAGTCCCTTACTTAGAGCGCTTAGGTAAACGAATGGTAGTACTGCATATTTAATTATTTCTGCGGAGTTCAGCATTATCACATTATTACAGTGTGGAAATACCACAATTCATTGTTGAAAACCCTTGGGACTCATTTAGATTCAGTTGTAACAAAGGTGTAATGAAAACCACTTACAACACATTTTACCCATTCTGTGTTTTTAGAGCAATGTGTTTAGCCGCATATGTGATGCAGTTTTTTCCCCATCACAAATGAGATAATTCTGTATTGCATCAGGGAAAAACCGACCCTAATCGTCACCACCAAAAGCTACTGGTAAATCTGCACCCATAAATGCGGAAAACTTCCAGAAATATGGTTTCCACAAATCATTTTCCTTTAGTGTGTGGAAACTTCTAAATCTAAAGATAATATCCCAACTCTCAAAAGCGGTAACGATGCCACTACTTTGATGCAACAGTATTGGATTCAGGCCCATATTTATACTTTTTTAGCGCCGAATTTGCGCCTCTTTTTGATGCAAAAGTGGCGCAAACTTACAAAATACAATTGGGGCATATTTATACTCCGTTTGCGCCGAAATTGCGCCATTTTTTTTGACGCAATTTCGACGCAAAACTAACTCCATATTTATACTTTGGCGTTAGGCGCGTCTAGCGCCAAAGTCCATGGAGTTATCGTAATTTTTTAGCGTGGACACCTACTTTGCGTTAATTATATGCAAGGTAGGCGTTCCCGTCTAAAAAATCGACTCTGAGGCATGTGCGTGGGATTTATACTCCCGGGCAAAAATCACGCCCGGGAGTGGGCGGGTCAAAAAAAATGACGTACGGCCGCTTTTGCGCCGTTTTTTAGCGCCTGCAAAAGGCAGGCGTTAAGGGACCTGTGGGCTCTGAAGGAGCCCAGAGGTGCCCCCCATGCCCCCATGGACACCCCCTGTCACCCATGCCCACCCCAGGAGGACACCCAAGGCTGGAGGGACCCATCCCAGGGACATTAAGGTAAGTTCAGGTAAGTGTTTTTTTTATATTTTTTTTGTGGCATAGGGGGGCCTGATTTGTGCCCCCCTACATGCCACTATGCCCAATGACCATGACCAGGGGCAGAAGTCCCCTGGGCATGGCCATTGGGCAAGGGGGCATGACTCCTGTCTTTGCTAAGACAGGAGTCATTTCTATGGGGGTTGGGAGTGAAAAAAAATGGCGCAAATCGGGTTGAGGCGAAAAAATTGCCTCAACCTGACTTGCCCCATTTCTTGACGCCCAAGCTCCATATCCCCCTACGCCGGCGCTGCCTGGTGTACGTCGTTTTTTTTAACGCACACCAGACGGCGCCGGTGGCTAACGCCGGCTAACGTCATTCAATAAATACGGCGCCCGCATGGCGCTTCAGAATGGCGTTAGCCGGCGCTAATTTTTTTGACGCAAAACTGCGTTGGCGCAGTTTTGCGTCAAAAAGTATAAATATGGGCCAATTGTATTTTATAAGTTTGCGCCGCTTTTGCGTCAAAAAATGACGCAAATGCGGCGCTAAAAAAGTATTAATATGGGCTAGTGCGGAAGTCTACATAACTCTTTCTGGATGTTACACCTGCAAAATTGTGGCAGTGACTGCTCTGCACATATATGCAGAACCTGGTGGTAGACCTCATTACGGTGCTTACTCACGTTTCTGGCACGTATGCCTAAATAGGGGGTAATACTGAGCTTCCTAAGTGGCCACCTAATTACCCCTGGCCTGGAAGATGTTACCCCGGTTTAGCATGGTCCTTTAAAAAAGCATTTTTAGACACAAAGGCTGTGGGAAATCTAGGATTTAGGTTGTGGTAAGTGCCTCCCCGCACACCTTTTATGGCCTTCCTGACCGTGCAGGTGGATGTGGATTTAGATTTAAAAAAGGACGTAAACCTTTAAATCAGGACCTATATGTGCTCAATTGGAGTCCAAAGCACAGTCAGGCGGTATCCCACTCAGCAGAATGTTCCCATTGATCTAGGCCTACAGATTTCGCACTATGCAGGAAAAATGGGGAGTAAGAACTGGCAACATTCTCTCCATGCTATGGTCTGTGGAGCTGTGGATGCGGGAATATTATGAATGGGGATGCATTACTACATCTAGCGAGTAACTTTCCATAAATGCCAACGTGCAATAATTCCGAGTTTCACTCGTCGTTCGTTAAGGTCATTGTGTTCCCTTGGGCAGTGCCTAGCAGCCCTGTCAATTTGTGTGTATATTTCTTTCTCCTAACGCCCTCATGGATCCGGAAGGTCGCCCCCACCCTAGCGTACAGTGGAGAAACCCTGGGCGAGGCGTGGTGGGCCGGACACACCGGAGGGATCCCGGCGCCTGTGTGTGTGTTCGAAAGACTTCTTGGCCCTGAGCAGGTGTCGGTGGAGTCAGTCCAACGACCGCTGTTCTGTGAACCAGCCCTGGGATATCTCCTGGCGTGGCTCCTGCAAGGAGAATGAGCGGAACGAGGTGGGAGGGAGGCCAACAGGGACCTATCAACGCTTGCCAGTAAAACCTGGAAAGAGTTCACTCCTTCAAATTACTTTGGTTGCACAGATTAGTGGATTTAAATGCCCCGGTCTTTAACCCTGGAGACAAGATCACACTGTGGCTCTGCACAGTGTGTGAAAACGTCTTTGCCAAACCTTCTCCCAGCAGGGAGTGCAGAGCAATTACAACATTGGCTTCAGCCTCAGTGCAGACACTGACTCTCTGTGTGACTCTGAGAATGTCCCAATAGGAGCACAGCTGTGAGGATAAATTTCTGCATTATAGCATTAAGACTGACCATCCAATCCCTTACCAGCAAATGACACTACGTGTGGTCTCTGAAATCACTGCTGATTCTGACATGTTGCTCATTATCCATTAGAGGGCACCTACCTATGAGAAGCCTACGCCCAGGTAGTACCAGGTAGCTTACATCACCAAAAAGCTAGATGCACATTATTTGTGCCAAGGGTGCAAGTGGTGGGAACGTAAGCTCATTTTTAAGTCAAAGCCTACCAGACATCTGTTGCTAACGACTTCTTGAGGTCATTCTGAAAGCTTCCCTGGGAATGCATTTTGTCCATTGCTTACCCTTTGCTCTGTGTTTTGTAACTCACAGTTGCTTGCTTTCTATTGGCTGGCTTTCCTTTTTTTTAGGCTGTCCAGCCTGAGTTTGTCCCTCTCGAGGAGCATAGCTATTTACTGTATTCTTTCAGAAGTGCTTGCTCTCTGAAATCACACCTTTAAATCTTGTTCTTATCGTGTCACATCTGCTGTGCATTCAAAGACAGATGCCAAATGTTAGGCTCTGTCTTTTAAGGGAGCTTGGTGTTTACTTTTCTTTATCTTACTTCAAAGTGAGAGGATTTATGTAACATCTTGCAATGAAAATAAATGTTTTTTTTCTACCACGTAACAAAATTTAAATGTCTGTAAATTAACTTTTCAGATGATTCAGAACATATCAGATTTAGGAAACCACAAATGAAGCACATTTTTTGTAAATCTAAAGTGTGATGGAAAAAATATTTTAATACGATCAAATCAAATCAATACACTAGGTCATGACATTTCCACACATCATTGTTTTTGTATACGTTGATTAGTAAAACTATGTTTCAGCAAGTGTAAAGGTAATTTCAATTGAAGATGTGTTGTCTTTAATGGCATTGTGCTACCACACCATAAATACTCCACACTACACCGCTCCACTCTAACCCACTCCAATTCACTTGTAAACACTTTACTCCACTCTATGCCCCTTCACTCTACAACACTCTACGCCACTCTTCACCACTCTAATCCACTTTATGACATGCTACTCCTTTCTCAGGTCATGCCTTTCCACTCCATAACACTCCAAGACAATCCACTTCACATCAGTCCACTCAAATCTATACCACTACATTCTATGCCACGCCACTCTACACCACTCCAAGGCATACCACTCAACTCCACTCTACCACACACCACTTCACTCTACGACATGCCATGCTTCTCTATGCCACCACTCTATGCCACTCCACTCTTTGCCACTCCATGACACATCACTCTACCCTACAATACACCATTCTACTCTATGACACCCCTCCACTCTATGCCCTTCTACTCCACAACACAACTCTATACGACACAACTCTCTATGACATAACACTCCACGACATTCCACTCTACACCACTCAACCCTATGTCACTTTACTCCACACTACTCTGACTCACTACTCAACTCCACTACTCACTCTACACCATTCCACTCCACCCGACTCTATGACACTCAACTCTACAACACTCTATGCCACTCCACCCCACAACACTCTACTCCATTCTGTCTCTCCACCCCACTCTGCTCTACAACACTCCACTCTATGACACTCCTTCTATGACAATCTATTCTAGGACACTCAATTTTACAATACTCCAACACTCCACTCAACATCACTCCACTCGACAACACCCTACTCGATGACACTCCACGGCACTCCACTCAGCGATTTTCATCCTAAGTACAAGATGTCCAGAGAAATGTAAAACTAATATTTGAAAACAATGTCTCCACCAGAAATTTCTGGATATTTCCTTCCACATCAGTAGGTTGCCAAAGTCACAGAAGACATCGCTGGAAATTAATGAGACTTGTGAGGTACAATCTGTGGCATGATGAATCATCGGGGGCGTGCCTCCAAACTATGATGAAGTGGCACCCCACCATTCCCTAACAAATCTAGTCCCCAATACCCTACCTTCACAAAGCCTCCCAGAGCCTATGTAAAAGGGAACAGTCCTGGTAATTACCACACAAACAGATTTTACTTTATGTTCTTCCCCGCCACTGGGGAATCCATGTAGGTGCAATTTAGATGATAGTTATTGCGCCCAATAAAGTCCAAATCCAGGGGTGTTGGACTTTATTGAGAGTGAAATACTGTATTTGCCTTTTGGGTGCTCTCATCATGGCCTGAATGCTGTATTTTCCTTTCACTTTCTATTCTTTCACTTTCTCTCTCTCGGCTTTTTTCCAATCTGTCTTTTTTCACCATCTTGCTTGTTTGCTCCCTCTCTTTCACATGTCCCTGTCACTCTGTTAGGTGTCTAATGTTCACCCATGTATGTTAACCTGCATGTCTCTTTCCTCATCTCTGTCTTCTTCTCTCTTCCGTCACTGGTGTCTCTCCCTTTCTTTTCTACTCTTGTTCTGTGTTCACATTTACTTGCTTTTCCAACCTTTCTCTTTATACCATTTATCTCACTCGTTCATATCTCTTGTACTCAGAAATCTCTTGCTTACTTGATTCTTTATAGCTTGTTTCTCTCTGTCTCTCACTCTGCAGTCTTCATAAAGTCCTCTCCTCTTGTCATTTTTCTCCCCCTGTGGTTCTTTCCCTCTGTTTCGCTTTGTCCATATTCTCCTTCCTGTGTGAAGTAACAGAATCACCTGGGCACCTTCTCTATATTGCAACAATAATTCAGTAAGTGTTGCAACCGGGTTACTTTCAGCAAACGTCCAAGTACATTCGTCAGAGCAGACTTCCCAGAGGAAGCAGCAGTTGTTGTGTATTTTGTCAGTTCTTACTGATATTGCATGGGTGCTTGAGGGCCCTCCTTCAGGTCCTGGAATCCCCCGCACCACAACGGGGGCTGTGGAACCCTATATTATGCCCCTGAATACAACTCTTGGAACTTTTGTTAATATCCTGAACATTTTTTTAAAGCTCTGGAGCAGAAAAATCCAGTAACCCAATTACATGTAGAATTATAGCTGGGCAGGTGGCAACTGGGACTGACTGGCAAACCAAAGCAGGCCTTGGAAAAATGATCAAACCAGCCCCACGTCTTTCATCTCCTCGCACAATCTCTCTTTTTGCATCAATTCTCTCTCTCTCTCGCTTCTCGTTTGCACTCGCTTCTCCCTCTCTGATTTCTTTCTCTCTACCTTCCCCCTTTTTCTCTCTCTCTTGAAGCCATTACATGTGTCCTGCAAATAACTGCAATAAACCTCTGGGAGCTGGGGCAAGTGACTGAGGCACCAGGAGTGGCTCTGTTCTTTCAAAACCGGCCTCCAAGGGCCCCAGACAACAGGGGAAATGGAAGGTAGAATAAAGGCCTGTCCAGCCCTGGGTGCCAATATCTGTGTTTCCCACCAAGAGGGTCCAAGTGTCACTTGAAAAAGAACAGAGAACCACAAGTTTTCTGCCATGTCACTTGACACCAGGGCTAGAGAAAGTGTGGGAAGAATAATTAAACTCTGCTCAGCAACAGCATCACATCTATCAGCATTAATTCAATGACCTACTTGAAGCTTCATTGTTGTGATAATATTCTTAGCAACACCACTCAGTTTACTGAATTTAAATTATTTTTCTTGAAGTTGCCATTAGTCACAATCAAGGACACTCAAATGTCATGACCATTCATGAACTCATGCCATTGATGTATCTTAAGTCAAACACAAGAGTATGAAGCCACAGCTCCACAAAGTCTTCAAAGTTTTTCTTTGTTCACATCTATTAAACTGTCATAAGGACTCTCATATCTCTATGAGACTACTGGATTAGGGGCAGCAGCATTTCTACTTGTAGGCAACTCCCACACCAGTTAGCAACTGTCAGCTCAATCCTTCCGGCTCTCTAGAAACACCTCACCAAAACCCACAATAGTAAAGGTGATTTCTGACAGCTTAGCGCATGGACTTTGAAAACCTCTCAAGGATATCTCAGATGAACAAGTCTTACCCCTTTTCTGTTGATGGCAATAAGTCTCATACACACACAAAGGCAAAAACGAAGAGGCAGGATAGTTTTCAATACATTTATTGAAAAGTCTGCAATCTGTGATAAAATGCATGAGCTGCAATGATTAGGATAATGACAAGTATCAAAATCAGGATTGTGAAAATAAGCAATGTAAATATGAACAGCCCCAACATATTGCAATAAACATGAATATGCAAATTCCTCCCTAAAGTGTATTTTCTACCCTAAAGAGAGTGAGGCGTAATAAACTTAATCTGCCCAAGTCATGTCCATGAGAAGCAACCCAACCACTGTTACCTTAAGACAAGGTCAGCCTCCAGTCTCAAAATCAGGCTTCATAGAGACACAAAGGCTGAGGTCTGCTGCAAAGTGATGTACAGTATAGATGGAATATCCTGGGTGAAACCCCCTCTAATGGCCTTGATCTCACAGGTTGCTGTTATAAGGCACATGTTATTGTTCGTGCAGATATTCTGACGTGGGTATGTACCTAAACGTTAGATTGTGTGCGCAAACTTGTATCTGCAATATCATAATAAAATGCCTGTCATGTTACCATTGTATCCCTTGTCAAATGTAAAACAAAAGAACATGATGACAATGTAATAGGTACATTACTGATAATGGCGCTTTCACAGAATGGCAAATGATTATAAAATAAAAACGTTTCTTCTAAAATGCAAGCAGTGCTAAAATAAATGAACGCATGTTATTTAGGTAAAAGGGCACAGGCCTGCAAACCGAAGCTAAGCTAAACTCCTATACCCAGGCAAACTGAAACAGACCCACAACAAAACCTGACTTGAAAAAACTGTCTCCCCTCTCCTAAAACACAATTACTGGGTGCCAGACATTCAAGGAACTTCCACCCTACTGTCTGCACCATGCCATTCTAAACGTCCTAAGATGGGGGCCATTGAACAATTTGAAGACTTTGTGGAGAACAACCAGCTCCTTGGCCGCTTCTGAAAGGGCCCGAGATAGCTACAGATTCTGGGTCGGTTGCACTAGCTCATTGCCAGTCAAATGACTTCAGGTAAACTAATCTGTAATTTTGATCACTGGATCGGCACTATTTGACACCATTAGGCATCTTTGTTGGCCGGCCCTTGGGACTACAGGTAATCAAGAATGCTGACAGGATGAATTTCCCCCGTTCTGGATAGGCACTGTCAGTCTGTTATACTGCTTCCTTTTCACTCCTCTGTACATAAACTGACTAAAAGAAATCTCAAAGATTCCTTAAACAGCCCAGTTGCATATGCCCATAACTTGACTAGACTGATATCAAGTAATGTCCCTCCATTTTAACTCTGGGATGACACACAAGTTTTGTATCTAATTGATGAGCTTCCCTGTTATGGGTGCACCTCACTGTGCACTGGTTTACTCGTGGTGAGATACAGGCAAATCCCCAACAATTAATGGAAGCAAGAAACAAGCCTGTTTTTTGTGGCAATCAGAAACAGCTTTGGACCTCATACTTCAAGACAGAAGCACAACCAGTTCTGTCTGAAACTTGGTATTGAACTTGACATCAATTTGTCTGAATTCACCTAAGGTGAAGCCGCCTCCAAATGTTGAATTTTCAAATTAAGACGTCTACAATAAAAGCGTACTAATTTTCATAAGAAAGCTGGAAGCTAGGTGATTGCTTTCCTAATTTGAATTTGCTGATACTACTCCAATGACATCTACCTGAATTTGTTAATTCACCTGATTCTCCAGTTATTGCCATCTCTGGTGCAAGGATTTTCAGATGCCCTACAAATTCTATTTTACCATTCAGGAGGCTATATTACATCTATGACAAACTTTCCCTGTTTGTGCTCCAGCGCACCTTTAAATAGGTGCTCCGTGAGCAAACAAGGAAGTGTGCCAGATTACAGTGAATGTGCTGCCCACAGTGCAGCCACAAACTGGTGTTGCCCTGGGGCAGCACATTCAAGTGAATTACAGAGCAACTGCTTCAAGGCAGCTCTGTGTTTCACTGTGCAGGCGGCAGCCTGCCTGCAGTTTTAAGAGGGGAGAGAGAGATGCCCTTGCGGGCAGGTGCAGTGAGTGACTGCCCACTTGCAAGGGGATGTCTGGGTGTCCATGGGACACCCTTTCTCCCCTGAAGGAGGCTGTGTTTAGGAGGCACACTGAAAGTGCTGCATCTTTTTGTGGCACACTTTCAGTGCACCTCGTAAAGGTATGTTTGCCTCTGCACCTGCATCCAAATCATGCTGTTGGCACTCATTTGCATGGGGCCATACCCCCATACAAATACAAGGTTGTCCTCCTGAGATAGCACTGGTGCAATATGTGCGCCAGCTCTATCTGCATTACAGAAGCAGCCACACAAGTGTCTGCGGCCACTTCTGAAATACCAAAGTGCCCCAGGGCACACAAAGTGGTCACACATGCCCATTCCACTCCAGGGCTCTTTCTATAACCAAGCCTCTGGTGCTCTACTGCCTTTATCAAAGGTGCCATTTTGTAGGCCATTTTGTGAAAACTGGCACCCTCTTATGACAATTTGTAATGGTGCCTTACTTTAGCTACCTACAGTGACTTTAATGTAGCACTAGTTTGGTTACAGTGCCCCAGGAACATCGCATCTCACCTTAATTAAAAACCTTCAAATAGGTGTTACATCCCTAATCGGGGGGGCAATCCTGTGGAATGTGTTTTTTTGGAGACTGCACATGAACAAGATACCTACCTTTGTTCCACAGATAGCACCAGACATAGTTTTTCTATCTTTAAGCTTATTATTCCTCTTGTCTATTGCTAGCTGTCCAGAACCCAGAAGCATTTGGCAGGCAAAGACTTTTATAAAATTATTTGGCATAACAAAACAATTGACCTTATATTAAGGAGTAAATTTGCTCACGTCTGACATGAATCTAAAAGAAGAAAGAAGAGTCAATCCAAGCCAGCATTTGACACTCTACTAGAGAAGAAAACCAGCAAAGAGAGAGACAGCCAGATTGGTTTGCAGGAAAACTTTGAGCAATGCATTCAATCTGCATGTATGTTTTATCCCAGCAGTCTCAAAAAGAATATATACTGTCCACGTGTATATTTCAGAGCCACATTAATTATAGCTTTGTTGACTGATGGTGCCTCCTGGACATTTGGAGCTGAATTCAGTCTGAGCACCAAGCCAGAGTCTCCTGCTAGCTTCATAGGCCTTGAGCCAATCATGTTATGGGTCCCACATGGGGGGATATGTTCTAATATGATATATTGGCAAGCTATGGACGCCTAAAGATGGAAAATATGTGATAGCAAGTCATAACTCTTTGCCTTTTGTGGGTTACCACTCCACTCCAAAGATACCTTGATATAAATGTTTTTTATTTCATAATTGTTATTATTGTGAATTTTATTATTAAAAATTACAATTACAGTAAATGTGATTATATACATTGATAATAATTATAATAGTATGATTATATTAAGTACACCAAATAAAATGTATACTTTAAAAAACAAAAAACAATTTTCCCAGAGCTAGTGGTGAATGACAGTGCAGCATCATAAGGAAGACTGAAACATGCACATCCTGTCCCTCTGATCCCCGGTGTATATTTCATTTATGGTCAAATATGCATCATGGAGTTACGTTGACAAGCCTGCAGGACTACTCTTCATGGAAAACTTTTTTAGAGGCAGTTCAAGTAAGGAATCACATTCCACTGCTAGACACTGCGAGAACTGTGGAAAACAACACGGCTCCCAAGTATTTCAACACATTAAGTGCAGGGGCCTGTTTACTATGAAGAGAGATTTACAGACTATTAAGCGAAAAGCTGAAGCAAGTGTCAGGGATGATGCTGGTGCCCATGAGTGCACGAGTAAATGCTTAAACCGAAGAACATCATTAAAGTCAAACATGTCTGCTGAAGAATGTATATTTTGTGGAAAGATAAAATGGTATAAGAGAACATCAACGCTTGAGAAAGTAATCAAGGCCATGGAGCTTAGAATTGACAAAAGGCTTCGAGAGTGTGCAACCATTAGTTGTGATTCAAAGTTTGTAGTAGGGACATAGTGGCTGCAGAAGCCTATTATCATGCATCTTGTTATAGGAATTATACAAGGGTTAAAGCAAAGGAGGAACTTCATGCATCTAGCATTCAAACTGATGATCACTGCAAAATATGAGAGATGATGCATATGATGAACTATTTCAATACATTAGAATTGTGATTATTCTTAACAAAGAGATAATACATGTGACGACTCTCACTGAAAGGTTTGAAACCCTTATGACATGCAGAGTAATACTGGGAATAGACTAATCAACCAAGAAGCATATTAGAAGAAAATGGGACTCCGAGTTCAGTGACAGCTTTCACATATTACCGACAGGCAATGAACCGTCACACAGACCTACATAAGTCATAAATTGAAAAAGACAAAGATACTGCTACGAGAGCTGTTAGTCTGGTTCAAGACTGGACAAACCCATTTGTTGGCCCACATGATCTCATTAGTCTCTCCACTGTGAAAAAGACATCTTAAGGCATAGCATTCGACATATTGAACACACATGAAATAGGTGAACAGTGCTATACAGACTTCAAACTTGAGCGACTTGAGAATAATCTACCTATTAAGAAGTTTCCTGACCCAATAAAAATGAACAAACTAAAAACCTTCACTAACATGTCCAAGAAAAAGGCAGTGAACAGCAATGGCAGGACAATTATCACAAAAGCAGACAAAGTACTATTTGGTTGAATCATTGTGACAGCATAGAATCAGAACCTTCAAATGGGGAATGGACTCCCTCATCCCTTAGGACCTTTACCATAGGCTTTAGCAACTCCAAGAAGGTCTGTTGGGAAAGACAAACAAAGCTGTTTTAGCAACATACTTGCAGAAAAACTTCACCCCTGCTGAAGAAACTACCGGAAATTCAGGCATGCTGATTGATGGTATGGCTCTTGTTCACAGAGTAAAAAGAGAGGAATCAAACTTTAGTGAGGTGGCTATGTCTGTCTTGTCTGTGGCTTTTCAAGAAGGAAATAGGAGTTAAGGAATCAATGTTGTGTTGGATACATACAATACGACGTCTATTAAGAATAGTAAAAGGACATTCGGGGGGAAGAACTCGGGCACCAGTTACACAGCATCTCACCTTCTCAGATTGTCAGACAGTGGTAGAATTTCCTAAGCCGCGTAAGGAATAAAACAACTCTTATCGGATTTCTAGGTAAAGAATGGGGAAAACCAAAGTATATTGTAAAACTTGTGAATAAAACACTGTTCGCAAACTGTGAAGATAAATGCTACAAAATCACACGAAGTGCCCGGTCTCAACAGTACACCAATCAAGCAGATGGTCATTTGTTGCTGCATGCTGCACATGCTCCTAATGAGGGTTATGAAGCAGTAATGATAAGCTCAGATGACACCAATGTGTTTATTATGTGTTTGGGATTCCATGACAGAATCATGGCTGAATTGTTTCTGAAATGTGGTTCTAAAATACGCGTGCAAGTCCTTGACATTGGGAAAATAGCTTCAACTCTTGGTGAAAATGTTTGTCAAGCTATGATATGTCTCCATACGTTTACCGGATGTCACGTAGTAAGCACATTGGTGGGAAAAGGAAAAGTAAAATCCAAAAAGTTCAAAATCCTGTCTGCCAACAGACATACACAGGAAACATTTTCACAGCTCGAAAATGAATGGGATCTCCCTGAAGAACTAATGGACAAACTGGAGCAATTCTCATGCATGGTGCATGCACCAAAACCTTTGGTTCATCACGTGAATGACTTGAGATATCACCTATGCTGCGCAAAAAATGGTGAGGCGGATAATCATCAACTTCCACCTTGCAGGGACTGTCTGAAGAAACATGCCGAACATGCGAATTATCAAACCGCTATAAGCCAGAGATGTCTCTTGAATGATCCACAGACACCTAGTCTAATTGGGATAAGTTAGAACAGCACGAGGGAGCAGAGCAACTAGTAGTGGGCTGGAAGGAGGGGCAGCCAGCTCCTCAGGCTGTGTTAGATCTTCTGGCTTGAAAATGCATTAGGAACTACAAACTGCCAACATGTGCCTGCTGTTTAAATGACCTCAAGTGCACTGACATGTGCAGACTTCCCATCTGTGAAAATCAAACAGAAGCAGAGAATGGTGGCACCTATTCAGAAGAAGAAGATGATGACGACGAATGTAGATGATACAATTGCGTTTACGTTCACTCATGACATGCATAGCCTATGTAAGATGTGATAACTATTATCATTTGAAATTATAAGTGAAAATTATGCATATAATCTATGTCAATGTATGAGTAATACAGAGAAGTTTTATTGTTATAATTTTAAGGACTATATTGCTATTATTACAAATCATAATCATAATTATTTTTTAATTATATTGAATTTAACCAATCTGGAATTAGATGTATTTTTCCACATATTAGGACAAATTTGTGTGCTATGTATCGAAAATATGAAAACCATTATTTTGTTTCAGCTATGGTTGATAATCCAATAATATCGGACAAAAGGCAAAGAGTGATGACATACCATCATATATTTTCCATCTCCAGGCATCCATACCTTATAAAAAAATCATTATAGGACCCACTCCCCCCCGAGTGGTACCAACGGCCTAAATGTGGGATCCTGGCTCATGGCATATCATGCAAAAGAGGATAGTCTGTTGCTGGAACACTGTAGCCCAAACCACTAGGCCATGACCCCTCCAAACAAAAACACAAATAATACCAGACCAGTTGCACTTGGCACAAGATGGCTGCACCTAACCATATGATGTTATGTTTGACCAGTTGACCTGTGCGGTCACATGTAATGCTCGCATTGGCAGCTGTATGTCTGAATATCATGTAGAAGACTATTATACTAAAATAATAAAGTCAAATATCGACTACCAGTAATATAAATATATATATATATATATATATATATATATCGCTCAAACATCTCTTCGAAAGAAGTACGCCGTACTCCTTAATTTGCAGCAATGAAAGGCACTTTATTCACCATCTCCGCATAGCGATGACAAACTATAAATCCTGGCGCGTTTCGGCTTTCAGCGTAAGCCTTAATCATAGGTGCATAGTTCATCCGTTTTGAAAGTGACCATGTGGTAAAACCGACCACTTTTATATTCATAGGTCTTAAAGTCACAAGATCCATTTATATTAGAACGCAGTCAATCCTTGCTACGATCATTGTATTGTGCCTTAACTCTCTCATTTTTATAATTTCCAAATGTGCTGCAGTTGTATATCTTTATATAATTATCGCGAATTGTCCCATTAGTATCATTTCACAAACACACAGCTGTACTTTCTTAAACATGTTAAGAACTGGACTGAACAAACGGGACTATGGCAATGCCCTCTCTGTAGGAACAATGGCCAAACTCCAGAAAAGACTGCAACGCATCAAGAACGCCTCTGCACGCCTCATCCTGGACACCCCCCGCCACTGCCACATCACAGCCCACCTGAGAGACCTGCATTGGCTCCTCATCAACAAGAGAATCACCTTCAAACTCCTCACCCATGCTCACAGGCACTGTACAACACCGGACCAGAATGCCTCAACAGACGGCTCTCCTTCTACACCCCGACCCGACAGCTTCGCTCCGCCAACCTTGCCCTCACCACCATCCCACGCATCCGCAGAACAACCACTGACGGCAGATCATTCTCGCACCTCGCCGCCAAGAAGTGGAACACCCTTCCCATCCACCTGCGTCAGACCAAGGACCTTCTTACCCTCAGGAGACATCTCAAGACATGGCTGTTCGACCAGTAGCAGCCACCCCTCTCTCCCCCCAGCACCTTTAGACCCTCGCGGGTGAGTAGTGAGCTTTACAAACTCCCTGATTGATTGATTGAATTTGATAGTTAGGTTGCCACACTGCACATGGGCAGAAACAACCCAGGGCCACTGGATAAGTGAGGAGTGCCATACCTCTGGAGAAAAACTGGAAGGGCTTGCCTTTGAAGTTTTGGTCAGAAGGGATATGGCAGCTGTGTCATCAAGTTGAGACCCTCAAGGGAGTTTTTTCCACAGACAGCTTGACATTGCCTTATTGGTTTGTCACAGAATGCAGTGCAGGGTGGTTGGGGGCAGGGTGGCGTAATTATCTGGCATCCTAGGATTGTCCTGGTGTGCCTAGCTTCTAGAACTTCCCTCCCCACTTAAAAACTCCTGCATAAGGGAGAGGCAGTTGAGAAGACCCTGGACCTGGAGCTGCGTTTGTAAAAGTATGCCGAGCTGCAAAGAGATGTCACCTGATACTCTGCAAGAATGGCCTTAAGAAGTGTGGCTCCTGCTGACACCCAGGATTAAGATAGGTCTCTCAAGGGCCAGTAGCACTGCAGCCTTATGCCCCTGATGAACAGTTGGAGGAATTTACCTGGTGGGGTGATCTGGATGGTTCCCTAAGGACTTCTGTAAATTGGTTCAAGAAGCCAGGAGTCTCTGGTGCCAGGTGCTGTGGCAGGGTAGGTGTTTTGATGACTGGCTGCAGAGGGAGTGCACGGGGAGCTCCCACTAGCAAGAGAAGAGGATCAGGAGCAAGGTAGAGGACTGGTCTGGTGCAGGGATCGAGGAAATCCTTCACTCCCTGGAAGAGCACGTTAGAAGTCCAGGAGACCTGAAGAGGGTGCTTCTCGTGGTCAGAGCTTGCCCAAGGAGCAGCACAACACCTCTCTCTTGAAAACTGGCCCTAAAGATGTCTAAGATACACCCTTGTCTACTGACCAAGTGGAGTGAAGCACATAGTGCATAATGCAAGAAATTACCACAAGGGAAGGCCAGGGGGCCGGGGGTCGGCACAACATTTCTTTTTTAATAACTGATGGGGCAAGGGTGTTCATGGTGCATCCTCATAAAGGCAGATTTTAGTCCATGGACCCATTTCCATGGGGCCAAACACAAAAGAAAACTGTTTTGCAGGACCATCTCCCTTGGACAGCAGCTTACACCAGTGAGTGCCACCATGCTCTCAAACTCTAGCTGCACTGTCTCCCACTCTTGGTGCCCTGGGTAGGGGTGGGAGGCACGCCTCAGCAATCCACCCAAAAGGATGTGGGTAGGAGAATTAGCATGCCGGGCCACATGCCAGTGATGGATGGTGTTGGCCAGGTGGAAGACATCAAACAAAAATTATAGAAGAAAGGAATATGGGTGTCCCAGGTGAGACTAGGACACCTATAAAGTTAAAAAAAAAATTAAAGACTTGTAGCTCGAGGCCACAGAGGCAAAAGTGGCTTGTCACTCATTAAATGTGCATTGTTCCGTAAAGGAGCCCACTAATTCCCTGCAATGGAACTAAAATGCTTAGAACTCTTTTTGTGGTACCCCACGGATAGCAGCTACAGTGGTGGTGGAGTTCTTCATGGGCCTCTTCTATCTGCAACTCGGCAGACAAAGAATCATAAATAACGTGAAAGGTGGATGGTTGTTTGGTTAAGTGAGTAAAAGGATGGAGGGATGAATAAATGTGTGAGTAAAAGGGTGGGTAGATGAATGGATGAATAAGTCAAATAATAGATGGACGAATGAAAGGGGTGGATGCATGGATGAAAGAATGAATGGATAGATGAGTGAAAAGGTGAATGGATGATGACAAAGGGTGGATGGGTCGAGTGAAATGGTGGATAGATGGACAAAGTGAAAGGGTGGCTAGATGGATGAGCGAAAGGATGGGTGGATGAGTGAATGGATGGATGCTGGGGTCTTGAGAACCCCAACTTTAGAAGTTACAGTGGGGTGAAGTTCTTGATGCGCCACTTTTGTCTGCAACTGGGCAGACAAAGGTGAGTGATTGGATGGATGGATGTGTGCGTAAAATGGTGGATACTTGGGTAAGGAAAAGGCTAGATGGATGGGTGAATAATGGGTGAATGAATAAGTGAAAAGATGGATGTAAGGATGGATGAGTGAAAGGGAAGATGGATAGATGGATGTATGAATGAGTGAATGGGGTAGGTGGATGAATGAAAAGATGTATGAGTGAAAAGATGGATGAACAACTCAAAGGTAGAGTGGATGGATGATGAGAGAAAGGACGGATGGAAGACTATGTGAAAGGGAAGGTGGATGAATGATGAAAGGACGAATGGATGAGTGAGTGACAGGACAGGTGTCTGACTGAAAAGGAGGGTAGATGAACTGATGGATGAGATGAGTGATAGGGAGGATGGGTGGGTGGATGGAGTGAAGGGGTGGATGAATGAGTGAAATGATGGATGAATGAGAGAAAAGATGCATGAGAGAGGATGGATGAGAGAAAGGATGGATAAGTGAAAGATTGGATGGATGAGTAAAACGGATGATAGATGGATGAAAGGGCAGATGGAGGGATGAATCGGTTAAAGAGTGGATGCGTGAAAAGAAGTGTGGATGGATGAAAGGGTACATGGAAGGATGACTGAAATAATGGATAATGAGTGAAAGGAAGGATGAATTGATGGACACATAAATTAAAGTGTGGATGGATGAGTGAGTGGATGGATGAGTTGGAAGGGCGCATAGATGGATGGGTAGAAGGATGAGTGAGAACCTGGATGGATGAGTGAGGTGGAGGATGGATGGAGTGAAAGGATGGATGGATGAAGTGAAAGGGTGAATGAATAGATGAATATCCGAAAAGATGGATGAGTGAAAGGATGGATGGATAGCTTCGGAGATTAATTTATAGGTTTGGATATGGATTGGTGGATGGACGGAATGGAGAAAGACTGAAAGATAGATAAAATAATGAATGGTTTACAGAATTTAAAGGTGAAATTGTGGCTATCAGAAGGTGGGTGAAAGGATGAATGGATAGATGCTTGGACTAAAGAGACAAGAGAGCTTTTCTTATGAGGGTCGTGATGTCTTGCTTCATTTGCTTGGTGCCATAAGAGCTTTGGTTTGAAGGGGGGTATTTTAATTTTCTGGCTACCCCCTTGTTCCCAATAACTTCCCTGCCTCAACTCTGTTTTGTTTTCACATTAACCCGTACGGTGCCTGGGACGAGCTGGTCTAGGCCACAGATCCCGTGTGACAGGGACAAGACCAGCTCGTCCTGCACTAGCGCTCCCCCCTGTGGGCGTCCCACCCACACACCCCCATCAGGGATGGAAGGGGAATCGCTTCCCCTTGTATTCCTGATCCCCCACCAGTGATGTCTAATTACGTCAGCCGCAATTGCGTGCTGACCTCATGAGAGTTCACCTCCCATCATGCTGGAAGCATGCTTCCAGCGCGATGTGGAGTAGAAATGCTAAGCATTTTTCTTCCGCTCGGGAGGAGGGGGCAGGCAGAAACATCGAAAGAAAGGAAAGGCTTTTCCTTTCTTCTGATGGTATTCTGAGCATTTCTGCTGCCCGATCGCACAGAAATGCTCACTAGACACCAGGGAGTTTTTTTTTTATTTATTTACATATGAAGGGGAGCGAACCCTTGGGTAAGGTTCGCTCCCCTGGGGGGCATTTAATTATTAGGCCTTTTCTGCTCCCCGGGACAGATCGGCCTATATTGATTAGTCCGATATGCCCCCGGCAGGGGCAGAAGGCACTAGACACCAGGGATTGTTTTTTTTTGTTTCATAAGGGGAATGACCCCTTAGGCAAGGGTCGCTCCCCAGGGGGCAATAATTTTATTAGGCCTATTCTGCCCCATCGGCCTAAATTGATTAGGCTGATCTGTCCCCAGAGGGGGCAGAAGCCACTAGACACCAGGGTTTTTTTTTTTTATGAAATTGGCAAAAGGGGAACGACCCTTTGGTAAGGGTCGTTCCCCAGGGGACAATTTTTTTTCAGGCCTTTTCTGCCCTCCCCCCGGGGGCAGATCAGCCTATATTGATTAGGCTCTCGGGGCAGAAGCCACTAGACACCAGGGATTTTTTTTGTTTTTGTTTACATTGATAAGGGGAGCAACCCATTAGGCAAGGGTCGCTCCCCTAGGGGGGGGCAAATTGTTTTTAGGCAATTTATGCCCCTCTTGGGGGCAGACCGGCCTATTTTTATTAGGCCAATCTGCCCCCAAGGGGGGAAGATACCACAAGGCACCAGGGATTTTTTTTCTGTTTTTTACAGATGGGGAGCGACCCCTTAGGCAAGGGTCGTTCCCCAGGGGGACAAATTTATTTCAGGCCATTTCGGGCCACCTTGGGAGCAGATCAGCCTATTTTCCTTAAGCCAGAAGCCACTAGACACCAGGGTTTTTTTTTTTGCACAAATTTCACACAAGGGGAGCGACCCTTTAGGCAAGGGTCGCTCTCCATGGTGGGCAAATGTATTTAATACCATTTCCGCCACCTTGGGGGCAGATCAGCCTATTTGTAAGGCTCATCTGTCCCCCAGGGGGACAGAAACCCCACCGGACACCAGGGAAGAACTTTTTTCAAAAAAGAGGATGGTAGTATGGCCATAGCCCCACGTCAAATAAATGGGGACAAAGTTGTTCTGCCCACCAGTGGGCAGATTGGGCAATTACCCCCGAACCACTCCCGGTGGGGGAGGGCAGAAAGCCTACTAGATGCCAGGGTATTAAAAAAAAAATTGCTATCAACCAGTATGGGCATGATTATGCCCCCACCTCAACTGAAGGGGATAACAGTCTTTCAGCTCTCCCCTGCACACTAAAACATGTTATCCCACAGCAAGCAAGAGGACATTTGATTATTTTGGGTTTTGGTTTTACATTTGTGCCATGAGAGCTTGGCTAACTATTAAAATCGTCCCACTTGGAATGCTGAGGGCTGCACTTTTTGGACTTTGGGACGCTGCCATGTAGAAAAATCCACAAGACCTAGACACATCTGAAAACTAAACATCTGGGTGAGTCCAGGGTGGTGTGCTTAACATGCCCCCTTACCATTTTCTTACCCACAATGCCCTGCAAACAATTTTTTTGGAAATCATACATTTTTCCTACATTTTTGTGATGGAAACTTCCAGAATCTGCAGGAATCTACAAAATCCTACCACCCAGCATTATCGCATCTATACCGATAAAAATTCTGCCCCACTTGTCAGCCTAAAAATATTTTTTTTTCAAACTGCCCTTCAAGATCCGCTTTGGTTCCCCCTCAATTTTGACATGTTTTTGGCTTTTCTCTGTCACAGGCACTTGGCCCACCTACACAAGTGCAGTATCATTTTTATTGAAAGACAAAGGGAAACGTTGGGTGATAGGAAATTTGTCCCGGTGCAGTGATCACACACAGAAATGTGGGAAAACATTTATTTTTGTTGCTACATTTGATCTTTGCTCAGGATTCTGGGTTAGAAAAGACTGAGGGATCCACACATGTCACACCTCCCTGGACTCCCTCGGGTGTCTAGTTTTCAGAAATATTTGGGTTTGGCAGGTTTCCCTATATGGCTGCTGAGCCCAGGACCAAAAACGCAGGTGCCCCCCCTGCAAAAACAGGTACTTTTGTATTTGATAATTTTGATATGTCCAGATAGTGTTTTGGGGCATTTACTTTGGCGGGCACTAGGCCTACCCACAAAAGTGAGGTACCATTTTTATTGGGAGACTTGAGGGAACTCTGGGTGGAAGGAATTTTGTGGCTCCTCTCAGATTCCAGAACTTTCTGTCACTGAAATGTGAGAGAAAAAGAATGTTTTGGCCAAATTTTGAGGTTTGCAAAGGATTCTTGGTAACAGAACCTTGTGAGAGCCCCCCAAGTCACTCCATCTTGGATTCCCCTAGGTGTCTAGTTTTCAAAAATGTATAGGTTTGGTAGGGTTCCCTAGGTGCCGGATGAGCTAGAGGCCAAAATCCACAGCTAGGCACTTTGCAAAAAACAGCTCTATTTTCTTTGGGAAAATCTGATGTGTCCATGTTGTGTTTTGGGGCATTTCCTGTCGCAGGCACTAGGCCTACCCACACAAGTGAGGTACCATTTTTATCGGGAGACTTGGGGAAACGCTGAGTTAAAGAAAATTTGTTGGTCCTCTCAGATTCCAGAACTTTCCGACATCGAAATGTGAGGAAAACGTGTTTTATTTGGCCAAAGCTTGAGGTTTGCAAAGGATTCTGGGTAACAGAACCTGGTGGGAGCCCCACAAATCACCCCATCCTGGATTCCCCTAGGTGTCTAGTTTTAAACAATGTGCAAGTTTGTTAGGTTTTCCTAGGTGCCGGCTGAGCTAGATATCAAAATCCACAGCTAGTCACTTTCCAAAAAACAAACCAGTTTTCAATGTAAGAATGTGATGAGTTCATGTTGCGTTTCCTGTTGTGGGCATTAGGCCTATCCACGCAAGTGAGGTACCATTTTTATCGGGAGACATAGGGGAATACAGAATAACAAAACAAGTGTTACTGCCCCTTGTATTTCTCTACATTTTTTCTTTTCAAATGTAAGACAGTGTGTAAAAAAGACATCTATTTGAGAAATGCCCTGTAATTCATATGCTAGTATGGGCACCCCAGAATTCAGAGATATGCAAATAACCACTGCATCTCAAGACCTTATCTTGTGCCCATTTTGGGAATACAAAGGTTTCCTTGATACCTATTTTTCACTCTTTATATTTCACCAAATGAATTGTTGTATACCCAGTAAATAGTGAAAACCCATTACAAGGTGCAGCTCATTTATTGGCTCTGGGGGCCTAGGGTTCTTGATGAACCTACAAGCCTTATACATCCCCGCAACCAGAAGTGTCCAGCAAACATAACGGTATATTGCTTAAAAAAAACTGACATCGCAGGAAAAAGTTACAGAGTAAAATGTGGAAAAAAATAGCTGGTTTTTTTACCTCGATTTCAATATTTTTTTTATTCAGCTGTTATATTCTGTAGGAAAACCTTGTAGGATCTACACAAATGACCCCTTGCTGAATTTAAGAATGTTGTCTACTTTTCAGAAATGTTTTGCTTTCCAGGATCTATCATTGGTTTCACACCCGTTTCTGTCACTTACTGGAAGGAGGCTAAAAGCACAAAATATATTAAAAATGGGATATGTCCCAGTAAAATGCCAAAACTGTGTTGAAAAATTTGGTTTTCTGATTCAAGTCTGCCTTTTCCTGAAAGCTGGGAAGATGGGGATTTTAGTACCACAAACACTTTGTTGATGCCATTTTCAGGGAAAAAACACAAGGCTTCTTCTGCAGCCCTTTTTTACCATTTTTTTAAAAAAAAGCAAAATGTTCACTGAATTTTGGCTAATTTCTTGGTCTTCTTCAGGGGAACCCACAAACTCTGGGTACCTCTACAATCCCTAGGATGATGGAAAAAGGACGCAAATTTGGCGTATGTAGCTTATGTGGACAAAAAATTATGAGGGCCTAAGCGCGAACTGCCCCAAATAGCCAAAAAAGGCCTGGCACCTGAGGGGGGAAAGGCCTGGCAGCGAAGGAGTTAAAGCATGGAGCTAACAACAACCACTTATGAGTCCCCCAAAATGCATTCTCCTCCTTAAATAGAATTATTCATATTCGCCTGTACAGCTATTGATTCCCTCTTACCTCTGCTGCCTGCCTTTACATTTCCCGAACTATTGCCTGACACTGCTCCTTAACATTTGTCCGACTGCCACTGTAATTTAAAGAAGTATTTTTTTAATAAGAGATACATGAATCTAATAACTATAATCAATTTGTACAAAGCTTCATGCTGCATTTTATTATTTCTAAGCACTGTAATGATCGCCCATATTAAGAGTACTTAATTTACTGACTGGGAAGCATGAAAAGGTGAGTGGTACGTGCTTGGTTTCGAGTTCACCAATTCCAGATCACTACATATGTCAGTGGTGATTGTATTTATGTGATTGCTTAACCTACTAGGCAACCCTGCTGACCGTATCTAATACATTCTCCAAATCACATGGGTACTACACAACCATCATATAATATGAATCCATTCATTAGATACCATCCCATCTGTAAATGTTCTTATGCTTTGTTCTTTCAAGCTATGTATAGCCCTCTCTGAAAAGGACTACCAACTCTCATTAAATACAATTTTGGGGATGTGCCTGGGCATTTGGGGCTACGACTAACCAGAGTTATGGTCCTGCCTGGGTGTGTGTTGGTTTCTAGGTGTAAATACGGCTATATACCTACACTTTAGCACAGGGGACATCAAACTGGAGGGCGGGCCCCCCTAGGGGGGCCACAAGTGATCCGACGGAGGGATGTCAGGCTCCGGCCAAAAGAAGCATTATGCAGACTACAGTGCTTTGTTTTAAGCAGAAAAACATGTATTACATTTTTAAAAGGGTGCCAGAACTTAACTGCAATGTTTACACAAATCTAGACATATTTAAACACTCCCAACTTAATAAAACAATTCTGAATTTTTTTTAAGGGGGGGCGATTTTCTTTTCACACTCGGGGGTGCTTGGTGTTAAAACGTTTGAAAACCACTGCTTCAGAGGCTGCAGCAAGGTATTTCATGTAGGGACTAATGCAGTTTCAAACTTCACCTTCCATTATGCACAAATTAGGACAACTTCTTACTTCAAGCACTTTAAAAATATTGCTATACTTACCTGCTTCATTCAACGTCAGCTATAGAAGAAGCCTGTACGAAAGAAATGTTATACACAAATTCGTTTCCCAACATAATTCAATCGCTAAATAAGTATTTTCTAGATATTTTCTCTCACCATATGTTTTTTACTGTCAGCAAAAAACCTTTATGCTCTTTTAATAACGAGCAGATACGACCAACAAACTATAGTTCGTTGAATGTAGGAGAATAGAAGGTCTCCAGACAGTGGGGAGGTGCCTTCCTTGTAATCCAATTCTTAAAGAGTTCTCTTCTAGCTAATGGTATAATGTGGAACAATAGCGTCCTTTGGTTTGATTATAAAAGTATTTTTTTTCTTTTCGGCTTTACTTAATATCTCAAAAAATAAGAAGGATGGGACGTATCTTTATCATTTATGCGAAAATTCATTAAGTTCAAAGATGACGCCACGCCAGTTTCTGTGGTGCCATCTGAACTCAAAGGACCTGTGATGTCACTTCGGCTACCCATGCCTTATTTGCAAATCAACATTGGTGTTAGACTGTTCCGTGTCAAGGAGAGTGACAAAGGCACATTAAAAATTTAATGTTAGTGGTAAAGTTAAATACAACATAGCATATCACACAAAGCACACTATTATTTTAAATTAAACAAGTTCAGAGTTTTTGCACACAAGACAGGTCCCCGCCCCAAGCCTGCCCACACATCACCTGAATACCCTCGTGGGTGATTAGCCGCGCTTTACAAATCCACATAACAAATCAGTGAATCTGGTACAATGGCACTCGGATGCAGCAGAGACGAAAATGCAACTGCAACCTGATCCTGTCACAAAGCACAGGTATCATTAGTGCAGCAGATGCAGTGGCACCAGATCTCTTTGGAATAAGAAGCTTACTTCACAGCCTTCTTCCGGTGCCATGGGAGTAAGAAGCTCATTTCAGAATTCTCCCAGTATGAGGACATAGAGACTCAGCTGATATAGGTGCAGCAGGTTCAGTGCACCGTGGAGAAGGGGTGGTTGGAGAGACTCCTGCAACATCCTCCCAGCATGAAGCACCTTGGTGCAGCTATCAATAGTGCAGTAGGTGTAGTGGAAGTGCAGAAAAGGTGGGGTGAAATACCAAGTGAAGCACTGTGTAAATCATACAATAAAATACTCTGCCAGAAGAAAGCAAATATCTCCTCTCCACAAGGCCCTCCGGCAGACTCAATAGACACATTTTGAGGTTGGAGCTGGCACTTAGAGAGGTTGGATTGGTAGTTGTTTAGAACATGAAATGGCATAATTGACCACGGGTGTAATGCAGGTCTCTGCAGTCCCTATGATAAAGGGGACCTTCAACCATGGTGGGTGCTCATTCAGCCACATGTCTATAGATATCTGTGAGATATCAGTGAATCAAGACCCCCTCACTTAATTCTGCACGGGGGAGTGGGGGCATTTTATGTTACACCGCTGCCGTTTTCTGTTAATGTTTCTGATCAAAGGCCTTCTGCAAGAAGTAAGAGCAAAGAAAAGGGGATGAGAAAGAGTGGGAAGGGACCAAGCAGAGACAATAGGAATGAAAGTTAACCTCTGAAAGCGTATGTAAAAAGCTACTTTTCTCATGCTTCGTAAGGTAAAGAAAGACTGGGATAAGACTGAACAAAAATAAATATCAAATCTGTGTCGTGCAGCAGTCCCAGCCAAACCAATGGACGCCGTGTAAGTTTCCTTTCACCACATTGTCTCTTTTTACCCTGGACTGTCATTCAGTACTAATCTTGAAAATGAAGGTTGTCTGGAAACAAATTCCAGAATGATAAGATGATGCCTTCTCACCTAAACTAGAAAGAACGAATTATTCTGGGCTCTAGGAAAAAGTATTGGGCTTCCATAGGGTGGTGGGGAAGAGGCTAACTGGGTAGGCTGACTCGTTCTTCGACGGTTGGGGCAGCAACCTACAAATTGCATTGTCTCTCCAACTCCCATGCCAGATCGGTGACGGTCTATGCCTCTGACTAGGGCCCAGCATACTGGCGTTCACCCACTTTGGGAGTCTTCGGTAGCTAGAGAGGTAGAGAGGGGCTTGGGATTGAACTCTTCAAAATGTTGGTTTTCTTTGGCCTAGCAAGACTAAGTGAAATCTGGACCTTTTCAAAATAGTGTTATTTCTACTGATGTTGCTATGCTTAATTGCACTGCCCCTTCTTTACCCATTCATGAGGGCTATTTGCCCAGCATTAGGCTGTATCTCTGCCTTTAAATAGGGTACACGACTGTGGCTCACGTCACCTACTTCCATTTATTATCATTTTACTCATGTGGGCATCTCTGCTTCAACGTGTTGCATATGGATTACTGGGCCAACTCTGATTATCCTTTTTTGGGGGGATGTGCTTTGTAGCTGCCTGTATGTTTTAGTCCTAACAATACTGTTTCGTTGTGCACCCTATCTCTCACAGCTTTTCCTCCTCCTCTCTCACTGATAGGTGTGCTGCAACTGGAGACAAGGTAAGTGACCTCTCTGGTGACTCATACATTACATCAAAACGCTTCAAACACTGGATCGCAACAAATACAATACTCGGCCAATCACATGCACACTTCCACTGCACTGCATGCTACATGTCCGAAAATGCGCTTCAGATCTCCACATAACGACATGAAGTTCTATGCAACAATGCTACAATATAAAAGCACGTATCAGGCAGTGGTGCTCTACTCGGTGGCACTTTCGCAAATCAAATTTTAAAGCAGGTATACCGGGCCCTAATTGGCCAATTGCCTGGCACACGGGCAGGTGTGCCAGCCTGCAGTGGGTAATGGAACTTGAGGAGGACCCCCTGCAAAGTCCCTGGAGGGCCCCCCCTCCCCTCTGGACCCAGTCAAGGGCCTGCCGCTCGTGCAAAGTGTACTGTGCTGAGGGGGCCCCCTGAGCTCGCTCAACCGCGGGGGAGGCGGGCGCCTTTGTTACGCCACTGCCAGTCTATCGGAATATGGCGGCTTGGAGGCTTTAGTCCCCAGAGGCATACACACAGGCTCTAAGGGAACGGAGACTGGAGCGTGATGATTGGCTGATCTCCAGCTATGAGAAACACTGGTTGGTTCTAGGCCCCCAAGTGGTGGCGCCTAATAGTCAGGTTAATTGGGCCGAATGATGTGTCTGACTTTGTCATTGAGCGGGACCAAATTTAGCAACAATGGTGGCGCTGCTGCAAGGACAGAGAAAACCCTGCTTGGGGACCAGGAACGCTTGACGAAGCTGTATGGAGAATGAGAGAAAACAATAGCAGGAAGCGCCATTAATACAATGGACCAGCAGCCGACGCTGGGAGCATTCCTCGAGCCTTGGGCCGGGCTCCAGCCGTACACTTCCTGTATCACACAATTGGCCCTGACAGCGGCTGGCAGCATGAGGCAGAAACTAATCTGAGGCACATTACTGTGCCCGACGTCATGTCAGCTCGCCCATCACTGCCAAATCAAATATCCGCCCCTTCGTTCATGCATGCTCACTCGTTTGCTTCTTATTCAAGTACCTCTATTCTTTTAGCCTGCTGTATTGTTTTTTTTTTTCTCTTGCAACATGATCACCATCAATGTTGGCATGGTAACAACGTATTATAGCCTTAATATAAAACCAGTATGTCAGATTTAAAAATACAAAATTGCTACACATGCTTTGGGAATGTGCGCTGATAGCCAACTCGTTTATTTTGCAGTGAAAGTAAAACGTTTCAATAAAAATTGTGAAAAAAGTCAAGAAAAATAAAACACAATTATTGGGGATAATATGACATGGGACTGACAGTGAGTAATACAAGTTATGTAGTGTCTAAAAGTATTTAACTGCGTTTTAAAATCCGGGCTAGTGCTCCTGCGAGGCGGCACTGGCGCCATCTACCGCGCAACCAGTAGGGCACAATGGTGCATCAACATCCTCGTGGACGCATCAGACAAAGCCCTCATTGCTACGGGGTGGGGTGTAAAATATTACTTGCAATGACAAAAGCAACCAAAGTGCGTACACCACCCTGGCATAAAATCCTTTAGTACACTGCTTATAAAAATAACATATACATGACCTAGTGCTTAATTTGTGAAAAATTAAGTGTCAGGGCCCAATGTATTTTCCTAGGGGGCTTCTGCAGTTTTTACTACCCACAGTCGTTGCCAGTACTGTTGCTGTCTGCATACCATCACACTCCTGCATATGTGACATTACGGACTAGTCATGGCCAATTATACCTGTTAGAAAAGCCTTCAGGGGCAAGCATTGTTATTTTTCATGTTTTTACTATGTTAAATCATTTGCTGAAACATAAAGATAGACTGACAAAGCTAGCCCGGGCACAAATTAAGCACTTTTATGACCCTATTTAATGGAGTTTGGGTGCTACCGAAACCGAAGCTACATAATGGGAACAGAAGTACCAAGATGTTCCGACAAGTGGACACATGTATATATGTGAAAAGGTCTTCCCTAATCACTTCGTACATTCACGGGTAAATAGTTTTGGTCCTGGCTTCCATCTAAAAACGAATATTGTTCGCTTCCATCTGGTTTCAGTATGAACAACATGGCTGTAAGTTCACTCGCATTTGATTTATAACAGACTCCCTTTCATACCAGGAGAGAGCCTGGCCCAATGACCTTCCTAAAAATATTGTAAGGAATAATACTGCATTGTGTTAAAGTCAGAATGTTGCTATTCGCCTGAACTCCGTTTGAGATGAGTTAGTGATAAAGCACTTTTCTCTCCCTGACTCACCTGTTCCACCTGTCAGCTCCTGGTGAGGGCATCTTTGCGGTCTGTACCTTCAGTGACTGATGCGGTTTACTACTACAATCTCAACTCTGCAAAATAGTTGGCTATCCCTCCTATCTAACGTCCATGACTTTAGTGGGTACTTGCTTCAATCTGCCATAGAGGGCCATTCCTCCCATCTGTTCTCAAAAGGCAAAGAGGAATATTCCTCTCTCTTGCTTAATGCTAAAGGAAGCTATAAGTAGGACCACTGGAATTATGTGATTTTGCGTCAGGTGCATTTTAGGCATATCGGGCCAGATGCACAAAGCTGTGTTGCATTTCTTAATGGTCTGAATAGCTATTTAAGGCCGTTAAGAAATGCAAAATGGCCTTTTCTGATATAGAAAGCCTTTTAAACTATTCGCTGCCAGGCCTTTTCCCCTCAGGTTCTGAGCCTTTTTTTGGCTACTTGGGGTAGTTCACGCTTTGGCCCTCATAACTTTTTGTCCACATAAGCCACCCACCCAAATTTGCGTTCTTTTTTTTCCAACTTCCTAGGGATTCTAGATGTACCCAGAGTTTGTAGGTTCTTCTGGAGGAGACGAAGAAATTAGCCAAAACGCAGCTAAAATTTCATTAAAAAAAAAAAAGGAAAAAGTGCTGCAGAAGAAAGCATGTCATTTTTTCCGTGAAAATGGCACCTTCAAAGGGTTTGAGGTGCTAAAATCACCATCTTCCCAGCTTTCAGTAACAGGCAGACGTGAATCAGAAAACCACCTTTTTCAACACAATTTTGGCATTTTACTGAGACATACCCCATTTTTACTATTTTTTGTACTTTCAGCCTCCTTCCAGTTAGTGACATAAATGGGTGTGAAACCAAAGCTGGATCCCAGACAGCTAAACAGTTCTGAAAAGTAGACACAATTCTGAATTCAGCAAGGGGTCATTTGTGTAGATCCTTTAAGGTTTTCCTACAGAAAGTAACAGCTAAAATAAAAATAATATTGAAATTGAGGTGAAAAAGTCATTTCTGTCCACATTTTCTTCTATAATTTTTCCCATCTATGGCAGATTTTTCGAAGCAATTTACCATTACATCTGCTGGACTCTTCTGGTTGTGGTGATATATAGCGCTTGTAGCTTCATCAAGAACCCTAGGTACCCAGAGCCAATAAATGAGCTGCACCTTGCAATGGGTTTTCATTGAATAGCGGGTAAACAGCAATTCATTTGGTGAAATATAAAAAGTGAAAAATCAGTATCAAGGGAACCTTGGTATTTCCAAAATGAGCACAAGATAAGCTGTTGAGAAGCAGTGTTTTTCTGCACATCTCCGAATTCCGGGGTTTCCATGCTAGCATGTGAATTACAGTGCATTTCTAAAATAGACTTCATTTTTACATACTGTCTTACATTTGGAAGGAAAAAATGTAGAGAAAGACAAGGGGCAACAACACTTGTTCTTCTATTCTGTGTTTCCCCTCCCCAAGTCTCCCAATAAAAATGGTACCTCACTTGTTTGGGTAGGCATAGTGCCCGTGAAAGGAAACACAACATGGACCCATCACATTTTTAAGTTTAAATCTGACGTGTTTTTTGGAAAGTATCTAGCTGTGGATTTTGGCCTCTAGCTCAGCCGGTACCTAGGGAAACCTTGAAAAGCTGTGCATTTTTTAAAACTAGACACCTAGGGCAATCCAGGATGGGGTGACTTGTGGGGCTCTCACCAGGTTCTGTTCCCCAGAATCCTTTGCAAACCTAAAAATTTGGTAAAAAAACACTTTTCCCTCACATTTCGGTGATGGAAAGTTCTGGAATCTGAGAGGAGCCATAAAATATCCTTCCACCCACCATTCCTCCAAGTATCCCGATATAAAAGGTACCTCACTTGTGTGGGTAGGCCTAGTGCCCGCGACAGGAAATGCCCCAAAACACAACATGGACACGTCAAAATTTTCTTATGAAAACTGACCTGTTTTTTTCAAAATGCCTAGTTGTGGATTTTGACCTCTAGCTCACCTAGCACCTAGGAAAACCGAGCAAACCTGGACATTTCTGAAAACTAGACACCTAGGGGAACACTGGATGGGGTAACTTGTGGTGCTTTCACCAGGTCCTGTTACCCAGAATCCTTTGCAAACCTCAAAATTTGGCAAAAACACACCTTTTCCTCACATTTCGATGTTGCAAAGTTCTGGAATCTGAGAGAAAATACACAAACTTCCTTCTACCCAGCATCTCCCTACATTTCCCAATTACAATGGTGCCTCACTTATGTGGGTAGGCCTAGTGCCCGTGACAGGAAATGCCCCAAAACCCTATGTGGACAGATCAAAATTATGAATTACAAAACTGCCTGTTTTTGTAGAGGAGGCACCTGCGTTTTTGGTTCTGGGCTCAGCAGCCATGTAGGAAAACCTACCAAACCCAGACATTTCTGAAAACTAGACACCCAAGGGAGTCCAGGGAGGATTGACTTGCGTGGATCGCCCAGTGTTTTCTTACCCAGGATCCTCAGCAAACCTCAAATTTAGCTAAAAGATCACATTTTCCCCACATTTCTGTGTGGGATCACCGCACCGGCACACATTTTCTAACACTCATCGTTCCCCCGATAAAAATGATACCTCAGTTGTGTAGGTGGGCTAAGTGCCTGTGACAGAGAAGAGCCAAACATATGTCAAAATTGAGGGGGAACCAAAGAGGGTCCAAAAGGGCAGTTTGGATAAAAATATTTTTAGGCTGACAAGTGGGGCAGAATCTTTTTTGGTATAGATGCGACAATGCTGAGTGGTAGGAATTTTGTGGATTCCTGCAAATTCCGGAAGCTTCCATCACAAAAATGTTGGGAAAATATGTGATTGCAATCAAAGTTCGAGGTTTGCAGGGCATTGTGTGTAAGAAAATGGTGCTGGGTGCATGTGAAGCACACACCCCTGACCTCACCTAGATGTTTAGTTTTCAGATGTGTCTAGATCTTTTAGATTTTTATGGATGGCAGCGTCCCAAGGTCCAAAAAGTGCAGCCCTCACTATTTCAAGTAGGACAATTTTGAGAGTTAGCCAGGCTCTCATGGCTCAAATGTAAAATCAAAACTCAACATAATCAAATGTCCTCTTGCTTGCCGTTGCGATAAGATCTTTAAGTGTGGGGGTTGGGGGAGCTGAAAGACTGTTACCCCCTTCAGTTGGGGTGGGGACATAACCATGCCCCTACTGGCTAGTAGCGACCACCCTACAATTTTTTTTTTAATTCCCTGGCATCTAGTAGGCTTTCTGACCCCCCCAGGGAGTGGATCTGGGGTAATTGCCCCATCTGCCCACCAGTGGTGAGAACAACCTTGCCCCATTTATTTGAGGTGGGAGTCTGGCCAAACCCCCACCCTCTTTTTTTAAAAACAATTCTTCCCTGGTGTCTTTTGGGCTTTCTGCCCCCACTTGGAAGGGTCTGATAAAAATAGGCCGATCTGTCCCCAAGGGGGGCAGAAATGGCCAACAGTAATGTGCCCCCATGCAGGGCGGCCCTTGAACAAGGGGCCACCCCCCCAAACAAAACACACACAACAATCCCTGGTGCCTAAGTGGTTTCTGACCCCTTTCGCCTAAAAGAAATAGGTCGATCTGCCCCCAAGGGAGGCAGAAATGGCATAATATAATATGCTGCCCCAGGGGTCGCTTCCCTTATGTAATTTTTTTTTTAAATCCCTGGTGTCTAGTGATTTCTGCCCTCCCGGGGGGCAGACTGGCCTAAGTGGCCTCTCTCCTTGTTTGAAATTGGCGCCAAAATAAGATCCCTGGTTTCTAGTGGTTTCTGCCCCCCTTGGGAGCAGATTGGCCTAATAAAAATAGGCCATTCTGCCCCCAAGGTGGGCAGAAATTGCCTAAAATAAAATTGCCCCCCAGGGGAGCGACCCTTGCCGAAGGGGTCACTCCCCATCTGTAAAAAATAATTAAAAAAAATATCCCTGCTCCCGGCCTAATTAAAATAGGCCGATCTGCCACCAAGGGGGGCAGAAACCACTAGACACCAGGGAATATTTTTCCCGAAGAGGAAATCGTTATTTGGGAAATGCAACACTGACCCATTGTCTCAAATGGCATGGAATTTCTTATATGCGATTTCCTAATAGTGATTTCTACATTATAAGAATTGCTATTTGCAAATCGGTATCTTTGTACATCTCATTTTGCATTTCCTAAATAGCGATTACTATGAAATCTCTATTTAGGAAATGCAAAATTGCATTTTAGTACATCTGGTCTATCATCTACTACACTACCTGCAGATTTTAACAGAAAAATTGTCTCTAGCTCAATCGGATCGAACAGCACTGAAAACATGGGGACACATGTTCCTGCACAGTGGAAGGCTATTTGCACAGGTTGACCTGTCATCTTTTGGATGTTTATCGCTGTATTTGGTTGTTAAACTGGTACTAATGATGGGAAACCAGGCAGTGTTACCATGTATGAAAATGGCAAGATAATGAAGCAATATTATTACAAAATATGCTGTATTGTGCTGAATTATTTGCATTTTCTTGCAACATAATTTAGTTAGCACTGACACATAATTTGGCCTTCTCTTACCACATAATTCCAATGGCCCTGGTTGTAAGTTTGCTACCTATCAACATTGAATGTAAGTCCTGTTTGTCAGGTCATGGGACAGATGAGGAGGAAAGGGCAGTATCAACATAAGAACAGTCACTTCTGCAGAATTCACAGTGTCCTCAAAGTGAAAGCAGCTCTCCCAGCACAGCAGGAGAGCCAATACTAAAATATTCACTGCACTCAGGAAAACTCGAACCATAATGCTTTGCAAGTATTCTTTTTCACAACATGTTTGCGCATAACTCAGCCTGTGGTGGCCCTCGGATAATAGGACCACCACCAAAACATTCAGCAAGACACACTCTTTCTGCTTAGGTCATATCTGGGTCACCACACTAGGTTAGTGGGGATCCCAAAATAATAACCCCTCCTACCATTCAATTGCATTTAAAGTTCTATTACAGCTGGAACTTTGGTTTTTATAGTTTTGAGTGGTTGGTGTTTGAAGGTGCTTAGTATTGCAGTAGGCCTGCAAGTGCTGAAAATAAGTAATGTACTATGTTCTCTAGGAGTGAAATATATGGCTGTAGTGCACTGCTTTCTTCCATTTTGTTTTCATGTGGTTATGTTCTCTAGGGAATAACCATACGGTTACACGACCATGTTTCTTACAAAAATCATATTTTTATTGTGGTGTTCTCTAGAAACTGTTCTGAGCATTACAGTCAACATACTATAATATTGGCTGCACTCAGTCATCCCATTATGCTTTGCAGGGCATTTTTTTACAAAAGACTTTTGATCATTATTCAACCTGTGGTGGTCCTAGGACAATTGGACTCCCCTTCAAAACATTCACCACAATCTACTATTTCTGTCTAGATCATCCCTGGGTCCCCACACTAGGTTAGTGGGGATCCCAAAATAATAACTCTTCCCACAATTCAATGTCTTTTTAACCTGTTTCATGGCTGTAACATTTGTTTTATAGTTGAGAGTAATTTGCATTTTAATGGTCTTGTTTGTAATATCATTATAGTAGGCCTGCTACTCCTGAAAATGTGTAATGTAAGATGTCCTCTAAGACTAAATATATGGTTATACTGCATTACTTTTGGTAATTTATTTTTCTTGTGGTTATTTTCTCTAGGAGCTAACTATACGGTTACATGACCATGTTTCTTACAAATGCTATTTTCATTGTGGTGTCCTCTAGTGGCTGTTCTGAGCACTAAAGTCTAATGCCAAAAATGTATTTCTGATAAATGTTTTTATCGGGTTTATGTGATGATTGTATATGTTTATTATCCTCTCCTTATTGCAATTAGGACCGTGATTCAGGTCAACCTAACATCCTTCTTACACTATAGGGTATATTTAAGAGCCCATAGGGCCACCTTATCACTGTCATTGCATAATTGTTTTTATGCTCAGGCAGCGCTAAAGTGACTTTTCCACCACACCATATTTACAAAGTGGCACTATGCATGCATTGCTCCACTTTATAAACCCTTGTACCACATTATGCATGCGCCAGGCATAATGTGTGCAAGGGGGGCGATCTGGCGCTAGGAGGCCCCCAAAAATGGTGTTGTGAACTTTAAAAGATTTTACTGCACCATTTTTGGTGTCACTATAAGCACCTGCTCAGAGCAGGCATTAAAATTACGCACAGTAACCTATTCGCCTCCTTGCACTTTGCTGCACCAGCGTCAACATTTTTGACATTAGTATAGCAAAGCGCCACAATACCATCAAAAATGTTGAGGCTATTGTGCTAACGACCGCCATGGTATACTGTATTATAAATATGGTGCAACCATGGTGTTGTTAGGTGCCGGTAGGGGGGGCGACGCAAGAAAAGTGGCGCATGATAACTGATGATTTTCTTTTTCTTAAATATGGGCCTATGACTGTTTGAACACTCTTGATATATTTGGGTGACCCTTCTAGTTTATTTCTCTTGTTACTCCGTGGCTATCTTGTGTCTTTTATTGGGAATTGTGTTAGCCAGCCGGCAATTCTGATGGTGGAGTGGTGACAGTTTTATTCTATAGGAATTAGGATGGCAGACTGAAATTAGGATGCCAAATGGCAACATTTTCATTTTTGGCTGCACAGAGAAGAAGAAGGTAAGTGGAAGTGCTTTAGTTATATGCAGGGCCATTGGATTTATGTGGCAGGAAAAGACCATATTGTGAGGCAGTGTTGACCAGTTTATGTGGCAAGAAAAGTCCAGTTATGAATTTACAACACCAATAGCTCTAATTAAGCAAATGTGAGACCCACTGCATTGCAAATGGTTGTTCTGTTAAGGTATTACAGTGCACCAGACCTCTGGGAGACCAGTCAAGGCGGGGAATAACAGACAATCTGCGCCTGTGACTGAAACCTGACAATCTCTTTGCATGTGACCACCTCTTTGATACACCAACCGACTCACAGAATACTTAAAATAGTTCACAAGTATGAAAATCTGAAGTGCCTTTCATGTGCAGGTGCTGAGACATGACTCTAAAGGCTGTTCCTTGTAAGTCAATGGGGCAAACACCTTGGAATGACACAAATCTTCACCTTATCATCAGACTCAGGATGGATACAGAGGACCCTATATACAGTTTGGTGTGAACTGAAAATCCTACAATTTCTGGAGGAAACTATATATATAGAGTTGAATCTACCACTTGTTTTTCCTCCACACTTATAGTGTAGGAAATTCAGTCATGGATTCTACTCCATGTTTAGAGTTTTGTCCAGAGAATGGACACCCAGTGCAGTAATACTTTCCTTGCGACCCCTAGTGCCCCCCTACCGCCACCATGTGTGCGCCGAATTTAAAATAAGGCACACATGGCGCAGAGTAGGGGCAATAGCGTAATTTTTTTACTCTATTGATGTATTCTGCAAGAGTAGCACCAAACTTTTGGCGCTACTCCTGCAGAGTACATAGGGGCTCATTGTAAATAATGGTATGCCCCCTTTTATCACCTGCTCTGAGCAGCCCTTGAAGGTGCTGAAAAAAATGGCACAAGTAAATCTCTTAGATTTCCGTGTGCTATTTTTTCGGCCCCCCTCACGGGGGAACGCACCCCTTCCATACATCATGCCTGGCACAGACATAATGTGGTGCAAGGGTTTACAAAGTGGTGCAATTAATACATTGCGCAACTTTGTAAATATGGCGGAGGAAAATGCCACTTTAGCACCACCTTAGCATTAAAAAATGACATTATGGTGGCTCCAGGATGGTACTAGGGGCTCCTAAATATGTCCTGAGATTCTCAACTTACCTGTCACATCTAGCACAATAGTCTGAAACCATTCAGGGCGTCTGGGGATATTTTAGTTGAATCAACTGATATATAAGGAATATACGAAGAGAGAATAGGTTTTTTTGGTCAGGGTGATGTAGTCAACTATTTTCAGTTTCCCAAGGGTCCTGCAAGCTCTCTTGTTTCATATTTGTGGAACAGACTACTGGAGAACAAGGGGTGGTTAGAATTTACTTTTACAGGAACCCCTCGACATTGGGATCTTTAAAGGCCCTATTTTGAAGCGGACCTGCTGTGGTCAAATGACAATATATGCAGAACCAATAGTCAGAAAAAAGCCTGGGGTACCCTTTGGCACGAGGCTGGGGATTCAGGGCAAGGGAACACAGCAATAGGAGTCTATAGTTCGCAACTTTATGACACCTCCAGCGTTGGACTGTCTATGCATGGAAGGGTGTTAGCACCCAAGTGCTTCTTGGTACCATCATAACCAACCAAAGGGAGTGCTAAGGCCTGGACTGGCCATAGTGGGCATCAGGCGTTTTCCTGGGAGACTGGAAGGGTGGGGGCCGGTTTGCTGCAGTGGGGGCTGGTTTTGTTTCTGGGGGGCGATTTTGCAGTGGTGCTGCAATATCGGCCCCAGTAACAAACGCAGTAGTGCTTCACACTTGCATCCCCCCCTTTTTGCCTCTTGGGGGGCTGGTCCAACAAAGTTACCAGGGCTGCTTTGGGTTCCCAGTCTGGCTCTGGGAGAGGATCTTAACTAGTGTAATGAGTTTAGATTTAAAGTAAATTGTAGTTTGTAAACCATCATGTACACTCCATGGGGAGCTACTGGCACAGACAAAAACAAGGAAGGCCAAACATTATGATGATTCATAAAATAGAGAGTGTGAAAGAAATGTTTATATTGGCCAAAAGAACAAATTGTGCTCAAAACAAGGGGTAACGAGACCCAAAACATTTTTTCTCATGTAAGGTAGAGCTGGACCAACAGTATTCTTTCCTTTGAATGGGGGTCCTCTAAACAGGAGGGCTACAGAAGAGGGAAGGACATGTCATGTTGCTGGAACCTGGAAGTAAATCACAGTTTGATAAAAGTGCAATTATCCCAGATTCTACCGTTCATGGACGAAAAACCTTAGTTGTTTTGGACTACTAGTATCACCACATGTCTAGTGATTGTGGTCAGTGATCACATAGGCAACTAAGATATATACTTTGGTATATAGCAGTTGTACTTAAACATTTCCAATGATCTCAGGTACTTGCATAGCTTCCTTTTAGGGATACATGCCCTAAAACGTATTTCAGCTCCTGGCTGTCTCTCTGTTATGGTTAGTGGCTCCGTTTACCAAAGAGTGATTATATATCAGGAACCATACATGATGGCCACCTTTTCCAATGGCCCTACTGAGCCTCTTAAATTAAAGTAATGAAGAGCGTAAGCCTGCAAGACTAAGGTAAAAAAAAATGTACAGCATACTCACAGATGGGCCACAGAGTTCAGAGCTGACCTCAACTCCAATCGAATGGGTCATTTTCTGAGGGTGTATGGACTTATTGATCGCTTGACCTCCACGCAATATATATGAACAAATCATAATAAACTACACTCATAGGTAAACTCCAAGTGAAGTTTATAGGCACTTTCAAGACCCTAGAATTGTAGGGACATTTTCTCATGCTGCTCCAGAGAAAGATTTGGAGGTTTGGGATAATGATAATGGGGATTCACTTGAATCAAAAGAGCACGGTGATGGAGGGAAGCAGACATGACAGGCTGAATTACTCATCATGGAATTACCTCACCTGCACTTGGTAATCTTGGGCAAATCTTCTCATTCTTTGGAGACATGATCCCTGGAAGGATGCAGCACTCTAGGTGGCATCTTCAAAATCTCCTTTCAGAGCTTGTGTATTCACTGTAATCAGCCCCCTCGCAGGAAAGGAGAACATCAGACCACAGGTATATCGCCAGGTTTGGTCCCAGCCTCAGTTGGTCATGCAGTGCAATATTCAGGAACCACTACAAGTGCTTGATGTTTCGGTTTGCAGGAATCTTTGTTTTGCTCTATTTAGACTCCTTCTTGTATCTTCAGTTCGGTACAGTTGGAAGGAGTCCACTTGGACTCAAAAGGATGGATGTCATAATTGATTGAGTACCAACCTATCTATTTATAAAGACTTTCACCTGCTCAGAAGTTGCAGAGAATGTCTTGAGCTGAAGCTGATATCTATTTTACACCCAAACTAGATAAGAAAACAACAGCCCAATACACGAAGTTTCTCTCTTCAATAGAAAAGCAGATTTCACATAATTCTCCCTCCACTTAGTCAGAGGCCTGCCGTGCTGGGAGAGTCTTCGAATTACAGCCTGATAGGAATGGAAAGCTTAAGGATAAGAGATGGCTATCAAATTGTGAATGATGGGCAATCTTCCACCGTTTTCAGAATCATACCTATTTTCAGAAGGTCACAAATATAAAATACAGAGTAATCACCTAAACCTCTGTTGAGGTGAAGGAGGGCCCCGATTACAGGGGATCATTAGATTTTTGTAGGTTGACCATCAAAAGAATCTGCCCTAGGATACATTCAGCCTGTATCCCAAATCTATCATTCATTGATACCACCAGCAGCCGCTGAGTAAGAAGAATATGGTAAAAACTGGAGCAGCACTTTGGCTGTGCCCCTTATTCCAGCAACAGACTAAGGCTCTGCTATGAGAGCACTGGAGCTGCTCCTCTGGAAGTGCCTGAGATTAGAAGCCAATAGCCTTTCTACAGCCCCTTATGTATTAGCGCATCCTCTGCAAAAGGGTGCGGGTTCTAGTGTCTTTGTCTTCTATTGGAAGGGCCCATCATCCACGAAGATGGGCGTTCCACACCTTGCAAGAAAAGATTAATGCATCCGCATGGAGATTGGCCTTTATTATATCATCCCCAAATACAATACAAACATCACTGACATTGTCCCTTCTTGTCCTAGAACATCCCCTTTAAATATTGTGGGTCCCAAAAACATTGCATCCCAGTATCTCAGTACACCCGCTGCGAAAATACGAGTCTAGCTGTCATTTTCTGTCTTTGTTTCATTGTATTTTCATGGAAGTTATCATTTGCACAACATTTTCTATCATTCTCCGGGCACGTTATCCGTGAAGACTGTAGATTCCAAATACATTGCCCTCCACTGCCCAAGAACAAGACAACATGTCACATGTACATTGTCTTGTGATGTAGAGAATACTGACATCCTAGCCCCGTACCTGTAGGCACACACCAAGTTCTCCAAATCATTTTCATGAAGAGGCAGATCCTAGCAAGACCGAAAGACTCTCGCTGCAGTTTAACGATGGTGGAGCAGAGGTTTATTGCCAGTGATAAGTACATTAAGGTACAAATGACCTACAGTGTTACTGTCAATTGCCACCGGCTAGCACAGTGCTTGCTTGTGCAAGTGAACCTATCAATTTGTGGCCACAGAGAGCATTTGGCATTGGGTGCCAGCGATGTTGTTCAGTGGATTAATATTTGCAGTTACCTAATTGAGTTAAGGGTGATTGATGCTTTGCTGACTTCCTCTCGGGGGCCTTTTTGTGCCCTTTCATTAGGGAGAACTCCCACAAACAAAAAGACAGCATCCCTGAAAAATTGGCCAATTTAGAAGGAGCTACTTACTCTCTTGCTATTAGAAAGGAATTGTTTGATGGGATTTGTGTGAGATTTAAAATTATAGGTTTTGTCAAACTTTAGAACAATGTGTAACTTCTAGGAAAGTAACTTTCTATTTGAAACTGTGTTTTACAGCCTGATAAGGAAGAATGAATTGATTTGTTGGGTTTTGAATGTGTAACACTTCTATTTAATGCTTGATTGTACAGGAAGAGTGATTTTATTACGCCTCAACATTCTGCTAAACAAAACAATTAAAAAGAGAGCACATCAAGCAAGACAAGGTTCTGCCAAGCCCAGAGCTTATAGAAGTGTGAAGAGACTTCTGATCCAAACCTGTTCACAGTCTGGTGATTAAGCAATGGCGAGATCCATAAAGTTAGATTTCCCACAGTGAATCCAAGTCCATGTCAATTGAATTGCCTATTTATCTATTTCGTTTTGAAACTGTTTTCTATAGCCTGATATGTAAGGAAGAACTGATCTGATCTGACCAAGGGTAGGTCGCTCCCCCTGCCGCTGCAGCTCCACCAGCCCAGGCTCCTGAAACCTCCAAGCAAGTCCTGCGGAAACACAGTAAGTACCCCCCCCGCCCAGCCCCTCGCCCTGCCCCGCGCTACTCACCTCTTCTCCTGCTTCTTTCTTCATCTTTGATCTTCTTCTGTGCTCTTCATCTGTATTCTTCATCTGTGTTCTTCTTTCTTCCCTGCACACCGTCCTGCGTGTTCTTTTCTTCTGTCTTCATCTGTGTTCTTCTTTCTTCCCTGCACCCCGACCTTCGTGTTCTTTCTTCTGTCTTCATCTGGGTTCTTCTTCTGTGTACTTCATCTGTGTTTCTTCCTTCTCTTCTGCACCGCGACCTTCGTGTGCTTTCTTCTTCTTTACCTTCTTCTTGGCTCTTCTCTCTTCTGTTCTTCAGCTCCTCGCTCCTCTTCTTCTTTACCTTCTTCTTGGCTCTTCTCTCTTCTGCTCCTCGCTCCTCTTCTTCTTTACCTTCTTCTTGGCTCTTCTGTTCTTCTGCTCCTCGCTCCTCTTCTTCTTTACCTTCTTCTTGACTCATCTGTTCTTCTGCTCCTTGCTCCTCTTCTTCTTTACCTTCTTCCTGGCTCTTCACTCGTCTGCTCTTCTGCTCCTGACTCTTCTCTCTGACCTTCCTCACTCCCCTCCACCTCTGTAACCCCCCTTCCCCCATCTTCCTATCTTTCTTCCTAACTCCCCGCCAGTTCCTAACTCCCCTATCTTCCTATCTTTCTTCCTAACTCCCCGCCAGTTCCTAACTCCCCTATCTTCCTATCTTTCTTCCTAACTCCCCGCCACCTTTAACCCCCCCTCCCCTATCTTTTCTCCCCTCTACCTGACCCCCCCACCCTCCGCTTTCCCGCCGCCACCTCCTGCTCGCCCCCGCCCCCCCACCCCCATTCGTCGGCCCACTCCCGCCCCCAGCTGACCCCTCCTCCCCCCCTCCTCCCTCTTATGGTGGCCGCTGCGCGACAGAGTTAGCGACCCTTGACCCAAGGGTAGGTCGCTCCCCCTGCCGCTGCAGCTCCACCAGCCCAGGCTCCTGAAACCTCCAAGCAAGTCCTGCGGAAACACAGTAAGTACCCCCCAGCCCAGCCCCTCGCCCTGCCCGGCGCTACTCACGTCTTCTCCTGCTTCTTTCTTCATCTTTGATCTTCTTCTGTGCTCTTCATCTGTATTCTTCATCTGTGTTTTTCTTTCTTCCCTGCACCCCGTCCTGCGTGTTCTTTTCTTCTGTCTTCATCTGTGTTCTTCTTTCTTCCCTGCACCCCGACCTTCGTGTTCTTTCTTCTGTCTTCATCTGGGTTCTTCTTCTGTGTACTTTATCTGTGTTTCTTCCTTCTCTTCTGCACTGCGACCTGCGTGTGCTTTCTTCTTCTTTACCTTCTTCTTGGCTCTTCTCTCTTCTGTTCTTCAGCTCCTCGCTCCCCTTCTTCTTTACCTTCTTCTTGGCTCTTCTCTCTTCTGCTCCTCGCTCCTCTTCTTCTTTACCTTCTTCTTGACTCTTCTGTTCTTCTGCTCCTCGCTCCTCTTCTTCTTTACTTTCTTCCTGGCTCTTCACTCGTCTGCTCTTCTGCTCCTGACTCTTCTCTCTGACCTTCCTCACTCCCCTCCACCTCTGTCACCCCCCCTCCCCCATCTTCCTATCTTTCTTCCTACTCCCCGCCAGTTCCTAACTCCCCTATCTTCCTATCTTTCTTCCTAACTCCCCGCCAGTTCCTAACTCCCCTATCTTCCTATCTTTCTTCCTAACTCCCCGCCCTTTAACCCCCCTCCCCTATCTTTTCTCCCCTCTACCTGACCCCCCACCCTCCGCTTTCCCGCCGCCACCTCCTGCCTGCCCCCACCCCCCCACCCCCATTCATCGCCCCACTCCCGCCCCCGCCCCCAGCTGACCCCTCCTCCTCCCCTCCTCCCTCTTATGGCGGCCGCTGCGCGACAGAGTTAGCGACCCTTGACCCAAGGGTAGGTCGCTCCCCCTGCCGCTGCAGCTCCACCAGCCCAGGCTCCTGAAACCTCCAAGCAAGTCCTGCGGAAACACAGTAAGTACCCCCCCCCCCGCCCAGCCCCTCGCCCTGCCCCGCGCTACTCACCTCTTCTCCTGCTTCTTTCTTCATCTTTGATCTTCTTCTGTGCTCTTCATCTGTATTCTTCATCTGTGTTCTTCTTTCTTCCCTGCACACCGTCCTGCGTGTTCTTTTCTTCTGTCTTCATCTGTGTTCTTCTTTCTTCCCTGCACCCCGACCTTCGTGTTCTTTCTTCTGTCTTCATCTGGGTTCTTCTTCTGTGTACTTCATCTGTGTTTCTTCCTTCTCTTCTGCACCGCGACCTTCGTGTGCTTTCTTCTTCTTTACCTTCTTCTTGGCTCTTCTCTCTTCTGTTCTTCAGCTCCTCGCTCCTCTTCTTCTTTACCTTCTTCTTGGCTCTTCTCTCTTCTGCTCCTCGCTCCTCTTCTTCTTTACCTTCTTCTTGGCTCTTCTGTTCTTCTGCTCCTCGCTCCTCTTCTTCTTTACCTTCTTCTTGACTCATCTGTTCTTCTGCTCCTCGCTCCTCTTCTTCTTTACCTTCTTCCTGGCTCTTCACTCGTCTGCTCTTCTGCTCCTGACTCTTCTCTCTGACCTTCCTCACTCCCCTCCACCTCTGTAACCCCCCCTCCCCCATCTTCCTATCTTTCTTCCTAACTCCCCGCCAGTTCCTAACTCCCCTATCTTCCTATCTTTCTTCCTAACTCCCCGCCAGTTCCTAACTCCCCTATCTTCCTATCTTTCTTCCTAACTCCCCGCCACCTTTAACCCCCCCTCCCCTATCTTTTCTCCCCTCTACCTGACCCCCCCACCCTCCGCTTTCCCGCCGCCACCTCCTGCTCGCCCCCGCCCCCCCACCCCCATTCGTCGGCCCACTCCCGCCCCAAGCTGACCCCTCCTCCCCCCCTCCTCCCTCTTATGGTGGCCGCTGCGCGACAGAGTTAGCGACCCTTGACCCAAGGGTAGGTCGCTCCCCCTGCCGCTGCAGCTCCACCAGCCCAGGCTCCTGAAACCTCCAAGCAAGTCCTGCGGAAACACAGTAAGTACCCCCCAGCCCAGCCCCTCGCCCTGCCCCGCGCTACTCACGTCTTCTCCTGCTTCTTTCTTCATCTTTGATCTTCTTCTGTGCTCTTCATCTGTATTCTTCATCTGTGTTTTTCTTTCTTCCCTGCACCCCGTCCTGCGTGTTCTTTTCTTCTGTCTTCATCTGTGTTCTTCTTTCTTCCCTGCACCCCGACCTTCGTGTTCTTTCTTCTGTCTTCATCTGGGTTCTTCTTCTGTGTACTTTATCTGTGTTTCTTCCTTCTCTTCTGCACTGCGACCTGCGTGTGCTTTCTTCTTCTTTACCTTCTTCTTGGCTCTTCTCTCTTCTGTTCTTCAGCTCCTCGCTCCCCTTCTTCTTTACCTTCTTCTTGGCTCTTCTCTCTTCTGCTCCTCGCTCCTCTTCTTCTTTACCTTCTTCTTGACTCTTCTGTTCTTCTGCTCCTCGCTCCTCTTCTTCTTTACTTTCTTCCTGGCTCTTCACTCGTCTGCTCTTCTGCTCCTGACTCTTCTCTCTGACCTTCCTCACTCCCCTCCACCTCTGTCACCCCCCCTCCCCCATCTTCCTATCTTTCTTCCTACTCCCCGCCAGTTCCTAACTCCCCTATCTTCCTATCTTTCTTCCTAACTCCCCGCCAGTTCCTAACTCCCCTATCTTCCTATCTTTCTTCCTAACTCCCCGCCCTTTAACCCCCCTCCCCTATCTTTTCTCCCCTCTACCTGACCCCCCACCCTCCGCTTTCCCGCCGCCACCTCCTGCCTGCCCCCACCCCCCCACCCCCATTCATCGCCCCACTCCCGCCCCCGCCCCCAGCTGACCCCTCCTCCTCCCCTCCTCCCTCTTATGGCGGCCGCTGCGCGACAGAGTTAGCGACCCTTGACCCAAGGGTAGGTCGCTCCCCCTGCCGCTGCAGCTCCACCAGCCCAGGCTCCTGAAACCTCCAAGCAAGTCCTGCGGAAACACAGTAAGTACCCCCCCCCCGCCCAGCCCCTCGCCCTGCCCCGCGCTACTCACCTCTTCTCCTGCTTCTTTCTTCATCTTTGATCTTCTTCTGTGCTCTTCATCTGTATTCTTCATCTGTGTTCTTCTTTCTTCCCTGCACCCCGTCCTGCGTGTTCTTTTCTTCTGTCTTCATCTGTGTTCTTCTTTCTTCCCTGCACCCCGACCTTCGTGTTCTTTCTTCTGTCTTCATCTGGGTTCTTCTTCTGTGTACTTCATCTGTGTTTCTTCCTTCTCTTCTGCACCGCGACCTGCGTGTGCTTTCTTCTTCTTTACCTTCTTCTTGGCTCCTCTCTCTTCTGTTCTTCAGCTCCTCGCTCCTCTTCTTCTTTACCTTCTTCTTGGCTCTTCTCTCTTCTGCTCCTCACTCCTCTTCTTCTTTACCTTCTTCTTGGCTCTTCTGTTCTTCTGCTCCTTGCTCCTCTTCTTCTTTACCTTCTTCTTGACTCTTCTGTTCTTCTGCTCCTCGCTCCTCTTCTTCTTTACCTTTTTCCTGGCTCTTCACTTGTCTGCTCTTCTGCTCCTGACTCTTCACTCTGACCTTCCTCACTCCCCTCCACCTATTGTAACCCCCCTCCCCCATCTTCCTATCTTTCTTCCTAACTCCCCGCCAGTTCCTAACTCCCCTATCTTCCTATCTTTCTTCCTAACTCCCTGCCAGTTCCTAGCTCCCCTATCTTCCTATCTTTCTTTCTAACTCCCCGCCACCTTTAACCCCCCCTCCCCTATCTTTTCTCCCCTCTACCTGACCCCCCCACCCTCCGCTTTCCCGCCGCCACCTCCTGCTCGCCCCCTCCCCCCCTGCCCCCATTCGTCGCCCCACTCCCATCCCCTGCCCCCAGCTGACCCCTCCTCCCCCCCTCCTCCCTCTTATGGCGGCTGCTGCGCGACAGAGTTAACGACCCTTGACCCAAGGGTAGGTTGCTCCCCCTGCCGCTGCAGCTCCACCAGCCCAGGCTTCTGAAACCTCCAAGCAAGTTCTGCGGAAACACAGTAAGTACCCCCCCCCCCGCCCAGCCCCTCGCCCTGCCCCGTGCTACTCACCTCTTCTACTGCTTCTTTCTTCATCTTTGATCTTCTTCTGTGCTCTTCATCTGCATTTTCATCAGTGTTCTTCTTTCTTCCCTGCACCCCGTCCTGCGTGTTCTTTTCTTCTGTCTTCATCTGTGTTCTTCTTTCTTCCCTGCACCCCGACCTTCGTGTTCTTTCTTCTGTCTTCATCTGGGTTCTTCTTCTGTGTACTTCATCTGTGTTTCTTCCTTCTCTTCTGCACTGCGACCTGCGTGTGCTTTCTTCTTCTTTACCTTCTTCTTGGCTCTTCTCTCTTCTGTTCTTCAGCTCCTCGCTCCTCTTCTTCTTTACCTTCTTCTTGGCTCTTCTCTCTTCTGCTCCTCGCTCCTCTTCTTCTTTACCTTCTTCTTGGCTCTTCTGTTCTTCTGCTCCTCGCTCCTCTTCTTCTTGACTCTTCTGTTCTTCTGCTCCTCGCTCCTCTTCTTCTTTACCTTCTTCCTGGCTCTTCACTAGTCTGCTCTTCTGCTCCTGACTCTTCTCTCTGACCTTCCTCACTCCCCTCCACCTCTGTAACCCCCCTCCCCCATCTTCCTATCTTTCTTCCTAACTCCCCGCCAGTTCCTAACTCCCCTATCTTCCTATCTTTCTTCCTAACTCCCCGCCAGTTACTAGCTCCCCTATCTTCCTATCTTTCTTCCTAACTCCCCGCCACCTTTAACCCCCTCCCCTATCTTTTCTCCCCTCAACCTGACCCCCCCACCCTCCGCTTTCCCGCCGCCACCTCCTGCTCGCCCCCCCTTCCCCCATTCGTCGCCCCACTCCCGCCCCCCGCCCCCAGCTGACCCCTCCTTCCCCCCTCCTCCCTCTTATGGCGGCCGCTACACGGCCGCGCGCAGCGGGCGCGCCGCTGGCGCGCCAAAGGCAAGCCCGTCCGCGCCTGGACCGCGCCCAGCGCCACGTCCCCTGGCCCCCAGCACTCCCAAACCCCGCTGCACCGCTACGACCCCATCACCCTCCATGCCCTCAACCCGGGACGCTCCAGCACCTGCTTCCAAGCCAACCCGAAACGTACCCACGGACCCTTCGCATGTCACACCTGCAAACTCACCTTCCACCGCGAAACCACTACGCCCGCCAACCCACGCGCCATCAACCACCTCAAATGCATCCTGATCAACGCACGATCCGTCCACAAGCATGCCGTTGAACTATGGAACCTCCTGGACTCCACCGCACCGGACGTCACCTTCATCACTGAGACCTGGATGAACGCCTCCTCGGCCCCCGACATCGCCATAGCCATCCCCGACGTCTACAAGATTTCAAGGAGAGACCGCACCAACCAAGTAGGTAGAGGAATCGCCATCGTCTTCAAGGACTCCATCAACGTCACCACCTCCACCGAAGACACCCCCCTCGCCGCTGAACACCTGCACTTCCAGATCCACACCGACCCCAAGACCACACTCAGAGGAACTCTCATCTACCGACCCCCTGGACCACGCGCCCTCTTCAGCGACTCCATCACTGACTTCATCTCCCAGCACGCCCTTGCCTCGCCGGACTACATCCTCCTCGGTGACCTCAACTTCCACCTGGAACAGAACAACGACCCCCAGCACCATCGCCCTGCTCGACAACCTCGCCAATCTCGGCCTCAAGCAACTGATGAGCACCCCCACCCACATCGCCGGACACACGCTAGACCCCATCTTCTCCGCCAGCAACCACGTATCCTTCAGCCACTCTTCCGCTTTACACTGGACCGACCACAGATGTGTCCACTTCACCTTCCGACGCAAGACTCGCCACCTCCGCACACAACCCATCCTACGTCGACAGTAGAACAAAATCCCCGTGGAACAGCTTCTCTCCACTCTCAACGACAACCAACCCACCTTCTCCTCCAACCCCAACGACGCAGCCCTCAGCCTCACGAATTGGATCACCAACTGCACAGACAACCTCGCTCCCCTCAGACGCCTCTCAAGACAGACCAACACCAAAAAACCTCTCTGGTTCACCGACACCCTTAAGGAATCAAAGAAAACCTGCCGCACCCTCGAGAAAGCCTGGCGCAAGGACCACACCGCAGATAACATGACTGCGCTCAAGAACGCTACACGCGAACACCACCAACTGAGCCGCGCCGCCAAAAGAAATTTCTTCACAGACAGACTGGACAAAAACAGCCACAACAGCAGAGAACTCTTCAACATCGTCAAAGAGCTCTCCAACCCTAACGCCAACGCCAACGCCATCACGCCCTCACAAGACCTCTGCAACTCCCTCGCCACCTTCTTCCATCGTAAGATCACCGACCTACACAACAGCTTCGGACACCAGACCCAGCCAACCACCACAGAACCTACAACCCCAGCCATCACCCTCAACGCCTGGACTCACATCAACACGGAAGAGACCAAAGCCACTATGAACTCCATCCACTCCGGTGCCCCCTCGGACCCCTGCCCACATTTCTTTTTCAACAAAGCCGACGACATCATCGGCCGCACCTCCAGACCATCATCAACAGCTCGTTTTCGTCTGCTACCTTCCCTGAGAGCTGGAAACATGCTGAAGTCAATGCCCTACTGAAAAAGCCTACAGCGGACCCATGCGACCTGAAGAACTTCCGCCCCATCTCGCTCCTCCCATTCCCTGCCAAAGTCATAGAGAAGACCGTCAACAAGCAACTTACCAACTTCCTTGAAGACAACAGCCTACTCGACCCCTCTCAGTCCGGATTCCGAGCCAATCACAGCACAGAAACCGCCCTCATCTCAGTCACAGGCGACATCAGAACCCTGATGGACAACAGAGAAACAGTCGCCCTCATCCTCCTCGACCTCTCGGCTGCCTTCGACACCGTCTGTCACCGCACCCTAATAACCTGCCTCCGCTCCACTGGGATCCAAGGACAGGCCCTGGACTGGATCACCTCCTTCCTCTCCAACCGCTCCCAAAGAGTCTACCTCCCACCTTTTCGCTCAGACCCCACCGAGATCATCTGCAGCGTCCCACAAGGCTCCTCGCTCAGCCCAACTCTCTTCAATGTCTACATGAGCCCCCTCGCAAACACAGCATCATCATCACCTCCTACGCTGACGACACTCAACTGATACTTTCCCTCACCAAGGACCCCACCAGCGCCAAGACCAACCTGCAAGATGGAATGAAAGACGTTGTAGATTGGATGAAACTCAGTCTGAAACTGAACTCAGACAAAACGGAAGTCCTCATCATCGGAAACACCCCGACTGCCTGGGACGACTCCTGGTGGCCCACGGCCCTTGGCACCGCACTGACCCCCTCAGACCACGCACGCAACCTCGGTTTCATCTTGGACCCACTTCTCACCATGACCAAACAAGTCAACGCCGTATCTTCCTCCTGCTTCCTCACACTCCGCATGCTCCGAAAAATCTTCCGTTGGATCCCCGCCGACACCAGAAAGACCGTGACCCACGCCCTCGTCACGAGCCGCCTGGACTACGGCAACACCCTATATGCAGGAACCACCGCTAAACTCCAGAAACGTCTGCAACGAATTCAAAACGCCTCCGCCCGCCTCATCCTCAACATACCCCGCAACAGCCACATCTCCGCCCACCTGAGACACCTGCACTGGCTTCCCGTCAACAAAAGGATCACCTTCCGACTCCTCAACCACGCACACAAAGCCCTCCACAACAAGGGACCCGAATACCTCAAACGCCGCCTCAGCTTCTCGCCGCCGTCCCTCGCATCGGCCGCACCACGGCGGGTGGGAGGTCCTTCTCCTACCTGGCGGCCAAGACATGGAACTCCCTCCCCACCATCCTCATGACCACCCAGGACCACTCCGCTTTCCGGAGACTACTCAAGACCTGGCTCTTCGAGCAGCAGTAACCCCTTTCCCCTAGCGCCTTGAGACCCGCACGGGTGAGTAGCGCGCTTTATAAATATTTATGATTTGATTTGATTTGATCTGTTTTATTTTAAATGCCTTATAATGTTCAATATATATTTAAAAATTCTACTGAAATAATTCAAAAGAGAGCACTTCAAGGACCCAGACCTTGGAGAAGTCTAAATAAGCTTCTCATCCAAACCACGTCACAGTGTGATGATTAAGTGGCTAAGCAATTCTGGCTCTTCTGATACAGTGAGCCTCATTACAGTTAGCCTGGCCACTGTGAATCCAAGTCCATGCCACACAAACTCCCTGTTGACACTGGTTTGTAAGGACCAATTGGCAGGCAGGGCACCATTTATTAAAGAAGATAAGGATAATCATATTCTTTACTTTTCCTGACCTTGCTTTGCTGTAAATATTGAAAGATATCCTGGTCTAGGTCTTGCCCAATTTGCCAGCCTTCTGGGAAATCAGCAGGTCAAACACACCTGGTAATAGTCAGTAATGTGTGTATCATTTGAGCAATATGGACAGTCATTTTCAGTATTGTGGAGCCTCCCTCTACTGCTGGTCTGAAGTACATTTTTACTGGGGTAAACCATGCCATTAGTTACCATGAGATGGTAGTCGTAAGGAGCACAAATGCTTCAGTGGTTGCCTTTGCCCTGATTGAAATCTTTTCCCAGATTGGTTCCCTACAGATATGAACTGTAACAGAGAAGACCACTTTGGGTTTGTATACATGCAGGTGATGTAGTATGAGCAGGGGATTTCCCAAACATTCTCCACCACTGACCACCTCCAGACAGAAATATTATTTGCACATTTTTACAATGGGAACTTCAGAGGCTCCAGTGAGGAGGACATTGAGCATCTTCCTTTCTTGCGTTTCTCCTTACAAGGATGTGCTGAAATGTAGATAAATTTGATGCTGCTGAACTGATTTCTCATTTTTACTGTGCACAAAGACCTTCAGGAACGTCCCGGAGGATTTGTCCCTGTAATACTGCAGCACTTGTGATTCCCGAAGAGATCAGCAATCCTTGGGACTGGCCTCTTTGAAAAATGTGAGCTACCCATAATGAGGACGTTTGACTATAACAGGAGCTGCTCAATTTGGAGGAGACCGAATGGCATGCTCCGGGGGATAATAAGAAAGACCCTACACTATCTGAAGAAGATACTTGACATCAATTATTTGATTGGCATTAGAGCAACATGATAGACCCAAGATTCTACGAACTGAATCGGTTTACACCGTCCCACTGCACGTTGGATGTGGTATCATTTCTTGTGGCCTGAAACATGAAATAAACGAAGCAAACCTGAATAAAGACCAAGTAAGTATTTTCTTGACCTACTGCAACAACCTACTGACCTACTGCAACAAATTGAAAAGCTGGCATGTTGAAATCCAAGAAGCAACAACAATGTAAGATGCTGGTAGGACTGCTCTAAAAGCTGTTTCTTTTGACAGAAGACTTGATGCCCTTGTACACCAATGTCTCTCTCTCTGGTACAACCCACTCATCAAGATCTACTGGATATCAGACCATATGAAAAAATGCATTAAAGATTAGGTCACCATAATGATGGACTGAGGAGTCAGAGAGCTATCCCAGAGTCTATAGTTTAAATGGCTGGTTCTTGTTATCTTGAAAGGGGGTGATTGGTCTTTGTGTTTTTTTAATTGCTTTCAGAGGGCTCAATGCAGTTTTGAGGTGAATCCCAGTCCCAGAACTGACAAGCTCATCAATATGCTGGAGGCTTCGACCTCCAGAGTAAGATTAACAAATTCCCCTTACTCTTGATGCGAAGGGGGAAATGGGAGGGCAAACACTGACCAAACTCAATGAGCAAGATCAAGAATTTGAAGCACTTTTCAACACCAACCATGACTGCGCATGGTACAAAACTGGGTAGCCGACATTCAATGGCATAACATGAGGTCTAATGCAAGCGGTGAATTGCACCCCCAGACACTTGGCATGGTGGTAAAAAGCAGTGAAACATGGAGTGCAGTGTCCCCCCTGGCACTCCCGGGTCACAGTGTCACTATGTCACTGCACTCGCTAGACAAATTATAGCTATACTCAGTGGATCGCCAATAAATAATTTATTTTGCAATCATGTAGGAACTGAAGAGGCTACATCCCTACTTGCTTAGGATGACCTTTATCATCCAGAATGGCAATAAGACCTTCAAATGACTATGAACCCTCAAGTTGCTGAGGCAGGCCATCTTTCTTCTGGTGCTGCGATTCACTTTGAAACATAAGACCCAAGGGACTATAGATCGATTGCGACGATGAGATGAACACAACCCTTCTTGTAAAGAGCATCTCCCTGTTTATGTCTAACATGGGAATGCCAGACTATAACAATGCATGTTGACATCTGTGTAGCTGAGACTTCATACCTGAAGTTTTTCGTGCCCTTCAGCTGAAGGCTGGCCTGGCTGAAGTATCTTGTGGCTCTGAATCCCCGAAACATTCAACACACTGACTTCAGTAACATCCATAAAAGCCTAAAATGCTGCTGATACTGCAAGACACATCCTCAGGACCACCTAATATTCATGGTTTAAGGCCCCAAACTTAATGCTATGGTCTTGAATATCAGTTCCAAACGAACACTATCCTTGTGAGGACCAATTCATTAGGAGAACCGGTCCTGGTAGTGTGTTTAGGTAGTTTCAAGCAAGTGTATCAAAAAATGTTTAACTCAGTCTGGCTCGCCCATCACATCATCCCCTTATCTTTGTAAAGAGATAGCTCTAAAACAATGGAGGACAATATCGATGATGATGATGGCACAAGTCGGTGGGAAAATGACAGATAAAACTGTTGGCGCACAGAAGTCTTTGTGACTTTTTTTCTGGATACACCTCAAGGCGAAACAAACCTCTAAAGTCAAGAGACCAAAAATGCTCGTAATCCCATGAGCTGAGGGGAAATATGAATTCTTGATATAAAAGAAGGATCAATACAGTGGAAACATACTATTACAATAAATCACAAAGAAATCACCACCTGTAGCTCACTAACCGACCATCTAGTAAAGATAGCAAAAGAAAGTCTTGTCATGGGTTAGGTAAAGAGCAAAGCTAAATGGTAAGAAGTGCTAACAATACAGTTGGCAAAAAAGGCAAGGAAGGGGAGGTTTGCAGAAGAAGCCATACAAAAAAGTGCAATACCGAGATCAAACCCAACAACCCTCATTATTGTCACTCAAGAACAACATAATGTGACTTTGCATTGCTCAAAAACTAACCATCATTAAGGTCCTATTGTGGACAACTGGCAGAGCACCATTATGGATAGGAATCTAACAGTAGCTCAAACAATTATGGACTGGTATTTAAGGTGGCTCTGTTCAAAAGCGCAACTTCAACACTAAAGTACCTATTCCTTCTAGAGGAAGAGCGCACAACAACCAAAGCCGCAAGCATCCACCATCATCCCAGCACTGACCTCCAAACCTCCATGAATGACTTTGCTGCCTGCATCAAACCAACTCGGAAGCACTTGCTGCAGTGAGAACAGGGAGGGTGAGCTGGAAGACATGAAGTTGAGCATGGGGTTCATCCATTGTAAGTGATGCTCTCAAACAATGTTGAGCAACCTTCATGGAACTCACTGTGTGTTTCAGACAATGAACTAGAACAACGGACGTCAGTGATCATGAATGATGAGCTAGGACAGAATTACACATTGTATCGGGTTCCCTCTGGAGAGCACTAGGTCAAAAGAACACAATGTCTGAGACAACAGCAGTCTTCCAGGATGTTGAGCTCGCACAACGGAAATGATGAGTGTAGGGTTCACCATGATATGCTGAAACAATGGATATTGTCAAGATTAGAAGTCTTAGTGGAGTATACACCAGGACAATGTGGAACAATGTCCATGAGTTGTACAGTCTTTGTTTGGGAAAATGATGAATTGTGGAGGTGAGAGACATAGGACTTGATACACAAAGTTAAACTTACTATTTTGTGTAAGTTTACTATTTGTTTAGTACTCACCAACTGCAAGTTTAGTTTTAGTAATAGTAACTGTACGACTAGGGAGACTCCGCGCAAAAGAAAAGATCGGAGAGGCCCATCTTTTTAAGTGTGGAGTCTCTATAATCGTAAAATAATGGGGACAATAGAAGACAGTGCATTACAGACCTCCACACACTAACACATCGGGATCTCAGCATTCCTCAGTACACAGGCCTCATTAGATCTGACCCTAAACTGTGCGGTTTTATTAATGACATAGCATCAGTGGTTAAAGCACTGGAAAACTTTGTGGCACAGATCAAAGTCCCTTGAAAGTAGACTCTGGTATTCATCCTTCAGTGGCTAGTAAAATAAGGGCCTAACTTGCGTGGAACAACAGCAATCATCACGAAAAATCCTTGGGTAGAAAAACAATCTTAAAAGTGTAGCCCAGTTAGCACCAAACCATTGCCATATGGCGAACAAAAGCTTAGTTTTGGTACAGGTGGTTTCAAGCCGAATGCTCTGTGTTCCTGTAGAGATGAGATCACATTACTTAGGGGTCTCTGTGGATGAGGCAGCCTGCTGAATTTGACAGCTGAGCTTGCACCAATCATGAGGCATGGCCTCGGGATGATGTTAGAATACCCTCAGTTCACGTTACATATAATAACTTTAAACCCGCTTTGTTCACCATGTTGTTTTGCAAATAAACTACAAATGAACCGCTATTCGCATGTAACCAGAGAACCTGAGAGACAGAAAGCGACCTCCCTCAGGTCACAAGGAGTGTCAGAGTCGGAAGCCCAACCTGAGCGTGGCTGAATCTTGCCAGGTGCTTCCTGTAGGCCGCACCGCCTCCCAATATGGCCAGGCCTGCTTTGTAGCCGACTTGAGTTCATTTATTAACAAGACTTGGAAAAATATACAGCGGCCGGCAGCTGAGCTGTCCCCCTAAAAAAAACAGAGCACCCTCCAGGAATCTCCCAACCCCCGCCTGACAAAATCAAAGGACATGGCCCTCAAATTACGAGGCATTAGACCCTCGGAAACCAGACATCAATAATTACACACATTAACTTGTGAACTTTTCCTAAAACATGCATTATCCGATGTCTGCGGGCCTTTCGCTGCAGGAAATGTAATCCGTCAGTCTTCCATGGCCCCTCAAGCCCTACCCTTCTTCGTTACTCCTGAAAGCCCCCTGTGTCTCAGCTCCCTCTGGTCTGTAACTCTCACTCTCCACGTCCAAGAAGCCGGGGAAGTTTTAGGCTTGCTCTTGACCTTACAGCTGTTGGCTACCAAATTAGAAAAGTCTATTTGCTTTCTTTATGGGAATTTTTCAAAGGCAGGGTTTCTGTGCAGTATCAGAGATCATGTGATTGCAGAGGGCATGGTGCAAGGGCTATGTTTACCCAGGCGTATGAGATATGATCTCTCACTGCTCATGCTCTTGCCTGTGGAATAAAGGGTCCAAGCTGTCCAACCACACTTTTTCACAACTGTAATGTTTGTTCCTTGAATGGTCTCGAACTGCACAGAGGAGGGGATTGACCATGCCATAGTGTTTGACAGCTCCTTCCATGTGTGTCGATTCACAGAAATGCCAGTGTAGCGGAAGTGACATCACATTCCCCTTGATCCGATGACGTAAATAATAAACAAAAAGCAATCCATCTGCCCACCAGGACCTGAGTACATCAATAATATCAAAACAGCGGTCCCGTGAGACGCTTTTACACGAAAAGGGACCCATAGTAAAATAATCCACGGAACATATGTCATTGCTTTAATATACGCATCTTATCTTGGTGTATGTACAGAACATGAACTTGTTGCATGGTGACAAAGATGCAGACGACACAGTGAAAAGGAGGGCACAACGTGACTATACACAGATAAATCCGGCAAAATCTTATAGCCTTTATGTCTGGTCTCTTATACAAATGAAGTCGGATCTTGTTATAATTCCCAGTCCTATATTCCAACACGTTAGAAACTCCAGACCAAGGGCCAACGATGTCGACCTTTGGTCTACAGGTATTTGAAGGGTTTTCGTTCGGACATCTCACATCTCGGTGGTCTATGACTCGGGATTTTTGTTTCCAAATTTTCAAAGATGATAAAACATATTTTAATTTCTTCTACTGCTCTCATCAACAGCACGTCGGCTAAATTCTAAGCTGACAGATGAAGGCACGTGTAAATCTGAATGTCTGCAGCGAGTACTGGCTCCCTGCCTTAAGTTCTGGTTTTCCTCTCAAGACTCCTTGGATTTCTGACCCTCTAGCAGAGATTCTTTGGGGCATATTTATACTCTGTTTGTGCCGAATTTGCGTCGTTTTTTTGACGCAAATTCGACGCAAAACTAACTCCATATTTATACTTTGCCGTTAGACGCGTCTAGCGCCAAAGTTCATGGAGTTAGCGTCATTTTTTTGCGTGAACACCTTCCTTGCGTTAATGATATGCAAGGTAGGCGTTCCCGTCTAAAAAAATGACTCCCAGGCATGTGCGTGGTATTTATACTCCCGGGCAAAAATGACGCCCGAGAGTGGGTGGGTCTAAAAACCCCGCATTTGCGCCTGAATTTAACGCCTGGGTCAGGGCAGGCGTTAAGGGACCTGTGGGCTCAGAATGAGCCCAGAGGTGCCCTCCCCTGCCCCCAGGGACACCCCCTGCCACCCTTGCCCACCCCAGGAGGACACCCAAGGATGGAGGGACCCACCCCAGGGACATTAAGGTAAGTTCCGGTAAGTATTTTGTTTGATTTTTTTTGTGGCATAGGGGGGCCTGATTTGTGCCCCCCTACATGCCACTATGCCCAATGACCATGCCCAGGGGACATAAGTCCCCTGGGCATGGCCATTGGGCAAGGGGGCATGACTCCTGTCTTTGCTAAGACAGGAGTCATGTTAATGGGGGATGGGCGTCGTAAAAAAATTGTGCAAATCGGGTTGAGGCGATTTTTTTGACTCAACCTGACTTGCCCCATTTTGAGACGCCCATATGCCATTTTCCCCTACGCCGGCGCTGCCTGGTGTACGTGGTTTTTTTTCACGCACACCAGGCAGCGCCGGTCGGCTAATGCCGGCTAACGCCACTCTATAAATACGGCGCCCGCATGGCGCTTCAGAATGGCGTTAGACGGCGCAAATTTTTTTGACGCTAAACTGCGTTAGCGCAGTTTAGCGTAAAAAAGTATAAATACGGGCCTTTGCCTCTTCACGAGGCACATGCAGGGGTTGAGCTCTCTACAGAGTCCTTTATTCTCTGTCTGCGACTCTTGTTTTCTTCCCTGCTTTATACACTCTTCTGAAGGCTCTCATGCTCTGCTTGAAGTTCTTGCTGCTTACCTTAGGAGCCGCAGTCTGAAAGATGCTATGTGGTTTCTGAAGGTTCCTTGTGCGCTTTCCGAAAATCAGCTTTTTTCGGGGTTACAAAGCTATAAAGGTGTTTTTAAAACCTTCAAAGGTGCTATGGTAATCTATGCAACTTCCTTAAGTGTTATGCTTTGCTATTTGAATAAGAAACTCATCATATTCGTGACAATTATAGTTCACATATCCTTCTTCAACAATAACAAAAGGGTATGCACAAATAATTTAGACCCTGATTGTGAGAGGCCCACTAATTCCATTTAGGGTGCAATTTCCTATTGTGCATATTTTCCCATTGTAGGGTGTGCAAGTCAGAACTGGGTGTAGATTACGCACCAGCTAAAAACTAGCCTGTGTTCAATTTACACCTGCATGTTTCACTTGAAATCAGTTACCTAGTGTTCTTTTCATGTGCAAAGCTATTGTGCATAGTAAATATCTGCCAAAAATAATGTTTGCAAATAAATAATCTGCATGCGTTTTTCAGCCTGACTTGATTTGTTCAGAGTGAACATTACCTACCTATAATAAAACTGTAATGCAAAACAACATTTTGCTCAGGTAAAATGTAATGTAAAACCTAAAGTTCTACAACGTTCGTGAGGGGAATGAATAAAGAACTTCACTTGTTAAATAAATACTTTGTACACCTTCTCAGTACAATTCTGAGGGCCTTTGTGATTTAAAAGCAGCTAGGCAATCCTGGTTACAGATATTGCAGTTGTGCTTGGAGCACAGCGCCCAGGTACTGCTGCAGGTATAGTGCCCCTTAATTGCAGGTCCACTACTTCCCTCCCATCATAATTTCAGATATTTTCAGATTTACCATTATTCCCAGTCTAATATTGCATATCCAAGGTAAGTATTTCACAGTGACAGTCACCTCAATGGAGTCATGGTTTAGCTGCCTTACTGTTGAAAAGCCATTTTTAGGTTTTGTCTGTACGCACGCGCTTGCATGCTATGCTTGCAAAACATTTTGTTTATTTAAAAAAACGTTAAAATGGGCTTAGAACCCACCTCTTACTTACCTGAATTTACCATTGGCTTGGTCCAACGTTGCTCTAACGTACGTGCTTCTGATTGGCCAGCACGTTGTCTGCACGTCGTCTGCTTCACTTCATGCCATTGTGTTGCCTCAGGACCAAGCACTCCTTCTGGTCACTTGCCATTGGACACTGGCCAGTATCCTACCTCTGGCTATGATGCTGAAGGTACTTCTTGTTTGTTTCTGCATACCATCTTCTTTCTTCGCTGAATTTTTTTTTCTTCGGTGCAGGCTTCTTTCTTCTTCACTGCATGCCGTCTTCTTTGTTTGTTGCATGCCGTCTTCTATCTTCAGTGCTTTCTTTCTTTTTTGCCGCATGCTGTCTTCTCTGTCTTCTTTCTTCGCTACTGTCTTCTTTATTTGCCACATACTGTCTTCTCTGGCTTCTTTCTTTGCTGTTTTCTTCTTACTTGTTCATCGCATGCCGTCTTCCCTGTTGTCTTTCATTGCTGCATGCTGTCTCCTTTCTTCTTCACTGCATGCCCTCTTCTCTGTCTTCTTTATTCGCAGCCATCCTCTTTCTTTTTCACTACATGCAGTCTTCACTGTCTTCTTTCTTCGCTGCATCTTATTTCTTCTTCACTGCTTGCTGTCTTCTTTCTTCACTGCATGCTGTCTTCGTTCTTCACTGCCATCTTCTCTGTCTACTTTCTTCTTTGTCATCTTCTTTCTTCTTCACCACATGCCGTCTTCTTTCTTCGCTGTCTTCTTTCTTTGCTCACTTCTTTCTTAGCTGTCTTCTTTGGTGCACGCATCTTGTTTTCTGAAAGCATTTTAATCATGGAAAACACGCACACCAGCGAAACCAGTTGTGCCATTTATTTTTGCTCCAAGAACCAAAAATTTATTATATTAATATTGTTTTCATGGTGTGTAAACAAATGGTGTGCATGTTTTCAGTGAGGAAGATGCTTCCTGGATGAGGATCTTAATTTATCACACACACCACTTCTGCAATGGCCACTGACCCTGTGGTGGCTAGGCAAGAGTGTAGACAGCAAATACATATGATTCATTTATACATACAGTACATTGCTTAGGGAGTTAGTAATAACTTGCAGTGTTCTTGCATTTTGTTGGCAGACATATATCAAGGGTTGCTGTTGCTCTAGTCAGCGATGCACAATTAGTTGGCCTTGGAGGTTGAATGACTGAGCCAGCCCTGCCAGGAGTGGGACCTCCATATTGACTCTTCACTGGCTGAACTAGGCCTGGTCTTGCGAACTTGTGGGACTGTGGGTGTGTTCTCGCTCACCTGGTTTCAGTAGTCTGGCGCCTTGCCATGTGTTACTACTCCCTTAGCTGCCTATGGGGTTTCGACTCCCATTAACTAGAACTATGAGTATTGAAATGAGCCAGCTGTGTCAGATTATGAGTGCAAAACGTGTCCATGACATACGCAGTTCGATCATTTCATTGGCTGTGTTGGACTGAGGAATGCTTCATTGACTAATTCACCCTTTCCAATAGGTTTCACCCTTGATTCTTCTTTTGCATTCCATCTTACCATCTAACTGGAATATAAATATTAGAAAAAAATATATAATAATATTTGTTTCACATTTCATAAACAGTTAATAGTTATTTTTTTTGTTTGTTTATTAATTCAACACACATCACAACATAAACAACTATTAACGGTTTATTAAGGGCTGTGCAAGAGCATGGAATTGCTAGGGGTACCAAATGCAATGGAAACTCAAGTCCCACACCAGGAAAAACATAGATACTAGAGCTTAATATGAGAATCAAAAAGCAATCCCACAAAGTCACCGTTTAAATTGTAGTCATTTTGTGAATGATCGATTATGATTCTCAACTTTTGTGCACTAGAAATGCAATTCCGCAGATAATGGGACACAATATAAAAAGTGTCTGACCCGAGGGCACAGGTGGTGGTGATTCAGAGGCATGGAAGGATAAGACTGCTGTCAGTGGGTTCGGTTCAGGGTTTGGCTACAGACAAATAGTGTTGCCAGGCAGGCAACAGAGGAAGTTAACACCTCTGCTGCCTGGTGGCCTGGTAGTAGTGGCAGCACAGGGCCAATAAAAGTAGGTTCCGTTTATTTATTTTTAATTACATTTTTTGTGGACACTTTTGTGAAAATTACTGGATTTTTACCAAAGTGCTGATTTCAGAATTTTTTTCAAATTGCAAAATCCCATCGAGCCTGTTTTCACAAGTTTGAGGTGAGCATATTTACAGTGTTGGTGGTATTCTAGATATGCTCCATGTAAATAAGCAAAAAGAAGAACAAAAAGAAAGAATAAATAACAATATAAATGATCAGCTCTCCAACGGAAGGCTGAGATCTTGTATTTTAAAATCCTAAAAAAATATTTCTCAGGAAACTGGTATTTTACTTGGGGTCAAAGCTCCAGAAGGAGCAGGTCTCTGATGAGTGAGGAGCGGTGTGGGTCAGAGAGGAAGACCTTACCTTCCTCAGTTTTTGGTCAGGTTATGTCCTCACAACAGCTGCTTAGCCATTAGGTTCCCAGATTTCTGGACTTCCTCTCCCAGCTGACCACTCTGGCAGTGTTGTCAGCTCAGTAAGGCAGCATTCACACTGTCAGGGAGCGAGGTGGCTCCTCCGTAATAACGGAAGAGCGTCACCCCCCTGCTCAGTCAGACAGGCAGTAACAAATAAAATGATAATAAAACAATGTTATTATTATTTTATTTCTCGCTGTCTCTATGACAGCTTGGAATGTAGGACGGGGCGGGCCAGGCCACAGGGAGGAGGAGTGCTGGGCACTATAAAGTGTGCATGTTGGTTTATTCAGCCGTCTTAGTCCGGCCAAACACACATGAGTACTTACAATTCTCGAACCTGGCTGTGTTATACAGCTAGGTTGGAGAAATGGTAAAGGCTCAAACCAGCCCACTCAGGACAATCCTGAGCAACATCTGGATTGGGAGCCTGTGGTGACTGCCGGGAAGATAGGGAGCTGCCAGCAGCAGGACCGGGAGCAGCAGCGAGACGGAGCAGCAGCAGCAGGTACGTTTTTAAAAACAATTTATACTCCCATCGAACACCCCCCTGTGTCACCCTCCCCCTACCCCACTACCCATGGTTGGTGGTAGCTGCCACAGTTAGGGAGGTGAATAAGGTTTCTTAGACCCTGATGCCAATGATAGAGGGTCTACCGAAGGTGAAAGATCAATTTTTTAAGAGTCCTTCTGTTTCTAAGAACCTGTGTGGAAATAGAAGGCTTGAATCTCCTGTCTCCCACAGTTTTGTCAATAAAGACAGCTGAAGGCAAAGCCAGAACAGATTGTGAGGGGGTAAAGAGTTGTGGTCCATTGAAATGAGTGCTTGTTGTGCCCACTGCCAATCACTGACACAAATTATCCATTGCAGATCTCTGTTCAGGGCGTGTGCTTTACACCATGTGCTTATATTCTTGTTTAGCTCTTGCCATAAGCGCTAGTACTCTCACCGATTCTCTTGGCTTCTGTCTGCACTCCTGATTTTACACTAAGTTTGAGGTACTCTGTCGAAGAAAGTTGTTTTCTTTCGGAGTTCTTGGCCTCCTCCTGAGGCACTGATACTGCCTGAGGCTGTTGTCATCCACGTGAGGTTTTGCTTTCCTTCTTTAACCATGAAGCAAATTCTGCCGTCCTAGTTTTCTGTCGAAGGCCTTTGTTTCCCTCGTTGGTCCTAGTGGTGGCTTTCTGAGAGTGGCTAAGACTCTTGATTTCTGATTGAGCTGGTGTTCTCCTGAAGGGAGGTCCTGGTGCCCCGTCTGGGTCTGTGCATTGTCATGCCTCTCTCACACCTGAGGTCGCTGTGGAGATCTGCTATGTATTCAGTGTGAGCTGTGACTGCATAGGGAGCTGGGGATTTCTTCTTCTAATTTGTCCATCATCTGCTTCGCATAGAGACTTGACACTAATCCGAACCAGAGTCTGCAACAGCGTAATTAAATGGGGTATTCCTCCCAGGAGGAGGTTCCCCCCTCATGCTTACACTCACTAGGAAATTTCAGTGACACAAGTGAAAATACACAGTCCTCAATCATATCTAATCCTCTCAGTTCAAGGATGTGGGACTTTACTTTCAAGACCTCGTCAGTGCTGCATTGGACAAGGTCTGCTCACTTGTCAAACTCTGTATTTGACTATCGAGTCTATAAAGCATGCTTGGCAAACAACACGAATTGCACAATCCCTGTCACCTATGGAACAGTAACCTTGCTGTAGCTACATTAAAGGCAGCCAATGGGTACCTATTGCACGATGCCTTTCTGTAGCATGCTTGCCTCTCTGTCCAAGTAGCACAATGGCACATGACCCCTTGAAATGGAATGAAAGGAATTGATGAAGCACAATGTACCCTGAGGTGTCAAAGCGCCATAGGAAGACACCATGACGCTTACCACTTACAGGGAGGTAGCAAAAACACTTAGGGCCATATTTATACTTTTTGACGCAAAACTGCGCTAACGTAGTTTTGGGTCAAAAAAATTAGCGCCGGCTAACGCCATTCTGAAGTGCCATGCGGGCGCCGTATTTATTGAATGACGTTAGCCGCCGGCGCTGTCTGGTGTGCGTTAAAAAAAAAAGACGTACACCAGGCAGCGCCGGCTTAGGGGAAAATGGAGCTTGGCTGCCAAAAAATGGGGCAAGTCAGGCTGAGGCAAAATTTGCGCCGCAACCCGATTTGCGCCATTTTTTTTTTACTCCCAACCCCCATTGACATGACTCCTGTCTTAGCAAAGACAGGAGTCATGCCCCCTTGCCCAATGGCCATGCCCAGGGGACTTCTGTCCCCTGGGCATGGTCATTGGGCATAGTGGCATGTAGGGGGGCACAAATCAGGCCCCCCTATGCCACAAAAAAAAAAAAAAATGACTTACCTGAACTTACCTTAATGTCCCTGGGATGGGTCCCTCCAGCCTTGGGTGTCCTCCTGGGGTGGGCAAGGGTGACAGGGGGGGTCCCTGGGGGCATGGGAGGGCACCTCTGGGCTCCTTCAGAGCCCACAGGTCCCTTAACGCTTGCCTTTTGCAGGCGCTAAAAAACGGCGCAAAAGCGGCCGTACGTCATTTTTTTTGACCCGCCCACTCCCGGGCGTGAATTTTGCCCGGGAGTGTAAATACGGCGCACATGCCGCGGAGTCACTTTTTTAGACGGGAACGCCTACCTTGCATATAATTAACGCAAAGTAGGTGTCCACACTAAAAAAGGACGCAAACTCCATGGACTTTGGCGCTAGACGCATCTAACGCCAAAGTATAAATATGGAGTTAGTTTTGCGTCGAAATTGCGTAAAAAAAACGACGCAATTCCGGCGCAAACGGAGTATAAATATGCCCCTTAATGTAAAGCGTAGTGGGGCAGCTACAACACATGCTGCATCAGCCACCTACTGCACAGGCAGCATCAAAGACCCATCCAGCATGAGTAGACATACAGCCACAAAGGGAAAGCATGAACCCTCTGAGAGCTATATTCACTTGCTGTAGTTTCCACACCAGCTCCGCATTAGAGGCTCTTGAGAGGCTTAGCCTGACACAATGGGAATACCCTGTGATGTCACTGGGGCCCACTGTCATAGTCCCCCATCGACATTCGGCGCCCATGACTGAAAAGCAGCACAAAATGCATACCTGATCTTAGAGTCCTACACGATTTACTGGTGCTAAGAAATAACGCACACGGGTAGGATACCACACCCTAAAGTGCTGAACTATTTCATGAGATTTTCCACAGAACCTCCCATAAAGCCTAGCTTTTTTTGTGCATGCATATTTGCGAATTTCTGTGAAATCGTCCTTTTTTCAGCCATGTGTTTTTAAATGCAATTTGTTTTACGGGGTAATCCCAGTTTCCAAAGAGGAGCACGCATGGTCCAAGATTAAGCTGGTATCAAAACATTTTCCTACGCTGATTACAACACCTAGCCAGGCATGCCTCCCCTCCTGACACAAAATCCATCTACAAGTTTATGTTCTCCCAGAGGACAAGCAGTGAAGACCTGAAGTGAGCAATGCAGATCTGACTTCCACAGTAAAGTAACCTGTTCCCCACACACAATCTCGACAATCTGCTTTTCACTTATCACCCTCCTCTGTAATGATCGCAAAGGCATACTTTTCTAGATGTTTCGGCGATGTCTCACTCTGCTATCCATATGCTTCGGCGAACGGACTTCACACAGGTGTGAGCGCTCACATAGGGGCGCAGTGGTTACTCAGTAATCCTGCGTATGTGGGAATTCGCTCATCCTCGAACTTTTCCTCAGTGTTTTTTCCACCATGTCAGTTTTCAGAACTCGTGTATGAATTTGTTTAAGGAAACCATGCCCCCCGGCTGCTTCCGTTGCACGTCTTCCGTGGAGGTTCCTTTGAAAGACTGTGTCGTGAGCAAGGATGATTGTCTGTTTGGACGGTTGTCAGCCCTCACCTTCAGAAATGCGTGGGAATAAATGACGCAGCTCATTATTCAAAAGAGCAGGGATCACCCCCATGACAATGCAGCCCAAACAAAAATGCTGACTAACCTCAGCTTTGAGGTGCAGACACCTGACCCCAGACTTTCATACTTAGAAGGCCTCCGTCCTAAACTGCAGTACCCTAAACCAGTTGCGAAAGGTACCTCAAGCTGATCTTCAAGTTATTTTGGGGGTGAATGTACTACTCCACTGAGGCGGGTAAACACAACTGATATATTCATGCACCCCAGCCTTATTCGGCAGCCAGCACACCATTTTAATTTCCTGAACGGGGATTCTATGTTGCCTGAAACCAGAGCTGAGACATCTAGAGTTTTTCAAATTCTAATTCACACTATATTGCTTGTCCATCCTCACCTGCTTACCCACACCGCAAAGAACTTTGTAATCCAACCAAGCCCTGCCTCAACCTGTGGCGGCGGCATCCGTTCTATGGTGGCACTGATGAGTCAAACTCCTGCGCTAGTTAACTCATTACTGGGCCAAAGCCGTGACCTCAGTGCAATGTTTTTGATTATTTTATTTATATTCTGTGAAGTCTTATATCGCTCACTTTAGTGGGGACAACACATCATTTTAAAATAAACTGATGATCAGGCACTTGGGCTGCCCTCACGCTCTGCACCAGCTTCTCCTATTTCCCAAACATATAAAAAATGGGGCTCACAACAGAAGCACATTCGCACCCGCCAAGAATGATTGTCACCCCTCCAGGAGTGGAGAGAACTGCTGTAAACTAGAAACCGTATAAGATGGGCTTGTGGGGGGGTGGAAGAGGGTTAATAGCACTGACACTGTCGGAACCTTTCTTGACTTGAATTTCAGGGGACAGCCCCTAGAAGCCTAACCAGTGAATAAATGGTTGAAAAGTATTATATTAATGAAGAGCGACTGCACATGAACATTAAAAAAAGGAATGTAGTTTAATAAGCGCAAGTTGCAGATAGACATGCCAGCCATCATATAGAGCTTCCAACTGACATAGAAGCTTCACAAACATTCATATATACATGACATTCCATACACCGGTGGTTACCAAGCCCGGGGACCCCCAGTGAATCATAACTGGAATCTGGGAACCCCCCCCCACTGAGTTACTACTGGAAGCCTGTGACCCCAGTCTGAACATTGTCAATGATTTGAACCACAAAACAATACACAAAAGATACAGAAGCGGGCATTCCATCAAACACATACACAAATGATAACACATTTTATTTAATTTGCAAACCAATAAATACAAAATAAATAAATAAATAAAATTAATAGGAAGGTTAGAGTTAGAGCATTTTTAAATTCAATTGAAGCCACACATCGCCCATACTATGTTCTGTTTCATGCACCTTCACTGCTCCCGTGAATTAATCTGAGAATAATAAATTCATTTTTAGCTTCCAATTTCTAATTCTTTGACATCTGCAGCACGTTTTAAAATGTTCAGTTATACATGTAACCACTTTATTTACATACACTTTATTATTCTGTTATTAGTTAATTTTCTAAGCAGTCACGGATCACCTTAGGGGGCTTTGCGGACCCCCAGGGGTCCCTGGACCACAGGTTGGGAACCACTGCCATACACCATTCCAGCTGCATCAAACCAAGGAGCAACAGAGAAAGTCTTAACACACATCTCCTGGCATCACAACAAACTGTAAATGTTAAAAACCAACAAAAATGAAAGAGCAACAATATATTTGAATGTCCATCCAAAAAGAGAAAGCAAAGCAAAAATTACAATGGAAATCAATAATGAACATTGACTTTCCAATATGAGGGCAATGTCTTGCCCAGGGTTTACAGAAGTAGATGATGCAGATCATGGAACGTTCTCAAAAGCTAACTCATTGAGGCACTACCTTGAACCAGGAAAAGATATTTCCTGCAAACCAGAATTAAGATTATCATCAATATCACAACCACCATTGAAGCCATCATGCTTCGCATCCTACCTAGTACAAGCATGTCACCTAGAACATCATTTTGAGGAATGGGATTAGTTTTGGTTGCTCTTTAAATTTGATCTGCTTAAGCATAAACTATAAATGTTCATTGATCAATTTGGTTCAGTAAAAACTTGCTGAGCCTACATTGAGACTCTTCTTGGTCTTACAAGCCACACTCATATCCCCCCATGCTTAGATTTTGCCACACTTCTCTTGCTCCACCGAGAACTATTCTGGGCGTGTACTGATCTCTAATTTATAAAAATTACACGTGTCTTGGGAAAATTTACACTGGAACATACCTTCCCCAAATGATTTATGAATCCAGATAATATCAACAAAATTAAAATCCACATTTCACATGAAGTGTTTTGTTGTCCCTCTCAACACTTTTGCTCTGCACATCACACACTCTGCACATGACATCCCACTAATCTACAATCTTTTCCATACCAACCCACTAATGAATATAACCTGAAACTAATTTGGAGACAATATTGTTAAACCTGTTAGCTCTTGGAGTGGTTTCCCCCATATTTTTGGCTTCTGACCTCCTGCTTTGATCCTGTGCTCAACTTAGTTTTTGCTGGTTTTAAGGATCTGCACACTTTACCACTGCTGACCAGTGCTCAAGTGCTCTCTGTCTAAATTGGATTGGTAATTGGTTCATCCATAATTGGCATATTTGATTTACTTGTACGTCCCTAGTACAGTGCACTAGAGGTGACCAAAAGCCTGTAAATCAAATGTTACAAGTGGCCTGTACAGTGCACTAGAGGTGACCAAAAGCCTGTAAATCAAATGTTACAAGTGGCCTGCAGCACTGATTGTGCCACCCACACGAGTAGCCCTGTAAACATGTCTCAGACCTGCCACTGCAGTGTCTGTATGGGCAGTTTGGAACTGCCAGCTCGACCTGGCAAGTGCACCCACTTGCCAGGCCAAAATCTTTCTCTTTACTAGGTAGGCCCTACGCAGCCCCATAGGCAGGGTGCAGTGTATTTAAAAGGTAGAACATGTACTGATGTGTTTTACATGTCTTGATAGTGAAATACTGCTAAATTAATTTTTCACTATTGCAAGGCTTATCTCTCCCATAGGTTACCATGGGGGTTGCCTTGAAATATCTTTTATGTGTAATTTCCCATTTGGAACAGATAGAGATGTGGAGTTTGGGGTCTCTGAGCTCACAATTTAAAAATATATCTTTTGATGAAGGTGGATTTTAAGTTGTAAGTTTGAAAATGCCACATTTAGAAAGTAGGCGTTTTCTTGCTTAACCATTCTGTGCCTCTGCCTAGCTGCGGAATACATGTCTGGATCAGGATGACAGCTAGGCTGTTCGTGAATTCACTCTAGACAATCACAGAAAGATAGCTGAGGTGTGTCCTGCATATCTGGATGGGTCTTCCTAGGCTAGAGTGGGGGAAAGAGCTGACACTTGCACCTGAATAGGGCTGTGCCTGTCCTTACACAAAGCAGTCTCTAACCCCCTGGAGTGTGTCTGGGGCCAGGGCAGGAAAGGTGCATTGCAAAGACTTTCTTTTGAAGTTTGCCTACTTCAAAGGCGGAAATTAATATAAGTATTGGGCCTCTGAAACCACAACTTTAGAACACTTCTGGACTGAAGACATTCCGCGAGGAAGAAGAGCTGCATGTTATAGGAGGAAGTGCCACTCAGCCTGTTGCTTTCTTGCTGGTCTGCTGCTTGCTGCTTCTGTCCTGGGATTGAAAGGATTGGACTGGAAAGCAGGATGCTTTCTATATCCTGCTTTCTAAGGTTCTCCAAGGGCTTGAATTGAGCTTGCCTCATGTGAAGAAGCCTCAGGGACATCAAAGACTTCATCTGCCAGTGCCCGGACTCTTTTGCTGAGAGTCCTGACTGCCAAGTGGTGCTAAATCCAGTCTCTTGGCCCTTGGAAGTGGAAACTGGTGTCCTGAGGAGAAGATCCATGCATCGGATTTCCGTGGCTGAAAATCACCATATATATGGCCTTGTGGCAGAAGAATCGACGTAGCGCCTGCCTTGAGGCTCAGGAGTCGACTCAGTGCCTGCCTTTCGGTGAAAGGATTGAGGTAGTGTCTGCAGGACCAGTGCAGCGCTTTTTCCTCCATGTCTTTATCATCACAGTGGCCTGGATTTTTCCACGCATCATCCCTGGGGGTCATTTTGATATCAACCCTGCACCGCAGCAAGGAACGAAGGCTGTGTGACTGGAAACCAAAGTATCCCCTCTCCGTTGGGGAGAGAACTGAGGCATCACCTCCCTTGCTAGTAAGGAACCAATGCATCACCTCCCCTGCCAGCAAGGAACCAACGCAGCACCTCTCCTGCAAGGAAAGAACTGACGCATCACATCCCCTGTTAGTAAGGAACTGACGCATCACCTCCCTTCCGCAATAAGGAACCGATGCATCACTTTGTTTTCCGTCACCTCACGTCCTCTGTGGCCCGCATCGCCTTTGTTTTTTACACATCCCACGTACTGTGTGTTAAAAAGAGACAACCATTGATTCCCCTGGATTAAGACTCTTAGCAACTCTTTGCAACTTTTTAAAAGCGATATCTTTGCTTGTGTATGTTGGATGTTTGTCATTTTGGTCTTCTTCTATTCAGATAAATATTGGCTTTTACTCTAAACTGGGGTGGAGTCCTTTTGTAGTGTTTTCGCTGTGTTACTGTGTGTGTGTATGTACCAATACTTTACACATTGCCTCTGAGATAAGCATGAATGCTTGTGCCAAGCTACCAAGAGGGTGAGCAGGGGTTATCTTAGCTGTGTGGCTCCTTTATCCTGACTAGAGTGAGGGTCCATACTTGGACAGGGCGCAAACCACTGCCATCTTGAGACCCCATTTCTAACAAATATCATTGGCGAGACAGATGCCTGTAGTAGAGTGAGACATAATAATGTAATTGCAAATTCTGTTCCTCAAGACTTATTTCACATTCATACCAACATTGTATGCTACTGAATGATTCCCCTCACAATCCTATGATCACTCTCCACCATGCCATTATTTTTGGCTATACAAAGTGAAAGTGAGTTGTTTGATGCCAGTATTTGACAAATATACTTTCATTTTGTGCGACACAAACTAAACCCCATTGCCTGAAAAGAAGGCCGGATAGCCTTCTGTAGGGAAAACACTCTCCAAAATGGTAATAACTGCATGTGTAGTGGAATCTCTGACTAGATTATGTTACTCTCATTTGGAGTGAAACCATGAATAATCTTCATATAACCCAAAAATAGATTTAACTTATTCAGCACTTCTGGGGTAAGGAGTTTCCATGTTGACTCTGGACAGATTTTCCTTGGGCTTATTTTCCTCAGGAGTAAGATAATGACCATAATATTCCCCATGTTCAGCAGAAAATGTGCATTTCTGCATCTTCAGCATCATGCAATGTTCTTCCAAGAAGTGTAGAACCTGGTCAACAATCCTGTTTTGCTTTTCCACAGAACATGCATGAACAACTTTTCATCTTGACATGTGTGCACTCCATGCACCCCTTGGAGTAACTTGAACATTATTTTTTGAAAACTGATGCCGCTGAAGCAAAGCAATATGGCATCCTGAAATACTGATATGTCGTGATTGGCATAATGAATGCAGTTATCCCTTTATATGCTTCAACTAATCTAATGGAGTGCAATTTCAAGCCCAGAAATCAAAAGTAACATGCTTTTTCCAATCATGCGAATATCTCAAGAATCCTAGGTAAAGGAGGACAATCAGTTGAGATGTATTTATTTAAGACTCACAAAAACTACACTGTAGATGGGTCTCCTCGACCGCGTCTTGCAGTTCCTTGGGCTGGCCCTTTTCACGCGCCTCCCTCGAAGAACTCTTGCATTCCCATGGTAACATGGGAACGCCGCCAGGTGCTCCGACCCCGGATTTCCGGGTTTCCCCACTAAAAGAGAAGACAGACAAGAGAGAGGAGGAGGAGTTTCCTATTGCGAGGAAGAAGACGGAAGAGAGAGAGACGCCGCGGGCAGAGGAGGAACGGAACGCACCTGAGACGATTCCAGAGACCCTCGAGACGGATTCCAGACGAAAGCAAGACGCGAAGGGATACATCTCCCGCCACGACCCTGGAGGACAGCGTCACGCTAGAGTAACGTTAAGAGCACAAGGGAAGAGGAACGGGGAGAACGAGGGGAGGGATGGACGGACGTGAGCCAGGGGAAAGGGAGCACCGGGACAACTCTCGAGAGTAATTCCTTAGACAAGGCACAGAGAGACCAAGGGAACCTGTCACAATTACCCGAACCTGCACCCTCACTACCGGGCACTACCTTTTTTTTCCTCCACCTCTAAACCCAGAGCACCTTCCCTCCTTGCATGCCAAAGCATTAAAACCCTCCGAAGGCCCCACAACTGACTTGCCTTTGCTGTACCCCTATGTTCTTTTTCCGGTACCAACGAGAGACCATATGAGCCGATGTCCACCAGGCCTAAAGGAAGAGAAAGAACAGAGAAGGTTAAAAGACAAGGAAGAAATAACAAGGCTTCGTGTCACCATAGTACCTTACCTCAACGTAACTTCACCTTCTTAAAATATTAATAAAAGCTACTCACCATACGTACGGCTCAGAGTCCTCTGTACCGCCGATAGCCTACCACAGTGGTGTCAGAAGTGGGATTTGATGACCTGAGGCGGTACTGAGAGGTGAACAAAATGGGGGAAAAGCCTACAATAGAAGATATGATTAAACAACTGGCGGAGTGTCAATGACACCTCCAACTGGTCTGGGAGGCACATCAAAGAGAGGCGAAAGAAGACAGAGAGGCCCTTCAAACAGCCTTAAAAAGCCAAGCCACTATCATGGCTAATAACCAGCTGATACATGAGACTGCTCTACAGAAACTAACTGACACCATAGCCGCCAGCAAAGTACATCCAAATGTGCAGAGTTCTGTCTTGCAAAAATCCCAAGAAGGAGAAGACCCTCACTCCTTCTTCACAAACTTCGAACGTGTAGCTTCTTCGGCCAATGGCCAGAAGAATGGTGGGGCCAATATGTTGCACCACTCCTAACGGGAATCCTGCAGACAGCCTACCAGGCCGCTAACCCCGGAGGAACTACACCGTACAAGGATATTAAGAGGAGTATCCTAGAAAGGGTCGGTCACGACACTGAATATTACAGAATGAAGTTCAGAAAGGTGAAATGGGGACAGGGTGAAGATCCCCGTACTTTCTATTTCAGGGTTAAGGATTTGGGACTAAAGTGGCTGGGACCACTAGGAACAAGCAGGGAAGACGTAATTAAAACGGTTATTCTGGAACAGTACCTAGACTCTCTCCCGAACAGTACTAGGAACTGGATAAGACAACATCCCAAGGTAGACACAGAACTGGCCATAGATCTAGCCTGCGCTTATCACCGATCTACGGGTGTAAGGACTTTCAGCCCCAGAACCCCTGTAAGACCGCCCGTGGCCCCACTCAAATATTCTTCCCGACCACCAGTGGAAGAACCCGGACCACCCAAACGTGGAGAAGGTAATCCTATGCAACAACCCCAATGTTGCGGAGAGTGGGGACACATTGCGAGAGCATGTCCCAGAAAAAGTGACGGGGTCGAACCTATGGAAATCGGGGTCACCCGACGTAGAGTATTATGTACGGGCAGGGGAAACTATAAGTTCAAACAGACCATAAAAATAAACGGAACCCCCATTGAAGCCTTAATCGACTCGGGTGTAGCCAGTCAGTAATACGCAGAGACTTATTAAACCAGATAGAGCAGAAACCAAGCCAGTGGTTTACTATCTGTTGCATTCATGGAGACAAAGACCAGTATCCACTAGGGTTGGTCAGGGTGGAATGGGACGAATATCACGATTTTCTCCCGGTAGGGATTATGGACAGACTGATAGAAGACTGTATCATCGGGACGGATTATATCCGCTTCTATGACATCCTAGATAAAACAAGAGTACCCAGACAATCCCCAGACTGGTGGACAGAAGCACCCTTCTGCAACAGTCACATAGAGAGTCCTCCAGTTCGCATAAAACTAACCAGGAGAGAGAAAAGACAAGAAAAACAAAAATATCAGGAGTCAAGGGCTGAACCCAACCCGAAAAACTTGTAGCCGGAACAGGTGACTCCCCATTCTCTTTTAGAACTTGTCAGCGGCAAGACCCTACTCTCTGTCACGCCTGGAAAATAGCCAAGACGGAGTCCACAAAGGAGGTGGGTCCTTATTTCTTAATACATAAGGCTCTTCTATATCGAGTTACTACGTCTACAAACGGGGAGAAGAAACAATTGGTGGTACCTGAACCCTATCGAAATCAAGTCCTATTCTTAGCTCATAATCAGCCAGGGGGTGGCCATTACGGTCGAGAAAAGACTGAAGAGTATCTATTAAGAAGATTCTATTGGCCAGGGGTTTATGCTCACATCAGAAGGTACTGCTTACAGTGTCCTAGGTGTCAGTTAACAGAACCCGGAACACCCAGGAAAGCCCCTTTACAACCCCTACCCATTATCGAGGTTCCCTTTAGTCATGTGGGTATGGATCTGGTCGGACCCCTCCTTCCCTCCTCCAGGGGACATACCTATATACTAGTACTGGTAGACTACGCTACCAGATATCCAGAAGCGATTCCCTTATCCAGTATGACCACAAGATCAGTAGCCCAAGCCATGATAACCTTTTTCTCTAGAATAGGGTTTCCACAAGAGATCCTCACCGATCAAGGCACTCCTTTTAAGTCGGCCCTTATGAAACAAATATGTAAAACATTAGGGATCACTCAGATAAAAACATCTGTATACCACCCCCAAATGGACGGTTTAGTGGAACGTTATAACCGGACCATAAAAACCCTGCTGAGGAAAATAGTGGATGACTCCGGAAAGGACTGGGATCAGAAACTGCCTCTGGTCCTTTATGTCATCCGAACACATGAACAATCCTCCACGGGACACAGTCCGTTCGAATTAGTATTTGGGAGACAACCACGTAGTCTACTTGATATGGCCGCAGAAACATGGGAAGAGGAAGGAGACGAGGGGAAACCCCTAATGGAATATGTCCAAAAACTGAAATCACATTTACAAACCATATGGGAAGATGTACGAATACATCTAGAGAAAGCACAGACAAATCAAAAGAGATATTACGATCAAGGAACTAAAGTACGATCCTTCCACCCTAATGACCAGGTTCTCATAATGCGACCAACCTCTGAAAATAAACTGTTAGCTAAATGGCAAGGGCCCTATAGAGTGATAAAAGCAGTTTCCCCCGTCACCTACCTCATCGAATTAAATCAACAACCAAAAAGAACTCAAATATACCATGTCAATTTACAAAAAAAATGGGAACCACCCGAAGACGTCACTAACAACCCTGCTACTGGGTTTTTCATATCACCCTCCCAGACTCTAGGGATAGACCTCTATCCCACCATGAGCAAAGAGCTGGAAGAAGGTCCAGGCATAAATAGTTCCCATACCGAAACCGAAAAGTCACAATTATCATCCCTCTTACAAAATCACCCACATTTCTTTTCTGAGACACCAGGTAGAACCACATTAATTCACCACACTATTAGAACGCCGGAGGGACAGACTATTCGTCTCCGACCCTATCGCATCCCCAAAGCCCAAAAACACATCATCGAAGAAGAAATAAAGAAAATGCTAACCCTAAAGGTGATCGAACCCTCTATGAGCCCATGGTGCTCCTCGGTGGTTCTAGTTCCGAAACCAGATGGGTCTGTTCGGTTTTGCATCGACTTCCGTAGGTTGAATGACATATCTCTCTTTGACACATATCCTATTCCCCGTGTGGATGATGTCCTAGAGAAATTAGGGAGAGCCCGATACCTGTCCACCCTCGACCTAACGAAAGGTTACTGGCAAATCCCCCTCGCTCCAGAAGACAAAGAAAAAACAGCTTTTGCGACCCAGTCAGGCCTTTATCACTTTACTGTCTTGCCCTTTGGACTCCATGGGGCTCCAGCTACCTTTCAACGGTTAATGGATAGGCTATTAAAACCATTCCATGAGTTTGCAGCAGCTTACATGGACGACATTGTCGTTTTCAGCGACACTTGGTCTGATCATCTACAGCACCTCAATGAAGTGTTCCATACCTTGACTGAGGGTGGATTTACGGCCAATCCGAAAAAGTGTGCTCTAGGAAACACACAAATATCCTATCTCGGTTATCTGATAGGTAATGGGACTCTACAACCCCAGAAAAGTAAGGTTGAGGCCATATCACAGGTACCAATACCCAAGACCAAGAAAGACCTACGATCCTTTTTAGGATTGGTGGGTTATTACCGCAGGTTTATACCCCAGTATTCCACGATTGCCGCCCCTCTCACAGATCTCCTAAAAAAAAGCACCCCTCCACATTACCCTCGTTTTCCGACTCTCAGCTCTACAGTTTTGAACAACTAAAACAATCCCTTGCGACCGAGCCAGTCCTTAACTGCCCGGATTTTTCCAGGTCTTTCCACTTATATACCGACGCTTCCAACGTCGGTCTGGGCGCTGTCCTCACCCAACCTGACAGTGAGGGTCACGAACATCCCATTGTTTTTATCAGCCGGAAGCTTCTTCCTAGAGAGTGTCATTACCCTACTATTGAAAAGGAGTGCCTGGCCATTAAGTGGGCTGTGGAAAACTTGCAATATTACCTCTTGGGCAGGCCTTTCGTTCTTTACACCGACCATGCCCCTCTCACTTGGCTGGCCTCCCATAAAGACTCCAATTCTAGAGTGCTGCGTTGGTTTCTTGAGCTCCAACCTTTTACTTTTCAGGTCCGCCACATTCTGGGTACTCAGCAGGGCCCTGCCGATTATCTCTCCCGGTTTCCAGCCTCTTCGGTCCTCTATCAGTCCCGCTTGTGGGATGGGGAGTGTAGACGGGTCTCCTCGACCGCGTCTTGCAGTTCCTTGGGCTGGCACTTTTCACGCGCCTCCCTCGAAGACCTCTCGCATTCCAATGGTAACATGGGAACGCCGCCAGGTGCTCCGACCCCGGATTTCCGGGTTTCCCCACTAAAAGAGAAGACGGACAAGAGAGAGGAGGAGGAGTTTCCGATTGCGAGGAAGAAGACGGAAGAGAGAGAGACGCCGTGGGCAGAGGAGGAACGGAACGCACCTGAGACGATTCCAGAGACCCTCGAGACGGATTCCAGATGAAAGCAAGACGCAAAGGGCTACATCTCCCGCCACGACCCTGGAGGGTCGTGGCTCACGAAGGTACGGTCCTTATTAGGACAGCGTCACGCTAGAGTAACGTTAAGAGCACAAGGGAAGGGGAACGGGGAGAACGAGGGGAGGGACGGAGGTGAGCCAGGGGAAAGGGAGCACCGGGACAACCCTCGAGAGTAATTCCTTAGACAAGGCACAGAGAGACCGAGAGAACCTGTCACAATTACCCGAACCTGCACCCTCACTACCGGGCACTACCTTTTTTTTCCTCCACCTCTAAACCCAGAGTACCTTCCCTCCTTGCATGCCAAAGCATTAAAACCCTCAGAAGGCCCCAAAACCGACTTACCTTTGCTCTACCCCTATGTTATTTTTCCGGTACCAATGAGAGACCATATGAGCCGACGTCCACCAGGCCTAAAGGAAGAGAAAGAACAGAGAAGGTTAAAAGACAAGGAAGAAATAACAAGGCTTCGTGTCACCATAGTACCTTACCTCAACGTAACTTCACCTTCTTAAAATATTAATAAAAGCTCCTCACCATATGTACGGCTCAGAGTCCTCTGTACCGCCGATAGCATACCACATACACACAAACAGATTTCACCAGATTTCTTTTTGGTCACCACAGCAGGATCAATCCATGCCAAAACGTCAACAGGTTCAGTTTATTTATCCTTATCAAGTTCATTTAAATGTTTCTGTAACAAATGTCTGATACTCAGAGGTACACTACATATCTTATGTTGTATATTTACAGCTGTATCCTTAAGAATGATTCTGTGCTCAAAACCCTTGGCACAACATAACTTGTCATCAAACAAATATTGAAGACTATCTACAATTCTTTGCATTTAACATTTCTCCAAAACCACAAGAGATATGGGACAAATTGTACCTTGTCTCAGAGTCATCCCCAAGGTGCTCAGACCCCTATGATCCAGTATGTTACAACCATTTTTTGAAATGTACACTTTGATGTAAATGTCCATATCCTAAACAAGGCCTTCTCTCAAAAATTGCCCAAAATTTTGATCTTCCTCCAAACGCCATAGGGTTGACATGAGAAGCTAACATACGATCCCAGGCTAATCTGAGAAAAATACCTGATCAGCTATGATCGTTATGGGAAAACCAGAGTCACCAGTGACACTTACAAGCATATTCTGAACAATAATGTCAGAGACAGGTTTTCCTAATTTGTTATTTTCCCAAACAGTAGTTAAAACTAGTTGGTGCATATTTATGACCTGAGCGGATTTTCCAGAGTGTAGAGTACTGACCTGTACCATCTCTTGAGATGCTTTGGACAAGTGAGCAACCCTCTTGTACTTATCGCAAGACTATTACATGCAGCGCACCTGGAAGCATGGGCCACATGAAAATGAAAACTGCACTTGAAGCAATAGTTCTGTCTCTGCATTATTTTGGAGATGGTATTTTCAGTGCTTGACAACTGTTGCAATAGTTCTGTCTCTGCATTTGTTTGGAGATATTATTTTCAGTGCTTGACAACTGTTTAGAAGCCACCATTCCAACAGAAACAAAGAGATTACTTGTACCCATTTGTTAAATTATGTCGTGGCTATAGCACGGCATTCAGTTCCTTGGGTGATATTAGTAGTCTCTGCAAAAGAAGGATTTCTACTGCAAAACAGATGTTCTTGTGTGTGTTTTTTTCAGCAAAGCATCCTACAATAATCTGATCTCCCAGTTGTTAGTCTACAGACCCCACAAAAGTACAAGATGAAGCAAGAATGCATAACTCAGTAACATAGCTATCTATGCTTTCATTGGCCATTGTAAAGAAACAGTGGCGTTCTACAATTATATTAGGCTCCTGAGCAATGTACATGCCTAAACATTCCGCAGCTTCGGAATACTCATCCAAAATATCAAAATGAGAATTTATTGCCCCCACCATGTGACAGATGGTCAAAAATGTATTGACCCTCAAATTCCAAACAGCTGTACAAAAAGGGCAGATTTTCGTACATTATCATATGCTTTCCTATCGATGGCTTTAACATATTTTTTCAATCCACTATGCCACTGTCTCCACCTAATTGGTGCACAAGTTCTCTGTATGTCTGAAGAAAAATGAATGATAAACATAAACTTTAAAATTCACTCCCCACAATACTGGGAAACAGTAACTGGAGGTGGCTAGTGTTAATAGCTTATTTGTGACTCAGAAAATATGAAAAGTCTTACTATGGAAGCAGATGAAAGAATGAAAGGCCCCAAACAAGAGACTAAAGGCCTGATTTAGATCTTGGTGGAGGGGTTACTCTGTTGCAAGGGTGACATATATAGCGTCCGGAAAATCTAAATACCCTGCGCTGAGATCTAAATCAGGCCCTAAGTGGGCAGAAAATCACTGGACACCTCGCAGTTTCATGAAATTATTTCTAAAAGTCTGCTAAATGGCCCATTCGATAGAGTGCAATAGCAGATCATCAGGACTTTGTCAACATTGGCTAGGCCTGCTTCATCTGACTTACATGCAGGACGACTTCCATGTCAACACCTCGAATTTTGGGTAGACCCACTATGCCAGGTGGTGCCTGACCAACATGTAGTGTGTTGTACTGCAACTTGCTTTAAATCAGCCAATTGAAAGACAATGAAATTAAAATGTTGATGTGAAGTCTCTCCTGATGCTTTTCCTTTTTGGAGATGTATGGGCAATGCACCGTTAGGCCGCTTACCAAACAACTGAATAGCCAATAGAATAATGATGACGTCAGAATGCTGACATGATGATATGTGATATGCTCGTTCTGCTTAGCAGTGCGATGAAAATGCATCATGAGGCCATTTGACATGCTACTGTGAAGTAGAATCACTTAGCAAAAATGGACTCATGACTAATGTCCACATAAATGAGCTGTCACCTGTTCCTCACACTGCTGCATGCAATTACCAGGAGATTAATCAAACATATGTACCTCTTCTCTCTAACATTGTAATGACAAGCAAAGTCACTTCAGCATTAAAAATGGAACGCAGTTTGATAGGCACATCTCCTTCCAACTAACATAAATCCTTTGTAAGTATTATATCTACCACCCCAACTGCAGAATCAGTAACAGTGAATGACAAAAAAGGTATTCACATTTAAATCCTTACAAGATGACAACCTTAAACAAGCCAGTTTTTCCTACTATAGCAAGGTTTACTGTGGGAAAGGCATTTACAGAGGTCATGCATGCCATCCAGTATAGCCCAACACAACCAAGAGAAGAGTCTCGTCAAATGTTACATTGAGAGACTGAGGCCAATACACTTAGTATGAGAGTGAGGCTGAGATACTAAGATTAGACCATAATTTCATTGTTTCAGCCCACTGCCTTCTCTGACACATTGATTCTGTACGTTTAGTTTGAGAAGGCCTTTGCCCTTTATATGGAGCGCTGACCAATGAAAGACCCGTGGAAGATTTAGAAGGTGTCTCCAATTAATCGATCGCAAGCTACCAGTAGCTCACAAACACAGTAAGAACAGTTTGCAGCCTTGAGTTCATTTATAAGCAAGCACCAGATCACTTTTTTCCTTTTACAGTTAAGGGAAGGCTGTGATTATTTTACATTATTATCATCATGCTGGCGAAAGCTGGGACTGATAATGAACAGTGCTCAGTTAGATTTATGACCTGGGCTAAGGCACAAAGGTGAAGAACTGAAGCACTGAGGTATTTAACTCTCGAAGAGAAGCCTTGTCAATTCAGTATTGGAGCGTGACAACAAAATTAGGTTTCTGAATGCTTTTAAATTGGAGAAAATTAAATTGAAAAGTTACCTTAATAATTAAGTTAACTCTTCATTTTAATTTTCTAACACTTCAGAGTGTTGCATTTGCAGACAACAGGCCTCTTGCTCCCAGTGGCCAGTACACACAGTGTTATGTTTATAACTGAAAAATACAGACGGTTTTTAATGTGGGAGAAATACTAAGTGAATAAAAATAGTTCTATGAAACATTCATTCCTAATGTTTTTCTCCACGTTCAATTAAGCCAATTATGTCTTATCAGGATCCCTCTCTAGCATTATTCTAGCCCCAATTACTATTCTTATAAACACTTCCTGAAACACTATCTATAAGACTTCTGATTCTCCCAGGTGGCCGCAATGTGTCTTAATTTTCCCTAAAGTAGTGCTACCACCTGCATTTCCATGGGGAATGCTAACAGGCAATCTACCCTAGCTTGGAGCAACTAGGAGCAGCCAATGGCCTGATATTGGTTTGCATAAGTACAGAGCTCCATTCATGAGTCTCAAAAGTAGGGGAGCTTCTAGGTTATCTGTGTCAAACTAATCTCCAATGCACTATCCCTTGAATCACTAGTGAACAGTCAATCCCAAAGTTTCATGGAGTGCCTCCACCACTGTGGCAGCACCCTCAGCTTGTGCAGAGTAGCAGGTGGTCTATCAACCTTTTGCAGTTTTCCAATTTTGTACACTATTGATCTCCATCTGTCATTGGACAATTGGTGCTTAGGGCTCCCAGAGTTTGTTACTGTTTCCTCCCATTTCCGTACTGCTGATGCATCAGTGAAAATATAAGATTTCTCATTAGAGATGACCTTCAGGCCATCTTGGAATGATAGCATGTCCTTGAGGTCTACTTCAGGGAATTGTTTGTTAACATCCAAAAACTTTCTCCTTTGTTGTTGCACTGCTAGACCATAAACAGGACAAATCAGTACTTACGCCTCATCAATTGTATGGGCCATCCAAGCCAATGTGAAACTTTGTGATGCCCTGGGTAATAATTAGTTGTAGTGCCATGACCCAAAGAAACTTGTTTCCCAGCTTGACCAAACTTTGTGACTCTGTGCAATTGCTTTTCTTCTATGTAACTACTTTTCATGATCATCACATTTGAGACCACCATGACATACTTTAGTTCAGGATGAATACTGTGCAAGTACCTCTCTTGCATATGGTTTAATAGACTATGATTTTACTCCATTTAAACCAATAATAAATGTATTTTAAAGGAGGTACAAAACAACTACCTAGGAGTGCCTGCCTACCACACCCTGTCACCTGCAAGAAAGGCTTTTGTCACAGTGTGGTCATCGCCTATTTAATAGCATGGGCTGTGATTACAGTGAACCATTCATGTGTAATACATGCCACATGTTGTACCAGCAGCCTCACCCACAACTCATCACAGGCCCTTGTCAAGGAGCAGGGCCTGGAGGAAATCGCCCCGCCTGCCCCCCTTGTGACAGCGCTGAGGCCATGTTGTCTAGCACAATCCATAATGATGTCTCTGTCATTGAAGTTTAACCACTTCTGTGCCTTGGACGAGGTCACCTCGTCCAAGGCTACAGTTCCCCTGTGCCTTGGATGAGGTCACCTCGTCCAAGGCACAGGGGAACTTGGGGAGCGCTAGCGCGCCCCCCCGTGCACCCCCCTCCCCCCCAAGGCGGGGATGGAAGGGGAAGACCTTCCCCTTCCACCCCGACCCCCCCCACCTCCCCCTGTGACATCAGCGCGCTGATTAGTCACAGGGGCCTCCCCCATCGCGCTGGGATTGAAAGAGAAATGCTAAGCATTTCTCTTTCAATCACATGGGGGAGGCCCGGAGAGGCTTCAGAGGGAAGGAAATGTATTTCCTTCCCTTCGAAGTCTCTCCCAGGGTTTCAAAAGCCGGATTGCTTGCAATCCGGCTTTTGAAACCCCACTAGACACCAGGGATTTTCTTTTTTTTTGTGAAATTGACATAAGGGAGCGACCCCTTGGGCAAGGGTCGCTCCCAGGGGGGGCATTTGTTCGGGAAGGCCTTTTCTGCCCCCCCCTGGGAGCAGATCGGCCTATTATTAGACCCATCAGGCAAGGGTCGCTCCAATGGGGGGCAAATTGTATTTAGACCATTTCTGCCCCCCTTGGGGGCAGATTGGTGGATTTTAGTTCAATCTGCCCCCAAGGGGGCAGAAACCACTAGGCACCTGGGATTTGTTTTTTGGCGCCAATGTCACGCAGGGGGAGCGACCCTGTAGGCAAGGGAGGCTCCCGGGGGGGGGAGGGGGTTGCGGGGGCAAAATTATTTTAGGCAATTTCTACCCCCCCTGGGGGCAGATCGGCCTATTATTAGGCCGATCTGCCCCCGGGGGGGCAGAAACCTCTAGGCGCCATGGGCAAATATATATATATATTTTTTTTTTTTTTTTTTTTTTAGAGATGGGGAGCGACCCATCAGGCAAGGGTCGCTCCCCAGGGGGGCAAATTGTATTTAGACCATTTTTGCACCCCTTGGGGGCAGATTGGTCGATTTTAGGTCAATCTGCCCCCAAGGGGGCAGAAACCACTAGGCACCGGGGATTTGTTTTTTGGCGCCAATGTCACGCAGGGGGAGCGACCCCGTAGGCAAGGGTCGCTCCCGGAGGGGTGGGAGGGTTGGGGGGGCAAAATTATTTTAGGCAGTTTCTGCCCCCCCTGGGGGCAGATTGGCCTATTATTTGGCCGATCTGCCCCCGGGGGGAGGGGCAGAAACCTCTAGGCGCCATGGGCAATTTTTTTTTTTTTTGTTTGCTTGTTTTTTTAGAGATGGGTAGCGACCCATCAGGCAAGGGTCGCTGCCCTGGGGGGCAAATTGTATTTAGACCATTTCTGCCCCCCTTGGGGGCAGATTGGCCAATTTTAGGTCAATCTGCCCCCAAGGGGGCAGAAACCACTAGGCACCTGGGATTTGTTTTTTGGCGCCAATGTCACGCAGGGGGAGCGACCCCTTAGGCAAGGGTCGCCCCCGGTGGGGGGATGGGGGTTGGGGGGGGCAAATTTATTTTAGGCCATTTCTGCCCCCCCGGGGGCAGATCGGCCTATTATTAGGCCGAGCTGCCCCCAGGGGGGGCAGAAACCTCTAGGCGCCAGGGCAAATGTTTTTTTTTGTGTTTTTTTTTTTTTGTTTGTTTTTTTAGAGATGGGGAGCAACCCATCAGGCAAGGGTCGCTCCCCTGGGGGACAAATTGTATTCAGACCATTTCTGCCCCCCTTGGGGGCAGATTGGTCGATTTTAGGTCAATCTGCACCCAAGGGGGCAGAAACCACTAGGCACCGGGGATTTGTTTTTTGGCGCCAATGTCACGCAGGGGGAGCGACCCCGTAGGCAAGGGTCGCTCCCGGAGGGGGGGGAGGGTTGGGGGGGGCACATTTATTTTAGGCCATTTCTGCCCCCAGAAGGGGCAGAAACCTCTAGGCGCCAGGGCAATTTTTTTGTGTGTTTTTTTTTGTTTGTTTGTTTTTTTAGAGATGGGGAGCGACCCATCAGGCAAGGGTCGCTCCCCTGGGGGGCAAATTGTATTTAGACCATTTCTGCCCCCCTTGGGGGCAGATTGGTGGATCTTAGGTCAATCTGCCCCCAAGGGGGCAGAAACCACTAGGCACCAGGGATTTCTTTTTTGGCGCCAATGTCACGCAGGGGGAGCAACCCCTTAGGCAAGGGTCGCTCCCGGGCAGTAGGGGTTTGGGTCGGGGGTCAAATTTATTTTAGGGCATTTCTGCCCCCCTTGGGCCGGCTGAGTTAGAGGCCAAACTCCACAGGTAGGCACTTTGCAAAAAACACCTCTGTTTTCTGTGAAAAAATATGTTGTGTCCACGTTGTGTTTTGGGCCATTTCCTTTTGTGGGCGCTAGACCTACCCACAGAAGTGAGGTACCATTTTTATCGAGAGACTTAGGGGAACGCTGGGTGGAAGGAAATTTGTGGCTCCTCTCAGATTCCAGAACTTTCTGTCACCGAAATGAGAGGAAAAAGTGTTTTTTTGGCCAAATTATGATGTTTGCAAAGGATTCTGGGTAACATAACCTGGTCAGAGCCCCGCAAGTCACCCCATCATGGATTCCCCTGGGTTTCTAGTTTTCAAAAATGCGCTGGTTTGCTAGGTTTCCCCAGGTGCCGGCTGAGCTACAGGCCAAAATCCACAGGTAGGCACTGTTTTCTATGAAAAAATGTGATGTGTCCACGCTGTGTTTTGGGCCATTTCCTTTCGTGGGCGCTAGTCCTACCTACACAAGTGAGGTATCATTTTTATCGGGAGACTTGGGGGAACGCTGGGTGGAAGGAAATTTGTGGCTCCTCTCAGATTCCAGAACTGTCTGCCACAGAAATGTGAGGAACATGTGTTTTTTTAGCCAAAGTTTGAGGTTTGCAAAAGATTCTGGGTAACAGAACCTGTTCCGAGCCCCACAAGTCACCCCATCTTGGATTCCCCTAGGTCTCTAGTTTTCAGAAATGCACGGGTTTATTAGGTTTCCCTAGGTGCCGGCTGAGCTAGAGGCCAAAATCTACAGGTAGGCACTTTGCAAAAAACAGCTCTGTTTTCTTTCAAAAAATTGGATGTGTCCACGTTGCGCTTTGGGGCATTTCCTGTCGCGGGCGCTAGGCCTACCCACACAAGTGAGGTATCATTTTTATCAAGAGACTTGGGGGAACGCTGGGTGGAAGGAAATTTGTGGCTCCTCTCAGATTCCAGAACTGTCTGCCACAGAAATGTGAGGAACATTTTTTTTTTAGCCAAATTTTGAGGTTTGCAAAGGATTCTGGGTAACAGAACCTGGTCAGAGCCCCACAGGTCAGCCCATCTTGGATTCCCCTAGGTGTCTAGTTTTCAAAAATGCACAGGTTTGGTAGGTTTCCCTAGGTGCCGGCTGAGCTAGAGGCCAAAATCTACAGGTAGGCACTTCGCAAAAATCAACTCTGTTTTCTTTCAAAAAAATGGATGTGTCCACATTGCGCTTTGGGGCCTTTCCTGTCGCGGGCGCTAGGCCTACCCACACAAGTGAGGTATCATTTTTATTGGGAGACTTGGGGGAACGCTGGGTGGAAGGAAATTTGTGGCTCCTCTCAGATTCCAGAACTTTCTGCCACAGAAATGTGAGGAACATGTGTTTTTTTTGCCACATTTTGAGGTTTGCAAAGGATTCTGGGTAACAGAACCTGGTCCGAGCCCCACAAGTCACCCCATCTTGGATTCCCCTAGGTCTCTAGTTTTCAGAAATGCACAGGTTTGGTAGGTTTCCCTAGGTGCCGGCTGAGCTAGAGGCCAAAATCTACAGGTACGCACTTCGCAAGAAACACCTCTGTTTTCTTTAAAAAAATTGGATGTGTCCACGTTGCGATTTGGGGCGTTTCCTGTCGCAGGCACTAGGCCTACCCACACAAGTGAGGTATCATTTTTATCGGGAGACTTGGGGGAACGCTGGGTGGAAGGAAATTTGTGGCTCATCTCAGATTCCAGAACTTTCTGCCACAGAAATGTGAGGAACATGTGTTTTTTTAGCCAAATTTTGAGGTTTGCAAAGGATTCTGGGTAACAGAACCTGGTCCGAACCCCACAAGTCACCCCATCTTGGATTCCCCTAGGTCTCTAGTTTTCAGAAATGCACAGGTTTGGTAGGTTTCCCTAGGTGCCGGCTGAGCTAGAGGCCAAAATCTACAGGTAGGCACTTCGCAAAAATCAACTCTGTTTTCTTTCAAAAAATTGGATGTGTCCACGTTGCGCTTTGGGGCATTTCCTGTCGCGGGCGCTAGGCCTACCCACACAAGTGAGGTATCATTTTTATTGGGAGACTTGGGGGAACGCTGGGTGGAAGGAAATTTGTGGCTCCTCTCAGATTCCAGAACTTTCTGCCACAGAAATGTGAGGAACATGTGTTTTTTTAGCCAAATTTTGAGGTTTGCAAAGGATTCTGGGTAACAGAACCTGGTCCGAGCCCCACAAGTCACCCCATCTTGGATTCCCCTCGCTCTCTAGTTTTCAGAAATGCACAGGTTTGGTAGGTTTCCCTAGGTGCCGGGTGAGCTAGAGGCCAATATCTACAGGTAGGCACTTCGCAAAAATCACCTATGTTTTCTTTAAAAAAATTGGATGTGTCCACGTTGCGCTTTGGGACGTTTCCTGTTGCGGGCGCTAGGCCTACCCACACAAGTGAGATATCATTTTTATCGGGAGACTTGGGGGAACGCTGGGTGGAAGGTAATTTGTGGCTCCTCTCAGATTCCAGAACTTTCTGCCACAGAAATGTGAGGAATATGTGTTTGTTTAGCCAAATTTTGAGGTTTGCAAAGGATTCTGGGTAACAGAACCTGGTCCGAGCCCCACAAGTCACCCCATCTTGGATTCCCATAGGTCTCTAGTTTTCAGAAATGCACAGGTTTGGTAGTTTTCCATAGGTGCAGGCTGAGCTAGAGGCCAAAATCTACAGGTAGGCACTTTGCAAAAATCAACTCTGTTTTCTTTCAAAAAATTGGATGTGTCCACGTTGCGCTTTGGGGTGTTTCCTGTCGCGGGCGCTAGGCCTACCCACACAAGTTAGGTATCATTTTTATCTGGAGACTTGGGGGAACGCTGGGTGGAAGGAAATTTCTGGCTCCTCTCAGATTCCAGAACTTTCTGCCACAGAAATGTGAGGAACATGTGTTTTTTTAGCCAAATTTTGAGGTTTGCAAAGGATTCTGGGTAACAGAACCTGGTCCGAGCCCCACAAGTCACCCCATCTTGGATTCCCCTAGGTCTCTAGTTTTCAGAAATGCACAGGTTTGGTAGGTTTCCCTAGGTGCCGGCTGAGCTAGAGGCCAAAATCTACAGGTAGGCACTTCGCAAAAAACACCTCTGTTTTCTTTCAAAAAATTGGATGTGTCCACGTTGCGATTTGGGGCGTTTCCTGTCGCGGGCGCTATGCCTACCCACACAAGTTAGGTATCATTTTTATCTGGAGACTTGGGGGAACGCTGGGTGGAAGGAAATTTGTGGCTCCTCTCAGATTCCAGAACTTTCTGCCACAGAAATGTGAGGAACATGTGTTTTTTTTGCCACATTTTGAGGTTTGCAAAGGATTCTGGGTAACAGAACCTGGTCCGAGCCCCACAAGTCACCCCATCTTGGATTCCCCTAGGTCTCTAGTTTTCAGAAATGCACAGGTTTGGTAGGTTTCCCTAGGTGCCGGCTGAGCTAGAGGCCAAAATCTACAGGTACGCACTTCGCAAGAAACACCTCTGTTTTCTTTAAAAAAATTGGATGTGTCCACGTTGCGATTTGGGGCGTTTCCTGTCGCAGGCACTAGGCCTACCCACACAAGTGAGGTATCATTTTTATCGGGAGACTTGGGGGAACGCTGGGTGGAAGGAAATTTGTGGCTCCTCTCAGATTCCAGAACTTTCTGCCACAGAAATGTGAGGAACATGTGTTTTTTTAGCCAAATTTTGAGGTTTGCAAAGGATTCTGGGTAACAGAACCTGGTCCGAACCCCACAAGTCACCCCATCTTGGATTCCCCTAGGTCTCTAGTTTTCAGAAATGCACAGGTTTGGTAGGTTTCCCTAGGTGCCGGCTGAGCTAGAGGCCAAAATCTACAGGTAGGCACTTCGCAAAAATCAACTCTGTTTTCTTTCAAAAAATTGGATGTGTCCACGTTGCGCTTTGGGGCATTTCCTGTCGCGGGCGCTAGGCCTACCCACACAAGTGAGGTATCATTTTTATTGGGAGACTTGGGGGAACGCTGGGTGGAAGGAAATTTGTGGCTCCTCTCAGATTCCAGAACTTTCTGCCACAGAAATGTGAGGAACATGTGTTTCATTAGCCAAATTTTGAGGTTTGCAAAGGATTCTGGGTAACAGAACCTGGTCCGAGCCCCACAAGTCACCCCATCTTGGATTCCCCTCGCTCTCTAGTTTTCAGAAATGCACAGGTTTGGTAGGTTTCCCTAGGTGCCGGGTGAGCTAGAGGCCAATATCTACAGGTAGGCACTTCGCAAAAATCACCTCTGTTTTCTTTAAAAAAATTGGATGTGTCCACGTTGCGCTTTGGGACGTTTCCTGTCGCGGGCGCTAGGCCTACCCACACAAGTGAGATATCATTTTTATCGGGAGACTTGGGGGAACGCTGGGTGGAAGGTAATTTGTGGCTCCTCTCAGATTCCAGAACTTTCTGCCACAGAAATGTGAGGAATATGTGTTTGTTTAGCCAAATTTTGAGGTTTGCAAAGGATTCTGGGTAACAGAACCTGGTCCGAGCCCCACAAGTCACCCCATCTTGGATTCCCATAGGTCTCTAGTTTTCAGAAATGCACAGGTTTGGTAGTTTTCCATAGGTGCAGGCTGAGCTAGAGGCCAAAATCTACAGGTAGGCACTTTGCAAAAATCAACTCTGTTTTCTTTCAAAAAATTGGATGTGTCCACGTTGCGCTTTGGGGCGTTTCCTGTCGCGGGCGCTAGGCCTACCCACACAAGTTAGGTATCATTTTTATCTGGAGACTTGGGGGAACGCTGGGTGGAAGGAAATTTGTGGCTCCTCTCAGATTCCAGAACTTTCTGCCACAGAAATGTGAGGAACATGTGTTTTTTTAGCCAAATTTTGAGGTTTGCAAAGGATTCTGGGTAACAGAACCTGGTCCGAGCCCCACAAGTCACCCCATCTTGGATTCCCCTAGGTCTCTAGTTTTCAGAAATGCACAGGTTTGGTAGGTTTCCCTAGGTGCCGGCTGAGCTAGAGGCCAAAATCTACAGGTAGGCACTTCGCAAAAAACACCTCTGTTTTCTTTCAAAAAATTGGATGTGTCCACGTTGCGATTTGGGGCGTTTCCTGTCGCGGGCGCTATGCCTACCCACACAAGTGAGGTATCATTTTTATCGGGAGACTTGGGGGAACGCTGGGTGGAAGGAAATTTGTGGCTCCTCTCAAATTCCAGAACTTTCTGCCACAGAAATGTGAGGAACATGTGTTTTTTTAGCCAAATTTTGAGGTTTGCAAAGGATTCTGGGTAACAGAACCTGGTCCGAGCCCCATAAGTCACCCCATCTTGGATTCCCCTAGGTCTCTAGTTTTCAGAAATGCACAGGTTTGGTAGGCTTCCCTAGGTGCCGGCTGAGCTAGAGGCCAAAATCTACAGGTAGGCACTTCGCAAAAATCAACTCTGTTTTCTTTCAAAAAATTGGATGTGTCCACGTTGCGCTTTGGGGCATTTCCTGTCGCGGGCGCTAGGCCTACCCACACAAGTGAGGTATCATTTTTATTGGGAGACTTGGGGGAACGCTGGGTGGAAGGAAATTTGTGGCTCCTCTCAGATTCCAGAACTTTCTGCCACAGAAATGTGAGGAACATGTGTTTCATTAGCCAAATTTTGAGGTTTGCAAAGGATTCTGGGTAACAGAACCTGGTCCGAGCCCCACAAGTCACCCCATCTTGGATTCCCCTCGCTCTCTAGTTTTCAGAAATGCACAGGTTTGGTAGGTTTCCCTAGGTGCCGGGTGAGCTAGAGGCCAAAATCTACAGGTAGGCACTTCACAAAATTCACCTCTGTTTTCTTTAAAAAAATTGGATGTGTCCACGTTGCGCTTTGGGGCGTTTCCTGTCGCGGGCGCTAGGCCTACCCACACAAGTTAGGTATCATTTTTATCTGGAGACTTGGGGGAACGCTGGGTGGAAGGAAATTTGTGGCTCCTCTCAGATTCCAGAACTTTCTGCCACAGAAATGTGAGGAACATGTGTTTTTTTAGCCAAATTTTGAGGTTTGCAAAGGATTCTGGGTAACAGAACCTGGTCCGAGCCCCACAAGTCACCCCATCTTGGATTCCCCTAGGTCTCTAGTTTTCAGAAATGCACAGGTTTGGTAGGTTTCCCTAGGTGCCGGCTGAGCTAGAGGCCAAAATCTACAGGTAGGCACTTCGCAAGAAACACCTCTGTTTTCTTTCAAAAAATTGGATGTGTCCACGTTGCGATTTGGGGCGTTTCCTGTCGCAGGCGCTAGGCCTACCCACACAAGTGAGGTATCATTTTTATCGGGAGACTTGGGGGAACGCTGGGTGGAAGGAAATTTGTGGCTCCTCTGAGATTCCAGAACTTTCTGCCACAGAAATTTGAGGAACATGTGTTTTTTTAGCCAAATTTTGAGGTTTGCAAAGGATTCTGGGTAACAGAACCTGGTCCGAGCCCCACAAGTCACCCCATCTTGGATTCCCCTAGGTCTCTAGTTTTCAGAAATGCACAGGTTTGGTAGGTTTCCCTAGGTGCCGGCTGAGCTAGAGGCCAAAAGCTACAGGTAGGCACTTCGCAAAAAACACCTCTGTTTTCTTTAAAAAAATTGGATGTGTCCACGTTGCGCTTTGGGGCATTTCCTGTCGCGGGCGCTAGGCCTACCCACACAAGTGAGGTATCATTTTTATCGGGAGACTTGGGGGAACGCTGGGTGGAAGGAAATTTGTGGCTCCTCTCAGATTCCAGAACTGTCTGCCACAGAAATGTGAGGAACATGTGTTTTTTTAGCCAAATTTTGAGGTTTGCAAAAGATTCTGGGTAACAGAACCTGTTCCGAGCCCCACAAGTCACCCCATCTTGGATTCCCCTAGGTCTCTAGTTTTCAGAAATGCACGGGTTTGGTAGGTTTCCCTAGGTGCCGGCTGAGATAGAGGCCAAAATCTACTGGTAGGCACTTTGCAAAAAACAGCTCTGTTTTCTTTCAAAAAATTGGATGTGTCCACGTTGCGCTTTGGGGCATTTCCTGTCGCGGGCGCTAGGCCTACCCACACAAGTGAGGTATCATTTTTATCGGGAGACTTGGGGGAACGCTGGGTGGAAGGAAATTTGTGGCTCCTCTCAGATTCCAGAACTTTCTGCCACAGAAATGTGAGGAACATGTGTTTTTTTTAGCCAAATTTTGAGGTTTGCAAAGGATTCTGGGTAACAGAACCTGGTCCGAGCCTCACAAGTCACCCCATCTTGGATTCCCCTAGGTCTCTAGTTTTCAGAAATGCACAGGTTTGGTAGGTTTCCCTAGGTGCCGGCTGAGCTAGAGGCCAAAATCTACAGGTAGGCACTTCGCAAAAAACACCTCTGTTTTCTTTAAAAAAATTGGATGTGTCCACGTTGCGCTTTGGGGCGTTTCCTGTCGCGGGCGCTAGGCCTACCCACACAAGTGAGGTATCATTTTTATCTGGAGACTTGGGGGAACGCTGGGTGGAAGGAAATTTGTGGCTCCTCTCAGATTCCAGAACTGTCTGCCACAGAAATGTGAGGAACATGTGTTTTTTTAGCCAAAGTTTGAGGTTTGCAAAAGATTCTGGGTAACAGAACCTGTTCCGAGCCCCACAAGTCACCCCATCTTGGATTCCCCTAGGTCTCTAGTTTTCAGAAATGAACGGGTTTGGTAGGTTTCCCTAGGTGCCGGCTGAGCTAGAGGCCAAAATCTACAGGTAGGCACTTTGCAAAAAACAGCTCTGTTTTCTTTCAAAAAATTGGATGTGTCCACGTTGCGCTTTGGGGCATTTCCTGTCGCGGGCGCTAGGCCTACCCACACAAGTGAGGTATCATTTTTATCAAGAGACTTGGGGGAACGCTGGGTGGAAGGTAATTTGTGGCTCCTCTCAGATTCCAGAACTTTCTGCCACAGAAATGTGAGGAACATGTGTTTCATTAGCCAAATTTTGAGGTTTGCAAAGGATTCTGGGTAACAGAACCTGGTCCGAGCCCCACAAGTCACCCCATCTTGGATTCCCTTCGCTCTCTAGTTTTCAGAAATGCACAGGTTTGGTAGGTTTCCCTAGGTGCCGGGTGAGCTAGAGGCCAAAATCTACAGGTAGGCACTTCACAAAATTCACCTCTGTTTTCTTTAAAAAAATTGGATGTGTCCACGTTGCGCTTTGGGGCGTTTCCTGTCGCGGGCGCTAGGCCTACCCACACAAGTTAGGTATCATTTTTATCTGGAGACTTGGGGGAACGCTGGGTGGAAGGAAATTTGTGGCTCCTCTCAGATTCCAGAACTTTCTGCCACAGAAATGTGAGGAACATGTGTTTTTTTAGCCAAATTTTGAGGTTTGCAAAGGATTCTGGGTAACAGAACCTGGTCCGAGCCCCACAAGTCACCCCATCTTGGATTCCCCTAGGTCTCTAGTTTTCAGAAATGCACAGGTTTGGTAGGTTTCCCTAGGTGCCGGCTGAGCTAGAGGCCAAAATCTACAGGTAGGCACTTCGCAAGAAACACCTCTGTTTTCTTTCAAAAAATTGGATGTGTCCACGTTGCGATTTGGGGCGTTTCCTGTCGCAGGCGCTAGGCCTACCCACACAAGTGAGGTATCATTTTTATCGGGAGACTTGGGGGAACACTGGGTGGAAGGAAATTTGTGGCTCCTCTGAGATTCCAGAACTTTCTGCCACAGAAATTTGAGGAACATGTGTTTTTTTAGCCAAATTTTGAGGTTTGCAAAGGATTCTGGGTAACAGAACCTGGTCCGAGCCCCACAAGTCACCCCATCTTGGATTCCCCTAGGTCTCTAGTTTTCAGAAATGCACAGGTTTGGTAGGTTTCCCTAGGTGCCGGCTGAGCTAGAGGCCAAAAGCTACAGGTAGGCACTTCGCAAAAAACACCTCTGTTTTCTTTAAAAAAATTGGATGTGTCCACGTTGCGCTTTGGGGCATTTCCTGTCGCGGGCGCTAGGCCTACCCACACAAGTGAGGTATCATTTTTATCGGGAGACTTGGGGGAACGCTGGGTGGAAGGAAATTTGTGGCTCCTCTCAGATTCCAGAACTGTCTGCCACAGAAATGTGAGGAACATGTGTTTTTTTAGCCAAATTTTGAGGTTTGCAAAAGATTCTGGGTAACAGAACCTGTTCCGAGCCCCACAAGTCACCCCATCTTGGATTCCCCTAGGTCTCTAGTTTTCAGAAATGCACGGGTTTGGTAGGTTTCCCTAGGTGCCGGCTGAGCTAGAGGCCAAAATCTACTGGTAGGCACTTTGCAAAAAACAGCTCTGTTTTCTTTCAAAAAATTGGATGTGTCCACGTTGCGCTTTGGGGCATTTCCTGTCGCGGGCGCTAGGCCTACCCACACAAGTGAGGTATCATTTTTATCGGGAGACTTGGGGGAACGCTGGGTGGAAGGAAATTTGTGGCTCCTCTCAGATTCCAGAACTTTCTGCCACAGAAATGTGAGGAACATGTGTTTTTTTTAGCCAAATTTTGAGGTTTGCAAAGGATTCTGGGTAACAGAACCTGGTCCGAGCCTCACAAGTCACCCCATCTTGGATTCCCCTAGGTCTCTAGTTTTCAGAAATGCACAGGTTTGGTAGGTTTCCCTAGGTGCCGGCTGAGCTAGAGGCCAAAATCTACAGGTAGGCACTTCGCAAAAAACACCTCTGTTTTCTTTAAAAAAATTGGATGTGTCCACGTTGCGCTTTGGGGCGTTTCCTGTCGCGGGCGCTAGGCCTACCCACACAAGTGAGGTATCATTTTTATCTGGAGACTTGGGGGAACGCTGGGTGGAAGGAAATTTGTGGCTCCTCTCAGATTCCAGAACTGTCTGCCACAGAAATGTGAGGAACATGTGTTTTTTTAGCCAAATTTTGAGGTTTGCAAAAGATTCTGGGTAACAGAACCTGTTCCGAGCCCCACAAGTCACCCCATCTTGGATTCCCCTAGGTCTCTAGTTTTCAGAAATGCACGGGTTTGGTAGGTTTCCCTAGGTGCCGGCTGAGCTAGAGGCCAAAATCTACTGGTAGGCACTTTGCAAAAAACAGCTCTGTTTTCTTTCAAAAAATTGGATGTGTCCACGTTGCGCTTTGGGGCATTTCCTGTCGCGGGCGCTAGGCCTACCCACACAAGTGAGGTATCATTTTTATCGGGAGACTTGGGGGAACGCTGGGTGGAAGGAAATTTGTGGCTCCTCTCAGATTCCAGAACTTTCTGCCACAGAAATGTGAGGAACATGTGTTTTTTTTAGCCAAATTTTGAGGTTTGCAAAGGATTCTGGGTAACAGAACCTGGTCCGATCCCCACAAGTCACCCCATCTTGGATTCCCCTAGGTCTCTAGTTTTCAGAAATGCACAGGTTTGGTAGGTTTCCCTAGGTGCCAGCTGAGCTAGAGGCCAAAATCTACAGGTAGGCACTTCGCAAAAATCACCTCTATTTTCTTTCAAAAAATTGGATGTGACCACGTTGCGCTTTGGGGCGTTTCCTGTCGCGGGCGCTAGGCCTACCCACACAAGTGAGGTATTATTTTTATCGGGAGACTTGGGGGAACGCTGGGTGGAAGGAAATTCGTGGCTCCTCTCAGATTCCAGAACTTTCTGCCACAGAAATGTGAGGAACATGTTTTCTTTTAGCCAAATTTTGAGGTTTGCAAAGGATTCTGGTAACAGAACCTGGTCCGAGCCCCACAAGTCACCCCATCTTGGATTCCCCTAGGTCTCTAGTTTTCAGAAATGCACAGGTTTGGTAGACTTGGGGGAACATTCCTTCCAAATATAGGAGAGTGTGTAAAAAAGACATCTATTTGAGAAATGCCCTATAATTCACATGCTAGTATGGTCACCCCGGAATTCAGAGATGTGCAAATAACCACTGCTCCTCAACACCTTATCTTGTGCCCTTTTTGGAAATACAAAGGTTTTCTTGATAGCAATTTTTTAGTCTTTATATTTCAGCAAATGAATTGCTGTATACCCGGTTTAGAATGAAAACGCACTGCAGGGTGCAGCTCATTTATTGGCTCTGGGTTCCTCGGGTTCTTGATGAACCTACAAGCCCTATATATCCCCGCAACCAGAGGAGTCCAGCAGACGTAACGGTATATTGCTTTCGATAATCTGACATTGCAGGGAAAAGTTACAGAGTAAAACGTAGAGAAAAATTTATGTTTTTTTACCTCAATTTCAATATTTTTCTTTTTCAGTTGTTATTTTCTGTAGGAAACCCTTGTAGGATCTACACAAATGACCCCTTGCTGAATTCAGAATTTTGTCTACTTTCCAGAAATGTTTAGGTTTCTGGGACCCATTTCTGTCACTGACTGGAAGGAGGCTGAAAGCACAAAAAATAGAAAAAATGGGGTATGTCCCAGTAAAATGTCAAAATTGTGTTGAAAAATTGGGTTTTATGATTCAAGTCTGCTTGTTCCTGAAAGCTGGGAAGCTGCTGAGTTTAGCACTGCAAACCCTTTGTTGATGCCATTTTCAGGGGAAAAACCACAAGCCTTCTTCTGCAGCCACTTTTTCAATTGTTTTTGAAAAAAACGAAATTTTCACTGTATTTTGGCTAATTTCTTGGCCTCCTTCAGGGGAACCCACACAGTCTGGGTACCTCTAGAATCCCTAGGATGTTGGAAAAAAAGGACGCAAATTTGGCTTGGTTAGCTTATGTGGAAAAAAAGTTATGAGGGCCTAAGCACGAACTGCCCCAAATAGGCAAAAAAAGGCCTGGCACAAGAGGGGGAAAAGGCCTGGCAGCGAAGGGGTTAACAGTTTACCAAATATTGGCCCTCATTACAACCTCGGAGGCCTTTTCCAAAGACCTCCGAGGCTGCGGGTGCCAGAATACCGCCAGTGCTGGCGGTATTTCTGGCTCCCTATTACGACTTTTCCGCTGGGCCAGCGGACGGTAAAAGTGTTACCGTCCACTGACCCAGCAGAAAAGTCACACCAACATTGCTGCTGGCTCATAATAGAGCCGGCGGCAAAGCTGATGTGCAACGGGTGCAGTAGCCCGAAATTCAGGCAGTGAAATGAGCTACGGGGCTATGCCTGGGAGCCCCTGCACTGCCCATGCCAAGTGCATGGGCAGTGCAGGGGCCCCTAGTGGCACCCAAAGTCCCCCTTACTGCCAGCCTTTCCATGGCAGTGATTACCGCCGTGGCCTGGCCAGCGGTCATGGACTCATAATCCCCAGGGCAGAGGTGCTTGAGGGGATTATGACCGCCAGGCAGGAGTGGAGAGGCCGGCAGTATGGCCATTGCGCCACGGACATAATAGCTGGCGGAACACCGCCAGCCTGTTGGCAGTGTTACCGCCAGCTACCGCCGGGCGCCAGGGTCATAATGAGGCCCATTGTCTGGTTAGCCCTCTGGACGGCAGTGGTTATATCATGGTCTTGTGGGGTGGTTTAGGTGATACACCATTGTTTGCAAATTTCACGCTGAATAACCCTTCCAAAAATAGCTCAGTGTTCAGGCTTTCAACTTATTCAGGGATACCCAATATTTGAATGTAGCTATTCATTTTTTTCTTTCTGCATTTTAAGCCCAGTATTCGAGGAATAAGGTTGTTTCTATGAAGATTTCATTGTTGTAAGTTTTTTTTTTTTATCTTCTTATACGATGTCCGGTATATTATTCCAGCAGTGGAAGCACGAGGGGGTTTGATCTGTTTCTTAATTTCACCCTTTGTGGATGAGGGTTTGCTAAACCGAGCTTATGGCAGTGTTCCACAGCCAACCGTTCCTGTTAGGGAGGCTGCCCAAGACTGAGTACTGCTATATCACAGCCTCTAGTTCCAACATATGTGCCTAACTTCATTGAGTACCCTCAAGCTCACCAGGCTGCCCTATCATGCATCAGTGTGGTGATACAGTTGTCACTCATGTACAACCAGAATCATACTTTCTGTGAAACAATCTTTTCATCTTTTCAACTATTCATAGTTACAATAGAGAATCCTTTTCTGCTCTCCTCGTGAGATTCTTGCCATGAAATGGCATTTGAGCCAAGAGTCTAGAGTAGTTACCCTGCTTCTCTACATTCCACTTCTTTCCTTCTCATGCTGGTTCTGGCCCTCTTCACTTTACTTTTCCCCTCCCCCCTTGTATTTTTTCCTGTTGGTTACAAACCCTTACATCCACCGTCCCCCTTAATGCCCTCACCTTCAACTGTTAACTCTTCCCTGAAAGTCTTGCAGCCCAATGATTTTTGAGTGCCTACCTGTCAACAGGCACACAATTTCACAAATAGTTGTGTGTAATTCCCAATGAAACACTACTTTTTCACAAAATGATTCCTCACCACTTCAGTTTTTCATTGTATAGAAGTCTGCATTTGTGCTATATGTAAAGAGTTTGACAGGAGCACATTAATAGAATTGTATCTACTACATCCACGTGTGCTATGCACCACCAATTACCTCACATATTACATCACTCTTGACATCTTCTATGACATCATTGACAATATTACTGCAACATTTGCAGTAAAATAATTGCTGAGAAAACTGTGCATGTTTGGATGTGAGTTCTAAATACCTTAGGGCACGAGTAACAGTTACTTGAGATAAATATAACTGCTGAATTTCTATAGTTTGTGTGTCTAAAATCTGAACCTAACTATAACGTCCCTGTAACCTTTGTTTTTTGCTGAATTTCAAATGTTCTTTTAAATTTTATTTCCTAATGATAACGTTCCTGACATATATAAATAAATATATATATGCGTATCATTAGATATATGAGTGTATATATATATATATATATATACATGTGCTTTACTTAGCGTTTGATGATTTGGATTTGATATTTTGTCATTGATATTTGCATGCCTCAGTATTCTGCATTAGATATTCAGAGTGCACACCATAACAATTAATTCTTGGATTTATTGTTTAAGGAGCATACTATTGGAAACCCAAAATTCAGTTCATTCTGTGCACGTTTCTAAATGAAACCAGGTGAACCAATGTTCCTCCAAGAAGCCTTCTTTGTGGCAGTAGTGTGCAGAGCGTTACAATGCCTTAGAATGTACTTAAGTATTCTGTTCGGAAGTCTGCCTCTGAATTCTGAAGATAAAGGGAACCTCTCTCCTGCTATGAACTCTCTATTACTGTTATTGAAGTTTAAATAGTTTTCCATTCACAAAGCTGCTGTTTGTAGAATACATGTAGAGGATCTTACTTCTGAACCATAGTCAAAGAATTCCTGGATCACATTATGTATTTTTGTATTTTATCCAGAATTTAACACAGCTGCCAATTTTAATAAACACTGAGAAGTATTTCTCTGAGAAACCAAACACATATCCCCAAGGGGATCTTTTTGCTGGCTTGAATTGTTTTCATTCTCGATCGAATATCATGTGGTTATGGATTCGGAAAAACACATTTAGGCATCCAGCAAACCCTTTACTTCGTCTCAGATGCTATGTACCTTCATCCATGTCACTAAGCTACATATGTGTCTAATGCAGTCTTCTCTGTAGGCTCTGCCTCTAACCAGGCTCAATGTGATCCATAGATTGCCCTGTGGCTGAAGGGGGATAACATCTTGGCTTGTATTATGGTACTGGAACTCATTGATCTATCTTTCCGTTTAATTCTTAAGGTCTCTGGAGTGACACAGCACAAGTAGACAGCGGGTTCTTAAAGGAGGTGTTAGACCTGGCATATTTTGGCGTGTTTCCCCTGTCTTTTTGCCTTCAGACCTCCTGTCTTTGTGGTATGCTGGACTCTGTTTTTGCTGGTTTATTGTCTCTGTGCATTTTACCACTGCTGATCAATCCTAAAGTGCAAGTGTTCCCTATGTAAATTGTACTGGTGATGGGTTTATCCAGTAATGGCATATCTGATTTACAAATAAGTCCCTAGCAAAGTGCACTATGTGTGCCCAGGGCCTTTAAATCAAATGCTACTAGTAGGCTTGCAGCACTGATTGTTCACCCACATAAGTAGCCCTGTAAAAATGTCTAAAAGCGTCCTTTTTACTACATGTTAAGGCACCCCTGAGGTAGGCCCTAGGTAGCCCCATGGCAGGGTGCAATGTATGTTAAAGGTATGACATGTACTGATGTGTTTTACATGTCCTGACAGTGAAATGCTCCCAAATTCGATTTTCACCGTTGCAAGGCCTATCTCTCTCATAGGTTCACATGGGGACTGCCTTTAAATATTTTTTATGTGCAGTTCCCCATTGGGAGCAGATAGAGATGTGGAGTTTGGGGTCTCTGAACTCACAATTTAAAAATACATCTTTTGGTAAAGTTGTTTTTTAGATTGTCAGTTTGAAAATGCCACTTTTAGAAAGTGGGCATTTTCTTGCATAACTATTCGGTGCCTCTGACTGTTTGTGTATTCCAAGTCTGGGTCAGAGTGACAGTTGGGCTGTTGAAAATTCCCTCTAGACAGTGACAAAATGGCAACTGGGGTATAGCCTGCATATCCTGATGAGTCTCCTGGACTAGAGAGAGGAGTGAAGAGCTGACACTTACACCTGAAAGGGCTGTGCATGTCCTCACACAATGCAGTTTACAACCCCCTGGTGTGTGTCTGGGGCCGGGCCTGGGCAAGGTACTATCTTATGAACAACTGAGACTTTCCTTTGAAGTTTGCCTTCTTCAAAGTCAGAAAGGGATGTAAGTAGCGGACCCAAAACCCCAGACTTTTAGAACACTTCTGGATCACGAGGAACCTCTGCCAAGGAGAAGAGATGAAGAGCTGGAGGAGAAGTGTAGGAAAGTACCATCTTGCCTGGCATGTTACCCCCATATTTCACTGTATATATGTTGTTTTAGTCTATGTTTCACTGGGACCCTGCCAGGCAGGGCCCCAGTGCTCATAAGTATGTGCCCTGTATGTATTGTATTGTATTGTAATCGTATTTATATAGCGCTTACTACCCCTGACGAGGCGTCGAAGCGCTTTTCGATGAGTAGCACGCTACTCCGGAACCCAACAAGAATTAGTGATGGATTAGTATTGTTAAATAATGAGTACAGTTTTAGTATTATTATGAGTTAATTTGAGCCACGGATATGAGAGTTTGTTAGTTAGACTGGAGTAATGGAGGGGTGGAGGAGGAAATAAATCCAGAAGTGTTAATTGGGAGTATATCCTTCATTTACTCAGCCCAAAGGATTGGGATGTGTAAAGGGGGTGGAGGGGGAAGAGTATGTGGAAGGGTTAGGGAGAGCATAGGAGCAGGGTGAGAGGAATGCAGGAGAATTTAGTAGGGTTGTGTGGGAGGTCACAGAGGTAGAGTGAGGTTTGGTGAGTTAGATGTGGAGGGAAGCGCTTAGGCAGAGATATTTAGGAGATGAAAGTGGTAGAAGGGATTTGGGATGAGTCAGAGTGAGAATGGAGGACGTTTGATAGAGACATGACATAAGAGTGATGAGTAGATAAGTGTGATAAGGTGAGAGCAGGAATTCATAGATATCTAGTATAACAACCCAAAACCAGGAGCCATGCAATGATCCATGAACATGCCAAGCACAGAAACAACATATACACATACACATATATATATATATATATATATATACACACACACACATATGCACATACAATACATAATTAGAATCATAGGTAAAAAATACTTAGTCAGACAGGTTTAAAGAGTGTGTGTGTATTTTATTGTTATGACATAGTAGCAATACATATTTTCCAAAGAAACTATAAATAAATAGAACTATACATATAATCTGAAAAAATATTTATCCACATAGGCATATGCAGTTCATAGTTGTTTGAAAAAGGTGGTTATGAAGGAAAGAGCCAACTCTTGAGTAGTTTCTGAAGACAAGAAAGTTATCTGTGGCTCTTATAGTTGGGGGTATTGAATTCCATAGTTTGACTGTTTGGACGGAGAAGGATGTACCACCTATAGTATTTTTCTTGTATGGTGGTGTTCTAAGGCCAGTCTTGAGCGGAGGGTTCTTTGTTGGATGTATTTGGTCATTTTCTTTCTGATAAAAAGCGGTCCTGTTCCATGTATAGCTTTGTGGGTGATACAAAAGCAGCTTGAAAGTGCATCTTCTGGCAACGGGTAACCAGTGTAGTGCTCTCAAGGCAGGGGAGATGTGGGCTTGCGGCTTTATATGTGGTAGTAGCCTGGCTGCGGAATTCTGGATATGTTGTAGTTTTTTCATAACAGATAGAGATGATCAATGGTAGAGGCTATTGGCATAATCCAGTTTGGATAGTACAAGTGAGAAAGTAGCTTGCACCTTGTGTGGAAATCCGAGGTGGAGGAAGATGCGTCGTAAAGTCTTTAAGGTGATGAAGCTTGTGCGTGCTAATTTGTCTACTTGGGCATTCATAGTTAACTTGGAATCCATGGTGATTCCTAGGTTTTTAACTTCCTTGGATAATTGAGGAGGTGGTCCGAGATCGTCAGGGCAGACTCACAGAGGGTCATAACTTTTCCAGTCGCCACATATGAGTATTTCTGTTTTGAAGGTATTTAGCTTGAGATGGCTCCAGGTCATCCACTGATCAACGGCTCTGAGGCAACTGAAGATTTGTGAGTTTTCAATGTTTTTGGGGTCTTCTAATTTAAGTAGTATTTGTGTGTCATCTGCATAGTTGTAGCATGCGAGATGGAAATAATTGATCAGTTCTGGTAAAGATATCATGTAGATGTTGAAAAACAAAGGTGAGATGATTGACCCTTGGGGGACCCCTGTTTTTGTGAGGTAGGGTTCGGACGAGAAGGGGGGCGAGTGGATGATATTTGCTCTTTTTTAAAGATAGGAAGTAATCCAGTCGAGAGCAATCCCTTGTATGCCGGCTTCATGGAGTCTTTGAGTTAGGGCGTCATGGTCAACCGTATCAAAGGCAGCCTGTATTCCTTCTGTTTCTTGTATATGAGACAATTATGTATTAAACTGTGTTGACATGCAGTTAGAAACAAACACATAAGGACCAGTGAGGGTTTTAAAGATTCGCAAGAACAGCAAGATAGCTAGACTTCGGAAGGGGATGTCAAGTGAGACCTTTCACTAGATTTAAGAGCGCTTTTCACTGAGCCGAGTTTAAAACAACCCTGAATAAAGCAGACTTCATCCAGGGTGTGAAAACATACCAAGGTCTGGCAGAGGCATTGTGCTATAGTTCCATGTATACAGTGCTTCAGGTCCTGTCGAAATGTTTGGACTGGTAGCAGGCTATTTTGAGGGATTGTTATGTTATTCACGTTTGTATAGTTTGAACCACCATTGTTGTGGCATCACAGAGTATTGCCTATCTGTATGCCCTCTCGTAGGGATCTCAAAAGATCATCAATCAGATGGAAGGAACCATCTTTTGACAGTGTCTGTATTTGGCAACAGTATGTTTGTCATGTGCCCTATAAGGGTAGTGATTTATGTTGTGCATGAGGAGTAGGGTTGTAATGTTTTGTGTTTTGTTTCTACGCCTAAGTATCATATTTTTTGTTGTCCTTGCACTTACATACCGTTTCAGAATCTGAAGCAAAAATGAATAAATGATAGAATGCTTAAGTATTAATAACTTATTATAGTTGCATTCTGTTGTCACAATGCATGCTGCTCGCGGCCAGGTGAAAGGCAGATCGAGTCAGAGAGCAGTTCGAAGTATTGAAAATGAAATGTTGCTTTTCCTTTTTCTGCTTTTTTTTTTTTTTTAACTCTACAGTACCAAGCAGAAAGTAGATATTTATTGCAACAGGTTTACTTTTTGCATTCTTTGGGAAATTATAGAGAAGTTGGAAACCTTCTGCATGTTTTTTGCTGCGCCTTTTTTTAACTGACTTGCATTCGACTGCTTCCAATATCTTTTGTCAACAACCACCTAACAACACTTTTGATGTATTTAATTTTTCACTAGTGATTCTATTTTTCGCTTCATGTTTTCAAACATGGCCTCTCTTTCATATGAAAAAGATACACACCAAGGATTTAAGTGGTTTGTGGGAAAGATCATGGTGTGACCATGTATTATAAGGGATAAAGTACCCCCAACCATACATAAGGATATTGCAAGTTACCTCGGAGTTCCATAACCTCGCAAAGGAACTCGGCCTTTGGCCTCGTTATTCTACAAAGCCATGGGCCTCCTTGGCGACCCGCAATATCCCCATAAGGTATGGCAGGAGTTCTTAAAATCCATGTTAGTGTTTGGGATGCATGTGTGTTGTCTGTGTGCATGGTGGCTTTGCCCATTTTTTTATTTTTTTATTTTTTTTATTGTTCCTTTGGCATTGTGTATGCTTATTTCCAAGAGAGGCTGTGTCTCGCATGCATGCCTTTGTCTAACCTACCAGCTGCCTTTATTCCTTAAACACGGAAAGGTCAAGTGTTTTGCTTAGGAATAGTACTGCTGTTTTCCCTACGCTGTGAGCTGCGCTTCTGCTGAGTTAAGAGCATCTTTCTCAGTCATTTCCTAATTGAATGGATCTGCTTGTTCAGTGTGCATCGGTATGCGCTCTTGTCACTCTAGATGGGGTGTTGTTATTCATGGGAGTGAGGAAACAGGGCTGGGGTGTTCCCCTAACTGGCCTTGATTTTTCGAGCGTGCTTCCCTACTTAGGGGCTCGCTCCAAAGCAAAGAGATTAAAGAGGGTATCTGACCCCCTGGTTGAGTGGCTTTATGCCTAGAAAGAATGTGTCTCTGTCCCAGTTGGATGAGCCTCGGTTTTCACTAGCTAGAGAGGTATTTATTAAGTGAGGGTGGTATCCAGCTCAAGGGGCTCCGGCCTGAGCACGAGGGGCTAAAGGAGGGGTCACCATGGCTCATATCTATGGGGTCTAGCCTGTAAAATCCTGCACTGCCCGTTCTTTCTCTTTGCATGCCCCCAACAATATGGAACTCCTGACCAGTAGTGCTTAGACTGCTCAACTCTGTCTGGCTTTGTAAGGTCTCCCTGAAATCTACTTTTGATTTGCGGGGCGTCCTTCTCCAATATGTTTCAAAAACCCATTAACGGTTTCTCTCCAGCAATGCAAGTTTACATGACTACCTATGACTTTTATATGCTATAATTTAGGATGACACTGAAATTTCACAGTGTCCCACGACTAATTTTGTAACCGTATGTGCTATTATTGTTAATATATTAATTTGTATATGAATTATATAACCAAATGTGTAACTTGACGCGCTTTTGGACTACAGGAAGTCCACGGGGACTTGTTTGCGCCTTATAAAAGTTCCAAAAATATATAAAATTTCTGAGTGTGTCTTTCCCGGTTCGGCGGGTCTCTGTTGTCCTGGCTAGTGAGGTCTTTATTTCTTTCTGGGGGCGGTCTCCCACTCAGGGGTCTCCTGTGTTTGGGTTGAGGTGCAGTGCCTGTGGCGGGTCGCGCATGCGCAGCGACATCTGCCACTATATGTGTTCCCTGTGTGATGCCTAACTGTCTCACTGAGGCTCTGCTAACCAGAACCTCAGTGGTTATGCTCTCTCTGCTTTCCTAATTTGTCACTAACAGGCTAGTGACTAAATTTACCAATTCACATTGGCATACTGGTACACCCATATAATTCCCTAGTATATGGTACTGAGGTACCCAGGGTATTGGGGTTCCAGGAGATCCCTATGGGCTGCAGCATTTCTTTTGCCACCCGTAGGGAGCTCTGACAATTCTTACACAGGCCTGCCAGTGCAGCCTGAGTGAAATAACGTCCACGTTATTTCACAGCCATTTACCACTGCACTTAAGTAACTTAAAAGTCACCTATATGTCTAACCTTCACCTGGTGAAGGTTGGGTGCGAATTTACTTAGTGTGTGGGCACCCTGGCACTAGCCAAGGTGCCCCCACATCGTTCAGGGCAAATTACCCGGACTTTGTGAGTGCGGGGACACCATTACACGCGTGCACTGTACATAGGTCACTACCTATGTACAGCGTCACAATGGTAACTCCGAACATGGCCATGTAACATGTCTAAGATCATGGAATTGTCCCCCCAATGCCATTCTGGCATTGGGGGGACAATTCCATGATCCCCCGGGTCTGTAGCACAGACCCCGGGTACTGCCAAACTGCCATTCCGGGGTCTCCACTGCAGCTGCTGTTGCTGCCAACCCCTCAGACAGGTTTCTGCCCTCCTGGGGTCCAGGCAGCCCTGGCCCAGGAAGGCAGAACAAAGGACTTCCTCTGAGAGAGGGTGTAACACCTTCTCCCTTTGGAAATAGGTGTGAAGGCTGGGGAGGAGTAGCCTCCCCCAGCCTCTGGAAACGCTTTGATGGGCACAGATGGTGCCCATCTCTGCATAAGCCAGTCTACACCGGTTCAGGGATCCCCCAGCCCTGCTCTGGCACGAAACTGGACAAAGGAAAGGGGAGTGACCACTCCCCTGACCTGCACCTCCCAGGGGAGGTGCCCAGAGCTCCTCCAGTGTGTACCAGACCTCTGCCATCTTGGAAACAGAGGTGTTTGTGGCACACTGGACTGCTCTGAGTGGCCAGTGCCAGCAGGTGACATCAGAGGCTCCTTCTGATAGGCTCTTACCTCTCTTGGTAGCCAATCCTCCTTCCTAGGTAGCCAAACCTCCTTTTCTGGCTATTTAGGGTCCTCTGCATCTCCCTCTTCACCTTCTGCCAAAGGATCGACCGCTGACTGCTCAGGACGCCTGCAAAACCGCAACAAAGTACCAAGACGACTATTAGCAACCTTGTATCGCTTCATCCTGCCGGCTTTCTCGACTGTTTCCAGGTGGTGCATGCTCGGGGTAGCCTGCCTCCTCTCTGCACCAGGAGCTCTGAAGAAATCTCCAGTGGAGCGACAGAATCTTCCCCCGCAACCGCAGGCAACAAAAGACTGCATCACTGGTCCTCTGGGTCCCCTCTCAGCATGACGAGCGTGGTCCCTGGAACTCAGCAACTCTGTCCAAGTGACTCCCACAGTCCTATGACTCTTCAGTCCAAGTTTGGTGGAGGTAAGTCCTTGCCTCCCCACGCTAGACTGCATTGCTGGGTATCTTGTGATTTGCAGCTGCTCCGGCACCTGTGCACTCTTCCAGGATTTCCTTCATGCACAGCCAAGCCTGGGTCTCTGACACTCTAACCTGCAGTGCACAACCTTCTGAGTTGTCCTCCAGCATCGTGGGACTCCCTTTCGTGACTTCGGGTGGACTCCGGTTCACTTTTCTTCTAAGTGCCTGTTCAGGTACTTCTGTGGGTGCTGCCTGCTTCTGTGAGGGCTTCTTGACTTGCTTGGTGCCCCCTCTGTCTCCTCATCCAAGTGGCGACATCCTGGTCCCTCCTGGGCCACAGCAGCATCCAAAAACCCTAACCGCGACCCTTGCAGCTAGCAAGGTTTGTTTGTGGTCTTTCTGCATGGGAACACCTCTGCAAGCTTCTTCACGACGTGGGACATCCATCCTCCAAAGGGGAAGTTCCTAGTCCTCTTCGTTCTTGCAGAACACTAAGCTTCTTCCAACAGGTGGCAGCTTCCTTGCACCCATAGCTGGCATTTCTTGGGCTCCTGCCCACTCTCGACACTGTCGCGACTCTTGGACTTGGTCCCCTTGTCTTACAGGTACTCAGGTCCAGAAATCCACTGTTGTTGCATTGCTGGTGTTTGTTCTCCTTGCAGAATCCCCCTATCACGACTTCTGTGCTCTCTGGGGGTAGTAAGTGGACTTTACACCTACCTTTCAGGGTCTTGGGGTGGGGTATTTTTCTAACCCTCGCTGTTTTTTACAGTCCCAAGCTCACATAGGTTTGGGGTCCATTAGTGGTTCGCATTCCACTTTTGGAGTATATGGTTTGTGTTGCCCCTATACCTATGTGCTCCTATTGCAATCTACTGTAACTTTACATTGCTTGCATTACTTCCTTTTGCTATTATCTGCATAATTTTGGTTTGTGTACACATATATCTTGTGTATATATCTTATCCTTATCCTGAGGGTACTCACTGAGATACTTTTGGCATATTGTCATAAAAATAAAGTACCCTTATTTTTAGTATATCTGTGTATTGTGTTTTCTTATGATATTGTGCATATGACACCAGTGGTATAGTAGGAGCTTTACATGTCTCCTAGTTCAGCCTAAGCTGCTTTGCCATAGCAACCTTCTATCAGCCTAAGCTGCTAGAAACACCTCTTCTACACTAATAAGGGATAACTGGACCTGGCACAAGGTGTAAGTACCTCTGGTACCCACTACAAGCCAGGCCAGCCTCCTACAAGAAGTACTGCCCCTTTGCTGTGTGTGCTTTGCTGGGTTGGCCTGCAGTTGCTGCTTCTGCCTTAAAGAGGGCAAACACTGGACTTTGCTGTGTATCCTGCTTGTGAAGTTTCTCCAGGGGCCTGGAGTAGAGTTTGCCTCCTGTTGGAAGTCTCAGGGATATCAAAGACTTCAGCTTCATCTGCCCACAGAACTGGGAACTGTGTGTTTTTGCTGCAACAGAAGTAAAACCGCTGCAATGGCAGCCTAGACGATGCTGACCGCCCCATGACCTGACGCCGCCACACGGATCCGTGCCCCATGTTGCACTGCAACCCTGGTTTCACTGACGCCCCCACCTGATGCCGGCACTGAGCCTCTGCTTGCACCATGACCTGTGGGTCCCGCACTCCGCATCGCCTTTCTCACACCACAGCCTTGGCATCCCCGATGACGATGCTCCACACTGACACTGACGCCCTGCCTGTACCTTGGCCTGAAGACACCGCTCATAAAGTACACAGAGCACAGTCCCGTCCCGCACCCAAGCCCCGGTGCACCAATGCCAGCGCCATAGACTTCAGTGTTGCTAACAGATGCACAAACACAACTGGGAGTACGGGGTTCTTGTAACGGGGGCGAATCACTAGTATATCAATTATAACACTAGGCCCCTTGTAATCCTCAACTAGAGATGAGACATGGGTGGGCTGTGGTGTATGGTCTGGGAGGGGAATTTCCTTTACGGACTAGGTGGTCTCACACACTCTATGGTGTCATGCTTCATCATATGACAACCTAGCCCCACCCAGGTAGGACAGTGCCACCTGGGCGGACTCAACCTCACTGTTAAAAGAACAGGAGGGAGTGGGTAAATAATTTCTGGTTCTGGAAAAGGGATCCAGCTAGACTAAGAAAAAAAAACACCTAAACAGATACCCATGTGAGTTTTTTTAATGGAGGGTTCTGTTTGGTGTGATTAAAAAGAAGACTGGGACACCAATGTGAGAGCAATGACTCACTGGGTCGCCTATCTAAAAGGAAGACGCCAACAGATGCCCCTGTCTGCACCGGGACCCTTGGGTGCCGCACAGAGCCTGCCCCATCCCACACCGCCGCCTTGGGCCTACCAGCAAAAGTGCTTCAGCAACGATGCTGCCTGCAACTTGACCTGAAGACACCGCACATCGCACCGCCCCACTTCACATGCAGCCCTGCTCTGACTGATGCCACAAGACGCCTTCACTGAGCCGTTTCCTCCACTGTGACCTGTGAGAACCGCACGTCGCATCGTCCCCCTTCGTGCCGCAACCCTACGCTATCCACGCCAGTAATCCTGACTTTGTCATCAGCCTGCAGTTCGATCTGCAACACGTGTGACTTCAAGAGCCCGACGACCCCTGCACCGACCTTCGGAACTGACACCTGCGACGCCAGCGACGCTGCACTGCGGATCTCAATGTGAGGATCACAATGTCCTACATTTGCAAGGTATTATTTGCGGGACTTCCCGACTCGTAGCTGGCCCACGACGCCATTGCCTGAACTGTTGGCTTTGTTGTTCACGACACCATGATAGACCCAGATAGAGCTATCGACTTCAAGAAACTGAGCTAATGTGGCAGAACAAGGCCTAAATCCTCGTGCCATATTTACAAAATGGCGCAATGAATGCATTGCGCCACTTTGTAACCCTTTGCTCTACATTATGCCTGCACCAGGCATAATGTAAGCAAAGGGGGAGTTCCCCCGTTAGGGGGGGGCGAAAATATGGCATAAGGAAATCTAACAGAATTCCTTGCATCATTTTTTACAGTACTTTTAATGCCTGTCAGAACAGGCGTTAAAAGGGGGCTTCCCTTATTTATAATGGGCCCCTATGTACTCTGCTGGAGTAGTGCCAATATTTTGATGCCACTCCTGCATAGTACATCAATAGCATCAATAACAGTGACGCTATTGCCCCGACCCTGCGCCATGGTGCGCCGCATCTTAGATATGGCACACACATGGTGGCGGTAGGGGGCTCTAAGGGGCACAAGGAAAGTGGCGTTCACAAGGTGCAGTGCCACTTTACTTAAATATGCCCCTGTATTTTTAAGTTCCTTCTTGCAAAATTCACATCTCTATTATTGTATGTTGGATTTTTCTCATTTTGGTCTTGTTCTACATAGATACATATATTTCTCTTAAACTGGTGTTGTGTTCTTTTGTAGTCTTTTCACTGTATTACTGTGTGTTATGTGCAAATGCTTTACACATTGCTTCTGAGATCAGCCTGACTGCTAGTGCCAAGCTACCAAGTAGGTGAGCAGGGGTTATCTTAGCTGGATATCTCCCTTATCCTGACTAGACTACAGTGAGGGTCCCTACTTGAATAGGGTGCAACCCGACTGCCAACTAGAGACCCCATTTCTAACAGGAGGGATGGTGATAAAGGTAAAGTGCATTTCCGGACTATCTATACAGAGTATCAACGACAAATGGCTTCAGCAGCTTCCTATACATAGAATCTTTTGATATATGTATACAGAGCCTTCACATCTGCCGGTCAAGTAATCCATAGAGCCGCGGAACATGTAAAGTAATTCCAGGGTGAGTTTTTTTCAGTGGGTGGCTTGTCATCTGAGCCATGACAGTGGTAATTTGTTCATCATTTCGTGTCAAACCTCGCTTCCTGCAGCATCTGGGTCACATTTGCCTGTCTTATTTCCTCAAAATTACATTTTATCATGATTTTTCCTTGGGTGTTGGGCTTCATTGGTCATATACGATGGGATGTTGATTGATGTTCTCGGAGTCACGTCAGGTGTGATTTGCCAGCATTGTGTTTATATCTGAGGAAGTTAAAATGTCTAAGTAATTGGAAATTGGGGCGAGGTCGACTTCACTAGGCACAATGATTACATCATGTGGGGAGTATAATCCCAGAGCCGTGATTATGCCTCAAATTTCTTCAGATGTTTAATGAAAGCATTACAAAGCTCGATAGACGTCAAGAAATAATTGGTTGTGGGCAAAACGTTTTTTCTCTTTTCAGAATTAATAGCCCGATGTACTACTAATGCCTGTGTGCATCCCTGTGTATGTAACATATACATACTGACTGGCTTGAAGATAGGTCTATAATTTGAATGTGCACCGAGGTCAAACTGCCCATTCACAGGTGGTCGTAAACTGCCAGCTTAATGCGTATTAAAGCGATAGGTCGCTATGTGTGCAAATGTAGGGATGGTGGCCTGTAAAGGACAGCAAAGCTCCATCCCGGCAAATGTAGGGATGGTGGCCTGTAAAGGACAGCAGAGCTCCATCCCGGCATTTGTATTCTTACACAGGAAATATTTTCTCCTCCAAGGCTATCCGAAATGATTCACAGAGGCAAAGCTGCCCTCTGAGCAGCATCCCCATTGTGAATCAGATACTACTCTAACTCTGATGTTAGTATATATCTGACTGGTTAGCGATCATAATCGCACTCACAAACCATTGATACATTTCCCTACAAATCACAAATGCTTTCATGCATTGCATCCTTGCGTTTTGCTGTCACAAAACCTATGATTTTGCAGGTTGCAGGCTTTGCAGTCACAAACTGCAACGATTCGCCAGGCTCTTACATTGGTGTACTGGACATCTTTACAACTGCCTCATGCTAAGATTTCTGTGTGCAGGGAATTTCAGTCGTGCAGATGAGAGGAAAATTTAGAATCTGTGAATTTCATTAGATATTCCAAATCAAATGACTTTGAAGGGGCCGAGTTAATAATGGAGTGATTTGCTGAATTATATTACAGCATGCAAATTTAAATATGTTCTACAAATCCAAGAAGACTTTTGGTGAGTTGGGTTCGTAGTTGTGCCTGCCACTTGATGCAAATTTAATGTTTCCACAAAAAGCAAAGTGTGCGCAACAATCACAACTGTAATTACTACTTTGTATTCATCATCTCAGAACTGCATCTTGTAAAGTGATGAAGCCAACAATCAAAAACCACTACTGTAATGAGTTTGTTTCCTTTTCTGAACCGTGCAAAGAATTCATTGTAGAAACGTATTTTTACATGCCTGTGTCTAGTGGGCAGGGTCTTGCAGACATCATGTCACAGAAACAAGCTTGTAATTCCTGTGGTTTCGGTATGGCACTCATGGGCACCATTAGGTGTCTAATAGTTTCCGTGCAGGAAGGCTCTGCTTGGGTTGTATTAGGATGAGTCACGGTGCTTGACAACATTTGGGCCTAGATTTTCTAATGTTTCATACAACGCACCAGCAGCACCCAAATATGAAAACAAAGCACAGTGCCATATTTACAAAGATTGGCTGCTGCTGGTATCTTCCACTGCGCTCGTGCTAGCGCAGGTGTTTTAATAAACACTATTAATGAGTGTTTATGTATTCTGAATAATAAGTTTATGTAGAAAATAAAATAACGTAGAAAAATAATGTATGCATTTGAAAATGTGATTACGAAGAATTCCCACCTATGTTAATGAAATGTACTAATCAATTATTTAATACTTATGAAATGTTGAATATATGTTAGACTAATGCAGTAATATGTCATATTAAGGGTTATGCAGTAAACTTTAGCTTATAGGCCTTAACTCAGAGAGTGTCATGGCCTACTTTCCAGGCCTCATGTTAAAGCTGTATTTCTTAGCGTTTAGTAAAATGGCTGTCCTAGAGAGTTAAACTGTGAATTTTGATTGTATTGTTTAAATGTGCTCATAACGGAAGCTTTCTCCTGATAACCGACTGCTAGAAGATGATGTTCCTGCTAATGCAACATTTTATATATAATGTGTGTGAGACTGACTTTCCCAGGACAAGAACAATGAAGATACTGACCAGAGTGGAAGCTGCAACAACGTTGTTACCTGACAAGTCGGATGATGAGGACATTGCAAGACAAACCAATCAACGACATGTGAACAGAGTAATAATAGAATTCATAGATTTGGGATTTTAGTTTTATTAGACAAAATGTGAACATACGATTAACTGACCAATAGAGATTGGGGGGTAGTTTTAGCAGTTTTGACTTAACAGGATCACACTGAGAGAAGACTGATCATTGCCCATTTTCTTGCTGGCACAAAGGGTCATTCTTACCCATATTGCCCCTCGATAAGAGACGTGTATAACTTTAATGCTTAGAGACTTTGAATTTTCTGAACTTTGATGCTGAATCTTGATGCCTTGCTGATCGACTGATGTCCTGAGGACGAACACTGACTCCACTTGCTGATCCACATTGAGGATAGGTATAATATAACAAACTGTGGATTGATATGCATATTTGCTTTTTTTTTCTAGGTACTAACTGTGCAGTTTTGAGAGAGCCATAGTTAGATGTTTTTCCAAAATTGGGTTACTAAATTATTTTTCATGAATCCCAACATGCTGATGTTAATCTGATGTTAGTTAAGGATCCTCACTAATGAAAATATGACAAACAGGGACTAAAGTTTGATGAATTTCTCTGCTAAACTTCATGTATATAATTACATTGACACAGTTGACTTTGTTACTGATTTGCACCATAACCTTAGAATATGTTGTTGTTCAAGCTTTGATTAGATTACGTTTCTTTCGACGCTTTGGACAGCCAGTATTGTTTCTGTATGTGTTTCATTTCATTTTGAGATTAATTTACATTACCTTAGCATTGTTACTTTAGGGAAATAAATATTCTAACTTTTACTAAAAAGGTGTGGTTATTCATGACTGAAAGGTCATGGTGTGTGATAATGACTGACTCTATTGATCATTGATGTTATTGATTATTAATGATTATTGATTAATTTGTTTTGATTATTGATTATGTACTGGAGCTATGGTAAGAACATCTTAATTGCAAGTCAAAAGGTTCATCGACCTACTCGCACCCCCTTGTACGTTTACTTATTAAGGTCAGACACGCTGTCACTCGTGCACCCACAAACTGCCATACCCACACATAGCCTTACACAATGGTGCAATGGATAGTGTGTGCTGTCTAGCATAGGATTTCTAGAGGAAGCATACCATTCCAATACACATTCCTTTGCATAGAGAAACTGAAAAGGTTTCCATGCATCGGATGTGTGCTGTGCATTACAGCAACACATTGGTTAGTTTGAGAAATGAACACACTTTCTCTTGTTTGCTCCTGCTTCAAGTAGGTGTTTGTTTTTTATGCAAAACCAAGTCTGGCTATCTTATTAGATTGGGCTTTGAGTAGAAACCCACGAGCGTCTCCATTAACCCACCCGAGTATGGCCCCCTTCTTTGATGCAAAGCTAAGTAAAGTGGAGAAAAACAGTTTTTGTGTTGTGAAACTGTCATCTTTTCAGTGCAAAACACTGTTGCGCTATATAGTTATCATGCTGGAAAACAAATTCAGCTCTGACAAAAATATCCAAACAACCCATTGCCTACTCCACACACTCTGAGGGAGACCATGAAAACAATAGGACCATTGGGGTGTGATGGGGTCAGGGCAGCCCACCCTGTTCTGAATTCCACCTCCAAGCTTACATCCTAGTGAGCAAGTGCCAGCAAGCCATAATGACCAGTCTCTCCCTGCTGTTTCTTGATCTCCTGCTCTTTCTTGATGTACCATCATGCAAGGATGTCTGTTTTGAGGGGTTTGATTGTTTATCTGTGGGAAAGTGTCCCTTCCTGCATATAAACAATCACTAATGGTGATTTGGCACTTCTATGCAGAATGTAGCACAAACAGAAGTGCCAAAGCATCATTTTCAAATGATTGTTTATGTGGAGGAAGGGACACCTTCCTGCACATACACAATCATGTCTGGCATTTTGCTCTATCTATGCATGCTGAAGAATGTAGCACACATACAAAAGGCAAAAAACGAGAAGCAGTAAAAGTATTCCTCCTCGTTGGGCCTTGCTAACGCCACCCCTGGGTGGCGTTAGATTTTGGCGCTGCCTCAGGTTTACGAAATCTCATAAATCTGGGGCAGCGTTGAAATATAATGGGTGTTGCTGTGGCACACCCACAGCAACACCCATTGCAAGCCCCTTCCACGCAAAGGGCTATGTGTGAAGGGGCAGTATTTACAAGGTGGTGTTAAGTCACAAAAAGTGGCTTAACGCCATCTTGTAAATACAGCGCAGGGCATAGCGCCACCGAAGCATCACTACAAGTGGCGCTAGGGGCTCTTAAATATGTCCCTAGTTTCAGAGGAGGTACTCACATATTATGCAGGTCCTGCACAAACCTACCCTGAAGTGATGCTTTTGTCGTTTCCATACCCTGCCCCATCTTTCACACATGAAATGGTGGGCACTGGCCTAATGTTATGCCACTGGTCTGAAGGACCCTATTGTCTCCTTGCCAGCAATGCCATTTAAGTATTGCTTACTACCCTAGAGGAGGCGTTGAAGAACTGAGCAAATGGGCAAAATACCTAGAAAACTGGGAAGAAGAGGAACCAGACAGATACTGAACCAAAGAACAGAGGAACTAGGGAGACAAAAGTCCATTAGGTAGATGGACCCAAATACTGAGGTCAAGAAGAGCCAGTGAGTAAAAGCAGAGGCGGGAGAAACCAAATGGGCCACAGAACAGATGGACAAGTGAGACCTGTAGATCAGTGATATAAGCTGGCAGAAGGACCAGAGAAATGAAGAGCCCCCAAAAAAGATGAGAAAGGAAACAGAGGGACAAGGAAGCAGAGCACCTAAGGAAGAGGGATTCATTAAGTGGGCAGTGCAGTGAGACAGAACACCGAGGGGGCAGGAATTCCGAGAGGAATATTCAGATATATCTTTCATTGAGCTTTGCGCAAAGGAGTATACAGAAACAAAAAGCATTCAATGTTTCTGAAAAGTGTCAGAAAAATCGTGGGCTGTGCATATACGGTCTACTCGAAGGCAGTGCTTTAAATGGGCCGGTACTCTCCGGTACTGAGTACCGGCACTTTTTAATTTTGAGAGGGAGAGTACCGGCATATCTCAGGAAAAACGTAATACTTTTAATTGGAGAGTACCGGCACTTATCAGAAACAAGCAGGTACTCTATTACAGAGTACCTGCACTTCTATTTTTTCATTTAAAGCACTGCTCGAAGGTCTATTTATTCTAATCGAGCCTTGCTGCTGTCAATGAAATACTGAATTGCTTAAACTGTTTCCAGAAGTATCATTAGCAGCTTAACTGGCCATGATTATAGCCCCTCCAGGAGGAACACGACCCAAGGCGCTAGATTGACTGCAGGCGTTCTGGTGCTCCTGGCCCAGCAGCCGGTAGCAGGAGACCGGGTTACATGAGACCAACGCACTCCTGCTTCACCCCTCCACACTGCAGAACAGGGCAGGGCATTCAGTCGGGCATTTCCATGGTGAGCTGCATCCTTTGACTGGCCGCACTGTCAGGCGTTTCCCCGGGAGGCTGGGAGGTTTGGGGGACGCTTTTGTTACTAGGGTGCCGCTTTTGTCCCAGTGCAACATTTTTAAAAGCACTGCAGAGCTCCTTGTATATCCAACAGTTTTCATGCAACAATGCGCTGACATAATTCTGGTGATTTATGCACCCGCTGGAGAGAGATGGGTTTTGTCTAGTGGTAGTTTTGACTTCTCTAAGGTGTGGCAGAGGGTTAATATGCCTGCCGCAAAGCATGTGTAATATGCAGATAACAGTACAGTATTTTATGTGCAATGCTCAGAGAGATACTGCTTTTTTCATGGAGATCCTTATGCAATTCATAAGTTACATAAGTTATAGTCATAATTTAGCACAGTGAACTATGAACTGCCATCAAAACGCTGCCTGCAAACTGCATGGTACTGGTTGGAAAGTTATGTCCAAGTTTTTTCCAGTCTTTGATTATTTTAATTTTGCTAAAAAGTGATTGTTTGGGTAGAAATAAATTGTTTTTAGTAAAGTCAACCCTAACCACTGTGTTACGTTCTGAATTCTACGTTTATGCTTCCCCAGACCAAGCACTCCTAAAAAATGCCTACTAGCATGGATAACATGTGAATCCTTCACCTTGTAGTCCACATGGATCCTTCTCCTTGTAGTCCCTTTTGTCTTATGTAACTTTTTCTATACACTGATTTTCACATGTATGTTTCATTGTCTCTGTATGTGTGTGTTGTAAAGTGCTCCAATATCCTACGCCGGTAAGAGCAGCGCTACAATACAAATGAAATACATGTGAGGGTGGTATGGAGAAATGAGAGGCACTGTTAGAGGGTAATGGTGAGGGACTCATTGAAGACCCCATATAGGGAGTGCCGTATTCTGGTGCACTGTAAGGTCATCATTTACTATGCTTTAAAAAATTATACAACCGAATGAATAATAAATAATTTGTTTTAGAAGGCACACTTTTTGCTGTTTTATTCCCAAATTTTCTAATGGGGGACAATCCCCCAAATCCAATTTTAGTGGTCAAGCGTGCTAGCTATGCACCCTAAGGGGCTGGTCTGACAAAGCTTACCAGGGCTGCTTTGTGATCCCAGTCTGGCCCTGCTTGGAGGCCGATTTTGAAAGTACAAGGCCGCACCTGATTCCTGTCATTTTCCCCAGTCCCCCAAGACCAATTGCAGCAGGCTCAGGGGGGCTTCAGAAGGGACAGAAAACAGGGAGGGGGGAACTAGGTAGAAAGCAGTCAGAGAGGGTGAAAGAGAGGAGAGAAGAGAGTGCGACTGGATGGATAGAAAGAGAGAGATTGAGGGAGGAGACAGAGAAAGCAGAGCTCGTTTGAGAATTTTTGTGAGTGCTGCTTTTGGTTCCCCAGCCCGACCCTGCAGAAGAACTAGTTCTACTAATAAATTGGAGGGAAGCCACAGCCGCCTAGTTCATAAAGAGTGAATGCCTCTGAAAAATACTGCTAAATAAAATAAACTTGCCACAGAACAGCTGTCCTAACAACGAGAAGGTAGAGCGTTGGTTCTCCTGCTGACAGTAAAGGTCTGAGCCAGGAGCAAAAGCGTTTTCCTTTTACATATATATGCCTAGGGGTGAGCAGAACTTGCTTAGTTGCACTCCGTGGAATTCTGCAGAGCTACAGAAAAACTCTGTGAGATTCCTTGGAATTGCGCCAGCTAGCAGAAAATTTGCAACTCCTACTGCTCACGCTGAAATTTAGTGCCGGTAGAGCAAGCACTGCAAAAAATCACCAAGGACTGCACCATGCGTTGCGCAAGAGCGTGCAGTCATTCAAGTTGATTTTGCTGCTCAAGCAGAAAATGTACTTGAGCTGCAGCTCTCTGACCATGACCACTCATGAATGCCGACAACTGACCTCTTCTCAACTATTAGCTGGCAGAGGAGAAGGGCGTTGGTATACTCATACCCCATAGTTTGCTATCCAGTGGAAGGGAAGGGCCTCCTCTATCTCATGTCCTCTGCACCATATACTTGACATTGTCAAGAGACTGTGGAAATAGCAGACATTGCTGCCATGCTAAGACTCATAGAAGTGGCTGCATCCAAATACACGCTGCCTTGGTGACTTTGCCATGCTATTGGAAGCAGGGTTTGTCTCATTTGCCACAACATTGCTTGTCCTTTGAGGGGAAGTGATCCGTCTCCGGACCTAGCGACACACCAGCTAAGGAGGGGATTAGGCGGGAGCACCTTCACAGACACATTCTACACATATGAACCTGTTAAGGTTGGGGGAATTAACATTGAATTCAATGTAATAATATTAATTTAAAAATGATGAAGTGAAAAGTAAATGATATGCTAAGTTTTAGTACAATTATATTGTCCCTTTTAAGCATAGTAGTCCTAGGTGAGTAGGAGTTACAGAAGTGTCTTAAAATGTTTTAAATTAAAAAACATTGAGGTTTATTTTTTTAATTTCAAAATTAATTTTCCTTAAATTCCTGATTAATTAATTTAGGAAGATCTAAAAGCTGGAAAGTTGTTTTTAGTGAGATTTGAGTCATAAGTTCAGAGGAGTTTCTATCACCTCAGTTGTGGAGTTGAAGACTCGTAATCTACTTCTGGGTTGCGCTCTCTGTATGGAAATGATGAATTCTATATTTGAGGTGATTTACACCCTCATCTGTCTCTCCTCTCTGCTTTTTCTGTTTCATTTACTATCTGCTATTTCTGATGGTCCAGTCAGGAGGACATTATTTTTCTGCCCTTAAACTAGAAATGTCCTAACCATCTTTGACAGATGGACAACCACTGCAAATTCAGGTAAGCCTTAAAGACCTACCCATTCTGTTAACTTTTAGCTTGGCTTCTGTGTAACAGTTCTTAGGTCCATAATGTCCTAAGTACCGGTGGACATTCTTCTGATAACTGACAGACATTTTTACTTCATAAATACCCAATTGATCAATCAATCAAGAACTCCTTACCCATACAAACCCATATATAATGGAGGTATATGAGCGTTACCAGCAATTCTGACACTAGATAATGTGCACAAACTGTATATGAAAACCATTGGGAATGTTGATGCTCGGCAAAAAAACATTATGACTTTCTGTTTCCCTACTTTTCCAAGGGTCATCCACCTGACCTCAATATCTCATATCTTGAATCCCGTAACCAACCACTGTCGAAGATTTTGTGAGGCCCTAGAGTACAATTGTAGGTGTAAACATCAAAAGATCCAGACTCTCAGAACTATAATCTGTAATTTCTTCCCAAGATGGCACCTTTAGTAGAAAAAGTTGTGTCACAAAGTACAGACACCTATGCGGTGAGAAGACACAGAGATCAGCAGACACTACAAAGACATCGCTTTCGTGGAATTAGAACGAGAGCAAGTTGATATCACCATGTGCAGCAACCGTGAGATGAGTTCACACACTGATCTACAGTCACTTCACATCCACTATACCGTAGGCAGCAGCACAAAGTGACTTTTAAAATGATGATTTCTGGTGTTGCATGGGTCTGTCAGACAGCTTCTGTGGTCTCTGAGTAGGCATAGCCTGCCTGAGACAATCTTGTAGACCTTGATTGGAGGTACCCATGTGTAGCAGCTGCTACTCCTAGCTAGCGCTTTAGTACATCTAGGGTTGTATGCCAGAATATCAAGGTTATAAATATCAACCATGCAAAAATGTCGACCGCAGATATTGTTTACCAGTACATAGTGAAGAAGTATATCCACATAAGTATTGATTTACTATTCCTAAATATACATCAACTTATCATGTTATCATCGAGGTAAATAGATGTAAAGTTAAGAAAACTAAGTCCATACTTATTTAACTTGAGATATTTCAGTAGTAGATATACTGGTATCTATATTTTTGTACTCGAATTTTAGAAGCTTAAATCAAACTATTTGTAAAATATTTACTTTTGTTTACTGTGGGCTTGAAACATTTCTAGAAGCTGCTTAAACTGGGCATTATATATATTCCAGTCTCCAGCAGGTAATGGTCTTACAGGTGTTACATTTAGAGCTTAAGTTCTACCCACCACCCGCCTGACCCTTTGTGGATTCCCACGGCATGCATTTTTAGATCACTATCAGGTGATCTTAACTTCCAGTTAGCTCCTGATTGTGGCATCATTCAGAACAAAGGAATAATTTTGAATTTACATCAAAGGCTGGTGATGGGTGGTACTGCCACTGAGTTAAGATTTGTTTTCGTGCTGAGTGGGTCAAAGCCTACCAGTCACCACAGATGTTAGCATTGTTAATGGCAACTTCGGGACAATCGGAAAGCTTCCCTGGGAATGCATTCCACTCATTGCTTACCATTGGCTTTGTGGTTTGTAAGCCACATTTTCTTGCTTTCTATTTGCTGGCTCTATTTATTTTAGGCTGTCCAGCTTGAGTTTGTCCTCTCCTTTGCCCTAACCCTATTTACTATATTTCTACACCAGTAGACCTTTAAATCTTGTTTTTATGCTGTCACATTTGCCTTGCATTCAAACACAGGTCAAATGTCAGACTCGTCTTCCAAGTAAGCTTTGTGTTTACTTTCCTTTGTCTAGCTTCGAAGTGAGAGAATTAATGTGCCAATCATGCTGACTACCGGCGATGTGCTTGAGGAAGGCTGTACAATTTTATTTTTTTAGCACACAAGAAAATTTAAATATCCTTAAATAAAGTGTGCATATATTTCAGAATTTATCAGAATTAGAAAAGCTGAAATGATGCACATTTGTTGGCAATTCAGAAGTGTGGTGGAAACAAATATTTTCATAAAAGCAAAACAAACCAATCACTAGGTGATGACATGTCCACGCATTATCATTTCTGTGCTACTTCATTTTATAAGTAAAACTTTATTTTTTTGCAAATGTAATGGTCATTTCAACTGAAAACGTGGTGTCTGAAATGACTGTGTGATACCATACCATGCATACTCCAACTTACCCCACTCCACTCTCCTTTGGACCCCTCCATACTACACCACTGCACATTGCTTTCTACTTTGCACCACTCTACTCTATGCCACCTAGCTCTACTCCTCTCTACTCTATACCACTCTACTCTATGCTAATGCACGCTACCCCACACAACTCTACCATACACTACTGTACTCTTTGCCACTGCACTCTACACCACTCCACTCTGTGCCAGTTCACGTTTTGCCAATCCACTCTACGACACTCTGATCTACACTGCACTCTATGCCATTATCCTCTAAAGTGCATAACTCCACTTTACACCACTGCACTTGGCGCCACTGCACTCAGTGCTACTGTACTCAGCACCACTGCACTGCACTCAGCACCACTCCACTCTACTCTGTGGTAATTCACTCTACTTTGCGCCACTGCACTCTACTTTGCATCACTTTACTCTATGCCAATCTACTCTGCACCACTACAGTCTATGGCACTATACTCTACTCTGCAATACTTTACACCACTGCACTCTATGCTGTTGTAATTGACATCACTTCAATGTACGTCACTCGACCCTCCTCTTCACCACTGTACTCTACTCCACCCTACTCTGCACCACTCTGTACCACAGCACCCAACGCCAATACATGCTACGTCACTACTATACACCACTGCACTCTATAATAGTCTACTCTGCAACACCGCACTCTCAGCCTAGGCACTCTATGCCACTTTACTCTATGTCACACTACGCTATGCCAGTGCACTCTCCCCCACTCTGCTATGAACCACTGCACTCCACATCACTCCAGTCTAGGTCACTCCACTCTACTCTGCACCACTCCACTCTACGCCACTCCACTCTGTGCCACTCTGCTCGGCAACGCTACACTCTACATCAATGCACTCTATGCCACTACTCTATGTCACTGCACTACTCCACTCTACCCTGCACCATTCTACTCCATGCCACTTCTCTCTTCTCTGAAACGATTTAGGGCATACAACTGCACTCTATCCCACTGTGCTCTACACTGTTCCACTCTACGCCGCTCCGCTATACTCTGCACCACTCTACTCTATGCCACTGCCCTCTATGCCACAGTACTCTAAACTACAGCACTCTACTCTAATGCACTTGGTACTACTTTACTCAAACACAATGCATTCTACACTTCACTCTACTCTTCTCTACTCCACACCACTCTACTCTATGCCAATGCACTCTACCCCACACTACTCTACTATGAACAACTGTATTCTTCACCACTGTCTCTGCACCACTCCACTCTGTGCCACTCCACTCCATCCACTCTATTCTGCAACACTGCACGCAATGACACTGCACTTTTCCCAACTGAACTCTACTCTGTACCATTCCACTGTACACCAGTTCTCTATGCCAACCCACTCAATGTCACTCTAATCTGCTCTGCACTCTACGCCACTGTAATCTACCATGCACCACTCCACTCTACTCTGATACAATCTACTCTACACCTCTGCACTCAGATGTATTCTACTCAGCGCCACCTCACTCAGCACCACTGCACTCCACTAAAAGTCACTCCACTCTACTCTGTGCCAATCCACTATACTCTGCACAACTGCACTCTACACTGCATCACTTTACCACAAACCAATGAATTCTATGCCAATCTACTCTGCACCACTGCGCTGTATGCCATTGAACCCGTTATTATTGCACTGTATGTCACTCTACTCTACTCCACTGCACTCCATGCTACTGAACCTACTCTGCACCCATCTACTCTATGCCAATGAACTGCATGCCAGTACACTACTACTCTACTCTGCATTGCTTCACTCTACACCATTGCGTTATAGACCAGTCCACTCTAAGCCACTCCAATCTGCTCTGCACCACTGCACTCTCTGTCACTGCACTTTGCACCCCTCTATTCTACTCTGCGCCATTCCACTGTATGTCACTCCGCTCCACTGCAATCTACCCTGAGCCACTTCACTCCACACCTCTCTATTCTATGCCACTGCACTCTACACCACTGCACTCAAGGTCAATGAACTTTGCACCACTGCACTGTATGCCACTATACTCTGCTCTGCAGCACTCTATGCCACTACGCTTTATGCCACTACATGCAATGCCACTGCATGCTACACCTCTCTATTCTACTAAGCACCCCAGTAATCTACGGCACGCTACTCTGCACCACTCTTCTCTACACCACTCTAGTCTACGCAACTGCACCCTACAGTACTCTACTCTGCAAGACTGCAATCTCCAACACTGAACTCAATGCCACTCTACTCTGCATCACTGCATGCTATGCCGCTCTACACAATTGCGCTCTATGGTACTGCACTCTGCACTGCTCTGATCTACTCTGCACCACTGTACCCTAAGCCACTGCTCTCTGCACCACTCTACTCTGTGCCATTCTACTGTACACCACTCAACTCTACGCCACTGTACTCTATGACTCTACTCTGCAAAACTGCACTTTCTGCCACTGAAGTCAACACTGTTCTACTCTGCACCACTGCACTGTATGCCACTGCAAGGTACACCACTCTGCACCATTGAGCTCTATGTCAATGCACTCTACACCACTCTATTCTACTCTATGCCATGCCACTATCCCATACTACCCTAGTCTATGCAACGCCACTTTATAACAATCTACCCCACTTCATGCCACTCTTCCATACTCTACTGCACTGTATTTAACACCCTCTATGCCATTCCATTGTGCTCTACACCGGTGCACGACACTCAGTGCCACTCCACTCTATGACACTCGATGGCATTACTCCACTCTGACACTCTAATCCACTTTACACCACTCTACACTACTCCACTATATGACCTTCCACTCTATGACACTCTATTCTCTCCCCGACACTCCACAACACTTCATTCTACTCAGCTTTAATCCACTTTATGAAACTCCACCCCACACCACTTCATCTTTTAGCCATGCTGAACAGCAGCCACGTTGATGTACAAATTGGCTACACCATATTGGCAAAGCTAATAGATCTTGCATAGGCACTGCCTATTTGCTTTGCCAATGCTTGTTCCTAGAACTGCTGAGCACCAACAAGACCCAGCCCACTTAAAGCCTTGCTGCCAAGTGGTTCAGAGCAGGGAGATGGTCCAGCCTGTAATGCCATAAGGTTCAAAGTGCGTATGATGTCACTACCACTGCTGCACTAGGTATTTCTATGAATCAGGTTCCATGGAGAATCTCTGCCCAATTCTAGCATTTATTTTGTAGTCGCATTCTTCCCATGGTCTACCAAGTTCAATGTGTTGATCAGCCTTAGTCATACGGCAGAGGAGAGACTGAATCAACAGCTTAGAATAACACTGCCTGGGCCAAGCGTCTGGCAGCAGCAGACTGGCTGTAAACCTGTAAGTGCTTCTCCCCCCGTGACTTGAGTCTGAGGAACGACCCCCTGGGGAGCTGCCCAAGTGTTCCCATCAGGAGAGCCCCTGCTCGTGGCAGCCTGCTCCTCTCAGCCTCACGAGCCCTTAATGGGCACGAGCCTGAGGCTGCCCCAGACGCCTAATTGTTGAGAAGTATGTGTGCAGCACCAGTGGAATGTGCCAGCCTGTCACGGATGAACCAAGCTGACCTACAGAGGGGTGCCCTGAAGGCCCCATGGGTTGGGCCAGACTCTCTGATGGGCATGTGAGCCACCGTAAAGTGACACGTTTCTTTAAGGAACTAATCGCTGCTTCGTCTGTTAACGCCACTCTGGGAGGGGGACTTGGGGTCCAGACAGATGATATCACTTCTACATTTCATGGTAATAATAAGGCATTTTGAGAATGAATTATTATCGTATTTATAAAGTACGCCCCTATCCCAAGGACGAATGACCTCTTGCGCTGAACTGAGCGGATTGCGTGGCTTTGACTTTAGGAGGACATAGATTTTGGTTGTTTTTTTTCGAGTTCAGCTAATCTTTGTCGCAGTATGATTTATGGAACTGCTTTGATGTTTTTTTTTTTGGTTGTGTGCCTTGTCCAGTTTGGGGCGAGCCCTGGCTATGTCCTTAATTTTTGTCTATTTTTTAATTATATTTATTAAGTTTTAGCATATATGAGATTATGTAGTACAGAAGTTATGTCCCAAGAAGGATACATGACCACATCGAGTAACAAAAAAAGGGCGTTGCGTAGTCATGTGTATGAATATGGCACAGAAATGCAAAAGATCAGAGATCAATATTCAACAATTAGTAATCCTAATCTATGCTTCTCGAGGTCAGACATGAAGAGGATTCAAAAATTGTATCTGCGCTCTCAGCAAGATAAGATGAAAACTGGATGTACAGCCTCATACATTAATATGTCATCAGCCATCACAACTACCTATTCTGATCCTATCCAGTATGTAAGAACCATATGCAAATACGTATCAACATTAACAAATCTCAAAATGGGGGATTGGGTATTCTGAAAAGTCTCATTTTGATCATTCAGTTTGCAAATCGAATGTTCATGTAGTGCAATTGTCACCTTAGCTTCAGGCTACCCCTCTAATGTAGGGGGGTGGCAGGTTTCTAATGTCTTAAGATTCAGACTTGAGCCAGAGCGTGTTCTTGCTTTTTTTATACAAAGACATCACCATTGTAGCAGGCAGTGTCAAACTGGCCTATAAGGCAACCTGGCAGAACCAGATGGGTTGGCCTGCAAGGTCAGTGTGCGGGCCATTTTTTCGTCTGGTTCTGGACCTGATGATCTGCTGAACTGATTTTTATTGTTGACTTCTATCCTATTAGCTCAAATATTGCCTATAGAAAACACAAATGCATGCCATACTTTGCAAAACACTATAGGCCCATATTTATACTTTTTTTGCGCCGCATTTGCGTTACTTTTTGATGCAAAAGTGACGCAAACTTGCAAAATACAATTGTATTTTGTAACTTTGCGCCGTTTTTGCGTTAAAAAGTGGCGCAAATGCGGCGCAAAAAAAAGTATAAATATGGGCCTATAAATCATGTCTTCACAAGTTCAACATTTCCCTCACTTGTGACACTTCTTTTTCCGTTTTGTCTTGATTATTCGCTAATAGGTACCACCTTTATTTTCATGCCTCAGCCTATTTTGTGTCCCAGTCCGACCCCAATTGGAGAATGCTCTTAGGAAAAATGCAGGGCATGCTGGGACCTCGCTGGGACTAGTGAGCCAGGTGGTGTGGCACCGGGGCAAGGAGGGCTTAATGTCCTACTGCACCCCAATTATGGCTAGCCTTTACTACCCTCCAGCGGACCTGATGGCATATTTTCCTTGTATGCATTAGGGCCAAGCTCTTTCCTTGCTCAACTATCCCATGGCCCATGAGTCACAGCAAGGCCACTTAACCCATCTCACCACTGTCGGCTGCCATCAGCTCTTGGATAAGCTCTAGATCCCAGTCCCGGCTGAAATTGCTTACGCTCATTCACCACTGGCTGAAACTCACCAGATATTGAGGCCATCGACTCGAGTTCTCAATATCTCATACTTCACTTTCAGTGTATATGCAAACATAGATAAGGTCATGCCCAGAGACCAATGACACTTGATGGCAGATGCTGCTTAATGCCCAGCTTTTGGAAACTAGAGCTGAATAAAGGTTTAGAAGTTTGCCTCCTGAATAATATACTTTCTCCTCTTCCAGGGACAAGGAGGGACTAGCTTTCTAGGGATGTGTACACAAGCTGAATCATAGCAGAGAGCGTACTGTGGAAGGGTTTCTTGGTAGCCAATTTTAGGCCAAAATTAGGACGAAAATATTGGAAAGGCATTTGTAGAAACAAGCCACTGATCACAAGAACTAATTCCCCTTCTTTAGGTCAAACGGAATTCGGAATCTACCGAAATCTTCAAGACCTTAGTAACATGGTAAGGTAGCAATTGAGTTTGAACAAATTCTGATTTCGTTTGAAAGAGTCTCTCTTTTGTCTCCAATACAATTCCACGAAGTCTTGATGAAGGCTGAAGATGTAGGAGCAATTTCTAAACCAATTGTCTAACTAAATGATCACAGGACTGTGGTGGATGCTGCAGATTCCTTTATTTCAGCTCCAAGGGCTGCTACATCACAACAGCATTGCCCTAGTTTCTTCCCTGGCTTTCACCCGTGGACATTTTTTGTAATTATTGGACTCAAATAGAATAAAAGCCTAACTAGCTGGGCTTCCCTCACTGTATGCCCTTCTTGGATAATTGGCCAATATGGTCCTACCCTTGACCAAATTGTACAAATTGGCAAGTATCTTGCTACCACAGTAACAGCTTCCTCTTTAACTATTTTACCACCAACATAAAAAACTAGTGCATTTCTTGAATATGTAGACCGCAACCTTTTTGCCTGAAATGTGATATAAATAAGTGTTTTAGTGCACAGCATAATTTACTATTTTAATGAGCGTTGGTGGTAAAACCGCAACCAAAATTATATGCCTGTTCACCACAATTCCCACCATAAATTAATATCTCTATTATAAGTCAACAGTTTTAATATGGATAGTAAATCTTTCACTTTTTCTAGTTACTTTCATTTAAAATTCTGATTAAGGAAAATCAACTGAATCAGTACAGTTAGCAGCGTTTTAGTGTTTGGTAATCATAATATTAAAACATGCTGTGTCAACAGGGCCACATGCAGAGCCATTTAAAATTGCGTTAAAAGTTCATTACTAACCCAAAACACACACTGTAGTCTCGCCAAAATGGTAAGCAATTCTTTTATCGAAACAAGTCAAAATATTGCCTGTGTTTGTGGAACAATGGGACAGCAAACAAATATATGTGACAAATGTACGTGTGCGGTCTCCATTGATAACATTTCATCTAGGACAATCATATGTAACATAATTAGACATATTGATGATTTTCAGAGTATAATATCTCTGTTAATTAGGTAGGAAATATATATCTATATCCGATGCATGGAACATAATACAAATTAAGTGAAATTACTGCAGCCTATAAATCTCCCTCTATTGATATGCCTCCTTAATCCACATACCTTCATGTTCCATGTTCTGTCCTAATTTATCAAACTGTATTTCCTGTTAAAATTGAGAAACAATGTGAGATACATATTCTGAAGAATTATTTTTATTGGATAAATATAGAAATGCGGCAGCTCAACCATCAAAACATCAAATTGTACTGTGAAAAGATCTGTTTCAACTGAGAATACATAAACATAATGCATGGCTGACCTGTTACAGTGTTTTTGAAATTTTTAAGGTTGCATTTTGCTTAATATTAAATAATAGTTTAATTAAGATGAGATTTTCAAAACAGGAACGTTTGAATTTACCCAAATGACAGAATATTTGGCAAACTGTGGATAGCCCAGATAACTCTGCAGATTTAACAATTTAACCCCTTCGCTGCCAGGCCTTTTCCCCCTCCTGTGCCAGGCCTTTTTTTGCCTATTTGGAAAAGTTCTCGCTTCGGCCCTCATAACTTGTTGTCCACATAAGCTACCCACGCCAAATTGGGGTCATTTTTTTCGAATCTCCTAGGGATTCTAGAGGTACCCAGACTTTGTGGGTTCCCCTGAAGGAGGCCAAGAAATTAGCCAAAATGCAGTGAAAATGTAGTTTTTTTCAAAAAAATGGGAAAAAGGGGCTGTAGAAGAAGGCTTGTGGTTTTTTCCCTGAAAAAAGCATCAACAAAGGGTTTGCTGTGCTAAAATCACCAGCTTCCCACCTTTCAGGAACAGGCACACTTGAATCAGAAAACCCAATTTTTCAACACAAGTTTGGCATTTTACTGGGACATACCCCATTTTTATGATTTTTTGTGCTTTCAGCCTCCTTCCAATCCGTGACAGACATGGGTGTGAAACCAATGCTGGATCCCAGAAACTTAAACATTTCTGAAAACTAGACAACATTCTGAATTCAGCAAGGGGTAATTTGTGTAGACCCTACAAGGGTTTCCTACAGAAAATAACTGAAAAAAAATAATATTTAAATTGAGGTAAAAAAACAGCAATTTTTCTCTACGTTTTACTCTGTAACTTCTTCCTGCAATGTCAGATTTTTGAAAGCAATATACCGTTACGTCTGCTGGGCTCTTCTGGTTGCGTGGATATAGAGGGCTTGTATTTTCATCAAGAACGCTAGGTACCCATAGCCAATAAATGATCTGCACCCTGCAGTGGGTTTTCATTCTATACCGAGTATACAGCAATTCATTTGCTGAAATATAAAGAGTGAAAAATAGCTATCAAGAAAACTTTTGTATTTCCAAAATGAGCACAAGATAAGGTGTTGAGGCGCAGTGGTTATTTGCACATCTCTGAATTCCGGGGTGCCCATAATATTTGAGGGCATTTCTCAAATAGATGTCTTTTTTACACACTCTCTTATATTTGGAAGGAAAAAATGTAGAGAAAGACAAGGGGCAATAACACTTGTTTTGCTATTCTATGTTCCCCCAAGTCTCCCAATAAAAATGATACCTCACTTGTGTGGGTAGGTGTAGCGCCCGCGACAGGAAATGCCCCAAAACACAACGTGGACACATCCCATTTTTTGATAGAAAACAGAGGTGTTTTTTGCAAAGTGTGTACCTGTAGATTTTGGCATCTAGCTCAGCCGGCACCTAGGGAAACCTACCGAACCTGTGCATTTTTTAAAACTAGAGACCAAGGGGAATCCAAGATGGGGTGACTTGTGGGGCTCTGACCAGGTTCTGTTACCCAGAATCCTTTGCAAACCCCAAAATTTGGCTAAAAAACACGTTTTCCTCACATTTTGGTGACAGAAAGTTCTGCAATCTGAGAGGAGCCACAAATGTCCTTCCACCCAGCGTTCCCCCAAGTCTCCCGATAAAAATGATACCTCACTTGTGTGGGTAGGCCTAGCGCCCGCAACAGGAAATGCCCCAAAACACAACGTGGACACATCACATTTTTTGGCAGAAAACAGAGGTGTTTTTTGCAAAGTGCCTTCCTGTAGATTTTGGCCTCTAGCTCAGCTGGCACCTAGGGAAAACTACCAAACCTGTGCATTTTTCAAAACTAGAGACCTAGGGGAATTCAAGATGGGGTGACTTGTGGGGCTCTGACCAGGTTCTGTTACCCAGAATCCTTTGCAAACCTCAAAATTTTGCTAAAAAAACATATTTTCCTCACATTTCGGTGGCAAAAAGTTCTGTAATCTGAGAGGAGCCTCACATTTCCTTCCACCCAGCGTTCCCCAACGTCTCCCGATAAAAATGATACCTCACTTGTGTGGGTAGGCCTAGCGCCCACAAAAGGAAATGGCCCAAAACACAACGTGGACACATCACATTTTTTCACAGAAAACAGGTGTTTTTTACAAAGTGCCTACCTGTGGATTTCGGTCTCTAGCTCAGCTTCATGGGGGGCAGAAATGGCCTAAAATGAATATGCTCCCCAAGCCCCTCCGGGAGCGAACCTTGCCTACGGGGTCGCTCCCCTTGTGTGACATTGGCATAAAAAAAAAGATCCCCGGTGCCTAGTTGTTTCTGCCCCCTTGGAGGCAGCTTGACCTAAAATCGCCTGATCTGCCACCAAGTGGGCCGAAATGGTCTAAATGCAATTTGCCCCCCAGGGGAGCAACCCTTGCCTAATGGGTTGCTGCCCATCTCTAAAAAGGCAAACACATTTTTTTTGCTCCCCATCTCCAAAAAGCAAAAAAACTAAAATTGTTTTTTAGCCCTGGCGCCTAGAGGTTTCTGCCTCCCCTGGGGGCAGATCGGCCTAATAACAATAGGCCGATCTGCCCCCGGGGGGGCAGAAATGGCCTAAAATAAATTTGACACCCACCCCCCAATGCCCCCCCCGTGGAACGACCCTTGCCTACGGGGTCGCTCCCCCTGCGTGACATTGGCGCAAAAAAAAAATCCCTGGTGACAAGAGGTTTCTGCCCCCCGTGGGCAGATAGGCCTAATAACAATAGGCCGATCTGCCCACAGGGGGGGCAGAAATGGCCTAAAATAGATTTGCCACCCACCCCCATAACCTTTCCCTATGGGGTCGCTCCCCTTGCGTGACATTGGCGCAAAAACAAAGTCCCCTGTGCCTAGTGGTTTTCTGCCCCAAGCCTAAAATCGGCAAAAAAAAAAATCGATCTACCCCCAAGGGGGGCAGAAATGGTCTAAATACAATTTCCCCCCTAGGGGAGCGACCCTTGCCTAATGGGTCACTACCCATCTCTAAAAAACAAACAAACACAAAAAAACACAAAAAAGTGCCCTGGCACCCAGTGGTTTCAGATCGGCCTAATAACAATAGGCCAATCTGCCCCCGGGGGGGCTGAAATGGCCTAAAATAAATTTGCCACCCAACCCCCCCCCCCCCGGGAGCGACCCTTGCCTACGGGGTCGCTCCGCTTGCGTGACATTGGCGCAAAAAATAAATCCCCGGTGCATAGTGGTTGCTGCCCTCCTTGGGGGCAGATTGACCTAAAATCAGCCGATCTGCACTCAAGGGGGGCAGAAATGGTCTAAATACAATTTTCCCCCCAGGGGAGTGACCCTTGCCTAATGGGTCGCTCCCCATCTCGAAAAAAACAAACTAACAAAAAAAACACAAAAAAAACATTAGCCCTAGCGCCTAGAGGTTTCTGCCCCCCCTTGGGGCAGATCGACCTAAAAACAATAGGCCGATCTGCCCCCGGGGGGCAGAAATGGGCTAAAATAAATGTACCCCCCCAAGCCCCTCCGGGAGCGACCCTTGCCTACGGGGTCGCTCCTCTTGAATGACATTGGCACAAAAAAAAAATCCCCGGTGCCTAGTGGTTTCTGCCCCCCTTTGGGGCAGATTGACCTAAAATCGGCCGATCTGCACCCAAGGGGGGCAGAAATGGTCTAAATACAATTTGCACCCCCCCCAGGGGAGCAACCCTTGCCTAACGGGTTGCTCCCCATCTCCAAAAAAAAAAAAAAAAAAAAAAACACAAAATATTTTTTTAGCCCTGGCGCCTAGAGGTATGTGCCCCCCATGGGGGCAGTTCGGCCTAATAACAATAGGCCGATTTGCACCCCAGGGGGGCAGAAATGGCCTAAAATAAATTTACCTGCCCAAGCCCCTCCGGGAGCGACCCTTGCCTACGGGGTCGCTCCCCTTGCGTGACATTGGGGCAAACAAAAAAATCCCCGGTGCCTAGAGGTTTCTGCCCCCCTTGGAGGCAGATTGACCTAAAATCGGCCAATCTGCACCCAAGGGGGCAGAAATGGTATAAATACAATTTTCCCCCCCCCCCCAGGGGAGCAACCCTTGCCTAACGGGTTGCTCCCCATCTCCAAAAAAACAAGCAAACAAAAAAATCACACAAAATATTTGTTTAGCCCTGGCGCCTAGAGGTATGTGCCCCCCCATGGGGGCAGTTCGGCCTAATAACAATAGGCCGATCTGCCCCCCAGGGGGGCAGAAATGGCCTAAAATAAATTTACCTGCCCAAGCCCCTCTGGGAGCGACCCTTGCCTACGGGGTCGCTCCCCTTGCGTGACATTGGCGCAAACAAAAAAATCCCGGGTGCCTAGTGGTTTCTGCCCCCCTTGGGGGCAGATTGACCTAAAATCGGCCAATCTGCACCCAAGGGGGCAGAAATGGTATAAATACAATTTGCCCCCCCCCCGGGGAGCAACCCTTGCCTAACGGGTTGCTCCCCATCTCCAAAAAAACAAGCAAACAAAAAAAAAACACAATTTTTTTTTTAGCCCTGGCGCCTAGAGGTATGTGCCCCCCATGGGGGCAGTTCGGCCTAATAACAATAGGCAGAAATAGACTAAAAGAAATTTGCCTCCCCACCCCCCCAAGCCCCTCCGGGAGTGACCCTTGCCTACGAGGTCGCTCCCCTTGCGTGACATTGGCTCAAAAAAAAATCCCCGGTGCCTAGTGGTTTCTGCCCCCGTTGGGGGCAGATTGACCTAAAATAGGCCAATCAGCTCCCAAGGGGGGCAGAAATGGCCTAAAATAAATTTGCCCCCCCACCTGTCCAACCCCCCCCGGGAACGACCCTTGCCTACGGGGTCGCTCTCCTTGCGTGATATTGGCGCAAAAAAAAAAATCCCCGGTGCCTAGTGGTTTCTGCCACCCTTGGGGGCAGATTGACCTAAAATCGGCCGATCTGCCACCAAGGGGGGCAGAAATGGTCTAAATGCAATTTGCCCCCCAGGGGAGCGACCCTTGCCTAATGGGTCGCTGACCATCTCTAAAAAAACAAACAAACAAAAAAAAAAACACAAAAAAAAAATTGCCCTGGCGCCTAGAGGTTTCTGCCCCCCCTGGGGGCAGATCGGCCTAATAACAATAGGCCGATCTGCCCCCGGGGGGGCACAAATGGCCTAAAATAAATTTGCCCCCCCACCCTCCCCGGCCCCTCCAGAAGCGACCCTTGCCTACGGGGTCGCTCCCCTTGCGTGACATTGGCGCAAAAAGAAAGATCCCCAGTGCCTAGTGGTTTCTGCCCCCGTTGGGGGCAGATTGACCTAAAATCGGCCGATCTGCCCCCAAAGGCGGCAGAAATGGCCTAAATACAATTTGCCCCTCCAGGGGAGCGACCCTTGCCTAAGAGGTCGCTCACCATCTGTAAAACAACAACAACAAAAAAATCCCCGGTGCCTAGTGGTTTCTGCCCCCTTGGGGGCAGATTGGCCTAATTAAAATAGGCTGATCTGCCCTCCAGGGGGGCAGAAATGGCCTAAAATAAATTTGCCCCCCCAGGGGAACGACCCTTGCCTAAGGGGTCGCTCCCCTTGCGTGAAATTCACAAAGAAAAAAAAAAACTCCCTGGTGTCTAGTGGTTTCTGTCCCCCTTGGGGGCAGATTGGCCTCATAAAAATAGGCCAATCTGCCCCCAAGGGGGGCAGAAATGGCCTAAATGTAATTTGCCCCCTAGGGGAGCGACCCTTGCCTAAGGGGTCGCTCCCCACCTCTACAAAACAAAAAAATAAAAAAAATAAAAATTATCCCTGGTGCCTAGAGGTTTCTGCCCCCCCTGGGGGCAGATCGGCCTAATAATAAGCCGACCTGCCCCCAGGGGGGGCAGAAAATGCCCCCCCTGGGAGCGACCCTTGCCCAAGGGGTCGCTCCCTTATGCCAATTTCCACTTTCAAAATAAATCCCTAGTGTCTAGTGGGCGTTTCAAAAGCCGGATTGCTTTACAATCCGGCTTTTGAAGCACTAAGAGAGACTTCAAAGGGAATGATCGGAAGAGAAATGCTTTGCATTTCTCTTCCGAGCGCGCTGGAAGCTGAGCTGCCAGCGCGAAGGAGGAGGCCTCTGTGACAATCAGCGTGCGAGGCGCACTGATGTCACAGTGGGGGGTGGGGGGGTCGGGTGAAGGGGAAGGGTCTAAATGCAATTTGCCCCCCAGGGGAGAGACCCTTGCCTAATGGGTCGCTGCCTATCTCTAAAAAAACAAACAAACAAAAAAAAAAACACAAAAAAAAAATTGCCCTGGCGCCTAGAGGTTTCTGCCCCCCCTGGGGGCAGATCGGCCTAATAACAATAGGCCCTGTGTGGTCCATAAGTGGGCTGCAGTGCGTGCGCTGTGAGCTCCGCTGGCAGAGCTAGCTGAGTTTTGGGGTGAACTCCACGCAGTGCCAAAAACTCCATTAACTTCACCAGCCGAGCGGAGCTCGCCGCCCACTCCTAATCCAAACATTGAGAACTAAATATCCCCAATATTTGGCCCCTGCCCTCAAATCCACTTCTTCATAGTAAGATTAAGGGGGTGATTCCTACCCTTGCGGTCGGTGATAAAGCGGCGGCCAACCCGCCAACAGGCAGGCGGTCAAAAAAATGGTATTCTGACCCTGGCGGGAACCGCCAACACAGCCCGCCACTTTAACACTCCGACCGCCACGGCGGGACAGACAAACAGCGTGGCGGTCACCGCCAACAGGCATGCGGCAGACAATGTACCGCCCACCCTATCACAACTCACCAATCCGCCACCTTTTCCGGGGCGGGAGCCCCGCCGATAAAAACACGGCGGAAACAGACTACGAACGGGAAAACGCTCACCTCTATACACTCCACGAGGAATCTGGACAGCATGGAACCCGAATTGAACATCCTACCAGCTATTGTCTACCTGCTCATCTACCACGAGTACGAACGCCGGCACAGACGACAACGGTGAGTACTGCACCTACGACACAGGGGAGGGGGGAGGAGGAAAGGTTACGGGCACACACATATGCGACACACCCCCCCAACTATCCACACACCAATGCAGAGCAACAAGTCACAGTGACACCCCCCCAAACCCCTCGGAAAAATGCAAAGACATAATTAAATTGAGATTTTAAATTTATGTATAAAATAGGTTCATTTAAGTCATGTTGAATTAGCAATATGAAATATAAAAAATAAAGAATGAACATTGCGAAATCTATAAACATAGGCAATAAGTCCTGCACAGTCAGTTAAATTTCCATTGTCCGTGGGCCAATGTGTACTAACACATGGGCAAAGCCCACACAGGAGACCGGATACCATTGGAGAGAACACTGCAGGGGCATCAGATGATAAAACTACAGGCACCTCAGGGGGAAGGGGGGGCACCTCAGCCACAGGAGTCCACGACGCCAGATCCACGAGGGGCCTCCATGCCCACCGTACCATCCTGGGGAGTGCAAAGCCACAGTCTCTCAAGTCTCTACAGTGGGAGTGTTGCCCACTGTGCCATCCTGGGGAGTGCAAAGCCACAGTCTCTCAAGTCTCTACAGTGGGAGGGTTGCCCACTGTGCCATCCTGGGGAGTGCAAAGCCACAGTCCATCAGATGGATAACCGACTCCACTGGTATTGGAGGAGGCATGGTGCCCAGAGTGCTGTGTGAACACCAGCTCGACACAGAACCGGCACTGTCAATGGGCCAGCGGTGCTTGAGACGGCGGGGCCCAGCGGAGTGGTGCTTGACAGGAAGGGCCCAGCGGAGCGGTGCTTGAGATGAAGGGCCCAGCGGAGCGGTGCTTGAGACGGCGGGGCCCAGCGGAGTGGTGCTTGACAGGAAGGGCCCAGCGGAGCGGTGCTTGAGACGGCGGGGCCCAGCGGAGCGGTGCTTGACAGGAAGGGCCCAGCGGAGCGGTGCTTGAGATGAAGGGCCCAGCGGAGCGGTGCTTGAGACGGCGGGGCCCAGCGGAGCGGTGCTTGACAGGAAGGGCCCAGCGGAGCGGTGCTTGAGATGAAGGGCCCAGCGGAGCGGTGCTTGACAGGAAGGGCCCAGCGGAGCGGTGCTTGACAGGAAGGGCCCAGCGGAGCGGTGCTTGAGATGAAGGGCCCAGCGGAGCGGTGCTTGAGACGGCGGGGCCCAGTGGAGCGGTGCTTGACAGGAAGGGCCCAGCGGAGCGGTGCTTGAGATGAAGGGCCCAGCGGAGCGGTGCTTGAGACGGCGGGGCCCAGCGGAGCGGTGCTGGACAGGAAGGGCCCAGCGGAGCGGTGCTTGAGATGAAGGGCCCAGCGGAGCGGTGCTTGACAGGAAGGGCCCAGCGGAGCGGTGCTTGACAGGAAGGGCCCAGCGGAGCGGTGCTTGAGATGAAGGGCCCAGCGGAGCGGTGCATGAGACGGCGGGGCCCTGTTCAGCGGTGCCTGTCTTGGCGGGGCCCTGTTCAGCGGTGCCTTTTTACGGCGGGGCCCTGTTCAGAGGTGCCTGTCTTGGCGTGGCCCTGTTCAGCGGTGCCTTTTCATGGAGGGCCCTGTTCAGCAGTGCCTGTCTTGGCGGGGCCCTGTTCAGCGGTGCCTTTTCACGGCGGGCCCTGTTCAGCGGTGCCTGTCTTGGCGGGGCCCTGTTCAGCGGTGCCTTTTCACGGCGGGGCCCTGTTCAGCGGTGCCTGTCCTATCTTTCTAGGGAGCCAGACCTGGCCAAGACTCTCCGCTTAGTCGCCCTCCGACCTTGCGGTTGCTGGCCCCTCCTGTGATGGAGTCTTGGGCCCGTGCCGGTATGGGGCTGGTGGGGCCCTCCTGGTCCGCTCGCCTGCTGGCTGACTTCTCCGCCCTGCTGCCCTTGCCCTCCTTCGATGAAGCTCTCTGGCCCTTGCCTCCCTTTGATGTTGTGGCAGGTGACGGGCCAAGGCTACGGTCCTTGGTGGCAGCCGTCTCAGCCTTCTCGCGCCGGCCCTTAGTTTTTCTGGTTCTCTTCCCAGGGTGTGGGCTGGCTGTCCCCTTGCTGCTGGCCGATGTTCCTGCCCTAGTAAAAGGTGGACTCCAATACCCGTGCACTATGGTCATACTTGATGCAGGGCTGGTGGTGGCTGAGGTGCTCTTAGGACTCTTACCAGATGGAGGGGGTAGGTCAGGTGAATCAAAGAGGTTAAGTTTTGAGAGGAAAAGTTTTTTAGGAGCAAAGGGAAGGGTAGGGGCAGTGGGAATGGGAGTGGAGGAAGAGGATGTGGTTGTAGGAGAGTCAAGTGTGCTGTCTTTGGGTGCAGGTGCTTGTGACGGATGCTGTCGTGAGGTGGATGGCTGTTGGGTGGGTGGCTGCCTGCGTTTGTGTGGTTTGGAAGAGGGGGTGACAGACACACTGGGAGAGGACACAGGGGACGTGTAAATGGCAGTGGGGGTGGTGACTGCACGTGTGCGGACTGTACTGGAGGGTGTGCTGGTGATGAAGTACTGGCTGATGGTGGTGTGCATGCAGGTGTGAGTGGAGACGTCACAGGGAGGGAGGAGGGAGACGAAGAGGAGGGGGACACAGAGGTGGTAGTGAGTGTTGGCATGTCTGCATCTGGATATTGTTTGGGTGAATGCTTGTGGGATCTGTGGTGCTTACGTCTGGATGAGCTGCCCTAGGGTGTTGAGGTGTGTGCAGGCTGATCTGATGGTGTGGATGGGATAGGCAGAGGAACAGGAGACTGGGACTGGGTGGAGGCAGTTAGAAGAGGGAGGCTGGAAACAGGGACAATGGCTGCCGTCAGTGCTGAGGCCAGAGCGTTGAACGATCGCTGATGGGCAGCCTGACCCGAATGAATGCCCTCCAGGTATGCATTGCTCCGATGCACCTCCCTTTCTACACCCTGGATGGCATTCAAAAGGGTAGACTGCCCAACAATGATGGTCTGGAGGAGGTCAATGACCTCCTCACTGAGGGCAGCAGGGGTAACTGGGGCAGGGCCTGAGGTGCCTGGGGCGAAGGAGATGCCCGCCTTCCTGGGCGAGCGGGCACGGAGCGTAGGCTGAGGGGCTGCTGGGAGTGCGGGGCTGGTGCGCTGGGTGGCGGCTGTACCTGTTGTGGCGGTGGGCACGGATGTTGCCGCCACCGCAAGGGAGCTCCCTTCCGAGGACGTGTCGGTGTCGCTGACGTCTCCACGGGTCCCCGTGGTGGAGCTCCCCTCGCCCTCCGTCTCACTGGTGTACTCGGAGTCTGTTGCATGGCCCTCCGGGGCCATGTGAGTTGCAGCTCCCTCATGCTCCGATGCCAATTCTCCTCCGCCTGATGATGCTAATGCACACATGCACAGGAAGAAAAAGAAAATGGGTGGGGGGAGAAATAAAGACAGGTTGAGTGCATGCATTGGCAACACCGTTGTCGGAGAAGACAGACACAGAAGCCCCCTGCACTACGCCGCGCAATCGGGGTACACTACTCAGTACTTGTGACTAGGCCTACAGGTCTATGGACAACATATGCACACATGGGTGATGCAGGACCATGGATAGCTGTACTTGGCACCCTACAGAGGTGGGGGGCGGGGGCACAGGGCCATGCCTAACGGAGGGGACTAGCCTACAGAAAGCGCCCTGGCCTAGAATTACCCACAGCCCTCCTCCCCAACCCAGACACCTCCACTGCGCGCAAAGATATCAGAATGTGCTGATACTCACCCCCTTGTGTCTGCTGTGATGTCCTCACGCGCCCATCCAAATCGGGGTAGGCCACCGCCAGGATCCGGGACATCAGGGGGGTCAAGGTACGACTGGCACCCCTCCTACGTTGGGAGGCCATCCCCAGCAGAGACTCGGCAGTCTTCCTGGTCCCGCGGCGGATGTCCTCCCACCTCTTTCGGCAGTGGGTGCCCCGTCTGTTGTGGACCCCCAGGGCCCGGACGTCCTTGGCGATGGCACGCCAAATGTCGATCTTCTGATGGGCGCTGACCTATTTGACATGTACAGGGTGGGAAAGGAAATATCATCACTTTTCTGCATGGTAGATGTGAGTGGCCCCCCCTCCCCAACCTTGCCATGTGGCACATGTTCTCATCTGTTGTGCGTTGCACTCCTCATTCGCTCCCCTCCCCACCATCTTACATCCACCCCACTCAACACAGGCATAGCCCATTTAACGTGCACCCAGTGTACTTACCTGTTGGTCTGGAGGACCGTAGAGTAGCGCATACTGGGAGAGGACCCCATCAACAAGTTTCTCCAACTCTTCTGAAGTGAAGGCAGAGGCCCTTTCCCCAGTCGCAGCATCCATTGTATCTCCCAGACCGAGGTCACAGCAGCACTTGCAGTATAGGTCCTCTCCTGTGGATGATCAGGTCTCGAGTGATTAATCAGATAGAAAATGGCGGTCACGCCCGCGGCGGTGCGTACCGCGACCGCCGGCGCACATCGTCATTGGCTCCTGAAACCCATAGGGTGCCATGTTAACCAATGCGGCTTCGCACCGCCGTCTTCGACCGCCTAACACCACGGTGTGCCACGCCAGCGCATTGACCTCACATCCCATTGTCACACTTCACAGGTCAGGCAGCCGCCATTTCAAAGGCCCACATGGCTTAATTTCTACTGCGTCACACAGGCCTAGGCCGTGCATTGCCACTCATACACGCCTTTCACTGCATTGCGATTCATTTACTGTGCAAGCTGTGGGAACGAACCTGTGGTTTGCTTGACTTTCTGCTCCATGTTGTCCTTCCTAGGCACCATCCGCTGGGACTTGCGAGGAGAAGGATGAATCCTGCCGTGTACCGACCGCTGGTGGACCTGTCGACAATGGAAGAACGACATATTATACTTCGATACAGACTTGACAGAGCCACTATACATGAACTGTGTGCCCAGCTGGAGCCAGACCTGATGTCCCCCATCCGGCAACCCACAGGGATTCCCCCTCTGGTGCAGGTTCTGTCAGTACTCCATTTTTTAGCAAGTGGGTCTTTTCAGACAACAGTGGCCATGTCATCAGGGATGTCTCAGCCTATGTTTTCTAAGGTTTTGTCCAGAGTGTTGTCTGCCCTGATGAAATACATGCGGAGCTACATTGTTTTCCCTGAGGAGGATGATTTGCCTACAGTGAAGGGTGATTTCTATGCCCTTGGACATATCCCAAACATCATTGGTGCCATTGATGGGACACATGTGGCTTTGGTTCCCCCCAAAGACAGTGAGCAGGTGTACAGAAACAGAAAAAGTTATCATTCGATGAATGTCCAGGTGGTCTGTTTGGCTGACCAGTACATCTCCCATGTAAATGCCAAGTTCCCTGGGTCAGTGCATGACGCGTATATCATGCGAAATAGCAGCATCCCGTATGTGATGGAACAGCTACAGAGACACCGTGTGTGGCTAATAGGTGACTCTGGTTACCCCAACCTGTCGTGGCTACTGACCCCAGTGAGGAATCCCAGGACCAGGCCAGAGGAACGGTACAATGAGGCCCATGGGCGTTCTAGGAGGGTGATAGAGCGGACCTTCGGCCTCCTGAAGGCCAGGTTTAGGTGCCTGCATATGACAGGTGGATCCCTAATGTACTCACCAAAGAAGGTGTGCCAGATCATCGTGGCCTGCTGTATGCTTCACAATCTTGCTTTGCGACGCCAGGTGCCTTTTGTGCAGGAGGATGGTCCAGATGGTGGTGTTGTAGCAGCTGTGGAGCCTGTGGAGAGTAAAGAGGAGGAAGACGACGGGGACGACACAGACAACAGGGATACAGTCATACAACAATATTTTCAGTAGCACACAGGTAAGAATCGCCCACGCCATTTCACATTTACTTCAGGCCTCCTGCGTCTCTACTTTCTGTGTTTCCCCTCATTTCCTTTTAACTGAATTGTGACTTTCCCTTCCCTTTTCAGAGCTGTATGACCAACTGCGTGACTTCTGCTTTGTTTGCCCATGGACTACAGCTTCTTGTCATTGGTATGTTGTCATCACAATGTTACAGAACATAATTGCACCGTTATGTGTAATACATATTTGAAAAATACAAGCAGACTCCTGTTATTGTAGGTGCAATAAGTGATTTATTTCAAGTGCTACATATAGGTACATGATAGTAAAACGGTGATGGGTGGGGGTGGAGTAATGTCCATGGCAGAGTCCAGTTCTCAGTTTCACAGGTGCATTGTCCATATGCCTGTGGAAGGATGGAGCAGGGGCAGTTTAAGGTTGGACAGGGTGACAATGTGGGACAGTGGGATGACATCAGGGGGTATCTTATGCTGGCGGGGGTCTTGCAATCCTACTCTGTCTTCTTGTGTGATCTCAGGCTCCGCTTGCGGGGTGGTTGTTCTTCAGCAGGAGGTGGGGTTCTGGTGGCCTGTCGTTGTGTGGGGGCCTCCTGTCCACTAGCGCCGGCGGACGTGGTAGGCTGTTCGTGGTCCAGGCTAGTGACAGGGGCCCTTTGGGGTGCCACATGGTCCCGCAATGTGGTGACTATCTGGTTAAGGGCCAGGACTATGGTCCCCATTGCGGTACCAATGTTCGTCAGTTCCTCTCTGAACCCCATGTACCGTTCTTCCTGCTGTGCCTGTATCTCCTGGAACCTGGCCAGTACCGTCGCCATCGTCTTCTGGGAGTGGTGGTATGCTCCCATGATGGTGGTGAGGGCCTCTTGGAGAGTGGGTTCCCTGGGCCTGTCCCCCCCTGTCGCACAGCAGCCCTCCCAGTTCCCCTGTTTCCCTGGGCCTCTGTCCCCTGGACGGTGTGCCCACTACCACTGCCCCCAGGTCCCTGTGGTTGTTGGGGTCGTGGGTCAACCTGGGTGCCCTGTAGTGGCGGACACACCGCTGATTGACGTGTCCTGGAGACAGAAGCATGGGCCCGCTGGGTGGGAGCTGTGCTGGTGTTCCCAGAGGGGGTTAGGTCTGCTGTGGCCTGTGGCTGTGTGTGGGGAACCGACTGTCCAGAGGTCCCCGATGATCCGGGCTGGTCATCTGGGTCCAGGGAGACAGAGCTGCTGTCATCGCTGGGGGTGGGATGGACATCTCTGTACCCTCCGTGGCGGTGTGGTGGCGGTCGGGTCCTGCAGGGGTATAAGGGTATGGTTATAGCTTCTGTGTGTGGCATTTCGTGTGATGGGTGGGTGTCCGTGTACCCAAGTGCAGGCATTCCCTTGTGGGGGCTTTTGTGAGGGTGGCTTGTGGGGGTGATGTGTGTGTGCAGTGGGCATGCTTTGTTGATGGGTGTCCATGCTTTGTGGTCGCATGCAGGTCTAGGTGTTGGGATGGGTGGGTTGTGATGGTGGGACATTTGCAATGAGTTGGTGTGATGGGGGTGGGGGTGAGGGTGGGGGTATGTGCTGGCATGCAGGTGGGGTGAGGGTGGGAAGTAGTAGTTGGAATTGACTTACCAGAGTCCATTCCTCCAGATACTCCTGCGAGGCCCTCAGGATGCAGGATGTGCAAGACTTCCTCCTCCCATGCTGTGAATTCTGGGGGAGTAGGTGGGGGTCCGCCGCCAGTCTTCTGCACCGCAATGTTGTGCCTTGATACCATGGAACGCACCTTCCCCCGTAGGTCGTTCCATCGCTTCCTGATGTCCTCCCGATTGCGTGGATGCTGTCCCACCGCGTTGACCCTGTCAACTATCCTTTGCCATAGCTCCATCTTCCTAGCAATTGTGGTGTGCTGCACCTGTGCCCCGAATAGCTGTGGCTCTACACGTACTATTTCCTCCACCATGACCCTGAGTTCTGCGTCAGAGAACCTGGGGTGTCTTTGGGGTGCCATGGGGTGGTGTGGATGAGGTGAGGGAAGTTGTATGTGTTGTGGAGTGTGATGTGTGTGGTGGTGTGTGTTGTTTTGTGCGTGGTAATTGTGTGGGTGATGTTGTGATTTGCCTCTGTGTGATGGTCTACTCTAAGCAGTGCTGTCTCTCTCAGTCCTTGATTCGCAATTGTGGTCGTAGGGGTTTGTGGGTGATGTGGGTGTGTGTTTTATATTGTATTGGGTGTGTGGGAGTGGTGTGTATATGTGTGTCAGGTGTGTGTATTTCAAATTGTCCAATGTGGTTGTGTTTTGTACGGGTGTGTGTATTTTGACCGCGGCGGTGTGTACTGCCAATGGAATACCGCGGTTGTAAGACCGCCGCGTGGATTTGTGGGTCGTAATGGCATGGGCGTATTTCTGTTGGCGTGGCGGTGGAGGTTTGGTCATTGCCATTTTTTCGCTGACCTTTGCTGTGGCGGACTTTTGTGGTTGTCGGGTTTTTGGAGGTTTTCAGGTAGCGGGTCAGAATGACTGTGGCGGTTTACCGCGGCCGCGGCGGTGTAATGGCGGTCTTCTGACCGGCGGTAATCGCCTTTTACCGCCGAGGTCAGAATGACCCCCTAAAAGTCCTAAAAGTATTCTTGTATAATTTTATCACAGTTGTGAGTGACACCATCACTCCTAATTTGGTAAATACTGTTTTATTGCCCTCGTTAGCTTGACATGTGAGCAACTTCACACATTTTTGCTAATTTAAGATAAAAATTGCCAGCCTATTTATCCTAGATCTAGGCAAAGCCTGGATTCACCAAAACCAAGGGGAAGATTTATCATTATTTCACACAGTGCAGCACACCAAAGCAAGCCACCTTGCTGTGCTGCATGAAAGGGTAGGGCAGGAATTTGCCATATTTAGAATGATATAGTGCATTCCTGTCCTTTCCTTGCATTGGTGCACAATGTGTTGCATTGCAGGCAGGATTGTTTTTGTGCAGAAAGGACACCTTCCTCCACAAAACAATCCTCGGAGGCATTTTCCTTTTTTAAGGGTGCTGCAGAAAGCAGCACTCTTAGAAAGAGGAAACAACATATTTCTCCTTCTTGTGCCGCCCCTGGGAAGGCCTAGCACTCTGATGCATTTACAGGTTTACCAGTGTTGCTAAATCTGGGAATACACCAAAATCCATGAGTGGATGTGTGGGAAAACCCAAGCTTCACCCATGGAACACCTCCCTGGGGCAGAGTAATGCAATATAGCAACTTGTGTTGCTTTGCGTTACTCTAGATTTATCAAGCCACTCTGGGCCACGCAAGGTGGCTTTGCATAGCTTGATAAAACTGACATAGGTTTTGCATGGCCTTGTGGCTCCTTGAGTGGTGTAAGGGCAATGCAAAACCATGATAAATATGCCCCTAAATGTTTTAGGGTCAATTGTCTTTTCCTAAACATTGTCTCAGAATGAATGTGTTCCTTCATTCTGAGACAATGCTGTACCATTTCAGTCTCAGAAGTATACTTCTCAGGGGCGGCTCCTCTGCTAAGGCGCAAGAGCGTCACCCCGCTGGATTTTTGAAAAAGGAAAAATAAAATGATAATAACTTAAACTACGTTATTATCATCTTATTTTTCCTTGGAGTAAGTTGCGGGCTGGGCTAGAAGGAGCTGGCCGCAGGAGGGGTTTTGCACCACAATGTACTCATGTCTGTCTGGCCAGCCGTGTTGGGCTGGCCAAACAGACATGTGCACTTTGCATGCTCTCTACCCGGCTGCATTGAACAGCCGAGTGGAGAACATGCCCAGACTCCCACTTCCAGTCTGAGTGGCAAAGCTGAGACCAATCCCAACAGTGCTGTCATGACAGTAGAGCTGTGAATGGCTGGGAGCCAGAGTGTACCAGGGAACAGGAATAGGATGGAAGGAAGACAAACGTGTCTCCCCTCGAAGGTAAGTGTTTTTTTCTTTTTGATTAATTTTTTTAACCCCTTCTTCCATCGCGCCCCGTCCCGCCCCGCCACCCCCGTTCAGTGGCAGCCAGCACTGATACTTCTATCTGACTCCCAGACATTTCCTGATGACTGTAAGGACCAGTCTACACTGGAAAGACTGGAAAGAAAAACATTGGTAAATTAATATATTGGCCCGTCAATTCTGGTGCTGAAGTGCACTTCTTTTTGGTGATATGTACATGTAATCAAGAACAAATAAATAGTCAGTCACAGTCCAAGGGAGCCAAAGACTGATGTGGGTTGACTTAATGCACCATGTTGTATGCTTTGATGGATGGAGATACAATTTTAATGATATTTGAACAGAACAGACTAGTATATAAACCGGGTTTGCACTACGCTAGTCTTTGTATGTGTATGTTTATGCATTTCTTATATTTGATTTTTTTAATACTTGAGGCTGGCAAATCAGCTGAAGACGTCACTAGTCAGACCAAAAAACACATGCAGTTTCTGAGTTCTTCAAAAACATTCTATTGTTTGAGTCTTAAAGTGGATAATAAATGCTTCAACTAGAAAGAGCTTGTAGATGGTGGACCATCATCCCTGCTTGTTTTCTCTTTTTAATCCTTTTATTTTTATTGAAATCTACAAATGATGTGCAATAGTCCTAGAATGTATGTTAATTGTAATCCGATCCTTTTCAAATTGTAATCAATATTTGAGAAAGATCTACATCAGTAGAAATACAAGGCCAACTACTATTTTATAGCGCCCCTTGATGGGGAACTCCATCATTTTGTCTTGTACCAATAAATAGAGTGTTCACATGAACAGAATTTATGCACTTTCAACCTTGCCAAGGATGGACAGTACTAATGACATAATATGTGGAATGCAAGTCCCCTCTGGCTTCTTTCATTGTCACGTAACACCGAGGGCCTGTTTCACAAAGGTAAACTTTAGGCCTGGGTAGAACTTATAGACTTATGCCCCACAGAATTTCGCAGAGTTACAAAAAAACTCAGCGATAAAGCAGAACTCCAAGAGTAGGCAGAAAAAATACTAGCCTGACTGAGCACTGTTTTTTTCACACTGGTTGTGCATTTCACGCTGAAAATTGGTGCGAACAGCACCACACAGTGTGCATTGGTCCAGATATTTTGTTTTACCTGTTTTCTGCTGTTATGTGCATACTGCTATGCATTTCTGAATCTATCTTAATCCTCCCCATCTGATTTTTATCCCACACATCCACCCTGCATTTACTTTTTTTTTGTTATCAATGTATGGCTTTCTGTGTGTGTATTTTATGTTTGTGTCTTTTTTGTTAATTTTGGGTGACTTTTGTACCTTTTTTCCCTCTCCTTAAACGACTGTCCTTCTCCTGTTCTACTTCCTTGTTCCTTTCTTACTACTTGTCCTACTTTTTCTTTCACCCGGCCCCATGGCAGAAACAGGCAGCGGTGCCAGTGCCACACGCCTGCCCTGTTGGCGAAACACCATTCAGGGATGCAGCCCTGTCACATTTCTAATGAGGTGGAGGTGCCTGCGCTGTTTTTTTGGGTCAAGCGCCACCTTCACTCCATGCTGGCAGCAGGCCTGGGAAAGGGCACATCCTCCGGGAGCATTGGCTACTGTGGGTGAGAATGCATCGCTGCATGTGCAGAGTGCACCACAGAGTAGCTGACACACTGCAGGGCGACCCTACTGCCCCCAAACAGGACCTGTTCGATCTGCTGGATGTAGAAGTTGCAGGGCTATGGGTAGGTAATACTTATTGTTTTCTAAAAACGCTATTTTTTTCAAATACCAAACTGCTCACATCAAAGGTAAGTTAAGGTTAGGTTACAAATAATATCTGATCCAGCGTGTACTAGCCAGGTGCTTGGTGCTACCTACATGGCACTCGCTTGGGCTAAGTATTTAAGAAGTGATGCTGACTTCTCTATCTTGCACATCAGGGAGCTTTCTCTGTGCCTTTCTTTATGTATCTTAAACAGTCCCATTCCCCCAGTGATGTGTATTATGCATTGAAAAGGGAAACTGAGTTGGCCCATGAAAGGGGGATGAGAAGTAAAGTTCACTTATTGTAATGGATTAGTAGTTCAAAATGTAGTTTAGATTGAGGAAATTAGGATTAGGGCAATAGGCTATATGATTTAGAAAAGTACAATGTTACAATGTCTGCCGGTCAAAATATTTTTTTAGACATTAACTGTACCACTAACCTTTGTATTCATCTTCTTTATTTCTTACATCAGCAAATAAGGGCAAGAGGACATTGAAGCTGGGCGAAGGGGCTACCACCACCAGCACCGTGGTGGGTGGAACCATCAGCGCCACAGCAGGTAGATCTGCTAGACCCAGTAAGTCCCTTATTATTATTTCCGTAATGTTTACCTGTCCCCACTAGTAAAATAATGTTTTTGTGGATTTTTTACATTGTCTCCTTTTTTTCAATTGCTCTATCCAATGTTTGTTGAATTCTTGTTATCCCTGCATTATCCTTTTTGTTTATATTTCCTGTTTCTGTAGCTAACGTCTCCTGTCTGTAGCTTTCTTCTGCCATTTTAGTAAGCTTTCCCTCTCCCCTTGTATGTCTTGTGGTATTGTAAGACTAAAAGAACAGATTTTCAATACTGTGAAGATTGCAGGCCCAAGTAAGCTATTATTAACCACACGTTTGTTGAGGAGGAGTTCTTGTTCATACTCAAACAGTCATAATGAGAGAGTGTCCATGGACCCATAATGTTGTCTTACCCTTCATTTATACAGTATTCCATTAGTTTTTATGACAGTGCAGAATGGCAGGAAAGTAATGAGATTCCATTGCATTTGCCAGTCACAACCATATTTCCTTCATTGACCATTCAACTCTTTCATTGCACTTCAACGACTCATCATACCTGTGTCCCTCCATTACAAGAAAAAACATTTTTGGTTGGCTTGACTACCTGGCTTTTCTAACACATCAAACAACAAACCTCCCAAAATGATAGTTTTGATAGAAGATACTGCTAGCCAAACTGTAGTGAGGTATTGCTGTTTTATTTTTTTGAAAATAATAATAATAATTACATAGGAAGCAAATCTGGTATCTAAAATGGGTAAACAAAATTCCAGCTGCACAGACCACCAGTGACAGAGCCAGTGCTAGCCACTGGGTGGCAGAGAGTGTGACAGAGGAGGCCCAGGAGGTTGGAGGGGGAGGATTCCCAGAAGTGACTGGGACGAGAGGTGGTAAGTCACATGCTTGCTTATTGACAAATAAAGTGTACTGTATTTGTTAGGTGAGTCAGATATCCCATTGTCATCACCTCCCTGCCCATTGCATTTTTCCATTGGTGACCAAACTGCAGCATGATTCAATTCGGCATTGCAGTGTTGGCTGGACAGTCTGATTCAGTTAATGCAACTTTATGAAGTGTTCAATGCATTACGAGACTAAAACAAAGTGTGTTTCCCAGTGCCCACTCAGTCACTTCCTACTAGTACTTCACTCCATTATTCCTACCTACGTTCTGACCTAGCCTACCAAAAAATTAAAAAATTCATTCTTGGCATATGCCATATTTTTCTAGCCAAGTGATTTATGTATATGTATTTCATGGATTCCAGGATCGATTTAAGCCTGTTCAAATCTTCCCTTTTGTAATCTGTCAGTTTCAGTGATCGACTAAGCAAAAGCTTAGTTAGTACCGCATGATCAGTGACACCCCACTATTCTATAACAAAACCTCTATCTAGCTTAATCCCCTTAAACTTACTGTGCAGTTGAATAACTTTACTTAATGCCGAGTTAATGTATCTGTTGAAAATAATTTATGCTGGAGGTCAAGGCCAGGGAGAAGTGGAAATAAGGCCCTCATTACGAGTGTGGCGGCCTTAAGACTGCCACACAATCAGAGGCGGTCGGACCCCAGCCATAGTGGCGGTTCGATGGCCACATTACAGCCGTGGCGGAGCCGCCACAGTCCGACCGCCGGCACAGCAAGGTTGCTGGCAGTCGACAGCCTGGCGGTCTCAGCGGTCGTAATCTGTCAGGGCAGCGCTGCATATATGCCTCACCTATCTATAATGAGAGATATTTTTTGCTTTTTACACATAAAGTGTCTGTTTAGTTTTTACTATGAAATCCTTTAAACAAAAACAAGTTTATTCTGGTGGTATTCTGGCTTAATTCCCTGTGGTCAGTGCTATTCCATCTAGCAGCACACCACCTCCTCTACATCATCCACAGATCACCTCCTCCACTGCGTCCTACAGGAGGTGATGCTGCTTCACCAAGAGATAGCACACCTTCATGTCTGTGAAGATGCCCTCTGAAGCCCTTTTTTAATATACATTCTTTGATGGGAGGGACTTTTGTTATGGGTGGAGAGGGTAGGAATTGGATAGGGCAGTTAGGCAAGGATTTTGAACTTACTTTGGACATAGGGGCAAGTTATTTGTTTGGGGAGCAGGGTGGGCCTGTATTGGGTGGAGGTGGTGAGTTGTATTTCAAAACAAAATGAGTAATAAGGTTATTCATATGATATCAATCTGTCTATTATCTTTGTACTGCTTCTAGTACTGTTTTTTGTTTAATTGACAAGAAGCTCAACTCTAAACATTCACAAATTGTACACCTACTTTTCCCCCTGGACTTTCCCTAGTTGGGCCTGAAGTCCCTTACCCATGCAATACTCTGCGACTATAGTGGGAACAACTCAGACCAGGTCTGTCTTATTACTTGAGGTAGTGTACTTTTGCCAGTTTTACAGCACCCCGCCACCTATCAAAGTGTATACCAGTTAGTTATACCCTGCTTTGTCCTACTACCCACTGTAACTATATTGACTGCTAGGGGCATATGCCTATTGCCTACAACATACACTTACAAAGTCTTATTCTTAAGCAGAAGTTACAAACTAATCTTCACTCCACTTCTTAGTTCTCTTCCTTGAATAGATGAAGCAATGGCTCGTACCGCTTTCAATCTTCCAAAACCTTAATGCAGGATTTCCCAAGGTGCCTTCTAAATGGTAGTGGTAGTAGTAGAGGGCTAGTACATCAACAGGGAAGACATCACAAGCAAGGTCCCACTACCACCTAGGTGAACCCAAACTGTCAACTTTTTCCAAAGGATTATCAATCACAGGCAACTAAATTGAAAGATAACATACAGTTAGGGGGTTATTCATTAAGACTGAGACCAGACCACACCATGACACTAACAACTGCTATTACAACAAAAATTAGCACTAGTAACTTTGGAGCAATGGGGCTAGTATTTAATTAATTTATCACAACAATTAAAACTAAACTTATGAAATCCTCAAGTCAGCAGGAGTGGACACAGGTGAAAGTTAACCATTTAAGCAATAAAAGGCCGGAATGATGATGTTCACAAATTATTTTATATATGTATCCCTTTCATGTGTGGGTGGGTAATTGGGGCTGATGTGGGCTATTGCTCAGGCAAGAGAAGATCATTCAGCGAGTTGGTGTCCCTTTCACCACATCTGTCCCACCAAGTGTGTCTGATCCATTTATGGTATAAATTCATAAGTCACAACTCAATATATCACACAGCCTGGGGGAAGAGAGTTAAAGGTTTGATGAATGGATGGAAATGGGTAGTTGGGGAAAGGTGTGACAAAGACAAACACTACACAACAACAACAGTCCTCAGGTCGATGAGCAGCACATTATCATTATCAAATCTGTTGTGGAAGGAAATGAAAGACTGACACAGTTCAATGCATTGCAAACAGTCCTTCGTCCCCAGAGACCCAAGTTATTATCTATCTAAATGTTTTATCTCTGTTTGAAAAATACAAATTATGGAGAACTGAACCCACACAGTCGAAAAATTATGATTGTTAAAAGAAATATGTTACTGTATACAAATGCCAAATTGGGGGGTGCATCTGCACTCTTCTCAGAATGTCTATCTTGGGTGCCAGGCTGAATCACTCCAGTAAGTTAAGGAGTGTTATTGAGCTTTTGTGCAGAAGAAGAGAATGCCTGGGGATTGTAAATTAGTAAAATCAATATTGTAGAGTCAAGTAGAAGGAGAGATGGTAAGTTTTAAGAGGAGTGTACCAAGAGGCGGAGCTGATCAATCTCACAACTGCATTTAGACGAATGCGTCCATTATGGAATGATGTGACATCACATGTCTGTCTTGAGTTACAGGACCTCTGACCACAACCACATAAGAAGCTTGACATTTGAGCCAGCACACTATCAGCATTTCCCAAATCAGCGCACGTCACTCTAGTCCACAAGAATGAGTAGGCCTCTTAGAATCATCATTATATTGGTTTCCCTTTGAAGTAGATAACTTCTTTCTTCTGGTTTTTTAAGTATTCCCACCCAGAGTCCTGAATACGAGTAACGAGTCAGTCCAACTCCCAATGAGTTTAAGAAAGATAGACCTGTGGTGCACTCACTTCTATGAATGAAATAGAAGAGCAAAATAATTTGAGCATTTTGTGGATATTTGCTATCTAAACTGACTGGTCTAATCTCTGAAGAACCAGAGAAAAAGTATAGCATGGGGTGGACCTTCAAATAAATGTAGCTAAGTGTGAAAAGGCCAATCACCTTCAGACAAAATCCCCCATCAGCCTCCAAATTTGGCAAATCAGCGAAATCAAGTTTACAATTAGTTGAGTACCCTTTCTATCTGCCACCACATGAATCATCATTCATCACTTACACTCACTCAAATTAAAAGTCTTTGGTGCAATAGTTACCTGTTCCAATGCAAGCATGGTGGTACACAATTGTCATATCGTGTTGTATCTCATCTTAGTCTTTTCTCATGGAAGCAATACAATGGCAGTCTTGTAAATTAATTATCTCACTAGGGTAGCCCTGTTAGGGAATGAATAAAAGAAGGATAGGCATGGGATGGCGGCACGCTTTGTCTTTAAGTCCTTTAAGGGAATGGGGAGACTTCATCACTGAACACTAGTCCAAATTCAATACGGCCATGCATGTGGATAGTTGGTGGGGCTAAATAGGTCAAACATGAAATATTTAATGTTTCTTTAGCAATAACCTGTTTTTCAAAGAAGTTCAGTGATAAATAATCTGAAAGTTCTATGGTGACCTACTCAGTTAGGGAAGTAGTTTGTCCTCAAGCTCATGGGGGTCACCAAAAGTTGGTCAGCTAACACAGTTGAGTCTTACCAATCATCCTCATCTTCCTCCTTTGGTGTTTCAGGAAACATGTAATCATGTAGTATTTTAATCAGGATCAATCTCTCCACATTTTGAGGAGAGAGCTTGGTCCTTCTGACTGTGACAACTGTGCCACCTGCACTGAACACATGCTTAGGAGAATCACTGGCTACCAGACAAGCCAGACACTTTATTACCACCCTGCTGGTCTCTGGCCATTGGCGCATCTTCCCATACCAATAGACCAATGAGTTTTTGTCCATGTAGACCTCTTTTGGATTGTCCAGACAGTCTTGGACCATCCTCTGAATGGTCATTAGTATTGCTACTTGCCTGACCTCTGTTGCCTTCGCCTCTGCACTAGACTTAAGCCCTGCCAATTCAAACTAACTCATTGCAGAGGTTGGGTCTGATTCTTGTGTAGCTGGTGTTGTTGGTGGTGTTGTTGCTGGTGCTGTTGCTGGTATTGGCTGCTGTGAGATAACAGCACAGCCCTCTCTGGAGGTTGAACGCTGCACACCAGAACTTTTGCCTGGGACTCTAACTTCCAGCTATTTTTTTTCAGTCTCTCGCTTGCTCAACAATCCACTTCTTTTATTGTGAAACACCCCCTTCTGAAAAGGAATGAAAGTGGGCAAAATGTTTTGTACCATGGATCAAGTATTGTGGCCCAAATGTACTCTTTGGAGTACACAATCCCTCTTTGCAGCCTTGAATTAACCGCCACGCAAAGAATTAAGCTCTCAACCAACTCGTGTGCTTCTCCATTTACACCTGCAAACATTTGCAATACCTTTTGTAATTGGTTCTTCAGCAGATGCAGCAATGGAATAGTTTGGCTCATCATACTGTCCTCCTTGCAGACTTCCTGTGTGGATACCTCAAAAGGAAGGAACGTTTGTGTCAGGCATTTGATTGGGCTCCTTTTTTTCATCTCCATGGTCATGCTTTTCCCAGTTGCATCCCCTCCTCTTTGAAGTACATAGGCCCGTATTTATACTTTTTTTAGCGCCGCATTTGCGTCGTTTTTTGACGCAAAAACGGCGCAAACTTGCAAAATACCATTGTATTTTGTAGGTTTGTGCCGTTTTGCGTCAAAAAGCTGCACAAATGCGGCGCTAAAAAAAGTATAAATACGGGCCATAGTGTGTGAGCAGTCTGTAACGCTAAAACAGACGTTGCAACATGTAGTAGGTAGAGGTCCAATGTGTTGGCACCTCCTGTATGAGGGCTTTAACTGTTAATCTGTTAGCATGCTGAGTGATCCTCAGCTGCTTCCAGCCTTTAAAAGAATAGCTGAAATAAGCGTGAATTCTTCTGCCCGTGGCCAGTATTTTGCTGACTATTCCTTCTTTTTTGAGAAACTCCTGCACAACCAGGTTGATGCAATGCGCCATACAGAAGACCCTCAAAGGACCACCATCTGCCGTGGCCTTGACTATATTATTGCCCTTGTCTGTGGAAAGAGATCCAATTTTGAGATGTCTGGGTCACAACCATTCAAACACCTTGCTGTTAAAGTCTTCCAAGATGTATGGGATTTCTCCATGTTAAACATCACTACTGTTGTATGCTGCCGAATCCCCTTAAAAGTTTCCACTGCACTGAGACCTGCATATAGCTGTTGCCTAACCCCCATAAAGGGATCAAGCATGCAGAAATACACATGTAATCAGTTATTTCACAAGTGGTTCACATGTCTGTCGTTATGAGGATAGTGTGAACAGCACTCTGCTGTAAACCTTCCATTTTACGCACATTGCCTCCACAAATTCTAAAAATCCCACTCTTTCCACAAAAAAGAAAAAGGGAGTAGGTCCAGTGCTAACATTTTAGCAAGCTTCCCATTGTAGAAACGTGCTATTCGGTGGTTGCATTCCTAGAGCCCCTCCTGCCAAAACATGCTCATAACAGTAACTTGTTTTTTTTTCTTTTGCAGTGCCACTGATGCAGGCGACTTCCAGAGAGAACCAGGAGGTGGTAGACTCAAAATGGGTATTGGTTTAGTCACTGTGGCCCTCATTACAACATTGGTGGTAAGTGCTGCTTACCGCCATGCTGACTGTGGCCAACATACTGCGACCACGGCGGTATACCGCTACCCGTATGATGACCCACACATAGAAATCAGCCACTGTACAAACACACACAGGTCCGCCAGCCCAAAGGTCAGTGATAAACTGGCGGTATCAAAACCCACACCGTTTCGCCAACAGAAATACGTCCACAGCATCATGATCCACGAATCACTGCGGCGGTCATTCAACCGTGGTAAACCACTGGTGGTACAGACCGCCGTGCTCAAAATACACACACACATACAAAACTACACCACATTGGACAATTCAAACTACACACACCTGACACACATACACACACCACACCCACACACCCACACCAATATAAAACACACACACTACCTACAACCCTTTACGACCCAAAGATTTTGGCAAGTGAGAGAGAGTCAAGGCAGGATTACCCACTGAATCTGAGCCACAAAACACCATCACCCATACACAATCCACGCACCTCACAGCCCACACCCCAACACATCACCCCACACACCCTCACTCACACCACTCACACTACACCCATGGCACCACCAAGACACCCCAGGTTCTCGGAGGAAGAGGTAAGGGTCATGGTGGAGGAAATCATCAGGGTAGAGCCACAGCTATTCGGATCACAGGTGCAGCAGACGTCCATTGCAAGGAAGATGGAGCTATGGCGGAGAGTCGTGGACAGGGTCAATGCTGTGGGACAGCACCCAAGAACAAGGGATGACATCAGGAAGAGGTGGAATGACCTACGGGAAAAAGTACGTTCAATGGTTGCAAGACACCAGATAGCTGTACAGACGACTGGCGGTGGACCCCCACCTCCTCACCAACAGCTAACAACATGGGATGAGCAAGTCTTGGTGATCATGCATCCTGAGGGCCTGGCAGGAGTAGCAGGAGGACTGGACTCTGGTAAGTCAAATCTTTACTACTTTATCCCCCACCCTACCTGCATGCCACCACAAACAACAACCCCTACCCTCACCCTATCACCCCACCACCTTACATATACCCCACCAACACAACCAACCCATCCCAATACCAAGCCCTGCATGCAACACCAATGCATGGACCCCCATCACAGACCTGCATGGACACCCATCACCACAGCATGCGCACTAGTGACAATCACTTAGCCAAACTAATCACAACTCACACAAGCCAAAGCTGCCTTGATGATAACAACCATAGAGGGAAACATACCTATGCACAAGATGGCACACGCAGAAACAATAACACTGCATTTACATCCCCACAGGACCCCCACTCAACGTCCCCGTAGAGGAGGTGCCAGCCATATACAGTTCCCCCCCAGAAGAGGCCCACAGTGATGACAGCAGCTCTGCATGCCTGGATCACACTGACCAACCTGGCCCATAAGGGACCTCTGGACAGTTGGTTACCCAGGCACATTCCCAACCCACCACAGAGCCTCCCCCCTCAGGAAACACATCCACAGCACCCACCCAGCGGGCCCATCCTTCTGTCACCAGGACAAGTCAATCAGCAGTGTGCCCACCACTACAGGGAACCCAGGCAGCCACACAAACACAAGACGATCAGGGACTTGGGGTCAGTAGAAGTGGGCACACGGTTCAGGGGACAGAGGCACAGGTCAACAGGGAAGCTGGGAGGACTGCTGTGCGACAGGGGAGGACAGGCCCAGGAATCCGACTCTCCACGAGGGACTCACCAACATCCTGAGAGCATATCACCATTCCCAGGAGACCATGAGAAGATACTGGCTAAGTTGCAGGAGACCCAGCGGCTGCAGAAGGGTCAGTACCTGGGGATCAGGGAGGACCTGAGAGACATCCACACCACCTTGGTCACAACTGCAGGGGTGCTGGCAGACATGGCCAACACCATGAGGGAGGCAGTGGCACACCAACGGGCCCTGACACTAGCCACACCGAAGAACAGCCCTCCACCTCCGCCGACGCTAGTGGACAGGAGGCCCCATTACAGGAACAACAGGCTACCAGCACCCCACACCCTGCAGAAGGAGAACCACCCCGCAAACGGTCCCTGCGATCCAGGCAGGAGCCCGAGAACATTGCCAAGACCACTGCCAGGAAATAAGACTCTCCTGATTGTCACCCTTGTGTCCCACTCTGTCACCCTGTCCACCTTGTACTGCCATTGCTCCCCTTCCTATGTCCCCTTGGACAATGTACCTGTGATACAAATAGACTGGACTCTACGCTGGACTTTACACCATCAGCAACCCAGCCCATTGCAATACCCCCTCCACGTATTAGCACCTAAATAAACACCCTGGGAACAAATTCAAGTATGGAGTCTGTCAATTGTTTGACATATGTATTAGTTTAACAAACTGTAAATATTGCAATTCAAAAATACTGTAATATTTACATAGGTATGACCTGTAGTGGGCAACAGTAAACACACCAGGAGCCAGAGTGGGGCACAGAGATCTGAAATAGAGATGCCAAAGGGTCTGTTAAGTGGCCATAGAAATAGGGAAATCAGGCTGCCATGTCCAATGTCAAAGTCCAAAGTACTGTGGAATTAGAGTAGTTCTGTTGTCCACATCCTCTTCCTCTTCTTTGTCACTGTCCACAGGCTCCACCGCTGCCACATGACCATCCCCAGGCTAATCCTCCTGCAGAAAAGTCACCTGGCGTCTCAAGGCCAGGTTGTGCAACATGCAACATGCACCATGCAACAATGATCTGGTACACCTTCTTGGGTGAGTAGTACAGAGATCCACCTATCAGATTGAGGCACTGGAATCTTGCCTTCAGGAGGCCAAAGGTTCGCTCCGTGATCCTCCTTATTCGCCCATGTGCCTCATTATAACGTTCCTCTGCCCTTGTCCTGGAATTCCTCACTGGGGTCAGTAGCCATGAGAGGTTGGGGTAACCAGAGTCACCTCAAATATCGAGTGATACCTGTTAGCCACATACTCACCCTTTGGGCCAAATCCACACCCATATACCTACATCAACTGGGTGGAGACCATAGGCTCACCTATTAGCCACACCCTGTGCCTCTGGAGTTGAGACATCACATATGGAATGCTGCTATTCCTCAAGATAAAGGCATCATGCATAGAACCAGGATACTTTGCATTGACATGGGAGATGTACTGGTCCGCCAAACACATCATCTGCACATTCAGAGAGTGAAAGCTTTTTCTATTTCTGAACACTTGTTCATTTCTCCCGGGGGGGGGGATGACAAATGCAATATGTGTACCATCAATGGCACCATTGATGTTGGGGATATGTCCCAGTGCATAGAAGTCAGCCTTCACTGTGGCCAAATCCTCCACCTGGGGGAATATGATGTAGCTGCGAATGTGCTTCATCAGGGCAGACAACACTCTGGTCAGCACGTTTGAGAACATAGGCTGTGACATCCCTGATGCCATGGCCTTGTCGCTTGGAGGAAACTACTTGCCAGGAAATGGAGCACTGACAGGACTTGCACTAGAGGGGGGATACCTGTGGGGTGGCGGATAGCTGATACCAGGTCTGGCTCCAATTTGGCACACAGTTCTTGGATTGTGGCCCTATCAAGTCTGTAGGTCAGGATAATGTGCCTGTCCTCCATTGTCGCCAGGTCCACCAGGGGTCTGTACACGGGGGTGTCTCCATCTCCTATTCATCCTCAGTGGTTGAACTCTAAGGTGAAAAACGGTGAGCAGAAGGTCATATTCAAACATATTTCCACATTAATATACATTTTTGCTTTACAGAAACAGTATGTGAACACGTAAGTCAATTGATGTGCCAATGTCTGTTATGACACAGTTAGGTATCATGGCCTCTGCACACCTGAAATGGCATCTGCCTGACCTGTGAGGAGGGACAAGTGGAAATTAGGTAATTCCGCTGGCGTAGTGCGCCGTTGGGGTCGGCGGTCAATGACCGCCTTGCAACACCACATTGGTTATCACTGGGGCTTATGGGTTCCAGGAGCCAATGGCGATGTACACCGGCAGTGACGGTACGCACCGCCGTGGACGTGACTGTCATTTTCTATCTGTTCAGTCACTTGCTACCTGGCCTTCAACAGGAGAGGAACTACACTGCAAGTGCTGCTGTGACCTGTGTCTGGAAGCGACAATAGCTTGAGTGCCTGGGGAAAGGGCCCCTGCCTTCACTTCGGAGGAGTTGGAGAGACGGGTGGATGGGGTCCTATCCCAGTACCCTTTACTCTATGGTCCTCCAGACAAACAGGTGAGTACACTGTGAGCATGATGCGTGGGGCATGAATGTATGGATTGCTGTGCGTGTAAGCCTCATGTGGGGGGTCTGAGGGATCCTGGGCAGAGTGCCTTATGTATGGTGGTCAATGTATGTGCATAAGGGGATGGGGGGATATGGTGGGCCATGAGTATAACAGTGCAGACGGTATGACTAATACCTTTTCTGCTGTTTTTGTTCTGCAGGTCAGAGTCCATCAGAAAAAGGGTATTTGGCATGCCATCGCCAAGGAGGTGCGGACCCTGGGGGTCTTTGACAGGCGGAGCACCCACTGCCGCAAACGGTTGGAGGGCCTTCACCGCTGGGCAAGGAAGACAGCGGAGGCCCAGCTGGGGCTGGCCTCCCAACGAGGAAGAGGTGCCCGTTGTACCCTGACCCGTCTGATGTTCCGCATCCTGGCAGTGGCCTATCCGGAGTTGGATGGGCGCTTGAAGACATCACAGCAGCCACAAGGGGGTGAGTACAGATTCTGAATCATGACTTTGCGCATGTTAAGGTATTACCTGGGTGGGGGATGTGGGCTGTGGGTGCCCCTAGGCCAGGGCGAACATTGCAGCGTATGTTAAATGATGGGCAAGCTCAGATGCACTCCAATCCCATTAATGTTAGTGGGCATCTACTACTGGGCAGGGTCCTTTGGGTTTCAGGTGTGCAGCTAATGGCGTTAGGTATTGTACCCCATGGGCTGGTGAGCATTGTAACTGGTAGTGCATGGCCTAGTGCATAGAGCTGTTTCCTGTGAGTTGTATACGCCAACAGTAGTGTTGTTGCTGGCATTAACCAAGTGTATCCTCTGTCTCTCCCCCCTTTTTGTTTTGTCACCCTGTCCTTATGTTCATTAGCATCATCTGGCGGAGGAGCAGAGGCACTGACGACGGAGGGAGCTGCATCCCACATAGGCCTGGAGGCCGAATCCACCGACGGTGAGGGCACCAGTGGGACGGAGGGCGAGGGGAGCACCACAATGGAGACAGGAGGGGACAGTACCGACAGTGACACCTCCTCCGATGGAAGCTCCCTTGTGGTGGCGGACACCTCTGTGCCCACCCCAACTACAGGTACAGCCACCCCCCCATGTACCAGCACCGCCCTCCCAGCAGCCCCTCAGCATGTTTCCTGTGCCCACTCACCCAGGAGGGTGGGCATCTCCTTCGCCACAGGCACCTCAGGCCGTGCCCCAGTCAGCCCTGCTGCCCTCAGCGAGGAGGCTATTGACCTCCTGAGATCCCTCTCTGTTGGGCAGTCAACCATACTGAATGCCATCCAGGGTCTAGCAGGGCATTTGTAACAAACAAATGCATCCCTAGAGGGCATTCACTCTGACTTGGCAGCCCAACAGAGAGCATTCCAGGCTCTGGCCAACTCACTGATGGCAGCCACTGTCCCTGTCTCCTGTCTCCAGTCTCCCCCTTCAACTTCCTCAACCCAGTCCCAATTCCCTCAACCCCAGCCTATCCCAAGCACACCTTCAGGCCAGCAATCACCCAAATCAACACACAGAAGTGGCTCAAGCAAACACAAGCACCACGCTTCATGTCACAGGCACTCACACAAGCACCATCCACATGCAGACACACCAACATCCACTGCCTCCACTGTGTCCTCCTCCTCGTCCACCTCCCTCCAGTAGCGCCTCCACTCACACCTGCATGCACTACATCCTCACCCACTACCTCCATCACCAGCACGCCTATCACTACACGCCCCTCACTGGCAGTCACCACCCCCACATCCATGCACACATCCCCTGTGTCCTCTCCCACTGTCTGTGACCCCTCCTCCCAAAGTACACAAACGCAAGCACTCAGACACCCAACAGCCATCCACTTCACAACAGCATCCAGCCCATGCACCTGCACCCAAACACAGCAGACTGACACCTCCTACAACCACTCCCTCTTCCTCCACACCCACACCTTCACCCTCTTCCCGCCCCAGTGTCCCTAAGAAGCTTTTCCTCACCAACATTGACCTATTCCCTACCCCTCCTCCCCCATCCTTGACCTCGGGCCAGGGTGGCCAGAACCCAGCCCTGCACCTCAGCCACCCAGTCCACAGCCACTGTGGTTTCTGCAGCAACTGCAGGTGTGAGAGACTCCAAGGAGGCACCCGTCAGCCCAGCCAGTGTGCCAGCACTACCTGCCAAGGCCAAGAAGGGTCCGCCACCTAGCAAGGGCAAGAAGGGGACACCAGCCAGCAAGGGGAAGGAGGCACCACCAGTCAGCAAGGGCAAGAAAAAGACACCAGCTGGCAGAAGCAAGGAAGCACCGCCATCTGCCAGGGGCAGGAAGGGGCACACAACACCAGCCATGGCACTTCAGCCGTCTGAGGCTGCAGGTGAAGGCCTGGAAGTTACCACCACCACTGACGGCACAGCCACCTGCACCGCGGCAAGCACCGCCAAATTCACGGCCGCCAGCACCGCCACCTGCACCGTCGCCAGCAGCACCACTGCCAGCAGCAACAGCCCCAGTGGGCAGCCGTCCAAGGCTGCAGGTGAATGCCTGGAGGCTACCACCACCACTGACAGCAACGCCACCTGCAGGGCAACTGGCATCCACTGAGCAGCCGTCACCGCTGGGGAGAAGTGTGTAGTGGTGACTACATGGGCTGCAGTGCGTCCTGGCCCCTGAAACACCTGTCGGTGTGACACACAAGTTAGAGACTGTGACCTTGCCCCATCCAGGATGAAGCACATTGGGCACAAGGCCCCCTCCAGAACCAGTGGAAGAAGGCATCCACTCAGTCCCTCCTTGCCACGATGAAGCATACTGGGCACTAGGCCCCCTCCAGGACAAGTGGAAGAAGGCATCCACTCAGCCCCGTCTTGCCAGGATGAAGCACACTGGGCACAAGCCCCCCTCCAGAACCAGTGGAAGAAGGCATCCACTTAGCCCCTCCTTTCCAGGATGAAGCACACTGGGCACAAGGCCCCCTCCAGAACCAGTGGAAGAAGGCATCCACTTGAGAGACTGTGGCTTTGCACTCCCCAGGACCAAGCAGCAGGCAAACCACCACTTGAGAGACTGTGGCTTTGTACTCCCCAGGACCAAGCAGTCGGCAAACCACCCACTTGAGAGACTGTGGCCTTGTACTCCCCAGGACCAAGCAGTGGGCAAACTACCCACTTGAGAGACTGTGGCTTTGTACTCCCCAGGACAAAGCAGTGGGCAAACCACCCACTTGAGAGACTGTGGCCTTGTACTCCCCAGGACCAAGCAGTGGGCAAACCTCCCACTTGAGAGACTGTGGCCTTGCACTCCCCAGGACCAAGCAGTGGGCAAACCACCCACTTGAGAGACTGTGGCTTTGCACTCCCCAGGACCAAGCAGTGGGAAAACCACCCACTTGAGAGACTGTGGCCTTGTACTCCCCAGGACCAAGCAGTGGGAAAACCACCCACTTGAGAGACTGTGGCCTTGCACTCCCCAGGATCAAGCAGTGGGCAAACCACCCACTTGAGAGACTGTGGCTTTGTACTCCCCAGGACCAAGCAGTGGGCGTGGACCCCCCTCCAGGCCAGTGGCGTTGTAACATCTTCCGGCTGAGGTCCCCCCCTATTCCTCATCCCCCTGAGGTGCCTGTGTTTTTTCGACCTGATGCCCCTGCAGTGTTCTCTCCGTATTGAGGCAGGAGTCAATTGTGGCCTTGGCCTATGTGTTATGGCCCAGTGGGCCACGGACATTTTGGAGTGGACATTGCCCCTCCTTTTGTATATATTGTACATACTGTTTATCGTTTAAGGACGTATAAATCTAAAACTGTACTATTACACTAATTTTAATCCATTCCCTTTGTCCTTGCATTATTCCTGAGGGTTACAGGGTGTATATGTGATGTTGTTGCATCTGTTTGTGTGTATGGTGTTGGGGGTGGGGGTGGGGGTGGGAGTGGGGTGTTGCGTGTGTGTGTCACTCTCTTTTTCCTCCCCCCTCCCTTGTGTGCTAGGTGCAGTACTCACCATGGTCATCTTCACCGGCGTTCGTGTTCCTGGTGTTTGAGAAGGTACACCAGCACTGGAAAAAAGTACAGCTCGAGGTCCATGTCGTCGTGGTTCTTCCTTGAGTGTCAAGAGGTGAGTCGTTTCCCTTCAGTGTTCTGTTTTCACCATGCTTGTTATGGCGTTGGTACCGCCCCGGAAAAGCTGGCGGATAGGCCTGTTGTAATGCTGTGGGCGGTACATTGTCTTCCACCTGGCTGTTGGTGGTTACCGCCGCAGTGTTTGTTGTTACCGCCGAGGCGGTCGGTGTGTTAAAGTGGCTGCATGTGTTGGCAGTTTCCGCCGTGGTCATGATTCCATTTTTTTACCGCTGGCCTGTTGGCGGTGTTACTGCCGCTTTATCACCAACCGCCAGGGTTGTAATGAGGGCCTGTTTGTGGTGGTGCCTCCATTCGAGTCTTGTGCCAATTTGAGGTTGCTGATGTGGATGATGCTGGCACACTGTTGGGGACAGGACTGTTTTGAGTAAAGCTGTCACCAAATTGGGATGGAGAACTTTTTTAATGTGCCACAGGTGCCACTGCCAGTTTCAGAAGATCTGGAGGTAGGTGGGTGCATTGACAATTGCCCCTCTGCAATGTGCACGTAAAGTGAGGTAGTGGTGGATGCAGGTCTCAGAGGGGGCCTTACAAATATTGAAGTTGATGGTGGTGGTAGAACAAGTGCCACATCCCTCTGAGCAGGTTGAATAGGAGGGGTAATGTTGCTGTCCTCTGAACCAGCATCCATAACAAAGAATGGCTGTTCCTCCTCCTCCCCTTCCATAATTCTAAGGCTTTCAGGAACTTTCCTTTTCCCTTGTCACTCGTGACGGGTTTTGAACTCAGACCTGGTCCATTCCATGTCCAGAATATCAGAAGGGGGCCTGGAGAAGATAGTGGAGTACCCTTTAACTTTTTCTTGCAGGAGACCGGGAAGCCAATGATCCAAGAAGAGGTACATCTTGCTCAGCAGGAAGCTGAACCTCCTGTTCTGCTCCAGCTTCAGGAAGAACTGTTGATGGCTGTGGCTCCTGTTGTCCAGTTTGCTCAGTTTCAGGGCATATGTTGTGGTGGTGCCATTGTTAATGCTGGTGTGCTGCTCCCAGCTTGCTGCCCATAGGACGATGCAACAGGCCCACCACGTTTTCTGAAAAAGGTGGAGGGTGGCACTCCAGTGGTGGCAATTTCCCTTCTCTTTCTCTTCACTGGTCACTTTCTTGGCAGGAACACATTTCTTTAGGACCATCTTCAAGCGCAGTCAGTTGCCACTTAGCTGAACAAGCAGAAGCAGGCAGAGGAGGACTGAGGTGGTGTGGTGTGATTCCACTTTCTGCTGCCCTTCTGTCTGGCAGTACTGTGGCTGATGTCTCTTGTGCACCTGAAAGCAATTAAACAAGAAAAACATTTAGTGAAGCATGACATTTTTGCAGTTTGAATTATTCATAGTACAGACAATATAGTTTAGTGAAATTATCCAAATAATTAACAGCAATAGTGTATCAATTCCAATCCACACATAATATTTCAGTCAGGATAACTACATACAGATGTAACTGTTTGCTTTATGTTCATCTAAGGAAAGACACCAATGGCAAGCAATGGGTTTGGGAAAAATGGGATAATCATTAAAAAAATAATCCTGGTGTGCACCTGTAGCAGAAGAGGGTGCAGGGCAAAATGGAAAAATACATAAAATAATGCTGTTGGGCGCATATGGCAGGAATGGGATGCAGGACAAAATGACGTAATCCCTAAAAATGAATGTTGTTGTGGTCTGTGGCGGGGGGTGCAGAGGAAAAAGGGATAATCCTTAAAAAATTAATGCTGGTGTGCACCTATAGCAGTCAGCGGCTGCAGGGGAAAATTACATAATCCTTAAAAAATGAAAGCTGCGGTGTGCCTATGGCAGTCGGAGGTGCAGGTGAAAATGGAATAATCCTTACTAATTGTTTGCTGGTGGGCACCTTTGGCAGGGAGGGATTCAGGGGGAATGACGTAACCCTTACAAAATTAATTTTCTGATGTATGTTTGTAGCTTAAGAGAAGAAGACCAATGGCAGGCACATGGTAGAGGGAAAATGTAAAGAAAACATAATAAATGCTTGTGTATCACTAGGGATTTTCAGAAATCCACTGGAAGGCAAGGTGGTGAAGGAAACAATTTATAAAATGCATATAAAATTATAAACATTGTTCATACATACACTACAATGATCATCAAGCATAATACTGATATCAGGGAAAAAAGTGAAAAAGTAAAATGAATGAAAAATGACATAGACCTCTTCTATCATTAGCTCTAGAAAATGGCTTTAAAAACTGAAAAAAAGGATTAATACACTAGGTGGTTGGCTGAAAGTGACCCCCAGACACATGGTCAAACAAGAACAGCAAGGAAAGAGGCACAGAGAACAAAGAACAAATGCAGGCCTACGGCAAAAGCTCACTAACTGACTGCACAAAATGGCCACATGGCCAAACAACAACACCAGTTAGCAAGGAGCCATGGAAAACAAAGACAACATGCAGGCCTACGGCAAAAGCACACTGACTGCCTACACAAAATGGCCAACGGCCACATGGTCAAACATCAACAGCAAGGAAAGAGGCATGGAGGACAAAGAACAAATGCAGGCCTATGGCAAAAGCACACTGACTGGCTGCACAAAAAGGCCACCGGCATATGGTCAAACAACAGCAGCAAGTAAGGAGGTATGGATAACAAAGGACACATGAAGGCTTATGCCAAAAGCATACTGACTGCCTACAAAAAATGGCCAACAGCCACCTAGATAAACAACAACAGCAAGCGAGTAGGAATGGAAAATGAAAAACACATGCAGGCCTATGGCAAAACCACACTGACTTTGCTGAACAAAATGACAACAGGCTATGTGGTCAAACAACAACAGCACGCAAGAAGGCACAGACAATGGAATGCATGCAGATTTATGGATGGACACTGACTACTCAAAATGGCCACCTGTCACATGCCATGGATAACAAAGACAAAATGGTGGCCTATGGCAAACACACACAGACACACACTATCCAGGCAAAGGAGGCATGGTAATCAATAAACAGAACACTGCCATTAATTAAGCAATGTCAAAAATGAAAATTAAGGCAGCTATGAAAATCTTTATACAAACACATAGCCTCCCAAGGCATGATATTACCCCACTGTCGAGACGGGCCACTCACCTGAAAAGCAGGATGTCTGCAGGGGCGGTGGTATGCCCCCCGACCTCCAGGAACACCTCTCAGCACTTCCTGGTGGACACAGAAACCCCAGCAGGTGTCCCAAATGGAAAGGAGGAGTGGAAGAGAAAGAGACAAAACACTGCCACATCTTGCCGGTCCAGCCAGGCACCCTGTATCTTCAGGGGCAGGTCGTTGTTGACAGAGTGATAGTAGAGTTAGTGCACTCAACTTCCTTGAAACTGAATCTCTCTTTCTGATATGGGCACGGGAGCGGTAGAAGAACACCGGGATGCTCCAGCACATTTCTTGGATAATAATAACTGTTGGCACAATTACTAACACTGCATTACCAAAAACCCAAACTGAGTACCATAACAATAAGTACTGTGACACTAAGGACGGCTTCACAGAGATTCACTGTTGCACACTACAATTAGAACTGTGGTTGCACTTATTATGCACAAAAAAGACAAACAAGGGCACTAATTTTATCACATATAACTTTCCTGCATGCATAGGGTTAAACTAAAAGGAACAAAAACAATCCAAGAAATACAAATGTCCACTCTGGGTTTAACAGTTAGGGTGGCACAGTTTGGTTTGGTTTCAATGTGTGTGTGAAAAAACCTTCAAAAGCAAATTCCTCAAACCTGAAACACAGGCATGAATGACACAATTTAAACCCCAGAGAGAGAAAGAAAAGTCACGTAAATGCTCTTTTGAAGTTACACTGTCACTTTCTGTAGTACTTGAGCTCAAGCAGATTTCCTGAAGCACATTTAGGCAACTAACTATAATAATAATAATGTAGAATGTTCAGAAATGCATTTGTCTCTACAAGATAAACACTCTGCCAAAATACGAGATCTGAAATACTCCAGCTGTTCTAGGAAAGCGCAGCGCTCAAAGAACAAACTCCCTGGAGAATACTAATCACTTAGCTGCAGTCTTTTCCGGACTGTTGGAAGAATGCTTGGTGTCAGCTGGTACAGGAATGAAGAAAAGAATTGCCTCAAAAGTTCTGAATACGAGGATCACAGGAAGGGCTGAACTGCCAAATCAGATGCTGAGATCAGGAAGCAAAGCAGGGAGGCATGCTTCACTCTGCTATTTATAGCCAATCAGGAAAGCAGTTGAGTTTCCACATGTGGATGAGTCACCACACCCAATTAGAAGCACATGTCTACACCACACCCAATTAGAAGCACATGTCTACACATGCTCATATTAGCAAACAAGCATTGGTAAAACAAGCATTGATAAAACTAATTGTGTGACCCAGCACATTATGGCCCTCATTACAACTTTGGCGGTAAATGCCGCTTACTGCCGTGCAGAAGACCACCAACACACCGCCGTGGAATTCCGCCACACCTATTATGACCCACAGCATGGATTCCGCCAAAATTCAGACACCCACACAAGTCCGCCACACCAAAGGTCAGTGATAAACTGGCGAAAACAAAACCTCCGTCACGCCAACAGAAATAGACCCACACTATCACGACACACGAATCCACGCGGCGGTCTTTCAACCGCGGTATTCCATTTGCGGTACACACCGCCGCGCTCAAAATACACACACATTTACAAAACACAACCACATTGGACAATTCAAAATACACACACCTGATACACATACACACACCACTCCCACACACCCAATACAATATAAAACACACACCCACATGACCCACAAACCCCTATGACCACAAGTACGAGAGAGACACTACAAACAACTACCAAGCATCCACAGGCACACAATACCATCATCCATATTACTTCCATGCACCTCACACAAAACACCACTAAATAGCACCCCACTTATCACTACATACACCACCCCACACATCACCCACACCACCCCATGGCACACCAAAGACACCCCAGTTCTCTGAGGAGGAGCTCAGGGTCATGGTGGAGGAAATCGTTTTGGTAGAGCCACAGCTATTCGGATCACAGGTGCAATACACCTCCATTGCTAGGAAGATGGAGCTATGGCGAAGAATAGTGGACAGGGTCAACGCAGTGGGACAGCATCCAAGAAATAGGGATGACATCAGGAAGAGGTGGAATGACCTACGGGGGAAGGTGCGTTCCGTGGTCTCAAGACACCACCTTGCGATTCAGCGGACTGGCGGCGGACCCCCACCTCCTCCCCCACAACTAACAACATGGGAGGAGCAGGTCTTGGCGATTCTGCATCCTGAGGGCCTCACAGGAGTAGATGGAGGAATGGACTCTGGTAAGTCAAAGCTTTACTATTACATCCCCCACCCTACCTGCATGCCATCACATACCCCCACCCTCACCCTCCCCCATCACTCCTACTCCTCACAAATGTCCCACTATCACAACCCACCCATCTCAACACCAAGCCCTGCATGCAACAACAAAGCATCACCAAAGCATGGCCACTGCACATACCCATACACCCCCCTAAACCACCATCACACAAGGTCCCACACAGAAATGCAAGCACTGGGGTACACGGACACCCACCTATTGCACACCATGGCACACACAGATGTAATAAATATCCTTTTATACCCCTGCAGGACCCCTACCCAACATCACCGGACAGGAGGGTCCACACATGTCCACACCGCCAACAGAAGAGGTCCACAGTGATGACAGCAGCTCGGTCCAACTGGATCTAGATGACCAGTCCGGCCTATCGGGGACCTCTGGACAGTCGGTTCCCCTCACACAGTCACAGGCCACTACAGACCTTCCCCCCTATGTAAACACCAGCACATCACAGAGGCCCAGGAACACTGGGGAACTGGGAGGGCTGCTGTGCAACAGGGGGCGGACAGGCCAAGGGAACCCACTCTCCACGAGGCTCTCTCCTCAATCATGGGAGCCTACCACCACTCCCAGGAGACGATGGCAATGGTACTGGCCAAGTTTCAGGAGACCCAGCGCCTGCAGGAGGAACAGTACTTAGGCTTCAGGGAGGAACACAGAGCCATCAATTCCACCCTGGGCACCATCGTAGGGGTGCTGAAGGAAGTACTCAACACCAGGAGGGACACTGTGGCACAGCAAGGGGCCCCTGACACTAGCATGGTCGATGAACTGCCCACCACTTTTGCCGGCGCTAGTGGACAGGAGGCACTGCCACAGGACCACCACACCAGCACCCCACCCCCTGCAGAGGGAGAAATTACCCCCTAACGGTCCCTGAGATCCAGGACAAAGACAGAGAACGATGCTAAGACCCCCGCCAAGAAATGAGACCACCCTGATTGTCATACTTCTGTCCCACCTTGTCACCCTGTCCATCCACAAACTGCCCCAGCTCCACTTCCTATGCCCATTTGGGCAATGCACCTGTGAGACTAATAGACTGGACTCTGCCATGGACATTACTCCAACATCACCCCTCACCATTTTACAACCCCCTCCAATATTGAGCACTTAAATAAACACCCTTGAAGCACAAAACAACCTGGAGTCAGTCTGTGATTTCGAAATAGTGTATTAGCAATTACAGTGGCAAAATGCTCTTTCAATTGTAATGTCAACATACCTATTTCACACAGCTCTAGTCCATGAGGAAACAAAGCAGTTGTCACACTGTGGAACACACATCTGTGAAATTGTAAGGGAAAGTGGCAACTCAGTGACCATACACTGGGTGAAAACGACAGACAGTAGAGAGGTAGTAGTGTTAAAGTACATGTAGTAGGCAGGTTTGTATTCTTACCTGTGTCTCACTGGAAATATTGCAGGATCACTGAGTTCCTGTTGTCCATGTCCTCTTCTTCTGCTTCCTCATCTTCACTGCCAACAGGCTCCACAGCTGCAACAACACCGCCATCTGGACCATCCTCCTGCAGAAAAGGCATCTGTCATCTCAAAGCTAAGTTGTGAAGCATACAGCAGGCCACGATGATCTGGCACACCTTCTTTGGTGAGTAGAATAGGGATCCACCTGTCATATGGAGGCACCTGAACCTGGCCTTCAGGAGGCCGAAGGTCCGCTCTATTATCCGCTGAGTTCACCCATGGGCCTCATTGTAGCGTTCCTCTGCCCTTGTCCTGGGATTCCTCACTGGGGTCAGTAGCCATGACAGGTTGGGGTAACCAAAGTCACCTGCAAATGGCGAGGGACAACTGTTAGACACACACTAACCTGTAGGGATATCCCCAGACAACCATTCCCACTGACTTCCTTCCAGGTGCTCACCTAATAGCCACATACGGTGCCTCTGGAGCTGACCCATCACATAAGGGATGCTGCAATTCCGCAGGATGCAGGCATCATGCACTGAGCCAGGGAACTTAGCATTCACATGGGAGATGTACTGGTCTGCCAAACACACCATCTGCACATTCATGGAATGACAACTCTTCCGGTTTCTGTACACCTGTTCACTCCTGCAGGGGGGTACCAAAGCCACATGGGTCCCATCAATGGCACCTATGATGTTGGGGTTATGTCCCAGGGCATAGAAGTCTCCTTTCACTGTAGGCAAATCCTCCACCTGTGGGAAAACGATGTAGCTCTGCATGTGTTTCAGCAGGGCAGACAACACTCTGGACAACATGTTGGAAAACATAGGCTGGGACATCCCTGATGCTGTTTGAAATGACCCACTTGCAAGGAAATGGAGTAGTGACAGCACCTGCACTTGAGGGGGGATTCCTATGGGATGGCGGATAGCTGACATCAGTTCTGGCTCCAGCTGGGCACACGGTTCCTGGATTGTGGCACGGTCAAGCCTGTAGGTGATGATCACATGTTTTTGCTCCATTGTCGACAGGTCCACCAGCGGTCTGTACACCGGAGGATGCCGCCATCTCCTCACATGTCCAAGCGGACAGTGCCTATGAAGGAGAACAGCGAGCACAGAGTCAAACAACTCAGAGGTACGTACCCACAGCTTACACAGAACACAAATCATAATCCGAAAATTGGCCTGTATGTGTGTTGAGGCTAGGCCTAGGTATGTGTGACGCAGTTAAAAATTAAGCCATGTGGGCCCCTGAAATGGCGGCTGCCTGACCTGTAAAGTGGGACAATGGGATGTGAGGTAACTGCGCTGGCGTTGTACACCGTCGCGGTAGGCGGTCGAAGACCGCGGCACAGTGCTGCATTGGTTAACATTGGAACCTATGGGTCCCAGGAGCCAATGACGATGTATGCCGGTGGTTACGGTATGCACCGCCGCGGACGTGACCGCCATTTTCTATCTGTTCAATCACTCGATACCTGATCTGCGACAGGAGAGGACCTACACTGCAAATGCTGCTATGACCTCGGTCTGGAAGAGACAATGGCTCGTGCGTCTGGGGAAAGGGCCCCTGCCTTCACATTGGAGGAGGTGGAGAAACTCGTGGATGGGGTCCTCCCCCAGTACACGCTACTCAACGGTCCTCCAGACAAACAGGTAAATACACTGGGAGCATGCTGTATGGGCTGTGACTGTGTGGAGTCGGGTGGATGAAAGATGGGGGGGAGATTGAGGCTTGCATGAAACAACGGTGAGTGCATGTGCATCATGGCAAGGGTAGGGATGGGGGCCAATGACTGTGATGGTACATTTGGTAATAACATTTCTTTTCCCCCTGTACAATTCAAGTAGGTCAGCGCCCACCAGAAAAAAGATATTTGGTGTGCCATCGCCAAGGACGTCCGGACCCTGGGGTTCTACCACAGACAGAGCACCCACTGCCGTAAGAGATGGGAGGACATTCGCCGCTGGAGCAAGAAGACGGAGGAGGCCCAGCTGGGGATGGCCTTCCAACGTGGGAGGGGTGCCCGTCGCACCATGACCCCCCTGATGTTTAGGATCCTGGCAGTGGAGTACCCGGAGTTGGATAGGCGCTTGGGGGCATCACAGCAGCCACAAGGGGGTGAGTACACTCTCATTCTGCTGAGTTTGCACGCAGTGGAGGTGTTTGAGTGGAGGAGGTGGGCAGTGGATTTCCTTAGGCCAGAGCTAGTTTAGTAGGCAAGGTCCCCTTGTTCTGGCAGGCCCTGTGGCACCCCACCCCACCTGTGTACAGTGCCAAGTACACCTAGTCAGGCTCCTGTGTCATCCATGTGTGCAGATGTCGTCCGTAGCCTTGTAGGCCATGTCCCAGGGATTGAATAGTGGAGCCCAAGTGCGCGGCGTGGTGCAGGGGGCTTCTGTGTCTGTCGTGTCCGCCAACGGTAGCAGTAATGCATGCATTCAACATGTCTTTCTTCTGTCTTCCCCCCCTTTTTGTGGTCTCCCTGTTCTTGTGTTTATTAGCATCATCAGGTGGAGAAGCAGTGGCACCAGAGCAGGAGGGAGCTGCATCCCACAATGCCCTGGAGGGCGAGACAACGGACTCGGAGTTCACCAGTGGGACGGAGGGCGAGGGGAGCTCCACGGCGGGGACAGGAGCTGACGCCAGTGACACGGACTCGTCCTCTGATGGGAGCTCCCTTGTGGTGGCGGCAACATCTGTGCCCCCCGCATCTACAGGTACAGCCACCACCCACCCTACCAGCACCTCCCTCCCAGCAGCTCCTCAGCCTTTGCCCGTGCCCGCTCACCCAGGAGGGTGGGCATCACCTTCGCCCCAGGCACCTGAGCCCCTGCCCCATCCACCCCTGCTGCCCTCAGTGAGGAGGCCATTAACCTCCTCAGGTCCCTCACTGTTGGGCAGTCTACCATTTTGAATGCCATCCAGGGTGTAGAAAGGCAGTTGCAACAAACAAATGCATTCCTGGAGGGCATTCATTCTGGTCAGGTGGCCCTTCAGCGAGCTTTTCAGACTCTGACCTCAGCACTGATGGCAGCCATTGTCCCTGTGTCTAGCCTCCCCCTCCAACCTCCTCCACCCAGATCCAATCCCCTCTCCCTCAGCCTATCCCAAGCACACCTTCAGACCAGCATGCACACACGTCAACACACAAGGGAAGCTCAGGCAAACATAAGCACCACACATCCCACAGGCACTCACGCAAGAATCACACACATGCAGACACACAAACATCCACAGCCTCCACTGTGTCCCCCTCGTCTCCCTCCTCCCTCTCAGTCTCATCTACACTCACACCTGCATGCACTACATCTACAGCCACTACTGCCATCACCAGCACACACACCACCACACCTGCTCACGTGCAGTCACCATCCCCACTGTCATTCACACGTCCCCAGTGTCCTCTCCCAGTGTGTCTGTGACGCCACCTCCCAAGATACACAAACGCAGGCACACACCCACCCAACAGCCATCCACCTCACGACAGCCTCCAGCGCATGCACCTTCACCCAAAGTCACCAAACGAACACCTCCTACAACCACAACCTCTTCCTCCACTCCCAAACCCCTTCCAGCTACCCGTCCCAGTGTTTCCCAAAAACTTTTCCTGTCCAACCTTGATCTCTTTCCCACACCTCCCCCACCCCGTCCGTCTGCTAGGGCCCGACTCTCCAGGACCCAACCTAGCACCTCAGCCACAACATCTCCGGGACCAGTGGTGCCTGTAGTCACCGGAATTTGGAGTGCACCGGCCACCAGGGCAGCCAGTGTGGCACGGAGCCACAGCATGGACAGTCCCCCACCTGTGAAGCATCAAAAGTTAGTCAGTGCCCGGCGGGACAGGGGGAAGACTCCAGCCACCAAATCGCTCCCAAGGGTACAGGTGGGAGTGTGAAGTCATCTGCGACAACTTCCAAGGTGGGGAAGGGCCACAAGAAAGTCAGCAGGTCTGGAAAGAGCAGCACGGTGGAGCAGATCACCATCATCCTCGCTGCCCAGGAGGCCATCATCCCTGCTGCCCAGGAGGCCACCGCCATCATCCCCGCTGCCCAGGAGGACACCGCCAGTACCTGCCCTGCTGCCCAAGAGGCCACCGCCACCAGCCCCGCTGCCCAGGAGGCCACCTCCATCATCACCGCTGCCCAGGAGGCCACCGCCAGCACCTGTCCTGCTGCCCAAGAGGCCACCGCCACCAGCCCTGCTGCCCAGGACAGGACCGCCAGCACCAGCCCCGCTGGGCCAAACAGGACCGCCAGCACCAATCCGGCTGGGCCAGACAGGACTGCCAGCACCAGCCCCGCTGGGCCAGACAGGATCGCCAGCACCAGCCCCGCTGGCCCAGACAGGACCGCCAGCACCAGCCCGGCTGGACCAGACAGGATCGCCAGGACCTGCCCCGCTGGGCCAGACAGGACCGCCAGCACCAGCCCCTCTGGCCCAGACAGGAACACCAGCCCCAGCCCCGCTGGGCTAGACAGGACCACCAGCACCAGCCCCGCTGGCCCAGACAGGACCGCCAGCACCAGCCCCGCTGGGCCATGAAGGACCACCAGCAGCTGAGTCACTGCAAAGGACCCCGCCGCAATAAGCACCGCTGAACAGGGCGCCGCCGCCACAAGCACCGCTGAACAGTGCACCGTCGCCACAAGCATCGCTGAACAGGGCACCGCCGCCACAAGCACCGCTGAACAGGGCACCGCCACCACAAGCACCACTGAACAGGGCACCGCTGCCACATGCACCGCTGGCCCATGAGCGCCAAGGGCACTGACGCTACTGAGTCTGTCACGGGCAGGATGAAGCACTCTGGGCACCAAGCCCCCTCCAGAACCAGTGGACTATCGCATCCACTTCCTCAGTCCTTAGCAGGGTGAAGCACTCTGGGCACAAGGCCCCCTCCAGAACTAGTGGAGAGATACATCCTCTACCTCAGTCCTTGACAGGATGAAGCACTCTGGGCACAAGGCCCCCTCCAGAACCAGTTGAGAGATACATCCACTACCTCAGTCCTTGGCAGGATGAAGTACTCTGGGCACCAATCCCCCTCCACAACCATTTGAGTATCACATCCACTTTCTCAGTCCTTAGCAGGATGAAGTACTCTGGGCACAAGGCCCCCTCCAGAACCAGTGGAGAGATACATCCACTACCTCAGTCCTTGGCAGGATGAAGCACTCTGGGCACAAGGCCCGCTCCAGAACCAGTGGAGAGATCCATCCACTACCTCAGTCCTTGGCAGGATGAAGCACTCTGGGCACAAGGTCCCCTCCAGAACCAGTGGAGAGATACATCCACTACCTCAGTCCTTGACAGGATGAAGCACTCTGGGCACAAGGCCCCCTCCAGAACCAGTGGAGAGATCCATCCACTACCTCAGTCCTTGGCAGGATGAAGCACTCTGGGCACCAATCCCCCTCCAGAACCAGTGGAGTATCACATCCACTTACTCAGTCCTTAGCAGGATGAAGCTCTGTGGGCACAAGGTCCCCTCCAGAACCAGTGGAGAGATACATCCACTACCTCAATCCTTGGCAGGATGAAGCACTCTGGGCACAAGGCCCCCTCCAGAACCAGTGGAGAGATCCATCCACTACCTCAGCCCTGGGCAGGATGAAGCACTCTGGGCACTAAGCCCCCTCCTGAACCAGTGGAGTATTACATCCACTTCCTCAGTCCTTAGCAGGATGAAGCACTCTGGGCACAAGCCCCCCTCCAGAACCAGTGGAGAGATCCATCCACTACCTCAGTCCTTGGCAGGATGAAGCACTCTGGGCACCAATCCCCCTCCAGAACCAGTGGAGTATCACATCCACTTACTCAGTCCTTAGCAGGATGAAGCTCTGTGGGCACAAGGTCCCCTCCAGAACCAGTGGAGAGATACATCCACTACCTCAATCCTTGGCAGGATGAAGCACTCTGGGCACAAGGCCCCCTCCAGAACCAGTGGAGAGATCCATCCACTACCTCAGCCCTTGGCAGGATGAAGCACTCTGGGCACCAAGCCCCCTCCAGAACCAGTGGAGTATTACATCCACTTCCTCACTCCTTAGCAGGATGAAGCACTCTGGGCACAAGCCCCCCTCCAGAACCAGTGGAGAGATCCATCCACTACCTCAGTCCTTGGCAGGATGAAGCACTCTGGGCACCAATCCCCCTCCAGAACCAGTGGAGTATCACATCCACTTACTCAGTCCTTAGCAGGATGAAGCTCTGTGGGCACAAGGTCCCCTCCAGAACCAGTGGAGAGATACATCCACTACCTCAATCCTTGGCAGGATGAAGCACTCTGGGCACAAGGCCCCCTCCAGAACCAGTGGAGTATCACATCTACTTCCTCAGTCCTTAGCCGGATGAAGCACTCTGGGCACAACGCCCCCTACAGAACCAGTGGAGAGATACATCCACTACCTCAGTCCTTGGCAGGATGAAGCAGTCTGGGCACAAGGCCCCCTCCAGAACCAGTGGAGTATCACATCCACTTCCTCAGTCCTTAGCAGTATGAAGCACTCTGGGCACAAGGCCCCCTCTAGAACCAGTGGAGAGATACATCCACTACCTCAGTCCTTGGCAGGATGAAGCACTCTCGGCACAAGGCCCCCTCCAGAACCAGTGGAGAGATACATCCACTACCTCAGTCCTTGGCAGGATGAAGCACTCTGGGCGCCAAGCCCCCTCCAGAACCAGTGGAGTATTGCATCCACTTCCTCAGTCCTTAGCAGGATGAAGCACTCTGGGCACAAGGCCCCCTCCAGAACCAGTGGAGAGATACATCCACTACCTCAGTCCTTGACAGGATGAAGCACTCTGGGCACAAGGCCCCCTCCAGAACCAGTGGAGAGATACATCCACCACCTCAGTCCTTGGCAGGATGAAGCACTCTGGGCGCCAATCCCCCTCCACAATCATTGGAGTATCACATCCACTTCCTCAGTCCTTAGCAGGATGAAGCACTCTAGGCACAAGCCTCCCTCCTGAACCAGTGGAGAGATACATCCACTACATCAGTCCTTGGCAGGATGAAGCACTCTGGGCACCAAGCCCACTCCAGAACCAGTGGAGTATCACATCCACTTCCTCCGTCCTTAGCCGGATGAAGCACTCTGGGCACAACGCCCCCTACAGAACCAGTGGAGAGATACATATACTACCTCAGTCCTTGGCAGGATGAAGCAGTCTGGGCACAAGGCCCCCTCCAGAACCAGTGGAGTATCACATCCACTTCCTCAGTCCTTAGCAGTATGAAGCACTCTGGGCACAAGGCCCCCTCTAGAATCAGTGGAGAGATACATCCACTACCTCAGTCCTTGGCAGGATGAAGCACTCTGGGCACAAGGCCCCCTCCAGAACCAGTGGAGAGATACATCCACTACCTCAGTCCTTGGCAGGATGAAGCACTCTGGGCGCCAAGCCCCCTCCAGAACCAGTGGAGTATCGCATCCACTTCCTCAGTCCTTAGCAGGATGAAGCACTCTGGGCACAAGGCCCCCTCCAGAACCAGTGGAGAGATACATCCACTACCTCAGTCCTTGACAGGATGAAGCACTCTGGGCACAAGGCCCCCTCCAGAACCAGTGGAGAGATACATCCACCACCTCAGTCCTTGGCAGGATGAAGCACTCTGGGCGCCAATCCCCCTCCACAATCATTGGAGTATCACATCCACTTCCGCAGTCCTTAGCAGGATGAAGTACTCTGGGCACCAGGCCCCCTCCAGAACCAGTGGAGAGATACATCCACTACCTCAGTCCTTGGCAGGATGAAGCACTCTGCGCACAAGGCCCACTCCAGAACCAGTGGAGAGATCCATCCACTACCTCAGTCCTTGGCAGGATGAAGCACTCTGGGCACCAAGCCCCCTCCAGAACCAGTGGGGTATCACATCCACATCCTTAGTCCTTAGGAGGATGAAGCACTCTGGGCACAATGCCACCTCCAGAACAAGTGGAGAGATACATCCACTACCTCAGTCCTTGGCAGGATGAAGCACTCTCGGCACAAGGCCCCCTCCAGAACCAGTGGAGAGATCCATCCACTACCTCAGTCCTTGCAGTATGAAGCACTCTGGGCACAAGACCCCCTCCAGAACCAGTGGAGAGATACATTCACTACCTCAGTCCTTGGCAGGATGGAGCACTCTGGGCACAAGGCCCCCTCCAGAACCAGTGGAGAGATCCATCCACTACCTCAGTCCTTGGCAGGATGAAGCACTCTGGGCACCAAGCCCCCTCCAGAATCAGTGGAGTATCACATCCACATCCTCAGTCCTTAGCAGGATGAAGCACTCTGGGCACAAGGCCACCTCCAGAACAAGTGGAGAGATACATCCACTACTTCAATCCTTGGCAGGATGAAGCACTCTGGGCACAAGGCCCCCTCCAGAACCAGTGGAGAGATCCATCCACTACCTCAGTCCTTGGCAGGATGAAGCACTCTGGGCACCAAGCCCCCTCCAGAACCAGTGGAGTATTACATCCACTTCCTCTGTCCTTAGCAGGATGAAGCACTCTGGGCACAAGCCCCCCTCCAGAACCAGTGGAGAGATACATCCACTATCTCAGTCCTTGGCAGGATGAAGCACTCTGGGCACCAAGCCCACTCCAGAATCAGTGGAGTATCACATCCACATCCTCAGTCCTTGGCAGGATGAAGCAGTCTGGGCACAAGGCCCCCTCCAGAACCAGTGGAGTATCACATCCACTTCCTCAGTCCTTAGCAGTATGAAGCACTCTGGGCACAAGGCCCCCTCTAGAACCAGTGGAGAGATACATCCACTACCTCAGTCCTTGGCAGGATGAAGCACTCTGGGCACAAGGCCCCCTCCAGAACCAGTGGAGAGATACATCCACTACCTCAGTCCTTGGCAGGATGAAGCACTCTGGGCGCCAAGCCCCCTCCAGAACCAGTGGAGTATCGCATCCACTTCCTCAGTCCTTAGCAGGATGAAGCACTCTGGGCACAAGGCCCCCTCCAGAACCAGTGGAGAGATACATCCACTACCTCAGTCCTTGACAGGATGAAGCACTCTAGGCACAAGGCCCCCTCCAGAACCAGTAGAGAGATACATCCACCACCTCAGTCCTTGGCAGGATGAAGCACTCTGGGCGCCAATCCCCCTCCACAACCGTTGGAGTATCACATCCACTTCTGCAGTCCTTAGCAGGATGAAGTACTCTGGGCACAAGGCCCCCTCCAGAACCAGTGGAGAGATACATCCACTACCTCAGTCCTTTGCAGGATGAAGCACTCTGGGCACAAGGCCCACTCCAGAACCAGTGGAGAGATCCATCCACTACCTCAGTCCTTGGCAGGATGAAGCACTCTGGGCACCAAGCCCCCTCCAGAACCAGTGGGGTATCACATCCACATCCTCAGTCCTTAGGAGGATGAAGCACTCTGGGCACAATGCCACCTCCAGAACAAGTGGAGAGATACATCCACTACCTCAGTCCTTGGCAGGATGAAGCACTCTCAGCACAAGGCCCCCTCCAGAACCAGTGGAGAGATCCATCCACTACCTCAGTCCTTGGCAGTATGAAGATCTCTGGGCACAAGGCCCCCTCCAGAACCAGTGGAGAGATACATCCACTACCTCAGTCCTTGGCAGGATGGAGCACTCTGGGCACGAGACCCCCTCCAGAACCAGTGGAGAGATCCATCCACTACCTCAGTCCTTGGCAGGATGAAGCACTCTGAGCACCAAGCCCCCTCCAGAACCAGTGGAGTATCACATCCACATCCTCAGTCCTAAGCAGGATGAAGCACTCTGGGCACAAGGCAACCTCCAGAACAAGTGGAGAGATACATCCACTACCTCAGTCCTTGGCAGGATAAAGCACTCTGGGCTCAAGGCCCCCTCCAGAACCAGTGGAGAGATCCATCCACTACCTCAGTCCTTGGCAGTATGAATCACTCTGGGCACCAAGCCCCCTCCAGAACCAGTGGAGTATCACATCCACTTCCTCAGTCCTTAGCAGGATGAAGCACTCTGGGCACAAGCACCCCTCCAGAACCAGTGGAGAGATACATCCACTACCTCAGACCTTGGCAGGATGAAGCACTCTGGGCACCAAGCCCACTCCAGAACCAGTGGAGTATCACATCCACTTCCTCAGTCCTTAGCCGGATGAAGCACTCTGGGCACAACGCCCCCTACAGAACCAGTGGAGAGATACATCCACTACCTCAGTCCTTCGCAGGATGAAGCAGTCTGGGCACAAGGCCCCCTCCAGAACCAGTGGAGTATCACATCCACTTCCTCAGTCCTTAGCAGTATGAAGCACTCTGGGCACAAGGCCCCCTCTAGAACCAGTGGAGAGATACATCCACTACCTCAGTCCTTGGCAGGATGAAGCACTCTGGGCACAAGGCCCCCTCCAGAACCAGTGGAGAGATACATCCACTACCTCAGTCCTTGGCAGGATGAAGCACTCTGGGCGCCAAGCCCCCTCCAGAACCAGTGGAGTATCGCATCCACTTCCTCAGTCCTTAGCAGGATGAAGCACTCTGGGCACAAAGCCCCCTCCAGAACCAGTGGAGAGATACATCCACTACCTCAGTCCTTGACAGGATGAAGCACTCTGGGCACAAGGCCCCCTTCAGAACCAGTGGAGAGATACATCCACCACCTCAGTCCTTGGCAGGATGAAGCACTCTGGGCGCCAATCCCCCTCCACAATCATTGGAGTATCACATCCACTTCCGCAGTCCTTAGCAGGATGAAGTACTCTGGGCACCAGGCCCCCTCCAGAACCAGTGGAGAGATACATCCACTACCTCAGTCCTTGGCAGGATGAAGCACTCTGCGCACAAGGCCCACTCCAGAACCAGTGGAGAGATCCATCCACTACCTCAGTCCTTGGCAGGATGAAGCACTCTGGACACCAAGCCCCCTCCAGAACCAGTGGGGTATCACATCCACATCCTTAGTCCTTAGGAGGATGAAGCACTCTGGGCACAATGCCACCTCCAGAACAAGTGGAGAGATACATCCACTACCTCAGTCCTTGGCAGGATGAAGCACTCTCGGCACAAGGCCCCCTCCAGAACCAGTGGAGAGATCCATCCACTACCTCAGTCCTTGGCAGTATGAAGCACTCTGGGCACAAGACCCCCTCCAGAACCAGTGGAGAGATACATCCACTACCTCAGTCCTTGGCAGGATGGAGCACTCTGGGCACAAGGCCCCCTCCAGAACCAGTGGAGAGATCCATCCACTACCTCAGTCCTTGGCAGGATGAAGCACTCTTGGCACCAAGCCCCCTCCAGAATCAGTGGAGTATCACATCCACATCCTCAGTCCTTAGCAGGATGAAGCACTCTGGGCACAAGGCCACCTCCAGAACAAGTGGAGAGATACATCCACTACTTCAATCCTTGGCAGGATGAAGCACTCTGAGCACAAGGCCCCCTCCAGAACCAGTGGAGAGATCCATCCACTACCTCAGTCCTTGGCAGGATGAAGCACTCTGGGCACCAAGCCCCCTCCAGAACCAGTGGAGTATTACATCCACTTCCTCAGTCCTTAGCAGGATGAAGCACTCTGGGCACAAGCCCCCCTCCAGAACCAGTGGAGAGATACATCCACAATCTCAGTCCTTGGCAGGATGAAGCACTCTGGGCACCAAGCCCACTCCAGAACCAGTGGAGTATCACATCCACATCCTCAGTCCTTGGCAGGATGAAGCAGTCTGGGCACAAGGCCCCCTCCAGAACCAGTGGAGTATCACATCCACTTCCTCAGTCTTTAGCAGTATGAAGCACTCTGGGCACAAGGCCCCCTCTAGAACCAGTGGAGAGATACATCCACTACCTCAGTCCTTGGCAGGATGAAGCACTCTGGGCACAAGGCCCCCTCCAGAACCAGTGGAGAGATACATCCACTACCTCAGTCCTTGGCAGGATGAAGCACTCTGGGCGCCAAGCCCCCTCCAGAACCAGAGGAGTATTGCATCCACTTCCTCAGTCCTTAGCAGGATGAAGCACTCTGGGCACAAGGCCCCCTCCAGAACCAGTGGAGAGATACATCCACTACCTCAGTCCTTGACAGGATGAAGCACTCTAGGCACAAGGCCCCCTCCAGAACCAGTAGAGAGATACATCCACCACCTCAGTCCTTGGCAGGATGAAGCACTCTGGGCGCCAATCCCCCTCCACAACCATTGGAGTATCACATCCACTTCTGCAGTCCTTAGCAGGATGAAGTACTCTGGGCACAAGGCCCCCTCCAGAACCAGTGGAGAGATACATCCACTACCTCAGTCCTTTGCAGGATGAAGCACTCTGGGCACAAGGCCCACTCCAGAACCAGTGGAGAGATCCATCCACTACCTCAGTCCTTGGCAGGATGAAGCACTCTGGGCACCAAGCCCCCTCCAGAACCAGTGGGGTATCACATCCACATCCTCAGTCCTTAGGAGGATGAAGCACTCTGGGCACAATGCCACCTCCAGAACAAGTGGAGAGATACATCCACTACCTCAGTCCTTGGCAGGATGAAGCACTCTCGGCACAAGGCCCCCTCCAGAACCAGTGGAGAGATCCATCCACTACCTCAGTCCTTGGCAGTATGAAGCACTCTGGGCACAAGGCCCCCTCCAGAACCAGTGGAGAGATACATCCACTACCTCAGTCCTTGGCAGGATGGAGCACTCTGGGCACAAGACCCCCTCCAGAACCAGTGGAGAGATCCATCCACTACCTCAGTCCTTGGCAGGATGAAGCACTCTGGGCACCAAGCCCCCTCCAGAACCAGTGGAGTATCACATCCACATCCTCAGTCCTAAGCAGGATGAAGCACTCTGGGCACAAGGCAACCTCCAGAACAAGTGGAGAGATACATCCACTACCTCAGTCCTTGGCAGGATGAAGCACTCTGGGCACAAGGCCCCCTCCAGAACCAGTGGAGAGATCCATCCACTACCTCAGTCCTTGGCAGTATGAATCACTCTGGGCACCAAGCCCCCTCCAGAACCAGTGGAGTATCACATCCACTTCCTCAGTCCTTAGCCGGATAAAGCACTCTGGGCACAAGGCCCCCTCCAGAACCAGTGGAGAGATACATCCACTACCTCAGTTCTTGGCAGGATGAAGCAGTCTGGGCACAAGGCTCCCTCCAGAACCAGTGGAGTATCACATCCACTTCCTCAGTCCTTAGCGGGATGAAGCACTCTGGGCACAAGGCCCCCTCCAGAACCAGTGGAGAGATACATCCAATACCTCAGTCCTTGGCAGGATGAAGCACTCTGGGCACAAGGCCCCCTCCAGAACCAGTGGAGAGATACATCCACTATCTCAGTCCTTGGCAGTATGAATCACTCTGGGCACCAAGCCCCCTCCAGAACCAGTGGAGTATCACATCCACTTCCTCAGTCCTTAGCCGGATAAAGCACTCTGGGCACAAGGCCCCCTCCAGAAGTAGTGGAGAGATACATCCACTACCTCAGTCCTTGGCAGGATGAAGCAGTCTGGGCACAAGGCCCCCTCCAGAACCAGTGGAGTATCACATCCACTTCCTCAGTCCTTAGCGGGATGAAGCACTCTGGGCACAAGGCCCCCTCCAGAACCAGTGGAGAGATACATCCAATACCTCAGTCCTTGGCAGGATGAAGCACTCTGGGCACAAGGCCCCCTCCAGAACCAGTAGACAGATCCATCCACTACCTCAGTCCTTGGCAGGATGAAGCACTCTGGGCACCAAGCCCCCTCCAGAACCAGTGGAGTATTACATCCACTTCCTCAGTCCTTAGCAGGATGAAGTACTCTGGGCACAAGGCCCCCTCCAGAACCAGTGCGGAGATATATCCACTACCTCAGTCCTTGGCAGGATGAAGCACTCTGGGCACAAGGCCCCCTCCAGAACCAGTGGAGAGATACATCCACTACCTCAGTCCTTGGCAGGATGAAGCACTCTGGGCACAAGGCCCCCTCCAGAACCAGTGGAGAGATCCATCCACTACCTCAGTCCTTGGCAGGATGAAGAACTGTGGGCACCAGGCCCCCTCCAGAACCAGTGGAGTATTACATCCACTTCCTCAGTCCTTAGCAGGATGAAGCACTCTGGGCACAAGCCCCCCTCCAGAACCAGTGGAGAGATACATTCACTACCTCAGTGCTTGGCAGGATGAAGCACTCTGGGCACCAAGCCCACTCCAGAACCAGTGGAGTATCACATCCACTTCCTCAGTCCTTAGCCGGATGAAGCACTCTGGGCACAACGCCCCCTTCAGAACCAGTGGAGAGATACATCCACTACCTCAGTCCTTGGCAGGATGAAGCAGTCTAGGCACAAGGCCCCCTCCAGAACCAGTGGAGTATCACATCCACTTCCTCAGTCCTTAGCAGGTTGAAGCACTCTGGGCACAAGGCCCCCTCTAGAACCAGTGGAGAGATACATCCACTACCTCAGTCCTTTACAGGATGAAGCACTCTGAGCACAAGGCCCCCTCCAGAACCAGTGGAGTATCGCATCCACTTTCTCAGTCCTTAGCAGGATGAAGGACTCTGGGCACAAGGCCCCCTCCAGAACCAGTGGAGAGATACATCCACTACCTCAGTCCTTGGCAGGATGAAGCACTCTGGACACCAAGCCCCATCCAGAACCAGTGGAGTATCACATCCATATCTTCAGTCCTTAGCAGGATGAAGCACTCTGGGCACAAGGCCACCTCCAGAACAAGTGGAGAGATACATCCACTACCTCAGTCCTTGGCAGTATGAAGCACTCTGGGCACAAGGCCCCCTCCAGAACCAGTGGAGAGATCCTTCCACTACCTCAGTCCTTGGCAGTATGAAGCACTCTGGGCACAAGGCCCCCTCCAGAACCAGTGGAGAGATACATCCACTACCTCAGTCCTTTGCAGGATGGATCACTCTGGGCACAAGGCCCACTCCAGAACCAGTGGAGAGATCCATCCACTACCTCAGTCCTTGCCAGGATGAAGCACTCTGGGCACAACGCCCCCTTCAGAACCAGTGGAGTATCGCATCCACTTCCTCAGTCCTTAGCAGGATGAAGCACTCTGGGCACAAGGCCCCCTCCAGAACCAGTGGAGAGATACATCCACTACCTCAGTCCTTGACAGGATGAAGCACTCTGGGCACAAGGCCCCCTCCAGAACCAGTGGCGAGATCCATCCACTACCTCAGTCCTTAGCAGTATGAAGCACTCTGGGCACAAGGCCCCCTCCAGAACCAGTGGAGTAATGCATCCACTTCCTCAGTCCTCAGCAGGATGAAGCACTTTGGGCACAAGGCCCCCTCCAGAACCAGTGGAGAAATACATCCACTACCTCAGTCCTTGACAGGATGAAGCACTCTGGGCACAAGGCCCCCTCCAGAACCAGTAGAGAGATACATCCACTACCTCAGTCCTTGGCAGGATGAAGCACTCTGGGCGCCAATCCCGCTCCACAACCATTGGAGTATCACATCCACGTCCTCAGTCCTTAGCAGGATGAAGTACTCTGGGCACAAGGCCCCCTCCAGAACCAGTGGAGAAATACATCCACTACCTCAGTCCTTGGCAGGATGAAGCACTCTGGGCACAATGCCCACTCCAGAACCAGTGGAGAGATCCATCCACTTCCTCAGTCCTTGGCAGGATGAAGCACTCTGGGCACCAAGCCCCCTCCAGAACCAGTGGAGTATCACATCCACATCCTCAGTCCTTAGCAGGATGAAGCACTCTGGGCACAAGGCCACCTCCAGAACAAGTGGAGAGATACATCCACTACCTCAGTCCTTGCCAGGATGAAGCACTCTGGGCACAAGGCCCCCTCCAGAACCAGTGGAGAGATACATCCACTACCTCAGTCCTTGGCAGGATGGAGCACTCTGGGCACAAGGCCCACTCCAGAACCAGTGGAGAGATCCATCCACTACCTCAGTCCTTGGCACGATGAAGCATTCTGGGCACCAAGCCCCCTCCAGAACCAGTGGAGTATCACATCCACATCCTCAGTCCTTAGCAGGAGGAAGCACTCTGGGCACAATGCCCCCTCCAGAACAAGTGGAGAGATACATCCACTACCTCAGTCCTTGACAGGATGAAGCACTCTGGGCACAAGGCCCCCTCCAGAACCAGTGGAGAGATCCATCCACTACCTCAGTCCTTGGCAGGATGAAGCAGTCTGGGCACAAGGCCCCCTCCAGAACCAGTGGAGTATCACATCCACTTCCTCAGTCCTTAGCGGGATGAAGCACTCTAGGCACAAGGCCCCCTCCAGAACCAGTAGAGAGATCCATCCACTACCTCAGTCCTTGGCAGGATGAAGCACTCTGGGCGCCAATCCCCCTCCACAACCATTGGAGTATCACATCCACTTCCTCAGTCCTTAGCAGGATGAAGTACTCTGGGCACAAGGCCCCCTCCAGAACCAGAGGAGAGATACATCCACTACCTCAGTCCTTGGCAGGATGAAGCACTCTGGGCACAAGGCCCCCTCCAGAACCAGTGGAGAGTTCCATCCACTACCTCAGTCCTTGGCAGGATGAAGAACTCTGGGCACCAAGCCCCCTCCAGAACCAGTGGAGTATTACATCCACTTCCTCAGTCCTTATCAGGATGAAGCACTCTGGGCACAAGCCCCCCTCCAGAACCAGTGGAGAGATACATCCACTACCTCAGTGCTTGGCAGGATGAAGCACTCTGGGCACCAAGCCCACTCCAGAACCAGTGGAGTATCACATCCACTTCCTCAGTCCTTAGCCGGATGAAGCACTCTGGGCACAACGCCCCCTTCAGAACCAGTAGAGAGATACATCCACTACCTCAGTCCTTGGCAGGATGAAGCAGTCTAGGCACAAGGCCCCCTCCAGAACCAGTGGAGTATCACATCCACTTCCTCAGTCCTTAGCAGGATGAAGCACTCTGGGCACAAGGCCCCCTCTAGAACCAGTGGAGAGATACATCCACTACCTCAGTCCTTTACAGGATGAAGCACTCTGAGCACAAGGCCCCCTCCAGAACCAGTGGAGTATTGCATCCACTTTCTCAGTCCTTAGCAGGATGAAGCACTCTGGGCACAAGGCCCCCTCCAGAACCAGTGGAGAGATACATCCACTACCTCAGTCCTTGACAGGATGAAGGACTCTGGGCACAAGGCCCCCTCCAGAACCAGTGGAGAGATCCATCCACTACCTCAGTCCTTGGCAGGATGAAGCACTCTGGACACCAAGCCCCCTCCAGAACCAGTGGAGTATCACATCCACATCTTCAGTCCTTAGCAGGATGAAGCACTCTGGGCACAAGGCCACCTCCAGAACAAGTGGAGAGATACATCCACTACCTCAGTCCTTGGGAGGATGAAGCACTCTGGGCACAAGGCCCCCTCCAGAACCAGTGGAGAAATACATCCACTACCTCAGTCCTTGGCAGGATGAAGCACTCTGGGCACAATGCCCACTCCAGAACCAGTGGAGAGATCCATCCACTTCCTCAGTCCTTGGCAGGATGAAGCACTCTGGGCACCAAGCCCCCTCCAGAACCAGTGGAGTATCACATCCACATCCTCAGTCCTTAGCAGGATGAAGCACTCTGGGCACAAGGCCACCTCCAGAACAAGTGGAGAGATACATCCACTACCTCAGTCCTTGCCAGGATGAAGCACTCTGGGCACAAGGCCCCCTCCAGAACCAGTGGAGAGATACATCCACTACCTCAGTCCTTGGCAGGATGGAGCACTCTGGGCACAAGGCCCACTCCAGAACCAGTGGAGAGATCCATCCACTACCTCAGTCCTTGGCACGATGAAGCATTCTGGGCACCAAGCCCCCTCCAGAACCAGTGGAGTATCACATCCACATCCTCAGTCCTTAGCAGGAGGAAGCACTCTGGGCACAATGCCCCCTCCAGAACAAGTGGAGAGATACATCCACTACCTCAGTCCTTGACAGGATGAAGCACTCTGGGCACAAGGCCCCCTCCAGAACCAGTGGAGAGATCCATCCACTACCTCAGTCCTTGGCAGGATGAAGCAGTCTGGGCACAAGGCCCCCTCCAGAACCAGTGGAGTATCACATCCACTTCCTCAGTCCTTAGCGGGATGAAGCACTCTAGGCACAAGGCCCCCTCCAGAACCAGTAGAGAGATCCATCCACTACCTCAGTCCTTGGCAGGATGAAGCACTCTGGGCGCCAATCCCCCTCCACAACCATTGGAGTATCACATCCACTTCCTCAGTCCTTAGCAGGATGAAGTACTCTGGGCACAAGGCCCCCTCCAGAACCAGAGGAGAGATACATCCACTACCTCAATCCTTGGCAGGATGAAGCACTCTGGGCACAAGGCCCCCTCCAGAACCAGTGGAGAGTTCCATCCACTACCTCAGTCCTTGGCAGGATGAAGAACTCTGGGCACCAAGCCCCCTCCAGAACCAGTGGAGAGATACATCCACTACCTCAGTCCTTGGCAGGATGAAGCACTCTGAGCACAAGGCCCCCTCCAGAACCAGTGGAGAGATCCATCCACTACCTCAGTCCTTGGCAGGATGAAGAACTCTGGGCACCAAGCCCCCTCCAGAACCAGTGGAGTATTACATCCACTTCCTCAGTCCTTAGCAGAATGAAGCACTCTGGGCACAAGCCCCCCTCCAGAACCAGTGGAGAGATACATCCACTACCTCAGTGCTTGGCAGGATGAAGCACTCTGGGCACCAAGCCCACTCCAGAACCAGTGGAGTATCACATCCACTTCCTCAGTCCTTAGCCGGATGAAGCACTCTGGGCACAACGCCCCCTTCAGAACCAGTAGAGAGATACATCCACTACCTCAGTCCTTGGCAGGATGAAGCAGTCTAGGCACAAGGCCCCCTCCAGAACCAGTGGAGTATCACATCCACTTCCTCAGTCCTTAGCAGGATGAAGCACTCTGGGCACAAGGCCCCCTCCAGAACCAGTGGAGAGATACATCCACTACCTCAGTCCTTTACAGGATGAAGCACTCTGAGCACAAGGCCCCCTCCAGAACCAGTGGAGTATCGCATCCACTTTCTCAGTCCTTAGCAGGATGAAGCACTCTGGGCACAAGGCCCCCTCCAGAACCAGTGGAGAGATACATCCACTACCTCAGTCCTTGACAGGATGAAGGACTCTGGGCACAAGGCCCCCTCCAGAACCAGTGGAGAGATCCATCCACTACCTCAGTCCTTGGCAGGATGAAGCACTCTGGACACCAAGCCCCCTCCAGAACCAGTGGAGTATCACATCCACATCTTCAGTCCTTAGCAGGATGAAGCACTCTGGGCACAAGGCCACCTCCAGAACAAGTGAAGAGATACATCCACTACCTCAGTCCTTGGGAGGATGAAGCACTCTGGGCACAAGGCCCCCTCCAGAACCAGTGGAGAGATCCATCCACTACCTCAGTCCTTGGCAGTATGAAGCACTCTGGGCACAAGGCCCCCTCCATAACCAGTGGAGAGATACATCCACTACCTCAGTCCTTGGCAGGATGGAGCACTCTGGGCACAAGGCCCACTCCAGAACCAGTGGAGAGATCCATCCACTACCTCAGTCCTTGGCATGATGAAGCACTGTGGGCACCAAGCCCCCTCCAGATCCAGTGGAGTATCACATCTACATCCTCAGTCTTTAGCAGGATGAAGCACTCTGGGCACAAGGCCACCTCCAGAACCAGTGGAGAGATCCATCCACTACCTCAATCCTTCGCAGTATGAATCACTATGGGAACCAAGCCCCCTCCAGAACCAGTGGAGTATGACATCCACTTCCTCAGTCCTTAGCCGGAAGAAGCACTCTGGGCACAAGGCCCCCTCCAGAACCAGTGGAGAGATGCATCCACTTCCTCAGTCCTTGGCAGGATGAAGCAGTCTGGGCACAAGGCCCCCTCCAGAACCAGTGGAGTATCACATCCACTTCCTCAGTCCTTAGCGGGATGAAGCACTCTGGGCACAAGGTCCCCTCCAGAACCAGTGGAGAGATACATCCACTACCTTAGTCCTTGGCAGGATGAAGCACTCTGGGCACAAGGCCCCCTCCAGAACCAGTGGAGAGATACATCCACTACCTCATTCCTTGGCATGATGAAGCACTCTGGGCACCAAGCCCCCTCCAGAACCAATGGAGTATCGCATCCACTTCCTCAGTCCTTAGCAGGATGAAGCACTCTGGGCACAAGGTCCCCTCCAGAACCAGTGGAGCGATACATCCACTACCTCAGTCCTTGACAGGATGAAGCACTCTGGGCACAAGGGCCCCTCCAGAACCAGTAGAGCGATACATCCACTACCTCAGTCCTTGGCAGTATGAAGCACTCTGGGCACCAAGCCCTCTCCAGAACCAGTGGAGTATCATATCCACTTCCTCAGTCCTTAGCAGGATGAAGCACTCTGGGCACAAGGTCCCCTCCAGAACCAGTGGAGAGATACATCCACTACCTCAGTCCTTGACAGGATGAAGCACTCTGGGCACAAGGCCCCCTCCCGAACCAGTAGAGAGATACATCCACTACCTCAGTCCTTGGCAGGATGAAGCACTCAGTGCACAAGGCCCGCTCCAGAACCAGTGTAGAGATCCATCCACTACCTCAGTCCTTGGCAGGATGAAGCACTGTGGGCACCAATCTCATTCCAGAACCAGTGGAGTATCACATCCACATCCTCAGTCCTTAGCGGGATGAAGCACTCTGGGCACAAGGTCCCCTCCAGAACCAGTGGAGAGATACATCCACTACCTCAGTCCTTGACAGGATGAAGCACTCTGGGCACAAGGCCCCCTCCCGAACCAGTAGAGAGATACATCCACTACCTCAGTCCTTGGCAGGATGAAGCACTCAGGGCACAAGGCCCGCTCCAGAACCAGTGTAAAGATCCATCCACTACCTCAGTGCTTGGCAGGATGAAGCACTCTGGGCACCAAGCCCACTCCAGAACCAGTGGAGTATCACATCCACTTCCTCAGTCCTTAGCGGGATGAAGCACTCTGGGCACAAGGTCCCCTCCAGAACCAGTGGAGAGATACATCCACTACCTTAGTCCTTGGCAGGATGAAGCACTCTGGGCACAAGGCCCCCTCCAGAACTAGTGGAGAGATACATCCACTACCTCATTCCTTGGCAGGATGAAGCACTCTGGGCACCAAGCCCCCTCCAGAACCAATGGAGTATCGCATCCACTTCCTCAGTCCTTAGCAGGATGAAGCACTCTGGGCACAAGGTCCCCTCCAGAACCAGTGGAGCGATACATCCACTACCTCAGTCCTTAGCAGGATGAAGCACTCTGGGCACAAGGCCCCCTTCAGAACCAGTGGAGAGATCCATCCACTACCTCAGTCCTAGGCAGGATGAAGCACTCTGGGCTCCAAGCCCCCTCCAGAACCTGTGGAGTATCACATCCACTTCCTCAGTCCTTAGCAGGATGAAACACTCTGTGCACAAGGCCCCCTCCAGAACCAGTGGAGAGATACATCCACTACCTCTGTCCTTGGCAGGATGAAGCAGTCTGGGCACAAGGCCCCCTCCAGAACCAGTGGAGAGATCAATCCACTACCTCAGTCCTTGGTAGGATGAAGCACTCTGGGCACCAAGCCCCCTCTAGAACCAGTGGAGTATCACATCCACTTCCTCAGTCCTTAGCAGGATGAAGCACTCTGGGCACAAGGCCCCCTCCATAACCAGTGGAGAGATACATCCACTACCTCAGTCCTTGGCAGGATGAAGCACTCTGGGCACAAGGCCCCCTCCACAACCAGTGGAGAGATAGATCCACTACCTCAGTCCTTGGCAGTATGAATCACTCTGGGCACCCAGTCCCCTCCAGAACCAGTGGAGTATCACATCCACTTCCTCAGTCCTTAGCGGGATGAAGCACTCTAGGCACAAGGCCCCCTCCAGAACCAGTAGAGAGACCCACCCACTACCTCAGCCCTTGGCAGGATGAAGCACTCTGGGCGCCAATCCCCCTCCACAACCATTGGAGTATCACATCCACTTCCTCAGTCCTTAGCAGGATGAAGTACTCTGGGCACAAGGCCCCCTCCAGAACCAGTGGAGAGATACATCCACTACCTCAGTCCTTGGCAGGATGAAGCACTCTGGGCACAAGGCCCCCTCCAGAACCAGTGGAGAGATCCATCCACTACCTCAGTCCTTTGCAGGATGAAGAACTCTGGGCACCAAGCCCCCTCCAGAACCAGTGGAGTATTACATCCACTTCCTCAGTCCTTAGCAGGATGAAGCACTCTGGGCACAAGCCCCCGTCCAGAACCAGTGGAGAGATACATCCACTACCTCAGTGCTTGGCAGGATGAAGCACTCTGGGCACCAAGCCCACTCCAGAACCAGTGGAGTATCACATCCACTTCCTCAGTCCTTAGCCGGATGAAGCACTCTGGGCACAACGCCCCCTTCAGAACCAGTGGAGAGATATATCCACTTCCTCAGTCCTTAGCAGGATGAAGCACTCTGGGCACAAGGCCCCCTCTAGAACCAGTGGAGAGATACATCCACTACCTCAGTCCTTTACAGGATGAAGCACTCTGAGCACAAGGCCCCCTCCAGAACCAGTGGAGTATCGCATCCACTTTCTCAGTCCTTAGCAGGAGGAAGCACTCTGGGCACAAGGCCCCCTCCAGAACCAGTGGAGAGATACATCCACTACCTCAGTTCTTGACAGGATGAAGGACTCTGGGCATAAGGCCCCCTCCAGAACCAGTGGAGAGATCCATCCACTACCTCAGTCCTTGGCAGGATGAAGCACTCTGGACACCAAGCCCCCTCCAGATCCAGTGGAGTATCACATCCACATCTTCAGTCCTTAGCAGTATGAAGCACTCTGGGCACAAGGCCACCTCCAGAACAAGTGGAGAGATATATCCACTACCTCAGTCCTTGGCAGTATGAAGCACTCTGGGCACAAGGCCCCCTCCAGAACCAGTGGAGAGATCCATCCACTACCTCGGTCCTTGGCAGTATGAAGCACTCTGGGCACAAGGCCCCCTGCAGAACCAGTGGAGAGATACATCCACTACCTCAGTCCTTGGCAGGATGGAGCACTCTGGGCACAAGGCCCACTCCAGAACCAGTGGAGAGATCCATCCACTACCTCAGTCCTTGGCAGGATGAAGCACTCTGGGCACCAAGCCCCCTCCAGATCCAGTGGAGTATCACATCCACATCCTCAGTCCTTAGCAGGATGAAGCACTCAGGGCACAAGGCCACCTCCAGAACAAGTGGAGAGATACATCCACTACCTCAGTCCTTGGCAGTATGATCACTCTTGGCACCAAGCCCCCTCCAGAACCAGTGGAGAGATGCATCCACTACCTCAGTCCTTGGCAGGATGAAGCAGTCTGGGCACATGGCCCCCTCCAGAACCAGTGGAGTATCACATCCACTTCCTCAGTCCTTAGCCGGATGAAGCACTCTGGGCACAAGGCCCCCTCCAGAACCAGTGGAGAGATGCATCCACTACCTCAGTCCTTGGCAGGATGAAGCAGTCTGGGCACAAGGCCCCCTCCAGAACCAGTGGAGTATCACATCCACTTCCTCAGTCCTTAGCGGGATGAAGCACTCTGGGCACAAGGCCCCCTCCAGAACCAGTGGAGAGATACATCCACTACCTTAGTCCTTGGCAGGATGAAGCACTCTGGGCACAAGGCCCCCTCCAGAACCAGTGGAGAGATACATCCACTACCTCAGTCCTTGGCAGAATGAAGCACTCTTGGCACCAAGCCCCCTCCAGAACCAGTGGAGTATCGTATCCACTTCCTCAGTCCTTAGCAGGATGAAGCACTCTGGGCACAAGGTCCCCTCCAGAACCAGTGGAGCGATACATCCACTACCTCAGTCCTTGACAGGATGAAGCACTCTGGGCACAAGGCCCCCTCCAGAACCAGTAGAGAGATACATCCACTACCTCAGTCCTTGGCAGTATGAAGCACTCTGGGCACCAAGCCCCCTCCAGAACCAGTGGAGTATCACATCCACTTCCTCAGTCCTTAGCAGGATTAAGCACTCTGGGCACAAGGTCCCCTCCAGAACCAGTGGAGAGATACATCCACTACCTCAGTCCTTGACAGGATGAAGCACTCTGGGCACAAGGCCCCCTCCAGAACCAGTAGAGAGATACATCCACTACCTCAGTCCTTGGCAGGATGAAGCACTCAGGGCACAAGGCCCGCTCCAGAACCAGTGGAGAGATCCATCCACTACCTCAGTCCTTGGCAGGATGAAGCACTCTGGGCACCAATCTCATTCCAGAACCAGTGGAGTATCACATCCACATCCTCAGTCCTTAGCAGGATGAAGCACTCTGGGCACAAGGCCCCCTCCAGAACCAGTGGAGAGATCCATCCACTACCTCAGTCCTTGGCAGGATGACGCACTCTGGGCACCAAGCCCCCTCCAGAACCAGTGGAGTATCACATCCACTTCCTCAGTCCTTAGCAGGATGAAACACTCTGTGCACAAGGCCCCCTCCAGAACCAGTGGAGAGATACATCCACTACCTCAGTCCTTGGCAGGATGAAGCAGTCTGGGCACAAGGCCCCCTCCAGAACCAGTGGAGAGATCAATCCACTACCTCAGTCCTTGGTAGGATGAAGCACTCTGGGCACCAAGCCCCCTCTAGAACCAGTGGAGTATCACATCCACTTCCTCAGTCCTTAGCAGGATGAAGCACTCTGGGCACAAGGCCCTCTCCAGAACCAGTGGAGAGATACATCCACTACCTCAGTCCTTGGCAGGATGAAGCACTCTGGGCACAAGGCCCCCTCCAGAACCAGTGGAGAGATAGATCCACTACCTCAGTCCTTGGCAGTATGAATCACTCTGGGCACCCAGCCCCTTCCAGAACCAGTGGAGTATCACATCCACCTCCTCAATCCTTAGCAGGATGAAGCACTCTGGGCACAAGGCCCCCTCCAGAACCAGTGGAGAGATACATACACTACCTCAGTCCTTGGCCGGATGAAGCACTCTGGGCACAAGGCCCCCTCCAGAACCAGTGGGGAGATACATCCACTACCTCAGTCCTTGGCAGGATGAAGCACTCTGGGCACAAGCCCCCTCCAGAACCAGTGGAGAGATAGATCCACTACCTCAGTCCTTGGCAGTATGAAGCACTCTGGGCACCAAGCCCCCTCCAGAACCAGTGGAGTATCACATCCACTTCCTCAGTCCTTAGCAGGATGAAGCACTCTGGGCACAAGGCCTCCTCCAGAACCAGTGGAGAGATACATCCACTACCTCAGTCCTTGGCCGGATGAAGCACTCTGGGCACAAGGCCCCCTCCAGAACCAGTGGAGAGATATATCCACTACCTCAGTACTTGGCAGGATGAAGCACTCTGGGCACCAAGCCCCCTCCAGAACCAGTGGAGACTGTCATCCACTTGAGAGACTGTGGCTTTGCACTCCCCAGGTTTGAACAGTGGGCAACCCACCTACTGTAGAGACTTGAGAGACTGTGGCGTTGCACTCCCCAGGATGAAGCAGTGGGCAAACCACCCACTGTAGAGACTTGAGAGACTGTGGCTTTGCACTCCCCAGGATTGAACAGTGGGCAAACCACCCACTGTAGAGACTTGAGAGACTGTGGCTTTGCACTCCCCAGGATTGAACAGTGGGCATGTGGCCCCCTCGTGGATTTCGCGTCGTGCACTCAACCGGCTGCGGTGCCCCCCTTTTTCCTCCCCCTGAGGTGCCTGTTTTATTGCTCTCTGATGCCCCTGTAGTGTTCTCTCCGTCATGGTCGGGGATCTTGTGTGGGCCTCGCCCATACCATGTGGGCCCAGTGTTCCACAGACTTCAATGGAGCACTACCTGGACTACTATTCTTGGTGTATATTTTGTTAATAGTGTACATATGTATATTTTTGCGTACTGCATTTTAATATATTCCAATGGTTACGCTCATTTTCTTTGGTCTTTGCATTCTTCCGGGGGGTGTAACTATAATGTATCATGATGTATTAGTGTGTGTGTTGTCGTGGGTGAGGGTGGGGGTGTTGCGTGTGTGTGTCCCTGTTTTTTCCCTCGCCCCTCTCCTGTGTCGTAGGTGCAGTACTTACCGTGGTCTTCGCCGCCAACGTTCGTGCTCCTGGTAGAGGAGCAAGAAGATAAGGGCTGGCAGGATCTGCAGCTCTGGTTCCATGGTGTCCTGGTTCCTCGTGGGGTGTGTAGAGGTGAGCGTTTTCACTTCGAGGTCCTGTTTACGCCGTGTTTTTGTCCGCGGTGAATCCGCCCCAAAAAAGGTGGCGGATTGGCAGGTTGTAGTACTGTGGACGGTACTTTGTCCTCGGTCTGTCTGTTGTCGGTGACTGCCAAGCTGTTTGTTTGTACCACCGTGGCGGTCGGAGTGTTAAAGTGGCTGTCTTTGTTGGCGGTTTCCGCCACGGTTGTAATTCCACATTTTTTACCGTCGACCTATTGACGGTCTTACCTCCGCTTTAACCCCATCCACCATGGTTGTAATGAACACCTATGTTTTCTTAGAAACATGAAGGTTTAACCAATAACAGAGATATGATTTAACCCTAATCCCTGGGGATGCTGAAAGATAACGCAGGAGGCACCTTGGGGATTCCTGACACCCACAGAAATATATATTTTTCATTCAATCCAGTGACATCCCATTTTTAAATCATAGAAGTCTTAAAACAACATACCACCAAAACAGTTGTTTCATAATCCGAAAGATTACTACTGACTGGATGGCCCAAGGGCAGATGACTAGGCCACAAGGTAAAACAAAATATATAGTCCAAATTTAACAAGTATGGAGAAAATGTACTTAGCTGTGCATCCCTTTTCCCCTATAAAAGATATAAATGTAATGCAGAAAACACTGGCCCACTACTGCAACTCCAGACCACTCATCACGACCATAATCAAATGTAAAAATTTAATAAAAGTACAAATAAAAATACTAGTGTATGCCCCTTAGCAAACAAAACCCTTATCCAAAGTTTTTGAACTTACTTGTTGTGATGTCACAAAGAAAGTCCTTAAAATCCAATAGTATAAGTGCAGGAGGAATTGCAGATGAAGCGAGTGATCCTTTCACCTTGGAATCCAAATGAAAATTGACCAGGAGATGGACAAAGCACTGGGAGGAGCTTTTGAGAGAGGAAGAGGAAGTGGAAGTCTCTGGGGCACTTCTTTCCTGTTAAAAAAATAATAATAATTTCTACCATGTGCCGGAAGGCGGAATGTTACAGACTCTCCGTGTTACATGTGTAAATCGGACCTACCCAAATTCTGCCAACTCCACAAACTGGATTATATTTCCACCCGGGCCTAGTAAACTTGCACTTCTATGAAACTTTATGATTGTTTGCTATTTACAAAGGGATTTACAAGTAGTATCTTTACGAGTGTGGTGTTGTGGTGTTTCCGCACATGAAAAGATAGGTCTTTTTATCTGCAGACACTCCGCACTCATCAAGATACTATTCATAAATCCCTTGGAGAATAGCAAACACTTGTAAACGTACACGAAAGTGTAAGTTAACCTTTGTGAATCAGACCCCTATATTAGATAAAATTCTGTTAATCCACTACTGAAAGGTGATGCAGAACTGTGCCTGAGGAGTAGTTTGTTACCTGTTCTTCTGTGTTTCTTTCCTTCAGCAGCAAATCCATGCACAGACAACAAAGGAGAAAACATTATCTTCAGAAAGTTCTTATCACACAACCCCCAGTGCCTGCAAGATACTCTGCATATATTTCTTTGACACTTCACCTACAATTGTAGCGAGTGGTCCACTATAATTTTAATATGTTATTTGCAATTACATTTCTGTGACCCGATAGTAAGAAAGAACTTGTACATGATGGTCCTAATGTAAGCATGCTTTTTGCCGGCAGCCTGGGTCCTGCAAGGACTCAATAATGTGAAAATAGCACCAAACAATAGTACTGCTACATTTCTTTGTATCCTTATCTAACTCTAACAGGATGTGCCAAACTTTCCTGGGGGTGCATTGCCCTGCACGAAGAAACCCTAATAGTCCAAATAAACACACACAAGGCAACATCTTTCCTACCAGCTATGCCTACAACACTTGTATTGTGCGCATGCACACTTGACTGCCCAGTAACACCCAACAGAGCCACAAGCTCCATTGCATTCTTGTTGAAAAAATTGATTCAAGGCAACAAAGCGGCAGTTTAAAAAAGAAAAATATACATGAGGATAACTACTGTATGGTGTCATAAATCAAACTGTTAATCTTGTACTGGATCTATGACAGTGTGATCCCTTTCTCAGGGCACAATTGCAACACTCTGCTGGAGTCCTATACCATTAATAGCCTTGCCTCACACAACGTAAGATCATGCACATTGATGCACATGTTCCTAGGATAATACCTCAAATCAACCCATTCGCACAGCAGGAGGACCTCAAGAGGCCAAGGGAAGACCAAAGCCCAACCCAGATGAAAACAGTAGCCCCATTCCGGAATGGAACTAGTAAATGAAAGGGATGTTCGGTGATTGCCAGGCCCTTTTGCAGCATCATAAAGGGTGGTTGGAAATCCATCTCAGAAAGCAGTGGTGGGTTTATTGCCTTTCATACCAGCCCATTAACCTGTGTCTGGTGGGCCCCAGGGAATTGCACTGTTGTTGCTCTTTTTAACATCTACTTATTTCCACTGCTCACACTGATCCACTCTTTTGGTGTCCATTGTCTTCAGATCAGGATTAGAAGATTCTGGCGACAGGCACCTGAGGGTGCTATGCTTGGCTGAAGCTACATCCTAACAATATTGAGATCAAGCTGTTGAGATGCCCAGCAGTTAGTTGACCTGCAGACATCTGGCTTTCAAAAGTTTATGAAGTGCCTGTACTGGTCAAAGAAGTCAAACGTCTGGGAGTAATTCCTTCGAGTACATCAGAGTCTCATTAGATCTCAATTGTAGATAAATCTGGCTACTTAAATGCAAGAGTACTTAAACTCATTTTAAACTCATAAGCCTGGCCAGAGAGGTCAGGCAGAGCTAACATCCTCAAAATATCCAGAGTTCTTTAAATTATTATTGTCTGACTTGGAACACCTCAATAGTTTATTAAAAGCATGTAATCAAACCAGAACTCGATTTCAAGGTCCTTCTTTAAGCATCCCATAAAAAAAATACTTTATTTTATCAGCCTCCAATGCCTTGCTGATTATTGAACGCACTACTTTCCAGGGATTGCCACAACAACGCATCTCCTTTTATACTACACCTTTTTCCGCAGTATAATTCCTCCTGCCAGGGACCTCTCTTTTTCCCAAACGTCATCTGCTAATAGTTCCCAAAATCAACAGGTGCCGTTCAAATGTCCGAACATATTCAGAACTGGCATCCAGTTATGGAATGAACACCCATTGCACTTTGAAAACTAGATGACTACCTAACTCTCAGATGAGCCCTTAAAACCCGTATGTTTCAAGTGGGATGCTGTCAGGAATTAACCTGTTCCATTAAGGGCGTGCCATGCACCGGACTCTGATGATAATCCACCAGTTTCTGAACGAGGACTTCTAGAGAGGAAGTACAGGTTAATCAACCTCCTGCAGGACCAGTCCCGGGGGGAAGGGGGGGGGAGAGAGAAGAGAGAGAGAGAGAGAGAGAGATTCTCTCGTCTGGGAAGCATCACAGCAGGTTCCCTCATCAATCTTAATGTGGATGGCTTTAGAGTGAAGGATTTCAGGGTTGGGTGTAAAGGGCTTGTCACAAAATTGTGAACTACAAAATGGAAACCTATATGGGGAAGGCAGTACAAACTCACTGGGTACTTCAGAAGAGATAGCAATGACAATCTTCTGTGGCACAGACAGACCTAGAAAAATCTGGTAAGCAGTTTGTTAACAGGTTAACTGCAGAGCATAACTAGTCGGCCGAATGATAATGGAGAGCAGGACCTAAACTGTCACTAGTCGATCTGACAACAAAGGAACATGGGATGCACAAACTAGGAAAAGATGAAAACAACAAAACTGGAGGACGCAATGTGGTGATAAATATAGCGAGAGCAGGAGCCATACAACAATTGGAAAGTTGCAAGGCGCCATCTTGCTAGTCTGCAACCCTTTTAGAGGGGCCAGAAAGCACGGTGCTCGCTCTACCAGCCCTAACCCAGAACTGAATTTCTTCAGCACCTGTGTCTGTGTCTGGTCAGCCACCCTGACCCCATTCTCTAATCCTTTAAAGCCTTTACTATGGTTCTCGGGCAGCACCACGTAATCTTGCACTTGTACCTTCTCTCTAGGATATCTCCTGATGAAATTCTGATAAATGGGATCTAAATTGCGTCCTTATAGAGAGCAATTCCATCTGACATCACTAAGGCGTCACCTCAGTGGCGAGTGCTGTATTTGAGGAACCCTTCTTAACATAACATAGCAGACGGAAGACTACCTGAGGTTCTTCTCTCTGAGAGGAATCCATCTCGATAATTGGGTAATAGATTATGTTAATGTGCCCTTCGCATGTCCTGGAAATTGTGCTGTGGTTCCAGGTGTCATATTTGAATTACCAAGCTTTGCCACAAGATTGTAAGTGAGAAGAGTGGTGGACTAGTCTGTCTGAAATAGAAGAGGACTACACCTGCCAACACTAGAATGTGCAAAATGTGGAATATTCAGACCAGGCAATATGCTAGTTACCACCCCCACCCATTTAAAAACAGTTGAGGGCATATTTAAGAGCCCCTAGTGCCACCTTAGCACCATCACAGTATAATTGTTTTTGTACACTAAGGCAGCGATAAACTGGTATTTTCCGCGCCATATTTACGAAGTGGAGCAATGCATGCATTGCACAACTTTGTATGCCCTTGCGCCACATTATGCCTGTTTCAGGTATAATGTATACAAGGGGGGCATTCCCCTGATGCAGGAGCGAAAAAATGGTGCAGGGAAATCTAAAAGATTTCCTTGCGTCATCTTTTTCAGCATTTTTAACGCCTGCTCAGAGCAGGCGTTAAAAGGGGGCATACCATTATTTATAATGCACCCATATGTACTCTGCAGGAGTAGAGCCAACATTTTGGTGCTGCTCCTGCAGAGTACATTAATAGCATTAAAAAAATGACACTATTGCCCCTTACCCTGCGCCATGGTGCACCGTATTTTAAATATGGCACACACATGGTGGTGGTAGGGATCGCTAAGAGGTGCAAGGAAAGTGGCGCTCAATTTGTTGCAGCTCCACTTTCCTTAAATCTGCCCCCTGGTACACTGTATTGTCAAGTCGAAGCTAAGCAATGAGCAGTCTTAGGGTTGGGAAGGGAAGACAAGATGTAACAGTGCAGTGGAACACCATTATAGATGAGCCAACAAACCCACGTGGCTCAGAACCACCATGCAAGAAGGGAAATACACTTGTCACAAGCTATGAAAGTTATTCTACACCGCAAACTGGAGAAACAATTCTGAGAATGTGAAAGATTTCGTCGTTTACACATAAATCCCAACATTAACTTCATACCTAGCAAGTCACATTGCAAAGTCCTGTAGATGGACCAGAACTTACTGATCACATCCCCACACGAATGTTCAGGCCTTGGTCAGTGATGGAAACGGGTATGTAAAATCAAGACATGGATGGACAACCAACAGCACTACTGGGCTATGTGCTACCTACATAGAAACCTTAAAAGGAGCCTCAAATAACTGAGTTGTTCTTTCTAGGCTGCACTTACATATTATTTTGGACAAAAAAGTGAAACCAATAAGGGATACATATAGAAATATTCCATTTTAATAATGAATCCTAAACAGAACCAATAGTGCAGAAGGGTGAAAAATCGGCCACTGTATTTGGAACGTGCTCTTGATTAACTCCAGGAAGGCCAAACGTCATCACACGCTGGAAGGGATTTCTGTAAACTTCCCGTCAGGTCTTTGGAAGCAGACTAGCTCTATTTGTACATCTATTTGCTTGGAAATCTCAAAGCCGTCCAAGTTTGGAGGCCAAACTAAAGATAACTTGTCTTCCTAATTTAAACTCTCACTGGGAACCGGGAGAAATTTTAACTCTTAAAGTTCCTGCTGAGAAAACTACAGTTTCTCACTGGAAGAGATTTGTTCTGCGGTTAATCTCTGCTGAGTGTGTACCAATGTAAAGTCATATGCAAGTGATCATCTGCAGCCGTCGTGGTTCACTATAATTGAATACAGAGATTTGAGGGAAGAGTATCGATTTCAGGAGAACTTGAATGAATCATATCTGTTTTCAAGAAATTCAAAGATCAAGGTCTAGGCACAAGGTCTAGGCACCTGTAGATGTGGGATTATGGAGTTTAGGACCCAAAATATGATATTTTACCAAATGAAAAGCATGACTGTTTAAAGTGACTTTCAGTTAAGCTATAGAGGGTAATTATTTTCACTAAGTGTCTGACCGTCTGTGACTGCAAGCTCGCTAATTGTAATCCATTTGGAGAATATATTTCTCTTAACTCTGATATTGTAAGGAAATTCGAGGCTATGCACTCACCTCTGCAAATATTTGAATAACTGTATCCATTGGGCTGAGGGACTAATAACATTTAAAGCTTTTGGAATTCAGGGTGGCTTTGTAATTTGAATATTGGGAGTTCATTTTGTCAGCTCTAAAAATATTTTGGTTACTTTTGACACAAGCAAATTCAATTCAATGTATTTGCATCCATTTCCTATATTGACTAAGTACCCAGTTCGAGGAGACTTAAGTAATGTTATTCGTTCTTGTGGGACTTGGTATAGTTGTTATTCTGCTAGTAAAAATGTTTACAATTTTAATTTAAAGAAGGAATATTTTAGTTAATTGTTTCAATGTAATGACCTTGCAGAAAGATTTTATGGAACTGAATCCAATTCTGGGAGCTAGCCACACACACACACACACACACATATATTTTATATATATATATATATATATATACTGTATATATATATATATATATATATATATATATATATATATATATATATATAATGTGTGTGTGGGTGTTTGTGGGTGTTATTTATATCTATCTATCTATCTATCTATCTATCTATCTATCTATCTATCTATCTATCTATATATATCTGTGTGTGTGTGTGTGTGTGTGTGTGTGTGTGTGTGTGTGTGTGTGAAGACTTACTTAATAAACCGTTGTTGAAGCATCCATGGATGTCTGATTTATCCTGATGTTAGAAAGGATTTTGGTGTGCGTATATTTTGGGCGCCAGTAGCCCGTCTCACACCACTGCATTATAAGCTTCTGAACTCTGGTCTTTTTGTTACTCTTCTAGTAAAAATTCCTTACAATTTAATCTAAAAAAGGAAGGTTTTAGGTAATAGTTTCAGTGTAATAACCACAGACACATACATATATACTGAAAAACACACATAGTTATGGTTCTGACTCAAACGTGCAAGGTCACAGAAATACAGCAGTTATGCTTCATGGCGCACACAACACACACCATAACTAACATCACTTGCCATGTTCAAATATTTAATATATAAATCTTGCTACACTGCCTTTTCAAGATACAAGGAAAAATTCCACTCTAAAACACAGTGCAAAATGCCAAAGGAGCATGTTGTGCATTTTTGTATAGATTTGTGTATTTTTTTCGGCACATTGCATAATTTCTGCAAAGGAAATTATGACAGTTTCGCCCAGGTCTAGTTTTATTCATGGTGTGGTACCGCGTTTTCCATTACTCTGAGACACCCCCAATCAACCCACGGTGTTCCTGTTGTCCCATTGATGTATACGTTTTTTTTCCAACAGCTTAAAAATCAAAATGGTTTATGACTTTTAAGATGGCAAAAAAAAATCAACCCTGCTCAAACTAGGAACATCTATCAAAAAACTCAAATGAAATTGACAGGAGTGAAAAATCTCTGAATCACGACTTTAAACTGCAGCAATATGCAAATGTTAACCTTTTAAAGACCACACTGCACCTTTTTAAAATATTTATATCTCAAAATTTAGTGACTAGATTTACACAAACCATCCAAACCAACAAACACGTTCTTTATGAGTAAAGTTCATATTCATCCCAACTTTGGTGTAGATTTGTTATGAGCTTTTGGCTTTAGGCCTGCTCAAAAGTTCCTACGTGACCTCCCATGGGAAAATACATATTTTTCGTACACCGTACGTTCCTGTTTTTTTCACTGCTTGGATATGCACGTAAATTAGAATGCTGGAAGTTATCTGACTTTGCCAACTTCGCTAAGTGATTGCAAAATATTTTCAATTGAGAGTGTGTCTGAAACCACATAATTTTATGTTAGGACACGACATCACTTAGAAAGCCTGCTTTTTTTCAATTTGGTGTAAATATGTCCACTAGTTTTTTTTTTAAATATGCACGCTAACAAGTTTCAGGCTAGGATTTAAAGGGTTAATACTTGTGTATATATTCATTAAATCTCACTCTCAAACATATTTTGAAACTTTTTATTCAATGTGGTTGACGGGAAGCACTCATGGCCACAATCAGTTGTGTTCCAATAAAATGTAGCAGTACAGCGAGGTAAAGGGTGCCCAACATAAGTCCAGTTTTAACCACAATCCCTACTCACCCATATCAGCACTCAGGGCCACAGTCAGGGATTTGGTAAAGCGGCCCAACAGCAGTGAAAGTATTGCGCGATGGTGGGTGCCTAAAGCAGGTTCCGTTTTACGCACACACTCTACTCTCTCGTACCAGCACTCAAGCTCACAATCGGTTATTTGAGGGAGCATCACAACAGCAACAACAGGAGAGTGAGGCAGAGGGTGCCCAAAGCAGATCCAGGTTTAGGACACAAACCAACTCACCCATACCAGCACTCAGGACCACAATCAGGGATTTGGGGAGACCCCAAAGGCTGAAAAAGCATACAAAAGTGAAGTGAGGCATTGAGCTCATCACCGAGATTTGAGGGCAACAGAGAAGGGAAAGGAACAGTGAAGTGAGAATAGTGTCTGTCCACTACATGTCCAAGAACATAAACACTTGTGCTAAATCAGGTGCATGCTCAGGACCACTGTGTAGAAAATTGCCACTCTGAAGGAAGGCATTGCAGTGGCATCCATTGCTTGCCCAGCAAGATTTGAGAACACGTAGGGCACCACTCACTCTGGAGCACACTCAGGAGTAATCACAGAGAACTGAAGACTCCAATGGTGAGAAATGTTCAAAGAGTTTCAAGACTGCAACCACCTGCACTCACTACGATACTCAGAGCAAAACATAATAAAATTGAGTTAACGTTGTTTCCTTTCCCACCTAGCTGGTACATCTGTACATTGGTAAATGTTTACTAAAAGAAGAAATGTAAATTTGTTATTCGTCAGGTAAGAAATTGCTGATTGTGCAAAAGTATGATATCACAAGTACATGGCAATCCTTACATTGAAGCCAAATCTCTTTTAAAAAATGATTGAAATTCACAGAAAAAAAACAGTTAAAACTGAGTTATGAATCTGGCTCAAATTTGTTAACCCACTGTAATTCTCCAGTTATGCTTCACAGTGCAAACCATAACTATCAACTCCCACTATGGTTCAAATGTCATCGCACATGATATCACTCATTACATCATAAGTGCCATCATTGATTACATCATGCCCGACATCAGCATGGACAGTACTGCTTGAACCATAACTTGCACAAACCTCTTGAGCTGTCTATGAATGAACATGACATCATCGATGTGTCACCATTGATGACATCACTCATCACCTCACCAGTGACATTTTATTGTTAACTAGTAAATCTAAGGGTCTGCCTAATTTTCAAGGGGGTAAACAATATAGAATTTGCTCTGTTTACTGTTCTAACTGGAAAGAGGATCCCTTTAAAACACAGATTTTATGGAAATTACTGGAGGCAAGGGTTAGTTTACCCCTAATATCTCTGTGGCTTATGGGGCTAATTCTACATACCCTTTCCATGTCTGAGAATCTTTGCTTTTACATACCATTGACAAGAACATGAACAATCATTGTGTGCTTTTAGGATTGATGTTGGATGTTAGTGGGAAACTGGAAACATGAAGTTTATGGTATTTGTGCAAGAGAAAGAACCTGAAAGGCCAGGGATTATTTGGTTATTAGGAAAGTGTTTCTGGAGGTGCTCCTGGGAAGCAGTTCTCAAAGGAAAAGATTCTTGGGTGCTGGTTTAGGGCTACATTAGGTTGGACACTTAGGTCTTGGCAGCCAGCGTTTAGGGACATGTGAAGGGAGGCTTATGTGCATTAGGTGCATTATTATTGACTGCATTACAAATAACCAAGGTCCGTATTATGCAAAGGGTGCACTACTCTGTGTTGCACGTCTGTGCTCTTTTAACTAGGTGCACCGGGTGCAGACCTGGTAAGTGCACTCCGTTATACATAATTATTAGAGATAATGTACTGCTCTCAGGGCATCAATAAATGTATGACTACACAGGGGCAGCACATAAGTGAGAAACTGATTGGCTGCTTGAAAGTACCCAGTCTACCTTTCACTGTGCAAGTGGGAGCCAGCCTGCACTTCAAAGACAGTCAGAGATCCCTCTGAATACGGGAGCCCTATTTCGTACCTTTAAAGAGTCACCCTTATGGGCGATTGACTGTTCACCAACTCTTTATGGTGCACAGTCAATGAGCTCTCTCTCAGCTCATTTGCCTCTCTGAAGGTGTGTAACAAAGGAAACCGCAGCCCCAGCGGTGCAAGGGTCCCCCTCAGCACAGCTCCTGGCCTGAGCGAGTCCTGAGGGGGGCCTTCCTATGCTTTTTGCATGGGGGGGGCCCCAGTTTCTGTACTCCACTGCCTCTGTGTCCGTGTCTATAGTAAGGTGCGCGAGCAGAGGTAAAGTATTCCCTCATGAGGCCACCTCTCCATGCAAATGAAGAAACGATCAATTAACATTATTCCAATACTACCTGTGTGCTGGTGTGATCAGTACTACAAAAGGGGCTGTACTTGCTTCTGCAGCCCTTTCGGTAATAAAAAAGTGCCCTGGGGGCACAAACAGAAGTTGCCCAAGCTTGTTGTGCCCCCTGATTACTTTGTGTAATACAGCTCCAGAACTTCATGCCAGTGCAGCACGTGTCCATAAAGGTCGTGCACGCCTATTGATATACAGTTGTGGTAGTAGTCATCCAAAAGGTTTTGGTTCCCCTAACTGTATCAGACATGTTATAAACGTGATTCCAGGAAGATGGAAAATATATTTGAGCAAAACAAGGAAGATGTGTTGATTAACATAAGGGACCAATTAAAATTGTGCCTGACGTTTTGCGTAGGTGATAATCTCTGCATTTTGGGAAGTTTGCAAAGTTTGGGGATTCTGAATATGTTCCTGCATGTAAAAATCCTTACATTGACAGTCTTTGGAGAACAATTTCCCCCCACATATTTTTCAAGATAATTTTTCTGCTAATTGTGTTTTTTTCATTTTTTTCACAAATGTAGTGGCGTTTAGGAAGAATTGCACTTTTTAAAAAGTTTCCAAAGTTAAGGAGGAAATACGTTTGCAATTTAGCACTTTTCAATATGCCTCCCTACCCAGGAATGGGGTTCGATTTTTTCAAGAAAGACAACTTTATAGGCAAACATGCAGTAAAAAAATACACCGGAAATAACAGTGCTTTGGTCTGAGCAAGATGGAGCTACCAACAATACTCTTTGGTAATGTGAGACTTTAAATTCCATTTTCACATTACAGGAATGCTAATGTGACTTCTATTGAAATCTACATTGTTCTTTAGGTGTCTGACAATAGGGTGAAACCCTAGTCAGCGGCAGCTCCTCTGCAGTGGCAGAGGGGTATCGCTCCCCTGGCTTAGCCAGCAGATGAAAAACGAAAAATAAAATGATAGCTTGCAGGGAGGGATGGAGCTCTGCCAAGGAGAGGTGAGAGGAGGGAGAAGGGGAAAGTGCGCTAAGTGCGCATGTGTGTTTGGCTAGCCCTCTGAGGCCAGCCAAACACACATGCACACTTAAGTTTCTCCAACCCAGCTGTATACACAGCTGGGCTAGAGAAACAGTACAGACCCCAGGCTCGTGTCTGAGCGGCAGTGACTGCCACTCAGACCAATCCTGACGCTGCTTACATGCTATGTTTAGCATCTAAGCAGCACCAGGATTGCTGCGCAGCCTTTGCTGGTGTCCCAGTGAATGCTGGGACACCACAAGAGGAGTGAGGAGGCAGGAGATGGCGGTGGGAACCTGCGGCACAAGGTAAGTGATTTATTTTTATTAAAAAAAAAAAAAAATGTTGTTACCCCTCTTGTCCCCTTTTCTCCCCTTTGACATATGCGGCCGCCACTGCTGGCTGTTATTTTATTTTATGTTACATTACATTTTCTGTCATACTGGGTATGTGTGTTGTGCAGCTTTCACTATTACTCACCATTATGGGGCTTAAGAAAGCGGATTTCACTCTGCAAGTGGGTTTTTGTAGTGCAGTTCACCCGAGGGGTGGGTCTTAAGTTGTTACCTGGCCCGGATAAGAGTAGGTGATGTGAATAGAGGTGAGGGTTGACCGCAGGTGGTGTTCTGTAGCCAGGAGGAGTCTTGCAATCTTCCACCCTAACACGTGTATGTATTATACCTCTGCTGGATGATTCCCAGTCACATTTCTGGCATTTTGGCCATTTGCCAATTCCGAATCAATAGCCTTGTTTTATCTACCACCTTCAGAGGTACTTGCAAACCTCTTGATAGCGACAGTAATATTGCTTCTCACAGCCAAGAGAGGCATGTTATAAGTAGCTCTACTGTGGTGACTGAGATACAGCTGTTCCAGCTTGAGTTGTTGCATTTCTATTCCAAGCGCTTGTGGGCTGAGGCTTCACCGATTCATTATTCTCAATCTCTGTGCTCAATGAGTTTCCAATTCCTGCTTTGTAAGTTGCTTCCTATGATCCCATGTTTCTCACTCCCATACTTTGATTCCCTACTCCTTGGCTTCTATTGGTGAGGCTAATTTCAGGTATTTCTTATTCCAGGTTCCTTCTTGTGGGATGGGGCTTAAAGATAAATTATTATATCAGCTGATGTATACCTTGCCCCGCCCCGGGATGCTGCAGGCAGGGTATGGTGACTTCATGTTTGATAAAGAAAACAATAAATAACTTCATGAGCTGTGTAACTGAAACCTGATGGTTGTCATTTTCACCTTCATCTCCGAATCTTGTATTTCCTTCTATCTGTCCAGTGAACTGCCCTGTTAGACCTAATGCACATCTGACATGGCAGGGCGTGTGACAAGGGTTTGGAAGAAAGCTGGAACTATCAGGTCTTCAGACTTAGCAACAGAAGACAGCTTGGCACCACTAGCCCAAATTAGAGCATTAGAATGTTGGGTGCTCCACTTACAACAATGGAGTGCTTCAGGCTTCTAATGGCCAGTAGAAGTCCAGAGCTCCAACATTCCTATGTTTTGTTCACAGCTGCAGCTGTGAGCAAAGCCCTCACAGAGCTCGAGGGGGTTTCAATTACACCGCCTCCGTGAGGCCTTACATTTATTTATTAAAACTTTCTGCACTCTAGTGGCAGATTGTTCTAGTAGTCTTATAACTTTATAACTTTCCGTAGCTGGGCTATTTAGGCATTAAAGGCCCGCTCCCTTGTTAAGGGCCCTCTCCTTTAGCTCAGGCTTTTAATGCTGGAGTGGGCCTTTAAAGGCTGGTATAGCCTGCTAAGGTGGGCTATAAGGCTATGGGAGTGAACTCCTGCCTCATGGCTCCCGAAAGAGCCAAGTTAACACATCCTCCAAGGTCAGTGATACAAGAAGACACAAAATAGATGGAAATGAAATCCTAGATCTTCATTCACAAAATCAGGATGTGAGGATACTTTGTATAGAGATATCACTTAAACTGTGCTTGTGGATTTTCCACTTTTTGACCATCCTGTTTCAATATGCACTGGCAAACAGGAATGTGCATAGAAATCAATGAAAATCATTCATTTCCCAGGGAAGTTTCCGAATGGGGGGAAAAGTGTGAAATGTCAGAAATATATAAGTGTTCCGCTTCTTTCCTGACAATCATGACTTTTTTGTAATCCTTGTCCATAGATACATTACAAATGTGGCAGTTGGGAATTTAAACCACAGAATTAATATTTGATCAAAAGGTTAGCTATTTGCTCAGTAAACATGTCTACTTTGCCTAATCTGCCTTGAAAATCTTGTTAGAATTGTAAAATCGTAACTTTGCATTATCATATTCCATTCTGTCAACCAGTGAAGAGTTTAGGTCGGTCAAGTTCTCACAAGAACCCTGTCTGTAGGCATTTGAGGCTAGAACATATTCTTAAATCACTTTCATATCTATCCTGCTTCCACTAGTGGTGAGCATTCCAACAATGGAGGGAGAATCATTGCCCATAGGATCAATCCAGCCATGGACGGAGGAATTGTTACGCAGTAGGAGTACTTTGTGTCATAGAAATCCCTCCCTGGTTTGAAGGTGCATCAAATCCTGACAGATTATGGGCTAACTCTGCCAGTGAGTAGGTGTGGCTCCCTTGCGAGAGGACCAAGAGTCTGTCCACCAAGAGATCAAGACTGGATTTCTAGTAGGAGGTGCATTTTATAATGAAGCAAATCTATCCAAGTGTAGGACTGGATTTTCAGCTAGACGGCCATAGAATGTATCCAAGTAGTGAGTGAAGTGATGGTTAGTAGGGTGAAAACAAGGTTCAGTCTTGCAACCTTGTACATTTTCTGTAAAAGTGCAGGTAGGAAATGTTCAGACCAGATCAGCCTTTTGTGCCTATTTTCTGTCAAATTCAATGTTTCAAGTTTGTAGGTGAGGAGAACATGGACATACAACGCTGCTAATTTCACACATCATCAGGTAAACATGTACTATCAACTCACTAAGCTACACCTCCAATTTACTCCATTCATCGTGCTGCACCAGATTGGAAACTGTGTACTCCCTGTCATTCTTTGGTGCTCTCCACTGGAACAGTTTCTCTGTATTTTAATTTGTGGAAAGGAACAAGGCAAGACTAAAGCAGTTTGTTCAAGAACAGCAGACAAGAATCTCGATTTAAAATGTAGAGATTTACTCGAAGAACTAACGTACATAAATGCATTTGCTGGGCCAACAAACAATGCATGTCAATAATCTTATAAATAAAGAATGCAGCAAAGAATGTTGTAAACTTCTGGTGAATTTTAGCATAGATTTGACTTCTACAAGTGCTACAAGTGGGGAAACGGTCTGCTCCTAGCATGGAAAAATCACCCTCTTTATAGTGCTTTAGACAAAAGCTTAATACATTTACTACATCAGTACATGGTTGACATGCTGTCAGCCAATAGAAATTAAGCAAAGGGACAACAATGGGAATAGGATTCTTTCACTATTCTACTACATGGAGTTCTTGTGCACACTACTTATGTTCTCAGCCATGAAATGTTACCTAATATGTTACTCAGTCTGAGACAGTTGCTCTGTCCTTTAGTTCCTTGGTTTACTTAAGCACAGAAAATCACTCTCCTATCTAGTAAAGCCTACAAATCATGTATTATGATAAACAATAAATCAGCAGCTGGAGTCACGAGTTGAAACGCAACCTTACATCGAAAATGGATGACAAGCCCTAAGTTATCCTCAGTTTAGCTAAACCCTCATTTTACCCTCTAAGCATCTGGATTATAAGCAATCTGCATTCTTACTACCACCAATGCATGGGTGTATTAACACACAGCACTACCATTAGCACACAGGAACAATAAAACATCCCGATTCCACTGACACATGGGGACAGGAATACACAGCACTGTCATCAAAGAGAGCTCAAAGGTTCTTCACAAAATTAACATTTTCATTATTTAAGCCCAGGCAGTTCACAAACAAGAATGTTCACTGATCCAGATTGAGCTGCCCTTAATTTGTATTTGTGTGTACTGCTACCCACGCATATTTGCGATAAGCAAAGGATATGATTTGTTACTAATCAGGGATGGTCGCTACAACTGCTCAACTAGACTTTTTTTTTGTTGCTTAAATTATATAAACAATCAGCCATTGGCAAAATTGATAGGTCTAACGTTGGCTGCCAATCTTGTGGCTTTAAAAGTGCTTGTTTAGTTCTGCCATGCTTTCGCAAAGCTTTATTGTTGGAGAATTTGTTGGGCCTTCACCAATATGAGCAAAAAAATAGCTAAAAGCACTACTTTGTGTGTGGATGCGCCCCTTGTGAAAGGACAGAATGCCGTCACTCACTGTGAATTTGGCCAATGGCTGAAGTTTGCTGACTCCTTGACCCATGCTGTATACTACAGAGGGAGGAAGAAAACTGATGGACATGACAACAAATCAATGAATGAAGTTGGCTGCCTTAAAGCCCCTATACATACATATACTATATAAATAATTGTGTTAGTCAAAAGGCCTTGGCTAATGTCAGCCCTAAAAACAAAGATAATGATTTTAAAAAATACCTTTTTAGAAAAGGCAGGAGGTGCGGAACCTGAATATGAATGAGCCAAAATGAGGGTGATTTACTGCACTAGTTAAAGTCAACAAGAAAGGAGTTATAAATATTGTTGTGGTAATCATCTCCAATTTGATGTTGTCCTCATAAAAATTAAGAAATACATGCGGATGTTGGTGGCGCCATCTGTATTTACACTGCAAAAGATTTATATTTTGTGGGGTTGAGCACAGTCTTTGACACACGCGGCTTTTTAATGATATAGGTTTGAGCCTGGTTAGAGTTTTATTATTTTCAGTTTAGTTCTTTCCGTCATCACAGAATACTGATCAAAATTAATGCTTATAAGAGTTAATTAAGAGCCTAAAATGCTCTTAAAATGTATTTATGAAGAATTAGTCAGAGTTGGTTTAAGAATTGCATAAATATTTAAACAATTTTGCACAGTGCAGGCATCAGAGTGCTCACAATAGGCAAAAGGTACTGAAATCATGAATATTTTTAAGAAAGTATAAATAGTAAAACTGGAAACCTGTGGGTTCTCCCAGATGCCAGAGTGATGTGCACGTTTTAATTTAGTGATAACATATGCAATAACAGTATTATGTATGGTTAAGTAATCAAAATTGGGTAGGGGTAAGGTCAGAGTATGGAACAATGGCAGATAAATGATAAAACATGGGCTCTTAAGCGTGATATATTTTGCTGACCCCTGAAAAGATGGTTACTAGTCTGTTGATGACAGGGTAGTGTGGCAAAGTGTGGTAAGTGGTCCACATAAAGGTTGAAACAGAAAAGTTTCTGCCAAGGCTATGACCTAGGCCACGATGGGGTGTTTTAATGCAATATATGGTGTACTGCGATAGATGTAAAGGAGGGATTAATCATAGAATTGCATGGGCAGCCATTTTGATTCTTTATATGAATTAATTAAACAAATTGTAAATCTTTGGTGACCTGATCCAGGTGCTGTGGAGCTAAATTTGATGTATGTGCCCCTCCCTCTAGATAAATACAGATAATGTTATACAACTACTTTGTTGTTATACCGGACTCCACCTTATATAATGGCAGGTGGCGGGGAAGCTCTGACACTAAAATTCACAGCAGCACAGAGTGGAACTTGTCAAGCCTGCAGTGGTGGCTGGCGGGAGGGAAAAAGGCGTGGCGGTACGGGGTGGGGGATGCACGACGAAAAAAATATATATATAATAATGAGAAAAGTACCTTCTGCACTCGCGCCTCGCCGCTCCAATCTGCTCCTCGACTGGACTGCAGGCACAGGCTCCCAGCCTGCCCTGCGTCCAATGCTAACGATGCTTTCATGCTGCTGGCAGCATGAAAGCAGCATTAGGATCGGACGGAGCACCCGGGCAGAGTGCTCTGAGGCATAGTGGAAGTCTGTGCCTGCTGTTTCCAACCCAGCAACGCAGGAGAGCCCAGTGCACATGTGTGTTTGGCCGGTCCGAGACGGCAAGCCAAACATACATGTGCCCAGAGGTCCGTCACAGCTCCATGGCACGGCCCCTTTTACTGTAAAACGATAATAAATGTAGTTTATTATTGTTTTATAGTCAAAGTTTTGCTGACGGGAGGGCAATGTTCCTCTGCCATAGCGGAGGTGCCGGCCCTGCAAGCCCAATAATATTTTTACCCAATCCAGTGCAGTGGTCCCATTCTCTGCCCTGTCTAGCCCTCCAGGAGCTGCAGCGTAAGACTGGTACAAAAAAAAAGCCCAGGAACCAAAATAAAAGTGGCAGCCATGAACAAAGCAGCGAGCTAAAAAGCGGTATTTTCAGGTTACTCAACCATAAAAACCGGCCCACCTGGCTATAAAAAAAGGCCCCTAAATGCTAAAAAACAGGCCCACTCTCTGATCTGTCAGACCAGGCCATCGAGCACTGCCTGATAGGCCTATAGGCCAGTCCGACCCTGGCTGGAGCTGTGGTAAACGGCGCGCGCAGACCTTATCGTGTTCCTCTTCCTTTATCAATGCAGCCTCTCGTCTGCTCGCCCGCGCCAGGCCTATGTGGCGCGAGTCCAGCTTGCGGCATCGAATCTAACATGAAATGCAGCTGGTGTTGTCAGAGAGTTGGATAAGTTATCGGAAAGTCTTCGCGGGAGAGCACTGACTTGCGGGACCACAGGGGATGTGGAGCCACCAGCTCTCGGCGCCCCGTCGGTGATTAGGCCGATGACCCAACGGAAGCCTGTAACAAAACAATGTCCTAATTTTGAGATTAACTGGATTTGAGCCAAAAAAAGAGGACGCATTTACTCAAAATTACACTACTGAAAGAGGGACACCTGAAAGACTGACCGCGGAATAAACAAGGTTGTGAGATGTTTGTTTTATTGCAGCCTCAATGGTCACTGGACAGCAATTCATATTCTTTCTCAAAGATATTACCAAATGTGAGCATGTATGAAACATTTAACTTCCAAACGTGGCCAAATACGGGACCGTAAATATCTCTAAATGTGATATATTGGGTCATTTCATGACTCTGCAAAACTGCTGGTAAAATAAATGTTGTTAAAGGCAGGTTGTTTTGCGAATAGTACTGCAAACATGACTAACATTTCTATTTTTTTATTTTGTTTATAGAAATCTTTGCAAATCCTGCTGAAAATGGGTGGGCTTGCTCCCTACACTTACTCACTGAGTACAATACAGGTGTGTTTTGGCAGTAAAACACTTTCCACAGCTGCTTCCACCACAGCAGTTTACTCCCTGTAGGAAATTCACCTTTCTGCATTGTCAACTCATATTTTTGACTTTTCCTGGACGTCATTTTGTTGCCAGCTCTAGAACTATGTGAACTTTTCCTCTGCTAACCAGTAGTGAAGTATCTATGTTCCCCCTTTAAACAAGTTGAACTGGCATATTCTTAATTGGTATATTTACCTTACCTATAAGTCACTAGTACATAATACAAATGTACACAGAGTGAGCAAATTACATGTCACTAGTGGATTGTGGCATCTAGTGTGCCATCCATTACAGCGACAGTGTAAAATATAGCTTCAGATCTACTGTTGTTCTCTGACTGTAGCACCGTAAAATAAAAACCCTTTTGATATGTAAAATCCTCCTTTTTAAATATTGATAACCCACCACTATGTAGGCCTTGTTGCCCACAAGGCAGGGTGCATGGTATTTAAAAGTAGGATGTTGTTCCAGCTCGTAGGTAAATGGATGGAGAAAGCCTGCTGTCTTGTTTTATACAGTTCTTAGTCCATAGTTAAATGGTGTCATGACTATCAATCAATCAATCAGTGCTTGCATAGCGCATCTACTCACCCGTTAGGGCCTCAAGGCGCTATGGGTGTGCAAAGAACACAAGAGATGGCAAGCTTGTCTGAAACGTAATTGGAGTGCTGGTTGTGATGTCTTTGTAAATGATGCAGCTGATTGTGAAGATGGTGCGGGCTGACAAGGGGAGCCAATGGAGTTCTATCAGGATGGGGTGATGTGATCAAGTTCCTTCAGGCCCTTGATGAGATGTGCTGTGGCAAGTAGGGTGCTAGTGTAGCGTCTGTCTGGCCATGGAACAGGGCATTATCACCATCCAGATGCAAGAGAAAAAGGGTTTGAATGGCAGTTCTGAAGTCAGTTCCTGGAAGAAGCTGTTTGACATTTTGAAGAAGAAAGAGTTGGTGTAAGGCCCTCTGTTTTTTGCCAGTGTGCTCCTTGAGGGTGAGATTGGTGTCCAAGATGAATCTAAGTAATTTGGCATTCAGTGAAAATTGGTGTTCAAAGCCGTTAAGGTTATGGTATTGAGCCAGGTTTGTACTCTTTCCTGTTGGTTGTTCTTGACAAATTACAGGAATTCTGGCTTGGATGGTTCGGCTTCAGGTAGGCACTGGACATCCAGGTCTTGATGTACTGCATGCAGTTTTTGAGGCACTGGATGTCTAAAACAGGGAATATTTTTGAGTACAGTTGAGTATCACCGGCATATTGGTGATTAGAGCAACAGGCGGTTCCATGTAAAATTGAAGATGACAGGAGACTTCGCAAACTGGAAGAATCGTTTGTGACCTTGAGTTGCTAATGTGAACAAACTGGAAGCAGTAGAAAAGGTAGTCTGAGAACCAATTCACTGTTGAATCCCATTCAACACTCTAGGGTGCTTATCGGGGTGGGATGGTTAGCTCTATTAAAGGCAACTGAGAGTTGCATCAATATTAGGAGAAAGGGGCCACCTTCATCTAAGGTCAAAAGGGCCTCATCTGTGATGTGTACAGTAGCAGTTTCCATGTTACAGTGTGATCTGAAGTCATGCTGGTAGTCGTGCAAAAGGTGGTTAGCATTGATGTGATCTTGAAGTACACAGGCTGCTTTTTCAATGTTTGTTTTAAGTGTCTAGTGTAGGTTTCTTTTGGAGTGGCAGGGTTTGGCCTGCCTGTTGAGCTTTTGGGAAGATGCCTTCACTGAAGGAGGAATTCACAATGGTATGTAGGTGTAAGAGAGTCTTCTGAGACAGCTTAGATGAAGGATGAGGGTAAGACATTATCTTCTTAAGAAGCATCTTTGAGGGAGATGAGTGTGTCAGTGAGATCTGTGAGGGATAGGGCTTTGAAGTTGACCATTGTGAGATCCTATGGGAATAAGTGGATATAAAGGTTGAGGCCGGCTTAGCGTTGTTGATGTGCTGTTTCATCCTCTGTATTTTTTCAATGTAGAAGAGGTTGATGGCATTGTACTTTTCTGGAGAGTGAGTAATAGGTGGCTCTGGTAGGGGGTTGAGGATTGCTTGATTTTTCTTTATCAGCCTTCTGCTTCTGTTAATGGCTTTATTCAGGTCCGGGTCTTGCACTGTCTGATATATGGGTAACTTTTTCTAGAAATCATGATGACACTACACACAGGCATATGTGGTAGACATGTGCCCTAAAAACGTTGCCACCTCCGGGGTGTGGCTTGGATGCTAAACATGGCGGCTGCACCTCAACACTGCTCTGTTCAGTCACTTATCTGACGCAATCCTGGGCAGCTTCGGGGACATTCATCCAGGGGGCCAGACACCTCGTGGCCTCTCTCCAGCTGCTGCAATTGAGGAGGCGAACTGCGGTGATATCGGGGGCTTTGCTGCTGGCGGTCCATAGTAGATGGCCGCACCGCAACTACAAGCTGTAGTCATGAACCTTGGACACATTGATCAGTGGTGCAGGGGCCTCCATCCATTCCAGGACCCACAAAAGGGGGCATGCGGGCTGCCAACCCCTGACTCCTGCTACTTTGTCAAGCTCACACCGGGAGCCTGAAGCAGTGTGGGGATCACCCTTGGCCATTTTGATCGAGGCGAGTAGGCTCCACGAGGGCTTTGCGGCAAGCTAAAAGAGAAAGCCCGCACACACTGCATGGATACTGATGCAGTCCTGACGGATGCTCCCGCTACAGGTGATGATATGCTGGTAAGGAGGCAGCCTGCCCACGGGGCATTTGGCAGCAGTATGCACTCCAGCCTTAAAGGCAATATAGCTGGCCCTGGGGAAAGGAGATACTGTGACCCTGCATTAGGGCAATCCTGTGGGGGTAACAGATGCATCCTTCTTCCCATTTGTGCTTCCTTCCCCAGGAGACCCCCTTCAAGTCCCTTTCCCCTAGTAGGCCCAGAACATGGTTTGTGACTAAATAGGGTGTGCTGGGCTCTCTGCACTGTTGTGGGTGCCCTCTGTGGGGGTCGCTTCGTGATGTTTGTCTGAGGGGGCGCAGGCTCTGGAGTAATGTGAACTGAGGCTTCCTCCTTTGGGGTGCCAGACTGCTACAGACGTTGAACTCTTTGTTCTGCCTGTCTTGCCCAACATGGCCCAAATCATCCGTTTTCCCCAATTTATAGGGGGGTAAACCTGTTAATGGGCCCCACCAGGGAGGGCACATCAGCTGCGGAAGCACCCAGGCTAGGCCCTGGTGTGGTCTGAGGCGGTGCTTTCCTCCTACCTCACACCAGGATCCTTCGTTGCCTTCGCCAGTGCCTTTGTGGAGTGCTGAGACTTGCCATTCTGCTGGGGAGACCCTGCCACATGACTGCTTGTGCTTCCCTATATGCCTGGGCACAGTGGGGTCTGGTGGGTCAGCTACGATCCGGTGAGCTCCAACGACAATGCAGAGGGGTCCCTGCGATACCTGTCACCATGGCCAATGATAAGACCTACCCCAGGTGCAAAACAGAGTACCATGGACAAGTATACACGAAGCCCAGTGGTCCGTCTTCCCAGGTTGGAGCCAGCAGACAAGGTGGATCGACTCCTGAGAATGCTGCCTTTCTAGCCGCGATCACACAGTCACTCGACATTTTGGTTCAGATTAACAAAAATCTGGCGCATCAGTACTGATGACCCAAATTTCTTGTGCCCCCCCCCACTGCCACCTAATGAAACCATAAGGCGCCATATTTACAATACGGTGCACCATGTCAAACGTTAGGACAATAATGTTGCAAGCGCGTCTGGTCCTTAGTAAGTAAACTTACAAGGGGACGCGTATAGACCGATGAACCTTTTGATTCACATGGAGTATCCTAGTCATGTAGTGATCAATGCTCATTAATAATCAATATACCAATCAAAAATGCCATTAATCATTAGACAATTATATCAACATTTCATGAATAACCACACCTCAATATACGGTTTAACAGTTTTATTTCCCTTTTAGTTACAACTCTAATCCATAAGGCTAATTCAAACTTATTCAATCAGCTCAGGATTTAATTCATTAGTGACCACCAATAACATAACATAACATAACCTAATCAGAACTTGAGAAAACATATGCTCTAATGCTTCCACATAAGCCAACATAGATGAATATATCAACATTAATAGCAGATTTCAGCAATCAGGTCAGTAATCATTTGTCATTGTCAACGTCAGCCAAAGGAACCCCTACATAACCCAGAGTAGCATTAGCATGTGGGACTTTAACGCGAAAACAATTTGGAACATGAATTTAGAAAACATCTAGCTAAAAGAAAATAAATTAATCAAAAAGCGCAGGTGGTAACTAGAAAGAAAGGCACAAAGTTAATCAGTCACATTGTCATAGCTACCTATCAACGGAATGGATCAGCAACAAAATCAGTCTTCGTCTTCAGATCATCAATCGATCAGCAACGCATCAGGCTCTCAAGAGCATGAGCCTAATGACAGAACCTCGAATCGCGTCTTCCGACATCTAACATCTGCATCGGTTCTCTCCTCACATCTCACATCCAAAGTTTTTGCCCCTTTTTATGGCATTTTATTAAGGTTACCCAGCCCATCCCCCTAATTCCTAATTGGTCAGTTAATCACCAGTTATTACCCTAACCAATAATGCTAATTTTACAAATCTATAAGTTCTAAGATTACACAGTTCTCAGTTCGCTGATTGGGTCACTGTACTATGTCCTCATCATCCGGCTCATCAGGTATCTAAAATGTTGCATCTTCTTCTCCGGTCAGTGTCTCTTTTGTTCGAGTCCTGGGAAAGTACATCCAGTCTACTTTACACAGTCTATGTATCAATTTGATTCCATCATCTCCTGTTAGTCGGTACATTGAAGAAAATTCTAGCTAAACAGACTTTATTAACATTCAGTAGTTCAGGGACAGTTCAACACATTTGCTTCTCGACAGTACATGGTTATTCCCCTGCTGCACGAAGCCTGGGAAAATTAGGCCACAACTTCGGCTAAGTTAGCTCTACAATATAATGCAAAACATACATTATACATCTCAACATGACATATTACTACGCTATTATTGCACATTTTCAGTATTTCATGCATTTTTAATAATTTTAGTACAACTTCGTATAAGCTGGCAGACACTCATCGTGGGCACATTTTCAAACATGCACAGAAATCTTTCTACATTTAATTTTCTATAATTTTCTTGTTAATCATAACGCATAATCTTTCATAAATAATCTCTAATTAACATATCTGCTTCAACAATGTCAAAAAATGTTATGCTATTATGGCGCTTTGATGCACTAGCATCAAAAATGTTAACGCTAGTGCAGCAAGGTGCCAGAAGGCCCATTGATTTCAATAGGTGCTTCTTTTTAACGCCTGCTTTCAGCAGGCTTGTAAATCTGGCCCTTTGGATGCTAAAATTGGAGCTTCCCCAAGACCTCAAGAATGCTGTCAAGTGGATTACAGAGGTGGAAACCAGGGTGTCTGGGGTGGAGGACTCGATCAGTGCCCTGCAACAAACAGAGACCAAGGTCACCTCAGCAGTGACCAGGGAGCTGGCAGTGAGAGTCAAGGACACAGAGGGTAGGGCTCGCCATAATAATTTGCCATTTGTGGGCTTCGCTGGAGTGTGCGAGGGCCCCTCAATGGAACGTTCTCTTGACCAATGGCTCTGTTTGGTGATGCCAGCAGAGACCCTTCCTTCATGTTTCATTGTCTAATGAGTCCACAGGGCATTGTGCGGTGCCCTCTTCCCAGGGCCCGGACCCGTCATTGAAAAACTCCCCACTTATTTAGATAAGGATGCTGTTCTCAAATATGCCTTGTTCCAGGACAAGATCTCTTACCAAACACACATCATGATCTTCCCTGACTGCACCACGATGGTGCAACAACAACAACAATCAACATCGAAACAGCACTTCCAAAACCTTGGCATTTAATATATGTTGCTACATCCGGCCAAACTAAAGTTCATATACTGCTTACAGACACTCTTTTTTGAGACACCCAAGGAGGTCTTTCAGCGAACCGACTAACATCCCCAGCTGAAGATACACACGGCCCGCACATGGACCTGACTCAACTCCAGGGGACAGTCGGAACTGCCCTACTAATACTCTAGTGAAGAAGCATGATATATCTTAATCATTGTGGAGGAGCCCCCATCGCAATATTGGGGGCGCATGGAATGTGAGGAGCCCACAGAGACTCAGAATCAGCTTTTGCACCATCCACACGACATCTGACTTGATTCCTTGTGATGTCTGCAGCGCCCTCCAGTGTTGCTCTAATGATTAGCGACTGCCAAACTGTGAGAGTGATGTATTTGTTGCCTCCTCTAGTTGATTATGTTGCGTTTGGGGATCCACTGGGATGCGCCTGGTTGAGTTCCCTGCTGGGGCCTAGCCATGGTTAGCCCGGCAATACACGCTTCATGTTTATCAAAGTATGGGAGGGGGTAGTTGGGTATTGTCTGTGTTAGACGTCTTGCTACTATTATTTATTTTCATGTTTTCTCACGCCTGCTACATGCCACTCCATCTGCCAGCCACACTTGCTGAAGACTCCACTTTAGGATATTATGAGCGGCCTCACAGTTGATGGCTCCCAGGACGTATTACATGCGGTGCCTGGTAAACAGCCTCCTCAACAAAGTTTAGGGGGTAGCAGCTTTTAAGCACGCTAAAAGGGTGGGGGCTGATGCCCCCTTGCTCCAAGAGACTCATTTAATGGGCAACAGGGTCCCTTGCTTGGGTCCCTTGCTTGGCACGATTCAGCAACATGCAAGTTTATCACTCAGGGTTCATGAGGGGGTCCAGTGGCACTTCAGGACATGGGAGGACAATTGGGATCTGTATACTACAGTGTCTGACACACTCTACCAGAAATCCCTCATGTTTCTAAGTGTCTATGCCCCTCCTCCCCTCAGTAAATCCTTTGCTGACCTCATAACTAAGGTATGGGGTGAATTCCCTGATGGCCTCACGGTGATCGGAGGTGATGGGAATGGTGTAATGGATCATTTGATGTATAGGTGGCATACTACCCACTCCAAGGTAAAAACACCTTTTTCTCCTAAGGGAGTGCATGACTCCTTCTCTGGACTCTCCAACCACTCCCACTTGGCCATTCAGCTCCACATGGGTCATCAGCGCTGGGTTTTCCAGTGGCCTTGTCACCTTGCACTTAAGAAATCTGACTTACTGTCTCTGCATTGAGTAATCCATAGACGAAGTTCTTGCAGTTAACATTGTTATGGGCACGTCCCGGGTGACGCTGTTGGAGGCTCTGAAATTCACACTACGGGGACTGGATATTAGCTTCTGTACCAGGGAGTGGAGCTGTCGGGCTCAGGACCTAGTAGTTCTTGAGACCCAGATGGCAGACTTAGAGGTGTGGGGACGTATGGTGGGTGGACAACATGTGCGTATACAATTAGGACTCTGACAGCATAAATATGAACAGAACTTGAGGGAAGCTAAGTTGTATTGGCAGGTGGCCCTGATCCACATCTTCTATTAGGTGGACAAGTCAAGCAAACTGCTTCATAAACAGTGTAAGGTCCCTCGTCATCCTTTCACTGTCCCTCTGGTATGTGATGTGACAGGTGCTCTTCTTACTGATTCTATGGAGGTGGCCTGCAGCTTTGCTGCCCACTTCCAGGAAGTCTATGCTCAGCGGGAGGTCGTCGTCTCGGGAACAGATAGATGAATTTGTATCAGTTCTCCCCCTACAAACCCTCACATCTACAGATTGGGGCCCCTTGGGGACCCACTCTCTGGGGAGGTGCTCTCTTCCAAGCTTCGGTGGGACAGCATCCTGGGAAGGCACTGGTTCCTGTGCAAGTTCTTTAAGGCCTTTATGGCTAAGCTCCAGGAGCACATGTTGGGGGTGATTCAGTTAGCTGTTGACATAGCTGCCCTCCTTCATGACTGGTGACATGCTGAGAAAGTGGTGTTCCCTAAGCTTGATTGGCCCGGGAAGAATCATTTTTCCCATCACCCTAGCTCTCTTCTGAACCTGGAAGTGAAGATCCTCATGAAGGCATTGGCAAACAGATTGATATGCTTGATTTCCGACTTGGTCCACCACAACCAGACAGGCTTTGTGCCTCATCACGCTACCAGCACAATATTCAGAACTTGTTTAATGTTTTGCATTGGCTGATAGTTTGGAGAAGCCTGTCGACGGTTCTCTTGACTGAATATGATACGGCCTCTGATTCGGTGAGTTGGACATACCTGTTCACTCTTCTCCATCACCTGAACTTTGGACCGAGGTTTCAATCCTCCCTTAAACTACTATATACTGATCTAAAAGCAGCTCGGACCCATTTCCTTTTCAGCGAGGGACAAGGCAGGGATGTCCCCAGTCCCCTCTTCTATTTGATCTTGTCATGAGCCCTTGACCATCTAGGTGTGGATGGATGCACAAGTCCAGGACTTTCAGAGGGGTGCGGGCATATCTGATTGCACAGCTTTTTTTGCGGACAATGTCTTCTTTTTCTTAATGTCCCCTCAACATCCCAGACTCGTATATTACAAATCATGCGTATTTATGGGGAATCTTCAGACTTCCATTTCAAAGTGTCCAAATCTACAGTGTACCGGGTCGTTGACTGTCTGCAGAATCTTGACTGGCCGTTGGGCCTTCGGATTGCCTCAGGTTGGTTAATATACCTGCCTGTTTTTGTGTCCCCAGATGCAACATTGGTGTGGATGCACAACCTTTAACCAGTTGTGGCTCGTTTAAGGGGTAGTGTATGAGCTTGATCGGTCTTGCCCTTGTTCTTAACTGGTCAATCTGCAGTTTTCAAAATGGTGTTGCTGTCATGGTTTTTGTATCCACAGAATTTCTCATACCCCATCTCCCACCAATGGTTCCGCACTCTGAATTCCACACTTAATAGTTACTTTGGGAGGGTGGGGTGTCCCATATTGCCCCTGGTAAGTGCTATCAATCTACATAGTGAATGGGAATTGTAGTGGCAAAAATCAAGTCGTACAATCAGGCATTGCATATTCTGATGATTAATGATTGGTGGTACGATACCCAGGGTGACATCGCATATGCATCTGAACAATGGGCAATGATCTATACTCTCCTCACTCCCTACCTAAATGGTGGGGGTGTCTGTGGTGGTCTGCCTCCGGTGACAAAACTAGTTTTGTCCCAATTGAGGCAGGTACTCCTACGAATGAGGTGGCTGGAAAGGCTGACACCATGTTCACTGTTGTAGCGGGGCCACCTGTTGCCACAGGTGGCCATGTTAGGGGGGTTTGGGGGGGTGGAATCTGATTGGGATCTCCAATCTGTGCGATCTCATGAGCGGGACGTTCCTTATGTCATTTCAGCCCTTGCAGGTAGAAAACCAACTCAACTGTAGACAATTTTTAAATTACTTACAGCTTCAACATGCATTAACTCCTTATACTAAAGACCCACCTAAACATCCCAAATTTGATCCTCTGGAGGGTAAGCTCCTACTTGGTGAGCTGGGTGACCACAAGATTGCCAAAATGTATCAGTCGCTCATTTCCAATTGTTCTGACACATTCACTGCTCTCCAACTCACACAGGAAGCAGATATAGGCACTTTGGATTGAAGAAAAGCAGGCATCTGGAATCCAATAGTGAAATTATTTGGGAGCGAGGCGTGTGGATCAGTACGTGGTGTGACTGAGGAAACAAGCAAAGAAACACCACTTTGTTGAGATGCACCCTCTAACCACACTAAAGACTTTATATAGCAAAAAAACAGTAAAAGGAAATTACAGAAATGTCACATGACAGGAAACACAAAGGACTGGGAAAACCTGAAAGGAAACATGGAAGGAACAGCCATGTAGGAAAACGGAAATACACAGGAATGAAAACCCGAAGCAAATCATGTGGGAACAGCTTTTAAAGGCAGCTGCAAACCTTCAGGCAATTGTTTACCATTACGAAGCACCAGATATGAACCCAATAGCACGAGGAAAGTCAGTCTCAGGTGAGTAAAACTCACAGCCCACAGTTGCAGGCTTGAAGCAGTCTTTCTTGAGACCCTGGAACTATAGGAGCACTCAAGGTACCATGATCCTCGGGCATCCAAAAGGCTGAGATGCCACAGTCGCAACAACATACTTCCCTCTTGGGGCCCCAGGCTTGTCAGGGAAGACCAGAAAAAAAATGACAATCCAATCTAGGGGCATGGATTGAAAAGGCAGGTAACAAATAACCATTACTAGCAGGAAATCCCTTCCAGTGAATGAAGATCTGTAAGTGGCCTCTGAAAGTCTGGGGATCCGAGATCCAACTAACTTTGTACAATGGTTCTCCATCTACCATGACATAAGGGGTTGAGAGCTCAGGTGAAAAGGATTATTCATAAAAAGCTTCACTTGGAGAAATGAATTGTAGGTTGGGGAGGCAGACCTTAAAGACTACAGAATTATTTTGCTTAGTTATTACAAAGGGACCAAAAATCTTTAGGATGAAACCAGAATCGAGTGGACAAGAAACTGGAAGACCGCCATAACTTCCATTTCACCTTAAAGTTTGGGGCAGATTCTTCATAATCTATCGGTTCTTGTCTTCATATTAGTTTTAGAATCTTATAAATTCTAGGCAAACACCTTGATTGTGATCAGTTTCCTGCCAAAAGGGGTTAGTCCACAATAAAGATAATAAGAAAGTATATGGCATGGATGAGGAGGAACAGGTAAAGGCTGGACAAAGCCAAATGGTGTTTCAAGAACTGCCTTGGATTGTGCATACACAGGTACACAGAACAGATTTTTAACATAAAGATTTACATCCTTGTGAACAGTAGTCTACCGGAAGGAGTGTAGAACTATCTCTAAGACTGATTTAACCCCACAGAGACCTGCTGCTTCATTGACACATTCCTAGAACCTCAGTTTGAAGGATCTTAGTAGGCATCAAGAAGGTCTGATAGACAAAATATAGATTCTGGCTTCTAGAGAGATATCAGTGAGAGTATTTCTCACATGCTGTAAAAATGACCTTGCCAGACAAATTTGTTAGGAAGCAAAAGGACAGAAGTTTCAGAATGCGGGTTGTTTTTGATGGCCCCTCCAATCCTCAAAGATTCAACTGCTCTGATTAAAAGATGCTGCCACTCCATACAAATATGCTTCAGGGCCAAGAGCTTGCTTTCCAGAACTGAATACCATTGCTCACATAAATTCAAGGCATGGGAAAGATTAAAAAAATGGGAAGCGTGAGGCAGTTGTCTTTCTAGAGCTGAAGTAGCACTACTCCAATATCAAACTTTGAAGCATCAGAAACCACATTAAACTTTCTAAATGGAACTGGGTGTCTGAGAACAGTAGCTTGAGAGAAAGCCTTCTTGAGATTCACAAATACATCTTGGGCTTTAAGAATAGAACAAAAACCTTTAGATAGGTTATTTTTCCTCAAAGTGGGTGATATGTGGCACTCATTGTGAGAAAGTAGCCTCCTTCTAGGGTTACCCCCATTTTTGGCCTGTTTGTTAGTGTTTGTCAGTGTGTTTTTACTGTGTCACTGGGATCATGCAGGACCCCAGTGCTCATAGTTTGTGGCCTACATGTCAGTATGTTTTACTGTTTTGTCGGTATGCTTGACTGTGCCACTGGAGTCCTGCTAATCAGAACTCCAGTGCTTATGCTCGGTGTGGTTCCAAATTTGTACTTACATATGGTAAACCAGAATTCCACTCCAAATTGGCATACTGGACCCGCCTATAAATCCTAGTATATGGGGCCAGATGTACGAAGCATTTTTCAAGTCGCAAACGGCTAATCGGGTCGTTTGCAACTTGAACAATGCTATTTGTGATGTAAAAAGCTCAAACTGCGATTCACTAACTTGTTACTGAATCGCAGTTTATGTTTTGCGATTCAGGGTTTCCCTTCCTAATACCGAATCCAGATGGTATGTATGATTGTTTTGTGGCCGCAAATGCTGTCGCAAAACAATCGCAGTTATCACCAATTTCAAACTGTTGCTTCAACCCATGTGAAGGGCAGCGAAAATATTTTTTCAGAGAAGGCAGTGGTCCCACGGACCACTGCCTGCTCTGAAAAAATGAAAAGGAAACTTTTCATTTTTCATTTTAAGATGCATCTCGTTTTCCTTTCAGGAAAACGGGCTGCATTTCACACAAAAATCTGCTTTATTTAAAAGCAGTTGCAGACATGGTGGTCTGCTGTCTCCAGCAGGCCACCATCCCTGTGAGGGCGGCCATTCCCAATGGGGTCGCAAATTGTGACCTACCTCATGAATATTCATGAGGTAGGTCATTTGTGTCCCGAGTGGGAATCGCAAACAGTGTCATTGACACTGTTGTACATCAGATTTTGCGACTCAGACGGAGTCACTTCCCTGCTTCAGCAGGCACCTCTCTGTGGCGAGGACTGGTACTCTGGGTCCCCTCTCCTGACAATAAGCGTGGATCCTGGAACACAGGTGGTAGACCAAAGTGATCCTGACTGTCCAAAGGTCCAACTGTCCACATCTGGTGGAGGTAAAAGCTTGCCTCCCCGTGCCAGACAGTACCCCTGTACACAACATGTTTTGCAGCTCCTAGGGCTTCTGTGTGATTCCCCAAGGAATCCTTTGTGCACAGCGTTGCCCAGGTCCCCAGCACTCTGTCCTGCGACGCTCAGCTCCTTGAGTTGTTCTCTGATGGCGTCGGATCCCTTTGTGTAGTGCTGCAATGACTGCCATATGCAACTCCTTTGTCCCTGTTCTGTGGGACTCCTGTGTATGCTGCCTGGTCTTCTGAGGGCTCTCTGAGTTGCTGAGAGCCCCCTCTGTCTTCCCCTTCTGGGTAGAGTCGACTTGGTCCTTTCTGGGCCCAGGCAGCGCCATTATTTGTGAAACACGAGTTTTGCTTTTACCAAGACTTGTTGGTGGAATCCAGCAACGCAAACTAGACTGCTTTCATCCATCCGGCGTGGAACATCTTCTGCACCAACCAGGAACCCACATCTATCTTCTTTGGTGTAATACTGACTTTGTCTTCTCACTGGTGGTTCTCCTTTTGCACCTTCATCCGGGCTAGCAGGGGCTCCTGTTCTCTCTGGACTCTTCAGTGCTTCTTGGACTTGGTCTTCAGGTCCAGGAATCCATTGTTGGTGTCTTGCAGTCTCTTCTGGTTCTTGCTCCATCTTCTCCCATGATTTCTAGTGTGTTTTTGGAAACTTGCTCTGTTTTACTCCTGTTTTCCTGGGCTCTGGGGTAGGGTATTTTACTTACCTTTGGTGTTTTCTTACACTCCCAGCGCCCCTCTACACCCTACACTTGCCTAGGTGGGAAACCGAATTTCGCATTCCACTATTTTAGTACATGGTTTGTGTTAGGATGTCGTACCGGTACACTAGGCACAAGAAACTGGTCATGGTCCAAAGGGTGTCTTCTGTGGGAAACTTCATGGTCAGGTCTCTCAAACATCTCCTTGAAGTTTGCCAAGAAATTGCCATAATTGTTCAGCCAAGGGCCTTCAGTGGCAACTAAGGAAGTTGCCCCAAGCCAGAGCTGCACCAGTGAAAGTGCTAGTTAAATACTACAAACTATATCAGTCAGAGGAAAATTGTCTATGTCAAAAGGTGAAATAAACCACCAAGCCATTTAAAAACACTTTAGTCTTAAAGGATCTCCAAAATACTTAGAAGTGGAAGGATTGGTGGTAGAGAGGTAAAAAATGCTGCAATGGATTGTTTGGTGAAGGACGTATTCTCTGTCCTTAACTAGAATAATTCCAGTGTTGGACGGTGATGGACAAGCAGCCAGGTCTACATCAGGATCCATGCCAGAAGCGGTTAGAAAGTTTGGCGTTGCAACTTGTTCCACGCTGGTAACCTACCAGTAATTGGGTCTGGTTCTTCTGCTGTCCGATGTACAGCCGGCTGTTTCCAGAAGCCACAATACCAGTACACACTAGAATAAGTAGTAGCCAAGTGCCCTCAAGAAGCTGCCACCTTCTCAGGATGAAAAATCCAAAGGCATATAAAAATCCTTTGCTGCAAGAGGACTTCAAAGGATTGGAAAAAACAGGAATCTGATAGGGGAATGCTTTATTGCAATGCACCCTTCAATCAGACTTGAGTCTTTATATCGTAAAAAACAAAAAGGAAATGTGAACATCAGACATCACAAATCAGGAAACAAAAAAAGAATGGAAAACCACAAAGGAATCAATGCAGAAACTGCCATGTTGAAATGGGGAAGAAACAGGAATGAAAGATGAACCAGGCTATCTGTGAAACAATTTTGAAAGGCAACTGCCAACCCTTAGGAGGGTTATTGCCATTTTATAGCTGGAGGAGCAAGCAAGGTGCAGCAGCTAGGAGCCCAGGAGCACAAAGGAAGGCATCCCTAAGTGTGTGAAATCCACTGGCAACTGCTGTGGGCTTCCTGCTGCATTATCTGAACCATGGGAACCACAGCACCATGCAACTACCTAAATTCTTGAGTATCCAAGTGGCTGAGATGCCACAGTCACAACAACATGGAGTTAATAGGGTTAGCAATAAGTTCAGCCTTAGGTTGTTGAGAGAAGTCTTTGAAGGATCTGAAGGTTTGGTCTTCTTTTTTATGTTGACCTTAATTTGTTGGTAGGAGACTGAGCAGGGAGCAGGAATTGTGAAATGACTAGTCTTGTCCAGGATATCAGTGGTGGGCAATTGGATTGTTGGTGATGTTGAGAAGACAAGATGTAACATAAATTTTATGTTTGTGAGTAGCTAACTCCAAAACACAATCGACATGACACAGTGGTTTCTTTTATGAGATGTGGAGCAAAGTTAGCAGTCAGAGATGATCTCTCTGTATGTTGTTTTGACAGTGATTTCTGGTGAAGATTATCTCAAAGTGAAATTCCCTAAGAGGGTATTCCTATTGAGATCTGCCATGGCCAGTTTGAATTAAACTTTGAAGTCCTGCAGGCAAAAATCAGTTCTGAGATTCCCTTTCTTTGGGATTGCTTGTATGGTTAGCTAGTATGTGGATGTTTTTATTACCCACGCTCCCATTCTTCTATAATACTCAGCACTTTTATTTATCTGTGCCTAAAATGTCATGAACTAGATTTACAGATGCACCTTGTCTTATAACATGGCCATCTTTTCGCTATTGTAGGTTGGTTTGGCATTAAGGTTGCCAACCCTGAAATAATGCTGGCTCCGACATAAACGGGTGTCCTTGGGCTATTATGGGCAACCTCAGCCTTACTGGAACCTTTGCAGGCATAGTGGTGATTGCTCTTTTCCATGAAAGCTGGTCTTTACATAATTTCGAACCTTGCATAAGGCAGCCCTCATTTTTATGCCATTGTCACTTTATAGTAGCAAGGCTATAATAAAAGTGGCTATTTCAAGCATAGTGATGGTTAAACATGGCATGATTGTGCTCATCCTTAGTAAAATGGTATAATGGAACACATGGCATAATGATGAACACTCTTCACAAATTGTGGACATCTTTGACATGACTGAACACATCCCTGATGACTGTCCATGGCTTCTGATGGGTATCCGTGATGTACATTGGACATCAGTGGCATTTTGTGGCATATGAAAGGTATGTGATAAAGATACATTGTGTGGGGCAAAATATGCCCATTTGGGTAGTAGTACATATCAGTGCATTATCAGTACATCAAGAACATGGCAATATAATATTTTGGGTCAAAACTTCACTAGAAAAAACACCAAAAAACTGTAGTAAGTGACAAAAATATATTTTTGGAATAAGAAAAGTTTCTGATTCAGAAAAACTTAGGGGAATATTTATAACAAAGTGACAGTGCGGCACAGCAAGTCATCTTGATGCGTTGCACTGCGTTACTGGGAAAGGGAAGGAATGTGCTGTATAGAAGGCAACACAGCATATTCCTGTCCTTTCCCTTGTGCTGGCGCACAATGGAGGAACCCTTGCACCACGGAGCAGGGGTGCCTGTGTTGCATGCAGGATTGTTTCTGTGTAGGAAGGGGCACTTTGTGCAGCAGAATGCAGGACTCATTGAGAGAGGAAAAAACAAGGAAAAATAAATATATTTCTACTATTACACCTTTCCTGGGAAGGTGTAAGATTTTTGTAAATTCCCTGGGAATGCATCAAAATCTATGGGAGTTGCGTGGGAACACCCATCTCAATGCCCACGGAACACCTACCTAAGGCAGAGTAGCGCAACACAGCGATTTGTGCTGTGACTCCAGATTTATGAGGCCACTTAGGGCCATGCTTTGCTTGGCTTCATAAATGCGTCTTACAGGTTTGTGTCACTCATGTATTACACTGTGTGGTGCAAATGAGACGCAAAGCTGTTATAAATGTGCCCCTTCAGCTTATTCTTTTAAAGTAAAAGCCTTGCATTTAAAAGCCAGAAGTGTATATTTTCGGAAACTGTAAAGCTGATGCTTGCAACCAAAATGTATGCACTTCCATAATATGTTTAAGCTGACATTGAGTGATAATTCATCTAGAGATGACAGCACTTTTCGCTGATTCTATTTCCCTAAGTGCCAAAGGGTACTTGCTGTTATGTCATAACTCATCTGAAGACAGGTTGTCACCTATATTTATATAACATTTAATTACGGTGCAATGCCTACTGCTGTCTGAGACCTGAGGTTGTAGAACGGGGCAAACCTTGAAAATAGGCCTGATGCCTTAATTGAAAGCTTTCTCTAATCTGAAGAGTAGCTTTTGTGTCTGGCTAACTGGATGGATAGCTCCAGTATATAGTGACTCACAGTAGATGTGTCATTTTCCCATCCTGCTCCTTCCAAGTAGGTTCTCAGCATTAATATGTAAAAAATTATAGGAAGATATCACATTGTGTACCCACGTAACTTCAATTGCCTGCTCCCTCTTCTTAGCTAAGACACATACTTGTGTTGTCCACAGCTGGAAAGAGAAAGGTCCTTTGCTGAGTCTAGTCCTCCTTAAGGAGTGTCTGAATCTAATCAGATTGAAACTGAAATTCACAAGGCATCCTCTGGTTTCTTTGGAGAAACCATCTTTTTTTTTATAACCAATCTTATAGAGTTTTACATCTGAACAAAACAGAAGGACACATAGGTTGCCTTCAACATAGAAGCTCGGGATAATTACAGTGAACAAGTAATCAAAGAGCATATTACGTTACATCCCTCCGTGGTGTGGCCACGCCAGAATCTCCCACCACCATGTTTCACTTCCGTGTAATTTCTCCCACACCCCATCATGTTTCTTAGGGTAACCTCTAGCCTCATAAACCACTTTTTCCTGTTGGGAGCACCAGTCAACCCCTCGGCGCCACTGCATCACTCCCAGGGCAACTGGGTTCTTCCATTGTGTTGCAAAATCACGCTTGGCAATTACCAGGGCTGTTCCCAGAAATGATTTTTGGGCTCTTGTGCCCTCCACACCCTCCTGGACCCCCAGCAAGATCACTAGGGGGGACAAGGGAACCTCCCACCCCAGTATCTCAGTAAGTTCCTTTGTAATAACTGACCAGTAGTATTGGATTTGAGGACAGATCCAGGCCACGTGATAAAAGTCAGCTGGGGAGAAACCGCAACAGGAGCAACTCGGCTCGGGGAGTAGACCCACCCGATGCAGTATCTGTGGTGTAAGATGTATGCCATGTAAGTAGTAGGTCTGAATCTGGTAGTGGGTCAGTGCGTGGGACCCGTGCCGAGAGGGCGCTTCGCAATTGTAAGTACTTGTAAAATTGTGTAGGTGCCAGCATATATTCCTTTGGGATTTCCTGGAAGGATTTCATGTGTGTTCCTGTCCATACGTCTCCCAATAACAATAGTCCTATCAGGTCCCATTTCTTAAAGCCCTGGAGCCTCGTAGAGTCCCCAATCCAGATACCATGCCAGAGGGGAGTTTGTCTACTAAGCACATTTGCCCAATGGGTGTGCCTCAGAGTGGCTCTTCATGAGGACATTACCAGGCTGGTGATGGTGACTGTGTCTCGACAGATAGGGCATCAATAAAGCAAGCTTAGGATTTGGGGAAAACCCATCAGCGATAGCTCCAGACGGCATGCTGTGTTTGACCATCCTACATTAAACCAGTCATTCACTGACACCAAATGGGAGGCTTAATAGTAGAGAAAGTGATTTGTCATCCTCAGGGCCCCTTCATACAGGTTACGTTGGCAGGTCTGTAGGCCTGGGGTATGATGAGCGGGGTGTGTTGAAAGACATACAAAAACCTTTTCGGAATCATCATTTTAAAAAGGGAAATCCGCCCCAACACATTCAGTGGGAGGGATTGAATTTGTTAAGGTTGTGTTTTGTCCTTTTCACCGACAGTTCCATAATAAGGTTCCAGGTGAGTTCTGGTAGCAGCGTCTCCCAAATACCTAGGAATTTGATGCTGAGTCTACGGAGGGGTATGGTGTCCTGCCAGTCAAAGCAGTCTCTCAGGAGTGCCAGGGTTATCAGCACCGATTTGGAGGGGTTTAGGCAAAGGCCCGACACCTCCCCAAAACTTTGAAGTATAAGTAGACAGTGAGGGCCCGACACTGCTGGGTTAGCCAAGTATCGAAGGACATCATATGCATATAAGGCAATTCAATTCTCCCCTCCATCACCCCAGTTCCACCCCTGGATCTGTTCATCTGTACGGATCATGTGTGCTAAGGGTTCAATTGCCAGGACAAACAATAGGGACGACGGGGGGCATCCATGCCTCGTTCCACTCCTGATAGGGAAGGCCCGACCTGAGAGAGCCCCAGCAATCTGCACTCTGGCTGTAGGGTTGGAGAATAGGGCCTGCACCAGCCCCTGGAACTACAGTCCCTAGCCTGCGCATCCCAGCACTGCCCCCAGGTAACCCCAGCCCACCGAATCGAAGGCCTTCTCAACATCGAGAAAGAGTAGTTACCAGGTTGGTCTTGAGTCAGTGTCAATGGGCCAAGGCCATGTGCAGGCACCGGAGACAATGACCTGTGCTGCGTATTGGCGTAAAGCTGCACTGATCCAGGTGTATTAAGATGAGGAGACCCCGCAGGAGCCTCTTTGCCAGAATGGTGGCAAGTATCTTAATTTCGCAATTGGGAAGAGAGATAGGGTGATAGGCTGAGCAGGAGGTGGCGGTGGCTGTGATTTTGGAATTACCACAATAGTGGCGACATTTATCTCGGGTGGGAAGACACCGCTCCTCTCCACCTCTGCATATAAGGTCAGTAACTTTGGCACTAGAAGATCTTTGAAGGTCTTGTAGTATTCTACCCCAAAACCATCAGGGCCCGAGGTTTTTCCTGAAGTCATTGTAGCTAGTGCTGTCAATATGTCTATAGTTGTAGGGGTTCGTCTAATATTTTTGTCTCCAGTTGAGGAAGCCTGGGGAGAGACAATCCTTTAAAGAACTGCGTAGGAGGCACTGTGTCTTCAGTGTTTGGGGCCGCACATAGGATATGGTAATATTGGGCGAAAGCTTGCACTATTGTCGGGGTCGTGCGCAATGTACTATCCTCTCGGTCTATGATTTCAGGTATGATCCTGAGACTTTTGTGAGTTAACCAGTACAAGCATTTACCATTTTTGTCCCCCCCCCCCAGCCATATATCTTATCTCTCATCGCCCTCTAGACATGTTTGCTGCCTCTAGGGAGTGGGGCGTATTTTATTTTGTCTGACTAATTCAAGCTCTTGAGTCGCGGCCTCCCCTGTCTCCCGCTGCCCCAGTTTCCAGGGGAAGGGCACGAGCTTTCAGACGGGTACGTTGGAATGAACGTGCCCACTCGCAAGCATGAAGATAGCTCTTGGCTAAGCCTCATATCGTAGCTTTACCGGCCACCCACAAGATTCCAGGAGAGGAGACCAAGCCTTCATTACCACTACAATAGTGTAGTATTTCTGCCCGGATTGCCTTTGCATGTGCTTTGTCTTGTAGATACTGGGTGTTGAGGTGCCGCAGTGGCCATAGCCAGTCTCTTGGGCGGCCCAAGCACAGCAACAAGGGGGATTGGTCGGAGATTCCTCGCTGCAAATTTGGATTTGGTTAAAACCTCGGCAGTCCTACGTGGGCATAAAGATCAGGTCTATGTGTGATTGAGTGTGATGAACCATAGACATGTGCGTGTATTGTATGTGTCACAGATGCCAAGTTCACCAGACATTGCACAGTCCCAGTGAAGTATACTAGTCCGAGAGATGTCAGGCATTTGTGCAGCAGGCTATGGCAGGGGATCCAGATGCATCCACATCCAGTGTCGGGACAGCATTAAAGTCTCCTCCTATCAACGTCAGTCCCTGGGGCAAATCCAGGAGCTGTTCTGAGAGGGGTTGAAGGAAAGAATGTAGGGGCATTGGCAGTGCATAGACTGTCATTAAATTGGTGGGCGTCCCTCAAGTGTACCGATCAGGATTAAGAATCGTACTTGCGGATCCCCTACCATATGGAAGATCCTCATTGAGCAAGACTTCTGCAGTAAGATGGCTACCCCCCCCCCCTAGAGCCCCTAGTGTGTCCGGCATGGTACACCCTGTCATAGCCTCTACGCACCAAGAACAGGCAGGTATGGCCCATTCAGTGTGTCTATTGCAATAATAGGACACTGGAGAATGTCAGTGGGAAAATGCTAGCACCACTGTATAGTTCACCTTGTCTAACAAGCCATTCACATTCCAAGACAGAACCCTAACGGTTGCCATTGTGAAGTTCTTGATAACTGCAGCAGCTCTTGGGGGCAGAGAGTGGCGGGGGTTCCTCACTGTGGTTCATTATTTACAATGCGTGTGTCAGTATGGAGTGTATTATGCTTCCTATAGTGTGTGCTGACCATCGAGATGCATAAGTAATACATTTCTATGCAACTATGTCCTAATAGGTCATACAAAAGACAGTCTAAGACGAACTTTGTCCAAACCCCAGTAAACCTACAAAATCCCTTCCCCCAACCCCTGCGCCACCCCATACTTCCCACCCAGAAACATCTGCTACCCTATTAAAAATGTGCAACGTAACACTACAAACAGAAAAAAAAACAACAACAGTTAGCACTAAGCTAAAAGTAGAGATTGTGATTAGTGGTCACCTCCACTGTGTGGGTAATTCGTAGAGATCGATGTAAGTATACAGTTAGATCATGGGGATGCATGACAAATCAAAGTCAGTATGATGGTCCACCACTCAAAGGGGAGGGTCTGTAAGTCCCACCTTGTCTGAAGCTTAGAGAGGCTTCTCGCCTGGACCTCATGGACCCCCAGACGGTGACAAGGAGATTTCTCGTCCCAGTGGAGACCGCAAGGGGCAATCATTATGGGTCCCTGGTTTTGTCACCAAGATCAAGTTTTGTGACGCTGGTACTTGGGTTTTGTGCCTGTAACAACAGTTTGTCATCCATATGAGGTGTGTATTAGTGTACTCCCGGCATGTCGGCACGGGTGTTCCTCTGTGAGCCATTGCCAGGGGAAGGCTGGTGAGTCAAAGAAGTGGGTCTTATTTACGTGGAGCACTCAGAGTTTTGCAGAAAGAGGAGACACATTGGAGGCCCATCACCCTCAGCTTTTGCTTGACTTCTGTGTAAGACCTTCTTTGTTGTTGGACCTCACGTGTGTAGTCAGGGAATAGTAGAACTTTGGTACCTTTGCAGTGGAGGTCTGGATGATTAGGGGCTTCGCAGAGTATAGTGTCTCTGTTCTTGTAGTTTAAAATGAGGCCTATCATGGGTCTCAGCAGTGCTTCCGGAGGTGGTTTTCGGTTTATGGCACGGTGGGCTTGCTTGACCGCAAGCCAAGTTGATAGGCATTTGGGTGGCATCCAAATCTTTATTCTTGCTTGTAGAAAGTCTGCGGCCTGTTGCACCTCCATCCCTTCGGGCACTCCAGCACCTGTATATTGTTGCGCCTCGAGCGACTCTCTGCATCTTCTTTCTGGCTGAGGAGTTCTTTTGTTTTGGCCAATAGGCTTGTCACTTGGGTTTAAAGGGTAGCTACTTCATCTTCCACTGCCGGGATTCAGGACTCGATGTTGTTGATTCTGGCAGAAGCATTTAGGAGGTCCTATTGGAGCAGGGCTACGCCCTCTTGTACTTCACTTAGTTTTATTTCCACCGCTAACTAAGAGGATTGTATCGCTTGCGGAACAGTGTTTAGTTCATTGGCGTGGATTGGTGTTTTCTGTCCGGAGGAATCACCGGTGGCCGTGGTCACATGGTTAGTAGTGTATTGATCCATCCTTGTTTTTGAAGTGGTCGATCTGACGGTTTATCTTTGCCCATTATAGCTGCTGTTTTCCAGGGGGTTAGTGGTGTATGCACCCATTATTGTTACCTCTTCAGCTGCCGGGTCTGCTGCATGCTGTACCCAGCACCTCGTTCAGCAATTATGTTGCAGGGTCTGCTGCAGGGCTCTGGGCGGGTGGATCACCGGGTGCTTTAGCAGCAAGTACGTGACGGTAAAAGCGTTCACTCCTCACTGGGGTATCTCCTGGTCTTCAACTCCAACTTCTTCTTTCTGGGTTCATCTGGATGGCAGGTGCTTTTATACACGTGGATCTTGATGTCAGAGTTGTGGGGATAGTTCCCTGTAGGGGGCTGGGTCTTGTCGAAGAAGGAACTCCTCATTTCCCCAGTCCCTAGGGACCACAGGTGGTGCGTACAGCCGCGTAGTTCTGGAGTAGTACAGAGGAGAACTCCACCTCAAGTCCCCCTCCACCACCAGAAGGCACATCCGACAACTCCATCTGCCACAAGGTCCTTCCCCTTAGCACCCCTGGTCGTCCACAGTAAGGACTCTTCTGTCCTGCCTTGTAGAGTCCTGGTGCTGCGATCACCAGCAGGTGCCAGCAGCAGCGTCCGCCAGTAGAACACTGCCAGGCTGTATCATGTGTCATGATACGGTCTGCAGCAGTCTACTGGCGTGGCGCTGCTGTTGGCAGCAGCGCCACCTTAACGCCATCTGCCGCCATGGCCGCAGCCGTAATTTTGCCATCCTTCTGGCGGAATTAGGGCTACGGTCATAATTTGGCAGACGGGTAGTATCATCGGCAATGGTAATTTGGGGGCCGTCGCCTCGGCGGCAGGCAGTTTTTACTACCAATGTTATAATGAGGGCCTTTGTGTATTATTTCTCAAACCTCGATATGTCTTCACCCATCTGTTTCTTAGCAACAAAGGAACAATTGATCTTTGTGTAAGTGTACATTGTATACATTTCTCACCCTCCACTTCTTTAGAAAATCCAAATTAAACTGTGCCCACTTTGGGTCCCATGGTCCCTCACCTAGTATTTTCCCAGTTGTTCCATGATGTGAGGATGGCACAAAACTTGTCTTCTTTACATTTCCAGCACTAAATACATTATCCATCTTGAATTTGTAGATCAGCTCAACAGTGAGATTTATATCACTCAATAGAAAACTGGTTAAAAAAAAATCATGAAATTTGTAGGTAAGAAAAATACTTACATGACATAGAAAATAATATCTCAATATACATTTTTCAGTGTATTCGTCAACTCATATTCTCTTCAATTGTCTTATTCGATGCGCAGTTGGGGAAAACAAATTTTTGGAACACGTTAAATATGATTCTGCCTTTCATTTGACAGAAAAAAGGAATATTCAACTGTTCCCTTTTCTTTGCCAAATCCCTCATTGCCTTTTACGATTGCCCCTTACAATTCCTTTTAATACTCAATGACGTGAAAAGGAGTGCATCCTTAGCTGCATTTCTTGAAAGGAGGCCAGTGTATTTTTCCAGTTCTGAAGCAGACATGCCCACGCTTTTACATTCAATCAAGTCTAAAATATCCATAATGGAGGCTATGGTCCAGTAACTGCTATAAGCAATTCTTAATGACATTTGATTTAGGTGTAAATACAAAATTCCACAGCTCTCTACCGTGCTTCCTTTAAAAGCATTGGATGTGTATATTTGACCAAGCTATACTGATTCATATCGTTCAAAGGTCCACATCAACTTCGATAGAAATGTTGCCACCTAACACAAAGGTTCATTATATATCTCTCTCAACCCTGATGCCCAAAATGAATGTCTACATTTAAGCATGTTCTAACGCTCTTCAGGTTCAATGTGATGGCATTATGCTGCGACATCCAAACTGGTATTTGGCATAGATAAAAAGTGTCTAGTACTCATCTAAAAAAACAAACCTGGAAACATTTTTGAGGCAACAAATAGGAAGCTTTAGTCGTTAAAATAAAAATCAAGGTAATGTAATTGTTTAACTGAGCTAATTCTACCCATTCGACAAAACTTGCTTGGCCAGTTTTTTAAAGGATTAAAGGCTGCAAGAGTTATTCACAATAGACACATTTGCAATAATGGTCAACAAGACGGCTTGGTGAGCAAAACGCTTGTAAAAATTGTTTGCAAGTTATGAATTTGAACAACACATTCAGCTCGTTATCCCCAGGTTGGTGAATTGCGCACCTCTGAATATTTTAATACTAACAGCTGCGATTGTTTTTGTATTATGTTTTACTTTCCTTTATCCTTAAACGTGATATAATAGATAAGTTACAAAAATACATACAACAGAGACCTCAACAGTACTAAAGTATACACATATCCATTATTCAAGCGTTAGAAATAAAGGACTGCAAACACACCTTTTGCAATATTGTGAAGAATACACGCAGACACTCGTTTTTTGTGACACATTAGAATTGAAAGAGTATTATACAAAGTATTATAAATAAAACAGGGTATTGATATACAGATTTACATGTCCCTCCTGAGTGGGCGAATGCTTTAGTGCCACTTGAGAACTAGTAATAACAAAGGAGCATAATAAAAAGAAAGTGGTGCATCATAGATGATGCGCCACTTTACTTGCACCCCCTTACCGGCACCTAACGACACCATAGTTGCTCCATATTTACAATGCAATACAAAATTGTTTATGCTATTGTGGCACTTTGCTACACTAGCGTAAAAAAATATTGGCGCTAGTGCAGCGAAGTACAGGGAAGCCCATGGAACGTTATGGATGCATCATGTTAATGCCTGCTGTGAGCAGGCATTAAAAATTATGCAAAAAATGGTGCAGTGAAATCTTGTAAATTTCACTGTGCCAATTTTTTCTGGCCTCCCAGCACCAGAACGCCTCCCCCCCCCCCCCCCCCGTCATACATCATGCCTGGCGCAGGCATAATGTGGCGCAAGGGGTCACAAAGTGGCAAAATGCAAAAATTGGGCCACTTTGTAAACATGGGGCATCAAAAATGCCTACCTAACGCCAAATCAGCATAAAAAAAATGATGCTAATGTGGCACACGGAGGCACAAGGGGCTTGTAAATGTGCCCCAAAGTGTCATAATCAGGTGGGTAAGACTACTTAGTTCACATGTGACCATTACACACATTAAAGGCAAAAACAGACATGGAATAGACGTTGGGTGGATAACTGATTGTCACCCCTAGAAACAGGAGGGTCACATTCTATTGTGCCTGAACAGGGCCTGATTGTCAAAACACTGCATGAATCGTTCAATAATCAAAGAAGCTGCAATAGCAAACATTGTAACAGTCTGAACTGATTGCTTAAACGTATTTCTATTGCCTGTTCAACTTGCAATATCTGAATCATAAGTAGATATCAGATGCACAGTACAGTCAATAATCAAGGTCGTAATGGTCTTAAACTAAGTAATTCTGAACAGTAGAACTTAGGTTTGTGCCTCTCAAGCAGTACATCATACCACACGAGGTCCCTTATATGAATCATTCATTAGTCTCAGCAGTTTCTCTGGCTGGGATCCTTCCCAGCCCTCGCGGTGCCAAGTTGAGCATTGGGGAGGGGAGATCACTGCTGGGGTCCATGGATCAACTAGGAGGCTGGCCATACTCCTTAAGCTCAGTCTAGAGTGACAAACACACAGAATGAATCAAGTTGCCAAAGTTCCTGGTCTCGGACCACCCCTAACAAATACATATGAAGGCCCAGCTATTGTGACAAACTGGGTTGGTAGCTCATTCCTGTTGACCCATATATAAAGTCCTTTTACCGTTCTGTTAAGGGATTTTATTGCCCAGTGTTGCAACTGCAAGTCCATTAGAGTGTGGGAACCAAGTAACCACAGTTCTGCAGCTTAGGATAGCATTGATGGCTGCTTGGCAATTTACAGACTGCTTTCAGGGCCAGTCTTGGCCCTGTGAGAGATGGAAGATTCCAAGTAAGGCTGCAAGGAGAGGGAGAACCCCCTGTAGTACTGTAAGAGCACGACTCTCACTGGATGCTCTTGAAAGTAACTTATAAGACTAGCTGACACACCCACCAGAACATTCACTGAATAAGCAGATTCCTGGCACGCAAAGTCATCAAGTTACAGATAAGGAAAGATTTTACTGTCATCAAATGTAGTTTGTATTCAAGTCATATAATAGATATTTAACTTCCATAGGAGGTAGAATGCATCCTTAATTCCATGTAGTATGATCTGGTCATTTCTGATACATGTGCTGTTAGACTGATAAGTAAAGAATGGAGAACAAAATTGATGTACTGTGATTTTTTTCTTTTATGTAGGACATACCCTGTATTGGGGCATGCACTTCTTTGTAGACTTTCAGTGATAAGTGCAATATTGGCATCACCCATAACAATGCGTATAATAAAGGCTTATTCAGAAAACTTTGAATGGGCTTACTCAGTTCACCAAAGATCTAATTTTCTCTTCCATGCTGTGCGACCACATACACTTGCTACCAATAATAATGCTCAATCTTCTTTGGAGATAGGGGAAGAGACAGTTTGTTAACTATATAAATCCAGGTAGAGGCACTAAGGACCATATTTATACTTTTTTAGTGCCACATTTGTGCCGTTTGTTGACGCAAAAACGGCACAAACTTACAAAATACAATTGAATTTTGCAAGTTTGTGCTGCTTTTGCATAAAAAAATGACGCAACGGTGGTGCTAAAAAAGTATAAATATGGGCCTATGTTTGTTGGAAGAATTGTGTGTACCCAGCGACACAAGAGCCTCCACAAACATGCATCAGAGGAGGCTGTTGCCGCACTGGCTAAGATCCAGCAGCAGAAAATTAAAACTAATTTGAATATTGTTTTACTTTTTTGCTGCTGGCTCAGCCGGCAGGTGCAGGGAAGGGCGGGCTGGTCCTCGTGAGGTGGGAGCAGAGTTGAGGACTTGTGCGCACTTAGGTTTCTCCAGTCTGGCTGTGTACACAGCCAGACTGGAGAAAGTGCACAGGCCCCAGGGATGTGTCTGAGCTGCAGTCGCTACCGCTCAGACCAATCCTGACGCTGCCTACATGCTATGTTTAGCATGTAAGTAGGGCCAGAATTGCTGGGGAGCCTGTTCTGGTGTCCCAGCTAACAGGAAAGGAGGACAAATGAGGTGGCAGGAGAGGACGGCAGCAGCGGTGAACAGTAAGTTTCTTTTTTTATTTTTTATTCCCATCCTCCCCCCCCTATCCCCGCCATCCCCCCCACCCCTCCCTTGATATCTGCGGCAGCCATCGCTGCAAACATGACCCTACACACTATTATTGCCCCCCTCCCAAGCGATATTGGGAACGGGAACACAAGAAGGACTCAAGAACAAAGTGCTACTAGGGTATGTCTCCAAGGATGCAATTCCACGCATTCATATTTGCAACAGAAATGGGCCTGCAATCTGGTAAGTTGGAAGAGAATTCGATCCATATCAAAGCATTCTAATTTACAACTTCTTTTCACATAAAAATGCCTGGATGTGAAGGACCTGTTGAAAATGATTTGTAGTAACTATATCTTCCCTTGCTAGGCAACATAGATGATTATAGTTAGCTAGTCATCAACCAGAGGGTTGTGAGCTGTTGCCAGTGTTGACAAAAAGTTCTTATCAGCCATAGGTCTTAGCACTAACCCCTTCTCTACGGACTAATGACCTGATTTAGAACTCGGCGGTTAGGTTACTCCATCACAACAGTGTTGGATATCCTATCCACCAAAATCTAAATCCCATAGAATATAATGGGATTTAGATTTCAGTGGATGGGATATCCGTCACCATTGTGACGGAGTAGACCACCCGCTGAGTTCTAAATCAGGCCCTAAATTCCCAATAAAATATATGTGACATCTTGCCTCCCTCACCATGGGCACTATGTAGCACTCCCATCCACACATAAAAAAAAAATTGTATCTGCCATTTTGCCACCCTTCTTCGCCAACTTCTGAAACATCACTCTCCCTCCCCACCTTGTGCAGTGCTCTTAGCTCCCAATGCATGAGTGGAGAGCTTGCATCATGATGAAAGCAAACCTATGAGGGCAGCTCAAGTAGCGTAACAAAAAATAATGGGGTCTTCCTGCAGAATGTGAAGAGAGGCCTCTTAGTCCCTGATATCTCACGGATATTCATTGGTCTTGGCCTAAGTTGGCCCCCCTGGAAGAGCTGTGGGTCCCTGAAAGGTTGGGGGCGCCTCTGCTCCACAGGGAAGCATACGTTACGCCCAAGAACAGGGTGCCAGTGTGGCCTGCAATCAAATCTCAGACCCGGGTCTAAACAAACACCCAGCTGAGGCAATGGTTATCAGTGCAGGAGGGTCACTCGTGTTCCTCTCAGAGACCAAAGCATGGAGGCAGAAGACTGACAAGACGACAGACACTGAAACACCATTCCATCTCTTTCACTGATCTCTGGACACCTACAGGAGGTGATTGATCAGTATCCATCAAAGCAATGAATTCAGTCCTCATGGGTTTTTTCCCTGTTCTGATGTTAGAGCCGCGAAAAACTAATTTTGGAGGCATATTTATGAGCAGGTTTGCATCGCATGTGCACCACACAATGTGGCACATGCACAACTCAAACCTCAAATGAGATATATGGGGCCATGCAAGGCCAATTTGTGCAGCCCTGAGTGGCTCCATAAATCTGAAGTAAGGCAATGCAGCTCAAATCTCTGCGTTGCCTTACTCTGTCGAGGTAAGGCATTTCATGAGTGGTGCGTGGATGATCCCATGCAACTCCTATGGAATTTGACGCATTCCCAGATGTACCAGAACTGGAAAACCTGAGAATGCACCAAAATGATATGCCTTCCCAGGGTAGGCATAATGAAGAGAGGTAGCTTTATTTCACCTCAGTATGCTGCACACATAAAAGAGGAATATGCCTAAGTGGTGGTTTTGTGTAGGAAGGTGTCCCTTCCTTCACAAAAACAATCCTGCATGCAACACAGGCACCCTTGCATCATGGTACATGGGTGCCAGTGTTGTCGCTAAGCTGGCAAAAGGGTGCCAGTGCAGGAGAAAAGACAGGAATGTGCTGCATTGACTTAAATTCTGTACATTTCTGCCCTTTACCTGTGTAGCACCAAAGGAAGGTGACTTGCTGCGCAACATCCCCATAAATATGCCCCTTGATATTTTCGTTTTCTGCCTTGAGTGAATAGCTGCTTTTTGAATCCGGTGTTTGCACTAAAGGAAGCCACATGTCCAGTAATGTTACATATTGCTCAGATAAAGCCACGCACAGAAGTAATTTATTATCTGCCTGGCTTCAGTTAAGCACTATGTAATATTACACGAATGTCTTGCGGTGAAAGGAATTTTCTCTACAAATCATTCGTCATCAGATACACTGTGGATACACATTTTCAAATGAGAGTTTTTTCACTTTGAAGTGCTTCATTTAATCATATGAAATGTTCTGTCTAGTTGCTAAAGCCAGCCTTAAATAACACATGTATGTCCCTGCGCCAAAGTATAACATTTTTATGTGAGCTTCCATTTGGGTGGAATGCATTGGCCATGCGTAATTTAAATAGAATAATTCTAAAGAAGGGAACTAAATAATCAGATCACATTGTCAGGTTGTTGATGAAACATTTGTTACGTAGAAAGACTCTACTTCTAAATGTTCCCTCTGCAGGCTGTGAGTTGTCCGGTGATTAGCAGGAAATCATCCCTCACTGCCGGAAACAGTTAAGGATTACACCCCAGAACAATTTCTGCCCTTCCACCAATAGAGTCATGTAAAGAAGTATCTATCAGTACATGCTGCTACAATTAGACCACTTTGGAAGTGGCAAACATGTCAATTAATGGTATTGCCACACATCATGCAGTGCTGCCCATTCACAGTAAGAGAGTGATTCCAGATTCAGTCAGACACACCATGATCGGTGTCTGCTTCCAAAGGTCTGGCGGGATCCGCATCACACACAAAGTACGACAGGTGTAGTGTGAATATTATGCTTTGTATCCCCCATCTACTCCTATTAAACCCCATATGTGGGGAGCTGATTGTGAAAATAGGATCTATTTATCGCACCTGATAAATAACTATCCCACTGGGTATGTTTTGGATCGAATGCAATAAATGGTGACTATTACGAATTTGTGGGGAATAACATGCAGCTTTTGGTGGGTGAATACAGTTTGATTTCCCCATTAAATTCCTGCCAGTTTGACCCGTCGAAATATAACAAAGGTTGAGTTATGTAACGGAACTGATAATTATCCAATATGTTCAATACCTCCCAACTCGTAGTTCCAATCTATGTCTAAACAGGCGTCTAAGCATAGGTTGTTATACATTAACTGGCTCATAATCAGGCCCTAAAGCTGGAGGCAATACATGCAGCGCAATAATTAACACTTTTTAGAATTATCCACCGAGATGTAGGAGGTACATTTACACGCGGCTAAGATTCTGCAGGTAATCGCTAGCAGCAACGTTATGACCGTCTTTCGACATTACCTCCTGATTTAGAATAAACATCTAAGAGAGGCCAGTGGACTAACACATTCATTTTTATTCCCAAAACACATCTCTGTCTTGTGTCTGTTTACTCCCCATTCTCTAATATTATTTCCGATTTTCGATTTCCATTATTATGGCCTTTATTGAGTACCTATGATGATTTACTTTGGATGATTACAGGTTAATAGAGGCTATCCAAGCAGGGGGTATGTGGGGCTATAGCTTTGGGATGAAGGCATCACATGTCAGATGAATGCCCCTGAAAGGGCTGCAGACCTGGGTCACAATCACTTATGTCTTATAATGTTTGCTATCATCCTAATTTGATATGGGACGGTGTATCATTTCATATCATTTTCTCACGTACCGATAAACTTTTCACGTCGTACTCGGAGAGCATATAAATCATACTTTGTCATTCAGCTAATGGAGCTGTGTTTATTAGATGGGAGATTGTGTTGTAAATGATGACGCATTTCAACAGCATGGAAAAGGAGTCATGTAATGAAAACTGAACAATTCTGCTGCCCTAAAGCAAAAGAAGTACTTGTAACACTTCACGTTGATTTTGGTTTGTGGTATTTTGAATTTGGTATTTGTCATAGTAGTGTTGCACTCTATCCAGCCTAGTTTGAAGCTGCGTGTGACTCTACATTAGTTAAAAGAAACAGATCTCGCAAGTCTTTTTTTTAATCTTGGACGATCAGCAATGAGACTGCCCAGGATCAGCAATGAGATTGTCCAAGCGGACTGCCCACCTGAGTTAAGACCATCGACCAGGTATTTTTTATCCTCCGATGTCTTTTGGGTTAAGCTTCCTGTTAGAGACAATCATATCCCTAAAGTCCGATTTACCTCTGGACCTTTTCCCACCAACTTAACTTAAAGCAGTGGATGTCACTATTGCCTCCAACTCCAGCTGACCTCATTATCCATAAATTGTGTTCGTTGAGTTTCCATCAAAGTTAAAAAACTTGATTATCCTACCAGTGCTCCAAAAATTCACCCCTGAACCTTTCACCTTAGAAGGCTTTCATGGAATAGCTCTACACCTGGTTGATGCTAAACGTTTGGAAAAGGCTATCAACAAGGAGTTGGCCAGCAGTTCAGAAAATGCTGGGTTATTCAATGCTGGTCAATCCAGTTTTCAGCCAACACATGACACTGAGTCAGATTTCACAGGGATCTGTATGACCTCCAGATGCTCTTGGATATGCACGACAGGGCAGCACTGATTTTACTGAATTCCTCTATCAACTTAAACACAGTAAACCACGCCATCTTAGCTGCCAAACTGACCTATGTGGCCATAAAAACCAGCTCAAAGATTTAAATAAGAGGTGGCCTATTTTACACCCGCAACTAGCTCAGCCACCTCACATGTGAGAACAGAAGTGAAAATACAAAGGGATCATGCAATACTACCCCTCCCTAACTATGATCGGATCTGACACCTTCCCTGTGAACGTGGTTGGGGGCTACTACTGTGGCCTGAGGTTCAACACAACTTTGCTACATCCTCATTAGTGTCACCCTGCATGTGATGTGGCAGGTTTCATTTTGTGTGCCCTGTGCTGCAACCTTCTGCCCCCATAACGGGTTTTACCATATAACGACCAGAGTATCCACTTTCCAGAATATCTGGAAGTTCAACCTCAACTGGAAAAACCTCACTGAATCCTATGCACTAGAGCTAGTGAAGCTCCTCAATTGTTTCAATCTTGTTCAAACATCTAAGAAGCCAACCCATTCCAAAGGCAAGATTTCTGACCCAGTCATACATAAGACAGCAGTTAACTGCCAAGCCCCATCAAGGTAGTCCAGTACGACAACTCCATGGTCATCATAAGTATTAAAAAGATATGTCAGGAGCACACTCATCAGGTTGAATGCATACAAACTGTGGACTATATAAGTTATCAAGAGCAAACATGAGCATTAAAAGGGAAGGTTCTGTCTATTGTGAAGGGGAAAGTGTTGACAAAGTCCAGTACAGTATGGTGATACTGTCATTCAAAATACAGATGTACGTACAATATTATGGGTGCATCCGAACAACATGTGAAGAGATAACGTGTCGTTGCAGGTATTGCTTTAGGTGATGCAAGCAGGTAAAAAATTGCAACTAAGTTCAACAGACATCAGCCAAATGTGACACGTTTTTCGTTCGGACCTAAAGAATTTTTCAAGACTAGTCGGACTGATAAAGTGTTGGGGGTGATCAAGGTCCACGGAAAATAAATTCGAAAAATAGTTATTGACATCGTGGTTGTCCACTGGAACAGTCAGCATTTCATTATTAAATTATGGTTGTTCTTTACTATGGTCATTTTTAGATTCATGCTTCACTTCTTGCTAGAACACTGCACAGCACCATCCACCAATATTGGTCCTTCTACTCTTTGTCCTTTACACAATTTTTCAAAAGAAAAAACAGATGTGGGTGATGGTGATTTGCACAACAAATTCAAAAGACATACGCCGAGCTACTTCAGATTTTAAAGGAAAAAATATCAATATGGCCAAATCGGCACAGTCCGTAGGCATGTGCAAAGAAAAGAAGGTGTGTGCGGCTGCAGTTTATTTTAAAATTGCAAATGTATCGGTTAACAAAGTTTTGAAAATATAGTGAGAAAAAATCAAAGTACAATAGGTTTTCTGGGGGAACAGGCAAATCAATTACTAGTTCGTGAATGTTCTGTAAAAATGCAGACTTCTTGAAGTGCAAAGTTAATCAACTTGGCAAAACTTAGCGTACCCACTTCCAACATATAGCCCTGCGTTTCCATCCTGACTTTTCCTTTCTGGTTTTCCTTCCCATCGTGATTACCGTCAAACGATGACAAATTATACCTTCATAGTTGCTAGAACCTACATACTTGACAAATTTATAATTACGCAAAACCACCTCATAGCTACACGTCAGTACTCTGAATAGGCACTTGAGTCTATACTACATGCCAGGTGCACAGGCGAAAGGCATTTAAGCTATGGGAAAACCATATCAAAAGTCAGTTAGTCAGTTTCACTATTAAAAGGTCAGTACAGCAAGGTCAAAGTCCTTCAAATGTCCAGCTCCGGCTGCTAGCTAGGAGTTGGCTTTAAATTTCGCTCCGCCGGCAGAGTTGGCAGAATTTTGTCCACTCAGCATTACCATTGTAATACAGAATTCCAGCCAAATTCCCAATGGCCACATGGAGGCGTTTTTTCTCACTCACGGGTCGGCAATAGTAAGTTTGCGACTGTGAGTAAGAATTGCCATTTACAGAGTGATTTTCAGGTGCTAGGAGGGCACCCAGCAAGATGTTCTCATTGCAAACAGTCGTGGGTGGCAGTGGTCGTTCGCAGGGCGGAAGCTGCCACTCGAGTACAAAGTCTACTGAAGCGGCAGCATAATCAACTCGAGCAACAGCTCCCTCTGGCATGCCGTGTGATGATGTTCACACTGATTTTTCAGCACGAAACAAGCTCCTGCTGCTAAAAATCAGCAGAAGTAGCACAGCATGCTGATTTCTGCCTGTTCGCAGAACTCCGCAGAATCTCACAGCGTTTTCAAGTAACTTCACAGTACTCCGCAGAGTGAAACTCTGTGAGTTTCATCCATCCCTACCGCTAGCGGTGCATCTGAGCTGATCACTCATAAGGCTGCTCATCCCAGTAATTCCAGACGTAGGCTGTACAACCAGTTAGAAATGAAGCAGAGTCCGTCCATTGCTCTAAAGTTCTGAATCTGGAAGCATGCATTTGTCCTAGGCAAAAGCTTAATTGGTCAGATGCATGTAGCACTGCTATCAATAGTGCAGCAGGACTAGTGGCAGTGGGTTCAAAGTGCATCAGTAGGCTCTCTACATCCTAATTATGGCATTTTTTGTTATTGAAACTGGGGAGGGAGTGCCCATTTTCTATTTGTGCCTTATGGTCTGTGGCACCCTTGCTCTAGAATTGGCCAAACAGAAGTTCAGACAGCTGAGTTGAAAGGCAAAAGAATACAGAGAACATCAGTTCTCACCATAGACCATGGTGTGGGCTTAGAGACCACATTAGGTATAAAGTAGCAGCAAGCAGGAGCAAACACAGCCACAATAATTTGGTGTAAGTCTCACAATTTGACATGGAGTCTCACTTGTTGAGCAATGGGCCTGACTTTCAAATACTGAAAACTCACTAGTCAGAGTAAAGCACAGCCTTACTCATTTAGGGCCATATGTACGAGCACATTTTCCCATAGACACAGAATGGGTAAAACCCTTTGATACATCTGGCCCTTAGTGTGAACTCTACTCCTTGGTGCAAAGTCTGTCTCATTTGGTGAGAAATACACTGCTTGTGACACAGCCTCTCGCTTTGGGTGATGATCACACCCTATCAGAGGGCTACAGGGAGGACAGGGGCCACGAAGCTCAAGCATGGTGGTTGCAGTAATTTGCTATCCTATCATGACTGCAATCAGGCCCAAGTAACCCTTCCCACACTTGACTCTCAAGGTAGCGAGGGAAAGACGTCAAAGGCTTTTCTAGGAGGTTGTATGGGGAGTAAAGAGCCTATAATTCGACAGTCAACCAAAACACCGATATCATGTTGCCGAGTGCCTATCTTTTGGGTTAAAGCAAAGTACTTTAATCATACAGCATAATATAATAAGAGGATTCTGAAACAGGGTTGTAATACTCTTTGTGATCTTCTGTGAGGTGCTACATCCTTTGGTACCATCCCCATGCTAATAGAGTTGCACAACATCTATAATTCCTGGTGGACAGCATGGAAAAGGGCACTGATTAGGCACAGGTACAGTTCCCCCGGAAACACTCCAACCCATACAACGGTTCTGCTCCTGCAGTGCTCGAACTGTGGAGGCTGAAGCAGTGTTTGGATCTTGATGGTTAGAAGATGTCAACAAGTCGGCTCACATTATGGTACTCATCTATGCCAGCAGCGTCCTTCCTGGGCCTGGTGCAGATAATGCACTGGGATTGCAGGTGTGGCCTCCTGGCCGATGGTGAACATATAGATGTATTCAGCAGTTGTGGCTTTTGGGCATATCAGGGCTCACACCTCAGTGATGACAAAGTATTTCAGCTCCGACAACAGTGAATCAGTACCAGTCTTTCAGTTTGACAGCAAGCTGCCAGTCTCTCAGGAAGACTGGAAACACATCCAAACACAAGTCACTCCTGGCTTTAATACCTCATAGTCACTTGCTTTCTCTGGCCATATTGCATTCTGGGAATGCCCTAGGCTTCTCCCCATGGGCAGGTTTTCCTTCTGTAGGGACAGGCACACTCCTCCCCTCTCTCAGCAGCTATGCAGGGGACTAGGCTCTCCTTCTGCAGGGACAGGCACACTCCTCCCCTCTCTCAACAGCTATGTAGGGGTCTAGGCTCTAGTGAGACAATCAGCTCCTCAAGCACAAAGCGCAGGATTCAGGTGATGACCTCACTCCTTTGGGAGTCTGGTTGCATACAGACACCAGCCCAGACGAGCACTCTTTTCCATTTCCTTGTAGAATTTGGAACTGGAACAAATTTAGAACTGGAATAAAGTGTTGTGGTTTGGATCCCGCATTTATATATATTTTCCATACAGCAGTTGTGGATTCAATGTCTAGGTTTTCAGAATCATTTTGGGTTGGTTCTCTTCAAATCTGATTTTCTGATACATCCTTTGTGCATAGTCATGGCTCTCACCTTATAGCAATTTAGCAGTATTGCTGATACAAACCTTGAGTATCCAAACATGTGATTAATTAAGTGTGAGATCTCTGCTCCTGACTGCCATAAGCCTTCCTGAAGAAGCCATCAGGGAACGACCAAGACCAGGCCCTGCCTAGAAACTTCCTCACCTTGAACAACAGAAACTCCAGTCTCTCTCCGCACCCTTAGCAAACAACCAACTGAAAGAACGTATCAGCAGCCCTTTGCTAAAAAGGATCAGGCATACATGTCTTTTAAACGCTGAACTGAGACACCAAAGCAGGTCCTTTTAGAAAATAAGGCGCTTGGATTGTATTGTGGCTCTATCACATATTACATGCAGGTTTCACTTGATTCTGGTTGTGTGTGCTGGTATCCCTTGCATGTATTAGAGACTGCACAGAAAACCTGATATGCCAATTATTTTCAGGATGTTGAACAGCTTGTGGTTAAACCAGAGGCAACGAGTTGCCATTCCATTAGCTGCGGAGCCAATCCACCTTTGCTATTTTACCAGCAGTGCCAGGGAGTGGACTTTCACTGCACTGTAGTTAGGCACAGCTACCAACCAATCCTGCAATTCTAGACGTGTAGCTGCACCTGTTAAAAATGGTGAAAGATGCCACCTGTCCCTTTTATAGTGAACTGAGGTCTTGTGGCATAAACATGCTTGTGCCCCAACACAGTGGCTATTCTATAGGTGCAAGCATTGTCTGTCATTGCATATATTTTGCAACGTGATCTTAAGGTATCTTTACCTCCCCTGGCAACATCACCCCTATCCTTAAGAATAACCCAGGAGTGGGTAACATGATTGCAAAGTTATCAACTTGATGCGTTAAAAATATACACTATAATTTTAAGTGTGCATGTCTTCTTAAGCTGTCACTGCATTACTTAAAATATGTTCATCGGCATGCCTGGTATGCACCTGTCTTGATTACATTTAAAGTGAGGTATACAATAGATGTTTGAGTTCACTTCCTGTGACATCACTCTTATGATGTCATTGCACCTTGCCTTGCTGTTTAGTCCTCCACTATTTTTATGACATGCAGGGTTAGACTGGGACAAAAAATAGGCCTCAGGCACCAAAATAACAGTGGCTCCTATTAGTAAAGCAGATAGCTAAAAAGTGTTAGTCTCAGGTAAATCAACAGTAAAAAATACAACCCACCTGGCCATAAACCGACGCACACTTGCTAAAAAACTGACCAACACATTGATCTCTCAGACCTGTCAATCGTGCACTGCCTGATTGCCCTATAAGTCAGCCCGACCATCAGGACGTGTGCCCCATGACAAACACATGCTGAGAGGACCAATTTTGCAAAGAGAACTACACAAAAGGTCACTGACCCTTAATATGAGTCTGGCGGTCCTGGGACCACCAGACTCAGGGTGGCGGTCGGACCGCTGCCAAAGCAGCGGTCTGGCTTCCACATTCTGACCGTGACAGAGCTGCCACAGTCCAACCGCCGGCACTGCCAGGTTGCCCCCTGTCGACAGTCTGGTGGTGCCTGCGGTCTTAATACGCCTGGGGAGAGCTGCACGCAGCACTGCCCTGTGAATTACGAGTCTCCTCTCTGCTGGCTTTTGCATTGCGGTTCCACCGCTATGCAAAAGCTGCCGAAGACGGGGTGCCGGGGACCTCTTGGGGGCCCCTGCACTGGTCATGCACTTGGCATTGGCAGTGCAGGGGCCCCCATGGACAGCCCTGTTGCACTTTTCACTGCCTGAATTACAAGCAGTGAAAAGCACGACGGGTGCTGTCGCACCCGACGTACCACAACATTTCTGCCTGCTCGATTACGATTATGTCAATGTTGTGGCCTGTTTCCCGCTGGGCCAGTGGGCGGAAAACTCATAAAAGGGCTAGCGGGCAGAAAACCGGAGTGGCGGTTTTCCATCCCAAAGTGTCTATCTCACCCATTGCAGCAGCCCCTCCATCATGATGCATCGGTTGCTGTCAGGTTCATCTTGCTGCCTGGATAAAATGCAGTTTTCTCTTTTGCAAATTCAAGTAATGGCAGCAAATGCCTAACAGCGAGGGCCCTAGCCAGAGACGCACAGACACCAGTGAGTAAAATGGCGACCTGTATTCTTTCCAGTTAGAATAATTGCACAGATGTATTAAATGTTGGCAATGATAACATGAACCCTCATTCAGAGCACTGGCAGAGCGACTTGTTCTCTGGCTTCCATTATCATTACATGATTAATATAGCAGCGAGAAGACAGAAGGTCTGTCGAGTTCAACTTTCTTTCAATTACCAGAATCTGGCTTATTTGTGTTGATCCTTTTTTGAAAGGGTGAACAACTGTGCAAAAGTAGCCAAATATCATACAAATTAGGAAAATGAAACATTCATTCCCTACCGCAAGTATGACTATTGTTAAATCCCTGAATCAGCCATTTCGAAATATTTGGCTCATGAACTTAAACCTCAGCAACGCTGGAAATTTCTGGAAACTGAAATCAGGTTCATTTTAAGAAGTTGCTGCTGCAGAAAGCATGTCTGCCTTGAGCCTATCCCACGGTGTAAATGTTTTTAATTCTTGTAACAGCATTGGACGCTGTCAGTGAGCTCCTGATATGTCCTGTGTGTAACTCCAGTGTGGTATCAATTGTCTTTGAGTGCAAGGTAAAAAAGCCTCGCTTATTCTGAAAATACCTTTTATTATTGTTTCCAGTCTTCCTGAACTATGGACCTCATGTAGAGTTCGGTGGACAGGATTCCCAGTAGAAAAGTGGTGGATATCTTGCCCATGACAAGTGCCATCGGCTATAACTAGCTTGTACTAAGCAGACAGAACATCCACCACATATGTGATGGAGTATCCCATCTGCCAAACTCCAGATGAGGCCCTGTATTGTGTCCAGTGTCCAGATTAGATCATTGTGCAGTAAGGACATGACCACTCACCTTTTAGTCCAGTTTCCGTCATTGTCTGCACTCACTGCAGCAGTTTGACGTGCACCCTCTCTCTGCCTTTTTATGAAATGGAGGAGAATATTTGTGTATTAAAATTTCGCTTGTTTGTTGTGGAGCTATGTACCAAGCTGCAGCCGTTTCTAAGCACTGTGAATAACAGATGTTGTGCCCCCTTTATGGTACACAGTTTACTGACTTCAAAAAGATGGAAAGTTCAGTTTACCTTGCTCGGGTTTGAGCACCTGACCTCCAGAACACTGTATTTTGTCATCAGCAAATGTTCACTGAGACACTCTGCTCAGCACTCCTACTTCTACCATCTCTTTGCACTATTCACGGTCCATACAAAGGAAAACACAAGACAGACATATTTGGATGACAAACTTTAGAGTTAATTATGAAAAGCAGTGTGGTTCCATGCCAGGGGCAGTACAGCTTTCAACTTACGATGCTTAGCACATGTAATGCACTCGGTGGCTGACCACGAGGAGGCCCTGGCACTGGCATCAGTGGATATCGCCTAATCGTTTGACACCCTAGACTGGACATAACTCTTATTAGTCCTCCAAAAACTTGGATTCGGGAAACTGGGATTCGGCTGCAAGCTCACCAGGTGGGTCAAACTCCTTTATATGGCCCCCTTTGCTCGCGTGCACAACAGACACATAGGCCCTTTTTATGAGTCTGACGGGCGGCGGAGGCTGCCCGCTAAACTCGTACCACCATCCGACTGCCTATGCGGTCAGAACACCGCCGGCCCTATTTGGAGTTCACTGCAGTGTTTCCACCCGCCTGCCCTGTGGTGAACAGGGCCTTAACATTGACGCCGGCTCGTAATCGAGCCGGCAGCAATGTGGCAGTTCGGCGGGTAAGCACCCGTCACGTTTTCCACTGCTCGCAATTCGTGTCTGCTGACTCGGAGGTGGGAAGGGGCACAGGACAGGGATGCCTCCCTCTCCCCATTATTGTTTGCCCTGGCACTAAAGCCTTTGGCAGTGACATTGCATCATGACATGGCTGAGTTTGGCATCTGAGTGTGGGACATCACCCATTTAATTTTGCTATTTGTGGATGATGCCCTATTTTACCTTTGGAGACCAACAGTATTGGTCCCGCTCCTGCTGACACAGCTGGAGACCTTTGGCGAGGTGTCCGGGCTATGCCTGAACAGGCAGATGTCTCTGCTTTTTCCACTAGGGCCGCGTTGTGGGAAGGCAAATGGGGAACTACCACCGTTGGAACTGAGAAGAGAGACTGTGGTCTTTAGATATCTAGGAGTTATGGTTGAACACTCGCTAGAAAGACAACAGGAATATGGGAATGACCCACTGGTAAATGGACTGACAAACTCAGTGATATTTTGGAACACTTTGCCCCTGTCAGTGGTGTGGAGGACTGCAGTAGCGAAATGGGGTTCTTGCCCTGGTGCTTATACATCATACAGAATGCTTTGTACATGCTCCCTTGCAGTTTGTTTAAAACCCTTGATCAATTATTGGTTTCACTTTTGTGAACGGGGATGAGAAGCTGAGTGGCACTGTCTTTGCTCAAACAAGACATGATGGAGGAGGGAATGGCTCTCTCAGATTTGGAACTGTACTATTATGTGTCTAAGTTGCAATATGCCGCACATTGGTTTGCTGAAGACAATAATTGGGAGTGGAAACTCCTACAGGGCACATATGATACACACTCATTATTAATGCCACTTATGAGTTGCTCCCAACAGGCCCCTATTAAGCCCTATATAGTACGGCAGGTGGCAAAAATATGGCAGTGGACAGTCCCCAGATTCTTTAAAAAGCTACCTTCGAGAGGGAACTCAGCATCTGGACGCTCAGGCCTTTCAGCAGCATCAGTGCGGACATGCCTGTCGTGTCCTGGAGGGAGGAAGGGTATGAGATACTGGGGGACCTCTAACCTGGGGAAAAATTTTGTGTAGGAAGCATTTGCTGTCGGGGGGGACAACTTTTGCAATAGGGCAAATTGGCAAAGATGGCACAGAAACTATGGACGGATTTTCCCAACACACCTAAACAAAATGAAACTCTACAACTCATGTTACAGAGGCAGCGGCACGCCACACGGTGACATGACAGACCCGGGAATGTATCACGAATGGCATGTGGGGGAGGATCTGTCATTGCCGTTGACAGACCTGGAATGGAAACAAACGTCTGCACTAGTTAAGGAGGTCTCCTGCAACACAAGGTATAAAATGGAGCACTTTAACTATGTGCATCGAACATACCTAACACTGGCCAAGCTTAGAGGTCAGACTGCCCCAGGTGTGTGGGGGGGGGGGGCGTCCTTCCTCCACCTAAAATGGGAGTGTCCTGAGATTCAGGCATACTGGTTACAGGTGGTGACAGAAGCTTCGGTTTGATGAGACACAGAACGGCTGCTTGCTTGGACTGGTCAGTCAGTCCAAGAGAGGCAAAATTGCATAGAAGTTCTTGCAACTGGCTTCGGTGCTAGCCAAACGACGAGTGGCTATGGGTTGGCTGGGAATCCGGCACCCATCACTGGTGCTATGGAAGACGGATGTCATGGAGTAAGTGGTGGCAGAGAAAGTTCATGTGAAATTACACTGGCAAAACCATGCACTGCGAGATTACCTGGAGGCCTATGCAGGGCTCCTAGAAAGATTTCAGCAGGAACAAGATAGGAATGTGGACATAGGAACACAGACTGATGTGGATGTGACTCCACTGGGGCAAAATATGGAAGGAAGTAAGGATAACAGAGGCACAGCCACCAACATGGCTAACTCCATTGATTGACTACAAGGCGATGTGGCAGCGGGATAGAACTGCAAGAAGTCAGAAGGGAGAGAGTAACGATTCTCAGGTCGCAAGACCGATGTCACACTGCAAGTATAGACCTATGGGGCCAGCAGGAGATACGCACTGTCGACTTGTGGGATTGGGTGGGTAAGCACTCAACAAAGCCCACTCTACATATTTATGCCTTTTAATACGCTCTTATACTTGTTATTGCTGTGGGAAGAAATGTAACATGGCTTATTCTCATTGATGATGCCTTGACACTGTATGGGTTGTACTTTGATGGTGTTTAATTGTGATCCCACGACTGTGGGACAGTTTTACCAAAAATGAAAAAAAAACAATAAAAAACGACTTTAAAAAATATTATGCAAACGAGGCTGATGCCCATGAAGCTTAATGAGGTGTGGGAGGCTGTTACAAAATGGAGGTTCTCAAACTTTAAAACATTTTTAACCATTCTTATCTTGGAAAATCCATTGACTGGAGGACCAGAGGTTTAGTTTGCACTTATAGAAGGGTAACATGCTTAGGTAGTTTGGGGCATGTCCATATAGAAGTTAATGTACAACGGAGGCTACTTTTAAAGCAATCTGTTACCCCACAAGGAGCCAGTATAGAATCAGCCTTGCACCAAGCTTGTGAATCTTGATTCATGTGTCTAATCTCACGGTTTCTATTGGGACAATTGAACTTTGTTCAGTCTTATTTCAGAGGTCCACCAAAAAGACTGTTGAAATACGCCAATTGCTGTCCTTAAGCACCCCAAATGTCACAGTTTGTTTGATGAGCTGAATGGAAAGCCAGCATTTCTTGAGATGCAGAAGTTAAATGTAGCACTTCTCATAGCAGCAAGAGTATTGGTCTACATGGTTGTGCTGGAGATGGAGTTGTGGACAAAGCATCAGTACACTGGCAGATAAATATCAGTAGCATCCATTTAGCTCCTTAGATTTTCAGCAATCAACTAGTCCTTTTTAAGTCTCAGAAGACCGCTTGTGGACCATACCAAAAACATAGGGTTTGAGACAGTCCATTGCTTAACACTGGCTGGATTTCTTGTCACACTCATTTGCTTGCTTCTTATTCAATGGTTTCCTTCTGCTTCTCGTGTTTATGCCACTCCTGGAGCTTCATCCCATTCCATTTTCTGATTGGATGACTTTTATCCTTCTACTACTCACATTCTTGGAACTACTTTATTATTTTTTAAGCACCTGATGATAGTGAATGTGTTTTTTTGCTCTTTACCTCGTGTGTTGCTTCCCCATCAAATCTCTCTATGCCAACAGTGTTGCTCCCTCCTCTACCCAGGGTTGCAACAGAGGCCCCTGTAGTTTCCGCGATGCATGGGGGCCCCCAAGCTTTCTTGTTTTGGTGGGTGCCCCCTCAGCCATTAGGCCATGACATTGCAACTCTGCTTTCCTAAGCACAAACAGAATTACAAAACTGCTTAGTGAATATTGGTGGCAGACAGAGACCCAGCGAAACTGAATGGCAGAGGTGTAACAGAGTCTCTGCAGCCCTACGTTGTAAGGGGCCCTCCAACTATTTCGAGGGTTCCTCAACCATTAGGGGGCCCCCATTGAGCCTAGGACCAATGAATACTTGTCTGGCCTGGGAGACTACAGGGTCCATATCATATTCGGCAGAGGAGCCCTACCATTTTGCACTATGCCACATCCTCTATCTACTTGCTTCTGCCCTCCTAAGCTACTCTTCCTGTTTTAAATTACCACCCTACCCCATATGCTCTGTGTTGCTCACCCCACCCTGTTCATTCCATCCCACACCAATCATTTTTTATTTTTTTCCATTTGATTCACCCCCTAACTTAATGTTTGTTAGTTGCTCCCTTTACATCACTCCCCTAAGCTTTCCCTACTGGCTCCCCGGCCTACTCTCCATAGCCCTCCTCACAGTTTTTTGTTTTGTTTTGTGTTTTTTTAGGGCCCAACAGTTCCCAGTCCCCACCTTTGATTGGTAAAAAGAAAATGGTGCCTGCATCATTTAGTAGGAGCACGCATGAATGGTTATGGGTACATGTGCTACATCATTGCGTCCTTTCTGTTTTTTTCCCCATTTTCTTCTTTTTGGCAATACTGCAGAGCATTGGCAATAAGCTTTAGCAAACCAAAAGGTCAAAACATGAGACCTATTTTTTGCCAGTCTTTGTTTGGATTCTCAAAATATCTGGGGGTAAAGATACAGGTAAGCCCATTTGCACAGATGTAATTTTCTTCATGTTAACCGGGGAAGAAAGGTTATTCTTTTTTCTTTTTTGTACAAAAACTTGTCCAAAGAAAACTCCAATAAAAGTTCGATTTCGGGTGAATTGAATCATTAGGTAGAGCATAGCAGCGCAGAAGCGCTGCTTTTCCGAACTGTTGGTATGTATTTGGGCTTTTAACCACGCCCACTGCACGCCCATCACTATCACTCATTCACGGGTTTGACTTTTATAAATCATTTCTTTTCGTTGGTAACTGCCTCAGGTTTATCACTCCTTAGGGAGGTTTTGTTACCGCCTTGGCCATCGTTCCTGTTACATGGATAATTGCGCTTTTGCAGATAACTTTGACTGTGAACAGACTTCTTTTTCCTTTTGTGTGTCTCCTTCACACTCATAGTGGCACTTTGAATTGGCTTGCTTTTGTCAACTGTTTTACTTTTTATTTTCAGTTTGTGTGGCATGAAAAGCCCAGTTAGTCATTTTCAGCACAAATAGCTCTAACTCGAGGAAACGCAAGACCCAGTGCATTGCAAATGCATGTTTTTGTTAACGACAGCGCAGGATAGGATATTAAGCAAGGACGTCATTTAGAGGTCACCAAGGGTCGCAGTTACACTAATAGAGAATAAGAATATATCAATAAATAATAAAAATGGAGTAGAATTAGCTGGAACATGCCCTTCCATGGCAGCTGAGGTAAGTAAAAACATGCTTTTAAAAGAATGTTGTTTGTGTGCTTGCACAAGAGTTTATGTGTGTGTGTGTAAGTGTGAAGTTGGGTGTATGTGTGTGCGTGAATGAAAATGGGGTCAAAGGACACTTGATGTCACTTCCGCTACCCCTGGCATTTTGGTGACTTGACGCCCATGATATTAAGTTCAACATTTTTTAATGCTGTTGGCGTACTCATTTAGTGGGAGCTGAGCTGCCTTGGGAAACTTCCCGTTAGATTTGTTTTTAGCTTAGAGCACCGGTACTCAAAGTACGGCCCGCGGGCCGCCAGCGGCCCCACGGACCTAACTTGGCGGCCCGCGACCGCGAGACGCACACCAAACGCAATAAACAATGGCCGCCGTATGTAAACATAGAGGAGGGCCGCGGGAGCATGCTACCGCGGCCCTCCTCTATGTTTACATACGGCGGCCATTGTTTATTGCGTTGCCCTGACGATCTGTGGAAGCCAAAGCCCCATAAAAGTCAGCGCTTGCAGCTAACTTTTACGGGGCTTTGGTCGTCTGCCTGCTGTCACCGGCTCCACGTCTGCTGCCCGCCTGCTGTTCCAGATTTGTGGCATCTTTACAGTGCTTTGAGTCAGGTAAGGCTCTTTGGTTATTTATTTATTTGTTTTTAATGTAGTGTGTGTTACTGGGGTAGGCGTGTGAGCAGATTGCGCTGTGTGTGTGCGCTGTGTGTGTGTTTTACTGGGGTGGGGTGAGAGCAGATGGCGCTGTGTGTGTGCGCGCTGTGTGTGTTACTGGGGTAGGGGTGAGAGCAGATGGCGCTGTGTGTGTGCGCGCTGTGTGTGTTACTGGGGTAGGGTGAGAGCAGATGGCGCTGTATGTGTGCGTGCTGTGTGTGTTACTGGGGTATGGGTGAGAGCAGATGGCGCTGTGTGTGTGCGCGCTGTGTGTGTTACTGGGGTAGGGGTGAGAGCAGATGGAGCTGTGTGTGTGCGCGCTGTGTGTGTTACTGGGGTAGGGGTCAGAGCAGATGGCGCTGTGTGTGTGCGCTGTGTGTGTGTGTTACTGGGGTGGGGTGAGAGCAGATGGCGCTGTGTGCAGATGGCACAGTGTGTGTTACTGGGGTAGGGGTGAGAGCAGATGGCGCTGTGTGTGTGTGTTACTGGGGTGGGGTGAGAGCAGATGGCGCTGTGTGCAGATGGCGCAGTGTGTGTTACTGGGGTAGGGGTGAGAGCAGATGGCGCTGTGTGCAGATGGCGCTGTGTGTGTTACTGGGGTAGGGGTGGGAGCAGATGGCGCTGTGTGCACATGGCGCAGTGTGTGTTACTGGGGTAGGGGTGAGAGCAGATGGCGCTGTGTGTGTTACTGGGGTAGGGGTGGGAGCAGATGGCGCTGTGTGCAGATGGCGCAGTGTGTGTTACTTGGGTAGGGGTGAGAGCAGATGGCGCTGTGTGTGTTACTGGGGTAGGGGTGAGAGCAGATGGCGCTCTGTGTGTGCGCGCTGTGTGTGTTACTGGGGTAGGGGCGAGAGCAGATGGCGCTGTATGTGTGCGCGCTGTGTGTGTTACTGGGGTAGGGGTGAGAGCAGATGGCGCTGTGTGTGTGCGCTGTGTGTGTGTGTTACTGGGGTGGGGTGAGAGCAGATGGCGCTGTGTGCAGATGGCGCAGTGTGTGTTACTGGGGTAGGGGTGAGAGCAGATGGCGCTGTGTGCAGATGGCGCTGTGTGTGTTACTGGGGTAGGGGTGGGAGCAGATGGCGCTGTGTGCACATGGCGCAGTGTGTGTTACTGGGGTAGGGGTGAGAGCAGATGGCGCTGTGTGTGTTACTGGGGTAGGGGTGGGAGCAGATGGCGCTGTGTGCAGATGGCGCAGTGTGTGTTACTTGGGTAGGGGTGAGAGCAGATGGCGCTGTGTGTGTTACTGGGGTAGGGGTGAGAGCAGATGGCGCTCTGTGTGTGCGCGCTGTGTGTGTTACTGGGGTAGGGGCGAGAGCAGATGGCGCTGTATGTGTGCGCGCTGTGTGTGTTACTGGGGTAGGGGTGAGAGCAGATGGCGCTGTATGTGTGCGCGCTGTGTGTGTTACTGGGGTAGGGGCATTGTTTTGAAAAAGGGGGTGGGGTGGTTGTTCCCCCTCTAAGCCCCGCCCCCTCTAAGCCCCGCCCCCCGCTGTCACTTCAGTGCGGCCCTCGGCCGCAAACCATACTGCAATTTTGGCCCCCGAGAAAAAGTTTGTGAGTACCCATGGCTTAGAGCGTCCGTGGAACTGAGATGTTTTTGGGGAGAGAACCTCCACCCCATGGTGAATGTCCAACATCTCTCTTTCCAAATGGAGGGCAGCCTAGGCCCTGATATGCGTACGAAGCAGATCTCTTTAAATATACCCTTCACTGTTATTCAAGGCTATATGGGCTATAATGAGTTACAGTCTAGGATAACAAGGATAAAAGGCTTGAAAGTGTTACAGGTTTGCTCCATTTGCCATGTAATGCTTCATCTGATTCACAGTCTGTAGAGTTTAACAAAAAATGTTTTAGCTCAAACAGATCAAACGTTACAAAAAGTCGGGAACAGGTGTTGCCCCACAGTGGAAGGCCCCTCACAAAGATAGACTGGTGGGCTTTCTGTTCCTAATTGCTGTATTTTGGTGCTGAGGTGTAACCTTTGACCAGACAGTGTTAACCTATATAACAACGACAAAATGAGGTAATACTATCACAAAATGAGCTGCACTAGGCTGCACAATTTGCCTTTAAATTGCCACATAATTTAGCCAACACTGCCACACAATTCGATCCTCCTCTGCCGCATTGTTCCTCTGCCCCTTCCCCTGGATCAGTTTTGCAGGTTGCTTTCATCCCCCCTTCTCCGTTTGTAACTGCTGTTCCATCTTTCTCTTCGGCCTCCTTTCTTCTTTTTATGCATTTTTCTTTCTGGATTAGCATCAAAGTCTGATGGTGAAAGATAAGACCTGCCCCCCAAAACTGAGCCTCAGTGCCCACCAAGTGCAGCCACATGTTCAACCAAGCAATGGGGGGTCACTACAGTGATCCCTTCTTGCGGGGTAAATCAGGATGCTGCCCTCCTTTCGACTCAAAGAGCGAGTGTTTGTCTAGCAGTAATCTGTCTGAGGTCGCCGAGCTAAACACTCGAGAACTTTCGGCTTTAGGCAAAATTCTCCGATTGACGCACTTAGATTGGAATCGCGTAGATTGGTGTTAATCTTACATGAGAGCATAATGGCTGAAACCGATATCTCAAGAGAAAATACATCACAGAAACGAGCGATGACAGAAATATTGAATTTGACTACACGAGTAAACAAAAATGTAATGAATAATTAATCCATTTGGTAGGCGATCATGCATTGGAGTAAGTCTCGGAAATGGAGGACTCGGGCCTGCCGAGGTTTACACGTGATTGAAAACATATTTACTTCGACAGTGGCTGGCAGGATCGAGAGTAGGCTGCACTCATTGAAAGGCATCCTAGCGAAATAAAACAGAGCCAGGGAAATTAATATATTTAATATGACTAGTTTGTTGCAACAGAAGGGAAATTTGGAACCACAGACTGAGCGGAATGGATTCTTAGGGACTATTGGAAAATGGAATGGGCTTCAAATATTGGCCAGAAACACTGAAGGGAACTGGCAATGACATATTCATTAGAACAGCTTTGGTAATGTACACGTTGTGCACAAAAATATTAGCAATAAATTGTGTGTTTCTCAAGAATGGGACCTTTGACAATAAGGTAAAAGGAGCAGAATAGAAATAAGGCTCCCAGTTTTATGGTATTAATGTTTTTTAACTTTTCCGTCTGTATTTGTTTATATTTATTTGTGTGTCCTTATTGGTATTTATCCACATTTATGTTGTGTTTTGAGAATAAACGGGGTCATAAAATGTTATATTTCACATACTTTTAACTGCTAAACGTGGACTCACACTTTGATGCCTGTAGCGTTTTAAGCAGTCCAATATTACAACAGACTAGACTCACAGTTAAATATTTATATTATACCTATATACGTTAACACATGCCTGTATTTACAGGAAAACTGTGAGCCTTAATTATAAAGTGCATTTTGACGTCTCAAAATAGGTATTTTTGTTACCCAACCAAATAGCACTTCTTTGTCGAATCTGCGATGAGTGGAAGACTGTCCGGCCTGGTGGTCTTGATTCTATGACCAACAGTTTATATACAGACCTTTACAGGAGGTGTTGTGCCACTGGCTCATGTTACTTGCTTGAAGGTGCTTCCAATGTTCGTACAAAGATGGTCCATGCCAGAATTCCAGGTTGATCCCTAGCAGATTAATTTACATGCAATCAATAAATGGGCATTGACTTGTCATTAGGAAATTGGCATTCTTTCTATCAAAGACTGTTAAATATTTTAAGCAGAAAACAGTGAACAACTCTCTAACTAGCAATCTCACCCTCTCACGATTTCCACATTTTACCGAGTATCAGAGGAAGGCTTTGCGTAGCACAACCGCAGACTTCGATGGTTCTGATACATGCAGAAACATATTGGCTCCATGGAACAGTCTATCTTTAATCTTTTATATGGGAAGTATGTGAATAAACTTGTAATAACTCTCTAAAACACTAACCTCATGATAACATGGTGCTCCTGTTACTGTTTCCTTAACCACACATTAGGTTTAGGGTTGTTCTACTATAAAGCTGGTAATACTAGCAGACAATGTGGGAAAGCAATTTCGTTAAGAAGGAAGATAAATCTTCATTGGAATAACCATATCACTTATATTATTCAGCATGTTTTTTTTCAATGGAAAGACTCCGAAGGAGTTGTTGCTTTCTGGTTTAGCATGTGGTTGGAGGGGTCTCTGGTAACAGATCTGCGTGCACTGTTTTCAGCTGCTCAATTGTGCGTTCTCTTAATGCATATCAAGGATCATAGACACAGTGGCATAACAAAGGCCCCCGCAGCCCCCACGGTGCAGGGGGCCCCTTGAGCTCCAGGTGGCCCCCTCAGCACAGGAACTGGCCGGGGTGAGTCCGGGGGGTGGGGACATCCATGTAGTTTGCAGAGGATACCCCTCCATTTTCGTTACACCACTGTATAGACTGCCTTCAAATGAGTCCCAACCTTGAACCTGGAGTTGAGTCCATCTGTTTTGTTGCTATATTCTTTACACTCCAGGGCAGAATCTTCACCCAGTAATCTAAATTGGGAAAGATGCTGCATAAGGCTGTCAAGAGATCCACCAGCTACTGTGTGCCTCTGGCCCCAGGCTCAGGGTGCACCGGGGTTTGCTACAGAAGGAGTGATCTGGGGCGAGGACACACTTAGGAAGAATTCCAGGTCCACCAAAAGAAAGTTCATGCATTCTTTCGGTGCTTTCCCATGTACTCTTGCTTAGACTTGAATGTCCTGCTTATTTGCTGGTAGAAGAAGGTGTCCATTAATATTTTATTCGGCATATAGTGAGCATCTCAATGTCCTTCCTCCTACTATATATTCACTACTTTGTACTCTAAGTTAAGTATATGAATCCAGAGAAATGTCCCTGAATTCTGAAGAATTGATAGTATTCATGTTATGGTATACTAGTGGTATTCATAAAGTATGTATGCTACATATCTTTCTTTTAGCGCTTCCAAGTTGTTTGTGCACATGCTACATTTTTCTGAGTTGTAAGGTCAGGACACAGTTAAAAGAGGAGTCATATTCTGATTATTATGTTTTGTATGCGCAATTGTGAGGGCGGTCCTATAAGTGCTGATGTGTAGGTGGCCATATATTTCATGTTCAGAGATGTGGGGTCAGAGCTGGAGGAGAGGGGCACACTGAGGGATTTAAGGTGAAGAATTCTCATGTTGTGAGGAATGCATTGCCGAATGGATGGCCTTTGGTGCTGTGGCAGATGTGCACATGGGGAGGGATTGGTGAAGCAGATACATGCAGGAGACATGAAAAGTTGGGGGGTAGGTGGAGAGGGAAAAACCAGCTTGGGAGTGCATGCTGAGATAGGCATAGAGGTGAAGCATTCACTTAGCACAGTTTAGTATCATCCTTCGTTACTTGTACCAAGCCTTATGCAGAGGAGGTGGGTGGAGGTGGGTACTCTGGTTGTTTTTAATGCTATTTAAGTAAGGTTGTCGTCAGCATTGGTGGTGTGTTGGTTGCATGGGAATGTGGTGTTGATGTGTCAACTGTAATCAGTTATTTTAGTGCACTGGGTGTTGAGATGTGGGATTGGTGAATTATTGTATAGGCAGCTAATGTAATATATTAATAATTCATTCATTATGGTTGGCTGACACTGAAGTGAGACTATATTCAAATATGTGAATGTATTAAAGTTTTGCTAGCTAATACTTTACCACTGCTGATTTAACCCTCAGAGTTTATCAGAAATTAATAATTCATAAATGATTCTTTTTTGGGACGTTATGACTAGACAAATAATAACCTGGATACCTGGTTATTTATAAAACTTAATGGAATAAGAGAGTTCAATTGCAGCTTCACAGTGCTAGGAAACATCTGGCTGGATGAAAAGAACCCCATGAGGAGTAATGTACACTTAGCCCCAAGAGAACATTTTTAGAGTTAGCAGGCCTACTGCAATGATATTGCAAACAAGGCCTTTAAAACAAAACTTCTCCCAACTATAAAAGAAAAGATGGAGCCATGAGAAAGCTTAAAAGACACTGTATGGTGGAAATGGTTATTATTTTGGAGTCCCTACTAACATAGTGCGGGGACTCAGAGATGATGTAGACATAACGGGCACACTGTGGTCAATGTTTTGAAGGTGGTCCCATTGTCCTAGGACCACTACAGGCTGAGTTATGATCAGAAACTTTTCATAAAATTAATGCCCTGCAAAGCATTATGTGGCAAGTTTCAGTGCCACGAATATTTGAATATGTTGATATGACAGGAATGCTTAGAACAGCCCCTGGAGGATACCACAATGAAAATAGTATTAGTGAAAAACATGGTCATGTAACTATATAGTTAGCCCCTAGAAGGCATAACCACACAAAAAGAAAATGGTAATTAATAAAGCAGAGTTATCGTATAAATTGCCCATAGAGAGCATAGTGCATTATATATTTTCAGGGGTAGCAAACCTTTAGCAATGATATTACAAAAAAGCTCCTTAAAACGCAAGCTATTCCTAGCTGGAAACCCAAAGTTAAAGCCATGACTTTGCCTTAAAAAGGCACTGAGTGGTGGGAGGTATTATTATATGGGGTCCCCATTAATGTAGTATGGGGACATAGACAGAAGGAACGCATCCTGCTGAACATTTTGGTGGTGGTCCCATTGTCCTAGAACTACCATAGGCTGACTTATGGGCAAAAATGTTGTGAAAAAGAATGGTTGCAAAGCATTATGGGTTGACATTTTCCAAGTGCAGTGAATATTGTAGTATCGGCTCTCCTGCTGTGCCATCAGAGCCACTTTCACTTTGAGGATTTATATTTTAAGTAAAGTAGTTACCAACTTCAAGTGTTTTAAGGGGAGAGCCACAACAATCTATTTGATTAGATAACTGTGAACAATGTGACAAGTGCTCCAATACCGCCGATAGAGTTCACGCTGTTGTGCCTATTTGCGCTGTGGGCATCGTGGCAGCTATGCAGCACGAAGGGGGGAGACAGAAAATAGTTGGCCCACGCTGAAGTATGTCGGCAACCGTGCAATAATTCATGTAACAGAGTCAGTCTGCAAGGCGTGACACAAACAGCCTCACGGTGGAACATACGAAAAGCTATTACCAACTATATCAACTGATTTTTTAAAGGCAAGCCCACGAACGAGTGAAAGCGATGGGCATGACATGGGCGTGGTTAAAAGCCCACAATACTTACAACAGGTCAAAGCACTTGCGTCCTCGGCCTAAAAATTATCGAGATGTATTCGGGGCGATGGCACAAAATGTGCCAACTACCTTCTAGTTAGACAGAATGGGTACCTAAAATCATCTTACAGGAAGCACATAAATGCCATTTCACACAGTTTAGGAGGGAGATCTCTTCCATCCTACAAAGGATTTTGCTCCATAATGTCGTCCACTCCAGAACCAATCATAGGACAAAAAAATTACGCTCATCCACAAAATCACTCTCCCATGGGTTTCCAAATTGTTTCATGTATGGTGGAGTTCTAGAATTAGAAGTCTCTGGGGGTGTGATTGTCTGATGATGCAAAACAAGAGACTGCTTTACTTAATGACTGCATCTACGAAATGTTTCGCTTTAAATTATTGCTCCACCAAACTGAAAGATTTAAAATGTCATCATTGTCGCTTTGACATCTTTGCAAAAACTGAGAGTGTGGCCTACAGAACTGAGGTGTGTTGTTGAAACGTGGTCCAAAGGAGAGGAGATAAGAGATGGTCCCTAGGGAACGTTTTTTGTTTGACTATGTCAAAGGGACAAAAGGGGGAATGTTTGCCTCTGGGAGCAGAATATGCAAGAACCTTCTTTTACGCCAAGCAAACAGCCATATAGTCCGAAAGAGGAACCCATTCTGCGTGCATCTTTTTAACAGAATCCTGAATTCATATCCATCACAAACCGGGAGCTGTCTGGGACCCCCCCCACACCCCTCCATATTAAAACCAGAACTCCATCAAACAAGTGAAAAGTGGGTTGAAGAATTTCTGCAACATTGCTCTTTTTTTCAAGTTGCTAGCAGGAGCGGCTCACGAGACACGGAAGGGGCGGGGCGCATGGGGGGAATAAACATTCAAATAAATAACATTTTTTTAAAACACCTTCTCTGACGCCGCACCGCTCTTCTTGCTCTCATCGCTGCTGCAGGCACAATCTCCCATCCTACCCTGTGGCCAATCCTGACGCTGCTCAGAGCAGCGTCAGGATTGGCTGGAAGCACCCGGCCAGGGAGCGCTCCCAGGCAGACTAGGAGCCTGTGCAGGCTCTCCCCAGTTGCCAGGCTGGGGAGAGCAAGCTGCTTGTGTGTGTGTTTGGAGGGCCTGAGTCGGCTGGCCAAACAGGCATGCGCAGTGAGGGGGGATTGCTGTGCACCCCCTCTCACTGCTCGTCACCCCGTGGCCCCACCTCCCCTTTAAAGGAAAACAATAATAAACAAAGTTTATTATTGTTTTCCTTTAAAGGTTTTGTAGATGTTGCTGCTACCGGGAGAGGGGGCAACGCTCCACCACCCTAATAGAGGGGCCACCCCTGGTTGCTAGCCAAAAACTAGGAAGTCATTTTGTTGAAGTGAGACATGAGTTTCTTTTCGGATGGCCGTGTTATACAGGACAGGATTGAAACAGATTTCAGGCACTAAAATAAAAGTGCCCCCCATTAGAGAGTACTGTAGCTAAAAAAGAGGCCCACATTTGCAAATTATGATAGTTTTGAACTTGTAAAGACAAAATTTTGCAAGGTACGGAGGTCTGCATGCATTTGAGTTTGCTGCGTAAAAATGTTTATAGTAATATCAAGGAAATCAACACACACCCATAAAACAGGCCGACAAACAGCCGAAAACCTAGTCTGACAAGTCAACCAATTCACACGCTGGCTTGTCAGACTAGCCCTTCACACACTAAAAGGTTGCTCTATAGAGAAGCTGTTGGAGAGGATGTGGCATAATGGATAGATCTACTTACTCAGGAAGCGGGGAAGCAAGTTTGCATCTCGTTCTTGGCTCAACATCCTGTGATGGACAAATCACTTAATCTCCCGTGCCTACAAAAAGTGAATGTGTCCTTGTGTAATGTAATTGGTGCTCATGTAAAGTGCTCCAATATCCGCTGGTTGAGTTTGCGCTATCTAAAAACTGCAAGTAAAAAAATAAATAGACCAGTCCAAGCCTGGTGTTCCATAGTGACGTTGAACATGTCAAAAGGTAAGAATGTAGCTGTAGAAATTGACGGCATTAAAAAAATTGAAAATGTGACTTGAAAATCAGTTAATTGTTTGGGGCAGCTGTCTATGTGTAAACCCTCCCTTTGACCTATCCCTTCACCAATAAATTACCTGACTGAGGCACCTGGGAGAAGGGTGTTGTGCAGTCGCAGCTTGCGCTGTATGGAAGAGGTGGGGCGGCGCAGAGGGTGGTGGAGGGGGGCTCCAGTAGGAATAAAAGTTAAATAAAAAAAAAAAAATAATAAAAAAAACACTTACCTGGCTCCTCTCCGCGCCGCTCCTCCGTCACTGCAGGCTGGCAAAGGCTCCCAGCCTGCCCTGCGGCCAATCCTGATGCTGCTCAGAGCAGCGTCAGGATTGGCTGGAGGGAGCCTACTGTGCATGTGTGTCTGGCCGGCCCGAGACAGCCAGCCAAACATACATGCGCAGACAGCACTCCCCCTCACTCCTCGTCACCCCTGTGGCCCTGCCCCTTTATAAGGAAACGATTATAAACACTGGGGCATATTTATACTCAAAATATACATTTTGGAGTTTGCACCATTTTTTTGATCTGTGAACCTACCTTGTGCATCAATGAGATGCAAGGTAGGCGTTCCCATCTAAAAATGGTGCGATACCCATAGCCCCATATTTATCCCCTGTGCTAAAACGACGCAAGGGTGGGAGGATGGACTAACTAATGGTGCAAAGCTTGCTTTGCACCATTATTTAATGCCTTGGTCAGACCACGCGTTAGGGGCCCTGTGGTTAAACACCATGAATGGGTCCACAGGTGCCATCCCCAAGCCCCAGGAACATGCCCACTCACACCAGAGGGACACCAGAGGATGGGGGACCAAGTCCCAGCTAAGTAGGGTAAGTATAGGTAAGTATTTTTGTGCCATTGGAAGTCCTAACAAGGGACAGCATTAGCCCAGTTTTGCACCCAAAATTTTAAATATGGGCCACTGTCTATTATCATTTCCTTGTAAAGGTTTGCAGCTGCCGCTGCTGGCGAAGAAGTGGGGCGACTCTCCTCTGCCCAAATGAAGGAGCCGCCGCTGGTGTTGGGGCGTCAACCCATCCGTCTTCAACTGTTTCTTCTTGCCCTTCTGGCCTTAAGTGGGTGATGTATACCAATAATTCAATGCCATGCTATCTAGTTAGATCTGGCATAACAGCAAGGTTGTTGCCATACCCTATGTGATCAATGGGAAATGAGCTTTAAAGTCACTACTGTGAGAGGGGTTATTGCTCTACCCACTTGATAACCGTAAGTACAGCATTTGATTGGGAAGGAATTGTATGCTTCAGCTGAAAAAGAGTGCATGTTTTGCAATTCTTTCCTAGTGGGACACCTTCTGCTCAGCCCAATGATCAAGGAAATAGGCCTTATCTGTGTAACATCTTATGACTAAGGCAGGAGGCCTCATATATTTAAAATCACTTGTTAATGCCAATAAACATTTATGGGTGGATTGTTATTGCACTATGTTAAAGCCTATAGAGAAGTATTTTGTTAGCTGGACTCTCACAGATTAGTGTTTTAGGCTAGGTTTTTGGTGATGTTTATCCCTTCAGATAAACCCTTTGGGAAGATGATTTGCACTGTGATAATCTGTTTTTAGGTGAGGTTGTATATTCTTTTGCCTTGTGTAATTTTGTACATAGATGTAATTGTATGATTGCATGTTTGGAGGTTGCTTTGTGAGATAGATTATGTGTAATAAGTAGGCTTCACTGGTTTTGGTGACACGCCAATGATTAGGACTATAGGCATGATTTGTTCTTTGGGAAGTTTGTCTGGTGCTATATGCCTGATGTATTTAGGATGAAAAGTTATGACAATAGAAGAAGACTTTGCTTATTTATTGTGAAATGCTTGTTACATTCAACAGGTCCTCAAGGGTGAGTTGGTATTATACTGTATTAAAGTCTGCAGGCTAGTATTTCTTTACATGAACTCATAGATTACTATTGAAGGCAAAGGCATGTTATTCATTACTGCTCTGACAATCACTGGGATAGAAGACTTCCATAGGGAGATTCCTTGGTGGGCCCTTTTTTGGTGGATGTGGGGGTTGCACATTGTCTTGCCAGCATAAAATATTTAAGTGAATATCTGTAATTTATTGACTACATACCTGATGACTGCCTCGTGGGAAAGTGTAGCTCAAAACAGTAGCCTGAGATCGTCACTATGGACTCCAGTGATAACAGCTATAAACCTGATTATTTCATTGGAAAAATATGTTATGAAACATTAGGACAAAGGAAGTAGGCTTGAATTATTGTGAAAAACATGTTAATGTCATTAATCTTTAAAGATTGAGTGTAATTCCACTGTAGTCAGGCATTTTGTTACATGGAAAATCGCTGGTTACTACATCAGGTAACGGCTTTGTGTTGGCTACCTGCTGAGACAAACCCTAATAGTAGAAAATGCTTTTTATGACCTCTTAGGATAGAATTTCTATCAGATCTTTTTATTTTGAAATTTTATGACAAAGTCAGTAGGCATGACTTAATTATTGTGAAAAGCTTGTGGTAAAGCCAAAATACCTTTAAAACTGGATTTGTTTTAGACTATGCTGAACCTAGTAGACCAGTATTTTTTAACATGGAATCTCATGGATTATTGTAGCAGGCAGGGGGTTTGATGTTGGATACCCCTGTGACAAACACAAGGGATAGTTGATTTAGACTGTTAGAGCTCTTGAAAGGCCCCATTAAGTTGGGGTATTGCATTGCTTGCTATCTGTAGTTTTTTACATATTTTTAACTTTATGACTGGATTCCTGATGGTTGGCATGTGGAAAATTGTATGTTTAGTGTACCAGGCCTGAGTTAGTTATGGCGCAAAGCCATTGTCAAAGGTTATAGGATTGATTGGTTATTTGGGTAAAGTTATGTCAGATGCCATAGGTGTTCTATATGTATTATGAACTGTTATGGCTAGGACAGTAGGCCTGTCTTATTTATTATGCAAAATGTATGTCATGTTAATGTCAATGGGCCTTTAAAGCTGGGCTAGTATTACACAGTGTTGAGACATGTAGATAGGCATTTTGACTCAAAATCTGACAGATTAATGCAGCAGGCAAGGGTTTTGTTTGATGTTAGGTGCCCTCTCTGAAAAAGCCTAGGGATTTACATGTTATTCACTCGCTTCCACCTATGGCATTGGGAAATTTGCCAACCAACTTCAGCCCTTGGCTCCTTTGCCAAGTGATGCATGGTGTTCTCTCTGATCACATGTGCACATCCACCTGAGAATGAGTCCGGTTCAGTGCCAGGACTTGTGGGGCTATTCCTGTAGTTTTGCAGTTTCTCCTTTTTCATGCCCCCTTTTCGTCTTTTTTTTTCTTCTCCATTCCTTTATTTACTTTTTTAGAGTGTCTTTCAGCTCCAACACAGAGCTCCCTTGAACCGATGTATGATGGAACAACGCATGCGCCAACCACGCATGCCTGAACAATGAGGTCGGAACGACCGCGTTGTTTCTACGAATGCCTTTACCACGCATGCCTTTACAACAATTTTTCATTGTAAAGTAATGCCTAGTAAAAGCATGTGTGGGACAGCATGCTTGGTTGTCACACGTCACCCCTCCACCCGCCTTATAAATACAACTACCCCAACCCCCCACCTGCCCTAAAAACACAACTTCCTTCAACCCCCTGCCCGCCCTAAATTAAAACTACCTCCACCCCCCATATGCCCCTAAAAACTACCCCGATACCCCACCCATCCTGAGCCCTAAAACCTACACTGACCCCCCACCCACCATAAAAACTAACCCCACCCCAAAAATAAAACTACCCTGCCCCTAAAAACAAAATTACCCTAACCCCTCACCCCACCCTAAAAATAAAACCACCCGACCCCCACCCACAAAATAAAACTATCTTGACCCGCCCCAAAAATAAAACTACCCCAACTCCCACATCTGCCCCTAAAAACTACCTCAATACCACCCACCCACCCTGAGCACTAAAACCTACCCCAACCCACCACCAACCCTAAAAACAAAATGATTCCGCCTCTAAAAGCCTGAACCACCCACCTGTCCTAAATACAAAATTATCCTGACCCCCACCCCACCCCTAAAAACAAAACTACCCCTACCCCCCACCCTAAAGACAAACCTACCCTAAAAACTCCCCGCCAGCCCCACTTACCTGACTGCGTCCTCTCCCGATGCTGACTCCCTTTTTTTCTGCCTTAACCAATCATGTGCGTTGTTCAGCACATACGTGGTTAGGGCAGAGAAAAAGGGAGCCGCTGTTAACGCAAGCGTGGTTCAGCTTGCGTTAACAATGTTGTTGTGGTTTCGGTGTTGTTGTTCTGGACAATTTCCCCCTTGAACGCCTTTCATTTAATCTGTTGTGCTCTGCATCACATGCAGCAACTGTTTTTAAACTGGGTGGCCATCTTGGAATGGTACGTCTTTACTGTATCACTGCTTTATTGTACCAAAGTGCCCATGTATTTATAGGCATTATTTCAGTCACCTAGGATTCTTTCAGCTATGGGATATACTGCCATTTCATAATTGCCCTCCAGTGTGATGCTTACTGGGCGTCCTAATTGGAATGGTATTGTGCATAATCTATTGCTTTAAAACTCCAAAATGGCCACAACATGGCAGTCATAACAATGATGCCCTATGTGCAGTGCCATTGCAAGGCAGCCATACCATACATTGCTATGTTTAACTTTATATTATTTCAAGGTTGAGGTGGTAACAAGTTTCTTTTTTTTCTACCTCTGTTCTTTAATTTATTTTGCATTTGCTTGTTGAGTTCGTGTGTGGCTTATTTCGTAGATGGGTAAGTGCCTGAATGAAAGAATAAGTCAGTGGGTGAATGAATGGATGAGTGGATGGAGGTAAGAGAGCAAGGGTGAGTGACAGCGTGTATGTATGTCTGATTGAATGCCCAAACTCACTAGTGCTAAACAAAATACATTCAGTTTTAAGCCAGGACTGTTTGTATTGCCAATGCTTGGTTTTCTGTTGGGACCTCGTTGTTTGGGTTGACAAATTCCTGCTGGGTGCAATTGCCGCACTCGCACGACTAGACTAAAGATTGCTTTTCTACAGCTAGCTAGCTTAACATTTCTCCAGTGATCAGTATTTGCATTTCTGTTAGCTCTTATTCTCTGGCCTTGTTGACTATGTGCTTAAATATTATTTTTGGGTGGCTTAGAATGTACATGGCAGACTGAGAAAAAGGCACTTCAATAGGGTATAAACCTGAGCCATGCATTCTGTTCTATCTTGTTGGGTGTCTGTGAATTTAAATGTTTAATAGTTTGACTTTTACTGTAATTAATTTGACATAGTTGTTGAGCGCTTTTACAAGGCAGTCACTTTGGGCCTCACTTAGGGCCATATTTATACTTTTTGACGCAAAACTGCGCTAACGCAGTTTTGCGTCAAAAAATTTAACGCGGGCTAACCCCATTCCAATGCGCCAGCCGGGCGTCATATTTATGGAATGAGGCTAGCCGGCGCTGCTGCCTGGTGAGCGTAAAAAAGATGACGCAAACCGGGCAGCGCTGGCGTAGGGAATAATGGGGGTTGTGCGTCAAAAAATGGTGCAAGTCAGGTTAGAGTCAAAAAATTTGACGCTAACCTGACTCGCGTCATTTTATGACGCACAACCACCATGGAAATGACTCCTGTCTTAGGAAAGACAGGAGTCATGCCCCACAGCCCAATGGCCATGCCCAGGGGACTTCTGTCCCCTGGGCATGGCCATTGGGCACAGTGGCATGTAGGGGGGCCCAAGTTAGGCCCCCCTATGCCACTTAAAAAATATAAAAAAAATACTTACCTCTACTTACCTGTACTTACCTGAGATGGGTCCCCACATCCATGGGTGTCCTCCAGGGGTGGGCGAGGGTGGCAGGGGGTGTCCCTGGGGGCATGGGAGGGCCCCTCTGGGCTCCTGCCGAGCCCAAAGATCCCTTAACGCCTGCCCTGACCAGGCGTTAAAAAATGACGCAAATGCGGCTGCGTGTCATTTTTTAAGGCCAGCCCCCTCCTGTGTGTCATTTTTGCACGGGAGTTTAAATAAGGCGCAAATGCCTAAGAGTCATTTTTAGCGTGGAAACGCCTACCCTGCATCTCATTAACGCAAGGTAGGTGTCCACGCTAAGAAATTACGCAAACTCCAAGAATTTTGACGCTAGACGGGTCTAGCGTCAAAGTATAAATATGCAGTTAGCTTTGCGTCGGATTTGCTTAAAAAAAAACGACGCAAATCCGGCGCAAACAGAGTATAAAAATGCCCCTTAGGGTTTGGTGGAGGGGATACTCCCGGTGACGCATGTCCGTCTGCTGACATATAAATCCCATTGGCACAACGTTGACGGATTTCCCATACGCCGATATATAAATCCCATAGCATTTAATGGGATTTATATTTCGGCGGACTGGATATCCGTCACCATTGTGACAGAATCAGTCTTCACCAAACTCTATATCAGGCCCTTTGTTTCCTTCATGACTCTTGGTAGATCAGTGAATATCAGCCCTTAAGTAGTGTTACGGCCTACCTGCTACACTGCCTAGCACAGCCTCACCGTGTCTGGATCCACTGACGGCAGGCTGCGTGGTAAGTATGATGCGTTTAAGTAGTTGAGAATTTCACTACTTCTACAGGTGTTCGCTTCGACATGTCAGGTGTGCTTTTTGGCACCGGGGCTGTTGCTGTTTGGTCTGGTGTTCCTTGCTGTCCTTTGCTCAAAATTGTGTCTGTCCATTTTTTCTGTATGACTTATTTGTCCTTGTGGGGATCCCGTAGTTAATATATGGCACAGGAGTTGTGCTTTACACGATTAGTTTGAAGTTTAATTCTGTTCGGAATCATCACTGTTGCTCCTCTTTTTTATTTTTTTTATTTTTCTCTCTCTTTTAATTTTTTGTGTGGAAGCAAATATGACTTGACAGACTTTCTTATATTTTTATGTGCCGGCCAGTGTGTTTTTTCTATTCCAACGTGAGCCTTTATGCTGGCTGCAATACGTGTAGCTAGGCCCTGACAGACAGTGCCTACTCCTGTCTCTTAACAGTGGATTCTTGCTGATCGAAACAGTTTCCTGTGAAGTAAACAAGCAGAAGAAGTTAGAAGGTTTTTGGTTCAACCTTTCATTGGTTAAAAAGTACATTCATTAGAGTGACTGTAAAATGTTTAGGCTCAGTTGTATATGTCCCAGTTGGCAAATGAAGTGGACTCCATACCAACTTCGTTCTATAAAGCTTATTTCATTCTAACCAGCGAGAAAAAAACCTTCACATTTTTGCATTTATAACAGCTTTCTACGGACATGTAGGCATGTTTTTCAGAGGCTGTGTGCTTGTGGGTTTGCGAAGGTGAGTCAATCAATCAAATAATTTCTTAAGCGCACTATTCACCCGGTAGGGTCTCAAGTTGCTGGGGGGGGGGGGTGGGTTACTGCTCGAAAAGCCATGTTTTTAGGTGCTTTCTGAAGGTTAGGAGGTCCTGGGTCTTGCGTAGGTTGGTGGGGAGGGAGTTCCAGGTCTAGACGGCGAGGTGGGAGAAGGATCTGCTGCAGGAGGTGGTGCGTTGGATGCGGGTGACTGTAGCGAAGGCGAGGTCGGCGGAGCGGAACTGTCGAGTTGGTATGTGGAAGTTTACTCGTTCGTTGAGGTAGGCCGGTCCAGTGTCGTGGAGGGCTTTGTGAGCGTGGACGAGGACTTTGAAAATGATCCTTTTGTTGACGGGCAATCAGTGTAGGGATCTGAGGTGGGTGGATATGTGTTCGTGGCGAGGGAGGTTGAGGATGAGACGTGTGGCTGCGTTCTGGATTCTCTGGAGTTTTCTTTGAAGCTTGGCTGTGGTCCCTGCGTAGTGGGCGTTGCCATAGTCCAGTCGGCTGCTAATGAGGGTGTAGGTGACTGTTCTTCTTGTTTCTAAAGGTATCCATTTGAAAGTCTTGCATAGCATGCGAAGGGTGTTGAAGCAGGAGGATGATATGGCGTTGATTTGCTGGGTCATGGAGAGAGACGAGTCCAGTATGATGCCAAGGTTGAGTGCGTGGGTGGTGGGTGTTGGGGGTGGTCCGAGGGTGGTGGGCCACCAGGAGTCGTTCCATGCTGTCTTGTTGGTGCCGAAGATGATGATCTCTGTTTTGTTGGAGTTCGATTTGAGGTGGCTTGTTGTCATCCATTTGGCGATGGTGAGGAGTCCGGTGTGCAGGTTAATCTTGGTAGTGGCTGGGTTCCTGGTGAGGGAGATGATGAGCTGGGTGTCGTCAGTGTATGAAATGATGGTGATGCCGTGGGGGCGGATGATGTAGGCGAGAGGAGCCATGTAGATGTTGAAGAGGGTGGGGCTGAGGGAGGATCCTTGGGGGACCCCACAGATGATCTTGGTGGCTGTAGACCGGAAAGGAGGGAGGCAAACTCTTTGGGTACTTTCGGAGAGGAAGGAGGTGAGCCAGTCCAGGGACTTGTGACAAATTCCGGTGTCGAAAAGGCGTGCGCAGAGGGTTTGGTGGCATACAGTGTCAAAAGCTGCAGAGAGGTCTAGGAGGATGAGGGCGACGGTCTCGCCCTGGTCCACTCTGGTCCTGATGTCGTCTGTGCAGGCGATGAGGGCGGTCTCAGTGCTGTGGTTCTTGCGGAATCCAGACTGAGAGGCATTGAGTATGTTGTTTTCTTCTAGGAAGCGAGACAGTTGTGTGTTAACTATCTTCTCAGCGACCTTTGTGGGGAAGGGGAGAAGAGAAATGGGTAGGTAGTTTGTGAGGTCTTCAGGGTCTGCTTTGGGTTTTTTGAGAAGAGCGTTGACTTCGGCGTGCTTCCACATGTCTGGGAAGGTTGCGGTGTCGAAAGAACTGTTGATGATGGCATGGAGCTGGGGAGCGATGATTTGGCTGGTCTTTTTGAAAATGTGGTTGGGGCAAGGGTCTGTTAGGGAGCCTGAGTGGATGGAGCTCATGGTTTTGCGGATTTCTTCGTTGTTGGTGGGGGTCCAGGTGTTCAGTTAGTTGATGCGGCAGGGTGTTGTAGTGTTGGTTGTGTCAGTGGTGGTGGGTGCTGATGATGGAAGCTGTCGTGTATGTCTGTGATTTTGTGGTGGAAGTAGTTGGAGAGGGAGTTGCAGGGGTCTTGGGAGTGTGGAGGGTCGATGGTGCAGGATTTGGGTTTGTTGAGTTCTTTGATGATGGCAGAGAGTTCCCTGCTGTTGTGTGTGTTGTTGTCTATGCGTTCTTTGTAGAAGGACAGTTTGGTGGTCCAGATGAGTTGGTGGTGTTTGCGCATGGCTGTTTTAAGGGCGGAGAAGTTGCTCATTGAGGGTTCTTGGCGCCAGGCTTTCTCAATTTTTTGGCATTCTCGTTTGGAAGACTGAGGTTCTGTGGTGAACCGGGGGGCGGTCTTGATGGTGCGGTGTTGTTGTTTCTTTTCAAAGGGGCGAGGGAGTCTGTGCAGGTTTCTAGCCATCGTGTGAGGTTGTGAGCGGCGGTGTAGGGGTCGTTGGTGATGGGAGGTGGAGCTTGTACGAGGTTGGGGATCAGGTGTTCTTTGGAGATCTTGTTCCACTTGCGGTAGGGTGTAGTGTGTTGTTCGTGGTGGGTTTCATGAAGGAGAAGTGGACGCAGTGGTGGTCAGTCCAGTGGCGTTCGGTGGTGTGAGTGAAGGTGATGTGGCTGCTGGAGGTGAAGATGGCGTCTAGCGTGTGTCCCGCTGAGTGGGTGGGTGAGGTGACCAGTTGCTTGAGGCCGAGGTTCGTGAGGTTGTCCAGGAGGGCTGTGGTGTTGCAGTCGTGGGTGCTTTCCAGGTGAAAGTTGAAGTCACCAAGAAGTATGTAGTCTGTGGAGGTGAGGGCGTGGTAGCTGATGGTATCAGCGATGGTGTCCCAGAATGGGGGGCGGGGTCCTGGTGGTCTGTAGATGACGGTTCCTCTAAGGGTGGTGTTGGCGTTGATGTGTATTTGAAAGTGTAGGTGTTCAGCGTTGTCTAGGGTGTCGTTGGTGTTGGTGGAGATTTTGATGGAGTTTTTGTGTATTATGGCAATACCTCCTCCTGGTTTGTTGGTGCGGTCTCTACGGGTGATTTGTAACCTTCTGGGATGGCTATGGCGATGTCGGGTTCTGATGAGGAGTTCATCCATGTTTCAGTGAGGAAGGCGATGTGAGGAGAGTTTGTGGTAAGCAGGTCCTAAAGCTCGATGGCGTGCTTGTGGACGGAGTGGGTGTTAAGGAAGATGCAGTTAAGGTGAAGGCGAGTGACACATTATTGCTATTCTATGATGAAAGGAAGCACTTTGTAGTGCTTTCTGTTTTTTAGATCTTGTTTTTTAAACATAAATATGTAAATAGATCTACTCTGACTTACAGTGAGTTTTCCTTGTCAAATGCGACAGTCATTCAATGGTTTTATGTAAGTGTTTTTTTTGTCTGCTCCTGCACCAAGATTAGCCATAAACACATTTATTCTCTGCATTGTCAAGTGGTTGAGCTAGCTTTCACAATTTTTGATGTATAATTGTGCAATATATACAGTATAATATGTGCATGTTCATATTAGTGAAATTTAATGTACATGGGTTTGTGAAATGTGGGCTTGAAATGAAAATAGCACAGAAAAATGTACTTTAAAAATCACCATTTAAACTATGAAATCCTTGAACAATGTTTAACAAATTTCATGTGTGAGCAGATTCACATCCTTGGATGCTAGTCCAAATGTGGTAAATTTGAGCTAAATATCCACAATTATGGTAAAAAAATGACTTTCAATTTAAAATAGAAAGTATGAAGTACTGTTAGCACATGAGGATAACCAGTAACTGAATAATAGGGTTCTGTCCTGCCCATGAGGAATTCTGAAGAAGTGCTAAACAACCATGACGCCTTGTGATTTGTAAAGGTCACAGGGAGATCATAAAATGTTACCGTTTATGTTTTCTTATAAAACAAATTTTGTTTTTTACTCTTAAACTGTTTATTGAATAATTATCTGAATAATAATGTAGTATATTGCAATAAACTATCTTGAATTATAATCTTCTAACTGGATAAAATCTGTAATTCATAGAAATAATTTAAAATGTATAGATTAGAGATAACTCCTTGCATCATTTCTGTGAAGTATAGGTTTTGAAACTTCTGTTGATAAGATATTATGGTTCTGATCCAAAATCTAAAATGTACTTTTTTCCATTGGTTATGATTATCTAGGCTCCCACAGCAAAACCAACATCACACCTCCTGCACTTCAGGCATGTCCTATTCTCAGTACTGTGCCTGCAGTAATCCCTGCATATGTCTGTGTTCTTTGCTTGCGGGACCCGCTGAATTTGGTCTGCATCAGCACCGAGTGGACGTCCTTACACCATGATGTATCCTCAGTACACATATAAGATGCTGTGACAGCTTAAAACAATTGAACAGTAGTTGTTATTAAACTCCAAATGATAATGCCTTGTCTGGTGTAATAAACACTATACAAATGCAACTGCAACATTGCGTTTGCTCACTTCCACCTTATTGCTTCCTCCATACTTTGTTCGGGCACCCCCAAATCCAGAATTTCTGGAGCCAGTCTCGTTTCACAACAGAAAGGGTGCTCACCTGGTTGCTCTATGACCACTTGTGGAAGGAGAGACTTCTCTCTGCCAGTTGAGGATCAACCTTGCCACATCTGTCACTAAGACAAACCACCTCTAACCGGACCCTATCCCGCATAGAATACAGTACAAAATTAAGCATACCTATTATGCCAACTTATGCCTTCCCAGTTTTCCTGAGGTGCCAGTGGCACCTGGTTCTCCCTGGCAGGGCATGCCTCTTGCAGATTGACCACTCGCCCCTATTTAGGAGCATAACTCCTACCCTTTAAGCAAAAAAAAAAACGGATGTTGCCTGATGAATCTTCACAGAGGGAAGTGGGAGGAACTGTCTTTGAATGACAGATGCAAATATCCATCCAGGGGCACCGACTCAATATTTTTGTATTAATGGACTAACCGTTCCTAGAAATCTGTTGAAACCTGCAGCGCAATGTTCAAAGAAGCACTTTCTACAGTCTAACTAGGGCACAGACTATGCACCCACATCATGATAGTGAGCTCAGACACTATTTCACGTTTAGCCCAGCTTGACTCATGAACTGAAGGGTCGCTTTTCTAGAACCCTTAAGCCAAGGTCATAAATGTAATATCCTCGGTTTTTATGGCATTTACATTATAACTAAAACTACCACATCTTAGCTTGGAATAGCTTCAGCTTTTGAATCCGCTGCAATCTTTCTGGGTGGCTCCCTGGCGACAGCTTTACCTTTGACGTCTTCTGTGAGCTATAGGTCACAAGCTTAAATCTTTGCAAGACTCACTCTTTCATCCTTCTGAGGTTAGTAAATTGAGGACCAATAAATGTGGTAATGATAACATATGTTAGCTCCAGCACTTAAAAATGCAGCATGAAGTGCCATTTAAAAAACTACGATTCTGAGTGAGGCTAGGAGGTTATGACTGCACAAACGTTGCAGTTTGGAGCACACCGCTGCTTCTTCCCTGAACAAGCAAGTCTTCCAGAGTTTCTGGATTACAGAACTCTAGGAAAAGGGTGACAGTCACGTCTGTTTGATAGAGTGCAGATAGAGTGCAGACTAGGGTCAGGGTGAGCTTAATTATACAACAAAATCAGTGACTCTTTATAATACGACAAAATCAGTGACTCAAACACACAGTTTTCCATTTCAAACCATTGTTAGGAGGCTGAAACTACACAGGGTTTTTGGGCAACCTCGTGAATTTAAAAAAAAAAGACTTTGCCAACTTCCATCAAAAGACAGAATCCCACTAAGGTAGAAGCCTGACTTTACGGCCTTATATATAATCTAAAGGACTCCTGGTCATACATTTTAAGTCATAGAAGAGTTTTGTGACCTTTGAGAGGATTATAAGGACGTGGAACTCCAAGATGACTTACAGTATCCTTATAATGTATGATAATGAGTACTTTATTCCTTATAAGATATGAAATGTTTGTAAACATGAAAAATAAAAGTATGTTCTCTAGTGCAAAATTAAACTCACTAGTTGGCTATTTGTTGCACAAATATATTTCAATTAGTTTAATACACATTTTGTTAAAAAGGCTGTGTGTAAATGTGCAAAGAGAATATCCTGCCCGCCGTTTCACAAGTTCCATAGGATATGATGGAACTTGTAATGCAGCGGACGGGATAGCCGTCATGTTTGTGGCAGAGTAACCTATCCACCAAGGTTGTAATCATGCCCTATATCTTCCCTGTAATTACCTAAAATGTGCAAAAAATAAACACATTTCCATAAATAGCTCCTTTATGCGTATTTCTGTTCATCTATTAAAACAGAACAGAAAAGGTAAAAGTCAGGCTCTGGCAGCAGGCATTGTGACATCAGCACTCAACTGTAATAAGTTATTGCTGTTTCTTTATTACAGGCGGCTAGAGTCATCACGTGTCACCTGTAATGAAGAAATTAGAGACAGAATTTTATAGAAGAATTGCAGCTCCCATGAATTATACCAATATTTTGACATGAGTGCTCTTTATAAAGTAGCAAAGTGAGAAATGAATTTTTAATATTTTGAAAACTCAAATGGTTACTGTAATCACTTCAGATGTCTTTCTGCATGATGTGTATTTATAGTGCTACCAGATGCCAACCTGTGGCTGAAAGCATTGCGGGCATGCAAGTCATTATTTTTAAATTGCAGTTCACCCATTATAAGATAGGGTGACACAAAATGTGCAAGAGATTTAGTACAATAGTAGTACTATGGCTGAATGCACTGTAAATATGCAAGTCATTAATTTGAAATTGTATTTCATAGAGTATAAAATAGGCTGACACAAAGTGTGCAAGACATTTAGGATTTAGATTTAGGAGCCTATTCACAAACTACATTTTGGAATACGTTTAGTACAATAGTACTACTAATGTATTACACAACACTATTAACAACACAATGTATGGAGGTTTCACCTCGGCTTCTCCTCTCTCTTTCTGTGTGGAGGCCTCCGCCCCAGCTGGGAAGTCTCTGCCTAGATTACGTATACCTTTTTGTAGTAAAAGTAAAAGGGAAGGAGGAGAGCGGCTGGAAAATGGGAAATAATTGTGAATAAAGGAGCGGGATTAGGTAAAGAGTAAGGAGGGGCTAAGGTGAGTTACGGAGGGGTTTAGGGAGGGATGTGCACCCACCCAAAAAAGAGTAAGCCCATTGTTATTCAAACCTTTCACTTCTACAACTAACAAGCATTGGCAAAGCTACAGGTTTCCCCAATTGGCTTTATAAATGTTTTTTAGCCATGCTGTGCAGCATGGTAAATAATGGGAAATAAGTTTATGACACTGCCGGCTGCATCATGAACTATGTACAATACTCTCATATACCACATTGTTTAAAACACATGTAGCACTGATGGCATAGTGTACAAAGAAAACAAGCATTTGCAATGCAATGGGTCTCGTGTTTACTCAAGTTAAAGCTATTAGCGTTGTAAACTCCTAACCGGACTTTTCTTGCCACATAAACTGAAAAGTAAACCAGTTTCACATAAAGGAGCTGATGGCCATCATGAGCACAAAGCAAACAGAAGTTTGCTGGCAGTGAAATGTATCAGCAAAAGTGCAATTATCAATATTCCGGCAAAAGTGCAAATACCCATGTAACAGGGTCGATGTCCTGCAAAGCGCTCTACTACTGCCTACGAAATAAGGAGAAAAAATAGTGCAGAAATCATACGGAACACATGGAGACTCGTATGTTTTCAGTAGTTGGCGGTGCACTTGAGGAGGGCTTAACACCAGAAAAGGCATGACGTAGGCATGGCTTCCGCTACTTAAATGAAGCAAATTGTAAAACGCAAGCCCACGAATCAACCAAACGGATTGGCTTGACATGGGCGTGGTTAAAAGCCCATAGAGAGATAACAACAGGGACGGAGCGCTTTGTGTTCTACCCTAAAAAGGACTCTTGAGAAATAAATACTTGAAGTGAAACAGGATGTGCTGAAGACTGATTGCCTGCAATAAATACTACTGGCAGAATATTTCAGTTAAAGTGTCACATTGTGCTTTAATTGGGAAGAAGTGAATTATTATGTTGGCTGCAACTTTGCTATTGGGCAAGCTATGTTTATTACCCCAGAGCTGCTAACAGTAGAGTAACGTTAAAACAAGTGAAAGTGGGTTCATCTTGCAGCGTTGTGAGGCAGTTGTGCTGTTATTAATGTGCTTTACTGAAAGATTTGCGAGGCCTGGCTCAAATAGACATGGCACTAAGCTAGCTAGCTGACTTTCCTCTGACTGACATTGCACCAGCCCTACTCGACTTTAACAGTCCCACTTCTTCGGGAAGCCTCCTGAACTCAACCTACTGATAATTTCTAAGAAAGGAAGGGCTAAAGCCTCACTTGGGACACATATCTCAAATGCGCTTGGTACAAGCAGCGGCGGACTCGGTTCGCTTACTGTGGAATATTATTATAATGTGTATGATGTGCCAGTGGCACACAACAGAATATGCTACAGTGGTGACTAATTATTAATTTTGCAGAATCCAGATCTGTCCCATACCTCACAAAACCTGATTTGAGGATAGAGTGGGAGGGTGAAGAAGGATGTGGCAAAGGGCAAAGAGGCCAACCTCTGAACTGAGGAAGAAGGCTAAAAAATAAAAATGTTGATCTGGAATTTAATTATATTGTGATGAAGTTTTATAATTAATGGAGAAATTGGATTCACATAACAGGAGCATATTGCACCATTGAGAAGCAGGAGGTTATTTTTCACAAATCAGGTAGGCTATGTTGTTTCATGTTTATTATACAGCACATGCTACAGCGAGCTATGGCTTTGATATACATAGTGTGGCTTACACACACACACTCACTGCGGATCATAACCATGACCAAAACTGGTGTTACCCCGACAAGCTTGGTGATATATCTTAAATCTCCCTAGTTTACCACTTGGAGGCGTGGTGCCTGAAGCCGAGATGTATTGCAGTGCATTGAGCACTTCTGTGAATACAACGTGCCATGGAAACCACGTGTATCACCGCTCCAAAAAGAAGTCATCATTTTGTTTGTGTGTGATGCGAGTGTGTACATACTACAGGGGTTGGGAACTCATTCTCTTCAGTGTTGCATGCTGTTTGAACATATTGCGGCTGTCGGGGGCTCGTTCTTTACAGAGCCACATGAAAGCTGGTGGCTCAGTTGACGAACAGGGATGTTAATCGATGTAGCAGTGGGTGTGAAACTCGCAGTGCTCATGAAAAAAAGGTCCAAGCTTCCCTGTCTGTAGCCATGTGCTTGCCAGCATGGCTTTGAATCGTTGTCCTGTGCAGCTGAAACATAAGACCAGCTCAACAAGCGCATACCATTGCAAGCCCTTTAAAATCATTCATTCGTAGTTAGGTGCTGCTATATGAGAGGATACAAATGACAACAAGGAGGGACAAAGAGGGAAGATTAACCACAAGCAAGCAGGCCTTCTTAAAGGACAATTGAAGTAAGAAATAATTAGGCAATGGGCGGGGTTTAAGCCCTCAAAGTGTATACAACATATCTTGAAGAGACTGCTCAAGCGCTGCCTAGGCTCAACCTAAAAGAGGATCCAAAACAGTGGCAAATGTATTCTGGATCATTTGTCGAGTAAATCCAGCACCACCATTGATATTGCAACATCCTCCTGTGGAAATCAATGAAGGTAGGTTTTAAAAAGTAAATCTGTAGTAAGTAATGTTGTATTAAAAACAAACATTTAAACTATTTAACAATGTGAATACATTTAATTTAATGTTAAAATATAATCTTACATTAAAACATATTGGTTATTTAATTGTAGCATATTCAATACAATTTCTGAATTATTATTAATTGTTATTAAAATGTGATAAATTACTTTTTAATTTTAACTTCAGATAATTTTGCTATAATTAAAAATGTAATTCAAATTAAGTTAATCATCATTACCTTTATTCCATTATTGAAAATAATAAAAGAACAATGAAACAATGTTAAAATACAACACATCAATTGTATAATTCATGAAATTATATATGAATTTAGCCAAAAGTTAATTGAATTACTCCATCAGAATGCATTCTTTAAAAAAGCCCGAACTGAAAAATACACCAAAAGATCAGGCAACATACATAGAAAGTGAAATTCTGGTCACCATTGAGAAGAACCCAGAGTTTTTAAAATAGGCAATAAATATATCCATCGAAGAGGTCTGAAATATTTACAAAAAAGGGGAGAGTGCATCAACATCAGAGAGGAAATTTCATCACAAGGGCACACTAAAATATACTTTGTGTTATACTGTTCAAAAGGGAAACAGATGTTGTTTGTGATAGATCCTATTCATATCTTAGTTAAAATTGATCTTGCCCAGACATTTAGTACCTGGGAGAGGGTTCTATACCCCAACATCTCTTAACATAATAGACACTCTCAGAGACAGTTTTCTAGCTCCTTTGCCTCTCTAGCAACAGACGCCAACCTCAGAAATAACTCTTTTGTCCTAAGACTCTCCCCTTTATCAAACAGGTTTGGGGACAAATATAACTCAGGTCTTCCTAGTGTTTCGGTGGTACTCCTGGTGTAACTTAACCAAGGGATCTTGTGCCCAAAATCACAAGCTAAACAATCAATAATTAAGTTAATAGTTTGGGGGCATTTTTTTTAATATATACAGTACATGTGCAATAATATTTAACACAAGAATATGTTTACTATTTTTTTCAAGTTTAATGAACCTTTTACTTTTCCCTATACTTTACCATTGAGAGATCTCCACCACCGGTCATTTTGTAAGATACAAATGTTTGGCAACATCGTTCACAATTGATCTTGCCCACTTTAAACACTGAGGTAATCCAAAAGCCATGTATATGTAGACGAGGCTTAATTTCTTGATGCTTCTTGTACTCCATGGTTTTGCAAGCTCTCTGCCTATTCAGCTCACTTGTATAGTGCCTATAAAAGACATGCTCCCTGATTGGGTACTGCGTGGAGTGGAATTATCATTTAAAAGATTCTCTCAGGTCCGGTGTTCCCGCACCCATAGTTACTGGGTGCAGGAACAACGAACCCAACTTTACCAGCCTGAAAATTTAACGGGTAAAATCACTGTGGGGAAAAGGCTGTATTGTAGCCTGAATCCCTTCCATAGCCCCTGCCTGAATCTCAGACAAGGCACAGGGGATCATTATATGCTCCCCTCTGCAAGCTTACATCCTCCACTCCTTCCTACACCCTCAACCCTTCCCCACCTCTGCCTTACAACAACCCTCCAAACACTTTTACACCACCCCCTGCATATTTATACCACCCCGTGAATACTTTTACCATCTACATCTACTCAGAGTGCATGGTAAATGTGTGTGTTAACCCCCCATTAAAAATGAAATACCACCTGGTATATCCAGGTCAGTACAGTAAATCCTCATTCTTTGGGGGTTTAACTTATAATTGCACGTGTGGGTTGTTACCACATGGTACTGGTAAGTACTGCTGCAAAGTTATCAGCACCATTAAATCAGAGCCATAGTGAGCTACATCAAATGCCTAAGGACATATAAATATGGAAGACAGGGCCAGTTATCACATCACACCAAACAAAAATACAACAGTGGATCTGCAGTACATTTTAACTTCAACAAACAACAGAGAATGCAAGTTTCAAACAGAGTGTAATACAAAGAGGCAGTGAAAGTATATGGTATTGCCATTTTAAAGCGCTTTTCCAAACCTGGAGATGTCCAAATAGAGATATTACTTTTTGTCTTTCCTTCATACTTTCCACCCAATCATAACATCAAGCACTATTGAAACAGAAAGTTTAACCAAAAAATGGCATGTTGGTATCAGGTTGTAGCAATAATTCTAGTTAATGCCTCAGGCTGCCAAAGACTGTCTGCTTATCTGATTCTGATTTCTTATTTCCTATTCCGATAGGCTACAGGCCCTTAAGTGCATCAAATCTCACCTCTTACATGTTTTTCCTTCCACTTTAATTGGAAGGAAAAACATGTAAGAAATTCACAGTATACCAGGGCCTACAGCACCCATAATTGACTTCACACAGATCCCAGGTAATTGTTCCCATAGGCATTAAACACAGGGTCAATGGCAATTTTAGAAGAAATTGGGCATACATTATGGGCTGAGGATTTTGTCCTTAGGTTATGGAGTTTTGTCATCCGAGCGGAAGCACGGATGTGTTGAGCCTAACCTACATAAGTGTAGCCGCAAGATATCATTTATGTCTAACCAGAGACATAACTCTGACGCCTAAAGGAAACACCTCCATGATAAATTTCTCAGATTACATTGTAAAACAGATGTAGAATTTGCTTTAATATATGGCTTGTGTGGTTTTTCTCTGCGGTGGTGCCTTTTTTGCAGAGGCTGTACACCAGCATTCCACTTGTGTAGGCATCGCATTGCTGTGTTCTGCCATAACTAACTACTATAGTTTGGCAGTAAACCGCTTGTGAAGTCTTATTCTGCTGTCAATCTAATCCGTGGTCTGTCAAAAGCAGCATAACTCTGATATTGTGTATAATAGGTTACCAATGCAAAAGCATTTCATAATGAAAACACTACTTTGAGGACTTCTTTCCTCTTCTACAATGACAAACTGGTAACCATGTTGTCTGCCAGGTGTGTCTCGTGCACCATTCAGGAGTATTTCTTTCTCTATCCAGAGCAGGCTAATTGCTGCAATTATCATATGCATTTTGAAACAGCCATTATAGAGAATATGTTTTTTTCTGCTAAAAGGAATTTGTGAGAAATGTGTTCCAAAATGTGCATTTTATAATGTATATATTACCCTTGCAAGATTTAAAAACAAAATTGATATTTGAGTGGATTTGTCACTTTATGTGCTGGGAGCTTCAAACAGAATTGAAATCATGGTTGTTGTTATCATAACATATGGTATTAAGAGGCACAATTTATGTTTCTGTTCCAGTGACCTCTTGGCAGGCTATTGAACATCAGCCATTATATGTGTTCTGGAGCTTGAAGGAATACTTGTATCCTTTGAATCCTAAAACATCTTTTGTTGCAAAGCTATGTCAGGGCAACTATCATGTTTTTCTAATTGGTTATGCCTGCTGGCTTACTGCAGGGATGTAGCTCAGTCAAATCATATGGGAACTGCTCAATTTGGGGTGCTGACAACAACTGTTTTATTTTGATTCAAGATAACACAGATTCCTGATACAGTAATGAATCAATGACAATTTGCAAACTGACTGGTGCCACTTCTTCAATCTCTGGAGGACTGGAAAATACATTAGGAATCAAAGCCATGACTTGACAGTCACATATCCCAAAATCAGATGTGTTATCACACTAAACTCAATATTCTGAGACCTGAAAACATGGATCATGAAACAAACATATTCTGCAATGTCCAGATGAGAAGACTGAAAATGTACCTTAGGTCAACAGTCAGGTAGGTGTGTCTTTCTGAAGATGGAATTAAAAATATTTAATGACCTCACTGTCATTTCACAAAAGGAATTTTTGGGAAATTTGCAAAAAGCGTCTTGAAATAATTTTGTGAAAGCTGGTTCTAAAATACTTTGTACGGAATTCTTTAGAAGCTGCTTTTAAGTTGTCAAATATTTAACTCCCCTTTATAACCTGTTCAAATAACTCGAAAATAACCTCAATCACAAAACACACACACCTCACACTCATACCCCTAACATGCACACACACACACACACACACAATCACATTACACTGCATATTAATCATAATCATAACATTAACATAGATTAAAGGTACGACCAATTTGATTAGCCAATGCTTGTTTTTTATTTGTTGATGTATTTGTGAGACTAGATCAGGACCACTTGAATTATAGGCCAGTATAGGATGAAACTATGCAGCAGGATTGACTAAATTATGTGACAAGAAAAGGAAACTAATGCTACAATTGTACAGTGCCTCTTGCATTAAAGAACTGCTGTGAACAGTATAGTGCATTCATAGTAAATGCGTATGCCTCTCACTAAGAGGTACTTAAGGATTAAAGACATGTGGCTTTGCTAGAGATACAGAGGCCCATATTTATACTTTTTGACGCAAAACTGCGCCAACGCAGTTTTGTGCCAAAAAAATTAGCGCCGGGTAACGCCATTCTGAAGCGCCATGCGGGCGCCGTATTTATTGAATGACGTTAGCCGGCGTTAGCCGCCGGCGCTGTCTCGTGTGCGTTAAAAAAAACGACGTACACCAGGCAGCGCCGGCGTAGGGGGAAAATGGCGTATGGGCGTCCACAAATGGTGCAAGTCAGGCTGAGGCAAAAAAATCGTCTTAACCCGATTTGCGCCATTTTTTTCCGACGCCCATCCCCCATTGAAATGACTCCTGTCTTAGCAAAGACAGGAGTCATGCCCCCTTGCCCAATGGCCATGCCCAGGGGACTTCTGTCCCCTGGTCATGGTCATTGGGCATAGTGGCATGTAGGGGGGCACAAATCAGGCCCCCCTATGCCACAAATTTTTTTTAAAAAAAATACCTACCTGGACTTACCTTAATGTCCCTGGGGTGGGTCCCTCCAGCCTTGGGTGTCCTCCTGGGGTGGGCAAGGGTGGCAGGGGGTGTCCCTGGGGGCAGGGGAGGGCACCTCTGGGCTCATTCTGAGCCCACAGGTCCCTTAACGCCTGCCCTGACCCAGGCGCTAAAATCCGGCGCAAATGCGGGTTTTTTAGACCCGCCCACTCCCGGGCGTCATTTTTGCCCGGGAGTATAAATCCGACGCAATAGCATCGGAGTCATTTTTTAAGACGGGAACGCCTACCTTGCATATCATTAACGCAAGGAAGGTGTTCACGCAAAAAAATGACGCTAACTCCATGAACTTTGGCGCTAGACGCGTCTAACACCAAAGTATAAATATGGAGTTAGTTTTGCGTCGAATTTGCGTCGAAAAAAACGACGCAAATTCGGCGCAAATGGAGTATAAATATGCCCCAGAATGTTTACAATTCTTTTAAAGGACAAACGCCTATTGAAATAACTGCAGCTGTGAGAACACTATCAGTGATGTGACTATGGAATTGTGGTAATAATGAAATAAAATTATCATGAATGAGAAAGAATAATTTAAGAAGGATGCATTACAATCATGTATTTCAAGTTTCCATTCCCCGCTGCGGTCAAAAGCTCCTCTGCCAAGATGGTTGCACTATCATGCAGCAGGTAATAAATTATGCAGTGAGTGTAGCAAAACCATATTTAACCATGAAACACTACACAATTCATGTTTTACCAGTGGCATTACCTAGATACTCTTCTTGAGAGGCCACCTCACAAACTTTAAAACAGCCCTATACCCTTTGACGCATGTGGCCACCAATATTTGCCTGATACATTTATTGGCCAGTCTGCCCTTAGATCAGGCTGGTCCGGCATGCTCTTGCCTGGGAGCTTCACAAGACGAGCTCTGGTGGTTCCATGTCACCTATCGCTTCAGACCGTCTTAAGCCTTTCTTCCACAGTGTGGAGGGTAGAGCTTCTCGTGCGAGGCCTGCTTGCATCATCCATGGCACATCTTTAGCAGCTTCTAGGGTTTCTGTCTTGAACATGTCAGGCTCCTTCTGTGACACATTTCACAATCTGGCCTCTCAGAGGGAGTGAACGAACACAAGGTAATTGGGGATTTATGAGAAAGCAAGGCATAAAAATCCCATTATACCATAAAGGCCTGCCCTATTCTTCAGCAGGGGCTCCATTTTTCTCTAAATCAATCTGGCTCGTACAGTTAGTACCTGCTGGGCCTTTGTTATCCTGGGGCTCCATGAACACAGGAAATCCTCTGTGGAAATGTATCTGCACCTGCTTGTGCCTTAGCTCCTTGTCCTCGTATCCCATCACCCCACCTCACAAGGTCTCCAGTAATGCCCCACATACGGGCCATCACCAGTGTACATGGGTGAACAATTAAAAACCTTTGGTTTACTCATTTAAAGGCAGTTTATCCCTACTACAGGTTCTCAAGATCTAAAAGTGTCGGAACAGTGTGTCAGGCACTGGCGGCCTGTGACGGATTGAATATCAGCAGCAGCAACATTCCTACCATGTTCCACACACAAGTGACAGAAGTGTGCGGTGTTTGCACAAAATATCAATTTAAAAATGTCGGACGACAGAAATATCGGAAAGTAAATATTGTGACACACAAATATCGTGTTGCAGAAATATTGTAGACAACAATATCGATTTTTTAGGTAACATAATTAAAAACAATTGATGTTTTTAATATCGTTTTCACTAATATAGTGGTTAAAATAGCTTTTTTTTAATTATTGTTGTGTGTTTTAGTTAATATAGTAATTTTATGTATTACTATTGTTTATATAAATTTTATTGATTCTTTTTAAACTATAACTTGTAATTTGAAGTGATTTACCATCTTTTAATATTTTTTAATAGTAATTTATAGTGCTGTTCTGGGTTGTTGGGTTTGGAGGGGATAGAATGCAAAGGTAATTAGGTAATAATTAAATAAGAATTATTTAATATATTTGATAAAGTTAAATTATTGATATTTAGTATGTAATTTATGTATATTTTTCGCTTTATGTTATTTGTGGACCTTTAGGTTATTGAGGGTATACGGTCGGGAGGCAAATTAATCAATAAAGTATGAATAATTAATTATGAAGTGTTAATTATTTATTTAATTGATTTTTAAGTATGTAATTTACAAAATACATATTTATTTTATTTATATTTTAGTTGCAGGCTGCTAGGTGTGTAGGGTGGGAAGGTAATTAAGTAAAAAATTAACAATGTATTGTTAGTTATTATTTAATTTATTTTTAATTATGTAAAATTGGAATACTGGTTCATTTAATTCATATTATAGTTGCAGGATGCTAGGTTTGTAGGGATATAAGGTGGGAAGTCAATTAAGTAACAATTAATTAATTATTTATAAATTAATTCTCTAATTTAATTTGAAATATGCAAATTGTGGAATAATTATTTATTTTAGCAGTTTATTTTAATTGCAGCATGCTAGGCTTATAGGATTCTCTGGTGGAAAGTTAAGTAAGTAATAATGAATTAACAATTAGTTATTGCTAGTTAATTATTTCATTCATTTTAAATATGCATGTTATGGAATTTATTTTTTTTGTTATATTTTAGGTGTGGGCTCCTAGGTTTGTTGGGGTAAAGAGTGGGAAGTTGATTAATTAATAATTTAATAAAATTGTTTATTAATTGATAGTTAATTTCTTCATTGAATAGTAATCATGTCAATTGATTAATTGTTTTAGTGTTTTAATACATATATATTTTTAAGTTAATACACTTTTGTTTATTAAGAGTTTAATATATTTTTTCTACAGTCCAGGGTTTACTCGTAAATGTAGTGAAGCGTTTCCCCTACTCTTGATTAGACTTGAGTAGGAATAGTAAAATTAACCTATTTCCAGTTCAACATTTTTCCTGTTTTTGCACTGTTTGGTGAGTAAATAATAAATGTAACTTCTCCAAAATCCAATGCTTTACCTACTGATGCAGAGGCATGCGTGGGAAGAGTAAATATTACCCCTCCAAAATCCAACACTTTCCCTACTGTTTCACTGAACTTCACCCCTCCGAAATCCAACAATTTCAATACTGTTGTACAGACTCGAGTAGGAACAGTAAATTAAGCCCCTCCAAAGAACAACACTTTGCAACTGTTGCGCTGTTTGGAGTGCGAATAGTAGCTTTAACCCCTCTAAGTTCAGCACTTTCCCTACTGTTATGTTTTTTGGAGTTGGAATAGTGAATTTCACCCCTCTGAAGTGCAATGCTTTCCATACCGTTGCTTAGTCTTGAGAGGGAAAAGTAAATTTCACCCCACTGAAGTCCAACACTTTCCATATTATTGTGGTGACTGGAGTAGGAGTAGCAAATGTAACCCTTCTGAAGTCCAACACGTTCCCTACCGTTCCATACACTAGAATAAGAATAGTATATTTAATATTCTTAAATTCCAATAGTTTACATAATATTGGTTAAATAGATGATTTTAAATTAGTTTTATTTTTACAGAATTTTTTTCTAAATGTGCTTTTTTGGATTTTTCAATCTTTACTATATTTTTCATTTATTTTCTACATTAATTAATATATTTTTTCTTATTCAATTGTTTATATTACGTATTTATTGTGTATGCCCCCTGGGGCTTTCTTTAAAATGGATGTGGGGGGCCACCACCGCCCAGGTCAAAGTAAAAAAAAATTAAGGGGTCTGTTTCGGACCCCTGTGAGCCTCGGGGACCACCATCCCTGGAGGCCCTCCCTCACACAAAGGCGGTCATTACAACCCTGGCGGTCGGTGCTAAAGCGGCGGTAAAACCGCCAACAGACCGGCGGGAAAAAAAATTGAATCACGACGTGGCAGAAACCGCCAACAGACAGGCGGGAGACAATGTACCGCCCACAGTATCACAGCAGTCCAATCGGCCACCTTTTCCGGGGAGGATTCACCGCTGATAAAAACATGGCGGAAACAGCCATTTCGAAGGGAAAACGCTCACCTCTACACACCCCACGAGGAACGCGGACACCATGGAGCAGGAACTCCAAATCCTCCCAGCTATAGTCTTCCTGCTCCTCTGCCAGGAGCACGTACTCCGGCGCAGAAGACAACAGTGAGTACTGCACCTTCATCATCAGAATTTTCCTCCAGTGGACACTCCCTAATAGTGACGGACCCATTGGGGCATAAGCCTGTACCATCTTTGTCTGCCACCCCGCTCTATCCCCACCCTCCCTGTTGCTCCACACCCTGTTGGCTGTGCCCGTTCACCCAAGAGGGTGGGCGTCCCCCTTGCCACTTTGCCACAGGCACCTCTGCCCCAGCCTCTGTTGCCCCTGCTGCCCCTGTGAGGAGGCTATTGACCTCTTGAGAAGTATCTCTGTGGGTCGGACAACCATTGTGAATGCAACCAACTTCAGCAGACAAATGTGTTCCTGGAAGGCATTCATGGTGCAATGTCTGGCTGCAAAGATCTTTTCAGGCTTTGGCCTCCACACTGACGGCAGCCAGTCACCCCCCACCTTCAGTCCACCTCCCTCTTTCCACTCTAAATCCCCAATTCCCCTACCTACCTGAAGTGCACAGACCGATCCGTACGCACTCACCTCAACACACAAGAGCAGCACACACAGACACAAGCACCACAAAACACACCAACACACCAGCAAACAATAGACACCCACACGCACAACATCAGTCACCACTTTCCCAGACACCCCCACCATACCCACAGGCCCACACACAACATCAAGCTTACCCACAGGCACCACCACAACAGTCAGTGACACACCCATCACACCCAGCATACCCACAGATACCACCCTAACAAACACACAGACATCCACCACAAAACCATACCCGCAGAACCACCCAAACAGACACACAGACATCCACCACTCCATCCCCCAGCACCTCCACCTACCAGCCCCTAAGACACACAAACGCACACACTCACCCATACAACAGACACCACCCAGACACAAGCATACCTCCTACAAGCACACACACGTGATCCAAACCGACACAGCAGACATTCACTCCCTCAACCTCCAAATCCCCACCCCTTCTGCTGACCATCCCCGTGTACCTAAGAAAGTTTTCTGTTTGACCTTGCCCTTTTCCCTGTTTCCTCCACCTCCCGTCCCAAACCCAAGAGGCCCAAACCCATCTCCAGGTCCTCCCCAGTCACACCTGCCCCCCTGCAAGCACCCAGAACCCTTCCCCCAAGAAGAAGACCACCCCTTCTAAAAAGCAGTCCAACCCTCCCAAACCCACACCTCCCAAATCCGACTCCCCCTCCAAAGATGATCCCTGAGGTGCCTTCCTACCCACGTGATGCCCCTTCTTGTGAAGATTCCCTGGCAGTTAGGAGTCAAGTGATGGCACAGTGATGTGCCTGTGCACACGCTAATGGACTGGCCAATGGCCTTGGAGTTTAAAAACGTCTAATTTAAGAAACCCAAACAGTTGTTTTTTTGGGTACACATTTGTCCTGCAATGCCTTTTCTATCGTTCTGATGTTCTTGCAAAACGTGTGTTGTCTGCCGACAGTTGTGTGTGTTTCAGCCTGCTTGCTGTTTTTTGCACTATCTGACTTCGTAGGCAGTGCTGTTGTCCCCCAAGACAAGGGTATATGTTGGCTGTATTGATACGTGGGTGTAAATGGGATAGTGGTGTCATGACATTGTGTACTGTTTGGCATGGTAAGTATTTCATCTTGTGTTGTCCATTGTGAGCTTCTATGGTGTTAGATGTGTGCCCCTGATATAGATTATGGATTCATCTAATGTGTGGCTGCTTGTGTTCCGTTTGTGCAGACATGTAGTGTGTTCAATTGTGCTACATTTTTTGCATTTGACTGTGCATGTGTCCATTTAGCTGTGTGTACCTTTCAGCTACTTCATGTAGAGGTATGTTCCATGCAGTTGAAGTTGTATGTGCTTTGTTGACTTGCACTTCCACATTGTGCAGATAAGCATGTCATGTGGGTCTATTATTGTTTGTCCCTGCAGTACATGTATGGCCAGTTCCTGTGCAAATGTTGTTTAAGGGGAATGTGCAAAGTGATATGTATACCAGTGCAGCCTCCTTACCTGAGTGCTTCTGATGCCCCATCCCTATTGTGCAAGTATTGTTTGCATAGTGATCTTAGTACATTTGTCTTTCTGTGTATTGTCCTTCCACTGTGTTGCAATGTGGGTGATGTGTGTGTCCATTGCAGGGCTGTTTACTGTAGTGGTGTTTGTGTTTCATATGTGTGTGTTGAATATGATGACAGTCCATGGAATGTGAGGAATATGAGTGTGTGAGTAGTATTTGTAGATGTAATGTTGGTGTGTTGTTGGTGTTGTGTGAGACAATGTTGTGTACACTTCATTGCCATGTGTTTGAGATGGTCAGACGTGCGTTTTTGTGTAGTGTTGAGGTGCAGTGTGAGTGACCTGCCCAAATGGGGCATATTGTGACTGTGAATGTGTCCTTCTTTGTATCTGATTCCAATGCTGGACACAATGACAAGTGCCCCTGGTATCTGTAGCGTGACCCCATGTGATATGGCTGATGGCGTGGGGAGCTATTGTTCAGCTTAATGCCACAGGTAGATCTGTGTACTTACAGTTGTTTGCGCCCACCGCAGTGTGGATTTTGTGCTCCATCAATGATCATCAGTAGCGGTAGGACATGTGTGATGGGCTCTATGGCAGCACAGCACATGGAAGGCAGCCTGCAGGTGAGTGTCTCCCTTTATTGTCCCCGTTTCCGCTTGCTGAAACTTGGTGGTTGGATGCCACGGTCATATTGGAGGTATGCAACCTCATAATGTGTCCAGCGGAAACACATGCTCTGTAGGCTTGTTTGTGCTGCCTTGTGATTGCAGCGGTTTGTGCTGCCTGGTGGTGCTGGCTGGACCGCGGAAGTCTTTGCTCCATAGGCTCGCATGACTCGTAATACAGCGCTAGGACCGCCAACCCGACAACGGTCGGACCGCCTAAGCCGACATGGTGGTGCGCGGGCTGCAAACTTGAAATGAGGCCCTTATTTTGAGTATGTACTGAGTCTGAGTATGTGCTTAACCAGTATCCTTGTGCTTCTCTAATCTGGTGGGTACCAGCAGCAGGGTGTGTGGGAGGGATAACTATGGCTCTAGGCGTGACCCAGGGGCTTGTTACCTCCAGCCTACCTTCACAGGGGATTATGGCTATGATGGGTGTTTAGACATGTGGATGGACATGATCTTTCACTCCTTTACAAATGGGATTGCTTCTTATAATAACCCTCCAGTGATATCCTTAAGAGCTGCAGGCTAATAATAATATAATAGCAATAAGGAGTACATTTTCTTTCAGCTCTTATCAACAAGAACATTCTCCTTTTTTCATGGTGACATTCTCTCATAATGCGCTCCTTTAATGGGAAAATGCACATTTCCAAGAGCTCTACTCATAAGACCATTCTCCTGTTACATGCACCTTTCTGTTCTATTGAATCCTGGGCCTCATGTACAAAATAGTTCAGTGGCCGCAAACACTCAGATTCAGCAAATCTAATTGTTTGTGATTGCTAAAAATACTCTTCTTGAATATATTAAACCCATTTAATGATTTCAAAATAGTTTTCCGAGTACGTTACATTGGTTTAAGAAAAATTAAGAAATGGCTATTTGGAGGGAGTTTTTTAAGGGCATTCCTTCCAAATACCAATTCCTTAAGGTATATATTAATGTTTTGCAAAAAATCCAGTTGCAAAAAAATAATATTTTACCACCAACTCAAAGGAGGTGGTAACCCCTTTAGTAATAGGACGGGGTTTGCAAGGGACCCCTACCCCCTTTGTGAATGGTGCAAAAAACATTTTTTAAGAGTAGGCAGTGGTCCCATGGACCCCTACCCCTTTCTGAATGGTCCCATGGACCATTGCCTAAACTTAAAAATAGTTTGTACATTTGTTTTTAACATCCCATTTTCCTTTCAGAAAAACAAGAGCATTTAGAAAAAAGACTGCTTTTTTTTAAAAGCAATCACATACATGGTTGTCTGCTGACCCCAGCAGACAACCATGCCTGTGATTGTAGACAATCCTAGTGGGCTGTAATTTGCAAGCTTCCTCATTATACAGTATATATATATATATATATTTTTTTAAATATATATATATATATATATATATTTTTTATATATATATATATATATATATATATATATATATATATATATTCATTTTATTTATATAATATAAAACAATACATACAAAATTGCACTGTACTGTAACCGCATTACTTTAGTGCTACATTTCAGTCCAGCTGTTCAGGCTTGGTGTCCAAGCTGTTTCAATATCCTAGTTTCCATCTTTGTGTGTAATGCTACAACACAGTGTGTATGGATAAACAACACAATGATGGCAATATAATCTCAAGTCCTATAGTACTTGGAAATTATAGAGATGAGCGGCATTATCTACATTGATTGCAGTGCATAATACATTAACAATTTAACTATTGAACATTAATACTGTAAGATTTATTTATCAGAGATAATCCTGAAGAGAGAGCAACAGTCATTGTTCAATTATCCAAACTATCGGGCTCAGACGGGGAAGGCGCCTAGAGGGGGTGGTAGGCCACCAGCCTGCCGACAAGCAGGCACTTCAACCTAGGTCAGAGAGGGGAGGGCCATTTTACGGGGACATAGGAAATTAAGGGGGAGGGCGGGAGGCACCCCATCCCTCGGAAACTCACGACCACTCACCCACAGCTCACATACGCATTGCCCAATAGGCCCAACCAGGTTCAGAACTCAACTAGTGGAAGCATCTTTTGAGGAGTCCTCTCCAATTCCTCATTACAATTAATGAGGTGAGTTAAATTGCGACTCACTACAATTCTGTATTTTATGAACCGACTTATTGGTACATAGGTCGGTTTGCAAAATATGAATTCATTCTGTAAAAGTTGGTGCTTAAAATACAACCCTCTTAGTACTTGAGGGCCCGTGTTATTAGAGCATCTCCTTTTTAGTTTTCTACTTTTCCCATCTAGATCCTGCCCTTTTAGAAAAACACCTCCCTTCTGAGAGATGGTGTTCTTGGAGCAGCCCCGTTTTTCCGCTTCATTTATAAGAACATTCCTCTCCGAGCAGGTTTCTGTCATGAAAACATGTCGTTTTTCAGGCTTCTGTTATAAAGACATTTTTCTTTTAGAGCTTTAATTGCAAGAAAATTTCCCATTTTACATTTCCTAATATGATAATATTGGAGTCCTTATCGTGCCCAATATTATTTGTAACAACATAAGCATCACATATTAGGAACTATTTTGCGTCAAATACTACAACAAGCTCAAATACCGCTGTACACGTAAGTAGTTCTTGTGATCGGAATTGCCCTCGGATAAGTACAATCACGCTGGCAGCTTCGAAACCCTATTTCCACCAATGAAGCTTAAGTTGCCCCAAATGTAGGGCCAGCGAACAGATGCTCCAAAATTGCTATAATGTTCCAACTTGGCAAAATATCTTCCGGATTTTATATGGTCTTTCTTGTCTGTGGGCAATACCCTCTTTTATAGTGACTTATAGTGTGGGGGGAGGGCCATTGGAATCATGAGACAGAGGACGAACAAATTATTTAGGGGGATTGACTAAATTCTGCAGCAAAAAAGGCCAACTAAATCGAATAATGTGTCACATTTTGTATCACTTCATTATTTTGTCATTTTTATGCATGGTAATACCGCGTGGGAAAATAATTAATCTTATTAGTACAAATTCAACTTCCCAATACAACAATAGGCAACTGAACTGAAAGATGACCAGTCAACTTATAGGAAGGGGGCCTTCCAGTAAGCATAAGCATGTGGCAATGTTTTTGGTAACTTTTGATCTGCCTAAGCTAGAAAAAAAATGTCTGATAAAATCTGCGGATAATGCAGCAGATGATGGATTACGTGGAAAATCGATAATACTGTAAAAAATGATGCAGCCTCAGAATCGCATAATTCAATTGATCTTGACTATGTGAGCCTGTGTATTGTGTAATCGGATGCTGACGACGCCCTGCCCACAATGAGTACACTCAATATAACAAAAGTTTAGATTGAAAATCAGTATTGGAGGGTGCCTTCTTGGTCTAGATTGTTTTCACACACTTATGGGGACGACTTTCACATCATTGAACATTCATGATGTGGCGGGGGCGTCTACAAAGGCTGTGGAATTCCTACAAACACCATGTCATTTTGGGACAGTGGATTGATCTGAACCCAAGCACTTCACCCTTTTCGCTTCTACTTTAATGCCACAATTTACTATATGCTTGCATTGTAATTTATATAAAATATTGAAATTCTTATTTTTGCCCCTTGTGAGTCTGAGTGATAGGACAAGACTGTGATTGTGGTAACATCACAAAGTTAAGCTAGCATTGGGATGCCAATAGGTCTGACTTTAAAGGAATGTTGCATGGTAATGTGAAGCATTGCAAGGAAATAGCATTGGAATATATATGTATTTGTCTGGAAGAAAAGATTTGTAGAATAATATTGGTATAGGTTAAAAGGTCAGATGACAGATGGACTGTCAGGCCAGACCTAAAAATCGATGTAGTTTAATTACTGCCTTCCTTCCATGTGTGCTGCTGCTAGGGAAAAACAACATTGTGTATGTAGCTATCTAAGATTCTTTAAAAGCCTTCCAATGCCATGTGTGTGCCCTTGAAAGCGTGGAGAGCGAGACCTTTTTTGTGTAAGCACATAAATTCTGCACAATGAAAACATGTACTGTTGGCTCCCAAGATGTGGGTGGAGTCAAAGGTCCTCTCTAGTGATGTGCACATAATTGTCTGGAGATAGCTGCGGTGTCAAGCCAGACCAAATCAGGGCATGCATGGAAATGTTTATGACTCAACAGACATTGAGCCGGGAACTTCATTGTAGGCAACAACCAATCTAACATCCTAGTTACATTGCCCTTGTCGAGCAGGGGTGAGAGATAAGGGCTGAAATAGAGATTAGGTAGAGGTTCTAATTACCTTATTGATTAACTCACTCTACCTGATTCTTCTCTTTCCCTTTATTGATATAAACAAAAAAAAATCTGACTGTTGGGAGGATTTTTGGGAAATGGGCAGATAAAGGCAGCTAGGGGTCCCCCTAACCTTTGCCTCAGTATTGTATAGGATCTGGATCTCGATTAAGGTAGGTGCACGCAAGTCAATACCAACTGCAGTCAATCAGTCTCCTGAAGGACTTGCATATGATTTGGGAAGATTGGGGTGAGTTGTAAAGGCAAGTAATCAAAGGTTGGAGTGCTGACAAAGGGAAGGGGTGTTCTGTTTTCTCACCAACTGACACAAATCCTTATTTGGCCTTTGATGTTTCATAAACATAGCTTTATGGGATATTGCTGGTTTTCAAAGGATATTGCATGTCCTAGACTTTTTACAGTGTTTGGGGACTTTGGAATCATATGCCTGCAGAAAACATGGCTAATTGATCCCTCGGTTTTTGCGATCTGTGTTATGTTTGAAAAACCAGCTAAGCAGAGCAGAGAGGGCTGTCTGAAATGGGCCTGGTGATATTAGGTGAGTTGAGGCCTCACTAAGAGACTGTCGGTCTTGAGACCGCCAGCCTCACGGTAGGGGTCGGACTGTCACATTCCAGGTGGTCTGACCACCACATTATGACCCTGGCGGTTGGACCACCGTCCCTGCCAGGAACATGGTTCCCGATGGGCTGACAGCAGTCAGACTTGTGGTCAGCCACGGCGGCACTGAGTTTAGTGCTGCTGTGCTGACCATGAGTCCCCTTTCCGCCAGCCTTTACATGGCGGTTTAACCACCATGAAAAGGCTGGCAGAAAGGAAGTACTGGGGGCAGCAGGGGTGCCCCTGTACTGCTCACAACCATGTCATGAGCAGTGCAGGGGCCCCCTGCCCAGCAACCTCAGAATGCACACTGTCCGCTTTGTAGACAGGCGCATTCTGAGGGTGCTGTTGTGCTACAATATTGGTCTCTGCAACATAAGGGAGCCTAGACTAATACCGTAGCACTGTTCCCACCGGGCTGACCTGTGAGAACATCGTTCTCTAGGGAAAAACAACATTATGGTGGTCATTACAACCCTGGCGGTCGGTGTTAAAGCGGCGGTAAGACCGCCAACAGGCCGGCGGTAAAAAATTTGGAATCACGACTGTGGCAGAAACCGCCAACAAAGACAGCAACTGTAACACTCTGACCGCCACGGCGGTACAAACAAACAGCACGGCGGTCACCGCCAACAGACAGGCTGGAGACAAAGTACCGCCCACACTATTATGACAAGCCAATCCGCCACCTTTTCCGGGGCGGATTCACCGTGGATAAAAACACGGCGGAAACGGGAATCCCGAAGGAAAAACGCTCACCTCTACACACTCCACGAGGAACGAGGACGTCATGGAACCAGAGCTTCACATTTTCCCAGCCTTCATCTTCTTGCTCCTCTACCAGGAGCACGAACGCCGGCGGCGAAGACCACGGTGAGTACTGCACCTACGACACAGGGAAGGGGGGAGGGAAAAAACAGTGACATACACACGCAACACCCCCACCCCCACCCTCACCCACTACAACACACACACTAATGCATATCTATACATCACAGTTACACCCCCCAGACCCCTGGAAGAATGCAAAGACAAAAGGAAATTACTGTAACCATTGAAATATATTGAAATACAGCAATCAAAAATATATACACACTACAAACTATTATATACACCAAATTCACAAGTCCAGGCATTGTACCAGGCATTGTCCGTGGACCACTGGGCCCAAAAAACATGGGCAAAGCCCACACCGGATATGTGATCTCAACGGAGAGAACACTGCAGGGGCATCAGATAGCAAAACTACAGGCACCTCAGGGGGAAGGGAAGGGGGGGCACCTCAATCGGATGAGTGCACCACGCCAGATCCACGAGGGGGCTCCATGCCCACTGTTCCATCCTGGGGAGTGCAAAGCCACAGTCTCTCAAGTCTCTACAGTGGGTAGGTTTCCCACTGTTCCATCCTGGGGAGTGCAAAGCCACAGTCTCTCAAGTCTCTACAGTGGGTGGGTTTCCCACTGTTCCATCCTGGGGAGTGCAAAGCCACAGTCTCTCAAGTGGATAACAGTCTCCACTGTTTCTGGAGGGTGCCTGTTGGCCAGAGTGCTTCTTCCTGTGCAGGAATGAGGTAGTGGATGCATGTCTCCACTGGTTCGGGGGGGGGCCTGGTGCCCAGAGTGCATCGTGCAGCCCTGTCCGACATAGATGCGGCACTACCCCTGCCGCTTATGGGCCAGCGGTGCGTGAGATGGCGGTCCCCTGTTCAGCGGTGCTTGGGATAGCCATGCCCTGTTCAGCGGTGCTTGAGATGGCGGTCCCCTGTTCAGCGGTGCTTGGGATAGCCGTGCCCTGTTCAGCGGTGCTTGAGATGGCGGTCCCCTGTTCAGCGGTGCTTGGGATAGCCGTGCCCTGTTCAGCGGTGCATGAGATGGCGGTCCCCTGTTCAGCGGTGCTGCCCATGCCGGGGTGCTCATGTGCCATCTGGCTTGGGCCTGGCGGGCCCTCCTGCCCACCTGTCCTGTGGGTGCCGGGGCCCTCCTGGGCAGCTGTGCTGGGGCTTTTGGTGGCCTCCTGGGCAGCTGTGCTGGGGCTTTTGGTGGCCTCCTGGTCAGCTGGGATGGGGCTTGCGGGGCCCTCCTGGCCAGCTGGGCTGATGGCGGTGTTGTCAGGCGTGCTGCCCTTCCCAGCCTTTCCTGCTCTCCAGGGGCCCTTCCCCACCTTGGCCGGTGTCCCAGCTGCCTCGACACTCCCGCCTGGAGCCCTGCTAGGGGTTTTGGTCCCTGGTGTCTTTACCCTCTGCCGCTGTGCACTGTCAATTTTTGGATGTTTCTGAGGGGGGGGGGCTGGCTGTGCTGTGGCTCCGTACCAGACTGGCTGCCCTGGTGGGCGGTGCACTCCAGTGTCCATGAACGACATGCACCACCGGGCCCGGTGATGTAGTGGCTGAGGTGCTAGCTCTGGGCCTATGACATGGACGGGGTGGGGGAGTTGAGGGAAAGAGGTTAAGTTTGGACAGGAAACATTTTTTGGGAGCAGTGGGACGGGTAGGTGTAGTGGGTATGGGAGTGGAGGAAGAGGTTGTGGTTGTAGGAGGTGTAAGTGGGGTAGCTTTGGGTGCAGGTGCCTGGGCTGTAGGCTGTCATGAGGTGGATGGCTGTTGGGTGGGTGGCTGCCTGCGTTTGTGTATCTTGGGAGGGGGCGGCACAGACACACTGGGAGAGGACACAGGGGACGTGTAAATGGCAGTGGGGGTGGTGAGTGCACATGTGCGGGGTGTTCTGGTGTGTGTGCTGCTGAGGGACGAAGTGGCTGAAGATGCTGTGCATGCAGGTGTGAGTGGAGACAAGACTGGCAGGGAGGAGGGAGACGTGGAGGAGGGGGACACAGTGGAGGCAGTGGATGTTGGTATGTCTGTATGTGGATGTTGCTTGTGTGACTGCCTGTGGGATGTGTGGTGCTTATGTCTGCGTGAGCTGCCCTTGGGTGTTGAGGTGTGTGCAGGCTGGTCTGATGGTGTGCTTGGGATAGGCAGAGGTACAGGGGATTGGGTCTGGGTGGAGGAAGTTGGAGGGGGAGGCTAGACACAGGGACAATGGCTGCCATCTGTGCTGAGGCCAGAGATTGCAGGGTTCGATGAAGGGCAGCCTGACCAGAATGAATGCCCTCCAGGTATGCATTAGTTTGGTGCACTTCCCTTTCTACACCCTGGATGGCATTCAAAATGGTAGACTGCCCAACAGTGAGGGACCTGAGGAGGTCAATGGCCTCCTCACTGAGGGCAGCAGGGGTGACTAGGGCAGGGCCTGAGGTGCCTGGGGCAAAGGAGATGCCCAGCTTCCTGGGTGAGCGGGCACGGGGCAAACGCTGAGGGGCTGCTGGGAGGGCGGTGCTGGTGCGGGGGGTGGCGGCTGTACCTGTCTTTGCGGGGGCAGAGATGTTGCCGCCACCACAAGGGAGCTCCCATCAGAGGACGACTCCGATCCACTAATGTCCGCTCGTGTCCCCGCCGTGGAGCTCCCCTCGCCCTCCGTCCCACTGGCGTTCTCAGAGTCGGTTGTGTGGCCCTCCATGGCCATGTGGGATGCAGCTCCCTCGTGCTCCGGTGCCACTGCTCCTCCGCCTGATGATGCTAATGCACACATGAACAGGAAGACCACGTTGGGAGGCCATCCCCAGCTGAGCTTCCGCCGTCTTCCTGCTCCAGCGGCGAATGTTCTCCCATCTCTTCCAGCAGTGGGTGCCCCGTCTGTGGTGGACCCCCAGGGTCCGGACGTCCTTGGCGATGGCAAGCCAAATATCCGTCTTCTGGTGGGCGCTGACCTATATGAAATGTACAGGGGGAGAAGAAAAGTAATTACCTTCTGCACCATCCCTACCCTTGCCATGTGGCACATGCACTCACCGTCGTTTCAAGCATGCCTCAATCTCTCCCCCCCCCCATCTTTCATCCACCACACTCAACACAGGCATAGCCCATACAGCATGCTCCCAGTGTATTTACCTGTTTGTCTGGAGGACCGTAGAGTAGCGCGTACTGGAGGAGGACCCCATCCACAAGCTTCTCCAACTCCTCCGATGTGAAGGCAGGGGCCCTTTCCCCAGTCGCATAAGCCATTGTCCCTTCCAGACCGAGGTCACAGCAGCACTTGCAGTGTAGGTCCTCTCCTGTCGAAGATCAGGTATCGAGTGAATTAACAGAGAGAAAATGGCGGTCACGTCCGCGGCGGTGCGTACCGCGACCGCCGGCGCACATCGTCATTGGCTCCTGAGACCCATAGGGTCCAATGTTAACCAATGCAGCATTGCGCCGCGGTCTTCGACCGCCTACCGCCACGGTATACAACGCCAGTGCAGTTACCTCACATCCCATTGTCACACTTTACAGGTCAGTCAGCCGCCATTTCAGGGGCCCACATGCCTTACTTTTTGTACTGCGTCACACATACCTAGGCCTTGCATCCACACTCATACAAGCCATTCGATGGGTTAAGATCCGTGTTTTTTTAAAGCTGGGGTTACGTACCTCTGGGATGTTTGACTCTGTGGTCGCAGTTGTCCTTCATAGGCACCGTCCGCTGGGACATGTGAGGAGATGGCGGCATCCTCCGGTGTACAGACCGCTGGTGGACCTGTCGACAATGGAGGAGAGACATCTCATCCTGACATACAGGCTTGACCGTGCCACTATTCTGGAACTGTGTGCCCAGCTGGAGCCAGACCTGATGTCACCCATCCGCCATCCCACAGGAATCCCCCCTCAAGTGCAGGTGCTGTCAGTACTCCATTTCCTAGCAAGTGGGTCATTTCAAACAACAGTGGCCATAGCATCAGGGTGGTCCCAGCCTATGTTTTCCAACGTGTTGTCCAGAGTGTTGTCTGCCCTGCTGAAACACATGCGGAGCTACATCGTTTTCCCTGAGGTGGAGGATTTGGCTACAGTGAAAGGTGACTTCTATGCCCTTGGACATATCCCCAACATCATAGGTGCCATTGATGGGACCCATGTGGCTTTGGCCCCCACCCACAGGAGTGAACAGGTGTACAGAAACCGGAAGAATTATCATTCCATGAATGTCCAGATGGTATGTTTGGCAGACCAGTACATCTCCCATGTGAATTCCATGTTCCCTGGCTCAGTGCATGGAGCCTACATCCTGCGGAATAGCAGCATCCCTTATGTGATGGGTCAGCTCCAGAGGCACCGTGTGTAGCTAATTGGTGACTCTGGTTACCCCAACCTGTCATGGCTACTGACCCCAGTGAGGAATCCCAGGACTAGGGCAGAGGTACGCCACAATGAGGCCCATGGGCGAACTAGGAGGGTGATTGAGCGGACCTTCGGCCTCCTGAAGGCCAGGTTCAGGTGCCTCCATATGACAGGTGGATCCCTATTCTACTCACCAAAGAAGGTGTGCCAGATCATCGTGGCCTGCTGTATGCTGCACAACCAGGCTTTGCGTCGCCAGGTGCCTTTTCTGCAGGAGGATGGTCCAGATGGTGGTGTTGTAGCAGCTGTGGAGCCTGTGGAGAGTGAAGAGGAGGAAGACGAAGAAGACAACATAGACAACAGGAACACGGTGATACTGCAATATTTCCAATGAACAGAGGTAAGAATACAAACCGGCCTACTACATGTACTTAAACACTACTACCTCTGTACTGTCTGTCCTTTTCACCCAGTGTATGGTAACTGAGTTGTCACTTTCCCTTACGATTTCAGAGATCTGGGTGCCACAGTGTGACATCTCCTTGTTTCCCCCATGGACTACAGCTGTGTGACATTGGTATGTTGGCATCACAATGTAAATAAGCATTTTGGCACTGTAATTACAGATAAATATATTCACATTCACAGACAGACTCCTGATTGTTTTTGCAAAACGGTGTTTATTAAGGTGCAAAATATTGGATGGGGGTTGTAAATAGGTGAGGGGTGATGGTGGAGGAATGTTCATGGCAGAGTCCAGTCTATTAGTCTCACAGGTGCATTGTCCAAATGGGTCTGGGAAGTGGAGCTGGGGCAGTTTAAGGATGGACAGGGTGACAAAGTGGGACAGGGGGATGACTATCAGGGTGGTATCCTTTCTTGGCGGGGGTCTTGGCATCTTACTCTGTCCTCTTCCTGGATCTCTGGGACCGCTTGCGGTGTGGTTCTCCTTCTGCAGGGGGTGGGGTGCTGGTGGCCTGTTGGTCCTGTGGCGGTGCCTCCTGTCCACTAGCGCCGGCGGAGATGGTGGGCAGTTCTTGGTCCATGCTAGGGTCAGGTGCCCTTTGTGGTGCCACAGTGTCCCTCAAAGTGGTCACTACCAGATTCAGCACCCCTAAGATGGTGCCCAGGGCGGAGCTGATGGTTCTGAGTTCCTCCCTGAAGCCCAAATACTGTTCCTCCTGCATGCGCTGGGTCTCCTGAAACTTGGCCAGTACCGTAGCCATCGTCTCCTGGGAGTGGTGGTATGCTCCCATGATGGAGGAGAGGGCCTCGTGGAGAGTGGGTTCCCTGGGCCTGGGCCTGTCCCCACCCTGTCGCACAGCAGCCCTCCCAGTTCCCCTGTTTCCCTGGGCCTCTGTCCCCTGGACCGTGTGCCCACTGCCACTGCCACTGCCCCCAGGTCCCTGTTGTTGTTGGGGTGGTGGGTTAACCTGGGTGCCCTGTAGTGGTGAATACACCGCTGCTTGACGTGTCCTGGAGACAGAGGTGTGGGCCCGCTGGGTGGGTGCTGTGCTGGGGTTTCCAGAGGGGGGTAGGTCTGGAGTGGCCTCTGGCTATGTGAGGGGAACCGACTGTCCCGAGGTCCCCGATGGGCCGGGCTGGTCATCTAGATCCAGGTCGACAGAGCTGCTGTCATCACTGTGGGCCTCTTCTGGGGGGGGTGGACATTTGTGGACCCTCCTGTGTGGTGACGTTGCGTAGGGGTCCTGCAGGGGTATAAAAGCATGATTATTGCATCTGTGTGTGGAATGGTGTGCAATGGGTGGGTGCCCGTGTCCCCCAGTGCTTGCATTCCTGTGTGGGGGCTTTTGTGTTGGTGGTTTGGGGGGGGTATGGGTATGTGCAGTGGGCATGCTTTGGTGATGGGTGTCCATGCTTTGTGATCGCATGCAGGGCTTGGTGTTGGGATGGGTGGGTTGTGATGGTGGGACATTTGCAAGCAGTAGGAGTGATAGGGGTGAGGCTGAGGGTGGGGGTATGTGTTGGCATGCAGGGGGGGTAGGGGGGATGAAGTAGTGAAGATGTGACTTACCAGAGTCCATTCCTCCAGATACTCCGCCGAGGCCCTCAGGATGCAGGATCGCCAAGACCTGCTCCTCCCATGTCGTAAATTCTGGGGGAGGAGGTGGGGGTCCGCCGCCAGTCTTCTGCACTGCAATCCGGTGTCTGGATACCACGGAACGCACCTTCCCCCGTAGGTCATTCCACCTCTTCCTGATGTCATCCCGATTTCTTGGGTGCTGTCCCACTGCGTTGACCCTGTCGACTATTCTGCTCCATAGCTCCATCTTCCTTGCAATGGACGTCTGCTGCACCTGTGCTCCGAATAGCTGTGGCTCTACCCGGATGATTTCCTCCACCATGACCCTGAGTTCCTCCTCCGAAAACCTGGGGTGTCTTTGCGGTGCCATGGGGTGGTGTAGGTGATGTGTGGGGTGGAATGTGTGGTGATAAGTGTGGTGATGTGTATTGGTGTGTTGTGTGAAGTGCGTGGTATTTGTGTGGGTGATGGTAATATGTGCGTCTGGGTGCTCGATTCTTCTATATGGTCTCTCTCTCTGTGCGTCGTCATGATTTTTTTGTGGTTGGGGTTTGTGGGTGATGTGGGTGTGCGTTTTATATTGTATTGGGTGTGTGGGAGTGGTGTTTGTATGTGTATCAGGTGTGTGTATTTGGATTTGTCCAATGTGGCTGTGTTTGGAGGAGTGTGTGTATTTTGAGCGCGGCGGTGTGTACCGCTAATGGGATACCGCGGTTGAAAGACCGCCACGTGGATTTGTGTGCCGTGATAGTATGGGCGTATTTCTGTTGGCATGACGGTGTCGGTTTGGTTATCGACAGTTTATCGCTGGCCTTTGGTGTGGCGGACTTCTGTGGGTGTCTGTATTTTGGCGGTTTCCGAGTTGTGGGTCATAATGACTGTGGCGGGAAGCACTGTGAGGCTAGTGAAGGGGCAGGAGCCCTTTAAAAACACTTTCGCGCTCCCGCCGTCGCGGGAAGCGCTGTGAGGCCAGTGGAGGGGCAGGAGCCCTTTAAATCGTCTTCGCGCTCCCGCCGTCGCGGGAAGCGCTGTGAGGCCAGTGGAGGGGCAGGAGCCCTTTAAAAACACTTTCGCGCTCCCGCCGTCGCGGGAAGCGCTGTGAGGCCAGTGGAGGGGCAGGAGCCCTTTAAATCGTCTTCGCGCTCCCGCCGTCGCGGGAAGCGCTGTGAGGCCAGTGGAGGGGCAGGAGCCCTTTAAAAACACTTTCGCACTCCCGCCGTCGCGGGAAGCGCTGTGAGGCCAGTGGAGGGGCAGGTGCCCTTTAAATCGTCTTCGCGCTCCCGCCGTCGCGGGAAGCGCTGTGAGGCCAGTGGAGGGGCAGGAGCCCTTTAAAAACACTTTCGCGCTCCCGCCGTCGCGGGAAGCGCTGTGAGGCCAGTGGAGGGGCAGGAGCCCTTTAAAAACACTTTTAAAACACTTTCGCGCTCCCGCCGTCGCGGGAAGCGCTGTGAGGCCAGTGGAGGGGCAGGAGCCCTTTAAATCGTCTTCGCGCTCCCGCCGTCGCCAGAAGCGCTGTGAGGCCAGTGGATGGGCAGGAGCCCTTTAAAAACACTTTCGCGCTCCCGCCGTCGCGGGAAGCGCTGTGAGGCCAGTGGAGGGGCAGGAGCCCTTTAAAAACACTTTCGCGCTCCCGCCGTCGCGTGAAGCGCTGTGAGGCCAGTGGAGGGGCAGGAGCCCTTTAAATCGTCTTCGCGCTCCCGCCGTCGCGGGAAGCGCTGTGAGGCCAGTGGAGGGGCAGGAGCCTTTTAAAAACACTTTCGCGCTCCCGCCGTCACGGGAAGCGCTGTGAGGCCAGTGAAGGGGCAGGAGCCCTTTAAAAACACTTTTGCGCTCCCGCCGTCGCGGGAAGCGATGTGAGGCCAGTAGAGGGGCAGGAGCCCTTTAAATCGTCTTCGCGCTCACGCCGTCGCGGGAAGCGCTGTGAGGCCAGTGGAGGGGCAGGAGCCCTTTAAAAACACTTTTGCGCTCCCGCCGTCGCGGGAAGCGCTGTGAGGCCAGTGGAGGGGCAGGAGCCCTTTAAATCGTCTTCGCGCTCCCGCCGTCGCTGGAAGCGCTGTGAGGCCAGTGGAGGGGCAGGAGCCCTTTAAAAACACTTTCGCGCTCCCGCCGTCGCGGGAAGCGCTGTGAGGCCAGTGGAGGGGCAGGAGCCCTTTAAAAACACTTTTAAAACACTTTCTCGCTCCCGCCGTCGCGGGAAGCGCTGTGAGGCCAGTGGAGGGGCAGGAGCCCTTTAAATCGTCTTCGCGCTCCCGCCGTCGCGGGAAGCGCTGTGAGGCCAGTGGAGGGGCAGGAGCCCTTTAAAAACACTTTCACGCTCCCGCCGTCGCGGGAAGCGCTGTGAGGCCAGTGGAGGGGCAGGAGCCCTTTAAATCGTCTTCGCGCTCCCGCCGTCGCGGGAAGCGCTGTGAGGCCAGTGGAGGGGCAGGAGCCTTTTAAAAACACTTTCGCGCTCCCGCCGTCGCGGGAAGCGCTGTGAGGCCAGTGGAGGGGCAGGAGCCCTTTAAATCGTCTTCGCGCTCCCGCCGTCGCGGGAAGCGCTGTGAGGCCAGTGGAGGGGCAGGAGCCCTTTAAAAACACTTTCGCGCTCCCGCCGTCGCGGGAAGCGCTGTGAGGCCAGTGGAGGGGCAGGAGCCCTTTAAAAACACTTTCGCGCTCCCGCCGCGCAGGACGCGCCCGGGCAAAGCCCGGGCCAAGGGCGGGCCCAGCCTGCGCCCGCCAGCGGCCGACAGAGGCTGGGCTGGGCCACCATCCTGACATCTATCACCCAAGAAGGCCATATTGGACTTAGTCCCATTTGCTATTGTCAACTCTGTGTCCCCAGTCAGCTGCTCCACTAAATCTGACACCTTATCGTTCAACCTTGCACCTACACCAACACCAGATGGTCAAAAGGAAAGCAATAGAGGCAGGGGCCGGGGTAGTGCTAAAAGCCAAGCGAAAAAGGCATAAGCATGCAGCTAGCAACTGCGTCATGGATAGAATCGACTCTATCCTGGGCGAATGCAATGGAATACTAACTAGCCCCCAGGGAAACATTTCTATTGAAACTGGGGGGAGGGCCCCTTCAATTAACAGGAAGGACGGTCCCACGAAAATCGCTGAGATTTTTGTGAAACGTGGGCAACAAGTCAGTGACACTACAGGGGTGGGCGAAAGTAGGAATGTTATAACCCATACCACCCCCTCTCCTGCAGAAGACCCACCACTTGCCACCAATGATTCCATCCAGCTCAGTAACCGTTTCAATCCCTTAACCAACATCCCTGAATCACACGACGACACCAACCCAGACACCCTGGCAGATGGGCCAGCAGCAACCAATGTGCACTTTCCTCTTGTAACCCCACAGCATATTGAATGCATACATGTTCTAAGGAAGGAAGTCACAGAACTCAAGCATATGGTTAACTCCCTACTTGCAATAGTAAAACAGCTAACCCACGCAAATAACACGACCACCACTAACCTTGCCCAAAACCCAACCCTATCAGGCATCACAACAAACCCGCCCAACTCCTCAGCTTCTAGCTACGTCGGTCCTCACCCCATCGGAGAAAAGACCACAAACTCTTACCAGACACCCTCTTTCTACAATTCAGGCATAGGAAACCCACTAGACATCTATCATAAAACCCCCAAACCCATGAGCAACACTGCCTCAAAATACTCTGCACAACCTGCCACTGATCAGTCCCATTTAGGTAATATAGTTCTAATGGTTAACGTTCCCAAGTTAACCACAATGACACGCAAGGAAGGGGCAGACTCTATCAAAAACAAGGCAATCCATTAGATTCGCCATGTTAGAGGCTGCCGATCCATAATACGCGAGGACTTAATTAATATAGTACTATGGCCAGACCCGGGTACTCACTTTGATATCCTGAAACTGACACTCAAGAACAGGACCATGGTGAACAATTTGGTGGCCCTAGAGGCAAGAACAAGCCCACCAGCACACTCACGCATCCAGTTTAAACACCCCAGGCCACCCATGCTCCACGAGGAGTGCTCGAGTTACCACCCAGCAGAAAACCTATCCTCTCTTGGTAAATATGATTGACTCACAGCCTCCCCTAAATTCTGCGCAGGCAAACCTTGCAACCTTCTAACATCTACCACCCCCAGATCCTCCTTTCACCCCACCGCTGTCTGTCCTTGTACTTTCTCCTCCACCCATGACACCGAGACCACTTTCGGTCCACTGAACAATCATGACAACGACGCTCCTTCCATCTTGCAGGCACATTGCCCACCAAACCAAGTGCTGCTGCCTAGGCCTGCAAGCACTTCCTGGACCAGGACCAGGCCAGTTCCATCAGAGGAACATCACCAACCACCGCAAGCCTCACGGGCAAACATTGGTATCAACCCATCTCTGCTCACTCAACCACATCTGCCAGACCAACCCCCGACAGCCAACCTTACAATCCCCAGGCATTTAGAAAGGATAACTCAGCCACAATCTGGGGTGTGACTTGTTTCATGGAACGTGGCAGGTCTGAAATCTATTCTTCCCCTCCCATCCTTTTCCTCCTTTATTGACGAACATGACATATGCCTCCTCCAGGAAACATGGTCACTCGATCCACTTTTCCGAACAGGCTACACAAATTTCCACATCCCCGCTGTGGCCAGTACGAGAGGCAGGCCCTCAGGGGGCCTGACAATCTGGATCAAAACATCACTTAGCTGCCACATATCACAGCTACCTACCGTCTCTCCTGACCTGTTAGGCCTTCGTCTATCCTTTGGGACTGACTCTGTGGTGAACATCTTTAATATCTACACTCGAGGGGTCAGGGGGGGTCAAGTCTCCAAAACCCTTTGCGCCCTCGTAGCCCTTTTACAAACTTATCCCCGCCATCACAAAACCATTGTGGCTGGGGACTTCAACGTCACATTCGAACCCCTTGACTGGGATGATCTCAGGTCCAACAGCGAGGAAGATCAAGCCTGGTCTATCCCCGCCCTGTCAATCCCACCCATCAAGAGATGGACGTCGGTCGCTATTCAGGTCAAATCACTGACCATGGAGTTTGGGCTCAGGGCGCTAAATGGCAGAACCAATTCAGACACCAATGGTAGTCACACGTACAACAAAACCAACCACACCGGCAGAATCGATTATTGCCTATTCGATATAAGATTATGGCCTCTAGTTATCGATATGACGATCATCGAAAGGACTGAAAGTGATCACAACCCTCTCTCTGTCCACATATTAGCCCTAGGTAACCTCCCAGCCACGTCTAACTCCGCAGCAGTAGCACCCGAGGGTATTAGCCTGGCCAACAATAAAAGACACTTAAAATGGGACAAGATCGTGGCTCGGCCCGCACTCATCAACGCTGCCAATAACACCCTCAAATCCACACTAATGGACCTAGAGGCAGGTTCTGCAACTCCCCACCAGGAAATAAGCTCAATCCACACCTCCTGCTTTAGGGATATCGCAGCTCACTTCTCAGTACCCCCTGCCCACGACGATAAACGACCCAAAGGCAGGCACCGCTGGTTCAACAAAACGTGTCGGTCCCTAAACAAGGGCCTAGTTCAAGCCATTAAATCCAAGGACCCCACCGCCATCCGCGTAGCTAGGAAGTCCTATAAATCTGCAATACGCATAGCCAAGCGTGATCAAGATATCAAATGGTGGACAGCACTCAGCGACGCTGTGCGCGAGAGGAATTATAGTCTGTTCTGGTCCTTGGCAGCGCGAGGCCCAGAACCTAGTGGTTTGGTCATTACAACCAACATTGCCCCAAGAGACTGGATAGTTCACTTTAGTAGTCTGTACTCCCCTGATCATGATAGCCCCACCTCTGTTTGTACGGGCCCCCTCCTAATTCACTCATTAGCACCCACCACCGCAGCACCCCTGCTGTTCCATCAAAGTGATATAACCTACTCTCTAAGCACTTTAAAATGCGGCAGGGCCCCTGGATCAGACTGCGTCCCAGCAGACCTATTCTCAACAGACCTAGCATCCTGGTCAAGATACCTCACCATTCTAGCTAACGCAATAGCATCTGGGGCGCCAATTCCCGACTCTTGGAAAGCGGCTATTGTTATTCCAATCTTTAAAAAGGGCGACAGATCTCTTCCCTGTAACTATAGACCTATTAGTCTAATTGACTGTGTCCAAAAAGTCTTCTGCCACTGCCTCCTAGGAAAGATCGAAGAATGGATGACTGACCACGATATCCTTAGCCCCCTCCAAGCCGGTTTCCGAAAGAAGATTTCCACCACCGATCAAGCCCTCAGATTCCTATTATTATATTGGAAAACAGTGTTCATTGGTAAAGGCAGCCTCTATGTAGCTTTTGTGGACCTCAAATCTGCTTTTGACCTAGTACCTCGCAACAAACTTTGGGTCACTCTCTCTCGGATGGGAATCCCGGAGCACATCCTTGCCATTTTGATACGACTCCACGAGGGCAACTACGCACAAGTCAGGTGGGGCAACAAGGGCCAACTAACTGATAGAATCCACGTTTCCCAGGGTGTGCGGCAAGGTTGCGTACTTGCCCCGACCCTCTTTTCCCTGTATATCAATGAAATTGTCCCCTCCCTCCTCAGACTGCAGGCTGACGCACCTTCACTTGGCACACAAAAAATCCCAGTCTTACTTTTTGCCGATGACACTCTTTTGATATCCAAGACCCCCAGTGGTCTAAGGAAACTCCTTGCGTGCTTCGAGCATTTCTGCTCATCACAGGGACTCGAAATAAACGCCTCGAAAACAAAACTAATGACCCTTAATCCCCACAGATCTTTCAAAGGGAAGTTTACTTTAGAGGGCTCCTCACTTGAGAAGGTGGGCATTTTCAGCTACCTGGGCATAACACTCACTGACAACATGTCCTGGAAGCCACACATAGGAAAACAAGCCCTTAAATTAAGACAAACAACTGGGGCTCTGCTAAAAAACTTCCACCTCTCACACACAAAACCAATTCGCCCAGCATTACAGTTATACGAAGCCCAGGCCGTTTCCTCAGCGCTTTACGGGGCTGAACTTTGGGGCTATACCAAAACCCAAGACCTAACCACCGCTGAAAACAACTTCCTAAGAAACCTTGTATCCCTTCCGCTAAGCACCCCACTGTTCCCTCTTTTCAAGGATCTCGGCATCAAACGCATTGGTCACAAAGCCCGCCTGCGACCTCTGCTGTACTGGCGGCGTCTCTGGACCACTCCGGAGCTCGACATCTTCACTGAAGCTCTACAGGTCATCCTAAAAGCCGACCATCTTCACAGAATCCCCTGGCTACGATGCATCAAGGATTTACTATACTCACTCGGGCTCGATGATCTCTGGAACTCACCAGCCACGTCAGTCTTTCCCTCGAAAAGCAAACTAAATAAACTATACTGGCAAATGGCCAACTACGAAGACACAAGGGCTGCACTCCACACTGCATTATCTTGTGACTTTGCCAACCTAAAAGAGTCATGCAAGTACGAAGCTTTTTGGGACCTAATCACGGCCCCAAGGGAAAGGAAACTGTACTTCCAGCTCCGCATTGGAACACTCCCATTAAGACTTTTCACCAGCAGCTGGTCACACAATGAATCTACCGCATGCCCAGCTTGCAAAGCCCCCGTCGAGAATCTCCCTCACCTCCTTTTTGCATGCCCCGCGTATACCGCCCCCCGTAGGAAATGGCTGGCCCCGGCATGCAGACTACTGGGAGTACGCTGCTCTGCGCTAGCCCTGCGAATCCTCAGATCAGACACCAGGCCAACGCTAGTGATCGCCATCGCCAAATTCCTCGGAGCTAGTTGGCTTGTCAGAGGGAAAACTCTTCTGGACAAAGACTCCAAATAAGACTGTCCCAACATCCTGCGCAGCGCAGCGCATTTCATTTTATTTCATTTTATTCCATTTTTATTTCACTTTTTCCATTTTATCTTATCTTTTACTCCCTTTTATCATTATATTTACCTGTAATTTTATTATGTGTATTTATTTGTATTTATTACTGCTCGCGCTTTTTTGGCTCTTGTAGCCGCAATAAAGCTTCTTTGAATTGAATTGAATTGACTGTGGCGGTTTACCGCGGCCGCGGCGGTGTGTTGGCGGTCTTCTGCACGGCGGTAAGCGGCTTTTACCGCCAATGTTGTAATGACCACCAAAATCTTTAATGCCCCTGGGACCTGGCCCACCAGGGGTTCTATGAAAAAAAACGAAACAAATACAAGAGCAACCCAGAATGTCCATGTGAAGCTCAGTATAACTATCACAAAAAACATGTCCATGTGAAACTCATTTTCAATTGGTTTAAATATTATAGCTGAAAAATCCTGCTACTTGTTTACTCATACAACATTTCTTAAATGAAGACAAAAGTCATCTATGTAGAATCTTTCAAAAGAGCTACACTAAATCCAGTACCAACACATGTGTAAAAACCATGTTTTTAATGGTTTGAAACCTGCATTAACATATAATGGTGAATCATTTCTATAATCATACTTTAAGAAAATAAACAAAAGATGATAGTTAAAAAAGTGATCCCCAAGTGAGAAAGAGACCACACCCTAAAGCAATAAAGAAATTGCTTGTAATTCTGTGATCCTTTGAGTATCTCACAAAGACAACCTCTTATTAAGTTATAAAGTATGCTTGTCAATACATTGGTTGATAATACAAAACATAATAGAAGAGGTCTTGCCTAATTAACATGTCAATGACATTGCGCCCCTTAAGCTGGATACTAGGGTCTCATCAGGACAAAAATGACCTACGGACAAGTCAAAAAAGCCATCAGTAATGAGTGTTCTATGATGTAAAGAAACAAAACAGAAAAGGGGTATCTGAAATAATATACGTACTGGCGATAGGAGCAATTGGGAATTGTAAAGGCCTCAGCTGAATGTAGAATATTGGTATCTGGAAAAAAGGGGCTGAATTCTGTGAGTAGACTAATTGTGCTTTTGTAACCTAAAAAAGACAAAGTATTCATGAGCCTAATGGAAAATAAACAAATGAAGGTTTAAGAGGAAATAATTATCTTTTTTACCTTGATATAGGAGCTGGGTAGACTGGCAGCATCGTCCCACAGTGTGGAACATTGTATGTACTTAATTATCAGTCTAGATACAAGAGAAAGTCAGATCTGACTCTCCCTCCATAAATAGCCTATGAAAAAAGGGCAACCTTCACGCTCGCCCGAGGGCAAAAAGCAATTAGAAACAACTGTGGAAAATATATTCAGCTTTGGGGTCATTTGGAATAAGTAATGTTGGCAATAATGCTGAGAAAGTCAGCTGTGAATTGGACCTTGAAGGGAACGGACATATAAGTGAAGTGAACATATTCTGTTGAATTTAAATGCTAATGGAAATTAAAAAAAATAATTGCTTGGTCGAATGAGGAATCAAACCTGGCACCTTGGCCTTAATTGGTAACGAAATACCCACACAGCCACAAGGGAGATGTTCAGAGTGGCTTCCCAATAGATAGTTAAGGGTCAAATAGGCAAAGGAGCTGCTTTACCACTAAAGCGGGAGAGCTACAAAAATCATTGGAGTACAGGAACTACCAGTGGATTATGTTGAATTTAAATGCTTGGTGGAAATGAAAAAGAGAGAAGTACTAGGTCGGACTGGGATGGAACCTAGCACCTTGGCCTTCATAGATAACATAATTGCCACACAGCCACCGGAGAGGCGATTGGAGCGGCTTCTCAATAGATAGTAAAACATCAAATAGGCGTAAGAGTTGCCTTACCACTAATTCAGGAGAATTACAAACATCGGTGGAGTATAGGAACTAGCAGTGGATTCTGTTCACTCAAACTGGTATTCTCAGCCAATATGATATGTACTGCAAAAGAGGGATTTTGTGTTGCCCAGAAAACAGACCATATTAGAACATTTAAGAGAACAAAATGTTACTAATGAAAAGATAAATATGAGTTTAACCCCTCGGGTGCCTTGGAAGAGCTGGGCTCGCCCTTGGCCACGATTACCATGTGCCGAGGACTAGCCCAGCTCGTCCTGCACCTGGCCCACACCCTCCATTGGGGATGGAAGGGGAATCGCTTCCCCTTCCACCCCGACCCCCCCGGCAATCTGATGACGTCAGCGTGCTCACAGCTCGCTGATGTCATCAAATGCTGCCAGGGACGCGCTGGAAGTCTAGCAGGTGAGTCCTTCTCCTGGGGGGTGTTTGGAGGGGGGAAAACAGACACAGGGGGAAAGGTAAGAGTTTTTCCTTTCCCCCTGTGTCTGTTTTGAGTGGATTCCTGCTCTATGATAGTGGGCGAGGCCCACGATCCTGGAGCAGGAATCTACCCACTAGACACCAGGGTCTGTTTTAGGCTTATTTTGGGGAGCGAACCCTTGAACAAGGGTCGCTCCCTGGGGGGCATAAGCGTGTCCGTGTTTTAGCCTCGGCCATTTTTTCGACTGATCTGCCCTCGGTGGAATCGAAACCCACTAGACACCAGGGATTACTTTTAGAGAACAATAAATGCATGTTAAGTATTATTACTTACATGATACAAAACAATTAACAAATCTCCGTACTTGCTGTGTACCTATACACATATTGTTATATATATATATATATATATATATATATATATATATATATATATATATATATCAATTGTATTACGAAGATATGTAATCCTGGGCTCTTTAATTTATATTCCAAACTCAAATGGCATCCAGTGCATGAGATTATATGTTTTACTGGCATTCTGAAGAGGCGCTGTCCAAAAACAACAAATCAAATCACACTTATAAATGTGAAAATACAATTTAGGCTTAATTGTAACTTTTTGGCCAAAGACATGCATATTTTCAATCATAAAGGGATAATTAAGCTTAGAAATGACACAAAATGGCACCTTTTTTAACAGTTACATTTTAAATGTGAAATTTTTACTAAAAATGTAATGACACTAGGGGTGTATTTTAAAGAGATAATTGATTAGTGTCGATTTTTTTTGATTCACACTGGTGTGTTTTACCAAGTGTCCAATGATAGAAGGATTTCTATCAGCACATTGGAGAGCTTGCACCCAAGTGTAAGACGTAAATGAAATTCTGGAAAAGCACAGCAATAGGAGTGGGCAAACGTGCTTATTTTTTCCCCAGTAGATGTTGTTTTTACAAACATTATGTGAGCCACTCTTGGCGATACTTTGCATAGTAACTGAACGTGACATTGAATAGATAGGGCTTGTTGTGGTATATAATTGGCTATCGCGTTCCCTTGGCCTTCGGTCTAGCTCCTCCCCTCCACCCCTGTAGCCCCCCCATTGCCTGGTTCTATCCTGTCCCGCTTGTCAGGTACCTCAGGCACCAGGAGGTATGGAAGCAATGTTTTAAAGCCTGTGCCCTCCTGAGGGAATCCTAAGTGGGCCGGTCAAGGCAAAGGAGCACCAGAAGGTGTGTGGCTGCAACCTCAGACACATTAGTTCATTGTCACTGGCTACTACTGTTATGCCCTGCAGTTTGTGACTTTAATGTGTTTCTATGAAGAACCAATTACTCCTGCCGCATAAGTAATTGTACAAAACATGTATACTAGTGACAAATCTGTTGAGATTTATTATGCTTTACCGATTCCATTGCTCAAACATATTTTTGCATTAGTAACATGAAACTCAATACAAATTGGTTAAAATACATTTTAAAATAACTGAACGTGAGATAGGGCCTTGTGTACCAAAGTCATGCCAGATACATGCTCAACATATTTTCATTTCACTTCATAAAGTCATGCGGTGAACAATGCTAATACAAGGTAAATAGTTTCATCTGTGCCTGCTAAGCATTTTCTGCTCAAGAAAGCCTCCCTACACCAAATGCTATGGGAAAGCATAAGCAGATTGAAAAAATATGCAAATTCGTTTTCTCCAAGTTAGGAAGAGATGAGCATCCAAAGTTCCATGTTATTTGGAGCATCACACTCAAGTGCAGCAGTTCAAAATGAATTGAAGAGTTCCATCTGGACTGGACCTAAGAGTCCAATGGGTATTGTGTTATGGGTAGAAGGAGCACGGTTTAGCCTCAAAATAGCAATGATACTCCTTAACAATCTTGGTGATAGCAGTCAGAGCATGCCCAGGGCTTGTAGCCTGAGCTGAGAACGAGCTTGATCTGATGCTAGCATTCTTGGGCATTTTGGGAATTCCACAGCCTATGGCCAGATAAATAGGACGTGGAAGATGGTTGCAGATCATGGGCAACAAAATGGCTCTTCTTCGGTCTGGGGGCAATGGAAACACGCGCTAAAAAACATAGACCCAGTGGAGAGTAATGAGACTGCACAGTGGGAAATTATCATCTGTGACCCACTTATGACATACTGTGCTAACAGACCTCCCCTCAAGGGAACAGTAAAAATGCCACTGAACGGCAGTCACCCGATAACTAGCAAAACGGCACCTATGCAAGACTATGCAGGAGCAAACTTTGGGTGTCCTTGTAATCTACTAGTTAAAACTGCACTTCAGTTGATAGCTGCTTAGAAACAAAGGATGGAATACAGGATTGGGAGGCTCAAACATAAGAGTTCTTGATATGGCACTGGGGGGCTCCGGATCAAGAGTGTATGATGTAAGGAAGAAGTAGGGAAGTTCCTGAGTAAAATCAGATGTTTTTCACCAAAGGGTTAGTGAATGATTGGAATGTCATTCAGCATAAGCGATGGAAACCAGTGGTGAACAATAAATTCAGTGCAAAAATGCATGGCAGATACATATCTAAACAATAACTTTAAGTGCCTATGGGAAAGGCTAGTGACCACATAGAGAACCAGAGTCGAGAATAAGATTAGACCACATGAGGTTTGTGTTTGTTCTAAATTTTTATGTTATGTTTCTTTAAGAGCTCAATTTCCCTGAAAATATTGAGAAGCAGACAAAGACGTCCGGAATGTTTGCCTATTGACGCCTTGATCTGCAGGATTCCAGCCTCATTGTCCACTTTTTTTCTAAGAGACCTCAGCCTCTTTGCACAATGTTGTTCTGCTATCCTCCAACATTTTTACCATCTCTGATTCTCCACGACTCAGGCCTCATTACTTACACTGGGCTTGAAGAATGATAGCCTCATTGTCTACTCTGGGCCTACAGCAGGGTTCTTCAAAGTGGGAGGCGGCCCCACCTAGGGGGGGTCTCAAGTGATCCCCGGGGGTGGCTGGCGCCAGGCTCTGGCCAAGAAAAACATTATGATAAAAATAGGGCTTTGTTTTAAGCTGAAAAAATGAGCAGCACGAAACAGATTTGTAAAGGGCCTTCACTAACATGTTTTGCCATTTATATCCAAGCAGGGAGTATGTGTCAAAAGAGAAGGGACTCCAAATACTCTTTAGAACCCCCACCCTCATTTCTATAAATCATGCTGTGGATACTTGTACAGGTTAGTAAGTCCTGCCTGACCCGAATAGTATGTTTGGCATCATGTATTTGAATGCATTTTTAAAACAGTAACAGAACTTAATTGCAATGTTTAAATATGTGTATACATATTTAAATAGAATAATTGTGAAAAATTTGGGGGGGTCTCAATTATTTTTTTTCCACTGGGGGGACGCTGCATCAAAACATTTGAAGACCACTGATCAACAGGCATTCAGGTTTTTTTACACACTCTGGCCGAGTTTTACTATGATTTTGCATCAGGTCTGCAACACTTTTGTGATGCAGTCCCAAGCAAAAGCCATTTTGCCACTTATTAAGCCACACAAATTTGATTTGCATGCTTTTGCATGGTTTAGTTAATACAGAGTGATGCAAGGCAACGTTGTGTTATGTTACTTTGCATTGGGTAGGGATTGCATGGCTGGAGCATGGGCATTCTATTTCATCCACCCATGAATTTTGGTGTAAACTCAGATTTACAAAGACTTGTAACCTGGGTTTGCACCACAAATGGCGTGCTGATACTACAGAGGTATAACAGGGACAAATGTCTTAATTTCTCTTCATTACTTCCTGTTTCCATGTGTGCTGCATTCTGCAGCACTCATAGACAAATATGCCTCCAAGGACAGGTTTTGTGCAGGGAGATAGTTCTTCCTGCATAAAAACAATCCTGTCTGCACCCTTGCAGCATGGCCTAAGGGCACTTGAGTTGGTGCCAGGCAGCACAACGTGCGCCAGCTCTCAGAGAGAGCAGAAATGTGCCATGTTTTAGAAGAAACATTGCATTTCTGCTCTATCTCTTCCACACAACGCAATGCAGTAAGTTGCCTTGCTGTGTTGCATGAAATATTATTAAATCTGCCCCTCTGAGTCTGCAGTCATCCAGCTTCACATCACATTCTGGGTTTACAGGCATCCAGACTCACTGTCTAGCACAGGCTGAAGGGCTCCAGCCTAATTGCCCGCTCTTCTTCCAACGGACCACAGACTCATTGCACACTGTGGTCCCACTGGACTACAGCATCATGCCTTACAAGGATTCTGGAGGGTTTCAGCCAATTGCACACTATGGGTTTGCAGGACTCCAGCTTCACTTCGCATCTGTTTCTACCGGTCTTCAGCCTCATTGCACTCTGCGGCTCTGCAAGCTTCCAGTCTCATTGAACACTTTGGTGTTGCACATCTGTTTCTACCAGTCCCCATCCTCATTGCACTCTGTGGCTCTGCTGCCTTCCAGCCACATTGCACACACTGGGGTGGCACAGCTGGTTTTACCAGTCTCCAGCCTCACTGCACTCTGCGGCTCTGCAGGTTTTCAGACTCATCCCACTTTCTGGTGATGAAAGCTTCCGGTTTCATTGTACCTCTGTTTCTACCGGTCTCCAGCCTTCCTGTAGCCTTAGTTCTGCAGCCTCATTGCGCTCGGCGGCTCCGCAGGCTTCCAGCCTCATTGTCCACTCTGAGCCTGGACGGCTCCAATCGCATTGTTCACCTCAGGGTCGTGGGTTGCTACTGAAGGTCGAGCTCACCCTTGGCTCAGACACCAGGCACCTCGGCCTCCCTGGGGTGGAAAGGAATGTATATTTACAGACTGATCGAAGGTCGATAGATTATTCACCTCAAGATAGCGCTGTGCTAACCATGCGAGCGTCTGAATTATTTAGCACACAATGACTATTGTCTGATTCCTGTGAAAAGAGCTATATTTATACCCAACAGTGAGGAAAAGAATGTGCCGGCAGATCCTGTGAGCAGGCCCGCCTCTGCTGTGGACCGGAAGCAATAAATGTGCAAGAGGGCATAGATGCCCAAGTGCCGGGCAGGTCCCTGGGCAGAGGGGATTCCCACTGAGGTCATCGAAGGTCCTGACAGTTTACATCACATTTTCGGGATGTCCTAGAGTGCAGAGCCTGCAAAGTATGGCCAAAGGGTGCACGCCCGTGACCAGGGCCCACAATCAACTGTAAGCATCAAACATATAACCAAATATCAGAAAGTAAGGACCCATGGCCACATGTGTGGCGTCACCCTTCCCCCTGGCCCAGGTGCTGCCTCACACTTATTCTCCTCTATGTGGGGAAGTGGCATGTTGTGTATGCAGAAGTCCAAGGTGGTGTGCATTCACAAACAGCTAATATATTAGAAAACAACTCCAATGGCAGGACTCTTGAAACTACTTGCCCTAATGTGCGCCGTACACATTCTAACGACCTCGCCATAAAAATGGCCATAAAAAATGAACAAAAATACAGAATAATGATACAGAATAATGACAAAATGTCAAGAACGAAAGTCAAAGGGCTTATAACTAGGGGGGAACAAACCGAGCCTCGGTATTCAATTGATGAACAGGAGTCTGAAACTAATGAAGAAGAGCCACAGACTAATCTACAGTAGCCACGCACTAGTGGCCAGTGGTTAGGCGTCATATAATAATAAACAGAAGCCACAGACACATGTCATAAGACGCAAACTAACGCCCAGCAGCTACAATCTAACTAACAGAGCAAACGTTTAATAAATAGGGGCACAGAAGAATGAGCAGTAGCTATAAATAAATGATGATGGGCACAAACGGATGAATTAAGGACACAGACCAGTGAACATGACCACAGATCAATATAAAATGCCACAAAACTAAACAGCACTACGAATGTAACGAGCATGAGCCAACTCCATAAGATTAGAAGCACCAAACTAATAGCCAGGAGCCAGAAATGTTTGACTAGGCAGCACAATCTATTGAAAAATAGCTCCAGACCAACGCACAAGAGCCCCATGATAATCACAGGGGCCATCTACTTAAAATCAGAATACACAGACCTTTGATCAGTAGCCACCAATTAATGATCAGCAATCGCAAAGTAATGAAAGGGGCAACCAGTCGATTAGAAAGGAGAACATTCAATTCTAAAGTGTATTTTGAAACCGGGGCATGGGTGTAGTGCCCACAAATGTAACAATGTTTGTTGAATTGTGTGGAAACTACATAAATGTCTTCTCACATGGATGTGACTTCTTGTTGCAATGCAAAGTGTCCCAACCAGTCAACAAAACAGAAAAGTGGCTGTAACATTTCTTTCACTCTTCTTCTGGCAACGTGGTTAAAGTACAGGTTTTCATAAGCTTAGGGCCAGATGTAGGAAAATCCAATTTTGCCACTTGCAAATTGCGAGTCTGACCGACTCGCAATTTGCAAGTTGCAAATTGGATGCAGAATGGTGTCTCAGACACCTTCTGCGACTCGCTATGGGGTTGCAAAGACCCACCTCATCAATATTCATGAGGTGGGTCGCATTTTGCGACCCCATAGCGAGTCCCTGCACTCACAGGGATGGTGGCCTGCTGTAGTCAGCAGACCTCCATGTCTGTGACTGCTTTATAAAAAAAGCAGTTTTTTTTTTTCATTTTGCAGCCCGTTTTCCTTAAAGGAAAACGAGTTGCAAAATAAAAACTAAACCGAAACCATTTGGTTTCGTTTTTTTCAGAGTAGGCAGTGGTCCATAGGACCATTGCCTGCTCTGAAAAAATATTTTTTTCGACATTCACAAAGGGGAAGGGGTCCCATGGGGACCCCTTCCCTTTTGCGAATGAGTTACCACCAGTGTGACACTGGTGGTAACTGCGAGTTGGTTTGCGACCGCATTCGCGGTCACAGAGCAACTCTGAATTGCGATGAGGTCGCAAATAGGAAGGGAACACCCCTTCCTATTTGCAAGTCGCATTCCCAAATTGCGAGTCGGTACCGACTCGCAATTTGGGAATGAGCATCGCGTTTGGCCGTTTGCATGCCGCAAACTGCGATTTTTGCAGTTTGCGACATGCAAACGGCTTACTACATCTGGCCCTAATTTACTTAGCCATGCTTACTGGGGAATCTTTTCTTGGGGTTCTGGGTAGCTGTGGTACTGACTTCCTACTATGACAACTGGTGTTGTTCGTCACTGGCATCCTGATGCCACAGCACTGATGCACCCATTTGAAATTATCAAGTACACCCTTTATCACTTAACACTCAAGGTAGTGGGTTGCACACCCCAAAGCTTCCTCAAGAAAGTGAAGTATGGGTAGCACAGTAACACTCACATACCAGTTTTTAACCAATTGTTCAGCCAGTGCTCGAGTTTAGAAAAGAAAAGTAATTTCATCAGATAAATACATTTCCTACACATAAACGTATGATGGGTGATGAATCCCAGAATTTTCTAGCATCTCCTCCAACCGCAGCCAGTATTATAGTATCATAGGGCCAGATGTAGGTAAAAAAAAATAGCGACACGCAAATTGCGAGCATGTGTGACTTGCAATTTGCGAGTCGCTAACTGCAATTCAGGTAGAAAGTGCGCGGACAATTTGCGACTCGCACCCGGAGTCGCACCGCAGATAGTGAGTCCGATGTTTGCGAGGTCGCTTTTTGCGACCGCGCAAAAAACGGACTTGCAATGAGTGGGTGTCGCAAATTGCGACTGTGCTGCAAATTGAAAGCAGGTGCTGCAGAACACTCTAGAAATCATTTCAGAACACTCAGGAAAACACTTCCTGGCACATGATGATGACATCACAGCCAGGAAGTTTACAAATACACCTGAGAGGAGGGAGGACCACACCCTTTTTAACTGCAGCACAGCTAACAGAGCACCAGCAACCATGGCTGACACTTCCAGGAAAAGGAAGCTCAAGTTTGCTGAGAAGGAGTTGGAGGTGCTAACAGATGAGTGCTGTCAGCACCATGATGAGTTGTTTGGCAAGGCAGCCCTCACTGTGCCAGACACAGAAAAAAAACAAATTTGGCAGGATATCCAGGGCAAGGTAAACTCCCTGGGGGTCAGCCACCGGAGTGTGGAAGAACTAAAGAAGAGGTGGTACGACCTCCGCTCCCGGACCAAGGAGAGGGTGGCAGAACGGCTCCGGGAGATGAGAGGCACAGGAGGGGGACCATCTACCATACCACCACCCACACCCCTGGAGGAAAGGGTTGAGGAGACCCTTGAGCCGGAGGCTGTCACTGGATTTGGAGAACTGGACACCTCTGAGCCCGGACCATCAACCGGTGAGTACCATGTGATATGCTTGTACCCCCATCAATGCCATACCCCCACCCACCATGTACACAGTGGCATGCACAACCAAGATAGCTCCATTTCAGAGTAGCAAACACCAAAATGATGCATTATGGGCAATGTAGTCAAGTAGGCATTTCATAGGCAATTGTTTATTAGGAAGTTTTTAACTGATAGTAGACACTGACAGTGTGTTCCCCATGTCCCACAGGTCTCCCACAAGACACCCCCACCAGCCCAAGCAGCCAGGTGCCAATGGTCAGCCAGCACAGAGAGGAGACAACAGGACCAGCCACCACTCCCACCTGAACCACCAACACCATCCCCTCTCTGGAAACACCTGTTGCAACAGTGGTGTTGGAGCCTGCACCAGGTACAAGCCAGAGTGCCACATCAGACATTACAGGGCCTCCACCGCTGCGCAGGCGACGCAGGATGACAACAGCAGAGCAGCAGGCAGAGTCAGGGCTTCCCTCCACAACACCAATGGAGGCCCAACTGCTACGGGGTCAGTGCCTGCAAAACCAACAGTTAAGGATGATTAGTGGGGTATTGCAGCGCTTTGAGAGGAACCATGCCAACAGCATGCAGCAGGTGCATTCAGAACTGCAGGTCATTGGGAACAACACAGGTGACCTTGCACTGTCTATGCGCGAACTGGTGGCTGGACTGCTAATGCAGAGTGACAGTGCACGGCGCAGGGACCGCCAGCTGCTGCAACGTCTGGACAGGATGGCCTCCTCTATCGTTAGGCTGGCAGTTAACACAACTGGGCTGTCTAGGAGAACAGTCAGCCTCCAGGTTGACATGGGCCACTTTGCGTGTGATGTGGCACGGGGACTGGGCCGGATCACCCATGCAATAGACCTAATGGAGGCACGGCAGGTGTCCAGGGGCACGGGTGACACCCCACAAGACAGTGAGGAGGGCTCCACTGTCAGCAGTGTCTCTGCCGGTGACACCAGGGTGCTATGTAGTGGGAGCACAAGGCAGAGCACTGCTGACCCACCTAGTACCAGCCAGGCTGGCCGAGCCCGCCGTAGGGTGTGAGCTAAACACTGTCCCTGGGGTTGGGGCACATCATGGCAATGTGTCCCATGCCAGGTGGACTATTGAAGGCCCTGAACTGTTTTTTCTTGTATATAGTTTGGTTATTTGCACTTATTAAATCATTTGTTCTTTCCACTTAACACATGGACTGTTTGTGCTATTGGTGAGTATGGTAGAAGTTGGCACGTACCTTCCAAAGTATTGGTTTGCAATGTGTTCCCGTCTCAGTCTGCCTTGATTGGCGATGCTCCTATCCCCATGATGGCGATGTGGTTGCTCTTGCTCTTCATCCTCCGAATCTGGGTCTTCAGGGGTGAGAGGTAGCCCACGTCGGGTGGCAAAGTTGTGCAGGATAGCGCATGCAACAACTATTTTGAATGCCGTTATTGTGGTATACTGGAGGGCACCTCCACTTCGGTGGAGGCATCTGAACCTTGCTTTCAGCAGTCCGAAGGTTCTTTCAATGATGTTCCTGGTCCTCTTATGTGCACTGTTGTATCGCCTCTCGCATTCATTGCTGGGCGTTAAGTACGGAGTCAGTATCCATGGACGTAGTGCATATGCACTGTCACCTGTTAGGCACAAAACGTACACTGTTAGCAAGGCATGGGTGGTTTGCACATTGATCTGTGCGCATGTCTTCAAGGTGTATTCAGCTCTAGCTAGGAGGTATCCGTCTCCAAACTCCCCACGTTCCAGGCGTTGGTATATCCCACTGTGCCTAAAAATGTAGGAGTCATGAGTACTGCCTGGAAACTTAGCAACCATGTCAGTGATGACATAATGGGCATCACATACCACCTGAATATTGAGTGAGTGGGTACATTTCCTATTGCGGAACAGATATTCCAGGTTAGCAGGAGGGCATATTTGAATATGTGTCCCGTCTACACACCCTATGACATGAGGGAAGTTGGTGATCCGGTAAAAGTCCAACTTGGTGCTGTTAAGTTCTGCCTCATTCCTGGGTAGGTATATAGTTATCGGGACATGTGTGTGAGTATGGCATCTAGGAATGCCCTGAAGAAGCTTGATAGTGCACTTTGGGATACCCCACCTGCCACAGCAATGACCCCCTGATAGCTACCTGAGGCCAAGAGGTGCAGTGAGCATAGCACTTGCACATGCGTAGGGATGGCGCAACCGTGCACAGTCTGGCGTTCTAGCTGTGGTTTGAGTAAATATATTAAATCTGGTATAGCTGCGCTGCTAAGTCTATATTTGTCATATATTTCCTCCTCAGTTTGCTGGAAGAGTGTCTGCCTTGTTCTGTAAATCTTCTCCTGTCTCTGGCTCCTCCTCCTCCTCTGCTGGGCTGCGTGGACTCTCCTCCTCACTGCTATCAGGTATATCTCCGCCATCTTGAGTAACCCAGATGCCTTCTGGATCTCCTTTTATACTTTGGTAATGGTTACCACCTGCTCTGAGTTAGTGGTAAATTGGAAGTGCAAAATGGGCTTTTTGCGACTAGTCGCAATTTGCAATTTGCTATTTGCTATTGCATATGGTTTGCGACTCGCAAATTGCGACTTCCTATTTGCGGGTCGCAAAATGGGGTCGCAAATTTTGCGAGTCGGTACCGGCTCGCATCGCATTTTGCGAGTCGGAAATTGGATTTTTGCATCCCATTTCCGATTTTGCGGGGTCGCAAATAGCGAATCGGGCCATTTGCGACTCGCAAAAGTTTGCTACATCTGGCCCATAGTGTTAAATGCTAAACTTTATGAAAAGATTCAACATGAGGGCCTATCGTCGGTGTTATCTAATAGAATATGTTTCTGAACGTTACTAAGAATAATTACTCAAGTCTAACGATCCTCACCAAAGGATCACAAAACTGAAAGAGTAGCACCGAGTCTCAGTCCTTAAAAGATGAAGTTCAAAGAGTAGGGATTCTCAATGCAGCACTTCAAAGAGAAGTGCAGTTCCTGGGTATGTCTTGAAATTATTTGGTTTCCATCAGCTCAAGAGGAATGTTAATTAGGGCTCTGTAGTGGTGCACTTTTTTGACGTTTTGTGAAATTTCAGGAAACAATTGCACAGACTTATGTGGAAACGCATGAAGTTACCCAAAGTGTGTAAAACGTTTTGGCCCGATATTCTGTATGGCTTTTCTAGGTCAGAACATGCCTCTCATAGCAAAGTTACTCGAGGTACTGCAGCATATTCGTTTGAGCAGCAAATGTCTTTCAGCAAGACATTTTCTGCTCAAATCAGCGTCTGGCAGGCAAAAATCAAACAAACTTTCTCGCTACACACAATATGTGTAATGAATATGAAGGGGATAGAGTCAACATTTTCATGTTTCAATAATCAAGTACTTATCCTTTAGCTGGAACATCAATTCTCAAGGCTGAGGAGTGAAGTTGAGGAGACCTCAAGAGCTCTCAGGGCAGCAACAAGGCACCCACAGACTCCCTGCAGCTTGGAGATGGTCAGGGATGAAGTAGGCTGACCATCGAAAGAAACAAAATGTGGCGCTCTTTCACAGAGGCAGGATATATTTTTCAAACCTTTGATGACTCCTAAATAGCAAGCTGAGGATGATCTTGTATTTATGAGTTAGGTATAGTCCAACAGTTACCTTTCACAGATCCTCTCAGTCAGCTGGGTACTGCAACTTGGTTTTGGGTCCAAACATTTTTCCTGTCTTCAGTCAGGCAGACAGGTCTTACTCTGCACAAAGTTCTGCAAATACACTGTTTTCGTCATGTTTGCTCCAGCATTCTGCCTTGTCAGGAGAGAAAATAGCACAGTTGAAGTCCTACCGCTAGGATATGGTCATTGGGATATACACTGGTATATAGGTCCTTCTTGGATTTAGGAAATAGCATGGAAGATTGCATTGGTCAAAGGACCATGTATTTGGGCCAGTTCTGGCCAATCAGATCTATAGTAACTTTGCTTCTTGGAGGGCACCTTCAAACCCAGAGCAGCATGACCAATGTGTGATCAATTCATGCTGCGTCATGTCTCACTGTAGGTTTTCAGGGCTTGATGTATGTATTCTAGGGAAAATGTGCATGGGCCTGCAGACAGGGGAGGAGGGTAAGGGCTGGTATCACTCTAGCAGAAGAAGTGTGTCTGCTTTAAATTGGAGTGGTAGGCTACATCCCCCACTCACTAACTAAACTGTTACCAGAGTGTAATTGATGAAGAGAAAGTATATGTGCAGGCTTCCAGCATGGACACAGAGCAGCCATGCAAAAAGTTAACCACCATCTTGTCAGTACTCACACTAGTAGAGACTAACAGAATCCCACCATCTGTTAAGCTAAGCCTGCTTGCAAGTCTCACAATCAACCATACCTTTAAATGTTCATCTGCAGGCATCCTTGTTCCATGTTACATATGTGATTTGGGAAAACTACTCTCACTAGTAGAGATTGAGCATAACTTTACTCGAGGAAAAGTGTGCATTGTGTTCCACCATATGGACATGGGTAAAAAGGAACCTATCTCATTATTACAATCATGCTGTAAAAGGGAGGGTAGTACCGGCTGTTTTAAAGAGGGGTATACAGGAGATGTACCATTACCTCAGAGCCATCCAAATTAGTGGCAGCCTCTTGTCAAAGGGGGTGGCGGGGCGGGGGCAGGGCGCATTAATTTTCTTTCTTTTTTAAACTTACCTCTATGTTGGGAGAGATGGTTCTGTCTCTTCCTCCGGCCTCCTTTGACTCCCAGAAGCACAAGGCTTCCAGACTCCCATCTAAAAACAATGCTGCTGTCAACAGCATGACAGCAGCATTGTGATTGGTCGGAGCGCCCTGCTTCGGCACTCAGACAGGGAGTACGGCCCTGTGCACTTTCTCCTCCCGGCTGTTCAATACAGCCAGGTGGAGAAATGCAAAGTGTACATGACTGTTTGGCCGGCCGAAAAAGGCTGGCCCAAGCGTCATGCGCACTTATGTGCACTCATCACTCTGCCTTCAGCCCTCCTCCTCCTCCTCCAGCCCGCCCTTACCTGGCTCCCCGAGGAAAAATAAAATTATAATAACATTACGTTATTATAATTTTCTCTTTCGTCCACTGCATAAAGCAATGGGGCGATGTGCCTCCGCCTTAGCAGAGGAACAGCCGCAACCAAGAATTTGGCATTGTGGTTCTTGAGAGCATGCCAGAGAACTTCATCTCAACACTTCCACAAAGATAGACATTTCACCACTCGTGGAAAGCAATGGCAGCATTACGGGATGTGCAATATCCAGCTGCTTCTTGACTTTCTCCTTAGCTCCTGCTCTGAGGCATTATTTACCACTATGCCAAAAGATAAATACATGTCTGGAGGATCTAGGTGACCTGCTGGGCATGATATGCTACAACTTGAGTCCACTGCAAGGGGCTGGTTATGTCATACTTGTTCATGAAAACTAGGTCAGTATTTTATGAAAAATAATCCGTGGTTCTAAGCTGTGGACTCGTACGCAGCCCTCCAATTATTATAATATGATATTGACTTAGGGAGCAAAGAAACACTGACTAATAAGGCAATAAGCAGCCAAGATTCAGACAGCACAAATAGATTAAGATCACTCTTTCACAGGCATGGTACAGTGGAGAGTCACATGTTCAAACCTACGCAAGCACACTTAGGTGGGTCAGACTCACAGTAGACTTCCAACACCAATGGTACCAAGCGTCTGAGGAAAGCACTGATAATTGAACAATACAAGAACTGTGTATCAAAACATGACCTAACACAACATCTGTGTTAATCGATTATATTGCTGGCTGGTCGAACACAGGAGTGGGTATGTTTCTGTGTAACGAAAGCTGCATTTCACTTCGTATCTAAATCAGCAGAGAGTAGTATGCCAAAATATCAATGTCAGTAAAATCAGTTTGTACTTCGGCTAACAAATATTGCCAAGAATGTATAGATCTACTATTCTGTACTCCAAATCAACTTAGCCTGATGAGTCGATAGGTAGGAAACATTATAGAGTCGATATACCTGAAGGTCGATATAAAAAAAAAAAACATTATTTTGGAAGTACTCTTGACAGCAATATCTGGATTGCCAATGACACCATAGCGCTCAGAAGAGGAGTGCAAACGAGAAATCACACAACTAGGTCACCATGTATTCAGGTATCTAAAACCGTGTCCTCGGGGCAGGTCAGTGTCTTGAGAGGCCTAGCTCCGAGATGAAAAGAAACAGGTTCTTGTGAGGCAAGTGTGCCAAGGCTGGTGTGTGGGGGGTGAGAGAAGAACAAAATCTGCAATACTTTTTGGGAGTAAAAGGACACACGCAATTTTCTCAAGCCAATTACAGCATTATCTGTCCCCAAATCAACGTTCAGAAATCCTGGCTTGACCCCTGTGAGGAAAGGTGAAACCCCTGGAAAAGTTCCGATAAAGCAGGGATCAGCCGGGGATTAGCAGGACGGCCGTCGCTTCACGCGCTGAGCACCACTAACAAGACCTTGTCAGTCAAGTCAGAACTGGTGTGTTTACAGAGGAAGTGGAAACGCTGTGATTTTAGGAATGTCAACACGAGCTCAGGCGTCCTCGACTGCACAAAGATTTTCTGCTGTGAAAAATAAGAGCAAAATTATAAATCACAAGAAATACTCGGAATGGTCCTAAGAAAATGCTAGATATGTTATGTATTTTTGTCATATAAGTTAACAATTCACAGCACTGAGATGGATGGTGGTTGGGTGCTATGTTTGGGGAAGAGTGTGAGGATTTGTGGACACTGTGAGGAGACACTAGGCTGCAGGAAGTTATAAATGCAAGGGGCATTTAAATAGAGTCGCGAAGGGAGAGGGAGCTGCAGGAAGTTACAGTGGGAGAAGGGGCAACGAGTGAAACGAAGGTGGTGCTAGGAATGACAATGGCAGGCAGGGCTGCAGAGGTATCGAACAAGCAGGAGGACTTTGATTCTGGGGTTTTCAGAGTGGCAAGATGGCAGAGAGTTTGCAAAGCAGGGAGGCAGGAGTGTGGGGGGTAATAGAAATAGGCTGGTAGGGAGTGATTGCATAGAAAAGGAGGACAAGGGAGATGTGGCAGCGTGGCCAAGGTCAGACTGACTACAGGCCAATTTGATATTGCCAGATGCGGCCGTTTGACATGCCAGTGTGGGGACCGGTTCTGTGGCTGTGTGGGAGTCAAGTTTCTGGTGGTGGAGCAGATTTGTCGCTGTCAGTAGACTGCTGTTGCGAGCATTTGAATGTAATGAGTAAAATGCAGCACAATACAGCACGGTGCACACAATTAGAAAAGGGTGTGTCTCTCACAGTGTATGGAAGGAGCTGTGTCACGTCATATTAGGTGTTAAGCAGCAGAAAGTGCTGTTCTAAATTGAAAATAAATCAATTGCTACCTGACTTCGACAACTGCTGCACACTTAAATTCCCCAATTACCCAATCTCCAACCTTGTCTTCCTTCAGTCAAAAGAGCACTAATTGCGCTACCAAACAACGCCCATTGCCAAATTCCCCCTGAAACACTAACAGTGGCTAATTGGCTAGGCAAGCTGTTCCTGCGATTGGTGTAGGAGTCCCACACAGGGGAGGTACAGATGTGGTGCTGGGGGTCCCTCATCCTTTCAGGGCCCTCTCACCCCTTCCGAGGGCCCCATTCAGACCAAGACCAATGAATATCTGTGACAGATGGGTGAGTCAGTGGCCCCTTTTCACATTCTGCAAAGGGCCCCCTTAATTTCGTTAAGTTGCGCCACAAGGGAGGTGCACACCAAAAGTCACAGCCGGGCTCTCTAAGTGTGGGCCACTTTTTTACTACTCAATTTGCAAATGGAAGAGACCATTGTAATTTTAATGCCCAGGCCTGTGTGTTATCCAAGTGCACCCTGAGGTAGGCGATGCATCATATTTGTGTAAAATACATACAGAAAATAATATTTTACCTTCACCGCTGCCGTCTGTGCTATGTCCATGGTTTATTTTGCATCATCTCTATTAATAATTCATGTATAACATTGGGCACTGCTAGCTCCATCACTGTCTACTTTGCTACCTGCATTAGTACTGATCTATCATCGCCATCCGTGCCTCCTGAGCCAGATCCATCATTGAGTCGTATGCTACTGCCGTCTACCTCCTGTGATCCCTGTCGCACCTGCATTATTGCCTCCTGTGGTACCTCTATCATTGTCTCCTGTGGCGCACCCCACTTAAAGTCGTGGGTACATTTGCCAAGGTTCGCCATTATGCCAGTCGCCACGGATAACCAAGTTTAGCAAATCCAAAACTGCGGTTTATCTGTTACACTGCACGCTGCCCATGCAAGGCACAACTTCTGCATTACATAGCACAGACCACATCCTCTGATGAATGGCACATCTGGTACTGTACCCGATGATAGGCTCGGGGATGCACCTTGTACCGCGCTTGGTGGTGTGCTCAGAGCTGTGCTGTGAGCTGCACTGGCTCAGTGACGTGCTCATTGTTACGCATAATCCTAACCTCAAGGATCTGCTCAGCGCTGTGTATTTACAGACCGTGAGAGGCGCAAGGGCAGAGTCCGCAGCTGTCCCTTTGATTCGGGCTCTCCTAGACATCTGTCGTGGTGAGTAACTGCCAGGTTACTCCAACCCATTTTTGCGGAGTGACTCAGGGGAGCGAAACCCTGGCTGCCTGGGCATTACTGGCCTCTCCGGAATGTTCGACGTCTCACCAGGGGACCACTGCGTGCTTCCACAAGGAGAGCTCTGCAAAGGGCTCCTCGAGCAGCGAGAAACAAGGCAGCCATGACTTAAGGACTAGTAATACGGGCCCTGAATCATAAATCTCCTTCCCGGGTGGTCCCGTCTGCCTCGTCAGCTCTCACTTCCCTCCCACCCCCATCCGCTCAATCGATGGCATCACCTTTCCAATTGTTACCTCTTGACCTGTTTACTTCATAGAGCCTCTTACTGCAGCCTCGTATCCCCCTGGGCTGGTCCGAAACATGAGCTTCTCTCAGGGCCCGTCTCTCGTGGGCAGGCCTCACAGGCTCCTATCAGCCTCTGGAAGGTGTTTCCATCTGGTTTTTGGTAACTCGAACAGATGCATGCATGTGTGGGAGGAGGACCCAGAGGGGCTGCAAAGCGCGGGGATAAGCATTATATTAGTCAGCAGAATACAGAAGTGGATGGACACAGGAGATGTGAGGGGTGGCATTATGATGGCTGAGCCAAGGCAGAGGACCAAGGATTCTGATGCTGTGTTGAGCCTAAGCAACACAAAAGGATGTTGAACCGAACACTCACAGAGGATTAAGGGTATGCCCAGACGTGGGTCCCTTGCTTGCTTCGCCAGTGGATTCAAGCTACTAGCCTGGCTGATAATGGGTGATACCCTGAAATTGGTCCCAGGATGCAAAAAAAAAAACGGTCCCAGGATGCTTGTTTTTAGTCCAGGGAGGACCTGGCTTGGCAGCTTGGGCTGGACTATTTCCATGGGGTGGCAGGGTCAAGACGGTTTTCCATATGTCTGGGTCCAAACAGGGGGTGACGTGGCGAGCAAATAACAATGGATGAAACCTAGATCTGTGACTGGGGTTGAGAGTTTAAAAGGTTTCAGCCCTCCAAACATCATTTTATGTTGTGGTATTGCTATGTGTGTCCTAAGTGGCAAGGGTATGCCTAGCCATGGGTTGCTTGCTCGGTGCACCACTGGATTCAAGCTAGCCTGGCTGATGATAGAAACTGGTCCTAGGAAGCTTACTTTCGGTCCAGGAAGGACCTGGCTTGACATTTCAGGCTGAACTGTTCTCATGGGGAGCAGAGTCAGGACTGATTTGCACATGTCTGGGTCCAAATTGAGGTGACATGGCAAGCAAAATAAAGATGGATTAAACCCAGATCTGTGACTGGGTGTGAGTGTTTGAAAAGTTTCCACACTCTGACAATCGTTTTAATTTGTAGTATTGCTATGTACGCCCTAAGTGGCAAGGGTATGTCCAGACGTGGATCCCTTGGTCGCTACACCACCGGATTCAAGCTAGTCTGGCTGATGAGGGGTGATACTCTGAAACCAGTCCCAGGCTGCTTGTTTCCAGTCCGGGGAGGACCTGGCTTGGCAGTTTGAGCTGGACTGTTCCGATGGGAGCAGGGTCAAGACTGATTTGCATACAGCCAGGTCCAAACTGGGGTTACGTGCTGAGTAAAATAACGATGGAATAAACTCAGATCTGTGATTCAGGTGAGTGTTAAAAAAGTTTCAACACTCCCTCCATCATGTTATATTGTGGTATTGCTATGGGTGTGCTAAGTGGCAAGCATATGCCCGCACATGGGACCCTTGCTCGCTATGCCACTGGATTCAAGCTAGCCTTGCTGATGCGGAGTGATACCCTGAAACTAGTCCCAGGGTGTTTTTTTCTGGTCCATGGAGGACCTGGCTTGGCAGTTCCGGCTGGACTGTTCCCATGGGGAGCAGGGTCAAGACTGATTTGAATATGGCTTGGTTCAAACCAGAGTGACGTGGCGAGCAAATAACAATGGATTAAACCCAGATCTGTGACTGGGGCGAGTGTTTGAAAAGTTTCAATACTCCGTCCATCATTTTATTTTGTGATATTGCTATGTGTGCTAACTAAGCGGCAAGGGTATGCCCAGACGTGGGTCCCTTGCTCTTTGAACCACTGGATTCAAGATAACCTTGCTGATGATGGAAGAATCTCCTAAACCAGTCCCAGGATGCTTGTTTCAAGTCCAGGGAGGATCTGGCTTGGCAGTTCGGGCTGGATTGTTCCCATGGGGAGCAGGGCCTCGACTGATTTGCATGTGGCTGTGTCCAAACTGGGGTGACATGGCGAGCAAAATAACAATGGATTAAACCCAGATCTGTGATTGTGGGTGAGTGTTTGAAAAGTTTTAACACTCTGTCCATTATTTTGTTTTGTGGTATTGCAAAGCTATCTATAGCCAGACCAATAAGATTGTGGGTACTACATCTAATGGATATCTCCCAATAGATAAAGGGCACTTATTGGGACTCATTATCCTTACAAAGCACCAATATGCGAAACAGAGCACTTGAGATTCTTTCTGTATCGTAAGCAAAGCGCCTATCCTGATAGGCTAAAACAATGGCTGACTACAGCCAAATACCCCCGAAATGACCCCACATGTGATGGACACAGCTATGTTTATAAAGTTTTTCCTTCACGGGTGCATCCTTGATGCAGTTTTCTGTTTGCAGCTCCACTTCCAACCGCAATCGTGGGAACAACAACAAACAAAGCCACAACACAACTTCCACCTTCAGTGTCTGCTAAATTGGTGGACTCCATTTTCTTTAACTTTACCAAGATTTTGTTCATAAATTTAACCAGCAGTGGGAATTGTAAACAGCCAGAGATATTTAGAAAATAAGTTAACATTCTGAAAAACCCACACTTTGCTGAACTATTTTCCAACACATTAGCAATTTCATACAACGCCACAGGCAAAATTTCTGTTCTGCACACCACTGTTCAAGATATTAGATACTGGTGGCAGTGGGACTGGATGGTTTTATGGTTCAGGCAATGTGTGTTAAACTCAATGTGCCACAGGACCAACATCCAATGTAGTATTCTCAGAAAAGTTGTCTCAAGAATGTTATAGTGGGGACATCTTCAGGTGCTCGAAAAGTGGACGGTGGCCCTCGGGTCTTAGTCATGGTGACCAGTGCTTAATTTGAGTAGTGGTTGCCAGTGAGGCCCACTTGGCACTCAGTTTTGGGGGCGACTACTTATTTTTCCTCACCAGACATTGACTGGAAGCAAAAGAGGGATAAACAAACACAGAGGAAAGATTGAGGAAGAGAAAGTGAGAAAGCAGGAGAGAGATGAAAGGGCAGGGACTATCTGATAGCAAATTAAAGATGCATGATGTGGATTCAATTCCAAACTGGCAGCATTGTACTTAGTGAGTTGACATTTACTAAGAGCAGCCACTGGCTTCTGAGCAGAGCCTTCAGCCCGTTACTTTTGCTTTTACAAATTAAGCACTGATGGTGACCAGACTTCTGCTTTTGCCTGCACTGTTAATGTTACATGTACAAATAACATTTGATCAATTGTTCATTCAGCTCTGCTCCACACTGTGAATTAAATATTCACTATTGTTCTCTAATCTATATAAAATGTGTCCTTTACTAAAAAAATGTTGAGACGAGTCTACGCTTCTCTGTATTAAAAGGCGGTACCTAATATAATTCTAATGCTGAAAATTCTAGATTTCAGACTTATGTTTTATGTTTAAGTGTGTTTTAATAATTCGGCCTCAAACCATTTGAATCCTGGATGAGTTACATAGTGACAATTTTCTTTAGTATAGATAAGATTTTTAAATATTGTACTTTGTTTACCGTACAACCAGTATTAGACGTCAAAAATTGCTAATGGCTTTTATATTATTTTTAAGGTGCTATGGGTGGTAGGGCCGATTCCCATGATTCCAAGTTAAATACTTTTTAAGAAACAAAGTAGTGTGAAATAATAGTGAAAACTGAATTAATTTTTTTCACATCGTTTGAGTCTTTAACAACTTTAAAGCTAACCTTGCATCTCGAGTTCTTATATACCAAAGCAATGAAGGGCGAGCTACATTTACTATTGTCCACTTTCAATGCACTAATAAAAATTCAAAATACAAAATCGGATCACTGCATTCAGCCTTGTAACGCTATAAAGCAAATACAGACTTTCACTTATTTTTATTTTTTGTAGCGCGTGATCAATTTCTATAGAAATTAAAAAGTTTTCAGAATTTACCATCCAGAATGGGTTTGTGCAACACCATCTTAAGACCTTTGGTTATACTGAGATCATCTGCTGCACAAGGGATTGAGTAGATTGTCAGATTAGGAACCAGAAGCACAGGGTTTCTGTAATTTCCTGAGCCTGTTAGATATGGGTTTCTGTAATTTCTTGAACCTGCTAGGTATGTGCTACATGAGGGGATAGTTTTGCTGCCTGATGCTAGAGCATGTAAGATCTCTGAAACCCAATGCATAGAGGTGCTGTAATAGACTACTAGATGCCAGAGAATAAAAAATAAATAAATTGTGTGGTGGTGGCTACCAACCAATATAGGCATGGTTATACCCCCATAACAACTAAAAGGGGTAACAGTCTTTCAGCTCTCCCCTCACACACTAAAACATCTTATTCCACGGCAAGCAAGAGGACATTTCATTATTTTGGGTTTTGGTTTTACATTTGGGCCATGGGAGCTTGGCTAACTCTCAAAATCATCCCACTTAATGGTGAGGGCAGCACTTTTTGGACGTTGGGACGCTGCCATGTAGAAAAATCCACAAGACCTAGACACATCTGAAAACTAAACATCTAGGTGAGTCCAGGGTGGTGAGCTTCACATGCAACCGCACCATTTTCTTACCCACAATGCCCTGCTAACCTCCAACTTTGCTGGAAATCACAAATTTTTTCCACATTTTTGTGATGAAACCTTCCGGAATCTGCAGAAATCCACAAAATTCCTACCACCCAGCATTGTCTCAGCCTAAAAATATTTTTTTTCAGACTGACCTTTTGGACCCGCTTTGGTTCCCCCTCAATTTTGACATGTTTTTGGCTCTTCCCTGTCACAGGCACTTGGCCCACCTACACAGGCGAGGTGTCATTTTTTCCAGGAGACTGAGGGGAACATTGGGTGGTAGGAAATTTGTCCCGGTGTGGTGATACCACACAGAAATGTGGGAAAAATTAGATTTTTTAGCTAAATTTGAGGTTTGCTGAGGATTCTGGGTCCCAAAACTTTAGGGGATCCACGCAAGTCACACCTCACTTGATTCCCTCGGGTGTCTAGTTTTCAGAAATGTTTGGGTTTGGTAGGTTTCCCTATATGGCTGCTGAGCCCAGGACCAAAAACGCAAGTCCCCCCGCAAAAACAGGTAGTTTAGTATTTGATAATTTGGATGTGTCCACATAGTGTTTGGGGGCATTTCCTTTTGCGGGCACTAGGCCTAACCACACAAGTGAGGTACCATTTTTATCAGAAGACTTGGGGTAACGCTGGGTGGAAGGAAATTTGTAGCTCCCTGAGATTTCAACATTTTCTGTCACCAAAATGTGAGGGAAAAGTGTTTTTTTGGCCAAATGTTGAGGTTTGCAAAGGATTCTGGGTAACAAAACCTGTTGAGAGCCCCACAAGTCACCCCATCTTGGATTCCCCTAGGTGTCTACTTTTTAAAAATGCACATGCTTGATAGATTGTCCTAGGTGCTGGCTGAGCTAGAGGCCAAAATCCACAGCTTGGTACTTTGCAAAAAACAGCTCTGTTTTCTTTGGGAAAATGTGAGGTGTCCACGTTGTGTTTTGGGGCATTTCCTGTCACGGGCGCTAGACCCACCCAACCAAGTGAGGCACCATTTTTATGAGGAGACTAGGGGGAATGCTGGGTTGAAGGAAATTTGTGGCTCCTCTCAGATTCCAGAACTTTCTATCACTAAAATGTGAGGAAAAAGTATTTTTTAGCCAGATTTTGAGGTTTTCAAAGGATTCTGGGTACCAGAACCTGGTGAGAGCCCCACAAGTCACCCCATACTGGATTCCTCTAGGTGTCTCGTATTAAAAAATGCACAGGTTTGGTAGGTTTCCCTAGGTGCCGGCTGAGCTTGAGGCCAAAATCTACAGCCTGGCACTTTGCAAAAAACATCAGATTTCAATGTAAAAATGTGATGTGTCCATGTTGCGTTTCCTGTCGCGAGCATTAGGCCTGCCCACGCAAGTGTGGTACCCTTTTTATCAGGAGACTTGGGGGAACACAGAATAGCAAAAAAAATGTATTGCCCCTTGTCTTTCTCTACATTTTTTCCTTCCAAATGTAAGACAGTGTGTAAAAAAGACGTCTATTTGAGAAATGCCCTACAATTCACATGCTAGTATGGGCAACCCGGAATTCAGAGATGTGCAAATAACCACTGCTTCTCAACACCTTATCTTGCGCCCAGTTTGGAAATACAAAGGTTTTCGTGATACCTATTTTTAACTCTTCATATTTCAGCAAATGAATTGCTGTATACCCAGTATAAAATGAAAACCCATTGCAAGGTGCAGCTCATGTATTGGCTCTAGGTAACTCGGGTTCTTGATGAACCTACAAGCCCTATATATCCCCGCAACCAGAAGAGTCCAGCAGATGTTATGGTATATTGCTTTCAAAAATATGACATCGCAGGAAAAAGTTACAGAGTAAAACGTTGAAAAAAATAGCTGTTTCTTTTACCTCAATTTCAATTGTGTTTGATTTCAGCTGTTATTTTCTGTAGGAAAACCTTGTAGGATCTACACAAATTACCCCTTGCTGAATTATAGAATTTTGTCTACTTTTCAGAAATGTTTAGCTTTCTGGGATCCAGCATTGATTTCACACCCATTTCTGTCACTAACCGGAGGGAGGCTGAAAGCACAAAAATAGTAAAAATGGGGTATGTCCCAGTAAAATGCCAAAATTGTGTTGAAAAATTGGGTTTTCTGATTCAAGTCTGCCTGTTTCTGATAGCTTGGAAGCTGGTGATTGTAGCACCATAAACCTTTTGTTGATGCAATTTCCAGGGAAAAAACCTACAAGCCTTCTTCTGAAGCCTTTTTTCCATTTTTTTTTTAAAAGCAAACTTTTTGCTGTATTTTGGCTAATTCCTTGGTCTCCTTCAGGGGAACCCACAAAGTCTGGGTACCTCAGGAATCTTTAGGATGTTGGGAAAAAAGGATGCAAATTTGACATGGGTAGCTTATGTGGACAAAACGTTATGAGGGCCTAAGTGCAAACTGCCCCAAATAGACAAAAAAACGCTTGGCACCTGAGGGGGAAAAGTCCTGGCAGCGTAGGGGTTGAGGTACTCTTCATATTTATTAATGATATTTCTTATTTCTGATCTCTTGTTCTTGAAGCACACCTTGTTTACAAAATGGCTCCCTTTCCTACATTTCATACGCATTTAAGTTCTTATTCATGCTGAAACAGTTATTGTCTAAATATACACACTCAGTTGATCTAATGTGAAATGCACATTCCATAAGGAAGAATTCACAGCTTACATCCCATTACTTAAAAAGATAGCTAAAAAAAGAAAGAGTAGGACACTGCTGTCAGGCATGACTTTTCTGCTCCTAGGGTTTCTTTTTCAGACCCTGCAACAGATTGGTTACTCTCATTTGGACAGACTCCGTCTCCTTCTCAATAGGTTGCTGGAGATCCTACCCATAGCAACAAAATGAAGAAATGTATTTGTATTGCATTGTAATTCCATTTATATAGTGCCTTTTAAATCTGACAAGGTCCCAAAATAGTTTTCAGCGGACGAGTAGCTGTAGTTGAAAGTGTGTGGATGTGTGATGGAATCTGTTTTGGAAGTGTTTTGGTGTTGTGTGTAATGATTTGAGGGCACTCATCAAATCGCAGCAACCTCGTAGCTGTGTTTAAGCACAGAGTGGAGTGAAAGATTCATATACATATGATTATACCTACCATCTCTGTGGGTGACTGAGTTTACCTTCTGGGGCTTTTAAGATCTAGTAGTGATTTCTGGTAGCGGTGTCATCTGTTTTGAATTAGCCACGTCTTCAGCATCTTTCTGAACTCCAGGTAATGTCTGTTGTTTCCTACCTTGGTTGAGAGAAGACTTCTAGAGTTGAGGTTCCACTGGTATGCATCTTCTTTAAAGTATCAACACCTCACCATATCCTTTACGACACTTCACTTACTACCCCTACATGTTCTTTGTAATCCCCATTAGACGCCTACGCTGTTTTGTGACCCATTAAACTCTCTTATTTATGTACTGCCACTGAGGGCTTTCTGGCTTTAAATGTCAGGCTTTGCACGTTACAGCATTGAACCTCAGTTGCTACACTCAGCACCATTTTTTTCACATGTTTTAAAATCTTTTTTCTTCTCTGCACCTTCTGGAATGCCAGTGTCATATCAGAAGTCAGTGTCACCAGCAAGAAGACTCAGCTTCCCTTCGATTTCTAAATCAATGTTACTAGTGATCAGGCACACCTCCCCTTCCACCTGCCATTCATTCGAGAAGATGTGCCATTCTACCCAGCTCCTGCTCAATTCCACCTGAAGTAGTTTTATGTCTGTTTCCACCTTCCGTTCATTACCTGGAGTACATACACTTTGCTTTTTGACCGTCTAACCAGTGTCATAGGTGAACAGGCGCACCTTTTCACTTCCCACTGAATGTCACTTGCGGGCAGGAGCACCTTCCAGAGCCTAAACCACGTACATTGTGAGATGGTGCAACTTCCCTTTTGGATCAGCCTCAGTGCCACCTGGGGAAGCTCCTATTAAATATCACCGCCGAGCAGGAGCTTCTCTCACCATCACCAGAACATGCACAGCTTGCCTTCCATCTCCCACCAAACATCAACTGAGAGCCAATGCACAAGGAAAGGTCTGGAAATAAAAAGGCTCACTATGATGTGTGTTCACCTTTAGGTCCTCTTTCACACTCAGTACTCACACAGAGTACATTCCTTTCACAGGCACCCCTTGCCTACTGTTACTTCGGTATTATTATTATTGTTATTATTAGCAGTATTAGTGGTAGCAGCCGTCGTAGTAGTAACAATAATTCTTGCTTTGTTGTTGTTATCAACAGTAATAGTATCACTAGTAGTATTACTATGTCACAACCCTCCTCCCCGACAATGAGTGCATTTCACTTTCACAGAGGCTTTGCTCTATCTAAGTTCCCGCGCTGGTCGCTACACTTGATCCCAATTCCCCTCTGATAGAGGTCGATGGTATTAGTTCGGCTGGAATAAAACAGACTTCCATTGGCATTGGGATATCCTACAACCTTTCCCTTTGTGTTTCCACTAATGAATACCTGCTAATTCAGGTTGATCAGCCTAGAGTTCCAGGCCTTCTCCACTCTCCTGATTCTGTCGGCAGGACGTGTGTCTCCTTTTGTCCAGTCCTCTGAAATGGCTTCTTTAAGTCACCATCAATGCAGAAGTGCCAGTAATGGTGACACACTTGTCCCTCGGAGCAATGCAAAACCTGACCATCTATCCACTCAGGAGCCCTGGCCATATCTTTGTATTAATGTAATATTTCTAGGCAAGCTATTTCTTTCAGAACCGAAAATATATTCTCCTCGCTTCTGCTGTGTTTATGGGACAGATGTACAAAATTCTTGTCTTACATTTCCTAAATAGTGAATTGTAAGAAATCGCTATTTAAATGATGCAAAACAGAATGTACAAAAAGAGTGATTCCTACAGACTAGGAATCGTTATTAGGGAATTGCTATTTAAGAAATGCTACATCATTTGATCCTATGGGTCTAAAGGCCCCGAGATACGAACCGTTTGCATTTCAAACTTGCAATTTCCCAATAGGAAATCACAAATTAGGAAATGCAAAAGCAAGGGTGCCTGTGGGGACTAAGGCCCCCTTGATGCACCCCAAAAAAGATTGGTGCACATGGAAAGAGTACAAATGCCCTAAAGCAGAGGCGGTGCCTCCATGATGGTGGATGATCATTGCCCCTCCTTGGAGAGCAGGAAACACGAAAAAAATGGTAATAAAACAGATTTATTACCATTTCGTTTTTCGTATTGACAACAGCCAAGCCTCAGGGTTAGGCAGAATCAGGGAGGAATAGTGTGCAGTTCAGTTTAAAGTGCACATCCCTTTGGCCGGCTGTCTTGCCATGTCCTGCCTGACAAGCGCACTTGAAACGCTCCAACCCAAGCTGTCTTAGGCAGCGGGGTTGAGAGCAAGCACAACCCCCCATGCAACAGCGCGCTCCAGGCAATCCTGGTGCTTCTCCCATGGTGCCTAAGCAGCATGAGAGAATCACCTGGATTGGTAGAGGGGAGTTGCTGGCTGGAACTCCGGGAGCCTGTGCTGCTTGGTTGAAGAGAAGCACCGAGCAGGAGGCAGTAGGTAAGTCAAACTTTTTATTTTTTAAACTTTCTTTAACTCACTGACAGGCACTGTGAAAAACTCACAGTGCCTTCAGTCTCATCTCCAGAGCTCTCCATCATAGCCCGTTATAAACACTGTTTAAGACGGTCCACGATTGAGAGCTTTGGCTTTGAGCCTAAAGCTACTGCTGGTTTTTGTGCCTGTCAGTGGGTTACATATTCTCCCGTAGCCCCATGTGAAAGTTTAATAAATCTTGACCATAGTCTTTTTCTCACAACTTCTGTATCTTTTTAAAAAGGATTGAAAACCATAGGAATTTGTTCAAACCCGTTGGTCTCTGGTGTAGAGTTGTAAATGCTTGTTCGTCAAAGGGCTTAGATGCATAAATATTAGACTGCATGATTCATATGTCTAAAACATTTTATACCTTTATAAAATACCTTAAACGTTTGCAAATGTGAAAATCCATTCAACAGCTCAAATGAAAAATGTGAAAGAATTAGGTAAACAAAGTAATGAATGTCGCTGAAATACACAGTTTTTGCAATACATGGTGTCAAATTTGGGGAACATTTACAAAAAAGCTACATTTCCTGACATCAGTTACAAATAAAATTAGATTTAATGCTATAAATTGCATGCCCCTTAAATATAATATTCAGCTATCCGTCTTATGGGCATGGTTACAATTACTGTTCACAATTTGTAGAACATGACATTAGAGCAGGGCGTACTAGCCTATAACGCAAACCAGGACGGGATGATGTTTCCATATTTTATAAACTATAATATTCACTCCAAATGCACTGAAAATCATACTTTTGTATGCACATGGAATTATGAATGGCATGTATTAGACGTAATACAGTTCTAGTAACAATAAAAGTGCAGAAAGTGATGGTAAGTGCCGAAAGTCTGTCTCTAAATACTTCTCAGGCTGGGCAGGGCAGTATATTTGAAACACAGAGGGATAGGTGGAGGGTAAAGGCACACATTAAAGAGAATATTGATTTTGGAAGCATACTGTGGATGAGCTTTAAAAGCTGAATTATAAAATAAGATAGTACGGTCTAAGAATATTATTAAATAATGAATAAAATTAAATCATACAAAAAATCAGGATGAAATAATTAAATATTAAATAATTGAACTCATCGTAGAAACCCGTATGCGCCTAATCAGAATAAAGCACAAAGTATGCAAGGAAGGGATATAGGGCCATCTGTATGAAGGAATTTAGCATTTCTTAACGGAACGAATTGCAATTTCTTAGGCTTAAACATTGCCCCACTAACACTTAGGTGATAAGTTTCCACCTTAAACACATCCTTGTCTTGATTGTGGCCCATTACAAAAAGTCAGTCAACAGATGTCTAAGTGGCAATTTACTGGCCTGCGAAAGAAGATTGTAGCAGCATATTGAAGGTTCTGCAGAAGATGAAGTCAGTATGCTGACAGACCAGTTAACAGCAGATTTTGGTATTAAGCAGGTTTTATGTATCAGTGATGACTGCCTTATTTGTGGCTGTGTTGTACCATCCAGAATTACCAATTGGTTCACACTAGGGGCCCCAAGACATACACCACATGTTTCCTATATTTGCAGTTTAGAATCCATTTGCTTCTATATGGACCATTTCTCTAGTACCGCCCTTAGATCAACCACTCAATATAGAGTTTGGTGATGGATGCATGTATTGGTGATTATACAGCGTGAACCTAGCTACGAAGGACTGGTGTAATGTGGATTTTAATGACTGGGGACTGAATAATACTGTGCACACAGTTAACAAGGGAAGGTGAATCTCTTTTACATGATTCATGTGACAAGATGAATTGAGAGGATCCCAGGTGCTCTATGATACTACTGCTTATATTTCTTCTACTATGCACTAGCCTCTATGCTGTTACAACACGTGTGTTCTCTGTTCTTAGCGGCTGTGCAATATACGGAAATAAAGGGGCTTCCTTTTGTTCTAGCAATAAGGATATTTTGATGGCTTTTAGTTGTAAGCTAGTCCTCTCTGCTGCCCTTTTGTGGTGTAGCCATAAGGTAGCTGCCTGAAATTTCCATAACGTAACCAGATCTGTTAGAACTTATTGCGGGACTCGGGTCAACTTGCTTCCAAGTATAAAACGAGCATTAGTACAGCCAACAGGCCTGGCATTGGCTACTGGCTTATGACTTTGGTAATGCTTATTTTGTTTGTGAATGCTTTTTGTATGAAGACATGTGACTCTAGAGTGGCCGACAGCAGCGTTCAGGGCAGTAGCATAACGAAACTGGAGCCCCCCCTGCAAAGAACATGGAGAGAGCCACCTCCAGACTCACTCAGGCCAGGTGCTGTGCTGAGGGGGGCCCTGGAGCCACTCCCCCCCCCCCCCTCCCGGCACCACGGGGATTTCGAGGGCCTTTGTTACGCCAGTGGTTCAGGGGCTTCCATGCCCTTGCTTACGTAAGGCAAACATTGTCTAAATGCCAAAAATAGTTCTAATGTAAAAGTACACATTGCTCCAGTACCAATACCTGTCACTGAAGGGGACTACTCAATGTGTAGAAGTCCACATTGTGCAAGAGCAGAATGCTGCTACTCACAGCCATGTAAGCCAGTGTCGGAAGAGTGCTGACCCTGTGTCCCATGCTGTATGCTGTGGTGGGTAGAAGCAAAATGTAAATGACACTACAATGGACCAATAGATAAAGAAGACATACTGAAAACCTTTCTATGAAAGTATATATTGTCTATGTATTATTATTTTAAAAAATAGGTCTTGGGTAATGCCAGAACTAAAAAGTATCCTCCGGAGAAAACTGAACACAGCAGTTCTAGCACCTGGCGCCATTTAGCGACTTGGCCTTGTTTAGCAGCCTCTTCATTGATAAATGTTCATTAATAAATTGGTAGGCTTGCTTCAAAATCAATACAGTATATTTCCAGGTGGAGCTTGCCACAGAGCCAGTGATCTGGGGCTTCCCTTCCCTTCTGACTGCTATGAATGCGGCCCCGGCCTTGGTCAAGATATCTCGATTTCACGTAGAGGGAAGTCTCCCACAACTCCATTACATGAAGTATAAATACTTCAATTAACTTTTATTTCAGCTGTTCTCCTGCATTGGTGGTCTGTAAATAACACCAGTCAATAGTGTTGTGCAGTACCCTGCCTCTCAAGCGCCGCCCCACAGTGCTCCTTGTATTTCTGTCAAGGCAGAACCAGTGCTGTAAAAGGAAAATTAAATGTACTTGTGGAATTCCTCATGCAGTGGGAGGGGTGGGTAGGAAGCAGCGATGTGGGCAGAGAGACATAATCAATGATAGGGGACTTGTAAGTTGAGGATTGATGATGCACTTAAGGGACCCACTGGGTCACAACCACATCAATCACGTTGAACCCAGTCATTATTCTTAATTCACTGAATAAAACACTACTGGGGTTTCTTGTAACCTGGAAGTCAACCTCACCCTTACAGTGTAGGGAAAACAGTGTATTTATACAACAAACCTATGAGTCTAGGGTGCATATTTATACTCTGTTTGCGTCGAATTAGCATAATTGTTTTCTGCGCTAATTTGACGCAAACCTAACTCCATATCTATACTTTGGCTCTAGACCCGTCTAGCACCAAAGTTATGGAGTTAGCGTAATTTTTTTACCGTGAAAACCTATCTTGCGTCAATGAGATGCAAGGTAGGCGTTCCTGGGCAAAAAATGACTAAAAGGCACTAGCGCCTTATTTATCCTCCTGTGCAAAAATCACACATGGGAGGAGAAGGGCCTTAAATAATGGCGTTAAACTTGCTTAGCGCCATTATTTAATGCCTGGGTCAGGGCAGGCGTTAGGGGACCTATGGGTTAATTTCTATGGTCAGAGACCATGGAAGCAGCCCACAGGTGCCTTTCCCTGCCCCCAAGGACACCCCCACCCATCCCCACACACATCTGGAGGACACCTAAGGATGGGGGGACCCATCCCAGGTAAGTCCAGGTAAGTATTTTTCATTTTCTTTCACAGTGCCATAGGGGGGCTTAACTTGGGCCCCCCTACATGGCACTGCGCCCAATGCCCATGCCCAGGGGACTTAACTCCCCTGGGCATGGCCATTGGGCTGGGGGCATGACTCCTGTCTTTACTAAGACAGGAGTCATGTCCAGAGGGGGTGTGCTTCAATAAAATGACGCTAATTAGGTTAGAGTCATTTTTTTTAACTCTAACCTGACTAGCGCCATTCTTTGACGCACAACCTGCTGTTTCCCCTACGCATCCCCCACCCGATTAGTGTCATTTATTTTGACGCTAACTGGGCCTTACCGCCGACTAGCGTCATTCCTTAAATATGACGCCCAGCTGGCATCCAAGAATGGCCCTAGCTGGCGGCATACTTTTTGATGCAAACGTGAGATAACACAGGTTTGCATCAAAAAGTATAAATATGGGCCTAAGTATACAATGTATACCTGTAGCTAACAAGCTGGCTTTGAGCTTTAACACAAACTTGCAGCAGACACCTGCTTTGGCCTGCAGCTCACGAGTTGGAATCCAGACATGGCCAGCTCTTACCTCTGAGGGCATTGAATTGAGTACTATAAATTTGGAAAATAGCAAACAATGTTATAGCAGTTTACATTGACCTGGGCTCTTGTTATATCAGATCAAGGCTATCGGCTTTGTACATACACTACATTAAAATTCTCATTCTAAAAATGTTCATGTAGGGCAACATTTGGAAGCTCAAGCACGAGAATCGCTAAGAAATTTCTAATCATTTCAAAGTGAGGTGCACGCTTGTTATTCACACCCATTGGTCGTTTTGTGTCTCCATGTTACCGGTGCCTAATGGTATTTCACATTAACCTATCATTTGTTTTTGATTATGGCGATGAATCGAACTTGCCTGTATATGCGGGGGCATATTTATACTCCGTTTGCGCCGAATTTGCGTCGTTTTTTTCGACGCAAATTCGACGCAAAACTAACTCCATATTTATACTTTGGCGTTAGACGCGTCTAGCGCCAAAGTTCATGGAGTTAGCGTCATTTTTTTGCGTGAACACCTTCCTTGCGTTAATGATATGCAAGGTAGGCGTTCCCGTCTTAAAAAATGACTCCGATGCTATTGCGTCGGATTTATACTCCCGGGCAAAAATGACGCCCGGGAGTGGGCGGGTCTAAAAAACCCGCATTTGCGCCGGATTTTAGCGCCTGGGTCAGGGCAGGCGTTAAGGGACCTGTGGGCTCAGAATGAGCCCAGAGGTGCCCTCCCCTGCCCCCAGGGACACCCCCTGCCACCCTTGCACACCCCAGGAGGACACCCAAGGATGGAGGGACCCACCCCAGGGACATTAAGGTAAGTCCAGGTAGGTATTTTTTTTTATTTTTTTTTGTGGCATAAGGGGGCCTGATTTGTGCCCCCCACATGCCACTATGCCCAATGGCCATGCCCAGGGGACAGAAGTCCCCTGGGCATGGCCATTGGGCAAGGGGGCATGACTCCTGTCTTTGCTAAGACAGGAGTCATTTCAATGGGGGATGGGCGTCGTTAAAAAATGGCGCAAATCGGGTTGTGGCGATTTTTTTGCCTCAGCCTGACTTGCACCATTTCTGGACGCCCATACGCCATTTTCCCCCTACGCCAGCGCTGCCTGGTGTACGTCGTTTTTTTTAACACACACCAGACAGCGCCGGCGGCTAACGCCGGCTAACGTCATTCAATAAATACAGCGCCCGCATGGCGCTTCAGAATGGCGTTAGCCGGCGCTAATTTTTTTGACGCAAAACTGCGTTGGCGCAGTTTTGCGTCAAAAAGTATAAATATGGGCCGCGGTGCTTATAAACTGTCACGCAATTGCTCTTGTATCAGGGCATAGAATGTTTCCTCTAGAAGGAGAGACAACTCATGGCTGTTCATCAGTCCCAGACATGATGACATGTTTTGGACCGGCCTAGAGAAAGCTTTTGCTGTCTCTCCAGGCTCATGTATTGAAAAAAAATCATAACTAAAAATGCATACATTTACACACACATAAGCGGCGATGGGTCAGCTTCTTCTTTATTTACTGGTCTGTTAAATTTCTCAGATTTTGCTTTCTTCTACCTCTGCATACAAATAGGGCAATGGGTCAGGCCACTTCAGCCATTGGGTCTCTTAAGTTGTGAGTGAAAGCGTTTTTTCTTAATCGCATGTGCACATCTGCCTAAAGAGTAGTAGACTTCAGTTTCAGGGCTGGATGGTCAATTCGTCATTATTTCATTTATTGATTTTTTTGTTTACTTTTAATCTTCTAAAGTCTATTGCATATTTAATAGAGAAACAAAAATATGCGCTTGCCATGGCAATACCTACTAGCGCTACTAGTGCTTGTTATGTTTAAGAGAAATTTGGTCTGCAGAATGAAGCTGTTCCACAGCCTGGGGGCTCGCACAACAAACTGCTATTCTTTTTTACTAACCTTAGGACAGATGTTTGACAGCACAATAAAGTGGTTGCTTCCTGTACTATGCAATACTTTATTGGTAACAAGCAAACATTAAATTATACAGCAGATCTAAGGCAGGAGGGCTCAATCACAGCCCGTAATCACTACTGAGATAAGTTACAATGAACGCACACTTTTCACTCAGGTGTAAAGTACGGTGTTCAAAACATACCATGTGTGTTTGCAAATACGTTTGCAAGCCTGTACATCTTTTTTCTAGAGTCCTGCTGGCGTGTTCAGTTTGTAAAGCCACAGATTCTTAAGGAAGGAAGCTGCCTATGAATTTCGAATATGAGGGAACTGCTCTCAAAGCCTGCCATGTTTTCTGACTAATTAGCATGCTGTGGTTTTGCTCTAAAGACTTGTGCTGCTGTGGACTGCTCGTGAAGGAGACATTAAACAAACATATTAAAATCTTGAATAATGCCAATACGTTTTTGCTTGCATTTTGAGTCATGAGTAAAGTATTATGAAAAGAATGTTGTAGTGAAAAAATAGCTAAAGATAATTAGCTGAATGTGTAATGATTCAGAATACTTTTGAGATGTAAAATACTCCTTCAAGCATTGCAATGAAAACACTCTTTACGAGATGGAATGATACACCAAACAGCCAATAGCATGAGGTGTGAGAGAAATACTTCTCCGGCGGAGCACAAGCCCACCACTCTATATATAAATATTTTAAAGAACTGGAAACAAAAAGTCTGTATAGTTTTGTACTGTGCTATCAAGCAAGACCTACAAAGTATGGCTGGAGACTACAACGAAGTTAATCGATGACCCAGTGCATTACATTGAAAAACACTATTTTACACAACAGGGGCTGGTGTTTCCACATCTTCTCATGACTTGATTAAAATAAAATCCCTTGATAAGGGTTTTGTGGATGGGAGTTATAAAGGGATAATCATGGGGGTGTTTCTTTTAGGTATTATACCAGAATATTATCGACACTACACTATTACACTACTACTATTGCACTACAAAAGTATCATAGCCTTAATATCGATGACCATAATATCATGAAGGTAAGTATTTTTGGGTACGTACAGATTTATTATTCGTGTATATGTATCTTTACAGTATTTATATCTTCAAGTTAAGTGAATGTGAAGTAAAAAAATGTAAATCTATACTTACATATATAATAACTTTCACAATATTGTGATTGTGGGAGTTGATATTCTGGCTATGATTTTTTGTAGGACAATATTATCACGCAAAATATTCTGACATACAACTGTTTATTTTGTATTGTTTTTGAGATTGAATGGTTGCCCCCTTAACTTACAATAATACTAAAACTGATATATTTCTGCAAGTGTTCACATGCAGAAACGTTTTGTTCTTTAATTGCTCATACACAGAGACTTTCTACATTCCATATAACAACTTTAAGCTGACATATATCATGAGGCTGACCCCTAGTCAGTCGAAAGCATAAGGCATGCTGGAATGAGAAGTACAGTTTAGCCCATTATAAGTATTAAGGCACCCCATTACTTCGATTCCACTACATTGACAGCAAAACACAGACACACATTACATAGACATTCCATTGCACTAACATATCACTACAAAGATAATATAAGTAATTTCACCAAAATGATGGCTATTATGTGAATTTTGCCTCAGTGGTTGAATGTGTGAAAACTATATGGGAGGTATGCACTCGAATACAAATGTCACTTGGGATACCTGCTCAATACATTGAGCAGTCGTTTACATGAATGCTGTCTGCTGTATGTCTCCTGCATGCAAAAATTACACGAAAAACGTTAATTTAAGGGAAAAAAACATTACCCGAAATACATGAAACCCAATACTCAATAATTAAACAAGATTGCAATTACAAAAAAAATCAGACGGACCTAATATTTATTCTAATAACAGATGTTAGGCTTAAGGTACTGTTACAGTTAGGCATAGGAATAGATTATGATTTATGATTAGAGTTTATTGATAGGATAGGAGTTAAGGTTAATGTTATCGTTGGGATTCAGTATGTGTTATGTTTAGGATTATATTAAATGAATCTAGTGATAAACTGAGGTAGTGGTGTCTATGTAGTATTTGATCGATGTAATAGTGTGCTACCACTGTAGTGCAAGTACTACCTTGCCTCCATTACACTGACATAGGACTAAAAAAACACTAGTGCATTGATTCAAGAACTATGGCTTATGGTGAAAGTTAGGCTTAATGTTAGGGGATGGCTAAACTGGGCGTAGCATGTCATTTGCTTCAGTCTAGTGGGAAAACTATAATGATTGGATGCTGTGTTGGTCGAGGTACTAACAAACAACCAGGTATGGCGGTACACATCCCAACATGCTAAGCGTTTTGGGCTGAAAACCAGGACTGCTGTAAGTCAACCTCATGGCATGGTCTGTTGATGGATGTGCAGTGTGTGCTGTGTTGCCTGCACCTCTTGTCACAGCTGTTCATGGCCCTTTGTCCAAGATTACTGGGCACAAACCGAGGGAAGGTGCTTTGGCTTGGCCGTTGTGTGACTTCTTGTGCGAATGAACACACTAACGCGTGGCAGCAGTTGCGCCTTTTTTCCATGCAGTGCACTGGTGACCAGTGAGGCTCTGCATAAAGTCATTCTGAGGCCATGAAACCCTTGATCGTGGGTAGCATCAACAACCTCTCCAGCACCACCAAGGGCTTCCGTGGTCAGACTAGCCTGCAGAACTGTGGGATTTACAGTCTGGCTGCTGCGCCTGAAAGGCCGTTGGGGCTGGTGCTGAGTCAGTGTTGTTTCATACAGACCCTGATAGGTAACCGAACCTTCCTGAGCCCTACTGGCCTTTCAAAAGGACCCAACGGGCAAACAGACAGCATTGAACAGCTATAATCTGAAGGTGCCTGTGTTATTCTGAAGCTTGTCCGTTATACAAATTTGCATTTTATTTTCAGTCTGTCCCAAAAGAACCCAATTTGAATTTTCCTGAACGCTAGTTGGACTCTGAGACCTAGCTCTGGACACATGCTTTATGATTTTGTGAGGAAGCTCCCGAAAGAGCCGGCCCTTCGACATGGGATATAAAGCCCCTCTCCCTTGGAAGCACGAGCTTTACATACTGGGGGCCTCCTGGGCGCCATGTTGACCTGATATAAATCTTTCATAACATTTTGTTACAGTGCCTCCTTAAGTAGCACGTGCTGGACGTTCCTGACTTTTTTGCGCACCTCATTTTTCGCTGAAACGTTTATTTCACCCGTATCATATTTTATTGGATTGTTTATTTCTGCGCGGCAATTTGTAGCCCCCTCGGGTGAGGTCAAAAAGCACTTAAAATTAAAACTTTAATCAAGTAATCCTTTTTGGCACCGAATGGGAGGTTCCAGATGTTCTGCACGCATGAGTCATACCTTGTATGGGCCATCTCTGTGCATGTGCTACCTGCCAGCGGCCGAGACCCTGTCAAGGGGCCCGGCACTATCAGAGAAGTAGCGCCTCTAGCCCGTGAGAGGGCGCCATACAGAACCAGGAAGATATTTCGGTATGCTGGTGATGTCGAAGGGCGAGATTGCTAAAGTGAGCCCCAGTCCTATTTGGGAAAGGAATGTGCGATTAAACCTTCTCTGAGCATTATTAACAGATGTAATCATCTTCTTTGAAAGTCTCGCTGAGTGGGCAAGACACAACAACTTTCAAAGTCACTCACAATTCGCCGAAAGAAAACTCCACCTCACTTTAAGTAGCCGATACTGCCATCTAGTGTAAAATTGAGGAACTACTTGCATCTCAATACCATGGCATCTTTCAACTCTAACAATTAAATCATACTACACTTACCACATCATCCTGCCTCAAAGCAGGCAGCAGCTCATTCACTGCACTAATAATAACAACATCCATAGAAATATAAGATTATTACATTTACTATGGTAATTATTGTTATTAACAGCAATTCTACTCCAACGCTGGTGCCTGTGTGGATGCCAAAAGATGGTTTAAATGATTTGAATGCGGAATGATATAGACAACCATATTTACAAAAAATATCACTAACGAGAATAATGATGACAACATTAAATAAAACAGACATGAAAATAATACTAAAAATAGTGCTGATAATAACACCAGCAGTGTTATTCTGATCACCAATAATATAAGGCTAAAGTACCCTTGCTGTATATTTTATGGATATTGCAAGTCACTGAGAAGTTCCATGACCACGTAGAGGAACGAGGCTGAATGCTGAGTTCCTTTATAAGGTTATGAAACTGAGGTGACTTGCTATATCCTTATCATGTTCGGCAGATGATACTTTATTCCTTATAATAAATATATAGTCACATCATACAAGTTCCTACAAATCACGTAAATCCTTGATGTGTAGCCTTTTCATATGAAAGCGAAAGCATGTTTGAAAGTATGAACAATACAAATATAATCTCTATTGCCAAAGTAAACACATAAAAAATACTGTTAGATATTTGTTGGAAAAAGATAATGTTCTGACACTTCTATAATTATGTAATGAGTGCAAAAAATAAAATGTTGCCATAAGTAACTCCTTTCTGCTTGCCACTATAAAGCTAGAAAAACAGAGCAGTAGAAATAAACGCATTGTTTCATTTTGTTCCTTAACTTAAACAGCTGGATTAATTATGCTTCATGACCTGACCTGCTTTTCCCTTCAGCTGCTGGCTCAGGCAGCAGATATTCTGATGTCACAGCCCAAATGTAAAAAGATAATACAGGTTAGTTCTGACGTAATTTCTTTGTAATAGGTGACTGAGTGCGTCACAATTCATCTACTAAAAAGAAATTAGAGACAGATTTTTATTGAAGAGTCCCATTTAATAAAACAATTATACCAAGGACAGTGTTCAAGAATGTGCCATTACTATTGTCGTTAGAACAACTATTGTAAGATTGTACCAGATTCAGTAAAATGGCAGTCACTGACACATTATGCCAGGCTATGTAGTAAAGAAGCTCGAGTTCTAGTGAGACATCATTGCCACGAGGGGCAGAAGGCTCTCTTGGGCGGAGACTGTCTCATTAACGCAGCTGAAGAGCAGACCAACAAGTGGGCATTGTAGGGCGAAGGCACCTTTAGAAAACACATATTGGCACTAGATAAAGCTAGAATAATGGATTAAGTCTCCTTGTGCTCCAGTAAGACCTATGTCACTGTCCCATGTTTGTGGTGACAGTGGTACCCACGGATCCTGTCTCTCACCTTGGATAGGGTGACTGTGTGACTTATTCCCCCTTTGTCCCTCCATCAGCCCTACTCACCAGGGAAGGATCCTTAGATTAGGGCGACCAACAAAGCTAGTCCCTATAGGTAGTAGGAGATGATGTCTGCCTCCTGTATGTGCCTTCAGGTCCATGAAGTCCACAGGTGTTCCCAAAAGGTGACTGCTCCACTGTGCTGGTTAATGCAGAGGCTTACAGAGGAAACATATAGCAACAATCAGCTGCAGCCCGTCCTTTAGGGCAGAGGGGCCACACCCTCCCACCTTTTGCCCCTCATGAAGAATGCCTGTCAGGTTGAGCAAAGGTCAGCCTGACACTCTCACTGTTCAGCCCAGGCAGCCAGGAGTGAGACATTCGTGATTTGCACAGACTACTCACTGTCTGAGCAGAACTTTTCTGGGCTGAGGAGCTCACAGCTCCTATGTGTGTGACCTCTTCAGCTCAGCAAAGGTGCCTCGAGGCCTTCCTTCTCAGCAACGAGGGGAAGCATCATCCATTGACATCCACCTGGGCGCTTCAGGTTTAAGTCCTGAAGCACCCAGGGCGAGTGTCAATCAGTGACTCCTCGTCACAGAGTGGGGAGGGATCAGCAGTCTCACTGACCCCATCCCACTCTGTGACGAAGTTGGGACTGCTGCCTTCCCTCATTGTGTGTGTGTTTTTTAACCCCTTCCCCTCCACAGACGTAATGGTTGCGTCCAGTGGCACGGCGCTGAGGTAGGGCAGGGCTGGAAGGGGAATCGCTTCCCCTTCCACACCGACTGCCCCCCACCCCCTATCCCCCCATGTGACGTCATCAGAGGTCAACTCCCGTCATGCTAGAAGCAATGCTTCCAGTGTGACCCAAGGAGAAACAGATTAGTTTCTTCTCGGTACAGGGGCAGGGGAGGCAGAGAGGCATGAAAAGGGAAGGAAAGGCTTTTCCTTCCCTTTTCATGTCTGTGCATTCGTGCTGCACGATCGCATAGCAGAAGCCGAAGCCACTAGACACCAGGGATTTTTTTCCCCTGAAATTGTCAGAAGGGGAGCGGTCCCTTGACGCTCCCCAAGGGGGGCATTTTATTTAAGGTCATTTCTGCCTCCCCTGGGAGCAGACTGGCCTATATTAAGGGGGAGGGGGGCAGAAGCCATTAGGCACCAGGGATTTTTTTAAATGTATATTGATAAGGGGAGCGACCCCTTAGGCAAGGGTCTCTCCCAGGGGGTAATTTTTTTATTAGGCCTTTTCTGCCCCCCAGGGCAGATTGGCCTATATTAATTAGGCCAATATGCCCACAGGGGGGCAAAAGCCACTAGACAGCAGGATATTTTTTTATTTGTATTTATACTGATGAGGGGAGCGACCCCTTGGGCAAGGGTTGTTCACTGGGGGGCAATTTTTTTTATTAGGACTTTTCTGTCCCCCCCTGGGGGCAGGTCGGCCTAGTATTAATTATACTAAAATACACGAGGAGATCATCTGCGTACATGGACACAGTACGCCAACCATCCCCCAGCGGGATGCTCCAGGCCTCCTCTAGAAGGGGGAGTTCCGTTGTCAAGGGCTCTATCGCAAGCGGGAACAGCAGCAGGGAGAGGGAGCAACCTTGCAGAGTCCCCCTGCATACCTCAATCGGTTCCGAGATAGTTTAGCCAGTTCTGACACTGAACTGTGGATGCGTATACAACAGCTTCACTAGTCTTAAAAAGCCTGGGCCAAAACGCAACCGGTGCAGCACCGCAAATAAGAAGGGCCATTCCAGTGAGTCAAAGGCCTTCTCCAAGTACAACACCAGGCACCCCCATGACAGGCCAGACCTGAACAGAGTACTTCATAACCCAGAACAGGCGCCTGATATTGAGGTAAGTGTTACACGCAGGCACAAAGCCATGCTGATCAGAGTGGATCAGGTGAGGCACGAGAGCCGACAGCCGCGTCTCTAACTGTTTAGCCAAAATTTTATAATCTGTGCTAAGCATCGCCAGAAGTCTGTATGATCCCAGCTCTATTGGGTTTCTGGCCGGTTTAGGGAGGGGTATCAGTAGTGCCTCCCACTGGGATGTCGTCAGGGATGCCGCTTACAGAGTCTCCTCAAATAACCGCAGCAAGCGAGGTGCAATCATAGAGGATTGTGTCTTATAAAACTCTGACAGGAGGCCATCAGGATCTGGGGTTTTGCCATCAGCCAATGTGCGTATACTGTCCTGAATCTCTGCTAAGGTTAACGGTTAATTTCTCTCGCTGATCTTCTGTGAGGCAGGGCAATGGGAGCAGAAAAAGGAACTCCTCAAGGTTTGCAGGCCCTGCTGTTGCCCTTGATTGATACAGGGCTGCGTAGTAATGTGTTAGCTCTTCATGTATCTCGCCTTGAGTGCACAGCACATCACCAGTCGCTGAACGCAGCTCCAGAATAGGGTTGCGTTCCTGCTCCTGTCGGATCAACCAGGCCAATGTCCTGCCTGATTTATTAGCCGCAGCCTGTGTGCGTGCCAAATGAGCTGCATAGTTAAGACAGCGCATCCTCTCCACCGGGGACAGGTGTTCTACCTTCTTGTTTGCAAGTATATGCATCCCCAAGGAGTTCTGGATAGCACATTTTTCGTGCTGCAACAGAGTTTTTTCAACTCAGATTAAGTTGCGCTCAATGGACTTGCACATGTTCCATTGCGTGCCCAGGCTTTGTCCTTGTATGTAAACCTTGAACACATCCCAGTCAATGAGTCCAGACGAGGCAGGGCCAGCATTATGGTCAAAATATTCAGCAAAAGCTGTGCCAAGCGACATCCTGATGGGTGCATCCTGTAACATCTCCGGCTGCAGTCGCCAGGTGAGAACAGCAGAGACAGACGTATCCCACCCCATTTGTAGGAGCTGGGGATCGTGATCAGAGTGCATGCGGCCAAGGTAATCCGTCTCTAGCACCACAGAGCACAAGTTATCTGAGCAAAGTATTCTATCAAGTCGCACATGTAGCTGATGTGGAGATGATAAAAACAAATAGACTTGCGTCTCAGCATTGCGGTGTCTCCACGAGTCCACTAGCCTCCAGTGCTGGAGGCATTCCCGAAGTGGATGCGCAGCAGCCACCGTGGGCGTGGTAGCAATGGTGGGAAGGACCGGTCAAGATCAGGGTCCAAGACACTATTAAAATCTCCTCCCAATAGCCACGGGAGGCCGCGCCTGCGGGAGTGGACGCCAGACAGTCTATGGAGGAAAGAGGCCTGATCTGTGTTTGGTGCATATACAGACCCCCAAGAACAATGCCCGCCCTTCTAAGCATCCACGCACAAACTGACCCTCAGTGTCCCCCTCCCACTCCTCCACCACAAACAGGGTGCCCGGCCTAATCCAAACAAGGACCCCTTTGGCATATGCAAATAAATTAGTCACAAATAGTTGTCCCTGCCAGCGCCACTGCAGCCTAGTGCCCCTGACAGCCTGAGGTGAGTTTCTTGCAGTAGTGCTATGTGGATCATATGCCTCCTAAGGTATGAGTAAAAGGAGTACCTGCGTGCCAGTGTGTGTATCCCTCTCACATTCCATGTGAGAATGTTAACTGGAGACATAGTTGGGTATTCGGAAGAGAGTCTTGGAGTTCACTGCTTCTTAAAGCAGTGAGCATTGCAGAACACTCCATCAAGCCACTTAGGGGAGTGGGGAGCCAGACTCCAGCTAACAACTAACAAATGCAGCATAGGACGAACAACAGCCACAAAATTACACAGTGCAATACCATCCGAGCAGAGGTCCTCAGGTGTCTGCCTGAACCATCTAACTTGCCTATTCAGCGTAACTAATGTGGGAAAAGAAGGTACCCACAAGCAAAAAGGTAAGTGGGGGGTTTCACTTCATCCAGTACATCCAGCGGCAAACGCCCCTAGCACATCTCATATGCAGACAGGGGCCTGGCACGCAGCACAGAGCAATCCGCAGCTGCCCCACAGGTCGTCCCACAGGTCACCCCACCAGCCCCGCCAGGGGGGCTCTGCAGTGCGGCAAGCGAAGTGGAGGAATGTGTCTGACCCAGGGACGCAGCACAGCCGCAAGCACTAAATAAAGCCTGAGCCATCAACCCTCAATGGCAGTGACAGCCAGTATTAGAGAAAGTAGTGTGTAGCACCATTTCAAGTGCTAAATCATATCATCTGCCATCTGGGGCATCAAAGAAGGAAAGGTCATGGACAAAGTGTCTGAGAGGTTTCCACCAAAGGAGTCATTTTTGGCATTAGAGTCATTTAGTTCTTTTTGAGTGTCTGAAGTAGTCGTCAGTACTCTGATAGCTGCAGCGTCTGCAGTGCACGGCTCTGCCCTTGGATGATCTGCTATAAGTCCGGGGCATGGCCCTGCTGCTCAGGGGATATTTCACGACGTTGGCGGCTCCTATGCCTGCGAGGTTTCGGATTCCACTGCTCCCTCTGCTCTGCCGTTAACTCTTGTTGGTTGACCAATCTCGCTAACTCCAGCCATTCCCACGCAGCTTCTAGGGTGTCGAAGAAGCGGGTCTTTCCCTGCATTACAGCTCGCAGTCTGGCAGGGAAGAGAAGTGAGTATGTTAGGCTGAGTGCCCGTAGTTTATGTTTCACATATAAGAAGGAGCCCCTCCGCTTTTGTACGGCAATGGTATAGTCTGGAAACATCATCACTTTAGCATTGTCTAGTTGAAGGACCGGGAGTGTTTGCACAACTCACAGTATGGTATCTCTGTCTACAAAGTGTAACAACTGAAACAGGAATGGTCTTGGATCTGCACCCGGCGGTCAGGGTCTTGTCGGACACGATGACCACGTTCAACTGAGAAGAATTGCGCAAGTGCCCTCGCTTGGACCAGTTCACAAATCCATTTCTCCACATAGGAAACAACATCAGCACCTTCCGCTCCTTCTGGAAGGCCTACCATGCAAATATTGTTTCTCCTCGTGCATCCCTCTACATCTTCCGCCTGGTGCTCCAGGGCCACAACCCTATCAATTAATTCCTGCATTGAGGTGTCCATCTGACTAGTCTTAGGAGCAAGGTCGCTCAAGGTACCCTCCAGCAGGGGAGTCTTGTCTATCAGTTTACGATGGTCTGCTTGTAATAGGTTGAGGTCACTGGTCACCTTATCAATTTTGTTCTCCAGCAATGCTCGTGTCTGATCAAGAGCTGCACCAATGCATTCCACTGCTGCCAGCACCGCATCTAGCTTATGACTATTAAAGGCCAAGGCCTCAGGCCTTGTCGTCTGCAAGCCGCTTACCGTCCCAGAACGAAGACGACCCATTTCAGTGGCGGCAGGGGGCTGGTAATCCCAGTTCACAGGACTGGGGAGGCAGGAATGCAGCAAAATAGTTTTAATTCGGTAGGCGCACAGTCTTTACAACCCCCGCTTCTTGCTGTAGGTGCATGACAGCATGAAGGTGGGCTTCGCAGCGTGGGATGCCCAGGGCACGAGGGTCTCACTTATCTGCGCAGTATAGTCGCTAGTATGCGCAGCAGCACGAGCAGCCTCCCCTCTCCAGCGGGTGCAACCTCAGACCAGTCTCTCCACTCCACACGCGGCTCCCTCCAGCCCAAGAAGTCTCAGGTCAAAGACCTCCACGTTCCTCCTGTTCCCACCTAGGGTCCACCACCAAGGGAGTGGCCAAGCGAAGAGGGCCAGGCGATGGCCAAGTTCAAGCCACTGATGGCTCAAGGGGGACCGGCGAGGACCAGGTCCTGTGGGCTGAGGCGTCCAGGATTACAGGGGGCTTCACCACCCGTTGCTTCACTAGGCCTTCCCCTGAAACAACAACATCTGCCAGCCAGCTTCTTCTTTTCAGGGGCTGCCCCTTCAAGGCCAGGGGATTCCCGAGGCCGTGGCCTCCTCAATGCCGACCAGTGCCTCGGCCTCCCCAAGAATGCATGTCAGAGGTCCTGCCAAGTGGAGGGGCAAGTGAAAGTCAGGCTCCAGTCGCTGCAGCTGTGGCCCGCTACACCACAGTTGGTCATTCAATTTTTTGGGGAGCTGGGGTCTCTCCACTGTCAGTGTCTGAAGAATAAGGGAGGGGAGGGGCAGCGGCACAGGGTCCGCGCGCAGGACCCGGGAGCACTTTTTAGCCCCAACAAGGCACTAACACCAAGGCCTTTTCCAGGCCTGTATCTGCCATACACCACAACTCCACCCAAAGACCCACTCATCTGTCCACAGGGCTCCTGCGCCTCTACATCAGGTCCCAGCCAGGGCTGCAGCTGGGCTGCGTCCAGCCACCATCGCTCGTGGCTGTCCAGCGTGGTCTTCAGCATCTTCTGTGTCGGCCGCGTGGGTCAGGCCACGCTGCTCCTTGCAACCAGCAGCCACGTCCATCTTCCCTCGCCTCCAGCCGGCACCAGCTCAGTCTGCTGGGCTCCGCCACATCCATCACCAGTCCTGCAGTGCCCAGCCACCCGTCCTTCTGCTGATAAATGGTGGATTAATGGCGCTCTACCGCAGAGCTGCTCTAGGTCACGACTGCCATTTTGGCTGGTCAAGCCACGCATCCCTGTTACACACCTGATACTAACAAACACCACTGACCTTCCCACCATCACGTCCCTCGCTGCAGCCCATATCAGAGGCCATTCCAATTCATCATAATTCTGCACTAAAAACACTGCAATTGGCCTAACAACTGCCTGAAGCAGCCCCTGTCCTGCATCCATGCACAATCACACCTCATCTTCTATATCTAACTTATACTTCAGCAAAACATCTGCTGTAGTAGAACAGCGCAGACCTGCTTCTCATGGCTGATTCATCCCCTCAGGGTTCCCTTGACACAACTCACACCAGGCTACAATTCTGCACATGACGCCAGGCAAATCACTCTGGAGCAACACTTGGCCCAACCGGTTAGAAGGCACTGACACACATCCATTCACCACATTCACCATTAAACCACCAAGCCACCGCTCTGCACCAAAGCCCTGCATCCAGGGTTAGACTAGCCAATAGGTCAGTCAATCAGGCAGTGATCAGATGGGCAGTACTGAAGACAGGAGTATGAACCAGTTTATTGGCTGTTTGGTGTTTGTTTTGTGGTCTGGTGGGCCAGTTTTACTGTTGATTTGTCCGATAATACATCAAGGATTGCCTGCTGCAAGCACAGATGTATACGATCTCCCATACCTTGCAAAAACACCTATTCAGCTTGTCTTACAAGTTTAAAACTGCCGTGATTTGCAAACGTGGGCCACTTTTTTAGTTACTGATTTGCTAATGGGAACCACTTTTAATGTGGTGCCCAGCCTGTTTTCTGTCAGAGTCCGAATCTGCCAGCACCACAGTCACATCCCTTCATTTTAACCCTGCATTAAACCACGACTCTTCACCAAGCCCACTCCACAGTCGTGCACCTTGGCCTCTGTCACAGGCCTATACTGTACCAAAGACGGTGCTGCCAGGCCTGCCAATTCAACTCCTGCCACAGCTACTGCCTTAGCAGTAAAATACCACAGTACAGGTTGGGCCCTTCCACAGCCGTGCACTACAGGCCCCGTCACAACCCTACCCATTATTAGCCTTTCCTCATAGCTGCGGTCCCAACTCTGCATAACAATCATAACAACCGCCCCTATTAAAGCCCCAGTGCAACTGTACTCGAGAGCGCTTCAAACAGCCTAATGTAACCGTACTTTTAATATCAACAGGAGTGTTACCACTTATTCCAGTAGACACCAAGGAGTCCCTCTAGTTTCTTTTGGAGACCCTCACCAGCAATTTCCTACCACAAGTATATTATTACTCCCGTGTACTAATAGCTAATAGCATCATCATGGGGTCTCCTTCTTCAACAAACCAAGGGGGTAGTTTCCACATAATTCTACTCGAGAGCCCCTGAAACAGCCTAATGTAACCCTTAACCACACCAGCTATGTCACAGCCAGACAGCAAAGTGCCTACCACAGCTTTATATTTACACTGAACAGCCGTACATCTATACAGAAAGCGCCTACGCCGAATCCAGGCAGCCCTACACAACCGCCATGCACAGCAGCTCTCCTGCACTCCGAAACAGATCTGCCCCTCAGCCCTACACAGCCGACACAGACACCCTGCGCTACAGCTCTGTATAACACCCCTACAAAGACGCCATGCACAAAAGCTCTGTACCACAGCCCTACAGAGACGCTATGCACAACAGCTCTGCACAACAGCCCCTACAAAGACGCCTTGTGCAACAGCTCTGAACCACAGCCCTACAGAGACGTCATGCACAAGAGCTCTGCACAACAGCCCTACACAGGCACTGTACGCAACAGCTCTGCACAACAGCCCCTACAAAGACGCCCTGCGCAACAGCTCTGTACCACAGCCCTACAGAGACGCCATGCACAACAGCTCTGCACAACAGCCCCTACAAAGACGCCCTGCGCAACAGCTCTGCACAACAGCCCTACACAGGCACTCTACACAACAGCTCTGCACTACAGCCCTACACAAACACCTTGAGCAGCAGCTCTGCCTCAGTCCTACACAGACGCCCCGCACAACAGCTTTGCACCACAACACGACACAGACGCCCTGCGAGAAAGCGCTGCACTTCAGCCCTACACAGACGCCCTGCACAAACAGCTCTGCATCACAGGCCTTCTCAGATACCCTGAGCAGAGGTTGTGACCATCAGCCCTACACAGACACCATGAGGAGCAGCTCTGCCCCTCAGCCCTACACAACCGCCATGCTTAGCAGCTCTCCAGCACTCCGAAACAGCTCTGCACCACAGCCCTACACAAACGCCCTAAGCAGAAGATCTGTCCCTCAGCCCTACACAGCCTACAGAGACGCCCTGCGCAACAGCTCTCACCACATCCCTACACAGATACCTGTAGCAGCAGCTCTGCTTCTTAGCCCTAAACAGCCAACCTGCGCAACAGCTTTGCACCACAACATGACACAGACGCCCTGAGCAACAGCTCTCCGCCCCATCCCTACAGACACGCTGAGCAGCAGCTCTGACCATCAGCCCTACACAGACACCGTGAGCAGTAGCTCTGCCCCTCAGACCTACGCAGACGCCCTACGCAATAGCTCGGCACCACATCCCCTACACAGATGCCCTGCGCAGCAGCTCAGCACCACAGCCCTACACAGACACCCTGAGCAGCAGCTCTGACCATCAGCCCTACACAGACGCCCTGGGCGGCAGCTTTGTACCACATGCCTACACAGAAGCCCTAAGCAGCATATCTGCCCCTCAGCCCTACACAGACAACATGAGCAACAGCACTGCACCACAACCCTACATAGAAGCCCTGCACCCCGGCTGCTCTAGGCCACGCGCCAGGCGCTGAAGCGGAGCCGGATCCTGGGAGGCCCGTGGACGTCTCTTGTGTGCAGATTTAGCCGTCCTGGACGCTGATGACTGCAGCAAGAAAGAATTAATTAGAACCACATACTGAGATTGGTATTAAAAATAAACAGTGATAAACACCGAACGCTGAAAGGGACTTAAAGAAACGTGTGCCAAAAGATACAGAGCGCGTCTGAAAATATCGCTTACTGCTCCCTGGTGGCCCTAAATCAGTTCGGGTTAATTTAATCTTTTCCGCAACAAACTATTTTTTAAACAAAACGGGTAAAAAGAAACTATTCAGCTGGCCCTTCTCGGTGCACTGACCCCACCATCTCCCATTCATTCTGTGCAGCCAGTGTCTGAGCGGCACTCCTTCGGTGTGAAGGAACTTTAGAGATTATGAACGTCTGTAAATACAAGTGGAGGGGGATCAGGCCTGGGTGCTGTGTCTGCCCCCACTCTCACTTCTGAAACACTCTCAAGAACAGATCTGAGCAGCCATGTTGTCAGAGCTGAACCCAATGCTCAGACCCCTTGATTAGAACTGTCAGAGGGTTGTGTCACAATATTAAAATTACATCTAGTGAACAGGGCTAGAGGAGGACATCAGAGGTGCACCGCATAATCAGAGCTGCGCACCATGATTAGAGCTGCATCACATGATCAGAGCTGAGCACTATATTCGGCGCTGTACAGCAGGATCGGAGGTGCACACCGTGATCTGAGTCTAAAAACAAACCAATAGTAGGGCGGTTCTAAATTATGGGAGGTGATCCACGTGACCAAAGCTGCAGCCCATAATCAGAGAGCAATGCTTGTTTATGGGTATACCTCTTGATCAGAGCGGTATTCAATGACCAGAGCGGTATCCTACAGCTAAAGCTGTGCTTGATCATCAAAGCTGCACCCCACGATCATAGTTGTACCCTGTAATCAGAACTAATCAGAGCTTTATCCCACAGCTCAGACTGCAGGTCATGATCCCAGCTATCCCATTGATCTTTTTTTTCCTGAGACTTAAAGGTTTAATATTTCTCTACTTGATGGATTGCTTCTCTAGGCCGGCACCCCTAGTGCTGTTAAAAATAAAATAGCACTTGTCTTGTGCAGGAGCAGCGTGTATAGTGGGGTGAGCCAGCATTGTACCACAAACGTGCACAGCACTGTCTGTGTTAAAATGTGTCCATGTTCGTGGACCAGAAGCAGATACTCATCACCTGAGACTAAATGGTCATGTGAGCCATCCCTGAAATGGAGATATACCTACATCTGAGCTAGCCATTACCATATCCTAGTTATTCTAAACCAGATTTCCCCTTACGACCTTAGCAGGCACACAGGTTCAATAACCAGATATTATAAAAGGAATGCTTTACTTGTTGCTCATGGCAAAGGCATACACATGTAGAAATATTAAATAACGGTCCCACTTAGCACCGAATTCCATTTAAAAGGACTAGGCACACAATTATCATAATATCATTTGGTCTTAGCAGCAACTACGAACATCTTCTCCATTGAAAAAATCATTGTTGAATCTGAAGTCATCACAAGTTTGCTTAACATATCACAGAACGTTTCCAAAGAGTTAGTGAGTCCCTGAATTAAAAGTGGCCAGCGCTGAAGAGCCCCAAGCCCCACAAAAGGTTCTAATTCTGAATTTGCCTAATAATTATTCACAAATAGATGGTTACCTATACTCTTCAATGATTAAAATCAGCCGTATCAAATCAAATCAAATCACAAGCATTTATAAAGCGCACTACTCACCCGTGCGGGTCTCAAGGCGCTAGGGGGATGGGGTTCCTGCTGCTCAAAGAGCCAGGTCTTGAGTTGCCTCCGGAATGCGAGGTAGTCCTGGGTGGTCCTGAGGTTGGTGGGGAGGGAATTCCATGTCTTGGCCGCCAGGTAGGAGAAGGATTTCCCACCTGCCGTGGTGTGGCGGATGCGAGGGACGGTGGCGAGCGCGAGGTTGGCGGAGCGAAGTTGACGGGTGGGCGTGTAGAAGCTGAGGCGACGGTTGAGGTATTCGGGTCCCTTGTTGTGGAGGGCTTTGTGTGCGTGGGTGAGGAGTCGGAAGGTGATCCTTTTGTTGACGGGAAGCCAGTGCAGGTGTCTCAGGTGGGCGGAGATGTGGCTTTTGCGGGGTATGTCGAGGACGAGGCGGGCGGAGGTGTTTTGAATTCGCTGCAGACGTTTCTGGAGTTTAGCGGTGGTTCCTGCGTATAGGGTGTTGCCGTAGTCCAGGCGGCTCGTGACAAGTGCGTGGGTCACTGTCTTTCGGGTGTCGGCGGGGATCCAACGGAAGATCTTTTGGAGCATGCGAAGGGTGAGGAAGCAGGAGGATGATACGGCGTGGGTCCAGGATGAATCCGAGGTTGCGTGCGTGGTCTGAGGGGGTTGGTGCGGTGCCAAGGCCCGTGGGCCACCAGGAGTCGTCCCAGGCGGACGGGGTGTTTCCGAGGATGAGGACTTCCGTTTTGTCGGAGTTCAGTTTCAGACGGCTGAGTTTCATCCATTCTGCGACGTCTTTCATTCCATCTTGCAGGTTGGTCTTGGCGCTGGTGGGGTCCTTGGTGAGGGAGAGTATCAGCTGGGTGTCGTCGGCGTAGGAGGTGATGTTGATGTTGTGTTTGCGTACGATGTCAGCGAGGGGGCTCATGTAGTATGTAATCCAAATCTATTTTTTTTTATTAAATCCATATACTGAGTGAGTGAAGTAAACACAGGCAGCCAAGACATGTTTCGTCACAGGGATTATGAATTATACTGACTATAATCTTTGACTGAAGGTTACCATTCCCTTGATATTTAATACTTATTAAACTATAATTCATTGACAATGTTGGGTGATTATGAGGACCAGTGCTGGATGCTAGCCATTAATTACAGAGAACTGAGGTACTAGACTTCAGCCCTGATGAAGTCCACGGTAGCATACTCACTGTGGTGAAACACGTTTACTTGATTTAGTGTATGGATTTAATGAAAAATCAGATTTGGATTACACACAACTGATTTTCTTCATTGATGAGTGCGGGCAAGCCTTGATTTACAAATGACATTGAGATAGCTCACAGCGCTGGAAGGCGTTGGAGCGTATGCCTTGCCGTGTCTGTCTTGCACCTATTGCGTGATATTACTTTCAAACTATTGGTGATAATGACAGATTTTGGAGGGCGCACTACGTTTCTATTGCCACTCCATTAGCAGTATATATTATTAAATAATGATTTCACAAATTCTTGATACACCTTAACAACAGATTGTGAATCATGCACCCATTTTGCCACCTGATCTTATTTTGGTCAGCCAGTTTAAGTCTCATTCATAGCCAACCATGGGAGCACCCAGGGAAGTAAAAACAACTTGATAATTAATGATAGTTAAAAGGAAACGAATGGTGCTCTCTTAAATGCTGTTGGACTTATTTATGCCAGTTCCCCTATTTTCACAGTTCCCTTTCGAAATGGTATTGTTTCCAAATATTGAAAGCCATGGTTATATTCCTCACATTTTGTCTGCTGTTTTCATTCCCCTCATATTGGCCATGTTAATTTTCCTTATAACAAGTTAATACACCAGTGACATGCTTACTTTTTTGGACTCCGCATTAATAAAAATACTATTGAGAGACATGAGTCATTTTGTATACACACAAATATATGGACCTGCCACGGAATCACAGAAAATACCATACCGTCCATTGGCACAAGCCAGTTTCAGTCGAACACTTGACCTATCCAGACACTTAATCTCAACGAGGGATTCACTTGCCATTCCTCTATCATTACATAATCAAGTTTTCCAATGGCACTAGATATTTATCCCATGATGAATAGTGGGACTACTTACAGGGAGTACAGAACTCTTTCATGCAAGCCTTCCCCACACTTAGATGTAACTCGAATCCCCACAGTGGGGGTGATTAATCTTGCCAAGCCATATTTTCCTGGAATATGACATCCTGGAAGGTATACTGCTATCTAACCTAATGAGGGACCTTGTTTCGGAGTCCTCGGGTGATCAGAGGCTTATTGACTAAAATTGTGACACTGCGAGAATTTTACATGTGGTATTCTGTGGCTTACCTTACTGCTGGACTAAAAACTTTTCATCAAAAATGGCCATTAAGCACGTTATTCTTAGGGTAGTTAGGCACACACCCTCAGTTGCAGAATATACTTTTAGAATTTTGGTGTGCATAACTCTGCCATGTTGTTTTGTCAACTGAGCTGTGATCCACCATTTGCCTGTGCACTTGCTCACACCAGTCAAGGCAACAGGGACCTCCAAAGCTGGGTATTTGGTGAGTCCGAACTTAAACCAGTCACACAAACAAATGAAGAGTCCATTCTGTGTCCAGGCAATGATCCTGTGGAAAATAGAACTGCTATCATAGTCACTTCTTCTGGCGGTGAAAATGTTGAAAGCAATTATGATTTTTGCTCTTAGCAAGCCATCACAGGCAGTTCTTGGTCAGTTATGGTTTTATAGTCATTTTTACCATAACTAGTCATCTTCCACAATGCTCTCTCAACCAAGCAGTGGGAGACTTTTGTACTCTATACAATCCCAGATTCTACAGAGCACTTTGCTATGAGGCATGTTGCAGGCAAACCACAGTGACAAGACTCGCCACGTGGCCTAGTAGAGAAGATCATACCTAGGTTACAGGAAGCCAACTTCAGATCTTCCTGCTCAGCTTCTCAAAACCATTTTCCAGTCAGTCTTTCATTTGTGCAAGGATAACTGCAGCATCACTCCTCACTGATTAGTGGGCTCCTTTCTTCAAGGTGGATTAAAGGCAGCTCTGAATGGCAGGATGCAGAACTTTAAGTTTACTGTCCAAACCTGACAAGGAGCATTGGCAGTCAGCAATCTCAACCATGGAGATCACGTCTTTCTCAATCTCCACTGGAGTTGGGCTGCTGACACTGTTTGTACATGAGATCCTGACACACCTACCAGGGCTTTCTACCCCGTACTTATACTTGCTTTTCAGAGAGATTATAGGTTCCATAGGTCCAGCTGTGGGCCTGGTATCAAGTAGTTCCTGACGTTTTGGACATTCCTTCCCCACTGATCAAGGCACATTTCTCTAGTGTCAGCAGAAAGAAGGAATGTGGTTTGAGACCCCTTTCAGGGACAACAAAAGCAAAGAAGCAAAGGCTTTCTCGACCACCCAGCTACCTCTCAGCTTGTTGTGGGTTATGCCTGTGGTTGATCATTTGACAGGAAGGGGGCGGGGAAGCCCTTTGTCCCCTAGCCTCCATATTGTAGAGACTGATCCACTTTAAAAGGACCTAAGGAATGTTTTGGAAGAGCCATGCAATTTACAGCTGTCTTGCAGTCTTCCTCAAACGTTTATCTTATGTACCACTCACACACAGAAGATTCAAAATAGAACCTGGGCTGCAGCAGTCAAACACAGAATACATACTCACTATGCTCATCCTACTGCACAAACATAGGGTAAACGTGCAAGTGACAACCACGAGAGGGCAGTAAGCATCTCTTCTTGTGCAAGCATTAGGCAACAAAGCATGTCCTGTAGGTACAATCTGTCACTGGCACCACTGTCAGTCCTCCACTCTCTGGTGAACTGATGGTAGACATACTCAGTAAAAGGGGGGCCATGGGGTGCTCCTCCAGACACTGAGCTCAGCTCTATGCTCTCAACGTACACTCATCATCGCTGCATTTGCTGGTACCAAAAGTAAAAAATAACCAGAGACTCACTTTTAGGCATTTAGATCATTCCGGTCACCACTCCCTACTCCCTTCACTGTTGACAGAGCTGCTTTCATAGGCTATATGGTCCCCTTTGGCCCATCATCACCAAAAAGAAGGGAATCTCTCACAGAGTAGACTGTCCTTCTCTTGACACCATCATCACTTTACAGATGTTTCACACATCTAGAGTTCTAGAAGGGGATCATTCTTATTTCTATTCTTATTCTTGCTCTTGCTCCTGTTCTTATTCTTATTCTTAATTCATATTCTTATTCTTCTTTTATTCTTTTTCTTATTCATAATGACTAACACCTCTAAAAGGGGGAGTGTTCTTGTAGTAGTAGTAATATATATATAAAAATTTACAACCGGTTAGTAGCAGAATATCTAAAGTGTGACAGACTTCCCCTTTTTAGAGACGTTATACATGATGAATAAGAACAGAAATAAAATAAGAATAGGCATACGAACAATAACACCTTAAATATGTATACATAAAGGATTTATCAAAATAATACACATATGTGCACCACTGACGTCAGAGCATAGTCAAATGAAATTTGCAAAAAATACCTGCACACATTTTGAGTCCGGGTGCAAAACATGCTAGTGGGGCCATTCAAGTAAAAAGTAAGGGCAGCCCGCATGAGTGAATACCACCTGCAGGAAAAGGAGGCACAGAAGTTTTCTCTGAAGTGAAAGTAAATCCATATACATCACCAGGAGATGTAGAGGAGAATCGCAACTGCATGTAAGAGTATGTACCGACAGAGGCCATCAAACTTGGCCGTAACAGAAGATGCATAAATCCTAAGAAAAGGGAATAATTCCTTCGCATTAATCAAGCATTTTTGGTAACTACCTGTTCAGGGGCACTCCTGAATGGGACCTACATGACATCATGACCAGCTTTTAATCTACCATCTGCGCCTTTGGAAGCTTCAAATTAAATCCAGGCTGCTTTGACCTTAAGATTCTCACTGGTTGTCCAAAACCACTAGCAACTTTCCGTCTGGGTCAAATCTAGCTCGCCTCAGTAAGTCACTATGGCCCATATTAATCCTTTTTGACGCAAACCAGCGCAGGTTTGCATCAAAAAGTTTACCGCCGGCTAACAACATTCCAACGCGCCAGCCGGGCGCCTTAATTATGGAATGACGTTAGTCGGCGCTGCAGCCTGGTTAGAGTCAAAATAAATGACTCTACCCGGGCAGCTCAAGTGTAGGGAAAAATGGGGGTTGTGCATGAGATAATGGTGCAAGTCAGGTTAGAGTAAAAAATCTTGGCTCTAACCTGACTTGCGCCATTTTTTGACTCACAACCCCCATTGAAATGACTCCTGTCTTAGCAAAGAAAGGAGTCATGCCCCCCTGCCCAATGGCCATGCCCAGGGGAATTCTACCCCCTGGGCATGGCCATTGGGCACAGTGGCATGTAGGTGGGCCCATGTTAGGCCCCCCCTATGCCACTTAAAAAAAAAAAAAAATACTTACCTCTACTTACCTGTACTTACCTGGGATGGGTCCCCCCATCCATGGGTGTCCTCCAGGGGTGGGCGAGGGTGGCAGGGGGTGTCACTGGGTGCAGGGAAGGGCACCTGTGGACTGCTTCCATGGTCAGAGACCATGGAAATGAGCCCACAGGTCCCTTAACGCCTACCTTGACCCAGCTGTTGAAAAACGGCTCACATCAGGCCAGGCGCCATTTTTTAAGGCCCGCCCCCTCCTGTGTGTCAAAATGACGCGGAGGATAAATAAGGCGCAGATGCCTTAAAGTCATTTTTTGCATGGGAACGCCTACCTTGCATATCATTAGCGCAAGGTAGGTTTTCTCGTCCAAAGAATGACGTAAACTCCATAACTTTGGCGTTGGACGGGTCAAACGCCAAAGTATAAATATGGAGTTAAGTTTGCACTGAGTTTGCATAAAACAAATGACGCAAATCCGGTGCAAACAGAGTATAAAGATGCCCCTACATGTCCATGCTAAGGGCTATTAATTTCCTGGCAAAGAAAAGTGCCCTATCGAAACCAAACCAAGTTCCAACCAGACAAGTTGCTGTTGTGTAGCTTTCCTGACCTCCACCTCCATATGTAACTCATTGGCCGTTATTAGGTAAAGTTGAGCTCGCTTTTGGGCTGGGTAAGCCACAGCTTCATAAGTGAACACTGGACACATTTAAGACCAGCCATCAACAACAGGGCGAAGCGCCTGCACCCATATACTCACAGAGGCCAGTTTCCATTGCATACTTGATACATTATTGGAACAAATTCATGAGGCAACTGCACTCAACCTGCAAAGAAGGCTAATAGGTAAAAAGTAGTAAGCATTTGCCCACTCAGGTACCACCACCCAAACGCCATCATCTGAGTTTTGTTCATGCTGGTGATGAGCTTCTAGTCTGTGAGACACCAGTGAGGTGCTTTCATAAGTCATTGCTAGCCCCTTGGCATTTGATCCATTAGGACTCTTTCGTCAGAGTGCATATTGTACCCCGACAGCACAAGAGCCCAGCACAACATAGAAAAAGTACATAAGATTATTTGTGTAAAGATTGAAACATAAGGGTGCCATGTCACAACCCTGATGGAGTTTCTGGGACCACACAATTCATACTGAATTGTTTTTGGGATTAAACCGAAGAAAGATTAAGGGCCTCATTACGAGTTCAGCAGACGGGATAACCCGTCCTCCGAACTTCCGGCGAGGAAGTTGCCCCATCCTGGCTACCTCCCCGCTGAGCCCATTACTATTTTCCCACTGGGCTGACAGGTGGAATCCAAGGGTTCCACCCATCAGCCCAGCGGAAAAGTGGCAGCAGCTTTGTTGCTGGCTCGTAATCGAGCCGGGGGCAATGCTGCCAATGCAGGGTGCACCAGCACTCTTGCAATGCTCACTCTTTGCACAGCAGACAGTGAGCATTGCAAGAGTGCTGGGCAGGGGAACCCCTGCACTGCCCATGCCAAGTGACTGTGCAGTCCAGGGGTTCCCCGTGGCCCCCTGCACCTGTTCTCCACCAGCCTTTTCATGGCGGTGATAACACCTGAAAAGGCTGGTGGAGGACCAGGTCGTAATCAGCAGGGCAAATCTGTATGCAGCGCAGTCGTGGCTGATTTCGACCTCTGCCACCGCCAGCCCATTGGGATCACCGATCCCAGTGCAGACGGCGGTACCCTGTTGGTGTGACCCCCAGGGTCGTAATATGGTAGTCGGACCCCCACAGCAGCGGCGGTCTTCACCGCCACCGCAAGGCTGACGGTCTCAAGACTGTCAGCCTCATAATCAGGCCCTTAAGCATTGAATTGTATGATCCACTAAGAGTGTATACAAGGCTTCCAAGTTCTCAAATGCTCAATTGTCAGCTTATCAGATTCTTGTAGCACCAAGCCAATGTGACTGTGTACGGATGTCTCTGGAATCCAGCCAGCCAATGCCCGAATAATGTCAGCTAAGCCCATTAAATCTATGAGTTATACATGTTACTTCCAGCATCCCTTTACCTTTCACCTCCCAATAAAATGTAAAACCATTTCACTAAAGCTTACAATTTTGAAGTCCTCAAATCCTTGTATAGAGAAAGCATTGACAAAAATGTAGCTTGTCACATACCTTTATACCCACAACAGTAAATGCATGCTACTGGTTGATCAAACGAAGAGTCACGAACAAGGCATCTAAGAAGGTTGTTCTGAAAGAAACCAAACAGCCACCTCATCGTAGCTGACCTTCTCTGCACGGAATAGCTGTAGATTGTGCAGGGCATCTGTGATTCACCTCGCACACATGGTCACCCCAGTTACTACAATGAAAGATAAGATTTGACTTTTGAACATGAGCAGACATAACCAAAAACATTTATCTATGAGTGTAGGCGCGCTAAACATAAGACCCAGATTTATAAATATTTGTGTTTCGTTTCCCTGACTTTTCTAATGCGAAGTGTTGTCGTGAGGTGTACAATCCAAAACAAATCGTGATTTAAATTGGATCGTAACCCAAAGTAATGCGAAGCTGCGCCATGTACTGACTGCTGGTGGTGCACAGCATTCTCAGGCACCCACCCATAGGTTTGACGCAAATCCCAATTGACAAAAAACTGTAGATAGGGGTTTGCACCAAAATCTTGTGCCTCCTGGCGGGAGGCATAACGAGAAGAAATGTTTTCATTTCTCCATGTTTTTCCCACTTTGCCTGTGTGCTGCATTTTAAAGTGTGCATACAAAGTGGGAAACGCCAAACAGCAAAGTTATTCTAGTGAAGGGGACTCCTTCCAATGCAAACCCTGTGCTTCAAACAACGCAGACACACTGGTGGAAGAGTTTCTACGTTGGGGTATTTCAGACAGAAGTGGGCCAGCACAGGAACACAGAACAAAACCGCAACTTAGAAGATCTGCACTGCTCTGCGTTTTCCCTTTCACGCAGTGCAGTGCAGCAATTTTAGTTGCTGCGCTGCATTGCGTTAGTTCTATATAACCTGGGCCTGACTGCCTGCATGATTGCAGCCCCTTTGTTGGGGAGTGGTGCAAAATAGGCATACACCGATCAAAAAGTTGGTGAAAAGATCTTATCTCTATCCAGATTAGTGATATGCACATATAAAGCAGCTTCAACATTTCTATTAAAGTGGAAATTAGTGGGAGACTAAGTTTTGCGTCAAAAAGTTTAACGCCGGCTAACACCATTTCTTTGCACCACCCAAGCGTCAGATTTATACTTTGACGCTCTGTGGCGCAAACCATGGGTTAGAGTCATTTTTTTTTACTCAAACCATTGCGCCACGTCGTAAAGAAAAACTACGTTAACGCGGTGAAAATGACTTTTAACCGGTTTACGACGTCGCAAACCAGATATGTGCCTTTTTTCGCCACAATAGCATCAAAAAGCGGCGCAAACACAGCAAAATGTGCAAAGGAGCCCCAAAATGGATCCCAGAAGCTATGAGAGACCCCAGGAAGACTAGAACCACCCAGGAACCAGCCAGGAGGACCCAGACAAGACGCAGGAGAGGGAGAAGAAGAAAGGGGAGTGCCAGTTCAGTGCAGAGGAGCAGGAAATACTGGTGAAAGAGGTGACAGAACACCAGCATCAACTTTTTGTCACCTCAAAATTGCCAATTGGGAGGAGAGAGGCAATTTGGCAACAAATTGTCGATACGATCAACAGCGTGGCAGAAGTACGGAGAACAGTCACTGAGTGCAAGAGACGCTGGCATGAGTGCAAGCGGAGGACCAAGGAAAAGATGGCAAGGAACAGGAAAGCAGCACTGCAGACTGGAGGTGGGAGTCCAGCACCACAGGAGGCCCTGGACCACATGGAGGAGATGGTGGCAGCCGTCATCCCTGAGGAGATTGTCACAGGGATTCAAAGACAAGACAGCACAGACTACCAGGAAACAACACAGATGCAGGGTAAGTTGCATGGGGGACAAAAATGCCTAAATGTGAACTGCAAGCAGTGGGGGACATACCTACTACACAATGCATGCCAGCCATAATAATCAGGTAGTGGAAAGGGCAAAGGGGCACGGCACGGGTGCATGGGCTGTGCACGGGAAACCTGGGGCACAGCACAACACTACACCAACAACCTTTGCATGGGGGTACTATGCCATGCCAAGGCTGTTGGAAAGGCAAAGCCAGTCCAGGATGGTGGGGTACAACGTAAAACAGGCCTGCTGTCACACGACAGCCGGTATTGTCGCTACATGAACTAGGGCTCAATTTCCAGTGTCAGGCCACATCCGCAAGTGGTATTTACCATTGACAACAGTTGCCACTACCACATGTGCTGTGTGTGCAGGTCAAGTAGCCAATGGCAGTTACGTGTCCATGGATCAAACACACCCAAAATAGAGGGTTCAGGATGACGACGTTATCAATCCCCTGTAATTACTAACAATGTGCAAATCCTGTCAAATGCTCATGTCTATAGGCGCAATAAACATCAGGTATTGTTATTAAAATTATGAGGCACACAGCAGTCATGTTATACCCATGCTGCACTTATCAGGGTCAACCCCGTGCCAGTGTTACAATAGCTGCAATGCCACCTTGCAACATCCCAGCTGTCATACTGCTAAGACAACAGCATTGAGGGTGAAGACATATGTGTCTAGCTAGTGAAACACACCCACACAGTCATAAGAGGGAATGGAACACTGCTAGGACCATCAGTGCAATCCAATGTAGCACATATTCCCCAACATCAGCAGTACACACTACCAATGCTGACACCTGTATCGTGCCATGCCAATGCTATACATAGTATATGCTAGGTCTCAGCAACATACAGGTGGATGTGAAATATCAGAGACTGGGTCAGTTCCAGATTGTTAAGTGTGGTGCAAGTGACATCAGAACACACACAGTCAGTGCAAGGCCTCACCATGATAATGGAAGTAGAGGGAGGGTTGAGTAGGACAAGAAGGTGGCAACATGCAATTTGGACAGAACCTACACCTAGAGGATGTGACGCAGGCAATTCCCCAAACTGCCCACACTACATGTGACATGCAGGTGTGGCATAGGCCTGTGAGAGTGCTAATCTTAATGACAGGAACAATGAACAGGAACCAAGATTACAATGTTCAACTAATAGGAAGTCAGATTACAAATGTCACAGCACAGACACACTAATTGTACAATATCTTATGGCAGAGGACGAAGGCTCTCCTGGGGATATGCCTGTCCTGGACTTCCCTGATGACATGGATGATGAGCTGATAAACATTAGCCAGCATTCACTCCAAGATGTCCTTGGAACCCTACAGACCCGACCTACAGTCGCAAGGAGGAGCACAGAAGCAGCAGCCATCACAGAGGGACCCACCCACCACCCCAATAATACGACCTGCCAGCTCCAACCCAGCTGAGGACTCTGAGGACACTGGTACCACCTTTGAGAAGACTGTAGTTGGATACAGCTGCCAAGGAGGTGCAGGTGGGGATGCAAAATATGGCAGCCAGCCTTGAGGGGATGCGTACGTGCATGATGTCATATGCAGAACAGGCAGCAGCCATGCAAGCCCTAACATCCATCCTGCAAGGACTACAACAAAGTGTAAGGGAATTCACCACTGCAGTAAGGGAGTTGCCACAACTCCTGGCATCCCAGTCCTTTCCCTGCATGCACTAATTCAATCATGACCCCCTCAGGGCCGACCTAGCTGCCTACCACAGTAATGTAGCTTCTATACTCAAGAACCAGCAGCTCCTCCTTGCTGCAGTGATGCCCTTCATAGCCCACAGTTGCCAGCTATGGGGAATTCTGACTCCACGTCTTCAAACACTGAAGTGTGTGTTGCCCCTTCAAACCCACCACCGCCAAGGGCAGAGGAGACGACACAAACATCAGAAGATGAAGAGGTGGAACAGATCACCTTCACCCGTAGGAGTACCCGGTAGCACCAGTCCATGCCACATGGGCACTGATACCCCAGGGTCTGTGCTTGTTAACATGCCAGTCTTGCAACAGTTGGTCACATGCACTGTTCTCCAGCACACTGTTTACCTTGATACTATGCTCTGTGAGTGTCTCTCACTACCTCATTGGCAATTCATGTTCCGCTGCACTGTATGACACTTCACCCCAGGATGTCCAAGACATGTCCCATTGCACTTGTGTTGCATTACAATATAAGGCGTCACACTAATGGACTCACAATCCTGGACTATGTAATTATTGCTCTACAGCACTTTCAAATAAATAGCACATTCACAACCACTTTGTCTCTGTGTAATGTGACACATCAACTGTGTAGGAGATGAGTGATGTATGTCATATGTCAATGGCCATAGAATGTCAATACAAGTGCGTTGAAAGATTGTGGGCTGATAACTATGCACTGGGGACTGGGGTCTGGATAGTATCATCATCTGCTCTTCCTGAGGCTCATTTCTGAAGTAAATTGAAAACTAACAGTATAATGCTGTGTTGGACTGAAAAAGTCCACTTCAAGGTATGTATAAGCTGAAAATCAATGTGGCCAACATTCCCTTCAAGACAATCTTTATGTATGTGACATCTTACTATAAACTTTCATCACACACACACACCATACAGCAGGAATGGATGTGTACGAGTTTATGGACAAACATGTAACCTGGGAGTACAATGTAAGAAATGATAGGTGTGAGTTATGTATACAATACTACATACGATTATAACATCACTCAGCTTCTCGGGGTTCACATGAACATCAGGCTGCAGGCAGACGTACCACAGTGCCCAAGATTCCAATTCAGGTCTCAAACACTTCGCAACACATTGGTAACCATAGTAACATTGAGTTGTGGGTGTAATGGATGGCAGATGCATAGAGAAGTAGCTTTGGTGTAGCTGCCAATGTGACTGCACATTAGGAATGGTGAATAACCATGTCAATAATGGGATTCGGACGCAGAATGGAACACAAATGCAAATACTAAATTGACTCTGTTCACCCATGCCAAGGCCCTGATCCCCAAGCATATGACAAATACTGTAAAGGAGTACCTAAAAATGTATTTAACAGTAATAAAGGATAATAAAACTAGGGGAAACACCTTAACTAACCTAACCTATCCTAACTACACATTACCCACAACTGTCCCTAACTACCCTAGTCTAAACTTACCTATCACATTTAACAAAACACTGTAAACATCTCCTCCCACCCCCCTTATATGATGGGACACATGTAGGACAACATATACTAAACACATACTATCTTATCCTTAACAAATATATATATTTTTTTTAAATATTTTATTTTATATTTTTTATTTTTTTTATACACATAAACCCCAACATCATCCAACAAAAAAATACATGTAATAATATAACCCCCTCCACCCCAACCCACTTATACTAACTAAACTGACAGCCTACTCTAACCTAACACTAAGCCCTCTAAACCCACTAAAGATAAGAACCAGGAAAGAGGAGGGGGGAGGGGAATTATGGCTGAGTATCCAAAAGTCACACATTTGCCCTCCGCAGGATCTTCTTTATACCCCGCAGTCTCCTGCTATTGTGGGACACCTTCTGCTGCAGCCTGTCCATCCTGCGCAACATCCGTTGCATGTCACGTCTCATGGACTGAAATTCTACATTATCTATCACAGCAGCTGGGGTTGTCTGTGTTCCACTAGTTAGGGCACTGCTGGTGCCGGTGCTGTGCTTGGAGGGGGAGGTGCAGGAGCTGCTGTCTGTGGGCCTGGAGCAGATGAGGTTGATGGACCTGCAACAGTGGCTGTCATCCTTTGGGCGACTGTGGGCTGAGCTGTTGTGCTGGTGGTGGTGGCTGTTGTGGGCAAGGATGGCCCCCCTTGGGCAAATGCCCTCCAGACCCCTGTGGCTCTCTCATGGTGATAACGCCATGCCATATTGCGGAACCTAAACTCCACATCTAGTACGTGGCAGTAACGCATTGCCCACCTCTGAAATTCCCTGATCTCATGTGCATTCATGTTGGCAGCTGTAAAAATAGAGAAAGCCAAACATTAGTGACATCATTGTGTGATACATCTACAGATGATATTGTAACACTTCCTCAAAATTAGCTGAAACAGTCCAAATCACAGTACAGATCATAGAATGTCCCTGAGGAATGACAGGCCAACCCAGCCTACACATCTACTATCTAACAGCACAGCAATGCACAAAAAGGTGTGTACCTACTTAAATGATCTGTGCATCATTGTACTGCTATTAGTCACATAACAAATGCTGCAAGTGCTCCACATGTGACAGGCCAACTAATGACTATCTTCTGGATGACAATCATGGCCCACAAGACCTGTGATTTGTAAATGGAATTGCCTGGACGGTATGCAGTTGCTAATCATGAGGGGGTATCCCAGGTTGGAACAAATGAATGTTGGAATTACATGTCTGTCTTCTACACTGGGATCCTCACACCTAGGTACACCTATTTCATATCCCTAACCCTGTGCCTTAGGGGATGATGGTCATGCAACACATACTTTCAAACATCAAGGACAGCCAGAAAGCTTTGGACAGCAGTCCATGGTTTAGTCAGTCCACCACAGGTAAGGAGGGCTGCCAACTAGGATTGACTCAAACACTGGACAATCACATCCACATTTATGAACCTAATTGCAGCCAATTGTCCACATCATTTGATCTCACTCATACCTTTCCAAAAACAAGCACATAGAAGGAAGCACCCATCTGGGATTTAGCTGCATGCACACCTATGACATTCTACTCAAGTGCCACATAAACGGAGCACAACATGTGGAGCTAGATGCTGCTAGGAAGTCAAACATAAAGTCCTACATGTTCATTAGTTAACAGGGATGCTCAAGTCTGTGGGTCATACTTCTGCATCACTGGTCTGTGTGAATCAGGGTATGACTTGCTGACTAAATCATGAAAATGGCCACCTCCAAATTAATCATTGGCATACATGTATCAACAAATATCACCCTGTTCACCTGCCCATGCCAATAGCGCAGCACTAGAATCCCAATATATGACTCTCCACCACTGATTGTCCAACTCAAACATGGAACAAATTGTCAAACTCCAGTCAAGTGACATATCAGATCATGTGCCAGCATATCATACCTTGCAATGTGTCCAACATGCAGGAGTCAATCACACAACAGCTGCAAACACAACACAGGACTAATATATCAACACTTACTGGATATGTCTGGGTCCGCAAATCGAGCCACTTCACAAATTGTGTAGGGAGCTGGTCCACCTGTAAAACATAGAAGGGTGAAATGTCCTCAATGTCTGCTCACTGTACAAAACTTGGAACAACAAATCACTGTGTGTGACATTTTATACGATAAAGCAGCACCTCAAGCATGTAGACACCCCAACAGACATACAACTGCAAACATGCATTGGCCCAGTCACTCCAGTGAGTGATAGACACATATATGCACACATGCACTGGCCCTAACAATCATGTGGTGCCAAACATGATTACTCAATTTGTGCAGAATTATTTCTAGAGAGTACTCCATTTCTTCATTTTTTGTTACGAGAGGCATGCAAAGCCACATTCCTGGTGCACTGCAATGCCAGTCACTCAGGTATTGTGGCTTGTGCATCAAGGGACAATGAGTTACTGTGTGATGCTCATGTGGGTTGAGTTTAGTTCAGGAATGATTATGCTTTTTATGGTCCATTATATGTGTGCCTGTGTTGTATGTAGGTTACATATGCCACATTGGCAGTGTACCCAGAGCTGTATATGCCCCCTATGACACCATGATGGTAGGGATCCTGTGTGTTACTTGATGACAATCTTATGATAAACATGGATTGGCCATTTATCTCAATGAAAACAACAAAGAAATGTATGCTGACAGTGTCTAATTTGATCATCCGTGACAGAATGCATGGGCACAGGTGTAGTCATTGCACCTGAAATGTGTTACTCAGGGCCCTGTGTACCTATATCAGGCATTGTAGATCACAGTTAGCCACATTCATTATCTTACATTTGCCAAGTTGGGTGATCTGTGGTTAGACAACGAACTGACACTGTCCCCTAATTGAAACATGGTTTAGCAAATGTCCTACTTCTGCAATCTTGATGACGTAGGTCACAATTGTTATGCACCTTGGGAATGCCAGCACTCACAGGAATGCTGGCCTGCTGATCTTAGCATACACCCATGTCTGTGGTAGCCTTCATAATGAGAAGTTAATAATTGTACATATGCTGCACTAGATCACCAGGGGTGTACCAAACTTAAACTACCAAACTATTTCATCACTTTAATGTGTGATGGAAGCAGTTAGGGGTCCCTTGCATAACATCATGCAAATACATAATTTGTGACCATGCATTCACAAAGTTCAGGGATCCCATGAACATTAACTTTAGAAAATTATTTGGCTATAAAGTGACACAGATGGCAAATGCATCAGCTCTATACCAGCAATTGTGCCCAAGGCAAAATAAAACACACAGGAACAATGATCATGGGGCCAGATGTTCTTTTTTTTATGTGTAGCATTTGCTTCATTTGTTTACGCTACAGCTATGAAAAGTAGCACAAAATATTTAGATATTATCAAGTGTGCATTACTTTGGCATCCATAATTAATTTAAATGCTGCACAAACCAAATCAAAATATCAGGCTAAGATATTACCAGAGGTTAGGAAGATCTTTGTACGTATGGCCATGAATACTGTTCAGACATGTATTAAAAAAATTGGGGACTACATAGGTTCCTTGCATTAGCATGTGAAATACATCTCATTCCTGGTAAACTCACAGGCCTTGAATGATACTTTTGTTTGTGCCGCATTAACATCATCTATTGACATCAAAGCAGCACTAATTTACAAGATCAAGTTGCCTTTTGTAAGTTTGTGCAGCTTTTGCGTCAACAAATGACGGTAATGCGTAGCAAAAATTGTATAAATCAGTGCCACTGTATGTTCGACTTGCATTCCACATGTCCACAAACATTGCAGGCAGCATGTCACAAAATCTGCTACTGTCACTACAGGGCATTTTACTGTACACATTAGTCAAATTTGTACTCACCAACAGGGCCACCAATCACCACACCCAGGTGGTCCAGCAGGTCTTGCTCTCTGCCCACCAGGTCAGCCCAGCGATGTTTAAGTTGTTGGTCATTGCGCTGGCTGTTGAACACTCTCTTCAGATGGAACAGCACCTTGGACCACCTGAGCCTCCTCGCCTCGGTGTGATACCCCTGTATCACCCTGCCACCAGCCTCTAACATCAGTGGGAGGAAGTGGCACACCAGCCAAATAAAAGCCCCCAGCTCCTCCTCACCCATTCTCCCCAGACGTGGCCTTCCCAACATCACAAAAATAATAGGGATAGGAAAGGGAAAAGAGGGAAATACAGGGAAAGGAGGTATGGAAATGAAACTTAAAGAACCCACAAACAGCCCAACAGTACCCCAACTAACGGTACCCATGACAGACTCCCAACAATACAAAGACAAAATGAAACACAAAAAATGACAAAAACACACTTACACTGATTTACAGAGACACTTACAAAAACAACAGATGACAATGGAAATGGCACACAGGAGACAAAAGCACAATATTGACAGACACAACTCTCTACACAGCCACACAGTCTAGAAGAATCACAGACTGCAAAGTGAAAGTGAAAGTACACCCACTGTACCATTTCTGTAAACAGGATATCCTATTACCTCACTTCCTGTCTCAAATGTGGTGCGTTTTTATTATGATGCATGGAATTTTATGACGCTTATGGGCTTTGCGTCAATATTTTTTGACGCATATGCTTAAACATTTGCCCGCCTTCAAGGATCAATATATTTTTCATGGATAACCGATTTCATGGGGTGCAGTGTTGGAATTAACGCTAGGGAGCAATTGATGTATAATGGGTGTGAGCGTCATTTGTAAACGCATATGCATCATATTTTGATGCATATGCATCTTTTTTTACGCTTTTGCATCAAAATATCTTTCTATAACTGTGTTTGTGTCATTTTTCTCTTTTTTAACATACATGAAGGCTATAACTATACAAAGATAGGCTGTTATGGCCTGCTGTGTGTGTTCTAGTGTTTGGGCACATGTGGCAGACCACGTTACTGTGGACCATAATACTCATTTTGTTGTGCCGAATTAGCACTCTTAACTGACGCAACAGCAACACAAACTTTTGGAATTAAAATTGGTATTTCCTAGTTTGAGCAGGTGTTGCATTAATAGAGGATAGCAAGGAAACGCAACTTACAAAATTCACTCATGGCCTGTGTGTTTAGGTCTGTGAATTGGCTATTTCAATTGTTGTTGGGCCTCTGTGTGAACGTCACAAGACGTGTTTTGCATAATGTGCTTGTATGCATGTGTTGTAATTGTGGATAACCATCAGATGCCATTCCTTAAGGTACATCAGTCATGATATGTGTTTGTCATATCTGTTGCGTCTTTTGCTGTGTGAACTTCCATGACTTTGGGGACAAAACATCTCCCATGATAAACTATACACAGGATAGATAAAGGACGGTTGATAATGGCAATGTAAAAAATGTAAGCCATCAGATGTAATGGAATGTTAGATACCACTTCATGGTCACTTGTGTGTATACTACCCATGAGTCAGGCATTTGAACATGCTAGGTAGGTACAATGTTTGTGACACAGATTCCCAACTCCAATCCCAAAACGTTTTGGTACACCACAGTTTGAGTCATGTAAATGATCTGTGTTTCTCCTGTGGCTGTGGAGGATCAGCAGACCATGCTGCATGTGTTCACATATTTCCAGTGGTTCCTTGCACAAAGGTGTCCAGTTCAAGTGTGTGGCCATGTGTACCCTGTCAGTATTGGCCTCCATGTTGTCATAGTTATGTGCAGGGCTAGTCATGAGTCTGTGGAGCCATTCCCTCAATTAACAGAGTATCCTTCAAAGCATATTTGCCCTAAAACCAAAGATAAACTAACAACACACATGGTGATAGCCCTGCTATTGCACAGCAGAACTTTTAGAAGGCTGACGACAGACCAACCTTGGTGTGCTCAAATACTTTATGGATCAGTAATCTGAAACAGGCAGGTTTCTTCACAACATTTGTACACAGGGTGGGCTCTAAACTTCCCAATGCAACAGGGAACATCAGTGCCACTGTGCTGATTAATCTCAAAGCTAGTCACCACGCAAGCCCCATCAGGTCGCAGCAGAAGTGAATCTGTGTCTGGACCGTCAGGGCACACACATGTTTTGTCCTTACATACACATTAGCAACCCTTGTTTGTTGTGCTGTGGGCACCGTACCTAATCCATGCATACAGCCATAGCACTCTGTCACTGTTTGGCACTAATGAACACATGCAAAACCAGACAAGGGATGGGGGCTGGAGTAGGCCATTTGAATACATTTCCCAGAACAGAATACAATAACTAAATTATTAAACTATACTGTACATTTGAGAATTCATTGTAGACCTACTAGACCCAATACCCCAGGAGGAAACAGAGGGCATGGAAAGCAACTATGAGACAAATATAGCCCCAGGGAAGCTCTATGGTTAACGCAAAGACTGGAACCAGTCCGGCTAACAGGATGCAGGCTCTGTCAGGAACAAACATGAACAAGGCAAATACACAGTGAGCAGACTCTGACTGGGACAAGCAGGAACAACACTGTGGGAATAAAAAAACGTTTCTGCTGTGGTCTGCACTATTACACAATCCCCCAAGGGCTCTGGTACACAAGTGATTTCTACGCCAATGCACAACAAGGAGATTCAGAAAATGGCAGATTCTAAGCAGTTCCAGGCAGCAGCAAGGGCAGGGCAGAGTCAAATGCCTGATCTGCATGGTAGTGCTCACAAGTGTGTGCCCGTTTCAGTCTCTCACAAGTTGTGGTGGCGAGAATCAAGTTTAAAGGGCCATGTAGACCTTTCACATAGAAAGCAATGGACAGCTGATTACAGGTCTTACCGACTACCAGGCAGTGCATTATTTGATCTGAAGTCCATGCAGACTGATGAACTATGACTATGGCATGCCATCTTGAAGTGGGAAGCACACAGGAGTCAGAATGGGAGTCTGGGTGTGTGTAGCTGAGGAATCTCATGGTACAGATAGTCCATTTACAGGGCCCCTTGGAAAAGTGTGGGGAGAGACTTAAAACATGGCAGTGGCAAGACTTATTACCTGGGATGGGCTGCGCAGGGCATGTTTTGTGAGCAATGCTTGTCATACTTGGGGCACTCGTGCTATTCATTTTCAGCCTAGATGGACTTCTTGTCACAGATGCTCATTGCAGCGATAGCTGATGTCACACTTACTGCTGTCAAGGGTCTGGTCATACATTCCTGTTACCAATGCAATAGCACATCCACTGCGTCATGTATGAGACACTTTTTTTCCTTATGATTGATAGTGTCTTAGTTGTGTGTCATGTGCTGCAATGGACCATGTTGGCAACATGGATGTGTCTCATAGCTGTGGTCCTCTGATATTGACCTTCACATGTGAAATAGACAGGATATATGTCATTTACACTGTGTGTGATGTTGGCTGTACATTCATACCCTTCAAATGTCTTGTGGCTTTTTCAGCATCCTAATCTGTATTCCTGCCATGCTCCATGAGGCTAAACTCTGATTATGATTCCTAGGGATCATCTGATGCATAAAAATTACCCAGAGTATGATTGAGTGATGAAGGTAGGTGTTTAATGACATATGATAACAAAGTGGTGATGGTGACTATAGTTAGAAGAAGTTTTGTACAATGTGTTGTCTCTGACGCAATCCTGCTGCAGTGTTTGGATGTTCCCCCTCCTTTTCACAGACAGCATCCTCCTCTTCAGGCATTTGTGGGTCTGGTTCATAGAGGGGAATGTTCCTCCTTACACAAATGTTGTGCAGGATGGCACAGGTCAAAATGATCTTGCAGACCATTTCAAGAGAACATAGGAGGCTGCCTCCCGTGATGTCCAGGCGCCTGAGTCTGGACTTCAGGATGCCAAAAGTCCTCTCAACTATGGTGCGTGTCCTCCGATGTGCCTCATTATAAGCATGCTCTGCTGCTGTGCTTGGGTTGGCAAATGGGGTCATGATCAATGGCTGGATCCCGTAACCCTAATCAGCTGAAAGAGAAAATGAGTGTTAATATTTGGATGTTGGTTGCACCTTGATTATCACTTTGCATGGCAGTTGTTATTTTGTGTCGTCTGTGACTCATCTGTGTTTGTGCTATTGTGTGGGATCTGAGGCTTCTAGGGTGTTCTTTCTTTCTGCATTGGGTTGTTTAGTTATCAAAACTGGTGTTTGGCTGATTGACCTGATATCAGCGGTATATTTGTAAACTTGCAGTTCTTTGTGTATCTCCCATGCATTATGTCATGTGAAAGAAGTGTCCATGTGCCTTCACTGGAGGTGACATGATACTTCCACACACAGAATTGATTCCACTGTGGTGGTAACATGGATGCACTATATGGCCTGAACATCCCATCCAATTTAACATATGTAATAGCATGTGAAATACAACAGTGAGGCCCTATGATTTGGCTAGGTGACAATGTACAACACATCTCCATACGTTGGCAGCATTGAAGTGTTCACAATCGACAATGCACAAATATCCCATGTGTGACAAGTTCTAGGCAAACCTATTTTGTGCCCTCACCGAGTTGGCTCATGTGCAAACGTGTACCTACAGCACTGAACCTGCTCCAGGTAAGCTAGCTAACTTGGTTGTGGGGGTGGAGGTTTAAGTGTCAGAAGGTCCATGTGCCTGTACATATGTTATGTATATGTGTAATTGTCTCAATTTGTATGTATAGTAGTGTGCAATTTTCATTAGTGTCACATCAATATGTGTTCATAGCACAGTCCACTTCCTTATTGCTAGCAGGCAATGTCACTCCAGGAGTGATGTGAGATGTTGGTGCTGCCTCAATAATTCCATGTCACCTTTATTAGAGTCAGCATCTTCATGCTATGTGTCTTATGGTGTTTGACCTGCAGCAAAACACATTACACACCCCTTACACAGTACGTATTGCTTGGAAGGGTGTGTGATTGAGTGTTATTGATGTGATATTCGAAGATTAATCTTCCAAGTTGTACTGCCAGTTAAGGCCATGTCATTGTCACTATGTGGTTTTAAATTGGCCCTTGTGGCTCTGGAGTGGCATCTGTTTTTATTTGCATCTGTCATTTGTCCATAGGTGTGTATCCCATTGGGTCAGGATATCAAACATGACTACCAGTGTCACAACCTCAGTGTCTTCCTGGGCATGTGTCAATGTAGTGGTGTATGTGTTGTGTGACCTACAGGGTTGCTGTGCTGTGTGTATATAACTAGGTTTCTGTACTTACCAACAAGTAGGCCATGGCCATACCGTCTACCCTGGAAGCGTTGATTGATGGTGCTGTGGCGGAAGATGAATGAATCATGTACACTCCCAGGATACTTTGCCACGATGTTGGTGATCAATCCCCGGTGATCCACAATAGCCTGCCCATTTATGGAGTGTGTGTGCTTCCTGTTGCGGTATAGATGCTCCGTTGCAGCAGGTGGCACAATCCGTACATGTGTGCAGTCAATGGCACCAAGCACGTGTGGGAAGCCATTGATTTGACAGAAGCCCTGTTTGGTCTCCTGCTTCTGCTGTGTGTTGGGGAAGCTGATTTGGCGGGTGTGAGGGAGATGATGGCATCCAGTACCTTGGGAAGGAAGGCAGAGAATGAGGGCTGTGAGATCCTGGCAACCAGGGCACCAGTGGTTTGAAAAGAGCCACTTGTCAACATGTGCAGGACAGCTAGCTGCTTGGTCTCTGGTGGAATGATGTGGGGTGTCTGCAAGCTGGGTGCCAACTGTGGCTCAATGTGGCGCAGCAGCTGCTGTATGGCTTGCCAGTTTAGTCTGTACCTCTGGATGATATCATGTTCACTGAGTCCCTGAAGGGTTGTCCTGGTCCGGAATATCCTCTCCTGCCTTCGGCATTGCCTTTGGGGTCCCTGTTGGTGTGGTGGAAGCTGCTGCTGTTGCTCCTGTGCTCTGCGTCTTCGTGCATGCTGGATGAATAGCACCTCCATGTCTTCCTTTTAGAGCTATGATGTTGCTTCTGTGGGTTTTCCTTAAGTACTGGTGTGTTTGTCCCATTTTAATGCCTGCCCTGACCAGGCGTTAATTTTTGGCGCAAGTTGGGATTTGCGCCATTCTCTGACTCCGCCTCCCAGCCGTGCCGCATTTTTGCACGGTTGGATCAATATGGCGCACAGGTGTTTAAGTCATTTTTTGGACGGGAACGCCTACCTTGCATCTCATAAACGCAAGGCAGTTTCACGCATCCAGAAAATGGCGCACACTGAGATATTTTGACATTAGACGGGTCTAGTATAAATATGGTGTTAGCTTTGCGCCGAATTTGCGTTAAAAAAAAAGATGCAAATCCTGCCCAAGCAGAGTATAAAATGGGCCTAAGATCCTTATTACGAGTTTGGCGGTCGGACGAGCTGACTGCCAAACTCGCATGATTGGAGACCACCGTCAACCCGATGGCCTCACCCTCAGTCACATTACAATGTTTTCACTGGGCTGACAAGCAGGAACATCGTATTATGATGTTCTCGCAGGTCAGCACGGTGGGAACAGTGCTGCGGTATTGGTATTGTAGCACAACAGCACCCTCAGAATGCGCCTGTCTGCAAAGCGGACAGTGTGCATTCTGAGGTTGCTGGGCAGGGGGGGCCTGCAGTGCTCATGCCATGGTCGTGAGCAATGCAGGGGCACCCCTGCTGCCCCAAGTACTTCCTTTCTGCCAGCCTTTTCATGGTGGTTAAACCACCATGTAAAGGCTGGCGGAAAGGGGACTCATGGTTAGCACAGCAGCACTAAACTCAGTGCTGCCGTGGCTGACCACGAGTCTGACTGCTGACAGCCCATCGGGAACCATGTTCCCGGCAGGGACGGTGGTCCAACCGCCAGGGTCATAATGTTGTGGTCAGACCACCTGGAATTTGACAGTCCGACCCCTACCGTAAGACTGGCGGTCTCAAGACCAACAGTCTCGTAATGAGGCCTCAACTCACCTAATATCACCAGGCCCATTTCAGACAGCCCTCTCTGCTCTGCTTTAGCTGGTTTTTCAAACATAACACAGTTCACAAAAACCGTGGGATCAATTAACCATGTTTTCTACAGGCATATGATTCCAAAGTCACCAAACACTGTAAAACATCTAGGACATGCAATATTCTTTGAAAACCAGCAATATCCCATAAAGCTATGTTTAAAAAACGGTCAAAAGCCGAATAAGGATTTGTGTCAGTTGGTGAGAAAACAGAACACCCCTTCCCTTTGTCAGTACTCCAACCTTTGATTACTTGCATTTACAACTCACCCCAATCTTCCCAAATCATATGCAAGTCCTTCAGGAGACTGAGTGACTGCAGTTGGTATTGACTTGCGTGCACCTACCTTAATCAAGATCCAGACCCTATACAATACTGAGGCAAAGGTTAGGGGGACCCCAAGCTGCCTTTATCTGACCATGTCTCCAAAATCCTCACAACAGTCAGATTTTTTTTTGTTTTGTTATCAATAAAGGGAAAGAGAAGAATCAGGTAGAGTGCGTTCATCAATATGGTAGTAAGAACCTCTACCTAATCTCTATTTCAGCCCTTGTCTCTCACCCCTGCTCGACAAGGGCAATGTAACTGGGATGTTAGATTGGTTGTTGCCTACAATGAAGTTCCCGGCTCAATGTCTGTTGAGTCATTAACATTTCCATGCATGCCGTGATTTGGTCTGGCTTGACACCGCAGCTATCTCCAGACAATTATGTGCACATCACTAAAGAGGACCTTTGACTCCACTCACATGTTGGGAGCCAACAGTACATGTTTTCATTGTGCAGAATTTATGTGCTTACACAAAAAAGGTCTCGCTCTCCACGCTTTCAAGGGCACACACATGGCATTGGAAGGCTATTAAAGAATCTTAGATAGCTACATACATAATGTTGTTTTTCCCTAGCAGCAGCACAGATGGAAGGAAGGCAGTAATTAAACTACATCGATTTTTAGGTCTGGCCTGACAGTACAACTGTCATCTGACCTTTTAATGTATACCAATATTATTCTACAAATCTTTGCTTCCACACAAATACATATATATTCCAATGCTGTTTCCTTGCAATGCTTCACATTACCTTGCAACATTCCTTTAAAGCCAGACCTATGGGCATCTCAATGCTAGCTTAACTTTGTGATGTTACCACAATCACAGTATTGTCCTATCACTTAGACTCACAAGGGGCAAAAATAAGAATTTCAATATTTTATATAAATTACAATGCAAGCATATAGTAAATTATGGCATTAAAGTGGAAGCAAAAAGGGTGAAGTGCTTGGGTTCAGATCAATCCACTGTCCCAAAATGACATGGTGTTTGTAGGAATTCCACAGCGTTTGAAGACGCCCCCGCCACACCATGAATGTTTAATGGTGTGAAAGTCGTCCCCATAAGTGTGTGAAAACAATCTAGACCAAGAAGACACCCTCCAATACTGATTTTCAATCTATACTTTTGTTGTTAGATTGAGTTTACTCATTGTGGGCAGGGCGTCGTCAGCATCCGATTACACAATGGACAAGCTCACATAGTCAAGATCACTGGAATTATGCGATTCTGAGGCCCCATCATTTTTTACAGTATTATTACTAATGCATCATCTGCTGCATTATCCGCAGATTTAATCAGACACATTTTTTCTAGCTCAGGCAGATCAAAAGTTACCAAAAACATTGCCACATGCTTATGCTCACTGGAAGGCCCCCTTCCCATAAGTTGACTGGTCATCTTTCAGTTCAGTTGCATATTGTTGTATTGGGATGTTGAATTTGTACTAATAAGGTGAATTATTTTCCCAAGCGGTATTACCATGCATAAAAATGACAAAATAATGAAGTGATACAAAATGTGTCACATTATTCGATTTAGTTGCACTTTTTTGCTGCATAATTTAGTCAATCCTCCTACATAATTTGGTCTTCCTCTGTCTCATGATTCCAGTGGCCCTCCCCCCACACAAGTCACTCTAAAAGAGGGTATTGCCCACAGGCAAGAAAGACCATATAAAATCCGGAAGATATTTTGGCCAGTTGGAACATTATAGCAATTTTGGAGCATCTGTTCCCTGGCCCTACAGGTGGGGCAACTTAAGCTTCATTGGTGGAAGTAGGGTTTCGAAGCTGCCAGTGCGATTGTACTTATCCGAGGGCAATTCCGATCACAAGAACTACTTACATGTACAGCGGTCATTGAGCTTGTTGTAGTATTTGACGCAAAATAGTTCCTAATATGTGATGCCTATGTTGTTACAAATAATATTGGGCACGATAAGGACTCCAATAGTATCATATTAGGAAATGTAAATTGGGAAATGTCCTTGCAATTAAAGCTCTAAAAGAAAAATGTTTTTATAATAGAAGCCTGAAAAACGAAATGTTTTCATGACAGAAACCTGCTCGGAGAGGAATGTTCTTATAAATGAAGCTGAAAAACAGGGCTGCTCCAAGAACACCATCTCCTGGAAGGGAGGTGTTTTTATAAAAGGGCAGGAGCTAGAAGGGAAATGTTCTGACAAGTAGAAAACTAAAAAGGAGATGCTCTAATAACACGGGCCCTCAAGTACTAAGAGGGTCGTAATTTGCGCACCAACTTTTACAGAATGGATTCATATTTTGCAAACCGACCTATGTACCAATAAGTCGGTTCATAAAATACAGAATTGTAGTGAGTCGCAATTTAACTTACCTCATTAATTGTAATGAGAAATTGGAGAGGACTCCTCAACAGATGCTTGCACTAGTTGAATTCTGAACCTGGTTGGGCCGATTGGGCAATGCGTATGTGAGCTGTGGATGAGTGGTCGTGAGTTTCCGAGGGATGGGGTGCCTCCCGCCCTCCCCCTTAATTTCCTATGTCCCCGTAAGATGCCCCTCCCCTCTCTGACCTAGGTTGAAGTGCCTGCTCGTTGCAAATTGCCACCCACTAGGATTGTCTACAATCACAGGCATGGTTGTCTGCTGGGGTCAGCAGACAACCATGTATGTGATTGCTTTTAAATAAAGCAATCTTTTTTCTAAATGCTGTTGTTTTCCTGAAAGGAAAATTGGATGTTAAACACAAATGTACAAACTATTTTTAAGTTTAAGCAATGGTCCATGGGACAGTTCAGAAAGGGGAAGGGGTACATGGGACCTCTGCCTACTCTTAAAAAATGTTTTTGCACCATTCACAAAGGGGGTAGAGGTCCCTTGCAAACCCCGTCCCATTACTAAAGGGGTTACCACTTCCTTTGAGTTGGTGGTAAAATATTAATTTTTTGCAACTGGATTTTTCGCAAAACATTAATATATACCTTAAGGAATTGGTATTTGGAAGGAATGCCCTTAAAAAGCTCCCTCCAAATAGCAATTTTTAAATTTTTCTTAAACTAATATAACTTACTCGGAAAACTATTTCAAAATCATTAAATGGGTTTAATATATTCAAGAAAAGTGTTTTTAGCAATAACAAACCCTCAGATTTGCTGAATCTGAGTGTTTGCGGCCACTGAAATATTTTGTACATGAAGCCCGGGATTCAATATAACAGAAAGGTGCATGTAACAGGAGAATGGTCTTATAAGTAGAGCTCTTGGAAATGTGCATTTTCCCAATAAAGGAGCGCATGATGAGAGAATGTCACCATGAAAAAAAAGGAGAGTGCTCTTGTTGATAAGAGCTGAAAGAAAATGTACTCCTTATTGGTATTATATTATTATTAGCCTGCAGCTCTTAAGGATATCACTAGAGGGTTATTATAAGAAGCAATCCCATTTGTAAAGGAGTGAAAGATCATGCCCACCCACATGTCTAAACAACCATCATAGCCATTATCCCCTGTGAAGGTAGGCTGGAGGCAACAAGCCCCTGGGTCACGCCCTAGAGCCATAGTTATCCCTCCCACACACCCTGCTGCTGGTACCCACCAGATTAGAGAAGCACAAGGATACTGGTTAAGCACATACTCAGACTCAGTACATACTCAAAATAAGGGCCTCATTTTAAGTTTGGAGCCCGTGCACCACCATGTCGGCTTAGGCGGTCCGACCGTTGTCAGGTTGGCGGTCCGACCGCCATATTACGAGTCATGCGAGCCTATGGAGCAAAGACTTCAGCGGTCCAGCCAGCACCACCAGGCAGCACAAACCGCTGCAGTCATGAGGCAGCACAAACAAGCTTACAGAGCATGCGTTTCCGCTGGACACATTATGAGGTTGCATACCTCCAATGTGACGTGGCATCCAACCACCAAGTTTCAGCAGGCGGAAATGGGGACAATAAAGAGAGACACTCACCTGCAGGCAGCCTTCCATGTGCGGTGCTGCCATAGAGCCCATCACACATGTCCTACCGCTACTGATGATCTTTGATGGAGCACAAAATCCACACCTCCTTGGGCGCAAAAACTGTAAGTATACAGACCTACCTGTGGCATTAAGCTGAACAAAAGCTCCCGTGCCATCAGCCATATCACATGGGGGTCACGCTTCAGATACCAGGGACACTTGTCATTGTGTCCTGTATCGGAATCAGATACAAAGAAGGACACATTCACAGTCACAATATGCCCCATTTGGGCAGGTCAATCACACTGCACCTCAACACTACACAAAAACGCACGTCTGACCATCTCAGACACATGGCAATGAAGTGTACACAACATTGTCTCACACAACACCAACAACACACGAACATTACATCTACAAATACTACTCACATTCCATGGACTGTCATCGCATTCAACACACATATGGAACACAAACACCACTACCAGTAAACAGCCCTGCAATGGACACACACATCACCCACATTGCAACACAGTGGAAGGACAATTGCATGCACAATACACAGAAAGACAAATGTACTAAGATCGCTATGCAAATAATACTTGCACAGTAGGGATGGGGGCATCAGAAGCACCCAGGGAAGGAGGCTGCACTGGTATACATATCACTTTGCACATTCCCCTTAAACAACATTTGCACAGGAACTGGCCATACATGTATTGCAGGGACAAACAATAATAGACCCACATGGCATGCTTAACTGCACAATGTGGAAGTGGAAGTCAACAAAGCACATACAACTTCAACTGCATGGGACATACCTCTACATGAAGTAGCTGAAAGGTACACACAGCTAAACGGACACATGCACAGTCAAATGCAAAAAAATTAGCACAATTGAACACACTACATGTCTGCACAAACGAAACTCAAGCAGCCACACATTAGATGAATCCATAATCTATATCAGGGGAACACGTCTAACACCATAGAAGCTCACAATGGACAATACAAGATGAAATACTTACCATACCAAACAGTACACAATGTCATGACACCACCATCCCATTTACACCCACATATCAATACAGCCAACATATACCCTTGTCTTGGGGGACAACAGCACTGCCTACGAAGTCAGATAGTACAAAAAACAGCAAATGGATCGCCAAGCAGGCTGAAACACACACAACTGTCGGCAGACAACACACGTTTTGCAAGAACAACAGAAAGATAGAAAAGGAATTGCAGGACAAATGTGTACCCAAAAAAACAACTGTTTGGGTTTGTTAAATTAGAAGTTTTTAAACACCAAGGCCATTGGCCAGTCCATTAGCGTGTGCACAGGCACATCACTGTGCCATCACTTGACTCCTAACTGACAGGGAACCTTCACAGGAAGGGGCATCACATGGGTAGGAAGGCACCTCAGGGATCATCTTTGGGGGTGGGTCGGATTTGGGAGGTGTGGGTTTGGGAGGGTTGGACTCCTTTTTAGAAGGGGTGGTCTTCTTCTTGGGGGAAGGGTTCTGGGTGCTTGCAGGGGGAGAGGTGTGACAGGGGAGGACCTGGAGGTGGGTTGGGGGCTCTTGGGTTTGGGACGGGAGGTGGAGGGAACAGGGGAAAGGGCAAGGTCAAACAGAAAACTTTCTTAGGTACACAGGGATGGTCAGCAGAAGGGGTGGGGATTTGGAGGTTGAGGGAGTGATTGTCTGCTGTGTCGGTATGGATCATGTGTGTCTGCTTGTAGGAGGTATGCTTGTGTCTGGGTGGTGTCTGTTGTATGGGTGAGTGTGTGCATTTGTGTGTCTTAGGGGCTGGGAGGTAGAGGTGCTGGGGGATGGAGTGGTGGATGTGTGTGTGCCTGTTGGGGTGGTATCTGCGGGTATGCTGGATGTGGTGGATGTCTGTGTGTCTGTTTGGCTGGTGTCTGCAGGTATGGTTTTGTGGTGGATGTCTGTGTGTTTGTTAGGGTGGTGTCTGTGGGTATGCTGGGTGTGATGGATGTGTCATTGACTGTTGTGGTGGTGCCTGTGGGTAAGCTTGATGTTGTGTATGGGCCTGTGGGGATGGTGAGGGTGTCTGGGAAAGTGGGCAGAGATGCCTGTGGCAAAGTGGCAAAGGGGACGCCCACCCTCTTGGGTGAACAGGCACAGCCAACTGGGTGTGGAGCAACAGGGAGGGTGGTGATAGAGCGGGGTGGCAGACAAAGATGGAACAGGGTTATGCCCCAATGGGTCCGTCACTGTTAGGGAGTGTACACTGGAGGAAAATTCTGATGATGAAGATGATGTTCCGGTCTCCCCCCTGGCACTCCCCACATTCTCTGGGCCACTGTATCTCTCTGTGTCCATGGTGTCTTGACCCACTGTCCCTACTCGGCTGTGCTCTGTCTCCTTTGCTTCCCTGGGCTGATGCTGCAAATACAAAGAGAAATAGGGTCATCACATGTCCATGATCACACTTGGACAACAGCTCTGATTAGCAAACATTGCCATGATGTCAAGTAGGCCCCAGCAACAAACTCCATCTAACTGGCCTATACATGTGCCATACCATATGCATGCATGCCTCTGAACTGTCAAGTTGCCCACAGGAAAATCAGGATCTCAGACAAATACAATTTCATGGCTGAAGTTGTGAATCACAGTAATCATTGAACTAGTAGGAAACCTCATCAACCTCAAAGCTTTGCCCCATGGAGCAGGCCTTAGTTACCTGTTGTCATATAATAGTAGCCCACTGCCAAGTCTATTTCCACAGATCCCATACAAGGTCATGCACAAACCTATTTGTCACATACATAATAACACAACAATAAGAAATGATGCTCCAAAATCTTGCCATGTTGCTGACAAAAGTACAACAGCCTGGAGAAGGTGACATGTAAATATGCATGTCACACTGGAAGCAGTTCCACAATGCACACTTCACCAAGTGATGTCTGTCCCAAAGGAGGTATGGAGTTAGTACTAATATTACTCAGATAGGCCACACATGTGGCATGGAAATGGACACTGTAGACATCATGTGCAATATGTCAGGGAGAGATGTTCCAAAAATCCACAACACAATGAATCATCAAGCCCCAGGGTAATCACCACTAATGTTTGTCACCCCTTACAATGACACACTCTGAGTGTATCAGCAGACACCATTAGTCCCTTGGATGTTGGAGATGCTCAGAGATTTGCAAGTACTTGTTGAAGGCCCTCAACATGTTTCCTAATTGGAAGCTACATCACTGTCTACATTGTGGTCATGCAGACCCAGATGTCTGACTGTGGATGAATGCTTGTACCCAAACACATGTGGTTTCAACATAACTGCAACTCACTCCATGATGCATGCCAACAGTCAGGTTACAAACCTTAACCATTTCACATGTGCTAAGCACTTTGCTATATGCTTTCACATCAATGACATAGAAATGCACATTGTGGCTCACACCTCTAAGCCTACCTGTCATGTCCCTCATTACTACTGCAGTTGTACATGCCAAATTACATGCCATGATGCATAAGGGAATGTGTCAGCCAATAGACAATGGTGACACACTCCTGTGTGTGGCACAACATCAAATGTACCCCCATTGTAAATGTTTTATTCCACACACAGGTTGCCATGTACATATATGTGAGGGAATACCGACATCATCCCATCAACACAGGTAGACTATGCATTAAACATCAGCTTACACATTTTTTGATAATGCGAAAGGGACACATGCTGACATGTAGGCACAAGGAATGTTGGCAACATTGATGGCACATAAATCATGTCAATGGACATTCCCCACTTACCAAGAGAAAGTATTGATCTGTAGCTACACCCAAAGTACAATGTAGCTCTGTCATATGTATGAAGGCCATCTTCACCTTACAGACTGTAGTGAGGCACCAGCACCCATAATTCATTTAGTACAACTAGCCTCTGGGTGGCAGAGGCCAATATACTAATTTACCCAGACACATGGCTGAGGACAGTGATTCATCACTTCCTTAACTTTGGCCTGTTACAATGAGGAGTGGTGGTCTTTTGCATAGAATTTACACCCACTACAACAACAATCTGTACTTGATTGATCATTGTACACAGCCATATGTCGTTCCGGGAGAGCAAGTTGTTTGTGGATTGTACACAGTTGTGTCCTTGGGCCAATAGGCAGGGCACATCTGCATACAACCCATGACATGTCTACACCAATAATCACTCATCTACTGTGTTTCACATGTCTCATCCCTAATCATCAGGGTGAGCTGTCAGAATCTAACACATTTACTTGGGAATGTGACAGGTAGGTTTATGCCCTGTACTCACCCCCTTGTGGCTGCTGTGCTGTCCTCAAACGCCCATCAAGGCCTGGGTAGGCCACTGCCAGAATGCAGGCCATAACGGGGGTCATGGTCCGATGGCCCCCCGCTCACGTTGGGAGGACAGCCCCAGATAAACCTCTGTGATTTTCTTGGCCCAGCTTCTCAGGTCCTCCCACCTTTTCCTGCAGTAGGCTATCCGCCGGCTGTGGAACCACAGAGTCCACACCTTCTTGGCAATGGCCCTCCATCATTCCTTCATTTGATGGGCGTTTACCTGAATGGATACAAAACAGAAATCAAGAGATTATAATCACACGTGCCATCACAAAAGGTTCAGTCACATACATGTCAGTAACATCGAGCTAGGACTTTTCTATTTGTCAATACTCCCCAAGTGTGAAACACACAAGCAATAGGTACAGGGACATGACAACAGACATATATATTTGCATCTGCAGGCTAACCCACTACCCTCATAGCCCACGGCTCATGGCCTACAATGACTAAGCAAGCTTACTGACATCAAGTAACCCATGTTCTAGCAACCTGTACTGTGATCCGAGCTACTATGAAACACCACACACCTATGTGGCTTCTGAAGGGTAAACTCCTTACGCATGAATGGACCATCACATTCACACTCTGTGAGAATGACTCACTGCATACAGTGCCTACAGGCAACTGCCAGAGTACAAACTTCAACATTACACATGAGTAACAATCAAGTGGCTGGAATGGTGGGTACAGAAAGTGTATTCGTTGTGCATGTGTGAACATGTGGCATAACAAAGGCAGACTTATGCCACTTCAGTGGGTGGGGTTCTGTGTTATGTACCTGTAGCACAGAACACTCATTTGGACATATGTGTCCATCCTACAGTGATGGCATCCAACAAACAAAGGCATACATAGTACAGTTTCTGCCATGTGACCAAGTTACTGAGTGATTGTGCCACAACACTGACATACGTTTGTGTCATACCACCAGATGCATGGTCATTGGGTTATGATAGGCCTGTGATCATAGACTATTGTACTGCCATCTGTCAGTATCTTAGATCATTTGATGTTGATTACTTTGGTGCGGTATGTGATAAAGCTCAAACTGCTGACAAAATCCACTTTAATGCTTGCCTGTTCTACAGGAAAATGTTTGTTAAGTCCTCCCTTCCTTGGTCTGTGGGGCTATACCCTGGAATATGTACTTTGACCCAGTATGAGTCACACATTCTTATGTACCAAAGGTCTAGACATATGGGATACCTATGTGCTGTATACTGGACTAAAACGTTTGGTGTGACCAGACACTTGTACTGAGGGCCTCTCTTCCAGTGGCTGGCACCATTGAAGAAGGGCTTGGTGTTGATGCTCTAAAGGAAGGGGCAGAGTGGTGTTGTAAAGCCCTGCTCAGGGTGGTGTTAATGTCCATCATCACCCCTGTTAGGGAGGCCTTGTTGGTATTTTGAGCCTCTCACTGTTCACACATATCCCTATGGATATCCCTCTGTACCTGCTTGACTTCACAGAGTTTGGTTACTACCTTGCCCATCATGCCTTAGGACTCCTGATAGACCCCCAAGACTGTTGTCGGTGTTTCGGTGCCTTTGGTGCTCTTTTCAACATGCACTGGAAGTTTGTCTTTCACAGCAATGCCCCCCAGCAATTGATGCTGATCTGTTGATGTTCTCGTTGAGGGTTCATTACCAGACATGAGCACTGAGGTTGCGTTTGCTACGTGAAGCTGATTACGAGCCACCCTTCCTGGAGGAAGTTGCCATCGACTCGTCAATGGGCACTGCACGGGATGCCGCCTTGGTTGATACTGGGGCTATGGAACACACCTGCTCCTTGGTCGTTTTCTGCGCCGACTTTCCGGTTCTGTCATCTGCAGAAGTGGAAGATCTCTTGCTTTCCATGACTCGTACTTGATTCGGAACTACTCTAAATCGTCATTTTTCATTGAATTCGGTTCTAAGCCGCATGCTCATTTTTTAAATTGTCAAGTTGTATGCTTGTGTGTCCTCTTAACCTGTCAAAATTGAGTAGGGTTTTAAATATATCTTAGGTTGAGATATTTTAGTTTTGGCTTGAACCACTTTCTACCGACAAGTGGAGGGTGTTGTGTAGCCATTTTACGTATAGCTCCATGCACGTTAGTTTAATACACTAGGCCGCTTTGCACCTTGACCTAGATATATTTTATTCAGCTTCGCACTGTTATTTTTACAATAACCAGTTTTACGGTCTTGTTTTAATTTCTTCTATCAAACTGTTTTGCTTAAGTTCAGCACTGTGTTCTCAAACAATGCATTCTTGATCACCCTGTGCTTCAGTCAAGGCTACAGTCTGGTACATTGCCAGTAAACGTGGTAGAAGTTTAGTCTCCAACATTCGTAGAAAATACACATCCTTACGTAGGGACATTCTCTTAGAACATCTGCTGTGTTAGTTATAAAAACACTTTCTAGTCCTAGTACACATCAAGAGGGAGATTCCAGCCAGGGAACCACAACTGTATGCTGAATGCTCCGTTGCAGATGCTGACGCAGATCTCAGGCCTTGAGGGTTGATGTCCTCCTGAGGAACCTGAGAGGCAGGATTAGAGCTTAATATGCTGTGCTCGAAATATGATTTAGATAGGGAACAGTCCATTGACTTTAGTGGCACAATGTAGCATTATTCTTATGCTTCACTCTTGTGATCACTATTTTAATATTGTTGTGTTGTGTAGTTCTGGTTATTGCAGCTCACGCTTTGCTATCCAAAATGCAGTTGTTTTATTAAACCAATCTTTAAAATGTATACTGCTTCTATTGTCATTTATAAATGAGACTGCACTGTGTATGAGAGAACCGGTTGTGACCTGAGTGACCACGACTTCCCTGAGAAGTACCAATATGTCATGCGCTCGGCTGCCCAATCGTCTCTACCTTTTGGGAGAGATTAGGCACTGCTAGTTAGCCGGAGCAAAGCCCGGATTTGGAGCGACAAGTGTCATCCACCGTGGGTCAGACCCAGTCTCCCACACTGTGGACGATCTTGCTGCTCAAAATCCAGTAGTCTCATTAGAATAATGAGAGCCTACGCAACATGGCGCCACCAACGTTTGGTCAGGCTCTAATTTTCTGGTCCACCGGAGTATCTCCATCTCATTTTATATAATGACATCTCAGTGCAGTACACGGAGACGTCCGTGGTACTGAGGATTCCCATCACAGCCGTTTAGGTAATCTTAGTACAGCTGGCGGTTGTTCAAGCTTGAACTTTAAACCCCATCTTGGTGTGCCTTCTCTGAACTCATAGTGCTTCTATCATGGTGAATCCCCAAAATTGTACAAATAGCTGTTAACATGAGACAACCTCTCACAGCACACTTATTAGCAAATGGCCTAACGGCCCAGGGAGGTCCAGTCACGTTTGTGGTGGACACCCACGCAGCTTATAGAACAGAACTTTTTTACTCTTGGGTCACATTTCCAGCAATTGATGGGAACACAAATACATTTCATACATATACAGTTGCGAACGCGCCTGGACAATACAGAGCGTACGCATATTTAGAGATACCTCTATCTTATCAAAAACATAATAATTGGCTTGATGGCACCCTATCCCACACAATATTACCAGTTAGGTTAGGTCCACTAAGTAATGATGGTCCTACTTGGCCTTTATTGGCCACTTCTACACCACATTCTGTGGTTGGGAATTTAGCAGTAGCAGAGGTTCATCGCTTATACATTGAGTTAATAGCAATATATAGACGATTAGTGCAATTTGTGATGTAAACTTTAAATACAAACCCAGCATGTGCTGCTCCAGCACATCCACATGCAGTAACACCGGGTATAAATCCGGTGACTGTACATTCCATTATGGGTAAAGTACCGGCCAAACGAGAGGAGACTCCGTTTTGGCTAGCACAAAAAATAAATACGCTGGAGGCAGTATTTCCCCATACGGGACCTCAGGATAAACATAGAATATTAACGATGTGCTTGCCCTTTGGGATGGTCCCAACAGTAGAAAACTGTAATACATGGGGCATGGTATTCGCCGTGCTCTATACAACTGCACACGGTACACCAACACTTGCCAACTTACCGGAAGTGCTGAAACAAATTCAAGATGAATATGGGGCTGCCCCGGCCCTAGATTTGGGGATGCAACTGATGGGCAACTTTGCCACAGTACCTTCAATCATTTTAAGTAACCTTAAAGGGGAAGCAGTTGCACTTGCAGTGCGCATGCGGCTCCGTGACGTTCCGCAACAAGATCAAGAACGAGAGCTGCCTAAAATAATAGCGGAAACATATTCAAGTATCGGTCGAGATAGCCTACGGGCAAGACAACAAAGACCTCAAGTTCAGGGTAAAACAAATAAAGATAACTCCAAACAGCAACCTGAGGGTAATAAGAAACGCTGGGATAAAAAGCAACAAACGCCTAAAAAAGAAAGGGGAGAATCTCCACGTACGGAGACCCCACAGAATCGGTATAATCTCAGAAATAGAGAAAATATCAAAACGCCTGATAGATACCAATATACTGATACACGCCAATCTTGTTCCTTTCAGGACTCATCGGAAAAGAGAAATGAGAGAGGTGGGTGATCAGGGCGAAGAACAGAGTACATGAAACCGAGACAGGAATCACAACGTTCTTCGGAGGTTTCTATTAAAAAGGAAGAGAAACCTGTCCAACAAAAACAATGATTTAAAAAGAAAAAGGTGGCAGCAGTCGCAGTCCGACATGCCACACAGGAAGAGGGTCCTCTTGAAGAACAAGAACTGGGCTCTAGCATTGCTAGACAGCGCGGCAGAGGTCACAATAGTTCGCCGGAATGTTCTAGAGCATCTGGAGGTGAAAGCAACTGATGACTTTATACAAGTCGAAACAGCGGACATGCGTGTCTCCGAGCCTGATAGGGTGTACAAAGTAACACTGCAAGTGGAAGGAGGCATTGAACGCACAATACACGCAATCTTTTGGGACCGCTTAGTCAAAGTGTATGACATCTTGTTGGCCGAACAAGATTGGCCGCCTGACTTTGTCTGTACTTGCCCATATGGAGAAGATGTAATTAAACCTTCTTTCTCGCCCCTTGTTCCAGAGGAACTCGCTGAATCCTATTCTATTGAATGGGCTCTAGCACAGGCACCCGCATTATACAGAAATCACGTAGGTTGGGATAGGGACTCCCCCTTCAATGTCATCCCCATTAAAAGTGAACCCCAGCCAGAACCGCAGTATCCTATAAAACATGAAGCAAAAGCACCAGTGAGAGAAATACTCACACAATTAGAGTACCAGGGTGTGATTGAACCCTGTGACTTGCCGATGAATAACCCTTTATTTCCTGTAGCTAAACTGGAGCATTCACACAGAATAGTCTTAGACCACAGACATTTAAATAGTCATACACGCACATTTGCTATACAAAATTCACATAGCACTGCACTAATGAGCAACATAGTGCGGACAAAAAAAAAACAACTTTAGACATTTCAAATGGGTTCTTCTGCCAGAATATAGCACCTGAAAGCAGAGACTTAACAAGCTTTAGCGCTCTAGGCTCTCAGAAACAATTCTGTTGTTTGCCTCAGGGGTAGAAGGACAGCCCAGGACTGTTTGCAGCTCATGTGACTGCCATTTTACACGAGATTGACTCTGAAGTATTGTCATATGTAGATGATATATATCTCACGGTTGATGAGTTACTACAACATTTAAGACGGGTAGCCCGCATTGTTGTAGGGTTTGCCGAACTTGGCTACAAATTTAACTTTAAAAAAACAAAAATTGCCTTCCTCAGTGTCCCGCTCCTGGCATATGAGCTGTGGAGTGAAGGGAAGAGCCTAGCGCCACAATTTTTACAAAAATGTGCACAATTACAACTAACGAATACGATTAAAAACTCCAATCATTGTTGGGTTTCTTAAATTTTGGCAGAACCTACATTCCCGATTATGCTACGCGCATAAAACCTTTATATGACTTGATACGTCCCGATTTTTCAAGTAAATTCTGGACAGTTGAACATACACGCACTCTTCAAGAGTTGCAGACAGATATATTAGCAGCAAAACATTTACACACAAGGGACAACAAAACATATTTGGTCATCAGGGTAATAGCGGGGCCATCGGTTTCACCTATGTGACATTTAATGAAGGTGAGACAGTCCCGATTGCATACAAATCACATTTGTATTCAGCAGCTGAACAGCGGTTTGCACCCACAGAGAAAATTCTCACTGCTGTGCAGATGGCTGTTATTAAAGAAAGACCTCTTGCCCAAGGAAAACGCATTATTGTCATTTCTCCAATTCCAGCCCTAGAGGCTGTTACAAAAGCTAGCGTTCCGAACGCAAAAGCACTACATCCACGTTGGATACAATGGGCTACGTCTTTAACAGCCACTGATGTAGACTACGTTTTTGATGCAAAGTTACAAACTCAGGAATTTCTACAATATGAAGTAGGATATCCAGTTCTAACAAATACCTTGCCTATCGATCAATATCATAGAGTCATGTACACCGATGGCTCCGCGCAACCGGCGATTGGAACCAAACATCAATACTCTGCTGCTTGCGTAGTCATAAGTGGCTATATGGAGGGGAAGAAATTCTGTCCCCTACATACCTTTACACAGACTTTAGGGGATTGTACAGCACAATTGGCTGAGCTAAAAGCTCTGCTGATGGCACTAGAACATACGGATCCGGCACAGCCTACGCTGATAGTTTGTGATTCATATTACTGTGTCCAGTCCTTCAATGAATATATGCATTATTGGCGCCAGAATGGGTTCAGAGATTCCAAAGGCAACACCATAAAACACAGACTTCTGTGGGGGAAGGTAGCAGATCTGAAAGAGACGCTACCGAGGGTCCATGTTGTGCATACACTTGGACACCAGCGCGTTGGAATACACATTGCTGGAAATACTTTGACTGATGAAACCGCAGTCAGCAGTGGCAGTAGCCACTATAGCTGCAGTGACTCGTTCGAGTCCCAAACCAGACGCAGACATTTTGGCTGCCATAAAGGCTACGGCTGATGGTACGCCCCATCCTAAAGGATTCCCTAACAAATGTCAATACTATATGGGAAGTATGCTGAACGCTGAAGCTAAAATACCAGGCGTAGGCGTGCGTGACATCCCTAACAAAGATATAAGACCACAATTGATCAAAGCAGCGCATGAGGGGGTGGCATCTGCACATGCTGGTGTGGCGGCTACAATTTCAATCTTACAGGCCCATTATTGGTGGCCCGGTCTCTACAAGGAGACTAAGCAGTATGTCCTTTGTTGTGACATCTGTCAACAAATTAAAGTTTCTACCGCCATGCGCCCGCCGCAGACACCCCTCTTGATTTCAAGCAAACCGTTAAAGTGTGTGTACTTGGACCACTGCAGTCCACTAACATCTGATAGTGCATACAAATACATATTAGTGACTGTTGATTCATGTTCCAGATTTGTATGGGTGTGGCCACAATGCTCGGCTGACGCTTGGACTGTTATTAAAGATTTGCGAGTCTTTATCGGTACATATGCAGTTGTGGCATTCCACTCGGACCAGGGCCATGCTTTCGCCTCAAGGGCATTCAGGGACACCATGGCTTCGTTGGGGGTCCAACTGCAGTACTCGTCTCCATTTCATCCAGAGGGAAATTGTGTCGTGGAGCGATTAAACCGCGATTTAAAGCAATCCTTAACAGCCAGAGTCTTAGGTACGGTTCGTAGTTGGCTTACCCACCTGTATGGAGTTCAGAGAGCACTAAATAACCTGCCTAGAAGGTCCCTGGGGGGTCGTACTTCATATGAGTGCCTGTTCGGAACTCGAATGTTTGTTCCGGATCTTGATGGTCCTGGCGTGGAGGCAGCAGAAACACCTTTTGACATAAATGAACGTGTCACTGTTTTACAGGAATTACAACAGTTCCGTGAAGATAATTCTTCTAAAAGTCCCTTCTCCACAGGAATTAAGGATGTGCCTGTAACATCTACTGGCTGGATTCCCAGAGTTGGGGATCTTGTACATAAAAAAGTTGTAGTGAAAAAGGAATTTGGCCCTTCTTATCGAGCACCAGTCCCTGTACTGGGGATACACAGTACTAGAACTGTCATTCTACCACCATTGGCAGGTGCCAAAGAAAATCGTTTTGTTTCAATTGACAATGTCAAATTACACCATGTGGCCGATCCTGCACAGTCGACCAAGAGGAACATCCAGTAGTTCCCGAATCCCTCTAACTACTGGAGAAGACGTTCCGCTACAAGTTGTTGACACCAACACTGATACCTCTCCGAGCTTGGGGAGGGTGGATGATGATCTTGCATTAGTTCCACTAACAACAAACAATTTAGAAACATTTGATCAAGTCAACTCGACTACGAGCAAGACAGATTGTGCTGTCTACAGTGTGCTACCACAGGAAACGCCAACTCCACCATTGACAACGGTTACACCATTTGCACAAACTGCCTCTGGGTATTTTGCCCAGTTCAACGATGATTTCTCGGACTCGCTCACTTCTTTGACAGCTAATTTGTCAAGAGCATGTAAGCTAACAAAGTGGCTTAAAGAAACATACTTTATGTTTCCATGGAACTATGTATGGCTCTCTTAGACTGTCATAGCCTTTCTACTTTTGATTGGTTTTGTTATTACCTTTTTCTTATTAATACATGGTCATTTTCTTCCTGAGAGAACAGCAGTTGAACAGGTGGAGGAGGTTTTGAAACCACATTTTTCATCACATAAGGTCCGAAGAGACTTATCCTTTGTGAACATTTCCGCAGTGCCAATTCCTGATGGGATTGTTTGGGACAAAGTATTGTTCGATATATATGGTCCCACAGAAATGATTCAAATACTGTATGTGTTAAAATTATCAATGAATGATATAGTCATACCAGGCATTGTAGCTGATGATTGGGACGTGAAAACAGTTGATTCTATGATGGCAGAATTACAATATTATACTGTCTTGGAAAACAAAGATGTTACCAATTCAAAGAAAAGTATGGTGATATGTTTTGCTATAATTATTATGGGCACCACTTCATACATAGAGCAAGTAGTCCCAAAATGATATTTAATTACACGCAATGGGAACATTGTCCAACTACACTGCAAGGGAGTTCTAAAACTTATACTGAAACGTTTGCGTATTTTTCTGGGCATCATCAAAGGAATGCTGAGTCATATTATTTTAAAGTAACTCCTACTAAAGATATACATATGTTATTGACCAATACGAAATTTATATATTCAGAATCCTTTGTTTCCCGGTTATCAATAGAAGGTTATGAATATTGGTCCAAATCTATTGACTTGAAAAGTGTTTGGGGAATGAAAAATTGGCAGATCAAGGGAAAGGAAACATTGTTTAGAGCATGTCTCATCCCTGTTCAAATGATCTTTTTAAATGAAACAGTGCAACAAACAAGTTGTTTAGGCTTAGCAACAATCAGAGAATTAAACATGCCCAGTATACCTGCCCCTGCAAAATTTAACAACTGGCAAAAGTACACGAATGCAACGAAAGATGAGCTCAATGAGTGGGTCCAGAATGGTACGTTTAATGCTTCACTGACACGTCCAGGCGGGTGGTTATTGTGGCCCATGGATACCAACGGGTGTCATCAACGTTTTGTCACCTCCTCGGGGGGTTTTAGGACGAATAGGCCAGACCCTTGCTATATATCACCAGAACATGCTGATATAATTACAACATACACTGTAGGAAAATTGTGCCAAAGGTGGCTTAAATCATCCTCACTAAATGTGGTTAAAGCACACCTCAATCTCTTGTCTAACACCACTGACTTACAAGATTTCTTGTCAGGCCCCAAAAGACCACGTAGGAAGTGTTTCTTGTATGCAGTATACACTGAAATATGGAAACTTTCCCAACAAGATGCTGCAGCCCGGTTAAGGCACATGGATCAGGAAAATTTGAAAAAGGCGTAAGCTGTTGTGGATAATGGGATTAACACCCTGTCCGACTGGATATATACAATTAACAACATTGTTTCTTCTGCTATAGATATTATACGATCTGATATGCCTTCTTTATACCATGGACAGAGTCAGACCAGGTCCATTATACAGTTGGGTTGGACGTTTCAAACATTGAAGGTGGGTCGCGTTCCGTGGCAGCATGTCAGTGCCAGGGAAACATTTTTCTCCTTTAATCTAACGAGGCAACAACAACTAATGGCTAAGAAAGAAGTAACTTATGTCATGCTTAACATAGAAAAAAAAGAAAGGTTGCCTTTCACCGTGGCAGAAATACCATTGGCAGAGTGGTTAATACACAGGGTTATTAATCTGCCTATTTCAACACTACAATTCACCTCCTGTTTGAAACACATTCCAGTTGGCAGATATGAAAAATTGGGAGATAGTTGCATCCATGAGGTGTGGGAGCTTCCCTTCTCGTACAAATGCTTCAATGGCATGAAAGAGGTCTTTCTTAGCGGTAGTGAATGCAAGACTTCAGTTAGCCATTCGATGATTTGTAAACAGCTGTCCTTGCATGGGGCGTGTAACGCCTCAGCTGCAAACTTGGCTTGTTATCAGAAGGGAGTTCCAGTCCCCTTGATTAGACCTACGTTCCAGTTGCTTTCAAACGGCAGCTACGTCCTTCTTAATAGTGAAGACTGTTGTGGCATGCGGGCCGGAATAGTTTACGTTGTTTCGGTCTCTAAGGTCGTTACATGCTGCGGGAACTTGCTGTTTCCCCCAACTAAATTAAGGGAGGTAGCTGATATCTGGCCTCATATTGCTACTTCAAAGTTGGATTTTGACAAGTAGAATAGACTCAAGGCTTTATTGTTTCAGAAGCATGTGGACCTTACATCTGCACGCAAGACCTACGCACTTCAAGTGGCAAGGTCGTCGGCAGAAATCCAGTCCCTATTAAATACACATTTTCCGAGACACTTTGGTGAACTCGTGGGACGTATATTTAATGCGTCCGGCACGGCTGGATTAGCACATTTCTTCAAAGCTGTAGGTTTTGGTTTTGTTCACACCTTCTCCTCCATTTCGGTTTGATACCTTCAGCTATCCACCCAATTTTTGGTAGTATTTTTGGGGGATTTCTGATAACTTTGGCTTTATTAGCCGGCATTTTGCTGTTGCGGTTGTTTTTCCGCAATGGTTGTCCCGCCGCAACAAGGACAAATGAAGGCGCTCCCATCAGCGCAGCTGTGTCGTGAACGTATGATGCAGCAATTTGGAGCAACACTCCTGGAACATTTGGGGTGTGACTGGTCTTTGTCATTCAGACCGGTATTAGATTGTGTGCAGCCCGTGTTTCGGTGCCTTTGGTGCTCTTTTCAACATGCACTGGAAGTTTGTCTTTCACAGCAACGCCCCCCAGCAATTGATGCTGATCTGTTGATGTTCTCGTTGAGGGTTCAATATCAGACATGTGCACTGAGGTTGCGTTTGCTACGTGAAGCTGATTACGAGCCACCCTTCCTGGAGGAAGTTGCCATCGACTCGTCAATGGGCACTGCACGGGATGCCGCCTTGGTTGATACTGGGGCTATGGAACACACCTGCTCCTTGGTCGTTTTCTCCGCCGACTTTCCGGTTTTGTCATCTGCCGAAGTGGAAGATCTCTTGCTTTCCATGACTCGTGCTTGATTCGGAACTACTCTAAATCAACATTTTTCATTGAATTCGGTTCTAAGCCGCATGCTCATTTTTTAAATTGTCAAGTTGTATGCTTGTGTGTCCTCTTAACCTGTCAAAATTGAGTAGGGTTTTATATATATCTTAGGTTGAGATATTTTAGTTTTGGCTTGAACCACTTTCTACCGACAAGTGGAGGGTGTTGTGTAGCCATTTTACGTATAGCTCCATGCACGTTAGTTTAATACACTAGGCCGCTTTGCACCTTGACCTAGATATATTTTATTCAGCTTTGCATTGTTATTTTTACAATAACCAGTTTTATGGTCTTGTTTTAATTTCTTCTATCGAACTGTTTTGCTTAAGTTGAGCACTGTGTTCTCAAACAACGCATTCTTGATCACCCTGTGCTTCAGTCAAGGCTACAGTCTGGTACATTGCCAGTAAACGTGGTAGAAGTTTAGTCTCCAACATTCGTAGAAAATACACATCCTTACGTAGGGACATTTTCTTAGAACATCTGCTGTGTTAATTATAAAAACACTTTCTAGTCCTAGTACACGTCAAGAGGGAGATTCCAGCCAGGGAACCACAACTGTATGCTGAATGCTCCATTGCAGATGCTGACGCAGATCACAGGCCTTTGCTCAGGTATGAGGGTTGATGTCCTCCCGGGGAACCTGAAAGGCAGGATTAGAGCTTAACATGCTGTGCTCGAAATATGATTTAGATAGGGAATAGTCCATCGACTTTAGTGGCACTATGATAGCATTATTCTTATGCTTCACTCTCGTCATCACTATTTTAATATTGTTGTGTTGTGTAGTTCTGGTTATTGCAGCTCACGCTTTGCTATCCAAAATGCAGTCATTTTATTAAACCAATCTTTAAAACTTATACTGCTTCTATTGTCATTTATATATGAGACCACACTGTGTATGAGAGAACCGGTTGTGACCTGAGTGACCACGACTTCCCTGAGAAGTACCAATATGTCATGAGCTCGGCTGCCCAATCGTCTCTACCTTTTGGGAGAGATGAGGCACTGCTAGTTAGCCGGAGCAAAGACCGGATTTGGAGTGACAAGTGTCATCCACCGTGGGTCAGACTCAGTCTCCCACACCGAGGACGATCTTGCTGCTCAAAATCCAGTAGTCTAATTAGAATAATGAGAGCCTATGCGACAGTTGTATTGACTTGATATTTGTGAAGCATGCCAGTTCCATCTAAGTCAAGCAGCTGCTTAAATGTGCATATCATTACCCCTTGGGAGGGTGGCCTGAGAATGCCATCTTATCATCAGTGAAGGCAAAACAGTGGCTATGGCAAGATATGTCTTTGGCCATTTGGAGGCCTATTTGATTGTTATGCAGGCAGACCCAGGACATGGTTGTATATGTGACTGGAGTCATGTACCTAGTGCACTGTGAATGTGTCTGCTGCCAATACCATTCTGGTGATGCATCTTGAGGCCTTTGGGATCCTTGTTTTGCACACTGGCTAAGGTGTCCTTCTGCTCCTCAATAGTTTCATCTTGGGTTAGCAGCTCGAGAAGGAGCTAGGTGGCCAGACACATCTCAGAGTGGAGCATGCCCTGTATCTTGGTCCCTTCCAGGTGAGTAAACTTCAATTGAGAGTTGGCAGGCAAGGGTATTTGGACAAGTCACCACTTGTCTGTTGTTTGGAGTTACTGAAAAAATGCCTCCTGGGAGTTGCAGTCATGTCACTCTCCATACTACACACATTTGACAAATGGTCTTCTCCCAGGTGCGTAAACTTCAATTGAGAGTTCATAAATAGATTTGGGCACGTGAACATTGTTTTTGTGGTTAGAGTTAGACACAGGGCCTATTGGGCTTAGCATTCCAGTCACTTCCTCTACTTCCCACCACCATAAAATGTTATCCTCCCAGATAAGTAAACGTCGTTTGAGAGTTAAGACACAGGGGTATTTGGACATGAGAACACTGGGCTTGAGTTTGGAGTTGGAGGGACAGAGCCTCTTGGCATTAGCAGTCATGTCACTCCCTCTACTCCATACACTTGACAAATGTCAGCACCCAAAGGTGAGTACACTACATTTGTGAGTTTGAAAGAGGGATATTTGAAGAACTGAACACTGGATTGGTGTTTTGAGTTGGTGAAAAGGAGCCTCCTGACCTTATCAGTCATGTAACTCCCTGTACTACACACACAATACAAATAATATCCTCTCAAGTGAGTACAATTCAATAGAGAGTTAAGACACATGGGTCTTTGGAGAAGAGGACACTGGGCTGATATTTGGAGGTACAGGAACAGGGCCTCCTGGTAGTTGCAGTCTGGTCACTCTCACTACTCCCCAAAACCTGACAAATGGTATCCCCCCAGACGAGTAAGATCATTTGGGATTGAGTTGCAAAACAGGAGTATTTGGGCAAGAGAACACTGAGCTGGAGTTTGGAGTTACAGAAACAGGGCCTGCTAGCCTTAGCAGTCATGTCAGTCCCTGTACTATATACACTATACAAATGGTATCTCCCCCAGGTGAGTGCACTTCATGTGTGAGTTACCAAACCGGAGTCTTTGGAAAAGAGGACACTGGACTGGTGAGTGAAGTAACAGTGACAGACACTCCTTGCATTTGGCAGTCATGTCAGTCTCTCTACTACACACACTATGCAAATGGTATCCTCTCAGCTGAGTAAGCGTATATTGAGGGCTGGCAAACAGGGGTCTTTTGATGAATGAACACTGTTCTTGTATTTTGAGTTGCTGAAACAGTGCCTCCTATGAGTTACAGTCACGTTATTTCATCTACTTTACACACTTTTCCAATGTTCTCCCCCCAGGTGAGTATACTTCATTTATGAGTTGACAAACAGGGGTATGTGGGCAAGTGACCCCTGTGCTGGTGTTTGGAGTTGGGGAAACAGAACCTGCTGGAAGTTGGAGTCATGTCAGTCGCTGTACTACACACACTATAGAAATATTATACCCCCGGTGAGTATACTTCATTTGTGAGTTGACAAACAGGGGTAGATGGGCTGGGCAAGTGACCAGTGTGTTGGTGTTTGGAGTTAGAGAAACAGGACCAGGTGGGATTTGGAATCATGTCAGTCCCTGGCCTACACACACTATACAAATGGTATTCTCCCTGGTGAGTACACTTCAATTTGGAGTTACGACATAGGGGTCCTTGAACAAGAGTACACTGTGCTAGTGTTTGGAGCTACAGATACAGGGCCTGCTGGGAGTTGCAGTCATTTCACTCTCTCTTGTACACACACTAAACAAACATTAGCCCCTCATGTGAGCCCACTTCATGTGTGAGTTACCAGACAGGTGTCTTTGGAGGAGAGAACACTGGCCAGGTTGTTTGAGTGGCATTAACAGTGCCTCCTGGGAGTTGCAGTCATGTAACTCCCTGTACTACACACACTATACAAATGGTATCCTCCAAAGTGACTACCCTTCAATTGAGAGTTAAGACACAGGGGTCCTTAGACCCCTGCACTAGTTTCCTGCCAGACTTTTCATGTCGGTCACACCACCATGAAAAGGATGGCGGAGAGCAAGCTTGTAATCAGCAGGTCAGCACTGAGTTCAGCATTGCCGTTGCTGATTACAACCAGGACAGCCGTCAGCCTGTCGGGATCACTGATCCTGGCAGGGACGGCGGTAGGTTGGCGGGTCTGCCTGCCAACCTCGTGATGTGGCGGTCGGACTGCCACAGCTGTGGCAGTCTGACCACCACCATGAGGCTGGCGGTTTCCAGACCGCCAGCCTTGTAACAAGGCCCTAAGAGTTTACATTTACTATTCCCACTCGAAAGTAATCCTTTTTGGGGACATGTTCGACACTAAAGAGCTTAGAATTAATATCCACACTCCAATCTAAACTGGTTTGGGAAAAGTGTTGGACATCAAAAGGGTCACATTTGCAATACCCACTAAACGTAAACCAGTTTGGGGAAGGTATTAGAAACTAAAGAGGTTAGTTTTACAATTCCCACTCCAATCAAAATTGTTTTGGAAAGATGTTGAACATTTACTATTCCCACTCCAATCTAAACCATTTTGGGAAAGGTGATGGATACTAAAGGGGGTAGATTTATGATACTCCCTCCAATTTAAACAATTTTGGGAATGGTGTTGGACACTAAAGGGGTTACATTTACTATTCCCACTCCAATCTAAACCATATTGGAAAAGGTTATGGACTCTAAAAGGAGAACATACACTATAATACTCTGTAGTCAAACATAACACATTTTTATTTTTTAGGTAAAAAAATACTTTTAGCAGACTGCTACCTAATAAAAACATTGTACATATTTAACATTGAACATTAACCTATTCATATTTAATTTTTTGAAAAAATGCAATAAATTATACATAATATTTATTATTATAACAAAGGTTAAATAAATATATACATAAACATAACAAGAAACTCATAAAATATTTTAAAATTATGTACAGAGATAAATGTTAACAAATTTAAATAATTAAGTGATATATTCAGTAAAACAATGACCTATTTTATAACATATAAGTACATATAACATGTTTTATTAATGATAAAAACAATTGTTTATTCGTAAATTATAACATATACAAAATATAAATAGAAATATATATTTTTAAAAATAAATTACCTTTCAACATATTTATTACAATTTCATAACATATTTTGACATAGAAAATAATATTTATAACTTCATTATAACAATATTAAAACTTAATACATAAAAATGTTATTTAATGTACAAATTATTAATAATGAAACTAAAATGTTAAAAAATTCTAAAGCAAAATCAAAACATATATAATGTCAAAACATATATAATGTTATCAATTTTAAATGTTAAAATAATAACGTTTAAAAAATATATTTACATTGAACAATAAACAAATACATTTTCTAGTTTCAAAATTATTTCCAAATATTTTTTTTAATTAACTCTTAAAATGGTAATAAAATATTCATTAAAACATAAAAATCTAAAAGTATTTTTAATTAATTTAGCAAATTTTCTAAAAATGTAAATAGTATTTTTAAATACTTAGGTATATTAATAAATGAATCTATAATCTCAAATTTTAACATAAAAAATGCATTTTTGTTTAAAAATTAACATAATATCAAATTTAAATGTTCACATTTTAAAAATCTCTTGACCCCCTAGCCCCTAAAACTCAGCATCCTTCTTCTTTAACATAACAACATAAACATTAATTACACACATTGCAAAAATTAAAAAATTAGAAATTTTACATAATAAATACATTATTTATAACACACACTAACTAAAACTAGTGAGCACCTAAAATAAACCACTCTACAAAAATACAATTAAACTAACCCATAAAAACAATATTTTAGACAATGATATTTTCTCTATTAATATTTTTACAGCTATATTAAAACCAACGCTTAAAACGTTATTCTTACCTGTTGCTGTCAACCATATTTTTGACTTCCCAATGTTCTTCGCTTGATATTTTGTGTCAGAATATTATTTGTTCAATATTCTTTGAAGGCGGTCTGGGAACACAGTGGCCAGCTAAACGAGCTAGCAAGGAGCTCTCCTCTAGTGCTTATGTAGTTAAAAGGTAGAAGGCAGAATATGGATGTGTAGGGTTTACCTGTGGATGGTTACTCAGAGGAGAGGCTTTTTGGTGCACAGATACTCAGGGGAGTGCAGTGGAGATCAGGTTAAGGGCACCTGCGGAAGTGTGTGGCGGCATAGCTGTTTGGTTGAAGGCAGTGGTAGGACTTGACAGAGACCACCAGGCCTCGGCTCAGATCCCTCTCTGGGGTACTGCAGGAAGCGTCAGCACAGATTGGCGGCTGTATGCGGAGACATCGGAGGTGAGTAGTCTCTCACTAGGAGGGGAAGAGGAAGGCTATAGTAGGCACATGTAATCAGCGAGGAGGGCCGGCACCAGAGGCAGCAGTGACAAGGACTTGGAATCACCCCTTAAAAGGCTGACAAAGACCAGAGAAAAGAGGTCTATACAGTCTGCAGTGATGAATGGTATGCTAGGGGGTGTAAGGTGTAGATACTCTTTAGAAAATGGGAAACCAAATTAGGAGAATTTTGCAAACTCTGTGAGTGGCTCAAGGAGGCTGGGAGCAGTTGAAATGTTAGTATCAATTACTTTGCTTTCAACTGCCATCATCACTACTACTACCACGAGCACCTTTAACACTACTCAAACCTTGGAGCTCGGCCTGACTATATTTGCACGCTCCCTTGGGGAAAGCAGAAACAAATCAGTTAGAATCGTTTCTGGGGAGGTGGGGCAGTCACAACTTTCACACAGTGGCAAAATTACCCCCTTGCTGACATCATATTTCATGGTTTACTCTGTAAGGGAGGCATACAAACAAGCAGACTCCCTGCAAGAACAGATGGACTTTGGGCTACACAGTAACCTTATTATCGTGGGGGGGAGAAGGAATGCTGAATTTCGGAAATATTAAAGATGCTACCGCAGGAGTGCCTGGGTAAATAGATTTTAGGCACTGGTGAAGGAGTGCTTAGATACTGACCAGGGAGGAGCTCAAAGTCATAGTGAAAAGGACAGTGTAGCAAGCCCACTGCAGCACAGGGTAGTGTTGAGGCAATGGAGACTATGCTAAGGGAAGAGGCCATACTAAAATGTGCAATTTCAGAGAAAAACAGAAGTGTATACAGGCTGTTTGCAAAGTATTGAAAGGAAAAATAGATACGCTAATGCAAAGCAAAAATGCCTTGGAGGACTCGCTGGAGGAACTAATGGGTAAGGTTGAGGTTGACTGCAAAGAGATTTGAACAGTGAAAACAATTGATAGGGAAATTCAATAGAAACGGGAAACTCTGGAGAACAATGCTAGTTGCAACAATTTAAGCCTTTTGAATATTCCAGAGGACATGGAATGCGGCAATTTGAGGGCGTTTGTGAACAACCTTATTGAAATGTCTATCCCATCTTTAGACCCTAATGTAGATTCTGCTGCTTAGGTACAGAGAGTACATCGAGATCCATTTAGGAGAAATTCAAATAGGAAGAGTGTAAGGAAGATCCTGGTTAACTTTAAGACATAGGGGGTCATTACAACATTGGCGGTATAAGGCGCTTACCGCCGTGCAGAAGACCGCCAATACACCGCCGCGGCCGCGGTAGACCGCCACAGCTATTATGACACACAACACGGAATCCGCCGAAATTCAGACACCCACAAAACACCGCCACACCAAAGGTCAGCGATAAACTTCCGGAAACAAAACCTCCACCTCTACGCCAATAGAAACACGCCCATGCTATTACGACCCACGAATCCACACGGCGGTCTTTCAACCGCGGGATTCCATTGGCGGTACACACCGCCGCGCTCAAAATACACACACATGTACAAAACACCGCCACATTGGACAATTCAAAATACACACACCTGATACACATACACACACCACTCCCACACACCCAACACAATATAAAATACACACCCACATCACACACAAACCTCTACAACCAGAAATTCTGAGAGAAGGCCAGAGAGACAGCACAGCTAGTGACAACCCCATCACACAGAGGCACACAACACCATCACCCACACAACATCCACGCACAAAACACCACATACCACTACACTCACCACACTCATCAACACATACACCACTCCACACATCACACATAACACCCCATGTCACGCCAAAGACACCCCCGCTTCTCCGAGGAGGAGCTCAGGGTCATGGTGGAGGAAATCGTACGGGAAGAGCCACAGCTATTTGGCTCACAGGTACAGCACACATCAATAGCCAGGAAGATGGAGCTATGGCGCAGAATAGTGGACAGGGTCAACGCCGTGGGACAGCACCCAAGAAATAGGGAGGACATCAGGAAGAGGTGGAACGACCTACGGGGGAAGGTGCGTTCAACGGTCTGCAGGCACAACATCGCGGTGCAGCGGACTGGCGGCGGACCCCCACCTCCTCCCCCACAACTAACAACATGGGAGGAGCAAGTCCTGACCATCTTGCATCCTGAGGGCCTCGCAGGAGTCGGTGGAGGATGGGACACTGGTAAGTCAAATCTTAACTATCACATCCCCCACCCTACCTGCATGCTATCACACACCCCCACCCTCACACCCTCCCCTATCACCCCAAATCCTCACCAATCTACCCATGACACCAAGCACCCATCCCAACACCAAGCCCTGCATGACACAACTAAGCATGGACACCCCTCACTAAAGCATGCCCACTGCACATACCCAGAACACCCCCCCCAACCATCACCACACAAGCCCCCACACAGGAATGCCTGCACTGGGGATCACGCACACCCAACCATTGCACACCATTACACACACAGATGCAATAATCATGTGCTTATACCCCTGCAGGAACCCGAAGGAACGTCACCACACCAGAGGGTCCAGACAACACCACTCCACCCCCCGAAAAGGCCCACAGTGACAACAGCAGCTCAGCCCCACTGGATCCTGATGACCAGCCCGGACCATCGTGGGCCTCAGGACAGTCGGTTCCTCTTGCCCAGCCACAGCCCAACACCGAGCTGCCACCCTCTGGTAACACCAGCACAGCACCCACCCAGCGGGCCCAAACCTCCCTACCCAGGACAGGTCAATCAGCGGTGTGTCCACCACTACAGGGCACCCAGGCTAACCCACCACCCCAACAACAACAGGGACCTGGGGCAGTGGTAGTGGGCACACGGTCCAGGGGACGGAGGCACAGGAACACCGGGGAACTGGGAGGGCTGCTGTGCGACAGAGGGAGGACAGGCCAAGGGAACCAACTCTCCACGAGGCCCTATCCTACATCATGGGAGCATACCACCACTCCCAGGAGACGATGGCCACGGTCCTGGACAAGTTGCAGGAGACCCTGCGTCTGCAGGACAAACTGTATTTGAGGTTCAGGGAGGAGCTCAGGACCATCAGCTCTGCCCTGGGCACCATCGTAGGGGTGCTGACGGACATTCAAAAGACCTTGAGGGACACCGTGGCACTCCAAGGGGCCCCTGACACTAGCCAGGACGACGAACTGCCCACCACCTCCGCCGGCGCTAGTGGACAGGACGCCTCACCACAGGACCACCACACCAGCACCCCATCCCCTGCAGACGGACAACCACCACGCAAGCGGTCCCTGAGATCCAGGAACAGGACAGAGCAAGATGGCAAGACCCCCGCCAGGAAATAAGACCACCCTGATAGTCCCCCCACTGTCCCACTTTGTCACCCTGTCCAGATTGGAACTGCCCCAGCTCCACTTCCAATGCCCAGATGGGCAGTGCACCTGTGAGACGAATAGACTGGACTCTGCCATGGACATTCCTCCACCATCATCCATCACCATTTTACAACCTTCCTTGATTTATTTATCATTTAAATAAACACCCTTGAAAGCCAAAAAAATCTTAAGTCAGTCTATGATTTGGAACTTTGTATTATCAATTACAGTGTCATAATGGGTTACCCATTGTAAGGCTAACATACCAATGTCACACACCACAAGCCCTTGAAGGATGCAAGCAGTTGACACGTAGGTTACCACACTTGTGAAACTGAAATGGAAGGGTACAACTCAATTAACAAATAGTGAGTGAAATGTCGGTACAGGATAGAGGTAGACGTGTGAAAGTTAATGTAATGTTAAACCAGAAAATGTTCTCACCTGTGTGTCACTGGAAATGTTGCTGTATGACTGACTCCCTGTTGTCGTTTTCTTCATCCTCAGCTTCATCCTCATCACTGTCCACTGGCTCCACAGGCTCCACAGCTGCCACAACACCGTCATATTGATCATCCTCCTGCAGAAAAGTCACCTGGCGTCGCAATGCCAAATTATGGAGCATGGAGCCGGCGATGATGATGTCGCACACCTTCTTCGGTGAGTAGAATAGGGATCCACCTGTCATATGGAGGCACCTGAACCTGGCCTTAAGAAGGCCGGAGGTGCATTCGATTACCTTCCTAGTCCGCCCATGGGCATCATTGTACCGTTCCTCTGCCCTGGTCCTGGGATTCCTCACTGGGGTCAATAGCCACAAAAGGTTGGGGTAACCAGAGTCACCCAATAGCCATACACGGTGCCTCTGGAGTTGACCCATCATATCAGGGATGCTGCTATTCCGCAGGATGTAGGCGTCATGCACTGAGCCAGGGAACATTGCATTTACCTGCGAGATGTACTGGTCTGCCAAACAGACCATCTGGACATTCATGGAATGATAACTCTTCCGGTTTCTGTACACCTGTTCACTCCTGCGGGGGGGACCAGAGCTACATGGGTCCCATCAATGGCACCTATGACGTTGGGGATATGTCCAAGGGCATGGAAGTCACCTTTCACTGTAGGCAAATCCTCAACCTCAAGGAAAATGATGTATCTCCTAACGTGTTTCAGCAGGGCAGACAACACTCTGGACAGCACGTTGGAAAACATAGGCTGGGACATCCCTGATGCCATGCCCACTGTTGTCTGAAATGACCCACTTGCAAGGAAATGGAGCACTGACAGCACCTGCACGTCAGGGGGGATTCCAGTCGGATGGCGGATTGGTGACATCAGGTCTGGCTCCAACTGGGTACATAGTTCCTGGATAATGGCACGGCCAAACCGGTAGGTGACGATGATATGTCTTTCTTCCATTGTCAACAGGTCTACCAGCGGTCGGTACAACGGAGGATTCCGCCATCTTCTCATATGTCCCAGCTGACGGTGCCTAAGAAGGACAACAGTGAAGAACCAGTCACTATTCCTCCAGGTATGTACCCACAGTTACACACAAGACTACACCAAACAAAAAAGCCTTCCTGTATGTGTGTTGAGTATAGGCCTAGCTATGCGTGACGCAGTAGTAAATTAAGCCATGTGGGCCCCTGAAATGGCGGTTGCCTGACCTCTAAACTGGGACAATGGGATTGTGCGGTAACTGCGCTGGTGTTGCACACAGTCGCAGTAGGTGGTCGTAGACCGCGGCGCAATGCTGCATTGGTTAACATTGGACCCCATTGTTCCCAGGAGCCAATGAACAGGTGCGCCGGCGGTGATGATGCGCACCGCCGCGGACGTCACCGCCGCGGACGTCACCGCCATTTTCTATCTGTTCACTCACTAGATACCTGACCTTCGACAGGAGAGAACCTACACTGCTAGTGCTGCTGTGACCTCGGTCTGGAAGCGACGATGGCTGCTGCGTCTGGAGAAAGGGCCCCTGCCTTCACTGCACAGGAGTTGGAGAAACTTGTGGATGGGGTCCTCCCCCAGTACACGCTACTCTACGGTCCTCCAGACCAACAGGTTAGTACACAGGGAGCACGTTGTATGGGCTAGGCCTGGGTGGAGAGGGCTGGGTGGAAGAGGGAAGGGGGCAGAGTACATAGAACAGTTATGCATGGGAATGAATGGGCCACATGGCCAGAGTAGGGCGGGGACCACTCACATTGACGGTGCTGTTGGTAATGACTGTTCCTCTTTCCTTGTGCATGTCATGTAGGTCAGCGCCCACCAGAAGAGGGACATTTGGCGTGCCATCGCCAAGGAGGTCCGGACCCTGGGGCCCACCAGAGACGGGGCACCCACTGCCGTAAGAGATGGGAGGACATTCGCCGCTGCAGCAAGAAGACGGCGGAGGCTCAGCTGGGGATGGCCTCCCAACGTGGGAGGGGTGCCCGTCGCACCATGAGCTCCCTGATGTTCCGGATCCTGGTGGTGGCCTACCCGGAGTTGGATGGGCGCTTGAGGACATCACAGCAGACACAAGGGGGTGAGTACAACCTCATTCAGCGGACTTTGCGTGCAGTGGAGGGGTCTGGGTGGGGGAGGTGGGCTGTGGGTGTGCCTAGGCCAGGGCGAGTTAGGTAGTCAAGGCCCCTCCGTTATGTAGGCCATGTGGCACTCAACTTCACCTCAGCAGAGTGCCAAGTTGAGGTATAGTTGCCCCTGTGGCATCCATGTGCGCAGATTCCCACCATTGCCATGTAGGCCATGTCCCAGAAATTGCATGTGCAGAGGTCAGGAGAACGGCGTAATGCAGGGGGCTGCTGCGTCTGTCTTGTCCGCCAACGGTAGCGGCATGCCATGCACTAAAACTCTCTTTGTTCTGTCTCCCCCCCTTTTCCTGCCCTCCCTGTCCTTTTGTACATCAGCATCATCAGGCGGAGGTACAGTGGCACCGGAGCACGAGGGAGCTGCATCCCACATGGCCATGGAGGGCCACACCACAGACTCTGAATGCACCAGTGGGACGGAGGGCGAGGGGAGCTTCACGTCGGCCACCGGATCACCAACCAGCGACGCGGACTCGTCCGCCGATGGGAGCTCCCCTGTGGTGGCGGCACCACCTGTGCGCCCCACTTCTACAGGTACAGCCGCCACCCCAGTACCAGCACCGCCCTCCCAGCAGCCCCTCAGCGTTCGCCCCGTGCCCGCTCACCCAGGAGGGTGGGCATCACCTTCGCCCCAGGCACCTCAGGCCCTGCCCCAGTCACCCCTGCTGCCCTCAGTGAGGAGGCCATTGACCTCCTCAGGTCACTCACTGTTGGGCAGTCTACCATTGTGAATGCCATCCAGGGTGTAGAAAGGGAGTTGCAACACGGTAATGCATTCCTGGAGGGCATTCATTCTGGTCAGGCTGTCCTTCAGCGAACTCTGCAATCTCTGGCCTCAGCACTGATGGCAGCCATTGTCCCTGTGTCTAGCCTCCCCCCTCCAACTTCCTCCACCCAGACCCAATCTCCTGTACCCCAGCCCATCCCAAGCACACCTACAGACCAGCATGCATACAAGTCAACACACACAAGTAGCTCAAGCAAACATAGGCACCACACACACCACAGGCACTCACGCAAGCCTAAGACACATACAGACACAGCAACATCCACTGTCTCCACTGTGTCCCCCTCCTCCTCTTCTCCCTCCTCCCTCCCAGTCTCGTCTACACACACACCTGCATGCACCACATCTACAGGCACTAGGACTCGCACCAGGACACCCAACACCACAAGCCGCTCACTTGCACTCACCACCTCCACTGCCATTTACACGTCCCCTGTGTCCTCTCCCAATGTGTCTGTGACGCCCCCTCCCAAAGTACCCAAACGCCGGCAATCACTCACCCAACATCCATCCACCTCACGACAGCCTCCAGTACCTACACCTCCACCCAAAACACCTAAAGTGACACCTCCTACAACCACCTCCTCTTCTTCCACTCCCAGACCCCCTCCAGCTACCCATCCCAGTGTTCGTCAGAAACTGTCCCTCTGTCAAATTGACCTTTTTGCCCCCACCCCTCCAATTCATCAGTCCCGTCGTAGAGCCAAAAAGCCTCCAGTACCAGTGGTGCGTGTTCCAGGTTTTTGGAGTTCACCGGCCACCAGGGCAGGCAGTAGGACCCGGAGCCAAGGCAGTGGCAGCCCACCCCCTGTAAAGGCTCTGAAAATGGAGAGTGGACGACGGGACCGTCTTAAGACTCCTGGTGGGACAACAAGTGACATGGGATCGAAGGCGATTGGTGAGTCAGCTGTAACTCCAACAAAGGTGGGGAAGGTCCAGAGGAAGTCTGCCCAGCCTGTTGTGAGTGTCACGGCGAAGAAGTGCGCCATCATATCCGGCGGTCCAGACACAACCGCCAGCACCGTCGTCACTGGTCCAGATACCACCGCCAGAGTCACAGCCCAGGAGGGCACAAGTATCGTCACTGGTCCAGAGACCACCGCCAGAGTCACAGCCCAGGAAGGGCTACACATTTTCCCACTTCTCCTGCCACCCAACGACTTCGGAACTAGCGATGACGAAAACAACTGTGAGTACACACACTTACCTGTCACTGTTGTGAAATGTCAAAGTACCTACGCACACACAACATACACACCCAGGTTGGGTGACGAGGACGACACACACATGTTACCTCGCACTGACATGCAAACGTTACCTCACACTGACATGCAAACTCACACACTGCCACATAAATACACGCACATACAACAACAAACACTACTCCCACCACACACACAACCAAAAAGACACACAGCAACACCCAGATAAACATCAGCGGCACACTCACAAACAACAATGCACAACACCACCAAATGACACAACAGCACTACCACAACAACACAAAAGCACCAGTAAGAACACAGACTAAACACCTCCACGTCACAATTCAATCGTACAACACAACGTAACAACTCCAGAGACAAGTACACACAGACATGCTTCTAAGAGGTGTCTTGCTGGATGTTTTGGGGCATGTGTGAATGAGGTATGCTTGTGGGTGTTGGGTGTCTGTTGGATGGATGAGTGTGGGCGTTTATGTGTCTTGGGAAGGAGTGGAGGTGCTGGTAGATTCTGTGGTGGATGGGTGACTGTCGCTTGGGGTGGTGACTGCTGGTATGCTGGATGTGCTGCATGTAGATGTGTCATTAGTTGTGGTGGTTACGGGTGTGGGGACTGGGGACTGGGGTGGATGTCTGAGGGTTTGCTATTGTGGTGACTGTTGGTAGGATAGGAGTTGTGGCTGGATCAGTGCTTGTGGGTGTGGTGACTGCAGGTATGTCAACTGTAGTGTCAAAGGAGCTGGGGGTGTCAGTGCAGGAAGTGATTGTTGCAGGGGGTGTTGTTTGTGTGCCTGCCGGTGATGGGTCTTGTGGAGCTTGTGTTTGTTTGAGCTACCTTTGGATGTTGAGGTGGATGCATGATGGTCTGTCTGTGAGCTTTGGCTGGGTTGGGGAAGTGAGGTTTGGGTTTGGAAAGAGGAAGATGGAGGGGGGACGGAAGACGGAGGATGACTGACTGCCTTCAGTGTGGAGGCCAGAGCCTGAAAGGATCTCTGTAGGCCTGCCAGTGCACCGTGAATGCCCTCCAGGAACGCATTACTCTGTTAGACTTGAGTTGCCAGTCCCTGGAAGGCATTCACGATGGTCGATAGACCCACAGAGATCGACCTCAGGAGGTCAATAGCTTCCTCACTGAGGGCAGCAGGGCTGCCTGGGGCAGAGACAGAGGTGCCTGTGGCGAAGAAGATGTGCATCCTCTTGGGTGAGTGGGCATGGACAACTGGGTGGGGAGCTAAAGGGAGGGTGGTGGTAGAAAGAGGGGTGGCAGGCAAAGATGGTGGGAGGGAGAGATTGATAGAGGGAAAGAGAGGGTCATCACATTCTTCACATACACACATAATAACATGCACAAACTGTAGGTAGACATTTCCTGGCCAGGGAATCCCGTCTGGAATACTACAATCCTACTTATGTCACAACATGTCACTGCTACAACCCCTTCATGTCATATATCTCACCATTATCATGTTCCATGTGAGGTACTACAATTGGACCCTTCCATGTATTCACCTGTAAACCTATGTCAGCCTGCACATCATGGGCTAGCTAAAGATGAACAACCGTCCTCATCCATGTCATATATCCCCCATCACTATAAGGAACATCAATTGATAACACCATATCATGCATGTCCCCATTCAACTCCTGACATGTCCATGTCCATAAGGAATGTACCATGCTGGGCAAGAAAACTCAATTGACTAACTATACACCTCCTGCCTTGCTGTCACATGCCTAGCTGAACCCTCTGTACATATCTTACACTATGTATACAATCCATGATGAAGACACAACATGTGGCAGTCCAAGTCTGACAACACATGTCTGGAGATCAGCTATATCACTACATGTAGCCAATCCTAGAGGCCTAGTTGCCCTCTCCATACATAGATACTCCACATCACGCCATACATGCACCTAAGGCAACAGTGTCTAACCCAGCACACATCATACACCCAATGACAATCACAGAAAGCACTGTAACCACAACTAAACATGGGACAACCAACTAATACCCATGAGGCCAAATCATATTCCACCTGACATGCATATACAGAGCCACCACATGTCAACATGAGTAAACCCACATCACTCATACCAATCCCCACATGTGAATACTACAACCATAGGTCCACACAGCACACATATCCCACTGAGAACACATGTACACATGATGCACACACATGGACCCACACGAGTGCCATTGCACTTACAACATATGCCACAACTACAACACCTGTATGACAAATAGTACTACAGCCAAACAATGCCATCTCATAGTAAGAAGTGACCCCATAGCATGTCCAGTCCAACCTGTCAACATTAGCTAGACAAAGGACAACAAGGATTGTCCCACTCCACAAGATCTGACCCCAAGTAACCATTGTGACATGATGTAGGCACATATTACCACATGATGCACTAGTATTGGTAGGGCATTGGCAATATTGTATGGGCATTGCAATTTGTATAAGGATTGGACTGCTTAATCACTTACTTCCACTGAAACAATGCTATTGGGACACATGTGATTAGTTTACATTACAATGGCCTGTAAAAGCATGAGTAGGCCACATACACATGATTAAACATCCATGTTAGATTTCCATCAGTTACACCTTTCACATACCCCATAATATGCACATGAAGGGACAATGGGGACAGCACCACTAACCCATATGTAGTGTTCTCATCTGCCCATACCTGTTGACTGCATGAGATGTGAGACTCACATGGAGTCAACACCTGTACCAGGACAAAACCTAACTAGGCCTTGTCCCACACATCTGGCACACTTAGCAAATACCGATTACGAACATAGATGGGAGTGGACTGACAGCATAGAGCTAAATACTCAAATAATCGGATACACAGACCAGCATATACTAGACAGGAAGAATGAAACAGCAGCCTAGAAACACATATGCACCTGGATGGAGTGACACATGTGGCACTGGCCACTGTACATCTCCACATGCAGACATAGATGTACCTAGACACGCCTGACCTAAACGTACACATGCACTAGCCGAGGGCAGATCATCTCTGTGTAATGCAAATAGAGTATAATGTATTCTTAGATGTCTACATACATGGAGCACCAACTACAGTGTCTAACCTGCTAAAGTGAGACAGCAAGCTCCAAACTATCAGGGTAAATTAACTGGGTTCAGTCAATACTTACCCCCTTGTGGCTGCTGTGCTGCCCTCATACACCCATCCACCTCAGGGTAGGCCCACTGCCAAAATGCGGTCCATTAGGGGGGTCTGGGTCCGACGGCAACCCTCCCTCGTTGAGAGGACATCCCCAGCTCGGCCTCCGCGGTCTTCTGGGTCCAGCTTCTCAGGTCCTCCCACCGCTTGCGACAATGGGTGCTCTACTGGCTATGGACTCCAGGGTCCACACTTCCTTGGTGATGGTACACCAGATTCCCTTCTTCCGATGGGTGCTTACCTGCCTGGGTGACACAGACAAAAAGAGAAAGTCATGTACACTGGCACCATACCAATAGGACTGTTCAGTGCACAACAGGCACAGCAAGTTGCCACTCATTTCCATCCTCTCAACACACATGCCTACACATCAATGTAGCAATGCCATCCATTGGCGTGTTACACAGCGGTTGTGACGGCCTACCGCCATTACGACTTCCGCCAGCGGACTCTGGTCACTTCCGCCTATCCAGTGCAGTAGGTCAAGCGCCTGCCATTTTGTGCACATTTCTTTGATGGATGTGTTTACTTATCTGCGTGATACCCCTATTCCACACCAACAGCAGTATTCACTTATGTACTGCCATCATGTATGTGCAACATATTAGTTATATATTCACTTAATGACTTGATTAGGGAGTAAATATGGTGACAACTATGTATGGCGACGCTGAGGGACATAGGCCACGGGTAGATATAGGTAGTTTACAATAGTTATGTGTGAATAGTGCAGGACAGCTAAGTGTTACACACTTGTAAACTTACATTAGTCTCATTATTACACTCCAATTAGCATGTAGGCCAATGTGCACCAATGAGGCAGGAATCAGTGAAAATCTATGGGCTGTACTGTATATGTCAGAAGTTCTACGCATTCTCTACATATTTTAGGTGTCATGTGTGTAATAGATGTGTGAATACAGTATTACTCATAATATACTCCCCTCTCTCAACATAGTAATGCTGCCATGAGCGAGTGAGACACCCACTAGTGTACCATCCATTAGTAGACCTGGAAACTATGGAGGACAGGCATGTCGTACAGACATATTGACATATTGTCTGAATCGCCAGATACTACCACAGAACTTTGTTCTCAGCTGGGATCAGATCTGATGCTGCAACATGCAATCCCTATGGCATACCTCCCATTGTTCAAGTCTTGTCAGTGCTACACTTCTGGCCACAGGGTCCTTTCAGAATACCAGAATACAATGACTTTAACAGCTGGGATGTCTCAGCCCATGTTCAGTCTTGTGTTGAAGGATGTACTGTCTGCTTTGTTGAAACACCTGCTCAGCTACATCAGATTTCCCCACCGAGAGGATTATGCCTATGTGAAGGCAGATTTTTATGAGCTGGGACACATTCCTCATGTGGTAGGAGCCATTGATGGCACCGATATAGCCCTGTTCCCTCCCAGTGCCAATGAACAGGTGTATAGGAACAGGAAATACTACTACTCAATCAACGTACAGGTGGTGTGTCTGGCAGACCATTACATCTCACAAGTCACAGCCCTGGATCTCCTACATCATGCAGAACAGCAATGTCCCACATCTGATGGCATGACTGCAAACAGAGAGGGCTGGCTGCTTGATAAGTTAGTATTGTTGTGTGTGTCTGTGCGTTATATGCCCTGTCATTACAATCTACCCAGTCCCACATACAACATTGGAGTTGTTGTCCCTTAGTGTACACAGGTGACTCCGGCTATCCAAATCGTCCTTGGCTGTTGACACCAGTGTGGTACCCAGCGACGCCAGAGGAACTCTGTTACAATGAGGCTCATAGGAGGACAAGGCGTATAATCGAGCATGTATTTGGGCTCCTGAAGGAAAGATTCGGGTGCCTGGACCTATCTGGAGGAGGCCTCATCTACTCACCCCAAAAGGTATCCCAAATAATTGTTGTCTGCTGCATGCTCCACAATCTAGCCTTGAGACGTGAGATACCATTGATTGCAGATGAGGAGGAGGCAGCTGGTCCGGAGGCTGGAGATGGAGACATGGCAAGTGATTAAAGAGGCTGAGAAAGAAGGAGGTGTTGACTCTAGGGCAGACATCATCAATAAGTACTTCAACTGACATGCAGGCATGTGAAATGGAGCATATGATGTGTTGAATGAGCACAACTTGTAGTAGCTGGCTGCCTTTACACCTCCCTTCTAGCTTCATCAGTGGTGGTGTCATGTGCTCCCATGCTCATGTGTGAGTTGTGGATGCAGACAGATAGTCAGTTAAGTGTACAGTACAATATGTTCACCTATATCATGTATAGTTACATCAGATCCTGACATACACTTCTGTAATGGTCCAATCAGTACTGAACAATGTTTCTTGCTTTCTCCTATCTTCTTTTCCTTCCACTCACTGATATTGCCAATGGGCACTGGTATTTGCTGACGGACATGAGAGTAGAACCAACCAGGTAGATGATTATATGCTTGTAGGTACCATGTGTTGTACCTTGTTAGTACTTCATTAACACAAGTGGGATTGTGACTACTTCATCCCTTCCTTATACCAGTGGGAGAGGTGGGGGGGGGGGGGTGCAATGGTGTATTCTGTGTCAGTTGTAGTACATGGCCCATGTGTGCTGTTAGCATCATGCCCTGTGGCTTCACAATGGGTGGTGTACCAAGTGATGAATTTGGGATCTAGCTGAGTTTGTATACTGATGTTGCAGTCCAAGTTGCAGGTCACTGTATACTGACAAAGGTGAGTGACAACCCTACAGTTCTGGGGCCTACATTGGTGTATGCTTTAAGTACTGTGTACCTTAGTGATGTTCTTGTGTGTTCCGTGGTATAAGTGCATATTGGGCTATGGTGATGTGAAGGTCCTGTACCTGGTAATGTATAGTTCCTATCAGGGTGACCCTGCTCAGTAGATAGTCTACCGTGGTCATGACTATTATTATCTGTAAGTGTGCTTAGTATGCCACCATGCCGTCCATCCTGATGGTGCTCTCTGTCATGCTCTATTTGCAGATTGAAATACTGGCTATACCCTGATGTTACTCTGGATTTCACACACACCTACATCTGGCCTGTGACATTTCGGTAGTACTGTATTTCCTGCTGTGGGTATCTCTCTCTTATGTCCATTACACTGGCTGTTTGACGCAGGGGGGCATGCCCTGACCACAGCTGGCAAACATAACAATTGTTGATGTTGTATTAAAGACACACATACAGTATCTGTGTTCAATGCAATGGTGATTTAATGTGCATATAATCATAGTGATTTTCAAGGAAAAGGTGCATAGATTAACATAAAGGTGATGAGTGAGGTCATGGTAGGTGGATTCATCAGGGTTGCTGCAACAGCAGTTGGTTCACAGGTTCAGTGTCCATTGGAAGATGAAGTTCTGTATCAGAACAGTCAACAGTGTGTATTAGTGGCACACAAGGGAGACAAATCAGGAGAGGTTCTCTTCCTGGCAGGGGGTTTGGTCTTGGCATTTGCTCCAGATGGATGTCTGGATGGAAGTCCACGTTTGCGGGGCTTCTTTAGCTGCAGAGGGTGGGGTGTCTGAGGCCTGTGGCTCCCCTGGCAGGGCCTCCATTCCACTAGCTGATGCAGATGTAGATGGGCCAGATGTAAGGGTGCTAGTGGTAGGGGCCTGATGCTATCTGGAGAGACCAATGAGGGTGGCGTTGATGTTCCTCAGTACCCTTGCAATGGAAGCCATGGTAGCATTGTGTGCCTGCCACAGCTGCATGACTTCCTGGTGGTATTCACTCTGCAGACTTTGATTTTCCCCCAGCATGATAATTATTTGGTCCATCCTGTCCTGGGAAGATTGGTATTCTCCCAGGACTTGGGAGATGGTTTCCTGATCAGTGGAGTACTTTTGAGGCCCCATTCTCTGGCCCACAGCTTCCCTTCCACGTGCCCTACCCCCAGGTGCCTGTGCCCCTGGCACGCCGTTGCCACTCCCAGTGTTAGCAGGACCATCATTGTCTGGGGTGTCAAGGTTTGACTCAGGTCGCTGTACTGTGGGGCACAATGGATTGAGCAGTCCTTGGGACACAGGTTTGGGGGCAATTGGTTGGCTGTGATGTGGATGCCCCTCAGGTGGGAGGAGTTCATGTGGGCAGGGTAAGGCTGAGACTCGTTAACTGACCAGATGTCCCAGATGGGCCAGGTTGGTTGTCACTGTCCAGACATCCTTGCATGCTGTCCACACTGGGGCCATCATCCTGAGGGGGTCTGGCAGTCTCTGGTATCCTCTCCATGGTGGGTATGGCATGGTTACCTGTGAAGGAAATGAGACACTGTGTACAGGTTAAATTGTGTGTTTGGTAACAACTTTGTGAGGTGCAGACAGTGGCTTAGATTCTCTACAATGACATTGACAGCTGCTGCACAGCATACCTATGTTGTACATACTACTCAGTGACTTGGTTTCCAATGTCCATGTTGGTAGCTGTCATACAAGGTTGCTACAGTTTGTATTGCAGATGGGTACTGGTTTAGCCTGATATTTGGCATTACTGTTCAGCTGTGTTACCTTGTGAATGGTCAGGCTTGCTAGATGTGATACATGATAGCTGCACAATGCACAATGGTGTCCTTGTGGGAATACAGCATGTGAGTATGCAAAGGTAATAGTCCAGTATCTGGATGTTGTGCATGTGCATCGACTCTGCCATGTTACTTTCATACCCAGGTGAGTCTATTTCTGCCTTTGGATATTGGATCTGTGGCCATTTGGAATGGTCACTGAGCTGTAGCTATATTTTGCTTTGGATACTATTGTGAGTGTGCCATTGCATCGCTGTCATTGCCATGTACTGGTCCTCAATGGTGCAATTTAGATGGTGTTGCTAGTACTTTAGTTGTACGTTCATTACATGTGATATGTTGTGCATATTCCAGGTTTTCACAATGATGGGTTAGTGCATTATGGATGTTGTAGTGATATGATTGGCCAGTTGTTTACGTGCCATTGGATAGGGCTGTGAGGGCAGTTGGGGTGAGCGGAGGTGTGGCATGCAGGAGAGGGGCATTAGGTGAATAGGTGGGAGGCATATTAGGACATGTAGTTATCTGAGGAGTATTTGAGTCGTGAAGAGGCATGCAGGACAGGACAAATGTGTTACATGGCTGTTGTGGGTACTTACCAGACTCCAGTCCCCCAGGTATTCCAGTCAGACCCTCCGGATACAGTATGTCCAAGATCTTCTCCTCCCGAGATGTGAACTGTGGGGGAGGAGGTGAGGGCAAGTCTTCTGCACAGCAATTTAATTTGGTTGCGTGATGAATGCACCTTCCCCCGTATGTCGTTCCACCTATTCTTGATGTCGACCCTTGTTCATGGATAGCTCCCCACTGAATTGACCCTGTCGACTATCCTTTGCCACAGCTCCATTTTCCTGGCAATGGATGTTTGTTGGACCTGTGCTCCAAACAGCTGTGGCTCTACCCTGACAATTTCATCCACCATGACCCTCAACTCGTCGTCAGTGAATCTTGGGTGTTTCTGCGGGGACATGGTAGTGGTTGTGTAGATGGTGTATGGGGGTGTTGTGAGTGTTAGGGTGCAGTGCTCTGTAATTGGTGAGATGTGGGTGCTGCATTGTGAGGGTGAGACGATTGCCACGGGTTGTGTGTGCAACTGATGTTTGTATTGTGTTGGTTGTGCAGTTGTGTGGTGTGTGATGAGTGAGATGCGTCTGTGTGACTATTATGTAAAGGTGCTTTCTCTCAGATGTTTCCTGCTCTGTAAGTATGTGAATGGTATTTTTGTTGCAAAGGATTGTGGGTTATATTGGGGGGTGTTATATAGTGCAGTGAGTAGGTGTGTCAGATGTGTGTCAGGTGTGGGGTATTCAAACTATCCAATGTGGTGTTGTGTTCTGACAGAAGTGATTTTTTAGCACAGCGGTTCATACTGCCAATGGATTGGCGGTCTTCTCAGTGTGACTCTTAATACAGCGGTCAGATTACCACAAACATGGTGGTCTTTTGGTGGCCGCCACCAGGGCGGTCTTCAGAGAAGGCCACCAAAGTACCTGTGTCTTTTGTATATAATAGATGGGAAAGGCAGGTTGTGTTATACGCAGATATCCTGATGGTATATACATCAAACTTAGAAGCCTCATTCGCCCTACACAGAAGAAAATGAAGACATTAAGACCAGATGTACTAAGCAGTTTGCACGTCGCAAAAAGCGAATTTTGCTGTTTGCGACGTGCAAAATGCACTTTGCAATGCACAGACCTCGTTTTGCGATTCGGTAACTTGGCTACCGAATCGCAAAACAGGTTTGCGAGTCGCAATTAGGAAGGGGTGTTCCCTTCCTAATTGTGAGTCGCAGTGCAATGCAGGATTGCTTTGTGACCGCTGTCGCAAACCAATCCCAGTTTGCACCCTTTTGTAATGGGTGGTAACCCATTTGCAAAAGGAAAGGGGTCCCTATGGGACCCCTTCCCCGTTGAGAATGGCACTGCAAACATTTTTTCAGAGCAGGCAGTGGTCTTACGGACCACTGCCTGCTCTGAAAAAATGAAACTAAAACGTTTAATTTTTCGTTTTTTGTAATGCATCTCGTTCTCCTTTAAGGAAAATGGGCTGCATTACAAAAAAAAAAACTGCTTTATTAAAAAGCAGTCACAGACATGGTGGTCTGCTGTCTGCAGCAGGGCACCATCCCTGTGAGGGCCGCCACTCGCAAGGGGGTCGCAAATTGCGACCCACCTCATGATTATTCAAGAGGTGGGCCTTTGCAACCCCCTTGCGAGTCGCAGATGGTGTCAGGGACACCATCCAACATTCCGAATTGCGACTCGCAAATTACGAGTCGCTCTGACTCGCAATTTGCGGGTCGCAATTCGGAATCCTCCTACATCTGGCCCTTAGTGAAGTTTATGGGTACCTGGTAAACACATCAAAAACAAAAATTATAGTTTGGAACATCCCCTGTGAGAGCACTTTATGATAGAGGGAGGTAAGGTATTTTAATGTACAAATGGTGAAAAAGTTGGATAGGATTGTAAAAATTAATGTTATTAAAGCTATGATGGAGACTAAAAAGCTCCTTGAAATATGGATGAATCTCCCTTTGATAATTTTTGGGAGATACAAAATTGTAAAGATATCAGTACTACCCATGCTTGCCTTTCTTTTCAATACAATTCCATTATTAATGAAAACTGAGTGGATCAGTGAGCTGAAGGAGGCAGTGACTACTTTCATCTGGGCCTGTGGAGGGGTCAGAATTGTTTGGAAAAAGCTCCCTAGCATAGCAGCCCAGATGTCCAAATTTATTGCTGGGCCTTCCAGTGGAAATATATTAGAAGTTTGTTTCAAGACAAATTGCAGCTAGGTCTTATGTTTTGAGCAATGTTAAAAATCTTTCATCGGAGATATGACCTTTTTCTACAAGTCTGGAGAAGTCAACTTTTTTAAGAAGATAAAGCTGAAAACATTGGATACAGCGATTAGACTTTGTGCACAAATTACATGGATGCTAAGGATTCCATATTACAGTAAATTTGCTCCCAAATGGAACTCTCCTGGAACTCCAGATTGTCTGCAGGATCATTTGGCATTGCCTTTGAGGGACCCTGGAATAGACAGGTGGAGACAACTCATCCAGGAAGAAAGGTTTATATCTTGGGAAGATATGTCACTGATAATAGGGGATAGCTGTCCAGGTTTAAATATTATCAGCTCTTTACTTGGGTAGCTGTAATGGGACAAAAAGGCGAGAGAGATGGACTATTGAGTATCAGCTACAAGATAGCTCCCCTACAAAGAAAGAGGTGGCAAAAAGGTTTGGGCAATAGTGGAGAGTGCAGATGGGGACTTTACACTGCCAGAGGACATCCAGAGAAGGGACCAGCCGACACTGAAGTTAACTAATCACTGGCAAGTTTTCCTGCCCACTTTGTATGAAACAGTGAAATCTGAATCTTTAAAGAAGAATCATCTGTTCACAGTTTACAGAGCATACTGGACCCTGAAAAGGTTGTTGATGTTGCAGAATCGGGTGGTGAAGAGGTGCCATAAATGTGGTCTTGGGAAACCAGATGACGCACATGTTTATGCAGTGTCCCGGAACTGAGCCCTTCTGGCAGGAAGTGGGTAAGCTTTTATCCGAGATAATGGCTAGTAAAATTAACGTAACCATTATGTTGGTGATTTTTGGTATCCCAGAGGAAACAAGGTCAATGGTTAAACTACCCAAGAAACAGCAATCACGGGGGGCGTGGCTGATAGCGAGGAAAATGGCTGCAGGTTAGCGTGGCTCCCGGACCCCGCCAATTGGCCTGCCAGAATCCGTCCACTAATCCAGCATCCCCTGTCCACTGCCACAGATTGGAGGTGAGGCACCCCAGAGCTACCATGGAGTGAAGTAGAAACCGCTCTGACAACCCACGGCGGTGCTGTCCATATAAGGCCTGCCACGGCATGGGCAGTCGCGGTCTCGGTCTCATATAACTAAGTGGCCTGACTCACGCTGGACCCAATGGCGGTTGAAGCCTCTGCCTCGGCTGACCCCTGCCCCCCGGAAGCAACAGTCCGATTGTGCCTGCTACTTACAGGTCCCACTATCCCATGGGAGCACTTCAGTGGGAGGCAGTGATGGTGGAAGGGCCCTGACCTTCCTGGTGGCCTTGACAGACAGTCGGTGCCTAATCACGGGGGACGTGGCCGGCGGTCGCCGAGCATCCATGCAGTGACGCTTAGTACATCAGATTGCTTTGGCCACACGGCGGGCCCCTGATGGGTGAGATCAGGTCTTGGGGGTTGGAATTAAACACCTGATGTACTTGGAATGAGGTGAGGCACGGGTCCCCACCACACAGGAAAACATGGTGCCGGGAGCTTTGGATCCCAGAGGCCCCCTTCACTCCCTTGGTGACAAGTCTGCCTTCCTTCATCCCGATCCTCACGCCACGCTCTCCCAGAACTATGATCAGTGTGGCCCTCGAGGATGACCTCCCCACCTGTGACACTTTTAAAGGGACAAGGTGACCGGTGCTACACACTGACGCCTGGTACCGCTGCTCAGCCCAGCTCCAAGATCTGATTGACCAAAGGGGTCGGGGGACCTGCAACGGTGGGCCAGTGGGGGGACCGAGCTGTTAAGGCTCCCTGGTGGACGGCAGCATCAGTGAGGCTGTGTTCCCCCATGCCACATCTCCTACTCCACCATGAGAACATGTCTGTGAGGCAACTATGATGGGTGGAAAGGGTGCTTGAGTGGCCCTTCAAACCAAACTGGACAAATCTGCACTTCTGCATGAGAGCACCAGTAAATCCCGACCTGCAGAGCCCTCACAAACAAGATGGCAAAGATCAATCAATTGCATTTATAAAGCGCGCTACTCACCCGTAAGGGTCTCAAGGCGCTGGGGGGGAGGGGGGGGGTCAGTGCTCGAAGAGCCAGGTCTTGAGCTGCCTCCTGAAGGAGAGGTGGTCCTGTATGGCGCGAAGGTGGCTGGGAAGAGAGTTCCAGGTCTTCGCTGCCAGGAAAGAGAAAGATCTGCCTCCGGCGGTGGCTTTGCGGATGCGGGGTACGGCTGCCAGGGCTTGTCCGGTCGAGCGTAGGGTGCGCGGAGGAGTGTAGAAGGAGATGCGGTGGTTGATGAGTTTTGGTCCGAGGTTGTGCAGGGCTTTGTGTGCGTGGGTGAGGAGTCTGAAGGTGATCCTCTTGTTGACTGGGAGCCAGTGAAGTATTTTCAGGTGTCCGGAGATGTGGTGTTGGCAGGGTATGTTTAGGATGAGTTGTGCGGCCGCGTTTTGAATTCGTTGAAGTTTCCTCTGCAGCTTGATGGTGATGCCGGCGTACAGAGTGTTCCCATAGTCCAAGCGACTGGTGACGAGGGCGTGGGTGACGGTCTTCCTGGTGTCGGTGGGGATCCAGCGGAAGATCTTGCGGAGCATGCGGAGGGTGTTGAAGCATGCCGAGGTCACCGAGTTGACCTGTCTGGTCATGGAGAGGGATGAGTCCAGGATGAAGCCGAGGTTGCGTGCGTGGTCAGTGGGTTGGGGGGTGCTGCCTAGAGTCCAGAGTCTGACACCCTCACCTTAAAATACATTATGGCCACGATCCAAGGAGTCAGAGACTCCCTAGAGTCCAAAAACTATATTTATCAGAACGGACCTCCGAAATATGGGCACCAGATTGAAGGTGACAGAGGACTCCATTGTGTCCCTCGAAACTGAAACATCTATACTGGGTAGGCAAGTGAATGAACTTCGTGACACAACTGAGACCTTGGGGGCAACATTTAAAGATATTGAGGGTCACTTGTGAAGAAATAATATCCGCATTGTGGAGGTACCGGCAGTCAATTTATTTGTGCAAGATATCATCTTGAAAGGCCTGCAGCCAAGGGGGTACCCGAGAAGGCGGACGACGCGGCAGTCAACTTATTTGTGGAAGATATCATCTTGAAAGGCCTGCAGCCAAGGGGACTCTCTAATTACTTTTCAGTTGAACGCGCTCATAGAGTTCCAGATACTGTGCCAAAACCAGACGCACCGCCCCATACCATCACTGCACGCATCTTCAATTTTCGAGATCAAGATGTAATCCTGGAGGCAGTGTGCATTGTCTCCCCCCCCCCCCGGTCTGACTAGAGAACGCCTCCATCAGCTTTGTTTTGGACTTTACGCTCTACGTTCAGCAACAATGTCACAGTTTCTTGGAAGTAAAACGAGCACTTTGAGACAAAGGCTATAAATAGGCAATGCTGTTCCCGGCGCGACTGCGGGTCATAGCGGAGGGTAAAAGCTGATTCTTCATGTCACCAGAGGAAGCATGGGACTGGATCGAAGGATAGAGAGCTGCTGGAACAACTAAATCTTCTGCTATCCCCAGTGCCCCCAGGGGAAAATGGGGTAGCCCCCTTCCGAGAGGCACTTACTTTCTCCACTTTTTGCACACAATCCTCCACACTGACAAGACTCAGGGGCAAGCCGCAATGCATACCACTTGGCGACGGGACAACTGCAGATGACTAAAACAAGATGGACTCCTGGCCTTGTCCATCCACACAAAGTTCTGGAGTAAAAACTGGCTCCACAAACTCTTCTCCTTCTCTACTCCCCCTTGTCTTATTAAATTTTTCTTTCCTAATTTAGGTGGAGGACCTGAGAGCTGCAACTATCTGGACTGATTGCCTTGAGTCTTCACATATAAGACTTTGGTAACACTATGCATGCTGTGCAGGTTGGAATATGCAGGAAGGGACTGTTTTGGCTGCCTCCAACACCCATTGTTGTTTTTCACACCAGTTAGGGGTGATAGGCACTCTGCATTGCTCGGGAGGGGGAAGTTTAACACCTGCCTTCGAGGGACGCAGGGAGGGGGGTTTCCCTATTAGGATGTTGTTTTAGTTTGCATTTTCATGGCACAGAGTTGCAAGTGGAGCATTGTTTTGGACTGTTGAGATCTGGGTGTGGGCCTGATGGACTCCTTCCCCATGACGAATAGACGCAGACTGCCAGGGGGGACCAACCATGACAGAATCAACCTTTAAGTTCAAGATAAAACTCTCCTGGAACGTAAACGGCCTGGGAGATAAAATTAAACGCCAACTGGTATTGCAATATATTAAGCGCCATACGGCAGACATTATCCGCCTACAGGAGACCAATATGTTGGGTAATGCCTGTCGGGTGATCAAAAGATGGGGCTACAGAATGGAAATACACACCAGATATACCATCTGTTCCAGGGGCATGGGAATTCTGATTCGTAAGGCACTCCTATTCACTACACACCACAATTGGTCGACACTCACTGATGATATGTGGACATCTCCGGCACATGCAGGGGGACAACAATCAATATCTGTTCTGTTTACGCTCCCCCTCACCTCCAGGACCCCTTGCTGATGGACCTCAGAATGCTCTTGTGAGGCAGGCCCCTGCCTCATGCCACCCGCTTCCAGACTTTGTCACAGCACTTGACCTGATCGATCTCTGGCAACCACCACCCTACCTCCCAACAATTCAAATATTAATTGGGGGCACTCTATAGCCTATCCAAATCGATCACCTCTTTACACTTGGGCCTGGTCCCTACCATTATTCAGAGATACATCATCTGGCCAGAGGTATCTCAGATCACTCACCACATTGGGCGGTTCTGGGACCAGGTACAAACCCAGCCAGCCATGTGATCCAGATTAACCCCTGGTACCTTAAACTCCCACTCATCAGACAAGACATTATAAAAGTGACAAATACCTATTCTACCGAGAACAAAACTTCAGTGGACTTGCCACAAAACCTGTGGGAAGCATACAAGGCTATGATCAAGGGACAATGCCTCACCCTGATCAGTGGGCATAAAAAAGACACTCATGTCAAGCTTGAGAACATTGAAAAGGAGATAGATGATCTAGAGCAGGAGCTTACATCACAATGCCCCACGGCTTAACTACACTCTCTCCAGTTAAAACAGAAAGAATACAGCGATGTGGCCATTGAAGCTGCTAAGGTGAGCCATCGAGCAACACAGCACTGCCTCTATGAGGTCAGGGACAAGGGTGGGAAGCTCCTGCCCTGATTGGACAAAAGGAAGCAGACTAACTGCTGGGTTCTAATGCTGCAATCTCACACAGGTGCACACATAGACAACCCCCAGGAAATGGCAGAGACTTTTGCCGCCTACTATACACAGTTATACTACCCAGCGGTTAACATTACAGGGATAAAGCCAGGGATCACCTTTACGTCACAGACCCTAACACTACTCTCAACAGACTTACTCAAATTATTATGACCTTCAGTCGCTACTCGGGCTACACTATCAATTGGAGGGAATCATTGATATACCTCCTCGAGGATAAGATGACTCAATTGCCACAAGACTGTGAAGCAGCGATGGTAGAAGACAATTTTTCGCTACCTGGGAATATTCATCACCAAAGACCCCAATCTATTCTCCACAAAGAACCTCCTCCCCCTGTTAACTAGATTTAAATGAGATGTCGAACATTGGAGGTCCCCGCAATTATCAGTCCTAGGCAAAGCAGCCCTTTTTAAAAGGATGTCCCTGCCCCGCTTCCTATATGTCCTTTAAAACTTGCCTTACACAGTATACAACTCCTACTTTAGGGCAGTCAATTCAGAGTTAGGACATTGATATGAAATGGGGTTCCGGACAGAATAGCACTGCACAAACTCACTAGGGGGTGGTACGATGGGGGTATATCTCTTCTAGACCTCCAAAAATACACTTGGGCAACTCAACTCACCAGTGTAAATGGATGGGTGTATGCCCTCCACACGAGCAGGTGTTTCACATGGACAGATTTCTCATGAGAGCCCTGTACAGTCCAGACATGTGCACCTGAATATCTGGCCCCACAGCCACAGTGGTTAACAGCTGGCATGATGCCCTGAAAGCCCGGGATGGAAGGACAAGGTAACAGAGGCAAACTCTGGCATGCCCCTCACATTTATTTAATCATTTGCCCCAGGGAGGTGGCGGCCCCTGGGGCTGAAGGGGAGTTGCATGAGCCCCCTGCATTTATTTCATCATTTGCCCCAGGGAGGTGATGGACCCTGGGGCTGCAGGGGGGTGCGCAAACACTGCTGCATTAATGTTATCTTTTGCCCAGGGAGGTGAAGAGGGAGCTAAGCGGCCGTCGCACATTTATTTAAATATAAGCTCCAGGAATGTGGCGGCCCCTGGGGCATAAATAAGCCCAGGAGGGGGGCCTGGTGTGCCCTCCCCCTATATTCTTTATATGTCACCGGGACCTGGACCACCCGGGGGCTTTAGTAAAACAAGCAAGGGAGGTTTTTTTTGTTTTTTTTTGCTGCACATCAATTATTTTTTAAGGGTTTTTTTTTCCCTGGGGCGGGGTCAGAGTGACCCTACTCTGGCCCCTTTTTAGTTTTTGTTATCTTTTGTCTGGGACTCAGCTGAAGCCAAGTCCCAAGATGGCTGCCAACACTTCCTGGTTGAAGGGTTGGCAGCCAATCAGAGACCTGCAGATCTCTCAACACGCTTGTCACTATTCGTGAATCCTGCGCGCCTCTAGATATCTCTATTTTTTTTTTATTTTAATATCTCAAAACCTCTGAATGGATTTAGACCAAATAACAAAAAGTACTTTTTCTGGACCAACAGCTACCTTCCTGCCAGATTTGATGTAATTCTGTCCAGTGGTTCGGGCTGTAGTCGTTTCTAAAATCCCTATAGGAATCATAAAGGGAAACTTAGTTTTTTTGCCCCCCTTTTTTCATAGACCCAATTGACATATCACATCCAAATTTTCCATGTACAACAAGATTCTCTGGAACACTTTTTTGGAAATTTCGTGAAGGTTCGTCAAACAGCACAAAAAATATACGCAAGTCCAAATACGCTTTTTCAATGGGAACATGGTGCTAGCTATCACTACCTACTGGCCTATGTCGGGAGCCTTTTGCTGCTGTGTCTGCCACCAGAGTGGAGCTCTTATTGTATCTTGGGCAGCATCACCAGAAAGAGTGAGATATGGGGCACACTCAGATTACATTAGCTGGATGCTGCAGGTTACTCTACAGGTCCAATGTTGAGTTTATGGTGATTACTGAAAACTTTCAAACCATCTATTGTGCTGGATACAGAAATTGAGAGATCTGCTCTATAAACCTATGTGTCTCACCATTACTGAAGAGGGATCAGCAGAAGGAGAGTGAATATATCAGCACAGACGTCCTGCATGGCACCCAGCCCCTCAAGCTTTACAGCATAATCTTGGTGCAAGAGTGCAAAAGTACCTCCATTGTTTCTAGGAACCTAATGTTAGGTTTAAATTGAACCCCAGCTTAATGATACTCATTTTATTATCCTTAGATAGAAAGGAAGCTTGAATAAGGTCCACGTTAGCAAGGTCTTCAACTTGCATGATTTTCATTACTTGGAGGTTATTGCATGATGTGCACAGCTAACTGAGCTATCTTACCAGCGCTGGAGGTTACAACTGGATTGTTTGCCAATCCCATAAAGCAACTGTCTAAGATTCAACTATGTAACTTGCAGATTGCACACACAGCACTCCAGCACATAACTTGCCCACATGAGCCACTTGTAAATACGCAATTCTTCAACACCTTACATTGCAATTGCATTTATATAGCTCTTACTAGCTTTGATAAGGAGTTGAAGCTCTGTACACCAGGCAGAATACTGCTCTCGCACCCAATGTCAGAGGTTAGACGCGACAATCAGAAGTTTTAAGTAAAGATCAATTTTTATGCCAGATGTTAAGAAAAGCGAGGATTGTCAGTTCATTGAGCTATATCACCAGTTTATGCGTTTCGGTCAGCAGGCATAACAAAGAAACGAGGTCAGTGGATTAACACTCCTACCATGTAGATCTGTATCCATTGTAAAGGACTCGGATTCATGGCTTGCTGAGGCTAACACAACTTTTTATCCTTCTAAAGTTTATTGGAGTTTTACTGAGGCAGTTCATAACAACTGTATTAAAATTAACGTGGTAATGTAATGTTTCTCCACGGCAGTGCTACAAGCTACTCTGGCAGAGGTCGTATTTGCGAGTTATTGAGGTTGGGTCTTTAAGACGCACATTTTTATAGAGACATACAGCAATTAAGTGGTATTAGGTCATGGTTACAACGCAAGTGAAGTGGTATCCCTGGCCTAGTGGTGAGGTGAAACCGTTTTTCCAAGGTGTGGGAACACTGGGCCCAGTTTTACCAGCTGGTAATTCTGGCCAGAAAAATCACTTGAGGATTTGGCTACGACAGCACCTAAGCCTCGACCTCTGCTCCATCCTGGCATCTCTTTCTTGCAAGGAGAGAGCATTCAGTGCTTTCTATTTGGTTGGAAAAGTCCCCTGAATGGTAACGGACATGCACCTTATCCCAGCGTGCCCCAGCAGCATGTAGTTTTTAGAAGCCTGGTTAAGAAATAAGGTGTGCGACTTGCATAGTTTATGATTGTGTCCTTTGACCTAGGACAACTTTAATGGACTGCGGTCTACCATAGTCTGGTGGGTGCTAAAAGTGCTTCCCTCAGATTAGGTTGGGCTACTGCCCTCACCCAGAGTTGTAGAATACATGTGCAGTGGTGGCTGCATATCCATTGGGTGAAGAGTAGAATGGCTGGGCTGTATTCCGTGTCATAGGAATGGAGTCTACCTGGCCACACAGTTAAAGTTCCACTGCTGTATTGGCAACTCACTTGGCCTTCATGAGAGGAATGCAGTGTTGGGAATCGTATGTTCTTGTGTGAGCTACACACTGCATGTGCCTGTGACAGTACATAACATGGATGCTGGTGGGTTCCATTTTGTGAAGCCCAAGACCTAGAAAAATTCTAAGATGGAAGTGTGGACTGGAGACCCAGATAAGAGATGTGATTGCCGACATTCCTGGGGCTGACGTGGAAAAACTACACAGTACAAGTAGCAGAGCATCCCTGTGCACTTCAAAGGCAGATTGTGATTCAGGAAGGGTGCACAGAACTGAGGCCAGAGCACAGAGTTTATGGTGGATGGTGAGACTGCTAAGGTACACACTGCAGGAAGACAGAATAATAAAAGATGGGAGGCTGAATTCTTTGAACCTTTGAGAGACATATCTTGCTAGAGGTTAACACCGAGGTGTAACCGTTTGCTGCATCTATGTGCTGGGTTGTAGGTCCATTAACTCTGGTGCCACCACTGCTACGATAGACAGGCCTCTGGGCAAAAAAAAGAACCAAGGAGTAAGCACTTCAAGGAGCCCAACACCCACAACACGTATTTCAAAGGGCCAGACACTAAATCGCATTTGTATCTGGAAAACTATATAAAAGTGGAAGATGAAAACCCACTTGTTGTTCAGAGCTGTGACAAGATCACCACAACTGAGCTACTGAAACCAGGACAAGGGATCATGGTCTACAGGGAGGCACTGCCCAGGATGCCAGGAACACTTGAACTAAGCCCAGAGCACCAGCCTGCCTGACCAGACCAGTATGCCCTATGAGGAGAAGAACCTGGAGGGAGTGAGGATTTAGAGAAAAGGGTCCCAGTGCGTGCGGTCAAAGGTCCATCGGGACTGACTATGCTGTGGGCAGCTTGCATATGCACTGTAATCCATCACCAAATAACATTGATTGGGGGCTGCTGCCCAAGTGCTTTATTGGAGGCCATCACCCAAGAAACTAAGTGAACTCACAGAGACCCCCCCATCTGCCAGGAGAGGGGGTCTTCTTGCCTCCCATTCCGCCATTGTGACCCTCAGTGTGTACTATTAAGCCAAGGAGCACAGGAGTTGCATACCGGCTGTTGCCCACTGGACCCTTCACCGAGGAGTATTCTGCAACATCTGAAGGCTAGTGACTTCCTGCTGGACTGCAGACTCCAGCAAAGGGGTCCTCTACCTCCAGATAAGGTTATGCTTTGCCAACGGTATTCTGGCCAACACCTGGCCTCAGCACATCCATCCCAGTGCTGAAATCATGGAATACATGCCGGAGGATAGACAGGGACAATTACATTGTTGCTGCAAGCATGGGCCTGTTAAGACTTGGAGACTAAGGCACCATGGACTACATGTGAAAACGTTGTAACAGACTTGCAGGCACTTGCTACAAAATTCATGAACAGAAGTCTAAGGCAAAGGGTTTTGCAGCTGTGGGAAAGTCATCTCATATATGACCTAGGCACTTCAGAATAGGTAAGTGGGACAAGAAGGAAGGGGGGATTCGGGTGAATTCGCAAAAAGTGCTAGACGTGGCTATGCTAAGTTGTGTGTTGACAGTAATAAACACTTTTTTTTCATAAATCTCAGTATTGGCAGGGCCCTGAATTATTAGGGTTGCTGGAGGGCACATTGAGTTGTTTGTTCACGCCTACAATGACACTCTACCTCCCCCTCAAAGCCCTTGGGATGTTCGAGCTGCACTACCACTGAGGGTCAAGTGCTTAAGGGGTAGTACTTGGACAAGTTTTGCAGAGCTCATAGTAGTCTACATCCCAAGTCAGCAGTAGTAAAAGCCCCAACCACCATGGTGGGGCCCAGTAATCCATGCCTGCGGCTCTCTGTAAGGGGTGCTGACACTTCCCCTTAACAAGTAATCTTCCACTTCGCTCCGCTACTCTCCTTTCACCTCCCTCCAATCCTCACCCCACACAGAAGCCAGCACACAGTATAATGTGAAGGATTTGATACATATGTTAGGCCACCCCTTAGTTTCATAGACCAGGAGCCAGATTTATAAATATTTGGCACAACACAATGCAGCAAGACAACTTGCTAAACTGCGCTATGACAAATTGAGAGAGTAGGAATGTACCATCATTACTAATATATGGATCATTCCTACTCTCTCTTTGCACTGGTGCACTTGTGGCTGCCAGGCACCTGTTACAGCCAGGATTGTTTTGCGCAGGAAGGAACACCTTCCTGCACAAATACAATCTGCTGAGGCCCTTTCCTCTTTCTTTGTGTGCTGCAAAATGCAGGACATGTAAAAAGAGGAAAAACAAGAAGAAATAAACATACTTCTCCTCATTGCACCTCACCTGGGAAGGTGTAGCATTTTGGCACATTCCCTGGTTTACTAGTCTTAGTGAATTTGGGAATTACCAAAATCCATGGGTGGATGCGTGAGAACATCAACGCTCCACTCATGGAATGCCTTTCCAGTACAGAGTAACGTAAGGCAGTGACTTGCACTGCCTGGAGTTACTCCAGATTTACAAAGCCACGACTAGCCAAGCAAGGATGGCTTTGCATGGCATAGTAAAACACACTGAAGCCCCGAAGTTGCCATGTGTTGCCTTGTGTGACGCAATGGCAATTCAAGGGTTTTGTAAATCTGGCCAGGGGTCTGTTGTTAAGGGCTCTTAAATCCTAGCCTCCACCTCCATAAGATACCCTGCCTTTTCCATCCAACTTAAAGCACGGTAGCTCACTACCAAAGTGCACGCCTCAAAGTACCCACCTCAAGAACCCAATCATAACAGCTCTGTCAGGATAGCACACAACCTTCACTGTTAGAATGCTTGGATGAAAAAAACCTTTTACTCAGATGATGATGATATGTTTTGTAAGCACACAAATGCTCACTGGGCATCTTGAAATTGAGGAAAGGTGATTCTGACCCCAGACATGCAATTTCGGAATCTCTCCCCTATAAAGTGCACGTTGTTTTTAGTGAGGGAGACCACAATTTGAGTGTCATTTGCATAAGATACCAATGAGAACCCGAAACGATTTGATCAATGAAGCAAGTGGTGTCACATTCAGAATGAACAAGGTCGGGATCAGCGAGGAGTCTGCGGGACCCCACAGGGGAAGGTAAGTGGTTCGGAGGTAAACTCTCCCAGTGACACCATTGGCACACGTCCTGTCAGGAAGGGCCGGAGCAGAGATAGCACTATCCCTTTGATTCTTAGCGAGCCTAATCGGTCTACCAAAAGATCATGGCAGACTGTGTCAAAGGCTGCGACAAATCTAGGAGGATAAGAGCTGCTCTTCCTCTGTTGTCCCGAGATGTTCTATTTTGTTCTGTAGCCACAATCAGTGCAGTCTCAGTACTATAACAACTCCTAAACCCGTATTGGGTTTCATCTAGGAAGTTGTTATATTCAATGAAGGTGAGCAATTGCTGAGTCATAGCCTTCTCAATAATTTTAGCTGGCAAGGGAAGGTGTGAGACGGGACGATAGTTACTAGTATCCCAGGGGTTAAGATGAGCTTTTTTTTAAAGGGAAGTATTGAGGCCGACTTCCATATCTCAGGAAAAGAGAGAGGTTTAAACATTTGGTTGAAGATGTTCGTCAGAATTTCGGAAGCTGAGTGAGAGATCAGGTGCAGCAGGGCAGGAGGGCAGGGATTGAACGGTGAGACAGATTTGGTGGAAAGAATGGCCTGTTTCCCTTGATCTACGGTGAGCAAGGAGAATTCTTCCACAGCTAGAAAGATGAAACTAATGTAGGGTTTTCCCTGGCCAAATTGAGTTGAGCAGATGAAAACTTGTAAAAAGATATCTACCATTTTTTCTGAAAATAAAGTGCCAACAAAGCACAGAAAGCCCGGCTGTCCGTATCAGTCTTGCTGGCGGGAGTATTGCTAAGCTTGTCGAGTTTTTTGTGCCTGCGTTATTTGATTAGTAAAATAGGATGACTTTTCAATCGAGGACTGTTTCTTATATTCTGCAATGCACTGTTTATATTTAATTTTCTCTAGGGGGTTGTGGCCCTTCCTCCAACCCGCTATTGCCTGCGACAACCTTGTTTAAGGGCTCTAAGATTGACATTAAACCATGGTGCAGCTTCCGAGCATTGAAAGATATTTCACATCTAGACAGAAGCCTCCAGGGACATAGGTAGACTTTTCGAAAATCAAATGATCCGCTGTGGGTCCCAGGGTTAAGACAGGTAACCACATTTGAGGTGCGAGTTGACCCATAACTGACTCTTTCCCAGGCATATGGTCCTTTCAGAGGAAAACACCTGGTACAAAACCCACAGATTTGTCTGCAGACCAGCACACCTTTACATTTGTCAATCCTACCTGGAGATATTTCTACAAGGTTGAAATAAACTTTGAAAGGGCCCCGATCCTGAACTCCACGAATAGGAAAGAGGCCTCATTTCAACTTTTTAACTGAACTGCGTCATCTCCGAAGGGCATCCAGATGCCCTCTGCCAGCCAAAAGAAATCCATTGATTCATTGTGTGAGGCGTGGCTGTGCCGCACAGTGAAAAGCGGCGCGTTAAAGCTTTCCGGAATGGCATTATACTGCCTTCTGTTCTTAGTTTAGGACAGCTGATTTAATCATATGGGTCCCATTACTGGGAACAGGCCTCCAACTTTAAACCTAGCTCTAAATTTAGGAATTTGAGTTAATAATCTGTCAAACAATCTTAATGAGGGGTGGTTTATAGTTAGGTACCAAGCTTTGGAGACTGGACACGCCCCATTGGGTTTATATGTTTTATGATTAACTCCAATGGAGCAGTACTGGTCTAAATAATGTTTAGGGCACAATATTTCTGTCAGACGATATTTTGGGATCATACCTCTGTGACCGAACATGTGCATTAGGCTCCATTATCGTTATTGTTTTAACATTTAATCCGATTCTGCCCCAGCAGGTAGTGGAATCGCCTCATAATGTGTGAGTAGTTTCAGAAATAGTCACTAGCTTATCATTTTGATTTAGACATTTTTAGGAAGTTTATTTGAATTTTTGGAGGCCGGGGAATTGAGACTCCGTCAAAGCAGCCAGGCACTGGGATTTCTCTCGCTGATCGTTGCCAGATGTCGATCCTGCGGGAATGCTGAACTCTGTTAAGCTGTGTCCGCTAGTGACTGCTTCTTTGTGAAATGAAAACTTTAAAGGCGCGTCGCACCTGATGTGTTGCTAATGCTGTAATTACAATATGATGATTCCGTGATGTTACGAGTGCTTGTAAAGCGTGCAGGGAAGTGGTCTCTGTGAGAGAGGAAAAAACATCTCATTACAGTGATTCGACTGGAAAATTCGAATGCAGTACTTTTTATTGTTTAATATACTCGAATTCAGACCTTCCAACTCACTCATGACACACAATATAGGTTTCCCTCACAGGGTCACCTGGTGAAAAGTCGATATCACACAGTGGAATCAAAGGTGAGCTGGAAACCCCTGTACTGATTAGGGCCATACTTATGACCGGATGCATCGCATTTGCATCACTCAACATGGTATATGCGCAACGCAAACCTTATGTGACACTTATGAACCCACACAAGGACACTTTGGCCCTGAGTGGCTCCATTAACCTGGAGTAAAGCAACTCAGCGCAAATCGCTGCGGTGCCTTATTCTGCACTAGGGAGGAGTTCCATGGGCATTGGGAGGGTGTTCCCATGTAACTCCTATGGTTTTTGATGCAATATTAGATTTACCCAAACTGGTAAACCTGGGAATGTGCCAAAAAGATACGCCTCCCTAAAAGAAGCATAACGAGGAGAAATATTTCTACTTCTCCTGATTTTTTGCTCCTTCTATGTGTGCTGCATTTTGCAGCACACATAGAAAGAGGAACAAGCCTCGAGGAATTGATTTGGTGCAGGAAGGTACCCCTTCCTGCACAAAAACAATCCTGCATTCAACAGAGTCACCCATGCACCATGGTCGAGGGTGCCTGCATTGGCGAAGGCAACCAAAACAATGCCAGCACAGGGGAAAAGGCAGGACTGTGCCATTTTCTTTTAAATATGGTGCATACCTGCCCTTCCCTTGTCACACAATGCAGCACAGCAGGGTGCCTTGCTGCGCTGAACTGTGTGACAAGTGCCATAAATATGCCCCTATGCTTTTGGCTCGAATTCGGAGTGTCAATGCAGCCAATGTCTTTTACAGGGTTTGGAACCAAGAGCGCAATGCTCATTGGGCTGAAAGAGCTTCAGCCCCCCGCCTTGTTGTGTTCTAAAGCATCAGCTGCAGACCTGTAGCTGCGTGGGTGTCTGTCCCAGGGAAAGCCTGGGCGAAGTATGGCTGAAAAAGAAAGCCTCAGAACATTTATTCTTTTTTCTCCAACAGACAGCTTCAGTTTATCTTGCTTCTGCAATGTCCTCAAAGGAGGCGATAAGGGTCACAGATTAATCACAACATCCTGCACAAAAAATTCACAGCTAGGGTTTCATTTGTGCAAGGCAGTGTGCTTTACTGATCACCATTGTTTTAAAAAGAGACAGTGTGTGCCCATTACTACTGATGTGAGAGACCATGTATGTACTTCAATGGCAGTCACTGCCATCTTTCTATACCTTTAAGCAAACGAGGTAGAAATTGCAAATTGCCTTGATTTGCAAGTGCATATATATAGGGCTTACTCCCCATGTGATGTGTAATGAGCGCTAAATAAATGTTAAAAAGGAAAGAAGGAGTTTGCGTTTTTTAAATGCAGTGACATGACTTTTATGTCAATAGCATCTTGCAGGTGGTCGGTGGTGGTCATCAGGGTGCTTTGCATGAAAATAATTTTACATTACAGAAAAGCAGGCTTCTTTTCTTTTTAGGCGTGGGAGATTAAGTGATTTGCCCAGGATCACAGGATGTTGTGGGAACAGTTTTAAGAGAGTGGGTTAGTGACTCAGGAGCCAGTGGAGGTGTTTGAGGTGCAAAGTGATGTGAACACGGTGGAAAGCCTGGATGTGTATCTGGCCACTGGGCTTTCTATGGTTTGAAGCCTTCTAGCAGTTTGACAGTGATTCTGACAGAGTATGTTGCTACAGTCTAGGTTGCTGGTGATGAGGGCCTGGGTGACCATTCTGCATGTGTTGACTGGGAACCATTTGAAGATTTCATTGCACATTTTGAGGGTGTAGAAGCAGGAGATGTGACTATGTTGACTAAAGTAAACTTTACAGTATATTTCCCCCTTTATTTTGCTCCCTTCATCAGAAGTCTGCCTTTCACTGTGCAAATGGGCAGTGTTGGTGCTGGCCATGGATGGTGCCGATACTAATCTCCAAGGAAAAGGTTTCGTCACCAGCATACATTTTTTAAAGCAAATTAGGCACTGGGCTACAGTGAAGGTGTTGCACATGTGACAGATCCACTTGGCAGCTATGTTTTAGAATTGTAAAAGGTGATCTAGTCCAATGCAAAATTGTGCTTCACGTGAAACATCAAATGTACACCCTTCACATACTGAAGGAGTTTGCTGCTTTACTTCCCTGGCTTTTTAGAAGCAGGCAAATTCCAAAGTGAGTGGATGGAGGAATGAAGCATGAAGCTTGTGAGGACAGCTCAACTTCATGGGTGCAGTAGAAGGGATTCCCTGTATGATCCTCTGTTAGTGCTTGTGTGCTAATCGCTAATGTATTGCTTGGTGTCACCACAAACAAAGTAGACAGCTCCAATCATGGTGTCCTCAAATAATGGTCTCCACTGTGGACAAAAGGACTGCAAACCCCCTTATACTGCTAGCTGTACCTTCCATCTTTCTGCGAGAGAGTACCGGGCATCTATTCAGGGGAAGGAACATGAGTTCCACACTGGCTGAGGGTGCAGGTATTGTGCACTGGTGAGAGCTACTGGGGCCCCTTGAGAGGAGTCCATCAGGGGTATGGGCATGCACACACTTTTCCATATGCATGGGTCTACTCACAGGTCTTTGGGCTATCTCAATTTAAACTTGAAAAACGGTCTTATGCTGCCAATGCTCACCGTAACAAGAATACATTGAATTTTTACATGGTTTCACTAATATGGCTGCCGCACTACTTCCCATTATGAATTTGTATTGCAGAGTGCATACATTTAAATCTGTGCATCTTTGCCTTGCCTTCTTTCATTAAGTGAGAAAGAAACAAGTTTGACTTAGGTGTAAGTGTGTATTTTTATACGAAAATCAACCTAGAACTAACAAAATAGGAACTGGCTTTCTAGGAGTAATTTAACATACTGCCTCACTCCTCTCACAGCGGTGCATAGCCATTTTAAGTTTATTAAGGAGTCATTACTTCATCAAGTAAAAATGTATGCATTTCATATTTTGGTGCTTGTATTGCACAAAAAGCAGTGTATAAAACCCATGTACTACAAGGAACTGTGAAATATGGAAAATATTTCATGGTTACCTGTGAAATACAAATATTTACATCATAAAAGTTGTCCCCAAACCACTGTGCAGAGGTTTTATACTGTCAAGGTTGCTAATTATATGCAGCTGGTAGGACCAAGGTTACTGAAATTATGCAACAACATATGCAAATTATGTGGCACATTGTCTTGAGGTATTATTTTCATCTGTTTGAGTTAGAAGCAACCATTTTAACTAAATCTGCATATTTTGAAAATTATGCAGCAAATTTAATAAATCCACAATTGTACTGTAAACTCTGCAGCCACTGATTCACAGAAATCTATCGATCACACATTTGCCATTGTTTTATCATGAATCTAGAAATAAAACATTGACAATATTATTCTAGTCAACGCCCGTTTGTAAGCTGCACTTTCAATAAAACAGCTTGTAACATAAAAAATACATAATGAGTAACTTGTCATTGCCTTCTCGAGCTCCTGGTGACATTTACAAACCACAGGGCCAAAGATATCACCAAAACCCCTCAATTATGATATTGGACCAGATTGCACAGTTAACCGTTATGTATCCTCGGTATGTACTTAACTTTAAACCATTGTGAACATGAAAGTAGATAAAACTCCTGAAGTGGCATTAGGCGAATGTCAATAAGTGACACTTCGTCACAGAGTGGGATAGGGTCAGCAGTCTTACTGACCCCAAGCCAAACTGTGACAAGGTTGGGACTGCTGCCTTCTCTTATCGACTGATCTAAGGTATGCCAATGAGAGAAGGCAGTAGTGCCAGCCCTCCTGGGTTCTCCGAGGCGTGGGACTGCTGCCTTCCCTCACTGGCTGCCCTAAGGTTAACCAATGAGGGAGGGCAGCAGTCCCAACTCTCCTGGGAACTCCGAGGCAGAGCTGCTGGTAAGTGTGTGTCTGTTTTTTTTTTTAATTAATGTTTGATGCGTGCGTGCATGTTTGAATATTTGGTAATGAGTGCTGTGAATGGATGCATATGTGCGCACGTGTGTGAATGAATGGGCATGAGTGTGTATATGTGCATGTGTGTCTCATCCACCCTCTCCCTCCTAAAATTACCAGCTGTCGATGCTATGTTAAAACATCAACAGAACACGAACATTCACAGAGTGTTGAAATTAAATATTTGAAACTTTCTTTGAAAGTTCTAATACATCAACCAAGAAAGGGCGTGTGGTCTAGTTCAATGGTTCCCAACCTTTTGACTTCTGTGGACCCCCACTTTATGATTACTGGAACCCAGGGACCCCCACTGACTCATAATTGGAGTCTGGGAACCCCTCCCACTAAGTCATTACTAAAATCTGGGGACCGAATCTGTTAATATTGTTTAATTTTCTAAGCAGTTGCGAACCCCCTGAGGAGGCTTCGCGGACTCCCAGGGGTCCCCGGACCACAGGCTGGGAACCACTGGTCTAGTTTAGAAGCTGTGAATCTGAGGACCATGCTTTAAATGCAACTTGGCATTGACTGAAATTGTGCAGTTGTCGGAAATCACTTTATCACAATATGCCTGCATTTTAAATGTGTAAGTTATGGCTATGTGTGTAACAAAAAGATTTCAGACACCATTTGATTAATGCAATCTTGCATAATTTTTCATCACCTCCCAAAATGTGCAATGCTCTGTTGCTCTCGGGCTAGGTCCTTCTTATAGAAATACCAATGAATGCATGCTTTTACATTGCGAACAGCTATTCAACGTATTATTCTTTGTGGATAGCCCTTCCTTTTGAGCTGTTGATGTTAGGCTGGGTGCTCACAGTCCTTTGCAGCAGAAATGTTGTAATTGCAACGCTGGTCCACTTTTCCCTCATTAGGCCTGGCATTAGCTAATATGCTTACTTGTAAGGGCTTTCAGCCAATGGTGTGACGAAACTTGAGGGGGCACCCCCTGCAATGTACCTGGAGGAGACCCCTTCACCCTGGGCCCAGTCAGGGGCCTGCCACCCGGGCACAGTGTACAGTGCTGAGGGGGACCCATGGCGGTCAGGCCCCCACACCGCAGGGGCTATAGGGGCCTTTGTTACACCACTGCTTTCAGTGTGCTCTCTTCATCCATTTCCCTGTAGCTGTGTTTTCACTTTTTTTCCTGCTCTTTACAGCATACAGACTGGGACCATGAGTCAACCCATTTCAGCCATCAGTGAACTTCACTGTGAGTGACAGCACTTTGATCTTTCACAAGAGGACCATCTACACACAAAATAGTTGGCTTCAGTGTAATGGACTAACATACCAATGTGTGTTTTTTGATACCAAAAAATATTTTTGCTTTTAGTCAGTGTTTTTTTTTTTAGATTGATGTGGGCCTGGTCATTCCTTCAAACCCTGTAGGACACGGTCAATATCCATAAACCACAGTCATGGGCAGGAGGTTCCCTGGGGAGGTTGTGGAACCTTCAATTGTGGGATCCAGTGAGCAAGGTAAAGCTACTATTTCAGGAAACTTTGTCCTTCCAGAGGAACATTTCATTGTGGAGACAATGTCCAATTGACAGGAGTGCAGGATTCTATTCTCAGTCATATGTAAAGAGCCTTCGTGCAGTGGACCACCTGGTTGTGGGGTTCTAGGAATTCAGTAGGGTCATACTCACTCAAGAATTTCTCTAAGCTTGTCTCTCCGATCACTGGTCTACCAATGAAGACCACTGAAAGCTCTTGTTCTCAAAAAGAACAAGAGCTTTCAGTGGACTCCTAATGCCACCTTAGCTTTAGAATGGCTTTAGAAAGAGTTCACTTGAGCTCCTGTCTTTTAGCAACCTGATGTCTTGAAGCCTTTACTCTTGTGACTGATGATGTGGACTAAGCTATGGAAGCTGTCTTGATTCAACTCGGTCAAGATGGTAAAGAGCATCCCATCATTTTTTTGTCCTAAACATTCTCTCCAGCAGAAAGAAACGATTCTGTTTTGGAAAAGTAACTTCTTGCTATTAACTTAGTTTTTTAAAGAATGGAGATACTTTTTACTTGGAGCCCAGTTCTGAGTAACTCTCCACACTGACCACAGAAATCTTCATGTCCTCCAACAGGATGATTGTCAAAATGGTATGCTAGTCCAGAGGACATTGTATTTTCAAAAAAAATATTTTTCCTTACCTATATTCCCGGCTCAGAAAATGTTGTTTCAGTATCCTTGCCTGAAATATATACTAATCAAAGAGCTCCAGGACTTTTGAGAAGATCATTGTTCCTCTAGTTTGCATATCGTAAACTACTTTCACAGTCTCATGACTATCCATCAAGAATCCAAAGGCATTAAACTCTATGATTTAGAAATACATCTTCCTCGATTTCAATTAAAAAATACAAATGCTCTGATTTTTGTTAAAAAGAAACTCTTTGTTTCTTCTAAATAATCACATATAATAATACTTCACCTTTGTCATAATTCACCGATCTCCAGACAGAGGAGGAACATCTGGTGGCCAACTCTTCATCACAATGTCAAAGTTTTGTCCATTCTTGTGAAATCTGCAGGCAAAATAAATCTCAGCCACATAGAAAAGCAAGTTTAGTATTGACACCTGAAAGTCCCTAAAACCTTTGGGAAAGCATCTCTACAGGCTTTATTGAGGATTTACCTCCATCTTAGGTAACAGCACCAAAGCATTGCCATGTAGACCAGCTTTTGGCAGTACGTGTGCTTGTGCATGTGTGAGAGACACGGAATAAGAGAGTATGTGTGCCTTTTATGTCAGAATAAAAGAAATGCTTTAAGCCAGTTCCAGGGCCTCAGTAATTTCCCTTTCAATTGGTCCACTATTCGCTTTTTGAACTGGTGAAGTCGAGCAAAGGTGCAGTGCTTACTTGAGAGAGATGTCGAGTTAGCCTGTTTCTTTACTATTACTTTAAATTTTTTCCATTTTTATTTCAGTCTAGACTTTTTAGTAGTGAGTTAAAGGTGACACAAATGGCCTTGCAAGGGTACACAAAAGGTCAAATGCACATCGATTTAGGTTGAGGACCAACGACCATAGACTGACCACAACCAATATCAGGTACTTATTACCACCCGTGCTGTCTATTTCAATGTCCCCATACTCCACACACATTCTCAGTCACGCCCCGATGCTTGGGGCAGTGGCATCTTTGCGGATTGTGTTTTAAGGGAAGCTAGCCTGACATTCCTATATGTGCTTCGAGCGCTGAGGTACGGTCAGCTGGGAGGAAGTATGGGAGACAGGTGACAGCCAGAGACTCATGACAGGCAGCACCCCCGCTTGATTACTGGACCATCAGCCAAATAAAGGTTTCTTGGCATATTCAAACTCCATATCCATGCTTCCTATATGATTTGTCGGGGCACGTTTTATTTGTCTACTTCAGTTCCCCCCATATGACTTTTCTGAGTCTAGAGGCCTAATATAAATTTGGGTGGTTATACCTTATAGAACATCTACCACAAAAAAACGCAGACGTCCAGTTTGCGCACCTGCATATTCTACTGATTCATCCTGAGTACAAATAAATGTGGTGTTACCGATTTGGGGGTTTACACTGGGTCTGCTATCAGGAAGACCATAGAGCGGCCATGAGGTCACCGCAGATAACGTCGACTGTCATCTCTATTTAAAGTAGCCACTATTTTGGGTGACATAACGTCTGTGCAAGACCGCCATATTCTCGGTGGTCTTGCACAGAACCGAAGGAACAGTAGGATATGTTTCCCCGGCATGCTGAAAGAAAACACTCAGTACGTCTAGGTTTCTCAGATTATGGCACTGGAATTGGCCCATCTTTGTGTATTCTGTTTTTTTCATCAAGACTGACAGAGGCAAATCAGGGCAATGACGTATAAGGGCATGGGGAAAGTGGGCAATTGCACAGGGCTCCCAATTTCCAAGCACCCCCCACCCCCGCCGGGAAAGTGATCAGTGACACTCTCTCTTTTTGACTTTTTCTTATATTCTCTTTCTAAACTTCTCTAACTCCTGTCCATCTCTACCTTTGACTTTGTCTCTCTAGCTGGTGCCATCTTAAGGATTTTGGGAATCCAAGGCAAGATATATTTCATCTGTTTTGTGTGGCCCTGAGTTAACAAGAAATGGGTAACAAATTAAAAACGTGTCCCTTACAGGGGCGCCCAAAATATGTTTTGACCAGGACCCCAAAATTCCTTAAGACAACATTGAATCAGGGAACAAAAGCAGACACCGAGAACGGGTATTAGGTAAGATAAAGTGTTTATTTATTACACCCACAATGATGTACTATTCTGTTTTTCCTTAAATAAGGAATGTGATTATTATTCGGTACATATAAATTGCGAACAATGTAAAGTACACGATTGGAAAGTGCAACAACAATGTAGTCAGCTACGTTTTTGGTGAGTGGGTTACTATTTGTATGACAGGAATAAGTAAGAGTTGAGAAAACCCAGTTGAGCAGACTTGATACTGTGTCTAAAAGACATTCTGGGTTTCTTTTGAGATTGAACATCAGAGAAGATTCAAATGAAAGAGTGGGTGTTTATTGATAATATCAACAAAAGATCAAGAACTAGCGGCCTTCATTCTTCATAAGACCTCGTTCTCTTCGCCCTTCCGAGACAGACAGAATGCATTACACATGGGTTGTTTGTACAAGAGTTACATAGTTCACTAAATCCAAGTGTATTGGACAACCTACGTAGTGCTGACACTTAATTAGCCACTAGTTTCATGTTTGCTTTGGGTTCTATTAAAATGTGTTTCTTTCTAAGACAAAATTAACCTTATCTCCAAATTGTCCTTTACGTTTCATAGAGCTTCTCTCTATTACCTCTACTAACAAATATATCAGGAATGGTATATTTTCCATCCCTTAATATCAAGGATGTGGAGAAGGAACTGCTGTTTTTCGAGAGAAGAGAGCTTCTGCCCCCTTTGTTATTAAATGGGATTCAAATAGTTTGAGCCACGCGTTCTAGTTCAATATTGGTTCCTCAGATTTATATAAGAAGGGCACAGACTGTTAAATGCTTCTACCCAATAATACGTGGAAGGAGTGAAGGGCATAATATGTACAGCTTGCAGAACATATTTCCAATCACCAGTAGTTGATATATTTGACCACAAGATGGTGCTGTACCTATTGTTGAAGATACCAGTCAAAAAACACTAAGTAAATTGGAAGGAAAAGATGAAAAATGTTGAATGTACACCGCCTCCCAGGCAAGAAAGGTGAGTGTTGTACAATCATTATGTCTCTGGCTCTCCACTTAAAACTAATTTCCGTAATCAGGATTTAGTTATCCGTATCGTTACGGGACATATCAGCGTGTCCCCCTTCCCATGTATAAACTGGGCCAGGGAACTCCTGTGACAGTACGGGTGTGTCAAATGTGGGGACTCCTGCTCCTGTAATGACGACTTTATATTTAAAAGACTTTTCCAGAGCCTCACTATACTATGACGGTAAAACAGTGGCATGACGCAAAATGATGCCAGCAATCTCCCTGCCCCAGGCAGAATGTGATATTTGGTGCGGTAGGGTCCTCCTGAGTCTCCCCTATCTCACAGATATTAATAGACCTTCGAGGCTTGGCCTGAATAGGATCCACCCACCCTGAAAGGTTAGGGAATCTGTGAAGGGATCCCCCACTCATGGACATCATTTACGGGTCAGCTGCGACCTCTGCCTTGCCCTTTGCGACCCATGGCACCCCCTTCGCGACCGCAGGCCTCAGAGGTGGCAAAATCAGTACCAGGAGCATAGGTGCTGCTCGTTCTTGCAGACATCAGTTGGCGCTCCATTTGAAGCTCCATTTTCCTTGTGTTCTGTCAGTGTTTTATTACACTAATAGTGAATAAAGATATTATTCACTGTTTGTGGAATAAAGAATGGAGTACAATTAGGTAGCATATGACCCTCACTGGCATCCCAGGCAAGTAAACATACTTTTAAATGTATGGTATGTGCATGCTCGCGGGTGAGAGTCTGGTTATGAAAGAGTGTGTAAAAAAAAGTATGTGTGTATAAGCAGGTATGTGAGTAAACGTCAAGGTCAAATGGCTTGTGATGTCACTTCCGCTACCCCAAGCATTTGGCGAATTGACATTCCTGTTCCACACCCACCCGCCATCACCACTGCAGGGGCTGCAGTTTGTGTTACGCCCCTCTAAAAAGAGATAGACTCTATAATGCCCTGAGAAGAATCTTTCCCATGGAAGAATGAGCTTGCTGTTCAGTTGATGGTGATAGCACATCAAAGTGTCATTTAAAATGGCGTCTTCAATCTGGCTTCAAAATGGCATCAAAGAAAATGGCTGACTTCTCTTTGTCCGGTGGGTTTAAGTAAGAAACGTTCCAAATTCTTCAGGGTCTTCGATTGGAGGGTTCATAGGGTGTTTTCTCTTTGACCAATGAATAGTGTCTTTCTCTTAGTACTCATTTATGCATAAGGTGTCCTTGGAGTTTTGGAACACAAGTAGCAACACAGTTTGCCAATTATTTCTGTATCAGAGTCTTTATTGTCTGCACCTGCAGAAGCTGACCTTGCTTCAAAGGGGATGTAACTTGCCTAGCACGAAACCTTGAGATAAGTGTATTAGTCATTCTACTGGAAAAATACAGCCTTAAAGTTTAAAATACGCTTTTGTTTATACAAGTCAAAACCACGCAGTTTAATTTGAGACCAGGCAACTAGGCCAAAGCTTCTGCTAAATTTAAGCTAAGCATATAACAGTTTTCAACAAGAATAAATTTGCAAATATGACGGATTACTACATTGTCGCTTCTTCATGATTAATATAAGCTTGTTTATAATAATGGCGAACTACTTTGTGGGCACATTTTCCCACATACATTATTTTTCTATGCTATAATTACATTTTCTTATACGATTTTGTTACATGATATATGAATGTTTGTTAGTCTTTCTTTTTCTGCTTCATCAATCCCTCCTCTGATGACTAATTATGTCATCACATCAAATCTTCCATCACAAATTTTATCTCATTAAATTTCTGTTTAGTAATTTGGCATTTCATTCGTTCCCTCTTCCTTTTTGTCCCCTCTGATTTTTCCCTGTATATTTCTACTATTTTATTTTGTTCTTTCTCTTCTCTTCTCCTTTTGCTTCTTGATTTCAATATTTAATAGCTTTCCATATTCCCCAAATACCTATTAAGCAAATTAATATTATTAATATTCCTTTTACTATTTTCAGTAATATTCTGTTCCAAATGTTGCTGAGCCAATTTCCCACGGAAGCAAATCCTTTTCCAACCTTTTCCCATACTCCTGGTTCTTTCAATTCTTTCAAATCTGCACTATCGTTAGTTAAAATTTGTAAGCATTTTCCTAATTTTCCCACTGTTGTCTGGTATGTATGAACAACAGTGACGTGCACTAAGCATTTTGCAAACGCCGCCATTCTTTGCTAAAAGAATGTCTAAAGCAAGCCGATTTTGAAGAGTCATAGCTCTTTCTGCAGCAAGTTCAGTATCCATCAGGATCATTGCTCCTGAGAATTTTGTCAGCATGTTATCCACAATGGTAGACAACTTTCGTATTTTGATTGAATTCAATATGACTCCTACTGAAGGAATCATCGCTCCAAATATATCTCCTACCACACCAGAAGCTGTCTCCCTTTTCTGAATACGATATAATTCAGACAGCTGTGAAAATGTCTTTAAGTCTTCTAGTTGATAAATCTTTGGAAATACTATTCCCAAATGACATCTCCCATACCATCCCTTTGGAAGACGATAATAGGCGTTGAGTCCACAAATATAGTATACTCCTGGAGTAGCTGGATCTAGGCCATTTAACATGAACGTCCATTTAGCCTGAAACAAAAACACATGTTTACATTCACTCGTCCCTACAAAGACTGTGTCATAATATGATTTAGGTCTATATATACAAAGCTTCCCTATATGTATTGCGTCTAAAGCTAGTCTCCCTTGTGTCTTTATTGCGGCAAAAGCATAGTTATCTACAGATGTCCCTTTCTGTAATTCTTTTTCTAATTTTTCCTTCACCATTTTCCTTCTATCTTCAGTGTGATCCAAAAAGCTTTTCTCTACTGGTGAAAGCAAGCATGTAAAGTTTTCTCTATGAGCTTGAGCTGCAGAAAAAGGTGATAGTGGTTCGAAGAAACCCCTAACTATTTTTATATAATAATCTCTTGCTACTTTACTCAAGCACTCTGTTATGGGGACATATGGAAACATGACATCATGATTGGAATAGAAGTATTGAAAATACTCCTGCCAAAAAATCTGGTTAGTAACAAACTACATGTTATTCCATATGTAAGAGGCATGCTATGATATGTCACTCCTTCTATTACTGAGGTAGGTATTTTTGTACACACATAACAATCCTTTGAATCCATTGTCTCAACATACTTCATTCAGCAAGCGATAGATGTTAGAAGAAAGTTCTTTCTTGTCGTGTAAATATTTCTCGTCTTGTTCAAGTTTCTGCAAAGGAGTTAATTCAGTAGTAGTTTTAAAGGTAGAAGCATCATTTGTGTCTCTTTCATTCCCTCCATGCATTCAAGAATTATTGCCATAATTATTAGTACACATGCAGTTATTAGACCTATACACATATATTTACAACATTTCATTTTATGTCCTTGTGTAGTATTGCCTGGCATGATCTATATAGAATCAGAAAGTTGAAGACACTTTATCAAATCAGATTTGCAGATATATATATGTAAAGCTGAACAAGGTCAAAGTACACACGGTTTTCTTTAGCAGCTTAGTCTCTTGTCGGTTTAGCAGCTTTGTCTCAAAATCGGTTTCAAAGTCAATCAAGTTATCAGTGTCTTATTCGGTTCAAAAGTCAATCAGGTTATCAATGTCTTATTCGGTAATGTTCATGAAATTTCACTTTTCAAGTACCAAAGTGTCGCTCTGCTTCTTCGTTTTCAAGACTGAGAGATAGAAATTTGTCTGACCAATCGTTAGTGGCTGTGTATGCCCACTCTGGACCAGAATATCTTCTGCTCGGTATTCTTTTCCTTTTCAATTTTGCATCTCTTTCGATTCTCTTTCGCTTATGTCTTTTTCTTTGGCTGTGTCTTTTCCTTCATTCAATGTCGTTATTACAATAGACACTTCTTTTCTTTTCTCCTTCAGCTTTGGCCCTTCATTTTTGTTTAATGTTTCTTTAGTCTTTGATTTCACTGGCGATATGCTTTGTCTCCATTTCGCGCTGTTTTCACCTGATGGACCTGCAACCGGTTCTTGAAGAATTTGAACAATTTCACTCTGCTCTGTCTTGCCTCCTTCCCCTAGGAGGTCAATCAGGTTTTTATCCTTCTTTTCCTGTATCGTCTGCTTCTAAGAAAGCCCTCCTCTTATCAGGCTCTCCTGCGTCTTCACCTGTGATAGGATCTTTGTCACTTCCAGGATCTTTGTCACCTCCTGAGGCTTCTTCTCTGCTGTCCTCAAAAGGATCGACTGCTTCTTCCTCAGAGAATATTTCTTCTGTCTCTATTTCTTCTTGTTCGCTTTCAGGCTCCTTTCGTTCTGTCTCAGTGCCTGCTACTTTCCTGTCAGTTGTAGGTACTTTAAGTGCTTCAATTTCCTCTTCTGTGGGACACGTCACCCTTTTTGTGTGACTGGCGTGAATCCAGTTGGGAACCCTCGCACACTTCACAGCAGTGGTAGTTGTCAGAATCACTTGAAAAGGTCCTTTCCAACAGGGTTCCAAACACGATTTCCTCACGTGCTTCTTTATCACCACCCAGTCACCTGCCTTCAGGGCGTGTCCTGGACCTTGGATCGGTGGCAAGGTGGTTGACTCCACCTGGTGAGAAAAAGAGCGGACCACATCAGCCAGACCTTTGCAGTAGTCCAATACCATGTCATCTGTAATATATACAAGAGCATTTGCAGGAACTGCTGGAAGTCTCATGGCTCTGCCCATGAGGATTTCATGCGGTGATAGTCCAGTTTTTCTATCAGGTGTGTTTCTCATTGACATTAACACCAAGGGCTACGCGTCAGGCCATTTCAAATTTGTGGATGCGCATATTTTCGCCATTCTTGATTTTAGCATGCCATTCATTTGTTCCACTAGTCCTGATGCTTCAGGGCGATAGCTACAGTGCAATTTCTGCTCAATGTTTAATGCTGCACATAGTAGTTTGATTACTTCGTTATTGAAGTGACTTCCCTATCTGATTCTAAAGAGATCGGGAATCCGAAATGTGGTATTAGTTCTCTCAAAAGTAGTTTTGCAACTGTGAGACTGTCATTTCTGCGTGAAGGGTATGCTTCAATCCAGTGACTAAAAATACACACAATCACCAACACATATTTCAAGCCTCCATGCATAGGCATCTCAATGAAATCCATTTGCATCCTGCTGAATGGCCCACCTGCTCTTCCAATGTGGCTCAAATTTACTACTGTTCCCTTCCCTGCGTTCATTTGTTGGCAAATAACGCAACAATGGCAAACTGCTTCAGCAACTTGGCGGAATTTGGGATTAAACCAATCAATTTTGAATAATCTAATCATGGCATCCCTTCCAAGGTGGGCTTGTCCATGATATAATCTGGCTAATTGGGATAAGAGACTGTCTGGCAAAACTAATCTCCCTTCACTTGAAACCGGCAAATCATCTGGCTCCTTACGCATTGTAATTTACTGCATGAGAGTTTTTCATCCTTACTGACATTATTTTGTAGGAATTTCAGTTCTTCGATTGTGTCTACAACTTTTAGAGCAAAGGCTTTACTTGGTTCAAGTTCTGGCTCATTTATCAAGTTCCATTCGTCTCTGAGCTATATACAGTTCAATGCGCAAAAAAACCTTGCGACTTGATCTGCATATCCGTTTCCCAAAGAAACAAAGTCTTGTGATTTCGAGTGTGCACTGCATTTTACCACTGCTACTTCTCCTGGTAACTGAATAGCATGTAACAATTCTCTTATTCTTTCACCATTTTTCACTGGTGATCCTGAAGAGGTCATAAAGCCTCTTTGTGACCACAATTGTCCAAAATCATGCACTATTCCAAATCCGTACTGACTGTCAGTGTAAATGGTGACTTTCATTAATGCAGAAAGTTGGCAAGCTCTAGTAAGGGCTACTAGTTCCCTGCTTGTGCAGAGTAAACTCCTTGAAGCCAAGATGCTTCTAGAACACCAGTTATTGTACATACAGCATATCCTGCTTTCAATATTCCTAGTGCATCTCTTAATCATGAACCATCAACAAAAATAATTTGACCATTTTCTTCCAATCGAGTATCTTTGATATCAGGTCTTGGTTTTGTACAAAATTCAGTCACCTGAAGACAGTCGTGCTCGATGTCTTCGGCGTTCTCAATTTCAACATTTTCACTGGGAAACAAAGTTGCTGGATTCAACGTAATGCACCTTTCCAGCTGCACTTTGGGTGATCCCAAAATTACTGTCTCGTACCTTGTAAGCCTAGCACCAGTCATGTGCTGTGTTCGGGAACGTGTCAAAAGTATTTCGACTGAGTGAGGGACCATAACTGTTAAAGGATGTCCCATCACTATTCTTTCACTCTGATTTAGGCTTATACCAACTGCTGCTACAGCACGCAAGCATCCTGGTAAGGCTGCTGCTACTGGATCCAAAGTAGCTGAAAAATATGCTACTGGCCTGTTTACGCCACCATGGGCTTGAGTCTATACAGACAAGGAACTTGCATCACGTTCATGACAAAACAATGTAAAAGGCTTTGTGTAATCAGGCATACCTAAAGCTGGAGCTCTGCACATGCATTCCTTTAATTCAATAAAGGCATCCATTTCATCTCTTTTCAACACTATTTCATCCTGTGCATCTTTCTGGGTCAGTTTCAGTAAAGGTTTGGCTAGAGTGAGAAATTGGGAATCCATTGGCGACAATAGCTCACCATTCCCAAAAACGTTCTCACCTCTTTTCTCGTTTTGGGTGGACTCATTTGAAGTACACTCGTTATTCTTTCTTTCATTATTCTTCTCGACCCTTTTTCTATTTGGTGACCCAAATATTTCACTTTCTTCTGGCAGAACTGCAATTTTGAAGGAGACACTTTGTGTCCATTCCTTCCCAAATGGTTCAGTAGGGCTATAGTGTCAACTGTACAGTCATTTTCTGTCTTGGATGCGATCAGTAAATCGTCAATATACTGTACTAAGGTTGATTCAAAAGGTAATTCCAATGATTCCAAATCTTTCTTTAGAATCTGATTGAAAATTGATGGTGACTCCGAAAACCCTTGAGAAATTCGACACCAAATGTAGACTCTGTCCAGAAATTTAAAACAAAAGAGAAATTGGCTGTCCTCATGAAGAGGCACAGAAAAGAATGCTTGTGATAAGTCGATGACTGAGAACCACTCTGCATCACAGGGAATTTGAAACATTATTACAGCTGGATTTGGTACTACGGGACAACATTTGACTATTATGTCATTTATTTTTCTCAAATCTTGAACAATTCGGACCTTTCCACTTGGTTTTATTAGTCCCATGATTGGTGAATTACATAGACTACTTAGTACTTCTTTCAGTACTCCCTGTTTCACAAATTTGTCAATGAGTTGGGCGACTTTCATGAGAGTGTCTTATGACATATGGTATTGCGGAGTCTGAGGAAAATTGACATTAGGTTTTACAGTCACTTTCACTGGTTCTGCTCCTTTGACTAATCCTACTTCTTTCCCTGTCATATCCCACACTTCCTTTTCAACTGTTTCTTGTAACTCAGCTGGAATATCTGCTTCAGTGAGCTTTGGATAAAGAGTAATCAGGGGGTACTCTTCATCAACAGTTTCCGTTTCGTCCTCTCCTAAACTGTCCTCTTCTTCCTCATCACTGTTTGTCTGAATTTTGATTCCATTTTTTAGCACATAATCGAGCATCCCAATTTGTACAATAAACCTCTCCCTAATACGGATATCGGACTTGAGTCACACACCACAAATTTATGTGACCCTTGAAAGTTACCATTTCTGACCTGCACTGGATCTGTGATTGGGTTTGTCAGATAGCTGTTTGCTACTCCCACTACTTGAACTGTTCTCCCTGAAAGCGGCAAATTTGGTACTTCGATGCTTCTGACTGTAGAGCGTGTAGCTCCTATGTCAACCAAAAATGAAACGCTGTGACCCATAACTTTTCCTTCCACATATGGTTCCTTTTGATCAACTTCCAAAGATGCTGCAAGCATACAATTTCCCTCCTCACCTGAACCTTCACTCTCCCATACATTGTTTATTCCATTCTCACTGTGTAACGGGAATTGGTGTGCTGTGTCACTTTGATTCATTCCTTGACCTGTGACCTGTTGAGGAAGCATTACTTGTTGCTGATTCATTGGCGCTAAGGGTACTTGCATTTGCTGATTAGGTACCATAGGAAACTGCTGTTGCATTGGCTGCAACTGTGCCATTTGTACACGGGGCATTTACACCTGCTGTTGTTGTATAGGTTGTAGACCCTGCATCTGATTTACATTATTTTGGAAATTTTGGATTTGGACCTCTCAATTTCGGTCCTCTCATATTCTGAAATGTATTGACATCATTGTTTTGCTGACCTACACCTTCCTGTACCAACATTGGGCACTCCCGTTTCCAATGCCCGATGATTCTGCACGTGTGATATGGCATCACCTTCTTCATTGCCTGTATACCATTTGGAATCACAACAGTATTTAAATCAGGACCATTATTCACAAAACCTCCTCGCCTCTGCCTCTCATCTGTGGCTGAAACATAGCATTTCCCTGCTGTTGCTGCTGCGGCAACTGTTGTTGGAAACCTTGCAAACCTTGTAAACCTGTCTGGGCTGCTTTAATCTGCATCACCATCACTTTCTCTTTCAACCTTTTCTGCTTTGTCTCAATCTCATCACTGCAGTATTTTGCATAGTTCAACACTTCATCGATCGATTTTGACTGCCAACAAATCAAATGCATTTTAATCATCTGGCTAATTTCAGGTCTCATTCCTTCCACAAATCTGAATACAAAATGGAGCATGTCTTTTGCCTCAATCGTTTCCATGCCACTGTAATTTTTAAATGCTTTCAACAATCTCTCATAGTATGCATGTATTGACTCTTTAACTTCTTGTGCTGTTCTGTCAATCCTCTGCCAATCTACATTTTTCGACGCAACTTTTGTTTTCAAATGCTCAATCACCTTATGATATAAACTCATTACCGTAGGCGATGGTGCACCTGTGTCCCTATCTCTTTCTGGTTCACTTGTTGGCCAACCTACAGCCCTTTTACAATCTTCCCACAAATCTGCCGGAACTACAATTTCGAATAAAGTATTCAGGTCTTCCCAAAGACATTTTGCGAGTTTCACGAATCTATCTGTCTGTTGATACCATTCGATCGGTTTCTCTCTTAACTTAGGGAAATCATCCGTAAAGGATTGAATGTCACACCTGTGCCATGGTACATGGATAAGTTTTACCCCTGCTGTTTCTCTCATTGGTAACATGGTTATCAAATCATCATTCTGTTGTACTTTATCATTCCGATCTGGGGTACTTTCTTTCTTCTTATCCATTTTCTTGACCCACCCACCACTTGTCTAAACATCTCCAAACCTGCACACTTTGCAGTATCTCTTTAAGGTGTGTTTTCATTCCTGCAGATCTCATGTGTTCAAAATCTTTTGTCTCAAAGTCTAACCTGTAACTTCTGCTCAAGTGCTTTGTTTTAGTTATGTCTATTTTGTATCTGTCTACAATTTCTTGTAACTTCTTATGTATGCTGCTCACTTCCTGTGTATGATTGTAACCTGTTCAGACCCATCATTCCCTCTACTAGTTCATCTGCTTCCATGCCCAACCTTATTCTATTCAAATATTCTTCTCCTTTCCCGCTGGGTGTACTCTGTGGGGAGTTCAGGTTGTTCAATCATTGTGTTAACTGTTGTGCGTTTAGTCCCATTAATGTGGCATTTACGTCTACTGATGGTTTCTGTAACATTTCTGTTTGTGAAGTCAGCTGTACTATTAGTGGTGGACTTGACGGAGCACAAATTGGAATTGGGCTAAATTCCAACAAAGACCCAGATCTGTTTGACAGTGTTCCTATAGGAGTCGTTTCTTGGGTATTTTCTATGTATCTTCTTCCTGTCTCATTCTGCGTCATTACACCTTGATCGCATACATTTGGCTTTGCCTGTATATATATTGGTACTGGCGGACCTACAGTGATGGGCAAAGATATTGCGTCCGGATTCTGTCTATTACCCAAATTCTGTGGCATGTTAATTCCCACATTATGGTTCATCATTGTTGACATGTCTCACTGGTTTTCTGCTGTTTGAATGTATTTTGGCACTTCTTGCATCTGCTTTTGAGGCATCAAAATTTGTGTTGATTCGGTTTGAATCAATGTTGGTCTTTGGTAATTCTGTCCTCCCTGCACCATTACATTTGAGGTCATTTCCAAATTACGCTCATCATAATAGCGTCTCTGGACCTGCGGCTGATAATCATTAACATGTTTCAGTTTAGTCATGTCAGGATATATTCTCTGAACTTGTGGTATTTCTGGTGTAAAGGGCATAACGGGACTACTTTGCCTCTGCAATGTTCTCACATTCGGGGTTACAGTAACCTGTACTGGTTCTGGAGGGGCAGTACTAGTGCTTGGGCCATTTTCGCTTTCCACAAATGGTGGTGGACGATCATTTAGCAATTGCAGAATGAACTCCTCATCATCTGATTCGTCTGACCTTTTCGGGTTACCCTTGTTTTCTCTATCTCTGGATTGACTCCTGTTTGTTTTATGAGTAGCTTTCCTTCCTTCCGTCTCTGCTTTGTCAGTAATTGCTGGAAACAATTTAATTCCCTGCAATATATCTGATCTCCAAACTTTTTGGGTGCTATCCCATTTAGCATCCGCTAGTGTCTTTTCTACTTTTCTCACTCTTGACTCAAATTTCTTTTGTAATTGGCTTCTAGCCATTTGTTCCCAAATTGCTAATGCTTCAAACTGTGCTGGTCTTGGAGGTACTTTCATGTCGTATAGTGCAAACCTCAAATTCTCCAAGACTCTTAGGTTAAATGTCCCATGGATGGGAAACGCTACACTTCCATGTGTTTCTGTTAATTTACACCATTGCTTCAACCAAAGGCATGGTGCAACACCCTTTTCTTCAATCACGATGTAAGCTGGTGTACCCTCGGGCGGTGTTTCTTCTCCTACATTTGCTTTAATATATACATCTCCCCTCAAGGCACTCTTAAGTGCTTTGAAAAATTTCATTTTTCCGTCTTTTATTTTCTCAAAATGTAATCAATAAGTGACTTTAATTAACGGAATACTCTTCGCTTGCCTTTCCCCACCAATTGCGCTTCACGGACTGCGTCCAATCCGTGCGCGACCCTTCTCACCAACCAACCTATCCCAGCGCGGCTCCTAGTGACGTCACACTCACACACTGCGGCTGACAAAGTCTTGCGGCTTGTCCTCCTTCAATCAACTTCACTCAAAACTAATTTCTGCTAATATCGTGAGCACTAACCAAAAAGAAGAAAACAAATCTGTCGGTTTACTACAGGAAGGTAATACAATCGCTTCAGAAACCTTAGGGATTTTTCACTAGTCTCAGCAGTTATTCCATCTTTCTCGGTTTCCCACTTTCGCAAGCAAAATTTGACCTGCAAACTTTACTCTCAACTGATCAATGAACTATTCTAGTGCACCTTAGAATTCGTCAAATCTCAAAGTCTAAATTTTCTTTCATTCCTCAATATTCATACTGACTCGTTGACCACGCCCGATCAACCTACTTAAACCAAACAAATTACAACATCAATCAAGTGTCTCATACACTTTTCAACATACTCCGGAGTCTCTTGACCTCGCAGGGCCCGTCTCAACATCAACAACCACGTGGACAATTTTTCCTGCACAAAGCGCTACATTCATATGAAGCTCGACAACTTCCCTACTCTCACACTTTGGAGTATCACTCCTCTAAAATTTTGATTGGAGTTCGTAACCCCCTAAAATCCTCGCAAACTTCACAATTCCTCTGCGGCATTAGCTGTGCAAGCGCGAAACCCTAACTTCACTCATACTGTCACTAGAAATGCTGAAACATTCTCACACCTCCATTTCCTCCATTCGCAAGCTGTAGGAAAGTACCATCTTGCCTGGCATGTTACCCCCATTTTTCACTGTATATATGTTGTTTTAGTCGTATGTGTCACTGGGACCCTGGTAACCCAGGGCCCCAGTGCTCATAAGTGTGCCTGAATGTGTTACCTGTGTAGTGACTAACTGTCTCACTGAGGCTCTGCTAATCAGAACCTCAGTGGTTATGCTCTCTCATTTCTTTCTAAATTGTCACTGACAGGCTAGTCTATGATCATGGAATTGCCCCCTCTATGCCATCCTGGCATTGTTGGTACAATTCCATGATCCCAGTGGTCTGTAGCACAGACCCTGGTACTGCCAGACTGCCCTTCCTGGGGTTTCTCTGCAGCTGCTGCTGCTGCCAACCCCTCAGACAGGCAGCTGCCCTCCTGGGGTCCAGCCAGGCCTGGCCCAGGATGGCAGAACAAAGAACTTCCTCTGAGAGAGGGTGTGACACCCTCTCCCTTTGGAAAATGGTGTGAAGGCAGGGGAGGAGTAGCCTCCCCCAGCCTCTGGAAATGCTTTGTTGGGCACAGATGTGCCCAATTCTGCATAATCCAGTCTACACCGGTTCAGGGACCCCTTAGCCCCTGCTCTGGCGCGAAACTGGACAAAGGAAAGGGGAGTGACCACTCCCCTGACCTGCACCTCCCCTGGGAGGTGTCCAGAGCTCCTCCAGTGTGCTCCAGACCTCTGCCATCTTGGAAACAGAGGTGCTGCTGGCACACTGGACTGCTCTGAGTGGCCAGTGCCACCAGGTGACGTCAGAGACTCCTTGTGATAGGCTCCTTCAGGTGTTAGTAGCCTTTCCTCTCTCCTAGGTAGCCAAACCCTCTTTTCTGGCTATTTAGGGTCTCTGTCTCTGGGGAAACTTTAGATAACGAATGCATGAGCTCAGCCGAGTTCCTCTGCATCTCCCTCTTCACCTTCTGATAAGGAATCGACCGCTGACCGCGCTGGAAGCCTGCAACCCTGCAACATAGTAGCAAAGACGACTACTGCAACTCTGTAACGCTGATCCTGCCGCCTTCTCGACTGTTTTCCTGCTTGTGCATGCTGTGGGGGTAGTCTGCCTCCTCTCTGCACCAGAAGCTCCGAAGAAATCTCCCGTGGGTCGACGGAATCTTCCCCCTGCAACCGCAGGCACCAAAAAGCTGCATTACCGGTCCCTTGGGTCTCCTCTCAGCACGACGAGCGAGGTCCCTCGAATCCAGCGACACCATCCAAGTGACCCCAACAGTCCAGTGACTCTTCAGCCCAAGTTTGGTGGAGGTAAGTCCTTGCCTCACCTCGCTGGGCTGCATTGCTGGGAACCGCGACTTTGCAAGCTACTCCGGCCCCTGTGCACTTCCGGCAGAAATCCTTCATGCACAGCCAAGCCTGGGTCCACGGCACTCTAACCTGTATTGCACGACTTTCTAAGTTGGTCTCCGGCGACGTGGGACTCCTTTGTGCAACTTCGGCGAGCACCGTTTCACGCATCCTCGTAGTGCCTGTTTCTGGCACTTCTCCGGGTGCTACCTGCTTCAGTGAGGGCTCTTTTCTTGCTCGACGTCCCCTCTCTCTGCAGGTCCAATTTGCGACCTCCTGGTCCCTCCTGGGCCCCAGCAGCGTCCAAAAACGCCAAACGCACGATTTGCGTGTAGCAAGGCTTGTTGGCGTCCATCCGGCGGGAAAACACTTCTGCACGACTCTCCAAGGCGTGGGGAATCCATCCTCCAAAGGGGAAGTCTCTAGCCCTTGTCGTTCCTGCAGTATTCACAGTTCTTCAGCCTAGTAAGAGCTTCTTTGCACCAACCGCTGGCATTTCTTGGGCATCTGCCCATCTCCGAGCTGCTTGTGACTTTTGGACTTGGTCCCCTTGTTCCACAGGTACCCTCAGTCAGGAATCCATTGTTGTTGCATTGCTGATTTGTGTTTCCCTTGCATTTTCCCTCTAACACGACTATTTTGTCCTTAGGGGAACTTTGGTGCACTTTGCACTCACTTTTCAGGGTCTTGGGGAGGGTTATTTTTCTAACTCTCACTATTTTCTAATAGTCCCAGCGACCCTCTACAAGGTCACATAGGTTTGGGGTCCATTCGTGGTTCGCATTCCACTTTTGGAGTATATGGTTTGTGTTGCCCCTATCCCTATGTTTCCTCATTGCATCCTATTGTAACTATACATTGTTTGCACTGTTTTCTAAGACTATACTGCATATTTTTGCTATTGTGTATATATATCTTGTGTATATTTCCTATCCTCTCACTGAGGGTACACTCTAAGATACTTTGGCATATTGTCATAAAAATAAAGTACCTTTATTTTTAGTATAACTGTGTATTGTGTTTTCTTATGATATTGTGCATATGACACTAAGTGGTACTGTAGTAGCTTCACACGTCTCCTAGTTCAGCCTAAGCTGCTCTGCTAAGCTACCATTATCTATCAGCCTAAGCTGCTAGACACCCTATACACTAATAAGGGATAACTGGGCCTGGTGCAAGGTGCAAGTACCCCTTGGTACTCACTACAAGCCAGTCCAGCCTCCTACATTGGTTGTGCAGCGGTGGGATAAGTGCTTGAGACTACTTACCACTCTTGTCATTGTACTTTTCATAAGAGAAAAATATACAAAACAAGGTCAGTGTATATACACATAGCCAAAAAGTTTTGCATTTCCTCTTTTCACTCTTTTCTAAGTGCTGAAAAGTACTTCTAAACTTTCAAAAAGTTCTTAAAAGTTTAAAAAGTTTTTTTCTGTCTTTCCAAAAAGTTCTGAAAACTTTTTTCTCTTTTCCTATCACTTTAACTCTCTCTAAAAATGTCTGGCACAGGCCAAAAAGTTGAACTGTCCAAACTTGCATATGATCACCTATAAGGCCATAAGTGCCCAATCTGTAGAAAAAGTAGCTAATGGTTCTCAATCTGATCCAGGGACTCCCCCAGGAAAAGGTTCAGGAAAGAAACTTCTCAGCCTGCCCATTACTAGACAGTCTAGCATAGTTGGTACAGAGGTTGAATCACACCATACTAATGGTGTGCTCTCACATTATACTGATAGCCAAGCTGTTAGGGTGCCCTCTGTAAGGGACAGGTCTCCATCTGTTCATTCCCATCATACCTCTGTATCTAGAAATGTCCCTCCCACCCACCCTGATGACAGATTGTTAGAAAGGGAGCTCAATAGATTGAGAGTGGAGCAAACCAGACTGAAGCTCAAGAAGCAACAGCTGGATTTGGATAGACAGTCTTTAGAAATAGAGAGGGAAAGACAGAAGATGGGTTTAGATACCCATGGTGGCAGCAGCAGTATTCCCCATAGTCATCCTGCAAAAGAGCATGATTCCAGGAATCTGCACAAGATAGTTCCCCCTTATAAGGAGGGGGATGACATTAACAAGTGGTTTGCTGCACTTGAGAGGGCCTGTGCTGTACAGGATGTCCCTCAAAAGCAGTGGGCTGCTATCCTATGGCTATCATTTACTGGAAAAGGTAGGGATAGGCTCCTTACTGTAAAATAAAATGATGCTAACAATTTCCAAGTTCTTAAGAATGCACTCCTGGATGGTTATGGCTTAACCACTGAACAGTACAGGATAAAGTTCAGAGATACCAAAAAGGAGTCTTCACAAGACTGGGTTGATTTCAATGACCAGGCAGTGAAGGCCTTGGAGGGGTGGTTACATGGCAGTAAAGTTACTGATTATGACAGCCTGTATAACTTGATCCTGAGAGAGCATATTCTTAATAATTGTGTGTCTGATTTGTTGCACCAGTACTTGGTGGACTCTGATCTGACCTCTCCCCAAGAATTGGGAAAGAAGGCAGACAAATGGGTCAGAACAAGAGTGAACAGAAAAGTTCATACAGGGGGTGACAAAGATGGCAACAAAAAGAAGGATGGTAAGTCTTCTGATAAGGGTGGGGACAAATCTAAAAATGAGTCTTCATCAGGCCCACAAAAACACTCTGGTGGGGGTGGTGGGTCCAAATCCTCCTTTAATCAGAACAAGGAAAAGAAACCATGGTGCTATTTATGTAAAATAAAAGGCCATTGGACAACAGATCCCAGTTGTCCAAAGAAAGGCACCACAGCTCCTACCACTACAACCCCTACTGCTACACCTAGTGTCCCTACTAATAGCAGTGGTGGTGGGAGCAAACCTACTAATAGCCAATCCAAGGGAGTAGCTGGGCTCACTTTTGGTAATTTAGTTGGGGTTGGTCTGATTAGGGAGACCACAGAGGCTACTTTAGTCTCTGAAGGGGCTATTGACTTAGCCACTTTGGTTGCTTGCCCCCATAACTTGGAGAAGTACAAGCAACTAACCCTAATAAATGGTGTTGAGGTCCAGGCCTACAGGGACACAGGTGCCAGTGTCACAATGGTGATTGAGAAACTGGTGCACCCTGAACAACACATACTTGGACACCAGTACCAAGTAACCGATGCTCACAACATAACACAAAGCCACCCCATGGCTGTTGTAAATCTCAACTGGGGGGGGGTATCTGGTCCAAAGAAAGTTGTGGTAGCTTCAGATTTACCTGTAGACTGTCTATTAGGGAATGATTTGGAGACATCAGCTTGGTCAGATGTGGAGTTGGAGGCCCATGCAGCAATGCTGGGCATCCCAGGGCATATTTTTGCTTTGACAAGGGCTCAGGCCAAAAAGCAAAAAGGACAGGGAAGCTTGGATCCTGGAACAATGGACCAAGTGCTCCCTAAAGCTAGGGCTAGTAGAAGCAAACCACTTCCTACTATCCCTCCCTCTACAGTGGATTCTACTTCTGAGGAAAATGAATTCCCTCCCTGTGCAGAACCTACACCAGAGGAGCTGGAAGCAGACACTGCTGAGCTTTTGGGTGAAGGGGGGCCTGCCAGAGAGGAGCTGAGTGTGGCACAGCAAACCTGTCCCACATTAGAGGGTCTCAGACAGCAAGCTGTCAAACAGGCTAATGGGGATGTCAGTGACTCTCACAGAGTTTAATGGGAGGACAACCTCTTGTACACTGAGCATAGGGATCCTAAACCTGGAGCTGCCAGGAGATTAGTGATTCCTCAGGAGTACAGAAAGTTCCTCCTAACACTGGCACATGACATTCCCTTAGCTGGGCACCTGGGTCAAATGAAAACTTGGGACAGATTGGTACCATTGTTTCATTGGCCTAGGATGTCTGAGGACACAAAAGAATTTTGTAAGTCCTGTGAAACCTGTCAAGCCAGTGGCAAGACAGGTGGCACTCCAAAGGCACCCCTTATCCCACTGCCTGTGGTTGGGGTTCCCTTTGAAAGGGTAGGGGTTGACATAGTTGGCCCTCTTGACCCTCCTACTGCTTCAGGCAATAGGTTTATCTTGGTGGTAGTGGACCATGCCACAAGATATCCTGAAGCTATTCCTTTAAGGACCACTACAGCTCCTGCAGTGGCAAAGGCCCTCCTGGGAATATTTTCCAGGGTGGGCTTCCCAAAGGAAGTAGTATCAGACAGAGGAAGCAATTTCATGTCTGCATACTTAAAGGCCATGTGGAAGGAGTGTGGTGTAACTTACAAGTTCACAACACCCTATCATCCACAAACAAATGGACTGGTGGAGAGATTTAATAAAACTCTCAAAGGCATGATTATGGGACTCCCTGAAAAACTCCGCAGGAGATGGGATATCCTTCTACCATGCCTCCTTTTTGCCTACAGGGAGGTACCCCAGAAAGGAGTGGGCTTCAGCCCCTTTGAACTTCTTTTTGGACACCCTGTTAGGGGTCCACTCACACTTGTAAAGGAGGGTTGGGAACAACCTTTAAAAGCTCCTAAGCAGGATATTGTGGATTATGTACTTGGCCTCAGATCAAGGATGGCTGAGTACATGAAAAAGGCCAGTAAAAACCTTCAGGCCAGCCAAGAGCTCCAGAAGCAATGGCATGATCAGAAGGCTGTTTTGGTTCAGTACCAACCAGGGCAGAAAGTGTGGGTCTTGGAGCCTGTGGCCCCAAGAGCACTCCAAGATAAATGGAGTGGACCCCACACAATTGTTGAAAAGAAGGGTGAAGTCACCTACTTGGTTGACTTAGGCACTGCCAGGAGTCCCCTTAGGGTGCTCCATGTCAACCGCCTGAAACCCTACTATGACAGGGCTGATCTCACCCTGCTCATGGCAACAGATGAGGGACAGGAAGAAGACAGTGATCCTCTACCTGATCTCTTCTCTTCCACAGAACAAGATGCTCTTGTGGAAGGTGTAGTTTTGGCTGATTGTCTTACTGCTGAGCAGAAAGATAATTGCATAAATCTCCTAGGACAATTTTCAGAACTCTTCTCTACTGTGCCAGGCACCACTTCTTGGTGTGAGCACACTATAGATACTGGAGACAGTTTACCTGTCAAAAGTAAGATCTATAGGCAGCCTGACCATGTCAGGGACTGCATAAAGCAAGAAGTGCAGAAAATGTTGGAACTAGGAGTGGTTGAGCACTCTGACAGTCCATGGGCATCTCCTGTGGTACTGGCACCAAAACCCAATTCTAAAGATGGAAAGAAGGAAATGAGGTTTTGTGTAGACTATAGAGGTCTCAACTTGGTAACCAAAACAGATGCTCACCCTATACCCAGGGCAGATGAGCTTATAGATACACTGGCATCTGCCAAGTATCTAAGCACTTTTGATTTGACTGCAGGGTATTGGCAGATCAAATTGTCAGAAGATGCTAAACCTAAGACTGCATTTTCTACCATTGGAGGACATTACCAGTTTACTGTAATGCCTTTTGGTTTGAAAAATGCACCTGCCACTTTTCAGAGGTTGGTGAACACAGTCCTGCAAGGGCTGGAAGCTTTCAGTGCAGCATATTTGGACGATATAGCTGTCTTTAGCTCCAGCTGGGATGATCACCTGGTCCACCTATGGAAAGTTTTGGAGGCTCTGCAAAAGGCAAGCCTCACTATCAAGGCTTCAAAGTGCCAGATAGGGCAGGGTAAGGTGGTTTATCTGGGACACCTTGTTGGTGGGGAACAGATTGCACGACTTCAGGGGAAAATCCAAACTATTATTGATTGGGTTCCCCCTACCACTCAGACTCAGGTGAGAGCCTTCCTAGGCCTCACTGGGTATTACAGGAGGTTCATTAAGAACTATGGCTCCATTGCAGCCCCTCTTAATGACCTCACATCCAAGAAAATGCCTAAAAAGGTATTATGGACAGCAAACTGTCAGAAAGCTTTTGAGGAGCTGAAGCAGGCCATGTGCTCTGCACCTGTCCTGAAAAGCCCTTGTTACTCTAAAAAATTCTATGTCCAGACTGATGCATCTGAATTAGGAGTAGGGGCAGTCCTATCACAACTTAATTCTGAGGGCCAGGATCAACCTGTTGCTTTTATTAGTAGAAGGTTGACCCCTAGAGAAAAGCGTTGGTCTGCCATTGAGAGGGAGGCCTTTGCTGTGGTCTGGGCTCTGAAGAAGTTGAGGCCATACCTGTTTGGCACTCACTTCATTGTCCAGACAGACCACAAACCTCTACTTTGGCTAAAACAAATGAAAGGTGAAAATCCTAAATTGTTGAGGTGGTCCATATCCCTACAGGGAATGGACTATACAGTGGAACATAGACCTGGGAGTAGCCACTCCAATGCAGATGGACTCTCCAGATATTTCCACTTAGACAATGAAGACTCATCAGGTAATGGCTAGTCTTATTGTCCTTCGTTTGGGGGGGGGTTGTGTAGGAAAGTACCATCTTGCCTGGCATGTTACCCCCATTTTTCACTGTATATATGTTGTTTTAGTTGTATGTGTCACTGGGACCCTGGTAACCCAGGGCCCCAGTGCTCATAAGTGTGCCTGAATGTGTTACCTGTGTAGTGACTAACTGTCTCACTGAGGCTCTGCTAATCAGAACCTCAGTGGTTATGCTCTCTCATTTCTTTCTAAATTGTCACTGACAGGCTAGTGACCATGTTTACCAATTTACATTGGCTTACTGGAACACCCTTATAATTCCCTAGTATATGGTACTGAGGTACCCAGGGTATTGGGGTTCCAGGAGATCCCTATGGGCTGCAGCATTTCTTTTGCCACCCATAGGGAGCTCTGACAATTCTTACACAGGCCTGCCACTGCAGCCTGAGTGAAATAACGTCCACATTATTTCACAGCCATTTTACACTGCACTTAAGTAACTTATAAGTCACCTATATGTCTAACCTTTACCTGGTAAAGGTTAGGTGCAAAGTTACTTAGTGTGAGGGCACCCTGGCACTAGCCAAGGTGCCCCCACATTGTTCAGAGCCAATTCACTGAACTTTGTGAGTGCGGGGACACCATTACACGCGTGCACTACATATAGGTCACTACCTATATGTAGCTTCACCATGGTAACTCCGAATATGGCCATGTAACATGTCTATGATCATGGAATTGCCCCCTCTATGCCATCCTGGCATTGTTGGTACAATTCCATGATCCCAGTGGTCTGTAGCACAGACCCTGGTACTGCCAGACTGCCCTTCCTGGGGTTTCTCTGCAGCTGCTGCTGCTGCCAACCCCTCAGACAGGCAGCTGCCCTCCTGGGGTCCAGCCAGGCCTGGCCCAGGATGGCAGAACAAAGAACTTCCTCTGAGAGAGGGTGTGACACCCTCTCCCTTTGGAAAATGGTGTGAAGGCAGGGGAGGAGTAGCCTCCCCCAGCCTCTGGAAATGCTTTGTTGGGCACAGATGTGCCCAATTCTGCATAAGCCAGTCTACACCGGTTCAGGGACCCCTTAGCCCCTGCTCTGGCACGAAACTGGACAAAGGAAAGGGGAGTGACCACTCCCCTGACCTGCACCTCCCCTGGGAGGTGTCCAGAGCTCCTCCAGTGTGCTCCAGACCTCTGCCATCTTGGAAACAGAGGTGCTGCTGGCACACTGGACTGCTCTGAGTGGCCAGTGCCACCAGGTGACGTCAGAGACTCCTTGTGATAGGCTCCTTCAGGTGTTAGTAGCCTTTCCTCTCTCCTAGGTAGCCAAACCCTCTTTTCTGGCTATTTAGGGTCTCTGTCTCTGGGGAAACTTTAGATAACGAATGCATGAGCTCAGCCGAGTTCCTCTGCATCTCCCTCTTCACCTTCTGATAAGGAATCGACCGCTGACCGCGCTGGAAGCCTGCAACCCTGCAACATAGTAGCAAAGATGACTACTGCAACTCTGTAACGCTGATCCTGCCGCCTTCTCAACTGTTTTCCTGCTTGTGCATGCTGTGGGGGTAGTCTGCCTCCTCTCTGCACCAGAAGCTCCGAAGAAATCTCCCGTGGGTCGACGGAATCTTCCCCCTGCAACCGCAGGCACCAAAAAGCTGCATTACCGGTCCCTTGAGTCTCCTCTCAGCACGACGAGCGAGGTCCCTCGAATCCAGCGACACCGTCCAAGTGACCCCCACAGTCCAGTGACTCTTCAGCCCAAGTTTGGTGGAGGTAAGTCCTTGCCTCACCTCGCTGGGCTGCATTGCTGGGAACCGCGACTTTGCAAGCTACTCCGGCCCCTGTGCACTTCCGGCGGAAATCCTTCGTGCACAGCCAAGCCTGGGTCCACGGCACTCTAACCTGCATTGCACGACTTTCTAAGTTGGTCTCCGGCGACGTGGAACTCCTTTGTGCAACTTCGGCGAGCACCGTTTCACGCATCCTCGTAGTGCCTGTTTCTGGCACTTCTCCGGGAGCTACCTGCTTCAGTGAGGGCTCTTTGTCTTGCTCGACGTCCCTTCTCTCTGCAGGTCCAATTTGCGACCTCCTGGTCCCTCCTGGGCCCCAGCAGTGTCCAAAAACGCCAAACGCACGATTTGCGTGTAGCAAGGCTTGTTGGCGTCCATCCGGCGGGAAAACACTTCTGCACGACTCTCCAAGGCGTGGGGGATTTATCCTCCAAAGGGGAAGTCTCTAGCCCTTGTCGTTCCTGCAGTATTCACAGTTCTTCAGCCTAGTAAGAGCTTCTTTGCACCAACCGCTGGCATTTCTTGGGCATCTGACCATCTCCGAGCTGCTTGTGACTTTTGGACTTGGTCCCCTTGTTCCACAGGTACCCTCAGTCAGGAATCCATCGTTGTTGCATTGCTGATTTGTGTTTCCCTTGCATTTTCCCTCTAACACGACTATTTTGTCCTTAGGGGAACTTTGGTGCACTTTGCACTCACTTTTCAGGGTCTTGGGGAGGGTTATTTTTCTAACTCTCACTATTTTCTAATAGTCCCAGCGACCCTCTACAAGGTCACATAGGTTTGGGGTCCATTCGTGGTTCGCATTCCACTTTTGGAGTATATGGTTTGTGTTGCCCCTATCCCTATGTTTCCTCATTGCATCCTATTGTAACTATATATTGTTTGCACTGTTTTCTAAGACTATACTGCATATTTTTGCTATTGTGTATATATATCTTGTGTATATTTCCTATCCTCTCACTGAGGGTACACTCTAAGATACTTTGGCATATTGTCATAAAAATAAAGTACCTTTATTTTTAGTATAACTGTGTATTGTGTTTTCTTATGATATTGTGCATATGACACTAAGTGGTACTGTAGTAGCTTCACACGTCTCCTAGTTCAGCCTAAGCTGCTCTGCTAAGCTACCATTATCTATCAGCCTAAGCTGCTAGACACCCTATACACTAATAAGGGATAACTGGGCCCGGTGCAAGGTGCAAGTACCCCTTGGTACTCACTACAAGCCAGTCCAGCCTCCTACACAAGCTCTGAGATTCCGGGAAAGTCATTGGGGATTTAGGGCATCATCATCTCTTCAACTTGTTTTATCAAAGAAAATTCTAACTTGACTCCGTCTATTGTTCGGATGGGGTCCCAAACGGCTAAACCATCAATCTCTGCTACCATCTACTGATAGCGCGTCCAATCCTTATAAATTACTCATATTTGGACACGCTGGAGGTCGGTGAACCTTTTGACCAAGTTGAGTTCTCCTCATCCAAAATTAGTCGGATCCCTCAAATCAATAACTAATAATCCTTAATAATCAATAACCAATACTCAATTAGTAATCAAACAACACATTAGGAATCAATAACAATCAGTAGTTTGACACACCATGACCTTTCAGTCATGAATAACCACACCTGTTTATTAAAAGTTAATGAGTTTATTTCCCTATATTAACAAGGCTAGCACAATATAAGTAAGTCTCAAAATCAAATGGTATACATATACGAACATTACTAGCTGTCCATAGCGACGGAAGAAATGCAATCTACGCAAAAGCTACTCGGTTATAGCAATGCAAATCACTAATAAAAGTAATTGAATTTGACTAATTTCATACATTGGTCAGCATAACAAGATTTCAATTCAGCATGGTGCATCAAGTGAATACCTCAACTATCCTCTGATTAGCATTGGCATGTGGGGCTTCATGAAAAAGAATTTAATCAACATGAATTTAGAAAACTTCTAAATTTGGGCTCTGTCAAAATAAGCAGTTGGTACCTAAGAAGGAAAATACAATGAATAACACATTTATCCTTTCATAATTACCAAATAAAATCAGCACTCAAGGTAAGTCTTCATCCTTCAGGTACCGGTTCGATCAGCATGGGGCAGATTTCAAAGGGGGCAAAGGTAAGGCAAGTTGTCCTTGCGGCAGCAAGGAAAATGGGGCAAAAGTTACTGCATGGGCAAGACGGGGTAAAATTAAAGTTAAAGTCTCTAGGGTGAGAATTCTTCAAAGTCTCTTTCTCTGGGATAGAGAAAAGGCATCAAAGTGTCCTTTAAAATGGCGTCTTGAATCTGGCTTCAAAATGACACAGCAGTAGTGTCTAGGACCCAATTCTAGCCTCCAGGCACCTCTTTTAGTAATATTGGGACAATTTGAGTAGTTCAAGTTTGAAGGGGGACAAAGTAATTTCTTCTACCCAGAGCTATGGAGCTAAGATTGCTGCTCTGGCTGGAGGTGAAAAAAACTTCATTTAGTCCAAAAGGTACATAAACCCCTTCAAAGCATAAGATCTGAGCTTTCTAGCAAGCATATTTAGGTCCTGTGTACTCACAGAGTGATTCTGATATCCAGTCTGAACTATTTCCAAAATTAGCAAATCTTGTCAAAAAAAAAATTTTTGACAGCTTTTGCTAATTTTTGGTATCAACCCTAAAGTCAGTTTGTGGGTCCCAGTTGACATCAGGACCCCATATTATACCTCAGGTGACACAGCAGTAGTGTCTAGGACCCAATTCTAGCCTTCAGACACCGCTTTTAGTAATATTTGGGACAATTTGAGGTGTTCAAGTTGAAGGGGGACAAAGCCACTTCTTCAACCCAGAGCTATGGAACTCCGAGTCGGGTAAGATTGCAGGTTTTTCCCCTGGCTGGAGGTGAAAAAAAAAACTTCATATAGTCCAAAAGGTACATAATCCCCTTCAAAGCATAAGATCTGAGCTTTCTAACAAGCATATTTAGGTCCTGTGAACTCACAGACTGATGATGATATCCAGTCGGAGCTATTTGCAAAATTAGCAAATCTTGTCAAAAAAAAAATTTTTGACAGCTTTTGCTAATTTTTGGTATCAGCCCTAAAGTCAGTTTGTGGGTCCCTGTTGACATCAGGACCCCATATTATACCTCAGGTGACACAGCAGTAGTGTCTAGGACCCAATTCTAGCCTCCAGGCACCTCTTTTAGTAATATTGGGACAATTTGAGTAGTTCAAGTTTGAAGGGGGACAAAGTAATTTCTTCTACCCAGAGCTATGGAGCTAAGATTGCTGCTCTGGCTGGAGGTGAAAAAAACTTCATTTAGTCCAAAAGGTACATAAACCCCTTCAAAGCATAAGATCTGAGCTTTCTAGCAAGCATATTTAGGTCCTGTGTACTCACAGAGTGATTCTGATATCCAGTCTGAGCTATTTCCAAAATTAGCAAATCTTGTCAAAAAAAAATTATTGACAGCTTTGCTAATTTTTGGTATCAACCCTAGTCAGTTTGTGGGTCCCAGTTGACATCAGGACCCCATATTATACCTCAGGTGACACGGCAGTAGTGTCTAGGACCCAATTCTAGCCTTCAGACACTGCTTTTAGTAATATTTGGGACAATTTGAGGTGTTCAAGTTGAAGGGGGACAAAGCCACTTCTTCAACCCAGAGCTATGGAACTCTGAGTCGGGTAAGATTGCAGGTTTTTCCCCTGGCTGGAGGTGAAAAAAAAAACTTCATATAGTCCAAAAGGTATATAATCCCCTTCAAAGCATAAGATCTGAACTTTCTAACAAGCATATTTAGGTCCTGTGAACTCATGATATCCAGTCGGAGCTATTTGCAAAATTAGCAAATCTTGTCAAAAAAAAAATTTTTGACAGCTTTTGCTAATTTTTGGTATCAGCCCTAAAGTCAGTTTGTGGGTCCCTGTTGACATCAGGACCCCATATTATACCTCAGGTGACACAGCAGTAGTGTCTAGGACCCAATTCTAGCCTCCAGGCATCTCTTTTAGTAATATTGGGACAATTTGAGGAGTTCAAGTTTGAAGGGGGACAAAGTCACTTTTTGTACCCGAGGCCATGGAACTCCACATCGGGCAAAATTTCTGCCTCAACCCCCCTCCATGGAAGTCAAAATTTTTGTAAATGTTTATTCATTTGGGATTCTATATGGGAGTATTAGTAGTGTTCTTATTAGTGTATAGGTGCTTTTTCAGGGTCCCATGTACCTCCAAAATGGATTTATAACACTTTAGGTATCATTGAACCGAAATTATTTCTAAGTCCCAATATATTTCAAAGTGTGCTCATAAACACTACAAAAAGCAAAAAAGGTCAAGAATGTAAGAAAAAGTATGTTATAATGGCCTAATAGCATGCTCAATACACTAAATAGTTGTTTTTACCCTTAAAGTTGTCAATTTTCATTTTTAAATTCAGGGGGCCAAAGTCACTTTTTGTACCCGAGGTCATGGAACTCCACATCGGGCACAATTTCTGCCTCAACCCCCCTCCATGGAAGTCAAAATTTTTGTAAATGTTTATTCATTTGAAAACTATATGGGAGTATTAGTAGTGTTCTTATTAGTGTATAGGTGCATTTTCAGGGTCCCATGTACCTCCAAAATGGATTTATAACACTTTAGGTATCATTGAACCGAAATTATTTCTAAGTCCCAATCTATTTCAAAGTGTGCTCATAAACACTACAAAAAGCAAAAAAGGTCAAGAATGTAAGAAAAAGTATGTTATAATGGCCTAATAGCATGCTCAATACACTAAATAGTTGTTTTTACCCTTAAAGTTGTCAATTTTCATTTTTAAATTCAGGGGGACAAAGTCACTTTTTGTACCAGAGGTCATGGAACTCCACATCGGGCACAATTTCTGCCTCAACCCCCCTCCATGGAAGTCAAAATTTTTGTAAATGTTTATTCATTTGAAAACTATATGGGAGTATTAGTAGTGTTCTTATTAGTGTATAGGTGCATTTTCAGGGTCCCATGTACCTCCAAAATGGATTTATAACACTTTAGGTATCATTGAACCGAAATTATTTCTAAGTCCCAATATATTTCAAAGTGTGCTCATAAACACTACAAAAAGCAAAAAAGGTCAAGAATGTAAGAAAAAGTATGTTATAATGGCCTAATAGCATGCTCAATACACTAAATAGTTGTTTTTACCCTTAAAGTTGTCAATTTTCATTTTTAAATTCAGGGGGACAAAGTCACTTTTTGTACCCGAGGTCATGGAACTCCACATCGGGTAAAATTTCAGCCTTGCCCCCTTATGGAAGTCAAAAATTTAGTAATGCATAATCATTTAAAAACTATATAGGTGCAATTGTGGTGTCTTGATTACATACAAAATGCATTTTCAACCCTTTATGAGCATCTCTGATCAAAATATTCATCAAAATCTCAAAGCTGCACCAGTGTTTCAAAGTGCTCTCAAACGCTCAAAAATGGTCAAAAATGAAAAAAAAGGTCATTTATGAGGTTTAATAACATGCTAAACATAATGTATATCTCCAAATAATTTTAAATCCCTTTAATAAAGAGTTTCTCTTTTGTGCTCCACTGGTGCAACGGCTCAAGTCTGAGAAGCTGCACCAGTGGAGCAATGTCTACACTGGTGCAGCTTCGGCTGCACTGGTGGAGCAGAAGTCAAACTCAGCAGTCTTACTGACCCCAAGCCAAACTGTGACAAGGTTGGGACTGCTGCCTTCTCTTATCGACTGATCTAAGGTATGCCAATGAGAGAAGGCAGTAGTGCCAGCCCTCCTGGGTTCTCCGAGGCGTGGGACTGCTGCCTTCCCTCACTGGCTGCCCTAAGGTTAACCAATGAGGGAGGGCAGCAGTCCCAACTCTCCTGGGAACTCCGAGGCAGAGCTGCTGGTAAGTGTGTGTCTGTTTTTTTTTTTAATTAATGTTTGATGCGTGCGTGCATGTTTGAATATTTGGTAATGAGTGCTGTGAATGGATGCATATGTGCGCACGTGTGTGAATGAATGGGCATGAGTGTGTATATGTGCATGTGTGTCTCATCCACCCTCTCCCTCCTAAAATTACCAGCTGTCGATGCTATGTTAAAACATCAACAGAACACGAACATTCACAGAGTGTTGAAATTAAATATTTGAAACTTTCTTTGAAAGTTCTAATACATCAACCAAGAAAGGGCGTGTGGTCTAGTTCAATGGTTCCCAACCTTTTGACTTCTGTGGACCCCCACTTTATGATTACTGGAACCCAGGGACCCCCACTGACTCATTATTGGAGTCTGGGAACCCCTCCCACTAAGTCATTACTAAAATCTGGGGACCGAATCTGTTAATATTGTTTAATTTTCTAAGCAGTTGCGAACCCCCTGAGGAGGCTTCGCGGACTCCCAGGGGTCCCCGGACCACAGGTTGGGAACCACTGGTCTAGTTTATAAGCTGTAAATCTGAGGACCATGCTTTAAATGCAACTTGGCATTGACTGAAATTGTGCAGTTGTCGGAAATCACTTTATCACAATATGCCTGCATTTTAAATGTGTAAGTTATGGCTATGTGTGTAACAAAAAGATTTCAGACACCATTTGATTAATGCAATCTTGCATAATTTTTCATCACCTCCCAAAATGTGCAATGCTCTGTTGCTCTCGGGCTAGGTCCTTCTTATAGAAATACCAATGAATGCATGCTTTTACATTGCGAACAGCTATTCAACGTATTATTCTTTGTGGATAGCCCTTCCTTTTGAGCTGTTGATGTTAGGCTGGGTGCTCACAGTCCTTTGCAGCAGAAATGTTGTAATTGCAACGCTGGTCCACTTTTCCCTCATTAGGCCTGGCATTAGCTAATATGCTTACTTGTAAGGGCTTTCAGCCAATGGTGTGACGAAACTTGAGGGGGCACCCCCTGCAATGTACCTGGAGGAGACCCCTTCACCCTGGGCCCAGTCAGGGGCCTGCCACCCGGGCACAGTGTACAGTGCTGAGGGGGACCCATGGCGGTCAGGCCCCCACACCGCAGGGGCTATAGGGGCCTTTGTTACACCACTGCTTTCAGTGTGCTCTCTTCATCCATTTGCCTGTAGCTGTGTTTTCACTTTTTTTCCTGCTCTTTACAGCATACAGACTGGGACCATGAGTCAACCCATTTCAGCCATCAGTGAACTTCACTGTGAGTGACAGCACTTTGATCTTTCACAAGAGGACCATCTACACACAAAATAGTTGGCTTCAGTGTAATGGACTAACATACCAATGTGTGTTTTTTTATACCAAAAAATATTTTTGCTTTTAGTCAGTGTTTTTTTTTTAGATTGATGTGGGCCTGGTCATTCCTTCAAACCCTGTAGGACACGGTCAATATCCATAAACCACAGTCATGGGCAGGAGGTTCCCTGGGGAGGTTGTGGAACCTTCAATTGTGGGATCCAGTGAGCAAGGTAAAGCTACTATTTCAGGAAACTTTGTCCTTCCAGAGGAACATTTAATTGTGGAGACAATGTCCAATTGACAGGAGTGCAGGATTCTATTCTCAGTCATATGTAAAGAGCCTTCGTGCAGTAGACCACCTGGTTGTGGGGTTCTAGGAATTCAGTAGGGTCATACTCACTCAAGAATTTCTCTAAGCTTGTCTCTCCGATCACTGGTCTACCAATGAAGACCACTGAAAGCTCTTGTTCTCAAAAAGAACAAGAGCTTTCAGTGGACTCCTAATGCCACCTTAGCTTTAGAATGGCTTTAGAAAGAGTTCACTTGAGCTCCTGTCTTTTAGCAACCTGATGTCTTGAAGCCTTTACTCTAGTGACTGATGATGTGGACTAAGCTATGGAAGCTGTCTTGATTCAACTCGGTCAAGATGGTAAAGAGCATCCCATCATTTTTTTGTCCTAAACATTCTCTCCAGCAGAAAGAAACAATTCTGTTTTGGAAAAGGAACTTCTTGCTATTAACTTAGTTTTTTAAAGAATGGAGATACTTTTTACTTGGAGCCCAGTTCTGAGTAACTCTCCATACTGACCACAGAAATCTTCATGTCCTCCAACAGGATGATTGTCAAAATGGTATGCTAGTCCAGAGGACATTGTATTTTCAAAAAAAATATTTTTCCTTACCTATATTCCCGGCTCAGAAAATGTTGTTTCAGTATCCTTGCCTGAAATATATACTAATCAAAGAGCTCCAGGACTTTTGAGAAGATCATTGTTCCTCTAGTTTGCATATCGTAAACTACTTCCACAGTCTCATGACTATCCATCAAGAATCCAAAGGCATTAAACTCTGATTTAGAAATACATCTTCCTCGATTTCAATTAAAAAATACAAATGCTCTGATTTTTGTTAAAAAGAAACTCTTTGTTTCTTCTAAATAATCACATATAATAATACTTCACCTTTGTCATAATTCACCGATCTCCAGACAGAGGAGGAACATCTGGTGGCCAACTCTTCATCACAATGTCAAAGTTTTGTCCATTCTTGTGAAATCTGCAGGCAAAATAAATCTCAGCCACATAGAAAAGCAAGTTTAGTATTGACACCTGAAAGTCCCTAAAACCTTTGGGAAAGCATCTCTACAGGCTTTATTGAGGATTTACCTCCATCTTAGGTAACAGCACCAAAGCATTGCCATGTAGACCAGCTTTTGGCAGTACGTGTGCTTGTGCATGTGTGAGAGACACGGAATAAGAGAGTATGTGTGCCTTTTATGTCAGAATAAAAGAAATGCTTTAAGCCAGTTCCAGGGCCTCAGTAATTTCCCTTTCAATTGGTCCACTATTCGCTTTTTGAACTGGTGAAGTCGAGCAAAGGTGCAGTGCTTACTTGAGAGAGATGTCGAGTTAGCCTGTTTCTTTACTATTACTTTAAATTTTTTCCATTTTTATTTCAGTCTAGACTTTTTAGTAGTGAGTTAAAGGTGACACAAATGGCCTTGCAAGGGTACACAAAAGGTCAAATGCACATCGATTTAGGTTGAGGACCAACGACCATAGACTGACCACAACCAATATCAGGTACTTATTACCACCCGTGCTGTCTATTTCAATGTCCCCATACTCCACACACATTCTCAGTCACGCCCCGATGCTTGGGGCAGTGGCATCTTTGCGGATTGTGTTTTAAGGGAAGCTAGCCTGACATTCCTATATGTGCTTCGAGCGCTGAGGTACGGTCAGCTGGGAGGAAGTATGGGAGACAGATGACAGCCAGAGACTCATGACAGGCAGCACCCCCGCTTGATTACTGGACCATCAGCCAAATAAAGGTTTCTTGGCATATTCAAACTCCATATCCATGCTTCCTATATGATTTGTCGGGGCACGTTTTATTTGTCTACTTCAGTTCCCCCCATATGACTTTTCTGAGTCTAGAGGCCTAATATAAATTTGGGTGGTTATACCTTATAGAACATCTACCACAAAAAAACGCAGACGTCCAGTTTGCGCACCTGCATATTCTACTGATTCATCCTGAGTACAAATAAATGTGGTGTTACCGATTTGGGGGTTTACACTGGGTCTGCTATCAGGAAGACCATAGAGAGGCCATGAGGTCACCGCAGATAACGTCGACTGTCATCTCTATTTAAAGTAGCCACTATTTTGGGTGACATAACGTCTGTGCAAGACCGCCATATTCTCGGTGGTCTTGCACAGAACCGAAGGAACAGTAGGATATGTTTCCCCGGCATGCTGAAAGAAAACACCCAGTACGTCTAGGTTTCTCAGATTATGGCACTGGAATTGGCCCATCTTTGTGTATTCTGTTTTTTTCATCAAGACTGACAGAGGCAAATCAGGGCAAAGACGTATAAGGGCATGGGGAAAGTGGGCAATTGCACAGGGCTCCCAATTTCCAAGCACCCCCCACCCCCGCCGGGAAAGTGATCAGTGACACTCTCTCTTTTTGACTTTTTCTTATATTCTCTTTCTAAACTTCTCTAACTCCTGTCCATCTCTACCTTTGACTGTGTCTCTCTAGCTGGTGCCATCTTAAGGATTTTGGGAATCCAAGGCAAGATATATTTCATCTGTTTTGTGTGGCCCTGAGTTAACAAGAAATGGGTAACAAATTAAAAACGTGTCCCTTACAGGGGCGCCCAAAATATGTTTTGACCAGGACCCCAAAATTCCTTAAGACAACATTGAATCAGGGAACAAAAGCAGACACCGAGAACGGGTATTAGGTAAGATAAAGTGTTTATTTATTACACCCACAATGATGTACTATTCTGTTTTTCCTTAAATAAGGAATGTGATTATTATTCGGTACATATAAATTGCGAACAATGTAAAGTACACGATTGGAAAGTGCAACAACAATGTAGTCAGCTACGTTTTTGGTGAGTGGGTTACTATTTGTATGACAGGAATAAGTAAGAGTTGAGAAAACCCAGTTGAGCAGACTTGATACTGTGTCTAAAAGACATTCTGGGTTTCTTTTGAGATTGAACATCAGAGAAGATTCAAATGAAAGAGTGGGTGTTTATTGATAATATCAACAAAAGATCAAGAACTAGCGGCCTTCATTCTTCATAAGACCTCGTTCTCTTCGCCCTTCCGAGACAGACAGAATGCATTACACATGGGTTGTTTGTACAAGAGTTACATAGTTCACTAAATCCAAGTGTATTGGACAACCTACGTAGTGCTGACACTTAATTAGCCACTAGTTTCATGTTTGCTTTGGGTTCTATTAAAATGTGTTTCTTTCTAAGACAAAATTAACCTTATCTCCAAATTGTCCTTTACGTTTCATAGAGCTTCTCTCTATTACCTCTACTAACAAATATATCAGGAATGGTATATTTTCCATCCCTTAATATCAAGGATGTGGAGAAGGAACTGCTGTTTTTCGAGAGAAGAGAGCTTCTGCCCCCTTTGTTATTAAATGGGATTCAAATAGTTTGAGCCACGCGTTCTAGTTCAATATTGGTTCCTCAGATTTATATAAGAAGGGCACAGACTGTTAAATGCTTCTACCCAATAATACGTGGAAGGAGTGAAGGGCATAATATGTACAGCTTGCAGAACATATTTCCAATCACCAGTAGTTGATATATTTGACCACAAGATGGTGCTGTACCTATTGTTGAAGATACCAGTCAAAAAACACTAAGTAAATTGGAAGGAAAAGATGAAAAATGTTGAATGTACACCGCCTCCCAGGCAAGAAAGGTGAGTGTTGTACAATCATTATGTCTCTGGCTCTCCACTTAAAACTAATTTCCGTAATCAGGATTTAGTTATCCGTATCGTTACGGGACATATCAGCGTGTCCCCCTTCCCATGTATAAACTGGGCCAGGGAACTCCTGTGACAGTACGGGTGTGTCAAATGTGGGGACTCCTGCTCCTGTAATGACGACTTTATATTTAAAAGACTTTTCCGGAGCCTCACTATACTATGACGGTAAAACAGTGGCATGACGCAAAATGATGCCAGCAATCTCCCTGCCCCAGGCAGAATGTGATATTTGGTGCGGTAGGGTCCTCCTGAGTCTCCCCTATCTCACAGATATTAATAGACCTTCGAGGCTTGGCCTGAATAGGATCCACCCACCCTGAAAGGTTAGGGAATCTGTGAAGGGATCCCCCACTCATGGACATCATTTACGGGTCAGCTGCGACCTCTGCCTTGCCCTTTGCGACCCATGGCACCCCCTTCGCGACCGCAGGCCTCAGAGGTGGCAAAATCAGTACCAGGAGCATAGGTGCTGCTCGTTCTTGCAGACATCAGTTGGCGCTCCATTTGAAGCTCCATTTTCCTTGTGTTCTGTCAGTGTTTTATTACACTAATAGTGAATAAAGATATTATTCACTGTTTGTGGAATAAAGAATGGAGTACAATTAGGTAGCATATGACCCTCACTGGCATCCCAGGCAAGTAAACATACTTTTAAATGTATGGTATGTGCATGCTCGCGGGTGAGAGTCTGGTTATGAAAGAGTGTGTAAAAAAAAGTATGTGTGTATAAGCAGGTATGTGAGTAAACGTCAAGGTCAAATGGCTTGTGATGTCACTTCCGCTACCCCAAGCATTTGGCGAATTGACATTCCTGTTCCACACCCACCCGCCATCACCACTGCAGGGGCTGCAGTTTGTGTTACGCCCCTCTAAAAAGAGATAGACTCTATAATGCCCTGAGAAGAATCTTTCCCATGGAAGAATGAGCTTGCTGTTCAGTTGATGGTGATAGCACATCAAAGTGTCATTTAAAATGGCGTCTTCAATCTGGCTTCAAAATGGCATCAAAGAAAATGGCTGACTTCTCTTTGTCCGGTGGGTTTAAGTAAGAAACGTTCCAAATTCTTCAGGGTCTTCGATTGGAGGGTTCATAGGGTGTTTTCTCTTTGACCAATGAATAGTGTCTTTCTCTTAGTACTCATTTATGCATAAGGTGTCCTTGGAGTTTTGGAACACAAGTAGCAACACAGTTTGCCAATTATTTCTGTATCAGAGTCTTTATTGTCTGCACCTGCAGAAGCTGACCTTGCTTCAAAGGGGATGTAACTTGCCTAGCACGAAACCTTGAGATAAGTGTATTAGTCATTCTACTGGAAAAATACAGCCTTAAAGTTTAAAATACGCTTTTGTTTATACAAGTCAAAACCACGCAGTTTAATTTGAGACCAGGCAACTAGGCCAAAGCTTCTGCTAAATTTAAGCTAAGCATATAACAGTTTTCAACAAGAATAAATTTGCAAATATGACGGATTACTACATTGTCGCTTCTTCATGATTAATATAAGCTTGTTTATAATAATGGCGAACTACTTTGTGGGCACATTTTCCCACATACATTATTTTTCTATGCTATAATTACATTTTCTTATACGATTTTGTTACATGATATATGAATGTTTGTTAGTCTTTCTTTTTCTGCTTCATCAATCCCTCCTCTGATGACTAATTATGTCATCACATCAAATCTTCCATCACAAATTTTATCTCATTAAATTTCTGTTTAGTAATTTGGCATTTCATTCGTTCCCTCTTCCTTTTTGTCCCCTCTGATTTTTCCCTGTATATTTCTACTATTTTATTTTGTTCTTTCTCTTCTCTTCTCCTTTTGCTTCTTGATTTCAATATTTAATAGCTTTCCATATTCCCCAAATACCTATTAAGCAAATTAATATTATTAATATTCCTTTTACTATTTTCAGTAATATTCTGTTCCAAATGTTGCTGAGCCAATTTCCCACGGAAGCAAATCCTTTTCCAACCTTTTCCCATACTCCTGGTTCTTTCAATTCTTTCAAATCTGCACTATCGTTAGTTAAAATTTGTAAGCATTTTCCTAATTTTCCCACTGTTGTCTGGTATGTATGAACAACAGTGACGTGCACTAAGCATTTTGCAAACGCCGCCATTCTTTGCTAAAAGAATGTCTAAAGCAAGCCGATTTTGAAGAGTCATAGCTCTTTCTGCAGCAAGTTCAGTATCCATCAGGATCATTGCTCCTGAGAATTTTGTCAGCATGTTATCCACAATGGTAGACAACTTTCGTATTTTGATTGAATTCAATATGACTCCTACTGAAGGAATCATCGCTCCAAATATATCTCCTACCACACCAGAAGCTGTCTCCCTTTTCTGAATACGATATAATTCAGACAGCTGTGAAAATGTCTTTAAGTCTTCTAGTTGATAAATCTTTGGAAATACTATTCCCAAATGACATCTCCCATACCATCCCTTTGGAAGACGATAATAGGCGTTGAGTCCACAAATATAGTATACTCCTGGAGTAGCTGGATCTAGGCCATTTAACATGAACGTCCATTTAGCCTGAAACAAAAACACATGTTTACATTCACTCGTCCCTACAAAGACTGTGTCATAATATGATTTAGGTCTATATATACAAAGCTTCCCTATATGTATTGCGTCTAAAGCTAGTCTCCCTTGTGTCTTTATTGCGGCAAAAGCATAGTTATCTACAGATGTCCCTTTCTGTAATTCTTTTTCTAATTTTTCCTTCACCATTTTCCTTCTATCTTCAGTGTGATCCAAAAAGCTTTTCTCTACTGGTGAAAGCAAGCATGTAAAGTTTTCTCTATGAGCTTGAGCTGCAGAAAAAGGTGATAGTGGTTCGAAGAAACCCCTAACTATTTTTATATAATAATCTCTTGCTACTTTACTCAAGCACTCTGTTATGGGGACATATGGAAACATGACATCATGATTGGAATAGAAGTATTGAAAATACTCCTGCCAAAAAATCTGGTTAGTAACAAACTACATGTTATTCCATATGTAAGAGGCATGCTATGATATGTCACTCCTTCTATTACTGAGGTAGGTATTTTTGTACACACATAACAATCCTTTGAATCCATTGTCTCAACATACTTCATTCAGCAAGCGATAGATGTTAGAAGAAAGTTCTTTCTTGTCGTGTAAATATTTCTCGTCTTGTTCAAGTTTCTGCAAAGGAGTTAATTCAGTAGTAGTTTTAAAGGTAGAAGCATCATTTGTGTCTCTTTCATTCCCTCCATGCATTCAAGAATTATTGCCATAATTATTAGTACACATGCAGTTATTAGACCTATACACATATATTTACAACATTTCATTTTATGTCCTTGTGTAGTATTGCCTGGCATGATCTATATAGAATCAGAAAGTTGAAGACACTTTATCAAATCAGATTTGCAGATATATATATGTAAAGCTGAACAAGGTCAAAGTACACACGGTTTTCTTTAGCAGCTTAGTCTCTTGTCGGTTTAGCAGCTTTGTCTCAAAATCGGTTTCAAAGTCAATCAAGTTATCAGTGTCTTATTCGGTTCAAAAGTCAATCAGGTTATCAATGTCTTATTCGGTAATGTTCATGAAATTTCACTTTTCAAGTACCAAAGTGTCGCTCTGCTTCTTCGTTTTCAAGACTGAGAGATAGAAATTTGTCTGACCAATCGTTAGTGGCTGTGTATGCCCACTCTGGACCAGAATATCTTCTGCTCGGTATTCTTTTCCTTTTCAATTTTGCATCTCTTTCGATTCTCTTTCGCTTATGTCTTTTTCTTTGGCTGTGTCTTTTCCTTCATTCAATGTCGTTATTACAATAGACACTTCTTTTCTTTTCTCCTTCAGCTTTGGCCCTTCATTTTTGTTTAATGTTTCTTTAGTCTTTGATTTCACTGGCGATATGCTTTGTCTCCATTTCGCGCTGTTTTCACCTGATGGACCTGCAACCGGTTCTTGAAGAATTTGAACAATTTCACTCTGCTCTGTCTTGCCTCCTTCCCCTAGGAGGTCAATCAGGTTTTTATCCTTCTTTTCCTGTATCGTCTGCTTCTAAGAAAGCCCTCCTCTTATCAGGCTCTCCTGCGTCTTCACCTGTGATAGGATCTTTGTCACTTCCAGGATCTTTGTCACCTCCTGAGGCTTCTTCTCTGCTGTCCTCAAAAGGATCGACTGCTTCTTCCTCAGAGAATATTTCTTCTGTCTCTATTTCTTCTTGTTCGCTTTCAGGCTCCTTTCGTTCTGTCTCAGTGCCTGCTACTTTCCTGTCAGTTGTAGGTACTTTAAGTGCTTCAATTTCCTCTTCTGTGGGACACGTCACCCTTTTTGTGTGACTGGCGTGAATCCAGTTGGGAACCCTCGCACACTTCACAGCAGTGGTAGTTGTCAGAATCACTTGAAAAGGTCCTTTCCAACAGGGTTCCAAACACGATTTCCTCACGTGCTTCTTTATCACCACCCAGTCACCTGCCTTCAGGGCGTGTCCTGGACCTTGGATCGGTGGCAAGGTGGTTGACTCCACCTGGTGAGAAAAAGAGCGGACCACATCAGCCAGACCTTTGCAGTAGTCCAATACCATGTCATCTGTAATATATACAAGAGCATTTGCAGGAACTGCTGGAAGTCTCATGGCTCTGCCCATGAGGATTTCATGCGGTGATAGTCCAGTTTTTCTATCAGGTGTGTTTCTCATTGACATTAACACCAAGGGCTACGCGTCAGGCCATTTCAAATTTGTGGATGCGCATATTTTCGCCATTCTTGATTTTAGCATGCCATTCATTTGTTCCACTAGTCCTGATGCTTCAGGGCGATAGCTACAGTGCAATTTCTGCTCAATGTTTAATGCTGCACATAGTAGTTTGATTACTTCGTTATTGAAGTGACTTCCCTATCTGATTCTAAAGAGATCGGGAATCCGAAATGTGGTATTAGTTCTCTCAAAAGTAGTTTTGCAACTGTGAGACTGTCATTTCTGCGTGAAGGGTATGCTTCAATCCAGTGACTAAAAATACACACAATCACCAACACATATTTCAAGCCTCCATGCATAGGCATCTCAATGAAATCCATTTGCATCCTGCTGAATGGCCCACCTGCTCTTCCAATGTGGCTCAAATTTACTACTGTTCCCTTCCCTGCGTTCATTTGTTGGCAAATAACGCAACAATGGCAAACTGCTTCAGCAACTTGGCGGAATTTGGGATTAAACCAATCAATTTTGAATAATCTAATCATGGCATCCCTTCCAAGGTGGGCTTGTCCATGATATAATCTGGCTAATTGGGATAAGAGACTGTCTGGCAAAACTAATCTCCCTTCACTTGAAACCGGCAAATCATCTGGCTCCTTACGCATTGTAATTTACTGCATGAGAGTTTTTCATCCTTACTGACATTATTTTGTAGGAATTTCAGTTCTTCGATTGTGTCTACAACTTTTAGAGCAAAGGCTTTACTTGGTTCAAGTTCTGGCTCATTTATCAAGTTCCATTCGTCTCTGAGCAATATACAGTTCAATGCGCAAAAAAACCTTGCGACTTGATCTGCATATCCGTTTCCCAAAGAAACAAAGTCTTGTGATTTCGAGTGTGCACTGCATTTTACCACTGCTACTTCTCCTGGTAACTGAATAGCATGTAACAATTCTCTTATTCTTTCACCATTTTTCACTGGTGATCCTGAAGAGGTCATAAAGCCTCTTTGTGACCACAATTGTCCAAAATCATGCACTATTCCAAATCCGTACTGACTGTCAGTGTAAATGGTGACTTTCATTAATGCAGAAAGTTGGCAAGCTCTAGTAAGGGCTACTAGTTCCCTGCTTGTGCAGAGTAAACTCCTTGAAGCCAAGATGCTTCTAGAACACCAGTTATTGTACATACAGCATATCCTGCTTTCAATATTCCTAGTGCATCTCTTAATCATGAACCATCAACAAAAATAATTTGACCATTTTCTTCCAATCGAGTATCTTTGATATCAGGTCTTGGTTTTGTACAAAATTCAGTCACCTGAAGACAGTCGTGCTCGATGTCTTCGGCGTTCTCAATTTCAACATTTTCACTGGGAAACAAAGTTGCTGGATTCAACGTAATGCACCTTTTCAGCTGCACTTTGGGTGATCCCAAAATTACTGTCTCGTACCTTGTAAGCCTAGCACCAGTCATGTGCTGTGTTCGGGAACGTGTCAAAAGTATTTTGACTGAGTGAGGGACCATAACTGTTAAAGGATGTCCCATCACTATTCTTTCACTCTGATTTAGGCTTATACCAACTGCTGCTACAGCACGCAAGCATCCTGGTAAGGCTGCTGCTACTGGATCCAAAGTAGCTGAAAAATATGCTACTGGCCTGTTTACGCCACCATGGGCTTGAGTCTATACAGACAAGGAACTTGCATCACGTTCATGACAAAACAATGTAAAAGGCTTTGTGTAATCAGGCATACCTAAAGCTGGAGCTCTGCACATGCATTCCTTTAATTCAATAAAGGCATCCATTTCATCTCTTTTCAACACTATTTCATCCTGTGCATCTTTCTGGGTCAGTTTCAGTAAAGGTTTGGCTAGAGTGAGAAATTGGGAATCCATTGGCGACAATAGCTCACCATTCCCAAAAACGTTCTCACCTCTTTTCTCGTTTTGGGTGGACTCATTTGAAGTACACTCGTTATTCTTTCTTTCATTATTCTTCTCGACCCTTTTTCTATTTGGTGACCCAAATATTTCACTTTCTTCTGGCAGAACTGCAATTTTGAAGGAGACACTTTGTGTCCATTCCTTCCCAAATGGTTCAGTAGGGCTATAGTGTCAACTGTACAGTCATTTTCTGTCTTGGATGCGATCAGTAAATCGTCAATATACTGTACTAAGGTTGATTCAAAAGGTAATTCCAATGATTCCAAATCTTTCTTTAGAATCTGATTGAAAATTGATGGTGACTCCGAAAACCCTTGAGAAATTCGACACCAAATGTAGACTCTGTCCAGAAATTTAAAACAAAAGAGAAATTGGCTGTCCTCATGAAGAGGCACAGAAAAGAATGCTTGTGATAAGTCGATGACTGAGAACCACTCTGCATCACAGGGAATTTGAAACATTATTACAGCTGGATTTGGTACTACGGGACAACATTTGACTATTATGTCATTTATTTTTCTCAAATCTTGAACAATTCGGACCTTTCCACTTGGTTTTATTAGTCCCATGATTGGTGAATTACATAGACTACTTAGTACTTCTTTCAGTACTCCCTGTTTCACAAATTTGTCAATGAGTTGGGCGACTTTCATGAGAGTGTCTTATGACATATGGTATTGCGGAGTCTGAGGAAAATTGACATTAGGTTTTACAGTCACTTTCACTGGTTCTGCTCCTTTGACTAATCCTACTTCTTTCCCTGTCATATCCCACACTTCCTTTTCAACTGTTTCTTGTAACTCAGCTGGAATATCTGCTTCAGTGAGCTTTGGATAAAGAGTAATCAGGGGGTACTCTTCATCAACAGTTTCCGTTTCGTCCTCTCCTAAACTGTCCTCTTCTTCCTCATCACTGTTTGTCTGAATTTTGATTCCATTTTTTAGCACATAATCGAGCATCCCAATTTGTACAATAAACCTCTCCCTAATACGGATATCGGACTTGAGTCACACACCACAAATTTATGTGACCCTTGAAAGTTACCATTTCTGACCTGCACTGGATCTGTGATTGGGTTTGTCAGATACCTGTTTGCTACTCCCACTACTTGAACTGTTCTCCCTGAAAGCGGCAAATTTGGTACTTCGATGCTTCTGACTGTAGAGCGTGTAGCTCCTGTGTCAACCAAAAATGAAACGCTGTGACCCATAACTTTTCCTTCCACATATGGTTCCTTTTGATCAACTTCCAAAGATGCTGCAAGCATACAATTTCCCTCCTCACCTGAACCTTCACTCTCCCATACATTGTTTATTCCATTCTCACTGTGTAACGGGAATTGGTGTGCTGTGTCACTTTGATTCATTCCTTGACCTGTGACCTGTTGAGGAAGCATTACTTGTTGCTGATTCATTGGCGCTAAGGGTACTTGCATTTGCTGATTAGGTACCATAGGAAACTGCTGTTGCATTGGCTGCAACTGTGCCATTTGTACACGGGGCATTTACACCTGCTGTTGTTGTATAGGTTGTAGACCCTGCATCTGATTTACATTATTTTGGAAATTTTGGATTTGGACCTCTCAATTTCGGTCCTCTCATATTCTGAAATGTATTGACATCATTGTTTTGCTGACCTACACCTTCCTGTACCAACATTGGGCACTCCCGTTTCCAATGCCCGATGATTCTGCACGTGTGATATGGCATCACCTTCTTCATTGCCTGTATACCATTTGGAATCACAACAGTATTTAAATCAGGACCATTATTCACAAAACCTCCTCGCCTCTGCCTCTCATCTGTGGCTGAAACATAGCATTTCCCTGCTGTTGCTGCTGCGGCAACTGTTGTTGGAAACCTTGCAAACCTTGTAAACCTGTCTGGGCTGCTTTAATCTGCATCACCATCACTTTCTCTTTCAACCTTTTCTGCTTTGTCTCAATCTCATCACTGCAGTATTTTGCATAGTTCAACACTTCATCGATCGATTTTGACTGCCAACAAATCAAATGCATTTTAATCATCTGGCTAATTTCAGGTCTCATTCCTTCCACAAATCTGAATACAAAATGGAGCATGTCTTTTGCCTCAATCGTTTCCATGCCACTGTAATTTTTAAATGCTTTCAACAATCTCTCATAGTATGCATGTATTGACTCTTTAACTTCTTGTGCTGTTCTGTCAATCCTCTGCCAATCTACATTTTTCGACGCAACTTTTGTTTTCAAATGCTCAATCACCTTATGATATAAACTCATTACCGTAGGCGATGGTGCACCTGTGTCCCTATCTCTTTCTGGTTCACTTGTTGGCCAACCTACAGCCCTTTTACAATCTTCCCACAAATCTGCCGGAACTACAATTTCGAATAAAGTATTCAGGTCTTCCCAAAGACATTTTGCGAGTTTCACGAATCTATCTGTCTGTTGATACCATTCGATCGGTTTCTCTCTTAACTTAGGGAAATCATCCGTAAAGGATTGAATGTCACACCTGTGCCATGGTACATGGATAAGTTTTACCCCTGCTGTTTCTCTCATTGGTAACATGGTTATCAAATCATCATTCTGTTGTACTTTATCATTCCGATCTGGGGTACTTTCTTTCTTCTTATCCATTTTCTTGACCCACCCACCACTTGTCTAAACATCTCCAAACCTGCACACTTTGCAGTATCTCTTTAAGGTGTGTTTTCATTCCTGCAGATCTCATGTGTTCAAAATCTTTTGTCTCAAAGTCTAACCTGTAACTTCTGCTCAAGTGCTTTGTTTTAGTTATGTCTATTTTGTATCTGTCTACAATTTCTTGTAACTTCTTATGTATGCTGCTCACTTCCTGTGTATGATTGTAACCTGTTCAGACCCATCATTCCCTCTACTAGTTCATCTGCTTCCATGCCCAACCTTATTCTATTCAAATATTCTTCTCCTTTCCCGCTGGGTGTACTCTGTGGGGAGTTCAGGTTGTTCAATCATTGTGTTAACTGTTGTGCGTTTAGTCCCATTAATGTGGCATTTACGTCTACTGATGGTTTCTGTAACATTTCTGTTTGTGAAGTCAGCTGTACTATTAGTGGTGGACTTGACGGAGCACAAATTGGAATTGGGCTAAATTCCAACAAAGACCCAGATCTGTTTGACAGTGTTCCTATAGGAGTCGTTTCTTGGGTATTTTCTATGTATCTTCTTCCTGTCTCATTCTGCGTCATTACACCTTGATCGCATACATTTGGCTTTGCCTGTATATATATTGGTACTGGCGGACCTACAGTGATGGGCAAAGATATTGCGTCCGGATTCTGTCTATTACCCAAATTCTGTGGCTTGTTAATTCCCACATTATGGTTCATCATTGTTGACATGTCTCACTGGTTTTCTGCTGTTTGAATGTATTTTGGCACTTCTTGCATCTGCTTTTGAGGCATCAAAATTTGTGTTGATTCGGTTTGAATCAATGTTGGTCTTTGGTAATTCTGTCCTCCCTGCACCATTACATTTGAGGTCATTTCCAAATTACGCTCATCATAATAGCGTCTCTGGACCTGCGGCTGATAATCATTAACATGTTTCAGTTCAGTCATGTCAGGATATATTCTCTGAACTTGTGGTATTTCTGGTGTAAAGGGCATAACGGGACTACTTTGCCTCTGCAATGTTCTCACATTCGGGGTTACAGTAACCTGTACTGGTTCTGGAGGGGCAGTACTAGTGCTTGGGCCATTTTCGCTTTCCACAAATGGTGGTGGACGATCATTTAGCAATTGCAGAATGAACTCCTCATCATCTGATTCGTCTGACCTTTTCGGGTTACCCTTGTTTTCTCTATCTCTGGATTGACTCCTGTTTGTTTTATGAGTAGCTTTCCTTCCTTCCGTCTCTGCTTTGTCAGTAATTGCTGGAAACAATTTAATTCCCTGCAATATATCTGATCTCCAAACTTTTTGGGTGCTATCCCATTTAGCATCCGCTAGTGTCTTTTCTACTTTTCTCACTCTTGACTCAAATTTCTTTTGTAATTGGCTTCTAGCCATTTGTTCCCAAATTGCTAATGCTTCAAACTGTGCTGGTCTTGGAGGTACTTTCATGTCGTATAGTGCAAACCTCAAATTCTCCAAGACTCTTAGGTTAAATGTCCCATGGATGGGAAACGCTACACTTCCATGTGTTTCTGTTAATTTACACCATTGCTTCAACCAAAGGCATGGTGCAACACCCTTTTCTTCAATCACGATGTAAGCTGGTGTACCCTCGGGCGGTGTTTCTTCTCCTACATTTGCTTTAATATATACATCTCCCCTCAAGGCACTCTTAAGTGCTTTGAAAAATTTCATTTTTCCGTCTTTTATTTTCTCAAAATGTAATCAATAAGTGACTTTAATTAACGGAATACTCTTCGCTTGCCTTTCCCCACCAATTGCGCTTCACGGACTGCGTCCAATCCGTGCGCGACCCTTCTCACCAACCAACCTATCCCAGCGCGGCTCCTAGTGACGTCACACTCACACACTGCGGCTGACAAAGTCTTGCGGCTTGTCCTCCTTCAATCAACTTCACTCAAAACTAATTTCTGCTAATATCGTGAGCACTAACCAAAAAGAAGAAAACAAATCTGTCGGTTTACTACAGGAAGGTAATACAATCGCTTCAGAAACCTTAGGGATTTTTCACTAGTCTCAGCAGTTATTCCATCTTTCTCGGTTTCCCACTTTCGCAAGCAAAATTTGACCTGCAAACTTTACTCTCAACTGATCAATGAACTATTCTAGTGCACCTTAGAATTCGTCAAATCTCAAAGTCTAAATTTTCTTTCATTCCTCAATATTCATACTGACTCGTTGACCACGCCCGATCAACCTACTTAAACCAAACAAATTACAACATCAATCAAGTGTCTCATACACTTTTCAACATACTCCGGAGTCTCTTGACCTCGCAGGGCCCGTCTCAACATCAACAACCACGTGGACAATTTTTCCTGCACAAAGCGCTACATTCATATGAAGCTCGACAACTTCCCTACTCTCACACTTTGGAGTATCACTCCTCTAAAATTTTGATTGGAGTTCGTAACCCCCTAAAATCCTCGCAAACTTCACAATTCCTCTGCGGCATTAGCTGTGCAAGCGCGAAACCCTAACTTCACTCATACTGTCACTAGAAATGCTGAAACATTCTCACACCTCCATTTCCTCCATTCGCAAGCTGTAGGAAAGTACCATCTTGCCTGGCATGTTACCCCCATTTTTCACTGTATATATGTTGTTTTAGTCGTATGTGTCACTGGGACCCTGGTAACCCAGGGCCCCAGTGCTCATAAGTGTGCCTGAATGTGTTACCTGTGTAGTGACTAACTGTCTCACTGAGGCTCTGCTAATCAGAACCTCAGTGGTTATGCTCTCTCATTTCTTTCTAAATTGTCACTGACAGGCTAGTCTATGATCATGGAATTGCCCCCTCTATGCCATCCTGGCATTGTTGGTACAATTCCATGATCCCAGTGGTCTGTAGCACAGACCCTGGTACTGCCAGACTGCCCTTCCTGGGGTTTCTCTGCAGCTGCTGCTGCTGCCAACCCCTCAGACAGGCAGCTGCCCTCCTGGGGTCCAGCCAGGCCTGGCCCAGGATGGCAGAACAAAGAACTTCCTCTGAGAGAGGGTGTGACACCCTCTCCCTTTGGAAAATGGTGTGAAGGCAGGGGAGGAGTAGCCTCCCCCAGCCTCTGGAAATGCTTTGTTGGGCACAGATGTGCCCAATTCTGCATAAGCCAGTCTACACCGGTTCAGGGACCCCTTAGCCCCTGCTCTGGCACGAAACTGGACAAAGGAAAGGGGAGTGACCACTCCCCTGACCTGCACCTCCCCTGGGAGGTGTCCAGAGCTCCTCCAGTGTGCTCCAGACCTCTGCCATCTTGGAAACAGAGGTGCTGCTGGCACACTGGACTGCTCTGAGTGGCCAGTGCCACCAGGTGACGTCAGAGACTCCTTGTGATAGGCTCCTTCAGGTGTTAGTAGCCTTTCCTCTCTCCTAGGTAGCCAAACCCTCTTTTCTGGCTATTTAGGGTCTCTGTCTCTGGGGAAACTTTAGATAACGAATGCATGAGCTCAGCCGAGTTCCTCTGCATCTCCCTCTTCACCTTCTGATAAGGAATCGACCGCTGACCGCGCTGGAAGCCTGCAACCCTGCAACATAGTAGCAAAGACGACTACTGCAACTCTGTAACGCTGATCCTGCCGCCTTCTCGACTGTTTTCCTGCTTGTGCATGCTGTGGGGGTAGTCTGCCTCCTCTCTGCACCAGAAGCTCCGAAGAAATCTCCCGTGGGTCGACGGAATCTTCCCCCTGCAACCGCAGGCACCAAAAAGCTGCATTACCGGTCCCTTGGGTCTCCTCTCAGCACGACGAGCGAGGTCCCTCGAATCCAGCGACACCATCCAAGTGACCCCCACAGTCCAGTGACTCTTCAGCCCAAGTTTGGTGGAGGTAAGTCCTTGCCTCACCTCGCTGGGCTGCATTGCTGGGAACCGCGACTTTGCAAGCTACTCCGGCCCCTGTGCACTTCCGGCAGAAATCCTTCATGCACAGCCAAGCCAGGGTCCACGGCACTCTAACCTGTATTGCACGACTTTCTAAGTTGGTCTCCGGCGACGTGGGACTCCTTTGTGCAACTTCAGCGAGCACCGTTTCACGCATCCTTGTAGTGCCTGTTTCTGGCACTTCTCCGGGAGCTACCTGCTTCAGTGAGGGCTCTTTGTCTTGCTCGACGTCCCCTCTCTCTGCAGGTCCAATTTGCGACCTCCTGGTCCCTCCTGGGCCCCAGCAGCGTCCAAAAACGCCAAACGCACGATTTGCGTGTAGCAAGGCTTGTTGGCGTCCATCCGGCGGGAAAACACTTCTGCACGACTCTCCAAGGCGTGGGGGATCCATCCTCCAAAGGGGAAGTCTCTAGCCCTTGTCGTTCCTGCAGTATTCACAGTTCTTCAGCCTAGTAAGAGCTTCTTTGCACCAACCGCTGGCATTTCTTGGGCATCTGCCCATCTCCGAGCTGCTTGTGACTTTTGGACTTGGTCCCCTTGTTCCACAGGTACCCTCAGTCAGGAATCCATTGTTGTTGCATTGCTGATTTGTGTTTCCCTTGCATTTTCCCTCTAACACGACTATTTTGTCCTTAGGGGAACTTTGGTGCACTTTGCACTCACTTTTCAGGGTCTTGGGGAGGGTTATTTTTCTAACTCTCACTATTTTCTAATAGTCCCAGCGACCCTCTACAAGGTCACATAGGTTTGGGGTCCATTCGTGGTTCGCATTCCACTTTTGGAGTATATGGTTTGTGTTGCCCCTATCCCTATGTTTCCTCATTGCATCCTATTGTAACTATACATTGTTTGCACTGTTTTCTAAGACTATACTGCATATTTTTGCTATTGTGTATATATATCTTGTGTATATTTCCTATCCTCTCACTGAGGGTACACTCTAAGATACTTTGGCATATTGTCATAAAAATAAAGTACCTTTATTTTTAGTATAACTGTGTATTGTGTTTTCTTATGATATTGTGCATATGACACTAAGTGGTACTGTAGTAGCTTCACACGTCTCCTAGTTCAGCCTAAGCTGCTCTGCTAAGCTACCATTATCTATCAGCCTAAGCTGCTAGACACCCTATACACTAATAAGGGATAACTGGGCCTGGTGCAAGGTGCAAGTACCCCTTGGTACTCACTACAAGCCAGTCCAGCCTCCTACATTGGTTGTGCAGCGGTGGGATAAGTGCTTGAGACTACTTACCACTCTTGTCATTGTACTTTTCATAAGAGAAAAATATACAAAACAAGGTCAGTGTATATACACATAGCCAAAAAGTTTTGCATTTCCTCTTTTCACTCTTTTCTAAGTGCTGAAAAGTACTTCTAAACTTTCAAAAAGTTCTTAAAAGTTTAAAAAGTTTTTTTCTGTCTTTCCAAAAAGTTCTGAAAACTTTTTTCTCTTTTCCTATCACTTTAACTCTCTCTAAAAATGTCTGGCACAGGCCAAAAAGTTGAACTGTCCAAACTTGCATATGATCACCTATAAGGCCATAAGTGCCCAATCTGTAGAAAAAGTAGCTAATGGTTCTCAATCTGATCCAGGGACTCCCCCAGGAAAAGGTTCAGGAAAGAAACTTCTCAGCCTGCCCATTACTAGACAGTCTAGCATAGTTGGTACAGAGGTTGAATCACACCATACTAATGGTGTGCTCTCACATTATACTGATAGCCAAGCTGTTAGGGTGCCCTCTGTAAGGGACAGGTCTCCATCTGTTCATTCCCATCATACCTCTGTATCTAGAAATGTCCCTCCCACCCACCCTGATGACAGATTGTTAGAAAGGGAGCTCAATAGATTGAGAGTGGAGCAAACCAGACTGAAGCTCAAGAAGCAACAGCTGGATTTGGATAGACAGTCTTTAGAAATAGAGAGGGAAAGACAGAAGATGGGTTTAGATACCCATGGTGGCAGCAGCAGTATTCCCCATAGTCATCCTGCAAAAGAGCATGATTCCAGGAATCTGCACAAGATAGTTCCCCCTTATAAGGAGGGGGATGACATTAACAAGTGGTTTGCTGCACTTGAGAGGGCCTGTGCTGTACAGGATGTCCCTCAAAAGCAGTGGGCTGCTATCCTATGGCTATCATTTACTGGAAAAGGTAGGGATAGGCTCCTTACTGTAAAATAAAATGATGCTAACAATTTCCAAGTTCTTAAGAATGCACTCCTGGATGGTTATGGCTTAACCACTGAACAGTACAGGATAAAGTTCAGAGATACCAAAAAGGAGTCTTCACAAGACTGGGTTGATTTCATTGACCAGGCAGTGAAGGCCTTGGAGGGGTGGTTACATGGCAGTAAAGTTACTGATTATGACAGCCTGTATAACTTGATCCTGAGAGAGCATATTCTTAATAATTGTGTGTCTGATTTGTTGCACCAGTACTTGGTGGACTCTGATCTGACCTCTCCCCAAGAATTGGGAAAGAAGGCAGACAAATGGGTCAGAACAAGAGTGAACAGAAAAGTTCATACAGGGGGTGACAAAGATGGCAACAAAAAGAAGGATGGTAAGTCTTCTGATAAGGGTGGGGACAAATCTAAAAATGAGTCTTCATCAGGCCCACAAAAACACTCTGGTGGGGGTGGTGGGTCCAAATCCTCCTTTAATCAGAACAAGGAAAAGAAACCATGGTGCTATTTATGTAAAATAAAAGGCCATTGGACAACAGATCCCAGTTGTCCAAAGAAAGGCACCACAGCTCCTACCACTACAACCCCTACTGCTACACCTAGTGTCCCTACTAATAGCAGTGGTGGTGGGAGCAAACCTACTAATAGCCAATCCAAGGGAGTAGCTGGGCTCACTTTTGGTAATTTAGTTGGGGTTGGTCTGATTAGGGAGACCACAGAGGCTACTTTAGTCTCTGAAGGGGCTATTGACTTAGCCACTTTGGTTGCTTGCCCCCATAACTTGGAGAAGTACAAGCAACTAACCCTAATAAATGGTGTTGAGGTCCAGGCCTACAGGGACACAGGTGCCAGTGTCACAATGGTGATTGAGAAACTGGTGCACCCTGAACAACACATACTTGGACACCAGTACCAAGTAACCGATGCTCACAACATAACACAAAGCCACCCCATGGCTGTTGTAAATCTCAACTGGGGGGGGGTATCTGGTCCAAAGAAAGTTGTGGTAGCTTCAGATTTACCTGTAGACTGTCTATTAGGGAATGATTTGGAGACATCAGCTTGGTCAGATGTGGAGTTGGAGGCCCATGCAGCAATGCTGGGCATCCCAGGGCATATTTTTGCTTTGACAAGGGCTCAGGCCAAAAAGCAAAAAGGACAGGGAAGCTTGGATCCTGGAACAATGGACCAAGTGCTCCCTAAAGCTAGGGCTAGTAGAAGCAAACCACTTCCTACTATCCCTCCCTCTACAGTGGATTCTACTTCTGAGGAAAAAGAATTCCCTCCCTGTGCAGAACCTACACCAGAGGAGCTGGAAGCAGACACTGCTGAGCTTTTGGGTGAAGGGGGGCCTGCCAGAGAGGAGCTGAGTGTGGCACAGCAAACCTGTCCCACATTAGAGGGTCTCAGACAGCAAGCTGTCAAACAGGCTAATGGGGATGTCAGTGACTCTCACAGAGTTTAATGGGAGGACAACCTCTTGTACACTGAGCATAGGGATCCTAAACCTGGAGCTGCCAGGAGATTAGTGATTCCTCAGGAGTACAGAAAGTTCCTCCTAACACTGGCACATGACATTCCCTTAGCTGGGCACCTGGGTCAAATGAAAACTTGGGACAGATTGGTACCATTGTTTCATTGGCCTAGGATGTCTGAGGACACAAAAGAATTTTGTAAGTCCTGTGAAACCTGTCAAGCCAGTGGCAAGACAGGTGGCACTCCAAAGGCACCCCTTATCCCACTGCCTGTGGTTGGGGTTCCCTTTGAAAGGGTAGGGGTTGACATAGTTGGCCCTCTTGACCCTCCTACTGCTTCAGGCAATAGGTTTATCTTGGTGGTAGTGGACCATGCCACAAGATATCCTGAAGCTATTCCTTTAAGGACCACTACAGCTCCTGCAGTGGCAAAGGCCCTCCTGGGAATATTTTCCAGGGTGGGCTTCCCAAAGGAAGTAGTATCAGACAGAGGAAGCAATTTCATGTCTGCATACTTAAAGGCCATGTGGAAGGAGTGTGGTGTAACTTACAAGTTCACAACACCCTATCATCCACAAACAAATGGACTGGTGGAGAGATTTAATAAAACTCTCAAAGGCATGATTATGGGACTCCCTGAAAAACTCCGCAGGAGATGGGATATCCTTCTACCATGCCTCCTTTTTGCCTACAGGGAGGTACCCCAGAAAGGAGTGGGCTTCAGCCCCTTTGAACTTCTTTTTGGACACCCTGTTAGGGGTCCACTCACACTTGTAAAGGAGGGTTGGGAACAACCTTTAAAAGCTCCTAAGCAGGATATTGTGGATTATGTACTTGGCCTCAGATCAAGGATGGCTGAGTACATGAAAAAGGCCAGTAAAAACCTTCAGGCCAGCCAAGAGCTCCAGAAGCAATGGCATGATCAGAAGGCTGTTTTGGTTCAGTACCAACCAGGGCAGAAAGTGTGGGTCTTGGAGCCTGTGGCCCCAAGAGCACTCCAAGATAAATGGAGTGGACCCCACACAATTGTTGAAAAGAAGGGTGAAGTCACCTACTTTGTTGACTTAGGCACTGCCAGGAGTCCCCTTAGGGTGCTCCATGTCAACCGCCTGAAACCCTACTATGACAGGGCTGATCTCACCCTGCTCATGGCAACAGATGAGGGACAGGAAGAAGACAGTGATCCTCTACCTGATCTCTTCTCTTCCACAGAACAAGATGCTCTTGTGGAAGGTGTAGTTTTGGCTGATTGTCTTACTGCTGAGCAGAAAGATAATTGCATAAATCTCCTAGGACAATTTTCAGAACTCTTCTCTACTGTGCCAGGCACCACTTCTTGGTGTGAGCACACTATAGATACTGGAGACAGTTTACCTGTCAAAAGTAAGATCTATAGGCAGCCTGACCATGTCAGGGACTGCATAAAGCAAGAAGTGCAGAAAATGTTGGAACTAGGAGTGGTTGAGCACTCTGACAGTCCATGGGCATCTCCTGTGGTACTGGTACCAAAACCCAATTCTAAAGATGGAAAGAAGGAAATGAGGTTTTGTGTAGACTATAGAGGTCTCAACTTGGTAACCAAAACAGATGCTCACCCTATACCCAGGGCAGATGAGCTTATAGATACACTGGCATCTGCCAAGTATCTAAGCACTTTTGATTTGACTGCAGGGTATTGGCAGATCAAATTGTCAGAAGATGCTAAACCTAAGACTGCATTTTCTACCATTGGAGGACATTACCAGTTTACTGTAATGCCTTTTGGTTTGAAAAATGCACCTGCCACTTTTCAGAGGTTGGTGAACACAGTCCTGCAAGGGCTGGAAGCTTTCAGTGCAGCATATTTGGACGATATAGCTGTCTTTAGCTCCAGCTGGGATGATCACCTGGTCCACCTATGGAAAGTTTTGGAGGCTCTGCAAAAGGCAAGCCTCACTATCAAGGCTTCAAAGTGCCAGATAGGGCAGGGTAAGGTGGTTTATCTGGGACACCTTGTTGGTGGGGAACAGATTGCACGACTTCAGGGGAAAATCCAAACTATTATTGATTGGGTTCCCCCTACCACTCAGACTCAGGTGAGAGCCTTCCTAGGCCTCACTGGGTATTACAGGAGGTTCATTAAGAACTATGGCTCCATTGCAGCCCCTCTTAATGACCTCACATCCAAGAAAATGCCTAAAAAGGTATTATGGACAGCAAACTGTCAGAAAGCTTTTGAGGAGCTGAAGCAGGCCATGTGCTCTGCACCTGTCCTGAAAAGCCCTTGTTACTCTAAAAAATTCTATGTCCAGACTGATGCATCTGAATTAGGAGTAGGGGCAGTCCTATCACAACTTAATTCTGAGGGCCAGGATCAACCTGTTGCTTTTATTAGTAGAAGGTTGACCCCTAGAGAAAAGCGTTGGTCTGCCATTGAGAGGGAGGCCTTTGCTGTGGTCTGGGCTCTGAAGAAGTTGAGGCCATACCTGTTTGGCACTCACTTCATTGTTCAGACAGACCACAAACCTCTACTTTGGCTAAAACAAATGAAAGGTGAAAATCCTAAATTGTTGAGGTGGTCCATATCCCTACAGGGAATGGACTATACAGTGGAACATAGACCTGGGAGTAGCCACTCCAATGCAGATGGACTCTCCAGATATTTCCACTTAGACAATGAAGACTCATCAGGTAATGGCTAGTCTTATTGTCCTTCGTTTGGGGGGGGGTTGTGTAGGAAAGTACCATCTTGCCTGGCATGTTACCCCCATTTTTCACTGTATATATGTTGTTTTAGTTGTATGTGTCACTGGGACCCTGGTAACCCAGGGCCCCAGTGCTCATAAGTGTGCCTGAATGTGTTACCTGTGTAGTGACTAACTGTCTCACTGAGGCTCTGCTAATCAGAACCTCAGTGGTTATGCTCTCTCATTTCTTTCTAAATTGTCACTGACAGGCTAGTGACCATGTTTACCAATTTACATTGGCTTACTGGAACACCCTTATAATTCCCTAGTATATGGTACTGAGGTACCCAGGGTATTGGGGTTCCAGGAGATCCCTATGGGCTGCAGCATTTCTTTTGCCACCCATAGGGAGCTCTGACAATTCTTACACAGGCCTGCCACTGCAGCCTGAGTGAAATAACGTCCACATTATTTCACAGCCATTTTACACTGCACTTAAGTAACTTATAAGTCACCTATATGTCTAACCTTTACCTGGTAAAGGTTAGGTGCAAAGTTACTTAGTGTGAGGGCACCCTGGCACTAGCCAAGGTGCCCCCACATTGTTCAGAGCCAATTCACTGAACTTTGTGAGTGCGGGGACACCATTACACACGTACACTACATATAGGTCACTACCTATATGTAGCTTCACCATGGTAACTCCGAATATGGCCATGTAACATGTCTATGATCATGGAATTGCCCCCTCTATGCCATCCTGGCATTGTTGGTACAATTCCATGATCCCAGTGGTCTGTAGCACAGACCCTGGTACTGCCAGACTGCCCTTCCTGGGGTTTCTCTGCAGCTGCTGCTGCTGCCAACCCCTCAGACAGGCAGCTGCCCTCCTGGGGTCCAGCCAGGCCTGGCCCAGGATGGCAGAACAAAGAACTTCCTCTGAGAGAGGGTGTGACACCCTCTCCCTTTGGAAAATGGTGTGAAGGCAGGGGAGGAGTAGCCTCCCCCAGCCTCTGGAAATGCTTTGTTGGGCACAGATGTGCCCAATTCTGCATAAGCCAGTCTACACCGGTTCAGGGACCCCTTAGCCCCTGCTCTGGCACGAAACTGGACAAAGGAAAGGGGAGTGACCACTCCCCTGACCTGCACCTCCCCTGGGAGGTGTCCAGAGCTCCTCCAGTGTGCTCCAGACCTCTGCCATCTTGGAAACAGAGGTGCTGCTGGCACACTGGACTGCTCTGAGTGGCCAGTGCCACCAGGTGACGTCAGAGACTCCTTGTGATAGGCTCCTTCAGGTGTTAGTAGCCTTTCCTCTCTCCTAGGTAGCCAAACCCTCTTTTCTGGCTATTTAGGGTCTCTGTCTCTGGGGAAACTTTAGATAACGAATGCATGAGCTCAGCCGAGTTCCTCTGCATCTCCCTCTTCACCTTCTGATAAGGAATCGACCGCTGACCGCGCTGGAAGCCTGCAACCCTGCAACATAGTAGCAAAGATGACTACTGCAACTCTGTAACGCTGATCCTGCCGCCTTCTCAACTGTTTTCCTGCTTGTGCATGCTGTGGGGGTAGTCTGCCTCCTCTCTGCACCAGAAGCTCCGAAGAAATCTCCCGTGGGTCGACGGAATCTTCCCCCTGCAACCGCAGGCACCAAAAAGCTGCATTACCGGTCCCTTGAGTCTCCTCTCAGCACGACGAGCGAGGTCCCTCGAATCCAGCGACACCGTCCAAGTGACCCCCACAGTCCAGTGACTCTTCAGCCCAAGTTTGGTGGAGGTAAGTCCTTGCCTCACCTCGCTGGGCTGCATTGCTGGGAACCGCGACTTTGCAAGCTACTCCGGCCCCTGTGCACTTCCGGCGGAAATCCTTCGTGCACAGCCAAGCCTGGGTCCACGGCACTCTAACCTGCATTGCACGACTTTCTAAGTTGGTCTCCGGCGACGTGGAACTCCTTTGTGCAACTTCGGCGAGCACCGTTTCACGCATCCTCGTAGTGCCTGTTTCTGGCACTTCTCCGGGAGCTACCTGCTTCAGTGAGGGCTCTTTGTCTTGCTCGACGTCCCTTCTCTCTGCAGGTCCAATTTGCGACCTCCTGGTCCCTCCTGGGCCCCAGCAGTGTCCAAAAACGCCAAACGCACGATTTGCGTGTAGCAAGGCTTGTTGGCGTCCATCCGGCGGGAAAACACTTCTGCACGACTCTCCAAGGCGTGGGGGATTTATCCTCCAAAGGGGAAGTCTCTAGCCCTTGTCGTTCCTGCAGTATTCACAGTTCTTCAGCCTAGTAAGAGCTTCTTTGCACCAACCGCTGGCATTTCTTGGGCATCTGACCATCTCCGAGCTGCTTGTGACTTTTGGACTTGGTCCCCTTGTTCCACAGGTACCCTCAGTCAGGAATCCATCGTTGTTGCATTGCTGATTTGTGTTTCCCTTGCATTTTCCCTCTAACACGACTATTTTGTCCTTAGGGGAACTTTGGTGCACTTTGCACTCACTTTTCAGGGTCTTGGGGAGGGTTATTTTTCTAACTCTCACTATTTTCTAATAGTCCCAGCGACCCTCTACAAGGTCACATAGGTTTGGGGTCCATTCGTGGTTCGCATTCCACTTTTGGAGTATATGGTTTGTGTTGCCCCTATCCCTATGTTTCCTCATTGCATCCTATTGTAACTATATATTGTTTGCACTGTTTTCTAAGACTATACTGCATATTTTTGCTATTGTGTATATATATCTTGTGTATATTTCCTATCCTCTCACTGAGGGTACACTCTAAGATACTTTGGCATATTGTCATAAAAATAAAGTACCTTTATTTTTAGTATAACTGTGTATTGTGTTTTCTTATGATATTGTGCATATGACACTAAGTGGTACTGTAGTAGCTTCACACGTCTCCTAGTTCAGCCTAAGCTGCTCTGCTAAGCTACCATTATCTATCAGCCTAAGCTGCTAGACACCCTATACACTAATAAGGGATAACTGGGCCCGGTGCAAGGTGCAAGTACCCCTTGGTACTCACTACAAGCCAGTCCAGCCTCCTACACAAGCTCTGAGATTCCGGGAAAGTCATTGGGGATTTAGGGCATCATCATCTCTTCAACTTGTTTTATCAAAGAAAATTCTAACTTGACTCCGTCTATTGTTCGGATGGGGTCCCAAACGGCTAAACCATCAATCTCTGCTACCATCTACTGATAGCGCGTCCAATCCTTATAAATTACTCATATTTGGACACGCTGGAGGTCGGTGAACCTTTTGACCAAGTTGAGTTCTCCTCATCCAAAATTAGTCGGATCCCTCAAATCAATAACTAATAATCCTTTATAATCAATAACCAATACTCAATTAGTAATCAAACAACACATTAGGAATCAATAACAATCAGTAGTTTGACACACCATGACCTTTCAGTCATGAATAACCACACCTGTTTATTAAAAGTTAATGAGTTTATTTCCCTATATTAACAAGGCTAGCACAATATAAGTAAGTCTCAAAATCAAATGGTATACATATACGAACATTACTAGCTGTCCATAGCGACGGAAGAAATGCAATCTACGCAAAAGCTACTCGGTTATAGCAATGCAAATCACTAATAAAAGTAATTGAATTTGACTAATTTCATACATTGGTCAGCATAACAAGATTTCAATTCAGCATGGTGCATCAAGTGAATACCTCAACTATCCTCTGATTAGCATTGGCATGTGGGGCTTCATGAAAAAGAATTTAATCAACATGAATTTAGAAAACTTCTAAATTTGGGCTCTGTCAAAATAAGCAGTTGGTACCTAAGAAGGAAAATACAATGAATAACACATTTATCCTTTCATAATTACCAAATAAAATCAGCACTCAAGGTAAGTCTTCATCCTTCAGGTACCGGTTCGATCAGCATGGGGCAGATTTCAAAGGGGGCAAAGGTAAGGCAAGTTGTCCTTGCGGCAGCAAGGAAAATGGGGCAAAAGTTACTGCATGGGCAAGACGGGGTAAAATTAAAGTTAAAGTCTCTAGGGTGAGAATTCTTCAAAGTCTCTTTCTCTGGGATAGAGAAAAGGCATCAAAGTGTCCTTTAAAATGGCGTCTTGAATCTGGCTTCAAAATGACACAGCAGTAGTGTCTAGGACCCAATTCTAGCCTCCAGGCACCTCTTTTAGTAATATTGGGACAATTTGAGTAGTTCAAGTTTGAAGGGGGACAAAGTAATTTCTTCTACCCAGAGCTATGGAGCTAAGATTGCTGCTCTGGCTGGAGGTGAAAAAAACTTCATTTAGTCCAAAAGGTACATAAACCCCTTCAAAGCATAAGATCTGAGCTTTCTAGCAAGCATATTTAGGTCCTGTGTACTCACAGAGTGATTCTGATATCCAGTCTGAACTATTTCCAAAATTAGCAAATCTTGTCAAAAAAAAAAGTTTTGACAGCTTTTGCTAATTTTTGGTATCAACCCTAAAGTCAGTTTGTGGGTCCCAGTTGACATCAGGACCCCATATTATACCTCAGGTGACACAGCAGTAGTGTCTAGGACCCAATTCTAGCCTTCAGACACCGCTTTTAGTAATATTTGGGACAATTTGAGGTGTTCAAGTTGAAGGGGGACAAAGCCACTTCTTCAACCCAGAGCTATGGAACTCCGAGTCGGGTAAGATTGCAGGTTTTTCCCCTGGCTGGAGGTGAAAAAAAAAACTTCATATAGTCCAAAAGGTACATAATCCCCTTCAAAGCATAAGATCTGAGCTTTCTAACAAGCATATTTAGGTCCTGTGAACTCACAGACTGATTATGATATCCAGTCGGAGCTATTTGCAAAATTAGCAAATCTTGTCAAAAAAAAATTTTTTGACAGCTTTTGCTAATTTTTGGTATCAGCCCTAAAGTCAGTTTGTGGGTCCCTGTTGACATCAGGACCCCATATTATACCTCAGGTGACACAGCAGTAGTGTCTAGGACCCAATTCTAGCCTCCAGGCACCTCTTTTAGTAATATTGGGACAATTTGAGTAGTTCAAGTTTGAAGGGGGACAAAGTAATTTCTTCTACCCAGAGCTATGGAGCTAAGATTGCTGCTCTGGCTGGAGGTGAAAAAAACTTCATTTAGTCCAAAAGGTACATAAACCCCTTCAAAGCATAAGATCTGAGCTTTCTAGCAAGCATATTTAGGTCCTGTGTACTCACAGAGTGATTCTGATATCCAGTCTGAGCTATTTCCAAAATTAGCAAATCTTGTCAAAAAAAAATTATTGACAGCTTTGCTAATTTTTGGTATCAACCCTAAAGTCAGTTTGTGGGTCCCAGTTGACATCAGGACCCCATATTATACCTCAGGTGACACGGCAGTAGTGTCTAGGACCCAATTCTAGCCTTCAGACACTGCTTTTAGTAATATTTGGGACAATTTGAGGTGTTCAAGTTGAAGGGGGACAAAGCCACTTCTTCAACCCAGAGCTATGGAACTCTGAGTCGGGTAAGATTGCAGGTTTTTCCCCTGGCTGGAGGTGAAAAAAAAAACTTCATATAGTCCAAAAGGTACATAATCCCCTTCAAAGCATAAGATCTGAACTTTCTAACAAGCATATTTAGGTCCTGTGAACTCATGATATCCAGTCGGAGCTATTTGCAAAATTAGCAAATCTTGTCAAAAAAAAATTTTTTGACAGCTTTTGCTAATTTTTGGTATCAGCCCTAAAGTCAGTTTGTGGGTCCCTGTTGACATCAGGACCCCATATTATACCTCAGGTGACACAGCAGTAGTGTCTAGGACCCAATTCTAGCCTCCAGGCATCTCTTTTAGTAATATTGGGACAATTTGAGGAGTTCAAGTTTGAAGGGGGACAAAGTCACTTTTTGTACCCGAGGCCATGGAACTCCACATCGGGCAAAATTTCTGCCTCAACCCCCCTCCATGGAAGTTAAAATTTTTGTAAATGTTTATTCATTTGGGATTCTATATGGGAGTATTAGTAGTGTTCTTATTAGTGTATAGGTGCTTTTTCAGGGTCCCATGTACCTCCAAAATGGATTTATAACACTTTAGGTATCATTGAACCGAAATTATTTCTAAGTCCCAATATATTTCAAAGTGTGCTCATAAACACTACAAAAAGCAAAAAAGGTCAAGAATGTAAGAAAAAGTATGTTATAATGGCCTAATAGCATGCTCAATACACTAAATAGTTGTTTTTACCCTTAAAGTTGTCAATTTTCATTTTTAAATTCAGGGGGCCAAAGTCACTTTTTGTACCCGAGGTCATGGAACTCCACATCGGGCACAATTTCTGCCTCAACCCCCCTCCATGGAAGTCAAAATTTTTGTAAATGTTTATTCATTTGAAAACTATATGGGAGTATTAGTAGTGTTCTTATTAGTGTATAGGTGCATTTTCAGGGTCCCATGTACCTCCAAAATGGATTTATAACACTTTAGGTATCATTGAACCGAAATTATTTCTAAGTCCCAATCTATTTCAAAGTGTGCTCATAAACACTACAAAAAGCAAAAAAGGTCAAGAATGTAAGAAAAAGTATGTTATAATGGCCTAATAGCATGCTCAATACACTAAATAGTTGTTTTTACCCTTAAAGTTGTCAATTTTCATTTTTAAATTCAGGGGGACAAAGTCACTTTTTGTACCAGAGGTCATGGAACTCCACATCGGGCACAATTTCTGCCTCAACCCCCCTCCATGGAAGTCAAAATTTTTGTAAATGTTTATTCATTTGAAAACTATATGGGAGTATTAGTAGTGTTCTTATTAGTGTATAGGTGCATTTTCAGGGTCCCATGTACCTCCAAAATGGATTTATAACACTTTAGGTATCATTGAACCGAAATTATTTCTAAGTCCCAATATATTTCAAAGTGTGCTCATAAACACTACAAAAAGCAAAAAAGGTCAAGAATGTAAGAAAAAGTATGTTATAATGGCCTAATAGCATGCTCAATACACTAAATAGTTGTTTTTACCCTTAAAGTTGTCAATTTTCATTTTTAAATTCAGGGGGACAAAGTCACTTTTTGTACCCGAGGTCATGGAACTCCACATCGGGTAAAATTTCAGCCTTGCCCCCTTATGGAAGTCAAAAATTTAGTAATGCATAATCATTTAAAAACCATATAGGTGCAATTGTGGTGTCTTGATTACATACAAAATGCATTTTCAACCCTTTATGAGCATCTCTGATCAAAATATTCATCAAAATCTCAAAGCTGCACCAGTGTTTCAAAGTGCTCTCAAACGCTCAAAAATGGTCAAAAATGAAAAAAAAGGTCATTTATGAGGTTTAATAACATGCTAAACATAATGTATATCTCCAAATAATTTTAAATCCCTTTAATAAAGAGTTTCTCTTTTGTGCTCCACTGGTGCAACGGCTCAAGTCTGAGAAGCTGCACCAGTGGAGCAATGTCTACACTGGTGCAGCTTCGGCTGCACTGGTGGAGCAGAAGTCAAACTCAGCAGTCTTACTGACCCCAAGCCAAACTGTGACAAGGTTGGGACTGCTGCCTTCTCTTATCGACTGATCTAAGGTATGCCAATGAGAGAAGGCAGTAGTGCCAGCCCTCCTGGGTTCTCCGAGGCGTGGGACTGCTGCCTTCCCTCACTGGCTGCCCTAAGGTTAACCAATGAGGGAGGGCAGCAGTCCCAACTCTCCTGGGAACTCCGAGGCAGAGCTGCTGGTAAGTGTGTGTCTGTTTTTTTTTTTAATTAATGTTTGATGCGTGCGTGCATGTTTGAATATTTGGTAATGAGTGCTGTGAATGGATGCATATGTGCGCACGTGTGTGAATGAATGGGCATGAGTGTGTATATGTGCATGTGTGTCTCATCCACCCTCTCCCTCCTAAAATTACCAGCTGTCGATGCTATGTTAAAACATCAACAGAACACGAACATTCACAGAGTGTTGAAATTAAATATTTGAAACTTTCTTTGAAAGTTCTAATACATCAACCAAGAAAGGGCGTGTGGTCTAGTTCAATGGTTCCCAACCTTTTGACTTCTGTGGACCCCCACTTTATGATTACTGGAACCCAGGGACCCCCACTGACTCATTATTGGAGTCTGGGAACCCCTCCCACTAAGTCATTACTAAAATCTGGGGACCGAATCTGTTAATATTGTTTAATTTTCTAAGCAGTTGCGAACCCCCTGAGGAGGCTTCGCGGACTCCCAGGGGTCCCCGGACCACAGGTTGGGAACCACTGGTCTAGTTTATAAGCTGTAAATCTGAGGACCATGCTTTAAATGCAACTTGGCATTGACTGAAATTGTGCAGTTGTCGGAAATCACTTTATCACAATATGCCTGCATTTTAAATGTGTAAGTTATGGCTATGTGTGTAACAAAAAGATTTCAGACACCATTTGATTAATGCAATCTTGCATAATTTTTCATCACCTCCCAAAATGTGCAATGCTCTGTTGCTCTCGGGCTAGGTCCTTCTTATAGAAATACCAATGAATGCATGCTTTTACATTGCGAACAGCTATTCAACGTATTATTCTTTGTGGATAGCCCTTCCTTTTGAGCTGTTGATGTTAGGCTGGGTGCTCACAGTCCTTTGCAGCAGAAATGTTGTAATTGCAACGCTGGTCCACTTTTCCCTCATTAGGCCTGGCATTAGCTAATATGCTTACTTGTAAGGGCTTTCAGCCAATGGTGTGACGAAACTTGAGGGGGCACCCCCTGCAATGTACCTGGAGGAGACCCCTTCACCCTGGGCCCAGTCAGGGGCCTGCCACCCGGGCACAGTGTACAGTGCTGAGGGGGACCCATGGCGGTCAGGCCCCCACACCGCAGGGGCTATAGGGGCCTTTGTTACACCACTGCTTTCAGTGTGCTCTCTTCATCCATTTGCCTGTAGCTGTGTTTTCACTTTTTTTCCTGCTCTTTACAGCATACAGACTGGGACCATGAGTCAACCCATTTCAGCCATCAGTGAACTTCACTGTGAGTGACAGCACTTTGATCTTTCACAAGAGGACCATCTACACACAAAATAGTTGGCTTCAGTGTAATGGACTAACATACCAATGTGTGTTTTTTTATACCAAAAAATATTTTTGCTTTTAGTCAGTGTTTTTTTTTTAGATTGATGTGGGCCTGGTCATTCCTTCAAACCCTGTAGGACACGGTCAATATCCATAAACCACAGTCATGGGCAGGAGGTTCCCTGGGGAGGTTGTGGAACCTTCAATTGTGGGATCCAGTGAGCAAGGTAAAGCTACTATTTCAGGAAACTTTGTCCTTCCAGAGGAACATTTAATTGTGGAGACAATGTCCAATTGACAGGAGTGCAGGATTCTATTCTCAGTCATATGTAAAGAGCCTTCGTGCAGTAGACCACCTGGTTGTGGGGTTCTAGGAATTCAGTAGGGTCATACTCACTCAAGAATTTCTCTAAGCTTGTCTCTCCGATCACTGGTCTACCAATGAAGACCACTGAAAGCTCTTGTTCTCAAAAAGAACAAGAGCTTTCAGTGGACTCCTAATGCCACCTTAGCTTTAGAATGGCTTTAGAAAGAGTTCACTTGAGCTCCTGTCTTTTAGCAACCTGATGTCTTGAAGCCTTTACTCTAGTGACTGATGATGTGGACTAAGCTATGGAAGCTGTCTTGATTCAACTCGGTCAAGATGGTAAAGAGCATCCCATCATTTTTTTGTCCTAAACATTCTCTCCAGCAGAAAGAAACAATTCTGTTTTGGAAAAGGAACTTCTTGCTATTAACTTAGTTTTTTAAAGAATGGAGATACTTTTTACTTGGAGCCCAGTTCTGAGTAACTCTCCATACTGACCACAGAAATCTTCATGTCCTCCAACAGGATGATTGTCAAAATGGTATGCTAGTCCAGAGGACATTGTATTTTCAAAAAAAATATTTTTCCTTACCTATATTCCCGGCTCAGAAAATGTTGTTTCAGTATCCTTGCCTGAAATATATACTAATCAAAGAGCTCCAGGACTTTTGAGAAGATCATTGTTCCTCTAGTTTGCATATCGTAAACTACTTCCACAGTCTCATGACTATCCATCAAGAATCCAAAGGCATTAAACTCTATGATTTAGAAATACATCTTCCTCGATTTCAATTAAAAAATACAAATGCTCTGATTTTTGTTAAAAAGAAACTCTTTGTTTCTTCTAAATAATCACATATAATAATACTTCACCTTTGTCATAATTCACCGATCTCCAGACAGAGGAGGAACATCTGGTGGCCAACTCTTCATCACAATGTCAAAGTTTTGTCCATTCTTGTGAAATCTGCAGGCAAAATAAATCTCAGCCACATAGAAAAGCAAGTTTAGTATTGACACCTGAAAGTCCCTAAAACCTTTGGGAAAGCATCTCTACAGGCTTTATTGAGGATTTACCTCCATCTTAGGTAACAGCACCAAAGCATTGCCATGTAGACCAGCTTTTGGCAGTACGTGTGCTTGTGCATGTGTGAGAGACACGGAATAAGAGAGTATGTGTGCCTTTTATGTCAGAATAAAAGAAATGCTTTAAGCCAGTTCCAGGGCCTCAGTAATTTCCCTTTCAATTGGTCCACTATTCGCTTTTTGAACTGGTGAAGTCGAGCAAAGGTGCAGTGCTTACTTGAGAGAGATGTCGAGTTAGCCTGTTTCTTTACTATTACTTTAAATTTTTTCCATTTTTATTTCAGTCTAGACTTTTTAGTAGTGAGTTAAAGGTGACACAAATGGCCTTGCAAGGGTACACAAAAGGTCAAATGCACATCGATTTAGGTTGAGGACCAACGACCATAGACTGACCACAACCAATATCAGGTACTTATTACCACCCGTGCTGTCTATTTCAATGTCCCCATACTCCACACACATTCTCAGTCACGCCCCGATGCTTGGGGCAGTGGCATCTTTGCGGATTGTGTTTTAAGGGAAGCTAGCCTGACATTCCTATATGTGCTTCGAGCGCTGAGGTACGGTCAGCTGGGAGGAAGTATGGGAGACAGATGACAGCCAGAGACTCATGACAGGCAGCACCCCCGCTTGATTACTGGACCATCAGCCAAATAAAGGTTTCTTGGCATATTCAAACTCCATATCCATGCTTCCTATATGATTTGTCGGGGCACGTTTTATTTGTCTACTTCAGTTCCCCCCATATGACTTTTCTGAGTCTAGAGGCCTAATATAAATTTGGGTGGTTATACCTTATAGAACATCTACCACAAAAAAACGCAGACGTCCAGTTTGCGCACCTGCATATTCTACTGATTCATCCTGAGTACAAATAAATGTGGTGTTACCGATTTGGGGGTTTACACTGGGTCTGCTATCAGGAAGACCATAGAGAGGCCATGAGGTCACCGCAGATAACGTCGACTGTCATCTCTATTTAAAGTAGCCACTATTTTGGGTGACATAACGTCTGTGCAAGACCGCCATATTCTCGGTGGTCTTGCACAGAACCGAAGGAACAGTAGGATATGTTTCCCCGGCATGCTGAAAGAAAACACCCAGTACGTCTAGGTTTCTCAGATTATGGCACTGGAATTGGCCCATCTTTGTGTATTCTGTTTTTTTCATCAAGACTGACAGAGGCAAATCAGGGCAAAGACGTATAAGGGCATGGGGAAAGTGGGCAATTGCACAGGGCTCCCAATTTCCAAGCACCCCCCACCCCCGCCGGGAAAGTGATCAGTGACACTCTCTCTTTTTGACTTTTTCTTATATTCTCTTTCTAAACTTCTCTAACTCCTGTCCATCTCTACCTTTGACTGTGTCTCTCTAGCTGGTGCCATCTTAAGGATTTTGGGAATCCAAGGCAAGATATATTTCATCTGTTTTGTGTGGCCCTGAGTTAACAAGAAATGGGTAACAAATTAAAAACGTGTCCCTTACAGGGGCGCCCAAAATATGTTTTGACCAGGACCCCAAAATTCCTTAAGACAACATTGAATCAGGGAACAAAAGCAGACACCGAGAACGGGTATTAGGTAAGATAAAGTGTTTATTTATTACACCCACAATGATGTACTATTCTGTTTTTCCTTAAATAAGGAATGTGATTATTATTCGGTACATATAAATTGCGAACAATGTAAAGTAAACGATTGGAAAGTGCAACAACAATGTAGTCAGCTACGTTTTTGGTGAGTGGGTTACTATTTGTATGACAGGAATAAGTAAGAGTTGAGAAAACCCAGTTGAGCAGACTTGATACTGTGTCTAAAAGACATTCTGGGTTTCTTTTGAGATTGAACATCAGAGAAGATTCAAATGAAAGAGTGGGTGTTTATTGATAATATCAACAAAAGATCAAGAACTAGCGGCCTTCATTCTTCATAAGACCTCGTTCTCTTCGCCCTTCCGAGACAGACAGAATGCATTACACATGGGTTGTTTGTACAAGAGTTACATAGTTCACTAAATCCAAGTGTATTGGACAACCTACGTAGTGCTGACACTTAATTAGCCACTAGTTTCATGTTTGCTTTGGGTTCTATTAAAATGTGTTTCTTTCTAAGACAAAATTAACCTTATCTCCAAATTGTCCTTTACGTTTCATAGAGCTTCTCTCTATTACCTCTACTAACAAATATATCAGGAATGGTATATTTTCCATCCCTTAATATCAAGGATGTGGAGAAGGAACTGCTGTTTTTCGAGAGAAGAGAGCTTCTGCCCCCTTTGTTATTAAATGGGATTCAAATAGTTTGAGCCACGCGTTCTAGTTCAATATTGGTTCCTCAGATTTATATAAGAAGGGCACAGACTGTTAAATGCTTCTACCCAATAATACGTGGAAGGAGTGAAGGGCATAATATGTACAGCTTGCAGAACATATTTCCAATCACCAGTAGTTGATATATTTGACCACAAGATGGTGCTGTACCTATTGTTGAAGATACCAGTCAAAAAACACTAAGTAAATTGGAAGGAAAAGATGAAAAATGTTGAATGTACACCGCCTCCCAGGCAAGAAAGGTGAGTGTTGTACAATCATTATGTCTCTGGCTCTCCACTTAAAACTAATTTCCGTAATCAGGATTTAGTTATCCGTATCGTTACGGGACATATCAGCGTGTCCCCCTTCCCATGTATAAACTGGGCCAGGGAACTCCTGTGACAGTACAGGTGTGTCAAATGTGGGGACTCCTGCTCCTGTAATGACGACTTTATATTTAAAAGACTTTTCCGGAGCCTCACTATACTATGACGGTAAAACAGTGGCATGACGCAAAATGATGCCAGCAATCTCCCTGCCCCAGGCAGAATGTGATATTTGGTGCGGTAGGGTCCTCCTGAGTCTCCCCTATCTCACAGATATTAATAGACCTTCGAGGCTTGGCCTGAATAGGATCCACCCACCCTGAAAGGTTAGGGAATCTGTGAAGGGATCCCCCACTCATGGACATCATTTACGGGTCAGCTGCGACCTCTGCCTTGCCCTTTGCGACCCATGGCACCCCCTTCGCGACCGCAGGCCTCAGAGGTGGCAAAATCAGTACCAGGAGCATAGGTGCTGCTCGTTCTTGCAGACATCAGTTGGCGCTCCATTTGAAGCTCCATTTTCCTTGTGTTCTGTCAGTGTTTTATTACACTAATAGTGAATAAAGATATTATTCACTGTTTGTGGAATAAAGAATGGAGTACAATTAGGTAGCATATGACCCTCACTGGCATCCCAGGCAAGTAAACATACTTTTAAATGTATGGTATGTGCATGCTCGCGGGTGAGAGTCTGGTTATGAAAGAATGTGTAAAAAAAAGTATGTGTGTATAAGCAGGTGTGTGAGTAAACGTCAAGGTCAAATGGCTTGTGATGTCACTTCCGCTACCCCAAGCATTTGGCGAATTGACATTCCTGTTCCACACCCACCCGCCATCACCACTGCAGGGGCTGCAGTTTGTGTTACGCCCCTCTAAAAAGAGATAGACTCTATAATGCCCTGAGAAGAATCTTTCCCATGGAAGAATGAGCTTGCTGTTCAGTTGATGGTGATAGCACATCAAAGTGTCATTTAAAATGGCGTCTTCAATCTGGCTTCAAAATGGCATCAAAGAAAATGGCTGACTTCTCTTTGTCCGGTGGGTTTAAGTAAGAAACGTTCCAAATTCTTCAGGGTCTTCGATTGGAGGGTTCATAGGGTGTTTTCTCTTTGACCAATGAATAGTGTCTTTCTCTTAGTACTCATTTATGCATAAGGTGTCCTTTGAGTTTTGGAACACAAGTAGCAACAAAGTTTGCCAATTATTTCTGTATCAGAGTCTTTATTGTCTGCACCTGCAGAAGCTGACCTTGCTTCAAAGGGGATGTAACTTGCCTAGCACGAAACCTTGAGATAAGTGTATTAGTCATTCTACTGGAAAAATACAGCCTTAAAGTTTAAAATACGCTTTTGTTTATACAAGTCAAAACCACGCAGTTTAATTAGACACCAGGCAACTAGGCCAAAGCTTCTGCTAAATTTAAGCTAAGCATATAACAGTTTTCAACAAGAATAAATTTGCAAATATGACGGATTACTACATTGTCGCTTCTTCATGATTAATATAAGCTTGTTTATAATAATGGCGAACTACTTTGTGGGCACATTTTCCCACATACATTATTTTTCTATGCTATAATTACATTTTCTTATACGATTTTGTTACATGATATATGAATGTTTGTTAGTCTTTCTATTTCTGCTTCATCAATCCCTCCTCTGATGACTAATTATGTCATCACATCAAATCTTCCATCACAAATTTTATCTCATTACATTTCTGTTTAGTAATTTGGCATTTCAGTCGTTCCCTCTTCCTTTTTGTCCCCTCTGATTTTTCCCTGTATATTTCTACTATTTTATTTTGTTCTTTCTCTTCTCTTCTCCTTTTGCTTCTTGATTTCAATATTTAATAGCTTTCCATATTCCCCAAATACCTATTAAGCAAATTAATATTATTAATATTCCTTTTACTATTTTCAGTAATATTCTGTTCCAAATGTTGCTGAGCCAATTTCCCACGGAAGCAAATCCTTTTCCAACCTTTTCCCATACTCCTGGTTCTTTCAATTCTTTCAAATCTGCACTATTGTTAGTTAAAATTTGTAAGCATTTTCCTAATTTTCCCACTGTTGTCTGGTATGTATGAACAACAGTGACGTGCACTAAGCATTTTGCAAACGCCGCCATTCTTTGCTAAAAGAATGTCTAAAGCAAGCCGATTTTGAAGAGTCATAGCTCTTTCTGCAGCAAGTTCAGTATCCATCAGGATCATTGCTCCTGAGAATTTTGTCAGCATGTTATCCACAATGGTAGACAACTTTCGTATTTTGATTGAATTCAATATGACTCCTACTGAAGGAATCATCGCTCCAAATATATCTCCTACCACACCAGAAGCTGTCTCCCTTTTCTGAATACGATATAATTCAGACAGCTGTGAAAATGTCTTTAAGTCTTCTAGTTGATAAATCTTTGGAAATACTATTCCCAAATGACATCTCCCATACCATCCCTTTGGAAGACGATAATAGGCGTTGAGTCCACAAATATAGTATACTCCTGGAGTAGCTGGATCTAGGCCATTTAACATGAACGTCCATTTAGCCTGAAACAAAAACACGTGTTTACATTCACTCGTCCCTACAAAGACTGTGTCATAATATGATTTAGGTCTATATATACAAAGCTTCCCTATATGTATTGCGTCTAAAGCTAGTCTCCCTTGTGTCTTTATTGCGGCAAAAGCATAGTTATCTACAGATGTCCCTTTCTGTAATTCTTTTTCTAATTTTTCCTTCACCATTTTCCTTCTATCTTCAGTGTGATCCAAAAAGCTTTTCTCTACTGGTGAAAGCAAGCATGTAAAGTTTTCTCTATGAGCTTGAGCTGCAGAAAAAGGTGATAGTGGTTCGAAGAAACCCCTAACTATTTTTATATAATAATCTCTTGCTACTTTACTCAAGCACTCTGTTATGGGGACATATGGAAACATGACATCATGATTGGAATAGAAGTATTGAATATACTCCTGCCAAAAAATCTGGTTAGTAACAAACTACATGTTATTCCATATGTAAGAGGCATGCTATGATATGTCACTCCTTCTATTACTGAGGTAGGTATTTTTGTACACACATAACAATCCTTTGAATCCATTGTCTCAACATACTTCATTCAGCAAGCGATAGATGTTAGAAGAAAGTTCTTTCTTGTCGTGTAAATATTTCTCGTCTTGTTCAAGTTTCTGCAAAGGAGTTAATTCAGTAGTAGTTTTAAAGGTAGAAGCATCATTTGTGTCTCTTTCATTCCCTCCATGCATTTAAGAATTATTGCCATAATTATTAGTACACATGCAGTTATTAGACCTATACACATATATTTACAACATTTCATTTTATGTCCTTGTGTAGTATTGCCTGGCATGATCTATATAGAATCAGAAAGTTGAAGACACTTTATCAAATCAGATTTGCAGATATATATATGTAAAGCTGAACAAGGTCAAAGTACACACGGTTTTCTTTAGCAGCTTAGTCTTTTGTCGGTTTAGCAGCTTTGTCTCAAAATCGGTTTCAAAGTCAATCAAGTTATCAGTGTCTTATTCGGTTCAAAAGTCAATCAGGTTATCAATGTCTTATTCGGTAATGTTCATGAAATTTCACTTTTCAAGTACCAAAGTGTCGCTCTGCTTCTTCGTTTTCAAGACTGAGAGATAGAAATTTGTCTGACCAATCGTTAGTGGCTGTGTATGCCCACTCTGGACCAGAATATCTTCTGCTCGGTATTCTTTTCCTTTTCAATTTTGCATCTCTTTCGATTCTCTTTCGCTTATGTCTTTTTCTTTGGCTGTGTCTTTTCCTTCATTCAATGTCGTTATTACAATAGACACTTCTTTTCTTTTCTCCTTCAGCTTTGGCCCTTTATTTTTGTTTAATGTTTCTTTAGTCTTTGATTTCACTGGCGATATGCTTTGTCTCCATTTCGCGCTGTTTTCACCTGATGGACCTGCAACCGGTTCTTGAAGAATTTGAACAATTTCACTCTGCTCTGTCTTGCCTCCTTCCCCTAGGAGGTCAATCAGGTTTTTATCCTTCTTTTCCTGTATCGTCTGCTTCTAAGAAAGCCCTCCTCTTATCAGGCTCTCCTGCGTCTTCACCTGTGATAGGATCTTTGTCACTTCCAGGATCTTTGTCACCTCCTGAGGCTTCTTCTCTGCTGTCCTCAAAAGGATCGACTGCTTCTTCCTCAGAGAATATTTCTTCTGTCTCTATTTCTTCTTGTTCGCTTTCAGGCTCCTTTCGTTCTGTCTCAGTGCCTGCTACTTTCCTGTCAGTTGTAGGTACTTTAAGTGCTTCCATTTCCTCTTCTGTGGGACACGTCACCCTTTTTGTGTGACTGGCGTGAATCCAGTTGGGAACCCTCGCACACTTCACAGCAGTGGTAGTTGTCAGAATCACTTGAAAAGGTCCTTTCCAACAGGGTTCCAAACACGATTTCCTCACGTGCTTCTTTATCACCACCCAGTCACCTGCCTTCAGGGCGTGTCCTGGACCTTGGATCGGTGGCAAGGTGGTTGCCTCCACCTGGTGAGAAAAAGAGCGGACCACATCAGCCAGACCTTTGCAGTAGTCCAATACCATGTCATCTGTAATATATACAAGAGCATTTGCAGGAACTGCTGGAAGTCTCATGGCTCTGCCCATGAGGATTTCATGCGGTGATAGTCCAGTTTTTCTATCAGGTGTGTTTCTCATTGACATTAACACCAAGGGCTACGCGTCAGGCCATTTCAAATTTGTGGATGCGCATATTTTCGCCATTCTTGATTTTAGCATGCCATTCATTTGTTCCACTAGTCCTGATGCTTCAGGGCGATAGCTACAGTGCAATTTCTGCTCAATGTTTAATGCTGCACATAGTAGTTTGATTACTTCGTTATTGAAGTGACTTCCCTATCTGATTCTAAAGAGATCGGGAATCCGAAATGTGGTATTAGTTCTCTCAAAAGTAGTTTTGCAACTGTGAGACTGTCATTTCTGCGTGAAGGGTATGCTTCAATCCAGTGACTAAAAATACACACAATCACCAACACATATTTCAAGCCTCCATGCATAGGCATCTCAATGAAATCCATTTGCATCCTGCTGAATGGCCCACCTGCTCTTCCAATGTGGCTCAAATTTACTACTGTTCCCTTCCCTGCGTTCATTTGTTGGCAAATAACGCAACAATGGCAAACTGCTTCAGCAACTTGGCGGAATTTGGGATTAAACCAATCAATTTTGAATAATCTAATCATGGCATCCCTTCCAAGGTGGGCTTGTCCATGATATAATCTGGCTAATTGGGATAAGAGACTGTCTGGCAAAACTAATCTCCCTTCACTTGAAACCGGCAAATCATCTGGCTCCTTACGCATTGTAATTTACTGCATGAGAGTTTTTCATCCTTACTGACATTATTTTGTAGGAATTTCAGTTCTTCGATTGTGTCTACAACTTTTAGAGCAAAGGCTTCACTTGGTTCAAGTTCTGGCTCATTTATCAAGTTCCATTCGTCTCTGAGCAATATACAGTTCACTGCGCAAAAAAACCTTGCGACTTGATCTGCATATCCGTTTCCCAAAGAAACAAAGTCTTGTGATTTCGAGTGTGCACTGCATTTTACCACTGCTACTTCTCCTGGTAACTGAATAGCATGTAACAATTCCCTTATTCTTTCACCATTTTTCACTGGTGATCCTGAAGAGGTCATAAAGCCTCTTTGTGACCACAATTGTCCAAAATCATGCACTATTCCAAATCCGTACTGACTGTCAGTGTAAATGGTGACTTTCATTAATGCAGAAAGTTGGCAAGCTCTAGTAAGGGCTACTAGTTCCCTACTTGTGCAGAGTAAACTCCTTGAAGCCAAGATGCTTCTAGAACACCAGTTATTGTACATACAGCATATCCTGCTTTCAATATTCCTAGTGCATCTCTTAATCATGAACCATCAACAAAAATAATTTGACCATTTTCTTCCAATCGAGTATCTTTGATATCAGGTCTTGGTTTTGTACAAAATTCAGTCACCTGAAGACAGTCGTGCTCGATGTCTTCGGCGTTCTCAATTTCAACATTTTCACTGGGAAACAAAGTTGCTGGATTCAACGTAGTGCACCTTTTCAGCTGCACATTGGGTGATCCCAAAATTACTGTCTCGTACCTTGTAAGCCTAGCACCAGTCATGTACTGTGTTCGGGAACGTGTCAAAAGTATTTCGACTGAGTGAGGGACCATAACTGTTAAAGGATGTCCCATCACTATTCTTTCACTCTGATTTAGGCTTATACCAACTGCTGCTACAGCACGCAAGCATCCTGGTAAGGCTGCTGCTACTGGATCCAAAGTAGCTGAAAAATATGCTACTGGCCTGTTTACGCCACCATGGGCTTGCGTCTATACAGACAAGGAACTTGCATCACGTTCATGACAAAACAATGTAAAAGGCTTTGTGTAATCAGGCATACCTAAAGCTGGAGCTCTGCACATGCATTCCTTTAATTCAATAAAGGCATCCATTTCATCTCTTTTCAACACTATTTCATCCTGTGCATCTTTCTGGGTCAGTTTCAGTAAAGGTTTGGCTAGAGTGAGAAATTGGGAATCCATTGGCGACAATAGCTCACCATTCCCAAAAACGTTCTCACCTCTTTTCTCGTTTTGGGTGGACTCATTTGAAGTACACTCGTTATTCTTTCTTTCATTATTCTTCTCGACCCTTTTTCTATTTGGTGACCCAAATATTTCACTTTCTTCTGGCAGAACTGCAATTTTGAAGGAGACACTTTGTGTCCATTCCTTCCCAAATGGTTCAGTAGGGCTATAGTGTCAACTGTACAGTCATTTTCTGTCTTGGATGCGATCAGTAAATCGTCAATATACTGTACTAAGGTTGATTCAAAAGGTAATTCCAATGATTCCAAATCTTTCTTTAGAATCTGATTGAAAATTGATGGTGACTCCGAAAACCCTTGAGAAATTCGACACCAACTGTAGACTCTGTCCAGAAATTTAAAACAAAAGAGAAATTGGCTGTCCTCATGAAGAGGCACAGAAAAGAATGCTTGTGATAAGTCGATGACTGAGAACCACTCTGCATCACAGGGAATTTGAAACATTATTACAGCTGGATTTGGTACTACGGGACAACATTTGACTATTATGTCATTTATTTTTCTCAAATCTTGAACAATTCGGACCTTTCCACTTGGTTTTATTAGTCCCATGATTGGTGAATTACATAGACTACTTAGTACTTCTTTCAGTACTCCCTGTTTCACAAATTTGTCAATGAGTTGGGCGACTTTCATGAGAGTGTCTTATGACATATGGTATTGCGGAGTCTGAGGAAAATTGACATTAGGTTTTACAGTCACTTTCACTGGTTCTGCTCCTTTGACTAATCCTACTTCTTTCCCTGTCATATCCCACACTTCCTTTTCAACTGTTTCTTGTAACTCAGCTGGAATATCTGCTTCAGTGAGCTTTGGATAAAGAGTAATCAGGGGGTACTCTTCATCAACAGTTTCCGTTTCGTCCTCTCCTAAACTGTCCTCTTCTTCCTCATCACTGTTTGTCTGAATTTTGATTCCATTTTTTAGCACATAATCGAGCATCCCAATTTGTACAATAAACCTCTCCCTAATACGGATATCGGACTTGAGTCACACACCACAAATTTATGTGACCCTTGAAAGTTACCATTTCTGACCTGCACTGGATCTGTGATTGGGTTTGTCAGATAGCTGTTTGCTACTCCCACTACTTGAACTGTTCTCCCTGAAAGCGGCAAATTTGGTACTTCGATGCTTCTGACTGTAGAGCGTGTAGCTCCTGTGTCAACCAAAAATGAAACGCTGTGACCCATAACTTTTCCTTCCACATATGGTTCCTTTTGATCAACTTCCAAAGATGCTGCAAGCATACAATTTCCCTCCTCACCTGAACCTTCACTCTCCCATACATTGTTTATTCCATTCTCACTGTGTAACGGGAATTGGTGTGCTGTGTCACTTTGATTCATTCCTTGACCTGTGACCTGTTGAGGAAGCATTACTTGTTGCTGATTCATTGGCGCTAAGGGTACTTGCATTTGCTGATTAGGTACCATAGGAAACTGCTGTTGCATTGGCTGCAACTGTGCCATTTGTACACGGGGCATTTACACCTGCTGTTGTTGTATAGGTTGTAGACCCTGCATCTGATTTACATTATTTTGGAAATTTTGGATTTGGACCTCTCAATTTCGGTCCTCTCATATTCTGAAATGTATTGACATCATTGTTTTGCTGACCTACACCTTCCTGTAGCAACATTGGGCACTCCCGTTTCCAATGCCCGATGATTCTGCACGTGTGATATGGCATCACCTTCTTCATTGCCTGTATACCATTTGGAATCACAACAGTATTTAAATCAGGACCATTATTCACAAAACCTCCTCGCCTCTGCCTCTCATCTGTGGCTGAAACATAGCATTTCCCTGCTGTTGCTGCTGCGGCAACTGTTGTTGGAAACCTTGCAAACCTTGTAAACCTGTCTGGGCTGCTTTAATCTGCATCACCATCACTTTCTCTTTCAACCTTTTCTGCTTTGTCTCAATCTCATCACTGCAGTATTTTGCATAGTTCAACACTTCATCGATCGATTTTGACTGCCAACAAATCAAATGCATTTTAATCATCTGGCTAATTTCAGGTCTCATTCCTTCCACAAATCTGAATACAAAATGGAGCATGTCTTTTGCCTCAATCGTTTCCATGCCACTGTAATTTTTAAATGCTTTCAACAATCTCTCATAGTATGCATGTATTGACTCTTTAACTTCTTGTGCTGTTCTGTCAATCCTCTGCCAATCTACATTTTTCGACGCAACTTTTGTTTTCAAATGCTCAATCACCTTATGATATAAACTCATTTCCGTAGGCGATGGTGCACCTGTGTCCCTATCTCTTTCTGGTTCACTTGTTGGCCAACCTACAGCCCTTTTACAATCTTCCCACAAATCTGCCGGAACTACAATTTCGAATAAAGTATTCAGGTCTTCCCAAAGACATTTTGCGAGTTTCACGAATCTATCTGTCTGTTGATACCATTCGATCGGTTTCTCTCTTAACTTAGGGAAATCATCCGTAAAGGATTGAATGTCACACCTGTGCCATGGTACATGGATAAGTTTTACCCCTGCTGTTTCTCTCATTGGTAACATGGTTATCAAATCATCATTCTGTTGTACTTTATCATTCCGATCTGGGGTACTTTCTTTCTTCTTATCCTTTTTCTTGACCCACCCACCACTTGTCTAAACATCTCCAAACCTGCGCACTTTGCAGTATCTCTTTAAGGTGTGTTTTCATTCCTGCAGATCTCATGTGTTCAAAATCTTTTGTCTCAAAGTCTAACCTGTAACTTCTGCTCAAGTGCTTTGTTTTAGTTATGTCTATTTTGTATCTGTCTACAATTTCTTATAACTTCTTATGTATGCTGCTCACTTCCTGTGTATGATTGTAACCTGTTCAGACCCATCATTCCCTCTACTAGTTCATCTGCTTCCATGCCCAACCTTATTCTATTCAAATATTCTTCTCCTTTCCCGCTGGGTGTACTCTGTGGGGAGTTCAGGTTGTTCAATCATTGTGTTAACTGTTGTGCGTTTAGTCCCATTAATGTGGCATTTACGTCTACTGATGGTTTCTGTAACATTTCTGTTTGTGAAGTCAGCTGTACTATTAGTGGTGGACTTGACGGAGCACAAATTGGAATTGGGCTAAATTCCAACAAAGACCCAGATCTGTTTGACAGTGTTCCTATAGGAGTCGTTTCTTGGGTATTTTCTATGTATCTTCTTCCTGTCTCATTCTGCGTCATTACACCTTGATCGCATACATTTGGCTTTGCCTGTATATATATTGGTACTGGCGGACCTACAGTGATGGGCAAAGATATTGCGTCCGGATTCTGTCTATTACCCAAATTCTGTGGCATGTTAATTCCCACATTATGGTTCATCATTGTTGACATGTCTCACTGGTTTTCTGCTGTTTGAATGTATTTTGGCACTTCTTGCATCTGCTTTTGAGGCATCAAAATTTGTGTTGATTCGGTTTGAATCAATGTTGGTCTTTGGTAATTCTGTCCTCCCTGCACCATTACATTTGAGGTCATTTCCAAATTACGCTCATCATAATAGCGTCTCTGGACCTGCGGCTGATAATCATTAACATGTTTCAGTTCAGTCATGTCAGGATATATTCTCTGAACTTGTGGTATTTCTGGTGTAAAGGGCATAACGGGACTACTTTGCCTCTGCAATGTTCTCACATTCGGGGTTACAGTAACCTGTACTGGTTCTGGAGGGGCAGTACTAGTGCTTGGGCCATTTTCGCTTTCCACAAATGGTGGTGGACGATCATTTAGCAATTGCAGAATGAACTCCTCATCATCTGATTCGTCTGACCTTTTCGGGTTACCCTTGTTTTCTCTATCTCTGGACTGACTCCTGTTTGTTTTATGAGTAGCTTTCCTTCCTTCCGTCTCTGCTTTGTCAGTAATTGCTGGAAACAATTTAATTCCCTGCAATATATCTGATCTCCAAACTTTTTGGGTGCTATCCCATTTAGCATCCGCTAGTGTCTTTTCTACTTTTCTCACTCTTGACTCAAATTTCTTTTGTAATTGGCTTCTAGCCATTTGTTCCCAAATTGCTAATGCTTCAAACTGTGCTGGTCTTGGAGGTACTTTCATGTCGTATAGTGCAAACCTCAAATTCTCCAAGACTCTTAGGTTAAATGTCCCATGGATGGGAAACGCTACACTTCCATGTGTTTCTGTTAATTTACACCATTGCTTCAACCAAAGGCATGGTGCAACACCCTTTTCTTCAATCACGATGTAAGCTGGTGTACCCTCGGGCGGTGTTTCTTCTCCTACATTTGCTTTAATATATACATCTCCCCTCAAGGCACTCTTAAGTGCTTTGAAAAATTTCATTTTTCCGTCTTTTATTTTCTCAAAATGTAATCAATAAGTGACTTTAATTCACGGAATACTCTTCGCTTGCCTTTCCCCACCAATTGCGCTTCACGGACTGCGTCCAATCCGTGCGCGACCCTTCTCACCAACCAACCTATCCCAGCGCGGCTCCTAGTGACGTCACACTCACACACTGCGGCTGACAAAGTCTTGCGGCTTGTCCTCCTTCAATCAACTTCACTCAAAACTAATTTCTGCTAATATCGTGAGCACTAACCAAAAAGAAGAAAACAAATCTGTCGGTTTACTACAGGAAGGTAATACAATCGCTTCAGAAACCTTAGGGATTTTTCACTAGTCTCAGCAGTTATTCCATCTTTCTCGGTTTCCCACTTTCGCAAGCAAAATTTGACCTGCAAACTTTACTCTCAACTGATCAATGAACTATTCTAGTGCACCTTAGAATTCGTCAAATCTCAAAGTCTAAATTTTCTTTAATTCCTCAATATTCATACTGACTCGTTGACCACGCCCGATCAACCTACTTAAACCAAACAAATTACAACATCAATCAAGTGTCTCATACACTTTTCAACATACTCCGGAGTCTCTTGACCTCGCAGGGCCCGTCTCAACATCAACAACCACGTGGACAATTTTTCCTGCACAAAGCGCTACATTCATATGAAGCTCGACAACTTCCCTACTCTCACACTTTGGAGTATCACTCCTCTAAAATTTTGATTGGAGTTCGTAACCCCCTAAAATCCTCGCAAACTTCACAATTCCTCTGCGGCATTAGCTGTGCAAGCGCGAAACCCTAACTTCACTCATACTGTCACTAGAAATGCTGAAACATTCTCACACCTCCATTTCCTCCATTCGCAAGCTCCGAGATTCCGGGAAAGTCATTGGGGATTTAGGGCATCATCATCTCTTCAACTTGTTTTATCAAAGAAAATTCTAACTTGACTCCGTCTATTGTTCGGATGGGGTCCCAAACGGCTAAACCATCAATCTCTGCTACCATCTACTGATAGCGCGTCCAATCCTTATAAATTACTCATATTTGGACACGCTGGAGGTCGGTGAACCTTTTGACCAAGTTGAGTTCTCCTCATCCAAAATTAGTCGGATCCCTCAAATCAATAACTAATAATCCTTTATAATCAATAACCAATACTCAATTAGTAATCAAACAACACATTAGGAATCAATAACAATCAGTAGTTTGACACACCATGACCTTTCAGTCATGAATAACCACACCTGTTTATTAAAAGTTAATGAGTTTATTTCCCTATATTAACAAGGCTAGCACAATATAAGTAAGTCTCAAAATCAAATGGTATACATATACGAACATTACTAGCTGTCCATAGCGACGGAAGAAATGCAATCTACGCAAAAGCTACTCGGTTATAGCAATGCAAATCACTAATAAAAGTAATTGAATTTGACTAATTTCATACATTGGTCAGCATAACAAGATTTCAATTCAGCATGGTGCATCAAGTGAATACCTAAACTATCCTCTGATTAGCATTGGCATGTGGGGCTTCATGAAAAAGAATTTAATCAACATGAATTTAGAAAACTTCTAAATTTGGGCTCTGTCAAAATAAGCAGTTGGTACCTAAGAAGGAAAATACAATGAATAACACATTTATCCTTTCATAATTACCAAATAAAATCAGCACTCAAGGTAAGTCTTCATCCTTCAGGTACCGGTTCGATCAGCATGGGGCAGATTTCAAAGGGGGCAAAGGTAAGGCAAGTTGTCCTTGCGGCAGCAAGGAAAATGGGGCAAAAGTTACTGCATGGGCAAGACGGGGTAAAATTAAAGTTAAAGTCTCTAGGGTGAGAATTCTTCAAAGTCTCTTTCTCTGGGATAGAGAAAAGGCATCAAAGTGTCCTTTAAAATGGCGTCTTGAATCTGGCTTCAAAATGGCATCAAAGAAAATGGCTGACTTCTCTTTGTCCGGTGGGTTTAAGTAAGAAACGTTCCAAATTCTTTAGGGTCTTCCATTGGAGGGTTCATAGGGTGGCTTCTCTTTGACCAATGAATAGTGTCTTTCTCTTAGTACTCATTTATGCATAAGGTGTCCTTGGAGTTTTGGAACACAAGTAGCAACAAAGTTAGCCAATTATTTCTGTATCAGTGTCTTTATTGTCTGCACCTGCAGAAACTGACCTTGCTTCAAGGGGGATGTAACTTGCCTAGCACAAAACCTTGAGATAAGTGTATTAGTCATTCTACTGGAAAAATACAGCCTTAAAGTTTAAAATACGCTTTTGTTAATACAAGTGAAAACCACGCAGTTTAATTTGAGACCAGGCAACTAGGCCAAAGCCTCTGCTAAATTTAAGCTAAGCATATAACAGTTTTCAACAAGAATACATTTGCAAATATGACGGATTACTACATTGTAGCTTCTTCATGATTAATATAAGCTTTTTTATAATAATGGGGAACTACTTCGTGGGCACATTTTCCCACATACATTATTTTTCTCTGCTATAATCACATTTTCTTATACGATTTTGTTACATGATATATGAATGTTTTTTTAGTCTTTCTTTTTCTGCTTCATCAATGGCACCTCCATTTACACTTGATTACTACTCTGCGCAAAGGGTAAACGCTTCAGCCAAAGTCCTTTCTGCAAGGAAAGGCGAGCATTACACAGATGGTGATACTAATTCTCCTTCACTGTTTTGGCAGTCCCCGCTGTGTTGAAATGGAGATTACTGTTGCTTGCAAAAAGAAGAAGTGTGTCACACAACAATGCAGTTATGAACGACAACAGAGTTCTCCTAGGTATATATTCATTATATGTTTCTTAGCAACAACAGCGGAGTCAATCACTGTTTAGAATTTAACACTATTTTGTATTTAATAAACCATTTCACAATTATTGCGTTAGCATTTTTGTTATGACGAGCCATGAGAGAAAGCTGATACTCAGTCATTCACACCATTTGTAATGGGAAGACCATGTACTACTTGAAGTCACATGACTGACTGTTCAGGAATCCTTGTTTTTACATTTACACAAAAATAGTTTGTCCAGATTTGAATAAGGTGCATAGCACACCCAGAGACTCTTCCAACCAGTAATGCAATATACACTAATAATACCTTAAAGCCTTATCCCTTATCCTACATCTGAACAGCCCTCTTCATGCACTATGTGGTGCTGTCATAACAAATGGCGTGAATACATTTGTGAATTATTATCATCTTCCTCCCCTAGGTCATCATATATCAAGAATAGTAAGTCAATCTGCATGAAACTTCATTTTTAAAGTTTCCTGCAGATTCGACAAAGTTTATTTTATTTATAGTGCCATTGGAATGACTGTGAAAAAAGCTATCTTGATATACACATCATACAACTTTTTTCTATTCTACTCACGGAACGTGCATCGCCTACTAATTCTTCAATAAGAGTAGAAGTACTGCTGTTACACTTGGTGGTGTCTCAGTGTTATTTAGTCTGGGTAGTCTTTTTTGTAACATTCATTTGTTTGAAAAGTGAGAGTTACAATTCTCAGCGTTATTTTCCTGCTCATTTGTCCCAGTGAGTGTCATTGTGCCCATGTTCTAGGACTAGCCATTGCTTAGATTCCTAAAATGACACCGTTGGAACGGTGGGAGAAGGTGCTGAAGTAAGGACAGAGTTATTGTGAAGGGGCTGGCAGTAGGAAGCTGACATGATAGGACTAAGGTGAAGAGCAGAGAAAGATTGAAGGCCAAGGTTCACATTTTAAAAACAGGTTCCTACAGGTAGCCAATTCAGTGTTACCCGGACTTCACTGCAGCTTAGTCTGAGAACAGTCCCAGTTTCCTGACTCAGAAAGGTTGTTCAGTAACTTACCCTCCTTTTCTCAGAAGTACTGCTGCTGGATGAAAGGTGGGCCTTGACAACAGCATTATTTTTGTCGAAACTGCAGGATTTCACAGATTGAGCAGCACTCAGATTGTGTTCATTCAGAAATGTATATGCCGAAAAATACTGCAATTTCAAAACCCATGTAAAGCTGGTAGTTGATGATAATTCAAGCTTAGTTGGGGACTGTAACTGCTGTGGTTGTGTCCTCTGTACCAAGGGGGTACACAATGCTTTGGCTGTCATTTCATTAGGCAGGTGGTCGCATTTAATATCAACAAGCTTTTTCTTGGCATTTCTGATGGTAAAATCGCCTGAAATGATTGGGAGGCCTCTACTGATAATCCTGTTTAGGGTGCATATAGTGTAATGTTACATAAGTCGTCACTGTTTTACAGTGATAACATTTGCTAGAATTGTGGGAGGAGTTTCCTTGAACAGAACTTGTTTTCACTACAGAAAAGGTTGGAGACCCCTGCTATGGGCAAACAGCAGTAGAAATCAATGGTGGTGTCCTGTTGCAAAGCATGCAGGATTCTGAAGTTGCTCAAAGATGCTGATCCAGTGTTGGGGGTGTTCTTGTACCCCCCCTTTGGTCTACTAGCACCTGAGGAGTGACTTTAGCCTCAGACATCAGTGTCCCTCGAAGTCCAGATGAAGTTCTTCAGTTCTGCACAAAACCAGTTGCCTTTGGTCTACTGGACTCAGGTTACAGCAAATCCAGTAGTTCCCATAAAACTGCAGTAGCTTCTGTGCTGGGTGACAAAAATGCACTCTGATGACTCTTCCAAATTCAGCAGGCTTAGGTGGAACTTTTGAGGGTCAGGACTCAGTCTCCCAAGCTGCACTTCGGTGTCCTGCAGCAGTCAGGTTTCTTGGTGCTGGGCTCTCAAGCATTCAGGCTTCTTAGATTTATGGCCCTCTTACCATAACAGGGAGTCTGCCAACTGACACTTGCAGCCATGCCTACTGTATGGTTCTCATGGGCAACTTTCCCTCTAGAGGGACACCATAGGCACACTTCTGTTTTTGCTAGCCTAAGGTGCAGCAGTCGCAGTCCAGTCTTTGGTGCAGCCTCTCTTTGCAGGGTCCAGGGTAGTCCTTCTTTGGTCCTTCTTCCAAGGCAGGGGTGATCTTAGGTCTGGGTGCCAGGGGTGTAACACTTTTGCCTGTGACAAGCCTCTGGAGTTGTATTTTCTCACTAGCCAATGAGTTACCAGGTCCACTTCCATCTGATGATGTCTTCCTTTGAACAATGGCATCTAGCCATCCCAGAGTATACTATTCTGCCCACCTCCAACGTGGCAAGACCCTTCTCTCCGGGTGTAGGTTTGGCTACCTTGGAGCTACACCCCTTGGAAAATCAGTTAGGCGAAAGTTTTTCTCTCCATGGGCCCATCTTGTCTCCCATGACAATGCCTAATCCTCATGACAGTGCCAGAGCTGCTCTAAAGGCAAGAAACCAGCAAAGGCCAATGACAGCTGTCAATGTCCAGCACCACACACCTATCTCTCTACTGAGAGGTGTATATGCCACTTTGGGGCTTGATCTATGCCTCAGTTTCAGCTTTGGGGCTGGCAATAAGTAACTCAGCAGCTGGTGACTACCCTCCCTTGGTTCTGTTCTCATCTCTAGGAGCTCATTGCTGAAGATACAGTTTAGATGGAGGTCAGGACTGACAACCACCCTGATCAGGGTAGGTAAGTGTGCCCTTCCACTCTATGGACACTAAAGCCAGAGGGCAGGCAGTGGTTTGCCCCTGGGATATCTTCACCCATGGGGAAATCAGTCTGTCCACCACCATCATGTGGCTAGCAGATCAGTGGTTGGGACCCTGTTAACTGTGAACTGGTGGAAGCGTCTAGGATCACCCTCAGGGATCAACAGTTTGCCATCTGGCCCCACCTGCAAGATGAAATCTTCTAGGATCTTCTCATCTGTGAACCCCTCTCCAAAGGTTACAATAGTCATTCTAGAGGTAATCTTCATCTTCGGGCATGAGGCATCCCCTTTCCTGTGCCCGGACTGGTTACAGTCATAGCACTTGTAATCATAGGGTTCCTTTTCCCCTGGGCTTCCACTACTCTGCTTGACAGGAGTGGGTTGCATCTTTTTTCCCTTCATTGAGGTTTTGTTTGGAGAGTTACCGCTCCCGTCTGTTCCCTTCTTTGAGCCTAACCCACCTTGTTTGAGGTAACCACCCTGGGATTTCTTTGGTACACTTTTAAGAACCATCTCATCTGATACCGTGCCCAGCTCTCTTGAGTTGGATAGCTTTGAGTCTACCAGACGCTGGTGTAACTTCTCTGTAGAACAATTAGTTAAAATGTGCTCTGATACCACCACATTGTAGAGCTCATCATAAGTATCTGCTTTGTTACTCTTTATCCAGCCATCCAGTGCCTTGATTGAAGCATTCGCAAAGTCCACCCATGTCTGTTGTGCCCCATTTGTGTTTTCCTAAACGTTTGTCAGTACTCCTGGGGATGAAACCAAACAACTCGACAAGTACTTCTTTCATTTGTGGGTAGGACCCTGCCACGTCATCCTATAGGGTCAGATGCCTATCTCTCCACACCACTGGTACTAACCTCCATAACAAGGACCCCCAGAGTTAGACAACCACCTTCCTTATCCTAAGAGCACCCTCATATGATGTCAGCCACTTTTCAATGATATCCTCTTCAACAAATGCAGACACAATTCCTTTGATCAACCTTGGGCCATGGGCAACCCCAGCTGGTATCTCAGTCATATATTTGCTCCCACCATTGTCTTTCGGCCTCATGCCCAATCTAACCCTCCACTCTTCAAGGGACAGTCTCTGTTCTTCAATTGCAAGTGTCCTTTCCTCCAGGTCCAAGAATGCCATCTCAGCTTGTATGGAATGCCTGATACTGGCTGAACTCCTTTCACTGCCACCTCTGAAGGGCACCCTGACATGGATGTAGGGGGTCAGGATGTTTTCATCACCCCCATCTTCATCAGTGATGATGTGTATCAAAACATAACTATGACATTCAACTCTAAAATGCAAGTCATTGTGGAGCCATAGTTCAGTATACACTGTTATCTGTATCATTTACAGACTAGGAGGAAGGGATAGAGTGAAAATAAAACATACATAGTGCCAAGAATAATATATGACCATCAATAAAAAAATACAACTTGCTTTAAGTTACTTAGTGATCATCTCAACTCTTGGCAACGGACCAGGCACAGGACCATGGAGACATAAAAGTTTGAACACTTGACCCCCACAGTGAGAGTCCAAGACCTTAACCATGAGGTTACAAGTGACACTTTGCTATACTGGGTAAAAACATTACTATGACATTTGTCTCTATAATACAAGTCAATGCGCAGCCATTTGTGAGTGTACACTTTTAGCTGTATCATTTACAGAACAGAAGGAAGGGAATGCAAGACTGAAAATATAACACACATAGGCCCTCATTACAACCCTGGTGGTGGGTGATAAAGTGGCGGTAATACCGCCAACAGGCTGGCGGTAAGTACCGCCAAATTATGACCACGGCAGTGATATCTCCGATAGACAGCCAATGTACCACACCAACCACCAGGGCAGAAACAATAGCCATCACAGTGGTAGCCACCTACAGCCAGGCGGAAGTCACAGCTGCGCCCACCCTATTAAGACCATGCAAACCGCCACCTTTTCTGGGGCGGTACCAGCGCCAACAAAACACTGGCAGAAACAACAGAAAAGTCAAAGGACTCACCATTGGAGACACAGGGAAGAACAACGCCACCATGGAACCCGAACTGCAAGTATTCCCGATAATCTTCTACGTTATGCTCCACCTGGAACACCAACACCGACGAAGACGATGACGGTGAGTACAGCCGCCTAGCACACAAGGAGGGTGGGAGGAAAAAGAGAGTGACACACACACGCACAACACACACCATTCACACACACAACCAGTTGCACTAGAAAAACAATTTGACCCCGAAAATCGGCAGAATAATGCAAGGACAACAGGAATACAACAGGAATTGACGAAAGTGATTGTAATCAGTTCAACATCAAAATTAATAATCAGATATGTACACTTGTATAAAAAAGGGACACTGTCTAGTCCAAAGTTCAAAGGGCCCACATGGACACAGGGCACAGTCCAAGGCCCAACTCGAATCCTGAGCACATCCGGATGGAACACTGCAGAGGCATCAGTTTGCAAATAGGCAGGCACCTCGGGGAGGGGGAGGGACACCTCAGACAGATGTGGGAACAAGTCCACTGGTTCTGGAGGGGGCAACATGCCCATTGCTTTTTGTCCTGGGGAGTGCAAGGCCACAGTCTCTCAAGTGGGTGTCTTGCCCACTGGTTCTGGAGGGGGCAACATGCCCATTGCTTTGTCCTGGGGAGTGCAAGGCCACAGTCTCTTAAGTGGGTGTCTTGCCCACTGGTTCTGGAGGGGGCAACATGCCCATTGCTTTGTCCTGGGGAGAATAAGCCACAGTATCTCAAGTGGGTGTCTTGCCCACTGGTTCTGGAGAGGGCAACATGCCCATTGCTTTATCCTGGGGAGTGCAAGGCCACAGTCTCTCAGGTGGGTGTCTTGCCCACTGGTTCTGGAGGGGGCAACATGCCCATTGCTTTATCCTGGGGAGTGCAAGGCCACAGTCTCTCAAGTGGGTGTCTTCCCTACTGGTTCTGGAGGGGACAACATGTCCATTGCTTTGTTCTGGGGAGTGCAAGGCCACAGTCTCTCAAGTGGTTGTCTTGCCCACTGTTTCTGACGGGGGAAACATGCCCATTGCTTTGTCCTGAGGAGTGCAAGGCCACAGTCTCTGGAGTGGGTGAATACCCCATTGGTTCTGGAGGGCAGCCCACACAGTAGCCCCTAGAGGGTGGACTACATGGCATCCGCCGGCGGTGATAGCTGCATGCTGGTGGTGTTTGGGGGAGGCTCCTGGGCAGCCCCTGCACTCTGTGATGGCTGCATGCTGGTGGTGGTTGGGGGAGGCTCCTCAGCAGACCCTGCACTCTGTGATGGCTGCATGCTGGTGGTGGATGGGGGACGCTCCTGGGCAGCCCCTGCACTCTTTGATGGCAGCACAGCCATGGCTGGCGATGGGGGCCATGTGACAGCTGGTGGTGGTGGCGGTGTTTGCCCGACAGCTTCAGCTGGTGTAGAGTGCCTCTTCTCCTCCTGGTCATGGGTTGGGTATCCCTTACCCTTCCTGGCAGGGGTGGATGGACTCTTCCCCTCTCTGCCTGGTGGTGCAGGCTCCTTCCCCTTCTTCACATCTGGTGCAGGCTCCTTCACCTTCTTCACAGCTGGTGCAGGCTCCTTCCCCTTCTTCACACCTGGTACAGGCTCTTTCCCATTCTTCACATCTGGTGCAGTCTCCTTCCCCTTCCTCACAGCTAGTGCCGGACTCTTCCCTGTCATCCCAGGTTGTGCTGCCTCCTTCCCCTTCAGTGTTGTTGTTCTGCTATCCCTACCAACATGAGTAGGTGGTGCTACTACTGTCCCCATGGACTGTTTGGCTGAGGTGCTGGGTTGTGTCCTTGCTACCCTGCCCCTTCGTGCAGGACGGGAGTAGGGAAGAGGTCAATCTGGGAAAGGAAAAGCTTTTTAGGGACGTTGGGGCTGAAGGAGGGAGGAGTAATGGGAGTGGAGGATGAGGGAGTGGTCGTCGGAGGTATATGTCTGCTGGATTTCAGTGCAGGTGTATGGGCTGTATGCTGTTGTGAGGTGGATGGCTGTTGGGTGTCTGATTGCTTGCCTTTGTGTCCTTTAGAATAGGGGTGGACAGACGCGGTGGGAGAGGACACAGGGGACGCGTGCATGGATGTTGTGGAGGTGTCTGCCAGTGAGGTGTGTGTGTTCTGCTTGGTGTGGTGATGATGCTGGTAATGGATATTGATGTAGTGCATGCAGGTGTGAGTGTGGATGTAACTGGGTGGGAGGTGGTGGAGGAGGAGCAGGAGGGGGAGACAGTGGAGACAATGGATGTTGTAGTGTCTACAAATGAATGGTGTTTGTGTGAATGCCTGTGGGATGAAGTGTGGTGCTTGTTTTTGCCTGTGCCACTCTTGTGTGGTGCCTTGTGTGCATGCTCCTCTGTATGTGTGCATGGGATGAGTTGGGGTTGAGGAGAATGGGACTGGGAAGTGGAAGTTGGAGGGGGGACGGTAGTACAGGGACAATGGCTGCCATCAGAGAGGAGGCCAGAGCCTGAATCGATCTCTGTTGGGCCGCCAATCCACCGTGAATGCCCTCCAGGAATGCACTGCATTGCTGCATCTGGGATGTCAGCCCTTGGATGGCATTCACAATGGTTGACTGCCCTACAGAGATGGATCTCAGGAGGTCAACAGCCTCATCACTCAGGGCAGCAGGGCTCACTGGGGCAGGGCCTGAGGTGCCTGGGGCGAAGAAGATGCCCACCCTCCTGGGTGAGCGGGCACGGATAACTTGCTTAGGGGCTACTGGGAGGGCGAAGCTGGCATGGGGTGGCGGCTGTACCTGCAGCTGGGGTAGTCACAGAGGTGTCTGCCACCACCAGGTAGCTCACATCGGAGGAGGTTTCAGAGTCTGTGTTGTCCCCTCCAGTCTCCGCCGTCGTGCTCCCTTCGCCCTCCGTCCCACTGGTTCCCGCAGCATTGGTGGACTCTGCCTCCAGGGTCCTGTAGGATGCAGCTCCCTCTGTCACCAGTGCCTCTGCTCCTCCACCAGATGCTGCTAATGCACATAAGAACAGGATGACAAAACAAGAAAGGGGGGAGAGAGACAAAGGATACACTGGGTCAATGACTGCACAACACCACCATTGGCATACACAGCACTCTCACACACAGGGAACAGGCCTATGCACTATGCATTGCACTACCAGTGAAATGGCTAGTCACCAAGGCATGAGGAGGGGCACACATCGCCAACGGCAGCACACCTGGGACCCACGCAGCCCTGCCCAGAAGTGAATACTAACAAGCTGGGTAAGCAGTATTTTCCATTAAAATCCTTAGCCTCCAGAGGACCTACACTGCTATTTCTGGCCTGGCATTGTGGCACACACTGACACACAGCCACCAACTGGATACCACCCCACCAGCCGTAAGTTGTAATGATAGCCACTGTATTCACCCTCTTGTGGCTGCTGTGATGCCCTCAAGCGCCCATCCAGCTCAGGGTAGGCCACCACCAGTATGCAGGCCATCAGGGGTGTCAGGGTCCAACGGGCACCCCTTCCTCGTTGGGAGGCCATCCCCAGCTGGGCCTCCACGGTTTTTCATGCCCAGCGTCTCAGGTCCTCCCACTGTTTGCAACAGTGGGTGCTCCACCTGCCATAGACACCCAGGGTCTGCACCTCCTTGGTAATGGCACATCATAGTCCCTTCTTTTGATGGGCGCTGTCCTGCAGAGGCAATACAGACAGGAGAACACCATTAGACAAACAGTCCAGCCTGTCACACAAATAGCCCACCATACCCATTTGCATCACTATTGGCATACACATAGCCCAGCGCACAACATGTACACTGCCAAGAGGACATCCACCCATCCCCCTTACACAATGCCTTCACACACAGCTCCATGCATTCATGCCACTTGCATTGTGTCCACAGTGTACTCACCTGTTGGTCTGGAGGCCCATACAGCAGTCCGTACTAGGGTAGGACCCCATCCACCAGTCGCTCTAGCTCCTCAGAAGTGAAGACTGGGGCTGTGGTAGGTTCCGGACACAGGTCACAGCAGCACATGCAGTGTAGGTCCTCTCCTATGGAAGATCAGGAAACAAGTGAGTAATGTGAAATAAAATGGCGGTCATGTCCGCGGCGGTGCATACCGTCGCTGCCGGCGTAGATCCCAATTGGCCACTGTACCCAATAGACCCCAATATGAATCAATGAGGAATTGAATGGCGGTTCACGACTGCCTACCGCCACGGCACCCAACGTCGGCGGCATTTCCTCACTTCCACCTGTCCCTCCACACAGGACAGGCAGTCGCCATTTCAGGGGGGTGAACAGGCCTATCGATAATTGATGCTTCACAGGATAAACAGGCACATACTTTTAAATTACACTGTCCCAAAACATGATTGCATGATGTGGACTGCTGTTGTGGTATAGTTGTTCAAATTGTGACAGCCTACTCACTCTTGTGTCCCTTAGATACCTACCACTGCGGATGAATAGGAGATGGAGACATACCCCCGTGTACAGACCCCTGGTGGACTTGGCTACCCTGGAGGACAGGCACATTATCCTCACCTATAAATTGGACAGAGCCACAGTCACAGAGCTGTGTGCCCAGGTGGACCTGACCTAATCTCAGCTATCCGTCTTCCGACTGGGATACCCCCTCTTGTGCAAGTTTTATCAGTGCTCCATTTGCTAGCAACTGGTTCTTTCCAAGTGACAGTGGGCTTGGCAGCAGGAATGTCACAGCCAATGTTCTCAATCGTGCTGGCAAGAGTCTTGTCTGCCCTGATAAAACACATGTGCAGCTACATTGCTTTTTCACAGGTGGAGGATTTTGCCACAGTAAAGGCCGGGTTTTATGCAATGGGACATATCCCCAGTATAATTGGGGTGATTGACGGAACACATATTGCATTTGTTCCCCCCCCCCGGCAAAATGAACAGGTGTTCCACTCCAAGAATGTGCAGATGGTGTGCCTGGCAGACCAGTACATCTCCCACGTCAATGCTAAGTATCCTGGGTCGGTGCATTATGCCTTTGTCATGAGGAATAGCAGCATCCCAATTGTGATGTCCCAACTACAGAGACACAGGGTGTGGCTAATAGGTGAGCCTTGGTTCCCACCCAGTATATGTTGTTGTATGCCTTTGCTGTTGACCACATAGGATAGTGTGTGTCCAAATGTTGTCCCTCAATATCTGCAGGTGACGCTGGTTACCTAAACCTATCATGGCTGCTGACCCCTGTGAGGAATGCCAGGATAACGTCAGAAGAACGTTATAATGAGGCACATGGGCGAACCAGAAGGATAATTGAGGGACTTTTGGCCTCCTGAAGGCCAGGTTCAGGTGCCTCCATCTGACAGGTGGATCCCTGTGCTACTCACCCAAGAAGGTCTGCCAGATAGTAGTGGTATGCTGCATGTAGCAGAACCTGGCCCTCAGACGCCATGTACCTTTTTCTGCAGGAGGAGGAGACTGGAGATGCCCCTGTGACAGCAGTGGTCCTGAGGACAGTGAGGATGAGGGGGCAGAGGATGAGGATGTTGGCAACATAACATTGGTGATACGTCAGTACTTTCAATGACACACTGGTGAGACAGTGCTACTTCACATTTCTATGATCATTGGTGTATTCTGTGTAGCACTGGCATACTGGCATTACCCACTTCTTTCCCCTACTTACTGTTACCTATGGATATTCATTTTACAGGTGTTGGTGATATGACAAATTTGCCCTGATGTGCTCACAACAGCCAGCATCAGGTCATTAAATCTGTGCTCATACTATTTACAGTTCATTTGCAATGCTTGTAGCTGTTTCAATCAATATAAATTTGCAATGCATGAGATACTAGTAGTCGAGTTTTATCCAAGGGTGTTTATTGTTGTGCTAAAATATAGAGGGGAAAGTGCAATAGAATGGGGTGATGATGGAGGAAAGTCCAGGGTATTGTTCCAGTCTGTTGATAGCACAGGTGCATTGCCCATGGAGACATAGGAAGGGGAGCAATGGCAGTTCAAGATGGACAAGGTGACTGAGTGGGACACAAGAGGGACAATCAGGAGAGTCTCATTGCCTGGTGGTGGTATTGGCAAGTGTCTCTGGCTTCTGTCTGGTTTGTAGGGAACGTTTGCTGGGTGGTTCACCTTCTGCAGGGGGAGGGGTGGTGGTGGCCTATCGGTCCTGTGGCTGGGCCTCCTGGCCAGTAGCAGCAGCAGAAGTGGAGGGCTGTTAAGATGACTGGTTAGTGGCAGTGTGCTGTTGCAGTGTGCTGTTGCCTCCCTCATAATGTTGGCCATGTCTGCCAGCACCCCTGCTATGGAGATCAGGGTGTTGTTAATAGCCTGCAATTCCTCCCTGATCCCCTGATACTGTCCCTCCTGCAGCCGCTTGTTCTCCTGCACATTGTCTAGGATCTGGCTCATCGTGTCCTGGGAATGTTGGTAGCCTCCCAGGATCTCAGAGAGTGCCTCCTGGAGAGTCAGTTCCCTGCTTCTGTCCTCCCCCTGGCACACAGCAGTCCTCCCAGTTTCCCTATTGGCCTGTGCCTCTGTCCCCGAAACGGTGTGCCCACTGCCACTGACCCCAGGTCCCTGATTGTCTTGTGGGCGAGGTGTGGCCTGGGGTCCCTGTACAGGTGGGCACACTGCTGATTGACGTGTCCTGGGGATAGAGGTGTGGGTACGCTGGGTGGGTGCTGTGGTGTTGGTTCAAGATGGGGGAGGGTCTGTGGTGGTCTGTGAGTGGGTTTGGGTGACCGGCTGTACAGTGGTTCCTGATGGGCTGGGTAGGTCGTTCAGATCCAGAAGTCCAGAGTTACTGTCATCACTGTGGGCCTCTTCTGTTGGGGGACTGGATAGTGGTGGCACCTCCTCTCAAGTGACATTGTCTGGGGTACCTGTGGGGATGTAAATGATGTATTATGCTTCAAGTGTATGACATTTGTACTTCTGTAGATTCCCCTCTATGGTTGTTGTTACCCTCCCAGCTTTTGCATGTGTATGTTGGTGTATTGTGGGATTGTTAGTTTCCCTATGCTGTGCATGCTTTAGTAATGAGTGTCCATTCAGGGCTGAGAGGGGTGTCCAAGCATTGGTACAGCATGCAGGTCCTGGCTTTGGGATTAGTGAGATGTGTTGGTAGAGTGTGTGGAATGTGGTGGAGTGATGGGAGTGAGGGTGAGGATGTGTGATAGCATGCAGGTATGGGCGGGTGATAATTGTTAAGAGTTGACTTACCAGTGTTGAGTCCTCCGCCAATTCAGGCGAGTCCCTCAGGATGCAGTATTGCTAGTACCTGCTCCTCCCATGCTGTGGGTTGTGGGGGAGGAGGTGGAGGTCCACCGCCAGTCCCTGCATGGCGAGCTGGTGTCTTGCTGCTATGGAAAGTACCTTTCCCCGTAGGTCGTTCCACCTCTTTCTGATGTCATCCCTTGTTCTTGGGTGCTGTCCCACAGCGTTGACCCTGTTCACGATTCTCCACCGTAGCTCCATCTTCCTTGCTATTGCTATTTGCTGCACCTGTGCTCCAAAGAGCTGTGGCTCTACTCTGACGATTTCCTCCACTGTGACCCTTAACTCCTCCTCAGTGAAACGGGGTGCCTTTGTGGTGCCATGGGTGTTGTGTGATGTGTGTTGGTGAGGGTGTGTTGGGTAATATGGTGGGGTGTGTGATATGGAGTGCGTGAGGGGTGTATGGGTGTATGTGGGGTGGGTGTCTAGTTGTCTCTGTGCTCTTCTTCTAAGTCTCCTGGTGGCAACAGTGGTTCGTAAAGGGTTGTGGGTAATGTGGGTGTGTTTTATAGTGGTGTGGGTGTGGTGTGTGTATGGTTGTCATGTGTGTGTTTTTGGTATATGCCAATGTAGTGTTGTTTTGTATGTGGGTGTCCATTCTGAGCACAGCGGTATATACCACCAATAGTTTACCGCCGTTGAATGTCTGCCATGATGATTCGTGGGTCATAATGTGATGGGCGTTATTTTGCTGGGACAACAATGTGGATTTTGGGACCGCCAATTTATCACTGACCTTTGGTCTGGTGGATTTGTGTATGTGGCTGTATTCTGTTGGATTGGTGTGTGTGTGTGTCACAATATGATGAATGGATATTTGCCAGCCCGGCGGTAAGTTGGCGGCCGTCTGCACGGCAGTAAGCAGGATTTACCACAAATGTCATAATGAGGGCCATAGTGCCAATAATAATATTTCACCATCAATAAAAATGACAATCACTTTTAAAGTTATTCATTGATTATCGGAATACTTTTTAATGGACTAGATACAGAATCATGGAAACACCAAGACTCTGATTCTTAACTTCTACTTTCAAATCTAAGACCGTAACAACAGGCCACCAGTGACTCTTCACTAAATTGGATATTCAATTTGAAAATACACATTAATGTGGAGACACAGGTAAGTGCGCACTGCTACCTAAATCTGTAACAGAATAGAAGGAAGGGAAAGAGAGAGAGAGAGAGAGAAAGAAACTGAAAATAAAACATACATAATGCCAATAATAATATCGGACCATCTATTAAAGTGAGAATACCTGTTCAAGCTACTCATTTAATACCAGAACACTTACTAATAGAACAAACACAGGACCGTGGAGACACTAGGGCACAAGCACTTATGCCACATAACGAGACTCAAATGTTTTATGCAGTAGACCACAAGTGACTCTTTACTATGTTAGATAAAAACATAACAATGACAGTCAACTCTTAAATCCAAGTCAATGTGGAGACAAAGGGATGTGTACACTGCTAACTGTATCATTGACAGAATAGGAGGAATGAAGGGAGAAAGTAAAAGTAAAACAGACATAGGGGGTCATTCCTACTTTGGCGGGCGGCGACGGGAACCGCCACTTGGCCGCTCCGCGGTCAAAAGACCGCGGACGCCAATCTGACTTTCCCGCTGGGCCGGCGGGGGCCGCCAAAGGAGCGCCCGCCGGCCCAGCGGGAAAGGCCCTGCAACAATGAAGCCGGCTCCCAATGGAGCCGGCGGAGTTGCAGGGGTGCGACGGGTGCAGTTGCACCCGTCGCGATTTTCACTGTCTGCAAAGCAGACAGTGAAAATCCTGCTGGGGCCCTGTTAGGGGGCCCCTGCACTGCCCATGCCAGTGGCATGGGCAGTGCAGGGGCCCCCAGGGGCCCCACGACACCCGTTCCACCCAGCCTCTTCCTGGCGGTGAAAACCGCCAGAAACAGGCTGGCGGGAAGGGGGTCGGAATCCCCATGGCGGCGCTGCAAGCAGCGCCGCCATGGAGGATTCTCCCAGCCGAGGGAAATCCGGCGGGAAACCGCCGGACCCGGCTGGGCGACCGCGGCTGAATAGCTAAGGAAGCACCGCCAGCCTGTTGGCGGGGCTTCCGTGGTCGTCGACCCTGGCGGTCGATGACCGCCAGGGTCAGAATGACCCCCATAGTGCCAAGAATAATATTGAACAGGGACGTGGCCAACTGCCGAGCAAGATGGTCACTCGCTAAAGTGTCTCCAATCAACGAACAATAAAAATCCCCATCATCCATGCCTAAATCTGTTTGTTACCTCAGGTTGTAAAGGTCTTGCCAGTGGGAAGGTACTGAGCCAAAATAAACAGTGGTGATCTGAGAAACTGAGCCAGAATGGAGAGATCCTGCAGTGCAGCCTGTAGAAGGGTGAGGGCTGCAGAAAGCATTCGCGGCAGCCTTCGTCCCTAGAGGAAGTAGTGGTCGGCACCCGAGGACGAGAGACTAAAGAAGCCTGGTAGAGCGGAGCCATTGGGGCAGTACGAGCCTCTCATGGGAAAGCCTAGAGCCTGCGGTATGCACTCAGAGAGCAGAGACAGCCTCTGTAGGCAGCAGTGAGTACCAAACACATGTGCAATACAGAATCCCCAAACAATCCCTGCAAGATCCCAGAGATATCACCAGGTGCATAACGACAGCCATAGTGGGCTGAAAATCCCTGGGAAACTGGCCAGAAAGACAAAGGCCTGGCGCCATTGGGAACCTAAAGTTGGAAAACACTGAGACAAGAGGGAAAGTCCAAGGAGAGCACCATAGAGGTCCGAACTATACAGAAGGAATGATCTCAGGAGGTGGTGGAGACTAAGGCCCTGGCAGCAAGTAAACCGGGAGCAACCAACAATATCAATACTACAGGTGGCAAATATGCAAAATGTATACAAAAGACTAGAGGACAAAAACACTACATCTAAAACGTCAGTGGAAGTTGCAATCCATCTGGGGACCAAGGCTCAGAACAGGGAAAGCGAGCAAGGAGAGGAAGAACCCTCACTTAAGGACATAATGGCATCCACACAGTGGGTGCGCGGTACCCTAGACATGAAAATAGAATCAGTGACAACCAAGTTCAAGCTCCTAGGAACAGATGTCTAGAAAATGGGCTAGAGGGTCACTGAATAAGAGGCCTTGTTGGATAAGCTCAGAACAGAGAGAAAGACACTTAGGAGAAGGTTCTGCCTGCTTGTAGAATCATAGGCAATGCGGTTCAAAATAGAGGATTTTGATAGATGTTGCAGAAGGAACAATATCGGGGTGGTTGGGTTTCTGAGAAGAGTGGAGGAACCTGGTGTGGATCTCTTTCTAGAGGACCACATAATGAATACTCTGACATCCAAGGGTTTCTCTAAGCTTTTCTCAGTGTAGCGGGCACACAGAGCCCCAGTCCCCCGCTTCAGCCTGGAGCTCCTCCGCTAATCATCATAGTCCGCATTTTCAACCATTGGGATGCAATCCTGTAAGCCGCTCGACAAAGCCCACGCATTAACTATGAAAACGCCACCATTAACATCTTCTTGGATGTCGCTCTGTGAACACAGAGACTAAGGAGCAGCTTTGATGAGGTGAAAATGACACAACGGCAGAAAGACCTCAAATACATGATGCTGTTTACAGTGAAGTTAAAGTGGTTGCAGAGGGTAAAACGTGGCATCTTGCGTCACCAAACAAGTTCTGTAACAGGATTGAAGGATGGCGGCTAGATAGCGACAAATGACAACGCCGACACAACACCACAAGTTCACCTGGCTCTACAAACTAAGATATGGGGTCCCGAAGTGGACATAAAGAAGACAGTAACATGCCAACATTGCTCAAAAACACTGATGGTTCATGGACTGTGGTGGTCCACTTGGCTCATAATGAAGACACTTCATGACACATCAGATGGCTACCTGCCATCAAAGCCTGACAGAGTTGGCAAACATCCAGCTCAATGACCGAAAAGCTCCACACCTTGTTCTCCTGAACCCAAATCTGATAAAACCATGATCTGGCTTGCAACAAGAAACAGTATTATGTATACCTGAAAGAGATGGAATTCATATCTGTATTTTTGCAAGGGTACTGGCCATGCCACCGTTCGAAATACGTTTTACCATAGGGCAACTAGTGCTCTACAAAGTTGGGAGGGTATGCAAGTTTAAGTTCACCAGACAGGGATGCAGGGAGGGGTGATTTAAACATGGGATATGTTTATTCTTATGTTCAATATTTTGTTGTTCTACTTCACTATTAAGAGTCATAAATGGGGGAAACAGCAAGGGCCACTGTGGGCTGCCATACTGGCAACTGGAAGCGATAGCCCTAAAGAGGCAACCCTGCTCTGGAACGCTTGTTGAGCTTTGTGACCTTGCACTGTGCTGCTAGCTTTTTCCCCCTTTTGTATTTTTAGTTTGGGGGTGCACAGTCCCACTCAGACACCCTGCATGCTCCAGTCGTTGGGGCAGCCTAGGGAGCCCACCCCTGGCTGCCCCCGACTCCTGTTCCGAAGCCTCTCTCCCACTGCCACACAAGCCAACAGCTCTGTTTTCCCCTGGCTCAGGGTGTGTAGTTGGTGGTGGCTGCCCGCTCCCCCCAGACACTGGCATGGGTAGAAGGGTAGGCCTGCCAAAGATAGGGGGAGTGCGGCAGCACTCCCCCTTCATCCTCCTCTTTCTCAGGGGCCAGAGTTTGGGATCTCAAGCACCTTCGCTTGGTCCTCAGGGGTGCAACAACACTACCCACATCCTGCACGGCAGCGGGGGCCCAGAGCTGGTAGTCCGGATCCCCTGTTAATGAAATGTTGCCTGCAGGTTGGGATATTGGAATTCCTTGGAACTCTGGGTAGGGGGCCCCACTCAGGTTCCTCCCAGGATTAGCTTTTGTAAACCCTTCTTGTGGTGACCCCAGGCTCTGGCCTACCCTGGGGATTTTTGCCCTGCGTTGGAGGCAGACATTCTGGTTGGCTGAGGCTGGGCCCCAGCCAGGCAGAACTCACCACTCCCATCAGGGGTGGGTGATTACACTCACTGTATAACCTGTACTTACCCTTGGGTAGCTTGACACAGAGCAGTCAGTCCTATCACAGGGGAAATGTGTAAAGCAATGACACAGCAATACCACACAACAATTATGCTGTGTGTCACAAAAGAGACTTCAAACAAAGTGTATGTATATAAGTTTTGTATTCAACACACACATTAATTAACACAGCATGAATAACATGTAATTCTAGGCAAGAATCACCATTTGAAACAACACTAGCATTACTAGGTCCAACTGTGTTAAAGCAACATTTTCAGTATGCACACATGAGCAAAATAATACATTCCCTCCCAGCGTCCAACTGAGATGTCAAGCGTTGTCAACCCGAGACCCATCCTGGCGATTATCCCAACTCAATTATACACATTCCTAGGGACCCCAGTTCACAATGATAGCAGCAACATATACAGTACATACAGAGCAATGCAGCACTTTAGATTAGCTCCGCCGGCCTGGGCTACACAGGTAAAATATAAGGTCAAGTGTGTAAGCCCTCTGGCAAGAATTAACATGTCTGGCAACACCGTTGTATGGTGTAACAATCACCTGCAATCGCTCCCACACACTCACTCCGCATTGCCAAGCAATACCACGATATCGGGCGGCTCGTAAATTATGCACTCACATACACTCGCTCACAGAACCCAAATACAGTGCACTGATATCTGGTTGATTAGTTGTCATTAACCTCGCAGACACCCTTTTAGGCCCTAAACCCTTCCTCCACCCTCCAAGTGGGCCCTCTAATCTGCATCCCACTAGCTAAAGATGTGAACAGCCTTTTTCCGGGTGCAAGGCTGCACACAGCCAGAGTCACTCTTGTTCAGGCACTGGGGATTATATGTGGGGAAAGGAAGAGATACCAGCAGAGCAGATAATAGTCCACAAATTGAGGTTTGGCCACCACTCGGCAAGTTCACTGAGAGGTCTCCACACAGTGCCTTTCAGCATGCGCCCAGGCAGACAAAGCACAGGGGGAGGGTCATTGTGGGACACACGCAGGTCACAGTGGCGTCTAGCTGAGACAGGCACTCTAATACACAATAGTTACCAAATACTGCACCTCCCTGGGAGGAGGCGCAACGTCTGGGGCGCAATGGCTTGAGAACCCCCAGACTATTCCAGGTGCACATGGAGAGATATCAATCTGCAACCTCCTGGATGGAGGCGCTATGTCACGTGCACAATGACTTAAGTGGCACCGGACGATTCTGAACACAACCACAGAGTGCTTAAAGCTGTAACTCCCTGAAATGAGGCACAACATCTGGTGCGCAATGACTTGAGTCGCACCTGGCAGATTCTGATTGCACACACAAAGGGGCAGATTTAGAAAACGTGGAGCTGCACCTAGTGCAGTGCCACTTTCCTTGAACCCCTTAGCACCCCCCCTACCACCACCATGTGTGCGCTGTATTTAAAATACGGCACACCATTGTGCAGGGTAGGGAGTAATAGCGTCATTTTTTGGACACTATTGATGCACTCTGCAGGAGTAGCACCAAAATGTTGACGCTACTCCGGTAGAGTACCTAGGGGCCCAGTATAAACAATGGTATGCTCGCTTTTAGCACCTGCTTTGAGCAGGCGTTAAAAGTGGCTAAAAAAATGGTGCAAGGAAATCTCTTAGATTTCCTTGCGCCATTTTTTCAGGCCCCCCTTGCATACATTATGTCTGGCGCAGGCATAATGTGGTGCAAGGTTTAACAAAGTGGCGCAATGCATGCATTGCACCACTTTGTAAATATGGTGCAGGAAAAATGCCACTTCAGCGCCACTTTGGAGTAAAAAAATGGCACTATGACAGCACAAAGGTGGAAGTAGGGGCTCTTAAATCTTCCCCAAATTGCTCAATGTTGTGCCTCCCTGGAATGAGGAACAACGTCTGTACGCAATGACTTGAGCTGCACCAGACAATCTAATTAAACACATGAAAAGGATTCTACCCCCGTACCTCCCTGGAATGAGGCAACATGTTCAAAGTCGTGTCTCGCTGGAATGAGGCACATCGTCTGGTGCACAATGATTTGAGTCGCACCAGACGCTCTAGGTACACACACAAAAGACGCAAGTTCAGCGGGCGGCACGAGGTAGGATATGGCACTGCACCTGGGACACCCACAACTCCAAGGGTCGTCACCTATGACACAGACATCGGACACAATGAGCATGCAGTAGGGGGTCGAATGAGGGAGATGCGATGCACTTGACAAAGGTGGCCCATACGGGGTCCTGCACCGGTGAATCCGCTCACAACAAACCAGCAGCTTACACATGTTGTGGCCCCACGATAAAGGTCCACACTCCTTGAAATGCAGACAATACTTTCAAGACACCACACTAGGTATAACTGGTTTCCAGATAGTATACTTGCTTCACCACTCACACCGCTGCTGCCCAATGACGTCCACCCGATGGTGCAAGTACTTGCGAGGGCACTGCTCTCCAGATGACATCAGTAGAAGGTGTAGGTCTCTCATGGAAAGTCTTTGATGGCCCTGAGACCTCTACAAGAGATCAGGGGGCATGCCGGCGTACCCTTGGAGAGCACACTTCAGAGTGCCACACTGCAGTGACCAATTTGCCCAGGCCAACCAAAACGTTGGAAGGGTGTGCGATCCCTTCCCAGGGGCAGTAAATACAGATTGTGCACAACAGAGTCCACTGGCAGTGAGCATCACATGCTCCAGCATCACTGTCCCTCGTTGCTGCAAGCTTAGCTCCAAGTTCCTAAAGTGTGGTACCAGTAGATATACTGAAGTGTGCCTTTGAAGTTGGAGGTGGTTCACAGGGTTCCCCTTTGAATGACTGATGTCGCCCCTAAATTTCAGTCCTGTCTGCTGTGGGGCCAAGGAATGCAGATTGTTATCTTTAGTGGGGACATGATCAAGCTCAGAGAGACCAATTGTTAAAACCTCTCCCTCCAGTCTATCCATTCAGGCCCTCAACTGGCAGGGGCCTGTTGTTTCAGGTGCCCAAGTTTTATGGATGTTGCTGGGGAATGCACACATGTGCTTTCCGCAGCCTCTAGTGAAATTAAGTTGAAATTAAAAGGCACCAACATAGAGATACCCAGTTTTTACAAGTGGCATTTCTAGAGCATTACTGACAAAACTGCCTTTACAATGGGAAGGGGTTTGTCCTTGTGAATCCAATGATAGTAAACACCATGAGGCTGCTCCACTGCAATCCACTGTTGCAGTTCAGGATCAATTGTAACCTATCCCCATGTTAACTTTTGGGTAGAGCAGCTCTCATGTGTAGTGAAAACACACAAGGATTCTTTTGTTACATGGGAACATGGTTCCTGGTGCATGCATAAGCCTGGAGGGGCAGGCTGGACACATATTAAAGGACACCACATGGGTGCAAGTGTGCCCATTCAGGCCAAATACATTGGGGCACACCAGTGTGCATATCTGCACATACTGGTCAGCGCCACTTTCCTGGCATAGGTAGGAAGGCGTGCAATCTTTCACACTGTATTCACATTGGGAAAGGGCCTAGGGCCCCCAGAGGTACTTAAAAAGAATCTGCAAAGCTGTGTAGAAAAAGCAAAATGTTTGGGAAACACTACCTCAGCGTGTCAGGTCTAACACCCTGGAACTAGATCCACTGACTGCATGGATCCGCTGATCAAGGGGTTGGACTAGGGTGTAGAGTGAGAAGACAGGATATCACTGTATGTGGATGAAATCCTACTGCATGCCGTCGGCCCTGAGATGACCCTGTCCAGACTCATGCAAATGCTCATGAATTTTGGAAAATACTCTGGTTGTGTTATACATTGGCACAAGTCCCATTTGCTTCCAATGGTGAGAGCATTGCCAGAACTATCACCAGGCTTTGAAGTGCAGGTTGTGGAGCTGGATTCCAATACCTTGGTATCTATATTACTAGAAATGCAGAGCTATTCCACAACGAGAACCTGACCCCACTCCTAGAAAGACTGAGAGGTGACGTGGGGCTCTGTTATAAACTGACATTCTCCCTATTTTATTTAAAATGACATCCTTGCCTCACTTCCTAATACGTTACAAAACACACCCTTTGAGATGTCCAAAACATACTCAACAGAAATAGAGGTGGAAATTCAAACAGTGTGATGGAATTGTGGCCCAGCCAGAATCACCCTGACAAAGTTAACAAGAAGCTGGGGAGATTGAGGAATAGCCCTGCCCGGTATTCAGAAATACTACTGAGCAGCCCAACGTTTAACAGTTCTGACTGGGTCTTTATCACCCAGTCAGAACCGACATTGGGAATGGACAGGCATACGATGGGTGACAGAGAATAACCAGCAGCACTATACCATGGAAAATCCCTGGTTAAGATGCCTCCACACAGTAGCCGAGTGATACAACTATGGAAAGAGGTGACAAAATATTTAGGATGGGACAGCAAACTCACACCATTTGACCCAAACATGAGATACAGTGGTATTGAAGTTCCTGAGAAGGTTACAAGTGTTCCACAAATGGGATCTAATAGGTATCTTTATGGTTGAGGCCAATGGTGAGGGGAGATGTAGTTCCTCTTTAAAAGTTGGTGACAGATCATAACTTATTGGACTCAGAAACCTACTAATACCTGCAGGTCAGGTATGCTCTGCAAGCAATTTTACCCCAGGGAACAGAGCTGGAGGAATCTTCCCCCTTAAAGGATGTAGTGCAAAGGGACCTTATGCCTAAAAAGGCCTTGTCTCTGGTATATAAAAAGATCCCAAATCACTCACCTAACACCCTACAACAATTAAGGAAGTGATAGAAGGAGGAAAAACAGTGAGCTTGATGATGAAGACTAGAAAGAGGCACTTGGGGCACGAAGTGAGGTTACAATAAAAGCGGGGTTCCAAATGGTTCAACACCGCATTTTACATCACTCCTACTTCGCAAGAATGACCCAGGTTAAAATGGGAAGAAATACGTCCAACCTATGTGTTAAGATATGGATTTGGGTTGTTAAGTCAATGGACTAGATCTGTGGGAATCTACAGTGACATCTCTGGGGAATGTGGCGGGAAGTCAGTTTAGAGACCAGGTCGAGGAGGTGTGATGTAGATGCTGCAGATGTTACTGTCATTAAAAGACATATAGAAGAAGAACATGACTACTATTCATCTTTACATGACAACAAGGATGGGCTGATGAGAGAGTTTTGAATAAAAAGATATGGGTCGTTCTTTAAAGTGAAAGATGAACTGAGTATAAATGTCAGGGAAATGGATGGGAAGAAATCAAATTGGTGTATTGTTACTATTGCATGTGAGAGACATCCTGTGCACGATATGACAAAGAGAAGGGTGAGACAGTCTTTCTGGTGGCCTGGTATGGATGTGGATAATGAGGAAATTGTGAAGAATTGTTATGTGTATGCTAATAGTGATACGACTAAGATTGTGAGACTACCTCTGTTGGAATGTACTAAGGGGCATATTTATACTCTGCACCGAATTAGTGTCCTTTTTTTTAAACTCTAATTCGGTGCAAAACTAACTCCATATTTATACTTTGGTGCTAGAACCCTCTAGCACCAAATTTATGGAGTTAAAGTCATTTTTTGAAAGTGGAGACCTACCTTGCCTTAATGAGATGCAAGGTAGGCGTTCCCGTGCAAAAAATGACTCTACGGCCTTAACGCCATATTTAGAGGCATATTTATACTCTGTTTGCACCGAATTAGCGTATTTTTTTTTTACTCTAATTCGGTGCAAATCTAACTCCATATTTATACTAGTACCAAGGCCCTGATTTATACTTTTTTTGCACGGCATTAATGTCTTTTTTTGACGCAAATGTGGCGCAAACTTACAAAATATTGGCCCTTATTTATACTTTTTGCTGCAAAACTGCACTAACTCAGTTTTGCACCAAAAAGTTTAGCACTGGCTTGCACCATTTCTGTGCACCAGCCAGGCACCATATTTATGGAATGGTGCAGCCGGTGCAAAGTGTAGGCTAGAGTTTAAAAAAATTACTTTAGTCGGGTGGGGCTGGCAGTATAGAAGAAGAGGGGTTAGCACCAAAAAATGGCTTTAGGCAGGTTAGAGTAAAAAAAAATGACTCTAACCAGATTAGCGTCATTTTATGGTGCTAAACCTACCATGCACATGACGCCTGCCTTAGAAAAGGCAGGAGTCATGCCCACCACCCCAATGGCCAGCACAGAGGACAGGGGTCCCCTGGGCATGGCCATTGCACCCTGTGCCATGTATGGGGGCCCATTTCAGGGTCCCCTATGGCACTTTCAAGAATAAAATGCACTTACCTGTACTTACCTGGGATGGGGTCCCCCATCCTCGCAGTCCCTCTAGTGTGGGTGGGGGTGCCCCTGAGGCCTAGGGAGGGCACCTCTGGGCTTATTCCATGGTGTTCCACCATGGAAATAGACCCACAGGTCCCCTGATGCCTGCCCTGACCCAGGTCTTAAAAAATGGGGCAAAGCAAGCTTTGCCCCATTTTTGGACCCCTCCTACCTCCCTTGCACTATTTTTGCATGGGAGTATAAATATGGCGTTAAGGCCATAGAGTCATTTTTTGCACGGGAACGCCTACTTTGCATCTCATTAAGGCAAGGTAGGTTTCCACTTCCAAAAAATGACTTTAACTCCATAAATTTGGCACTAACGGGTCTAGCACCAAAGTATAAATATGGAGTTAGTTTTGCACTGAATTATAGTTGATGCTAATTCAGTGCAGAGTATAAATATGACCCTTAGTGTCAAAAAATGATGCTAATCTGGTCAGAATCATTTATTTTGACTCAATCCTGCCTAACGTGATTTTTTTTTAAGCTAGCCTACCCTATGCACCGGTTTGCACCATTCCATAAATATGGTTCCCAGCTGGTGCTAAAAAATGGTGCAAGCCGGTGCAAAACTTTTTGGTGCTAAACTGCATTAGTGCAGTTTTTCACCAAAAAGTATAAATAAGGCCCTAACTTTCCTAGGAAAGATTAGTGATTCATTTTCCTGGGCTTGTGACAAGGTTAGGATCAAGAGATAAATATGTTTTAGTACTTGTGGAATGTCATAGAAAATGGCTTGTGGTGTGAACAATGGACCACATAAACACTGAGATGTCATTCAGTTTTGGAGGAGGTCTTCATAGATGAAGCGGTACCAAAGACTATAGTGTCTGACAAATGGGTGCAGTTTTCCTCAAGGTGATGAGAAGTTATCTAACGAAAATAAGAATTGTTCATGAACATGTGACTCAGTTTAGATCCCCAAGCCAATGGGTTTGTAGAGATAGTTAATCGTCTTGTAATGGAAAATATACAGCTATCTGTAGCTAATAAACTTCCTTGGAAGAGAGAGTTGAGAAACATTATATGGACACAGAACAACTCCTCATTTTGTAGCTGGTGTATCACCATTTGTGTCTTTGAAGGTAAGGCAACCGGGTAGGAAGTAATGTCCTGCATGGTTGTGTGTAAAAGAGAGTGTTTGGGTTGATTATTGGGAGGTAAAGAAAAGAGTCACCGAAATGCAGATGAAGATTAGGGAATATTATAATAAAAAGAAGAATGTGAGGAAACTCTGGGTGGAAAGTAGAGACTGGATGGTTATAAGGAAGAAAGGAATGCTTGCAAAAACAATAGCAGGGACTCCTGTCCAAGTAAGGTCAGAGAGGTTAAACGAAATGTAGTGGTTTTGGGCGGTGAACTACTTGGAGTCTGGGTAATATGTGAAAAATTAATAAACGCAGTAAAATTGTTAAGTAATGTGTCCAAATTTTTTTTTTTTAATTTATTATGTTTATACAAAATGTAAACAACTGTATATTGTTCATATGTTTTTCAAATTTATTATCTTGTACTTATGGTATAGATTTGATAAGTTTGTTGTTTGTTTAGCTTATAGGTATTAGAGGGGGGAAAACAGAGTAAAGTTATGGAGTTGAGTTGCTACGTCAAGGGGAAAGAACTATGGGAATCTACACTGACGTCACTCTGACGTCACTCTGGTATGTGGGTGAGGGGAGTCAGTTGAAGGGTCAAGACACGGAGGTGTGATGTAGATGCTGTTGCTGGAGATGTTAATGTCATTAAAGGACTTACATAAGAAAAACTTGACTACCATTTATCTTTACACTATGCCTGTGGGGTGCGGGCAAGAAGGAACATTCTTTCATATATATGAGTCTCCCCAATGATACAGGTATTCTGCTCGAAACTAACATAGTGTATGATAAAAAGGAAGGAATAGACCTGAACAGAACAACAAAACATTATGGGGTATATTTACTAGAATTTTCCATCGATTTTGTGTCACAAAAGTTGCACAAATTGACGCAAAATATTTTCTTCCTTATTTACTTTCCAGCGCAAAACTTGTTTTACGCAGGAAATTCACTTGAAGTAAGGCAAGGCAGCGTATAGCACTGCTTTGCATTACTTAGCACCAAGGGGGCCTTCTATTGGTGGTGTATCGGCCTTTCATGGAGCAACCCATGGTTTTTGGCGCAAAACCATATCTATCAAAAAATGAGACATTGTTTTTGCATAAAAAAATAACACCCATTTCAAATAACTGCTATCAAGGAGAAATGCTTTTATTTCTCCTTTCTTTTCATACTTTGCTACTGTGCTGCACTGTACAACACACATACAATGTGAAAAAATATTTAAAGTTAGCATAGTATTTTGTACTGAAAGGGTATCCTTCCATAACAAATCTAAGCTAGACTCAAGCAGACACTCTTGCACTATGGTACAAAGGTGTGTGCGTGGCGCTCGGCAGCCTGTCATGCACCAGTGCCAGGGAGGAGGAGAGTGCCATATTTCTGTAGACATGGTGCTCTCCTGCTCTCTTCTTCTCACGCAGTGCAGCATTTGTGGTTGCAGAACGGCATGAGAATTTAGTAAATAGAACCCTATGTGCTAAGTATATCAGAGGATGAGGGGGATCCAAAGTATCAGGGAATTCGGACATTACTAATAAGAGAACTACTGCCAAAGCATTGAGGGTAGGAACTACGCTAGGCATTGAAATTTGGAAACAGGACATGGAGTAGTGCATGCTTGCCTGTTATAGCCACAGGGTCATTACAGCTGAGAATCCAGCACTTTTGAGAGCTCAGCACCAAGATGCCTAGCTGTCACTGGACGCTGAGGTGCAGTCTTGGAGACAGAGTCCTGGACATTAAAATTTGCGCTCTAGGATGCTTGGCCCAGGTCAGAGTGCAGTTTGGTCAACCAGCACAGAAGTTATTGCACGTTAAAGGGAATCACTTGTTTTCCTGTAATCCAAGACCAGTAGACTAGTGGCAATTGGGGTTATGGTGGGCTGCATCCAGACTTAGTTGGAGAACAACTACTGAGCCCAAAGTCACTCCCCTGTGTCTAAGGACCAAGGGGTGGCCACAGGCAGCCTCACTACATCAGCTCAGCACCCTCAGCATCCTTGACCATCTTCAGCATCCTGCACCCCTTGCATAAGGACCACCCCATTGACTTCGTTGGCGGTTCACTCATAGGACTCAGAACTGAACTAGAGACTACTTGGGTCAGCAGAAAGATGTACTTGTTGATCTAATTGGTCCCTATGATTGGCTCAGTATAAGAGTTGGCACTCCCAAATGTGCCCATATTGCTGTTTTAAAGTTGCTTTGGTGGCTTGCCTAAACCATGATCAATGTAGATTACTAAGATTTAATGCATTTAGTGAAAAGCATTGATTTCTTGTTACTTTGACAAACAATTTCTTCTGAAACCTCTGGTGGATTTCTGTAATTGAGGTGTCTATTCAAAGATAAAAGTACAATTAATTTTATATATTCGTGTTGGATTTGTATTGTGTTGCATTTCCTTCTTACTTAACTGTTTTAGTACTTCTTAATGCTTTGTGCTTGTTCCTTTGATAAGGCCTGGCTGCTATGAGCCACTACTACCCAGGACTGAGCTAGGATTTAACAAATGAACCTGACTGGACCTGACACTGAATTGTGCCATTATAACATGATGAGGTGGCAGACCCATGCCATATATTAATCCACATTCTCACAACAAACATGACATTCCGCTCTAAAATACAAGTCAACATAAAGCCACAGATGAATGTACTCTGTATTACTTACAGAATAGGAGGAATGGAGAGAGAGTGAAAATAAAACATACATAGTGTCAGTAATAATAAAAAAGAAAATCACTTTGTAAACTACATTTTGATTATCAAATCTTTTGTAATGAACTAGACACAAGGTCATGTAGAAACCAAAGTGCAAACACTTGACCTGCACAGTAAAAACCTAAGCCCTTAACTGCTAAGCCACAATAAGACTCTTCACGATTGTTCATCAAAACATAACTATGACATTTTACTCTGAAATACAAATCAATGTGGAGGCATAGATGGGTGTGCACTGCTAGCTCTATCAATTACAGAATAGGAGGAAGTAAAAAAGGGAGAGTGGAAGTAAAACATCCATAGTGCAACTATAATATTTAACCATCAATAAAAAATATCAGTTGTTAAGTTATTAATGGATTATCAGAACTCTCTGCAACGCACCAGACACATGGCCAGTGAGATACCTACTCTCAAATACTTACCCCTCACAGTGAGTCTAAGACCTTTACCACTAGGTCACGATGGACTCATTATTATTTTTGATCAAAACATTACTATGAGATTCAACTCTAAATTAAAATCAACGTGGAGCCATATTTGAGTTTACACTGCTACCTGTACCATTGACAGAATAGGAGGAAGGCAAAAATAAAACATACACAGTCCCACCAATATTATTTGACCACCATCGTGGGTAATTGAGCAGAAAAATGGCCATTGAAACACAAAGACTTGAACTTGAGAGTGAGAGCCTAAGACCTTCACCTTTAGGCCAAAAGTAACTCTTGACCACGTTGAATAAAAACATAACTATTTAATTCAATCCAAAAATACCAGTCAATGTGGGAACATAGATGAGTATACACTGAAAAGAACAGCATGGAAGGCCAAGAAGAGAGACAGAGAAGTTTGTTTTAGGATTTGGGGCATGATATCCCTAAGAAGAGTTGTTTTTAGACAAAGTGAAAATAAAAAAAGATTAAATTAGGAAGAATTATATTTTATTTCACTGTTTATGTAGAACATTTGAACAGATACATGGACACTGAGAAACCAGGACTTGAACTCTTAACTTTCAGAATGAGAGATGAAGACGATAACCACTAGGCCACAAGTGACCCTTTGACACACTGCATCAAAATGTAACTATCACATTCAAATCAACATTTTAAGTCAATGTGGCTCTATATGTGAGTGTATATAGACAGCTACATCATTTATAGAACTGGCTAGAGGGGAAGAGAGAGAAAGAGTAAGAGAAAAGCTTTGGTGAATGATAAACTTAAAATAAGGTATGTTTAGAGGAAGTGAAAAGAAAAACCCAACTGCCATTATAAAAGAACAAAATCATCTCCAAGTAAATATATTGGTCTCTTTGTAATCAAGGAGACCTTTGAGAAGGAAAGTGACTATTGAGACAGCGGGCATGAACCCCTAACCTTCAGAGCAAGAACCCAAGACCTCAGGGATTATCCCACAAGTAACACTTTACTGTGCTACATCAACATATAACTATGACATTCGATCCAAAAATAACAGTCAATGTGGGTACATAAGTGAGCATACATTGACATATTTCTCATTTACAGACCAGCAGGATAGGGTGGGAGAGAGAAAGATACATTAGTTTTAGGCTCAGGGACATGATCTTCTTAGAAAGAGCTATTTTTAAACTAAGTGAAAATAAACAGAAATTGATATAAAAAAAAGAATGAGATGTCTTTCACTATATGCTGAACATTGAGCAGATATTTGAACATTAAGATGCGAGGACTCAAACTCAGAATTTTCAGAAGAAGAAACAAAGACCTTAAAAACAAGGGCATATGTGTCTCTTTACAATAGTGGATCAAAATGTAACTATAGGTGAGTGTTAACTGGCAACATCATTTACAAATTGGGATGGAGAGAGAGAGAGTGATTTGTTTAAGCTTTGGTGAATGATATTCTTAGAAAGGGCTATTTTTAGACAAGTAAAAAATAATACTAAATTGATTTAAAAAACGAATTACATTTATTTTCACTGTGTAAGTTGAACAGAAATTTGAATGTTGCGACAACCAGACAGAAACTCTTAGTTATGACATTTGAACCAAAATTCAGAGTCAATGTGGTGCTGTTGGTGAGTTTAAACTGACACCATCCTCATTTACAGAATTAGATGGAAGGCAAGAGAGAGAGAGACATTTTGCTGGAGTTTTTAGTGAGTGAAATACTTAAAACCAGGTATTTATTGAGGAAGTAAAAATAGAAAAACCCAATTGTCAATATAAAGAATTAAACCGTTTTCCGTCATAGACATTGAACTCTTTGTAATTGAGCAGAACAATGGCCATTAAGATACTGGGACTTGAATCGTTAATATGGAGGGTGAGAGCCCCAGACCTTAACCATTAGGACAAAGCTAGCACATCAATGCATTGGATCAAAACATAACTATGACATTTGATCCAAAAATGCCAATCAACATGTGAACATCGGTGAGTGTAAGTGGGCCATTTACTGATTTGCAGGACAGCATGGAAGGAGGGGGAGAAAGAAGGTTGAGTATTTTAAGCTTTATTTGGGGCATGATTAACTTAGAAACAGCTATTTTTAGACAAAGTGAGAATAAAAAGACATTAACAACAAAAAGAATGACATATTTTTTCAATATGTAGGTTGAACATTTGAACACATACATGAGCAATGAGACCCCAGGCTCAAACTCTTAATCGCTTGAGCTAGAATGTGACACCATTGCCACTAGGCCTCAAGTGACACTTAACTATGCTGAATCAAAACATACCAATAACATTAGATCCAAAAATAACAGTCAATGTGGGAACATAGTTGAGTATACACTGACACCTTCCTCATTTACAGAACAGCATAGAAGGAGGGAGAGAAAGAAAGATACGTTTCTTTTAAGCTTGGGGCATGATATACTAAAAAATCACTATTTTTAGATAAAGTGAAAATAAAAAGAAATTGCTATAAAAAAGAATGATATATTTTTCCCAATGTATGTTGAACATTTGAACAGATACATGAACATTAACCTTTAGAGCAAGAGTACAACACCATCACCATTAGTGATTCTATACTGTGCTGGAGAAAAACGTATACATGACATTTGATCGAAAAATATCAGTCAATGGTGGAAAGATAGGTGAGTATACGTTGACACCTTCCTCATTTACAGAACAGCACGAAGGAAGGGGAGAGGCAAAGATATGTTTGTTTTATGTTCTGGGGTATGATATACTTAAGAAGAGCTATTTTTAGACAAAGTGAAATTAAACAGAAATCAAAATTAACAAGGTCATTTTTTCACTATGTATGTTGAACAGTTGAACAGATAATTGAACACTGAGACACTAGAAAACAAACTCTTAACCTCCAGAGAAAGTATCTATCATCTTAACCACTAGGCCACAAATGTCTCATTACTATGCGAGATCAAATCTGAACTGTGACATTCAATCAATTTGGGAAGATAGGCTAATTTACACTGACACCTTCCCTGTTTAACAGCATAGAATGGGGGGGAGAGAGTAAAAGACGTTTGTTTTAAGCTCTGTAGCTTGATATACTTATGAAGAGCTATTCTTTTTAGACAAAGTGAAAATATATTAATTGACATTAACAGAATGAGATTTTGTTTTTGCAAGGAAACCGGGCTATTAGCTGTCCAGGGCACATGATAGGTCCAAATTTACCCTTTCACTGGGAACCAAGCACCCGTTTGCAGCGCTTGACTCTCTCAGGGTAGCAGAGCAGAGTAATCCAAGGCCTACTTAAGGGAGGTGGTGTGCCCTAGTAATCACAATTCACTGGCCATAACAGTAACACTCAATAACTTTACTTAATAGTAAGTAGTAATTTAAAAATATATATAAGACTTGCGGAGATATCTTGAATGACATTACATTTGACCCCTGAGGGGTCATGACCCCACAAATCACAGTACCCTTTCTCCCATACAATATAGCACATAAATATATAGGAGAGCATCAAGTTAGAGCAAGTGATCCTTTAAATCAAGCAGGTCTATGGGCTTTATCAATATTACCACAATTAATGACCAGATTCATATCCTAATGCATCACTCTATCACTGACTTGAGCGAGCTTAATTCCTCTGCAATCATTATAATTAATGAATCATTGCAACCATTCATGAAAAATCATTACTATCAGTAACCAATTTTAATGAAGCATTAAAGCATTTCAAAACATCACATTTCAATAAAACATGGCAAAACAACAGTACATGATGCGTGTATTTGTCCTTCTTTTCACCACATCTGGCCACAAAACATGCAACCATAGAATCAACTATAGAAGTCACTGCATTCTCAGGCTGTAGACAAAAGTTTCAGCCATAGGAGCACTTTGCTTTAGGCTTTGGGTCATGTTTTCTCTGACCCTGTAAACTTGTGGTCAGTTCTTTTTTAAATGTTCTTGCAGGGGCACGGCTGCACTCCTGCAGCCCCCCCATCCCTTGTTGCAAACATCAGTGGTGACCCTGACATCTTGAGGCCACCACATCAAGCATGCATGAAAGCTACACAGGGATTTATGAGTAACTTTCTTCGTGCCCCATGTGTTCATTTATTTTTATTTCTTTTGGGGGTGCTGGATTCTATCACTTTCATTTTGGGAGTAGCACAGTTAGCCCACCCACAGGTGCCTCAGCCTGCTCCTTGCTGTGAGGAGTCCTTCTATGCAGGCGCCGGAGCCAGCAACTGACTTCTCCTTTGCATGCTCCACTCAGGCAGGGTGTTCTGTTGAAATGTTCATCTACTTCACCTGGACACTGGCACAAGGAGCTAGAGTGAGGCCACCATAGTTGGGGGCAGGGAAATGGGGTTCTGAGCCATTTTCCTCTCTTCTTAGGGGTGGAGGGTGCAATAGTGTTCCTTCTTTTGTGGTGTCGGGGACCCGGAGATAGGGTCCAGAGCCCCTTTCCTTTTTCTTGGGAGGCGCAATGGTGCTAACCTTTCCATTTTCATAACAGGGGCTCAGAGGTGGGGTCCTGCCCCCCCCCCGGCATAATACGGCCCGGAGTTGGGAATCCTCATCCCTCAAGAGCTTGGGAGGAAGACCCCCACACATCTCCGCCTGAACTCATAAATAATTAATGTAGCTTGTGTTGACCCCTGGGCACAGGTCCATCTCGGGAGTATATTGAACATTTGTAGCGGAGTACCACGTGCTCTGTTTCTCAGCTGTGGGGTACACAGTCAAAACATTTTCCATGCAATATTGCAGGTAGCGTTGGGCTATTTCTCACAAACATGGGCTAATTTTGGTCCTGGTGGTGGGTCCTAGCTACCTGGAGCCATTTTCTCAGACCTCCTGGCCTCTAAGGTGGCACACTGTGCAAGGAGCTGGTTCCACTAGCTCCATGTGCCAGTCTTTCTGCTTTTTCTTGTCCTCTGGTGCTTCAGTCCTCCTGTGTTTGGTGCAGAAGCCCAGAACTTCCCCCTTCAGAAGACTGGGCTTCCTCCCTTTTTCATGGGACATGGTCTGTCTTATCCATGGTAAAGTAACAGCTAATTAAAAGATGCAGAATTTCTTCCCCACCCTTCCTTTTCAGGAGCTGATTGAATGACTGGTAATTACTCCTTTTTTGTAGGAGGTCTTTGTTCACCAGGGTGACAAAAGGCCTTGGCTGTGATCCTGAGCTGCCCCAGAGAAATATGAACATTCTGGATGAGCCATAAGGTGTACATATATCTGCTTGAGACTTGCATAATTAATCTTGATGCACTCTTTTGACTCCAGTTTGATATCTTTCTGGAATTTGTAGACCAAATGTAAACAAAACTGCACTCTAAGGCTGATTCTTCCATATACGTATAACAAAGTGTCGCTGCAGACAAAACAATAACCCATACCGACTTTCCCATTGAATAGCCACTAATATTATACCTGTGAAATCTAATGGATCAACCCGTACACTCAGCAAGGACAGCGTATCTCAAATTTAGAACAACAAATGTTCTTCTGGGTATCATTTAACACAAGATTTTCTGAAAACAATTATGGACTGTCAAGTAAATCCATTCTGGTAAGCACATGGAAATACGCAACTGGAGACCTAAATTCTGTGAAATAATCCTTTATAAATCATAATCACAAAATGATCTAAAATAATAAAACCTTGGTGCTCTGTGAAATAGGTTGATCACATGTTGAAAGTGAGTGCAATAATAGAAACAATAAAGTGCTCGTAAATAAGGCAACAGAAAAAAAGCATGTCAGTAGCAGGGCTAATAAAGTACATTTCTAGATTAGGTAATGGTTGTGTCAGTTATTATATATCCAGGGCTTCTAGCTGACCAACTTGTGAATTGGTTTGTCTTTATGCCAATTGTTGTCGACAATGTTACAACCCAAGAAGTGGTTAAAGGGTCATTATCGGAATAAAATCATATTTATACAGAGCTAACGGATAGATCACATTCAAAATAGAGGGTACAGTTCAAAGTTGGTCCTGAGTTTGGGACAGCGTAAAGTATATGATCACTTTGAAAATGGGCCACTGAATATATCACAGTAGGTAAAGGAACCTGTTAAATGCTTCAATGAAGCAATGGTGAGTACTGCAATTTTTAATATAACAAGTCAGGCTCCAAAAGCTCAAGCACAGGGGTAAGTGTTGCTAACAGCGCACACACGTTAGAGTTATAAGTCACTAATATTGTAGGCCCTCACTAAGGTAAATAGCAGACCCTGCAGAGTCCCCTCTGCACCAGCATACCTATGGGCTGTTACCGAGCTGTGCACAACTGCAGTCTCACATGCGCAGCCCTTACACTTGTGCACACACATGTGCAAAGTTTATATGTAACCATCCAAGTGCCCCAGACCCTTGCTGCCTCATAGTGGCCTTATCTTAAAAAAAGGACACTGGTGTTAAACACACATAATTTAAATATCTAGAGGGTGAGAAAGGGAGTCAAGAAAGGTCCAATACCTATACTCCAAGGCGTAATCAGTTAACAACTAGAGGTGCGGATCCTCTGAAGAACATAGCAAATGTAAGGTTAAATAGAAATGTTAGGAAGCCCTTTGTCTTATGTATATGTACACACACCCAAATGGGTGTTTTGCTTCATCATAGGGCAAGCTCCTCGTCTGGTGTTGCTATGATTGACGGGCCCCTGGGCACTTTTTCCTAGATCTTTTTTTTTTATAAGCTGTAGTGATGACCTGGTGTCTGAGGATGTGTGATGTGTAGGACGGTGGTTAAATGTGTGAAAAAAGAGAGGGAGTGTGTTAAAACTGTCTAAGGGATACCTAAATAATGTTTTATTGTTGTGCCCCCCTTGGCAGGCATAAAAACAGTAGTGAAAAGCTACCACGAGGCAGTAAGATACCAAGGTAGCAATCAGTATGTTTTTGGTAGCGTCAACATGTTTCTCACCCACTGCTCTAACCGGATCCTTGATGCTTCTTCAGGACCATCTATTCTTACCCTACATCAAAAAGAATATATGATGGTTAGTGTACCCTAACAGGTAATAATATTACCTATCTGTTGTATGATTCAGCCGAGCAGCGGCCTTATCCAACCTATCTGTGGTCTTGGTCCAACCTTCCTGTGGTCTGATCCAAACTAGTGAAAGGATGAAATTCACTCCCACAATGGAGTTGACCCTCAGAGAAGGCTTGACTTTTGAAAAGGCGGCCCTTAAGGAGATACAAAAGATACCCCTCCCCATCCTTTCAATAATTTGCCAAACAGAGCATGGCAGTCAGGATCCTTAATGATGACCTTGCTATCACTATCAAACCTGCCGACAAGGGATGAGCCATAGTCACTATGAGCACATCAAGAGTGCTTGCGCTAACTGGCTGAGGAACGGTATTGCTTAACCATCAAGTCTGACCCCATGGAGAGACTGTCATCTATGATTCAAACTCTAGTCATGAAAGCAATATCCCACAACATAATGAGCAAAAATGAGGCCGACTTCCTCGTGAACACCTCAGTTAAGACCCCTTATGTCTACATTTTAACGAAGATACATAAGGGGATTGTCCCTCCACCAGGGTGACCAGTTGTGTCAGAAATAGAATCTTTGCTGGAACCCCTGAGCAAATTTTGCAATCACTCCCTGAAACCTCTGGTAAAAAAATGTCCTCCTTTCTGAAGGATACTCGCGTTATGTTGAACCTCATCAATGACCTGAAGCTCCAACAAGAGATTAGTCTACTAGTGACACTAGATGTGGAAGCTTTATATAAAAATATTCCACAGAACGCAACTTTGATGGCAGTCAAATTCTGCTTTAGGTCTGCAACTTGGACACCAGCAATCCCAAGCAACTTCATCATTTAGTGCACCACCATCACTTTGAAAAATAACTTCTTTAGAATCAGCTGTACTACCAGATACAAGGGGCCTCTATGGGCAGTACCATTGCCCCCAGTTTGGCTTGTCTATATATGGCTATATTTAAAGATGAGCTTATTAATATTACTGACACCAATCCCTATAAAGATAACATCCTGATCTGGCGGGATATATTGATGACATCATCACTTTTTGGCACGTAGAAAAGACTACTTGTCTTTAATTTTGTACATGGATTAAGTCCCTCAACCTCTACACCAGTTTCATCTCTCACAAGGAACTTCTGTTTCTAGATCTTCTCATCTCTATCAACAAAGGAGTATTATCAATGACCGCATACAAGAAAACCACGGATCGCAATAGCTTATTGCTATACAACAGCCATCACCCTAAGGCCCTAAGAAATAACCTACCTTATGGACAACTTCTCCATCTGCACAGGAATTGCAGCACATTAAAAGACTACGACCATCAGGCCCAATACCTTAGTGCTAATCTCACCTCGTGTAACTATCCTTCCAGAATCATCAAAGAAGCACTCAAGATGGCAAGACATAACCATTGAGAGGCCCTTCTGGAATCAAGGGTAAGACAGATTGCTGACACCCTCACATGTGTCACAACTTTTACTTATATGTAAAATCGATTACAACACATTATTATGAAGCACTGGACCATTCTTCTTTCTGGGACACTGGAAATTCGACGTCCAAGGTTTGCATTTAAGCGAGCCAAAAATCTGAGAGATCTCATAGTGCACAGAAGACCCAGGACTAAACCTAAACAGACACAGCCCACATATGGACCTTACCCCAGTCATTGCCCACTTTCACTGTGGATACAACATTTTCTGTCACCTTACAAAAGCGAAAACAGTTGACTTGGGCAACAACAGGATTTGGTCACAGAAACACCATACAAATTGCAACATGAAAAACTGTGTTTATCTAATGACATGCCCTTGTGATCTCAAATATGTGGAGATGACCAATAAACTAGGATCATTGAACAGTGTAGCAAAATACAATGTTAAAGTACTACCACCAAATTGTACACCCTTTTCTCCACTATAAAGCATACATGTTGTGACCTCAAATTGACTTTTTTAGAGGCCAGGGATTTCTGGGGAAAGCAGGCTTTATACCACAAAGAGCAAAGGTGGGTGATTTACCTATCAACCCACACATCTGCCCTCAATTACAACATCCCATGATGTGAGATATGACCATACCCAGGGCTATAATTCCTGACATTGAACGGATACTTGCACACTATGATCTTAATTTAAATACTTGCCACCACCAGGCATCAAGGGACCTTGCATACAATTTAAATGATTCCGATTGACGATTACCATACTTAAAGACTGTGCCATAGCCTTTGATCACGTCAAATAATTTTGACATTTTTCTCCTCCATAATCATCACACTTTGATCTAACTCTGACTAATTGACACCATTAGTCATCAGGGGATCTCGCATTTAATTAATATGACTTCAGACGATTCTGGGTGACAACATGAGCATCACCACACCTTTAAGCAGTGCCACTGGCTTTGCCCCTTTTGTGAAAATTCTCCTGTCCCTCCACGATCACCCTATTTTGCCCTACATCTATTACTACAATTATTTTAAAAAAGAGACAGTATACTCCCTGCATGTGTATCCCATGACTCAAAATATGAATACTCCAACTGTACCTTGAACATCACTGCTACGGGTATTATTCTGAGTTTTATGCGCATAGTCAGTATACAGAAGCTCCTTCTACTGTAGTCCGTTTCCCTTTTAAGAACACCTTTTTTTCACATAACATTCCTACATGGCGACCGGCAATAGTCAGACGTTGCCCTATATCTTATTCCTATTTTCATTTTTTCGATACTATAATTGTGCATAAAAGCCTTTATATCCTCTTCACTTTGGCCACATACTCTTTTCAGTACACTTGACATTCAATCACCATTTCAAGATGCTGATCAAAAACTTCTAGACAACACCATCTGTTTTTGTCCTTCTTTGAGCACCGCAGCACGACAGGCTGTGTACACGCATCCTCAGCCATCCCCGTACCGGGGTTAAGTTGTGTGTCACCACACCTGCGTCACTGCTCTTGAACTTGTCTCGGCTTGCATGGAACTGCGATGCACCACCTCCTGATCTATCACCTGAAAAAAGATGGCAGCCCATGTCAGGTAAGCACCTGCATTGCATTATGAGTATTATGGGCCTTATTTATTGAAGCCCTTTGCACCCGCCCTTCATTTTCAGGTGAAACAAAGACTAGGTAGGTTACAGGTGATCTAAGCTCAGACCACATGAGTTCTTGATACCTTTTTTAACAACACGGGTTTCCTTACTTTAAAGCTCCCGTTTCTCATTATCTTGCATCATTTGTTGTCCATAGCTATAGTTTTTGTTGCAGCTTTGCGCATGACTCTGCTTATGACCTAAGGGACGCTGCAGACACATGCTTTAGGGTAAAACCTCTAACCCTCGCCAAATGGGATATGGTGACCCCTGGGTCTTATCTCTGTTGTTTGCTATGTGTTTATTTGTACTGTATGTTTTACAGTCTTTAGACGTATGATCACCGGCCTGGCCTGTTGTTCTTTTCAGAACCAACCACTCTCTTGCAACGTTTGTGATGCCCGCTGCATGGAGCATGACATTTGCTTGTCTCAAAGAAAATGTTGCCTCAGCATATTCTTGAAATAACATTTCTTGTCCATTTGCTTCATTTCATCCTTTCACTAGGTTGGATCAGACCACAAGTAGGTTGGACCAAAACCACAGATAGGTTGGACCTCTGATAGGCTGAATCATACCACAGATAGGTATCATATATGTTAGGGTATACTAACCATCCAGAATTTAATAAAATATCTACTTGTCCATGGGACAGGTTGCTTCATAAATCTACTTGTCCTGTAAAAAAAATCGACTTGTCCCTTTGGTGCCATATAGCGTGACAACAAGTTATGGCAGCAATCTCATTATATAAGAGCTCTGATAACAGCCTCTCTGAAAATGTCAGAGCTAATACTATAGTGAGGCGTGAATGCTAGCAGTTTCCTTATTTTGCCACCTTTCTGCAGATCTACATACTGGGACTGGAGGTAGAAGTAAGCAATAGTTCTAGTGTTGGAATGCCCTTTTGAGTCTGTGCAAACCTACTAACTTGCATGTTGTAAGGGTTTTCATCAGGTGTTCCCTAAGGATGTCAATTAGGGGCCACCAGGGGTCGCAAGTGTGACCCCTATGCCCCCCCATTGCGACTCTTGCCACCTTGCTTGCGACCCCCGGCTTCCCAGCGCTCTGATATAATAAAATCAGCCAGTGTGTGCAGCACTTGATTGCACTGCTGAAGCAGAAGCTCTGCCTGCAGACAATTCACAACATGCCTGCAAGCTGGACCTGCTGGAAAGAACTCATTTGTTGCTATGGTGACCGGTCCCCCGGGCCAGCCCGTGCACAGTCCTCGATTTATAGTTAAATACACTGTATGTATCTGCTGTGGGCCTGGGATTCTTCAGTCACTTGACTTGACCTGCAGGGACATCATTCTAGCAGCACACACGAATGCACTACCAATGATGGCCTTGGCAAGATCTATTGGCCAGCCCCCATGGCACAGCCGCGTGACTACTGACAGGTCTCTTCAGAGTCGGGCTTGTGTTGGTGTCACAGCAGGACTTGAGTGTAAGTGAGACAGTTCACTTATTTTTTCTTTGATTTGTTTAGTGTTTGTTTCCATGGGACTGGGCTGGCATGGAAGCATGCTTCATGTGTTCATTAGAGTATTGGAAATTTAAACACCTAGTTAAAGGTGTGGGGGGTAGATCTGAATCAAAATATGTAAAGCTTGCACAGTATTCTGTAGGGCGGCTGGTGGCCCACTAAAATCTCTGGTGAGACTTGGTCGCAGCTCATTTCACATGCATAGCTCCAGTGCCCGTGGCCTTGCCAGCCTGCCTGACAAAGTGCAGTGCAATTGGAACTTTGCATGCAAACGTTAGACGCCACCAGTAAAATGGCTCAGTGGGTTAATTCATATATATGTATGTATTGTAACTTTAGTGAAAACCTAATGTTGCACAACAATGGTCTTATCACCCCCTCCCGTGCAAAATATCTGCATACATCTGTCTATGGACTGAGCACAATAACACATATTCCTGTCCTGTTAAAGTACTTAGCTGGTGCCGGGCATGGGCCACTATGCACGAATACTCCTAATAAAACCTCAGTATTGGGGGTCTTCCTGTCCAGTTTAGGATTTGTGGCACCATCACAAGGAGCAGGGCTGTCCTGTCCCTAATCTTATTCACGGGGAGACCATGCAACGCAAGCACAAGGGCAATGACATCATCAGAAAATGGTCACAGTCGCTTGCTATGAAATCGTGACGCAATGAACAAGGAAACGTTCTAAACTGGTCACATGGCATGCAGTGAAATGTTCCTCTAAGGTACAAAGAGTAGCCATGGGAGAAAACCCAGTGCACTGCAATAAATAGAGCATGAGATGTTATCAATGGGGAAAGAGGCTCTTGGTCCAGACTGTGGAGCCCAAAGCATTCCTGGCAAAATTATCATATAATAGTTGTCCTTGCACAACCTCTCTCTCTTTATATCGATTCATCCATCCATCCTCTCTCTCCTTCTCTTCTCTCTTCTGTGTTCTCCTTTTGTGATTGCTTGCTCTCTACCTTTCCCTCTTTCTCCCTTTCTTTCTCTCTCACCCTCGCTCAGTCTTGAAGCCCCCTGTGCCTTCTGCAGTTTTCCTATGGAAGCTGGGAAAAAAAGAAATAGGTGGTCCTTATGTTTTTGGCCGGATGCCCCACCGCCAACCGTGTAGGCGGTCAATGGAAGACCGCCAGTGGCGACGGCCAGCATCCCACCAAATAATGACGTATGGTGCCTCACCGCCATTGATGGCGGTGAGGGCTGCCATGCGCCATGCTGGTGGTCGGTGGCGGGGGTGGATGCTGCTCCGCCCCCACCGCCACCTCAGTCCATACCACGCTATGCCTATAATGATGCATTCATAGGCATGGCAGTGTATGGAGAGGTGGCAACGGGGGCGGAGTAGCATCCAGGGAGACCGTTCCCTTCCGGAGCAGCGCAAACAAAGAGGTAAGTGCTGTCTGAGAGGGAAGGGTGTGTGTGTGTGTGTGTGTGTGCGCAAGTGTATGGGGTGTGCGTGAGTGTATGTGCGCGGGGATGTGTGTCTGAGTGCATGTATGCGTGTGTGCATGTAAGTGAATGGGTACATATTTCTCACCTACTGGTCTAACCGGATCCTTGACGCTTCTTCAGGACCATCTATTCCCACCCTACATCAAAAAGAATATGTGATGGTTAGTGTACCCTAACAGGTAATAATAAATGACGGTGATCTGTGTAAGTAGTTACGGTGTCTCTAGCTCCTAGTTGGTTGTGACGCCATTCCTGGAAGGCAGGTTTGATGGCTAGAAGTTTCCGCTCCGCCACCGTGTTATTTTGCTCTGCGGGTAGCAATTTCTTTGAGAAGTAAGCTACTGGATGGAAATGCCCAGACTCAGGATCTCGTTGGGACAAGACACCACCCACTGCCATTTGGGAAGCGTCTTCTTCCACGAAAAATGGCTGAGCCGGGTCGGGATGATGGAGAATGGGAACTTCAGTGAATGTGTTTTTAAAATGTTGGAAGGCTTTCTCAGCTTCTGCATCCCAGAGGAACTTAACCCCCTTTCGTAAGATATGAGTTATGGGAGACACCACGGTAGAAAAGTGGGGTATAAATCTCTGATAAAAATTTGCGAAGCCTAAAAACTGTTGCACTTCCTTCATGGATCTTGGGGCTACCCAATCGAGGATGGCCTGTACCTTGGATCTATCCATGGAAATTCCATCAGGAGTGATCACATATCCCAGGAATTCTACAGTTGTAGCATGAAGAACACATTTTTCCAGCTTGGTGAAGAGATGATGCTCACAAAGTTGTTGTAAAACCGCTCTTACATGCCCTATATGTTACTCAGTGGAAGACGAATAGATCAAAATGTCATCTATGTATACCACTACACAGATATCCAGAAACTCCTGCAGCACTTCATTGATGAAAAATATAAATGCTGCATGAGCGTTACACAACCCGAAGGGCATCACTGTGTACTCGAAGAGTCCAAACTTAGATTGGAACGCCGTCTTCCACTCATCTCCCCTCATCACTCAGACCAAGTGGTAGGCACCCCGGAGGTCGAGTTTAGTATAAAGGGTCGACTGACCTACCTGATCTAAAAGTACCGGGATCAACGGAAGTGGATACTGATTTTTTATGGTCACTTTGTTCACTGCGCGATAATCTATATAGGCGCGCAGCTCGCGATTCTTCTTGGACAGGAAGAACAAAGACGACGATACTGGTGAAGTTGAATGACAAATGAAACCCTTAGCCAATAGATCATCCAGGTAGTCTCACAGGTATCGATTCTCAGGCTCAGAAAGAGCACACCCTACTACATGGTAGCGTTGCCCCTGGAATCAAGTCCATATGACAACCGTGTGACCTATGTGGCGGCAGCTGGGTGGCCTTCTGTTCACTAAAGACATCATGGAAGTCTTTATACATTGCAGGAATGGCAGTGTGTCGCCCGGCTTGATAGCCGTACTATGTGTGGACCCTCAGTGCAATAGTGTCACTAGTAATGGTTTGTCTTGGTAACAGGAGTGCCAGCAATGTTTAGAGTTTAATGTCACTGTCCTTGCTGCCCAGTTAATTTTGGGATTGTGTAACTGAAGCCAGGGTATCCCCAAAATGGCTCCAAATACAGGGGTATCTATGAGGTCAAACTGATTTTGTTCTGTATGGTTGTTTGCACAAAGCATGGACAAGGGTGTTGTTTGATAAATTATAAGCCCGGAGGACAATTCTGAGCCATCCACGGCTCTGACTGGTTCAGGGATGTCTTTTCTGACAGTGGTAATATTTTGGGTTTTAGCCAAACCCAAGTCTAAAAGGTTTCCGGTAGCCCCAGAGTCAACCAATATGGGAATGACCTTACGAACCTGAGGGGACAACACTAACGTTACAATAAGAGTTTGATGTCCAGCTACTGGACTGGTGGTATTAGCCAGAAGATGGGAGACCATTGAAAGAAGCGCTTGATGAAATGGTATCAGAAGTTACAGATCCAGTTAGTTTTCCACTTGGTCAGGAAGAGAGAATTCAGGCCCTGTTACCGCTCCGATGGCTTTCTTTGGAACAGTAGGCTTGTTAGGACATTCCCGCGCAAAATGCCCTGCCTTACGCAGTATAAACACAGTTTCAATTTTGTCCTACGTTTCTTCTCTTCCTTAGATAGTGGGCCCCGCACACTGCCACTTTGCATGGGCTCAGGTGTATCATGAGTGGGAATGGTGGACTCCTTTTTCTCAGTTTTGAGCACCACTAAGCATGTATCACCCCGGAATTGTTCTCCATTACGTTCACTCAAGCGGTGATCCAACCGTACCACCAGGTCAATGAACTCGGAACACTCCGTAGGAGGTTCCACAATTTGGGCTAGAACATCCTTGCGATTGTCCCGAAGGCCACGATAGAAGAGGGAGGTCCTCTTCTCCTCAGGCCACTCAGTCTCTGCCACCAACCGATTTAAAGAGGTGATATAGGACAGTAGATCCTTGTTTCCCTGGCGCAAATTCAGCAACTCATTGTCACCGGCTTGCACGAAGAGGTGTTTGGTGAACAGTTTCCGCAAGGCTTCCTTGAACCAGTTGAAATCATACAGTATAGGGTCATTGTGCTCCACCAACTGAATAGACCAATTAGCTGCATTGCCTCCCAAACAAGAGATAATAAAAGCTACCTTCGCAGTATCATTGGGGAATGCAGCTGCCCGACACAAAAACTGTAGCTGGCACTGGTTAAGAAAAATGTTGAACTTGGCACTATCTCCCAAAAACTTTCTGGAGGAGCTAAGTGCACAGGGGTTGGTGTTGTGACCATTACCTGCATGGGTTGTGTGGTGGAAGCTGTTGGGCCTGAATTGGGTCTAGGAACATGATGAGACGGGTCAAACCGAGGGGCCTGTAGTACTGGAGATCTTTGTTTTAGTTTGACTCCTCCCCAGGGGGGGCCTTGTGGTTTATACCACTGTAGTTCACTCCAGGTTCTTGCTTTAAGGAAAGAACTTCCTTCTGCAATCCCGTTAGGGCCATATTTAAATCTAATAAAGATGGAGCATCCTGAGCAGCTGGTAAAGCCTGTGCTGAACCTTTGAAAGTACCCATTGAGGAATCCATCGCCCCGGCAGCCCTGTATGTTGTGGCTTGGCTTGATGTTGAGACAGGGCCACTCACCTGAAAAGCAGGATGTCCACAGGGGCGATGGTATGTCCCCTGACCTCCTGGAACACCTCTTGGCGCTTCCTGGTGGACACAGAAACCCCAGCAGGTGTCCCAAATGGAAAGGGGGACTGGAAGAGAAAGAGACAAAAAACTGCCACATCTTGCTGGTCCAGCCAGGCACCATGTATCTTCAGGGGACAGGTTGTTGTGGACAGAGTGATAGTTGAGTTAGTGCACTCAACTTCCTTGAAACTGAATCTCTCTTTCTGATATGGGCACGGGAGCGGTAGAAGAACACCGGGATGCTCAAGCACTTTTCTTGGATAATAATAACTGTTGGCACAATTACTAACACTGCATTACCAAAACCCCAAACTGAGTACCATAACAATAATTACTAGAAACTAGGGCTGGCTACACAGAGATTCACTGTTGCACACTACAATTAGAACTGTGGTTACACTTATCAGGCACAAGAAATACAAACAGAGGTATTAATTATATCACATATAACTTTCCTGCATGCATAGGGTTAAACTAAAAGGAACAAAAACAATCCAATAAATACAAATGTCCACTATGGGTGCAAACAGTTAGGGTGGCATGGTTTGGTTTCACTCTGTGTGTGAAAAAGCCTTCAAAAAGCAAGTTCCTCAAACCTGAAACACAGGCATGAATGACACAATTTAAATCCAAGAGTTATGCTATTAGAGAAAGAAAAGTCACGTAAATGCTCTTTTAAAATTGCACTGTCACTTTTTGTAGTACTTAACCTCAAACAGATTTCCTGAAAGCACATTTAGGCAATTAACTACAATAATAATGTAGAATGTTCAGAAATGCATTTGTCTCTTCAAGATAAGCACTCTGCCAAAATATTAGGTCTGAAATACACCAGCTGTTCTAGGAAAGCGTGGCGCTCAAAGAACAAGCTCCCTGAAGAATACTAGTCACTTAGCTGCATTCTTTTCCGGTGTGCTGGAGGAATGCCTGGTGTCAGCTGGTACAGGAACGAAGAAAAGAATTGCCTCAAAAGTCCTGAATATGAGGATGACAGCAGTGGCTGGACTGCGAAGTCAGATGCTGATATCAGGAAGCAGAACAAAGCCAAGCAGGGAGGCATGCTTCACTCTGCTATTTATAGCCAATCAGGAAAGCAGTTGAGATGAGTCACCACATCCAATTTGAAGCACATGTCTACACCTGCTCACATTAGCAAACAAGCATTGGTAAACAAAGCATTGATAAAACCAATTGCGTAACACAGCACATTATGTTTACTTAGAAACATGAAGGTTTAACCAAGAACAGTGATATGATTTAACCCTAATTCCTGGGGATGCTGACAGATAATGCAGGAGGCACCTTGGGGATTCCTGACACTGCTCCTTTCCAGAGATTGGGGAATAGATTACTTTCATGCTTGGAAACTTGGAAAGTGCAGTATATCTGGATTATATTGCTTTATTCAGTCCTAGCTGGGAGGATAAGCTAGTGCATCTCAAGGAAGTGTTTCAGGCCCTGCAATAGGCGTGCCTAACTATCAAGGCAAGTAGGTGCCAGAGAGAGCAAAGTTCTATTGTGTACTTGGGCCATCAAGTAGGTGGAGGCCATGTACAACCTCTCCAACCCAAAATCTAGATAATCCTGGCATGGGAAGCTCCTAAAACTCAAACCCAAGTCAGGGCCTTTCTTGGCATGTCAGGGTACTATAGAATCACTGTTACAGATGCTTCTGAACATGGGATTGGGGCAGTTTTGTTACAAGTGAAAATTTGGGCCAGGATCAACTAGTTGCTTTTATAGTAGGCGACTCCTCCCCAGAGAGCAGCACTGGAGTCCCATTGATAGGAAAGCTTTTGCTGTGGTTTGGTCCCTGAAGAAGCTGAGACCCTACCTCTTTGGGACTCACTTCAGAGTTCCAACTGACCAGAGACCTCTCAGGTAGCTGTTGAAGATGAGAGGAGAGAACCCCAAACTATTGGGGTGCTCTGTTTCCCTACAGGGTATAGACTTTACAGTGGAACACAGACCTGAGACTGACCATGACAATTCAGGCGGCATTTCTAGGTTCCTCCACTTAGATGGCGAAAACTACCAGGGTATAGGTTAGTTGCTTATCACTTTTCATTTGAAGGGGGGCATGTAAGGAAATTACTCTTTTTGCATGATCAACCCAAACGTTTTGGACTGGTGCTGCTGGTTTTCAACTCTAAGACTTCACTGCGGCCCGATAACCAAACCTCAGAGGCAGTGTTCTAGCCCTTAAAAGTATATGTCTGATTGGCCTGAACCCAATTGGGACAACTTTACTTACATAAAACTCCTTAATATGTGGGACCAGTTACACCCCGGGCCTATACGTTAAAGTGTCCCACCCAGGGTGCATTACCTTTCACGTGGCCAATGGTAGAAAGATGGCAGTCAAATTTTAAGACAGCTCCCATTACAGACCCACGATCCGTCAACACCTGCCATCATCCACTGTCTCCCGACACCAGTTCGGACGGGAATTAAAGAGGGTGGATGAGCGGTGCCCATTGAATGGTTAATTTGGCCAAAAGTAGGCTACTGGACGGAGTTCTTGATTGACACAGAACTGCATCCATGTGGCTTTGCCGTGGCCTTAATACAAGAGGACAGGCTTGTGACCTTTAGCCGCACCTGACAACTGCTGCACCGCCACGTGGGCTGGGGGAGAGGTATTTGTGTTTCCCTGCTGACACTAACTGGAGCAGTAAGCAAGATTGCACACTTGTAAAGCCGCCAGATGCCAACCGCGTGGCTCAGGAGTCAGGAGCAGTGTGCCTGAGTCAGATTCAGTCTGAGGGTTATGAGAGCACCAACAAAGTAAGTAATGCTGCACACTCTAAAATTCAGCCATGGGAGGTACACAGAAGGCTGCAAATAGCAGGGACTTTACCCTGCCCTCCCCAGGTCTTGAGAGTAAATACATACAATAACCTAGTGAGTCTCTGATCCATCATCACCTACACGTGCAGCATCAAAGGCTTAAAAGGAGACATACAGGGCTTAAGGGGAGCATCACCCTCTTTTTTTTTCTCAGAGTCCAGTTGATTTGAATCAACGTAGAAGTCACTGCGACTGAATGGAACCCCCTCTGCCCCATTCACAAAGTGGGAGAGGCGTCCACGACTACACCAGGGCCTGGAGGACTGAATTTGGACTGAGGCCTTGTTTACCTTTGTGGTGAATAATACAATAATGACTGAGAATATGCACATCAGGTGACTTACCTGCGAAGCAGGCCCTGAAACAATGGAGTAGGCATGAGGAGAGGCCTGGATGGCTTGTGTCTCCTTCATCCAATGTCCCATGGGAGTGTGAGGGGGGGAAATGGGTCTTCTCTTTGCTCTTTGAGGCCTGTGAGCTTTGCCCTCCCAGATTCTTGGGCACCACCATCTTCTGGGACAGCCACTGTGAAGAGAACAGAGCGCAAGGAGGGGACCCTAACCCCATCCCTGGCCCCCACTAACTACACTACCCAGGCTACACATGCAGCACTGACACCCTGACTTTGTCATGAGGACTGAGGGTCTGGTGGGTCTGGATGAATGTGTAGGGACTGGCTACAACTGAGCACATCCACCTCTGCTGCGCCCTGACCATGCATCACGTTACTTCTTATGTCCAGTGATTCAGAGCCACTCATGCCGATGAGAGGAAACACAGTTCCCCAATTAACGGGTTGTCGGCCCATGGAGCCCTTGACCCCCGTTGACCTTGTCAAAATGACAGCAACTATCTCTACTGCCTACACAGACACAAAACTCGACAAAATATTGGAAACAATTGCGGAAACCATAAAAGAGCTATGTAGCAGGGTTGATGTGGTGGCAGTTGAGATAGGACTACTACAAGAGGATCACTGCAAACTCACCTCTCAAGTCACCATTACAGAGACCACACCCAGTGAACTCTGTCCCTGCCATTTGAACTTGGAGCGTACCATCCGATCCCTCACAGCCAAGGTCCAGGAACTTGAAAGGACGGCAGAGGACTTAGAAGTGTGTTCTTGCTGCAAAAACATCCGAATAGTTCTGTTTTCCGAAAGAGCAGAGGATTCAGAACTGTTGTAGTTCTTTGAGAACTGGCTGAGACAGGTGGTGGCTTCCACCTAAATGTCTTCGTATTTCCTAGTGGAGTGTGACCATCGAGTTCCTGTGTGAAGGCCTCCAACGGGGGTACCCCCTCACCTAGTAGTGGTGTGAATGATGAATTACAGAGACTAGGAAACCATACTCCAGGCGCTTCGGTCAACGAGCCTGGTCCAGCATGAGAATGCACGTCTACCTTTTCCACAACTATACTGTGAGCAATGCAACACCGACTGGTCTCATTCCTTGGAGTGAAAAAGAAGCTCCTCCAAGGAGGCCTCCAATACTCATTATTGTTCCCTGCTAAACTGAAAGAGATGGTCAACCATTCCAGATACTTTTTCAATCAGCTAACGTATGCCTGGGACTGGGTGAATCAGCGCCAATACAAACAGGTGGTTCCACCATCCCCAACCAAAAACTAGGAGCAGCTAAACCAGGCTGCAGAAGATGGAGATGCACATTATCCACTGCCACCTCATGGTGGGCTGACCAGTGGTCCCTGCCACCGAGAGCCTCAGAGGGCACAGCATCGGAGACAGACTCCCATGCCACGATCGCCAGTACTGAATCCTTAGATCCTCAGGCTCCGTACTATCTCTCCCTTCTGTGAGCTGGTTGGGAAGGATGGGTTTGAAATTTGGGAAAAGGCCGAAGTAGGCACCTGGGGAGCATTATTCAGGAATGAAGTTTCAATACATATACCACAATATTCTTCATAGAATGTACCTTAACCCAGCAAGCTTACACAAACTGTTTGGCCCCTCCTCCCTGTGCCCTAGGTGTCAAATACCAAACGCCAACGTGATACATATGTTCTGGAGTTGCCCGGCCACTGAGACCTTAAGGAGAGAAGTTATAGATGCACTGCAAACAGTGACGGATCATGAGTGTCTGTTCACATCATCGGGGCGATATTAGGACTGTTTAGGCAGAAGAAAACCCAACAATTTACTAATCGTTTCATTGATTTAGTGTTACTTATTGCTCGACGATCAATTGCCATGCACCGGAAAGCATCTACACTGCTGGAACTGCAGCACTGGTCCACTGCGACGCTGAAGTTGGAAAAGGCCAAAGCAGTAGTGCTTAGACAAGAGAAGGTGTGCGGTTTGCCTAGGATTCCCTTAGCGGCCTGATGGGACAACCTGTTAGGAAAATTGCAAACACTCAAAGATGCCGTTACCAACTAGTTTACCACATGCTCTGACAACACCAACAATATCTTTTCACTGCAGTCTATCATCCTGTCATCCTGACACATGCACTTCCTACTCTCCAAGTGTTTGACTACTTGTAGAAATGCACACAGGAGTAGATGAGTACACATTCAGAACACCGTTAGGATAGATTGATATAGAAGGGTAGCTGAGAATTAAAGGGGGGTGCATCTGTTCATTTGGAAAGATTGTGGTGGAGGGGAGCAGATTTCACTATCAAGTCCAAATTTCATTAATGTTAGTTCTAATTTTCATAAACCAATTCTTCCTAATGTGTGATTGATAATGATGACGTTCTATAGAACTTGTGAAGGGCTCAATATTTTACTAAGTATTGTACAGTCTTGCATTGCCAGAAATTAATGAAATTGGTCAAAAAAGAAAGGCTGCATCACCTTTTGTCCACTGTGGCTGCAACAATGTGAAAACTAGTCTCCCAGCCTGCCACTGCAGACTGGCAAAACTGTTTTAAGCTGCTAACTCGAATTTGCCATTTAAAGCAATGGCAAGGTCCAAATCACCCTCTTTAATCACTACGTCACCCCTACAGCAGACATATTCAGTCCTAGGGCAGGGTGCAATATATTGAGGAGTAGGACATGTATTTGTATATGTTTTAACACTAAAACCCCTATATTGTCATTTTTACTGCAAAAACATTAGTAGCTCCATTTGCGACTACAGGGTTACACACCTTTAGTTTCGGTTTTTTTTCAGGGCAGGCAGTGGTCCCTTGGACCACTACCTACCCTGAAAAAATATTTGTGGGTCCATTCACAAAGTGGAAGGGGTCCCATGGGGACCCCTTCCAATTTGCGAGTGGGTTGCCATCCACTTGAAGTGGATGGTAACTGCGACACCATTTGCGACCGCATATGCGGTCGCAAATTGTATTGCATACCATTCAGAATCGCAGATAGGAAGGGAACACCCCTTCCTATTTGCGATTCTGAAATGCATGTCGGTACTGACTCACAATATGCATTTCTGCATTGGGAAACGCGAATAGCGAGTCGCAAATGGCAATTTTTGCCGTTTGCGACTCGCTATTTGTTTCCTGCATCTGGCCCTCAGTCGTCTAACTTCTGAATGGGACTATTAGAGTTAATATTTCAAGGTATCAAGATGATTGTTGCATTAAACCTGACTTGATGTCGAAGGTGAGCTTAAAGTACATTTTTAAGAAATGCAAGTTTTAGAGAGTTGCCACGCTGCTGCTCAAGTCATCCTATGGCCATAAGACAGCATTCTGCACTTATGGGGAGAAATGTGTATAACTCCCAGGTGTGCCATGAATAGATTCCTGCCATTGGAAGAGGTGTCACCTCTCCCTGGCAGGAAGCCACACAGGGTGTGAACCCAAATGTGAGCTTCAAAGGGGAAGCAGCCTTGGAAGGGTAAATAGTGACCACACATGAGAAGGTCTGCTCTTTTTTTGAGGTCGACGGTTTGGTGTTGGGGACAAATAGTGGAGATCAGTTGCCAAACATTTTCTCCGTGAGCGTGTAGCCCTTAGGTAGCTGCACCTCTATGGTGGGCTACCAAGCTCCACACACTGAGAGAGGGGTCTTGCTGTCTTGGTAGTGGACAGAATAGTGCACTCTGTGATAGCTAGGTGCCATACATCGCAGGAAGTTGTCATCAGGCGGGGAGGCTCCTAGAAGCCTGTTGGCTAGTAACCAGTACCTCCCCTGAGGGCCATTTCTGGATATTAATATGACACCCCTGGCACTGAGACTTCAGATCACATCTGGGCTAAGAAGGACAGTCCTGGATCTAGCAAAAGAGACTAAATCAACCACTGGGTTGCACCTGCTTATACTTGGGACCTGTAAATGGATTTGAGACAAGTTTGGTATCAAGGTACCTGTCCTACTACTCCTCATCTGCCCCTCTGATATTCCTCCTGTCAGAATTGATCACCCAAAGCGGGCCAGAGTAGCTTGTCCCGGCTCTTTAAATGTTTAAAAAAAGTTTCCAATCTTTGTGGTTACCAATGCTTGTTCACGTTTCTGAGTGAAAAGCTGAAATTTATGTTTTATTTAAAATCTGTATCTCTGGGCCCTCCGGGTGATTTTGTCCATTTTGGTGTCTAAAAATGAATAAGAATAAGATCTAATTGTTTGATTTATTGTTGGATTTCTTTTGTGCTTTGTGACCTTATTTCATTGTTTTTGTACTTCTAAATGCTTTACACATGTTCATTTGTTCAAGCCTGACTGCTTGAAGCAACAGCTACCCTGGTTTGAGTTTAACAAACATGGATCCAAGTTGGTTTCGTGAGCATATTCCACCGTGAGGTCACACAACCACTCAATATAATACATCACATTTTCTGATAGAAACAGAGAATGAGTAGAGGAGAGAGACAGAGAGAGAGAGAAAGAGAGAGAGAGTAGGAAAGCAACAGTGAGAGACAGATGAGAGGAGAGAGAGAGGGGGAGGTTATTTGGGCTTTGGTGAATTACATGCTTAAAGAGGGGTATTTTGAGAGAACATGAAAAGAGAAAGCGTAATTTCCAATACAAAAGAAAAATTTAATCTTTCACTGTATATGTTGAACATTTGAATTTAGCAGACCTTTGGGGAGACAAATGACCATTGAGACACCAGGATTTGGATCATTAATCTTCAGAGAGCCTAAGAACTTAACCATTAGGTGAGTATATAATGACACCTTCCTCATTTACAAAATGGAATGGAAGGAGAGGGAGAGAGAAAGATGAGTTTGTTCTAAGCTTTGTGGCATGATATACTACCAAAGAGCTATTTTTAGACATAGTGTATGTAAAGAAAATGAAATGGGTACAAGAATTAGAGCTTCTCTATGTATATTGAGAACTGATACCTGCAGGCAGATCGCTCGCCACTCCGCCTTCCGCGCTCTATCCCGTTTCCTTTTCTGCTGCCTTTTTTCCCGCCGCTGCATCCACAGCCGCCCCTCCCGCCTCCCCCCTCCTTCTCACCGTTTCCTTTTCTGCTGCCTTTTTTCCCGCCACTTCGTCCCCTGCGGCCCCTCCCGCCTCCCCCCTCTTTCTCACCGTTTCCTTTTCTGCTGACTTTTTTCCCGCCGCTGCGTCCCGTGCGGCCCCAGCCCTCTCATTCGCCAGGCCCTCCCGCCTCCCAGCTGCCACTCCCACCCCCCTCCTCTTATGGAAGCCACGGTGCGGTAACAGGGAGCAACCTTTGACCCTGCTCCTGCAAGCAGGTCGATCCCCGCTCCGTCTTCCGCTCTCCATCCCGTTTCCTTTTCTGCTGCCTTTTTTCCTGCCGCTGCGTCCCCTGTGGCCCCTCCCGCCTCCCCCCTCCTTCTCACCGCTTCCTTTTCTGATGACTTTTTTCCCACCGCTGTGTCCCCTGCGGCCCCTCCCGCCTCCTTCTCACCATTTCCTTTTCTGCTGCCTTTTTTCCCGCCACTGCGTCCCCTTCGGGCTCTCCCCCCAGACCTCTCATTCGCCAGGCCCTCCCGCCTCCCAGCTGCAATTCCCACCCCCGCCTCTTATGGCAGCCGCAGTAAGGGTGCGCCGCTGGCGCGCCTTCAAGGCCGTCTGTGCCCATCCGCACTTGGACTGCACCCAGCGCCAGAACCCCTGGCCCCGGCAACAGCAACCCCGTCAGCATTCGCTATTGTGCTGACACCCTCCACGCACTCAACACCAGCCGAGGCACCACCTGCTTCCAGGACTCTCCAAAGAGCACGCACGGACCCTTCTCCTGCCACAACTGCGGCTTCACCTGCAACAGAGTCCACATACCTCCTAGGATCAAGACCAACCACCTCCGTTGCATACTCCTCAACACCCGCTCAGCACGCAAGCACGCCATCGAAGTCTGGGACCTGCTCGACTCCACCTCCCCGGACATGGCCTTTCTAACCGAAACTTGGTGGAACGACTCCTCTGCACCCAACATCGCCATAGCCATACCGAATGGATACAAAGTCGCGCTCCGAGACCGCACCAACAGAACCGGAGGAGGCATAGCCATCGTCCACCCTCGAAGTCAAAACCACCCTGGACGACTCCTTCAGCGCCGCCGAACTCCTTCACTTCCAAGTCCGCACCGACCCCAACACCACGCTCAGAGGAACACTCATCTATAGACCCCCAGGACGCAGGGCACCTTTCTGCACCGCCATCGCCGACCTGGCCAGCACCCACGCACTCGCCTCCACGGACTACATCCTCCTCAGGGACCTGAACTTTCACCTCGAGAACAACAATGACACCAACTCCACCACCCTGACCGAAAACCTCGCCAACCTCGGCTTCACACACCTCGTCAACACACCCACCCACACAGCCGGTCACACCCTTGACCCCATCTTCTCCACAAGCAACCACGTCACCTTCAACCATACCTCTGAACTCTACTGGACCAACCACCACTGCATCCACTTCACCTTCAAGAAACAGACAGAACACCACCTCACCGAACAACCACCACGCCGTCGATGGGGCAAAGTCACTGAATTTCAACCAACCAACGCCCTAGCCCAGAATCCACCCGGCAACCCCACCGACCACGACATCGCGGCACACAACCTCAAGCTATGGATCAACGACTGCGCCAACCGCCTTGCTCCACTCAGAAAACCCTCCAACAACCACATCAACAAAAAAGCCACCTGGTTCACCGACAACCTCCGAGCCTCCAAACACCGCTGCCGAAAACTCAAGCAAATATGGCTACTCGAACGCACTATAGACAACCACACAGCACTCAAGGCTGCCACACGCAAACACCACCAACTCATCAGGCTAGCAAAAAGATCCTCCTTCAAAACAGCCTAGAAAACAACGACCACAACTGCAAAGAACTTTTCAGCATTGTAAAAGAACTCTCCAACCCAAACGCCACCGTCAATGACATCACCCCCTCCCAAGAACCATGCAACGCTCTAGCAACCGCCTTCCACCAAAAAATCCCAGACATCCACGACAGCTTCAACTCCCCTCACACTCCGGACGCTCCTACCCCACCCACCACGAACTCCACCCACTCCAGCCGACTGACCTTCTGGACCAACATCAGCGACGAAGATACCCGCAAGACCATGAACTCCATCTACTCCGGATCACCATGAGACCCCTGCCCACACCACATCTTCAACAAAGCAGACACAGCCATCGCACCACACCTACGGAAAGCCATCCACATCTCCGAAACTGCAAGATTCCCGGAAAGCTGGAAACACGCCGAAATCAACGCCCTTCTCAAGAAACCAAAGGCAGACCCCAAGGACCTGAAAAACTTCCGGCCCATCTCTCTGCTCCCTTTCCTGGCAAAGGTCATCAAGAAAATCGTCAACACTCAGCTCACTCGGTACCTCGAAGACAACAACATCCTCGACCCCTCCCAGTCTGGCTTCAGACGCAACCACAGCACCGAAACTGCACTCCTCGCCGCACAGACGACATCAGAAGCCACCTCAACAATGGAAAAACATCAGGCCTCATCCTCCTAGACCTATCAGCCGCCTTTGACACCGTCTGTCACCACACCCTAAAATCCCGCCTCCACGCAGCAGGAATCCAGGACCAAGCCCTCGAATGGACCGCATCCTTCCTCACCGGCAGAACCCAAAGAGTCCGCCTCCCCCGTACCAATCCAAAGCCTTCAACATCATCTGCGGCGTTCACTGTTCAACATCTACATGGCCCCCCCCATGCACAAGTGGCCCGCCAGCACAACCTCAACATCATCGCCTACGCCGACGACACCCAATTCATCCTCTCCCTCACCAAGGACCTGCACACCGCCAAAACCAACCTCCACAAGGGACTAAAAGCCATCGCCGACTGGATGAGAGACAGACGGCTAAAACTGAACTCGGACAAAACAGAGGTCCTCATCCTTGGGTGCACCCCCTCCACCTGGGACAACTCATGGTGGCCGTCCACGCTGGGTCCCCCACCAACACCCACCGGCAGCACACAAAACCTTGGCTTCACCCTCGACTCCTCACTCTCCATGTCAAAACAGGTCAGTGCCATCTCCTCCTCCTGCTACAACACCCTCCGCATGCTTCGCAGAGTTTACAAATGGATCCCATCAGAAACAAGAAAAACAGTAACCCAGGCTCTCTTCAGCAGCAGACTCGACTACGGCAACGCCTTCTACACCGGTATCTCATCCAAACTCCTCCAACACCTCCAACGCATCCAAAACGCCTCCCCCGACTCATCCTCAACATCCCTCGCCACTGCCACATCACCCCCCACCTAAGAGACCTTCACCCACGCACACAAGGCACTCCACAACACCGGACCATCATACCTGAACAACAGACTCAGCTTCTACACCCCCACCCGACATCTCCGCTCCGCTAACCTTGCCCTCACCTCCATCCCCCGCATCCGACGCAAATCTTCCGGCAGCAGATCATTCTTGTACCTTGCCGCCAAGACCTGGAACACCCTCCCACCGGATCTACGATAGACCCAGGACCTTCTTTCCTTCAGAAAACTCCTCAAGACTTGGCTCTTCGAGCAGTAGCAGCATCTCCCCCCCGCCAAGCGCCTTGAAACCCTCCCGGGTATGTAGCGCGCTTTGCAAAATGATTGATACATTAACATTGAGAAGCCAGGGGGCATGGCTCGAACAGCCAAGATGGCAGATTCTCTAATGGAACTCCACACCAAAGCCCAATATCCACCTATATCCCCCCAAATCTGGTTGTCATGTACCCTTCTAGCCTCCAGGACACTACTGTCTGGTCAATGACAGCCTTGGGGTAGCAGCAACGGTGCTCCAGATATCCAAGACACACCTTGTGGCCCATGGTCTCGCCTGCCTCGTGTTGCGGCATCCTAGGTCCTGGAGCTGCACCCAGGGTTGAAGGACTCATGCAGCCTAACGGACGAGGCGGTGTTGCCCTTTCGCTACAGACACATTGTGAGGATGCCAGTACAGCCCTCTGATGGAATTTGTGGATGTGGTGGGCCGGCTCATTTCCACCTCATGCACCACGGACCTTGGAGGCCCTGCGTTCTGCAGTGACACTCCCCATCAAGGAGGTTTTGTGATGCCTGCTGGACCAGATGAGCGGGACTGAGGAGAGATGGCTAGGGGCTCCCTGTGCCCCAACCCCCGGCCATGGAGATGCGTTGTGGGCAACCTTAGCTCGAGGTTGGCCCTCATGAGAAGACCAGTGGCCTAGACTTTCCTTGCAGGCACGTCGGGAGCTGAGGGATGTGAATACACCTGTTAGTCCTGGAAGAGCCAGAGCCGCAAAGGGGGTGATTGGTTTGTCGGCCAGAGACGGCGAGGCCCTGGAGCTGGAATGCTGTTGTTGCATTGACCCCGGTTACAGCAGTGAAGGCCCCCACCCTACCAGGTGCATGGACTACGTACTGTAGAGAGGATGCCAGTGGTGTAGTGGTGGGGAGAGCCAGTGATCAGTGCTGAACCAGGCCTGGTTCCTTGCAGCAGGGCACATCCAGGAGAGGTGCTTGGAGGTAAGAGTGGAGGAGGTGGCGCCCACGCCCCAGTAGAGGCAGGGGAGATGGCTGGAGGTTCCTGAAGTGAGGACATGTGGGTGTGCCATGACCGGACCAGATTGGGGTGAAAATTGCATGCCTGAACACTGCAGAAGCCCAATTGTGTGGAGCTGTGCTCAAATCTGGCCATAACTTGGTGGGCCCGGCCTGCAGCAGCTCCTTTGCCTGTCAGGCTCGCCCTGCGCAGTTGGCTGCTTCCGGTGACTCTGCCACCTGGCTTGCTTGTGGCTGGGGGGCGACTTGAGGACTTCTGCACCTTACCCACTGGCCACTCCTGATGTTGACCCCCAAGGCTGATGGGTCACTCATCTGCGGTCCAGTATATGGCTAAAATAAGAACATGCTAAGTCCATATTTTTCTCCGACAAGACTACCGAATGTTAGCTCCCTCTAGACTGGAGGCTATGGTGCTCTACGAATCATCCCACCTCCTGGGCTACTCGTGTTGCATAGTGCTGCTACAGTTCGAGGCACTTGCAAGCATGCCCATACCTACTGTCATGCTCTTTCTTCTCCTGATGGCAACCGAGAGCACGACTGAAACCTGAGAACCTATTAAACTCATATTCGGCTCCCAGGAACCTACTGGCTGGCCGATGGCCTCTGGACTGAAGACTGCAGCAGACTATGAATTGTCCCACCTGCTGGGCTGCTTGTGCTGTATAGTGTTGCTTTAATTCTTGGCGCTCGCAAGCGGGCCCTCGCCTATCAATGAGCTCCTTCCTCCCCCTGACAGAAACCAAGACCATTGGCAACTAAGAGACACCTGTGATCTGGGACCCATCCTGCGTCACCACACTCATCTGCCCTATCCATACTCCAAAATAAGTCGACTCTTCGGACTACTCTAGTGTGCCCCCCTCTGTCGACGATAAACTGGACATTGTACCAGCAGTCATAGAGAAATCCCTTGTAACACTGGAAAATAAAACTGATGCAGTTATGATGGACCTCACCCTTCTGTGCAACTATCACCATAAACTAGCTGACAGAGTACATACTGCAAAACAATCACTGACCATCCTCCGGCCGCAAACTCAAGACGCACAGACTCAGGTGCGCACATTGTGTGATCAGGTCCGCATATTGGAAGAGAGAGAAAAGGACATTGAGGGCTGCTCCCGCAGAAATAATGTTCATGTAGTGGGCCTACCAAAGAACGTGGAGGGTCAAGATGTAGTAACTTACCTAGGCACATGGTTTTGCAGCATTGTCCCTTCCTCTGCACTTTCACCCTTCTTTTCTATCAAACGGGTTCACTGCGTCTCGGCGAGGCGGCCCACCTGCCCCGGTGTCACGCCAAGACCGCTTGTGGTCCTTCTACACTATGAGGACTGCTATATTATCCTGAAGGAGGCCCCAAAACTTGACAATCTGGCTGTGGACAACACAAAAGTAGTGATCTTATCAGATTACACACTGGGGGTGGAGCAACAACAGAGCTCATTCCTTGTCGACGAGTGCAGACTACGGCACTCTAATATTGAGTATTCTCTCCTGGTTCCAGCGGGGCTTCGAGTCCTGGCAGAGGGCACATGACCCTTCTTCATTGAACCTAAGTATCCCTGGGACTGTGCGGACTACTGTGGGATTAGGGGCTCTGCATCGTCGCAGTCAATGGCGGTGGACTTCGAGACTTTGGTGTGGGAGCTGATGTCATCGTAGGTGCTGCTGGCTGATGCGGGCTTCACACCAACTGCAGGCGCTGGTCTGATCTGGAACAGGTTTTCAGTAAGGTGAGGCGGACGCAACAGAAGGCTTTGGCATTTCAGGACCCTGCTTTGCTGTAGACAGGACTAAATCCACAATCGATGATGGCTTCTCAACATCCTGTCCTCTTCAACTTGGCTCTGTCACGCCGCCCACTGTGACTTTTCAGACACCAGATGATATAATCTAAGCCTCATCGGGAGTTGGCTTGCTTCTTTGGGTATCCTTCCTATTAAACTGTCATTGTAATTATGCATGTTGTTTCACTTACAGAAGATCCAGTATTGCTCTTTTGGACTTTTCTTGTTGCTGGCACTTCTGGTTGTGTATAATGCCTGAGCACCAAATGCAAGAAAGCTTTGAAGCAACTCTTGTTCTAAGCGGCAGATACCTAGATACATGACATGTCCACAGATGCTACCCTGGAACAAATGGCCATCTGCGTGGTTCTTCCCCCTCTGGGCCCCATTGTAGTGAGTGTGCTCTGATGCCAGATTGCCACTGGTGCCTCGTGGTCTGTTCCTCACAGGCCTGACTGGCTGGAGGGCTTACCCCGCTGCTCCCCCCTGTCCACTTCTGCAATACTGGAGATCACCCTGCGCTCGCCCCCCTTTCCGTAAGTGGGTGCCTTCCCAGCTAGGCCGTTGTAACCACAAGTCACTTTTCCTCCCATGATGTTCTCAGATGGCGCTTGCCAGGTGTTCTTCCTGGGAGTCTGGGACACCATGACCTGAGCCTTGAACATGCTTAGGGCTGTCCTGAGCTGCACTGAATTCTGGATTTATCTATCAGAACTGGCACTGAGCCTACACACGACTCCCTGCCTGAGGTTCTAAGGGATGCTTCTGGGCCCGAGCCTGATGTGGTTTTCACTGTGGTGCGAGTTGCCAAATAATTACTTTGCACTGAGGGTTCAATGCAATTGGTCTTGCTGCATACCCCCTTGTCATTCTTGCGACACTGGCACCTATTTTTAGCAAGTCAGGGCGGAAACATGTTATACCTCCACTCTCTATGGTATTACGAGTTTACTTGAATTAAATGTCACTAGTTCTTTGTTACTGCCCGCAACTGCCCTACCTACGAGTTGCTGGACAGACCTCGCGTTACCTTCCTAATCGGAGCCAGAAACAACCCTTTAGACAGCTGCAGAATCAATAACAATAAAAAACTATAGCTCTCCCAAAAACGGCAATGCTGCTACGCCTACTATATTTTTGTCTCTCTCTCCCTTTATGTCACCAAACCCTTCTTCCGCACTTTGGATCAGGTGACAGGTCTTTTCATTTGGTACAGCACGCACGTTGGGTTGTCTTTGCTAAGCTTTATCTATTGACTGATCAGAGAGGACTCTGAGCACCAAATGTGGCCTCTCAGCTATAATGAGTGGCCAGGTGGTTGTCAGGCAGCCAACTGGCTGACACTGCGACTGCCTCAACCCCCTTGGGAATTAACATGAATACTACATCCTTTCCATCCTCTTTTCTGAATAGCACTGCCCCAATCTCCTCTCCTGCGGGTTGCATGTTGTTGTTCGGGACCCATTCAGCGACACAGTGAAATGAAAGGCCATTTATTTAGGACAGGATTGCAACTTGTACATAATTTAACTCTCAACAAAATCCAACTTAAGGAAACCCCACCCTTTCAATTTCTCCTTGATAATCCTTTTCACTCATTCCTTCACTTTTCACTTCCATTCCCTCACACATTCCCCTTTTCCTTTCATGCCCTACCCGCTTCGGGCATCCCCCACACTCTCATCCTTCACCTGCTTCTTTTTTCCCTGGAAGGGTGGCCAGGCCTGCATCTGACTCTCCACCCTCCCCCATCTACTGCCTCGTGAATTGGTCACAACCTGCCCTAACTTGCGTTCACAACCCCCACATCTACACTCCTCCAACAGCTAAAAACCACATCACACTCTCACCAAAACTTCTTTCTCCTGCAGAGTGGGTGGGTGGCCAACTTCCTAACTGTGCGATGAGATAGCATGGAGGAGGCCTGTCCCTCCCCCTCAGCCCTATAAACCCCCTCCCTACGTCCCACCCCCACTTACCTTGGACCAATCCCGTCGGCCTCCGTCACTTCCTCTCCTAAACGGGACCCTCCTTCGGGACCCATTCAGTGACACAGTGTGTTTAGGGTAAAAGGCCATTTATTTAGGACAGGATTGCAACTTGTACATAACTTTTAACTATCAACAAAATCCAACTTTAGGAACCCCACCCTTTTAATTTCTCCTTGATCATCCTTTTCACTCATTCCTTTACTTTTCACTTCTATTCCCCTACACATTCCCCTTTTCCTTTCATGCCCCACCTGCTTCGGGCATCCCCCAAACTCTCATCCTTCACCTACTTCTTTTTCCCCTGGAAGGGTGGCCAGGCCGGCATCTGACTCTCTACCCTCCCCCATCTACTGCCACCCAGCACAAACCCTATTGGCATTTTTCTGCCCCACCAGCAAACACTACTGCAACATAACATCTTTAAACCTGTTTGAGCCACATCTTCTCGCCCCACAAGTCACCCATGAGTAACCTGGGGTCCGTAAGGTAATAAGCATTTACCAACTCAAACAGTGGCACACCATCTGCCCTGAAAAGCACTTCATCTTGCTCCGTGATGTCCTCATGTCTTAAAACCCTGATATCATGAGCCCAACAGAAAACCCGCATAGCCAGATGGAGCTTCCTTCAAGCCTGTTCCATGGCTCCCTGTTTCATAGACCCTCTCCATGTTCGTCGAGGTATGAACTCCATCCTTAATAAGCATGTGCTGTGCAATTTTTGTCTGAGAAGTTCCAAGTCTTGCTGCATATGTTGCAGTAGGGTGAGCCCAGACAGTTTCACCAGATCATTCTCCCCAAGATGGATTAATTGCAGATCCGGACAACCCCAATTCGGTATGACGGATGTTATAAAGGGAAGCAAATTACCCCACTTGATGCCACTCTTTCCCCACCAGAATACTTCATGCTGATTACTAGGCAGTCCTATAGCTCGTCCGTAAATCTGCTTCTCTGCAAATTTCGCCGCCCAGTGGATAAACAAGGGCCCTACCACCCACGTAACCATTTTTTCTCTCTTGGGACCGGACACACAACCTGCAAAGAAAACACACTGTAATATCGCCTTTAACAGCCTTCCCATATCAGACTCCAAAACTCTGAAAACTCCCCGCCCACCCAGCTAACCTACGGTTTCTGAATACCTGCAAATCAAGGCCTAACGTATCGCTCACAGCACCTAGATTTCCACCTCCCAATTCTCCTCATCTGTGCCCAGTCCCATCCCAGATGCGCCGCAGCTGTAGCTGCTCCTATTCTGAAAGAATGTGTGCCATAACCTAGCGCATGCTGACCTGTCCGTCGCAACGCCATCCTTAACATCTGCAACAACTGGAAAGCTATAAGCTTTGTTCCATTAACATGGTTAAAAACCCCACTCCCCCAAAGGACCTCCTCAAAACCTGAAACCTCATCCATTCCAAAACCAGGCATGTCACTACATCACCCCCTTTCTCCAACCACACCCACTTCCCTTACCCTAGCTGATCAGTTTTTGAGCGTCTAAGCCATATGCCCATATGTTCCCTATGCATACAAACCTCTCCAACTTGCACACCCACAGATTTTCCTACTCCCAAAAGCTCAGACACTCGAAAGGCGCTAAGAAACATCCACACCATACATAAACGAAAAAGAGCCAACTCATACGCATCCACACAGCATACTGGCAAAACATGCAAAAAACAGCTCAAACCAAATTGGTTCCCTGACTGCCTTGACTGACCCTGCTCTGACCCGTCCCCAACCTTTCAGCATCTTCCCCAACAAATCGTCCTTAGCTGGATCGCAACCAAAGAACAACTTCCCATAAAAAAGAAACCCCTGCCAACTTGCTCCCAATCGTGACGGGCGACAATCCCATCTGTATCTGAAAAAGCACAAAATACGAAGCGCGTAACCCAAGCTCTCTGTTGTTCTGTAGACAGAAATTGCCCCTAAAGCTTCCATAACTCTGAAACTCCAACCATGCCAGGCGGTAGCTCCGCTGAGTGGATTCCGCTAAAGACATCTCCACCAGCCCAGTGATCATCAAGGCCCCCACTTCCGAATGTCTGCCGGGACCACTGTCTTGGTCTGTTCTGCTCCTGGGTCTAGGCTGCGAAATCGTTGCCACTATGAACGAGACAGGGAACCTGCAATCTCGTTGTACACCCCAGGTATGTGTGCAGCTTTGAAAATAACATTCAATGAGAAGCACCGAAGCGTGAAATGCCACAACAAACGCAGCACCATGAGATCTTTCGCTCTCTGCCTGTACACAAGTTCTACAACTGTCATGTTGTCTACATGAAAATCTACAGTCCTGTACGCAAGTTCATCTCCTCATACTGCCAGTGCCACCAGTAGTGGAAAAAATTCCAGAAAAGCAATGCTCCTACCTTGCTGAAGCCATTTTCTTGGCCATGTCTCCGCACACAATCTCCCATCCCAAAATACCATTGAAATGTGTCAGAAAGGTTTCCCACACCCTGATGTCTTCTCTCAACCCCACTGACAAGCAAATCCTGTGGTGTGGAAGACCAACCCCAGACATGGCTAGCCCTAGTTGCCTACAAAAAGCCCTGCCCCCCGAACAACCCTACAAGCGGGATTGAGGTATCGCAAAAGCTTCTGTGCTGTTCACAAATCAATCTTGTGCAAGGACTTTATGCGTCCCAGAAACTCCAAGATCTCGTCCACTTTTCCAGCTGGTAGACTTGCCATTGGGGATTCTGTGTCCAGTTCAATACCCAAAAATGTCAACACACAATGCAGCCCTTCTGTCTTCTCGGGAGCCAAAGGTACACCCACCGGCTGAGACAACCTCTGAAAGGAATTCAGGGCCCGCCCACAAGCCCCAGATCCTGCCACTCCCACAAAAAGGAAATCATCCAAATAATGAGTCATCTCCCAACTGCTTCAAACAGCGCACATGAGATGGTGCAGCCCATTAGGAGTACTTGGCAACATAGATTTCCCCATCAAGCTGCATTCCCAGCAACGCAAAATCATCCAGGTGTATGGGCAGCAGCATGAAAACCGATTAGATGTCGCATTTTGCCAACTCTGATCCCCTGCCGCACCCACGGACTAGCTTAATGGCATCGTCCACAGATGCATGCACAACCCTAGTGTCTTCTGGTGCAATGGAATCGTTCACCAACGCCCCTCCGGCCATAACAATTGATGTATAAGGCAAAACTCACCTTCTGCCTTTTTTGGGACCACACCTAGGGGTGAAATCATGAGATCCTCAGTTGGCCAGTCATAAAATGGGCCAACAATTCTGCCCAATGACAATTCCTTGTCTAGTTTGTCCCTCACAATCTGTGGCATGTCTCTCGCAGACCGCAAATTGTCTGCCCATCTCCTCACTCTCGGGCCCTGGTAGCTTACACGAAAACCTCCTCTGAATCCCCATCCCAACTTGCAAGCCATGTCCTTATCCGGATAACCATGCAGCCATGGCAAAAGAGCCTCCAGCCTAATTGGCATAGGAGCCCTTTGGCACCTGAGTGCCTTGCATGCCCCTGCCCTTGGTCGTTCTCCACTGCTCAGCTGGACTAGAGAGTGAGAAACATTGAGTGACTGGGTGCCGGCCCCTGTATTTGAAGCAATCGTATTTGAATTTGTAGGGATGCCTGGAACAAAAATCCTTGTTGAAGTTCCAGCATGCTCCTGGCATCGGTACCAGGGCCTGTTGTCCAACACCCACCCCTCCCTGGGTGGGAAAGGCCTGAAACGGCTTGTATACTACTGGCAAGCCACTCAGGGTGTGCGTAGATGCTGTGGACTGTGAAGACGCCATCCACTGCACCCATAATTCAGGATCTACATTCCCCCATGGCTTATCAGGATTGACACTCACTCTCGCCCTAAACTCTTCATCGTAGCTCAGCCAAGCAAAACCCCCAAAATGCATCTGGGTCTTCCGTATAATGTCCATATGTTTGAACAGTGCTATGGCCCTGTCCTGGAACTTCTGGCATTATATACTTGCGGATATCAAAAAAGCAGAGGTCTGATTGTCCATCGTTATTGGTACCCTAAGTCGGTGAGCTAATTCCACTCTTCCTCCTTAGAATCTTCCTCAGCCTGTATGCCTCTATGTAAAAGCTTAAAAACATCTACATACTTGTGCCTCTATAGTCTTGCCTTCGTCTTCTCTGCTACATGAGAGCCCAGTGGCATTGCTAAACCCATGTAGGGGAGCCACTTTTTGTGCCCCCCTTCTTTGTCCTCAGTCCCTGTAGCATCCCCAAGTGCCTTGCCCCCAGTCTCTCTCGTCACGGTCGCACCCGAGTCCTTCGTCTGTGTGCTGTCATGTTCCTGCGCCGCCCATGCCGCAGGAGTTCCATGAACTGAAAAATCTCCTACCCCAATGGACTTGTGTGTGTTAACCCCGGCCGCTCCTGTTCCTTACCCCCAATACTGACCATCAATCGCCCTTACCTTTGCCACGTGACACCAAGGACCACATTCCTCTCCTTGCCCTGTGACCATGAGCCATTCCACCAAACACCTCCTGTGGCTCACCATCGGCCTTGTTTTCCTGAACAGAAGAGGGGATTGCGCTGCTCCTGTGCCCTCTCCCCTTCCCTCTACTACTGCTCACCTCAGCATCAGGAATCTCCCCGTCCTCCCACTCATCCATCTCCTCCTCATAATCAAACTCCACCACATCATCCTCATCCATCTCCCACCTGCCCTCATCACCACCAGACTTCAGTCTCTGCTACTATGTGCCTCTGTTCCTGTATCCTGGCCTCCAAATCCCAGGCATCCCCATAAGCAAACTTGTGCTGCCCTGTCCTGCTAACCACTGTGCCCTCATGTGCTGCCCCCGGCATGCTCCCAGCCTGCCCTGCCTGCCCACTCAAAACCCTAGGTGGCACTGTCCCCCCAACCTCCTGTACTCTACTCTTGGCTGTCCCACCAGCTGCCCTGCCTGCACTTTTACTCTTCCTCTTGCAGGGGGGCCCCCCGGCTTTGCCCATGCTATGCCCACTCTTGGGCAACGAAAGGTCCAGTGGAATAAAGCCAGTACTTGGCCTCGCTTCATCTTGCACCTGACAGGGCCTCTGTTACATCTGCCTACTTCTCGGCCCTGTTATGGCTCCCCCAGGTAGGCCGCTCCCTCCTCATCCCCAGCTGCATCCCCCCATCCTGCATTTCACTTGCCTGCATGGCATCATTTTGGGGCATTTGGGGGGTGGATGCGCTGCACCCCCTCCTCTCTGTTGATTTTTTCTTTTTGGGCCACTCTGGCAACACACATGCGGCAATTACAGCTGCCACTCTTCCCGACGCGACCCTCGTCGGGTGCGTCATGCTGACCCAGGCCTGGTTCAAAACACCAGGCCTGAGCAGGTCGGCTTGGCCGGCTTCACCCAGAACGCGAAGTGCGGCCTTGACAGCATCCGCTTCGTGGCCTGTTACCATGGCGCCGAGGCTTACAAAGTAAATTACTTGCCTATTCTAAATTCCCATGGGGACTGGCCAAATTCCTAGCCACATGATGAGCTAGCCCGGAAGAGGCCAATCCCTCTCCCTCAGCACTATAAACCCCCTCCCTATGTCCCACCCCCACTTACCTTGGACCAATCCTGTCGGCCTCCGTCACTTCCTCTCCCGAACGTCCCCTCGGAGAGACTAAACCGTGTCTCTCTCTCTGCGGGACCCTCCATACTGGTGATGCCTTTTCCTTACCCAGATGGTGACGCCATACACTTTGGCACTCCCGTTGTTGGTTAAGCCAATGGGGACTGGTCACTTCCTTGGCAGACCTGGGTCCCTTCATACTTTGGGTAATATATATCACGACAGAGCTCTCCTCCCAATGGAGGATCTTATCACAGGTGCTGAGCTTCATCCGGGACAATTTCTGCTATACAATTCCTTCATTCGGGCACTGCGAACACAATGGGGCGATATACAGCAGGAACACAAAATTCACCTTACAGTTCAATACATGCATGTCAGGGGAATGGGTCACCACTTCATACAGTGGCTTGTCAGCTCTTTATGCATACGAGCAGCAGTACTGCTTACTTTATTGTGAGTCCGTAGGGATGGCGAACTTGGTCACCCTTGCACAGATAGAGAGTGGCAAAGCATCCTGGCATTTCCTGCGCTGGTGTCCTGCAATGCCTGCTTTAGGCCCATACAATATTACATATTGCAGAGGGCTTACCTCACTCCAAATAAGATCAACCACTACTTCCACTGCAGGGATGCTGTCTGCCCCCGCTGCCACTTGCCTGACCTTGACTTCCTACACAAGTTCTGCACATGCCCCTCGCTTCCCCAGTACTGGCAGAGTGTCATCACATATTTAGCGAGTTGCAGGGGGAATTACTTATTGCACAAATGGGATGTGTGCCTGCTGGGAATGCTTCATCTGACCAAACGAAACAGGGTCATTGACCTGGTTCTTCTGTTTTCCAAGTGCTTGATCACTCGTAAAAGGGAATCATCCACTCCCCTTACGATCTCTGCCTGGGCACACTCCAGGGGTACCTTGGCCCAGGCTGAGAGCGTGGCCCTGCACTGAGAGGATATCAGGGTTCTGCACAAACACCCCACCTGGGAAATTATGCTGGCTGAGTTCCAGTCTGTCTTGTAAGACAATGACCTCCCCCCACCGCACACACCTCCAACCACTACCTTAGATCCTTCCCTCTGTCTGAGTAGCACATAATACATTGGGTGAAGTCACCTTTTCCCCTTCCAGACCACAGGATAAACATTTCCATGATATGTTGCTGAGTTGTCTATTTCTTGCATAGTGTAGTTCTTTTGTTTGATGTTCTGAAAAATAGAAGCTTTTTATTGCACATATAATGGCATGCTGTTATGTGCTTTATCACTTTAAAATATGAATACCTGTTTCTGGCTGGACAGCAAATATGTACCCTATTTGACCTGAAGGATTATAATATATGCTGTGACGATGCAGCCATATTGATGTGTTCGTTGGCAGCAATTTACACCGTAAGTGAAAAAAGTAAATGTTCAATACAAGATTTAAAAATAAACATTGAGACACCAGGCTCCAACCCTTTTCCTTCAGTGTGAGCTTTTAAGACTTTAAGCACTAGGACACAAGTGACTCTATACTACAGAGGATCCAAACATAACTATGATATTCAATCCAAAATTCCAAGACAATATGGAGCCATAGGTGAGTGTACACAGACAGGCTTATCAATTACAGAATGGGATAGAGGGGTAAGTGGAGAGAGAGGAAGGGAGAGAGTGAGAGAAAGAGGAAGAGAGAAAGAAGAGAGAGAGAGCGCAGAATTGGGAGGAAGAGAGTGTGATTTTCTTATTTCGTTGTTTTGGTACTTCTAAATGCTTTACATGTGTTCCTTTGTTATAGCATAACTGGTTTTAAACCACAGCTATCCAGGGTTTAGATAAAGTTTAACAAACAAGCCTGACTTGACCCAAGTAAGTAACGTGAGTGCATTCCATGTTAAAGTCCCACAACCACACCATATAATACATCACTTTCCTCACAAAAAGTATGAAATTCAATTCCAAAATGCAAGTCAAATGCTAGTCAATGTGATGCGATAGGCGAGTCTACACTGCTAGCTGTATCATTTACAAAATAGGAGGAAGGGATACATTGTGCTAGGAAACATGCCTGGCCATCAATCACTTTTTAAGTTACTCCTTAATTATCAGAACTCTTTGCAATGAACCAGACACCAGTACCGTGGATTCACTAAGGTTCAAATACTGAACCCTCACATTGAGTCTGAGATCTTATCCTCTAGGCTACAATTGAAGCTTTAGTAAGTCTGATGCAAAGATAACTATGTGATGTCTCTATAATGCAAGTCAATGTAGAGCCACAGATGATTGTGAACTGACAGCTGTATTATTTACAGAATAGGACAAAGGGACAGAGAGAGTTGAAAACCAGAACACACGTAGTGCTAAGAATAATATTTGACCATCAATAAAAATGAAAATCTATTTTTAAGTGACGTGGTGATTATTAGAACTCCTTGTAATAGGCCATTAAGACACCAAATGTGGGGATCCTGGGTAGACCAAGACCTGTGATAGCTTGGTCAGCCGATTCCACTGGCCTTAGGTGTCATCATGACAGTGATTGTGCCACTGTGGCCAGAGAGCCTTACTTTTTATTATTTTATTTAACCTTTCTGAAATTAAAAGAAAGTATCAACTGAATCAAAAAGAGTACAATTATATCCCCAATCACATGTTCATGACAGTGTTAATGGAGTCGACATGACAATCATATATCGTTGCATAGGAAAAGTCTGTTATAGTACAGGGTCTCTGAATCAGTTTGCTCCCACCACCCAAATGCAGTACAAGTCTTTATAACAAGGTGTAGTGAATCCTAGTTCGTTTTAATGGGATATCAGGAGTTAGCTTAGCCCCTGGCTTGTAGACTTGTGCCCCTGTCACCTAGTGACTTTTAACCTACTTAGCTTGCTCTGTCTTAGCCCATTTAATTATTTATTTCTTCTAAGATGGCTGCCTTGTTTATAGTTAGGCCACTTGTTATGGGTAACATTATCAGTGTCACCGTGCCAAGGCGTCAAGATCAAGCACCAAAGACAAACAAACAGTAGGTGTTCACACTTAGGGATACTTTCGAGGGATTGTTGATATTAATTGCCGTCCCAAGCATGTCTGTTATCTATTGTTTAGGAACACACCTACGTCAGGGGACCTTGTAGATCTGTATAAATACATCACACTTTAGACAGATAATCAGAGGGATTCCGACCAGAGGGCATCGCCACCATCGCTGATACCGATGCTGCAGTCGTCTTGACGCTGACCCAGTCTTCGGGTCCCTGCAAAGTCTGAGATAGAGACCTCATTCCAAGGTAACAAGGGTTGGGGGCTCCTCTCATGGACATGGCATTGGCAGGTTAGGTTTAACAAACCCAGCTCTCCTTTAGGTAGGAGGATAGGCCTTTCACATTAGGGTATTAGGGCATATTACATCTCATATATCTTTTCTACATATTGCAAGATGGTGGGGGTCTTTGTAATAATGACTCTCGTCTTCACAATTCTGTTTCTTGCATTATTCATTATCCTAATCATTGCAGCCCATGCAACTTATAGCAAATTTCAGTTATGTTAAATAAAAACTATTGTAACTCTACTGAATCTGTGTCATTGCCTGCGTTTGTATGAGACATGATATATCTGTGAGAAAAGGGTAATCTCCGTTTAACCACGACACTCCCTGAGATATCTTATTCTCGAGTCCATGCGTAATGGCTGCCATAAATCACCTTTTACTATTGTGCTTCTGGTGAGGTGCTGCTAGTGAGCCGGTAAGGTTGGTACAACAGTTGGAATTTGTTGTAGGAAAGACGTAGTCGCTTACAAACAAAAGTACTGTCATCGCTAAACCAGCAGTCTTGCTCAGAGCAAGAGTCCAAACTACGACATGGCGCCACCAACGATGGTGTTTAGGCACTAATTTACAGATACCCTGACTATCACTGTCTCACAGACAACAGGTACCCTAAGTACCATTATACAGAGACGTCCGTGGTCTTTGGGAAAATCCTCCTCAGCTGAAAAGGTAACACCGGATTAAGCTGTAGGTTGTTCGAGCTCGAACTCATAAAAGGACAATACTTCCCCTATCTGGTGTTCCATTTCTCTAAACAAATATGGCTGATGCCATAGACATTCCTGAAAATGCTAGACATGCACTAACACAACATTTATTAACGCATGGCCTTACAGATGAGGGCGGGGATGTTACTCTGATAATAGAAGCTAATGAAGCATATCAAACAGAAACATTTTACTGTTGGGTCGCCTTTCCTGAGGTTAACCAAAGAACGCACACATTTCACACATATGAAGTTGCAAACGTACCTTTACGGTACCAAGCATACCAGTATCATGAAATATCGCTCACATACCAGGAGCATCAGAACTGGTTCGAAGGCGCCCTACCACATGTACTACAAAGAGTGAGGTTAGGTCCCTTAAGTAATGATGGACCTACGTGGCCTATGTTTGCCACATACACACCTCACCCAGGCTTACAAAATATGCCGATAGCAGATTTACGAGTTTTATATAATGAATTAGTGGCAGTATATAGACGATTAGTCCAGTTCGTACTGCGAACATTAAACACAACACCAGCGCGTCCAGCACCACCAGTAGCTGGTGGTTATCAATTGGCTACTGGGATTAATCCACAAACAGTGCATACTATTATGGGTAAATTGCCCACGGAACGGGAAAAAATACCGTTCTGGAGTGCCCAGAAGACGAATCCGCTGGAAGCTGTGTTTCCCCATACGGGACCACAGGAAAAACATAGACTATGTGCTTGCCTTTTGGGATGGTTCCCTCGGTAGATGACTGTGCCACATGGGGTACAGTCTTCGCTGCCATATATACTACCACACATGGTACCCAGACACTTGCCAACTTGCCGGAAGTGTTAAAACAAATACAAAATGAGCATGGGGCTGCACCAGCCCTGGATTTGGGGATGAAATTAATGCGTAACTTTGACGCCGTATCCTCATTAATACTCAGTAATATTAAGGGGGAAGCGGTAACACTGGCAATTCGCCAGCGTCTCCGGGAAACTCCACACCAGGAACAAGAGAGACAGCTACCGAAAATAATTTCCGATACCTATAGTAGTATAGAACGGGATAGTTTGGGAGCCAAACCTAAAAAATTGGAAATAAAAGGTACCGCCCACAAGGAGGGTACAAAGCAGGCACAAGAGGGCTCAAAGAAGCGCTGGGACAAACAAAAAGATTTAAAAGAAAGAAGGAATAAGAGAGCTGATTCTCCACACCCGGAGAACTCCGAAAGGAGATATAATCTCAGAAATAGGGAGAACATTAAAACTCCAGACAGATATACTGATTCACGTCCCTCTCGTTCCTTTCAGGACGCACCGGATAGACGTAGCGAGAGATGGGGCCGTCAAGATCGATGTCCGGAATGCGTGAAAGAGAAGAAAGACTCACAACAGTCTACCATTAAAAAAGAAGAAAAGACTCCTCAGCAAAAGCCACAGTTTAAAAGAAGAAGGTGGCAGCTCTGACAGTTAAAAATGCCAGTAAAATTGAGAACGCTGTTGAGGAACAAGACGTGGGCAGTGCTTCTGTTAGACAGTGCGGCAGAAGTCACGATATGTCGCCTGAGTCTGAAAGATCATCTGGATGCAACAGCAACTAGCGATTACATTGCGGTTGAAACAGCGGATGGCCGCGTTCTCCCCCGATAGGGTTTATGATTTAAAAATTCAGATAGAGGGAGACGTGGAGCGCACTATTAGTGTGATATTTTGGGATGAACTTACTAGTGATATCCTATTGGCCGAAAGAGATTGGCCACCTGAACATGTCCGCAAGCTCCCGCATGGGGAAGATGTCATCTTGCCTTCTTTCTCCGATCTTGTTCCAGAAGCAGATAAAGCAGCCTATGCTTCTGAATGGGCTTTAGCGTAGGCACCTGCACTATATCGCAATCATGTAGGTTGGGACAAGGAGTCTCCTTGTCATATTATTCCCGTTAGGTCTACACCCCAGCCGCAATACCCTGTTAAACATGAAGCGAAAGCTCCGGTGAAGGAGATCCTATCACAACTTGAGTACCAGGGAGTAATTGAGCCCTGTACATCTGCAATGAATAATCCGTTATTCCCCGTTGCAAAGCCAGACCATTCATATAGAATAGTGGTTGATTATAGACACTTAAATAGTCATACACGCACGTATGCTATACAAAATTCACACAGCACAGCACTGATAAACAATCTAGTGCGTAAAAAATATAAAGCAACATTAGACATATCTAATGGATTCTTCTGCCAGAATTTAGCACATGAAAGTCTGGACCTAAGTGCATTTTCATTTGGCTCAGAAACGCTTTTGTCATTTACCTCAAGGCTATAAAAATAGCCCAGGCCTGTTTTCAGCCCGTGTAACATCAATATTACATGATATTGATTCCGAGGCATTGTCCTATGTGGATGACATATATCTCGACATTCATCTTGCGAGGGTCCATCGGATCATTTTGGGGTTTGCAGACCTCGGTTATAAATTCAATTTTAAGAAAAGCAAGATAGCCTTTCTTAGCGTATGATTCCTGGGATATGAGCTATCAAACGAGGGGAAGAGCCTGGCCCCACACTTTCTGGAGAAATGTGCTCAACTACAGCCTCCAAACACACTTAAGAAATTACAGTCATTACTGGGTTTCTTAAATTTTGGCAGAACATACATTCCAGATTATGCAGAACGCATCAAGCCACTTTATGACTTAGTTCAGCCCAATGTTTCTAGCAGACGCTGGACAATTGAACACACGCACGTCCTTAGGGACATGCAACGGGACCTGCTAGAAGCTAAACACTTACACACACGTGACAATAAAACAAACTTGGTCATCAGAATAATTGCTGATGCCCTTGGATTTACTTATGTCACCTTTAATGAGGATGACTCGGGACCCATAGAATATAAATCACATTTACACTCAAATGCTGAACAACGTTTTGCACCTACAGAAAAGATTCTAACGGCAGTTCGTATGGCCATCATAAAGGAGAGGCCACTTGCAAAAGCATTACATCCGCATTGGATTCAATGGACAACGTCTCTGACCGCCACTGATGTCGATTATATATTCGATCCCAAACTTCAGACACAAGAATTTCTCCAGTATGAACAAGAGTACCCCGCTCCTCTGAATATCTTGCCACTTGACAGCTATCATGCTGTCATATACACTGATGGTTCAGCACAACCGGCTGTAGGTACTAAACATCAATACTCGGCAGCTTGTGCAGCCGTGAGCGGAGTGATGGAAGATGGAGTTTTCCACCCTCACAATACCTACACGCAGACCTTAGGGGACTGCACGGCACAGTTGGCTGAGTTTAAAGGTCTTATTCTAGCGCTCGAACATACTGAGACAGGAAGCCAGACTTTGATAGACTCTGACTCATATTACTGCGTCCAGTCATACAATGAACATCTCAATCATTGGAAACTGAACGGGTTTAGAGATTCTAAAGGGAACACCATTAAACACAAGATATTGTGGGGGAGGGTGGCTGACCTTAAGGATAAGCTACCGTGTGTCCATGTAGTCCATACATTGGGACACCAACGTGTAGGAGCTCAGAGCAAGAGTCCAAACTACGACAAAGGAAGATAGTATTTGCCAAGTTCAGATAACTTGTACATATTCACAAGACAAGTTTAATTACAAATAAGTCTTTATTGGCATTTTTTTTAAATCAAGCTAATTTGGCATAGAGAGATAACATGGCACAGTACAGCTTCAGATATTGTAAGCAGTATGGTCCATCATGGAATACATTGTATTACAGATGTAAATGTGTTGTCTTTGCTTCATGTATCGTGCACTAGAGTCAGTATTTGTTATAGTGTGCTGCTTGACTCTAAGAAGACTAAGGCCCTCATCATGACCCTGTCGGTAAATAACGCTTACCACCACGCTGACGGCCGCCAACTTACCACCGCAGCGGCGGATATCTGTTCACCATATTATGACACACACTCACCAATCTGACAGAATTCATCCACATACACAAATCCGCCAGTCCAAAGGTCAGTGATAAACTGGTGGTATCAAAACCCACACCGTTAACCCAACAAAACAACGCCCACCACATTATGACCCACGAATCACTACGGTGCACATTCAGTGGCGGTAAACCACTGGCATACATACCGCCGCGCTAAAAATGGATACCCACAGACAAAACAACACCACATTGGACAATTCAAACAACACACACACGTCACACCCATACACACACACCTCACCCACACCACTATAAAACACACACCCACATTACCCCCAACCCTTTACGAATACAAATCATTGCAACCAGAGAGACACCAAGACCCATGAGATAACTAGAGCCACACACTACTCACACTCATACACCAATCACGCACTCCACATCACACACCCCAACACATTACACAAGACACCCTCACCAACACACCTCACATAACACCCATGGCACCACAAAGACACCCCTGTTTCACAGAGGAGGAGCTAAGGGGCATGGTGGAGGAAATTGTCTGGGTAGAGCCACAGCTATTTGGAGCACAGGTACAGCAGATATCTTTTGCAAGGAAGATGGAGCTATGGCGGAGAATCATTGTCAGGGCCAACGCCGTGGATCAGCACCCCAGAACAAGGGATGACATCAGGAAGAGGTGGAACGACCTACAGGGGAAGGTATGTTCCATAGCAGCAGACACAAGCTCACTATCCAGAGGACTGGTGGTGGACCTCTACCTCCTACCCCACAACTCACAGCATGGGAGTAGCAACTCTGCATCCTGAGAGCCTGGCCGGAGTCGGAGGAGGACTGGACACTGGTAAGTCAACTCTCTACTATTATCACCCCCCTACCTGCATGCCATCACATACACTTGAAGTGAAATATGTGTTTTTGACCACTGACTTTGTGTTTCACCACTTTACACCTGGATTAGTTGTTCAGTGTTCACCAATTGCAGATTACATTTTGTATTCAGTTTAGCTGCCTATTGACTCTATCGTAGCATTCAACACTGCCATGTTAAATGCGTCTGTGTTTTTCCACATTGTAAACTGTGCTTGTTTTCATATTCTTTCTCACCGAAGAGATAGGACATATTATCACCAAACAGCTAAATACATATTATGGAGGAGGTAGGCAGTCAGCATGATAAGAATGTACCAGACTGATGTTTTTTTTTCTTTTCTTTTAGTGCAAGCAGGGAACGGTTTGACCTTGATAGAGACAATTTGGGAAACTGCCCAGTTCCAACCTGTTTCTTTCAACTCTGACCTACATTAGCCAGCATGTTTGAATATTTCTTTTTAATAGGAGGGTTTTTTCCAGAAAGCCCTTCTCGGGTTCTTTAAGATATAAAAAGGTGGCCCTGCTCAGTAGCGGTGAAATTTCCGAGATCTCGGTCAGGATTGGACATCAAATGCCTGACATTTGTGCTGTGAGGGTGGATATCTCTTTCTCGCAGTTGAACGTGGTCATCTTCTTGCTGGCATGAGAAAGATGAACAGCTTGGCAGGTCCTACGGTGATGAATTTTTACTTTATTTGCTGCTTTGCATAATAATAACTACATATATTTGCTGTGTACATTGCAGTTGAGAATCATTTTGGTATATTTCCCTTTCATTACTGTGACTATTTTTAAATGTGTGCTTTCAATCTACTCACCTCCTTTTTTAGAAACCTCGTGGTGAAATAATAATAAATGTCTTTTTTGAACTGAGAAGTGCATTCTAGAGATTTTTGTCAGCTCAGTCATTAGTGAAAGCAAAACAACCCTCACTCCCATCACTCCACTACATCCCACACACTCCACCATCATATCTCACTTATCCCAATACCAAGCCCTGCATGCTGTCCCAATGCATGGACACCCATCAGTAAAGCATGCACAGCATAGAGAACCAGGGATGTACAATATGTCATACACATCAACCATAACAGACCTTGCCCTGGCATTCCTCACAGGGGTCAGCAGCCATGATAGGTTTGGGTAACCAGATTCACCTACAAATATTGAGGGACAACATCTAGCCACACACTATCCCATATAGCCATACACCAACATATACTGGGTGGGAACCAGGGCTCACCTATTAGCCACACCCTGCCTCTGTAGTTGGCCCACCACATTTGGGATTCTGCTATTCCTCAGAACAAAGGCATCAAGCACCGACCCAGGATATTTAGCATTGAAATGGGAAATGTACTGGTCCGCCAAGTACACCATCTCCACATTCATGGAGTGGAAACTCTTACGATTCTTGAACACCTGTTCATTCTGGTGGGGGGGACAAATGCAATGTGTGTTCCATCAATCGCCCCAATTATATTTGGGATATGTCCCATTGCATAAAACTCGGCTTTCACTGTGGCCAAGTCCTCAACCTGGGGGAAAGCAATGTAGCTGCACATGTCTTATCAGGGCAGACAAAACTCTTGTCAGCACTATTGAGAACATTGGCTGGGACATTCCTGCTGCCAAGCCCACTGGTATTTGGAAAGAACCAGTTACCAGGAAATGGAGTACAGATAGCACCTGCACAAGAGGGGGAATCCCAGTGGGCTGACGGATAGCAGATATCAGGTAAAGTTCCAATTGAGCACACAGCTCTGTGATAGTGGCCCTGTCCAGGATATATAGGTGAGTATTATATGCTTGTCCTCCAGTGTATCCAAGTCCATCTCCTATTCCTCCGCAGCGGTAGGAATCTATGGGGCAAAAGAGAGAGGAGGCTGTCACAAACTGAACTGGCTGAAGGTGGCTACCGCTGTGGTGCCTGTTGTTTCCGTCCTAGCAGTCGGTGTGGTACATTGGCTGTCTTTCGGAGATCTTTCCACCATGGGCATAATTTGGAGGTAGTTACCGCCAGCCTGTTGTCAGTATTACCACCACTTTATCACCGACCGCCAGGGTCATAATGAGGGCCTAAGTTTCAAAACAAACACCAGCAACTACCGTAACCAAACAGAGGTATACCTCCATAGGCCAGAGACAAGAGGAGGGAAAACTACCTTAGCCCTGTGTGAGAGGGGGGACCTGGTGTGGGGTGGAGGACCCCTACAGAATGGTGGGGGAGGCAGGTGGGGGCAGGAGCAAAACGCAGGGGGAGGCAGGGGGCAGGGCAAAGCCATCGGAGAGAATCAACTGGGTCTTCCTGTGGGGCAGGAGCAGTGCACAGAGCAACGGAAAGTGCCCCCTGGAGTTCACAATCGCTGGTGAAAAGTGTGAGCATATACCATGTATCTGGGGGTTCAAGGTGTTGTCTCATCTGATTGTGCCCCCACTGCGGTTAGGTACTTTTCCAAGTCCAGAGGTGTAGCTGGTCTGCACAACCTGTGCCAACTCTGCGCAGCCTGTCCCGCTCAGCCATTACCCTAGAGCGTAAGTTAGAGAGCCACATCTGTATGAGGGTTGGTGAGGGCTGACTTCCAACCCATAGCTATCTGCTGCTTGGTGAGAATTAGGGCCAGGCAATGAACCTATTAGGTGGTTTTTGTTCAGCAATGAGAGTGTAAACCCCATCAGACAGTGTAGTGCATCTTTAGTCAGGTGGAAAAATGCCCTTCTTGCAGTTACCCCTCCCACACTTTTTGCCTGGTATTGATGCTGACTTGAGAGTGTGCTGGTACCCTGCTAACCAGGCCCCAGCACCAGTGTTCTTTCAATAAAAATATATCATTGTTTCAACAATTGGCACACCCCTGGCACACAGATGAGTCCCTTGTAAAAGGTACCAGTGGTACCAAGGGCCCTGTGACCAGGGAAGGTCCCTAAGGGCTGCTCACTTAACACAGGCACAATGCCATTGCAGATTGTGTTTGTTGGTGGGGAGAAAAACGCAAAGTCGACATGGCATCCCCCTCAGGGTGCCATGCACAAAAAACACTGTCTGTGGCATAGGTAAGTCATCCCTCTAGCAGGCCTTAAAGCCTTAAGGCAGGGTGCACTATACCTCAGGTGAGGGCATAGCTGCATGAGCAATATGCCCCTACAGTGTCTAAGACCATTCTTAGACTTTGTAAGTACAATGTGGCCATATTAAGGATAAGGTCTGGGAGTTTGGCAAAACGAACTCCACAGTTCAATAATCGCTACACTATATACTGGGGAGTTTGGTGTCAAACTCCTCAGAATAATAAACCCACACTGATGCCAGTGTTGGATTTATTAGAAAATGCCCCTGTATTTGATCCAATCCTCTAGTGTAGGACTGACTGCTCTGTGCCAGCCTGCCACTGAGAGACAAGTTTCTGACCCCCTGGGGTGAGAGCCTTTGTGCTCTCTGTGGCCAGAAACAAAGCCTGCATTGGGTGGAGGTGCTTCACACCTCCCCCCTGCAGAACTGTAACACCTAGCGGTGAGCCTCAAAGGCTCAGGCTTCGTGTTACAATGCCCCAGGGCACTCCAGCTAGTTGAGATGCCCAGCCCCTGTAAAAAGCCCCACTTTTGGCAGCAAGTCCAGAGGGATAATTAGGAAAAACGAGGAGGGGTCACCACCTCAGCCAGGACCACCCCTAAGGTGTCCAGAGCTGACGTAACCCCCTCCTTGCAGAATCCTGCAATAGGGACAGGAATGTGCTCCCCTCACCAAAGGGAGTGATCACAAGGAGGGTGTAGCCACCCTCAGGCACAGTAGCCATTGGCTACTGTTTTCTGACCCCTAAAAACGCCCCTAAATCTTGTATTTAAGGGCTCCCTGAACCAAGATAGTCAGATTCCTGACGATCTCAAGACAAGAAGGACTGCTTAGCTGAAACCCCAGCAGAGAAGGAAAGGAGACAACAACTGACTTGGCCCCTGCCCTACCGGCTCGTCTCTTGCTTCAAAGAACTTTCAGAAAAAAAGTGACGCTTCCTGCAGGTCCAGCGACCTCTGAAAACTTCCAGAGGACTGGACTGCCTGCATCACAGAGGATCATGAACTCCCATGGACAGCGGCCCTGTCCAAAGAAGAACAGGAGAAGAAACCTCTTCTTAAGGACTCCCACCTCACTCCAGAAGCGTGAGTACTAACCACTCTGAACCCGACGCCCACGGCCCAAGTCCGTGTGGCCCAAATGACCAGAGAGGACCCCCAAGCGACGGCGACCAAGTGCCCACCCTGGGTTCACTGCACCCCTCCTCGACGACGCCTGCAGAGGGAATCCCGAGGACCCCCCTGACCGAGACTGCCCTAAACGAAGATAACCGGCACCAAAGGGCCCACTATACCCGCAGCCCCCAGGCCTTGGAGAAATTGACACACAGTGTAGCGACGATCAAAAAGTGGCCCTCTTCTCTGATCAACCAGTGGTGTCCCCGAGACACCCCCCAGACCTCGCCTGTAGCACCTGAGTGACTCCCGGGGTCTCCTCACAGAGTTTCATTGGAAACCCAACGTCCTGTTTGCTCCTTGCACCCGGCCGCCCCGGTGCCACTGAGGGTGTGGGATTGGTGCCTATTTGGAGCCCCTACAGTGCTCCTCTAATCCCCCCCTGGTCTGCCCTCTGAGCCGCAGGTACTTACCTACTGGCAGAACGAATTCTGAGTACCCCCTGTCTCCATAGGTGCCCACGTTAAAATTGCTCAACTTTGACCTCTGCAGCCGGCTGGCCCCGTGTTGCTGGTGGTGGGTGTTTGGGGTCGACTTGAACCCCCAACGGTGGACTACCTATAACCCGAGACTGAAACTGTAAGTTGTGTACTTACCTCTAAAACTGTACCTTAATTTCTTCCCCAAGGAAGTGTCCTGAAAATGCACTATGTCCACTTTTGAAATAGATATTGTCTGTTTATTTGAAAACTGTTTTCTTTGCTAAAGTGAAACAAAATTTAATTGATATCTTTGGTGAGTATGTATCTGCAACAGTAATTAGTTCTGAACTGAATCTTGTGGTTCCAGTAATAAAGTAACAAAAGAATATTTTTCTATATAAAATCCTATTGGACTGGAGTTAAGTCATTGAGTCTGTGTCTCGTCTATTGCTTGTGTGTGTACAACAAATGCTTAACACTACCCTCTGTTAAGCCTAACTGCTCGACCACACTACCACAAATAGAGCATTAGTATTATCTATTAGTGCCTCTGTCAAGCCTCTGGGGAATCCCTGGACTCTGTGCACACTATGGCCCTCATTACAACCCTGGCACTTGGTGCAAAAGTCGCGATAATACCACCAACAGGCTGGCGGTAATTACTGCCAAATTATGACCATGACAGAAAGATGTCAGGTAGACAGCCACTTTACCACACCGACCGCCAGGGCGGAAACAACAGCCACCACAGCGGTAGCCGCCTGCAGCCATGCAGAAGTCAATGTTCCGCCCACCGTATTAAGACACAGGAAACCGACAACTTTTCCGGGGCGGTACCAACGACATCAAAAGCCTGGCGGAAACTGAGCTCAGAAGTGAGAGGACTCACCATTGGAGACACAGGGAACAACCACACCGCCATGGAGCCGAGCTGCATGTCTTCCCCATGCTCTTCTACGTGCTGCTCCACCACGAACACCAACGGGGAAGACGACGACGGTGAGTACAACCGCCTAGCACACAAGGGAGGGGAGGAGGAAAAGAGAGTGACCCACACACGCACAACACACTCACCCCCCAACACCATACACACAACCAGATGCACAAGAAAACAAGTTATTCCCCCTAAATCGGCTGAATGATGCAATGACAAAATGAATTAACTAAAGTGAGTGTAATAAGATCAACAGTATAAAATTAACCTAGCCAATTTTACAGACATTTACAATTGTACAGTTCAAGGGACACTGCCAGGTCCTCAGTTTGCTTAGGCCACAGGGCAAAGTCCAAGGCCCCACTTGTCACCTGCATCAACACGGAGAGAACACTGCAGGGGCATCAGTTGGTAAATAGGCAGGCACCTCGGGGTGTGTGGGGCACCTCAGCCGGTGGATAGAACAATACCACTGGTTCTGGAGGGGGCAGCATGCCCTGTGCTTGGTCCTGGAGAGTGCAAGGCCACAGTCTCTCAAGTGGGTAACTTGCCCACATGTCCTGGAGGGGGGCAACATGCCCTGTGCTTGGTCCTGGGGAGTGCAAGGCCATAGTCTCTCAAGTGGGTGACTTGCCCACGGGTTCTGGAGGGAGCATTGTGCCCTGTGTTCTTGATTCTGGGGTTGCTGGGGATGGTGGGTCTCTTACCCACTTGTTCTGGAGGGGGCATTGTGCCCTGTGCTCTTGATTCTGGGGAGGCTGGGGTTGGTTAGTGTCTTGCCAACCGGTTCTGGAGGGGGATCGTGCCCTGTGCTCTTGATTCTGGGGAGGCTGGGGTTGGTGGATGTCTTACCCACTGGTTCTGGAGGGGGCATTGTGCCCTGTGCTCTTAATCCTGGAGAGGCTGGGGTTGGTGTGTGTCTTACCCACTGGTTCTGGAAGGGGCGTCGTGTCCTGTGCTCTTGATCCTGTGGAGTGCAAGGTCACAGTCTCTCCGGTGGGTGTCATACCCACAGGATTTGCAGGGGGCAGGCCGCACAGCAGCCCATGGAGGCAGGACTTCATACCGTCCGCCGACGGTGAGGGCTGCTCAGTGGTGGAAGTGGTGATGCTGAAGGCGCTGGTGGGGGGAAGCTCCAGCCCAGATGGCTGCACAACCATGGTTGGTGGTGGGGGCTCCATCAGAGTTCCTGTCCCAGGACCCTTGCCCTTCCTGCCTGATGGTGCTGGTTCCTTGGTCTTCCTGGCAGCAGCAGGGGCAGGCTCCTTGCTCTTCCTGGCATCAGCTGGGGAAGGCTCCTTACCCTTGAGGCTGCCTGGTGCAGTCTCCTTCACCCTCAGGACATGTGCCCTGGATCCTTTCCGACGACGAGCGGGTGTGGTGACTGCTGGGCCCGTGGACTGGGTGGCTGAGGTGCTTGGCTGGGTTTTTGCCACCCTGGCCAGATGTGCAGGACAGGGGGGAGGGTAGGGAAAAGGTCAATGGTGGATAGGAAAAGCTTTTTAGGGACATTGGGGGGGAAGAGGGAGAAGGTTTGGGAGTGGAGGAAGAGGGAGTGGGAGTGGTTGTAGGAGGTTTCTGTCTGCTGATTTCGGGTGCAGGTGCATGGGCAGGATGCTGTTGTGAGGTGGATGGCTGTTGGGTGTCTGAGTGCTTGCGTTTGTGTACTTTAGGAGGGGGGACAGACACAGTGGGAGTGGACACAGGGGACGGGTGCATGGCTGTTGTGGAGGTGTCTGCCAGTGAGGTGTGTGTTCTGCTAGGAGTGGTGGTGATGTTGGTAGTGGATGAGGATGTAGTTAATGCAGGTGTGAGTGTAGACGGAACTGGGAGGGAGGTGGAGTAGGACGAGGAGGGGGAGACAGTGGAAATTGTGGATGTTGGTATGTCTGCATCTGGATGGTGTTTGTGTTAGTGCCTGTGGGATGATGTGTGGTGTGCTTGTGTTTGCCTGTGCCACTCTTGTGTGTTGTCTTGTGTGCATACTCGTCTGCCTGTGTGCTTCGGATAGGTTGGGGTCGAGGGGAATGGGACTGGGAAGTGGAAGTTGGAGGGTGGGGTGGAAACGGGGTCAGTGGCTGCCATCAGAGAGGAGGCCAGAGCCTCGATTGATCTCTGTTGGGCTGCCAAGCCAGTGTGAATGCACTCCAGGAATGCATTAGTCTGGTGAATCTGGGCTGCCAGCCCCTGGATGGCATTCACAATGGTTGACTGCCCTACAGAGATGGATCTCAGGAGGTCAATAGCCTCCTCACTCAGGGCTAACTGGGGCAGGGCCTGAGGTTCCTCGGGCGAAGGAGATGCCCACGTTCCTAGGTGAGCGGGCACAGGCAACTCGATGAGGGGCTGCTGGGAGGGCACTGCTGGTACAGGGGGGTGGCTGAACGTGTAGCTGTGGTGGTCACAGAGGAGTCCGCCACTACCAGGGAGCTTCCATCGGAGGAGGCATCTGTGTCTGAACAGTCCCCTCCAGTCTCCGACGTGGTGCTCCCGTCACCCTCCGTCCCACTGGTGCACTCACCGTCGGTGGACTCCGCTTCCTAGGTCTTGTGGGATTCAGCTCCCTCCGTCACCGGTGCCTCTGCTCCTCCACCAGATGATGGCAATGCACCTAAGGACAGGGTAACAAAACAAAAAGGGAGGGGAGAGACAAAGTATACACTGGGTCAATGGCTGCACCAACACCACCTTTGGCGTACACAGCATACTCACACACAGGGTACAGGCCTACGCACTATGCATTGCACTACCAGTGATATTGCTAGCCAGGATTATCCCTTCTGGACCCTAGCCACCAGGGGACCTACACTGCTTTGTCTGGCCTGGCCTAGGGGCACACAAGGACACACAACCATCACCTGTGGCTGCTGTGATGCCCTCAAGCACCCATCCAGCTCAGGATAGGCCACTGCCAGTATGCGGGCCATCAGTGGGGTCAGGGTTTGACGGCACCCCTTCCTCGTTGGGAGGCCATCCCCAGCTGGGCCTCCGCCATCTTTCATACTCAGCGTCTCGGGTCCTCCCACAGTTTCCGAGAGTGGGTGCTCCGCCTGCCATAGACCCCCCGGGTCCGCACTTCCTTGGCGATGGCACAACATATACCCTTCTTTTGATGGGCGCTGACCTGCTTATGGCATACACACAGAAAAATAGTATTAGTCAGACAGTCCTGCCTGTTACACTTATGGCCCACCATACCCCTTCACATCACAATTTACACACACATAGCCCAGCACACAACCTGTACGCCACCCTGGGGACATCGACCCACCCCTTTACACGATGCCTTCACACCCCACTCCATGCATTCCCGCGCATAGAGCAAAATCAGTCACGTATAACAGACATGAATACCCTCCAGTTACTCTGGATTCCAGAATTCACCTCCAGGTCCCCCACAGATGTTCTTAATCGCTCTTCGATCTTAAGAATCATAAAAGCCTTACCGGATCTTCAGTTTGTAGCCTCGGAGGACCTGGCAGCTATAAAATTTATCCAAGCAAGAGGCAACCAACACACGGATCCAACACTCACCATCTTCTCAGCACCAGATATCCCAAAGCGGATCTTGAAAAGAAAGGACCTATTGAAAGCCTGGGGCATTGAGGTAACCACCTACAAAGGAGACCGCTACCCAACTCCGTTACTAGCCTCACAATACCTGGGAACTCCCAAAGGCACATGGTCGGTTCTGAAAGGAGTACATCAGGCCGGCAGACCCATTGAAGAAAGGTGTAGTGAGGAGAATCCACCTAAGCACCCGCTGACAGTCCAAGTATGGAGAGAAGAAGGGAGGGAAAGAGTGGTCTTGGGGCAACAAAAGTATCCAGAAAGGGAACGGGTAGCGACGGTTTTACCCCCAAGACCGATGGGCAACAATTAAATTGGTAAGGATCAACCCGCACACGGCATTTTATCCATTTGCTCCTGGAACGTCGGTGGCCTACGGTCAAAACTGGAGGATCCTGCAGTAATAAATTTTTTCAGCTCCTTCGACATTTTACTCATACAGGAATCCTGGGCAATGGAATCAATACCAATAATCGGATTCATGGAATATCTTAGCCCAGCAACGAAAACAAATAGGCTTGGAAGGCCAAAGGGAGGCCTTGCCATTTATGTTAGCACCAGCCTTTTGGTAAAAATATCTGAGTATAAGGAGGAAGACCAACCTTTCCAATTTCTCCAGCTAGACGATTGGGGGAAAAACACTCAGGAGCCATTGATTCTGGTCAACACATACATCAATCCTAAAAATAAAAAAATTGAAGCAAACAAACTTTTAACTCAACTATTAAGGATAAAAGGTACAATAAAATCAGCATTCTGGTTAATGTCCGGCGATTTCAATCTCGGCTTATTCCACAACCCCAGTGAGGATCACATCCAAACAGTTGTAAGAATACCCAGCCAAACCCTCCCAAAAAAACTTAGGAAAGACAAAATTGGGGAGAGTTTCATACGCACCTGTGAATTAGTGGGCCTCTTCGCGCTAAACGGACGGAAGTGCCCGGATATTCCACCGGCATGGACAAGATTCTCCGGGAAGTCGGTCTCCTATCTAGACTACACTTTGGTGTCCCCTGCTCTATATAAATTAGTAAACACCTTTACCATCATGGACCGCGCGGAAAGCGACCACAAACCACAGGTATTTGGGATCTGTGCATCACCACAAAAACCGGAGAAATTGGCAGCCCTAAACGGGACACTAGGCACGGAAAATCTAAAGCGACTCAAATGGTCCTCTGACACCATTGAAAGGCAGGCAGAAGAGGCCCTACGGAAGCTAGAATCAACTATCACAAGTGGGGCAAAGTTGACAACAGTCTGGGAGAACTTTGCCCTCAACCTCATAAAAAAAGATTCCTTAAGTAACACGAGAAAGGGAGCACAATTGAATCACTGCCAAAGTTCACTTTTACCGCTGCCAGTGCGCAAAAGGAAAGCAGCAGTAGGTAAATTATTAAGGTCACTGCGTAAATGCCCAGATAATGGATCAATATTGACCGCCCTCAGAGAGCAAAGGAAATTGTATAAAAGGGATCTATGGACCTTTAAAAAAGGCCAACAGGAGGCCCTGTGGGCCAAACTACATTTTGCGACCAAAAGATCTGACTCCAAAAGATTCTGGAAAATCATCAATACAATAGACAATGGTGCAAAAGCAGGCAATAACGCAAACATAACAGAGGAAGTATGGGTATCCCATTTAAAGTCACATCTAAAAGAATTGACCATCGAAGAAGGCCCCCAAATGCAGTCACATATGATTGGTGGGGATCCCAACATCCCTGAACCTTTGAAATTTACGGCACCAGAACTATTAAAAATCATTGGAAAGTCACAAATGGACTGTGCCCCTGGCCCCAATGGCTTACCGCAAGCACTATTTAAACAAGACACAGAAAGATGGGCCAATTTCCTGGCAGCAATGTTTAATGACGTGATCAAAACAGGCATTGTCCCGGCATCCTGGAAAGGCTCAATAATCCACCCCATATATAAGGGTGGGAGCGCGCTCTCCCCAAGCAACTACAGACTAATCGCTCTTTTAGACGTTGACCTCAAGTACTTTTCCTGCTGTGTGCTAAAACATCTAGAAGCCTGGATTACAGAGAACAATATTCTACCCTTTAATCAAACCGGGTTCACCAAGCACCAAGGAACATTAACAAATCTTATGGGGCTAGGCTTCATCATAAACAGAGCAAAAGCAAAGGGGACTCCAACTTATTTATGTTTTGTTGACTTTAAAGCTGCTTTTGACTGTGTCTCCCGCGGCAAAATGTGGGCCAAATTACTACAGTGGGGGCTGCCACACTCTATTTTAAATGCCATCAAAATTATATTCTCTGATACTTGGGTAAAGGTTAAATTGGGGGAAGGCTCTCACCTATCCAGGGCAGTCAAAACAACAGTGGGGGTGAAGCAAGGCTGTGTATTGGCTCCAACACTCTTCAACCTGTACATAGCAGATCTCCCCGCCAAGTTAAATGGTCACTCATCCCACTCTCCATCACTGGGCGGTCAACAAGTATCCAACCTACTATATGCAGATGACCTACTACTGATCAGTAATACCAGAATAGGCATGCAGAAATTGTTAAAGGCATTAGAAGAATACTCAGGTTCTAATGATTTAGAAATTAATCATAAAAAATCTAAAATGATTACCTTAAACCGCAGCGCAGGCCAACCACCCAAGGTAAATGGCATATGAATGGGAAAACCCTAGAGGAAGTAACATCATACAGATACCTAGGATTGGTGGTGGATGCTAGAGGTAATTACATGCCACAAAAAGAGGCTATAAAAAACAAGACGCAGGCCCTTACTTACGCCTTTTGCAAGCTAGCAAATTCAATCTGTGGTCATGCTCTGAACCCATTAACAGCAGTAATGAGAGCGAAACTACTTCCAACTATCACCTATGGGACCGAAATAATGAGGGGGATGGAAGTAGGTCTTCTGGATAAGCTTCTGATAAAAACATATAAGCGCGTTTTTCGGCTGCCCGGACGTGCATCGCCAGCCCAGGTCAGACTGGAATTTATGCTGGTCAAACAGTCGTTAGCCCGACCGGCAGCATACATTAAATGCTGCTACAAACCGAGCCGCGCTTCAAAAGGGTCTTTAGCCAATCTAGTCTGGCAGGAAATTATCCTAGAAAGAGGGAACCCCAACTACATAAGGTATCTAGAAAAAAGTAAGAATCTTTTGAGCTTAGATGAGGTATGGAACCGGTCTCTACCCATCTCCGCTTTCAATGAAGCAGTGACTAAAGCAAGTAAATTACAGAGCTTGTTAGAAGATAAGATCTCATTGGCCAAAAGGGAGCATAGTTGGTTGATCCTTAACTCCTACAAAACATTTAAAGAATCACCACTGATGGCTGGCTCCTACTCACGGAAAATAAAGCAATCCTTTCTCAGACTTAGGCTGGGTGAAGTCCCTACTTTAGACCTTTAGACCTCATGCCAAAATGGAAGAAGGAGCGGCAAGTAGGCTCCCGGGAGTGCCGTCTCTGTCATCTAGCAGATGAAAACTTGATGCATGTGGTCTGCATTTGCCCAGCCCTGGCGGCCGAAAGGAGACTCCTACTAAAAAAAGAATTTAACGGTTTAACAATTAGATCATGCAGACAAGCATTAATTGCAGCCTTTAACCCTCGAAATACAATATTGAACATTAGGCTGGTTCAATTTTTGGAAATTTTCACTCTAAAAACCACAGCCTCTCGAAATAACCAACTCAGAGGGAGGGCGGAAACGATAGCGAAATCCTTATAACCCACTTTGAACATCTTAAAGAAGGGAAGGCTCCTAGGTAGTCCATTTGGTTGTTTAGCTTGTGTCATAATAAAGTCTGGTACCAACAACCAGACTTAAGTAGGGGTAAATAAAATCGATAGAAGGCCTCTTCCCACTTTGTCCCATTTTTACCAATACCTCATTGGGCTGTCACTGTTTTCTTTATATTTCTTTGTGGAAGGAAACTTTATATACCATTTCATTTTAAACAGAAGATTTTATTTTGCGTTGTATTTTTCTTACCTTCAATAAGTTTGTTCTGTTGCCCTATTATTAATGCCTTATAGCACTAGTATGTTTTTTTCTTAAAATTTTTATGTGGAAGGAAATTTTACTTACCATTTCACCCTAAGCCAAAGAACTGTAATTGTCTTTTTGCACTAAAATTGTTCTGTTAAATGTTTACGTGGAAGGAAATGTTTATGGTTTTAATTAACTAATAAACTTGTTTTTACTACTACACTCCATGCATTCATGCCACATGCATTGTGCCCACAGTGTACTAACCTGTTGGTCCGGAGGCCCATACAGCAGTCCTTACTGGGGAAGGACCCATCCACCAGTTACTCAAACCCCGCCGAAGTGAAGGCAGGGGCCCTTTCCTAAGTAACACGGGCCATGATAGGTTCCAGACACAGGTCACAGCAGCACATCCAGTGTAGGTCCTCTCCTATGGAACATCAGGTAACAAGTGAGGAATATGATAGAAATTGGCAGTCACGTTCACAGCGGTGCATACCGTCACCGCCGGCGTACATCACCATTGGCCACTGTACCCCATAGGGCTCAATTATAACCAATGAGGAGTTGCACGGCGGCTCCCGACCTCCTCCCGCAACGGCACACAACGTCAGCGGAATTACCTCACTTCCACCTGTCCCTCCACACAGGACAGGCGGATGCCATTTTAGGGGGGAGGGGGACAGGCCCTGGATAATTACTGCATCACTGTTTAATTTTGGACATACAGGACAATTCTCACTGACCCATTACAATTTGACAGCATGCATCGTGCTGTTGTAGCCCCATTGTTCAGTTTGTGACCTGCTCCTCATTCTTTTTTCCCTTAGATTGCTACAGCTGCGGAGGAATAGGAGAAGGAGACACACCCCCGTGTACAGACACCTGGTGGACTTGGCAACAATGGAGGACAGGAGCATCATCCTCACCTATAGACTTGACAGGGCCACAATCACAGAGCTGTGTGCCCAATTGGAGCCTGACCTAATATCTGCTATCCGTCACCCCACTGGGATCCCCCTCTTGTGCAAGTTCTATCAGTGCTCCATTTCCTGGCAACTGGTACTTTCCAAGTGACAGTGGGCTTGGCAGCAGGAATGTCACAGCCAATGTTCTCTATAGTGCTGACCAGAGTGTTGCCTGCCCTGATTAAACACATGTGCAGCTACATTGTATTTTCCCAGGTGGAACATTTGGCCAAAGTGAAGGCTGAATTCTATGCAACTGGACATATCCGCAACATAATTGGTGCGACTGATGGAAAACATATTGCATTTGTCACCCTCCTGTCAAAATGAACAGGTGCACAGAAATCGCAAGAGTTTTAACTCAATGAATGTACAGATGGTGTGCTTGGCGGACCATTACATCTCCCACGTGAAAGCTAAGTATCCTGGGTCGGTGCATGATGCCTTTGTCCTGAGGAATAGCAGCATCCCAAATGTGATGGCCCAACTACAGAGGCACAGGGCGTGGCTAATAGGTGAGCCCTGGTTCCCACCCAGTAGATGTTGGGGTATGGGTATGGTGTGGGCCATATGGGATAGTGTGTGGCTAAATGTTGTTCCTCAATATCTGCAAGTGACTCTGGTTACCCCAACCTATCATGGCTACTGACCCCTGTGAGGAATGCCAGGACAAGGGCAGAAGAACGTTATAAGGAGGTACGTGGGCAAACCAGAAGGATAATAGAGAGAACATTTGGCCTCCTGAAGGCTAGGTTTCGGTACCTCCATCTGACAGGTGGATCCCTGTGCTACTCACCCAAGAAGGTCTGCCAAATAATAGCGGCATGCTGTATGTTGCACAACCTTGCCTTAAGATGCCATGTACCTTTTCTGCAGGAGGACGAGGCTGGAGATGCCGGTGTGGCAGCAGTGGACCCTGTGGACAGTGAGGATGAGGGAGGCAGAGGATGAGGATGAGGACAACAGAACAGCAGTGATCAGACACTATTTCCAGTGACACACAGGTAAGACAGTGTTACTGCACATTTCATTGTCATTAGTTTTAAATTATTTGGCACTGGCTTGTTGTTATTTCCCACTTCTATGTCCACTTACTGTACCCTTTGGCAATTCATGTAACAGATTTTGGTGTCTCACAATAGCTCCTGGTGTGATCACTGCAGCCAACTACAGGTCTTTCAAATGTGCTAATTTAGTGTACAGTTGAAATGCAATATTTGTACATGATTAAACCTATACATACTTAAAAAATGTGACATACTGCATACTCCTATTTTTTCAAGGGTGTTTATATAAGTGCTAAGAAAAAGAGGGGCAAGTGCAAAGGGATGGGGAGATGATGGAGCAAATTCCAGCGCATAGTTCCAATCTGTAGCACAGGTGCATTGTTCATGGGGACATAGGAAGAGAAGCAATGGCAGTTCAAGGTGGACAGGGTGACAGAGTGGGACACAAGTGTGACAATCAGGAGAGTCTCATTTCCTGGCGGGGCTCTCCGCAATAGTCTCTGGCTTCTGCCTGGATCACAGGAAACGTTTGTGTGGTGGTTCTCCTTCTGCAGGGGGAGGGGTGCTGGTGGCCTGCTGGGCCTCCTGTCCACTCGCGGCAGCAGAGGTGGACGGCAGTTCATATGTCTGGCTAGTGGCAGGGTCCCGCTGTTGAGAGACTGCCTCCCTCATTCCATTGGCCATGTCTGCCAGCACCCCTGCAATGGAGATCAGAGTGGTGTTGATGGCCTGCAAGTCCTCCCTGACCCCTTGGTACTGTCCTTCCTGCAGCCGCCTGTTCACCGGCACTTTGTCCAGGATCTGGCCCATTGTGTCCTGGGAATGTTGGTATGCTCCCATGATCTCTGCAAGTGCCTCCTGGATTGATGGTTCCCTGGGCCTGTCCTCCCACTGGCGCACAGCACTCCTCCCAGTTTCCTTGTTGTCCTGTTCCTTTGTGCCCTGAACCGTGTGCCCACAGCCCCTGACCCCAGGTCCCTGAAAGTCATGGTTCGAGGTGTGCCCTGGGGTCCCTGTAGCTGTGGACACACTGCTGATTGACGTGTCCTGGGGACAGAGGTGTGGGTACGCTGGGTGAGTGCTGTGGTGGTGTTTCCAGATGGGGGAGGCTCTGTGGTTGTCTGTGACTGGTCTTGGGTAACTGACTGTCCGGAGGTCCCTGATGGGCCAGGTTGGTCATCCAGATCCATGCGACCAAAGTTGCTGTCATCACTGTGGGCCTCTTTAGTTGGGGGGACTGGATATTGCTGGCACCTCCTCACCGGTGACATTGGCTGGGATACCTGTGGGAATGTAAATTATGTGTTATTGTTTCTGTGTCTGACATATTGTGAATCAGTGGCTTGCCCTATTTGGTTGGATTTGCCCTGGCAGCTTTCACTTGTGTACGTTGGTATGTGGTGGGGTAGCTGATTCTCTCTAGTGTGCATGCTTTAGTGAAAGGTGTCCATGCAGGTCTTTGAGTGGTGTCCATGCATTGGTATGGCATGCAGGGCTTGGCATTGGGATGAGTGAGATGTGATGGTGGGGTGTGTAGCAAGTGGTGGAGTGATGGGAGTGAGGGTGGGGGTATGTAATGGCATGCAGGTAGAGGGGTGATAGCAGTAGAGAGTTGACTTACCAGAGTCCTGTCCTCCTCCGACTCCGGCCAGGCCCTCAGGATGCAGTATTGCCAAAACATGCTCCTCCCATGTTGTTAGTTGTGGGGGAGGAGGTGGAGGTTCACCGCCAGTCCTCTTTATGGCGAGCTGGTGTCTTGCTGCAATGGAACCTACCTTTCCCTGTAGGTCTTTCCACCTCTTCCTAATGTCATCCCTGGTTCTTGGGTGCTGTCCCACGGCATTGACCCAATCCATGATTCTCCGCCATAGCTCCATCTTCCTAGCTATTGATATCTGCTGCACCTGTGCTCCAAATAGCTGTGGCTCTAAGCTGATGATTTCCTCCACCATGACCCTTAGCTACTCCTCTGAGAATCTGGGGTGTCTTTCTGGGGCCTTGGGTGTTGTGTGAGGTGTGTAGGTGAGGGTGTGTAGGGTAATGTGTTGGGGTGTGTGATGTGGGGTACGTGAGTGGTGTATAGGTGTGAGTGGTGTGTGGCTCTGGTTGTGTCAGTAATCTTGGTGTCTCTCTGGTGGCAATTGTTTATTGTTGTAAAGGGTTGTGGGTAATGTGGGTGGGTGTTTTATAGTGGTGTGGTACGTGTATGGGTGTCAGGTGTGTGTTGTTTGAATTGTCCAATGTGGTGGTGTTTTGTTTGTGTGTGTATTTTAAGCGTGGCGCTATGTACCGCCAATGGTTTACTACCATTGAATGTCCGCCGTGGTGATTCGTTGGTCATAATGGGGTGGGCGTTGTTCTGTTGGCGTAACAGTGTGGGTTTTGATACCGCCACTTTATCACTGACCTTTGGTGTGGCGTATTTGTGTCTGTGGCTGAATAGTGACGGATTGGTGTGTGTGTGTCATAATGGTGAACGGATATCCGCCACGGCGGCAGTATGTTGGCGGCCGTCAGAGTGGTGGTAAATCATAACGAGGGTCTATATCTCACTTTGAAATAGTATATACGGAGCCAGCTTCCTACATTGCTGGATCAGTGGTGGGGTCTACGACTTTGCATTTGCTGGACTACTCAGCCAATAGCTGATCACATGACTAAATTCCAAAATTGCCTTTAGAAAACTGATTTTTGAATGTGACTATTTTTCAAAAGTCCTGCTGGGGCCTTGGTTAGGTCACCTTAGCACTTCTTTTTAGATTTAAAAGTCATTGTAAGCTAGGGATTAGTAATTAGAAGTAGTTTTAGTTCCTAAAAGTAATCCCCAACTTTAGAAACAAAATGAATAGTTCAGAGGACATGGTGATGGGACTCAACCTCACCCCTTACCTCCATCTTGGGATGGGAGAGTTAAGGAGTCTCTGCCACCTCAGAAAAATCCAAACAGGTTCCAACCCTACCAAGATCAAACTCCAGGAGCTCTTGGCAGACTATGCAAGGGACCACCCTACTGAGGAGGAAGACCTCCCCTCAGATGGGGAAGAGGTTAGGGGTCAGGAGGTAGAACTCCCCCCTCTTAACCTAACTAGGGAGACCAGGGTTCTAAGAACCCTTTCTCCAAAGATAGTACTCACATGATCTGGATCTTCCACAGGGGAATCCAGCTCCTATGATCACATTGAGGGCAGCCTCAATGATGAGGACATCCTTTTGGCAAGGAGGCCAAAAGATTAGCTTTGGAGAAACAGCTCCTGGCTACAGAAAGGGAGAGAAAGGAAATGGGTTTAGAACCCATAAATGGTGGCAGCAACAAAATAACAAGGGACACAGAGTATTCTGACACCCCGAAAATCCCTAAAGGGTTTGTCCCCAAATCTGAGAAGGGTGATGACATCACCAAGTGGTTCATAGCCGTTGAGAGGGCCTGTGGATCCAGAAGATTTAAAAAAGTGTCATTGGGGAGCTCTCCTGTGGGAACTGTTTACTGGTAAGTGTAGGGATAGGCTCCTCACACTCACTGGTGCAGATGCTAAATCCTATGACCTCACAAAGGCTACCCTGATTGAGGGCTTTGGATTCACCAATGAGGAGTATAGAATTAGGTTCGGGGAGGGGAGGTCACAAAACCTCAAGCCAGTCCTGGGTTGATTTTGTAGACTTCTCAGTGAAAACAGTGGATGGTCGGGTAACTGGAAATGAAGTGCATGACGATGATGGGCTTTATAATTTGATTACGAAAGAACACATTTTAAGTAACTGCTTCAATGAAAAGTTGCATTGATATCTGGTAGAACTAGGTCCAATTTCTCCCCAAGAATTGGGAAAGAAGGCAGACCATTGGGTCAAGACTAGTGTAACCAAGACTTTCACTGGGGGTGACCAAAAGAAAGAGGTTACAAAGCCTCCCCATGAGAAAGTGGGTGACGCTCCTAGAAGTAAAGAAAAGAGTCCTCTGTAGGCCCCCAAAAACCTGTCCAGGTGGGTGGGCCCCAAGACACATCCCAAAATAAAAATGGGTGGCAGGGATGCCACTAAGGCATGGTGCCACAACTGTAGACAGACAGGGCACCACACCAAGGACACGTCTTGTCCCAAAAACAAACCCCCTAGCAAAATCCCAGGGGTGACCAGTGTAGCCATTGGGGATGACTCCTAAGATGAGGAGGTCCTGATAGCCTTCAACTGAAAAATGGACCCAACAGGTGAGTTGGAGATTCCAGAGGGAAATAGACACTTCTACCACCTACTGGTGAATAGAATCCCAGCCACTGCCCTGAGAGACACTTGTGCCAGTCACACTATTGTGCATGACAGGCTGGTGCTCTCAAACCAGTACATCCCAGGTGAGACTGCCAGAGTAAGGGTTAGCCCAGACAAGGTCACTCATAGGCCTGAGGCTTTAGTACCCCTAGAAGTGTATGGGACTTTTAGCTGGAGAAGGGTGGTAGTCGGTACAGACCTCCCACTTGATTGCCGCCTTGGAAATGACTACCCAGAGGTTAGTTAGAGCTGGAAAGAGAAACTAGTCCAGTACCAGCCCTCTCCCAAGGTTCTGGAGGTACTGCCCCTAAAGGTAGGCCACAGAAGAGAAAAAAGGGAAAACAGTGCAGGAAAGGTGGAAAACCTTTAGCCAAGGTTCCAGTAGGCCCAGGAGATTCCGCTTCAGTAGGGGAAAACTCCAAAAGGGGCACTGGTAAATTCCAACCTGACCCACAAGAAGTCTTGACTAGTCAGGTAACTGTTAAGCATGAGTGGGTGGCTCCTCAGCTAACAGATGAAAGAGTGGAAGAAGGGTTTTTAATAGAAGAGGTAGCAACTCCCCACTCTACCACAGCAGACAGGCACCCTGGACCCAAAGAAGCCTGTAACTTAGCCACTTTCCTTGTTGGTGAAGAGCTAAAGGTGTGGTTCAGGGCACTGACAGCTGTCAGTGGCCTCTGGTGGGTGTTAGCCTTTATGGCTGCACTGTACTTGGCATGGTGGTCTGTCTGCATGCCAAACAGCAAGTTAAGCCCCTGACCCTGTTGGTCATGGTGGGGTTACTCCAGTTCTGGGTAACCTCTTTGGTTAAGGTAGGGGTGATCCTGGCTAAGCTAAGATTAGCAGAGGGGAATACCTCTAACCCCATAATAAAAAGAATGGGTGAAGACACTAGAAACACAGACAAGAGGCAATTCAGATTGGGTCCTATCACTGTTGACGTAGGTCCATTCCCCAGAGGGAAGGACCTAGACAGGAGGATGTAAGGCAGAGTAGGCTCTGCAACAAAACAGCCTGTTACCCTGCTCTTCCTCTCCTGACAGACTAGGAAGACTCTCCCAGGTATGGCTGAGTCTCCTGGCCTGCGGGCTGGGGGTGGCTTGTGTGGGAAAATGGCCCTTGTTTCAGTTACCCACCCACTTTTTGGGTGATATTGATGCTGACTTGACTGATAGTGTGCTGGGACCCTGCTAACCAGGCCCCAGCACCAGTGTTCTTTCACTAAAAATGTACCATTGTTTCCACAATTGGCACACCCCTGGCACACAGATAAGTCCCTTGTAAAAGGTACCAGTGGTACCAAGGACTCTATGAGCAGAGAAGGTCCCTAAGGGATGCAGCATGTGTTGTTCTACCATAAGGGACCATTCACCTAACACAGACACACTGCCATTGCAGATTGTGTGTGTTGGTGGGGAGAAAAAGTTGACATGGCATCCCCCTCAGGGTGCCATGCACACAAAACACTTCCTGTGGCATAGGTAAGTCACCCCTCTAGCAGGCCTTAAAGCAGAAAGCACTATAACACGGGTAAGGGCATAGCTGCATTAGCAATATGCCCCTACACTGCCTAAGTCCATTCTTAGATATTGTAAGTACAATGTGGCCATATTAAGTATATGGTCTGGGAGTTTGTCAAAATGAACTTCACAGTTCCATAATGGCTACTGACGCCCACTGCCCGAGTCCAGGTGGCCCAACCTACCTGAGAGGACCCCCAGGCGACGGCAACTAAGTGCCCACCCTGTGTTGACCTCTCCAACCCTCCATGACGACGCCTGCAGAGGGAATTCCGAGGACCCCCCCTTACCGCGACTGCCCTGGACGAAGATAATCAATGCCAAAGGACCCAATGCACACGCAGCCCCCAGGCCTTGGAGAAATCAACACCTGGTCCCTTCATAGAGTTTCATCGGAAACCCGACGCCCATTTTGCACCCTGCACCCGGCTGCCCCAGTGCCGCTGAGGGTGTGGGATTGATGCCTACTTGGGGCACCTCCAGTGCTCCTCTAATACCCCCTGGTCTGCCCTCCGAGCCATGGGTACTTCCCTGCTGGCAGAACGAATTCCGAGGTGCCCCCAGTAAAATTGCTCACCTTTGACCCCTGCACCCGGCCAGCCCCGTGTTGCTTGAGGTGGTTGTTTGGGGGTGACTTGAACCCCCAACGGTGGACTACCTATAACCTGGAGATTGGAACTGTAAGTCGTGTACTTACTTCTAAAACTGTACTTTACTTTCTTCCCTCAGAAACTGTTCTGAAAATGCAGTGTCCACTTTTGAAATAGATATTCTCTGTTTACTTAAAAACTGTTTTCTTTGCTAAAGTGAAACTAAGTTTAATTGATATCTGTGTTGAGTACTTACCTGCAAGAGTAAATAATTCTGAACGGAATCTGATGGTTCTAGTAATAAAGTAACAAAAGACAATTTTCTATTTAAAATCCTATTGGTCTGGAGTTAAGTCATTGAGTGTGTGTCTCTTGTATTGCTTGTTTGTGTACAACAAATGCTTAACACTACCCTCTGAAAGCCTAACTGCTCGACCACACTACCACAAATAGAGAATTAGTATTATCTATTATTGCCTCTGTCAAGCCCCTGGGAAAGCCTGGACTCTATGCACACTATATCTCACTTTAATACAGTATATACAGAGCCAGCTTCCTACAAGCGTCACTGGAGCAATGAGGACAGGCTTCGCAGCTGCCCGGGTACATACAGGCTATCCCTTTGGGGGTGAGAGAAGTGTGATGTAAATAAATGAACTAGTTATACTTAAGATTAGCATATGGATTACGTCCAATTCCTGTCCATGAGCGTTGCATCTAGTGCAGTCTTCCTGTAACTCCTTAGCCTATGGAGCGGTGTACCACTGCCTGTACATAAAGTGTTATACAGGCAAGTAATGGCTTGTCTGCACTCCCATCTGTAAGTAATTTCTGCAAGAAATGTCTGGTCTCTGGTTCGTCTTGTGTCCTATGTCAGACCTGGTACGGATGACGTGCGAGGGTAGCATAAATTAGGAGAGAGCCTGGTGGAATACCATAGTTGTCCATCAGGCCTTCAAAGGTGTAGAGAATCTTGTAGTTGAAAAGGTCTCCTCATATGGTAAGGCCTGCCTCCATCCACTGCATCACATCTTGTCTCAGTCGGAGTGTGGTGCAACCCAGCCTCGCCCACAGGGGTAGGTCTGGTGCATAAGGGAAATATGTGCAGCACTTGGTATTGTGGTGCCCCAGCAGGCCTTGGCCACTTGCATAAGGATGTTCACATCTCGTTTATGAACCACCACCTCGGAGCCCAGTAACCACCTCAGTACCTCTGGTGGAGATGGTCCTCTGAAGTTGGGATGCTGCATAATATTACTAATAGTTCAGGGCCCTTAAGCCACCCTTGGCCAGTGGGGCGAACATTTTGGAGTATGTCACCCGTCGCCTCCCATTGCCCCATATCAGCGCAATCAAAAGCAAGCGTATCCCTATTAAAAAACCCTAGTTCAATGAGAGGAATGGGAGGAAAAGAAATATAGCAGTCAGGGAGTACCAGCATTTCGGAGGTGGTTATGCGCCCCCTAGGGGACAGTGAGAGAACCATCCAAGAAAGGCATGGACCTTCTTAATGCGGTCAGTGCCGTACCTATATTGCCGTCCACCAGGTCTTTGTCAGTATGATATACCCTGATCCCCAGGTGTTAGAAATGGGGTCTCTGGTTGACAGTCAGGTTACCCCCTGTTCAAGCAAGGACCCTCACTCTAGTTAGGATAAAAGAGAATCACCCTCAGCTAACCCCTGCTTACCCCCTTGGTAGCTTGGCAGAGCAGTAGGCTTAACCTCAGAGTGCTAGGTGTAAAGTATTTGTACCAACACACACAGTAACTTAATGAAAACACTACAAAATGACACAACACCAGTTTAGAAAAATAGGAAATATTTATCTAGACAAAACAAGACCAAAACGACAAAAATCCAACATACACAAGTCAAGTTATGATTTTTTAAAGGTTTAAAATAAAAAGAGTCTTTAGGTAGTTGTAACACCACACTAGCGCTGCTAGCGTGAAAATGTACCTGGTTTGCGTCAAAAATAACCCCGCACGGGCGGTGTGCGTCGAAAGTAACCCTGCACGGCTGTGTGCGTCGAAAACAACTCGGCACGGCGGTGCGCGTTGAAAAAGCCAGCCACACGACGATCCGAAAGTCCCGCGGCGCAGGGTGTGATCCCTCAGCCTCCGTCAGCGATGCTGCGCGTCGTTTCTCCTGCTCCGGGCGTCGGTTTTTCGGTCGCGTTTTCCTGCGGCGTCGTTTCTCAGCTGCGGAACCGGCGTCGCGTCGTTTTCTCAGCCGCGATCGGATTCGCGTCGATCTTTTCTCCGCACGGTGCTCGGTGCGTGTATTTTTGTCCTTAGGCTGCCAGCCTCTCCTTTCAGGGTCCCAGGAACTGGAAGGGCACCACAGAGCAGAGTAGGGGTCTCTCCAGAGACTCCAGGTGCTGGCAGGAAGAAGTCTTTGCTATCCCTGAGACTTCAACAACAGGAGGCAAGCTCTACATCAAGCCCTTGGAGATTTCTTCTTCAAGATGGAAGGCACACAAAGTCCAGTCTTTGCCCTCTTACTCTGGCAGAAGCAGCACTGCAGGAAAGCTCCACAAAGCACAGTCACAGGCAGGGCAGCACTTGTTCCTCAGCGATCAGCTCTTCTCCAGGCAGAGGTTCCTCTTGATTCCAGAAGTGTTTCTAAAGTTTGTAAGTTTGGGTGCCCTTCTTATACCCATTTTAGTCTTTGAAGTCACCTTTCTTCAAAGGGGACTCACACCTTCTTGTGAAATCCTGCCTTGCCCAGGCAAGGCCTCAGACACACACCAGGGGGCTGGAGACAGCATTGTCAGAGGCAGGCACAGTCCTTTCAGATGAGAGTGACCACTCCACCCCTCCCTCCTAGCAGAGATGGCTAATCAGGAAATGCAGATCACACCCCAGCTCCCTTTGTGTCACTGTCTGGTGTGAGGTGAAAAACAACCCAACTGTCAAACTGACCCAGACAGGGAATCCACAAACCAGGCAGAGTCACAGAATGGTTTAAGCAAGAAAATGCTCACTTTCTAAAAGTGGCATTTCCAAACGCACAATCTTAAAATCAACTTTACTAAAAGATGTATTTTTAAATTGTGAGTTCAGGGATCCCAAACTCCACATGTCCATCTACTCTCTAGGGGAATCTACACTTTAATCATATTTAAAGGTAGCCCCCATATTATCCTATGAGAGAGAGACAGACCTTGCAACAGTGAAAACGAAATTGGCAGTATTTCACTGTCAGGACATATAAACCACATTACTATATGTCCTACCTTATCCATACACTGCACCCTGCCCTTGGGGCTACCTAGGGCCTACCTTAGGGGTGCCTTACATGTAAGGAAAGGGAAGGTTTAGGCCTGGCAAGTGGGTACACTTGCCAAGTCGAATTTACAGTGTAAAAATACACATACAGACACTGCAGGGGCAGGTCTGAGACATGATTACAGAGCTACTTATGTGGGTGGCACAACCAGTGCTGCAGGCCCACTAGTAGCATTTGATTTACAGGCCCTGGCACCTCTAGTGCACATTACTAGGGACTTACTAGTAATTCAAATATGCCAATCATGGATGAACCACTTACATACAATTTAAACAGGAGCACTTGCACTTTAGCACTGGTTAGCAGTGGTAAAGTGCCCAGAGTAACAAAAACAGCAAAATCAGAGTCCAGCACACATCAACAACCTGGGGAACAGAGGCAAAAAGTTAAGGGAGACCACGCCAAGGATGAAAAGTCTAACACGTGTCCCCCCCAGCTAAAAGTGGGGAGCAACTACCCAACCTCATGGGAGTTCTCATCACTAAGGCGGAAGAACCTGGACAGACCATCAGCATTGGCGTGCTCTGTACCGGGTCGATGTTCCACCGTAAAGTCCATCCCCTGTAGGGAAATGGACCACCTCAACAGTTTTGGGTTCTCACCCCTCATCTGCATTAACCATCTGAGGGGTCTGTGGTCGGTCTGAACTCGGAAGTGAGTCCCAAACAAGTAGGGTCTTAGCTTCTTCAGTGCCCAGACCACAGCAAACGCTTCACGTTCTATGGCACTCCACCTACGTTCCCTGGGTAGTAACCTCCTGCTAATGAAGGCTACGGGTTGATCTAGGCCCTGTTCATTCAGCTGTGAGAGTACTGCTCCAATACCATGCTCTGAGGCGTCTGTCTGTACAACAAACTCCGTGGAGTAGTCAGGTGCCTTCAGCACAGGTGCTGTGCACATGGCAGCCTTCAGGGCATCGAAAGCGTTCTGGCAAGCCTCTGTCCAGATCACTTTCTTGGGTTGCTTCTTAGAAGTCAACTCAGTTAAGGGGGTAACAATGGTACCATATCCCTTAACGAACCTCCGATAGTATCCTGTGAGACCTAAAAAGGCTCTCACTTCAGTCTGGGTCTTGGGAGGCTCCCAAGCCAGAATCGTGTCAATCTTAGGCTGTAGGGGTGCCACCTGGCCACTCCCCACCTGGTGTCCTAAGTACACAACAGAACCCTGCCCTATTTGGCACTTGCTCGCCTTAATAGTGAGGCCTGCCTTCTGCAGGGCCTCTAACACTCTCCAGAGGTGTTGCAGGTGTTCCTCCCATGTGGAACTAAACACAGCAATGTCATCCAGGTAGGCGGCACTGAACTCATCCAGTCCTGCCAACACCTGGTTGACCAACCTCTGAAAGGTGGCAGGGGCATTCTTCATCCCAAAGGGCATCACATTGAAGTGGAAGTGCCCATCGGGGGTAGAGAATGCTGACCTCTCCTTTGCCCCTTCAGTTAAGGCAATCTGCCAGTACCCAGATGTTAAATCAAACGTACTGAGGTACTTGGCAGCTCCTAACCGATCAATGAGCTCATCAGCTCGGGGGATGGGGTGTGCGTCAGTCTTGCTGACCGCATTGAGACCCCGGTAGTCCACACAGAACCTAAGTTCTGGAGTGGCACCAGGAGCAGTAGCCTTTGGGACCAAGACCACTGGGCTGGCCCAAGGACTGCTGGAGTGCTCAATAACCCTTAGGGCTAACATTTTGGAGACTTCCTCCTTAATGCAAGCCCTCACCCTGTCAGTCACCCTGTAAACCTTATGTTTAACAGGTGTACTGTCCCCAGTGTCCACATCATGTGTGCACAGGTGTGTGACTCCTGGGATCAGGGAAAACAGTGAGGCGAACTGTCCCAGCACGTGGCGACAGTCCCTCTGCTGTTCCTCAGTCAGGGAGGGGGAGAGGATCACTCCCTCCACAGACCCATCTTTCTCTCCTGCAGACAGGAGGTCAGGAAGAGGCTCACTCTCTTCCTCCACCCCGTCATCTGTCGCTAGGAGCATGGATAGCTCAGTTCGCTCAAAGTGTGGTTTGAGGCGGTTGACATGTAGGACCCTCAAGGGGTTCCTGGGGGATTGCAAGTCTACCAGATAGGTGACCTCGCTCTTTCTTTCCACCACCTCAAAAGGCCCAGTCCACTTATCTTGGAGAGCCCTAGGCTCCACTGGTGCCATGACCCACACTTTTTGTCCAGGCTGAAACTCAACCAGAGTGGCATTCTGGTCGTACCACCGTTTCATATCCTCCTGGCTTGCTTCCAGGTTCTCCTGAGCGAGACTCCTGAAGCGGGCAGTCTGGTTTCTTAGCGCCAGCATGTAGCTAAATACATCCTGGGGTGGTTTACTAGGAGCTTTCTCCAAAGCCTCCTTCACCAGACTGAGCGGTCCCCTCACAGGGTGGCCATAGATGAGCTCAAAGGGGCTAAAGCCAAGTCCCTTTTGAGGCACCTCCCTGTAAGCGAACAGAAGGCATGGCAAGAGGACGTCCCACTTACGCCTCAAGGGCTCTGACAGGCCCTGAATCATGCCTTTCAAGGTGCGGTTGAATCTCTCAACCAGACCATTACTTTGGGGGTGGTAAGGGGTGGTGAACTTGTAGGTTACCCCACACACCTTCCACAGAGACTTCATATAAGTGGATATGAAGTTTGTACCCCTATCAGATACTACCTCCTTGGGGAACCCCATGCGGGTAAAAACCCCCATCAAGGCACGTCCCACCACGGGGGCGGTGACCGTCCTTAGAGGAATAGCTTCTGGGTACCGTGTGGCATGGTCCACCAAGACCAGGATAAACCTGTTGCCCATGGCTGTCTTGGGATCCAGAGGCCCCACAATGTCAATTCCTACCCTTTCAAAGGGAGTACTGACTACCGGTAAAGGTTGGAGGGGAGCTTTGCATTTCCCCCCACTCTTGCCACTTGCCTGACAAGTCTGACAAGATCTACAATAAGCAGCTGACTGCTTGTTCATCAAGGGCCAGTAAAAGTGGGAGACAAGCCTCTTATAGGTCTTGTCCTGCCCTAGATGTCCTGCCAAAGGCACATCATGAGCCAAACCCAGTAGGAAGGTCCTGAAGCCCTGGGGTACCACCAGCATACGAGCTGACCCCGGCTCAGGAACCTTAGGCTCACTATACAGGAGGCCATCCTCCCAATAAATCAGGTGAGTACCTGGCGCTCCGCCAGCCGCCTGGGCTGCAGCCTGCTGCCGCAGTCCCTCAAGAGTAGGGCACTCCTTCTGCGCTGTGCAGAATACTTCCCTGGTGGGTCCCCCTTCCTGCTGCCACTGCGACAGCTCAGGGACCTCCCCCAGTTCAGCCACCTGTTCCCCTGTAGGTTCCGGGGCATCACCCTCAGGCTCTGCCTCCTCCCGGACCGTGGGAACTTCTGGGGCGGGTTTCCCGCGCCTCCTGCCTTTCCTCTTCTTGGCGGTCCCCTGGGCCACTGTTTCAGGCTCCAGGGGCTCTTGACTACCCTGATTGGCTGCCATAGACCGGGTGGATACGCATACCCACCCAGGCAGACCCAACATCTCCAAGTGAGACCTGTGTTCCACCTCCTTCCAAGGGGAATCTTCCAGGTCGTTGCCTAGCAAACAATCAACAGGCATGGTTGGACTCACAGCTACTTTCCAGGAACCTGAGACCCCCCCCATTCAAAGGGAACCTGCGCCACTCTGCAGAGGCGCTCAGAATTGTCTACTGCAACTACTTGGTGAAGTACCCGGGGATCAATCTGCTCTTCAGACACCAGGTGACTCCTCACTGTAGTCACACTGGCTCCTGTGTCTCTTAGAGCCTCCACCCTCTGTCCATTGATGGTCACCCATTGCCTGTACTTCTTAGTGTTATCAGGCACTAGGTTTCTCTGGACCATCTCACTGTCCCCTAGTGAGACAAGGGTCATTTCTGCTGGTTCCCACCCACCTGAAACCAACTCCTCCCCAAGCGCTACACTGGCCAAACCCTGGGACGGTGCACCAGTGGGTGCCGGTGTACTTTTGGGGCATTTGGGGTCCCCCCTCACATGACCCACCTGGTCACATGAATAGCACTTACGTAGGGGACCACCTGCCATTGGCTTCCCTTTGGAGAACCATGGCTTCTTTTCACTGGGGGGTTGGGAATCCTTACCCTGGGAATCAGTTTGGGGCCCTTTAGAGAACTCATCCTGTTTGCCCTTACCCCCCCCTTCTTCTGAGAGGGACCCTGCCCACCCTTGGCGTGGTCTCCCCCATACCTCTTTTGGACCCTGGTGCTCTCCCAGCGGTCCGCTTCCTGTGCAAGCTTCCTGGGGTCAGTCAGCTTGCTGTCAATGAGGTGCTGGCGCAGCTCTGGAAAACATAAACTGTACAAGTGCTCCCAAGCAATTAAATTGTAAAGCCCCTCATACGTGTTTACCTTACTGCCCTTCACCCAACCATCCAGTGACCTGCAACAAGAATCAACACATTCCAACCATGTTTGGGATTCCTTTCTCTTGTAGGATCTAAACTTCTCCTTGTACTGCTCAGGGGTGAGACCATACCTGGTAAGTAAGGCCTCCTTCATGGCAGGGTAGGTGAGACTCTGAGCATCCCCTAAGGCCGTCAGTGTGTCCCTCCCCTCTGCCTCAAAATGCTTCCACAGGGCTGCCCCCCAATGAGCTTCAGGGACCAGGTTCATGTGGAGAGCTGACTCATAACCCTTGAACCACAAGTAGATATCATCCTCCCTCTTATAATCCCTCACAAGGTCTTTTGGGATGTGTACCCTTCTCTCAGGCTGCACTGTAGAATTGCTGCCACCATCCCTACTGGACTGACTCCTCTGATCAATCTCTTTTAAACTGAGCTCATGAGCCATGTTTATCTTCCTTTCCTCAAGGGCCAGCTTTCTCTGTTCCACCTCTAGACTGAGCTTTTTCAGCTCCAACTGGTACTCCCTCTCTGCCTGTCGGTCCTGTAACTCTCCAGGTGTCAGACTCTTGGAGGACACACTGCTACCTGCCCTGGAGATTCTCCCCTGAGACATAGCAGGCCCACCCACTACATCAGTGTGAGTGACTTGCAACTCCTCTTCCCCCTCTGGCTCCTCATCTGTGTGCCCCTCAGCTGCTTTGGCTGTCACCCAGGCCCTCAGCGCCTTTTGCAGCTCATCCTTCTTGGATGAGCTCTTAATGGGACAGCCAACATTACTACAAAACTGCTTCAACTGAGCCACTTTGTAGCTCTCCAATTTCTCCAAGTCAAAAGCAGCTTCAGCTAGGGCATCTCCAGACTGAGACATGATGAGAGGTTAAAAAAAATATGCACAGTTCCAAAAACAGAAAAGCAAGTTCTCAAATGAAGTTCCAGAAAAGTCAATCACGGGATCAGCGAAAAAAGAAAAAAAAGAAACTGAATGCAGAGAAAAACAGTCCAAGTAGAAAAAAACAAAAATCACAAGACTAGTAGTATGTGGTCACGTAGTGGTCTGAGATCAAAACAGTAGTGTACACTTAATTACTGTATGTCAAGTACAAATACAAGTCCAAATCCCGACCGCTGGTCACCAATGTTAGAAATGGGGTCTCTGGTTGACAGTCAGGTTACCCCCTGTTCAAGCAAGGACCCTCACTCTAGTTAGGATAAAAGAGAATCACCCTCAGCTAACCCCTGCTTACCCCCTTGGTAGCTTGGCAGAGCAGTAGGCTTAACCTCAGAGTGCTAGGTGTAAAGTATTTGTACCAACACACACAGTAACTTAATGAAAACACTACAAAATGACACAACACCAGTTTAGAAAAATAGGAAATATTTATCTAGACAAAACAAGACCAAAACGACAAAAATCCAACATACACAAGTCAAGTTATGATTTTTTAAAGGTTTAAAATAAAAAGAGTCTTTAGGTAGTTGTAACACCACACTAGCGCTGCTAGCGTGAAAATGTACCTGGTTTGCGTCAAAAATAACCCCGCACGGGCGGTGTGCGTCGAAAGTAACCCTGCACGGCTGTGTGCGTCGAAAACAACTCGGCACGGCGGTGCGCGTTGAAAAAGCCAGCCACACGACGATCCGAAAGTCCCGCGGCGCAGGGTGTGATCCCTCAGCCTCCGTCAGCGATGCTGCGCGTCGTTTCTCCTGCTCCGGGCGTCGGTTTTTCGGTCGCGTTTTCCTGCGGCGTCGTTTCTCAGCTGCGGAACCGGCGTCGCGTCGTTTTCTCAGCCGCGATCGGATTCGCGTCGATCTTTTCTCCGCACGGTGCTCGGTGCGTGTATTTTTGTCCTTAGGCTGCCAGCCTCTCCTTTCAGGGTCCCAGGAACTGGAAGGGCACCACAGAGCAGAGTAGGGGTCTCTCCAGAGACTCCAGGTGCTGGCAGGAAGAAGTCTTTGCTATCCCTGAGACTTCAACAACAGGAGGCAAGCTCTACATCAAGCCCTTGGAGATTTCTTCTTCAAGATGGAAGGCACACAAAGTCCAGTCTTTGCCCTCTTACTCTGGCAGAAGCAGCACTGCAGGAAAGCTCCACAAAGCACAGTCACAGGCAGGGCAGCACTTGTTCCTCAGCGATCAGCTCTTCTCCAGGCAGAGGTTCCTCTTGATTCCAGAAGTGTTTCTAAAGTTTGTAAGTTTGGGTGCCCTTCTTATACCCATTTTAGTCTTTGAAGTCACCTTTCTTCAAAGGGGACTCACACCTTCTTGTGAAATCCTGCCTTGCCCAGGCAAGGCCTCAGACACACACCAGGGGGCTGGAGACAGCATTGTCAGAGGCAGGCACAGTCCTTTCAGATGAGAGTGACCACTCCACCCCTCCCTCCTAGCAGAGATGGCTAATCAGGAAATGCAGATCACACCCCAGCTCCCTTTGTGTCACTGTCTGGTGTGAGGTGAAAAACAACCCAACTGTCAAACTGACCCAGACAGGGAATCCACAAACCAGGCAGAGTCACAGAATGGTTTAAGCAAGAAAATGCTCACTTTCTAAAAGTGGCATTTCCAAACGCACAATCTTAAAATCAACTTTACTAAAAGATGTATTTTTAAATTGTGAGTTCAGGGATCCCAAACTCCACATGTCCATCTACTCTCTAGGGGAATCTACACTTTAATCATATTTAAAGGTAGCCCCCATATTATCCTATGAGAGAGAGACAGACCTTGCAACAGTGAAAACGAAATTGGCAGTATTTCACTGTCAGGACATATAAACCACATTACTATATGTCCTACCTTATCCATACACTGCACCCTGCCCTTGGGGCTACCTAGGGCCTACCTTAGGGGTGCCTTACATGTAAGGAAAGGGAAGGTTTAGGCCTGGCAAGTGGGTACACTTGCCAAGTCGAATTTACAGTGTAAAAATACACATACAGACACTGCAGGGGCAGGTCTGAGACATGATTACAGAGCTACTTATGTGGGTGGCACAACCAGTGCTGCAGGCCCACTAGTAGCATTTGATTTACAGGCCCTGGCACCTCTAGTGCACATTACTAGGGACTTACTAGTAATTCAAATATGCCAATCATGGATGAACCACTTACATACAATTTAAACAGGAGCACTTGCACTTTAGCACTGGTTAGCAGTGGTAAAGTGCCCAGAGTAACAAAAACAGCAAAATCAGAGTCCAGCACACATCAACAACCTGGGGAACAGAGGCAAAAAGTTAAGGGAGACCACGCCAAGGATGAAAAGTCTAACACCAGGTATTTAAAGATGTCATAGCTCCAGAGGAGGGGAGATGCGGGGGAGTCACTGTTGCTGCTCGTCCATAGTCAATGTTAGAGGAAGAGGTAGGATTTGTCTCAGTTCACCTTAAGGCTAGAGGCTTCACCAAAAAGGCTCAAGAGGTCTGTCAAGCCTGGAATGTTGGCTGCATTCTTGCGGAGGTATAACAGCGTCTGCCTATAATTAAATTATATGCCACCGGTCCTCAACCCAAACATCCAATCCGGAGCCCTACAACGGAGCACCCATGCCAGGAACTCCATGGGGAGAGTGAAGATGATCAGGAAGAGGGGGACAGCCTTGCCATGAGTCACGCTCAATGTGGAGTGGGTCAGATATGGTAGCACTTGTCCTCACTCTTGCCACTGGTGTATTGTAAAGCAGTGAAACCCAGGTCAGGATCCTCAGCCCCACACCAAGTCTGCAGAGGACCTTTTTTAGGTAAGCCCACTCCAGAGTGTTGAATACTTTCTATATATTGAGGGAAGCATCCCAGGGGTTAGTACCAGATTTCCTTGTCCAGTCCATTAACATGAAATGTGTTTCTACCGGCTATGCATTTTGATCTGGGTCTATTAAGTTTGGTGCTATAGGTATCAATATATTGGTCAGTATCCTCCTGAGGATGTTATAATCAGTATTTAAAGAGACAAAGGTGATAGGACCCCAGCAGCACGGGATCTCTGTCCAGTTTGGGAAGGATTGCTGGTACTGCTTACCTTAGAGATCGGGGAAGTATTCCCACTGAGAATGCAGACTCATAGACCTGGAGGAGGAGGATCGGGGTGAGCTGCGATGCAAAGGTGGCATACAATTCTACAGGCCAACCATCCATCAGGGTCTTACGGCGTGCTATTTGTTTGAGCGATTGAAAGATTTCGTCCCCAGAGTGTGGGGCTTCCAATTCTGGCCAGTGAGATGCCTGCAATCGTGGGAGATGCAGTGCATCCAGTAACGTCTGTATCGCAGAGGTGTTCACCGTTACCGGCACCGCATGCAGCATGCTGTTATAGGAGCAGAAAGTGAGGTTAATCCCATTTTGGAGTTGACAATAGTGCCAGTCATATCCTGAATAGCTGTGATTGGTGTCCTTGGGGAGTCTGAATGGACAAACCAGGCAAGGAGTATGCCCACATTGTCCTTCTACGCATGTTTCCTAGCCAAGCACTCCCTGTAGTCCAGGTTACTCAATGTAACTAAAGTAGTATTGTGGGTGAGCTTCACCTGCATTAATAGAGAAGAAGCTGTCTGGTCTGTGGGTAATAACTTGTGTGCTCTGATTTCTGCTCCCAAGCGTTGAAGCTCCTACCACTATACTAATTTGGTGCCATAGACCATTTTGAGGGCTAGACCTCTGAGGACCGCTCTGCCCGGGCATCCGAGGCAGTACCTTCGTCCTCTCCAAAATACAAATCCAGGTGTTCAGAGAAACACGAAACGCTGCGTAATGTAGAGCTTCTACAGGTAGGCACCAAGTTTGCATGCGTGACTAGCCTCGGCCCCAAGACAGTAAGAGCTGGAGCGGGTTGTGTTCAGGAGGTTTATCCAAAGTACTCACCCCGTGACACCCTGAAGAGTGCAGCAGTGCTACAACAGAAGAGATTGATTCTACTGTGGAGGTCATGTAAACTTAATTAGTATGAGTATTCCCTAGTTGTTGGGTGTGAGCAGCGCCAGGCATCCAACACCTGGGTGTGGGATGCCCATTGTCAAGGAAATGGACTGTGTGCCAGGGTCCAGCAAATAAAAACGATCTAACACTACATCCAGGACACAGTTGTAGTCTCCCCACAATAGCATGGAGCCAGAGTGTACGTCAGTAATTCTGAGATTAGTGAATTAAGAAAAAATGCTTGGTTGGAGCTAGGGACATTTAATGACATTAAGGAAATGGGAAACCACCCCTTGGCCACTACATATCATCCATCCAGATCAGCTTTAGTGTGCAACACTGAAAGAGGCGCCCCTGGAGCAACCCGAATCAAAATACCTCTGGGTATCTGGAGTAGATGGTTCTTATCATCATATCCCACCTCCTGCGCTCCCCCTCCAGAGCAGGAGAAAAGAGGTGGGTCTCCTGGAGGAAGGCTATGTGTACCCCGCATGTCCTCAGGTATTTGTAGATGTGATACTTCTTAACATACCTGGCCTGCCCCAGACATTTCAGGCCATAAGCTGGTACTGCATCCCAGAAAAATGATCACAGACCAGCATGTTTAATGCAATACGAGCTGGATCCTATAAACATGCCCCCACCCCCAATGACCTGAACCACCCCACCACACAAATATCCCCACCCCCACGTCCGTGCATTCCATATTGAAAACATAAAAATGCAATAAACAATGAAAAGCAACACCAACTTCCCAACACCCCTTCTCAGACCAATGTGCCACCAGGCTCCCAGCCTGCAGCACAGTCGTGCATAGAAACGTGGTCTCATAACAGCCAGAAGAGTTAGCAACAATTCAGCTGAGGGCGTAGGGTGATGCAACAGCAATATGTCGTAGTCAATCGTTCACATCCGCCGCTGGGAGATTCCCCACTGACCCAGATGGCTCGCATTTTCTCTGCAAGGCAACAGCAGTGGGGACTGGCAGTCTCTTGGTGGCGACTTTACCAAGTGGCACAAGACTATTCATTTTATTCAGGCTTGCATGAACTTCATGTTCAGCTTGACACCTTTTATGCCCCCAACTGTCCGTGGTGCAGTTCATGGAATAGAATAGTTGTGCTGAGCTATTTCAGATCATAACCCAGTGTTAGTCTCTCTAAATTGAGAGTGCGAGCGACCTTGCATTCCAGTTTGCACTGGCTGACCTGGTCTTCAAAAATAATATCGGAGAGGCCGTAAGTGCTTATTTTACTGACAGTGCAGGGGCTGCTACATCCCTTTTGATTACGTGGCATGCTTTTAAGACAGTGATCAGGGGTTGCTCTATTGCAGAATTGGTTGGGGTGCAGAGAACACTGGTAGATGAGGAAGAGGCCGAAGAAAAGGTGCTTCTGAATCTTGAACAACAAAGACTGGGTAACCCTACTCTTAAGTATCTTTTGCTTGAGGCAAAGGAATTACTGGAAGACCAAGTTGAGAGACTCAGCTGCTTTGATTACATGAAATATCTGACTCGTGCTCATACAGAGCATGAGAAAACCGGTTCCTTTTTAGCGTGGCTTATTAATCCAAATATAAGGGGGTCTTTGACCTTGGAGCTACACTCTGACACAGAAGAACGTTTATATAGCCAAGCTGCTATCAACGCTAGATTTCAAGAGTTCTTAGATTCCTCTATGCCCCAGCGCCCAGGCCACAACCACAGGAAATTGATGATTTTCTGTCCCTGGGTCGCCTGCAGATACTTTCTCAGGAAGATGCACATAATTTGGGGGAGATATTACTATACAAGAAGTTAAAGCTGCCATTAAAAACATGGCACCTAGGCGGTCATTACAACATTTTCGGTAAAAGCCGCTTTCCGCTGTGCAGAAGACTGCTAACACACCGCCGTGGCAGCGGAAATCCACCCCAGCTATTATGACCCAAAGCACGGAATCCGCCAAAATTCAGACACCCACACAGGTCCGCCACACCAAAGGTCAGTGATAAACTGGCGAAAACAAATCCTCCACTGTCACGCCAACAGAAATACGCCCACACTATCACAACCCACAAATCCACGTGGCGGTCTTTTAACCGCAGTATTCCATTGGCGGTACACACCGCCGCGCTCAAAATACACACACTCTTACAAAACACTACCACATTGGACAAATCGAAATACACACACCTGATACACATACACACACCACTCCCGCACACCCAATACAATATAAAACACACACCCACATCACCCACAAACCCCTACAACAACAATTACTGAGAGAAGGCCAGAGAGAGACACCACCATCAACAATACTAGCATCCACAGGCACACAACACCATCACCCACATAACTTCCACGCACCTCACACTACACACCACTACATATCAGCACACTTATCACCCAACCCCACACATCACCTACACCACCCCATGGCACGGCAAAGACACCCCAGGTTCTCGGAGGAGGAGCTCAGGGTCATGGTGGAGGAAATCGTCCGGGTAGAGCCACAGCTATTCAGAGCACAGGTGCAGTACACCTCCATAGCTAGGAAGATGGAGCTATAGCAAAGAATAGTGGACAGGGTGAATGCAGTGGGACAGCACCCACGAAATCGGGAGGACATCAGGAAGAGGTGGAACGACCTACGGGGGAAGGTGTGTTCCGTGGTCTGAATAAACCACCTGGCGGTTCAGCGGACTGGCGGCGGACCCCCACCTCCTCCCCCACAACTAACAACATGGGAGGAGCAGGTCTTGGCGATTCTGCATTCTGAGGGCCTCGCAGGAGTAGGTGGAGGAATGGACTCTGGCAAGTCAAATCTTAACTATTACATCCCCCACCCTACCTGCATGCCAGCACATACCCCCACCCTCACCCCCATCACTCTAACTCCTCACAAATGTCCCAACATCACAAACCACACATCCTGACACCAAGCCCTGCATGCAATAACAAAGCATGGACACCCATCACTAAAGCATGCCCACTGCACATACCCATACACCCCCCTAAACCATCATCACACAAGGTCCCACACAGGAATGCAAGCACTGGGGTAGACGGTCACCCACCTATTGCACACCATGGCACACACAGATGTAATAAACATCCTTTGATACTACTGCAGGACCCCTACTCAACATCACCGGACAGGAGGGTCCACACATGTCTACACCACCAACAGAAGAGGCCCACAGTGATGATAGCACCTCGGTCCAACTGGATCTAGGTGACCAGCCCGGCCCATCGGGGACCTCTGGACAGTCGGTTCCCCTCACCCAGTCACAGGCCACCACAGACATTTCCCCCTCTGGAAACACCAGAACAGCACCCGCCCAGCGGGCCCATACCTCCGTCCCCAGGACACGTCAATCAGCAGTATGTCCACTACTACAGGGAACCCAGGATAACCCACCACCCCAACAACAACAGGGACCTGGGGGCAGTGGTAGTGGGCACACGGTCCAGGGGACGGAGGCCCAGGAACACAGGGGAACTGGGAGGGCTGCTGTGCGACAGGGGGCGGACAGGCCCAGGGAACCCACTCTCCACGAGGCCCTCTCTAACATCATGGGAGCCTACCACCACTCCCAGGAGACGATGGTAACGGTACTGGCCAAGTTTCAGGAGACCCAGCGCCTGCAGGAGGAACAGTATTCGAGCTTCCTCGTCTTCACTGTCCACAGGCTCCACAGCTGCAAAAACACTGCCATCTGGACCATCTTCCTGCAGAAAAGGTACCTGTCATCGCAAAGCTAAGTTGTGAAGCATACAGCAGGCCACGATGATCCGGCACACCTTCTTTGGTGAGTAGAATAGGGATCCACCTGTCATATGGAGGCACCTGAACCTGGCTTTCAGGAGGCCGAAGGTCCGCTCGATCACCCTCCTAGTTCACCCTTGGGCCTCATTGTAGCGTTCATCTGCCCCTGTCCTGGGATTTCTCACTGGGGTCAGTAGCCATGACAGGTTGGGGTAACCAGAGTCACCTGCAAATGGCGAGGGACAACTGTTAGACACACACTAACCTGTAGGGATATCCCCAGACCCAGACAAGCATTAACCACTAACTAGCTTTCAGGTGCTCACCTAATAGCCACATACGATGCCTCTGGAGTTGACCCATCACATAAGGGATGCTGCTATTCCGCAGGATGTAGGCGTCATGCACTGAGCCAGGGAACTTGGCATACACATGGGAGATGTACTCGTCTGCCAAACATACCATCTGTACATTCATCGAATGATAACTCTTCCGGTTTCTGTACACCTGTTCACTCCTGTGGGGGGGGGACAAAAGCCACATGTGTCCCACCAATGGCACCTATGATGTTGGGGATATGTCCCAGGGCATAGAAATCACCTTTCACTGTAGGCAAATCCTCCACCTGAGGGAAAACGATGTAGCTCCGCATGTGTTTCAGCAGGGCAGACAACACTCTGGACAACACGTTGGAAAACATAGGCTGGGACATCCCTGATGCTATGGCCACTGTTGTTTGAAATGACCCACTTGCAAGGAAATGGAGCACTGACAGCACCTGCACTTGAGGGGGGGATTCCTGTGGGATGGCGGATAGCTGACATCAGGTCTGGCTCCAACTGGGTACACAGTTCCTGGATTGTGGCACGGTCAAGCTTGTATGTGATGATCACATGTCTTTCCTCCATTGCCGACAGGTCCACCAACGGTCGGTACACCGGAGGATGCCGCCATCTCCTCACATGTCCCAGCGGACAGTGCCTATGAAGGACAACAGCGAGCACAGAGTCAAACAAATCAGAGGTACGTGCCCACAGCTTACACAGAACACCAATCATTATCTAAAAAGTGGCCTGTATGTGTGTTGAGTCTAGGCCTAGGTATGTGTGACCCAGTTAAAAATGAAGCCATGTGGGCCCCTGAAATGGCGGCTGCCTGACCTCTAAAGTGGGACAGTGGGATGTGAGGTAACTCCGCAGGCGTTGTAGACCGTCGCGGTAGGCGGTCGAAGACCGCAGCGCAATGCTGCATTGGTTAACATTGGACGCTATGGGTCCCAGGAGCCAATGACGATGTACGCCAGCGGTGACGGTACGCACCGCCGAAGACGTGACCGCCATTTTCTATCTGTTCAATCACTCGATACCTGATCTTCGACAGGAGAGGACCTACACTGCAAGTGCTGCTGTGACCTCGGTCTGGAAGAGACAATGGCTCGGGGAAAGGGCCACTGCCTTCACATCAGAGGAGTTGGAGAAACTCGTGGGTGGGGTCCTCCCCTAGTACACGCTACTCTACGGTCCTCCAAACAAACAGGTAAGTACACTGGGAGCATGCTATATGGGCTATGCCTGTGTGGAGAGGTGTGGATGTAAGAAGGAAGGGGGGGAGAGTGCGGCGTGCATGAAACGACGGTGAGTGCATGTGCCACATGGCAAGGGTAGGGATGGGGGCCAATGACTGTGACGGTGCAGTTGGTAATAAGTTTCTCTTCCCCCTGTACAAATCATGTAGGTCAGCGCCCACCAGACAAAAGATATTTGGCGTGCCATCGCCCAGGACGTCCGGACCCTGGGGTCTACCATAGACGGAGCACCCACTGCCGGAAAAGATGGGAGGACATTCGCCGCTGGAGCAAGAAGACGGTGGAGGCTCAGCTGGGGCCTCCAAACGTGGGAGGGGTGCCCGTCGCATCATGACCCCCCTGATGTTCAGGATCCTGGCGGTGGCGCTTGAGGGAATCACAGCAGCCACAAGGGGGTGAGTACACTCTCATTCTGCTGATTTTGCGCGCAGTGGAGGGGTCTGGGTGGGGGAGGTGGGCTGTGGGTTTCCCTAGGCCAGGGCGAGTTCCGTAGGCAAGGTCCCTCCGTAAGGCAGGCCATGTGGCAACCCACTGCACCTCTGTAGAGTGCCAAGTACACCTTGTCATGCCCCTGTGTCATCCATGTGTGCAGATGTCATCCATAGCCTAGTAGGCCATTTCCCAGGAATTGAACAGTGGAGCCCAAGAGCGCGGCGTAGTGCAGGGGGCTTGTGTCTGTTGTGTCCGCCAACGGTAGCGGTAATGCATGCACTCAACATGTCTTTCTTTTGCCGTCCCCCCCTTTTTGTGGTCTCCCTGTTTTTGTGTGCATTAGCATCATCAGGCAGAGGAGCAGTGGCACCGGAGCACGAGGGGGCTGCATCCCACATGGCCATGAAGGGCCACACTACGGAATCAGACTTCTCCAGTGGGACAAATGGCGAGGGGAGCTCCACAGCGGGGACAGGAGCTGAGACCAGTGACACGGACTCGTCCTCTGATGGGAGCTCCCTTGTGGTGGCGGCATCATCTGTGCCCCCCCATCTACAGGTACAGCCGCCACCCCCCCTTCCAGCACCGCCCTCCCAGCAGCACCTCAGCCTTTGCCCCATGCCCGCTCACCCGGGAGGGTGGGCATCACGTTCGCCCCAGGCACCTCAGCCCCTGCCCCAGCCACCCCTACTACCCTCAGTGAGGAGGCCATTGACCTCCTCAGGTCCCTCACTGTTGGGCAGTCTACCATTTTGAATGCCATCCAGGGTGTAGAAAGGCAGTTGCAACAAACAAATGCATTTCTGGAGGGCATTCATTCTGGTCAGGTGGTCCTTCAGCGAGCTTTTCAGACTCTGGCCTCAGCACTGATGGCAGCCATTGTCCCTGTGTCTAGCCTCCCCTCTCCAACTTCCTCCATACAGACCCAATCCCCTGTACCCCAGCCTATCCCAAGCACACCTCTAGACCAGCATGCACACACGTCAACACACAAGGGAAGCTCAGGCAAACATAAGCACCACACATCCCGCAGGCACTCACGCAAGCATCAGACACATGCAGACACACCAACATCCACTGCCTCCACTGTGTCCCCCTCCTCCTCGTCTCCCTCCTCCCTCCCAGTCTCATCTACACTCACACCGGCATGCACTACCTCTACAGCCACTACTACCATCACCAGCACACCCACCACCACACCCCGCTCACGTGCACTCACCACCCCCACTACCATTCACACGTCCCGTGTCCTCTCCCAGTGTGTCTGTGACGCTCCCTCCCAAGATACACAAACGCAGGCACACACCCACCCAACAGCCATCCACCTCACGACAGCCTCCAGCGCATGCACCTTCACCCAAAGTCAGCAAACGAACACCTCCTACAACCACAACCTCTTCCTCTGCTGGGACAGAGAGGACCGCCAGCACATGCCCCGCTGGGCCATGAAGGAACGCCAGCACAAGCCCCGCTGGGCCATGAAGGTCCGCCAGCAGCTGAGCCTCTGCAAAGGAGCCCCCCGCTCCAAGCACCGCTGAAAAGGGCACCGCCGTCTCAAGCACCGCTGACCAGGGCACCACCGTCTCAAGCACCGCTGAACAGGGCACCGCCGTCTCAAGCACCGCTGAACAGGGCACCGCCGTCTCAAGCAATGCTGGCCCATAAGCGGCAAGGGCACTGACGCTACTGAGTCCGTCACGGGCAGAATAAAGCACTCTGGGCACCATGCCCCCTCCAGAACCAGTGGAGAGATCCATCCACTACCTCTGTCCTTAGCAGGATGAAGCACTCTGGGCACAATGCCCCCTCCAGAACCAGTGGAGAGATCCATCCACTACCTCACTACCTCTGTCCTTGGCCGGATGAAGCACTCTGGGCACAATGCCCCCTCTAGAACCAGTGGAGAGATCCATCCACTACCTCTGTCCTTAGCAGGATGAAGCACTCTGGGCACCATGCCCCCTCCAGAACCAGTGGAGAGATCCATCCACTACCTCTGTCCTTAGCAGGATGAAGCACTCTGGGCACCATGCCCCCTCCAGAACCAGTGGAGAGGTCCATCCACTACCTCTGTCTTTAGCAGGATGAAGCACTCTGGGCACAATGACCTCTCCAGAACCAGTGGAGACTGTTATCCACTTGTGAGACTGTGGCTTTGCACTCCCCAGGATGGAACAGTGGGCAACCCACCCACTGTAGAGACTTGAGAGACTGTGGCTTTGCACTCCCCAGGATTGAACAGTGGGCAACACACCCACTGTAGAGACTTGAGAGACTGTGGCTTTGCACTCCCCAGGATTGAACAGTGGGCAACCCACCCACTGTAGAGACTTGAGCGACTGTGGCTTTGCACTCCCCAGGATTGAACAGTGGGCAACCCACCCACTGTAGAGACTTGCGAGACTGTGGCTTTGCACTCCCCAGGATTGCACAGTGGGCAACCCACCCACTGTATAGAATTGAGAGATTGTGGCTTTGCACTCCCCAGGATGGAACAGTGGGCAACCCACCCACTGTATAGACTTGAGAGACTGTGGCTTTGCACTCCCGAGGATTGAACAGTGGGCATGTGGCCATCTCGTGCATTTGGCATCGTGCACTCAACCGGCTGAGGTGCCCCCCCTTTCCCTCCCCCTGAGGTGCCTGTTTTCTTGCTCTCTGATGCCCCTGCAGTGTTCTCTCCGTCATGGTCGGGGATCTTGTGTGGGCCTCGCCCATGCCGTGTGGGTCCAGTGTTCCACTGACTTAATTGGAGCACTACCTGGACTACTATGCTTGGTGTATATTTTGTTAATGGTGTATATATATTTTTGCATACTTGCTTTTAATATATTACAATGGTTACACTCATTTTCTTTTGTCTTTGCATTCTTTCGGGGCGGGTTGGGGGGTGTAACTGTGATGTATCAATATGTATTAGTGTGTGTGTTGTTGTGGGTGAGGGTGGGGGTGGGGGAGTTGCGTGTTGCGTGTGTCCCTGTTTTTTCCCTCCCCCTTCCCCTGTGTCGTAGGTGCAGTACTCACCGTGGTCTTTGCCGCCGTAGTTCGTGCTCCTGGTAGAGAAGCAGGAAGACTATCGCATGGAGAATTTGGAGTTCCGGCTCCATGGTGTCCTAGTTCCTCGTGGGGTGTGTAGAGGTGAGCGTTCTCCCTTCGGAATCCTGTTTCCGCTGTGTTTTTATCCACGGTGAATCCGCCCCGGAAAAGGTGGCGGATTGGTATGTTGTGATACTGTGGGCAGTACTTTGTCTTCCGCATGTCTGTTGGCGGTGACCGCCGCGCTGTTTGTCGGTACCACTGTGGCGGTCGGAGTGTTAAAGTGGCTGTCTTTGTTGGCGGTTTCCGCCACGGTCGTAATTGCAACATTTTTACCACCGGCCTGTTGGCGGTCTTACCGTCGCTTTAACACCGACCGCCTGGGTTGTAATGACCACCCTAGTAAGGTTCCTCAAGCAGATGGCCTGCCAGTGGAGTTCTTTGCTGCATATAGAGATAACTTGCCACCAAAACTAGAACTTTTCTCTTCAGCTCTGAAGTCAGGTCATCTACTGGTGCCTACATGTGAGGCTCTAGTCATTCCTCTTCTGAAACCTGGTCACTCCCATCATGCAGAATTATATGCTGACGATATGCTACTCCGGATTGCCAGATTGGATTTACTAGGGGCAATAGATTTATTGGAACACTTTTGTGCAATCTCAGGCTTGCATATTAATTGGTAGAAATCCCATTTGTTCCCACTTTGTGGAGAAGCCGCCTCTCCTTTGAACCTGCGCAGACTTTTCAATATTTATGTGTTAAAATATGCCATAGCCAGCAGGCTCTACTAGATGGTAATGTTGGGGCTACCATCGGAGCTCTTTGAACTAGTATAAAGTTTTGGACGACATTGCCATTATCCATGGCTGGCACAATAGCAGTGGTTAAGATGGTGGCAGTCCTGAAATTGCTTTATTTCTTTGCCGCGCTGTCATTGCTGGTCCCTGGTCGGCTGTTCTGGGACCTGGAATCCCTACTTTTAGAACTGATCTGGGGGACAGGTAGTCATAGGGTGGCACTAATGAAACTGCAGCGCCCTTTGGAGGAGGGAGGACTGGCGACGCCTGCCCTAGAGGCTTATTACTAAGTAGCACAACTACAATGGTTAAACCAGTGGGTTTCCTGCAGAATTAATCCAGAAGAAGAGGGTGTAATTGGCTCACACCCTGACTTGTGGGACTTATTGCGGGTCCTCTTGGCTCCCTGGCAATGTTTACCTGCAGTCTCTCGGGAGCTCCTAGTAATGCAGCTGTGCTGGCGATGCTGTCTACAGTGGACTCGTGTTCATGTGGCTAATTCACCTGATTTGCCACTAAAATGTTTGAAAATATTGCCTCGCGTAGGAGCTTTGGAGGGTATAGAGGAATGGAGTGAATATGGGGTTAATTGTGTAGGCGATTTGTACTGGGATGGCGTATTGCTTGTGTTTTAAGACTTTGCTGAAGAATTCAGTATCCTAGGAGGCCAATACCTGTTGCACAGGGCGGTGGTTACCATAATTAGGAATCACTGGGGAAATGGAGGAGCTGAACCTGTAACACACCAAGTGTGTCAGCTGCTCTCTACAATGTTGAGTCATGTAAAATCAGTCATATGTCTATATCATGCTATTCGTGCTGGTGTTCCTACTTCCCTCATCGATCTGAAGAGAAATGGGAGACGGATCCAGAGTTTCAGCTTATTGATATGGACTGGGAGAGGATCTTAGCACATATACCTGTTGTTTCTTGTAATGCCAGGTTCGAATTAATTAATTACTATATTCTTTATAGAGCTTACCTTACACCTGACAAGAGCCAGGTCCACATATTTGGGGGATACCTTGCCCCAAACTCATGAAAACCACTACTAGATTTATTGACTTAGGATTGATTCTGGCAAAACAAGAATTGACAATGCATTGGAAGTCTATGCAAGACCCTCAAATGATTAAATTGCAAGAAGAACTAGTTAAATGGGCTAGTCTTGAGAGTGTTATTTCGAGAGTTAAAAAGAGGGCAGGGAACTATTAAAATGGCTAGAGCACTGGAACACCTTGTGGATTGCTTGCCACCCCGAATAATGACACAGACATCTCAAATAGCTCTATGGTTTCTGAGGAGGATCTGGAGGATGGTAATCAGTGACCTTGCATGGATCGTCTTGGATGAGATTTGGAACTACTGTGGTGAACTTTAAAGCTGTTGACCACTGTGGTGCACTACAAAGGACAGCTTGGCCAGGGGTAACTGTAGGTGGGGGAGTTAGTTGTTGTTTACTAGTAAGAAGCTTTAGCAGACTAATGATATGATTGAAAATGTTTTGCGCTGAGACTGTTATTGCTTGCTTGTCATTTACAACCTATTTATTGTATGTGCTTGCCTGTCTTTGCACTCAGACTGTACTTGCTTGCTTGTCATGTATAACCTATTTATTTTACGTACTTGCTTATCATTTTTAACCTATTTATTATATGTATTTGCCTGTATGTCATTTTTTTATCTATTTACTACGTACTGTTGTGCTACATTATTCGTTATTTGTAATGTACTCTGGCAGCTATGGCTTTTGGTTTTTAATAAACAATAAATTTATGTTTAAATCAGGAAGGCGACCCTCATGACCAGTCCACAGCTAGAACTAGGGCCCACACAGCTGACCCATTGGTAAAGACTACATATAGTATCTCCTGCAAGTATGAGCCCCCTCCCAAGGAGGGCCGACATCTTGGTGAAACATAGCATTTGCCCACTGTAACTAGCTCATATTAAGTCATCTGTCAACATGGGGGTGATGAGTGGGTTTGCCCCTCCCCCGCAGCAAAGCATCTGATAGAGCTAGGTCTATATCTGATGCAGAATAGACTAGTTTTCCGCCCCCAACTAAAGGAGGGGAAGGAGACACGTTGTGTCGTTCAGTCACAGCAACTGCCTGAGCTCTATCCCTAGCTGCCTGTTCCCCTGTGGGGCCTGCCTTCCTGTGCCTGTCATGGGGTCTTCAATGCCTCTGCACCTGCCAGCTTCCAAGTTCCTCCTCTTCTGTGGGTGGTGAGACAATGTCCCGGGCTTCCAGCCAGGTCCACGCTTCTCTAGGGGATGGTACGGCTGTCATGTATTATCTTTAAAGTGACTGAAATTGCAAAGCATACTTAATTTCCAGGCTCTAAGTTGCTGCTTCACTTCTAAAAAACAGGCCTATCACATATGGGGGCATTGATAATAACATGGCCGGCTAGATGTTCTCTTCAAAGCTCCTGCCAGCAACTCTAAAAAATAATGTGAGATCTGGCTTTAACAGACTTGTTTCCCAACCTACCCGATCAGCCTATCTCAATTGCTGAAGCACATAATAATGCCCCGGTATGTCAGACTGTCACCGGGTGGGATAAATCCCAATGTGTGGACTGACTGAGCTACTAAGAACTCACACTCTACACAGTTCACAGTGCCAACAGTTCCTTCTTTTACTCTTTGGTTCCTGGCATAATGTATGAGGGTGTCATGTCACAACCCTCCTTTTTACTTCTGATCAGTCTCTTCTCTCTATGCTTTATTTTCCTCCCAGGTTGCCACTCGCGTAGGCTCTCATTATCTTAATGAGACTACTGGATTTTGAGCAACAAGATCGTCCACGATGTGGGGGACTGAGTCTAGCCCACGGTAGATGACGCTTGTCACTCCAAATCCGTGTTTTGCTCCGGGTAACTAGCAGTGCCTCATCTCTCCCAAATGGTAGAGACAATTGGGCAGCCGAGCGCATGACATCTCAGTACTTCTCAGAGAAGTCGTGGTCACTCAGGTCACATCGGGTTCTCTCATACACAGTGCGGTCTCATATATAAATGACAATAGAGGCAGTATAAGTTTTAAGGATTGGTTTAATAAAACGACTGCATGTTAGATAACAAAGCGTGAGCTGCAATAACCAGAACTACAAAACACAATAATATTATAATAGTAACGATGAGAGTGAAGCACAAGAATAAGGCTATCATAGTGCCGCTAGATTATTCTCTCTCTAAGTTATATTTCGAGCACAGCATGTTAAGCTCTAAGCCTGCCTTTCAGGTTCCCCCGGGAGGACATCAACCCCCATACCTGAGCAAAGGCCTGTAATCTGCAACAGCATCTGCAACGGGGCATTCAGCATACTGTTGTGGTTCCCTGGCTGGAATCTCCCTCTGATGGGGTCTGGGGTTATAATGGGAAAATGAAGAGTGGTGTGGTTGTGAAGGGCCCCGGGGACAGTATCACCAGAGACTTTGGTGTGACAAACCTGGGCTTCTCAGCAGTATTCTGTTTCTTGCCCAGAGGCCCGAATACAGCGTTCTGCCCAAACAACTGAAGGTAAGTGCTCTGGCCTATACGTATGCCCTTGTCCACACCAACCACATACACCAGGTGTTGAGGTCTCCTGTCTCCCTCTGACCACCACCATCGACCATTACTTGGTCTCATGCTCCCTCAGTCGGACTGTACCTGAGAAATCCACATTCCTCCTGGAATGTGGTGGAAAGGTGCATCCTGCTGCTTTCTTCGTCGCTCCTCATCTTCGCCCGTAACGGTCTCTGGAATTTCTTTTGTGGCTCAGGTCGAGTCGGCATCCGTCGCTTTTCTTCCCGCTCCTTCGGCTCTAACAACTCCTGGTGCTTGTGCCGTCCTTTTGGCCACATCGAAGACCCGGAAGTCGTTGTTCCACATATGAACTGCATCCCCTCTGGATAGTCTGTAGTGTTTACAGCAAACCTCGCTGCTGCTGCAGGATCAGGGATAGCGGGCACCTCTTCCAGCCATGCAATCACTTCCCTGGAACAGTGTCCCCCCTCCAGGCATGAAAATCAGTTGTCTGGCACCGACCCAAGAGGTGGAAGGTCAGGAAGGAAAAAGGTTCCAGCGCTACACAAAATCTGAGGGTTAGTGTCCTTATGCCATGACAACCATGTCAAAGAAGCATGGTCACTAAGCAAAATAAAGGATCATCCCACAAGATAATATTGAAGTGACTCAATAGCCCATTTGATGCATAAACACTCCTTTTCTATGGTGGGGTAGTGGGTTTCCCTAGGAAACAACTTGCGGCTTATGTAGACTACTGGGTGAAGGAGGTCCACTGTGTTGGGTTAAAAAAGGGCAGCACCCAAAAACTGGTTTGAAGCATCCTTCTGAGGAACAAAGGCTTTGGAGAAATCTGGACATTTTAACATGGGATCAAAACACAAAGCAGATTTGAGACCACTATAGCTATTGGATTGCTGTGAGGTTAGCTCCACTAATTTATTGGGACGCTGGTTCTTCAGGAGTCCCATTAAGGGAGCAGCTTGTTCTGAAAAATTCAGTATAAACTATCTGTAATAGCCAACAAAACCTAGGATTGACCTCATGTCCCATTTAGTAGTAGAACATGGCAGCCCTTGGGTGGCCTCTACCTTGTCTACTTGGGGTTTGATGGATCCTTCCTCTATCGTATACCCCAGGCATTTTGGGGGTGATTTTAACCTTGGCGGACGTCGGAGGCCGTCCGCCAAGGTACCGCCGCCAAATGACCGGCGGCCATTCAAACATTTCCTCTGGGCCGGCGGGCGCTCTCTAAAAGAGCGCCCGCCGGCCCAGAGGAAATGCCCCTGCAACGAGGACACCGGCTCAGAATTGAGCCGGCGTAGTTGCAGGGGTGCGACGGGTGCAGTTGCACCCGTCGCGTATTTCAGTGTCTGCAAAGCTCTTACGGGGGCCCCTGCAGTGCCCATGCCATAGGCATGGGCACTGCAGGAGCCCCCAGGGGCCCCACGGCACCCCCTACCGCCATCCTGTTCATGGCGGGTTTCCCGCCATGAACAGGATGGCGGTAGGGGGTGTCAGAATCCCCATGGCGGCGGAGCGCGCTCCGCCGCCATGGAGGATTCCCCCGAGCAGCGGAAAGTCGGCGGGGGACCGCCGACTTTCCGCTTCTGACCGCGGCTGAACCGCCGCGGTCAGAATGCTCGTGGGAGCACCGCCAGCCTGTTGGCGGTGCTCCCGTGGTCGGTGGCCCTGGCGGCCACCGGCCGCCAGGGTCAGAATGACCCCCTTTATGGAGCTCCTCGCCATTTTGCATTTTTCTAGATTTATAATAAGGCCTGCCTTTTGGAGAGTGGACAGTACTGATTCTAGATACTCTAAATGCTATTCCCAGGTGGTACTGAATATGACTATATTGTCGAGGTAGGCTGCTGCATGTGCCTGATGGGATTTCAATAGAGTATTCATTAAACTTTGGAATGTGGCCAGGACTCTGTGCAGCCTAAAGGGCATTACTTTGAATTGATAGAGGCCTGAAAGTGTAGAAAATACAGTCTTCTCTCTAGTCCTAAACGAGAGGTATTTGCCAGTACCCTTTCATTAGATCTAAGGTAGTGAGGTAGCTGGCAGTTCCTAACCTTTCCATTAGTTCATCTACCCAGGGCATGGGGTAGGTATCGAACCTCGATATGTGTTCAACTGACGGAAATTGATGCAAAACCGTACAATGCCATTGTGGTTTGGCACCAGGACAGTGGGGGAGCACCAAGGGCTCTTGAGGGGTTCAATTATGTCTCCTTCAAACATACTGCTGTCCTCCTCTTCTACTGCTTGGCATCTGGCTTCGGGTTTCAGGTAGGATCTCAGTCAGATGATTTTCCGGTCTCTATTTATATATCTTGTTTGGCCAGCGTGATTCTTTCCAGTATATGAGAAAAGGTCTTGGTTTCAATTGACGAGGTCTTCTATCTGTCTTACTTGCTGCTTAGTTAGATTGTTGCCTTAATAGGTGTCTCTTCTGCTTTCATCTTTGTTTGAGGGGCAAAGTGATTTCAAGGGGTTGTACATCGGTTATCGGGAGAGTGTCTTGGGATGTAATTGGTGGTTTTTCTACCTCCTCTCATTCTTTTTATAGATTGATATGATAAATCGGTCCCTTCCCACAGGCATGTGGAACTGCCGGCCTATAGGTGACTTGCGTGACCTCGGCAACAACCTCATAAGGACCCTGTCATTAAGCGAGGAGCTTGTTGTTAGAAGAAAGAAGGAGGATTAGTGCTTTACTCCCTACTCCTAATTGCCTCACTCTAGTTCCCTTTAATTGTGCCCTCTCCATCTGCAGTCTAACTTCTTTCCACAAGGTGTGTACCCTTTCATTGAGATTAGGAGTATAGTCAAGGACTTCTTTTCCTTCATCTCCCTCCTCTTCCCATTGCTCTGCTGCCATGTTGAATAGTGTTTGAGGCTGCCTACCATAGACCAATTAAACAGGACTGTGCCCCATAGAAGATTGGGTATTAGTGTGGATGGCATAAAGGACTAAAGTCAGTTTTTTATCCCAGTCCAATCCTGCATTGGACATGGACTTTTTCACTATTGTTTTGATGGTTCTATCATACCTTTCCTCAAGACCGTCTGTCTGTGAGTGATACACTGAAGTTCTTAGATGTTTTAAGCCCAATAACTGACACATCCGAACCATAAGCTGGGACATAAAAGGGGTGCTGTGGCCGGTGGCTCAATGAGGACACGTAGTCAGTGGTCGAATGCTACGGTGAGTTTTTATTCACAGTTCAAGATGTGAGTCCAATAGTGTTATGTTTCCCGCTTCTATGATGTCTGTTTCAGTATTTCTTCTTCTTGTCTTCTCATTCCAGGGCTCCCAGGAGGCGCATGTGGTAAACATAAGACAAAGAACCAGTAAGTAGGCTGCTCTTAGTTACAGATTTTATCTTTTCTTCTTATTTCCTGTCCTTCCTTCCCCCTGTCCCCTTCTGTCTCCTCTCTGCCTTTTCTCTTTCTTTCTTTGCCTTTGGTCAAGATGTTGGCAGCTTCTCTCTTTTCTTAGGTTCACCTTTTCTGTATTCTGTTTCCTTTTTATTCCTTTTCCTCTTGCTGGGGGTCTTTTCTGGTTTCCTGTTTTTTTTTTCCTTTTCTTTCTTTTCTCCTATTGCTTGCCTCCTATGTCACTTTCTACTTTTTTCTCTGTTCTCAGGGTCTTGTTTCCTCCTGCTTCTTCCCTTCTGTTGTCCCTTTGTTTTGTTCCGTCCCCTCACCCCAATCCCCGTTTGTTACACCCTGCTCTGTGCTGCCCCTCCACCACACAACCCGTCTGTCATTTCCTTTTTGCTGTGCTGTCCCCTCCCCTTTCGCTCTGAATACCCTCCAGGCAAAGCATAGATCAAACAAATACTGTAGTGTAGTAGTCCCGTCCCGTCCACCCCTTCCTTTCCCCAGCTTAGGTTTGCCACGCACCTGGGAAGGCCACGCTTTTCCCTAAGCGTGGCTGGAATTCTCGCTGGGCGTCTCTCGCGCCGCTGGTGTTGATCTCTGGATCCCCGTGTTGTGCTCCGGCTCCTCCGTCATCTGTAGCGTCTCCTCGGCTTCCGGTGAGTCTCTCCGTTGTGCTCTCCCTCTTCTTCCTCTCCGCGGCATCTCCTTGGCTCCCAGTGAGGCTTTCCGTTGCGCTTCCCCCTCTTGCGCTTCCCTGTCTCTCCCCCTCCGACTCCAGCTTTAAGAGTGGAAGGGTGCGAAGCCGCTGACTCTGCCCTTCCGCTCCCGGATGTGTTAGGGGATTGGATGGCACACAGTCCCCTTCCGGGTCAGGAGCGGCAGGCTCATACAGGGTCAAGGAATCAGGCGGGTCTGTTGCTGTTCGCAACGGCCCATCACAGACACTCCCCCTAGCGAGTGGCTGATAGAGCCACTCCGCAACCGGATAGCGAGATAGGTAATCAGCGTTGGCCATGCAGGATCCAGGGGAATGATGAACCTGGAAGCAAAAAGGCTGCAGTGAGAGGAACCATCTGAGTACCCGAGCATTAGTGTCCTTATGTTGAGCAAGCCAGGTCAAAGGAGCATGGTCCGTGAGCAGCGTAAATGGCCTCCCTACCAAATAGTATTGTAGGGACTCCACAGCCCATTTGATAGCCAGACACTCCTTTTCAAGGGTAGGGTAATGTTGCTCCCTGGGTAACAATTTTCGACTGATATATACAATAGGATGTAAAGCCCCATCCCTATCCGCCTGTGACAATACTGCCCCCAGTCCCACATCCGAGGCATCAGTTTGAACCACAAAAGGTTTGGTAAAGTCTGGGCAACAGAGTACCGGTTCAGAGGTCAGTAGGGTTTTCAGAGATTCTAAACTCTGCTGTTCTGCCACATAAAGGTTAACTAAACGGTTAGGACTTGTCTTCCTCAGTAAATCCGTAAGAGGTCCTGCTATGGTGGAAAAGCGGGGTATAAACCGGCGGTAATAACCCACCATTCCCAAGAAGGCGTGAACATCTTTTTTTGTACGTGGGAGTGGTAGTTGGGTAATGGCCTGAATTTTCTCTATTTGGGGTCGTACCCGTCCCTCCCCTATTACGTAGCCCAGATATTTGATGACGGTATGACCTAGCTTACATTTCTCCAAGTTTGCAGTCAGATTGGCTTTCCGGAGGGCCTGTATTATATGACGTAAATGTTCGAGATGGTCTTCCCAACTGGCACTATAGACCACTATGTTGTCCAGATCCGATGCTGCATACCTGTGGAAGGGCCTGAGAATTCTGTCAATAAGGCGTTGGAAGGTAGCAGGGGCCCCGTGAAGGCCGAATGGTAGAACCGTAAATTGATAGAGACCGGAAGGAGTAGAAAATGCGGTCCTTTCCTTGTCTTCATCTCTCAGAGTGATCTGCCAGTAGCCTTTAGTCAGATCCAGGGTGGACATATACTTAGCTTGTCCTAAGCGGTCTAAGAGTTCATTGATCCGTGGCATTGGAAATGAATCAAAATGTGACAAGGCATTGACTTGTCTAAAGTCAATACAGAATCTGGTGCTTCCGTCAGATTTCGGTACTAAAACTACAGGAGAACACCAGGGACTGGCAGAGGGTTTGATTATACCTGCCTTTAACATGGCTTCCACCTCTTGTTCCACTATATGCCTCTTAGCCTCAGGTATTCTGTATGGCCGTTGCCGGGCTACTGTATCCTTATTGGTGCAAATGGGGTGGGGTATCAATGGAGTCCGACCGGGTATCCTGGAGAAAACATCGAGACTTGTGACAACTAGGTCTTTGAGGTGTTTTAGTTGGGCTTGGGTGAGGGAGTCATTTAACTGGGGTAGGGGAGTTTCCTTTGCTTGGGTCTCTGGGAATGGATATATGGGTATTTCCTGTTCAGGTTCTTTGGAAATATACATGGTAGGGTGGCTGTCAGTCATGTCATACCATCTCTTAAGAAGCTTAATATGGTATATTTGTTCTCTGCCTGTTCCCGGTGGTATCTCAATTTTATAGGTGGTGGGATTGACTTGTTCCACTACCTTATAAGGACCTTACCACCGTGCAAGCAGCTTGTTCTCACTGGTGGATAAGAAAACCAGTACCTTCTCCCCCACCCATAGACTTTGAGGAGTGCTATTGATGTCATAGTATATTTTCTGTTTGTTTTGGGCTTCTCTTAATGCATTGTGGGCTTCTTCCCACAAGGAGTGCAGATTATCTCTCAAGTCTTTAGTGTATGTGAGGATATCTTTAACCTCATCCTCCGATTCTTCCCAGTGTTCAGCTAACATTTCTAGAAGGGTGCGGGGTTGTCGTCCAAAAAGTAATTCAAAAGGGCTATGTCCAGTGGAGGATTGTATATGAGTGCGGATTGCGTAGAGGACTAAGGTTAATTTTCTTTCCCAGTATCTTCCTGACTCGTTGATGACCTTTCGTAGCAGTGTTTTAATGGTTTTATTATATCGCTCAACTAAACCATCCGTTTGTGGATGATATACGGATGTCCGTATCTGTTGTAACCCCAGGGTATGACATATTTCGGCTATAAGCCGGGACATGAAAGGAGTTCCCTGATCGGTAGGTATTTCCTTTGGAAACACAACTCGGGAGAATAATTCAATCTTGGCCTGGGATATTGTTTTGGTATGCATACTGGAGATAGGGATAGCCTCCGGATATCGAGTCGCATAATCGACTAATACCAAAATATATTGATGTCCCTTGACAGACGGGGCTAAGGGTCCCACAATATCCAAACCCACCAGAGAAAAGGGTATATCTATAATGGGTAATGGTTGTAGGGGAGCCACACGGTGGGGAGAGGGATTGATGAGTTGACATTTCGGACACTCCTGACAGTGTTTCCTAATATCCCCATATATGCCTGGCCAATAAAATCTTGGAGAATGTCTGCCTCGGTTTTTTCTCTTCCCATATGTCCCTCCCCGTTATCCCCATGAGTCAAGTGGAGGACTCGCTGTCTATGGGTTTGGGGAACCACTAGCTGAGGTGGTTTTCCAGGAGTTTTAGGACAGGATCTATAGAGTAAGTCATTAGTTATGGAGAATGCGGGACCTACAGATGCCTCATCTGGGGCTAATGCATGGTGCCAGGCGTTTTTCAAGATGGGGTCTTCCCTTTGTGCTTGTCAAAAGCTACCCGCCGCTGTAAACACTGCTGCGGGTTGGTAGTCCGGTCGAGGGGGATCCGCTTTAGGTTTGGCTTGGTAGGACTGCCGTTGTTCCCGCTTTTGTTTCCTACTGAGTTTCGGTCTAATGGTGGTCTCTTCCACTTCTGCCGAACCATAAGGTGCGTCTTCCCACCATGTATTGGTTGGATATTCTTGACTGGCCTTAGTTAACAAAGGAACAAAGTCCTTGTAATCGGGGCCAATAATCATGTCTTCACCCAAGGCAGGGATCACTACCACCAAGGTATGTTCCTCTGCTCCTCCCCAATTGGGGTAGACCGTCGCTACAGGATACAGTCTTTGGTATCCTTGTACACAGGTTATTAGGACTTGGGTGTGAGGGTTCCATTGTTCTGGTTTCACCAGGTCCTGTTTTGCCAAACTTTGGCTGCACCCTGAATCTATCAAAGCTTTTCTTTCTTTACCGTTAAGACCCACGTTTATAGTGTATTTCGTTTTTTTGGTGCCAGACCATAACACTCGCCCCTTCATCATTCCTATCTCCATAGGTTCATCGGTTTCCTTCTTTAAGGGACAGTAGCAAGCGACATGTCCCCACTCGGAACAATGAAAACACTGTGGTCCGGTTAGGGTTTCTCGAGGGGATGAGGAATGTGTCAGGGTTGTTCGTTCCGAACCATGAGTAACCAGGGGCCGAGAGTGTACTGGTTTTCCTATGGCCAATCAAGAAGGGGTGGAGGCTGTTGGTTTAGACTGGGCCACTCAAAAATTGGGAGCTCGATGGAAGGTGCAAGCAAGGTCTATGGCGGTGCGGTTGGTTAAATCAGGATGTTGTCTGACCCAATTACGGGTACTTGCTGGAAGGGCTTCCAGGTATTGCTCGAGTTTGATGGCATCGAACATTTCCTCCTTTGTGGTCTCTGTGGGGTGTAACCATCTCCCTCCTGTATGGTGTACCCTATAGTATAAGGTACGTGGATTTTTCTGTGATATCCATTTTGTCTGACGGAACTTGACCCTATAGCTTTCCTGGTCCAAACCAATGCATTCTAGAAACGCCTTTTTTACTTCATTGTAGGATGTTATCCCTCCTGGGTTTACCGCCAAGTATGTGGCCTGAAGATGGCCGGTCAGGAGAGGGGCAATGTACTGTCCCCATTTATCTATGGGCCAATTGGCGGTACTTGCCACTCATTCAAAATTTGTAAAAAATGAGTCGGGCTCCTCATTTTCCTGATACATTTGGAGCACGCTACTTGGAATGTTTGGGTGTACCTTGGTGTGTGCAATGGTATCTGTTAGTTTTCCCAAGGCATTTTGATTGACCAGTTGGTTATTAGCCATGATGGTGGCGTGGATTTTTAGAGCTGTCTGCAGGGCCTCCCGTTCTTTCTTAGCCTCTTTCAGCTGCTGTTCCAACACCAAATGCAGGTGTCGCTGGCCCTCGGCCAACTGAGCTATCATGTCCGCGAGGGTGGGCTTTTCCTCCATGACGGCGGTTTCCTAAATCCCACTTCTGACACCACTTGTGGTCGGCGGCTCAATGAGGACACATAGGGGGTCATTCTGACCCTGGCGGTCGGTGATAAAGCGGCGGCCAACCCGCCAACAGGCCGGCGGTCAAAAAAATGCAATTCTGACCCTGGCGGGAACCGCCAACACAGCCCGCCGCATTAACACTCCGACCGCCACGGCGGAACAAACAAACAGCGCGGCGGTCACCGCCAACAGCCAGGCGGCAGACAATGTACCGCCCACCCTATCACGACCCACCAATCCGCCACCTTTTCCGGGGCGGGAGCACCGCCGATAAAAACACGGCGGAAACAGACATTTCCAATGGAAAACGCTCACCTCGAGACACTCCACGCGGAATCCAGACAGCATGGAACCCGAATTGAACATCATACCTGCTCTCGTCTACCTGCTCATCTACCACGAGTACGAACTCCGGCGCAGACGTCAACGGTGAGTACTGCACCTACGACACACGGGAGGGGGGAGGAAGAAAGGTTACGGGCATACACATATGCGAGCCCCCCACCCCCCCAATATGTACACACCAATGCAGAGCAGGAAGTCACAGTGACACCACACAAACACCCTTTAAAAATACAATGACACAACCAAATTTGGAATAAATATTCATGTTCAAAAAAAGCACCTGGAAATAATTGAGCAACCGTGAAAAATATTTACAAAAACCAAAAATATATACACATCAGTGTATCACTGAAGTAACAAGTCCTGCACATCCTACGAATCTTACATGTCCGTGGGCCAAGGTTCTGCGAAACAAGGGCAAAGCCCACACACGAGACCTGAGTCCTTTGGAGAGAACACTGCAGGGGCATCCGATGTCAAAACTACAGGCACCTCAGGGGGAAGGCAAGGGGGGGCCACCACAGCCACATGAGTCCACGACGCCAGATCCACGAGGAGCCACCATGCCCACTGTACCATCCTGGGGAGTGCAAAGCCACAGTCTCTCAAGTCTCTGCAGTGGGTGGGTTGCCCACTGTACCATCCTGGGGAGTGCAAAGCCACAGTCTCTCAAGTCTCTACAGTGGGTGGGTTGCCCACTGGACCATCCTGGGGAGTGCAAAGCCACAGTCTCTCAATGTCTCTACAGTGGGTGGGTTGCCCACTGTACCATCCTGGGGAGTGCAAAGCCACAGTCTCTCAATGTCTCTACAGTGGGTGGGTTGCCCACTGTACCATCCTGGGGAGTGCAAAGCCACAGTCTCTCAATGTCTCTACAGTGGGTGGGTTGCCCACTGTACCATCCTGGGGAGTGCAAAGCCACAGTCTCTCAGGTGGATTACAGAGTCCACTGGTCAAGGAGGAGGCATGGTGGGCACAGTGAACCATAAACAGTGCCTGAGACGGCGGGACCCAGCGCAGCGGTGCATGACATGGCGATGTCCAGCGGAGCGGTGCTTGACAGGAAGGGTCCAGCGGAGCGGTGCTTGACAGGAAGGGCCCAGCGGAGCGGTGCTTGACAGGAAGGGCCCAGCAGAGCGGTGCTTGAGACGGCGGGGCCCAGCGGAGCGGTGCTTGACAGGAAGGGCCCAGCGGAGCGGTGCTTGAGACGGCGCGGCCCAGCGGAGCGGTGCTTGACAGGAAGGGCCCAGCGGAGCGGTGCTTGAGACGGCGGGGCCCAGCGGAGCGGTGCTTGAGATGGCGGGGCCCAGCGGAGCGGTGCTTGAGACGGCGGGGCCCAGCGGAGCGGTGCTTGACAGGAAGGGCCCAGCGGAGCGGTGCTTGAGACGGCGGGGCCCAGCGGAGCGGTGCTTGACAGGAAGGGCCCAGCGGAGCGGTGCTTGAGACGGCGGGGCCCAGCGGAGCGGTGCTTGAGACGGCGGGGCCCAGCGGAGCGGTGCTTGAGACGGCGGGGCCCAGCGGAGCGGTGCTTGACAGGAAGGGCCCAGCGGAGCGGTGCTTGACAGGAAGGGCCCAGCGGAGCGGTGCTTGAGACGGCGGGGCCCAGCGGAGCGGTGCTTGAGACGGCGGGGCCCAGCAGAGCGGTGCTTGACAGGAAGGGCCCAGCGGAGCGGTGCTTGAGACGGCGGGGCCCAGCAGAGCGGTGCTTGACAGGAAGGGCCCAGCGGAGCGGTGGTTGACAGGAAGGGCCCAGCGGAGCGGTGCTTGAGACGGCGGGGCCCAGCGGAGCGGTGCTTGACAGGAAGGGCCCAGCGGAGCAGTGCTTGACAGGAAGGGCCCAGCGGAGCGGTGCTTGAGACGGCGGGGCCCAGCGGAGCGGTGCTTGACAGGAAGGGCCCAGCGGAGCAGTGCTTGAGACGGCGGGGCCCTGTTCAGCGGTACCTGTCTCCACGGCGGGGCCCTCTTCAGCGGTACCTGTCTTCACGGCGGGGCCCTGTTCAGCGGTACCTGTCTTCACGGCGGGGCCCTCTTCAGCGGTGCTCTTCTGCACGGCGGGGCCCTCTTCAGCGGTACCTGTCTTCACGACGGGGCCCTCTTCAGCGGTGCTCTTCTGCACGGCGGGGCCCTCTTCAGCGGTACCTGTCTTCACGGCGGGGCCCTGTTCAGCGGTACCTGTCTTCACGGCGGGGCCCTCTTCAGCGGTACCTGTCTTCACGGCGGGGCCCTGTTCAGCGGTACCTGTCTTCACGGCGGGGCCCTCTTCAGCGGTGCTCTTCTGCACGGCGGTGACCTCTTCAGCGGTACCTGTCTTCACGGCGGGGCCCTGTTCAGCGGTACCTGTCTTCACGGCGGGGCCCTCTTCAGCGGTGCTCTTGCAGTATGTCAAGGGAGTCATACCTGGCCTGGACACCCTGCTCAGTCGCCCTCCGACCGTGCTGTGTCAGGCCCCTTCGGGGAGTGAGTCCTGGGCCCTTTGGTGTCGTCCCTTGCAGCCGGGATGGGGCTTGTGGGGCCCTCCTGCTCCGCGCTCCTGGTGGTTGTCCTCTCCGCCCTGCTGTCCTTCCGCTCCTTAGATGGGGCTCTCGGGCCCTTGCCTCCCCTGGCTGCTGTGGCCGGTGAAGTGGCCGGAGTCACCTCCTTGGGGGCAGCCGTCTCTGTCCGCTCACGGCGGCCCTTCAATTTCCGGGTCCTCTTGCCTAGGGGGGGGGGCTGGCTGTCCCCTTGCTGCTCACCGAAGTGTTACTGCCGCCAAAGGGTGGACTCCACATGCCATGCACCACTTGCACTGTAGTAGTTGGGCTGGTGGTGGCTGAGGTGCCCTTGGGACTTTTCCCAGTTGGAGGGGGTGGGTCGGGGGAGGGAAAGAGGTCAAAACTGGAGAGGTAATTTTTCTTGGGACCAAGGTAAGGGGTAGGAGTAGTGGTGAGAGAAGTGGAGGAAGAGGATGTGGTTGTATGAGAGCCAGGTGTGCTGTCCTTGGGTGCAGGTGACTGGGACGTAGGCTGTGGTGAGGTGGTTGGCTGTTGTTTGGGTGTCTGCCTGCGTTTATGTGTCTTGGAAGAGGGGGTGACAGACACAGTGGGAGAGGACACAGGGGACGTGTAAATGCCAGTGGGGGTGGTGACTGCAGGTGTGCGGACTGTAGTGGAGGGTTTGCTGGTGGTGGAAGAACTGGCTGATGTTGGGGTGCATGCAGGTGTGAGTGTAGACGTCACAGGGAGGGAGGAGGGAGACGAGGAGGACGGGGACACAGAGGTGGTAGTGACTGTTGATATGTCTGCATCTGTGTGTTGCTTGGGTGAATGCTTGTGTTTTCTGTGGTGCTTATGTTTGGATGAGCTGGCCTTGGGTGTTGAGGTGTGTGCAGGCTGGTCTGATGGTGTGGATGGGATAGGTTGAGGTACAGGAGACAGAGAAAGGGTGAAGGCAGATAGAAGAGGGAGACTGGAGACAGGGACAATGGCTGCCGTCAGTGCTGAGGCCAGAGCAGTGAACGCTCGTTGATGGGCAGCCTGACCCGAATGAATGCCCTCCAGGAAGGCATTGCTCCGATGCACCTCCCTTTCCACCCCCTGGATGGCATTCAGAAGGGTAGTCTGCCCAACAATGAGCGTCCTCACCAGGTCAATGAGCTCCGCACTGAGGGCAGCAGGGGTAACAGAGGCAGGGGCTGAGGTGCCTGGGGCGAAGGAGACGCGCACTTCCTGGCCGAGCGGCCACGGAGCGAAGACTGAGGGGCTGCTGGGAGGGCGGTGCTGGTGCGCTGGGTGGCGGCTGTACCTGTTGTTGCAGGGGGCACAGATGGTGCCGCCCCCGCTAGGGAGCTCCCAAACGAGGACGTGTCCGTGTCGCTGGTGTCTCCACCGGCCCCCGTTGTGGTGCTCCCCTCGCCCTCCGGATCACTGGTGCCCTCGGTATCTGTGTCAGTGCCCACCGGGGCCTGGTGACCTGCAGCTCCCTCCTGCTCCGACGCCAAATCTCCTCCGCCGGATGATGCTAAAACACAAGAAGACAAAGATTTAGGGTGGGGGGAGAAATTAAACAAAGTTGAGTGCATGCCTTAGCAATACCCTTTGCGGAGAGGACAGACACAGGTGCCTCGTGCACTAAGTCGCGAACTTGGGGTACACTACTCAGTACTTCTGACTAGGCAAACAGGTCTAGGGACAACACACGCGCACATGGGTGATGCTGGAGCATGGGTAGCTGCACTTGGCACCCTACAGAGGTGGGGGGCGGGGGCACAGGGCCATGCCTAAGGGAGCGGACTACACTACAGAGAGCGCCCGGGCCTAATGTCACCCACAGCCCTCCTCCCCCCCCCAGACGCCTCCAATGCGCATACAGATGGGAGAATGTGCGGATACTCACCCCCTTGTGTCTGCTGTGCTGTCCTCAAGCGCCCATCCAAATTAGGGTAGGCCACCGCCAGGATCCGGGACATCAGGGGGGTCATGGTGCGACTGGCACCCCTCCTAGGTCGGGAGGCCATCCCCAGCAGTGTTTCTGCGGTCTTCCTCGTTCCGCGGCGGATGTCCTCCCACCTCTTGCGGCAGTGGGTGCCCCGTCTGTTGTGGACCCCCAAGTTCCGGACTTCCTCGGCGATGGCACGCCAAATATCGATTTTCTGGTGGGCGCTCACCTGTTTGACATGTACAGGGTGGGAAAGAGAAACCGTCACATATCTGCATGTTTGGAGTACATGCCCCCCCCTCCCCAACCTTGTCATGGTTCCCATTCTCTCATCTGTCGTGCGTTGCACTCCCCATTCCCTCCACACCCCACCAACTTACATCCCCCCCCCTCCACACAGGCATAACCCATTCAATGTGCACTGAGTGTACTCACCTGTTGGTCTGGAGGACCGTAGAGTTGCGCATACTGGGGGAGGACCCCGTCCACGAGCTTCTCCAACTCTTCTGAACTGAAGGCGGGGGCCCTTTCACCAGTAGCAGCAGCCATTGTCACTTCCAGACCGAGTTCACAGCAGCACTTGCAGTATAGGTCCTCTCCTGTGGATGATCAGGTCTCGAATGATTGAGCTGATAGAAAATGGCGGTCACGCCCGCGGCGGTGCGTACCGCGGCGGTGCATCCCGCGACCGCCGGCGCACATCGTCATTGGCTCCTGAAACCCATAGGCTTCAATGTTAACCAATGCGTCTTCGCACAGCGGTCTTCGACCGCCTACCGCCACGGTGTGCCCCGCCAGCGCAGTGACCTCACATCCCATTGTCCCACTTCACAGGTCAGGCATCGGCCATTTCAAGGGCCCACATGGCTTAATTTCTAATGCGTCACACAGGCCTAGGCCTTGCAATGGCACACATACAAACATATCAAACCATACATTTACCTGTACTGTGCAAGCTGTGTTGTACGTACCTGTGAGTGGATTGACTCTGTACTCCATATTCTCCTTCCTAGGCACCGTCCGCTGGGACTAGCGATGAGAAGGAGGAATCCTCGCGTGTACCGGCCGCTGGTGGACCTGTCGACAATGGAAGAACGCCATATAATACTACGATACCGACTTGACCGTGCCTCCATCCATGAACTGTGTGCCCAGCTGGAGCCAGCCCTGATGTCCCCCATCCGCCAACCCACAGGAATTCCCCCTCTGGTGCAGGTTCTGTCAGTCCTCCATTTCTTTGCAACTGGCTCATTCCAGACAACAGTGGCCATGTCATCTGGGATGTCTCAGCCTATGTTTTCCAAGATCTTATCCAGAGTGTTGTCTGCCCTGATGAAACTCATGCGGAGCTACATCATTTTCCCAGAGGAGGGTGATTTGCCTACAGTGAAAGCTGATTTCTATGCCCTTGGACACATCCCCAACATCATTGGTGCAATTGATGGAACCCATGTGGCTTTAGTCCCCCCAAATGACGATGAACAGGTGTACAGGAACAGGAAGAATTACCATTCAATGAATATCCAGGTGGTCTGTTTGGCTGACCAGTACATCTCCCATGTGAATGCCAAGTTCCCTGGGTCAGTGCATGACGCGTATGTGATGCGAAATAGCAGCATTCCCTATGTGATGGAACAGCTACAGAGACAGCGTGTGTGGCTAATAGGTGACTCTGGTTACCCCAACCTGCCGTGGCTATTGACCCCAGTGAGGAATCCCAGGACCAGGGCAGAGGAACGGTACAATGAGGCCCATGGGCGTCCTAGGAGGGTGATTGAGCGAACCTTTGGGCTCCTGAAGGCCAGATTTAGGTGCCTGCATATGACAGGTGGATCCCTAATGTACTCACCAAAGAAGGTGTGCCATATCATCGTGGCGTGCTGTATGCTCCACAACCTGGCTTTGCGACGCCAGGTGCCTTTCCTGCAGGAGGATGGTCCAGATGGTGGTGTTGTAGAAGCCGTGGAGCTTGTGGAGAGTGAAGAGGAGGAAGACTCTGAGGACGACACAGACAATAGGGACAGAGTGATACAACAGTATTTCCAGTAACACCCAGGTAAGAATCACCCACGCCATTTCACAATTGCTTATAGCCTCCTGCATCTGTACTTTCTGTAGTTCCCCACAGATATTTTTCATTAATTTTTGCCTTTCCCTTCCCTTCTCAGTGCTGTCTGACTCAGTACCTGACTTCTGCTTGGTTCGCACATGAAATACAGCGTATTGACATTGGTATGTTGTCATGACTAATTGACAGAACAGAAATTGAACAGTAATATGTAATACATTTGTTAATAATACAGCATGACTCAAAACAGATTTGTGTGCAAAATGTGATTTATTTACAGTGCTAGATATCGGTACATGTGATTCTAAGGGTGATGGGTGGGGGTGGAGGAATATCCATGGCAGAGTCCAGTTCTCAGTCTCACAGGTGCATTGTTCTTTTGCCTGTGGAAGGATGGAGCATAGGCAGTTCATGGTTGGACAGGGTGGCAATGTGGGACAGTGGGAAGACTTGAGGGGGTATGTCCTGCTGGCGGGGGTCTTGACATCCTACTCTGTCTTTTTTTTTGGTCTCAGGCTCCTCTTACGGGGTGGTTGTTCTTCAGCAGGAGGTGGGGTTCTGGGGGGCTGTCGAGGTGTTGGGACCTCCTGTCCACTAGCGCCGGCGGAGGTGGTAGGCTATTCCTGGTCCGGCCTAGTGACAGGGGCCCTGTGTGGTGCACCATGGTCCCGCAACGCGTCCTCTATCCTGTGGAGGGCCAGGACGATGGTCCCCATTGCGGTCCCGATGATTCTCAGCTCCTCCCTGAACCCCATGTAGCGTTCTTCCTGCTGTGCCTGGATCTCAGTGAACCTGGCCAGTACCGTCGCCATCGTTTCTTGGGAGTGGTGGTATGCCCCCATGATGGTGGTGAGGGCCTCTTGGAGAGTGGGTTCCCTGGGCCTCTCCTCCCCCCCCTGTCGCACAGCAGCCCTCCGAGCTGCCCGGTTTCCCCCGGCCTCTGTCCCCTGGCCGGTGTGCCCGCTACCACTGCCCCCAGGTCCCTGTTGTTGTTGGGGTGTTGGGTTAGCCTGGGTGCCCTGTAGTGGCGGACACACCGCTGATTGAGCTGTCCTAGAGACAGAGGCATGGGCCCGCTGGGTGGGAGCTGTGCTGGTGTTGGCAGAGGGGGTCGGGTCTGGTGTGGCCTGTGGCTGCCTGAGGGGAACCGACTGCCCAGAGGTCCCCGATGGTCCGGGCTGGTCATCAGGTTCACTGTCGACAGAGCTGCTATCCTCAGTGTGGGCCTGTTCCGGGGGTGGGATGGACACTTCTGGACCCTCCTGGCTGGTGTGTTGTCGTTCGGGTCCTGCATGGGGTAAGAGAGTTTGGTTATTGTTTCTGTGTGTGCAATAGCGTGCGTGTTATGGGTGCCCTTGTCCCCCAGTGCAGGCATTCCCTTGAGGGAGGTGTTGTGAGGGTAGTTAGGGGAGGGGAGTGCAGTGGTCATGCTTAGGTGATGGGTGCCCATGATTTGTGTTGGCATGCAGGAGTTGGTGTTGGGATGGGTGGGTTGTGCTGGTGAGACATTGTCAGGGAGGATGTGTGCTGGGGGGTTGGGGGTGAGGGTGGGGGTGTGGGTTGGCATGCTGGTGGGGTGGGGGGGATATAGTAGTTGAGATTGGACTTACCAGAGTCCATTCCTCCGGCTACTCCTGCGAGGCCCTGAGGATGCAGGATGTTCAAGACGTCTTGCTCCCACGATGTGAATTTGGGAGGGGTGGGTGGGGGTCCGCCGCCAGTCTCCTGGACCGCGATGTTGTGCCTGGAGACCATCGATCGGACCTTCCCCCGTAGGTCGTTCCATCTTTTGCGTATGTCCTCCCTATTCCTGGGATGCTGTCCCACCCCGTTGACCCTGTCCACGATCCGCTGCCATAGCTCTGCCTTCCTAGCTATACTGGTGTGCTGCACCTGCGAGCCGAAGAGCTGGGGTTCCACTCTTAGGATTTCCTCCACCATGACCCGGAGTTTTTGGTCCGAAAAGCGTGGGTGCCTTTGGGGTGCCATGGGGTGGTGTGGGTGTGGTGTGGGGTGGTGTATGTGATGATAAGTATGTTGGTGAGTGGTGCTTTGTGCTACTATGTGGTGTGTGTGATGGTGTAGTGTGCCTCAGTGTGTCTTGCTTTGGATTGTCTGCTGTGTCTCTCTCTCCTTCTCTCAGTAATTCTGGTCGCAGGGGTTTGTGGGTGATGTGGGTGTGTGTTTTATAGTTGGTTGATTGTGTGGGAGTGGTGTGTGTATGTGTATCAGGTGTGTGTATTTCAAATTGTCCAATGTGGCTGTGTTTTGGTGATGTGTGTGTATTCTGACCGCGGCGGTGTGTACCGCCAATGGAATACCGCGTTTGAATGACCGCCGTGTGGATTCGTGGGTCGTAATGGCATGGGCGTATTTCTGTTGGCGTGACGGTGGAGGTTTGGTCATCTCCAGTTTATCGCTGCCCGCTGATGTGGCGGCCTGCAGTGGAGGACGGAATTTTGGAGGTTTGGCCGTTGTGGGTCAGAATGACCGTGGCGGTTAACCGCGGCCGCGGCGGTGGTATGGCGGTCTTCTGACCGGCGGTAAGGGCCTTTTACCGCCGAGGTCAGAATGACCCCCCATAGTCAGTAGTCGAATGCTACGGTGAGTTTTTATTTACAGTTCAAGATATGAGTCCAATAGTGTTATGTTTCCCGCATCTATGATGTCTGTTTCAGTATTTCTTCTTCTTGTCTTCTCATTCCAGGGCTCCCAGGAGGCGCATGTGGGAAACATAAGACAAAGAACCGGTAAGTAGGCTGCCCTTCGTTACAGGTTTTATCTTTTCTTTTTATTTCCTGTCCTTCCTTCCCCTTCTCCCCTTCTGTCTCCTCTCTGCATTTTCTCTATCTCTGTTTGCCTTCGGTCAAGATGTTGGTGGCTTCTCTCTTTTCTTAGGTTCACCTTTTTTCCTTATTCTGTTTCCTTGTTATTCCTTTTCCTCTTACTAGGGGTCTTTTCTGGTTTCCTGTTTTTTTTTCCTTTTCCTTCTTTTCTCCTATTGCTTGCCTCCTGTGTCACTTTCTACATCTTTCTCTGTTCTTTGGGTTTTATTTCCTCCAGCTTGTTCCCTTCTGTTGTCCCTTTGTTTTGTACCGTCCCCTCACCCCAATCCCCGTTTGTTACACCCTGCTCTCTGCTGCCCCTCCACCACACAACCCATCTGTCATTTCCTTTTTGCTGTGCTGTCCTGAGCATAGATCAAACAAATACTGTAGCGTAGTAGTCCCCTCCACCCCTTCCTTTCCCCAGCTTAGGTTTGCCATGCACCTGGGAAGGCCATGCTTTTCCCTAAGCGTGGCTGGAATTCTTGCTGGGCGCCTCCTGCGCCGCTGGTGTTGATCTCTGGATCCCCATGTTGTGCTCCGGCTCCTCCCTCGTCCGTGCCGTCTCCTCGGCTTCCGGTGAGTCTCTCCGTTATGCTCTCCCTATTCTTCCTCTCCGCGGCGTCTCCTTGGCTCCTGGTGAGGCTTTCCATTGCGCTTCCCCCTCACTCCCCCTCCGACTTTAAGAGTGGAAGGGCGTGAAGCCCCTGACTCTGCCCTTCCACTTCCGGATGTGTTAGGAGATTGGATGGCACACAGTCCCCTTCCGGGTCGGGAGCGGCAGGCTCATACAGAGTCAAGGAATCGGGCGGGTCTGTTGCTGTTCGCAACGGCCCATCACAGGTGCCTTGACAGGTCAGCAGTTCTTTGGGAAAACCCACCTGAGAGAAGAATTCAAACATTTCTTGAGCCACTGTCCACGTTGTCATACTAGTTAATGGTATCGCTTCTGGGCACCTGGTAGCATAATCAACAAGGACTAGTATGTATTGGTAGCCCCTTGATGAGGCAACCAGGGCACCAGCTAGGTCCATACCCTCTCTGGAGAAAGTATATCAATTATGGGCAGGGGCCTAAGTAGGGCTGTGCCCACCTGGGGTATTTAACCAGCTGGCAACATGGGCAAGTACTACAGAACTTCAGTTTGTCCGAGACGACTCTTGACCAGTAAAACCTTCTTAAAAGATATTTCTCGGTTTTCTCACAAACATAGTGTCCCCCTCTGTCTGACTATGGGCTAGATGAAGGACCTGTGTTGGACAGGGGAGAAGAACTACTAACTGTGTCCTTGTTTCACCATTACGTTCAACGTTAAGGTGTACTAGACCCCTTTTAACAGTAAAAAAGAGACCTACTGGTTGGGATTCTTCAGGAATGACCTGGGCCCATGCATGTTGTAATGTTGGGTGTTCCCTTTGGTTAGCTAGGAGGCTCCCCAGGTTCTCCTCAACATTGGCCACTGCAGAAAAGAAAGGGATTTCATTAATACCGGACATAGGCAGAACCTCTTTCTATTTTCCCTTTTCTCCCTAGGACTCAGTTTCCTTTTCTCCTTACCTTCCTCAATACAGACTGTTCGAAAAGGGGGCTCTTCTAAACATGTCTGGTCAGCCTCAGTAGGACTAGTGGACTCCAGGAAACAGGGGAAATCCCAATAATTGGTACCTATGATCATGACTTCTATTAGATGGGGAATTCCACCTACCCTTAGTATCTACTTATAACCTCTCCAGGTAACCCCCACCTCTGCAACAGGGTACTTCCTAGTCTCTCCGTGTACACAGGTAATCATTACACGTTCTCCCTATTTCCACTGGTGGGAAAATACCAGTTCAGCTTTCACCACTGTGTGTCTATGGCCAGAATCCACCAACACAATAGTTGGCTGGCTATTTACCTCCTATTGGAAATGGCCCTGTTTGCAGGGTCATCCCCAGTCTTTTTGCCTCCTTCCTCCTATTGTTTCTTACCTGTTTATTTTGGCTTTAGGACTCTGGCCACTTTACAACTGCTAACCAGTGCTAAAGTGCATATGCTCTCTGTGTAAAGTGTACTGTTGATTGGTTTATCCATGACTAGCATATTTGATTTACTGGTAAGTCCCTAATAAAGTGCACTAGATGTGCCCAGGGCCTGTAAATCAAATGCTAGTAGTGGGCCTGCAGCAATGGTTGTGCCACCCACATTAGTAGCCCTGTAAACATGGCTCAGACCTGTCACTGCAGTTTCTGTGTGTGCAGTTGTAAACTGCCAATTCGACTTGGCAAGTGTTCCACTTGCCAGGCCTAAACCTTCTTTTCTACTACATGTCAGGCACCCCTAAGGTAGGCCCTAGGTAGCCCCAGGGGCAGGGTGCAGTGTATGTTTAAGGTAGGACATATACTAGTGTGTTTTATTTGTCCTAACAGTGAAATACTGCCAAATTCAGTTTTCACTGTGTAAGGCCTATCCTTCTCATAGTTTAACATGGGGGCTGCCTTTAAATATCCTTAAAGCGCAGATTCCCTTTGAGAGCAGATACAAATATGGAGTTTAGGGTCTCTGAACTCACAATTTAAAAATACAGCTTTTAGTGAAGTTGATTTTTAAACTCTCTGTTTGAAAATGCCAATTTTAGAAATTAGGCATTTTCTTGCTTATACCATTCTGCGACTCTGCCTGTTTGTGGATTGTCTGTCTGGGTCAGTTTGACAGTTGGGCTGTTTGGCACCTCTCTAGACAGTGACACAAAAGGGGGCGGGGTGTAGCTTGCATATCCTGATGAGCTATCTGAGCTAGAGAGGATGGAGGAGTGGTCGTTCACACCTGAAAGGACTGTGCCTGCCCTCACACAATGCAGTCTCCGACCCCCTGGTGTGCGGGCCTGGCCTGGACAAGGGAGGATCTTGCAAACACTTGAGACTTTGCTTTGAAGTTTGCCAAGTTCAAAGGCAGAACTGGGTATAAGAAGAAGTCCCAAAACTCCAGACTTTTAGAATCTTTCTGTAACCAAGAGGAACCTCTGCCCAGGAGAACAGCTGAAGAACTAAAGGAGGAGTACTGTCCCTGTGCTGTGTTGCTTTGCTGGACTGGCCTATAGTTGCTGCTTCTGCCTGAAAAGAGTGCAAAAGGTGAACTTTCCTGTATGTCCTGCTTGAGAAAATTCTCCAAGGGCTTGGAGTAGAAGTGCCTCCTGTTGGAAGTCTCAGGGACACCAAAGACTTCAGTTTCCTCGACCTGCAGCACTGGGAACTGTGTGTTTTATGCTGTACAAGAGGAGAAACCACTGCGACGCCGCCAACGACGCCTCTGGCCTGCACCGTGACCTGTAGGCACCACACGTCGCATTGTCCCGCTTCGCACCACAGCCTTGACACCATCCACACTGGCGCACCTGACTTCATCAGCCTGGAGTTTGATCCGCAACGTGTGTGACCTCAAGGGTCGACGACTCCTGCACCGACTCTGGAACCGACACCATGACATCAGCGACGCCGCTCCCGGAGTACACCACAAGGATCACCACGCCATGCAAATCCAAGGTACTGTTTGCAGGTCTATCCGGCACTGTAGCTTGACCGCAATACAGCGGCCAGCCTGATCTGTTGGTTTTGCTGATCACGATGCCATGATAGCTCCAGGTGGAGCTATCGACTTCAAGGAACTGTATGTTTGAGTAAATCTTAAAGAATTCTTATTTGTATTACTGTATGTTGGATTTTTATCGTATTCGGTCTTGTTTTACACAGATAAATATTGGCTATTTTTCTAAAACTGGTGTGGTGCCCTTTTGTAGTGTTTTCACTTATTACTGTGTGTTATGTGCAAATGCTTTACATGTTGCTTCTGAGATAAGCCTGACTGCTCGTGCCAAACTACCAAGGGGGTGAGCAGGGGTTATCTGAGCGGGTATCTCCCTTATCCTGATTAGAGTGAGGGTCCCTACTTGGACAGGGTGCAAACTAGGTCCTGTTTCGGGCGGGCCCTGGGAGAACCTCTAAGAACTGTTCCAACAGAATCTTATTAACAACCTCCTTCTTTGTGGACTTGTTTCAGCCACCGGATCCCCAGGTCTTGCACATGATAGAATAATGCCCTGGGGTTGTTGTGGGTTTTCCACTTTTCCTTTCTAAACTTGGTTCTATAGTGCTCACTCTTATATATGAGGCGTTCGAGGATGGCCTTTTCACTTCTGAATAGGGAAGGTTTGAAGCTCCCCTGTAAGCAATGGGGCCACATACTGGCTCTATCTTTCTTGAGGCCAGGTGGCCGACGTGGTGAACCACTCAAAATTAGTGATGAAGGCACTGGGGTCCTTTCCCACTTGATACCTCTGAAGCACAGTTAGGGTGGACTTAATTTAATCCCCCCTTCCTCCCACATCAGTCCCCCCCTCCTGCCCCCATTAATCCCCCCTCCCGCTCCCCCCGTAATGCCCCGTCCCTTCAGCGTTACGCAAGCTGCGACTGAGAGCATGATGTGATAAATAATATCTGCCTCTGAAGCACTGGCTTGTTCACAAGGCGCAGGTGGCACCCTGTGCCTGGGACATTCTCACCGGACTTTGCAGATGGAGTCTCACAAGGACTTTCTGTCTCACAATCCCGTAGGTGACTCTGGAGTGTGAGACCTGTGTGTGGGGACTAAAAGACTGGGAGACACTGGGGCTGGATTTATTGTAAATTTAGCCTTGAACTCTACAAGGAAGCACAATTTTGAATACAGGAGGGAGCCCAGGTACCACTGATTTAACCTCCTGTTGGACTAGGTGCTGTAGTGCCAAGATCCTGGCGAACACTGCCCAGGATTGAAGTCTCTGCGCGCTTACAACACCCTGATAGACCCGTGGGGTAGTGTGCAGTGCTTGGGGGTTCTCCTCCTAGGACCTCTCGCTGATGCGTGGTACAAATGTGGACTTGAGTCACTCATGCTGCAGCCTTACTAAATGTCTACTGCAACAAGCAGCATACATCCTTGAAGGCGCAGGTCAGCAACCCGTGAGAAAACAGTACGGGCAGTGACTGGGGTGCCCCTCCCTTCAAAGCAGTCAAACACCAGTCCACCCTAATATCCTAATACCTCAGGATCTTACTAGAAGTACTGGCGGCCAGAACACAGGGGACCCAGAGACATTTGTGTCCTTCAGCCTAGGGTGCAAAACCTGCCTACAGCCATGGCATGAGGTGGGAACTCCTGGGACTTGTAGAGCTTCCTTTGATGACTGACTGGGGGCCCACTCTAATAGCCAAAGGCAAAATGGTGAAAGATAAAGCAGTGCACCAATACAAGGCCAATAATATCATTAACTATACCCAGACAACATTACAAACTGAACCCACGGGGGACACTCAGGTGAACAAAAAACAAGATGGTAATCCATTGCAGGTGGCTCAGGCCCCGTCTTTGGCAGACGTTATGGATAAACTCAGAGGCACTCTATCTGAACTGGCAAACAAAATAGACTCAATAGCCATTGATTTAAATCGCCTGAGGACAGACCTCTGTAAGGTAGCAGAAGGGGCAGTTTCTCTTTTAGGGCTGAGGGGCTATGCCCACCTGAAATTCCTACACATTCACTTAAAAAAAGATTAAATAGATCAATTTGTTTAAAGATACAATTGTATCTCTAAACAAATCGATGCATTTAAGTCTGGACTGTCTGTCCAAGGCTGCATGCCCCACCTTGCTTTGAAGAATGAGACGGAAGCCAGGGATTAAATCAGGTTTTTACACTGTGAGGCAGGATGCAGGGCTGACTGCAGTAAAGCCCTTCATTTCCATTGTGGTCAATGGCAGTATCCACTACAGACCTGTGACGCTTTTAGCGTCATGATTTTGGGCGTTGGAGTCTTCATCTCGGCATGTGGGCAGCCATCTGTCATTAACAGGCATAGATCCCACCCTTTCCTAATTCTCACGCAGTAGGAGTGGATGAAGCAGGTGTGATTTAGCACCTTGTCCTCAGTACTAATCTTGTGTTATTTTTATTGTACTGAGGCCCCTTGTCACGCTAATTTCCCCATGAGACACCCCAGGCCCTGGCTGCAGATGGCTGGCTCCTTTAGAAGTGGAGCTGCCCTATTTGTTCCTTGTGAAACTGTTCCAAACGAGGAGCACGGTTCTTGCTCTTTTGCGAAATGGATCCAAAAATCTGAGTCAGATGCAAGGGGAGAAAAACATGCTTATAGTAAAGGCAGTTATCTGCGGCATGGTGTTAAAACTGGCCCTATCTTCATGACATTACCATTAATGCCACAAACATGGATTGATATGCGAACAATGAATGTTAAAATGTATGTACTGTGTGTCAGCCATTTAGTTCCTCTTCTTTCACATGTTTTACTTAATGTTGCATTCCTCAAGAGAGAGAGATGTTTCTTCATGCTGTGTTTCTGTGCATTGTATTACTCTTGCAAAGTGCATACTTTGACTTATGACACGTGTTTATGAGTGGCTTAGATTGAGAGCTCTGGTGCTGAGGCAGAAGGCACAGCAACATGCCTGACAGTGGGTTGGTCTCTGCAGAGCACACCGAACAATGGTCTTTTATTCCAGTTGCAAATTAAATTCAGTGTAAATGTGTGTGAAGGGGTGCATAGTGGTCAAAGTATTTAGAAGGCAAAAGCAAAATGAAATAAGTGTATGTTTAGGGTGCTAAATGAGGGATATGTGAAGGAGTGCATTCAGGGGAGAGGGAAAAGAGGGTGCTGAAGAGGAAAGAGAGGAGGTTGGAAATGTCAGATGAGGGCGAGGTACATTTCTTCTCCAGTGCCAGCAAGACAAGCGAGTGGGTAGACACTCTGCCTGGAGCCTCTGATGAAGGGTCTATGCGGAATGCCTACCCTCTCTCGGGAGAGTCGAGACAGAGAGGTCCAAGAACCTGGGCAGAGGAGAGAATAAACAAAAAACATCTGGACTATCAAGTTGCGCAATGGTAGGACCAGGCGAAACCCTCCTGGAAGATGCAGCATTGATGGACTCCAGCGCCTCCTATTGGGACAGACAGAGCTCTCCAGATTCGGGCAAAGTCAGTACGGAGGAGGGGTTGTCCTGAAGATATTGGTAACATGACTACTGAACCGGGGGAGGAGGAGAAGGCACCTATATGGAACTCCAGATGGACTACATTCCTGCTATTATATGCTGGCAGGGGCTGAATGGACCAAGGGAATTAGGTGTCATGGGAACCACTTCAGTGCAAAGGCCTTGCACCCACAGCGGTTTGTCCTCTAGCATAGCGTTGAGGATATTTACATTGAAAGTGTTGTTTTAGTCGGTTGGCGCACTTGTAGGATGGGTATGGAGCGGGGTATGCATGTTTGCACCCAGATTTGCTATGGCCTGGAGGCGACAGCTTCACCGCCCATGGTGTGGGGGAATGTTGTTCTAGTTTGGCTGATGTTCAATGCATACGGGAAGAATGCTACTCATACATGTGTAGAAAGTGGTGCTTGCAATGGTGGGCCCTTGTACGTAAGTACACCTGCAACAGGAACCTATGGCAGACTGGACTCGTGTTTTGGGTCCACTACCTTGACCCAACAGGTTCAAGACATCTCTTATCTATTGTGATATTTATCAGACCATTCACCTCTACTGATGTGTCTGGGCAAGGGATACAGGTGCCCAGCAGTACCACTCTAGCATTTACGGACAGAGGTGCTGACAAACCCCCATTTTAAAGCCACTATTTGAGATGAACTCTCCCTCTTTATTGTCAAGAATTATGGAAGTGCTAGTAGTAGGTCACCTGACAGAGAGGCAATGAAGGTGGTAATAAGAAGTATGCCTCAAAACCACCTACAGTGTGCAGAGATAACTGGAAAGGGATCTTATCCGTCAGGAGAGATGCTTGCAAGACACAGAAAGGACTTCCTGTCTCAGCCAAATAAATCAGAGGAATGGCAACAAGCCCGTAGGGAACTCTTTGATGACTGGCTGGAAAAACACACTTATATGGCGTATCAGCAGCGGTTACATGCTGAGTGGGTTGAGACAGGGGCTATGCTAGCACGACTGCTTAGACAACAGGAGATCCGAGAACCGGTTTGTAATATTACAGAATGAGAAGGGAGCCCTAGTCAATACACAGGTAGCGGTAAGTGAAGTATTCCGATCTCATCTGACTCACTCATATGGGAGACAAAAAAAGGGGCACTGAGATCATGGTGCTGTATTCTTGGCAGAGATGACTCGCCTGGAATCGGGACAAGACGAGCCTTCCTCCTTGAAAGAACCCATTACCAAGGAGGAACTTACGGCTGTCATTCGATGAATTAAAACTGAAAAAACACAGAAGGAACAAAAATGGAAGAATGGTGGCTGAGAGCGTCTAGGAGATCTTTACCTTGTGAAAGCATTTATTATGCAGGCAGATGCCATAGACTCATTTTGGTTGGGACCAGATCAATATTTGCAATACGCAAAAGTTGCAGCCACAGCGCGAGATCTGTGGGCATGCTTCCGAAGGAACCACCTGCCTCGCATACACTGACTACGATATTAAACATGGCAGGAGGCACACAACTTATTTTCCATTTTTACAGACGGCTTAGAGAGGATCTTCCCAAACTCACACCTAAAGCAGAGAAAAGATGGGAAACACTGACTTCACGGGAGTGAGGAAAAGTGTTTGCAGGAGCAAATGAAGTCAGCTCCAAAGCTCGCTATAAATTAATACAGTATAATTATGTTATGTAACTCCCAAGATTCTCCAAGTAATATATAAACACTGACCAGATGGATGCACCCGTTGGGGTGCCCTGGCAGCAGATGTAATGCGGAGTTGCCAATTGTTAACATGTTTTTCGGGAGAGCTAGTTTGAGCTCTTGCTCCTGTCACAGGGTGGGAGATACCATTTACACCCCAGGCCCTACTACTGGGACTACTCCAATCAAAGAAGAAAAAGAAACTCAGTCATAGGTTTATATTACTAAGAATCCTACTCACAAAAGGCATATACCTATTAGATGGTTGAATGTAGTCCCACCCAAATACACAGAACGGCTCATAGACATGGTGGAATGGTCCCCGACCTAAGAGGTGCGAATGAAGCATGTCAGAAGGGATGATAAACTGATGGATGGTCTGGCTGTGTGGGTACAGAAGTGGCAAGAACTGCGCAAACCACCCGATGTGATGTTGGGAACTGAGAGGGAAAATTATGTCAAAATTATCACTCTTCCTACACATAGTCAAGATTAAAAAATAGAGAAGGATCAGCTCTAATTGGTGATAACTGGAGCAACACAGACTCTATCAGACAGAAAGAATAAATCAGTGCTTCGAATCATCACCATCATCGGTGAATATGTTGGTTTGACAATAGCTCATAGTTGATTAGCACTCACCTGGAAATACACCCTATTAATATTGGAACTGTTAAACATGCACATAAATTGTGGAAACCAAAACTGAACGAGTAGCACATCAAGGGGGATGAGAAGGGTAGAGTCTGTTTATAGTGGGAGGTAAGTTGCATAATCCGTGCTGTTGTCGCCTCACTAAAATGCTATTGTTTTTCTGAACATACTGGAAAAATCAATACATTTTTTTTAAATAAAGAGGCCTGTCGCCTTTGCACATCCATGGTATAATCTGGGAATCTGTGCATGTGAGAGTTGTCAACCGTCCAGGGCCCCTTCGCAAGTGCTACCAGTTATTTGTGACCCCTGTCCCTATATTTGAAGATATGGGCAACCGGCAGGATGCAACCCACCCAGAAATCTGTGCGCCCGTGTCACAGAGAAGAAGGTTGATAGTTTACCTCCTCCTGAAGGGCCTTGAAACAAGAGTCCACTTCGGCTGCCAGTGTAGATTCTGAGTCATCCACCAGTCTTTCAACTTCTTGTTGTCTACGCAAATGAGGCTCATGTCAATCCCAGGACATCTATCTTGAGTTTTAGGGAAGATTTAGGGCCTCATTCCGAGTTTGGCAGTTCCAGGACCGTCATGGTGGCGGTCGCACCACCAACAGGTTGGCAGAAGACCGTCATATCATGACCATGGTGGTTTTCCTAACAGAACACAGCCAAAAGCACCGCCAGCACCGCCTGTGCAGTCTAGCCACCACAGACAATGGTGGACACCTGCAGGCCATTGGAGACCATGTTTCCGCCGGACAGAGTATGAGGTTTCACAACGCCAAGGTCGCACCACCACAGAAACCAAGACAGACACCAACCATATAAAAGGAGACACTCACCTTCAGGAAGCCAGACTCGTCCAGAGCCGCCATGGAACCAGAACTACACATCTCCCTTCTGCTCCTGCTCACCGAGAGACACCGGAATCAAAGCTGAAGGCAACAACAGCATGAGTACACACACTTACCTGTCACTGTTGTAAATTGTCAAAGTACGTATGCACACACAACATACCAATCGGGAACGGGTGGCGCGGTCTACACACACACGTAACCTGACACTGACACACTCACAGAAAGCCACATATACACCCGCACATACACAGTACACACACTACCGCCATCACAAATACACATGTCAAAAACACACACCTACTCCCAGAAATACAGCACCAGCACTGTCACACACCATAACCCCACGAAACGAAGCCACACCACAGCCGCAAAACCATCAAAGCATTGGCAAGCACCAACAATACACACTACCCATTAACAAATCAAACATACAACACAATGTACCACCGTCAGGGAACAAACACATACTATCATACAACCATACAATGGAGCAGTCGACATACCCATCAAACACACATCACAATGTATCTGACATACTATTAACCACACACGCACACAGTGGTTGGTTGCTGTCTGCTGAGTGGGTGAGTGAGAGTGTTTTTATGTGTATGGGGCTGGGGGTGGAGGTGCTGGGGGATGTCCTGGTGGGTGGGTGAATGTCTGCTGGGTTGGTGACTGCAGGTAAGGTAGATGTGCTGCATGTAGAAGTGTCAGTGGTTGTGATGTCTCTGGGTCTGGTGACTGCGATGGATGTCTGCGGGTCTGCTGTTGTGCTGTCTGTTGGTAACATAGTTGTAGTGGCTTGACCTGTGAATGTTGGTGTGGTAGCTGCAGGTGTTGTGTATGTGATGCCAGGGGTGGCGGGATGTCAGGGCAGGCAGAGACTGTTGATGTGTGTGCAGTTGCATGTTGCTTGTGGCCATGCCTCTGGTGAGTCTTGTGGTGTTTGTGTTTGACTGGATGCATGCTTGTCTGTCTGTGTGCTTTGACTGGGTCGGGGAAGAGGTGTATGGGAGTGGGAAGTGGAAGGTGGATGAGGGACGGAAGACAAAGGGTGACTCGCTGCCATCAGTGTGGAAGCCAGAGCCTGAAATGATTTTTGTAGGCCAGCCAGTGCACCATGAATTCTCTCCAGGAACGCATTACTCTGTTAGACTTGAGTTCTAGTCCGTGCATGGCATTCACAGTGATCAACTGACCCACAGAGATGGACCTCAGGAGGTCAATGGCCTCCTCACTGAGGGCAGCAGGGCTGACAGGGGAAGAGGTGCCTGCAGCAAAGGCGATGCCCAGTCTCTTTGGTGAGTGGGCACGGCCAAATGGGTGGGGGGCTACTGGGAGGGAGGTGGTAGTAAATGGGGTGGTGGACAGAGATGGTGCTGGGGTGGTCCCAGATGGGTCCGCCACCACCAGGGAGTGTCCATTGGAGGAGGATTTAGATGATGAAGAACTGGATCCTGTCTACAACATGGCACTCCCCTCGCCCTCCTGGCCACTGGGTCCCTCGGTGTCCGTGGTCTCAGCACTCCGGGTCCCAAGGCCGGCAGATTCCCCACTCAGCTGTGCTCCATCTCCTTTGCCTGCTGACGCCGATGCACAGAGAGAGCAAGAGAAAGAGCAAGAGATTGAGAGAGAGAGAGAAGGAGAAAGAGAGAGAGGGTCATCACATTCTTCACACATACATACATTACAACATGCACAACTCTTGCAAAACATCTCTTGTAATAAAGCCTCAGTCAGAAACCATTCAGAGTCTACATCATGTCACAACAAGATACTTCCAACTTTCCCATATGACAATAGTCTCACCCACAACATAAACCAACCATCTTACCACTACTTCACCATCCCATCAAATCAGCTGTAACTCAAAAGCATCATGCACAAGATGGATTGGCTACAACAAAAATCTATCCCCATACAGATCATCCCTGTTAATCATCAAATCAGTCAAGGAAATGCAGTTGACTGATAACACAATATCATGCCTACTCATACTCAACACCTCTCCACTCCATCACCAAAACCCATGTTCCATGAAAGTAAACTCATCTCACTTCACATACGACACAGCATGTTGCTTTCTAATAACATGCCTATCTAATCATTCTGTACACATCTTTCACACTGGCAAAAACCTCAGATAAGTATACTACATGTGGCATTACCATACATTGTGCATCACAAAATGACATAGCATGTAATTAAAAAAGCTATATAAATACTAGGAATATATTCATTAGGAGTTTCCGTGGCCACTAATCAGATACATTGTCACATAGACAACAGTCCTATGTACTGCAGTTGGGGCCTACCTAGCACATAGAATACATCCACAGACAACCACAGGAAGCATGGCTACACCAACAAAACAATGTCCATGAAGGGCTCATACCATTCCACCAACCATGCTGAATAGAAACCTCTACATTACAATATATGAACACCTACATCACTAGCTGTTGAGACATGTGATTCACACTACCTAATTCCAGATCTAACACTTACACAACTGATTACTGTTGTGCCCCTTAATGACACATACACCTACAGTTAACCTAACTTAATGACAACATATCCCACAACACCAACAGGTGTATGTAAATAGAACACCTACTACACCATTATGTCAGGCTGAACTTACTATAGCCATAACCAAAACAGTCCAAAAAGCCTCAGATTTGCAAAAGTATATCTTGGACAAAAGAGGCTACAATATCAAATCAGGCAGAAAGTATCAACTGAGACATGATGTAGGCAGCAAATACCATATGTGGCACTTATTAAGGTATGGGATTGCCCTATGTAGCATGGAAAATACACATGGGCTAAAGGTTCAGCAGCCTAGCCACTTACATTCTCTACACCAAATTAATTAGGATAAAAGGTATTTGTACACAGGTCAATGTCATACCATGAAATGTCAATGTCTTATTGTCACCAGAAGTTCACCATTGTAGATGGCCACCCTTTTCAAACTTAACATTTTCCAATTTATGAATCTGACAGGACAATGGGGACACCTCCTCAGAACTCATGTGGAGTGATGTAGGTTGACTAGACCAAAAGCCTGATTTGGATGACAGCCTCACATGAAGTGTCCAAATATCTCAGGACACAGAATTACTAGGCCCTGATACTCATCTGGAAGACCCAATGTTGCACGTGTAGCAGATCCAGTGGAATGGTCAGACATCAACGGCTATACAACTCACCATTTGGGTAAATGGACTTGGGAACACTAGGTGGGAAGAATGACAGAGCAAGTTACAGACATGTATGGCTGAGTAGAGCCATACATATGACTCAGTCACATGCGCATCTCCACATGCAGTCATACTACTTGGTAGATAAAGCTGATTAAAATGTTCCGTTGCACAATACAGTGGCCACATCCGTGTTTGTATGTTGGCAACTGTAGTACCATATCTTCCTAATAGTCATCAAACATGTAGCATGAACCACATTGTCACAGCTGCAATACTCAGACATCATACGCTAAACTATCAGAGGCGAGTACATGGGTTCTGTCAGTACTTACCCCATTGTGGCTGCTGTGCTGCCCTCAAACACCCAATGACCTCAGGTAGGGCACTGCCAAAATGCAGGCCATTAGGGGGTCAATGGCCGACGGGCACCCCTCCCTCACTGGGAGGACATCCCCAAATGGGCCTCTGTGGTCCTTGGGCCTAGCGTTTCTGGTCCTCCCACTGCTTCCTGCAGTGTGTGCCCCGCTGGCTGTGGACCCCAAGGGTCCGCACTTGCTTGGCGATTGCACACCAAAATCCCTTCTTCTGATGGGTGCTGATCTGCATGGATGACACAAACATAAGAAAAAAGTAATGTCCACATGCACCATATCAATAATACTGGACAGTACACATCAGTGACAGCAAGTAGACAAACATCCCCATTTTCTCAATTCACACTCATTTACAGATTATCATCTGCATTCATCAACTCCTTCACTGTGCAAAAATTCAGTAACACCATCATTCACCTCAGTTATCACACATAGTTATTGCAATGGACTCACCTGCTCCTCTGGTGCACCATATAGTTGCTCATACAGGTGTAAGACCTCCTCCACAAACTTCTCCAGCTCCTCAGGGGTGGAGGCTGGGGACCTATCACCTGCAGGACGTCGCATGATAGCTCCCAGAGGCAGTACACAACAGCTCAGGTAGTGGAGGTCTTGCTGGCAGCAGTATTAGGAGTCAAGGAACCAATACTGCAGAAGATGGTGGTCAACTTGGCCTCGTGCAGGACCGTCACCCCCGGCAGGCACTGCTATTGGCCCAAGTCCACCAAAGGCAGCAATGTCTTCCAGCGGCAACTTCCACGCGGTTGTGACCCCCTACCTCCATGACGACATTCGCTGGCGGACTTAGGTCACTTGCATGTGTCCAGTACGGTAGGTCAGACTGCTGACATTTTAAGTAAATTACATGTATGGAAGAGTTTTATCATCTGCGTCATTCACTATACTCCATATCGTGCAGTACAACTGGAAATACTGCCTTAATGTTTAGTTGTCAATATGTGCATCTGTGCAGTAAATACTATGCTACATGAGGACATGTGGTGTTAGCACTGTACACCAACTCGGATGTTCACATGGATTCTAGAAAAACTAGATGATGTGCAACTATCAGTGTAAGACATGTCATATTGGTTGGAGTGACAACCATGTACAGTAATCTGCATGTACAGTTCAATAGTCAAGTGGGGGAATGTTCCCCAATGAGGGTGTCATCGGGTTAATATCTATGTGCTGTAATGTAGATATCAGAGTTCGTAACCGACCTTGACAGCAGATATGTGTTAGTTGGTTAAGTGACCTTACAAGATGTCTGCATGCTGCATGCCACATACTATATTTTATTTTCTTCACATAGTTTTCCTGCCATGAGGAGAGGATGACAACCACCAGTGTACCATCCACTAGTAGACCTGCACACCATGGAGGAGGGACTTAGTATCCAGACCTGGGATGAATCGTCATACTATCATGGATCTTTGTGATCAATTGGAGCCAGATAAGTCTTGTCAATGCTACACTTCCTGGCCACTGGGTCCTTTCAGAACACAGTGGCCCTAACTACAGGAATGTCTCAGCCCATGTTCAGTCTGGTGTTGATGTACTGTGTGCGTTGTTGAAACACCTGGACAGCTACATCAGGTTTCCCCAACGTGCGGATTTGGCCTATGTGAAGGCAGAGTTTTATGCTATGGGACACATTCCACATGTTGTTGGAGTCGAGATGGCCCCCATGTAGCCTTGGTTGCCTTCAGTGCACAGGAACAGGAAAAACTACCACTCAATCAGTGTTCAGGTGGTGTGTTTGGTAGACCGGTACATTTCACAAGTCAGTGCCAACTATCCTGGATCAGTCCATGTTTTTTCTTCACGCAGAACAGCAATGTTCCACTGCTGATGACACAATTCCACAAAGAGAGGGCCTGGCTGGTTGGTAAGTTACAACTGAAATGTGTGTTTGTAATGTATGTCTCCTGCCATCACAATGTAGCATGTCTCACATATGTGTATATTGTTCTACCTATTTGTTCACCGGTGACTCTGGCTATCCAAACCATCCTTGGTTGTTGACACCAGTGAGGTACCCAGCCAAGCCAGGGAAAGTCTGCTACAATGAGGCCCACAGGAAGACAAGGCATGTAGTTGAGTGGAATTTTGGTCTCTTTAAGGCAAGATTTAGGTGCTTGGACAGATCAGGAGGAGCCCTCTTATACTCACCCAACAAGGTATGTCAAATAATAGTTGCCTGCTCCATTCTCTACAATCTTTCCCTGGAACAACAGATACCATTCATACCAGATGAGGGGGAGTCAGCAGTACCTGAGAGTGTTAATGCAGAATTGCTAAGTGATGAAGAGCCAGCGGAAGATGAAGGAGTCGTCTCTGGGGCAGATCTCATCAATCAGTACTTCAACTGACTAAAAGGTATGTGATGTAGATGTAATGTTGTGGGTCAAATTTGCAACCTGAAGTAGATGGGTAGCATGTCACCTCCTTTATTGCATTATCTGTGGGGTTGTAGATAGCTTCAATGCCTGTGGGTGAGTTGTGCTTGCAAACTGTAAATTGTATTGTGTACAGAACAGAGTGGTCTTCATTATCATGTATTGTTATAGCAGATGCAAAGTTACACTTCTGGTCATGACTTCCCCGAACAAAGGAATGTATACTGCTATGTCCCATCCCTCTACTCTCACAAACACAGAATTCCTTAGATCCAGTTTGGCTGATCAACCATGGCAACCGACAGACAGTGTCACAAGCAGATGGGAATTGCAGACAGACATGAGAAGTGGACACGGCTGAATCCAGGTACTATGAGTGTTGATTATGTGCAGTGTGACTGACATTGTTAGACTGTCAGCACAATGGGGTTGTAAAGTGTTTTCCAGTTAAGGTTACCTGTAGGTTATATGAGGTTGCCTAATACTGTCATTTGTGTCTGAATAGGTGTCTGACTCACGTATAAATGTGGGACAATAACTCCTCTTTGCACAATGGTAACAGTTTTATGTATTCTACCATGAATCTAGCTGTCAGTGTGTTTCTACTTTGCAGACCAATGTGGATGTCACTGTGGACTGACATAGGCGAGTGACAAGTCTACAGGTATATGGCCAATGTAAGTGAAGGTATCAAGGTATGGGTAGATAAGTACTGATCTCTGTCTGTACCGTGGGATATGCATATTTGGAAGCTATGGTATGGGTATGTGATATAACGTACCAATCTGTGTGGTCCTGCCTTGTTGGTAGGGTGACATGTCAATATCTTCTATATTGTGTAGTTTAGCATGCACCTTAGCAGACATCCTGATGCTACTGTCAGTCACGCTCTTTGTGCAGTTAGCATATCCGTCACTGATTGTGTGCAGTTGTATTTTACAACCTATCTGATATCTGTCCAGTTACATTCCTATTGTAGCGAGTCTCCTGATGATGGAGTCCATGTATGGGGTCCATTACAATGGGAGTACAATGCAGTGGAACATGATCAAACTAGAGTTGACATGCATGACTACTGTACACGGTTGATAAAGGAGACATACACAGGACCTGTGTTTAAGTGGGATTTATTGGTGAGAAACAAAACACATACGTGACTAAGAACTTTACACTGACACAAAAAAAGGTGATGGGTTTAGTCATGGTGGATGATATCATCAGGGTATCTGCTACACCATTTGGGAACACAGGGCCTAGTGTCCTTGCATTATAAAAAAAATGGAGATTGGTTACAAAACAGTCAAAAGGGTGTATCTGTTGAACACAAGGGGAACAGTTCAGGAGAGGTTTACTTCCTGGCAGTGGGTTCGGTCTTGGCATCTGCTCCTCCAGGATGTCTAGATGGACGTCCACATTTTCTTGGGGGTGTGGCGACTGAGGCATGTCCTTCCCCTGGCAGGGCCTCCATTCCACTAGCAGCCACAGATGTAGAAGGGCCTGAAGCATCATTGTTAGTGGAAGTGGCCAGATGTTGGGTTCAGGACCTACTCAATGTGTTATTCAAGTCTCTTAGCACCCCTGCTATGACAGCCAAGTGTGTTTTTATGCCTGTCACTGATGCATGACTTCCTTCTGTGGCTTTTGGATTTCCCCCAACATGGTAATAACTTGGCCCATCTTGCCTTGGAATCTTTGGTAGGCTCCCAAGACCTTGGAGATTGTATCCTGGTCAGTAGTGTCCCAATGAGACCCCAACCTCGGGCCCAGAGCAGCCCTCCTAAACACCCTGCCCCCAAGTCCTGCGCCCCTGGTGCAGTGAGCCACGCCCAGTGTCGGCAGGCCCATCATTGTCAGGGGTGACAAGGTGAGACTCAGGTACCTGTACTGTGGGGCACACAATGGATGACACAGTCCTTTGGACAGAGTTTGGGGGGCAAATGGTTGCCTGTGATGTAGATGTTACAGAGTTGGGTGGAGTTGCTATAGGCAGGGTGAGGCTGACGGTTGTTGGCTGACCAGGTATCCAGGACGGGCCAGGTTCTTCGAAAGTGTCCAAACATCCAGGGATGTTGTCCTCAATGGGGCCTTCATCCAGAGGGGCAGTGGCAATCTCTGGAATCCTCTACATGCTGACAATGGCAAGGTCACCTGTGGAGGGAGTGGAATACAGAGTTCAGGTTACAATGGGGGTATTGTAGCAGTTGTGCGAGTTGCAGGCAGTGCCTTGAAATGATCTCCAGCAATGACATTGAAAGCTGATGCACTATGTAACTTGGATACAACATAAAACTCTGTAACTTCAGTTCCATACACCATGTTTTATGCTGGTAAACCAAGTTGGTAGTGATTGCTCATCTGACGGCATCTGGTATTGTCAGATAACTGACATGGCTGTTCACCTCTGTTACCTAGTCAACTCTCTGGCATGATAGCTGGCACAAATGAGCGCTGTAGAATGCACATTGGTGTCCTTGTAGGAACACAGTATATGAATTTACAATTTACATTGACCTGTATCTGGATGTATTGCATGTGCATCCCCTCAGCCATCTGTCTTTCCAAACCAGGTTAGTATGTTTCTAGCTTGGGAACTTTGATCTGTGGCCATTATATATGGGCACTCAGATATAGTTGTGCTTTGGTTGGGATGTTAGTGTGAGTGAGCCATTGCATTGCTGTCATTGCCATGTACTGTTCCACACTAATACAATCAAGATGGATTAGATGGGATATTGCTTTGCCATGCATGACAAGTTACAGTGTAGTGTACTGGTGCTGGCAAGGTTGAAATTTAGCATTCTGGGAGTTGTAGTGCTATGATTAGCCAGTGCTTAACATGCCATTTCAAGGGCTGCAGAGCCAGGTGTGTTTAGTGGACATGTAGCATGCCAGGGAGGGGTATTAGGTGAATATGTGAGAGTTGTAGTGGGTGGAATGTAATTTTGGCTTGGTATACTTGGTGAGGGGGCATGCAGGACAAGATAATTGTGTAGCACGAATGTTGTTGGTACTTACCAGACTCCACTCCCCCAGGTATTCCTGTCAGGCCCTCACAATGCAGTGTGTCCAAGACCTTCTCCTCCCAAGATGTGAAAGTAGAGGGAGGAGGTGGGGGCCCTCTGCCAGTCTTCTGTACCGGAAGCTGGTGCCTGGATGTCATGGAACGTACCTTACCCCCCGAGGTTGTTCCACCTCGTCCCTATGTCCTCCCTTGTGCGTGGATAACTGCCCACAGAATTTACCCTGTCGACTATCCTTTGGTATAACTCCATTTTCCTGGCAATAGATGTTTGCTGTACTTGTGCTCCGAACAGGTGTGGCTCTACCCTGACAATTTCATACACCATAACCCTCAACTCGGCACCAGTGAAATGTGGGTATTTTTGTAGGGACATGGTAGTGGTTATGTAGACGGTGTAGTTGTGTTCAAAGTGAAAGGGTGCAGAGTTAGGTACATGGTGAGGTGTAGGTGCTGTGATGTGATGTGAGTGGGTGACAGGTGATGTGGATTGTGTGTGGTACTAATATGTGCGTTTTGTATGTTGTGCAGGTGTGTGATGTATGCGTCGTGAAGTGTAAATTGGTGCCTATCCATGCTAATTTTGACTCTCTGGGATGTTGGTTTTCTTTGGCTGTGTGGGTGTTTTCATTGCAAAGGATTGTGGGTTGTGTAGGGGTGTGTTATATAGTGCAGTGAGGAGGTGTGTCAGGTGTGTGGATGTGTATCAGGTGTCAGGTATTTAAACTATCCAATTTGGTGTGATGCTCTGACCGTAGTGAGTTGAGACCGCCAATGGTTTTCCGCCATGGAAGAACTGCTGTTGTGATTTGTGGATCGTAATATGATAGGAGAATTTTTGTTGGGGTGGTGGCGCTGGTGGCCGGACCGCCTCTTTTCCATCCTCCACTGTCCTGGAGGTTTAAGGAATTTGGCCGTTTTTTGGCAGTCTACACAGTAGGACCCTTAATACGGCGGTCAAATTACCACCAAAAACTGAGGTCTTTTGGCAGCCGCCACGCCAGCAGTCTTGCCAAAAGACTGCCAAACTCATAATGAGGCCCTTAATGTTGAATTTTCAAAAGTGGTCTAATAGTGTACACTCCAACATTGCCTCAGGCGGTCACAGTGCACTATCTGAGCTGCTGGTCTCAGTTTCAGCTGTGACTGCAGTAGCCTTGCCATTTTTAGAGCGAACCATGAGGTCAGCCAGAAGGGCAGGCGCCCCTGCGGGCAGGAAACCACTGAGCACACAGTTCCCCACTGAGTCCTTGAGGCCCAGTCCTGACAGGGACAGAGTACGATGCACCTATTTCAGTTTAAAGAACCCTCCATTGCAGCGAAGCAGCTGGGGGACACCGTGGGGTGGTGGGAGGGCACAATGCTTTGACAAGGATGAAAAGGGTACAGTGATCCCCACTGGGTATGGCACTGTGATGTAGTCTGCGATAAGTGGGGGTGGGTGGTAGGGGCCCCTCCATGCCACCGCTTTTTGCACTGGGTCCCACACAGGAAACAACAGTGATCAGAGCGGGAGAGACCTTCCATGGAGTCCCCATCCAAGGTGCCCTGGCCATTACAGCATGAAGGCTGGGGCAACGCAGGTCCCAGGATCAAGATCAGTCCATGTACTACATAGGCGGTGCAGTGAGGTTTTGGCAACAGTTCCTCAGGCAGGGGAGGCCCTGTCCCCCCAGGACCCCTGTGGTGTATGCCTCAAATTGGCAGGGAAAGACATTCCGTAGCCCGTGCCAGTCTTGGAGAGGCATGAAGGAGAGGAGCTCCGAAGGAAAGGAGGCCCACACACATGGCCTTAAGTGTGCAGTTGGAACTGTTTGGGGAGCTGCAAGGCCTCACCTGCTGTGACCCAACTGGCCGGACGCAGTTACCTTAGGCACCGCTGGTCCAGGCGACTGTTGCAAGACAGGCGAGTCCCTGCTGAGTCCTTCCGAGCCGAGCAATAAGGCTGCTCCAAACGAACGGCACATTCGATCCCTGGCCTTGAACCAGCCCCGGGACACAGTCAAAGCTTCAGCATGTACGGGTAGCATTAAATTGAGGCCCGATCCAGCATCTGACCTCCTCCTGATAGGAATAAGAGGATCCCGGTTGAGATGCAGATCCTGCCCACACTTGAGTCTGCAGCTCAGTGGATGTCACTAGGCCTCCCCAGGAGCAGGTAGAGTTTTAGACCAACCAGGTGCCAGTGTGGGCCACACATTACACAGCAGGCGTTTAAGGTGCAGCAAATGAAGGGCAGGCTGCACCGGGAGTCCAGAGCCCTGAAGGATGTTTTGCGATGGACTGGGCTCACGAAGCTCAGTTCTCTGCGACTCTCCTGGTCGCCATCTTGGCCACCATCCACAAGTCAAGTTACATACAATTCATACCGATATTTAATAGTGATAGTGTCCTCATTTTATTACACAAGTAACTATTTACTCCTAAGCATCAAGTTCCATGTTAAAATAATCAGTGTGTAACAGTAAGGTATGTCTGCAACAGCTGCAAAATTTAGGTCTACCATTTGGTGGGAGGAAAGAGTAATATGCCTTGTCTTGTTTGTTGCAGTAAGCTAGGTCTGGGTATTTATTTCTGCCCCATAAACATGCCACTCTTCTTTTCACAAACAATAAGTCTATTGGGGTAATGTGTCGGACTGATGATGGGATCTAGTTGTGCATCCCAGCAGAGCCACCTTGGATGCTGGATCCATGTTTGCAATGGTCATGGAGGACAAGGCACCAAATACTTTAAGCCAATATTCTGCAACCCTCAGACACTCCCACGCTACATAAATAAAGTTGACGCTGGGAGTGGAATATTTTTTTTACAGTTTGCAGTGTATGATTGCAGTTATGGCCACTTTGTAAAAGTAGTGGTAGGGTGAATGTGGGGGGGGGGGCGTCAATTAAAAAAAAAAAGAAAGAAAATAAAAGTACACTTACCTGTCAACGGCTGCCGCCTCTCCTCCATCTTCTTCTTGTCCGGGCAGCACAGAAGCACACAGGCTCCCAGACTCCCCTAAGCCAATCACAACACTGCTGTCACCACCATGACAGCAGCGCTGTGACTGGTCTGAATGGCCTGCTTTGGTGCTCACACAGGGAGTAGGAGCCTGTGCATGTTCTCTACCTGGCTGTCCAATACATCCCGGTGGAGAAATGCTGAGTGTGCATGTCTGTTTGGCCAGCCCAAGACAACCGTCCAAAGTGTCATGAGCACTTATGATGTATTCCAATCCTCCTTAAGCTCTGCCCCACCCTAACCTGGTTCGCACTGAAAAATAAAATAATAATAACATTGTGTTTTTAGCATTTTGTTTTTTCTTTTTTAAACAGTTGGGTGACGCTCCTTTGCATTAGCAGAGGAGTTGCCGCTGTATGATTGGTTAATCTTATTAGCTTGTTGCGGAGTGCAATATGTTTGATGTAAGAATACTAAATTAAATAAATTGAATCTACCAATTGGATACAGCAAATGGATCTGGTTTCAACAGTATTGTCTTTCTTTAGCTCAAAACGCTATTGTGGATTCCAATCTATGTTTTGCTTGTGGTTCGGTTACAGGAGCTTCAGTTTGCATAGCTATGTGAATCTATTGACAGAATGTCTGGGTGCGGGGAGTGTCATGAGCAGATACAAATCCCAACATGGCAGAGGTTGCAGAGGGAAAGAAGGGTAGTGAGCTTTACATATTGCTCGAAGTCTGAGGTATGTAATATGTCAAGTGCACTCTGTCACTGATTACAGAGTAGTAAAGAAATACGACTTATTTAGACAGAGCTCCAATACTTGTCACTGCCCAACTCCATAAAAGGAAGGAGGAATGCTGAGTGAGCCACTAACTGGTATAAACTACAGTTATAGAGAGGTTGATCAGGGGCGTGCAAGACATGGTATGGTAAGTATTTCCTAAATCACTTTCATGCTAATTGTGTGCTGACAATCACATTTATTTCTGAATGTGTCCTCCTAGGGGTTCGTCCAATTAGCATAGATAGAAAAGTTGGGTATGCAGTGGCTGTCTCAATGGCTAAAAGTGGCATGTACGGAGGGTGTGTGTCCATAAATATGCATATTGAACTTGTGCACATAGGTAATTTATTTTGAAATCTGGGGCTGCTGTTTTAACCTGCACATATGGTAAAGTAAATGTTTCCAATTTAACTCTAGGCTGCTTACCTGCCCATGTAATGTGATCATATGTAATCTAGGGGTTTCGATAAAGATGTTATTGAGGGGAGCAGGTATATAAGTAAACAGGTACCTTTATTTAGGTAGGATGATCAGATCATTCTCATCAAGACTTCCCTATCGGTGAGAGAGATGGAACGGAAATCCATCTCCTATCTTGATCCTAAATTTTGTACATTACTTTACCACAATTTTCAGTTATGGTGGTTGCTTTGTCATGGCTGAGCCATATTCCTAAATATTTGAATGAATCATGATTCGATGGGAGGGATAATGAAGCCTACGGATATGAGTGGCCCAGGTGTCAGGGGAAAAAGAGTGGATTTGTTCCAATTTATGGAGATCTCCACCGATGCGTAAAAGCATGGTGAATTCTTGTATGAAAGGGCTAAGATTGTGGACAGCGTTTCCGAAATAGAGAATTATGTCATCTGCATATAAGGAAAAACTTCCAGTTCCAGGAACTGAACTGCATGCCTCTCCTAGCAGGCTATTGTCTAATAGCACATGCCAAGGGTTCAGAGGAAAGTGCAGTGGGGATACAGGGCATAAAAATGACAACTAGTGCGGCACAAACAAAATTAGTCTTACATTTTAAATTTTTTCATCCATGGTCATGCAACTGGATTGTATCCAATCAAATTCTATTTGCCTATTACATCTTGAACTATGTGAATGACATAACAACCATTAATGTCTACGCATTTTTCACTTCAATAGAGAGGTTCCTCCGGGATGTAATTTTAAAAAGAAAAAAAGTGCAGTTGTTCATGAAATATTATAGCCAGATAAATGTACATAAATCAAAACATCATCTAAAACACAGGCACTAAAAACATATACCAGTTACCATCCGAAAACGGTGTAATCACTAGTTGGTTTGAACAGCAAGAAAGAAATACACCAAAAATGAAAATGTGAAACCTAACCTTCTGCAATCATCACCATGGCAGTTCATCATGCATATAGCAGGCGAAAAAAGAAACATAAATGATGAGTGAAAGGAAAGATGTGGCTAAAAGAATATATACAATAATATACAAATTTCAAATTTTCATAAAATCTTTAATTTCACTTGGCATTACACCAGGACATCATTCCATATTTAATTATAACCAGTAGCAATTCTGACACATTTATTCATGTTATGCCTTTTCTGCACTATAGATACACACATACAATTTATCAGTCTACCAACCCACCGACACTTTGTCTTATATACGTTGTGGTCTTTCTACCAAATATGCGTATTTAAACAACATCATCTCTCTAATTCTTAAAAAAACTTCAGTGTATTCAAGCAGTAACAAATGCATACTTAGGGGGTGATTCTAACTTCGGCGGGCGGAGGAGGCCGCCCGCCAAAGTTCCCCCACCAAAATACCGCTCCGCGGTCGAAAGACCGCTGAGGGTATTTTGGGATTTGCCCTGGGCTGGCGGGCGGCCGCCAAAAGGCCGCCCGCCAGCCCAGGGCAAATCAACCTTCCCACGAGGACGCCGGCTCAGAATTGAGCCGGCGTAGTGGGAAGGTGCGACGGGTGCAGTGGCACCCGTCGCGTATTTCAGTGTCTGCATAGCAGACACTGAAATACTTTGTGGGGCCCTCTTACGGGGGCCCCTGCAGTGCCAGGAACAGGATGGCGGTAGGGGGTGTCAGAATCCCCATGGCGGCGGAGCGCGGAGGATTCTGCAGGGCAGCGGGAAACCAGCGGGAGACCGCCGGTTTCCCGCATCTGACCGCGGCCGAACCGCCGCGGTCAGAATGCCCTGCGGGGCACCGCCGGTCTGTCGGCGGTGCTCCCGCCGACCCTGACCGCCGGGGTCAGAATGACCCCCTTAGTCTCCTTGTATTTTAAACTGGCTTGCTACATAAGTCCGAGTGAACAGGTGTCATGCATTGTTTATTAATTCAAGTTTCATATTAAAAAACAAACGATCATATCAACAAAAACTGAGATTCTTACATACTGTCATGCACTACTTGTTTACTCATGCTTGAGAGTCTGAAGATATAAAGTGTACGTGTCTGTAGAAACCTTTTTCATATAAACTATTTATCAAAGATCCACACTTAATGGTCTACAACTGATTAAAACGTAAACTAACTCACTAATGTGTGCCTACAAAAAGAACTATTAAAGTTCACAGACCAATTATTATGTTGTTGTATCAAATATTTCCAATAGTTTTTTGAAAAATATCAAATGTACCCCACATTTGTACAACTAGGAGTCTATCCAGAAAGGTAGAACGGGTTACAATTTTTTTATCTAAATTGAAAAGGTCAGCCAATGTATAAGATTCCATATAGACCACCAAAAGGATGCTTCCACTTCAGACTTTGGGTAAAACAAGATACCTATTGTATTAATAGTCATATGGGTATGTACCACTAAAAGCATGGTCAAGTTATCTAATTCACTCAATGTTTAAAAGATTCAGTAAGACGCTAAAAAAGGAAAAAAGTGGCATGGTGGACAAAAAGTATCTCATCGCATTAAAATTGTTATTTAGTATGTATGTATCCATCTATGGATTCGTGGGAATAACTCAAAACAATTAATGTTAGTCACCCCTAACAGTAAAACAGAAGGTTAGTAAACTTTAAATCATGCAATTGGAACACATTTAACATAATTGCATGGATAATATTATTCAACAGAAACTGGGCATAGCCATACTCCATTAGGTATCCCAATATATAAATGTAAAATGTGCAAGTGTGGACATGGTGGAGTACATCACAAATACCCAGCAAAAGAGTAGTCATAATGATCCGTCAGATTTTAATCCATGAACCTATTGCAACACTGCAATACAAAACACACAAGGCATTTTCATCCTGAGCATACTCAAATCATAAAAGTTGGAAATTATCTAAATAACAATATACTCTACCCACAAATCGTATGAAAACGCCAACACATCTGTATCTCCAGCATATTCTTACAAGGTCCCTATCAAGGAACACAACAAAAAGAGAGCGCTGCTCCTACTGTCAGCTTCATAGCGAGAGACGCCCAAGCCCTGGACTTACTCCCCCGCATGCCAAGGACCAGTGATTGTACTACAAAAGATTGTTGGCTAGCCTCATTTTAAGTTTCAAGGACTTAAAAGCTAAAGATGCCTGCACATGCAAATTGCCCAGCTGGCCAGTAATCTCTGTGCTTGCCCTGCACTCCGCTAGTGTAGTCTGTGAGATAGAGTCCTAGACCCCAAGAGGTGACTGCCAAGTCCTGGATCCTTGGATGGTGCTAGAGTGAACTCTTTCTCCCCACAGAACTGCAATGTGTGATCTTAAAGCAAAAGATAAAAAAAATTGGCATAGAGTCTGAGGCTCACAGATTACAGGTACTTGCTGGTTTGTGGGTAGCCTTGAATGTCATTGAAAACAAAGGCTCTTAAGCAGAACGCTGGGCTTCGCTTGTCAGACGATGTCAAACACAGTGCAGTCCTCAAGCTGCAGAGGACACCGCCATCAATAAGAAATAGAACCAGAAATGTTTCTTAGTGCAAAGGTAAAATTTTCACCAAGACCAACCCGCTGCCTGCATATGAAGCCGAGTTCCATTGTTATCAGCCCGAAAGCTAGACTTTGCCTCAGACACTGGTGCAACAGTTAACATTCAGAATAGAAGTACAAACTTCAGTAAAAAACAGGGAAGGGTGATAAACATGGAAGAGAATGCCAACTGGCTTGTTTGTATGGCACATTCACGCATAGCCTTCACACAAGCTGGAGACCATTTTAAACAGATATTCACAGTATTGCTTCAGTATCTTTTCAAAAGATGAAGAATTTGCAGTTAGAAGTATCCATCAGAAGAACAAGTTAATTTGCTTTGGTAACATTCTTTATTACCTCACTTCCCATTCCCTGAAGTGGGCTTCCACGATTGTAATAAGGACCCAAGTTAGATTTGGCTTACCTTTGGCTTTGATCTGGCAAGACAGATCCACGTCTGGGGTGCTGAAAAGCTCAAGATAAACTGATGTCATTGTGCAGGAGTAGTGCCTATGTGCAGCTTTCCACTGTCACTTCCATAGAGTGTTAGGGCACCATGGAGTCCAACTGTGCCATCTGATGGTGAGGGGGAGCAATTGCTATGACAAATTCTGGCCCAATCTGGCGCCTGGGCACATTCAAAGCCAACATTGCCAAAGCCAAATGGTCTTTGCAATGTGAGAGCTTGTGTCTTTGTCAATGTCAATGTCTTTTAGCCATGTCATGAAGCAGGCTGGAATATAAAGTGATATTTACAGTTTTCACTTAATATATATTTGGTAAATTGCTATGAAATGTTTGATTTAGCAACTATTACGTAAATACATGATAGAAATGTGAGGGATTGCTAGAGATCTTCGTATTTCTTCATTGAAAGCTGCGGTGGGAGCAGGGTATGGATTGACTCAATGCAGCACCCCTATAGTCTGAGCTAGTTCCAAGGTTCCCTTGGAGTGCCGGCAGCGCTGCCTAATATGAAAGTGGGGGCTGCAGCACAACACCTACAGAGACAACGACCTGTACACAGAGGCAGGCCAGGGCTAGCATGCTGTTTTATAAATTGCATGAAAAGGGCATGCAATGCCTAATAACCCTTTTTTTTACTAACATGTTTAAAAAAACATATGTCGGGATAAGCGTGTGGAAGCAGAGATTGTGTGCTCTAGGTAAGAGGAGCAGCGGGGAAACATGCGGTGGAAGTAAAGCACCAGCAGGCGAAAATGAAAGCAAAGAAACTTACTGGGGGTGATGTCCATGATAAAGTCAGGCAAAAGGTAATTATACACAAATAGTATTATCCCGCCTGACCCCATACACGGCAGCCTCACAATGTTTGCAATATGTAGCGTGGTAAGTCAATAGCTGTGTGAACTGATGTGTGCTAACACTCCTAGTCCTATCGGAAATGACGTTTGTCTCGCCGCCACTGCATGCTTACAAAGGGGGTCATTCTGACCCTGGCGGTAATTACCACCATGGCGGAGGTCGGCGGTAGCACCGCCAACAGGCTGGCGGTGCACCGCTGGGCATTCTGACCGCGGCGGTTCAGCCGCGGCCAGAAACGGAAAGTCGGCGGTGTCCCGCCGACTTTCCGCTGCCCTTGAGAATCCTCCATGGCGGTGGAGCGCGCTCCGCCGCCATGGGGATTCTGACTCCCCCTACCGCCATCCAGTTCCTGGCGGTTCTCCCGCTGGGAACAGGATGGCGGTAGGGGGTGCCGCGGGACCCCTGGGGGCCCCTGCAGTGCCCATGCCAAAGGCATGGGCACTGCAGGGGCCCCCGTAAGAGGGCCGCAAAAAGAATTTCAGTTTCTGCCTAGCAGACACTGAAATTCGCGACGGGTGCAACTGCACCCGTCGCACCTTCCCACACCGCCGGCTCAATTCTGAGCCGGCGTCCTCGTGGGAAGGGTGTTTCCCGCTGGGCTGGCGGGCGGACTTTCGGCGGTCGCCCGCCAGCCCAGTGGGAAAGCCAGAATGACCGCCGCGGTCTTTTGACCGCGGAGCGGTCTTTCGGCGGGAACTGCGTGGCGAGCGGCGACCGCCGTCCGCCGCGGTCAGAATGACCCCCAAAGTCTTTTGTAATGACCGACGGAGGCCAAAGCTGGTTGGGGGGACGGGTCAAGCAGCAAAAGCTTCTTGGCTTTGCTCATGGTCTTTGTATGCTCAACAAATGTAAATGTTGGAGTTGGGAGCGACTGTAAACACACAGGGCTTATGTTAACTGCTCAGAAGGAACAAGTGCATTGCTGTGTGAACTAATGTGTGCTGACCCTACCAGAATATCGGAAAGGATGTCTTTGTCTCACCTGCACAGCGTGCTTGCAAAGTCGTTTGTAAATGCAAATGGAGGGGCAAGCAGCAATGAGGGAGGGCATGGGGAGACGGGTCAAGCAGCGAAGACGTCTGACCTTTGCTCTTGATCTTTTCATGCTCATCAGACTCAAATGTGACTGTCCGAGCTGGGAGCGACAGTAAACACACACTGCTGGTCATATCGGAAAGGACGTGTTGGTCTCGCCTGCACAGCGAGCTTGCATAATCTTTTGCAATGACCGAAGGAGGAACAATTAGCGATGAGGGTGGGGGTGGGGGACGGGTCAAGCAGGGAAGACGTCTGACCTTTGCTTTCCGTCTTTGTATGCTCAGCAAATGGAACTGTCAGAGATGGGAGCAACTGTAAGCGCACAGCGGTCGTGTTAAGTGATCAGAAAAAAACAAAAAAGTAGTTTCTAAAACATGTCCTAAAATGGCAGCTAGAGATGTATACTAGAACTTGGTCACTGCTCTTGGAGTTGGATAAACAGAGGAAGAGGCATGATGCATGCATGCCATGAACAAATAGGATTAAGAATATGAGAGCGATGATGGAGCCAGTGAATGGGAAGTTTATGGTAGGGCTGAAACCCCTAATGTATATACTTCTCTCTTCGATAGAGAACATGCACAACGTCTATAGCCGAGACCTAAAAATGTGGATGGCCAACACTACCAAAGTATCTTCACTGGGTCCATGGCGTCTAGAAGTGAGAGTGCGCTGGGAGAATTTTAGCCAGAGTAAACCAATTTCCTCATAGCAAATGAAAAGCCTGCAAGTGAACTATTTTGTTGAATTTAAAAATTGTTGGTTACATTTTATTTAGTGTCTATTTTCAGTTCAGTTGGAGAGAAAGAAAGTTAACTTGGTGAAGCCTGGGCAACATGTAGCCCAGGGGTCTTCAAACTGGGGGGCGAGCCCCCCTAGGGGGGGTCTCAAGTGATCCTAGGGGGGGCGCCAGGCTCTGGCCAAAAGAAGCATTTCATAGATAACAGTGTTTTGTTTTAAGCAGAAACATGTTATTGCATTTTTTAAATGGCAACAGTTTTTATCTGCAATGTTTAAATATATCTAGACATATTTAAACATTGCCATCTTTATAAAATATTTGTGAAACATTCTGAAGGGGGGGGCCAGTGATTTTTATTTTTCAACTGGGGGGGCGCGGCATTAAAAAGTTTGGAGACCTCTGATGTAGCCGAAGAAGAAAGACTTAAATCGGGCAGAGACTGCCATTTCAGCACTGACCATCGTTGGCACTGCTCTGGTTGGCTTTCTATTATGCTATCCTAAATGCAGGACTTGTGTCGAGAGAAAGTCTTTGAAAGGCAAACTGAAGCCCATGTAGTGCTCAAGTTGCAAATGTTGAGGCTAAAGTAATTGTCAGCTGAATTGACTCAAAGACTCTATTGTGCTTGGGTGATGTGCTTGGTACTCAAAAGTTATTTCAGCTTAGACCTCTAGGTGAAGGGGTGAAAAGCACAGATGCAAGTACGAAATGGGTCGCCAATATTTACTTAATCTGGTGCCTCAATATTTACTTAAGCTGGTGCCTGCTGTTCCTATTCCGTCACAGCATCCCTATCATTTCTGCAAATGTTGAGAAGGATGATGATGCAGATTTTGGACACTTTGTGAAAGGAAGAATTGAACAAACCCCTTTAGGGGAAGTAAGCTGACTGAATGTCTCTGCAATGCCATATTACAGGTTTCTTAATTTTTGCAGGGTACAGAACTAAGAAGATAATTTATTCAAAAGACTGAAACACAATGTGCATATTTTAAGATATTTGGGGCCTGACTAGGACTTTAGCGGTCCGACCATCAGACCACCAAAGCCACAGGGGTGACGCTGCCGTCAAACCGGCAGCCTCACCCCCGTTCTAATATGTTTCCACCGGGCTGACTGAAACAGTGGGGCGGCATTGGCCTCCGTTCCCTTAGGAAGCCAAGGCCAGTGCCATCGCACACCAGCACCCTCGGAACGTGCACTGTTTGCATAGCAGACAGTGTGCTTTCCAAAGGTGCTGGCAGTGGGTCCCCTGCACTGGCTTTCTGCCATGAAAAAGCTGGCAGGAAGTAGAGTCGTGATCGGCACAGCGGTGCTGACCACTACTCCGACTGCCGCCAACCCACCAGGATCACTGATCCTGGCAGAGACAGCGGACACCTGGCAATCCGACCGCCAGGGTCATAATTTGGCAATCCGACCGCCCAGAGTGCCACTGTGAGTTTGACGGTCCTCGGAGAGCCAAACTTGTAATTGGGCCCTTAGTGTTGTATCTACTTTTGTATGAATGAGTGTCTCCTGCTCATCTAATAAAGGAGTACCTACTCCAAATCAAAAGCTGTTGAGAGCACATTCTGCAATTGAAGGTGCCAGGTGGTCCAAAGAAATAGTCTGTCCATAAAGGATGGCGACGAACGCTGTGAAGTTCAGAAGGTGGAGGGGAGAAAGAAACTTATATCATGGAATGAGAACATTTTTGATCAAGAGGAACCATGTTTAATTTGAATGCAAATGACACAAATCCTTGATAGTGCTGTGCTGTCCCTGGTTATTAGAGAAACTCTTTGGTGGGAAGGGTTGGGGAAGGAGGAGGGAGGAATGTTACAATGTTCAGGCTGATTGGGCCTCTGCAGTACTCTGTGATGGGTCACAACCTGTAGAAAAAAGTGACAAGTCCTCTCTGTAGAAAGTACCTGATTTCCCCACTTGAATGGAAGTGGCAGTTATGCTCATTTCTCCGACAAACAGATGACAGTGACCACAGATGTGTCAGCGGGCCATTATGGACGTACCTTTAAAGCAGTAGTTCATGGGTCACTGCTTGTCACGTCTTTGTGATAAGTCTTGTCTGTCTGATGGGCCGTGATGGGCCTCTTCTCTATGGCACAGATTTGGGTGAGTTATTTCCATTCTATAGAACTAATTCCTTCAATGGGTCGCTGCTCTCTAGAAGGGGTAGGAGATGTGGTCCATCATTACCACTTTATCTGAACCAACCCTCCACAACAATGTTGTAAAGAAATTCCATACATATGAAGGTCCAAGATGTTTATTACAATCAAAAAGACTCTAGTACAATTAGTATAGTTGTGTGGCCTCCTAATATTAGGCTAAGGTGACACGTAATAGGGCAGTGACATCTACTGCCCTCAGAGGTCGACTCAAATCTTTTGACTCAGACAGGAGTAATAAGATCATCAAATCAAACTATGAGAACTAATAGCCATAAAAACACCAATATTCAATGAAGAGCCAATAATTTATATGCACCATGACCTATGAGATCATGAATCACCACACCAATAAAATAACATTTAAACATGTATTGCCCTTATTTAACAATGCTAAACTCACGTAAATGATGCGCAAAACCAAATGATAGCAATACAGAAACAATACAGGGTGTCCAAACTGAAGAATCTCAATCTAAAAAGTGCAATCACCATTAAAGACTCCAAAGGAATTATACAAAATAACAACAGAATTGTTTGAGAACTAACAACAGTTTTCATTAGTAGTGCAACTGAATCAATCACAGTCAGTTAATAAACATTCAGATCAATTACTGGGTCAGACATCCTAGCTACCAAATTCTGATTCAGAAAGCATGTGTGGGGCTGGGCTTTGTCACAGGCCAAAAAAAAAAAAAAGACAAAAGTTAATTTGGAAAAACACCTAACTAGGGCGCTAACAAAAATATGCGGTTAGATTTCTAAAGGGAAAAACCTGCAAAGGAAAACACATGCACTTTGGTTATACCTCTCCTAAGTGAAACAGCAGCCAGCAGAGCAGAGGAACAGCAGATCTTCAGCAGTCATCATCAGGAACATGGAAAGGCTAACAGTTCAGTAGACTTGGGCCGAATGTAACTGAACTGTTAAAATCATAAGCAGCTGAACAAGAAATGACCAGAACTGAATTGAACAGAAACTAACAGAATCTGAATGCACAGAAAGATAAACAGAAACTGACTTACATCACTTTAACCTGTGCTAAATGAAAGTTCCAAAAATCACTAGCTAGGATTATATTGGACTAGACCATGAGGTGTAATAGTGAATAGTCAATTAAATTAAGTTCTTTCTCCAGTTTGTGTCTTTCTTCATTCCTTCTTTGAGATAGGCTCATGTTCACACTCCTTTCAGGTCTTTCCTCAAAAATAGAACTTTGTAAAAACAGCAGCACAGAACAAGACATTTGGCTAACATTAACATTACTTTCTTCCAGAAACTAAAGGCCATTGTTAAAACTTGCAATATTCATCACAAGGAAGAACAGAGTGAGAAAACAGCAGTAGCTTTCCACTGTTGAGCTTTTAATACAATGTTAATTAACAATGGCCCAGGTTTAAGAGGGCCTAGCACCACTTTAGCACCGCCTTGGTGTCATTTGTTTTTTACGATAAAGTGGTCTTTTCCCCACACCAAATTTACAAAGTGGCGCAATGCATACATTGCACTACTTTTTAACCCTTTGCACTACATTATGCATGCACCATGCATAATGTATGCTAAGGGGGCGTTCCCCAGTTCGGGAGGCCATAAAAGTGGTGCAAAGAAATCAAAGAGATTTCTTTGCATAATTTTTTTTCTGCATTTTTGTAGGCATTAAAAGGGGCACACCATTGTTTACAGTGGGCCCCTATGTACGGTTCAGGGTTAGTGCCAAAGTTTGGCGCTAACCCTGAACAGTAAGTAGATCAATAGCGTAAAACATGTTGGTGCTATTACCCCCTACCCTGCGTCATGGTGCACTGTATGTTATACACGGTGGACACTTGGTGGCAGTTGGGGGGGGGGGGGGCGCTAAGGGGTGCAAGGAAAATGGCGCTGCACTAGGTGCAGCACCACTTTCCTTACATCTGCCCCCATCTTTGCAAAAGCATTTCAGTGAAGTCAGCGTAACATTTTAACATTGTGCTTCTGGAAAAATACTAAAACATAGGCTTTTGTTAATTAATGCTAATACATGAATAATAAAACAATTGTAGTAATAATTTCACATCATTAGTTTTGCTCACTATTAACAATCACTTTCTGTCAGTAGATGAGGTAAAATTTATCAAAATACATTTTTACAGTCATGCATTATTTCACACAGAACTCAAAGTGGACAACACTACGTCAATCACATTTCAAACATGCATGTTTTATTTTTCTAACACAGGTTTCTAAGTTAGGCTTTTTGATTCACCTTAATCATTTCGTTTTGGTTACTCGTATTTTATCAATAATTTTTGCTCTCTAGCAATAGGTGTGGAGAGCAATCAAACCAGTGCCACTCCGCTCTCCCAACCTTCTCTCTTAACATTGCGTCCATTACATCACTATAAGAACGCCCAATTACGAGGCCCACAAGGTCTAATACAGGAATGGAACCGAGGGTGAACATACAAATGTCTATTATCCTTTCTAGTAAATACACAATATTTTGCAGGTGGGAACAGGGAAACATGGGGTGTACATATAACACAGTTCCTAGGGTCTGGAAGGTTGCGTGATTTGACCAGAATCTGAGGATGTTGAGACAACGTAAAACTGCAACCTGGTTCTCCATTCCAAAGTCGAAAAGCTCTGGCCGTAACGCCACATCTTCTCGCTCTATAGAAGGGGTTTTAAAACTGTTGGGTAAGCGATTCGTGTAAAACCCTGTTATGAATGGAATTTGAATGCTATGTTTTAATATCTTCGTTTGAGGAAAACGTATTGGATGCATTTTATTAGCAGGTGCGTAGAACTAAAGAGGTATACTTGAGATAATGTGATCGGCGAGTAGAAGCCAGAATCCAAGTTTTATGAAAGAATGCCGCCATCTAGTGTCAGAAGGAGGAAAGGAGCTTGCAAGAATGGTGCACGATTGTTGGGAGTATTCATAATGGATGAAAATAAATGTATTTTGATTTGACGAGAGAGAGAGAGAGAGAATTTTGCGAGTGTGAAAGTAAAGGTTAAATGGTGTGTGATGTCACGTCCACTGCCCCTAGCTTTTTTGTGACTTCACATGCACAAAAGGGGTTTTCCTGTTTTTTAAATACGGGTAGAAAAATATTTGGAGATGAAGGATGAGGGAGTGATTTATTTACAAGTGCGGATTCAGTTTTGTTTTTCACTAATGAATTTGTGCTTCTAAATGCACGTATTATATACAAAATTACACCTTCCAGGGTTAATCATAGAGAAAAATTACACCATGGTTTTTGTAACTAATATCCTTATATGAGTGTGTTGCGTGCGTTCTAGGTTGTGGACACCTGCTGAACCTGGTGAACAACAAGAAACTCGTACGTTTGTATTTTCAAAACAGTTTATGATAGCTTGTGCACAGAAAAAAGTTGGACATGTATTCTTGTTGTTTACTCCTTGTAAGAGTAAATATATTTTTCAAGGGAGGGAAGAGAACGTACAGATGAATGGTGGGAGAGCGGGGAAGGGAGTCTCTCACCCACTCCCCCCTTCCCCATTGAATTTCTTTTAGCAAGAACACGCGAAATTATGCATTACATTTTCCTTTTTAAAACCTGTTATGTTTTCCAAAATCTTAAGTGTTAGGTTACCCATGGGAAGCTATATTAGTTGTAGGAGCACTCCTTGAATTGTATATGAAATCCAGGAAAGTCATACATTTACCCATATTGTAGAGAAACTATGGGACCAAAAGCGGAGTTTCTCTGTGAATTGGCCTGTCTGTCGAGGCACTAGGAATGTATCCATTCCTTTCGAGGCACTAGGCCCAGCCACTCAAATGAGGCAGCAGTTTTATCTGCACGAGTGGGATAGCACTGTGTGATAGGACTTTTGTGGAGTCCTTAAGATTCCATCACAGAAATGTAAGGAAAATGTGTGATTTTAGGCAAAGTTGAGATGTGCACGGCATTGTGATTAAGAAAACCTTGCGGGATTCAGGCAAGACACACCACTCTGGAATCCACTAGCTGTGTACTTTTTTTTAATACCGCAGCTACCCCAATCATTGACCCCTCCAAGTAGTACTTTAGGGCCCTTTGCGTCTGAACTCCTGGCCCACCCACATATGTGGGCTAACTTTCTTTTAGGGAGATGTGTGGGAACTCAGGGCCCAATTCACAAAGAGCCTCTTAAGTCATGGTGGGTGTAGTTTCTCATTGCGGAGATCCCACCACGACTCCAGAGCCTCTGGCATGAATGGTGGGCCTTTTTGTGAATTGGGCCCCCAGGTTGGCAGGTAATTTGTGGCTCCCTGCAGATTCCAAAACATTCTGTCACATAAATGTGATGGAATTGTGTTTTTTGGCAAAGTTTGCAAAGGGTTCTGTCCAAAATTACCTAGTAAGAGCCATGAAAGTCATGCACTCCTGGACTCTCCTGGTTGTCTAGTTTTCAGAAATGTGTGGGTATGGTAGATTTCTACTAGGGAGGGTACCAACAAGCCCCAAAAATTCACAGGGATCCACAGTGTCAAAACAGGGTGGTTTTCAGTGGAAAATTGTGATGTGTCCATTTTGGTTTTTTTGCACTTTCCAATAGGGGACAGGGGGGCAACCTACAAAAGTTGGGTTCCAATTTTATGAGAAGACATGTGGGAACTCTGCATGGTTGTTTAATTGGTGGATCCCAACAGATTTCAGAAATATCCATCACAAGTAAATAGCCATTTACACAAACGTTCAAGTTTTGCAGGGCACTATGAGAAAGTTAGTTGGATCCAGGCCACCCTGGACACCTACAGGTCAAGAAAATTAGTTATTACTCAGTTTTCTGAGTGAAACCACCACATATACAAGTGGGTTTTGGCACCTCCAGAAGTGCTACCTTCAAATACATATACTAATCATAGTAACAGAATACTGAAACCAAGCTACTGAAGGTGATCCATAAAGTCTTGGCAAGGCACCAACTTTATGGGTCATTCATACACCATATGGATCATTCATACAACATTCTGGCACCACACACAAGATTTTCATTCTGCCATCCACGTGCCAATCCAACATGTCAGTGCTTTTACATCAACATACCCGGTCATTCATGTGCCTTCACATTCATGCACCACAAGGCGGAATTACCACTCAAACCACCTCTCACCCAATAATCAACCAACTTGCATACAAACACACCACATGCAAACCTCTATACACACATAAGGCCAGACATGCTGGTGGTAAGTGCCTCAACAACTTTGACTACGTTTTTACTACCTATTAAGTATCTTCCTCCGTTGACATTATGGGCATTCCCAAAAATGTACCTAGTGAATCTTTGCTAATGGCTCCCATGAAGGGCATATAAGGCTCAGAAAGGCATGTCTTTCATGCACCTTTAGTGCACCCATTGTGCTAAATCCAGCTTCTTCCAGTTTCTGGATGCAAGTTGGGGCTTGTCCTAGGGGGACTTTCGAGGCCCTCTTAACTTGAAATGAGTATGTATCTGTACCATGGAAGCAAAGGTAAACATGCTGGAAAAGACTATTGAAAGTTCCCTAAAGAGCACATCCTAAACTAAAAAGAATGTTAGTTTTTGACAAACAAGGTAGTCAGTGACAATTTGGCATAGGTCCCATCCACTGCTATATGCAGTGCTATGACTGTAGTGCACGTGTCATATGGAAAACTGAACAGCTTCTACACTGTGGCGAAAGATTAACGTGGCAAGTAATTGGGTGCAGTGTTCTCTGTAATAGTACAACTATTTGCAAAGTGCACTACCACAAGGGAGGATATTCATATGCAGACACAGGAGCAGTCAGGGTTTATCCATAAAATCACCTGAAGAGTCAAGCCTTCAGCTTCATAAAGAATACCATAATTTTAGAGATGGTGCAGATGACTAGGGGTTGGTCATTTCAGCCTTTCTGAGCAAGCTATGACAGGTCAGTAATGCCTGTCCTTGTGCTGTTTATGAATTGAATATGTGTGAGTATGACGCCGCCTGAGCAAAGGTGTCTGGAAGGTTTCTGAAATCTAAGTTGGGCTTGAGGTTGCTGGGACAGTGCTGAGTAAGGCTTTGAATGTGTGTGTCAGGAGTTTAAAGAGAGCTGTGGATGGGGAGCCAGTGAAGTTCTTTAAGGTGCCGGTTGTGTGTGGGGTGGGAGGCTGGCTGCTGCATTCTTTATGGTTTGGACCCATCTTCTTAGCTGAGTGAGGGACTAATTGATTATTGGATGACTGTGGAGCTGATGGGGTTGAGTCCTTTGGTGAAGATGAAGTGACAGCATATGTACCTTATTATCTGGCTTATCTGCCTTCTACCTATGCGATATCTCTGTGAAAACATACCTAGCCTATGCTTTTTCTACCTGTTCATATCTCTGTCCCCTTCAAAGTCCTGACTAATTTTGTATACTTGCCAAGTGAATATTTACTAATGCCTTCTGTGGCAGCTACCTTAAGCTCAAGAAAACATGTCTTTCATGCACCTTCAGCACACTCACTGTGCTAAATACACCTTCTTCCAGATTGTGGATGCAAGTTTGGGGTGTCCGAGGCTACCTTCTGAGGCCCACATTCATTTAACTGAGTGAGCATATCTACCCTTGAAACTAAGGCAAACATGCTGGGGAAGACAGCCTACGTTGCTTCAAGTGCACTTCAAAAATGACTGAAGACTTTTTGGTTCTTCCACAATGGTATGCTGTGACAATATGACTTATATTCTATCTACTGTTATGTGCAGTGTGGTGACTAATGCAATTCTCATCCAGCAAGCAGAACACCTACCGTGTTCAGACCATAGATAAAGGTGTCAAGCAGGCCATAAGCAAGTCCATGATTTTCTCAAGTAGAGGAAAACAATTTGTAAAGCAGCTTGGCTGGTGAAGTAGTGACCAAGGTATATGAACCCACTAGTTAAAGAGCCAAGTCTTCAGTTTTGTGTGGAATGCAATAAATGTAGAGGCAGCGCAGATGTGTCGGCACAGTACATTCCAGCCTTTTAGAGCAAGGTATGAGATGTCACTACTGCCTGTTCTGGTGCTCAGTATGCATGGAATGTGTTAGACTATGAGTCCAGCTGAGCAAAGATGTCTGGAAGGTTTCTGGAATCTGATATGGTTTTGAGGTTGGTGGAATATTGTTGTGTAAAGCTTTGCAAGTGTGTGTCAAGAGTTTGAAGAAATCTGTGGATAGGGAGTCTGAAGTTCTTGGAGGTGCAGTGTGCATGCATGGTGGGAGGTTGACGGGCAGCTGGATTTTGCCTTCTCTATGGTTTGGTGTCATCTGCTTATTTGAGTGAGGGTCTAATTGAGTATCTGGGTGAATGTGGCACTGATGTGATAGAGGCTTTTGGTGAAGTTGGAGTGACGGCATGTGTACCTTACCACTTTGACTGTCTGCCTTCTGCCTATGCCTCTGAAAGCAAATAGCCGAAGCTTAAAGTACCTGTTCATGTCTCTGTCCCCTGCAGAATCCTGACTAATCCCATATACTTGCCAGGAGAAGCTTTACTGATGTCTTCCATTGCTAACTACCTGACTCTCAAGAAAACATGTCATTCTTGCACTTTCAGCATGCTCACTATATTGAATTCAACTCCTTCCAGTTTTTGGATGCAAGTTGGGGGTGTCTAAGACTGCCTTCCGAGGCCCACATTCCTCAAACTGAGTGATCATATCTACCTTTGAAACTAAGACAAAAATGCTGAGGAAGATTGCCTAAGTTTACCCAAAGAGCTTGTCAAAAACGAATAAAGACTTTGGGGGTGATTCTCACCCTGGCGGGCGGCGGAGGCCGCCCGCCAGAGTTCCCCCTCCAAAATACCGCTCCGCGGTCGAAAGACCGCTGAGGGTATTTTAGGTTTTGCACTGGGCTGGCGGGCGACCGCCAAAAGGCCGCCCGCCAGCCCAGTGCAAAACACCCTTCCCACGAGGACGCCGGCTCAGAATTGAGCCGGCGGAGTGGGAAGGTGCGACGGGTGCAGTTGCACCCGTTGCGAATTTCAGTGTCTGCAAAGCAGACACTGAAATTCTTTTTGAGGCCCTCTTACGGGGGCCCCTGCAGTGCCCATGCCATTGGCATGGGCACTGCAGGGGCCCCCAGGGGCCCCGCGACACCCCATACCGCCATCCTGTTCCTGGCGGGAGAACCGCCAGGAACAGGATGGCGGTATGGGGTGTCAGAATCCTCCATGGCGGCGCAGCTTGCTGCGCCGCCATGGAGGATTCATTTGGGCAGCGGAAAACCGGCGGGAGACCGCCGGTTTTCCACTTCTGACCGCGGCCGAACCACCGCGGTCAGAATGCCCAGCGGGGCACCGCCAGCCTGTTGGCGGTGCCCCCGTCATTTTAGCCCTGGTGGTCTTGGACCGCCAGGGTTAGAATGACCCCCTTTATGTTTTTGCTACACGGGGTAATCTTTGATAATGTAGCTTATGTTCTGTCCACTTATATGTGCAGTGTGGTGATGGAAATGCACTTGTGATTCATCAAACAGACCACCTACCACATTCTGGTGGCAGATAAAGATGTTGAGCAGGCCATAAGCAAGTCCATGATTTTCTGAAGAAAGAAAAACAATTTGTAAGGCTGCTTGCCTAGTGAAATAGTGGCACATGAATGGTATCTATCAATGCACAGAGATTGAAAGATATATATGTTGGGGCAGCTCCGCCTCAGTCAATTTCTCAATATTTAACTTTTGTGTGGAACAACATAAAGCAAGTTGAAAAAAATAGCGCTAGCTGAGATGAGCACTGTGGACAGTAACAATGATCGTCCTGCCTCTCTCCTCAATTAGAGCAGAACGCAACAATGACATGGTCGAGTCTTTCTAGATGTTGAAGGAATGCACTTGGCAAGGTATCGATCCAGCAGCCTTGCCTTGTCTTCCACAACAGATGCAGTGGAGGGTGCCATTTCTGTAGCAGTAAGACTTTTGAAGGAAGTCAACTGCAAGTCAAGGAAAGACATAGGTTGTCCCTTGGTGGTCTGACAGTACACAACATACTCAATGTATGCTGCCATATGAATCAAGCAGGTAAACAGCTTCCTATACCAAGTACAAGTTTTATGACTTGTGTTCTATGGTTGAAGAACTTGATTATTTTTATCCATTCCACCCATGTACTTGTTGTGATCAAGTATACAGGTGGGCTTGAGAACTTCGGCCAAATGACCCAAAACTTTGACAGGGAAGTGCTCTTATCATGGATCATAGTGAGCACACACACATCCCACCTATCAGAGAATTTGACTGCAAGCAGTTCATTGGAACACAATGCAGTACTTTGGGATTTTTTTGAGCTTCTTATAAACAAGCTCCTGTAGGAATCCGTTGCAGCGACATTGACCTATACCACATACCACAGTGCCAGATTTATACAGCTCACTAAACAGCTCTACTCTTGCATAGAAGTTGTTTTACATAAAGGTTATAACCTCCATGAAGAAGTGGTTGGACAAGCTTCCATACAATCTTTGAAGTGACTCCTAGTGTGGAAGGGCAACCTACAGGGTTTAGAGTGGAGTACTTCCCTGCATACACTCTCAAACTATACATATAGCCAGTAGAACTCTTAAACAGTATGTACAACTTCATGCCATAATGACCTCTTTTGCTTTGTATGTATTGCCTAAACAGCAACCACACAATGTTTTTACAGGATCAGGGACTCATCAATGGCTATATTCTTTCCAAGAGTATAGATCCCTAAAAATCTGGCAGACAAATGTTCCACAGCAAGCCAAATTTCGAACAACCTGTCATGGTCTGGATGTCTTGGGGCAAGGCAGCAGAATTATCATTGAAATGTAGCATATGCTGCAATAGCAAAAATTGATCTCTGCTCATGTACTGTGTGAAGATGAGTGTTACCAAAACTGTGCGAGTAAACCACTAGGGGTGAAAGTTCGGTGGGTGCACTATTCCCATTTTGAGCATAGGTCCCAAAAAGTGAAAAAGGAGTCCTTACATGTGCCCTAGAATGAGGCCCAAGAGTTTCAACCATTCTCCCTCAGAAATTGTTGTGCATGCAAATTTGATTGTTGCACAATTTCCTCAAGGATGTCAACATTAAAAAAAGGATGGATGTAGGCAATCAGCAAAAGATTTGCTCTATTGTTTTCATATCCAGTTCCTGCAGGCAACAGGGGATTTGGGTCGACACTAAATTGGGGGCTGCCAAGAAAGCACTTTGTCTGTGTTTGTCACCACAAGCGCCTGCTCTCTGGGTTAGTCTATCCTGCTCTGCTATGTTCACTCCACTGCACAGACTGTGCTTGCAAACAGATGTCACAACTACCATGACGCTGTTCCTCAGAATCACTGGAAGATGAGTCATTGGATGGTATTCTGCCAACTGAAAAATGTCTTCCATGTAATCTGACAGATGCTGCCTAAGTATCTTAGCCGGCCTCTGAGCTTTCCTCCATACCTCGAGTTAGGCCCTAGTCATCCACTGTGTCACCATCTCTGCAGACTGTCTAAAACCTTCCTTCTAAAACAATGCCCTACTTAAAAGGCAGAAGTAAGGTTCTAAATCAGTCAGTGACTGTGAGATGTGTGAAACAGTAAATAAACAAAAAAACACACACAAAAAATTAGCTTACTCGATGCAGCTGTAGGTTCTCCAAATATACTAAAAAAATACCAAAGTATTACTTCACTTTGCCACATACCCAATACTACGGCATGTTGTCATAGCTTGTGCAAAACTTTATTATTGGGGGAGCTGCTGGGCCTCTGCCAAAATAAAAAATAATTTCCTAAAGGAAAAAATCTTCCTTGATCTCAAGAAGCACACATTCACATCGTAGCCCCTGCAACCGAAGACTCCTGCTTTGTAACAGCTACTTCTCCCACTGGCTAGCTTCATCGTGTGTGATAGCACTGAATTTTCACAAGGAGCATGCTGGGCACAAAGATACAGGAGCTACTATGTGACTGTGTGACTGTGTGCTTCATTAGATCAAAGGTAGATTTTTGCCTTCAGGAAATTACTTTTGCCTCATGCCGCACAGACTGGGAGAATAATGTGAATGGGACAACTGATCAATGAATACAGAGGGCTCTGCACAAACCTCCACAATTTATTTGTTTAAATGTGTGCTTTCCACTGAGAGGGCGTAATTGCCCAGGCCCAGAGGACAAACGCACATCTCAAAAACAAAAATTGGGCCCAAAGGAGGCTGACTCTCTGACAATTGCTGTCCTTTTCTTAAAATTTCCCCAAGGCTGCTATTGTGCTCCCCATGGGAATGAACACCTTTTTGAAACTTTTTTTGGGACCCCAGGAAGATTGGTCCATCCACCACAAGGGACAACCTCCCCTAAAAACATCTGAATAAAAAATTAGGCCCAAAGGGGGAGTTCAGTTTATTTTTTCTTTCACAGCCCTAGGGGAAAAGAGTGTTTTTTTGCAAGTATGTCCCCAAAGGAAGGTTAGCCTGTTCGGCAAGTGCTGTCCCCAACCAAACAAATATCCCTGGTCTCCTAGTGAGTTTCCTGCTTGTATATCACGGTGTAACCGTGACCCTCAACCAGGAGACTGTTTGAGGAAGGCATCGTTGGAAAGGGGAGACTCTCCCTTTCGAACAATGCTTCACTGAAAATTAGGGAGGCATTGGGGGCCCAAAAAACCCCACTAGATGGTGGAGAGAGCAATCATCTGTTGGCTCCTCCACCTCCAGCTGGAATTCGGGAGGTTAGCGTGCCTTACGGCAAGATGACTTCACAAATGGGCAGGAAGGGGAGTGGGGGGTGGTGGCGGGGGAGCTGAAGTGGAAGCAATTCTGCTTTGCCCCTGCCCTTTAAGGAAAAAAAGTAAACCTCGGGTGCAAGCACCGGAGGATCCTTTTAACAGTTCCCCAGTGTCAGCCTATGGTCATGGTACACACACTGTGGAGGTAGTGTGGGTATCGGCCATTGACCGACACCCACACATATCGGGTTAATGAAGCCCTAACTGATCTGATTGTGATAGTAGCATGGTAAAAACCCTTTTTGGTGCTGCTATGCGTTTGCATATTCTGAGGCAACACACATCTGTACCAGTTAATCTGACATTCCTGAGTGAGCATCCTTCACCTGAGACCTTGGTAGTTGAAGCCTCCACTGGCAAGGTTAATACAAAAACTTTTTCTACAGCTTTCTACAGTCAAATAGAATTGATCGGATTACCAACAAAGTGTTCTCATCAGTCTGCGTTATTCTCCTTGAATGCTGTTTGCATTTTAGGCAATTACACCCAAGCCCTTTGGGACATGGCAAGCAAGGTTTTGACCTCACAGCCTAAAGATTTTTGCAATGCTTTTGCCCAAACAGTTCATGAAGGTCAGAATGCTGCTAAATGCTGAAGCATCCAGTATGTCCCTATTCCCTGGAAGTTTGAGTAGGTGTGTGCAATGGTATTAGTGAGTGATGTAATAGAAAGTTGGTGTGTAGTGAGAAGTGGAACCTAGGAGATAGGAACTGTTGGAGGGAAGATGGACCGCTGACAAAACCTATGTGTTGTTGCTGTAACCTAGTGCCCTAATATGTAATAAAGAACTCACCTCCTACCTCAGTGGCTCAAGACCCTTGTATGAAGATCCTGCCTATAACTAAAAAAAACAATTTGTGTTCTGGCGTGAATACCGCCTATTCGGTTTTTCGACACCATGGGCACTAGCGTCCTTATCAGACCCCTGCTTGGATGCATTCCACTGGGCTTTTCAGGGACATCCAGGTTTTCCTCATGGACATGCCTTTTTGATCTGCTGGCTTTTTGGCCTGGAAGCTGATGTCTCTTTCAAGCACTTTAAGGACAGGAGAGCTACGGCTTGCTCCCTGAGCTTACTTTCCCTTGCTGGTCAATTCCAACAATACTGAAAATGTAGTGGCTATATGAGTATTGTCTATCATCAGAGGCAGTTCTAACAACCAGTACAAGAGCCAATGCACACTTTTCAATGTTCTAGGAGTGATGGTGGCGCCAGAAGTCAACACCTGAGCTGAAGAGCTGAAGGAGGAGTACTGTCCCTTTGCTGTGTTGCTTTGCTGGACTGGCCTGCAGTTGCTGCTTCTGCCTGAAAAGAGTGTAAGTGGTGAACTTTGCTGTATATCCTACTTCAGAATGTTCTCTTGGAGTAGAGCTTGTCTCCTGTTGGAAGTCTCAGGGACACCAAAGACTTCAGTTTCCTCGATCTACAGCACTGGGAATTGTGTGTTTTGGGCTGTTCAAGAGGAGAAACCACTGTGCTGCCGCCAACAAAGCCACTGGCCTGCACCGTGACCTGCAGATGCTGCACGGAGCCGCACTGCCCACGGCTGTATACCGCTCGTGAGGTACACAAAGCACTGTCCCGTCAGGCACCGCAGCCCCTGTCCACTGACACCAGCACCATTGACTCCAGTGTCGTCACCAGGCACCCCTGCCTGAACCGTGGCCTGTGTACACCGCTTGTGAGGGTCACGAAGCACAGTCCTGTCCCAACCGCTGGCTTGGGCCTACCGATGACAAAGCTTCAGCAACAACGACGCTGCTGCCTGCACCGTGACCTGTGGACACTGCACGTCGCATCGTCCCGCTTTGCACCGCAGCCTTGACACCATCCACGCCAGTGCTCCTGATTTCATCACCCCAGAGTTCGATCTGCAACGCGTGTGACTTCAAGGGCCGGACAACCCCCACGCTAACTCCGGAACCAACACCGCAACGCTAATGACGCTGCTCTCTGGAGCTCACCACGAGGATCACGAAACCCTGCAATTCCAAAGGTACTATTAGCGGGTCTCCCTGACACTGTAGCTGGCTCGAGACGCTGTTTGCAGCCTGAACTGTTAGTTTTGTTGATCACGACGCCGTGATAGCCCCAGGTGGAGCTATCAACTTCAAGGTACTATATTTTTGAATAAACCTTGCAAAATTCATATCTTTAACACTGTATGTTGGATTTTTATTGTTTTGGTCTTGTTTTACACAGATAAATATTGGCTATTTTGCTAAAACTGGTGTCCTTTTTGAAGTGTTTTCACTTAATACTGTGTGTTATGTTCAAATGCTTAACACAATGCTTCTGAGATAAGCCTGACTGCTCGTGCCAAGCTACCAAGGGGGTAAGCAGGGGTTATGTGAGCGGGTATCTCCCTTATCCTGACTAGAGTGAGGGTCCCTACTTGGACGGGTTGCAAACCGACTACCAACTAGAGACCCCATTTCTAACATTCCATGGTACATACAAACATGAATACAAAGCAAAGTCTGGTAAATGTTTGGGTTTTTATGTCATCCTCTTAGGCCTAGAAATTATTCAACAGAAATTCCACAGTAATGTTCTCTTGAACTTAACTCCAAGAAGGCCCATTCATCTATCCTTCCAAATTAACATTCATGCTGTGTGAGCCCAACTCATGAATTACATTCAGCGACTCACTACCATTAGTAGCAGCAAGCAGAATGGAAGCATTCAAGCTGTCACTTGTGCCACATCAATCATGAAAACTTTGTACCTTTCAATCTCTGAAAATACTCTATGTAAACTGCAGTACTTGCCATAGACCTTTCCACAAGCTTCATCAACACACCATTTACATAACACTACAACTTGCCTCTTGTTCCACCATTTGCCATTCTCCACCAAGACTGCATGTTTAGTTACTCAGATAATTGTGTTAAAGGGATAACATTTCGAGAATCCTGTTCTGACATGAACTGGTTTCTTAATTTTAATAACATCTTAAACTTAAAGATTAAACTTTTTAACAATACATAACTCATAATATCTAACTTTACTCCTTCCTTGAGCAGCTTCTGCTCTCTTAGCAAATTCAGACAAGCGTGGCAGCGCTAAGGCTGCTTTGGTCTTCTGAAGCATCCAACCTGGAGAAAGCCTATCAACTGAATTCCTTCCACGCAAAAACATGAATGAAAATTCACCAGTAGTGGATTATGAAAGTGTTATGATAGCTCCACATTCTATCATGAACAGGTCCTCTCACATTCAACCTTAAGTTACACGCTAACTGAACGGTTCCTTTTATCATGCAGGTCACTCTCTCGACCATATAATTTTCTTGGGAACTGTATAGGGCAATGTAAATGTGTTGGGTGTCAAAAGGCTTCAATAATGACTCCATTTGTTGGGATTTAAATAGCCCACCATTATCAGTGACAAGAACTTGTGGAGCACCTTCTTAGCGGAACAGTATTTTCAAAGTATCAATCACATTCTCAGTGGTGGGCTTCTTCATGAATCCACAAAATATCATTTGGAATGACAGTCCACCGCCACTAATACATATCTCATTCTCTCATATAATTAATAAGCAAAAACATGAACGAAATTCACCAGTACTGGATTATAAAAGTGTTATGATAGTTCCACATTCTGCCACGAACAGGTCCTCTCAATTCAACCCTGAGTTACACGCTAAATGAAAGGTTCCTTTTATCATGCAGTTCACTCTCTCACCCATATCATTTCCTTGGGAACTGTATAGGGCAATGGAAAGGTGTTGGTTGTCGAAAGGCTTCAAATATGACTCAATTTGTTGAGATTTAAATAGCCCACCATTATCAGTGACAAGAACTTGTGGAGCACCTTCATAGCGGAACAACATTTTCAAAGTATTAATCACATTCTCAGTGGTGGGCTTATTCATGAATCCACAAAATACCATTTGGAATGATAGTTCACCACCTCTAATGCGTACCTTATACTCTGATATATTGTATACGTCACTTCCACAAAATCCATCCCTCATTCCTCCCAGGGACATTCGGGAAACTCTACTGGCGATAAAGGAGTTTTGTAAGTTTTAAACAGTTTGTCAGAATCTTTGCAAGCAGCACATGAAGGTATATACAAATCCACCTCAGCAACCCTTGTGGGCCACCAGTAACAGGATCTCAATCTTTTTCAAATCCCTGTGCAAGCTCCATGACCTTGATGTGCCAGTGCCTCAAACTGGCATCTTAGACCTGCAGATGTAACCAGCAGGTTCCCTTTCAGCAACGCAACAACTTCAAAACTCTAGAAAAAAGATTTTTTTTAAATCACCAGAAAACCTATTTAGGCTGGGACACATGGGCAATATATTCTTTGATCCTAATCAAGCAACCATCCTTAGCACAATATTCTTCCCAATCTTTCAGTGTGATCACATTTTGCAAACCCATCAAACCATCAATGAGACCAATTACACACTCAAACTCATCTTCCTCACATCCTCTATCACTTTTATCAACAGGAAACCTTGACAAAAAGTCCTGCTAGGAAAGTGCCTAATCATGAAACTCAACTCATACAATTTGGCCAAAATCCTCACCAACCTGGGGGACATGCATTGCACAAACCGTTGTTACTCAACAAATGGGCCAAAGGTTTATGATCAGTGACTAATATGAACTTTCTCCTCCCTAGGAAGAAAACTGATTGACAGCCCATACACAAGTCAGAGCTTACCTCAATCATGCTATAATTATGTTCAGCGCTAGAAAAACATCTGAAAGGAAATGCTACTGCACTTTCTTTGCAATTGTTTTTTTGGCTAAAAGCAGTACCCGACCTAATGTCACTAGCACCCATTGAAATAATTTGAAGGGCCACATTTCTAAATCCTTGTAAAGCTGGATTCTCAATAATCCCCCGTTACAGACACACAAAGGCCTCTTTTTATCAGATCTCCATATGAATATGAAACCACTGCTCAGCAACTTTAGACAGAGGTTTAGCATGCTGAGCAAAGTTTTCTACAAAGCTTAACTAATACTCGTACAACCTCAAAATTGATCTGATTTGGACCCTGTCTTTGGGAATAGGCGCTTCCCTAATAGTTGAGATCTGAACTTTTTTGTTTGTTTATGTCTTGACCTGAAAGCTGGTGTCCCAAATAAACAACTTTGTTCAGTAGAAAATGGCTTTTGTTGTGTTTTACTGTACTATTATATAGATCTGGGATATTTAGATCTCTATTCAATACCTCAAGATATTCCTGAACTGTCGTAATGAATAGTAATAAGGCATCCTGATACTCCATCATCTCTTTCTCATCACTAAACAGATGATATATGAGTTTTTGGAAAACTGATGCCGCTGAGGCTAGCCCAAATGGGACGTGTAAATATTTGAACTCCTCAAAAGGAGTGTTAAACGCTGGCCAGGAACTGGAATCCTCAGTCAAATTCTACCTGATGGTAGCCCGCTCTGAAATCCAGCCTTGAACAGAACCTAGCACTACACAGTTGAATCAACATCTTTTCTTATTAATGGGAAACAATCCACCAGGTTGTGCTTATTTAGGGAGCTTAGGTCTATACACAACCTTATATCACCTGTCCTTTGCTTCACTATCTGGGCGATCCATTGAGATAATCTAGTGGAATGAATGACTTTGTCCTGGCAAAGTTTCGATAAGTGTTCTTTCAATTGTGACCTGACAGCCAAAGGTACGCCCCTAACCTTGAGTACAATTGGTATTGTGTGAGGCTTCAAAGTTATGTTGCACAAAATCATTTCATACTTCCAAGCCTGTTCTTGAAGATAAACTCATGTTTTTTCAAATGTCCTCTAATGCCTGACAAAGAGCGGTGCAACCTCAACATGAGAAAAGTGTTGTTCATGCCATGTCTGAGCAGCACATCAAAAGACCCTTAATCCCTCCACCCCACAATGTTATACCCTTGCTTTGTTATTTATACCTTTTTTTCTCTATTCTACCAGTCCTTAAATCCTACTCCTTCATTGAAATATCCTATCATATCTATTTAATTTCTGCCATATGCTACTCTTCAAATGTCTGGTGACCCAATATCAGGTGGTGCCACTTCTCATAGTACAACTTATGAGTAATAATTGCAATTGAAGACCCCAAATCCCAGTCACATTCTATTTTTCCTCACCCGTGATAATTTCACAAACTGGGACTCCTTTGCAAATAGTGTGGTTCAACTATCTCAATAGAAAGACCTGCCCTGCTGTTGGACCCAGCTGTGACAGGTAAGTAAATATTTACGCAAGTTAGTAGGCAGAACACTCATTTAAGACTTTTTATTTGCTTCTGTAATTATTTTTCTTTAAACTGTTCTTTACTCTTGGTGTACGTCCTTAGGATGTTTCTTTTTCTTTTCCTCCTTTCAAGTCCATCATATATCGTCTCTTTCTCTTTCAGGTTGAGGTATTCCAGGGCTCCACAAGTTCGTCCATGCCAGGAGAGGGAGAGAGAAAAGAGTGAGAAGCCTTTTAATAGTTAAGTATAGGGGAAACTTGTTTCTGTATTTTTTTTTCTTTAAGACTGTTTCTTCTGCTTACGATTTTTGTTTACTCTTTTCTGTGCCTTTTGAGTGAGTAGTGCCCTGGTTAAATCCTAGGTTTACTTCCTTTCCTTTCTGTTAGTAATATGTTGCGCTGTCTAATCTGTGTTCTCTTTGGCTCTCCTCGCCGATTACCACGCTCTTTGTTCCTTTTTCTTGACTCTTGCGCGTCCTCCTTCTTGCCTTTTCCCGGCTTCTTCTGGGTTTTTCTGTCTCCTCCCACGTGCTCTGATGTCGTCATGACATATTGGGGGTCATTCCAACCTCGGCGGTAAAAGGCGCTTACCGCCGTTCAGAAGACCGCCATAAATCCGCCGCGGCCGTGGTAAACCGCCACGCTCATTCTGACCCACAACAGGCAAACCGCCAAAATACAGACATCCACAAAAGTCCGCCACACCAAAGGCCAGCGAGAAACTGGCGATGACCAAACCTCCACCGTCACGCCAACAGAAATACGCCCACACTATCACGACACACGAATCCACGCGGCGGTCTTTCAACCGCGGTATTCCATTGGCGGTACACACCGCCACGCTCGAAATACACACACTTGTACAAAACACTACCACATTGGACAATTCAAAATACACACACCTGATACACATACACACACCACTCCCACACATCCAATACAATATAAAACACACACCCACATCACCCACAAACCTCCACTCCTAGAGATTCGTGAACACGCACCGAGAAAAGACATCTGAGCACCCAGACACCCAATTCACTGTCACCCAGCAATATTTGCACGCACTTCACACAACACAACAATACACATCACCACACTTAGCACCACACAACCCACCCTACACATCACCCACACCACCCCATGGCACCGCAAAGACACCCCAGGTTCTCTGATGATGAACTCAGGGTCATGGTGGAGGAAATTGTACATGTAGAGCCACAGCTGTTCGGGACACAGGTGCAGCACACCACCATTACCAGGAAGATGGAGCTATGGAGCAGAATAGTGGACAGGGTCAACGCTGTGGGACAGCATCCAAGAAATAGAGACGACATCAGGAAGAGGTGGTACGACCTACGGGGGAAGGTGCGTTCCATGGTATCCAGGCACAACATCGCGGTGCAGCGGACTGGCGGCGGACCCCCACCACCTCCCCCAGAATTTACAACATGGGAGGAGCAGGTCTTGAACATCCTGCATCCTGAGGGCCTCGCAGGAGTAGCTGGAGGAATGGACTCTGGTAAGTCTCATCTTCACTACTTCATCCCCCCCACCCCACCTGCATGCCAACTCATACCCCCACCCCCACCCCCATCACACCTACTCCTTGCAAATGTCTCACCATCACAACCCACCCATCCCAACACCTAGCCCTGCATGCGTCCACAAAGCATGGACACCCATCACCAAAGCATGCCCACGAGGCCCTCTCCTCCATCATGGGAGCATACCACCACTCCCAGGAGACGATGGCGATGGTCCTGGCCAGGTTTCAGGAGATCCAGCTTCTGCAGGAGCAACAGTATATGGGGTTCAGGGAGGAACTAAGAAACATCAGTTCCGCCATGGGTACCATCGTAGTGGCCCTGAATCAGGTAGTCACCACATTGCCACATTGCGTGGCACCTCAAAGGGCCCCTGACACTAGCATGGACCAAGAACTGCCTACCACCTCCGCTAGTGGACAGGAGGCCCCGACACAAGACCAACAGGCCACCAGAACCCCACCCCCTGCAGAAGGAGAACCACCCTGCAAGCGGGCCCTGAGATCCAGGAAGAAGACAGAGTAAGATGTCAAGACCCCCGCCAGCAAAGGATACCGCCCTGATTGTCATCCCACTGTCCCACATTGTCACCCTGTCCAACCTTAAACTGCCTCTGCTCCACTTTCCACAGGCATTTGGACAATGCACCTGTGATACTGATAGTCTGGACTCTGCCATGGACAATCCTCCACCATCACCCCTCACCTATTTGCAATCACCCATCCAATTTAGAGCACTTGAATAAACACACTTATTGCACAAAACAATCTGGAGTCTGGCTGTGATTTAGAACAAATGTATTAGACATGACCGTGCCAAAATGTTCATTCACATTGTGATGCCAACAAACCGCTGTCACACAGCTGTAGTCCATGGGGAAACAAAGCAGGTGTCACGCAGTGGGGCCCACATCTCTGAAAACGGAAGGGAAAGTCACAACACAGTTACCATACACTGGGGGAAAAAGTCAGACAGTAGAGAGGTAGGAGTCTTTAAGTAAATGTAATATGCCGGTGTGTACTCTTACCTGTGTGTCATTGAAAATACTGCTGTATTACTGTGTTCCTGTTCTCTATGTCGTCCTCTTCGGCTTCCTCCTCTTCACTCTCCAAAGGCTCCACAGCTGCTACAACACCACCATCTGGACCATCCTCCTGCAGAAAAGGCACTTGGCATTGCAAAGCCAGGTTGTGAAGCATACAGCAGGCCACGATGATCTGGCACACCTTCTTTGGTGAGTACATTAGGGATCCACCTGTCATATGGAGGCACCTGAACCTGGCCTTCAGGAGGCCAAAGGTTCGCTCGATCACCCTCCTAGTCCGCCCATGGGCCTCACTGTACTGTTCCTCTGCCCTTGTCCTGGGATTCCTCACTGGGGTCAGTAGCCATGACAGGTTGGGGTAACCAGAGTCCCCTAATAGCCACACCCGGTGCCTCTAGAGTTGACCCATCACATACGGGATGCTGCTATTCCGCAGGATGTAGGCGTCATGCACTGACCCAGGGAACTTGGCATTAACATGGGAGATGTACTGGTCAGCCAAACACACCATCTGTACATTCATGGAATGATAACTCTTCCGGTTCCTGTACACCTGTTCACTCCTGCTGGGGGGGACCAAAGCAACATGTTTCCCATCAATGGCACCAATGATGTTGGGAATATGTCCAAGGGCATAGAAATCACCCTTCACTGTAACCAAATCCCCCACCTCAGGGAAAATGATGTAGCTCCGCATGTGTTTGAGCAGGGCAGACAACACTCTGGACAACACCTTGGAAAACATGGGCTGGGACATCCCTGATGATATGGCCACTGTTGTTTGAAAAGACCCACTTGCTAAGAAATGGAGTACTGACAGCACCTGCACTAGAGGGGGGATCCCTGTGGGTTGGCGGATGGGTGACATCAGGTCTGGCTCCAGCTGGGCACACAGTTCCTGTATAGTGGCTCGGTCAAGCCTGTATGTCAGTATGACATGTCGTTCCTCCATTGTCGACAGGTCCACCAGCGGTCTGTACACGGGAAGATTCCTCCATCTCCTCGCATGTCCCAGCGGACGGTGCCTATGAAGGACAACAGCGAGCACAGAGTCAATCAACCCACAGGTACGTAACCACAGCTTGCACATAACACGATTCCCAATGCATTGAAAGGTTTGTATGAGTGTTGATGCAAGGCCCAGGTATGTGTGACGCAGTAGAAATTAAGCCATGTGGGCCCTTGAAATGGCGGCTGCCTGACCTGTGAAGTGCGACAGTGGGATGTGAGGTCAATGCACTGGCGTGGCACACCGTGGCGGTAGGCGGTCGAAGACCGCGGCGCAAAGCCGCATTGGTTAACATTGAACCCTATGGGTTTCAGGAGCCAATGACGATGTGCGACGGTGGTCGCGGTACGCACCGCCGCAGGCGTGACCGCCATTTTCTATCTGCTTAATCACTCGATACCTGATCTTCCACAGGAGAGGACCTATACTGCAAGTGCTGCTGTGACCTCGGTCTGGAAGAGACAAAGGCTCATGCGACTGGGGAAAGGGCCCCTGCCTTCACTGCGGAGGAGTTGGAGAAACTTGTGGATGGGGTCCTCCCCCAGTATGCGCTACTCTACGCTCCTCCAGACCAACAGGTAAGTACACAGGGACCATGCTTAGTGAGCAATGCCTGTGTTGAGTGGGGTGGATGAAAGATGGTGGGGAGGGGAGCGATTGAGGCATGCATCAAACGACAGATGAGAGCATGTGCCACATGGCAAGGGTGGGGATGGGGGGCCACTAACATCGAGCATGCAGAAGGTAATTACTATTTTTCTCTCCCTGTACATGTCACATAGGTCAGCGCCCACCAGAAAGTCGCTATTTGGCGTGCCATCGCCAAGGACGTCCGGACCCTGAGGGTCCACAATAGACGGGGCACCCACTGCCGGAAGGGGTGGGAGGACATCCGACGCTGGAGCAGGAAGACGGCGGAGGCTCAGCTGGGGATGGCCGCCCAACGTGGGAGGGGTGCCAGTCGTACTTTGAACCCCCTGATGTCCCGGATCCTGGCGGTGGCCTACCCCGATTTGGATGGGCGCGTGAGGACATCACAGCAGACACAAGGGGGTGAGTACAAACACATTCTGCTGACTTTGCGCGCAGTGGAGGTGTCTGGGTGGGGGAGGAGGGCTGTGGCTATCCCTAGGCCAGGGTGATTTCTGTAGGCTAGGCCCCTCCTTAAGGCATGGCCCCGTGCCCCCGCCCCCCACCTCTGTAGGGTGCCAAGTACAGGTATCCATGGCCCTGTGTCATCTAAGTGTGCAGTTGTCGTCCATAGGCTTGTAGGCCATGTCCCATGGATTGCGTAGTGGACCCCAAGTGCGCGGCGTAGTGCAGGGGGCTTCTGTGTCTGTCCTCTTCGCCAACGGTGTCGCCAATGCATGCACTCAACATGTCTTTATTTCTCCCCCCCACCCTTTTTTGTGGTCTTCCTGTTCATGTGTGCATTAGCATCATCAGGCGGAGGAGAAGTGGCATCAGAGCACGAGGGAGCTGCATCCCACATGGCCCTGGAGGGCAATGCAACGGAGTCTGAATACACCAGTGGGACGGAGGGCGAGGGGAGCTCCACAGCGGGGACTCGTGCTGATGTCAGCAACAGCGACTCGTCCTCTGAAGGGAGCTCCCTTGTGGTGGCGGCAACATCCGTGCCCCCGCAACAACAGGTACAGCCGCCACCCAGCGCACCAACACCGCCCTCCCAGCAGCCCCTCAGCGTTTGCCCCGTGCCCGCTCACCCAGGAAGGTGGGCATCTCCTTCGCCCCAGGCACCTCAGGCACTGCCCCTGTCACCTCTGCTGCCCTCAGTGAGGAGGTCATTGACCTCCTGAGGACCATCATTGTTGGGCAGTCTACCCTTTTGAATGCCATCCAGGGTGTAGAAAGGGAGGTGCACCAGAGTAATGCATACCTGGAGGGCATTCATTCTGGTCAGGCTGCCCATCAGCGATCGTTCAACGCTCTGGCCTCAGCACTGACGGCAGCCATTGTCCCTGTCTCTAGCCTCCCCCCTCCAACTTCCTCCACCCAGACCCAATCCCCTGTACCTCTGCCTATCCCAGACACACCATCAGACCCAGCCTGCACACACCTCAACACCCAAGGGAAGCTCATCCAGACATAAGCACCACTCATCACACAAGCATTCACACAAGCAACATCCACATGCAGACATACCAACACCCACTGCCTCCACTGAGTCCCCCTCCTCCTCGTCTCCCTCCTCCCTCCCTGTGACGTCTCCACTCACACTTGCATGCACATCTTCAGCCACTACGTCCATCACCAGCACACCCACCAGAACACTCCGCACACGTGCAGTCACCACCCCCACTACCATTTACACGTCCCCTGTGTCCTCTCCCAGTATGTCTGTCACCCCCTCTTCCAAACTACACAAACACAGGCAGCCACCCACCCAACAGCCATCCACCTCACGACAGCCTCCAGCCCAAGCACCTGCACCCAAAGACACCAGACTTCACACTCCTACAACCACATCCTCTTCCTCCACTCCCATACCCACTACACCTACCCGTCCCTCTCTTTCGAAATTGCTTTTCCTTTCCAAACTTGACCTCTTTCCAACAACTCCCCCACCCCGTCCATCTCATAAGACTCCAATCAGCACCTCAGCCACCACAAAACCGGGACCTGTAAAGACTGTTTTCCATGGACTGTGGAGTCACACACCCTCAAGGGCAGCCAGTTCAGCTAGGAGCCAAGGCACGGCCAGCCCACCCCCGGAAAAGCATCAGAAGATTGCCAGTGCCCGGCGCGAGAGGCCAAAGACACCAGGGACCAAAATCCCTACCATGGCTCCGGCAGGAAGTGGGGTGCCACCTGGCACACCGCCAAAGGTGGGAAATGGCCACAGGCGAACAGGGAAGGGTGGGAAGGGCAGCACGCCCGACAAGTCCGGCAGCAGGCCACCTGGCCAGGAGGGCCCCACCAGCCCCATCCCAGGTCTGCAGGAGGACACCCACAGGCCTGGTACTGCAGCCCAGGAGGGCCCCGCAAGCCACCAGACAGATGGGCAGGAAGGCCCCGCCAGCCACATGTCAGGTGGCGAGTGACATCCATGCCATGGCCGGATCCGCTGCACTGGACACTCATCTCAAGCACCGCTGAACTGGGCACCGCCGTCTCAAGCACTGCTGAACTGGGCCCTTCATCTCAAGAACCGCTGAACTGGGCCCTTCATCTCAAGCACTGCTGAACTGGGCCCTTCATCTCAAGCACCGCTGAACAGGGCACCGCCGTCTCAAGCACCGCTGAACAGGGCACCGCCGTCTCAAGCACCGCTGAACTGGGCACCGCCGTCTCAAGCACCGCTGAACTGGGCACTGCCGTCTCAAGCACCGCTGAACTGGGCACCGCCGTCTCAAGCACCGCTGAACTGGGCCCTTCATCTCAAGAACCGCTGAACTGGGCCCTTCATCTCAAGAACCGCTGAACTGGGCCCTTCATCTCAAGCACCGCTGAACTGGGCCCTTCATCTCAAGCACCGCTGAACTGGGCCCTTCATCTCAAGCACCGCTGAACTGGGCCTTCATCTTAAGCACCGCTGAACTTGGCCCTTCATCTCAAGCACCGCTGAACAGGGCACCGCCGTCTCAAGCACCGCTGAGCAGGGCACCGCCGTCTCAAGCACCGCTAAACAGGGCACCGCCGTCTCAAGCACCGCTGAACTGGGCACCGCCGTCTCAAGCACCGCTGAACAGGGCACCGCCGTCTCAAGCACTGCTGAACTGGGCCCTTCATCTCAAGAACCGCTGAACTGGGCCCTTCATCTCAAGCACCGCTCAACTGGGCCCTTCATCTCAAGCACCGCTCAACTGGGCCCTTCATCTCAAGCACCGCTGAACAGGGCACCGCCGTCTCAAGCACCGCTGAACAGGGCACCGCCGTCTCAAGCACCGCTGAACAGGGCACTGCCGTCTCAAGCACCGCTGAACAGGGCACCGCCGTCTCAAGCACAGCTGAACAGGGCACCGCCGTCTCAAGCACCGCTGAACAGGGCACCGCCGTCTCAAGCACCGCTGAACAGGGCACCGCCGTCTGAAGCACCGCTGAACAGGGCACCGCCGTCTCAAGCACCGCTGAACAGGGCCCTTCATCTCAAGTACCGCTGAACTGGGCCCTTCATCTCAAGAACCGCTGAACTGGGCCTTTCATCTCAAGCACCGCTGAACAGGGCACCGCCGTCTCAAGCACCGCTGAACAGGGCACCGCCGTCTCAAGCACCGCTGAACAGGGCACCGCCGTCTCAAGCACCGCTGAACATGGCACCGCCGTCTCAAGCACCGCTGAACAGGGCACCGCCGTCTCAAGCACCGCTGAACAGGGCACCGCCGTCTCAAGCACCGCTGAACAGGGCACCGCCGTCTCAAGCACCGCTGAACAGGGCACCGCCGTCTCAAGCACCGCTGAACTGGGCACCGCCGTCTCAAGCACCGCTGAACAGGGCACCGCCGTCTCAAGCACCGCTGAACAGGGCACCGCCGTCTCAAGCACCGCTGAACTGGGCACTGCCGTCTCAAGCACCGCTGCACTGGGCACCGCCGTCTCAAGCATCGTTGAACTGGGCCCTTCATCTCAAGAACCGCTGAACTGGGCCCTTCATCTCAAGAACCGCTGAACTGGGCCCTTCATCTCAAGCACCGCTGAACAGGGCACTGCCGTCTCAAGCACCGCTGAACTGGGCACCACCGTCTCAAGCACCGCTGCACTGGCCACCGCTGTCTCAAGCACCGCTGAACTGGGCCCTTCATCTCAAGAACCGCTGAACTGGGCCCTTCATCTCAAGCACTGCTGAACAGGGCACCGCCGTCTCAAGCACCGCTGAACAGGGCACCGCCGTCTCAAGCACCGCTGAACAGGGCACCGCCGTCTCAAGCACCGCTGAACTGGGCCCTTCATCTCAAGAACCGCTGAACTGGGCCCTTCATCTCAAGCACCGCTGAACAGGGCACCGCCGTCTCAAGCACCGCTGAACAGGGCACCGCCGTCTCAAGCACCGCTGAACAGGGCACCGGCATCTCAAGCACCGCTGAACTGGGCACCGCCGTCTCAAGCACCGCTGAACAGGGTCCCGCCGTCTTAAACACCGCTGAACTGGGCACCGCCGTCTCAAGCACCGTTGAACTGGGCACCGCCGTCTCAAGCACCGTTGAACTGGGCACCGCCGTCTCAAGCACCGCTGAACTGGGCCCTTCATCTCAAGAACCGCTGAACTGGGCCCTTCATCTCAAGCACCGCTGAACAGGGCCCTTCATCTCAAGCACCGCTGAACAGGGCACCGCCGTCTCAGGCACCGCTGAACAGGGCACCGCCGTCTCAAGCACCGCTGAACTGGGCACCGCCGTCTCAAGCACCGCTGGCCCATTGGCAGAAGGGGCAGGCCCTCATCTGTGTCGGGCAGGGCTGCACGAAGCACTCTGGGCACCAAGCCCCCCTCCAGAACCAGTGGAGACTGTCATCCACTTGTGAGACTGTGGCTTTGCACTCCCCAGGATGGCACAGTGGGCAACCCACCCACTTTAGAGACTTGAGAGACTGTGGCTTTGCACTCCCCAGGATGGTAAAGTGGGCAGCCCACCCACTGTAGAGACTTGAGAGACTGTGGCTTTGCACTCCCCAGGATGGTAAAGTGGGCAACCCACCCACTGTAGAGACTTGACAGACTGTGGCTTTGCACTCCACAGGATGGTAAAGTAGACAAACCACCCACTGTAGAGACTTGAGAGACTGTGGCTTTGCACTCCCCAGGATGGAACAGTGGCCATGGAGGCCCCTTGTGGATCTGGCGTCGTGGACCCATCTGGCTGAGGTGCCCCCCCTTCCCTTCACCCTGAGGTGCCTGTAGTTTTGCTATCTGATGCCCCTGCAGTGTTCTCTACGTTGGTGTCAGGTATCCTGTGTGGGCTTTGCCCATGTAATTTGGGCCCTGTGGTCCACGGACAATGCCTGCAAAAATTATCGGACTTTTAATATTTCTGTATATAATAGTTTTAGATGTGTGATATATTTATATGCCAGTGATACAATATATTCGACTGTTTATGATCATTTCCTTTTGTCTTTGCATTCTTCCGGGGGTTTGGGGGGTGTAACTGTGATGTATTGCTATGCATTGATGTGTGTGTTGTAGTGGGTGAGGGTGGGGGTGGGTGTGTCGCGTATGTGTGTCCCCGTAATTTTTTGCCTCCCCCCTTCAGTGTGTAGTAGGTGCAGTACTCACCGTTGTCTTCTGCGCCGGCGTTCGTGCTCCTGGTAGAGCAGCAGGAAGACAATAGCTGGGAGGATGTGGAGTTTGGGTTCCATGCTGTCCAGATTCCTCGTGGGGTGTATGGAGGTGAGCGTTTCCCGTTCGAAATGGCTGTTTCCGCCGTGTTTTTATCGGCAGGGTTACCGCCCCGGAAAATGTGGCGGATTGGTGGGTTGTGATAGGGTGGGCGGTACATTGTCTCCCGCCTGTCTGTTGGCGGTGACCGCCGCGCTGTTTGTTTGTCCCGCCGTGGCGGTCGGAGTGTTGAAGTGGCGGTCTCTGTTGGCGGTTTCCGACAGGGTCGGAATTAATTTTTTTTAACCGCCAGCCTGTTGGTGGGTTAGCCGCCGCTTTAACACCGACCGCCAGGGTTGGAATGACCCCCATTGTCTATAATTCCTCTCTGGTGCCCCAGGGGTACCGGAGGTCTGCCCCTGTTCCTTGTGCCCTGTCAAACCAGCCTCAAAAATTTTTGCATCCACATTCAAGACCTGCTGGTCATTAACTAGCACAACCTTTTGCATGATCTTACACATTTTTTCAAAATGATTCATTGTTTTGCAGTTTATGCGCATTTTACCAACGGCAGGGCAAAAATTCTTAAAAGAAATGTTACCCCTCGAGATACGCCTATAACACACTACACAACAAATTTCTTCCAACTTTTATTCAACTTCTTATTCTTTTATTCTCGATGGTTCCACTCAATTAATTATTTGACTTAGTGTGAACAACATGTATGTTCTCAAAGTCACCACCATTTTAAACTTCTCATCTTATTTTTAAGCCATGATTGATCTTTTGATGGCCCTAGTTATTTTCAGAGTTTTGTTCCATTGAGGGATTTCTGCAACATAACTACTTCTACTGTAATTTGATGTCTTAACAATTAACAACTAATTGATCTCTCAAATATTAATCAAGAGTACCATCAAATTGACACTTGGATGCTACAATCCTTAATTCTGGCATGAAACCGACAAAAGATTCATGCTACATTTGCTTCTCTTGGTAAAGAACCTATGTTTTTAACAGTTGTGCTTGGATCATCTTTAAAATAGTTCTCAAGTCTTTTGATAGCTTTGTGAATTTGTCCCACACTTCTGGTGAATTAGGATTCATCACAGGTTGATGATCAAAACCTGTCTGACTTTCAGTGCCTAGAAAACTGAATAAAACAGTTATTTTCCTAGCAGGGTCATACCAGCTGCCATCAATCACATCACAAGTAAATAACTTTCAAACATTCTAAACCACTGCTTCTATTTTAACCTAGGCAAACTAGGTTCTGGGAGAAAAGACAATATACAATAGGTGCTTAATATTTCCTAAATACTTCCTGAGATATTATAGGAAGAGAAGTCACAAAACCTGGGCAAGTTAAAGAAAAATATCATACTTCACACTTTACAATGAAAATGGTAAGCCGAGGTAGAGTGCCAATGAATAACAATTTTCTCCAGTCCCAAATAGATTTTAACTTTTCAAGCAATCAAGTGTAGGAAGAAACTGTCACCCAGTGTATATTGTAATATGTCAATCACTAAAGTGTCAGTTGACTACCAACAACTAAAATGGAGTTTTAAAAATTCCACTTGAAACAACAGAAAAGACCTTAGGAAACCTGCCCGCCAGGTCACACCTAGAGAAATTGGAGAAGGATAGGAGAAGCAGATACAGCTTTTCCTAGCCTCCACGCATCACCTAGTGAGCCACCAGACCCCACTTGCATAGCTTAGTCATGGCGGGAGACAGAAATAATTTTTATTGAGACTACAGCTTTGCGAAGGAGCTTGTGCTTGCAGTGCTGCAATGAATGAAAATCTGACAAATTGGTAAAATTGTCCAAAATCAATTTAAAGACAGTTTATACATACCACAAAGTGTAACATCATGAAATGAGGCAATGTTGAAACGACAAGGAACCAAAGATAGATGCTATTTGTTAATTAAAGGCTGTGCCATTTTTGTAGAGACGTAAGTCCAGCTTGTCGCCAAAGTAATTGTAATGTCCTCTTAAGAGAAAACACACATGCATTAAAAGATGAATAATAAAGATGTTTATTTCAATGAACAAGAACAGTACACAACATCTATGTGTGGACGTTCCCAACTCAGATCAGACACTGGTCGGGACTGTTACCGTTGAGAAAGCTGCAGCTCAAGTAGAAAATCTACTCGAGCAGCAGAAAGAGGCAATGCCCTCTGGTGCACCGTGTGGTGCTGTTAATGCTGATTTTACAGTGCAGAGCAAGCACCCGGGGCAAAAAATCAGCGCGAGCAGTGCGGCATCCCAGCATGCTTCCCACTTGCGCAACTCTGCAGAATCTCGTAGAGTTTTTATGTAACACCGCGGGGCTCCGCCTAGACATAGTTAAAAGAAGCAGGTCATCTCCTATGGGCCAAACTGTCTGATGTTCTGTTGTTGTATTGTCTTTTGCCCAGCAACGTTTTTGTCATGGGCACTGTTAAAGGTTTTGTTAGGTCCTTTTGGCTTTGTTCCATTTGCCTGATTAACTTCCTATGCACAAGTCACCAGTTGAGATGCATTACTTAAAGGAGATTTTGGAACTTTCCAATGCTTTTTTCATTATGTTACAGTGGGACCTTCATTTGGTCTTAAACTTAATGTATATGCAAAGGCCGCCCCCGAAGGGCGCATAACAGGAGGCCTTGGACCCGGAAGGGACCAGTCAAACCGTTTTTTCTGATAGGTCACGCCCACACAGTTGTGACACCCTCCCCGCACCAAGCATCAAATTGGGGGGAGAAGGCGCAAAAATGATGACAGGCCAACGGGGGGGTTGAATCATTCAAACCCCCTATGGTGAGGCAGGGGGATACCTGCAAGGGGCTGGAGGCGAATTTAAGAATCGCAGTGCCCCTTGGAAGGACAAACAGATGACTAGGGACAGCGCGCAAGCAGAAACAAAGAAAAAAGGAAGAGGAGAAGGAGGCATACCTTCAAAGATTCTCAGCTCGGCTCCCTGCACCTAAAGAACAGCCCGGTTGGGATGCGCCTCCACGCCGGTCCCCTGGGTGAGTTGTTGTCGTATGGCATCCGCTCCCCCACCCCGTGAGCGACGTCCGGACTTTCGGTCCAGGGTTATCGCAACAGTGAGTGGCTGTTTCTTTGGCATCGTACGTGGGACCACCCATCCGGGCGACGTGACCATGACGTTCCCCTGTTGCATCCCCCCCTATGAGCAGCGTTAGGTCCTAACAAGCAGCTCCAGCCCCCGGGATCTGCTGCCTTGTTACAGCCCGAGTGTGGGACCACCCAACGGGGCGACGCAACAACGCATTTTCTTGGGCCGTGCTCCCTTTAAGAAAAAGACTCTCCGGTCATTCCATATGACGCACCTGTGAGCGTCGTCAGGGCCACGCAGCTTTGTTTCAGCCCTGAGCATGGGACCACCCAAATGGGTGACAAGACCACGGGTTTAATAGGGCCTCGCTTCCGCCGGCAGAAACACTTACCGCTCTCTCCATGCAGAGCGGCATCAGGTACAATCATCCAGCTTCACCACCCCGGGAGCTGCTTCCTGGTTACGGCTCCGGGCGTGGGACCGCCCATCCGCGACCTACGCACCTGCTCCTTAACCCCGTTGTCAACCAGAGGCAGAGCACATGCTCTGGTCACATTAATTTTCACCTCAAGGAGGACCGCCTGTTCTGCAACGCAATTCCAAGGGGCTAAACAATTTTCTGTTCCAGGCTACAAGCAATCTGCTGTTGCGCCCGGAGTGGAGGACCGCCTATTCCAGGTGACGCGACTACACGAGGGTTTTCCATTCATTTCCGGCAACAGCACAAAGCTCGAGCTCTCTCGGGAGGCAGGACATCAGCCCATAACCTCCCAAAGGAAATTCCTCCAATTCTAAACGGGCAAGAAAGACTCTACTGAAAGGGTCAATTTAATTTTAGAGACCACACAAAAAAGATACCAGACCAAGAGAGTATTTGGGGAGTATATACAAGTTACTCAGAACCAGCATGGACGAAGTGGAGGCAGGTGATCACCAAGATGATCTGGAGAGGATGCGGGCACATATGAGGGCTGAGGCACTGAGGTGTGGCAAGGACTGGCTACGCGCAAAGATGGAGGAGAGAGTTGCTGAGGGAGAGATCACACAGGCGTCAGATCAAAATCAGAAGGCACCAGTGGCCCACCGAGGTAGATCCCACACATAAGGCAAGCAAGCGACAGAGAACGGAAGGGAAACCAGCAAAGAAGGTGGCTAAAAGGTCAAGGGGGGCAAACCGGCCTACTGCTGCACCAGCACCGCTCGAAGCACCTGAAAGCAGCAGTTTGTGGAAACCAACGGAGGGTGAGCATATAAGAGTGTTTGAAGTCTTTTGCACCATTAATATTAAAAGTCAGCGGCGCAGGGCAGAGTCAAGGATGCACAGGGAAAGAGGGGAGCCAGGAGAACCTAAATAAGGGGGAAGGCTCAGGAGCACACGAAGTTAGAAGCAAACGGGCAGCCTCGGATACCCCACGCCGCCTTGGGGTATAGTGGGCAAAGAACTAGAACCCGTTAGGTCAGTAGGGCAATCACCCGAGACATACATCAGACCCTCATTAGGCCCCCATGCTATGACAACAAGGTCTGCAGGTCTGGCTAACGCTATGACTTTAACAGTAAAAGAAAGAATATTGCGGAAGGAATTCATAGACATTTTTTCTCTACTAGATAATTCAGTTAGAAGGTCTGAATCTCACCGTGAGTGATAAGAAGGACGAGGATAGGCCGGAAAGAAAGAGAGTCAGGAAAGAAAGGAATTTTGATTATTCATTGGATGCTTTCCCATGCTGCGCACCGGACCTCTGGTTATATGAGTCGAAAATACATGAAGCACACCGTCAATTCCTTAGGTATGCATGGCTAGAATAAGATAAAAGCTTCAGGTTAAAATGCAGACCCACCCAGGGATGGAATGGAACGCGGAGGACATGTCTAGCTACATACACAAGATGATGGTGGCCGCAGAGGTCAGATTCTGGGTGGGGAGGTGGGGATCAGCCCTTTTGGAACACGTACTACAAAGGGAAGCACGAGAAGCTCAAATCATTTCCTAGATTCAAACCCTTTCACAGTGGTAAGGGTCAAGGGGATAAGGGAGCGCAGGCAATCTGTTGGAAATTTGAAACAGCTGAGTGCACTTGGGGACAGAGCTGTAAGTTCAGGTACAGCTGCTCGTCATGCGGAGGAGGGGCACCCAGCAACAGTGTGCAGGAAAAGCAAACACTAATCAGACAAGAAAGAAATGAAAAAGAAAAGAAACATTAAAGATAGTTTTTCAACATGGGCGCAGGCGGGAAACTGGGGAAATTATAAGTTAGACAGATCCCCTAGTAACACACAATTTTTGAGAAACCTAGCCAATGAGTACTATAACAAAAAGGAAGCAGAGCTATTAGTGAAGGGATTTGAGGAAGGTTTCAGAATTCCAGTAAGAGGTAAAATAGTGGGGGGCACTGGCAAAAACCTAAAATCAGCCATGGAACACCCACAAGTGGTTCAGCAAAAAATAGACAAAGAGTTGAGGCTGGATCCCATCAAAGGCCCACTGCCCTCACCCCCCCCCCCCCAAAGACTTAATAATTTCACCACTAGGTGTGGTGCCAAAGAAGGAGGCAGGACAATACAGGTTCATACACCATTTATCATTCCCAGAAGGTGCATCACTAAATGACAGCATCCCCACTGAATCATGTTCAGTAGGTTACGCCACCGTAGATGATGCCATTGATATGATAAGGTCAGCAGGCAGAGGGGCCTTATTGGCGAAGGCGGACATTGAGTCAGCTTTCCGCTTTTACCAGTACATCCAGACAGCTTTTACCTATTAGGTTTTCAACACAACAGGGAAGTTTATGTCGACAAAGCTATGACCATGGGCTGCTCTATCTCGTGCGCATATTTCAAGCAGTTTAGTACATTTTTGGAATGGGTGCTGCATAAAAAACATCCATCTGGGGGAAAGATGCATTGCCTGGATGATTTCTTATTTGTGGGAAAAGGAGGCAGATAAAACTGTAGGCCCAGCGACAACACTAGTTTTCTTGGGCATAGAACTAGATTAAATTGCGGGAACATCCAGGATTCCGGGGGATAAGGTGGCAAGCTAAGGGCAGAGATCAAGTCCCTGTGAGGGAATCAGAAAGCAACCCTTGGGGAGCTACAAAGGATGGTTGGAAAACTGAATATCGCAACCAGGGTTTTCTCAGCGGGCGAGTTTTTGTTAGACGTTTATGCAGACTGACATCAGGTTTACGCAAGAAACACCACCATGTAAGGCTAGGATCAGGAGTAAAGAACGATTTGGCCATGTGGGATTCCTTCCTGGACCAATTCAACGGTCTGCTCATTTGGAGAGAGGGCTGGACATCAGCCACTGAGTTAGCGGCGTCTGTGGGTTCGGGCGCTATTGAGCAAAAAAGTGGTGCGCTGGCAAATGGCCAGACAGGTGGCACGAGCTGGGAATCACCAGGAACATCACATTTTTGGAGTGGTTTCCCATAGTGGTAGCCATGACAGTCTGGAAAGATAAACTGCAGAACATGAAGCTAACGATATGGTCAGACAAACTAGGAGTGGTACTAGCCATAAACAAGGGGTCGGCATCTTGCCCTGACACGCTGGGAAGTTTGAGGTGATTGGTCAGCATCCAACTCAAGGGGAACCTAGATATCAAGGCTAGATATGCGCAGGGCATAAAAAAAAAACCTCACAGGCAGATGCTGTCGCTCTCTCTCTCTCGTTCCCAGATGGACAGATTCAGGAAGCTAGCCCCGGAGGCGAGGCAAACGATGATACCTTTTCCGAAAGGTCTTTTGGAGCTGGCGAGTGAACTTGTCGATATTAGTTCACAGTGCACTTAAGCCAGAGACACATAAGAGGTACTCCCAATACACCAGGTCACTGATGGAAATAGGAGGGCTAAAGTCACTTAGGGATCCGGTGGCGACTAGACCGGCAGTGGAATGCTTCACCAAATGGGCCTACCAGCAGGGGAAAACGAAGTCTTGGGCAGCGGTAGCTCATTTTTAAAACATTCAGACGTGCATAGACCCCACAGCCTCACACTACATTAGAACAGCCATGAAGGGCTGGAAATGGCACGAGGGATCAAGGCAGGACAACAGACACCCCATAGATTTCACTGAGCTGACACTGCTGATAGACACACTGGAGACAGTGGCAGACAACCCGTATGAGTTAGGTATATTCAGAGCAGTTTTAACTACAGCTTTCTTTGGGGCTTTTCACGTAAGTGAGGTAGTAGCCACAGCAAAGAGAATGGGCAGCGGCAGTTGCCTCCAGGCTGAGGATTGCAGACCAGTGTCAGACAGGGTGCATCTTCTACTAAGGAAGTCAAAGACAGACCAGCAAGGCAGGAGCACTTGGATTCAGCTCAACTGCATAAAACAACCAAAGCATTGTCCGGTCTGCAGTTAAAAAAATTACCTGACAACGCGCCCTGGATCGCCGGATCCCCTATTTATGCACAGCAATGGGGATTGGTTGAGCAAACACCAGTTCTCTGCAGTCATGGGCAAAGCATTAAGGCAAGGAGGCTTGGCACCAGCAGTTTTGGTTCCCACTCTTTCCGCATAGGGGCAGCCACAACTGCAGCAGATTTTGGGTTAGAAGAAAATGCTATCAAAGCTGTGGGTAGGTGGCGCTCCAAAGCATACAAAATTTACATACGACCACATTTAATATAAATGGAATTTGCCTCTAATTACATTGAGAGGTGCGCCACCCAGGACAGTATGGGCACTCCTTCATTTCTAGATTACAAGTATAGTGGAATCAAATCGTCAATAACGTGAGGAGAAACCTAACAGCGAGTAAAATCAGATGGTGGGGTTTCCCCCGGCATGAAGTGGGCCCGCAAGACAGTGCGGGGGTTATTTTAGAGAGCTCAGAGACATCCAGATATTATAATCGTACACCTGAGGGGTAACGACTTGGCCCCGGTGGGGAGAAAGATCCTTCTTAATGAGATCAGACAGAGTTTGAAAGAAATTACAAGGTTATGCGCCAACACCACCATCATATGGTCAGAAATAATCCCCAGGATCAATTGGCGAGGGGCTTTTTCGAGCAAGGCGTTTGACAACTCTAGAAGGAAGCTGAACATGGCAGGCTGCAAGAACTGCAAAGCAAACGGGCTGGAGAGCATACGCCATGGTTTGATCCACCCCAGACAACCGGAGTTATACTCACTAGACGGCATGAACCTATCATCGGAAGGAATTGAGATTTTCTGGGCAAACCTGGCTGCAGGAATTGCACAGTCAGGCTGCGCATAAAAATAAAGAAAAATAAAAAGGAGGAGAGATGGGGGGAGCTGCCTGGAGACGTGAGGCTCTCAGGCCTTGTGACGGTTAATTAAAGGAGGTTTTACAAAAATTGACGGTAAGCGCCACACACCTGGGGATGCCTTACGCCAGGGTGAAAAGAGGCCAGCTAGGAGGAGTAAGCAGCACACGGCACTCGCAGCTCAGACCCACCAGGATGGATGGCAGGGCACAGACACACACCAGGTAGCAAGTTGGGCTTAATCCCAAAAAATAGAGACTACCCCCTCGGAGAAACATGCTCAACAAACACTATGGACTGAGCCCCCTCCAAAACCAAATGTGGGATTGAGTATAGACAAAATGCGTCAAAGAGACATGACAAACAGAGGCCAGGACTCAATGGCCAATCAGTCACTGCTATTTCTGAATTTCTATTTGAATTTTATTTTGAATTGATTCTTCTTGATTTATAAGACCACAAACTCAGTCTGATGATTGTATTAAAAGAATTGTGATTTAATTAGCAGTAATGATGAGGGCTATCTGACAAAATTAATGTCTCACCACATCAACTGAATTTAAATACTTATGGGCAATTGCATGTGTCTATGTCAATAAAAGTGGACAAGGTATATCCACTGATAAGTGTTGCACAGTGCCAGGTTGTTTTGAATGCCATTGGTGGGGGAAACATGGGAAATCTAAAGTACTGGAGTGAGATAAATGCAGGAGTTAGTGCACTTTGAACTTCTGCACAATTGTATTCTGAGGCTGTTTACACTGAAAATTGTATTCTCATTGCAATCACTTTTGTGATTCACATTAGCAAGCTGTAAGCCTTGTAAGTGCAACCTCCTCAGATTAACGTTATCCATGACAATACAGTACTTAGGATTTGTGTATCACTACTTCCCTAAGTGGTGTCTCCATTCCAAGTGGGGCAATTCATCATATTCCCAGCATTCTTTTGTCCACTGCATCAATTCAAAGAAGAGGAGTAACATCACTAGTTGGACCCAAAGGTTCGTAGTCTACATTGACATATGTTAGGAGTACTATGTTGATGAGCAACTGTTTGCTGGCTTTGCTGCTGTGAAAAAGGGAAAGGTGATCCAGTAGCAAACCATATCCACATGGACTGTATTCTACATCAAACTGAGTTACATCCATGTCACAAAGGATTCTGAGAGGGGTGGTTTCAGGCTCTTTCTCCCAAAACAAAAATTACAACAGCTGCTTTAGCTTGGGCATTTGGTTTGGGGCATCTACCATGTGGCCATCTGGGCACCTAAATATTCACCAAGCCCTACTGCATTGATTTGCAAATCTGCAAGGAGGGCATTTTTCTCACTCGTTCCTGTAGGACTTCCGGGCTAAACATCCACTCCTCAGATCAGTCTCCTTGGAGAGTAGATTTTCTTTGGTACTGATTAACAAGGTGTAGACTCTGCACTTACGAGTATCTACCAAAATAATAAATGCCTTACCTGTGGTAACTGTCTTTCTGATAGATGCACAAACAGCAGATTACTCTCTGCAAGTCCACTTTCCTCTTCTGGGGCGCGTACTTTCAGAAATAAGGTTCCAAGTGACATTCGCACACTGAAAGTTCATTCATTCTGTCTGTTTCACTACACCTGCTAGAGGGTAAGAAAATAAAGTAATTACATAGTTTTCAGCACAAAAGTGTGGCACCTGTATGTGGCTCTGTGTCGCAGGACAGCTGCCATGTAAACTGATGATCCCAAATACAGGCACAAAGTGACATCTGCAAAACGTTGTGGATACTGCCTGGGGAAATTCACAACTCGCCATGTCTAGCCAAGTGAACACAGGCTCAGTCTCCTGCTTCCACACACTCTATATGCTCAAAAAGATATTCAAATGGCTCCCCACCAACACTCGCAGAACCAACACCCAAGCCCTCATCACCAGCAAGGTGAACTCCAGCCACACACACTCTATGATGGAATCAATGCTCAACAAGCCAGAAGAGTCCTAACCATACAAAGTCAGTAGCGAGGCTCACCCTCAACCTTAAAGCCCACACTCACTTCACTCAACACCTCATAGACCTCCACTGGCTACCAATCCACTAATAAGCACTCTTCAAACTCCTCATACACAGATGTGCACATATAAAGCCTTACACAACACTGGCCCCACTTACCTGAACAACCACATAAACTTTCACAGACCTACCAAACATCTTTGCTTAGCTGGCTTCTACTCAGCCCCCATTTCCCCCCCACCCACCCACACACACACATGCATACACAGAACCACATCTGGTCACGCTTTATCCTACCTTGCTCCTTATGTTGGGAAGGAACTAACACTGCACATTACAGCCCCCTCCTTAGTTCTTGAATTCCACAAGAAACAGAACACCTACCTCTCCACCTAGCCATGACGCTGTCTCTGCCCATACAGCTCCTGCTTCAGTGCCACGATACACTCCCACATGAATTGTGTGCCATCAGAAAATGTAGATTATTATACAACGTGGTTGAGCAAACTCACAGTGTAATAATGCATAAATTTGGGTCAGGTCCAGTCAGGTTTGTTTGTAAATTCTTACCTCAGTCCTGGGAAGCTGTGGCTCATAGCATTCAGGCTGTATCAAAGTAACAAGGGTAAAGCATGAAGAAGTAACATAAGAAGAAAATGCATCACAATACAAACCCAACATCAATGTATAAAAATAAGTTGTATTTCAATCTTTAATTAAACACCTGAATGACTAAAATCCACTGGAGGGTTCCGGAGATATACATTTTTGAGGAAACAATAAATCACTGATTTCCACTAAATTCAATACACCTTTGTAATCTACTGTGATTGTGGTTTAGGGTTATCCACTAGAAGAATTCAATACATCTTTGTAATCTACTGTGATAGTGGTTTAGGATTATGCACTAGAATCAAGTTGCAAACAGCTTTATGGTCACTCTTGGGGCTTCCAACTCCAATAGGGAGACAACCACAGGGACCCGTGAGACCTAAGGGGGCAGTTACCTATTGGCTTTAGCAGTCTCCAGTCCAGTTCTGAATCCTATGGTCAAGCCGAGACTGAAATCAACAGAGTGTTCCTCATGCATGGGATACAGAATGCTGAAGATGCTTAAGGATGCTGAGCGTGTGTCGGAGTCTTGGTGAAGTCCATCAAAAGACCAGTTCCCACTGGCCTACTGGTTTACAGTTACAGCAATACCAGAAATTTGCCCCATGCTGCACCTCAGTGTCCAGCGGCAGTCACGCTTTTTGGTGCTGAATGCTGAGGTGCACCCTGGGAGACTGAGAGGGTGATTCTGACTATGGCGGACGGCGGAGGCCGTCCGCCATAGTACCGCCGCCAAATGACCGCACCGCGGTCAAAAGACCGCGGCGGCCATTCAGACATTTCCTCTGGGCCGGCGGGCGCTCTCCAAAAGAGCGCCCGCCGGCCCAGAGGAAATGCCCCTGCAATGAGGACGCCGGCTCAGAATTGAGCCGGCGTAGTTGCAGGGGTGCGACGGGTGCAGTTGCACCCGTCGCGTATTTCAGTGTCTGCAAGGCAGACACTGAAATACTTTGCGGGGCCCTCTTACGGGGGCCCCTGCCGTGCCCATGCCATTGGCATGGGCACGGCAGGGGCCCCCAGGGGCCCCGCGGCACCCCCTACCGCCATCCTGTTCATGGCGGGTTTCCCGCCATGAACAGGATGGCGGTAGGGGCTGTCAGAATCCTCATGGCGGCGGAGCGCGCTCCGCCGCCATGAAGGATTCCCCCGAGCAGCGGTAAGTCGGCGGGAGCCCGCCGACTTGCCGCTTCTGACCGCGATGCTCGTGGGAGCACCGCCAGCCTGTTGGCGGTGCTCCCGTGGTCGGTGGCCCTGGCGGCCACCGGCCGCCAGGGTCAGAATGACCCCCTGAGTCCTGACACTCAAAAGTTGCGCTGAAGTCTGCTGACCTGGGACAGTTGTCAGATTGCCATTCAGTTGCCCAGCATGGAAACAATCACCAACCGAAGGAAAACGCTAGGCTCTGTGGGGGATTGACGCCTGGGGGCTAAGTCGCCCCTCAAGATTGACGACCAAAGGATGGCCACAGGAAGGCCCCCACCACTGGCTCAGCATCCTCAGCATTCTTTAGCATTTTCAGCACACTGTATCCCTTTCATGAGGACCACTCCAATGTTTTCAATGGTAGTTGAACATAGGATTCAGAACTGGATTGTAGACTGATAAAGCCAACAGGTAACTGCGCCCCTGGAACTGACTGGTCCCTGTGACTGACAGCTCTGCATCAGAGTTGGCACCCCCAAGAGTGCCCATGTAGCTGCTTTCAACTTTCTTGCTGTGGGTAACCCTAAACCACTGTTGTGTAGCCATTTTAGTTATAGCTCCATGCACGTTTGTTTAACACACTAGGCCGCTGTGCACTTTGACCTAGATATATTTTATTCAGCTTCGCATTGTTATTTTTACAATAACCAGTTTTATGGTCTTGTTTTATTTTCATCTAACTGTTTTTGCTTAGCCCAGCACTGTGTTCTCAACCTAGACATTCTTGATCACTTTGTGCTTCAGTCAAGGCTACAGTTTGGTACATTGCCGGTGAACGTGGTAGACGTTTAGGCGGTCATTCTGACCCTGGCGGTCAAAGACCGCCAGGGCGGAGGACCGCGGGAGCACCGCCGACAGGCCGGCGGTGCTCCAATGGGGATTCCGACCGCGGCGGTAAAGCCGCGGTCGGACCGGCAACACTGGCGGTCTCCCGCCAGTGTCCCGCCGCCCCATTGAATCCTCCAAGGCGCCGCCGAGGGGATTCCGACCCCCCCTACCGCCATCCAGATCCCGGCGGTCCGACCGCCGGGAACCGGATGGCGGTAGTGGGGGTCGCGGGGCCCCTGGGGGCCCCTGCAGTGCCCATGCCACTGGCATGGGCACTGCAGGGGCCCCCGTAAGAGGGCCCCTACAAGTATTTCACTGTCTGCTGCGCAGACAGTGAAATACGCGACGGGTGCAACTGCACCCGTCGCACAGCTTTCACTCCGCCGGCTCGATTCCGAGCCGGCTTCATCGTGGAAGCCTCTTTCCCGCTGGGCTGGCGGGCGGCCTGAAGGCGGCCGCCCGCCAGCCCAGCGGGAATGTCAGAATTACCGCCGCGGTCTTTCGACCGCGGAACGGTAACCTGACGGCGGGACTTTGGCGGGCGGCCTCCGCCGCCCGCCAAGGTCAGAATGAGGGCCTTAGTCTCTAACATTCGTAGAAAATACACAGCTTTACGTAGGGACATTTTCTTAGAACATCAGCTGTGTTATTATAAAAACACTTCCTAGTCCCATTACACGTTAGGGGGGAGATTCCAGCCAGGGAACCACAACTCTATGCTGATTGCTGACTGCTTTGCTGCAGATGCTAAAGCAGACTACAGGCCTTTGCTCAGGTATGAGAGTCGATGTCCTCGCGGGGGACCTGAAAGGCAGAATTAGAGCTTAACATGCTGTGCTCAGATTATCACTTAGAAAGGAAATAATCCATAAACTTCTAGTGACAATATTATAGCATTATTCTTGTGCTTCAGTCTCCTAGTCACCATTTTAATATTGTCATGTTGTGTCGTCCTGGTTATTGCAGCTCACACATTGCTATCTAAGAAGCAGTCATTTTATTAAACCAATTATTAGAACATATACTGCTTCTGACTGTCATTTATGTAGGAGACCGAATTGTGAATGAGAGAACCGGATGCGACCTGAGCGACCAGGACTTCCCTGAGAAGCCTAATATGTCATGCACTCAGCTGCCCATTCATCCCTATCTCTTGGTAGAAATGAGGCACTGCTAGTTAGCCGGAGCAAAACCCGGATTTAGAGCGACAGGTGTCACCCACAGTGGGTCAGACTCATTCTCCCACACCGTGGACGACCTTGCTGCTCAAAATCCAGTAGTCTCATTAGAATAATGAGAGCCTACGCAACACCACGATTGCTACACTTTGAGTTTCCACAACCACACCATATTATAATCCAAATTTCTTCAAGGGCCATACAAATACACATTCTTACAATCTCTCCATCATTGTTCTCTCCATAGTCTTTTCACTAAATTGTTCTTCCTCCAAACATGTATTACTCATGGCATTATCCATTCCAATGCCTTTCTTCTTTTTTCATTGTTGCGTGTCGCTTCTCCTTTCTTCTACCATCACCCTTGCTCTCCATCCCTCTACACCTTTCTCTAACAATATTTCTAATTTAGTCTCTTGCTCTTCCTTTTGCTCCCTCCTTACTAACATAGTTTTGAAAATGGTCTCCTTTAATGGGAATGAGAATACTTATTTATCAATTTTTACAGGGGCACTCTGGGTCCGGTCAGTGGGGAAGAAGGTGAGCCAGTCTAAGGCTTTGCGGCGAATTCCTATGTTGTGGAGGCGTGTGCGGAGTGTGTGGTGGCAGACAGTGTCAAAGGCTGCGGAGAGGTCTAGAAGGATGAGTGCGACGGTCTCGCCTTTGTCGACTTTGGTCCTAATGTCGCCAGTGCATGCGATAAGGGCTGTTTCCGTGCTGTGGTTCTTGCGGAACCCGGATTGTGAGGGGTCAAGAGTGTTGTTTTCTTCGAGGTAGTGGGATAGGCGGGTGTTGACTAGTTTCCCGGCGACCTTGGCGGGGAAGGGGAGGAGGGAGATGGGGCAATAGTTGGAGAGGATCTCTGGGTCGGCTTTGTTTTTTTTTAGGAGAGCAGTGATTTCCGCGTGCTTCCCGGGGTCTGGCTAGGTGGCGTCGTCGAAGGAGGAGTTGATTATGTCGTGGAGTATGGGGGCGATGGTTGGGCTGGCTTTGTTGTAGATGCGATGTGGGCAGGGGTCGGAGGGGGATCCGGAACGGATGGAGTTCATGGTTTTTTTGGTTTCTTCGTGTGTGGTGGGGGCCCAGGTGGTGAGTGTGGTAGGGGGGTCATGAGTGGGGGCTGAGTTGGGTGAATGAGGGTTGTGTGTGGTGGGTGTGTGTGGTATGAAGCTGTTGTGGATGCCCAGGATTTTGTGGTGGAAGTGGTTGGAGAGGGCGTCACATAGGGGCTGTGTGTGTGAAGGGTCTATGTTGCTGGCTTTGGGTTTGGCTAGTTCATTAGGTATTTATAATTTATATTTTTATAACTGAAAAATTGTCAGCCTTAGTGCAATTTATATACTTTTGAAGTGTTTGTATGGATTGCTGTTAATGCCATGTCTATTCACAACAATCTAGTGTAGTCTACCCTATATCTCATCTATTGGGATGAGATGAGAAGATGGTGTTGCAGTGTCAATGGTATTGAAAAGGATATGGTTTGATGTTTAATTACATTTATCGGTGTATGGGAATTTGCTGTTTGTTTTATAGTTTTACTAAGGGGGAGTTTTGAGCACCCTGTTTCTAATGTATAAATTATATTGAAAATGAAATGTGTGAACAAATTGAATATCACATTACAAATATGATCAGGTAGAAATTACCAATGGTTTAGAATGTTAGTAATTGGTGATTGACTGAAATGATATTTATATTTCCATATTTTTAGCTCAATATATTTGGTGCAGTAACTAAAATGTTTTCCATATTTCATGGGCTTATACAAAAACAACAATTGTCTGAATAAATCACAAATACAACTACCTGTTGTGCATTATAAGTTTATTACTAATGAACATACCAAAAACAAGAATCATTAAGCCAACTACAAACTGCACATTAATTACAGAACTTAACACTGTAGAACCAAAAGTAGGCAACACATTTCCTCCTAGATCAAGTCGGACGTGTTTCATAAATGTTTTGGTGCAGCCCACATAGCTGTGTTACAAATGTCTAGAAAAGAGAACTGTAAGGAAATGCCAGTTTTTGCATGATCACCCCGAAGGTTTTAGACTGATGCTGTGGGTTTTTCGACTCAGAGTGCACTGAGGCCTGCTAACCAGACTTCAATGCCACTCTTCTAACCCTAAAAAGTATATGTTTGATTGGCCTAAACACACTTGGAATACGTTTACCTACTTATATGGCGCTTGAATATAGTTCCAGGTGTACCCAGGGCCTGTAACTTACAGTGTCCCACTAAGACTGCAACAGCTCTTGTGCCACCATGGATGTGACAATGTGAAAACATGTCTCCCAATCTGGCACTGCAGACTGGTAGAATGCCTTCAAACTACTTACTCGACTTTGCTATTTAAACTAATGGCAAAGCTGAAACTTCCCTTTCTAATATACATAAGTCACCCTTACAACAGCCATGTTGTGTCCTAAGGTACGGTGCTCTATATATAAAGAGTAGGACATGTTTTAGGTGTCCTAAATGTAAAACTAAACACATTTGTTTTGTTTTTACTGTGGAACCGTTAGTAGCCCCATTGTCGAGTACAGTGATACGCGTTGACAACTCGGTTGTGCTAACCTCTGAATGGAACTACTAAAGTTGATTCCCCAAGGTATCAAAATAACCTCTACACTAAACCCAACTTGATGGCCAAGTTGAATTTAATGTAACTTTTTAAGAAATGCAACTTTTAGAAAGTTGCCATTCTGGTGGCCAATATTTGCTGTAGCCACTCGCTGATGGTGGTAACAAGACAATCTTCTGCCCTCCTTGGAACGACTGTGAATGACTTCCAGGAGTATGACAAATAGAAGACTGTCATTGGAAGAGATGTCACCTCTCCCTCTCAGGAAGCTACACTGGGTGTGGGCCCAAAAGGCAAGCTTCAAAGTGTAGGCCATCCTCTGAAGGGCAAATGGAGACCACACATGACAGGGGCTGCTCTTTTTTAGAGGCAGGTCAACTGCACAGCATTCTCACCTTCTTACAGCACCTTCAGCATCTTTGCATCAGGACCATTCCATTGAAGTCTATGGCAGTTTGCCGATAGAGCCTGGAATAGGACATGAGAATGCCTTGCTGGCTAGATAACTGTCCTAATACTTCCTATTGCCTCTTACTCCATCACTAACATTCCTCCTATTGGCATTTCAAAGTTTTACAATGTTTTCAAACTTTGCGGTTACCAATCCTTGTTCACGTTTTTCAGTGAAAAGCTGTGATTTATGATTTACTTATAAATTCATATCTCTTAAACCATCTTTTGGAATTTGTTCATTTTGGTGTCTAAATATTGCTAAAAATAAGATCTATTTTTATGAATTGGTGTCGGATTTCTTTTGTGTTGCTTGAATTACGTATTCCGTTGTTTTGCTACTTCTAAATGCTTTACACTTATTCCTTTGTTTAAACCTGACTGCCTGAAGCCACTGGTACATGTCACTGGCAGGTCCAGGGCACTGATACTTTATTTAGGTCATGTCTGATCCCTCTCCAAATAATCTTTCTAATGAAACAGTACAACAGACAACGGCCCTCATTATGGCATTGGCCGTTAATCCCACTTACCGCCATGCTGACTGCCGCCAACATACCGCCCTGAACGGATATCCGTTCACTATATTATGACACACAACTACAAATCCGTCACTATTCAGCCACAGACCACAAGTCCGCCATACCAAAGGTCAGTGATAAACTGGCGGTATCCAAACCCACACTGTTACCCCAACAGAACAACGCCCACCATGTTATGACCCACGAATCACCAAGGCAGACATTCAATGGCGGTAAACCATTTGCGGTACATACCGCTGCGCTCAAAATACACACACACATACAAAACAACACCACATTGGACAATGTAAATAACACACACCTGACACCCATACACACACCACACCCACACCACTATTAAACACACACTCACATTACCCACAACCCCTTACGAATACAAACCATTGGCATGAGACAGACACCACGACTAGACAAAACCAGAGCCACACACCACTTACACCTATACACAACCTACGCACCCCGCGTCACACACCCCAACACATCACCCTACACACCCTCACCTACACTACTCACACAACACCCATGGCACCGCAAAGACACCCCAGATTCTCAGAGGAGGAGCTAAAGGTCATGGTGGAGGAAAACCGTGGACAGGGTCAACGACGTGGGCTCAGCACCCCAGAACAAGGGACGACATCATGAAGAGGTGGAACAACCTACGGGGGAAGGTGTGTTCCATTGCAGCAAGACACCGACTCGCTGTACAGAGGACTGGGGGTGGACCCTGACAGCCTCCCCCACAACTAACAACATGGGAGAAGCAAGTCTTGCCAACCATGCATCCTAAGGGCCTGGCCGGAGTAGCAGGAGGACTGGACTCTAGTAAGTCAACTCTATACTACTACTACCCCCCTACCTGCATGCCATCACATATCCCCACCCTCACTCCCATCACTCCACTACCTCCCACACCCCCACCATCAAATCTCACTCATCCCAATGCCAATGCATGGACACCACTCACAGACCTGCATGGACACTTATCACTAATGCATGCACACTAAAGAGAACTAATCATCCCACCATACACCAACGTACACAAGTGAAAGCTGCCAATGTAAATACAAACAAAGAGGGCAACCCACTGATGCACAATATGTCACACACAGAAACAATAACACAGCATTTACATCCCCACGAGTATCCCAGCAAATGTCAGTGGAGAAGAGGTGCCAGCACTATCCAGTCCCCCAACTGAAGAGGCCCACAGTGATGACAGCAACTCTGATCGCCTGGATCTGGATGACCAACATAGCCCATGAGGGACCTCTGGACAGTCGGTTACCCAACCACAGTCACACACCACCACAGTCAATCAGCAGTGTGTCCACCACTACAGGGACCCAAGGGCACACCTCGCCCCCAAGACAATCAAGGACCCGGGGTCAGTGGACACACGGTTCAGGGGCCAGAGGCACAGGACAACAGGGAAACAGGGAGGAGTGCTGAGCGCCAGAGGGAGGACAGGCCCAGGGAACTGACTCTCCAGGAGGCACTCACAGAGATACTGGGAACCTGCCAACCTTCCCAGGATAAGCTGGGCCAGATCCTGGACAACGTGCAGGAGAACAGGCGGCTGCAGGAGGGACAGTACCAGGGGATCAGGGAGGACTTGCAGGCCATCAACACCACCCTGGTCTCCTTAGCAGGGGTGCTGGCAGACAAGGCCAACATTATGAGGGAAGCAGTCTCACAACAGTGGGCCCCTGCCACTAGCCAGACATCTGAACTGCTTTCCACCTCCACTGCTGCAGATGGACAGGAGGCCCCGCCACAGGACCAACAGGCCACCAGCACCCCTCCCCATGCAGAAGGTGAACCACCCTGCAAACGTTCCCTGCGATCCAGGCAGAAGCCAGAGACTGTTGCCAAGACCCCCGCCAGGAAATGAGATTCTCCTGATTGTCACACTTGTGTCCCACTCTGTCACCCTGTCCACCTTGAACTGCCATTGCTCTCCTTCCTATGTCCCCTTGGACAATGTACGTGTGCTACAAATAGACTGGAATAATACCCTGGACTTTCCTCCATCATCACCCCATCCCCCTGTACTTGCCCCTCTTCTTCTTGGCACTTCAATAAACACCCTTGGAAAAAAAACAAGTATGGAGTATGTCAAACTTATTTAAGTATGTATTCGTTTAACCAGGTTCAAACATTGCAATTCAACTGTAAGGTAATGTTCACATAGTAAAAACCTGTAGTTGGCTGCAGTGATCACACCAGGAGTGATAGTGGGGCACCAACATCTGCAAAATGAGTTGCCAAAGGGTACAGTGAGTGGGCATGGAAGTGGGAAATAACAGCATGCCAGTGCCAAAGATAATCTAAATAATGAGAATGAAATGTGATGCAACACTGTCTTACCAGTGTGTCATTGGAAGTATTGTCGAATCACTGCTGTTCTGTTGTCCTCATCCTCTGCCTCCTCATCCTCACTGTCCACAGGGTCCACTGCTGCCACAGGGCCATCTCAAGCCTCCTCCATGGCGTCTCAAGGAAAGGTTGTGCAATATGCAGCATGCCATGATTATCTGGCAGACCTTCTTGGGGGAGTAGCACAGGGATCTCCCAGTTAGATACAGGCACCTGAACCTGGCCTTCAGGAGGCCAAAGGTCTGTTTGATTATCCTTGTTATTTGCCTATGTGCCTCATTGTAACGTTCTTCTGCTCTTGTCCTGGCATTCCTCAGAGGTGCCAGTAGCCATGATAGGTTGGGGTAACCAGAGTCACCTGCAAATATTGAGGGACAACATTTAGGCACACACTATCCTATATGGCCCACACCATACCCATACACCAACATCTACTGGGTGGGACCCAGGGCTCACCTATTAGCCACATCCGGTGCCTCTGTAGTTGGGTCATCACATTAGGGATGCTGCTATTCCTCAGGATAAAGGCATCATGCACCGACCCAGGATACTTAGCATTGACATGGGAAATTTACTGGTCCACCAAGCACACCATCTGTACATTCATGGAGTGGAAACTTACCATTTCTGAACACCTGTTCTTTTTGTTGGAGGAGCGGAGAAGGAGGACAAATGCAATATGAGTTCCATCAATCGGGGATATGTCCCATTGCATAGAAGTCAGCCTTCAATGTGGTCAAATCCTCCACCTGTGTGAAAACAATGTAGCTGCACATGTGTTTAATCAGGGCAGAAAACAGTTGTCAGCACTATTGAGAACATTGGCTGTGACATTCCTGCTGCCAAGCCCACTGTCACTTGGAAGACCAGTTGCCAAGAAATGGAGCACAGATATGATTTACACAAGAGGGGGGATCCCAGTGGGGTGACAGATAGCAGATATCAGGTCAGGCTCCAATTGGGCACAGACCTCTGTGATTGTGGCCCTGTCAAGTCTATAGGTGAAGATAATGTGCCTGTCCTCCATTGTTGCCAAGTCCACCAGGGTTCTGTACACTGGGGTATGACTCCATCTCAAATTCATCCGCAGCATTTGCGGTCTAAGGGACAAAAGAGTGAGGAGCCAGTCACAAAATAAACATCTGAGCCACAACAGTACAATGCATGATGTTATTCTGATTAGGTGAACTGGTATTTGTCCTGCATGTCCTATTTTTAACTGTGATGCAGTTATTATCCAGGGTCTGCCCCCCCTGAAATAGCGTCTGCCTGTCCTGTGTAGAGGGACAGGTGGAAGTGAGGTAATTCCACTGACGTTGTGCGCCGTTGCGGTAGGAGGTCTATCAGGTACAGTGGCCAATGGTGATGTACGCCAGCGGTGACAGTATGCACCGCCGTGGACATGACAGTCATTTTCTATCTGATCACTCACTTGCTACCTGGCCTTCAGCAGGAGAGGACCTACACTGCATGAGCTGCGGTGACCTGTGTCTGGAACCTACCATGGCATATGTGACTGAGAAAAGGGCCCCTGCCTTCACCTCGGCGGAGTTGGAGCGACTGGTGGATGGGGTCCTACCCCAGTATGGACTGCTGTATGGGCCTCCAGACTAACATGTGAGTACACTGTGAGCACCATGCACGTGGCATGAATGCATGGAGAGGTATGTGAAGGCCTCGTGTGGGGGGGGGGTGGTTGGATGTCTCCTGGGCGGCGTACAGCTTGTGAGATGGGCCATGTGTGTGCAAATGGTGATGTGAAGGGGCATGGCGGGCCATAAGTGTAACAGGCAGGACAGTCTGACTGATACCATTTCCTGCATGTATTTCTCTGCAGGTCAGCGCCCATCAAAAGGTATATGGCATGCCACCGCCAAGGACGTGCGGACCCTGGGGGTCTATGGCAGGCAGAGCACCCACTGTCGGAAACAGTGGGAGGACCTGAGACGCTAGGCACAGAAGACGGCGGAGGCCCAGCTGGGATGGCCTCCCAACGAGGTAGGGGTGCCCGTCGAACCCTGACCTCCCTGATGGTCAGCATACTGGCGGTGGCCTATCCGGAGCTGGATGGGCACTTGAGGGCATCACAGCAGCCACAAGGGGGTGAGTACAGTGCCCATCATTACAACTTACGCATGGTAGGGGGTACCCAGGTGGGGGATGTGTGCAGTGGGTGCCCCTAGGCCAGGCCTGACATTGCAGAGTAGGTCCATGTTGGCCAGGGTTCTGAAATGATAATCCTGCTACTTAGCTCGCACGCATCCACAACTGGTAAGGGATGTGTGGGTCCCAGGTGTGCTGCATTTGACGGTGTGTGCCCCACCCCATGCCTTGGTGGCTAGCATTATAACTGGTAGTGCAATGCATAGTGCGTAGGGCTGTTCCCTGTGTGTGACGTGGTGTGTACGCCAACTGTGGTGTTGGTGCAGCCATTGACCCGGTGTATCCTTTGTCTCTTCCCCCCCTTTTTTGTTTTGTCACCCTTAGCATTAGCATAATCTGGCGGCGGAGCAGGGGCAGCGGCGACGGAGGGAGCTGCATCTCACAGGACCAAGGAACCAGAGTCCACCTATGCTGAAAGCACCAGTGGGACGGAGGGTGAGGGGAGCACCACGGTGGAGACTGGAGAGGACAGTTTGGACACAGATACCTCCTCCGATGGAAGCTCCCTGTTGGTGGCGGACACCTCTCTGCCCACCGCAGCTACAGGTACAGCCGCCACCCCCCGTACCAGCACTGCCATCCCAGCAGCCCCTCATCGAGTTGCCCGTGCCGCTCATTCAGGAGGGAGGGCATCTCCTTCGCCCCAGGCACCTCAGGCCCTGCCCCAGTTAGCCCTGAGTGAGGAGGCTATTGACCTCCTGAGAATCATCTCTCTAGGGCAGTCAACCATTGTGAATGCCATCCAGGGGCTGGCAGCCCAGATGCAACAGACTAATGCATTCATGGAGGGCATTCACATTGGCTTGGCGGCCCAAAAGAGATCAATCCAGGCTCTGGCCTCCTCTTTGATGGCAGCCATTGTCCCCGTTTCCCCCCTCCAACTTCCTCTTCCCAATCCCAATCCCACTCCCCTCAACCCCAAACTATCCCAAGCACACAGTCAGATGAGCATGCACACAAGACAACACACAGACTGGCACAGGCAAACACAAGCACCACACATCATTCCACAGGCAGCCACACAAACACCATCCAGATGCAGACATACCAACATCGACAATTTCCACTGTCTCCCCTCCTCCTCCGCCTCCCACCCAGTTGCGTCTACACTCACACCTGCATGCACTAAAATCCTCATCCAATACCAGCATCACAACCACACCTAGCAGAACACACACCTCACTAGCAGACACCTCCACAAAAGCCATGCACACGTCCCCTGTGTCCTCTCCCACTGTGTCTGTCACCCCCCCTCTCAAGCACTCAGACACCCAACAGCCATCCACCTCACAACAACATCCAGCCCATGCACCTGCACCAAATCACAGCAGACACCTCCTACAAACACTCCCTCTTCCTCCACTTCCAAACCTTCTCCCTCTTCCCGCCCCAATGTCCCTAAGAAGTTTTTCCTCTCCACCATTGACCTCTTCCCTACCCGCCCCAGTCCTTCACGTCTGGCCAGGGTGGCAAAAACCCAGGCAAGCACCTCAGCCACCCAGTCCACGGGCCCTGTAGTCTCCACACCCACTCGGGTGGGAAAGGATCCAGGCCACCAGTCAGCCTCAAGGAAAGGGTGTCTGCCCCACCTGCGGGCTGGAAGACCAAGGAGACAGCCCCAGCTGCTGCCAGGAAGGCCAAGGAGCCAGCCCCAGCTGCTGCCAGGAAGGCCAGGGAGCCAGCCCCAGCTGCTGCCAGGAAGGGCAAGGAGCCAGCACCAGCAGGCAGGAAGGACAAGAAGCCTGGTGCAGGGACTCAGATGGAGCCCCCACCACCAACCATGGTAGTGCAGCCGTCGGAGGCTGCAGGGGATGGGCAGGAGCTTCCCCCCACCAGCAGCAGCAGCACCACCAGCACCACCACCACCACCACCAGTGGGCAGCCGTCCGAAGCTGGAGGGGATGGGCTGGAGCCTCCCCCCCACCAGCAGCAGCAGCACCACCACCACCACCAGTGGGCAGCCATTCGAGGCTGCAGAGGATGGGCTGGAGCCTCCCCCCCACCAGCATCAGCAGCACCCCCACCACCAGTGGGCAGTGCTATGCAACTGTCGCACTCCATCTGCTAGTGAATTGTTTGCGGTCACTTCGGCTGTACTGTCCTGTGATGATGCTTCCTTTGCTGCAAGATGCCTATTGTGAGCCACTTTCACCAATGTGGAATGATCCTTCCGCTTTATGTTTCCTGGCATCTGGATCTTCTTCTCAGGATGCACTCTTGGCACTGTTGCCGTCAGCCTGTGCTAAATGGGCTTTTAATTACCATATTTGACCCTTAAATCTTGCTGTTCGGGCCTCCGTTGATCTGCTGTCTGTAGACGCAGGGTCCTTCATTGGCCCCAATGACGCTCTGGAAATGGATGTGGTGGACATTTCAGGGATGCTGTCCTTCATTTGCGGTGCCTACTAGACTCTTTGATTGGCTTTTCATTTTTTTCAATTCTTTTTTCATTTTTATAGTAGTTTACGTGATTTTTTGATTTGATTTTTTTATGACTTTATGCGCCTGCTTATATTAAAGTGTTTATATGAAACGCAAGACATTTTACATAACTTCATTGCTATTGTTTGTTTTTTATATAGTTGTCTTATCTGTTGCTGCTTAATAATCACAGCTATTGCTTTATTTACAAGGATAATATAGTTTCAATAAATATTTGAAAATGTATTTTCGAATGTTTTCTTTGTGACACCTTGGGTGTGTAAAAATGATAAATGAAAGGGTTATATCTATTTCCACAAATTCCTTGGGAATCTGAGATGTCATGTTTGAGGTTACCAATAACATCACTGTATCATCAGTGTATTCATCATAACCAATAATAAGCCTGAAAGGTTAGGGGTTTAAAGGTGGTACCGTGAGCTAGCCAATAAACCAACATTTACTGATGATATAAGTAGACTCAGTTTCTATTCGGTGATGTTTTTGTTGACCTAATACACAGTCCTACTAAATTTTTAGGAACTGTGTAATAGTAGAACCACCTTATCAGGAAAGAATATAAGGAATGGTTCTTTACTTAATCTATCCAGTTCTTCTAGGTGAAGAGATAGCCACCAGAAAAAGTAATTTGTATATTGAAAATATTAAATCTTTATTTTCTAAAGGTTCAAGGGGAGCCTGCAGTAATGCACGTAAGACCAAGTGTATATCCCATGGTGGCACAAGAGAATGCCTCACTGGTCTTTTCAAGAACATTTTATCATATAGACTAATGGCTCTATTGGGGTTATTACAACTTTGGAGGAGGTGTTAATCCGTCCCAAAAGTGACGGTAAAGTGACGGATATACCACCAGCCGTATTACGAGTTCCATAGGATATAATGGACTCGTAATACGGCTGGTGGTATATCCGTCACTTTACCGTCACTTTTGGGACGGATTAACACCTCCTCCAAAGTTGTAATAACCCCCTTTGTCTTTTAACTGGGGGTTCATAAATGCTCTTACAGCTGCGCTTTGGGCTGTAAGAGTAGAGGATGATAACCCTATCATGAAGCCATCCTTCAAAAAAGCTAAAATTTCATCAGTTCCTCTGGTAAACCAGATGATTACATGCTTCTACTTGATTTAATGAAAACATGCAATAATGAGAGGATGGCTTCAATTTGCCTGGATTGTTGAATTAAATTGCCTACTTCTGTGAACAGTCTTTAGACATTAAACCTAACCTCTCATCATTAAAAATAAGTGTTGCATGGTTTTCCCTGTCCTTCTGTGCCACTCTTGAAATCATACATTTCAGGGGAAAGGCATGAATCAGGAAACTGGGGCACCAGGAGCAACATTGCATCTACTTTTGAAGTCTCTGGGCATGGCAGAAACAAGGAAGGAGAGAATTCTCAATTATTGCAAAAAGATCCATTTCTGATAACCCAAACCTCTTCACCAACTGCTGGAATATCCTTGAGGACAAAGATAAGGAATGTATTTGTTGAACATTCTGGTCAAATGATATGCTGCCCAATTCTCTCTCCTTGGTAAACATACTGTTACCATGTACTGAAGATTGCCTTCTGCCTATATTCCAATCTAATGTGCCAGAAACCTCAAGCAATGAACACGAGTGCCCCCCCTAAAAAAATTATATAGCTTGTCACCACTCTGTTTTCTGTTCTGAGATGGACATGTTGATTTAGAATCTGTGTCCAGTCTGGTGAGAGCTAGTAGAATAGCTTTAAACCATCTCCACCTGTATGGTCCCTTTGTTTCCTCAACGGACCACTTCCCCTGGATTGACATTTCCTGCAGAGTGACAACTCAGCCCACATTGCTGGCATCTGTAGATAGTATTCTGGTTGGAACCACATCTATAAGAGACCCCTTTGATAGATACTCTGCTCTCCACAGAATTGGAGACCTTGCACATTCTGCATACTCACTGCACCCCTCCCCTCATAGGTCAATGACTATGTTCCAGAGGGCTAACAAATGATTTATCAAGGGGTACATGTGTAATCTGGCCAAAGGAGGGTGGTTATTGTATATGCCATCAACCCCTGTTTCCTCAGCTGGAGCTTTGTGAACCAACCGGGCTGGCCGTTCTAAAAAACCCTTCTGCCTTCTTTCTACATGAAGGAACACAAATGCCAATACAGTGTTGAAATGAGTCCCTGTAAACTGTAGCTCTTGTGTTGGTGTCAAGTGGGACTTTGCATGACTTAACAAAAATCTATGTCTCTGGACTAGCTAACATACTTTCTCCATATGCTGTTGGGGCTTAGGAATAGCAGTACAACAAATAAGACAGACATCCACATAAGGAAGCAATTACATCTCTCAGGAATTAACAGCTTCCACCAAAGATGGTAACACCCTAGTAAAGCCCAAAATAACAGGTTAAATTAACCTACCTGAAATTGAAAATGCTCTTCTTGGATGCAAAAACAGAAATACTTTATGGATGCTTGATGAACCGGAACATGAAGGGAAGCATTGAGAAGATCTAATGAGGTAAAGAAGCCTCCTCTCCTTATCAAAGTAAGCATTGCTTGAGGGTTTAACATTTTGAATTTCATATGAGGAGAGAAGGAATTCACCTTTTTAGGTCAAAACTCAGTCTGAAATCTCCGGATGGCTTCCTCACCTGATATAGAATTGAGTATGTCTATTCTGCCCTCTGATAGAAAGGAATCAGTCTCTGCTTTCTTCTGAAGCAATTTCTGGAACCACTGTTGCAATTCCAATCTCTTTAATGGCTTTGTTGAATGAGGTGCGTAACAGAACTAATCTGGAGGCTCTGATTGGAATACTATCGGTATCCCTCTTCTACAATCGCCAACACCAACAGATCTGTGCTAGATTGTCTTCACTCCTCCAAAAAACATCTACGTCTGCTCCAACATGATACTCCTATGAAGTTCTGACATAGTCATGCTTTAGATTACCTTGACCTGTAACTCCTGACTGCTGAGATTAAGATTCTTCTGGCCACACCACCTTTCCTTAAAACGGGGATTTGTATTTCTGGCCTAAAATGCCAGCCCATATGCTCTGCCCTTTCTGAAGGATATTCCTTTAAGCGGTTGCCTAATTGGTGCCATACGTTTCCTATTGTCAGCTGATCTTTTTGCCATGTCCTCTAGCTGACTTCTGAACAACTTTGTACCCCAAGGAATCTTCATTAAGACACTTTCTGTGATCCATCTTCTTTTAAAAACCTTACACATCTGGTGCTTGGCTGCATTAGAGAAACATGGTGTTGCACTTAAGGGATCATACAATGTATCCAAGAAGAAGCTCTCTTATAGCTCTATCACCACCAATGTAGAAGTCACTTCTGCTTCCTACACCAGTTATTCTGCCAGCTTCTGAAAGTCTTTAATAAAAGACTGTATGCTGGAGCTGAAATAGGGTGCTGTGCTGATAGAAAAGTTATATGCAGAATAAGCTCTTTTCACTTCCAAACTAGCTATCTTCTTCCAATATTAGAAAGCCTTGCCTCACTAACCTTGCATCAATGAGTCTACTTTAACCATGGTAGGAAACTCATGCAAAATCTTCAAGGGAGAAAACATAGAGAGGAGTGTTTATCTACTTACTTCCATTGAGCCTCCATAACCTTATTTATTGCACCATGCAGATGAAGTCCCTCAAGCTCTTTTTGTACTAACAAAAAAGATCTTCATTTTCCTCTGCCATTCGCTTGTCAGACATATTTCATCTAAAATCCCGAAGCAAATCTGTCAGATATGACCCCTGTATGGATTTGCCTTTATCCTCCCCCGCATTATCCTATCTGGATCAGGCAAATCTATGTGCATCACTCAGTGCTTAATTTGTAAATAAAAAGGTGCTGGTGCCCCAATCCTTCCTTTTGAACATGCAGCTGCTGCAATTAAATGTGTGAACACGGAATACTGAGGCGGCGTAATCCTGAAGGCATCTCTGGCTCTTCAATCCATTTAAAGTCACTCCCTGCCCCTTCAGCTCACTCTAGCAGCTTTCTACTTTCTCCTGTTGGGACGCTTTCTCGTTTTTCCCTTCCTCCGTCTTTCCCATATGTCTTGGTCGCAGCAAGTGCTTGAGGCAGAAAAATAATCCCCGGCCCTCAAAAATAAGTGCCGGTGCTTAGCACCGGAAACAACAAGCACAAATTAAGCACTGGCATCACTTTAGGGAAAGGTGGTTTTCCCTTGATCTAGCTGCAGTCAATTCAATTGTTTGCCTGATATCACTCATTGGTGGTGACACAAAAGAAGTATCCTCTCTCCCTTTGCCAGATGCCACTTCCTTAAAGAGCAGTTTGTCAGAGTACTACTTAGGTTGAATCACTGTCTATGAAACTGTTACCCCACCCCAAAAAAATACTTCCACAACCATGAGGCACAAACATTATTGAGTCTGGTGGTGCTCACGAGCCAGGACTAATGCATTTTTTCAAAAAATGTGCCTTATCAAAGCAAAGGCTAAGTACGCCTAACCCAGTCCTTAATGCAGTTCAATCTAATGATCGTAATCTTAGACTCATATTACCAGAAATCCTAATGGCTATGCGCTTCTACCCGTTTTACCAAACTACATGCTATAGCAGGGTCTCTATACCAGATAAATGGTGCCACTAAATGAAGCAGGTCCCTTCAGGACTCAGACCTGATGATGCTTCAAAACATACGTTGAAATGGGTCCTTGTTGGGCCCTATAATCATCCCCTTAACTTTACTGTCAGAAACTCTGATCTAGTTTCTGATCAATGAATGTGGAACTGTTAAGATAGACCACTCAGAATGGTTATTTCATGTTTATATTACATGTTACTTAAGCTTGCATTCCCTAAGAGTGTTAGCATCTTCCAGGGTGTTGTGTTTCTGTATTTTTTTCGTGCAGCACATAACACTTACATGCACTGCATGCATACTTTGAATTGTCTCCAGTTGTTAATAATAATGGGCCACAACAGAGAGAGCTGAGCCTGTCAGGTCAGAAAGGTGTTCAAACTACACAATCATCCAATCCTTAGCCTCTTTGCAAAGTGCAAAGAACAACAGTCATATATTCCATTTACAACGGTGACTCAGTGCAGTTGAAGTACACAGTTGACAAAATATTGACAAGCTAAAATAAAAGAAAACGCAGTGCCTAGAGATGAGTCCGTGCGTTGTTTTCTTGGGGGGTTGGTGAAGTGAAGGAGATGCAAAGAAGTGCATTCATTTGAGAATGAAAATAGGGTGCGGACGAAGAAAGAGATGCGTTGTGAGCTATGCAGACGAAGATGAGATGTGGAGAGAAAAAAAGCTATACATGTGTACCATAGAGTGAACATAACTGGAGTAATTGGGACACTCTGACGCCCACTACCCCTTCCACGGGCCTCAGTGATGCTTAGTTCACTGTCTCACAATTCCTGACTGAATATTCAATATTATCTGACACAAAATCTTTGTGTTCGTTCATTTATCTTTAAAAAAACAAAACTACTCGCAAAGACACTGCTTTTATGTGTTTGTCAATTATTGGCTTATCTGGAAGCAATAACAGAAAGCTCAGAGGCACGAAAATACCGGTAGGGTGGCACGTTATCGGAATCACAGAAATATATTAATTTACGTGTTTAAATCAAGACCTTAATTACATTGGCCACGCCCCCGGACACAGACCTCCCCCTCCTCAGACTTTTTTCGTCCGACTTCAATACCTGCCTCTTTTTTTTCCACAGTTCAGTTGTTTCTCGTAGTCGGGTCGGTGTGTTGTAGTTGCTTACATTAACAGCGTTGTTCTTATTAAAGAACCAGTCCCTGGAAAAAAAATGTTTGTGCGTGCCTCGGCTGTACACTTGACGGACGTGAAGTACCGTCGTTACTAAGGGCTGGTTTGTGCCGTGGGAGCAAGTCGTTGTGACTGACACAAACCAGCGAGGTCATCGATGTTGAAGCCAGGGATAGTGTATCCTACCAGCTGCTTCCATGAGACTTGGCGCAGCGTTGGTGGCTGGAAGCACGAAACTTCTTAAATGCTAGACCGCAAATGTTCACTCATGCGCCATGTTGGAAATCCGTCGCTGAAAATCGTCACCACAATATCACAGAACGACTACTGTTTCAAGTTTGTTCATCTACTTCCAACGTGGCTGCCGTGCTGTTGACATCTGCGTTGGCGGTCTAGTGTTTATCCCCGTTCTATACGGTGGGAACTTGGGATGCACTAGGTAAGAGTACGGCGAGAGAGTAAGGAGCAGCGGCGGAGGTCTACCGCGGTAAATTGAATCCTACGGCTACATATTGTTTACAAATACCACCGCGAAGGAGGGGCGGGAGCCTAGATACCGGCGACGGGATGAGGCGGCCTCAATATTGCTGTGAGGAGGGCGCAGGAGGGGCGCCGGGCTGGTGGCGCCCCCTATAAGGAACCGAATCCCCTCACCGGGCATGGAGCCGGCGCGCCGGGCGCTGCTTGTCCGCTGTCTGCCCCAGCTCTCGGCTGCTTTGCCAGAGCCCCACCGCTTACTGGCGGCGCTGGAAGAACACGGGGCCTTAAGCGGGCGAGAGCGGCGGGAGCTGGAGACGTCAAGTGGGGGCCCACTGCTGGAGCGGTTGCTGCATACTCTCAGTTTGAAGGAGCGGGACACCTACCCCGATCTTCGGGCCGTGCTTGAGAACACCGAGCCCGGGGCCCTGAGAGTGCTGCAGCAGGAGGAGGATCAGGAGGAAGGGGAAAGAGGTTGGTAAAATGTGTGGGTGACACTTGGGGTGAAGAAACTGTGGGGTAGTTAGTGTGACGGGTATCAAGTGGGGAAGCAGTTATGCTGGGTGATTGGTGAGGTAGGTGGGGGATATAATGTGATGATTTAAGGGGCAAAAGGGTAATTAGGATGACTGATAATGGAATAAGGCAGTGGGGGTGATGATTTAAGATTGAGGGCCTGCGTGTGTGGCATTGAGACGAGAGACTGGCACTTCAAAGGGCTTTGTCTTGACCACACAGCTGAATGTACATTGTTTAGCGCAGTGCTCTGAGTTGAAGGTGTGCATAATGCATATTCATGGGGCTCTTTGGTAGTTATTTCTGTTGACGTCTCCAGCCTTTGCCGGACCCTGTACTTTGTGCTTCCTATGACGACCAGATCACCAGTTACTTCTTCAAATCTTAAAATCATTGGGTATTGTTAAAGCGCTTTTTGAAATTCGCGAAAGGTGCAAATACTGTGTGAAACTTATTTTTGAAATTTTAGATTACACCTTAAATGAGTTACATTGTTCTTTTAGAAGTGCAAATAAAGCTATGAATAGTTATGCCACATTCTCGGGTAGAACGCCACTATTATAAAATGGATGTAGTTTCTAGTGTTTTGTTTAACTTCTGCTCACACTCCACCCCCTCGTCAGTGACCGACTGCTACGACACCTCCTACTTCGTTTCTGCAGAGCTTCAAGTGAATGACGTCAGTAGAATAGCAATATACAGCATTTGCGAGAAAACGTGTGTTGTGAATAAGGCTTCCATGATGTACCCAAAGTCTCATTTTCCAAGACTTCTGCTGAAAGTTTCACTGGAGACGTTAGTTTTATGAGCCATGTTTAAGAAACATTTCATTTGTATTGTACATCTTTGTAGTGCAGTTGCAGATGAAGCAAATGGAAGATTTCTTTTATCTTAAAAAATGGGTTGGCGCTAAATCATTTTGTATTTTTAATTATTACTTTCTTAATAACATGCCAAACTCAAACCTAACCATGATCATAACATCCTGAATTTTCAGAATCTTTTAATAGCTAGTGTGATTTGTCTATGGGATTGGGATTTTTTGTGAGTTTTCTTTTGCCATTTTCCTTGTCGACGACTTGTCATGCTGTCAGTGCTCTTTATGAGTTGACTCTTAGAATGTGTCCTTTTTGCTTAGACGAGGCTTAACTAGGTATTCTATAGTTTTTTATGATTTTTCACTGTACTTCTGAGTTTGAACCTTAATAGAGATTCACATATTTCCTTCTCCCTACCACATTTTGTTTTTTATTCTGTTATAAATATCATTTTGCTCTATTTGTGATCTAGTCGTTTATGTAGCTGATATTTTATTCTGCTTAACGCTGCTAAATTGAGTGTAATCTCTGACTGCTAGATCAACTGGAAACTCTGTAACTGTATCATATTGTTAACATTTTTGGGGTGATCTATTATTGGCGTTCATTTGATTATTGGGTTTCGGCTCCCTCATGCTCCTTACCTTTTCCATATTCATTGGCTGTAACCAACACCGGTCTTTTGTAGCTGCTTGTATTGTATTTCAGGTGCCTTCTAACTTTTATTGAAGTGAGTGGCTGAGCAAAGACCTTCAGCCAAAAACTACTACAATTTTTGATTATATGCACTCTGGTGTATTGTTTGCTTATCAACTGCCTCAGTAAGCATTTTTAATTACTTTGTCACATTTAGTAATGTATTTTTGGCAAGTGGTTAGAAAAACCTACACAATCTGGTGTTGGTAAACACCCATGTAAAGTTGTGAAAAGAAGATGGGTACCAAGGTGCATGTACTTCCACCGTGAACAGCAGTGTTATCATGCATAGTGGTTAGGTGATTGCTGTCTCCCATGATCAACCCCCAGGTAAAACGTACGTGTGAAGTATGCTGCCTTTAAGTGTGAATGCAGTCTGTGTACAAACCTCAGAGACAATAACTGGAGAATCCTTTATAGAGGTTACTAAGCTGCTGCAAAACACTACAAGCGTGGATTTGATTTAAGGATAGTAGTCCCATTCCTAGCGTTCTTTCTTTGTGCATTAACTTCCTGCATTTGTGATTTTAGTATGTCAGTGGTTGCTTGTATATATTGTACTGTAGCGGATCCTGTTTAATAACTGGCAACACAGTGTTAGGGACTAATGCAGTGCAAAGGTGCCTTATTGCTTGCAACAGTCAGAGAAAATTAAATGGATGAATGGTTATTGCCAATCAAAAGGTAGACTTGGCAAAACCCTAGAACTGTATCAGGGTTCCATTAGTTTATTTTAAGTTGCTTAAACGTATCCCTAAACACTGCTGTATTAAAGCCGCACAGGGTGTGCTTAGGAAAAAAATGTTGTAGCCTGGTGGTGATTTAAAAGCATGTCAGTGTCGAGTCCTTTGCTAAATCAACACAATGAAATTCATATTTTGTTCCTTTAAAAGAATATTTTAACGTCTTGAAAATTAGAGCAATCTTTGGTATGGAATCAGAAACGCCACCATGTTACGTTGACGTTCTTACAAATGACTAAGAGAAGGGTGGTTTAGGATTTCCTGATTGTCAGTGATATTATATAGCATCTTATGTCTAACGACTGCACTACTTCTCAACTCGGATTTCTAATTTTGATACACCGTACAAATAGGCCTTGCGAAAATTGAAATCTGACACAAAGTGCTATGGTTTTTATTCTGGCTCGTTTTTTATAACCAACTTGGCATATGTAGAGAGCAAAATATTGTTATGATGCAATGATTTGTGTGTGTGTATATATATATATTAATATATATTATTATTTTTTCCATTGAAACAAAGGTTTCAGGGACTTAATAGTTAGGAAATAGAATAAAAAAAAAAAACTCACAGAAATCCACTTAAAAAACACAAAGGTTACAGGGACATTATAGTTAGACTCTCATTTTAGACGTACCAAACCATGTTTACTTGTATATGCTTTTATTACACTAATAGTACATACAAGGCCGGGAGTCCAGGGTGGCTGAACCAGTATACCTCTTTCAACATATTTATCTAGTTGTCTGTACTATGTCCTAGGCAATCATTGCTGTCTCTTCTGTGCTTTCTGGACTACTACTGTGAACCTCGGTCATCTCTTTATTTCCTAATCCCCAGAATTCTTTCAGCTTCATGTTCGGCTGGTTGTTCCATTGTCATTACCCAGATGACAAATTTGATATGTTTGGGTAATGTAAACATACTCCAATAAGTAATCATTCACAAACTGACCTGTATTTTTAAGCAAACTGTTCAAGATTGTCTAACTTGATTGGCAGGCGAATGTCCGGTTGTCTTCCATTCATTCTTCCTACAGTGAACTCTTAGCCTTACCATTGGTGCTTGAGGTTATTGAGCAGAGGTAAAAACAAGTTTTGACAACTCCCTGCTCTTGCACCAGATACTGTTGAAGAAGCATTCACATCAGTTTTGTTTAAACCTGACTTAATAACATTTCAATGCATTAGAATCGACAGCACATGGTTCCCTTGAAATCTTGGTGGTGACAAACTGTCAGGTGCAGGCTGTTGGAAAATGGCCTTCTCTGAAGGGCCACCCCGAACTTTATGCCTTCCTTCTCCTCTTTTTCTGACCGTGTTTTTGTTGGCTTTAGGACTCTGTGCACTTTACCACTGCTGACCAATGCTTACATCCTTTTGCTCTCTTCTTAAAACACTGTGACTTTGGCTTAGACCCAGTTGGCATAATTAATTTACTTATAAGTGCCTAGCACACTGCACTACATGTGCCTAGAGCCTGTAAGTTAAATGCTAGTAGGGGGCCTGCAGCACTGATTGTGCCACCCACATAAGTAGCCCATCACCTTGTCTCCGGCCTGCCGCTGCAAGGCCTGTCTGTGCAGTTTACTGCCACTTCAAAGTAGCCTATAGAGCAGGGTGCTGGTTAAGTGAAAGGAAAGACATGCACCTTTACGTTTTATTTGTCCTGGTAGTGACTAACAGCCAAATTCGGTATTTACTACTGTGAGGCCTACCCTTCTCACAGGCTAGCATTGGGAATTCCTTAATAAATTTTAAAGCTGTAATTCCTGATCAGAAAGGAGTAACTGCTTCATATCTTTGCAAACCTCTATAATGGTAAAGTTGGATTTAGCATTACTATTTTTGAAATGTAACTTTTATAAAGTGGGCATTCTCTGCTCTCTCAGCTCTGTGGGCCTTCAGCCTGTCTCCAATACACATCTGAGGTGGGTGACAGCTAGACTTTGCACAGCCACAAACACAGGAAGGGTAGGTATGTCTGAGCACTCACCTGCATTTGTGATGGGTCTTCCTGTGCAGGAAGGGTGGATGGGGAGCTGACACAACTGAATAGAGAATGCCTGTCAACCACACTAAGGGCAGATTACTCCCTACTGATAATCTAGAGCTGGGGCTGGGAAAAGAGGTCCTCTGTTCACTTCAAAGACTCTTCATTGAAGTCTCTCCAACTTCAAAGGCAAAACTTGGTATAACTACTGAGTCTCTCACCCTACTAAAAAAGGACATGTCTGGACCTACAACTGGACTTTGTCAGAACAACTGCTGTGCTTTCACGAGGACTGTTACTCTGCTGGACTGCTGTCATGGAAGGACTGCTTTTCTGCTGTACTGCCCTGCTGCTCCCTGACCTTGCTGATGGGTGAGGTGGACTCTGCCTTGCACCACGCGTGATATCCAAGGGCTTGCTGGCTTGCTTCCTGTTGCCTGAAACTCATGGATATCCAAGTCTCTACCCCTGCTCCTGTCCTTGGTTGACTGGAAGTGGGCCCAGGTTCTTGCATCACAGAAATTGACGCATCTCCTGTCTGCTTGTAGCAAAACTGGTGCATTGACCTGTTAGCGGAGCAGAATCAAAGCATCACTCTCAGTACCAAAGCATTGTCTTGAGAGCGTGACACATTGGAGCACGATTTGTCGCAGTAGCAATCTATGGAAACTGACGCATCCCGCGACTACTTGGAGAAACCCGACACATTGCACTTCAGAACCAACACACCTCTGCCTCGTACAATGTCCTCGGATCCGATGCATTGCCATCACTGCGTGGGACTGATAGATGGATCGCCATCCCTGCAAGGAGCGATTGACGCATCTCACTGTGCTTCTTGCAGCTGCAACCAGTAAACTTATTGTTCCCCGGCGCCTGTATGGGTTCTATTGCCGGCCTGCACTCCATCGCAGTCGGCCCAAACTTTGGCTTTGCCCCGATCCAGCGTGACCTAAAATAACCCCTAGAAGCGCTGTTTGATTGTAAGTGGTAGTTTACATTTATTCTTTAAAAATTCTTATCTCGACTTATGATTAGTGAATTTTTGTTTTTCTCGTCTTATTTTATTTATAGAACCATAGTCTATTTTTCTAACCAGGTGTGGATTTTTTTTGTGGTGTTTTCACTGTGTTACTGTATGAGTTATTGCACAAATACTGCACACATTGCCTGCTAAGTTACGCCTGCCTGCTCTATGCTAAGCCACCAGAGGGTGATCACAGGATAATTTAGGTTGTGTTGTGGCGTACCCTGACTAGATTGTGCTCCTCACTTGGACATGGTGCCTATCTCTGTCAACTAGAGACCCAGTTTCTAACACAGGCCAGAAACAAATGTATTCTCCACGACACATAGATTTCTAGTATTGGTTGCTTGATACAATTTGTACAATGAACACAAGCCTGCGTCCAGCTCTTCTCATGAGAACTAGGAAAATGGGCTTCAAGAATTACAATATAAACAGTTTTTTTTAACCCGAGCAACCCTTTTCTCAGTTTTATCAACATCAGTGGCATGCACATGTTTAGGGCAATGTTAGCATGTGCTGAAGGACAAGGCTGAAGCAGGTTTCAGGTAAACTAAAATATTCACAAATTTTTAATAGACTTGGCCCATTTCATTGTCGTTGTTGAGAAGCGATCCCATTCATTTTGTAGCTTGGTGAACAAGTCTTTGATTGACTTAATGTTTTTTGAACTTGAGTAAATTAAAGTCCAGAAAGGATGTTTTTCAGAAAAATATATACGTCCCTAAATCAATAGGGGAATGGTTGCGTTTCTAGTCTTTGTAATGCTTGAGCCAATGAGTTTTTACCTCTTTTTATATGATTAAGTTTGTATAACCAAAATACATTACAGCGTTTGCTTACTAATATATCACATCATACTTTTTTGGGCCTAATAGTAAGGTAGCTGCTATGATCATGCTTGTGTAATTCCACAATTTGCTTGCTTGTTAAAGTGTTTATCATTAATGTAATGTAGTTTGCCTCACATGTTTGAGGAGCATCCTTTTCAGCAGAGGTGTTGGTTAGGTTCCCAAATGGTGGCAAAATGTATTCCCTGCACTCAATGTAACAGTTTGTGTTTTGCTAACCTGTGTTTACCAATAAACAGATTCAGTTTGGTCACAACCATTTCTGTTTTGAAGAACCCAGAATACCACGAAAATATTGTGAAAAAACATGTTGCTGTATATTGATTATACTGTCTTTACAATTGACAGTAGTCATTTAGTATCCTTTGTGGATAGAATGTGAAGTAACTCCTTGTTGCTTTATACTATAAATACTTATTTTATACATTCAGATTTTTTTCCCCCCAGTTTTTTTTAAAAGTAGGGGTTGCTAATTTATTAAGCTAGTGCTGCTGATGTTATGAACTTCAGAAGAATGAATAGGTTGAGATTTAAAAGGTTGACCATATGTTTACACATAACTGATTGCATTTTCAATTTGAGACATTGGGCTGGTTAAGAGATTTCACCTACAGCTTTACCCCATAATTTAATAACTCCTGGCTGGTTCGTCTTTATATATATATATATATATATATATATATATATATATATATATATATATATATATATATATATATATATATATATATATATATATATACCAACTTTAGCATGGGCCTTTGAGAAATATGCTCTTTCAAAGGGCAACACACATTGATATATTTATATGTGTTTCTATCTTTCTTTCTCTCTATACATACATACATATATATATATATATATATATATATATATATATATATATATATATATATTATTGCACTATCATCTGAATGAAGCTAGCTTTTCACAGAAAAAATACCTATTTCACATATGGGTTTCTTAGCACTATTTCAGCATCAGAAAAGTTTGCCAACATTGCGTGTTATAAAATGTAATAAGTTGGGGATTCAAATATTGTTGTGCAGCCCTGATTTTAATGCATGGAGTATTCAAATACAGCCATCCACGAAACAGCAAAAGCGGTTGCTATGGTGGTACTTGCAGATGTGTGGAATTCTCGAAACCTAATCACTGAGGAACCTTTTTCTTTGGCAATGATAATAACTAATGGTTATTTGGCCACTAGACACCCTCCAGCACAAACACATCAGCTGTTAGTTTACAGTACTTCAGTATGGATCTGTGAAAGTGGATTGTCTGCCTCAAAGGGCAAGATTTCAATTTATCTGTATACGTTGTTTAAACACGCACATATGATTAATTACCACTACAGCCTTCACTATTAACATGAACACTGTAAGGAATTACTTTGAGGTGATGTTTCATTACTGACCGGGTTAAACTTTTAAAAACATATACACATTTGCAAAATCCGACGATTTGATGCCATTTATATTGCCTCTATAATACTCCCTGATTATTTGCAGATGTACGCATAAGCATGAAAGCAAGATTGGTGATTGATTGCTTTCAAAATAAAAAGTATACAGAAATTTGCAACTTGGAAACATCTGTACACTAAGTGTATATTTTGCTTGTACAAAATGCTGCTAATAATTGCAGATTCACTTTCCTTAACCCCCCTTACCCTTTGGGAAAAGTGTTATTCCTATCCTTGTTGGTGTAATTTTCTAATTTTTTTCAGTTTGGGGAAGAGATTGGAGAGGAACTGGCGAATACCTGGACAGTGTTAGTATTCCATACTTGGAACAACCCCTTCCATCCTTCTTGCAATCCTGTGCATACATTTGCAGTAAGGTAAAAAAAACCAAGGGCCATATTTATACTCTGGTTGCGCCGAATGTGAGTCGTTTTTTTCGACGCAAATTCGACGCAGAACTAACGCCAACTAACGCCATATTTATACTGTGGCGTTAGACGCTTCGGGCGCCAAAGTGCCCGGAGTGTGCGTCATTTTTTAGCGTGAACCCCTTCCTTGCGTTAATGATATGCAAGGGAGGCGTTCCCGTCTTAAAAAATGACTCCCAGGCCTTTACGTGGTATTTATACTCCCGGGCAAAAGAGACGCCCGGGAGTGGGCGTGGCCAAAAACGGCGCATTTGCGCCGCTTTTTAACGCCTGGGTCAGGGATGGCGTTAAGGGACAAGTGGGCTCAAAATGAGCCCAGAGTGCCCTCCCCTGCCCCCAGGGACCCCCCCTGCCACCCTTGCCCACCACAGGAGGACACCCAAGGACGGAGGGACCCATCCCATGGACATTAAGGTAAGTTCAGGTAAGTATTTTTTTTTTTATTTTTTGTGGCATAGGGGGGCCTGATTTGTGCCCCCCTACATGCCACTATGCCCAATGACCATGCCCAGGGGACAGAAGTCCCCTGGGCATGGCCATTGGGCAAGGGGGCATGACTCCTATCTTTACAATGATAGGAGTCATGTTGATGGGGGATGGGCGTCGAAAAAAAATGGCGCAAGTCGGGTTACGACGATTTTTTCGACGTAACCTGACTTGCCCCATTTTAAGACGCCCATACGCCATTTTCCCCCTACGCCGGCGCTGTCTGGTGTACGTGGTTTTTTTCCACGCAAACCAGGCAGCGCCGGTCTGCTTGCGCCGGCTAACGCCATTCCATAAATACGGCGCCCGCATGGCGCTTCAGAATGGCGTTAGACGGCGCAAAATTTTTTGACGCTAAACTGCGTTAGCGCAGTTTAGCGTCAAAAAGTATAAATATGGGCCCAAATCTGAGCCTAGTTAGAATACAAACCTTGATATGAGCGCTTACGTAACCAGAGAGGCTCTTATCAGAACTCGCACATAGTAAGAACTCAACCACAATGTGTCAACTTACTGCACGCCACTAAAAAGGAATAGAGGATTTTTTTAGAAGCTAAGTGTGTTTCTTAAGCATCCTGCCCCTTAGGCAAGTAGATATTTTATAAAATTCCACACTCCTGATTATCCACAGTGTCATTATAATGTAGTGGAAAACAGATTTTGTTTTGGTGAAGCATCATTTGGTTAAACTGCATCAGTGGCTTGTGTTGTCGGTTCTATTGGTTGGTCCGTAGGGACCAAAGTATGTGTTGTCTATGGATTTCTTTTCCTTCTCATACTATTTAGTGTGGTTGATTGTCGATTGCCCAATCCCATGTGTTGCTCCTCTCTTGCACCTCTTTAGACTCCAATGATCATTTACTTCGACTGGCTGTTTATTGACTATTACCTTATTGCTTCCAGATAGACTGGTATTGTTTGCTCTGTGTCTCTCGTTGGTAGAACTCTGAATCTCATATTATGATTGATATCCTAATGGCACCATGCCACTCCTAGGAGAACTCCTTAGAGTATGTGTCTGGACTAGTCCCATATTGCCCATTTCTTTGGGCTACTCCCTTTTGCACCTGGGTGGACCCCTACGGCATACTATGGGTGTTCATATAATGTTGCTCTTTGGTTAGTCCACGGCAGACCCATCCAAGCGTATACCACGGCTGGTTGTATTGTGCCCATTCTTACGGGTTGCCACTATGCTACTTATATGTACTCCAGAGCCCATACAGCAGATGATGAATGCTTCAATGTCAAGCGTACACTCCTTTTACTTCCAGGTATTTATATTCATATTCAGTGTTATTTAAACTGTATGACACTGATCAGTACAGAACTGGTTCGTATAACAGCATATTTTCTCACACGTATTCTCTTACACACTTGCAAGTGCAGCTTCGTGCTTTCAGTAATATGGTTTGATCAGACTCTGCCATACATGTATAACATAAAAACACTTCTGACACTGTATACTTGAGTGCTAACCAGCATATAATGCCTAGGTATCCTATCTCGCCCTCCTTTTTCTTTCAATTTCCTCCAACTCTAATCCACATACACAACATCAAAACACTATACCCACACAGGCTACTTACTAGTGACATTCTTTTCCACCAGTGCACACCTGTGGAGTAGCATTCTACATATCTGTAAAAGTGCTTTGGAGCTATAAGAATGAATCTACAGTACTAACATTTCTGTGGCGATCCCTGAAGATTTATTTAGTGAGCAGGTTCTAATTTTTTACTTTCCAAACAATAGGGGCCAGATGTATGAAACTTTTTGATGCATGAAAGGCATTTGCAGACCAAAAATAAGAAATCGCAAAATTTGCGATGTATTTTTTTTGGGGGTTTTTTTGCGACCTGGTTTTGCGACTCGCAATTTGCGATTCGGTATTTCCAGTAGGAAATTGCGAGGCGCAAATTGCGAGTCGCAAAATCCAAGTCGCAAAGAGATGCATCAAAAAATCGCAAATTGCGATTATTCACAGAATGGCATTCTGCACATGCAAAATACCATGAACTGAAACCAGGTGGTAACCAGGTGCAATCTATATAAAGAGGCCCAGAATGCCTCAAACTCTTTCAACAATGGCTGCACTCTATGTCATGGCGAGGAGGATGAGGATCTTGGCAGGTTTGAGGAGAGGGAGGAGGAGACAGGAGCGCATTTTCAGAGTGCGCATTACACTTTTTAACCTGACAGATGAGGAAATATTTCAGCGGTATAGGTTGAACTCAGCAATGATACTTGATCTGATAGCTGAGCTACAACTCATACTGCAGCGCAGAACACTAAGGACTCACAGCATACCCACCCATGTGCAGGTATTATGCTCCCTCCACCTACTCGCCTCGGAGCTATCAAGGGGTCATAGCAGCAGGTGGAGGGGTGTCACAGAGTACCCTCTCTAGATTTTTTCAATGCATTCATCAACGCCATGCTGAGCAAACTACATCAGATTCTCCCACACCCCACTGGAATTACAGCAGACAAAAATAGAGTTTTACCAGATAGCACAGTTCCCCCACGTCCTAGGTGCCATATATGGCACACGTGGCAATCTGTCCACCATCAGCCACAGAGTATGTGTACCGCAACAGGAAATACCAACATTCAATGAATATACAGGTGATATGCAATGCCTCCTACATCATTACTGATCTCGTGGCCAGGTGCCCAGGGAGCACACATGATTTGTACATCGTTCGCCACAGCGGGATTCACACACGACTGCTAGCTGGGGAGTTTGGTGAAGGATACCTACTAGGTATTGTCCCTCTGTACACTGGCGCATTGATGGCGTGCCGATGTCAGATGGCTCAGTTACTCATCATACCCTCTGTCCCTTCCAGGAGACAGTGCCTACGCAGTGCGCACCTACATGATGACGCCCTACCTCAATCCTGCAACACCTGCTGAACGGAGATACAATGCAGCACACAGGGCAACCCGCAATGTGGTTGAGCGCACATTTGGACTGCTGAAGAGTCGCTTCCGGTGCCTCCACAAAAGTGGAGGGGCACTACAGAACAGCCCAGAGACGACATGTAGAATAGTGGCTACTTGTGCAATCTTGCACAATATAGCTGCCACTAGGGGCATACCTGTAGAAATATGTGAATCTGAATCTGATGAGGATGATGGTCCCATACCACCCCTACAGCCAGCAGACATGACCAGTGCAGCAGAGGGAAGGCAAAGGCGTGCCGACATCACACACAACCATTTCAGACGTGAGTATAAATGACACAAATCCTCTGACAACTGTACATGTAGTGAAATAAATGTATTACCTTAAGTCAGGTAATGTACGTGTGAGTAATAACAAAAAACAGGTAATGTGATAAACGCAAAACAATGAAGGACCAGAGTAATGCACTATTACTTCATAGTATCAACAGCAATCCACTGGCAGCTAGAGTCATTTTTTGCGCCCACGCACACCTCTCGGGTGCCCAGTTGCATCACTGGCACCTCTATTGTCACCCTCAGTGGCAGTGCTGTGCCTGGCACTGCGCCGTCTGGTGTCCGCTGCTGGTACAGCAACACTTCTGAGGCTGGAACTGTCCTCAGTGTCCCCCAGTGCTAGCTTACTTGGAGTGGCTGACCTTGGTCCCATAATGTGTTCAATCACATTGGTGATCTGCACAAGTCCATTTACAATGTCCCTGCTGCTGTGTGCTGCCTCCACTTGCGCAGCCACTGCACAACAGGCAATCAGTGCTGTTGAATTTGCCACCCTGTTAGAGGAACGACAGAAGCTGCCAAACATGGTACGAAATCTGCACTCCTGTCTGCGCTGGCTCACCCTCTCATGGCGCAGCACCTGGCAGAGTTCACGGACAGCACTTGTGAGGTCCCTGGTGTCCTGTGATGCCTGCACCTGTCCCTCACGCAGCTGTACAATGTTATTATTGAGGGAGTCAAGTTGGCGATGCAGGCCCATCATGTTGCGGTTATGTTTGCGCAAGTTCTTATCTAATGCGAGGATCAGCTTATTTTGTAGACTCTGCTGCTGCAACATAGCAGCTTCCAGGCCACCAAATAAGGAGGGACCCTCACCTGCCTCATGCTGCTGTGCCCAGGAATCTGTCGCCATCCTGCGTGGTGCTGTGGTCTGATGACACCTGACCTCCTGAATCTGGCTGCGCCTGCCTGTTGCTGATGGGTTACTTCGCCCTTCCTGCTGCTCATCGGAGTCATTGCTGAGCTCTGGCAGTGGCCGTGCCCTGGGCCTGCGCCGTACAGTCGCAATGTTGAGGGACCCACTGGTGTTTGAATTGGAGGCCAAATGGGTGTCTGCCTTGCCTACCCGTGCTGATGCTGTGGCTGCTGGGCCATGCCCACCTGCAACAACAATATGCAGCATGTCAGTTATGTATGTTAAATTTACGTCAGACAATGGTAATAAAGGTACAGGTACTTCTCTACACTGTGTTGTGTGTGTTGTGTTCCTCTGTGTGTCACTCTACTTAAATACATTTGTTTGTGCTACTTTCAGTTCTGGGTTGTGGACTGCCACTACCATAATGCATTGTTGTGCTGCTTCTACGATGTTGACTGGACTACTTCTTACACTGTATAACATTACTTGCTAATTCCTAAGGGGCCTTGAGGTGTAGATCTCTGTGACCCCAGTCACAGCTTCAGGGAGGAGTGTGGACTCGACTAGGTCCTCCAATGGTGTGGATGGTTCCTCTGTGGGTGGACCGCCTCCTGTGCCCCTGGCCTCCGCAAGTCTCCTTGCCACCCTCTCCTTTGCACGGGACCGCCGGTCATACCACCTTTTCTTGATCTCTTCGATGGAGCGCTGTACCACTCCAATTGTGCAGATTTTTGATTGTATGTCCGTCCATAGTCTCCTCTTCTCACTCTCAGGCACCTGGAGTGAGCTTTTTCCAAAAAGGCGGTCATGACTCCTGACCACCTCCTCAGTTAGCACCTCAAGCTCCTGCTCGCTGAATTTCAGCTTGCGCTTTCTTTCACCCTTCTCCTGTGATTGGCCTGGGGTATCCATCCTTGCTCAGGTGTGCTGGCTCCTTCTAAGTGCTGCTCTGTGTGGCTGGGCTGCTCTCTCTCAGGATGCTGGTTTGGGTGTGGCACCTGAAACTGCCTGGGATGACTCATTTCCTGCTGGTGATGTCATCAGGCTCCTCCAGGTGTGCTTTCTGGAACTTTCTCACAATTAGCGATTTTGTTTTTTTTACCGAATCGCAAAAAAATCGCAATTTGCGAAAATGCAAATTGCGATTCGGTAAATGGGCCACGCAGATCACAAATAGAGATTTTTAAGAAACCGCTATTTCCAAATCGCAATTTTGTTACATGGCCAATTGCAACTCGGAAATAGCGATTTCTTAAAAATCGCTATTTGCGATTCGCAAGCCACTGTTTTCATACATATGGCCCTAGTTCTCTTTTACTTAAAACTAGATGGAGCTAATCATTTGTATAAAGCTACACTCAACATGTTAATTGCTTGCTAAGGACTGCAAGTTCTTCACCCGAAGCATAGAAGAAAGCCCCACTGGGTTAACTGGATAAACCACCTTTGCTTCATTGTCCCAAGTGCACAGTCAGCAAAGTGCAGGATTTTATAGTTTGTCAGCCAATCTGCCAGTATTTTATTGCCTTGAAAACCTCTATGAATCCAGGTGGAATTGATTGTAGTTGTTAGACAGCATGATAATTTTGTTCTGTGTTAGTTATTGGTGTCACTTTTAACTAACAAATAAGATATAGTGTGATGCCAACGATAAGTTGCCAGTGTTCTTAGCTGTGTTTGAGACCACGGGTTTGGTGCTAATCTTGATTAATGAGTTCAGACATTGCATCAGTATATCTGCCTTTTGACTGTTGATGTCTTTAAAGGGTGGCCTATATCTAGATTGGTTTCCAGGGTTAATCAGCTGGTTGATATCTTCCTGATCACTTTGTGCTATAGAGATCACAAAGAAGACTTTTGTTTTTTAACGATTGGCTTTCTCTGCTTGTTTTAATAACTCATCTTGAGGGTCATAGTGATATAAATATTCATATATTAAGTTTATTTCCTCTGAGCTTTATAGGGCCCAGGAAATGTGGTGTTTGAAGTGACTCTGAATCATTGTCTCTATATCTGGCTCTTTGTAGAAACTGTGACAACGTTATTGCACTCAGTACAATTTTAATTGAATCATTTGAGTCAATAGCGATTCCTTGCTAATCACTGCAGCAAATAGAAGATTGAAATCGAATTTTATTACAAGACCGGAGGCTCATATTATGCAGTCTTTTCTTGCTTTAATTTTAAACAGCAGCCAAGAAGAAAACTACATTTCCCAATGAAACAAACTACAAAGTGACATCATAAAGGAACATCCAATAGGACGTTGAATACTATCTTAACTGCGAGCAACAAGTCCTCTTTTCTTGCTGCTAGCAGTCAAGATAAGTATCGCCATTGTTTTTTCCTTATCATGCTACAAAAACGTTTATTGTAGAATGTTCTTTACTGTCAAAGCGTAAATATTCTAACCGCTTAGTATTCCATTTAATGTTACCTCTAACGATGTTTTTTCCTCTTTGCCTTCGCGCCTGTCAACGGTCATTTTTTAGCCGTTTTATCAATGCGCTAGTACACACGCGCGCTTCCTGCTTCCTCAGCGTTTCGTTTCCCTTGCCGTCGGCCGACATTCCGAGCGTATTTTCGCTCGTTTAAGCGGGTTCCGGATTCTGCAAATTCCAAACTCTCACGGAGAGAGTTTTTCCTACTCGGAGACTGCCCGTCTCTAACACAGCCCCGTTTTTGAGCTCCAGCCACTGTTAGCCACTCCTCCTTTATTTAGCTCAGGTTTTTAACCATTTCTGTTCCTTCCTGAACTCAGTAGTTTAACTAATTATTATTAACTGTGGTACACCTTAATTATTTTCTACCCAATATTATTATTTTATTGATTTCAGTCATGACTGAGGAAGAAGATTCTCAATTATTTCAGGAGAATTTAAAATCTTTCATTAAGGATTCTGTTCAACAAGCTGTTGCTGTTTCTATGTCAGACATAACCAAGAATTTAGAGGCCTCCTTTTCTAAAATTATGTCCACCTCTAATATGCCTTCTAATAAAGGCAAGAAACGTGCGGCCACCCTTCCGGTGCCTACCAAAGGCGTTTCTGCTGGGCCTTCCACCCGAGAGGTATCCAAATCGGGTTCCAATTTCTCCCCAATTCGTATTACCCAATTGAGAGACACCGATGGAAGATGATGACTCCCCAAGTCATACTGATGATATGGACAGATCGGTGGATCCATCTTCTTTTGGGCCTCTGGAGAAAAGGCTCAAAATTTCTCCTAATGACGGTGGTGACGTTCACCCTGTGTCTCATATTTTGGTGGACCATTCTGGCGAGCCTATGTTTGATCCTTCCCTAATGGTTCATCCAAATTCCAAAGAGTGGTATCCTTCTGACCATGTTGCAGATTATGTCTCCTCCTTTTTACGCCATCTTCTAGATAAGACTACCCGAAATAAGCTCAAGTCAGAATGTCCCCGTCCTTCCTTGCCTGACAATATCACTTCTACCCCAATAATTGACCCTAATATGCTTATGTTTTTTACCAAATTTGGAAAAGACCCTAAAAAAGGTGTTGATAGAGCCTGGTCAGGTTGCCAGGACAAACTTTTGGATTTTGTGGGTCCTCTCACCAGGATCTTTGACTTGGCTGAGGAGGCCAAAATGGACAACACTCCTATTGACCCGGAGGTCCTGTCTAACTGGGCGCAACGCGCTATTTGTATGTTGGGCAATGCCAATACCCAATTGTCCATTGAGAGAAGGAAGAGCCTCCTGTTGAAGACTGACCCCAAACTGGCTTCCTTAGCCTCTAAGGATGATGGCCCGTCAGCCAAGGGCCAGTTATTTGGAGACTCCTTTATCAAGGAGATTGGCAAATATGTGTCCACCTTTGCCTCCCTTGATAAAGCACAAATATCTATGAAAAAGATTTTCTCTTCTCTGTTTTTTGGCAGGGCCGGCAAAGGCAGGAGTCGATTTGCAGGCCGTTCCCTCAGAGGCCAATATGCTAACAGAGACTCCTATAATCAACAAACCCAGCTTGATACCTACTCAGGCTACAAACCAAGATTCTACCCCCGTCGCTCAAGAGGTTACTGTCAAAGAGGCTATGCCTACAAAGGAGAACAAACCTCCGGTAAGTGTTTCCAGTTCTGGCCTTCCTCCAGTAGGAGGCGGACTGGCTCTATTTCTCGCTTTCTCTCACGTCAGATCCCTGGATAATTCAATCTGTTCAGGGTTACCTCTTAGAGTTTTACCAACCCCCACATCAATCCCGTTTTCCTCTCCCCCTTGTTTTTTCTCACAATCAAAACAACCTTCTGCACAACGAAATCCAGTCTGTCCTCGCCAAGCACGCCATAGAACCTGTCCTATTCGACTCTTCAGGTTTCCTCAGCACCATTTTTCTCGTCCAGAAGAAAAATCTGAAATTTTGTTTAGTTCTAAACCTAAAGAACTTCAACAATTTTGTGGTTTATCAGCACTTCAAAATGGAGACCATCCTCCACCTCAGGGATATGTTGCTTCAAAACGACTGGCTAGTCAGATTGGACCTTCAGGATGCTTACCTCACGGTACCAATTCATCCCTCTCACAGGAAATTCCTTCAGTTTCAGTGGCAAAACTCTTTCTACCAATTCCGAGTTTTTCCTTTCGGTCTTTCTTCCGCTCCTTGGTGTTTCACCAAGATTCTCAAACCCGTTGCGGCCTTCCTCCGCTCTCACGGAGTTCGCCTGATTCTCTATTTAGATGATTTTCTGTTGATGGCACAGGACAAACCTCTTCTCCTCGACCATCTACAATTTTGTCAAAATCTTCTCCTCAATTTGGGATTCCTTATCAACTTTCAAAAGTCGGCTCTCATCCCAACCCAGAATTTAGAGTTTCTCGGTTTCCTTATAGACACTACTCGTTCGGTTCTCCAGATTCCTCAACACAAAGTGTCCCTAATCAAGAAAGAAATCCGTCAATCCTTATCCCTTCCTCACATCTCCCTCAGAACTTTGGCTCGTCTGGTAGGTCTCCTTGCTTCCTCTATCCAGGCCATCTTCCCTGGTCCTTTACACTATCGGGCCCTTCAACGACTCAAGATCAACCATCTTCACAAAGGTCTCGCCTACTCAGATCCTTTGGTCCTAGATTCCGAATCCAAAGAAGAGCTTCGATGGTGGCTGACTCATCTAGACGCCTGGAATGTCAGAACTATCTTCTCTGCCGCCCCAGATCTTGTATTAGAATCCGATGCAAGTCGGACCGGTTGGGGCGCAAGATGTGGTCAGTTCTCGACTGGAGGCGCATGGTCTCGGAAGGAGTCCTTCTTGCACATAAACAGTTTAGAGATGCTTGCAGGCTCCTTTGCCAGCCGTACCTTCACAAAAGACAAGATAAGCTGTACCATTCTTCTCAGGATGGACAACTTGTCCGCCGTCAGATATATCCACTATCTGGGCGGTACCAAGTCCAAAATTCTCTCCACCCTGGCGAAACATCTTTGGGAGTATTGTCTACCCCGACAAATCTCAGTCAAGGTGGTTTATCTGCCAGGCAAGCTCAATACAGTAGCAGACTGGTATTCCAGACATCTTCATGACTCCAACGACTGGCAATTGCATCCTTCAGTATTCAATCTTCTTATTTCCATCTTTGGCAAAATGTCCATAGACCTTTTTGCTTCTCGCCTCAACTCTCAGCTTCCCTCCTTTTTAAGTTGGAAACCGGATCCTCAAGCCCTGGCCACGGATGCTTTCCTTCAGACTTGGCCATCATCCCTTCTTTACGCTTTTCCTCCCTTCCTGCTCATTCCTCGAGTTCTGGCACAGGCACGGAGACAACGGTCTACTCTAATTCTCATAACCCCATTCTGGCAGGCTCAGCCTTGGTATCTAACTTTATTGGAGTTGGCGATCGACCTTCCCGTTTGGCTTCCTCACTTTCCCAACCTCCTCTTAGATCCCCAAGGCCATCAACATCACTTAATTCTCAACAACTCCTTGTTCCTCATTGCTTGGAAGATTGCGGGTCGTCCTGGAGAACCCCAGGAATTTCGGAAGATGCTATCAAACTCATCCAACAAGCCAGGACCCCTGGTACTTCCAAGGCCTACAAATCCACATGGGCCCTTTGGAGCAGCTGGTGTATGGACAGGAATTCAGATCCCTTTTCAGCTGATGTAGTGTTGGTGGTCAATTTCCTTGCTTCTCTAGCCTCCCAAGGTAAAGCTTACCGTACTATTAATAGTTACAGATCTGCCATCTCCGCTGAACATAGAAGAGTCAATGGCAGACCTATTGGTGAACATCCTCTCATCTGCCAACTGTTAAAGGGAGTAAGATGTGTCCTTCCTCCATCTCCTAAATATAATATTATGTGGGACGTTAATCTGGTATTAACATTTTTTACAGCCTGGCCGGATAATGATTTACTCTCTCTCAAGCAACTTTCTGCTAAATTAACTATGCTTTTGTGCCTAGTCTCTCTTAAGCGTGTTTCAGATGTTAAAGCCTTAGATGTTTCTTCCTTTTTCTTCTCTCCCCTTGGTGTTTCTTTTCAGGTAAAAAGCCGTACTAAAACTGATTTAGCTTGTGCCAATTATCCGTTTTTTCCTTCTCAACCCAAATTGTGTGTGGGAAATTGTTTGAAAAGCTATGTGACTCGTACTGCAGATTTGAGATCATCCTCTGCCTCCCAATTGCTCATTTCCTTTCAGAAACCCCATAATCCCATTTCTTCTCCTACACTGGCTCGTTGGGTCAAATGGATCATGTCCCTGGCTGGGATCGATGTGCAATTTTTTGGTGCCCATTCTGCCAGAGGTGCTATGGCCTCTCGCGCCTTTTGGGCAGGTTCCTCTTTACAGGATATTCTCAAGTCTGCAGATTGGTCTAATAAAAGTATTTTTAGAACTTTTTATTGTAAGCCAATTTCTCATGTTTCAGATTCTGTTATTGCTATGCTTTAAACATGCATAATATGAGCCTCCGGTCTTGTAATAAAATTTAGATTTTCCTAGCCTTGGTGTCTGAAAGGCTAGATTTTATTAAAGACACGGAGGTGAGTATTATCCCACCACTGTTGTTAACCCTCCGTGTTATTTTGTTTCAGGGCCAACTCCCTCTTCCAGCGTTGGCTCCTACCAACATTGGATTCTCTCCTCAACGTTCATTCTTCCAGGACTCCAGTCTACACTCACCAGCTTCAGAATTGCTTGTTGGACTTTGTGACATTGGTTTCTATTTTTTATGTCATTTTATTGGTTACTTCTCCTCTTTAGTTATATTCGCATCAAGAAAAGAGGACTTGTTGCTCGCAGTTAAGATAGTAATAGAGTTATTCGACTTCCTATTGGATGTTCCTTTATGATGTCACTTTGTAGTTTGTTTCATTGGGAAATGTAGTTTTCTTCTTGGCTGCTGTTTAAAATTAAAGCAAGAAAAGACTGCATAATACTCTCCTCTGTATCTCTAATAAAATCTAGCCTTTCAGACACCAAGGCTAGGAAAATCTCAATTGCTTTTTAACCATTTTGACAATTTTAACTGTTTAATCTTGGAAACGTGTTTTTTTTTTCAAAATATGCAATATAATCCCAGTGGATAAACGGTAGCCAAATTAATGTGCGGGAGCTCGGCCAGTGTTGGAGTGACATTGAACCAAATTCTGCAGTGAGACTGAATAACTACTTGTAGACAGGGTTTGAAGCATGCACATGATTAGTTCTCCTCCTGATTGACCAGATTTGTTGCATCCAAACAGCTAAGGAGGAGCAGTCTAGCCCTGAGCTGCATTCTTGATTGAGTTGATTTTAGCAACAAAAACAGATTGAACACAACAAACGAGGACCAAAAACAGCCTACTAAGTTGCTTTTGCTGACTATGATCAAACATAAGAAAAAGTTGGTCATAACTGACATAGTAGGGTGTTAACGTCAAAGGAGGCGCCGACCCTATAGAGCAACTGGATTGAACAGTATGGGAGAACGTGTGCAAGCTTGAGTATGCCACAAGACACACTTTTTCTTTGTAAGTTTAGTATTATTTTGTCTGTGTGCCATTGCTTTGCGGGTACCACAAATTGCAAGGTACTGAAGTGCCAAATCAGAAGTTGATAGTGAATTATGGAGTGAATCAGATGTACTTAAGAAAATAGTTAGAACTCAGAAATTTCTGGATATGATATTCTACAGGTATCTAATAAGCTATAAGACAGGTACTCGCCATGGATATCTCTACTGTAAACTTGTTGGTACTTTTCCCATAACAGTGCGATTGGAAACTGCTTCTCAAAACAGATTTTGAACTTTTCCTAATTATTGCCATGCATTTTGTCATAGTGAGTGAGTAGCCACGTTTCTTTTCTCTGCTCAAGTGCTTCTCTTCTCCAGTTATGTATTTTTCTGCTGATCAGTGTGGACTGGCGTTTGGCCCCTACTTAGGGCCCCAGGTTTTATGGTATTTTTTTTTTTTGACATTTCTGTCTGTATTGATCCATATTTATTTTTTGGTTATCTTATTGGTATTGATCCATATTTATTTTGTGTTTTGAGGAAAAAAAGGAATCGTAAAATTGTATATTTCCACATTTATTTAACTGATAAACATGCACTCATACTTTGCTACTTGTCGCGTTTTAGCAAATTATGCAGCCAAATATAGCAAAACAGTAACCCATCTGTACATATCAGCATTATAATACAAATATAAGTTAATATATACCTGTATATAGGGAAATCTGAATCTGTTTTTGAACTTCCCATGCTGTCTATGTGCTCAGCTGGTGTCCTGGAAATCATGAAGGACAGTGTGGAGAGTCAACCACAAGAAGTTAAATTTTCCGTATTTGTCCACTTTTGGTTCTAAAAGAAAAAATACGGACAGGAAAAATGTTTATTGCCTATACTTATCCCTAAAAAATAGTAAAAACTGGGAGCCTTATTTGTAATGCAGTTTGGGCCTTTGTCCCACAACTCTTAGATTTTCTAAAAGTTTTCTCCATCAGCTCGGACATCCTTGTTCTCAGAGTTATAGGTTTATGGCATGTGTTTAGTGCCACCAGTAGTTTGCATCTGCTTAGCCGATGCTTTCTGCATGCATGTGCTTTCTATACAACCAACAGGATCTGACAAAAAGCAATTGGTGTGCATATAGTAAAGTAAACAAAAAAGTGATGGATGGAATGCTTGAATGAATCTTGGCTGTTGGTAATTACTCTGGTCCACACCCCAATCCATTATTTGTTTTGCACATCATGTCACCCCAAGTTTGGACCCAGCTACATGCAGGTTAGTCTTAACCCTGCTTCATTTGGAATCGTCCATCCTGAACTGCCCAGACAGATTCTCACTGAACCAGTACACAATCAACCCAGGGCCAGTTTCACCCAAGTTACGGACTCATTAGCCCGGGTGCAACTTGGTTTCAGTGACCTTGAGCACGGGACTCCTGTTTGGGCATACATTTCCCACTTAAAATGTCTTACTAAAGTATACAAAAAGATGTGTTTGGAACACTTAAATTAATCTCAGTCATTGGTGATTACTCGGGCTGCATCCCAATCCAGTGTTACTTTTTTGGTGTGTATACAGGACAGGGCTACTGGAATTATGCAATTCCATTCAGTTTCTTTAGCATGATTATGTATTCAACTTATTGCTTACATAATGCATCTGCTGCACAAAATGCAGATTTTAACAAAAACATGATTTTAGTCAAACAAAGTTTGACTGGTTATCTTCAGTTGCTTATTGCTGTATTGGATTGTTGAACAGGTACTAATAAGGTGAAATCTATATTACCATCAACAAAAGTGACAAAATAGCAGTAGTACTATCACAATGGGGCACATTATGTTATGTGATTTGCCTTTTCTTGACTAATAATGTTGTCATCCCGGCCACATGTTTTGGATGATAGTCATATTCCCTCACTAGGCAGGTATTGGTGGACTTTTGCTCTGGTACATGCAGAAGAATGCCCCATGGAGCAGAGCTAGCCTGTGTTGGTTGGTGCTCATTTGAGTGTCAATTTGTTGTGTCAATTAAGTGAAAGTGTTGCAACCCAATCTCCTTTTTCTTTCTTTATACCTTGGAGATTGAAAACTGCTTCAGGGTCTGCTCCAGTGATTTGCCTCTGTGTTAAATGAGCCCACCCATGCCTATTGTTCCTTCAACAAGAAAGGTTGTCGTCGTGGAAGACACCTGTGATAGCTCCAATCACTCGAGCACCATCTAGAATGCAAAGCAGTTAGAGAAATTAGGAATCTGATTGAACAGGAGGTACCTATTTCACTTTACTGTCTTACCTTGTTGTCATGGACACCTTATTTGGGCATCTTGAGGGTAAATGAGAAAGGTTCTTTGGCCCCTTCTTCAGGTCTGCTCCAGCACCAGCCAGGAGTGGCCTGTGTATTGCCTCGGGTAGTACTGATCAAGTCACTGCCAGAAAACCCTTGTACTGATCCTTCCTGTTCAGATCTGTAAATAGACTTGAGAGCCCAAGAATGCTCACCCCAGTCCACACTGCTGAAATATCTGGACAAGTGAGAGTGCATGGATGATTCAGTTCAATCATAATTTCTAGGATTCTTACAATGTTATCCAGTGATCGTAGCAGTCTCAATGGAGAGTAAATACTTCAAGCTCTGACATGGGTTAAATTCCCTAGTAAAGTAAAATTGATTCTTCTTGACACAAATTTTTGCTTTGTGCACTTACTGATTTTGGCTGGGAATGTGTGTTGTAACTAGCTGCTTGCAGCTTCATGTTGCTGTCTCTCTGCTTTCCTGAATGTCACTCTCCTTATGCAACTTGTGACCATGTTGGGCTTTCTCCTGATGTCATTCAGATGCTGTCCAAGGCCTTTATCAGTCCTTTTTGAGATGGTGAGCCCACATCCCTAAACCTTTGGTGGAACACCCCTTCAGCTTTCTCTAATGGTAGCTTTTTGGTCACGATAAACTTATCTAGGTATGGCTGGAACTTGCTTCGAGTGACCTTGCTGAGACCAGTTCATCATTGGTCCTTGCAGCATTTGATCATCCAAAGCAATGTGTTGAGCTCAAGGTGTTCTTGGTATTATGAGCCTTCAGCTCAGGTTAGTAGTGAACACAGGCAAAACTACAGCGTTATTTTATACTGAATACTGAACAGGTATGTCAACTTCGGTGGGCAGCAGAACAGGATTCCCTTAAGATGAACCTGTGCTGGATATGTCAGAGAAGTACCTTAATGCAATCCTTTAGGGTCCACTGCAACAAGAAATAAAGTCCATGTGTTCAGTAATCCTCAAAGACTGCTATTGAGCCATAGAGGTCTAAAAAAGGATTTTCAAGGTGGGTGCTTATCTCTACTTCTAATTTTGAGGCCTCTTGATCCACCAGAGATTTAAGAGGATCAGCTAGGTTTTAGTGAATGACCATGTAGACTACATAACGCATCTTAAATTGAATTCTGTTGAATCTGTTAATTGTTCTCTCCAATACATTCTGTTGGTAGTTTGTGTTGTAATTTAATGGTAAGTTCATTTTGAAGCATGTTGACTTAAATTGAATTCTGCATGAGTGGCAGCCGGTGACATGTCGCAGCAAATGAGGTTTATGTGGGTCCATTTTCTGGCAAATTTACTTGCTGCTAAATGAAAGATAGCCTTAAATGGAGCAACAGATGCTACAAATGCACCAGCTAGAATTGTGTTTCCAAAGTCAACTGGAGATGTGTTTGAAGATAAAGCATTGCTCTCATAAGTGGGATGAGTGTAAGAACCAATGTAGAGCCCCTTGTTGTTCTGAAACTATATTTTTTCAGTGTGGCAAAGCAATTCACCCATTCTTATAGCAGTAGGTGGTCTTTGCTGTTCTCAGAGTAAAGATAAAAGTATTTAAACGGCACTTATTTTTCCATTGATGTGGCTTTGAATCTCATTGGTTCCCTAGCTTCTCAGCTATGTTATGAAGATTCTTGCACAGGCTAGGGTATCCTCATGTAGTGAAGAAAGAATTGTGTGGATATTGGTTGTTTATAACTGAATGTAGTAGTAACTGATTGGGTGTAGCCTGAAATCTGTCCAGATATTACAGTGCTAACATGGTTGTTTGGCCTTTCCTTGACACGTGTATTTGTATGTCTGTGAATTATGTGGAGAATTAATTATGGGCTGTAGTAGTTGCCTGATATCAATCTGGTGGCCTGTCTGAACTGTTCTGGCTGAGAGGGGTTATCAGTTCTTTTCAGATATGTAGTTGGAATAAGATTGACCCATGGGGCGCTAGGATACAAAATGCCACCGTCTGCAGACTAATTGACAGGCCACTGAGTGACTGCGCCGAAAAGATTGTGAACTTGCCTGCAGCACTTTATTTTAATCCTATATAAAGAGCAACAATGCCAAGACAACGTGGTGAAAATGCAGATCTATTGTTTCTTTTTCCCTTATAACATGTAGTCCCTAAAGTTGCCATGTCAGGTGCTGATCAGACAGTTCACTACAGCGGGTTGTCTGAAGGGTGAGAGCACTTTAAACCGCCCTCCACTTTGCCCCAAATGAAGCACCACAGTGTCTTACTAGACTAGGGGGGGTGAAATAGCTAAAGAGGCTCAAGTAGTACTCTGCTTGTTGCTTTTAATTAAAGGTTGGTATTCTAGGAGTGCTTTCTAAAATTATACCACCACCAGTAACTGGTTGTTTATAAAAGAGGAACTGGAGTAACAGATTAGGCATATTATACTGGTTATAAATGATGTAAATCCTCCACATTATTATCAAATGTGCGAACCTGAAACTATCCATCCACCTAAATCTGCTGCATCACCCCGATTTGTCATGTTAAAGAAAGTCACGTGAAACCATTATTATATTTTTTACATAGAAAAATACGGCCCATAGGTTGCATGCAGACCTCCTGATCTTTATATGCCGACCCCTGGTCAATAGAAGCACTAGGCTGCTGTTTACTCAACTCTGCACTAACTTTAACAAGAATTGGAAAAGCCAGAAGGTTTTGCTTATGCAGGATCTACAGGCTTTGCCAATTTTTTGTAGACTGAAAGTAAAGAAGAAATAGTGCTATGACATGCAACGCTTGTGGTGTCCTAAATCTTATTCCTTTAAAACCTTTGAAGTGATATTGCAAATGGTGCTGTGAAACATGCATAAAAATAACTTCGACAAAGCTAATAGATCTTGCATAGGATAAACATATTGGCTTTGTCAGTGCTGTATTTTTTTGATTGCCAGCTGCCTTCTTTTTTAGGTCTCGACTACACCACCTGTCGTACACTGTCACAAGACTTATGCTTAGATTGCAATCCCGCCAGCTGGTTAGCTTAATTGTCATTCTCATTAGGTTGTTTCCTATTCACTAGATGTTGTGGGGTTTGATTTCTTTACCTGCATTTGTCCCGCCTGGACGCATTACTTCTGTCCTTCCACTGTTTGTTTTTCAAGTGTTACGTTTCTCTTGTGTTGTTAGTGCTACACAGAAGTGCTTGCCTTTTCCATTTATCTAGCTTGTTTAGTCCTCTTCCTCATCATTTGCTACACTAAGTGTTACTCTACTGCCTATGTGCTTTTCTCCCACCCCCCCTGCATTGTTTTCTTGTCTGTGTTTCTCCCTTCAAGTTCTGTGTTACTTCCACCGTTAAACTGTTGCCCTCCATGTTTCTTATTTCCCCATCCTGCATCTCCTATATTCCTTCTGCCCCCCCAACCTCCACCCAGGTTGCTTCTCCCCCACCAGAATGAAAAACATGTTTTAGTTCTGTTTTTGTTTTCTTTTTTAGTTACTGCTACAACATTGATTTTAACTAAAAAGAAAAAAGTGTTCACCATTTTGTAAGCATGTGCTTGTATGTGTACTTGTAAATGATGTGGCCAGGCCCCCAAAGGCAACACCTGTTGGCTTTGTCACTGCTGGTTAGTTCTCTTCCTTGACCGATACAACAGGGGAACCCGTCACTCTCGTATGCCATGGCACCCTCTGATCAGTTCAGTTTTCTCGACTTAGTCGATTCCTTTGCTTTTTTTAAAAATCTTAATGAGTGTTAGCTAACTCTCAGATGCCCAATCCTAGCACAGTATGCCACAGGTGTCCTTCCTGTGAAGGAAATGGGCATGTCCAACTATACTCCCAGCCTCCTTTCCACATGACAGATCTGTCATCTTTACCCATTCCCACATTAGGCAAAATATCCCCTTCCTTTCCTCCCCCCACCTCCAAAGAGCGAGGCTAGGATGCCACCCAAGAAGGTAGGCTGCAACATAATCAACAAACGTGCAAAGACATTGGGAGATTGATAGAAAAATGTTTACCAAGTGCCAGTATATGGGCATTCAGGGTTTAATTAACCCCAAAAAAGGTTTTTGTTGATTTGATCATGATCCCTGACAGTGCTTGCATATTCATCGCAGTTGGCTGTCATCTTGGAAGCAGTTTTATATTTTTCAACTAGTTCTCTATCTGTGCTCTGTATCTTCCTTGATTGAAGGGATGTTGAAAATATTGCCCAGATACCCAACTAGATGGCAGCAGAGATCTGTGTATAGGGGGACAAACTATTAGTGACTTAGTTATTTAGCGCAGTCTTTGTTGCCAGTTAAATCACTTCTAATTGCTGTTGTTTACAGGGAAAGTCTGCTAACCGCAAGGCACTCTCGCAGCGCCAACGTTGCAGCTGGGCCATTCCTAAAAGTAATGACTATGATGAAGTTTTGTAGAGCAGTAACATTTGCCACCCTGTGCATGTCTTGCAGTCACTCTCTGCCTCTTCTGGAGTTGAATAACAGCGCACAAAAGAGGACTGAGGGAAACTCTTTACTTAGATTATGTGGATAACCATTGCTGTTTTTCATCATCCTGTTTTTTCTCTTGAAGTTGGTTATAGATGAGGCCCAGTAAGTCTGATTGGAGTGAAGTTACTTACACATTGACTACATTATTCCTAGGTAGTAAAATATGTAATTTCCAACATTCATCATCAGTCACAACTGCGTTCAAGAAGTGACGAAGGCTACATTGTTTAGTGGATGAGAGCATGGCAGTGTATGTACTGTCATGCATATATAGTACCTATCAGATCCTATAAATAATTTTGAGAAGTAGTTTCTGGGTTTGCTACTTTGTGTCAGGCACTGGTAGTTTAGTAATAGCACAGACCCTGTGGAATAGAAGAAATCAAGTGACATTCTTTGAAAGATGGTGCACCTTTTGCAGATACAAAAATTTTGATTGTGAATTTCTTTCTCTGCAAAGATTACCAGAGGAATGTTACAATCGCAGACAAATATGGGTTAGGTTTAAAATATAAGTTTAAAAAAAAATAAAGTCTTCAAAATTCAACATCACTTTTTTTTAGGAACATAGACATTTGTTTCTAAATATTGAAGTGAGGTTGATGTGGGCTCATATAAGACTCGCTAATGCATCATATGTTTACGAATCACAAGGACTTTAAATATTAATCAAATTGCTTCATGTTTGCATGTGTTCATTTGCTCTTAAATCAGTAAAGTAGGGGAGATACCATAAGTTTCTGATTCTGAATCCCTTTGATGTGCTTACTATGGGAACAAAATATAACTGTCAACAATTTACTGTTTTAGTATTTTTGATGTTTAATCCTATTGTTATCTTTAATAATAATATTTTAAAATAGTAATTTAAGGTGTTTTTTCCTTCACTGTTTGTAATATAATTGTTGATAAACCTCTGTCTGGATTAAGTTTTTAGGGTTTAAGTTTGTATTAAGAACACTTGAGTGTTTACTTTGTATTTATCCACGATGAAAATGCAGTTTTTCATGAAAAGATTCCAAAAGGAGGACTGAGTGGAGCGAATCAATGCATATAGGTAGGTTAGAAATGCTTGCTAGATTATTTATCTTGAACCTGGTGTACTCTATAGCAGAGGAGTGCTGGTGATGATGCTGTCCATATTTCCATTTGTCCCAGGTAATCCAGATTGTCTGAAATAGAAAATTGTCTGAAAGAGAAAAGGCACTGTTTAGGGCTGGTCTCTTTGGGGTTAGTGATAATATGCAGTCATTGACTACTGAAGCAAGTAAAGCCTCTCCACATGGATTCTGACAGGACAGACAAAGGGAAATGGTTCACTCATTCTGGGTGCCAATTTAGTTTTGTGATTGTCTGTTTTCTGTAGTGCAAGGCATTTGGTGGTCGATCTCTGGTCCAGTGTCCTCTATTTCTCTGTGGACTGGCTTTTGCATGACCCACATTGAACTGTGCTTCTGAATGGGGAGCCAGGCTTTGATCTTTTCCATGGAGGGCAGCATTTGTCTTTTCCTTAATTTGTCCTTGAGGATCACCTTCTACCTGGGGTGTCCAGAAAACCGGTCCACTTCTAAATGTAACTGGTGCTCAGAGCTGCTTTTGAGTGAAAGGATGACTTAAAAACAATGGCAAGGCAGTATTTAAACCAGGTTTGTGATCATATCAAGGGTGCCACATCCCAATCGGGGAAGCTGCAACATTTGAATTCAGATAGCCCCAGTTAATTTTGAAGTACAGGCAGAATGAAAGTTGGCGGCACAAACTGGTCAAATAATCTAAATGAGCTAGACAAACTTTTCTGCTTGTCCAGCACCTGTGCAGCAACTACCTTCTGCTGAGGGAAAAATAAAGGAAAGAAGGGCTGTGTGTCGTTGATCTGGGAAATTGGCTTCCCTGTTAAAATTCACCCTTGTATGGTAGACAAACCTATTTTTAACTCCTGGGCGATTTGGTCTGTCTTGTGTACCTGTTGCATTCAGTTCTTTTGTTGCCTTGGTGCAGACTGAAAGATGTTTTTTCATTATGTCTTAGTATTAGGGTATTTATTTTGGTGACCTTTCCAACTATTAGCTAATTTAGTTGTGTTTGTTCGTCTTCATAGAAATATTTTTTTGATCTGTAAAAGATAAAACTGCAATTAGCATGTATTTCTGCATTTGTATAGCTGATAATGTAATCATGCACTTAAATAACTGTATAGTTGAGAGATTCAATCATATATCATGCAACATGACACACTTGCCTTATTACGATTGTAGTCCAAATACATACTTTTGCAGATATTTAACTATTTCACTGATGTGGTGTTTTTTTTACCCTTCTGCTAGAGCTGTCTTTTAAAATTCCTTGTTAGATGTTTAAAACACATAAACCTATTTAGTCTTTCCTTTGTACACCCAGGCAAGCTATAAATGATGTTTTCTGCACATTCAGTGCAATATATTGATTCATGTCTGCAACAATATCTCACTGAATGGCGAAGATATTCTGAAAAAAGAGATGTTTTGCCTCTTATAACAGATTTGCTTTATATTTGGTTTCATGACTCAAGTAATTAACCACACATCCAGAAACCCTATCCAAGAGATTGTTGCACTGAATTTCTGAAGTATGTAAGTACCAAATACCTGTGTTTTCCTAGGTGATGGGGTCTGCTCAGTTAGTTAAGTAACATTAGTGCAGGCCACTCTGTTGTGGCTGAAACACTGTTTATAGTGAACTGCTCATTTGACATTGAACCCAAGACTGCCTGGAAAGAATGACAATTACATACTTTCTAATTCTAATTAACTTAGCATCTACTGGTGCAGTCTAGACCTTCCTCCTTCAAATCACCTGGCAGGTAAAATGCATTTAACATGGCAATTGTTAGAATTTCAGCAATTGTCCAGAGTGCATGCTTATGATAGTCTTACTCATCTGTACCTTTTTGGTTCTACTGAGTATGGGAGAATCAGATGTGTTTTTTTTGGTGTTTGGGCCACTGATATGCAACAAACTAGAAGCAGTTCGTTCAGTAAACTTCAAAAGCAACTGAAAGGAAACTACTGTTTGAGAGTACCTGTCTTTTGGTCTTGTGTATCACCCCTGGACTGCATAGAAAACTTCTGCAGCTGTATATTTTCAGCTTCACGAGATCTTGAGATTTCTATTGCTAGGTGCCAGCCCTCCCACCAAGTGGCTGAGACATAACATGGTAATTCCCTCTGTTTTTATCAAGCACAAACCTATCCCTGACCAGGCTTGACTTTTTTTTGTCTGTGTTCTGTTATGTTTCCTGAGTATGTGGTTCTCACTATCTGGACATGTAGGTGATTTGAATATTGATATCCCCACTAGTCTAATAATATTAATTAATTTGGGGTGTTCTTCCCTGGGTGATGACTGCATTATTGTGGGCCCAGGTACCGCTGGCACCATGAAAATCTATCAGTCCCAGAGACTTATAGAGAATCTTGAAATGCTGGCTGATATGGAAGTTACCAAGAATATACTGAAAATGCAATTTAAAAAAATCCTAATTTATTTACATTTATTTGACTAAAACCCCCAGGACTAAAGGCAAATTACAAAAGTCCCATTTTTCAGCATTCTTACACCTCTCCAGAACAAAAAAGGTACCCCAATTGTATGGGTGGGCCTATTGCCAATGTGAAGACCACATGCTTGGTCACTGTTCTGTTTTTTCCTGTTGCCTGTGAGGTGCCCACCCTGAAAAGGGAGATACTTACTTTGTTACCTAAAGTATGGTAATACTGGGTGCTATGACTTTTGCTGCTACCACACATTCTACATCATTCTGACTCAAATTTTAGGAAATTCTGTAGTATGTTTTGGGTAAGAGTAAGTGGTGGCATTCATGCAAACCACTCCACTCTGGTCTCATACAGGTATCTAGGTTTCAGAAATATCCCACACTAGGGTCCAAGTACCACACCTACCAGCATCCCAAAAAATCAGCCCAATTCAAACTTAATTTTTGTGAATGGAATGGTGGCATTCGTAGACATTTACTGCCCTCAGTACATGCTTCTGTTTTATTTGGCAGAAGTGTTGGAACACAGGATGGTAGAACGGATGTTATTGTATATTAAATTTTTCTCCAGGTTTTTTTTTGTTCCTTGTAATAGGCCAGTGTCCACAAGAACACTTATTGGAGAATAAAAACGTGAATTAGAATCGCATAGCATTACGAGCAATCCAAAATTCTGATTGGCACAAATGGATTCTATCCATAAAGTTACATTCTTTGGTACATTTCAAAAGTACACAGCTTTCATTCACACCCCCACCCCCGTTTCTGTTCATTAGATCTGTTCACCAGATTTCTTATTTACAATTGGTTCATTGGCAGCACAAAGTAAAAACACATTACTTGTCAGCAGTCTGTAGGTTTCAAGGATCACTTATGGCTTTCACACCTCTTTTCAACAAACTGCAAACAGGTGTCAAGCACATCAAATAGGAAATGTATTTTTTCTATTGCTAAGAAAAAATTGAAACTGCCTTTGGCTCCTTGCCTGGGGCACATAAGTGGAGTCTGCCACACCTTGAGCCAGAGGTAGTTTATTTTGTATCTTTGGCTAGGGCACATACCTAAGACTTCATCCTCTCACAGTGCTTCTTTCAGAGGGAGAAGCATTGTGAGAGGAAGAAGTCATTTGAAATGAACTGGAAAGTTGGAATACGAAGGGTAGGGGTTGAGACAACCCCAATACCTTCGCTTTCAAGCCATACTTCTATATATGTTTTTGTATATTGGTAAAGTGGATTGAATTTTAGGACGGAAGCTGAAAGGAGTTAGGCCGCCCCTCCTTTACACCTTGGTACCCCTCTTGACCCATGAAGCTGTACACTATTCTACTTAGAACAGTTTTCCAGATCTTCAGCCAACATACTATTCTTAGACAGCCTCATTCTTTGTTGCAGATCAGTTATCAGATTTCTCTGATTACTTGAATGCGAGACAGCATCTCAGCTTCCTTTGCTATTCCATTGGCTAGCCCCTGCTGGAACCGCGTATACTCTTTCTCTTGCTTCAGCTTGAGGTGACATTGTATGGTCCATGTGCCAAAGGAGTATAGTCCTCAGTGGCGTTTGTTGAGCATCTCCTTACAAAACTTACAGATTACTGAGAGGACATTGTTTCTTCTCACCTGACGGACATCAGTCTAAAATTTCCTTCAAGGTCTTCTTCAGTTCCACCATCACCCTAGAGCCGATCACCTCTTCAACAGCAGATGGTCTTAGAATCCCTTATTATGTCTTGTCTGGATTGGGCTGTAGGCTCTCCCGACAAATCTGCTCCGGTCTTTTGCTCTTTCCGAAATGGTGGAGGTGCCTCCTTTCGCTATTGTTTCGACATATTTCTTTGTGGTTGTGGGTTTCCTGTTGTCTTAACCTGTCAGGTAGTTATAGTACTTTTCAAATGTAAAAGTCTCCCACATAGGGTGGAGGAAGTCCCATCCTGGTTGCTAGGTGCCCTGGCGACTCCAAACATTAAAAGAAGTAGACTTGAGCATGAGCTTCTGCTTAAGAATTAAATGTGCTGGCAGAGAGACTGAAAAAGAGCCATTTCATAGGGGGAACTAGTGTAATGAGCCCAAGTGTGTTGATACGATATGGACTTGGCACACTCAAAATGTCACCCACAGTCTGGGGCTTCATCAACTGAATAACGTACTTTGTCAGGCACGACTCATGCAAAGCAAATCAATCAAAGGTATTCCTTTGAATAACATTTATTTCATGCCAAGTCCTGTGTAATTGATTTCATCCCATTTTGTTTCTTCTGCAACACACTTCAAAGATTTCAATGGGAGTTAAAATGGGAATGTACTTTTTGACCCCGTATATTTTCACATTCTGGCATACATATGTATGTAGGTTTGTATGTATGTTTGTTAAGGTGCTAGCTGAAACTCAAGAAACTTGTGCCACCCCCTTGTGCTATGCATGGCATGATATAATTGATGGCCTCACAAGTGACATTATTGATTGCATCACTTATGACATCCACGGCATGCAGGATTGAACCATGCCTCTTTAAAAGGACCTGTGAATCATAATGAACAATTACAAAGGTTTGATTAGTTCCTAATATTGTCTTGCTCTGCTCTACATTTCAAATTATCTCCCACTGATCATTGCGGCCTTTGCCATAAGAGAGCTGTGTATCAAAGGAGAGAGTTTACATTTTTTTAACTTTGTTTTTGCTGTACGTTTGGGGATTCCAAACTATCTGCTTCTTTTGAAATGGCTTCTGGAGAGAAAAACAGAGGAGCATGAAGAGGAGAGAAAAGATGAACTCCGATGTTGATACTGAGTTAAAGATCACCATCCAGAATCCATTGTCTGGAAATTCTTCACTGTTCTACCTGGCGACAAACAATTGCCTTCCAATTAGTTGACATACACTATGTGCAGCAAGAAGCTGAGCAGAGGTAAATATAATTTTGGAATGTTTTCAGTGCATGAGTACATGTAGGTTTATATTCAATGATGGATATAAAAACCCTTTGAAGTCTGTTAAGCAACTTCAAAAAAATGCTTAACTCAAAAATGAATGAACAGATTTACACCAAACCAAAAAAAGCATGGTGTCTGACTAGAGTTAGTTTCATACCACCTTTTCTTCCCCTCAACATGGATCTCCACAACATTTGGCATGGAGGACTTCAGCTGGCAACCCTAATGGCAGATTTGGTGGATATTCGTCCATGGAGTTAAGTTGTAGGTCGATTTACAGCTGTTTAAATACAAAAATAAAAATAAAAAAGCTTTCCACAGTGGCACATATGTATATACAGTCAATACATGCTGCAAATGTTTGTGGGCCCTTTACCACTTAATTTCTTTTCTCAAATGATCAGGTAGTTTTCAGCGTAATTTGAGGAGCACTGGCATGGTTGATGTCATGTGAGATTGTATCTTTGATGATATTACTGATTACATCAAACACATCATGGGTCTTGTAATAAGTTAATGCACAAGCAGTGCACGGTCGAGCACAAGTTCTAATTAGCTCAGTGAATTATAACTGGTGAATATCAGTGTTTATGTTAATTTTTTTTTTAAACTCATTTTAAACCGAGCCATAGTGTTACTTCAGCCTTTGCTTTTTCAGGGAAAATATATGATATGTAACTTAACTGTATGCCCCTACTGCCATAAACTACAGTGGTAGTGCAAACACGGCTTCAAACCTACTTTGTGCAGGCTGACGGTGGCATTTTAAACACTGCAGTTCAACCTGTCACAATCAATCTGTTTGACCGGTCAGGACTTCACTTCTAAATATTTAGACATTCCACTGTAGTCCACAATGCAGAGTGCCTAGTATTTAAAAGTAGGACATATAGACCATTAATGTTAACATGTCCTTACATGAACACTAAAGCTATTTCTACTAGGGCAGGCCTAGCTGTCCTATGTAAAACCAGAGTACAGATTAAAATTAATAATACTGTAATTTGGGAATGGGACTAATAGGAAAATAATCAAACTATATTAATAGTTATTAAAAACTCAATTCAGTTGTGAAGTTATATTTTTAATAAATATTAAGGAAAAGTAACGTACATAAAGTTCTCCTTTCACTGCCCAATGTTTCCTGTAGGCTAATTTACATGTACTCAAACTTCTTCAGGCAGGAATTATCCTTTGAATATGTGTGAAATACTACTCCACAGGAGCAAACAATGGGCTGACCTGAATGGGTAGAAATGACTCCCCTGAATCTCACCATATATGCTAGGCTGGGGCTGTGTGCTTCCTTATTAACTTTGCAATGTCAAATCCTGCTTGAACGGTCTGCTGGGTTTACATATAGCATTTTTCAGCACACTTTAAAAGCAGAGAAAAGAGTGCCAAGGCAATTCTTGTGTAACCCTACTTTTGTTCTATCAGACCTCTGTCTCTGGGGTTATTCTTTGTACACTGGCTGCCTCAAACTGGATTTTAGTATTACATATGGAGGACACTAGGAATACCATAGTACAATCACCACCCCCACCCCCAAGCTTTCAGAGCCCCAGGTGAGTGTGACAGAAGCCTTTCGCCATCTTGAAAATGCCCAGTGTGGGTAGTGTTGTCCCTGGGAACTTTTATTACATTGGTAAGTTGGTGGGAATGTGTCCGGGGCACATTCTAACTTGTGCATGCATAAATGTGTCATCTCCATGCACACACTTCAGAACACTCCTGGACCTGTGACAGATGAGAAGAGGACTGGACCTGGTGTCTTTGACCTGAGAGGACCCCTTAAGGCATGGACCTCCTCTACTTAAGACAAAAAAGTGGACACCAGAGGCTATAAGGTTACTTCGTGTTAAAGCTACAGGGACATAAACAGCTACAAGCCCATGTGTGACAACTCCTATTGACTTTGGGTTGATCCGAACCTGACACTGGCACTAGGCCAGCATCACAAGTGTACACAATGTTTTTATCGGCACAAGTGGGGCGATGCAGGGTGTTAGGAATTTTGCGGATTTCTGAAGGTTTTAAAAGTTTCCATCACAGGAATCCATGGATAATGCATGATTTCAGGCAAAGTTTGATGTTTGCAGGGCATTATATGAGAAAGCCTCATGGGATTCATGCAAGAGACACCATCCTGGAATCTTTGTTGTCTCTTTATTAAAAATGTCTGTTGTGATTGGTAGGTTTCCATGGGTAGTGACTGAACACCATCCCACGGATAACTCTATTGCTAATCTCTCCACGTATCACTTCAGGGTCTTTTGTGTCATGATCTGCACTGAGAAATATTCCAGCCCCTGCCCTGATGATGACTCTGTTGGTGAACTAAGAAGCAAATCAGGAGTCATGTATACCCTCTAAGTGGGCTAGATTTTTATTATACATGGGTGTGAGGAGTTGGATGTACTAATTGATGTGGCACCTTATTGTGGAGTACACTCGCAAATACTATTTTGGGACATGTTCAGCTTGTTTACATAATCTTAACTCAACCCTTGGTAATTGTTGCTGTGAGGTAAAAGGCTTGTCAGAGTAACTTAGTGCAAAGACTTCTCAAACCCGGTTGGGCGTCCAATTCCCACTGGACAGAGGTCTAGGAGGTCAGAGCGGATACTTTACACAGTTACCTTGACACCACAGTGTTTTTAGGGCAAGTTCGACCATAGACATCAATGGAGTGGTCCTGATGCTGATGATACAGGCTTAAGATGCTCAAAAGTTGCTTTGATTGTGGTGCTGTCGCAGGGGTGTTTTTGTGGTTGCTCTTTGGTCCACAGGTAAAGTGGGGCAACTTTGACTCAGGGTCCCTCGAGGTTCTGAATGTTGTAGTAGCAAGCCAGGCAGTGCTTGGCTCCTAGTCTCCTTGCGCTGCGGTCTTAGTGAAATCCTTAAGTGAGGGCTATTATCTATTAGATGCAACAAATCCGGTCTTGGACAGCACTCCTGGGTCGGGCAGATTTGGGTGCAACTTTTAGCTATCTTGTATTTGTCCTTCGGGCACCATGCGACTGATAGCAGCGAACCATCTGCAATAGCTACCAACTTGTCGGTTTGGGCTTCTTCTTCTCGTGTCCCTGGACCTGGTTCCAGTTAATCAGCCAACTGATCCATGCAGTCTCTACTTGATCTGGTGCCTGAAATCAACTTTTCCCTGAGCCAGTGCAGTCCAAACTGCACTGGCCCAAAGTGCAGGAGATGCCCTTTCAACGATGCAGCCTCTCTTTGTGTGGTTCCAAGGGCATCTTGGTAGTCCTCCTTCGGGCCTCTCTTCAAATCCAACCTGATCTGAGGGGCAGGCTGCCAAAGGTGCCATATTTATCCCAAGAAAGAGCCCTGAGGGGACATTGTGGTCACTAGTCAGTGGGCTATTGGGTCCCCTCCATCCTATTGATGTTTCCTGTGCTGTGTGGCACCTGTGTGGCTATCCCAGAGTGCAGCAATCTTGCCCCTTTGAAGAGGGCATGACACTTTTTTGTTCTTGAGGACTTGGTAGCACAGCCTAGTGGTGTGACAACAAGAGCTACACACCCATGGAGACACTGGTATGGTGATGGGTTTTCCCTCTCTGACTCAGTCTCCATTTTGTCTCCGGGAACAAAAGGCATCCTACTCAGGGGTTTTAATAATTCTGCTCTTACAAAGGCGGTTTCTCCTTTGGTGCTCGCCATTGTGAGGCCGCTGAGCTAGCCGGAGTACAGAATTGCAACTTTCTAAAAGTTGCTAAACTTGAATTGTCACATTAGATTCAACCTGGGCATAAGGTCGGGTTTAATGCCATGATTAGTTTGAGGTCTTGTATGACCCAGTTACGTAGACCCATTCAGACATAAGGTGGGCTGCGGTGCCAACTGGTAACCCTGTATTAGCCAAAGGAACTACTAACATTTCCACAGCAAAAAGACAATTTGAAAATGTTGCCGTTCCAATGTTTGAAAAATATACCTTACTTAACTTAGCAGCTCCTGGCCATAGGGCTCTATAGGCCTTCGTTAGGGGAGACTCAGATATATTGTTTAGGAAAGGGTTGGCTTTGCCATTGGTTTGAATGGCAAAGTCGAGCTGGCTGTGTAAACACTTCCCTTCCAGGCTTCAGTGGCATTTTGTACTTTGTTACACACAGGGTGATTCAAACAGTGCTGACTCAACACTCTGCCTTATATTCCCTAGGTACCCTGGTTGCCATATACCAGGGACTTGGAGGTAAGTCAGTCTTTGCCAAATGGATATAGCTAATTCAAAATGTAATTTGTTTGGGGTTAAAAGACTGGCACTGAGGTCTGGCTAGCCGGTCTCAGTGCACTGTTAGTAAAACAAAAACACCAGCATCAGTCCAAAAATGCGGAGTTGTATGTGCAAAAAAGAGGCATTTCCTTACAGTGAAGCAAAAGTTTAGTCCATTAAACCAAACACAAGGTTTTTGTTTTGTTTTTTTTGTCCCGCAAACATGCTGAACTCGCATATTTGAAGGTGTTCTTGTATGTGATAATGAAGAAAAAGGCGACTTGAACTGAAGTATTTGCCTGGGATCACACAATTTGAGACAAGTTCATGGAGCTAGCACATTACACTTAGGTTTAGTAGATTATTCAGATCACTAGACCCTCAGGTCCGGTACATTTGTCTGACATTTTGAGTCCTGCCTGGATGTTGCCAGTAATGAATGGGGAACAACCACTGTCGCTAAATGAGAGGACAGAATGGGACAGGGAATCGCTACTAGAGCCCCAACCTCAATTGGGACTGTTTAATTGGTACTGGAGGTCATATTTTTTTCTTTGTGAGTATTTGACAGGACCATGACTAATTGCTGCTGTGCTTATTTTGATTTGTGAGCCACGTTCACTATCCTCTATCCGCAGTCCCTAAACCTGCTTCCTCCACCACCTGAAGGAGCCTGAAATTGCTTGGACAACGCTTAGCATTAAAGTCAAGCTCAGAAGAGATAATTGGCCCAGTCACTCAGAAACCATAGTAAGTTGGGCCCTGGTTCATCACAAGTGAAAGGCCTCAATCTCTACAATTGGGCCAATAGCCCCTCCTTTCCCCATTGCCTTCTGAAAGAGGTTCTGACAGTTTTATTTTGTTACAATATTGCGGCTTTAATGTCCCTCCATAGTTCAGTGCTAAGGAACATACAAGGTGTATGTTGTGCTTCATAAACTACACCTAAATATAAACTGTCATTAGCACCACAACACTTACCCTTTAAGGGTTGAGAACCTTGGTTGTCTCTCTAGTCAAACTTAGATTTACTCACAAAATATTTGTTTTTTGGGACAGTGCTTATGCAGTGATGTCATGTCCAAATACTTCTAAAATCAGTTTGTCACCTATTGATATAGTAAGGATACCGTTTTAGAAGTGTTCTACAATACATTTAAGAACTTGCTTTTATGTCCCTATATGCATCTCACTAATACTATCACACAGGGGTGAACAGCATGTGCATGCACAAAGTAAAATGTAATGATTTATATTTAATAATAATGTAAATAATGAACTCCAATTTCATTAGCCACACCAGTCTCACTCCTGACCAGACCTTGCAGAGAGCAGGAGGAGGTGGGTAAGCAAACGTGTAGAGGAAGGAGGCACAGTGAACTAGTATATTTACTTTCCTGTATTTTAAATATCAGTACCTTGTTGATTTTCATTCACTTCAGAATCTTTAAATGTACTGTAGCCATGCAGAATTACAGAAACTATAGAAATGAAACTGGAATTGCAGCAGACCATATTAATTATTACATGTAAATTTCATAAATTAATTTGAGCTCCTGATGTACATATTTCTTTCTTTGTCACCCAACACCTGACATAATGTGAAATGGTCCATTGCTCCTTAGATAGGTTCATGCTATATGAACACCAATACACACCATGGTGTAGTCTGAACTATCTAGTATCCACAGTCATATTTAGCTTTTACTGTTATTGATTTGAGAATTCTGTACATAGCTCGTTGTATAAGTTCTTTACTTCTGCATTAAAAATGTTGAGCTTTACACAGCATGCATTACCTTAAAGATGTAGTGGAAGGCTGGTTCTTTCCGCTTTGCATAGTATTATGGAGACATGTTTTGGGTGAGGAGAGGTAGGTTTCTTAGCATCAGTAATGGAGCAGAAGCAGGTGTCTCTGCCAAAGGACTACTTGTAGTACTTCATTGTACGCTTGCATTTGTTATAGTGACTCTTTAAATACCCAAATAAAGTTGTTTCAAATAGAAAATCTGTATTTCAGCCATTTGATTAGCTTTGTTGGCTAACATGTTTTATTTTGCTTATTCATAGATGGGTCCCCCTATAGTGTATTGTCCACTATGCCTTCTGATTCTGAAAGCAGCAGCTCCCTCAGCAGCATTGGTGAGTCAGGCAGTACTTTATGCTATCTAACGATTACATTTTATCCTTGTGAATAAGTTTTACAATATTGACATTTAGATTATTTTACAAAACTAAATTCATAACCAGTCTTCCAACTGTAAAACAGGCAATCATTTCCAAGGTGTCCCGTATGTAAAATGTGTATGTATTAGTTTCCAAGGCTGTTAATTTTATGTTGAAAAACATAGAGAGCATTACTCATGAGGTCTGTCTCTTGTAAGCATTTATTTAATGTTCAGTATTTGAAACCATTTTTTGAAAATAAGTATGGATTAATCAATATTTATTGTGATGAAAGGAGATGGATTGTGAAGCTGACCTATCAGAATACAGTGTATAATATCTTGATGTTGCTCACCAGTGACAACCAATGCACTATTCATTCTGTAGTTTTTTATAAATCATTAAGGTATACTTTTTTTTTCCAGGAAGGAGGAACATTGTGGCTTTACTGTCTCTCTCACATGAAGAACATGACATTTCTGAATCTCATCTCTATTGGCGCATATGCTGTCTAAAACCTAACTAATCCTCTGTTTTTATGTATACTTCTCCGTTGCTCCCCCACCTTGGTTTGAATTTTATAACTGCCAGTTGCAATTACACATTTATTTCTTCCCCAAGATCCATCCTGTCCTGGATAGCTGTTACTGAAGTTTAACTACACGGTCCTAGCAGTATCAGTTTGTGGTCCTACTTTTCGGCCTGACAACTGCATGTCTCACTGGAGTATTCAGTTGTGACGACTTCACCTAGAGAGTCCATGTATTTCTGCACTTGGATGAATAGGTGGTGATAGAGAGGTTTCTGGCGATGGTCAATGAACATCTTCAAAACAGCTAGAACCTCTTGCAAAAATTAAGGTTTACCATCAAAACCCTGAAATATTACCTTACCGCAATGCAGAGGTTGACCTTTAAAGATTTCAGATTAGTATGGAAAATCGTGACGGGATTCCAATGTTTCTGACACTGATCCTAGTTCTGCACATTCCTTGCCTTATGGATCTTTTTGCCCCCCCTGCCAGTAGATGGCAGATGAGAGCCCTTTAGCAGTGCCTGAAAAAGCAGCAGCTCCAACACTAGGGCAGACACTCTTATCTGGTGCATATATTAGAGTCAGTAGATCCAGATCTTTACTAGTGTTTATGTACTCCAGCCTACTTGTTGGTCGCCCTTCAGCCCTCTGCTGAGGTGCAGGTATTATGGTCACAGATCCCTTCTTTGTGTGCTGGGGTGTCCATCTTGGAGTATGACGGAGCGGGCCTTTGATCATTGTCTGAGCAACTCATGCACACATTAATGCTTGAAATGGGGGCAGTCCACTGGGCCATGAAGACCTTTTTTGTTTCATTTTCGGACAGCACTATTCAGATTCTATCCTACAGAAACCAGCTCTTGCCACTGTGTCAAATGAAAAGTGAACAATTGTAGACCCTGTGTTGGGAGTCTGGATTCACAGTAGCAGTGGGCATAACCTAGAGAAATTAGGAGTCCATATGTTTCTGTACTTGAATGACTACTGTTAGAAATTGGTTCTCTAATTGAAAGAAATATGCACCCTGTATTCTGGGCAAGTCCATGACAATTCGTAAATTAGCCTGTGCTCACCCTCTGGTAGCTTGGCACAGAGCAGGCAGGCATAACTTAGAAGGCAAAGTGTGAAGTACTTGTGTAACACACACGCAATCTGAGAAATACCATAGAAAAAGGCTTCACACAGATGTAGAAACAAATCTGGTTAGTTGTACGTTTAGCATAATACAGATCCAATTCTCAAACAGCGAAGTATTGACTTTGTAGATTCAAAAGTAGTAAGATTAATGTGCAAAAAGCTAATGGATCAAAGGGGTGGTGCCAGGGACTTCTCGTCCCAGGAGTGCAATATCCTTGATTGTGCTCCTATCGGAGAGCGTGGTGCAGGCGTGTGGAGCAGTTACAGTTGAAGGCCAGCAGCAAGTGAAAGCAGGGCCGCACAAGTTGAAGGTGAGGGAGGTCACAAACGTAAGCATGAAGCAGGGCAAAAGTCACTTGGGTTGAATCTGGAGGTGAGTGGTGAAGGAAAGCTGGGCCACTTTGAGCAGGTCACAAATGTGCGAGGCAATGCTGGGCAAAAGCCCCTCTGGTTGAGGCTGAAGGTGAGCAGCAATGAAAAGCTGGAATGCTCTATACAGGCCACAGTTGGAAGATGCTGAGCTGGGTAAATGACGTTTGGATTAAAGCTGAATGTGAGCAGCAAAGGAAAGCAGGGGCTGCTCCGACACATAACAGATGTGAGCGGTGAAGCTGGTCAAAAGCTGCTTGGGTTAAAGCTGAAGGTGAGCGGCAAATAAAAGCAGGGCTGCTCGGGCATTTCAGAGATGTGAGATGTGAAGCTGGGCAAAAGCCGCTCTGGTTAAAGCTGAAGGCAAGCGGTAAAATAAAGCAGTGCAGGTGGGAGTGGACTCTAGACACTACCCTTTGACGTGTAGATGTAAGCCCTTCCCAGCCTTCTCCCCGGGAAGACTCATCAGAATGCCGATGCATGCAGATGCAGTTGAATATCCTGTGCCGTGGGTGTCTGAAGGGAATGCACAAGTGTAACTATCGCTTAGCTCAAGCCAGACGTTTTGTTGGTGGTAGGCTGTGAACATACCAGGCAGTGAGTGCAGAGAAATGCCTACTTCCTAAAAGTGGCACTTCTAAAATAGTAATAATAAGTCTGACTTTACCAGTAAAGAGGATTTATTTTTACCATTCCAATGGTACTAAGCATGATGCAGCTACTCGTCTCCGATCAGAAATTACAACTTAAAGGTATTATAAGGAATTCCCAATGCTGGCCTATGAGAGGGGAAGGCCTCACAGTAATGACTTTTTGGAGTTTTTCATTACTAGGACATGAAAAACTTTAAAGTATGTGTTCTGCCTTTTGCTTGCATGGTACCATGCCCTATGGGCTACTTAGGGGTGAATTATATGTAAGAATCTTGTATCTACTTTTCTAATCCCAATTTGAACTGATTCACAGCTGCCTGCTTACAGTTCTCATTTTGAAACTTGCTTTTCTAGTGCCAGTGACTTTAGTCTGTAGTGTTGTGAACTTCATGTTCTTTTCGTTGACTCATCATTTACTGGATAAATGTGTTCTTCCCATGGTTTCTTCTGAAAGTGGTATGTGATTGTCCTATGGCTCACTCTATCTCTCTTCCATCTTTCTTCCTGCCTTTTCATTCTCCAGCGAGTAGGAGAAATTGCTTAGTATGCACTATCCTAGTATATTGACCACACTTGTCAGGATGGAGTATATTAGCAGCTTTTTGTTGGCTTTGTTGCAGCCAAGATGGGCATGACAGTGACCATTTGCACTAGTTTGAGTTGTGCCGGTCTCTGTAAGAAGATCTTCTATATCTTGGCCAAGAAAGACACTTCACTTGGGCCCTCCTTTCAAAGGCCTTGGCATCATCTGTTGCTCTCAGCAGAGGTGTTCCAACAGCTCACATCTGCGGACTCCCATATAGTCATTCTTGCATACTTTTGATAATCCCTCAGTCCTAAACTCTCAGTAACCAATACTTTGCCTGGACTGTGTTGCATGACGTCTCTGGGATTTTCCATCAAAGTTCTAATATCACATCTAATAACTCCACAGAGGCTCACTTTAATGTGACCTGTCCTGGGTATGATGCTGTTTTGAGACTTCCCTCCACCTCAGCAAGTGCAGCACCTTCGGGCCATCATCCTGATGTCTCAACCTTTTGACCTGGGTTTCAGAGAGAGCGGCTGTGAGGCTTCCTGTATCTTGCTGGTGGACCATGTCAGATGGTAAAATCGGGCTCTCCACTGGTCATTCAGGGTGTCTTCCGACAATGGAGGAAACTCTGGCTTAATCATTTCACCAACATTGTAAATGTGGAGTGTCCTAGTGTCCCGTGCAACCTCAGTCTAGTACTTGCATTTCTGATGTGCATCCCAGGCAAGCCAATGCACAGTTGCCCTTTGAGATTTCTAAAACCATATTCCTTATTGCGATCACTTGAGCTCGTTGCATGAGTGAACTAAAAGCGCTCTGTCTAGTAGTACACATGCCCAGTCAAACTAGTGTCCAGGACTGAAATAGCTTTCCTCCTGAAGTTTGCAGTGTCTTTCGACACTGGTATCACCCTGCAAGTGTTCTTAGATTCTTACAAAGCGAGAGAGAGACTTCATTGCCCAGATCCAAGGAGAGTTTTTTTTTTTTTTTTTTTTTTTTTACATTGATCGCACCGAAGACTTTCAAGAACGCTATCCACTCTTTTTAAGTTTCTCTGTGACCAAGAATGAAAGAGTTGTGCAGAAGTGAACCATCTCCGGATGGATTGCCCTTTGCATAAAGATCTGCTGTGGAATGTCTAAGAAACAACCGTCAGAAGGTCTTCAGGCTCATTTAACCAAAGCAAAAGCTGCTACACCACCTCAAGCACGAGGAGTGCCTGTACTGGACACCGGTCAGGCTACGACATATGTGTTGGTTCACAAACACTACTGCCTGGATAGTCCAGTCTGGCAGGAAGAAAACTTTTCCTGTTCAGTTCTGCAGCATTTCCTGGTCTGAGCCATTCCACAGATCCACCACTCGGAAAAGGTACTCCTTCCATATCTATTCAAAGTTGAGGTTAAAAGCATCCATGAGAAAACAAGTTACTTACCTTTGTTAACTCTCTTTCTGGTGAAACTTTATCTAAACACTCTTTCTTCATCAGCCCACCCTCCTTCCTGTTCTGTGGAAAGGACATTTTTGGTCCATGCTAAAAAGATTCCAAATTAGAGATCCATACACTGGTGCAGTCTGATTATTAAGGGCTCAGTGTCTGGCGTGGGCAGATGTTAAATAAAAAAAAACTACCATCAACACGTGGAGTTAGTGGTTATATTGTGTCCCCGCTGTCACTTCTGTGATGGGACGGACCTGATTCGGAGCCGCACAACAACACTTACTGGTGCACGACAGAATTGCTGAGAAAAATCTCCAGATCAAGTCAGCCTCCTGACGATATTCATAATGTGAGGAATCTGAGATTAAATACATTATCCACAAGAAAGAGCGATATGGCTGGTAAATAACATATTAGTTTGTAATGTTTGTCACAAGGCTGAAGACTACTAAAGTGATATTGTGGAACAAGAGAAGGAAAACCACTGAAGAATGTTAAAGAAAACTAAGAATAACATCGGGTCCTCCATACGTTGTGCCTTTTTCCTGTGTATTTTAAAAAAGGAACATGCATTAATAGCCCCAGCACATGCCATATTTATGACTTAGTCATTAATATGTATTTGGTTACTTTATCCTCAAAAGTACAGACAAATACAATCATGTTAAATAAAGTCCAAAACATCATAAACAATACAAATTTACGAGCAGCCCCACAACATTGCAGTTTATTCCAAGTGTAACAACAACATTTTTTAAGCAGATATAAAAGAGCAATTACGAACTCCATATGTTTTCCTCATTTGCATAACACACCTGCTACAATTGATCATTGCATAGCAGGTTTCCGTTGTCCCCAGCTGCAGTAAAAATATGATAGCAATTTTATGTTTTGTAATGTTAGCAGCTTCCAAAATGTGAGCTAGAAAGTGTTATTGAGAAGTACCAAATAGGGTATAAACGGTATAAAACAGAAGGTGCTTTGTGCAGATGAATTATGACAAAGACACGTGGGTAAATTTCAGGCCAGTTTCCACACATTCTGAATGAGAACAGAATTAGCAAAATATTAAATCTACCTTTTTAAAGTATGTCAGCATCTATATACCTCCATACCCCTGCCCCATATTGGCCCTAAGAAATACATTTGCTTTTATAGAGTATTAGTATCTCGTAGACTAGTTTATGACTAGCCATATGTAGTCTCTCCAGCTCCTTTATCAGTGTAATGCAGTGTCTCCCGCTGTCAAGAACTTGGCACTGCTGAAAACGTTTCTGGATCCAGTCTGTCACTTGGGGGTAAAATACGTAGAAATTAAGTGCAGAACTGAATAAGTTGTAGAAATTGTGTTTTTTGGTGGCATGTTGTACCTTTTACCCCATGTCATTTCTCTGTGGCAGACCATTTTAATTACTGTACTTTTCAACTTTGCCTTCCAAATGATCATTATTATTACTTAATAGATGTGTGTGTTCACAAAATGGTGTCAATTTGATGTAGGTTAACATGAGTGCATGCAGTTGCTTAAATGATATTCCTACTGAAGGATTGCAGCACGGCAAGAATAAGTGATGGTTTGAGTATTTTCGGAGAGGAGTAGGTCACAACTTTCCAAGCATTCATTTTCAAGGCCTGGCTTGACAGCAAACCTGTCACCAGATACTTAATTATCACTAGAGAGGTGCTTTGTCCCTGTTCATATCTTGATCCAGGAGTGCATATTTTGATTGGGCAGAGTTTGTGTGCTTCCACAAAATAGTGTTTGCCCTCCACACAACTGTAGCCATACTGTTTATTTATCCCGCGGCCTAAGCTTGAACTTCCCAGGGCACACATGCATAATACAATTAAGGTGTCTTGCATAACTAGGTAATTTATGGTGTTTTTCTGTGGCAGCTGCACAGATGGGAGAAGGGCAGTCATTAACATACATGGATATTTAGGTCTGGTTAGACAGGGCAACTGTTGCCTGACCTTTTAATCTACACCAGTAGTACTCTCCAATTCTTTGCTTTCACACAAATACATATCCATTCCCATGCCACTCACTAGTAATAATTCACATTACCATGCAACATTCTTTTAAAGCCGGACCTATTGGCGTTGATAATGCTTTGTTATTTTGTATAGTGGCTGTGATATTGTCTCTGTTTTCTATCAACAAGCTAAATTATGTATTGAGATGGTGTAGAGGCATTGATGGTGGTTTTCATGGCTACCTTTAGGCACAGGCACTCGAACAGACTTAAATCAAGTCTGTAACCTGTGTTAGTCCCCAGAACACAGGGTAGCGGATTGTGAGGCTTGTCTTTCCATCATTTTGAAATACACAGGAGAAGCATTGAAGATACTTCCAACATCTTTGGCCATGAAGATGTCACTGAAGAAGGAGACCAACAACCGGAGGCATCCACTGTGGAGGAAGAAGTGTTCTCTCTGGAGGGAAATTCCAACTCTGATCTGGAAGTGGAGGTGCCGGAAGTTACACTGGCTCAACAGTTCGTGGCTGCAGTTCCCTCTCTACCTCAGCACTATGTTGAACACCCTGAAAGGCTAAGAGACACACAGCCCCTTCTTATCAAGAAGATCTTGGACTGCCACTGACCTCTGGCCATCGGCGGCACTGAGTGACTGTTTTGAATGCCTTGCCCTCCTGCTCGCACCAAAACACCAGCTGAAGCCAATGCCTTCTGTATTGAGCACCTTGACGCACCGCCGACTGTTGTGGGTGCAGAGCCGACGCCCGACTGTCAATGTCAACCACATCAACTCCTAGTGGAACTTAGGCACCAAAACACAAACATGGCTCAGATTCGAAAACTTCGAAGCTGCCTCCCAAACCCGATTCTGTCAAGATAGTCGAGCCTATCCTTCACAAGCTGCAGGAGAAGTTAGATGCTCGACAGAAGCAAATGTGTATTCAGCCTCAAACTGGACACGTTCTTCCATGGTGGGTCCTTAGTTGTGTAGCCTGCACAAGTAATGGGCCAGCACTCAACCACCACTGGGAACCAAACACCCTATTGTAATGCTTGACTTTCATAGGGTAGGGTTGCAGAGCAGTTCAAGACTTACTGAAAAAGGGTGGTGTGGGCTAGTAATCCCCATTCACAAGCACACAAGAAAAACACTCAAGAAATGATTGTCCAGTCTGTGCTTTCTCTTTTAATAAAGTAAAAGTACATTTATTACACACACACACACACACACACTACTCAATACTACGCAACAGTTTTCAAATATCCACAAGTTGATGGAATTACTTTTGAATGACTGTGTAACCATTCTTGTCTCTCCCAAGGGGAGATATTGACCTACATGGCAGAATATTCCCTTGTAGTCCAATGCAATATTTGACTGTAACTTGGGAGTGAGAGCACCTGATTATGGCAATAAAGTACATCTTCTTTAATCACTGGTGGCTGTCAGACTCATTACTCAAATAAGCATCAACCAGGAACATATCTAAGCAGGCTGGAATTGTTGGTGTTGCTAGGATTACTCTCAGAGTAATCTACACAGTCTACCCAAACCCCGAAAGGGTGTGGGCCAAGGCTCATCCTAATTCATATTGAGTTAATCAACATAAAACTGATGTACAGTTGACATAGTCCCTAAAGGATATCATGTGGATGTTAATCATGAGGTAATACCATCTTTCACCCTGAGAGGGTTTCTTTGCATTTCTAAAGTACATTTAGCATATGCTTTCATTTTAGCTATAGTCCCTAAGGGACTTCCTTGCTGTGAAAACATCTGTAATTACAGCCTTTCACCCCTAGAGGCTACACCTCCCCCACTCATAACAACCACTATCCAGGCCACCAGAATTGCAGCCGTGATCTTTTGTCCTAGAGGGCTCAATCCCACCACCCAGAAACAATAGTTCCAGCTGATTCTCTATTTAAAAGACATTAGAGCTCTTGGTGGGGTTTCAGTTTCAAGTCCCAACCAACTTAGGGTGGGGATGTTGGGCAGTCATTGGCAGCCCACCCATCCATGTATGAAATGTTGGTGGTAACCCCATCTTCCTGGGGCCACCACAAGCCCGAAATGAGTAGCTTTGGAGGTAAAACATAATCTAGGCCTGCAGGGCATGAAGGGGCACTCCTCGCTGGAGCGTGAATATTACATCAGCAGCTCTCCCGCTGGTGAGTCCCCTGTCTTCCCCTGCCGGCTCCCCGTGTGGCCAGCACTTTCCTGTACTGCCACGGGAGCTGGCACACCATGGTGAGTCTTTCTGCTCCTGCGCGCAGACTTGTTGGGTACTGATGTTGAGCCGACTGGGGGAAGGGGGGGATTGGGGGGGGGAGCAGTGGCACTCCCTCTGCACCCTTAGGGCCCAGGGATGGGGTCCTGGGCCCCATCCTACACCTTCACGGGGAGCGCAACTGCGCTCCTCGACTGTCTTCCTTGTGGGGCCCTGGCGCTATATCCAGCCTGTCCCTCCCATCCTGATAATTTTAGAGTTTATCAGGAGTTAATTGATAGGACTGCTGCCTTTCATGTTGTACAACTCCACGAGGAACCTCAAGAAGAGAATTTCCTCTTTGAGACTCTTTCATCCACACAAAGGTCCATTGCAAGTTGGCCAGTTCTCAAACTGGCGGAGAAACCCTACTGCCTGATAAAGTAAACTTATTGATGTGGCGGGGAAAGAGTTGCGGCACAATCTGCCATTGGCATATTGTCAGCTCAATCGGTCTAGTTGTTCGATATGACTGCGCAAACTGGAATGAGAAGGAGTACCTCGTCCAGTATCTCTCATATGAACATAGAAAGAGAGGACAGGCGCTTGTCTCCAAAGGCAATCTAATATGAAACACATGAATGCCCTATGTGCTGGATGCTGCTGATATGGCAGCCAGAGGCATCAATGCCAGTATTCTCCTTAGACGCAACACATGGCTTCCTATTTCTGGCTCAAACCAGAGGTGCAATAGAGACTACTTAATGTACCATTCGACAAAGAACATTTCTTCGTTCCCCAAGTTGACCAGACTTTGGAGAAGATTAAAAAACACACAAACGGCGACATCAGTGGGGCCCTCCAAACATCTACTCCCCATGGCTCTTTTAGTCGCTTTAGCTTTTGTGGAGGCTTCAAAGCCACCTCTTCTGAGGCCTCCACCTTTTACCAACACCATCACAGCCAACATTCTTCCTATAAGAGGGTACATTAGAGGCTCATACAGGGGTATCAATGCCAAAGGTAGAGGCAAGGGTGCTTCCCCACGTAGTGGAACACCCACCACCAAACAGTGACTTCCTTCTCCTCCCCCCCCCCCCCCCCCCCCCCCCCCCAACCATATAACAACTGTCTGGTCGGTTACAGGATTTTCTGCCCACATGGCAATCAGTGACATCAGACCATTTCCAACATTGAAATTGTCTGGAGCTTGCTACCCCACCTTCTAACATTCCACCTCTCACTCACTGACTATCACTGGAACATCAAACTTTGCTGAAACAGAAAGTCCAAGCTAAAGCAAAGGGAAAATACTGCCTATACTTCCTAATACCCAGAAAGGACAGTTCTTTGCAGCCAATCCTAGATCTAAGGCCACAAAACAAATACATCCTATCAGAACACATCCACACGGCCATCGTACAATATGCAATTCCACTCCTACAGGGCGACTTTACGACTTCACTAGATCTAAAAAAATAAATTGAATTTTCACCTACCATTGCATCTGGCTCACCGCAAATACCTCAAGTTTGTGGTGGGTGATAAACATTACCTTTTCAAAGACCTTTCCTTTGGGGTGACTATTGCACCTCGAGTATTCACAAAGTGTCTAGCAGCAGTAGCTGCCCATCTACGCAGACAAAAAATACACTTTATACAGATGTTTCCATACCTGGACAATTGACTTATCAAAGCCAACACACATCAACAGTGTCAACAATACACTTACAATACAATAGAGTTGCTCCATTGCTCGGGGTTCACCATCAGCGTTCTCAGGTCTCACCTTCATCCCCTACAGATACAGCCTTATCTAGGGGCTAATCTAAATATGCAAATGGAGTTAGCTTACCCCAATTCTTCAAGAGTTCAGGATTTTACAACACTATTACCTCAGTTTCGGACAAATTTACAGTAAGGACAGCCATGCGCCTCCTAGGGATGATGGCCTCCAGTATTGCCATAGTACTCCATGCCCGAATACAAATGCGTCAGTTACAGGAATATATCTCGCAAAAGTGATCTCTGGCACAGGATCAGTGCTGTTACACCTCCAAACTCATCACTCTCCGCAGTGGTGGAATATCAACAACCTTTTGAAAGAGGTGCCTTTTCTCGACCCTTTTCCCCACATAACTGTCACAACAGACGCATTACTCGTGGGATGGGGTGCACTCCTGAAGGATCCCACAGTATAGGGTACATGGGACACCAAACACTGGGGTCTCCATATCCATTTCCTTGAGCTTCAAATTGTTCACCTAGCTTTGAAAGCATTCCTACCTCGCATCATTCATGAGGTTGTCCTAGTCTGGATGGACAACATGACAGCCATATACCTTCTACAAATCAGGGGAGACACAGTCTCCACAACTATCACGTTTATCACAGACCATTTGGAGATGGGCACTACATCAAAACATTCACCTGTTAGCCGAATATCTCCCAGGCACAGACAACGATTTAGCATACCTTCTCTGCAGGATACAGCAACAAATGCACAAGTGAGAACTCCACCCACAAGCTTTCCTTCCATACTTTTACACATGGGGGTTCCTTCAGATAGTCCTTTTTTTCAACCGCAGAAAATGCAAAATGCCAAAACTTCACCTCCAGGTTCTCACACAGGGCAATGCACTGTGGATGAGTTGTTGAGGGACATTTGCCTATGCTTTTATTCCTCTCCCTTTCCTTCCATTTCTGCTTTGGAAACTCAGGCAAACATCTCTCACAATGATTCTAGTGACTTTCACCGGGGCTCGTCAACCTTGGTTCACAACACTACTAGAACTCTCTGTAGTTGCCCACGAGAAGCTCCCCAACAGGCCGGACCTTCTCACTCACAACCATATAGAAATGAGGCACCCAGATCCCATAACTCTCAACTTAGCAATTTGGCTCCTGAGGTCATAGAGTTTGGTTACTTTAAACTTTCACCTGAATGTATGACCTTTCTTTTTTGTTTTGTAATGTTTTATTGAAGAAATATAAGAGTATGAGAATACAAGGTACATTATGCCACTGAGCAGTACGTAAGGAACAGGCAGTCATCAGCTGGAATACAAAAAAGAAAAGAGAGAGAGAGATGAATAGAAAAGAGGGGACAAGGATATACAGGGGGCTGGAGTGAAGGTACCTGAGAGAGGCAGTGGGATATAGGGTAAATTATGCTATTAAATATGAGAGGTGTAGGGACCTAGTTGCAGGTAATCCCTTATCTGTAGTTAAATCCTGAAGTTGGGATGGACAGGGGAAAGCTAGCCATCTCGCCTGTTGGGCCGATCTCCAGGGTGGCCATAAGGTGGGAGGGAGGTGGGAGGGGAGTGGGGGGGGGGGGGGGGAGGGGGGGGGGGGGGAGGGGGGAGGAATGGGTGTATGGCAGATAATTCGGGGTAGAGGGGTGACGTAATGGGTAGTACTGTGCGGCAAACTGTTGCATTGAGCAGTGGCTCAATAGGTATAAGGTTTGGGGAACGCTCCTGGGAGGAAAGGAAGACTGGGTTAGGAATAATAGCGTGAGAAGTAGCTAGTTTAAAAGGGCAGTAGGACTTAGGTGAGAGGGGGTGGTAGATAATAGTGTAAGGTAGATGAGATAACAATAGAGTGAAGTAGAGGTGAGTGGAGTAAGGTAAAGTAATGTAAGGTAAAGTGAAGTAGGGTAGGGCACCCAGCATTCCGCTTGGTCTGGAGGGAGAAAGAGAGGAATGGAGGTGGGAGAAGTGGAATGGAAGGGGCAGAGCAGAGGAGAACCATAGGAGTACTTACCAAGCGATTAGGTAGGGCAAGGGATGCTGTGTGACCATTCTTAACGAAACATGTAGACTACCACTGGTGCTTGCTGGCGGCAAAATGGAAAAAGCTTGTCTGCTATTGTCATTTAAAACACATTGATGCTTTCAAAGCTGTACAATACATGGTCTATTATCTTCATTTACAAAATGGGTTAGCGTTCACATCCATAAGACTTCATCTTGCTGCAATGGGTGCCTATCTACAGAATAGGCAACAGGTCTCTTTATTCAAAATACCAGTTATGAAAGCCTTCTTGGAAGTGCTGAAGAGAGTTATCCCACCACAAGTTCTACCTGCACCGTCATGGAACCTAACATTGTTCTTAGACAATTTATGGGCCCTCCATTTGAGCCCCTGCATACATGCTCACTTGAGTTCCTTTCTTGGTAAGTGGCATTCTTAGTCGTCATCTCCTCACTTAGACATGTTAGTGAGCTCTAGACTTGAACCTTGGAAGAACCTTTCTTCCACCTACACAGAGACAGAGTGGTTCTCCCCACCAACTCTAAATTCCTCCCTAATGTTGTCTTCCATTTTCACCTCCTTCAAGTGAATCATCAGTTATTTCCTACAATAAGATTCAGTTGTGGCGAGGTGTCTCCACACATTAGCTGTTAAAAGGGCCCTTATGTTCTACAATAATAGAACTAAAACTTTCAGGAATACGAAACAACTATTTTGTTGCTTTCCCCTTCCTATAAAGGAAACTCTTTATCCAAATCAGCTGTAGCCAGAAAGATAGTTAAGTGCATTCAAACATGTTATGCTAAAGCCAAAATAACTTTACCAACGCCTCCTAGAGAACACTCCACTAGGAAGAAGGGAGAATTCATGGTGTTGCTAGGAAACTTTCTAAGCCGACATATGTAAAGCAGCTACATGGTCCACATGACACACCTTCACAAAACATTATTGTGTTGATGTTTTCTCACTAAAACATGACTGCACAGTTCCAGAGAGATCCAGCAAATATTGATCTAACGCTAGTCCAGGGGAGGTCAAGCTATGGTTCCTGTGAGTAACCTGAATAAGGAACAAGTGCCCTCACTCCCCAATAGGTGACATTCTTCATCATCGGGCTTTGCTCCTCATCGGACAGGCACTTCGGTGTGTGACGACCCCTTGTAGGGGCTCTTTGCCGGAGATCTTTTGAAGAAAAATGCCAAGAGTGAATGTAATAATGTGGGACTGGTTTAGTAAACCTAAACTGTTAAAATGAACTAGAAGGACCATGAAGTGAAATGTTTAATGAAGATATTGGCCTCTGTCGAGATTAAAAACAATATAGATATGGGGAAGAAAGAATAATGTCAGTCTTACCCTATTCAAAATGTGGTGTCAAATGTAGATGTTCCCTATAATCTAGGGATCAATTATGTGTAAGGCAGAGTTGGATATCCCTACACTGCCTAGATAGCAAAAGGTCAACATGTTTCTCTCTAAAAATAAGTCTAAAGAGATCTAGGACCTACATTTAATCATACCTAATCCTCACAGCTGTAATAAGTTAAGTTTGTGAGACAGAAACCTAGAAGTAAAGACATTTTATTAACAAGAACACAATAATCTAGTACCATACAGTGTCGAAAAAAATCATGCTAGTGTAAACACTAGTGAGGATCCCTAGTGGTGCTCATGTGACACGTGAATCAACCCTTCAAAATCACAACACGGCTGAGGTTCTTACCCTCCTCAAATGAAAGGATTGGCTCCAACGATAATAGTGTCTATGTGATCACGCCAATGTAATAATCAGCAAATCTGGAGTACAAGGAAGAATAATAGTCAATGCATATCACCATTAAATATCTTGGGACCATATATAGAGATCAAAAGTTCTCATCTATACATGGAACAAATGTATCAAGGGAAAACCAAGGGTCTAAAATTACATAAAGTAATGTGAGCAGTACATGATGTATATAAATCTTATATACTCCAATATGATGTTGATGATCGGCCCTCATCTGCGTGATTGTATACATGTCAAAAAACAAGGTGGTCACATCTAGGTAAACTGGATATTTGTAATGTAAGTCTGTATGAATAAAGTTAAATAAAGTAGGGAAAATTATATTGTAAATTATTTTATGTCTGGTGGATGACAGCTCCCACCAAGGTACATATGAGTAATACGTTAGGCTGACAATGTTGCGCCATGAACAGGGTTGCCCACTATGTAAACTGACAGATCCCACCAAGGACTAAAATAAACCCTGAGTGTTGAGAACATCTGATAATCTTATCGTCAAGAGGCAATCATGATGTGAGGCCCGCTGGGTCCCGTAATCACACGTGGTTCAAGATCTGCATACTCACATCATAAATATGCATGTATATACCCCACATGATTTGGTACATGTAACCCGGAAGTAAAATGTGCAGACCACTCAAGTCATAATGAAGTAGTTGGTAATACAACGCGAGGTCCCCAGGTGTAATAAATCTAGGGCTCATTGAAAACACCCCCATCGTACACACGTCAAACTACATCACCAAAAGGGTGACAAACACATGAAAAGCATACCAAACTCTCCCAAGGTAGGGATCATGATGGATGCCATCAACAAAATATAAGGCTCGGGAAGGGGGGCACTCCCTTTGTTGTTGATCATGGCTGCCGTTATAGCCTACCCCTGCTCCGCGTATCCGTAAATGGCTCTGTTGCTGAGAGCCCGATATTTAAAAGAGAGTAGAGCTTGCTGTGGAGTATAAACATCAAAAGGGGAATAGCGATGCTAGTTCTAAGAAAGTAGTTGCCATTTTAGAAAGTCTTTGTAGAGTCTAGCTAAGGACCATAGATATAAAAAGGGGACTGGCGGTGCTCATCTAGACTGGCAGTCGCCAGATGTTCTTACCACTCCGGATTTATTTTAGTCCTTGGTGGGAATCTGTCAGTTTACACAGTGGACAACCCTGTTTATGGCGAAACATTGTCAGCCATACTCAAGTGTACCTTGGTGGGAGCTGTCATTCACCTGACATAAAAGAATTTACACTATAATTTTCCCTTCTTTTTTTAAGTTTATTCATACAGACTTGCGTTACCTATTCAAGTTTACCTAGATGTGACCACCTTGTATTTTGACATGTATACGATCATGCAGATTAGGGCTGATCATCATCATTATATTTGACTACCTAGATTTACATACATCTTGTATTGCTAACATTACTTTATGTAATGTTATACCCTTGGTTTTTCCTTGATACATTTGTTTCTTGTATAGAAGAGTACTTTTGATTCCTATATATGGTCCCAAGATATTTAATGATGATATGCATTGACTATTGTTCTTCCTTGTACTCCAGGTTTGCTGATTATTGTATTGGCGTGATCATGTAGGCTCTCCGCTATTTCGGTTAGGGCCCATCCTTTAATTTGAGGAGGGTAAGAACCTCATTCTTGTTGTGAGTTTGAAGTGTTGATTCACATGTTACATGAGTACCACTAGGGATCCTCAGTAGTGTTTACACTGGCATGTTTTTTTCAACACTTTTTTACTATATTATTGTTTTCATGTTTAATTTTTTTCTTTACTTCTAGGTTCCTGTTTTGCAAACTTAATTTATTACAACTGTATGGATTAGGTATGATTAAATCTAGGTCCTCACAAATCGCACCTAGATCTGTTTAGACTTCTTTTTAGCGAGAAACATGTTGCCCTTTTTCTATCTAGGCAGTATAGAGCTATCCATTTCTGCCTTACACATAATTGGTCCCTAGATTACAGGGCTCATCTACATTCTACATCCACATTCTTTCTTCCTCATAACCATATTGTTCTTAATCGTGACAGAGGCCCATATCTTCATTAAACATTTCACTACATGGTCCTTCTAGTCAATTTTAACAGTATGTTTATTACACTAGTCCCACATTATTGCATTTACTCTCGACATTTTTCTTCAAAAGATCTCTGGCAAAGAGCCCCCACGAGGGGCCCGTCAGACATTGCAGTGCTGTTCTGACGAGGAGCAAAGCCCAATGATGAAACATGTCACCTACTGGTGAGTGGGAGCACTTGTTCCCGATTCAGGTTACTTACAGGAATCGTAGCTTGATCTCCCCTGGACTAGGGTTAGCTCAATATTTGCTAGATCTCTTTGGAACTGTGCATCCATGTTTTATTGTTGTATATGGGAGTAATATGCACAGGAGCAGTTTTTTTCTTAAATCTCCCTGTATTTAAGCCCTCCTATTTGTTTTTGATGTTTTCACAGACCAACAAGCCATTACAGGCGGTGGTACGTACACTTTTTTATACAACTGCAACACCCAGGGTGCCATCATGCCTTATTAGACCCTCTGCCCCACCCCTGACTAACACCAAGCAGCTTACACTGTACGCACATTATAGCAGCTATCAAGAAAAATGTTGTGTCAAATAAAAACTTCCACTCCTTAACACAAATTCATAAAATAATCAAGCTATTAGAAGATAGAGCTAAGGTAGCAGCCATCAGAGAAAGTGCTATCATGCACTTAATGCCTTATTGAATTACCCTGCCCCCGTTAAGATAGCCTTTTTCTTATGGCTGCTACTTTAGTTGTATTTTGTAATGGTTCTTTAATATTGGATTAACTAGAGATTGGGGAGTGGGAAATGCAAGTTGGGTGATGGCATTTTTTCTGATGGTTGCTATATTTTGTGTACAGTGCAATTTTCTGCCACTGTTTGCATAGTGACTAGGAGCTAGAGATATAATTTGGCACAATGGCATTTTTCTGTGGATTGTACTATATGATACGAGTTTTATCTCTATGATGTCTTCTTGTTCGGCGATTCTGCTCTATAAAAATAAATTTTAAAAAAGCAACACCTAGAAGTAAGCCACTACTTCTGAGGGTAACTACTTTTACAGTCTATGTATGCACATCATGTGTATTTACAGCCACACATGCCTTGAAGGGAATATGTTACCTACCCTGTAAGCATCTGTTCATGTAGATTAGCTTGTGCCCACCCTCTTCCCCAGAGACCTGTGACCATTGCATTTTGTTACTCTATTTCACATGGGCATTTTATTGCGTATGCTTACTGTACACTCCATTCTCACCCGCCTATGGGAAAAAAAAAAAATCTAGCAGTGGAGTCGATGCCCGTTTATCACCGAGAGGAGTCACTCTACCTTGTGGCTTGAGACTGCTTACAAGAATAACAATGTGCACACATCCAACACTATATGACAGGAGTTTGCAAAGCATGTGAATCCACAGCAAAACATGCCACAAACAGATGCTTACAGGGCAAGTAACATATTCCTTCTGATGGATACAATTACCTGTGGATTCCTCACCTTATGAATTCTCCCATACACAAGCATCCAATGGAAAATCTTCTTCCCAGTTCTCCACGTTGACGAGGACTTCACAGTTGCATGGCTCCACGCGACTCTGTCTGACGTCACCGTGCCAAAAAGAGGTCCTCGCTGGCGTGCTGACGTCAGTTCCCTTTTTTGCGTGGCTTCAATGCTAACGGTTTTCTCCTAGCTCTCACTACTGTTGGAGGTGTTCCATCTTGTTACTAGTTACAATCTGGTTTCTCGTTACAATGTCTCCTCCTAGGAAGTCGGTATTTAAGCCATGTCGAGAGTGTGGGGGTCGCATGTCGGTTACTTACCCTCATGACAATTGCCTTTGGTGTCTGAGCTCCGAGCATGACGTCGAGGAGTGTGTTTCCTGCCAGAGCATGAATCCTAAGGCTCTGAAAGAGAGAGAGGCCAAACTCTTTTTGGCCAAGGCGAAGAAGAGGCATAAGAATCATCACAGGTCCTCTTCCAATACTTCGTCGAAGAGACACAAGAAACAACGTCATCACGACTCTCTGCATCGTTCGGCTCGGAGCCGTTCAAGATCAAGGTCTCCATCTCAGTGGCGCCGTACGACGTGGGAGGTTAGTCCGACTGTGACTCCACAACCTCAGAGCCCTCAGGCTTCTCCGGCACTGTCAGTCTTCGAGGTAGTGGCACCTCCGGAGAGTCCTCGATTTTTCACCTGCGGCTCATAATTCCGATGTTCAGCAAGCACAGTTGCAACATGGAGACCAGTGGTATCCTGCCTTCCCGGCTCCTGGAGCGGATCCGGCGGCATTTTTAAATGCCATGTTCTCCATGATTAATGCTATGGCCCCTGCTGGTGCACCGGCTGGTCCCACGGGACCATTAGCATTTTTGTTGGGCTCCCTGGCTCCTTACAAGGCGGCACCGTTTATGCCCTTCTATGTGGCTGAGAGTGCCAGTTCGGTGCCAATGAAGTTGCCTCGTGGTCCTGCGGTTCCGATGACGTCGCCTTCCAGACCTGTGGCGCCGATCTCATCCCCCCGTCAGTCGACGGCAATGGTGGAGCCTCAAGTGACTACAGTGCCATTGGGATCCACTCCGGCACTGGATCCGAATAATGGATTAGACAGAAGCCAAACTTCCTCTACTGTTCTGCTTCTTCACGTTATGAAGCCAGTGTCGTCAACATCGGCCAATTCTATGTCCGCCGAGGTTAGAGGCCAGACTGAGGTCATGTAGAAAGGCCTTGGGACTTTTGGAAGAGGAAGAGTACCAACAGCAGTTGGTGGAAGAAGGGGAGATTGTGGAGCCCTTGGGAGAATATCAAGGGCTGAATTCGGCCAGTGGGCTTGACACTTCCTCGGAATGGGACCTTTCTTCACCGGGGGAGTTCACGGAGGAGGCGGCCTCCTTCCACACGGTGATTAGGAAGGCGGCAAACATTTTTGATCTTCCGTTGCCTGCTTCAGAGATTAAACCAAACATTTTGACAGAGGTCCTACACCCTTCTTCAACTTCGGCGGATACATTGCTTCCATTTAATGATGCTCTTATGGAGCCCATCTTAGAGCTTTGGAGGAAGCCTGTGTCATCACCTGCTGTCAATAGGTCTGTGGCAAGAAGGTACAGAGTGGCGCCTGGAGATCCAGGGTTTTTATCCAAACATCCTACCCCGGAGAGTCTGGTTGTTCAGGCCTCTTGCTCCACACGGACGGCACCAGGCTCCTTCCCTGTGATTCCATCGGACAGGGAATCCAAAAGGATGGAGCAATCGGCAAAGAAAACTTTCTCGTCTTGCAGGATGGCTCTCAAGTCTGCCAATGCTACCTGTGTTCTTGTTAGATACGTCCCCGCCCTGATGGACTCCGCTACGGCTATGGTTCCTGACTTGCCGTAGGATGTGCAGGGTCAATTTGGTGAACTCCTATCTGATGCTCAGGCTGCAGCAAAACAGATAATCCAGTCTGGCCTGGATTCCACTGACTCAGTGGCCAGGGCAATGGGTACCTCTGTTGCTACCAGGAGACACGCTTGGTTGAGGTCCTCTGGTTTTTCTTCTGACTGCAGACTGCTTTATTGGATTTGCACTTTGATGGAGAAAAACGTTTTGGTGATAAAGCTAACTCTGCCCTAGAGCGCTTTAAAGATAGTTGGGCCACGGCGAAGTCTTTGGGTCTGCAAGCCTCCTTTGCTACCCCTTTCAGGTCCTTTTGGAGGTTCAGGGGGTTTAGGCGTGGAGCTGTTTTCCGTGAGAGACCCCAGTCCACGGTCCAACATCCTGCCAGCCTCCCATATTGACCCTTTAGAGGGCGAGGGAGGGTTTGGACAAGAGGGGCCACCCAGCAGCACCCTGCATCATCCTCTTCCTCTGGAGGGCAATAACAAGGGAAACAGCCCTAGTTTTCTCCCCATTTTTGACCATGCTTCTCCTGTAGGGGGAAGATTACGTCTTTTTCTCCACGATTGGGAGCTTATTATATCAGACTCCTGGGTTCTCAACATTGTGAGGAAAGGATATGCTCTACCTTTTCAGGAGTCTGATCAACCCCCCCCCCCCCCCAATACCCCTATCACGTCCATTGTTTTGTTCAGATGACCATCTCCTGTTGTTGCAGCAGGAGGTTCAAATCCTGTTGTTAAAAGGTGCAGTGGAGTTGGTTCCGGAGCAGGAAAGGGGCCGGGCTTGTTGTTCAAGACACTTCCTGATCCCCAAGAAGGATGGTTGTTTGAGACCAATCTTATACCTGAGGATTTTTACTTGGTTCCTCAAACAGGAATAATTCAAGATGCTGACTCTGGCACAGGTACCTCTAGCGTTGAACAAAGAAGACTGGATGGTGTCTGTTGACTTGCAGGATGCTTACTTTCATATCCCTATACTCAAGTCGCACAGGAAGTATCTCCGGTTTATGGTGGGGTCGCAACACTACCAGTTTGCAGTCCTTCTGTTTGGTCTTACTTCAGCACCTCAAGTCTTTACGAAGGTGATGGCAGTGGTGGCAGCAAGTCTCAGAAGGAAGGGGATATCGGTATTTCCTTACCTGGACGACTGGTTGATTAAAGCCAAGTCTCCAGAACTTGTGTTGCATCACTTGCAGATGACAACTCAATTGTTATTCAGTCTGGGTTTTATGATAAATGTACCCAAGTCACACCTGGAGCCCTCTCAACGCCTCCTGTTCATAGAGGCAGATCTGGATACTACATTGAATCGGGCCTATCCTCTGCCTCAGCGGATTCAGGACATCCAGGCGTTGATTCCAATGTTTCAAAATGGAGCGGTTGTTCCAGTCCTCAACGTCTTACGTCTGCTCGGTCTGTTCGCTTCTTGCATTCTGTCGGTCACTCATGCTCGTTGGCACATGAGGGCTCTCCATTGGTGCCTCCGCAGGCAGTGGTTTCAACACAAAGGGGATCTCGAGGAGTCGATAATGTTCCCTAGAGACGCTGCAGTGGATCTACAATGGTGGACTATTGACTTTTTCACTGCCGCCTCCGGTGGCCACGGTCATGGTGGGAAGCTCATCTGGGGGACCTGGAGATAAAGGGTCGTTGGTCTCCAGTGGAACAGACTTTTCATATCAATCTGTTAGAATTGCGGGCGATGCGTTTTGCTCTCAAGGCCTTCCTCCCATCCCGTTGTGGTCAGTCAGTTCAGGTCCTGACGGACAACACTACCGCAATGTGGTATATAAACAAACAGGGAGGTGTAGGGTCGTATCTTCTCTGCGGAGAGGCTTTGCGACTCCTGGCTTCGGGACAATCGGATTTGCTTGGTAGCAAATCATCTGGCCGGAGTGCTCAACGTACGTGCCGACACTGTCGCCATTTTTCGGCCGATCATGAGTGGCATCTCCATCCGGATCTGGTCCTGCACATCTTTCAAATGTGGGCTTCTCCAAGTATAGATCTGTTTGCAACTCGGGAGAACGCGCACTGCCTGTAATTCTGCAGCCTCCAGTATCTGGTGCAAGGAGCTTTGGGGAATGCGTTTCAGATCTCTTGTTGCAACCAGTTGCCTTACGCATTCCCCCCCCCATACCCTTGATTCCTCAGGTTCTGAGGAAGATTTGCCAAGATCGGGCTGAGGTCATTTTAATAGCCCCGGATTGGCCAAGAAGGGTGTGGTACACAGACCTTCTCCAACTCTCACTGTGCCCTCCGCTCCGGCTCCCTCTCAGGGAAGACCTCCTCTCGCAGTCGCAGGGGCAGGTTCTACACCCCCACCTCCAGAGCCTGCATCTTCATGCCTGGAGATTGAACTGGGCCACCTGAGTTTTTTCTCTCCCACCAGATGTAGTGGATGTTTTTTTATCGGCAAGGCGACACTCCACTAAGACCGTTTATGCCGGCAGGTGGGCAAAATTCGTGGCTTCGTGTGGAGAAAAGCAAATTGATCCTTTGAGGGCCCACCTCTCCGATATTTTATTTGCTTTAGATTTAGCAAAGAAGGGCTGTGCAGTGGCTATTGTTAAGGGTTATTTGGCTGCTCTGTCAGCCTTTCTTTGCCTCCCGGATCAGCCCTCCTTGTTTAAATCGCCTATTGTGATTACTTCTTGAAAGGTTTCGTTAATAGGTTTCCTCCCACTCCTTTTCGTATGCCTCAGTGGGACCTGAATCTTGTTTTTAACCATTTTAATGGGGTCACCTTTCGGACCCATGCAGTCTTGCCCGCTAAGGTTTCTGGTTCTTAAAACAGTTTTTCTCATTGCTATAACCTCGGCTAGGCAGGTTAGCCCCCCCTTTACCTTGGTCTTTCCGGATAAAGTGGTGTTGAAAACCGGGGCGGCTTTCCTACCAAAAGTTGTCACTCCTTTTCATATAGGGCAGACCATTACCCTTCCATCTTTGTACCCTCTTCCTCACCCCTCGGAGGAAGAGAGGCTTCACCATTTGGACCCTAAAAGGGCTCTTAGTTTTTATATTGAAAGGACGAAAGACTTTCGCCTGGAGGACCAGCTGTTTGTGGGGTATATTGGACAGAGGAAGGGCAGAGCAGTCCATATAAGAACAATCTCCAAGTGGGTCATTCTTTGTATCAAGATTTTCTACTCGTTGGCAAAGAAAGTTCCCCCCGAGGTATCAGAGCCCATTCCACCAGGGCTAAGTCTGCTACTTCTGCCCTGGCAAGAGGGGTTCCAGTGGTGGATATTTGCAAGGCAGCAACTTGGGCGTCCCTCCACACCTTCGCAAAGCATTACTGCTCGGACTCAGAGGATAGGAGGGACGGCCATTTTGTACGATCTGTATTGCAGGATTTCTTGGTGTAACCAGTCAGGCACCCACCTCCAAGTACGGTACTGCTTTGGGACTCTATTCATAAGGTGAGGAATCTACAGGTATTTGTAGCCATCAGAAGAACAAGTTACTTACCTTCTGTAACGCTTTTTCTGGTGGATACAATAGCTACCTGTGGATTCCTCACAGTCCCACCGCCTCCCTGTTGCCTGTCTGGTTACACTATGATATGTGGTTTTATAGGTGTATATACATATTGATGTTATTCTGTATATATAAATGAGTATATTGCATCATGGTGGTTTTATGTATATATGTATGTTCGATGGCATGTGTAGCTGCAGATACACATGCTGTGCACAGGTCCTGCCATCTAGTGTTGGGCTCGCAGTGTTACAAGTGTTTTTTCTTCGAAGTAGTATTTTCGAGTCACGGGACCGAGTGACTCCTCCTTTTCGGCTGCATTGCGCATGGGCTTCGACTCCATCTTAGATTGTTTTCTTTCCGCCATCGGGTTCGGACGTGTTCCTCTTCACTCCGGTTGTTCGAGTCAGAAAAACGTATAATCCATTGAAAATCGTCGGTATTGTTCTTGATCGTGTCCCATCTAGCATCGATACCTCAGTACCCGCGGATACACATCTTCGGTTGCCCTTTGGGACACCCGCGCCCAACTTGGGCCTGGTCGGCCCGACCGCAAGTGTCGTTGAAGCCTCCGCTCAGATTCTGCCCTCTGTGCCACGCCAAGTATCCCTACACAGATAAACATCTGGTTTGTAATCTGTGTTTGTCTCCAGATCATCAAGAGGATACTTGTGAAGCCTGCTAATCCTTCCGTTTGAAAAAGACCTTACGAGACTGAAGAGCGAGAAGGTTAAAAATGGCGTCCAGAAGCACCGAACACCTCGACGCAGAAGAGGAGGAGATGATTCACACCGCCATGTCCGTTCAGGGATCCGATTCCGAGGAGTCCGACGTCGACCGACCACTAACAGTGGGCCAGCATGTGAGTACGCTTGCCCCGACCCAGACCAAGACCAAACATAAGGCCTCGGTGACGGCACTGCCAGAAGGCCATGGCTCCACCCATAAAAAAAATCGACCGGTGGCCAAGTAACACCTTCAGCACCGAAAAAGGCCATGCCCGTTACAAAGTCTTCGGACTCGAGCCGAGACACAGGCTCCGAAAGCATACGACACCGACCCATCAAGTCGGGACCCAGAAAGTCCTTTTCGGAACTGAGGCCAACCACTACTCAAGGCCCTTCGGTGCCGAAAAAACATTCCTATACAGAGGAGCATGGACTTTCGAAACAGTTAAAAGAAAGCTATAGATTTGAGGAAGAGCTACAACAAATGGAGGATTTCTATGACAAACAAGCCAGGATACAGATCCACAAGGACACTGGCAAGATCCTCACAGCACCTACTCTTAAAATAAAAAGAAAACTGGCCTTCCATGGACGTTTGGACACTGAACAGCCAACGGCTAAAGTGCCAAAAGAGAAATCTCCACCTCGCCAGTTTTCTCCTCAGCAGTCTCCTCCTCACTCTCCTCAGCGGACTGTCTCCCCACCTGCTACACCCACTGCACAGTCTCCAACACACACTATGCAGTCACATCAGGACACAGATCCATGGGATCTCTATGATGACCCAGTATCAGACAACAGCCCAGAGTGCTACCCATCTAAGCCATCGCCACCTGAGGATAGCACCTCGTACACACAGGTTCTAGTTAGGGCAGCAGCTTTCCACGTCAGCATGCACACAGAACCTCTAGAGGATGACTTCTTATTCAATACATTGTCCTCAACCCACGCCACATACCAAAGCCTACCCATGCTCCCCGGTATGCTCAAACATGCCCAGCAAATAGTCCAGGAGCCGGTTAAAGGAAGGGCTATAACCCCAAGGGTAGAGAAAAAATACAAACCACCATCCTCAGACCCAGTGTATATCACACAACAGCTGCCCCCGGATTCAGTAGTGGTCAGCGCTGCGAGAAAATGGGCTAACTCGCAGTCCTCCGGAGACACACCCCCTCCAGATAATGAAAGCAAAAAATATGATGCTGCAGGGAAAAGGGTGGCGTCGTGAGCAGCCTATCAGTGGTGCATAGCTAATTCACAGGCCCTCCGCGCTAGGGCTCATTGGGATGAGATGAAGGACATTATTCAGCATCTCCCGAAGGAACACCAAAAGAGAGCCCAGCAGGTAGTAGAGGATGGACAGGCAATTACAAACAACCAAACAAGATCAGCGCTAGACTCAGCTGATACAGCTGCAAGGACTATAAATACGGCTGTCACCATTAAGTGGCATGCATGGCTCAGGTCATCAGGTTTTAAACCTGAAATCCAGCAGGCCGTCCTCAACATGCCTTTTAATCAGCAACAATTATTTGGCACACAGGTGGAACAGCCATAGATAAAATTAAAAAGGATGCCGACGCTGCTAAAGCGATGGGAGCGCTTTACTCATCCCAATACAGAGGCAGATTTGGGAAGCCTCAATATAGGGGAAGCTTCAGGCCACAGCCCTCCGAGCCATCCACCTCCTAATCCAAGCCCTCATACCAGACACAATACCAAAGAGGGGGATTTCGGGGATCCTACAGAGGACAATTTCCCAAATCTAGAGGAAAATTCCAATCCTCAAAACAAGCCCCTAACAACAAACAGTGACTTTGTCATCACCTTACCTCAACACACTTCACCTGTGGGAGGAAGACTGAAAATGTTCCACGACCAATGGTTAGACATCACAACAGACACATGGGTACTATCCATTATGCAACATGGTTACTGCATAGAGTTCACACAATTTCCTCCGGACATTCCCCCAAAAGCGCACAAACTTTCATCGCAACATCTTGCAATGTTACAAAAAGCAGTGCAGGCACTATTACTCAAACAAGCAATAGAACTAGTGCCACATCATCAAAAAGGAACAGGGGATTACTCCCTGTACTTCCTTATTCCCAAGAAAGACAAAACGTTAAGGCCAATATTAGATCTCAGGACTCTCAACCTCTACATCCGATCAGAACACTTTCACATGGTGACACTACAAGATGTAGTCCCATTGCTGCAACATGGAGAATTTATGTCAACACTGGATCTAAAAGATGGGTATTTTTTACATACCCATCCATCCAGCTCACAGAAAATACCTCAGGTTTGTTATACAAGGAAAACATTACCAATTAAAGGTATTACCCTTAGGGATAACAGCCCCCAGAGTCCTTACAAAATGCCTTGCTGTAGTGGCAGCATACATAAGGAGACAACATATGCATGTATTCCCATCTCTCGACGATTGGCTAATAAAAGCCAACACTCAAAAACAGTGTCAACATCACACACGTTACGTAATAGATACCCTACACACACACTAGGGTTCTCAATAAATTACCAAAAATCACACCTGCAACCATCGCAAATTCAGGAGTACTTAGGAGCTACTCTGAACACTCAAAAGGCGCTTGCAAGTCCAAGCCCACAAAGAGTGCAATCGTTCCACACCATATTGCCAAAAATCCAGCCAAATCAGCACTACACTGTCTGTTTTGTCATGAAAGACCCTGTGCCTCACGCCATTCTCACAACAGATGATCAATGATTGGATGGGGAGCACACCTCAACAATCACAATATTCAGGGACAATGGGACAACAAACAGAAGCAGCTACACATAAATCACTTAGAACTGCTAGCAGTCTCCCTAGCACCAAGAGCCTTTCAACCTCTTCTTGCTCACAAACACATTCTTGTCAGAACAGACAATATGACAACAATGTACTACTTAAACAAACAAGGAGGAACCCACTCATCACAACTTTGCTATCTAGCACAAAAAATGTGGCATTGGGCAATTCACAACAACATTCACCTGGTAGCTCAATACATTCCAGGGATTCACAATCAGTTAGCAGACAACCTCAGTCGAGATCACCAACAAACTCATGAGTGGGAAATTCACCCCCCTGTACTCCACAAATACTTTCGTCAGTGGGGGCCACCAAACATAGATCTGTTCGCCACCAACCACAATGCAAAATGCCAAAACTTCGCGTCCAGGTACCCACACCCTCAGTCCAAGGGCAATGCTCTATGGATCAACTGGTCGGGGATATTTGCTTACGCTTTTCCCCCTCTCCCACTCATTCCATTTTTGGTCAACAAACTGTGTCAAAATAAACTCAAACTCATACTTATAGCACCAACATGGGCACGCCAGCCGTGGTACACCACACTGCTAGACCTGTCAATAGACCCACACGTCAAACTCCCAAACAGGCCAGATCTGCTGACACAAGACAAACAGCAGATCAGACACCCCAATCCAGCGATGTTCAATCTAGCAATCTGGCTCCTGAAATCTTAGAGTTTGGCTATCTAAATCTTCCACCAGAGTGTATGGAAGTCATTAAACAAGCAAGAAAACCTACCACCAGGCAATGTTATGCTAACAAATGGAAAAGATTTGTTTTCTACTGTCAAACAAAACACATAACACCTTTAGATTCGTCCATACAAGACATCGTAGGTTATTTACTCCACCTACAAAAAGCAAATCTAGCGTTTTCATCCGTCAAAATACATCTCACAGCAATTTCTGCTTATTTGCACAATAAACAGACCAAATCCCTATTTAGGGTACCAGTCATTAAAGCCTTAATGGAGGGTCTAAAACCAATCATACCTCCAAGAACACCACCAGTACCCTCATGGAATCTTAACATTGTACTTACATGACTCATGGGTCCACCATTTGAACCCATGCACTCTTGTCAGATTCAATTCCTAACTTGGAAAGTAGCATTTCTAGTGGCAATCGCTTCATTACGAAGAGTTAGTAAGATACAAACATTCACTGTTGAACAACCCTTTTATACATGTACACAAACATAAGGTTGTACTCCGCACAAACCCTAAATTTTTACCAAAAGTCATCTCACCGTTTCATTTAAACCAAACAGTGGAACTCCCAGTCTTCTTCCCACAGCTAGACTCAGTGGCAGAAAGAGCACTGCATAAATTAGATATTAAAAGAGCTCTAATGTATTACATCCACAGAACAAAATCATTTCGTAAAAATAAACAATTGTTCGTCGCATTCCAAAAAACCCATACTGTTAATCTTATATCAAAACAAGGCATAGCCAGGTGGATAGTGAAATGTATACAAACTTGTTACCTAAAAGCTAAAAGACAACTGCTAATTACGGCAAAGGCACACTCCACTTGGAAAAAAGGAGCAACAATGGCATCTCTAGGAAACATACCAATGACAGAAATTTGTAAGGCAGCCACTTGGTGGACACCTCATACATTTAACAAGCATTACTGTGTAGATGTGTTAGCAACACAACAAGCCACAGTAGGACAGGCTGTACTAAGAACATTATTTCAGACAACTTCAACTCCTACAGGCTGACCACCGCTTATGGGAGGATTACTGCTTTGTAGTCAATGCATAGCATGCACATGCCATCGAACGGAAAATGTCACTTACCCAGTGTACATCTGTTCGTGGCATGTTCCGCTGCAGATTCACATTTACCCTCCCTCCTCCCCGGGAGCCTGTAGCCGTTTAAGTTATATTTAAAATTTGTACATATGTATTTACATCTCTATTCCATTGCATCGACATACATTTATTTCAACTCTTCCTTTGCATGGACATCTCTCTCTTTACACTCTATCACTCCTACTTTACCCTCTGCGGGAAAACAATCTAAGATGGAATCGATGCCCATGTGCAGTGGAGCCGAAAAGGGGGAGTCACTCAGTCCCGTGACTCAAAGACTTCTTTGAAGAAAAAAAATGTGTAACACTCCAAGCCCAACACTAGATAGCAGGACCTGTGCCGTAGCATGTGAATCTGCAGCTGAACATGCCACGAACAGATGTACACTGGGTAAGTGACATTTTCCTTATCGGAGCTATTGTGAGGTTGGTTTCACCTGTTCGCCTCAAAGGCACGTAAAAAATGGGTGAAACTGACATCAGCACGCCGGTGAGGACCTCTTATTGGCACAGTGACGTCAGACGGAGTCATGTGGAACCGTGCAATTGAGACGTCCTCGTCGACGTGGAGAGCTCTGAAGAAGATTTTCCGTCAGATGCTGGTGCATGGGAGAATTCATAAGGTGAGGAATCCACAGGTAGCTATTGTATCCACCAGAAAAAGCATTACAGAAGGTAAGTAACTTTATCTTTTAAGTCAGAACGATCTCCATGTAATGAAATTAAGGCTTTTTAAGCACAATGTTAGCGTTTGCCACAGTTCTTTTAAAAGGGCACAAAAGCTGAAGTCTACTTCCAAACTTCTGTAGAGTGTAGTGATTTGGTTAAGGAAAAATCTAAATTGAACCCTTAGATCTCTTTGAATACCAGAGTGTTTTGGGAAGTTGGGTTCTTTAAAGAACTAATTCCAGTGTTTGGAGGACGAAGCGGCTTCTGTCAATGTGAACGCTGAATTATAAAAAAAAAATGTTAAACTACAAATGAATTGACAGTCTGTTGCAGGTTTTTTAATTCCCATACTACATTTTCATCAGGTACAGTTGGAAAAGAATCATCTCCACCGCCTGCAACCATAGACCAAAGGCAGATGAGTGAGAAGCTTGAAACCATTTTGGTTCAACTCCGTCAAGTAACTCGTGAGCGTGATGAGCTGCGCAAACGTCTTGCACTTTCCTCTCCTGGATCAACATTCGATGATTGCAGGTAAAAAGCTCTCCTTTCTTGATTGGATTAGACAACTTTATATTGCGATGAATACCTCTTGGCACGATGACTCAAATTATAGTTAAGACCATACTTTTCCAACAAGTAGCTCTTGTGCTACTGGTAGCTTTCCAGCTACCTACATTTAACTCTGTGTACACCTGCCTGCTCCACTAAATTCAATGTTTTTGCATTGCTAAATTGATTATATGCATCCCAAAATTGGAAAGCCTGTATTCGAGACATAACTATGAATTTTTTCGGAATTCATCAGCTAATATTTGGAGAAAAAATGATTCAATTCCCAAATTATATTTAAAACCCAATGTTTGAGTGATAAATTATGCAGCATTGAAAAGAGTTATTACCAATATTACCTTGGTGCTAGAGGCCTTGCAACTTTATGTTGTGTATTAGCCATGTATATTTCATATTGATGAAGTATTTTTACGGGCGAGCGCAAAGCATCGCGTCCCGTGTTGTAATCTCTCTTGGGCTTCCATGCCCATGTCACGTCAGTGTCTTTCATTGGTTCGTGAGCTTGCCTTTTAAAATCTGCTTGCTTTCATTAGTGAAAGGCATGTATAAGACATGCCTTTTCTAATGTTTAGCTCTCCTTAAGTGCAGCAACCGAGTACTGAAAACATATGAGGCTCCATGTTTTCCATCCGGTTTCTGGACTACTTTTTCTCTTTTCGCAGCGCGATCTTGTTGGGCAGAAGTCGAGCACTTTGCATCAACCTTATTACATAGTTAGTTGCACTTTTGCCGGTTACGTTATGTGAAACCTTTATTTTTCAGTCATATGGCAAGAAAAGTCTGGTTAGTTATGTGAAATTGTTTTATTTGAATTTTCAATTTATGTGGCAAGAAAAGTCCGGTTAGGAGTTTACAATGCTAATTGCTCTAGCTCAAGTAAAAACGAGACCGGTTGCATTGCAAATGCTTTGTACACTTTACTTCTGGCAACCCTGCGTCACGCACTTAGGTGATCATTGCTGGTACTCTTGCATGGAATGGCCAATAATTTAATCTTACCTAACCTGGTCGTTATTACAGTCTCAATAATATTAAAAGCTTTGGATGGTTTCTATTGAACATTAGAAGATCTTGTGAGAGAAAAGGTCTGGCGACCCCTGCCTAAGACAATAAAAACTAGGGTCATAATTAAGGTTGCTTCAGACTGAAGAGATGTGGCCTTTTTGGCAGAATTTGGAACTTTGGAATTCAGAGACATGGGTTCTTAGACTTTGACTCCAGTACTGCTAAAAAAAAACAATTGATATTTAATAAATTTATCTTCTTCATTAGTAAATAGAATATGACAATAAAATGTAAATATAAGAGGTGGGTGGGGTTTTTTTCCTTGCTTGCCAACGTAGATGGTTGCTACCCCTCATTTTAAGAAACCTATTCACATTGAGGAAGCTGCCACTGGATTAGAAATTCCACTCGAGCAGCAGAAAAGAAGCAACGCCCTCTTGCGCTGCATTGGGAGCCGGTCTCTCCTTTTTCAGCGCGGCGCATACACCTGGCGCTTAAAAACAGTGTGAACAACAATACCCAATGCACTCTGCCGGTTGTGGAACTCAGCATAGCACGGCGGAGTTTTTTTTGCTACTTCGCAGCACACAGAGAAGGCCATTTTAGGCAGATGTAGTGTACTTCTGCTGAAAAATAGGTTATGTATTCCACTTCTTGCTGTGCGGCAAAGCTCATGCTCACTCATCATGGGAGTGTGTTAGTTCTAATGGCATTCCATTGGCGTAGGCTATAGGCTTGATCTGTTTATTATAAAAGGTTGCAACAGAGGCTTATTCTTAGAGAAAAAAACATATGTTAAAACTAATAGATTAAAGAGTGAATTGTCATTACGTTGTGGTAAGGCTTGTAGATGGGTATTTTGTTGCCGGGAATCTCACTGGTTAACATAGAAGGCAAGTTGGTGGCTACCCACTGTGGCAAATGAGTAGAAGATTTGCACTTTGTGACTAGCCTGTATGTGATTTTTTGAAATGGTTGATATAGTTTTGCCAACAGTAATTTAGCACAAGGGCTGATTTTGACTTGACTTTAGCTGTTCTCTTCTGCTGAATAATCAGTGTTTGTATTGCACTTTCTGCCTTGTGAAAAAGCATATGGTCAATACAGTAGGACTCAGTTGGCTATGTTGTCAAAGCACTGATCAAGCCTGTATGCTTGATCGGTTTATTAACTGATGCTATGGCTGCTCTCCATCTCTCTCCTTCAGTCAAGTGACATCCGCAAGTGCAAGGTCATTGTATTAGCGTGTGAATATTGTGACTTATTTAGTCACGGTTTCAAGTTGGAGATGAATGTAAATGTCACAAGGGTGTAGTGACATGCGATAAACCATAATTCTTGGACCTGTTCTCTAGTGTCCTGCAATATAGGTTTTTCATTACTTATTCACATGGGAACTATTAAGTTTCTTAGGTATCTTCAGAAAATGCTACACTGTCTGCTTATAAGGGACCAGGGTGAATTTTAAGGTGCTGACTGCCATTGATAAAGCTTTACATGATGACCTCCTTGCCCAGCTCAGAAAAACATTTTAGCAATTTTAAGTTATCCAAGGCATTAGGATCTACAAACAAAGCTTTGCTAGCATCTCCTAACTGTAACAGACAGACAGATGATTGAAGGCGTGCGGTGAGGGTTGTGGCATTTTGGAATACACAGCTATTTCAGCTAGAATCAAAATGTTTCAGTGATAGATCATTTTTGTCTTTTTCACATTTTACTGTGCAATGTGTACAAGTCAGAAAAGTGGAAAAAGTAACCTTTGTAACTATGTTGAGGTTACAGTAGGTTTACATGTATTCTGTCCCTGTTTGTGGCAATCACCCTGCAGAAGGTAGTCCAGTGTGCTGTTAGTACTGTTAGTAGTAGAATTTAGAGGGATAATAGGACACTATGGACATAGTTAGCAGAGCCCTTCTGTTACTGGGTCCTATTTTTTTGTTTCTTGAATCTTTCATGTCATATTGTCTAAGTAGGTAGGCCATCATTTATTATATTACTTGTTTCAGATAAAATCCATAAAACATAAATTACATCCATATCCGAGCAAATAAATCAATTTAGCCCTAAAACGAATAACCGATTATTAATTCATATCATCAAAACATTTACATTTATACATTGTAGGAAATCAGTTATGTAGGATGTGTCTCTTATTTGTGCAAGAGTTTTTAAGTGGGAGTGGAAAGTCTGAGAAGCCAGGTAGCCAAGGCCAAGCCTAGGGTGGCACATCACCCTTCCACCCCTGTCCCAACCCCCTGACACAGCATGGTGGGACAATCCAAGATGGCCCTGTCAAGTGGCCTCCGTACATATCTCCTCTGGGGGCGTCCGCTCCGCCTCTGACAGCACTGCCAGGGACTTTCCCACGAAGATTTCAAAGGGGAGCCCCTGCTGTATTTGCTTCAGATATCTAGGCTTCCTCCTTAGTTCAGTGGGCCTGGGCTGTCCCATCCATGGTACACTGCGACAGCATACCTACCATATGCATATCCTCTTCCCCGTCTTTTTCTACTCAGAAGCTGAGTGAAGCACTGTTAATTGTTCATTGTGTGGGCAGAGCACTTTGTTCTTTCTGCTGGGTAGTAGAGTAATTAAGATGGCCCAGCTGAGTGGCCAAAGGCCTGTAATCGGATAATGAGCTCAGCCGGAGAAACATAGCATTTTCTGGGTGACCCATAAGGTGTACATGTAGGTTCTAGGGCCTTATATATTCAAACTTAGCGTACATGTTTCACCGCAGTTTGATACCTCACGGGACTTTATAAGCCTAAGGAAAGCAAAACTGCACTTTAAGGTAGATTTCCCCTTTTTTGTATATTACAGTAACCCCACAGGTGAGTGCCCACTAATATTATAATGACTACCCAAGGACAACATCTAATCTTTCAGAGTCCCATCTTGCACCAGACTACCTATGTGCAATTACCAGGCGGCTGGCAAAACCCACACACCTGTGCACATTCATCTATACATTTGTTCAAGTGTAACCAGTCAAGTGCCTCTTACCCTATCTGTGTCCAGCAGTCCTATCTTAAAAGGTGGACACTAGCAATAAACATGCGCAGTTCAATTGCTATGTGATTACCATGGGTGAGACGCGAGTAGTGACACCCTAGTGAAGGTCAAAAAGCAAAAACGTTGGGCTGATTAAATGGGGGAGACCCACTTCGCAACACATGCACAAAGAAGCATCAAAATATATGCCCAACTTTAAAAAAATAAAATGATAAAAACAATTATGGAAGAAAAATGCTGCTTGACTTTTCTCCATTTTAAAACTTGGCAAAAAGTTAAAAAAACGATACATTTGGTCCCACAGTAACTTTACATAGCCAACTTATGTGTTTGTAAATTAATAACCCAATAAAGTCTTTTTTTTGTAATGGAAAATTACTTAATGAAACTAGTTATTTTTCAAAATGAAATCCTTTCTTGCTAAGTTCTAAGACTTATTATATTGCTGTTCCGTAAGTAAGCTACACTTTAAAGATTGGGATAACCTCCTACATTCATGTAAGTTATTTATTGCACGACCGAGCAAAAAAAAAAATTAGGCAAGCTTTCAGTTTTATTCATGACATAGAGGCAAACCCAAATGTGGTCAGTTTACCTGCATGTGAGGAGACCAACCTAGTAGTTTCAGTTGTGCCATTCTACTGGTTGAACAGGTTCATTTTCTGTTGTCTAACCAAAAGTAAGTAGTTTGCGGCACAGCACCCTGACGACTGATATGCTGGTGTTCCATGGTTTTGAGCCTTGCACTCCTAAGTATCTGCACTGACTTTCAGATTTTTGTAATTTGGCGGCCAGATTGTTGGAGTATTGGAAGAACAAAGAATCAATGTAATGGACTACTTCCTTTTAGTATCCTGAGCCCTCACTACAGAACCCTTTGGTTGTGGAGCATAGAATTGTGATATTGATTCCCCAGAATACTGCTTCTTGATGTCTGTTTGATGCAGTTCATTTTCCTCCATCTGATTGCAAAATGTACTGTTTGATTTGAAATGCCTTATTACTTAACTTGGCTGTGTGGCAAACATGTATAATATAGGCTGTAAAGTTGATTCTTTTGTGCCATTTTTGTCACAGTGGTGATTGTGATTTCATATTCAATTTGGATGCATCTAGTTACCATCATTGTTTGCTTATATTGTTTTATAAGTGTGTGATAGTATGTGTTTTTACCTCTTCTAACTTTTAGTGATTTATTTGTAATGTAACTTCAGAGTCTTAAGCTCAGTTGAATAGTGTTAGAATCACCATTGCATGATGTCTGCAAATTCTGATCTCTTCAGTTGGCACTGGAGCTTTCTAGTTCGATTGCATCTAGTGTGCCATCTTCATATCAGAACTAATGCTAAAGAAGGGTGCCAATTTATGTGTTCCTACTCCGTTTCTCATTGGCCATTACTCCCAACCTCAAAGTTTCATCCCAAAATTCATAGTAATGCCTGATGACTTCCTAAATAAGTTCCAGGTGCTGGCCCGCTGGGGTGAATGGCTGTCATTCGTCTGGCTCCAAATGGTCCTTTTTCCTTTTGGAATGTCCCTGCTTCCCTTAGAGTTTCAAAGGAAGGTTTAAGGGGCCAGGATGGGGAAAATTGAGAAGTAGTTATCTCCTATTTCTGAGTCTAGGTCTTTGTCATCCCAAGTTCTTGGGAGCTGAGGTTTGTACAATAATGGGAAGGGTAATTCCTGTTGCCCTGTACATGTTGTGCAGTTACACCTTCCTCTTACCCATGCCTCTGTTATGTGGCCTATCATTAAGTTTGCTTCCTGCTCTTGGAGTTAGCATTTGCAAGCTTGTTGAGAATGTGCTTTGGAATGAGGAACTCTGCTTGTCTTCTACTCTTCCAGAAAGTTGTCTTATGGCTACTAACTATTTGATTTGGAAAAGGGTCTTTAGAAGCCTGAACTCTGCCTTTTAGTGGGTGATGATCTTAACTATCTACCCAGATGTGAATTTCCACCACAATTTCTCTTTCTGTTGCTCCATTGAGCAATTATTATAGGGGTCACTCAAGATGAGCTTCTTTGAACTGTCTCCACCTGTTACTTCAGTCCATATTTCGTTTTAAAAGGCACTTGAAGCTGTTTAGTACAATAAGCCATTCAACCAGTTGATTCCATCAACAGTTTTCACTTAGTTAAAATAAAGCATATTTATCTGCTAATGATTCTACAGAGAGCTAATACGGTTTGTTTGTTGGCCGAAATGTATTAGTTCTTGTGTGAATTATCTGATATTTTGTTTGAACAACTCATAAAGACATTGTTTTTCTGTTTATAAAAGGCCTATATTAAAACCCAGCCCCGACTATGAACGGTTGAAAGTACAGTGTACAAAGGCCATGTCTGACCTACAATCTCTGCAGAACCAGCACACCAAGACACTGAAAAGATGTGAAGAGGTTGCTAAGGAGGCAGATTTTTATCAGTAAGTGGTAAAAAGGTATCTCACATAGAAAGTATGTTAATACTTTTATACATAGAGCTGAAGAGACTTTGGTAGCAAGTAAGGACATTCAGGAACTCCCCAACCATGGTTAATTCACATGTAAAATTTCTGTGTCATAGCATTTACTGTTTCATTGGTTCACTGAGCTAGGATATTCCCACCTATAGAGACCACTAAACTTCCAGGAACATTCTCTTCCTTCTGAGAGCCTGCTGGATCACAAATGTTAACAGGTGTTGAGATTTAGCAAGAAATATTGACATTGCTACTACTCTACCTATACTATGGACCCATTTGTACTGGCAAGCTATCTTAAAAGTAGTTCCATACAAGATGGTCAGTGTCCTGTATTGCCTAATAGAACATAGAACTACAAGGACCGTTCTATGGAAGGCTAATTTATCTAACAGACGAAAAGTAGCCACAGGTTCCCCTATGAGTAATCATCCATCTGTAAAAGATGTAAAGTGGAAACCTGAAACGTTGCCAGGCATTAGCATACTTATTATTGCCTCAGTGCAGAAGCTTCCTCACACCCTCAATGCCCAAAGGGTGATATAAAAGGATATGCTTTTTTTCAGAATAGACTTTAGTTTGACATTAATGCCTGTTCTAAGGAATGGCTTACATATAAATAGTGGTCCAGTCATGTAGAAGCACCAGACATGAGAAATACATAGGAGGTATTTGTGCAGTAGGGGTTGAATCCAAATGATGATTCATTTGTCTAAAGCAAGTCCTGTCTATTTTGATTCCTTCTAGCACATTGCACAGTCGACTACTGAGTGACCATTCTCAACTGAAAGAGGACACAGACTCTCTAAAAATGAAAAATGTACAATTGCTTCGTGAACACAACCATCTCCAACAGTCCAGTGAAGAACTGAAGAGGCTACATGCAGAAAGTCAAAAAGAAATAACTGATCTTCGCAACCAGCAGCAGCAGGTTTTTAAATTTATTTCTTTACTTTGCTGCCGCGGTGATTGAAGTTTGGCAAATGATGGGATTGGTTAGAGTACCTAGTCTGGTAAATTGCAAACTTTTACTGCACTTATTGCAGCTTTTTTGCTTATTTTTTGCAATTTAACAGACTGGATGTCATTTCTAAGTTTCTGCTTTTGCGCAACAATGTACATGTTGATTTTACAACCTTGTGGGTACTCACCGTTTCACATTGTTGGAGGAAAATAAACTGTTTCTGTAGTTATAAATATAGAGTTTTATTCCTGAAGCAAGCAGAGCAGTCAAAAGAATGACAAGCGCATTCAAGTAGGTGTATGTGGGTAACCTTTCCAGCCAATAAGAGTAGGCAGCCGATTGAGGAGAGCGGGGAGGGTCTTCAAGATCACAGAGGTTGTCAGTGGTAAATCTCATGCAACATACAATACCTCTATCACGATCAAACAAGGCATACAACTCACAACAGCGAAAGAGAAGGAAGCACACTGGTTCACACACTTCAAAAAAGTCTTTATAGACCATTACTAACTAGCAAAGCAGACAGGCAGGAAGCAAAGACCAGCATGGATGTGAACACCACCCCACCACAGAAAGAAGAAATTGTCACTGCCTTGTGATCACTCAAGAACAGAAAAGCTCCTGGCCAAGACAACCTGAATGCAGTAATGTCCAGTGCACGCCCTAAAACATCAGCCAAGATCCTCCAGCCACTGTTTAAGTAGATATGGAAGGGAAATAAAGTATCAGATGACTGGAACCAAGACACCATGGTGAAGATTCTCAAAAAGGGAGCATTAATAAACTATAACAACTGGCGGGGAACCATCCTTCTGTCAATCCTGAGGGAACACCTGCTGTAGATCATTATACAGAGCATTTCTGTTGCCCTGGACGAGCAGTTTAGTAAAGAACATGCTGGGTTCTGCAAGGCCAAAGGTGTGTTGATCAGCTGCTTACTCTAGTCAACATCACAGTGCAGAGACTATACATCAACTTCAGTGATTCTGAGAATGATTTGACACAATCCACAGTGACAGACTTTGGAGTATGAGAGCCTATGGCATATCGCAGAAGGTAGTTCTAGTCATCAAGTGCTTCTATGCTAATTTTAGTTGTGAGATGGAGATAGTGAGGTTAGCTTTGAAGTCAAGACCTGTGTGGGATGCATGATTTCTGCGTTGTTTTTCAACCTAGTCATCAACTGGGTGATGCAACACACAACTGAACCCTAAACCAGAGGCATCAGATGGATATTATTCTCTACACTGGAGGACTTTAACAGTGCGGATGACGTAGACTTGTTCTCTCCTACACACCAGCATATGCAGGAAAAGTCGCCTTGCCTCAATATCTATTCATAGCAGGTGAGTCTGAAGAGCAACAAAAAGAAATCCATAGTCCTGCCGCTCAACATTCCAAACCCTTCACCCATTCCAGGCGGTTTGAGAGGACCAAGACATGACTGAAAAGTTCACCTACCTAAGCTGTACTGCAAAGAATGTTTGGGGGAGGAAGGGAGAAGCATTGATATCAAGAACAGTGATCAAGGCCAGGATTGCCTTCAGGATGCTGAACAATGTAATTGTATTTATATAGCGCGTACTACCCCTGACGAGGCGTTGAAGCACTTTTCGGCAAGTAGCACGCTACTCTGGAACCCAAGAGGAATTAGTGGTGGATCAGTATAGGTAAATATGAGTACAGACTTAGTATGAGTTAATCTGAGTGGTGTGGAAGTCATCTCAGTACAGCACTAGACCAAGCTGAGCTTTTACCAGAGCTGCGTCCTGGCCACACTCCTGTATTGAGCAGATTGCTGGGGGTGACAAAAACGATTTCACCAAACTGTCAGCCTTCTACACCAATAACCTGAGAAGAATCTTGTGCATTTTCTGTCTGCTCACCATCTCCAACCAGGAAGATGCAAGCAAGAAAGCATTGGCGTCATCATTATGAGAAAAAGATGGCATTGGATAGGAAACACAATCAAAAGATAATGATACTGCATCACAGCTCTCCACTGGACCCCAGAAGACAAATGAAAGAGAGGCAGGTAAAGAACATCTAGAGGCAAACTGTGGAACCAGATATGAAGGCCTTAGCTACAGCTGGGGCACCGTACAGAAACTTGCCCAAGACAGAAGTGGAGGTCCTTCATTGCTGCCCCATGTGCTAGTGGACGTAACGGGCAATAAGTAACCAAAGTATTGTGGTTTTATGAATGGGCACGCCCAGCATTCTTCAGTTTTGTTGTTTTCTGCTAAATGGTGTAGATCAGCACCTACCTTTCACAAGGTCACTGCATTCCTAATTTACAACATGGCACTGATACCCTTCATCTTTTTGCACAGTTTTGTATGGTGTTTTTCACCTCTGTACTCTGTCCTTCAGCTTGAATTGTATGTCACAATGTGCTAACTTTGAGACTTGAATGTTGTCATTGGTCGTTTGCAGCTGCTGACCACCATAGCAGTGTGTCAGGTAATGGGAACTGCCTTCCAAGCACACTTGCACACTGTTCCCCACTGGTACTAGATACCTGTGGAAGCAGCCGGCATGCATGGAGAATAGAAGTGCACTGAGCACTCAGCAATGCATATATTGCATCATGGTGGGGGGAGTGGGGTAATCTGGAAAGCAGGTGCAGTGACATTGCATCCAGGTGCAACACTGAACTCCCATTCTTCTATTGAGGTTTAGGCATGCCCCCAGAAAACCCCTTCACTCATGTCAAGGTCATCCTCACTGCCCATATTTAGTAGGTTTGAATAACCTGGAGAAGGTAGAAGTACCTACCTACCTGCCTGTCTCCAGCCACAAGCTGCAGTTCAGCGAAAAATTGGGAAAGCACTCCTGGGTCCAAATCTTATGGTTTACTGTGCTTTTAATTGCACCACCAAATCAAATGTAGCTCCTGCTGTGTGCTGCAGCGGTGACGGTTTGGTCCTGGGGCTACTGGCCTGTTGCACTGAGAGGTCATGCCAGTTTCATCTCCAGGGGCATGGATTGGGAGACAGATTATCAATTTGCTTCAGTGACTCTGAACTTTTTAAACCCTGGGCAGCCCCTTCACATCCTGTGAGCAGTGTGCCCTACCTGCTAATGTAGGCCCATCTTTGTGATGCTTTCTCTGCCCAAGAGCCTCACACAGACGTGGAGGTGACAGTTGGGAAGGCAAGCAGAGTCCAGTCAGATTTTAATGGCATGTTTACAGTTGTGAAACAGATACTGTGCACTATCGTGCCACCTAGTGCCGGTTTCATAATACTAAAAGTTATTTAATTTGTTACCCGTATTCCAAATTGTGCGATGTATCATCACACAGACTCCTACTTAGATTATCTTTTCTGGCATCCGGTGTGTGGAGCTAAATGTGTAGCTAAAAGTGTGTGCTCCATCTTCAAAAACTACATGCGACCAGAAACAAATGTTTTTTTGCACTGATACAATAAACAAATGGCACTGAACAATGATGACCTCCAGTGCACATCAGACATGAAATTGATCTCAATCGGTGACAATAGAATCCTGCATACTTTTTTTTCTGTTTGTCTATGAAGAAACACTTGATGGTGAAAAATGAACTACTGCCTGCATCAGGTGTGTTTTCATTGCCTTCCTTAGGATCACTATGGAGGAAGCTGTTTGGCGTGTCTGCATTTCGATTCTATAAGGACTGTTCCTAACAGTTGTGATTGTAGGTGGGATTATTACGCAGTCCTGGAATGAAAACACCCAGGCAATGTTTTTTTAGAGACTAAAGAGGATATTCATGGCGACAAGGTACCATTTAGTCCTTCAATGAAAGTTAACACGGAGAAGGATCCACAAATACCAGATAATTACGTCTTACAAAATCTTTGAGGTTTATACAAAACCGCTGAGGTACTGATACTCGTACTTCAGGTTAAAAAACAGTACTCTTAAAAGAAGGGTGCTTTTAAAATATATCCCAGGCAACCGAGAACGAGCAGACTCGCTCAAAATCTCACTTCCAGCCATCAGAGGATATCTGAACGCCTACTACGAAGCACAAGGAGGTTCAGACCTGAAAAACCTTAGACACCGAAAAAGTATCTGCCTTGAAATACTGTATCTGAAGGCTGAACTTTATCAGCTGCTTCTTTGGAGTAAACAGATCCTGGACACCTAACACATTATCAGTGGGTGATGTCTCCACACTAATACATGAAGATTCTGTTGATAGTCAGGATTTATAACAAAAACATTTATATTAACCCTCTCACCACTTGTATTTCAGAAAAATCAGAAGGGTTTGTTTTAATGGATACTTTTAACTGCAGAGTCCCCACCTATGAATTATTCCAAAGGTGCCAGGCTGAATCTGAAAACTTTTTTGCATTGCTCCTGTGTGCCGATAGGTGGTGCCTAATAGCTCTGCGCTGGTTTCATGCCACTGTGGAAACGACAGAACTAAAACTACAGGTGTCAAACCATGCTTTCGGTTCTCGCAGGTTTGGAAGGGGCCCTTATTGGTTCCCTGCCTGTTGGTCTCTCCCCTGGTACCAGTTGAGTTAATTGGATCAACAGATGATGCCAGATCAGCGTCGGTCATATGACCTCAACCTTTTCTGGTGCCGGTCCCGATGCTATGCTCCCAGCGAGAGCCATCCCAATTCTCATCTCCGACACTGAGCCGGAAGGGCATCATCCAACCCCAACTCCAGCCACACCTTCCAGGCCAGACCCTGAGCCCTGTTGTTATGGGCTAGGACTTGGGGAGGATTGAAAGGGATCGCTGGGCTTTGAAGAGTACCTGCTCCTATGTGCTAATGTAGACTGGTGTGAGGACGTGGCGGAGGCCAGCGGACTGGACACCTCTCCGGATGCTGGCATGCTTTCTCCCCCAACAGTGGCCACGGAGGAGGGAGCATCATTTATTATGATGGTGAGGAGGGCTGCTAACATCCTGGGCCTTCAGTTTCCCTTGGTCGCAGTCAAGACCAACTGCTTGACAGAGGTGCTTCAACCAGGAGCGACTCCCTCCAAATCACTTTTCCTTTTTAATGAAGCACTTACAGATGGCCTGCTTGGGATTTGGTCAAAGCCCAGCACAGTGGCTACTGTGAATAGGACTATTGGCCCCTGCCGAGCCTGCCCCAAGAGACCCCGCTCCCCCCCAACCCCAGTTCCTCATGCAAAACTCTACAGCGGAGAGCTTGGCTTGGCCATCGAAGCCTCGACGTCCTGTGTAAATCCTGGCGCATAAGCTACTGCCCCACTGGATACGGAATCCAAGAGTCTGAACACTTGAGCAATAAATTGTTTTCTTCGACTAGCCTGGCAGTGCAGTCTGTGAACACCGCTTGCCTTTTGGGTCTTTACTCACGTGCTCTAAAGCAGTGGTTCCCAACCCTTTGGAGTTCCGTGGGCACCCTGTTTATCATAGCTGGAACCCTGGGACCAACGCTGAATCATTATTGGAATCCGAGGACCCTCCCACACAGTCACTACTGGAAGCTGGGGACTCAGACCTTCCTATTGTCGGTGATGTGAAGCGCAAACCAGTACGCAAAAAATACAGAAACAAGCATTCCATTAACACATACACAAATGAGCCAAATTATAAAACATTTAATTTGATTTGCAAACAAATAAAATAATTAAAACAAAATAATTATAATAGGAAGGTTAGACCTTTTCGAAATTCAATTGAAACCACACATCGTCCATACTATATTCTGTTTGATGCACCTGCTCTGCAAATCAATCTGAGGATACTAATGTAATTTTTGGCCTGCAAATTCAAATTCCTTGACATTTACAGTACACGTTAGCATTTCCAGCTGTCCATTTAACCATGTTATTTATATACCCTTTATTCATCTGTTAATATTAGTTAATTTTCTAAGCAGTCACGGACCCCATGAGGAGGCTTCACGTTCTCCCAGGGGTCCCCGGACTGCTGGTTGGGGAACCACTGCTCTATGGGATTCAGTTGCTCAGGTGCTGCCCTTTGTTCCGGAGATGACTCTGGCCATACTTTCCCAAGCTGTTGCTGACAGGAGAGATGGAGCTAAGTTCATGATCAGATGTGAACTGGACATGACAGATTCGCTGGGCAGAGAGGTTTCGCCAACGATGGCCTTACGGTGCCATGCCTGGATGAGAACTGGCTTTTCAGGGGATGTCCAAGCCTTGGTTATGGATAGGCCCTTTGGTGGCTCCGTCTCTTCAGAGGCAAGGCGGACTCAGTGCTGGAGCTGTTCAAGGACAGCAGATCTACAGCCAGGTCCTTGGGCCTTTCCATGGCCCTTGCCAACCCCAGTCCACCTTTAGCTCCTTTCATGACCACGGAAGGGTCTTCCAGCCACACCTTTATCACCCAGCCACCACATGTGCAAGCTTCCCAGTCCCTGTGTGGCCAGGGACACTGTATCCACAGACACCAGGGCCAGTGCACCACTACTCTCCCCCAGATTCCCCCCCCAACCCCCACCCCCACCCCCCTACACACAGCCTCAAAAACTTTGGTTTCCCTCTTACCATCATGGGCACCCAGTGGAAGGCAGGATACGCCATCACCTGCCTCAGAGATTTATAACATCAGACCAATGGGTTCTTCAGATTGTCTGAGGGAACTACTTCCTCCCCTTCATGACTACCTCCAAGAATGCTGCCCACTTGCGACAGGCTGATGGAGGACCAGGACAGAAAGTGATGGCTTTCTTGGCCAAGTGAGCCAGAGAGAGGGTGCCGATGCCAGAAGTAGTTCATGGTTACTATTCCCCCTACTTTCTGGTGCCAAAAAAGGGTTCTTATTCTAGACCTGCTCCCTCTTAGTTTCTTCCTCAAGAAGGAGAAGTTCAAAATGCTCACGCTCAATCAGGTCCTGTCTGCCCTGAACCCAGAAGACTGGATGGTAGCTGTCCACTTGAAGGACGCATACCTCCACACTCCCTTTTTGCCTTCCCACAGGCATTACCCGTGGTTCGGCCACAAACACTTTAAGTTTGCTGTGCTCCATTTAGGCCTTACCAATGCCCCTCGGGTGTTCACCACGGTGATGATGGTGGTTACAGCTCATCTGCGGAGATCAGGGGTGCCAGTCTTGCGCTGTCTTGATGACAGGGTGTTGAAGGCAGGCTTGCCTCAGGCCATCGTCACCTACCTCCAGACTGCGGCGGACCTCCTGCAATCTGAGGTTTGCTATTAATGTGCTGAAGTCACACCGGACTCACTCTCGGATGCTCCCTTTCATTGGAGCCGTTCCGGACATGGTGCCATTTCGGGCCAATCCTTCTGAGCTGTGAGCCCAGGACATTCAGGCTATGATACCGATGTCTCAGCCTCTATTCTAGATTTTGGTGAGACTGACTCAGAGGCTGCTGGTCCTCATGGCCTCGCGCATCCTGCTTGTGACATGCCCACTGGCATACGCAGATTCTGAAGTGGGACCTGAAGTTCCAGTGGGTACAGCATCAGGGTAGTCTCTCTGACACAGAGCAGATCTCGGAGGGATCTGCAAATGACCAGCAGTGGCAGTTAACCGCAATTTGGTCAGCAGCCATTTCCCCAATCAGATCTGAGAGGTGGAGATTAAAGGGCTCCGCTCTCCAGCGGAATCCGGCCTCCACATCAGCCTACTGGAGCTCTGAGTCTTCCAGCTGGCATTGAAAGCCTTTCTACCCTCCATCAAGTTAAGGCTGGTGCTAGTGTTTACGGACAATACCACTGCCATATGGTATTGTAACACAGGGCGGGGTGGGGTAATGGACCCTTTTTCACGAGGCCCTGTATCTCTGGACATGGCTGGAACATCGGGGCATATCCATAGTGGTTCATTCAACACCTGGTGGGCTGTCTGAATGCCAGGGCAGACGAACTCAGCCGAAGATGCCTAGTGGATTACAAATTATGTCTCCGTCCAGACCTTGTGCAAGGTCTCTTTCACCAGTGGGGAGAACCTTGGTTGCCGCTGCCGAGAACACACAATGCTAATAGTTCTGTGCACTGTGGCTTCCAAGGCATCTCTCTCTTGGAGGCACTTTTCACCTCAAGTCAAGCTCAGGCCTCTTGTATGCATTTCCGCCCACACCACACCTGCCAAGAGTACTCAAGAAGATCGTGAACCACTGTGCTCATGTCATCCTTTAGCTCTGGACTGGTCTCAAAGTTTGGTATCCCAAGATTTAGTGCATAACCATTGGTCCTTCGATCAGGCTGCCCTTTTAGGAGGATCTTCTGTCACAGAGGAAGGAGAGAGTTCTTTACCCGAACCTCTCGAATCTCTGCCTTCGTGCATGGATATTGAGCAGCAGCAGGTGACAGCTTTCAACGTTCTGCCAGAAGTCTGCAATGTGATCTTGGCTGCTAGGTGTCCCTCCACCAAAACTGTATACTCCTGCCCTTAAAGCAAGTTTGTGGCATGGTGTGCAGAGAGCAGGTTGACCTTCTTTCTGGTCACCTCTCTCAGGTTTTTCTCTTTATCTTTTCTCTTGCCCTGCAGGGCTCTGCTCTGGGAACCCAAAAGGGCTATCTTCCTGCGATATCCGCATTTCTGCGGTTGCCAGATCCACCATCCTTCTTCAAATCCCTCGTTGTGAGTAGTTTTTTGAAAGATTTGCTACGTGTGTCCACCTTCACCATTTATCATGCCTCAGTGGTACCTCAATCTTGCATTTACATTTCTGATTGCCCTCCCATTGAGCAACTGCACAATTGTCCTTCAAGCTCCTTAGCTTCCTGGTGGTCTTACCATCTGCCTGGAGGATCAGTGGGCTTCAGGCTTTGTCGTCCAAGCCTCCGTAATGAACATCTACCCAGACAAGCTGGTTCTTTGCACTAGAACTTCCTTTCGGCCACCCATTCTTGTAGGCTAGTTAATCACCCTTCCTACTTTTTATGCTCTGCCACATCCCTCCAAGGAAGAGGAGCGACCTTACCGTCGGGACCCCAAAATAACACTGTTGTTCTGCTCAAGAGTTCTGGGTGAACGCCCAAGTCTTCATGGGGATATTCTAGGAGGGAAAAAGGGAAAGGCCTGCAGAAGCAGACCATCTCCCACTGGATCATGCACTCCAATAACATCTGCTACGCACTGACCTAGAGCAACCTGAGGGTTCTTACATACTCATTCCACCAGAGCCAAGGTTGCAACTACTGCATTAGCACGTGGAGTTCAGGTCCTGTACCTCTGCCAGGCATCAGCCTGGGAGTCTCTGCACACAGTTACCAAACACTACTGCCTGAACATTCAGGTCCATAGGGATGGGCATTTTGCCATGCATTGCAGGACTTTTTAGTGTGAAGTTGTTTTGCAGACCCACCTCTGGGGAGGTATTGCTTTAAGTCTATTTTAAGGTAAGGAATCTGTGGCTGGAAATTAACAAGCTCCTTACCTTTGGTAATGCCTTCTCTGGTAGAGATAATATCTAGCTGCATATTCCTTACCGACCACCCATCTACTCCCTCTGTAAACAGACTACTTGGGACAACAAGGTTTTCAACCCTTTCTGGACCCTAGTTTTCCAGACCAGTGGTCAGTGTTCCATGTGGCTCTGCGCTCTTGGTGTGAAAAGTCATGAAAGGAAACATCAGCTCACTGGGGTGGAGCCTACATAGGCACTGCGCATGTCGCTGACTATGCCACGTGGAGCCGAACAAACGCCACTTACCAGTGCACAGGGATGGTCCTCATAAATACTTCTGGATCCAGTCTGACTCTTGGGGATAATTCTAAGGAAAGGAATCTGGGGTAGATAGTCCGGACCAGAAAAGGCATTAACAAATGTAAGTAACTTCTGTAGTACTATTCTTCTAGATCAAATGTGCCCTCTAAGGCTACATTGTCTTTTCCGCTTGGATATTTATCAAAGCTTACTACTAGCCAGAAATAATGATGGGTGGGATTGGGATGATTCACCCACCTAGCCCCCCCACCCCTCATTACTCCTGTTTTCTTTAAGAGCACGAAAAAAGATGAGGTGAAACTGACGTCAGTACGCCGACGAGGACCTCTTATTGGCACGTTGACGTCAGACGGAGTCACGTGGAGCTGTGCCATTAAGACGTCCTCGTCGACGTAGACAGCTAGGAAGAAGACTTTTCGTCGGATGCTGGCGCAAGGATCGAATTCATAAGGTGAGGAATCCACAGGTAGTTAGTGTATCCACCAGAAAAAGTGTTATCGAAGGTAAGTAACTTGTTCTTCTAATGGATACAACTACCTGTGGATTCCTCACCTTATGAATTCGATCTGCTGGCAGTCCCTCCATACAGTTAGTTTTTTGGGCAGATATAGGCACTCCCTCCGGGGCATTGCCACCGATATGTTGTGTGCGGTTTCTGAAGACTGTAGGATGTCACTGGCTCAAACCATTCAGGATGGTCAAGATTCAGCTAAATATGATTTGTGCATTCTTGATACCACTGATTTTTCTGGGAGGTGTTGGTTGGCACTAGTGTGGTGCTTCTCAGCCATACTTGAATGCTCTTCAGGATTCTCTGGAGACATACAGCCCTCTCTCAATGATAAGCCTATCTGACTTTCTTTTTTAAACTTTACTGGTTTTGAAAAAATAAATAAAGCAGCATTACATCTCTTAATCAGTATTATAGGTATAGCATAGTAGTAGGCTAGTTTACAAATTCCAGTAGCATTATTGTCTTCTGTCAAATATTACAGCTGTCCGTGCCCATAGCATTTTCATACAGTGAGTCCAGTTTAGACATTTAACGTGCATTAACCCTTGGATAATTATTATAGGGATGTCATATCCAATATTTATTATGTCGCATTGTCTTGCTGTTACTAATCAAAACTATGAATAAAAATCTGAACAACAAAAAAACATAGCACCTGAGAAACCTTTCCATGTTAAGGTGTGCAATGGTGTTTCTAGTGAGATGGGTGCCTCCAGTTGGTAGGAACTCTGACTCCAGGCCATGCAGGAGGAAGATCTGACTATTTTTAGGTTGAGGGTAGATCCAGCACCTGCGCTGTTTGTTGACACACTTTGCGGTGATGTACCACCAATCTTTCCCACCCGTCCACCTCTGCTGGTGCTCACGCAGATTGTTTCTGCAGAGTGCTTGATGGTTGTAACCATTTCTCTGTGTCCCCTGCCCTCGGGGGTTAATGTGGGTCTTAATCAAGCGATCTGTGCCCTGTCTCCTGTTTCCCAATCGTCCACGTGCGACTCCCACATCTCCAGCACCTCTGACCACAGGAGGGCGATGAGGTGCCTCCTCCCAGTTCAACGCATTCAACTCAGCCCGTGACCACCTCTTTACGTCTTGCTTCCAGTCGGTCAGGCCTATGGTAGATTTCCAAGCTATAGCTATTCTACGTCTAGCCAGGACCAAGGCTAAATCCAAAAATTTGGTGCCAACTTTCCTAGTGTTGGGTCTAGGGAATAGGACTGACAGGCCTAGAGCGGGGCTCTGCTTCTGGGGCTGGTTCAAGACCTTCCCCATGGTTCTCAAGGCCTGACTTCAGAACAGCTGCACTCAGGGGCATTCCCACATCAAAGCCTGGGTCCTCAGCATTGCATCTGGGGAATCCCCTGTGCTGTCTGCCATAGATTGCCCTAGGTCTGTGTGGGGTTAGATGTGTTCTATGGACATAGTTACACTGTGTGTATTTGAATCCAGAATTCTGGGACACCCTGTGGGGCGTGGGGGGAGGGAGTAGAGCGCTCTCTGCCATTCCGTGTCTGTTATCTCCCTTCCCAGTGTCACCTCCCATATGGTTCTTAACTACTGCAGTGACTTCAAAGTGACTAAGTAAGTACACTCTTCCATTGTCAGTAAGAGCTGGATTAGTTAATGCACGTCCGGTTCTGCGTTCACAATACCCCATAAATCCCCTTAAACCACTTCTCAGCCCTATGTGGGTAAGAAACTGCCCTAGGGTTATTCCGTCTCCGCGGCAAGATCTTCAAATGGAATTAAAACGCCAGTCTGGAAGCAGTGCCCCGGTGTCATCACCTCTGCCTCCGTTGAAGGCCACATTTGTTGTGTCGTGAAGGACTGGGCTGGGGTCCCATGAGGTATGTCCATCAAGGGGAACTCAGGGGCGTATGGTACCTTCATGCCAGTGTGCCTCAGTCTCTGACAGGTCAGGGCTGTTGTTAAGACTGTATTATGGGCCAGAAGGGGAACCCTGGGGGTCTAGCATCTTGGCTAACAGCAGGTCATTGCTGACCCTCCCCTGGGTGGTGTCTAGATCTAGGGAGTTCCCACCTGCAAGCCATTTCGCTATCCACTGTAATTGACTAGCCAGGTAATATAACTCAAGGTCTGGCACCCCGAAGCCACCTCCATCGGGGGGTCGGCGGAGTGTGGAGAGGGCAGTCCGCTGTCTGCCATCGTCCCAGAGGAGTTCCCTAAAGAGGACGTCCATGTTTTTGAACCAGTGGGTTGGCATGTTCAATGGAAGATTAATAAAGAAGTATAATAGGGGGGGTAATATAATCATTTTAGATAAAGACACTCGTTCCATCATGAAAAGTATAAGGGAGCGCCAGAACGTTACACAATAACACAGGGATCTAAGCATTTTAGCTAAGTTTCCATCTCTACGGTCCTGGGGGTCGTGGAATATTTGTATCCCTAAGTATTTGAACGTGCGGGTAGACCAAGAAGTGTCAGGTAGACTGGTGATGGGGCATACTATGTCCATAATCAGCGGAAGCACAAGCTTTTTTTTTGGTTCACTTTAAGGTCTGAAGGGCCCGCAAATTCCTCAAGTATGTTTAAGTCCCAAGGGATCCCGGTTATGCCATCTCCTACATAAACTAAGAGGTTGTCTGCATACAATGAGATAATGTGGTTAATGGTACCCCACAGCACTCCTTCGTTCTATCACTGCATGCAGAATTGAGCTGAAAGGGGTTCGATAGCTGTAGCGAACAGTAGGTGGGAGAGAGGACAACCTTGTCTGGTTCCTCAAAATATTCTGTAGGCTCCTGATACGTTCCTGCCGGTCTTCACTCTTGCCACTGGGAAACTATATAATAGCTCCACCCACGGTACCCATCGTTGACCCAGTCCCATTCTGATCATCGCTGCCTGCAAATAATCCCATCTCAGGGAGTTCCAACGTTGGTGGCATTCCATCTTCGGGCTGCCTATGAAGTGAGTTTGTACCCTCTGGGAAATATGCATCTGTCCCATCCGTCATGCAGAGGCTTGTAGGGGGTGTAAACTCATTCTAAGGGTGCACAAACCAGGCTTGCTTTCTACCGGATTTACCCTCCTACTCCTCATGGACTGAAGCCAGATAACTCTGGTAGCTATGGCAGCGCAGCTTTTCCAATGTCTCGTTACATGCCTCACGTGCTTGGAGTAGTCGCTGCCGTGCCTCCTGGCTTGCGCTTTGGTCATTATCTCTCCTGCGTATCTCTCTCTCTAGTCGGTTTAGGTCTCACTCTAGGGTTCGCCGGATCCCTACTGACTGGCCCATACAATGTCCTTATGTCACTACCTTTACGGTCTCCCATTCTGTACTTCGGGCCATGGTGGATCCCTTATTGGTTTTAATGTGTTTGATTAAGTGTTTCCTGAGGGAGTCTCTATAGGCAGTGTCTTCCTGCGGCTGGAGTCTCCACATAGGGACTGGGGGTTTGTCGCTTGCGCAGCGCCATGTGAGCAATAAGGGGCTGTGGTCAGATAGTTTGCCCTAGATGTTCGGTATGTACGACTTCCGGTCTGAGAGTCTCATTGCATACCACCCGGTCTATTCTGGTATGTAGATGGTTTAGGCCCGAGTAATGTGAGTAGTCCCTATCTTTGGTGGGTGCTGGGTCCGCAAGATATCCTCTACGCCCCAATGGGTTTCTCAGTCATTCAGTCCTTTCGCCATCTTGTGTGCTACAGCCCCGGATAATGTGGGGTGAGAGCAGTAGAGTTCTATATCAAGGGTGCAGTTAGTCTCCTCCCACCATTATTTGTTCCCCCGAGAGCCTAGTTAATCGACCTGATGGGGTGCGTAGAAACTGTTCCTGGTTGGGAGCATAAATGCATCCCAGGGTGACCTCTCCCCTGTGGAATCTGCCCTCCACCAGGACCTAACAGCCATCATGGTCTGTCAGTGGCTGTGACCTTGAAAGGAACTCCGGCCCTCACCCATATCAGTGTGCCCCATGTGAAAGCAGAGTACGTGGTTGCGTATATCTGCTCCCTCCATCTACGTCGCAGCTTATCAACCTCCTGTGCGGTGATGTGTTTCTTGGAGTAATGCTATGTGGACCCCTTTTCTTTTCAGGTATGCCAGGATCTTGTGGCGTCTTGTGATGGTCCCCATAACACATATTTTCCATGTTACTAGCTTGTAATACGCCATGGTAGTAGATTATGTTCAATGTGAAATGTATGTCCCCCATTGTGGACGCACCCTACTGTCCACCCCACCCATCTCCTGCACATATCGGTTCTTGTCAAAACATTGATATTTGATCTTGTTTGCACGCTTTGATAATATAATAATATTACCTGGGGATCTATCATCTAATAATTGCCCATATCGTGTTAACTAAACTTAACAATTCAAACAAGTCCATTAGTAATCTTGCCATCAGCTGGGCGTTGGGCAAGAATCTGGGGGTGTACGTGGCTGCAGCGGCCTGACAAGTTGGGGGGGGGGGGATACCCCATCAGGGGCCGTGTGTGGGGTCTATGATGATGAGGACTGCTTTAACCCAGTTCATCCATTGTATGGGAGGTCACTATATGGGTCTTATTGGTATGATATGATTCTGAATTAGTGGAGGGTGCTCGCTGGTCTGTGTCCGCTTCACTGGAGTCTCCTGCCAGTTTGTGTCTCGGAATGATGCTGCTGTGTACATGCCGCCCTCCTGTCTATTTTCTCTGTGCCGGAAATAGGGCCAGGTCTCCGTTGGGGGTGGTCTTTTGGCCTCTGGAACTTCCTGCGCTTCTGCTGGTTCATCTTTCCAGTGTTAGTGGTGGTGGCAATTCCTGCTTTGTATGTTTCCAGCCAAGTCCACGCTTCTTCTGATGTGTGGTAGAAGTTGGTATCTTTCCATTATTATCCGCAGTCTGGCTGGGAACAAAAGTGAGTACTGGATACCCTCCTCCCAGAGCACTTGTTTCACCTCAGTGTAGGAAGCCCTCCTGGACGGTACCTTAGCTGTGAAGTCTGGGAATAGGGTCACCATGCTGTTCTCCACCTTGAAAGGCCCAGACTCTCTGGCACACTGCAATAGTGCGTCTCTGTTCTTATAGTGTAACAGTTTGGCCACCACCGTGTGGTGGGCGCCCCGGAGCCAGAGGTCTCGATGGCACACTCCAGCGCAAAAAACAGGGAGTTAGTTGCCCCGAGCCAACCTCTGTTTTCATCTATTATACCAGGTCGGACACCATGTCAGGCCCCTTGGTGCCCTCTGAAAGAACGATAATGTGTACATTGTTTCTCCAGCTGTGTCCCTCCACGTCTACCGCTCTATGCTCCAATCTGTGGACCCGTTCGGTCAGTTGTACTAGTTGGGCTTTCAACTCCTGGTGGGATGGCTGTTGGTCCGTGAGCGTGGTCTCAGTGTTCCGTACCCTATCTACTAGCTTCAGATGATCGGCCCTCAGCAGGCACAATTCAATAGTGACCTGGCCTATCTTGTGCTGAAGAGTTGTTTTAGTGTCTTTGATGGCCCCCAGAATCTTACCCAGGGTGGCTTGCAAGGAGGAGGGACAGGGTCAACCTTGTATGGTTGTCATTCTGCTCACTGTTGCTGACCTTGTGGTTTGGTTCTGTGTCTGCCCTTGGTAGTCATCTGCTCTTCAGTCAGGGAGTTTGGGGGGGGGGGGATACAGCAGTCTGTGCCCTGCTGGGCTCATGGGCATCTCTCAGGGCCCTTGGCTGCGGTGGGATCTTGCACGATGTGGAGTATGGTTGCGGGTGAGTCTTCTATGGGTCCAGCAGTACCCCAATCACTATAGTGGGTGGCGGTGTCCACAGGTCGCTTGGCTCTTCTCGTAGCTCATCAGTGGGGTACGTGGCCAGGCCCTGGCCCCAGCCCCAGCCACCAGTGCTCCCTGCGCCCCAGTTAGCTGAAGGGAAGGGAAGGGAGGGGGTCAGGGCGGTCGCCTGCAGCCAACATTAGTCACCTCGCTCATGAACTCCAGGGGGGGGGTGGCAACAGGCAGCACTCGAGTAGCCCTTCACAGCCACTCATCTAGCTCCTACCTCCCTGCAGTGTCTTAAATAGGTGTGTTCAAGGGGGGCCCACACTCACTCGGCCACTCAATCCCTGCAGGCCTGGACGGGAACCTCGTTCACGAGACACAATCCTCTCCCCGTTGCCAGCTCAGCTCTGGGTCATCCTGCTGCTACCTGCCTCTGCTCAGCTCCCAGTCCCCTCCGCTCCGGGGGTCTCTCCTGTTCGCCGGGCTGGGCTCGATCACTCTATGCCCCATGACCACCTGTCTAGCGACTATGGGGGGGGGGTGAGAGGGAGAAGGTCCGCACACCACCCTGTGCCTTCCATCCAGTTTGCTGCTCCTCACTTGCCTATCTCATCGGTGACATATGGAGGGGAGGTAGGCCCAGCTCCTCGCCTCCGGTCAAGCCTAAGCCGCCAGGCAGCGCACCGTCCCTCAGCTCTGGCCGCAGTGTCCGTTCAGGCACGCTGGTTCTCTCCTTCGTCAGCCTCCTGGGTCCCCGCAGCTACTCAGCTGCGCCAGTCTGGTGTGTCAGCCGTCCCACCGGCTTGGGCCTTCCCATCAGCCCTGTCAGCGCTTGGCCAAGCGCAACCGGTGGCCCGCTTCTTTGGTGTCTCGGATTAAATGAGGTTCGTGCATCTCCTCCCTACTGCCCCATGGGCATGTCGGGTCTGATTCCAGGCCCGATGAGGTCAATAATGCAGGATATTTGTCGGACTGGCGCTGCGCTATCAGTTCAAGCGTCATTTTAGCCAGCCTAGCCACCTAGATACTTCTAGCTGCAGATTCCTTACGTTTGAATTCATCCCAGGTGTCAGACTGGATCAGGAAGATTTTCGTGATCAGTACCCCGGCCCGCCGTTAGATGGGGTTAATTGGCTCTGTGCCCATCATTGTCCGGGCCGGATATGATGTTGTAGGGTCCATATAGGCGCCACCCTGGCGTGCTTATGTCAGTTCTTTTTTTTCTTCTTTTTTTCGTGCTAACAAGCGCCGGTCTGAAGGGAGCTATCCCTCAGTCATTTTTTACTGGCTTTTTTTCGACTTTTTGCCAACTCTGGTGGGTCGAAGATGTCTTCCAGAAAAACTGGCTTCAAGCCCTGCATATCTGATTATCGTAACTGAACGGCACCTTGTTTGCGTCATGGTCGCGCTCCAGACACCAAAGACAAGGTTTTGCTCAGAGTGTCAAGCCATGCTTCCAAAGGCTTTGAAGGCGCGGTCCCTGAAGCTTATGGCGGTCTGATGCCTGACTCCCCGCACATCGAGATTACCGTTGTACCACTTCAAGTGCTGAAGGTGATCGGGTAAGTTAAGGCACAAGTCATAACGTTCTTTGACTTCGACACTCCCTCATCTCAAAGGCCAACGGATGAGCAGTTCTAGGCTTTGCTCTGCGGCGCCTGCACCTGGGCCAACTCCGCACCTCCAAGAGTTTCCTGGAGCTGTAGTAATCTCTGCCCAAATCTCTGAGATTTATGAGGCCATGCGCTTCATTTTTGGGCAGCTGGACATCTTTGGAACGCCTTTTGGACCTACGGAGTCAGAAGAGGCCTCTTTTGGTTCTGCGCAGGCAGCTTCGGTGCCCCCAGGGATCCAGTCTTGGATCTCGACCGGCATTGGTCATACCACCCTGACCTTCCCTGATACAAGTCCTGACGCTTCCAGTGCCGTCCGCACCCAAAGGTGGCGCCATCCCCATTATAATTGTCCGACGCCAGCAGGACCGTTGCCTTCTAGATGGGATTTTGAGCCCTTTTACTATGTTTAGGCTTAGGAGATGAGTGGAAGGGGTTGCTGGACCCTTGGGAAACACCAGCCACATGAAGGAATGGACAGGCGTGAAGACTTGGGGGAGGCTAGCGGAGTTGGTACTTCTCCAAATACTGGCATGCTTCCCCTCCCCCCCTTACCTTGGCTACAGAGGCAAGAGCGTCTTTTTCTATGGTGGTAAGAAGGGAGACTGAGGTACTGGAACTTCAGCTCCCTTTGTTGGCCCTCAAGACTAATCTCTTGACAGAGGTGCTGCAACTAGGAGCTTTCACCTCTGAACCCCTGCTCCCATTCAAAGAGGCCCTCACTGACGTCCTACTGGTACCCTGTCCAAACCCAGCACAAGGGCTTCTATGAACAGAACGATTGCCCCCCCGCCATTGCCCCTCACCTGGGGACCCAAGTTTCTTGACGCGACGCAACACCCCACCCTGAGAGCTTGGTGGTCCAAGCCTCTACCTACCCAGAAGGTTCCCTTCCGCTCCCCCAGATAGGAAATCTAAAAGGGTGGGCACTCTTGGGAAGAAGATGTTTTCTTCCACCAGCCTTGCATTGCGGTCCTAAACACCACATGCCTTGTGACCAATTATTACCACACACTGTGGGATACGGTTGCGCAAGTTCTGACACAGGTCCCGGAGGAGGCCCAGGCTGTACTCTCAGGCTGTTGCTGATGGGGCAGACACAGCAAAGCTCACAATCCGTTGCTGACTGAATACGACCAGCTCGCTTGGCAGGGCAGTTTCCTCAACCATGGCCCTGAGGCGCCACGCCTGGCTGAGGACATCGGGCTTTTCAGGGGATGTCCAAGCTTCCTTGATGGATATGCCCTTTGATGGCCCCGTCTCTTCGGAGACAAGGCAGACTTGCTCTGGAGAGCTTCAAGGATTTTCAGGCCAAGTCCTTGGGCCTCGTGGCAGCCTCCCCTCCCAAGTCTGCATATTGTCCCTTTTGTGGCTACGTAAGGGGCCTCCATCTGTAGCCACTCCCAGCCATCCCTGTGCAATGCATGCTGCCCAGCCTCTGTGTGGCTGAGGAGATGGGATACACCGACCTTGTGGATCAGGTGCTCAGCGTCAGCAGTCTTGGCAGTCACCCACTCCCTCAGCACCCACCCCGAGCGCCCACAACCGCAACAGCCTTTGAAACTTACCAGCCTGCCGCTCCCCGGTCAAGGGCCAGTTGGCATGAGGATTCCCCAACACAGGCTCAATTGACAATTTATCACGTCAGGCAGGTGGGTTTTGCAGATAGCCCGAGAGGGCTACTTCATCCCCTTCGAGGATACCCCTCTATCCATGCCACTGTCCTACGATCAGATGACAGAGGATCCTTTGCCTCTTCTCCTTGAGGAAGTTACGACTCTCTTCTGTTCTCATGCCAGAAGTAGGCTGTGGTTGCTATTCCCGCTACTTTCTGGCCCCCAAAAAGGGCAGTGGTCTTTGCCCTGTCCTAAACCTTTGCTCCCTCTGTCTTTTCCTCAGGGAAGGAGAAGTTCAAGATGCGCACACTGGCTCAAGTTCTATCTGCCCTGGACCCAAGAGACTGGTTGGTTGTGTTGGACTTGCAGGACGCTTATTTTTGTATCCCTGATCTGCCTTCCCACAGATGTTACTTGCTGTTCATGGTAGGCCAGAAGCACTTTCAGTTCACTGTGCTCTTAGCCTTACCAGCACTATCGGGTGACCACCAAGATGACGGTAGTGGTTGCAGCTCACCTGCGCAGGTCAGGGATTTCAATGTTTCCCTGTATCGACCACTGGCTGTTGAAGACTGGCTCACCCCAGGCTGTCATCTCCCACCTCTAGACTATGATGGACCTTCTGCATTCGCTAGGGTTTACTATAAACGTGCAGAAGTCAGACCTGACTCCCTTTCAGATGGTCCCTTTTATAGAAGCTGTTCTGGACACAGTGCAGTTTCAGGCTTATCCTCCCAAGTGGCAAATCCAGGATATTCACCCCATGATACTAATGTTTCAACCTTTATCCTGAATTTCAATGAGAATGACACTGACCTATCTGCAGTGGTGGTAAACGAACCGCAGTTGGATCAGAGGCTGATCCCTCTCCCTACCCCAACCAGATCTGCCATTTGTGACAGATGCATCACTCCTGGGATGTGGTGCCCATCTGGAAAAGGTGGAGATCATCGGCATCATCAATCTGTTGGAGCTCCATGCTATCTGGATAAAATGGAAATCTTTTTTTTTTTGCCTTCTATCGAGGGCAAGATGGTGCAGGTGTTCACAGACAACACCACCGCCATGTGGGACTGCAACAAGCAGGATGACTTGGGGACGTCGACCCTTTGTCAAGGCGGCTCTGGTACCTCTGGACGTGGCTGGAACCAAAGGGCCTAACCCTCGTGGTTCAGCATCTGGTGGAATCTCTGAGCACCAGAGCAGACAAACTCAGCTGAAAATGCCTAGCGGATCACAAATGGCATCTTCATCTGGAGGTGGCGCAAGATATCTTTCAGCAGTGGGGAATGGGCTTGGTAAGATCTGTTTTTCCTCTGCAGAGAATGTGCAATGTCAGCAGTTCTGCACGTTGGAGTTTCCAAGGCGGCAATCGCTTGGAGAATCTTTTAGTCTTGAGTGGAACTCCTCCTGTACGCTCTTGAGCACATTCCACTTCTGCCTAGTGTTCTCAAGAAGATCAAGAACGACTGATCCAAGTAATCTTTGTGGCTCTGGACTTGGTGCGGAGAGTATGGTATCACGAGCTGCTGAGCATGTTCATTGATACTCCGATCACACTGCCCCTTCGGGAGGCTCTTCTGTTGCAGCAGCAGGGCAGGGTTCTACACCCCAACCAGTTCACTCTCCTCTTTCCTGTGTGGAGATTGAGCAGCAGCGGTTGGCAGCCTTTGGCTGTCCTCCTGAAGTCTGTATAGTAATCTTGCAGTCAGGTGTCCCTCCACCATAATGGTATACAACTGTTAGCAGATATTTCTGGCATGGTACACAGACAAGCCTGTTGATCCCCTTTCTTCCCCTCCCTCTGATGTTTTGTAGTTCATAATTTCTCTGATCCAGCAGGGCTCTGCTATGAACACTCTCAAGGGTTATTTGTTTGATATTTTTGATTTTCTCTTTTTTAGGGTACCTGATCAACCTTCTTTGTTTACATGTCCTATTGTACACAGGTTCCTTAAAGATCGTATACATCTTTTTCCTCCATCCTCATTCATTATGCTCCAATGGGATCTGAATTTGATTTTGGTCTTTCTGATGTGTGCTCCTTTTGAGCCTCTCCACAATTGTCCTTTCAAGCTTATCACTTTGAAAACAGCCTTGCTTGTGGCCATTACATCTACTTGCAGGGTCAGTGAGCTGCAAGCATTGTTGTCTAAGGCACTGTACCTTTTTGTCTATCCTGACTAAGTGGTGCTTCACACTATGGTCTCTGTTCTGCCAAAAGTGGGTTTGCCCTTTCATGTAGGCCAATCCATCACCTCTATCCACAAAAAGCGAGCTGAAGAGGGAAATACTTCAAGGGCACCCTCCATTCAAATTACTTATTCAACAAAAAACCCTTGATATGACACCCATCAATCTATTTCAGTCTACCTGGGGACCATCTATTTTTATCTAGGGCTGCCTTGGGGAGTGCCTGTTTTAGTGTTCACAGCATGTGTTTTTCTACGAAAGCAGGTCCTATGTCAAAGGGGCACCATCACAAATGTAGAAACAAACAATACAAGTAAGAAAAGTATAGGTATGACAAGTATAGGAAGTGCCTTACGTCAGCAACCACCAAGGACTATTTGTCAGGGTCTCACCAAATTGCTCACTTATTCCATTATTGGCAACATTCCTATACATGTGGAGGAGCCAACACCTGAATAAAATCGAGAGATATATGATACAACTTTATTTTATCAATGCCCACACTCCTGATTAAAAACCATTTATATTTAGACCATTTTAGACAGCAAGGCCAACATGCTTCATTGCCAACTCTTAATTGCTGGCAATTTCATCAGGGCATGAGGACCCTTAAATAGCCACCAGATGAATGCTTATCAGTGGACCATAGGGCCATTCAAAGGAAAACTTCCGATTGTCTGTACTGCTCAGGCCCCACAGGTGTCTCCATTCGCATCCAAAGCGGACACCCAGATGGATCAGTGTCATATCCAGGGTTTTCGGTTGAATAATCAGTCCATCACCTTGCCTACTTTTTATGCACCCCCACATCCTTCTAAGTAGAGACTCCACTGCCTGCACCAAAAGAGAGAGCATTGTCATTCTACTTGATTGTACAAATGAGTTATGGTGGATGACCAACTCTTTGTAGGGTATGTGTTGGGAAGAAGGGTTGGGTAGTCCAAAAGGGGACCATCTCCACATGGGGTGTAATCTGCATTATGATCTGCTACACATTGGACAAAAAGCAACCCCCTGATTGTTTGCATGCTCATTCTACCTGAGCTAAAGGTGTGACCACTGCATTTGCACACAGATTTCCTGTCCTTGATATCTGTCAGATGGCCACCTGGGCATCTCTGCACACGTTTACCCAAACACTACTGCCTGGACGGTCAGGTCCGTACTGAAGGAGCACTTTGCCTGTTTCGTTCTGCAGGACTTTCTAGTATGAACTTGGGTCGCAAACCCACTTCCGAGGTATGGTATTGCTTGAGTATCTATTCAAAGGTAAAGATTCTGGAGCTAGAAGTCAGATGAAAAAGTTACTTAATTTTGGTAATGCCTTATCAGGGATCACTTCTGCTTGTTGCATAAGTGAACTCCAGGCTCTAATGATACAGCTGCCCTGTACCACTTTTTTGTCTGGACAAACTGATGCTTAGGACTCAGGTGACTCCTTCCAAGTTGGGCAAAAAATAACTCTCCCAGTGTACTTCCCATCTCACCTCTCGATAGAGGAGAGGCTCCATCTGTTGGACCATAAAAGAACTGTAAGCTTATACATCGATAATACTAAAGACCATCAGGTGGTTGGGTTCTCTGTAGGGAAGGTTCTGTAATAGAGGGCTCTGTTGAGTTGGATAGTCCTCAGCATTAAAATCTGCTGGTGGCCAAAAAGCAGCCTTCTGGGAGGGCTACTGTTTCATTCAACCAAGGTTGCTACCACTGTGTTGGCATGTTAAGTGCCTGATCTTGGCCTTTGCAAGGCTTTGACATGTGTCTCAGTGCACATGTTTGCAAAGAACTAGTGCCTTGGCAGCCAGGTCCAACACGAAGGACATTTTGCCCTTTCTGTGCTGCAGGACATTTCTGTTGGAGTCTACTTCAGTGACTCTTCACATTGGGGAGGTACAGTTTTGGTATCTATCCTAAAGGTCAATAATCTGCTATTAGAATTATCCATCAGTAGAACAAGTTACTTGTCTTGGGTAATGCTTTTTCTAGTGGATGATCTGTCTACCCACAGATTTCTCACTTACCTCTGACATTCTCATTCTGTTGAATGGCCTCTTTTTTAAAACATCTATACGCATCCCAAATTAGGAATCGGTACACAGGTTCTGAGGATTGTCACTCTTCTCCATCTCAAGACATGTAAAAAGTTGAGCAAAAAGAGTGATATCAGTGCACAGAGGTGGAGCTTAAATCTGGCTGCACTCCATAATTTCTGGGATAGCACAGAGCAGGCGCAGAACCACACAGCTCCACCAAGCGACATGCAGGAACATTGATATAAATTTTTCTTATCCAGTCTACCACCTATGGAATTCCTAAATATGAGGAATCTGTGGTTAGATAGACAGAGTTACAGAAGAAAAGTAGCTTGTTGATTAGACCCACAAAATGGGTAAATCAAACAGTTCTTCACAGTCTGCCACCATCAAGTAAGAATGATCATAAACATAAAATTAGTTTGAGCCGGGACATTCACCACATTTACAAAACTACAACATTCCTATGCATTCTAAACTCAGTGAACCTTTTATAAAATCTTTAGTTCTGTATGCTATCACATCAAAGAAACGAAAGCTGTTTTGGAGGGTGGGGAAACTCTTAAACAGTGTAATCCAGTGATGGTCACTCTGGATAGCATAGTTTTTGCCCACTGTGCCTCTCTAGGTAGAGGCCCACCTTAAGATAATAAATAAATGACAGTGCTCTTCCTGGGAACAGTTCAGTGCTCATTGTCTCACTGATCTTTCTCACATTTTGATGCAAACTTGCTCAAATGTCTCTGCAAAAGGCTCTGCTTTTAAGCTGTGCAGACAGAGCCACAGGAAGGTGTCCTGTTTGGACCCCCACAATGACTGTATGCGTTGTCAGGGTTTGGGACATGGTGTTGCAACTGCCATCTCGTATACTGTCATGCACCCAGAGCACATTTGAGAGCAGGGGGCCAAATTTCTTTTGGGTAAGGCCTCCCTGGAGGCTGTCTCCAAAGGGAAGTCACCATCTCACACAAATTACCAAAAAAGCACCATAGAAACAATTAATCTTCTTCTAAATGGTCCCATGCCAGAGACAATTCTGAGTCTGGCTTTCCCCATTCAACCTCTTCCTAAATGCAAATTCTGCCTCATCATGTGGATGTTGATTTAGAAATGCAAGTTTACCTTCGCTGGTGTCAGATCACCTCGTACAGAATGGCACTTTATTGCACCATCTAATATTTTCATCAGTGTGTTGGAGTGGTATCTGTAGGCTGTGAAGCGCATGCTCTTTAATGGCATACATTTAGCTTGCAAAGGGTATTTCCATTGGGCCAGAGGATCTAAGACATTTCTGCTTGGATCCTGATATTTCATCCAATGTTAGTCCTATAATTCTGATGGTTTTCAGTCTCCTGGGCCTGATTACTTCATGTAATCCCTTGGTGACCCAGACGTGGGTGTGGATGAAGGCCATTTAGTGGTATCTTCATCACCAGCAGTGGCAACATTTAGTGATCCAAATTTCTGCTGGACTGATGACACTGTATCCCAAACCGTCCGAAGATCTTCAGTGGTGATATGGACAGCGAACCCAACCTGTGGCTAGTGGCCTGTTGTTTTATGGTCCAGCTTCCAGTTAATACGTATGCCTTTGAGGTGAGTTCATTAGGAGGGTGATTTAAGTGTGCCGGTCCATCTGGTATTTGGTTGAGAAAATGTAACCTGGTCTCTTAAAATAGTAGAAATTCATTGCCTATCTGTTTATCATAGATTACCCTTTACATTACTGCATATGCTTTTTAAGTAAAGCTTAATGCATCTTGAGCAATTAATCTAACTCCCCTTTTCAGGGAGATCTGCAAGCCATATGTTTTTTTTGTCTGTGCTACTGCCAAATTTATGTATGAAGCTGACTGCGCTTTCTGTATATTGGCCACTGATGACTGGAATTCTTGTGTTGCTCAATTCTGATCCCATTGGAAAAAGTTAACAATGGCTGATTAGAATGTCTAATATATCTGAGGTTAATCAAAACAATCAAGCAAATAATCTCCAAAATCATAACACTGATTAGCAACACCAGAATCGGTAATAATGGCAACGTATGCATTAGTACAAGCAAACAAAGAGTGTCAATATAAATCTTGAGCATTCAAAGTTAATACCCTCACTAACCTCAAATTAGCATCAACATGTTGGGCTTCATGTAAAAAGAATTTAGTATCACACAATTCTAACAGTAAATCACTTTAACTCGGGTTATTACAAAAAAAACATTATTAGTATGCAGCAGTCAAGTCATAAGTTGCAGCTGGTAGCTGCAAGGCAAAAGAGACACATACAACAAATCAATTAATACATTCCCCCAGCAGCAACAACATACAGTCTACTTCAGCAAGGGGACACCATCAGGTAAGTTTTAGAAAATCAGGCCTATTGACAGCTAAACCCATACTGATAATGACTCAAACCATCAACGGGAACTCTAAGTCTGCAGTCTCAAAATCTAAAGTCTCAAAATCTCAAATCAAATCTGACTAAAGAAAATCCTACTCGGGTTGTTATACTAATCTTCAAAAAGCTTATGAATGGTCAGTACATGGGGCCAATAATAGTTCTAATTGATAACCTAAAATGGGGTGATGTCACATTAACCAGGACATATTTTCAACAGTAACATTTCCTCTTGTGTCTGGTCTGTAGCTTCATTGTTCCATCCCGTCTAAACTTCACTTCTCAGGAAGAAACTTTCTCTCTTGCAACATTTACATCCATCCTCGAGGATGAAACCACGTATTAGTAACATTTTCAGACAATAGAACACTCAACGTATGTAAGAACTTGGTTAAACATGGCCTTGCAAGACATAACACAGCAGCCCAATAGGGGTAGCTGTGTACACATCTATTAAACCATCTAATATCAACAGAACATGGAGAAAGCCTGAATCTGAGTCGGATTTTATAGAAGCTACGCCCATAGGATATACATACTTCAGGGTAGACAGAACATCCAAAAGAGGAGGCGGATTGGCGATTATCTGCAGTTGCACATGCATATGTATGTGGATGAATATGTTATCCGCATCATGTGAAGTTATGAATTTTAGAATCTCTTTTAACAAAGTAACACTCCTGGAAGGCCTTTTAATTTATCGCCCCCCTGGTTCCTGCTCAGGCTTTGTTCAAACCTGGCGGAACTGATTGAGCCCCTAGTGATGTCCCCCAAGGCGATTATCTTGGGGGACTTTAACATTCATTTAGATGAAATTGACAATCCCGTGGTCAGGGAATTTCTGGATCTCATGTCGACTTTCGACTGGACCCTTAAGGTTACCACAGCCACTCATATAGCTGGTCATTTATTGGATGGGGTTTTTGCCCGCATGTAAGCTCAATTGGAGGTTATCAATACCCCGCAGAGCTGGACTGACCATAATTTACTTATTTTCCTGGTCATTGGGGACCTCCTTTCTCAAGCTCCTGGACCTACCAGCAAAACTGTTAGATTGTGGAAACATGTTAAGCTGACGGAATTGGCTCCCATTCTGGAAGCAGAATGGAATAGGGCCAATGAGAGGTCTTTGCCTTTACTAGAGAGTTTCAATTTAGGAATTGCAATTGCAGTGAAGCAACTTGCTCCTACTAAGTGTCTGAGGAACCGTAAAACCAATAAACCGAGCCAACCTTGGTTTACAAAGGAGCTCAAGCTCCTCCAGAGAAGATACCTTCAAAAGGAGCAGCAATGGAAGATTAATTCTTCCCTTGTGGGAAAAGATAAAGTGAAGATAGCACTCAAATCATATAAAATTGCATGCTTTAAAGCTAAATCTAGTTTCTATGCTATGAAAATCAAAGAAGCTGCCAATTCGCCCTGAGAGCTCTTCAAAGTTGTTAAGCCTCTGTCCTCCTCTCCCACTTCATCTGAATTGGTAAATTCTCAAGATTTCTGTAATAAAGTCGCCACATTTTTCCACAACAGAATTTTAAATATTCACTCCAATTTTATTCCTTCTGGAGGAATGAAGCATCACTCTGTTTTGACTGAGGGAGATCAGTCCATTAAGCCTGATTTAGAATCTAACACTAGCAACTTGATTCTGTCTCACTTTTCACTTCTCTCAAAAGATGATATTCAAAAGCTAATTATGGAGACTAAGTCAGGCTCTCCTTTAGATCTGTGCCCCCCAGCCATCTTTCATTTAGCCCCTGAAATTTTTTCTCAGGCAATAGCTCCTATTCTACAGGAGGTCCTATCATCTGGAAAGTATCCTGCCACCTGGAAGGAGACAACAGTGATTCCTTTGAAAAAGAAGGCAAATGGCAACCACCTAGATCTGAGCAACTTACGCCCTATCGCCCTTCTCCCCTTTTTGGCTAAAGTCTGCGAAAAGCATATAAATAAGGAACTTGTGGCTTTTCTAACGACAAAGGGTGTACTAGACCCTTCACAACATGGCTTTAGAAAATCCCACAGCACGGAGTCTGCCCTTATTACATCCTTGGATTCTATACAGAGGATGGTGGATGGTGGGAAAGGGGCTATTCTGATTTTGCTGGATCTATCAGCAGCCTTTGACACCATCTCACCCCAAATTTTATTAACTCGATTATTCCTGGCAGGCATTAGAGATCAAGCATTAACACTACTGGAGTAATTCCTGACGGACAGATGGACTTCAGTCAGTTGCGGGGATTTTAGATCAGCGGCTTATCTTCTACCGTGTGGGGTCCCCCAGGGCTCTTCTTTAAGTCCTACCTTGTTTAATGTTTATATGTCACCTTTGGCCACTCTAATACGGTCGTTTGGATTTTTGCCAACGTCCTATGCTGATGACACCCAGCTTATTATACCTGTGGACAAGAACTGGGAGGAGGCGGCTGATTGCAGCCATAGTTGCATGTTAGCCATTAATAATTGGATGGGCAACAATTGGCTGAAACTGAATGGGGCAAAAAACGAAATTATATGTTTCGGATCCGGGATAGAGCGATGGAATTCCCGCTGGTGGCCTGCTGGGTGTGGATCTCTTCCTGTTACCACTACCTCCAGCAGAAATGTAGGGATCATCTTTGATGACCATCTATCCTTCAAAGCCCAAGTCACTCAGGCTGTTTCGACCTGTCTATGGATATTGAAAATGTTAAGGAAAGTTTTCCCCTACTTACAACAGGAGTGGAAAGTTACTGTTACATTAGCTCTGGTTACGTCTAGGCTCGATTACTGTAATGCCCTCCTATCTAATCTGGACACTGTTTCTATGAAAAAACTCCAACTTATCCAGAATATGGCGGCAAAATGTATTCTAAATCTCCCACGCTCTGCCTCAGCTACAGGCGGTCTCAAACTGTTGCACTGGCTCCCAGTTGTCCACGAGTGACCTTTAAAATCTTGTGCTTGACCCACACAGCAGTGTATGGTATTGGCCCTCGTTATTTGGTCAGTCACCTCTGTTGGTATAGGCCCAGGTGAAATCTAAGGTCCCGTGAAGCCTTTAGGATTCAGGCTCCATGAACTCAGAAAGTCAGATGGGGAGATAAAGCCTTCACTGTGGCCGCTGCTAGACATTGGAATGCTCTTCCAATCCATATTAGGAAGGAATCTAACTACTTGAACTTCCGAAAACTTATCAAAACTTTTCTCTTTCAGCGCTAGTTGATGTCTCATCTATCTGGCCTTCTATTTTTTCTTTACCTCCTGCATCGCGCCTTTCGTTTCTTTTTTCTCACCTGTTGTCTGTCTAGCGCTTCGATGTTCCTTTGAGCCGGAATGTGCTCCTAAAATCCTACCTACATACACTTTTATATAAGCATTGAACTATGGAAAATAACTGCAATGTTTAGTTAGAATTTTGCTCAGTTAGGAGCAGAAATGATCTGTGGCGACCATTTTCACAAGTCACCCGCTTTTGCATGTTAATTAGCTATACGAGTAATATTCCAAAATCATTAATTTACCATGTTAGAAAATTCACACTTACAATCCCTCCTCTGATGACTATTTTTGTCATCACATCAACCCATAATACATTTATTTATTATCATCAAATATTTCAAAATGAGGTCTCATTTACTTTTGCAGTATTTCTTTATCCTTCTATTTTCCCCATAAAATGTTGTCATTTGTATATTAAATCTTCTTCGATTCTTTCCAGCTTTCTCCTTTTCAAACATTTTATCATTTTATATGTTCCCCAGATCCCAATTAAATAAAATACAATTATTGACACCAATTTTGCTATTGTCAAGATAGTACCTCTTCCCGCATTACTAAACCATTTCCCACAGCTGCAATTCCCATGCCAGCTTTTTCCCAAAATGTAATTTCCGTTAGTTCTTTTAAATCTTCTCTGTTAATTGTTACATTTTAATCAATTCTCTAACTTTTCCTGAATTATCAGGAATGTATGCACAGTAATAATTCAAACCAAGTAATTTACAAACTCCGCCCTCCTTTGCTAAAAGAATATCTAACGCAAGGCAGTTCTGAAGTGCCATAGCTCTTGGAGCAACCAGCTCAGTATCTAGAAGAATGATAGCTCCAGAATAACTTGTCAACATGTTATCCACTATTATAAGCAACTTTTCGATTTTGATAGAATTCAAAACTAATCTCACTGAAGGTATTATTGCCCCAAATTTTCTCCCACAATGCTAGAAATTGATTCTCTCTTGTGTCTCGTTTGAAATTTCATCGTCTCAGGTATTTTACTCAAGTCTTCCAGCTGTTAGATTTTCGGAACAACTTCCCAAACAACATGTTCCATACCATCCTCTAGGAAGACGGTAATATGCATTTCTTCCACAAATATAGTAAATACCAGGCACTGGTGGATCCTGTCCATTCATCATGAAACCCCAATTACTCCTAAACATAAAAACTTTTCTACACTCACTCGTTCCCACAAACACACTATAATTCTTACTCCAAGGCAAACACACACACACATATATATATATATATATATATATATATATATATATATATATATATATATATATATATATATATATATATATATGTGTGTGTGTGTGTATACATACATACATACAAAGTCTTCCCACGTGCTCAGCATCCAATGTTAGTTTTCCTTGTTTAGTAATATCAGTATAAGCATAATCAATTCCAGGTCTTCTACTAATTATCCCCTTATCTATATTTGCCTTGATTTCTCTCCTTCTGTCTTCTGTGTTATCTAAATATTTCTTCTCTACAGGTGTTAATAAACATGTTGGATTGTTTTGGTGGGCGAATGCAGTAGGCTTCAGGAAATCTCTCATAATAACTATGTTATTATCTTTGGCTATTCTATTCAAATAACCTATAACAGGTACAAATGAAAATACCATGTCATAATTTGAATAGAAATATTTAATATATTCTTGGTTATAGAAGCGCGTTAGTAGAAGACTGCAACTTATATCATAAATTACAGGCAAACTGTGGTAATCCACTGAAGTTGGAATCTGTGTGCATACATAACAATCTTTCGCATCCATCACTTCAACATATACATGCAATAAGCGATAGAAAGCATTAGAGGAAAGCTCTTTCTCTTCATGCAAGTATTTAACATCTATTCTAAACTTATCTTTAGTTTGTGATGTACCAGTTGTATCCAAAGAATTATCAGTCTTTGCAGTATGGTTGGCTCCATTCGTCTCCTAAAGAGTCACCCCTACAAACAACAACAAACACATTAACACACTCGCTACCGCCAATCCAATACCTAAAATTTTACAACTAATTCTACTGTTCTGGTTATGAACATTTCTCATGGTCTCCATAGTCTTAAAAAAAAATAACTTTAAGAATTAAGTAAACAATCAAAAATCCCTCCTAATTCCCCCCCCCCCCCTCCCCCCCAAAAATGAATTCGCTCAGGACAGTCTTTCTTACTCAATTTTCGGTACAGGAGCTTGTCAAGTTCTGTTATTCATTTGTCAATTCCAGTCATTTATGTCTCTCTTAAGCACGACTCGGATAATTTTCAACTTCTTTTCCTGAATTCTTTTCTCATAATCTTCATGTGCCAGAACACAATTTTTCAGTATCTCTATCAAAACAATAGCTCAAAAATTCTTCTTGTAAATCATTTGTAGTTATATACGCCCATACTGGTCCATCATATCGCTTGCTTCAACTCTTTCTTTTCGGTCTTTTGATGCTTTCACCTTCTTCTCCACTAGTATTTCTCCTTCATTCAACTCTTTTTCCTCCTGAATTGGTGGTACTACATTAACTCTTCCACACTTTGAACCTGTCTCTGGCCAGTTGTCTCCTTTTGATGTCTTTTTCGTCAGCAACTTTCTGAGGATGGAGTCTTCAGTTGACTTTCAACCTTTTTCTTCTGACATTCCAGCAACGGGTTCAGGAAGAGTATAATCCACTTGGGCAGGTCTATCCTCAATTCCTTTCCCAACGAGGTCAGTCCTTTGTTCAATTTGGTATGTCAAACCACCTGCTACTGAGGACGCCCTCCTCTGAGCAGACCTTCTCTCAGCCAACTCTTTCTGATCACTCTCATTCGAGGACACCCTCCTCTGATCAGAATCAGGCAGAATGTATTTTTCTTCTTGAACTGACTCTTCTTCTTCTCCTTCTGCTGATCGTTCAACTCCTTTTGCATTTTGTTACTTTTTATCTGTTATAGGAGTAGGCACATCTCTCTCATTCTCAATGTTCGGCTCTTCACTTTCCTGCTCTTTGCGCCCAATGTTGCCAACTGTCAGTAATCTTAATGGTTCTTCTTCTCATTCTGTTGGGTCATTCTCCTTTCTCATGTGGCTGGCGTTCACCCAGTTCCGCAAACCTGCACACTTCACAGCTGTTGTTGTAAGTATGATCTGGTGAGGACCTTTCAACCGTGGTTCTAGGCAAGACTTCCTCACATGCTTCTGTATGATTACCCAATCACCAGCTCTCACGTTGAGGCCTTGACCTTGCGTTTGTTGTACTGTTTTTGCTTCCACCTGATGACAAAAAGACCGAATCACGTCAGCTAGGCTTTTGCAATAATCTAGCATCATGTTGTAAGGAAATGCTTTCTTGGCATGGTTACCCCCTGACTTTTTGCCTTTGCTGATGCTAAGTTATGATTTGAAAGTGTGCTGGGACCCTGCTAACCAGGCCCCAGCGCCAGTGTTCTTTCCCTAAACTGTACCTTTGTCTCCACAATTGGTACAACCCTGGCACTCAGGTCAGTCCCTTGTAACTGGTACTCCTGGTACCAAGGGCCCTGATGCCAGGGAAGGTCTCTAAGGGCTGCAGCATGTCTTATGCCACCCTAGGGACCCCTCACTCAGCACATACACACTGCTTCAGAGCTTGTGTGTGCTGGTGGGGAGAAAAAGACCAAGTCGACATGGCACTCCCCTCAGAGTGCCATGCCAACCTCACACTGCCTGTGGCATAGGTAAGTCACCTCTCTAGCAGGCCTTACAGCCCTAAGGCAGGGTGCACTATACAACAGGTGAAGGCATATGTGCATGAACACTATGTTCCTACAGTGTCTAAGCAAAACCTTAGCCATTGTAACCATAAGAGTATATGGTCTGGTGGTCTGTCAAACACGAACTCCACAGCACCATAATGGCTACACTGAAAACTGTGAAGTTTGGTATCAAACTTCTCAGCATAATAAATGCACACGGATGCCAGTGTGCACTTTATTGTAAAATACACCCAGAGGGCATCTTAGAGATGCCCCCTGAAAACATACCCGACTTCCAGTGTGGGCTGACTAGTTTTTGCCAGCCTGCCACACCCCAGACATGTTGCTGGCCACATGGGGAGAGTGCCTTTGTCACTCTGTGGCCAGAAACCAAGCCTGTACTGGGTGGAGGTGCTTCTCACCTCCCCCTACATGAAATGTAACACCTGTCGGTGAGCCTCAAAGGCTCACCCCCTTTGTTACAGCGCCACAGGGCATCCCAGCTAGTGGAGATGCCCGCCCCTCCGGCCACTGCCCCCACTTTTCACGGCAAGGCTGGAGGAGTTAATGAAAAAAACTAGGAGTCACCCCCCAGTCAGGACAGCCCCTAAGGTGTGCTGAGCTGAGGTGACTCTTACTTTTAGAAATCCTCCATCTTGTAGAAGGAGGATTCCCCCAATAGGATTAGGGATGTGCCCCCCTCCTCACAGGCAGGTGGCACAAAGAGAGTGTAGCCACCCTCAAGAACAATAGCCATTGGCTTCTGCCCTCCCAGACCTTAGCATACCCCTAAATTCAGTATTTAGGGGCTCCCAGAACCGAGGAAGATAGATTCCTGCAACCTAAAGAAGAAGGACTGCTGACCTGAAGCCCTGCAGTGAATACGGAGATGACAACTGATTTGGCCCCAGCTCCACCGGCCTGTCTCCCTACTTCGACGAAAACTGCAACAGTGACGCACCCAACCGGGACCAGCGACCTCTGAAGCCTCAGAGGAGTGCCCCGCATCTAAAGGACCAAGAAGCTCCTGAGAACAGTGGCCCTGTCCCAGAAACTGCAACTTTCTGCAACAAAGAAGCAACTTTAAAGAACCCACGTTTCCCGCCGGAAGCGTGAAACTTTCCACTCTGCACCCAACGCTCCCGGCTCGACCTGCAGAAAACCGACACTACAGGGAGGACTCCGCAGTGACTGCGAGGCCGTGAGTAGCCAGAGTTAAGCCCCCTGAGCCCCCACAGCGACGCCAGCAAAGGAAATCCAGAGGCTCCCCCTGACCGCGACTGCCTGTAACAAGGGACCGATGACTGGAACCAACACTGCACCCGCAGCCCCCAGGACCTGAAGGAACTGAACTCCAGTGCAGGGGCGACCCCCAAGCGAGACTCTACCTAGCCAGGTGGTGGCTACCCCGAGGAGCCCCCGTGCCTGCCTGCATCGTTAAAGAGACCCCCGGGTCTCCCCATTGCTTGCTACACAAAACCCGACGCCTGTTTGCACTCTGCACCCGGTCGCCCCTGTGCCGCTGAGGGTGTACTTTCTTCTGTACCTGCTTGTGTCACCCCCCCCCCCTGGTACCCTACAAAACCCCCCTGGTCTGCCCTCCGAGGACGCAGGTACTTATCTGCTGGCAGACTGGAACCGGGGCATCCCTGTTTCCTTTGAAGCCTATGTGTTTTGGGCACCTCTTTGACCTCTGCACCTGACCGGCGCTGGGCTGCTGGTGTGGTAACTTTGGGGTTGCCTTGAACCCCCAACGGTGGGCTACCTTGGACCCAACTTTGAACCCTGTAAGTGTCTTACTTACCTGTGAACTTAACAATTACTTACCTCCCCCAGGAACTGTTGATTTTTGCACTTTGTCCACTTTTAAAATAGATTATTGCCATATTTGTCAAAACCGTACATACTATTGTGATTATTCAAAGTTCCTAGAATACCTGAGTGAAATACCTTTAATTTGAAGTATTACTTGTAAATCTTGAACCTGTGGTTCTTGAAATAAACTAAGAAAATATATTTTTCTACATAAAAACCTATTGGGCTGGAGTAAGTCTTTGAGTGTGTGTTCGTCATTTATTTCCTGTGTGTGCACAACAAATGCTTAACACTACCCTTTGATAAGCCTACTGATCGATCACACTACCACAAAATAGAGCATTAGAATTATCTCTTATTGCCACTATCATACCTCTAAGGGGAACCCTTGAACTCTGTGCACACTATTTCTTACTTTGAAATAGTATATACAGAGCCAATTTCCTAAACATGCCATCTGTAATATTCACAAGTGCATTTGAGGGTATTGCTGGCAATCTCATTGCTCTCCCCATTAGAATTTCGTGAGGAGCAACCCAGTCTTCCTGTCAGGAGTGCTTCTCTTTGACATAAGCACTAGTGGTAAAGCATCTGGCCATTTTAAATTTGTTGATACACATACTTTTGCCAATCGTGACTTTAAAGTTACATTCATCTGCTCTACAAGTCCTGACGCTTCTGGGCGATAACTACAATGTAGTTTCTGCTGAATGTTTAATGCTGAGAAAAGCAATTTTATCACTTTGTTATTGAAGTGGCTTCCCCTATCTGATTCTGTAGAGACCGGTAAAACAAAACGTGGAATTAGCTCTCTCAGAAGTAACTTGGCTACTGTAAGGCTATCATTTCTTCTTATTGGATATGCCTCAATCCAGTGACTAAAAAAACACACAATCACCAACACATATTTCAAACCAGCATACGCAGGCATCTCAAAAGTCATTTGCATTCTGCTGAATGGACCTCCTGCCATGCCTATATGTCCCATGTTGACAATTGTTCCTTTGCCGACATTCATTTGCTGCCAGACCACACACCTATGGCAAACCAGTTCAGCAACTTGTCTAAGTTTTGGATTATGCCAGACCAAGATAATATCTGGCCATTTGTGTCAACAGACTGTTTGGTAAAACCACTTCCCCTCTATTGTCACCCAAATCTCATCTGCTCTTTGAATGTGATAATGTTTTAGCCAATCCCTACGCTCTTCTTCTGGAACATTATTCTGTACGGCTTTTAACTCTTCTAATGTCTCAATGATTTGCATCGTAAAATTTGTATAGACTTCATCGTTTTTAGACATTAATTCCCAATTTCCTTTGAATGAAATTCCATTTAGAGCACACAGTTTTACAACCTGGTCTGCATAAGCATTTCCCAGAGTTACATAATCTTGTGTGCACTGTATTTAATCATAGCAATTTTCTCAGGTTTCTGTACAGCTTGTAGCAAACCATGTATCCTTTCACCATTTCTCACGGGTGAACCTGATGATGTTAAAAACCCTCCCTGTCACCACATTAGCCCAAAATTACGTACAATACCGAATCCATACTGACTATCAGTGTAGATTGTTACTTTCATCTGTTCTGATAATAGGCATGCTCTAGTAAGAGCCACCAATTCTGCACCTTGAGCAGAAATTACTCCTTTAAACCATGAGGCTTCTAGTATGCCAGTAGCTGTGCACACTGTGTAGCCTGCTTTCAATGCACCTCTGTTATCTCTAAGACAGGAACCCTCAACAAAGACAATTTGATCATTATCTTTCAGACAAGTGTCTTAAATGTCATCTCTTGGTTTTGTGCATAATTATGTCACTTCCAAACATGTTTAATGTAATATAATGTGTTTGGATCATCTCCCTCATTTCGTAACAGTGTTACCGGGTTAAACACTGTGCACCTTTTGATCTTTACATTTGGTGCTCCTAAAATAACTGCCTCATATTGTGTCAACCTTGCATTTGTCAGGTATTGTGTTCTTGAACTGGTCAATAGAATTTCTATTGAATGAGGTACAATCACTGTCAGAGGATAACCCATCACAATATTTTCACTTTGAGTTATACTCTGCTCAACTTCTGTGACTGCTCGTAAGCATCCTGGTAAGGCTGCTGCAACGTTACCCAGATTAGCTGAAAAATATGCTACTAGACGATTGACACCACCATGTGTCTGTGTCAAGAAAGATGAAGAACATCCATCACACTCATGACAAAACCACAAGAATGGTTTTGTCTAATCAGGCATACCTAAAGCTGGAGCTTGACACAAACTTTCTCTCAATTCACTAAATGCTCTCATGCATTCTTCATCCATCATTATGGGATCTGAAACATCCTTATGTATCAGCCTTTGCGGTGGTTTGGAAATTGCTGAAAATTGGAATCCACTGGCGACAATATCCCACCATTCCCAGAAAAATTCTCAACTCCTTCTGTTCTGTTCTGTTAACTGGGTATTTTCATTTTCATTATTGCTGCTACTCTTTCTCTCGAGATTCTCCTCGATCCTTTTTCAATCAAATGACCCAAATATTTCACCTCTTGCTGACAATACTGCAACTTAGTAGGAGATACCTTATGACCATTGTCTTCCAAAAAATTCAACAATGCAATTATATCCTCTCTACAACCTTCTTTTGTCTTTGATGCAATTAACAAATCATCAGTGTATTGCACCAGTGTCAGTTGGTAAGGCATTACTAATGACTCCAGGTTCTTTTTCAAAATTTGATAGAAAATTTATGGCAATTCCGAAAACCCTTGAGGAATTCTACAACAACAATAGAGTCTGGTCAGAAACTTGAAACAAAAGAGATATTGTCTGTCCTCATGTAGAGGCTTGGAAAAGAAAGCTTGACACAAATCAGGAGGAGGTGTTAATCCGTCCCAAAAGTGACGGAAAAGTGACGGATTTACCACCAGCCGTATTACGAGTCCATTATATCCTATGGAACTCGTAATACGGCTGGTGGTATATCCGTCACGTTACCGTCACTTTTGGGACAGATTAACACTCCTCCAAAGTTAGAATAACCCCCTAAGTCTCTTCCCAGTAATGACACAGGACTAGAATCACAAATGACAAAACTGTGAAAATCTCTAAAATTACCAACTTTCTCAAGAACTGGTTCTGTTAGAGTATTAGTCAAATGTTTGTTTGCAACTCCTACTATCTGCACTGTCCTCTCTGAAATGAGTATGTCTGGAACTTCTACAGTTCTCGCTGTCGAACGTGTTGCTCCTGTATCGACCAAGAAGTTAACTTCTTGACCATGTACTTCACCCTTCACATAAGGACCCCTCTGATCCACTTCTAATGATACGTCCATCACATACTCCTCCTCATCTGAACTATCCAACGGCCATTCATCTTTTATTTCATCCTCACTATGTAAAGGAAACTGTTCAGCTATTTTTTCACTTTTTTTCTTTTTCTGATTCATGACCACTTGCGAAAGCATTACCTGTTGTTGATCCATAGGACTATGTATTATTTGACCCTGTCTCGGCATGTGCATTTGCTGTACAGGCACCATCTGCACCTGTGGCTGCATTTGTTGTATTTGTGGCATTTGTACCTGTGGTGGTGCATTCTGTACCTGTTGTATTGGCTGTAAAGGCTCAAAACCTTGCATATTATTCACATTATTCTGGAAATTTAGATTTGGACCCCCATTCTAGGTCCTCTCTTGCTCTGATATGGATTGACACTATTTGTCTGTTGCACAACTCCTCCTTGATTTAACATTGGGCACTGTCTCTTCCAATGTCCAATTACTCCGCAATTATGACAAGGTAACACTTTACATCTTTGCTGCTCATCCTGCATCACCACTGAATTCAAATCCACATTTCTATTGACTACCGGAAGCATCATTCCACCTCGACCTCTGCCTCGACAACAAACCGTTCCCCTGTGGCAGCTGATGAAAATTTCCCTGTAGTCCTGTCTGTGCAGCCTTGATCTGCATCACCATCGCTTTTTCTTTGAACTTATTCTGCTTCAACTTGAATTTACCACTACAGTATTAAGCATACTGCAATACCTCATCAATCGTTTTTGCTTGCCAGCAAATTAAATGATTCTTAATCATCTGACTTATTTCTGGTTTCAACCCTTCAACAAACCTGAACACCAAATGATTCATGCTCTTTCTTAATTGTTTCCACACCACGTAATTGGGTGAACGCTTTCAACAAACTTTCATAATAGGCATGAATCGATTCCTTCCCTTCCTGTGATGTTCTATGTGTTGCCAATCAACCTTTTTGCGGTGAAACTCTTGTTTTCAAAAACTCTATAACCTTTTAGTAAAATGTCATTACTTCAGGCGATGTTGCACCTGCTTTCAGATCTCTTTGCGGTCCCCTCGTTGGCCAATCCACACTCCTTTTGCATTCAATCCAGAAGTCTGCTGGAACAACAGTATCGAAAAGTGTATCCAGGTCTTCCCACAGACACTTCGCAAGTTTCACAAACCTATCTGTCTGCTGGTACCACTCCACTGGTTTCTCTCTCAACCTTGGGTAATCCTGTGTAAAACTTAAAATATCACCCCTATTCCAAAGTACATGTACAAAATTACCTCCCGGTGTTTCCCTCATTGGTAGCATCTTTACCTGATCTCCTGCCTTTGTCACATCATCTTTCTTTGGTCTTTCTCTTTTCTTGACCCGCCTGCCTTCCCATTTGTCTAATGCTCTCCAAACCTGCACTCTCTCAAGTAATTCTCTAAGATATGTTTTCATCCCTGCAGATCTCATGTGTATAAAATCTTCCTCCTCCATGTTTAATCTGTAACTTCTTTTCAGGCTTTTCATTTTTGATAAATCAATATCATATTCATCTGCTATTTCTTGTTGCTGCTGGTGAACTTTCTCTGCTCCTCTGGTAATTATTTTACACAAATATCTCAATTGGGCTTCAGTATAGGGTTCAAGTCTGTTCACACCCATTATCTCTTCCAAAAGTTAATTTCCTTCCATTGCCAGTCTCACTCGGTTTATTGTGTCCTCTTCCCTGTCTTTTCTTTCTGATGTTTTTGAATTACTTAAATCTTCCAACCACTTACTTATTTATTGTGCAGACAAACCTTTCAAAGAAACTCCATTAGATTGTGTACCTAAATCTTGCTCTTGTCCCGGATTTGCACATTGTGGTGGAACCATTAATCTCTGTCCCTGACTATTGTAAAATATAATCCCAGAATTTTCAACAGGAGACAAGTCTATTAAAGAATTAGTCTCATTCAAAACTTGTCCTTGTCTAGGAATTGATTTTTCCATAACCCCATTCTGAACTTGGATCCGAGAATTCACCCCACTATTGTTTATTCGTGCATATAATGGAGTTACCGGACCCACCGTAATAGGTACAGAAATTGCATCCGGATTAGCTAAGGATCCAACCCTCTGTATCTGTCCTGCACCCATGCTCTGCATTTGTGGAATCTGTATTTGAACAGGCTCTATTTAGATCACACCCAATCCTTGCTGACCAGGAGACAATACTAGATTTGTAGTCGTCCTTATAAACTGAGCCTCTGGCTTTATCTCAGGAATGTTTATTCCCAACTGCTGTCTATTGTTCAATGAATCATTGAAACTACTCTGCATCTGAACTCTTTCATTGTTCAAAGGATCTCATGATATCTCTGCTGTGGATTGGGCAGTAGGAATTGTATTACTAATTCCACTCCCATTTGACCCACTATCACTTCTCTGATTGGTATTGGGTGGACGATAAATCTCTAAAATCTCAGAAACAACCTCATCTTCACCCATCTCATCGTCATCATTAAATGTGAATCATTTCAAGTCTTTCAATTTTTGTTCTTTAGTCTCTGCTAAACCCTTTTTCTTTTTCTTTCCATCTTTCATTTCATTCTCATCCTCCTTTGTCCTGGCAGGAAATAATCTAATTCACTGTAGTGTTTCTGCTCTCATCCTTTTCTGTTCTTCATCCCATCTAGCCTTTGCTAGCGTCTTTTGAAATTGTAATGCCTGTTGCTGTCTAGCTGCCAGCTCCCAAAACACTAAGTTTTCCTATTGTGCTGGCATCAGTGGAGGTATTAAACTGTAGATCTTTACCTTCAGATTCTCCAAAATTCTCAAATTGAATGTTCCATTCTCCTGAAAGCCAAAAACCCTTCTTTTCTTGCAATCTTCACCCAATGTTTCAACCAAAGACACGCTCCTGCACCCTTCTCCTCAAATACGATGTATGCCGGAGTATTTTCTGGCAGGCAAATTTCTCCGTCGAGTGCCAGAATATATTCATCCCCCCTCTCAATGCACGTCTTAGTCTTGAAAAACTTCATTTTCAACTGAATCTTATTCAAACCTGATGTCCACAACAAAAGTTATTTACAAACTGAGTTAGACTAAACAAATCAAATAATAAATCAAATATAAAGGAAAACAACCAATCAGGAAAAGTGACTACAATCCCACAATTCTCTTCGACCCTCTCACCTTCCAATCGCGTTACACTGTTGTCGGACTGATTGACGAATCCATGCGTGACCCTTCTCGCTAATCAACCAATCCCAGGTACCACTTACATCACACTAAGATACACACTCCTCCTCAGTACGCTCGCTGAGACGCTGATGAAGCTTATTGTACCGATTTCTCTCACAACCCACACATGACATGAACACAATATAAATTTGTGAGCAAAAATTAAAACCAAAATAAGAAAACAAATTTGCCCATTTTCTACAGGTAGGGTAATACAATCACTTCAGGAACCTCCCAAAATAACCTTCAGCTTTCGCCTACTCCTTTCCACAGTTCCCCTCAATCGCGAATAAAAGTTCGACCTACAAATTTCACTTCTCAACTGATCCTCGGACTGTCGTCCTAGTGCACTTAGTACTCACCAAGTTTCAGTATAGTTTCAATCACACCAATTATTTCACAACCTCGACTTACCAATCACGCCGGATAGGTCTATTAAATGGACAAATTACAACATATACCAAGTGTCTCACTACACTTGTCAATATACTCTGGAGTGCCAGACCTTTCTCCTTAGGTCTGTCTTCAACAACCACTTGGATAATTTTTCCTGCATTAAGGGATACACTCAAATGAAGAACGCCGCTTCCCTGCTCTCATACCTATTGGAGTACGCCCACTACTTCTAAATTCTACTTGAGTGTCTCCACTCCTCTAAACTCATACACACCTCAGTCATCGGCAAATTAGCTCAGGTTGTGCAAATCAGCCCAATCAGTTCAACCAAACACCGCTAGAAACATTCACTTCAAAGTAGAGGGTCTCCAAGAACTGGGGAAAGTCACTTAAGGCAACTAGCAACTCATCTTGTCAAATCTGTTCATTTTAGAAAAAAGAAAACCAACAAATTTTATTTTCAAGAAAGAAAGAAAATCTTACATTAACCTCATTATGACATCATCAAACAATGACGTAACTGTAATCTGCTACCAAAAACTGCTGAAGGGGCCACAGAATCTATTGCTTAAGCTGAATAGTGGATTCTGCGCAAGAGGTCAATGGATCGAAGCAACATAGGGTTTAGGCGATATCATCATTGAGGAATGTAATCATCAACAATAATCAATATAATCAAAGATTGCGAACCCCAAACAATAACCACACCAGTTTATTAGGAAGAATTATACAATTTATTTCCCTAGATTAACAATGCAAATGTCACGAAAACAACTCTCAAACACAAATAAGCATATAGAATTAATAATAAAGGCTTATTAGAACGTCTAATATATCTGAGTTTAATCAAAACAATCAAGCAAATAATCTCCAAAATAATAACACTGATTAGCAACACCAGAATCGGTTATAATGGCAATGTATGCATTAGTACAAGCAAAGAGTGTCAATATAAATCTTGAGCATTCGAAGTCAATACCCTCACTAATCTCAAATTTGCATCAACATGTTGGGCTTCATGTAAAAATAATTTAGTAACACATAACTTTAACAGTAAATCACTCTAACTCTGGTTATTATAAAAAAAAACCATAATTAGTATGCAGTAGTCAAATCATAAGTTGCAGCTGGTACCTGCAAAGCAAAAGTGACACATGCAACAAATCAATTTATACATTACCCCAGCAGCAACAACATATACTCTTCTACAGCAAGGGGACACCTTCAGGTAAGTCTTCAGAAAATCAGGCCTATTGCCAGCTAAACCCACACTGATAATGACTCGAACCATCAACGGGAACTCTGGAAGTCTGCAGTCTCAAAATCCAAGGTCTAAAGTCTCAAAATCTCAAATCAAGTCTGACTAAAGAAAATCCTACTCAGGTTGTTATATTAATCTTCAAAAAGCTTATGAATGGTCAGTTCATGGGGTGGTTACGATTCAGCCAATATTAATTCTAATTGATAACCTAAAACGGGGTGATGTCACATTAACCAGGACATATTTTCAACAGTAACATTTCCTCTTCCACCTGGTCTGTAGCTTCATTGTCCCATCCTGTCTAAACTTCTCTTCTCAGGAAGAAACTTTCTCTCTTGCAACATTTTCTTCCATCCTCGAGGAAGAAACCACGTATTGGTAACATTTTCAGACAATAGAACATTCAACTTATGTAAGAACTTGGTTAAACATGGCCTTGTAAGACATAACGCAGCAACCCACTAGGGGTAGCTGTGTACACATCTATTAAACCATCAAATACACTTTTATATAAGCATTGAACTATGGAAAATGACCACAGCGTTTAGTTAGAATTTTGCTCAGTTAGGAACAGAAATGATCTGTGGTGACCATTTTCACAAGTCACCCGTTTTTGCATGTTAATTCGCTATATGGTTAATATACCAAAATCAGTAATTTAACATGTTAGAAAATTCACACACTCACACCTTCATACCGACACACACAGCGTTTGGCAGCACCAAATATTGATGTTGGTACTCCAGTGCATTGAGGGCCTAGTCCCCTACAAGGGGCCAGCACGGTTTCCAGTCCTCTGTCACCTGAGAACCCTTCCACAACAGTCCCCACTGTCACTCCAAATATCTATGGGCAGACATGCACAAGGTGTGTAATCTCTGCTTATCTGCAGACAACCACAATGTGCCTTCTGCCTGTAGTGCCTCCCCTTTCACTCCAGAAAAGACCTTTTGATACCGGAAGAGAAAGCTGCTTGCCACTCAACAGGATGAGGTAGCCCAAGGCAAAGCTCCACTAGCGCAGGTGCCTGGAGTTACAACAGCGCCAGTTGGGGATACCACCGCCTTCAGGCCCCGGTCAGTACAAACAAAAGGCTTCTGAGACAGCGGAGCCACTAGCTGAGGGCAGCCCTTCCCCCTCAACAACCCTTGGAGCGCTAACACATGAAGAGCTCACTAACAACTCTTTTAGCGCCCATAAACAAAACATTGTTGTCTATGCTGAAGCTTTCCTTGGTTCCAAGTCCTTCCTCGAATTCAATGGCAAGGGAGAAATCCAGACCACTGTCGGCAACCAGTGACAAGGACACAGAGGCCCTGATCTTGGTTAGTCCTCGGAAAGAGTTGAACTCTCAGCAAAAATTCTTCATTCCCCTGTCACAGACCAAATGTCTTCAAAACCAGTTCGACCGCCAACTTCGACAGATGTTCTTTGCAGAAAGGAGACTCTCTTTAGAAGGGGAGTCTTCCTTTACACTTTACTCCCCAGAATCTACACCCAAAAAGCATAGGGAAACAGCAACTAACCCTGTCTCCTTACCGTATAGCAGACTGCCACCTTCCCCTCACCATCATACCCAAGCACTTCTTCCACTGCCTCCTCCTGAGTCACTTGAGGTGTATCCCTTCTCAGATTCTCAACCAAGCAGGTCTTATCGGACCTTTGAAACTACAGGACTACAGTGTAGGTCTCCTGCGTTATCCAGACTTGGATCATTATCTGGTGAGGGCCTCACTTTTGATGACACGCACCATATCAGAGGTCATCTAGATGCTGAAGCCTTACAAAAGGTGGCCATGCATAACAAACCAGGAGAAGGATGGCTTCCTGCTGTAGACCTCTTCAAGGTGGAGCTCGCGTTCCAGTTTCTTCCCATGTTTAAGGCCATATTAAAATTCACCCACGACCCCTTCAAAGAGCCTGTCGAAGCTGTATTGTTAGAGGGTAGGAAAGTAGTTTAAGCCCTCTCTAACCAACCCTAAATACATAAATATGTTAGGCGAGTGGTTCCACCAGACTCCCCTGGTGATACACACCTCCTGCTAGCACGCTTCTGCCCAGGCCACAGGTGATTCCCCGTCTTGAGATAAGGAGAGCAGGAAAATAGATGCAGTGGGCAAGAGCATGAGTTAGAATATTTTTGGGGAGTGTAATGGAGAGAATAAAATATGTAAAGTAACAATGAATGTGCATTTTAACTGAGGATATTAAGTAGCAAAATGGAGAATGAAATACCCTTTGTGGTACATGCTCACATACTTTTAAGTATAGTGAGGTTTGTAGTTCATTATTAATAAATATGTATACAAATTTAATAGCTCTAGAGAATGTTAATAATCATTATAGGGGGTAGTACTACTCTAAGAGTGGCACTTCAAACAAAATATACTCATTTAGTTGAGTATAAAGTGCATAGGAGTGAAAAATCAATAATAGTTACTAGTAATTATAGGAGTAGTGGGCGTAAGCAGCAACAGTAATATAAACACTATTTATATTCTTGAGATTTATGCATTTAATAGTTTGTTATAATAGCAGGTCTGATAACCTGCTTTCGATTATGTATGAGAATAAGTATACACATCCATCATAGGAGGTTGTGGAAGTAGATAGGAACACATAAATAAATTTATATCGTTTATAGTCGTGAGACATCTTCAATAACTTCAGTTGAAGTAGCAGATTTGATAATCTGCTTTTCAATATTTATGAGAATAAGCAGATATATTAACTTACAATATAGGAACTGAATAACAAAACTTATGAAGGGTACCGTTTTAGTCTGCTCTCTATCTTTATGTTTGGAAGGATGATGAATAAAATTAAAATTGAAGTAGGACTAATTGGTGCGTAGACGTTGGCTCATACTCACGGCACGTAGAGACAGCTATTTAACTGTTGAACGCTGACAGTGACGGTTTGAGCATAGTCGCATCAAATGGAGCGGCAATACGGAAGTGATTGACACAAATAGGTCAGCCTATTGAGAGGACAAACTATAATAATTTTGGGTGTGACTAAGATGTTCGTTGTAGAGCAACATCTCGAACCAAGTCGGCAATTATATTCAGGGGCTAGTGGAACAACACATTTTTAAATGTGGGCACCTGGAGAATTCATAATAAATCAGTGATATTATGGATATGATTCTTTGCCTTATGATAAACTGAGATGGTAATCGTCAATAATAGTAATTATTTAGTTCAGTGATTGAAGAATTTGCATAAAATAGTACAGAACAATAAATAACAAGGAGTTTTATTGACCATTCATAATTATAGCTAAACTGAGAAAAAATAAAAGACAAGGTATGGTGGCTAACTTCATATGAAGAGGTAGTTCGTGGCCAGAAAAACTATTGTAGTGACTGGAAACAAGTGATTTATTAATAAGCGAAGGTCAGTCTATATGTCAAACATAGAGATGTTCACATGTGTGTGCAGGTACACAGTGTGATCTGTAATTTGGGAATAAGGCAATTAGTATAAACGAAAGATAATACAATATCTATAAAAAAATAAACAATACACAAATAAAAAATACAAATAATACATAAATTGGTTACAAAAGATTTCACATTGAGAAAATATTCAATAGCTACTCATCACACTATTCACAGATAAGTAAGAATACTGGATATATTTCATTGCTCTTCACTAAACACCACAGGGTGGCTTAAGATCAGCAATAACATGAACATGATATAATAAGCTTTGTCATGTTATATATTATTACAGCCCTGATGAAGTCTGGTGGGAGATATCTCTGACGAAACACGCGTTGGCTTGGTGTGGATGCCGTAAAGGCTTATTTTGGACTTGGGCTTATTTGTGGACTTTGAGAAGATATAATGCAAATTATATCACAAGATTTGATTTGATGAGGATACCATAAGGCCTGACTTCAACACTGAGTAGTCATAATATGTATCATTTTAGAAGAGTTATCAGGAACGAATGAACATTACGTAATAAATACTGGTTACATATTACAAAATATATAGACTGTGAATGAATATCAGCTGGATGTGTGCCTGAGCTTAACAAATTGTAATTTATCAGCAACTTTGTTGCTGATTACAGGGTCTTTTGGGGGTGTTCACCCTGTTGAGTGCACCGTCTGGGTCATAAATGAAGTGAATCGAGGGCAGAAAGCGCCAGTATACTCCTGTGAACACGTCCCTATTATTATTATAGCAGTGGGCAAGCGGGTAGCTGTAGGTGGAGCGGCCCATTGGTGAATAGCTAGTTCAGTGACATTCCTGTCTCAGTATGGCAGGGCACAACGGGGTGAGATGTAGGAACTTCTTAAGCACTTCCCTGGACAGTACACAGAGGAGGGGGAGAAGGCGATTGAGGACAGAGTGATCTCCAGTGCCACAATTTGCTATGTGTCGGATGCTTCAGACACAGCTTCCAGTGACATTAACACACATGTCCTACTGAGGCACCATGCCTGGCTCTGTATCACCGGGTTCAAACCTGAGATGTACAACAGCATCTTATCAAACTCTCATTTGACAGGATGCACTTTTTCTAGCCTTAGGTTAATGAGATGCTTGAAAAGGTCCAGAAAGACGGAGAGACAGTAGAAGCCATGGGGCCGCTTCCGTCCACTCTGTACAAGGGCTCCTTCCGAAACAACATAAGTCAAGCGGTGGGGGCAAAGACCATCCACCCTGAGCAACCCCACTACTACCAAAGGCACCAACAGGCTTATCACCAGGAAGCAGGGTGTAAAATAGGGCTCCTTCAGAGCTTATGGGTAGAGAAAAGGTGTACCCGGCATAGGCACTACCACCCCAAGTAGTGATTTGCTCCCCCTCCACATCACCTGTGGTAGTAGGGGTTTCTCTTGCTGGGTGGAAAGCATGTAGAAAACGTTAGTCCTAGCTGTGGTCCAACATGTCTGTTGCTTCAAACTTCATACCACCCCAGTGACACACCTTCTGTCAGGCACCTCTCCCTTCTTCATGATGGTCGCTATATAAGCGGTGCCCTCAGAACTCCTTAGGAGCATACACTGCCTAATTCTTCAAAACAGTTACTCCTAAGACTCATCCTGGATTCACACTCATGAATCAATACATCATATCAGAACATTTGTGCCTGACAGGATTGTAGGAAAGTTTTTTTGGCATGATTAGCCCCACTTTTTGGCTGCTTTCAGTGTGCTTAGAATGTTTTCATTGGGTTCTTGCTAACCAGGACCCCAGTGATTGTGCTCTCGCCCTCCAAATTTGGTTATCTTGGACCTTTGTGTACTCCACAGTTGGCTTGCTGGTGTCCCCTTATAAGTCCCTAGTATATGATCCTTGGGCACCTAGGGCATTGGGACACCAGGAGTCCTCCATGGGGTTCAACATGCATTATGCCACCCGTAGGAGCCCATGCAAAAGGTGTCTGCAGGCCTGGCATTTTAGCCTGTGTGACAAGGTGCATGCACCCTTTCACCACAGGCCACTACACCAGATCACTAAGTCACTCCTGTGTTAGGTCCTTCCAGTCCAAACAGCAGCTGGCCGGTCGCTGTGATGCCCCTACAAACTCCATTTCTATTGCATTGGTCTTCGTGCAGGGAAACCATTTTACCTGTGTTCAGCTTCATAATGGTAACTCTGGGCTTGTTTGGGATCAACCCTGTCCGAATTATACCCCAATACTGATGCCAGTATTGGCTGTATGATTCCATGCACTCTGGGGGCTCCTTAGAGGACCCCCAGCAGTGCACCTACTAGTCTTCTGGAATTTTCCAGTCATCCTGCACTCCTGCCACCCCTCAGACAGGTTTCTGCCCTCCTGTTGCTTGACCAGCTCAGACAGAGGAAGGCAGAATAAATAATTTTCTGTGGGAGATGAGGCAACACAACAATTTCTTGGAAATAGGTGTTGCAAGTCTTGGGAGGGGTAGCCTCCCAAAGCCACTGGTTTGCTTTGAAGGGCACATTTGGTGCTCTCCTTGCATACTCCGGTTTGTACCAGCCCAGGGACCCCTGGTCCCTGCTCTGGCGTGAAATTAGTCAAAGGAAAGGGGAGTGACCACTGCCCTGCCCACCACCATCCCAGCGGTGGTGCCCAGAGCCCCTCCAGGTGGCCACTATATTCTGTCATCTTGAAACCAAGATGGGCAGAGCCCCTTGGGAGCATCTCAGTGGCCAGGTCAGGCAGGTGACATCAGAGACTCCTCCTGATAGTTGTCACCGTGCAAGGTGAGCAAACCCCCTTTTAGGGCTATTTAGGGACTCACTTGCAGGTGGTTCCCTAGATTCAACGTGCAAGACTCCACCAGGACTCCTCTGCATTGTTTACTTCTGCTCCTGGCCACTGGAACCACAACTGGACACTTCAGGAACCGACAAGACTGCAACTCCCGAGATGACCTTGCCTTGCAACATTGTTTCCCTGGCTCCTTCCAGCAACTACAACATTTCCACCGCTGTGCAACCTCTGGGGTTGCCAAGACTTTAGCTGCTCCAAGAAGCAAAAAGGAATCTCCGTTGGAGTGAAAGATCTGCTCTCCTCTGGAACTGCATGGATCCTACATCACAGGTGGTGATCAGGAGTGGTCCCCCTGGTCCTGTCTGCCCGCTGTCCAACTTGGGAGAGAGTGAGCCCTTGCCTCTCCTTGCAGGACAGTATCCCTTTGCACAGCGACTCTTGTAGCAACCAAGGCTTGATGTCTCCTGCTCCAAGAGATCTTCAGGCTATGAGTAGCCCTGGCCCCTAGCGCTTCATCCTTGCAAAGACAGTCTCTCCTCAGCTGCTCCAGCGACGTGGGAATCCTCTCCAGGTGTGCTGATTGGGCCTCTCTGCAACTTACTGTGCTTGCACACAGTGGGTTGGCTGTAGGAGCTGTGACTGCTTCTCCTGGCTCTTCTGTCTGCTGAGGGTCAGCATGGACTCCCCTCCAACGGTCGAGTCCTCTGGACCTTGCTTGGTCCTCTTCAGCCTTGCAACTCTTCTTGCATTTGCCAGGGCTTGTTGGTGGTTCTTCTACACCACTGACCATCTGTGACCCGACGAGAGTCGTGGGAAACCATCTGCGCGCTGCTCCAAGGACTCCCCTGTAGCTCCTGGACTCCACAGCTGGTTTTCACAGAAGGCTATGATTTCATGCCACGACTGGGCACTCCATTGTGAACTTGACTGTGTCCCCCTCTTTTGCAATCCATTTCTTCTGGAATCCACCTTTGTTTTCCTCTGGTCTGGCCCTGTTCTTGGACAATCCATTTTCTAAGTCCTCTTGTTAGTCCTTGGGAAAAACCAGGTAGTTAACTCATGTAGGAAGCTGGCCTGGTGTGTGATGGGTACCTGTGGTACCTACACCTTATACCAGGTCCAGGTACACCCTCTTAGTGAAAGGTAGGCATGTCTAGAAGTCAGACTCTCTAGAGATAGCTGTTGATGAGCAGCCAAGGTTTATCTAGGAGACATGCAAAGCTAATGCAAAACCACTGTAGTCACACAGGACTTACACACATAAAAGAAAACATTCAGTTGTACAAACATAAAGGTACTTTATTTTTGGTCACACAGTACCACAAAATACTAGAAGGGCAATGCTCCAATAGGAGTTAAGTAATACACTAATTATATTCATTAGTAAACAGCAATAGGCATAGAAAAGTTAGAAGTGTAAATGTAAATAACCAATAGTGACCCAAGGGAGAGCCCAGACATATACTAAAAAAAAAATGGAATGCGAACACAGGACCCCCACCTAGGAAAGTGGAATGTGAAGTAGAGGGAAGCTGGGAGTACTGGAAAACCACAGAGGTAAGTAACACAGTACCCCCCCCGCGACCAGGAAAGCAGGAGTAAATCATTGGAATTTTCCCAAACTACCCAAAAGGAAGGAAAAGAAGACACCCAAACAGGACTTCAAGAAACCAGCAGTGGATGTTTGGAGAAGAAGACCTGTGGAGAGAGGGGACCAAGTCCAAGAGTCACAGTGGAGTCCAGGAGGACTAGGAGCTTGTAGCCACCCAGCTGTACTTGCAGGTGTTGGTCGACAGTGATGAAGAGAAGGTCAGCACTGAAGTCTTGGAGTCTGAGAAGAGTTCCTGAGGGATGCAGAAGATGGCCCACACTGGAATGAAGATTGCAGACGGATGTCGGTGCTGGGATTCCACCATCAAGCCATGGCAAGGGCAAATTTGTGGTTATTGGAAAAGTGGTGCTGTCGGGGACCAGCAGGGCCCAGGAGGACTCAACCCAGGAGGGGAAGTCACAGGGGACCCACAGCCACACAGAGGGCCCACAGGAGCAGAGGCAGCACCCACAGGAGTCCCACAGGATATGGGCACAGAAGTCACCCACGCAGCACTACAGAAGGGGATCCCATGCCGCAGGAGAACCACGCAGAGGGCTGTGCGTCGCAGGAAGGAGTGCTGGAGGCTGGAGCTGCACATAGCCTGATGTTCCCCTGGAGGAGATGCAAATAAGCCTTGGCAGCTTCAAGAAACGCTGTGCACGGGGGTACAGTCCTGCCTGGGAAGGCAAGGGCTTACCTCCACCAAAGTTGTACAGCTGGCAGAGAGGACCAAGCGGATTACTCTGGACCACCACCCGTGATGTAGGATCCATGCAGCTGAGGATGAGAATAGATCCACGTAAATGGTCGTCGCAGTAGGTGCCTGTAGAGGCAGGAGAGTGACTCCTTCACTCCATGTGAGATTCCTTCTTCGTTCTCGTGCAGACTGAAGACTTGCCGCTCTCAGAAGATGCACAGCCAGGGAAATTTTGCAGAAGCTGGAAGGGGCCATGGAAATAGTATTGTAAGAAGAGTCTTTTTTGTGGATGCACATTGCCGGTCCTGGAGGTTCCAGTTGCCGTTGCAGTGGCTAGAAGTCAAAGTGTAGATTGCAGAGGAGTCCAGCTGAAATCTTTCAAGCCGAAACTGAGGACCAACCCAAAAGAGACCCTAAATAGCCCTGAAAGGGAGATTGGTCACCTAGCCAGGTGACCTCCTATCGGGAGGGGGCTCTGATGTCACCTGCCTAACATGGTCACTCAGATGCTCCCAGAGGTCCCTGCCAACCTTCGATTCAAGAAGGCAGAGACCAGGGACCCTCTGGAGGAGCTCTGGGCACCACCTCTGTGGTGGTGATGGGCAGGGGAGTGGTCACTCCCCTTTCCATTGTCCAGATTCATGCCAGAACAGGGACTGGAGGTCCCTGAACTGGTATAGACTGGTTTATGCACGGACGGCACCAAATGTGCCCTTCAAAGCATACCAGTGGCTTGGACATGTAATACATATTTCCAAATGGAGAGGATATTGCCCCCCCCTCTCCCAAAGGAAATTCTTTGTTCTGCCTTCCTGGGCTTGAGCTGTTCAAGCAGCAGGAGGGCAGAAACCTGTCCGAGGGGTGGCAGCAGCTCGGGCCGCCTGGAAAACCCTGAAAGACTGGTTGGAGCAATGCTGAGGGTCCTCTAAGGAGCCCCCAGAGTCCATGGAATCATACTTCCAATACTGGCAACAGTATAGGGTATGATTCCGACATGTTTGATACCAAACATGCCTAGGTTCGGAGTTAATGTTATGTAGATGGACATAGGTAGTGACCTATGTCGAGTACACGAATAAAATGCCATCCCCGCACTCACGAAGTTCATGAAAAGTTTGGGGGCGCACCTCTGCTAGTGCCCTCACACACCGGTACTTACACCCTGCCGTCTGGGCTAGGAGGGCCTGCCATAGGGGTGATTTATAGTGACCTGGTAGTGAAAGGGTACATACACCCTTTCACGAAGGCTGTAGTGGCAGGCCTGCAGAACACGTTGCATGGGCTCCCTATGGGTGGCATAATCCCTGCTGCAGCCCATTGGGATTCCCTGGTATCCCAATGCCCTGCGTACCTCAGTCCCATATACTAGGGGCTTACATGGGGGCACCAGTATGCCAAATGTGGGGTGAAAAGGGTTTCACAGCCAAGTTAAAAGAGAGCATAATCACTGGGGTCCTGGTTAGAAGGATCGCAGTGAACACAGTCAAACACACTGACAGGCAAAACGAGGGGGTAACCAAGCTAGAAAGAGGGTACTTTCCAACACTTCTGCTCTCCTGGTCACGGGGGGTCACTAGGATGCTCACCTTTTGGGGTTCCAGAGTTCTCACAGCTCCCCTCTAACTACTCCATACCTTTGGGTGGGGGAATTCACATCGCATTCCACTATTTTAGTATATGGTTTGGCCCTCCCCTAGGGCCTTTACTATTTTCTGTAATTCTTGCCAATGCTTGTTGTTTCTATACTGATTTCTGATTTTGTGTGTGTGTGTCTGTCTGTCTGTCTGTCTGTCTGTCTGTCTGTCTGTCTGTCTGTCTGTCTGTATAGATTTTTGTTCGGAGTGTTACAAGTTGTTTATCTGCAGCGGAACATGCCACAAACAGATGTACACTGGGTAAGTGACATTTTATATATGTGTATATGTATATATATATATATATATATATATATATATATATATATATATATATATATATATATAATATGTTCGATGGCATGTGTAGCTGCAGATACACATGCTGTGCACATCCCGCCATCTGGTGTTGGGCTCGGAGTGTTACAAGTTGTTTTTCTTCGAAGAAGTCTTTTCGAGTCACAAGACCGAGGGACTCCTCCCATTTCGACTCCATCTTAGATTGTTTTTTTTCCGCCATCGGGTTCGGACGTGTTCCTTTTCGCTCTGTGTTTCGGGTCGGAATGTTAGTTAGAATCTCGGAAAAAACTTCGGTATTGTTTGCGTTCGGTATCGGGTTAGTTACAACAGATCGACACCGAATTTTGAAGAGCTCCGGTGGCCTTTTGGGGTTTTTTTCGATCCCCCGTCGGGGCCTGGTCGGCCCAGCCACGTGCGACTTCAAGGCTGATGGAACAGACCCCATTCCGCTTCTGTCCAAAATGCCATAACAAGTATCCGTATACAGATCAGCATCTGGTCTGTAACTTGTGCTTGTCCCTAGAGCACAAGGAAGATACTTGTGAGGCCTGTCGAGCGTTTCGGTCCAGAAAGACGTTAAGAGACCGAAGAGCCAGAAGACTGCAGATGGCGTCGACGCCGACAGGACAAGAGATTTTCGAGGAGGAAGAGGAAGCTTTCTCTATCCAAGAGTCGGACTCGGAAGAGCTCGAGGCCGAAGAAATGCCGAAAACCGTGAGTAAGACGTCGAAACATAAGACTCACGAGAAGTCAACAAAAGCCCAGGGGACGCCACCGCCAACAGGCCATGGCTTAACCCAAAAAATAGGTGACCGAACCAAGGCACCGAAAAAGGGCACGCTGGTGTCGAAGTCATCCGACTCCGGTCGAGATACCGCCACACAGCAATCTGGGACCCGAGACATCGGCTCTGAGAATTTTGGCACCGTGACAGCGGCACCGAACAAATTCGGCACCGAGAAACCACCACGCCGAAAATTACAAAGGTTTCTTCGGATCCTAAAAAGACGTCCGAAAAAGTTTAGGTTCCGAAACATCCAGCCTCGGAGCCGAAAACAGGTTCCTATACAGAGGAACAAGGATTGTCCTCCCAAATGCAAAAACATAGATTTGGAGAGGAACTTCAAGCTGTAGAGCCAGACTACACTCAAAGGAGGCTCCACATTCATCAAGACACAGGGAAGATAACCACTCTTCCCCCAATTAAAATAAAAAGAAAACTTTCCTTTCAAAAAAAGGACAAGGGGCCACAGGCAAAGGTGGCAAAGAAAACAACTCCACCACCGTCTCCACCACCATCAGTGCACATATCACCAGTAGCAACTCCTCCACTGATGCACTCCCCGACTCATACTGCCATGAGTCAAGATGATCCCGATGCATGGGACCTTTATGATGCTCCAGTATCGGACAACAGCCCAGACTCGTACCCTGCCAGGCCGTCCCCTCCTGAGGACAGTACATCTTACACACAGGTGATCGCAAGGGCAGCTGCTTTCCATAACGTCACCTTGCATTCCGAACCAATTGAGGATGACTTTTTGTTAAACACGCTATCCTCCACTCATAGCCAATACCAAAGACTACCTATGCTCCCAGGAATGCTAAAACATTCAAAACAAATCTTTCAGGATCCTGTTAAAGGCCGAGCCATAACTCCAAGGGTGGAGAAAAAGTACAAGCCACCGCCAACAGATCCTGTTTATATTACAACCCAGTTAACACCGGACTCAGTAGTTGTCGGGGCAGCTCGTAAGAGAGCGAACTCTCATACCTCGGGGGACGCACCACCTCCAGACAAAGAGAGTCGCATATTTGATGCTGCGGGCAAAAGGGTTGCAGCACAAGCAGCAAACCAATGGCGCATTGCCAATTCACAAGCACTTTTGGCAAGATATGATAGAGCTCACTGGGATGAGATGCAACATTTGATAGAACACTTACCCAAGGAGTTCCAAAAAAGAGCACAACAAGTGGTGGAAGAAGGACAAAGTATCTCTAATAATCAGATACGGTCTTCAATGGATGCAGCAGATACGGCTGCAAGGACAGTAAATACTGCAATAACAATAAGAAGGCACGCATGGCTGCGCACGTCAGGTTTCAAGCCGGAAATTCAACAAGCCGTGCTAAATATGCCATTTAATGAACAGCAGTTGTTTGGGCCGGAAGTCGACACTGCTGTTGATAAACTCAAGAAAGACACTGATACAGCAAAAGCCATGGGCGCACTCTACTTCCCGCAGAGCAGAGGCACATTTCGCAAAACACCTTTTAGGGGAGGGTTTCGAGGACAACCTATAGAAACCACAACATCACAAACAAGGCCCACTTACCAAAGCCAATATCAGCGGGGAAGTTTTCGGGGGCAATATAGAGGGGGACAATTCCCAAAAAATAGAGGAAAATTCCAAAGCCCCAAAAGTCCTCAAAATAAGCAGTGACTTACAAGTCACACATCCCCATCACATAACACCTGTGGGGGGAAGACAAAGCCAATTTTACAAACATTGGGAGGAGATAACAACAGATACTTGGGTACTAGCAATTATCCAGCATGGTTATTGCATAGAATTTCTCGAATTCCCTCCAACAGTCCCACCGAAAACACACAGTATGTCAAAACAACATATAAATCTTCTAGGATTAGAAGTTCAAGCATTGCTCCAAAAAGAGGCAATAGAATTAGTACCAAAACAAGAACTAAACACAGGAGTTTACTCACTGTACTTTCTGGTACCCAAAAAAGACAAAACTCTAAGACCTATACTAGATCTCAGAATATTAAATACATACATCAAATCAGACCACTTTCACATGGTTACATTACAAGAAGTAATCCCCCTGCTCAAACAACAAGACTACATGACAACACTGGATCTAAAGGTTGCATATTTCCATATACCAATACATCCTTCACACAGAAAGTATCTAAGGTTTGTATTCCAAGGGATACATTACCAATTCAAAGTGTTGCCATTCGGAATAACGACTGCGCCAAGAGTTTTTACAAAATGTCTAGCAGTAGTAGCTGCACATATCAGAAGGCAGCAACTACATGTGTTCCCGTACCTAGACGATTGGTTAATCAAAACCAACACGCAAATACTGTGTTCATAACGCACAAATTATGTCATAGAAACCCTACACAAACTAGGTTTCTCAATCAATTACTCAAAGTCACACCTTCTGCCGTGTCAAACACAGCAATACCTAGGAGCAACAATCAACACAGTAAAAGGAATTGCCACTCCAAGTCCACAAAGAGTCCAAACATTCCACAATGTAATACAAGCCATGTATCCAAACCAAAAGATACAGGTCAAATTAGTAATGAAACTCCTAGGCATGATGTCCTCATGCATAGCCATTGTCCCAAACGCAAGGTTGCACATGCGGCCCTTACAACAGTGCCTAGCATCACAGTGGTCACAGTGGTCACAGGCACAGGGTCAACTTCTAGATCTGGTGTTGATAGACCGCCAAACATACATCTCGCTTCAATGGTGGAACAGTATAAATTTAAACCAAGGGCGGCCTTTTCAAGACCCAGTGCCACAATACGTAATAACAACAGATGCATCCATGACAGGGTGGGGAGCACACCTCAATCAGCACAGCATCCAAGGACAATGGGACATTCAGCAAAGACAGTTTCATATAAACCACTTAGAACTGTTAGCTGTGTTTCTAGCGCTCAAAGCATTTCAACCCATAATAACCCACAAATACACTCTTGTCAAAACAGACAACATGACAACAATGTATTACCTAAACAAACAGGGAGGAACACACTCGACACAGTTGTGTCTCCTAACACAAAAAATATGGCATTGGGCGTTTCACAACCACATTCGCCTAATAGCACAATTTATTCCAGGAATTCAGAATCAGTTTGCAGACAATCTCTCTCGGGATCACCAACAGATCCACGAATGGGAAATTCACCCCCAAATACTGAACACTTACTTCAGAATGTGGGGAATGCCACAAATAGATCTATTTGCAACAAAAGAAAACTCAAAATGCCAAAACTTCGCATCCAGGTACCCACAACATCAGTCTCAGGGCAATGCACTATGGATGAACTGGTCAGGGATATTTGCGTACGCTTTTCCCCCTCTCCCACTTCTTCCATATCTAGTAAACAAGTTGAGTCAAAACAAACTCAAACTCATACTAATAGCACCAACATGGGCAAGGCAACCTTGGTACACAACACTACTAGACCTCAGATCAGTAGTACCTCATGTCAAACTGCCAAACAGACCAGATCTGTTAACACAACACAAACAACAGATCAGACATCCAAATCCAGCATCGCTGAATCTAGCAATTTGGCTCCTGAAATCCTAGAATTCGGGCACTTAGACCTCACACAGGAATGTATGGAGGTCATAAAACAAGCTAGAAAACCTACCACTAGACACTGCTATGCAAATAAGTGGAAAAGATTTGTTTATTACTGCCATAATAATCAAATTCAACCTTTACACGCATCTGCAAAAGAGATAGTAGGATACTTACTACATTTGCAAAAATCTAAACTAGCTTTCTCTTCCATTAAAATACATCTTACGGCAATTTCAGCTTACCTGCAAATTACGCACTCAACTTCATTGTTTAGGATACCAGTCATAAAAGCGTTTATGGAAGGCCTAAAGAGAATTATACCACCAAGAACACCACCAGTTCCTTCATGGAACCTCAACATTGTCTTAACACGACTCATGGGTCCACCTTTTGAGCCCATGCACTCTTGTGAAATGCAATACTTAACGTGGAAAGTAGCATTTTTAATTGCCATCACATCTCTAAGAAGAGTGAGTGAAATTCAAGCATTTACCATTCAAGAACCATTTATTCAAATACACAAGAATAAAGTTGTTCTACGGACCATTCCTAAATTTTTACCAAAAGTAGTCTCACCATTTCACTTGAATCAAACGGTAGAATTACCAGTGTTCTTCCCACAGCCAGATTCTGTAGCTGAAAGAGCACTACATACATTAGACATCAAAAGAGCACTAATGTACTACATTGACAGAACAAAACTAATTCGAAAGACAAAACAACTATTTATCGCCTTTCAAAAACCTCATACAGGAAATCCAATTTCAAAACAAGGCATTGCTAGATGGATAGTTAAGTGCATTCAAACCTGCTATCTTAAAGCTAAAAGAGAACTGCCTATTACACCAAAGGCACACTCAACCAGAAAGAAGGGTGCTACCATGGCCTTTCTAGGAAATATTCCAATGAACGAAATATGTAAGGCAGCAACATGGTCTACGCCTCATACATTTACCAAGCACTACTGTGTAGATGTGTTAACTGCACAACAAGCAACAGTAGGTCAAGCTGTACTAAGAACATTATTTCAAACTACTTCAACTCCTACAGGCTGAACCACCGCTTTTGGGGAGATAACTGCTTACTAGTCTATGCACAGCATGTGTATCTGCAGCTACACATGCCATCGAACGGAAAATGTCACTTACCCAGTGTACATCTGTTCGTGGCATTAGTCGCTGCAGATTCACATGCGCCCACCCGCCTCCCCGGGAGCCTGTAGCCGTTTAGAAGTAGATCTTAAACATTTGTACATATGTAAATATATTACTTGAAACTTCATTATGTACATACGCATTCACTCCATTGTATGGGCACTATTACTAGCATACACAACTCCTATCTCACCCTCTGCGGGGAAAACAATCTAAGATGGAGTCGACGCCCATGCGCAATGGAGTCGAAATGGGAGGAGTCCCTCGGTCTCGTGACTCGAAAAGACTTCTTCGAAGAAAAACAACTTGTAACACTCCGAGCCCAACACCAGATGGCGGGATGTGCACAGCATGTGAATCTGCAGCGACTAATGCCACGAACAGATGTACACTGGGTAAGTGACATTTTCCATATAACAGTAGATCTTACCAGTGACCCTCAGTTAGCTGAGCCGTGAGACACCTTTGGAGGAGGCACATGTGAAGCCTCGCATGCAGGACAGTGGCAAAGCAGGAGGCCAGCACAGCGCAAAGGAGCATGACCGAGCAAACTTAGTTGACTACTGAATTGAAAAGAGGAAGCAGGTGATGAAAGTGTAAGATACTTTGATGGTTGGGAAAGGTTTCACCTAAGACCATATTTTAACCTGACCCTCGAAAGAGCTGTATTTGCAACAGCTGCAAGAGGAGCTTGGTAGGGTTTATAGTGGAAACCAAGCTGGGACAGTGACATAAGGAAACCGCTGTTTGTATGTAAGAATCTGCAGCATGCTGCTGCTCTTGATCAGCCAATCATCGAGGTAGGCACAGACGTGTATAACCTCTCTTCGCAGAAGTACTGTCACCACTCCTAGCAATTAGTAAACACCTTTGGAGTCGAGGTGAAACCCCAAAGAGGAGTATTTTTATCTGGTTGTGCTGTCCACTTACCACAAAGTAAGGCATCTCTGATAATCAGGATGGATGAGAATGTGAAAAAAGCATCCTTGAGAACAAGCACCATCCATGTCTCCCTGCTGAAGGAGTGCGATGACATCCTTGTAGGAACCTGGCCTGGTATGTTGTGGACACCTATGGTGTTGGCACCTTATGCCAGGTAACCCCTATTGGTGAATGAAGAGTGTGTGAGTGAGTGTTCTGCATGCGAGGCTTCACGTGTGCCTTCTCCAAAGGTGTCTTATGGCTCAGTGGTCTCTAATTGAGGGTCACTGGGAAGATGTGGTGTTGATAAAGGCACAGCACATTGCACTCTGCATTGGTATAACACCAGCAACTTGTTGCAAGACAGACCTTTTGTATACCCAGTTCTGTAGGCGCCCTTTACAACAGACTTCTCTGTCATTGGCTGGGGCGTGCATTTCAAGAAAATCATCGTACAAAGTATTAGCTCCTCTTAGGAGCAGTATTACCACATCAGTTACGTCTAACTGCATGCCTTCCTTCTGACCCTAAAGCCTTCTTTAAATTTTTTTGCAGCTTATGTGGCACTGGACACTCTGCCTCCTGAAAATACAAAAATACCCAAACTTTGCCACTAGCTATCTACATCCACAGCTTATGTGCAGTGCACTGTGGATAAATTGGTCAGGAATATTTGCCTACTCATTTCTGTATCTCATGGTGCTGCAATTTCTGGTGAGAACACTTGGGCAAACATCACTATCTCTCACCCTGGTAGCACAGACCTTCTTAAAATGTCCATCATATCCCCCCAACACACACACCCCACAAGAGACTTCCCCTCATGCCAGACCTTCTCACACCCTAGGCAAGGTCAGGAATCTGGATCCCAGGCAGCTCAACCTTGCGATTTGACAAGTAGAAATAAGCTACCATAACCTTCCACAAGATTGTATGGCTACTGTAAAGGAAGCCAGACTGCCCACACCTCTGCCCTTTAGTACAACAAATTTGAAAAGCTTTATTAATCTCTGCATGTCTGAAAACCCGAATCCCCTAAAACCTACCATCCAGGATAGCATAGCCTGCCTCTTATACTCAACAAAAGGGCTGTCACACCTGTATTCACTTGGACTAAACCACATTTTCAACCTACACACAACAGAAAACACTGGACCCTCTTTAGCATTATTGTGGTCAAAGCCTTTATTAGGGCATTTGAAAGAGTCAGACCTGCTAAAATGCAGCCTGCATCTATGTGGAATCTCGATGTAGCTCTCACCAATCTCATGGGTTCATCCTTTTAGGCTATACAGGTCAGCCTGTTGTATATACATATTTTCTCTTTCCATTTCCCTCTCTCACTTCACTGTTCTGATAATGTGATGATGAGCTACACCTGGATTTACAGAATGCTAGTGGACTGCATACTTCTCCAGACATTGAGCTAGTCTCATCACTTAGGCCACTAATAGATAAAACTGCCTCTTGGCAGTAGTTGTGTGAATGGTAATTAAATCAATTGCAAACAGAGCAGTGGCACTTATTTTTGTAATGAGAATGATATATCCAGGTATTATTTCTCTTCAGGCTGGTGCAACTAGTTATTTCTCATCATTAAAGACCTAAAGTGTTGTATTTCTTTAGGTTATGAAACAGAATGGCTCCTCAGAGATCCTCAACAAGCTTTATGATACGGCAATGGACAAGTTGGAGGTGATCAAAAAGGACTATGAAGCACTAAGGAAGCGGTACAATGAGAAGATAGCTACGCACAACACTGACTTGAGTCGTCTGGAGCAAGTGGAGGAGGAGAATCGGTGCCTGCAGAAACAAATGGATACATTAATGAAGCAAAGGGATACAGCAATTCACTTCCAGCAACAATATTCATCCTCCTTGAGAAGGTATTTACCTTAGGTGGCATACCATGCTGCACATTCACCGCCACCTCTACTTGTTATTTCATCACCACCACTTTCTTAATTATCCTATTGTTTCTCCCTTAGCCTTCCTGATTCCATTTATTTCGTTTACTCATCCTCTGGCATGTATTTTTCCCCACTGAGATACTGCTATCATCTTGTGTTTTTACATCTTCATATATATGTTTCCTTAAGCCTCTCTTTAAATAAATACCCCATCATTTTCTCCACTAACTGCCCATTGTTTCTGTCTCGTTTTATGGGTACAATGCTCAGATTGTTTTTCAACTTTTCCTTCCTGTTATAAGCCTAATAGTTAAATAGTAGATTATATAGGTTATTCTAGTAGTATAATATTTGGACAGACTTTTTAGTTTGCAGCTTTTGTAAAAATCTGCCCTACAAAATGGGGAATATTCTACTATTCCACTTAGATGCATTTTCATTTCTTGGTTAGGTATGAGTCAGTACAGCAGGAGATGACCAAGCTTACATCACAGAATAGGGAACTGCAGAGGGAGATGGAGCGTTTGCAAACAGAGGTGACCCGTTTAAAGACTATGCAGCTCAAGGCAGTGAAGGATGCTGAGAAGTCCAAGGAAGAAAGAGATTCTGTGTTCAACGAGTACCGCCTCATCATGAGTGAGCGTGACCAGGTTATCAAAGAAGTGGACAAACTTCAAACTGAGCTTGAGCTGGCAGAAGGGAAGCTGAAGAATACCTCATCTGAGAAACGTGTGACTAGTGATGAGATTGAGGCATTAAAACAGGTACATACATTCAGGCTTATATTGGTAAATAAATATGGCTGTTTTTACATATGCATGCTCACACTGGTTATGTAATGTCACCAGGTTACTGCAGCAAACCTTACAAACAGTCTAGGCAGGTCCTTTTAAAATGAATTTAGTTAGCAGAGTATGGTTGTGGGTAGTGGCCAAGGAAGGTGAGGTTATGCTTTTTCTCTGAGAGCCACCTGCCCCATACAGATGATGATGATAGGCTGCGCGTAAATGTGCTTCTTGGGTAGGTACAAAAACTGCTCTAATCTGTGTGGTTTCTTTGCTGATTAGAACATAGTGTTTATAGCATGTGTGGCTGTAGATATACATGCTGTGCATTGTTGTGCCATCTAGTGTCGGACACAGATATTGAAAGTTTTCTTTTTTGTTCAAAGAAGTCTTTTCGATTTATTATATACCCTCTGACTCCCCCCTTAGTTGGCAGTGCCCAAGGGCACGACTCCATTGTTAAATTGTTTTTATTTGGCCATTGGGTTCGGATGCGTACCAATAGGCCTGACACCAGGCCTCGAATCAAGTTAACACCAAGAACTGTGAGTATGGTTGAGTCCCAAGCATCCGTAACCCTCACAAGAGGCATCACACCGAGGTGGAGCAGCACCCTCCAGGAGGTCAGGCTTAAAGCACTGGGCACAGTACACTGCCACCTACAAGGTCTCTGCGGCCTTTGGGCTTGGGTTGAAGGCAAGGCATAGGAGTCAAAGCATCATTCAGCCAAGTGCCTCGACAACCCACACCTCCATCTGCCCTCCCGTTTCCAAAAAACTGAAACTCCTTTCAAAGCTTAATGCTCGGTTGACACATGGACCTAGCGCAGCGCTGAAGATGGCATTGGTGCCCAGGCTGCCCTCTTCAGCCAGCTCCAATGACTCAGGAGGAACTGGGTGAGAGACAGAAATGTAATTTCATCCACACCAGTACAGGGAACATTTCTTTGACACCATGAATGACCATAGAACTCTTGCCCAGGAAAAAGCAGCTGGTTTATGAGAATGTGCCTGACATTTCCTGTAAATCTACAACACTGCCAAAAAGGCGTAAGAACTCAGCTACTAATCTGCCTCCTATATTTACCCATCACCTCCACCACTTCCACCTACTCTCCACAGCCTTTTTTAGGCACCTCTAGCACCAGCCAGTGTACTGCACTTGGTAAGTCGCTTCTACCACAGAAGAACCATGGGAAGATTATGATGTGAAGTCTCCAGGCGATCCACACCTAAAACCAGTCAGGGCTTCTCCCCCAGACCAAATAGTAGCCTACTATCGGATCATCCAAAGGGCAGCATCATACAAAAAGGTACGCATGCACACCATACCTGAAGGAAGTTGACTTATTGAAACCCTCTCAAAGTGGGGACTTACATTGCAGTTCCTGCTTACATTAAGGGTGTGGGGATGTGTAAATCTACCACTGACACCTTCAATGAGCCTTTTGAAGCCAGGGTGATTGCTCCCAGAATGGAGAAAGTGTTTAAACCTTCTCCCTCAGAACCTCCTTATATCAGTGGGACATATTCCACCAGACTCCCTGATAGTGCATATTGCACATAAACATGCTGTTGCCCAGGCAACAGGCGGTGTCCACTGGCTGACAAGGAGAGCAAGAGGTTACACGCAAGGATTCTGCCTGGGTAACAAGTCAAATACGGGCAGAGGTACTCCCACCAAAAGAGCCTCCACCTCAAAACATTGACATGCCACACACCCTCCCGATTACACATCACCATTCAGTGGGCTACTGCAACTTTTCCTTCCACATTGGGGAGAAATCACCCCAGACTTATTGGTTCAAGGGATTATACAATATGGGTATTGCCTAGAAAATCTCTCACTCCCACCAAACATTGCAACCCGTGTACACACCGTAAGTGCAGAACACATTCCCCTTCTCCAGGGAGGTGGTAAAGGTGTTTCTCCTCAAAGGAGCTAGAGAGTCAGCAATCTTACAGCACCAGGGCAGGAAGCGTCAACTGCCAGTGCTTTCTAATCCCAAAACGGATGGCTTTATCAGATTGGTTCAGGACCTCATGCCCCTCAACAAATACATCTTCTCTGAACATTTCCATATGACAACCCTGCAGGATGTTAGTTATTCCACTACCACAGCAAGACCACATCATGACTGCTCTAGACCAGAAGGGCTTTTCCTTCAACATTCCCATTCACTCTTCTCACCATTGCTACCTTCAGTTCATTGTAAGTGACCAATGCTACTAATTCAAGGTGCTGTCCCTCAGGGTTTTCACAGTCCCAAGGGTGTTCACAAAATGTCTACCGGTTAAAGCCATCCACCTCAGAAGGGGGGGGGGAGGGCTTATGTCTTCCCCTATGTAGACGATTGGCTGAAAAAGCATGTGGGCAGTCAACAGTGTCTAGTACATAGTCAAGCTGCTATCTCTCTGCTTCGCAGCTTGGGATTTTCTATTAACACCGCCAAGTGTCACTTTCAGCCTTTACAAATTAAGCCCTTTCTAGAGTCAGTTTAGTGTCATATCCCATCCTCCAGAGAGTGCTATCCTTCCAACAGTTACTTCTTTGTCTGCCAAATCATTATCTTCCAGTCAGACCAGTGATGCGCCTCTTAGGAATTAGTTTCCTGTATTGTCGTAGTTTCCCATGCCAAATTGCACATTAATTAATTGCAGGAATGCCTCTTAGCACATTGCTAAAAAACGAAGGGTCACCTATAGGATCAAGAGTTAGTAGGGGCCAGCTTTCATCCCTCTCTCCAGTTGTATAACAGCAACATTTTGTTTCGGGGCAGTCCCTTCATGGACCCCATTCCACAAGTGATTACCCCAGTATCTCTTGTTGGTGTGGGGGGCACATCTCCACATCATGACCGTTCAGGGTCTGTGGTCACCCCAGCAAACAGACCAGACCATCCACATCTACTAACTGGAACTTTTGCCATGCAAAGCCTTATTTCAGAACATTCAGGGAAATCAGTACTCCTAACGCCACAGTGTGACCGCCATTTACCTTCTGCTAAAACAGGGCAGAACTCACTTGCCACAGTTCTCAGCACAGGCGCAAAAGAATTTGGCATTTGGCAATTCACCATCAATTTTACCTCCTCTCAAAGTATTTTTCATTTAGTGGACAAAGATTTAGCAGACTTGCTCAACAAGACGCATCAAGAAGTCCATGAGTGTGTACTCCACCCACAAGTCCTATTACTGTATTTCCAACTCTGGGTGTTCCTGCAAAAAGACCTATTTGTCATGCTCGAAACGGCAAAATGCCAAAATGTTCACCTTCAGATTTTCACACCCACAGTTCTTTGGCACTCCACTATGGAAGAGCTGGTCAGAGATATGTGCCTGTGCTTTTCCTTCTCTCCCATTTCTTCCATATCTGGCAAGGATGTTATGGTAAATATCCCTCACCTCTGTCCTGATGGCTCCCAGGTTGGCCAGACTATCAAGATTTTCAGCCTTTCTCGAGATGTCACTTACTCCTCGCTCAGAAGGAGGGCAAAATCTTTCGGACCCCATGCAGTTCAGTCTAGCAGTGTGACAACTAAGATCTTGAATTTGGTTATTTAAGTCTACTGCAAGAATACATTAACATTCTGAAACAGCCTTCCAGGCCCACTACTGGGGCCTGCGTCGCTGCAAAGTGGAATAAATATGTCCACTACTGGAATTATAAGAATTTTAACTCCCATTAACAAGTGGTTTAGGACATTGTCTGTTATTTGCTTCAGCTAAAACAAATCAGGTATACACTTCCATGCCTCTACACCATGCCTCTATTTTGCAGAGAAGAGAACATTCTTAACTCATTTTACAATTCCTGTCATGAAAGCCTTCATGAAAGGCCTTAAATGGGATAACAAACCCAGGGTTCCATCCACCCTTTTCCAGAGTAGTCATCACAAGACTCGTGTGTCTGCCATTCGAGACACTTCATTTGTGACCTTTGTAGTTCCTCTCCTGGAAAGTAGCTTTCCTCATAGCTGTTACCACAATATGATGCTTAAGTCAATTACAGGTCCTCACTCTACAAGAACCCTTCATACATGTTTATACAGATAGGGTTTTCCTTCAAATGAACCTGAAGATTGTTTTTGAAGGTAATCTCTCCCTCCTATATCGAACAATTGATCTACCAGAAGGCTTTTCACACTGGTTGTAAAGCAAGCCTTTTTGACCTGCATTGACATATACTAACCTTTTAGTACAATTCATTAGATTTTTGTCCATTTTGCTAAACCTCATAAATGTAACCTAATATTAAAGGCTTGCTAGATGAATTGTTAAGTGTATCCAAAGTTGCTGCCTTTTAGCCAAAAGAGAGCTCCCCACTCCCCTGTACCACATTCTGCTAGGAAGAATGGGGCAACTGTAGACCTTTTAGGGAACATTCCCATAGCTAACATCTATAGGTCAGCCTTATGGTCAACCTCCGTAACGTTACTTAGCATTAATGTGTGAATATTGTAACCAACAACAGGCTAGAGTCAAACAGTCTTAATTCTTTTTTATTTCAGACATTTGCATCATCCACTGTGTTGGGAAATACTGCTTTACTGTCTATGCAGAGCATGTGTATCTACAGGAACACATTCCACGAAAATGTTACCCTGTAAGCATCTGTTTATAGCTTGTAGTGCTGTAGATTAACGTGCTCCCACCCTCCTACCCAGAGTCAGTGTTTGTTGCAGAGCTCTGTATTGCTAATATACATCTTTCTCATACATTATTTGTATGATCACGATGTTCTTGCAACTCCCTACTCCATATTTACACTCATTCAGTATGCAAAAAACTATTTAACAATGGAGTCTGTGCCCTTGTGCCGTGCTAAGGGAAGAGTCACAAAGTATGTTTTGAATTAAAACAACTTGAGGTGTCCGAGCCCAACACTCAATGGCAGGAGTATGCAGAGCATATGTATCCACAGTTCTGAAACCTGCAAACAAATGCTTTCCGTGTAAGTAACATATTATTTTTTAGCATATGCTGCACACCAGTAACTAAATGACCTGCTGCAGCTTTAGAATTGTGTATTGCACAGCTTAACTGTACTTGGCCTAAATTTTTCTTTTTGCATTCCACTAACAATTCTTCAGTGAAAAGAAGATAAAACAATTTACATATGTATGTTTGTTTAAAAAACAAGAGAGAGAGAAACCCCATGTTGGGGTGCGATGGGTTTTTTGTTATTTAGGTATAATGATATGCGTCCAGAAACTGCTTAATATAATTAGTGGATGGGCAGAAAGATGTATTTGTGAAAGCAGAGGGCTTAAATAAAGCCTGCCCATCCCTGTTAACCTTTCCTCATCTGGCCTGTCTCTTTGGCAATGATGCAAACTAATGTAATAATGCTGCCTAATATGTTTAATGTCAAGTATGTACAAATCTATGATGGAATACCTAAAACTGTATACTGTTTGTTTGGCTCAGCAGTGAACATATAGTATGTAAAATTACTTTTATAATATAATGATGTTGCATATTGACTTAACGGCCCTCTTACTGTACCATCTGGTACCTCAGTTGGTAAGGGAAGGGCATATTGCAGTCAGCTAGACACAGAGAAAAGTTGGAAGGCCCTTTGAGATGGTGTCTGGTGTTGTGATGTTCCAAATTTGGTCCTATTTTATTAAGATCACTTCAGTTTCAGAATTAAGTTTATCTGACTCCCTAACCTCCTTGATGCCAGACCTTTAGCCTAGAGAACATTAGACTTGACTGTTTTGTCAAGTCTTTCACATTATTAAGGGAAATTATTCGCACCAAAATCTACGATTATGCAGCCTTTATTGTATAGGGTGTGCCACCCATCAATTTAAGTCGTATACTGATGTTTCAATATCCAGCTTCCACCTTAAAAGTAAGCCACCCCAGGATTTAATCCAGCTGAGTCCTTCGGTTCCATCCTTTGTGGCTTTTGGGCATGGGTGATAACTAAAGTCTGGTTAAATGATTGTTGACTCTACCAAAAGGTCATCAGTTTGAAATTCATATTTTTTCTTTTCAGCTCTCTTTGGTTTGGCTCTTTGCCATGTTCCTTTATGTGGTGTTTGGCTAAAGGTTTTTCACACACACCTACTAAGTGCTGTGTCTTTTCTGGAGATCCTAATATATTTGACACCATTATTTCTCCGCCCATGGTAAAAATGGTGTATCTGTTTCTTTTTTTGGAAGGTTTTGGGTTTTTAAGCTCTCACTTTTTTTTACCCTGATCCAGCACATTAATTTGATGATGATTAAACTGCAATTAGTATTAGATTTTGTTCTTCAGTTGCCATGCTTTCCTCCCTTCTGCAGTCACCTTTTTATCTAGTCCTAATATTGGTTTCATAGACCTATACCAAAAAGTCTCTTGGGTGCATTAGGATTAGTAGGATTTTTGGCTAACAGTTTGTTTGAAAGGGGAGAACACACCCTTCCCCACTTACACCACATGTTCACCTTCTCCATTGGCCAACAGCCTCCCCAGACTTCTGTCTAAAATAGTTTTGATTTTTCGAGTTGGGAGTCCTGACTTTCATTGCACACTGTGATTTGCCATTTGTTTGCGAGGATGAAATGCTCTGTGCTTTGTAATATACTGTCCATTTTCATTTTCCATATTCTCCCTTGATAATTCTCAGAGGAAATTGTCTTTTGAAACTTAATAGCCCATGTTCCCTCATTTTACACATGCGCTATCATTTTGGAGCCTGTACTTGCTTGGATGACGGATTGGTTTCACTCTAAGTAAAATTAGGCACTGTTCCGTGGAACTTGGTAGTGTACTCAGACTCCCTCTTCAGGTTGTTGCCCTCACACTTTCCAGTGTTCACAACTAGTCAGTCAAGCCTGCTGGGAAATTTGGCAAACAATAACTAGAAGTAATGGCACAGATCATTCCCCTTAAAGATTTCCTGACAGCTCATTAATTTCCTTTTCAGCATTATCTATCTAATGGAAATCAAATGTTCTCTCTCATTATTATAGTGCCATACAGTCATTAATACCACCCCACTGGATACATAACAATGCTGCATCCCCAATTGTCCTACTTGTGGGATATCCTGGCAAAACCCAGAGAATCTAAGGGCATCTTCCTCTGCTTGGGGTCAGGAATGCGTCATCAGTCCTTTTCTTGATATATATCAAATCAGATCAATCAAGCGGTATTGGAGAGGCTGAAGGGAAAATACAAACTGCACTCCTGCATCCACTGCACACCAGGGCTCCTAATCCGAAGTCCTCTACTTGGTATATCAACCTAGGATACTCTGGTCTGGTTCCAAACTTTTGACCTAGAGGATGCAGTAGTCTTTTTGCTAGTGGACTGTTGCATTCTGCCCCCTGCATAAACCTCTGCTTATCCAGTGTTCGGACTTAAAAGTTGTGTTTTGTTGTATTTAATGCATCCAATGCTGAATTGTAACTGAGGAAAAGTATACAACATTTGTTAAACACCAAAATCTGCATGTTAGTCCCCAAAAATGAATACGCTCCATAGCATATCCTGGGATCATTGTTAATTGAGAGATGCAATAAATAGCACTTTCACTCACATTCAGGCCCATAGTATTGGTTTTGAACTTGCGCATGGTGAATAAATGTCCTGCAGAGAACAGTGATGTCTACAGCAGTCGCAGTGAGATACTTTGCTTTCTTTCCAGCAATCATCATAACAATGTTGGCTGCCAGCCAATTTTAATATTTATTTTTTGAAAGACTGGTGTGACTGAAAACTGTCTACACATTCTGTTCTACTGTTCTTGTGTCCAGCATAGCAGTGTTTAAGTTCATCTCTTCTCAACATGTTTTTATCTATTCTATGGGCTTTAACCACGCCCATCACTTTCATTGGTTCCCGTGCCTGCCTTTCAAAAATCTGTTGATGTCGTTGGTAAATGCGTTACGTTTGTCCCGCCTTGAGGCTGGTTTGTTACTGCCTTGGAGACTGTCCCTGTTACATGGATTATTGCACAATCCGCCATGTAACTTGACGCACTATTTTTCTCTCTTGCCTCGCCGCTTTGCAATGCGTGGCCATATTTTGTTTCTTCTTCTTTCTTGTTTTCAGGCATCTTGTTGTTTTTGTGATGCCTGTGGGTTTTTATTTTTATTTTATTTTTTTCAGTCTTATATAGCGCAAACTCTACATGAAGGTATTGGAGTGCTTTATTTTATTTTTTTGCAATTTTATGTAGTGGGAACTCTACATAAAGGTATTACAGTGCTTTACATGAGCATCGGTTACATTACACAAGAACACATTCATTTTTGGTAGCACAAGGAGATTAAGTGATTTTCCCAAAATCACAGGATGTTGAGCCGGCGCTGAAACTCAAACCATGTTCCCAAGCTTCATCGTTGGCAGCTCTGGCCCTTATGCCTCATCCTTTTACCCTAGAGTTCTTTGTCTGCTGCGTGTTGGAGCAGTCTGGGAATCACTCTTTTTTTTTTTTTTCATAGCGCTTGGTAATACAATTTCTCCCATTTCATAGCGCTACAAAGCAGGTGCCTTTCTCAAAGTCACTATAATTTATTTGCATCGACCTTGAAGAGATGAAGAGGTGAAAAAGCTATGTCAGGATTGTATTCTGTCAAATTTTCCTTCTGTCAAGACCTCTGCAGTGGGTGCATTAACCAACTGACTTGAGTTGAGGTTAACACTAGGCAATAACACGTGCTCTTGATAACCTCAGGAGAGTTCCCAACAAAGCACATAGGTTAGTTCTAGGCAAAAAGAAAGTAAAAGGTGTTGTCTCCAAAATGGTGGCAGTGGAGTTGTGACTGCAGACCCAAGCACTTCACGGCCTCAAGCTTGATAGCAAAAAACATCGGGCCTTTGGATGTATAATGAGCCTCTTCAAATAGAGTTCAGTTAGTAGAGGCAGCCATTTTCCTAACCATGTAGCGCAAAGAAGCTAACACAAGAGTGCCGCAGTGAGAGGAGGGCACAAAAGTGGAGCAAATTCAATCACTTCCTCCTCTCAGAATTCACTAGTGTCATGGCTTTGACAGTCCCCTCACAGCTACTGCAACCTTGCTGATGCTACTTCCGGAAGCGTTTGTCTGATACTATGCTCAAAAAGCTCTACTTCCTGTTTGAAGAGGCCCCACCTAGAATAGCACTTCTTCCAGTTGCTCTCAAAGGCGCAGCGTGCTTCCCCATCTGGATTCCTGTGTATATAATATCAAAGCCAGTCTGTAGGAATGACGCAAAAACACTCCCAAGATGGTGGCCTTGATGTGTCCTTTCTCCTGCAGTGACAGGCCTGGGAGGGTTGCTGTGGCACCTGGAATACATCCACTACACTCCAAATCAAATCACATAGGTAAAAGACATTGTAATTTACAACACCAATATCTCTAACTCTCACAAATGTGAGACCTAATGCATTGCAAATGCTTGTTAGTTATTTGTACTGGCTACTCTATGCGAGTAGCAGCATCTAGACAATATCTTGGAAGATAGTGCATATCGAAGGCAGCTATAAAGCCACTAATATGGTTCTTTCTGCAACAACTATGCAGTTATACTAATTCTAGGTGTTTCATTGTCACATGCTCCCAAACAAGAGATTCTCAGGTGTGGCCCGCTAACACACTTGCAAAACATGGCTGCTTTTTAGCAGAAGTGCTGTGGAAAGATCTGCAGTTCAACTTACCAATATCAAATTTTTCATCTGAACTCTGACCTTCATTGTTTCAAATGTAGTATGTATTTATTAGTTTGTATTCAGCTCAAGATACACAATAGCAATTACAAAACAATGTGCATTTAGAATGTAGGCACTAAGAAACTGGTGATAGCAGACTTCTTGGTAGTTCTGTATTTCAGTTCTATGGGACTGTGAAGATACCTTGAGAAAAAAGTAATTCTTCTCATCAACAGACTTACTAAAGTGGTATCTTGCACAATAGGTTTATTAATAGCTGGTTCTTCTTCCCCCACCATTCTTTATGTAGTACTGACATGGCATAGTTCAGAACTGTGTGGCAGCAACCTGCACATAGGAAGAAAGGATACAGTAACTGTTTATTAGTCTTCATACCGTATCTGTATGTAATAGTTAATTTCCACTGTACCCCTTTTAAGATGCTCTTCCTCCTTAGTCCTCTTCGTTCCGACACACTCTGGCTGGATAGCTAACAGCAGAGTATAATTGTTTTGAGGAGTGAATGGATAGTGTGCAGTCTCATCATCAACAGTAATGGTTAATCAGTTTTATCCCCTCTTTAAAGAAGTTCACGTTCTCAAGCACTGATACGTTTTTAGGTCAAGCCTCGATAGAGCTTGCGCTGTTGCTTAACGACTTTATGCATATACTTTGTGGGCTTCAATTCCAGCCATTGCTTTTCATTTGTCTCTGTCGATGTCCTTTAAAAATCCTTGCTTGCTAATGGTCAATCCGTCCTCTTTTTCCCTCCTTTTTTGTCTTGTTTCCTCCTACGCAGCACCGGCCAAGATCTAGATCTTTACGATTTGCTTGTTTATCTGTTAGTTTGGGGGAACTATTTCATCACTTCTTTCCTGCTCATGTTACACTATGGTGCTTGGTCAGCTTGGGCACCCAACTTTCAGTAAACATGGCTGTATTCATTGAGATAGCATTGTGATTTTGGAGGCTTTTATTCTTTTCAGCACAGTGCCCGCTTCATGGCCCCCGTGCTTGATGTTTTAGTCATGCACCTAACGTTTATCTACACAGCTTTTTTTTCTTTTTTTCGGCTACCCGAACCTCGCTGTACTGTGCATGCTCTGTGGCCTCCTCGTGCATCACTTGCAAAGGCCACCACATCCCTCCCGCTAAAGTACGGACTGATGCTCCGTGCTTGTTAATTTCACTTTCTTTGACTACTTCTCATCTCTCGGCCATTTGCTGTTCCAAGTGGTGGCTCTGACCATGTCTTTTCATATGTGTAGCGTTGAGTTCCTCCTGTCACTGAGTCCCTGCATGTATTGCACTGTTCTTAATGTCCTCTCGTTGGTGTGATTATGTGCTGTCATTGAGCTTGCTGTTCTCTTTTCCGAGCCGGGTTCATGTGAGGACAGAGTCCTGTCCTTCTCCATGACTCTTTCCTTCTCTAGCTGGTGATGTTGTGACGAACAGTGCCCTGTCATCGTGCCATCAGCACCATCTGTTTTTCTGTGGGCCGTCTGAGCCCGGATTCCCCCACGTGGTACGTGGGATGATTCAGGGGAGTGGCCACGGCTTCTTGTTTTGGGCTGCTACCACCACCCTGGGAGAGAGAGCACGGAGAGGCACCTTCTCAGGTGGAGGGGGCTTCTAAAGGATGACCGCGCTGAGGTAAGGAGACTCATTGAATCTGTCATATTTGTCTGTGTTTTGAAGTTAGGTAATCCGATGCCATTCAAAACCAGTGCTGATGTCCTCTCCTTTAATATGTACCCCTGCCTCACCTGCGTTGCAGCCCCATCTTCGAGAATTGCATTGGTTGGCTGGATGCGTTTTATTTATTTATTATATATTTTTTTTTTAACCTGGAGCTTGCGTCCAGTAGACTATGGTTATTCTGAATTAAAAACTGGTGGTTATTTCTCATTTACTCACCCCTTTCCTTTACATTTTGATCGTTCAGTAGAGTAAATACCTGTATTCATGCCCCCCTCTCAAGTCAAGCAAGTGACTGTTTCAACAGACCCCCCCCCCCCCCCCAAAGTGCTCTTCAGGAACCCCATGTGCCCTCTGTGCAACTTTATAAGTTGTAAACCACTTGTCAGTGTCTTCTCCCACCACATAACTAGGCACCAAATCCTATTCAAACCTTCTTGTCTTTATCCGTTACCCTATGTATCCTGGCACCATCACTGCTGAATTCAAACTACCTAGCCTCGAGCTCCATCTCTTTCAGACTCCCATCCATGAGCCAATTGAAGTTTTTTCTCAGCTCAGCTTCAGCTTTCCTTTCTTATGCGTCTGTTTACTTTTGCTAACTGCAGCCTAAATTTTCTCTCCTCTCCGGTCAGGCCATGACCTGGGACTCTGCTTTCTGCCCTCACAGGAGGCACAAATCCCGGTGTGTCATCCTCAACTGCTGTTGGCTGTTAATCTGAAGAGCCATTCTCAAGCTCCCCCAACTCGCCCTGCTCTTGGGAGTTGGATTCTGCCCAGGCCTTCAGTACCTTTTGATCCACTCCCTTCTTGGAAGGTCCACAAGCAGGTACCCCCCATAACTCTGTAAAAGCCCTTCAGCTGGGTAACTGTGTATTCCTCCAGCTTAGCCAGGTCAAGCTTCTCAGCTCCACTTGTGGACCCATCCAGACACATGATGTACAGGACTAAAGATGCAAAGCAGGGAAAACTGCAGAAAAAATCTAAATGGTCTTTAAAACTGGGTAAATAGTGTACGCGTAGCTCTTGTATGGCACAGCACAAACACAAGTTCTATCCTCACAGCTGATCACCAATGTTAGAAATTGGGTCTTTAGTTGGCAGAGGTATACAACCTGTCCAAGTAGAGACCACAGTTCTAGTCAGGGTAAGTCACAAAACAATCCCAAATATCCTGTGCTCACCTTCTGGTAGCTTGGCACAGAGCAGGCAAGCTTAACTTAGAAGGCAATGTGTGAAGTATCTATGCAATAAATCCTACAGTAACACAGTGAAAACACCACAAAAAGCAATCCACACCAGTTTAGGCAATAAATAATATTTATCTGAAGAAAATAAGCCAGAAACTAGACAAATCCAATATGAACAAGTCAAGATATTGCTTTTTAAAGGTTTAAATGAGTCTTAATCCTTAAGAATCAGAGTTTGGATCCTTGTAACACACAGTACCTGCGGTGCATCAAAAATAACGATGCACAGAGGAGGAGATGTGTTGGAAAATAATGCACTGCGTCTGCTTTTCCAGCGCGGCACAGATAATGCGTTGTTTCTTTCCACGCTGCAAAGTGATGCGTTGATTTCCAGGAACGCAGCCTTGGTTGCTCACTGCGATGTAGGAATATTTTGACTCTCAGGGACGATTGCGTTGATTTTTCAACACACAGGGATTTGCTTCTCTTTGCTGTGAAGGCTTTGTGGCCCTAATACTTCAGAACAGGGGGCAAGCTCAGTCCAAGCTCTTGGAGAGCACTTTTGGGAACGGCAGAGTCCTCCCAGCTGAGTCATGGGCCATCAGGCAGCAGCAGGGCAGAAGTCCTTCTAGCAAAGCAGCCCATATGAGTCCTTTGGGAAGCCAGCAGGCCCTCTGACAGAGTCCAGTTGTAGATCCAGACGTTTCTAATTTTGGAGGGTCACAGACCCAGTATATATACCCAAAATGCCTTTGAAGTGGGGGAAACTTCAAAGAGTTGTTTTGAAGTGCACCAGTTCTCCTTTCAACCTAGCCCTGTGGGGGCTTATCAGTTCTTTGTGTGAGGGCAGGCCACTGGCCTTTGAAGTGTGAAAGCCCCTACACCCTTCCTGCTCAGGAAACCCATCTGTATGCAGATGCAGCTGAGTATCCTATGTTTATGGCTGTCTGTCTGGATGGAATGCACAAGGGAGGCTGTACCCCAGTCAAGTCCAGACGTAGATTGAAGACAGTGAGTGCAGAGAAATGCTCAGATTCTAAAAATGGCATTTCTAAAATAGTAGTATTAAATCCAATTTCACCAGCAAGTAGGATTTTCTATCACCATTCTGGCCATACTAAACATGACAGGGCTACTCCTTTCAGATCAAATTCGACCACTTAAAAAGTATATAAGGGTAGTTCTAATGCTTGCCTAGGAGAGGCGCAGGCCTTACAGTAGTGAAAAACAAATTTGTGAGTTACTCACTACCAGGACATGTAAAACATGTAAGTTCCTATCTTAACTTTTACTTACATAGCACCGTGCCCTATGAATTGCCTAGGGCCTCATTTATCAGTGACGTATATGTACCAAAAGGGGCATTTGAAGGCTCCACAAGTAGTTAGAAAAGCCAAGTGGAAGTGGCAGTGAAACTGCAAACATAGGCCTTGCAAAGGCAGGCCTGAGATATGGTTAATGGGCTATTTATGTAGGTGGCACAATCTGTGCCACCGGCCCACTGGGTTACAGGCCCTGGGCACATTTTGTGCACTACACTAGGGACTTGTGGATAAATATATCAATTGGGTAGGAGCCAATATTACCATCTTTAGGGGAAAGAACACATGCACTTTAGAACTGGTCAGCAGTGTTAAAGTATGCATAGTCCTAAACTAAAACCAGCAAAAACAGAAGGCAGGCAAAAGGTTGAAGGAAGACCATCATATATATTTGATATATATGTGTGTGTATATATGTATGTGTATATATCTATATATATATATATATATATATATATATCTGTCTATCTTTGAGACCTCCACTGACTCATCACTGAAGTCTTCTCTAACGTCACTCCCTCTTTTTAGGCCCTTACCACACTCATTGCTTTGTACATCGGCGCCTACCCTCAGAATTCTGATAATATTCAATTTAAGGCTTCTGCCACTCCATCCTACCATTCTGTTGTACACCAATTCCTCCAGGCCCATGCAAGGTTTCTCTTGCCAGGCTGCTGCATCACTCTTACAGCGCTTGCACCCATCAGATTCTTGCAATGCTTCTTCATTGCAATGCTTCTTCATTTGGGCTTCCTCCCCAGTGCTTGAGACTTTATCAACTTATACTTTCTTCTATAGCATTCCCTGTAGTCACACACTTTTGCAGCACATCCTCCCTTCCTATGAGGCATCACACTAAAGCCTTATGCATTACCTCTACAGTATGCAATGTGACTACTCTCCTGCATCAGTATTTTTAAGTTCTTGCTCTGTTTCATTCAGGCTCCTGTAGAACCTTTTCTTCAGATTAGGCCTAAATATATCTGGCAGGTATCTCCATGCCCTGGCTTTTTTTTTTTTTTTTTGTAGCTTTTATCATTTGGTACTTGCGGTTTCTGGTTTCATCTTTGCACTCCAGGGCTCTGACGCCCTAAATTCTAATGACAAACTTGGCAAATAGGTCTTCATTGTATGAGTGTGTCATGCGTGACATGACGCAAGTAGACAGCTTTGTTGCAAGCACCAATTATCACTTGTTCACAGTAGCGTCAAAAGCGATGGACAACTGTAGTAAAGCAGCAGAACAGCTTATCCACCTGTGTTCACAGATGGTCATGTCATATTTTATGGAGAGAACTCTTGTAGTCTGCATGTCTGTCCCCTTCAGGTACTTCACATATTCTATACTTTTTTTCAAATTTAGGAACCATCTGGTAACTTTTCCTTTCCCCACCACACCTTCCCTGTTTTTGCTGGTTGTCTCCTCACATCTGATAAAGACTTCTAGTTGCAGATTCCCTACCTTTGACTGGGCAAATTCAGTCGGGATCTGGAGAATTTTTCTTCGAGCAGTACCCCTGCGTGCCGTTAGGTGGCGTCAGACGACTCCGCAGGCGGTGTTGTGGCTGTGATGATGTTGCGGTCATATATAGGTGCCACCCCAGCGCCCTGACATCAGTTCTTTTCTTTTTGCGCCAGCCTATGCGCAGATCCAGAGAAGGGCTACCCTAGTCATTTTTTGACTAACTGCAACATTTTGTCAAATTAGTTTTTGACAAGTTTTGATGCAATGAGGGATGTCCCGTAAGACCGGATTTAAGCCTTGCAACTCCTGTCGGTGACAGATCCGCACCTCGTGTGCCTCTGGTGTTGAGCTCTGAGTGTCGGTCCATGAACCCGAAAGCTTTGAGGGGGCGGTCCCTAAAGCTCATGGGAGCCCTACCCTTCACTCCGCGTCATTCCCGGTCCTGTTCGAGAAGAAGGTCAGGAGACCGGTCAGGGAGTCACCACCATTCTTCTTCGTCCAAGTCATCTGGACATTCGGGGAAGAAGAAGAAGGAGGCGAAACGTTCTTCGACTTGACCCCGTCGCTCACGCGACGAGCTTCAACGCTCTAGGCCTCTGAATTTGAAGCCTCAGTCTGGGTCCGCTCCATGCTGGCTCGAATTTCCAGTTGCTGGGGCTACCCCTGCCCAACTAAAGGAGTTCATATTTGGGCAGCTCGACCCATCCTCTGCACCTTTGGGCCCAGTGGAGTTGGTGAGGGACCCCTTGGGTTCAAAGTCGGCGACTTTGGTCCCGACTCCGGAGGACACCTCAGAATCCACTTCTGGATCCGTCCCAATGTGACCTTTCCGGGCGTCAGGTCAGACGTTGACTCTCCTGGTGCTGTTTGGGCCCACAATCGACGTTGACCCTATACTCATTCCCAGCGACCCTGAGACGGAAAGACGTCGCTCGACGCAGAGTCTGTTTTCCATGGGCTATGCTGTGCACAGGTTTGATCCTGAACCCTATTACTATGGGTATGGATACGAGGATAGTGTTGAGGGGTCGCTGGACCTTTGAGAAGACCAGCTTGAGCCTGAACTGGGTAGGACACCTCCCCTGACACTGGCATGTTCTCTCCCCGTACCGTGGCTAGGGAGGAGGGAGCATCTTATTCTATGGTGGTGTGAAAGGCGGCTGTGGTTTTGAACCTCGAGCTTCCTTCTGTGGAGGTCAGGCCTAACCTCCTGACCGAAGTGCTTCTGGCTGTGGCCTTCAACTCTGAGCCACTTCTTCCCTTCAACAAAGCACTTACGGACATCCTACTGGGGACCTGGTCCAAACCCAGCACTGGGGCTCCTGTGAATAGATCGATTGCCCGCCGTCATCGGCCTGCGCCAAATGACCCAAATTAACTTACCCAATACCCTAAGCCTGAGAGCCTTGCCATCCATGCTTCTTCATCTCTGGCGCATTCCCTACTGCTCCGGACAGGGAATCAAAAAGACTGGACAGCTTAGGGAAGAAGATGTTTTCTTCTGCTAGTCTAGCGCTGCGGTCCGTGAACACTGCATGTCTTTTGGGCTGCTGTTCCCATACTCTCTGGGATACGGTTGTGCAAGTGCTGCCCCAAGTTCCGGAAGAGGCCCGGAACATTCTCTCCCAAGCTATGACAGATGGGAGAGACGCAGCCAAGTTCATAATCCGTTGTGGACTCAATGCGACGGACTCATTTGGCAGATCAGTTGCATCTACGGTGGCACTGTCCTATCCTAGACCTCCGGTCCCTCAATCTCTTCCTCAAGAAGGAAAAGTTCAAGATGTTAACCCTGGCTCAGGTCCTTTCTGCCCTGGACCCTGGAGACTGGATGGTTGCGTTGGACTTGCAGGACGCCTATTTCCATAGTCCTGTCCTGCCGGCCCACAGACGTTACCTATGATTCGCAGTAGGTCACAAGCACTTTCAGCTCACCGTGCTCCCCTTTGGCCTTACCAGTGCCCTTCGGGTGTTCCCGAAAGTGATGGTAGTAGTTGCAGCTCATCTGCGCAGGTTAGGGGTCCCAGTCTTCCCCTACCTTGACGACTGGCTGTTGAAGGGGGGACATGCCCCAGAAAGTCGTCTCCCACCTCAAGTCTACAGCAAACCTCCTGCATTACCTGGGCTTCACTATCAACGTGCCGAAGTCACACCTGACTCCCTCTCAGATGCTCCCTTTCATCAGAGCTGTTCTGGACACAGTGCAGTTTCGGGCTTATCTTCCCGAAAAATGAGTCCACGATATTCAGACTATGATACTGATGTTTCAGCCTCTCTCCTGGATTTCGGTGAGAATAACACTGAGGATGCTGCATCCTGTTGGTCCATCATGCCAGATGGCATATTCAGGCTCTGAAGTGGGAACTGAAGTTCCAGAATCTCTCTGACATGGTTCAGATCTCAGAGGGAACTGCGAAAGACCTGCAGTGGTGGTTGTCGAATCCAGATTGGATCAATGGCAGATCCCTCTCCCTTCTCCAACCAGATCACACAGTAGTGACTGATGCATCACTCCTGGGATGGGGCAGCCACATGGGAGAGGCAGTGATCAGAGGCCTCTGGTCTCTGGCGGAGTCTGGGCTCCACATCATCCTTTTGGAGCTCCAGGCGATCCAACTTGCATTGAAAACTTTCCTTCCCTCTCTCAAAGGGAAAGTTTTGCAGGTGTTCACCGACTACACCAGCGCCATGTGGTATTACAACAAGCAAGGCAGAGTGAGGTCGTGGACTCTTTGTCAAGAGGCTCTAAGCTTTTGGACATGGCTGGAATGCCAGGGCATTTCCCTGGTTGTTCCAAATCTGGCGGGCTCTCTGCCTTCGATGCATAGTCAGTCACGAATGGCGTCTCCATCCAGAGGTGGCACAAGGTCTCTTTCAGCAGTGGGAGAGCCTTGGTTAGATCTGTTTGCCTCCGGAGAGAACGCACAATGTCAACTGTTTTGCGCATTGGAGTTTCCAAGGCGGCACTCGCTTGGTGGCGCTTTTTGTCACGAGTGGAACTCTGGCCTCCTGTATGCCTTCCCGCCAATACCACTTCTGCCCAGAGTTCTGAAGAAGATCAGACAAGACCAGGCTCAAGTAACCTCGGTAGCTCCGGACTGGGCACGAAGAGTCTGTTATCCCTAGCTCTTGAGCGTGGCCAACGATCCTCCGATCAGAATTCCCCTTCGGGAGGATCTTTTGTCACAGCAGCAGGGGACGGTTATCCACCCGAACCTGTCCAGTCTCCGCCTTCTTGCTTGGAGATTGAGCGGCGACAGCCAACTGCTCTTGACCTTTCCCCCTGTAGTCTGTAATGTTATCTTGGCAGCCAGACGTCCCTCCACCGAAATGGTATACGCCTTTCGGAAAATATTAGTGGCATGGTGTATCAACAAATCTTTTGAACCCCTCTGTGCACCTCTCTCAGAGGTTCTCCTCTTCGTTCTCTCCCCCTTGCCCAGCAGGGCTCTACTCTGGGCACCCTCAAGGGATATTTGTCTGCCATCTCTGCCTTCTTACGGCTACCAGACCAACCTTCTCTTTCCAAATCTCCCATTGTTGGGAGGTTTCCTAAAGGCCTCATTAATATGTTTCCTCCCGTCCCTTCATCATGCCCCAGTGTGATTTGAACTTGGTCCTCACATACCCCATGTGCGCCCCTTTTGAGCCAACTGTCCTTTACGGCTCTTAACCCTTAAAACAGCTTTCTTGATTGCCATCACCTCTGGTCGCAGAGTAAGTGAGCTTCAGGCTCTTTCTTTGAAGCCACCATTCCTAGCAGTGTATCCTGACAAAGTGGTGCTTCGTACCAGGGCTTCCTTTCTTCCTAAAGTGGTAACGTCTTTTCACGTAGGCCAATCTATCACCTTGCCTTCTTTTTACACACTCCCACATCCCACTCATGAGGAGAAGAGACTCCACTGTCTGGATCCAAAAAGAGTGTTGGCGTTATATCTACATTGTACCAAAGATGTCCGAGTGGACGATCAACTCTTTGTGGGGTAAGTGAAGAAAGGGAAGACGGTTCAGAAGAGGACCAGCTCATGATGGGTAGTCCTCTGCATCAAGATGTGCTACGCTTTGGTGGAAAAGCAACCCCCTGAAGGTTTGCACGCTCATTCTACCAGAGCAGCTGCTACTACCACAGCGTTAGCATGCGGAGTTCCAGTCCTGGATATCTGTCAGGCTGCCAAGCACTACTGCCTGGACAGTCAGGTCCACAGGGACAGCTATTTTGGCCATTCGGTCCTGCAGGTTATTTTGGTGTGATCTTAGTTCGCAGCCCACCGCAGGGGATGGTATTGCTCTGGTACCTATTCAAAGGTTAGGAATCTTCTACTAGAAGTCTCTGTCAGATGTACAAGTTACTTTCCTTTGGTAACGATATATTTGATAGCAACATATTATAGTTGCAAATTCCTTACTGACCCGCCCATCCTCCCAGCACTGCGAACTAATTTCTAGGGACAGGTACTTCCCTCTAAGGGCCCTAGTTTTGGCACAACATTCTCAGTGTTCTTCATGGCTCCGCGCTACTGGCGTGGAAAGTCGTGAAAAGAAACTGAAGTCAGTGCACCGGGCTGGTCCATATACACAACCGCAGTGACATCACAGTGACCACGATGCCAAAGACGCCCGCGGAGTCGACCGACACCACCTAACAGCGCACCTGGGTACAGCTCGAAGAAAAATTCTCCTCCTCGAACGCCTGGGGAAATTCAAAGGTAAGGAATCTGCAATTAGTGAGTAGTAATTGTCTAGCTCTTCAATCCCTGGCGGCACAGCACCCGGTATAATGTGCTGCATGGCTAAACATCATTAAGGTCGAAAAGGCGAGTCCTATTGGCTATGCCAATGCTTGTTTTGTTGGAAAACAAATAGATCAATGTTATTGATTTTTCATGAGATGTCCTACTCACAAGTGTTAAACATAAGACAATAAACATTGTATTGCTTTCTTCGAAAAAAAAGCATATCAAATATTACTTTGTCTAGTCCAATAGAAATGTGTATGCTTCATGAGCAGTTGCACTGTTTAATCTAAAACCCTTCATGAACACTCTACTTATATTTCCACATTAGCCTCTAGAAGTTAATGCCATCAACATTTCTTTCCATTCCACAAAGTCCTCTGTTGCCATATTATCTAAACATCAGAAAAGGAGGACTAAATGATAAAAATTCCAGAGTATCATCCATTTTGAAACTATGCCAGCATCAGGAATGGAGCATAGGGTATAGGGGAAGACGATGCAAAACACACAATCTGAGATCTACTCTGCAGAACACACAAAAGGAATGGGTAAAATTATCTCATGGGGGTCCTACACAAACTTAACTCTAGGACTCCCTGGACATGATAAAAAATTATATCACAGTGTGAAATAGAGAAATTAGTATCCTTTCATCCCTGTCATATGCTTACTTGTCAACATGTTTCGGCCTTTCATCGTTGCCCTCTTGGTTCGGTTGGCCTTCCTCAGGACTTGAGATCCCTCTTTTTTAATACCCATACCTCTAATCGTAGTTTTGAGAATTGGGATGTGGTGACCTTAATAGCCCTTTAACAGTAACCACACTTGGAAATACTTGGAATGATTTAAAAATAAAGAAATAAAGAAAATGAAAAAACAAGCTTTTTTTCCATGTGTCCATACATGGTCCAATAACCATGCCCCGAGCTTTGCGAGGTTATTCATAGTCCCCTGTGAGCAACACCAAATATCGCTTACGAATTTCACTTTTGGTTCCTCTAAAATTGGAGTGACAGTGGGAGCGCCTCCCAGTAGTGAACACTGTTGCAGAGAGAAATAGTGTCCAACAGCCCATTTGGATACAATACGTGTCCCCATATGGATGCTCAGCATCTACAAGTGCCTCTGCCTACATTCCTCTTCATGTCAAGGATCCCACACACACTCAGGTATTTGAACCAAAGGCTCTAACTTGAGAGTATCCCTATATCGATACTCTACACCACCATAGTTAAATGTGTCATTGCCTACGTTCCATTTGCTTCTCATGGATGCCCAACCCCCATTGGGTTTTTCAGCCAAATATTACAGCTTGGGAGTATCTCCCCATTAAATCAGCCCTGGTGCAGGAACCCTATTGGCTTGATTGATCCTGCCAAGTGTTGCTTGTGACCCCTCTGCTCGTGTTCAAACACTCATCCTGAGAGAGCACTTCTTCTTTTTCCGTGCATTACTCTGTCCCCTCGCTCGCTGCTTGGTTTGCGACTCACTTCTTTAACCATCCCCAAGTGGTCTACCCTCTACGCATGTCTTCAAGGGACCTGCTCCCCCGCCCCATGCCCCTAGCCCCTCCATTAAGGTGCCATAGCGGTTGTTAGTCCTTCCTTTATTCCAGCTACCCCAGTCAATGTTGGTGGTGTGTAAACCATGTGGTTTCCTGTGGGTTTTACCATGGGAGATTTGCTTTGTGCCAGAAACTAGTATTGCCATCTTGGAACTGGTATTGTAATACTGGGGCAACCCGGGGAGACCACCAATCTACTGTGGCATCAGTCTCTAAATAAACGTAAAACCCCACAAAATAGGCAATTCTGTATTCTCTACTTATTTCTATACTCCAGTGGAAACTATTGACTACTTGGGGTCTGTGTACTTATCCCCTGCGGGTGCAGTGGGTCTGAGTCAGAGGGCCCTCTTTCATTGAAAAAGTCCAGAGCCGTCACCTTTGATCTAGTTCCAATATGCTTAGATGTATTAATGAGAACTACCAGCCCACCCCAGACTACTGAACACCAGTGGGGTATGGTTGTGCAGTTGAGGTCGTTCTGATGTAATTACTCTCTTGTATCCTCAAATGTATTTATCTCATATCACAGAGTACTTAGCCCCTGTGGAGTATAGGTGTGTACTTGAGGTAATTCTGCTGTGTTTACTCTCTTCTATCCTCAACGTACATTTATTACTCAACCATTGACGGTCCTAAATCATGTTCCATAGGATCGCTTGAGTAAAAGGGAGGGCAGCGGGCTACCCTTACTGGCAGCTGTAAGGGAAGAGGAACATAGATGCATTCTTGTCCCTCCTTCAAGTTATTTTCTCAGAGACAGTTCAACTGAAGCTATGTTCTCGTGCAATACGATCTCATGGCTTTTGATGCGATATATCAATTTCTCTTCATGTCTAAATAGGAAGTTCTTTGTCTTTCAAATTGCGTGAGATTTTTGGCTTATCCAGTCCTGTCCATATAATGTCCTTAACCCTATGTCTCATCTCACAGAAATGCGATGTTAGATTTTTTATAGCTCTTTTACATTTGATATTGCTTCTGTGTTCCATACTTCTAGTTTTTATTAGGGTCAAGCTTGCGCATGCGTATCGCTTGTGAGACGCTGTTTTAGTTAGAAAAGGGCTCGGAGCTCCGTCCATGTCACGGGAGTGTCTTTCATTGGTTCATGGGCTTGCCTTTTAAAATCTGCTTGCTTTCATTAGTGGAAGGGCATGCATACGTCATGCCTTTTCCGGTGGTTAGCCCTCCTCGAACGCAGCGACCAAGTACTGAAAACATACGAGGCTCGCTGTTTTCCGTCCGGTTTGTGGACTACTTTTTCTCTTTTTTTGCAGCGCAATCTTGCTTGGCAGAAGTCGAGCGCTTTGCATGACAGCGACCCTGTTACATAGTTAATTGCACTTTTGCCGGTAACGTATATATTTGCACTTTTGCCGATAGGTTTCACTAAGAGTGACCTGTGGCAGCGCAATCGCTCTCTTTTTTTCCATTTAATGTGTCAAGAAAAGTCCGGTTGAGAGTTTACAACTGCTAATAGCTCTAATTCGGAGAAATGCGAGACCCGTTGCATTGAAAATGCTTGTTTTGCGTGTTGTCATACCTATATATCGAAGATTCATGGACCTTGAATCATGTAAATGACATTCTCTGATTTGCAATTTGTTTGTTTTGCTTTCACCGAAGGGTAACAGAGGCCCACATCCACCATTTTTTAACTCCCCCTTGATGAGCACACACTACATGACCCACATGCCGTGTGGCCTGTCACTGGGGTAAGGTTCCCCCCCCCCCCATCCTAGTTTCTTGACTTGGACCCATATCTTGAGGCCTTGTGTGAACAAGCATATCCCTGGTGCTGGCACACTTTTTAAAAAACGAGAACATGGATGTCTTTAAGTTCAAACCATTGGAATTGGGGATGCGCAAATTCCTTGTAATTATTTGCTTAATTTGATTAGATGCCATGCTGAATGTTATGCAAATTGATCTCTCTACCTTAGGTCATTCCCTGTTTTCCAGTAGCACATCTTGGTTACAATTTCTGGCTATCTTCGGTGCCCTGTTTGCCTCTAGTTTTCTGCCAAGTTTGAGAGGCTCCTCCTTGAAGTCCCCAGTTCCTGGGGAGTCGCAAGACCTGCCCTTATGGGAGATTCTCCCTTAGAGACTTTGGGTAAAAAAAAATTAAAGGGTAAGAGATTATTTTTGTCAGTTGGTTTGTAGTACACTCTTGGGGCCAGTCTTGCCTCCCTCGCCGTTATTTCCATATCAAGGAACGGCAGTGATGTGTTGAAAATAGTAGAAGTGAAAAGTAGAAGAGTATTAATGCCATGCAACCACTCCGGGAACTCATTTATAGAATTCTGATCACCTTTCCCTATTAGGAGGACATCGTCTATGAAGCGGTGTCAAAGTCTGATATGATCTGTCCATGACTTGTCTGACCCACAACTAAATTTCTTCTCAAATTCTGAGACATGCAGATACACCAGGTTCAGTGCAGATGAACTGCCCATAGACTTTGCGTGGTTTTGGAGGTAGATGGTCCCCTTGAATAAAAAGTTTTTAGTCAGAGCTCTTCTTGCAAAATCCAGTATGAAGGATCTGTGTGTTTGGAACTGCCAATCTTGTTGGAATAATATTACTAAATTACCCACAGAGTCCTCTTCTGAAGGATGTTGGTATACATGAATTCGATATCCAGCCTCACCAGAAATTCAATTTCTGGATTGAATTCCATATCCCTGATGAGGTTCAGAACATTCCTTGTGTCCTCTACATAGTATTCCATTTTTTGAACTAATGGATTCAGAAAAAAGTCACCAAACTGTGAAAAGGGTTCAGTAGTGAACTTATTCCTGATACTATTAGATGCCCCCGGAGGTCTTGCAGGTTTGTGAACTTTTGGTAGCATACAGAAATATGGAACCACTGGCCTCACTTTACACAGAAACATCCCCTCATTGTGAGAGATCCAACCGTTGTTCACTGCTTCGTTCACGAGTGATCCAGTCTCCCTCTATTTCCTATATGGCATCTGCTGGCAGAATTCTATAGTTGTGTTCAGCTGATGGCATTCTCATCCATAGGGCTCTCTAGTCTGAATTAAAATCGCTCCACCCTTGTCAGCAGGTTTTATAACCATCTTAGGGTTTTGCTTGAGTTCTTGTATCACTTGCACCTCAATTCTTGAGAGTTTTCTGAAAGGTTAATCAACCATTTTTCTCTTCACCTCCACAGTATGTGTGTAACCTCCTGTTTGAATGCCGCCACCTCTAGTGGTAACTGTGACAACATCAATACAAAAGTCGATCTTGAATATAGGGTAGTGTCAACCTGCTGTGTTATTACTTCTCCTTTGTTGTCAAAGAATATCCTAAGGTGTAACTTCCTAAAATAAATTCTGCGAATTCTTGTTTTAGTTGGAACGTATTTACCATATTCATTGGACCAAACCCCAAGCCTTTATTAAGGACTTTCTCTTGATGTTCTCACAAAACAGTGTCAGAAAAGTTCATGACCAGGTTAATTATTTGCTCGTCCTGGGCAGAAACTCCCAGCTAAGCTCCTGGTCAAGCTCTGATTGAGGTCCTCCCACTAGATTCGCTGCCCCCTTTGTTGTCTTCCTCTCCTCCTGCCTCTCCCTAAAGAAAAAAAAAATGGAGGTGCGGGAAGGGGTTTGTTGAAATGGGAAGGGTTGTAAAAATTCCATAGTTGAGAACAAAGGTGGCCAGCCATATCCCGGACATGTCAGAAGTGGAAGGTTATACAACTGTGGTTGTCCCCGATAATTCAACTGTAGTTTTACTCCCTGGGCTTGATGTACCATTGTGTCTTCCAGCTTCATTGCCCTTCTCAGCCTCAAGTTCCTTCTAATTTACATATTTGTCAGTAATGTAGGGGTTTACTTTCTACTTTGAGAATTGTTTTATATCATTCTGAAGTTTATTAATCTTTGGATGCATGAGAATAACTTGTATTCTGCTACTTCCTTGTTGGCCCCCTCAAGTTTCTTCTTGTACATAGTGATCTGGGTTGTGAAAGTGCATTCACTGGCTGGATCTGGATCAACAAGACATCGGAGATCCTCTTGGCTGTGTTGATAATGACTATCTGCCAATCCCTGCTGCATTTCCAGGCGATTAACTCCGAATCACGTCTGAATGATGCATCCTCAAGGAATATCAGTGGTTCATTGATAACCAGCAGTCCCCTCGGAGCTGCATTCACTCTTAGGTATTCAGTTAATATTGCCCCATGTAAGATTGTCTTAATGTGGGTCTTTTTGAGGTCTACTAGAGTTTCCTATCCCTCTGCCTGGATGAGTACATGGGTGTCCCCTAATAGGGAAAGCCCAGATAGAATTGAAACAACTGCGTTATCCACCTATGGCAAACACAGTTTGTCCGTCATGTTGTCTTACTAGCCTCTGTGTTCTTTCCTCAGCCTGGTGGTGACTGGTTCTGGTCTACCCACCACTACACTATTAAATCCACCTGCAGCTTAGTGACCACACACTTATCACAACACACAAAACAAGGGGAGAGGCGTCCTCCCTTATCTCAGTAAACCATACACACACAACATAGGAAAAGAAGGAACAAATGATACTGATAAAATTCCATATTATCAACTGTTTTGGCAAGGTTCTTTAAAATTGCCCTCACCCACTAGTCATGGCATGCTTCATCATTGAGCTTGCTAAATCATCCCCATGCTAGCTAAATCATCCATGCGCTAGCCAACAGTGGGGATGGAGCATAGTGTATGGAGGAAGACAATACAAAACACATATCTGGAGATCTACTCTGCACAACACACAAACGGAATGGGTAAAACTATCTCATGGAGGCCCTGCACAAACTTTCCTCATGAACTCCCTGGACAGGATGAAAAAATATATCACTGATGAGATTCATCATTCATTTCATTACTGATATATCATTTTTAGTCATGTCTCTGGAGTTTGTGAGTAAAGTTTGTGTAGGACCCCTAGGAGATAGTTTTACCCATTTCTCTTGCGTGTTCTGCAGAGCATGCCATGACTAGTGGGTGAGGGCAATTTTTAAGACCCATGCGTAGTTTCCAAATAGATGATACTGTGGAATTTTTATGAGTATCATTTTTTCCTCCTTTTCCTATGTTGTGTGTGTATGCTTTATAGAGATAAGGGACGACGGAAAAGAGGGAGGTAAAAGGATCTTGCTATTTTTCGTGCGGACTTAGCCCTTATTATGGAAACCTGCATGCGACCCAGCTCCCCCCAAGTGTTGATTACATTATCAGTCGCACATTTCCCTGAAATATATCTATACATTGAATTATCACAATGTTAATGAATGCTACTCAGAGTAACTGCGAAAAGTGTCATGCAACTCAAAACTCATTGGATCCATTTAACCATTCCTTTATTTTGACAATGTTTAGATCTGATTTGTCTCTCTCCGTATGCACCACATGGCTATATTTTATGGCTCTATTTTAATTCTCTGTAATTTCTTCCAAGGTTGGTTAAGTTGTTCACCACTTGTTAAGCTAGTGCACCCAAAGGAAAGCGGCAAAATTTAGCCTAGTTTGTCTTGAGTCATGATACATCTCTAAACTCATTCAATAAGTGAACATTCAGGATCGCCCTTCTAGAGGTGCCAACTGCACATGCTTTTTATCAGTAGAAAATAAGAACTGTTGTCACCCATATTAATCCCCCATTCTCCAACTCAAGGAGGCGTACTTCGACAGTGGTTCACCAGCTAGAGGAGCAAGCATTAAGCAAAGCCAATAGGTCTTGGCAATGCAAGATGTGTTGGCTTTATCAGTGTTTTTTAGATGTGCTGTACATGCTTTTATAAGGCTTCCTTCAGCTTCTTCGGATTGATAGTCTGGCTGACTGAAACAACATCTATGCAACTAATCAACACTTGCAGATGCAAGGTCAGTGTAAGCTCCACAAGCAGATAACAGCATCACATGGTCTAGGGTTGCCATATTAACTCATGTGTTTGGAGCATTGTAGAAAGACTCCTTCTGTGTTGCCAAAACAGTGTTGTCTTCAAATCTTAAGGACCGACTAATGTGGCATTAAAGCTAGCACATTGATTTCCCAGGGGCATCATGCCACAGTAACACAAGTTACATGTAGGTATAAGTGCAGAATTAAGTACATGTAAAGATAATTTATTAACACCCCCATACATACAAATGAATGCAACCTTGTGAAATATTACTGCTGCTCATGTAAAATCACTTGGGTCACATTCCAAGCATATACAACTGCGAATATAAACATAGGGAGTGGATGGAATTGAACAGGTTTCGTGTAGGCAGGAGGGAAAGAGCAGCAGGGGGCGATGGAGAGCTCACAGTGGAGACAGTAGGCCACCAGGAAAAGGAAGCAGCAGAGGGGCGATTTTAATATAAAAAGAAAAGAAAACTGATCATCTGTAACTACATTAAACAATAAATATAAATACCTTCTGGTTTTGAGGTAACCTTCTTCTAGTTTTTCATGGTACTAACCCCTGCGTGCGTTGGTTCGTGCGACATGAAGTTGTTGCTTCTGAATGCTATTCAACTGCTCGGAAATGTTTGTTTTTAGTTTTTTTTTCTGGCTGGTTGCAGCATTGCCATAAATTAAAGATAAAGCGAGTGCTAGAGACGGGGGCACGGAGAGAGGCTGTGAAAGAGAGAGAGAGAGAAGAGATAGAGGCAAAGCAGACAAAAGACAGAGGCACAGACAGCCACATTGAAAAATACAGAGACACTGTATGCACACTAAGTGGAACAGAGCAGGCAAGCAACGGGAGACATTGCGTTAAAAAATAACATTCTATAGCAGCATGGCAGCTGAGCAAAGTGGCTGCAAGTAAAGATAAAAAAAAGCGCTACGACACAGCCACCAACCTTAGAGCTTTCTTTTTTTCCTTTTTTATTTACTGAATCTTTAAACTAAAATTGACAAATCCAAAACTCTCTCCAAATTTTGACAAATGGAGAACAGACAAGCAACCCGTTTCAAAAGCGATTAAGTGGAAAAAATAGATACATGCGTTATTTGTGGGAAATGTGTTCACGCACGAGATAAACACTCACGTTTGTTATGCGGTTTGTTCGCATTGTGTTTATTTTTCTTTCCTTCCATTTGCCGATACTGCTGCGCAAACTGAAATGCATTATTTTTGTTTCTCTTGGGCCGCTTCTCCTGCTGCGGGCTGCTGCAGTCTCAAATGCAGTCAGTTACCTACATTCTGCATTAAAGGGGTGCGACGGAGGATGATGCTTGAATGTATCTGAGGCTGTAGGGGGTTAAAGCGTTGTTAGATTAACAAGAATTCTAATCATAAAAATAACCCTCCAGAGAGCACACACAATGTGAAAACATTACTTCTTGTCAGTTAGTGCACACTTCCATGACATAGCATTGAACATCAAGCAGTTTATGGCACTTGTCTCATTTTTGCCCCAGAACAAGCTCTAAAATTATTTTCCAACCCAAGCTTCTGGTTCTCAGATGCACATAGCATTCTTAGATGCAATCACCAGACTTAGTGGAAGGCCTTTTAAGATCTTGCTTGAGACAGTACATGCGCTGTTACTTGCAAGACATTTTGTTTACATACAGGGGGCTTAAAGCTTCACTGTCAGTCCTTAGTCTGTTTGAGTCCCTAGTCCTAGACAGATCGATGCTAAAGGTAAGGATCCACTTGGGATCAAACCAGTAAAGCATCTCCTCCTCCACAGAGAGATATAGTAGACAGAAAAGTGGGTAGAGTTATGGATGGTACCACTTGGAAATGTGACACCGCTTTCAGTAAAAAGAAAGAATGTTTCCTAACAACCTATTTGTCAAAGAAGGTCACTGAGGTTGCACTGAGGGTGCCCGTAGTTCACTCAGACAGGCTCAGAAGTAATGGCAAAAAGGAGAAAAGTCTTAACAGGCTCTGAGGAAAGATGTTCAAAGTCCCAAAAGGTGCCCACATCAAGAACGTGTCAACGAAGTTAAGGCCCCACCATGGCATATTAAAGGGCTTCAAAGGAAATTTAAGCAAGTCTTTGAAAGGAATGCATCACAATAGGTGACAACCAACAAAGGCTGGTCAGGCTTGTGCGAAAAGGCCACCAAAATCATGCTTAGGTAACAATAAAACAAATAGCACATCGAACAAATTGGGCTTCAGTGGGTGAACCCAATATTCATCAAACCAGGCCATAACCTGCACCCAAAGAGCAGAGTAAATCGATTTGATCGAGGGGTATATAGGACCTAAGATAGCAACAGGGGGGCTGAAACCAATCAGCTGGTTCCACTCAATGCCACATGTAGAGGTGCAGATTTGTGAAGGCTTGGCTGCAGCACTTTGCCCTGTTGCTGGGACACAAGGTCCAAATGCTCAAGCTCAGCAGGTCGGAGCTACTCAATCACCACACCCAATCTAGAGCTATCAGGATGAGATGAGTTTGGTCCATCCAGAACTTCTTCAGAATTCAGGAACGAAGTGATCGCAATGGAAAGGCATAAAGGAAAAAGCAGTCACACAGCAGGCAGAATGAGTCCCCAAGAGCGGCTTGAGGCAGAAAATATGGTGCACAGTAAGCATGGCACTGTTTGTTCTCAGAGGTAGCAAAAAGATCTACCCAATAAATACCCCACTAAGGATGGATTTCTTGGACCACTTCCAGGTGCAGACACTGTTTGTGGTCTGCCAGATACCATTTGCTGAGTGCATCCACCCGACACAGAGAAGCTAGCTAGATGGTTGGCTGTCTGCGAGATGCCCTGAAGGTTGACCCCCTAAGTCTCAACACTTTCGGGCACACCTCCAGCGATATTATGTTGCCCAGTTTGTTGCAGTACCACATGGTGGTGGTTATATTCAAAAGGACCTGGACCAGCTTCACCTTGATGGATGGAAGAAAGGCAGGCCTTCAGGACCAACCAGATGCATACAACTCCACCAAACTGACACAGTACTTCTGCTCCACCAGAGACTAAAAGCTCCTTATTACCATTTCACCCAGAGGATTAACCCAGCCCAGAGATGAAGGGTCTGTCACCGCTATGAGCTTGAGAGTGGCAGGGAGAAATGTGTGCCACAGTTACAGATGACCTACAGCTGCTACCACTGAAGGTCACATACATCCTCATCCTGGATATTAATGTGATGCAAACACAAACACCAATACTGAGCCCAATGCAGGCAGAGATTCCACTGCAGAGATCACTTTTGTCAAATTGGCATGGAAAACCAGCAAAATGCATGAGACGCGGAAGCCTGAGAAGAATTCTCTCCATAATAAAGAACAAAACTCAAAACATAACCTGAATAGCTCAGACTTGCTGCAGGGGTGAAAAGGCTTCAAACCAATGAAGTTTAAGGCAGACCCCAATGAATAGAATCCTTTGTATTGCATGGAGAACATCAGGAAGACTGTTTGAAGGTTTGTGAGTGAGTGCAGCGATTTTTCAACAGCCAGCAAAATGATTGACAGTGTGAAATCACTCTGCTGCCTGAATGGTTCCAATATCCTTGGGGAATCCTGTAACAGACAGCATCTTTGATGAACAAACAACGCCTGTTGCAGCAGAAGACGCAATCCCCTGGCTGCATAAGTTAGTTTGCTTCCCTGAGAGACTGGTGCCAGGTTAGATGGTTGAATGTGACAACATCCTGTATGGCATGGTGCAGAGTGAGGCACCATCCTTTGACACAGAAAGTGAAAAAGGAGTGCAAGTGAAGAGATTCTGCACAAAGATGCAGCCATTGTGAGGATCCTGATGTAACCTGGGCAGAGGAGGGAGAATGCTGGCAGGAAGTAGCTAAACAGATCTGCAGCTGAGATAATAGGGTTGATGGTGCACTAGGAAGCTACTACCCTCTGTATGGAGGGAGCAGCTATCGGTTCAGGAGTCTGACATGTGTCTTGGAAACAATGTGCTGCATCATCTGATGAGGCAGAAGATTACAGAGTAGGTGGGAGTACCATCATCGTCTGAAAGCTAATAGTGCTAAACTCCGGCATGGAAGAATACCAATAGCGGAGCCAGCATAAAAGTGACATGGACCATACAAGCTTAGAGAACTTAAGGCCACTAAGAAGATCTGTGAGGCTTAGGGTATTGCTTTGGGGAAGCACCAGGCTAAAGGAATTTGTGATTGAAAAGAGACTGTTTGGAAGAATCACTGCAGGTGTGTATAATTAAGCTATGAACATGTGTGATGTGGATAAACACTACAAGCAGTGCTAACAAAGGACTATGACTGTTGGCTGAACACTCCTAGTATTGCAAAAGTGTGCAAAATTTGTAAACGAAGCATGTGCTGCTTGCAGTAATGGTTCAAATGGTTGAGATAAGGAACATTTGTTTTCTATAACACAATCATAAACTGTGAGGTGGAAGAGGTGATATGGGGTGTAAAAAGGGAAGTAATTAAATGTGCGAACATGACTGAGAAACACAACGGAAATTTAAGGGCCTGGTAATCCGGTATCTTCACATGTTAAGCCTTTTGTAGGAAAAGTGTTGTTTGATGCAGACCTGTTAGGGACTCCAGAACTGCATTTGAGGTGAAGATCAAATGCATCCACATAAATAACGCACATCACAAGCGACCATGGTGAGGTGGCAGAAAAAAATATCAGTCATAAAGCTGTTAAAACCGCTACAGGGAATGTCAAGGAGATCCAGACTTCCTTAGTACAATTTCAAAATGTTACAAAATCACTGGTGGGAATGGAGAAGGATGCTGAAGGGAGATTGTGATTAAATATTTACTTCCTGGTGTTTCAGGACAGTTCAGAGTGTCATTTCTATCGACCTACACTGAGATGTGTATGCAACCCATCCTGGACCCCAAAACGATCTAGTAGAGTGTGGCACCCTTTAGGATCAGGCAGATAAACCAGATTGGTACTTGTTGCTATCTGCTGTTGTATGTTCTCAATTGCAGCTAATGAGGGAGTGGGTGGGCAGGCTAAAGCAGGGAACGTCAGAAGATGGTCTTTCCCCAGACATTGGTATCAGTGAGTGTGGTTTTACCAAGCAAAATCAGAGTTCTGTGAAACCCACAGTTAAGGAGATGGCTTGTTTTGTATAGTCACCCCCAAAGTTTTGGGCCTATGCTACTGGTTTTTCGACTCAGAGCGCACTGAGACCCGCTGACCAGACATCAGTGCCCTGCCCATTGAACTTGTATGCTTGATTGGCCTGTAACAAACTAGCATGAGCTAACTTACCTCTATGTCCCTGTATCTGGTACCAGTGGTACCCAGGGGCTATAATTTAGGGTGTCTCCTCACTGACTGAAGCACCTGTGCCACCCTGAGTAGGACCAGGTAAAACGTGCCCCCCCCTCAGTCTGCCACTGTAGACTGGAACAGCAGTGTATAACTTTTCCATTTTAACCCATGGCAAGGCTCAATCTCCCTTTTTAATGTGTATAAGTCAGCCCTACAACAGGTCTAGCAAGCCCTAAGGTAAGGTGCAGCATAATAAAAGGTTGAACATGTTTTTCAACAGGTTCTGGTAGTAAAAACCTGCAGTAGTTCTTTTTACTGGGATAGAGATTGGTAGCCCCACTGGCAAGTACAGAGTTACACGCTGACAACTGATATGTGTTAACTTCTGAATGGGATTACCAAAGTTGTTACTTGAAGGTATCAACAACTTGTTACATTAAACACAACTTGATGTCCAAGTCGAAATTAATGTAACTTGTCACCACATTCAACTTTTAGAAAGCTGTTGCTGGCCAGTTTTGCGGTGAGCATTTGTTCAGGCTGGCCATGAAACAGCATTCTGTCCACCTGGGGAGACGTAAACAGTTCCCAGGACAGGTAACAATAGAGGCCTTTCATTGGATAAAGTGTTACCTCCTCCTGTCAGGAAGCCTCACGGTGTGTTGTCCCAAAAGGCGAGCTTCAAAAAGGAAGCCACCATAGAAGGGCAAATGGTGAACATACTAGAACAAGACTTGGTAGTGTATTACACGATGAGGTCTCACAACCACACCATATAATGCGCTCCTTTTCCTCACACCACACACCTGTGGTGGGAGATATATAGGCAATGAAAACTTGTCAAGCAGATAGTTGAGAAAACTGGACAATATGTAGTGCTGACAATGTGTACATCATAAACTGAATATAAGGCGTGTAGTGAAGGGGCAGGGATACTGGATTTTACTTAATGCAAGTGGTTAATACAGATGATGTGAACATAAAATAAGCTCCTTGAATGCTAGGGGACTCAATGACTAGGCTAAAGAAAGATAGGATACATTTGAATCTCATGCTGGAGGGTGGTGGCACCCCTCACTATCGTTCGGCAGCCTAGCAAAGAAATTGGAGGGGGTAACCTCACTGTATTTCAGAGGAGAGCCCATTTGGACGAGAACCAGTATACACTGACTTTCAGGCAACAAAACAATATAGATGGCTGTATTGTCACATTAGCTATATATTCAAAACCAATAGAACCTGGAACATGGCACTAGACAAGGAGGCCCACTATCACACCCAATTTTTAGGTCTCGGCTAGACAGTTTGCATTCAATATGCGGTCTTCAGCCCACCCTTAAGCATCCCATTTGCTGGCTCCATGGTTGCTCTCATATTCTTTTGGCGCCAGGAATTGCTCATTCTTTTCAGTCTGCATTTGATTTAATTCAAGTGGTATTAAAAATGTAAATTCACATGGCAACGATAAAGTATTGCTTTGTGGAAATATTTTTTTAAACGACAGACTTGTTGGAGGAATGGAGGATGACTGTCCCAAGGTGGTAGTAGCACAGCTAAAAAGCATGGGCAAAGCCATAGGTCTCGCCTAAGCAAGATCTGTAGACTTTGTCAATGTTTTTTTGGCAGTGTTGTATGTTTGTACAAAAGGATTGTTATAATAATACTCATTAATTATATAATATATTTATATAATAGGATTGATAACTTTATACTGTATTGTATGGTATGGCCTTTCATTGTATGGTAAGACCTATTGTGTATAGTATGGTACCATGTGGCCTGCTATTGTACAGTTATAGTATGCATGGCATAGCCTGTCATTTTATAGTATGGCATGGCATGACCTTTCATTGCATGGCATGGCATGGCATGGCCTGTCATGTATTGTATGATACTGCCGGCCATTGTAGTGAATGGTATGGTATGGTTGTATAGCATGGCATGGTTCAGATGGGCTGCTGTATAGTGTGGAATGGTATAGCCTGTCGTGTAGGATATGATATGATTGTATAATATGATGCGTCAAGACCTGTTCTTGTATTGTATGGTATAGACTGTCATTGTATGGTATGGCCTGTCATTGTATGGTATTGTCTGGTCTGTCATCGTTAAGTATGGTATGAGTTGCCTGTTGTTAGGCTACGGAGGGGCCTGTCATTATATTGTTTGGAGTGGTATGGGCGGTCATTGGATAGCATGGTTTGGCATTCAGTTGTCCAGTATGGGATGGTGTGGCCTGCCTTAGTACAGTGTGGTATGGTATGGCTAGTTTTTCAATAGTGCAGTATGGGATGCCTGTCATTGTATAGCATGATATGGTATGTTTTGCTCTGTCGTATAGTATGGTATAGTCTGTCATTGTATAGTGCAGTATGATATTGTATGGCCTGTCGTTGTATATGATGGTATGTGCTGTCATTGTGTAGTATGGTATGGTGTGGTATGGTACGACCTGTCATGGTATGCCTGTCATGGGATGGCCTGATATTTGATTGTATTGCATGGTATGCATTGATATTGTACAGTATACTATAGTATGGAATTGTGCTGTATGACTTTTCATTGCATAGTGTAGTATGGTGTGGTAGTCTTTGTTACAGTGCACATTAAGTTACAGGATGAAGCTCAATAGGTACAGCCATAGACCCAAAGAAATCGCTTTACTGTATAATATTTTTAATACTTCAATTTTCTATGCAACCCATAATCGTGCAAACATACCCAATTTTAAACACATCCTGTTTTTTTATGCACAAAACATTTTAATCATGCCCAAAACATCCTATAAATCATGAAACACTCATCATAAAAAGCACAATGTTACACTAGATTTTATGAAGCTACTGAATGGTAAGCAGTGAGCGGGCTGTAGGTGCCCTGTGTGCACACAAATGGTCTGACAAGCGACAGCACAAGCACTGACTCAGGTGAGACCTAAAAAGGCCTTTCTCTAAGTCTGATGATTCCATCTAAGATTACTAGATGTGCATTGTGAGAATGAGATGTATGTGCTGGAGATTAATGTTGGAACTTGCTTTTGTGCACATATGGGACAAGTGCTATACATTTCCGTATGTACAGTGCAAAGAGTTTTAAATGTGATGTTTGGTACATGTGAATACAGCAAAGAGAAGCAAATGTTTAGGCCTGCAGTCCAGTTTCCTAAGGTTCAGCATTGTTCTTGCTTTAGAATTCTGAATAAGCTTTGGTTTATTGATGTATTTATGAAGACTGAAATAAAGTACACTGCAATGTTATCTAGCATTAGCTTTTTCATGGATTCATGCACGTATACTTTACGTAGGACCCAAGCTGAGAAAAGCAAATTTCTAACTCAAAATTCAAATTCAAACTCAAAATTAGCTTTATTTGATTTTGTTAAAATCATAAAAGCACATAGAAAAAGACAATAATAAATAATTTATAATTTAAACACATCAGATCTCTTGCAGCTATAGGTATAAAGACTACCTCTCACTCTTCAATAAAATGTATTAACTTCCTTTGTCTAAAAATATCCATTAAAATTTGGACATGACATTTCAAATATATATGGTTGGCAACATTAGCTGGGCAATATTGTACCAAGTTCATAGATCTCAATAAATGTAACATAAAAGTCTTTCTCAGAGAGTTGTACTGTGTACCGAATAAAACCGTATGGAAAGTACTTTGCTCAATAACCTATCGCACGGACATTAAACCATAGGCCTCGACCAGTCATTCACTGTTGGAAAACTCACCAAATGGTGAAAAAGGTCGAGCCTAAACCTGGTTAAAACAAGTCTATGCTGTTCATTGCTCATTTCCTTTAAATACAGTTGCATGCCAAATGAGGTTAAACCCAATTGATTTTTAACAACACTTGGCTTAAGCAATTCAGTAGATAAGCTTCGCTCTTCCAAGTGTGACAAACACACTTTTTTCAAATATTTTCTTGTTAAGGCCCGTAGAGTTTCTGGTTTATAGTAGTATTCTTGATGCCCCCCATCAATCAAAGTTTTTGACATATTCTAGCCACTGTCCTCCTCCTACACGAGAGGACCTGAGACAATCCCCTATAATCTCTTGATTCAGCTTAGTGTGCTCGGAAGGCCATACCCTGTACCATAACAGGATCGGCTGTATCTCAGCTAGGTTTGAAATAAGAAGAACCCCTAGTTCAGAGTGACACATTTATGGAGGACTACTCTGCGGGGGGGGGGGGGGGGGGAGAGAGGGGAGAGAGAGAGAGAGAGAGAGAGAGAGAGAGAGAGAGAGAGAGAGAGAGAGAGAGAGAGAGAGAGAGAGAGAGAGAGAGAGAGAGAGAGAGAGAGAAAGAAAGAAAATATGAGAATGAGAATATACTTCAAAAAGGTATTCTCTGTAAGTTGTAGGGAGTTATGTTTTACGTGCCCCCAAAGGCCTACCCCATACAGATCTGTTGACATGCATTTGGCCTTATAAACTGATCATATCTTCCTATGGGGTTTCTTTCCAACCTTGCAAGCAAAGATGCGCAAGGCTGTAACAGTTTTCTGAAAATGTAACCCTCTAGTTCTAGTTGCCGTCCGCCATGTCCGATTTTGGTCAAACCTAATCCCCAGATAGGAAAAGGATGTTACATAGTCAATTCTAATGTCTTTTAACGTGAGACTGGGGGATTTAGGTATCGCTTTTCCACACCTCATAGCAAATGTCTTGCTTCTGTTGACTAATAACCCCAGATCCTCCATGAAAGGTACAGAGCGTGTTGGTAGCTGTTGTAATGCGAGAGGGGTTTGTGCCATAAGAACGGCGTTATCAGCATAAAATAAGGCAGGAATGGGCTGGGACCCTATCTGGGACAAGTTGTTACAATCAGCAGATAGTATATTACCCAAGCTATTAATGTATACAGAGAAGAGGGAGGGTGCCGAAACACACCCCTGCCTTTCCCCCCTCTCTATAGTAAATGGCTTGGTGCATTCAGCCATATCTCCATCTCGCACTCTAGCCCTACACCCATAATGTGTTTGCCTGAGGAATTGTCCACACCCAGATTCCCATAATAGCCCACAATTTGCTATGGATTATGAAATCAAATGCAACTTTTAAGTCAACAAAAAAAAGGTACAGTCTCCCTTGTTTAATGGTGGAATATCAGCATGTTTAGGTTACAGCCCTGCTCAATGGTCCCTACTCTCGCCCAAAACCTGTACTGTAAGTCTGATGAAAAGCTCTTCTCCTGGGCCCAGTCTTGTAATCTGTTCAAGACAACGTGACCTGCCACTTTCAGCATTGAGTCTAAAAGCGAGATTGGCCGATAACATATAGGGCATTGTCTATCTCCCTTTTTGAAAATTGGCACAGTAATTGATTCTCTCCAAGTCCTCAGCCAACTTGGCAACATGCGTTCAGGACTTGAGTGAGCAATGGCCCCCAAAGGCTTGTGTTGGCTCTAAATACATCTACAGGGATGAAATCTGGGCCCGGCGCCTTGCCGGATTTGCTTGCATTTGTGGCAGTAGTGACCTCTTCCAAGGCAAATACAAGCTTGATTGGAAAGTTAACAGGGGTAGAAAAATCACTGTCTGAAGCATCATCATTTGTCAAACATAGCATGTCAGTTGGATTAGAATAAATAACTGAGAAGGATGAGATCCAGTCTCCCTCGCAATTTGCCATTTCAAGGCGTAGTCAAATATCTGACCTAAAATAGGGCGAGTAAAAAAGCTTCAGAATCTTTACTACTGCTAGCTTCTTGCAATTTGTCCCATAGTTCCTTTTTCAATACTGCTTTCCTCTGCACTAAGACATGCTTATAGTTTTTTCTAGCAGCCCTAGCGTTTACCCAGTGTGGACGTTTGTGTAGGGCTAGTTTCAACATACAATGTGCCTTAGTACAAGATTAATCAAACCTCCCCCTCATCCTATTTTTGCTGCTGCCCCTATCTGTAATCTCTAGTCCCTCCTTAATAACTCCTGCAATCCTTTGAAAACTCTCAATAATATCCTCAGGATTAGTACCCATATCTAAGCATTTCTCAAAAGCCTGCTTACATCCACAAATCAGGTTTTTTAGGAACCCCTGGGAATCAATCTTGACCAACGCAAGGCATACCCTTTAAGCCTAGCAATGTCTGTTACCCACCGTGCAATAGTTAGAAAGTGACGCTTGAGATTAAAAAAAACCCAAAATGCCACATCCAAGTCTATACTCAGTGGGTAATGGTCACTGCATGCAATTGTATGGGTGATAAAGTTCCCAACCCTTGCAGTGCTGCTTGTGACCAATATATAGTCTATCATGGAGGTTTTTTCTTGACCACTGAATGTAGCCGCAAATGGAATTGGCGAACAGCAGATCTCATTGCAGAACACTAGGTCAGTACTAAATATGAGCTAATTCATTTGCTCCCTCCAGGAAACAGTGTATAACGTGTGATTGCCCATCGTTCTCTTTCGCCACATATCTTCTCCGAGCCCTTAGTACATACTTCGGTATTAAAGTCTCCACCCTCCCCACCCATAGGAATACAGTATCCTTGTCTCTCCCGTTCCTGTTAGCTTCAACATCCTTCTTTAATAAAGTCAGGGCTATTTTTATCTCAGCTTTTGGGATGTTATTGTAAAAGTTAATTAATGCCAGCACACATGTGGCTGAAAGTTCAACAACAACAATCTGATGATAGGGTTGCGGGGCCAGCATAATTATACTAGAGGCCCTCAGGTTGTTTCATACATAGGTACAAATTTACCCCTTTTCTCTCCCTGAGTTAGACACCACTGCCTGGGTTTGATAAGTTCTAAAACCATTTAGGTGGATTGGGTTTACTGCCCACGTTTCTTGAACACAAACTACGGTTGAACTATTAACAAATTCACACCAGTCTGCTATAACCACTTTAGACAGTAGACCTGCCACCTTCCAGAATGCTACCCTATTCTTCCCCTCAGGAAATGCATCATAACTTAGTGTTCTCCCTACATCAGAGAGTCTCAGTTCGGAAACTCCTATGTCATAACCTTTACCATCAGGGTTGCTATCTTCTTCTGGCCCACCACCTTGGAAACCAGAAGGGGACACAGCCCTGTTCTCCTCTGGGGGAATTCTTCCTATTGAGTCAATCTTTGCTCTTTCCCTTTTGTACCAAGCGCGGAGTATTTTCTCTTCCCCGTCCTTTAGCTCACACTCCTTGTTAATGCTCCCTACTTGACTCTTGCCTCTCTACACCTTGTGTTTACTCAAAGGGTGACTTAGACACTCGGCCCTTATCTTATTTAAAAATATTAACTTAAGGGGTGGCCATCCCCTGCCTCTTCCTGGCGCAGACTGGTGCAGGATAGGCCTGCCTTTGGCCCGGGCTTTGCCCGGGTGCTGTCCGGACACGTCCCGCAGTAAACACCCGGGCGCTATATGGCGCTCATTGCTGGTTTGACTTGTGGCAGCTGGGAATGGCTGCCTCCTTGGGCCACAGGCAGTCTGAGAAATTAATTCCTCGCACATTGGTGCACGCGTCACCCTCAATGCAAGTTGGCATTTAAATGCAACGTCTGTAATATTAGTGCAGGCTGCGATTGAAACTTGCGGTGCATGCTGAGGTTTTAATCGTGTGCTGCTGTTCCAGTGTGCAGCACATTCTGAGGATTCCAGCTCCTGTGACAGAAGCGCGTACACCGAAATATCATCATTCCTCACACGCAACAACGTACCGTAAATTGCTAACTCACTAAATTGGTCGAAACATAAAGACATCTTTGAAATTAACCTATATATTTAAGAGAGCTCATTGTCACCATACATTCTACCACCTCTGCAAGTCAGTGTTAACTGTTTACAGTCCATCCACTGTGGTCCTTAAACAAGCAGAGTTTTAGGATAGATGCAGTCACACACAGATACATTTATAACTTTAGAGTATTTTTGGTGCCTGAAGCATAGAAATCAAAGCCAGGAGTTACATGAATGGGGGCAGGAAACGCATAGGCATTACGAAATACTGAAAAGTGAGAAGCACACCAGAACTTATGTTGTATTTTTTGGTTTAGCTGCAGTTGGCAGAATAGGAACAACCATATGACAATCAGAAAGGCAGAGCTCTGTGGCCAGTCCCTCGATTCCTGACCCTTGCAGCCACTGGAACCAAATTAATACACAATGGTGTCAGTTGTAGGCAAACATTTAAGCACTACCAACAAACTGGCAACTCTCGCTTCTTTAATCAGTCATTAATTTACTGACTCCCCGAACAGGGGCAATTTGGGCTGGCTGTTGTCTGAAACCTATCTGATGATGGTACAAATGAAAAGGTTATATTAACTGAATTCTTGAATTTGAATGATAACACTACTCAGACACTTTTAACTGAAACAGAAAGGAGAATGGTTGATAAATCAGAAGGATCTGGGTTCATGTTGGTCTACTACATCAAGGAATTACAACAATCTCTGTTTATACATACATATACGTTTGGCCAGAGTTTTTCATTAGAGAGATTTAGCAAAGTGAAAATTAATTTTGTGTTACAAGAAGGACTTAATTGTAATTATGATATTTCTCTTTACAATGAGTGTATATTACCATTGTAATATTTGTTCCACCTTTGCTTGTTATTGGAGCCCGAGCTTTCATTGCAGTAATTATGAGAGATATTGCCACACCTGATCATTTCTGATACCACTCAGTGTGGTATTTATAGGTTTTGCTTATGCAAGTGTGGAAGCACTGTGAAGTTAAATTACACATAGCAACCAAGTGGGAGAGTTTGTCAGCATTTTAACCCTGTGTGACTGTTAGGGTCTCTACAGGGCATAGTTCTCTGACTACCAGGCCTATTCCAGTCAAATGTTTCAGCTCCAGGACGTAGCCTTTAAGAAACAATATCAATCGTCTCAATACCATTGAGGCAAGGGCTAGTCCCATACAATTCGAACCAGTACCAAAATCAAGGCAAAATTGCCCAAATTGGCAATGCATTTTATTCTTCAACAAGAACCCGATTGAGCTAATCACTCTCCATTCGGTACCAATGAAGTGTGGAGAGACACAGTCCTAAATGAGATGGCACATAAATGCTTTGTTTCAAAATAAAAATGAAAAGGCAAACTTAAAAGTAGTGAAATAATGCAATCGGTTGAAGATACAGGACCTTATGAGAGTACTATAATAAGAAAAATAGTGATCTGAAGTGGAGTTGGTTGTTAGCATGGCACAAGAAAATAGTTGCACGAGGCCATTAAAACAGAGATGAAAAGCTGTTCGAAAGGCAGCTGAGATAGGAATGCATAGGAAGATGCTATAGGATTTTGGGATAGAAAAGTGTCCATACTAAAGGAAAGCAACTATTGAAACCCGAAATGTTTAAAGAATGATATCCGTTGTTGAAGGAGGCTTAAAGATATTTTGTGTCTGATGAGATATGCTTGGCACTTCCTAGTGAACAATTGCAACACTCCTCCCAGCATTTTTTTTTTATATGTGTTCTTGGTAGTACCTTAAATACTGAAGGATGTGCCTGAGTAATGGCCAGCCCCAGTTACTCCTTGAGGTTGATTTCAAAGATTAACTGAGAGTCATCTAGGGCTGTTGCGAAACTGTGTATTTCGTTTGGCTGTTTGACCTACTGTAGGAGAGAGTGTGGCATATAATAAGACAGCACAAATCACTTGTTCATAATTATGTGTGAAGAAAGGGACAGCCTAAGAGATTTGGAAAAGTGGGAATGAGGGGTCTTTGAGAGCAGGTCACTACATGTCCATGGATTAGGATATAGGTAAAGGCACCAATTTCCAATTTTGGTGGGGGGGCCAGTGAGGAAGATTTAACAAGAGAAAAAGTGCCACAGGGACTTATAAAAGTGACAAATCATAGTAGGTATTTAAGCATGCAGCTGAAAATGTCCAGCCCTGTACAAGGGTATACCAACAAATGTATGTAAAAGACATAATATAGAACCTCCACTGAGCTCTTCCCAGAACGGAATCCCTAAACAGTCATAACACAAGAACTGCATACTTTGTGCAGTTGAGCAAACAACCTTCCAGATTGTTTTGTATCACACTTTGTGTTTAGTGAAAAGCTTCACTTTAACTTATTCACACCTGTTTTTAGTAATGATTGAATTCCATCTGTTGGACACCACTGATGCACATGGGATATATAGGCTTGATGGCAATGTGAATATCAGTATGGAGCTTTATTTGTCATTCTTTATATATGCTTTTCTTCTTAAATCTCCTCTCAATTTAGTTTTTGTTCTATTTTCAATTAAAGTGAAACTGGCTATGGTAGTGGGCCAAGAAGTTTGGGTTAATAAAAAAAATTGGTCTGATCAGAATTTACATGTAAGCATGGATGCATGTTCCTTTGTCCTGTGCATGGTGTTTGTTTCTTCCTGGTAATAAGGCATTGCATGGGTGTGCCCCGTTTGTGTGTTCTGTTGAATTGTCTTTTCTTTCTGAAGCCTCTGCACAGAACCAGCATTCGAAATAAGCAGGCATACAACTGGTGAAGGAATACATCTTGCTTCTTTTCCTAACCTTTGACATCTCTGGGTCTTGTTTCAGGAGCTTAACTCCGCTCTGGTGGAACGTGATCGTGCAGTCTGTGAGAGGAGTGAGTTACTGGGGAAGTACTGTCATGAAATGAAGGACAAGACAGAGGCCCAAAAGGAGCTTGATCAAGCTTGCAGGAACATAGAGACAGTAAAGGAAGAAAGAGATGTTGCAAGGAAAGAGAGAACAGAAGCAATCATCCAGAGGGACCACCTGCTCAGGGAATGTTACCAAGCTCGACAGGTATTGCTCTTCTTTTTAGCTATAGAAATTCTGGATCCAACCTTGTGTTCCTTGTAAGACACTGATTTACAATTATCCTACTACAGGCAGAGCGATCCTAGTACAGGCAGATTGAATGGTGCGTTTGATTGTAATATAGCTGCGTTAGACTACAAATGTGTTAAAAAATATATGTAACCTTTGCGTTTCAGTTCATTAATGCTTGCCTTCAAAAAATATTTTTTGGGGTTATTCCCTCATTGGTATCTTCAGGACCATTAGGAACTCTAAAAGTTGAAGTGGGCTCATGAGACAGTAACATCAAGGAGGATACCACTCTAGTAGCAAAGAACCTCCAATCTCTTTTTTTAAACATTTTATGATATGGTGCCAAGCAGTTAATTATTTGGAGTGGGGAGAGGGAGGGTTAACTCTCAGAGGACCTCCTTTTCTAACAGTCCCTTTATATATAACACTGATAGAGGCAAAAGATTAATGAGCTGATAACTCTGCTTCATCTACATGCAAATGTTGGCGATTGGAAGCAACAAAGTGATATTATGGCTTCATAATTCCAGTACATGGTGTCATGATCACGAGCTACTTAAGAAGGCCCTGCACCTTTCCCTGAAATCTGTTGAGAGAAGCTGAATGCGAGTGGTCGCATTGACCGCGAGTGAATCAGTGATTTGCAGAGAAAAAGGTCTGGGGGCAAACAGAAGAAAGGAGGAGATGGGAGAAGTGGTAAGATAAGAGGTTTGAAATGTGATATGCCACGTTACGATCTAATATGGCAGCCTTTGTATTGACTGGCCCTGAGCGCTAGAATAAGCTAGATAATTAATCCAGGGTGTACAATGGAAGGCTCGGAAAGGTGAGAGCTTCGTCCTCCACCTGGTGCTGATGCCTTCTACCCTTTAATGTACGAGAGCTGTGTTGCTTCAGTGGATTTAACATTGAGTCATCACTCACAGTTTCACTCCATCATGGGAAGAAATTATAGCAAGTCCTCTTCAGCTTTGCTTGAGCATGTGCCTGCAATTAAAACCCAGTGAGCAGGAATTGAACTGGCTGTAGCCCTGGCATTGTTGCCTGTAACTTGTGCCATGTACCAGTGTACATAGTACATAGAGCAGTGGTCGGAACATAGGTTGCCACTGCTGACCATAGTTATGTGATCAGATTTTTAAGTGCTTTAGAATACTGCCACCTGGGTGTCTGCATTGAAATTTTTCCAGTACCCTGCTGCAATGAGTTTACTTAGTGGGTTTTATCTGTATTAATGGGACCAGATGGATTGGGAGATGATCTGGAGCATCATTGGCTCATAAATACTGCTAACTGTGACATGATTTAGGACATTTAGATAAAGTGCATTCCCACTTTGGTGGTTGTTCGGGTATTTCATGACTCAGGCTGCTGGCTTCTCTGCTGAAGGTCCGCTGCTGTGTGTTTTTTGACAGACAGCTGTACTCTGTCCTGCCTAGCTTGGGTGGGGACTAGTAGGTCACCTCGAAAGAAGTAAAGAAAACTAAGCCAGGCAATCTGTACTGCTTGCTCAGCAGAAAGCTGTTGCAGCACATCGGATGGAGTTTTTACAGAGGAGGGGTATCGTCACATGTGACAACATGGCAACTAAACTGTATTCTCACACTATGGACGATTTAACTTGCCTGACTGACTTTAGTAAACCGTTTGGCAAGACACTTTCGGATGTCCTGGAGCAGTTTCACACTTATATTTGTAACGTAATTGCCAGTCTTAGAGCCGATACATAGAGAATACGTACTAGGATTGACATTAATGAGCAATCATTACTATATATGGAGATTTTCAATAAGTGCAGACTGCTTCCATCGTTGCTCTGGAAGTGCAGACCCAGCAGCATTTCCAAAAATGTGAGGTCCTGAAAAGCAGACTCTAAATTGACTATGTAAGGGTTCAATCTGTAAAAAAAAAAAAAAAAAAAACAGTGGCTTGTAGTAATGACTTAATTGACCTTTTGAAATTGATATTGAAGGAGGATCTCACCTTCAATTTCAGATTTATTCAAGCACAGCTCGTGCTATTTTTCCTTCAAGGACTACATTACTCGAAACATGTGACCTGTATTCTTATTTGTCATCTTAGACTGAAAGGCATGGTTGCTGAATTTGTCCCACTTTTATTATGCAGTTTGCAGATCTTCTGTTCTTATTTTCCTGTACTGTATGTGGGGTGTTTAGCCAAACACTTGGAAAATGGGGTGGTTGAAGTGAACAGGATCTTACGTTTATTGGGGGGGGTGGGGGATTCCTGCTTAGCCTTTCATATTTCCTTAGCAAATCCTCTGTTAACAATGTGTCTGAAAGGCAAACAACGGTAGTAATTTCTGCTTCCTCACTTCCAAGCTTGTGCTCTGCTAGACGGAACAGCCTGGCCAGGCTGGAAATGGATGGATTCCTTTCTGCTATGTGCCCTAAACTTTACCCACACACTCTAAAAAGATGATTCACTTCATGTTACCATGCATTTAGGACTTTTTGAATATATAATATGTATGTATCACCTGGATTAGTTTACTGCAAATGGTAGAGCTCATTTTAGGGGTCGAAGGTACTTCTATGCACATATAATGGCATGGGCAAGGATTACGACTTTCTCGGGAGAAACGTGTGGAAAGATTGGGGTTGTTGCAGATCTTTAAATGTCTTCTCCAGGAGTTTTTACTGAATCCAGATGTTTTTTTTCTAGATCGAAATTATCAAAATGGCCCCTAGATTAGTATTAACTGGTACAATGCAACTGTATCAACTGTTAAGGGCTGCCTAGATACTTACTGCTGGAACATGCAATGTCAGCTGAATGATGCACTCAACCGCCTGCAGAGATGTGCGTTGCTGGACTTGTATTACTGAATTTTTTTGGGGAATTCTGATTCTGATCATATGATTTCTTGTTGATGAAATTCCTGCTCGCTCATGTAGTGTTCATTACCTTATTCAGATGGTCAGTGCAGGGCTCTGAGTGCGGGTGGTATTGCATTTTAGGAGGGTTTAGAAGAGAGTTCTGTTTTTGTGGTCACCTTCGTAATGCAGTGGTGGAGCCACACCGTTTGAATACATTTACCATTGTTGTGTTTGGTGCAGCAAACATTAACAGTTGTACTCTTAATTTCATTCAGAATAATCTGGCCTATAGTCTACGTAGCAGTTGAGATTCCCTGTGTGACATACTACAAGCTTCTCTAAATTACACAGGTGTAATTTGCAATCACCCACACCCGAGAGTAGTCCTGCAGTGGTAATTTACTGATTAGAAAAGATTCATTTTTATTCCTCCTTAGAAGTTTTTATTGTTTTATTTAACAGTGGGCTTGTATAAAGCTTGTTCTACATACAGATTGTAACCGCACCTGCCTGTACAGTGTCACTAGTAGTAATGTCTCCATCTACTTTGTAGACATATAAACTGCCACTGGATCTTACCTTAACCTTTATTAGTAGTGTAGATATTGTAATTTTTATGTTGATTATTTCCTCTTTTATTTCAAGTGTCATATACAGAACATCATCACACCAAAAAAGAACTGCAATAGTTTACACTACATAAACTATTTTTTAAGATAATTGTAATATTTCATATACCACCACATACATTCTGTAAAAGCTTAGACAAGACAAACCCTCTATATTAACAGGTAGGACTATCTGTGGTGAGCCATTCACTATACCTTTACATTCTGTGATAAATCCCAAGAGGCTGCCTCTTTGTTATTTAACTTTCGAGCACATGCTAAGTAGACCAGGCAAAACTGGGTACATATTGCAGTGATTCTGACCCTATTATCTTGCTTCCTACCACCACTCTTTCTTAACAGTGGTTCACCTCTTTCTAGCCCTGTGACACTAAAGGACAACCATCCCAGCTATTCGTATTCCTCTAAAGCAGATCCCCACTCTTCTAAAATAATCTACCCTCCCAGCTTTTCAAAGACTGGCTCTAATAACTTTAATCCTTTTGCTGCTGGGCCTTAAACCACCTCCACCACACCCCATACCATTACTTCTCCTAGACCTTTCTGGTTGCTGCAATAGATAGGATTTGTGGGTTTCCCACGAATTAGAGGTACCCAGAGCCAATAACTGAGCTGTGCCCTGCAGTGGTTTTTCATTGTGTACCGAGTTAGAGCTAGTGAAACAAAAGGTATCATGGAAAGATGTGTATTTTTTAAATGGGCACAAGATACAGATTTTAGAAGCAGTGGTTAATTGCACTTTTCTGAGTTTGTGGGTATCCATAATAGCATATGAATTTGAGCACATTCCTTAAAATGTCTTCGTTCTTACACACTGTCTTACATTGGGAAGGCAGAAATTCAGACAAATACAACTGGTAGTAACACTTCTTCTGCTGTTCTGTGTTCCCCTAAGTCTCCCAAAAAATATTGTACCACACTTGTGTAGTTAGGCTTAGTGCCCGTGATATGAAAGAGCCCAAAAAAGCAGCATGGACACATCACATTTTTCCAAAGGTAATTGACCCTTTTTTCAATGTGCTTATCTGTGGATTTTGGGCCCTACCACAGCAAACACCTGGGAATCTAGCAGACCTGTGCATTTTTGACAACTAGACACATAGGGGAATCCACAATGGGATGACTTGCGTGGCTCTCATCAGGTTGTTACCAGAATCACTGTCAAACCTCAAGCTTTGACTAAAAACACATTTTCCTCACATTTCTGTAATGGAAAGTACTGGAATCTGTGGGGAGCCACAAACATCCTTTCCTTCCATCCAGCATTACCTTAGGTCTTCTGATGAAAATGGTATCTAACTTGTGTGGGTTGGCATAGTGTCCGCAACAGGAAACAGCCCAAAACGCAACATGGACACCAAGTTTTTCCACTGAAAACTGACCCTTTTTTTGCAACGTGCCTAGCTGTGGATTTTGGACCCTAGCTCAGCTGCCACCTAGGGACACCTAGGAAACCTGTAAATTTTTAAAACTAGGCACCTAGGGGAATCCAGGATGGGATGACTTGTGTGGCTCTCAGAATCCCACGCAAACCTCAAACTTGGAATAAAAGGAAAAAAAAAAAATTCTTCACATTTCTTTGATGGGAAGTTCTAGAATCTGCTGGGAGCCTCAAGCTTCCTTCCACCCAGCATTCCCCCAAGTCTTCTGATTGAAATTGTACCTCACTTGTGTGGCTAGGCCTAGTGCCTGAAACAGAACAGATCAAACCAAGCTGAAGAAGGGTCCGTTTGTGAGAACCCTGATGTTATTTTGATCTGTTCCTGTTGTAGGCACTAGACCAAGTTTTATTGGGACAAGTGTGGAACGCTGGATGGTAGGAATTTTCTGGAATCCTTTTGATTCTGGAAGAATATGTAACAGAAATTAGAGGAAAAATTTGATTTTACTTAGATTAGGAAGGTTGCAGGGCATTGTAGATAAAAAAGCTTTATGGGATCCATGTGAGGCACACCACCCTGTACCTCCCTGGATGTCTAGTTATCAGAAATGCCCGAGCTTGGTATGTTTTCCAGGGTGGCTGCCGACCCCATGCCCAAAAACTGCAGCTACTTCTTTTGTTGATGTTGGCACATTGCGTCTTAGACTGCACACTTTGCAGGCACTTGGCACACAGGTGAAGTACTATTTTTATCAGAAGAATTAGGGGAATGCTGTATGGAAGGAAGTTTGTGGCTTCCGGCAGATGCCAGTACTTTTAGGGATCCATGCGCAGAGGTTTCCACACTTAAGCAACCTGACCCAAAACAGTCACAGGTGAAGTACTTTCATCATGAATGGTTATCAGCATGTGGACATTTCTTCTGCCTGAAAAGTTCACAGATAGTTGTTCCTCACTATGCAAGGCACTGCCCCCTTTGATGCATTTTACATAAGCTCCTTAGGGTAACCTTTACATTAAGACAGTTTGTGCCACAAGCAATAGTGTCCACTTTGAACAATCTCTTGAACAATTGCACACCGGTGTAGAAATTATCTTTGTATAAATGGTGACCTTGGTTAAAAAGTCCTCTACCAAATTCCCACATACTTTTCTTATTGACTCCAAAAGTGGACAGACAACAAGGGGAGTCAGTAGAACAATCCCTTCCAGTGTACACCCTGAAATTGACATATCCAGTACTAGTCTGACAGCATTTACATCTTAATTCCATAATGCGTCCTTTCGCTACGAATGTACTGCCTAAAAACCAAACAGCCCTTGAACAGAACCAAAGACTCATCCACAGCTATTTCTTTACCTGGGACAAAGCTCTCTGGAAAGCCATCTCTAAAATGATACAGGAGAGTCCGAATCTTGAAGAGACAGTCTTAATCAGGGTGATCCTGTGGCAATGCTTAAGAATTATCAACAACATGCAGCATTTGAAGCATAAGCAAATACCAATCATGACTCATGGTTGCAGAAAATATAGTAGTTGCCAACAAAGGACTTGTAGATTAATTTGAAGACAGAGACGTCTTCCCTTTCAAGCCCATCAAAAAAGTTAAACCAAAGAACTCATTCAGATTTGTGGGAGTCCACTAGCTAGCTGTAGAGTAGGGCTTCTTAGCTCTGGCACTGTTTTACCTTAAATACCGTTCAGGATACAAATTAGTCTGGTCACAATCGCATTCAAAAATACATCATCCATAAACAAATGAAAGAAATTTATAGGCAAAAAGGTTTCAATATTGACTCCACGCACTGCAACATCACTAACGCCAGGCAACAGAGGCTGCACCATGTTTAGGGCAACACGGAGTTTAGCACTTTCAGTGGGAAGCCTTTCAGCCCCAGGCTGCAATCAAGATTCCTCTTGCACTATTGGTATATCAGCATCCTCTTCTAAAATAGGCCCTTCCTCCTCACTGAGAGTGGCTTCATCACCAGATGATTCCTTTCAGGCAGAAAATGATCTTCCTGCATCTTGGAATTCCTCCTCGGATGCGAAGTCAGTCTCAGAACCATGGTCAGAGGAAGATTCAAAAAGGAAACCAGAAACCTGCTGAGTGGTAATCCTGTGGCTAGCCATTATCCTTACTAATAAAAGTAACACAACAAATAAGTCAGCAGTAACCAACATTGTGTAAAATAAGTCATAAGCAAAGTGTGGTGTTATTATACAGTAAAACTATTGGCATATAGTAATTTGAAAGGAAAAGTCAATCAGTACAAAGCCCACATAGACCTATGTACTCAAAAACTAAACCACTCACTTGTCAGAGACAGCTAGATTGAGTATCCCCTGCACCTTCTCTGCACAGACACTGCAAGCCTCAACATTATCCTAATAGAAAGGAAAAACGAAAGAAAATTACACACAAGACAACACAATACACATCTTGCACAAATCCAAAGAGAACTTGCCAGACAACAAAACAGAAGCTAAATATGCTGCAGTGGTTACACCATTTAAAAAATACATTCAAGCAGGGCGATGTAAAACCTTGAGTGACCAAACTAAGATAGATGACATACCCACAGCGTGGTCACCCTCAAATGTGTCAAGCAACAAAGGAAGCAACAAGGCCAAGACACCATATCCATACAAAGGACATACTCAGGCAGTGCTTTGTTCTTTGGGTACTTTGCATTGGCTTCCCGTTAATTCCACTGCTACAGTAGTCTGTCAAAAAGGGCAGACTAGCATAGAGGATCTTGATAGTCCGTGTTATCCTAGACATGACAGTCTTGGGCACTGCTCACAAAAGTGCTTCCTCTGTCATATCATCTCACAATACTTCATGGGCCAGCCAGGCTTCCAGACAGCAAGGCATCCAGTTTGGTAGCCAAGCTCCTGAAATGTTATTACTAGAATAAATTCGATTTTTCAGCACTATCAACTATATTAGGGAAAACAAAAGTGAAAGGAAAATCAGCACATAGCATACGGTTTAGAGTAGCCCCCACCCAAAAACACAATTCAGCCATGAAGACCAAGCATGTGATATGAGTTAGAACTGTAGTACGTTTACGTGGTTTTTAAAATGGAAGGAGTCACTGTTACATATTCACGTACTTTTAATTAGTTTTATGATAGCATTGGCAATTGCTATTTCATATGTAGAAAAGCTTACACTAAGTATAGTTTTGCTGTTTTGTTTTTATTTCAGATTCAAGATTCTGCAACACAGGACATGGAGAGAGCAACAAAAGAGATAGAGATGCTACGCAAACAGTATGAAGCAATGACACAAGAACTTAAGGAAGCGGCTCAAGAAGCTGAAGTAGCAAAGTGCAGGAGAGACTGGGCCTTTCAAGAAAGAGACAAGATTGTTGCAGAAAGGGAGAGCATACGGTAAACCCAGTTGATACACTTTCTTCTCCATACATTGCTTGTGTTTTCTCTGCAGTTTGAATGCTTCGTTGTTTAGATTAACAAAGTGGGAAAGAAAAGTAGCTTTATATAATGTTGAGTTGATTTCTTATTTAAAATTGGATTAGTTTATTTCGGAAGCTTGACATCCAAGGTGTTAACAAGTAGCAATGTGAAATTTATATTTAGGGTAGGCACATACAATGTTTTTACTAGTTATAAGTAATATAAGTGATGCTTTGAGGTTGTTTTTTATGCCTTATCTAAACTCGCCATTTCTGCCAACATTACATACCTTCCATTCTTCTTTCCTGAAAGGGCACAGCATTTAGAAAATGTACAGCGTATTTGCCTGCTCTCTTCCATGTGAGGTTCTATTCTAGGCAAAGAGTGGCTGTAGATACACATGCTATGCATAATCCTGCCATCTAGTGTTGAGCTCGGATGTGTGCAAGTTGTTTTTCTTTGAATAAAGGCTTTCGAGGCACAAGGTATATTGGCTCCTACATGCTGGTAAGGCGCATGATCAGCAACTTGATTGTTAGAATGTTTTATTTCGCCATCTGGTTTAGCCGTGTGTTCCCATGCTTCTGTCCGACACTGTAGTGGTGCACTCTTCTTGGAATACACCTACCCTCTGTCTGTATTGTCTGTTGTGTTCCTATTTCCCTTTCATTTAGGGCAGTGGATGTTGGATATTATCCAGCATGTTTATTGTCTGGAGCTCACTTCCACACCTCCCAAGATTCTACCTTGCAAACGCAATCTCTCCGCAGAACACCAAAGGTTACTTAGGGAAGAGGTCCAAGCACTCCTCAAAAAAGGATCCATAGAACCCATCCCCCATCCCTCTCCATCAGCATGGTATGGGAGTTTACTCGCTATACTTCCGCCTCATTCCCAAAGAGAATGGGTCCCTCAGACAAATTTTGGATGTCAGGCCTCTAAACTAATACATTCTCTTAGAGCAGTTTCACATGTTCACTCTTCACAATGTCTTTGTGCTACTACAACAAGGCACCTTCATGGCTGCATCGACCTCAAGGATGGCTGTTATCACATTCCAATCCATCCAAGCACTTGTCCGGTACCTCAGATTTGAAGTAAGCGACAAGCATTTCCAATTCAGAGTTCTCCCCTTCGGCGTCACTACCCCACCCAGGGTCTTAACCAAGTGACCTGTGGTGGTGGCTGCTCGCCTATGCAGAAAGGGCATCTTCATGTTTCCCTGTCTGGAAGACTGGATCATCAAGAGTACCACTCATCTAAAATGTCACAAACACATTCAGGTCACCATCAACCTACTTCACAAACTAGGTTTTACCATCAACGCTTCATAATTCCTCCTCAGATCCCTTCAGGTCCAAACCTATTTAGGGGAAATTCTCAGTTCAGAGAGGGACATGGCCTACCCAAATGCCACTAGGATTCAATACTTTCATTCCTTTGTTTCAACCAAATCAACAAGTTACAGTGAGGACAGTTATGCGCCTCCTCCGCATGATGATGACTGCCCAGTGAGATTGCAGTTGTTGCATGAGGCCTTCTATGAGCCACACTTTGTGGAAAATCCAAATTCAAAAGGATACTGGGAAAATTATTGCCTCTCCTCCTTCTATAACCAAGAGGAAACAGTCTTTCCTAGAAAGTTTGGAAGCTGGGCCTTCACCTGCAAAAATATTTAAACATAAGGAGAAACCAAAAGCAGTACATCAGTCTTCTCTGCCGCATTCTCGTTGCGTCCCACATCTCCACCACCTTCACCTACACAGTATTCTATTAAATCTCCTGTCTCTTGACATGGGGATTATATGGGTGAGAATACTTATACTGTAGACCCATGGGATGTGTACGATCCAGACCCTATTGCATCTAATGACCCTGATCTATATCCCACTAGGCCATCTCCACCTGAAGACATCACGGTCTATAATCAGGTTATTGCTAGAGCAGCCACATACCACAATGTGCAGCTGCACTCTGAACCCATAGAGGATGAGTTTTATTCAACAAACTATCCTCTACACATGAACAGTACCAATGTTTGCCAATGCTACCAGGCATGCTAAAACATGCTGATTACGTTTTTAGAGAACCAGCAAAGGCTATGGTACTCTCACCAAGGGTGGACAAAAAATATAAAGCGGCACCATCAGATCCACTCTTTACAACTCAACAAATGCCACCTGATTCCATTTTTGTCAACGCAGCAAGAAAGAGAGCAAATAGTCAGTCCACTGGGGATGCTCCTCCCCAATAAAGAAATCCAAAAATTCAATGCAGCAAGCAAAAGAGTGGCAACTCAAGCTGCAAATCAGTGGAGAATTGCCAGCTCTCAAGCTCTTTTAGCCAGGTACGACGGGGCCCATTGGGATGAGATGTATGATTCCTCCAATATCGTCCACCAGAACACCAAAAATGGGCACAGCAGGTAGTTGCAGAAGGACAGGCTATCTCCAACAACCAAATTAAATCCACCCTATATGCAGCAAACACTGCAGCTAGGGTTATACATACTAGTGTCATGATCAGAAGACATGCTTGGTTGCAGTCCTCAGGATTTAAACCTGAGATACAGCAGGCGGTCCTTATTATGCCATTTAACAAACAGCAGCTTTTTATACCAGAGGTGGATGCCACCACTGAAAAATTAAAAAAGGATTTGGACTCAGCAGAGGCCGTGGGTGCCCTTTCAGCAACACCTGTTCGGGGTACATTTCGCAGGCCCCAATTCAGAGGTGGTTTTAAACCCCAAACATCAGAGGCTTCTACGTCTCAACAAAAGAAGGGGCAACAGTATTACTCTAGAGGGTCTTCCAGATGATCCTATAGAGGACACAACTTTAGAAGTAGGGGGAAATCCAGTGCCACAGGAGTTGCCTCCACCTCATCAAAGCAGTGACGTTCTCTACATTCCCACACAGCACACCCCTCTTGTGGAAGGAAGACTGCAACATTTCTACCATCAGTGGCACACCATTACATCAGATCAATGGGTACTCTGTTATCCACAATGGTTATTGCCTAGAACTCATCTCCACTCCCCCAAATATTCCCCCTCGCTGACACAGGTTTACTCCAGAACACCTTGTTCTGCTAAAACAAGAGGTACAGTCACTTCTACTCAAAGATGCAATAGAAGAAGTACCTATAACTCAACAAGGGACAGGAATATATTCTCTATACTTACTCGTATCAAAAAGGGATGGCACTCTCAGACCAATCCTCGATCTCAGACCTCTCAATCAATACATTCTCCCAGAGTATTTCCACATTGTCACTCTTCAGGATGTCATTCCTTTGCTACAAAAACAAGACTACATGACCACATTAGATCTAAAAGATGCTTACTTCCACATCCCCCATACATTCAGAACACTGCAAATACTTAAGGTTTGTGATAGGAGGCAAGTGCTACCAATTCAAAGTGCTACCCTTTGGAGTAACAGCACCAAGGGTATTTACCAAATGCCTAGCAGTAGTTGCAGCATAACTCAGGATACAATATATACACGTCTTTCTCTATATGGATGACTGGCTCATAAAAGCCAGCACCATTCAGACCTGTCAACAACAACACACAATACAGTCGATACCCTACACAAACTAGGGTTCACAATCAATTACCAGAATTCTCACCTTCAACCAGCGCAAATACAGCCATATCTGGGAGCAATTCTGAACACAGTCAGCATTGGCCCACCCAAACCTACAAAGAATTCAAGCGTTCCACAGTCTCACATCTCAGCTACAATACAATCAAACTTACACAGTAAGATTTGTAATGAAACTATTGGGAATGATAGCATCGTGCATATCATTAGTGCCCAATGCACGTCTAAACATGAGACCCCCTACAACCGTGTCTTTCACTATAATGGTCTCGGGCACAGGGTCAACTTCACGATCTAATGTTGTTCGACAGACAAACTTACACTCCCTGCAATGGTGGAATCACACCAACTTACTAAAAGGGCGGCCATTTAAGTACCCTGTGCCACAGACCATAATCACCGCAGATGCATCAGTGACAGGTTGGGGAGCCCATCTCAACAATCTTACTACACAGGGAGAATGGGATGCAATCCAGCAAACCTATCACATAAACACTTGGAATTGCTAGCAGTGTTCTTAGCAATAAAAGCATTCCAGCCTCAGATTGTACACAAGACAGTGTTAATAAGGACAGACCTCATGACAACAATGTATTATCTGCAAAAACAGGGGGACACACTCATCCCAATTGTCCCTTCTAGCACAAACAGTTTGGAAGTGGGCAATTCTCAGTCGCATTCACCTTCTAGCAGAGTATATCCCAAGGAAAACAGCCAACTAGCGGACCTCTTAAGCAGGACGCAGTAACAAATAAATAAATGGGAGAATCACCCATGTGTAATTCAACACTACTTTCACATGTGGGGAATGCCAAACATAGACCTTTTCTCAACAAGCGAAAACGCAAAATGCCCATACTTCACATCCAGGTACCCACACCCTCGATCCAAGGGCAATGCTGTATGGATCAATTGGTCAGGTATATTTGCTTACGCTCCCCCCCCACACACTTCTGTTTCTGGTCAACAAGGTCCGTCACACATCCCTGCCTATGATACTCATAGCCCCCCTGTGGGCACATCAACACTGGTATGCAACACTATTGGATCTATCTGTAGTACCATATCACAAACTCCCAAACAGACCAGACCCATTGACTCAAAACAAAGGTCAGATCAGTGATCCCAATCCCAGCATGCTCAATCTGGTGATTTGGCTCCTGAGGGCATAGAGTTTGTATATCTACAGCTTCCATCTGAATGTATGGACATCCTAAAGGAAGCATGTAAACCTACAACCATGCAGTGCTATGCAGCTAAATGGAAATGTTTTGTACATTACTACCAACCTAAATACATTGACCCACTTACAGCATCAGTACAGGCTATTTTATGTTAGGTGCTTTACTTACAAAAAAAACAAATCTAGCATATTCATCTATTACAATTAATCTAACAGCAATATCAGCCTACCTCCATAACAGACAGCATACTGCCCTATTTAGAATTCTTCTCATAAAAGCTTTTATGGAAGGCCTTAATAGTTATTCCCCCTAGAGCTCCAGTAGCTCCTGCCTGGAATCTTAACATTGTGCTCACAAGGCTTATTGGAACCCATGCATTCTTGTGCTCTCCAACTTCTCTCGTGTAAAGTTGCTTTCCTTGTAGCAATTACTTCCTTGAGAATAGTTCGCAAAATTCAAGCATTCACTTTAGAAGAACCTTTCGTCCAAATTCATAAACAAAAAATAGTACTTAGGACAAACCCAAAATTCCTACCCAAAGTGATTTCACAGTTTCACATCAGCCAGTCTTCTTCCCACAGCCAGATTCAGTTGCTGAAAGAGCTTTCCACACTCTTGATCTTAAAAGAGCTCTCATGTACTATATAGACAGAATAAACAACTTGTTGTGGCTTTTCAACAGCCTTATAAGGATAATCCTATTTCACAACAAGGATTGGCCAGATAGCTTGTAAAGTTTATTCAGACTTGCTATCTCAAAGTTAAAAGATAGCTATTAGTAACTCCCATAGCACATTCTACTAGAAAGAAGGCAGCTTCAATGGCATTCTTAGTAAATATACCTATGACAGACATATGCAACAGCCACATGGTCTACACCACACACGTTTACTAAACACTACTGCGTGGATGTGCTCTCCCGCCAACAAGCAAATGTTGTTCAAGCAGTGCTTAGAACAAAATTTCAAACTGCTCCACATCCGCCAGGCTAGCAACTGCTTATTTTAGAAGGGAACTGCTTTTCAGTCTGTGCAACCTGTGCAAAGCATGTCTCTCTGCAGCTGTACATGGCATCGAACGGAAAATGTCACTTACCCAGTGTACATCTGTTCATGGCATGTAGTGCTGCAGATTCACATGCACCCTCCCTCCTACCCGAAAGCCTGTAACTCTTATAGTGTTTTCTTTATGTAAATATATATATATATATACATACATATATATATATATATATATATATATATATATATATATATATATATATGTTTGATGGCATGTGTAGCTGCAGATACACATGCTGTGCACATCCCGCCATCTGGTGTTGGGCTCGGAGTGTTACAAGTTGTTTTTCTTCGAAGGAGTCTTTTTTCGAGTCACGAGACCAAGGGACTCCTCCCATTTCGACTCCATTGCGCATGGGCGTCGACTCCATCTTAGATTGGTTTTTTTCCGCCATCGGGTTCGGACGTGTTCCTTTTCGCTCCGTGTTTCGGGTCGGAAAGTTAGTTAGAATCTCGGAAAAATCGTTGGTATTGTTTGCGTTCGGTATCGGGTTAGTTACAACAGATCGACACCGAATTAAGAAGAGCTCCAGTGGCCCTTCGGGGTTTTCTTCCATCCCCGTCGGGGCCTGGTCGGCCCGGCCACGTGTCTCTTCAAGGCTGATGGAACGGGCCCCATTCCGCTTCTGCCCAAAATGTCATAACAAGTATCCATATACAGATCAGCATCTGGTCTGTAACTTGTGTCTGTCTCCAGAGCACAAGGAGGATACCTGTGGAGCCTGTTGAGCGTTTCGGTCGAGGAAGACATTAAGAGACCGAAGAGCGAGAAGACTGCAGATGGCGTCGGTGCCGACAAGACAAGGGCGTTTCGAGGAGGAAGAAGAAACCTTCTCCATCCAGGAATCGGACTCGGACGAGCTCGATCCCGAAGAAACACCGAAAACCGTGAGTAAGACGTCAAAACCTAAGACTCACGAGAAGACAACAAAAGCCCAGGGGACTCCACCGCCAACAGGCCATGGCTTAACCCGAAAAATAGGTGACCGATCATCGGCACCGAAAAAGGGCATGCATGTGGCGAAGTCATCCGACTCCGGTCGAGATACCGCCACACAACAATCTCGGGCCCGAGACAGCGGCTCCGAGCAGATTCGGCACTGAAACAGTGGCACCGAAATGGTTCGGCACCGAGACACCACGACGCCGAAAATAAAGAAGGTTTCCTCGGAGCCCAAAAAGGCGACCGAAAAGATTTTGTTTACGAAACATCCAGCCTCGGAACCGAAAACAGGTTCCTACACAGAGGAACAGGGATTGTCCTCCCAGATGCAAGGACATAAGTTCGGAGAGGAACTTGAATCTGTTGAGCCAGACTACACTCAAAGAAGGCTCCACATTCAAAAAGACACAGGGAAGATAAGCACTCTTCCCCCAATTAAAATGAAAGGAAGACTTGCCTTTCAAGAAAAGGACAAGCAGCCACAGGCAAAGGTGGCAAGACAAACAACTCCACCACCATCTCCACCACCATCAATGCACACATCACTGGTAGCCACTCCACCACTGATGCAATCCCCGACTCATACTGCAATGAGTCAAGATGATCCTGATGCATGGGACCTTTATGATGCTCCTGTATCAGATAACAGCCCAGACTGTTACCCTGCGAGGCCGTCGCCACCTGAAGACAGTACATCCTACACGCAGGTGGTCTCAAGGGCAGCTGCGTTTCATAACGTCACCTTGCATTCAGAACCAATTGAGGATGACTTTTTGTTTAATACACTCTCCTCCACTCATAGCCAATACCAAAGCTTACCTATGCTCCCGGGAATGATAAAACATTCCAAACAAATATTTCAGGATCCTGTAAAAGGCAGAGCCTAAGAGTGGAGAAAAAGTACAAGCCACCACCAACAGATCCTGTTTATATTGCGCAGCAATTAACACCAGATTCTGTGGTTGTTGGGGCAGCTCGCAAGAGAGCAAACTCTCATACCTTGGGAGATGCACCACCTCCAGACAAGGAGAGTCACAAATTCGATGCTGCGGGTAAAAGAGTTGCAGCACAAGCAGCAAACCAATGGCGTATTGCCAATTCACAAGCACTTTTGGCAAGATACGATATAGCTCATTGGGTCGAAATGCAGCATTTCATATAACACTTACCCAAAGAGTTCCAGAAAAGGGCACAACAAGTGGTAGAAGAAGGACAAAGTATCTCCAATAATCAGATACGGTCATCAATGGACGCAGCAGATACGGCTGCAAGGACAGTAAATACTGCAATAACGATAAGGAGACACGCATGGTTGCGTACGTCAGGATTCAAGCCGGAAATACAACAAGCCGTGCTGAATATGCCCTCTAATGAACAGCAGTTGTTTGGGCCGGAAGTCGACACTGCTATTGAAAAACTCAAAAAAGATACTGATACCGCAAAAGCCATGGGCGCACTCTACTCCCCACAAAGCAGAGGCACATTTCGCAAAACACAATTTAGGGGAGGGTTTCGAGGTCAACCTACAGAGGCCAGAACCTCACAAGCAAGGCCCACTTATCAAAGCCAATATCAGCGGGGAAGTTTTCGGGGGCAATATAGAGGGGGACGATTCCAAAAAAATAGAGGGAAGTTCCAAAGCCCCAAAACCCCTCAAAACAAGCAGTGACTTCCAAGTCACACATCCCCAACACATAACACCTGTGGGGGGGAGACTAAGCCAATTTTACAGACATTGGGAGGAGATAACAACAGACACTTGGGTACGGGCAATTATCCAGCATGGTTATTGCATAGAATTTCTCAAATTCCCTCCAAACGTCCCACCGAAAACACACAATATGTCAAAACAACATATAGATCTTCTAGGACTAGAAGTTCAGGCATTACTACTAAAAGAAGCAATAGAATTAGTACCAAAACACCAGAAAGGAACAGGAGTTTACTCTCTGTACTTTCTCATACCCAAAAAAGACAAGAGTCTGAGACCTATATTAGATCTCCGAACATTAAATACCTACATCAAATCAGATCACTTTCACATGGTGACATTACAAGACGTAATCCCACTACTCAAACAACAAGACTACATGACAACACTAGACCTAAAGGATGCATATTTCCATATACTGATACATCCTTCACACAGAAAGTACTTAAGGTTTGTATTCCAAGGGATACATTACCAATTCAAGGTGTTGCCATTCGGAATAACAACTGCGCCAAGAGTTTTTACAAAGTACCTAGCAGTCGTAGCTGCACATATCAGAAGGCAGCAAATACTTGTGTTCCCGTACCTAGACGATTGGTTAATCAAAACCAACACACTAGAAAGATGTTCACAACACACAAAGTATGTCATAGAAACCCTCCACAAACTAGGTTTCTCAATCAACTGCACAAAGTCACACCTTCTGCCGTGTCAAACACAGCAATACTTAGGGGCGACAATCAACACAGCAAAAGGGATTGCCACTCCAAGTCCACAAAGGGTTCAGGCATTTCACAATGTAATACAGGCCATGTATCCAAATCAAAAAATACAAGTCAAAATGGTGATGAAACTCCTAGGCATGATGTCCTCATGCATAGCCATTGTCCCAAACGCAAGGTTGCACATGCGGCCCTTAAAACAGTGCCTAGCATCACAGTGGTCACAGGCACAGGGTCAAATTCTAGATCTGGTGTTGGTAGACCGCCAAACATACACCTCGCTTCAATGGTGGAACAGTATAAATTTAAACCAAGGGCGGCCTTTCCAAGACCCAGTGCCACAATATGTAATAACGACAGATGCCTCCATGATAGGGTGGGGAGCACACCTCAATCAATACAGCATCCAAGGACAATGGGACACTCACCAAAAACAGTTTCACATAAATCACTTAGAACTATTGGCAGTATTTCTAGCGCTGAAAGCATTTCAACCCATAATAAGCCACAAACACATTCTTGTCAAAACAGACAACATGACAACGATGTATTACCTAAACAAACAGGGAGGGACACACTCAACACAGTTGTGTCTCCTGGCACAGAAAATATGGCATTGGGCGATTCACAACCACATTCGCCTAATAGCACAATTTATTCCAGGAATTCAGAATCAGTTAGCAGACAATCTCTCTCGGGATCACCAACAGATCCACGAATGGGAGATTCACCCCCAAATACTGAATACTTACTTCCAGAGTTGGGGAACACCACAAATAGATCTGTTTGCAACAAAGGAAAACGCAAAATGCCAAAACTTCGCTTCCAGGTACCCACAAGATCAGTCTCAGGGCAATGCGTTATGGATGAGTTGGTCAGGGATATTTGCTTACGCTTTTCCCCCTCTCCCACTCCTTCCATATCTAGTAAACAAGTTGAGTCAAAACAAACTCAAACTCATACTAATAGTGCCAACATGGGCAAGACAACCTTGGTACACAACACTACTAGACCTCTCAGTAGTGCCTCATGTCAAACTACCAAACATACCAGATCTGTTAACGCAACACAAACAACAAATCAAACACCCTAATCCAGCATCACTGAATCTAGCAATCTGGCTCCTGAAGTCCTAGAGTTCGGACACTTAGACCTTACACATGAATGTATGGAGGTCATAAAACAAGTTAGGATACCTACCACTAGACATTGCTATGCAAATAAGTGGAAAAGATTTGTTTATTACTGCCATAATAATCAAATTCAACCCTTACACGCATCTGCCAAAGACATCGTAGGATACTTACTACATCTGCAAAAGTCAAAGCTAGCTTTTTCTTCCATTAAGATACATCTTACAGCAATTTCAGCTTACCTGCAAATTACGCACTCAACTTCTCTATTTAGGATACCAGTCATAAAAGCATTTATGGAAGGTCTAAAGAGAATTATACCACCAAGAACACCACCAGTTCCTTCATGGAACCTCAACATTGCCTTAACACGACTCATGGGTCCACCTTTTGAGCCCATGCACTCTTGTGAAATGCAATACTTAACATGGAAAGTTGCATTTTTAATTGCCATCACATCTTTAAGAAGAGTAAGTGAGATTCAAGCATTTACCATACAAGAACCATTTATTCAAATTCACAAGCATAAAGTAGTTCTACGGACAAATCCTGAATTTTTACCAAAAGTCATATCACCGTTCCACTTAAATCAAACAGTAGAATTACCAGTGTTCTTCCCACAGCCAGATTCTGTAGCTGAAAGAGCACTACATACATTAGACATCAAAAGAGCACTAATGTACTACATTGACAGAACAAAACTAATTAGAAAAACAAAACAACTATTTATTGCCTTTCAAAAACCTCATACAGGAAATCCAATTTCAAAACAAGGCATTGCTAGGTGGATAGTTAAGTGTATTCAAACCTGCTATCTTAAAGCAAAGAGAGAGCTGCCTATTACACCAACGGCACACTCAACCAGAAAGAAAGGTGCTACCATGGCTTTTCTAGGAAATATTCCAATGAACGAAATATGTAAGGCAGCAACATGGTGTACGCCTCATACATTTACCAAGCACTACTGTGTAGATGTGTTAACTGCACAACAAGCCACAGTAGGTCAAGCTGTACTAAAAACATTATTTCAAACTACTTCAACTCCTACAGGCTAAACCACCGCTTTTGGGGAGATAACTGCTTACTAGTCTATGCACAGCATGTGTATCTGCAGCTACACATGCCATCGAACGGAAAATGTCACTTACCCAGTGTACATCTGTTCGTGGCATTAGTCGCTGCAGATTCACATGCGCCCACCCGCCTCCCCGGGAGCCTGTAGCAGTTTAGAAGTAGATCTTGAACATTTGTACATTTGTAAATATATTACTTTAACCTTTATTATGTACATACGTATTCATTCCATTGCATGGGCACTATTACTAACATACACAACTCCTACCTCACCCTCTGTGGGGAAAACAATCTAAGATGGAGTCGACACCCATGCGCAATAGAATCGAAATGGGAGGAGTCCCTCGGTCTCGTGACTCGAAAAGACTTCTTCGAAGAAAAACAACTTGTAACACTCCGAGCCCAACACCAGATGGCGGACTGTGCACAGCATGTGAATCTGCAGCGACTAATGCCACGAACAGATGTACACTGGGTAAGTGACATTTTCCATATGTATATATGTGTGTATATATATATATATATATATATATATATATATATATATATATATATATATATGCACATATACAATTCTTCACTCCTTACTTCACCCTTCTACAGGAAAACATTCTAACAAAGGACTCGATGTCCACGCGCACTATCGCCGAGAGGTGTCCCTCGATCTCATGACTCGAAAAAGCTTCTTCAAAGAAAGGGGGTGATCTGTTCACCAAAACTTTCCTGGGATTCAGTGTCATGTTTAGGTTGCCTCAAATCACTTTCACCTTCTAGGTGTGTGAGTCACTGTGAGCTAGCCAGAAATCAAACTGACAGCTTCCAGACTGTGTGGGCCTGACTCAGTCACCCACAATCGGTGGTGCTGCCACCCTCAACTACGCAGTCATATTCCCAAAGTAAGAACTGTATCACAATGCCACCTATCGATGCTCAGGGTTACTGCTCACGAATAATCTTCCAGATCCAGCCTGGCACCTGGGAAGTTCAAAGGTAAGGTATCTGTGGCTAGATGTTGCCTCTACTAGATATGGCATTACCAATGGTAAGTAACTTGTTCTTCAGGAATCATCCAGTAACTTGGATTCCCGACGATCCTGGAGAATTTCCTTTATTAACTGTCAAATAGGAGTGTGATATTTGCTACCTTGATTCCAAATCTGCCACCATACTTCCATGTTGAAGTGGAGGTTTTTTCATTTGCAGTTCCAAAATCACTTTTTGTTCCTATGAGTAGATACTGCTTAGGCAAGCCCTACCCTTTGAAGACACTAAACCAAATAAACGCTTTCTGATCTATTATAGCTAATGACAGATTTCCAAGCAGTGGAATGTTGTGTTGTGATCCATATTGCCCTTTATCATAACAGTCAGACAGTTTTAAGTTAAGGCATGCTTATCTAGCACGCACTAAGGTGGTGGATGATCAGTATGTTTACAGAGCCCTAAACGTAGACATCTAGTGTTGAGCAGATTTTCTCAGTAGAACAGACAATGCTCATTACTAAGTTCCTCAAAATTATTGTGGTCACAGCGTTTAGATTTTCTAAACCCCAAAAGGACATTCTTAACGTTTTGGAGGAAAAGGAAACTGGCAGCTGTCTCTCACTCCTACCGTATATTTATGCTCTTATTGGTAGTATATTAGGAGTCACAGACCTGTCTAAGATCTCTCATTTGTAGGTGATTTGTTGGTACAGACACAATTATTGGTATATTTTACAATTAGCTTATATACATTATGAGTTCTTGTACAATTCAAATTAGTAAGAATTATCAGAATAATTAACAGGGTAGCAAATAAAATGGATACAAGAGTGAACACTAGGTATTCCGCACTCATATCTAATCGCACAACTCTAATCACCCATCCTGTGCCTTACGTATGTTATAATTGGAGCTCCTGGTTTTAGGATTTTTTTCTTATTTTTTTACATTTCTGTCTTGCATTTATCAATGTTTATTTTTTGCTAATATTATCTAAGCTAACACTAGTGCATTCCTTATTTTCTCAACTGACAAATGTGCATTTGCACTTGAATGCCTGAAGTTTCAATACTCATACATGATGTGTCTCTACACTCACACAATATGCCTTGTGCACATATATCTACAGTTATTTATACCTTATTGGGAAACGTTCTGTCAGACACCTTTGAGGAGGCCACAGGGCAAGCAGGGGCTAAGGGGATGTACTGTGTGGCTGAAGCTTTTTACTCTGTGTCCTGGGGCCCAAACTATTGTGGATCCTGAGTACATGGAACAAGTAGCTCTTCAGCACTTGACTCTGAGTGATAGATCGCACAAGTCGAAGTCCAAGGCTTCTCTGGGGGGAGTTATGCAGAGGGGGTGAATACAGGCTCACAACTCAAAATACTTGCAGCAGCAGCAACATATGATTGTCCAGTCAAATACTTGATTTTTTGAAAGAGGGTATTTATATACCAACACAAGGCAAAACATATCATACACAAACAATACAGTTCACTGTGGTCAGGGCCCCCATGTTTTAACAGGCAGGTTCTTAAGTCTCACTCCCCTCTCGCTAGCACTAGTGGCTATTTCCCTTTCACAATAGGTGGCATTCAGGTTAAGCCCCTCTAGTAGTCCGAGTCTCCTAAGTTCCACTCTGACTCTTATTAAGTCAAGTGTTCCAGTGTTTAAGTGTTCCTAGGGGGCATTTGGCCTGTAAATCAGTCTTATTTGCACCAGCAGTACCTGCACAACCAGAGTCTCCGGTGTGCCCCCTTCATAGATCCAGAAGCTGCAGTGGATGTCTGGTAAGTTCCTCACATTTGGCCCTTCAGGTTCAGTTTTCTTTTTCTTTTTTTAAATCTTCCACACATGTTGGGGGGTACACAAGGGTGGAAGAGGATGGAATTCAATGGAGCTGGTCCGCAGTCGAGGTTTTGGCCTGCTCTGGTCACCACAGCAGTCTCTGCGCTCCTTTCCTTTACCCAGTGTCTCCACCTCTGCAAAGATTATATGATCCGACCAGCACGCCAGTAATTTTCATGGCTGCCCAAACTGGCATAAAGTGTCACCGACTTCCCACACAGGCTGCAACCCGAAAGGCATAGCACCAGTTTTAATCTGCTCATGGGCTATGACCTGATTGCACAGCAGTAATCTCCTTGGCTGCCCTACTTGGCATACGGAGTCGTTGACTTCCTTCTACATATGGGCATGACGCACTCAAAAAGCTGTTCTCCTCACACCTCTCTTCAGTGATCCAAACACCAGGACCTCCCACTGAACCTTGCTCCCTTCAGGGCACTCCTCTCTCCCTCATGGGGCACAATGGTCTTGGCAAGCAGGCAGACATTAGTCCTGGCAAGCAGGCAGACATTGGTCCTTCAGGGGAAGGTGATCTTGAATTCCCTGAGTGATGTCACCCCACCCAGCTGGGAGACTGACAGGCCTTGGCCCCTAGTTCTGGTAACAGTTAGAAATCTTGCAGAGCTTCTCCTCCTCGCACTGCCCGACTGGCTGCATTGTGGTTGACAGTTTTGGGGCCTCAATCTCCCCTTCTTATAGTTCATTTCCAGACAGCAAATGTGATTTATAGTCTGTCTTTGAAGTTTATGTTGGGGTTCTGCTTCCTTTTAAAGTGCACTCACCACTTCCCTGCTCTTCGGCCGTAAAGCAAGCTGTCATGACAAAAGTGATTTCAAATCTGATAGACTCACAACACAGGCCATGCAGGAATGCAACAATCCATACATCTGTCTGGGGGATTTCTCTACCTTCTTATGCTCCACCAGTTAACCCTGTATCTCCCAAAATGGACCTCAGAATTGTACATGTATTGTACCATTTACAGGCACAAATACACCCAGCAAATGTATGTAGCGCACACACTGCGTAGCACTGCACACCAATCCGTTGTAGGCCAAAGGTAAGTTAAGCACACAGCAGCTGAACTTTAAATGAATGAGCAGGGAGGCCTCACTGTAGTGACACATGTAAAAAGGCCTGTTCACACCCACTGATCACTACACGGTATGCTACCACCACTGCACACCTGTAAAAGGCAATAGCCTTTCATCACTATGAGGGTAGATCACCCCTATCGGTCCAAAAACACCATAATCAGTGAAACATGCCAAAGATATGGCATACATGCATGATCCATGTTCAGCTAAAACTCAGCATTCATGGATCCGGATATTATTAGAATTGGGGCACTCGGGGCAGGTGTACAGTGTTCTCACAATTGGAGGGACTTTTCCGTCCAGACACTTCCTCTCTTTATTTCATTGTCTGCCAATCTGCACAGGTTTTTGCCTTGCAGGTACGACCGAGCATTTAGAAGCATCGAAAACAACTGGATTTCCATTTTCCCACATATTTTTAAAATAACACAAAAAACACACATACACCCCCCCCTTTTTTTTTTTTTTTTTTTCACATTTTTTTTTATACTGTTTGGCCTGAGGTCAAACTTGTGTCCCTCTACAGAATAGGTTTGTGCTTTGCACCGCCCCAATCACTGGTATATTGTTAGGTCTGCAAGGCCTGCTAATTGTTTTAAGTATACACATTGAGAATTGGTTACTTCCATTTCTCTCACCCCATGGTTTTGACTATTTGGTATACTAATCCTCCTCCTACGGAGTACGTGCATTGCAGTGCATAGGGAACTATTTTACATTTCAAAAGAACAGTGAATTATATTACACATTAGGTTCTTTATTTCCTAAATGCATTGTATGTACAGAGCAGTTGCTGCTTTTATTTTCTCACTGCAGCAGGCTTTTTGGGTCTTGTCTATTAAACAGCGTCTGTTTTGTTCATATGGCATATTTTCTGCTTACAGTGTGCTTGGAGCCTGCCCATTGCTTACCATAGTTTGCTTCATTGATACTGCCAATTGCTTGTTTTTTATACGTTAGCTTGTGCAAACATTACTTTCTCTGTGTGCCTTTGTCCTTCCCTGGTGCATGGAGGTATTACTTGTGTTCTTCCACTGCTCAATTTTCAGGCACTACCTTTAAAAAAAAAAAAAAAAATGGTTAGTGCTCACCTACAGTGCATTTGTTTTTCAGCTGCCTCCCTCATGTACTCTCTCCCCCCCAACCCCAAGCTTGTGTTGCTCTTCTCCATGTCCCATGATGTGCTATACCTTGTGTGGTTCTACCCCCTGCGCCCCCCTGCTCTATCACCCTTGTGCTGCTCTACCTCGGGTCCTAGTTGTGCTTTGTTGTCCTTTTGCTTCCCTGTCTTTGCCTTCTTTGTGTTTACCCACCCTCACCCTGATCTTGCTTCTGCCCTCACCTGTGTTGCTTCCACATCCCTGCAAATTACAATTCCACGCATTCCTTTAGTGTAGCTTCCACCCCTAGTCCACTTGTGCTCATGTCACTTTGTAGGCACACAAATGCTTGGTACGTGCACTTACAAAAAGACGTAGTCTGGCGTGTCAACCTGTTTTTTCCTCTTTTTATTTTATTTTTATTTTTTTATTTTAGCCATACTGCACAGCATCACGGATGCTATACAGTACAGCTAAAGCCATTGGCAGAGCCCGTAGGTCGCAAAGGCGAGACCAATTGGCTGTTCTGTTTTTTGGGTCTGGAATGAAATACAAGTTACACCCATTAGCGTTGCTAGCGCTTTTTCAAATATATTGGTCTGTAGAGTAAGTGTTCGCTCTTGCTTAGCACCCTTAGTTGCTATATTGGACAGTAAACAGTGTCTTAGCCAGGTTGTAAGCAGTACAGAGAGGCTGCTGCTAGCATGTCTACTAGGCCTAACATTCTGTCATGCACCACAGTGCATACAGTGCGCATAAAGTGTGCCGGTACATGTTATTATGCAGCAAGGGGCCGTGTTGTATGTAACATGATTTGAACTCTGAAAAAGCCATGGACTTGTTTCTGCAAAATGGGACTGGTTTCCGCAAGATGGGACTGGTTTCCGCAAGATGAGCCTTGTTCCTGCCATCCATAATTGTATTGTACAGCTTGCGGGTCCTTTTAGGGGATGTGTTCAGGAGAATGGTTCTTCAGTGTAACTGCAGTACTGCAGCAACAGTATAAATCATGACTATACTTTCTCAGGAAAGTATGTTGAATAGTACAGTTCTAAGGGACTTGATGTCATTTGCTGCAGTGCATAGTCTACAAATAATTTTATTATTAGATATATATGTAGCACCTCACTGATTATTCCCAACTCCTTGATTGTAAAACATTCAAGCGTGTTCATACCTAGATGCTAGTGATTGCACTGACATGCAATTAAGATTGTCTTGTGTAGACTGTAGGGGTAAGGAAGTTCTCTGTTCATTTCCGGTTTAATATTTTGTGCAGTTGACATGGTGGATTACAACAGTAAGATTATCTTTGGGGGATTGCGATATTGAAGTTACAGTAACATCCAGAGTAAGCAGATATGTTAACATCTAATTTTTAAATGCAGTATTATCTTGCTATATTTCACTTGCCACTTTTTACCTTTACAGTACTCTGTGTGATAACCTTAGGCGGGAGAGAGATCGTGCGGTCAGTGACCTTGCAGAGGCCCTGAGAAACCTTGATGACATGAGGAAGCAGAAAAATGACTCTGTGCGTGAGCTGAAAGAACTAAAGTGAGTCATCAGTCCTGTGTATTTATCACTCATCATAAGGGAGACTCTGTGACCCTGTCTTTGGATGTATTTGTCAGATCGTATGGCTGTCACTCTAGCATAATGCACTTTACATGTGTGAAAGATGACACTATTAGAAAGCACACAGGGTTGTGTTTTGGCCATATATATGGATGCTACGGACACCAATTAGATTAGGTGTGTCATGTACTTAATGTACGTTTGGAATAGCCAACGGCTGTCGCCATAGCATTCTTGCATGAAGTAGTGCATTCTATAATATAAGAATGCCTCTCAAATATTTTCTTATTCAAGGTTCTCTCCTGTTAACATTGACTGAAAGTTATGCACATTTTAGTCACTTGCACCCATCACCTAGACATAACAATTTTTAGCATACAACCATGAATAGAATGATTCTTTTGTCTTAATTTAAAGTTAATTTTCGAGTTTACAAGCTTTGAAACAATGTCCATTAACTGTCAATAAAATAAAAACTGCAAAAGGATATGATTAGGGAACTAAATAATGCAGTAAAATTTGTCTGCTTTGAGGAACTGTTTTTTACAATTTGCAAAATATGTCCTGGTTGCCCTCATGAGGTATTTAGATGGTTCTCACTAAATCCAGTGATTGACATGTAGTAAAAGTAAATATGAATATGTCAAAGTACATTCTCTGCATTGCATAATTTGTTGCAATATGTTAAAGAGCCTTATCAGAGTTGCTTTACTGAGTGGACAGAAGAGTATGAAATTCATTGAGGTTTTCTGCATTTGTCCTCTCCGTAAGAGAATAGATGAATATGCCCACCCATCTGCCTACATTGACTTGTACTGCACTGCACTGTTCTGATTGATACATATAAATGCATATTCTGCACATTTGGGTCATCCTCACATGCCAGACTGGATCCTCAAACCTAAAACAGCATTGCTCTTACACACCAGCAGCTGATGATGTGTCTTCATTTTGGCATCCTACCACCCAGAAGTGACATGGGCTAGAGCCTCATATAGGAACCAAACCTGCACAGTGAACATGGTTCTGTTCGCTCCCTCATCAGAATGAATTTTCAAGGTGCATGTGACCATCCCGATACAGGATGTAAATCACTCTACACTGGTGCCATTGTATGGGTACCAGAGTTGGAGAAAGGCATGGGATGCTCTTCACACTATTTTCTCTTCTTGGAAAAAGATGGGGAAGGTCCCTGGGGTATCCTGGATTTATACCTGTTGAATTATTTTCTGTAGAAAGATATATTCAAAATACTCATGCTAGCATTAGATCCTACCCGCCCTCCATCCAAGAGACTGGATGGTGCCCTTGGACTTCCATGGTGCATATTTCCATATACCTGTCCTGCAGTCCCACAGGTGTTGCCTGTGGTTCACGGTCGGCTAGGAATACTTTCAATATGCCCTGGTCCCATTTGTCCTTATCTTAGCCCCACAAATGTTTATGAAAGTTCTGAAAGTGGTTGATGCCCAACTTTGGAGGCCTAGAGTACATGCATTCCCCTACCTGTACAACTGGTTGCTAAAGATGGGCTCCCTGCAGTTAGTTGGTGACCATCTTCTGCAAACGTACATCTGAGCCCTGCATAGAGGCTTCCATCGGAGCAGTTCTGTACATGGTGGTGTTCAAGTCCCTTTCTCCACTACATTGAGACTTGGACATTCTGGGTATGATCTTGATGTTTTGAGATCAATCCTGCAATTTGTTCAAGATTGGTGTGAGGCTTCTTGATCTTGTGTGTTTTCATCCTCCAAAATGCTAGGTGGGGCATGTTGAGTCCTCAGAGAAAGCTCAAATCACAGTGGGCTCAGTATCAGGGTTGCCTCTTTGATTCGATTTAGGTCATGTGGGAGAGATAGCTCAGGTTTTGCAATGGTGGCTGTCAGATGCGTTTCTGAATTGTGGCAGGCCATACTCACCGCTGCAATCATAGCTGAGTTGTGTCCGATGCAACATGATCACCTAGGAGAGGTGGAGATGATGCACTTCGCACTTAAAACCTTCCTGTCGTCCATCACAGGCAGACTTATGCCGGTTCTTATGGACAACACAACCACCTTGGGGTACTGCAACGTCCTGGGTGGAATGGCTTCCTTGGCCCTGTCTCATGTGAGTGCTTGCCTTTGAAAATGGCTGGAACAGCACTTGACATGGTCTTTGTCAGAACGGATGAACTGAGCAGGTGTCATCTGGCAGATCACTAGTGGCGTTGCCATCTCAAGGTAGTGCAGAATATCTTCAAGCTCAAGGGGAGCGCTGGCTAAATGTATTTGCCACAGTTCTGGAATGAACAGTATCAGCTAGTTAGACAAGTTGTTCCAGCCGGGAAGGAACGAGAGATTCATGTCCACCTCCATACTGATAACTCTCCTGCCTTCTGTTCTATAGTTTGAGAAAGACTGGGCCAGAGCCATCTTGATTGCATTCAACTGTGTCAAGTGAGTGTACCCAAAGATTCTGAACATGTGCCCTGCAGTCAGGTTTCTGCTTTGGGAGGGCTTTTTGTTTCAGCAGTAAAGCAGGGTCCTGCATCCTGACCCACACAACTCAACTCCACATGCATGGAGATTGAATATGCTTGAAATGCTGTGCGAGGTAGTGGATGTTACACTTGCTGCAAAGACTCCTTTCATAAAGTAGGTCTACTTTGGGCCAAATTCCTTTCTTGGTATGGTACCCCATAAACTGACCCCCTTACATGCAAACATTTCTGGTGTTTGTTTTCTCCTGACAGTGAAGTAGCCGTCAATCAATCAGTGTACTTGTAGAGTGCAATTTGTCACCTGTGAGGGTACCCATGCACTAGCAGGGTCCAGGGTTTCAGTCCCAAAGCCAGGTATTCAGCATCCTAAGGAACTCCTGTATAGTAGGGAGGGCTTGAAGCCGTTCCAGGCTTTGGCTCTAATGCAGGAGAAGGAGCGTCATTCTGCTCCGCTGCGTTGTATGCAGGGGGTATGGGCCACTGTGAAGGAGGCATAGCTGAAGTGTCTGGGGGGTTTGTGGAATCTCTAGCAGTGGTTGATGTAGACGGGTCTGGAGTCTCCCTAATGCATGGATGAGTAGCTTGAACAAGCATCTCTTCTAAACCAGGAGCCATTGGAGATTTTTGTGGTGGGGGGTGATGAGCCTTGGTGCAGCATTCTGGATGGTGTGTAGTCTTTGAACTAGGTGGGCCTCTATTCCCACGTAGAGGGTGTTTACTTGATTGTCGTCTGATGACGAGGGCTTGGGTTATGGTGCGTCAAGCATTTTGAGGAAGACACTAGGAAATCTTACTTAATGTGCAGGATGCGGAAGCAGGAGAATGACACTGCATTGACATGGAACCTCGTAGTGAGTTTGCTCTTCAGGACAATACTGAGATTCCTGGCATGCTAAGCTGGGGGTGGAGTGGGCTTCGGTTCTGTGGGCCTCTAGGAGGAGTCTCAGGGGGACTGGTCGCTGTCCTTTAGAACACAGTATTGAAACTGCAGTAGAACACAAGGAATTAATTAACAGGCAACTTCTGGAAGTGCATTACCTACTCTGGCTATCTGACTTTGTTGTCTCATGCTTGAGCAAGATAGTGTGAATTTACAGAAAATACACATTCATTTTAGCTTCTGGAGCACCTTCCATTGCTTCTATGACAAAAAATCATAAGAGGACACATTCTTCTCTTGTAGGGGATTTCCATGTATAGTCATAAGCATTGAATATTCCCCGCCCGCCTGCGGGGACCCCGGAGCACTTTTTCCAATATAACTTCTTAAGTGTCCATGTTCGCCTTACTTCAGAAAGGCCTGCCAAGTCACTTAACCCCTTCGCTGCCAGGCCTTTTCCCCCTCCTGTGCCAGGCCTTTTTTTGCCTATTTGGGGCAGTTCGCGCTTAGGCCCGCATAACTTTTTGTCCACATAAGCTAACCAAGCCAAATTTGCGTCCTTTTTTTCCAACATCCTAGGGATTCTGGAGGTACCCAGACTTTGTGGGTTCCCCTGAAAGAGGCCAAGAAATTGGCCAAAATACAGGGAAAATTTTGTTTTTTTTCAAAAAAATTGGAAAAAGTGGCTGCAGAAGAAGGCTTGTGGTTTTTCCCCTGAAAATGGCATCAACAAAGGGTTTGCGGTGCTAAACTCAGCAGCTTCCCAGCTTTCAGGAACAGGCAGACTTGAATCAGAAAACCCAATTTTTCAACACAATTTTGGCATTTTTCTGGGACATACCCCATTTTTGCAATTTTTTGTGCTTTCAGCCTCCTTCCAGTCAATGACAGAAATGGGCATGAAACCAATGCTGGATCCCAGAAACCTAAACATTTCCGAAACGTAGACAAAATTCTGAATTCAGCAAGGGGTAATTTGTGTAGATCCTACAAGGGTTTCCTACAGAAAATAACAACTGAAAAAGAAAAATATTGAAATTTAGGTGAAAAAAACATAAATGTTTCTCTACGTTTTACTCTGTAACTTTTCCCTGCAATGTCAGATTATCGAAAGCAATATACCGTTACGTCTGCTGGACTCCTCTGGTTGCGGGGATATATAGGGCTTGTAGGTTCATCAAGAACCCGAGGAACCCAGAGCCAATAAATGAGCTGCACCCTGACGTGCGTTTTCATTCTATACCGGGTATACAGCAATTCATTTGCTGAAATATAAAGAGTAAAAAATTGCTATCAAGAAAACCTTTGTATTTCCAAAAAGGGCACAAGATAAGGTGTTGAGGAGCAGTGGTTATTTGCACATCTCTGAATTCCGGGGTGATCATACTAGCATGTGAATTACAGGGCTTTTCTCAAATAGATGTCTTTTTTACCCACTCTCCTATATTTGGAAGGAAAAAATGTAGAGAAAGACAAGGGGCAATAACACTTGTTTTGCTAATCTATGTTCCCCCAAGTCTCCCGATAAAAATGATACCTCACTTGTGTGGGTAGGCCTAGCGCCCGCGACAGGAAACGCCCCAAAGCGCAACGTGGACACATCCAAATTTTTGGAAGACAACAGAGGTGTTTTTTGCGAAGTGCCTACCTGTAGATTTTGGCCTCTAGCTCAGCCGGCACCTAGGGAAACCTACCAAACCTGTGCATTTCTGAAAACTAGAGACCTAGGGGAATCCAAGGAGGGGTGACTTGCGGGGCTCGGACCAGGTTCTGTTACCCAGAATCCTTTGCAAACCTCAAAATTTGGCTAAAAAAAACACATGTTCCTCACATTTCTGTGGCAGAAAGATCTGGAATCTGAGATGAGCCACAAATTTCCTTTCACCCAGCGTTCCCCCAAGTCTCCCGATAAAAATGATACCTCACTTGTGTGGGTAGGCCTAGCGCCCGCGACAGGAAATGCCCCAAAGCGCAACGTGGACACATCCAAATTTTTGGAAGACAACAGAGGTGATTTTTGCGAAGTGCCTACCTGTAGATTTTGGCCTCTAGCTCAGCCGGCACCTAGGGAAACCTACCAAACCTGTGCATTTCTGAAAACTAGAGACCTAGGGGAATCCAAGGAGGGGTGACTTGCGGGGCTCGGACCAGGTTCTGTTACCCAGAATCCTTTGCAAACCTCAAAATTTGGCTAAAAAAACACATGTTCCTCACATTTCTGTGGCAGAAAGATCTGGAATCTGAGAGGAGCCAAAAATGTCTTTTTACCCAGCGTTCCCCCAAGTCTCCCGATAAAAATGATACCTCACTTGTGTGGGTAGGCCTAGCGCCCGCGACAGGAAACGCCCCAAAGCGCAACGTGGACACATCCAAATTTTTGGAAGACAACAGAGGTGATTTTTGCGAAGTGCCTACCTGTAGATTTTGGCCGCTAGCTCAGCCGGCACCTAGGGAAGCCTACCAAACCTGTGCATTTCTGAAAACTAGAGACTTAGGGGAATCCAAGGAGGGGTGACTTGCGGGGCTCGGACCAGGTTCTGTTACCCAGAATCCTTTGCAAACCTCAAAATTTGGCTAAAAAAACACATGTTCCTCACATTTCTGTGGCAGAAAGTTCTGGAATCTGAGAGGAGCTACAAATTTCCTTCCACCCAGCGTTCCCCCAAGTCTCCCGATAAAAATGATACCTCACTTGTGTGGGTAGGCCTAGTGCCGGCGACAGGAAACAGCCCAAAGCGCAACGTGGACACATCCTAAATTTTGGAAAAAAACAGAGGTGTTTTTTGCGAAGTGCCTACCTGTAGATTTTGGCCTCTAGCTCAGCCGGCACCTAGGGAAACCTACCAAACCTGTGCATTTCTGAAAACTAGAGACCTAGGGGAATCCAAGGAGGGGTGACTTGCGGGGCTCGGACAAGGTTCTGTTACCCAGAATCCTTTGCAAACCTCAAAATTTGGCTAAAAAAACACATGTTCCTCACATTTCGGTGACAGAAAGTTCTGGAATCTAAGAGGAGCCACAAATTTCCTTCCACCCAGCGTTCCCCCAAGTCTCCCGATAAAAATGATACCTCACTTGTGTGGGTTGGCCTAGCGCCCGCGACAGGAAATGGCCCAAAACACAACCTGGACACATCACATTTTTTCATAGAAAACAGGGCCTACCTGTGGATTTTGGCCTCTAGCTCAGCCGGCACCTGGGGAAACCTAGCAAACCAGCGCATTTTTGAAAACTAGAAACCCAGGGGAATCCAAGATGGGGTGAATTGTGGGGCTCTGACCAGGTTCTGTTACCCAGAATCCTTTGCAAACCTCAAATTTTGGCTAAAAAAACATGTTTTCCTCACATTTCAGTGACAGAAAGTTCTGGAATCTGAGAGGAGCCACACATTTCCTTCCACCTAGCCGGGCCCAGGGGGGGCAGAAATGGCCTAAAATAAATTTGTCCCCCAACCCCCCTGCCCCCCCGGGAGCGACCCTTGCCTATGGGGTCGCCCCCCCCTTGCGTGACATTGGTGCCAAAAAAAAAATCCCCGGTGCCTAGTGGTTTCTGCCCCCCTTGGGGGCAGATTGACCTACAATCGGCCAATCTGCCCCCAAGGGGGGCAGAAATGGTCTAAATACAATTTGCCCCCCAGGGGAGCGACCCTTGCCTAATGGGTCGCTCCCCATCTCTACAAAAACAAACAAAAAAAAACCACAAAAAAAACAATTTGCCCTGGCGCCTAGAGGTTTCTGCCCCCCCCCGGGGGCAGATCGGCCTAATACCAATAGGCCGATCTGCCCCCGGGGGGGCAGAAATGGCCTAAAATAAATTTCCCCCACAACCCCCCCCGGGGAGCGACCCTTGCCTGCAAGGTCGCTCCCCTTGCGTGACGGCGCAAAAAAAAGATCCCTGGTGCCTAGTGGTTTCTGCCCCCCTTGGGGGCAGATTGACCTACAATCGGCCAATCTGCCTCCAAGGGGGGCAGAAATGGTCTAAATACAATTTGCCCCCCAGGGGAGCGACCCTTGCCTAATGCGTCGCTCCCCATCTCTAAAAAAACAAACAAACAAAAAAAAAACCCACACAAAAAAAAATTTGCCCTGGCGCCTAAAGGTTTCTGCCCCCCCCCCCCCCCGGGGGCAGATCGGCCTAATACAAATAGGCCGATCTGCCCCCAGGGGGGCAGAAATGGCCTAAAATAAATTTACCCCCCCGGGGAGCGACCCTTGCCTGCAAGGTCGCTCCCCTTGCGTGACTGCGCAAAAAAAAGATCCCTGGTGCCTAGTGGTTTCTGCCCCCCTTGGGGGCAGATTGACCTACAATCGGCCAATCTGCCCCCAAGGGGGGGCAGAAATGGTCTAAATACAATTTGCCCCCCAGGGGAGCGACCCTTGCCTAATGGGTCGCTCCCCATCTCTACAAAAACAAACAAACAAACAAAAAAAACCCACAAAAAAAACAATTTGCCCTGGCGCCTAGAGGTTTCTGCCCCCCCCCGGGGCAGATCGGCCTAATACCAATAGGCCGATCTGCCCCCGGGGGGTCAGAAATGGCCTAAAATAAATTTGCCCCCACAACCCCCCCCGGGGAGCGACCCTTGCCTGCAAGGTCGCTCCCCTTGCGTGACGGCGCAAAAAAAAGATCCCTGGTGCCTAGTGGTTTCTGCCCCCCTTGGGGGCAGATTGACCTACAATCGGCCAATCTGCCTCCAAGGGGGGCAGAAATGGTCTAAATACAATTTGCCCCCCAGGGGAGCGACCCTTGCCTAATGCGTCGCTCCCCATCTCTAAAAAAACAAACAAACAAAAAAAAAACCCACACAAAAAAAATTTTGCCCTGGCGCCTAAAGGTTTCTGCCCCCCCCCGGGGGCAGATCGGCCTAATACAAATAGGCCGATCTGCCCCCGGGGGGGCAGAGATGGCCTAAAATAAATTTGCCCCCCCACCCCCCCGGGGAGCGACCCTTGCCTGCAAGGTCACTCCCCTTGCGTGACTGCGCAAAAAAAAGATCCCTGGTGCCTAGTGGTTTCTGCCCCCCTTGGGGGCAGATTGACCTACAATTGGCCAATCTGCCCCCAAGGGGGGCAGAAATGGTCTAAATACAATTTGCCCCCCAGGGGAGCGACCCTTGCCTAATGCGTCGCTCCCCATCTCTAAAAAAACAAACAAACAAAAAAAAAAAACACAAAAAAAACAATTTGCCCTGGCGCCTAGAGGTTTCTGCCCCCCCTGTGGGCAGATCGGCCTAATACTAATAGCAGAAATGGCCTAAAATAAATTTGCCCCCCTCACCCCCCCCCCACCCCCCCCTCACCCCCCCCCCTACAATCGGCCAATTGGGGGGCAGAAATGGTCTAAATACAATTTGCCCCCCAGGGGAGCGACCCTTGCCTAAGGGGACGCTCCCCATCTGTAAAACACAACAACAACAAAAATCCCTGGTGCCTAGTGGTTTCTGCCCCCCGTGGGGGCAGATCGGCCTAATAACGTTAGATTTTCTTCTGTGTTTCTTTGCAGCTCGTCCTTAATGGGCATTTGGCCCTTTTTTCTTTTTTACTTTGTCTATGCCTGTGTAATACCCCATGGTGCGAGTGTTGATTAATATTGTTGTCACCAATATGGGAGTTATTATCTTTATAATGAGATTTTCCCCTGTATGATTTATACGACCTGTTGTCTGTTGACCTGACATAACTTGAGGTCGTACTTTATGACTCTCCAGCAAATAGGAGCTTCTTATTGAATAATTGATTTCTCTATCAGAATTATAATTAATATGTTGTATAATCAGATAGGTGGATTACCAATTTTTAAAAGAGTATTTCTTATGTCGCTTATTTGTGCATACACAGATCTGAGGTGATTTTTTAGAGCCTGGACTATCCCGATGTGGCCCTACCATTAGTTTTTGGAGGGTAAGCAATGTGGATGTTTTACTGCCTAATTGGCTTTCGCACATTTTCTCTCCCTAGAAACGTTCATAAATCACTTGGCACTTTAGGGATCCTGCACTTCCGTATGGGGTTGCACAACATAATTTACTGTGAATACATTGCCCTTATAAGCTATGTTACTCTAACCTTGGTTTCTTTCTCTCTAAATTCTCTTAGGTTTTTGATTTTCATATCTGTGGAAATATCCACGATTTAAAGGATTAGGTGTGTAATTAGGTCCTGACGAATCGCATAAGGTAATTCTTCTGTAACAAGCGAGAAACATGTTGACCAACTGCATAGAGTGTCTCTTTTATACTATTTCCTTTTAAGAGACACAACAACTATACCTACCTATATTTTTATGGGGTTGGTGGACATTATTCCACTAACTCCCCGTTTATTGGTTTTAATCATGTCAGAGGTATTAGCATGAGAATTAAAATCATTAGTCGTTACCTCTAGTCATTTTTAATCATTTCTATATACCAATCCTTCACTTCATTGTTTTTGACCGGCTATACTCGATTCTCAAAAAGATCTCCGGCAAAGAGCCCCCTTGCGGGGCCCGTTAGGCATTGCAGCGCCGGCCTGACGAGGAGCTAGCCCTATGATGAAGCATGTCACCGGATGGTGAGCGAGGGCTCTTGCTTCGAAAAACTTCGGTTTTCATCTACTGATTGAACCATCTACTTGAAAGAAACCCACAGTACTGTGTGGAACCGTGTGTAATCTTTTTTGATTTGCATATCTCAGGCTACCCTGCAGACCAGACCTCCTGACGAAGTTCGGAGGACAAATGAGACATCCCAACCTCTCTTTTTTGAATTTGGCAGCATGGCTCCTGAGTTAGTCCAGTATGGTCATCTAAACCTTCCACAGGATTGTATGGAAATCCTTAAGGAGGCGAAGCGGCCATCTACTCGGTCAGCATACTCCTTCAAGTGGAAAAGATTCTGCATCTGGTGTTCCTCTAAGGGGATAGACCCTACATCTTGCAAGGAAGATGTCATTCTCCCTTACTTGTTACAATTGGCACAATCTGGCCTGCAACTTTCTTCAATGAAAGTTCATTTGGCAGCTTTAACTGCGTATAGGAAAACTCCTTCGCAAACCTCTTTCTTTAGAATTCCAGTTATCAAAGATTTCCTAGAGGGGTTAAAGAATGTCTTTCCTCCAGTTAGACGCCCTTCTCCACCATGGGAACTTAATGTGGTCCTTTCACGTCTAATGCAACAGCCATTCGAACCCATCTCTCCAACACCTCACTTGGAAGACGGACTTTCTAGTGGCAATCACTTCAACACGAAGAGTTAGCGAAATCCAGGCCCTCTGTACCCCCTTACACAGTATTTCACTCCTCTAAAGTAGTCCTACGAACACATACTAAATTTCTACCCAAGGTTATATTCGACTTTCACATCAACCAGTCGATTTCCCTTTCCTGCTTTCTTTCCAAACCCTTCTACTCCAGCAGAGAGAGCTCTCCATTCACTAGATGTTAATAGGGTGTTGAAATTTTATCTAGATAAGACCAATCCCCTACAGAGAACTTCACAACTGTTTGTTAATTATGGTACGTCCGTACCGGTTTAGCCACCTCCAAGCAATCGATATTGAGATGGATAGCCTCCTGTATTTTATTTTGCTATCAACTAGATAAGAAAACCCTACAGGGTAAACCAAAAGCACATTCCACCAGAGGCAAGTCGGCAACGACTGCTTTATTGCGGAATGTTCCATTAGCAGAAATTTGTGAAGCTGCGACTTGGAGATTGGTTTACACCTTTACTAATCATTATTGCCTCGACTCAGATGCTAGGGCAGATGCTCAAGTAGGACAGGCTTCTCTTAGGAATCTCTTTGCTTGAGAGAATATTCTCTGACTACTTTATGTGCTCCTCCGTGTGTTATGGGATGGGCTTGCTATTCTATTCAGCGCTTTTGACTATACATGGAAATCCCCTACGAGAGAAGGTATAGTTTCTTACCTGTAACTCCAGCTCTCTCGTAGGGGTATTTCCATGATAGTCATAAGCAACCCTCCCACCTTCCCGGGGGAGCAGATAGATTGCTTTATTATATTAATATTTATTATCAACTAATAACTGCCTGCAAAAAGAACTGAGGTAACTTCCTCTCTCTAGGCATGATGGGATACTGAAGGACTGGCTGTTCTTAAAGGCACAGTCTCCTTTTTCTTCATTACTAATGGCAGCCTATGGGCTACACTGCTCTGCACTCCTTCATAGGGGTTTTCTGGTATAAAAAGATTTGTGTCGGAATTTTTCTGAAAAATTATATTCATTTGTTCAGGCAATTTAATGCATTTTCTTCAAGGACAATCTGAATGATGAAGTTTGAACACTGTAGCCCTTCCTGTAGGCTGCATGGGAACATTCTTAAGTGACTTGGCAGGCCTTTCTGAAGTGAAGCGAACATGGACAGTTAAGAAGTTATATTGGAAAAAGTGCTCCGGGGTCCCCGCAGGCAGGCGGGGAATATTCAACGCTTATGACTATCATGGAAATACCCCTACGAGAGAACTGGAGTTACAGGTAAGAAACTATACCTTCTCTGTCATGGTTTATCATACCCAGCAGAGGTTCACCATTTTTCACAGGGTAAAATCACTTTGTAACTCACCTGAATTACTAACCTGAGTATAGCACCTTCAGCAAATCATTTATTTTGTGGATAAAATGTGTTATCACTCTTCATGTGTGATCCTTTTTCTGGCAGAGGGAGTTTGCTGCTCATTCAGGGCATGATTGTAGTGCAACCCCTGCCATCCTCCCTGACCTGCTGCTGATTTCCAAAGACTGTGCACAGCAGTGGATTGACTACCTGCTTGGGTTTGCGCCAGGCTCTTTCCCCAATCCCTGAGTGGAACAACCCTCTGCACATGCCAAAGGCTGTGCTCAGCGAACATTAAAGTGACCTTATAGTTGGCTACGATAATAAGATTTTCTCTTATGGGGGCATAGCTAAGCGCCAGCCGAGATGGCCGCCATTTAACGGAACTCTGTAACTAGCTCACAAATCCCCCTAAAATATCTGCTCAAAAATCTGAGCTGCTCACTGACATTGGTGTTGTGGGCATAGTCGGAGGGACGGGGTGCACGATCGAGTGACCCCTCGAGAGCTGGGACCCCTTGTGCCCCGTAGATGGGCGTGTGGGCCTGCGACCTGAGGACTGAGGCATGGCTGCCCAAGGCACAGGTGAAGAACCGGGGAACACTGCAGCTGGAATCTCCAGCCTGCCGTGGTGACTGAGCACTGCAGACGGGGCGGGATGCCCATTCAGGGGACCCGCGTGAGGTGGAGCCACTCTCAGCCTGTAAATTGCTGGCTGTGGCCAGCATGGCTGCCACCTGGAACCTGTGATGCAAGTGAGGAGTTGCGGAGCGTCATGGCGGAATCGCCTGCCTGTTCTCCCCCCCCCACACTCTTCAATTGGATACAGGGTGGCTGGAGGTGGAGGACGAGCTGAGGTGTGAGAGGAGCCACGGATCAAGTGGGCATGGTTCCCTTCCCTTCCCTCCCCTGGCCGGGATTGCCTAGGCTGTCCGGGAGCACTGGTAGACGGGCAGGTTAGAGACTGGGCCCGAGCATAGTGGCTGGTCCTGCTGCCCAGCCCTGGAAGACCGCGGGTACCCTGGATCCTGGAAGACAGCGGGTACCCTGGATGTGGGGTGCAATCTCTCCTTGGACCACCCGGAGGGCGTAGCAAAGATGAGCCTGCTGTTTTGACATTGGCAGCAGGGCCACAGATGCGTTGGGAGTGGTGGGCTCCTGAACTGGTGGGAGTGGCCAGGTCCCCTCCTGGATTCTTTGTGCTGTACGGCGGGTGGTGAGAGGGCCTGGTGCTCTTGCCGGCATAAGTGGGGGGAGATGGCTGGTGAGTGGCATCTGTAGTAGAGGTGTAAGAATACTGTACTCTAAGGAGACTGCGTCAGAGGCACTCACAATGCATGGTAAGAATGAGGCACGAAACAAGAGATTCCAGATGGTCCCTTGGGGAGGAGGGGAGGTGGGGTTGCGGAGCGGGTACTCTTTCAGCATGGTCAGGAACAAAGGGCAACTCCCACCGTAGACAAATAAAATGTATAAATATGCTATTTCAAGGCAGGCGGGGGGCCTGCAGCACTGGAGGATGCCGAGGCAGGTGGGGGATGAATTGGGGGCCCCCAGGGTGAACCCTCCTTAAGTGCAATAATGGCAGCCATTTAGGACCTGGGACTGGCTGGAAGGGTCATGAGCCGCAGGCCGTACTGGCTAGCGGAGCAACTGAGGAGGATCTAGCGGAGGAAAGAGGACGGACCCCCTACCACAGAGGCAGGATCCTGGACTGGGGGAGTGTGGTCTCTGACACCATAGATGGCCAAATCCAATGTGGTCCGCCGCGGAGACTGCAGAGTCTTAATGATGATGGCATCCTGGCTGTGACTGGGGGATGGTTGGATGCTGAGCCCTCCTGGTCTTCGGGACTGGACGGTTCTAGCCAGAGCTACTGTAGGAAGTTGTCTCTGTATGTACTATTTCAAAGTAAGAAATAGTGTGCACAGAGTCCAAGGGTTCCCCTTAGAGGTAAGATAGGGGCAAAAAGAGATAATTCGAATGCTCTATTTTGTGGTAGTGTGGTCGAGCAGCAGGCTTATCAGAGGGTAGTGTTAAGCATTTGTTGTACACACACAGGCAATAAATGAGGAACACACACTCAAAGACAATTCCGGGCCAATAGGTTTTTATATAGAAAAATATATTTTCTTAGTTTATTTTAAGAACCACAGGTTCAAGATTTACAATCAATACTTCAAATGAAAGGTACTTCACTTAGGTATCATGGGAACTTTGAATCAGCAAAATAGCATGTACAGTTTAGGCACAAATGGCAATAAGCTATTTTAAAACTAGACACAGTGCAAATCTCAACAGTTCCTGGGGGAGGTAAGTATTTGTTAGTTTTGCAGGTAAGTAAACCACCTACAGGGTTCAAAGTTGGGTCCAAAGTAGCCCACAGTTGGGGGTTCAGGGCAACCCCAAAGTTACCACACCAGCAGCTCAGGGCCGGTCAGGTGCAGAGGTCAAAGTGGTGCCCAAAACGCATAGACTTCAATGGAGAAGGGGGTGCCCCGGTTCCTGTGTGCCAGCAGGTAAGTACCCGCAACTTCGGAGGGCAGACCAGGGGGGTTTTGTAGGGCACCATGGGGGGGGGGGGAAACACAAGTCAGCACAGAAAGTACACCCTCAGCGGCACGGGGGCGGCCGGGTGCAGAGTGCAAACAGGTGGGTGGTTTGCAATAGGTTCCAATGGGAGACCCAGGGGGTCTCTTCAGCGAAGCAGGCAGGCAAGGGGCGGGGGCTCCTCGGGGTAGCCACCACCTGGGCAAGGAAGAGGGCCACCTGGGAGTCATTTCTACACTGGAGGTCGGATCCTTCAGGTGCTGGGGGCTGCGGGTGCAGTGTCTTTACCAGGCGTCGTGTTCTTAGAAACAGGCAGTTGCGGTCAGGGGGAGCCTCTGGATTCCCTCTGCAGGCTTCGCTGGTGGGGCTAAGGGGGGCTTAGGGGGCTCAACTCTGGCTACTCACAGGGTCGCAGTCGTCGGGCAGTCCTCCCTGTAGTGTTGGTTCTCCGCATGTCGAGCCGGGGGCATCGGTCGCTTCCGGCGGTAAATGTGTGGTCTTTAAAAGTTGCTTCTTTGATGCAAAGTTGCAGTCTTTGTGGAACATGGCCGCTGTCCTCTGGAGTTCTTGGTCCTTTTAGATGCAGGGTAGTCCTCTGAGGCTTCAGAGGTTGCTGGACCCTGGGGGACGTGTCGCTGTTGCAGTTTTTCTCGAAGTGGGGAGACAGGCCGGTAGGGCTGGGGCCAAAGCAGTTGGTGTCTCCGTCTTCTCTGCAGGGCTTCAGGTCAGCAGTCCTTCTTCGTCTTCAGGTTGCAGGAATCTGTTTTCCTAGGTTCTGGGGGCCCCTAAATACTCAATTTAGGGGTGTGTTTAGGTCTGGGGGGTTAGTAGCTAATGGCTACTAGCCCTGAGGGTGGCTACACCCTCTTTGTGCCTCCTTCCTGAGGGGAGGGGGGCACATCCCTAATCCTATTGGGGGAATCCTCAATCTGCAAGATGGAGGATTTCTAAAAGTCAGTCACCTCAGCTCAGGGCACCTTAGGCGTTGTCCTGACTGGCCAGTGACTCCTCCCTGGAGGCATTTCCTTACAGCTACCTATTGGAAACTGATGGTAGCCCTTTGCACACTTGGAGTGGGTTCTGGCTACTAGTCCGGAGCCCGGTCAGAACAGGCAGGCGCTGTAGAACAAATAAATATTTTGGGGGGAATTTGAGTTAACTGTTTGTGATAGGAAATGGTGAAGGTTGGTATTGGTGGTGTAAGCCCACCAACACAAGAGTTTGAATTCTTAAGGGCGACAGGGGCTCCGCTGAGGTGGGTGGTTCAAAGCCTGCTAGACGGGGTTGCTGGGATGTGGGAGTTCCTAGCTGAGGAATGCTAATCAGCAGTGTCTTGTTCTGCACTGTTTGTTTGGTATTGCACTGCCGTACGGCGACCTGTGACATTACTGGGGTCGAGGAGGTACACAAGGGTGGGGGATAAATGCAGTAAGCCTCCTAGGTATATAGAAAAGTTCCCTAATGGCAGCCACGATAACATGCACCCTTAGGGTAATGATGTGGAATATAAATGAGGCTGGAAGCTCCATTAAACACACCATAGTCCTTCAGTACTTGCGCAGACATGGCCCAGACCTAATTGTTACAGGAAATGCATCTCAAAGGGAATCACCACAAGGTGCTAGACAGGTTCAGTTATCAGCTGGTGGCATACGTGGGTTAAACAGCAGACTCTAGGGGAGTGGGCATCCACCTTAAAAAATCAATACCATTCATTTTGACTCACACCTGGTGGGACACATTAGGACATTATGTGGCAGTCTCTGGGGAATGGGAGGGCCACACACTCAACATATGCTCAGTTTATGCCCCTCTGAGACTCCAATGGGTCTACTCTTGCGGACCTGGGTGCTCTGCTGGTAGATCTCCGACTTTTGGGATGTTATATGAATCTCGTGGTTGACCTGGGGCTGGAAAGAATTACATGAGCGAAGGCGCCCAAATCTTCGGTGACCGTGCAATCTTTTTTGGACTCCTTTGGCCTGACAGACTTGTGGAGGGAACACAACCTGGGGACAATGCATTTCACTTATTCCTCCATGCCCCATGGTAGCTCGTTGAGGCTGGACTATCTATCCCCCACATGGACACATGTTGGGAGGTTCAAGGAGGCCAAGCATTACCTGAGGGATTTCAGACCATTCCCATGTAGGAGTTACATTGCTGGTTCCCAGACAATCATACTCCCTGCCGGCTAGACTAGACCCTTGGCATGTGACGGATAAGTCTTTCAGGGGTGAAATAAGTGAGAGGGCTACACAATAGTTTGAGGAAAATCAGGGGTCAGTGAAATCTGCCTGTATTTTGTAGAACGCCTTTAAAAATGTAATCCAGGGACCTGCTCAGGATTTGATAGGCAACAAGAAAAAGGAACAAAATCTGCAGGGCGCGGAGCTTGAATGGGAAATTGAAACCCTTGAGACCCGCTATCACCGAGATTGGGGAGGTGGGGTGGATGATGGTCTTCTGCACCAACCGAGGCTCAAGCGACAAGAGCTGCGTACATTGGCCGAACACCACCCCGGGATTACGTGTTGGTGTCCAGCGACGAGTGTACGAACTGGGCGATAAAGCCTATCAGCTATTGGCTTGGTTGGACAAATGGGACCGAAAACATTCATGGGTCAGGGAGATATAGAACAAGGAGGGTACCCCCTGTATGTCCAACTGTGCCATTGTGGAAGCCTTCTCTACTTATTATGAGGAGGTCTACACCTCAGTGACGCGGATGACCGAGAAGGAATGTATTGACCTCCTGCGGGCCATTCAGAAAGAAAGAAGGGCTTTGGATGGTGAGTTGACTGTCGAAGAGGTTGCCTCGGCATTGCCTGATCTACAGTCGGGCAAGGCAGCAGGGCCAAATCGACTTTCAGCAGAATTTTTTTAATGCATGGAAAGCAAGGTAGCCAAGCACATGCCCATATTTCGGGAGGCATGGAGGGCAGGGCTGCTACCGGCGGATCAGAGGACTGAAGCCATTGTAGAGATTCCAAAAAAAGGCAGACCCCCGGAGGAATGTGCCTCTTGTAGGCCCATCACCCTTCTCAATACGAAGGTCAAGGCCTTGGTGAAGGTCTTGGCAACCAGACTGCGTGTAGTCATCACAAATCTGAACCACCCAGACCAATCTGGCTTCATGCCGTCAAGATGTACGTGCTTGAATCTGAGGCAGCTATGCGGGATTCTGCATATGACAAAACACCAGAGCAATGAAGAAGCGACACTCCTGTCTCTCGATTCCAAGATGGCCTTTGATTGTGTGGAGTGGCCATACATCTTCACCACTCTTAAGAGGTTTGGTGCCGGTCCTGCAGTTCCTGGACTGGATCAGACTGCTTGCACCAGGATCAGGTTGCCCGGGGGGGCGGATTAATGCTATGCTCTCACAACCCTTTGACCTGCGCAGAGGCATCTGCTTTCCTCTATCCTATTTGCGCTGGCACTTGAGCCCTTGGAGGTGTGGATCCACCAGGGGCCCATGATTCGAGGTATAGGTCTGGCGTGGCATGGGAGGAGCATATTTCCTTGTACGCAGATGACTTTCTGCTATGTCACCAACCCATTGATGGTTCATTGATAAAATAATGCATGTTCTTTGCATATTTGGGGAGCACTCCGGTTACCAGATTAATGGGGCAAATCATTGGTCCTCCCCCTGCGGGGGCCCTACCCCACTTTGCCCCCAGATTGCACTGCACCGATCTGCCAGGAGGGCTTTAAGTGTTTGGGTTTACTTGACTCTAGGAGTCAGGAGTGGAAAAACCTACAGCCCCAGCCCGACAAATTTCAAAGAGATGTGGATCACTGGAGGGCGTTGCCACTCTCCTTGATGGTTAGAGCCGCTCTCTTCAAAATGATGAAATTGCCTTGTCTCCTATATGTCTTCGAGAACACTCCCTATAGGATACCGGCAGTGGTGTTTCAACAACTGGATCGGGGAATTAGACTGCTGTTAAGGGGCCGTGGCTGCTCCTGTGTCCCACTGCAAAAATTGAAGTTAGGGGCCAATGAGGGGTGGGCTGACCATCCCGTACCCACTGCACTACTACTGGCCGACACAATTGGTCACCATTAATACCTGGGCCTTTGCTCATCAAGGGGCTTTAGCTTTTCATGTGGACAGAGATGCAATGGGCAGGGAGGGATATGAATCAGTCTTATTTACCCACGCGAGCTTGAAACCATTGCCGATGTACATTGGAACAGTGGTGAGAACATGGAATGACGCCATACATTTCTTGGTCTGGGGGGGTGTACTTTGACGGTAAAGATATCATCACAATTAAAATATTGCATCTATTTTTTAACAGCTAGGTTTGTATTCTTAGATGGTTAACGTTTGATTATGCTTTAAACACTGAGTAAACTGATAAGAGACCTAATGAGAAATCTTAGTTGAAATGGAATACCAGGCCTCGAAAAATCATACACATTTTATTAGACCTGCAGGTTGATTAATCTACTCAACCATACTGTAATGTACCTGACCTGTAAATTGGTCTCAAATTGTGCGATCCTTGGCAAATATTTTATAAAGTCACCTTTTTCTTTATTCTCACATGAGAGCACCTTCAAATGTCAGTTCAGCATTTCTGCTGTGCAAAAAAATGTTTGTTTGATTAAATGAACTAAATGTTTGCTCCATGTAGAATAAGAATGTAGACCACATGTAGTGTACATGTGATCCATGACTTGCCTCTTAGTTTCTGATAGCATTGTCAACAGGGGAGGAGTGTTGAATAATAAAAAAATAAGAAAGATGGTTTTTGTTTGGTTTGCTGGGCCAATATTATGTGAGCCAGTGAGCACACAAAGAAAGCTTATGTAGATTAAGGTGTTTTTCATTTGTTATGTACTTGTTTACATGATTCCATTAGCATGAAAGTTACAAAAAAAAAATTCTGATGGATACACCTACCTGTGGATTCCTCACCTCGCCAGCTTCGATGGAAATTTTTCTTCTAGCTCTGCACGTAGACGATGACGTCACAATTGCCCGACTCCATGCAACGCCGTACGACGTCATCCAGGCAATAAAAAGCCCTCGTCGACGTGCAGACGTCTGTTCCCTTTTTTCCGTGCCTTCGAGTAATGTTTTTTCTTTGAGGATAACATGGAGCTACAGTTGCACTTCGGTGTTACTGTGTCTGAGCCGAGAAAATCTGGCTTTAAACCTTGTAACCAGTGTGGGGGTCGGATGTCAGTCCCGGACCCCCATGAAAATTGTTTATGGTGCCTTAGTTCTGACCATGAGGTCGAGTCATGCGGATTGTGTCAACACATGAATCCTAAGGCACTTAAGGAGAGAGAGGCAAAGTTATTTCTATCCCGTTCCAAGAAAAGGAAGGAAAGGCGTCATCGCAGAGAGTCTTCTTTGAAATCTTCGAAGACAGATCAACACCACGGGGACCCTCGGCGTTGTCACAAGTCGCGACGCCGATCGAGCAGGGGCCGATCCATATCTGTCAGTTCGGCGCCGACCGTCACACCTCCGCCTCCAACGACTCTGGCTTCTCCGACTTCACCTTTGTCTATGTTTGAAGTTGAGCCTCATCAGGAGCCGACGGCTTCTCCGGGGCAGGAGATTCCTGGTCCATCTTCGGCCTCTATTCCGGCGCCGGTTCCACAGACTTATACGGCTTTCCCGGCGCCGGGTTCGGATCCAGCGGCAGTTTTAAATGCAATGTTCAATATCTTTTCCACCATGGCACCTGGTGGAGGGCATGCAGGTCCGTCAGGCCCTTTGGCTTTTAACTTGGGTGCTCCGGCCCCTTACAAGCTGACACCCTTTATGCCCTTTCTTCCTTCTGGATCCGCTTCGGCACTGATGCCTATGGCGTCGCTCAGGAAACCTGTGACTCCGACGACATCTGCTGTCCTGGCGCCGATGGATTCACCACGGATCCAGTCTATAGTGAAGTTGCCTGTGGCGCCGGAGGGTCCGGCGTCGGATGGATCCAAGGAGCGGCGTCGGCGAAGATTTTCGGCGTTCGCCGACACCTTATCGCTGCCGGGACGCGAATCCAGGCTCCGATCCCGGAGACTAGCTTTACGGCTCCTGGAGGAATACAGCAGACAACATTTGGAGGAAGGCGAGATCTTGGAGCCTTCGGGTGATTTCCAAGGCTTGGACACAGCAAGTGGCATTGACACTTCCCCTGAATGGGATTTGGCTTCCCCATGGGAGTATACTGAGAAAGCTGCATCATTTCATGCGGTAGCAAGGAAGGCTGCAGATTTTTTTAGACCTTCCTCTTCCTGCTGCAGAGGTGAAAACAAACCTTCTGACTGAAGTGCTGCATCCAGCGGTGGCGGAGCCTCTCTTGCCATTCAATGAGGCTCTTTTGGACCCCATTAAAGATACCTGGAAGAAGCCAGTGACTTCAGCAGCCGTCAACAGGGCGGTAGCGAGACGCTTTCGTGCGGCTCCAGGTGACCTGGACTGTCTCTCCAAACATCCAACTCCGGAGAGTTTGGTTGTTTAGGCATCATGCTCCTCCCGGTCAGCTCCTTGTTCGTTCCCCTGGACCCCTGCGGACAGGGAGTCTAAGAAAATGGACCAGGCAGCAAAGAAGGCCTTTTCTTCGTGCAGCATGGCCTTGCCGTCGACCAATACGACTTGCATTTTGGGGCGTTATATTCATGCCCTGATGGAGGAGGCTAAGGGTCATCCTGGATTGCCACACGAGGTGTTGCATCTATTAACGGACGCTCAGGCTGCAGCGACCCAGGTGATTCAATCTGGGCTGGACACCTCGGACTCCGTGGCAAGAGCTATGGGTACATCCATAGTAACGAGGTGACGGGCTTGGCTGCGTTCATCAGGTTTCTCCCCGGATGTGCAGACTACTCTCCTGGACCTGCCTTTTGATGGAGAAAAACTCTTTGGGGCAAAAGCAGATTCTGCCCTTGAATGCTTTAAAGAGAGCAGAGCCACAGCGAAGTCGTTGGGACTTCAAGCAGCCACTTCCTCTACCTTTAGATCTTTTAGAAAGTTTAGAGGTTTTGGTTGTGGCACCTCCTTTCGTGGCAGGCTCCAGGCGGCACAGCAATCTGCAGGATCCCTACCTTACAGATCCTTCAGAGGCAGGGGTAGAGTACGAACTAGAGGGGCCACCCAGCAGGACTCTGCCTCTTCCTCAGGAGGGGTGCAGCAGGGAAAGCAGCCGTAGTCCTCCACCACTCCCTGCTCACGTGTTTCCGGTAGGGGGAGGCTTACCCGATTTCTTCCCTTGTGGGAGTTTATAACATCAGACTTCTGGGTCATCGACATCGTGAAAAAGGGGTATGCTCTTCCCTTTCGGGAATTCCCTCCTCCCTTCCCTCCCCGCCCATCCTTCTGTTCGGACGACCATCTTCTGTTACTACAACAGGAGGTGTTATCCCTTTTGTCAAAGGGCACAGTGGAGTTGATCCCGGAGCAGGAGAGGGGTCAGGGCTGTTATTCAAGGTACTTCCTGATCCCCAAAAAGGATGGTTGATTGAGGCCAATCCTGGACCTGAGGATTTTGAATTGGTTCCTCAAACAGGAAAAGTTCAAGATGCTGACCCTGTCAAAGGTTCTTTTGGTGTTGAACGAAGGAGATTGGATGGTGTCTGTCGATTTGCAGGATGCGTACTTCCATATTCCGATCCTCAAATCTCACAGGAAGTATCTCCGGTTTGTAGTGGGGTCGCAGCATTACCAGTTTACGGTCCTCCCGTTTAGTCTTACTTCAGCACCTCGAGTCCTCACAAAGGTGATGGTGGTGGTTGCGGCAGAGCTCAGAAGAAGGGGGATAGTGGGATTTCCCTATCTTGACGATTGGTTGATCAAAGCCGAGTTTCCAGAGCTCGTGCGGCGTCACCTGCAGTCGACAACTCAGTTGTTGTTTGTAGGAAGTTGGCTCTGTATGTACTATTTCAAAGGACGAAATAGCATGCACAGAGTCCAAGGGTTCCCCTTTAGAAGTAAGATAGTGGCAAAAAGAGATAATTCTAATGCTCTATTTTGTGGTAGTTTGGTCGAGCAGTAGGCTTATCAGAGGGTAGTGTTAAGCATTTGTTGTACACACACAGGCAATAAATGAGGAACACACACTCAGACAATTCCAGGCCAATAGGTTTTTATATGGAAAAATATATGTTCGGTGGCATGTGTAGCTGCAGATACACATGTTGTGCATAGTCCGCCGTCTGGTGTTGGGTCGAAGTGTTACAAGTTGTTTTTGTTCGAAGAAGTCTTTTCGAGTCCCGAGACCGAGGGACTCCTCCTCCTTTGTTCCATTGCGCATGGGCGTCGACTCCATGTTAGATTGTTTTTTTTCCGCCATCGGGTTCGGACGTGTTCCTTTTCGCTCCGGGTTTCGGGACGGAAAGATAGTCTTAACTTCGGAAAACTACGTCGGTATTGTTTCGCTCGGTATCGGGTAAGAATAGAATCAACACCGAATCGTGAAGAGCTCCGGTAGCCCTTCGGGGTAATTTCGATCCCCCGTCGGGGCCTGGTCGGCCCGACCGCATGTAACATCGACACTGATGGAACGGACCCCGTTCCGATTCTGTCCTAAATGCCACAATAAATATCCATATACAGACCAACATTTGGTCTGTAACTTGTGCCTGTTGCCCGAGCACAAGGAAGAAACGTGTGAGGCCTGTCGTGCGTTTCGGTCCAGAAAAACGCTCCGTGACCGGCGAGCCAGAAGATTGCAGATGGCGTCCACGCCGACAGGACACCGAGAGTTCGAGGGACAAGGAGAAGAAGAGGAAGCCTTCTCCATCCATGAATCGGACTCGGAGGAATTCGACGTCGAAGAAACCATGAGTAAGACGTCGAAGCAAGCACCACACAAGAAAACAGACAAGGCCCAGGGGACGCCACTGCCAACAGGCCATGGCTCAACCCATAAAGTAGGTGACCGTCCATCGGCACCGAAAAAGGCCGAACTGGTGCCGAGATCGTCCGACTCGGGTCGAGACACAGGCACGCAGCAATCTCAGGACCGAGAAAGTGCTGCCGAAAAAGATCGACGCCGAGACAGCGGAACCGGAGCTGCTCGACGCAGAGACAGCGGCACCGAGGAAGATCGACGGCGAGAAAGCTCGACGTCGAAAAAGAAAAAATTCTCCTCGGAGCCGAAAACAAGCAGAGACACAGTTTCGGTGCCAAAACGACCAGCAACCGAACCACCTGCCAGCTCATATACAGAGGAACAATCACTGTCCTCTCAAATGCACAAACACAGATTTGAAGAAGAGTTACAGACCACTGATGTAGACCACACACAAAAGCGGATCTTCATACAAAGTGGGACAGGGAAGATCAGCACTCTTCCCCCAATCAGGAGAAAAAGGAGACTCGAGTTCCAAACACAAGAACAAACACCACAAAAAATGGTGAAGAAGGTAACTCCGCCACCCTCTCCTCCACCTGTAACTCACACATCACCGGCACAGACTCCGTCACATTCACTGGCTCATACCACCATGAGCCAAGACGACCAGGACGCTTGGGACCTATACGACGCCCCAGTATCAGACAATAGTCCTGAGTCGTACCCTACCAAGCCCTCACCACCTGAGGACAGCACAGCGTATGCACAGGTGGTAGCTAGGGCAGCAGAATTCCATAACGTGTCGTTACACGCAGAACCTGTCGAGGATGACTTCCTTTTCAACACCCTCTCCTCCACCCATAGCTCCTACCAAAGCCTACCTATGCTTCCAGGAATGCTAAGGCACGCAAAGCAGATCTTCAAAGAACCTGTCAAAAGTAGAGCGATTACTCCAAGGGTGGTGAAAAAATATAAAGCGCCGCCCACGGACCCTGCTTTTATCACCTCACAACTGCCACCAGATTCAGTCGTGGTAGGGGCAGCTCGTAAGAGAGCCAACTCGCACACATCAGGCGATGCACCACCTCCAGATAAAGAGAGCCGCAAGTTCGACGCAGCTGGGAAAAGGGTCGCAGTACAAGCTGCAAACCAGTGGCACCTCGCGAACTCTCAGGCGCTCCTAGCGCGATATGATAGAGCCCATTGGGACGAGATGCAGCATCTCATCGAGCATCTACCAAAGAATTTCAAAAACGGGCAAAACAAGTGGTTGAGGAGGGCCAAAACATCTCCAATAACCAAATACGCTCCTCTATGGACGCAGCGGACACAGCGGCAAGAACAATAAATACCGCAGTAACCATAAGAAGGCACGCATGGTTGCGCACATCTGGCTTTAAACCGGAAATACAGCAAGCGGTGCTCAATATGCCGTTCAATGAACAACAATTGTTTGGACCCGAAGTGGACACGGCAATTGAGAAATTGAAAAAGGACACGGACACAGCCAAGGCCATGGGCGCACTCTATTCCCCGCAGGGCAGAGGCACTTTCGGCACCTTCGGCAAAACAACCTTCAGAGGGGGGTTTCGGGGTCAAGCCACACAAGCCAGCACCTCACAATCTACACCGTCTACCTACCAGGGACAGTACCAAAGGGGAGGCTTTCGAGGCCAGTATAGAGGAGGACAATTCCCTAGAAACCGGGGAAAATTTCAAAGTACAAAAACCCCTGCAACCAAACAGTGACTCACAAGTCACTCAACCCCTTCACACAACATCAGTGGAGGGAAGACTAAGTCAGTTTTACAAATCTTGGGAGGAGATAACAACAGACACTTGGGTCTTAGCAATTATCCGACATGGTTATTGCATATAATTTCTCCAACTCCCTCCAAATGTCCCACCAAAAACACAGAATATGTCAAAACAGCATTTAGACCTTCTAGAACTAGAAGTTCAAGCATTACTGCTAAAGGACGCAATAGAATTGGTACCATGTACACAAATAAACACAGGAGTTTACTCGCTGTACTTTCTAATACCAAAAAAGGACAAAACACTGAGACCAATCCTAGATCTCAGAACACTAAACACCTACATCAAATCAGAACACTTTCACATGGTCACGCTACAAGACGTGTTACCACTGCTAAAGCAACAAGACTACATGACAACCTTAGATCTAAAGGACGCATATTTCCATATACCGATACATCCCTCGCACAGGAAATACCTAAGGTTCGTATTCAAGGGAATACATTACCAATTCAAAGTGTTGCCGTTCGGTATCACAACCGCACCAAGAGTATTTACAAAATGCCTAGCAGTAGTAGCTGCACACATCAGAAGGCAGCATATACACGTATTCCCGTACCTAGACGATTGGCTAATCAAGACCAACTCCCTCACAAAGTGTTCAGACCACACAGATTATGTCATACAAACCCTCTACAAACTCGGTTTCTCCATCAACTATACAAAATCTCACATTCTGCCGTGCAAAACACAGCAATACTTAGGAGCGACAATCAACACAACAAAGGGAATTGCCACTCCAAGTCTACAAAGGGTTCAAAATGTTCACAAGGTTATACAAGCCATGTATCCAACACAAAAGATACAGGCAAAGACGGTATTAAAACTCCTAGGCATGATGTCCTCATGCATAGCCATTGTCCCAAACGCAAGACTGCACATGAGGCCCTTACAACAGTGCCTAGCATCACAGTGGTCACATGCACAGGGTCACCTTCTAGATCTGGTGTTGATAGACCGCCAAACATACATCTCGCTTCTATGGTGGAACAGTATAAATTTAAACAAAGGACGGCCTTTCCAAGACCCAGTGCCACAATACGTGATAACAACAGATGCTTCCATGACAGGGTGGGGAGCACACCTCAATCAACACAGCATCCAAGGACAATGGGACGTACATCAAACAAAGCTGCATATAAATCACCTCGAATTGTTAGCAGTATTCCTAGCGTTGAAAGCATTTCAACCCATCATAACCCACAAATACATTCTTGTCAAAACAGACAACATGACAACAATGTATTATCTAAACAAACAGGGGGGAACACACTCGACACAGCTGTGCCTCCTGGCACAAAAGATATGGCAATGGGCAATTCACAACCACATTCGCCTAATAGCACAATTTATTCCAGGGATCCAAAATCAACTAGCAGACAATCTCTCTCGAGATCACCAACAGGTCCACGAATGGGAGATTCACCCCCAAATTCTAAACACTTACTTCAAAATTTGGGGGACACCTCAAATAGACCTATTTGCAACAAAGGAGAACGCAAAATGCCAAAACTTCGCATCCAGGTACCCACACAGGCAGTCTCAAGGCAATGCTCTATGGATGAACTGGTCAGGGATATTTGCGTACGCTTTTCCCCATCTCCTTCCATATCTAGTAAACAAATTGAGTCAAAACAAACTCAAACTCATACTAATAGCACCAACATGGGCAAGACAACCTTGGTACACAACACTACTAGACCTGTCAGTAGTACCCCATGTCAGGTTGCCCAACAGACCAGATCTGTTAACACAACACAAACAACAGATCAGGCATCCAAACCCAGCATCGCTGAATCTAGCAATCTGGCTCCTGAGATCCTAGAATTCGGACATTTAAACCTCACCCAAGAATGTATGGAAGTCATAAAACAAGCTAGAAGACCATCCACTAGACACTGCTATGCAAGCAAATGGAAAAGATTTGTTTGCTACTGCCATAATAATCAAGTTAAACCATTACATGCATCTCCAAAGGATATAGTGGGATACTTGCTACATTTACAAAAATCAAATCTAGCCTTCTCTTCCATAAAGATACACCTCGCAGCAATATCTGCATACCTGCAAATTACCTATTCAACTTCACTATTTAGGATACCTGTCATTAAAGCGTTTATGGAAGGCCTGAAAAGAATTATACCACCAAGAACACCACCTGTTCCTTCATGGAACCTCAACATAGTCTTAACAAGACTCATGGGCCCACCTTTTGAACCCATGCACTCTTGCGAAATGCAATTCTTAACGTGGAAGGTTGCATTTCTCATTGCCATCACATCTCTAAGAAGAGTAAGTGAAATTCAGGCTTTTACTATACAAGAACCTTTTATTCATATACACAAAAATAAGGTAGTCCTACAGGGGTGTGGAATTTATTAAAATATCTACTTGTCCAGGGGACAGGTTGCTTCTCAAATCTACTTGTCCTGTAAAAAGATCTACTTGTCCCTTTGGTGCCATGTAGTGTGGCGACAAATTATGGCAGCAATCTCATTATGTAAGAGCTCTGATAATAGCCTCTCTGATTATGCCAGGGCTACTACCATAGTAGGGCTTGAATACTTGCAGTTTCAGTCCCTACTGTAGCAATTTCCTTATTTTGCCACCTTTCTTCAGATCTGCATACTGGGGCTGGAGGAAGCAGTAAGCAATAGTTCCAGGGCTGGAATGCCTTTGAGGCTGCAAACCTACTAACCTGCATGTTTTTAAGATTTTCACCAGCTTCTCTCTAATATTTTCCCATAATAAGAAAGGTTGGACATTTACTCCTGACAATGGCAGAATTAGAACTTCTTCCAGGGTTGGGAAGAAAGTGGCCGGAGGGAAAATAAACTTGCAAATGCTCAATAGATTTTCACATGAGCAAATCTACACATGCGTATTTACCCATGCTAAAATACAGTTCACAAATATTTTATAGGGGTACGACATATACCATGGGTGCACTTTTGTGACTTTCTTTAAGAATTTGGGGCCACATGTAGGTAGGTTCAGATTTGCGACCCACAAATTGCGAGTCAAAGCGACTCACAATTTGCGAGTGGCAAATCCGAATGTAGGATGGTGTCCCTGACACCATCTGTGATTCGCAAGGGCTTCGCAAATGCCCACCTAGTGAATAATCATGAGGTGGGGCGCAATTTGCGACCCCCTTGCGAATAGCGACCCTCACAGGGATGGTGGCATGCTGGAGACAGCAGACCACCATGTCTGTGACTGCTTCCTTAAAGGAAAACGAGATGCATTACAAAAACGAAAAATGAATCGTTTTAGTTTCATTTTTTCAGAGCAGGCAGTGGTCCACAGGACCACTGCCTGCTCTGAAAAAATGTTTACAGTGACATTCACAATGGGGAAGGGGTCCCATGGGGACCCCTTCCCTTTTGCGAAAGTGTTAGCACCCATTTGAAATGGGTGCAAACTGCGATTGGTTTGCGCCCGCGTTCACGGTCACAAAACAATCCTACATTGCACTGCGAGTCGCAATTAAGAAGGGAACACCCCTTCCTAATTGCGAGTCGCAAACCCGTTTTGCGATTCGGTAACCAGGTTAGTGAATCGCAAAACTGGGTTTGTGCATCGCAATGTGCTTTTTGCACGTAGCAAACAGCGAAAGTCGCTGTTTGCGACATGCAAAAACCTACCTACATGTGGGTCTTGGTCCCTAATTAGGTCTGGTGTTAACAAAGACATTTTGTTTTTATTAAACTTCTATTTCTCTCTCTTTCGGCTGGCTTTACTGTGAGTGATCGCATTCTGCTCTTCCACAAGGAGCATATTGGCACACAAAGTAGTTTTGTTCAGTGTCAGGAACTACAGTGTCAATCAGTGACGTAATGAAACTGGAGGGTGCCCCTTTGCAAAGAACATGGAGGAGCCCCCTCTCCAGACTCACTCAGGGCAGGTGCTGTGCTGAAGGGGCCCCCTGGAGGGCGGCTGCGGGGCCTTTGTTATGCCACTGGTGGCAACGTGTGCTTTTAGAGTTCAAAAACGTTTTGGGGGGGTTTTGCCAGTGTTTGTTACAATGTTGAGGGCCTGGTCGCTCCCACAACAATAAAGTGTTACAAAAGCCATGTCAAAACAAGACACGCATTGATGAAACTAAAAGACTTATAAAAATATGTCAGACCAGTTGGCTTTGTCAGTTTTTGTTTATTTTCATGCTTCCCATATTCGTCTTGAAAATGGTTACACTGATTCTCCATTAGAAATATTTTTGGGAAATACTAGCATGCATCAACACATTTTACTAAATGACACTTAATTTGCATCTAATCAGAGAGCATTCTGGGAGCATTATACTTAGCCTCATTGCCTAAACTTTTCAAACATGTGTATACACGTTTTTTTTTTTTGTACCGGAACCAATGTCAGTAGTGAAGTGTGCCCTTAAAACATTTATTTACAGCACTCACCCTAATAATGAAGGCTTTCAAATAATGAACCATAAATACAAGTTCGAACAGCATTATCTTTTGGAAACACATTACCTCAACTGCAGAGAGTTCCACTCTCTGTAAACAGGCAGCCAAAGGGTTTGTGCTGCAGAGGGTTGGGCCTACTTGTCCCAAGGACAAAGTAAACATAAAAACTTGTTGCCCTTGACCCCAAACAAGATGTCCCGGGCGTCGGGCGATAGGAATTCCACATCCCTGGTCCTAAGAACCAATCCAAAATTTTTACCAAAAGTTATTTCACCGTTCCACTTAAATCAAACGGTAGAACTACCAGTGTTCTTCCCACAGCCAGACTCAGTAGCTGAAAGGGCACTACATACATTAGACATCAGAAGAGCACTAATGTACTACATTGACAGAACAAAAGAAATTAGGAAAACAAAACAACTATTGCATTTCAAAAACCTCATACAGGAAACCCAATATCAAAACAGGGTATAGCCAGATGGATAGTTAAGTGCATCCAAACCTGCTACCTTAAAGCAAAGAGAGAATTGCCCATTACACCAAGGGCACATTCAACCAGAAAGAAAGGCGCTACCATGGCCTTCCTAGGAAACATTCCAATGAACGAGATATGTAAGGCAGCCACATGGTCTACGCCTCACACATTTACTAAGCACTACTGTGTAGACGTGCTATCCGCACAACAAGCCACAGTAGGTCAAGCCGTACTAAGAACTTTATTTCAGACTACTTCCACTCCTACAGGCTGAGCCACCGCTTTTGGGGAGATAACTGCTTACTAGTCTATGCACAACATGTGTATCTGCAGCTACACATGCCACCGAACGGAAAATGTCACTTACCCAGTGTACATCTGTTCGTGGCATTAGTCGCTGCAGATTCACATGTGCCCACCCGCCTCCCCGGGAGCCTGTAGCCGTTTGGAAGTTATCTTCAACATTTGTACATTTGTAAAGATATTACTTAAACCTTAGTTGGTACATACTTATTCATTCCATTGCATGGGCACTATTACTAACGTACACAACTCCTACCTCACCCTCTGCGGGGAAAACAATCTAACATGGAGTCGACGCCCATGCGCAATGGAACAAAGGAGGAGGAGTCCCTCGGTCTCGGGACTCGAAAAGACTTCTTCGAACAAAAACAACTTGTAACACTCCGACCCAACACCAGATGGCAGACTATGCACAACATGTGAATCTGCAGCGACTAATGCCACGAACAGATGTACACTGGGTAAGTGACATTTTCCTTTCTTAGCTTATTTTAAGAACCACAGGTTCAAGATTTATAAACAATACTTTAAATGAAAGGTATTTCACCCAGGTATTCTAGGAACTTTGAATTATCACAATAGCATGTGCAGTTGTGGCAAAAATGGCAATAAACTATTTTAAAAGTGGACAAAATCGACAGTTCCTGGGGGAGGTCAGTAAATGTTAAGTTCACAGGTAAGTAAAACACTTACCGGGTTTCAAAGTTGGGTCCAAGGTAGCCCACCGTTGGGGGTTCAAGGTAACCCCAAAGTTACCACGCCAGCAGCTCAGGGCCGGTCAGGTGCAGAAGTCAAAGTGGTGCCCAAAACACATAGGCTTCAATGGAAATACGGGTGCCCCGGTTCCAGTCTGGCAGCAGGTAAGTACCCGCGACTTCTGAGGGCAGACCAGGGGGGTTTTGTAGGGCACCGGCGGGGACACAAGCAGGCACAGAAAGTACACCCTCAGCAGCACTGGGGCAGCCGGGTGCAGAGTGCAAACAGGCGTCGGGTTTTCAATAGGAATCAATGGGAAAACTCCGGGGTCTCATCAACGATGCAGGCAGGCACGGGGGGCTCCTCAAGGTAGCCACCACCTGGGCTAGGCAGAGGGTCGCCTAGGGGTCGCTCCTGCACTGGAGTTCGGTTCCTTCAGGTCCTGGGGGCTGCGGGTGCAGTGTGGTTTCCAGGCGTCGGGTTCCTTGAAGCAGGCAGTCGCGGTCTGGGGGAGCCTCTGGATTTCCTCTGCAGGCTTCGGTATGGGGAGGTCAGGGGGGACAACTCTGGCTACTCACGGGCTCGCAGTCGCCGGGGAGTCCTCCCTGTAGTGTTGGTTTTCCGCAGGTCGAGCCGGGGGCGTTGGGTGCAGAGTGGAAAGTCTCACGCTTCCGTCGGGAAACGTGTGGTCTTTAAAAGTTGCTTCTTTGTTGAAAAGTTGCAGTTTTGTTGAATGGGCCGCTGTTCTCGTTGGCTTCTTGGTGCATTTAGATGCAGGGCAGTCCTCTGTGGCTTCAGAGGTCGCTGATCCCTGATGGATGCGTTGCTGTCGCAGTTTTTCTTGAAGTGGTGTGACAGGCCAGTAGGGCTGGGGCCAAAGCAGTCGTCGACTCCGTCTTCTCTGCAGGGCTTCAGGTCAGCAGTCCTTCTTCGTCTTGAGGTTGCAGGAATCTATCTTCCTCGGTTCTGGGAGCCCCTAAATACTCAATTTAGGGGTGTGTTTAGGTCTGGGAGGGCAGTAGTGTAAGGAAATGCCTCCTTGGCATGGTTACCCCCTGACTTTTTGCCTTTGCTGATGCCAAGTTATGATTTGCAAGTGTGCTGAGGCCTGCTAACCAGGCCCCAGCACCAGTGTTCTTTCCCTAACCTGTAAATTTGTTCCCACAATTGGCACACCCTGGCATCCAAGTAAGTCCCTTGTAACTGGTACCTCTGGTACCAAGGGCCCTGATCCCAGGGAAGGTCTTTTAGGGCTGCAGCATGTCTTATGCCACCCTGGGGACCCCTCACTCAGCACAGAGACACTGCTTGCCAGCTTGTGTGTGCTGGTGGGGATAAAATGACTAAGTCGATATGGCACTCCCCTCAGGGTGCCATGCCACCTCACACTGCCTATAGGTATAGATAAGTCACCCCTCTAGCAGGTCTTACAGCCCTAAGGCAGGGTGCACTATACCATAGGTGAGGGCATAAGTGCATGAGCCCTATGCCCCTACAGTGTCTAAGCAAAACCTTAGACATTGTAAGTGCAGGGTAGCCATAAGAGTATATGGTCTGGGAGTCTGTCATACACGAACTCCACAGCACCATAATGGCTACACTGAAAACTGTGAAGTTTGGTATCAAACTTCTCAGCACAATAAATGCACACTGATGCCAGTGTACATTTTAATGTAAAATACACCCAAGAGGGCATCTTAGAAATGACCCCTGAAACCTTAACCGACTACTAGTGTAGGCTGACTAGTTTTAGCAGCCTGCCACACACCAGACATGTTGCTGGCCACATGGGGAGAGTGCCTTTGTCACTCTGTGGCTAGTAACAAGGCCTGTACTGGGTGGAGGTGCTTCTCACCTCCCCCTGCAGGCACTGTAACACCTGGCGGTGAGCCTCAAAGGCTCACCCCCTTTGTTACAGCACCCCAGGGCACTCCAGCTAGTGGAGTTGCCCGCCCCCTCCGGCCACGGACCCACTTTTGGTGGCAAGGCCGGAGGAGATAATGAGAAAAACAAGGAGGAGTCACTGGCCAGTCAGGACAGCCCCTAAGGAGTCCTGAGCTGAGGTGACTCTGACTTTTAGAAATCCTCCATCTTGCAGATGGAGGATTCCCCCAATAGGATTAGGGATGTGCCCCCCTCCCCTCAGGGAGGAGGCACAAAGAGGGTGTAGCCACCCTCAGGGCTAACCCCCCAGACCTAAACACACCCCTAAATCGAGTATTTAGGGGCTCCCAGAACCTAGGTAACTAGATTCCTGCAACCTAAGACGAAGAAGGACTGCTGAGCTGAAAAACCTGCAGAGAAGACGGAGACACCAACTGCTTTGGCCCCAGCTCTACCGGCCTGTCTCCCCACTTCAAAAGAACTGGTCCAGCGACCTCTGAAGCCTCAGAGGACTACCCTGCATCTAAAAGGATCAAGAACTCCCGAGGACAGCGGCTCTGCTCCACAATGACTGCAACTTTGCAACAAAGAAGCAACTTTGAAAGAACACGTGTTTCCTGCCGGAAGCAGGGGACTTTGCACTCTGCACCCGATGCCCCCGGCTCGACTTCTGGAGAACAAACAGTACAGGGAGGACTCCCCGGCGACTGCGAGCCCGTGAGTAGCCAGAGTTGACCCCCCTGAGACCCCACAGCAACGCCTGCAGAGGGAATCCAGAGGCTCCCCCTGACCGCGACTGCCTGCTTCAAAGACCCGACGCCTGGTAAGGACACTGCACCCGCAGCCCCCAGGACCTGAAGGATCCGACCTCCTGTGCAGGCGCGACCCCCAGGTGGCCCTCTCCCTGGCCCAGGTGGTGGCTACCCCGAGGAGCCCCCCCCTTGCCTGCCTGCCTGCATCGCTGAAGAGACCCCTTGGTCTCCCATTGCAAACACGACGCCTGTTTGCACACTGCACCCGGCCGCCCCGTGCCGCTGAGGGTGTACTTTTTGTGCTGACTTGTGTCCCCCCGGGTGCCCTACAAAACCCCCCTGGTCTGCCCTCCGAAGACGCGGATACTTACCAGCTGGCAGACTGGAACCGGGGCACCCCCTTCTCCATTGAAGCCTATGTGTTTTGGGCACCTCTTTGACCTCTTCACCTGACCGGCCCTGAGCTGCTGGTGTGGTAACTTTGGAGTTGCTCTGAACCCCCAACGGTGGCCTACTTTGGACCCAACTTTGAACCCTGTAGGTGGTTTACTTACCTGCAAAACTAACAAACACTTACCTCCCCCAAGAACTGTTGAAAATTGCACTGTGTCCAGTTTTAAAATAGCTTATTGCCATTTGTGTGAAAACTGTATATGCTATTTTGCTAATTCAAAGTTCCTAAAGTTCCTAAGTGAAATACCTTTCATTTAAAGTATTGTTTGTAAAGCTTGAACCTGTGGTTCTTAAAATAAACTAAGAAAATATATTTTTCTATAGAAAAAAACCTATTGGCCTGGAATTGTCTTTGAGCGTGTGTTCCTCATTTATTGCCTGTGTGTGTACAACAAATGCTTAACACTACCCTCTGATAAGCCTACTGCTCGACCACACTACCAGAAAATAGAGCATTAGAATTATCTCTTTTTGCCACTATCTTACCTCTAAGGGGAACCCTTGGACTCTGTGAATGCTATTTCTTACTTTGAAATAGTACATACAGAGCCAACTTCCTACAAGTAGCCAACGGCTACTGGCCCTGAGGGTGGCTACACCCTCTTTGTGCCTCATCCCTGTGGGGAGGGGAGCACATCCCTAATCCTTTTGGGGGAATCCTCCATCTGCAAGATAGAGGATTTCTAAAAGTAAGAGTCACCTCAGCTCAGGACTCCTTAGGGGCTGTCCTGATTGGGGAGTGACTCCTCCTTGTTTTTCTCATTCTCTCCTCCAGCCTTGCCGCCAAAAGTGGGGTCCGTGGCCGGAGGGGAGGGCATCTCCACTAGCTGGGATTCCCTGTGGCGCTGTAGCAAAGGGGGTGAGCCTTTGAGGCTCACCACCAGGTGTTACAGTTCCTGCAGGGGGAGGTGAGAAGCACCTCCACCCAGTACAGGCTTTCTTCCTGGCCACAGAGTGACATTTAGCTTGATATAGATCTTTCATGCCACACCCTTTTGCGCCCATTCACAAATGGTCCTTGCAACATCTCTGGGGCAACTGCTTTCCTCGTAGCATTCATATCAGTACGTAGGGTTAGCGAAATCAAGGTGTTGTGTTCTCACGACCCTTATACCTTTTTTCATTCCAATAAGTTAGTGATGAGGATTCACCCAAAATTACTTCCAAAAGTCATTTTAGATTTTCATTTCAGACATTTTCCTTACCTACTTTCTTTCTGCATTCTTCCACTCCTACTGAAAGGACTCTCCATTTCTTAGACATCTTAAATGTTTATCTGAACAAAACAAGAGATATAAGTAAGTCAGAACAATTATTTGTAAACTATGGGCCGGTCCGTTCATGTCTACCATGCACAAGTTTTTATGAATTATTTTACACAAATGTTATAGTGATATTAATGTTGTCATAAAAGATGTCATGAGTGCTTTAAGATGAGGTAAGCTCCGCATGCTGCGCACAGACCTGCCTTGTTTCCTCTATATACTGCCACAAGCTCCTACATATTAAATTTATATGAAGGATGTATATCACGCCCAGTTTTCTTTCGTGCCTGGACCCTTCAAGTTCATCCACCTGTCCGTGATGCTCCTACCTGATAGTGGACTTTGCCCATCTAGCCTGTACATGCCTGGCAGTTACGATTTTATGGCATTCAATTTATGACTTACTAGCTCAGATGATTGAACTATCATGAACCAACTGAGTTATGTGCAGGCTATCCCCAAACTGATGCACTGGATCAAAGTCATTGCCCTCCTGTTGGCGAAGCGTGAGGTTGCTCTTCATTGGTTCTCTCCACATTCCCTTACTGCCAAAGCATGGCTTTATTAGCCTGGCTTACTGTGAGGCAACAAGTGAGTTGTATGCAATGCTTCAGCCCCCTACTTCCCAGCCCAAATAGTAACTGTTCCGTAATTATTTACTGCTTGTGGGGCACACCGGCTCTCCCGTTGTCAGGGGGTGGCAGTCCCCAGGGCCATGAATGGCTCCAGGAGTGTGGCCCACCCCTTTCTTTTAAACCTGGGAGGTCGTGACCCCCGGGCCTGGGCCCGCAATAGATACCCTCCTCATTACATATTTTAGCCCCAGGAAGGTGGTGGTCCCAGTGTCCTAGAGGTGTCCCCCTTTCATTTTCTATTGCTTGCCCCATGATTGGTGCTGGTCCCTGGTGGGAGGAGATGCACATGTGCCCCCAGCATATTATCATACTGTCGGGCTGGGGAGGTGGTGGTCCCTGGAGTTTTGAAAATCCCTGGCTAATTTTTGCTGTGAACTTTAAAAAAAATGTTTTTTATTCCTGGGACCCCTGGCTCATGTCTAGCGGGTTGGGTAACGGTGCCCTGCATTCCTTTTCGTTTTTTATTTCCTTTTTTTTATTTTTTTTATATTTGGCTGGAGCAGAGTCTCGGAATGGCTGCCAATACTTCATGGTTGAAGTGTTGGCTGCCAATCAAATCTCTGCATGAGATCTGGAGGATTTGCAAAGCCTTTGTACTTCTAGATAGATAAGGCCAGGACTTCGGCTAACCCCTGCTGCGCATGGTCAAAGGAAATTCGTGGCAGGGGATTGGGGGCTTATGGGGGGTTGACTGCAGGGCCTGGTCAAAGGCCTTGTGCGGCGGTTGGATTAACGTATAGTAATTAAAATTATTTACACCCCCGCCATGTGTATCTCGTCAATAATTTCTTTTTACAAATGTTGCAATAATGTCAGTGATGGCAAAGACGGAGTCATCAGTGATGTAATATGTGGAGTAATTAGCTGTGCGTGGCGAAGGCGCAAGTTATAGTTACCTTAGGGCGGGAGTTATAGTTAGTTGAGTTAACCACAACTATAACTGATGAATTTCTATGGTTTTGTGCGAGGGAATTCAGAACCTAACTAAAATGTCTCTAGCATTTGGTAGTTTCAGTGAATTTCTATGATTTTTTTTTTTGATTTTTTTTTTATAGCATGCACAGACATAAATAAAACCAGCGCCACGTACTGCCTTAAGCCTTGTAAGGCAGGTTTGTAGGCCAGGCCCTGAGGGCAACCCTCCTACATGTGCCCAAACCCAAGCTGAGCGTGGCCTTCGAGCTCGCGCACCATGAGGTTGGATGCAGTGTTTTTTTTTCTCCAGTTTTTCTCTGGATCTGCAGAGCCACCCGTAGATTCACAGATTGAATGGGAAAAAAACAGGGCAATTGTTTGCCCACAAGTGGTCCTTAAGGGACACCTCTGTGTCCTATGTGGCCAGGGTACCTGTATCCTGACCCCTTATTTGTTTTTGCACTATTCTTTTCCCACCCCAGATCCGATGCAACAAACAAAATTTCAGCCACAACTTATTTGTCATGTTGCAGCCAGCAAATCAGGGCCTTGCTTTTCCCCTGGGTTCGCGGATCCAGATCAGTGGAGGGTATGCATCCCTATGTATCTATATTGTTTGGCCTTAAATTACTCCAAAACTAATGAACTTATTTACACCGAACCACTAAAAGTATAAACTGTGGAACAGAATCTAGCTTCTTGCCAAATTTGGTGTAATTCTGTTCAGAAGTTTAGGCTTTGGTTGTGTCTGAAGACCCTATGGAAATATTAATGAATCCCACTTGCCCCCCTTTTTATTGGCCCCTGCTTGACAGATCACCCCAAAACGTTCGAGAGAGCAGCTTACCTGACCAAAGTATTCGTTTTGAAAATGTTGTGTAGTTTCGTCAAACTGCTCCAAAGTTATAGTCAAAACAAAAACTCTTCATCTATGGAAACTAGGACCTGATTATAACTACCCACTGACGACCGACAATAGGTAATGTTAGAGTGTGTGTGTGTGTGTGTGTGTATATTTAATTATATATGTTCGATGGCATGTGTTGCTGCAGATACACATGCTATGCACAGGTCCTGCATCTAGTGTTGGGCTCGGAGTGTTACAAGTTGTTTTTCTTAGAAGAATTCTTTACGAGTCACGGGACCGAGTGACTCCTCCTTTTCGACTCCATTGCGCATGGGGATTGACTCCATCTTAGATTGTTTTCCTTCCGCCATCGGGTTCGGACATGTTCCTCTTCACTCCGGTTGTTCGAATTGGAAAAACTTATAATCCATCGAAAATTGTCGGTATTGTTCTCGATCGCATCCCATCTAGCATCGACACCTCGGGACCGGCGGATACACATCTTCGGTTGCGTTTCGGGGGACCTGCGCCAAACTTGGGCCTGGTCGGCCCGACCGCTAGTGTCGTCGAAGCCTCATGGACCGGACCCTGTTCTCATTCTGCCCTCGGTGCCACGCCAAGTATCCCTACACAGATCAACATCTGGTTTGTAATCTGTGTTTGTCTCCAGATCATCGAGAAGATATTTGTGAAGCCTGCAAATCCTTCCGTTTGAAAAAGACCTTACCAAACCGAAGAGCAAGAAGGTTACAGATGGCGTCCAGAAGCATTGAACGCTTTGACACAGAAGAGGAGGAGATGATTCACACCGCCATCTCCGTTCAGGGATCCTATTCCGAGGAGTCTGACGTCGGCTGACCACTAACAGCGGGCCAGCATGTGAGTATGCTTGCCCAGACCCAGACCAAGATCAAACATAAGGCCTTGAGGACGCCACTGCCGGAAGGCAAGGACTCCACCCGTAAAAAATCGACCGGTGACCAAGTAACACATTCGGCACCGAAAAAGGCCACACCCATTACGAAGTCTTCGGACTCGAGCTGAGACACAGGCTCTGAAAGCATACGACACCGACCCATTGAGTTGAGACCCAGAAAGTCCCTTTCAGAACTGAGGCCAACCACTACTCCAGGCCCTTCGGAGCCGAAAAAACATTCCTATACAGAGGAGCATGGACTTTCGAAACAGTTCAAAGAAAGCCATAGATTTGAGGAAGAGCTACAACAAATGGAGGATTTCGATGACAAACAAGCCAGGATACAGATCCACAAGGACACTGGCAAGATCCTCACAGCACCTACTCTTAAAATAAAAAGAAAACTGGCCTTCCATGGACGTTTGGACACTGAACAGCCAACGGCTAAAGTGCCAAGAGAGAAATCTCTGCCTCGACAGTTTTCTCCTCAGCAGTCTCCTCCTCACTTTCCTCAACGGACTGTCTCCCCACCTGCTACACCCATTGCACAGTCTCCAACACACACTATGCAGTCACATCAGGACACAGATCCATGGGATCTCTATGATGACCCAGTATCAGACAACAGCCCAGAGTGCTACCCATCTAAGCCATCGCCACCTGAGGATAGCACCTCGTACACACAGGTTCTAGCTAGGGCAGCAGCTTTCCACAACGTGAGTATGCACACAGAACCTCTAGAGGATGACTTCTTATTCAATACATTGTCCTCAACTCACGCCACATACCAAAGCCTACCCATGCTCCCCGGTATGCTCAAACATGCCCAGCAGATATTCCAGGAGCCGGTTAAAGGAAGGGCTATAACCGCAAGGGTAGAGAAAAAATACAAACCACCACCCTCAGACCCAGTGTATCACACAACAGCTGCCCCCGGATTCAGTAGTGGTCAGCGCAGCGAGAAAAAGGGCTAACTCACAGTCCTCCGGAGACGCACCCCCTCCAGATAAGGAAAGCAAAACATTTGATGCTGCAGGGAAAAGGGTGGCGTTGCAAGCAGCCAATCATTGGCGCATAGCTAATTCACAGGCCCTCCTCGCTAGATACGATAGGGCTCATTGGGATGAGATGAAGGACATTATTCAGCATCTCCCGAAGGAACACCAAAAGAGAGCCCAGCAGGTAGTAGAGGAGGGACAGGCAATTACAAACAACCAAATAAGATCAGCGCTAGACTCAGCTGATACAGCCGCAAGGACTATAAATACGGCTGTCACCATTAGGCGGCATGCATGGCTCAGGTCATCAGGTTTTAAACCTGAAATCCAACAGGCTGTCCTCAGCATGCCTTTTAATCAGCAACAATTATTTGGCACACAGGTGGACACAGCCATAGATAAAATGAAAAAAGATGCTGACACTGCTAGAGCGATGGGAGCGCTTTACTCATCCCAATACAGAGGCACATTTGGGAAGCCTCAATATAGGAGAGGCTTCAGGCCACAGCCCTCCAAGCCATCCACCTCCCAATCCAAGCCCTCATACCAGACACAATACCAAAGAGGGGGATTTCGGGGATCCTACAGAGGACAATTTCCCAAATCTAGAGGAAAATTCCAATCCTCAAAACAAGCCACTAACAACAAACAGTGACTTTGTCATCACCTTCCCTCAACACCTTCCCTGTGGGAGGAAGACAGAAAATGTTCCACGACCAATGGTTAGACATCACAACAGACACATGGGTACTATCCATTATCCAACATGGTTACTGCATAGAGTTCACACAGTTTCTTCCAGACATTCCCCCAAAAGCACACAAACTTTCATCGCAACATCTTGCAATGTTACAAACAGAAGTGCAGACACTATTACTCAAACAAGCTATAGAACTAGTGCCACATCATCAAAAAGGAACAGGGGTTTACTCCCTGTACTTCCTTATTCTCAAGAAAGACAAAACGTTAAGGCCAATATTAGATCTCAGGACTCTCAACCTCTACATCCGATCAGAACACTTTCACATGGTGACACTACAAGATGTAGTCCCTTTGCTGCAACAGGGAGAATTTATGTCAACACTGGATCTAAAAGATGGGTATTTTTTACATACCCATCCATCCAGCTCACAGAAAATACCTCAGGTTTGTTATACAAGGAAAACATTACCAATTCAAGGTATTACACTTCGGGATAACAACAGCCCCCAGAGTCCTTACAAAATGCCTTGCTGTAGTGGCAGCATACATAAGGAGACAACATATGCATGTATTCCCATATCTTGCGGATTGGCTAATAAAAGCCAACACTCAAAAACAGTGTCAATATCACACATGTTATGTAATAGATACCCTACACACACTAGGGTTCTCAATAAATTACCAAAAATCACACCTGCAACCATCGCAAATTCAGCAGTACTTAGGAGCTACACTGAACATTCAAAAGGCACTTGGAAGTCCAAGCCCACAAAGAGTGCAATCGTTCCACACCATATTGCCAAACATCCAGCCAAATCAGCACTACACTGTCCGTTTTGTTATGAAACTGCTAGGTATGATGGCATCATGCTTCGCCATTGTCCCAAACGTAAGGTTACACATGCAGCCCTTACAACAGTGCCTCGCAAAACAATGGCCGCAGACACAGGGTCATCTCCAAGATCTAGTGTTGAAAGACCGCCAAAAACACATTTAGCTTCAGTGGTGGAATCCCACAAATGTAAACAATTGCGGCCATTTCAAGACCCTGTGCCTCGCGCCATTCTCACAACAGATGCATCAATAATTGGATGGGGAGCAAACCTCAACAATCAAAATATTCAGGGACAATGGGACAACAAAACAGAAGCAGCTACACATACATCACTTAGAACTGCTAGCTGTAACCCTAGCACTAAGAGCCTTTCAACCTCTTCTTGCTCACAAACAAATTCTTGTCAGAAAAGACAATATGACAACAATGTACTAGTTAAACAAACAAGGAGGAACCCACTCATCACAACCTTGCCTTCTAGCACAAAAAAATTGGTATTGGGCAATTCACAACAACATTCACCTGGTAGCTCAATACATTCTAGGGATGCACAATCAGTTAGCAGACAACCTCAGTCGAGATCACCAACAAACTCACGAGTGGGAAATTCACCCCCAGGTACTCCACAAATACTTTTGTCAGTGGGGGACACCAAACATAGATCTGTTTGCTACCAAAACTTCGCGTCCAGGTACCCACACCCTCAGTCCAAGGGCAATGCTCTATGGATCAACTGGTCAGGGATATTTGCTTACGCTTTTCCCCCTCTCCCACTCATTCCATTTTTGGTCGACATACTGCGTCAAAACAAACTCATACTTATAGCACCAACGTGGGCACGCCAGCCATGGTACACCACACTGCTAGACCTGTCAATAGTACCACACATCAAACTCCCAAACAGGCCAGATCTGCTGACACAAGACAAACAGCAGATCAGACACCCCAATCCAGCGATGCTCAATCTAGCAATCTGGCTCCTGAAATCTTAGAGTTTGGCTATCTAAATCTTCCACCAGAGTGTATGGAAGTTGTAGGAAGTTGTCTCTGTATGTACTATTTCAAAGTAAGAAATAGTGTGCACAGAGTCCAGGGGGTTCCCCTTAGAGGTAAGATAGTGGCAAAAAGAGATAATTCTAATGCTCTATTTTGTGGTAGTGTGGTCGAGCAGTAGGCTTATCAGAGGGCAGTGTTAAGCATTTGTTGTACACACACAGGCAATAGATGAGGAACACACTCTCAAAGACAAATTCCAGGCCAATAGGTTTTTATATAGAAAAATATATTTTCTTAGTTTATTTTAAGAACCACAGGTTGAAGATTTACAAACAATACTTTAAATGAAAGGTATTTCACTGAGGTATTCTAGGAACTTTGAATAATCACAATAACATGTACAGTTTTTACAAAAATGGCAATAAGCTATTTTAAAAGTGGACACCGTGCAAAAATCAACAGTTCCTGGGGGAGGTAAGTAAATGTTAAGTTCACAGATAAGTAAAACACTTACAGGGTTCAAAGTTGGGTCCAGGGAAGCGAGGGCAGACCAGGGGGGTTTTGTAGGGCACCGAGGGGGACACAAGCAGGCACAGAAAGTACACCCTCAGCGGCACGGGGGTGGCCGGGTGCAGAGTGCAAACAGGCATCGGGTTTCTAATAGGAATCAATGGGGAGACCCGGGGGTCTCTTCAATGATGCAGGCAGGCACAGGGGGGGGGCTCCTCGGGGTAGCCGCCACCTGGTCTAGGCAGAGGGTTACCTGGGGGTCGCTCCTGCACTGAAGTTTGGTTCCTTCAGGTCCTGGGGGCTGCGGGTGCAGTGTGGTTTCCAGGCGTCAGGTTCCTTGAAGCAGGCAGTCGCAGTCAGGGGGATCCACTGGATTTCCTCTGCAGGCGTCGATGTGGGGGATCAGGGGGGTCAACTCTGGCTACTCACGGGCTCGCAGTCGCCATGGAGTCCTCCCTGTAGTGTTAGTTTTCCGCAGGTCGAGCTGGGGGCGTTGGGTGCAGAGTGGAAAGTCTCACGCTTCTGGCAGGAAACGTGTGGTCTTTAAAAGTTGTTTGTTTGTTGCAAAGAGTTGCAGTTTCTTGAACAGGGCCGCTGTTCTCTGAAGTTTCCTGGTCCTTTAGATGCAGGGTAGTCCTCTGAGGCTTCAGAGGTTGCTGGACCCTGTAGGATGCGTTGCTGTTGCAGTTTTCTTTCGAAGTAGGAAGACAGGCCGGTGGGGCTGGGGCCAAATCAGTTGTCATCTCTGTCTTCACTGCAGGGCTTCAAGTCAGCAGTCCTTCTTCTTCTTTAGGTTGCAGGAATCTATCTTCCTCGGTTCTGGGAGCCCCTAAATACTCAACTTAGGGGTGTGTTTAGGTCTGGGAGGGCAGTAGCCAATGGCTACTGGCCCTGAGGGTGGCTACACCCTCTTTGTTCCTCCTCCCTGTGGGGAGGGGGGCACATCCCTAATCCTATTGGGGGAATCCTCCATCTGCAAGATGGAGGATTTCTAAAAGTAAGAGTCACCTCAGCTCAAGACACCTTAGGGGCTGTCCTGACTGGGGAGTGACTCCTTGTTTTTCTCATTTTCTCCTCCAGTCTTGCCGCCAAAAGTGGGGGCAGTGGCCGGAGTGGAGGGCATCTCCACTAGCTGGGATTCCCTGTGGCACTGTAACAAAGGGGTGAGCCTTTGAGGCTCACCACCAGGTGTTACAGTTCCTGCAGGGGGAGGTGAGAGGCACCTCCACCCAGTACAGGCTTTGTTCCTGGCCACAGAGTGACAGACACTCTCCTCATGTGGCCAGCAACATGTCTGGTGTGTGGCAGGCTGGCAAAAACTGGTCAGCCACACTGGAAGTCGGGTATGTTTTCAGGGGGCATCTCTAAGATGCCCTCTGGGTGTATATCACAATAAAATGTACACTGGCATCAGTGTGCATTCATTGTGCTGAGAAGTTTGATACCAAACTTCCCAGTTTTCAGTGTAGCCATTATGGTGCTGTGGAGTTTGTGTATGACAGACTCCCAGACCATATACTCTTATGGCTACCCTGCACTTACAATGTCTAAGGTTTTGCTTAAACACTGTAGGGGCATAGTGCTCATGTACCTATGCCCTCACCTGTGGTATAGTGCTCCCTACCTTAAGGCTGTATGGCCTGCTACAGGGGTGACTTACCTATACCAAAGGCAGTGTGAGGTTGGCATGGCACTCTGAGGGGAGTGCCATGTCGACTTAGTCCTTTTCTCCCCACCAGCACACACAAGCTGGCAAGCAGTGTGTCTGTGCTGAGTGAGGGGTCCCTAGGGTGGCATAAGACATGCTGCAGCCCTTAGAGACCTTCCCTGGCATCAGGGCCCTTGTTACCAGGGGTACCAGTTACAAGGGACTTACCTGGGTGCCAAGGTTGTGCCAGTTGTGGAGACAAAGGTACAGTTTAGGGAAAGAAAACTGGTGCTGGGGCCTGGTTAGCAGGGTCCCAGCACACTTTCAAATCATAACTTGGCATCAGCAAAGGCAAAAAGTCTGGGGGTAACCATGCGCAGGAGGCATTTCCTTACAGAGGTCATTAAACAGGCAAGAAAACCTACCACCAGGCAGTGTTATGCTAACAAATGGAAAAGATTTGTTTTCTACTGTCCAAGAAAAAACATTACACCTTTAGATGCATCCATACAAGACATTGCAGGTTATTTACTCCACCTACAAAAAGCTAAACTAGCTTTTTCATCCATCAAAATACATCTCACAGCAATTTCTGCTTATTTGCAAAATAAACAGACCAAATCCCTATTTAGGGTACCAGTCATTAAAGCCTTCATGGAGGGTCTAAAACGAATCATACCTCCAAGAACACCACCAGTACCTTCATGGAATCTTAACATTGTACTTACACAACTCATGGGTCCACCATTTGAACCCATGCACTCTTGTCAGATTTAATTCCTAACTTGGAAAGTAGCATTTCTAGTGGCAATCACTTAATATGAAGAGTTAGTGAGATACAAGCATTCACTATTGAACAACCCTTTATACAAGTACACAAACATAAGGTTGTACTCTGCACAAACCCTACATTTCTACCAAAAGTCATCTCCCCGTTTCATTTAAACCAAACAGTGGCACTCCCAGTCTTCTTCCCACAGCCAGAATCAGTGGCAGAAAGAGCTCTGCATACGTTAGATATTAAAAGAGCTCTAATGTATTACATCAACAGAACAAAATCATTTTGTAAAACTAAACAATTGTTTGTCGCATTCCAAAAACCCCATACTGGTAATCCTATATCAAAACAAGGCATAGCCAGGTGGATAGTGAAATGTATACAAACTTGTTACCTAAAAGCTAAATGACAACTGCTAATTACGCAAAAAGGCACACTTCACTAGGAAAAAAGAGCAACAATGGCATTTCTAGGAAACATACCAATGACAGACATTTGTAAGGCAGCCACTTGGTCGCCACCTCATACATTTACCAAGAATTATTGTGTAGATGTGAAAGCAACACAACAAGCCACAGTAGGACAGGCTGTACTAAGAACATTATTTCAGACAACTTCAACTCCTACAGGCTGACCACCGCTTAGGGGAGGATTACTGCTTTGTAGTCTATGCATAGCATGTGCAGCTACACATGCCATCAAACGGAAAATGTTACTTACCCAGTGTACATCTGTTCGTGGCATGTTCCGCTGCAGAATCACATGCGCTCTCCCTCCTCCCCGGAAGCCTGTAGCCGTTTAAGTAATATTTAAAATTTGTACATTTGTATATACACCTCTATTCCATTGCATGGACATACATTTATTTAAACTCTGTAGATACATCTCTATTCCATTTACACTCTATCACTCCTATCTTACCCGCGAGAAAACAATCGAAGATGGAGTCGATGCCCATGCGCAATGGAGCCGAAAAGGAGGAGTCACTCGGTCCCGTGACTCGAAAAGACTTCTTTGAAGAAGAACAACTTGTAACACTCCGAGCCCAACACTAGATGGCAGGACCTGTGCATAGCATGTGAATCTGCAGCGGAACAAGCCACGAACAGATGTACACCGGGTAAGTGACATTTTCCATATATATATATATATATATCTCTCGATGGCATGTGTTGCTGTAGATACACATGCTGTGCACTCTTCCTGCCATCTAGTGTTGGGCTCGGAGTGTTACAAGTTGTTTTTCTTCGAAGAAGTCTTTTCGAGTCACGGACCGAGTGACTCCTCCTTTTCGGCTCCATTGTACATGGCCATCGACTCCATCTTAGATTGTTTTCTTTCCGCCATCTGGTTCGATAGTGTTCTTCTTCGCTCCGTGATTCTAATTGCGAAAGTATTAAAATCTCCGAAAAAAACGTCGGTATTGTTTGCGTCTCCGATCGACACAGACAACAACTGTTTCGGTGGACCTTCGGGGCTTCCGCGCCAAGCCGAGGCCTGGTCGGCCCGAACACACACGTCGTCGAAGCCTCATGGAGCGGACCCCCTTCCATTTCTGTACGACTAGCCACGCTAAGTATCCATATACAGACCAGCATCGGGTCTGTAATCTGTGTCTGTCACTGGAGCTCAGAGAGGATACTTGTGAGGCCTGCAAGGCCTTTCGGTCGAAAAAGACCTTGACAGATCGGAGGGCGTGACGCACGCAGATGGCATCAAAATCATTGCAAAACCTTGACGTCGAAGAGGTGGAGATGGCTATCTCCATCCAGGGATCGGAATCGGACGTCTCCACGGAGACTGACCACTGACAGCAGGCCAAAACTCAGCCGAAAAAACAAAAGGCCCCGGGGGCGCCACTGCCTGAAGGTCATGGCTCGACCCATAAAAAAAGCGGTGCCAAGCAACGCCTTCGGCACCGAAAAAGGCCAGAATCGTGCCGAAGTCATCCGACTCGAGCCGAGACCCCGGTGTCGAAAAAAGTCTACATCGCCTTGTCGAAACCACTAAGCCTCGAAAGAGCCTTTTGGAACCGAGGCCAACCATCACCATGGGCATTTTGGTGCCGAGAAAGACCTCTTACACAGAGGAACATGGGCTCTCCAAACAACTGAAGGAGAGGCACAGATTTGAAGAGTTTGACCAAACGCAGGTACGGATTCAGATCCAGATGGATACTGGAAAGATGCAAACTGCCCCTCCTCTCAAATTTAAGAGAAAGCTGGCTTCAGACAGAGACTGAGACTGATCAGCTAAGAGCTAAAGTGGCTAGAGAGAAATCACCAACTCGCCACTTTTCGCCAGAAATTTCTCCACCACATTCGCCACACAGGACAGGGTCACCAATTGGTACGCCCACTGCACAGTCACCCATGCATACTGTGCAAACGCAGGATGATGGAGACCCCTGGGACCTCCTGAGTGCTACCCCTCAAAACTATCTCCACCAGAGGATAGCACCTCATACACCCAAGTCTTAGCCAGGGCTGCGGCATTCCATAATGTCAGTATGCATTCTGAACCATTGGAGGATGACTTCCTTTTCAATACCCCGGCTTCCACGCATGCGTCATACCAGAGCCTGCTGATGCTACCAGACATGCTTAAGCATGCACAGCAAGTGTTTCAGGAGATAGTAAAGGGAAGAGCCATCACACCGGGGGTGGAAAAAAAGTACAAACCACCCCCGTCGGACCCAGTGTTCATTACGCAGCAACTCCCACCGGACTCTGTAGTGGTTGGTGCCGCAAGGAAACAAGCAAACTCACAATCTTCGGGAGATGCACTACCTCTGGATAAAGAGTCGCAAATTTGACGCAGCGGGAAAGAGAGTGGCGTCGCAAGCTGCCAACCAATGGCGTATCGCAAATTTGCAGGCCCTCCTCGCCCATTACGACCAAGCTCACTGGGATGAAATGAGTGACATCATACAGCATCTACCTAAAGAGTTTCGAAAACGGGCCCAACAAGTGGTAGAGGAAGGGCAAGCGATCTCGAACAATCAAATTCGTTCGCCACTGGATTCCGCTGACACTGCTGCAAGAACTGTGAACACGGCAGTCACAATTAGGAGGCATGCTTGGTTCCGATCCTCAGGATTCAAACCTGAGATACAACAGGCAGTATTAAACATGCCATTTAACCAGCAGCAACTATTTGGGCCGGAGGTGGACACCGCCATCGAAAAAATTAAGGAGGCCACTGACACGGCCAAAGCCCTGGGGATGCTCTACTCTTCCCAGTATAGGGGGAAAATTAGAAAGCCACAATTTAGGGGAGGTTTTAGACAGCAACCCTTAGAGGCATCCACCTCTCAAGCAAAACCCACCTATCAGTCCCAATACCAGAGAGGGGGGTTTTGTGGTTCATTCAGGGGACAATTCCCAAGATCAAGGGGAAAGTTTCAGCTTACCAAGCAGACCCCTGGTAACAAACAGTGACTTCAATGTCACACTTCCCCAACACACATCACCAGTAGGGGGAAGATTAACACACTACCACAAACATTGGATAGACATAACCACGGACACATGGGTTCTATCAATTATCCAACATGGTTACTGCATAGAGTTCATACATTTTTCTCCAGATGTTCCCCCAAGAGCGCACAAACTGTCGACACAACATCTAGACCTGCTACAAATAGAGGTACAAGCCCTATCAACAAAACAAGCCATAGAACTAGAAGCTCACCACCAAAAAGTAACAGGGGTTTATTCCCTACATTTCCTTATTCCCAAAAAAGACAAAGCACTAAGACCAATTTTAGATCTCAGGACATTAAACCTCTTCATCAAATCAGAACATTCCCACATGGTCACACTACAAGATGTAGTTCCCTTACTAAAACATGGAGAATACATGGCAACACTTGATCTAAAAGATGCGTATTTCCATATACCCATCCATCCATCTCACAGGAAATACCGCAGATTTGTCATACAGGGCAAACATTACCAATTCAAGGTACTGCCCTTCGGGATAACAACAGCACTCAGAGTATTTACAAAATGCCTCGCTGTAGTAGCAGCTCATATAAGGAGACATCACATGCACGTATTCCCATATCTCAATGTTTGGCTAATAAAAGCCAACACTCAACACCGGTGTCAAAATCACACGCAATATGTAATAGATACCCTACACAAACTAGGTTTTTCTATAAATTACCAAAAATCTCACTTGCACCCATCCCAACTACAACAATACGTGGGAGCAACACTCAACACACAAAGAACAATTGCGAGTCCAAGCCCACAGAGAGTTCAATCGTTTCAAGCTATGGTGTCAAACGTACAACCAAATCACCAGTACACAGTCAGATTTGTCATGAAACTACTAGGCATGATGTACTCATGCATCGCTATTGTCCCAAACGCACAGCTACACATGCGGCCCTTACAACAGTGCCTAGCAAAACAATGGACGCAGGCACAGGGTCAACTTCAGGATCTAGTGTTGATAGACCGCCAAACACACTTTTCGCTTCAGTGGTGAAACCCTGTACATTTAAACAAAGGGCAGCCATTTCAAGACCCGGTGCCTCACTCAATTATCACAACAAGTGCTTCCATGATTGGGTGGGGAGCAAACCTCAACAATCACAATATACTAGGACAATGGGACAATCAACAAAAACAACTACACATAAATCACTTAGAACTACTAGCGGTCTCTCTAGCACTAAAAGCTTTTCAACCCCTTCTAGTCCACAAACATATTCTTGTCAAAACAGACAATATGACAACAATGTACTATCTAAACAAACAGGGTGGGTCTCACTCGTCACAACTAGGCCTCCTAGCACAAAAAATTTGGCATTGGGCAATTCACAACAACATTTGCCTGATAGCTCAGTATATATCAGGTATTCACAATCAGTTAGCCGACAATCTCAGTCGAGATCACCAGCAAACTCACGAGTGGGAGATACATCCCCAGATTCTACAGGATTACTTCTACCGCTGGGGGACACCAGACATAGATCTTTTTGCAACAAAACAAAACGCAAAATGCAAAAACTTCACTTCAAGGTACACACACCCTCAGTCCAAGGGCAATGCTCTATGGATCAATTGGCCAGGGATATTTGCTTACGCTTTTCCCCCTCTCCCACGCATTCCTTTCCTAGTAAACAAACTGAGTCAAAACAAACTCAAACTAATACTCCTAGCACCAACGTGGGCTCGCCGACCGTGGTACAACACACTGTTGGACTTCTCAATAGTACCTCACATCAAACTCCCAAACAGACCAGATCTGTTAACACAACACAAACAGATCAGACACCCCAATCCAGCATCCCTCAACCTAGCAATCGGGCTCCTGAATTCTTAGAATTTGGCTATCTAAACCTTTCAAATGAGTGTATGGAAGTCATTAAACAGGCAAGGAAACCAACAACAAGGCATTGTTATGCTAATAAATGGAAAAGGTTTGTTTTCTACTGCCAAGCAAACAAAATCACACCATTAGATGCCTCCATACAAAACATTGTGAGTTACTTACTACACCTACAAAAAGCAAATCTCTCTTTTCTTCCATCAAAATTCATCTCACTGCAATCTCTGCTTACCTGCAGATTAAACATACAAAGTCACTTTTTAGAATCCCAGCTATTAAAGCCTTTATGGAAGGACTAAAAAGCATCATACCTCCAAGAACCCCACCAGTACCCTCGTGGAATCTTAATATTGTACTTACACGACTCATGGGCCCACCTTCTGAACCTGTGCATTCTTGCCAAATCCAATTCTTGACTTGGAAAATAGCATTTCTAATAGCCATCACTTCACTACGAAGAGTTAGCGAAATACAGGCGTTCACTATCGAAGAACCATTTATACAAGTACACAAGCATAAAGTGGTTCTCCGCACAAATCCAAAATTTCTGCCAAAAGTAATTTCACTGTTTCATCTAAACCAAACTGTAGAGCTCCCAGTCTTCTTCCCATAGCCAGACTCAGTAGCAGAAAGAGCACTGCATACATTAGACCTAAAGAGAGCACTAATGTGTTACATAGACAGAACAAAAAATACTACCCATGTTTTCCAAGTTATGCACTAGAAAAGAGCTTTTGAGAGTGTCAAAGGCTACTGACAAGCTGAGGGAAGTCACAACCACAAGCTGTCCTAGTTTCCATGCTATTAAGACTTGTATCACTTCTTGTGCTGAAAAGCAGATTGTAAATGAACCAGATTAACAGATGCCTCATGTATTCACGCAATAACAGTGCCACCCTTTTTGAAAATGTGTGCATACATGGATAATCTGCTGCTAAGAGCCAAATTGAGCAAGAATGTAAATAGATGAATTAACATCATATAATCCAATTGGAATTCACATAAGGTCCTTTGTTGGACAGCAAGAGAGCGCCTATACAGGATGGGCTGTGAACTTGAAATTCTAGTTTTTATTCTAGTATAGACATTCATACTTATAGATTGACGTCTTTGATTTCAGCGAGGACTGACTAAACTAATTGATGAGTTAATTTATAACGGGAACTAACTCAGGGTACTTTGTTTAATTGGTACCAATGTCATTTTCTCGGAGTATGATTTTAAATTGTTGTATCCTGGCTAGTGCCCCCTACCTGATTGTCACTCAAGAAAGCCTTTGAAAATCAAAGTGATTTAGTTGGGTTTAATGTAATTTTCTTCCCATCAAAAAAAAAAAAAAAGAAAACATTTTCCTGTGCTTACTGGCAATATCACAGTCGTACATTAAGTACATTTATTGTTCAAAGTGCCTCTTATTGTGTTTTGAGTCATGTCTTGAGTCATCTTGGTGAAATCAAAATTTAGTGGCGAGAGAGAAGAATACATTTACTGTTTACATGTCCTGGCAGTTAGCAGATTTCACCTTCTTTATAGGATGGGTCCTTTTTGTCATTGACCATAAAATCAATTGCCAGTTTTGATATTGGAACTTTTCTTGGAATGGAATGTTGGGGTTGCTGTACTGATGTGTTTGATGGTCGATATAGTTTATGAATTCCACATCTTTTTCAGTTTTGCAGATATGGCTGAAGAGGTTTAAGTACGGCATAATCCAAATAGCAGCCATTTATCAGAGGATAATTTCGTTTTTCAAACTATCCCAGTCTAATTATCCCAGTGGGTTTGATTAGAGATTTATGTATGCTGGTTTATGCCTAATGTTTTATCACTGACCTTTTCCCTTGTTCTGTGCCCATTATTTTGGATTTAGTTGTTCATTTTCTTCAGAAGCGCTGCAAATGTCTCTTGGCTCTTTCTGTGTTGAAGTGGAAATCTTACTTAAAGTCCGTTTGTAGTGAAGCTAAATATGTTTGCGTATGTATTTTTATATAGGTTTCCATCCTTAGGAGCAACTGTACATTGCTCCTCAATTAGGGATTGGGAAACAAATCAAGGAGTGTTTATAAAGGGAGTAGCTGAGTGTGAATGATCTCCAATATGAAGAGACTGGTTGGGAAGTGGGAGCAAGAAAGACCTTTATCAATGACTGATGGGAAAGCTTATTGAAGACGTGGTGCATGCATGATGTTGAGCGAGATCTTATACCCAAGGTAAAAGCAGGAGAAAGCATGGCTTCACTTTTTTTTTTTTTTTTTACAATTTTATTCCCATCACACGTACATCCCTTACTGGAAGAGTGCGATCTTCAGTCTTTCCACAGGTACAACCATATAATTAATCTTTAGTGTATTGTAGAATTTGTTAGTGCCTCATACCCTGATGACATCCAAAATGCTCCTGGGTGGTGGAATAAAGGGCTATTCCACCTGCTGTGCATTGTTAAGAGGATGAGTTTGTACAGCTTCTTATGCAGGAAGAGTTGGCTGTTGTGTGCGAGTATTGAAAGAGTTGTCCATGATGTTGTAGCATACTTGTTGCTTTGCTTAAGCACAGAGCAGCACATAGATTTAGAGGAGATAGTTATACCTGCAAATACATGTTTTGATTGGTTGGTTGGTTGTGGGTTTGATGACTGGTCTCTGGAGAAAGCATTTGGTGTGCTTAAAGTGAATGTGACATTCGTGTAGCTGTTCTTATGCAAGTAGTGCAGCTGAGAAGTGTAAAATGGATAGTGTGGTGGACTTGCACCAGTTAGTAAAAAGAAGATGCAAGCCTGTCTCTTACTTAGTGCACTATATTTTTTTCAGCTATAATACCAATATCCATGGGGAAGTTTTGGGCAATTCTATCTAAAAGAGCTGTAATGAGGCTGCTTAGTTCTGGCTGCGTACTTTCTTGCATTAGTATAACACCCTAATCCTTGTTGGCATCGAAGCATTGTCTGAAATACATCATACTTTTGGGTAGAATAATCTTTTTATGCTGTGTATGCGAGACTTCTCCTTTCTAACCTGTTGCACATTGATGTCACATTCTCTGCCTTCTTATATGTGAGTTGTAAATTATTCTTTTTAGTTCTGTGAAAGGGAGTATTTCTCCTTTCACTGTCATGGGAAATACCTAAGAAATTTAAATTTTGGAGTAATGTGTTACTATTATCTCCAGTCACCAGCTCCTAGGTGACAAACTGGGAGACAGATGCTGCTCCAACGGTATGCATTTAGTTTTTTTTCGGATACCAAAACTTCTGACTGGCAGTAGCTCAAAGACAACATGAGTGTTTTTTTCCTCATCAGAAGGAACGTTACCAAAGGTGAAGTAGTATTATCTTCTGCAGCCTGACTCTCTTTAAAGGTTGCCATAAAACCATGCAGTGCACAATGTCCTTGTTTCCTTTTAGGACCTGATATGTATTCTTCGTTCATGAAAAGTAAAGCAATGTTTGGGGAAAGCCATTTTATTGGAATGGTTATGTCATGGGATAAAGAACAACCATGTTAGCTGCTATGTGTGAATGTGAATATGTAAAAGCGGAAAGAACTAATGTTACACTCAGATGTATATTTTTTTGCAAACAGATCTCACATTTACAATTTCTGTTGTTCCCTCCTCTTCTTTAGTACTTTTGTTAACGTGTAAAATGCTGTCATTAATACAAATTTATGGAATCTCAGGTGTCTAGCATACCTCAATCTCATCATATGCATACACTCACCGCATAGAATTATTCACTTCAGAACTGATCATTTTAAGTTCTACAAGGATTTGTATTCATAGGACATGTAGAGTAAACCTTTAATTTAGTTTTCTTTTCTGATGTTTGTATTTTCAATTTGAAGTGAATGCATGCCTGAAATTCCTAAAGGAAGTTTAGATTTGTGTTTGTTTTCTAAGTATATCTAGTTTCTTTTTCACAGGGAGAAAATGGAGAACCAATTGGAAAAGGAAGCCAGGTTTCGTCAGTTGATGGCCCACAGTTCTCATGACTCTGCAATAGATACAGATTCTCTAGAATGGGAAACAGAAGTTGTGGAATTTGAGAAAGATAGAGTGAGCAATCCTCTGGTTCGTAAGGCTATTTGATGAAAAAGTTGCCCTTTGAACTGTGTTTTTGTTCTGTAGTCTGATTGCTTGATGAGCGCCTCAGAGGATGTTTTGCTCTTTTTCCTATTATTCATTTTAAGCTCCCACAGTTTGCCAACGAATGCTTCTACGAGAGGTGGGTGTTAAGAATGAAATACATCCACGCCCTTCTAAAGGACTTCATCAATAAAGTATGTTAGGAATTCTTTTTTTTGTAACATAGTTCTTAAAGGGATCTAGACAGTGATGAAGACCAGGAAGAAGAAGGAGGAGTAGATAAGTTAGATGACTCAACAGATTGAAAAGGGACTCTAGAATGAATAGGTGACTTTTAACAGCAGACCAAATTACATTTCCCAAACAACCTTCAACTCCTTTAGATGCCTCCAAGACTTTTGGACTGATAACAAGAGCAGCTCAAGTTAAAATGTATGTATATCATGCTCATAAGGAAACTGGTTACATGGTGGCTGACTGTCAGCAGTGTGGTGGCAATTCACTTTTCAATGATAATGAAAGCAAGGGAGCCAGTAATTAAATGAATATTCTTGCCAGCAATCAGTTGCCAGCTTTACTGAAACTATAAAGGGCCATTATGTGGCATTAAGTATTTCTATACCCTGCCCGAGTGCAACTCTTTCGTGGCTACTGTCACTAGACTTACTGAGCCCAAGTGCTTGCCCCCATGCACCCACCTTTCCTATATTCCATCTGGGGAAGATCTCTATGCGTTTTGGCTCCACCGCAACAAAGGTCCTCAGAGCACTATGCATTCACTGGTGAACTAAGAGCTGCCCATCCGTGCTGCACAAATCAGTGTACATGGTTCAGCACAGAAAGCCATATTTGGCACCAGAGGAGTTAGAATCGAAAACTTAGAGCCAAAATCGAATTGTTCTCGGGCCAGAAGTCGACATTCAACCCCAGGACTTGAAGAAGTTGACCAGCAGAGTAATTAATGATTATACGTGTGTGTGTGTGTGTGTTCGATTGCATGCGTAGCCGTAGAAAAAACAAGTTCTGCATTTTTTACTCTCTGCGGCCAGGTTCAAACTTGTGTGCCTTCTCTCTGTGCTGCAACTCCATTTGGTTTGATTCTTTATTTCTTTACTGTCCTCAACGGGATTGTTACTGCTTCTGCTTTTCTATATCTGCGCCTTTTAGAAAATTCACCAGTTCAAATTCGTTTGATTGAGAGCCCTTTGGGGGGCACCGCCTTTCAAGCCTACCATTAACATATTACCAGCCCTTTCAGAAATGTATTGCTAGTGAGGGATCGCATGCTCTTTAAGTTCTTCCCAATTTGCCACACAATATCTGCACACGGACCCCAGCACCTTGTGTGCAAGTTGTGTCTTTCACCCGACCACAGGAATGCAGACTGTGACGCATGTGAGTCGTTCGGTCGAAAAAAAACAGTAGGGGACCAGCCGGTTTGTCAACTAAAAATGTCTCAAAGGGCCACAGACAACACACCTGACATCTTCAATGAAGAACATGCCTCAGAAGACGAGGAGCAAGTACTACGATGAAGCATGACATCAAATAGGATGTGTGATTGTATTTGCTTCTAGACATAGAAGTGCCTAGTGGATTTCTTACTTTACCGGAGCAGGGTATTCTTGTGTGTTAGCATGCCCAAGAACAACCGACACCAAGGAAGAAGAGGCCTTCTTGATCAAGGAGAGTTCTGGCTCTGACAGTGAGGTAGGCTTGGAGATGCAGGAATGTCCATTCTCTCAACCTGTGAGTACTGTAACCCCTACCCCTACCCCTACCCTTCACCCAAGCTGAACAAAAAAACTTCAGCTCCAGCACTCCCACTGTTAGAAATTGCCAGACCACTACTGCCTGCAGGCCACGGTCCGATCCCAAAATTAGTTTCGGACGCCCCACCCTCAGGGCCCGGCATGGAAGGTTACTTCCATGGCCAAGCCTTTGGAATCATCCTCTTTGAACAGAGAGTTTGCTTCAGCACTGACCTGGCAGCCAACTCCATCTGTCTCTGCGCAGACGAAGCCTCACACTTCAAAACCGAAACCCTTGATGCAGAAAGACTATGGAACCTCATCAGCTTCCACATCTCCTCGAGTCCATTCTGGAAAATTCAAATCCAAGCGGGAACTGGTCGAATTATTGCTTTGCCTTCCTCTCCTCCACTTCTAAAGAGGAGGAACTGGATGCACCCCTTCCGCCCAAGAAGAAAACAAAGGACAAGGCGACAAGCTCTGCTTGTCATCCACCCCCCACACCACCTCCACCACCTTCACCATCACATCCATCCCCCCCGTTCTCTTCACCCATTGTCACAACACCGCGACCCCCTGGACATTTCACCTCAGGGGGTCACCACAGTCTGACACTTGTGAGCTAGGGAGATCCTGACCCATGAGATGTTTGAGGTGGACCCCACTAGACCTCATGATCCAGATCTGTACCCACCTCGTCCTTCGCATCCTCAGGATGCAACCTCCTACCAGGAGGTCATTGCAAAAGCAGCTGCTTTCCATAACGTGGAGCTGCACAAGGAACCCCCTCAAACAGGATTTCCTGTTCGACACATTAGCGTCTACGCACAGACTCTCAGTATCTGCCGATGTTGAGAGGCATAATGAGACTCACTGGCAGCCATCTTTAATGACACTGTTAGAGCCAGGACCATCACCCCTAGGGTGGATAAAAATAGAAGGCAGCACTATCAGACCCTATATTTTTTTTGGAGCCAAGTGCCACCAGGTTGCATCGTAACAACTACTGCATGCAAGAGGGCCAGTTCTCAGGCTACTGGGGGTGCCCCGACAGAGAAAACAGCAAGCGTATAGATGCTGCAGTAAAGATGGTTGGTTTGTAGGCTGCCAACATTTGGTGTATTTCCAATTATCAGGCCTTCTTGTCCTGTTATGGCAGAGCCCCTTGTGACGAAATGGAGGAGCTCCTCCAGTACCTCCCAAAAGAACACAGAAAAAGGGGCCAACAAATTGTTACAGAGGGGCAAACCATCACCAACACTTCCATTCGCTGCATCCTTGATGCTGCGGGATAATGGAGCTCGGGGAATAAACACCAGCATTTTTCTTAGGTGACACACTCAGCTGAGGTGATCCGGCTTTAAGCAAAAGGTCCAACTTGCTGCTCTCAACATACTGTTTGACAAAGAGCATCTCTTTGGCCCACAGGAAGATTCTACTTCTAAAAATAGACACTGGCACAGCCAAAGCTATGGGAGCGTTGCGGACTACCACTCCCAGGGGCACTTTCTGTCATCCAAGTTACAGGGGGTACCTACAAATGTACGTTCACAGAAGCATCCACTTCACAACTGAAGCAGCCCCAGACCTCGTCCACCAAGGAGTATTACAGAGGCTCGTGCAGAGGCAACAGTAACTAGGATAGGGGGCAAGGGTGCCTCCTCTTACAGAGCAACACACTCCGCCAAACAGTAACTCCCTTCTGACCACACAACAACTGTTGAACGCAGACTTCAGTTTTTCCACCTCGTCTAGGATACCATCACCACAGACAAAAGGGTGTTAGCCATTATCCAACATAGCTATTGTCTGGAGCTCATTACCACACCACCCAACATTCTACCTTGCACTCGCAGATTAATGCAGGAACATCAAACACTACTCTAACAGGAACTTCTCCTCAAAGGGACTATAGAATCCATTCCCCTTCAACACCACGGCTCAGGGGTATACTCCCTAAACGTCCTAATCCCCAAAAAGGTTGTGTCTCTAAGGCCATTCTTAGGTCTTAGGCTTCTAAACAAGTATATCATATCAGAACACTTACATATATTCACCTTACAGGATGTCATTCTGCTACTTCAATAGGACAACTTTATGGTAACACTAGACCTAAAGGACACCTACTTTCACTTCTGCATACACCTGGCTCATTGCAAATACTTAAATTTTATCGTAGCGGGCAAGCAGTACCAGTTCAAAGTTTTTCCATTCGGGATGAACACCGCACCTCGATTATGCACCATATGCCTGGTGGACGTCCCCAGAGCTGGGAAGCAGCTCGCCATACGTTTCTGACTGCACATTGTAATATGTCATATCCCTTATCCACTCCTTCATTGGTGGCAGAGGCCCCCTGTTCCACTGCATGGCCACCCATTTCTTTGTCAATAGCAACCCTATTGCATTAGGCATCCAGTAGTAGGTGGTAGTTGCTTATTGTATCTGAACAGTTCTAACAAAGGGTCGAGCTGCAGTGGTACAACCACAATAGTACTTAATTCCTTGATTACCATTCGCCAGAAGTTGTAAATACCTGGACAGCTCCAAGACAAATGTAGAAAAGTAGCCACCCCCAGAGCTTGCAAAATCCACTGGACCACTCGCATTTGCGAGTCTTATTTGAACAGGTCGAACTATTTTTAATACGTATTCCGCCCTTCTGGCGAGTTGACACTGAACAGGTGTTCTGTTCATTTGAAAAGTGGAGGGGTGTAAAGAAATGGCTCCCTGTTGCAGTTAACCCCCACCTTTTTGCTTGATACTGATGCTGACTTGACTGAGAAGTGTGCTGGGACCCTGCTAACCAGGCCCCAGCACTAGTGTTCTTTCACCTAAAATGTACCATTATCTCCAATTGGCACAACCCTGGCACCCAGGTAAGTCCCTTGTAACTGGTACCCCTGGTACCAAGGGACCTGATGCCAGGGAAGGTCTCTAAGGGCTGCAGCATGTCTTATGCCACCCTAGGGACCCCTCACTCAGCACAGACACACTGCTTGCCAGCTTGTGTGTGCTGGCGGGGAGAAAATGACTAAGTCGACATGGCACTCCCCTCAGGGTGCCATGCCAACCTCACACTGCCTATGGCATAGGTAAGTCACCCCTCTGACAGGCCTTACAGCCCTAAGGCAGGGTGCACTATACCACAGGTGAGGGCATAGGTGCATGAGCACTATGCCCCTACAGTGTCTAAGCAAAACCTTAGACATTGTAAGTGCAGGGTAGCCATAAGAGTATATGGTCTGGGAGTCTGTCAGAAACGAACTCCACAGCTCCATAATGGCTACACTGAATACTGGGAAGTTTAGTATCAAACTTCTCAGAATAATAAACCCACACTGATGCCAGTGTTGGATTTATTAAAAAATGCACACAGAGGGCATCTTAGAGATACCCCCTGTATTTTACCCAATTGTTCAGTGCAGGACTGACTGGTCTCTGCCAGCCTGCTGCTGAGAGACGAGTTTCTGACCCCCATGCGGTGAGAGCCTTTGTGCTCTCTGAGGACAGAAACAAAGCCTGCTCTGGGCGGAGGTGCTTCACACCTCCCCCCTGCAGGAACTGTAACACCTAGCAGTGAGCTTCAAAGGCTCAAGCTTCGTGTTACAATGCCCCAGGGCACTCCAGCTAGTGGAGATGCCCGCCTCCTGGACCCAGCCCCCACTTTTGGCGGCAAGTCCAGGAGAGATAATGAGAAAAACAAGGAGGAGTCACTGGCCAGTCAGGACAGCCCCTAAGGTGTCCTGAGCTGAGGTGACTCTGACTTTTAGAAATCCTCCATCTTGTAGAAGGAGGATTCCCCCAATAGGGATAGGAATGTGACCCCCTCCCCTTGGGAGGAGGCACAAAGAGGGTGTACCCACCTTCAGGGCTAGTAGCCATTGGCTACTAACCCCCCAGACCTAAACAGGCCCTTAAATTTAGTATTTAAGGGCTCCCCTGAACCTAAGAATTTAGATTTCTGCAACTACAAGAAGAAGAGGACTGCTGAGCTGAAAGACCCCTGCCGAAGAAGAAAAGAAGACACCAACTGCTTTGGCCCCAGACCTACCAGCCTGTCTCCTGCCTTCTAAAGAAACCTGCTCCAGCGATGCTTTCCCCAGGACCAGCGACCTCTGAATCCTCAGAGGACTGCCCTGCTTCAAGAAAGACAAGAAACTCCCGAGGACAGCGGCCCTGCTCCAAAAAGACTGCAACTTTGTTACAGAGGAGCAGATTTAAAGACCCCTGCAATCCCCGCAAGAAGCGTGAGACTTGCAACACTGCACCCGGCGACCCCGACTCGACTGGTGGAGAACCAACACCTCAGGGAGGACCCTCCGGCGACTCCGAGACTGTGAGTAACCACAGTTGTCCCCCCTGAGCCCCCACAGCGATGCCTGCAGAGGGAATCCCCAGGCTCCCCCTGACCGCGACTGTCTGACTCTAAAATCCCGACGGCTGGAAAAGACCCTGCACCCGCAGCCCCCAGCACCTGAAGGATCGGAACTCCAGTGCAGGAGTGACCCCCAGGAGGCCCTCTCCCTTGCCCAGGTGGTGGCTACCCCGAGGAGCCCCCCCCCTTGCCTGCCTGCACCGCTGAAGAGACCCCTTGGTCTCCCATTGACTCCCATTGGAAACCCGACGCTTGTTTGCACACTGCACCCGGCCGCCCCCGCGCTGCTGAGGGTGTACTTTTTGTGTGGACTTGTGTCCCCCCCGGTGCCCTACAAAAACCCCCCTGGTCTGCCCTCCGAAGACGCGGGTACTTACCTGCTGGCAGACTGCAACCGGGGCACCCCCTTCTCTCCATTGAAGCCTATGCGTTTTGGGCACCACTTTGAACTCTGCACCTTACCGGCCCTGAGTTGCTAGTGTGGTAACTTTGGGGTTGCTCTGAACCCCCAACGGTGGGCTACCTTGGACCCCAATCTTAACCCCGTAGGTGGTTTACTTACCTGCAAAACCTAACAATACTTTACCTCCCCCAGGAACTGTGAAAATTGCACTGTGTCCACTTTTAAAACAGCTGTTTGTGTTTTATGTGAAAAGTATATATGCTACTGTACTTATTCGAAGTTCCTAAAGTACTTACCTGCAATACCTTTCAAATGAGATATTACATGCAGAAATTGAACCTGTGGTTCTTAAAATAAACTAAGAAAATATATTTTTCTATAACAAAAACCTATTGACCTGGAATTGTTTCTGAGTGTGTGTTCCTCATTTATTGCCTGTGTGTATGTACAACAAATGCTTAACACTACTCCTTTGATAAGCCTACTGCTCGACCACACTACCACAAAATAGAGCATTAGTATTATCTCTTTTTGCCACTATCTTACCTCTAAGGGGAACCCTTGGACTCTGTGCATGCTATTCCTTACTTTGAAATAGCACATACAGAGCCAACTTCCTACAAGGGGCAATAAAAGATGCCTTTAAATGTTGTTCTTATGTCACATTTACACATTGTTCTCAGACAGAGGTCAAAAGCCAGTTTTTCTTAAAATACATTTTCCTTCTGACTGCAGAGATCCAGGAGTTTGTAAGGTGAACTGTATGACCTGCTGCTTAGAATGTAAAATAAAAGGAGATAAGGTGTCAGGTTTTTCCTAACACACAACATTTAAATGACTATGTCAACTGTGCAAACATTTCAAAATATATTTCAGAAGTTTTGAAAGCCCTTTTTTATATTTCTATGAGATTAAAATATATTTTAATAGGATGAAAACAATTACAAATACTTTACATGTTGATGTGCAAAGGATATGTTTTCTGAAACCCAATTTTCACAGATTGTTAATACACTATATAGTTTTATCAGTAAAGCTGCAAGTTAGTGGAGAGGTTTTTGGACTTTTTTTGGAAAGTTACTGTGTGTAGATGACATTATGTTACCACATCACGGTTTAGTAATTTATTTATTAAAATTGAGTGTTTAAACAAATTGAGAAACGCTCCTGCCCTAACTAAAAAGTCCTAGGTTATGTGGGCTAGACCTCATGGGTACATGGGCTAGATTCTTGTGATGCAAGCACCAAACTTTATTCTACTTAATCTAACAAACGTTATTTTTTTTTGTATTGCAGAAATGCTGAGCTCACATATTTGAAGGTGCAATCATATGTGAGAATTAAGAAAAAGGTGACACTGTAAACTAAATGCCTAGGATCACACAATTTGAGACCCGTTCATGGGTCAAGTACATTACAGTTAGGTCGTGTAGATTAAGTTACTTGACCTGCAGGTCTAGTAACATTTTTATGATTTTTCAAGCCCTGACTTCTGGAGAGCATAGGGGACATATTGCACTATCTCGAAGCCCATACCTGTGTAGTCGGAGTGTAATACACCCAGTTAAGGTATTTAAAATGAAGTGTATCAATATATGCCTACTATTGAGGGAAATGGCCTTAGTTACAGTGCAACAGTATGTCCACTGCTGGTCATCTATCAGGGTATCTAAGTCACTCCCCCGGCCTTGGACACCTTTGGCCTGCAGGCCTCCTGCACAAATGCATAAAACCTAGATATGGTATGATGGGGTGTAGAGATTTGTAAAAGTGATGTCAGGGCTGGAACAGTGGGGGGCTCGAGTAGGTGTTATTCCCCCCCGCCCCCACCCAAGAGTGCACGCATCCCGGTACACGCTCTGTGGTAGTAAAACTGCATTAGTAGGGTAATGCGGGCTTCGCGCTCCTGCACCTCCTTCCAGCTACGGAGGTTTCCATCAGTGAACAAGTCCCCAGAGTGGTAATCTCTAAAGCCTGTGACGCTGTTATGACACCTTGCTTCTGCGTCAGTGGGAACTATGCACACCAACCTAGAGGCACTTCTGCGGAGTACAGCAATGAGCCTGCCTGTCTCTTCAGCAGCCAATGCCAGGCAAATATCATCACATTCAGTGAGACCAACACCCCCACACTGCCTGACTGGGTGCCCAAACAGAAGCCGAGGCAGTTTGTGTCCAGTCACCATCCCTCTTTCCAACCGAACATGAGGTAGGTCCGGCGTGCCATGTATCCAGTAATGTGCGTACTGCAATTGCGCAACCAAATAATACACCTGCAGGTCCGTGTACTAAACCCACCCATATCGCACAGGAGCGTCGAGGTCCACCACCCGACTCTGAGTTGTTTGCCCACCTGTGCTAGTCAACACAGGAGGGCCCTCCATCGATCAAACGCCGAGTAAGTACGAAGTATTAGGGTATTCAAAACACCACCGTCTTCATAATGGCTGTCTGCCCCACGAGCAAGAGAGGCACCCTAATCAAGTGTTCCACTGCTTCTGGTAAGCGCTGTTCCACCCGCCCATAATTGTCTTGCAATGCTATTTTGTGGTCAGTGTGCACCTGAAGTCCCAAGTAGCGTATGGAGTCCTCCGTCCACTGCAACGGGGGTACTCCATTGCAACTTGCCTGGAGACAGCAGTGAGGGGAAATACTGCTGACTTGTTCCAGTTTACTTGGAGTCCTGCATGACTCCCAAACAATACCACTTCCCACAACACTGGCGCAAGGTTATTCTTTGGGTCCTTGACGTACAGCAAGGTATCATCCACGTGTGTGGATACCATAAGGGTATAGAATAGGAATCGCAGACCTCTATGCGAGTGATAGTCCCTTAAGGCACAAGACAGCAGTTCAGCAAACCATGGCACACGGCAGAGAAGAAAGGGGCACCCCATTTAGTTCCTTTCACTATAATAATATGGGGTGTCATACCTTTCAGCCGAAGCTGGGCTACTGGTTGTGCATAAAGAACCCAAATCATTTGAAGGAACGTGCCTCCTACCCAAACGCAGTGCAAAACGTTTTGCATAAAGCCCCATTCCATGGAATCAAATGTCTTTTCTATGTCTAGAAAAACGGCAACCGCCTTGACCTCCGGATCAATTGGTTGACTGATAAGTTACGCCATGGTACAGACCCGCTCTGCACTATGCCCACCACCTGAGGCAGGAAGGCAGCCAGTCTGTTCGCTATGATTTTGACGTACAGCTTTACGCTCATGAGGGACAATGGTCTATAAGAGGAACAGAGATCTGCTGGGTTACCCAGATTTAATAGTACCACCAATAGTGACTCGTGCATGGGGAGACTGCATACACCGTCTGCCGCCATCTCCTCAAAAAGAGGGCCAGGTGCGGTAAGAGTAAATCCTGGTAAGCCTTATAGAAGACCACAGTTAGCCCATCTGTGCCTGGTGCTCTACCGGATGGCCTTTCCTTTAAGGTTGCCTTGATTGTGTCCGGCTGCAACGGGGTCATTGGTCTTTCTTTGTGCTCAGATGTGAGCCAAGACAGCTATGTGAGTGAGGTAATCATTTACAGCCTCTTTATCAAACTGCAGGTGTGACTTGTATAAATCTGTGTAATATTCACAGAATCGCTGCACAACAGAGTTGACATCACTCCATACTCTACCAGCGTCGTCCTGTATTTGAAGGGTCACATAATTCTCTTGTTTAGGGAGTAGCAATGTCGCCAACATGGCCCCCGGCTGTTCCCCTTAAACTCAGTCCACTGCATTCCTTCCCATATGCGTCACCTCACTTTGAGCAGTTTGCTAGAATTCTACCAGTTTGCTCTCCCAAAACTGTCTCATCAGCCCCCTGCACAAGTGTAGGCTTGGAGTCCGCTATTTCTGCTTCTAATCTTTGAAAGCGAGCACGCAGTGACCACAGTACCCCTGTGTGCTTTGATATAGTGACACCGCAAATTTAAGCTTTAAATGCCTCCTATACAGTGGCAGACTGCACCACTGTACCTACATTTATTGTGAAATATTCCTCTATATCCTGTCCTAGTTCTACCCTAAAGGCCTCATCCAGGATCGAATTCGTGGGAACCGCTGCAAGAAAGCAGGCGGGGGGGGGGGGGGGGGGGGGTACGCCCAAATCTAAACTAAGAAGAATTGAGGAATGATCCGAATATGTGCGCAGTAGAATCTCAGTCGTTCATCTCAGAGGCTAGCTGCCGTGAGCACAGCCAGTAATCGGTACTAGTGTGTCTGTAGTGCACTTTTAAGTTATGGGTATATCCTGGAGTTGCGCGGTGTTTGTTTGACCAAACATCTAAGAGCCCCTTCCGTTGCAGAATCTCATTAAGCGCCCGGGCTGCTGCAGAGGGTCACCTTGGATGACCTTTTGAGCCGTCTAAATCAGGATTGAGTACATAATCAAGATTCCACCCCATATCTGTGGTATGTCGCCCCATTGCTGCAATCTAATGTTGAGTGAATATTAGAAGTTTGGATCGTCACAATCGGGCCGTAGATGCCCACTAATAACATCTTGCAGTTCTCAATAAAACATTTTGTTGCCACATAGTGTCTGACCGTGTCTGCACACACCTCCTGTGGTCTGATCCTTGCACCTTTCCTGACCCACATGAGCACTCCCCTGGCATGTGGGGTGAATCGCACCACACAGACATGCCTCTGCATTTTGCGCTGTATCAAATCACTATTATTGGGAATTAAATGTGTTTCCTGAAGGATAGCGACATCAACTTTGTCTGTGAAGATAAGCTAATCCCTTCCAGATCTTCTGGTTATCATTACGGCTGTGGATATTCCAAGGGAGCAGCTTTAAAGGCTTAGATTATTTGTGTTGATCCATATGTACCTGAACATTCATCAACTTTGTGAGCGCTGTAGGCCTATAGGTGTAAAATACATGCGGAATACAAACCATCTGACATAAAATACCATAAATTCCACTAGAACGAACTTCCTCTCCCCACCCCACATTGCACTGCCCCCAACCTATGCAATCTGGTGAGTCTCTACCAGCACCCTCCCTGAATTACCCATAACAGCAACAAATAACTAAGTGGTTCACACAAGGAGACCGATGTTGCTGATCGACTCATGCTACTTGAATGCACTTCTGTTGGAAACTGGCCTGGTGTGTGGTGGTTACCTATGGTACTTAGACATTATACCAGGTCCAAGTATCCCCTCTTAGTGAAGTGTAGGTAGTGTCTGGAAGCCAGGCTCTCTAGAGGTAGCTGTGGATGAGCAGCCAAGGCTTATCTAGAAGACATACAAAGCTCATGCAGTACCACTACAGCCACACAGTACTTAGACACAAGAAAGAAAACCCTTGGTTGTACAAAAATAAAGGTACTTTTGGCACACAGTATCAGAAAATACTAGAGGCAATCCTCCAATAGGAGGTAAGTAAATACACACACTATATATATATATATTCTCTCTCTCTCTTGCTCTAAAAAAAGGTTAGAAAATAGTGTAAAATAGCAATAAGCTATAGTGGCCCTAGGGGGAGCCCAAGCCACATACTGAGAAAATTGAATGCAAACACAGGGCCCCCACCAAGGTAAGTAAACCGTGTAGAGTTGGGAGTACTAGGAGACCACAAAGGTAAGTAATACAGTACCCCCAGCGACAAGGAATGCAGGAGTAAAACACTGGATTTCCCCAGCACCACCCCAAAGGATAAAAAGAGGAAAAAGAAGACACCTAGAACAGACTGCAAGAAACCAGCAATGTATTACCGAACAGGGAGACCTGTGTAGAGAGGGGACCAAGTCCAAAAGTGTCTGTGGAGTCCAGGAGGAGTAGGAGGTGCCACCCACATGAGGTACTTATTGGAGTTGGTCGACGAAGAAGGAAGACAGGTCAGCACTGCAGCCCAGAAGCCGGAGAAGAGTTCCTGATGAGTGCAAAAGGTGTCCCATGCTGGAAGCTGGATTGCAGATGGGTCTCTGTGAAGGATTTCCATCAACAAGCCTTGACAAAGGCAAGCTTGTGGTCTGAGGGAAAGAGGTGCCGCCGGGGATAAGCAAGGTCAAGGAGGACTCTACCTAGGAGGGGGAGTCGCAGGGGATCCTCCGCATCGCAGAAGGCCCACAGGAGCAGAGGCAGCACCCACAGGTGTCCCACAGGACAGGGACACAGAAGTTGCTGAAGCAGCCCACACAGCACCACAGAAGTTGCTCCCACGTCCCTGGAGGACCAAGCAGAGGCTCAATAGTTGCAGGAAGGAGTGCTTGGGGCTGGTGCTACACGTCGCCTGAAGTTCCCCTTGGAGGTGAAACACACAGGCCTTGGCAGCTGCAAAGGATGCGGTGCACGGGGCTACTGTCGGCGTGGATTGGAAAGGACTTACCACCACCAAAGTGCGACTGCTGGTAAAGGGGACTATTCCGGACCACGCTGTGATGCAGGATCCACACTACTCCGGATGAGGGGAGACTCTCACAGCCAGTCGTCGTTGCAGCCAGGTACCTGCAGATGCAGGGGAATGATGCCGTCACCACAAGGGAGATTCCTTCTTCTTGTACATGTTAAAGAGTTGCAGTCTTCTGAGGATGCACGGCTGGGGAAATGCTAGCAGGAGCTGGAGAAACAAAGTTGCAGAAGAGTCTTCTTCCAAGTTAGCTGTGATGTCTGTTCCTAAAGGGGCCAGGCGTAGTTCTAATAGCCAGAAGTCGAAGTGGAGATTGCAGAGGAGTCCTGCTGGAGTCTTGCAAGCCGAATCTGAGGACTCACCACAGAGGAAAACCCTATATAGCCCAAAAAGGGGGCTTGGTCACGTAACCAGGTAACTACCTACCAGAGAGTGCCTCTGGCGTCACCTGCCTGGCCTGGCCACTCAGATGCTCCCAGAGTTCCCTGCCAACCTTGGAATCAAAATGGCAGAACCCAGGGACCCTCTGAAGGAGCTCTTGGCACCACCCCTTGAGTGGTGATGGACAGGGGAGTGGTCACTCTCCTTTCCATTGTCCAGTTTCATGCCAGAGCAGGTACCGGGGGTCCCTGAACCGGCGTGGACTGCTTTATGCACGGAGGGCACCAAATGGGCCCTTCAAAGCAAAACCAGTGGCTGCGGGAGGCTTCCTCTCCCAAGCTAGTCACACCTATTTCCAAAGGGAGAGGGTGTTAAGTCCCTCTCCAAAAGCAAATCCTTTTTTCTGCCTTTCCTGGGTTTGATCAGATCAAGCAGCTGGAGGGCAGAAACCTGTCTGAGGGGTGGCAGCAGCTGGGCTGCCTGGAACACCCTGTAAGACTGGTAGTAGCAATGCTGGGGGTCCTCTAAGGAGCCCCCAGAGTGCATGGAATCATACTTCCAATACTTGCAGCAGTATTGGGGTATGATTCTGACATGTTTGATACCAAATATGCCCAGGTTCTGAGTTACCATTATGAAGCTGGAAATAGGTAGTGACTTATGTCCAGTACATGGCATTCCAGCACTTAGCAAGTCTAGTAAAATGGGGTTGGAGTTCGTGGGAGCACCTCTGCTAGTGCAGAGGTGCCCTCACCCACAGGTACCTGCTCTCTTGGGCTTAGAGGGCCTATTATAGGGGTGATGTACAGTGACCTTGTGCAGTGACCTGTAGTGAAAACAGGTGCGTGCCCCCAGTTCACGCAGACTGCAGTGGCAGGCCGGCAGAACCCTTTGCATTGCCTCCCTATGGGTAGCAGAATAACTGCTGCAGCCCATAGGGATCCCCTGGAACACCAGTGCCCTGGGTACCTAGGTAACATATATTAGGGACCTACACGGGGAGACCGGTATGCCAATTGGGGGAAGAAAAGATTACTGGCAACCAAATTTAGACTAGAGAGCATAATCACTGGGGTCCTGGTTAGCAGGATCCCAATGAACACAGTCAAACACACTAACAGGCAGAAAATGGTGGTAACCATGCCTAGAAAGAGGGCACCTTTCTGCGGCCTACAACTTCAGTGGCCAAAAGAAATGCCATCCGGCTTATTTTGAGTCAAAAGTATACTGGAGTAGTTAGTCATCGATGTGAGGCACCCTGCACTACAAGCCCCCTGCTTAAACCACCCTCTGGGCCTAATAAAGACTGTGTCCGTATCAGTACCATATGGTTCTGTGGTTGTCATACCGCCTTACTAGTCACAGTGTCAATAACTAATAAGGAAAACAGGAACATAATGTAGGCCCAGCAAGTCGTGCTTCACATACGGCCAGTGGGTAGCTGAAAGTAAGCAAGGAAGCCCACACTCCTATAGGTGAAAGCAAGTCTAACAGGATAGAAGGGCCCCGTCACCTGAGGCACGGGCACAGGAGGCATTACTTTCACCAACTGTACAATAACATCACTCTACATCTTCCATGGCATTATGCGACTCTCCACCACCCGATTTTGGTGAGTTCCTGTGCTTCCTTCTTTTCAATGAACTGCTGCAGCTTCTTCAGGTCGGTAAACACAAGGGCCTTCCTGTCCACCATCACCCTGAGAGGCAGCGGGTAAAGCATATTATAGTCCATTCGCAACTCTTGCAGCGCCGCTTGCCCTGCAGAAACTGTTGTCTCACTTTTTGTACTTGCTGTGTGAAATCTGGATAGAGCAATATCTTCATGCCTCAAGGACCCCAGGTCCTGAGCCCTCCAGAGTGCCACATATCGGTCCCTATATTTGAGGAGTCTTGCTATTATAGGGTGTGGGGGCCTCCCAGGACCGAGCGGGGCTCCAACATGCGATGCCCTCACTCTATCACTAAAATGGCAGAAAAGTTTCACGGCCGAGTAACTATTCAGCAACTGCTCTACATACCATTCCATGATATACACACAAGTGGATTCCACCACCCCTACTATACGTACATTGTTACTATGGGAGCAGGCCTCAAGTTCCTCTACCTTAGCTTGTAGGGTTAAGAAGGAGCTTAACTACGTTTTTCTCTGTTGTTACCAGTGTATTCTGGTCATCTTCATCCTCTGATACCCTTCGCTCCACCTGGTCAAGGCGTTTGGCATGCTTGTCCAACCTTTTGGTCATACGGTCAATTTGATACATTACGGCATAGATTTTCCCAAGATGTTCCGGAGACTATGTTGCATAGAGACCAGGATCTGCCTCAAATCCACCTCAGGGTTTGCTGGCGCCCCCTCCAGTACCTTATCTGGTGCCTGTTCCCATCACTGCGCATTTCAGGGATCTTCCGGAGGTCCAATGCAACTTTTGTCTGTACTCTGTCCGTCTTGCCCATAGCTGTACTCTCTCTGAAAGTACCAATGCACAGTATGCAAACCTACCCACACTGGGACCCCGGCTGTACCTCCCGGGCTCCCACCACAAACCTCCCGTGTGTAGGGTGTTAAATGTGTTGGGGTGGTGAGAGGGGATGGTTCCCCAGCTATATCTGGGTCAGCAGATTCCTCCCAGTTGTGGTCTCCAGCACAACTAGTCTGAGCCAATCCAATACGAGGGCCACTCTAGGGCAGAGGAAAAGTCAGGTAGGTGGCGGTGCACCCCACCGGCTCGCCACAGAGAGGCCTTTTTGCAGCGTTGCGGCAGCGGGGTTCCAGGAGTCTGTCAGCCAGCATTTTTTGGCAGTTTCATGCGTCCCAGTCTTTTCCACTAAGTGCCGGATAGTCAGGTAAAGTGGCTCCCATGCCCAAAGCCCTCCTCAGGCTGGGAAACAGCACCGGCCCGGCATCAAGGACATTGCCTCCTCAAACAGTAAGGGCCTCTGCAGCATTACGTCGCCAGGTTCAGGGTATCTCTCACCTTGACCCCAAGAGACACTGCTCTGCGAGTGCAGCCCTGCCGCTGAAGGCATATCGCAGGGCATGCCTGTCCAGAGCTCTTACAGCTGGGCCTGGATCACTCTCTCTCTCCCGTCTGCGAGGCCTCACATCGCTCCATGCTGACTAGACGCGGCTCAGTCACGGCCATTATGGGTCCTTGATCAGTCGCTGCCAGAGCTTTGTGAGGTTCCCAAGCCCAAATGCAGGAGTCATTTTCTGCGGGCCTGGATGGCAGCCCGTGTGTCACCGGAACCCCACCTGGCCGAAACCCGCCAATCACCCTCCAAGCCGCGGCAGCCCCAGTGCCAGGTGGGCTGTGCCTCAGTTCTCAGTCCAAGCGAGGTGGGCCGTAGGCCGGATGGCCAGCTGCATATACCAGCCACAGCACCAATGTTTCCAGGTGTCTTTGTTTCTATTTGTGTGCTCAAGATGCTAGGATTGTGTTGGATTTACTACTCTGCCAGAGGAGCACTCCGCCTAAGCTGCCATTTTCGTGCTCAGAAAGCTCCACCACGTGAAGACATGTTCACATACTCCCTTACCTAGACAACTCGATTATCAAAGCCATCACTCATCATCAGTGCCAACAACACACTCAGATGACAGTAGATCTACTCCACAGCCTAGGGTTTACTATGAACATCCCCAAGTCTTACCTCCAACTTCTACAGGTTCAACAATATTTAGGGGCAATCCTAAACACTAGCTCAATCCTGCTCGAATTCAAGACTTTAAAGCAATATTGCCCCAGTTTCAGACAAACCAAATGCTCACAGTGAGAATGGTTATGTGTTTAATAGGAATGATTACATACACATCCTATTCAGCAATCTTTAGCTTACCAGTAGTCTCAGTGAAGAGGACAATTGGAAGATCTAGTGTTGGTAGACCTCCACACTCACCGTTCTCTGCAATGGGGAATACCAACAACCTGTTGAAAGGTCAGCCTTTCCTACACCCTGTTCTCCCACATCACTTTCACCACAGACGCATCACAGGCGTGATTGAGTACTCACCTCCAAGACCTCACAGTACGGGATCTTTGGGGTGCCAGGAATCAGTCTCCCCATCAACTACCTAGAGCTTCAAGCGGTCTACCTAGCACTGAAAGCTTTCCTGACGCACCTGTCTCACAAGGTTATCCTAGTCCGGACTGACAATGTGACAGCCATGTATTAACTTCCATAACCTCCCTGTAACCTTTGTTTTTTTTCCTGTACATTTCCATGTGTTTCTTTGTTTTTTTAAAATCTATTTCTTAACTATGATGATATCCCTTTTTTCAGCGAGTTTGTATGTTTTTTTTAATTTTTTAAACGTAAAGTCATTTTAATTACTATGTTAGGTGTCCTTCGGCTTTGTGCAGTGGGGGTTGGCTACATGACCTGGCTTGCGGCCAGTCGCTACGGCCAACCCCTATTACCACAACTCTGTGCTGTTAACAGCTGAAGAGTTGACCGCAGGGCCTGGCCTTGCGAATAACCACCTATAACTACCGAACCCCGCGTCCTGTGACCAGCCCCTTATAATCACCCAACCCTGTGTCACGCACGGCCTTTGTCCATGCCTGATGGGGGTTGAGAGAGAATGAATGTTAGGGAGAGAGGGACTTCTTTTAGGCTTTGAATAATGATATACTTAGAATGAGATATTTTCTGACAAACTGAAAAGAAAGATGCATGTGTCATGTAAAAAGGGTTTGCTTACCTTTCAGTATGTACCTTAAATATTTAAAGTTGAAAAGAAACAAAATCAGACAAATGATCACTGACACACACAGGCTGGAACCCTCAACCTTCAGTGTGAGGGTTGGAGACCTTAACCTCTAGGCCATTGATACTCAAAGTACGGCCCGGGGGACGCATGCGGCCCCTCTGACCTTTACATGCGGCCCCCAGGTCAAGAGCAACACTGGGCTGCTGTTTTCTTGAATCAGCACTAACATTAACGAAGAAGTTAAATAAAGAAACAAGCCTTTATGTAAGGTTAACTGAAGTTAAAGAAAAGAAGTAACTAGGTTATCCTGCACTGTTTAAATTCAGAAACACCTTTATTTTTAAAGACCTCTTGCATCAAAAATGTAAAAATATGATAAAATCTATTTAAAGTTCAGAAAGTGTATTTCATTAACATATATTCCGTTTCACCTTCGTACATCACGTTATCAGAGCCTTGATAACTTTTTTTTTTTTTCAAGCAATAGTTTTCAAACATGAATTTACATTCATTTTTTCCTCACCCTAAAAACAGTGTCAATAGTGAGCTAAGATGCAAGTCACTTGTTAAGTGCACTCTTTGGGCTGGGTTCCTCTTATACACGAACAACATTATAGCTTATTAAATCGAACACAGGAGAAGGTTTTGCACATCTTGAAGTCATGTATGTCAGCATCCTTTTATATGTGATAATGAAGGGGAAAAAAGGGAAAGTGGAACAAAACAATTGCCTAGGATCACACAATTTGGTAAAGTGGGGAAACTGAGATTAATTCCAGGTGTTCTGGTTTCACATTGTGCAGTTCAGTGGCTGTATATGCTTTGCTTCCAGCACACCCACCTTACTGGCACCACCCCGTGGAACTTTCTCATCCTGAGTGCCACGCTGCTAGCATTAATGCGGCCCTCGGTCACATCATAGACGAAACATTTTGACCCCCGGGAAAATGTTTGTGAGTACCCATGCTCTAGGCCATTGATGGTTGCATTCACTGCAGTGTCCAGACACACTAGGTGATGTAACCCAAAGGTTTTGATGTAAAAAAAAAAATATAAAAGAAAGAAAACAGTCCAAGAGCTTTACCAGTAGGGTAAAAGTGGCTCTTTTTCTTTTTGAACACATTTTGAAGTTATTATATGGAGATACCATTGCAATAACAATCTCAAGTGTGGGAACCTGATATATCCAAACAGACTTCAAATGCAGAAGAAATTAATGCACACTCCTGCTGAAGCATGTATTCCATGAGGTATATTGCAAGCAACGCACCCAGCGCGTTTTAACATTACACGTCTTTTTCACTAGTGAGTAGTAAAGCACACTTTAATGTGATGTGACATGGTATATTAACAATAAACAAAGGGCTAATGAGCCATAACGAACACTAGTGTCATCTTGGTGATCAATGCAGAAAATACTAGGTATTATGCCCAACAATTATGTATAAACTTGGTGCAATCACCTGAATAACATGAATGTTGTAAACCCATAAGACACACAGGGACTCTCAACCCGCCTGAAAGCACACAAAAAAAACCACACTAACAAATATATGAGGGTCAAAATGCAAAAGGCAATACACAAAAGATAAAGCATGCAATTGTTACATGGTAATACAAACAACAATTCAATACGGCTCCAGTGGGCATATGAAACAGCATATTCCTGCAGTGTAGCCTGGTATATAGAATCCACATAACTTAATTTTCTGTTCAGTACCCGACTGAATAAACTACATAATAATGTTAGTGTTGAACAAGTGAAATAAAAACTAATGCGGCTTATGGAATGCAAGAAAGATATTAGTCATTAAGGATGCTATTGCCAAAGCTAGTGCTTTGAAAAGTTATGATCCTGAGGCGCAAAATGTGGTGACTTTTGATGCCAATGTAAAGGGATTTGGTTCAGTTCTTTCACAAATTAATGATCATGTTACAGAAAACATAATTCTGTACATATCAGGATACTTAGGAACAGCTGAGAAGAAATATTCAGGAATTGAACACGAACACCTGAAAAATGGAAAGATGAGTTTGTGGCCCCCTGCGATCACCTCAACTCTAGGGGACTCCATCCCCCAACTTGCCCTGTGCCAGGAGGCGCTCCAGCCAATTGATCCCTGAAGGGAGCGGGGCCTTGACACAGTGCTCATAGCGCTCCCTGCATTCTCACCATGCAGGACACCTGAAAAGTGGAAAGAGGGGTTTATGGCCCTTGCGACCACCTCAACTCTAGGGGACCCCATCCCCCACCATTCCCTGTGCCAGGAGATGCTCCTGCCAATTGGTCCCTGAAGGGGGTGAAGCCTTGACATCGATCTCCCTTCATTCTCGCCGTATGGGACACCTGAAAAGCGGAAGGGTTTGTGGCACACCGTGACTACCTACTAGTACAAGAGGAGGGTATTTTAAGTGTCAGCAGAGAGATGTGGCATTTTACAAGACATCAAGTTTTGATTTTACTACAGGTAGCGAAATATGTGGCAAAGGATTGACATAAAAATGTTTGGGCTGCCGTTAGATAATGAAGTATTGGTAAAAGTTTGAAGAGTAATTACGCTTGAGTCTCTAGAGGAGGGTGTAGTATAACTGGGCCAAAAAAGGCATAGGGATTGTGCAAACCAAACAAAAGTTAACAGTGGTTGTGTTGGTGGCAAGGTGTGGACTTATTTCTTGAAAGAATAATGAGAGTGTGTATTGAATATATCATGGCAGATAATTTGTTACAAACTTTGCAACTACCCAGGTGGGGGGAGGAGCAATCAAGAGTTTGTGGGAATCAGGTGTGGATATATGTAGGAAGTTGGCTCTGTATATACTATTTCACTGTAAGAAATAGCGTGCACAGAGTCCAAGGGTTCCCCTTAGAGGTTAGATAGTGGCAAAAAGAGATAATTTGAATGCTCTATTTTGTGGTAGTGTGGTCGAGCAGTAGGCTTATCAGAGGGTAGTGTTAAGCATTTGTTGTAAACACACAGGCAATAAATGAGGAACACACACTCAGACAATTCCAGGCCAATAGGTTTTTATATAGAAAAATATTTTTTCTTAGTTTATTTTAAGAACCACAGGTTCAAGATTTACAAACAATACTTTAAATGAAAGGTATTTCACTCAGGTATTCTAGGAACTTTGAATTATCACAATAGCATGTACAGTTTTGACATAAATGGCAATAAGCTATTTTAAAAGTGGACACTGCAAAAATCAACAGTTCCTGGGGGAGGTAAGTAAATGTTAAGTTCACAGGTAAGTAAAATACTTACAGGGTTCAAAGTTAGGTCCAAGGTAGCCCACCATTGGGGGTTCAATGCAACCCCAAAGTTACCACGCCAGCAGCTCAGGGCCGGTCAGGTGCAGAGGTCAAAGTGGTGCCCAAAACACATAGGCTTCAATGGAAATAGGGGTGCCCCAGTTCCAGTCTGCCAGCAGGTAAGTACCTGCGACTTCGGAGGGCAGACCAGGGGGGTTTTGTAGGGCACCGGGGTGGACACAAGCAGGCACAGAAAGTACACCCTCAGCGGCACAGGGGCGGCCGGGTGCAGAGTGCAAACGGGTCTATGGTTTTCAATAGGCATCAATGGGGAGACCCGGGGGTCTCTTCAACGATGCAGACAGGCACAGGGGGGGATCCTCTGGGTAGCCACCACCTGGGCTAGGCAGAGGGTCTCCTGGGGGTCGCCCCTTTGGGCGTTCGGTTCCTTCAGGTCCTGGGGGTGCAGTGTGGTTTCCAGGCGTCGGGTTCCTTGAAGCAGGCAGTCGCGGTCAGGGGGAGCCTCTGGATTCCCTCTGCAGGTGGCGCTGTGTGGGCCCGGGGGGGGGGTCAACTCTGGCTACTTACGGGCTCGCAGTCGCCGGGGAGTCCTCCATGTAGAGTTAGTTTTCCGCAGGTCGAGCCGGGGGCGCTGGGTGCAGAGTGGAAAGTCTCACGCTTCCGGCGGGAAACGTGTGGTCTTTAAAAGTTGCTTCTTTGTTTCAAAAAGTTGCAGTTTCTTGAACAGGGCCGCTGTTCTCGGGAGCTTCTTGGTTCTTTAGATGCAGGGTAGTCCTCAGAGGCTTCAGAGGTCGCTGGACCCTGTTGGATGCGCTGCTGTTGCAGTTTTTCTTCAAAGTAGGGAGACAGGCCGGTGGGGCTGGGGCCAAATCAGTTGTCGTCTCCGTCTTCACTGCAGGGCTTCAGGTCGGCAGTCCTTCTTCTTCTTTAGGTTGCAGGAATCTGTCTTCTTCGGTACTGGGAGCCCCTGAATACTCAATTTAGGGGTGTGTTTAGGTCTGGGAGGGCAGTAGCCAATGGCTACTGGTCCTGAGGGTGGCTACACCCTCTTTGTTCCTCCTCCATATGGGGAGGGGGGGTACATCCCTAATCCTATTGGGGGAATCCTCCATCTGCAAGATGGAGGATTTCTAAAAGTCAGAGTCACCTCAGCTCAGGACACCTTAGGGGCTGTCCTGACTGGGGAGTGACTCCTCCTTGTTTTTCTCATTATCTCCTCCAGCCATGCCGCCAAAAGTGGGGGCTGTGGCCGAAGGGGCGGGCATCTCCACTAGCTGGAATGCCCTGTGGCGCTGTAACAAAGGGGATGAGCCTTTGAGGCTCACCGCCAGGTGTTACAGTTCCTGCAGGGGGAGGTGAGAACCACCTCCACCCAGTACAGGGTTTGTTCCTGGCCACAGAGTGGCAAAGGCACTCTCCCCATGTGGCCAGCAACATGTCTGGTGTGTGGCAGGCTGGCAAAAACTAGTCAGCCCACACTAGAGTCGGGTATGTTTTCAGGGGGTATCTCTAAGATGCCCGCTGGGTGTATTTTTACAATAAAGTGCACACTGGCATCAGTGTGCATTTATTGTGCTGAGAAGTTTGATACCAAACTTCCCAATTTTCATTATGGTGCTGTGGAGTTCGTATTTGACAGACTCCCAGACCATATACTCTTATGGCTACCCTGCACTTACAATGTCTAAGGTTTTGCTTAGACACTGTAGGGGCATAGTGCTCATGCACCTATACCCTGACCTGTGGTATAGTGCACCCTGCCTTAGGGCTGTAAGGCCTGCTAGAGGGATGACTTATCTATACCATAGGCAGTGTGAGGTTGGCATGGCACTCTGAGGGGAGTGCCATGTTGACTTAGTCATTTTCTCCCCACCAGCACACATAAGCTGGCAAGCAGTGTCTATGTGCTGAGTGAGGGGTCCCCAGGGTGGAATAAGACATGCTGTAGCCCTTAGAGACCTTCCCTGGCATCAGGGCCCTTGGTACCAGGGGTACCAGTTACAAAAGACTTACCTGGGTACCAGGGATGTGCCAATTGTGGAGACTAAGGTACAGTTTAGGGAAAGAACACTGGTGCTGGGGCCTGGTTAGCAGGGTCCCAGCACACTTTAAAATCATAACTTGGCATCAGCAAAGGCAAAAAGCCATGTGGGAACCATGCCAAGGAGGCATTTCCTTACAATATTATTAAACCTATTGTTCCATTATTGAAGTAGATTGTTATTGCCAAATTCTCAATCTGGCCAATAGTAAAGAAAGTTGAGGAAGTTGGCTTGTGCACTGGCCTGGGGGTATGTACTCCTGCTGTGTAAAGTGATACTGAAGTGCAATTTACATCTAGGAAATCTAGATTGTATTTTGAAAGGATCAGTGTCAAACACATAACTATCTCATTATACAATGCTAGTGGAAATGGTATTGTGGAAAGATTTACCAGCATACTGTAAGGTTTCTTGCAGTTAGACATTAAAGGAAATTTAGATTGGGAAATAGAAGTTGCTAAAGCAGTATAGCCCTGCACAGTGATGGTGAATGAAGCAAATGGTTATTCTTCATTTGTGCGTCTGAGGAGTTGTAATCCTACAGCTAAAAGCAGTCCTGGATGGGGTGTTCAGGGCTGAAGTGGACCAATATTCTGTAGAGATTGCGAGAAATGAGATTAGAAATTCCAGGAAAAAATATCATTATGCTAAAAAAAACAAAAAAAAACAAATGAGAATCCAAGGTACAGATTGGATTTGAATTAGGAAACGAGCCAGGGTATACAAAAAAAAGTAAGTTACAGGAAGCAGTTGAAGTTGTGAAGATTTAAAGTAGTTCAATTAAAGTGTGTGACAGAAAGCATGGAACATGAAGAGAATGACAATAAGCTATGGTATTAACTAGAAAATAGGTCATGAGACACAATCAGTGATCACTGTGGATGGGATTGTGATGAGTATGATGTAGGCTGTCATGATGAAGGGGAGGAAGGTGCTGATCTCAGATTGAAAGGTACAAAATGCACGCAGTTTGGAACTGGCTTAGCCTGAGATTTCATTGAGGACTGGCATTAGGACGGGGTGGACCTGAAGTGGATAGAGGTGGGAATTGGTGGTGTTGACTACAAGGCCAAACCTGTGGAGCAGGGCAAAACAGCTTGGGTATGGGCTAAGTAGTCTTGCCTGCTTGGTCTTTATCAGCCATTCTAAGTAGGGGAAGACATGAGTGCCTCTACTCCTCTTTTTGAGTTGAGCGACTACCAGCAGTAGACATTTGGTGAAGACTGTTGGAGCTCTGGCTACTCGGAAAGGCAACACTTTGAACAAGTAGTGATGACTATGTACCAATAAGCTTATAGCATCAGTAGGCTGGATGGGTGGGTATGTGTGTCCTTCAGGTTTAGAATAGACATGAAGTCTCTTTGCTGCAACAGGGGGATGGTTATCATGTAGTTTGACCATTTTTAAATGTTCTCGGAGGAACCTATCTGTTGAGAAGCCAGAGATTGAGGATTGGCCCGAGGACGCCTTTCATTTTCGGGATGAAAAAGAAAAGAAAGTAGATGCATTTGCCCTAGTGTTAAGGGTGCACTGGCTCTATGACTCCTTTGAGAAGAAGTGCCTGGGCCCTCCCTTGATTTTGGGCGAGGTGTTCTTGGCTGAGGCTGTGTGTGCAGGGTAGGATGTTTGGTGGGCTTGAGATGAGCTCAAAGCAGCAGCTGTGCTCAATAATGAATAATAAACTGGTCTTTAGTGAACTTCAGGCGGGGAAAATTCCCTTGTAGCCGCCCCAGTGAAAGGTGTGTTATGATTGGAGGTACAGACTGCGTTCGATGAAGTGCTTCTGTCTCAAACCTTGGTGATGCTAACCCTGATGGTGCCCCGCACATAACCCCTACCTCCCAGTTGGTGGTAAGTCTGCTGCTTGTGATGGTAGGAATGGGTTGGGTCAGGTGAAGTAACACTGAACCTACACCTTTTTAACTATCCGAAAGGAGCACCTGGCTGAAGGAACTTGAAGGGCACCCATGTCCTTCAGAATGTCAGTTTCCTCCTTTACCTTTTCTCAATCATCCTGCGGACCAAACAGTTTTTCTCTGTTGAAGGACAGTGTTATGAGATGTTGTTTGACCTCTTGCTTGAATCCAGAGACAGGCAGCCAGAAGTGACAGTGGAGGATCACAGAGGTGCTTACCTCTCTCTGCACTGAATAGTGGTGTCCTCAACAATCTCATATTCTCTCTTTTGGCACTGGTCAGGGAGATGTTAGTGTAAGGCCTCCTTCTCTTTCCATTTGGGCCCTATCATAGGGATACAGGAGTCCAACTTAATTAGCAATGTGCCAGTGTGTGACAACACCAACTGCTTCTCTCTTTACAGCAGCACGCACGAATGTGCTTACTCTTTATGAGGTGGAGCAGCATCACCTCTGGTCTGGGCTGCTGGCCTTTTCCAAAAAGTGGAGACAACCAGGGAGTTTGAGATAGATGACTCCTGATATAGATGGGATGAGAAGATGCAGACTTAAATTTATTTTCAATCCTGCATGTTACCACCTGGGATTTCATCGGCTCCTGAAAAATTTCTAAGGAAGATTTTACCATCCCCTTTAGCATACGGTGAAACTGGAGGGAACTCTGTTCTGAAGAACATGTTGACCTTTTGGTAAGCGGCTGCACGTTGAATGACATTGTAATTAGGTGGTATTGACTGGTGGGGAAGCCCTACGAAGTACATGGTCAAAGTCCCCCCAATGGGGGGGTGGGGTCCATATGTTGATCTTCCCAAGGATTGTCCATAGGGTGAAGATAGAATAGCAGATTCAGCAGTCCTGTGCTGAAAAGTAGGGGCCTGGGTCTTTTCAGAGTCACTGGATGAGAAGTGTCTCATTCTGGGGCACCCGGGAAGGCGAGTCTTCTCTTTTTAGACAAAGTCTTCCCAGTGGCAGAGATCTTGCCTGTGTGGGGGTAAATAATGATTCAACTCTGCCTTTCATCAAGCTTTTCTGGTTTTGAGGAATCTGGTGCAATGGTTTTGGGGCTTGGTTTTATCCCCAGCACATCTGGAGCACTCTCTGATCTGTTCTTGCTGAGTGTGGGTTGCTTCGCCAGAGATATCCAGCATCTTCCACAATGACTGAATAATTTTGTTGTAGGCCCATCACCTGTCTCTACGTAGCCAAAGAGTATTTTTGCTCCTGAAGACCAAACAGAAATCCCAGTGGGTTCACGTCTGAACCTGATGAGTTGGTCTACCTGTGCATCTATTATCGGAGAAGTCATTGAGATCTTGTGACTTAAACGTCTTTAAAGAAATACAAGTTTCAACATTCCATGCCCAACATTAGATCTCGGGGTATGCAGAGCATATGAATCTACAGCTCTTCATTCAATGAACATATGCTTTACAGAGTAGGTAGCCTAATCCTTGTGCTGTCTGCATTGGACAGAAAACATGGTCCTGAAGACAATGATGCTATGGTGTGATACATTTCATCTTCGCCTGGTGTGAATACGCGTATTGCATCTTATGTGCCTGCAATAAAGAAAATAAGGTGAAGACATCCAAAGTGAATGGATGATTATAACATTGACTTTCTAAAATTATTGGATTTCCCCTGCCTCGTTTATTGTTAGTGTTTGGCACGCTAATTGTTGTCTCGTCGGTGAAGGTTGGTTTGTGATGGATTATATATAATGATTGAGCGAGTGTGAAATTTGGTGTGGAACATGGAATTTGGTGTGAGATATGAATATTCAGTGAAGGATGATTGTGGCAGAAAGAGTGATAGAGAGAAGTCGGATGTAGTGCTTGTACCTTCGCTACTTAATAAAAATAAATAAACCTTCACATTAAATCATCTGGTATGTCATCAGGTAACACAAGTACTACACAAAATATCAAGTACTATAGTTCCAACTAGCTTTTAAGCCTCGTCCTACTCTTATGGCCATCCGATTTAGGGGTAGTGGTGGTCACTGAACAATAGGGAACAATGTTATACAACCCCAAAGGAGGCAGGCACTTATGTGACTGAGCTGCGAAGAAAAAGGAAGTGTTGCATTGCCTCAGAGATTATATACATCGATTGAGAATACTGATTGTTGGTTTAAATTGTTACCTCATGAACGCATGGAATTTGGAGTCCTGGATGTTTATTGTTATTGATGGATTTTTTTCCTGGCTGTTGATGGAATAGCTGAGTGAGAAATGCATACTCCTTTGATCCATTTCAGACATTGAATTATGTTGTCATTGATAAGTGACAGTGTTATACATGATTGTTAGATGATTCCTTATCTGGTCTTTAAAATGTAATAATAAAGCACAAAGAAGGTAGAGGGAAAAGTGCTTTTGAGCCTTGATTCCTCCTAAGTCACCAGTCAGTGTGGGCCTATAAATGGATTTTTTCCATATATGATTTTTGACCTTTCACTTACCTCACTGTGGTTATGTTCTATATGTTCCAGTATTTAACCTCATGGTCTACTTCATTTTTAAAACCTGATAGTGTGGAATTAAGCTCTACCTGTTTACTATGTTCCACCTTTATCGTGCATTGATACTCCAGTCCCTTAAAAGTGTTTTTAATCCGGCAAATAAAAGTCTTTAAAGACATAAAGTGAATGTTTGTCCAAGTAGGCTGGTATTATATGGCCTCCCACACTCTACCCTTACTAGGCAGTGGACTGTCTATAAATTGGAAGAACTCTGCCTTTGCATCCCTCTCATCAGCGTGAAACATTGCATTCAGTATGGCCCCGAGTGGAAGGACAAAGCATGGCTCCTGTGAGGATGAGTTTGAATAGATACCAATAGTACCCCAGTGGAATGTTCTTTGGAAGCGTTGATTCTGTTTGCTCAAGTAGAGACTTATATGGAGAGTGGTCTACTCTGAGTACAGAACATGAAACTATTTACTTCCAGAAATCTATTAAGCCAAACATTCAGATACAAGATCATGATGTCTTGTGAGTTGCAGAATTACTCTTGCTGCCTCAAACAAAGGCCTGAATGGAGAAACCATCCACTTTCAAGTGACACTCAATATTGTTTTGAAGTCACACCACTGTAAGAGTGCATGCGCTAAGTTGGAGGTACTCTGTTATCACCTGAAAAACGGTATCAATAAAACAAATGTACCTGCTTGCACTCCCTGCATTGTGTGATAATGACATTCTTTGTCGAAGACAATTTTAATGTGTTGAAAAGCCAGTGTTAAAGAAAAGATGTGTGAGAAGTTACTCACAGAATATTGAGCTAATTGGGTTTCCTTTAACAGGGCAACACATGTTCCTTGACAGTCAAAGTAGGCCTTCACACTTCTGGACTTTTGAGAGTTATTAAGCCTCCTGTTCTCCCAGGTTGCCAAAAGAATGGAAATACTCTGCCTGTGCTTGGTAATGCCAAGGAAGCCAGTGATGTGAAGATAATACAGGTGAAGATCAGTGTGTGAATATTGAGGGGCAAAGCACCACCACAATATCCCATATAATCGGAAGACTTATTTTCCCACCCCTAATGGTTCCCATAACTATCAGTGGTAATAGCCCACTCTCAGCAAGTTTATATCAACTTGATAAAACCCATTTTTCTTCATGCATGTACTACTGTTCATTCTAAAATAAAACAAAAAAAAGTACTGTGAATGGTGCATTGGGACATCCATATCTGGCCTAATTAACCAACCTCTAAGTTTTGGCAAAAGCTGAGAACATACAGTAAATTCAACACACCACTCCCAGCCCCCTATCCACAAAATTCAGTGAAGCACTAATTAAAAAACGGAGTGCCACAACCCTGTGTTGAGTTACAATCTCAACTTTGAACCTAATCAGTATATATTGCGAGATACTGAGCCTCAACCACTTGTTGCCACTGGCCCATAGAGTATAGAGCACCGCAACGGTCAAGAAATGTTTAGAATGAATTGGGAATGAACCCACACCATAGGAGCCCAGCACAACATGGCAAAAAGACATAAGTTATTAGGCAAAAAACATGATGCCTCTTTTAAGGGGATTAATTTTGTTAAAATCCAAGAAGATGGTGGGTATGACCAAGGATCCCCGGGTCACCATTGGTTGAGTCAAGCAGTATGTGGCCCCTTATCTTGATACATCTCCTGATATCATCAATAGGGCCATGGTCCCCATATATTTGTCATTGTAGAGCCCTTGTTTTTTCATGAATTTCCTTACAAATAAAAAATTATCTTTATTTTCCGACGCTGAAAATGTTTTCTATTTCTTGGAAGTTGTGAGATCTCTGTGGTTTTACCTGATTGAAGAAAGTTTTGCCCAGACTATGTTGCATGTATAGTGTCTCATTTAGGAAGGTCACAAACATAAGCACATTCCTCAGGTGGATGGTGTACATCCTTATGCTTTAGGGGCAAGTTCTACCTCCATGATCTTTCACTGCAATGTCCATCTTGATTCTCTTATCATTAGTATTCATGTAGAAGCTTTTGCAAACTCTAGGTCATGGTTGTCAATGTGCCGGAGAGGAATAGGAATTAAGTATGGTCTGTGAAAGGTGGTGGCGGGACCATGGCTTTGCCATGCCTCCTAATGAAATTTTTCCTGAGACAGACTTATAATCGCAGATTCCTAACCATTTGAATATTCCTCTAGGTGTCGGACTGGATCTGGAAAATCTTCAGCAGCTCTGCTTTGGTATTTCGCACTGGATATGACATGTACTGGCCTATTTAGGCACCACCCATACCCGCTGACATCAGTGTTATTCTTTCCTCATTAACAGAAGTGTATCCTGATCTGCCCCTCATATTATTTTGAATTTTTAAAACTTTTTCAATGTGCAAGAGACCATGTCACCTCCAAAATCTTCAGACCGTGTGCAGAATGTTCAAACAGATGTCCGTGACTGACCCATATTTGGTTTGCCATTGGTGCCTAGGGTCAGACCACCACTCAAAGGGCTGCAGCGACTGTACCTTGATGTACCCCAAAGCCATCTTGGATTACTGAAGCTCTTTGTCACAAAACTTTACTTTGTAACTGTTCAAGGTCGAAAGCCAAGTCACAGTCCCGAGGCCAGTCTTTTGACAGATCGTTGTGATCTAAAACCTTGTGTAAAAAAAAAAAAAAAAACAGGCTGTCTGAAAAAGATTCATCCCCATCCTGTCATTTTCAGTCTTCTAAAAAGGTGCAAGAACGTCATCGTACCTCAGTGTCTTATTCCTGAAGCCGTTCTACTTATGGGTCTATTCCAACTCTTATTCCCTGACAACCAGAATTCCCAGGGCTATCTGTGATGCATCTACAGCTCGAGGAGTTTAGTGAAGCCATGTTTTGGCTCTTTTGGCCTCTAACAGGCTCCTTCAGGCACTACGAGGCCTCTCAGCTGGCATTCCCCCCTCAATCTCGCCCTCTGTGGGCCTTCCGTGTCTGTTTCAGGATCTGGAATTACCTTAGAACTGAGCTTTCTCTCCCCCACTGCGACTCACGCCCAAATACGACCAGCTGGTGCCGTTGCCAGCCCTTTTGACTTTGAGTGCTGACGGTCAACCCACTGAGCAGTCCTTCGCACAGACAGCACCGCCTGACCTGGACTGATGCCTCGCACAGACTTTTCTGCATCGCTGTCTTTTATCCAGCCTTTAGACTCTGATACTGTCTCTCTTCCCTCCAGCAGGGTTCACATCCTGTATAAAATGTTTGGCACATAGTAGGACAGTGGTGTTTAAGGAATTGTTTCTTTTTGTTTGATCACCCCTCAAAGTTTTGGACTGATGCCTCTGGTTCTACGACTCTGAGTACACTGCAGCCTACGACCCCAGTGTCATTGCTTGGATCCTTAAAAGTATATGTTTGATTGGCTTATACCCAATCGATATAAATTTACTTACTTATACTGTAAATCCCTAGCATTTGGTACCAGGGTTATCCAGAGCCTTTAAGTTAGTGTCCCACCAGGGCTGCATCAATTTTTTTGCTACCCTGGAGGCTACAACATGAAAACATGTCCTTGTTTTACATTATGAATTCCCCCTTTCAATTTAAACCAATTACTTTTTAAAATAAATGTCACCTCTGCAGTAAGCCTATTTTACAGCAGAAAGGTTAGTAGCCTGATTGGTGAGTACAGTGTTACACGCAGACAACTCAGCTGTGCTAACTTCTGAATAGGACGGCTATAGTTGGTACTTAAAGGTATCAAAAAAATCATCACATAAAACCAGACTTGAAAATAATGCTCACATTAAACCCGACTTGATGCTGAAGTCTTATTTCATGTAGCTTTTCAGTACATACAAACTTTACAAAGTTGCCATTCTACGTTTTCAAGTGGCCATTTATAGATGCTGGCAACAAGACAACATTCTGCCCTCCTAGGTAGAAGTGTGAACGACTTCCAGGAGCAGGAACAATAAAGGCCTGCTGTTGGAAGAGGTGTTACTGCTCTGTGGCAGGAAGCGACAAAGGGTGTGAGCCCTAAAAGTTGTCCTATGAAGGGGAAGTTGATTCTGAAATGTAAATGGTGGACGCACATGAGAGGGGCCCCTCTTTCGTGTAGGTGGACGGCTTTGCATCTGCAGCATAGGGGAGAGAAAGTTGCCAGATCAGTTTTTCCATGTGCGTGTAGTGCTCAGTTAGCCACACTCCTACAATGGGCTACCAGTCTCCATACATCAAGAGAGGAGTACTGCCGTCTTGGGAGCTGGCAGAATAGTACACTGTGTGATAGCTAGATGCCACACATTGCAGTAAGTCTTCATCAGATGGGGGGAGTCCTAGTAGCCCATTGGCTAGTAACTGCTGCACCCCCAAAGACACTTTCTGCGCATTGATATGGAACCCATGGCACCCAGGCCTCAGATCCCTTCTTGACAGAAGAGAGGGCCAAAGAAAGACTCCCTTGCAGTTCCCTGGACCTTGCCAGATAGGCTGTACCAACCCTGACAGAAAAGGTGAACTCCGAGGTTTAATTGGCTGACTTCCTGTTACAGCATCAGGGGCACAGAAGCTGAAGATGCCCGTTCTGTCCAGTAAACCCAATTGCTTGATTACCTCTGACCGCCGACATGCAGTCTGGCTGATCAAGTCCTGATGCTCAAAAGTTGCAGCCGAGTCTGCTAGACCTGGTAGAGCAGTTCGGTCACCAAAGACTGGCTCTGGCCTTATCCAAAGTGAACTGCTTGTTTCACTGTGAGCGGGTACCTGTAGTCCAGTTGCAACTGAACTTCTGATGTATCAGAAAGGGCCTCGAGGGAACTCGATCCCAATGGCCAGAGTCACCTCACCTGGACCGTGGACCAAGGAGAAACCCAGGAAGACCCTTGTCGACTGCACAGCATCTAATAGCTTCTTCAACATCCTTTATTCCTTGCATCAGGACCACTATGTTAAAGTCTAAGTTGGCTCACCCATAGATCCTGGATCTGGACCTAACTGCTTTGGTGACAAGGTAACTCTCCTAATACTCGTTTCTGGCCCCCTTGACCATTTCCCTCCCAGAGTTGGTCACTCAGAATGGGCCGGAACTGGTGAACACAACTCTTTAAAAATATTTTTTTTATACAAAGTTTTCACCTTGTGGTTACCAACCCTTGATGGAATCTTGTGGAGATTTTTCGATTTACTGAAAATCTATATCTCTGAACTATGCCGTCAATTTTGTTCATTTGTAGTTTAAACAGTCATACAAATAAGATCTGTTTTCCTAAATTGGTGTCAGATTTCTTTCACTTTGTGACTTTCATCATCATCATTTAACTTTATTTCGGTAAGTAAAAACATACCATAAAAGTACAATACATACATCAACATTTTTTTAAATTAAGAAAAACACTAGAAGTATAAGCACAATGGAAAATTACAAAAGTTAGGAGAAGTTCAGATCCAGGTAAAATAATCAGAATATATGTCTCCTAATAATAAAAGGTTCCACGCAACAAGAGGCCAATTCCCTGTGTCCATAAATACTCAATAATATAGTAAGACAGTATCTTTGTGCTAAAAGTTAAGTACTAAAATCAAACATCAAAGAATCAATAAATTTAAATAAATAAGTTTAAAAATTAGCTACCCAGTCTTATTCTTTAAAATTGCTAATCTAAAACGCCAGATAGATTCAAGAAATTTTGCCACTGATAAAACTATCTGGACAGATGAGTCTGATTTTAAAATTCTCTCAGCATGACGATAGGACCTAGCACCTATATATTTACAAAGCGGAACAATCCAAAGGGCTCTTTGTTTGTAGTATGCATGGCAATGAAAAAGAACATGTGAGACAGACTCTTCACTTTTACAACCCATCGGACAGGACTTGGATCTACTGGTGGAACTAGGCTATTTGTACGTTAAAGAGCACAAAGGAAGCGAACCTATTCTAAATCTGATAAAAAGACCTTGTGCAAATGGGGATAATGCTACATCCATGAAGGGCTCAAATTCATAATGGCATTTGATTGATAAATAACTATCAGACATAGACAACAGGACAATCTTAGTAAATTGCACAATCTGGACATTGTGCCAAAAAGCATCTTTCAATGACTGCACAGCATTTTTGGGAATGGAAGATGGATCCAACCAATAGGACCCTAAGCCAAGATGAATTAAGGACTGTTTGACATAAGCACAGCATTTGGTTTTGATGATAGTATTACAGCCCACCAATTCAAGAAGCCCGCATCGAAATGGAGAGAGGGCGTCTGTTGACCAAAGCCGGATCCAGAATAACAACAGCCTTAAGGCGGCAATCTGCGAGATAGAAAAAAGGTTTAGATCCATTCGGATGGGCAAAGATGGAGTGCTAGAGGGAACTTTTAGCAACCGTTTCAAGAATTGGTTTTCTGCCCTTGCTAAATTCGCCAGGTTGCAATGGCCCCAAAGTTCGGCGCCATATAGGGCCCCCCCCCCCCCGGCTTGGGATTTATATATTTCAAGGGCGAGAGACATTGCGAACTTAAGAGATCTAGAAGCAAATCTTACAATGCCACCTGCACTTTGCTTCAGGCACAATAGAGATTTCTGGCGGTGAGCATGCCAAAGATGTGAGTCTTCCAAATTAATACCTAGATATTCAAAGGTGCCCACTCTTTCCAGGGGAGCACCTTCTAAGTAGACCGGCCTCTTCATTTTACACCTATTATCCCCAAAGACCATATATTTTCTTTTGTCTGAGTTGATTTCCAACCTGTGGTCTTTGCAAAACTCCGTAAATTGGGAAAGCAATCTGGAAAGGCCCATGGCAGTTCGTGAGAGTAACAAGGTATCATCTGCAAACAGAAGACAAGGGAACTTCTGCCCACCCAAGCTTGGGGCATCGCCGTGGCAATCTGACAGGTATGGAATACATGCGTTAATGAACAATAGGAATAAAGTAGGCGCAAGAATGCACCCCTGACTCACACCTCGAGCTGTTGGAAAAGCTGGGGTCAGATAGTCAGCCAGACCCCAGCGAACTTTGGCATAATTATCAGAATAAAGATCTTTAATGATGTTGATCATAGAACCTGGGACTCCAGTGTTGCTCAGGACCTCCCAGAGCTTAGTGCGCGGGACAAGGTCAAACGCAGATTTTAAATCAACAAAGGCCACAAATAAGTCGCCTTGATTTGCGTCAACGATCTTCCACTTGAAGGTGGTGAATCGGAAGACCTGATCGATGGTACTGACCTTGTCCCTGAATCCAGCCTGGAGATGGCTTAAAACCTGATTTTTCGTTAGCCAGTTTTTTAATCTGGATAGCAGCTGGAAAGAAAATATTTTTTGCAAGTTATCCAATAGACTGATGGGTCTATAATTTCCTGGGGAGCTCTTATCTCCTTTTTTGTGAATGGGGACAATAATTGCCACCTTCCACGAATCCGGATAGGATTGTGTTGCCAAAACAATATTCAATACCCTATTGATGTACCGAGTCCATGCGGATAAGTCTGATTTGTACAAATCAGAAGGAATACCGTCTGAACCAGGAGCCTTCCCTGTTCTTTGGGCACAAATTGCCAGCGCTGTTTCTTTTAGGGTAAAGGGCGGCACAGCAGGAGGACACAATAAAGAATCAATAGGTGTATTGTCCGGGCAGGATCCATACAGTTCCCCAAAATGGGAGAGCCAAGTTTCTGCATCAATGTGGCACTCAAGAATAAATGAAAGGGCAGGATCTCTGCGTGAAACCAAAGTCCAAAAAAGTTTGGCATCACGCGCACTGGCCGCCTCTGCCAGGTGCTCCCATAGGTTTTCCTCATGTTTGAGTTTAGATAACTTGCAAGTAGAAACATAGTTTCTTCTTGCTTGTAAGATGGCGTCCCGGCACTTTAGCTTTAGAGCTTTAGACAGAAGGCTCTTGACCTCCCGACACTCCTTATCAAACCATTTGCAGTTAGGTACAGAGGATTTCTTTTGGGTTGTAGGAGATTTAGTAAAAAGCTCCTTGAGATCCGCAAAAAAAGCCACATGAGAAGACAAAACTTCTGAGGGAGATAATACAGTAAGATCATCAAAGAGCTGGTGACAGGAAACTAAGGCGCGAAGCTTATCATTGAGCAGATTCGATTTAAAAAAACTAAGGCCAACAACACACGCCTATTGCTGGATAAGGCCAGCAAATCCTTGGAGGCATCCAGGACATGAGACGGAACATGCCCTTTAAAGAGAGTTGTGTTGTATACAATCTGTAAAGGGGCATGGTCACTAGTGCACCGAGAACCCACCTCTACATCAATTATAAAATGCCAAACTTGAGGATCAAAAATGATGTAATCCAGAATGCTACTATAAAAGCCTCTGAAAAAGGTGGGCCTAACAGGATTGTCATTTGGAAATCGACCATTTCCAAAGCGAAGACCATATGTTACTACTAAATCTATTATCTGCGACACCCTAAGGGAAGTAGTACATAATACTGAATGGTTTAAAAGCGGGGGAACATTCCACACCTCATCTTCTGCCTGAATAGCCTCAGCGGAGGCTGAGTCAAATTCAATTTGAACATTGAGATCACCTGCAATAATAACACAATATTTAAAATGGAGTTCAGATAAAAGATTATACAGCAAGTGGATAGTGTCAGACTGATAATTAGAGGGACCTGGTCTGTTATAAATATTAATGCATAACACAGGAGTGCCTAAGTTTGGCGATATTGCTATTGCTAGGATATCACAAGAGTCTACAGTGATTTCCTTAACCCTGCCCACCTCAGTCAGCTTTACCCAAGTACATAGTCCCCCAGTCGCCCTTCCCCTAGGGGACTGATCGTCTTTTTGGTGAAACAGCAATAGCCTTGCCTGAACACACAATCCGTAAACCAAGTTTCCTTGAACATACATATAGAGAAAGATTCGACACAAGCCCCCCACTCAGGGTCAGATAGTTTACTCTTAATGCCAGCCACATTCCAAGATAATAGTTTTCCTGGTGTGGTGCTACAAACAGGCATGCAAAAGTTGACATCAGAAGCTAGATTGGAAATCGCATTAGGGATGCAAGGTGGAGCCCCTATAATATTGACACCCATACCAAGTACAGGAATTGGAAGTGGCACTGCCTGGGGGTATGGAGTGCTGTGTTAGCAAGAATTGGGATGGTGTAGTCAATCCACATCTGATGTGTCCCCTAGAGGAACAGGGACTCTAGTATTAACATCTTTGATGTTGCAAACCATGGCAGCCCCATCACCAGGGAAAGACAACAAGCCGGAAGAGGCAACATGAACATTGCAAGGAATTGTCTTAACCCTAGGTGGACGAGAAGACAAGATCTTATGACCCATAGCAGGCAGGCTTTCTCTAAAGAATATATCAGAATCCATTCTTAGCAGGTTGCGAGCTTCCATCTGCAAAAGCCCCTTGACTAAAGCGGGGTTGGCAAGGTTGAGTTTGATGGTATCCCGCCCACCTAGACAACCTCGCACACGTGTGGCAAAAACAATATCAGCATGGATGATGGAGCCACAACCCCTAGTGTGGCGAATCCAATATGACACCTTATTGATAAGAGAAGAAGTATCTTCCCTCATATGGGGTGTAAGTTGGGGAACATTACACATGTCAATACAATTTTGATTGGACGCATAGGTAGGACGGGCCACAGATTGATCAAAATTAAGAGAAGAGAATAACGAGTTCGCTGGAAATGGGGCCGAATGGTTTCCATGATAAGGTCTGTGACTGGGGCCTTTGTCAACTTCCCGTAGCAGTGGAGAATCAGCTGGCAGAGCGGGAGGAACCAAAAGGGGAGGAGCTTGTGCGGACACTGGAATCAAAGTACACCGAGGGGTTGTATCGGATTTTTTGAGGAGTTTGAGGACCTCAAACAGTAGACCCTTAAGCTCCCCAACTTCACGTTTTAGACTGGAAACCATTGTTAGGATATCTTCACTAGGAGGATCGCAATTGGGGTTAGAAAGCACAGGAGGCAAAAACTGATTGGCACCCGCCAATTCTGGTTGATCCAGGACAGAAAACCGGTTTGTGCAAGGAATCCCATTGAGGATGGGATCCAAAAAAGTTACATCCAAATTGGAACCAGAACCAGGCGGAGACGAAGGACTGGCCAAACAAGTCGAACTGGAAAGAACAGGGACTTGGGTTGAGGTTTTCGAAAGTTGAGCATCAGTAGAGTTCTTAGGGCCTGATGTTAAAAAAGGGAGTAAAGATCCTGGTTTCAGTCTCTTACGGGCATTACCCTCTTTTTCCTTAAGGATAGATTCCACTTCCTCAATTAAGTTATCAATTTCTCTAGAAACACAATTAAAATTAATTTGCGTTGCTCTGTTAGATTTAGTGGTTTTGGACTTGACTGAAGCTGGCTCAGGACTAGAGCGGACCTTACGCTTTCCAATAGTGAATAGCAAAAAAAGACTCACTCGGCGCCGCTGAGAGGCACAACACAAAAAAACTTAAATTAAGAGAAGTGGCCCAGCCCAGCCTCTTCCGGCGCTGACGGGCGAAGGACGGGCCCGCCCTTGGCCCGTGCTTTGCCCGGGCACGTCCGCGCGCGTCCCGCGGTGCGGGCGCGCTGATCAGTTTTTAAAAGGGGGACTTGGCCCCGCCCCCTGGTTTCGTGGATCGGTCCTCCGTTGAGCGCATCCCGCGGTGCGGGCGCGCTGATCAGTTTTTAAAAGGGGGACTTGGCCTGCCCCCTGGATCGGTCCTCCGTTGAGCGCGTCCCGCAGTGCGGGTGCGCTGATCAGTTTTTAAAAGGGGGACTTGGCCCCGCCCCCTGGTTTTAGGAACGGTCCTCCGTTGAGCGCGTCCCGCGATGCGGGCGCATGATCAGTTTTTAAAAGGGGGACTTGGCCCCACCCCTTGGTTCCGTGGATCGGTCCTCCGTTGAGCGCGTCCCGCGGTGCGGGTGCGCTGATCAGTTTTTAAAAGGGGGACTTGGCCCCGCCCCCTGGTTCCGTGGATCGGTCCTCCGTTGAGCGCGTCCCGCGGTGCGGGCGCGCTGATCAGTTTTTAAAAGGGGGACTTGGCCCCGCCCCCTGTTTCCGTGGATCAGTCCTCCGTTGAGCACGTCCCGCGGTGCGGGAACGCTGATCAGTTTTTAAGAGGGTGACTTGGCCCCGCCCCCTGGTTCCGTGGATCGGTCCTCCGTTGAGCGCGTCCCGCGGTGCGGGTGCGCTGATCAGTTTTTAAGATGGGGACTTGGCCCCGCCCCCTGGTTCCGTGGATCGGTCCTCCGTTGAGCGCGTCCCGCGATGCGGGCGCGCTGATCAGTTTTTAAAAGGGGGACTTGGCCCCGCCCCCTGGTTCCGTGTATCGGTCCTCCGTTGAGCGTGTCATTTTGTTGTTTTTTTACTTCTAAATACTTTACAGTTGTTTCTTTGTTTAAGCCTGACTGCTCAAAGCCACACTTAACCAAGGTTGAGCAAAGGTTTAACAAACAAGCCTGACTGTACTCAAAGTCAGTATTGTGTGTTTATTCCACAGTGAGATCGCACAACCATACCATATAATACACCACATTCCTGACGTGGTGGGCGAGGTTGGGTGCAAACTTCCCCAACCTTATCAGAAGATCAACTGTATGAGGATCTCTTGAACACCAGAGATCCAGATTCCTCCCAGTACACTGGACTTGTTTCCCCTCCATGCTCTGTCATGGAAAAATGTGCCTCCTCTCTATGGTTATGCAAAGGGCGGCAGAGGTCTGAGATATTCAGTTACCTTCCCAGGAAGTGAAGACCTTTGTTTTAATGGAGGTGCTTCTGCCAGGCCACATTGGTTCTGAGCCAGATATTCCCTTTAAAGAGGCCTTTACAGGTTTTGGGCCACATCCCGTTCAAGGCCTTAATATGCCATGAACTAGCTTGTTGGGGGCAGAGCTCTGCGCCTTTCCCCACACAAAGGGCTACATGAGCCACTGTAGAGTGTCTGTAGCCAAGGAAGGAAGGGAACAGACCTTGTGATCTTCAAATACCTCTTTAAAGTCTCTCCCACTTCAAAGCCACATTTGGGTATAAATACTGGACCCCAAACACCACCAAATCAGAACTCTACTGGAACCAGGGACATTCTGCCAGGAAGAAGGACTGCTGTGCTGCCAAGAGAGACTGACACTTTCAACTGCATTGTAGTGTTGGCCTGCTACTTGATGTGTGATGTGTTGTAGGATGGACTACCACTTCTTTACTTGCTTTGCTGTGTTGGATGCTGCCTGCTGCTTCTTACCTGGAGTGACAAGAACTGGACCTGTTCTCTACATCCTTGAACCCAAGATTCCCCACTGGCTTGTTGGCTTGCCCCCTGTTCTCCGCCGTCTCAGGGGCATCAAAGATTGCCTGCAGCTCTTCTGGTGCTGCTGGACTCTGCCATCTGTGAGTCTTAACCTTGCTGGAGGTGCCTCTCCAGTCCTGGGCCTCAGAAGTGGGTTGTACCCCTGATTTCTGCAAAAACCAACGCATCGTGCTCTCAACATCGACTCCTTGCTCCATCAAAGGTATACTGTTTCAGCAGACCCTGCGTGGGTTCTGTAGCTGGCCTACCCTCAATCACAGTCGGCCTGATCTTTGAATATGCACCGGTCTCTCATGGCCTTAAGTAACATTTGACCCTTTAGTGGCTTCTAGCACTTTTTTTCAAATTTAATCTTTAAAAATTAATATCTCGACTTCTACTTATTGGATTATTGTCATTGTTTTACTCCAGTAAATATTCTCTGTTTTTCTAAATGGATATGGAGTCTTTTTGCTGTGTTTTTTTCACTGTTACTGTAAGTGTTGCTCACATACTTTACACATTGCCTTTTAATTCAAGCCATACTCCTGTGTGCCAAGCTGCCAAAGGATGAGCACATGTTAATTTAGGGTATGTATCTGACTTACCCTGACTAGGATTGTGGTCCCTATTTGGACAAGGGTACATACCTCTGCCAAATAGAGACCCAGTTTCAAACAATAACTCTGAACTCTGAGGCTGCTGTGACTGATGGCCTTCTGTGTCCCGCAGGTCAAGCATGCCATGGGGCATATGTGGGCTCTGCAATGTCATATGAAGTCCCAGTGTGCACAACACCAAGGCAATGTTTCTGCTGTAGTCCAGATTTTGGAGTATACTGCAAAATATCTTCAGAGGTGGCTGCCAGACCTACATTAGGCCAGCGGCAGACCTCCCTCCATACCCCATCCAGAGTTCACAGTAGTGGCCAACGCATCACTTCTAAGTTGGAGGGTCAGGTTTGAAAGTGAGAGGTGGAGCCCAGAGGTGTCTGGTCTCCAGCAGAGGCCCAGCGCCACATCAAATGTCTGGAGTTGGGAGTCATCCACTTGGAGGTGAAAGCCTTCATGTCCTGCGTCAAAGGGAGGGTGTTGCAGGTGCTCATGGATAACATTGTCGCCATGTGGTATTGCAAAAAGCAGGGCAGCATAGAGTCATGGACCCTGTGCCAGTGGGCTTTGCATCTCTGAATGTGGCTGGATCTGAATAAAAAAAAAATCTGGTGACATAGCAGCTGGTGGATTCCTGGAACATCAGAGTGGACGGTCTAATCTATTGATGCCTTGCGGATCATGAATAACATTTTCAGATGTGCTGAATGATCTTTTCTGGGAATGGGGAGATCTCTTGCTTCATCTGTTCGTAAATGCGGAGTACGTGTAATGTAAGCACTTTTCAGCATTGGAATTTCCAAGACGTCTCTCATTGACTCGTTAATTGTCGAGCAGAACTCAGGACTCCTGTACGGGACTCCCCACTGATTATTTAACAAAATCTTTTTTAATTGAATATATCTTAACAGGAGTTTGGCAGAAAATGCATTTTCATACATGAACACAGAGTTCTTGATACAGTTAAAAGGCGCATTCATACAAAGTGGGAGACAAGGATAACAAAATATTTTTTATTGAGTATATCTTAAGAGGGTTATTGTAGTTACAACAGGAGTTTGGCAGAAAATGCATTTTCATACATGAACACAGAGTTCTTGATACAGTTAAAAGGCGCATTCATACAAAGTGGGAGACAAAGAGGGAAATTGCGCAGAACTGAGGTGTGGTGCTACAGTTGGGTACAACATGTCCTAAGTAGCTGTTCATTGTGTACAGTAGATATGCTGGTGGGTTGAGTATGCAATGAGTGGGGAATGAGGATAAACAAGGGGTGAGAAATAGACTGGAGGTGCTGTACATGAGTCCTTGGGAATAGGTGTGGTCTGTGTCTGGAGAGGGGCGTCATTGATGTGTTGTAGGAACTGTGACATGAGTGTGGCCCACTGTTGCAAGATAGGGTGTTTACGAAGACCTTGTGCTTCCTCCAAGCGGAGGGTGTTTACGAAGACCTTGTGCTTCCTCCAAGCGGAGGGTGTCCTCCTCCACTGCCCCCCCACTTCCCGACCGTCCCCCGCCAGGCAGATAGTGTAGGTGGTGTCGGGGAGTGCCAGTGCATAGTGAGTGCGTGTCTGGCGAGGAGGAGCGTTAGGGAGGCAAACCGAATAGGGATTTTGTATTGCTGGCGACGTTTGAAGATACCTAGAGAGCATGCCTCCCAGGTATGTACGTCCAGGAGTTCTGTAATGTGTTGCAGAGTTTCGTGGACTGTCTGCCAGTAAATGTGGTGATCGGTCTAGACCAAAGCATATGTTGAACATCTGCGTTAGGGGTTTCGCTGTATGAACAATGCGCTCCCGCAAGTGAGAAATTATGGTTTATTCAGGCTGGTGGAGGTATACTGGGTGTAGCATATAGAATTGTATGCTTTCAAAGCGGGAGTTGCATGACACCTGTAGCTAGAACACCAAGGAAATGGCCCACTCTTTATCATGTAGTTGGTTCCCAAATTCGGCCATCCATTTAGAGCAAAGTGGGTCTTGGGATGTTGCCGTGAGTGTGCAGATAGCTTGTAGAGCCAGGTGATAAGGTGCCAGCCGGAGCCCATTGTAAGTATTGTCTGTAGTAGAGGATGAGGCGTGGGCTCTGTTGTTGTCACATTCCAAAGGGTTCTGAACGTGTGAGTGAGGAATTGTCCGGGGGGATGTCATAATCTGTTAACTGGGTAAAGGAAATAAGTTGACAATTTTGTAAAAGATCACCAGCCGTGGTGAGTAGGCAGGTCACCCAGTGGGGCTAGTTCATTGTGAGTGTAGTAACCAGGAAATCCGTGAAGACCGTCAAGTGGGAGCAGAGGTGTATAGGCAAGTGTGTGTGGGGCAATAAAGTGAATTATTGATAAGTAGGCGCGGGCGCTACAGTCACCTGTATGGGCGGCGAGGTGGGTGTGGTTTTCGAGAGCAATAGTCGATGAATCACGATGGAGGGCAACATGCTTACGGTGTTACAGGTCTTTCTAACATGCCTGCCATCAGTCCATCGAGACAGCCCTTGCAGTTGTGCTGCCAAGTAATAAGCTTTGAAGGATTGGGCTCCTAGTCCCCACCTGACCTTGTGGGAGTTGGAGTTTATGTAGGGCCACACAGAGTCTCCGACCACACCCCAAATTAGTCACTTAGAATTGAGTCAAGTTCTTTGAAGAAGGAGCGGGGAGGACATATGGGGATGTTAGTAAGGTAGACGGAGTAGTATGATAATTTTAGTGAGTGCTGTCTTGCCTGCTGGGGCGAGGGGGCTTGAACGCCAGAAAAACATTTGGTTTTAATGCTAGGGTGAGTCGTAGGTTACCTTCAAATATCTGTTGGGGAATTATATAATCGGACACCCAGGTAATGGGTAGCCTGTTCCTGCCACCGGAGGGGAATGGTGCCTAGGTGCACAAAGAAAGGGTGGTTGATAAGATTGTAGTGGGTAGATTGGGGATTTATCCCAGATCACGCGAAGCCCAGTAGCTCTGGTAAATTCGGCTAAGGTCTTGCGAATCAGGGTAAGTTCTAGGATTATGTCTCGTACGTAGATGAGAAGATCTAACGCATATGACAGCACTGCATGAGTGCAATCCTTGAGTGGTAGCCCCCAACTCTCACTGAAGTTGGAGAGCCAGTGTTTCCATTGTGAGCGCGAAGAGCAGAGGGGAGAGGAACCACCCCTGTTGGGTCCCCTTACTCAGCGAAAATGAGGCAGAGATACAGTTTTCTAAGCGGACACGGAATGTGGGATTAGTGAGTATGCGAGTAAGCGCAGTCCTATTCTTGTTTTGGATAGTACGTGAAATAGCTAGGGCTATGCCAGGGAATCAAAAGCCTTTTCCAGGTCCAGAATCAAGCAGACTACATGTGGTAATCATCCCTGGATTTGAACCTGGATATGGAATAACCATTGTATATTTTGGGAGGTGCTGCAGCGAGGCACAAAGCCAATTTGGTCAATGTGGTTGCATTCAGGAAGTATTTCTGCATAGCGGTCCACTAATATCTTGCCCAGGATTTTATAGTCCGACACTAGAATAGCAGTTGGCCGATACGAGGATGGAAGAGTCTGGTTTCAGCCGGATTTCAGGATAGAGTTTAGGTGAGACTTACAGTGCGATGAGGTGCTGTTCGCCTGGGTCTAGAGCTGCTGTGTACATGGCTCAAAGTCCAGGAGCAAGTGTGGCACGAAAGGTGTACTAGAACTCAAGTTGAAGACCATCAAGGCCAGGGGTCTAATTACATGCTAAGTCTTTGATTGCTTGTGCTACATCCTCAGTGTTTATCTGAGTGTCAAGAGCTTGTTGTGTAGCCGTAGGAATACGGGGCACCGTAAAATCTGCAAGGAACACGTGAGAGTAATCCTCGGGGGGGTCAGGGATTGCTTTGTAAAGGGATGATTAGTAGGTGTAAACAAAACAAAAAAAAAGGTGCAGAATACCTTCTTGAGTGTAGGCTGTGGCACTGAACGGGCTGAGTAACTCAGTGATCGGGCTTGGATTGGAATCCTGTTTGGTTAGCCACGCCAGTAGCCGGCCTGTCTTGACCTCCTCTCTGTGTACGCAGTTAAATTGAACCAACTAAGATGCTCTAATAATTGTATATATTCGTTTTTTTTGTAGGAATCAATTGGGTACGGGATTCTGGTCCACTGCTTTGCTTAAGTGGGCAATAAGCATTTCAGCAGCTATTTTTTAGTTGTCTACAGAGTTTTGCGTACACCTACCACCTGTTGTATCAGTGTCCGCGAATGGTGGCCTGAAATACATCCCTTTCCACCAATCTTGTTAAAGCGGTAAAGTGGTTCTATGTAAAGTAACATTGTATGCGAGTGCCCTACTCTGCACGGAAGGATGGGTTGTCCAGATAGTCTGGTCTCAACCGCCAGGTGGGTACTGGCGGTCTAGCAGGTGTCCACTTTGTCTATGCAATGGCCTTCATGGTCCAATATCACGCGGTCTAAGTAATCTGCGTGTTGGAGAAGGGCAGTGTGGGTGAGTGAAGCTGTGCAAAAGAATCGGTTGAAACGCACTTGTAATCCATGCAGTACAGAGTAGGAGTAAAGTTTAACGGCTGGATTATGTAGGTGCCATGTGTCCACCAAAGACCAGTGTCTGGTCCAGTTAGCGAAGTGCGCAGTCTGGTCGTGCGGAGGGGATCACGGGAGTGGCGGATGGGATCTGTCTTGGTGGAGGTCCAATGCACTGTTGTGATCTCCTAATATCCAGGGAAGAGTTGTTTTGTTGGCAAGAACATTGAAGAGGTTGACCCAAGAGTCCCCTTGATAGATATTGGGAACATATATGCTGCGAAGAAGCCTGAGGTGACCATCGGTTCGGCCCTCCAAAAGCACATATCAGCCTTCTGTATCTATGGTGGCATTCAGACTCTAATAAGGGACACCTGGGCGGACACAGATCAGGGTTTACCGGGCATATATGCAGAGTAGGGAGTGGCATATATTTTTCCCCTCCAGCGTCCGCACAGTCGGTCTGTCTCTGTGGCTGTGATGAGTGTCTCCTGTAGGAGAACAATGTGTGCTTTTTGCCTTTTTACGTATGAGTGTATGCCATACCGTTTACGGACTGTATGCGTACCTCTCACATTTAACATGAGGAGTCATAATGAGTTATGGGATGTCTGCATTTCGGGTGGTTGTTGTCAAGGGCTGTGGAGGCATGAATGGTCTGACTTCGATCAGCAGTGTCCCAACCTGTACCAGAGCATGAGTTTGTGGTTGATGTATGTTTACCGCAATTTTGGGGGTGGGGGGTAGTAATGCAGGTAAAAGTTGGGTAGTTGGAACAGGGAGAGCCCATTGCAATGGCAATGAAAGCCAAACAGAGCCATTCTTCATAAAAACTTAAAAGAAATTTGTAGGGTGAGCACTAGCACGATGCAGTTGGTTTGAAACATATTACGGATGCCCTACTGGTATTAGTGTGGTGGTGTGTGGGGCCCATGGACGGTGCCCGGAGGAGAAAAAAGGAAAAGCATAACAGTGTGATGATGATGGGCGCGTGGCGGAGCTTCAACAGGTGACATAACAACAGTAGTACATTGCGGTCATATCAGAGTGTCTTTTGTTGGCGGTGGAGTATTAGGGCGAGATTGCGGTCCTCGCTGAGAGCTTTCTGACATAATTTTGTCTTCATCTGAGATGACAAGGTGTGGATCCCTGTCATCTTCAGTGTTGCTATTATGAGGAATAAGATCTGTCTGTAAGGCACGTCTCCTGTCTTCTGTGATTTGTTCCAGATTTGGGGACACAACCGTGGTCGTCTGCTGTATTCTTCCTGTTTGGGAGTGGTCCCATTTCTTACGCTTGGATTGTGATTGATGATGCTTGATACAGTCTGATGATGTTGTACCATAATGTTGCTCTGTCCAGGCCCAGGCCTCCTTGGGATCACTGAAGATTAGGGCGGTATCATTGGCGAGTGCCATGAGGTGGGCCAGGAATAAAAGCAAATATTGGATTCTGTGCTGACACAGTCGGTGCTGACCTCTAGAAAAGAGGATCTTTGTTGTTGAACTGCCTATGTGTTATCAGGGAAGCGCATAATAGTTTTGTCCTCATCGCTAAGGGGACCTAATTGGCGGGCAGCCTGGAGGATGGTATCATGATCTTTAAAGTGAAGAAGTTTTGCCAGCATGTGGTGGGGAGGAGCTCGGGTATGGGTCGACGAGTTGGTGCAGGGTGTGTTTTCTCTCATGTGTGAAAAAAGGCGTGAGTTCAGAGGCTGAGTGAAGGCCTCTGGCAGATAAACTATGCAGACATTACACCTACCGAAGCAGCCCTCACGGCTCTCAGCTCTGTCCTCCAGAAGACTGACCCGGTGTTGATGCTCTTGTATGTTACGTTGATTAGCTTGTACTGTACTTTATCAGTGAGTTTTCGCTGGTCATCCCTAAGAAAACTTATGTCCGTAGCGATAGCGGTCAGGCACATCTCCATTGAAACTCTGGAATGCTGAATGTCTGCGCGCACTAAGTCCAGTGTATCTGATTGCAGCATTGCTGGAGTGTCATATTCCTGCGTCTTGTATTGGAGGGCAATGAGGATCTGAGCGGCTCAGCCAGGCCTGTCAGGAGTCAGCAAGCAAGGTTATGCCCCCCTGGTGCCACTCCGATGGGATCTGCTGCTGGATTTTGGCTGTTTCACAGGTGGGCAAGACCGGGCTTCATAGACTTGCATCCTCCATCTTGGCTGGCTCGGCCACGCCCGCACTCCCCACTTATACCTCTCCTGCACAGAGTTCTAAAGAAGATTAGGACCAACTGCGGCAAGTCATCCTAATACCCGTGGATTGTGCACGAACTGTCTGGAATCCTGAAGTCCTTTGCATGAGCATTTGTCCTTCAATAAGGTTGACTCTTCAGAAGGATTCCCTATCACAGAAGTAGGCCGGGGTTCTGTGCCAAGATACCATTTAAGCACCAAGATACCCTTTCTGGGGTGAATTGTGCACTATTTCAGGTGTTCACATAACACCCAAGCATGCTCAATCTACATCTCCATGCTTTAAGACTAAGTGGAAACAGTTAAGTGCTTTTGACCTTCTGCCCTAAGTCTTCGATTTTGTCTTGGTAGCCTTGCGTCCCTCACCTAAATCTGTATACCACTGAGCCTATAAGCTTGAGGCCTGGTGCGGTGTTAAACTGTCTGAAGTTCTGTTGTTCTTGTCATGTCTCGCCCAGTATGGCCATGCATCGGGGACTGTCAAAGTGTTTCTTTTGGCTCTTTCACCCTTTCTACGGCTGCTGGACTAGTCATCATGCTTTTAGTCACTCGCTGTAATGAGTTTTCTCAAAGGACTACAAGGTATGATTCCCCCTTCTGGCCTTGTTATGCCCCAATCATACTTAAATTTTGTCTCCACATTCCTTCCTTTATGCGCCTTTTGAGCCTCTCCACTGTTATAATCTGCAGCTGCTTACTCTGAAGACAGTATTCCTTGTCACCATAGCTGTGTCCCAGCTGTGATCTCTCAACCTGCCGTGCACTGCTTTCTACCCAGATAGACTGATTCTACAGACTCATGCATCCTTCCTTCCAATGGAAGACTTGCATTCAAGTACGTAAGAAAATCTCCCTTATGGAGTTGTTTGCTCCGCCTCATCCCTCTAAGGAGAAAGAGAGACTTAACCAGTTAGATCAAAAAAAGAACCCCTGGCTTCTACATCCATCGTACCAGAGACCATCAGGTGGATGGTCAGCTCTTTAACTTATTCATTACAACAAAGAAAGGCAAGGTTGTGCAGTAAAGGTCCATCTGGTGCTAGATCGTGCTCTACATTAAGATCTGCTACACACTGGCCAAAAAACAGCCTCCTGAGAGCTTGCCAATCAATGTTGCTACCACTGTTTTGGCTCTCTGCGTACCAGTTCTGGACATTTGGTAGGCAGTGATATGGGCGTCCCTCTATTCATTAGCAAAGCATTGTCTGGACAGCCAGGTCTGCTGAGAAGGTCACTGTGTCCATTCGGTCCTTCAGGATGTTTTGGTCTGAGCTAGTACATGGACCCACCACCTAGGAGGCATTGCTTGGGTATGTATTCAAAAGATGAGGAATCTGATAGATATTTGTACTAGAAGAACAATTTTCTCACCTCGGGTAATGCTCTTTCTGGTAGTGACTCTATCTAATCACGGATCCTCACTGACCCTCCTACTTCCCTGTTCATTGAACTGGTCCTTTCACTCCAAAAAAATCCTAATCTAGGACTCTGCACTCTGGACTAAACGACGGGTGTGGAAGCATCCAGAAGGTAACTAATGTCGGCACATATGAGTGGCACCTGTTTCTGCCCATGAACGTCATAGCTGGCGTGGGTTGACGTTTGTGCGGAGCCTTCGGCACCACCTACTGGCAAGCAGGGGTACTGCTGCAGATATTCTGGATCTAGTCTTAACCCCTGGGGGAGCATTTAAAAGCTGAGGAATCCGCGGTTAGATAGTGTCTACCAGAAAGTATGTTATCAAAGTTAAATAAATTGTTCTATTATGCTGGTAAGAAATTATTTTGTGTTCTCAAGCCTATCAGTTATGACTTTCTCTGGAGTCTGAAGGATGAGTTGCTTGGTACCACCAATGTAAGCGTTGATGAAGCAAATAATTTGTACTGAGGAACAGGTTTTACATCAATAGTCTACTAATTCCTTCTTTGGTAATTAGCTCTAAACAATAAAATTGTTGACTGATGTAGAGTATAGTATTTTAATATTTTATTTTCATTATTCTTTTATTTAATATTTACTGAGGTCCTTTCTAGTGCTGTTCTTTGATTCAAGTACCTACAGCCACTCAAAACAGTTTACACAGTTGAATTAATAAAATTAAGTAAATGAAGTATGTATTGAGATGATTGTTTAGGCACATTACAAGTATATCAGATCATTTTGCTTGAAATGTAATCTTTTTGCTGGCATTCTCAGTTGCATGGCTCCACAGATTCTTTAATTTGCTTTTTTTTCTTTGTTGCTTCTTTGTTTTTGTCATGTAACAACTCTGTACATTCTATTTTGGTGTGTTGTAGGAGGACATGGATTTAAAAGCACTTGGTTTTGATGTAGCTGAAGGTATGAATGAACCATACCTCCCTGGAGACAGTGGCATATTTGTTTCCAAAGTGGACAAAGGCAGTATTGCAGATGGGCGGTTAAGGTGCGTGTAAGAGAACTGTTTGGGTTTCATCTTAGTGACATTCTTTCTTTGATTGTAATTGTTGTTGTTGTTCTGTGGTATTTAATTCACACTTTCCCATTCTGAAATTATTTTGTCATTGCGTACAGAAATAATTTTCCTTCCGACACTTCAAATATTTTAATTCTTTTAAAAAGGTGTCAGGCCAAATTGATTTAATCCTAGCTATCCATTATTGATATCATCATATTCATAACCACAATGATTGTAACAGATATGAGAGAGAACAGTGCAACACAAAAATATAACATAATGAACATACCCCTTTGATTTTTCTAAAACTTTTGTTTAGAGACTCTGACAGCAAGTTCAGAATGTAGATTATCTTAAACATGGTGCCTATCCAGTCTGAATCTTCCCGGATGCCTAATCTACTTTACCTTTTTCATAAAATATAGTTGAGGGGGTAGATAAAGGGCTGCGAGCACAAGTCACTTATTAGGGTGGTGAACCTCCATGAAGGGTACGTTACAGTTACTTGTTAATAACTCCCTTTGCCAGCATACATTCTTCATTTTTATGTACACGCCAGTTTCCAATAAGACATCATCAAATTTAAACATAGGCCATATTGAAGGAATGGAAAATTCCCTCTTAAACAAAACACATTTTTGAGAAAGGCTTGGTACTACTTGTGAGTCTATTCTGCAGTCAACTATATCTAAATATGTTTTGATTGAACTAAAAGTGTGTGCATTTATCATCTGAAATGGGAATGCGCTAGGTCATAAAAGAATCATATTCATAACGTTTTATATTTATAAATATTTATAAACAGTGAATAGCAGTAGTTTACCAAAGGATGCTTAACTTTACAAGCGGAGATAAGCATATTGCTAGGCTTAAGAATATACATTTCTATCCCTTATATTTTAGAATATTTGTTTAGAAAAGGAAAGAACTGAAAAGGAGGAATTTTACCAGAATCCTATGTTGACAAGAGCATTAATCCTTATGCTCTCTGGAGCCAGTACATCTTCAGATTTAATGACTAATTGGTCATCAACGACTACTCGATCATTGACTAAGATGCCTCTGGCACCCTCAAGCTCCATTGACCCACTTACAGCTGTGCACTAGTCATTAAGGGTCAGCTGATGATGGCCTAGTCAGTACTTCATTCTCTATATGCCTTCATTTCCAGTCAACACCTGCTTTGTTGACACGAGCTTTGTCGACTCTATGAAGAATAGGTTTCAAAGGTTGTATGAAATAGGTTGCCTCTATCATGCTGACTCCACAGGAGTTACGCTGCCCTTGCTACAACAACCTGTGTCGCCAATAAGCCAGCAGCAAAAATCTTTGGTCCAGAGGATAAGGGGGGTTGCTGTGATTGAGATAGTTTCAGTATGGCCCACATCCATGGCCTTCTCAGTGTCTAGTAAAGGCTAGAGGAGTATGATGCAGACCAAGATTAAAAGTACCTTGCAGATGACTGTAGGAAAGTGCCCCTTGTGGCATGTTACCCCTCCCCCTAATCACACAGTATTGCCTGACATTGATGCTTACTTGACTGTGTGTGCTGAGATCCTGCTAAAAAGGCCCGAGCACCAGTGTTCTTTCCCCAAAAATTGCAGCTTGTGTGTGTTGGTGGGGAGACAAAGACAAAGTCGACATGGCACCCCTCTCAGGATCCCATGCCAACAAACCACTGCCTGTGGCATAGGTAAGTCACCCCTCTAGCTGGCCTTACAGCGCTAAGGCAGGTTGCACTATTTCACAGGCGAGGGCAAAACTGCATGAGCAACACACCCCTACACTGTCTAAGTCCATCCTTAGACATTGTAAGTGCAGTTTGGCCATACTGAGTAAATGGGCTGGGAGTTTGTCCTTACGAACTCCACAGCTCCATGATGGCTTTACTGAAGACTGGGAAGTTTGGTATCACACTTTTGAGCACAATTAACCTACACTGATGCCAGTGTTGGATTTATTGAAAAATGCACCCAGAGGGCATCTTTTAGATGCCCCCTATATTTTAGCCAAACTTCTAGTGCAGGACTGACCAGTCTGTGCCAGTCTTCCACTTCCAGACAATTTTCTGACCACATGGGGTGAGAGCCTTTGTGCTCTCTGTGGCCAGAGACAAAGCCTGCTCAGGGTGGAGGTGCTTCAACCCCCCACCCACCTACCCCCCTGCCCCAGCAGGAACTATGACATGTGATGGGTAGCCTCAAAGGCTCAGGCCTCTTTTACAGCAACCCAAGGCACTCCAGCTGGTGGAAATGCCCACCCCTGGAGAAAGCCACACTTTTGGCAACAAGTCCGGTGGGAAAATTAGGAAAAACAGGAGGAGTGTCCACTTCAGCTAGGACCCACCCCTAAGGTGTCCAGAGCTGAAGTGACCCCCCCCCCCCCCTGCAGATTCCTCCATCTTGGTTGGAGGACAGGGACCAATAGGGTTAGGTCTGTGTCCCCTTCCCCTCCCCTCTGACCCCTGCAACACCACTAAATCTAGAATTTAGTGGTACCCCTGAACCTAGCTTACCAGCTTTCTGGCAACCTCAGGAAGACGACAAGAAGAAAGAAGGACTGCTAAGCTGACTCCTAACAGAGAGGAATGAAGACACCAACTGATTTTGCCCCAGCCCTACCAGCATTTCTACAGAGTCTGAAGTCCTGCGACAAAAAGGTGACGCATCCTGCAGGACCATAGACCTATTATAAGCCTCAAGAGGACTGCCTGCACACCAGAGGTTCCAGATCTCCTGTGGACAGCGGCCCTGTCCAGAAAGAACAGTCCCCCAGAACTGCCCCGGATCCATAAGTCCTGCCCACTCTGCACCCAACGCCCACGGCTCGTGTCCAGGTAGCCCATTGGTCTAGAGCAGGCCCCAGCCGATTCCGACCTAGTGTCCAGCCTGGGTTAAACCCCCCCCGGACAACACGACAATGCCTGCAGCCTAAATCCGGAGGTCCCACCTGACTGCGAGTGAACCGGACGAAGATTCCCGACGCCTAAAGATACCCTGGCACCCCCAGTCCCCTGGCCTTCAAGAATTTGAGCACTGTTCCAGCAGCATTCAGCAGGCAGCCCCCTCCTTGCCAGCCTGTGGTTTTCCGGAACCGACTTCCTGGATCTATCCTGCAGCATCTTTGTGAGCCTGGGGGCACCCCTATTGAAAAGCATTGGGACCCCAAAGCTGTGTTTGCACCCTACACCCGGCCGCCCCTGTGCCGCTAAGGGTGTGTGTTTAGTGCTAACCTGTGCCACCCCCCAACCCCCATTACCTCTTGGGGCTCACCTAAACCCCCCCAGGTCTGCACTCTGAAGACGTGGGTACTTACCTGCTGACATATTCAATTCCAAGTGTCTCTGATCTCCATAGGAGTCCATTCTAAATCTTGCATACACTTTGACCTCTACACTCAGCCGGCCCCTTGTTGCTGGTGGTGGGTGGTAGGGATAAACTTGAACCCCAGCCTGTGTCTTCGAAAATTGCACTGTCAACTTTTAAAACCGATTATTTCTATTTATTTGAAAATCATATAACTTGGCAATTTGAAATAAAGCAGTGTTGACACATATGCTTGTGACATACTTGCAAATGTACTTAACTACGAACTGAATTTTGTGGTTCTAGAATAAAGTAACAACATATATATTTTTTCTAAATAAAAACAGTTGATCTGGAGTTAGTCATTGACTGTGTGGTTCATGTATTGCCTGTGTGTGTACAACAAATGGTTTGCACCACCCTCTGATAAGCTTAACTGTTCGACCACACTACCACAAGAGAGAGCATTAGTATGATCTACTTTAGCCTCTAAGGAACCCTTGGATACTGTGCACACGATATCTAATTTTGATATAGAACATACTGGGCCGGCTTCCTACAATGATTAGCAGCAGGCAGCCACCAATTTCAAGAGGAAGAGTGGTACTACAATGTGCTGTGGTACACAGAAAAATGGCACGACAACACATTATCCGGATTTGCCTATGCTGTAGAGCTCTGTAGATCTGAAAAGTGACTTGCAAATTACGTTGCATGACTATTATGCAATATTTCTAACTACTGCCACGTTAGCTACCAGACAATGCTGAAAGTCAAGCCCCTTTCCTAACCCTGATGTCAACTTCACAACTTGAGGACAGGGGATGACGACGAAAAAAGAGAAGGTTGAAGTGCTAGAGAATGTGCAAGAGCAAGAATAATTTGGTTACATTGTGTCCACTTAAGAACAGCGGGGAGTAGGAAAAGATTACTCCCACCAGTTACCTGCTACTATCTTACTACTTCCAAGATCCTCTTTGGAAGTTAGTTAAGGCCATTTTTAACTACATATCAGAAGAACGGAAGTGACTCATGTTGAAATGGACTGCAGCCCGAGTGGTGGTTCTGTGCTTGAAGATGTGTACAGTGCCATGGAGAATAAACCTCCCTCATTTGACATCCCAAAGAACAAATGGTTGTTCCAACAGCGTCCCAGCTCCACTCCTCGTATATGGCCACCTTTTCATGACCGCATCCCCGCGATAGACCATTAAAATTGAAACCTATAGGAAGAGATCTTTTTATACCATGGTAGCCACACCAATGAAAGTGGCTAATTTCCCCGTAATCCTCAACCAAGTACAGATGTGGGCCTGCCCCTTACTTGCAGACCTCCATGAGGTCTTAAAAGAAGGAACCACTATCATTCTTTTCTTCATATCTCTTTTTATTAGTTTTTCATTGCAAGGCAGGTGGAGTAGCACGTTGATCTCCCTCAACCCGGCACAGTTACCCAACCCATCATTCATGCTTTAGATCGTATTGATTGAAAGTTCTGCCACCACACTCCCCATATCTTGGCATGTTTATATGGGCAGGATATGCTTTCCTTTGCCATAGCATACATGTCCATTCCCCTAAGCTGTTCATTAGTGGGTGGGAGGGCCGGCAAGTTACTATAATGATCTGTGTTCCTTGCTGCTAGTAATAAATGTCGAAACACCAACTTCTGCCTACAACCCACCCCCTTACAACATTATTCCCATTAATGCTCTCTTTGGACTCCTCATCAGCTGTATTCCAGTCACTTGCTCCAGAAGTTTATGGACTTTGGTCCAGTAGGGTTGAATCATCAGTCAATCCCACACCCCATGGATAGAAGTTCCTTCATCAGATCTGCAGTTAAGACAAGTTGCATCAGTTCTCCTTCTAATTTATTGGAACCTAGCAGGCATGTAGTAAAGTCTATAGAAGTACTTGAACTGAGTGAGACTTAGTTGGGCGATATCACCATATGTCTAGCCACTATTATGGCTTTCACCCTCGTCCTTTCTCTCCAATGGGTCTTGATCACTCTCCCATTTGTCCTTAACTATTTGAAGGTGAGTTTGGTGGGTTCACTACTTGTGCTGTATTTACCTGGCTATACCTTTGCCCTTCAGCTTACTAAAACTAGCTTAGATTTTAGTGAGTTAAAGTCTGGGACAGATATAAGTTCTGCCTTGTATTCCACTAGAGCGTGTCTAATTTGCATATTTTAAAGAATTGTGATTTGTGGAGAGCTAACCTTTCCTTTAGTTTTCAGATGATTTGATGTGACTAACTACAGAGACCGCATCCCCTCTGGAAATCTTTTTGGTGTCCCAAGCATGGAAACCACTCAGTTGGGAGACTGCTGAGAGCCAGGAGCTGTACCATAAAGGGTCCGGTCTATCACCATACCGCCAGTCATTCATTCATGGGGAGTAGTTGGGTCACCCAACATTACAACAATATAACCTGAAGTCTGCAATGCCCAGCCCTCCATCGTAGGGCAACTGCATACTTATTAATTGTGACAGGCGGGGCTCCACCCTGCCTCCATATAGTTTATTGCTTATTTTAGTGTGGCAGAATATTTGTCACGACATGGTAAGGGGTAGTTTTGAAACACATACAGCAGTTGGGATAGAACAATCTATTTCAAGAGCGTCTTCTCCACACCTCTATATTGAATTTTCTTTTTTTAATACCAGAGGGGCCATAATCCGTTCCTAACACCTCTGCAGGTCACAAGAGATGTACATACCCATGATTAAATGCAGTTATCACATGTGGAGTACACTTGTCTATCCAACTGTCTAGGTGCACCTCTTCACTTTAGCTGAACTATTGTTGATTTCCCCCAGTTTTACATGAGTCCTGAGACATCCTCGAATACTCACATCATGTGCATTGAACGAAAAGTAGAATAATCTGGTTGCTGCACATATAACAAGATATCATCTGCATAGAACACAACATGGTCCTCATGTCCTCTGTGTCTTTTAATGCCCCAGATTTGTGGACCTTCCTTCATTCATACTGCCAAGTGTTCCATGACTACGACGAGCAACAGGGAGTAGAGGGGGCATCCAAGTCTATACGGAAGCATTCTAAACATGTCTTTGACCCATACCGAGCCCAAGGAGAGCAGTAAAGTAATTTCAAGTGTTTGAAGAGTGAACCAAAATTGATCGTCTCTTATGGTGCATGGAGAAGCCCATGGAATCGTATACTTTGTCAGAGTTGACTAATAGTGCTCGTGGGTCTTAAACCTCCTCCACATGGGGCAGTGCCTCTTTCAACTGCTGAATGCATTGTTCAGTGACCCTACCCAGCATTAAGGCATTTTGATCCCAGTACATCAGGGACCATATTGCTTTAATGAGTCTATTCACCAACACCTTTGCTACCATTTTTACTATGTAATTAATGAAACAGGCCTGTACAAGGTACAGTCTGTAAGAGGTTTTCTGAGCTTATCATTGATTATCTCTGTTGTTTCTAATCAGGTCATTTGGCAGTATTCCCTCCTGGAGGACCTCTTTGAACAAAGCATTTATGTGGGGGATTTAAGACAGGGGCATTACATTTAAAGTATTTTAGTGGAAAGTAGTTAGGGCATGTCCCTGATGGCACATCATTTATAGCTTCTATGAGGTTCTCTTCCATTATGGAAGGTCTAGAGCTCTTTTTTGTCTTCTTCTTTATCCTGTCTATTGGTAAGGCTTGATTATAGGCCTCTCCACTCTACACGGTTGCCTCCTGGCATATAGGATGTTATACTAGTTAGCAAATGCATTAGCAGTTTCTAGGGAGTTTGTGGTCAGCCCAAGCTTTGGGTCATGAATGTGCGAGAAATGTCTGGTTTCTGCATTCCCATTTGCTAGCTTGTAGATGAGTTTACTGGTCTTATCACCTGTCACATATATTCTATGTTATGATGCCATTTAAACCATTTTGCCAGATCTAATAGCTTAGCTTGAAGGAGTCTGTGATTGCTCACTCCAGTGTGGAAATTTGCTTTTCTTACATGTTTATCTCCCCCACTTACTCTTTTTTTTTCTATTTGACCGTTTGAGATTATCCCAGCTGTTGTCATGACCCTAAGAGCCTCTCATGTTACGGTCTCGAAAGATACTGAGCTTTTAGTAAATTCAAAGAATGGCTCTTTTTTTCTCACAGAAACTTCAAAGTTCTAATCTAATAGCCAAGCATTCAGTCTCCAGTGGCAACCATTATCTCTTTTGGGGTTGTTCAGTGTCAATTCTGACAGGGATTGATCAGATAGGTATCTCAGCAAGATACTAGAACTACTCATACCTGTGCGGTCCAACGCTACTAAAAAATAAACAATCCAATCCTGTACTGTGAGTGATATGCACATAAATAGTTGGTAAAGCAGCCATCTGTGGGGCTCTTCACCTAATAGACATCGCTAAGACCTAACAAGGCTGTCCACATGCGGAGGGTCATAAACTGACATGAATGGGAGTGTACAGTGGAGTCTATGCCCTAGGTCATTACTGTGCTGAAGTTGCCCCATAGCAACCAAGAAGTAGGGTGCTTAATCCCTGTAGTATGCCTTACATTCGAGCAGGTGGCACATAGACGCTGGCGATCTTCCAAGGTCTGCCTTCTATTATCCTGGAGCTTGCAACCTACTGTCCTAGGTTAATGTGGTAAACGTCTGTTGCCTCCAGTGGGAAGGAGTTGTAAAGTAAAAGTGCTATAGCTGTAGTTAGTAATCAAACCAGAATGAAACACTCTAGTGTAACAGTCTTTCTCAAGGAATTAGTATATCTGCCCAAAAATGGTATGTCCCGAAGGAAGAGAATATTGGGAGCCCATTTTTAACACATTGGACCTCGGCCTCTCTTTTGAACTTATTCAGGCCATTTACATTGCATGATAGATTTTATAACCTGGTTGTCGAGATTCTTGTGTTGCATGCATGTGTATATAATATGGGGTGTCATACCCAGCATGTCACGAGTGGACTGTAAAAATCCAGAGAAAATGAAACATCCTGCATTCAACTCCCCCAACCCTACACTTCATAATTGGAAGTCTGTCACCCTTAAAATTGAACTGGGATATTGACAGCCTTTCCTTCATGGTGTGTAGTCAAAGACAATATTTTGGGCCAGGGTGGGACAGCAGTTCCCCCCACCATCAGTATGTCTACAGCTATTGGTGCAATGAAAGGTCGGACCATAAATGAGTCGGGCAGTGTGCATATTTGGGCTTTCTTTAACATGGGTGCCAGATAAGGGTGCACCCTGCTGTGTCGATCTCCTCTTCGATATGGTGCAGCATCATCTCTAGTGTGTTGGGTGAGGTTCTTCCAGGAGAGACCTGCCATCAGAGATAACAATTGGCTGCCAATCTTCCAAGGTCTCTCGTCTGTGGTGAGGGAGTTTCTTTTCTTCCACCCACACACTTTCATGGGCCTCAAAGAAGATGGTTTTACCCCTGTACAGCACCAACAGTTTTTTCAGGAACAGCAGCATGTACTTGATTTGCATAGCCCTGTGTTTTTTTGACCTGGGTTAAGGATTTTTGCTTCGTCTGCACCCAAGCAAAAGAATCTGGGAAATACCTTGGTTGTGTAACATTGCAGTTTTGGTTCCTGGTGTGCCACTGTCAGAATGGTGTCCTGATCTACATAGTTCAAAACTCTCTTGATTCTTTGACATGGAGAGCAGTGAAGGGTAGTGCCTTGTGACCGAGACCCTGTGAGCCCTTTACAACCGAAACTGGAGCATAATTCGGTCTGTGAGATCCAAGGATCAACCAAGTGGTGCAAGATTGTTGAGGCCTATTGTCCTTTGCCCCCTCTGGGATCACAACAAGTCTTTGGTTATTTTATCTGGTATCAGCCGTCTGCATCTTCGGCCTATTGTTTGAGCAGAATAAACACCTCTCAGGGGCATTTCACTTCTTTTTCAGAGTGCATCTCATCCTTCACAGTGGCAGTGCAGGCTTCAGCCTGTGTTTTGCGGTCTGCCAGTTTTCAGAGGTCGTTTTGAAGCAGCAAGTCCCCAACCCCCACTCCCTCCATATAATCCTCGAGTGTCACCTTTATTCTCCCTGGTAGCCTGAAGGATGATTGATCAGTTGGCCATTACTGTTGATCCCAATTTAGTCTGCAGCAGTGGTGTGGCTGGGCCACCAGGACCTTGGCAAATACCTTAAATTTCCTCTAAACTGAGGCCTGTTGACCTTTGTGCCCATGCTAGTCATGTTGTGAGTCAGGTCCTGCACGCAATCCAGCCATTGGGCCCAGCGCAGGATGGCAAGGCCTACAATATGTATTCCTAAGGGCTTCCTCTACACACCCTTTGGAAATAGAGGCGGGGACTCCTCCCTTCCCATCTGTGCTCTATTTGTCATTCTAGGATCTAGCTTCTAATCCACCTCCCCAGCTGGCTTCCCCATTGGGGTGAGGGGGGGGCAGGGGGCCCACCTAGGGATGGTTTGTAGTCTCTGGAGGCCCACCAGTCCAAAACTCACTCATGAGACATGTTTAATTATTAGTGTGAGGGCTGGGCCTCAGCACCCCTGATCCACCCTTCAAAGGGGTGGTCAGCAGTTTAGTTATCTGCAGCTTTTTTATTGTGATGCACTGAAGTGGCACTAAAACCCTGCAAGAAGGATATGAATCCTACTACGATAAACAACAGTACTTCCACGGTCCGGACATGTCTAGTTAGTTTCCAGGTATCATTAAACATCTTCATACAGCAGGTAATCAACTAGAGGAAGGAGCCAAACTCCTCCCCGCATCCTCCAACTCTGTTTGAACTACACATATTCACACCCTCTTTGGAAAAGAGGATGTGCAGCAGTGGTGGTTGATTACATTAGATCATTGGGTTCCAGACCTAACTGAATTGAATCATTCTCTGTAATTTGTCAAGGAAAGATCCCCTCTAGTTCTAACAGCTGATAAGAACCTAGCAAACTATAAAGCTTCTCATGGCTGATATATACTCTCTGCTGCTGAAGGGGGCCCTGGAGCCTGTCTCCACATCTCAGCAAAGCAAATGGCTAAAAGTATCGCTTTTCCTCATTTAAAAAATAAAAATCTGGAATATAGTGTTCCATCCGAAACCGTTGCATGCTAATCTGATGAATTTCCCCCCAAAAACTATTTTCAGCATTGTGTCCTTATAGGATGCCTTGCAGCTACTAAAGAAGAATGCCTAACATTGTTGGATCTACAGGACCCTTATTTTGTAACTTCTACCCATCCATCCTGTGGCTGCTCTCCATTACTGGATCAGTGTCTTTCACCTGTCAAACGTCTGCCCTGAGTATCTTATCAGGCTTCCTTAGGAAGCAAGGACATCAAGTCTTCCTATTATTCGGTTGTGTCTTATACAAAAGATCACCACAAGGGTAATCAAGTCTGCAATATTTCAAAGGGGAGTGTGAATGGGATGGCCACACCTGGAAAGATTTTCTTAGCTCCACAGGAATATGGCTTATCCTTCCCATTTGAAGAAAAGCATAACAAACTGGTGTCAGTCACTCCTCTCTGACTGGGTGGGCTCATCCAGCTCCAGGGACTTGTGCGCTGTTTGTTTTTTTAATAACATGTTAGTTATTATGTGTAATTGATGATTAAATATTGCGTATCTGAGTTCTGGAAATTAAAGTAATCTCAGCAGTCATTCATTAAACAGAATAAGATGACCAGGGGCATGGCTTCAAGGGGTGGTCTGGGGTGTTTTACCACCCCAATAAATGTCTTCTATGATGAATAGTTAGGTACAGTAGCTTTCCGTCAGGTATGGTGACAGGTCTGTCGGATTTCACCTGGGATTTATGCTCTCTCTCTCTCTCTCTCTCTCTCTCTCTCTCTCTCTCTCTCTCTCTCTCTCTCTCTCTCTCTCTCTCTCTCTCTCTCTCTCTCTCTCACACACACACACACACACACACACACACACACACACACACACACACACACACACACACACACACACACACACACACACACACACACACACACACACACACACACACACACACACACACACACACACACACACACACACACACACACACACACACACACACACACACACTTCTCTGTTTTGAAAGCCCTTAAAAATGTTCCTTATTTTACAAAATATTGTGTTTCTCTTAGTGCTCCTACCAATCTACATATCTCTCTCTTTCCACTTCCTCTTAAGCTCCTCTTGCATCAGCGTGATTGTCAGGAAATCTGAAGCTCGAACCCCCACCAATTTTACTGACCAAGCTACGCCCCTCAAGATGACCATTAGAAATATCCAAAGACGATTACATCACACTTCCCTACTACCTGTATCAAATAAGTCTAATGCCTACCAACCCTGTAACATATTATCAGTCTCAGGATTATTGCATTGGCTGAGAGAATAATAATCTGCCCACATAGATAATACCAAGTCACGTACTTATCCTTGCATACATATAAAGCTGTCAGGTCTTCAATCTGATAACTGCACTTAAGAACCTCTCCTCGAGCAATCAGTTGATTGGTTTCTGCCCCCCCACCCCCCAAATCTCAAGTCTCCTTATACCCTTATTTCTACCTAATGACTCGCTGTGGATAATGGAGGGAGAAGTTGTTGTGAAGTCTTTGTATCTGCACTGTACTGAATTAAAAGTTTCAGTAAGCAATTTGTTTGGAAGGCAAATTTATCCAACTATGATTCCTTTCAGATCTGTTGGATGTGAGGTTGGATGGCCTTACATTGTTACTCAATACACATAGGTCTCCCTGGACAGGAGAAAGGAAGATTCCTGACCACTGTCTTCTGCTATATTTGTTAGCACGACTAACTCCAACCTGCTGCTCAAATAATATGGCAAACTTTCACACTGTTGGCTATTATCACCATTCAAAAAATTACTTCTCTAGGCTTGAAGACTCACACACCTGAAAGAGTTAGTGTTTCTCACATTTGCCATAAATTAAGCCTTATTTGGATGTAATATATATGTGTATTCTGAAAAACTATGCCACCTACGTCACATAAGCTCACAGGTTCTAGAAGAACGCAGTGTTACATTTGAGCAAAAACATCTCCAACCTTGTCAAACCAACAGTAAAACACTGCAGTTTTACCTCACTTTTAAGTCCTGATCACAGACTTTGTCATGACAATGCATTCCGTCAAGGAAGGTTGCGGGCCCACCTCCAAGAACTCTGGGTAGCGTGAGGTTGTCAGAGGAAGCTTAATTGCACATTCTGTTTTAGAGGTCTTGGCAGTTAGCAGAGGTCTTAAAGCATTGTTTCTAAGGGATATATCTTTGTTGTTGGTCAGGATGGACAACACCACATACATGTTAGCGAGCAAGGAAGCATGAGATTTCTCTTATTCTTTTGAAGCAGTGCAATTGTCATGGATCTAGATGACAAAGAACACCAGCCTTGCTTGGAAATACCTGCCGAGTGGCAGTGAGACAAGTTAGTTCACTAATGGGCCAGTCCAAATATGCATCTGTTTTCCACTGAGCACCTTGAGGCCATACGGGTGATTAGCTGCGGTTTAGAAGTCACTGATTGATAGGAATGGACTAATCTATGGCAGCAGGTCCTGGCATCCGAGTAGAGGAGGTTTTGTTTTTAGCTGCTATGGGACATTTAGTTTTACCTCTGACCTCTTTTCCAGGCGCTTTGGTTAAGTTGTGCATCACAGCCAAACATCTGTGAACTTGAACCCTCTGACTGAACTTGAACATTCTACAATAATTTGAATCTGTTGTTGATCAGGCATTTGTTCTAAAAGACATTTAAGTCAGGACAGAAAAGATTCTTTATCTGTTTTTTTTTGTGTGTTTTTTTTGTTTTGTTATAAAACAAGGGCTGCATCGAATTCGATTCGACCAGTTACCGTTCCAGATACATGTGAGACTTTGCCATTCTGAGTGCTCCCTTGAGAGACTTGATGAAAAATATTTCAGTTCATTGGTCACGAGAATGCAAGCAAGGCTTTAAGAGAATCAAGCAAGCTATTGAGAACGATACTGAAATGGCATACTTTAATCCAATGCTTCCTTCTGACGTTTTTGGTGACGCTAGCCCAGTTGGGTTAGATGCAGTGCTTGCACAGCACAGCGGACACACGAATGCTCGAACACATATTGTAGCATATGCAAGCAAGTTTGTCACAAACTGAACATGCTTATTCACAACCTGAAAAATAAAGTTTAGCTTGTGAACATTTCCTCATATTCTTGTGCGTACACTTGTAACAGATCATCAAACTTTGTTGACCATTTTTGGCAATCCAAAGGCCAAGATGTCTCCTCTCATTAAACGTTGGGTTCTATGATTACTAGACTAGAGCTACACAATCGTGCACCGTCCAGGGAAAGACAAAAACTCTTCCATCAACTTCTCTAGAGTGCCTATACAGTGTAAAGGTACTTCTTCAAAGATGGCTTATATAAATTTCATTGTGGAATCAAACACACCAGCTGCCATTTTGTTGAGCAAATTGTCACTGCCACTAGTCAAAATAGTGACTCATTAAAAGTTTTGGAACCAGCACACTTGACCTCGTGACAGTGAATACCAGAAGTTTAAAATGTCAAAGATGAACTGTCTGTCACTCAAGAAGGCATTAGCCTGAGGAGTTAGAGAATTGTTTTTCCGGACAATCTGCAACAACAGACAATTGAAGTGGCCCATGAAGGGCATTTTGGAATCGTTGCCACCAAACAAGCGCTCCAAGACAGAGTCTGATTACCTCATCTTGATGAGTCGAAAGAGAATTGAAGGCCTGTCATCTATGCAACTGCCTGTCATGAAAAATATAACACCCTGCAAGCATGTCAGAGCTACCCAAGCATGTATGGGGAAGAATTGCTGTTTACTTTTTCAGTCCTCACGACAATGAACATTACCTGAGGGATCACATCTGTTGCTCAAGAGAGAGTCATCAAGAGATTAGACAGTACATTTACGAAATGGGTTATTCCTGCAATCTTAAAATCTGGCAATGGCCACATTTAAACAGTTGACAATTCAGAGATATTATCAGTCATCTTGACGTGAAGCATCAGAAGAGCACTTCTCTTTGGTCATAGGCCAATGGCATTGTCAAACATTTCATGAGTACAGTGAAGAAAGCTGTTCTGGAAAAGCTCAACCTTAAAACTGTCTTGAATTATACTCTCTAAGCTTACTGTTCGACCCCTCACTCGACCACAGGTTGAAAGCCCTGCATTTTGATGTTCGGGAAAGCTATGGCCATCAAGCTACTTCAGTGGACCTTCAGAAGATTAAGTACTGAGGAAGAAACACATACCAAAGACTTGGATCGTAAAAAGGAAATGAAGGCCCATGCAGACAAGCAACAACTTACAAAAGACATTGTTTTCACTAGAGGGGATCGAGTAGCTGTTCGGCACTCGAGAAAACATACGTCTGATGCTTCATTCGATGCTGACCAATTTCATGTCATAACCAGCAATGGAAATTTGGAGACTGCCCAGTGTCGTGGAAAGTCCATTACGGGAATTTCCTCAGATTTCTGACATGAAGCTCACCACTCGTCAGATACTGATATCAACGTAGAGACTTGATCTGAATAGCCAATTGAAAAATCCCTGACTGCTGTTGCTCCTGAATTACCAATGCAGATCATGGGCACTTATGTTGCTAGTTCCCAGTTTCTGAAGACGCCGTCAGGCGATTAATAAAAGCACCACTAAAAAAATAAATATATATATATATATTCTTTTTAACAGAAGGGGGGCGGTAGTATTGTGCGAGTTATTAATGACGGAACACTTTTGGCTCCTGATGGACTCCGTAGAACTTAGACAGAAGTGCTAGAGCATGGTCATGTGAAGACAGGTTTAGAATGCTGAGTTAGCAGTGACACACAGGCTTGTAATACACAGCTCCAAGTGTGGTGTAGTAATTGGTGGTTACCCAGGCTGGGGAAGACGCTACAAACCACATTAACCTGTTGCATCACTCCAAATCTGTCTTGAAGTGGAGCCATGTAATATTGAGATTTTGACATTCTTAGAATATTACATCTGTTTTCACAGTATCAAGGAGTTCACAAGAAGTCTGTTTAGGACTTTTCTGGTGATCCGTCAGCAAGACTGGAACAGAACACAAAGATAACGAAAAGTCAATTTTTTCCAATTGGCAAAAGCAGACTTAAATAATCTGTAATGGAAGGGGACTACATTGTAACCTTCAGTTTAGTAAGAAGGCTTAGGAAGATTCAGACTTTTGCCGTCAGTTATTATAAGATAAAATAAAGATTACAATCTGAGTAGTCTTAATTATATTTATACTCTTCCCCCAGAAGAGGTTAATTAAGTAAGATACATGTTTTAAGTTACAAGAAGTGCTACAATATATTAGAAGACTAAAGCAAATCAGTATTTCATGATCATTATACTAGAGGATGAAACAAACTATCAATATCAGTGTCTCCTTGTTTAATGATGTTAATGAGTTTCTTGAAGGCTTAATGTATATGTTTCTTCTGTGTCAGTGGGACCATAATTTGGTGCTCCCCTTCTTGTGGGGCTCCCCAGTTAAGCCCACACACAGCTGCCAGGTGCAGCATGAAAAGTAGTTTTCCTCATAAGCGTTATTATAACTCCACTGGTTAGAGAGTGCCAGGCATTGTGTGTTCTCCCTCCATTCACATCTTTCTTTCCAGACCAATTGGTTCTATGACAAAAGAAGAAAGAAAGATCATTTCTGCAATAAATGGTAACCCTTTTCCTCGTGAGTCTGTCATCTTGCCTCCATTTTATCATCCTCCTCACCAGGGAGGAGGAAAGGCACTGCCACCTCGGTCCTAGCAAGGCTTTGATTATCTATAGGGATGGGACGTAGGAAGAATGATGGTGAGGTGTTCACTGGATATGGGGTTCAGAAGAGGAAACTTTCTAGGTCTATAGTGGCATTCATTATTATCTGCTACATAAGAAGTAGCCCCCTGAGGGCATCAGGGCCCATCCCTCAATAGTGAGGGCTGTATCCTATATGTTGTCCAGAGGTATTCCTATTCTTAACATCTGTTGGGCTGCTATGTGGGCTTCGATCTTCATTTTCATGAAGTATTAGATCCTTGATTCTGAAGTTTGTGGGGATGACCACTTTGCCAGATACATCCTGCAGGACATCTGAGATTGAGCATTTCTGTAGACCCACCACCTTGAAGTTACTGCTTTAAATAGATGAGGAATCTGTAGTTTGAAGTATCAATCAGAAGAACAAATCGCCACTGGTAATCTTTTTGGTGGATGCTCTACCAGCAAATTCCTCAGTTACCCATTCCTGCCTCCCCATCCTAAGTAATTGTGGTGGGTCCATTATAAAGGTCCCATTTTACTTTCGATGCACTGCATAAAGTAGCAATAATTTTTACCTCTGAACTACTGTGAGAAAACAGGGCTGATTGCAGAGGCCCCATAACTTTTTGCCCCCATTTTCCACTTTTTGCTGGTGTTTTCCTGACTTTAAAGGTGCCCTGGGTACTGCTAACCAGTCCCAGGGCCTGTGCTCTGTGTAAAATGGATATGCAAATTAGGCTAATTAAAATTGGCTAAGTTAACCTACCTATAAGTCCCTAGTATATGGTAGGGCATGTAGGTTTAGGGACCACAGCATAGGTGGTGCACACCTAGGTGCACTGCTGAGGTGCCCAGTGTCATTTTAAAAGCAAGCCTGCCTTGCTGGCTGCTTTTAAATTAAAGTTATATGCAAATTCGACTTTGGAATTAAAGGTACTTCCAAAGTCTTAAACTACCTTAATTTTACATATAAGTCACCCCTAAGGTGTGCCCTATGTGCCCCTAGGGCTGGGTGCCATGTAACTATAAGCAGGGACTTTATAAAAATAGATTTATAACCCTGGTGAGGTAAAAACAGCCAAATTCGTTTTTCCCTCATTGAAGTAAATGGCCTTCATAGGCTAGAATGGGCAGACTTTATTTTAAATTTTAAAGTCTCCTTAAATGTTACATACCAAGAATTTGGTATCAAATTGATTGTTGTAATAAATCCCACAACTTCCAGTTGTTGGATTTAATATAACTTGTCCAGGTAAAAAGTTTAGACTTTACCTAAAAAGTTGCCAATTTCAGCTCTGCATTGTTTTTGCTGCTGTGCTCTCATTGGCCAGCCTGCAGCAGCTTCTGCCAGGCTGCCTTGATGAGGTGTGAAGTGGCCAGGCTTCACACAAAGGAATGTGCTTGGGGGAGAGAATCTCCCCTCAGCAGATGGTGAGGCAGGAAGGGGGAGGGCTGCCAAACTGGACTTCAAAGGCAGAGAAGGACATTTGCAGCACCCAGCAACACCCCCACATCCTGCAACCCCAGACAATTAGGTGCCCCCTTGATTAGATTAGGAGAGGGCAGGAGAGGGGTGTGTTTATGATTTTTAGCCACACCAGTGGGTGGGCTCAGCCAGATGTAACCTCCAAAAATCAGATTCATCCATGTTGGATTTTTAGAGACTGTTGCCTTCTGGGATGGATTTTTGCCACACTTCCCAGGAAGTGGTCATCACGTGGGGACGACCCTGTCCCTGATTGGAGAACCAGGGCCCCCCTGCTTTTCACCCAGGAGCAAGGATAAAACTGGCAGATCTGCACCCACGCCTCAGATCCCCTCCAGAATTCAACAAGAAAGGAACTAAAGAAGAAGAAGGACTGCCCTGCTGGACCCCTGGCCTGCACCTGGACCCTGCACTCAGAAGGACTGCACCAGCTGCACACTTGGGCTTCACCACAAGAAGGACTTTGCCTGGCTTCAACTGGTTCAAGGAGGGACTCCCTGTTTGCTACAGGTGAAAAATTGCTAACCAGAGTCCCCTGCACCAACTCCTGAAGAAAGCGACCAGCTGACCACTGTCCAGTGGCCAAAAAGGAGTTTGTGGCAGGTGCATTCTGGGAGTTGAAGTCCGCACCCCCCAAGGACCATCACAGAACTTCTGGACCCTTGGGGTGAGCTGTGGACCCCAAAAGAACCTTAAAAGAACATCTGGGTGAAGCCCCAGAAGTTTGGAAAAGATTTGAGAATTTTTGGAAAAAAGCTCCAGAGAGGGACCGACCCGCCGCGGAAATTCTAGCCGGCTTGCCTCAACCGCGACCCGGCCTGACTTCGTGGTTCGTCCCGGTAAAGAAAGACATCCAAAAAAGAGACTAAGTCCGAACGTAAAAAGTTGACCGGGACCTCCCAGCCATCGTATCCGAGAAGGGCTCCATGGACGTCGGATCAAGATCCAGGTTTACCCCGGTCGAAGGATTTTCATCTCGAAAAAACGACTAAGTCCGAAGGTAAAAGTCTCCACCGAGGAAACCCACATCGAGTATCTGGACAAGGGCTCCAGGAGGTCGGATTCAACTGGCAGGTTCGTCCCGGTGAAGAAAAACTTCAAAATAAAGACTAAGTCAGAAGGTAACTTTTTAACCGAGGCCTCCCGCGACCTGTAGCCGAGCAGGGCTCCATCGCGGTCGGCCTGAAAGTTTGACTTTGCCCCGGTCGAGGTGCAACCAGATGACCCGATTGGCGCTTTTTGTTTCTAAGCGCTAGAAAAGTAATAATTCTTTAAAAATTCATATCTCCGGTTCCCCTGAACCGATTTTAATCGTTTTTGTGTCATTTTAAAGATAAAAATATAAACTATTTTTATAAATTGGTTTTGGATTTTTAAACTGTTTCCTGTGTTTTATTTAATTACTGTTTTGTGATATTTGAATGCTTTACACTTTGTCTCCTAAGTTAAGCCTTGACGCTCGTTGCCAAGCTACCAAGGGTTGAGCTGGGATTAATTTACTGAGACCTAACTGTAGCTATGTGGAGGTTAGTGGCTTGTTGCTAGGTGTAGGTACCTACCTGCCCTACCAATAACCCATTTTCCAACAACTACCTCTTAGCTGTGCGGAAAAATAATAAGAATCTGACGTCTTTGGTGGTGGTGTTTTTATGGCTCTGGTGATGTCATTACTGGATTTGTACCTGACGTGACTAAGTTGATCACCAACTACTGTTGCAATACATTCTGGTGCCTGGAGGAGACTGAAGAGGAGAGAAATCTGCCCGTTTATATAGTATCCACCCGAAAGATTATTAGATAACCTAAGTAACTTGGTCTTTCTCTCCAAGAAAAAAAAGCGAAAACAAGCAATTTGGTCTGGTAGAGACTCAATATCTCAGTTATAGAAAAATTACACCATGATCTTCAGGCTACCCAGTGTCCTAAAGATTAATTGATGCAAATGTCACTGCTGCAGCCTAGAGGGACTTCTGTTCTTCAGAGCTAGATACCTGTTGATGAGGAGAACTTTCAGTGCTATGGCGGCAGTGTCTGCTGCAGCTCTTGTCTACTTAATAGACCAGGAATCCTTCAGGTCTTGAACATGTTTCACTGATTTGAATAGGTGAAATCCTGCAGTATTTGGCCTCATCATATTTAAGGTATATAGCATTCCAAAATACTGTATTCTTGCTGGGCAGCACCTCTTCACCAACTTCCCTCACTGTGAGAAGGAGCTTTACGTTTTTAATAACAAAAGATCATCACTCCGACCTGACTTGTTATCATGTGTTAAATCCCTGCATTTGGACTGAGACATTCAGTCCACCAGAGAGACATGTACTTTTTGTCTAGTACAAGGGGATATAGTAGAATTTGGAGTATTCACTTTTTTCATTAATATTGTGCAAAAACAATTAGCAGTCCCATTTAAATGAAAAAGCTTATCCATGTCAAGAATGTGGCTTTTCTTTTTCCTCTCCTTGTCGTGTATGTTTTTATGTAAATGGTACTGTACTTCTATATCCCAAAATCAAGCCAAAAGGCAGCAGAGCGCTGTACAGGATGAAAGACCAACATAAAGTCAATGAGTGGTGGAAGACTTAGCTAGTTTGTAAACAGTTAATACATTGCGATGTGGTATTCAACTGTTTTCTAAATTGGAGCAGTTTAGTGGGTCCTGAAAGTTATGGAGATGCTTTACTTGATCCAGGGCCCATATATGGAGAAGGATGGCTGCATTGTTCTGTCCCCCTTTATTCTAAACCTGTAGTCTGATGGTGTCATGGCTACGGGTGTTCCAAGACCACCTGGTTTGCAGATTATGCATGCTGACAGCGGAAGCCAGTAGTGTGCCCTCAAGTTGGTGGTAATGCCATCATGTTGCTTTAATGCCTGGATGAGATGTGGTGTGTAGGATGCCCTTATAAGATGCAAGTGTGGAATCTGGGAGGATATAGACAAGGGTGTTTCCACCTTTCAGTTGAGAGAATGTAGAACTTGAAAAGCAATTCTGAAGTTGCTTTGTGGAAGAAACAGTTTCACTTTTATTTGAAGAGAGAACTGTAGTAGGCCGACTTTTTTGTTTTTGATAGTGATACTTGAGGGAGCGGCGGTTGTTCATGGTGAATCAGAGTACTTGACAGTTTGAAAGTTTGGGTTTAAAGTCATCAAGGTCCATATCAGTGAGACAGTTTTATACTTTGTACAGGATATTTTAGGTGAATTCATCAGTCCTTTGTAAACAGTAAATAATTGTATGTTTTAAGGTCTTTCGTATACTTTGGTGTAATAAGAATTGTATGTTTAATTTGTATTAATGTTTCTATATGTTATGCACTTAAATTGATTTGTTTCACATTATCTCACACTTCAAACAGTAGCCTAATATGTGTTTTACTGTAAGGCATTTGTTTCAATTGTATCCAAATTCTTTACATGTTTTTAAAATGTTTTTCCTTTTTTGTGTTAGGGTAAATGATTGGTTATTGAAGATTAACAATGTGGACCTCACAAATAAGGACAAGAAGCAGGTTATTAAAGCAGTACTGACTGGTGGAGGAGTTATTAACATGGTTGTGCGTAGAAGAAAATCATTGGGAGGAAAGCTCATAACACCACTGCACATAAATCTTTCTGGCTATAAAGGTAATTAGATGTATGAATTCACTTGAATCTAGACATACATGTTGCTACTCTCCTGGTTGTCCTCCATGTAATAACAATTACTGTTATATTTTTCACAGAAATATTTGTGTTTTTTCTAACTCTTTTGCTTCTCTGCAAGTTGTAATCGGTCTGTGAAAAATACATAATACATTTCTTTGAAATTCATGCATTTACAATCCTCCTTACTACACTGGCAATCTTTTCTATTATTAAAGATTTTTTTTAGGTATGGATCATTGATCTAGTGCATTGGTAACAAAATACATTTTAACTAATCTCTAATTTTTTTGTGTGTCTTCAAACTGTATAGCTTTTGCTACAAATAAACCTCAGGTTTGTGCATCATTAAGCATTGTCCCTAAAGCATGAGTGCATAATTTTTTGTCTATGCTTTGTCTACTTAATTCGTAGCCTTTAATGCAGCAGAGAGTACCAAGGACTTCTCAGTTTCTCAAAAAATAGTCTGTAGCATGTGTGGCTGCATAATCCTGCCATCTAGTGTTGTGTGTATGTTTGGAAACTGTTTTTGTTCAAAGTAGTCTTAGACACTACAATCCACTGAGCATAAAACAATCTGCAGGTGAGTCTTTCTCCTGGTTAAGGACTAAGAGTGAAGTCAACGCTATATGGCTGGAGTAAGCAGAGTATGCAAATCTAGAGCACTACCCATTATGAATGCACAGTTTCTCAAGGAGTCTTGTAACTGCAAAACTCTCCTCTTAAAATACTCCCTGTGCCTGTAACTGCAAATCCCTCATCTTAGAATACTCCCTATGCCCTAGACTAGATCCTGATATGTTTCTTCAGCAGTTTTCCTGTGCTCCGCTTTGGTGGTGCCTTGCGGCTTGATATTTTGTGTACCATCCTGGAAGTAGTGGAGCCAACTTGCATATAAGTACCACCCCTGTGTGCTGACATCAGTTCCTTTCTTTCCAGGCCATTAGTGTGGATCCAGAACACTTCTCTTAAGCTTATCAGTCTTCTGAAATATTCTAAAACCAATTCTGGTGTGCTAGGGAACGATGTCTCCACCCAAAATGACAATTTTCAAACCATGACATGACTGCAAAAAAACAAATGACTATCATAGAACTGCACAGTGTGCATCTCTGATGTCTCGGTGCTGGACACTCCTAGTGCTATAAATGTGCCCTCATGGATCCAAAGGGTTCTGGAACCAGGAGGCAAATCTTTAAGTCTCTGAACAAACTTAACAAGATTAATTCATGCCTGTCATGAAAGTCATGCTTCAGGTCGCAGTCTGGCAGTTGGTCAAATTCATGCTCTAAGTCCTCTGGTAACTCAAAATCAAACTTTAAGGCAAACATAAAAAAGTGAAGTAGGACTCGACCACATCCTGTCACTCTGAACCTAAAGAGAAGGTACAAGGGTGCCACCCTGTCAGTTGTGTACCTCAGAGGAGTCTGGTCGCTAACTCAGTTGAGCCCAATGAGCCCTGAGTTTTTTTGTGCTATCAGCGACCCTTGCAGCAGATTGATATCTTCAAGGACACCGTGTCAAAATATTTTGTGTGCCTTTGGTTCCCTCTGGCACATCAATCCTTTGTGTAGTTTTAGTCTTTGGGTTCCATTGCCTGGTTCTGTACAGACCACTGTTCTGGCTCAGAGACCGGTGCAAGTACCTTTCTCATTGACACCAGTACTGACAGAGCTGGAAATGAACTGGTACTGATACTAATGTGAGACACCAAATCAGATTAGACATGACTTTGACCATATTATGCTACGAAATTCCAAAAGCACAAATGGTCGTAATGCACCCCAAATCTGACCAGGACCATCTTCCAGGGTGTACACACCAGCATAGGTTCCTTTACCTTTTTGGCTGTGACTCATTGCGAGGGGCACCCAAGGATTTGGATGATGAGGTTGAAGACAAGAGTGCAGGAGCTTGACCCCTTACTTGGGATAGGGCTTTACTCAACACTTAGACTATCAAGAGAAGAGTGCCTCCTTTGTGTTGGTGATCGAAGGGCGGCTGAAGTTATACATTTTCAGCGGACTTCAGATTAAATCAAAGCGGAAGGAAAGTTTAAAGTCTTTGACAGCTACTTTTGAGCCCTTGATCCCAATTAATAAAGCCCACACTGATACCTTGAGAGCAGCTTGGTCAGAGCCCTGTTCCTGCCCACCTTTAAATAGTCAGACATCACAGACCTGCTCCTGGTGACATTGATTTTTTTTTAGCAAATAACCTACTCCACAGAGTATTGTAGTTTAAGCCTCATCCAGTAAAGTGAATCCCAACTCATTCCAACCACTCCTACAGCATATTCATTGGGTTTTTGACCCTCTGACAGTTTTCACACCATTTCAAAACATTCAGAGGCTGTTCAAGGAGGCTTGTGTTAGGCAGAGACAGTCTCCCTAACCAATATACCAGTTGCCCAAGTTCTTTCTTGGTTGTGGACATACGTCTGGCAGATAGTGGATAGACCAGCAGGTATCATCTTTCCATTCATCTTCCCCTGCTGCAACAGCCACTAAACCACTTCACTTTACTCTTAGTGATGTGTGCCTATCCAATGTTCCTTCATATTGGACAGATAAGTCTTACAACTTGTTCAACATGTCCTTGCCCTGTCTTTTCTTTTTGCCCCGCCAAATATTCACCCCTCGCCTCTGACATCAAAAGAAATTTTCGATTAGCAGCTGTCAATTCTTCTGCAAGTGGTACAGGTGTTTCTCTCTAAAGGTGTTATCATTAGGATATTGGATTTGAAAAGAAGAGTGGGTTATTAATCATGCTATGTCCTGGTTCGGAAGAAGGCCCAGGACGTCAGGCCTATTTAGGACCCTCAACCACTGAATGCCTTCCTCTAGAAGGACAAATTCAAATTGCTCACTCTAGCCCAGATCATGTCGCCCTGCAACGGGCAACTGGAAAGTATCCTCAAACCTGCAGGGTATGTTTTTTCTCGTATACCTGTTCTGCAGGCCCACAGAAGATCTCTACGGTTCAAGTTTGGCAAGGAACATTTTAAGTTTGTGGTGCTCCACTTCTGTCTCACCACCATCTCTTGGGTGTTCACGAAAGTGATGGCAGTGCTTACTTCCTATCTTCCGAGGTTTCGTACACTTGTCTTCCCCTTCCTCTCCAACAGGCTGCTGGAGTGTGGGGCTCAACAAGGTTAGTTGTAGACCACCTCCAGACGCTGGCGAACCTCCTGACATCATTGAGGCTTCCATTCATTGGGATGGTCTTGGACACAGTGCAGTTCCGGGCCCTCCCTCTTTTGCAACACGTCCAGGGCATTTGGGCTTTGATCTTGATGTTTTAGCCTCAGTCCTGTATCACAGTGATAGCAGCTCTGAGACTTATTGACCTCTTAGCTTCCTGTGTCCTCTTTGTAGCTACATGAGGTGGCATTCAAGGGCTCTGCAAAGGAATCAAGAACCCATGTGCCAAGTATCAAGGAACTTTTACATTTGTCATCCAGATCATGGAGGAGCTAGCTCCTAATCTGCATTGGTGGCTGTTTGACCAAAATTTGTCCTGGCAAGGCTCTTCTCCTCCCAGAACTGACAGTGGTACCTGATGTGTTCCTCAAGGGATGGAGAGGACATCTAGGGGAGTTGGAGATCAGTTGATTCTGTTCGTCATCAGAAGCCCGGCTCCATGTAGGCCTCATGGAGTTGCGGGCCGTGCTTCTGCCTCTGAAAGCCTTCCTGCCGTCCATCACGGGAAGATTGATGCAAGTTCTAACAGGCAACACCATCACCATATGGTATTGCAACAGACAGGGCAGTCTGTGATCCTGGGTCCTGTGTCTAGAGGCACTGCGCCGTTGGAGGTTGGTTGTAGCTCCCTAATTGTGAACCACCTGTTATGGTCCCTAAATACCGAAAAAGACGAGCAGACATCATCTGGCAGACCACATCTGGTGTCTACACCCTGAAGCAGTGCAGGACGCCTTCCGATAAGGAGCCCCAGCTAGATCGTTTTGACTCTGTTGAGAGCGCTGAATGTGTAAGAGTTTTCACTTTGGAGTGTCCACAAGAACACTTGTAAGGAGATGCATTTGAGCTGTAACCAAAGTCTGGACACTTGTGTACGCCTTCCTGCCCTTCCCTAGATAAAGAGCGACTGGTCACAAATCATCCTAGGGGCCCCTGATTAGGTCAGGAGTCAGATACCTATAAAATATGGCATGACAATCTGTTCTTCGATCAGGCTACCACTTCCTGATGATCTTCTGTTTCAGCAGGGTCCTCTACCCAATCTGCGCTATCAACACTTCAGTGTGTGGCGATTGAGCAACTGACTGTGTGAACCGCTGCTCGAAGAGGTGGACGTTTTCCTTGCTCCCAGGTGCCCATCCACAATCTTTATTTATGCCTGGTGTGGTGCTCATAAGACTGACCTGCTTACACGTAGAAGCTTTTGGATGTCCTTTTGTTTGTGTTACCTTTGACTCAACAAGGCCCTGCACTGAGCACTATTAAAGATTGTCGTCTCTTTCAGCCTTACCGTATTTGCCAGATTAACTTTCCCTGCTTAAAGCCACCTGTTGTGATGAGATTTATTAAAGGATTGACAAATGTTCCTTCCAATGCCTTTTGTGATGCCCAGGTGTAGGCCCTTAACGTGGAATTGCCATTTCTCAAGTGTAATCGCTCACTGCATTTCAGACCTTGAAGGCTCTCTTTATCATTCCAAATATGTCAAATCATTGTGGGATGTACTGCAGGCACTTTTTAGTGCAACTACATTTTTCCCGGAAAAGTTGATGCTGAGGAGTCGGGCAGCATTCTTCTCAAAAGTCGTGACCACTTTTCACATAGGATAATCCATCACTCTGCCAGCATTTTTCGTTTCCCCCTCACACCTCGGAAGAGGGGTTTAAGTCCATTACCATTTCCCCAAAAGGACTTATAGCTTTTATACTCATAATACCAATGAACACTGTGTGGATGATCAGCTCTTGGTGGGGTTTTCCATGGAGAAGAAAGGGAAGGCAGTGCAGAAAACACTGTTAGAGTGAATAGTCCTGCGCATGAAGATCTGCCATGTACTAGCCAAAAAGCAGCCACAGGAAAGCATGAGTCCATTTTACGAGCTCTAAGGCTGCTACCACTCCTTTAGCTCATGGAAAATGCCTGTCCTTGACTTGTGCCATGTCACAAATTCACATTAATTGCATATTTATCACAAAGCAAAACTGTCTTGATGGGTCCGGTGGAAAGGTCACTTTTCCGACTCAGTCCTGCATCACCTTTTGGTCGGAGACCCTACTCTTGGGAAGGTGCGGCTTTGTGTTTAATTTAAGGTAGGGAATCAGTGAAATAGATGTATCCATTACAAAAACATGTTACTTAACTTCAGTAATGCTCTTTCTGGTAGATTCAGTATCTAACAGCAGATTGCTCACTGTCCTCCCACCTCAGTCTGAGGGCACAGACAAGGAAAATATGAGAAACACACATCATCGCACGAGGCGGTGCTTATGGGCAGCTCTTCTCCATTAGTTCTGGGCGCTGCCGATCTAACGTCTATCTGCACAGGGGGCCACCTAGAGGCACATGGAAGTACTGCCGAAAACAAATTTCCTGATTCAGGGACTAATTTAGGTCTTGCTGGAGGAAACTACTCTTATAGGTATCGTAATACGGTGGACAGGATATTCGTCAAGTTTGTGACAGAGTATTCCCTCTGCCAAAACATAAATCTGGCCCTTAGTCTGGCGCCAGGGGAGTATTCTAAAGTGAGGAGGCTGCATGCAGCAGAAAGAGCATTAAGAAAGGTAAGTAACTTGTTCTACATGGTAAATGCCATTTACCTTACCTCCAGGTTTGACTTTAGGCTACTACCTCCTGTTATAGCTTTTAGTGTAGTTTCCCCAAAATATGCCAAAAATAGGAAGGTGACCAATAGGTGGACCCTGTTTGTCCCATCTGCTGAGCACCTGTGCCACCTGTTCTTATCTGCCAGTCTTCACTTTGCTGTTCTGCCGGTGTGAAGTAAAAATAAAAAATAGTTAAGTACTGTAACACTCTTAGGATAGTGAATCTGATAATTCTTTATCGCCCTTTGGTGAGTACCTTTAAAAAGCGTAATAATTTGGTGTCTCTATCCAGTTAGACCCTTGTTACGCCCGCTGTTGGATATTGTCTCACCAGTCTCTTAAGGGTGCCTTATAAAAGCAGGTCTTCTCTCTCTTCTTGTCTATTTGCTCCGATAATCTCTGATTTACAAATATTAATAAATCATATGTGTTTCAGCCATCTAAAAAGTCATAAGTTGAATTCAAAGAATAACCTTCCAGACATGACTTTCTCGCCAGGCATGTCAAAATACATTGTCAAAAATGTAAGGGTTCTTTGTGTCCTCTTGGGATGCCAGTGGTGTATAGCATGGGGCGTTTAAGAAAATTCTTAATATCCACAAGTCTCACACTATTATGTAAGATGCAGTATCTTTGTTTATCCTCATATACTTCATGCTGGCATATTTAAAATGGTTCCTAAAATCTTTGGTTGTCAGAAGGTAGTAAGAGAAGGTCCACCTTAGGATTTTAAAATTTCTTCTTCAGCTAACTGTAACTTGAATGATGCAACTATGCTGTCTGAATAAGCTGTTGCATAAACAAAGTCTACTAGATGCCAGGGCATTTAAAACAAAAATAGTGTAGTGGTGGCTACCAACCAGTATGGGCCTGGTTATGCCCCCACCCCAACTGAAGGGGGTAACAGTCTTTCAGCTCTTCCCTACACACTAAAACATCTTATCCCATGGCAAGCAAGAGGACATTTGATTATTTTGGTTTTGGTTTTACATTTGGACCATGAGAGCTTGGCTAACTCTCAAAATCGTCCCACTTGGAATGGTGAGGGCTGCACTTTTTGGACTTTGGGACGCTGCCATGTAGAAAAATCCACAAGACCTAGACACATCTGAAAACTAAACATCTGGGTGATTCCAGGGTGGTGTGCTTCACATGCACCCCGGACCATTTTAATACCCACAATGCCCTGCAGACCTCCAACTTTGCTGGAAATCACACACTTTTCGCACATTTTTGTGATACAACCTCCCGGAATCTGCAGGAATCAACAAAATTCCTACCACTCAGCATTGTCTCATCTATACCGATAAAAATTCTGCTGCACTTGTCAGACTAAAAATTTTTTCTTCAAACTACCCTTTTGGACCTGCTTTGGTTCCCCCTCAATTTCAACATGTTTTTGTCTCTTCCCTCTCACAGGCCCACCTACACAAGTGAAGTATAATTTTTTCATTTTTACCGGGAGACTGAGGGGAACGTTGGGTGGTAGGAAATTTGTTCCCCGGTGCTGTGTTCCCACACAAATGTGTTTTTTTTTTTTAGCTAAATTTGAGGTTTGCGGAGGATTCTGGGTAAGAAAACATTGTGGGATCAATGCAAGTCATACCTCCCTGGACTCCCTCGGGTGTCAAGTTTTCAGAAATGTCTGGGTTTGGTTGGTTTTCCTAGATGGCTGCTAAGCCCAGGACCAAAAACGCAGGTTTTTTTAAATTGCTGTATACCCCGTATAGAATGAAAACCAATTCCAAGGTGCAGCTCATTTATTGGCTCTGGCTACCTAGGGTTCTTGATGAACCTACGAGCCCTATATATCCCCGCAACCAGAAGAGTCCAGCAGATGTAACAGTATACTGCTTTCAAAAATCTGACATAGCAGGAAAAAGTTACAGAGTAAAAAGTGGAAAGAAATGGCTGTTTTTTTTCACCTCAATTTTATTTTTTATTTTTTATTTCAGCTGTTATTTTCTGTAGGAAACTCTTGTAGAATCTACACAAATTACCCCTTGCTGAATTCAGCATTTTGTCTACGTTTCAGAAATGGTTAGCTTTCTGTGATCCAGGATTGGTTTCTCACCCATTTGTCGCTAACTGGAAGAAGGCTGAAAGCACAAAAAATAGTAAAAATGGGGTAAATCCCTGTAAAATGCCAAAATTGTTTTGAAAAATTTGGTTTTCGGATTCTAGTCTGCCTATTCCTGTAAGCTGGGGAGATGGTGATTTTAGCACTGCAAACTCTTTGTTGATGCCATTTTCAGGTAAAAAAAAAAAACCGCAAGACTTCTTCTGCAGCCTTTTTTTCCCATTGTTTTTTAAAAACGAAATTTGTGCTGTATTTTGGCTAATTTCTTAGTCTCGTTCAGGGGAACCCACAAAGCCTGGGCACCTGTTGGAAGTTGGCTCTGTATGTACTAATTCAAAGTAAGAAATAGCATTCACAGAGTCCAAGGGTTCCCCCTAGAGGTAAGATAGTGGCAAAAAGAGATCATTCCAATGCTCTATTTTGTGGTAGTGTGGTCGAGCAGTAGGCTTATCAGAGGGTAGTGGTAAGCATTTGTTGTACACACACAGGCAATACATGAGGAACACACACTCAAAGACAATTCTAGGCCAATAGGTTTTTATATAGAAACATATTTTTTCTTAATTTATTTTAAGAACCACAGGTTCAAGATTTACAAACAATACTTTAAATGAAAGGTATTTCACTCAGGTATCGTAGGAACTTTGAATTATCACAATAGCATGTACAGTCTTGGCAAAAATGGCAATAAGCTATTTTAAAAGTGGACACTGCAATAATCAACAGTTCCTGGGGGAGGTAAGTAAATGTTAAGTTCACAGGTAAGTAAAAAACTTACGGTGTTCAAAGTTGGGTCCAAGGTAGCCCACCGTTGGGGGTTCAAGGCAACCCCAAAGTTACCACACCAGCAGCTCAGGGCCAGTCAGGTGCAGAGGTCAAAGTGGTGCCCAAAAAACATAGGCTTCAATGGAAATAGGGGTGTCCTGGTTCCAGTCTGCCAGCAGGTAAGTACCCGTGACTTAGGAGGGCAGACCAGTGGGTTTTTGTAGGGCACCGGGGGGACACAAGCAGGCACAGAAAGTACACCCTCAGCGGCACTGGGGTGGCCGGTTGCAGAGTGCAAACAGACGTCAGGTTTTCAATAGGAATCAATGGGGAGACCCGGGGGTCTCTTCAACGATGCAGGCAGTCCAGGGGGGTGCTCCTCGTGGTAGCCACCACCTGGGCTAGGCAGAAAGTCACCTGGGGGTCACTCCTGCACTTGAGTTCAGTTCCTTCAGGTCCTGGGGGCTGCGGGTGCAGTGTGGTTTCCAGGCGTCTGGTTCCTTGAAGTAGGCAGTCGCGGTCAGGGGGAGCCTCTGAATTTCCTTTGCAGGCGTCGCTGTGGGGGCCCAGGGGGGTCAACTCTGGCTACTCAAGGGCTCGCAGTCGCCGGGGAGTCCTCCCTGTAGTGTTGATTTTCCGCAGGTCGAGCCGAGGGTGCAGAGTGGAAAGTCTCACGCTTCTGGCGGGAAACGTGTGGTCTTTAAAAGTTGCTTCTTTGTTGAAAAGTTGCAGTTTTGTTGAACAGGGCTGCTGTTCTCGGGAGCTTCTTGGTCCTTTTAGATGCAGGGCAGTCCTCTGAGGCTTCAGAGGTCGCTGGCCCCTGGTCCCTGTCGGATGCGTCACTGTTGCAGTTTTTCTTGAAGTGGGGAGACAGGCCGGTAGGGCTGGGGCCAAAGCAGTTGTTGTCTCCGTCTTCTCTGCAGGGCTTCAGGTCAGCAGTCCTTCTTCATCTTCAGGTTGCAGGAATCTCTCTTCCTCGGTTCTGGGAGCCCCTAAATACTGAATTTAGGGGTGTGTTTAGGTCTGGGAGGGCAGTAGCCAATGGCTACACCCTCTTTGTGCCTCCTCTGGGGAGGAGGGGGGCACATCCCTTATCCTATTGGGGGAATCCTCCATCTGCAAGATGGAGGATTTCTAAAAGTAAGAGTCACCTCAGCTCAGGACACCTTAGGGCTGTCCTGACTGGGGAGTGACTCCTCCTTGTTTTTCTCATTATCTCCTCCAGCCTTGCCACCAAAAGTGGGGGCAGTGGCCGAAGAGGCGGTCATCTCCACTAGCTGGGATGCCTTGTGGTGCTGTAACAAAGGGTGTGAGCCTTGGAGGCTCACCGCCAGGTCTTACAATTCCTGCAGGGGGAGGTGAGAGACATCTCCACCCAGTACAGGCTTTGTTCCTTGCCACAGAGTGACAAAGGCACTCTCCCTATGTGGCCAGCAACATGTCTGGTGTGTGGCAGGCTGGCAAAAACTAGTCAGCCCAAACTGGAAGTCGGGTATGTTTTCAAGGGGCATCTCTAAGATGCCCTCTGGGTGTATATCACAATAAAATGTACACTGGCATCAGTGTGCATTTATTGTGCTGAGAAGTTTGATACCAAACTTCCCAGTTTTCAGTGTAGCCATTATGGTGCTGTGGAGTTTGTGTATGACAGACTGCCAGACCATATACTCTTATGGCTACCCTGCACTTACAATGTATAAGGTTTTGCTTAAACACTGTAGGGGCATAGTGCTCATGCACCTACGCCCTCACCTGTGGTATAGTGCTCCCTGCCTTAGGGCTGTAAGGCCTGCTAGAGGGGTGACTTATCTATACCATAGGCAGTGTGAGGTTGGCATGGCACCCTGAGGGGAGTGCCATGTCGACTTAGTCATTTTCTCCCCACCAGCACACACAAGCTGGCAAGCAGTGTGCATGTGCTGAGTGAGGGGTCCCCAGGGTGGCATAAGACATGCTGCAGCCCTTAGAGATCTTCCCTGGCATCAGGCCCTTGGTACCAGGGGAACCAGTTACAAGGGACTTACCTGGGTGCCAGGGTTGTGCCAATTGTGGAGACAAAGGTACAGTTTAGGGAAAGAACACTGGTGCTGGGGCCTTAGCAGGGTCCCAGCACACTTTCAAATCATAACTTGCCATCAGCAAAGGCAAAAAGTCAGGGGGTAACCATGCCAAGGAGGCATTTCCTTGTAGCACCTGAGGGGGAAAAGGCCTGGCAGCTAAGGGGTTGAATTGGCATTCATGTTGTAATAAATCATGTGAATGCAATTATTTAACAAATAATAATAATAAAGGGCCTGCAACCCCACTTGCTCCTGGGTCTCGGGCACTGGCAAAGCAGCAGATCTATGGCATGTTATCCATTGACCCTCTTGTATTATTTTTTGCCATTATAAGACCTTTTCCTTGCAGAGTAATTGTAGTCGCATTAACTTTTTTTTAAATTATTTTTTTATTCAGTACCCAAGAAAATACATATATAATTCATCAGAAAAGACAAACCGAAAAAATGGAAGAAACATTTAGCCAAGTATACAATACTGCCATACCGTCATTTCCTATTAGCTAACCATTCGCCCAATACCCCCCATATTTCTTGCCCTTTATGTCTCCCTTTTTTCCCTTTTCGATCATACAGGGCTTGTTCCAACTGATATATTGCTAGAAGACAATTTAACCAATTTTGATATGTGGGGGGCGTTTGATCCAGCCATGCAGAAGAAATACACAATCGATACACTGACATAACATTAAAGAGAAACTTACTGGCGAATGACTCACTTAACTCCGAAACCGCAAATATGACCACCCCTGGTGATAGATCAATTTCTAATTTGGCAACATCATTCATAAACTGCCCCACTTTAATGTGCAAGTTCACCAGCTTCGTGCAGGTGGCGAACATATGTATTACATCCACTCCATGTAGCTGACATCTTGGGCAGTGCACCCCTTGTACCCGGCCCCATTGCGCTAATTTCCCGGGCGTAATGTACAGATCAAAGATTGTTTTATAATGTTGTGTCTGAAGGGATGCTGAGATCAAGGAGGTCCGGCCTAGCTCGAAAGATTCATAAAAAACCTCAGCTTATCGCGCCACTTCTTACTATACTTCGCCAGATCTTCGGGTAAATTGTCAGTCAGTTTAGCATATATTGATCGTATTGTAATCTTATAAGAGGAGGTCATCATCTGTAATAAAGAATTCTTTACAAACCCCACTGGACCGCCGGTTTTCCGAAAAATAAAATTCCTTACTTGTAGATATTTAAAAAAGCCTCTTTGGGCTAATCCAAATTTCCCATGAAGATTTTCGAATGTGGTGATTGTAGAACCCTCGATAAAATCACCTAATCTTTGTATTCCCTGTTGATTCCACCTTTCCATGATATTATCTCGGAAAATCTCAGGAAGAAAAGTATTATCCTTAATCAAAGTATAGTAATTGTATCCAAGCCCACATTTCTTTCGCCACGAACCCCAGACTTTGAAAGCAGCATTTAGGACTTTGAACCGAGCCTTCTTAAAATAGCTGGGCTCCAAAAGTGTGAGCAATGCCCCATTTGCCGCCGGGCTGAGTAATACCTCATAGATACTCGGGACATATTCCCCATTGCTTACCAGGCATCCATTTTTAAACAGCGGTTGCATAAACTACATTGCAGCTGCCGTCTGATACAATTTAAAGTTGGGAAGGGAGCATTTGCCCTTTTCCCTGGGTAATATCATATATTTACTGGCTCTACGTATCTTACCATATGACCAGACAAACCGCATTATCAGCTGATCCAATTTCCTAAACCAAGATTTCTCAAATTCCAATGGAATCGCCCGGAATAGATATAACACTTAGGAAGGAACATCATTTTTATCATATTGCACCGCCCCATGACTGTCATATGCAAATTATTCCATCTGCTAAAATTATACCTAGCATTATCTATAATAGGCCAAAGGTTGGTCCGGACAATCCCCTCTACCTGGGGTCGAATATCAATCCCTAAATAGACCACGTGTTCTACTTTTCGTGTATCCGACGAAATACAGTGTTCATTCAAAACTATCTGAGTCTTATCTTTAAGAAAATAGCCCGAGACTGCCTTTTCTGCAGCGCCCTCGATTTCTTTAAGGGCAAGATCCGGGTTGGCGGTTATAACTGCAACATCATCTACTTAAGCCTGAATTTTTGTTGCCCACCCATAACAAATGACTGGCTGAACGTTAACATTAATTTCCAGGAAGGGCAAAAAGGGATCTAAGTATAATGCGAATAATAGGGGTGAGCATGGGCATCCTTGCCGTGTACCCCGTTTGATCCTAAAGGGATGTGAATATTCTCCCCTGAACTTTATTCTAGCACATGGCTCCTTATATAAAGCTTTGACAGCTGTGATAAATCTTCCTCCTAGACCATATGTTTTTAAAGTGTCCCATAGATACTCCCAGTTGACTCTGTTGAATGATTTCTCAGCATCCCGCAGAATCTTAACCATGGGTTCTGCTGTTATATGCGTAGCATCAAACAGCGCTATCACACTTCTAATATGTTCGGTTGTGTCCCTACCAGGGACAAATCCATGTTGGTTACAACTGACCAATTTACTAATGCACACAGACAATCGAGTCGCAAATATTTTAGAGTAGACTTTCGCATCACTATTGATAAGGGTGATCGGACGGTACGAGCTTAGACTAGTCGGGTCCATGCCATTCTTCAAAAATACTACAATATTAGCAGAGCCCCAAGACGGATGGGGGTTACCCCCATGCTGTACATGGATCACCAGTTTCAACAACACTGGTAAGAGCATACTCTTAAAGTATTTATATAGCTCTAAAGGAATGCCATCCAGCCCCACAGCCTTCCCATTTGGAAGCACCTCAAGCGCATCTGACAGTTCTTCCATTGTCACCTCCTGCCCCAGTGTTATTTGATCTTCTGTGGTAATCCGACCACCCCGAGTCAGCGGCAGCCAGTGACTATCAATATGCCCCTGACCAGTGTTGACAGCGCCAATTAATTCTGTGTAGTATTCTCAGAAAGCTTCCCTGATGGCATTGAATCCCGTAACTTTCAACCCTGCTTTGTCTCGCACTTTCAAAACTGAGCCTAAAGTAGCCCTCTGACGAGTCTGCATTGCTAAAATATGCCCTGCTTTCTCGCTGAATTCATAACATTCCCTTTGTTTTGTTAAAAACATTTTGGCTGTCCTCTCGGTTGAGTATTTTCCTAATATCATTTTAGCTATTGATACCTAGTGAAGGGCGTCCTCAACCCCAACATCATTCTTAATCGCCCCAGTAAGGTGCTCTTCAGCTGCCTGCAGTTCCCCCCTGAGTACATGAAACTGGGCTGCTGCTTGTTTTTGTCGCCTTATGCTGAAGCCGAGAGTTTCCCCCTTATAACTGCCTTTAATGTGTCCCAGACTCTCTATTGGGGCAGTTCCCACCTTAAAATCCCAAAATTCCTTCAACCGCATATTCATATGCTTTATATACAGGGGGTCATTCAGCAAAGCCCTCTCAAAGGTCCAGTTCTTCCTAAATCTCTGCCAGTCTCTAACCCTGACCTCTAATACTAATGGATTATGATCCGCCATAAAATGAGGGTATAGCTTAATCTCCAATTCGTCTAGAAATGTAGGAGAAACAAGAAAATAATCTAATCGAGCAAATTTCCTGTGAAGTGCAGAAAAATAGGTATACCCCGGATTTGGCCTCTCCAAAGCCGGCCATACGTCTATTAACCCCACTTCCCTTTGCATATTCTTAAGGGCCTGAAAAACTCTAGGCTTCCGCCCCGGGTATCTTTCCCTCCTAATATCTCTTAAATTCTGTACTCCGTCCCAGGACCCATTAAAGTTCAAATCACCACATACGATATACGGTGTGGGCCAAAGTGCTAATTCTGCAGATGTAAAATCAAATAAGGAGGGATCATCATCCACTGAGCCATATAATGAACATAGCGTGAATCTGACATTGCCGAATGAGCACTGCATTAATACCCATCTCCCAATTACATCTACTTTCCTCTTAATAACGGTGCAGCTAGTATTAACTGTCAAGATAGCAACCCCCTTTGTTTTAGACATCTGCTCAGTACACCCCAACAGACGCAAACCCAAAGTCTCAAACAATTTCCTATCTGCCTTTTCTATATGCGTCTCTTGCAAGCAATAAATGTCCGCTTTCAAAATCCTCAAGTCATCTGCAATTTTCTTCCTCTTGCGAGGGTTATTTAGACCACATACATTTATAGTTGCTATCCGGATTGTTGACATATATATAGGTTTGATTAATTTTGCTTAACTAACTCACCCTTACCAGTGTCCACCTTACAATTTATGCAAACATGCTTGATTCTGCATCCATGCCCCTTCGTTGCCATCTTCATAGCACGAGTTCCTAAAAGTAAGGCTGTTTGTGCTTGCTGATCATATCTTGGACTGAATTTCTTTGGATACAAATTTTCCCCTTTTATTCCCCCCGTGACAACTTGCTCCCACCCCCCACCTCCACCACCCCTCTCACCCGCCTTCCCCAACACCCCACCTTGATGACCTCTCCCTCTCCCCCACCCGCCCCTTTAGAGGCAATCAGACCAACGTTGGCCTGAATGTTGGTGTCGCCTAGGTGTAAACCGCCACCCCACCCCACACCACCCCAGACTATCCGGCCACCTAAGCTTACCCCCTCGAGAGCACCAAAACTTTCTTAAACCGTATCCCCTTTGAAATCCTTGCATTATGTTGTTTGAAGCCCAAGTAAATATTCTTTAGCTTGAACCTCTGAATTAAACAGTCTAACTTTCCCATTGATCAGTCTTTAAACAAGCGGGTGCAAGTAAATATGCCTCTCCACCTTTATACTGAAAGGGTTTGATCAGCTGCCGCAACCTCCACCTTCCCTCTACAGTAACATGGCAATAATCCGGTCGAGTGACGAAGGTAACCCCAACCCCCCCCCACTACGCTAGGCATTGGGACAGGATTTTTCAAATATAGCCTGTCTCAGGGAGGTAGTGCCCAAAATAAACCAATATAGCTGTGGGGTGTTTAGCCTCTTTTTTGTGACCCTCTGGACATACTACTGGGAACCGATGCACCTGTTGGACCTCAGACTCCCAGTCCTAGTTAGTGAGTTCTGGAAATGCATCTTGCAGCATTTTAATCATATATGCCCTGATGTTATTACCTTCTTCTCCTTCTTTAATGCCTAAGAAGCGTAGATTGTTCCTCATCTGCTGATTCTCCTGATCTTCCAGTTTCCACATAATATCATTTAATTGTCCATCATGTGTTGCAGTTTGTACTCTTAGAGCCTCAATATCTGCTTCTACTGCCATCGTCCTCTCCTCCATTGTGCTTAGTTTCCCTTCAATTTCTGCACATGATTTTACCACCTTGCAGGACTGTTCCTTGTAGATGTTTTGTAGCCATCCTTGCCCGTCGACTTTCTGCTCTTGTCTCAGTTTGTAGTTCCTTAATCGAGTCATATATAGACTGTAACATTTCTGTATGCCTAGCACCAGTACTAGAAACCGAACTACATACCAGTGCATAACCCCTCTTCTCCACGTTGGCCTGGACCTCAAGAGTATGCACCTCCGCTGTGCTCACCAGATTAGTTCCTGAATAGTCCCATTTAAGTGCTTTCCTGGTCTGGGAGGAGGGCTCCATGCCATCTCCAATGGGGGCCCGCCCCTTGCTTTTTCGTCGTTGCTGTCGTACAGTGGACTCTGCCAGAGAAAAGAAGCTTGTAGATTCGGAGGAAATGCTAGCTCCGGTTTCACTTGAGCCTTGATCACTGTTGGTGGAGTCTGAGTCTTCTGTTAAGGAATAAAATTTATCGCCTCCATTTTTAGGCCACTCAGCCCCCTTTTTCCTTTGCCTCAATTGCTTCGAGTCCTACGACAAGTGTTTGGGCTGTATGATTTCGATTCCCCGCATCGCCCATCGATGGGCTAGTGACTCTCCCTTGGCTAGCTTGAGAGGAAACATAGGTTTTTTGGTCCTCAAATCCTGGTTGAACATTTCCCCCAGATAGTGTATATATTTCCGCATACGTTAATGACCTGGAAGGATCCTTTCCCCCCTCGGGCAACTCAATCTCAGGAGCATCCAAAACTTCAGGAGCTTGCAGCCAGTTCAAGAGAGAGTCTTTTTCTTTGTTTGCATCATCAGGGTGCATCTTCCCTTCACAATCGGCCCCAAGTTTCCCGCTAAGTATTGATTGAGTGTCACCTTGAGGAGGCACAATATGCACGAGATTGTCTTCTTGCGAGCCCCCCCTTCCAAAAGCCCGTAATCATAGATTGTGTCTTATTTCCCCCGAGGGAAGATGATGGGGGGAGCTGCTCTTGGCCTCCTTACTTACTCCTGTGGACAGTTTTCCAATCGTTTTCCTGAGTGTCGGGGTTGAACGTCTGGTTCCGGGGGCCATTTCACCATTAAGTTTCTTAGTCTGCGCCACTCGTGCGCCCTCTCCTTTCTCCCCAAGGTTTCGCCTATATTTGGGTGCCCTAATGCTGTTAAGGCCGCTAAAAAATGTCACAAATTCCCCCAAATCGCGTTAACCAGGATTGCACACCCCACAGAAACAAACCAAAATTATTCAAAGGGTGAAGGTTCGCTAACTTCAGGAAGACCTGACCATGCATGTCCAGATAAACTTATCCTAGTTCATATCCTTTATGTGCTCCAAAAATATTTGCCATCCATCTTCATCATTTAAAAAACACCTTACTACTGATATAAATCTCCCATTTAGGGGATATGGCAATTCAACTCGCTCCTCCTCACTTGCAGTGTCCTCTGGTAATCAAACCAGGCCAGGCCAGGTCAAAACTCCATACCTAGAGCAAGAAAGGAATGGGGCCGCGTGGTACACTATGGTGTGATTCTCTCAGCGTCTCAAAATAACCATTTACGGCTATGAAGCCCCCACCTCAGACCAAATTCCATACCTCGTATGTGGAAGAGGCATACCGGCCATTCTGAAAGTGCTCGCACTGCTTTTCCCGGCTCCCCCGTACTTCTTAGCGACAAATCCAAATCCCCTGGGAGCAGAGCGAGGGGGGCTCCAATCCGGGGGCCCTCCACTGTATCGAGCGGAAAGGCTTCCAACAAAAGATTCAGAACGCGCTAGGTTTTCCCGACGCGTCCTCCGGCCTGCGCTGCTCCGAACTGCCAGCATCTGCGGTGGGTGGGGCCTGGTGGGCGTGACTACGCAAACGCCATCTCACCTCCAACAGCCCTCTAAGAATACTTTCAATTGTAGTCGCATTTACATAGCACTTTATACCACTGATTAGGCAATTAAACACATTTGAAGGCAGATAGAGTGCTCCTCTGGGTGTGTTTGGATGAAGTACTGTGTAATTCTGGTATGACAATGTGGGAGTCAGGTAGGTGCTTTGGTTTTGTTGTTGTGCATTAGTGTGTAGTGAAGTGACTGGTGTGAGAGATACACTCCTTAGTGTGTGACTGGATCAAGGTGCTTGAATGCAGAGTTGCACATGTAAGAGGAATTTTAGGGTTGTGTGTATGGTAAAGGCTACTCATAGTCTACCGCTATGACTGTGCAGCTGCACATATGCTTGGAAGAGAGTGAGCGCTTGTGGATGTGCTTACCATATGAGAAAAGAATTGTTCCAATCAGAATCCATGTCTATCCATTGTTGTTAAGTGGGCCTGTCTGCCTGTTGTGTGATCCTTTTTCTATTTGAGAAGATCCAGGTCTGCAAAGCTTTCCTAAATAGTCTTTAAAGTATTCCTGAATGAAAGTGTTACTGGATGTTTCTGGTATTGAATATCAATGAGTTCCATAGTTGTGTTGCCTATATGGGGAATATTCCACCAGTATGATGTCACCATAGCTTTATATATATGAAGGATAGACCAATTTAATAGCTTACCCTTTTGACGCTGTAGAGAACTTTGAAGGTTGAGTGTTTGTCCCTTTAGAGACAGTGAAGCTCTTGGCGGGGTAAACAAGATGTGTTATTGTTAATGGAGGCTTCCAGGCATAGTCAGTTTACTTAGTCAAGATGAGACATGACAAGGGTAATGGACATTTAGAGTTTCTGAAGGAAATCAAGGTAAGAGGAGATTGTTCTGGAAGTTACGTGGTGTAGATGTAACTTATTACAACTTGATTCATTTAGGTGGCTAAAGAAAGTCTGGAGTCCATTATCACTTGTAGTATCCTCACTTCTATCAGTGCCACTGGTGATGCCTCATTTAAGTATTAGTAGCTTTGCTTTGGGCTTCTAGTTCCTCAGTTCTCTGCAGGTTTAAATCTCTGTTTTTGGGATGAACGCATTTAAGGTGATTTCTAAGCTTCAATTGGCCAATGGCCCAGAGTCGGTTGCTTAACCCTGAAATATTTATATTCCTTATATTCCCATTTTTTTGAGCATGTACATTTTTTAGGACTTGTTGATGAGGAGAGGTGCGGTGAAGCATTCAGTTACATCAGCTTTGTAACTAAAGAATATGACTTAAACAGGTGCATCATTATGATGTTCAGAGAGGTAGGATGCTCCCCATTGAAAGATGTAAAATTCTTCTAGTCTTAGAAAAAGGGATGATTGTGAACTGTGTCTAATGCGGCTGTTGAGTCAGATAGTGCAAGTGCAGCAGCTCCATTTTAGTTAATTATGGTCTGCAGGTGGTCCCAGATAAAAATCAGGCTAACTTGTTGCATCTCCCAGGGGGAAACTTAGTTTGACACACTATAAGGAGATTTTGTTTTTCCTGGTAGGTGGATGTCTGAGTGAACTCCTTCTTTTTATCACTTTTTCCAAGAGTAGGTCTAGAGCTAAGCAAGTCTGATGGACCTAGATATATCTTCATGAGAGGCATGTCACAGCTCGATTTGTTTCTGAGAGGTAAGTGTGTGCTGCTAGGTTGTATTTGACGAAGGTCATTGTAAGGATCGTGATGGGTAGAATAGCGAGCTGAGTGGATAGCTAGCCTGGACCAGATCCTTAAGTTGAAAGACTTAATTGATTTAGTTGCATCTGAGTTCGGTGTTGTCTTAGTCGTTGGTGGGCTGGATCCCACTAGGAAACTGTCTTTTTGGCTTCTTTTTTTTTTTTTTTCAAAGACCTCTTTATTGGTTTTGCATGACAAAAATAAACAACTTAACCTATTCCTCCAACATCAGAGGACAACGCAGACCGAAGACACATTCAGTGTTACTCATATTCGCTTGAGCATGAGGCTGGACTGGGCGGTAACTCATTCGGTTAATATCAGGAGAAAGACTGCAGTCTGTGTGGGAATCGCTACATGCAACAGGTATTTGATGCCTGAGCTGTCCTTCATCAGTGTGAAAATTCGTTTCTCCACTCTAGATAGTCTCTTCCATCCCCTCTCCCCACAGGCCCCAATTTTTTTTCAAGATTACCTGGGCATCCTCTCACCTAGTGTGCCAGCTTTTCTGCCTCCATGCTCTAGTCTAGGCCTTCCACCCACTCCCACATTGTGTGTAGTGGGGCTGCCCCCCACTGTTTCAGGATATCTCTTTGGGCCGTCATCAAGTCCAGGTTACAGAACAGTAGGGCATAACATCCATGGTTTAGTCACTCCATATTTCCAGTGTGACCAGTTGGGGTGTTTGTCGCACCTCACTTCCGGAGGTCTTCGTAAGTCTGTCACCCACTTACTTCCAACACGATCCCACCTCTGGTACTCCCAGATCGTGTGTATCTGATAAAGGCTTCTTGTTGCAGATTCCTTATCTTAGAATTTCTCCAAGGCGTCAGTCTAGATCCGGATTTTTTTCTTTGACTAGTACCCTTGATCTAGGTGGCATTGGTCCACTCGGTGTCTGTCGTTCGCGTTTTGGTCGCTGGATATGACGTTGCAAGCACCACCCCTGTGCCCTGCCTCAGTTCTTTTTTTTCTGCACCAGCCTACACACAGATCCGGAGAGAGCTACCCTTGCAGTCTCTTTTTGACTGGCCTTTTGACTTTTTGTCAAAGTTTTTTTTACTTCTGGTGTGTTGAAACATCATCAAGGAAGACTTGTTCAAACCTTGCGACTCCGGCCCGCATGATGTTGGTGACAGATCCGCACCTGGTGTGTTTGTGGTTCTTGGACCTCGACCCGAAGTTGTGCTCCTACTGCTGGGCCATGAACCCCAAGGCTTTGAGAAAGCGGTCCCTAAAGCTGCTTGCGGAGCCATCACCGATCGCAAGGAAGGTCTTGAGACCGCTTGCGGAGCCATCACCACGCCTTCTTGTCCCATTCAAAATTGTGGGGTCTGTCACATAAGCACAAGAAGAAGTCAAAGAAACACAAGTGTTCTTCGACTTCACCCTGTCCTTAGGACAGTGCTTTGCGGAAGGAGTAGTATCTTCGCTCTAGGCCTCTGTCTTCAGACCCTGTTTCTGGGTTGGTTCTGTGCCTCCCCAAGTTTCAGGGAGCCGGAGCCACTCCTGACCAATTAAAGGAATTTTACAAGGCCATGTGCCTCATCTTTGTGAAGTCTGGTCCTGTTGGGGAGCCCTTCGGCCCGAGGTTAGGAAGGGTCCCATTTGGGTTCCACGCTGGCGGCTTTGGCCTCAGCTGTGAGGGGTACCCAGGGATCTGCTTCCTGACCAGCCTCAGTGGTGGCGGAGTCAGTTCCCTACTCATCGCCGACACGAACATGGAGCCGGAGTGGCATCGCTCAACGCCAATTCAGACTTCAGTGGAGTCCTTGGTCTCTAGATCGGATCCTGACCCTTACTCTTATGGGTTTGAATTTGGTGAGACTTTGGAGAAACCGCTTGGCCCTTTACAATTCCAGCTTGAAGACCCTATGGACTGGGCTTAAGAACTGGGTGAAGCCAGCAATCTGGATAGCTCCCCTGGCGCTGGTATGCTTTCCCCCTACTGTGACTATGGAGGAAGGGGCTTCCTACTCCATAGTGGTGCAGAGAGAGGCTGAGGTCTTGGGTCTCGAGCTGCCTTCATTGGCTGTCAGGACCAATCTCCTGACTGAGGTGCTTCAGCCTGTGACTTCCACATCAGAACCCCCTTTTGCCCTCAATGAAGCCCTCATGGATGTCCTGCTGGGGACCTGGTCCAAACCCAGCACAGGGCCTCCTGTTAATAGGACAATAGTCTGCCGCCATAGGCCTGCGCCTAACGACCCGGCTTTCCTGACCCAACACCCCACCACGAGAGCTTGGTCATCCAAGCCTCAAAGTTCCATGGAGTGTTCCAGTCCTCCCAATAGATAATTTAAAAGGCTGGACCACCTTGGGAAGAAGTGGTTTTCTTCCTCCTGCCTAGCATTACGGTCTTTGCCTTTGGTACCGTTATAGCCATACCTGATGGGACACAGTCATGCAAGTACTGCCACAGGTTGTGGAGGAGGCCCGGGCCATTCTCTCCAGGGCCGGTGCTGATGGGAGGGACGCAGCCAACTTCACAATCAGATGTGGGCTGGTTACAACTGACTCTGTGGGCAGATTAGTTGCTTCAACGGTGGCCCTGTTTACAGACATCTGTCTTTTCAGGGGTTGTCCAATGTACTCCAATGGAAATGCCCTTTGAAGGCACCCGTCTCTTCAGGGACAAAGCCTCTGCTTTTGAGTGCTTTAAGGAGTCCTGGGCTTCGGCCTGGTCCCTTGGCCTCACTGCTGCCACTCGTCCTCCCCTGGTATGCGTTTGCACCTTTTGCGGCTTCAGAAGGGACGTCCAACCATGTCCATTCCCCTCCAGCCACCACGCCACGCATGCTACTCAGCCTCTGTGTGATGAGGACGTGGGATCCAGTATCTTTGTGGATCAGGGAGCCAGCGGACTAGATAGTCTACCCCATCCCACACCATTCACCACCCAAGCTGCAGCCTTCAAACTTTCCTAGTCTGGAGCTTCCCCACCAGGGACCAGTTGGAGGCAGAATTCACTATTCACCTGCCCCGCTGGAACACCATCACGTCAGAGAGGTGGGTTTTGAAGGTAGTCCGAAGGGTCTACTCCCTCCCCTTCGAGACTACCCCTCCCGTCGTGCCAAAATTCCACGATTGGATGACGGAGGACCACTTGCCACTTCTCAGCAAGAAGGTTACGGCTCTCTTGGCCAAGGGAGCCTTAGAGAGGGTCCTTGTGCCAGAAGTAGGTTGTGGTTCCTCTACTTTCTGGTGCCCAAAAAAGACAAGGGCCCTATTTTCGACCTCCGGTCCCTCAGTCTCTTCTTCAGGAAGGAGAAGTTAAAAATGCTCAGTTGGGCTCAGGTCCTATCTGTCCTATACCCAGGAGACTGGATGGTAGTGTTGGACTTGCAGGACGCTTATTTCCATATTCCCTTCCAGCCTGCCCACAGACTTTACATGCAGTTTGTGGTAGGTCACGAGCATTTTCAATTCACAGTGCTCCCCTTTGGACTTACCAGTACCCCTCAGGTGTTCACCAAAGTGATGGCGTGGTCGCAGCTCATCTGCGCAGGTTAATGGTTTTAGTCTTTCCCTACCTTGATGACTGGCTGTTGAAGGTGGGCTCACCCTTGGCTGTGGTCTCCCACCTCCAGACTACGGCGAACCTCCTGCATTCACTGGAGTTCACTATAAAAGTGCCAAAGTCACTCCTGACTCGTTCTCAGACACTCCCTTTCATCAGGGCTGTTCTGAACACAGTGCAGTTTTGGGTCTATCCTCCCGAGTGGCGAATCCAGGATATTCAGGCTATGATACCGATGTTTCAGCCTCTATCCTGGTTTTTGTCGAGAATAACTCTGAGGTTGCTGGGCCTCATGGCCTCCTGCGTCCTGATGATGAATCATGCCGGCTCTGCAGTGGGACCTGAAGTTCCAGTGGGCACAGCATCCGGGGAATTTCTCTGACATGGTCCAGATCTCTAAGGGGACTCCGCAAGATCTGCAGTGGTGGCTTTTGAACCACAATTGGGTCAGAGGCAGATCCCTTTACCTTTCCCAACCAGATGCGACTGGTGTGACAGCTGCATCACTCTTGGGATGGGGAAGCCACATGGGAGAGGCAGAGATCAGAGGAGCCTGGTCTCCGGTGGAGTCCGAGCTCCATATCAACCTTTTGTATTTCAGGGTGATCAGACTAGCATTTCAAAGGGAAAGTGGTGCAGGTGTTCACAGACTACACCACTGCCATGTGGTAATGCGGGGTGGGGTCGTGGACCCTTTGTCAGGAGGTTCTCTTCCTCTTTACATGACTGGAACATCAGGGCATATTCCTGGTGGTTCACCATCTAAACATCAGAGAGGACAAACTCAGCCACGATCACAACTGGTGTCTTCATCCGGAGGTGGTGCTGGTGCAAGGTGTCTTTCAGCAGTAGGGAGAGCCTTGGTTAGATCTGTTCGCCTCTGCAGTGAATGCACAATGTCAGCTGTTTTGCAGATGGAGTTTCCAAGGGGACGCTTTTCGTCTCGAGTGGCACTCAGGCCTCCTTTACATCTTCCCACCAATACCGCTTCTGCCCACAGTTCTGAGGATCAAGAACGACTGGGCCCAAATCATTCTTGTGGCTCTGGACTGGGCACGAAGAGTATGGTATCATGAGCTCTTGAACATGGCCATCCATCGTCTGACCAGATTGCCCCTTTCGGTAGGTTCTTCTGTTGTAGCTGCCAGGGAGTGTTCTCCATCTCCTATTCACCCTGAAAAGGTGGTACTTTGTACTAGTGCTTCTTCTCTGCCTAAAGTGGTCACGCCCTTTCATAAGCCAATAAATCACCTTGTCTACTTCTTACACGCCCCCACATCCTTCTAAGGAAGAGGAGCGACTCCACCGTCTAGACCCAAAAAGAGAGTTGCCTCCTGTTTTGATTGTGCAAAAGATTTCCGGGAGGACGAATAACTCTTTGTGGGTTATGTGGGTGTGGTGAAAGGTCGGGCAGTGCAGAAGAGAGCCATCTCTAGTTGGATGGTTCTCTGCATTAAAATGTGCTACACATAGAATAAGAAGCAACCACCGGAGTGCTTGTGTGCTCATTCTACCAGCGCAACAGCTGCAACCACTGCGTTAGCACACAAAGTTCCAGACCTGGACATCTGCCAGGCAGCAATGTGGGCATCCTTGCACATGTTTACTAAACACTACTGCCTGGACAGTCAGATCCGAAGGGATCGGTACTTTGCCCATTCGGTCCTGCAGGACTCCTTAGTACGATCTTGTTTCGCAGACCTGCGTCCGGGGATGGTATTGCTTGGGTATCTATTCTAAGGTAAGGAATCTCCAACTTGAAGTCTCTATCCGATGAATAAGTTACTTACCTTCGGTAACAAATGATCTGGTAGAGACATATTCTAGTTGCAGATTCTTTACCGACTCACCCATCCTCCTCGCTCTGCAAACTGATTGATTTTTAGGGACTTTCCCCTGGCTCTGGTGCGCCATAGTTCTGGCATATCAGAGTCTGTGTTCTTCATGGCTCCGCGCTTCTGGCATGGACAGTCGTGATGATAAGCTGACGTTAGCGCACCGGGTTGGTGCCTATATATGACCTGTGATGTCATATTAGGGGACCACGATGCCAGCGACGGATGCAGTCTCGACCGACACCACCTAACAGTGTGCACGGGTACAGCTTGTAGAAAAATCTCCAGATCCAGATTGACGCCTGTGAGAAATTCTAAGGTAAGGTATCTGCAACTAGAATATGTTTCTACCAGATAGTTGGTTACCAAAGGTAAATAACTTGTTCATTAATGTGTCTCTAATGTTGCAGCCCCTGAGGCATCGATCGTCCGGTGTCCGGCCCATAAAGAAAATACATGTTGGGGTGTAGTATATGCCCTATGTAGAATTGCCAATTGAATCAGTCGATAGCCTTCTCAAATAGAAACTTCTCCAGAGTATCCATGCAGGAAGCTTGCTCTGTATATACTATAACAAAGTAAGTTATAGCTTGCACAGAGTCCAGTGGATCCCTGGAGGCTCCCCAGCGGCTGAAGTAGACAATACTAATGCTCTCTTTTGTGGTAGTGTGGTCGAGCAGTTAAGCTTATCAGAGGGTAGTACTAAGCATTTGTTTACACACACAGTCAACAAATGAGGCATACACTCAATGACCAATTCCAGGCCAGTGTTTATGTATCAAAAATATACATTGTTACTTTGTTTCTAGAACCCAAAGGATCTTTGTTGCAAGTAAGTACAGTTTCAAGACTGTATCACTTCCAAGTATCAAATACACTCTGTTTAGAATTCACAGATCAAACAGTTTTCAGGTAAGTAATGCTTTTCAGTTGCAAAAGTCACCACTTAGTGCAATTTTCATAGAAAACAATGCAGTCCTAGGGGAAGAAAAGTTATCAACACAGTTTGCAGGTAAGTACCTGACTTATGATCCCAGTCTTCAGGGGTAGGGTGCCACAGGGAAAAGTATAGGAGGCCACCATGGGTGCACCACCAGCAACACTGGTGATGGGTGGTTGGATGGGTAACTATGTCAAAAGGGACAAGTTCCTTCAGTCCGCATGCCTGACTCCAGGCATTGTCCTCACGTTTGCTCAGATCTTTCTCCCATCTCCCCCAAAGGGGGGCCAGTGATGGAAGACAGTTATTTAAGAGGGTGGAGTATAATCAGGAAACTGCATGGCTCGTCCGAGGGGAGCCTGGCATCCTAAACTCCAGTGGGGATTCCTCCTCCAGGTCAGCCCGCATTACCTCACAACTACCGAGCAGGTACTGTACCTGCTGGTACCTCAAGAATTGTCTCCCTGGTAGCGCGTATTGAACCTGTAGGTCAGTGAGTGGGATTACTGCTCTCTCCCTCCAAACGTCTCCTAATTGGCAGATCCCCAACATGTACCACTTCTGGTGTCCCTCTATACTCCACAGGCCCTGAAGCAGGTCAGAGTCCCACAGGTAGGTCCGTAGTGACACCCTGCGGCCTGACCCCAAATGTTGTGTCACCCTCCTCCTGATGTTTAGTACTGTCTTCATCGGGTCGGGAAGTAGCCCACTTCCTCTGTGCAGTCTACGGAGGTATCCCTCTGGTCCTATGTCCATGTGGTCTGCATGCTTGGAGAACTCCCGGTATGTCGAAGAAACCCATTAATTCACAGTTAGCAGCTCTGAGGCCAGTAGTAAAGCTGGCGGTTTGGTAGGGCAATACCTCTCTCAGGTTGGGGTCTAGTCAGGGTCGAGAAGGCTATGCATGGAGTGCGACCATCTCATAGCAACACTCTCGTCAGGTTGCCCACTCTATGTACAAAGGTGTCTGGGACCTGGTATGGGGTATTTTGTAGGACGTATAGGAATTTGGGTAGGTATATTATTTTCTAAAGGGCTGCATGATTCCAGAGGGGCTGCATGATTCAAGAGGGACAACGCTAGCTTCCGTCACCTTTCCATTCTTTCCGATAAGAATCCAGGACCTTCTCCGGTTTTCTTGTAAGTACATGTTATGGTTGGGGTAACAAAAATGCCCAGATAACGGAACCTTCTCCCCACCCATCAGAATGGGCAGTCCCCTACCATGGCTTTTCTCAGAGGGAATGGCGCTGATTTAGTCCAGTTAATACAGAGCCCCGTACAGTATCCTAATAATGTCAAAATGTCTAAAAACCTCTATATAGGACGTGCAGGATCAACAAGATATAGCAAGAAGTTGTCTCCATATAGAGATATACCTTCCCAGTCTGGGCTCCACCAGAGGCCTCTAATTTGCGCATCTACCCAGAACCAGGATGCCAAAGGCTCCAGAGCGATCGCAAAAAAGTTAAGGCAAGAGCGGGCATCCCTGCCTGGTACCCCGAGATAGGCCGAAGCTATCTGCGAGGACCTTGTTGACCTTAATTCTCACCACTGGGTCTTCATATAATAGACTAATCCACAATCGAAAATATGGGCCGAAGTCTATTTTTCAGAGAACAGCCATCAGTTTGGCCACTCTAGAGAATCGAAGACCTTCTTGGTGCCCAAGGCTAGAAGGACCTTTGGTTCTTGTAGGCGTTCACTATGTGCCAAGCATCCCATGAACCTTGGCAAATTATGCCTTGGGGCCCTGTAGGGCATAAAGCTGGCTGATCTGGATGGACAAGGAAATCAATCACCTTTATTAGGCTATTTGCTAGTATTTTTGCCAGAATTTTTGTTTTAGTATTGATTAGAGAGATCGGCCAATAGGAGGTGCAGTCATCAGTTTCCTTTCCCTCTTATGGATCAGGGCAATTGAAAGGGAGAGCACAAGATGTGAAGCTTGTATTTCCCCTACCTGGATACTGAATAACCGTGCTTTTGGCCTACCACTTTTGTGTCTCTGAGTTTTAGTATGCCACTTGGGACACACTTGAAAAGAAAAGAACAGGGTGCCATTCTTTCATGTCCTCTGTCTGGCCTTTGCCCTACCAGATAACTATCTCTGGTTTTGTTGTGGGTGCAGTGACTACTCCAAACTAGATGTTGGTGTTAGATGCGCAAAGACTCTGATACAGCAAAGGCAATGTGGGCTCTGTACACTACACCCTATAGGGCGTCATTTCGTAAGCCTCAGTTTCGAGGAGGTTGGAGCACAATCCTCTGAGGCTTCTACCTCACAAACAAAGCAACCATATCAAACCCAGTAACAACGAGGCAGGTTTAGAGGAACATACAAAGGCCAATACTCTAGAAATAGAGGTAAATTCCAAACTTAAAAACAACCAATAACACAACCAAACCAGTGACTTCCTTCCCTCCCTTCCACTACACCCATCTCATGTGGGGGGGAAGACTACAGCAGTTCCACTCTCATTGGCAAACTATCACCACAGACAACTGGATATTATCAATTATTCGCAATGGCTATTGCCTAGAATTGATAAACACCCCTCTAAATATTCCACCAAGATATCACAAGTTATCCCCAGAACATACGTTCTGTTACAACAAGAGGTTCAATCTCTACTACTCAAACAAGCAATAGAATTAGTTCCAGTCTCAACGGGGAACAGGGGTATATTCACTATACTTCCTAATTCCCCCCAAAAATAGCACCCTCAGGCCAATATTAGACCTCAGGCCACTCAATTTGTACATCTTATCAGAACATTTTCACATGGTAACTCTGCAAGATGTTATTCCACTGCTACAAAAACAAGATTTTATGACAGCCCTAGACCTCAAAGATGCGTATTTCCACATACCCATTCACCCAGCTCACAGAAAATACCTCCGGTTTATCATACAAGGAAAACACTATCAATTCAAAGTGTTACCTTTCGGCATACCAACAGCTCCAAGGGTGTTAGCAAAGTGTCTAACGGTAGTAGCAGCACACTTAAGAAGACAACACATCCATGTCTTTCCATATCTAGACAATTGACTAATAAAATCAAACATTGATACACGTTACGTGATAGAAATTCTGCACACACTAGGCTTTTCTGTAAACTACCAAAGGTCACACCTTCAACCAGCACAAGTACAACCGTATTATGGTGCTATCCTAAATACTTAAAGAACTCTAGGATATCCAAATACACAAAGGATACAAGCTTTCCAAAATCTAATTCCACTTATACACCCAAATCAACAATACACTGTAAGATTTATCATGAAGATATTAGGAATGATGGTATCTTGCATAGCAATAGTCCCACATGCAAGATTGAACATGAGGCCCTTACAACAGTGCCTTGCACAACAATGGTAACAGGCACACAGTCAACTTCAAGATCTAGTGTTGATGGACCGCCAAACACATATGTCCCTTCAATGGTGGAATCGCAGCAATTCAATGAAGGGGAGGTCGTTTCAAGACCCTGTGCCTCAGACCATGATCACAACAGATGCATCAATGATTGGTTGGTGAGCTCACCTAAACTATCACACCATTCAAGAGCAATGGGATGTCAAACAGAAACAGCTACACATAAACCACTTAGAATTATTAGCTGTATTCCTTGTTCTAAAAGCAACCTCTTCTCAAATGGAAAATTGTCCTTATAAACACAGACAACATGACAACTATGTATTATCTCAACAAACAAGGAAGGACACATTCATCTCAACTGTCCCTTCTAGCCCAAACAATTTGGAAATGGGCAATTCACAATCAAATTCATCTAATAGCTCAGTACATTCCAGGGATAGACAATCAGTTGGCAGATGTCCTCAGCAGAAATCACCAACAAACACACGGATGGGAGATTCACCCCCAAACACTTCAAAAGTACTTCCAAAGGTGGGGAACACCAGACATAGATCTATTTGCAACAAGTGAAAGCACAAAATGCCAAAACTTCGCATCCAGGCACCCACATCCCCTATCCACGGGCAATGCTCTATGGATCAATTGGTCAGGGATATTTGCTTACGCTTTTCCCCCCTCTCCCACGCCTTTCATTTCTGGTCAACAATTTGCGTCAAACATCACTCAACATGATACTCATAGCACCAACATGGGCATGTCAACATTGGTACAGAACACTACTAGACCTATCTGTAGTACCTCACTCCAAACTCCCAAACAGCCAGATTTGTTAACACAAAACAAAGGTCAAATCAGGCATCCAAAACCCAGTGCTCTCAATCTAGCGATTTGGCTCCTGAAGTCCTAGAATTTGGATACTTAAGTCTTCCATCTGAATGTATGGAAGTCATTAAACAAGCATGAAAACTCAGTACTAGACAGTGCTACGCAAACAAGTGGAAAAGATTTGTCTACTATTATCAATCTAAAACCATAGATCCACTTACAGCAACTATACAAGATATTGTACGTTACTTCATTTACAAAAATCAAATTTGGCTTTTTCCGCCCTAAAAATACATCTTACTGCAATCTCTGCATACTTACAAACTATTCCACATATATCTTTATTCAGAACTCCTGGTATTAAAGCCTTCATGGAAGAATTAAAACACATCATTCCACCCAAAACACCACAAATTCCATCATGGAATTTAAATATTGTACTTACAAGACTTATGGGACCACCTTTTGAACCCATGCACTCTTGCCAAATTCAATTTCTAACATGGAAGGTTGCCTTCCTTGTAGCTATTACTTCTTTAAGAAGAGTTAGTGAAATACAAGCATTCACTATTGAAGAAACTTTTTTCCAAGTACATAAACATAACGTTGTACTAAGAACAAATCCAAAATTTCTTCCAATATCGCCTTTTCACATCAAACAGTGGAATTGCCAGTCTTCTTTCCACTGCCAGATTCTGTGGCAGAAAGAGCTCTTCATACCCTAGATCTCAAAAGAGCTCTTATGTACTACATAGACAGAACTAAACAGTTTAGGAAAACAAAACATCTTTTTGTTGCTTTCCACCAACCACATACAGGCAATCCTATATCAAAACAAGGTTTAGCAAGATGGATTGTTAGTGTATACAAACATGTTATGTCAAAGCAAAAAGACAACTTTTAATCACTCCTAAAGCGCATTCTATAAGAAAGGTGCAACAATGGCTTTTTTAGGAAACATACCAATGGTTGATATATGTAAAGCAGCTACATGGTCAACCCCTCATACATTTACTAAACACTACTGTGTTGATGTTTTCTCACAACAAGAAGCCACTGTAGGACAAGCTGTCCTAAGAACATTATTTCAAACAACTTCAACCCCTACAGGCTAGCCATCGCTTTTTGGGAGGACTAACTGCTTTGTAGTCTATGCATAGCATGTGTATCTGCAGCTGCACATGCCATCGAACGGAAAATGTCACTTACCCGGTGTACATCTGTTTGTGGAATGTAGTGTTGCAGATACACATGCACCCTGCCTCCTCCCCGGTAGCCTGTAGTCGTTTAATAACATTTGTTTATATACATACACATTTACATTTGCATGGACGTCTTTTTTCCCTTATATACTCTCACTCCTTTCTTCACCCTCTGCGGGAAAACAATCTAACAGTGGAGCCGATGCCCATGCGCAATGGAACCGAGAGGAGGAGTCACTCGATCCTGTGACTCCGAAAAGACGACTTCGAAGAAAAACAACTTGTAACACTCCGAGCCCAAAACTAGATGTTGGAATGGATATGCATAGCATGTGAATCTCTGCAGCACTACATGCCACGAACAGGTGTACACTGGGTAAGTGACATTTTCCCTATGTGTGTGTGTATATATATATATATATATATATATATATATGTTCGATGGCATGTGTAGCTGCAGATACACATTGTAAGGAAATGCCTCCTTGGCATGGTTACCCCCTGACTTTTTGCCTTTGCTGATGCCAAGTTATGATTTGAAAGTGTGCTGAGGCCTGCTAACCAGGCCCCAGCACCAGTGTTCTTTCCCTAAAACTGTACCTTTGTCTCCACAATTGGCACAACCTTGGCACCCAGGTAAGTCCCTTGTAACTGGTACCCCTGGTACCAAGGGCCCTGATGTCAGGGAAGGTCTCTAAGGGCTGCAGCATGTCTTATGCCACCCTGGGGACCCCTCACTCAGCACATGCGCACTGCTTGCCAGCTTGTGTGTGCTGGTGGGGAGAAAAGGACTAAGTCGACATGGCACTCCCCTCAGGGTGCAATGTGGAGAACCAACACTACAGGGAGGATTCCCTGGTGACTTCGACCCTGTGAGTAGCCAGAGTTGACACCCCTGAGCCCCCCCAGCGACGCCTGCAGAGGGAATCTGGAGGCTCCCCCTGACGGCGACTGCCTGCTTCAAAGAACCCGACGCCTGGTAAAGACACTGCACCAGCAGCCCCCCAGGACCTGAAGGATCCGACCTCCAGTGCAGAAGCGACCCCCAGGTGGCCCTCTCCCTTGCCCAGGTGGTGGCTACCCCGAGGAGCCCCCTCCTTGCCTTCCTGCATCGCTGAAGAGACCCCTGGGTCTCCCATTGAAACCTATTGCAAACCCGATGCCTGTTTGCACACTTCACCTGGCCGCCCCCGTGCAGCTGAGGGTGTATTTTCTGTGCTGACTTGTGTCCACCCCCCGTGCCCTACAAAACCCCCCTGGTCTCCCCTCCGAAGTCACAGGTACTTACCTGCTGGCAGACCGGAATCGGGGCACCCCCTTCTCCATTGAAGCCTATGTGTTTTGGGCACCACTTTGACCTCTGCACCTGACCGGCCCTGAGCTGCTGGTGTGTTAACTTTGGGGTTGCCCCGAACCCCCAACGGTGGGCTACTTTGGACCCAACTTTGAACCCTGTAATTGCTTTACTTACCTGAAAAACTAACAAAAACTTATCTCCCCCAGGAACTGTTGAATTTTGCACTGTGTCCAATTTTAAAATAGCTTATTGCCATTTTTGCTAAAACTGTACATGCTGTTGTGATGATTCAACGTTCCTAAGGTACCTTAGTGAAATACCTTTCATTTAAAATATTGTTTGTAAATCTTGAACCTGTGGTTCTTAAAATAAACTAAGAGGGGGGTGTGGCCAAGAGTGCAGCTCGCTAGGACGTGCTTGTCCAAGCTCCACCGCCCTGGCCCGGAACAACGCTGTCTGGCCCGGCGGGGGGACACCCTGAGGCCCCCCCTGAAGCTACGGGCGCTGCCGTGGGCTGTTGGCCGCCCGGCGAAGGCTATGAGGCGTGCTTCGCTGCTCCCATTGGGAGAAGAGCGGCCGGCCCCGAAACGCATTTGGGGCCGCGGAGCGGCTTGGCCGGCGGCCTGTACCGCGAGGCGGGCCTTCCTCCGGCGGCTTATTGGGCCTGGCTCCGAAGAGACCGAAGGCCTAGAAGGTTCGTTTTGGGCCCCGCGAGCAGCGGGACCGCAGTAGGGGCCTAGACTCCAGGACCTGCAGGCGCCTTGGGCGCGGAGGGCGCCCCTGTACACAGGATCTTGTCGGGGCTGGAGGTCGGCTCTCCCCACCCTAGCGGGCCTCTACAGGATGGAGGAGAGGCCTGAAGTTCCGGGCGAAGATAGGGGAGGCCATTGCTTTGCCCGTCCAAATCCATGCGAGAGCGCTCAGTGAGAGAAATGCTGACAGGGGCCCACCTGACATCGGGTGGCATGGTTGAGGACTCACCAGCGATGAGACCCCTGGCGGCGACGCTGGCGGCGAAAGGAGAAAAAAAGGAAGCTGCAGCGCCCAACGACTTCGGAGCTGAGGTCGGAGAGGAAATCCGTTCTGAACAGCGTGGCCGGCGGAACTTCAGCTTAGAGAAGGGGGGGCGGAGTCCCGAACTGCAGTTGGCCTTGATGTTAACGGCACGTTGGCCGTTGAAGAGGGTCGGGCGGCGGGGGCAATGGACCGGGTTGACTAAACATGGATGGACCTACTGCCCTGTGGAGACTTTTCCTCGTGAAGATGGATGTCCGAGGACCTTCTTTGTTGTGTGCACCTGTTGTGCGTATTGGTTGAATGTTGTTGGGTTTCACTGCGTTGTTGGCTTTTTTGTGGAGATTTTCTCAGGCCTTGGTGTTTTAGGTGGCGTAGAATTTGGCACGGGGTGTTCTTCTTGCAAGCTCCCTTTCTTCATGCATGCTGCCCCCATTTTAGGGTATGATTATTAAATGTACAAGCTTGAATGTCCATGGGCTCAATAACCCTACCAAGAGGCTAGCCATCCTGTCCGCCTTAGAGAGATCGGGGAGTCACATATGCCTGCTGCAGGAGACACACCTCTTCCCAAAAGATATTTATCGTATGCACTCTAAGTGGTTCCCCAGGCAGTTCCGGTCTTCGGCACCATCAAAGCATGCAGGGGTGGCGATACTATTAGCGCGCTCATTCCCTGGGGAAGTGGTGACAAAACTGCATGAGGTGCAAGGGAGGCTTCTACCTATGAGAATGAGACTGGGGGGGGGGGTGGGGTTTCCTTCACTATTGCTTCTCTATACGCGCCTAATTCCCAGCAATAAATCTTCCTAAAACAGGCTTTGACCCCGCTGCTGCAATCCTCTGACGGTGCCATCCTGGTGGGGGGCGATTTTAACCTGGTGATGGATGGTGATCTGGATCGTTCAGGGCACCAGTATGGGCAGACGGGGTCAATGACGGTGGCTGGTCGTCTGTGGCTGAGTGAGTGTGGCCTGGAGGATGTGTGGAGGAGGGTGCACACCACATTAAGGGACTATTCCTTTTACTTGGCAGCGCCTAAGACATACGCTAGGCTTGACCTTTCCTTGGCCTCGCAAGAGTTTCTTTCCCGGGTTAGGGAGTCAGTGATTGAGCCTCGAGCCCTGTCTGACCACGCCCCGGTTACAGTCGAGGTTCACATCAACATGGAGCGCGTGGGTGCATCGGGGTGGCGATTTAGGGACTCAATGCTTCAGAACGGTGAAACAGTAGAGGCGATTCGTAGTGCAATAATAAATTACCTTAGCCTTAATGACGACGGGACTACTTGCTTGGTGACGCTGTGGGAGGCACTGAAGGCTGTACTGAGGGGTGAGGTGTCCGCTAGGGATAATAAAGCAAGGAGAATACTCAGAGAGGATTTCTAACAGCGAGTGATGGTATTGGAGCGTTCACATAAGCACACCAGTGCACCAAGAGTTTGGCGAGAGCTTGAGAAAGTAAGGAAGCAGTTGAGGAGGTTGGATTGGGACAGGGCAGAGTATGCAGTAGTTCGCCTGAAGCATAAGTACTATATAGGAAGTAATAGATGTGGGAAGCTACTGGCACATCGGTTGAGAGCGCAGCGCGTGGCGTCAATGATAAAAATGGTTCGCTCTCCCTCGGGAGCTGAAGCGTGCACGAGCGACCAAATTGCGGAGGCCTTTGCGGAATTCTATCGGGAACTATATGGGGCTGAGGAGCTCGGTAATTCAACTCCGGAGGCCTTTCTAGAGGGTATAGCAATTACTTCGTTGACCGAGAGGGAGGTGACGTCGCTAGATCAGCCTATAAGGGTGGAAGAGGTCATATCGGCAATTGCGTGCTTGCAGGTCGGGAAGTCACCAGGCCCGATGCTTTCTCTGCACTTTTTTATAAGGCCTTCTGTGTGGAACTTGTACCCGTTTTAGTGCGACTCTTTAATTCCTTTCGACATACAGGGGCTCTCACGTCTATTATGTTGGACACCACTATCGTGGTTATTCCGAAGCCGGGGAAGGATCCCGAGGAGTGCGCTTCATACAGGCCGATCTCCCTCTTGAATATTGATGCCAAACTGTTCACGGGCATACTGGCACACTGTCTCAATTATTACATGCCGGGCCTTGTGGATCCCGACCAAGTGGGATTTAATACCGCATAGGCAGTGTAGTGATAATACCAAGCGACTGCTTCATCTATTGGATAAAACTGATCGCTCACGCAGGGAGGCGCTCTTCATTTCTATCGATGCCGAAAAGGCGTTCGATAGGGTTTATTGGCCATATCTGTTCAGGGTGCTAGAGCGCTTTGGGCTGGGCCCGGGTTTTATGGCATGGATCCACTGTATCTATCCGGCGCCTCGGGCGGCGGTCCGGGTTAATGGGACGCTTTCGTTGCCATTCTCAATTCAAAGAGGGACTCGGCAGGGGTGCCCGCTTTCGCCCCACTTGTTCGCGCTCTATATGGAGCCCATAGCGCAGCGGCTTCGGGATAACCCTCGGATCACGGGCACGAAGTTTGGGGGAGATGAGCACATCATTTCATTGTACACAGATGACGTGATTCTTACTTTGGCGGAACCCGCGACCTCACTGCCTGTACTAATGGGTATACTAGAGGAATTTGGATGGGTCTCGGGATTCCGGATGAATATGCTAAAGTCGCAGGCCATGAGCAGGTTTATCAGTGCTGAGCATGAAAGAGATCTGAAGGCCCAATTCCACTTTATATGGTCTTCTTCAAAGCTCCCGTACTTGGGGGTTGAGTTAGGGTCCACTGTCGCTCGTACGGCGACGTTGAATTACACGAAACTGATTCGGGAGGTGCAGCGGGATTTAGAGACCTGGGGGAGACTTAAACTGTCTTGGTTGGGTAGGGTGGCGGCAGTGAAGATGACCATCCTACCACACGTACTGTATGTGTTTGAAGCACTTCCGGTGGCACCCCCGCCACGAACGATAGCAACCCTTCAAACAGCTGTTCTAAGATTTATTTGGGAGTTAAAGGCGACGCGGCTACCACGTCGGGTGTTGGATCGCCCTAAGCAGGAGGGAGGATTGGAGGTCCCCTGTCTTCTAAGATACTTTCAGGCAGCACAATTGCGTTTCCTATTAGAATGGAGTCGCCCGTCTTCCGAGAAACATTGGTGCTTCATGGATCAGGCGGTGGCGGGCTTCCATATATGGAAGGAGCCCTAGCTTAGGCGTTGTCACAGAGCGCGGGGTTGTAAATATCCCCGGTCACTGAAGTGTCGATGAAGGTGTGGGACGGGGTGGCCAGCAGAATGGGCTTGACGGCATTCCTGTCCCCAATGACCCCCCTAAGTGCGAACCCCGATTTTGGTCCGGGCCTGCAATTGGAGGCACTGCGTCGTTGGTATGAAGGGGGCTGTAAAAGGGTAGGATAACTTTTTGATGAGCAGGGGGTGATCCCTTTTGACCAGATTAGGGAGACGTATGGCTTGGTCGAGGCTGACAGGATGATGTATTATCAAATACGACACTGGGCCCTGATACCAGCCAATAGAGCATTAATAGATAGGCCGTTAACACCGTTTGAAAAATTGATTCTGGTAAAAAAGGACGATAAGCGGGTGATTTCGGAGCTTTACGCTCTCTTGCGGGGGGAGGCCCGCTCGCCTAAGACTAAAGGTCAGCTGAGGTGGGAGAGGGAACTGGAGAGGGAGCTCTCTGATGAGGAGTGGGAGAGCATCTTTTACAGGACACATCACACGGCTTACAATGCGGCAGGTACAGAGACAGCCTATAAAGTGGCCTCCTATTTGTACTACACCCCAGCAAGAATTCATGCTTGGGATCCCACTAAGTCCAGCCTTTGTTGGAGGGGGTGCGGGGGTGGAGGATCGCTTGTTCACCTACTATGGCATTGTCCTAAGCTTCATTGGTACTAGAAGAATATAATAGACATTATTGACGCAGCGTTTGATACTCAGATCCCCAGATTTCCTGCGTACACTTTGCTCGGCCTGCCTAGCCCGCTCACTTTCCCCCTGAGATCATTGATAGGACGGCAGATTGCCTTGGCTTTAAATGCGGCACTACAGCTGCTATTAACCGTGTGGGGGACTGACAAGATCCCGACAGTAACATCATGGCTCCATAAGCTGTGGTTTATCCTCGCTATGGAAAAGCTTACTTTGCTTCACAGCAGCGTAGTGGTGACTTTAAGGAACTTTGGCAACCATTCTTACAAATACTGTCTGCGGAGTTCACAGAATTGACATGTCCGGCCTATTTGAGGGTTCTGGAGTTGAATTGAGCGAAGGGGAGCGAACGTGCAGTAGAGTTAAATACGTGGGGCCAAGACTACATTGGAACGAGGCCTGGGATCGATTGATTGTTGTATGACATGCCAGCCGTGGGGAAACAAATTTAAGTTATATTTAGGTTTTCTATCATAGCGCATGGAGCATGCTGTATATCAAAGCAATTGTATTATTCTGATGCGTTGCATATGTGATGTTTATAATTGAAAATAACAATAAACAGATTTGATCCATAAAATAAACTAAGAAAATATATTTTTCTATATAAAAACCTATTGGCCTGGAATTGTCTTTGAGTGTGTGTTCTTCATTTATTGCCTGTGTGTGTACAACAAATGCTTAACACTACCCTCTGATAAGCCTACTGTTCGACCACACTACCACAAAATAGAGCATTAGAATTATCTCTTTTTGCCACTATCTTACCTCTAGGGGGAACCCTTGGACTCTGTGCATGCTATTTCTTACTTTGAATTAGTACATACAGAGCCAACTTCCTACACACATGCTATGCATAGTCTGCCATCTAGTGCTGGGCTCGGAGTGTTACAAGTTGTTTTTCTTCGAAGAAGTGTTTTCGAGTTACACGATCAAGTGACTCCTCCTCTTCGGCTCCATTGCGCATGGGCATCGACTCCATGTTAAATTGTTTTCTTTCCGCCATCAGGTTTGGACGTGTTTCTTTTCGCTCCGATAGTTCGAGTCAGAAAAGTCTTAAAACTCTCTAATTCTCGTCTGTATTGTTTCGATCGCGTACCATCTTCCATCGACACTTCGGTACCGTCGGGTCAAACATCTTTACTCGCCCTTTGTGGCGCCGGCGCCCAACTCGGGCCTGGTCAGGCCGACCGCGTGGAAGCCTCATGGACCGGACACCATTCCGCTCGGTGCCACGCAAAATTTCTCTACAAGGAACAACATCTCGTCTGTAATCTGTCTTTCCCCAGACCATCGGAAAGAAAATTGCGAGGCCTGCAGATACTTCCGTTCGAAGAAAACGATCCGAGACAGAAGAGCACGGAGACTCGAGATGGCAGTCAAAAGCACTGAACGTCTCGACGTCGAGGAGGAGGAGGAGGAGATCATGCATACAGCTGTCTCCATTTGAGGATCCGACTCAGAGCAGGAGTCTGAGGATTACAGAACAGTCACCGCAGGATAGCATGTGAGTACGTCTGCCCCTGTCCCAGCCAAGCCCAAACATAAGGCCTTGGGAACGCCACTGCCGGAAGGCCATGGCTCGACCCCTAAAAAGACCTTTGGTGACCAACCAACAACTTTGCCACCGAAAAAGGCCACGCCACCCAAACCTTCGGATTCGAGCCGAAGCTCTGTCTCAGAGTCCACCAAGCATCGATCCTTCGAGTCTAAACCTCGAAAATCGTTTTCGGAGCCAAGGCCATCACCAAGCCTTTTGATACCGAGAAAAAACTGCTTCGGAGCCGAAAAGGCCAATTTAAACGGAGGAACATGGACTTTCACAAGCACTCAAAGAAAGCCATAAAATAACTGCGGAACACTCACAAATGGAGGCAGTAGATGAAAGGCAAGCCAGGATTCACATCCACGAAGACACTGGCAGAATTATAACAGCACCTCCTCTAGAGCCTAAGAGGAAATTAGCCTTTCAAGACGTATTGGACCCTGCTCAGCCACCAGCTAAAGTGCCAAAAACCAAAGAGAAAACTCCACCTCCTCAATTTTCTCCTCCTCAGTCTCCTCCTCGCTCTCCTCATTTGCTTATCTCTCCCCCACTAGTCCCACACCTGTGCAATCTCCTGTACATTCATGTGATTCATGGTACGACAATGTGGATCCATGGGATCTTTATGATCCAGATCCCATTACAGAAAACAACCCAGGCTGCTATCCCTCTAGGCCATCACCACCAGAGGATAGGTCAGGATACACTCAGGTCATAGCTAGGGCGGCATCCTATCACAGTGTCGCCATGCACACTGAACCGTTACAGGATGACTTCCTTTTTAACACACTCCTCTACACGTACCACCTTCAGTCGCTTCCCATGCTCGCGGGCATGATAAAGCATGCAGACAAAATATTCCAGGAGCCAGTGAAAGCTGGAATAATCACTCCTAGGTTAGTGAAAAAATATACGCCACCTTACTCTGATCCTGCCTTTATCACACAACAATTGCCTCCGGACTCTGTAGTGGTAAGCGCAGCCAGGAAAAGAGCAAACTCGCAGTCATCAGGGATGCACTCCCACCAGACAAGGAGAGAAGAAAGTTTGATGCTGTGGGCAAAAGGGTGGCATCTCAGGCAGCCAACCAGTGGAGGATAGCCAACTCCCAGGCATTGTTGGCTAGATATGATAGAGCCCACTGGGATGAGATGAAAGATATAATACAACATCTCCCCAAAGAACAACAGAAAAGGGCGCAACAAATAGTTGAGGAAGGGCAAGCTATCACAATCAATCAGATCAGGTCAGCCCTAGACTCTGCAGACACAGCAGCTAGAACAATCAACACTGCTGTCACCATAAGAAGACATGCATGGCTTAGGTCTTCATTATTTAAGCCTGAAATACAACAGGCGGTCCTCAATATGCCGTTTAACCAAAAACAGCTTTTTGGCCTCGAGGTAGACACGGCTATTGAAAAAATGCAAAAAGATTCGGACACAGCTAAAGCCATGGGTGCTTTGTATACAACCCAATACAGGGGATCCTTTCGTAAGCCCCAATACAGAGATGGATTTGGAACCCCCAAACACTTGAGGCATCCACCTCACAAACAAAGTCGGCCTACCAACCTCAATATCAAAGAGGTGGTTTCAAAAGCACTTACAGAGGCCAGTACCCCAGAGGCAGGGGAAAATATTAGTCAACAAAACAAGCCTCACACAGTCAAAGCAGTGACTTAATCCATCCCTTCCCAACTCACACCTCACCTATGGGGGGAAGACAGCAAAGGTACATGTGCTAAATACCAGTCTATAGCATGCGACAGTATGACATTCAACTGTTAAAGGCCCTCTGGCTTTGACAAATGATTTTTACAATAAAGGTTAGTCTAATGCCTTTGTCATTATGTTTCATAATAAGCAAACCAGACCTATGCCATTGGACATGTTTCCAACTGCACCAGTCAGACCTGTTGCTTATCACCATAACCAACTTAGGTCTGTTGCTGTGGGTGTAAATGTTTCCACAAGGCAACCATCAGACACACTGTGTTCAAACTAGAAAGGTATATACCAAAGCAGTTGGATAAACAAAATACATTTCCTCTTCAGAGGACCTAACAAGGATTCTCTGAGAGCAAACCTACTATATCTGTTTTGATGCACAGGGTAACCAACACCAAAACCTTTGTCTACGATGGTTATCTGTGAAATTCCATGCAACATAAGACCTCTCTTCACGCTTTTTATACAGAGTAATAACAATTTACACAATTGCATATTGACTTTAACATGTGCTTTTCACAACAAACATGTCTGACCTAGTGCCTTTCCTAGGTCATTTCATAATAAACAGATCAGGCCCATAGGCATGGTCATTGACTTGCTCCCGTAACAAACTCAGTCCTGCTATTTCTAGTATAAGCTTTGTTGCAAGCCAAAAAGTGTAATACAAACAGTCTTTTTAGTTGAAGCACATAACTTCGGACCAGTCAAATTCTGTGCTCAGGGAACCAACATGTCCTTGGGGCAGAAAAGGAGCCCCGCTCGCCATAGTATTCTAAAACCCTTTTTTTTTTTTTTTTTTTTTTTTTACTCACGTCGGGTCAGGTGACAGCTGCACTGTCAAGCTAGACCTAAAGATTAATGTAGTCATGGACATCCCATAGTACCTTCAAACGCAAAACTGTTCTGAAGTCTAACATTTATGCAGTACATTCTTCATAACTGCCTTCTCCCATTGGTGCTGTTTGCAGAGAAAAAACAAATCCTTAAATTATCTAGTTATGTAAGACACTTTGTCAGCATTACATTTCCATTTGTTAGCGCCCTAAAGTTCAGGTAGTCATACTTCTGCTAACTCAGGCATCTGGATAATTTAAATAATTGCAGCTTGTTTGAGGGGAAGTACTTTTTTCTATAGAAGCACACAACGTATGCACACAATCAAACATGTACTCCTGGCTACCAACTTGTGGGGGCGGACAACGTTCCACTCTGTAGTACTACTGTAATCTTTGATTTAGGTTGATCACCTTGTCAAGTGACAGCTGCGTTGTCAAGCCAGCCCTAAATTCTATTAATGTGATTGTGCTCACTTCTGCGTGATGTATTAGCAGGCTTAGTCGGTTTACCCTCCATATGTGATTCTTACCAGACAAGCTAGTTCTTAGCATGTATGCTTGATTTCTTTTGAAAGTAGTCTCTTTCATGAGGCATGTGGGGCAATCTATTATGCACCTTATATTAATTTCTACCTCGTCTCCATCAAAGGAGGAGTAGAGATTACAGCCACTGTGCCAGCATTGTCCCTTTACTTTCTATATTAATAGGACTAAAGAGCACTACATTGGTGATCAGTTGTTTGATTTGCTGGTGCGAAGAAGGGAAAAGTGATTCAGAAAATAAAATTGTCCCACTGGGTTGCCTTTCCATTTAGCTCTGTTAAGGTGTGGCCAAAAAGGATTGTCCAGTGATCCTCAGATTCATTCAGCCAGAGAGAAGGCTGCAACCATAGCCCTAGCTCGGGATGCTCCTGTCTTGAATATCTGCCAAGCAACTACATGGGTTTCCATCCATACTTTCGCCTGGGACTGCCATTTTTCATTTTCATTCTGTAGGGTCACTCCACAAGCCTACCGTTTTGGGATATGAGACTACTTTCATGCTTGCTAAAAAGATGAGAAATCTGTAGATAGAAATATCTTTCAGAAGAATAAGTTACTTACCTTCAATGCTTTTTGTGGTGGATATTCTACCTACGGGTGATTCGTCACAGACAGCCTGCTTCCCCTTTGGATTGGACTTCCAGGAGTTAATAAGGTTCCAGATTAGATTTGCTCACTGCCAGTTTTCACATGCAGGTTGTTAATCACATTTCTGTGTCTGTGATTGTGGAAAAGAAGAAGAAAGCAGGCATCCGTGTTCATGGGAAGTGTATGTATGTAGCTTCATCTTGCCTTGTCTGGTGCGTAGATGCAATGTATGTGTATGATTCCGCCTACTGGCACATTGGAACTATTGAAGCTTTTCCAGATCCAGTCAGGCCCTTGGAGGAATTCAGAGGTGAAGAATTTTCGGTTAGATATCCACTGGAACATTTTACCAAGCATACGTAATGTATTTGTTTTTTAGTTTCATCATCCTGTATGAATTTTGAGCACCAACAAAACATGAGGGGAGGTGCATCAGATAACAAAGGGTGGGGTCAGGTTAATTATGCTCCTAGCAGAACAATAATGCTTTTTGATTGAATTTGGGAAAATATATTGCTATTGACAGAGGTATTGGAGGCTGGAGCAAGGTATGTACAAAAAGTCATGACGATTTAGCTAACAACACAGGAAGATATTGTCCATGTTGATGGTATTTAAGGGAGAGTTAGATATGTTATCACAGTTTAGGAAAGTTAAGAGTAGAGTCCACCTTTAGGCTGGGGAATTTATTAGCACTGGACATTGAGAAGAGTATATCTGAAATGTGACAGCACAATATAAATGCATTCATGTTCATTCATATTACACTTCTCTTTGTTTGATAGTTTGAGAAGGTTGTTTTCTACCATTTTCAATCTTAACATGTTTATTTGTACACTTGTTTTATTCCTCCTACTGGCATAGATAGTGGCATCAGCTTGGAGACTGGTGTATTGGTGGCTGCTGTCATGCCTGGAAGCCCAGCTGCTAAAGAGGGTTCCCTCACAGTGGGAGATAGAATTATTGCTGTAAGTATTAAAATTCTGCCGATTTATAGCCATAGCTGCAGAAAAATACATTTGTCATTGATATATCTTGCATACATTGTGCGTGTTTAAATCGAGTTAAAAGGCTAAAGGAAATTTGAACCTGGTGTGTTTGTCATGCAACTATGAACCATCCGCAAATGCCTATCTCTGTTTGACGTTCACTATGCCTTGCAATAAATATCCCGTGATATACCATTTGTTTCATTGTTTGTCACTTTATATCCTAACTTGAAGTGACACTTGATTTGCTACTTAAATTTAATGCGACCAGTCAAATTGACATTTTAATATAGTTTTTCCTTCAGTTCATAGATCACACAATGCTCTCTGAATTGTCTTGAAGCTGCTTCTATTAAGAGATCTCATTAAATAATTCCAGTGACACAAATTAATGACACAACATGTACAGTTTGCATGTCTGTGCTGTACAGATAACGCAGAGTCTGTGAAGTACATTACGTTACTCGTTTAAGAAAATACGTGTCCCATAGAAAATATCAAGACAAAAGGGGAACATCATGGACCTTGTAATCTGGCACAATGAGGACCCTGCAAAAAGTGGGAACTCATAACATATCAGCTGTCCATGATCTGAGCCTGGACAATAAAGAGCTGGTCTTTTGCAATTGTTCACCACAAATCTTTCCTCAAGAGCTTGAGTGGGAAACTAGGATGAAAGAGCGCTCCTAATCTTCAAGGTACCACAGTGGATTGTCTGAATTTCTAGAGTCCATGATAGAATCCAACTCAAATCTCGGTTCTCTGTGAACCACCAAAGGCACCGGAGAAGAATGAAAGAGCACCATGGTTGCAACAGCTGGGATCTGAGCCCCTGCGCAAGGATTTGGTTTAGTCTTTCAGTTTGACCCTCATTGTGTTGATACCAGTTGATATTGACTTTTTTCATAATTGACAAATGTCCCGTCAAAATATAGAGATATGTTGAAACACGCTGGAACCACTTTCTTGGAACTCTGTGTAGATACAAAACACCCTTGAAAGCCTTGTTTGTTTAACACTTGCGTAATTCAAGATTATATCGGAGAAATGAAGCATGTTCTATTCATGTAGTCTGCCGCCACCTGAATGGTGATTGTCCCTGTGTTTGATGGGAAATATTTTATGAAAGCCGATAAAATATTCTTGAAAATGAGCACTGTGCTGGTGGACTGAAGAATACCTTTAGAATTTGTGGGGTTTTATTTTGCTTCACAAGAGATAAAGTAATGAGCCACACTATTATCAACATTGAGTGTCTAAGGCAGCCTTCTATCATGTCTTTGAGTCAGTTATTTCATTTTTTGATATTGCAGCCAAAAATGGAGTGTGCATTTTTTCAGGCTAACCACTAAAGCCTTTTACTAGGTTGCGTGCATTATTGAGTCCTTAAGATATTTTCATGTTAAGTAAAAGCAATCTCTTTTCAGCAACCCACTACTGTGTTTGTGGATGTAGCCCTGAGCAGTGAGACACTTGAGATGCTTTCTAGGTGGAAATCAGAATGCTCAGGAAAGATTAGATTGCTAGTTTTTAGGCCTTGTCTGGCAAACAGCGCTTGGGCTATCTATCACACAAAAAATATTGTTAGCTTACAGTGGGCTTAATCTTCCCATTGCTTACTATTGGTTGGCTACACTGTCACTCTCATTTGCTGCTGCTTATTCATTAGCTTGTGTGGGCTTTCCATCCTCTTTTTTTTTTTTTTGCATTTGACCCTCCCCTGGAGTATGGACATATTACTTGTTTCCGTCCACTGCTCATTTTTGAGTCACTACTTTTTTCTCTTTGTTTAAGCACAGTGCATGTATTTTGAGCTCTATTATGAACTCCCTCCTAGGACTCACACGGGCATCTAAATGGGACTGAGCTCACATGTACTATTTAAGCCTTGAAAAACACAATAACTCACACTTTCAGAGTCAAGACCTCTTGGATTTGCCAATACTTAGTAAAATAGATTACAGTTGCAATACAGAATTGCACTAAGGTCACAAAATGTACACAGTCATCAACTCAGTTTTTACCACATAAAATATGCAATGTATATACAGTAACGTATTGCTAATATCATTGGCAAAGGAAATAGGTCCCAAAGGTTTGACTTAATAGCCTTTACTATTGTATGTTTGTTTGTGTTCCTGCCATTTTAGGTGCTTTATCTGGTTTACTCTCAGATGTTTCTGACACTAAGGTGGCCAAGGAGATAATCCCCACCGTGAATACCCATTGTGCACAAGATGCTGCGGTTCCTGTAGTATTAACACAGTATCTTGTTGTGCTGTCGTCCATGGCTCCACATCTTGGGGTTCAAGCCAAAGCACTTCCTCAGCATCTCATTTGATGAGGAACATCTTTGGGTCCCGAGTGGAGGAGATGTGGGAAAAGACTAGTTCAGTCAGGTTTGGCAAGGGTGCCTCTGACTCCAAGCACTGGCTTGCACATGCTCTTCCGAAAACAAAACACCTTACAGTGGTAAGACTAAAAGATTTCGATCCCTGCTAGGAGGCAGTCACTTTAGACCAATGGTTTTAGCAGAAGTGCAGCAGGGTTACTGCTTAGAATTCCACCCTAAAACATGCTACCCTGCTGTCACACTTTCAGCCACAACCATCCCACTCTCCTCAAGGAAGAGGTTCAAGTGCTGCTCCAGAAGGGAACAATACAGCCTTTGCATCAACACAAGTGAGACACAGGCATGTACTTGCTGGACTTTATTATTCCAAAGATGGAGAGTTCCCTTTAGCCCATCCCAGGACTGAGGCTGCTAAAAGCAATACGTAGTGTGGGAACACTTTCATTTGGTAACTCCTGCCGAGGAGTTTGCATCACAGTACTAGACTTCAAGGATGCCTTCTCTATATCCCCATCACAGTACTTAATTTGAGCCGCTGGTTTCAGGGCTCGGCACAGGCACTTAATTGTCAACACCAACATTTATGACAGTCTGCAATGCTATTTGTCTAAATTAAAGTCACTGTTGAAGTTTTGGGAGCCTGGAAAAGTCAGAATTGTCAGACTTGCAGGAGTGTGATGGTTAGTGTGTTTTTATTGGTATTGGCAGCGTGGACAGCAGCAATGAGCTCCTTATAAGGTGCTCCGGCACTTAGGCCCTCATTATGTAATTGGCGGTAAAAACTGCCTACCGCCGTTGGCAACGGCCGCCAAAAGAACGTCGCCGCGGCTACCAGCCGTCCGCTGTATTATGACCACAGCCTGATTTCTGCCAGAAGGATTGCGGAAATCTGGCTGCGGCCATGCCGGCTGATGGCAGTAAGGTGGCGCTGGTGCTACCGGCAGCGCCACACCAGTAGACCGCCACCAGCCTTATTATGATCCATAATACGGCCTAGTAGTGGTTTGCTGGTGGCAGCAGCACCCAGTCCCTTCTCCTGCTGGAGGACCCCCTAAACACAGGTAAGTGGGTCCTCCGACAAGGGAGGGGGGGTGTGGTGTGTGTGTGTGTGTGTGTGAATGTTTGTGCGTGTATGGAGGTGTGAGTGCGTGTATGTTGTGTTCTGTGAATGCGTGTCTGCGTGTATGTATGAAAGTGTGTGCGGGTGTGTGTGAATGGATGTATGCATGCGTGGATGAATGTGGGAATGGGTGTGTGTATGCGTGTGTGCATGTGTGAAGGGGGCGTGAATGTAGGGGGAGTTTGGAGAGGAAAGGGGTGGGGGAGAATCTGGGGAGGGGTGTAGGGATGGGGGTGGGGAAGACCTCTGTCAGTGACAGGGAAGGGATTCCCTGTCACTGATAGTGCCTACCGCCTTGGTTTTCGTGGTGGTAAGGGAACCACAGAAACCATTGTGGTAGGCGAGGTCATTATCCTGGGGGGGTACAGTGGCTGCCACTGGCCTGGAGATTGATATCTCCAGCCCGGCAGCCGTTACAGCTGTGGCAGTCGGTGTGGTACATTGGCGGTTTGACTTAAGCCAAACCGCCAATGTTATAATATGGTGGAAAGTACTGCTAGCCTGTTGGCAGTACTTTCCACCATATTATTGCCGACCACCAGGGTCATAATGAGGGCCTTAATCTTTACACTTAAAGCACTGCCCCATCCACTCTGTCTATAACAGTTAGGCAACCATACCAATTTAAAGTCTTCCAACTCAGTGTCACCATGGTTCCAATGGTGTTCATGAAGTGCTTGCTGGTGGTGGTTGCATTGCAGAGGGGCATTCATGACTTTCCATACCTCGACAACTGACTAATTGAGAGCAGCAGACAATAGTGCTTAGCACACAGTCAGACAGCTGTGTCCCTAGTGCACAGCCTATGGTGCTTACTAAACGCAGAGGAATCCCATCACAACAGATCCAAACCTTCTTGGGCTTTTTTTTAAATATCTTTATTTGGTTTTCTTTGATTCATACGTGATACCATCAAACAGTACAGGAAGGTGCAAAACACACCCAAAAATAAGTACTAAGCAGTAAAGGAGGCATGAATATACCCAAATAAAATTGGCCGCAATATGACATATTAATAGATAGGATGAACTACAATAATGGATAGAACGACACCTCTGCATAAACTATATACATGAGTCATTTCAAGGGAGTCGCAGCCTCTGATGAGAAATGTATGGGGTAGTGTCTCAACCATTCTACCCCTCAACCTCCTAGCCCCAACCTTTTGAAATTTGCCCAAGCACCCCCTACTCTTACATGTGACCCTCTCGATTGCCATGTAAAGGTCCATCCCTCTCTGCCATTCTTGCAGGGTCGGGACTTCAGATGTCATCCCCAATAACTAACAACACCCCGCTTAGCCACAAGCAACTCCAGATTACGGAAAAAGAATCGTGCCCTGGGGACATCTACTTCTGCCAGCACACCCAGCAGGACGTATTTGGGATCAGGAAGGATGGTCTCGCCCACAACACTACCAAGTTCACTTACCGCCTGCAACCAGTACACCTGCATGGCTGGACAACTCCAGAGAGTATGAATAAAAATGCCCCTATCTTCCCCACATCAGAGACAGTCTGGGGAGGACGACCGCCACATATGGTGCAGGCGGTCTCTATATTAATAAACTTAATAGAGGATTTTGAGGTTTATCAGGCGCAGGTGGGATTTTATTGACACCTCTCGGGTGCATCAGGGCCTCCTCCCAGTATACATCCTCAGGATCTCCCACCTCTAGGCACCATCTTTCTCTCCATTTGACCAGTTTATCTGGCATATAATTATTAAGTTCTTATATGTGAGAAAAATAGACTTGAATGGTAGCTCCTCCAGCTGCAGCATATCCTCCAGTAAGGAGAATTCAGGTAGATCCAGCGTCCCCAAGCCCTTTGGCTGCCAGTTGTATCACAGCTAGACATACTTTAGGAATTGATTATAATGCATGGAGTAATCCTGCCAGAGACACGCACATGGCATCAAAGCGCCCCTCCAAGAGATCCCCTATGTGGGAAATATCCAACAAATCCCAGACTCTGAATACTTGAAGTTTCCCCATCACCCTCAATCATGCACCTTCCCAAAGTGGGAATCACTCGTGTCACCCATCCTGCCCAGCCCAATGTGGCTGATGACTCTCCTCTAGGCCTCCAGCACCACCTGTGTTGCTGGCAGCAGTTGTTGCATGCCCTTCCTCCCATACAGAAAGTATTGGTTTTAATGGCCAACAAATTGTGCACCTTCCAATCTGTAAGAAGTGTGATCCTATGGAGTGAATGCCCATTAATTTAAAACCACCATATGGCCTTGCCATTAGAAGGGTCTAATGCTAGGAAGGGCAACCCCCATTATAGGGGTTACATTGAAGATTGGAGAGGGCTATTCTGGGGTGCCACCACACCACAACAGGGTGCACAAATCACCCTCAAGTTTAACAAATGTAGCCTCAGGGATCAAGTAGTAGATTTTTTGCCAGGCGTGTAATAATTTTGGAAGCATAATCATTTTAACTATCGCTGCCCTACCCATCAATGGGAGGGCCAGTGCACTCCACTTCTCCACTTCCTCCTGAAAAGTCTGAACTACTCTTCCTAAGTTTCTGGAGAGACATTGTTCCCAGTTGGGTGCCACCTAGATATCCAGGTATTGAAATCCTTTGGTCACCGCCTGGAGCTTCTGAGGAAGACTGGCGGGGTCCAGTGAACTGTAGGAATGACATAGCACAGACTTGATCCAGTTAATATGGGAGCCCGATTGACCCCCCCCCCATCAGATTTAAAGGTGTATAGGGCCCTAAGGATGTTGGTCTCAGGTTCAGTGATGGAGATCAAAATATTGGCAGCATATTGGTACTTTTTTTCTCCTGCCCATCCGTGTGCTGAGTCTTTAAATCCTTGGTGGCCAAGGGTTTGATAGTGGAGGCGAACAACAGAGTGGACATGGGTCACCCTGTTCTGTGCCTCACACTATGTGGAAAGCTGTCCAGAGAACTCCATTCACCCAGACCACCACCATGGTGGGCCCGATGCAACAGGGAGATCCATTGTCTATAGCAGGGGGTCAAAACCAAATGTTTGATGGCATGTGTGGCTGTAGATACACATGCTTTGCATGAGCCACCATCTAGTGTTGGGCTCAGTTGGGCTATTTTTCTTCAAAGGATCTTTTCGAGTCATGGGATTGAGTGACTCCTCTTCTCGGTGATAGTACCCATGGGCATCGAGTCCTTTGTTAGATTGTTTTCTCTCTGCTGTCGGGTTTGGACTTGTTTCCTGTCACTCCGCTAGATCCCAGTTTTGTCTCTTTCGAGCTTTCCTTTCCATCTTTCTTTTGACAACAGTATAGTATTTTGATTCTGTATTTCCACACTTTAACCGATCTTATTTTTGTGGTCAGTTCAATTCCCTTAGGGGGCGTCCATGCCCTTCTTGGGCCTACTTTGTCTAGAGCTGTCGAAAAATGCTGTGCTAATGGAACAAGCTCTGTTTAGGTTCTGTCCTTTATGCCACTCTAAGTTCCCGCACACAGATCAGCACTTAATGCGTAACTTGTGCTTGTCCCCGGAATATCAATAAGAGACCTGCAACACCTGTAGATCTTCTCAATCTAAGAGGACTTTCTAGGACCAAATCGCGCTTCAGTTGGAGATGGTGTTGGAGACCCCTGACGACACTCCCGACATCTTTGGAGAGGAACACGCACAAGATGAAACTGGACATCAGGCCGCCCTCTCGATCCGAGACTCCAAGTCAGATGAAGATTCTGACATTGAGAGCCAGTTGAGTCCAGCAGCGCAGTATGCGATTACACAAACCCTATCTTCTCACAAAAGATGTTGAAAAAGACTTCCAAGCGGGTCATCAGTCCACCACTGCCTTCGGCCGACACAGTTTCGAAAAAAGTCTTCAATGCTGTACATTTTGGAACCGAAAATTATGCTTACCAAAGACTCCACAATTTCAGCTGAAGGAACTTCAACAGTGGAGCCCATTTTGGAAGTCATGGATGCTTGTCAGCTCAAGATTCATATACAAAAGGGAACGGGGAAAATAAGTGCTTGTTCCCTTGTTCCAATTAGAAAGAGATGTACCTTTTAAGAAACATTGGACACTGCTAAAAAAAAAAAAAAAAAAGTCTCCAAGGACAAAGACAAGGCTCCAGATCAACCTCAGTCTTCACCTCCTCACTCTCCTGTACTTCCTCCTACTCCACCACCACAATAGCCTACATCTTTCATACAGCCACATATCTCTCCACAAGGGTCATCATAACCTCATGGAGATTACTTGGGTAATGTTCCACAAGATGTAGATTCATGGGATTTATATGATCCAGATCCCATACTCCCTAATGACCCTGATCTATTTCGAGCTAGGCCTTCACCCCTGAACATGCAACAGCATACAACCAGGTTATTGCAAGGGCAGCAGCATACCATAATGTACATATGCACACTGACCTTATCAAAGAGGATTTCCTCTTTGAAACTTTAACCAACACTCATATAGAGAGTCAATTCCTACTCATGCTGCCAGGTATGTTTAGACATGCCACAGAGATCTTCAAAGAACCTGTTATGGCAAGAGTCATTACATCAGGGGTTGATTTAAAAAAATAAGATATATATATATATGTGTTCGATGGCATGTGTAGCTGCAGATACACATGCTGTGCACATCCCGCCATCTGGTGTTGGGCTCGGAGTGTTACAAGTTGTTTTTCTTCGAAGAAGTCTTTTTTCGAGTCACGAGACCGAGGGACTCCTCCTATTTCGACTCCATTGCGCATGGGCGTCGACTCCATCTTAGATTGTTTTTTTTCCGCCATCGGGTTCGGACGTGTTCCTTTTCGCTCCGTGTTTCGGGTCGGAAAGTTAGTTAGAATGTCGGAAAAATCGTCGGTATTGTTTGCGTTCGGTATCGCGTTAGTTACAACAGATCGACACCGAATTAAGAAGAGCTCCGGTGGCCCTTCGGGGTTTTCTTCCATCCCCGTCGGGGCTTGGTCGGCCCGGCCACGTGTCTCTTCAAGGCTGATGGAACGGACCCCATTCCGCTTCTGTCCAAAATGCCATAACAAGTATCCATATACAGATCAACATCTGGTCTGTAACTTGTGTTTGTCACCAGAACACAAGGAGGATACTTGTGAGGCCTGTCGAGTGTTTCGGTCCAGGAAGACACTCAGGGACCGAAGAGCAAGAAGACTGCAAATGGCGTCGGCGCCCACAGGACAAGAGCGTTTCGAGGAGGAGGAAGAAACATTCTCCACCCAGGAGTCGGACTCTGAGGAGATCGATCCCGAAGAAACGCCGAAAACCGTGAGTAAGACGTCGAAACCAAGAACTCACGAGAAAAGCGCTAAAGCCCAGGGGATGCCACCGCCAACAGGCCATGGCTTAACCCGAAAAGTAGGTGACCGTTCATCGGCACCGAAAAAGGGCGAGCTGGTGTCGAAGTTATCCGACTCCGGTCGAGATACCGGCACACAGCAATCTCGGGCCCGAGATAGTGGCTCAGAGAAGATTCTGCACCGAGACAGCGGCACCGAAACGGGTCGGCACCGAAAGAGCACGACGCCGAAAGTAAAAAAGGTTTCGTCGGAGCCGAAAAAAGCAGCCGAAAAGGTTTCGGTACTGAAATATCCGGCCTCGGAACCGAAAACAAGTTCCTACACTGAGGAACAAGGACTGTCCACACAAATGAAGACACCTAGATTTGGACAGGAATTACAGGCAATAGAGCCAGATCACACACAAAGACGGCTCTTTGTTCAAAAAGATACAGGAAAGATCAGCACTCTTCCTCCAGTCAAAATGAAATGCAAGCTTGCCTACCAAGACAAAGAAAAACAGCCACACGCAAAGGTGGCTAAACAAGTAACACCGCCACCATCCCCACATCACTCTCCGCAACCATCACCGGTAGCCACTCCACCAATGATGCAATCCCCAACTCATACAGGAATGAGTCAAGATGACCCTGACGCATGGGACCTTTATGATGCACCAGTGTCAGATAATAGTCCAGAATGCTATCCAGCTAAACCATCGCCACCAGAGGATAGTATAGGCTACGCACAGGTGGTGTCAAGAGCAGCTGCATTTCATAATGTCAGCCTTCATTCAGAGCCCATTGAAGACGACTTTCTTTTTAATACACTGTCGTCCACACACAGCCAATATCAGAGTCTTCCTATGCTACCCGGAATGCTAAAACACTCCAAACAAGTGTTTGAGGAGCCTGTTAAAGGGAGAGCCATTACTCCAAGAGTAGATAAAAAATATAAACCGCCACCAACAGACCCAGTGTACATTACACAACAGCTAACACCAGGCTCTGTTGTAGTGGGAGAAGCGCGCAAAAGAGCCAACTCTCATACTTCAGGAGATGCACCACCTCCAGATAAAGAAAGTCGAAAATTCGATACTGCAGGCAAAAGGGTGGCGGCACAGGCAGCAAACCAGTGGCGTATTGCAAATTCGCAAGCTTTGCTAGCCAGATATGATAGGGCCCATTGGGATGAGATGCAACACCTTACTGAACATTTACCCAAGGAGTTCCAAAAAAGAGCGCAGCAAGTAGTAGAAGGAGGACAGGGTATCTCCAATAATCAGATGCGGTCAGCAATGGATGCTGCAGACACAGCTGCTAGAACTGTCAACACAGCTGTAACAATAAGGAGACATGTGTACATCAGGATTTAAACCAGAGATACAGCAAGCTGTGCTGAATATGCCATTCAACGGACAGCAGTTGTTTGGGCCGGAGGTGGACACTGCGATTGAAAAACTTAAAAAAAGACACTGACACGGCCAAAGCCATGGGCGCACTCTACTCCCCACAGAGCAGAGGCACATTTCGAAAGACACAATTTCGAGGGGGGTTTTGAGGGCAAACCACAGAAGCCACAACCTCACAAACAAAGCCCACTTATCAGAGCCAGTATCAGCGGGGAGGTTTTCGGGGACAATATAGAGGGGGACAATTTCAAAGGAATAGAGGAAAGTTCCAAAGTCCCAAAACTCCTCCAAACAAGCAGTGACTTCAATGTCACAAATCCCCAACACATAACACCTGTGGGGGGAGACTAACCAAGTTTTACAAACATTGGGAGGAAATAACAACAGACACTTGGGTCTTAGCAATTATCCAGCATGGTTATTGCATAGAATTTCTCAAATTCCCTCCAAACATCCCACCGAAAACACACAATATGTCAAAACAACATATAGATCTTCTAGGACTAGAAGTTCAGGCATTGCTACAAAAAGAAGCAATAGAGTTAGTACCAAAACAACAAATAAACACAGGAGTTTACTCCCTGTACTTTCTGATACCCAAAAAAGACAAGAGTCTGAGACCTATACTAGATCTCAGAACATTAAATATCTACATCAAATCAGATCACTTTCACATGGTTACATTACAAGACGTAATCCCACTGCTCATGACAACACTAGACCTAAAGGATGCATATTTCCATATACCAATACATCCTTCACACAGAAAGTACCTAAGGCTTGTATTCCAAGGGATACATTACCAATTCAAAGTGTTGCCATTTGGAATAACAACTGCACCAAGAGTTTTTACAAAATGCCTAGCAGTAGTAGCTGCACATATCAGAAGGCAGCAAATACATGTGTTCCCGTACCTAGACGATTGGTTAATCATAACCAACACGCTAAGACGGTGTTCACAACACACAAAATATGTCATAGAGATCCTCCACAAACTAGGTTTCTCAATCAATTACACAAAGTCACACCTTCTGCCGTGTCAAACACAGCAATACTTAGGAGCAACAATCAACACAGCAAAAGGGATTGCCACTCCAAGTCCGCAAAGGGTTCACACATTTCACAATGTGATACAGACCATGTATCCAAATCAAAAGATACAAGTCAAACTGGTGATGAAACTACTAGGCATGATGTCTTCATGCATAGCCATTGTCCCAAACGCAAGGTTGCACATGCGGCCCTTACAACAGTGCCTAGCATCACAATGGTCACAAGCACAGGGTCAGCTTCTAGATCTGGTGTTGATAGACCGCCAAACATACATCTCGCTTCAATGGTGGAACAGTATAAATTTAAACCAAGGGCGGCCTTTCCAAGACCCAGTGCCACAATACGTAATAACAACAGATGCTTCCATGATAGGGTGGGGAGCACACCTCAATCAACACAGCATCCAAGGACAATGGGACATACAGCAAAAACAGTTTCACATAAATCACTTAGAACTGTTAGCGGTATTTCTAGCGCTCAAAGCATTTCAACCCATAATAAGACACAATCACATTCTTGTCAAAACAGACAACATGACAACAATGTATTACCTAAACAAACAGGGAGGCACACACTCGACACAGTTGTGTCTCCTAACACAGAAAATATGGCATTGGGCGATTCACAACCACATTCGCTTAATAGCACAATTTATTCCAGGGATTCAGAACCAGTTAGCTGACAATCTCTCTCGGGATCACCAACAGATCCACGAATGGGAGATTCACCCCCAAATACTAAACACTTACTTCCAAATGTGGGGAACACCACAAATAGATCTATTTGCAACAAAAGAAAACTCAAAATGCCAAAACTTCGCATCCAGGTACCCACAAGATCAGTCTCAGGGCAATGCGTTATGGATGAGCTGGTCAGGGATATTTGCTTACGCTTTTCCCCCTCTCCCACTCCTTCCATATCTAGTAAACAAATTGAGTCAAAACAAACTCAAACTCATACTAATAGCACCAACATGGGCAAGACAACCTTGGTACACAACACTACTAGACCTCTCAGTAGTACCTCATGTCAAACTACCAAACAGACCAGATCTGTTAACAAAACACAAACAACAGACCAGACATCCAAATCCAGCATCGCTGAATCTAGCAATTTGGCTCCTGAAATCCTAGAATTCGGACACTTAGACCTCACACAAGAATGTATGGAGGTCATAAGACAAGCTAGGAAACCTACCACTAGGCACTGCTATGCAAATAAGTGGAAAAGTTTGTTTATTACTGCCATAATAATCAAATTCAACCCTTACACGCATCTGCCAAAGATATAGTAGGATACTTACTACAATTGCAAAAGTCAAAGCTAGCTTTCTCTTCAATAAAGATACATCTGACCGCAATTTCAGCCTACCTGCAAATTACGCACTCAACTTCATTATTTAGGATACCAGTCATAAAAGCATTTATGGAAGGCCTAAAGAGAATTATACCACCACGAACACCACCAGTTCCTTCATGGAACCTCAACATTGTCTTAACACGACTCATGGGTCCACCTTTTGAGCCCATGCACTCTTGTGAAATGCAATACTTAACATGGAAAGTTGCATTTTTGATTGCCATCACATCTCTAAGAAGAGTGAGTGAAATTCAAGCATTTACCATACAAAAACCATTTATTCAAATACACAAGCATAAAGTAGTTCTACGGACAAATCCAAAATTTTTACCAAAAGTGATCTCACCGTTCCACTTGAATCAAACGGTAGAATTACCAGTGTTCTTCCCACAGCCAGATTCTGTAGCTGAAAGAGCACTGCATACATTAGACATCAAAAGAGCACTAATGTACTACATTGACAGAACAAAACTAATTCGAAAAACAATACAACTATTTATTGCTTTCCAAAAACCTCATACAGGGAATCCAATTTCTAAACAAGGCATTGCTAGATGGATAGTTAAGTGTATTCAAACCTGCTATCTTAAAGCAAAGAGAGAGCTGCCTATTACACCAAAGGCACACTCAACCAGAAAAAAAGGTGCTACCATGGCCTTTCTAGGAAATATTCCAATGAACGAAATATGTAAGGCAGCAACATGGTCTACGCCTCATACATTTACCAAACACTACTGTGTAGATGTGTTAACGGCACAACAAGCCACAGTAGGTCAAGCTGTACTACGAACATTATTTCAAACAACTTCAACTCCTACAGGCTGAACCACCGCTTTTGGGGAGATAACTGCTTACTAGTCTATGCACAGCATGTGTATCTGCAGCTACACATGCCATCGAACGGAAAATGTCACTTACCCAGTGTACATCTGTTCGTGGCATTAGTCGCTGCAGATTCACATGCACCCACCCGCCTCCCCGGGAGCCTGTAGCCGTTTAGAAGTTGATCTTGAACATTTGTAAATTTGTAAATATATTACTTTAAACTTCATTATGTACATACGTATTCACTCCATTGCATGGGCACTATTACTAGCATACACAACTCCTACCTCACCCTCTGCGGGGAAAACAATCTGAGATGGAGTCGACGCCCATGCGCAATGGAGTCGAAATGGGAGGAGTCCCTCGGTCTCGTGACTCGAAAAAAGACTTCTTTGAAGAAAAACAACTTGTAACACTCCGAGCCCAACACCAGATGGCGGGATGTGCACAGCATGTGAATCTGCAGCGACTAATGCCACGAACAGATGTACACTGGGTAAGTGACATTTTCCATATGTGTGTGTGTGTGTGTATATATATATATATATATATATATATATATATATATATATATATATATATTTATGATCAGTAGCATGTGTAGCTGCAGATACACATGCTGTGCATTATACTTCTGCCATCTTGTGTTGAGGTCGGAGTGTTACAAGTTGTTTTTCTTTGAAGAAGTGTTTTCAAGTCACAGGGTCGAGTAGTGACTCCTCTTTGGTTTCATTGTGCATAGGCATCGACTCCATGTTAGATTGTTTTCTTTCTGCCATCGGGTTCGGACATGTTTCCTTTCGCTCCCAAAGTTTGATTCAGAAAACTTAGAAAACGCCTTATTTTCAATGGTATTGTATCGATCGGGTTTACATCTTCCATTGACACCACTGCGAGAAGTGTCAACACTGCTGTGACAATACGGAGGCATCCATGGCTCAGGTCCTCGGGCTTTAAACCTGAAATACAGCAAGCGGTGTTGAATATGCCGTTAAATAAAAAAACTACTTTTTGGCCCAGAAGTTGATACAGCCATTGAGAAACTGCGCAAAGATTCTGATACCGCAAAAGCAGTGGGTGCACGATACTCCACACCATACAGGGGATCCTTTCAGAAAACTCAGTTTAGAGGTGGATTTAGAAAGCAAATAGAGGCATCCACATCGCAGGCGCAACCATCCTACCAACCACAATACCAACAAGGTGGTTTTAGGGGCACATATAGGGGGCAGTATCCCAGAAATAGAGGGAAATTTCAAACCTCTAAGCAAATTCCACAGCACCCTAAGCAGTGACTTGCTTCCTCCCCTTCCACTCCACACCTCTCCTGTGGGGGGAAGACCAACAGTTCCACACAAATTGGCAAAACATTACCACAGACAATTGGGTACCATCAAATATCCACAATGGTTATTGCCTAGAATGATACAAACTCCCCCAGTCATTCCACCAAAGTCACTCAAACTATCAACAGAACACATCACCCTGTTACAGGAAGAAGTCAAATCTCTATCACTCAAACAAGCAATAGAACCCGTGCCACAAGCTCAACTAGGGACAGGCATTTATTCACTATACTTCCTAATTCCCCCAAAAGATGGCACCCTAAGACCAATATTAGATCTCAGGACCCTCAGTCTTTACATCCTGTCAGAACATTTTCACATGGTAGCTCTTCAAGATGTTAACCCACTACTCCAAAAACACGATGTCATGGCAACATTAGACCTCAAAGATGCATATTTTCATATACCCATCCATCCTGCGCACCAAAAATATCTCCGGTTTGTCATTCAAGGAAAGCACTATCAGTTCAAAGTCTTACCCTTCGGAAAACTCCAAGGGCATTCACAAAGTTCCTATCGGTAGTCGCAGCCTCCCTAAGAAGACAGCTTATACATGTCTTTCCATATCTAGACGATTGGCTAATAAAATCAAACAGTCATACGCAGTGTCAAAACCATACGCATTACGTAATACAAACCCTGCACATGCTAGGTTTCTCAATGAATTACCAAAAGTCGCATCTACAACCTGCACAAATACAGCAGTATCTGGGTGCAATACTAAATACTCAAAAAGCGTTAGCGTGTCTAAATATGCAAAGAATACAAGCATTCCAAAACATAATCACACAGATAGAGACAAATCAACAGTACACTGTCAGATTTGTCATGAAGATTTTAGGGATGAGGGCATTGTTCCACACGCAAGACTAAACATGCAGCCTTTACAACAATGCCTTGCACAACAATGGTCACAGGCACACAGTCAACTTCAAGATCTAGTGTTGATAGACTGCCGACCATGCATGTCCCTTCAGTGGTGGAATTTCACAAATCTAAACAAAGGGCGGCCATTTCAAGACCCTGTGCCTCAGACCATAATTACATCAGATGCATCAATGATTGGTTGGGGAGCTCACCTCAACAATCATTCAAGGCTAATGGGATGCTAAACACAAACTGCTACACATAAATCACTTAGAGTTGTTTGCTGCCTTCCTAGCACTGAATGCTTTTCAGCCTCTTCTCACACAGAAGAATGTCCTTATCAAAACAGGCAACATGACAACCATGTATTACCTAAACAAACAAGGAGGGACACATTCGTCCCAACTCTCCCTTCTAGCCCAGAAAAGTTAGAAATGGGCAATCCACAACCAAATTCACCTGGTAGCACAATACATTCCAGGGATACACAACCAATTATCAGATGTTCTCGGCAGAAATCATCAACAAACACGAGTGGGAGATTCACCCTTAAGTACTCCAAAAATACTTTCGACAATGGGGAACAACAGACATATATCTGTTCGCTACAGACAAAAACACAAAATGCCAAAGCTTTGCATCCAGACACCCACATTCCCTATCCAAGGGCAATGCGCTATGGATCAATTGGTCAGGGATATTTTCTTACGCTTTTCCCCCCTCCCACTCGTTCCGTTTGTAGTCAACAAATTGCGTCAAAACACACTCAATATGATACTCATAGCAACGTGGCCCCGTCAACCTTGATACACAACATTGTTAGACCTGTCAGTAGTACCACATTCCAAACTCCCAAACAGACCAGACCTGTTGACACGAAATAAAGGACAAATCAGGCACCCAAATCCCAGCACACTCTTATCTGGCAATTTGGCTCCTGCGGTCATAGAGTTTGGATATTTACAACTACCATCAGATTGTATGGACGTTATTAAGCAAGCAAGAAAACCCACTGCTAGACAGTGCTATGCCTACAAATGGAAAAGATTTGTATATTACCGTCAGTCTAAACAGATTGACCCTCTTACAGCATCAATACAAGATATTGTATGATATTTACAAAAATCAAATTTAGCATTCTCTTCCATAAAAATACATCTTAATGCAATTTCAGCATATTTACTAAATATACAGCGCAGCTCCTTATTTAGAGTTCCTGTTATTAAAGCTTACATGGAAGGCTTAAAACGCATCATTGCACCCAGGACACCGCCAGTTCCCTCTTGGAATTTAAACATAGTTCTTACACAACTTATGGGCCCACCATTTGAACCTATGCACTCATGCCATATGCAATTCTTAACATGGAAGGTTGCCTTCCTAGCCGCAGTTACATCATTGGGAAGAGTCAGTGAAATTCAAGCATTCACTATTGAAGAATCGTTCATACAAGTACACAAACAAAAGGTTGTACTAAGAACAAACCCCAAATTTCTTCCGAAGGTAGTATCGCCTTTTCATATAAATCAACAGTGGAACTACCAGTCTTCTTCCCACAGCCAGATTCTATGGCAGAAAGAGCTCTACATACATTAGACATTAAAAGAGCACTGATGTAGCTTTTCAAAAACCTCATACAGGTAACCCCATTTCAAAACAAGGATTAGCAAGATGGATTGTAAGATGCATCCAAACGTGCTACATTAAAGCCAAAAAACAACTCTTAGTTACTCCTAAAGCACATTCCTCAAGGAAAAATTAGGTTTATTTATATATATATATGGAAAATGTCACTTACCCAGTGTACATCTGTTCATGGCATGTTCCGCTGCAGATTCACATGCTGTGCATTGTATTTCTGCCATCTAGTGCTGGGATCCGAGTGTTACAAGTTTTTCTTCGAAGAAGTGTTTTCGAGTCACGGGATCAAGTGGTGACTCCTCTTCGGTTCCATTGCGCATAGGCATCGACTTCATGTTAGATGTACACTGGGTAAGTGACATTTTCCATATATATATATATATATATGTTCGATGGCATCTGTCGCTGTAGATACGCATGTTTTGCAATAGCTCGCCATCTGGTGTTGGGCCGGAGTGTTACAAGTTGTTTTTCTTCGAAGAAGTCTTTCGAGTCACAGGACCGAGTGACTCCTCCTTTTGTCTCCATTGCGCATGGGCGTCGACTCCATCTTCGATTGTTTTTTTTCCGCCATCGGGTTCGGACGTGTTCCTGTCGCTCCGAGTTTCGGAACGGAAAAATAGCTAATTTCAGAAGATTTTCGTCGGTATTGTTGCGTTCGGGGTCGGCGTAGTTAGATTCAACACCGCGTCTAAGATCGAAGAGCTCCGGTGCCCTTCGGGGTAATTTTTTCGATCCCCCGTCGGGGCCTGGTCGGCCCGACCGCGTGCAGAAGAACGCCGATGGAACGGACCCCGTTCCGTTTCTTTCCCAAATGCCACAATAAATACCCCTATACAGACCAACACTTGGTCTGCAACCTGTGCCTGTCACCTGAGCACAGCGAAGACACCTGCGAGGCCTGTCGTGCGTTCCGGTCCCGAAAAACTCTCCGAGACCGTCGAGCCAGAAGACTTCAGATGGCGTCCGCGCCGACAGCCCACCGGGAGTTCGAGGAACAAGAAGAGGAGGGATCCTTTTCGATCCAAGAATCGGACTCCGAAGGATTCGACGATACACAAACCGTGAGTAGGACGTCGAAAACCACTCAAAAGAAGATTTACAAGGCCCAGGGGACGCCACTGCTATCAGGCCATGGCTCGACCCATAAATTCGGTGACCGACCGTCGGCACCGAAAAAGGCCCAAACAGTGCCGAGATTGTCCGACTCCGGTCGAGACACCGGCACGCAGCCTTCTCGGGACCGAGAAAGTGCTGGAGACAAGCATCGACACCGAGATACCGATGTAGACACGGCTCGACGCCGAGACAGCGGCACCGAAGAAGATCGACGCCGAGAGGTTTCGGCCCCGAAAAAGAAAAAAGTCACCTCGGAGCCGAAAAAAGATGCAGACAGGGTTTCGGTGCCGAAACAAACTGCAACCGACCCAGTTTCAGGCTCTTATACAGAAGAGCACTCGCTAACCTCCCAAATGCAAAAGCATAGGTTTGAGGAAGAACTACACTCAACGGATGTAGACCATACGCAAAAGCGTATTTTCATACAGCAGGGGACAGGAAAAATAAGCACCCTTCCCCCTATTAGAAGAAAGAGAAGATTGGAGTTCCAAACTGAACAAACACCACAAACAAAAGTGGTGAAAAAAGTTACCCCACCACCCTCTCCTCCACCTGTGATTAACGTCTCACCAGCACAAACTCCATCACATTCCCCAGCTCACACCACCATGAGCCAGGGTGACCAAGATCAAGACGCATGGGACTTATACGACGCCCCAGTGTCAGATAACAGTCCGGAGGCATACCCTACGAAGCCATCTCCACCAGAGGACAGCACTGCGTATTCTCAAGTGGTGGCTAGAGCAGCACAATTTCACAATGTAAGCCTCCACTCAGAACAGGTCGAGGATGACTTTTTATTCAACACACTCTCCTCCACCCACAGCTCCTACCAAAGCCTGCCTATGCTCCCTGGTATGCTCCGGCACGCAAAAGAAATCTTTAAGGAGCCGGTCAAAAGTAGGGCAATCACACCAAGAGTGGAAAAAAAGTATAAGGCGCCTCCTACAGACCCGGCTTTCATCACTACACAGCTGCCACCAGACTCTGTCGTTGTAGGAGCAGCTAGGAAAAGGGCCAACTCCCACACATCTGGAGATGCACCACCCCCAGATAAAGAAAGCCGCAAGTTCGATGCAGCTGGTAAAAGAGTCGCAGCACAAGCTGCAAACCAGTGGCGCATCGCTAACTCCCAGGCACTACTTGCGCGCTATGACAGAGCCCATTGGGATGAGATGCAACATCTCATTGACCATCTGCCCAAGGACCTACAAAATAGGGCAAAACAAGTGGTTGAGGAGGGACAGACCATTTCCAACAACCAAATCCGCTCCTCCATGGACGCTGCAGATACAGCTGCACGGACAATTAATACATCTGTAACTATCAGAAGGCATGCATGGCTCCGAACGTCTGGATTTAAACCAGAGATTCAGCAAGCAGTTCTCAATATGCCTTTTAACGAAAAAGAACTGTTCGGTCCAGAAGTGGACACAGCGATTGAGAAACTCAAAAAAGACACGGACACTGCTAAAGCCATGGGCGCACTCTACTCTCCGCAGAGCAGAGGGAATTACAGCACATTCCGTAAAACACCCTTTAGAGGGGGGTTTCGGGGTCAAAGCACACAAGCCAGCACCTCACAGGCAACACCGTCCAGTTACCAGGGACAATATAGAGGAGGGCAATTCCCTAGGAATAGAGGAAAATTTCAAAGCCCCAAAACCCCTACTACTAAGCAGTGACTCACATGTCACTCACCCCCTCCACACAACACCAGTGGGGGGAAGAATAAGTCATTATTACAAAGCATGGGAGGAAATCACTACAGACACTTGGGTTCTAGCAATTATCTAACATGGTTATTGCATAGAATTTCTACAATTCCCTCCAAACATACCACCAAAAGCACAAAATTTGACAAAACATCATTCCAATCTCCTGGAGATAGAAGTGCAGGCACTATTGCAAAAGAATGCAATCGAATTAGTGCCAAACACACAAATAAACACAGGAGTTTACTCACTGTACTTTCTGATACCAAAGAAGGACAAAACGCTGAGACCAATCCTAGACCTCAGAATAGTGAACACATTCATCAAATCAGACCACTTTCACATGGTCACACTACAAGAAGTATTACCATTGCTAAAACTACACGACTACATGTCAACTTTAGACCTCAAGGACGCGTATTTCCATATACCAATACACCCATCGCACAGGAAATACCTAAGGTTTGTATTCAAAGGAATACATTACCAATTCAAGGTACTGCCTTTCCAACAACCGCACCAAGAGTCTTTACCAAATGTCTAGCGGTAGTCGCTGCACACATCAGAAGGCAGCAAATACATGTGTTCCCATATCTAGACGACTGGCTAATCAAGGCCCATTCGTTAATAGAGTGCTCAAATCACACAAATCAGATCATACAAACCCTCTTCAAACTAGGGTTCACCATCAACTTCACGAAATCCAACATTCTGCCGTGCAAGGTACAACAATACCTAGGAGCCATAATAGACACAACAAAAGGAGTAGCCACTCCAAGTCCCCAAAGAATTCAAAATTTCAACACCATCATACAACGCATGTATCCAACACAAAAGATACAAGCAAAGATGATATTACAACTCCTAGGCATGATGTCTTCATGCATAGCCATTGTCCCAAACGCAAGACTGCACATGAGGCCCTTACAACAGTGCCTAGCATCACAGTGGTCTCAAGCACAGGGTCATCTTCTAGATCTGGTGTTAATAGACCACCAAACTTACCTCTCGCTTCTGTGGTGGAACAACATAAATGTAAACAAGGGGCGGCCTTTCCAAGACCCAGTGCCACAATACGTAATAACAACAGATGCTTCCATGACAGGGTGGGGAGCACACCTCGATCAACACAGCATACAAGGACAATGGAACGTACATCAAACAAAACTGCATATAAATCACCTAGAACTACTAGCAGTTTTTCAAGCACTAAAAGCTTTCCAACCAATAATAGTTCACAAATACATTCTCGTCAAGACAGACAACATGACAACAATGTATTATCTAAACAAGCAAGGGGGGACACACTCCACGCAGTTAAGCCTGCTAGCACAAAAAATTTGGCGTTGGGCAATTCACAACCAAATTCGCCTAATAGCACAATTTATACCAGGGATCCAAAATCAACTCTCAGACAACCTCTCTCGAGATCACCAACAGGTCCACGAATGGGAAATTCACCCCCAAATTCTGAACACCTATTTCAAACTCTGGGGAACACCTCAAATAGACTTGTTTGCGACGAAGGAGAACGCAAAATGCCAAAACTTCGCATCCAGATACCCACACAAACAGTCCCTAGGCAATGCCCTATGGATGAACTGGTCAGGGATATTTGCTTACGCTTTTCCTCCTCTCCCTCTCCTTCCTTACCTGGTAAACAAACTCAGTCAAAACAAACTCAAACTCATATTGATAGCACCAACTTGGGCAAGGCAACCCTGGTACACAACGCTGCTAGACCTATCAGTAGTACCCTACATCAAATTGCCCAACAGGCCAGATCTGTTGACACGACACAACCACAAGATCAGACACCCAGATCCAGCATCGCTGAATCTAGCAATCTGGCTCCTGAGATCCTAGAATTCGGGCACTTACAACTTACCCAAGAATGTATGGAAGTCATAAAGCAAGCCAGAAGGCCATCCACCAGGCACTGCTATGCAAGTAAATGGAAGAGGTTTGTTTGCTACTGCCATATTAATCAAATACAACCTTTACACACAACTCCAGAACATGTAGTGGGCTACTTGCTTCACTTACAAAAATCTAACCTGGCTTTCTCTTCCATTAAAATACACCTTGCAGCAATATCTGCATACCTGCAGACTACCTATTCAACTTCCCTATATAAGATACCAGTCATTAAAGCATTCATGGAGGGCCTTAGGAGAATTATACCACCAAGAACACCACCTGTTCCTTCATGGAACCTAAATGTTGTCCTAACTAGACTTATGGGTCCACCTTTTGAACCCATGCACTCCTGCGAAATACAGTTCCTAACCTGGAAGGTTGCATTTCTCATCGCCATTACTTCCCTAAGAAGAGTAAGCGAGATTCAGGCGTTTACAATACAAGAACCTTTTATACAACTACACAAGAATAAGGTCGTCCTAAGGACTAATCCTAAATTTTTGCCAAAGGTTATTTCACCGTTCCATCTAAATCAAACAGTGGAACTTCCAGTGTTCTTTCCACAGCCAGATACCGTAGCTGAAAGGGCACTACATACATTAGATGTCAAAAGAGCATTAATGTATTACATTGACAGAACAAAGAACATCAGAAAGACTAAACAACTATTTATTGCATTTCAAAAACCTCATGCAGGAAACCCAATATCAAAACAAGGTATAGCCAGATGGATAGTTAAATGCATCCAAATCTGCTACCTTAAAGCTAAACGACAGCTGCCCATTACACCAAGGGCACACTCAAACAGAAAGAAGGGTGCTACCATGGCCTTTCTAGGAAACATCCCAATGCAAGAAATATGTAAGGCAGCCACATGGTCTACGCCTCACACATTCACCAAGCACTACTGTGTAGATGTGTTATCCGCACAACAAGCCACAGTAGGTCAAGCCGTATTAAGAACATTATTTCAAACTACTTCCACTCCTACAGGCTGAGCCACCGCTTTTGGGGAGATAACTGCTTACTAGTCTATGCAAAACATGCGTATCTACAGCGACAGATGCCATCGAACTGAAAATGTCACTTACCCAGTGTACATCTGTTCGTGGCATCAGTCGCTGTAGATTCGCATGTGCCCACCCGCCTCCCCGGGAGCCTGTAGCAGTTTGGAAGTTACCTTCAACTATTTGTATATGTATCATCTCAACCTTAAATAGGTACATACTTAGTCACTCCATTGCATGGACACTATTACTACAATTCAACTCCTACCTCACCCTCTGCGGGGAAAAACAATCGAAGATGGAGTCGACGCCCATGTGCAATGGAGACAAAAGGAGGAGTCACTCGGTCCCGTGACTCGAAAGACTTCTTCGAAGAAAAACAACTTGTAACACTCCGGCCCAACACCAGATGGCGAGCTATTGCAAAACATGCGAATCTACAGCGACTGATGCCACGAACAGATGTACACTGGGTAAGTGACATTTTCAATATATATATATATATATATATATATATATATATATTTTTTTTTTTTCTTGTAGAATGGGCTACTCCGAAAGCAGCTCCAAGGTAGAAGTCTCCGACTTTCAGCTCAGTAACGAAACTGATGTGGGAAGCTGTTTGCTTGGTGCCGAATGGTCATCTGACTGTATTCTTCGGGTCTGACCATGGCTGGCTGGCAGTGGTGGACCGAAGACCAGTGCAGAAGTCTTTTTAATTGTCTTTGGGTGATGGGAAGGAGCTGATGTACTCCGGTACTTCGCTGGCGGGACTGGCTGTCTAAATCGGAATCTTGATCCGAGTCTGCGATGGAAACTGTCACCTGGTGTGCTAATTCTTCTTGTGTGTATTCATCCCCGAAGATGTCGAGCATATGTTCTGACGACCTGGATGCTATCACCATCAGACACGCTCTGGCAAGCATCACAGTTTTCTTCTCTGTGATCCGGAGAGAGACAGACATTTGGTGTGACACAGAGGGCAAAAGCGAAACTGAGTCCTAACATTGTTTGAGTTCAAGTAGGCCCAAAAAGGGCGAGATCACCCCTAAGGGCATGTAATCGACCCCGACGATTACAATCAGATCGACTATAAGATTGTAAAACTCGATACGATACCGACGTTTATAGAAAAGAACATCGAAGTTCAGATAGTATTGAACCGAGATCTACCGGAGCAAGAGGAAACACGTCCGAATCAGACGGTGGAAAGAAAACAATCTAACAAAGGACTTGATACCCATGCACACTATCACAGAGAGGAGGAGTCACTCGATATTGTGACTCAAAACCCTTCTTCGAAGAAAAACAACTTGTAATACTCCGAGCCCAACACAAGATGACGGACTTATGCAAAGATGTGTATCTAAAGCTCCACATGCTTTCGAACATATATATATATATATATATATATATATATATATATATATATATATATATATATATATATATATATATATATATATATATAATGTCACTTACCCAGTGTACATCTGTTCGTGGCATGTTCCGCTGCAGATTCACATGCTGTGCACTGTTCCTGCCATCTAGTGTTGGGCTCGGAGTGTTACAAGTTGTTTTTCTTCGAAGAAGTCTTTTCGAGTCACGGGACCGAATGACTCCTCCCTTTCGGCTCCATTGCGCATGGGCATCGACTCCTTCTTAGACTGTTTTCCCGCATAGGGTAAGGTAGGAGTGGTAGAATGAGAATAGTAAAGATGTCCATGCAATGGAATAGATATGTATGTACATAGTTTAGTCTAAAGGAATGTTTATTTACATATATATATATACACAGTTTTCTAATTGCAACTTAAACAGCTACAGGCTCCCGGGGAGGTGGGAGGGTGCATGTGAATCTGCAGCAGAACATGCCATGAACAGCTGTACACTGGGTAAGTGACATTTTCCGTTCGATGGCATGTGTAGCTGCAGATACACATGTTGTGCATAGACTACAAAGCAGTAATCCTCCTAAAAGCGGTGGTCAGCCGGTAGGAGTTGAATTTGTTTGAAATAATGTTCTTAGTAGAGCCCGTCCTACTGTGGCTTGTTGTGTTGCTATCACATCTACACAGTAGTGTTTGGTAAATGTATGAGGTGTGGACCAAGTGGCTGCCTTACAAATCTGTCATTGGTATGTTACCTAGAAAGGCCATTGTTGCTCCTTTCTTCCTAGTGGACAGTGGACAGTGGTGGCTCGTGACTGAAAGCAGTGGTGGGGCACAAATACAAGACGGAATTGCACCTTGTGAGAGAGTCTCACTACCCACGTATTTCCATTCACCTACTCACTCACTGCCTTTGGTCACCTACCCATTTACTCATCCACATTGTCATCCACTGCCATTCACACAACTCTTATACACAGACACCCACATTTTCTCAGCCACTCTATCAAGCCCTGCAAACACATTCAAACAAACACACATTGCCTCACCCATCCAGTATCCAGCAGTTTCAGTGATAAAAGGTACACGTTTATTTGAGCTGCAGATTACATGTTTAATATAACATATCACGCCAGTCTGCAGAAGAAATAAAACAATAACTAGCCATGATAAATTGCTGGAACCATTACTGCCTTTGAGAGACAAAATCACCTACAGAGGTGGTGAAAGGAGAGGAGAGCTGAGAGGACAGATTTTTTTCTTATTGTCTGTAAAAAAGATAGAGCTCCAACTTACTTGTGTGCAGGGTTGTCTTTGGTATATTTATGACTTGATGTCTTCAGGTCAAACTCCTGTCTCCCAGAGAGCCCTGGATGGAGTTATTTATTGTATTTATTCCATTTCTCTGCCACAGACTGCTTATAATGCAGGAAAAGGGGATTTTCTTTGTGCAATGCCACATTATTTTAATAAAATGTGACCTCTGATACGTAGACCCTTCTGATCACACCCCACCATTTGAGTAAATAGGAAAGGGTGGAGAATAATATCGGAGTGACATGAAGTTTTCAGAAACCCGGGCTGAACAAAAAATGCTCCAGGCTGTTTACTATCAGGGCTTCTGGTGGAGATGGAGATAAGCTAGGGACGTCACTGCGTTATGAGAAAACATAAGGGCTTTGCGTGGGCAAGCCCTGTCAGCCCTACTGTGCAGCTTTTAGCCACATACTGACGCAGGCGCAGTGGGGCATTTCAAAGTGCACAACTTTCACTCGGAAAATGTTGTGCATAAAATGTTTTACTTTCAACATGTAATTAAATATATGCTTCACTAGAGAGGCCAGAAAAGGCTAGGGGTGCAGCCCCTTAGCCCTTGAACACCAGCCGCCCCTGTTAGTGGAGTGTGCTTTTGGTGTAATGAGTAGTTCTCTTTTAGCTTTTAGGTAACAAGTCTGTATGCATTTAACTATCCATCTGGCTATACCTTGTTTGGATATAGGGTTACCAGCATGGGGTTTTTGGAATGCGACAAACAATTGTTTAGTTTTCCGAAATGGTTTTGTTCTGTCTATATAGTACATTAGAGCTCTTTTTATGTCTTAAGTATGCAGTGCTCTTTCTGCTACTGAGTCTGGCTGTGGGAAGAAGACTGGAAGTTCCACTGTTTGGTCTAAATGAAACGGTGAAATGACCTTTGGTACAAATTTTGGATTTGTGCAGAGAACCACTTTGTTTGTGTACTTGTATAAAGGGTTCTTCAATAGTGAAAGCCTGTATTTCGCTAACTGTTCGTAGTGAGGTGATAGCCTCTATAAATGCTACTTTCCAAGTTAAGAATTGGATTTGACAAGAATGCATGGGTTCAAAGGGTGGGCCCATGAGTCGTGTAAGTACAATATTAAGATTCCACTAGGGTACCGGTGGTGTTCTTGGCAGTATGATCCGCTTTAGTCCTTCCATGAAGGCTTGAATAACTGGTATTCTAAATAGTGATTTTGTGTTTAATCTGCAAGTAAGCAGAGATTGCAGTGAGATGAATTTTGATGGAAGAAAAAGCGAGATTTTCTTTTTGTAGGTGTAGTAAATAACCCACAATGTTTTGTATGGAGGCATCTACAGGTGTGATTTTGTTTGCTTGGCAGTAGAAAACAAACCTTTTCCATTTATTAGCATAGCAATGCCTTGTGGTAGGTTTTCTTGCCTGTTTAATGACTTCCATACACTCATTTGGAAGATTTAGATAGCCAAACTCTAAGACTTCAGGAGCCAGATCGCTAGGTTGAGCGTTGCTGGATTGGGGTGTCTGATCTGTTGTTAACTGATCTGGTCTGTTTGGAAGTTTGATGTGAGGTACTACCGAGAGGTCCAATGGTGTGGTGTACCACGGTTGGCATGCCCACGTTGGTGCTATGAGTATTAGTTTGAGTTTGTTTTGACTCAGTTTGTTGACTAGGAAAGGAATGAGTGGGAGAGGGGGAAAAGTGTAAGCAAATATTCCTGACCAATTGATCCATAGAGCATTGCCCTTGGACTGAGGGTGCGGGTACATGGACGCGAAGTTTTGGCATTTTGCGTTTTGTTTTGTTGCGAACAGATCTATGTCTGGTGTTCCCCAGTGGTGAAAGTATTGTTGTAGAATCTGGGGATGTATCTCCCACTTGTGAGTTTGCTGGTGATCTCGACAATCTGACAATTTTACTCTGGATTCGCCTACAAAGGTTTTGCACTTTGGTTCATTATTTCGTTTGGCTCCAGCAACCCACTTGGGGCAAAATGAAAAAATTGCAGGACCACCACAACCAGCATGCACTGCTCACTTGAGAGGCCCACTGTGGCGGACTGGTATTTAAAGAGACTTATCAGGTGCCTGTAATTAGACAAGCTGAAGCCATGCCGGTCTTTTCAGTAAGAAAGAAATGCCTGGAACACTTCCAGCACTGGCTGCACCTATGAGGGTGAAACACTTTTATATTTTTTTCTGCTGAAGAAAGGATTGACCTAGAAACACGTGTCCAGAGATGATTTTATAACTTAAGGCCTGGAATAATGAAACTGCTTAAAGAATTCACTGTGAGTTGCTGGCTTTGCTTTTTTTCCCCGTTTATATAACCTGTTGGGAGTGCGCTTTCACATGAGGACAACTTCGTTTTTTGAGAGAGATATTTATATTTATATATATACATATATATATATATATATATGTGTGTATATATACTTTTCTTCACTCTTTACCTCACCCTCCTGCAGGAAAACAATCTAACAAAGGACTTGCCCATGCACACTATCACCGAGAGGAGGAGTCACTCGATCTTGTGACTCAAAAAGATTCTTTGAAGAAAAACAACTTGTAACACATCCGAACCCAACACTAGATGGCAGACTTTTGCAAAGCATGTGAATCTACAGCACTACATGCCACAAATAGATGTCTACTGGGTAAGTAACATTTTACTTACTTGTGTCTGGTGGATGAAGGGCCAGTGGATGGCAATAAATGCCTTTTCCGCCTCCAACACTAGAAAGACTTGGGGATCCTCTTTATGAGCAACCGTCGACCTCCAATAATGGAAGCGCCTAAGATTTGAGTTTTGTAGACCTGCTGGGCATGAAGCCCGACTGGTCCTTATGGATAACGGGACAATCACCTTCAGTAGTCTGGATATTTAAAAGGTAGATGGGGTAATAGTAGCCACAGTTGTTCTAAGGCTTCCCATGCTTTTGTATCACCACCATGGTTGCACTCTGTAGGTTGGGCAGCAGTGCACTACGGTTCCCTGCCTTCTTAAAGATTCAAGAATATATGGGGCAAACCAGAGTATCTTTTGAAGAACTCCACGGAGGCCATATGGCCCCAGCGTCTTTCCTGCCTTCAGTTTTGTAATTATTGCCCTGATCTCCTCCAGGGTGGTATCGCCGTTGAGTGCCACGCGGTCGTCTAAGGGCCCCACTAGCAGAATGCTAGGTATTCCACGATACAGAGGGATATCTGTCATTGGGCAGGCCCTTATAGAGCAGGGTGTAGTAGCTGGCAAAGGCTTCTGCAATGGGAATATTGGCTTAGTGAGTATTCCCAGTTTCATCAGTGGGGCTATGTATCCAGCAGGACTCCATCTCACGTTTACTAATCCAGGCAAGCAACTTGCCCACCTTGTATTCAACATCATATAGGCAATGCTGTGTAGCCAGCAGTTGCCTGCGAACCTCCCCAAAAGCCAAGTTTTGATATTCCGTTCAGTGCACCTCAAGAGATCCCTGGTCATGGGGGACAGTTTGAGCTCTCCCAGGGAGCCCTCAAGGGCCTTAATCTAATGTTCCAGGCCTTCTTCCTCAGCCACCGCCCTGTCCTTCATACAGGCCAATACATTCTGCACTCCATCCCTGAATACTGTCTTATAGACCTCCCAGAACACAACCGCTGAATTCACTGTCCCCTTATTTTCTTGAAAATACAGCTCCGGATCAATCCAGAATTCATTAGCAAGCTCCTCTCCTTTCAGTTCCCATGAATACAGTTTCCAGTTTACTTCATGGAGAGACTCTCTGCACCCATTGCAGTTCAAAAGGGGTGTGAATTATCCAACAAGTCCTGAGCAAGGTATTCCAAAGCAAGCACCGCAGCCACGTCTTCCCCGGTGCAGAGATGTAGTCCAGCTAGGAGAAAACCCTATGAACACTGGAGAAATAAGAGTCGCCCTTGACCCAGAGATGATGCTGTCTTCAAAAGTAGCAAACTCCAGGGTATCCGCAAATCTTCCCAAGGTTGTAACTCCCGTTGGGGCAGCCGCCACCCTCAAATGATCTAAAGCAGAGAGCATGATATTGTTGAAATCCCCTCCCACGACTTGGATGGCTGCATCAGCCTCCAAGAGGATGGCCACAACTTTTTCTAGGACTGGCTGCTATAGGTGAGGGGGGGTGCACAGATGCTAATCAGGGTAACAGGAGTCCTCCCCGACAGTAAATAGACCCCAACATATCTCTCATTATGGTCTATCCATGTTCTGAACACTTGCAGCAGGTTTTTTTTTTTAAACCTGGAACGCAACTACCCTCAAGCTGGAGTTGTACCCTGCATGAGCCCAGTACCATGCCGGCTCCCCTGCCCACGAAGTAACATTGGATCCCCCTCAGGTGTGTCTCTTGGAGTATGACGATGTCAGGCTGCAAGCGCAGTATGTAATGCGTGACTAGACCTCGCTTCACCTTACTGTCTAACCCATTGACATTCTAGGACATTATAGAGTATGAACAGGATAGCCTATCCTACATCGTACGGTAACAGCTTGGCAGTGCCAATGTCACCATTCACAATCCTGGCAGGTGTGGTGTGCCCACGTGTTCCTCCCCATTCTCCCGCCCCAACCAAACTAAAACTATCTATAACCCTGCATGGGAGCCCTGCACACTCCCTTCCCAACCCCGTACCCGCCGCACCCTCTGCTGCCCCAAGTATAGGAACACATGTCACCTGGGCAACTACTCATGTGTGAAGCAAGAGAGGTAATTTCCCCACTTGCAAAACCTTAAACACCCAACTTCTACAGAGCGAAATGAGCAGAAGAGAAATTACACCCCTCCACCATTTAGAAAAGAATAGAAAGTGAAGATCCGACCCAGAAAGGCAGATAGATGAAGGAGAGGTGAAAGGGAGGCCACTGGACTCGAACCCAGTCCACGAACCCTCTCCTGCCCCCGTGTGTCTCCATATACCCCCCTCACCCAAGCTCTGTCAGAGGAAGCAGGACCCCCATGTAATAGGAAAGAGACATTTACCAGTGAAGTGATCCGAGCAGTCTTGGCGATGGCCACAACAACTTGCCCCTTTGGCCCACGCCAGGCATAGAAGGGCAAGTGTTGCACTTAGAAACTCTCACATCAGGTCAGGCAGGTCCAAACAAAAAAGGCGGTGTACAAACAGCCCCTCTTGGGCCAAACAATTGGGCTTGCTTAGTCTCCAGGTTTGGCGTGTCCTCCACCGCCTCAGAGCCACTGTCTGCCAACGTTGCTGAAGTAACCGCCTCCACAAGTGCGCTGGCTTTCTCCCTCTCCTGCCATGGTCTCCATGCCCAGAGTTCCGCCCTGTTTCACCACCTCTTGGGTGTCCGATCTCTGTCTGTACCTGACTCTTAGATGTTTTGGTGTCCCGTTCTGGCATCCTGACCAGGGAGACGACTCTCTTCACAGACCTCCTGCCAATCCCACACATCTTCCAGGCTGGTGAAGAAGTGTGCATGACCTTCAATTTTGCAGGGTAAAGCAGCATGTAAGGGAGCACTCGCCTCTCCCTCCCCTGCCACCAACCCTCCCCACTCCCCAAAGGAAAAAAAAGTCTGACTCTGATGGTGAACAAGTTGTGTGTAGTCAGGAAAGATACGAATCACATGATTGTTGAACATCAGGTCTCCCTGCCTTCTGACCTTCTGGCCAGTGGCATCCCTGATCCTGTAATTAAGGAGTTTTACTTTTATTATCTGAGGTGGGGGTGGCAGGGGGCCGATGTGCCCTATTCACTAGGAAACCCGGGGACAGGGTGGTCTCCACAATATTTATTTTTTTACCCACTTTTCCAAGAATAGCCCGGGAACAGCACCCCCCCCCGCCCCTCCCTTTCAGGAAACCCCACAAAAGGTAATTACACCTCCTTGATCACCTTTCCACATCTTCAGCTCTCATTTCCAGCTTCTGCGTCTGTGACATGAGTGCTGCCACATGGGCTTAAGGGGCAATAGTTCCTCCTGCACCTGGCCAACTCTTTGTTCTTTTGCCAAGGGTCTTTCTGCATCTTTGCGGAGGTGTGCCCCAAGTAAGTTCACGTCAAGAGAAACTGAGTAGGTCTCAGCCTGGACATGACACTGGATGCCTCAAAAGCTGCCCATATCTTGGCTTCGGTAAGGCCCTGGGGCTTTTGGAGGCCTCCTCTAGCTTCACTTGGCGGACTCCCTGTGGGCCCAGTAGTGGTGAACTGGTCTGCTGGGCCCCACGCATTGCCCTGTCTCTGCTCATGTTGGGGCCAAGTAGGGGCACACCAGCAGCATCGCCCTGAGCAAAAGATTGCCAATGAGTGTCACACAGTGCCTCATTTCTCACTTCCCTGAAGTTTCTATGGCCCACAGGCTAAGTAACCCAGGGCCCGTGCGAAGATCTCACTTCCAGTGCAACTTTCCTTGGTTCCAACTATCCACCTCTCAGACCGGTTCAACGAGTCCCAGGTCACCCCCCTCCCCTCTGCAAGGTCTCACTTCCTTGAGCTCACAGCATAGCGCAGCAGACTCGTCTCCCTCATACAGAGTCTGCCATAGTGCCACCAGCTTCTGGGAGAGAGACAGAACAAGGGTCGGAGGGGGAGACAGACTCCAGTCGCTGTCCGCATTCAAGGGCCCGACCAAAGAGGCAAGGATGTATTTGAAGGGGAACGTCTGAGTCTCCGTGGGCACTGCGAGGGATGTCTTTCACTCCAGTCTGGCTGGAGGAGTCCAGAGCAGTCTCGCCACACTAGGGATCACACCTCTCCAGGGGACAAGGCAGGAGCCCCCCTCAGCTGATGCACACACATACTGATGCCCTTACTGTATCAATCTCAGGAGGCTGCCTGAACCGAGCCGAGGCACTGCAACAATCTCTGGGATACATTGGGCACCTCTTGTGTGATACAGAGGACCATGCCAGGATAAAGACACCGGCTTTGGGGGAATAATGACACACCTTGAAACATGTTGTGCTGGCAAAATAGTTTGTGTGCCAGTCGCACCTAGGTCTGGAGAAGGGAGCCTGTGCGTCTCTGCCAGTCTGGCCTTTAGCGTCTCAGGGACTAGACAGGGCCAGGTGCTTTGCTTCAGTCGCTGCCACAGTTTGAAGCAGGTTCCCACTAAAACAAAGCAGTTGGTCCCAAGGTGGGAGGTTAAGGGGGGCACCGCCGCGGGCTAATTAGAGGGCTGCTGTGTTGTATTAGACAACGCCTCTGGTTCAACAAAGGGCTACCCGGGCCAGGTCACACTCTCCGGCGTGAGCAACTTCTGCAAATCAGCCTGATTCTTCGCCCGAAGGCAGGGGTCGGCCCCAGTTATTGTCACAATGCCCTCAGACGTGCAGCGGCGGAGATCCGACCAGAGGGTGGAGCCCCACACCACAACAAGTGTATGGCCTCCAAAGTTGCACCAGTCGCACTGTGGAACGGCGACACACCGACTGGCTCTAAGCGCCGGATTCCGACCCCAAAGGCCTTGCCGCTAATCCGTAGTGATCCACCAAGAGTCAGAAGGCGGTGCGGGGGCCACGGATATCACAGGGTGGGAGGATGCCGCAGGATAATTCTGACGGGCCAGGAGGTCCAATTTAACACAGCCAGTCAGCCAAATTGCTGGCCATGCCCTCCTCTTTGGCTCTTTGTTTTTTTTAGTTTTTTTTTTACTATATTTTTTTATTTTAAACAAATGATAAACAGTGACATTGAGCTGGAAACACTTGCACTTGTTATGTAAGACCCAGTGTCCCAGAAGATGGACAGTACATTATTAGACATGATTCCCGCTATACTTGGGTGTAGCGGAGGGGTACCGCAATCATTCTGGTGTAGATGGTACACAGTCCCTTGGTTCTTGCAGGCCATAGATCTGACACCAGGGCCCCAGGATCTTACTAAATATCTTCAGGCAACCTCAGAGCCTATACAAGACCTTTTTGTCCGTCATATAAAGATCTATACCCATCTGGCAGTCCTCTATTATTGGCGATTCAGTGGCCCCCACCTGCGAGTGATATTCCTCTTGGCCACCACCAGACCCAGGTCACAAAAGAATCCTATTTTTTGGGATATCAATATCCAGGGAGATGCCCAGCAGCACAAATTTGGGATCTGCTGATAGGGATATGTTGAGGATACGACCCAATTAGTTTAATATTTTCTCCCACTGCTGATGGTCAATCGGGCAGTCCCATAGGAAATGTAGGAATGTTCCTGGCAGTGTATTACATCTCAGGCATTCCGACGACGCAGCTCTCCAAGATTCATGAATCATGACTCGATCATATGTTCTATGCATTATTTTTTTATTGGATAAGTCTCAGTCTTGTTTTTATAGCGACACCTCTAGGGTACATAAGGACCGTCTCCCATTCAGTATCATTTATTTCTCCCAGTTCCTTACCCCATGTTGCTCATAGTTTCTGGAGATTTTCCTGGACATTATTATTTATAGTTTTATATTTGTATGATATCGCTTTTTTGGGATTTTTTTCTTGGGGCAATCTGCTCTCTGGTGGGGCATACTCTGGAATGCCTGCTGCTTCTATTTCCTCCACTTGCCAGGCATGTCTCAGTTGCAAATATTTCTAATCTTGTGTGGAAGATAAGTGATAGTCTTGTTGAAGGGAGTCAAAGGGGATCAAAGGGGATCATAGGCACATTCTCCAGAAGGTCTCCCAGTTTAGCTATTCCTATGAGGTCCCATGACCGAACCCCTTTTAGTTTCCCAATTTCTCTAAAGCTCCGACCGAGCCAGTGTCATCGCGAACAAGCAAGGGGAGAGGCGGTAACCCTGCTTGGTACCCCGACCAATTGGAAAATCGGCCGACTGAACACCATTCACCCTGACCTTAGCTGAGGGCCCACTATAAAGGAGCCTTACTCAATCCTGCATTTCTGATGGATACAACTACCTGTGGATTCCTCACCTATTGAATACTCCCCTTGCGCCAGCATCTGACGAAAATCTTCTTCCTAGCTTCTGCACGTCGACGAGGACGTCACAATTGCCCACGCGACGCCGTCTGACGTCATACAGGCAATAAGAGGTCCTCGCCGACGTGCCGACGTCAGTTCCCTTTGTTCCGTGCCATTCGAACAACGGTTATTCTTCGAGGGAGCTACTGTTACTACTCGACGTAGTTACAGTTATTTTTGCTGTTTCTTCTTTGAGAAAAGAGAGAATGTTGCAGAGAAAATGGGCCTTTCTTCTAAAAAAGGCTTTTTCGTCATGTAGCATGGCTTTAAAATCCACAAATGCTACATGTATCTTAGGGAGATACATTTACGCCCTGATGGACGAAATAAAGTCGTCTCATACTGAAGTGCCTCAAGAGGTGATGAGCCTAGTTTCTGATGCTCAAGCAGCGGCAACCCAAGTAATTCAATCTGGACTGGATACGACTGACTCTGTAGCCAGGGCTATGGGTACTGCTGTTGCTACAAGGAGGCAAGCCTGGCTTCGTAGCTCTGGTTTCTCGTCTAATGTACAGCCAACCCTCTTGGACCTTCCCTTTGATGGGGATAAACTTTTTGGCTCCAAGGCGGACTCTGCCCTAGAGAGGTTTAAGGAGAGTAGAGCCACGGCGAAGTCTTTAGGCTTGCAGACCTCCTCTTCTGTTTCCTCCAGACTTTTTAGAAGGTTTAGGGGGTTTGGTCGTGGTTCCTCCTCCTCCTTTCGAGGCAGATTTCAGCAACAACCCGCCTCTGCTCTCTCCTACAGGGGGAGGGGGAGGGTCCGAACCAGGGGAGCCGCCCAGCAGCACTCTGCCTCTTCCTCTTCCTCTGGAGGGGTGCAGCATGGGAAGCAGCCTTAGCCTTCCACCAATCCCTTCTCACACCACTCCTGTAGGGGGGAGGTTATTGAACTTTCTCCGCAAGTGGGAGGTTATAACATCAGACTCCTGGGTCATCAGCATTGTGGGGAAAGGAGTTTCCTCCCCCCATCCCGCCCCGCCCATCCTACTGTTCAGAAGAGCATCTCCTGTTACTAGAACAGGAGGTTCAAGTCCTCCTTTCAAAAGGTGCGGTGGAGTTGGTTCCAGAGCAGGAGAGGGGTCAGGGTTGTTACTCAAGATACTTCCTGATCCCCAAGAAGGATGGTCGGTTGAGGCCAATCCTGGACCTGAGGATCTTGAATTGGTTCCTCAAACAGGAGAAGTTCAAGATGCTGACCCTAGCTCAGGTGCTTTTGGCGCTGAACGATGGAGATTGGATGGTGTCTGTCGACTTATAGGATGCTTACTTTCATATCCCAATACTCAAGTCGCACAGGAAGTATCTCCGGTTTGTGGTGGGGTCGCAGCACTATCAGTTTGCGGTCCTTCCGTTTGGTCTTCACAAAGGTGATGTTGGTGGTTGCGGCAGAGCTCAGAAGGAAGAGGATAGCAGTATTTCCTTACCTGGACGACTGGTTGATCAAAGCAAAGTCTCCAGAGCTCGTGTCGACATCACCTACAGTCGACAAACCAGTTGTTGTTCGACCTGGGTTTTTCAGTGAATATGCCCAAATCTCACCTAGAGCCCTCTCAGCGCCTCCTGTTCATAGGGGCAGTACTGGATACAACATTGAGTCGCGCCTTTCCTCCGCCTCAGCGGATTCAGGACATTGGTTCCAATGTTTCAAAGTGGAACGGTTGTTCCAGTCCTCAAGGTCCTACGTCTGCTCGGTCTGTTTGCGTCTTGCATTCTGCTGATCACTCATGCTCGCTGGCACTTGAGGGCTCTTCAGTGGTGCCTCCTGAAGCAGTGGTCTCAACACAAAGGGGATCTCGAGGGATCGGTAAAGATCTCCAGGGATGCTGCTGTGGATTTAAAATGGTGGATTGCGGACGGCAATCTTTCCCGAGGAAGGCCGTTCTCGCAACCTCCGCCGGTGACCACAGTATTAACGGATGCTTCCACTCTAGGGTGGGGAGCTCATCTGGGGGACCTGGAGATCAAAGGTCTTTGGTCTCCAGTGGAACAGATGTTTCATATAAATCTGTTGGAGTTGCGGGCGATACGTCTTGCACTCAAGGCCTTCCTCCCTTTCCTTCGCGGTCAGTCGGTTCAGGTCCTGACGGACAGTACTACCACGATGTGGTATATAAACAAACAGGGAGGAGTCGGGTCGTACCTTCTCTGCAGAGAAGCTCTGCGGCTATGGTCCTGGGCAAGGGACCATCGGATTTGCTTGGTAGCAAATCATCTGGCCGGAGTCTTGAATGTGCGTGCGGACAGTCTGTCGACATTTCTCGACCGACCACGAGTGGCGTCTCCATCTGGATCGAGTCCATTAAATCTTCCAGATGTGGGGATCCCTTGGATAGATCTGTTTGCCACTCGGGAGAACTTGCACTGCCCGTTATTCTGCAGCCTCCAGTATCTGGTACAAGGAGCATTGGGGGACGCGTTTCAGATGACCTGGCGCGACCAGTTGCTTAACACGTTTCCCCCCATACCTTTGATTCCTCGTGTTTTGAGGAAAATTCGCCAAGACAGGGCCCAAGTTATCTTAATAGCTCCAGATTGGCTAAGGAGGGTATGGTATTCGGATCTTCTCCAACTCTCTCTGTGCCCCCCGATCCGTCTCCCTCTCAGGGCAGACCTCCTCTCGCAGTCGCAGGGGCAGGTTTTACACCCCCACCTCCAGAGCCTGTACCTTCATGCCTGGAGATTGAACGGGGCAACCTGAATTCCTTTTCTCTCCCACTTGAGGTAGTGGATGTTATTTTATCGGCCAGGCGACACTCCACTAAATCTATCTACGCTAACATTTATTTAAATCCCCTATAGTACTGAGATTTTTAAAAGGTCTCATTAATAAATTTCCTCCCACTCCTTTTATTATGCCCCAGTGGGATCTAAACCTAGTCTTGACTTTTCTTATGGGCTTACCGTTTGAGCCTATGCATTCTTGCCCTTTAAGATTATTGGTTCTGAAGACTGTTTTCCTTGTTGCAATTACTTCAGCAAGAAGAGTGAGTGAGCTGCAGGCGCTATCTGTTAAACCCCCTTACACATCTTTTTATGGGGATAAGGTGGTTTTGAGGACCAAGGCTGCTTTCCTACCGAAGGTTGTTTCACCCTTTCATATGCCCCAACAATTACTCTTTCCTCGTTTTATCCTCCACCTCATCCTTCGAAAGAGGAAGAAAGACTACACCGCTTAGACCCGAGGAGAGCGCTAAGCTTCTATGTGGACAGAACGAAGGATTTCAGGTTGGAGGATCAACTCTTCATCAGGTATGTGGGAAAGAGGAGAGGAAGGGCAGTCCACAAGAGAACACTCTCCAGGTGGGTCATTCTTTGCATTAAACTGTGTTATTCTCTAGCAAAGAAGGAACCCCCTGATGGAATAAGAGCTCATTCCACCAGAGCTAAGTTGGCCTCTTCAGCCTTGGCTAGGGGTGTTCCTGTGGTCGACATCTGCAAGGCCGCAACTTGGTCATCCCTCCACACTTTTGCGTAGCATTACTGCTTGGATTCGGAGGTTAGGAGGGATGGCCATTTTGCACGGTCAGTGCTGCAGGATTTCTTGGTTTGACCATTTAGGCACCCTCCACCGAGTGCGGTACTGCTTTGGGACTCTATTCAATAGGTGAGGAATCCACAGGTAGTTGTATCCATCAGAAGAACGAGTTACTTACCTTCAGCAACAACTTTTCTGTTGGATACATTAGCTACCTGTGGATTCCTCACGGTCCCACCCGCCTCCCTGTTGCCTGTCTGGTCTAACCAAGTTATTCTTGGGTGTGCTCCTCTTGGTATTTGAGGGCTTGTACATATACTGTATATATTTATTTATGTATTTATTTATTTAAAAAATAAAAATAAAATTGAGTTTTTGGAATGATGTTTTTATTTTGGATGTTATTAAATATTGTTATTTGATTGATTGTCTCAATGGCCTAATAGTCTCAGGCACATAAAAAAATGTTGGTACTCACGTCGGCGAGGACCTCTTATTGTCTGGATGACGTCAGACGGCGTCGCGTGGGCAATTGTGACGTCCTCGTCAACGTGCAGAAGCTAGGAAGAAGATTTCCGTCGGATGCTGGCGCAAGGGGAGTATTCAATAGGTGAGGAATCCACAGGTAGCTAATGTATCCACCAGAAAAGTTGTTACTGAAGGTAAGTAACTCGTTCTTTAGGGCCAAAACCATATGTTCGGTGGCATGTGTAGCTGCAGATACACATGTTGTGCATAGTCCGCCGTCTGGTGTTGGGTCGGAGTGTTACAAGTTGTTTTTGTTCGAAGAAGTCTTTTCGAGTCCCGAGACCGAGGGACTCCTCCTCCTTTGTTCCATTGCGCATGGGCGTCGACTCCATGTTAGATTGTTTTTTTTCCGCCATCGGGTTCGGACGTGTTCCTTTTCGCTCCGGGTTTCGGGACGGAAAGATAGTCTTAACTTCGGAAAACTACATCGGTATTGTTTTGCTCGGTATCGGGTAAGAATAGAATCGACACCGAATCGTGAAGAGCTCCGGTAGCCCTTCGGGGTAATTTCGATCCCCCGTCTGGGCCTGGTCGGCCCGACCGCCTGTAACATCGACACTGATGGAACGGACCCCGTTCCGATTCTGTCCTAAATGCCACAATAAATATCCATATACAGACCAACATTTGGTCTGTAACTTGTGCCTGTCGCCCGAGCACAAGGAAGAAACGTGTGAGGCCTGTCGTGCGTTTCGGTCCCGAAAAACGCTCCGTGACCGGCGAGCCAGAAGATTGCAGATGGCGTCCACGCCGACAGGACACCGAGAGTTCGAGGGACAAGGAGAAGAAGAGGAAGCCTTCTCCATCCATGAATCGGACTCGGAGGAATTCGACGTCGAAGAAACCGTGAGTAAGACGTCGAAGCAAGCACCACACAAGAAAACAGACAAGGCCCAGGGGACGCCACTGCCAACAGGCCATGGCTCAACCCATAAAGTAGGTGACCGTCCATCGGCACCGAAAAAGGCTGAACTGGTGCCGAGATCGTCCGACTCGGGTCGAGACACAGGCACGCAGCAATCTCGGGACCGAGAAAGTGCTGCCGAAAAAGATCGACGCCGAGACAGCGGAACCGAAGCTGCTCGACGCAGAGACAGCGGCACCGAGGAAGATCGACACCGAGAAAGCTCGACGCCGAAAAAGAAAAAATTCTCCTCGGAGCCGAAAACAAGCAGAGACACAGTTTCGGTGCCAAAACGACCAGCAACCGAACCAACTGCCAGCTCATATACAGAGGAACAATCACTGTCCTCTCAAATGCGCAAACACATATTTGAAGAAGAGTTACAGACCACTGATGTAGACCACACACAAAAGCGGATCTTCATTCAAAGTGGGACAGGGAAGATCAGCACTCTTCCCCCAATCAGGAGAAAAAGGAGACTCGAGTTCCAAACACAAGAACAAACACCACAAAAAATGGTGAAGAAGGTAACTCCGCCACCCTCTCCTCCACCTGTAACTCACACATCACCAGCACAGACTCCGTCACATTCACCGGCTCATACCACCATGAGCCAAGACGACCAGGACGCTTGGGACCTATACGACGCCCCAGTATCAGACAATAGTCCTGAGTCGTACCCTACCAAGCCCTCACCACCTGAGGACAGCACAGCGTATGCACAGGTGGTAGCTAGGGCAGCAGAATTCCATAACGTGTCGTTACACGCAGAACCTGTCGAGGATGACTTCCTTTTCAACACCCTCTCCTCCACCCATAGCTCCTACCAAAGCCTACCTATGCTTCCAGGAATGCTAAGGCACGCAAAGCAGATCTTCAAAGAACCTGTCAAAAGTAGAGCGATTACTCCAAGGGTGGAGAAAAAATATAAAGCACCGCCCACGGACCCTGCTTTTATCACCTCACAACTGCCACCAGATTCAGTCGTGGTAGGGGCAGCTTGCAAGAGAGCCAACTCGCACACATCAGGCGATGCACCACCTCCAGATAAAGAGAGCCGCAAGTTCGACGCAGCTGGGAAAAGGGTCGCAGTACAAGCTGCAAACGAGTGGCGCATCACGAACTCTCAGGCGCTCCTAGCGCGATATGATAGAGCCCATTGGGACGAGATGCAGCATCTCATCGAGCATCTACCCAAAGAATTTCAAAAACGGGCAAAACAAGTGGTTGAGGAGGGACAAAACATCTCCAATAACCAAATACGCTCCTCTATGGACGCAGCGGACACAGCGGCAAGAACAATAAATACCGCAGTAACCATAAGAAGGCACGCATGGTTGCGCACATCTGGCTTTAAACCGGAAATACAGCAAGCAGTGCTCAATATGCCGTTCAATGAACAACAATTGTTTGGACCCGAAGTGGACACGGCAATTGAGAAATTAAAAAAGGACATGGACACAGCCAAGGCCATGGGCGCACTCTATTCCCCGCAGGGCAGAGGCACTTTCGGCACCTTCCGCAAAACAACCTTCAGAGGGGGGTTTCGGGGTCAAGCCACACAAGCCAGCACCTCACAATCTACACCGTCTACCTACCAGGGACAGTACCAAAGGGGAGGCTTTCGGGGCCAGTATAGAGGAGGACAATTCCCTAGAAACCGGGGAAAATTTCAAAGTACAAAAACCCCTGCAACCAAACAGTGACTCACAAGTCACTCAACCCCTTCACACAACATCAGTGGGGGGAAGACTAAGTCAGTTTTACAAATCTTGGGAGGAGATAACAACAGACACTTGGGTCTTAGCAATTATCCGACATGGTTATTGCATATAATTTCTCCAACTCCCTCCAAATGTCCCACCAAAAACACAGAATATGTCAAAACAGCATTTATACCTTCTAGAACTAGAAGTTCAAGCATTACTGCTAAAGGACGCAATAGAATTGGTACCATGTACACAAATAAACACAGGAGTTTACTCACTGTACTTTCTAATACCAAAAAAGGACAAAACACTGAGACCAATCCTAGATCTCAGAACACTAAACACCTACATCAAATCAGAACACTTTCACATGGTCACGCTACAAGACGTGTTACCACTGCTAAAGCAACAAGACTACATGACAACCTTAGATCTAAAGGACGCATATTTCCATATACCGATACATCCCTCGCACAGGAAATACCTAAGGTTCGTATTCAAGGGAATACATTACCAATTCAAAGTGTTGCCGTTCGGTATCACAACCGCACCAAGAGTATTTACAAAATGCCTAGCAGTAGTAGCTGCACACATCAGAAGGCAGCATATACACGTATTCCCGTACCTAGACGATTGGCTAATCAAGACCAACTCCCTCACAAAGTGTTCACACCTCACAGATTATGTCATACAAACCCTCTACAAACTCGGTTTCTCCATCAACTATACAAAATCTCACATTCTGCCGTGCAAAACACAGCAATACTTAGGAGCGACAATCAACACAACAAAGGGAATAGCCACTCCAAGTCCACAAAGGGTTCAAAATGTTCACAAGGTTATACAAGCCATGTATCCAACACAAAAGATACAGGCAAAGATGGTATTAAAACTCCTAGGCATGATGTCCTCATGCATAGCCATTGTCCCAAACGCAAGACTGCACATGAGGCCCTTACAACAGTGCCTAGCATCACAGTGGTCACATGCACAGGGTCACCTTCTAGATCTGGTGTTGATAGACCGCCAAACATACATCTCGCTTCTATGGTGGAACAGTATAAATTTAAACAAAGGGTGGCCTTTCCAAGACCCAGTGCCACAATACGTGATAACAACAGATGCTTCCATGACAGGGTGGGGAGCACACCTCAATCAACACAGCATCCAAGGACAATGGGACGTACATCAAACAAAGCTGCATATAAATCACCTCGAATTGTTAGCAGTATTCCTAGCGTTGAAAGCATTTCAACCCATCATAACCCACAAATACATTCTTGTCAAAACAGACAACATGACAACAATGTATTATCTAAACAAACAGGGGGGAACACACTCGACACAGCTGTGCCTCCTGGCACAAAAGATATGGCAATGGGCAATTCACAACCACATTCGCCTAATAGCACAATTTATTCCAGGGATCCAAATTCAACTAGCAGACAATCTCTCTCGAGATCACCAAAAGGTCCACGAATGGGAGATTCACCCCCAAATTCTAAACACTTACTTCAAAATTTGGGGGACACCTCAAATAGACCTATTTGCAACAAAGGAGAACGCAAAATGCCAAAACTTCGCATCCAGGTACCCACACAGGCAGTCTCAAGGCAATGCTCTATGGATGAACTGGTCAGGGATATTTGCGTACGCTTTTCCCCCTCTCCCTCTCCTTCCATATCTAGTAAACAAATTGAGTCAAAACAAACTCATACTAATAGCACCAACATGGGCAAGACAACCTTGGTACACAACACTACTAGACCTGTCAGTAGTACCCCATGTCAGGTTGCCCAACAGACCAGATCTGTTAACACAACACAAACAACAGATCAGGCATCCAAACCCAGCATCGCTGAATCTAGCAATCTGGCTCCTGAGATCCTAGAATTCGGACATTTAAACCTCACCCAAGAATGTATGGAAGTCATAAAACAAGCTAGAAGACCATCCACTAGACACTGCTATGCAAGCAAATGGAAAAGATTTGTTTGCTACTGCCATAATAATCAAGTTAAACCATTACATGCATCTCCAAAGGATATAGTGGGATACTTGCTACATTTACAAAAATCAAATCTAGCCTTCTCTTCCATAAAGATACACCTCGCAGCAATATCTGCATACCTGCAAATTACCCATTCAACTTCACTATTTAGGATACCTGTCATTAAAGCGTTTATGGAAGGCCTGAAAAGAATTATACCACCAAGAACACCACCTGTTCCTTCATGGAACCTCAACATCGTCTTAACAAGACTCATGGGCCCACCTTTTGAACCCATGCACTCTTGCGAAATGCAATTCTTAACGTGGAAGGTTGCATTTCTCATTGCCATCACATCTCTAAGAAGAGTAAGTGAAATTCAGGCATTTACTATACAAGAACCTTTTATTCAAATACACAAAAATAAGGTAGTCCTAAGAACCAATCCAAAATTTTTACCAAAAGTTATTTCACCGTTCCACTTAAATCAAACGGTAGAACTACCAGTGTTCTTCCCACAGCCAGACTCAGTAGCTGAAAGGGCACTACATACATTAGACATCAGAAGAGCACTAATGTACTACATTGACAGAACAAAAGAAATTAGGAAAACAAAACAACTGTTTATTGCATTTCAAAAACCTCATACAGGAAACCCAATATCAAAACAGGGTATAGCCAGATGGATAGTTAAGTGCATCCAAACCTGCTACCTTAAAGCAAAGAGAGAATTGCCCATTACACCAAGGGCACATTCAACCAGAAAGAAAGGCGCTACCATGGCCTTCCTAGGAAACATTCCAACGAACGAGATATGTAAGGCAGCCACATGGTCTACGCCTCACACATTTACTAAGCACTACTGTGTAGACGTGCTATCCGCACAACAAGCCACAGTAGGTCAAGCCGTACTAAGAACTTTATTTCAGACTACTTCCACTCCTACAGGCTGAGCCACCGCTTTTGGGGAGATAACTGCTTACTAGTCTATGCACAACATGTGTATCTGCAGCTACACATGCCACCGAACGGAAAATGTCACTTACCCAGTGTACATCTGTTCGTGGCATTAGTCGCTGCAGATTCACATGTGCCCACCCGCCTCCCCGGGAGCCTGTAGCCGTTTGGAAGTTATCTTCAACATTTGTACATTTGTAAAGATATTACTTAAACCTTAGTTGGTACATACTTATTCATTACATTGCATGGGCACTATTACTAACATACACAACTCCTATCTCACCCTCTGCGGGGAAAACAATCTAACATGGAGTCGACGCCCATGCGCAATTGAACAAAGGAGGAGGAGTCCCTCGGTCTCGGGACTCGAAAAGACTTCTTCGAACAAAAACAACTTGTAACACTCCGACCCGACACCAGACGGCGGACTATGCACAACATGTCAATCTGCAGCGACTAATGCCACGAACAGATGTACACTGGGTAAGTGACATTTTCCTTCTTCAACACCTGCTCCAGAAAGGGCCAGTGGACTGCGTCATACACTTTTTCAGCATCTAATGCCAGGAGGCTGTGTGGTCCCCTTGATGACGGACTGTCTCCAGCCAATTATATAGGCGATGCAGATGAAGTCTGGTCGACCTCTGTGCCATGAAACCAGATTGATCATTTTAGATTAGGGGGCTTATGACTTTGTTCACTCTTGTAGGCAGTTTTAATGCCAATATTTTAGTTTCTATATTTAAGAGCGACATTGGGTGGTTTGAGCCACAGTTTTTATGGAGTTTCCATGGGTTGTGTATTACCACTATTGTGGCCTTCCGAAGATCTGGGGTAGGCTTTCTTCTTTCTTAGCATCTTGATATAATTTCAACATATGTGAAGTCAAGATGGAAGAGTTACTCTTAAAAACCAACTCTGCTGGTATACCATTAGGGATGGGAACTTTTCCTATCTGCAATCTGACTATGGCCAATTGGACCTCCATTAGAGTAATATCCTGCGTCAACTCCCTGCTGTCCTCTGGTTGGAGTCTTGACATAGGGATGTCTGATGGTAGGATTCATTTTGCAAGTTATCAGCTAGTGGGGGCGCTTCCTGTAAGGTCTTGTGATATCTAGTGAATTCCTATGCTATTGCTATATCTGTGGTGTCGGCTGTGCCCTCCGCGTCCACAATAGTGTGGATCCGCCTGGTCTCCAACTCTCTTCTTCCTGGCAAGGCTAATATCTTGCTGCCTTATCTCCTGCATCATATAGTCTGTGCTCAGTAGCAAGAATTAGGGCTTTCATTTCCTTATCAGCCAGAGCGCTGTATTCTTTTTGAAGTAATGTAATACTGCGCATTGTCTGTGGATCCGCTATAGGATCCAGGTCCTTTTCTAGGGACAGCAACCTCTCCTCTATACTTTCCATTTCTTGTATTTCCTTTTTCCCTTTATGTACAATGATATTCTGTGCCCTGTCCCCAAGTACAGTTTTGTACACTTCCCACAAGACTATGGCTGAGTCAACTGAGGTTGCATTTTCTTTAAAATACAATTCAGTGTCAGTCCTCAATTCCTTTCTGATTTATGAGTCTCCGAATTCTCATGCATCGAGCCACCAGCTCACCCAATGACTTTCAAACTCAGAGTCCATCAGAGATCAAAGTGGGTGACTGGTCCGATATCCCTCTCGCCATGTAGGTGGCTGAGTCTATCACTGATGCACACAACTGAATTTCAAACCAGCTACACCATTTAAAGGTCTGGGTCAAAGATATAGGCCCTCATTCCGACATTGGCCGGCGGCGGTCGCCGCCGGCCTGTCGGGGGCTGCCAGAATACCGTTCCGCGGTCGAAAGACCGCGGCGGTGATTCTGACTTTCCCGCTGGGCTGGCGGGCGGCCGCCTTCAGGCCGTCCGCCAGCCCAGCGGGAAAGAGGCTTCCACGATGAAGCCGGCTCGGAATCGAGCCGGCGGAGTGGAAGCTGTGCGACGGGTGCAGTTGCGAAGCAGACAGTGAAATACATTTAGGGGCCCTCTTACGGGGGCCCCTGCAGTGCCCATGCCAGTGGCATGGGCACTGCAGGGGCCCCCAGGGGCCCCGCGACCCCCCCTACCGCCATCCGGTTCCCGGCGGGAGAACCGCCGGGAACTGGATGGCGGTAGGGGGGGTCGGAATCCCTTCGGCGGCGCAGCTAGCTGCGCCGCCTTGGAGGATTCCTATGGGCGGCGGTACACTGGCGGGAGACCGCCAGTGTTGCCGGTCCGACCGCGGCTTTACCGCCGCGGTCGGAATGCCCATTGGAGCACCGCCGGCCTGTCGGCGGTGCTCCCGCGGTCCTCCACCCTGGCGGTTTGAAACCGCCAGGGTCGGAATGAGGGCCATAGTCTGCTGCATTATACACCTCCAAAAGGAAGGTATTATATACACATCTATCTTCTATCATATATCTTCAACTAACCGCTGTTGCAGCATACATGCAAAACAGAGATAGCTGTTAAAAAAAATCCTTACTGTCCAGGCATTCAAAGAGGGTCTCAAAAAGGTAGCACCAGCCTGTTTTAAACCTTAACATAATTCTCACAAGACGTATGGTTCTGTCCTTTAGAACCCGTCCACCAACAGTTACTTTCCTGGAAGCTGGTTTCTTAGTAGCTGTAACGTTGCTCAGTTGCATCTTCTAGTGTAATGCAATCACTATTCAATAAGCGTTTGTTCAAGTGCACAAAGACACGGTGGTCTGTGGAGATAATCCAGAGTTCTTGTCCAGGGGTTTCACCTTTCTACTTCAACCAGCCTGTTGAGATCCCTGTATTTTTTCCCTAGATAGATTTGCTAGCAGAAAGAGGATTACACAAATTGGGCATCAAACGGGCTCATGTGTACTGTATATAGAGGACTAAGCTCTTCTGCAAAACTAAACAGCTCCTTGTAGCCTGTGCAAAACCTCATAAGAGGAATCCAATTTCCAAAGTAGACATTTCAAGGTGAATTGTAAGGTGCATCCAGAATTAGTACACTGAAGCTAAATGCGTACTCACTGTATTGCTTGCTAGCAAAGAAGAATTGTGTGATCAGGTCTTTGCATGTTCTGTGAGCTGCTCCACAAATGCCGCTATATCTGTGTCATATTGGAAGGAGACCTTAAGTAGTGGTGTAGTATTAACTAGACTCAAAGTGTTTGTTTCTCATGGTTGGCCTGTGGCCAAGGTCTTGAACAAAGACGTGTCTCCTTTTCGCCAGGCATCAGTGGAGTTATCAGAGGTTTTAAGGTGTCATGACATAATGGTTGTTCTTTTTTATGTTTGACACTTGTGAGTCATATAGCCATGAGGACAATAAAGAGCATAGGATAATGTTTCTGGTGGCCTAGTCTAGATAGGTGTGTTGAACAATACATTTGTAAATGCATGTCATGTGCTGGCAGTAGCAAGTCATATGTTATTGTTCCCATTCCTGTTTACGCCAACTCTCCCCACTGCCCAAGGAGTGTTCAAATGGCGGTGCATTCTTACTTTTGTTGGCCAGAAATTAAGTCTGTGAAAAATGCCAACAGTATAATGTTTGAGTTTCTGGAAACAGTTCGCCAGAGAGAGGATTCCTGATGAGATTGTCATTGACAATTGGAACCAGTTACCTACTGTGAACATGGGGATTTCATGGAGGACTTGGGGCTTCAAATACACTAAGGCCTTGTTGCATCATCCCAGAAATAATTGTTGAGCTGTGCAGTAGAGTCCTTAAAGATAATTTGCAGTTATCAATGGTGTTCAGGAGGTGAGTGAGGAAGTTGTTGAAGGCTATATACACCATGCTTAATGCTGATGTCTCACTTCACAGTTCTTAGAGGAGGGGTTCTTTAATCTAAGGTGTTAATGCCTAGAATGGGAAAGTATTCTGTGCCTGAGGATAAAGTGAGGAGAAGGGTGTCTGCCCAAATGAGATACTTTAAGAAGAATGGGCGAAAATGACCGCTGTCTGTGAGAGATTTGTTTAGTCAAATTGATGGGTGTTATTCCCAAAAGGGATGCCTAAATGTTCTGTTCCCATGCATGTGGTTGTTGTGAAGGAAAGGGTTGTGCCGTTGGAAGAGGGTAAGTGGTGAAACAAATAACTTTTTTCTGTAATAACAAGTGGATGTGTAGATATGCATTTGATTGGTTCTATATTGTGTCAGTAACATTCCAGTGCATGTTACTCTCTGTTGTATAGGTAACAAATGAAGTTACTGTGCCCAGGAAATGTCAAGATATTATCACCTAAACTTTTCTCTTTTGGAGCGGGCATAAAAAACATATACCCGTTAATATGGTCTTTATTTGTCCTCTTGACTCGACATTACTACTATTTTCTTTTTGTAATTTGTGTTCCATTTGTTGGGTTCTGGTCTTGTATGTGTGTTTGCATGACGGTGAAGACATGTTCAGTCTTAAGCATCTCTTAAGATGCATATGGAATTTAGAATTGGGATGTGCCATTTACTTATTGTTAGCTGATGGTTGAAGCCAATTTATCTAAGGGCCTCTGTCCTTTTCGTTGTGTAATGTGCACTTAGTAAAGACTTTAGTTCATGTAATAAAGACTTTAATTTTTCTCACCATTAAGTGCATCTTTTCAATTCCTTAACTATACATTTGCCTATTTCTTGGGGGAATAACTGCATTCACAGTGACAAAAGCCAATGGTCCTCACTGCCACCTGCATTCTTAATTTGTTTCTTCCTTTTTAATCTTTAGCTAGTTGCTTTCAATCCAGACATGTATTGCTGAAATATGGATGTGGTGATGATCACATTTTTTTTAAAAGAAATTACCAGCTGGGGCAACTTATATGAAAACACTATTGACCAGAAGGATCTCTTTAGCAACCCGACCCCCCCTCCCTTCCTTACTTTCTCCCATACCATGTCTTTACTTTATTCTAAAATGAACAACAATGCAGTATGCCTAGATTCTCTTATGGACCTGAAGCAGTCTGCAACAGAGGCCCTTATTCTATAGAAGGCAACCAGTCTCTTTGTATCTGATGCTACAGGTAGGTCTAACAGACAAGTTCTGGCATCACTTATATTGGACACCATCCTGAACCCCATACCGTCTTGTAACTAACACACACTGTTCTTTGTGGGCTAACCCCCTCCCCCAAAAAAGTGTCTGAAAGGTTGCCGGATTCAAGAAAATCACTGAGCTGAAGTAACTCATTATAATCATTATATTCTAAAACCTTGAAGGTAGGATGATTTCAGTGGTGGGGTATCTTGACATCTGAAGACATTGTAAAATTCCTATGGACACTCAGCATGCAAACTTGAGAAGGGCAGTTTTCTGCATCCACCATGTGAACCTCCATCTCAGTCACTTTAAAGTATACTAAGACTAATGTTGCCTATGGAATGAGTGAAAACTTGACTTTTCTAAGGTTAATTGTTGTGTACAATTTCATGTCCCTAATGCTTTTCTTTTAGCACTAGGAGGCGCCCTCCCGAAGTGAATACTTGTTATATTTTTTTTAAACAATATGGGAATCAAGTTTATATAACTGATTGTAAAACCATGACTGTAAGATGTAAATGGCTTTTGGTATGTATTTGCTAATGAAACCTATAATATCAATATTCTCTGCAACTTGTTTTCCTTAGCAAAAGGAACACATTTGGAAAAGACACAGAAAACACTTGCTTCTTTGTTATTTAAAAAATCTTTATCCTAAATAAGCTGCACTTTTTTTCCAGTCACTTGTGACCATCAGTGTGCCACCTTATCATCCCTCCGCAGCAGATGCTGTTTCCAGTTTCTGCTTAACTTGACCCAATGACTATATGTTGCATTAGTTGTACTACAACAGCAGTCATTTAACTGTAGTTTGCGGTAAAATGAGGAAGCGTGAATGATTGCTGCATAAAAATGTTCTGTCCGTACCAGTCTAAGTGCTAATCAGTACAGAGCCAGTAAAGGATATTACTTTTTTAGTTGTTCTGTTAGTGAGAAATATTTAAAAGGTAATTTGTGTAATGTCCTTTCCCTTCAGATCAATGGAATTGCACTAGATAATAAATCACTAACTGAGTGTGAAGCTCTGTTAAGAAACTGTCGGGATTCCCTCAGTCTCTCTCTCATGAAGGTAAGCAAAAATAAAAATAAAGCTCAGGCCCTCCTGGAATATCTTTCAAATGACTGTGGTGAGGGTTCCAGTCTACTTTAAACATGACATAACTTGATAAATCAATTCTGTAGTTAATTGCTAGCAAAATTTCTTATTGAGTTAAGCACTTGCCTTAGAAAAATGTATGGAACGTGTATGTCTCAAGCCCAAGCACTTAGAAGACCAAACCTTCATCTCTCTAAAAGAGGATAAATTGGGTGCCATTGACAAGGATACAAGGGTACGAGTAACACGTTTGATGCAGAACTTCAACATTACACTAAAGGTATCAGCTGTGATTTATTTTACACATAAAAGTGTGATAAATATGGGAATTCTATTTGTCCCATCTGCCTCAAATGATTATCTGAGGGTGATGCTGACTCATCTAAAGTGGAACGGGTAGTTTAGTGGCAGAACGGGCAATGTTTTTCTTTTAACTAGGGAATACTTTATTAACATGTAGAGAAACAGAACAAAAGAAGCTTATGTACAGGATGCTGAGGAAATTTATGCGACAGACAAAGCTTAGTGCCACCAGAGACTATAAATCTGTAGGAAGCTGGCCTGGTGTGTGGTGGGTACTCAAGGTACTTACACCTTATACCAGATCCAGGTATCTCCTCTTAGTGAAGTGTAGGCAGTGTCTAGAAGACAGGCTCTCTCGAGGTAGGTGGGGATTAGCAGCCAATGCTTATCTTGGAGACATGCAAAGGTCATGCAATACCCCCTGGCTTTTTGCCTTTTGTTGATGCCAGTTATGATTGAAAGTGTGCTGGGACCCTGCTAACCACGTCCCAGCACCAGTGTTCGTTCCCTAAACTGTACCTTTGTTCCCACAATTGGCACAGCCCTGGCACCCAGATAAGTCCCTTGTAAATAGTACCCCTGGTACCAAGGGCCCTGATGGCAGGGAAGGTCTATAAGGGCTGCAGCATGTCTTAGCCACCCTGGGGGCCCCTCACTCAGCACATGCACACTGCCTCACAGCTTGTGTGTGCTGGTGGGAGACAATTACTAAGTCAACATGGCACTCCCATCAGAGTGCCATGCCCACCTCACACTACCTGTGTCATAGGTAAGTCACCCCTCTAGCGGGCCTAACAGCCCTAAGGCAGGGTGCACTATATCACAGGTGAGGGCATATGTGCATGAGCACTATGCCCCTACAGTGCCTAAGCAAAACCTTAGCCATTGTAAGTGCAGGGTAGCCATAAAGAGTGTATGATCTGGGAGTTTGTCAAACACAAACTCCACATTTCCATATTGGCTACACTGAAATCTGGGAAGTTTGGTATCAAACTTCTCAGTACATTAAATGCACACTGATGCCAGTGTGGGATTTATTGTAAAATGCACCCAGAGGGCATCTTAGAGATGCCCCCTGAATACCAGTCCGACTCATAGTGCTAGGCTGACCAGTTTCTGCCAGCCTGCCACAACCAGATGAGTTTCTGGCCACATGGGGAGAGTGCCATTGTCACTCTGTGGCCAGGCACAAAACCTGTACTGGGTGGAGGTGCTTCTCACCTCCCCATGCAGGAGTAACACCTGGCGGTGAGACTCAAAGGCTCATGCCATTTGTTACAACACCACAGGGCATCCCAGCTAGTGGAGATGCCTGCCCCTCCGGCCACTGCCTCCACTTTTGGCAGCAAGGCTGGAGGAGATAATGAGAAAAACAAGGAGGAGTCACCCACCAGTCAGGACAGCCGCTAAGGTGTCCTGAGCTGAGGTGACCTCTGCCTTTAGAAATCCTTCATCTTTAAATTGGAAGATTCCCCCAATAGGCTTGGGGATGTGCCCCACTCCCCTCAGGGAGGAGGCACAAAGAGGGTGTAGCCACCTTCCTGGACAGTAGCCATTGGCTACTGCCCTCCTGACCTAAACACCCCCCTAAATCTAGTATTTAGGGGCAACCCAGGAAATCAGATTCCTGCAACCTACACAAAGAAGGACTGCTGACCTGAAAGCCCTGCAGAGACAGTGGAGACAACAACTGACTTGGCCCCAGCCCTAAGGGCCTGTCCCCAGACTCAAAGAACCTGCACAGCGACGCATCCGCCAGGAACCAGCGACCTCTGAAGCCTCAGAGGACTGCCCTGAACTGAAGGACCAAGAAACTCCAGAGAACAGCGGCACTGTTCACATAAAACAGCAACATTTTTGCCACTTTGAAGCAACTTTTAAAGAGCTCACTCTTCCCACCGGAAGCGTGAGACTTCACCCTCTGCACCTGACGCTCCCGGCTCGAGCTCCAGAGAACCAACACTGCAGGGAGGACTCCCAGGCGACTGAGACCTCGTGAGTAACCTGAGATGACCCCCTTGCACCTCCACAGCGACTCCTGCAGAGAGGATCCAGAGGCTCCCCCTGACCGTGACTGCCCGGAACAAAGAACCCGATGCCTGGTCCAAGCACTGCACCCGCAGCCCCCAGGACAGAAAGGAACTAAACTACAGTGCAGGAGTGAACATCAAGTGACCCTCTGCCTAGCCCAGTCGGTGCTGGCCTGAGAAGCCCCCCTGTGCCCTGCCTGCATCGCTAGAGTGACCCCCGGGCCTGTCCACAAACCCCCCCTGGTCTACCCTCTGAAGACGCAGGAACTTACCTGTTGGCAGACTGGGACCGAAGCCCCCCTGTTCTCTATAGGTGCCTATGTGTTTTGGGCCCTCCTTTGACCTCTGCACCTGACCGGCCCTGTGTTGCTGGTGCGGTCACTTTGGGGTTGCCTTGAACCCCCAATGGTGGGCTGCCTATGCCCAGGCTATTGAACTTGTAAGTGCTTTACTTTCCTCAGAAACTTAACCTTACTTACCTCCCTCAGGAACTGTTGATTTTTGCACTGTCCACGTTTAAAATAGCTTATTGCCATTTTAATCTATACTGTGTATGTTACTGCTCTAATTCAAAGTTACTTACTTACCTGTGTGGAGTACCTTACATTTTATGTATTTACTTCAAATCTTGTAGTTCTAAAATAAATTAAGAAAATATATTTTTCTATATAAAAACTATTGGCCTGGAGTTAAGTCTTTGAGTGTGTGTTCCTCATTTATTGCTTGTGTATGTACAACAAATTCTTAACACTACCCTCTGATAAGCCTACTGCTCGACCACACTGCCACAAAATAGAGCATTAGAATCATCTAATTTTGCCATAATCAAACCTCTAAGGGGAACCCTTGGACTCTGTGCACACTATCTCTCTGAGATAGTACTTACAGAGCCAACTAGCTACGCACTGTAGTCACACAGCACTTACACACATGAAAGAAAACAGTCAGTTGAACAAAAATAAAAGTTATTTATTTTTGGAAAAATCCTGAAAAAACTAGAAGGGCAACCCACCAATAGGAGGTAAGTAATACACTAAATGTATGCTCTAGTAATCAGAAACAGGCATAGAAAAGGTTAGAAAACAGTGCAAATAGCAATAACCAATAGTGACCCTAGGGGGGAGCACAAACCATATACTAAAAACATGGAAAGGAACATGGTACTCCCACCTAGGTAAGTAAAATGTGAAGAGGGGAGCTGGGAGTACTAGAAAACCACAGATATAAGTAACCTAGTAGCCCAGGAGGACTCAACCCAGGATGGGGGAGTCCCAGGAGACCCTCAGTGTCGCAGAGAGTGCACAGGAGCAGAGGCAGCACCCACAGGAGTCCCACAGGGACACTGGAGTTGCTGAAGAAGCCTACGCAGCACTACAAAAGAGGATTCTACGCTGCAGGAGAACCACGCAGTAGGCTGTGCTTTGCAGGATGGAGTGCTGTGGGCTGGAGCTACACGTCGCCTGAAGATCCCTTGGAGGAAATGCAAACAAGCCTTGGCAGCTGCAAGAGACTGGTGCACGGGGGTACTGTCCTGCATGGGCAGGCAAAGGCTTACCTCCACCAAAGTTGGACAGCTGTCAGAGAGGACCAAGAGGACTACTCCAGACCACCATCGGTGATGCAGGATCCACACAGCTCAAGATGAGGGGAGATCCACGCAGCAGGGGAGTGACTCCAGGAAGGGCGATTCCTCCTCCTTCATGTGCAGGCTGAAGAGTTGCAGTCTTCTGATGATGCATGGCCAGGGAAATGTTGCAAAGCTGGCAGGAGACATGGACCTAACGGTGCAGAAGAGTCTTCTTCGTTGTTGCAGTGTTTGTCAGTTTCTGGAGGGTCCAGTCGTGGTTCCAGTGGCCAGAAGTCAAAGTGGAGGTTGAAGAGGAGTCTTCTGGAATCTTGCACGCCAAATCAGAGGACCCACCCAAGGGAGAGACCCTAAGTAGCCCTGAAAAAAGGATTGGTCACCAGCCTGTTACGCGCCTATCAGGAGGTGCCTCTGACATCACCTGCCTGGCCAGGCCACTCAGATGCTCTGAGTGTTCCCTGCCAACCTTGGAAACAAGATGGCTGAACCCAGGGACCCTCTGGAGGAGCTCTGGGCACTACACTAGGAAGGTGATGGACAGGGGAATGAGTGCATGGAATCATATTTTCCAATACTTGCAACACTACTGGGGTATGATTCCAACATGTTTGATACCAAACATGCCCAGGTTCAGAGTTACCTTTATGTAGCTGGACATAGGTAGTGACCTATGTCCAGTACACGTGTCAAATGGCGTCCCCACACTCACAAAGTCCAGGAGAATGGATCTGGAGTTTGTGGAGGCACCCCCTCACACTTGGGTACCTGCACCCTGCCCTCTGGGCTGAGAGGGCCTACCATAGGGTTGACTTACAGGGACCTGTAGTGAAAACGGGTGCATGCACCCGTTTCACACTGACTGAAATAGCAGGCCTGCAGAACTCCTTGCATGGGCTCCCAATGGGTGGCAGAATAACTGCTGCCGCCCATACGGATCCCCTGGATCACCAATACCCTTGTTACCTAGGTACCATATACTAGGGACTTTCAAGAGGGGACCAGTATGCCAATTGTAGAAAGAAAAGGTTACCAGCAACCAAATTTAGAGGAAAGAGCACAGTCACTGGGGTCCTGGATAACAGAATCCCAGTGAACACAGTTAAACACACTGACAAACAGGCAAAAAGTGGGGGTAACCAAGCTAGAAAGAGGCTACTTTCCTATAAAATCTGTGGCTGTTTTCCTTAAATGTGACAAGTTTGAAAAAGTGGTAGTTGTAGAACAAGGGTATGGACGATTGTACATGAGTTTATTAAACGATAATTGAAGAAGTGGAAATGTGTAGTAAAAAACAAACAATGTAAGGTGCTACAGCAACCTGATTTTCTTATTCAATTCAGATTGGGAGTAAAGAAAAAAATAAAGGCCTTTTTAAAAAAAAAAAAATAATAATTCTACATTGTGTCTTTCTTACCTTTTCCGCTTTCCTTTTTGGGATTTTATTTATTTTCCTCTTCCTCCTTCATAAGATGCAAATGTGTTTTTCAAAAATATTTATTTTTTATGGGAATGCTCATGTTGAATGAACTGACAATCTAGATTGCGAGAAAGAGAAGTGACCGATATTAAATCATAATTTCAGTTAGAGATTGCCAACCAGGAGTATCCTTATCTCCTCAGGGTTTTAAGTAGCATGATACTACCAAAGGAGTTAACTTTTTAATATTGTTAGAGTGCATTTTAAAAAGGCATTCTATTCCTTAAACTGGCTAAGCATGCTTACCTGGTCTCTCTTTTTTGCTGTTTCATGTAGGTGTTTCCGCAGTGTTCCTCATGGAGTGGTCAAAACTTATTTGAAAATCTCAAGGATAAGGAAAAACTCTCAAACTGCAGAGTCCATTCATGTGATGTTCAAGCACAGAATAAAATCAACTTGAAGCACAACAGTTCAACCCAGACAGATCTCTTCTGCCCAGATTTCAAGAAAGTGGAGAGTGATCATGCTAATAATATGTACTTCAACACCAAGTGTTTCTCTAGTTTGGCTGTGGACCCACTCAGAACTTCATTGCATGGTTACCACAGCAATTCAGAACACAGCCTCAGCTCTTTTGGTACAGATATTTATGAGGAGCACGGGTACGCAGTGGTTGATATGGACACCAGAAGGTTGCCGTATGACAACCCAGAGTGCATTGTTGTGGAAACCTCGTTGGGCAAGGTACACGGAGCAAAGCACAATGGAGGTACATGGCCAAAAGTAATGGTGAATGTTTCTACAGTGGAAACTGAAAAATTCTCAGTTTATAAAAAGCCTATACAAAGAAAATCTATATTTGATCCGGATACATTCAAACAACCACATAATCCTAAAATGGACCATTTACCACCCACTCAGATGCTGAGCCACTCTCCACAAACTTCCAAATTAGACAGGGCATCCACTCCTCCAACCCCTCCTAAAAGAAGTGACTCAATTAAGTTCAAGCATAAGCAGCAGGTTAGTTCTGCTTCTGATTCTACTGTGACCAGTGGCTCTCCCCCTACCAGCCCAACTGCAGCCCAACCCCCCTTCTCTTTGGCACTTGAACCGGATTTAGTTCACAGAGGTCGCTGCCGAAGCACAGGACACTATTACCAGGAGGGAGACCATGGTTGTCAAATGATAGAGGAACCAGAAGTGAAGAGGCCTCGTCCCATTTCGGCTCCTTCGAGGCATAAAGTCATTCCTATGATCATCAGTGGTAAATCTGTGCAGGTAAAGTTTCAAGGATTATTATAATGTTGTTCTTAAGGTTTTATCTTATGCAGTATTTGATCTGACAAATCTCCTTTTGAGTTCCTATATACAGAAATTGCTGGGTTCTTTCAAATATTTGTTTTAAGTCCTAATTTTATTACTACTGTCACACTGGCATTTTCATTATTGGTTTGTTTTTATTCCTACTTTTTTGTTATTTAATATTTTGTCCCCCATAGCCACGTGTAAAAAGGAGTTTGCACTTGTGGACCGGGATTGCTATATGCCAGTCTGTCTGTATGTGGGCCATACTGTTTCTTTTAATATAATGTTGATGATGTATTCTTTGGGCTCTCAACCCACCACCGTTGATCCTCTGCACTATTTCTCTGGTCCGTGTGGAGGGGACACTGTGGATTAACTTTACTTGAGCAACTGTCTTTTGTTTAAGATCTTATACAGTATTTGATTAGGCAATGCTCCTTTTAGATCCTTGTATTTTTAAGTTACATGGACCTACCACCTCCTATTTGTTTTAACTCATTATTTTAATAACCGCCTTTACACAGTTGCTTTTTTACATTTCTGCTTGTGTGCTTATTCCTGTACTCCTTTTCCTGACAGCCAAGCGTGGAATGGGATTTTTAGTTCTGTGCAGGCATTGGTTGGTGCTGGCCTGGTTTATGTTGGCCCACTCTGTTTCTTTTTTATCTTAATGACGTGCTGTTGGCCTGCCTCCAAAGCCTTTTTTGCTTGGGCTGTGAGACGAACGCATGCAGAAAGCATGTCAACAATGCTCCAAAGACAAAGTATTAGGGAGATCATAGTAGTTAAATGGGTTTGGATTGAGCCAAAGGAGAGATAAATAAAGGTTGTTTGGGAGTTCATAGCCATAAACTGAGGTTTGGGGTGAGCCAGGAGGGGAGAGGCTGGGAAGGGTTATTTTGGAGAACAGAATAGTAGAATTGGTTTGGGATGAGTCAGAGTGGAGATAGAGGATAGATTGATAGAGGTATACGGTGATGGTCAGACAGTGTAAAGCTTTCGAGAGAGTAAATGTGTTTTTTTTTCTCTTGTACACTAGGATTAGAGTAGTAAATATATAGATATACGATTATATACTCTAGGGAATAATTGTGTAAGGGATATAATATATTGAGATGGAGTTGTATAGTAAACACAGGCTTTCAAGAGTTACAGTATTTAAAGTTACTTTATTTGTATACTTTTATAAGAGTATTTCGTCTTTCTTCAATATTTCAGTAGTGAAATGCTTGTAGATATAGTTAAGATAATATTAACCTATTATGTTAGATAAAATAAAACACTCATAAGCATCTAATCAAGCAACGCAAGCAACTTATTTAGAAACTATGCAGTGACCTATGAACAGAACATTTCAAGGGTAGAATAATGCACACGCATATATCTACATATCTATATATATATATATATACATATGTTCGATGGCATGTGTAGCTGCAGATACACATGCTGTGCACATCCCGCCATCTGGTGTTGGGCTCGGAGTGTTACAAGTTGTTTTTCTTCGAAGAAGTCTTTTCGAGTCACGAGACCGAGGGACTCCTCCCATTTCGGCTCCATTGCGCATGGGCGTCGACTCCATCTTAGATTGTTTTTTTTTCCACCATCAGGTTCGGACGTGTTCCTTTTCGCTCCGTGTTTCGGGTCGGAAAGTTAGTTAGAATCTCGGAAAAATCGTCGGTATTGTTTGCGTTCGGTATCGGGCTAGTTACAACAGATCGACACCGACTTTTGAAGAGCTCCGGTGGCCTTTCGGGGTATTTTCGATCCCCCGTCGGGGCCTTGTCGGCCTGGCCACGTGTCTCTTCAAGGCTGATGGAACGGACCCCATTCCGCTTCTGCCCAAAATGCCATAACAAGTATCCATATACAGATCAGCATCTGGTCTGTAACTTGTGTTTGTCGCCGGAACACAAGGAAGATACTTGTGAAGCCTGTCGAGCGTTTCGGTCCAGGAAGACACTAAGAGACCGAAGAGCAAGGAGACTGCAAATGGCGTCGGCGCCGACAGGACAAGAGCGTTTCGAGGAGGAGGAAGAAACATTCTCCATCCAGGAATCGGACTCGGATGATATCGATCCCGAAGAAACGCCGAAAACCGTGAGTAAGACGTCGAAACACAAAACTCACGAAAAAAACACTAAAGCCCAGGGGACGAAACCGCCAACAGGCCATGGCTTAACCCGAAAAATAGGTGACCGATCATCGGCACCGAAAAAGGGCACGCTGGGGGCGAAGTCATCCGACTCCGGTCGAGATACCGCCACACAGCAATCTCGGGCTCGAGATAGTGGCTTCCGAGCAGGTTCGGCACCAAGATAGTGGCACCGAAATGGGTCGCACCGAGAGACCACGACGCCGATAGTAAAGAAGGTTTCGTCTGAACCGAAAAAAGCAGCCGAAAAGGTTTCGATACCGAAACATCCGGCCTCGGAACCGAAAACAAGTTCCTACACTGAGGAACAAGGACTGTCCACACAAATGAAGACACATAGATTTGGACAGGAATTGGAAACAATAGAGCCAGACTATACACAAAGAAGGCTCCATATCCAAAAAGAAACAGGGAAGATCAGTACTCTCCCTCCGATTAAAATGAAACGCAAACTTGCCTTTCAGGAAAAAGACAAGCAGCCACAGGCAAAGGTGGCTAAACAAGTAACCCCGCCACCATCTCCACAATGCTCTCCGCAACCATCACCGGTAGCCGCTCCACCAATGATGCAATCCCCCAACTCATACAGGAATGAGTCAAGATGACCCTGACGCATGGGACCTTTATGACGCACCCGTGTCAGATAATAGTCCTGAATGTTATCCAGCTAGACCGTCGCCACCAGAGGATAGTACAGCCTACGCACAGGTGGTGTCGAGAGCAGCGGCATTTCATAATGTCAGCCTGCATGCTGAGCCCATTGAAGACGACTTTCTTTTTAACACACTGTCGTCCACACACAGCCAGTATCAAAGTCTTCCTATGCTACCCGGAATGCTAAAACACTCCAAACAAGTGTTTGAAGAGCCTGTAAAAGGAAGGGCCATTACTCCAAGAGTGGAGAAAAAATATAAACCGCCACCAACAGACCCCGTGTACATCACACAACAGCTAACACCGGACTCAGTTGTAGTAGGGGCAGCGCGCGCAAAAGAGCGAACTCACATACTTCAGGAGATGCACCACCTCCAGATAAAGAAAGTAGAAAATTCGACGCAGCAGGCAAAAGGGTTGCGGCACAGGCAGCAAACCAGTGGCGTATTGCCAATTCACAGGCTTTGTTGGCCAGATACGATAGGGTCCATTGGGACGAAATGCAACACTTTATAGAACATTTGCCCAAGGAGTTCCAAAAGAGAGCGCAGCAGGTAGTAGAAGAAGGACAGAGTATCTCCAACAATCAGATACGGTCAGCAATGGATGCTGCAGACACAGCTGCTAGAACTGTCAACACAGCAGTAACAATAAGGAGACATGCATGGCTGCGTACATCAGGATTTAAACCAGAAATACAGCAAGCTGTGCTGAATATGCCATTCAACGGACAGCAGTTGTTTGGGCTGGAGGTGGACACTGCGATCGAAAAACTTAGACACTGACACGGCCAAAGCCATAGGCGCACTCTACTCCCCACAGGGCAGAGGCACATTTCGAAAAACACAGTTTAGAGGGGGGTTTCGAGGACAAAGTACAGAATCCACAACCTCACAAACAAGACCCACTTACCAGAGCCAGTATCAGCGGGGAAGTTTTCAGGGACAATATAGAGGGGGACAATTCCAAAAGAATAGAGGAAAGTTCCAAAGTCCCAAAACTCCTCAAAACAAGCAGTGACTTCCAAGTCACACATCCCCAACACATAACATCTGTGGGGGGGAGACTAACCAAATTTTACAGACACTTGGGTCCTAGCAATTATCCAGCATGGTTATTGCATAGCATTTCTCAAATTCCCTCCAAACGTCCCACCGAAAACACACAATATGTCAAAACAACATATAGATCTTCTAGGACTAGAAGTTCAGGCATTGCTACTAAAAGAAGCAATAGAATTAGTACCAAAACACCAGAAAGGAACAGGAGTTTACTCTCTGTACTTTCTCATACCCAAAAAAGACAAGACTCTGAGACCTATATTAGATCTCCGAACATTAAATACCTACATCAAATCAGATCACTTTCACATGGTGACATTACAAGACGTAATCCCACTACTCAAACAACAAGACTACATGACAACACTAGACCTAAAGGATGCATATTTCCATATACCGATACATCCTTCACACAGAAAGTACTTAAGGTTTGTATTCCAAGGGATACATTACCAATTCAAGGTGTTGCCATTCGGAATAACAACTGCGCCAAGAGTTTTTTCAAAGTGCCTGGCAGTTGTAGCTGCACATATCAGAAGGCAGCAAATACATGTGTTCCCGTACCTAGACGATTGGTTAATCAAAACCAACACGCTAGAAAAGTGTTCACAACACACAAAGTATGTCATAGAAACCCTCCACAAACTAGGTTTCTCAATCAACTACACAAAGTCACACCTTATACCGTGTCAAACACAGCAATACTTAGGGGCGACAATCAACACAGCAAAAGGGATTGCCACTCCAAGTCCACAAAGGGTTCAGGCATTTCACAATGTAATACAGGCCATGTATCCAAAACAAAAAATACAAGTCAAAATGGTGATGAAACTCCTAGGCATGATGTCCTCATGCATAGCCATTGTCCCAAACGCAAGGTTGCACATGCGGCCCTTACAACAGTGCCTAGCATCACAGTGGTCATAGGCACAGGGTCAACTTCTAGATCTGGTGTTGGTAGAGCGCCAAACATACACCTCGCTTCAATGGTGGAACAGTATAAATTTAAACAAAGGGCGGCCTTTCCAAGACCCAGTGCCACAATATGTAATAACGACAGATGCCTCCATGATAGGGTGGGGAGCACACCTCAATCAATACAGCATCCAAGGACAATGGGACACTCACCAAAAACAGTTTCACATAAATCACTTAGAGCTATTGGCAGTATTTCTAGCGCTGAAAGCATTTCAACCCATAATAAGCCACAAACACATTCTTGTCAAAACAGACAACATGACAACGATGTATTACCTAAACAAACAGGGAGGGACACACTCAACACAGTTGTGTCTCCTGGCACAAAGAATATGGCATTGGGTGATTCACAACCACATTCGCCTAATAGCACAATTTATTCCAGGAATTCAGAATCAGTTAGCAGACAATCTCTCTCTGGATCACCAACAGATCCACAAATGGGAGATTCACCCCCAAATACTAAATACTTACTTCCAGAGTTGGGGAACGCCACAAATAGATCTATTTGCAACAAAGGAAAACGCAAAATGCCAAAACTTCGCATCCAGGTACCCACAAGATCAGTCTCAGGGCAATGCGTTATGGATGAGTTGCTCAGGGATATTTGCTTACGCTTTTCCCCCTCTCCCACTCCTTCCATATCTAGTAAACAAGTTGAGTCAAAACAAACTCAAACTCATACTAATAGCGCCAACATGGGCAAGACAACCTTGGTACACAACACTACTAGACCTTTCAGTAGTGCCTCATGTCAAACTACCAAACATACCAGATCTGTTAACGCAACAGATCAGACACCCAAATCCAGCATCGCTGAATCTAGCAATCTGGCTCCTGAAGTCCTAGAGTTCGGACACTTAGACCTTACACATGAATGTATGGAGGTCATAAAACAAGCTAGGAAACCTACCACTAGACATTGCTATGCAAATAAGTGGAAAAGATTTGTTTATTACTGCCATAATAATCAAATTCAACCCTTACACGCATCTGCCAAAGACATCGTAGGATACTTACTACATTTGCAAAAGTCAAAGCTTTTTCTTCCATTAAGATACATCTTACAGCAATTTCAGCTTACCTGCAAATTACGCACTCAACTTCTCTATTTAGGATACCAGTCATAAAAGCGTTTATGGAAGGTCTAAAGAGAATTATACCACCAAGAACACCACCAGTTCCTTCATGGAACCTCAACATTGTCTTAACACGACTCATGGGTCCACCTTTTGAGCCCATGCACTCTTGTGAAATGCAATACTTAACATGGAAAGTTGCATTTTTAATTTCCATCACATCTTTAAGAAGAGTAAGTGAGATTCTAGCATTTACCATACAAGAACCATTTATTCAAATACACAAGCATAAAGTAGTTCTACGGACAAATCCTAAATTTTTACCAAAAGTCATATCACCGTTCCACTTGAATCAAACAGTAGAATTACCAGTGTTCTTCCCACAGCCAGACTCTGTAGCTGAAAGAGCACTACATACATTAGACATCAAAAGAGCGTTAATTTACTACATTGACAGAACAAAACTAATTCGAAAAACAAAACAATTATTTATTGCTTTCCAAAAACCTCATACAGGAAATCCAATTTCTAAACAAGGCATTGCTAGATGGATAGTTAAGTGCATTCAAACCTGTTATCTTAAAGCAAAAAGAGAACTGCCTATTACACCAAAGGCACACTCAACTAGAAAGAAAAGTGCAACCATGGCCTTTCTAGGAAATATTCCAATGACGAAATATGTAAGGCAGCTACATGGTCTACACCTCATACATTTACCAAACACTACTGTGTAGATGTGCTAACGGCACAACAAGCCACAGTAGGCCAAGCAGTACTACGAACATTGTTTCAAAAAACTTCAACTCCTACAGGCTGAACCACCGCTTTTGGGGAGATAACTGCTTACTAGTCTATGCACAGCATGTGTATCTGCAGCTACACATGCCATCAAACGGAAAATCTCACTTACCCAGTGTACATCTGTTCGTGGCATTAGTCGCTGCAGATTCACATGCGCCCACCCGCCTCCCTGGGAGCCTGTAGCCGTTTAGAAGTTGATCTTGAACATCTGTATATTTGTAAATATATTACTTTAAACTACATTATGTACATTACTCCATTGCATGGGCACTATTACTAGCATACACAACTCCTACCTCACCCTCTGCGGGGGAAAACAATCTAAGATGGAGTCGACGCCCATGCGCAATGGAGCCGAAATGGGAGGAGTCCCTCGGTCTCGTGACTCGAAAAAACTTCTTCGAAGAAAAACAACTTGTAATACTCCGAGCCCAACACCAGATGGCGGGATGTGCACAGCATGTGAATCTGCAGCGACTAATGCCACGAACAGATGTACACTGGGTAAGTGACATTTTCCATATATATATATATTGGGTTCGGAGTGTAAGAAGTTATTTTTTCTTAGAAGAAGCCTTTTTTTCGAGTCACGGAATCGAGTGACTCCTCCTTTTGGTGATAGTGCGCATGGGCATCGACTCCTTTGTTAGATTACTTTCTTTCAGCTGTCTAGAATGTACGTGTTCCCTCTTGCTCCAGGATTTTCAGTTCGTAAATTCCCAGAACGTTCTATCTTTTTCTCATACCGTGGGTATTATTTCGAACGCGGTTTCCTTCTGCACTTGATCCTAGAGTACCGTCGGGATCAAATAAATGCCATTTCGGGCACCCGTGCCCTCATCGGTCCTGTTCGGGCCTACTGTGTCATAGGAATATGTGACAGAACAACTAGGTCCTAAACAACGATAGCCTAAACCACTACTGCTAAACAACTAAACAGTCTCTACAACGAGGTACTGAACAACTGCTGTCTAAACAATGATTTTGCCTGAAATACGATTGCCTGAACAACAAATTTTAAGGTAAGTTTTTCTTTTTTTCTTATTTTTTTTTTTATTAGTTGTTTAGAATTTTTATATATATATGTTCAATGGCATGTGCAGCTTCAGATACACATGCTGTGCATAGTCCGCCATCTAGTGTTGGGGTCGGAGCGTTACAAGTTGTTTTTCTTCGAAGAAGTCTTTCCTTGAGTCACAGGATTGAGTGACACCTACTCTCGGTCATATTGCGCATGGGCATCGACTCCTTTGTTAGATTGTTTTCTTTCCGCTGTCTGGTTCTGACGTGTTTCCTCTCGTTCAGAGACTTGATTCAGAAACTTTATATTAACTTTATTCTACTGTTGGTATTTTTTTGATCGCATTTCCATCTGCAATCGATCCAGTAGTACCGTTGGGACCAAGAAAACACCCTTTCGGGTTTCTAAAGCCCTACTTGGGTCTGTTCAGGCCTACCACGCCATAGCCTGATGGATCGGACTCCATTCCCATTCTGTCCTAGATGCCACACGAAACTCCCTTACATTGATCAGCGTGTGGTGTGTAATTTTTGCCTTTCTCTAGAACATAGAGAGGAAGATTGTGAAGCCTGTCGGTTGTTTTGGTCGAAAAAGATTCTGCGTGACCCGACAGCAAGAAGACTCGAAAAGGCGTCGAAGTATACAGAGTCCACCAACACCATAGAGGAAGAGCAGGCACAGACGGCTGTTTCGATTCAGGACACTGACTCCGAAGCAGATTCAGATGAAGAGAGCCAACTGATCACTGCGGCTCAGCATGTGAGTACACCTGTCCCTACGCCCACTACCAAGAAACCTACGAAGGCCTTGGGTGCACCACTGCTAGAAAGCCATGGTTCCACCCGAAAGAAATTTGACGGCGACTGACCCTCTTGTTTCGGAGCTGAAAAAGGGCCAAGTCACCATCAACAGGCCATGCCTGTTTCGGTGCCAGAGTCGAGCAAACACATTAAAAGCTCCAGGTCCAAGCCGAGCTGACGTCCACACTATTCGGAGTCGAAAATTCAACGTCTAGCTTTGGAGCCAAAATCTCAGACAGTATCTTAGGTACCGAAAAAATTAGGCACCATTTCGGAGCCGAAAAAATCCTTCTACACAGGAGAGACAGGACTTTCGAGCCCTCTAAAGCATGTCAAAGACAACTACTGACAATCCTCTAAAGGCATAAAACCATCTGAGTATCATTCTGAGGGCTCTGATATATAGCCAATTTCGGAAGTTATGGACAGTAGACAAAGAAGGATACATATCCATAAGGAGACGGGAAAAATTATTGATTCACCTCCTCCACAGACCAAAAGGAAGCTGGAGTTTCAAGAGACTCTTGACACTGCACCACCACCAGCAAAAATATTTAAGAGAAAGGAGAAGCCATCACCTCTACAGCTCTCTCCACCACATTCGCCACAGCTTTCCTTCTCTCCACCACCTACTACCCCACCACCACTGCCCTCACCAACACACTCCCACACCTACTCACAGGGAGATACATTAGACCCCTGGGACTTGTATCACCTAGATCCTATATTGTTAAATGACCCAGATCCCTATCCTTCCAAACCTTCACCACCAGAGGATAGTACGGTTTACACTCAGGTAATTTCTAGGGCAGCTGCATACCATGGGGTTCAGATTTTTAATATGTTATCCTCCACCCACTCATGCTTCCATTGTTTACCAATGTTGCCTGGCATGCCTAGACATGGTGAAGACCTATTTAAGGAACCAGTTGTCAAGGCAGGGTTCTAACCCCAAGAATAGAAAACAAATATAAGCCTTCGCCAACCGACCCAGTCTACATCACCCAACAGGTACCACCAGACTCTATTGTAGTTAGTGCTGCAAGAAAAAGGGCCAATAGCCAGTCTTCATGGGATACTCCTCCGCCTGACAAAGAAAGTAGAATGTTTGATGCTGCGGGTAAAAGGGTAGCTACACAAGCAGCTAACCAATTACGTATTGCCAATTCCCAAGCCCTGTTAACAAGATATGACAGGGCAGACTGGGATGAAATGCATGAGTTCTTGCAATATTTACCCAAAGAGCATCAGAAAAGAGCACAAAAAATTGTTGAAGAGGGTCAAGCGATCACTAATAATCAAATTAGATCTGCCCTCGACGCAGTTGATACTGCAGCTAGAAGTATCAACATTCCAGGAAACTCTGGGTACTGCCCCACTCCAGGTTTAAGCCCGAACTACAGCAGGCAGTACTTAACATGCCTTTCGATAAGGAACATCTTTTTGGACCTGAAGTTAATATAACTTATAAAAACTCAGAAAAGATTCTGACACTGCTAAAGCCATGGGAGCCCTATATATACCACAACTCATCGGGGTTCCTTTCACAAACAGCAGTTTAGGGGAGGTATCAAACCCCAAACTACAGAGGTTTCCACCTCACATCCTAAACAAAGGCAGCAATAATAACCAAGAGGATCATTTAGAGGCTCTTATAGAGGCCAACACTTTACAGCCAGAGGACAATTTAATACCTCAAAGAGTGTCACCACTCCCCCAAACCAATGACTTCCTCAACATCTCACAATTCCACACGTCTCCTGTGGGAGGAAGACTGCAACAATTCCACTCTTATTGGCAAACCTTCACCACAGATCAGTGGGTACTTTCAATTATCTGCAGTGGTTACTGCCTAGAACTCATTTCTACCCCACCAAATATTCCCCCTTGCTCTCACAGAATCTCTCCAGAACACAATGTTCTGCTAAAACAAGAGGTACAATCTCTATTACTAAAAGGAGCAATAGAAATGGTTCCAATATTACAACCGGGAACAGGATTATATTCACTATATTTCCTGATACTAAACAAGGATGGCACTCTCAGACCCATTCTAGATCTCTGACCTCTAAATCTATACATCCTGTCGGAATATTTTCACATGGTCCCTCTACAGGTCGTAATTCCCCTACTACAAAAACAAGATTACATGACTGCCTTAGATCTCAAAGATGCTTACTTTTATATCCCCATTCATCCAACTCATAGAAAATACCTAAGGTTTGTAGTAGCAGGAAAACAATACCAATTCAAGGTACTTCCCTTCAGCATAACAACAGCTTCAGTGGTTTTCACAAAATGTCTAGCTGTAGTAGCAGCTCACCTCAGAATACAACACATTACATGTCTTACCTTATCTAGCCGATTGGCTAATAAAATCAAGCAATATTATACAGTGCTAACAACACACTCAATGTACAATAGATACGCTACACATATTAGGGTTCACAATCAACTACCAAAAATCTCATCTTCAACCAGCACAGGTTCAACCTTACCTAGGTGCTATTCTCAATACCCAAAAAGCCTTAGCCTATCAAAATGCACAAAGGATACAGGCTTTTCCAAACCTTATATCACAGATACAGCCCAATCAATGTTATACTGTAAGGTTTATCATGAAACTATTGGGAATGATGGCATCATGCATAGCAGTAGTTACGCATGCAAGATTACACATGCGAGAACTACAACAGTGTCTCTCACAACAATGGCTACCACTCCTGTTTCGGTGTCTGGATTGAGCCGCAAAATACAAGCTTCCACCTCTGAACCGAGTCTACGTCCCCTAGCATCGGATTTGAAACAAGCGCGCTCTGCTTCAGAGCCGAAACTTTGAATAACAGCTTTGGAGCCGAGACACCTCGATCCAACTTCGGAGCCAAAAAAATCAACCTACACAGAAGAAACGGGGCTTTCGACTTGAATGAAGCATGTGCTGAAGAAATTTCCCGAACATTGCTCTAAAAGCACAAAACCTGCTTCAGAACATCAAATGGAGGAATCGGACATTTAACCCATTCTGGAGATTATGGACTGCAAACAAAGGAGAATTCAAATCCAGAAAGAGACTGGAAAAATTATTACTTCTCCGCCTCCACATACTAAAAGGAAGTTAGCATTCCAGGAAACTCTGGGTACTGCCTCACCACTGGTAAAAATCTACAAGCAAAAGGAAAAGCCAAAACCTGTTGAGCTTTCGCCACCACATTCACTGCAACTTTACTTTTCACCACAACCTCTTACTACACCACCTTCAACCACACACTCCCTCACAAGGCGAAGAAAGGGTTGATTCTAGCTACACCTTAGAATCCATGGGATATCTACGATTCAGAGCCGGTCCGGATTTGTACCCAACAGACCATCTCCACCTGAGGATAGTACAATATACAACCAAGTTATCTCCAGAGCAGCTGCATATCATGGAGTGCAACTGTGTGCAGAACCTTTAGAGGAGGACTTCCTTTCCAATACCCTAGCCTCAACTCATAAGCAATACAGTGTCTACCAATGCTTCCTTGTATGCAGACAATATTTACAAAGAGCCAGTTAAAACCAGAGTTCAAACACCAAGAATTGACAAAAATATAATCCTGCACCAACAGACCCAATTTACATTTCGCAGCAGTTACTGTCAGACTCTATTGTGGTCAGCAGTGAGCCAGGAAGCGCGCCAATAATCAGTCCTCTGGGGATACCCCGCCCAGACAAAGAAAGTCATAAATTTGATGCCGCAAGGAAAAGGGTAGCAACACAAGCAGCCAATCAATTGGGTATTGCGAATTCCCAGTCCCTGTTAGCAAGACACAACAGGGCACATTGAAGTGAGATGCAAGAAGTCTTGCAATATCCCCCCAAAGAATGCCAAAAAAGAGCAAATTGTAGAGGAAGGTCAGGCCATCACAAACAATCAAATCACGTCTGTTCTAGATGCAGCTGATACTGCAGCTAGAAGAATCAATACCAGCATTACCATTAGGCAACATGCTTGGTTGAGGTCCTCTGGTTTCAAACCGAGATACAGCAGTCGGTCCTTAATATGGCATTTAACAAACAACAGCTTTTTGGACCAGCTGTGGACACAACTATAGAAAAACTTTAAAAAGATTCATACATAGCAAAGCCATGGGAGCCCTTTGTATTAAACCATTTTGGGGTTTCTTTCCAAAACCACAGTTTTAAAGGAGGATTTAAAACCCAAACTACAGAGGCTTCCACTTTCTGCTCAAATCAAGGACAGCAGTATTGCACAAGGGGGCCTGTCAGGGACTCTTACAGAGGACAACATTTTAGGTTGAGAGGTAAATTCCCTGCCTCAAAGGGTGTTTCTACATCCACGAAACAATGACTTCCCAAACATTACACAGCAACATACATCTCCTGTGGGAGGAAGACTGCAATAATTCCTTTCTCACTGGCAACAAATTACTTCAGATCAATGGCTACTCTCAATTATCTGCAATGGTTATTGCCTAGAGCTTATCTCTTATCCACCAAACATTCCACCCTGTTCTCACAGGCTCTCTAGAACACATAACTCTGGTTAAACAAGAGGTGTAATCTCTACTACGATAGGAGGCAACGGCAGTAGTTCTCATCACTCAGCAAGGAGCAGGAGTATATTCCCTATACTTCCTTATACCAAAAAAGGATGGTACTCTCAGACCCATTCTCGATCTCAGACCTCTAAATCTATATATCCTGTCAGACCATTTTCACATGGTCACTCTGCAGGATGTAATTCCCTTCCTACAAAGACAAGATTACATGACACCGTTAGACGAAAAGGAGGCTTACTTCCACGTTCCAATACTTCCAGCTCACCACAAGCATTTAAGGTTTGGGAAAGCAGGCAAGCACTATCCATTCAAAGTACTACCCTTTGGAGTAACAACAGCACCAAGAGTATTCACAAAATGTCTTGCTGTAGTTGAAGCATACTTAAGAAGACAGCACATACATGTCTTTTCTTATCTAGACGGCTGGTTAATAAAAGCCAGCACCATTCGAAGCTGTCAACAGCACACACAATACATAATAAATACCCTACACACACTTGGGTTCACAATCAATTACCAGGAATCTCACAAATTCAGCCTTTTCTAGGAGCAATTCTGAACACTCAGTCAGCATTAGCCTACCCAAATCCACAATGAATACAAGCGTTTCAGACTCGCATATCCCAATTGCAGGCCAACCAATCTTACACAGTGAGGTTTGTCATGGGAATTTTGGGAGTGATGGCATCATGCATAGCAATAGTGCCCAATGCACGTCTAAACATGAGGCCCGTGCAACAGTGTCTCTCGCAGCAGTGGTCTCAGACACAGGGTCAACTGCAGGATCTAGTTTTGTTGGACCGCCAAACTTACAAATCTCTGCAATGGTGGAATCACACCAACTTACCAAAGGGTGGCCATTTCAGAACCTTGTGCCACAGACCATAATCACAACAGATGCATCACTAACCGGTTGGGGGGTCCATCTCAACAATCTTACAATACAATGAGAATGGAACTCAACTCAGCAAACTTACCACATAAACCACTTGGAATTACTGTCAGAGTTCTTAGCCATCAAAAAATTCCAACCACTGATCAATCACAAAACAGTCTTAATAAGGACAGACAACATGACAACAATGTCAGGGGGAACACTCATCCCAATTGCCCCTTTTAGTACAGACAGTACGGAAATGGGCAGTTTAGAATCACATTCAGCTACTAGCGGAATACATCCCAGGAATACAAAACCAGCTAGCGGACCTCTTAAGGAGGACACAGCAACAAATTCACAAATGTGAAATTCACACGCAAGTAATAAAGTATTACTTTGAAATGTGGGGAACACCAAACATAGACCTTTTTGCAACAAGTGAAAACGCTAAATGTCAAAACTTTGCGTCCAGATACCCACACCCTCAATCAAAGGGCAATGCTGTATGGATCAATTGGTCAGGGATATTTGCTTACACTTTTCCCCCCTCCCTTAATTCCATTTCTGGTCAAGAAAATGCGTTACACGTCCCTTACTATGATACTCATAGCTCCCATGTGGGCACGTCAACACTGGTACACAACACTGCTGGGTCTCTCAGTAGTACCACATCACAAGCTTCCAAACAGACCAGACCCGTTAACTCAAAACAAAGGTCAACTCAGGCACCCCAATCCCAATATGCTCAACCTGGCGATTTGGCTGCTGAGGTCATAGAATTTGGATACCTACAGCTTCCATCAGAATGTATGGACATTCTAAAACAAGCACGTAAACCTACAAACAGGCAGTGCTATGCTAATAAATGGAAGCATTTTGTATATTACTGCCAGCTTAAAAACATTGATCCACTTATAGCATCAGTATAGGATATTGTGTGTTATTTGCTTCATTTACAAAAAGCAAATCTAGCATATTCATCTGTTAAAATTCATCTAACTGCAATATCGGGCTACCTCCAAAACAGACAACGTTCCTCTCTGTTTAGAATTCCTGTCATAAAAGCATTTATGGAAAGGCTTAAACAAGTTATTCCACATAGCGTACCACCATTTCCTGCCTGAAATCTTAACATCCTGCTCACAAGCCTTATGGGTCAACCATTTGAACCTGTGCACTCTTGCGCGATTCAGTTTCTGTCATGGAAGGTTGCTTTCTTGGTAGCAATTACATCCTTAAGAAGAGTAAGTGAAATTCAAGCATTTACTTTAGAGGAACCTTTCTTCAAAGTACACAAACACAAAGTAGCACTTCAGACAAATCCAAAATATTTACCTACAGCGGTTTCACTCTTTCACATTAATCAGTCAGTTGAATTGCCAGACTTCTTTCCACAGCCAGATTCTGTTGCTGAATGAGCTCTCCATTGTCTTGATCTCAAAAGAGCTCCAATGTATTATCTAGACAGAACTAAAGACTTTAGAAAAACGAAACAACTTTTTGTTGCTTTCCAACAACCTTATAAAGGTAATCCTATTTCCAAACAAGGATTAGCTAGATGGATTGTTAAGTGTATTCAAACTGTCGTAGTTTGGACTCTTGCTCCGGGCAAGACTGCTGGTTCAAGGATGAACGTACTTATGTTTGTAGGTGTTTATGCGTATCCTACAACAAGTTGCAACTGTAGTCCCAACCCTTCCGGCTCACTAGCAGTACCTCACCAACAACCCAAACAGTTAAAGGTGATTTGTGGCAGCCTTTACGCATGGACTCAGAAGTATGACATCTCAGGGAGTGTCGCGGTTAAACGGAGATGACCCCTTTCTCACAGATATATTATGTCTCAACCAAACACGGGCAATAATGAAGATGCACTAATGTTTCAATAGTTTTTATTTAATACAATGCGGTAATTCGAACTGGCTACAATGATTAAGATAATGAACAATACAAGAGATAGAATTGTAAAGACGAGGGTCATGATTATGAAGACCACCACCATCTTGTATTAGCATATAAAGACATAAAGTGTACCATATGTCCGTGTACCCTATCATAAAAGGCCTAACCTTCTACCTAGAGGAGAGCTGGGTAAGTTAAACCTAATCTGCCAATGCCATGTCCCTGGATGGACCCCCCACCCATGGTTACCTTGAATGAGGTCTCAAGCACAGACTTCGGAGGAACACGAAGTCCAGGTCAGCGTCAAGATGTGCAGCAACGATAGCAGCAATGGTATCTGGTCAGAATCCCTCTGATCATCTGTCTAAAGTGTGATGTATTTATACAGATCTACTTGGACCCCTGACGTAGGTTGTTCCAAAGCAATAGATAACGCTGCATGCTTGGGACGGTAATTTCTAATGTGAGCACCTACAGTTTGTTTGTCTTTGTTGCATGAGTTGACGCCTTAGCGCGGTGACACTGATAACATAACTCTAAACAAAAAGGCCTAACTATAAACAAGGCAGCCATCTTAGAAGATGTAATTAAATAAATGGTCTAAGACTGAGCAAGCAAAGTAGGTTAAAGGTCACTAGGTGAAGGGGGCACGAGTCTGCAAGCCAAAGGCTAAGCTAACTCCCGTTATCCCATTAAAACAAACCAGGATTCACTACACCCTCCCCATTGTCGTAACAAGTATGATGCCAGTACTGGCCACCACCGAAGGTGAGGTAATCCAAAAGCTAAAAAGGCTGCTCTGAACTAAAAGCAAAGCATAAAAACCAAAGTTAAAAACATAGTTAAAATTGAACGTTTAAAACATACTAAAGAGACTTAAAGTCAACCACGACAAGCACAGCAGGCCAAAGTAAATCATTGTGGCATGGAACTATAGTCATATTCTTGAAGACTAGCTCCGAAGTCACCTTGCAAAAAGTCATCAAAAAATGAGGCCAAATCGTCTGATGTGAAATCGATCACTTGGGCGGATGGATTCACGGAGCAAAAGTGCGCAATAGTCTCATGTGCGGGTCTACTTGCGTCAGTGCCATTGTCCATAGATGGCAGAACCAACTCTGAGTGTTCATAAGTGGCCTCGCGGATCAGCCTTAGTCTCATGGGGCACGACCATGTATGAACCCTCATCGGGGACATCAGCAGTTCTGAGTCCACAGGAGATACTGGCATGACGGCAAGAAACACAGTTGGCAAATGTTATAAGAAGCACCATACGCAATGAATGACCGGCTGCACGCACCAGAGGAGTGGTTGAAATGACAATGACCAATTCCACTCTAGTTCCTCCAGCAAGGAAGCATTGAAGATCTAAACCATACATTCACGGCACAGTTGTGCTGGTGGCAGTGGCTCCATAGCTCCGTGTAGCTGTAAAGAGACAACCTGGGAATCAGAAAAAACAGCAGTAGTATTCCGCCAAATAATGCCAAAATTATAGGAAAGCCACCAAACACACTTGAAAACAGTGAATGGATGGCCGACGGGATGACTCCGAAGATAGCCTGGTAGACGGACACAAATCCAGACCGACAGTCTTTAAGAAGTGAACAATCCCAGTAGTGCTCAAGGCATTGAATATTCTAGATACCAGCTCACCAAAGTGCTTGGGGAAGTTGGTATTTAATAGGTATTGTATGTCGGCTGATGATCTCTCAATCTGGAACACATACGTCTCTCTAGCGTATGTCAACGCAACCTGTTTCTGAAACAGTAGTGCCTTTAGTCTACTCAGCTTGTCAATTCACATTAATAGTATCAATGTGAGGCCACATTTCTGATACCTTTATCTCTTGTGTAGGGGGGAATAAAACATGTCCACAAAACGTAACGACCTTAGAGACTGAAATTGTGTAGGCAATGCTCAATCGCATACCGCAACAGCTTTGATCACTCAGCACCACGTAACTGTCATTGGTAATTACATGAAATGCTGGTTGAATCAAAGAGATGGGAATGCCCTGCAGAAAACAGGCCAAGTTCGCGACCCCCACATTGAAGTGGCCGTGAAGGGACACCTGCTTGCAGATCATAGAATGACTAACAGTAGTATCACAGTCGCTTCTGCTAAGAAAGACTTCTGTTTTTATATCAAAAGGCAACTATCACCCAAACGCTCATACCTGCCCACGGCAAGATGTTTCAATCACTTTGAGAAACGAAAGGTGGATATGGGCAGATTAATAATGCCATGAATGAGCCAGACAGTCGAAGGACTCTCTGCAATCGTAAAAGGCAACTTTTCCAACTTTTCTATATGAAGCATGGTGAAACTTGCTTCCCTTTTAGCTATTGTCTGTTGTTTCTCAGAGAGAATAAAGGCAAAAACAGTTCACTACCGTTAATGTAGCTCCATGGAACACGGCCATTTTTCAGTGTTTGTAACATCCAACCAAGCTGCATAATACAACGCAGCTGACTCTGTCCATTATATAAACGGGACATGTCTGACTGAATAATATCAATCATAGATGACACTATATTTGTGAGCGAATAAATTCTGTTGGACAGGGTGTTCATGCCGTTATCGACAACCCCCAAAGTCCTTTCTAAATTTTCCTTATCTGTCTGCCTTAAACGTTCAGTGGCTTCTATCTGAGAAAGTTTCCATATCTCATTATATATTGCATATTCAAATCTTCTAGAGCTCTGTTTTCTAGGACCTAACACGAACACCTGCATGTCTATATTTTCAGAAAGTGTGTGCAAATGTTCTTTAACTGTGGCTAACGTGTTAGACTGTGCCCATTGTTGACACAGTTTACCCACACTGCATGTAGTTACTATCCCTGTGTGTTGACCTGAGATGAATCGAGGATCTGGCCGGCTTATCTTAAAACCCCCGAGGAATTTAAAAAACGAGCCTGACATCCATTGGTGTCTGTTGGCCAGACTAACCACCCGCCGGGACTGGAAAGTGAAGAATTAGAGGTACTAGCCTGAACTTTTGCATCTAGCTCTTCTTCGGTGTTATTAAAAAAGAATTGCCAACCATTGAATTTAGCCGGTGTGGGGATACTGGCCGTGTTCATTCCTTTCATTTTTGCTAATCCGAGGCAGGATGTCTGTTCAACAGTGTCATTCAAAAAAATATTTTGTTCAGGAATCAGGCATGCCCTAAACAAGGCCTCCCTATCCTGTATTTGCCAATCCTGTGCCCCCCCCATACACTCTTTAAATCAATATTGTTCTTCCAGAGATCATAACCTTCAATGGTAAGATGGAAAACAAAGGCATCTGAATATATCAATTTTGTATCCGTTAGCAAAATTTTCCTAATTTTTTAACGAGGCAATTTGAAAAAATGTGACTTGGAGTTTCTTGTGTCATGCCCAGAAAAGTAAGTGAATTTCCCTAAATAAGTTTTAGGGTTCCCCACTGGTGGCGTTGAACAATGTTCCCACTGTGTGTAATTAAGTACAGGTCTATGTCTAGTTGCACAGTTCAGGTATTGATGTCCCGAATTATTATAACAGAACATTTCCCCATCATTTATTGTATTTACATATACATCATCACTTTCGAATATTGAATAGTCTTTCATTTCAGTTAACATATTATCAACTGTCTGGACATCCCAATCATCAGAAACAACACCTGGTGTGATAACATCTGTCATAGATATTTTGAATACATATGGAATTTGAATAACCTCAGTAGGCCTGTATATTTCAAAAGGAACTTTGTCCCACACTATCCCATCAGAAATGGGTACAGCTGAAATGTTCACCGGGGACAAGTGTCTGCGGACCTTGTGTGAGGAATGATTTGGAGTTAAAACTTCACCTATTGGTGCTGCAGTTCTGCGTTCAGGAATGTAATGACCATTTATAAGATAGAAAAAACCAGTCACGAAACCAATCCAAAAAACATAAGGTAATAAATGTTAGGTTTTTTTTTTAAGTCATTGATACAGCTTGCGTGTCTTCGAATAATTTTTAATCGTACGAGTGGATGAGTCTGAAGAAAAGTCATCAATGTTGATAAAGTAGCCAGAGCCAGTCTCTGCAAAAACAGGAACAAGTTCAGTACTTGTAGATGTGTTGACTTCTCGTGGGAGCTGATAGTAAATTGTGCCTTCAGTCTGTGTTGTATTGGTGTATAAAACGTCCAATTATTGACCAGATGTTGTTGTGAAAGTGTTGACTGGAACCAGCAAGAGCTCATTCTCCGCCCTCCCCATGGTCGAGGAGGAACTTATAGCATTGTTGGGCATTGTAACATAGTCCATAGTATTATTGGTCACTCTATTCTGAAGATGAATGTCCTGTTGGATAGTGAGAGGGGATCGGGAACCACCCAAGGGACCTCTGGGTCTACTGTGCAGGATCGGCCACATGGTGTAGTTTGGCATTGTCAAGTGAAACAAATCTGTTTCCTCGGGAACCAGGCAACGGTGGTAAGATTACAGTTCTGGTACCTTGTATTCCCAAGACTGAGACTGGTGCTCTGTAGGATGGACCAAATTCCTTCTTTACAGCAATCTTTTCACAAACCAGATCCCCAACTGTAGGAATCAAGCCAGTGGAAGTTGTTGGAATATCCCTTATTCCTAAGGTGGCAGGACTGGGGGATGATTTTTTTATCTCAAAATTGTTGAAGCTCCTGTAAAACAGTGAGACGTTCATTCAACCTCATAGGGAGTTCGTACCCCCCAAGGACAGTTTTGGCAGATTATTCAGTGCTCTCTGGACCCCCTATTGGCGATAAAGCCAGCTGCGGCCAGAACCTAATACTGTAGCTGTTAAGGACCGCTTTAGGTGTTGGAGTGTTACCATGGCTGAAATACCAGCATGAGTAAAAGCGACGCCCTCATGTGCTGCTTTCACTAGATCTAATCTCTGGTCTTCATTGGGGATTGCTCAATCTCCAACCCCAGGAAGTGTTGCATAAGCAACATTCTGTGCACTGATATGGTATGAAAATTTTGTAGGGTATCCTTTCTGGAGAGACTTGCCTTCAGCCGAAGCTTCCACAGCAGTCATTATTTCATTATCCAATCTCGTATGGAAACGAGTCACTGCAGCCACAGATGCCGTAGCTACTGCGGATTTGGCTGCTTCATCAGCCAAAGTATTACCCATAACGTGTTCTCCTGCACGTTGGTGGCCCAATGTATGTACAACATGGACACACAGTAGCTTCTCTTTAAGATCAGCCACCCTCCCCCACAATGTCTTGTGTTTTATGGTGTTCCCTTTAGAATCTCTGAACCTGTTCAGTTTCCATTGATTAAGATAATCATTGTAAGACTGAACGCAGTGATATGAATCACAGACTATCAAAGTCAGTCTTCCTGTCTCAGTTTTTTCTAGCGCTAAAATAAGGGCTTTAAGTTCAGCCAACTGAGCTGTGCAGTCCCCGAGGGTCTGCGTCTAGGCATTGTGAGGGTGGAAAATTCCATCCTTCATCACGCCAGGCTGTGCAAGCAGCTGAGTATTGATGTTTGGTACCTACAGCTGGTTGGGCTGAACCATCAGTATAAATTACAGTATCATAGTTGTCTAAAGGTAAAAGATGTAGCGGAGCGGGACACTCTTCTTCATATTGGAGAAACTCTTATGTCTGAAGTTTTGGATCAAAAATATAATCTACATAAGTAGCTGTCAGAGAAGTTGCCCACTGAATCCAGCGTGGGTGTAGTGCTTTAGCATTAAGAACGCTCGCTTTGGTTATGGCCTCTAGTGCCGGCACTGGGGTAACAACAATAATGTGTTTCCCCTGGGCAAGTGGTCTCTCCTTTATGACAGCCATCTGAACTGCAGTTAGAATTTTTTCTATGGACACAAAGCGTTGCTCTGTATTCGAGTAGAGATGAGATTTATATGCTAAGGGCACCGTGTCATCCTCATTGAAGGTAACATGTGAACCCAAGGTCACCAGCAATTATTCTGATGACCAAATTCTTCTTGTTGTCACGGGTGTGTAAGTGTTTGGCTTCTAGCATGTCCTGTTGCAAATCCCCAAGGATGCGTGTATGGTCAATTGTCCAGGGTCTGCTAGAAAAATCTGGACATTATGACTTAATGCGTTGTGTATAGTCAGGAATGTATGTTCTGCCAAAATTAAAGAAACCCAGCAATGACTGTAGTTTCCTTAGCGTATTTGGTGGGTGCAGTTGTGCTCATTTTTCTAGGAAGTGTGGGTCCAGGCTCTTTCCTTCATTTGATAGCTCATATCCCAGGAACAGTACACTGAGAAAGGCGATCTTACTTTTCTTAAAGCTGAATTTATAACCGACTTCTGCAAACCCCAAAATTATGCGATCGGCCCTCACAAGATGAATGTTCAGGTCGTCGTCTGTGAGATAAATGCCATCCACCTAGGATAACGCCTCAGGATCAATATCATGTAATATTGACGTTACGTGGGCTGAGAACAGCCCTGGGCTGTTCTTATATCCCTGGGGCAGACGGCAAAAGCATTTTTGAGAGCCAAATGAGAATGCACTCGGGTCCCTACTTTTTTCTGCTAAATTCTGGCAGAAAAACCCGTTGGATATATCCAACGTCGTTTTATATTTTTTTCGCACTATGTTATTTATTAGTGCCGTACTATGTGAATTTTGTATATGTACGGGTATGGACGTTTAAATGTCTGTAATCTAGGACTATTCTATAGGAATAGTCTGGCTTTGCAACTGGGAATAACGGGTTATTCATTGCAGAGGCACAGAGCTCAGTTACCCCCTGATATTCCAGCTGAGTGAGGATCTCCCTCACTGGAGCTTTCGCCTCATGTTTAACTGGATATTGAGGCTGGGGTATAGACCTCATAGGTATTATATGACACTGAGACTCCCTGTCCCAACCTACATGATTGCAATATAATGTAGGTGCCTGTGCTAGAGCCTAACTGACAGCGTAGGCTTCCTTTTTAGCCGCTGGAACAAGAGTGGAGAAACAAGGTAAAATGACATTTTCCCTATGTGGGAGCTTACGGACATGTTCGGGCGGCCAATCTCTTTCGGCCAGTAGGATGTCACAATTAAGTTTGTCCCAAAAGATCGCACCAATGGTGCTTTCCACATCTTCTTCAATTTGGATCTTTAGATCATATAGTATATCTGGTGGGAGTACACGCCCGTCCGCTGTTTCAACCGCAACAAAATCGCTAGTTGCTGTCTCATCCAGGAGTTCTCTCAGACTGTGGTGACATATTGTGACCTCTGCTGCGCTGTCTAGCAGTGTCACTGCCCACGTCTTGTTCTTCAGCAAAGTTCTCAAGTGTATTGGCATTTTTAAGCAATATTGCTGCCACCTTTTTCTTTTTAAACTGCAGCTTTTGTTGTGAAGTCTTCTCTTCTTTCTTGACTGTAGACTGTGGTGAGTCTTTCTTTTGTTTCACATATTCAGGACGTCGGTCAGGACGGCCCCTTCTCTTGCTACACCTATTCAGAGCGTCCTGAAAGGAACGAGAGGGACGTGAATCAGTATATCTATCAGGGGTTCTAATAATCTCCCTATTTCTGAGAGTATATCTCCTTTCGGAGTTCTCTGGATGTGGAGAATCTGCTCTCTGCTTCTGTCTTTCTTTAAATTGTTTTAGCTTCTCCCAGCGCTTTTTCGAACTCTCTTTTGTTTGTTTACTACTTTCCTTAGGGGTGGCACTGTGTACTTCCAGTTTCTTTGGTATGGCTCCCAAACTATCCCGTCCTATACTAGTATCGGAAATAATTTTTCTGTCTCAGAGTAACTGTCTCTTTTGTTCCGAGACGCTGGCGTATAGCCAGTGCTACCGCTTCCCCCTTAATATTACTGAGTATTATCTAGGATACTGTGTCAAAATGACGCATTAATTTCATCCCCAAATCTAGGGCAGGAGCTGCCCAATGCTCATTCTGAATTTGTTTTAAATTAGCAAGTGTCTGGGTACCATGTGTGGTAGTATATACTGTAGCGGAGACTGTACCCCATGTGGCACAGTTATCTACAGAGGGAACCATTCCAAAGGGCAAGCACATTGTTAGAATTCTGTGTTTCTCCTGTGGTCACATATGGAGAAACACAGCTTCCAGCTGATTTGTTTTCTGGGCTGTCCAATAAGGTATTTTCTCCCGTTCTGTGGGTACTTTACCCATAATAGTGTGTACTGTTTGTGGATTAATTCAAGTAGTCAATTGATATCCAGCAGGTGCTTGTGGTGCTGGACGCTCTGGTGTTGTGTTCAATGTCCGCATTACGAACTGAACAAGCCTTCTATATAATGTTACAATTTCATTATATAAGTTCCGCAGATCTGCTACTGGCATATTCTGTATATCTGGGTGAGGTGTGTATGTGGCAAACATGGGCCATGTTGGTCCGTCATTACTTAAAGGACCTAATCTCACTTGTTGTAAAACATGTGGTAGGGCGCCTTCAAACCAGTTCTGATGCTCTTGATAGGTGAGTGGTATTTTGTGAGACTGGTATGCTTGGTACCATTGAGGTACATTAGCAATTCTATAAGTGTGAAAAGTGGCTGACCTGGCGTCTTCCTCAGGAAAGGTGACCCAGGCATAGAACGTTTCTGTTTGGTAAGCTTCATTAGCTTCTACTATGAAAATGACTTCCCCGCCCTTTTCTTTTAAGCCATGCGCTACTAGATGTAATATTAATGCTTGTCCAGCATTTTCAGGAATATCTATGGCGATAGCCATATTGAAAAGTATACTATCTCAAAGCTAAAAGGCATCTACTAGTAACTCCAAAAGCACATTCCACTAGAAAAAAGGGTGACTCAATGGCATTCTTAGGAAATATACCAAAGGCAGACATATGCATAGCAGCCATATGGTCCACACCACAGACATTTACTAAACACTACTGTGTGGATGTGTTATCTCGACAACAAGCAAATGTTGGTCAAGCAGTGCTTAAAACACTATTTCAAACTATTTCAACTCCTACGGGCTAACCACCGCTTACACGGAGGAGAACTGCTTTTCAGTCTATGCACAGCATGTTTATCTGCAGCTACACATGCCATCAAACAGAAAATGTCATTTACCCAGTGTACATCTGTTCATAGCATGAAGTGCTGCAGATTCACATGTGCCATCCCTCCTCCCCGGAAGCCTGTAGTCATTGTAGTACTTAATTATGTAACTATGTATATACATTGCATGGACATCTTCTTTACTTTCTATATATATACATATATATATATATATATATATATAAATATATATATATATATATATATATATGTACACACACAATTCTTCACTCCTTACTTCACCCACCTGCTGGAAAACAATCTAAAAAAAGGAGTCGATGCCCATGTGCACTATCACCGAGAGGAGTAGTCACTCGGTCCTGTGACTCTAAAAAAAAAAAAAAAAAAAAGGCTTCTTTGAAGAAAAACAACTTGTAACACTCCGAGCACAGACATACACCTACAAATACATATATACATTTAATTGAAGTAAAATAAATATACATTTGTTAAACAGGCCTAGAGTATGTATGTTTTTTTAAGATAAAATAGTTATTATACATATTTGTACAAGGAAATATAGATACATACACATGAAATTATAACATGTTTACGAACATGTGGATATACAGTCCATTGCTGTTTGAGTATGTTGGTTATGTAGGAAAGAGCCAACTCTTGAGTAGACTTCTGAAGGTAAGATAGTTATCCATGGATCTTCAATTTGAGGGTAATGAATTCCTTAGTTTGGTCGCTTGAACAGAGAAGGGTTTACCACCTATTTTCTTTTTCTTGTATGGTGATGTTTTCAGACGGGGTGCCAATCTTGAGCAGAGGTTTCTCTGTTGAATGTACTTGGTGATTTTATTCCTAATGAAAAGTGGTTCTGTTCCATGATTTGCTTTGTGGGTGGTACATACTTCTTGACGGCAGTTCTTCTTGCAACCGGTAACCAATGCAGAGCCCTCAAAGCAGGGGAGATGTGGACTGGTGTCTTCACATGTAGGAGTAGTCTGGTAGCCGAGTTCTGAATGCTTTGTAGTTTTTTCATAGTAGATAGAGATGATCCATGGTAGAGGCTATTGGCGTAATTCAGTTTACATGGTACAAGAGAGATAGTAGCTTGCACCTTGTGTGGAAGTCCAAGGTGGGGGAAGATGAGTCACATGGTGATGAAGCTTGATCTTGCTAACTTGTCCACTTGAGCATTCATTGTTAACTTGAAGTCTATGGTAATTCCAAGGTTTCTTACTTCCTTAGGTAGTTTAGGAGGTGGCCCCAGATCGTCAGGCGAGGCGCAGATAGAGTCATAATTTTTCCTATCACCACATGTGAGTATTTCTGTTTTAGAAGCATTCAGTTTGAGATGGCTCCATGTCATCCACTGATCAACGGCTCTGAGGCAACTGAAGATTTGTGAGTTTGCGATGTCTTTGGGACATTCTAATTTAAGGAGTATTTGTGTGTCATCTGCATAGTTGTAGCGTGTGAGTTGAAATTCATTGACCATTGTTAGTAATGATATCATGTAGATGTTGAAAATCAAGGGTGAGATGATTGAGCCTTAAGGGACCCCTGCTTTTGTAAAGTAGGGTTTAGATGAGAAAGAGGGTGTATGGATGACATTAGTTCTGTTTTGAAGGTAGGATGTGATCAAGTTAGACAGTCCCCTAGATGCCACCTTCACAGAGTCTTCATATTAGAGTGTCATGGTCAACTGTATCAAAGGCAGCAGAGAGGTCCAGGAGAAGTAGCATAGCAACTCCATTGCAGCCTGTTGTGTTTTCAAGATCATCCCAGATGGCGATGAGAGCAGATTCAGTGCCTCTTCCTGGGCGCAGTCTAGTTTGGTAGTCTGAAAGTGTACGGAGTGATCTTCAATGAATTGTGACAAATTGGCGAAAGTTGTTCTTTCTATCAGTTTGCCCAGGAAAAGATCATTTGTAATCGGTCTGTAGTTGTTGGCGGTCCTGTGGGTCCAGGTTTGTTTTCTTAAAAAATGAGCATATGTTTGCTTTTTAAAGTTCGTCAGGAAAGATTCCTGTAGTAAAAGAAGTATTGATGATTCTTCTTACTGGTGTGGCTGCAGGGGTAGATAAAAGAATATTCCTGAAGATGTGTATTGGACAACGGTCAGTAAGGCAGCCAGAACGCCGCCTTGCCTTGATCAGATCCATAAATTCACTTTGTGATATTTGTTTGAAGGGGTGCAGAGGCTGGGTTGGCTTACTCTTGGAGGGAATTTTTGGAAATGGGATGGTGCTGGTGGATTTCCTTTGTTTTAAATAGGAGCCCGATGTATCTGCATTGGTTGTGTAATGATTTGTCTGTGAAATCATGAGTAATGGGATGAGTTCATTCCATGCATTTAGGTTTGCGAAATTTATTGAAAATTTTATAAAATACTTTATTTGCAGATATAGCATTTTGAATTCTGTCAACCTTTTTTATTTTTATTTTTTAGCTTTTTTGAATGTTGATTTGTATATTCTGTTAAGTTTGCGTAGCTGAAGTTTGTCTTAAATGTTGTTTGATTGGAGTCTGGATCGTGGTAGCCTTCTGATTTGTTGTTTTATCTTTTTTAGTACTAAATTTCTCAAAGATGCTTGTTTTCTTTTGTCCTGTTTAGTTTTTCTTAGTGGTATTAAAATATCAAAAGCTTTGTGTCGCGACTTGTAAAGTTTTTGAATGGAATTTATTGCTTCTAGATCTGTGTTGCCTGTTAGTTGTGTTTGTAAAAATTGAGTTTGTTCCATGGTCGATAGGTGGATGTAAGTAAGGTGGTCGTGGGTGTGTTGAGGTGCGGTGTTTTACGTTGAAAAGTAATGAGATGGTTGTCTGACCATGTGACTGGTGTGATGTTTTGAACGGTAACTAGATCTGGATTTGTACAAACGACATCTGGGATGTTACCAGCTATGTGTGTGGGATCGTGTACAGTCTGATGTAGGTTCAGTGTCACTAGGCCAGTGATGATAGCTTTTGGATGGGGCATATTGGGTTTGTCAAACCAAATGTTTATGCCCCCAATACGCATAGGTTGGAGTATGGTTTTAGAAGGTTTGAAACTGTGTCTAGAAATGTGTCTGGGAATGTAGAATTGCTAGGTGGTGGTCTGTAGAAGAGGAGAAAGTTGCAGTAAGAAGTTGATATGGGGTTGCATCTCAGAAGGAGGCCTCACACCCTTTTGGAGATATTGTCTATTTTGCTGAGATTGATTGCTTGTTTGAATATAACAGCTAGCCCACCTCCTTTTTTTATCTACACGGTTTTGTGTGATGTTTTGATAGCCTGGAGGAACAACTTCATGGAACACTGGGGCCATATCATCTCCCAACCATGATTCTAGTATGAAGAAGAGTAAGTCATGTTTTGTATCAGTGAGCAGGTTATAGAAGTGGTACTTGTTTTTAGAGAGTGATCAAGCATCTGAGTCTACAGTTTAGAGATTGTTTATTGATGGGGGTGTAATTTTGTTTTGTAAAGGAGTTATCAGTATACTTTAAAGTTGTAACAGATGTGTCATTGGTGTTAATATTAGCTGTGTGGGGGTCACAATAGTGTTGTTTTTCTATATTGTGTTCTTCGGCCAGGAGGCTTAGAAGGCATTTTGTTGGGTCTGCATGTGTTGGTGGTGGAAATGGTGGTTGTGAGCGAGATCGTGAGTTGTATTGTTTTTGTAGAGTAGACTTCTTGGGTAATAGGCAAAGGGATGCAAAAAGACTGACATGTATATTTTGCTTGTCTGTTTAGGGTGGAAGGAATATGGGTTAGGGGGTGGAGTATATGGGTCATAATGTAAGTCTCTAAATTGTGCAGTGGATGAGTGGCTGGTGAATGAATGTTGTTGTGTTGCTGTGTTTGTGGTAGTGTTATTGAAGAATGTAAATGTTGGAGTAACATTGGTTTTGGGTTTGCATCATTTGTGTAGTCAGGAGCGTGGTAGTGAGTGGGATGTAAAGTGTTTCAAACATATTTGTGATTTTGATGTGCTTGTGTGTGATGAGTATTTTGTTTGTGTAGTAGTGTGGGGAGATATGGATGTCGTGTTTTTTGTGAAGGATTTATATGTGAGTTACTGCTGGTGAGTGGTTTTTGAAAAGTGTAGGGGTGATGTGTTTTGGAGAAGATTGTATGTTCTGAGTAAGAGAGAATGGACAAAGTTATGATTGTGTTACATTTGATCACTGGAAGATATAATGTGTGTGGTGGATTAGAGTGTAAGGAATCTATAGTTGTGTGTATTGGGAAAAAATAGGAGGAGGATGTTTGTGGATAGTGTGGTGGAAGGCTTAAGTATAGGTATTGTCATTATAATAAGGGATCTGTTACAAGTACTTGGAGGGAAGAGCTGGTGTTTTGTATGAACATGAAGTGTGTGTCTGGATGCATTATAGTTTTGTAAAATGTGGCTTTGTGTTGTGGTTGTAATGTGTGGATATGTTAATGGTGTGGGACAGAGCTGTGTTTTGTGTAAGAATTAATGTGCCATTGTGTTGTAGTTGTGTTGTTGTTGTGTTGTAGTTCTGGTGGAATGGAGTAAAGGTGGTGGTTGTGACACTGAGATCTGTATGAGGTTAGTTTGTGTTGTATGTGTACAAAGCATTTTCTGATATTGTGTTTGGATGTTGGAAGATGTGGAGGGATTTATGTCCCTTTTGAAAAATGGAAACTTGGGTCCGACCTGGCCCAAACAGGCAGCTGCCCTTGCCCTCTCTGCCTCTAGCAGAGACTCCCAGGCTGGGACCCCCTGGCTGGGACCTAGGCTTAAATAGCCCTATTGGCAGTGGGACCCTAACCAATCAGAATCCTAACCCTAAACCCAAGAGCCAATGGGGGACCTGGCCCTATTTACCCATCACAACCTAGCCCTAACAGCCAATAAGAAATGTACCCCTCAACCCTTAATCCAATAGGAACCCTAGTCCTAGTGCCATTCATTGCCCTAACCCCGACAGCCAGTCAGAACAGTAACACTAACTCCTTAGTCCAATAGGAACCCTAGCACCAATCAGAGGCCTAGCCCTGACAGACAGCCAGTCAGAACAGTAACCCTAAACACTTAGTCCAATAGGAGCCGTAGTACCAATCGGAACCCATTGCCTTGACAGCCAATCAGAACAGTAATTCTAAACCCTTAGTTCAACAGGAACTCCAGCTCCAGTACCAATCAGAAGGCAAACCGTAGACTTACTCCAGTAGGAAACCCTAGCCCTAGAGCCAATAGAAATACTAGCCTCAACAAACAATCAGAACAACAAATGCCACAACCAATAGAAACTTATATAAGGGCCAAATTACCTTAAGCCCAGGCCCCTGTGGAAGGGAGGAGGTAGGTGCTCTTCTAGTCAGAATCTCCTCGGATACAGACGGGCACAATCCACACTCCTAAACTAGCTGATTCTACGTTTCAGGTAAGGGACAAAATTAAAACTACTGAAATACTGCTTGTTGCGCACTAAAATATGACTTTTTCAAGGTAAAAACAAGTGGTGCATACACTTTCCTAATAGCAGATTAAGTAGTCTCCTAAACACATTCTGTTTAGCCACTGTGGTGTATGTAGTCCTGTGTAAAAAAAAAAAAAAAAAAAAAAGGGGGGGGGGGGGGGTAGCATAATGCAGTCTTTGTGAAAAACTAGGGAGGGAAAATTCACTCATGGGTAAAAAAAAAAGTTTGCAGAAAAACAGAGAGCCAAATGTAAACAGACCCTGGTAGAACACTTTTATTCCCCGTATAACAAGAATACACAAAGTCTGTGTGCTTACCAGCCTTCTAGGACTCTTGCTCACTGGGCTGTATCAGGGGTGTAGAGAAGCTGGGCTCACAAAATGGAGGTGGCTGTCTTGGGGTTTCCTCCACACTTAAAGGCCCAGTTGCATGTGTGAGAGGAGGGCTCAGGTTGCCTCGGAGCTAGAGAGCCAATCAACAAGCCCAGGCTCTGTGAAAGGGAGGTGCTTTGATACAGACTGGCACAATCCACACTTCCAAGCTAGCAGATTCTACTTTTCAGCTAAGGGACAAATTTGAAACTCTCCAGACATACTGCTTGTCGCATACTCAAATGTGCAAAAACAAGTGGTGCATACACTTATGGCACCTAACAATTTCTGCTGCCTGCTTTTTCCGAATCTAGTCAAAGCTTTTAAGTTTTCATGTAATCCTCAAACCCAACATAAACATTAAAGTTGTGCTTGTTTGCCCTCCTTCAGTCTACACCACCAGCTTTGCCCTTAATTTATGATTTGATCTCTCCTTAATATCTTGACTTCTTAATCTTTTGAATGATTCTAATCTTCATATGGATGATTTATCTGATTATGCAGCCACACAATCTTGTTTAAGTTTCAACCCAGTGTAACATCTCCAGTAGCCTACTCACTGAAAAAGCCATTTGTATCATCTCTTATTCATGACTCCCAACTTGATTGCAGTTACCTTTCTGTTTGCCAACATTGGATCTTTCATATAGTAACATACTCAAATAATTCCCCCTAGTCGGGTTGGAAATCGCATGTACATTCAGATATCAGTAAACCGTTTCAAAACAGTCACTGGCATGAACATAAATGCTGAATGTTGAAATAACCCGAACTTCAGCCAGTGGGATAGGAGCACCAGATCTCCTACTCCCCCCAGATACCATCATAGTTTATTTTTGAGGCAGCAGGCTGATCTTCGAGTGCATTCAAAATTGTTGCTTTACTGTTCTACTCTGAGATGGAACAGGCCTTATCTTCAGAGTCAACAAAACTGTGGGTTGATTTCAGGTATTTGCTGTGTTTGGGCAAACTGGATGCCCTTTATAAGTCAGCTGTCACCATGCCTGACAGAGAGAAGAAATCTCTCTTCAAATCGTGTTCCTCTTGTGGGCAGAAGAAGATTTAATTTGATGGCCCTCATTTCCTGTGTATTTACTTTTAATCTATTCATAAGGCTTCACACTGGCATTTTAAGACCTTAACTTCTAAGACTGCAAAAGACAGAAAAGGGATATTGACATAGCAGTTGTATTAGGAGAATTTTCCTCCTCAGTGCGTTCCCCTCTCCCAAGGGAACGTTCTGTGAAAAGATGCTCACCAAGCAAGTTCCACCAAATCAGCGCAATAACGGAGACTTGCACAGTTCCCTGAAATGGATTAATTTGGCACAGCGTTTGAAGCCACATATTTACATATTAAAACTGGGGCAGGAACACTTTTCAGAGAATAAGATTTTCTCTCTGCTCTAAAGACTGCACGCCACGTCATACGAATGGTAATAAACCATCTGGTATGAAGATAAATCCTCAGAAAACACTCTGGTGACGACTTGAAGAAAAAAGACCTTGTTGATGTTAAGACAGTTGATGACAGCGCCATGTATGTCTCCACTAGCACCGTTATCAACACTAATGGCTTTGATGATTATGTTGACAGTGAGGTAGTCTTTCGAACCCTCAACAACACCGTCTATGTCAACAGCATTTGCAGCATCATTTTTTTACCTCATTAAAAGTCTCCACATCTCAACCATCCCAGATTCTAGTCGGAACAGAAATAGGATGCCAGAAACTAGGCCTCACAGACTGCATACATTCCAACACAATTGGATGTATGCTATGTCCAAGACTTTGCAGATTGAATGGATGAGGACAAATTATTTCATGAATATGGCTGCCTTCTATATTACGTTCCTCCTTCACACACCTATGAATCTTCTAGAGAGAGTGACAGAAGTTGTGCAGGCACCTACGTCTTTTTTGTTTACTTTGCAATAAGTGATGGGCACTAGCACAACACCCGGTGAGCCATCTTCCTCAATCTACAATGCCTGCAGTACCCCATATTATTGCCTCCACCGCTTGTCACCTTACGACCTACACCTCCTCGACAACCCCTCTCAAAGCAGCCCTGCAGCTCAAAGAGAACCATCTCCCTGAACAGTCTGTCCTTCTCTTGTCACAGTAACTATTGAGGACATAGATGATGAAAAAGGTTCAACTAATTCTGTACATTCCAATATAGACAAGGATGTTGGGAAAGCTCCACAAGAAGATGATGAATCTTCTAATGGCTGAGATTACTTATTCACTTCGAAAGAAGATACTAACCCATCCAATTTATAGGATTCAGCAGATAATATATCTGGGTTTTATTCTTTAATGGAAAGTGCTAGCGAAAAAATCAGTCTTCTATGCCATCAGTGGAGCAGCAGTGTTTTCTTTTATCACTTTAAGGAGCAGTCATTAAAGTTCATAAACTCCATAACAATTCCTGTTTTTGTCTGGTCAAAAGGTCTAAAATTAATTAAGTCAATTGCTATTGTTCAAGCAGTGATTCAATATCTGGAGAAAAAAATACAGAGCCCCAGTGTGTCATCTTAAGGCACACTCAGTAATACTTCTGGCTGCTCAGAGGAAATGTGAAAACTCCATTACACAGTCAGCAGGACACCTGGATGGCAACAGTAGAGATGTAGACAATCTGGACAAACAAATTAGTTCAAATGCAGCAACTTCTGTTAAAGCAGCAAACGCTATGGCTATTTGAGGTCACTATGATTGATGGATGTGGCATGACATGGCACCATTGGTGGACCTCATTTTGGAGGATATAAAGGAAACTGCTGAAGCTGTCCTCGAGGAGTCAGAAATTATTCTATCAGCCATAATTGTTGCAGAAATTAATGCCTCAAACACAGGATTTCAACAGCAGGGAGGAGGAGCTCTTTTACGAAGATAAGACTAGTTCCAACCTAAGGTTCAATTAAAAAAATTTAACATGTTTTATGGCCTTAACTTGTTTGAGTAAAATGTTGATGAGGCCCTTCAGGATCACAAGACAGACACAGACTCAGCAAAGCCTTTAGGCCTTTTACAGTACCATGAATTTGGTCTGGCTCTTTAAGGGTCCAAAATAATCAGGGAAGACTCAACCAGTATGGGGTGAAGGCAACCATATTATTGCCGAAGACAGTCCAGCTATGACTAGGCATATGTTTCTAGCTGTAATCGAGTGCAGGGATACAGAAGGTCATCAGAACAAAAGACTTCTCATTCACTTAAAAGAGCTTGGCTCTTGAACACAGAAGACGGAGGGAGCATTTCCCTTTTTACTCCAGCTTGAGAGCCAATAGCATCAGACATCTGGGTGAGGAAAGTTGTTTACTCAAGCCTTGCTTTGAATTTATTTAAAGACCACCTTTGTGCCTATCCAAAAAGGAACATCACCTCCAGCTGAAAGGAGCTACAACAACAAATTCTTCAAGGGAGTGATAGAAGCTGTCCCTCAATCCCAAAGAAATCTGTTTTTTTAAGTAGATTCTTTCTGATGAAAAATGTTTGTTAAGGACGAATTTGGACCTCAGACCATTGAACAGGATTTTTGATAAAAGGTTTGAATGATTACACTGCAGGAGGTCTTCCTGATGAGCCAAGAAGGCGATTTCATGTCGTCCTTAGATCTTCAGGACTCATACTTCGATATATTCGTCTATCAAAGCCCATGATATACCTCTGCTTTTCTGTAGCAGGACAACTCTGCAAATAAGACACTTCCTGTGGAATCAAGTCAGTACCTCAGATTTTTACCAAGTGCCTTTTTCCAGTAGCTGACTTACTTGGGCAACTGAGCCACTAGGTGTACCCATACTTGGACGGCTAGCTTGTCAGTGCTCAATCTTAGGAGAACCCAATGGCTTCTTGACCACCTGCATCAGTATCTTTCAGAACGTAGGTCTTACCCTGAAGAAATAACCATCTATTGAACCTAAGATGAAAAATGCAGTTCCTTGGTGCATTTTCGACACACAGTTCCGGAAGAAATTCCCTCTTCGTAGCGTGATAAACCACAAGTCATGGAGAAGAGTCCATCTGCAAAGTAAAGGTTGCTATTAGTCCTAATGTCGTCATGTATAGGCCCCTTTCGCTTTTTCAGACTGTGACTGAGATCCGGACAAAAAAATTGGACATGCAATATAAGCAAAAAGAAGGCTCTTGGGACAACACAATAAAGGTACTTTTGTAGCAGAGATTGTCAAGAAAGCGAATAACGGATCTCTCTTTCCAGCATATAACAAGAAGGATTGTACTGACAACGGATTCATCCATGATTGTGTTCTGCTTTCCTGCCCTTATCTCATAACCGAGCTTACAAAACCTCTCTGGAATGCACTTCTGAGTTTAAAGAAGACATGTATTGTTATTATTTCTTCACCGCAAGGTTCTTGAGAGACGAAATAAGTAGATTGGAAGCACACGTTCAAAAGTAGTTGCAGCAATGAAAAGCAAAATATATCAGTTGCAATGTACACAGCAAAATACTTGTGATCATATTATAGCATATTATAGCATAACTTCAAAGCAAAGCATAAAAGTCAAAATTCATCACCGTATGGGCAAGGCTGTAGGGCCTATATTCAGCTTAATCTTTCTGGGGTCTGCAAGTTGATGACTCCGGTCAACTGCGAGAAAGAGATTTTCTACCCAAACGGGAGACAGGCAACTGACATCTCCGTTCCTGTCTGAAGTCAAGCAGATTCAATCTACCTCTGCTGTAGCCCAGAGTCATCCTTAAAAGCAAACTCAGTGTGAGAGCCGAAGAACCTTGGAGAGTGGCCAATTCTCCCGAACTCACTCGCTCTCAGACTGGATTGCCAGGTAAACACAAAATCTACGTGCTCTTATCAGCTAAAGTTTGGTGTGAAGAAAACAGCTTGGTTCATCTTGTGGAAAAACACACCTTGGAATAACACAGCTCATCTGAAATGTCTCAACTGCAATGTCTAACCCCATGTTAAAGCCAATAGACAGCTAACCTAAATATCAAATGTAATGTCTAATGTCATGTCAAAGACAATAGGCAGCTAAACTGAATACAGAATGTAATGGCTAATGCCATGTCAAAGCCAATAGGCAGCTAAACTGAATACAGAATGTAATGGTTAATGCCATGTCAAAGCCAATAGGCATCTAAACTGAACAAAACATATAATGTGCTACTGGTGAACACTGAGCAACTAATATGCTCAGTGGTGAAACACAAAGTCATTGGTCAAACACAATTAATAGCATCACATTCCACCCTATGACCAATGAATTTTTGTTTCATACCTCTTATTTCAAACAAAAAACATCAACACAAAAAACATCATAAGCAAATCAGATTTGAATGATAAAAGCAATCACTGTAAAACAATGGAAGTGGATTAACATATTGATCTCATAACCTTTCACATCAGATACATCTACAAAGAAAAGTGTCTCTAAAATAGCAATTTGATGTAGCATGAGTTCTACTCATGGAAAGGTGCATGGTCCACCTGAATGGTTTGATGGAATGTAAGTTCCATACAAAAAAACACAGACAGTTAACTGGTAAGGTTGCTTAGTTCCAGTGGAAGAATGTAATCAAACAAGTTGAACTTGAACTGAAGGCGCCAGTTGCGCAAAATGGATCCATGCGGTTTATACTTTACTCAGTCAGGTTCAGGTTGGGGGTTCGGTCCCTTCCCCGTCCCCACACGCACACACACGAAGGGAGACCACACAGCACACCCAGGGTCAGTGGCGAAACGTGGTAGGATCTGCAAAAGAAAAAAGTATGACTTTTCTTGCAAATAACATTTGTCATCTGAAATGTGCCCTTCTTCCTTTCCCTGTTTTATAATCAGCTGGATGTTTTTGGGGCCCTTTGTTATGATTTCTGCAGGTTCTGGAGTGTCATTTGGGGATTCAACCCACACCTCAGCACTGAGGTTTTTATCTGCTGCACCACAGCTTCCCTTTCCTTGCACTGTCAGAAGGGCTGGGGCAGAGTCCTTCTTTACCAAACCTCCATTCACTGCACTTTTGACAAGTTGGGCCATTCTGTCTCCAATTTGTATGAATGAATCAGATTATTTTCTAGTTATCAGCATAATTTTGATTTCTCCTTGGTAATCTGCAGCAATCACTCCCCCTAAAACCTGATCAATTTGCCATATCTGTCCTGGTAACTTTCCTCTCCCCAATTGATCTTTGACTGTTTGTGGGACAGATTGCTCTTGTGTGTGCTGCACAGTTTTTATCAAATCTAGGGGAATGTGCATCCCTCTAATCTCTGCCCACCTGTAAGTGGCTTTTTATCCCAGCTGTCCACATTTCTGGTGCACTCACTTAGCCATCCCCACTAAGTCAGAATTCTGGGTGGACACTTCAGACTCTGAATGTTTCTCTTTAACATCTGCAAGGGAATTGAACCAGTTATGTACAAGCCATGTGAAAACCAAAAGGCTAAACCATTGGCAGTGAACCAAGAATCCGTGTAAAAATGACACATCTCAAGCAGCTCTTGCTTTAAAATCTGACACACATTGTACAAATCTGAATCAATAGTCAAACAAACTTGCTTTTTATCCTCAGGGGACACAAATTCAAATGGTGCACTCCATTTCACTGGTGACTCTTTTACCTGTGGTACTCCCTGCACCCTCTCCATATCCTGAAAAGGGGCTTGTGACACCTGTTCTTGTAGGGCTTCAGTGACTCTAGCCCTGACTTGCATGTACCAGATCCAGTGTATGATACTAGCTTCCTGTGCCTGTCCTAAACTGTGAGATTTAGGTGAACTCATCACCCACTGCATGCTTGATGTTTCATACTCCAAAGTTCCATGGGCACTCTTGTCCTCCCCTGTTCCTGATTTACATGTAAATCAGTGTTTCCCTCTTGCACTACGCAGAAACCTAAAGTCTGAATTATTTCATTTGCCAATTCAGAAGCGCGCAGCTGCTTATATTTTTTCCTAGTTACTTTATACCAAAGTGTTAAGATTTCACTCAGATGAGGGCTATACTGTTTCCAAAAATCAAACAAGCTCATTAAACTCTGTATCTTTTGCTTAGTGCAAACAGTAAGAAACTCTAAAATCTTTTGTTTTACTTGTGCCAGTAACTGCACATTTTGCGATGGTACTTCTGCCATGTCCAAATTAATTTTTCTTTGCAGAAGCGGTCTGTAAATAACATTCTGAGCTCTGTTCTCAGTGTTATCTGTTAAGGAATGCGGGGTGTTTAGTTCTATGCTCTGCTCACACGGAGGCTCAGACTGGCCCACAGCGTTCTTAACCCCCTCATTACTGGAATGGGAAAAGCCAGATTCTTCTAAAACAGAAGTTTTATAGATTACAGAATTATCTTGCAATAATGTGTTCTGGCTAATTTGCTCACGTACATTCTTATTTTCATGTTCTAACTGCCTACATCTCTCCTGCATTTTTCTGTAAGCAGGTAAAAGTATCCAAACCCTTCTGTCAAAAACAAAAGGAACATAATTTCTTTCAAAAAGGCACATTTTCTAAATATGCTTTATCACAGCACTCATCCAGTCCTGATAAATAAGAAAACATGTTTCTCACAGCTCCATAAGGCAGTTTAACTTCACATGCATTTTCAAACAAGGTCTGCCGTGCTTCTGTAATTCTCTAAACAACAAAAAGCAATTACACTTTTAAATAGTGCACTTCGAAACTCCAATTTCCGACTCTGAAAACTGACGACTACGCCAAAATGTTCTGCTTTCCTGCCCTTATCTCATAACCGAGCTTACAGAACCTCTCTGGAATGCACTTCTGAGTTTAAAGAAGACATTTATTGTTATTATTTCTTCACCGCAAGGTTCTTGAGAGACAAAATTAGTAGATAGGAAGCACATGTTCAAAAGTAGTCGCGGCAATGACAGCAAAATATATCAAAGTACTTCTCAGTTGCAATGTACACAGCAAAATACATGTGATTATATTATAGCATAACTTCAAAGCAAAGCATAAAAGTCAAAATTCATCACTGTATGGGCAAGGCTGTAGGGCCTATATTCAGCTTCATCTTTTTGGGGTTTGCAAGTTGATGACTCCGGTCAACTGCGAGAAAGAGATTTTCTACCCAAACGGGAGACAGGCAACTGACGTCTCCGTTCCTGTCTGAAGTCAAGCAGATTCAATCTACCTCTGCTGTAGCCCAGAGTCATCCTTAAAAGCAAACTCAGTGTGAGAGCCGAAGAACCTTGGAGAGTGGCCAATTCTCCCGAGCTCACTCGCTCTCAGACTGGATTGCGAGGTAAACACAAAATCTACGTGCTCTTATCAGCTAAGGTCTGGTGTGAAGAAAACAGCTTGGTCCATCTTGTGGAAAAACACAGCTCATCTGCAATGTCTCAACTGCAATGTCTAACCCCACGTTAAAGCCAATAGGCAGCTAACCTAAATATCAAATGTAATGTCTAATGTCATGTCAAAGCCAATAGGCAGCTAAACTGAATACAGAATTTAATGGCTAATGCCATGTCAAAGCCAATAGGCAGCTAAACTGAAAATAGAATGTAATGGCTAATGCCATGTCAAAGCCAGTAGGCAGCTAAACTGAATACAAAATGTAATGGGTAATGCCATGTCAAAGCCAGTAGGCAGCTAAACTGAACAAAACATATACTGTAATGTGCTACTGGTGAACATTGAGCAACTAATATGCGCAGTGGTAAAACACAAAGTCATTGGTCAAACACAATTAATAGCATCACAGGGTGGCTGCGGAGTTCACCTGCAAGAACTTTTATCCAGAAGCATGTGCAAAAAGAATGCTTCACATTAATGTGCTGAAACTCCAGGCCATACGTTTAAACCTAAAAACATTCATCCTGATAGGGGGGGTCAAGCAGTTCTTATCAGAAGAAAGAACATAACATGTATGTCCTACTTATCCTAACAAGGGGGAATTTGGTCGCGACCTCGCTCAGTGGAGGATCATTTACTATGGGATTAGGGTATTGCTCATGAGACCGGCATTGCTGTGGGTCACTTACCAGGTTGCTAAAACGATCAGGCGGATTATCTGTCACCAACTTACAGACTGCCATGAGTGGGAACTACACCATGACCAAGTGGATTTTATTCTCCGACGGTGGGGTCAATCCATGATTTATCTCTTTGCCACACCAAGTAGCAAAAGAAATGGCAGTACGTTTGAAGCCGATTTCGGCATACAGAGAGAATGGCCAATGCCCTTTTGATCATTTAGTCCAAAACCTATGCTACAAAAACTGCAAAAGCCGACAACGCAAAATGGAAATGTTTGTGTCTGATGTAAGGGTTTTCATCCACTTCTGATACATACTCATCAAATACTTCCATCCTTGCTGGATCTGTCCAAGAGTAGACTCAAATATTATTCAGTAAGAGTCAATCAGGCTGCTGTATATAGATTAAGGAGGTACAGATCTAATGTCATCTCCTCTGTTCTCTCAGTGGATCATAAAGCAGTTCATGAAGGGACTCAGAGCATGAACCAATACACCAGGCGCATCTAAAATTTGTTTAATTAAATACAGCGTTTTTCGTAGCACTAACATCAGCAGAGAGAGTAGTGGAAAAGCAAGCATTCACCATAAGCAACCTTTCCTAGGGTTTACTTAGGACGGTGTTATCCTACGAACCAATCCCAAGGTTCCTTTTGACTTTAGTTTGATTGAACATCTCATTCTACAATCTTTCTTTCCAAATCCAGCTACCTCAGCTGAAAGATCATTACATTCATTATACTTAAGTAAATCTCAGGTTCTACATAGGGAAAACAAAATACATCTTTTCATCAGGTCAGCTGTTCATATCTTTTGGCCAGCGGTTTAGATGTCCTTCCCCTGTCAAAACAGGGCATGGCATGCTGGCTTTCAGCCTGCATTTCCTTCCATCATGCCAAGGCCAAGGGTCAACTCCAGGGGAGAGTGAGGCTGAATTCAGCCATGAGCATAAGGTCGACTATGGCTCTCTATGCCTGTGTGGCCTTGAAAGACATCTGCTCTACAGCCACCTGGAAGAGCAAGCACACGTTCACAAGGCATTTCTGTCTCGACATGGAAATGGAAGCCGACCCACCAGTGGGGCAGGTAGTCCTTATAAACCTGTTAAGTTAAAGGGGAGCCTGCCTGCCACTCTATTATGTCTTTTAATGCATTCGTCTTGCTTTATGACACAAATATTTGGATATATGAAAGATCCAATGATTGAGAAGGAATTAGTTACTTACTGGTAACTCCAGTTCTAACAAACTGGAATCTTTCATATATTCATATGCTCTACTCTCCTACCCAGTCAGAGGCTCATTCCTTATTTTACTGTTCTCACATTTGTCGTTTTAAGTATGAGTTATGGTGGCCTCTAGGGGAGTAGGAGATGTGGTGCTTCCACTTCTTTGACTGACGTTTATTTTAATTCTTTTAAATGAGGTGGGCATGCTACTAAACAAATGTTGTTCTGACCTATGGTTATTTTGACAGTTTACTGCCTTTGAATGTACCGGGATTCTCAGCTTGACTGGTAATAATTCAAGCATTTGAATATAACAAATGTGCTAATGTTGTAGAAGTCAAGTTACAGGAAAGCAGCTAATTCCTTCTCTAAGCTACTCTCAGTCTTTCAGACTTATTGGACAGCGGAGAGCTACTCCCTTAGCTGCCTGATATACGCCACCATTAGGTGCCACCAAATGCTATCGCAAACATCAGGAATGCAAGTGGTGCTCTTCTTATACTAGCAATGATAACAATACTTATCACAAATCACATTAAGAATATAAGAAACACATTGATGTTACAAGAATCACATTACTGTAAACATATTGACCAAGCACCCAACAAAGTTGAGGAAATCTTTCATTTATGATGGATACTTCTAAATACAGATATCTCAGGTCTTGAATTTCTCTGAGGCGCCAGACTGGATCCAAAATCTATCCAACTATTGCTCTCACCCACCTGCTAAAGGCACCATTCAACTCTGCTGCAGCATTATCCTGCATCTGGAAGTTGTGGCCCTGAGCTGTATGTAGGTGTCACGTCTGCGCACTGACATTAATCCTTTTTTCCATACTCTTCAGGGAAATGTCCTCTCTGATGACCACAGGCTTAAAACCATGCAACACCTGCAGTAACAAAATGTGGTTCACTGACCTGCTTGAGTTTTGCTTGTGGTCCCTTGGGTCCAATCATGGTTCAAAGTCCTGTCACAAATGTTTTCTGATGCATTGGAAGGTTGGCATTGAGCAGAAGACAGATCTAATTTATGTTGCTGAGCACAAGAAACTTGTATGCTGTGCCAGAAAGCCTATAGCTGTGTAAGTGGCTGGATTTCAAAGAGATTTCCCATGTAGTCAACTACCTGGTGATCTTCCTAAATGCTAAGGCAGGTGATCTCAACAAGCATCATCTAGCCAATGAGTGGGGTATGCAAATGGTAGAATTGCAAGATGTCTTTCCCCAGTGGGGCATGTCTTGTGTAGATCTTCTTGCCACTGTCAAGATCATTCTGTATCACACTTTTTGCACATCAGTTTTTCCATCTCTCAGCTTCTTGAAAGACATGCTTCAGGTTTGGTGGGACTCCATTCTTCTTATTGCGTTTCTGGCTCTGTTGCTTCTTTCCTGGGTTCTGAAGGTCAGGAAAGACCGGGCTCTGATCATTCTGCTAGCCCCAAACAGCGGTCAAAGAGTCTGGTACTTTGAACTGCGAGTTTGTTGCATCTGTCCTCTGCTGCCCTGTTTTTCTCGTGGGAGAACTTACTGTCTAGGCATCAGGGCAGGGTTCTTCATCCATATCTCCACAACTTACTCCTACATTTGGTACTATTGAGCAGAACCAGCTTAAACGTTTTGACCTGTCTGAGGAAGTGGTGAATGTCATTATGGCTTCTTGTCATCCATTGGCCCGGCAAGGTATTGCCGTGGGCACTTGTTAGGATCTATCAACAGGACCTGGAAAGGGGGGCCGCATAACAGTAGCTATGATTAGAATTTTGTGAGGTCAGGAACATTTTTGGGATGCCAGTTGAATCATAGCCAGCTGCTCTGTCAGATGTTTGCATCTTTACTCTCCAGTAAATCCCCCAAACAACTATGAGCTGAGTCAATTTGACATTTCTGTGTTGATGACTGGACTAAAGAACCCTACCAACAGGGCAGATAATTCCTTGGTGCTGAGTGGATCAGAGGCGGCAACATCGTTTCTGATTTTCCTCACTGCAGCCTTTGCCGGAGTTAATTGCAGTTGCCACTGTGACAGTCAACTACTGCCATCAGATAAGTGTGCCTTTAAAGCTGTAAGAGAGGCTGTATGCGGTAACTCGAACAATTTGCCTGTTTATTCCAACTTTAGGGCTCCAGTTACGTTCAGCGTCAAATCTGTGTATCAGTGATGCACACACCTTTCTGAAAACATTAAAACAGTACCGATCTGTGCAGTGACCCAACACAAGACCTGCCTAGCGTTGACACACACACCTGGATTTATTGGGCAGTAAATTCATACAGAATGTGACTATAGTCTTGTACAGTAAGGTCCAATTAAAACTGTGTCATACAATGGTGATATGCACACCTGTCTTCATTAAATGCACTCAATCCTCTCTATTGTTCCACTAGGGAGAGTATCATGCAACACGCAGTGAGTTCTCCACTAACATTTCTACCTACAATTGGCAATCCGTGGTGTAGTGGGAATTATGGTTAGAGGGTTTTTGTACTTGCATGGAAGCAATAGATGGGGAAATAGTTGCAAAAAAGACAAAAATGGCACTCTTAAAGCATTCATGGGGCATAGAAGGCAGAAAAATCTTGAAACATTTACCATCAGTTGTGGTGCTTGATGATGATGGTGAAATTGCTGAATATGCATCAGCTATAAAAATGTTGGAAACCAGGTTCAAGAAAAAATGCAATGTTATTTTGGCAAGGCATACATTTTATATGCAAAAACAATTTCTGAGGGAATTGATAGACAATGTCATTAGTGATTTGAGAGTTTTAGCTGCTAAATGCGAACACAACATTTTTGACGATGAAGTGCTGAGGGATCAATTAGATGAAAAAACGAATAATAAGAAAATACAGGAGAAATTGTTATCCAGAGAAAATCTAATATTAGAAAGAGCACTGGAAATAGCTAGAAGCATAGAAGCAACAACAGTGTACATGGATCAAATGTCATTGGAGTCTCAGGCTCATGTAGGAATATTAGATAATATGGGAGAAAAAGGAGGGGAAGATTGATTTATTTAAAACAAAAAATATCACAAAAAGTGATGTAATGTTATAGGTGCTGGAGCAAAAGTAATTTAGGCAGTGCCAACAAATGCAATGCTGTAGACAAGTTCTGTGCTAAATGCAAAAAGAAGGGACATTTCGCAAGGGTTTGTGAGTCAAGAAGGGGTGTTGGAGCATATTTAAAAAAAAAAAAGTCCTCTCTGTGAACAGCATGGTAGACAGTAATTCTAGTTGAAGTAGTGAAAATTAGGATTTTTTTTTTTTGGGTGATATCGGATTCTGGACCAGGATCAACTGAAAATAATAGTATTCTTAAAATTCACCACATTAATGTTAAAAGGCCAATATATCAACTGGACTTCAATGGCATTTCTTTACCTATATTGGCCGATTCATGTTCATTCTTCACCTTGATAGGTCTGGAGGAATGGATCAAATTTGGGAATGTCAAATTGAGGAATTCTAAGGTCGAACACATAGCATATGGTGGTAAGCCAGTAGAAGTAATAGGTGAGTTTGATGGTACTATAACTTTTAAAGGTCGAAGTATTCCAGCCACGGTTTATGTAGCAAACGAAGGAACGTGTCTGTTAGGTTGGTTGGAACAAGAACTTAGGAATTAGACTAGATCCTAACAGTCAGGAACAAGTATTGCTGAAGGATGAATGCATGAGTGTTTAGAAAATGGATACACATAATTGGGAAATTATCTTTCCTGATGTGTTCTGTGAAAAATCGGGCAAGAATAAAGGTTTTTCACACCGTGTTATATTGAAAGAGGGGATGCAGCCTCTGGTCCATACGCCCAGACAAGTGCCTTTTGCCATGTGAGAGGAATTGGAGCAGAAATTGAAATGTTTGACTCAACAAGGAATAATTTAACCAATAGAAAGTTCAGACTGGATGTCATCGGTGGTATTAGCGAGGATACCCAACAATAGTTTGACGATGTGAATAGATTTAAGAGATCTGAATGAAAAATATATTAGCGGACAGACATCTGTTGCCTACCGTAATGGAAATGTTGGATTCCCTGAAAGATGCCACAGTATTCTCCTCACGTGATATGTCTTTTGCATATCATCAGACTGCTTTGCACAAGAGTAGTCGTCATCTTATATCATTTGTCCCACCTGCCGGAGCTTTCGGATTCAAGTGATTGCCTTTTGGGTTGTCATCAGCCTCAGCAGTTTATCATTGAGTGGTGGATATGATGTTTCAGGGAATTTCAAATGTGAAACGCTTTCAGAATGATATCCTAGTGTACGGTAAGGTTATGGAAAGCCACAATAGTGTTTGGCAAAGTTTTGGCCATCCTTACAGACAAAGGAGTTACTTAGAAACAGCAAAGTGTAAAATTGCTTTGGATTTAGTAGATTATTTTGATACAAATTGGCATCGAGGTTAAAATATGACCCATCACATGAGATCCCTCATGAAAAAGAACCAGCAATATAATTGGATGGCGGTAGAGAATGAGGTTTTCCAAACTATAAAATCAGAATTGGCAAACGCTGTTCCATTGCAACCATTTAATACTCTGGACCGGTCTGTTCTTGTGACAGATGCTAGCCAACATAGTTTGGGTGCTGTACTTCTACAAAAGAGAGAAGAAAAGGAAGTGGTCATAACTTTTGCCTCATGTGTTACAAGGTGCAGAGTCCACATATTCCGTAATTGAACGGGAAGCCTTTGTGTGTTGGTGGGGCATGAATCACTTTAGAACTTATTTGTGGAAATTGAAGTTCACAGTTCATGTGAACCACAAACCATTGTTGGGTGCGTTCACAGCCATAGGTGCAAGTAAAACTACATTGCGTACAGCCATGTGGCATTACAGGATGTTGGAATTTCAATTCAAGTAAGAATACATTACAGAGACTAAGAATGTCTTTGCTGACTGTTTGTCCAGTCTAGCAAGCAAAGATGAAGGGTGGGGCGAAGAGTTGAAAGATTCTTTTTTTTCGTGGTGCCATCATTACAAGGGTCAGAGTATGAATGTGTGACTAAGAAGAGTGGAAGTCATCTGTGCAAGAAGATAAAGCTATTCAGCAGGTGGCTGGGATGTTAGCCAAAAGATGGTCTCAAAAAGATGTGACGGAAGAGGTAAAGGGATTTAAGCATGTATTTTCCAAATTTAGTATGAACATAGGAGTAATGAAAATAATGAATTTACTTGTAGTGCCTTTAGGAATGCGTAATGGAGTATTAACATTGGCACATGAAGGACATGTGGGAATGAGAGCAATGAAAAGAAGGATCAGGGAGGTATTTTGGTGGCCGGGCATGGTTCGAAGTGTGGAGCAATATGTGAGGGATTGTATGGCATGTGCAGTTAGCGATAAATCACAAATTACTTTTCCTACTCCTGTGAAGGACATACCAGTTCCAGATAAACCTTTGTTAAAATTGGTACATTGTGGTGGAAGAGAAAAACAGATATGTGCTGGTTTTGGTATACTACGGAAAGAGACGGCTTAAAGTTCAGTTTCTAAGGGCAGCCCACGCTGAAGCAGTTAATGGATTTTTACAAAGCGTTTTTCTGAGAGAGGGTGCTCCTGGTGAAGTAGTCATGGGCAATGGAGTTCAATTTGCATCAAGGGAGTGTCATGGGTTTCTGTCACATTGGGGAATGAAGCATGTAACCACTTCTTTATATCATTCCAGCTGTAATGAGTTATTGGAATTGTGCAACAGGCAGATAAAGGACAACATTCAGTTATCAGTGGCAAATGGGTTACATTGGAAAAAATAACTCATATTGTTGTTGTGGGCATTATGCACCACCCCAACTGCTACCACAAAGGTTGCACCATTCGCCTTATTGAGAGGTAGGATGGCTACTACCAAGTTGTTGGGGCCTTGGATGGGTGATATGAAGGTGGCACAGGAAAAGTTAAAATTGTGAAAATGTGCAAAAGAAATATGTGAATGGTGAAAGTGATAAAGGCAGGCAACAAGCACATCTCCAAGCTGGAGATTGGGTCAAAGTAAGATTGCCAGGGATAATATCCAAAGTACATTCAAAATGTTCTGTTCCTATGAGAATTGTGACTGTCAAGGAAAGCGTGGTTCAATTGGATGATGGAAAATTGTGGAACAAGGAACGATTGTTGAAACTAACTTTTATAACCATGTCTGGAAAGAATCCCGTCCACGAAAAAGCAACACTGTTTGCAGACCTGTGTTTTGGAGCTAAAGAAGAACACCGGTGTTTGGTATAAAGCCCATGTTCAAATAACAGATGATTGAAAATATGCTCAACATGTACAGCTGGAGTAGGAAAAAAAACCTTGTATACTAATCTGCAAGGGTGTCAGACGTTTTGCAATAGGAGTATTTGTGTATATTTTAATTTTGTTGTGGGTAGCACAGGGGGGGGCGAGTTCGTAGATGGGGTGTAAAGGTATGATGTGTGGGGAAGCAGATGTTAGCTTCTATCAACAGAACCAGGAAAAAGGGCTGCATAACAACAGTAGCTATGATTAGAAGTGTGTGAGGTCAGGAATAGTCTTAGGATGGCAGTTGGATCGTGGCAGTCTGCCCTGTCGGATGTATGCATCTTTTCTCTCCAATAAATCCTTCAAACAACTAAGTGCTGAGTCAGTGTGACTTTTCAGCACTGTTAAAGGTTATTTATTGGCTCGGTCATTCCTTTTGCTTTTGTCGTGTCATTCCTCCTCATTTAGGTCTGTGATGCATATTTACAAGATTGTACATGTGTTTCCCTTTGTACCTTTTATTATGATGTGGATCTTAATTTGGTGGTTATATTCTTGATGCCCCACCCTTTGGAAATATGTAAGCTGTTATATGAGGTCGCTGGCCTTTACAGTTGTCATCCTGATAGTGATTATTTCTGTGTGCTGTGTCGGTGTAGTGCAAGTACTGTCAGTCCTACCCCTTTATTACACCTTCGCTCTGCACAAGTTGGTGCTTCAGACTCTGGCATTCTTCATGCAAATACTAGTGAACGGTTTCCATATGGGGCAATCCATCATGCTCCTTGTTTACTGCTTTCTGTCACATCACTGAGGAGGAGGAGGATGTTCACCAACTGGAGAGGCCTTAGCTTCTGTATTAATCCAAAGAGAGGAGCACTATGTAGGCAGCCAACTGTTTGTTGAATTTTCTGTTGCAAAGATGGCAAGGGCAGTTAGGAAACTGATCCTTCAAGATGGATCATTCTCTGTATCAAGATAATGCTTCACCTCGCCTAGGAAGGAGCCTTTTGGTGGCCCTGGGGCTCATTCCACCAAGCCAAAGGCAGCCACGTCATTAACTAGGGGTATTATAGGGGTGGTCATCTGTCAGACTGCAGCATGGATATTCATCTACACCTTCACCAGGCTGTACTCTTTTGACACTCAGGGATGCCATTTTGAATGCTTAGTGCTGCAGTACCATCTGCTGAGGCCTAAGGCAGTATTGCTTTGGTATATGTTCAAGTGGTAAAGAATCTACAGTTACAGTAGATTAGAACAAGATGCTTACTTTAGGTAATGTTCTTTCTGGTCGATTTTCTTTCTAATTCTTGGTTCCTCAATGCCTTTCCTGGTGCCCGTTTTATAGAGATGTTGGAAATGGGGTCTTTGGTTGGCAGTCATGTTACCCCCTGTCCAAGCAAGGACCTTCACTCTATTTAGGGTAAGTCACACACAATCCAAATTATCCTGTGCCCACCCTCTGGTAGCTTGGCACTGAGCAGTCAGGCTTAACTTAGAAGGCAATGTGTAAAGTATTTATGCAATAAATCATGCAATAACACAGTATAAACAGCACAAAAATACGCCACACAGGTTTGGAAAAATATAGGATATTTATCTGGGTAGAATAAGGTCAAACGATCAAGATTTGACAAATGCAAGTGGAAATATCACTTTTGCAATGATGAATAGTCTTTAGTTCTTAAAAAGCAAAGTGTCTCTTGCAAGCACAAAGTACCTGGTTTGCGTCTAAATTATCCGCACTAGACTGCAGAAGAGGAGATGCGTGGAAAACGGGGAGGTGTGTGTCTGTTTCTCCAGGCGCACACAGACGATGCGTCAATGCTTTTCCACGCAGCAAGGGCTTTGTGTCGATTTCAGGCATGCAGACTTGGATCCTCTTCGAGTTACGGACTATTTGGATGCCCCAGGGACGATGCAGAGAAATCCTGGGCGTGAAGGACGAAGTCACAGGAGCTGTGTCGATCCAGTTATCGATGCAGGGAAATTTCTGTCGCACGACAGGCACTGCGTTGATTCCTCTGGCAGGAAGTCAGGCTGCGCTGTTCTGGCTCGGCAATGCGCTGATCCGGTGGGCTGTGCGTCAAAGTTCAGGTTGCAACACTGCTGCTGCGTCGATCTCCACTCGGGGGATGCTTTGTTACGGTTTGGCGATGCGGTCATTTTCTCACCGCAGGGCGGGCTGTGCGTCAATTTTTTGCATCGCAAGGAGTTCTTTGCAGAGATGAAGTCTTTTTGGCCCTGAGACTTCAGGAAACACGAGGCAAGCACAATCCAAGCCCATTGGAGAGCACTTCTAAGCAGAGCCAGAGAGCAGCAGGGCAGCAGTCCTTTACAGCAAAGCAGTCAGGTGAGTCCTTTGGGCAGCCAGGCAGCTTCTCTTGGCAGGTTGCAGGTTCTGATTCAGAGTTCCTTTCCCAGTAGGTATCTTGTCAAGAAGTGTCTGAGTTGGTAGGGACAGAGGCCCTGTTTAAATACCCAAATGTGCCTTTGAAATGGGGGAGACATCAATGGCTTAGAAGTGCACAAGGCCCCCTTTCAGTTCCATCCTGTCTGCCAGGGTCTCATTAGGGGGCTCGGCAGTCCATTGTGTGAGGACAGGGCACTGTCCTTTCATATGTAAGTGTCAGGTCCTCCACCCTCCCATCCCAGGCAGACCTATTCAGTATGCAGATGGGTACAGGTGTGTCTGAGCATCCTATGTTTGGGGTTGTCTGAGTAAAATGCACAAGGGAGCTGTCAACTAACCTAGCCAGATGTGGGTCATGAGGTACAGAAGGATTTAAGTGCAGAGAAATACTCACTTTCTAAAAGTGGCATTTCTAAAATAGTAATATCCAACTTCACCAGTCAGCAGGATTTTGTATTGCCATTCTGGCCTTACTACATATGACCCTGTCACTCCTTTCAGATCAGAATCTACCACTCAAACAGTATCTGAGGGTAGCCCTAATGTCAGTCTATGAAAGGAGCAGGCCTCAAAGCAGTGAAAAACGAATTTAGGAGTTTTACACTACCAGGACATATAAACTACACATGTATATGTCCTGCCTTTTAACTACATAGCACTCTGCCATATGAGTTACCTAGGGTCTACCTTATGGGTGACTTATATGTAGAAAAAGGGGAGTTTAAGGCTTGGCAAGTACTTTTAAATGCCAAGTCGAAGTGGCAGTTAAACTGCACACACAGGCCTTGCAATGGCAGGCCTGAGACATGGTTAAGGGGCTACTTAAGGGGGTGTCACAACCAGTGCTGCAGGCCTACTAGTAGCATTTAATCTACAGGCCCTGGGCACATGTAATGCACTTTACTGGGGACTTATAAGTCAAATAAGCCAATAGGGTGTGAGCCAATGTCACCATGCTTTATGGGAGAGAGTGTATGCACTTTAGCACTGGTTTGCAGTGGTAAAGTATGCAGTCCTAAAACCGGCAAACACTGTGTCAAAAAGTGGGGGGGGAGGCAGGCAAAAAGTTGAGGGTGACCACCCTAAGGATGTCAGGTCTAACAAGAGTGGTTCCAGTCGGTCACTGATGCACTGCATCTAAGGGTGCATAAAAGTTCAAAATGAAACTGTGTTTAACACCTAGCAGTGCTACCTATTTATAGCTTTGAGCTGTCATTTGTGTGACGAGGGACAAGGCCGCCATGGAATCCAAAGGTGCCAACTTCCAGTGTGTGGGAGCACCTGCTGGGAAACATTCTGGATCGAGTCTGATGCCTGGGGAGAATTCAAGGGGTAAGAAAAGTTCTGTTGTTGTGCCCACCCAAAAGACTATTACTAAACGTAAGTGTTATTTTCAACATTTGTTACGTTTCTGTCGTTCATAAGTCTGTCTACACTCCCAGCCACACTCCTAATCTATGACTTGATTCAGGATAAAAATCCATTCTTCAGTTTTTTCCAGTCTGCTGCTTCTTGCGCATTCTATGATTATTCTAGTCCACCTGTATCTTTTAGTGCTTCTCCAGCAGAGGATCAGCTTGCTTGTTTTATACTGCCTGTTTAAAAAAAGGTTAATTCACTCCCTTTTGGCTCTCCTTTAGACCACTCCCCGATTGAAAACTTTGAAGGCCCAGGCCCTGCTCATTCCCTCTCCTTTGTCTTCCATCTGTGACTTGTCTTGTTCCTTAGGTTTGTTGTCAAGTCCTGAGAGCAATCTCTAGTTGTTCCTCTTCTTTAAAAAAAAAAAAGAAAAAGAAGAAGAACTTGAGTCCTTCCTGAATTCCCCACTTTTAGAAAGCCTTACCAGTGTTTGAATCACTCTCAATTCAGTTTTCATCCTTGTGGTACATAATGCAATGTTAACATGCATCTGGATGTGGTCAGTGAAGCAGCTTTCATCTTAGACCATCCTAGACCTTTTGCCTTCCTTTGACCCGTTCTCCCACTTCATACTGCTTTGTCGTTTGGCTGAGGCAGCTGTGTTTTCCACAGGTTCTCCTCTTTCCTCCCCAACAGTATTCTAGTAACTACACTTCCTGTTATCATAGTTCAAACCTATGTATGGAACCTCAGTGCGTATCCATCTTCTCTGTGTTATAGAGCATTTATGTGATGCTTGTTGCTTTAACTTGGTCTTTTAGGTTCACTTCTTTCCTCAATGTCAAAAACACGCAATCTTTTATGGCTTCACATACTGTGCAGTTTTCTGCCATCTGGTGGTTGGATCCGGAATTCTCCCAATTTTTATAGTCCTTTTATTTATTTATTTATTTAGTTATTCATTTTTGTTGAGAAGTGTAAACAGACCCCCATTTCTTGTTACTTTAGACCTCATACTGCTTCCCCCAGAAGTTCCCACCTTTGGTCGCCATCTTCAGATTAATTTTTGGTATATTGGTCCTTTGTTTCTTCTTCCTGGTGGAGGTGGGTAAGTCGCTTGTGAACCCAGAAAATTCTTCAAGCTGAAAAACTACACCTGTAGGTAAGAAATTAATCACTTGCTGTGCATAGTTTTTGTAGAGATTTATTTTTTTTAAGACCTTCCATCCCACTTGTGCTTCCTTGTTCATTTGAATGTATATACAATAGTGTTTTGTGAATGTATGTACAGATGACCACGTTTCTGCCATACACATGTCCTGTAAGGGTGTTTGTGCTAAAAACACAATGATTGCTCCCTTCTTCCTTGTAGAATGTGCTCTAGGAGTTTGTCTCATGCATATGAATAGTTTGTGCTATCCATCTTGCAATTGTGTTCATAGTTACTGGTCTTCTCAGAAAACTCTCTGCGAATTAGCTGAATAATTGCTTTGCCTATGTTTGATTTAGTCTTTTTGATACCATACATTATGGCGGGTCTTGTGTCCAATGTGTGTAACATTCTTTCTGTGTGTAATTGTTTTTTTTTTAACTTGGTATTTGTATAGTTTGATTCATATGAAATTGCGAGATTACCTTTGGCAAGAACTGTTGGTCTGTCCTCATGACAATACTGTCCTTGTGAGCCTGAATTATAGTTCTGTAAGCATGAGTTCCTGCAGTTCACTTATCCTGCAAAGAGATGTAATGGCCACCAGAAATGCTGTTTTTAGAGTGAGCATTTCTAACAATGCATTTTGCAATGGTTTGAGGGGTGGCTTCATTAACTGCATGAGTACTACATTTAGATTCTGTATAAGTGCTGGTATTTTCCTTGGTGGTGCAATTCACTTTGCCTCTTGTAAGAATGTTTTAATTATTGGGGCTGTGAAGAAACGTCATACCATATGACCCCTTATGTAGGCCGCTACCGCTGCTAAGTGTACATTTAATGATGCATATTTCATAATGCAGCCTTTGAGGTGTTAAATATCTTAACACTGTTGTGTCTTTGGGGCTCTTTTTTAAAAATTCATTTTTAAGATACCATATGGATTACATTTTCCATTTTGCTATATAGCACTTTCTTGTATTTGGCTTTTTTACTTCTCTTAGAACAACCATTGTGTGTTCTGGCAGATTGTTGAAATTCTTAGATTTCAGTCTGTTGAGTTAGGGCACAATTTGATGCCATCTCATTTGCATTCTGAACAAACTTATTTTAATTCAGTCTGAACTCTGTCTGCATTCACGCTCCCAGTGCACAATTGTCTAACAAAGGTTACAAGCGATGCTGTTCTTCAGCATGTTAATGTCTGCATTCATTTAATTAGAAATCTTCACATAACTAAACCATAATCAGAACCTAAATTCACCATCTATTTTTACGACCTCTCTGAAGCTTCTTCATTTTTAAAACCTTCACATTTTAATTGAACTTTGTTTGCTCAGCCGGGGAGCTGCTGCTGAAATGTTTTGCATACTCAAGTATTTAACTGATATTCTTAGTTTGCCAACACATTACTCTCTGCTGAATATGGGAACTAAGCTCTGTTTGCAAGCCTAAAACGAAAGCCGATACAAGTCCACTAATATCTTCTTTCACTGGGTATTCAACTCCAATGTGCTTTCTGTAGATCTGCATACGTCTCTCATTGTGTGTATCCACTCATTTATTTGGCTCTTGTGTAGCCCTCATCGTTTTTTGTCCATTTGATCTATTTCTCTGGCACCTTATTCTTCAAATACTCTTATCACTGCTTTGTATTCCTCCATCATATGAGGAACTGGACCCTTCTGAGGGACCTATTTTGGCTCTGTAACAACCAGTGGCGCAACAAATGTCACTGCAACCCTTGTGGTGCAGAGGACTCCTGAGCTCCAGGGAGCGCCTCCAGCACAGTATCAGGGCCGGAGAGCTCCCCAGTAAGTCTGTGTACTTTGCAGGCGGGCCCCCTCATATTTCGTAACGCCACTGGTAACTGACACTTTGTATTCAACCCCAAATCTTTAGGAACAGTCTCAAACAAGATTTTAAATACAACCAAAGCACCTTAGAAATAGTCACTGTTCTTTCACCATCTGTACACCACCACTGATCTCATTCCTCTTTTAGTTTTGGAACATTTATCATAACTACATAGATATCAGACCTGTTCCAAGGCACAGATACATTCTCCTCCACGTACTTATCATAATGGAAATTGTCATAAACATTTCGATCTCAGGCTCATTTGTGATGAATCTTACTTCCTCCATATTAATCTTTTTAAGTTTAGAGCCTGTCTTCTTCTTCCACTTAACACTGTATTTTCACAAATCCCTCCATTCCTTAATACATAGAATGAATTCTTTGGTATGTGCTCACAGAGTCAGCAGACCCATTTTCCTCACTTCGCCTTGACTCAGATCCATTTAAAAATTTGTAAACAAACTCCTCTTTTTGTACAAATGAATCTTATATTCTTCTGCCTGGTCTTCAAGCCTGTCATATGCTTCACATGCACACCTAGCTGCTTGTCTGATCAAATGTCTGTTTTTTTTATATATCAATGTCTTTATTCAGCTATAAGCCATAAAATATGGAGCAATGCAGTAACAGTAGTAAAACATATACATACATATCAATAAAGAAGCTCCTAAAAACGATGCTACCATAAAATTATCAAATAATCGAATTGCAAGTAAAACAAACATATGTCCATTTGATTTCCATTCAATTCAACATAACTCAGTAGTTGCATGGATCTAAATCTGGTATGCTAAATTCATTACATATAACAGTGTTTTAGGTCTAGGAATTGGAAATACAGAAAATATACTAAATAGAATCTAAAGTGCATGATGTTTGGTATTACTATAACAGCCTTTGATACATTTCACCATAAAGAGCGAAATGCTGGCTCTGGATCAACAGTTCAAATCTTTCCCAAACCTTGTTAACAACCACAAATATTTGTCTATTTTTCTAAGTCTGGGGTCAGCATACTTGCTTTGTGTCACTTGACAATTTCCAGAACTAAAGCAATTATAATAATATCAATGTGCGAGGTTCTGTGCCTTCAGTACCCTTTATAACAAATGAATGGCTAATTATAACTTTAGGTTACAATTAAAGTTACGTAACCTACAGTATTCTAAAGACTCAAGGTCGCTTTATCTCTAATGTATGCACCTGCTAATAAAAAGTGGCTTATTCCAAATACTATAAAAGTAGTATTGGACCTTGGGATTCTTACTGAGGTCAATAGTTTTGATGCTCCTCATGTTACATAAGCTGCAAGTTGAATCATCTCTATTGTTCCTCAGCTGATCCCATTTTACAGTAAATGCCTTAGTTTGCAGAATTTCATACCAGAATTTCAGATAGAGTAGTTTTGCATGCCTAGGATGAATTACATCTAGCCTCTCTTCAAAACTAGGATTTGATTTGATATTTAAAAGCTGAGTGGTTAATCTTCCCAATCCCGAATTTCGATAGCGGTTACAAAGAAGATACTCCCAATACACTTGTTTCAGGAGAACCTTTTGAGTGCATAGTAAGGGTATGGGGTTCCTCCCAAAAGGAGTTAAGCCCAAGTTTAGGAAACCAAGACCTCACATGACGAAGCCAGGTGAAGGATACTAATCTATCTAAGTCAACTAGCTCGATTAGTGTTTCTCTGTAATGAACCAGATCTGGTGTTGTCCAGAGCCTGCACCAATAGAGCAAAGGTCTTAGACTTGCCAAGTAGTCAATTTGCTTTATATTCAGTTCTAGGAACATTGGGATCAGGAATGCTGAAGCAGGTAACCCTAAAATGCTTCTCAAGAAATTTTCTTGTGACATTAGTTGTTTCGAATTGGCGGATCCCCATAGATCTGAGCTAGCAGCTTGTGCATTGTATCTGTAAACCTCAGGCACGGTAGATACTACTTTTACCCTTGAGTTTCGGTATTTATTACTGGTCGCCGTAGAATTATGCATAAGAGATGGTTTAACTTTGTACATATTTGGAGCCCACGATAACTTTGAATCAAGCATTATCCCAAAGTAATTAAAATGTTTTACACTTTCCAGTGTTTGCCCTTGGATTAAAATATTCCTCTTAAGCAGTCTATGAGGTATAGCAGTTGGGTATTTTGTTTTATTTACATTAATATCTAGCCCCTCTGCCATGCAATACTCAATTTTCTCTAATAGGGACTGTAGCCCCATAGGCGTTTGGGACATTAAAATAGTGTCATCTGCAAAGAGAAGTGCAGGGACAAAATCCCTGCTTAATCTCGGTGAATCATGGACACACTGTTTAACATAGCTGACTAAATCATTAATGTCAAGAGAGAATAGGGTTGGTGTGAGTACGCACCCCTGTCTCACTCCCCTGTTGATGGGGATAGGATCTGTTAGTTCCCCGTTCGGACCCCACCTAACCTTTGCGTAGTTGTTTCCATGTAACCTAATTATCTGGGCTAAGAGATTTTCTGGGATACCCTGTTTGCTTAACGAGGCCCATAAGTTACCCCTCGAAACCAGATCAAAAGTAGCACATAAGTCTACAAATGCTATATAGAGTGGACTTTTTTGCAGTTTGGAGTATTTCCACATAATACATAGGAGCCTGAAGATCTGATGTATTGCACTGGTTCTTGGCCTAACGCCTGCTTGGCAAGATGTAGGAAGCTGGCTCTGTATATACTATATCAAAGTGAGATGTAGTGTGCATAGAGACAAGGGTTCCTCAAGAGGCTTGATAGAGGCAATAATAGATAATACTAATGCTCTATTTGTGGTAGTGTGGTTGAGCAGTTATGCTTATCAGAGGGTAGTGTTAAGCATTTGTTGTACACACAAACAATAAGTGAAAACACACACTCAGTGACTTAACTCCAGGCCAATAAGTTTTTATATAGAAAAATATTCTTTTGTTAATTTATTTCTAGAACCACAAGATTAATTTAGCAGGTATGTACATTAAATAAAAGGTACTTTACACAGTAATACTTGGAACTTTTGAATGGAATCCGCAATGTACACAGTTTTCTGTGAAATGGCAAAAAGCTATTTTAAAAGTAGACACTGCAACTTTCAACAGTTCCTGGGGGAGGTAAGAAAAGTAAAGTTTTTGAGGTAAGTAGAAACTTACGGTTCAGTCTCCGGGGCATAGGTTGCCCACCATTGGGGGTTCAAGTTGACCCCAAACACAGAGCACCAGCAACCAGGGCCGGTTAGGTGCAGAGGTCAAACAGGAGCCAAAATAACGTGGGCCCCTATGGAGACAGGGGGTACTCTGGTTCCGGTCTGCTTGCAGGTAAGTACCTGTGTTATCGGAGGACAGACCAGGGGGGTTTGGAGGAGTACTGGAGGGGCCCCAAGTAGGCACAAAAACCACACCCTCAGCGGCACGGGCAGCCAGGTGCAGTGTGCCAACTGGACGTTGGGTTCTGTATAGAACTCTATGGAGGGACCTGAGGGTCACTTAGGCGATGCAGGCAGGGCACAGGGGGGCCTCTCAGGCAAGCCACCAACTGGGCAAGGGAGAGGGCCGCATGCGGGTTGTGGTTGTACCGGTGGTCGGTTTCTCTCAGGCTTGGGGGCTGTGGGTGCAGTGCTTTTCCAGGCGTCTGATATCTTCATCCCGAGCAGTTGCGTTCAGGGGGTGTCCTCGGGATTCCCTCTGCAGGCGTCGTCATGGGGGTGCAGAGAGGTCAGCCCATGGTGGACACGTCGTCTGAGTCGCCTGGGATCCTCTCTGGATAGTTGGTTTCTCTGGATACGGGCCGGGGGCGTCTGGTGCAGAGTAGTTGGACTTACGCTTCTGGAGTGAGGTGAGAGTCCCTTTAAAGATGGTCTCTTTGCCTTCCTTTTGGACAGGCCCGCTGTCCTCAGGAGTTTCTTGGTCCTCGTGATGCAGGCAGTCCCCTGGAGGCTTTTCAGAGGTCGCTGGTCCTGTAAAATGCATTGCTTCTTTTCTTACAGCATTACGAAGCAGGAGATGGGCCGGTAGGGCTGAGACAGAGTCAGTTGTTGTCTCCTCTTCTCTGTGGGGTTTTCAGCTCAGGAGTCCTTCTTCTTTCTTGAGGTCGTCAGGAATCTAAAGAGCATTGCTTGGGTATCTATTCTAAGGTAAGGAATCTGCAACTAGAAGTCTCTATCAGATGTACAAGTTACTTACCTTTGGTAACAAAATATCTGGTAGAGACATATTCTAGTTACAGATTCCTTACCGCCCACCCATCCTGCCTGCTTGCGAACAGATTTCTAGGGACAGGGATTCCCCTTTCAGGTCCGTAGCTCTGGCGCACCAATCTCCGTGTTCTTGGCGGCTCCGCGCTTTGGCATGGAAAGTCGTTAAAAGAAACTGACGCCACTGCGCATATGCGGCGTCTATATACTACTCCCGACGCCATCACGGCGCCTATTATGCCTGATTCGTCGACCTACGCGCAAGGGTATTGCTTGAAGAAAAATCTCTGAATCCAGCCTGACACCTGGGGAAATTCTAAGGTAAGGAATCTGCAACTAGAATGACCCTAAAAGATATTTCATTACCAAAGGTAATTAACTTTTATAGAGGTGTTTTAGGGTCAGAGGGCAGTAGCCAATGGCTACTGTTCCTGAGGGTGGCTATACCCTCCTTGTGCCCACTCTCTCTGGGGAGGGGCGCACATCCCTATCCCTATTGGTCCTAATCCTCCAAAGCAAGATGGAGGATTTCTCAAGGAGGGGGGTCACTTCAGCTCTGGACACCTTAGGGGTGGTCCTGGCTGAGGGGGTGACTCCTTGCTTTTCTCATTATTCCCCTGGACTTGCTGCCAGACGTGGGGGCTCGTCTGGGGGAGGGGGGCATCGCCACTAGCTGGAGTGCTCTTGGGGCACTATAGCACCAGGCTTGAGCCTTTGAGGCTCACTGCCAGGTGTTACAGTTCCAGCAAGAGGAGGTGGGGGTGGGGGGAGGGTGAAGTACCTCGGGGTGTGAAGTACCTCCAACCAGGACAGGCTTTGTTTCTAACCACAGAGTGCACAAAGGCACTCGCCCCATGTGGTCAGAAACTCGTGTGGAAGTGGCAGGCTGGCACAGAGCGGTCAGCCTTGCACTAGCAGTTGGGCTAGCATACAGGGTGCCCTCTGTGTGCATCTTTAAATAAATCCCACACTGGCATTATTGTGGGTTTATTGTGCTGAGAGGTTTGATACCAATCTTCCCAATATTCAGTGTAGCCATTGTGGTGCTTTGGAGTTCGTAATGCCAGATTCCCAGAGCATATACTCAGTATGGCTACCCTGCACTTACAATGTCTAAGAATTGACTTAGACACTGTAGGGGCATAGTGCTCAGGCAGCTATGCCCCTTCCTGTGGTATAGTGCACCCTGCCTTAGGGCTTTAAGGCCTGCTATAGGGGTGGCTTACCTATGCCTCAGGCAGTGGTTTGTGGGCATGGCACTCTGAGGGGAGTGCCATGTCGACTTTGTATTTTCTCCCCACTAGAACTCACAAGATGCAAAGCTGTGCATGTACTGAATGAGGGGTCCCTGAGGGTGGCATAATACATGCTGCAGCTCGTAGGGACCAGGGATACCTTTTACAAGGGACTTAACTGTGTGCCACGGCTGTGCCAATTGTGGAAACAAAGGTACAGTTTTAGGAAAAGAACACTGGTGCTGAGGCCTGGTTAGCAGAGTCCCAGCACACTTTAAATCAAAGCTGGCATCAACACTAGGTAAAAAGTGGGGGGTGACCATGCCAACAGTGGCATTTTCCTACACAAGATGTTAAAATATTACCCTCCTTCTTCCAATTGGCAATTCTATTTAACAGATGTTTGGCATAACTGTTTTGTGATACATCAATCAAGCTGATCGCCTATAGTTACCAGGCTCTTGCCTAGATCCTTTTTGGTGGCTCTGAATAATTTCCAACCCTTTCCACGTCTCAGGGACAGGACCTTCCCTTGCTATCGCATTGCTGATTAGGTTTATATATGGGGCCCATATGTCAATAATAGAAATCTTCACAAATCCTTTGCCTCCCCCTGCGAAGCCACATTCCCAACTTAAGAAGACAAGTTGTTATTTCCTTGCATTTCTTGAAACCCTAAATTTGAAAAACCGTTTGCACCACCAAATAAACCATAATCAAAACCTAAATTCACCATCTAGTTTTGCAACCTCTCTGAAGCTTCTTTATTTTCAAAACCTTCACATTTTAATTGAACTTTTTTTGCTCAGCCAGGGAGCTGCTGCTGAAATGTTTTGCTTAAGTATTTCACTGATATTCTTAGTTTGCCAACACATTACTCTCCGCTGAATATGAGAACTAAGCTCTGTTTGCAAGCCTAAAACGAAAGCTGATACAAGTCCACTAATACCTTCTTTAACAGCTCCAACCGTACAAGAAACTGTTACTTTGCTGGACAAGAGGGGAACACCTCTTACCAACATACTTTGCCAATCAGGGTCAATTAGCTTACTCCTTTGGCCCGCCACATTCCATGAGATCACAGAAACAATATCTTTATCTATTGGACACACGGATCTTATTGATGGTCCCTGGGATACAAAAGGACCATTGTTACCAGGCATTAACCCCTCATTCCTCCCTGGCGTCAAATTCTGTTGTTTGTTCTCACCTGGGATTTCATCTATTATTACAGATACAGTCTGGCCCTGGCCTAATGGGTTCAGTTGGATCAGTCAATCTATGGTCTCAAGAGCGGTATCTCTTTTGGTCATTATTGTCTGAACACATCAAAAAGTAAAGGGATTCGGAGGAATTCAAGGTCCAGTGCATACCCTCCAAAAACAGTTACTAATAATATAATGCACTGTTCCTAAAAATTATTGTCTGATCCAATCCTCTTTGATAATCCCTCAAAGCTGAAGTGTTGGGGGGGAAAAAGAGTTGTATAGTCTAAATCTCATAATGGATTTAGAGGAGGTGCCAGATCTCAACTACATGGCAATCAGACCATGTCTTAGTCTCTTGTCTTTCACTGTTATTGCAATGGCGTCATATCTCCTATTACCTCCCGACAACCTTTTTTCTTTTATAATATCTGAACGTATCAATTATGGGCATTGCCGTTTATGTGTTATCCAGTGAGTAAGCTTATTTTTATGGGAATCCTCACCTTCCCTACCTAGTTGGTTCAAAGTAGGCACGTTTGTTAGATAAACTGTGTTCCTTGGAATTCTTCAAGTTCTCTCAAAGTGTTGCATATTTATAGAGCTATTTGCCTTCCTATCGAGGGGTAAATAATTTGATTTTGCCGGACATCCTGCTTCTGTCTCAGGCGTCAAAGCCTTTGAACGGCTCCCAAGAGATTTGGCGAACTTTCTTGTGAGATTCACCTACCTGGAAACCAATACAATCCCGTGGCCTGCTATTGCAATCATTATCCCATCCATCTGTGTCTGTGTGATGTATACGTGGCATTACACTGCTCAACATTTTTTATTAAGCTGTGCTAGGGGTCGTGAGGGAGTTAAGCATCTACCTAGTAAATGCAGGGGTCTAAGAGAGTTTCCTTTTATGTGTGCCTCTCCACTGATTGCTGTTCCCTCATTATCCTTTGCATGATTCATCAAGGTTTCTACTAGGCATCTTAAAACCTTAACCTCTAGTGTTAAGTCTGCTTAATCCCTCGTTTTACATTTCAGCCAGTTTTTCTGGTCCTGGTGTAATAATACTGTTCCCTCCTTAGCCAATTGTATTGCAGGTCCATAGTGAGGGTGGATATCTGTAAATTTTTTGTCACTCCCTTGTACTGCGTTCTTTTCTTCAATACTTTGACTTTGTCTTGGGGGTTGGCATAGGGCCTGTGCAGATTTCTATTTCTCTTTCTGTTATAATAATATCAGTGCTTTGATTGATTGTCAGACAACATCCTCCCCCTCCCATCAGTGGCTTTTGCCTTTGTGGCCCTACCGTTTTTGTATAGGATGTGATCTTTTTAACGGGTGCTTCCTGTGATTTGGACATATCACACAACAAGGATTCAACCTCTTTTATTAGATCATCAGTCTTGGAAATGGTACAGTTTTCACCTGCATTCCTTATTTTCTTAGGGATCTTCCCCTTGCCCATGGAAAGCTCAAACGCTTTACATTTCCCTATAGTCCAATTATTTTAATTAACTTTGGTCCCAACCTATTCGGCCCCTATTGTTATTACCTTTGCTTGTGGGGGAAACCTTCTCTTTATTTACTAGTTTCCCTTATTCTCATCCTCAAGTGCGGTAATTAAGGTCACCTAATGGGTCTTCGCACAATTACACAATTAATCTCATCTGCTGGGCACTCTATCGACTACTTACCCAGACACAAATGAGCCCCTAAATACTTGTTTTTACTGACGAAGTCCATAACAACCCTCAGGAAGTTTTAAAGAGAATTTTAAAGAGGGGAGGGGGGCCAGCTCTGACTAGTGTGGACGGGCCTGCCCTTGGCCCGAGCTTTTAGATTTAGGCAATTTCCTTTTTATCACAGTGAAAAAGCACTTAAATGGTGGAGAACCAAAAGGGTAGGCCCAGTCCAGCCTTCTATGGACTCAGATGGGTGCAGATAGGCCAAGTCATGGCCCATTCTTCCCATATATCGCAGTAAATCTGCATTATACACAGTCTGTCCCTCTAAATCAATCGTACCCTGTAAAATTTCTCCAAATCAAAATTTGAGATTCCAAATTAATTTCTCTGGTTCAGTACAACTGTACAGTTGTAACAGTTTCAATAACTGGAACAACTCTATCAACAGTAGGCATAGTAATAATCCCTCTAGGGCCAGGTGTATGTAGCTAGTCCTGGTGTTACTATTTCCTACATAGATATGCTGGGTTATCCTGCACCTATATCATGTGCTGCCAATCTTGGTGCCTGAATGTCATCTGTTTAAGGAGTAGGTCATTAGTCTGTTGGGTAATTTGGAAAATAATCCTTCTCATCAGAATATATATTCTTTTGTTTCTCTTTCATTTCTTATTTTTTGGATGCATCACATTTATTCTCAGTTTTCTTAACTGTCGCACTGACTAGTGCAGGAAATAAACCTACACCGATCATCATATTCTCTCTCCATGCTTTTCTCTGTGTGTCCCTCTTTGTCTTTCTATCACAGAAGAAGAGAAGAGAGGTCATCTGTGAGAAACCCTACGCCTCCCATCACAAGTAAACACACATTAAAGGGTTCCACAATTATCACTAATACTGCATTTTCTCTACACAGACCTCCCTCTGGCAAAAGCCGGGCCCTCACCCACATCAAAATGTGGCATGCTTCATCATCGTGGTTTTTGCGCCCTGCACCCCATTGAGTCCAAGCTCTCATACTTTGTACCACACAAAGTATGGGAGCAAGGTTTTTTTTTTTTTTTATGCAATGGGTCCCATACTTTGTACCATACAAAGCATAGGAGCTAAGTTATTTTTTATTTTATTTTTTTAAATGTTGTTTTTTTTAAAAGTTCTTTAAAGTGGAGTGCACAGTTCATATCAGCCAAGTAGCTGGATATGCAAATACATGTATTTTGGCAATCGGGTATGAAACATCCGACCTTCATGCTCATGCGGACATTGGTGGAGGTCTGCATTATTAAACTCAGATGTGGCTGAAACTATATCACCAGTAAAAAGTGTCAGTACACTGTGTTATAATCATGCTCATGTTCTGTTCATGCCAGGTATTACAATAAAGGTTTTGGCTTACCCGGGTACTATAGGAACATTGCCTAAACTGGGGAACCCAGAGGAGCGTCTCTGTCACAATTTATGAAACATGTCAGGCATTAAGGGCCAGATGTAGCAAAGTGTTTTACCCATTCTGTGTCTATGGGAAAATGTGTTCGTACATATGGCCCTAAATCACTTAATCCGTATGCCGCAAAGTAAATATGCAAAAAGGAGATGCTTCGGGTCATATTAACTTTATCATTTAACGTCATGGTGAGCAATAATTGCCATTGCCCATTGTTCATACTCCAAAAATCAGTGACTGTTATTAGCCTTCCTAGCGCCACATAGCCATCGTGTATAATAAGGATATCCCAATGACATCCATTATGAGAAATTGTAAATTCACTAGGCCCAGAGTCTGCGCCATCTTTTAAAGGCCCGGGTCCCCGACCTGCTACTCCAAGTGTCAGCCGATGCCAGTACTACCAAGGTGTTACCTCAGCGGAGAGAGTCTCTCTAATTCTGTCTCTATTTTAACCCCATAGGTCATAGGCTCACACTAAGAAGGAGGTCATGTCTTACCACAGTGAGTGCTCCATATACGATTTAACTTGGTGGCCATCCTGGAAGAGACATGAAATAGAAGCATGTGCCTAGAGCAGTTGCTGTGTTTGGTAAAACCTGCCGCCAATAAAAAATAAAAAAACACGTAATATTGCAGTCAGTGCTACGTGCATTGTTCAGTCATGTGGAGGACTTGTGGAATTGGAGGTTCTGTCCAAAGCAACAGTTGCATTAAGTAAACTGCAGCCACCCATGTTAAAGTTCACATCACTGCCCATAGTACAAGAAAGGAAAAAAATTGATAAAAAAGAAGGGGACACTCCTGTGAGACTCATACTTAAGGGAAACAAAATCACATGTCTTCAGAGGATTAGACAAATAATAGCCCTTCTAGGCTAAACATGAAAACACAAAGGAGTGGTAAAAATGAAATAGCTTAGTTTATAAATCTCAATCACCCTAGATATGAATACAAAAACAAATATATAGGCGTGTAGCCATTATTCCCTTGTACAGGATATCCGTATAATCCTAGTTAAGCTGATGCCAGGGAAATTACTTCAACCTTTCTAGATACATTTTTAAACAATACACCCACTTTTGTTTCCTGCGTAATAAGGATCTCTTTTGATCTATTATACTCCCATTCAATCAAGGCTCATCAATTACTATCCTTTGAATGTTATTCTCTGTGTGACATGCTTCCAAGTAGTGAGGTCAGTCTAGTGAAGTGAGGCACATTTGATTCTGCTCCTATGTTCACAAATGCCCTGTTTTTATCTTCCTCAGAGTCATGCCTATCTATTTCAGTCAACACAGGCATGTGATAAAATGAACTATGCCTTCAGTGTTGTAATTAATGTGGGACTGGAGCTGCCACAGTGTCAATAAGCAGATTCAGTTGCTTAGTAGCCATGGTGAATCTTCATACACTGTGTGCCCCACTTAGGAACTGACCCATAACTCGGTCCCCTATCCCAAAGAACTCAGGGTGCCCCAGATTTTTTGATTTTCTGTCTAGAGCGGACTAGTTCATCCCTGAGATGTTTGCTTCTTCTAAAGGAGAACATGGCTGCTGTGAGACCCAGTCTGTCGCTAACCAAGATTTTTCATTGTTTGTTAATCGTTTACTTGACCTGCTTGGACATGGTACTATATGTAGTGAAACAGATTAACTGTTTAGTTTCTTTCTTTATTTTATGTTCAAGGAAGGCTACCATATTGTTATTGCCTGCTTTTGACACTGAATGGGGAGGGTAACCACAATTGTTCAAATTTTATGACAGATAGCGCTTCGTGATCAAAGTCGGGTACTATTGTACAGTTATGGCATGCACTCAAAATCGTATATTGGCCACTACGGAGATCCCCTGTAGTGCTCTGGGATGAAAGCTGTCAAATAAAAGGAGACCATTTCTGTCTGTAGTTGTGTAGATTAAACATGTAGTTAGTCTCCCATTCCTGGGTGCAATAAGCAAATCTAAAATGGGACGATCGGTTTAATAATCATAGATGTAAAATTTTAAAAACTGGTTGCAGCAGTTTAGCCAACCCACAAACTCAAGTGCTTCAACCTTAGTACCTTGCCAGATCAAAAAACATGCCATCAATGTGGCACTTCCTGTGCCTAATACTGTCTCTGTATGGATTACCTGACAAGTTTATATATGCTCTTCTGCAAATCTTTGAACATACAGACACGCCAAAATGGACACAAAAATACTACCCAGAGAAGTACCATGGATTTGTTTGTAGTATGTCCCCTTAAATTCAAATTAATTCCTAGTCAGTGCTGTTCTGGCCAGGGAAATGACATATTCTTGAGGGGCCAAATAGTGTCCACACCTGATTAATAATTAATGCATCACTCACCCTTAAGTCTCTTCATGAGAACTACTGGTGTACAATGATTCAGCGTCAAATGAAATCATCAAATCTGATTCCTTGCTAAATGTGATTTCTTCCAGTGCATTGAATACTTCCTTTGTGTCCTTGAGATAGGAGTGCATTTTCACAAAACCAAGCCTTAAATGATAATTACTGTATTGTGAGAGGGATTCCAACACTGACCCAATGCCAGATACTATTGGGTGTCCTAAAGCAGGGTTAACCCCGTTATGTTTTTTGGGAATTGTATAAAATTATGGTACCCTTAGATTACTCTATCTCAGCAATCTCACTTCGTGCACGGTAATTCACCTATTATTCTTACCCTTGTCAGTAGCCTTCTTGATTTCTTTTTGGGTTTCGTAAGCAGGTTCTCACATTCTTTTGGTGTAATTCCTCATGTCGCCCAACAATCTTAAGACACTCTGTGTAATACTCCGTTACAACGACACCCCCTTTGTCAGCCATTTTTATCGTTATGAGATAATTCTGTTTAAGCTGCTATAAAGCTTTGCATTCTGGCTTAGGAAGGTTATAGAAAACCCTGTCATACTCAACTTTAATAGTGTCTATCTTATGAATAAATCCTGTTCAAAGGCTATGACCACAGCTAGAACCAAATGCTTTGGGGGCTTAAAAGTTATTTTTATTCAGAGACCCTTATCACCAGCCCCTTCTCTGGATTCCTCTTTCTTAGAAAAAACTGCTTTAAGGCGGGCCATCCTTAAGATGGAGAGTGCTCTTGTTAAACTGCCCTCAACAAATCACAAAAATGTTTCTATGCCTGTAATAACCTACTCGATCTAACTATAATGAACTTAACCCATAATCTGGTCTCAGATTGTGTGATCTTTGGCGGGACGCGCTGAATACAATCAGCTGGTTTCTTTCGTCGGAGGAGGAGGGGCTGCACCCAGGGCTGCGAGCCCTTTAAAAACTGTCACAGTGCTCCCGCTCGCTCGCGGGACGCGCTGAATACAATCAGCTGGTTTCTTTCGGAGGAGGAGGGGCTGCACCCAGGGCTGGGAGCCCTTTAAAAGCTGTCACAGCACTCCCTCTCGCGGGACGCATGCGGGCGCAGCCCGGGCCAAGGGCGGGCCTCTCCTTGCCCGTCATTGCCAGGAAGAGGCAGGGCAGGGCCTCCCCACTGACATCCCCCTAAACACCCCAGGATTTGGCAGCATATGGGAGTGTGGCTGCCTGGAAGTACTGTTTGGCGTTTTTTACTCTTTTGCGACTGGATTTAACTCCTAAATTGAGAGACCTATTTACCAGTTATTGCTACCAGTCCAGGCCGATCTTCTATATATTGCTGTAGTGATCGTATCTTTCCCCTTTTCCCGCCTTCTTTTTGCGACACCGAATTCGGGGGAAGTTTTATTACTAACTAGGATGGGGAAGAGGAAAGATAGTGGTAATCCCACGGAGCAGGGAGGGGCAAAGAAAGTACCTCGACACTCTGCTGAAAACTGTACACTGACTCAAATTGACGATCTTATAGAGGAAGTGGAAAGCTTGTTAGCTACCAAGCCTTCAAAATCTCATAAAAAAGGTGCTAATGTTACTACTAAGGATATAAAATCTTTTTTTGTCCCTGTGGATAGAGTACCACAGTCCCCTATCTTACAGGGATTCAATCCGGAACCTAAAAGGTTAGGAAATCTCAATCATCCAACAGAGAGTCCTAATCTGTGTTCACCTGCCCAGCTGGGTGCTGCATCCCCTCTATTAAATTGTACTAACTGTTTTTTACCTCTCGCCTTATTGGCGCCTTGTGACTCAGAAAGGAGTATCCTAAGGGAGAATGAGGAGACGTTAACATCTGCACCTATCCAGAGGGAACATCCTGTGGAACAACAGTTAGTACAAATAAGAGCTGAAATACTGAGTCTCAGAGAATACCTTACATCTTTTAGTCATATGATATATGAGAAGTTAAATGGCATTTCTGAAATAGTTGGGGACATAAGGAAATGAGCACCCAAATCTGACTCTAACTCCCCGACGAAGAAAATTCACCTAGCCGAACTATCTACGGCAGGAATTCAAAGGGGAAAAAGGACTGAAGTGGTAATCCAGAACCCTTATGGGGGCCTAAATGCTCCTCCTGGTGTTGGCACTTCCAATGATTGGGAGACAATTAGGAATAGAGGTGTTAACTGTGAGACGCATAGACATGAACTTTTGGACAAAAGGCCATCGACCCATGGAGAAATGTTCCCCCAAGCCAGATCAGATATAGTGGACATGATATATACATGACAAATGTTCCTAAGCTAAGCAACGGTTATAATGAGCCTGGGGATTCTCTTGTAAATAAAGTAATCCATTGGATAAGGGGGACAAAGAAGTGTAGATCTATTATAAGAGAGGACATAGTCACCGCACAAAGATACTCAAGACCAGGATTACCAACAGATCTTATAGGGTTTAAATTGAGGAGCCAGACCTTAGTTAAGGGCCTTTTGACATTAGATTTAAGAGTGAGACCCAGTGCTTCGTCACAAGTGTCACTTATCCAAACAATCCCCCAATCATTGGAAAATCATTTTTTTTTAGAGAGATATAATATTCCAACGACCCTGCATACATGTACTCCCAGAAGGGACCAAAGGGATTCAAGGAACAGGCCGACCTCTGATATAGATTGACGTAAAGCCCCCACAATGAAGGGTGGGAGAGATGGTATACCCAGCTTAGACCCTCCTATAGCAAGTAATCAGATATTGTACACCTGGAGAGCAGATCCAAAAGCACATTGTAGAGCTCCAATAGAGGGGAGTGCGCATGGAGTAATGCCTTGCTTGAACAAAAACAGAGAGAACCAAATAGATAAGGGGGATGGACTTGACCCACCGATCAGGCTCTTATCCTGGAATGTGGCAGGACTGCTCCAGAAACCAGTCAACCCCGACTGGTGTCGTTTTATAGACCAACACCATATTATTTTACTGCAGGAAACATGGGCTTCATCTGCGACTAATAGAGAAGGCTACTGGACCTTTCAGAAGACCGCGCTTCCTTCATCATCTGGCAGGGCAGCAGGGGGTTTGATAATTTGGTTAAAACATGATCTGTTTACAAAAGTGAAGGAGCTAGTAACCCCTTCAAGGGACCTACTAGCTGTTGAGGTTGAACTTAGTACCGCTAGAGGGTCCTTTAGTATAGTAATTGTAAACATATATGTCAGGCCTGGCATCCATAGGACTAAGACTGCATTGATGAATATGCTAACAGACCTTCTTAATTGCCTACCGGGTGGGCAGGGCCTAATTGTTGCAGGAGACATTAATATGCAACTGAATTGTATTAATGATATTGTAGTGCTTTCCTCTTATCTAGTTTCTAAGCACTAACATAACACAACAGAAATGCACTTCTGAGGTCAAAGAAGACTTTTATTGTTGTTAATTCTTCCCCAACCACAATATTTTATGTATGACGAATTAGTAGCTTTCAAGTCCGCGTTAATCAAACAAAATATATCAGTTTGCAATATACACAGCAGGTTATATTTATAAGATATTGAATGCAAAGCAAAACAAATACTTCACCGTGTGGGAACTATTCACAGCTTCATCTTTCTAAGGTCTGCAAGCTGATGACCCCTGTCAGCCGCGAGAAAGAGAGATTCATCTACCCACACGGGATTGCTGGCAGCTGGCGCCAAGCTCCAGCACGAGGTCCGGCAGATTCGAATCTGACCCTCTGCAGCCTGTTACATTCGTTACAAAGGTGTGCCCCCTCCTCTCAGACCTGGGAAACTGAGCAAGCCTTTTGGAGACTGGCCAGGTCTCCAAGACTACTCCTGTTCCCAAGCTCAAGCAAAGAGAAAAACAACACCCATGTCCTCTCTCTTATCATGTCTAGTCTACTGTGAGAAAAACATCTTGGTTCTCTGGTGCAAAAACACAGCTTGGAAAAATACAGCTTGGATTCTCAACTGCAATGTCTAACTCCACGTTAAAGGCAATGGGCAGCTAACCTAAATATCAAATGCAATGTCATGTTAAAGGCAATAGGCAGCTAACCTAAATATCAAATGCAATGTCTAGTGTCATGTCAAAGCCAATAGGCATCTAAGCTGAATACAAAATGCAATGTATAATATCATGTCAAAGCCCATAGGCAGCTGAGCTGAATACAAAATGCAATGTATAATATCATGTCAAAGCCAATAGGCAGTTAAGCTGAATATAAAATGCAATGTATAATATCATGTCAAAGCCAATAGGCAGCTGAGCTGAATACAAAATGCAATATACAATATCATGTCAAAGCCAATAGGCAAAATATCTAATAGCATGTCAAAGTCAATAGGCAGCTAAACTGAATACATCATGTCAAAGCCAATAGGAATGCAATGTCAAAGCCAATAGGCGGCTAGACTGGATACAGCATGTCAAAGCCAATAGGCAGAATACAGAATGTAATGGCTAATGCAATGTCAAAGCCCATAGGCGGCTCAACTGAATACAGAAAGTAATGGCTAATGCCATGTCAAAGCCAATAGGCAGAATACAGAATGTAATGACTAATGCAATGTCAAAGCCCATAGGCGGCTAAACTGAATACAGAAAGTGATGGCTAATGCCATGTCAAAGCCCATAGGCGGCTCAACTGAACAAAACATACCATGTGCTACTGGTGAACATTGAGCTACTAATATGCGCAGTGGTGAAACACAAAGTCATTGGTCAAAACAAACTTTATCAAATGGCAGTACATTCCGCCCTTTGACCAATGAATTTTTGTTTCACATATCTCTTGTTTCAAACAAACACAAAAACATCAGCACAAAACAAAAAAAAACATTATCAGCAAGTCAAAGCAATCCCTGTAAAGCAATAGAAGTGAATTAACACATTGATCTCATAACCTTTCACATCAGATACATTTACATAGAAAAGACTGGGCAATTTTTATACTCTGAATGAGTCTCTAATTCAACAGTGTTAGCAATTTGATGTGGCATGAGTTCTACTCATGTAAAGGGGCACGGTCCACCTGAAAGGTTTGCTGGAAGGTAAGCAAAAGTCAGAGTTCCATACGAGAGGGAAAAAAAAAAAACACAGCTTAGTTCCATTGGAAGAATGCAATCAAACAAGTTGAACTTGAACTGAAGGCGCAGTTTGCGCAAAATGGATCCATGGTGCTGGCACTTTACTCAGCCAGGTTCAGGTTGGGGATTCGGTCCCTTCCCCGACCCCACACGCACACACCGGAAGGGGGACCACACAGCACACTCAGGGACAGTGGCGAAACGTGGTAGGATCTGCAAAAGAAACAAGTATGACTTTTCTTGCAAATAACATTTTTCATTTAAACTGCACCCTTCCTCTTTCTTTCCCTGTTTTATAATCAGCAGGACGTTTTTGGGGCCCTTTGTTGTATTTTCTGCAGGTTCTGGAGGGTCACTTGGGGCTTCAGCCCACACATCAGCACTGAGGTTTTTATCTGCTGCGCCACAGCTTCCCTTTTCTTGCACTGTCAGAAGGGCTGGGGCAGACTCCTTCTTTACCAAACCTCCATTCACTGCATTTTTGTCAAGTTGGGCCATTCTGTCTCCAATTTGTATGAATGAATCAGATTCTTTTCTAGGTATCAGCATAATTTAGATTTTTCCTTGGTAATTTGCAACAATCACTTTCCCTAAAACCTGATCAATTTGCCATTTCTGATCTGGTAACGTTCCTCTCCCCAACTGCTCTGTGACTGCTTGCATGACAGATTGCTTTTGTGCGTGCTGCACAGTTTTTATCAAATCTAGGGGAATGTGCATCTCTCTCATCTCTGCCCACCTGTAAGTGGCTTTTTCTCTCAGCTGTTCACATTTCTGGGGCACCCACTTAGCCATCCCCACTAAGGCAGAATTCTGGGTGAACACTTCTCTATCTGAATTTTTCTCATTAACATCTGCAAGGTAATTGAACCAGTTAGGTACAAGCCATGTGGCTAAAACATTATCAAAGAACCAAAAATCAGCATAAAAATGACACATCTCACGTAGCTCTTGCTTTAAAATCTGACACACATTATACAACGCTGTTCCTTCTACGGTGCCAGAAAACAACATTTCAGTCAATGAATCATTAGTAAAACAAACATGCTTTTTATCTTCAGTAGACACGAATTCAAATGGTGCACACAACTTCATTGATAATTCTTTTACCTGTGGTACTCTAGCCCTGTCTTGCAAGTACCAGATCCATTGTATGATTCTAGCTAGGGGCACTATTTTCTTTCCTTGTTCTTGATTTAAATGTACATAAGTATTTCCTTCTTGCACTGCGCAAAAACCTAAAGTCTGCATTATTTCATTTGCCAAATCACAAGCGCGCAGCTGCATATAATTTTTCACAGTGACCATATACAAAAGTGTTAGGATTTCACTCAAATGAGAGCTATTCTTTTTCCAAAAATCAAACAAGCTAATGAAAGTCAGCTCTTTCTCTAAAATCTTTCGTTTTACTTGTGCATTTTGCAACGGTAACTCGTAAATCACATTCTGGTCTCTCTCGTCCATGTTATCAGTTAAGGAATGCATTTTGTCTGCCAAAAACCCTGGCTCACACGAAAACTCAAAGCAGCTCGGAGCTGTCTTAACCCCCTCCTTACTGGAATGGGACAAGAAAGATTCTTCATTTTTATAACTTTCAGCATTATTTAGAATTATTGTATCCTGGCTAATTTGCTCACGTAAATTCCTATTTTCATGTTCCAACTGCCTACATTTCTCCTGCATTTCTCTGTAAGCAGATAAAGGTATCCAGACCTTTCTGTCATCATTACTTCCAAAACACACGTTTTCTACATCAGGCATTCTAGCTACACATGCATTTTCTTCTGTAATTCCCCAAACAGAAAACAATTCACAGTTTTTCTTAGCACCATCAGGCAGTTTAACAACACATGACATGGTCTGCCGTGCTACTGTGATTCTCCAAACAACAAACAATTCACAGTTTTTCGTAGCACCATCAGGCAGTTTAACAACACATGACATGGTCTGCCGTGCTACTGTCATTCTCCAAACAACAAAAAAACAATTTCTGTAACTCTCCAAACAACAAAAAAACAATTACACTTTTAAAGTGTGCACTTAGAAATCTACTAACTCGTCAAACCCCTTCTTAATCACCTCTTAATGACCGACCCCACGACTCCAGGTACCAATTGTAGTGCTTTCCTCTTATCTAGTTTCTAAGCACTAACATAACACAACAGAAATGCACTTCTGAGGTCAAAGAAGACTTTTATTGTTGTTAATTCTTCCCCAACCACAATATTTTATGTATGACGAATTAGTAGCTTTCAAGTCCGCGTTAATCAAACAAAATATATCAGTTTGCAATATACACAGCAGGTTATATTTATAAGATATTGAATGCAAAGCAAAACAAATACTTCACCGTGTGGGAACTATTCACAGCTTCATCTTTCTAAGGTCTGCAAGCTGATGACCCCTGTCAGCCGCGAGAAAGAGAGATTCATCTACCCACACGGGATTGCTGGCAGCTGGCGCCAAGCTCCAGCACGAGGTCCGGCAGATTCGAATCTGACCCTCTGCAGCCTGTTACATTCGTTACAAAGGTGTGCCCCCTCCTCTCAGACCTGGGAAACTGAGCAAGCCTTTTGGAGACTGGCCAGGTCTCCAAGACTACTCCTGTTCCCAAGCTCAAGCAAAGAGAAAAACAACACCCATGTACTCTCTCTTATCATGTCTAGTCTACTGTGAGAAAAACATCTTGGTTCTCTGGTGCAAAAACACAGCTTGGAAAAATACAGCTTGGATTCTCAACTGCAATGTCTAACTCCACGTTAAAGGCAATGGGCAGCTAACCTAAATATCAAATGCAATGTCATGTTAAAGGCAATAGGCAGCTAACCTAAATATCAAATGCAATGTCTAGTGTCATGTCAAAGCCAATAGGCATCTAAGCTGAATACAAAATGCAATGTATAATATCATGTCAAAGCCCATAGGCAGCTGAGCTGAATACAAAATGCAATGTATAATATGTCAAAGCCAATAGGCAGTTAAGCTGAATATAAAATGCAATGTATAATATCATGTCAAAGCCAATAGGCAGCTGAGCTGAATACAAAATGCAATATACAATATCATGTCAAAGCCAATAGGCAAAATATCTAATAGCATGTCAAAGCCAATAGGCAGCTGAGCTGAATACAAAATGCAATATACAATATCATGTCAAAGCCAATAGGCAAAATATCTAATAGCATGTCAAAGTCAATAGGCAGCTAAACTGAATACATCATGTCAAAGCCAATAGGAATGCAATGTCAAAGCCAATAGGCGGCTAGACTGGATACAGCATGTCAAAGCCAATAGGCAGAATACAGAATGTAATGGCTAATGCAATGTCAAAGCCCATAGGCGGCTCAACTGAATACAGAAAGTAATGGCTAATGCCATGTCAAAGCCAATAGGCAGAATACAGAATGTAATGACTAATGCAATGTCAAAGCCCATAGGCGGCTAAACTGAATACAGAAAGTGATGGCTAATGCCATGTCAAAGCCCATAGGCGGCTCAACTGAACAAAACATACCATGTGCTACTGGTGAACATTGAGCTACTAATATGCGCAGTGGTGAAACACAAAGTCATTGGTCAAAACAAACTTTATCAAATGGCAGTACAGATATCCACCAAAAAGGAATTCAGTGTGCAGAAACATGGGATAGATCGGGGCCGGTTCAAGTTATAAATAAGAAAGAAGGGGGAGCGCTAGATTTATTAGAAGACCTAATGACAACAAAGGGACTAAGAATTGTAAATGGGAACACCAGGTCAGATACCCCGGCATCCCCCACGTATAGGAGAGGACTATATTCTAGTCATCTTGATTATTTATTAGTAGATGACATTCTCTGGAAATCACTCGTAGATATGGTCGTTCTCCCTCGTAGTGACAGTGATCATTATGCCCTGAGTACCACCTTTTTTTCTACTTTATTCAGCTGCAAAACCATGACAGCATGGGCCAAAGGCAATGTCCTAGTTAATACAAATGATTTTAAAAATGTGAAATGGGAATGGGTCGAGGGTGATGTTAATTTTCAACTATTAATTTATCAAATAGTTGTAAAAACACTGTCACCATTGAAGCATGCAAACATTATATTGGTGGACTTGATCAACTTGCACAGATCTTTGACTAACCGGTTAAAATCACAGTTTCAGGTAGTAAGGAGGCGGACACAGAATGGGACAAGATCGTTAAGGTGGTTTTCCCAACTCCTGTCGCCAGGCCAAATTACAGCTATTGGGAGCACTGAAGGCAGGGAACTCCAGAGAGATAAGAGAATTTAGGATTGCGTACAAAGTTGTACTAAAAAATGCAAAAAAAGAGTGGGAAACCAAATACTGGAACGAGCTGGTAGAAGCACTTCATGGAAAGGATTCCAAATTATTCTGGAAATTAGTGGCAGACAAAGGTAGCTCTCAAGGTATGGAGAATTACCCTACAATCCAGCCAGATATTTGGGTGACACATTTTAAAAACGTATATAGAAAACCTCACACCAGTAGTGCAGCTATCTCTCTATTAAAACCTAGTGATTCTCTCCCTAATTCATCAACTCTTGGGGGACCTATATTACCTAAGTTTGCCCTGGACCTTTTTTCCTTGAAAGAAACTACTCTGGCTCTCCAATCAGTCCGTAAAGGGAAGGCCCCTGGGTTGGATGGTATCCCTGGTGATCTATTTCTGTCCCGACCTACAACTTGGTCCCTGTACCTAAATGCGCTCAGCAATGAGATACTGAGGGGGGGGGGGGGGGAGACTTCCCCCCTCGTGGCAAGGAGCAATCATAGTCCCTATCTATAAGAAAGGGCCAAGGGAAGAACCTACTAATTATAGGCCTATCAGCCTGCTTGATGTTAGTCAAAAAATATTTAGCAAGCAAGTATTGAATAGATTACAGGTATGGATAGAGGAATCCCATATTCTTTCCGATTTCCAGGCAGGCTTTAGAAAAGGAATGAGTACAATAGATCAGGTATTCAGATTCAATCTCCTCTGTTGGAAATACTTGTCACTAAAGAAGAGTCATTTGTATGTAGCCTTTATCGACTTAAAAGCTGCTTTTGATATGATCCCACGGGACCTATTGTGGAATGTGTTGGAGAGCTATCAACTTGATGGAGAACTATTAAGTTTGATAAGGTACCTACATGAGGGGACGTATGCTAAAGTACGTTGGTCCCAAAGTGGCGACTTAACACAAGCTATACCTGTTAATAGGGGGGTGAGGCAGGGGTGCATTTCGGCCCCAACATTGTTTAACCTCTACATTAATGGTGCAGCGGACCATTTACTAAACTGTAATCATGATGCCCCAAAGTTAGCTGGATCCCCTGTCCCCATGTTAATGTTCGCTTACGATACTTTATTAATCTTGAGAACACCCATGGGCTTGCAAAATGAACTGGATGCTTTTTACCATTTTTGTTTTAAAAGAGGACTTGAAATAAACCCAACCAAATCAAAGTTTATGGTTTTTAATCTGCATAAAACTTTTAGGGGGAAAATGACTATAGCAGGCCAATTAGTGGAGAGAGTCAGTCAATTTGACTATTTGGGGATTAGGCTAAGTGATGACCAAGGATGGTCGGCGCAAATTGGAAAGAGTCTGACAGTCCTTAGGCAGAGGTCAACAGTGATAGGGAGAAAAATTGCCAATATCTCAGAAGGGGAGATATCACCTGCTATTACTGTTTATAAAGCAGCAGCAGTTGCAGCTTCAATTTATGGTGCTGAGCTCTGGGGACACACTAATTCTAGGTGTTTGACTACGGTAGAAAACCGTTTTTTAAGAAACTTTTTGCGACTGCCGATGAGCACCCCTCTCACCCCCCTTAGATTTGATCTAGCTTTAAACGAGATACATAATGAAATTGCATTAAGACCACTCAAGTATTGGGTTCGGCTTTGGACTTCTGAGTATTTGTCTACTCTCCATATAGCATTAGAAGAGTTTCTATTAGACGAGTGTGCACTAAAGATTCCTTGGTTCAGACACATCAGAGACATGTGTAAACTCCTTAATATGGAAGAGGTGTGGAGTGCTCCTCAGAATCTGACCAAGGAAGTAAAAGAGCGCATAAACAGGTGCTATTGGGAAAATATTTTGTGCAAACATGGTATTAAAATCAAGGTAGTCGGACCCTGCAGTTTTTAGACCATAAATGCAGTCCCAGATTCGAGGCCTATATGGACAATGTTAATCCTCCCTATACTAAAAAACTTTATATTAAGTTCAGTTTAGGGACCCTTCCGCTCAAGTCATTCACTGCGAGATGGAGAGCGGAGGATCGGGATTTAACATTTTGCCATTTTTGCAAAAAAACTACGGAGTCAGTCGCACACTTTGTGTTCTTTTGCCCTAGATATTTGGCACCGAGGAAGAAGTGGATTGCCCCGTTATGTAGGTTAATGGGGATAAGGGAATGGAATATAGCATTACGCTTAATGATAACTGATACAAATGACAAAATAATTTTTTCAGTTGCGAGATACCTGCAAAGTGCATGGGCTATAAGAACTAGAGATTTGTTATAATTGTATGTTTTAATGTATTGGTCTTACTTATTTAATATAATAATAACCTGTTATTTGACTGGAGTAAGATAATGAGCCATTTTCTTTTTTATATTTAATATTACAGGATTTTAAGATTTTAAGAATAATGTTTGTATTGTATTGTCTTAAAATTATATGATTTTAAAATTTCATTTAGGGTTTTCTTTTAAATGTTAAATGTGGCATTTCGCTTATTTTTTCTTTCCCTATAATTGATATGCTGTTCAACTATGACATGGTGTTTAATTGTTCACTTTTATGGCTTTTAGCCGAAATAAAGTAAAGTATGAGTGTGATCTTTGGCAAATATTTTATTTTACAGAGTCTCCCTTTTCATCATGCTCATGAGTGCACCTTCAGATGTGCGAGTTCAGCATTTCTGCTGTACAAAACGAAACTCTTGTTTCATTAAATAGAGTAAATGTTTGCTCCATGTGTTATGAGAATCTAGGCCTCATATAGGGTACACATGATCCCTGACTTTGCTCTCACTTTACTAATAGCGTTGCCATCAAGGCATGGCCTAGAGTGTTTCTCAGTTCATGTTTAATCACCCAATTTTAATAAATATATTACTAAAACATGATGTGGTAGCTTACTGTCATTTAGAGGCAGTACATTTCCAAGAAATGGCCAAAAACCTTCCCACTATCTTGCAGCTTTACTGATAAAGCTAAAGTGTATTCACTATCTGTTAAAAGTGGGTTTAGGAAAATCTATTTATCATTTGCACATCAGCAAGTAAAGAGTTCTGATTTGTTTTTCATCCTATTGAAATATTCTTTTCATATCATAGAAGATCAAAAATGGGCTCTCACAACTACAGAATATATTTTAAAATGGGTGTATAGTTGATTTATTAGTTGTTTAAATGTTTATTAGGAAAAACCTGATATCCTACAGCCTTTCATTTCATACTTTGTACAGGAAGTCCGACCGTTCACTTCACAAAATGCTAGAACTCTCCAGTCAGAGAAGGAAAAATAATTGTAAACTAACTTCTGACCTAAATGTGATAAGCTAAAAAGCAAGATTTAAAGGCATCTTTATTGCTCCTTCATTTTCCGACTGAACAGAACACCTGTTTTTTGTCAACTGTGAAACGGGCAAGTAGGTACTAAATATTGCTCGACCTGATAAAATCTGACTTGCCAGAGCGAGTGTGTGAAAAGATTTCTCTAGGCCTCTTAAGTCAAACTTGTCCATTCAGTTAGGAGGGACAAAACCCAGTCCTTTCGAAATATTCACCTCTAATTTGTCTTGCTGGTACCCAGTGTTTGGTCTTTTGTCATGCTGCAAGTCATCCTCTGATTGAGATCCTCCTACTGACCCCTCTGTTCATATTGTTTCCCCCTTTACTGACCCCTTCCCTTTTGGTGGTGGGAAGTGTTGAGGGGGGGGATGGGCAGTAGGGGGACTAAAGGAGGGTAGCCTGACCATGCCAGGTAGATATATGATTGGAACTGTGATTTTAAATGTGGCTGGTTATAACCAAAGAATCTGCCTCTTCGTCTATTTTTGTTTCCACACCTGTTCCCTTCATCGCTACTCTCACTTTCCGAGCTTGAGGACCATAGGTTCTTTTGAAGAACCGTTTTCTTGAAATTGAGGCTTGTGATGTGGGTTTTGGTAGTCACTAGAAGTCTATGGATACACAGTTTCCAGAGAGAAACATTTTTATATCCTTCTGCAGTTTTGGTATTTTGGATTGGGTAAGGTGTTCCTTTAACTCTCCCACTTATTTATTGACTTCCTCCAATTCTTTTTTATTTACTGATGCATGTATTGATGTTCTCAAAAAGATTTTCACTCATCCGTATTTTAATCTGTAACTCACTTGATATGCATTTGGCAGTATTGATAATCACAATCAACCAACCCTTCATGCATTTTCACATAATGAGGAACAAGTCTTTTCTGAAAGTGGTATCCTCTAGAAATATTTGTTGCTTGTTACCAATCAATAAGCCATGCTGGACCATGTTTGTTCTTAGATACTGAGAATGGCTCAATGAGTCAAAGGAACTTTGTTTTTATTTTGTCCAAGTCCATAAGACTACCCAGCTCTCAACCTGTGTTAAAATCTAGGTTATGTTGGTTTCTCCTAATAATGATGGGCTAGTCAAAATTGTTTCTGCCATGTCATCACTGTAAGTGACACTGCCTTCTTCTGCCATGATATGCAATTTGTCAATCACTCAGCTGATGGTGCCTTATCTATATCCATACAGCTGAGCTGCTGTACAATGTCTATATCACAAAAGAAAGGATGAGAGGTACTCCATTCCAAACCCTTCTCTTCCCATCACAAGTAAACACACATCAAAAGGGTTCCACAGTTATTAATAATATTGCCTTCTCTCTGCATACTGATCTCTGTGGGAAAAGCAGGGCTCTCACCCACATTGAGATGTGGCATGCTTCATCATGGGGCTTCCCACAACCTGATTCCAAGGTGGGCTCTACCCTCCTTTGGGAGCAAAGACTGTTTGTTTTTTAATGTTCTTTGAAGTGGAGTGCACACTCCATGTCAACCAGAGATATAGTAATAGAAGATTAAAACTACCTAGACCGCTCCGAACCTACTAATTTGTTAGGGGATGTCCTGATAGGATTAAAAACAAACAGGGGGGTTGAAAGCCGGGGACATTAGTGACCCTGCCATCCCATAATGGTCAACATGTTTTGGACTTCCTAAAAATGCCTCACAAGGTCAGTGGCCTTCTTTAGGACCTAATGTCTGTGGTCAGTTAGCAAAAAAACCCAAATGGGAGGTAGGACACAGTCCGTCCTCTCTGATACCCAATGAGACTGCCTTAATAAACCCTAAATTTAAAATAATGAAATACGCAAGATAATCACTCTTAAATAGATGTACTCCGAAGAACAATACTCGGTGGTGAACAAAGACAATGTAATAACCATGTAAAAGCACATCATCAAGTACATTTACATGACTCACAGTGAATACATGAAACAGACACTAAAACACACATCACTACAGCCAAGTGGCTAGATATACAATACATGTATTTCGGCGATCAGGTATGACACATCTGACAGTAATGCTCATGCTGACGTTGTTGGAGGTCAGCATTGTTACTTAAATGTAACTGAAACCATATCAACAGTGGGGAAAAAAAGCATCAACACACTGTTCTATTCTCGCTCATGCTCGATTCATTGCAGGTTTTACAGTAAAGGTTTTATCTTACCCAGGTACTATAGAAACATTGCCTAACCCAGGGGAGCCTTACTCTGTTGCCACACCCTAAGAAACATGTCAGTCTTCAAATCACTTAAATAGTATGCTGCATAATAAACATGCAATAAGGAGATATTTTGGCCATTGCAACAATATCATTTAATGTCATGGTGAGCAGTTATTGCTGTAGCCCCTTGTTCATACTCCAAAAAACAGGTTATTACCCTCCCTAGCACATATAACCATCATGTATCATAAGGATATCCCAAAGTCATCCATTGCGAGAAATTGTAAAATCACTAAGCCCAGAGTCCACCCAAGCTTTAAAAGTCCTGGGTCCCAGACTTGTTTCTCTAAAAGTCAGACGCTGCTGGTCCCCTCAGATTATAAGCTGTGCTGTAGTCTTGAATTTCGGTAGAACGTGAAGACATGGTGGGAAGATCCTTTGGGATTCAGGGGTAAGACTGTGCCCTTAGATAGACTCTGATGGCCAGTATATCTACAATGTGAAGTGTTTCTGTGTATAACTTCTGCTGCAGCTGATTTTGAACCACTTGTTAAGATGGGGTAGCCAAAGCTGAGATACCAAGATTATTGTGAATAAAAAAGGAAAAAGGTAATTGTAAAGATGGAGACAGATAGCACCCCTCATATTGAAACATAGAATGCCACTATTTAAGAATTACAAAATACTAAGTAAAAGCAGTTGTCAACACAAAATATAATTGTTGCCCATATAGATTTCCATTTGGTTGTGCTTGAATATTACTTCAGTCGCTAATGCCTGGATTCCACCAGGTAGAGTTTACTCCCAAAATTAACTTGATAAAGTATGCATAAACATTAACAGTATTTTTTCTTGTTTGCTAATGGATATTCTTGTCTTGCAGGCACAGAAATATACGCCAAGCAGTGATGAGCCCCCCACTCAAGAACTGCCGGAGTGGGTACGCTGTTCACCGAAAAGGTCACATCGTTACAGTGACATCTTCACCTCTGCACACAGTGGGGGAATGTCAGCAGGTTAGTTGCTCTTCTCACAACAAGACTAGCAGAGCAGTATTCCCTGGAATGTTCCCATTCCAGGGACAGGTACTCATCATGGCTATATTCTTGAAATGAACATACTGTCCACAGCTATTGACTCAGACCCTAATAGCTCTGTCATTAATCCACTATTTTCATAACAAGGGGGTAAGTGCTCATTTGCCACCCTGGGATATCTTGAAGTTTATGGTAGTACTAAATTCCACTATAGCTGAATTTTAGTACATAACCACCTTACAATTAAAGCTTTCTAGAAATATTTTGTCTTTAACACTTATCTGCCAATATTGATTATTTTGTGTTTTCTTTCATGTGTGTACATTCTTGATAGCCTAGATCAATCTCACGTTTGCTTTCTTTTCCTGTGCTCATTACCCAAGTCTTTTGGTTTATCTACAGCGGCCATTCTCCTAAATATTTTCCACACAATCTATTTTCTTAACGCATTTGTTCAGTGTATCTGTGTTACTGCATGACTTATAGATTCACGATTCAAGAGTACAGCTCAGAGATGCACATGCTGTGCATTATGCTACCATCTTGTATTTGAGTCTCAAACAGGTAATAGCATTTTGGGGAAAAAATAAAAATTATGGATGGTGATTAGCCCCTGTCCTTCATGAGACACAAGCAAAGTTACAGTGTCCCTCACTTCAGTGACTCTTTTGATTTTTCTTTGATGCCGCTAATAGGACTTTTGTTAGACAGGGTGTTAAAGTGGGGGCTTCAAAAGTAGATTATGAGAGGATGCTTAAATCTGTTTGTTAATTGCTCCTTAAATTTCTGTACCTGATAGACTTCTAGTTGCAGATTCCTTACCTTTGAATTTTCCCCAGGCATAAGACTGGATTTGGAAAATTTTGTGAGGTGGCGACGATCAGCTCTGAGTCATTCGTTATGATATTGCAGTTCCAATATAGGCTCACCCCACACGCTGACATCAGTTCTTTTCTTTCCACGCCTGCAAGCGCTGATCTGAAGAGAGCTACCACTAATGCATGTTTTGAGTGGCTTTTTTCAACTTTTTGTCAAAGATTTTTTTCGAGTTTTCATCTGATGGTGCGTCAAGGATGTAATTAAGGAAGACCGGGTACAAACCCTGCTGTTCTTGCCATCAGGCAATGTCTGTGATGGTTCCGCACCTCATGTGTCTTTGGTGCCTGGAGTGTGCCCACGACTGAAAGACATGCTCAGATTGTCAGGCCAGGCATCAGATGGCTTTGAGGGAGTGGTTCCTGCAGCTGATGGCAGCCTGGCGCTCAACTCCGTGCAAGTCGAGATCTCGGTTGAGAGGAATGTCCGGGATCAGTCACAGTCCTCCATTTTCGTCATCCCACTCCAAGTCCTCGGGCGATCGGATAAGTTGAGACACAAAAAGAAATCGTCTGTCAGTTGACGAGACAACTATTACGTTCTAGGCCTCGGTCTTCAGAGCCTGTGTCTGGGCAGACTCTGTGCCTCCCCGAATTTCCAGGAGCCATAGTGACCCCTGCCCAAATGAAAGAGTTTTATGAGGCCATGCACCTCATTTTTGGGCAGTCAGACACTGCTGGAGTGCCTTTGAGACCCAGGGAGTCGAAAGGGGCCCCTTTGAGTTGAGCGGCTTCAGCCTCTGTGCTAAAGGGGACAGAAGGTTTCAGTCCTAGATCTGGATCGACGTTCGTATCATTCCGACCGTCACCAGCGCTGTCCATGCCTATGGGTGTCGCCATTCCCATTGTAATCCCTGACTCCGATATGGAGCTGGTTGGGCATGCTACGACACCGGTACCTACGCTGGTAGGAGGCTTGCCTCCTAGGTTAGATCCGGAGCCCCTTTATCCCACCAGCATTGCATTGCGGTCCGTGAACTCTACATGTCTTTTGGGACATTATTCCCTCAGGCTGTGGAAAACGGTTGCGCAAGTGCTGCCACAGGTCTCAGAAAAGGACTGGGCTCCACTCTCCAACTGTTAACGATGGGAATAGAGACGCAGCGAAGTTAACAGTCGGTTGCAGACTGGACCCGACTGATTCACTACGCAGAGTGGTTTTCTCGACAGTGACGTTGAGGCGCCACATTTAGCTGAGGGCGTCTCGCTTTTCAGGGGATGTCCAGGCTACCTTGATGGACATGCCCTTTGATGGCCCCTATCTCTTGATGGCTCCCCGCCCTCACCAGTCTGCCTTTCACCTCCTTCATGGCTCATGCTGCCCAGCCTCTGCATGCCGAAGTCGCGGGATCCACCAACCTCATGGATCGTGCTAGAGGTCAAAAACACAAACACACACCCCTCTTCCCCCCCACTCCCTCCACGGCCTCTTAGCCTTCCTAGTCTGACTATCCCCCACCTAGGGCCAGTTGGAGGCAGGATTCGTCATCACCTGCTCCGCTGACAATCCATCACGTCGGATAGGTTTGTTTTGCAGGTAGTCTGTTGGGACTACTTCTTCCCCTTCAAGACTACCCCTCCATCCATGCCACTATCCTACGATCAGCCGACGGAGGATCCTTTGTCCCTTCTCCGTGAGGAAGTTAAGGCTCTTGGCCAAGTTTCTGTGCCAGATGTAGGGCGTTGTTTCTGTTCCTGCTACTTGTTGGTAGCCCAAAATAACAAGGGCTTTCACCCTATACTAGACCTTCAGTCCCTGAAAGTCTTCCTCAAGAAAGAGCAGTTCAAAATGCTCACTCTGACTCAGATTCTATCTGCCCTGGATCCAGGGGCCTGTATGGTAGCATTGGACTTGCAGGGTGCGTATTTCTGTATTCCCATCCTACCTGCCCAAAGATGTTACTTCCGGTTTACCATAGGCCACAAGCACTTTCAGTTCACCGTGCTCACCTTTTGGGTGTTCACCAAGGTGATGGTGGTGATTGCAGCTCATCTGCGCAGAGCAGCGATTTCAGTCTTACCTTATCTCAGCAACTAGCTGTTGAAGGCTGGCACACCCTAGGCTGTCGCTTCCCACAGTCGGATTACGGTGGACCTTCTGCATTTGCTGGGTTTCACTATAAATGTGCGGAAGTCACACCTGACTTCCTCTCAGACACTCCCTTTCATAGGAGCTGTTTTGGACACAGTGCAGTTTCTGGCTTTTCCTCCTGAGCAGCAAGTCCAGGATATTCAGGCTGTCATACACCTTTCAGCCCCTATCCTGGACTTCAGTGAGAAAGACTCAGAGGCTGCTGCGCCTCATAGTCTCCTGCAGGTGAATCATGCCAGGTGGCATATGCGGGCTCTGCAGTGGGACCTGAAGATCCAATGGGCGCACCATCAGGTGATTCTCCCAGACATGGTACATACCCAGAGGGAACTGCAAAAGACCTGCAGTAGTGGCTGATTAACTGCAGTAGGGTCAAAGGCAGACTCCTCTCCCTTACCCAGCAAGATCTGACAGTAATAACAAATGCGTAAATTCTTGGATGGGCAGCCATCTGGGAGAGGTGGAGATAAGAGAATACTGGTTGCAAGTGGAATCCGAAGTACACATTAATATGCTGGAGTCCTGTGTGATCCAGCCAGCATTGAAAGCATTTCCCTGCTCAGATTTCTAGGGTTAGGGTTAATCCTTTTCAGGGCCCTAGTTTGGGCACACTTTCATCAGTCGACTTCATGGCTCTGCACTTCTGGTGTCCGTACACCTGGGTGGCGCCTGTGTAGGTGACCACGACAACACCACTCGAAACCGAACGAAGCCACCCAACAGCATGCAAGGGTACACACAAGTTTCTGGAACCAGTCTGATGCACGGGAAATTCAAAGGTAAGGAATCTTCAGCTAGATATAGTCTCTACCAGATAATGCAAGTAACTTGTTCATCTGTCATTTTCTGCATTGAGTCCTGAGAGTTGGTATTTCTGGAGGTACATTTTTGAAAGATTAGCTTTTTCAAATTTCAGTCCTATGCAGTACAACAATCACTTATGTAATTAATGAATGCATTATTATCTACATAACAAAACAATTTGTGTCCCAGTTCATGCTGTGGGTATTGGTAGAAGTCCTTAGTGAAAGCTTTTGTAGATAGATTTACCTAAGTTTTGTTCTACTCCTTTAACATTGGAAAGCTGTTGAAGTTAATGCCAATTACCTTAGAATAACTGGTTACTTTGACATATGTAATGTCTGGATCAGACTGAAAGGGGCATGACTAGACTTTGAAAGATCCATGTTGATACTGAGAAGTGGGGCAGACTCTGGAACTGAGGAAAACGTCTGTTTTTGTCACAGCCTATAGTTCTTGAGCCACTTTTAGGCCGGGTAAGGGGTGCTAATGTTGATTAGTATCAGATTTAACATTTACCAAACTGCAAGGAAGACGTTTCATCCAGATCATTTTGAACCGCTGCAGCCCTTTTTGTAGATGTACAACCCTACTGCCATCATGACAGTGTGAATCCAGAAGAATTTTAGAGCAGTCTTTTAAGCACTTACCTCTTCAGAGTTATACTATTTATTGTAAAGACTGCTCCAGGAGATTTAAGGGATGACTTTCAATTGTGGCAGCATCTCAAGAGACTCAGTACTGGGAAGTCTTCACAGACAACCTTTAGATTTTCCCAAAAGTACCACAATACCTGCAGTGTTGGCTAGTTGCTTGGCCACTTTATAATAGGGAATCCTTTCTGGGCTCTACCGGCAATAACCACAGTGGTTAACAATACCTTCACTCTCATTTTGGGTAGCCTTCTTGATGCATTGAAGATCAGAGACATCTGGTGTCCTGTGGAACAGACTTAACACATAAACCTGCTCAAACTTCGGGTGATTCACCTGGCCAACCAGCCATTTCAGTCTTCCACCCACAGTCTGTTAGTTCAGGTCTTCAAGGACAACGCAACTAGAAAGTCATACACAAAATAGCAAGGTGGCCTTTGACCATTTCCTATGTGCCTATAGGAACTGAGGCTGTGATCTTGCTCTCGTACTCATGTCTTCCTGGCCGTGAACTCACCCAGTGGGCTCCTTTAACGCGCCTTTGGGTTGCTGATCTCAGTCGACATCATCTTGTTGACCTTGGTTGGTGGACTGAACCACTCAGAGTTCGCTCAGTCCTCCTTCGCCCTCTGGGGCATCCATCGAATGCACTTCTTAGCCACGCACAAGAGCACCCCCCGTCTGCAGTTCTGCGTCCTACAGTTCCTGCTATGGGTTCCCTGAAGGATATAGCCTCGCTGAGGTAGGCCTTCCATGTCCTCTATGAGCATCCTTCCATCCCTGGGGTTCCTCTGGTTCTCAGAAAGAGTATTTCAGACTGTGCCCAATTCACCATAAACATGCCAGACTAGCCCTCAAGGGCGTAGTGCTTGGAGCAGCCCCAACAACCCATGTGCCCTTCTTTCCTTTCAGAGTGGACTTAATCGCTCATTGAAGGGGAAGGTTATGAATCCAAGCCCCCAGAGCCCCCAACTTCATGGTTGGCAGTAAAGCTGAGTAATCACAGCTCATTTGAACTAACTGCAGAGCTGATGGACACCATCCTAACACATTGTCACCAGTCTACCAAATCTGTTTAATATGAAAGTTGCTCCCTTTTCCTTTATCTCTCTTTTTTAACCTTTATTTTCTTTTTGTTTAACAAAGAATGCAATACAGCAGTCAGTGGCTGTAATTAAGGTAAGCATTTAAAGCAAGTACACTATAAAGCTACAGATTGTCAGCCATCTGAAAACATGTCCTTTTCACCCACAATTCAAATGTCCCCGAAGCCCACAGTGTATGTGCAACACATTCCCCTTTTCCTTTCTTACTGGGCCATGTGGGACATCGAAATCTCTTAAAGTACAGTTGTTTGTGTTGTGTTTTATTCTTTCTATTTAGAAGCCATTTTTGGTGCTTGCCTGTAAAGCCTATGCATATTTTGTAGTTGAGGCTAATAACTGAAGACAATTTTCCTGATAGTCATTACCACAGCTTGGTATGTTGCAAGTGTTTTTTGTCCAGTCTACATTCACTTAATTCTTTCCTGGCAAGCTGATCCAGGGAACTAAAGATTAGTTCCTTCTGAAAAAAGGGCACTCAATTTCATTTTTGACCAGTGGATCAGTTAGCTGAATTTGTACTCACCTTCCTAATCCTATTAAGGAATTAGAAAGGCTGCATGCCTTGTTTGGACCCTTATGTTTCTCAGTTTTTACATTGATAGGACGTGCAAGTTTCATGACGAAGTTTTCATTGGCTGATATATCGCATTTTGCACTCCTTGGGTCAGCAAGGTTTCCTGTGGGAACTGTCAAGGGATTGCCAGCATTGATTTGCTTATTAGATCAGGTGTCCCTGTTGAAGTCCTGTATGTTTTATGAAGCAGTTGACCCATGTGTTTTCTCCTCCTCTCTTTGCCATGCCTCGAAAGACCATAACATGGTTAATAGATTCTTGATGGGTTCTAGCCCTAGTCCATGCACATTTGACCCCGTGTGACTGGTTACCTTGAAAATAGTGTTCTTGGCAGCTATTACCTTGAGGGCTCAGTACATCGGCGAGTGAAGATTTGTCTGTTCATCCTTGTTAACTCATTGTTCCCAGACAAACTGGTCAGTCGGGCAAAGGTTCTATCCCTGTCAAAGCTAGTTAACCCATTTTATTTGGATTAGTGCTACCAACATTTTATTTATCTTCTCAACCCACCAAAGAGCCAGAGAAAATGTACTTCATGTCATCTAGCCAGGGCCATCAAGTTCTACAGTGACAAGTACTAAATTGATGATCAGCTTTTCCTTGGTCATGATCATTCAGAGAAGGCAATGCAAGTCAAAAGTGGACCATTTCCATATGGATCTTGCATTGCATTGCATCAAAATCTCGTATGCTCCTGCTAACAAGGACTTTTCTGAGGGCAGTAGGGCCCATTCCACTGCATTGAAGGCCAAATCTTTGGCATTTTGCACGAGTGATGTTCCTGTGCTAGATACCTTGGGTATTGATTCATAAATTGAAGGTCTGCAGTTAACAGAACACATTTCTTACAGATCCTGCTCACCTTCCCTTTCTGAGGAGAGGTCATTCGACTTTTAATAACGTCCCAAGGTACACTGCAGTTTCTGGCAATCTTGTCAACCTTGCCTCTGTCTCTCAGAGAATGCATGCAACTGAAGTTAGTGTGACTGGGGTTAAATCTTACATGGCTTTTTGATAAATCCATGTTGAGTCTCAGTCAAGGTGCCACCTTTTGAAGACGCAGAGTCATTTCAACTTTCCAGATCTAATCTGGCACTGATGAGTTTCAAGTGGAGAGTAATCTGTCTGCAGGCAAGATACTGACCAAAACGATTTTACCAAAGGTATGTAACTTTCAAGTTTCAAGGATTCGCAAATAAACCGATTTGAAACAGAGTAAAATTAACAATTATTCTACTTGACACTGACCTGGTAAGTGTTGGAATCAGAGGTGCTTCAAGACTTGCTTTGAGGAATGCACTGGTTGAACGATTGTTTGCCCATAGTCTATATCATGCTGTAATGTGAAAGAGCCTTTGGCTGCATGCTAGCATGGTTGCACTCAAGTAAAAATGACAAAAAATAGGTAAATATGTGCAGATGCTCTTCACTAGCCATCATGTTTTTAAGCAGACGTTGTCTTGCAGGGAAGGGCATATAATTAGGCCAATAAGACTGGATCACATTAATCTACACAATTTACTGTTTCTCTGCTGTAAAGTATTTCCTGATAGCCTGATTTAAGAAGAAATCGTTCTGTACATTGATACCATGTAAGTGGTTCCTAATGGTCGTCATAAATCTTGAGGCACTAGATCCATGCAGTGAGCTAAAATCACAGAAGTACCTGTTGGCCCATTAAAATAGGCCATGCTTTCTGAGGAGTTGGCTAATTAGAAAATCTTCTGTTTTCCCTGTAGGCTGTCAAGCGTTGACTTGGGAGGAAATAGACTAACTTGTGTGATCCTCAACAAGGGACTTTACCTTCCGTTTGGTAGTGGGCACCCAAACCTCAGATGTGACTGAGACACCAGCTGGGTAACAAAGTGCAGAAACTTAGGAAACTGCCAACACAACTAGCAAAGACCCCTTATAACATTTCTGAAGATAATGAACGCTATCTTTAGACCTCTTTGTAACTGCTAAAAAGAAAAATAAATGCCAAAAGCATCACCACAGATTACCTGGATGTGAAGGTGAAGCACTTACGATTGATTTGTCTGGTTAATTTCTGTACATTTTTCTACCTGTTCTACTTATAGCATATTGTATATCCAAAGGTGAGACCTTAATCAAGTTAATCCTCGTTTTCACCATTGTAGATGAGGCAGCCTTAAAGCGGCCTTCTAGTAAAGAGAAAAATATGATTCCTTTTGCCCAGTCCTTTATCTTGAACAGTCACTAAAAATATGCATTCCAGAATGTTTGCGTGAAACAGGTATCCTGGCCATATTTACGTCCTTTTTTCCCTACATGTCGTTGACTCAAAAAAGTATGCAGGGTTTGTGGAGTCCCTTGAGACCAATAAAATAGCCAAACTGTATTTGTTTATTTTTAATACGTTCGAAAAGTGCTGAGCAAGTGCATTTTTTTCTCTGAAAATTGCATCAGTTAAAAGGTTTACTGCTCTTTCCATCTTTCGGGTACAGGCAGATTTAAAAAAAGAATTATTTTATTACAGGTGTTGCGATTTTTTTAAAAGTGTTAGCTGATATTGCCTATTTATTTGTGATTTCTACCTACTTGCAGTTCGTGATGGAAACGTGGGAAACTCACAAAAGAACCCAGCCAATACATTTTCGAGTAGTAGACACAATTCTGTTATCAGCAAACAGGTCATTTGTGTAGATAGCTCATGTTTTTTTGTGTTTTTCCAGACAAACTAATAAAAAATTAAAAGTGACACACCTTTATGTCTTCTAAACTCTTTTGGTCTCACAGTATATAGCGTTTGTTGATTTTCCTAAATCAAGCAACGTCCAGAGCCATTAAAGGAGCTGCAGGTTATAATTATTTTTATTGTATGTTGACCATACGTCCGATCATTTGGTAAAGTGTAATTAATGAGAAAACAGGTATAATGGAAACCTATGCATTTTTGAATTGTGCCCAAGACACTGATTTTAGAAGTAGTGGTTATCTGTACAACATTCAGTTTGAATGTACACATTGTATCATAGGATTCTAAGGGAATTTGTGGAAGATGTTCTTTCTTGCACAGTGAATTACCTTTTGGAAGCCAAAAATTGAGAGGGATTCCATTTGAGTCGATAGGCCTATCACCTGCAACATGAAACAGGAAAGGCCCTAAACTGCAACAAGGAAACATCAAGAATTTTCCATTAGAATTCACCTATTCTGGTGAAGTCAGTAGCTGCAGTATTTTAGCACTGTCTAGTCTGCTATCCAGAGAACCTACCAGTCTCATGATTTCTGGAAACTAGACACCATGGAGGAAGTCTAGGGTGGTTTGACGTTGGTGCATTCCACATGACTTTCTCATCCAGAATGCTTTGTAAACTTCAGTCTTTTTCCTAAAATCACAACTTTTACTCACATTTGAGTGAGATAAGGAATAGGCGTGGATTCACAAAATTCATACCACCCATCATTACACACTTCTCCCAATAAAAATACTACCCCACTTGTGTGGTGTAAAGTGAAGTAAGTTGGAATGCACATGCCTGGCTGAGATTGGCACTGAGGTCAGTAGTAACTACTCTCCTGCTGCTTTCCTTGCCAAGTACAAACTTTCCATCTTCAATATGGGTGATGGTGTTTCTCTTTTGCTGGAATGTGGTCTGAAACCTTTCAATCCTGCAGGCCTGCAAAGCCCTCCGAAACAGATGAAAAAGCCTACTTCTTTTGCAGCAGTTAGACTAGCAGTCACCTCAGAGTCAAGGAAGGTCATCAATCTTTTCATGGTAATCTGTTGACGTATGCATTTTATGCTACCTATTGGACCAGTTGAATAGCCAGCGTCTCGTACAGTGTGCAAGTTTTATGTTTTGCATTACATGGTTGTAGTGGGTCAGCTTTATTCTTTCCGCTCATGTAGTTGTTACAATAACTTGTGCATTTGGGCTTGTGCTCCTCTGCCTACTGACTCCAAACTCTGACCAGGGCAGTGATTTCATTATCAATTGTATTGAACCCATGCATTATCTGTCTGGCTGGAGAATTTCATACATAGATTTTTGCAGGACACTGCACTGACATTTGTGGGAATTTTTACAAATTACTTTTACTTAAGCCACAGTGCTGGCATTGTACAGGTCACTGAACTGCTATATGGAAAGTGTCCTTTCTTTGTTTTCTGGAGAGAGGGAGGCATAGAGAAGGCAAATAGTAAACGTCTACCAACATTTTCCCTTCCCTGACGAGGCCCCTTTGTCCTTGGGTGCAAGCATGTTTACAAAAACAGACTGCCAACATTTTCCATTACCTGAAAGGATGTTAAAGAGGGTTGAGCTGCCTTAAAAACAATCCCTGGTGCCTAGTGATACATTTCTGCTAGACAATTGCTGTGAGCAGGAATTAATGAGGGAGAGGCAAGAAAGATTGGAAAAGGACAAGTATTTGCTTACCAGTGGTTCCTCTCCTAACTTAGATGGTGCTGAGGAGGAAGATTCAGCCCTGGACACCGAATGCGTATCTTAACAGTCAGCTCCGGCTGTGTCACCGATGCATCACTGACACTAGCTGCCACCGGCCAGCTGACGCCATTGATTGCACAACACCATGGGGTGGTGGCTGACGCAAAAGTGCTACTCTGTCAGCCCCTAATAAAAAGCCTAGGTGGGGGAAGCCTTTGCTGCATGAATAGAGTATTTGCTGCAACCCCCCAGGAGGGCAAGACGTTCACATACAATGCCCTGGGGAGGTAGTGTTTTACACACCACAGAGGTTAATAACCGTTTTCCAACACCAGATGAGGCATCCTTCCCTTCCCTTACATTTCAGGAAGAAAGGCAGTACTCACACAAACACTACCACTCTCTCTCACACACTTTCTGCTGAATACTTCTAGCTGCAGATTCCTCACCTTGTGAATGTTCCCCAGGTGACAGATCGGGGTCATGTGCGTTGGTAGCTTTGTACAACTCCGCTCAGATGTCATTCCCTTCCAGAAGTGACAAGCTGAGGCGTGTATAAGCTCATGCATGCTGAAGATCTCTCTTCCTTTCTGCACCTTCAAGTGCAGATCCAGGCATAACCCTTCGTCTTTTCTAAACCCTTTTCAGTTAAACTTAACTGGTGTGCAAATGAATAAGTCACCCCTACCCCAAGCCAACAGTGTTCAATCCTTGTATAGAATGTCACAAACAGATGACTGCGAAAGACATACACAAAGCATCTTTGGGTGCCTGAGATCAGAGCACGGTGCCAGGGTGTGTGATGACGCTGCCAAGATGAGTCTGAAGGCCTTATAAGACTGTGAGGTGAAGTTGTATGTCGCCCAACATCGGTAGACTCCACACTGTGAACTGTCAAAGTAAAAGAAATGTTGCATGCCTGAAGTAGTTCTCACAGCAGATCATCATAGTTAGTGTTCCCCCTAATGTTTCATCCTAGTGCTCGGCAACAGAATGTTTGCATGCACACCTGTCTAGCTTGTGTGTGCAGCCGAGTGGTCAGTTGTTTAGCTAGGAAAATGGAGTAGCTACCACATAAAGGTTGATAGCAAGCATTAATAATGTCAATAGGTCTGGCCCATAAGAGAAGTGATCTGCTTAGTCATTGATGGGTTTAGGCACAGAATAAGTCATTATACATGCATTTTATTACTCATCATTGCTCTCTTGCATCCATTCATCACTGAGTCACTCTTACATTCACTCACTTACACAACCACAATAAAACTCATGAACAAACTCGGCTACGTATGCAAGATAAATAAAACACAGAAAAGTACAAAAAAGAAAACATGCTGTGCCCTGGAAATGTTTGACGTATGCTTGCAATAACAACATTAAAGTATAGTGTGGCTACCTAGCAATGGTACTGTACATACTGTCTAGTTTTATAGTTCCATCTGACTGCCAAGTTTCGAACAACCATGTTGCCCATCTTTTAATGGTAAAAACAGTTAAACATTATGGGCAATATCCTTCTATGGTGGTCAGGTGGTTTGGATGCAGTGGCTGTACATGTTGTGGTACACTACAGATGAAGTCAGCTGCAAGCAAGCAGCCAGTTAGAACTGTCTTTGAATGTGTAGCATGCTTTAATGATGGAAATAAGAAGAGGAGGACGAAAGAAATTAAAAGGGGCCTGAGCTAGAAGATACAAAACTAAAGCACTGGCCTACTAGTCTTAGCACTGAAGTGCACTCGTTTTCAGGTGGCTGTGCACATGTGATCAGACAAGTGTCACTCACATAGCAAGTGAGTTAATCACTGGTATAAATAGCAGCAGTGTACATGTTTTTATTCCAAGATCTTAACAGACAACTAAGACTGTCAGACCTTCAGAAGAGATTTTAGGAAGACTTACTACACAGTATATCCTCCTAAGGTTGTCAATGGCGTAATCAACACAGAAAGTCTTGCATAAAAACTAGTCTGTGAGATTGCCTGTAACAGAATACATCTGCAGGGTGCAATAACAATCTACCCTTAAAGGCCTATTGGCTTTGGCAGGTGTTTTTGTATTTCATAATAAATGTCAGGTCTACTGCCAGTGCCAGAAATGTTCATAAGAGCTAGAAAAGACCTACGGCATATGAAATATCTTTCCCCATTGAACCAATCAGGTCTATAGCTTTTACCTGATAGAGACTTCTAGTTGCAGATTCCTTACCTTAGAATTTCCGCCAAGCATCAGACTAGATCCGGAGAGTTTTCTTCGAGCAATACCCTTGCGTATGCGTAGGTGGCATTGGTCGACTCTGCGGGCGGCGTCAGCGCAGTGACGTCAGTTCTTTTCTCTCTGCGCCACTCGCTGATCCAGAGAGAGCTACCCTGGTCTCTTTTTGACAGATTTTGACCCTTTTGTCGAGTTTTCTGTGAGTTTTTTTGGTGTGGAGGAGGCCAGTGCTATGGGGTTCCAAGCTGTCAATGAGGGGCGAGGTACAGCAAAGTTCACGATCCGATGTGGGCTGGACACGACCCACTCTCTGGGCAGATCAGTTGCTACGACGGTGGCCTTGAGACGCCACGCCTGGTTGCATACTTCTAGTTTTTCGGGTGATGTCCAACAGTCTCTCATGGACACGCCCTTTGATGTCTTCCGTCTCTTGGGAGACAAGGTGGACTCGGCCTTGGAGAGATTCAAGGATTCCCGGGCGACGGCTAGGTCCCTTGGTCTTTCCACTGCCCCTCACCCCCAGCAGTCTGCTTTTCGCCCCTTTCGTGGCCACGAAAGGGGCTCCCTGTTGCGTTCCCAGCCACCAAGCCACCCATGCTGTTCAGCTGCTGGTTGGCCGGGGACGTGGAATCTCGCGTGGGACAGGGAACCAGAGGTTTGCCCAGTCCACCCCTGTCCCTGCTGCAGCCTCCTAGTCCGTCCCCTCACACCGATCCAGGTGGCGGCAGGATTCACCATCACCTCCCCCACTGAGAATCCATCACTACGGACAGGTGGGTTTTGAAGATAGTTCAAAAGGGCTATTCCATCCCTTTCGAATCTGCCCCACCAGCCATGCCTCCATCACTCAGCCAACTTCCAGAGGATCATTTGGCACTTTTCCGCCAGGAATTCACAGCTCTCTTGGGCAAGGGAGCTATAGAGCTATAGGGACGGTCCCTGTGCCAGAAGTAGGTTGTGTTTGTTATTCCTGCTACTATCTGGTGCCGAAAAGGACAAGGGCTTAGGTCCTATCCTAGGCTTTTGGGACCTCAACTACTTCCTCAAGAAGGAGAAATTCAAAATGCTCACCCTGGCTCAGGTTCTGTCTGCCTTAGATCCAGGAGACTGGCTGGTAGAGTTGGACTTGCAGGACACTTATTTCTACATCCTCATCCTGCCTGCCCACAGACATTACCTACGATTTGTGGTACATTATGAGCACTATCAGTTTACCGTGCTGCCCTTCGGCCTTACCGGCGACCCTCCGGTGTTCACGAAAGTGGTGGTGGTGGTTGCAGCTCATCTGCACAGGTTAGGGGTCTCCGTTTTTCCCTACCTCGACGACTGGCTGTTGAAGGTGAACTTGCCCCAGAAAGTTGTCTCCCGCCTTCAGACTACGGCGAGCCTCCTGCACACGCTGGGGTTCACTATCAACTTGCCTAAGTTACACATGACTCCCGCTCAGATGCTCCCTTTCATCTGAGCTGTTCTGGACACAGTGCAGTTTTGGGCTTATCCTCCCGAAAAGCGAGTCCAAGATATTCAGGCTATGATTCCGATCTTTAGCCTCTGTCTTGGGTTTCGGTGAGACTGACTGTTAAGCTGCTGGGCCTCATGGCCTCCTGCATCCTGCTAGTGACACATGCCACACGGCATATGCGGGCTTTGCAGTGGGGCTTGAAGTTCTAGTGGACGCAGCTTCGGGAATCTCTCCGACATGGTCCATATCTCAGAGAGGGCTGCGAAGACCTGCAGTGGTGGCTTTTGAATCCGCATTGGGTCCATGGCAGATCCCTCTCCCTTCCCCAACCAGATCTTATCTATAGTGAGTGATGTGTCGCCTCTGGGTTGGGGCGGCCACATGGCAGAGGCGGAGATCAGAGGCCTCTGGTCTCCGGCGGAGTCTGGGCTCCATATTAACCTTCTGGAGCTTCAGGCGATCAGGCTTGCGTTGAAAGCATTTCCTCCCTCTCTCAAAGGGAAAGTAGTGCAGGTGTTCATGGAGAATACTACCGCCATGTGGTACTGCAACAAACAGGGCAGAGTAGGGTCCTGGGCCCTTTGTCAGGAGGCACTACGCCTCCGGACATGGCTGGAATATCAGGGCATTACCCTGGTGGTTCAACATCTGGCCGGTTCTCTCAACTCCAGAGCGGACGAACTCAGCCTACTATGCACAGCCGATCACGAATTACATCTCCATCCTGAGGTGGCGCAAGGTCTCTTCCAGCAGTGGGGAGAGCCTTCATTAGATCTATTTGCCTCCGGAGAGAACGCGGAATGTCAGCTGTTTTGCACGTTGGATTTTCCAAGATGGCACTTGCTCTGAGACGCTTTTCGCCTCAAATGGATCTCTGGCCTCCTTTATGCTTTTCCGCCTAAACCACTTCTGTCCAGAGTTCTCAAGATCAGGAATCACCAGGCCCAAGTCATCTTGGTGGCTCCAGACTGGGCACAGAGAGTATGGTATCCAGAGCTTTTGAGTATGGCCATCGATTCTACACTCAGACTGCCTCTTCGGGCGAATCTCCTGTCGCAGCAGCAGGGGACAGTTCTCTACCCGAACTTGTCCAATCTCCGCCTCCATGTGTGGAGATTGTGAGGCGACATTTGACAACTTTTGATCTTCCACCCGAAGTATGTGATGTTATCTTGGCAGCCAGGTGTCCTGCCACCAAAACAGTATACGCCGGTCGTTGGCATACATTTGTGGCATAGTGCACTAACAGATCTGTTGATCCCTTCTCTGCCCCTCTATCTGAGGTTCTTTTGTTCATTCTTGCTTTGGCCCAGCAGGGCTCTGCTTTGGGCACGCTTAAAGGGTATTTATATGCCATTTCGGCCTTTCTTAGGTAACCTGATCAGCCTTTACTCTTTAAATCTCCTATTGTGAGTAGATTCCTAAAAGGTCGCACCCATTTATTTCCTCCCACTCCATTTATCATGCCTCAGTCGTACCTCACTCTTGTCCTTACTTACTTAATGTGTACTCCCTTTGAGCCAATGCACAATTGCCCCTTACAGATCCTCACTTTCAAGACTGTCTTTCTTTTTGTCATCACTTCTGCTCGCAGGGTGAGTGAGCTTCAGGCCCTTTCGTCCAAACCCCCATTCTTGTCTGTGCACCCTGACAAAGTGGTGTTGCGCACTAAGGCTTCCTTCCTTCCCGAGGTTGTCACGCCTTTTCATGTAGGCCAGTCCATCACCCTGCCTACTTTTTATACACCCCCACATCCCTCCATGAGGAGGATAGACTCCACTGTCTGGACCCAAAAAGATCGTTCTATCTTAATCGTACTAAAGATTTCCGGGTGGCCGATCAACTCTTTGTCGGGTATGTGGGTGCGAAGAAAGGGAAAGCGGAGCAAAAACGTACCATCTCTCGATGGGTTCTTCTTTGCATCAAGATGTACTACGCTTTGGCCAAGAAGCAACCCCCTGAGGGCTTGCATGCTCATTCCACCAGAGCAACTGCTGCTTACACTGCGTTAGCACGCGTAGTTCCTGTCCTGGATATCTGTCAGGCAGCTACGTGGGCATCCCTGCATACGTCTGCTAAACACTGCTGCCTCGACAGTCAGGTCTGTCTGGATACCTACTTTGGTTGTTTGGTCCTGCAGGACTTTCTAGTATGATCTTGGTTCGCAGCCCATCTCAGAGGATGGCATTGCTTGGGTATCTATTCTAAGGTAAGGAATCTGCAACTAGAAGACTGAATCAGATGTACAAGTTACTTACCTTCGGTAACAAAATATCTGGTAGAGACAGTTGCAGATTCCTTATGACCCACCCATCCTCCCCGCTTATGAACTGATTTCTAGGGACAGGGATTCCCCCTTCGGGTGTGGCGCACCAATCGCAGTGTTTGCAGCTCTGCGCTTTAGCGTGGAAAGTCGTTAAAAGAAACTAACGTCACTGTGCTGAGGTGGTGTCTATGTACTACTCCTGACGTCATCATGGCGACTACGACGCCAACGATGCCTGCAGAGTTGACTGACGCTACCTACCGACGTGCAAGGGTATTGCTCAAAGAAAAATCTCCGGATCCAGTCTCACGCCTACGGGAAATTCTAAGGGAAGGAATCTGCAACTAGAATCTGTCTCTACCAGATATTTTGTTACCAAAAATAAGTAACTTATACGTCAGTGGCTCATCACTGCAATAGAGGCAGGCCAGATGTACCAAGCATAAACTTTCCTGCAAACACCCATCAGTACAATTGCAAATATATGGAAAATCTACCACCGCCACCACCTCCTGCTCATCGTGCAAATCTTCTATCTCCACAGTTTGGTTGGTTGAGTCAGTCGTCAAAACCTGTACCTAATACAGTGCCTGCCTAAAGGCTTTAGCACAGTAATATAAGAATTCACCGTTATTAGCCTATTGGTTTAAACAAAAGCTTTTCACATTGATCAAGCCAGGCCTACTGCCTTTGTCATAACTTTGTATACTAAACAGATCAGATGTATGGCATCAGGCATTACTTTTCCATGTGAATAAACCAGGGCTATAGTCTTTTTCTTTGGCTTCACACCATAACCTGCACAGTGCGCAAAAGCTGATAACCAGCATGTATAAAGTAATAAAATTACAAATGTGATAAAAAAGTGTTGATTCCCTCACAGTTGGCAATTTCAGTAAAAAATTACAAAGAGCACTGCAAAGCATTATGGTTATTAATTTGTTTTAAGCGTTTGCAGACTATAAGCACGGCCACTGGAATTAAGCAATTTTGCGGTTGCAGCATTTTCAGCATATTTGTGTTTTTTCCGCATTTGCCACATAATCCATCATCAGCTACATAAGCAGCAGATTTTAACAAAATAAATTTTTCTAGCTCTAACAGATCATATGTTGCTAAAAATGCAGCAAGTATCTTGCCATACAGGGGAAGCCCTTGCAAAGTTTGATTGGTCTTCCTTTCTGTTGTTTATTGCTATATTTGGTTGTTAAACTGGTACTAATAAGGTGATCCCTCTGTTCAGGCAGTGTTAAACCGTGCAAAAAAGCCAAACTAAGGAAGTAATACCATCACAAAATGTGCTGTGTTGTGCAGCATGATTTGCCTTTTCTTGCTGCATAATTCAGTCCACCTTACCACATTTGGTGCACCCTGGCCAAATAATTCCATTTGCCCTTAGTATTAGGAAATAGGAATGTGGTATCCCTCTGTGTAACCTAGCCCTTACTTTGGATGGAAGACATTGAAAAGATAATTGCTTAAGTAGTAGGACTTTGAGGATTCATTTTAGTTATTTTTGACACTATCAAAATTAACAATAATGAAGATCAGAGGAGTTTTGAATCACACTTTAACTTAGGAGCCACAAGAGGGTACCGTGCAGATCTGTGTCCTGGCACCACTGCTCCTGCGGCACAATTTCTATCCCTGTCGCTCTTTGTAATAAGAGGAGTTTCAGTTGTGAACATACACAGCCCTGCCAGCTGGGGAGTTTTAAAGCTATCAGAACCAAAACTGATGGTCTTAATTTAGTTATAAAGTTTCAGCTCCTAGTTTGCTACTAATGGCTGACACATGAATGATAAATGTGTGCCCTAACTTCCATAGAACATTAATGGCTGGGAACTGCCACAGTTCCCCGAAGACTGCAGGAAGGATCAGAGGCTGCTCTCCTGCTGCTTCGGGACTGCCGTTCACTGTAGGTTTTAACACTTCCTCGATTAGCATTTTTATGGACAAAAACACGTCTTTAAAAAAGCATTCTGCGGGGCAGCCTTACAAAGGCTCCTAATAAACAATTTCCAAATGCACAGGAATCCTTTGTGGTGCGCAGTGTTTGTATGTCTCTAGAGGGAACTATGGGCATAGTTCAACTCTTCAGGGAAAAATAAGTATTATAAAATAAGCAGGAATTGGTCCTATGCTGCTAATCTCGAACCTCAGAGTGGGTGTAAGGGCATCAACGTGCCATTTAGTCTAGCCATGGTATGGCTGGGAAGCCGAACCGGGCAGTACACTTGCAGTTAGTCTTGTGTCCTGTCAGGTAAGTTTACTTAGCCTTAAACTCAACCATCAGTAGCTGTGGCTACGAGCAGTATGGTTTGGCAAAGGAACAATGTATAAAGCATTTAACAGCACCAAACAACGTAATAAGAAAGTCACACAAAACGAAACAGGATACCAATTTATGAAAATAGATTAGACTTTTATACATTTTTGGAGACTGAACCATCAAATTCTACCGGAAGGTTCCTGAGATACAGATTTTAAAAGTAAGAAATAACTTTTGTATCAACCACAAACAAGCATTGACTAACAAAAAGTTTGTAACTGTTTGGAAGGTTTGTAAAAGTTAGTTTGAGTACTCCGGTCTGAGGTGGGTAACTAAATCTGACAGGACAGAGGTCGAGAGGGCCCGAAAAGATGCTTTGGACAGGAACTTGGCCACCAGATTGTTTTTATAGCAAGATCCAATCTTTACAGGTCAACCACCATAAACATCAATAGAGAGGTCCTGATCCTGAGGAATGCAGGTAAAAAGATGCTGAAAGAATGCCCTTGTGGTGATTACTCAGTCCACGGGTGAAGTGGGGCAAACCTGGCTACAGGGATTGGGGTCCCTCGAAGTCCGTTGGTGGGGGCTAGTGTCCCTTTAGTACGATTAATCCGGTCCTAGATAGTACTTCTGAGGACAGCAGAAACAGGTGCAGGTTTTGGCTATCAGATTTGTTCTCTTGGCTGCCTCTGGTAGTGGCTATCAACTGTGCAACTTGGACAACTTCAGCTCTTATGTCCCAGGAGCTGGTTCCAGGAGATCAGCCGAATGAGCTTTGGACTCAACTTTTCCTAGAGGCAGGAGCTGTAGGCTCATTCCAATATTTGCTAGCCCTAAGTGCAGCAGGTGGAGTTGTTCTGAGTATGCAGCCTCTCTTTGTGCGGGTCTAAGGGAAGGGGACAGTCCTTCTTTTAGTCTTTTCTCTGATTCCAGTGTGATCTGAGGGTCAGAGGGCCATATTTATCCAAGGAAACTGCCCTGGGGGGACCACACTTTCATTAACCAGTGGTCTACTGGGTCACTGCCTACCTAGTGTTGAGGTTCCTGTGTAGTGTGGGAACTGGCTATCCCAGAATGCCCTATTCTTGCCCCCTTCAAGATGGCCCAACCTTTCCTCAGTCGTCATGAGCTTGGTAGCCCACCCTTGAGCTCTTCACGCCCACAGTAGAACTGGTTTGGGGTTGAGTTTCCCCACTCTGGCTCTATCATCCATGCTGTCTACAAGAACAAAAGGCATCCAGGTCAGGGGTGTTGGGCCGGCCAGCCCATCAAAGGTGGCTTTCCCTCTCAATCTCGCCTCTGGGATAACCCCCTGGAGTGGCCATCCTGGCAGAGGAGCTGACACCTCGCTGCTGCAGCACTGCCTTTGTTTCCTGAGCCCAGAGGTCATTCACACATCTCCCCGGGCAGTCAAAGCTGTCTGTGTGTATGTGCCTTTATAAGGTCAGTGGATGAGCAGAGCACAGAGTCACAACTTTCTAAAAGTTGCCTTCCTTTAATAGGGGCATTATTTTCGACCTGGCCATCACGTTGCATTTAATGTCACAATCAATTTGATACCTTACTTGACCTAGTTTGGTAGTGCCAGTCAAAATTTAGCCAGGTTTGGATGCCACCCAGTATACTTGTTTTAGCCAATGGGGCTACCAACTTTATTCACAGCAAAACGACAATTTGGAAGTGTTGCTGTTCAAAAATATCGGAAAACATGTCTTACTTAACAAAGTACAGCTCCCTGACATAGTACTTGATAGGCCTTCTTTAGGGGAGACTTTTATGTAATTTTAAGGGATAAAGTGGCTTTGCTATTAGTCTGAACGGCGACGTCGAACTGACAGTGAAAACACTGTCCTTCCAGGCTGTGGGGGCAATTTGAGAGACTTTTTGTACCTTGTCACAAGGCTGGTACAACAGTGCTTCAGCCCTGAGTGGGCAGTCTGTCTTACATTACCCGGGTACTACATACTAGGGACTTATAAGTAAGTCAGGCCTTGCCTTTTGGGTGTATCCACTTCGACATGTCCTTAATATTAGGTTAAAACATTGACACTAAATTCTGAAGCCTCATTGAAAAAAAAACAACAGCATCAGTCCAAAAATGTGGGGGTGAACTTGCAAAAAGGAGCAATTCCTTACACAGTGGAACTCAGTAACTTCCCACGTTGTTATTCTAGGCGATCCATCAATACTGTGGGAGACCTTATTGTTCCACGTAAACGATTTTTGCAATGTGTGTGTATGTGGCTTATTCTACCTTTGGGGAGCTATCATCTTGAATTGGGATACTTCCCCCAGTACGGAGAGTTGAAGGGGGCTCCAGTGTGTTGGGTTGCGGCCCAATAATTCCCACGATGGTGTCACAGCCTTTCTTCATCCACATCCCATACGCAAGTACTAAAGCATTGTTTATTATTCAGATATTGTGGCATGTGTATCTGTCAGGCATAAAACCACACTGGTGTTAATGTAAAAGTGACTGGATCATTTGTGTTAAGAGATTTGACAGTACTTTGCTAAAGGGTGGAGTTGCATACTGATCAAAGTTCTGCCCCATTTCTCATGGGAAATGCTGTTCAGTGCATTCTACAACTTAAAATTTTACTTGTGGTTGCTTGAGTGTCGAAATCCAGCTAGTGCTTAATACTTTAAGATGTTAGTTTCACTCTTCATGAGAGAAATGGGTCTATATAAATATATAAATCACACTTATCTGTCTTGCAACTGGACTTTGGCAACTTTATGATCACTACTCCCACTAGAGCTTCAGCATTGCCCCATGTTATTTTGATGGTGTATATTTTATATGATTTTGCAAGTGGAGAATGAGTGCAATAGGAAAGGCTTAAGAGGTCCACAGAAACTCATTTGAATGCATGATTTCATAGATTGTGGCTGGCTAGTGACCTCTGCAATTTCCTCCACCAAAAGGGCATGCTTCAAGGAGTGTCTATTTCAGGTAGTGTCATTGTTAGGAGATTTGCCACAAAGGTAGTTAATGCCTCTGTCTTTTCTTGTGGGTTATATAACCTACCATATAGTTTGTAGTCTCTCCTGTTATAGCTTGGGATTCTGTTAGTAAGTGCTGCTCTGCATTCCAGATGTTTACTGCTTGACATGTGTCTTCCTCTCGCTTTCTTAGCCAGTATAATAGCCTGTTACCCCTTCATCAAGTTGAAGTTGTTGGACGGTCCCTGCAGCAGAACTGAGCTAATGGGTATCATAAATTCATGGGACATTGAGGATGGGATTGAGGGTGGTTCCTAAACACCATAAACAATCATTACCGTAAGGGGTGTAATTCCAGACCCATGTATCTTGATAGGGAATTTGTCAAACATAATTACTTTTAACGAAACTTTTACAAATCCTACATATGTCAATCGCATCCACTTACAATGCTATAATTCTTACCCACTAAGTGCATTTCCTGCAGCATCAATATATCCATGATATACTGCTTTTCTGCCTTTGTGGCCTCTGAAACATGACAGGCAGGATATTTACATTACAAATGATAATATAATTCCTACAGATATTTGTCTAATTTACCTCATAGACATCAGCATTCTGCTTGTTTAATATTTGGGGATGCTGACATAAAAAACGTACTTTATTCTTGTAATTTATCACAGTGGCAACAACTGCACTTTAGAATATCCCTAGGGTCTGTGGCAAGGGGGTCGAGTTGTATAGGTACCACTGGTACAAGAGTACCACAGTCAAACTGTACAATAGTATTTAATCTACAAGAGAGCTCTTTAGATTGAGAAACATACAGCTTATGTGTCTTTATCCTATATGAAACTTTGGTCTGTTTCCTTCACTTTAGACATGCCCTTGTTTCTGACATTTACCGCAGAAAGACTTGCAATATACTTAGTGCATGCCTGAATACAATTAGTTTGCTTTCACAAGTTAGAATAGACACAGGTACGGTGGTTTGTATATTATTCATTTATTTAATTTCTTACAAATGTTTGAGAATTGAAACTTTAATTAGGAAAAGGTGCATTGCAGTTACCTTGAAGTGTTTCTTGTATAAAAGTATATTTGACATTTAAATATTTGTGATCAGATTCTCCTGTTGACACTTGTTTTTTGTTTTTGTTTTTGTACTTTCTAAAGGTACTGTACCAAGAAGTTTAGCACCATGTGCAGCTGTCACTGCAGTCCTGAGAAATCCAGTGTACACTGCTTGGAGTCACAGAGTCCATGGAAACAATTCCCCATCTGTGGCCAGTGAAGTTTACCATCAACATCTGCATTCCAGGTAATATGTGCCTAGAAAAGGGCAGTCTCTAAATCACATACATTTCGAACTCAGAGATGAAAAAGTATCCCTCCTGCTTAGATTTGCTAAATGTGACTTATGGATGCAACGTTTTCAGTGATATTTAATCTACGTAATGTCGTGGAAGTGTGAGGGAGCATTGGTGAGATCTTTCTTTTATCAGCCTAGGTCATTTTAGTGTTAAGAAAATTGAAATGTGTTGCACTTTTATTTCAAGTCTGTGAGCTATAAAGCTGTTGGTGTGCAGGAACGTCTGCATTTTAATGGTTAATGTGTTGGACTAATGAGAGGAAACAGTGGTGTCTTTTGCATCTCTTATGGTTTGAGATAGGCTGTGTAGCATTTGTTCTGCTTGTGCTTTGATGATACTGCGGTGTGGTAAGAGAAAAGGAGAGGGTTAAAGGGAATTAGTGGCAAAGTATTATAGCTTCTCTTCTCTGCTCCATTTCCATAATACACTTAATTGTATTGCTGACCTCTATGATTAAGCAAAAACCCTTAGTGGTTCTATTTGTTATTAATGCTGTTGGCTTTGATTTCTTTTTTTTTGTTTATTCTTCCAATACTTGACCAGTGATGTCTTGCCTAACTATAATGATTGACTCCACGTGAAGCATATCTCAATATTGCTCACACAAAAATGGAAAGAGTAAACACTACAGCACCAATATTAAATCAATTCTTGTTAGCTAGCTAGTGTATAGAAGTGAAAAACTATGCACTTTTATATGATGAGAATACATTAAAGGAAGTATGCACTGTACTATTTTCATGCCCTTCCCACATCTTGCATCCAGACGTTACAGATACAGTTGCTTAAGAAGCTAAAAGCAGAAGCTATTGGGCAACTTATCTTGCTGATGTTGCATTGAAGGCCAACATTTACTTTGTGATTGTATCTTGTGATTCACTGATGGTACGGTGGACCTAATGACCATTACTATCAAAAAGTAATCATAATTTGATAAGGCATCTTTTTTAAATCTCTTGCATAATTTTTTAGTAATGAATACCTACTTTTTAAGCCTGGCTGCTACTTCCTCATCTACTATATATCTTAAAATCAGAAATTCATAGGAGAGCACAGCCAGCTGCTGTTGGATATAGGTCTGCTGAAAGGTAGCCAAGAATCTATCAAGGCCAAAGGCTGTGTTCACTTTCAATATCTGATTAACTTGCAATGTTTTTTCAATATGAATAGGCCACACTGCAGAAAATGAATTCTTTTTTTATCATTGAAGTTTACATAACAGTCTGCGTCCCATCTGAACATTTGTCCTCTTAGAAAAATGTTACCCTGGATCATTTATGAATACCTATTTTTAGATTATTCAATGTTTACTTGTCCTAACTGTACAATAGGCAAGCTAGGCTCCACACAGAACAGTGAAGTTGACAGATTAGTTGTAAGATCTGGAATAATTTATGGCAAGATACATAGGGTAGTATAAAAAATAACCTTGCCAAAATTGAACACAGAAAAGCCCTCTCGGGTAAATACCCCTTTTCCAGAGGACACAATTTCCACCTATATATACTGACCACTTTATATCATGCATCACAAGTATATTTTTTCTCAAAGCAGTACAGTACTAAAAATTGTATAAAATTATGGATCACATCTCTTTTGCGGTGACAAAAACTGCAGCTCCTAGAGAAGAGCAGTTCTCGATTAAACTTTAACAAGCCCTTTAAAAAAAAAACTATTAATAATGGAATTCTGAGCGAAAACATACATCTAAATATTGAATCCTGGTGGAATGATGGACTGTTAGTGCTAATGCATTTATTAGCTAGGGTGACTAGGTAAGAAAGGAATCTCAACAATGTCAAACACATAAAAGGTCGTAGGAAGAATGCTTTCAACAAGTCTGGCCACTTGCTGTTGTTCAGGGTAGCATCCCAGCCCATCGTTCTTTTGTCCACCATGCCACCTCAGCATGGAAACATCCTAATGCAGGCCAGCCTTGACCCTGCTCTTCATCGGATCAGTCTAGCCCAAACTTTCAAGCCAGGTCCTCCTGTAACTTTTGCCCAGCAGACTAAACAAGAATACTGACCCTTCTATTACTTCTCCCCCTTCTCGAACGTTCCACAGAAAGTTAAAAGTGTACATCTACCTGTTTGGGATGCAGCCTCAGAAGCTACCAAAAGACTTTCAGCAGATTATTTGACACGCAGTTGGTGCGAATCAGGTAGAGTTGGACAAGGTCATAGTTTTTCATCCTCCTGTTCCATCTCACCCCTAGTAAAATATCTTTAGTTTCCTCTCAGGATTTTGTTCATCACCATTTGACCGTTGGGTTTTATTGTTTCTTCAAAAATGACACATGATTTCCTCAGACCAGTGGCTCTTACAGATTGTCAAGAAAGGGTTACACACTGCCATTTTGCATTTGTGCCCAAAGCTAAATATAACTCACGCCACACAATGCACAATTTTCTCATAAATACTTTTATTGGAAATGTTACATTGATAATATCAATGATGTTTTAGAAGATGCCATGACTGATATAGGATAATTAACAGTGCATGGCGAGGGTGTGAGTTAGTTACCTTTGAGCACAAGTTATAATTTCTTGAGATAAGTATAACTATAACTGCTGAATTTCACTGTGCTAGCCTTCGGCCAACTACCCACATGCATCCAAGCCCTTTGACCAAACCCCCAAAGGCAGCCAACCTAGGAGGGGAACAAGCAGCAACTCCATCCCCTGGGGCCTGGCACATTTTATGGGTAGTAGGGCATTTGCGCCCCCTTCCCACAAGGCCAATTTTGGCCCTAGAAACATCATCCCCCAGGGGCCACCACTGGATATATGGGGAGAGGGAAACACAGCCCCCTTCCCTGGGCAGATTTCGACCCCAGGGACCCCATCTCCCGCTGTCTGACATATTGTAAATGGGGAGGGGGCACACAGTCCCATGCAATGGGCTGATTTTGGACCCCTGGGTCTCATCCCAGAGGCCTGACGAACTATTAAAGGGAGAGGAGGCCGTACAATCCCCCTCCCATGACCAATTTTGACCATGGGATCCCAATCCCCTAGTGCCTGGCCAATTACTGAAGGGGGGACTCAGGGCTGATTTCGTCCACAGGGACCACATCCCCCTAAGGCTCAACCAGTAAAGTGTGGGTGCCCAGGAGCCTCTTCAGCGCACCCACTACTTCCTTCATGGGTGTAGCCCTGTGTTCCCAGCCGCCTTCCTGCATCCAGTGGAAGCCGGCTTTGCTGCAACTCACAGGGAGCGGCTAAAACTGCTGCTCCATGTGGGTGGGAGTAATCTTTTCACCTGTTTCCCTGCCCTTTTCAGTGCGGGCAGGGAAACAGATAAAAAGTCTGCTGCCTGTAGGCAGGAGCATTTTTCATGCTCCCACCCGCTGGGAGGGGGTTTAGAGTGTGCTCACGCTTGGAAGGAGCTTTGACATTTTTCCCGCAAAGCCAGAGCAAATGCAAGTTTCCCTCTCATTGCGGGCAGTGAAACTGCTAAGTCCTGGGGGTGGGCACCTCAATACATAGCAGGAACAGGGCCTGGAGGATGAGGTACCCAGGGCCATTAATGGTTCCAGGAGGGGAGCAGCCTGGCACCTCTCCTTTTTTTATAAGGCTGGAGAATGGGAACCCCTGGCTGAAATAGTCTTTGGATGGGGCTACGTGGCCCTCTCTTCTTGTTTACAAAAGCAGCTGGGCCCTGGGAGATAGGGTCCCCCGGGGCAAAATAAGCCCGGGTGGATGTGCTGGACTCCCCTCTCCGTTTTTAGAATTGGCTGGGCTCCAGTAGATGAGGTCCCAGATCCATAATCACCCTGGGGAGGGAGGGGGTCATGCGCCTTAAGGTAACTAACACGCGCCTTCGCCATGCACTGTTAATTACCTCAGATAATACAGCACTCATGACATTAACAACATCAGTGTAACATTAGGAGTAAAATTATTGATGCGATAACTGTGCGTGGCAGAAGCGTGAGTTATAGTTACATTACGGCATGAGTTATAGTTACTTGAGATAACCATAACTACAATTGCTGAATATCTCTGGTTTTGTACGTTTGAAATGTAAGCTTAACTATAACATCCCTGTCACCTTTGTTTTTTTTTAATTGAATTCCTATTTTTTTTTAATTCCATTTCCTAACAATAATGTCCCTGGAACTTTTGTTTTTTCAGTGAATATATGTGCGTACGTAATAAGTATGTATAAAATGTGTGTGTGTGTGTGTGTATATTTGATGTGTATATATATGTATACATTATGTGAATGTGTGTGTGTGTGTGTATATATATCTATATATATATATTTATATATATATATATATATATATGTTCGATGGCATGTGTAGCTGCAGATACACATGCTGTGCACATCCCGCCATCTGGTGTTGGGCTCGGAGTGTTACAAGTTGTTTTTCTTCGAAGAAGTCTTTTCGAGTCACGAGACCGAGGGACTCCTCCCATTTCGGCTCCATTGCGCATGGGCGTCGACTCCATCCTAGATTGTTTTTTTTCCGCCATTGGGTTCAGACGTGTTCCTTTTCGCTCCGTGTTTCGGGTCGGAAAGTTAGTTACAATCTCGGAAAAATCGTCGGTATTGTTTGCGTTCGGTATCGGGTTAGTTACAACAGATCGACACCGACTTTTGAAGAGCTCCGGTGGCCCTTCGGGGTTTTTTCGATCCCCCGTCGGGGCCTGATCGGCCCGGCCACGTGTCTCTTCAAGGCTGATGGAACGGACCCCATTCCGCTTCTGCCCAAAATGCCATAACAAGTATCCATATACAGATCAGCATCTGGTCTGTAACTTGCGTTTGTCGCCGGAACACAAGGAAGATACTTGTGAAGCCTGTCGAGCGTTTCGGTCCAGGAAGACACTAAGAGACCGAAGAGCAAGGAGACTGCAAATGGCGTCGGCGCCGACAGGACGAGAGCGTTTCGAGGAGGAGGAAGAAACATTTTCCATCCAGGAATCGGACCCGGATGAGATCGATCCCGAAGAAACGCCGAAAACCGTGAGTAAGACGTTGAAACACAAAACTCACGAAAAAAACACTAAAGCCCAGGTGACGCCACCGTCAGCAGGCCATGGCTTAACCCGAAAAATAGGTGACCGATCATCGGCACCGAAAAAGGGCACGCTGGTGGCTAAGTCATCCGACTCCGGTCGAGATACCGCCACACAGCAATCTCGGGCCCGAGATAGTGGCTCCGAGCAGGTTCGGCACCGAGATAGCGGCACCAAAATGGGTCGGCACCGAGAGACCACGACACCAAAAGTAAAGAAGGTTTCGTCGGAACCGAAAAAAGCAGCCGAAAAGGTTTCGATACCGAAACATCCGGCCTCGGAACCGAAAACAAGTTCCTACACTGAGGAACAAGGACTGTCCCCACAAATGAAGACACATAGATTTGGACAGGAATTGGAAACAGTAGAGCCAGACTATACACAAAGAAGGCTCCATATCCAAAAAGAAACAGGGAAGATCAATACTCTCCCTCCCATTAAAATGAAACGCAAACTTGCCTTCCAAGAAAAAGACAAGCAGCCACAGGCAAAGGTGGCTAAACAAGTAACCCCGCCACCATCTCCACAATGCTCTCCGCAACCATCACCGGTAGCCACTCCACCAATGATGCAATCCCCAACTCATACAGGAATGAGTCAAGATGACCCTGACGCATGGGACCTTTATGACGCACCAGTGTCAGATAATAGTCCTGAATGTTATCCAGCTAGACCGTCGCCACCAGAGGATAGTACAGCCTACGCACAGGTGGTGTCGAGAGCAGCGGCATTTCATAATGTCAGCCTGCATGCTGAGCCCATTGAAGACAACTTTCTTTTTAACACACTGTCGTCCACACACAGCCAGTATCAAAGTCTTCCTATGCTACCCGGAATGCTAAAACACTCCAAACAAGTGTTTGAAGAGCCTGTAAAAGGAAGGGCCATTACTCCAAGAGTGGAGAAAAAATATAAACCGCCACCAACAGACCCCGTGTACATCACACAACAGCTAACACCGGACTCAGTTGTAGTAGGGGCAGCGCGCAAAAGAGCGAACTCACATACTTCAGGAGATGCACCACCTCCAGATAAAGAAAGTCGAAAATTTGACGCAGCAGGCAAGAGGGTGGCGGCACAGGCAGCAAACCAGTGGCGTATTGCCAATTCACAGGCTTTGTTGGCCAGATACGATAGGGCCCATTGGGACGAAATGCAACACTTTATAGAACATTTGCCCAAAGAGTTCCAAAAGAGAGCGCAGCAGGTAGTAGAAGAAGGACAGAGTATCTCCAACAATCAGATACGGTCAGCAATGGATGCTGCAGACACAGCTGCTAGAACTGTCAACACAGCAGTAACAATAAGGAGACATGCATGGCTGCGTACATCAGGATTTAAACCAGAAATACAGCAAGCTGTGCTGAATATGCCATTCAACGGACAGCAGTTGTTTGGGCCGGAGGTGGACACTGCGATCGAAAAACTTAAGAAAGACACTGACACGGCCAAAGCCATGGGCGCACTCTACTCCCCACAGAGCAGAGGCACATTTCGAAAAACACGGTTTAGAGGGGGGTTTCGAGGACAAAGCACAGAACCCACAACCTCACAAACAAGACCCACTTACCAGAGCCAGTATCAGCGGGGAAGTTTTCAGTGACAATATAAAGGGGGACAATTCCAAAAGAATAGAGGGAAGTTCCAAAGTCCCAAAACTCTTTAAAACAAGCAGTGACTTCCAAGTCACACATCCCCAACACATAACATCTGTGGGGGGGGAGACTAACCAAGTTTTACAAACATTGGGAGGAAATAACAACAGACACTTGGGTCCTAGCAATTATCCAGCATGGTTATTGCATAGAATTTCTCAAATTCCCTCCAAACGTCCCACCGAAAACACACAATATGTCAAAACAACATATAGATCTTCTAGGACTAGAAGTTCAGGCATTGCTACAAAAAGAAGCAATAGAATTAGTACCAAACCAACAGAAAGGGACAGGAGTTTACTCTCTGTACTTTCTCATACCCAAAAAAGACAAGAGTCTGAGACCTATACTAGATCTCAGAACATTAAATACCTACATCAAATCAGATCACTTTCACATGGTGACATTACAGTATGTAATCCCACTGCTCAAAAAACAAGACTACATGACAACACTAGACCTAAAGGATGCATATTTCCATATACCGATACATCCTTCAAACAGAAAGTACCCAAGGTTTGTATTCCAAGGGGTACATTACCAGTTCAAGGTGTTGCCATTCGGAATAACAACTGCGCCAAGAGTTTTTACAAAATGCCTAGCAGTAGTAGCTGCACATATCAGAAGGCAGCAAATACATGTGTTCCCATACCTAGATGATTGGTTAATCAAAACCAACACGCTAAAACGGTGTTCACAACACACGAAGTACGTCATAGAAATCCTCCACAATCTAGGTTTCTCAATCAACTACACAAAGTCACACCTTCTGCCGTGTCAAACACAGCAATACTTAGGGGTGACAATCAACACAGCAAAAGGGATTGCCACTCCAAGCCCACAAAGGGTTCAAGCATTTCACAATGTAATAAAGACCATGTATCCAAAACAAAAGATACAAGTCAAAATGGTGATGAAACTACTAGGCATGATGTCCTCATGCATAGCCATTGTCCCGAACGCAAGGTTGCTCATGCGGCCCTTACAACAGTGCCTAGCATCACAATGGTCACAAGCACAGGGTCAACTTCTAGATCTGGTGTTGATAGACCGCCAAACATACACCTCGCTTCAATGGTGGAACAGTATAAATTTAAACCAAGGGCGGCCTTTCCAAGACCCAGTGCCACAATATGTAATAACAGATGCCTCCATGATAGGGTGGGGAGCACACCTCAATCAACACAGCATCCAAGGACAATGGGACACTCAGCAAAAACAGTTTCACATAAATCACTTAGAACTATTGGCAGTATTTCTAGCGCTAAAAGCATTTCAACCCATAATAAGCCACAAACACATTCTTGTCAAAACAGACAACATGACAACAATGTATTACCTAAACAAACCGGGAGGGACACACTCAACACAGTTGTGTCTCCTGGCACAAAAAATATGGCATTGGCCGATTCACAACCACATTCGCCTAATAGCACAATTTATTCCAGGAATTCAGAACCAGTTAGCAGACAATCTCTCTCGGGATTACCAACAGATCCACGAATGGGAGATTCACCCCCAAATACTAAACAAATACTTCCAGAATTGGGGAACACCACAAATAGATCTATTTGCAACAAAGGAAAACGCAAAATGCCGAAACTTCGCATCCAGGTACCCACAAGATCAGTCTCAGGGCAATGCGTTATGGATGAGCTGGTCAGGGATATTTGCTTACGCTTTTCCCCCTCTCCCACTCCTTCCATATCTGTTAAACAAATTGAGTCAAAACAAACTCAAACTCATACTGATAGCGCCAACATGGGCAAGACAACCTTGGTACACAACAATACTAGACCTCTCTGTAGTGCCTCATGTCAAACTACCAAACAGACCAGATCTGTTAACACAACACAAACAACAGATCAGACATCCAAATCCAGCATCACTGAATCTAGCAATTTGGCTCCTGAAGTCCTAGAATTCGGACACTTAGACCTTACACAGGAATGTATGGAGGTCATAAAACAAGCTAGAAAACCTACCACTAGACATTGCTATGCAAATAAGTGGAAAAGATTTGTTTATTACTGCCATAATAATCAAATTCAACCCTTACACGCATCTGCCAAAGACATCGTAAGATACTTACTACATTTGCAAAAGTCAAAGCTAGCTTTCTCTTCCATAAAGATACATCTTACCGCAATTTCAGCTTACCTGCAAATTACTCACTCAACCTCACTATTTAGGATACCAGTCATAAAAGCGTTTATGGAAAAACTAAAGAGAATTATACCACCAAGAACACCACCAGTTCCTTCATGGAACCTCAACATTGCCTTAACACGACTCATGGGTACACCTTTTGAGCCCATGCACTCTTGTGAAATGCAATACTTAACATGGAAAGTTGCATTTTTAATTGCCATCACATCTCTAAGAAGAGTGAGTGAAATTCAAGCATTTACCATACAAGAACCATTTATTCAAATACACAAGCATAAAGTAGTTCTACGGATAAATCCAAAATTTTTACCAAAAGTTATATCACGTTCCACTTGAATCAAACAGTAGAATTACCAGTGTTCTTCCCACAGCCAGACTCTGTAGCTGAAAGAGCACTACATACATTAGACATCAAAAGAGCGTTAATGTACTACATTGACAGAACAAAACTAATTTGAAAAACAAAACAATTATTTGTTGCTTTCCAAAAACCTCATACAGGTAATCCAATTTCTAAACAAGGCATTGCTAGATGGATAGTTAAGTGTATTCAAACCTGCTATCTTAAAGCAAAGAGAGAACTGCCTATTACACCAAAGGCACACTCAACCAGAAAGAAAGGTGCTACCGTGGCCTTTCTAGGAAATATTCCAATGACCGAAATATGTAAGGCAGCTACATGGTCTACGCCTCATACATTTACCAAACACTACTGTGTAGATGTGTTAACGGCACAACAAGCCACAGTAGGTCAAGCAGTACTACGAACATTGTTTCAAACAACTTCAACTCCTACAGGCCGAACCACCGCTTTTGGGGAGATAACTGCTTACTAGTCTATGCACAGCATGTGTATCTGCAGCTACACATGCCATCGAATGGAAAATGTCACTTACCCAGTGTACATCTGTTCGTGGCATTAGTCGCTGCAGATTCACATGCACCCACCCACCTCCCCGGAAGCCTGTAGCCGTTAAGAAATTGATCTTGAACATTTGTAAATTTGTAAATTTGAAAATATATTACTTTAAACTACATTATGTACATTACTCCATTGCATGGGCACTATTACTAGCATACACAACTCCTACCTCACCCTCTGCGGGGGAAAACAATCTAGGATGGAGTCGACGCCCATGCGCAATGGAGCCGAAATGGGAGGAGTCCCTCGGTCTCGTGACTCGAAAAGACTTCTTCGAAGAAAAACAACTTGTAACACTCCGAGCCCAACACCAGATGTGCACAGCATGTGAATCTGCAGCGACTAATGCCACGAACAGATGTACACTGGGTAAGTGACATTTTCCATATATATATATATATATATATATATATATATATATATATATATATATATATGCTTGGTGGCATGTGTAGCTTCAGATACACATGCTGTGCATTATCCTGCCATCTAGTGTTGGGCTTGGGGTGTTACAAGTTGTTTTTCTTCTAAAGAAGTCTCTTCGAGTCCCAAGATCGAGTGACTCCTCCTCTTCAGTTCCATTGCGCATGGGCATCGATCCCATTGTTAGATTGTTTTCTTTCCGCTGTCTGGTTCGGACGTGTTTCCTCTCGCTCTGAGATTTTGATTCGGAAAACTCTGAAAAACTCTCTTTTTGTCGGTATTGTCTCAATCGGGTTTATATATTCCATCGACACAGCAGTACCGTTGGGGAAACAACTTTGTTCGCCATTCGGGGCATGCACCGAACTCTGGCCTATTCGGGATGACCGCGTGGAAAGCCTCATGGATCGGACTCCATTCCAATTCTGTCCTCAGTGCCACGCAAAATACCCGTACACAGACTAGCATCTGGTTTGCAGCCTTTGCCTTTCCTCGGATCATCAGGAAGAAAATTGTGAGGCCTGTCGATCCTTCCGATCGAAAAAGACTCTTCGAGACAGGAGGGCACGAAGACTCGAAATGGCATTGAGAAGCAGTGAACATCTCAACATAGAGGAAGAAGAACTGATGCAAACAGCGTTCTCAGTTTGAAATTCCGAACAGGAATCAGAAGAAGACAGACCGGTCACAGCAGGACATGTGCGTACGCCTGCCCCTGTACCCTCACAAAAGAAAAAACACAAGGCCTTGTGTACGCCACTGCCAGAAGACAATAGCTTGGCCCGAAAAAAGACTGGCGGTGAGCAACTTACCAGTTCGGCACCGAAAAAGGCCACTCCTCCGAAAACAGCGGAGGCAACAAAAAGCTCCGTGTCCGACTCCAGTAACCACCATTTTTCGGAGTGGAAAATTAGAAAATCTGTTTCGGAGCCACAACCTTTGTCCACAACATCTTTTTCGATCCCGAAAAAGCATGCTTCGGAGCCGTAAAGGCCAACTTACACAGAGGAACATGGACTTTCAAAAAGACTTAAAGAAAGCCACAAAACCTCTGAAATGGAGTTTGAATTACAGGCAATACTTGAAGTTCTGGATGAAAGACAGTCCAGGATCCACATCCATAAGGAAACTTGGAGAATTAAAACAGCACCCCCTTTGAAAACAAAAAGGAAGCTAGCCTTTCAGGAGGAATTGGACACTATGCAGCCTCCAGCAAAAGTGCCAAAGCAGAAGGAGAAGCCACCACCTCCTCAATCTTCTCCTCAATCTTCTCCTCCTCATTCTCCTCCTCACTCTCCACACCTACCTATCTCTCTTCCTACTAGTCCTACACCAGTGTAGTCACCCACTCACTCTTATGACTCACAAGACATTGTGGACCCATGGGACCTTTATGATCCAGATCCCATTCCTAGTAATGATCCAGACAGCTATCCCTCTAAGACATCACCACCTGAAGATAGTACTGTCTACAACCAAGTTATAGCTAGGGCTGCAGCATATCATGGTGTCACCATGCATACAGAACCCCTAGAAGAGGATTACTTATTTAACACCCTATCCTCAACACACTCTAAATAGCAATGCCTTCCCATGCTCCCAGGCGTAATAAAACACGTGGATCAGATATTTAGTGAACCTGTTAAGGCACGTATAATAATACCTAGGATAGAGAAAAAATATAAACCCGCACCCCCTGGCCCTGATTACACCACCCATCTCGTACCTCCATATTCTTTGGTAGTTAGCGCTGCCAGAAAAAGAGCAAACAGTCACTCATCAGGAGATGCGCAAATCTAGACAAAGGGCAGCCATTTCAAGACCCTGTGCCTCAGACCATAATTACAACAGATGCATCAATGATTGGTTGGTGAGCTCCCCTAAACAATCACAACATTCAAGGGCAATGGGATGTCAAACAGAAACAGCTACACATAAACCACTTGGAGTTATTAGCTGTCTTTCTAGCACTCAAAGCTTTTCAACCTCTTCTCACACAGAAGAATGTTCTTATCAAAACAGACAACATGACAACCATGTATTATTTCAACAAACAGGGAGGAACACATTCATCCCAACTGTCCCTTCTAGCCCAAAAGATTTGGAAATGGGCAATCCACAACCAAATTCATCTATTGGCACAGTACATCCCAGGGATAGACAATCAATTGGCAGATATCCTCAGCAGAAATCACCAACAAACACACCAAAAAGGCCAACTTACACAGAGGAACAATTTACACAGAAATCACCAACAAACACACGAATGGGAGAGTCATCTTCAAATACTTCAAAAATACTTTCAAAAGTAGTGAACACCAGACATAGCTTTTTGCCACAAGCAAAAACACAAAATGCCAAAACTTTGCATCCAGACACCCACATCCCCTATCCAAGGGCAATGCTCAATGGATCAATTGGTCAGGGATATTTGCATACGCTTTCCCCCCTCTCCCACTCATTCTGTTTCTATTCACCAAGTTGCGTCAAACTTAACTTAACATAATACTCATAGCACCAACATAGGCATGTCAACCATGGTACATAACATTATTAGATCTGTCAGTAGTACCACACTTCAAACTCCCGACCAGATCTATTGACACAAAACAGAGGCCAAATCAGGCATCCAAATCCCAAGACACTCAATCTAGCAATTTGGTTCCTGAGGTCATAGAGTTTGGATATTTAGAACTCCCATCAGAATGTATGGAAGTTATTAAACCAGCAAGAAAACCCACTACTAGACAGTGCTATGCGAACAAATGGAAAAGATTTGTATATTACTGTCAATCTAAATATATTAACCCTCTTACAGCATCAGTACAAGAGATTGTATGTTATTTACTTCATTTACAAAAATCAAATTTAGCATTCTCTTCAATAAAAACTCATCTTACTGCAATTTCAGCATATTTACAAAATATACAACACAGCTCTTTATTTAGAGTGCCTGTCATTAAAGCTTTCATGGAAGGATTAAAACGCATCATTCCACCCAGAACACCACCAGTTCCTTCTTGGAATTTAAATATAGTGCTTACATGACTTATGGGACCACCATTTGAGCATATGCACTCGTGCCAAATGCAATTTCTAACATGGAAGGTTGTCTTCCTAGTGGCAATTACTTCTTTAAGGAGAGTAAGTGAAATACAAGCCTTTACTCTTGAAGAACCGTTCTTCCAAGTACACAAGCATAAAATTGTACTAAGAACACACCCAACATTTCTTCCAAAAGTTGTATCACCATTTCATATAAATCAAACATGGAACTGCCGGTCTTCTTCCCACAGCCAGATCCTGTGGCAGAGAGATCTCTACAAACATTAGACATCAAAAGAGCTTTAATGTACTATATAGAAAGAACTAAACCATTTAGAAACACTAAACAACTATTTGTTGCCTTCCAAAAACCTCATACAGGCAATCCCATATCAAAACAAGGTTCAGAAAGACGGATTGTAAGATGCATTCAAACATCCTACATTATAGCCAAAAGACAACTCTTAGTTACTCCTAAAACACATTCTACAAGGAAAAAAGGTGCAACAATGGCTTTTTTAGGAAATATACCAATGGCTGAAATATGTAAAGCAGCCACTTGGTCAACACCACATACATTCACTAAACACAACTGTGTAGATGTATTTTCACAACAACAAGCCACAGTAGGCCAAGCTGTACTAAGAACATTATTTCAAACAACTTCAACCCCTACAGGCTAACCACCCCTCTTTTATGGGAGGACAAACTGCTTTGTAGTCTATGCACAGTATGTGTATCTGCAGCTAAACATGCCATTGAACGGAAAATGTCACTTACCCAATGTACATCTGTTTGTGGCATGGGAGGACAAACTGCTTTGTAGTCTATGCACAGTATGTGTATCTGCAGCTACACATGCCATTGAACGGAAAATGTCACTTACCCAATGTACATCTGTTCGTGGCATGGGAGGACAAACTGCTTTGTAGTCTATGCACAGTATGTGTATCTGCAGCTACACATGCCATTGAACGGAAAATGTCACATACCCAATGTACATCTGTTCGTGGCATGTTCCACTGCAGATTCACGTGCACCCTCCCACCTCCCTGGAAGCCTGTAGTCATTGTTACAAACATTTCTACTAATGCATATATATTTACGTTAGTATGGACATCTCGATCACTTCTTTCGTACCCTCTGCGGTAAAACAATCTAACAATGGAGATGATGCCCATGCGCAGTGGAACCGAAGAGGAGGAGTCACTCGATCTCGTGACTCGAAAAGACTTCTTCGAAGAAAGACAACTTGGAACACTCTGAGCCTAACATTAGATGGTAGGATAATGCACAGCATATGAATCTGCAGCGGAACATGCCACGAACAGATGTACACTTGGTAAGTGACATTTTCCATATATATATTTCACAAAGAAGTCACTCCATTAACAATGAAAGCCCGGTTTCCACAGCCTATCGCCGCATGTATGACGCCAGCACCACCAATCCAGGTTCCAATTTTCTATTATTTCATCTCATAAAGTATAAAAGTGCTGAGTGCAAAAATCCAGAACACACATGGCAACGCGTTTCGTCCTGATCCTTCGACTGGCCATAGAGTTAAGTGCAGAGTGAGTTTATTTAAACCATGTGACCACTCCCCAACACCAAATAAAAATCATTACCTACTTTTGATTGCTAACTAGTACACATCTTTCATGATGTCTTTACCTCTACCTCATTATATCAAGTATAAATTGTTTAAAGTCTGAGGACCTTATTCGTTTATATATTTTCTGTGTTGTGTGCATGTGGGTAAAGCACCCTTTACTAATTCTTATGTTCTACAGAATGTGGGCGGGTGGATATTGTAATCAATTTTTCAAATACAAACTTACGTCAGCCTATCGATCCTGAACATATATTGCATTTTGATTTTTTTTTTTTTTGTTTTATTATGCCCTGTATTTAAATTACAACAGGCTAAACCCAAGTTTGTTTTTTAGTAGGTGAAGTACCTTATCCATAATCTACCTATCGCTCATCCACACATCGCTCATATAACGTATTGTCCGAATGCGGTAATCTCATCTCTATTATACGTTCTATAACATATGTCTGTACAGCAGGTTTCCAAAATCACCCCTTACTCATGATGTTACATTTCTAAATCGGTCTACAGTCACATTTTCTCTTATCCTATATCTGATAGCAAAAAGTACACCTATTTACTCATTGAGATTTAACTAGATTATCTATGTTTTGATTAATCTTCATAAGTGTCTATGCAGTTCTGCATCCATGTTCAAACCCCAAGGCATTTCACTTCCAATCAAGATAATCCATTTGGATTCCATCCTCCTAAGTTTCAATTCACAATCTCCTCCTCTCATATTGGGTTTTATATGATGAATACCATAGTATTTTAGTCCTCTTTGTTCACCTTGATGTTGCTCCCAAATGTGTTTGGCCATTGAATATGTTGGATCCCGATTGTTAAGGGCCCTGAGATTTTGTAGTATCTGAAGTTTGAATGTATTTACTGTGCTACCTACATATTATTTTTCACCACAGGTACACTCCAAAACATAAACCACATAGGGAGTATCACAATTTATCCTTTCTCTAATTTTCATTTTTCTACCATCCGATATTCTAAAATTCGTCATATTCTTCCCAAAAGTGCATGCTTTAGACTGAGTGCATTTCCAGAAACCTTGTCAATTATCCGTTAGCCAATTAGACCTATTTTCTTTATATGGAGTCCAGTAACTGCTTGTTAAATGATCACCTAATGATGGTGCCTTTCTATAGGTGATCGAAGGATATTTGGGCAAGGGCTTGTGTAATGTCTCATCCAAAAGTAATAAATGACCAAAAAACTGTTTGATAACTGGAAATTGACTACCTGCATCAAAGCGCATGATGTATCTCACATCATTCATTTTTGAGTTAACTTGGTTGTTTTTCATTTTTGGTATCGAGAGTTCATCTGTTATGCGCTGCATTGCTCTCCTTAAGGCGTCATTCAACACTGATTCTGGATGCCCTCTATTATAGAATCTGTTAAAAATATCATCCATTTGATTCGTCAGTTCAATTTCCTCTGTGCAGTTTCGTTTTACACTCAGAAATTCACCGTACGGCACACTCCATTTCAGAGCCTCTGGATGTCCACTATTGGCATGTAACAAGCTATTTGCACTTGTTGGTTTCCTATGCATTTTCGTGCAGATCATTTCATTTTTAATATACACCCCAATGTCTAAGTAGTTAATCTCTTTGCTACTGAGTTCATATGTAAATTTCAGCTGTAGGTGATTATCATTTAGAGAGGTGATAAATTGCACTAGAGTCTTGTTCGCCTTCCCATATAAGGAAGAGGTCATTGATGTACCGTACCCACAGAACAATTTGGTCTAATATTTCTTGATTGTTATCTTGCCACACTGTTTCTGACTCCCACATGCCCATCAAAAGATTTGCATATGTTGGTGCAAAAGAAGTCCCCATGGCCATCCCTAGTTCTTGTAAATAGTATTTGCCATCAAATATGAAGATGTTATGAGTCAGACAATACTGTAATATTTCTATTAGCGTTCCAGTGTGTTCCAAAAGACTGATGGATCTAGATCTTAAAAAATAGCGACATGCTTCCAAACAATCTTTATGTTTAATTGACGTGTAGAGGGAGACAACATCAGTCGTGGCCATTATATAATTATTTTTCCAGGGTATGTTGTTGATTCTTTTCAAGAAGTCCATGGAGTCCCTTAAATAAGATGGAAGTCTATGGACATACGCAAATAGAAAAATGTCTATAAATCTCGAAGTATTCTCAAGTAGCGATCCAATTGAATTTACCATTGGGCGACTAGGTGGATTGGATCTGTGTTTGTGGATCTTTGGCAAGAAATATATTGTAGGAATGATGGGATGTTCCACTTTTAGATATTTATATTCTTCTTCCTCCAATAGTCCTTTGTCCACTCATGTCTGTAATTTCTGATGATATTCCACAATGTATGTTTCTATGGGATTACTTTTCATCTCTCTATAGTTTTTTTGATAATTCAGTTGTCTTTTTGCTTCCTTGACATAGTTTGACCTATCCATCAGTATGATGTTTCCTCCTTTATCTGATGGTTTAATAATGATTGTATTGTCTTCACGTAATTATTTTAATACACTCCAGTCTTCATGTGTCATATTTGAATACCCACATTTCTTATATTTCCTTGAAAATCCCATTGCCATCTTTGTCAATTCATCTGTCATAATTTCTTGAAATATATCTATCTTATTTCCAGCCGGAAGTTGAGGACAGAAGTGTGTCTTGGGTTTACATTGACTGGATGTTGTTACATTCATTGGTAATCCCAGAGATAGACACAAGTCATGGTCAGACAAATCTTTATAATTTATTTCCACTAGATTTGCTGTGGATTCCTGTTCTAGTGCAGACAGCGCTCTTAAAGATCCAAAGTCTGATGTTACCAATGGGGATATTTGGTGAGATTTTGTTGTCTCCTGTCTATTTATTCTTGATGCATAATATTTTTTCAGTTTTCATTTTCTAGAAAACTTATATAGATCGATCCATGCAGTTGCTAGATCCATAGATGTCACTGGGCAGAAACGTAAACCTTTATTCAACAGTCTCAGATGTTTCTTTTCAAGACATTTTGAAGAGAGATTGATCACCAAGTTCTCTTCTAACAAAGTTTCTTCCCATTTTAGAATATTCTTCACTTTTTTTCCTTTTCCTCTGCCCCTGGGATCTCCTTGTCCTTTTTGTCCCATCCTGTTTTGTGTTCCTCTTCTGGGTCTCCTTGTTTCCATATGATACAGCTGCATTTCTCCTGAAAAGTCCAACTTTGGTCCCCCCTACTGGTGGTGACTTGTCCCACAAGCTCACATCAGAGCTTTCAATGCTTGAAGGGGCTTTGTCTCTCCCAATTGAGCTATCCTTATTTTGTTTGCAGTAAAAGGAATCAAAACATTTTGCAAATGTGAAAATTCGTCCTGTGGAGTAATCTATCTTATCTCTGAATTCTTTTGCTTTTTTCAACTGTATCTCTTTCTCATGTTTCTCCAATCTCTTCTCCATTTCTTCTATCATCTTTTTCACATCTTCCGTAGATTTTATGGACTGTATTTGATCTTCAACATCCTTAATTTTGAGTAAAGTCGTCTCCAGTTTACGTTCTGCTTGTATTATTAGGGTCTGCATTAGTTTCATAGAGCATTCTGTTGTGTCCGTCTGCCATTGTCTAAGTAGATCCAAGTCCATATCATTTAAAGTGGACAGTACAAATATTCTTAAGCCCCTTGGAACCCTTCCATTCTCAATATATTTCTGTAATGTGGTTTTCTCCCACCATTTATTGATCTCCATTGTTTTTGCTTGTTTCAGTTCTTTCATTAATATGTTAAGAGGTAATTCACGGTTCCTAGGAGTTATTAAACCCTGTGTACTTTTCTCTCCTCCTTCCTCAAACAATGTTTCTGCAATTTGTTCCTGTTTTGAGATTCTTTCAGCCATTTTTAGCAATCTAAGTATTGTTATATATATATATATATATATATATATATATATATATATATATATATATATATATATATATATATATATATATATATATATATATAAAATACATACTACTTGTACCTCGTGGAGTGCGGTGAAATCTTTTTGGAATTATACAAATTTCGAGATTGGTCCTCTCTGTCACTGGGCACAGGCAGTGGAGTGCGCCGCCCAGCAACTCTTCGACCACTTTGTTTTACACACACACACACACACACACATATATATATATATATATATATATATATATGTAAAATATGTACAAAAATACTCCCATCTCTGGATGCAATCCACACGCTGTTTAATTTCTACTTCCTCCTTTCTGGGCTGAAAATGGCTCTCTCCGTTGATCAACAACAATTCTTTATAATTCGAAATAATACACCAGAGAGATTCGAGGTACGCTCACAGTTTTCACAGGTCATTCCAAATACTTCCCTTTCAAATTCAAATTACCATGTTCATTATTGCCTAAAATGCAAGTTTTGTCACTTACTTTAAATCAAGTCCATATTATAAGTGTCCTGTTATCTGTCTTAGTTTAAACAAGAACAAATATAAGGCTCGTGTCTTTTTACAAAGTCAAAAGTCACTTCAAATCTAAACCAGCATTTCTCCACACGATGAATTAATTAAGCAAACGCCTACCATTGTAGGAGAAGGGGCCCTCGTTCCCCATTAGGGAGAGGAACAGATTTTTCTTCTCAAAAGTGTTCCTATATTAAACTCCGATGTTAATTTAGTTTGAGATTTCAATTCCTCATGTTCTTGTTGTTTGTTGTCCATCTGAGGAAACGTTGTTATAAACAAACTTTCTTTGTCGCTGACCCTAGTACTCCAATCTCCACAAAGCAATGCTGATTACGAGTCCAACACATAAAGCCGTTTTCCAGTCGCACGTTGCTTTCTACTTTCTGTGAAGAGGAGCCTCTGTGTGATTTCAGCATCCACCTCTCATTTGCAGATGAAAGTACGACCCTCTTCTTATTCCTTGTATTATTCAATGCATGTCAGGCAGAGAACGGAGCGGAGTTCTTTTCAACGTGATTAATGACATTTACCGGCAAGGAAAACTCTCGCTCACCCTCGAGTGCTTGGCTGCTGCAGTCTGGTTTCCCCAGCCTGTTGCCGCATGTATGATGCCAGCACCACCAATCCAGGTTCCAATTTTCTTTTATTTCATCTCAGAAAGTATAAAAGTGCTGAGTGCAAAAATCCAGAAAACAAATGGCAACGCGTTTCAGCCTGAGCATTCGACTGGCCATAGAGTTAAGTGCAGAGTGAGTGTATTTAAACCATGTGACCACTCCCCAACACCAATTAAAAATCATTACCTAATTTTGATTGCTAATTATTACACATCTTTCTTTTTGTCTTTACCTCTTTCTCATTGTAACAAGTATAAATTGTTTAAAGTCTGATGACCAGCTTTTTCTAATGTCTTTCCTCCTTTATAAGCTTATTTGTTTATATATTTTATGTGCATGTGGGTAAAGTACCCTTTACTACATTCTTATGTTCTACGAAATGTGGGCGGTGGATAATTTAATCAATTCTTCAAATACAAACTTACGTCAGCCTATCAATCCTTAATATATATTGCATTTTAATTTTTTTAGTGTTACTATGCCCTGTATTTAATTTACAACACACACACACACACACACATATATATATACAGGGAGTGCAGAATTATTAGGCAAATGAGTATTTTGACCACATCATCCTCTTTATGCATGTTGTCTTACTCCAAGCTGTATAGGCTCGAAAGCCTACTACCAATTAAGCATATTAGGTGATGTGCATCTCTGTAATGAGAAGGGGTGTGGTCTAATGACATCAACACCCTATATCAGGTGTGCATAATTATTAGGCAACTTCCTTTCCTTTGGCAAAATGGGTCAAAAGAAGGACTTGACAGGCTCAGACAAGTCAAAAATAGTGAGATATCTTGCAGAGGGATGCAGCACTCTTAAAATTGCAAAGCTTCTGAAGCGTGATCATCGAACAATCAAGCGTTTCATTCAAAATAGTCAACAGGGTCGCAAGAAGCGTGTGGAAAAACCAAGGCGCAAAATAACTGCCCATGAACTGAGAAAAGTCAAGCGTGCAGCTGCCACGATGCCACTTGCCACCAGTTTGGCCATATTTCAGAGCTGCAACATCACTGGAGTGCCCAAAAGCACAAGGTGTGCAATACTCAGAGACATGGCCAAGGTAAGAAAGGCTGAAAGACGACCACCACTGAACAAGACACACAAGCTGAAACGTCAAGACTGGGCCAAGAAATATCTCAAGACTGATTTTTCTAAGGTTTTATGGACTGATGAAATGAGAGTGAGTCTTGATGGGCCAGATGGATGGGCCCGTGGCTGGATTGGTAAAGGGCAGAGAGCTCCAGTCCGACTCAGACGCCAGCAAGGTGGAGGTGGAGTACTGGTTTGGGCTGGTGTCATCAAAGATGAGCTTGTGGGGCCTTTTCGGGTTGAGGATGGAGTCAAGCTCAACTCCCAGTCCTACTGCCAGTTCCTGGAAGACACCTTCTTCAAGCAGTGGTACAGGAAGAAGTCTGCATCCTTCAAGAAAAACATGATTTTCATGCAGGACAATGCTCCATCACACGCGTCCAAGTACTCCACAGCGTGGCTGGCAAGAAAGGGTATAAAAGAAGGAAATCTAATGACATGGCCTCCTTGTTCACCTGATCTGAACCCCATTGAGAACCTGTGGTCCATCATCAAATGTGAGATTTACAAGGAGGGAAAACAGTACACCTCTCTGAACAGTGTCTGGGAGGCTGTGGTTGCTGCTGCACGCAATGTTGATGGTGAACAGATCAAAACACTGACAGAATCCATGGATGGCAGGCTTTTGAGTGTCCTTGCAAAGAAAGGTGGCTATATTGGTCACTGATTTGTTTTTGTTTTGTTTTTGAATGTCAGAAATGTATATTTGTGAATGTTGAGATGTTATATTGGTTTCACTGGTAATGATAAATAATTGAAATGGGTATATATATTTTTTTGTTAAGTTGCCTAATAATTATGCACAGTGATAGTCACCTGCACACACAGATATCCCCCTAACATAGCTAAAACTAAAAACAAGCTAAAAACTACTTCCAAAAATATTCAGTTTTGATATTAATGAGTTTTTTGGGTTCATTGAGAACATGGTTGTTGTTCAATAATAAAATTAATCCTCAAAAATACAACTTGCCTAATAATTCTGCACTCCCTGTATATATATATATATATATATATATATATATATATATATATATATATATATATATATATATATATATATGTATATATATATATATATATATATATATATATATATATATATATATGTACAGGGAGTGCAGAATTATTAGGCAAATGAGTATTTTGACCATATCATCCTCTTTATGCATGTTGTCTTACTCCAAGCTGTATAGGCTCGAAAGCCTACTACCAATTAAGCATATTAGGTGATGTGCATCTCTGTAATGAGAAGGGGTGTGGTCTAATGACATCAACACCCTATATCAGGTGTGCATAATTATTAGGCAACTTCCTTTCCTTTGGCAAAATGGGTCAAAAGAAGGACTTGACAGGCTCAGACAAGTCAAAAATAGTGAGATATCTTGCAGAGGGATGCAGCACTCTTAAAATTGCAAAGCTTCTGAAGCGTGATCATCGAACAATCAAGCGTTTCATTCAAAATAGTCAACAGGGTCGCAAGAAGCGTGTGGAAAAACCAAGGCGCAAAATAACTGCCCATGAACTGAGAAAAGTCAAGCGTGCAGCTGCCACGATGCCACTTGCCACCAGTTTGGCCATATTTCAGAGCTGCAACATCACTGGAGTGCCCAAAAGCACAAGGTGTGCAATACTCAGAGACATGGCCAAGGTAAGAAAGGCTGAAAGACGACCACCACTGAACAAGACACACAAGCTGAAACGTCAAGACTGGGCCAAGAAATATCTCAAGACTGATTTTTCTAAGGTTTTATGGACTGATGAAATGAGAGTGAGTCTTGATGGGCCAGATGGATGGGCCCGTGGCTGGATTGGTAAAGGGCAGAGAGCTCCAGTCCGACTCAGACGCCAGCAAGGTGGAGGTGGAGTACTGGTTTGGGCTGGTATCATCAAAGATGAGCTTGTGGGGCCTTTTCGGGTTGAGGATGGAGTCAAGCTCAACTCCCAGTCCTACTGCCAGTTCCTGGAAGACACCTTCTTCAAGCAGTGGTACAGGAAGAAGTCTGCATCCTTCAAGAAAAACATGATTTTCATGCAGGACAATGCTCCATCACACGCGTCCAAGTACTCCACAGCGTGGCTGGCAAGAAAGGGTATAAAAGAAGGAAATCTAATGACATGGCCTCCTTGTTCACCTGATCTGAACCCCATTGAGAACCTGTGGTACATCATCAAATGTGAGATTTACAAGGAGGGAAAACAGTACACCTCTCTGAACAGTGTCTGGGAGGCTGTGGTTGCTGCTGCACGCAATGTTGATGGTGAACAGATCAAAACACTGACAGAATCCATGGATGGCAGGCTTTTGAGTGTCCTTGCAAAGAAAGGTGGCTATATTGGTCACTGATTTGTTTTTGTTTTGTTTTTGAATGTCAGAAATGTATATTTGTGAATGTTGAGATGTTATATTGGTTTCACTGGTAATGATAAATAATTGAAATGGGTATATATATTTTTTTGTTAAGTTGCCTAATAATTATGCACAGTGATAGTCACCTGCACACACAGATATCCCCCTAACATAGCTAAAACTAAAAACAAACTAAAAACTACTTCCAAAAATATTTAGTTTTGATATTAATGAGTTTTTTGGGTTCATTGAGAACATGGTTGTTGTTCAATAATAAAATTAATCCTCAAAAATACAACTTGCCTAATAATTCTGCACTCCCTGTATATATATGTGTGTGTTTGTTCAATGGTATGTGTAGCTGTAGATAAACATGCTGTGAATGAGTTCGCCATCTAATGTTCGGCTCGGGATGTTACAAGTTGTTTTTCTTCGAATAAGCTTTTCGAGTCACGAGATCGAGTGACTCCTACTCTTTGGTGATAGTGCGCATGGGCATAGAGTCCTTTGTTAAAATGTTTTCTTTCTGCCGTCCGGTTTGGACGTGTTTCCTCTTGGTCAGGTGAGTCTCAGTTCGGTAATTCTGAACTTATTCTATCTTTTCTATAATATCAGTATTGTTTTTGATCATGTTTCCATCTATATTCGATCCGATTTAGACCGTTAAGGTCCTCGGTGTCACGCTAAATGTCAGTACACCGATCAACATTACGCGTGTAATCTCTATCTGCAGACCGTCAAGAAGAGAATTGTGACACCTGCAGATCTTTTTGATCTAAAAAGAATCTTCAGGACCCTGGAGCTCATTGTTGCGAAACGGTGTAGAAATCCACAGAACGGAGACAGGACATCTGCGGTGAAGAACCTGCCCAAGAAGAAGTTCGTCAAGGGGCAGTCTTTTCCATCCAAGACTCAGACTCTGAAGAAAACTCTGATGGCAACAGTCACTATGTGCCTGTGGCGCAGTACGTGAGTACAACTGCCCTATCGCACCACACAAAAATGACAAAAAAGACTCCAGCACTAGTCGTTGATCCTCCTCTGCCTTCGGGCCATGGTTAGATTTGAAAAGAAATTCTGGATGACCAACCTTCTGGTTCGGCACCGTGATTGAAGACTAAAGTGCATTCGGCATCGACCAATCAGACTCCTACACCAGTCTCGGAATTGAGCCAAATATCAGAGAGCACATGTTCGGAGCTGAAAAGATCAACAACATCCTTCGAGACGATGTTTCGATTCAATCAAAACACAAACTTTGAGTCGAAAACCATGGGTAGTAAAGAAACTACTTCTACCCAGGAATCTATGGACATACAGCCTATTTTAGAGGTGATGGATGCTAAACAGCGAACAATACACATTCAGAAGGACACAAGAAAAATAATTGCCTTCTCTCAAATGTACTTTAAAAGGAAATTGACTTTTAAAAGAGACTTCAGAGGTTGTACCTCCACCAAAGAAGGTCTTTAAAGACAAACAACAGGAAGAGGCTATAGAGCAGAGACTGCCTTCACTACCTCATTCTCCTGTTATTCCTTCAACACCACCACCATCACCTACATATGAAGCACAATTATCACCACATACATCTGCAATTTCACCAAATAGGGGTGATCTTAGCGATGACCAGCAGGACACAGATCCATGGGATACCTATGACTCTGATCTCATTCTACCAAATGACCCACATCTAAATCCTTCCAGACCATCACCTCCAGAAGACACTACTGCATACATCAAGTAGCGGCTAGAGCTGCAGCCTATCACAGTGTACAAATGCATACAGATAAGAATTCCTTTTTGACACACTAAAGTCAGCACATTAGTAATATAAATGTCTTCCCATGCTTCCAGGAATGCTCAGACATGCTTCTGATATTTTTCAAGAGCCTGTTAAAGCTAGGATTATCACTCCTAGAGTGGATTAGCAAAATATAAACCAGCACCCACAGACCCTGTGCTAATAAGAACTCAGTTACCCCCTGATTCAATTGTAGTTGGTATAGCAAGGAAAGGGCTATCAGTCGGTCCACAGGAGATGCCCCTCCTCCGAATAAAGAAAGCAGGAAAATTGATCCAGCTGACAAAAGAGTAGCTTCACAAGCTGCAAATCATTGGAGATTAGCCAATTCACAAGCTCTCTTGGCTAGATATGATAGAGCACGCTGGGATGAAATGGAAGCGCTATTACAATACCGCCCTCCAGAACATCAAAAAAGAGGACAGTAGATAGTCAATGAAGGGCAAGCAATATCTAATAACGATATTAGATCTGCTATGGATGCAGCTGATACAGCAGCTATATCAATTAACACCAGTGTGCGTAATAGGAGACATGCCTGTTTAAGATTTCAAACCTGAAATACAACAGGCAGTACTTGAGTGCCTTTTGATAAGCAATACTTGTTTGGCATGAATGTTGACACAACTATAGACAAAGTTTAAAAAGACTCAGAAACGGCTAAAGCTATTGGGACTTTATATACCACACCCACCAGAGGTACTTTTCGTAGACTACAATTTAGAAGGGGTTTCAAACCATCAGCTACAGAGACAGCAACCTCACAACAAAAAGAATCCTCACAATTTTATACTAGAGGAGAATTTAGAGCAATAGTGTCCAAACTTTTTAATTCCCCCCCTAAACCCAGTTTAAAAATAAAAATCATTGCCCCCCCCCCCCCCCCCCCCCCCCCAACATTTTTCACAATTATTTTATAAAGATGGCAAGGTTTAAATATGTCTAGACCTATTCAAGCATTGCAGTTAAACTGTTACCTTTTTATCCCCTTCGCTGCCAGGCTTTTTCCCCCTTCAGGCTATTTGGGGCAGTTTGCGCTTAGACCATCATAACTTTTTGTCCACATAAGCTACCCGCGCCAATTTGCGTCCTTTTTTCCCAACATCCTAGGAATTCTAGAGGTGCCCAGAGTTTGAGGGTTCCCCTGAAGGAGACCAAGAAATTTGCCACAATACAGCGAAAATGTCATTTTTTGTTTATATGGAAAATAAGGGCTGCAGAAGAAAGCTTGCCGTTTGTTTCCCTGAAAATGGCTTCAACAAAGGGTTTGTGGTGCTAAAATCACCAACTTTCAGGAACAGGCAGACTTGACTCAGAAACCCATATTTTTCAACACAATTTTGGCATCATTTTACTGGGACATACCCCATTTGTACTTTTTTTTTGTGTGCTTTCAGCTTCCTTCCAGTTAGTGATAGAAATGGGTGTAAAACCAATGCTGGTTCCGGGACAGATGAACATTTCTGAAAAGTAGCCAGAATTATGAATTTAGCTAGGGATGATTTTTGTAGATCCTACAGGGTTTTCCTACACAAAATAGCAGCTGACATTTTACTCTGTGTCTTTTTCATGCCTTGTCAGATTTTCAAAAGCAATATACTGTTATGTCTGCTGGACTCTTCTGGTTGCAGGAATATATACGGCTTGTAGGTACATTAAGAACCCTAGGTACCCTGAGCCAATAAATGATGTGCACCTTGCAATAGGTTTTCATTGTATACCCGGTATACAGCAATTTATTTGGTAAAATATAGAGAGTCAAAAATAGGTATGAAGGAAACCTTTGTATTTCCAAAATGGGCACTAAATGTAAGGTGTTGAAAAGCAGTGGTTATTTGCACATCTCTGACTTCCAGGAGCCCCATACTAGCAGATGAATTACAGGGCATTTCTCAAACAGACTTCTTTTTCACACACTATCTTACGTTTGGAAGAAAAAAAAATAGCGAAAGACAAGGGGGCAATAACACTTGTTCTTCTATTCTGTTCCCCCAGTCCCCCGATAAAAATGGTACCTCACTTGTGTGGGTAGGCCTAATGCCCGCGACAGGAAACGCAACACGGACACATCACATTTTCCCAAAGAAAACTGACTTGTTTTTTGGAAAGTGCCTAGCTGTGGATTTTGGCCTCTAGCTCAGCTGGCACCTATGAAAACCTACCAAACCTGACATTTCTAAAAACTAAACATATAGGGGAATTCAGAACGGGATGACTTGTGGGCCTCTCACCAGGTTCTGTTACCCAGAATCCTTTGCAAACATCCAAATTTGGCAAAAAATACACTTTTTCCTCACATTTCGGTGATGGAAAGTACTGGAATCTAGGAGGAGCCACAAATTTCCTTCCACCCAGCGTTCCCCCCAAGTCTTCCAATAAAAATGGTACCTCACTTGTGTGCGTAGACCTAGTGTCCACGACAGGAAATGCCCCAAAACCCAATGTGGAGACATCACATTTACCTAAGAAAAACTGACCTGTTTTTTTGCAAAGTGCCTAGTTGTTGATTTTGACGTCTAGCTCAGAGGGCACCTAGGAAAACCTACCAACCCTGGACATTTTCTAAAACACAAAAAAAAAAAAAAAAAGAAACCTAGGGGAATTCAGAATGGGGTGACTTGTGGGGCTCTCACCAGGTTCTGTTACCCAGAATGCTTTGCAAACCTCAAAAAAATTTTTTTTTTAAAACACCTTTTTCCTCACATTTCGGTGATGGAAAGTTCTGGGGCCACAAATGTCCTCCCTCCCAGTGTTCCCCCAAGTCTCCCAATACAAATGGTACCTCATGTGTGGGTAGGCCTAGTGCCCACAACAGGAAATGCCCAAAACACAACATGGTCACATAAAAATGATCTATTACAAGACTATCTGTTTTTGCAGTGGGGAAGGGGTGTGCTTGAGGCACCTACGTTTTTGGTCCCAGGTGTGATGGCCTTCTAGGGAAACCTACCAAACTCATATATTTTGAAAACTAGACACCCGGAGGAGTCCAGCGAGGTGTGGCTTGGATGGATCTCCCCACATTTTCTTACCCAGACTTGCTCTGCAAACCTCAAATATAGCTTTGTAGGATTACTGTGCCGGTACAAATTTCCTACCACCCAATGTTCCCCTTGGTCTGCCAATAAAATGGTACCTCATTTGTGTGGGTGGCCCAGGTGCCCGCTCAGAAAAAGGCCAAAAACGTGTAGAAATTGAGGGGATAGCACAGCGAGTTGATAAGCACAATTTTTTCTTTTATACATTTGTAGTCTGACTCTGCTTTGAGGGCCCACACAAGTGAGGTATAATTTCCTTGGAAGACTGAGGGGAACGCTGGGTGGTAGGAAATTTGTGCAGGCGCAGTGATCCCACAAAGAAAAGTGAGGAAAATATACTTTTTGAGGTTTGCAGAGGAGTCTGGGTAAGAAACCGTTGGGGAATCCATGCAAGCCACATCTCCCCGGACTCCTCCTGGGTGTCTAGTTCTTAAAAATGTCTGGGTTTGGTAGGTTTCCCTAGATGAAGGCCGCACCTGGGACTGCAAACGCAGGTAGTTTTGTAATAGATCATTTTGATGGGTCCACATCCTTCAGGGATGTTCCAAACACTAAAATTGTGAAAAGAAACGCACTTAGGTTATGTTAAAAAAGACCCCTCACCCACCAACCAAGTTGGTTGCATGCTTCATCATCAGGGTCCCACCCGAGACACCTAGCATGTCACAGGTGTGCTGCAACGCCTGATTACAGCGGAGCAGGTTTTGTCATTTTTATCACACATACTGGCTGGGTTGGCAAGAGGATGAGTAATGGTTCAGTAGATCAAATTTTATTAACAAGAGATTTCACAAAAATGAAATGCACTTTTAATAACTGAAAGGCCAAAGAACTGAAGCAATGACACAGCTCGTGAGCTGTAAAGCCTCGACAAGGTCCCAACTGCTTTAAAGTCCTTTCACACACCTTTCATACATGACATGCACAAGACCATTCATGCCGCCAGCCGCGGGTCCAGCACATTAGAACACTCATATCAACAGACAGCGCCATTCAAGGGCCCATCACTTTCACACACCCACATGCCTGATACAGCAATCGTACCAACTGGTGGTAGTGTGTGGGCTGACGTTTGGCTAACAGTGTATTGCAGTGGCCAACAGCAAGTCACTGTTTACACCGCCGCCAACCAAGCGGGACTCCACGCACACCGCCATCATTATTTTTTTTTTAAACAACTAAGAAACTACAACTGACAAACACCCAAGCTCTAGATAAATAAATGACAATAATGCTAACCGTCAAACTGTACATATGAAAATTAAAAACAGGCAGTTTACGCTCTCGTTATAGCCCAGAATTTCTTTTGTATGGTAACTACTGAAATAGCCAGCCACACACAGCACAGGCTTCAAAGGGCAATCGGGGGAGTACATCCGAGTCTCCCTTTGGACTTCGGGCACAGACTCTACATTTCTTAGCGGGAAAGTCTTCTTTGGGAGTGTGAGGATTCTGATCAGGAAAGTGTTGATCTTTCAGTCTAGCCACATCCTCCACCACTGCTACTCTACAAACTCTTGCATGATCCACCACAACAAGGCTCTCTATCACTGACTCCTAAAATGTAACAAATTTCATCCTTGACTCAGGGGAACAATCCTTGAACACAATAAAAGCATTAAAAGTTGCTAGATTAAACAAAATATCTGCCAATTTTTTTATACCAAAGCAAGACTTACGAACAGCAGTGTAGGGTTCCAATCGCTGATCTACTCTGTCAACACCACCGATGTGCTTATTGTAGTCTAAAATGCACACAGGTTTGCACACTTTAGCAACTTGACCCCAAACAGCCACAGGTAAAGTACTCTCATCATGGATGGTAGTTAGCATGTATACATCCCTCCTGTCTGCAAATTTCAGAGCTAGCAGCTCATCATTCCGCAAGGCACTGCACTGTCACCTCTCAAAGTTTTTTTTTTACAGACAAGCTCCCTTGGATAGCCTTGCCGGTTAGAGAGCATGGTGCCACAAGAAACATTGTCCATTCTGAACAATTCTTTGAACAACTGCAGTCCAGTGTAGAAGTTCTCTACATACAAACGGTGACCTTTGTTAAACAGTCGTCTACTAAGTTCCCAAACAATTTTCTCACTACCTCCAAAACTGGGTGGGCCACCAAGGGGGTCATTACTGGAATCCCTACCAGTGTAGACCCAGAAATTATAAACATATCCTGTACTACTTTCAGACAGCATATACAATTTATTTCCATACCATGCCCTCTTTCTAACAATGTACTGACTAAACAACAAAATGACCCTTGAACAGGACCAAAGACTTGTCCACACATATTTCTTAGCCTGGAACATACACCGATTTACAAAGTGATCAAGGGTAGGTCTAATCTTAAAAACATGTTCAGAATCAGGGTGATGTCGTGGCGAGGCTAAAGCATTGTCAACCAAATGCATCATCCGAAGAAGAAGCAAATACCGATTGAGTCATGGTTGCAGAAAATATAGCCGTTGCCATCAAGGGACTAGTAGACCAATAAGAAGCCAGTGACGGCTTCCTTATCAACCCCATCAAAAAAGTCAAACCCAAGAACTTTTTCCCCTCTTTCAGATTTGTGGGAATCCACTGGGGTGGCTCTAGACTGAGGCATAAGTCTGGCAGCGTTCTCCCTCAAATACTGCTCCGCATACAAATTAGTCTGCACAACAATCTCTTCCAAAAATACATCCTTCATAAACAGCTCAAAGAAATTGACAGGCAAAAAGTTACTCTACACCCTGGGAGACCAGTAAAGGCAGGCAACTGTGGCTGCTCCATGTTTGGGGCAACCCTGGTGTCAGGTCTTACAATGGGAAACCTTTCAGCCCCATGCCGCTGCACTATTGGCACATCAGTGGCCTCCTCTAAAACAGGCCCTTCATCTGCACTGAGAGTGGCTTCCTCATCAGAAGATTCCTCTCCGACAGAAAACTCACTGTCATAATCTCTCACTTCCTCCTGTGCCTCACATGCAGAGTCAGTCTCATAATCATGGTCAGAAGATGACTAAAAAAGCATGCCAACAACCTGCTGAGCGGTCACTCTGCGTCTAGCCATGATCCTTTCTAAGAAGTGTAACTTGACAAATGTGCCAACAATAACCAGCACTGTCTAAAATAAGTAACAGTGTGGCTTTATCAAAAGTTATGTACTCAAAAATTATACCTCTTAATTGCCTGAAAAAGCTAGACTCACCAGCAAGTACTCTGCACAGACACAGCAATCACCAATGAAATCCCACTAAAACGAAAAAAGAAAAACATATTAGACATAGGATTACATAAATATCTAAGGACAATGTCACACAATCCTGCATTTAGTACACTACCTACAAACGTCATTAATGCATGGCAACAATACTTCTTTGTAGTAAATTGTTTTTACTTACCTAAAACATGCAACTAGGCAAACCACAGGTCAGCCACTGGCAAAACCGTAATAAGCCACATCATAGGAAGCAAAAGCTTGAACTAGAACAAAAAGGAGAAATAAACTGTTGTAATCCAAAATGCAAATACTCTGCCAAGTTGGCAAACACCCCACAACCAAACATTTAGACATTTTCTCTGGTGTCTAGTTCTTTGCCTCCCTTGGGGGCAGATGAGCCTAAAACAACTAGGCCGATCTGCCCCCGAGGGTGGCAGAAATGGACACCAGTACTGTGCTGAATCCCTTGCCCAAAGGGGCTGCCACCCACAAAAAAAAAACCCTGGCTCCTTAGTGGCTTTTGCCCCCCTTGGGGGAAGATGGGCCTAAAAATAATAGGCCGATCTGCCCTCAAGGGGGGTGGAAATGGTGTAAATAATATTGGTCCCCTGTGGAGTTCGACCCTTGTCCAAGCGGCCACCCTCCCCCACACAAAACACTCAATGACTTAACTCCAGACCAATAGGATTTTATATAGAAAAATATATTTTTGTTACTTTATTACTAGAACCACAAGACAGTTCAGAAGTAAATACTGTTGCAAGTAAGTACTTAGCATAGACATCAGTGTAACTTTGTTTCACTTTAGTCAAGTAAATAGTTTTTAAGAAAAAAGAGAATATGTATTTTAAATGTGGACACAGTGCATTTTCAGAACAGTTCCTGGGGAAAGAAAAGAAACTACATTTTTAGAGGTAAGTACACGACTTACAGTTCCAATCTCCGGGTTGTAGGTACCTTTGGGGGGTTCAAATCAACCCCAAATACCCACCACCACAACATGGGGCCAGCCGGCTGCAGAGGTCAAAGTTGAGCAATTTTAACGTGGGCTGCTATGGAGCCAGGGGGTTCTCCGAATCAGGTCTACCAGCAGGTAAGTAACCGTGGTTCGTAGGGCAGACCAGAGGGATTAGAAGAGTACTGGAGGGACCACAAGTAGGCACCAAACACGCACCCTCAGTGGCACAGGGGCGTCCAGGTGCAAGGTGCAAACAGGACGTCTGGGTCCCAGTGCTGGTCTACGAGGGGAACCCGGGGGTCACTCAAAGGCTGCAGGTGAGGTCCAGGGGGGTGCCTCGGGCACACAACCGGTCGGACAAGGGGGAGGGCTGCCTGTTGATCATTGCTGCATTGGGTGTCGGTTTCTCCAAGGTCTGGGGGCTGCGGGTGCAGTGGGTCCTTTGGCGTTGGATATCTTTGTCGCGGTCAAGGGGGTCCTCTGGATTACCTCTGCAGCTGTCTTCGTGGAGGATACGGGCCTTGGGCGTCTGGTGCACAGGGGTCAGGACTCACGCATCTGGAGTGAGGTGGGAGTCCTTAGTTGTAGGTTTCTTTTAGACAGAGCCACTGTCTTCAGGAGTTCTTGGTCCTTTTGGGTGCAGGGCAGTCTTCTGGAGTTGGCAGAGGTCGCTGGTCCCCCTGGATGCGTCGCTGGACTTTTTGCAGATTCTTTGAAGCAGGAGACAGGCCGGTAGGGCTGGGGCCAAAGCAATTGTTGTCTATTTTCTTCTCTGCTGGGGTTTTCAGCTTAGCACTCCTCCTTCTTCTTCTTGTAGGTTGCCAGGAATCTGGCGAGCTGTGTTCAGGGAGGACCTTAAATACAAGATTTAGGGGTGTTAAAGGGGTCAGAGGGCAGTAGTCAATGGCTACTGTCCCTCAGGGTGGCTGCACCCTCCTCGTGTCCACTCCCTTTGGGGAGTGGGGCACATTCTTATTCCTATTGGTCCCTGTCCTCCAAACTAAGGATTCTGCAGGGAAGGGGGGTCACTTCAGCTCTGGACAACTTAGGGGTGGCCCCAGCTGATGTAGTCACTTCTTCTTGTCATTCTAAAGTTTCCTTCTGAATTGGCTGCCAAAAGTGGGGGCTTGTCTGGGTGGGGGGGGGGGGGGGGGGGCATCTCCACTAGCTGGAGTGCCTTTGGGCCTTGTAACACGAGGCCTAAGCCTTTGAGGCTCACCCCTAGGTGTTACAGTTCCTGTAGGGGATAGGTGTGAAGCACCTCCACCCAGAGCAGGCTTTGTTTCTGGCCTCAGAGAGCACAAAGGCCCTCACCCCATGGGTTCAGAAACCCATCTCTTGGTGGCAGGCTGACACAGACCAGTCAGTCCTACACTAGAGGATTGGGTAAAATACAGGGGGCATCTCTTACATGCCCTCTGTGTGAATTTTTAATCAAACACTGGCATCAGTGTGGGTTTATTGTGCTGCGAAGTTTGATACCAAACTTCCCAGTATTCAGTGTAGCCATTATGGAACTGTGGAGTTAGTTTTGACAAACTCCCAGACCTTATACTTAATATGCCCACATTGCACTTACAATGTCTAAGAATGGCCTTAGACACTGTAGGGGCATATTGCTCATGCAGCTATGCCCTCACCTGTGGTATAGTGCACCCTGCCTTTGGGCTGTAAGGCCTGCTAGAGGCGTGACTTAACTATGCCACAGGCAGTGTTTTGTGGGCATGGCATCCTGATTGGGGTGCCATGTCGACTTTGCCTTTTTTCCCCACCAAAACATACAATCTGCAATTGCAGTGTGCATGTGTTAGGTGAAGGGTCCCTTAGGGTGGCACAAGAAATGCTGCAGCCCTTAGGGACCCTCCTTGGTCACAGGGTCCTTGGTACCACTGGTACCTTTGCAAGAGACTTATCTGTGTCCAGGGGTGTGCCAATTGTGGAAGCAATTTTACATTTTTAGGGAAAGAAAATTGTGCTGGGATCCTTCTAACCAGGCTCCAGCACCCACTCTGTTAGCATCAATATCTGGCAAAACGTGGGGGGGGTGGTAACTGCAACAGATGCCAGTTTCCTACAACTGCTATGTAGTTGCATTATGTTGCCAACAAGCAAATGTTGGACAAGCAGTGCTTAAAACACTATTTCAAACTACCACAACTCCTACAGGCTAGCCACCACTTATTGCCTAGGAGAGACTGCTTTTCAGTCTATGCACAGCATTTGTATCTACAATTACGCATGCCATCGGATGGAAAATGTTACTTACCCAGTAGACATCTGTTCGTGGCATGTAGTACTGTAGATTCAAATGCACCCTCCCTCCTCCCCTGAAGCCTGTGGCCGTTGTAGTGCTGTTCTATTGTAAGTATGTTTATACATTGCATGCACATCGCATGTCTATTCTATATATGTACATATACACTTGTACACTCTTTACTTCACCCTCCTGCAGGAAAACAGTCTAGCAAAGGACTCTATTCCCATGCGCACTATCACCGAGGAGGAGGAGTCACTCGATCTTGTGACTCGAAAAGCTTATTTGAGGAAAAACAACTTGTAACACTCCAGGCCCAACACTAGATGGCGAACTTATGCACAGCATGTGAATCTACAGCACTACATGCCACGAACCGATGTCTACTGGGTAAGTAACATTTTCCATATATATATATATATATATATATGTTTGATGGCATGTGTAGCTGCAGATACACATGCTGTGCTCAGTCCGCCGTCTGGTGTTGGGCTCGGAGTGTTACAAGTTGTTTTTCTTCGAAGAAGTCTTTTCGAGTCACGAGACCAAGGGACTCCTCCCACTTCGATTCCATTGCGCATGGGCGTCGACTCCATCTTAGATTGTTTTTTTTCCGCCATCGGGTTCGGACGTGTTCCTTTTCGCTCCGTGTTTCGGGTCGGAAAGTTAGTTAGAATCTCGGAAAAAAACATCGGTATTGTTTGCGTTCGGTATCGGGTTAGTTAGAACAAATCGACACCGAATTTTGAAGAGCTCCGGTGGCCCTTTGGGGTTTTTTCGATCCCCCGTCGGGGCCTGGTCGGCCCGGCCACGTGCGACTTCAAGACTCATGGAACGGACCCCATTCCGTTTCTGCCCAAAATGCCATCACAAGTATCCGTATACGGATCACCATCTGGTCTGTAACTTGTGCTTGTCCCCCGAGCACAAGGAGGATACTTGTGAAGCCTGTCGAGCGTTTTGGTCGAGGAAGACACTGAGAGACCGAAGAGCCAGGAGACTACAAATGGCGTCCACGCCGACAGGTCAAGATTGTTTCGAGGAGGAAGAAGAAGCTTTCTCCGTCCGCGAGTCGGATTCGGAAGAACTCGACGCCGAAGAAACAACCAAAACCGTGAGTAAGACGTCGAAAATCAAGACTCACAAGAAGTCTACAAAAGCCCAGGGGACGCCACCGCCAACAGGCCATGGCTTAACCCGAAAAATAGGTGACCCATCCAAGGCACCGAAAAAGGGCATGCTGGTGTCGAAGTCATCCGACTCCGGTCGAGATACCGCCACACAGCAACCTCGGAGCCGAGACAGCGGCTCCGAGAAACTTCGGCACAGAGACAGCGTCAGCGAAGAATTTCGGCACCGAGACACCACGCCGAAAACAAAGAAGGTTTCTTCGGAGCCTAAAAAGACTTCCGAAAAGGTTTTGGTTCCGAAACAACCAGCCTCAGAGCCGAAAACTAGTTCCTATACAGAGGAACAAGGATTAACCTCCCAATTACATAGATTTGGAGAGGAGCTTCAATCTGCAGAGCCTGACTACACACAAAGAAGGCTTCATATTCATGAGGACACAGGGAAGATAACCACTCTTCCCCCAATCAAAATAAAAAGGAAGCTTGCCTTTCAACAAAAGGACAAGCAACCACAGGCAAAGGTGGCAAAGAAAACAACCCCACCACCGTCTCCACCACCATCAATACATGCATCACCAACAACAACTCCACCACTGATGCATTGACCAGCTCATACCACAATGAGTCAGGATGATCCCGATGCATGGGACCTCTACGATGCTCCAGTGTCTGACAATAGCCCAGACTCTTATCCTACAAAACCGTCACCACCTGAGGACAGTACATCCTATACACAGGTGGTCGCAAGGGCAGCCGAGTTTCACAATGTGTCCTTACATTCGGAACCAATTGAGGATGACTTTCTCTTTAACACCCTATCCTCCACCCATAGCCAGTATGAAAGCCTTCCCATGCTCCCAGGAATGCTAAGACATTCAAAACAAATATTTCAGGATCCAGTTAAAGGCAGAGCCATAACTCCAAGGGTGGAGAAAAAATATAAGCCACCGCCCACTGATCCAATATATATTACAACACAACTAACACCAGACTAAGTAGTTGTGGGGGCAGCTCGTAAGAGAGCCAACTCTCATACCTCAGGCGACGCACCACCTCCAGGCAAGGAGAGCCGCAAATTTGATGCTGCAGGAAAAAGGGTTGCAGCACAAGCAGCAAATCAGTGGCGTATCGCCAATTCACAAGCATTTTTGGCAAGATACGACAGGGCTCATTGGGATGAAATGCAACATTTCATCGAACACTTACCCAAGGAGTTCCAAAAAAGAGCGCAACAGGTGGTGGAAGAGGGACAAAGTATCTCAAATAATCAGATACGGTCTTCCATGGATGCAGCAGATACAGCTGCAAGGACAATAAACACTGCAGTCACAATACGAAGGCACGCATGGCTGCGCACTTCTGGGTTCAAACCGGAAATCCAGCAGGCTGTGCTCAATATGCCGTTTAATGAACAGCAATTGTTTGGGCCAGAGGTAGACACTGCCATAGAAAAACTCAAGAAGGACACCGATACAGCCAAAGCCATGGGCGCACTCTACTCCCCGCAGAGCAGAGGCACATTTCGGAAAACACCTTTTAGGGGAGGGTTTCGAGGTCAACCCACAGAAACCACAACCTCACAAACTAGGCCTACCTACCAGGGTCAATATCAGAGGGGAGGTTTTCGGGGGCAATTTAGAGGGGGCCAATTCCCAAAAAATCGAGGAAAATTTCAAGGCCCCAAAACCCCTCAAAATAAGCAGTGACTCACAAGTCACACACCCCCATCACATAACACCTGTGGGGGGAAGACTAAGCCAATTTTACAAACTTTGGGAGGAAATAACAACAGACACTTGGGTCTTAGCAATTATCCAGCATGGTTATTGCATACAATTTCGCCAATTCCCTCCAAACGTCCCACCGAAAACACACAATATGTCAAAACAACATATAGATCTTCTAGGACTAGAAGTTCAAGCATTGCTACAAAAGGACGCAATAGAATTAGTACCAATTCAACAAAAAAACACAGGAGTTTACTCACTGTACTTTCTAATACCCAAAAAGGACAAAACTCTGAGACCAATACTAGATCTCAGAACACTAAATACCTACATAAAATCAGACCACTTTCACATGGTCACGTTACAAGACGTAATACCACTGCTCAAACAGCAAGACTACATGACAACATTAGATCTAAAAGATGCGTATTTCCATATACCAATACATCCTTCACACAGGAAATACCTAAGGTTCGTATTCCAAGGAATACATTACCAATTCAAAGTGTTGTCATTCGGAATAACAACTGCGCCAAGAGTTTTTACAAAATGCCTGGCAGTAGTAGCTGCACATATCAGAAGGCAGCCAATACATGTGTTCCCGTACTTAGACGACTGGTTAATCAAAACCAACTCGCTAAAACAGTGTTCACAGCACACAAAATATGTCATACAAACCCTTCACAGGCTAGGTTTCTCCATCAACTACGCGAAGTCACACCTTTTGCCGTGTCAAACGCAGCAATACTTAGGAGCGACAATCAACACAGCAAAAGGGATTGCCACTCCAAGTCCACAACGGGTTCAAACATTTCACAAAGTAATACAGGCCATGTATCCAACACAAAAGATACAAGTCAGAATGGTAATGAAACTACTAGGCATGATGTCTTCATGCATAGCCATTGTCCCAAACGCAAGATTGCACATGCGGCCCTTACAACAGTGCCTAGCATCACAATGGTCACAAGCACAGGGTCAACTTCTAGATCTGGTGTTAATAGACCGCCAAACATACATCTCGCTTCTATGGTGGAACAGTACAAATTTAAACCGAGGGCGGCCTTTCCAAGACCCAGTGCCACAATAAGTCATAACAACAGATGCTTCCATGACAGGGTGGGGAGCACACCTCAATCAACACAGCATCCAAGGACAATGGGACATACATCAGAGACAGTTTCACATAAATCACTTGGAAATGTTAGCAGTATTTCTAGCGCTGAAAGCATTCCAACCCATAATAACCCAAAAATACATTCTTGTCAAAACAGACAACATGACAACAATGTATTATCTAAACAAACAAGGAGGGACACACTCGACACAGTTGTGCCTCCTAACACAGAAAATATGGCATTGGGCGATTCACAACCACATTCGCCTAATAGCACAATTTATTCCAGGGATTCAGAACCAGTTGGCAGACAATCTCTCTCGAGGTCACCAACAAACCCACGAATGGGAAATTCACCCCCAAATACTAAACAATTACTTTCAAATTTTGGGAACACCTCAAATAGATCTATTTGCAACAAAGGAAAACTCAAAATGCCAAAACTTCGCATCCAGGTACCCACAAGATCAATCCCAAGGCAATGCTCTATGGATGAACTGGTCAGGGATCTTTGCATACGCTTTTCCCCCTCTCCCTCTCCTTCCATATGTAGTAAACAGGTTGAGTCAAAACAAACTCAAACTCATACTAATAGCACCAACATGGGCAAGGCAACCTTGGTACACGACACTACTAGACCTGTCAGTAGTATCTCATGTCAAACTACCCAACAAACCAGATCTGTTAACACAACACAACACAAACAGATCAGACATCCAAATCCAGCATCTTTGAATCTAGCAATTTGGCTCCTGAAATCCTAGAATTCGGACACTTGCACCTCACACAAGAATGTATGGAGGTCATCAAACAAGCTAGGAAACCTACCACTAGACACTGCTACGCAAACAAGTGGAAAAGATTCGTGTATTACTGCCAAAATAATCAAATTCAGCCATTAACCGCATCTCCAAAAGATATAGTTGGATATTTACTACATTTGCAAAAATAAAATCTAGCTTTCTCTTCCATAAAAATACATCTCACCGCAATATCAGCTTACCTACAAATTACTCATTCAACTTCACTATTTAGAATACCAGTCATTAAAGCGTTTATGGAAGGCTTAAAGAGAATCATACCACCAAGAACACCACCTGTTCCTTCATGGAACCTCAACATTGTCTTAACAAGACTCATGGGTCCACCTTTCGAGCCCATGCATTCTTGTGAAATGCAATACTTAACGTGGAAAGTTGCATTTTTGATTGCCATCACATCTCTAAGAAGAGTGAGCGAGATTCAAGCATTTACCATACAAGAACCATTTATTCAGATACATAAAAATAAAGTAGTTCTAAGAACAAATCCTAAATTTTTACCAAAGGTTATCTCACCGTTCCACTTAAATCAAACAGTAGAATTACCAGTGTTCTTCCCACAACCAGATTCTGTAGCTGAAAGAGCTCTACATACATTAGACATCAAGAGAGCACTAATGTACTACATTGACAGAACGAAACTAATTAGAAAAACAAAACAACTATTTATTGCCTTTCAAAAACCTCATACAGGAAATCCAATTTCAAAACAAGGCATTGCTAGGTGGATAGTTAAGTGTATTCAAACCTGCTATCTTAAAGCAAAGAGAGAGCTGCCTATTACACCAAAGGCACACTCAACCAGAAAAAAGGGGCTACCATGGCCTTTCTAGGAAATATTCCAATGAACGAAATATGTAAGGCAGCAACATGGTCTACGCCTCATACATTTACCAAGCACTACTGTGTAGATGTGTTAACTGCACAACAAGCCACAGTAGGTCAGGCTGTACTAAGAACATTATTTCAAACTACTTCAACTCCTACAGGCTGAACCACCGCTTTTGGGGAAATAACTGCTTACTAGTCGGTGCACAGCATGTGTATCTGCAGCTACACATGCCATCGAACGGAAAATGTCACTTACCCAGTGTACATCTGTTCGTGGCATGAGTCGCTGCAGATTCACATGCGCCCACCTGCCTCCCCGGGAGCCTGTAGCCGTTTAGAAGTAGATCTTCAACATTTGTACATTTGTAAATATATTACTTTAACCTTTATTATGTACATACGTATTCATTCCATTGCATGGGCACTATTACTACCATACACAACTCCTACCTCACCCTCTGCGGGGAAAACAATCTAAGATGGAGTCGACGCCCATGCGCAATGGAATCGAAGTGGGAGGAGTCCCTCGGTCTCGTGACTCAAAGACTTCTTCGAAGAAAAACAACTTGTAACACTCCGAGCCCAACACCAGACGGCGGACTGTGCACAGCATGTGAATCTGCAGCGACTCATGCCACGAACAGATGTACACTGGGTAAGTGACATTTTCCATATATATATATATATATATATATATATATATATATATTCGGTGGCATGTGTAGATGCATATACACATGCTGTGCATTATCCTGCCATCTAGTGTTGGGCTCGGAGTGTTACAAGTTGTTTTTCTTCGAAGAAGTCCTTTCGAATCACGACACCGAGTGACTCCTCCCTTTCGGCTCCATTGCGCATGGGCGTTGACTCCATCTTAGATTGTTTTCTTTCCGCCATCGGGTTCGGACATGTTCCTCTTCGCTCTGTATTTCGAATCGGGAAAGTTAGCCAAATTATCGAAAATTTGACGGTATTGTTATCGTTCGGTACCAGGTTAGCGTTAGTGTATTGACACCGACATCAAGAGCGCTCCGGCCGCCCTTCGGGGCTTCCGTTCTTCACCGAGGCCTGGTCAGCCCGACCACACCTGTCGTCCCAGACTAATGGACTGGACCCCATTACGCTTCTGTCCTAAGTGTCATTCAAAGTATCCTTAAACAGACCAGCACCAGGTCTGTAATCTGTGTTTATCATACATGCAATATTTGCGAGGCTTGTTGAGAGTTTCGATCGAAAAAGACCTTGAGAGATCGACGCGCAAGAAGACTGCAAATGGCGTTGACACCGAAAGAGCAACTCTACGTCGGAGAGGAGGAAAGCATTTCCATCCAGGGGACGGACTCGGATGAATCTGAAAGTGAACGACCCTCGATGGTGCAGCAAAGAGCGAGTAAATCTGCCCCGTCCAAAACTCACACAAAGACATTTAAGGCCATGGGTACGCCACCGCCTGCAGGCCATGGCTTAACCCCCCGAAAAGAAGGTGACCAAACATCTGCACCGAAAAAGGCCAGAGAATTCCCAAAGACTTCTGACTCCGGTCTAGATTCTGGCACCGAACGATATCGACACCGAAAGTTCGATTCACCCAAAGTGAGGAAAATATCTTCGGAACCGAAAAAGACTATATCTGAAACCTCGGTACCGAAAAAAGCGCTTCGGAGACGAAAATAAGCTATTATACAGAAGAGCAAGGACTTTCCAGCCAAATGAAGGAAAGACATAGATTTGAGCAGGAATTAAGTATGGAAGAACCGGACCATACACAAAGGAGGTTACATATCCAGAAAGACACTGGAAAAATACAAACTTTACCTCCACTCAAATCTAAAAGGAAACTTGCATTTCAGGAGACAGAAATGCAACCTAAGGCAAAGGTGGTTAAAGACAAATCCCCACCACCAAGGGTATCACCACAACTGTCCCCACCGCACTCACCACAACCCTCACCAGTGGGAACACCTATAATGCAGTCACCCACACATACTGGGATGACACAGGATGATGCTGATGCATGGGGCTTACATGATGCACCAGTATCGGATAACAGTCCAGATTGTTATCCAACAAAGCCATCACCTCCAGAAGACAGTACTGCATATACGCAGGTACTATCCAGAGAGCTACGTTCCACAACGTAGCAATGCACACAGAGCCAGTGGAGGATGATTTCCTGTTTAACACCTTGGCATCCACCCGCCCTTCCTATCAGAGTCTGCCAATGCTCCCGGGCATGCTCAAACACACGAAACAGGTCTTCCAGGAACCTGTAAAGGGAAGGGCTATCACGCCGAGAGTTGAGAAGAAATACAAACCTCCTCCAACAGATCCGGTGTTCATTACACAACAACTTACACCGGACTCAGTAGTCGTAGGAGCGGCAAGAAAGAGAGCAAACTCTCAATCGTCAGGAGACGCTCCACCGCCTGACAAAGAAAGCAGAAAGTTTGACGCAGCGGGCAAACGAGTGGCAGCACAAGGAGCCAATCAATGGCGGATTGCAAATTCGCAAGCCCTACTTGCTCGCTACGACAGGGCACACTGGGACGAGATGCAACACATCATACAGCACTTACCCAAGGAACACCAGAAACCTGCCCAACAGGTTGTGGAAGAAGGACAGGCCATATCTAACAACCAGATAAGGTCCGCACTAGACTCAGCAGACACGGCAGCACAACCAGTCAACACGGCGGAAACCATTCGCAGGCATGCATGGTTAAGAAGTTGTGGATTCAAGCCAGAGATTCAGCAAGCAGTGTTGAACATGCCGTTTAATCAAGAACAGTTGTTTGGGCCGGATGTTGACACAGCAATTGAGAAGTTAAAAAAACACACGTACACGGCCAAAGCCATGTGCGCGCTCTATTCCCCACAAGTCAGAGGCACCTTTAGGAAACCACAATTCAGAGGGGATTTTCGGCAACAAACATCAGAGCCTTCCACCTCTCAAACCAGACCCACCTATCAGGCACAATACCAAAGGGGAGAGTTTCGTGGTTCCTATAGAGGACAATTCCCAAGAGGAAGGGGAAAGTTCCAAGCAACCAAACCAAGCCAGACCAAACAGTGACTTCAATGTCACAAAACCCCAACACTTGTCACCAGTGGGGGGAGGTTAACCACATATTATCAGGACTGGACACATATTACCACAGACGCATGGGTCCTATCAATTCTCCAACATGGTTATTGTAGGAGGCTGGCCTGGCTTGTAGTGGGTACCAGAGGTACTTACACCTTGTGCCAGGTAAAGTTATCCCTTATTAGTGTAGAAGAGGTGTTTCTAGTAGCTTAGGCTGATAGAAGGTATGGCAAAGCAGCTTAGGCTGAACTAGGAGACATGTAAAGCTCCTACTATACCACTGGTGTCATATGCACACTATCATAAGAAAACACAATACACAGAAGTACTAAAAATAAAGGTACTTTATTTTTATGACAATATGCCAAAAGTATCTCAGTGAGTACCCTCAGTATGAGGATAAGTTATATACACAAGATATATGTACACAAACCAAAATTATGCAGGTAATAGCAAGAAAAGTAATGCAAGCAGTGTAAAATTACAGTAGATTGCAATAGGAGCACATAGGTATAGTGGCAACACAAACTATATACTCCAAAAGTGGAATGCGAACCACAAATGGACCCCAAACCTATGTGAGCTTGTAGAGGGTCGCTGGGACTGTAAGAAAACAGTGAGGGTTAGAAAAATAGCCCACCCCAAGACCCTGAAAGGTAGGTGTAAAGTGCACCTACTACCCCCAGAGAGCACAGAAGTCGTGATAGGGGGATTCTGCAGGAAGAAAAAACACCAGCAATGCAACAACAGTGGATTTCCAGACCCGAGTACCTGTAAGACAAGGGGACCAAGTTCAATAGTTGTGACAGTGTCGAGAGTGGGCAGGAGCCCAGGAAATACCAGCTGAGGGTGCAAGGAAGCTGCCACCGGATGGAAGAAGCTTGGAGTTCTGCAAGAAAGAAGAGAGCTAGGGACTTCTCCTTTGGAAGACAGATGTCCCACGTCGCGATGAAGCTTGCAGAAAGACCACAAACAAGCCTTGCTAGCTGCAAGGGTCGCGGTAGAGGTTTTTGGGTGCTGCTGTGGCCCAGGAGGGACCAGGATGTTGCCACTTGGAGGAGGAGATAGAGGGGGCGCCCAGCAACTCAGGGAGCCCTTACAGAAGCAGGCAGCACCCACAGAAGTACCTGAACAGGCACTTGGAAAGAAAGTGAACCGGAGTCCACGCGAAGTCACAAAAGGGAGTCCCACGACGCCGGAGGGCAACTCAGAAGGTTGTGCACTGCAGGAAGGAGTGTCGGGGACCCAGGCTTGGCTGTGCACAAAGGAAATCCTGGAAGAATGCACAGGAGCTGGAGCAGCTGCAAATCACACGCTACCCAGCAATGCAGTCTAGCGTGGGGAGGCAAGGACTTACCTCCACCAAACTTGGACTGAAGAGTCACTGGACTGTGGGAGTCACTTGGACAGAGTTGCTGAGTTCCAGGGACCACGCTCGTCGGGCTGAGAGGGGACCCAGAGGACCAGTGATGCAGTCTTTTGGTGCCTGCGGTTGCAGGGAGAAGATTCCGTCGACCCGCTGGAGATTTCTTCAGAGCTCCTGGTGCAGAGAGGAGGCAGGCTACCCCCAGAGCATGCACCACCTGGAAACAGTCGAAAAAGCCGGCAGGATGAAGCAATACAAGGTTGCTAGTAGTCATCTTGCTACTTTGTTGCGGTTTTGCAGGCGTCCTGAGCGGTCAGCGGTCGATCCTTTGGGAGAAGGTGGAGATGCAGAGGAACTCTGGTGAGCTCTTGCATTCGTTATCTGAAGAATTCCCCAAAGCAGAGACCCTAAATAGCCAGAAAAGAAGGTTTGGCTACCAAGGAAGGAGGATTGGCTACCAAGAGAGTTAAGAGCCTACCAGAAGGAGTCTCTGATGTCTCCTGCTGGCACTGGCCACTCAGAGCAGTCCAGTGTGTCCCCAGCACCTCTAAATCCAAGATGGCAGAGATCTGGGACACACTGGAGGAGCTCTGGGCACCTCCCCTGGGAGGTGTAGGTCAGGGGGGTGGTCACTCTCGTTTCCTTTGTCCAGTTTCGCGCCAGAGCAGGGCTGGGGGATCCCTGAACCGGTGTAGATTGGCTTATGCAGAGATGGGCACCATCTGTGCCCATTAAAGCATTTCCAGAGGCTGGGGGAGGCTACTCCTCCCCAGCCCTCACACCTATTTCCAGAGGGAGAGGGTGTTACACCCTCTCTCAGAGGAAGTCCTTTGTTCTGCCTTCCTGGGCCAGGGCTGCCTGGTCCCCAGGAGGGCAGAAACTTGTCTGAGGGGTTGGCAGCAGCTGCAGTGGAGACCCCGGAAAGGCAGTTTGGCAGTACCCGGGTTCTGTGCTAGAGACCCAGGGGATCATGGAATTGTCCCCCCAATACCAGAATGGTATTGGGGTGACAATTCCATGATCTTAGACATGTTACATGGCCATGTTCGGAGTTACCATTGTGACGCTATACATAGGTAGTGACCTATGTATAGTGCACACATGTAATGGTGTCCCCGCACTCACATATTCCGGGGAATTTGCCCTGAATGATGTGGGGGGCACCTTGGCTAGTACCAGGGTGCATACACACTAAGTAACTTTGAACCCAACCTTCACCAGGTAAGGTTAGACATATGGGTGACTTATAAGTTACTTAAGTGCAGTGGTAAATGGCTGTGAAATAACGTGGAAGTTATTTCACACAGGCTGCACTGGCAGGCCTGTGTAAGAATTGTCAGAGCTCCCTATAGGTGGCAAAAGAAATGCTGCAGCCCATAGGGATCTCCTGGAACCCCAATACCCTGGGTACCTCAGTACCATATACTAGGGAATTATATGGGTGTACCAGTATGCCAATGTGAATTGGTAAATTTAGTCACTAGCCTGTTAGTGACAAATTTGGAAAGCAGAGAGAGCATAACCACTGAGGTTCTGGTTAGCAGAGCCTCAGTGAGACAGTTAGGCATCACACAGGAAACACATATAGGCCACAAACTTATGAGCACTGGGGTCCTGGCTAGCAGGGTCCCAGTGACTCATAACAAACATACTGACAACATAGGGTCTTCACTATGAGCACTGGGTCCTGGCTAGCAGGATCCCAGTGAGACAGTGAAAACACCCTGACATATACTCACAAACAGGCCAAAAGTGGGGGTAACAAGGCTAGAAAGAGGCTACTTTCTCACAGTTATTGCATAGAATTCACAACATTCCCGCCAGATGTGCCACCAAGAACGCACAATGTGTCCCAACAACACTTAGACCTATTACAAATAGAGGTCCAAGCACTACTACAAAAGCAAGCAATAGAGCTCGTACCCAAACACCAGAAAGGAACAGGCATATACTCACTATATTTCCTAATTCCAAAAAAGGACAAAACGTTAAGACCTATCTTAGATCTCAGAACACTGAATCTCTTCATCAAATCAGACCACTTCCACATGGTAACACTTCAAGACGTGGTTCCCTTATTAAAAAAAGGAAAAATACATGACAACATTGGATTTCAAGGATGCGTATTTCCACATACCCATACATCCTTCTCACAGAGAATACTTAAGGTTTGTAATGAACGGCGTACACTACCAATTCAAAGTGCTACCGTTCGGAATAACAACAGCACCAAGGGTGTCCACAAAATGCCTAGCAGTAGTAGCCTCTCACATAAGGAGACAGCACATGCACGTATTTCCATATTTAGACGACTGGCTAATAAAAACCAACACTCAACAACAGTGTCTTCTTCACACGCAATACGTCATAGCAACTCTACACAAGCTGGGGTTCTCTATCAATTACCAGAAATCACATCTGCAACCATCCCAAATACAACAATATTTGGGAGCAACACTCAACACACAAAGGGCATTGCCACTTCAAGTCCACAACGGGTCCAAGCGTTCCAAAATGTAACATCAAGCATACAGCCAAACCAACACTACCCAGTAAGGTTTGTAATGAAACTTCTAGGCATGATGTCTTAATGCAAAGCCATTGTCCCAAATGCAAGATTACACATGCGGCCCTTACAACAGTGCCTAGCAAAACAATGGACACAAGCACAGGGTCAACTTCAAGATCTAGTGTTGATAGACCGCCAAACACACTCCTCGCTTCAATGGTGGAACCCAATAAATTTAAACAAAGGGCAGCCATTCCAAGACCTAGTGCCTTAAGCTGTCATCACAACAGATGCTTCCATGATGGGGTGGGGAGCACACCTCAACAAGCACAGCATACAGGGTCAATGGGACAATCAATAAAAACAACTTCACATAAATCATTTGGAACTGCTAGCGGTTTTTCTAGCATTAAAAGCATTTCAACCACTGGTAGCCTACAAACGCATCCTTGTCAAAACCGACAACATGACAACAATGTATTATCTCAACAAACAAGGGGGGGGGGACTCACTTGTCACAACTGTGTCTCTTAGCACAAAAGATTTGGCATTGGACAATTCACAATCACATTCGTCTAATAGCACAATACATACCAGGCATTCAGAATCAGTTAGCCGACATTCTCAGTCGGGATCACCAGCAAACTCACGAATGGGAAATACATCCCCAGATCCTACAGGATCACTTCCTCCGCTGGGGAACACCGAACATTGACCTATTTGCAACAAAAGAAAACGCAAATGCCAAAACTTCGCGTCCAGGTACCCACACCCTCAATCCAAGGGCAATGCACTATGGATCAGTTGGTCAGGGATATTTGGTTACACTTTTCCCCCTCTCCCACTCATTCCTTATCTGGTCAACAAACTAAGTCAGAACAAACTCAAACTAATACTCATAGAACCAACCTGGGCTCGCCAACCGTGGTATACAACACTGTTGGACTTATCAGTAGTACCCCACATCAAACTACCAAACATACCAGATCTGTTAACACAACACAAACAACAGATCAGACACCGAATCCAGCATCGCTCAATCTAGCAATCTGGCTCCTGAAGTCTTAGAATTCGGACATTTTAATCTTACACAAGATTGTTTGGAAAGCATTAAACAAGCGAGAAAGCCTACAGCAAGACATTGTTACACAAACAAATGGAAAAGATTTGTTTGCTACTGCCACGCTAATCAAATTCAACCACTACATGCCTCCACAAAGGACATTGTAAGCTACTTATTACACTTACAAAAGTCTAATTTAGCATTCCCTTCCATTAAAATCCATCTCACTGCAATATCTGCCTATCTGCAGATTACACAACAACATCACTTTTTAGAATCCTAGTCATTAAAGCATTTATGGAGGGACTAAAAAGAATCATACCCCCAAGGACACCACCTGTACCTTCGTGGAACCTTAATATTGTATTAACACGACTCATGGGCCCCCCATTCAAACCCATGCATTCTTGTGAAATGCAGTATCTGACTTGGAAAGTAGCCTTTCTAATAGCTATCACATCACTTAGAAGAGTAAGTGAAATACAAGCATTTACTATTCAAGAACCCTTTATATAAATACATAAACATAAAGTGGTTCTCCATACAAATCCAAAATTCTTACCAAAGGTCATATCACCATTCCACCTAAACCAAACTGTGGAACTCCCAGTCTTCTTTCCGCAACCAGACTCAGTAGTAGACATAAAAAGAGCACTAATGTATTACATTGACAGAACGAAACAATTTTGGAAAACAAAACAATTGTTTGTAGCCTTCCGAAAACCTCATCAAGGTAATCCTATATCCAAACAAGGCATCGCCAGATGGATAGTTAAATGTATTTAAACTTGCTATATTAAAGCAAAGAGAGAATTACCTATTACACCAAGAGCACATTCCAATAGGAAAAAAGGCACCACAGTGGCTTTTCTTGGGAATATACCTGTGACAGAAATTTGTAAGGCAGCCACCTGGTCTACGCCTCATACATTTACTAAGCACTACTGTGTAGATGTGTTAGCAACACAACAAGCCACAGTAGGACAGGCTGTATTAAGAACATTATTTCAGACAACTTCAACTCCTACAGGCTGAACCACCGCTTTTTGGGGGAGATTACTGCTTGTTAGTCTATGCACAGCATGTGTATCTGCAGCTACACATGCCACTGAACGTAAAATGTCACTTACCCAGTGTACATCTGTTCGTGGCATGAGACGCTGCAGATTCACATGCGCCCTCCCACCTCCCTGGTAGCCTGTAGCCGTTTTTTAGTTGAATGAAAATTGTAAATATGTAAATAAATAAATATTCTTTTAATACACATTAAGTACATACATAACTACTCCATTGCATGGGCACATCTACTATACTCACAACTCCTACCTCACCCTCTGCAGGGAAAACAATCTCAAATGGAGTCGACGCCCACGCGCAATGGAGCCGAAAGGAAGGAGTCACTCGGTCTTGTGACTCGAAAAGACTTCTTCGAAGAAAAACAACTTGTAACACTCTGAGCCCAACACTAGAAGGCAGGATAATGCACAGCATGTGAATCTGCAACGTCTCAAGCCACGAACAGATGTACACTGGATAAGTGACATTTTATATATATATATATATATATATATATTTTTTTTTCCCTTGGCCTACGACTTGTTTGCCTGTGCCTTCAATAAAATATTTGTTTTAACTGAACACGTTCTATGGGGATCTGAAGGACAAGGTTTGTCTGGGACCTCAGAGATAATAGAATGTACAGTGGTGTAAGTATTAGGATAACTTTTTGAAAGGTGAGTGGGTTCAAGAAACTGGATTTGACCATGATTACAGATAACTTGCATTAAAGAAAGGCTAATTTTCAGAACTTCAGTTTAAATGGATTGTGGTCTCTTCAGGTGAGATAATTCTTTATTAATGTTTTGGAGTTGAGTGCAGTGAAACTAGCTTTAAAGATTGTCTTTTTTCAACTGGAAAGTAAAACAGTGCTGATTCTGGTAGACCGCACTACTGCAGTTTGGTAAGTGAAATAGCAGTGAGCAGAGCGTGGTCATTGACAACTGGTGGTGAAGGAAAAAAAGACACCAGACTTTCTAAGCAGACTGTGCTTGGTTATTTACTAATGGCGTCTACATCCCTCTGTGGCTTGTGATTTTCCCGAACTAGGGTTTCCATGTAGTAGACCTTTCTGCCAACAGCAATAATACTATTTGATACAAGTATTCCTGGTGGGATTTTGCTGTGGAGAATTTGCTAGGGAATACACTCCATGTAGTGGAATTACTCTCCATTGCTTGTTTCCGCCTGTACTCTGCGCACAGGATGGTTCACAAAAATTATCATAAGGATCCTTATTTCTCCAAATTGGGTACTTCGCCTGTGACATCAGGACCTCCTACTTAGTTGTGGTCATCCATGGCCTTCTCTGAGACAGAAGCTTCTTACTCCAAAATGAGAGCAATTATTGTTCCCAATCTCAAGGTTCTCAAACTTCAAGCATGGAACTTGAGTCTTTCACTCTTCTCATATGGCTTTACTGTGGAGGTTTTAGTTGTGCTTTTAGCTGTCCTAGACCACTGACCAAGACATTATTCGTTCAGGTTTTCACATAGCTTACAAAATAGCGGTTTGTCCCCCAAGGCTCTTTCATATTCTAACTTGGGATGTCCAGAGTTGATTAGGGCCGCCAGGTTCAGTTGCTCTATTGTAATGCCAGGGCATCCATTGGGTATGGCTCCTTCTCCAAAAAGACTGACTCTGAGGAGAGGCCTATCTTCGAGAAACTCCTATAGGAGCTGTATGAAACGCCTTGGCACATCTTCATACCCCCCATGTACAGGCAAGATCTTTGTCTTAGAAAATTCTTTACTTAAAAAGCACAGACTTTCCTTTGAGGGTGCTCCATTTTGGTACATTTTCTCTGCCACCACTGCACCTCAACAAACCTAGGAACAATGCTGTTTGCCCTACTCCACTTCTATCTCTTTTCCCTCCTCCACCAACACCTCTATCCTCCCTGCCACCCCCTCCCTCTCCTCCTGCAACTTTCCCTCAGGGGTCAAAAGAGTTGTGTTCAGACATAGTCTCCTCTAACACCTACTCTCCAGCAGAGGACTTTGGCAACTTAGTCTTCCTGCACCCCACTGATAATCCTTAGGAGTCTTATGATGTAGATCCTCCGGGAGGGATCCTGACATTGACCATATCCCTGTTAGGTCTTCCCCTCCAGATGACTACATGGCATATCACCCTGTTATCGAACGCACAACCACCATCATTTCGTGGATATGTATGTCCCCCAGAGGATAATAACTTTTTGGTGGAGATGCTGTCCAGAACTGAGCGCTCTATCCAGTCTTTACCCATGCTTAAGGGGATGTCCAAATATGCCCCTGAGATTCTTAAGAAGCTAGTCACAACTCGGGTGGTAACACCCAGGATTGAAAAAGTTGTTCAGTCTGGCACTTAGAGATCCACTCTACATCAGGGGTCATGTCCTGATCATTTCCACGGCATGGAAAGAGCGGCAGCCCATTCCATTGGTGTCTCTCCTTCTCCTGAGAAGGAAAGTAAACCTATCAGCAAAGGTGACAAGTGGGTAACGGATGGTGCCTGCACACACTGGTGCATTGCCAGTTCAGAAGGTCTCCTGTAAGGACACTGTAGGAAGAGATGGGGGCTCTCCTCCAATATCCCCCCAACCAATACCACAAAACAGGGGAGGAAATAGTACAAGAAAGTTAAGCCATTTCCAGCACTGCCACCAGGTGTGCCTTGGATTCAAGTGATACAGCTGCCAGGGGAGTGAATACCTCTGCCATCTTCTTCTGCCACTCAAGTCGGAGATGCAGCATCATCTTACCATCTTGCCCTCGACAGAGAACACCTGGTCGGTCCATATGTTGATGATATGTTGGAAAAAAAATAAAGGACCTCAACACAGCTATGGCCAAAGGTGCCATTCAAGTTACTTTTGCCAGGCACTCTTTTCGCAGACAACTGTAATCATCAGCAGGGCAGTAGAAGTTAAACAGGGAGCCCCTTTAGAGGTAACAGCTCAGTAACAGTTATGGGAAGAGGCACTCCCGCCAAGGGAGCTTCCACCCGCAAGCACTGACTTGCATCACATCCCCTCTTAATCCTTCCCCCCCCAAAAAAAAAAATCACACTAGACCTGTCGAGCGTTGGTTTGGGAGGAAGGGACTAAAGTTTTTTTTTACCCCCGTTGGGAGAAGATTGTCACAAACTGGTGGGCCTATCCACTGGCCACCTATTGGCTACTGCCTCAAGCTCATTTCAGTCCCACCATATAGCCCACTCCGCACTGTCCTTATATTAGGAGGAGGTTCATGAGCTCCTTTTCAAAGGGGTCATAGAGGCAGTGATCCCTCAACCCTGTGGCAAGGTGTCTCCTTCCATTACTTTCTTATCCCTAAATAGGACTGCTCACTCTGGTGAAATCTTGATCTCAAGACTCTCAACAGGCACATCCTTTCAGAACATTTCAATATGGTTAACCTACAAGATGTTAGCCCACTGGTGAAGCAAAATGACTTCATGACCACACTAGACCTGATTGATACCTATTTCCACATTCCAATCCATCCAGCTCATTAGTTCTACCTGCACTTCGTTTTAAGTGGACAGCATTATCAATTCAAAGTGTTGTCCTTCAAAGTCACCACAGCTCCAAAAGCCTTGACCAGATGTCTAGCTTTTGTAGCCACCAACCTTAGAAAAGGGAAACCCAAGTCTTTCCCTACTGTGAAGACTGCCTGATCAAGTTTGCAAGCAGGCGAGGCTCTCTAGCCCACACCGAAGCTGCAATCTTGCTACTTCACTGCTTGGGGTTTATGGTAAATACTATGAAAACTTACCTTGAACCAACTCAAACCCATCCCTTCCTAGGGTTGGACCTAGTAGCAGTCTTGGGCAAAGATTACCCCAGCGCCCACAGCGTAATCACTTTCCAGCTGTTTCTGCCTCAGTCACTCTGTCCTCTCACACTTCTAACTTGAATTGAAGCTCCTCAGTGAGATGGCCTCATGCATAACCATTGTCCCTTATGCAAGGCTGCACATGAGTCTGCTCAAGTGTGTCTTTCAGATCAGTTTTCACAAGCAGAGGGTCATTGGGAAGATTTAGTTTTGACAAGGGCCAGCACCCATCACATTCTGCACTGCATACTGCAATCCGTTGGAATACAGGAACTTTGTAGACCCAGTTGCACAGGTGACTCACCACTTACGGCTGAAGAGCACGTCTCAACAATATAGTAATCCAGGGTCTGTGGCTACCTCATCAACTGGGTCTCTACATTAATCATCTGGCACGTTTAGCCATTTACCTAACCCTCAAAGCCATCCTCCAAGAAATTAATGACATAGAGGTTACTCCAATATTGGAACTTTGATAGATTTACATGCTTGAATCATTCCCCGTTGTCGAGATGGGGGTCCCAGGTACCTTATAATATCAATGTAATGTAAAATAATAGCAATGAAATGTAAAATATAATGTATTGAGGTCCTTAGGTCTTAACTTTTGTAGCATATCCAAGTCTGTTTAAAAAAGAAAAAAAAAAAAAGAGACCAAAGATAGACCTCAGCCATTCAGGCTGTACCACTCTTAAGAACACTCCTGTGAGAAGCTCCAGTCCCTCAGATTTTCCAAGGAGCAAGTGCTGGAAGGATCAGTGAGAAAGAAAGAGAAAAAAATAGGGATAACGGTGAGCTTTTGAGGGGAGGAGGGAGGGTTGTATGTGAATCTATGAAAGATTTCAATACTGAAGAACTATACTCACAGGTAAGTAACTTATTTTCTTACTCCTGTATTGGAACTTTCCTAGAGTCACATGCCTGAATCCGAGTAGCAAGCAGTAGTGAAGCACACTGTATTTTGAATACATAAGTGTCAAAATCTGTCAGTATGTTTATATAGCAACACTTCAGATATTACATATTCATTAACAACCCTATACTAACATATGACATTATAAAAGAGCACTCTCAAAGGAAAGTTGGCACTGTGCGGAACACAAACGAGGATGGAGGGAAAAGAAAGAACATGATAGCTCAACATTACTGGAACAGATGTCCTAGCAGTTCCCGCCCCACTGCCACTGTCATTGCCTCTAAACAGTAATGCTTTGTAAAAGTTTGCATATTCTTCCAGGTGGCTGCTCTGCAAATGTCCTGGATGGGCACATCAGCAAATGTCAGAAAACCCCCAGTCGTTGAGCAGTGCTCTGTGGATGAACTGGTCAGGGATATTTGCATGCGCTTTTCTTCCTCTCCCACTTGGTGTGGAAGCTGTGGCAAACCCCTCTCACCCTCATACTGGTGGTCCCCACATGGGCCAGACATCCATGATTCTTGACCCTTACAGAGATGCTTACCATTCCACATGAGAATTTTCTCAACAGGCCAGACCTTAAACAAAATCAAAGCATGCTCTGAAACTAGACGCTAGGCAGCTCTATCTAGTGATCTACTTTCTGAGGTTCTAGAATTTGGTTACCTTTGCTTACCTCAAGAGTGTATGGACATACTAAAGGAAGCCACATACCTGCTATGATGCTAAGTGGAAACAGTGTCCACTACCTTACCCCGAGACATTTAAACCCTTTCACGCCTACAGTGCAAGGCATCCTTTGCTACCGCCTACATCTGCAAAAGTCATGATTAGTATACAGCTCCATTCGGCTGCACCTAGCCGCTATTGTTGCATGCATGCAAAACATGAAACATTACTTTGCAAGATCCATGTTGTTAAATCCTTTATAGAGACTCCGCAGCGTGTGCCACCGGCCCCAGACCCATGCATTACAGGAACCCTTCCAGGTCCATACTGACTAAGTAGTTCTTAAGACCAGCCCTAAATTCCTACCTAAGGTGTTCTCTCCATTCCCATTAACCCAACAGTTGTGCTCCTGGTCTTCTTTCTGCAGCCTGACTGCGTGGCTGAGAGCACTCCACACATTTGACATCAAGCGTGCTCTCGTGTATTATATAGACAGGAGTAAACCTTTCTGTAAGACAGAACAGCTTTCTGTTGCTGTTCCACAACTCCATTAAGGACATCCTGTATCTAAGGCAGGTATTGCCAGGTGGATTATATAAATCCAGATTTGTTATCTTAAATCCAAAAGGACCCCACATACCCACCCAAGGCCTCACTCCACCACCAAGCAGGGCTTCAGTGTGGTTTTACTTGGGAAGATACCCATAGCTGACATTTCTGAAGCTGCCACCTCATTTATTCCGTACACCTTAACATATAATTATTTTGTGCATACCTTGCAAGGCATCAGGCTAGATTTATCATACTGTCCTCATAACTCTGCTTCAGGCCACTGCACTGTCCACTGGCTGCCCATTGCTTAGGGCAGTACTGCTTTACAGTTGATGGTGAGCATGTGTATGCACAGCCACACATGCTGTGAACCGATTGTTACCCTGTAAGCATCTATTTGTTGCGTGTAGAGCTGTAGATTAACATGCTAAAGTATACAAAACATGTTGGATGAAATGCTTGAATGAATCTCTGCCACCAGAATGGAACCAAGATGTAACTCGCTGATGAACCCTAATAAGGCTGAAACCGTTCCTAGTTTGCTTGTGTTCAGTTTCGGGGAGAGCGTAACTTGGCAATTCAGGCTGTACTGTTCCATGAGGAGCAGGGTCAAAATTGATTTCCTTGTGGCTAGGTCCAAACTGAGGGAGCATGGTGTACAAAATAAGGATGTATTGAGATGTGACCCAAGTGATTACCAGTGGCTGAGATTAATTCCAGAATTCCAACCGTCACATACTACAGTGTGCCTCAGAAGAACAGGTATGGCCAGACGTGGGTCCGTGCACATTGTGCCATTAGAACCAAACTATATTTGGCTGATGAGCCCTAATAAGTGCTAAATTGGTCCTGGGTTGCTTGTTTCCCGGTTCAGGGAGGGCCTGTCTTTTTAGTTCAAGCTGGACTTTTCCCATTGGAGTAGGGTCAAGACTGATTTGTATAAAGCTGGATCCAAACAGAGGTGGCATAGTGTGCAAAATAACAATGGCTTGGAATGTAGAATTTAGGGATTAGAAGCGCTTTAAATTAATTCAAGCGTTCCATCCATCACTTTTGTGTGTTCTACTGTAAATGAAGATGCCAATCTAACAATAGAGTCTGTGCCATGCTTGTTCACAACCAGATAATGAGTCACCAAAACCTTGTGACCTACAGTCATTTGTGTTTATAGACCTACAAGGCTGAGACATACACCTTCCTGATGTATTTAATTCATTTTGGAGACTATGGGCACTCTGTCATACTCGGAGGGAACCTCCAAATGTGGGCAGAGAAAAGTTTGAATTTAGAGGTTGCATCTAGCTTTTCTTCTGGCACGTTGTTTCAGTGAGCAGATTTGTCCATAGGTTACAGTGGCTGTGCTGTAGATTCACTTCTAGCTGCTGAACTGCCCTCTGCCTTGAATGTATTTTCATTATTTCACATGATCTGACCATGCTCTTATTTCTTGATCATTTGACTATGGAGGTGACTCTGATTTCATTATCTTTACCAAAGAGGTTCTGGAGAAAGGATCACAGGGCTTAAACTAAGTTGACAGCTGAGCACCTTCTTTGACTTGCATTGATGTTAGATGATGTAGCCAGTAAGACTTAACCGCTTACTGGTGAGGTAACAAGCCCAAAACTTAATTAAAATCATCCACCAAAATTACAAAATACAAAAATCTAGATGCTGACACAGTTGCAGTAGATCCTTTGCATAGAATTTATAGTCGGAGGTTGACTGAGTCAGACAAGTTTATTGAGTGACAGAAGCAGGAAACGGCACAAAAGAACAATTAAACATTCTCACAGAAGTTACTTCCATAAGATTCTACATTACCAGTGGGAGTGCCCTGCATGGGGTGGCTTCTGCTCAAACTCCAAAAGTTTATAATAAGTAAACTTTCAGTCATAAAGAAGAGAAATTCTGATGAGCTTGTGAGACATAGGACACTTAATTCTGTCATGAGCCCAGAAAGTTGAGGTGGTTGCAGGCTTCTAATTTGTTCCCCTTTTATTCTTTAAGAATTCATCTAAGGGGGCAGAATATATCATTAGCACCACTCCATGAATGTAACCATGCACAGAGGTTTTTGCCTGTGTTCCTTAGTAAAGAAACTAAGTATAGCTTTTGTCAGTTATCATTTGCATCATTAATAATTTCTTTCATCAGGCAAAGTACCTACTTCTTGCAAACATGGTTGGATATCCTCGCTAATCAACAGACCCCAACCGGATCCAACAGATCTGTCTAGCATCATCCTATTTTCCAGACCCCATTTCTGACTGAGAATCTCAGAACAGTTGTTTTGCCTCTATATTGAGTGTCTTATAACTGGGTTTTTGCTTGTTTGAAGTATGACATTGCTGACCATCCACAATAGATTAGAGGAAACTGCAGACTACAAGGGACGTCTGCCCTTTTGGTACTACTTGAGCTCTTCGGTGCTTTCAGTACCATTGATCTAAATTTTTTCACAAATGGTTGCAGCTAGTTGTCAGCTTTCCGTCATGCGTGTTTCCTTGGTTAGGCTTTTCTTGCTAACGGTAGCTCCCAAGTGGATCTTGATGGCGTTTCAGCTCCAGTACTATTAATTTGAACATGCTGTGCCTCAAAGATCTCCACTATTCCATTTGCAGTGTAATATTTACAGGAAGCCTCTTCAGATTTTTTGGGATGTGTAAGGGTAGAGGTTTCCACATCTGCACTAATGCCACCCAGTTAGTGCTGTCTTTTGTTTGGTAATGCTGAAACTGATGCAGATGCCTTCTCAGATATTAGATTCAGGTGTGGATTTGAGATAACTATCTTAATCCTAACTCTTTTGAAATTCCAATTTACAGTAGTTGGTTTGGTTTCCATGGTCAAAAGCTTGGACTATAGCTAATACTAGGTGATGCCTCTCTGATAGGGTTAGAGCCCTGGGGTATGTTCTAAACAGCAAGCATTCCAAGACCAGTATCCGCCATGTTCGGATGTTGTCCAAACTGATATCTTTTTCTTTGAAGATGGAAGAGCCAATATTAGTTGTATCATGGCTTGATTAATGTAGTACTCTTTACTGGAACAACCAAATAGATTACTTGCTGCCAGCAAAGAATGCAGAACGTTGCTACACCTGTGGTGATACAGTTGGAACACATTACTCCATTTCATAAATTACATTGGCTTCCAGTAATGCTTTGGATTACATTTTGGATCCTCTCTTTAGTTTAAAAAAAAAAAAAATCAGCAGGAGTGAGAGTTATTTTAAATCAACAGTGTTGTCTGTACTCCTTACTGACCTTTGATGTTTATGGACAAGGACTGGTTTATTAGTGCTTCTTTCAAGAACAGTAGAATAGGAGAAGAGCATCTTCACATTGATGGGTTCACTGGATGAACAGTCTTCACAAGTAGCTCAGCAACATTTACGGTCTCATTCAATTTAGAAGATGCTTACATTTTGTGTTTTAATACCTTAGTTACGCTGTGCTGAAGGGCTGGCTCACTGATATCTATATCAATGATTGCAACTTGACTAGAGCAGAAGATTATCTGCAAGGCTTTTAGTCCGTTTTTGAAGATAAGTTCCAAGTGCTTCAGTATATTTACATCTCCTGAACAGCTTTATTTTTATTTAACATGCACCTAATTCCATGTTCCACAAACATGTAAAACCATTTTCTTTTTGGGGGTAAGCCTGACCTCTTTTGCCTAGATGGAAATCATGGACAACTATGGCTGACCAAAAGGTGCATTATGTTAAAGGTTATATTTCATTATAAAATAATTTGTCAAACTAACAGAATTAAAACACCTAAAAAGCAAAACATGACTCAATAATTTCGTAAGCACTGCTTAGGCAAATTCAACTAATCTGTGCTGGTTTAACTTTTGTGGTAATTAGAAGGCTTACTGATGGGTTGGCAGATGGGTTACTAGCATTGATATATATATATATGTTTTAATAATTTGTTTGAGTTTTCCTTTTGCAATACGAAGATATTGCAAACAACGAATAAAACTGCATACATTTAAAGGCATAATGCCACACAATAAAGAATATCGTCATGCACGGAATTTACCAGCAGCACTGTTGGGCGGAATTGGTAGTCGGCCTCAAGCCAACATCGATCTTATATGCTTGTGTGCCATGAGATATGAAGATGTTTGTTTTGTTGAAACATTTTATGTATGAGGGTTTTCAACTATGAGCATCCCATCTTCAACTAGAGATTGAAAGAATTATTGTGATAGGCTGTAGTAATGGTACATGTGTTATCTACATAGATTTGCTATATTGTTAGAAATGAAGGAGGGGGTTTCCTTTGTCTAATTTGAATGTTCTGTTTATTTAGCATTCAGCATCAAGGTCGTCTTAGTTTGGATCTCAGCCATAAAGATTTCTCAGAGCCCCCAAGGACAAGAGCTTCACATAATTCAAATTCACTACCCTCTAGTGCCCGGCTCGGTAATTCTATTTTAAAGCTTATTTGCTTTGCCTTGTTCACGCTTATGAATATGATTATCTTAACTTTATTCATTCTAACAGTTTTACCTAATGTTCTAACTCATCCGTCCTTTTGAAACGTCTCTGCCACCTCTCACTGCTTTACTAATCACAGATACCTGAATAGTTAATTTTCTACATTTCTCGTTTTGACACTGAAGTTATTGTCCTAAGTCAATGTTAAACTGTGGAGAGGAAAGCTTTTATTCCATGTTCTACTAAATTATCGAAGAAGAGGTTGCTGTTGTTCTTGCTGTAAATTTGTGTTTTTAAAAATTGAGTCCACCCACAGAATAGCTATCCCGGCTTCTGCAACATGCTGTACATTTACATTAGAGTTGCACCCTCTTTTTTTGGTTTTACTTGTGTTTTGATTAGTTCAGTTACAATATGTGTTCATTTCGTGTTTTTTAAATAGGTTCTTCAAGCAACTTGCAGTACAGGACAGAACGGATCAAAATCCCACTGACACCACGCTACCAAAGAGCTGTCATTGGCTCAGACAGAGGTAAAATTTAGCCTTCCTTTGTCCGTTCCAATTTCAGGACAGGTTGGCTAGCCTGTGTCTAATCCAAAATATTAGCTGCAATATTCTGGTTATAATAATATTATTTAAAGGCATGCAGGAAGATTACCTTTTCTCAGCCCCTCTGTAATTGCATGTTGTTGGATTGACTTCAGGCTGATATTTAATATATTCTGCGCTCCAGGACCCTGAAAAGATACAGGGTCCTAGCAATGTGCTTGATTTGATTGAGTAGTCTGTGGGTATATATGTTTCCAGAAATAAAGGTCAGAGTCCTGTTTGGTTTGTAACTGGGAGTGAGACTTTAGAAGTGTCTTCAACATTTCACCAATTTGGCATTATGGACTCCACACAATACTTTATACTTTATCTTAATATCAACTGGGACCAAGTGAAAGCACCCTGATTGCTAACTAATCAGCTCACAACTCTTCACACTCAGGTAGACTCTGATCACCTGGGTTTAAAGTCCTTGCAGTCTTGCAGATTGCCTTTTTGGCAGTCCAGTGCAAAGGATGTTGGAGTATTCCCATCAATCTTTCAGCAAAGCTCTTTTCAGTTCCACCCCGTTGGCCTGATGTAGAAGTGGCATGATCTTTCTAGGAAGAGCGATTCACATGTGTGATGCCTTGACCACCGCGTTCACATGGAGAGTGCTAGAAAGTTCAGAATCCAAAAATGAACCCACAGGTGCCTTTTTCAGAGACATTGCAGCGGATGCAACTAGACTGGAAGGCCATTTAAATTGCAAAGCCCAACCCCCCGATTGCGTTCTCTCTTGGCTCCATTCATAAATGGGAAGCTCTCCTTCATCCAATGAAATATCTGGTCCAGACATAATAAACTGTTCACCTGCTTCAGTGACATATTGCCCGGTTGGAAATGTGTTTCAGTATTGTCCATGTGCATTTGAAGGTTTCCCTGATAATGCTCAGTGAGGTATAATTTGAAGAGCAAGCAGGATATGGATGATGCTTGAGGCACTGCTTATTGTCTAGGTGGATGACAATTCCACTGAGCATTTTTTTTTTGCTTACATCCCTTTGAGAGGCTGGTTGGATCTATTCCTGTAAAGGTCCAGAAATCACAGTTCACTTTCTAGCAGTATGTTGTGACCAATGGTATCAGAATGCTTAAGCATCTATTTAGGAAATTGAGGGCTGATTTCTCTATTGCCTTTAGGAATGGTAGTGGTTCATCACTAACATTAGCTTGAAAAGATTCTCAGTGCCTTCTCTGCTTAAATTCAAACTGATTTTCATGCAGTGGGAGGTTTGTTCTCTTTAAGCTGTCTGGCTTCCTCCTTTTAGAGAAATTGCTAAGGAATGGTAAGTTAGAAATTAGCCCATTAGTTACCCAGGACTTAGGGTCTTTCTGTGGCTTCCTAAAGATGGAGGCATTATGATGGTATGTTTCAAGGGACCTGGGATGAGGTATGTTTCAAGGGACCTGGGATGAGTTAAAGGAGACACTGATCACAGAAGAAGGGGGGAAACTGTTTCATACCCAAAACAAGTCTGGGTTATTTTGGAAAATTTGACCAATCTGGGTGTTTCCTCCTTTAGCATTGATTGGTTTCTGGTGGGGGAATCTAAAGATGAGAGAGGTGGACCATAGTTAAAGGTATAGTATATCAGTAGCTACAATTCAGAATTTCCAAATTATTATGGATAGTTTTAACCACAGCTTCATCACCTTATGAATTCTCCAGGTACCAGACTGTATCAAAACATTTCAAGTAATTTTTCCCACAAGCTGACAGATAGTGCCATCAAACTCCAGAGCAGCATTGCCCTGCCTCCAGAAGAGAAAGCATAGACCTATACAAGGCACCACCCCAATTCCAGTAGTGGTTTTAAGGCTTCTTGGTTTCCTTGCTGCATGCATTCTACTAGTTCTCTGTACCCGCTGGCACATGCAAGCTCTGCAGTGGATCCTAAGCATGGAAAGGACTCAGAACTCGGTTGACTCTCGGACAACATCGCTATTTCAGAAGAGGTATGCAGTGACCTTGATTTGAGGCTGGTAGATGCCAACTTGATATACAGCAGACCGTTCTCACTGGATCGCTCAGAGCTCATAGGATTGACTGATGCATCTTCTCTGGGCTTGGGTGGTCACCTGACTGAGGTTGAAATCTGGGACCTTTGGTCTCCTAGGCAACACCATATCTGTCTCCAGGAACTGTGAGCCATTCAATTAGCCCTGCAGGCCTTTCTCAGTTCCATCAAACGGAAGCTGTTCCAAGTCCTGACAGACAGCAGAACCAACATATGGTGCAGCAACGAACCATAATAGTTTGGGGTCTCTGGTACTGTGCTGCAAAGTGCTGAGACGTGGGTAGTGGGTCGACCTCCAAGGGGTCTTTGAGAGTCAATCATTGGCCAGGCTCACTAATTCTCGGGTGGACAAGCTGAGCAGTCTTAATCTGGTGGACCACGAATTACATTGGTACCTGGATGTGGTTCAAGGAATCTTGGCAGAGTGGGACTTGCCTCGGGTTGACCTTTTTGCCCCCACATTTACTGCATACTAGAGTTTCTTCCTCAATGTTCTCTGTGAAACTTGTGCTTTATACACTAAGTCTTGCCCTTCCACTGCTGATACTCCTTCCCCATTGTTCTAAAGAAGGTTAGGATGGACTGGGTTCAGGCCATCCCGATAGCCAAGAAAGTGTGGTATTCTGACCTATGGATTATAAGAATTAACCCTCTGTTCTGTCTAACTTTTCGGGAGGACTATCTGTCACTGCAACAGGGCAGTGTCCTGATTTATCTACAATTTACACCTCCAGATATAGAGATTGAGTGGAACCAGCTGAGCAGTTTTGACTTGCCTGTGGAGGTATTGCACTTAAATTGAACCAATATGAAAGGATCAATTTGATTATCGTGTTTTTTTTTTTTTAGCTTAGAAATGTTGTTTGCTGGAATAAAAATTTTAATTTTGGAATGCAGCAAGAATCTTGACACAATCATCACCGGACTAAGATTTCACGTTTGAAGGAATTTTGTCTGTGTACACTTAGTATGACTGACCAACTGAAGTGCAGGGTTATTGGACAGTGTAGTAAAGGTAGACCTTTGAAACAAACTATTCTGTGAAAGTAGGAGCCGTGTTGCTGAATGCTGTAAATTGTAAGAGGCATTGGACACTTAGTGATACTAATAAGGCGCCCTCTTGCTTGTAAAGTAATTGTAATGTAGTTGTAATCATTGATGATAAGCCAGCCAATGTAAGTAACATTTTGTGAATGGCTTCAGAGCTGGGAAGTCATGAATGTTCTGTCAGTGCCCAGTTGCAGTACACTATGTAGGATCTAACATGTTTGCTGATGGAACTAAAAGAGACATGACCAGCGTTGGATACAACGACAAGACCTGTTCAAAGCATGAAGAAGGCAGTCTGTAGAGGCACTGTGTATCCCAGAAGAATATTGTGGTGTACAGATAGATAATGATGCAAAAGTGCTCAGTAGGAAGTAGATATGTACTATCAGTAGCGAAAGCTCAAGCTTTCGGGATGCGGGCAAGTATATGATATGGGCTGCATAGGTGGGCAGATTCTGCAGCAAGCACAACTGTGCAGGGGAAAGAAGGAAGGGTGCCTTCCAGTATGGTGGGAAATGCAGGGACGTTAGGTTTGGGATGCTACCCAGAAGTGAGGTTGACCTCAGTGAAGAAAGGTCATCAAGGGCTCACAAGAATTACATGAGGAACAGGTGGCCTATGTGGGTAGCTTGAAAAGCAGATATGCTGCAATGCATATACATGCATGTGGCAGCAGCAATGGCATTTTCACATTCAGCTTCACAATAGAAAATGGTTTTATACAATACTGGCATGTTAGAGCCCTTTATCTGGTGGTTCATATGTGGTCAGCAGCCAATATTTCCATACTGCTGTTCACATTTCATGGCAGTGCTAAACTGCTACTGAAACTATTGCTAATTGGAGAGTCATTGTGAGCTGTTAAACTGCCAGCAAGGTGCTCAGCGCTGAAGTGATGCCTAGCGTGGACAAGAGTGCTCAACATAGTTATTGGAATTGTTCTGATTGTTGGGCTTTGAGAAGTTTGCCAAACCAGTAGAAAGATGATCTGAACTCAGTCTCTTGCACTATTTTAATTTATTGTATTTTATTTTCATGTATTTTTCTGTTAAGGTTCAGTGTCTCATTCCGAACGCAGCAGTCCTAGCCTGACTACTCCACCGCAGTCATCACTTAACCTTGATACATCCTCCTTTTCTAGCAACCAGTCTCAAAATTCACTCTCTACTCTGCCAAGAATTTCTGTCAGCCCTGTAACTGCTGGAGAGAGAAAGAAGGACAGGTAAACTGATAATAAATGTTATTTTGTAGGATGTTACTTTAAAAGGGGGACTGCTGTATACATTTTTCAAATTCACCTGTTTCCGTTTAGCTGCACAATTGATCTCACTAATGAAGTTCAAGTAAGCATGTTTTCATAATATAAATGATCTTTGTTATCTAAATGAAACAATGATATCTAAGCATCGTGGGTTGGGTTTAATGCTGTTTCCAAATATCTGGGTGGGAAACTGTTTTTACCCAATACCCTGCACAGGTGTCCTTTCTAATTCCACTGAACGTAAATGGGTCATTTTTCCATTTTGTTTTTCCTATTAACTCTGGTCACTGAACATGTGAAGCAGTGGAAGGAATAGGACAAGCCCATGCTCTGTAAATCGACTGCCTCACCTTTACAAACCACCTTTTGTTACCTCTTCATTATGACAGGGGTGTAACTTAGCCCCTTACAGCCCCTGTGGTATGGGAGAACACCTCCAAGTGGCTCACAGCTATTCAAAGGGGGGCCCATCCGGCCTAATGAAAATAAACATTGGTGTGATATTTGATACTTCGGGGCCCTCATCACACTGTAGGGAGAGCCCATAATTTAGCTTTTCTCTATTGCATTATAGGTGCTATTAATTAAAATTATACTGCTCTCACTGTTTTTAATTTAAGCGCAGCTAGTTTTAGACAAGATGGGAATGTATTACCACCTTTTGAAACAAGAAGCGAAAGGTCTATGCAAGGAACCCATATCCTTTTGCAAGTCCTCAATAACAGGTGTTACTGTACTGAGTCAACACAGCAAGCTATGTTACTTTTCATAGGAACGTGTGTCCTTTTATTGGAGGAGTAAGGCATAAGTAGGATTACTAGTCAGAGCCAATAAAGGATGTAGGACTAGTTTTGTTTTTAATAGCACACAGTCACCTCAAGGTTTCCTAAAAGTATAGAAAAAATAGTAAGCTACTGTGTGAAAACCTAGGTTATGAGAAATTTCCAAACTTTGAACAGGTGTGTTTCCCTCTTTAAAGTTAAAGGAAGATAATTCCAGTTAACTGCTACTTGAAAGGCAAAAAAACTGTCTAATTGGCAACTCTTTTTGATTTTTGGTGTTTGAAGTATGTGGGCAGAGGAAGAATGTAATGTCCTACTTTGGGAATACTAAGAAAATGATTTGCTTAAAGTCTGGGCCTTGTCCAAGATGTGCCTTACACCCAATAAAAAAAATAAAAAAAATTTGAAAACAATGTATATCTGTGGGTAGCCAATGTAGGGATTGAAGATGCTCAGAAATATGGACAAACTTAAGCTTTTCCAACAGGGGAAGTGAAGCACAATTTGCCACGAGCTGAAGTCATTGTACTGCGTGGGAAGGTAAACCTAGGTACAGATTGTTGGCTTAACCTAAGTGAGATCTAACTAAAGCTTGAATTATTAAATAGTGTGCCTCCTTGCAAATGTAAGCGGGAAGCTTCCTGAAATTCTTCAAACTTTGAAAGGAGATAGATGCTACCTTGTTTAGGTCACGAAAAAAGAAGTCTCCTCATCAAACATCATTCTGAGGTTTCTGACTACTCCGACTGCCAGTGGATATTGGTCAAGAATATTTGGCCATCAATTAGGGTTTCAGCAAATAGAGGATACACTAATAATAAACACTTCCTATTTTTGAGAGTTCAGCTTCAAGTGGTTCCCTGCCATTCAGTTGGTCACTGCCTTCAAACATTGTAGAAAATGTATTGGAGCCACTACACAAGTACCGTCCGGTCTAACAAATATTTGTGTACTATCCGTGTAGCTCATAAACGACAGTTGAAATTCCAGAAATAGCTTGGCTAAGGGGGTCACATAATGACTGAAAAGAGTGAGGCTCAGAGGGATCCCTCCAGGAGTTGCTCATCCAAGGATTTGCGAATGAGCTAAACAGAGATAGGACATTAGATTGGCTCTGGTTTGTAATGAATGTGTGTGCCCAGTCATCAAGGCCCCTTATGCTGTCTATTGCAAGTCTGTTCACCAAATTGGAATGGCAGACATTGTCAAATGAAGCAGCCTGATTGAGGAGAATAAGCTCTGCAATTTGATTCAAAATCATTTGTAGCTCGTTAAGCACTTCCATAAGTGCAACTTCAGTCCCAGGATTGGCTCTTCTCCCAGCCTGAACAAAGTTCAATAACGAGTCCTCCTAAATGTAGAGAGCTGCAAGTCGATTACCATCTTAGATATTTTAGCACAGAAAGGCTAGAGAGAAAAAGGAATGAAAGTTGCCTCGATTGGTGGGATTAAGTGAAGTTGTTTTCAGAAGTGGTTTAACAGAGGCATATTTCCATTTTTCTGTAAGTATGCCTGATTTGAAGATAGAATTGATAATCCCAAAGTTTGAAAGACCAACTACAGGAGTCAATTTGTTGAAAAAAAAAAAAAATTAACTGGGCAGGGGGCGATAACTGAGCCTATTTTTACTAATCTCAGAAGCTTTAACACATCTTCTGAAATGGTAAAATGAAATTAGAATAAAATCTGTGCAGTTGCTATACTGGACCTAAGGTCTGTGGTAACATGAGGAAATTCCTAATTGAAAGATTGATAGCTAAGCTGCATTTTTTTCATTAACATTTTGAAGAAAGTGCATTGCATAGTCCATGCGATGCAGGAACTCTTATTTGGCAAATATTGGGATTGGAAACGATTTTAATACAAACAAAACTCGATGTGCTATTATTGCCTGCTAAAAGCTTGTCAAAACAATATTTCAAACAAGCAAGTTTAAGACAAAATCTGTACACCCAGAGACCCTCTTTAAAGTTGCATGTCTCCTGCAGAATAAATGGTTTCCAGAGGCATTTCACGTTGTGAGTCCTAATGTGAATCTAATGCCTGCGGGATGTGTGAAAAAATTTAATTGGGACAAACAGATATTTATCCAGCACTTGGATGACCCAAGTACTAATATTATCTTTGCTTTTCTGAATATTAGCTTGAAATATGGAAGGAGCTATTTCTACATCCAAGCTCATCTCCAAGGAAGAAACTTTGTTAATTTGATGTATAATGTCGGAGTGACAGGATACTTGAAATTGAGACTCACCCACTTCATATTTCTGTGAATACACATTTGCAAGGCAGTCAGACTAAGTAACCAGAAAGTCTTAAGTATCAGAGGAAATAATCCATGGAAGTTTCTGATCTATAGTATGACTTGAAACATTATGTGGGTTTAGTAATCAGTTGTTTTACATCGAAAACTCACAGGATTCAAGGTAATTGGCTGGAATTTAAACAGCTGGTATATCCACCCTGATATTAAAATCCCTCCGCTCCAAACATGTACACGTTTTTGAGGAAAGTGATTTCATATAAGGTGCAAACGCCCCACCTAAGTTGGGTGAGATTCCCAGAGAATGATAAACTAGTACCCATGATAAACTGCTCAAGCGATGATAGAAAATCCTGCAGTTTCTGCCACTGAAAAGTTCCCCAAGTATAGAATGTTGAGTTTCAGGTGTTCTTCAAGTATTACTTAGTGTTCAGTCCAGTGCATGCCATACCTCCTACCTACCTGAAAATAGATGATGATCTGAAATCCTTTGAGACTGGCTCAACTGCAAGAACTGTTTGGCTTCACCAAACAGTTTATGGCTCAGGCTGTCAAACATTTACCTCAGAAGTGTTCTGTTGTATGCTTTGCCAGAGCATATGCAGGGCAATTGTTCTCTTCTTTAATTAAGTGTGTTATAAAAACCCTCTTGTTCTAGATGCTATCATTTATTTTGGACCTTCTCTGACACCCATAAGTCATTTTTGAATTTGTTTAGAGCAGACAGGAGGTGCAGTAGTAATGAGCCCTCTGTCTGGTCTCTCTTCAGAATTTCCCATGAAGGTATGTACACCCACACCTCTCACACTGTACTTTTTCTGACAAGGTGAGGCAGATTCCCAAAGACCTGAAGTGAGGGTGCCAACAAAGATATATCCCAACAAGCACTTGTGAAAATACCATAAAGAATGGGGTTGTTGTTGAAAATTGTGCTTTCTCCTCCTGTGTAGTTCTCCATCCTGATATCAGTAAAAAAGACTTACATGAGGAATAACTGGCACTTGATCCAGGCTTGTACTGATGAACTGTAATCCAAACATAATTTCAAGAGCAGTGCATCTAAAATGGTTGACTGACATAGTTGTGAAAACAAAGAACACTTCACATCTTACTCTTTGTACTACCCTTATTTTAACAGACGTAGCATTGTTCCAGTGAGTACAGTAATCGCGGGTAATCATGGGCATTTGAAACATGTTACTGGGCCTTTTGCTCTAACAATCAATGTATGGTTTGGAACTCCATGCAGCGAAGCCATCTGATGTTGCACGTGGACTCATTTTTAGTAGGCCTCTTTTGCGAGTGTGAGTGACAGATAACAGAGGGTGCATTAAGCCTATTTGCATGAGAGGTGTGTTCTGCCTTCCTGCTCTTATCTCATAACCGAGCTTACAGAACCTCTCTGGAATGCACTTCTGAGTTTAAAGAAGACATTTATTGTTATTAATTCTCCACCACGAGGTTCTTGAGAGACGAAATTAGTAGATTGGAAGCACACGTTGGAAAGCAGTCGCAGTAATGACAGCAAAATATATCAAAGTACTTCTCAGTTGCAATGTGCACAGCAAATATATGTGATTATATTATGGCATAACTTCAAAGCAAAGCATAAAAGTCAAAATTCATCACCGTAGGGCCTATAGCTCAGCTTCATCTTTCTGGGGCCTGCAAGTTGATGACTCCGGTCAACTGCAAGAAAGAGATTTTCTACCCAAACGGGAGACAGGCAACTGACGTCTATGTTCCTGTCTGAAGTCAAGCAGATTCAATCTACCCCTGCTGTAGCTGAGTCATCCTTAAAAGCAAACTCAGTGTGAGAACCGAAGAAACTTGGAGAGTGGCCAATTCTCCCGAGCTCCCTCCCTCTCAGACTGGATTGCGAGGTACACACAAAATCTACGTGCTCTTATCAGCTAAGGTCTGGTGTGAAGAAAACAGCTTAGTCCATCTTGTGGAAAATCACAGCTTGGAAAAAACACAGCTCATCTGCAATGTCTCAACTGCAATGTCTAACCCCACGTTAAAGCCAATAGGCAGCTAACCTAAATATAAAATGTAATGTCTAATGTCATGTCAAAGCCAATAGGCAGCTAAACTGAATACAGAATGTAATGTCTAATGCCGTGTCAAAGCCAATAGGCACCTAACCTAAATACCAAATGTAATGTCTAATGCCATGTTAAAGCCAATAGGCAGCTGACCTGAATACAGAATGTAATGGCTAACTCCATGTTAAAGCCAATAGGCAGCTAAACTGAACAAAACATATAATGTGCTACTGGTGAACATTGAGCAACTAATATGTGCAGTGGTTAAACACAAAGTCATTGGTCAAACACAATTAATAGCATTACATTCCACCCTGTGACCAATCAATTTTTTGTTTCACGCCTCTTATTTCAAACAAAAACAACTAATATCAACACAAAAAACATTATAAGCAAATCAGATTTGAATGATCAAAGCAATCACTGTAAAGCAATGGAAGTGGATTAACATATTGATCTCATAACCTTTCACATTAGATACATCTACACAGAACAGTGTCTCTAAAATAGCAATTTGATGTAGGATGAGTTCTACTCATGTAAAGGTGCACGGTCCACCTGAAAGGTTTGCTGAAATGTGAGCGAAAGTCAGAGTTCCATACGAAAAAATACAGACAGTTAACTGGTAAGGTTGCTTAAGTCCCACTGGAAGAATGTAATCAAACAAGTTGAACTTGAAGTGAAGGCGCCATTTGCGAAAAATGGATCCATGTGGTTTGTACTTCACTCAATCAGGTTCAGGTTGGGGGTTCGGTCCCTTCCCCGACCCCACACGCACACGTCCGAAGGGACACCACACAGTACACTCATGGTCAGTGGCGAAACGTGGTAGGATCTGCAAAAGAAAAAAGTATGACTTTTCTTGCAAATAACATTTGTCATCTGAAATGTGCCCTTCCTCTTCCGTTCCTTGTTTTATAATCAGCAGGACGTTTTTGGGGCCCTTTGTTATGATTTCTGCAGGTTCTGGAGGGTCATTTGGGGCTTCAACCCACACCTCAACTCAGAGGTTTTTATCTGCTGCACCATAGCTTCCCTTTCCTTGCACTGTCAGAAGGGCTGGGGCAGACTCCTTCTTTACCAAACCTCCATTCACTGCACTTTTGACAAGTTGGGCCATTCTGTCTCCAATTTATATGAATGAATCAGATTATTTTCTAGTTATCAGCATAATTTTGATTTCTCCTTGGTAATCTGCAGCAATCACTCCCCCTAAAACCTGACCAATTTGCCATATCTGTCCTGGTAACTTTCCTCTCCCCAATTGATCTTTGACTGTTTGTGGGACATATTGCTCTTGTGCGTGCTGCACAGTTTTTATCAAATCTAGGGGAATGTGCATCTCTCTAATCTCTGCCCACCTGTAAGTGGCTTTTAATCCCAGCTGTCCACATTTCTGGTGCACCCTCTTAGCCATCCCCACTAAGTCAGAATTCTGGGTGGACACTTCAGACTCTGAATGTTTCTCTTTAACATCTGCAAGGGAATTGAACCAGTTATGTACAAGCCATGTGGAAAACCAAACGGCTAAACCATTGGCAGAGAACCAAGAATCAGTGTAAACTTGACACATCTCAAGCAGCTCTTGCTTTAAAGTCTGACACCCATTGTACAACGCTGTTCCTTCTCCTGTGCTAGACAACAACTTTTCAGTAACTGGATTGTAATCATTAGTCAAACAAACATGCTTTTTATCCTCAGGGGACACTAATTCAAATGGTGCACTCAATTTCACTGGTGACTCTTTTACATGTGATACTCATTGCACCCTCTCCACATCCTGAAAAGGGGCTTCTGACACCTGTTCTTGTAGGGCTGCCGTGACTCTAGCCCTGTCTTGTATGTTCCAGATCCAGTGTATGATACTAGCTTTCTGTACCTGTCCTAAACTGTGAGATTTAGGTGAATTCATCACCCACTGTGCATGCTTGATACTTCAGTTTCCATACTCCAAAGTTCCAGGGGCACTCTTGTCTTCCCCTGTTCCTGATTTACATGTAAATCAGTGTTTCCCTCTTGCACTGCGCAGAAACCTAAAGTCTGAATTATTTCATTTGAAGCGCGCAGCTGCCCATGTTTTTTTCTAGTTACTTTATACCCAAGTGTTAAGATTTCACTCAGATGAGGGCTATACTGTTTCCAAAAATCAAACAAGCTCATGAAACTCTGTGTCTTCTGCTTAGTGCAAAATAAGAAACTCTAAAATCTTTTGTTTTACTTGTGCCAGTAACTGCACATTTTGCGACAGTACTTCTGCCATGTCCGAATTAATTTTTCCTTGCAGAAGCGGTCTGTAAATAACAGTCACAGCTCTGTTCTCAGTGTTATCAGTTAAGGAATGCAGGGTGTTTTGCTCTATGCTCTGCTCACAAGGAGGCTCACAGCTGTCTTAACCCCCTCATTACTGGAATGGGAAAAGTCAGATTCTTCTAAAACAGCAGTTTTATAGATTTCAGCCTTATCTTGCAAAAATGTGTTCTGGCTAATTTGCTCACGTAAATTCTTATTTTCATGTTCTAACTGCCTACATCTCTCCTGCATTTTTCTGTAAGCAGATAAAAGTATCCAAACCCTTCTGTCAAGAACAAAAGGAACATCATTTCCTTCAAAAGGCACATTTTCTAAATATGCTTTATCACAGCACTCACCGGAAGACTCACACAGTCCTGATAAATAAGAAAACATGTTTCTCACAGCACCATAAGGCAGTTTAACTTCACATGCATTTTCAAACATGGTCTGCCGTGCTTCTGTAATTCTCTAAACAACAAAAAGCAATTACACTTTTAAATAGTCCACTTCGAAACTCCAATTTCCGACTCTGAAAACTGACGACTACGCCAAAATGTTCTGCCTTCCTGCTCTTATCTCATAACCGAGCTTAGAGAACCTCTCTGGAATGCACTTCTGAGTTTAAAGAAGACATTTATTGTTATTAATTCTCCACCACGAGGTTCTTGAGAGACTAAATTAGTAGATTGGAAGCACACGTTCAAAAGTAGTCGCAGCAATGACAGCAAAATATATCAAAGTACTTCTCAGCAGATATATGTGATTATAATATAGCATAGCTTCAAAGCAAAGCATAAAACTCAAAATTCATCACCGTAGGGCCTATAGCTCAGCTTCATCTTTCTAGGGTCTGCAAGTTGATGACTCTGGTCACCTGCGAGAAAGAGATTTTCTACCCAAACGAGAGACAGGCAACTGACGTTTAAGTTCCTGTCTGAAGTCAAGCAGATTCAATCTACAGTGTGCGAACCAAAGAAACTTGGAGAGTGGCCAATGCTCCCGAGATCCTTCCCTCTCAGACTGGATTGCAAGGATCACACAAAATCTACGTGCTCTTATCAGCTAAGGTCTGGTGTGAAGAAAACAGTTTGGTCCATCTTGTGGGAAAACACATATTGGAAAAAACACAGCTCATCTGCAAAGTCTCAACTGCAATGTCTAACCCCATGTTAAAGCCAATAGGCAGCTAACCTAAATATCAAATGTAATGTCTAATGTCATGTCAAAGCCAATAGGCAGCTAAACTGAATACAGAATGTAATGTCTAATGCCATGTCAAAGCCAATAGGCACCTAACCTAAATACCAATGTAATGTCTAATGCCATGTTAAAGCCAATAGGCAGCTGACCTGAATACAGAATGTAATGGCTAACTCCATGTTAAAGCCAATAGGCAGCTAAACTGAACAAAACATATAATGTGCTACTGGTGAACATTGAGCAACTAATATACGCAGTGGTGAAACACAAAGTCATTGGTCAAACACAATAGCATCACAAGGTGGTATGTGCCTACTGTAGTTTATTTGGGGGTATAGTCACCATGAACCCTGGGTGACCTTCTCTGTCCAATTTCCTCAGTGTAGTTATGTGGGGGCTTCCGTACTGTCATGGGTTCTAACCACATGTGGTACTAAAATCAAGTATGACAGCAACAAATTAGTTGAATGGTCCAAGATCAGCTTCAAGAAAATATCTATGCATTGAACGCATAACAGTGCCCTACTATGGAGAATGTTGCGTTAAAAGTCCATTGCGTAGTTGCATTTTTGCCATCCAGCTCCCAATTTCTACATTTTTACTGACCCAGTTGATTTTCTTTCAGAGGCATTCATATGCAGGGCCTCTGGCAAGCATCATATTTGTTTTGGAGCACATTTCTCAGGAGCAGACTTCCAGACATACCATAGTTTTGGTGGGGGGGGGGGGTGGGGAGTTCACCTACTCGCCATCACTGGGTAATCTATGTAGTCTGCTTTGTCTGATATCTTGCAACCCCTGACAAAGTGGGGGGGGGTCTATTTGACTAGCAGCTGTGATTTTTAAGGAGGGTGGTGATGGCTGGGGGGGCTAGTTTGAGAGTTTGACAGTGTATCTGGAGGCCCAAGGAGGTGCTATGTGGTGTTCGATGTCATAGACTGAGATATAGTGATCTTCTCTCCCCTGAAGCTCTGCTTGTCTCTGCAGTATTGACTCAATTTCCTGCACAGACGTTCATAGCCAGTTTTTTCTGTGTGTGGTTTGACTCAGCATACCCGAAATGGAATTGACTAGGCTCCTCCTTTCTCACCTCACTGGACCTATATGCACGGGTTACCCAAAATGGAGCAGACTAGGCTCCTTCTTTCTCACCTCACTGGACCTGTATGCACGGGTTACCTTGATAAATAAAGACAGTGGTCTAAGGCATTGCTGCTGCTGCATTCTGAATTAGGTAATGTGCGTGACTGCCCATTCCCAACCTCCTTTAGTTGACTCCAGCTGAAGTGTGCTAAAGCTCATCAAAAGTACCTGAATGGCAGGGGATGCTTTTTGAGGGACATACTTATTTTGTAATGGTCTTATGTGATCTGCCACCATTATGGAGTCCGCGAGATACATAACCTAAACATTTCCTTCTTTCCTGAAGAAGAAGGATGTTAGCTTCTCTGCATGCAGACACTGCCTTAAATTAGACCAAACTTGAGAAGATGCTAAAAGAGAATGAGAAGAGCACAAACATCTTTAGTGTACACTTTTGCAGTACAGCTTGCCTAAAGGGCTTTTCCTCCTGCTGCAATCGTTTTGTTCCCTTTGTGTTTTGCCAAAACAATGCAGACCTTGTGCTCACTGTGCTAGATCATGCATACTTGGGTTGCCCAAAGCCAACAAGCAAGATAGCTGTTCAGTTGGAGGATCCCATCTGCTTGACACAGAATCTTAGAGTCCGCACAGATTCTTATTGACCTTCATCAGGCATTCAATTTTGAACAGCAGGACTGCTGGTTCGATATATATATATGTTCGGTGGCATGTGTAGCTGCAGATACACATGCTGTGCACATCCCGCCATCTGGTGTTGGGCTCGGAGTGTTACAAGTTGTTTTTCTTCGAAGAAGTCTTTTCGAGTCACGAGATCGAGGGACTCCTCCCATTTCGACTCCATTGCGCATGGGCGTCGACTCCATCTTAGATTGTTTTTTTTCCGCCATCGGGTTCGGACGTGTTCCTTTTCGCTCCGTGTTTCGGGTCGGAAAGTTAGTTAGAATCTCGGAAAAATCATCGGTATTGTTTGCGTTCGGTATCGGGTTAGTTATAACAGATCAACACCGATTTTTGAAGAGCTCCGGTGGCCATTCGGGGTTTTTTCGATCCCCCCGTCGGGGCCTGGTCGGCCCGGCCACATGTCTCTTCAAGGCTGATGGAACGGACCCCATTCCGCTTCTGCCCAAAATGCCATAACAAGTATCCATATACAGATCAGCATCTGGTCTGTAACTTGTGTCTATCTCCAGAGCACAAGGAGGATACCTGTGAAGCCTGTCGAGCGTTTCGGTCGAGGAAGACATTAAGAGACCGAAGAGCAAGAAGACTGCAGATGGCGTCGGCGCCGACAGGAGAAGGGCGTTTCGAGGAGGAAGAAGAAAGCTTCTCCATCCATGAATCGGACTCGGACGAGCTCGATCCCGAAGAAACGCCGAAAACCGTGAGTAAGACATCGAAACATAAAACTCACGAGAAGACAACAAAAGCCCAGGGGACGCCACCGCCAACAGGCCATGGCTTAACCCGAAAGATAGGTGACCGATCATCGGCACCGAAAAAGGGCATGCATGTGGCGAAGTCATCCGACTCCGGTCGAGATACCGCCACACAGCAATCTCGGGCCCGAGACACCGGCCCCGAACAGATTCGGCACCGAGACAGTGGCACCGAAATGGTTCGGCACCGAGAAACCACGACGCCGAAAATAAAGAAGTTTGCCTCGGAGCCCAAAAAGGCGACCGAAAAGATTTCAATTCCGAAACATCCAGCATCGGATCCGAAAACAGGTTCCTACACAGAGGAACAAGGATTGTCCTCCCAGATGCAAGGACATAAGTTCGGAGAGGAACTTCAATCTGTTGAGCCGGACTACACTCAAAGAAGGTTCCACATTCAAAAAGACACAGGGAAGATAAGCACTCTTCCCCCAATTAAGATGAAAAGAAGACTTGCCTTTCAAGAAAAGGACAAGCAGCCACAGGCAAAGGTGGCAAGACAAACAACTCCACCACCATCAATGCATACATCACCGGTAGCCACTCCACCACTGATGCAATCTCCGACTCATACTGCAATGAGTCAAGATGATCCTGATTCATGGTACCTTTATGATGCTCATGTATCCGATAACAGCCCAGACTGTTACCCTACAAGGCCGTCGCCACCTGAAGACAGTACATCCTACACGCAGGTGGTCTCAAGGGCAGCTGCGTTTCATAACGTCACCTTGCATTCAGAACCAATTGAGGATGACTTTTTATTTAATACACTCTCCTCCACGCATAGCCAATACCAAAGCTTACCTATGCTCCCAGGAATTCTAAAACATTCAAAACAAATATTTCAAAAGCCTGTTAAAGGCAGAGCCATAACTCCAAGGGTGGAAAAAAAGTATAAGCCACCACCAACAGACCCTGTTTATATTACGCAGCAATTAACACCAGATTCTGTGGTTGCTGGGGCAGCTCGCAAGAGAGCAAACTCTCATACCTCGGGAGATGCACCACCTCCAGACAAGGAGAGTCGCAAATTCGATGCTGCAGGTAAAAGAGTTGCAGCACAAGCAGCAAACCAATGGCGTATTGCCAATTCACAAGCACTTTTGGCAAGATACAATAGAGCTCATTGGGACGAAATGCAGCATTTCATAGAACACTTGCCCAAAGAGTTCCAGAAAAGGGCACAACAAGTGGTAGAAGAAGGACAAAGTATCTCCAATAATCAGATACGGTCATCAATGGACGCAGCAGATACAGCTGCAAGGACAGTAAATACTGCAATAACAATAAGGAGACACGCATGGTTGCGTACGTCAGGATTCAAGCCGGAAATACAACAATCCGTGCTGAATATGCCCTTTAATGAACAGCAGTTGTTTGGGCCGGAAGTCGACACTGCTATTGAAAAACTCAAAAAAGATACTGATACCGCAAAAGCCATGGGCGCACTCTACTCCCCACAAAGCAGAGGCACATTTCGCAAAACACCATTTAGGGGAGGGTTTCGAGGTCAACCTACAGAGGCCACAACCTCACAAGCAAGGCCCACTTATCAAAGCCAATACCAGCGGGGAAGTTTTCGGGGGCAATATAGAGGGGCACAGTTCCCAAAAAATAGAGGGAAGTTCCAAAGCCCCAAAACCCCTCAAAACAAACAGTAACTTCCAAGTCACACATCCCCAACACATAACACCTGTGGGGGGGAGACTAAGTCAATTTTACAAACATTGGGAGGAGATAACAACAGACACTTGGGTACTGGCAATTATCCAGCATGGTTATTGCATAGAATTTCTCAAATTCCCTCCAAACGTGCCACCGAAAACACACAATATGTCAAAACAACATATAGATCTTCTAGGACTAGAAGTTCAGGCATTACTACTAAAAGAAGCAATAGAATTAGTACCAGAACACCAGAAAGGAACAGGAGTTTACTCTCTGTACTTTCTCATACCCAAAAAAGACAAGACTCTGAGACCTATATTAGATCTCCGAACATTAAATACCTACATCAAATCAGATCACTTTCACATGGTGACATTACAAGACGTAATCCCACTACTCAAACAACAAGACTACATGACAACACTAGACCTAAAGGATGCATATTTCCATATACCGATACATCCTTCACACAGAAAGTACTTAAGGTTTGTGTTGCAAGGAACACATTACCAATTCAAGGTGTTGCCATTCGGAATAACAACTGCGCCAAGAGTTTTTACAAAGTGCCTAGCAGTCGTAGCTGCACATATCAGAAGGCAGCAAATACATGTGTTCCCGTACCTAGATGATTGGTTAATCAAAACCAACACTCTAGAAAGGTGTTCACAACACACAAAGTATGTCATAGAAACCCTACACAAACTAGGTTTCTCAATCAACTACACAAAGTCACACCTTCTGCCGTGTCAAACACAGCAATACTTAGGGGCGACAATCAACACAGCAAAAGGGATTGCCACTCCAAGTCCACAAAGGGTTCAGGCATTTCACAATGTAATACAGGCCATGTATCCAAATCAAAAGATACAAGTCAAAATGGTGATGAAACTCCTAGGCATGATGTCCTCATGCATAGCCATTGTCCCAAACGCAAGGTTGCACATGCGGCCCTTACAACAGTGCCTAGCATCACAGTGGTCACAGGCACAGGGTCAAATTCTAGATCTGGTGTTGGTAGACCGCCATACATACACCTCGCTTCAATGGTGGAACAGTATAAATTTAAACCAAGGGCGGCCTTTCCAAGACCCAGTGCCACAATACGTAATAACAACAGATGCCTCCATGATAGGGTGGGGAGCACACCTCAATCAATACAGCATCCAAGGACATTGGGACACTCACCAAAAACAGTTTCACATAAATCACTTAGAACTATTGGCAGTATTTCTAGCGCTGAAAGCATTTCAACCCATAATAAGCTACAAACACATTCTTGTCAAAACAGACAACATGACAACGATGTATTACCTAAACAAACAGGGAGGCACACACTCAACACAGTTGTGTCTCCTGGCACAGAAAATATGGCATTGGGCGATTCACAACCACATTCGCCTAATAGCACAATTTATTCCAGGAATTCAGAACCAGCTAGCGGACAATCTTTCTCGGGATCACCAACAGATCCACGAATGGGAGATTCACCCCCAAATACTAAATACTTACTTCCAGAGTTGGGGAACGCCACAAATAGATCTATTTGCAACAAAGGAAAATGCAAAATGCCAAAACTTTGCATCCAGGTACCCACAAGATCAGTCTCAGGGCAATGCGCTATGGATGAGTTGGTCAGGGATATTTGCTTACGCTTTTCCCCCTCTCCCACTCCTTCCATATCTAGTAAACAAGCTGAGTCAAAACAAACTCAAACTCATACTAATAGCACCGACATGGGCAAGGCAACCTTGGTACACAACACTACTAGACCTCTCAGTAGTGCCTCATGTCAAACTACCAAACATACCAGATCTGTTAACGCAACACAAACAACAGATCAGACACCCAAATCCAGCATCGCTGAATCTAGCAATCTGGCTCCTGAAGTCCTAGAGTTCGGACATTTAGACCTTACACAGGAATGTATGGAGGTCATAAAACAAGCTAGGAAACCTACCACTAGACATTGCTATGCAAATAAGTGGAAAAGATTTGTCTATTACTGCCACAATAATCAAATTCAACCCTTACACGCATCTGCCAAAGACATTGTAGGATACTTACTACATTTGCAACAATCAAAGCTAGCTTTTTCTTCCATTAAAATACATCTTACAGCAATTTCAGCTTACCTGCAAATTACGCACTCAACTTCTCTATTTAGAATACCAGTCATAAAAGCATTTATGGAAGGTCTAAAGAGAATTATACCACCAAGAACACCACCAGTTCCTTCGTGGAACCTCAACATTGTCTTAACACGACTCATGGGTCCACCTTTTGAGCCCATGCACTCTTGTGAAATGCAATACTTAACATGGAAAGTTGCATTTTTAATTGCCATCACATCTTTAAGAAGAGTAAGTGAGATTCAAGCATTTACCATACAAGAACCATTTATTCAGATACACAAGCATAAGGTAGTTCTACGAACAAATCCTAAATTTTTACCAAAAGTCATATCACCGTTCCACTTAAATTAAACAGTAGAATTACCAGTGTTCTTCCCACAGCCAGACTCTGTAGCTGAAAGAGCACTACATACGTTGGACATCAAAAGAGCGTTAATGTACTACATTGACAGAACAAAACTAATTCGCAAAACAATTATTTATTGCTTTCCAAAAACCTCATACAGGAAATCCCATTTCTAAACAAGGCATTGCTAGATGGATAGTTAAGTGCATTCAAACCTGTTATCTTAAAGCTAAAAGAGAACTGCCTATTACACCAAAGGCACACTCAACTAGAAAGAAAGGTGCTACCATGGCCTTTCTAGGAAATATTCCAATGACAGAAATATGTAAGGCAGCTACATGGTCTACGCCTCATACATTTACCAAACACTACTGTGTAGACGTGCTAACAACACAGCAAGCCACAGTAGGCCAAGCAGTACTACGAACACTGTTTCAGACAACTTCAACTCCTACAGGCTGAACCACCGCTTTTGGGGAGATAACTGCTTATTAGTCTATGCACAGCATGTGTATCTGCAGCTACACATGCCACCGAATGGAAAATGTCACTTACCCAGTGTACATCTGTTCGTGGCATTAGTCGCTGCAGATTCATATGCGCCCACCCACCTCCCCGGGAGCCTGTAGCCGTTTAGAAGTTGATCTTCAACATCTGTATATTTGTAAATATATATATATTACTTTAAACTACATTATGTACATACGTATTCACTCCATTGCATGGGCACTATTCCTAGCATATACAACTCCTACCTCACCCTCTGCGGGGGAAAACAATCTAAGATGGAGTCGATGCCCATGCGCAATGGAGTCGAAATGGGAGGAGTCCCTCGATCTTGTGACTCGAAAAGACTTCTTCGAAGAAAAACAACTTGTAACACTCCGAGCCCAACACCAGATGGCGGGATGTGCACAGCATGTGAATCTGCAGCGACTAAGGCCACGAACAATTGTACACTGGGTAAGTGACATTTTCCATACCCTTCCCCACATCCAGAAACATCAAAAACATGCTGAAAGCAGCTCATCCAGGGCTTCCCTAGTCCTAAAGATGGCCTACTACACAAGTCAAGATGAAATGTACCCCTTGCCAACAGGTAAAGCTAACACTTGAGGCCTATTCCAGAAAAATATTGTTGAGCGGAAGCCTGGGTGAATACAGTATGTGTAGCTGATCCTTTGATGTGACTGATCTGAGTCAGTGGAGAAGCTTCGCATAGTGAGTCTTACTGTGCAATATCGGTCTGTGGCTGGTGAACTGCACTGGCTAGATAGAGCAAAGCAGCATTCATTCTTGATCAGAGGACTGGTAGGATACCTTCAAAGGCAAGGTGGAGGCAAGGGATGTTGGATGTTGAAGATCTACTCGGTGGGGACCAGAGAGCTTCTGATTGAGAGTTTGGCCTCATATTGGGCATATCCCAACTGTTTTCATCACCCATGGAATCTGGGGATAATGATGCGCATTTGCTGTTGACTGAACACAAAAGCATGTCAAAGATTAAGGCATACCACATTGTAGAATTCCTTGGTCTTGAATGGGTCTCATGGAGACTAAACAGTTGATGCCCTGGCTGCAACTGCGCTCTATGTGAGTACGCTGAATACTAGTGTCTGAAGTAAACTCAAGAAAGGTGCACTCTTTGTTGGATTTCCGTGATTGCGCTCTGAATTGTGTTGCCTAACAAGATTCAGTGCTCTATAGAGGTTTACTTCCTGTTGTAGGTACCTCACACGAGTGAGGGCACCACTTGTGTAGATTGTGATACTTGCCTTCAGCTTGGAACTCTACGGAAAAGATGGGGAAGGGAGACCATCAGCAATGCAAGTTAACATTTGCCCCTAAGGTGACTAGAACTGCTGCATCTATTTAGAACCTGATGGAATGGAAAATGAGAGAGATGTGGAGACCTCTGCTAAAAACAAAAAGGTGCAAAAATGTTTAGGAACAATTGATGACAAGACTGACAGATTGCCAATTCAAAAAAACACATTAAAGAGAGTCAGGCATAGATATTGTTTAGTGGTGTGTTTTTGATGTTGAATATAATATGATTGACATGTGGGAGAGGCTGCCCAGGATGGAAAAAGTTCTAGACTTCATCTGTGTGAAAATGAAGACTTGGATGTTTGCCATGCTCTATGCAGCAAGATTCAGAGTCAATCATAAAGGACTATTGTTAGAAATTGAGTTACCATTGGACAAGGTTGGAAGTCCCCACTCATGTAATAAATGCAATCCTTGTCAGAGTGAACAAGGATTGCATTTACAAGTTACAAGTTGTTTTTCTCCGAAGAAGTATTATTTTTTTATTTTTTTGAGTCACAGGATCGAGTGGTGACTCCTCTCAGTGATATTGCGCATGGGCATCAACTCATTGGTTAGATTGTTTTCTTTCCGCCGTCTGGTTTGGACTTGTTCCCTCTCGCTCCGAGACTTGCGATTCGGAAACTTTATATTAACTTTCTCATAACGTCGGTATTGTTTTCGAACACGTTCACTTCTACAGTCGATCCAACAGTACCGACTGGATCATGAAAAATGCCCTTTCGGGCGCTTACTCTCTTCTTGGGCCTGTTCGGGCCTACTGCGCCATAGCCTGATGAACCAGACTCCATTCTGATTCTGTCCTCGGTGCCACTCTAAATTCCCTTATACCAACCAGCACTTGGTCCGTAATCTTTGCCTTTCTCCTGAACATCGTAAGAAAGACTGTGAAGCTTGCCGCTCGTTTCGATCGAAGAAGACACTGTGTGATCGAAGGGCAAGAAGACTCGAGATAGCGTCAAAATATACAGAGTCCACCGACACCTTAGAAGAGGAGCAGGCACAGAAGGGTGTTTCGATCCCAGACTCTGACTCTGAGCAAGGATCAGAAGACGACAGCCAGCCAATCACAGCGGCACAGTATGTGAGTACACCTGTCCCTACACCCACTTTGAAAAGATAAGCAAGGCCCTGGGTGCATAACTGCTGTATTACGTAGACAGAATAAAGGATTTTAGGAAAACTAATCACCTTTTTGTTGCTTTCCAACAACCTCATCAAGGTAATCCCATTTCAAAACAAGGATTAGCTAGATGAATTGTGAGGTGTATTCAAACATGTTACATTAAGGCAAAAAGGCAACTATTAATAACTCCAAAAGCACATTCCACTAGTAAAAAGGGTGCCTCTGTGACATTCTTAGGAAATATACCAATGGCAGATACATACAAAGCTGCCACATGGTCCACACCACATACATTCACAAAGCATTACTGTGTGGATGCCTTATCTATACAAGCCAATGTTGGACAAGCAGTGCTAAAAACACTATTTCAAACCACTTCAACTCCTACAGGCTAACCACCGCTTTTTTGGGAGGAGAACTACTTTTTAGTCTATGCACAGCATGTGTATCTGCAGCTACACATGCCATCGCATGGAAATTGTCACTTACCTAATGTAATCTGTTCGTGGCATATAGTGCTGCAGATTCACATGTGCCTTCCCTCCTCCCCGGTAGCCTGTAGTTGTTGTAGTACTCATTTGTGCATGTGTGTGTGTGTGTGTGTATATGTGTATATATATATATATATATATATATATATATATGTATATATATATGTTCGATGGCATGTGTAGCTGCAGATACACATGCTGTGCACAGTCCGCCGTCTGGTGTTGGGCTCGGAGTGTTACAAGTTGTTTTTCTTCGAAGAAGTCTTTTCGAGTCACAAGACCGAGGGACTCCTCCCCTTTCGGTTCCATTGCGCATGGGCGTCGACTCCATCTTAGATTGTTTTTTTTCCGCCATCGGGTTCGGATGTGTTCCTTTTCGCTCCGTGTTTCGGGTCGGAAAGTTAGTTAGAATCTCGGAAAAAATCGTCGGTATTGTTTTGTTCGGTATCTGGTTAGTTAGAACAAATCGACACCGACATCTTGAAGAGCTCCGGTGGCCCTTCGGGGTAATTTCGATCCCCCGTCGGGGCCTGGTCGGCCCGACCGCGTGCAACTTCAAGACTGATGGAACGGACCCCGTTCCGCTTCTGTCCTAAATGCCATCACAAATATCCGTATACGGATCAGCATCTGGTCTGTAACTTGTGCCTGTCCCCGGACCACAAGGAGGATACGTGTGAAGCCTGTCGAGCGTTTCGGTCGAGGAAGACGCTCAGAGACCGAAGAGCCAGAAGATTGCAAATGACGTCCACGCCGACAGGACAACATCGGTTCGAGGACGAAGAGGAAGCGTTCTCCATCCAAGAGTCGGATTCGGGGGAATCCGACGCCGAAGACATAACAACCGTGAGTAAGACGTCGAAAATTAGGACTCACGAAAAGTCCACAAAAGCCCAGGGGACGCCACTGCCAACAGGCCATGGCTTAACCCAAAAACTAGGTGACCGAGCCAAGGCACCGAAAAAGGGCATGCTGGTGTCGAAGTCATCCGACTCTGGTTGTGATACCGCCACACAGCAACCTCGGAGCCGAGACACCGGCTCCGAGACAATTCGGCGCAGAGACAGCGGCACCGAAGATGTTCGGCACCGAGATACCACGCCGAAATCAAAGAAATCTTCTTCGGAGCCTAAAAAGCCTACCGAAAAGGTTTCGGTACCGAAAAAAGCCTCGGAACCGAAAATGAGTTCCTATACAGAGGAACAAGGACTAAACACCCAATTGCATAGATTTGGTGAAGAGCTTCAAACTGTAGAAACTGACTACACTCATAGGAGGCTTCACATCCAGGAAGACACAGGGATGATAACCACTCTTCCCCCAATCAGGATGAAAAGGAAACTTGTTTTCCAACAAGGGGACAAGCAACCACAAGCAAAGGTGGTAAAGAAAGTAACACCACCACCTTCACCACCACAATCAACACATGCATCACTGGCGCAAACTCCACCACTAACGCACTCGCCAGCTCATACCACAATGAGCCAGGATGATCCCGATGCATGGGACCTCTACGACGCCCCAGTGTCTGACAGTAGTCCAGACTCATATCCAACTAAACCGTCACCACCTGAGGACAGTACATCATATGCACAGGTGGTCGCAAGGGCAGCCGAATTCCACAATGTCTCACTACATTCGGAACCTATTGAGGATTACTTTCTCTTTAACACCCTGTCCTCCACCCATAGCCAGTATCAAAGCCTTCCCATGCTCCCAGGAATGCTAAGGCACTCAAAACAAATATTTCAGGAGCCAGTTAAAGGCAGAGCCATAACTCCAAGGGTGGAGAAAAAATATAAGGCACCTCCCACAGACCCAATATTTATTACAACACAACTAACACCGGACTCAGTAGTTGTGGGGGCAGCTCGTAAAAGAGCCAACTCGCAGACATCAGGCGACGCACCACCTCCAGACAAGGAGAGCCGCAAATTTGATGCAGCGGGAAAAAGAGTTGCAGCACAAGCAGCAAATCAGTGGCGTATCGCCAACTCGCAAGCACTCTTGGCAAGATACGACAGGGCTCATTAGGATGAAATGCAACATCTCATCGAACACCTTCCCAAGGAGTTCCAAAAAAGAGCGCAACAAGTGGTGGAAGAGGGACAAAGTATCTCGAACAAACAGATACGGTCTTCCATGGATGCAGCTGATACAGGGCAAGGACAATAAACACTGCAGTCACAATACGGAGGCACGCTTGGCTGCGCACACTCTGGGTTCAAACCCGAAATCCAACAGGCTGTGCTCAATATGCCGTTTAATGAACAGCAATTGTTTGGGCCGGAGGTAGACACTGCCATTAAAAAACTAAAAAAGGACACCGATACAGCCAAAGTCATGGGCGCACTCTACTCCCCGCAGAGCAGAGGCACATTTCGAAAGACACCTTTTAGGGGAGGGTTTCGGGGTCAACCCACAGAAACCAACACTTCACAGACAAGACCACCTACCTACCAGGGTCAATATCAAAGGGGAGGTTTTCGGGGACAATATAGAGGAGGCCAATTCCCAAGAAGTCGGGAAAAATTTCAGGTTCCCAAAACCCCTCAAAATAAACAGTGACTCACAAGTCACACAACCCCACCACACAACACCAGTGGGGGGAAGACTAAGCCAATTCTCCAAATCTTGGGAAGAAATAACAACAGACACTTGGGTCTTAGCAATTATCCAACATGGCTATTGCATAGAATTTCACAAATTCCCTCCAAACGTCCCACCGAAAACACACAATATGTCAAAACAGCATATAGATCTTCTAGGACTAGAAGTTTAAGCATTACTACAAAAGGACGCAATAGAATTAGTACCAAGCCTACAGAAAAACACAGGAGTTTACTCACTGTATTTTCTAATACCAAAGAAGGACAAAACTCTGAGACCAATACTAGATCTCAGAACACTAAATACCTACATCAAATCAGACCACTTTCACATGGTCACATTACAAGACGTTATCCCACTGCTCAAACAGCAAGACTACATGACAACATTAGACCTAAAGGATGCGTATTTCCACATACCGATACATCCTTCCCACAGGAAATACCTAAGGTTCGTATTCAAAGGAATACATTACCAATTCAAAGTGTTGCCATTCGGAATAACAACTGCGCCAAGAGTCTTTACAAAATGCCTGGCAGTAGTAGCTGCACATATCAGAAGGCAGCAAATACACGTGTTCCCTTACTTAGACGACTGGTTAATCAAGACCAACATGCTAACAAGGTGTTCACGTCACACAAAGTATGTCATACAGACCCTTCACAAGCTGGGTTTCTCCATCAACTATGCAAAGTCACACCTTTTGCCATGTCAAACACAGCAATACTTAGGAGCGACAATCAACACAACAGAAGGGATAGCCACTCCAAGTCCACAAAGGGTTCAAACATTTCACAAGGTGATACAGGCCATGTATCCAACACAACACAAAAGATACAAGCAAAAATGGTATTAAAACTCCTAGGCATGATGTCTTCATGCATAGCTATTGTCCCAAACGCAAGATTGCACATGCAGCCCTTACAACAATGCCTAGCATCACAATGGTCACATGCACAGGGTCAACTTCTAGATCTGGTGTTGATAGACCGCCAAACATACATCTCGCTTCTATGGTGGAACAGTACAAATTTAAACAAAGGGCGGCCTTTCCAAGACCCAGTGCCACAATACGTCATAACAACGGATGCTTCCATGACAGGGTGGAGAGCACACCTCAATCAACACAGCATCCAAGGACAATGGGACATGCATCAAAAGAAGTTTCACATAAATCACTTAGAACTGTTAGCAGTATTTCTAGCGTTGAAAGCATTTCAACCCATGATAACCCACAAATACATTCTTGTCAAAACAGACCACATGACAACAATGTATTATTTAAACAAACAGGGGGGGACACACTCGACACAGTTGTGTCTCCTAACACAAAAAATATGGCATTGGGCAATTCACAACCACATTCGCCTAATAGCACAATTTATTCCAGGGATCCAGAACCAGCTAGCAGGCAATCTCTCTCGGGATCACCAACAAGTCCACGAATGGGAAATTCACCCCCAAATACTGAACACTTACTTTCAAATTTGGGGAACACCTCAAATAGATCTATTTGCAACAAAAGAAAACGCAAAATGCCAAAACTTCGCATCCAGGTTCCCACACCATCAATCCCAAGGCAATGCTCTATGGATGAATTGGTCAGGCATATTTGCGTACGCTTTTCCCCCTCTCCCTCTCCTTCCATATCTAGTAAACAGATTGAGTCAAAACAAACTCAAACTCATACTAATAGCACCAACATGGGCAAGACAACCTTGGTATACAACACTACTAGACCTGTTAGTAGTACCTCATGTCAAGCTACCCAACAGACCAGATCTGTTAACACAACACAAACAACAAATAAGGCATCCAAACCCAGCATCGCTGAATCTAGCAATTTGGATCCTGAAATCTTAGAATTTGGACACTTAGACCTCACACAAGAGTGTATGGAGGTCATAAAACAAGCTAGAAAACCTTCCACTAGACACTGCAATGCAAATAAATGGAAAAGATTTGTTTGTTACTGCCATAATAATCAAATTCAACCATTGCACGAATCTCCAAAAGATGTAGTAGGATATTTACTACATTTGCAAAAATCAAATCTAGCTTTCTCTTCCATAAAGATACATCTCACCGCAATATCTGCTTACCTGCAGATTACTCATTCAACTTCCCTATTTAGAATACCTGTCATTAAAGCGTTTATGGAAGGCCTAAAGAGAATTATACCACCAAGGACACCACCTGTTCCTTCATGGAACCTCAACATTGTCTTAACACGGCTCATGGGTCCACCTTTCGAACCCATGCATTCTTGTGAAATGCAATACTTAACGTGGAAAGTTGCATTTCTCATTGACATCACATCTCTAAGAAGAGTGAGTGAGATTCAGGCATTTACCATACAAGAACCATTTATTCAAATACACAAGAATAAGGTAGTTCTAAGAACAAATCCAAAATTCTTACCAAAGGTTATCTCACCGTTCCACTTAAATCAAACAGTAGAATTACCAGTGTTCTTCCCACAGCCAGATTCGGTAGCTGAAAGAGCACTACATACATTAGACGTCAAGAGAGCACTAATGTACTACATTGACAGAACAAAACAAATTAGGAAGACAAAACAACTATTTATTGCCTTTCAAAAACCTCATACAGGAAATCCAATTTCAAAACAAGGCATTGCCAGGTGGATAGTTAAGTGTATTCAAACCTCCTATCTTAAAGCAAAGAGAGAGCTGCCTATTATACCAAAGGCACACTCAACCAGAAAGAAAGGGGCTACCATGGCCTTTCTAGGAAATATTCCAATGAACGAAATATGTAAGGCAGCAACATGGTCTACGCCTCATACATTTACCAAGCACTACTGTGTAGATGTGTTAACTGCACAACAAGCCACAGTAGGTCAGGCTGTACTAAGAACATTATTTCAAACTACTTCAACTCCTACAGGCTGAACCACCACTTTGGGGAGATAACTGCTTACTAGTCTATGCACAGCATGTGTATCTGCAGCTACACATGCCATTGAACGGAAAATGTCACTTACCCAGTGTACATCTGTTCGTGGCATGAGTCGCTGCAGATTCACATGCGCCCACCCGCCTCCCCGGGAGCCTGTAGCCGTTTAGAAGTAGATCTTAAACAATTGTACATTTGTAAATATATTACTTTAACCTTTATTATGTACATACGTATTCATTCCATTGCATGGGCACTATTACTAGCATACACAACTCCTACCTCACCCTCTGCGGGGAAAACAATCTAAGATGGAGTCGACGCCCATGCGCAATGGAACCGAAAGGGGAGGAGTCCCTCGGTCTTGTGACTCGAAAAGACTTCTTCGAAGAAAAACAACTTGTAACACTCCGAGCCCAACACCAGACGGCGGACTGTGCACAGCATGTGAATCTGCAGCGACTCATGCCACGAACAGATGTACACTGGGTAAGTGACATTTTCCTTATTTGCATGGACATCTTAGTTACTTATATATCTATAGTTGTACATACACAGTCTTTCACTCCTTACTTCACCCTTCTGCGGGAAAACAATCTAACAAAGCAGTCAATGCCCATGTGTACTATCACTAAGAGGAGGAGTCACTCGATCCTGAGACTCGAAAAAAAAAAAAAAAGACTTCTTCGAAGTAAAACAACTTGTAACCCTCTGAGCCCAACACTAGATGGCGGGATATGCACAGCATGTGAATCTGCAGCACTACATGCCACGAACAGATGTACACTAGGTAAGTGACATTTTCCGTGTATATATATATATATATATATATATATATATATATATATATATATATATATATATATATACACATACATATATACACACACATATACATACATAATGCATGTGCTCTGGGCTAACCAGCCACACTCTAGGTATGCGCTCCATCTCCCATAGAAGTTCTTATCAGTGAAGGCCCGGCAGACCACGGGATATGATTTCAGAGCAGGCCACTTTACCAATTTCGAATTTGGGAATTAAGAAGTAATTCAGTCAGGAAAAGGTCCTGTGGGCCCCAGAATAAAAGTTTTGGGTTCGCATAGAGGGATGGCCACTGTCCAAGGTTCCTTGAGACCTAGTACTGCCATGAATCGGGACAGGGGAGTTGTACCTGCTGGTGATTCCCTTCTGGCTCCGGAACGGTCCCAGTCAACCACCCCTTTGAAGTCCCCTGTCATCCAGGGGAATGAAGCGGGAGTGCTCCCATAGTCTCAAGAAAACTTACTGTCAAAAGCGGAGGGGCATAAAGACAAACCAGGGAGAGTGGTGTACAGTGTAACAGGCCAGTGACTGCAACATATTTGCACAACTTAACATGCCACATGCGGTTAACCTTGAATGTGTCATTTTTGCAGAAGTAAATGTGTGTGCCTGTTAATCTTTTAAAGAAGGCAGCATGATATGCTTGTAAAAAGCCCACATGTGCCTGAAAAGGACATTTATTACCCAACAAGTGGGTCTCTTGGAGGAAAAGGACAACTGGCGTTCAGGAGCATGCCACTTGCAAGTCTGCTCCCAGTTTGACATGATCAGGGAGGCCATTCACAGTCCATGAGAGAATGCTCACTAGACCAGCACGTATTTTATCTTCATCTGCCATCTAATGAACCAAAAAGTAAGTCGGACAGGCAAGTAGGGATGTGGAATAGAGAATCCGCTGTTATACGTCAGTGTTGTGCAACAGAGATCAACAACAACAAAAATAAGGAAACTCATTAACCCTTGTCAGCCCTACTCCCATTCTCCCCACACTTACGCATCCTGAAGCATCTGTCATGGTGTAATCGAGGGACAAACTGTCAATATGAAAGAAACAAACCGGTCCCAAAAGTCCCCCAAAGAACTGTTAAAGCTGAAGTGTGAAAAAGAGAAATAAATTACAAAGCGCAAGGATAGATATGGTGGGTTCACACTGTTAAACAATTTGCACGGACACCATTTCAATGCCAACATTCCAGCCCTGGTGATGAATCAGTAGAATTTAGAGCAAGACATGTCACAGTTACATGTTGTATAAAAAGACGTCTGTCCTAAGGAGCAGGTTTAGCTATCAGGAATTTCAAAGAAAAAGGGGTGGTGAGGGTGAGCAAGGGATGAGGATGACAAGACTGCGCATGCTAACTTACTGGTGACATACTCGACTAATTCTCATTCTTCTACATTTCCATCATGAACGTCCATCATGAGGGCAGTTGGTGGGGAAACATCCTCCAACCTTGCCACCAATTCCTTGGTAGTGGCTGTCATTCTAGACATGGATTGTTTTAGGGTGTGTATGGCTCCCTCAAGTTGGTCAGCAAAGTGTCAGCTTCCAAATACTGGCTGACGTTGTCTGGCGCAGATCCTGCTGCAGCAGTATAACTTCTGCACCAACAGCTCCTATCTTTGCCTCCAACGTTGCTTGTGACAAATTACTTGCTACAAGGATGGCAGCAGTGTCTGGTGTGACCAGCCCGGGCAGTGCAGCACCTGTCGGCTGCCCTTCTGTTTGGCTATCTCCTGCATGGGTGCCAAGCTTTCACTGTGGGCATGTTTGTCAAGTGTAGCCAGTTTCACTGCTTATCTTGGGCCATAGCGACAGTCGACAGACTGCACAAGGGATCGCATGTTTTATCTTATAGGGCACAAACCATCCCTAACCACAGAACAGGCTGGGGGGGCGGCATGAGCAGTCGGAGCCCAGCTCTGAAAGCAATGGTGGAAAAGAAAAGGGGGGGGGGTAATGCAGACCTGTATCTCTTCCTCCCCATATGGGTAGTCCGTCCTGGGGTGTGTGTGGGTCTGCTGCATCTCAGAGCAACCACATAGCCATGCAGCCTGCACTCTTTGTCAAGTCCCAAATGCCTCTTTCTTGTCAGGTCCCGAAATAGATGTCACCTATCATGCCTTTGTTGTTGTGAGAGTTGTAGAGGAACCACAACTCCCAGAATACATCGTTTAGCAACCTTAATAAATCCATACTGATGCCAGTATTGGATTTAATATGATATGCACCTAGAGGGAACCTTGATGGTCCCCCCTGAAACCTCTTATTCTTCTAGTGTGCTGGGTGACTAGTATCATCTAGTCTTCCACCACATACGGGTTTCTGACCCCTGCAGGTAAGAGCCAGCACTTTCTGAGGTCAGGAACCAATTCCTGCCCCAGAGAAGGTGTTATCACCTCCTCCAGCAGGATGGCTGGTGAATCTGCATACCAAGGCCAGAGACTTCAAAACCTCTGCCACATTTGATATATGACCCTGGCTTCCTCCACACCTGGAGAATGCCACTGTGTGCCTAGAGGCCCATTTGGCACCACAGCAGGTGGGAAATTAGCTATACAGTGGGTGTGTTGCACCACCAGGCTAGTCACACACTGAATGTGGGCTACCTGATGTGATTCGTAAAAAAGAAGGGTTTCTAGCATCTTGTTTTGGTGGAATTTTGAATTCTGGGACAGGGTTAGGTCCACTCCCCACGGGAAGTGGTCACATAGGGGATGTAGTGACCATAGGGGCAAGTAGCTCACTGCCTACCACCCTTTACTCTTCATAACACCTCCAAATTTAGTGTTTAGGTGGCCCACTGTCATCTGGAACTTAGATTGGTCTGCCTTAAAGAAGGACAAAGAGGGGTCGAAGACTCGTGAACTATGGATCAGCACAGAACTTGGTTCAAAACCCTGCCTTGCTGCTGCTGTCGTGACAGTCACAAACACTGACTCGTCCAAAAGCAGATCAGCCTTCTCAAACCCTTGGTGGTCCGCCAAGCACTTCATCGATCCAACAACATCTCCCTTGGAATGGAGGAGCAACTACCCGGTCCCCTGTTTTTCTGATCACTAGGACCACCGAGATAGCAACTCTCTGAGAATTGGATACAGAGTGTCTGGGAGGTCAGCCCTGTCGACCCATCCAGTCTTTGAGAGGCTTGTCGCTTAGGCTCTCATTATTTTAATGAGACTACTGGATTTGGGCGGCAGAATTGCCTGCGGTGTGGGAGACTGAGTCTTAACCCACTACAGGTGACACCTGTCGCCCTAGTCTGGGTTTTGCTCCGGCTAACTAACAGTGCCTCATCTCTACCCAAGAGGAGGGATGATTGGGCAGCCAAGTGCATCGTGGTTACTCAGGTCTCATCTGTTCCTCTCAGTTACATTAGTCTCGCATACACAATGACAAACAGAGGCAGTATATGTTTCCATAAGGTTTTAATGAAGCGACTGAATGTTAGATAACAAAGCATATACTGCAATAATCAGGACGATACAGCATGACAGAATTAGAATTGTGGCAAGGAGAGTGAAGCATAGAAATAACGCCACAATATTGTCACTAGAGTCAATAGACTAATTCCTACCTAGGCTATAATAGAGCACAGCATGTTAAGCTCTAATTCTGCCCTTCAGGTTCCCCTCAGAAGACATCATCCCCCATACCTGAGCAAAGGCTTGAAGTCTGCATAAGCAGATGTAGCGAAGCGTTCAGCAATCAGCATACAGTCGTGGTCCTCTGGCTTTAATCTCCCTCTAACTTGTAAGGGCCAGGGAAGTGTGTATATAATAAAACAGCTGATGTTCTGGGAAAATGTCCCTACGTAAGGATGTGTGTTTTTCTATGACTACCAGAGACAAAACTTTTACCACCTAAACCGGCAACTTAGCTCAAAGGAGCCTTGAAAGAAGCACAGAGTGAACAAGAATGTCTTGTTAGAGAACATAGTGCTGGCCTAAGCAAGAACAGCTAGATAGATAGAAATAAAACAAGACCACAAAAGTGGCTATTGTTAAAATAATAAAGCTGAATAAAATATATCTAGGTTAAAGTGCACAGCGGCAGGCCGAGTATGCTAAAATAACATGCATGGAGCTATAACTAAAATGGCTACACAACAGGCTGAGCCTGCCTGGAGCCTCCCTGCATTAATACCAGGGGTACACCAGCCAGTTGCAATCTTGTTTGTGTTCAGTCAGAACACCACTGTCACCAAAATTACCTGTGTGTAGAGGGACTTCGAGAGAGGACAGCTCCACACAGAGTGGCCCTGCTGTGTTTCTTTTCCCTCTTCTGCAGGTGGACGAAGAACCATGAGAGCCTGTAACTCACCGACCCACCAGACAAAACACCTCTGCACCTGAGCTACCCAGCCCGGGCTCAAGTAAACAAGTGTTGTCTCTGTGGTCCTGAGACCCTCAAGAGCCGATCCCCCGCACCCCACTTCGATACCTACCGCCCCTTAGTTTCCACCAGAATGTCCCCCCCGTCCCCACTTGCATCTTTTTTCTTACAGGTACCTTTCCCACTGACTTTAACATGTAGTATTTGAGGCTACCACTGAATACAGCACCTCTGCACTTCGACACCCCAGAGCAGGTAAACTTGAACTGCTGGTGCTTTCCTAGACCTTAACCTCTACTCCCCTTAAGTCCAGAAGAAAAGTCCTGTAAGTCATCTATAAGTGTATCTGTGCAGTGAATGTTTCTCCCATAGGATAACATTACCGCGTTCGAGGTTCATGTCTAAAATCTGATAGTTCTATATTTTCTCGTAATTTACTTGAAAATTCAGTTACGTTCAAAGTACTTACCTAATAACGTTGATCTTGGTGTCAAAATATATATTAAAACTTGTGTCATTTTTCTAAATTTGTCTCGGATCTCATATTGAATGAGTGCCTCCTTTATTGACTCTGTGTGTACGACAGATGCCCAACCCTTCCCTCTGATAAGCCTAATCTGATCAACCACACTACTACAAATAGAGCACTTGGGATTTTTAAACCAATAAGAGTCGCCTGGACTATATGCATAGTGCACCCCTACATTGGTACACTACATAACTAGCCAGCTTCCTTATAACTGTTATTATCAATTTTGTTAATTAATTTGTGGCTGGAGAGCCTATCCTCTCTTCCTACCTTTGTCTTGTCTGGACCAGTGATGTGAAGGTTTTGCCATTGGGTTTTTTCTGCAGAGAGTTGGGCCTGAGAGGTGGCTCTTTGGCAGTCAAGACTAACCTATTGACTGAAGAGCTTCAGCCTGGGGCATCCTCATCCAAACCCCTAGTGCCCTTTAATGAAGCACTGACTGATGTCCTGCTGGGAACTTGGTCCCAACACAGGTGCTCCTGTGAATAGTACAATTGTCTGCTGCCATCACCCTGCCCTAGGTGATTATAGTTTCCTCACCCAATGCCCCACTCCTGAGAACTTGGTAGTCCATGTTCCCTGCCACTCCCCTGGACAGTGAATCCAAGAGGCTGGATAGCTTAGGCAAGAAAATGTCTTTTTCCACTAGCCCGAAGGCAGTAGTGTATGAAGATGTGTGCAGCGACACCTACGTTGTCGCCTGGCAGATGTCCAGGATGGGAACTCCATGAGCTAACACAGTGGTCAAAGCTTTTCCTGTGGTGGAATGGGCCCTTAAGCCCTCAGAAGGCTGCTTTTTAGCCAGGGAGAGGCAGATCTTGATTCAGAGCACTGCCCAGACCGGAATTGTTCATTTCTGTACTGCCCTATGTTTTATAGCTCCTACAGAGCCCACGAAGAGATGGTTGTCCACCCTGAACTCTTTTGTGTTATCAAGGTAGAATGACAGTGCTCTTTTTTGGGTTTAGACAGTGGAGTCGCTCCTCCTCTTCAGAGAGATGTGGGGAGCGTAAAAGGTGGGCATGCTGACAGGCTGTCCCAAATGAAATGGAGGTCACCACTTTCAGGAGAAGAGAGTCCTGGGTGCTAAGCACCACCTTGTCAGGTGACACAGTAAGATAGGGAGAATCGATGATAAAGCCTGCAGCTCACTATCCCTATATTATTGCCACTTATAAAGCTGTCTTGATAGTAAGCAGCTGGATGGGATAATTGGATACTGTAGGGAATAATTAGGTAGTGGCGCGTAAGGCACACATGAAGTACGTGGGGACCAGACTCCCACTGAGGCATAATGAAAGGTGAAGCAAGCAGCGTACAAGCAGTTTCAGATACCTATTTACAATAGGGAACTTAAATAAAGAGGGTTTGCCAGGCAGCCGCTGGAAGGCGTACAGTGCAGAAAGGTAACCCTTAAGAGTACCCAGATCAGAGACCTGCTGGGCAAGGGTAAGAAAAACATCAGAAATTTAAAGAATGTTTGCTAGCAGTAGGCGTATACTGTTCTGGTGGAGGGCCCCCTGGTTGCCAAGATAACTTTACAGTCTTTGGGAGGTCAAAAGCAATCAACAGTTGCCGCTCAATCTCAACGCTAGGAGGTGGAGAGCTGACAGGTTAGAGTGGAGAACCCACCTCTGCTGCCACTAAGGAAGATCCTACCCAAAAGAGTAGCCCGTTCGGAGGATCGATGCTCCTTTTCAGAAGCTTAGGATACCAAACTCTCAATGGCCAATCCAGGGCCACAAGGATAACTTAGGCCCGGTCGTTCCTGTTCTTGACAACTGTGGGTATGGGCGGAACTGCATGTAGGAGGCCTGAACTCGACTTGAGACAAAAAGCGTCTCTGAGCAATAGCAGCATTGGAAACTCCAACACGTAAAACTGCTGACATTAGATCTGTTTGCCTTTAAGGAGAACAATCAATCAAGGCTCTCTCCACTGCTGAGCCATTGCACCACCTCTGAAAAAAGACGCCACTTGTGATCCGCTAGACATCAGCGGCTGAGTTTGTCTGCCCTGTCATTTACAGAACCTGCCAGGTGTTGAACCACCAAGATTATGCCCTGCTGTTCCAGCCATGTCTAGAGAAGCAGGGCCTCTTGACAAAGGGTCCACAACCCCACCCCGCCTTGTTTGTTGCAGTACCACGTGGCGCTGGTGTTGGAACACTTGCACCAGCTTCCCCTTGACAGAGAGAAGAAATGTTTTCAATGCTAGACGGATTGCCTGGTTCTCCAGCAAGTTGATGGACCATGTCAGAGAGATTCCCCTTATGCTGCGCCCACTGGAGCTTCAGGTCCCACTGCAGAGCCTGCATATGCCATCTGGCATGATTCACCAGCAGGATGCAGGAGGCCATGAGACCCATCAGCCTTAGAGTCATTCGCACTGAAATCCAGGCTATAGGCTGAACCATTGATATCATATCCTGAATATCCTGGACTCCTGCTCACGAGGATAAGCCCGAAACAGCATTTCCAGAACCGCTGTAATGAACGAAAGCGCCTGAGAAGGGTTCAGGTGTGACTTTGGCATTTTTTGTAGTGAACCCTAGCTAATGCAGGAGGTCAACGTTGTCTGAAGGTAGGCTACGACAGTCTGGGACGCTCTCTCCTTCAACAGTCACTCATCAAGATAGGGGAAGATTGTAACCCCTGATCTGTGCAAATGAGATGCGGCCACTGCCATCACCTTGACGAACACCCGAGTAGCGCTTGTAAGGCCATAGGGAAGCACGCTGAACTGAAAGTGCTTGTGGCCTACCTTGAACCGCAGGTAACGCCTGTAGGCAGTGAGTATAGGGATGGGAAAATATGCATCTTGCAAGTTCAGAGCTACCATTCAGTCTCCTTGGTCTAGGGAAGACCAGACTTGAACCAAAGTGAGCATCTTGAATTTCTCCTCTTTGATGAAGAAATTGACAGTTCACATGTCTAGAACATGCTTTATGACATGCTTGAAACTAGTGAAAAGAATTACTTCATGCAAATGAATGCAGCCTTTTCATTCCCCAGATAGTTTGCCAGATGAGCTCTTAATCTGACTCATAGCCATAATCTGTTTTCCGGCTTAGTATAACTAAGTTTTCATTAGTACCAGCAGTCCAAACCACTATCAATATTAGTAATTAAAGGCCAAATTTCTTTGAGTTTAGGTTCTCTATACCATGCTTAATAACATTGTACCTTCAAGCCAACATTCCTTCTGAAAAACGCTTGATTGATCTGATTAAAAGATATATATTTTCCTGCATTGTAGTTGTACTACTAACCCAAGATATTTTTCTTCATTCGCAATGGTTTGTTCGTATTAGCCGAGTCGGGTTGGGTTTCGGACCCAGACACTACACAGAATCAGCCTGTTGTAAGTAGATCCCTGAAACACTAAAGATAGATGGCCCCAAGGCTGTCCTGATCCTTTTGGACTTATCAGTAGCATTTGATACCATCTCTAATTCAGTACTTCTTCAGTTTTCTCTTTGAAATTGACATTAGTGGCAAGGCTTGGCCCTGGTTCAAGTCCTTCCTTGCGGAGAGGTGATAACTAGTACCTATTGGGCAGTTTTTGTGGAAAGAAGAATGATTAACCTATGATGTTCCACAGGGTTCTTCACTCAGTCCCTCTTTATTCAATATTTGTATCGCCTCACTGATATCTCTGATTAATTTCTTTGGGATTTCGACTGCTTGCTATGCTGATGACACACAATTGGTTTTGTCCTCGAACAAAAACTCCTTTGGGTCCAGACACAGTTTTAAGAACTTTTTCATTGACATTATTCGCTAGATGAAAGGCAGTCATTAGTAATGCAGTACTAACAAAACAGAAATACTTATTTTTGGTAAGCACCGGATGTTCTCCCCTATGATTTGGTGGCTGGACTTTGTAGCAACCCCCAAACCCCCCCCCCACCCCCCCAACACTCATACACACCTCCTGTAGAGGTGGGAAGATATGTGGTAAGAATATTTGATAATGTTTTTTCCTTTCGGCCACAAGTCCTGTCAGTTGCAGGTATGTGTTTTTCCTTGATTAAATAACTAAACAAAATCATATCTTTCTCTTTGGCTGCAAGGAAAACTAGCTTTTGTGCTCATAAGCTCAATATGGGACTACAGTTAACACTGTTTAATTAGGCATCTCTACGCTACCTCTACATAGGCTCCAGATTGTTCAAAATCTGTCCACTAGGCTTGGGCTCAGGCTTCCCAAAAAAAAGCTCAGCCTGTCAGGGGCTCAGAGAATTGCATTGGTTGGCTATTCATTAGTGTTCTCTTCAAATGTTTGGTTCTGATTTTTAGGTCCTTCCTTGTTATGGCCTCAAATATTTCGCTGATCGCTTCAGTCATTACACGACGCAGAGGACCCTTAGATCTTCAAAGTCTAATATGTTTTTTGTTTGTTTTTTTAAACCTACTCTGAGGCTAAAATCTATAGGAGGCACATCATTCGCTGCTGTTGGATCCAAGACTTGGAACCTTCTTCCTGGGTCCCTTTGACTTATGGTTAATGAAGCCACCTTTAAGAGCAGCCTGAAAACTTAGTTGCTCTCGTCCCTGGATGATTTGACTCATCACGTAATTTAATTTCTCCCTGCTTAGGGGCCTTCTTTCTTTCTGTCCTCTGTTTGTTTATTTTTGGGTGTTTTCTGATTAATTTGTTTTGTAATGGTTGAATTGAGGAATGGTGTTTGAGTTAGCTCCAGGATGCTCTGTTTAAGTGACTGCTCCTTACAAGTACTGTTTTCATTCATTAATCCTGTGCTCTTTTATTAAAGATACACATCAGATGCAAATAAATACACCTTTGTTTTCTCCCTTTCAAATTGGCACCTCTTTATATTGAGGTTATCACTGATGAACCCCATTTGCAAGTGAAAACAGTAGTGGAAAGAAACATCATATAACCCTCTCCAAATTTCCTTTTCCAAAGTTGGACCTCAAGAAGATTTTAGGCAGAAGACTCTAGAACCTCTAGTATCTTTTTACTCATGTTTTCCCTAAACTTCTTCACTATCTGAGGGAAGAAATATCTGGATCAACTCATAAATTGTGTGACTTCCAATTTCTAACCTGCATTATTGACCATTTGTTTGATATGCTTCTTTTTGTCAAGTGAGTGTCTGTTGTAAGCAAAGCCTGCCTGGTGACTCCCACCTTGGAAATACCTGCTATATTTACTTGGCCGTGGTGTACAGTAAACATATATATTTAGTACAACTATAGAGGGTTATGACAAACTAACATGTTTTTGGCAGCACACTGGTTGTTTACTATCCTTTTCTGTGTGATCCAACCCACTTTTCTTCTGGAATCAGCGAGGTTGGCTTAAAATAACACACAACCCATGATTCCCAAGCCTTAATATTTTTCAGAGAATCAAGTGTCCTCCACACTTAACTTGGCTGCACAAACGCAAATGTTGATGAGTGAGCAGATGGACAAAAGTGTCTGTAGTTGAACAAACAGTTTTGCCCTGCCTCCCTTAGCCTCAGCCCTTTAGTTACTCATCCTGTCTATATGATTTATGCTGCCTTTTGCTTTGTGAACGATGTTTGAATCTTTCTGTTTTTGATTGAACTAAGGCCTAGCTTGGCTTGCAACTGAAACTACTACTGCCTACATTACTTCAGCTGATTCAAGATGCTTAACAGAGCATGCTCAAAGAGAGCAGGTTGTACAGTCATTGATGGTGGAGCACTAACTTCAGTCTCCTTTGAGCTCTCCCTAAAGAGGTAGCATGAAATTTGTATTAATTCTGAAATTAAATCATGCCTCAGCCCTTTTCAGCCTCTTTTTGCCCCAATCTTGCTTACTCCATTATTGAATTATGCACTACGGATGTGTTGTCTATTTTGATCAAACATTTTTTAGTCATCTCACTTTAGATCTATTTCTCCTAAGGCTCTGGTTGCTTAGTAGTCACTCAAACTCAATTGATTCATTGGTTTCAGAAATAGCTCAGCCTTTGCAAGTCTACCAACTCATGTGTTGACCTTTATTGTAACTCGCCCACCCATTTGATGTGCATTTCAAGTTTCATATATTATTACCTGAGCTAAAGCCAATTATGTAAGGGTTGTTTTCTCCCTAAAATGTGTATTGGGTTACCTTCATCAATTCCCTCAATAAAACTGAAGTGTGAATAATCCAAAAATGTCAAAAATGTTTGTGTGTCAGTAGCCTTTTGTGCTGACTTCATCTGACAGCCGAAAATAAAGCATGGCTCTCTGAACTTTGCATCTCTTCTTCTATTTTACATCATCCCCATTCAAGGTGTTCTGATGCTGATCTTAACTTTCCTCAGCTTAACTTTCCATAACAGTTTCTTTCCTCAGGAACGTTTCTACTTTTTTCTCCAATTATTGTCAGCTGTCTCTTTCTCATCTCCTATTGGCTCTTTTTACTTGTACTTTTACCCTGTAGTAAATCTTTTGTCCCCATCCCCCACAGGTATTTGGCATTTTGTACACTCCCCTTTTTCCCTAAGAAAGTATTTTACTTATGCAGACCTGAATCAGTATATGGTTGGCAGAAATTTGCTGGCTAATATTAGCTGGACCAAATGCTAGGGAGATCATCTTGTTTTAAGATCTGGTGTACACCATATCTTCAGTGTGTTACTTTTCGCAAAGTCCTATGACACTCCATCCATATTATTAAGTATTGCTGGGAAGTCTTTCAAATATAAAAAATATGTAGAGTCAATAGTTTGCATTAGAATAGATACATTATGTATATTTAGTTACTTTGTTTCTGAGCAGTGCTTAATTAGAGCCAGTGGGACCCACCAGCACTCATTTTTGGGGCCACTTTTTTTTTTTCATTAGGCATTGACAGAGAGCAAGAGCGGGAAAATGCACAAAGGTCAAAGAAGCAGAAAGAGAAAGATTGAAAACCATAATAAAAGGGAGCATGCAGGAACCTGCAACAGTAAGATGCAGGGCCACGGTGTGCCTGGTAGTAGGTTCAACAGGCATGAGGTGGATTAAAGTCTCAGCATTTGCATACTAACAGTTAATAACACTAGCTGCGACCTTCTGAGCAGAGCTTTAGGCACCGATACTCATTATTTTTCTCTTCAAATAAAGCACTAGTTTGGGGGATACAGTTTTCCCTCCTGGTTACAAGTCAGGCTTGTCTTGGCTTGATGTGCAGTGTTTTCAGGGTAAAGAATTTAAAAAGGGAACACAGCAGCCATCTTAATTTTTGTAAATGAAGGTGTCTAACCTTTTCTTTTCACTCTTGATGACCAGTTAGTGGAATTCCATGTGACTTGTTGTAACATTATCTAGTGTTCTCTATTCTGCAGCATTTCATTCTCTAGCTATGAACAGCCTACAGCAGATATCGTGCTAGACTGCTTTACTAATTTGTGGCCCCCTACCTTATGTGCGGGAGTAATTCAAACTCTGTGGGGGACCCTATACACTGCCTTCACCTCAAAAACTAAATTTAGAGGACTTGGCAAGAGTTCATACCTAAGGAATGTTTTGAATTCCATATAAATCAATAAGTTGAACATCCTTCTTTTCTTCTACACATTACATCAGTTAATTGCTTGAGGTGATTTTTACTGAACATATATAGCTTTTACTACAGAAAAGGTCGGAGACCCATGGAATAGACCATGTGTGCTTAAAATTCCCTTCAAATCCTGCAGAGCAGGATGGTGTTCACATTTTACCTATTTCAGATTAGGATCCTGGGAAAATTAGATTTTATCATCTGTGATGGCCCATCTTCTGTCAAATGTAACTCTTATACTTTCATCTCTGTATAAGTCTCTCTCTTTTATTCTGCAGTGATGCAAAAGCAGGTTTGCTCACTGAAGGACTACATTCGTACACTGACGAGCCAGGGCTGCCAGTGAATTTTTGTTGTTATGTGACTTCATACATTATTAACGAATCCGCAACATGCACTTACCCACTAACAACTTAGAAATGAAGCTGGTGGGAATGCGTGCTGCTTTTTGCAGCAGTCTTTGTACGTTCCTTACTGGACCTCCGATGAAACTCGAGTACCAGTACTAGATGCAACGGTCAAGAATTTTCTTAGTCTCATAGAAACAAACAAGAAATAAGTTTTCTGCTTCTTGCTCCATAACAGCTATACTTGTTTTCCTTCTTTAAGGGGATTTCAGGGCTAGTGTCCTATGTTCCTGAGCTGTTTCCTCAATTTGCTATGTCCAAATGTGTGTACTTTTTAGATTTAAATATTGATTGTCATTTATGAATTCTTTTTATCAGTGCTTTTATCATTGATAAACTGATGACACTGCCTGTTTTAGCAATTATTGAGTCTTGTAGAAAACAATTAGTCAGAAATGAGGTTTCCAGTCTAAATATATATGGGGACTTTTTTCTTTAATTGCCTTCTGCAGCAAACTTAATGGAAGATTTATTCCTTATTTTGTAGGAACTTTCGCGTTTTAATAAGTAATATGAAAATACTTTGTTTTGGTATATTCTTGAAATCACATTTTCTGCAAACAGTGTCATAGGACACTTAACACTGATTTCACCATGCTTCCTCTGTCATGATGGCCTCAGTGGCACAAGGATATCCCAGTTAAGAGCCCTGCATGTTCTTTTCAGTAATTGTCTGCACCATAGCACTTTGAAATTGCCTTTCAAACGTTGCCACGGTGCAAAATCTGTGCTGAACAGCATTGGTTAAATAGCTTTGAGAGTGTGTGCCTTTTCAATCAGAAACAATGAAATCCTAATCAAGTACTTATTTAAAAAGTCTTTGATTGTTATGCTTCCTTCTCCTGTCTCGGTTGTGTTGTTATCCTCATAACTGTACTTACATGATAGCAACTGTGATGGTGGGCTGAAGTTTATGTTCCCTATGCCAAATGCTCAGTTACTCATTCAATCAAACCTAGTTCCTATTTGTTAACATGTTATCTACTGTGTCTATTGACAGTTCGAATGCTTTCCTGTTGTGTGCTCACAAGTCATCTTCTGCATATTTTCAGATATCTGTTCCGAAACAGGTCGTGCGTGAGAGTCCCTGTTCTACCCACACATAGGTTCTCCTCTTTAAGGAACCTGAGGTTGGCCTACCATAAGATTGTCCTTTGGCATCAATAGCATTTTTCCTTGCATGTTTTCATATATGCCAATCGCTTCCCTGATAGTCTTGCAGAATGCATGCTGTTTGTAATCTACCCATGTGCATTCTATCTGAGTGGTTTAGGTATTTACCTCCTTCTCATCCCATGTTTTCATATCCTTGCCCACAGACCAATGTATCCTTGCTGCTTGAATTCATGATTCATTGCTAGTCATTATCTATGTTTGCTTTGTATTTGTCTATGGTGCTTTGGCTCCCTTTTGTACAAAAGTGTGTTATTAATTTAAAATGTATTTAAAGATTCTAAAGTTTTTGTTGCAGATTAATTATTTTCAAGATATTCCGTAAAATGGTAGTGTTCTCTTCTCTCCTACATTTTTGGAAACATTTTCAGTGTTAATAAGCTTTTACCGAATTAAGTTCTTTGCCCTTCCTCTTTTTAAATCTGGTGTTATTCCTCAACAAGCGTTTTTAAAAATAGAAAACTATACATGTAATATCTAAGGTAATCTGGGTGCACTGACGGATTTATAATTGGAAGATGTTTGCTTCATATTCATTTTAGCATGTTCTTGCCTGATCCTCCCCATTAACTGAGAGAAAATGAATGAAAACAACTCTTAGAATGTTGTACTATTAATGATTTTACTTTTATCCTTGTTTTGTTGTTTTATTCTGACACTCTACCTAAGCTAAAAGTCTAATTGTAAGTCTTCTGTTCAGTGTGCGGTTTGTATATCTCAGTGTTTTCAACGAAAAACCTGGATAATCCAATTTGTGTCACTTGTAAACAAGCTAACCAGTAATTTAATTATTTGTTTGTAGATGATTCTTAAAGCCAACCTTTCACCAACCGTGACACAACATCCAGCTGCAATAAATCATGCTTCATCTAACTAGTTCTATCCTTAAAAATTGACTGTGTGCATCAACTCTGCTGCGCAAGCAACCTAAATTGATACAAGGAAGGCATGTATGACAACTCACAAAAGCAGCTGCCCAGTTTTTAAGTGGCCTGTTTGTTTCCCTCTCCACAGGTTTTAATTTTTATTTTATTTATAGCTTAGCATTTGCGTTATACATAAATAAAAAGCAATTAAGGATAACTCCAGTCTTTAATTACATAGAAGAGAAGGCTGCATTATTGAATCATATTTCAAGAAGAAAGCAGGTGAATTAAACATGAGATGCATCTGTTAGATTAGACAATTAAATTAAATTCATAGCTACACATGATGATTCTAAATGTTGATCTTTTGACCCTTAAGTTATATGTCATTTTCCAGTGACTCAACTGGCAAGTCATTTATTTAATCTTTCATTTATAATTTGCAGGCAGATTTCCTGATACTTAAAACATTTTTTTTTATAACTCTGCTCTTCATGATACACAAAGAGTGATCTTTGCAAAGACTTGAACTAGTGACATGTCAGTGAAAGTCATGATTTATAAATCAAGGGAAATAAATGCACTAATAACAAGCCAGTGCTGGCTTCAAACTCTTCCTACAGGTCAAAGATTGAATGACAATATCTGAAAAATGATATGCACTCTACATTGCCTGCAGCTGAAGAATCTTCCTTTATTCCTGACATATAAAGATTTAGGGGTATCTTATAGAAACTTCTAGCTGCAGATTCCTTACCTTTGAATTCTTCCTAGGCATCAGTCTGGATCCAGAAGATTTTTGTGAGCATTACCCCTGCTCGCCGATAGGCAATGTCAATTGGGTCTCTGTCAGTCATCTGCGTAGTCCGTGCCGGAACCAACATCACAATTCTTATATAGTCTCCAACCAGGTGCGCCAACATCAGTTCTTTTCTTTCCAGACCAGCCAACGCTGAGCGAAGAAAGCTACCAGTCACTTTTTGACTGGTCTTTTTCGACTTTTTGTTGAATTCTTTTTTTAGATCACTCCTGGGGTATCGAGGGATGTGGTATAGGAAGATGGGTCTTAAGCCCTGCAATTCATGTCATCGAGCAATGTCCGTGACGGATCTGTACCTCATTTGCTTGTGGTGTCTGGAGGGTGACCACGACCCGAAGTCAAGGTCGTAACTTAGCCGATCACGAATGATGAATGATGTTTGCATCAGGAGGTGGCGCAGCAGTCCTTAGCTGTGGGAAGAGCCTTTGTTAGATCTCTTTGCCTCTCCTAAGAATGTGCAATGTTAGCAGTTTTGAGTGTTGGAGTTTCGAAGATGGCTGTCACTCAGACACATTTCGTCCTGAGTGGAATTCAGGACGCCTATACGTCTTTCTGCTTATTCCACTTTTGCCCAAAGTTCACAAGAAGATCAGGACCGACCAGGCCCAAGCAATCCTTGTGACTCCGGACTGGGCATGGGGAGTCTGGTATCTCGAGCTGTTGAGCATGTCCATCGATCCTCCTATCCAACTGCCTCTTTGGGAGTATCTTCTGTTGCAGCAACACAGGAGGTTTCTTCAGGCAACCCTGTCCTCTCTCCACCTTCTTGCGTGGAGATTGAGAATTGGCAGTTTACAGCTTTTGACCTTCCTCCTGAAGTCTGTAACATCATCTTGGCAGCCAGGCGTCCCTCCACCAAAACGGTATATGCCTGTTAGAAGAAATTTGTGGCATGCTGCACAGGCAAGTCTGTTGATACCCTTCCTGAGGTACTACATGGGGCTGTTTTGGGTACTCTTAAGGGCTATTTATCTGCTGTTTCTGCTTTTTTGTGATTGCGGATCAGCCTTCCTTGTTCAAGTCTCCTATTATACATAGGTTCCTCAAAGGTTGCACACATCTCTTCCCTCTATTACCAATCATTATTCCCCAGAGGGATCCTAATTTGGTTCATGCCTTTTTGATTTACACTCCATTTGATCGTCTTCATAACTGTCCCCGCAGGCTTCTCACATTGAAAACAGCCTTCTTTGTTGCAATTACATCTGCCCCGCTGAGTGAGTGAGCTGCAGGCCTTTTGATCCAAGCATCCCTACTTTTTTTTTTTTTTTTTTTTACCTCACAGTGGTTCTTCACAGTAGGGCCTCTTTCTGCCAAAAGTAGTCATGCCCTTTAATTTAGGCCAATCTTTCACCTTGCCTACTTTTTACACACACCAATATCATTCTAAGGAAGAGGAGAGACTCCACCGCCTGGACCCAGAAAGAGAGTTGGCATTCTTTCTTGATTGTACAAAAGAGATCAGAGAGGATGGCCAACTCTTTGTAGGATATAGGAGAGCAAAGAAAGGTCAGGCAGTCCAGATGGGTCATACTCTGCATTAAGCTCTGCGACACACTGGCCAAAAAGCAACCCACAAGGGTTTGTTTGCTCATTCTGCCAGAGCTAAAGCTGCAGCCACTGCGTTAGCATGTGAAGGATCGGTCCTGGACATCTGTCATGCAACAGCACGGGCACCTCTGCACACATTTACCAAACACTACTGCCAAGACAAAAAGGTCCGTAGGGATGTGAACTTTGACCGTTAGCCCTGCAAGACTTTCTTGTTTGAAATTGGTTTGGAAACCCACCTTGGGGGTGGCATCTATTCAAAGGTAAGGAATCTTCAGCTGGAAGTCTCTATCAGATAGACAAGTTACTTACCTTCGGCAATGCCTTATCTGGTAGAGGCTATGCCTAGCTGCACATTGTTTTCCGACCGACGGATCCTCCATGCCCTTTGGTCACATTTCTAGGGAAGAGGACTTCACTTTCAGGTCCCTAGTTTTGACATACCAGTGGTCAGTGTTGTTCATGGCTCCGCGCTGTTGGCTGGGAAGTTGTGATAAGAAACGTCATTTCTGACCAAGATGATGGACATAGTGCTGGTTGACACCGCCTACTGGCACAGGGGTACTGCTCACGAAAATCTTCCAGATCCACTCTGAATCCTGGGGAGAATTCAACAGAAAGGCACCTGCCGCTAGATATAGTCACTACCAGATCGACTTCATTGTTCTCGAATAACATATTTGTTTTGCAGACTTGAGTACCTTAAAATAGGTCACTTCTTTTGAAAGTGGTTCGCTCCACAGATGCTGCAATAAGGTGAAACGATTCTTTACCAACTGAGCTGGTTACTTCTGTATGGTAATAATTTGGCATCTCTGTGCGGCCTTCAGTAATACTCATTTTTCCATCTGAAATATCATCTGGCTCTCCATATATTTTTGCCGTGGCTCCTACTTGAAGATTATTGTAATTCTTATTGATTGCAGAAGACTGAAATCAGAAGAGGACTGGCCAGGCCTATGTCCATTTAAGTTTTGGGGAATCATTTTACTTCTATTTCTCCATCTTTGTTTCAGTAGGTTTTATAGATAAATATATTGTAACATGGCTGAGAAATTAACCCCCGTGCACTTTGTGAAAAAGGAAGAAACATTTATAGTAAATCCCATGTACATTCATCTAACTATTCATAAAATCTAAGTGAATTTGCACTACATATTTACCTCATATTGCACTTCTCCAAAAGGAACAATAGAATCCGAAAGGATTATAATGTAATGGAAGAACAGGGTAAGACGATAAACTTCAGGAATGAATACACAAATTGTTTACCTTAATCAAAGAAAGATCAATGCCCACAGTTATCTCCTCATCCTCACTCCTCTGATCCGTATAAACATCTTCAGATAGCGGTGTCCTGAACATTGCAAAGCAAACCAAGAAAGATGTAAGAAAAATCCATCATTCCTCTGATATTTTCTGTTGGCTCTCAGGAAATATCTATCAGATTCCTATTCAGAAAAGGCATATTATTTGCTGCTGTGTTCAATTTTAGTCTGGCTGTGACACAGAGACGGCTCCCAGGCTCACAAGTTTATTCTACATCTCCAACTGTTGTCATTCTCGCCTGTGACACTGCCCCACATGAGGAAACTGGAGAGTTTTCTTTTCTTCTTTGTTTGTTGTTGCCGTCTTTGTCCCATAGAAGCAGCCTTTGTTAGGGCTGGGTCACCCATTATGGTTCTTGAAGGACAGCCACGGCAGTGCCACTTAACTTTGCTTTCCATATTTATAAAAGCCTTTGGTGAATATGTGGATCACTACACTTGTAGCTAGTGGGGGGCTTGCGAAGAACAGAGCCAAGAAGGGCTAAGACATGAACATTGAACACCCTGCTTGCATTCTTGACGACCTTCAGTCTCCTCTGTAGCGAGGAAAAATGCCCCACATGTTATTGTAGAAGTCTTCTGAAGCCTTCAGATCCGCCTTTCCTGTCTCCAAACAGCTCTCTAGTCCCTCATTCACAGCTCTCTAGTCCCTCATTCACAGCTGCCATAAAACTATCCATCCTGTCAAGGACCACCATGTTAAAATCCTTTCACTGTTATGAAATGCCCAGTTTTGTCTGGGCCTGACTAGGCAATATTTTGTTCACAGAGAAACTTCCTTCAACTGCTCTTTAGTCCACTATCCAGGCCGAATCCCGGAGGCCTTAAGGTTCCAGTTTTACCAGCAAGTACCAACAATAACAGAATAATATCCCTTTAAAAATCTCTGTGCTTGCCGATCGGTGGAATGGTAAGGACCAAGCTCTTGGTACTCACCCTCAGGCCTCTTCCACTTGGCATCTATTAACTGCCAGTCTTTGTCTTTCATTTGGATGGCAAACCTAAACCTAAATTCTTTTTCATGTTGAGCTTGCACTGTAAGGGTGATCTGTGAATTTTAGGGCCTCTTGTGTTAGTTTTAAAGGGGATAGATACATTTGCTATAAATTGCATTACTCTTGAAGTTGAGCAGGTCCATATGTGGTTCAATCTTAGAATTTATGCTTGTCTGCTTTCAATATCTACATCCTCTAGGTTTTTACATGAACTTGCATAGGCTAGGTCTTATTTTGAGCATTGTTGAATTGCTTGTGTGCTAATCTGAATTTATGGTGGGTTTATTGGAGTTTTTCTACCTAGGTTTTGGCCTGTGTCTACATTTCACATGACATGGCTTCTTTGCCTGTATGTGCATTCGATATTTTTTAAGATTTAAAGTTTGACCTTAGTCATCAAATTGTATCCCCATATTTGTTTCCTCTATGCCAGGGAGTCTTTAAGAATGGTGTTAGTTACTTTTGTAAAATATTTGTGTTTTTATTTCTACCAGCTTCATTGCTGCCAGTCGTTTAAATAACCTCATTACCTTGATCTTTACATACAGTTTCACAGATTTGATTTATGTATTGTATTGAGGCCTACTGGTGTTGCCTTTAAGAGGTTAGACCCGTACTCTATTACAATGAAGCCCTTGACTGAAAATCGCATTTATGTTTCCTTGAGTTGTAAGCAGTTGCTATTACTTTCAAACCTATTGAATTGGGGTAGGAGGTGTACAGGGGGGTTGCAAAGCTTCACTTCATTGTCTGATTGCTCCAATGCAAATTTCTTCAGTATCCATAATTGGATTTAACTGAATGTTATGTGCTATAGTCTTGCTAAGCATTATCTGAAGCAACATCTATCTAGCAAGGCAACACCATCTTCTGTGGGTACTGTTGTAAAAGATCATTTTTCTTGAGTTGGTTCACAGGTCAGACTGTTCAGTTGCCAATCCACAGTTATTCTGAACAATGGTATTCATGAGGTATATTTATAGGGACCAATACAGCTCCAGACCACATTTAACAGAGCTCATGTTCTCTACAGGCTAGATAGATTGTTGCAACCTAGTTTATGGAGCAGCACCAAATAGATCCAGTATTACACAGCATCCAAAGTGAAGGAGACAGACTGTGCTTAAAGCTGAGGAAATCAAACCACATCACTCTGACCCTGAAAGACACTTCACTGGCTCCATATGGAGTAAATAATTATATTCTGATTATGTGCATTATTTTAAAAACCTGTATGGGAACCTCCATATAATTCCTGCTTTAGGTTTCCCAGATACATCCATTAAGATTTAGGGACCTCCAGCAAATCATCCTATTGGACTTCAGCCTCAAGGCGCACAGTTAAAGATACATCGAGCTTCTGAGGCCTAGGCTTTGCAACCACATAAACCTTTAACTTGAGGGACTGACCCACCTCACCAACTTTTGAAAGAGCTGTGAAAACCCATCTATTCAAAGAGGATTCCTGTTCACTCACTCCATAGTTTCATTCGGACTTTGCCTCGCTCTCTTTAAGAAAGGTCAGTAAATCACTAAATAAGATTCCAGAGGATGCACTTCCTCATCTTATTTGCCTTTCTAGACCTGGTAAATAGTAATTGCATATTATTTCATTTATCTGATCTGAAGGAATGCATGGTTTAAGGGAGCCAATTTTCATATATTGCTCACTTGCCATATGGTATGTATCTTCCATATTTGTAGAAAGAAACAATCACTAGAATGTTCAGGGTATTTTTTTTACACTCTTCTTTCTCTTTCTGAGCTCATTAGGTTTGTAGCATGTGTTTCTTCTGATACACTTGCTCTGCAATCTCCTGCCTTCAAGTGTTGGGCTCTGATGTTTGCAAGTTTTTTCTTCAAAGTCATTCGGATCACACTGTGACACCACCGTTAGCTGGAAATAAGCCTGGGCACCAACTCTGTTAAATTGTCTTTTTTTCTGCCATTGCTTTTGAAGTTGTACCAATGGGGCTCCAAGATTTGACATGCCCTTCATGGTCCTTTGGGCCCACACAGTGAAATTCAATACAGACATTCTGAAACACTTTTATTGTCTGCGCTTTTGGCGATATCCTTTGAAGACCCACCTTAGTGGATAGACTCCCAACTTCTAGGGGTCTCAGGCTCTCTCTGGGGCAACGTACCCCTCATCTTACATGACTCCTTTATTGACACTGCACACAGATAGAACAGAAGTCATTCCACAACAGTCTTTCAGAATGTGTAACCTCTGACTCACTCGCCCAGCCACGACAAAAGAGAGTGCGAGGCGTGCCTCATCTTTCATTTTAAGAAGACCCTTCTATTCTGCCCGGGAAGGCTTTGGGTGCATCAAAAGATAAAGTGGAAAATGTCTGAATGCGTACCTGACTTCTTCAGAGAGCAAGACCCACTTGACTTCGAGGAAGGTGAAGACTCTGGCCCTTTGAACATTGTACACCTGCAACTAGCGTCTCGGCTAGATGCAGTTTTCCCTCCGAGTCTGACCAGAAGAAAGGTGCCTTCACACTAGAGTCCATGGACAACGACCCCCGACAGGACCGTGAGTATGATCTGCATCAACTCTCATTATAAGCCTCTGAAGAAGCCTCCTGCAGATCACCACCTCTGTGGAGGTCGAGCTTATGGCCTGTATCTAAAGCTTTGTAGCCTTCAGGATCTCTGCTGCTCTTGGGGCACCATTTGGCACTGACCAAAGGCCAGGAAGCTGACAGGGCCTTCCTCCACCCCACTACAGTTTATCAAACCCAAAGATCCACCTTGCTCCAGCCCCCACAAAACCCTGGCCACCATTGAATCTGAAGTTAACATCACCGCTGAAGACTCCATCAACAGCTGCGTCCTGCAATTCAGACAGCACATCATACAGAGGATTCAAGAGGAGCTGGGTGCAGAAAAGTCCATTCATCCGTCCCAAGACGGGAAAGATATGTACGAAGTTACCTCTGCCGAAAACCCTCAGAGACTCTGTTTCATAAGCTAACATGTGAGGAGGTGCTTGCTTTTGATCCACTTCCAGCTCCCAACCTAAAACATAGGGGCGGGGGTACCAGCCCTCTTCTCCTATACTCTGTTCCTCCTCCTTTATCACAGCCCAGTATTTAGATATTGTCACCGTCGTCCCCCTCGGTATCTCCCCGCCCCCCAATAGAGAGACAGATTTGGATTATTACACTGTGAGGGCATCTCCCCTGGAAACACCACCACTAACCACGAGCAGGAGGTGATCATGGGCACCCACCTTTCATAAGGTGGACCTGCATTTCCACCACTGGGTAGATTATGTCCTAGTTGAGATACTAACCAAATTGGAAAGAAAGGTCCACCTATTCTTGCCATAAAATCAGCTGTCAACACCTTCAAAAACCCAATAAAGCCCAGAATCTTAAAACCAAGGGTTAATAAATAATAGAAACCTTTTCCCATCGACCAAGTCTACGTCAGGGAGCATGTACCACAAGGCTCTGTACACACAGCATGCAAGTGGACTTCTGCTCAGGCCTCAGGTGATGCACCTCAGGACGACAAGGATAGCAAGAAGCTCAACACTGCCGGGAAAAGGGTGGTGATGGAAGGGTATCTAACTCTGTGGGCCTCCTCTCCTGCCATGACTAGGTACAGTGGGACAAGATAAAAGAATTAGGATTGCGTCTCAAGGAGCAATTTAAAAAAAGAGGGAGTAGATTGTCTGAGATGACTGTCTCCATTTCCACTATCTACTGTAGCCTTGCCAGTGCGGTCACTGCTTCCTGGAGGATTCTGTGCTAGCATCCTTATTAGATGCCATGCTTGGTTCTGTATTTGAGGCTCCAAACTGGAGAACCACCAGCATGTTCTCAACCTGCTTATCGACTGGAACATATTTTCGGACCACAGCACATTGACTAGATGCTGTAAAAAGTTAAGGACATTGACATTGCCAAATCTATGGATGCCCTTCAGACCCTATAAAACAGGGGCTGTTTTTGGAGACAAAAGGATAGGGAAAGCTTCAAGGCCACTTCCTGAGATCTGCCCCTCCACCCCACCACCTCCCCCCATGCCATAGGTGGCAACACTTTCCACCAGCAGGCTGCAAGTGAGTGCTCCAAGAGTGCAGACAGTGTAAAACAATAAGGGCCGGGCTAGAGCTAGTTCTGATAAAGGGCCTCCACTTCTAAGGACTAACTCACCCCCGCCTCTGATCACACAACACCTGTCAGTAGGAGACCACAGGCATTTTATCTTTGGTGAGAGGAAATAACTTCATATCAGTTAGCAGTGGATCACCACAGCTGCTGCCTAGACCTTCTCACACCCTCTCCCAACATCCCACCTGCACCCACACCCGGGAACATCTCAACTTCCTGCAGGCAGGTGGGACAAGCGCCTCTTCCAGAAGGGACCATAGCATCATTGCCACCCCATAACTAACCTTTCGTCCCCACCCCGCCTCCCTCAGGGCGATGTTGGAGTTCCAGCATCTCTTTCTGAACATTTATACATGGTAACTCTGCAGGAGGCCATACCTCTGCTCCAGTAAGGTGACTACATCATAACATTAGACCTCAAGGATTCCTACTTTCATATCCCCATCCATCCTCCCCACTGGGGCTACCTTCGCTTTCATATAAATGACCACTGCTTTCAGTATGGATTACCACTGCCCCAAGGGTCATCACAAAGTGCCTAGCAGTGGTAGCTGTCCACTGAAGGAGGAGGTACAGACTCATTTTCCCCTATTTTTACAGTTGGCTTATCAAGAGCAAAAGCAAGGATTAATGCCACCCTCAGGCCATTAGTTCCTTGCTTCACAGCTTATGCTTACAATAAATGCCACCAAATCCCACCTACACCCTCTCCAGGAGCAGCCCTCCGAAGGAGCAGTACTAAACGTGGTCACAGGCACTGCCTATTCCAGTCTGCAGTGGGTGTTGGCATTCAAGTCACCCTTACTTCTTTTTCAGCCAGAACGCTATGGTACCCAATGCCTGGCTCCATATGTATCTGATACAGAAATGCCTTTCAACTCTGGTCACAAGCAGAGGGTCAGTGGGAAGATCTAGTGTTGGTGAAGGCCAGTGCTCTTTGTAGAGTTGGAACCGGAACAAAATGTTGCAGAGCAGGCCTTTCCTACACTCCATTACCCCAGGCATCATCATTATTTACACCTCTCTAGCAGGCAGACAATTCCAAACTACCTTGAGCTTCTTGTTATGCATCTCACTCTCAAAGCCTTCCTTCCACTCATTCGGGCCAAAGTAGTCCTATTCAAAACAGACAGTATAAATAATAAGTATTACAAAAAAATAAATTAATTTGCAGTGTAGTGGGTTTCGCGTTTGCTCGACTTAGAGCTATTAGTATGTCATAATTTCTAACTGGACTCTTCTTGCCACATAAATTGAAAATGAAAAGTAAAACAGTTGACAAGCGCCACAGCCGCCAAGAGCTCAAAGGAGGGACACAAAAGGAAAAAGAAGTTCACTCACAGGCAAACGTATTGGCAGACACGCAATTATCCATGTTCCAGGGTCAGTGTCCAAGGCAGTAACAATACTGCCCCAAGGAGCAACAAACGTAAAGCATTTAGCAATGATGATAAAGGATTTTTGAAATGCAAGCCCATGAATGAGTGATAGTGATGGGCATGTGGTGGGTGTGGTTAAAAGCCACAGAGATTACAACACGTCACAGCGCTTGCACGCTGGACCTAAAAATGGAAGGCACTCAACGGCTAGCATGGCAAACATGCCCATTATGCACTGCATCACCACATACACTTCCAGGTGGAGCATCTTTTGGTGGGATAGACAGCAACTCGGCAGACATGCTCAGCAGGATACATGCACACATCCATGAGTGGGAACTCCACCCTTAAGTTCTACTCTATTTCTGAAATCGGGGCACCCTACAAATAGACCTGTTCTCCACCCCCTGAAAATGCAATGTACTATGAATGAATTGATCAGGGATCTTTGCTTTTGCTTTTCTGCCTCTCCCACTCCTGCCACATGTGGATCGCAAGATGCAGCAAACATCTCGATCCTTGATCCTGGTAGCCTACGTGGGCCAGACAACCCTGGTACTTAACACTCCTTGAGATGTTAGCCCCCACAAGAAGCTTTCCAACAGACCCGATCTTCTGGCCAGAAACCAAGATCAGATGAGACACCCAGACCCCAGCCAAATGAAATTTTGTAACTTTTTAGTGGAGGTCCTAGAATTAGGCTACCTGTATCTTCCACAGAAGTGCATGGATATATTGTGTGAGTCCCATAAGTCTACTGTACGAGCCTGGTATGCAGCAAGCTGGAAGAGATTGCCTAATATTGCATTCCCAAACTCCTCAACCCTCTTGTACTCAAGGTCCAAGACTTCATCTGTTCCATTTGCAGAAATAAGGCCTTGCATACACTTTCATAATGCTCCATTTGGCAGCAATAGCTGCTTATGTGAAAAACCTGGTGAAATCCGACAGACGCATCACCATACTACTCTCACCTGTTGTGCGAAAAACAATCTAACATGAAGACAGTGCTTATGCGCTTTGCTACCAAAGGGTGGAGTCACAGAGCATCCCTTGATGTGAAAGTCTTTCTTAAAGGAAAAATAACGTGCAAACATCTGAGCCCAATAGTGGATGGTACGAATATGCAGAACATGTGAATCTCCAGCACAATACAATATGAGCAGATGCTTATAGTGTAAGTAACATTTCCTTTAATATTTCTCCATTAAGAAGGTAATATGGAATAGGGGTCATTGGTTCCATCTGTTTTCACAATCATCAAGTTCAGATGATAGTTAACTTAAGGAAAATCATGATTTAAAGCATGCAGTACTGACTTCTATATGGTGTGGAGCCACAATATCTCATATGTACCCAAGATAATTTTCCTTAATTATCAAATGCCTTTCTTTTGCAGGCCATACATGGAAGAGCCTAGACATGTCAAAGTGCAGAAAGGTGCTGAACCTCTGGGGATTTCAATAGTGAGTGGTGAAACAGGTGGCATTTTTGTGTCCAAAGTGATGACAGCAAGCATTGCTCACCAGGCAGGCTTGGTGTATGGGGACCAGTTGCTTGAGGTAAAATCCTTGTATACAAAGTATTAGAACTGTGTGTGGTGTACTAGTAATTTTTATAGTATCTATTTTCAGGGCATTTCTAACATCTGTAATTACTCCTTTTTATTGTCAACAATTCTTTTCTCTAAATATAAGTCTTCCAATTGAGGGAGTTTTTTTTATAGAAAACATTTCAAGGATCAAAAGGCTGTTATGTCATTAGGCCCTCATGTACTTTGCCCTTTTAGGGAGCTGTGAAACAATTACTAACTGAGGAGTAATGTTTGTCTTTTGAAAAAATGCTTCTTGTTTCATACTTTGTAGCCAATAATGCTGCTGTGTTTAGGGAAGCAGCTAAGACTTAAGTTTATCTGTATTAAATTCACCTCCTATATTATTTCCTTTGCATATGAAGTGAATGATGTTGCCTTCTGATGACTCAAAATCCTTTCACTGCCAGGTTGGCAAATACCCCAAATTATATTAAAATGTTTATGGTGACATTATGATTAGAACAGAACGGAAAATGTTTTTAACAAAGAACATTGTGAAAATAGATTGTGTGGTAGTCATTTCCTACGTGTTGTACCTGGCTATTTTTGCAGGTCATCCTCAAACTTTTTGCCTCCTTACTCCTATTTTTTTCTGGCCTGCATTTGTTGGTTTAAGGACTCTAGGCACTTTACCACAGCTGACCAGAACTAAAGTGCAAGTGCTCTCTGCCTAAATTGTATTTGTGATTGGTTTATCTATGATTGGCATATTTGATTTACCAGTAAGTCCCAGGTAAAGTGCACTATGTGTGCACGGGGCCTGTTAATCAAATGCTACTAGTGGGCCTGCAGCACCAATTGTGCCACCCACATGAATATCCCTGTAAACATGTCGCAGCCATGCCCCTGCAGTGTCTGTGTATGCATTTTGAACTGGCAGTTCAGCCTGGAAAGTACACTCACTTGCGATGCCCAACTCTTCCCTTTTGCTACATGTAGGTCACCCCTAGAGAGCCCTATGGGCAGGTGTGCAGTGTTTTGGCGACAAAAGATGTATCTGCGCTGAAGCAGGCGATGCATCGATTTCAGTGATGAAGGTTGATACCCTGAAACCAGTCCCAGGATGCTTGTTTCTGGTCCAGGGAGGACCTGGTCTGGCAGTTCGGGCTGGACTGTTCCCATGGGGAACAGGGCCAAGACTGATTTCCATATGGCTGGGTCCAAACTTGGGTGACATGGTTAGCAAAAGAAAGATGGATTAAATACAAATCTGTGACTGGTGGGTGGGTCAGTGTTTAAAAACTCAGCCCATCATCTTTTTGTGTTACTTTTAGAAAGTGGGCATTTTCTTGCTTAACCATTGTTTCCTCTGCCTGTCTGTAGAATACACGCCTAGGTCAGGACGAAAGTTGGGCTCTTTGTGAATTCACTCTAGACAGTCACACAAAGGGAGCTGAGGTGTGCCCTGCAAATCCTGATAGGTCTTCCTGGGCAAGAGTGGTGGGAGGAGCTAACACTTGCACTTGATTAGGGCTGTGCTGGTTCCTACACAAAGCAATCTCCAGCCCCCTGAAGTGTGTCTGGGGCCAGGGCAGGAAAGTCAGGGTCTTGTTCACCACAAAGACTTTCATTTGAAGTTTGCCTTCTTCAAGGACAGAAATGAGTATAGGTATTCTGAGACCACAACTTCTGAACACTTCTGGCCAGAGGACATTCTGCCTGGAAGAAGAGCTGGATGATGTGGGAGAAACTGCCACTCTGTCTGTAGCTTTGCTGTGATAGCCTGCTGCTTCTGTCCTGAGAGTGAAAGGATTGGACTTGGCTTTCTACATCCTGCTTTTCAAGGTACTCCAAGGGCTTGAACTGAGCTTGCTTTGTGTTGTGACTTCTCAGGGACATCAAGACTTAATGTGCCAGTGACTGAGCTCTTCTGCTGAGAGTCCTGACTTTCCAAGTGGTGCCAAATCTAGTCCCTGGGCCCTTGGAAGTGAAGCTGGTGATCTGAAGTAAAATCAATGCACTGAGGTCGTTGCAGTAGAAAAATCGACACAGCACCTGCACCATGGCTGACAAATCGATACAGTCTGTCACGAGGCTGCAAAATCGATGCATCGGCTGCTTCAGCGCGCATCCCGCGTTGTCGTACATCTTGAGTTTCCATGCATCATCCCTGGGCGTCATTTTCTTCATTGACGTTGCACTGCAGCAAGGAATCAACACATCGCCAGCCCAGCATAAAATTAACCCACGCACTGCCTGTCTGGCGAAAAAAGAATCAACGCATCGCAAACCTGATGGGAAAATAATCCATGCATCGCCCGTCCAGGGGAGAAATAATCAACACATTGATTGCTTTTCTGACGTTTCATCTCCTTTTGCGGCCATTGGTTTCGTGTGTATTTCTAAGCTAATTAGAAGCAGCCATCGTTGCAAATAGTGTCATGGATTGTTTTTGATTTTTTTCTCATCAACCAAGTTTCCTTTTCATTGTGATTCACTACATCTCCTACGGTACATTGAAGTCACTACATCTGGGATACCAGTACTTTCCATGAGTCATTTCAACACAGGTAAATCTATCTGTTACAAAGAACAGAGCATCAGAGTTGATACTGGAAACTCCTCTGTGTGCCCAGCAACATTGCCTGGGCCACGGAGAAGCAAATCCAAATCCGGTCCACACATCCCATTCCTTTGTTATGAATTGTGGAACAAGGCGCAGGTGTCCTATTCTTCTGATGGCAGCGGACCAGTGCCTGCATTGCTAACATTATTGTGCCACCTGCCCCGTTGCCAGATGGGTACCCGGGTGCAGGGGTGGGTAGAAACCGGCCTGCACCTCCATAGCCCACATAATCAAGGGCTGTTGTTAGAAATGGGGTCTCTATTTGGTAGTAGTTTGTACCCTGTCCAAGTAGGGACCCTCATGCTAGTCAGGGTAATGAAGTCACACACCTAAGCTATCCCCTGCTCACTCCCTTGACATCTTCTCTCAAGCAGTGAGGCTTATCCCAGAGGTAATGCACACCCCCTATCCCCCCTCCCCACACACACACACACCCACACACACACATGCACACACCTTTTAAGCACAAAGTACATGGGGTGCGTCAAAAACAAAGGTGATGCAGACTACAGAGAATGTGAGGTGCCAAAAAAGCAAAGCGTTGTGTCGGCTCACTGCTGCACAAGGGAGGTGATGCGTTGTTTCTTTTCTTGCAAGTGAGGAGATGCGTTGTTTCTTTTCTTGCAAGTGAGGAGATGCGTTGACTCCTTACTGGCAAGGGAGGTGCTGTGTTGATTCTTTCTTTGCAAGAAAGACAATGCTTTGATTTCCAGCCAGGCAGCTTCAGTTCCTTACTACGGTGCGGGGTCAATGAGAATTTGATGCCCACGGACGATGCTTCGAAAATCCAGATGTACTGTGTTGATGGACTTCCGGTGAAACAGACGCTGCAAAGAATCTGCAGCCACAAGACAGGTGCTGCATCTATTCTCCAGGTGTGGGACAGGTACTGCACTGATTTTTCAGCCACGGTGCATCATTGCATAGATTTTCTCCTTCAGGTCACCAGCTTACACTTTCAAGGGACTAGATTTGGAACCACTTGGCAAGTCAGGGCTCTCAGTAGAAGAGTCCAGGTGCTGGCAGATGAAGTCTTTGATGGCCCTTTAACAGGAGGCAAGCTCAGTTCAAGCCCTTGGAGAATCTTGGAAAGTAGGAAGTAGAAAGCCAAGCCCAGTCCTTTCACTCCCAGGACAGAAGAAGCAAGCTGCAGGCCAGCACAGCAAAGCAACAGGTAGAGTGGTAGTTCTCCAACATCCAGCCTTTCTTTCTGGCAGAATATCCTCAGTCCAGTTCTGAATTTGTGGGGTCAGCAGTCCAATATTTAAACTCATTTCTGCCTTTGAGGTAGGCAAACCTCAAAGTGGTGCTTAGGCTCTCATTATCCTAATGAGACTACTGGATTTGGGCGGCAGAATCACTGGTACTGGGGGGAGGGGGGCTGAGTCTGAACCCACACCAGGTGACACCTGTCTGCCTAATCCGGGTTTTGTTCTGGCTAACTAGCAGCGCCTCATCTCCACCCAAGAGCAAGGATGATTGAGCAACCGAGCGCATGACACAAATGACTCCTCAGGGAAATCATGGCCACTCAGATCTGACCCGTTTCTCTCAGTTACATTAGTTTCACATATGCAAGGACAATCGGAGGCAGAATAAGGTTCAATAAGGTTTTATTGAAACACCTGCATCTTTGATAATAAAGCATGTAGTGCAATAACTAGGATGATGAAGCAGGATAAGATTAAAATTGTGACAACGAGAGTAAAACACAAAAATAACGCTACCATGTTGTCACTACGGTTTTTAAGAATAGTTCCTATCTAGGCTATGTTAGAGCACAGCATGTTAAGCTCTACTTCTGACTTTCAAGTTCCCACTGGGAAGACATCATCCCTCATACCTGAGCAAGAGGCCTGTAGTCTACATAAGCAGCTGCAGTGAAGCACTCAGCAATCAGCATAAAGTTGTGGTCATCTGGCTGGAATCTTCCTCTAATGTACATGGGTCAAAGTAGTGTTTTTATAATAAAACAGCTGATGTTCCAAGAAAGGATCCCCATGTAAGAGTGTATATGTTTCTGTGAACATTAAAGACAAAGCGTACCACTGTTGCTGGCAACCTAACTTACTGCAGCCTTGAGAAAAGCACAGAGTGAAAGAAATGTCTTCTCTTCTTTAAGAACGCAGTGCTGGCCTAGGCAAAGAACAGCTAGATCGAGAAAATAAAATAAGGCAGCAAATGTGGCTATTGTTAAAAAAAAAAAAAAATTACTAAACAAGAGGAAAGTCCTTGTAGTGCACAAGATTTTGCCTCTCCCCGTCCTGGCCCTTGACACGCTCCAGGGGGGTTGGAGACTGCTTTATATAAGGACAGGCACAGCCTTATCCAGGTGCAAGTGTCAGCTCCTCCCTCCACTCTAGCCCAGGAAGACCCATCAGGACATGCGGGGCACACCTCAGCTCACTTTGTGTGACTGTCTAGAGTGAATGCACAAGCAGCCCAACTGTCATCCTGACCCAGACGTGTATTCAGCAGACAGGCAGAGGCACAGAATGGTTAAGCAAGAAAATGCACATTTTATAAAGGTGGTATTATCAAACTCGCAGTTCAAAAACCAACTTCACCAAAAGATGTAATTTTAAATTGTGAGTTCAGAGACCCCAAACTCCACATCTCTCTGCTGTCAATGGGAAACTACACTTAAGATATTTCACGGCAATCCCCATACTACTCGATGGGAGAGACAGTCCTTGCAAAAGTGAAAAAAGGATTTTGCAGTATTTCACTATCAGGACACGTAAAACACACCAGTACATGTCCTTGCTTTTAAATACACTGCACCCTGCCCCTGGGCGACCTTGGGCCTATGTTAGTGGTGACTTTCATGTAGTGAAAGGGAACGTTTGCGCCTGGCAAGCGGGTGCACTTGCCTGGTCAAAGTAGCAGTTTAAAACTGCACACACAGGCACTGCAATGGCAGGCCTCTGAGACATGTTTGCAGGGCTACTCATGTGGGTGGCACAATAAATGCTTCATGCCCACTAGTAGCATTTGATTTACAGGCCCTGGACACACCTGGTGCACTGTACTAGGGCCTTCCTAATTAATTAAGATATGCCAATCATGGATAAACCAAACACAAATGCAATTTAGACAGGGATCATAGGCACATCAGCACTTGTTGACAGTGTTAAAGTGCCCAGAGTCCTAAAGCCGACAAAAACAGGTCAGTAAAAATAGGAGGAAGAAGGCAAAAAGTTTTGGGAAAACTTCACAAAAAGGGCTAGGTCCAACAGCTGTCATTGATGAATCTCTCAGTTCGAGTGAAGCAAAACTGCCAATTCTAGAGAACATAACTGGCAACTGAAAAGTTAGGTTACTTCTTTGGGGCAATAGGTACTCGCCTTAGAATGGCTGAGGAACTGGCCTGCCTACTATGGGAATGATGCATTTCGAATACAGTTGATAGTCATCACACATGCAAAGGATAATGCTTCCAGTGATAATAGTACAGTTGGGCCTTATGAAGGATTTAAAATCTGTCAACGAATAGGTCAAAAGTGAGAAATTCCATACACTGACTCTTTGAGAAATACTTCCTCATCAAGATTGAATGGCATCAATTAATCTGTATATCTATTTTCACATTTTCATCAAGGGACTTAGGACGTTTCACCACTATTTTCGCTATAAATATCATGTCTTCCCTTTCAGCCTGAGCTGAGCCCCTAGTGTATTTTCCAAATGTATGCAATAGTAGCAGCAGCGCAACAGACAAGGAGTTATTAATCTACTCATACATGTGCAGTTGGCTGGTAAAAGCTTGCCATCAAACTTTCAAGTCATGGAAGCTAGCCTGCCTCTTTTCTACAACCTTGGTGTTTGGATCAGCTCATCAAAATCGATTCTACACCTGGTGCAAATAATACAATAGTTGGTGACCACAATAGACAATGCAAGCAAACGTTGGCACCATCCAGTACATACATTAGATTATTATTTCTCTGAAAGCAGCAGCTGCTGCATCAGTCAGATGAGGATCATCCATCCTAGACTGCATGGCTTCACAAGTTTTCCTAGTTCTCATTAAAATTGGGGAGCCCATACAGGATATATTTTGGCTCAGGGCAGATGGTCTCTAACAGACAAGTTGTACCACATCAACATGTTTGAGTTGTGGGTGGTTTACCTTGCTTTGAAGTTTTTACTTACATCAGTCTTTGCAGTGACAATGGTAGTTTGAAAGGAAAACACTACAGTTGCACACCTTATCAACAAGCAAGGTTGCACAAGATCAAGGTTTGTGTCTAGGGAAGCAGAATTGATCTGGCACTGGGCCCTTGCGTAAAACATTTCTGTTACAGCATTTCACTTCCCAAGTTTACAGAACAGCAGAGTGAATGAGCTCCACTGGGATACTGAAGAAAACTTGATAGACGGCAGTGTGCTGTTAAACATTATTCAACAGTAGTACACTCCACATATCGACCTGTTTGCTGAAAAAGGAAAGGCAAAATGTCACATCTTCTCATCTAGTTTCTTAGAGCCCAGACCCAGGGAGAGTGATCTTATGATAGACTGTCGGTAACAAATTTGAATGTTTGAATTAATCACAGGTACTGGCAGTTGCTTTAGCCTCATTCCAATCCATCATTTTTTGCCCACGATGACAACTCAGTTTGTACTCAGGCATAGGCCTTTAAGTTATCCCTGCTTCAATGGGAACAGTCCAGCACAAACTGATCCTCAATGAAGACAAGCCATCCTTTATACATATTAGGGCTCATGAGCCAGGTAATGCGTTGGTCCAGTGGCAAAATGACCATGGGCAACATTTCTGTGCATACCCGTCATACTTAGGACATCAGACACAAAGTGAAATGCTTGAAATAATCTCAGCCACTGGCAATCGCTCTGGGCACATTATATTTTTTTAAAATCTCTTTATTGGCATTTTCAATGTGCAAACATATACATAGTAAGCAGCAGTAGTTCGTACAACCACAGGATGAGTTCAGTTGAGCAACCAAGTATGGAATAAGACACTCAAAGGACTGTAGTTGAAATGGTTTCACATGCAAGCCATGTAACCAGTTGTTTCAGAAAATGATAATACCAGGAGAGATCAACAGTAACAAAAGTAACATTTGTAATGCTGACTTGCCACGTGGCAGAGCCCTCCCTAGGGAGGTAGAGGGAGCACGGAGAGTAATGTAGGAGGCAGTGTGTATATAATAACAGTGATCATGAGGTAACACAAGGAGGGGGAGAGGGTCTACCTTATAATGTGTGTCGGCACCCACCCAGCTGCTCCCAGTGGAAGCAGACAGTAAAGTATCCCCCTCCTCCCATTTGTGTCACACGAAGCCATACTGAAACCCCAGGTGGTTGAGCTGCCTTCCAAGACATGGCTATCAACCTTTTAAATACTATTAAAGCTGTCTGCCAGTCTTAAATAGGGTTTAGAGCATTTAAAGCATTCATATCAGGGGATAGTTGTATGTCAATCACTGCAGAGGTGAGTTCCAATACTTGGGTTCAGGGACGCACAAGCTGTAGGTATTCACAGACCATATGCAAAACTGGGGTCTCAGCAGGTCTGTGTCTAGGACAGGTAGACGGAGTCCCCGGAAACATCGCATAGAGTCAGTGCAGGATTAAGTAAGTCTGGTGGAGATAGTTAAATTGTGTTAATTTAAGGCACATATTCCGGGACACTTGTTTGACATGACCTAACACCATTGGCGATTGTTTGTCAGTAAAGGCAGTGCCCAAATCTACCTCCCCTCTAGATTTGCCCCTAAGTGTTTGGTTAACACTTGGCACCAGGATTGCCACATAAAGAAACAATATGGGCTTCCGATCCACGCCATGTGTAAGCAAGCAGTGCAGCCCCTGATAGAGTGGAGGCTCAGTGTGTACGATCGACCATGCACCTCAATAACTAGTGTCAGAGCGTGGTAGGTGAAGAAGAAGCCCGCTCCCAGTTCATGGGTGCCCTGATTGTTGAAATGACTGTATGGACCAATCCTCAAGGAGGTCTCCTAGCTGGAGGAGTGCAGTTTCCTGCCACGGACTGGGATTGTGACCAGCCAAGGGCAGTCTTCTGATGGGTAGGTCCCAGAGAGGAAGTTGTGTTGCATAGTGGGGTACTGAGTGTCTGGGCTGCATGTATCTATTCCATAAAACTTTGGCCATGTGCAGTAATCTAGGCAATTCTTTGGCCGACCTCCCACCGATAGCAGCCAGTGCAATAGATTTCCATCACCAAGCTGAGTGCGAAATAAAATTCTCCAATTTTGTCCTTCGCCAGTCATCGCATAGCCCATTGCAGTTGCACTGCTGCAAAATACAATTCTGAATCCAACCGGCCCAGCCCTCCTACTGCATAGGACAATGTGTGTTTGTAGCGACACACGCTTATGGGAGGGCCCTCAAATCAAATTCGATTCTACACCACTGAAATATTCGAAAAAGGCTCCAGAGGGCACTGCTGGGAGAGTCAAAAAGAAATATAATAGCCACGGGAGAACAAACATTTTAGTTATAGCTGCTTGGCCCACGGGTGATAAGGGTAGTCTCCTTCAGAAGGCCAGGGAATGTCGCACAGAAGTCAAGGTCTTGCTTTGATTATCATCTGAAAGATCTTTGTCGTGGTATACATTACGCCCTAAGTAGCAAAAGGTTTCAAAGTGCCAGGGAAGGTGACCCTGTCCCAGCCCAGCTCGACCATCTTGACTTAACCATTGAAGAGGGAAAATACAAGACTTGCCCCGGTTTACCCGAAGTCCAGCTAAATTGCCCAAGGTGGCTAGCAGGTTATAATGGGCAACAAGGGATCGGGTATAACTTTGCAGATACATGTATGCGTCGTCTGCATAAAGTGAGACAATGTGCCAGTTTGTAAGTATCCATGAACCCCAGGAGGGGGCCCCTGTTTTGCAGTGCAGCAGCCAGAGGTTCCATATGCATTTCAGAGACTATGGGCGAGAGGGAACAACTTAAGAACTCAGGCCCATGCTGAAAGCCTCCAATACGTGAGTCAAATAAGTCCAACCGAGCATGTCAGTACCTTTTCAAAATCCAGAGAGTTCACCACCAGGAGGCGCTACTAATTGTTTAATGTTCCCTGGCTATGAAACAGACATATATTATATGTGGTCAGCCGATGGGGAATAAATCCACATTGCTCAGAGTGGATCTGAAGATCTAATATGGAGAGCAATCAGTTGGCTAGATCTTTGCTCAGGATCCAGTAGTCCATAATGAGCATGAAGAGGAGGGTACGGTAGGAGGGCTGGCGCGGGCGGGTGAAAGGAGCTCACCAAGAGCACGTCTGCCTTTTTTCAGCAATGCTACCATAAGGGCCTCTCAGAAGGAGTCAGGTAAAAAAAACAAAAAAACTTGTTGATGCGGTTCGTGGTACATCGCTAGCAGTTTAGGGGCCATTGTAGCACGTTACTCTGCATAGAACTGTATGGAAAGCCCAGCCATGGCCTGGGTTTTGCCCTGTGCCATTTGACAGATGGCCAACTGGAGCTCCAGTTCCAACAGCTGCAAGGAGACAGTTGTGGGAAGGCAATTCCCTGTAGGAATTCCCCAAGAGCAGACAGGAAAGGCTCAGTGGGCGGGTGTATAGCATCTCATAATAATTAGCAAAGACTTCATTTATGCCCACTTGTCTGTTCACTATGCAGTTCGTAGCGTCTTCCATGGCACCTGTGACTGTTCTTGGGATTTCAGAGCGCAACAGCCACGCCAACATTCACGCAGGTTTATCTTTCTCCGTGTGTTGCCTTGCCACAGCAGCTTTGTTATCAGTGTTACTCAGTCCCTGAGTCTGCTCTTGATATCAGCCGCGAGGAACCACCAGTCATGAGCGTGCAGTTACTGTAGTAACCGCCTCAATTTCAGCAACATTTATCTGTCTTGAGGTCCATCATTGACCGCACAAGTGTCGACCTTGTGCCCCAGGAAATGTTAATGCAGTATCCCCTCATGACTACCTCTCGGCCCACATCCCAATCCATAATTTTCCGCCCACCATGCCATCTTAGTTTGGACCCAGCCATATGGAAATTAGTCTTGATGAATCAATGCCATGGAAGGGGACGTTTTACCAGCATTTAGAAGTTGCAATGTCAGCAATTTGTATGCTAGAGTTCTTAAGAAGACTGTCTTGAGTGGAGCTCAGGACTCCTGTAGGCCTTTCTGCTTCTACGCCTCTTTGCTTGAGTTCTGAAGAACATCAAGACGATCTAGGCACAAGTCATCCTAGTGGATGTGGATTAGGCCAAGAGGGTATGGTATCCTAAAATTCTGGACACGAGCATCTCTCATCTGATCAAACTGCAGCTTCGGGAGGATCTACTGTCATAGCACTAAAGCAAAGTCCTGCACTGAAGTCCTCCCCACTACACCCCTGTATGAGTTTGAGTGGCAGCACCTAGTCTTCTTTGATATTCCTCCCAAAGCCATTGATTTTTCTCTGGCACTCAGACGACATGTGAAAATCGTGGATGCCAGGCACTGGGACGACGTTTGTACCTTGTGCAGCTCCCATCAGCTTGGCACACTACAGGTTAAACTCTCTGAAGTGTTGTTGTATTTTGTCATTGGCCCAGCAAGGACTTGCATTGGACACTGTTCAAGGCTATTTGTCAACACTTTTGACTTTTTTAGGGTGCTGGGTAAGCGCTCTTCATTTAAATCACCTTTTGTGATGATAATTCTTAAAAGTTTACAATTTATTTATGTCACAGTGGGACTTGAATTTGGTTCCCAGGCAGAGTAGTGCAGAAAAGAACCATCTGTAGACATGTTGTCATCTGCATAAATATCTTATATGCGTTAGCTAAGAAGCAGCTACCTGAAGGATTAGGGGCTCATTCCACTCGAGCCAAAGTTGCTTCTAGTAGACTAGGATGCAGTGTCTGTCCTGGATATTTGTCAGGCTGCTACTTGAACATCATTGCACATGTTCATGAAGCATTTTTGCGTTGATTGGTCCATCAAGTTGAGCATTTTCCCCATAAGGTTCTGCGAAGACTTCTTGGTGTGAGCCGTTCGAGAAACCAACCATCTGGGAAAGTACTGGTTTGGAATCGAATTTCAATTTCTAATTTCAAAAAAAGGAATCTGCATTTAGAAATGTCCATCAGAAGAATAAGTTACTTAACCTTTGGTAATGCTCTTTTTAGTTAGATTTTCTCTATAACTGTGATTAGTCACCAACTGTCCCTCCTCCCCATTCTGTGAAATTGACGATTTGTCCATTTAAAAGGACCCAAACTAGAGATCTGCATACTGGTCAAGCCAAGTTGCCAGTGGGCTCTACAGCTAATGGCACTGAGAATCCTTCAATAGCAAATGAAGTTGGGGCGTTTGGGTGGCGTTCATATGCAGCGCCACTCGTCAATTCTGTAGCGGAATATTGTCATTGCAGAGCCACGTGACACCACTATTGGCTAGTGCAGTGGTTCCCAAACTTTTTCGATCCGTGGCTCCCTTGACCTATTGGCCATTGGCTGCGGCTCCCTGTTATGTCACTTTTTTTGACGGGTGGGGGGATGTAAGCCAGGATTTGGGAGCACTTCAATTTTTCTTCCTAAAAAATAATTGGGATGACTATGATAAAGGGCTTCTGCGATAGGGACTTGTCTTTAGTGGCTTGGAGTATGCACTGCCAGTAATCTGCTGCTGAAGGCCAGTGCACAACATTTTTATCACATTCTTTCTGCCTGCCATTGCGCTTTCTCCTTGTTCCTGGCAAGTTAAAAAAAAAAAAAAAGCACTTTAGTATTTTTGATCTCAGATCCTCCAGCACCACACTTGGAAGTCCCATATATGACAATAGACCTGATTCAGGCCTCAAGGGGAGAAATACATTCTCCGATTCTTATTTTTTAAATTTCCCGCTTTCCTCTTAAATGTTGACATTTTTGTAATTTCATGATTACCCTCTTTTCTTGAGTAGCTGCAGAACACTGGCAGAAGTGACACTCTATCATTGTCCTGATTGGGCCTGACCCTGCCTAAATGGACATACTCTTTATTTATTAGGCAAGACGTCATGTGCTAGTCCAAACCACTCCAGACGCTGACAGCTGTGGCTTCCATAACATCCCCACATGGCATTCCCACATGGGTTACTCAGGGCTGCAAATGCACATTGCAAAACCCTAACAAGTTTGATTTTTGCACTGTGATTCTTTCTTTATCATACTACCGTACGGCTCTGTTCCAAACATAACATCTTTATAATGGAGCCGTATGGTAGTATGAAAGAGAAAGAGTCGCAGTGCTAACAGTGCTTAATTTGAGCCAGTGCTTTCTGCAGGGATTAATTTGAGCAGGTGGTTTCCGGTTTTCTGCATCAGACATTTAGGAAGAGCAAAAGATACATATGGGAAACGTGGAGGAAGAGAAACTAAAAAGCATCACTAAGGGAGAAAGTAGAAAGCTGCATGAGTGAGCTGAAGGAGTAGGGAGTGGCTGTAAATGGATTAAAGAGGCCCGAGAAGGCTCGCACATTTAAATGCAGCATCCGCTTGTTTCAAAAGAGAGCTTTCATCACCATCACATTTTTATCTACAAATTAAGCACTGGGTATACAGTGGGGGGCACAGCACTTATTTTTAAGGACTGGCACTTAGGCCCATATTTATGAAACGTTTGTGCTACATTTGCAATTTTTTGTGACGCAAAAGCAGCGCAGACTTACAAAATATACTTATATTTTGTGAGTTTGCGCTGCTTTTGCATAAAAAAATGACGCAAATGCGGCACAAACTTTTCATAAATATGGGCCTTAGTTTTCTGCATCAGGCATTTACTGTGAGCAAAGGCACATATGGGAAGGATGAAGAAAAAGAAGGACGTAAAAGCTCCACATTGGGAGAAAGATGCAAGAGTGAGCTGAAGGGGCAGGGAGAGGCTGTAAATGGATTGAAGAGGCCCAAGATGGCTTTAGGATTACTGCTGCCTCAATATTCTGTGCATGCATATTTAACTGCAGCAGCCACATGTTTCAGAGGAGAGCTTTCAGGCATGTTTTTATTTATAAATATTTAAACACTGAGTGGAAACAAATCAAACTTGATGGGTTTTACAATTTACTATGTAACATTGCAAAACCCTAACAAATTTGATTTATTTCCACTGTGATTCTTTCTTTTTAATACTACTGTTCGGTTCCATTCTAAACGTAACTTGTCCTTAGAATGGAGCCGTACAGTAGTATGAAACAGAAAGAATTGCAGTGCAGATAAATCAAACTTGTTAGGTTTTGCAATGTTATGATGTCTATTGTCAAATCCATCAAGTTTGATTTGTTTCCACTGCAAGTCTTTCTCTGTCATACTACCATGCAGCCTTGTTAGCTGTACCTTAGTATGAAAGAGAGACTCGCAGTGGAAACAAATCAAACTTGATGGGTTTTACACTTTACAACATAACATTGCAAAACCCTAACAAGTTCGATTTATTTCCACTGTGATTCTTTCGTTTTCATACTCCTGTAAAGCCTCATTCTAAATGTGATGTATTTTTAGAATGGGGCCCTACGGTAGTATGAAAATGAAAGCATTTCAGTGTTCTTTAGAAGTGTGCGGCGCCCCTGGTGAGTTCTGATGGCGCACCAGGGAGCCACGGCGCACACTTTGGGAAACACTGGGCTAGTGGGTATACTGCTTTTTTTTAAAATGACACCTCAGTAAATATTCATAAGCCTCGTTAGATTACAGTATCCAACAGGAAAAGTGTTACGGAAGGTAATTAACTTCTTCTTTTCAACCAAATATATCGTTTTGTAAATTTTGTTAATTGGATTTATGTTTTAAAATCCAAACAATATAGAATTTGATTCAGGTAATAATACTATAAAACTATTGCACAAAAACATAACAAGCATAAAAATATTTTCAAAAACAATCATTAAATTTCCACATCATACCCACTGGCATTATTTAAAATCCTGATGAAACACAAAAAGGAAAGGTTTAGAATATAGAGTAGAACTGCATTTAATTGTGAAGCACTGTAGATATCTGTCCAAATATCTTATCCCCATGCAAATACTGTAAAAGTTAATGGTACAGAAAGATCTGTGACCCGATGAATAAACTTATTATCAAGGTGCAACAGGTGATTTTAAATTGCCTTATTCCACTGAGTCATCCAAAAATAATTGTGAAAACACACACAGTCTCAAACAACGCAGGTACAATGTTTCATGGAGCAAGGGGATAAGCACCTAGTTCTTAACTTTCATGACAGAAGAATCTATCGGTAAACATCAAAGACCAGAGTCTGATGTGTCCGTTTTTACTAAACAAAAGTGCATGCACAATTTCTTACACTCTAAGTACTGAAAATGTGACCAATCCATTTCCTTCTAGGTTTTTTATAATTCTAGCAAAATTCTTTTTCTTTAGATTGTTCACAATGTTGGCAAAATTGTGAAGATGTCACATTCATGGCCCACATATATGTATATGTTGCTCATGGTAGAATGATTTGCCTAAACATCTGATTTATAACTTAAAGTACCTATGCTCAATGGAGTCAAGGAATAGTTCAAAGTTTGGCATGGATTTGAAATTTAAGATCGCTTCTGCCCTACCATCAGAGATCCCCTCTGCTGTTCCGTTACTTACAATTTGGCCCTCAGTAAGTGCCTTTAATGACAAAAGATAAAGTGGTTGTTAAACTCTGAACTATACCAAAATTGAAATAAGAAAGCTTTTCCAAGAATTTCCTAAAATACAGACATTATGGTAATTAGTACACATTGTTAGTTTGGAAAATATCTTAACAGGCCAACTTTATGTAATTGTAAAACATCATTAGTCCTATTCTATTCCAGGACAGCTATTTATGATCCACATTCCTAATCCCAGAGTTAAAGAAATAAAGGGACAAAAGCAGGACTTGTATCCATGGGGAATAATGTTTGATAAAAAGCCACTTCTGGCTACTCAATTGAGCTAAATAATTGACGCACCAAGGGTCAGACCCATAAGAGCAACAGCTTGAACTTGCACTCAATAATCCTCCATAACAAGAGAAAAGGCTTGAGTGGTCATCCCTCTGGCTAACCTTAACGTCGTTGATCCATTATTCAGCTTGAAGATACTCCAAAATATCAGATTTTTCCACATCCCAAATGCTGCTAATTGAATACCCAGGTAATCAAATATACAGGCTCTTCCTAACCTGGCGTGGTCCAAGTGTAAGGCATCTAAATGGTCTATTATGGGTAAACACCATAAATTGTGTTTTACAGAGTGGATGAAAAGGCCTCACTTTTTCAAAAAGTTTGAAAATGTATTCAACAATCTTTGTAGCCCCAGTGGCGCTTCGATATTAAGTGTCATTGCTGCCAAAGATGAGGAATCATGGGTGCAGTCCTCAAAGCTGCCTGTCACACCATTAATCATTAGACCTGTTCTTTCCTGTGATGGAGTTTAGACCTGTTTGCCAGAGCTGGTGATCAATACAAACTAGAATTGGCTTTAAACGAGAATCTGGCACAATGTGGTGCAAAAAGACAATAAGACAAGAGGGAGATAGAGTGGACATGTTCTCAGATGGAATACAAAGCCCCAACTGAACCAGCTTAAAGGGTATTTGAGAAGGAATTTGAATATGGTGTAACAGTGGTCGCATGGAGACACAGGACCAACACTTTGCCACTGTTGATTTGCGTGAGGAGTAGTGGAGTCAGCCTCTGTCATAGCAGGCTCGGAAGCTGAAAATCAAGGGACACCTAGTAATTTCAGGAACCAGCCAAAACTCAATACCCAGGTCGTACTCATCAGAGACACCAGTCCATGCACCATCCTCTGAGCAAGAACCATATAGTCTAGATGAACCTTCAAAACAGGATTGATTTCAGGAAGCAAGCTACAGTGAAAAGATAATCCGAAGCAAATAACAGATTGACCTTATGAGAAGGATCATACCCTCTTATTGATCAAGGTCAAAAGTCCAGTGTCAACCAATAGAGGTGAAAAACCCCTTTGGCATTCAACTCCAAAACAAAGCAGTGTCTGATTCCACCCTAAACTGAGGAATCAAAACAAAGTCATGATGCTCAAAAAATACAAAATCAGTTTCTTGAGTTTGAAAATAAATGGTTTGTCTTATTCCGATATCCAGGACTCCAATGAAGACAGCTTTTAGGTTGACCTAACATGATATACGCATATCGACCTTGAAAGAGGTCCCATTAAGCTATTTCTTCTATGCAACGTTCTTAGTAGTGGCTCCACCACGCAAAAAAGAGAAAGCATACATTTGAATAGGCCTTATTGACGAAACTTTGCATTTTTCTAGTATCCAAGAAATCGAAAGCCAATAAGCTCCCTTCACCCTCTGTTACCTCCAATGCAGGACGACACACACACTGTGGATGACTTAAAAATAGATGTAGATCCCCCAATGTTGGTGCATCATGATGGATTAAATATTAAAGTCAATGAAGAACTTTGAGCACCCATTAAAGCTTCCCCTCCAGATGAAATAATTGTTTACCTCACTTTGAGCTACAGAGTCACTCCTTTGCAGGTATGCTAGTGGAGGAGCGGAATCAGTTTGTTGTGCAGACTTTCTTCCACAGAAAAAAAACACAAATCTCTTTGAACATTCTCAGGTCAACTACAGAGAACTTATAGTTATGACCTTATAACACAGAGATTTCAAATGAAATACAAAGCTATATCTCTGGACCTGGTTTACATTTGAGGCCATGTCTCTACTCACTCAAGAGCGATCCACGTAGCACTCAAACATTTGTGGTTGCAAGCCTGTGTGGAAGGTTATCCTCTAGACAAGTATAGTATTTGCTTTGATACTGGAGAACAGAGTTGCAGCAAGTGCTGGTGTGATACACAGCTTGGCAAATTGGCTCTTGTTAGCCAGTATGATAGTCTTGAGTGGGAAGAAATGGTGATCTAACACAGCACATTTGGAACTCTCCTCAAAAAGAGTCCCAGAAAAAATATAATAAGGTAATACTATTTCTAGAGTGCCAATTTGAGGTGCCCTTGACAGGGCACATACCTCTTGGTGCCAAATCAACACTGCTTTGGTTTTAAGAAGACATCAGTGCTTGAGAATCTCAGCATGTAAACCACCTGGAGAAAAAGACACAAAAATCAAGCCTATAACTGAACCTGCCCTTATACGAGAAATCTCCTGTTCAAGACCAAGCACTTGGGGGGCGGGGAGGTCTGTCCAGTCACCCACAGCGTTCGAGCAGCAGGATGACTTGCCATGATTTAAAAACAGCTTGGCAGATCGGCTAGGCAGAAGGTGTCAGCAGACCCACAAATTTATGTGCAATGTACAAGAACAGAAATACTGAACTTTACACCTTGAAGGAGTCATAATCTCCTTGACTAGGGAATGATATGTAGATAGATTGGCCAAGGCCATGTACCTCTACTTTTACCCTGTACAAATAATGCCATGTGTACTATATAAGGATTGTCAAGCTTCAATAACATTGAGTTTGAGGCATGTGTAGCTGTAGATACCCATGCTTAGCATAATTCCACCATCTAGGCTTGGGCTTGGATTCGTGCAAGTTGTTTTTCTTTGAAGAAGTCTTTAGAGTCACGAGGCAAGGTGACTTCTCGTCTTGCTGATAATGCGCATGGTCATTGGCTCTGTTAGATTGTTTCTTCCGCCATTGGGTTTGGATGTGTGCTCTTCTTCTCCATCGCAACATCGTTGCTTCCTACTTCTAGGCCTAACATCATCAACTTCAGTCTCGTCAGGTCAACTCAGCTCAACCATGGACCCTTCAAGGCATCGCCCTTCAAGGCAAACCTATTTCGATCTAGTCATTGCCATATCCATCTGGTGAAGAAAAAAACGCCCTTCCAATTCTTCCCTCCCTGTCAAACCAAATTTCCAAGCACCAATCAGCACCACATTTGTGCCTCTCTCTGGAACGTCGGAAGCCTCCTGTGAGGTCTGCAAGTCCTTTCAGACCAAGGAGATGTTGAGTAATCGAAGGGCTTGACGACTCAAGATGTCCCACCGCAGCCCCAAGGACACACTGGACCTCATTTGACCCAAGGACCCTCGGGAGGATGCCCACTCCCAGATGTTGCACCAGACAAGGGCACCTTTTCCAAAGAAGACAACGCAGACTCCAAGCCGGCGATGCAGGACCTCATACTGGGACAAACTGTGTGTAAAGTGCCCTTTACATCCCAGCCACAACACCACCAATCTATTCCAAAGGGTTTGTACCGACAAAAGTCTTCACTTGGGCCACTACTGCACTCTGCCCGTGGTGGGCACCGGCAAGCTGCCTCAGAAATGCCGAGCCCTGGCGCCAAAGAAACTGAAGAAGACCCAGGCTCCCGAAATGACTCCTACACTATCCGAGTTAAGAAGAGCTTTGTATTTGAGCGTGTTGGCGCCAAAACACCTTTCCACCTCTGAGCTGAAAACCACAACGTTAGAGCAAAGACCCTCTGCATTGAAACTCGAGGTGTGAAAAACCACGGTGGACAACGAAATCCTACTCCTTCACACAAACAGTGGCTGGATCCCAACACTTGGAGCCTTTGCTCCAACAGCTCTGTAGGAAAATGGCTCGATGTTGCAGTTACCCCCCTACTTTTCTTTTTCCTGATACTGATGCTGACTTAACTGAGAGTGTGCTGGGACCCTGCTAACCAGGCCCCAGCACCAGAATCATTCACTAAAAATGTACCATTGTTTCCACAATTGACACACCCCTGGCACACAGATAAGTCCCTTTTAAGAGGTACCTGTTGTATCAAGGCCCTATGACCAGGGAAGGACCCTAAGGGCTGCAGCATGTTTTGTGCACCCTAAATGACCCCTCACCTAACACATGCACACTGCCATTGCAGATTGTGTGTGTTGGTTGGGAGAAAAATGCAAAGTCGACATGGCATCCCCCTCAGGGTGCCTTGCCCACAAAACACTGCCTGTGGCATAGGTAAGTCACCCCTCTAACAGGCCTTTAAACCCTAAGGAAGGGTGCACTATACCACAGGTGAGGGCATAGATGCATAAGCAATATGCCCCTACAATGTCTAAGTCCATTCTTGGACATTGTAAGTACAGTGTGGCCACATTACGTATATGGTCTGGGAGTGTGTCAAGACAAACTCCACAGTTCCATAAAGGCTACATTGAATACTGGGAAGTTTGGAATCAAACTTCTCAGAACTATAACCCCACACTGATGCCAATGTTGGATTTATTAACAAAAATGCACACAGAGGGCATCTTAGAGATGCCCTGTGTATTTTACCCAATCCTTCAGTGCAGGACTGACTGGTTTGTGCCAGCCTGCCACTGAGATATGAGTTTCTGACCCCCTGGGGTGAGAGCCTTTGTGCTCTCTGGGGCCAGAAACAAAACCTGCACAGGATGGAGATGCTTCACACCTCCCCCTGCAGGAACTGTAACTCCTGGCGGTGAGCCTCAAAGGCTCAGGCCTGGTGTAACAATGCCCCAAGGGCACTCCAGCCAGTGGAGATGCACTCCCCCCGGACGAGCCCCCACTTGTGGAGGCAAGTTCAGAGGGATAATGAGAAAAACAAGGAGGAGTCACCCCTCAAGCCAGGTCCATCCCTAAGGTGACCAGAACTGGAGAGACCCCCTCTTTGAGAACTCCTCCATCTTTCTTTGGAGGAATGGGACCACTAGGGATAGGGAAATCCCCCCTCCCTCCCCCCTCCCCAGAGGGAGTGGGCACAAAGAGGGTATAGCCACCCTTAGGGACAGTAGCCATTGGATGCTGCCCCCTGACCCTTACCCCTAAATGTAGTATTTTGGGGGCGGCCCTGAACCCAGATGACCTCGCAAGAAGGAGGACTGCTGAGCTGAAAACCCTGCAGAGAAGATAAGGAGGTGACAACTGACTTGGCCCCAGCCCTACTGGCCTGCCTCCTGCTTCTAAGATCCTGCAACCGAAAAGCAATGCATTCTACAGGACCAGCGACCCCTGAAAAGCCTCCAGGGGACTGCCTGCATCACCAAGGACCAATAACTCCTGTGGGCAGTGGCTCTGCCCAACCAGAAGAAAAGACATCCATCTTTAAAAGGACACCCACCTCACTCCAGAAGCGTAAGTCTTCACTACTCTGCACCCGACGCCCCGGCATGTGTCCTGAGAAACCAACTATCCAGAGAGGACCACTGTGAGAAACCGACCAACGGTGCAGCAACGACCAGCAGGCAGCCTACACCCAGTCGGTGGCTTGCCCGAGAGGCACCCTGTGCCCTGCCTGCAGTGCCTAAGTGGCCCCCTCTGGGTCTCTCTATAGAGTTCTCTTGAGAACCTGACGCCCTGTTTGCACACTGCACCCGGCCGCCCCCAAGCCGATGAGGGTGTGGTTTTTGTGCCTTCTTGGGGCCCCTCCAGTACTCCTCCAAACCCCCCTGGTCTGCCATCTGACAACGTGGGTACTTAACTGCGAGCAGACTGGAACCAGAGTACCCCTTGTCTCCATAGGTGCCCATGTTATTTTGGCTCCTGTTTGATCTGTGCACCTGACCGGCCCTGTGTTGCTGGTGCTGGGTGCTTGGGGTTCCCTTGAACCCCCAATGGTGGGCTACCTATGGCCTGGATATTGAACCCGTAAGTGTGGTACTTACGTCTGAAACGGTCTCAAATATTACTATGCAGAGTACCTTCATTTAATGTACTTACCTGCTAAATGAATCTTGTGGTTCTAAAAATATATTAACAAAAGAATATTTTTCTATATGATAACCTATTGGCCTGGAGTTAAGTCATTGAATGTGTGTTCACTTATTGTCTGTGTGTGTACCACAAATGCTTAACACTACCCTCTGATAAGCCTATCTGCTCGACCACACTACCACAAATAGAGCATTAGTCTTATCTATTATTGCCTCTGTCAATCCTCTTGGGAACCCCTGGACTCTGGGCACGCTATATCTCATTTTGATATAGTATATACAGAGCCATCTTCCTTCAAGCTCCAAGAAGAAATAGACTCCAAACGAAAGCTCCCGGTTATGCACTCAGACACTGGCTGTTTCTTGACAAGACCTCCCTATACTTCTGCACAACTAAGAGACAGCTTTCATTTGAGGAGGCTTGGGACATTCCTTTACCACCAAAGCACAGGAATAAGGCCAACAAGGCTACTAGCCAAGTGCACCACCACCATCATCAGCAGTTGAACCACCTTAACCACTTTCATTAACTTCATATTCCCCAGAGTGGTGTTCTCATTCTTTCCGGGAGGTCAAGGTTGATGGAGACCAGTTCTCCATCCCACCACAGGATGACCCGTGGGATACTAATGATGTGGAGCCACCACAAACACAGACCCAGTTGCTTACCCGGCAAACCCCTCTCCCCTGACACCACTGCGCATACCACAGTGTTGTAGATGGCGCATCTGCATTCCATAAGGTTGAGCGCTACACTGAGCAGCTAAAGGATGAATTTTTATTCAAGACCCTCTTCTGTAGCCAAAGAGCAGCACAGTATCTGCCTGTGCTTAAGGATATGCTAAGATACACCCTGAAATCTTTAAAGACCCACTCAAAGTCTGTCATAACTCACGGGTCCAAAAAAAAAAAAGGTACATGCCATTTTTAACTGACCCCACATACATTAAGGGTCAACTGCTTCCTGATTCGCTGGTGCTCGCTACAGAGAGAAAAAGGGCAAACTCACAAACATCTAGTGAGGCGCCTGACCAGATGAGGACACTAAAAAGATAGACGCAGCTACCCAATCTACCTACAAGTGGAGAATTGCCGACTCCTTTGGCCGCCTCTCCTGCTATGATAGAGCTCACAGGAATGAGATGGAGGGGCTCCTTCAGCATCTCCCTGATGAGAATTAACAAAAAAAAAAAGGCTCACAGGATCACCTCTGAGGGAAAGTTCATGGGAAGCACCTCCATCCGCTGTGCCCTAGATGCAGCCGACACAGCAGCTAGGGAAATAAATTCCTGTGCGCTTCTCAGACGTCATGCCTGGTTCAGAGTTTGAGACCTCAAACCCAGAGTGCAACAAAACATACCAGCACTTCCTTTTGACATAGAACACTTCTTTGGTCCTCAAGCAGGCCCTTGACTGGAAAAAACAAGAATGATAATGAAATGGGCATAACAATGGGAGTGTTGCAAACACCATCGTAACGTGGCTCCTTTCATTGCTCACCCTATTGTGGATCAGCAAAATCCACTTCCACAGTTATGTCTACATCCTATCAGCATCCCCAGGCACAAACCACCTCAGCCAGGAGGTACTGTAAAGGCTCCTACAGGGACAATAAATCTAAAGAAAGAGGAAAGGTAGGCTTTACAAAACCCTCTGCCGCTGCAACAAAGCCTTGACTGGCCAAACATCCCCCCCAACCACACAACACCTGTATACAAGTATTCTTCCTGTCTGGTGGAATATCACCTCTGCCCAATGTGTATTGGATATTTTTCAGCATGGTTACTGCCTAGAGCTCATGTTACACCTTGAAGACACAAAGTTACCCAACTACGTCTACAGTTGCTCAAGGAAGAGTTTCAAGCACTTCTCTCAGAGGAAGCTATGGAACCAGTGCCATAACACCAGCATGACTCAGTGGTGTATTCTCTCTACTTTCTTATCCCAAAAAAGGACAGGACCCTCGGACCAATCATGGCAGCAGTGGATGTCAAAGACTCTTACTTTCACATTCCCATTCACGTGGTTCATCAGGTTTTTCATAAACAAATAGCACTTTCAATTCAAAGAGCTTTCTTTTGAAGTAATAACTTACCCAAGGGTCTTTACCAAATGTCTCGCAGTAGTAGCAGCCCACGTATGCAGGCAAAACATGCATGTCTTCCCCTTCTTGGACGATTGACTCATCAAAAGCTGAACCCGTCAGATGTGTTTCCAAAACACGCAATTCGCCATAGACCTACTCCATCGGCTGGGTTTCATCATCAGTGCAGTAAAATCCCACCACCAACCCCTTCAGATACAAACAGAGTTAGGGGCCATACTCATCTCACAATTGGGGATAGCTTGTCCAAATGCTGGCAGGATCCAATCCTTTCAGACACTTATCCCACAGTTCCATCCTCTCCAACATCTATCAGTGAGTACAGTCATGTGCCACGTAGGACTGATGGCCTCATGCATTGCCATAGTGCCCCTTGCTCGACTTACTATGCGGTCGCTGCAGGAGTGCCTAGCACGCCAATGGTCTCAAGCGGAGGGTCAATGGGCGATCCATGTTGGTCGTCCATCAAGCATACCACTCTTTGCAGCTTTGGAATTCCAGATATATTCTGTAGGGCCGTCCTTTCCTAGACCCAGGCCGATAGAGAACCATAACAATGATCGCCTCCTTCACAGGGTGGGGAGTGCACTCACAAGATCTGACCAAACAGGGCCACTGATCACCCAGCCAGAGACGTCTCCAGTTCAATCACCTGGAGTTGGTAGCTGTTCATCTAGTGGTCAAAACCTTTTTTCGACATCTTATCGACAAGATAGTCATGATAAAAACAGAAAGCATTACTGCTGTGTACTATCTTCAGAACCAAGGGGGCACCAGATTCCCGCAGCTTTCTCACCTAGCCCAAGAATTTGGAAATGGGCTCTCTGCTACAGCATTCACCGGTTGGCACAATATCTCCCAGGAGTGGGCAACAACTTTGCAGATCTCCTCAGCAGGAGATGTTAGCAAGTCCATATGGGGAAACTCAACCCACAAGTTTTCCACACATACTTCAAGCATTGGGCCATCTGTTAATATACTTATTTGTCACAGAAGAGAAGGTAAAATGCCCAAACTTCGCCTCCAGGTCCTACACTCTTTGTCCAAAGCAAACTCACTAAGGATGCACTGGTCAGTAATGTTTTCTCATACTTTTCCACCTCTTCCGCTGCTTTAGTTTGTGGTCCGCAAACTCCGGCGACACATCTGATGCTCATCCTGGTGGCTCCTATATAGGTTAGACAGCCATGGTTCACCACCCTTCTAGAACTCTCAGTAGTTCCTTCTGAGATACTGCTGTACATGCAGGATCTTCCCACACAAAATCACAGAGAAATCATACTCCCAGATCTCAGAGCTCTCAACCTTTTCATCTGGCTTCTTGGGTCACAGAGCGTGTTTACTTAAACCTCCCTCAACCATGTATGGATACCCTTAGAGAAGCACACAGGCCCAGTACTTGTGCCTGGTATGCTGCTATTTGTTGACTATTGCAACTCTAAAGTTAGCAGCTCAAGATATTGTTTGGTATCTATTCCACCTCTGTTCCTCAGGGCTAGCCTTTACATCATTAAGGCTGCTCCTGGCAGCTGTTACCACATATCTACACAAGACAGTACACTTGCATTTCAATATTCCAGTTGTTCAAGCCTTCTTAGAAGGGTTAAAAAGAGTCATTTCACCACTGGTGCCACCTGCTCCCATATGGATATTTGATATTGTATTAACAAGACTAAGGGGCCCTCCTTATGAGCCCTTACACTCTTGACCCCTCCACTTCATATCCTGGAATGTTGTATTCCTTGTCGCCATTACATCATTCAGACGTGTCAGTGAGCATCTGGCATTAATCCTGGAAGAACCCTTCTTCCGAACAACATAGAGCTAGAGTGATACTTTGGACAAATGCTACATTTCTACTAAAGGTGGTATCTCATTTTCATCTTTATCAATCCATTGTTGCCAGTCTTTTTCCCCAACCAGATTCCGTTCCTGAAAGGGCCCAACATATATTAGATGTTGTAACAGCCCTTATATACTATATTGATCAAACCAAGACATTCAGAAAAACACAACAACTATTTGTTGCATTTTCAACACCACACAAAGGCAGACCCATATCCAAAGAATGCATTGTACTTTGGAACATTAAATGTATGCAACCCTGTAATGCTGAAGGAAAAATAACTTTACCTAAACCTCCTAGAGCCCACTTCACTTGCAGAAAAGAAGCCTCAATGGCCTTTCTAGGTAATATAACCAATAGCTGACCTATGCAAGGCAGCTGCATGGCCTACCCCACATACATTTGCAAAGCATTAATGTCTAGATTTACTCATCAACAAGCTAATGTGGGTCATACACTATTTCAAACAACTGTAACACCCACAAGTTAACTACTGCTTTTAAGGGAGGACTGTTGTACTGTCTATGCTATGCAAGTGTATCTACAGCCACACATGCCTTGAATGGAAAATGTTACTTACCCAATAAGCATCTGTCCGTGTCATGTAGTGCTGTAGATGCACATGTACCTAGCCTTCTCCCCTAACACTTTTGCATGGTACAGATAATAAAACCTTTTTCAGGATGGGTATCTCACTGTGATAACCTTTGCTTCACATTCCATCCTGACCCACCTTGTGGGAAAACAAGCTAACAATGTAGCCAATGACAATGTGCATTACCAGCAAGAAAAGGAGCCCCTTTACCGTGTGACTTGAAAGACTTCTTCGAAGAAAGGCAACTTGCACAGATCCGAGCCCATCACTAGATGGAGGGATTATGCTAAGCACGTGAATCTGCAGCACTGCATGCCACAAACAGATGCTTACTGGCTACGTAACATTTTCCTTCTCATTGCTCCAGTGAGTATGGAAATCATATTCTTCCTTTCTACCAGTAAAGTCACTACATTCTTTCTACGAGCTCCCATATAACAATGATCTATTAAGACTGAAAATTCATCAATCTCACTATCCAGAGCATGCGGGCTTAGAGTTTGGGTACTTACAGCTAGGTGCTGAATGTATTGCAGAACTAAAGGAAGAACAGTGCCCTACTAACAAGTGATTAAATGGAAATGATTTGTTACTTGCTGCATCTCCTTTGGGTCAACTCCCTGCAGGCAGTGATACACTATTGTTCAGTGCATGCCTATCCTTACAACAGTGTGACTTGGCATACTGTTCATAAGGGTGCATTTAGCAGATCTTGCAGCTTGCTTGCAAAGTGGACAATATCTTTCTTTTTAAGGCTCCTCTCCTTAAGAAGTCATGGATGGGTTATACCAGAAAATCCAGCCTAGAGTATCACCAGTACTATGCTTGGATTGAAACTTTCTTTGCTCATCTCATCAGAGCCAGCTTTGGACCATTGCACACAACTACATTGCAGCACCTTACACTGAAGATCGCCTTTTTAGCTGCAATTGCATCACTTCATAAAACTACCAAGCTCCAAACTCTGTATGTTGAGGAGCCTTTCTTCATAGCCATAGGGACACTGTGGTTCTACTAACTTACTTTCACTTTCTACAAATAGTTGTGCCAAAATTTTATATCAATCAGACAATTGATGACCGACTTTTTTATGCAGTCCCATGAACATCAAAAGGTCTTTGAAAGATCTAGATTTTGAAAGATGACTTATATACTACCCTCATAAAACCAAAGGTTCACTTGAGGATTTACATCTTTGCAGGTGTGCTAAAAAAGCATTTATCAGAAAGCGCTTTGATACATAGAATTGGTAGACAGCACACATACATAGGCACATTCAGGGTAAAAACAAGTGCCTTTGGAATTCAGGGGACTGACCACGAATCATATACCACACCCATGAATTAAAATTTGGGCTCTAAACAGAAACATTTTGTGAGGCTCAGAGCACAATACTGTTGGGAACATGCACTTTGTTGGAAAGTGTCACTTTCTGACATGGTTATCCCCACTTTTTGCTTACTGATGTTGATTGGTAGTGCACTGGGTTCCTGTATCCTGGCGCCAGTGCCTTTTCCCTAGAACAAGACAAATGTTCAGTTGTAACCCAATTGGTAAGAACCCTGTAAATCCCTAGTAAATAATACTCCTGGTACCAAGGGCATGGGTACTAAAACGGGTCCCTAAGGACTGCAGCATGTGTCATGCCACCTTAGGGGACCCACACACAAACTGCATGCAGACTGCCATTGCAGGATATGTGAATTGGTGCAAGCCATTCGGAAAACACGACATGACACATTCAGTGTGCCATGCCTCTGTACACTGCAGGTACTATAGGCAAGTCACCCCTACAGCGGGCCTTAGAGTCCTAAGGCAGGGTACACTATATTACCTTGAGGGGACAGAGATATGGGTCCGCTGGGTGGGTGCTGTGCTGGTGTTTCCAGAGGGGGGAAGCTCTGTAGTGGCCTGTGCCAGTGTGAGGGGAACCGACTGTCCCGAGGTCCCAGATGGGCCGGGCTAGTCATCTTGATCCAGTTGGACAGAGCTGCTGTCATCACTGTGGGCCTCTTCTCTGGGTAGAGTGGACATGTCTGGATCCTCCTGTTCGGTGACGTTGGGTAGGGGTCCTGCAGGGGTGTAAAGGCATGATTATTGCATCTGTGTGTGCCATGGTGTGCAATGGGTGGGTGACCCTGTACCCCAGTGCTTGCATTCTTGTGTGGGACCTTCGGTGATTATGGTTTAGGGGGGTGTATGGGTATGTACAGTGGACATGCTTTGGTGATGGGTGTCCATGCTTTGGTGTTGCATGCAGGGCTTGGGTTTGGGATGTGTGGTTTGTGATAGTGGGACATGTGTGAGGAGTTGGAGTGATGGGGATGAGGGCGAGGGTGGGGGTATGTGATAGCATGCAGGTAGGGTGGGGGATATAATAGTTAAGATCTGACTTACCAGAGTCCATTCCTCCAGCTACCCCTGCGAGGCCCTCAGGATGCAGTATAGCCAAGAACTGCTCCTCCCATGTTGTTAGTTCTGGGGGAAGAGGTGAGGGTCCGCCGCCAGTCCTCTGAACCACTATCTGGTTTCTTGAGACCACGGAACGCACCTTCCCCCGTAGGTTGTTCCACCTCTTCCTGATGTCATCCCTAGTTCTTGGATGCTGTCCCACTGCGTTGAACCTGTCCACACGATTCTGCGCCATAGCTCCATCCTAGCTATGGTGGTGTGCTGCACCTGTGATCCGAATAGCTGTGGCTCTACCAAGTTAATTTCCTCCACCATGACCCTGAGCTCCTCCTCAGAAAACCTGGTGTGTCGTTGCGGTGCCATGGGGTGGTGTGGGTGATGTGTGGGGTGGTGTGTGTTGTGATGTGTGGGGTGATATTTAGAGGTGTGTTGTGTGAGGTGCATGGATGTTGTATGAGTGATTGTGTTGAGTGCCTGTGGATGCTAGTGTTGTTTCTGGTGGTGTCTCTCTCTGGCCTTCTGTCGCAATTGTTGTTGTAGGGGTTTGTGGGTGTGTGTTTTATATTGTATTGGGTGTGTGGGAGTGGTGTGTGTATGGGTGTCAGGTGTGTGTATTTTGATTTGTCCAATGTGGTAGTGCTTTGTAAATGTGCGTGTATTTTGAGCGCTGCAGTGTGTACCGCCAATGGAATACCGCGGTTGAAAGACCGCCGCCTGGATTTGTGGGTCGTGATAGTGTGGGCGTATTCCTGTTGACGTTACGGTGGAGGTTTTGTTATCACCAGTTTATCACTGATCTTTGGTGTGGCGGACTTCTGTAGGTGTCTAGATTTTGGCGGATTCCGAGCTGTGGGTCATAATAGCTGTGGCGGAATGCCGCGGCGGTGTGTTGGCGGTCTTCTTCACGGCGGTAAGCGGCTTTTACCGCCAATGTTGTAATGACCCCCTAAATCCATACTGATGCCAGTATCTGATTTATGAAGCCACGCACCCAAAGTTGTGCCCCTAGTATCCCAACTAATTACTTAGTATGCTGGCTGTCTGACACAGTCCAGCGAGCCACCACAGATGAGTTTCTGACTCAAAGCAGGTGATAGCCACATTCTTAATATGTCAGGAACAATGCCTGAAGGAGAAAGTGTTCACACTTCCTCAAGCAAGATGGCTTGTGAATTTAGCATATCAAGGCTAAAGGCCTCTGCTACCTTTGAAATGCAACCATGGCTTCCCTCTAGATCTGTCAGCCCCTGCTCTGAGGTCCATTTGGCACTGGAGCAGACGGGAAAGTAGATATTCAGAAGGCGTGCCACACTTGAATGTTAGGCACACCCTTAAGGGTGGCTACATGAACTGGATAGTCTAAGAAGGGTTTAACCTTCTTGGTTTCGGTGAAACTAGGAATTCTGGTCAGACAGGAGTGGTCGTGTTGTCACCCCAGGGGTAAGTAGCCCATTGGCTACTACCCTGCACTCCCATTAACACCCCTAGATTGAGTACTTAGGGGACCCCTCTACATCAGATATATAGATTTGACTGCCTGGGAACAGTAGGAGGACAACTGAGGGCTTACACAGAACTTGGCGCCAAACCGTACCCTGACACTGGTACCTCGAAAGTTGCACCGACCTGACTTGTCCAAAAGGTGTGCATCCCCCCAAGGCCTTGGAGCACTGTCCAGCACCTTGACAACTATCTGGCATCTCCCTTGAGGTGGAGGAGCCATCCCCCTGCATCTGTCAGTACTGATCACATCTGTCCGGTACATTGTTTTGCTGGCCATCGGGCATCACGCCATGCGTAGGTTTCAGTGGTTCCAGGAGGTCAGCCCGTCTCTCCACCAAGTTGTAAGACGCTAGAACCTCAAAACGCTCCGGTAACAACAACTAGAGTACCTGAGCACTTTCAGCAGCCAAGGTTTGTTGAGTGTCCAGCCAGGACACCACTGTCGCCAAACCCAACCTGTCCAACGAGGGACTTCAGAACCGAAGAGGCCACACTGAGATCATTTCTGCTGCTATGCTTTCTATCTTTCTGCAGGTCAGCTCAGTAACCGCGAAAGCCTCCAACACAAGTGATCAGCCAACCAAACACCTTTGTCCCCAAGCCCCCCCCAATTTGGGTTCACACCAACTGTCTTCGCCCCTTTGTCCTAAAGGCCCTTCTGAGCTGAGCCACCCTGTGGGTTCTGTCGGACTTGCCTCCAATTCCCAACCTTGTGTTCACAGGTGCCATTGCTTTCTCCCGGTGTAGCGTTCAAGGCTACTAACCTGTCCAGCACCTCGGGCAAGCAGGCACACCAGGCAAGTAAACAGACTGCTGGTGGTTCTTTGGACCTTAAACCCCTAGCACCTTAAGTTCCAAACTGCACCCCTGAACTTTGACTACAAGTACCTGTTTGCAGTATATGTCTTTCCTCCCACAGAATAGCATTACTGAGTTTAAGGCTCCGGCCTTAAAACCTTTATTTGTGCATTTTGCTGTTTACTTGTAAAATGCATAACTACAAAAGTACTTACCTAATATCATTCATCTGTGTTGTGTAAAAATATATAAAATTCTGTGTTATTTTTATAAATTGGTCTTGGATTTCTTTTTGAGTGTGTGTACCACTTATTAACTCTGTGTGTGCAAAAACTGCTTAATACTCTCATTTGATAACCCTAAGCTGCTCAACCATACTACCACTAATAGAGCTCTGGAATTATTAAAGTAAACCCAGTATACCAAATAGGGGTCGTCTGTACTTTTTGCATGGTGTGCCCTTAGAATGGCCCACTACATAAAAAGCCAGCTTCCTATATTTGGTGGATCGGGGTGGAATAAAAGACTTTGCTTTAGCTGATACCTACCACCTGGTCAAAAGGTGATTCCCCCAAGAAATCCACAGTAGTCAAAAATGTTTTTTCAATTTATTTTTTATTTTTTCCCCTACATTTTCTAATTTGAACTGTTAAGGCTTTGTGTTAAGCCCCCCCCCCTCCCCTGTCCATTGCTTCAGACATTTTAAAAAGTGTTCTATTAAGTTAGGCCTTAGAAGTCTTTCTGAATTTATTTCTACTTTTTCTAAAAAGGTGTCAACTCTGCTAAACATGTCTAGTTCAGAGGAAATCATGCAGGAACTCAACCCAACCCCTTATCCGCAGCTTAGTATGCAGCAGTTAATTAACGTCTGTAAAGCCAATAAAATTGCACCAAACCCTACAAAAATAAGCCTCCAAGAGGCCTTTGCAGAATTTGATGCAGTTCAGTTGCAAAAAGTCCTGATACCCCTGAAGAGGAGGTGAACAGTGATAATGAAACTCTAGATAGTACTCAAGGGGGCCCCCTGTCCTAATCAAAGAGGATGTGGAACAAAACTGAAACCTCCACATTTAACATGTACCTACAATGTTTTCTACTTCTGGGGATAAGTCAGGCTACTCCAGGCACATAGAAGAACTAGATGATCAAGATGTATATCTTGACATACTAGCCAGAAGAGCAGCCCTGGAAGCTAAAATCTTGGCTATAGAGAAAGAAAGGGCTGAGATGGGTCAAGAACCCATGAGTGGTGGCAGCTAAAAAACGAATAGGGAGAGAGAGGAACCTTTTGATTCCAAAATCCTCAAAGGGATTGTCCCCCCATGTGTTGAGGGTGATGACATTACAAAATGGTTTACAGCCTTTGAGCGGGATTGTCAAATGAGAATTTACAACAAAAACACTGGGGCTCTCTACTGTGGGACTTACTCTCAGGAAAGTCCCAGGATAGACTCTTGACACTTGATGAGAAAGAAGGTGAGTCCTATGACCTCAGGAAGGATACCCTGATTGAGGTCTTTGGACTCCTAGGTGAAGAGTACAGGGTCAAGTTCAGGGAGACTCACAAAACCACAAGTCAATTCTGGGTAGACTTTGTTGACTTCTCCGTCAAAACAAAAGGTGGCTGGTTGGAAGGCAGTAAGGTACAAGGTTATGATGGGCTCTTTAGTTTGATAATGAAGGAGCATCTGTTAAGTAATTGTACATCTGAAAAACTGTATCAGTACCTAGTGGACTTAGGGTTAGTCCCTCCTCACGAGTTGGAGAAGAAGAGTGACTACTGGGTGAAAACAAGTGTGTCCAAAAAGATCCATGGTGGAGGTGACCAAAAGAAAGGGGTTGCTACTCCCCCAAACCCCAAGGGAAAGATGTGGGATACAAAGGGGAAAAACCCAAAGATTCTTCCAAAAGACCCCAATAACCTGTTCAGGACAGTGAGCTCGGAGTCTGTTCCCTGTCCAAGGGTGTGTACCAGGTTAAAAACAGGGATCCCAAGAAGTCATGGTGCCATCTCTGTAAACAGAAAGGTAATTAATCTGGGGATTCTTCCTGCCCCAAAAAGGCTCCTCCTAGTGCAGCACCTTCAGGGGTTACTAGTCTTCATTTGGGATCCTTGGTGTGCCCTGACCACCTGACAAGTCAGAGAGCACACAAACTATTTTAGTCTCAGACGGTGGGGTGGATATGGCTGCTCTATCTGCCCGACCCAGTAATCTAGAAAAATACAGACAGAAGGTACTCATTAATGAGGTTGAAGTAGAAGCACTGAGGGATACACGTGCAAGTGTCATCATGGTGAGTGAACAGCTGATATCCCCAGAACAGTACTTAACTGGGCAACCCTATCCAGTTATAAGTGCTGATAACATTACCAAGGTGCATCCCATGGCTATGGTGCCCCTGGAGTAAGAAGGGGTTACTGGCTAATAGATGATGGAAGTGTCCTCTGCCATACCATTAGATTGTCTACTAGGGAATGATCTGGAGACTTTAGGATGGACTGAGGTGGAGAGGAGAAGTCATGCTGGGAAAACCTGAATGAGTGTGTGTAAAACAAGAACAGAGAGCCCAGCCCAGGGTAAGAAAGAAGTCTTGGACCCTGAAAGAAGTGGCCCAAGAAACCTCCAAGATTAAAGGCAAGAAGGGTGGGAAACCAACTTCTGGAAAAAAAAAAACACAAGCTCAGGTCCCCTCCTCTCACGGAGGAGACTTGTCAGCCCTTAAGGGAACTGAACCTCAGGGACTTGGGCCTTACATGGCAGAGCTACAAATCCAATGGCACCTTCTGGGGAAGATCTATGCCAGAGACAAAAAAGCCTGCCCCACCTTTGAAAGCCTGAGATGGCAAGCTGCTGCACAGGAAAGGGGAGATGTCAGTTGTTACCACAGGATTCATTGGGAGGAAGGACTCCTATACACTGAGGCAAGAGTACCCATACCTGGTGCCACTAGGAGAGTTGTTTTGCCTGAAATGTTCAGGGACTTTCTACTCTGTTTGGCCCATGACATTTCTGGAGTAGGTTGGTTTATCTATTAGAGACTTCTACGTGCAGATTGCTTAGCTTTGAATTTTCCTCAGGCGCCAGACTGGATCAAAAAGATTTTCAGGCGCAATACCCCTCTGCGCTGTTAGGTGGCGTCGATCAGCTCCACATCTTCGTCGTCCGTGCCAGATATGATGATGTGGGTTCTTTATTGGCACCACCCCAGCGCGCTAACTTCAGTTCCTTTCTTTCCACGCCAGCAAGCGCTGATCCAAAGAGAGCATCCTCTCAGTCAATTTTTGACTGGCCTTTTTTTACTTTTGTCAAGACTTTGAGATTCTACATTCCTGGTGCATCGAGGGTATCATCTAGCAAGACCGCATTCAAGCCCTGCGGCTCCTGTCATTGGGCGTTGTCGATGATGGAACAGCACCTCGTGTGCCTTTGGTGTTTGTAGCGCGACCCCGACCTGAAGTCGTGCTCTGAGCCCTAGGTTATGACTCCGAAGGTTTTGAGGGAGCATTCACGACCCTGTGCCGATCTTGGTCATGTGAAAGGTCCCAGAATTAGTCGTGAAGCCTGAAGTCATCGTCGTCTCACACTTAAGTCCTTGGGACGTTTGGGTAAGCACAAGAAAAAGAAGTTAAAGCATGCTTCGTGTTTCCCTTGTCCAGCGGCCAACGAGTCGAGGGAGCATTGGCACTATAGGCTTCATTCTGCAGAGCCTGCGCCTGGTCTGACTCCACACCTGCCCAACAAATTTTGAGCCTTTGCGCCTCATTTTTTAGCATCCCAGCCCCCCTTTGAGAGCCTTTGGGACCCACTGAGTCGGAAAAGGTCCCTTCAGGTTCCTCTCCAGCAGCTCCAGCCCCGACGGGTACCCAAGAAACCATTTCTGGATCCAGACCAGCGCTGTTCGAGACACCCCAGGCTTTCCTGACGGTGATGCTCCGAGCACCATGTGTGTCCCGGGCTGTGCCGACGCCATTGTAATTGTAAGCCTTTTGGTTATGACTTAGACGTTGGTGAATGGGAGGGCTCGCAGGACCCTTTAGAATACTGTCACCTTGTAGAATATATGGACTGGCGTTCCGATTTGGGGGAAGCTAGCAGACTGGATACTTCTCCAGATACTGACATGCTTTCTCCCCCTACCATGGCTACGGACAAGGGAGCTTCATATTCAGTGGTGGTGCGAAGGGCAGCTGAGGTCCTGGACCTTGAGTTGCCTTTGGTGGCCATCAGGACTAACCTCCTGACAGAGGTGCTTCAACCTGGAGCTTAATCCTCCGAACCTCTGCTCCCAATCAGTGAAGCCCTTACAGATGTCCTTCGTGGTACCTGGCACAAACCCAGCACAGGGGATCCTGTGAATAGGACTATTGCCTGCTGCCATCACCCTGCTCTGGTCGACTCACCCCGAGAGTTTGGTTATCCAAGCCTTTACCTCCTATGGAGCATTCCCTTCTGCACCCTTGGATAGGGAATCCAAGAGGTTGGGTACAGTTGGGAATAGGATGTTTTCTTCCGCAAGATTGCGTTGCGGCCCTTGAACACTGCATACCTTTTGCAACGTTTTTCCCACATGCTGTGGGATATGGTTGCGCAAGTGCAGCCACAGGTCCCAGAGGAGGAGGCCCTGGTTTCAATCTCCCAAGGAGTTGCTGATAGAAGAGACGCTGCAAAGTTCATAATCTGATGTGGACTGGACACGACCGACTCACTGGGCAGAGAAGTTGCATCGACAGTGGCGATGAGGCACATGCCTAATTGAAGACGTCTGGCTTTTCAGGGGATGTCAAAGCCAATCTTATTCACATGCCCTTTGATGGCACCTGTCTCTTCACTGACAAAGCCTACTTAGCGCTCGAGTGCTATAAGTTTTCTCATGCTACAGCTAGGTCGTTGGGCCTCGTAGCAGCCCCTCGTCCCCTTCAGTCTGCTTTTTTTGCCCCTTTCGTGGCTATGGAATGGGATGCCCAACCACATCCATCCCCGTCCAGTTGCTACGCAAACTGAACAGCCTCTGCACCCACGGGGACGTGGGATCCATCGACTTCGTGGATCAGGGAGCCAGTGGTCTTGCCAATCTGCTGCCCTACCCCTCTGTAGATCCCTCCAAAATTTCCTACTCTGACTCTTCCCCACCAGGGACAAGTCGAGGCAGAATTCACCATCACCTGCTCCGCTGACAATCCATTACGTCAGACAGGTGGGTTTTACAGATTGTCCAAAGAGGTTACCCCTTCAACTTAAATACTACATGTGACCAAGCTATGAATATATGATGGAGTATCACTTGGCACTTCACCGGGAGAAAGATATGACTCTCTTGGCCCAGGAGGTTGTGTTTTTTATTCCTGCTACTGTCTGGTACCCAAAAAGGACAAGGGACCTGCCCTATCCTAGACCTTTGGTGTATCTGTCTCTTCCTTAAGAAGGAGAAGGTCAAAATGCTCGCTCTGGCTCAGGGACCTTCTGCCCTGGATACAGGAGACTGGATGGTAACTTTGGACTTGCATGACGTTAACTTTCATATTCACGTCCTCCCTGCTCACATACATTACTTGTGCTCCCCAGTAGGCCACAAGCCCTTCCAATTCACTGTGCTCCCTTGCGGCGCTGGAGAACAGTGTATTCTGATTCTCCAGTGCCGCAATGTCAGACAAATGGCAATAGCGAATCAAAGGTTCTCAGTACCTTTGACTTAGCATCATAGTACTGGAAGATTGGTCCCACCCCACGTGCCAAATTAAAATCCGTATCCTCGACCCCAGATGGATATTACCAGTTTACTGTAGTGCTATTTAGACTAAAGAATACCCCTGCAACCTTCCAGAGGCTGGTGAACAAAGTCCTTGCTTGGTTGGAGTCTTTTAGCGCAGCATATCTTGATGATATTGCTGTCCATAGCTCCACTTAGCTGCATCACCTGATCCACCTTAGGAAGGTCCTTGGGGCTCAGCAGAAGGCAGGTCCCACCATCAAGGCTAGCAGTTGCCAGATAGGACAGGGATCAATTGTGTGCTTGGACCACCTTGTAGGTGGAGGCCAAGTTCAACCCTTACAACCCAAGATTGAGACTATTATGGACTGGGAGGCTCCAACAACCCAGACCCAAGTCTAGGCAGTCCTTGGCTTGACTGGGTACTACAGGAGGTTTGTGAAAGGGCATGGTGCTTTTGTGGCACCCCTCACAGAACTGACCTCCGAAAAGCAACCCAAGAAAATAAAGTGGACAGTGAGCTGCCAAAAGGCTTTTGACACTCTGAAGGAAGCAATGTGTTAAACACCAATTTTGAAAGTTTCAAATTATTCAAAGCAGTTCATTGTGTAGATGTATGCAGCTGAGCATGGGATAGGAGCAGTCTTATCCCAAACCAGCACTGATGGCCAGGACCAGCCTGTTGCTTTTATTAGCAGAAGGTTACTGCCCAGAGAACAACGTTAGAGTGCCATACACCGGGAAGCCTTCACTGTGGTTTGCTCCCTGAAGAGGCTAAGACCATACCTGTTTGGTTCTCACTTCCAAGTTCAAACCGACCACAGACCTCTCAGATGGCTTTTTTGAATGAAAGGTGAACACACCTAACTGCTGGGGTGGTCCTTCTCCCTTCAGGGAATGGACTTTACAGTGGAGCACAGACCTGGGCCTCACCGTGCCAATGCAGATGGCCTTCCTAGGTTCTTCCACTTAGACAATGAAGTCTCTCTTGGGAAAGATTAGTGTAATATTCTGTTGTTTGGGGTGTGGGGGACTTATGTAGGAAAGTGCCACTTTTTGACATGGTCACTCCAACTTTTTACTCACTGCTAATGAAGTTGATTGGTAGTGCATTGGGTCCCTGATAACCATCCCGCAGTGCCTTTCCCTTAAAACAAGAAAAAATATTCAATTGTAACTCAGTTGGCAATGACTTTGGCACCCCTGTAAGTCCCTAATAAATACTACTTCTGGTACCGAGGGCATAAGTACTTAAGAGAGACCCCCCTAAGGGCTGCAACATGTATTAACCCACCCTAAGGGACCCACACACAAACTGCATGTAGACTGCCATTGCAGAATGTGTGAAATGGTGCAAACCATTCCGCAAACCTGACATGTCATATTCACTGTGTGTCATGCCCCTGTATACTGCAGGTATCATAGGTAAGTCTCCCCTGCAGCATGCCCAAGAACCCCAAAGGCAGGGTGCCCTATATTACCTGTGAAGGCACATGTTCATGAGCAGATGTGTCCCTGTAATGTCTAGATCGATTGCTGGGCCTTATAAATGATCAGGGAGCCATGTACTGATCACTGGTCAATATGAATTACTCAGCTACATGATGGCGTCACTGAAAAAAGTGGTATTTGGTATCAAACACCTCGTTTTCATAAATCCATCTAATGCCGGTATCGAATTTATGAAGGCATGCACCCAGGGTGCACCTTGTATTCCCACCAGTAATTTAGTGTGCTTATTGACAGTTACAGTCCAGCCTGCCACCACATACAAGTTTCTGACCCCCTGCAGGAGAGAGCTGTGCTCTCAGAGGCCATGAACAATGCCTGCCTGGAGAAGGGGGATCGCACCTTCTCCAGCAGGATGGCTAGTGAATTTTGCATATCAGAGTCAGAGGCTCAAAGCCTCTACCGCCTTTGAAATGCGACCATGGCTTCCCCCCAGGCCTGAGTAACGCCACCCCCTGCTCTGAGACCCATTTGGCACCAGAGCAGGAAGGAAATTAGCTATTCATAAGGCGTGTCTCACAGGCTAAGCATACCACTAAGGGTTGACACCTGAAGTGGACAGTCGAAGAAAGGTTTCACCATCTTGGTTTTGGTGAAGCTAGGAATCTTGGGTCAAGAATATGCTCACTCCTCACAGGAAGTGTTCATATAGGGGTGTAGTCACCTCAAGGTTAAGTAGCCCTTTGGCTAGTACGGTACACTTCCTTTAACACCCCAAACTTGAGTTTTTGAGGGACCCTTTGACACCAGATCGACAGATTAGACTACCTGGGAACAGAAGGAGGACAAAGAAGAGCAGTCCGTGTGATAGCTGAGGACTTACACCGAACTTGGGGCTAAACCCTGAACTGCTGCTGGCACCTTGACAGTTGCACCGACCTGCCTCGTCCAAAAGCTGTTGTAGGAAGCTGGCTCTGTATATACCATATGAAAGTGAGATATAGTGTGCACAGAGTCCAGGGGTTCCCCCCGAGGCTTAACAGAGGCTAAAGTAGATAATACTAATACGCTCTTTTGTGGTAGCGTGGTCGAGCAGTTAAGCTTATCAGAGGGTGTAGGAGGCTGGCCTGGTTTGTAGTGGGTACCTAAGGTACTTACACCTTATACCAGGGCACGTTATCCCTTAGTGAAATGTAGGCAGTGTTCTAGCAGCTTAGGCTGTCTAGAAGTAGCTGTAGCTGAGCAGCTTAGGCTGAACTAGTAGACCTGCAGCTCCTGCAATACCACTATAGTTACACAGTACTTATACACCATAAAATACAATACTCAGTGTTACCAAAAATAAAGGTACTTTATTTTAGTGACACAAGGCCAAAAAATATCTTAGAGGCAATACTTCTTCTGGAGTTAAGTATTATACACAATACATATACACAAGTAACCAAAATCAGGTAAGTAAACAGTCATAGAATAGTGAAAACAGTAGAAAATACAATCGATTGCAATGGGCCTAGGGGCAACAAAAACTATATACTAAAATAGTGGAATGCAAATAACTAATTCCCCCCTAGGCAAGTGTAGTGTGTAGAGGGGCACTGGGAGTATAGGAAAACACCAGAGGTAAGTAAAGTACCCCAACCCAGAGCCCAGGAAAGCAGGAGTAAAGTACTGCAAGTTTCCTCAGGACACGCTACAAGTTGTGATAAGAGATTTTGCAAGAACAAAGCAAGACTCCAAGCAACAAACGATGGATTCCTGGATCTGAAGACCTGTGGAGAGAGGAGACCAAGTCCAGAAGTCGAAGAGTTCAGGAAGGACAGGAGTCCCTGTCAGCCTAGAAGGTGGTGCAAAAGTGGGTTCTCCGGTTAGAAGAAAAGTACAGAAGAGCACCAAAGAAGATGGCTGCGGGTTCCTGCTTGGCGCAGGTGATGTCCAAAGTCGAGTTGTTGGATGCAGGTTGTTTGCGTCACTGGATTCCGCCAACAAGCCTTCGTTCAAGCAAGTACGCAGTTTGCGTCAAAAAGGAGCTGCCTGGACCCAGGAGGGACCTGGGGGTCTCAACTCGGACTGAGGAGACAGGGGGGCTCTCAGCACTTCAGAGAGCCCTGAGAAGACCAGGCAGCACCCCCGGGAGTCCCAGAACATGGGAACAAAGAATATGCAAAGTGCAGTCATCGCACCACTACACTGGAAGGTCCCACGCCGCCGGAGAGCAACTCAGGAAGCTGTGCGTTGCAGGATGGAGTGCTGGGGACCTGGGCTACGCTATACACGAAGGATTCTTGGAAGAAGTGCAGAGAAGCCCAAGGAGCTGGAGAAGACACGTAGCACAGGGGTACTGTCACAGCACGGGAAGGCAAGCTCTTACCTCCACCAAATTTGTACAGCTGGACCTTTGGACAGTCTGGGTCACTTCGGTCCACCACCTGTGTTTCAGGGAGCACACTCGTCGTCAGGAGAAGAGTCCCAGAGTACCGGTCGTCGTAGCAGAAGGGTGCCTACAGAAGCAGGGCAGTGACTCATCACTCCACAAGAGATTCCTTTGGTTCTTCTGGTGCAGGTTGAAGACAGGTAGTCCTTTGAGCGCTCACACCTTGGAAACTGTTGCAAAAGCAGGCTGGAGCTGAAGTTGCAGGTCACAGGAGTCATCCTGGATACTTTGTTGCAGTCACAGCGGTTTCTGGAGCAGTTTGCGGTTGATCTGACGGTCAGAAACTGAAGCAGAGAATGCAGAGGCGTCCTAGAGGAATCTTGCACACCGCCTCTGAGGAAACACCTAGAGGAGAGACCCTAAATAGCCCTGAGAGGGGGATTGGCTACCTACCTAGTTATGCACCTATTAGGAGGGGTCTCCGACGTCACATGCTGGCACTGGCCACTCAGGTCTCCAGAGGGTCCCCACACCTTGGGATCCAAGATGGCTAACGCCAGGGGCACTCTGGAGGAGCTCTGGGCACCACCCCTGGGGTGGTGATGGGCAGGGGAGTGGTCACTCCCCTTTCCTTTGTCCAGTTTTGCACCAGAGCAGGGACTGAGGGTCCCTTAACCGGTGTAGACTGGTTTATGCAAGGAGGGCACCATCTGTGCCCTTAAAAGCATTTTCAGAGGCTCTGCAAGGCTACCCTTCCCAAGCCTGTTACTCCTATTTCCAAAGGGAGAGGGTGCAACACCCACCTCCCAAAGGAAATAAATTGCTCTGCCTTCCTGGGATTGAGCTGCTCAGTCCCCAGGAGGGCAGAAACCTGTCTGTTAGGTGGCAGCAGCTGGGGCTGCAGTGTAAACCTCAGAGAGCTGGCTTGGCAGTACTGGGGGTCCATGGTGGAGCCCCCAGGGTGCATGCGATTGGCGCCCCAATACCAGATTTGGAATGGGGGGGCACAATTCCATGATCTTAGACACCTCACATGGCCATATTCGGAGTTACCATTGTAAAGCTACATATATGTAGTGACATATATGTAGTGCACGCGTATAATGGTGTCCCAGCACTCACGAAGTCCGGGAAATTGGCCTTGGACAACGTGGTGGCCCCTTTGCCAGTGCAAGGGTGACCTCACACACAATACCTTTGCACCTAGCCTTCAGTAAATGAAGGTTAGACATATAGGTGACTTATACGTTACTTAAGTGCAGTGAAAATGGTTGTGAACTAGTGAGGGCACTATTTCACTCAGGATGCGGTGGCAGTCCTGAAGAAAGGTTTGTCTGAACTCCTTATGGGTGGCAAAAGAAATGATGCAGCCCATAGGATCTCCTGGAACCCCAGTGCCCTGGGTTCCTTATACTAACGACTTATAAGGGGGGATCCAGTGCGCCAATCAGAATTGGAATATGGAGTCACTAAACTATAGTGACACATTTGGTAAGTAGATAGAGCATAAGCACTGGAGTTCTGGTTAGCAGAACTTAAGTGACACAGTTAAGCATACTGACAACACACATATAGGCCACAAACTATGAGCACTGGGATCCTGCTAGCCAGGACCCCAGTGAGACAGGCAAAACACACTGATTAACAGGCAGGAATTGGGGGTAACATGCCAAGAAAGATGGTACTTTGCCTACAGAGGGTAGTGCACAGCATTTGTTGTACACTCAGACAATAGAAGAAGCACAGACTCAATGACTTAACTCCAGGTCGATGTTTTTTTATATAGCAAAAACACATTTTCTTAATGTATTTTTAGATCCACAAGATTCAAGTTGCAGGTAAGAACCTTAAAAGTTCGTATTTCACACAGGTATCAACAGTACTTTAATATAAACGAGGCAACAAAAAGCTTAATTTGGCTTTTATAGTAAGAAATTATAATGTGGGTGCTCTAAACACATAAACATACTGTTGCCAAATATGTGTACTGGAAAAGAAACCTTAACCAGTGAAAAGACTATCAGAAAAATATGTGGAGCTCCACATATTTTTCTATCTGACAATCAACAGTACTTTGTTTGAAATAGGTAAGTACCGTAATACAGGTTTTGACATATTGGCAATAATTTGTTTTTAAAATGGACAGTTTGTACAATTTTCAGAAACAGTTCCTGGGGGGAAGAAATGTTAGATCGTTTTGCAGATAAGTACAACACTTGCAGTTTCAGTCTCCGGGTTTTAGGAAGTCCACCGGTTGGGGTTCAAGTTAGCCCCTTACACCCACCACCAGCAGCATGGGGCCGGTCGGCTGTAGAGGTCAAAATTGAGCAAACGTAACGTGGGCTCCTATGGAGACGGGGGTACTTGAAATCGGGCCTACCGGCAAGTAAGTACCCGCGGCTCGGAGGGCAGATCAGGGGGGATAAGAAGAGCACTGAAGGGGCCACAAGTAGTCAGCAAACACACATCCTCAGTGGCACAGGGGTGGCCGGGTTGAAACAGGACATTGGGTTTTCAGTGCTGGTCTATGAGGAGGCCCCAGGGGTCACTCAGAGGCTGCAGGCGAGGTACAGCTGGGTGTCTCGGTCACACCACCAGTCAGACAGGGAGGAAGGCCGTCTGCTGAACATTGAAGCACCGGGGGTCGGATTCTCCAAGGCCTGGGGCTGCGGTGTGCAGTGTGTCTACGTGTCTGATATCTTCGCCCGGAGCTTTTCAGTCAGGTATGTCCTCTGGTTTCCCTCTGGAGGGGTGGAGAGGTCCACCAGGGGGTGGACACTTGCTCGCAATTGCCTGTGGACCCTCTCTTGCTGGGTGGACCACCTGGACACGCGTTGTGGGCTTCTGGTGTACAGGGGCTAAGACTTGCGCATCCGGAGTGAGGTAGGAGTTCTTGGTTGTAGGTTTTCTTAGACGGAGCTGCTGTCCTTGGAGTTCTTTGTCCTTTTGGGTGCAGGGCAGTCCTCTGGAGTCTGCAGAGGTCGCTGGTCTTTTGCAGGTACTTTGAAGCAGGAGTCAGGCCTGAAGGGCTGGGGCCAAATGAATTGTCGTCTTCTTTCTTCTCTGCTGGGGGTTCAGCTTAGCAGTTCTTCTTCTTGTTAGATCGCCAGGAATCTGGTGAGCTGGGTTCAGGGAGGCCTTTAAATCCTAGATTTAGGGGACTTTCATGGGTCAGAGGGCTGTAGCCAATGGCTACTGTCCCTGAGGCTGGCTACACCCTCCTTGTGCCCACTCCCTTTGGGGAGGGGGGGCACAAACGTAATCCTATTGGTCCCTGTCACTCCTCCCTGGTTTCCCTAATTTTCTCGCTGGACTTTATGCTAAAAGCGGGGCTTTGTCCGGGGGGCGGGCATCTCCACTAGCTGGAGTGTCCTGAGGGACTGTAATCCGAGACTTGAGCCTTTGAGGCTCACCACCAGTTGTTACAGTTCCTGCAGGGGGAGGTGTGAAGCACCTCCACCCATTACAGGCTTTGTTTCTGACCACCCAGTGCTCAAAGGCACTCGCCCCATGAGATCAGAAACTTGTCTGACAGTGGAAGGCTGGCACAGACCGGTCAGTCCTACACTAGCAGTTTGGCAAACATACAGGGAGCATCTCTAAGGTGCCCTCTGTGTACATTTTGCAGTAAATCCCACACTGGCAGTGTGGGTTTATTGTGCTGAGAAGTTTGATACCAAACTTCCCAGTATTCAGTGACGCCATTATGGATCTGTGGAGTTCGAAATGACAAAGTCCCAGACCATATACTCAATATGGCTACACTGCACTTACAATTTCTAAAAATGGACTTAGACACTGTAAGGGCATATTACTCATGCAGCTATGTCCTCACCTGTGGTATAGTATACCCTGCCTTAGGGCTGTAAGGCCTGCTAGAGGGGTGACTTCCCTATGTCACAGGCAGTGATGTCGACTTTCTTTTTCCTCTCACCCCGCGCACACAGAAGCTGCAACGCAGTGTGTATGTGCTTGGTGAGGCGTCCCCTTAAGGTGGCATAATACATTCTACAGCCCTTAGAGACCTTCCCTGGCCACAGGGCCCTTGGTACCATGGATACCCTTTATAAGGGACTTAACTGGGTGCAGGGGTTGTGCCAGTTGTGGAAACAAAGGTACAGTTTTAGGGAAAGAACACCGGGGCTGGGGCCTGGTTAGCAGGGTCCCATCCCACTTTCAATCAAAGTTGGCATCCACACTAGGCAAAAGGTGTGTGTGTGTTGGGGGGGGGGTAACCATGCTAATTGTGGCAGTTTCCTACAACTGTGCATTCTCCCTAAGCCTTGGAGGACTGTCGAGTACTTCGGTAGCCGTCTAACATCTCCCTTGGGGTGGAGGAGCCAACCCCCTGCATCTGCAAGTGCCGACCACATCTGTTCAGTACATTGTTTTGCTTACATCGAGGCGGCATCATGCCAGTATGGGGTTTATATGGCTCTAGGAGTCAGCCCTGTCTCTCCACTGAGTTTTGAGATACTAGAACCTCCAGGGCTCACCCCTCCCCAGCACCAGTACCCGCAGTACTGGAGCTCTTGAAACAACCAAAGCTTGTTGAGCTTCCAGTCCAGACACAACCCCTGCCAAATCTGACCTGCACAGCAAGGTACTTCAGAACCGACTAGGCCACACCAAGAGTGGCCCTGCTACTGTTATCTTCCTTCTGCAGTTCAACCCAAGAACCAAGAGAGCCTCAAACACAAGTGAACAGCCAAATAAAGACCTCTTCATCTGAGACCTCCAGCCTGGATTTACGACTAACGACTTGGCCCCCTTACCCTAAAGGTCCTAATTACCCAGGCACCCTTGTGGGTTCTGCTGTACTTGTTCCCAAGTCCCCCCTAGCAGCCTGTATTCACAGGTGCCCATTGCTTTCTACTGGTGTAGCGTTTGAGGCTTCCAACCTGTCCATTACTATTGCACCCAGACACGCCAGGGCAGGTAAAGTGAAACTGCTGGTGGTTCTTTGGTTCTTCGCCCCCTAACAACTTAAGATTCAAAGGGCAACCCCGAACTTCGACTACAAGTACCCCTTTGCGGTATATGTCTTTCCTCCCAAAGGATAACATTGCTGCTTTAAAGGCTCGAGCCTCAAACCTGTTATTTGTGAATGTTTGCTGCTTTCTTGTAAAATTAATAACTCTGAAAGCACTTACCTGATATCGATGATATTGGGGTGTAAAAATATATAAAAATATGTTCTTTTAAAAAATTGGTCTTGAATTTATTTCTGAGTATGTACCATTAATTTACACTGTGTGTTCAGCAAATGCTTACCACCCTTCTGTGATAAGCTTAAGCTGCTCGACCACACTACCTCTAATAGAGCACTTGGGAGTATTAAAGTATGTCCTGTAAACCAAATAGGGGTCATCCAGACTTTTTGCATGATGTGCCCTTACATTGGCCCACTACATAAAAAGCCAGCTTCTACACACAGCTTGTAAAACTGCATCACTACAAACTGCAAACAAAGTGTTACATGCTTATAACCTTTTCCATTCCATTAGTATGGATTGAAACCAGTACAGATTGACAAAAAGATGTTCAAAGTCTGGTGGCTTGGCTGTGAGCTAGGTCAACTAACAAGCTCACTTCATTCTTGGAGGTGACCACTAAGCGGTTTCTCTGGTCTATGCCCATTTCTCCTTTTTTCGGTATGGCTGGGGAGCTCCATCTCTATTTAGACCTGACAGAAGCATCATTACTCACTTAAAAATACTCAACAAGTTGTGTGCGTCATAATTATTGGCTGCTTTCTAAAGGTTATATCCACAGAATGGCAGAAAAAGGTTTGGATTCTGAATGCTGTAGTCGTTCGTAGATCTTTAAAACTATCGACCTTGGAGGTTTATAGCTTCCAGTTTTGATTGCTTAACATCACAAAAGCTCAATAAATTTCTAAGAACGTCTGGATGAGTCCTAAAATCTATGTTCAAAGTGTGAGAATCTGAAAGTGGACCATTTGCACATCTTGAATATTTGGTGTAAGCTTAGCAGTTTTCTGAATTCAACAACACTAAAACTGATACTGTACCTTTAGATATTGATTTTCAAGTTTTTTCGATTTGTAGCTTCTAATTGTTTCTCTAGTTTAGATGCATTTAAATGAACACATGACTTCATAGAACTTTAACTATTGCTAAGTGCCCAAAAAAGAAAATATGTACATCTTTTATTCTGTTGTGATACCAACTGAATCTAATTAAGCTTTGACCTTATGTTTTTTTTTTCAGGCTGCAAGAGTGCTAGAGTGTGGCACTTAATTCTACTCTATTCTTTCTTGACTAGCTCCCATTGTTGATTTTAAGATTTTAAAAAAATGACAAGTGCTCTGCCCTTGTCAGCTGGTTAGTAATGTTTGTCATAGGTCACCTTTCTCACTGCCTCTAGTCTCCACCTTTACATTATTGAAAAAGCTTAGTCTTACTGAACTAAACCAGTGAAATAAGAACAATTTAGTAAAGACTGAGTAATGGCATTTCATTTAATGGTTGATTCACATTTGTCCATCGAATCTAAGACATAAAAGCTCGGTATCATGAGGAATAACCTGGCTGACAAGTTGGTGACTTCCCTTTGCAGTTTACTTCTGAAAACACTTTGACAGGAGTATGAAATAACTAATATAGGCTTCAAAATGTATTAACTATTTCAGTGTGGCAAGATTTTGATTCATCTAGAAGTATAGCCTTGTACATATGTGATTCACTACCAGGGCATCTCTTAATGTTGCATTGATCATGCTTTCCTTTCTACTATTTGACCTGTACCATTTAAGGTGATATGACGTTTTGTGGCCCAGTTTTTGTGCTCTCATATAATTATGGTTTCAGCTTCAATACCAGTATGAAATTGTCTTTTGTAGCATATTTTAGAAATATTCAGCTATTACATTTGTCTGTTTACAGTTTAATGGGATAAATCTGAGAAATGCAACAGAGCAACAGGCCAGGCTGATTATTGGGCAGCAATGTGACACAATAACTATACTGGCTCAATACAACCCACTTATGTGTCAGTCCATCAGTCACTCAAGATCCAGGTAAGAAGGCCTTATTCTTTGTTTAAGCATTGCTAAAACATACTTAAACGTATTAGTGTAGAGATAATTTGACCAATAAACCAGCTCCCAGCATAATTACTGAAAAATATTCTCTTAAGCTCTGCAGGACTCATTTACTGATGGTGAAGAGTGCAGCATCCTTTTTAAAAATGTGGTAAATTATTCAAGAATATTTAACTGCCTTAACTTCTTGGCATTTGTGAAAGTGACTTTTCTGTTGCTTAATTAATGGGGTGCTCTTACATGGAGGTCAGGGAATTATTTCGGTGACAATTTAAGAGGATGACACTGGGATGAGGAATTCCTGTAGCCCAATGCCCACGACACACTGTTAGGTGTCAAGGACAACACGTTTTCATGTCTTATTTGTCCTTAGGAAAAGTAGACTCGACCCCCTGCAGCACAAACCCTTTGTTTGCTGGTTTACAGTACATTCTAGATCAGGGAAGGACACTGTCTGCATTTAAGGTAATACTTGTGTGCATATGTTAATGCTGTTCACACTTGTACTTATTAGTCATCAATGCAAAGCTTTTATTATTAAGGTGAGTTCTCTAAGGGAATGTTGTAAGCCTCGGGCTGCACTACTGACAGTGGTTCCAGTATGAAAATGCATACACACATTTACAAAGTTTAACAATATGAGGCTACGTATAATGCTCTGATAACGATCTCTGAATAGCTGCAAATATTTGCAGGCTCTTGAAAGCAAGATTGATGATTCTTCCTTTCAAAATAATTTGTACACAAAAAAGGCAACTAGGAAAAAAAACGTTTTGATAAACTACTGTGAAAATGTAAGTACTACTTCTTTGAAGCATCATTTAGTAAAATATGTTGATACATGCTAGTTTTTCCCAAAACAAATCATAATGGAAAATCAGGATAACAATTTTTAGCAGGATTATGAAACAAATGAATATAAACAAGCATTAATAAAGCCAAAAGGTCTGATAGTGGTGGTTATCCTTTTGGTTTTGTCAGTGATTTTCATGCTCTGACATGGTTTTTGTACACCGATTTATAGCTGTAGGAGCTGCCAGGCTCTCACCATTATAACAGACATTGGCAAAAACTGAAATATTTTTTGTTCCCATTTGTGTTCCCAAAAAGTACACATTAACAGAACATTCCTGGCACTGAATAAAACAACTGTGTGTGCCGATATGATCCTTGTGGAAAAGCAAAGCAGAATGCCATCACTCACAGGGAGCCAGTCAATAGATAGAGAAAGATATATTATTTTTATAAAAACTAAAGGTCTTGGTTAATGCCAGACCTAATTAGGTGCTTAATTCTTACAGAAAGTCACAAAAGTGCACTCATGGTATATTTCCTTGCATTTGTGCAGGTTTACAGCTTTCATGAACTCAGAATAATTTACAGAAGTAGGCCAGGAAATCATACTCCTACAAAATATTTGTGTACTGCATTTTAGCATGAACAAATATGCCTGTGTAGATTTGCTCATGCAAAAATCTATTGAGTGTTTACAAGTTCACTTTCCCTTAAACCACTTTTTTTCCCAACCCTGGAATTTTTTTTATCTCTGCCCTCGTCAGAAGTAAATTTCCAACCTTTCTCAGTGTGGGTAAGGATCAGAGAAGAGCTGGTGAAAACCCCTAAAACATGGAAGACAGTGACATCTTGTGTGTTTCCTTAAAAGGAATTTATATATCCCCTAGAGGCTTCTAGCTGCTGATTCCTTACCTTTGAATTATCCCCAGGTGCCAGACCAGATCCAGACATTTTTTGTGAGCAGTATCCCTATGTGCGGGCAGGTATTGTTGTTCGGTTCGGCGTGGCCTTGTTGGCGCTGGAAGTGACATGCGCAGTGTCCATATATGCACCACCCCAACGCTCTGATGTAAGATCTTTTCTTAAATCGACACTCTGCACAGATCTGGAGAAAAGCTAATTGCATTAACTTTTTGACTGATCTTTATTTATCTTTTGTCTAAGACTTTTGAACTTTTTGAAGCAGTGTTTTATGGTGTGGCAGCATGTCCTCCAGGAAGACTGGTTTTAAGCTTTGTGAAGCCTGTCACCGGCAGATGTGTGTGACGGATCCACACCTCATCTGCCTCTGGTGTCTCGAGTATGGCCACGATGCCAAGACCTGCGCTGAGTGACACGCCATGCATTCCAAGTCTTTGAGGGAGTGGTCCCTCAAGCTCCTTACCACTCAGTGTGCGATGCAGTGGCTGTCTTAATCCCAGTCGAGAGGAAGCCCAGGATTGGTCACGAGCCATCAATCTTCGTCACAGTTGAAGTAGTTTGGGCATTTAGGTAGGTCCCCCAAGAAATATAAGAACAAGAAGTTGAAGAGGTCTTCAACTGCTCCCCATCCATCAAAGTCCGCTGATGAGACTAGTGAATGTCAACATTCAAGTCCTGGCTCTGAGGTTGAGCCTGCGTTGGGGCCATCTTCGCTCCTCCATGAGATTCCTGGAGTTGAAGCAACCTGCACCCAACTCCATGGGTTTTATAAGGCCATGCACCTCATATTTGGGGACCCATCATGCACCTTCAGGCCCCATTGCGCCAGGAGGGGCCTCTACTGGTTTTCCGCTGGCAGATTCACCTTGGCACCAGTCAGGCCCTATCGATCCATACACTGATTCTGACTCCGGTCGAGCCATCCAGACCTTCACTGGCACGGTCCATTTGCCATTGTCCCCGATGCCCACCGCCAGAACTAACCCTATTCTTATCCCCCATTATGGCACAGAGCCGGATGAACATCGTCTGACGCACACACTGGCGCCATCTGGAGCCATTCCTTTCAGGCCAGAGCCTGAGCCCTATTATTATGGGCTAGTTCTTGGGTAAGATTGTTAGGGGCCACTGGATCCTTAAGAATACTAGCCCTTGCAGTGAGGACAACTGGTGTGAGGATTTGGTGGATACCAGTGGACTGGACACCTGCATACATACTAGCTTGTTCTCTCCTCCTATCATGGCTACAGAGGATGGAGCCTCATTTGCAATGGTGGTGAGAAGGGCGGCTAAGGTCCTCGACCTTATGCTACCCTTTGTTGCTCTCAAGACAAATGTTGTGATGGTGGTGCCTCACCTGGTAGACACTCCATCTCAACCGCTTCTCCTTTTAACGAAGCCCTCACAGACGTACTATGAGCCCTGGTTGAAGCCCTGCACAGGGGCTTCTGCAAATAGGACAATAGTCTGCTGCCTTTGCCCCGCCCCTGGGGACCCCAGCTTCTTCAGCTAACACCCCTCCCCAGAGGGCTTGGTGGTCCAAGCCTTCACATGCAAACTAAATCCTGGCACATTTGCTACCACTCCACCAGACAGGAAATCCTAGAGGCCAGACACCTTAGGCAAGGAAATGTTTTCTTCAGCCAGCCGGGCACTGGGATGCACTACTCCTACTCCTACTCACTCTGGAATCACGTGTGCAGGTGCTGCCTATGTCCTCGGAGGAGGCCCGTGCCATACTCTCGCAAGCTATTGCTGATAGGAGGGATGCAACCAAGTTTGCCATTTGAGGTGGACTGGATATGACTGACTCACATGCCAGGGCAGCTTCATCGTCAGTGGCCGTAAGACCGCCACACCTGGTTGAGAACCACTTACTTTACAGGGGATGTACAGGCTTCTCATAGACATGCCCTTTGGCTCCCATAGCTTGGGAGACAAGGTGGACTCTGCGCTGGAACTCTTCAAGGACAGCAGAGCTACGGCCAGGTCCTTAGGCCTTTCCAAGGCCCCTCAACAAAACCCCAGTCTGCCTTTGACCCCTTTTGTGGTCACAACAACGTTTTCCATTTGCATCTCTACCTGCCCAGTCACCTTGGCACACAAGCTTCCCAGCCCCTGCATGGCTGAGATTGTGGCACCGACAGGTCAGGTAGTGAGAGGACATGCCAGTCCACCACATCCCCATCAGCCACAGCTTCCAAGCCTCTTTAGTTTACCCTCTGAACATCATGGGCACCCAGTGAAAGACTGGATATGCCATCACCTGCACCACTGGAGGCCGATAACATCGGACCGCTGGGTTCTCAAATTGTTTGAAGCGGCAACTCCCTCCCCTTTGTGTCTATCCCTCCACTCACGGCACCTACTTGTGACATGCTGACGGTGACCACATCTTTTTATTCCCCTGGGAAGTGGCCACTCTCTGGGCAAGGGAGCCATAGAGAGGGTGTCATCATCAGAAGTAAGTTATCCTTGCTATTCCCGCTACTTTCTGATGCCCAAGACGAATGGAGGCCTTCGTCCTGTCCTAGACCTGCGCCCTCTCCTTTTCTTCCTGAGGAAGGAGAAATTCATAATGCTCACTCTCACTCAGGTCCTTTCTGCCCTGGAGCCGGGAGACTAGATGGTAGCATTGGACTTGCATTACACCTACTTCCACATTCCTGTTCTGCCTGCCCACAGACGCTACCTGCGGTTCACGATAGGTCACAAGCACTTTAAGTTCACCGGGCTCCCCTTTGGCCTTACTATCACCCTGTGAGTGTTCACCACTGTGAGGGCGGTGGCTACAGCTTACCTGCAAAGACCAGGGATGTCGGTGTTCCCCAATCGTTGACTGGCTGTTGAAGGCAGGCTCACCCCAAGCAGTCATCTCTCACTTCCAGACTACGGTGGACCTCTTGAACCAGCTGGGGTTCACTATCAAGGTGCCAAAGTAAATCACACTTGATCCCTTCTCAGACGCTCCCTTTATATCTGGGCTGTTCTGGACTCAGTGCAGCTTAGGGCTTATTCTCCTGAATAAGCGAATCCAGAATATTCAGACCATGATACTGATATTTGAGCCTCTATCCTGGATTTCAGTGAGAGTGCCTCAAAGCTGCTGAACCTCATGGCCTTCTGCCTCCTGCTTGTGACACATGCCTGCTGGGCGCAGTGTCAGGGCAATCTCTCTGTCATGGACCAGATCTTGGAGGACACTGCAAAAGATCTGCAGTGGAGTGGTGTTTAATGAACCATGATCTTCTTGGCTTCGTGCTTTTGCAGTGGAAAGTTGCAAAAGAAACTGAAATCAGTTTGCTGGGGTAGCACTCTATATAGGCACCGCACACGTCACCTCAGGCTCGGGCGACACTTCCCGGAGCTGACCGACGCCACCTACCGGCTTTCAGGGGTACTGCTCACGAAAAATGTACGGATCTAGTCAGGCTTCTCAGGATAATTCTAAGGTATGGAATCTACGGCTTGATAGAGTCAGGTAAGATAAGTAATTTGTTTGTTAAAACTAGAATTAAATTGGATATATGCTCTAGTAATGATTTTGCTACGTTTCCTTCTTCCTTTCTTATCTGTTCCCCTTCACTCTTTAATTTCACTAGTTGTGTGATATCTTGTGCACCCGTGCATCAGCTGCCTAAGAGGAGAAATTGTTCTTAAGTACACTGAATTTCACTATTCCTACTTTGTCGTACATTTTCCCTTCACACTTATTTTTCAGCCTCTTTGTCATCTTTTTCATCTTCACAATTCCATTGTTTCACTTTTTCTTCTCTATTTTCCATAACACTTTTCCTTTTTTTTTTTTTTTTTAATTAGCTCGCGTCTAGAATCTGTTAACAGCCAATCCACTCCTCAAGGCAGTGGTACTGCGACCCCTGAAAATCATTCTATCATTGACACAGTTAGTGAGCAAGATGAAGGAACAGTGACACCTCCATCCAAACAAACTACCCCAACAACCAGTCCTTGCAGCTCAGTGAGGTAAGCCAATCTTCTAAGGCATGCGGTGTGACATAAGACACTACCAGAATTCGTAAGTCATTTTGGATTGTCCCTTCATGACCTTGGGTATACTGGTTCATGACTTTGTTTTACAAGAGAACCACTTATCTTTAAATGTCTATCTAGACATTCCCATATTCAGAGATTTCTGAAAGCTTTTTTGGGGGCAGTACTATTCCATTTACCATGAACTATTCTCCCATATTATGCTTAATAGTGTGTGACTGGGGAAGGGGTGTGGTGTGTGTTTGTGTCAAAAAGATATCGAATCATTCTGCTTTGGCCTATCGTTTGCTTCACTGTTCGTGGTACTGCTTCACTCATTAAATTGTAACTTGTTTTAGCTACTTTAATGTCTTCAGCATTGAAACTTATGTTGTAATGGGGTGCTTTACTGCCCCTAATGTGATAGCTTAAGATCCAATTTAATTTGTTCACTCTGGTGTGGGGATACGCTAATATTAGTGTGCTGTAGATAGCAGAAAACACCTTTTTTAAATCTTTATTGGGGTTAGGGCCGGATACTCCCCTGAAGGCCCTCTTTGCAGACCTAGGCCTGGTGCCGATATCAGAATTAGCAGCTCTAAGGCCAATACTATATTGGGTCAGGTTAGTCTGCAATTCTAGGGCAGCAGTATATTTAGAAATCCTACGAGTGGTGGACCGGGGTGGGGGTTGTGGGGGCCAGGACGCAGCATTGCTGAACACTCTTTTGTACCAGGAAGGGGTCTGTTCACTCCCCGCCCATCCCATATCTCACTCTGCCCGTATTGTCTGCATGCAGTGCCGCTATGGCTTTCACTAGGGGTACTCAATAGAGATAATAGTGAAGTGTTGAAAAGCCACTGTCTCCAGCTTGTTCTAGGTTGTCGATGAAACCACTCACTTAGTTGTCGATACCAACTTCATTGATTGATGATGAAACAATCAAGACAACATAAATCACATTTGTCAGTTACATTGACCGCATCATACTCGACAACGAAGTGTAGAGAAACTCCATTGTGGAGGACAGCATTGTCGACAAAGAGCTCATCTTCTTGTGTGTCTTGTTGAGGGTAACATTGCTGAAGAGTTTCCCATCCAAATGACTTGGAAGTGTTCTCACCTGTTGTAAGGAAATGCCTCCTGTGTGTAAGGAAATGCCTCCTTGGCATGATTTTGATTGAAAGTGTGCTGGGACCCTGCTAACCAGGCCCCAGCACCATTGTTCTTTCCCTAAACTGTACCTTTGTCTCCACAATTGGCACAACCCTGGCACTCTAAGGGAAGGTCTCTAATGGCTGCAGCATGTCTTATGCCACCCTGGAGACCCCTCACTCAGCACATGCACACTGCTTCACAGCTTGTGTGTGCTAGTGGGGAGAAAAAGACTAAGTCGGCATGGCAGTCCCCTCAGAGTGCCACGCCAACCTCACACTGCCTGTGGCATAGATAAGTCACCTCTCTAGCAGGCCTTACATCCCTAAGGCAGGGTCCACTATACCACAGGTGAGGGCATATGTGCATGAGCACAGTGCCCCTACAGTGTCTAAGCAAAACCTTAGACATTGTAAGTGCAGGGTAGTCATAGGAGTATATAGTCTGGGAGTTTGTCAAACACAAACTCCACAGTTCCATAATGGCTACACTGAAATCTGGGAAGTTTGGTATCAAACTTCTCAGCACAATAAATTCACACTGATGCCAGTGTGCAATTTATTGTAACATACACCCAGAGGGCATCTTAGAGATGCCCCCTGAATACCAATCCGACTTCTAGTGTAGGCTGACCAGTATCTGCCAGCCTGCCACACACCAGACATGTTGCTGGCCACATGGGGAGAGTGCCTTTGTCACTCTGTGGCCAGGAACAAAGCCTGTACTGGGTGGAGGTGCTTCTCACCTCCCCCTGCAGGAACTGTAACACCTGGTGGTGAGCCCCAAAGGCTCACCCCTTTTGTTACAGCGCCCCAGGGCATCCCAGCTACTGGAGATGCCCGCTCCTCCGGCCACTGCCCACACTTTTGGCGGCAAGGCTGTAGGAGGTAATGAGAAAAACAAGGAGTCGTCACCCACCAGTCAGGACAGCCCCTAAGGTGTCCTGAGCGGAGGTGGCCCCTACCTTTAGAAATCCTCCCTCTTGAGGTTGGAGGATTCCCCCAATAGGATTAGAGATGTGCCCCCCTCCCCACAGGGAGGAGGCAAAAAGAGGGTGTAGCCACCCTCAACGACAGTAGCCATTGGCTACTGCCCTCCCAGACCTAAACACACCCCTAAATTCAGTATTTAGGGGCACCCCAGAACCTAGGAAACTAGATTCCTGCAACCTGAAGAAACAAGACGCACTGCTGACCTACAAGCCTGCAGAGAAGGAGGAAGACTACAGCTGCTTTGGCCCCAGCCCTACCGGCCTGTCTCCAACTTCGAAAACCTGCAACCAGCGACGCATCCGACAGGGACCAGCGACCTCTGAAGCCTCAGAGGACTGCCCTGGACTTAAAGGACCAAGAAATTCCCGTGAACAGCGGCCCTGTTCAAAATCCGCTACTTCTTTGCAACAAAGAAGCAACTTCCAAAGACTGCATGTTTCCCACCGGAAGCGTGAGACTTCTCACTCTGCACTCGATGCCCCGGCTCGAGATTCAGAGAACAAACACCTCAGGGAGGACTCCCCGGTGACTGCGAGCCTGTGAGTAACCAGAGACGACACCCCTGAGCCCCAACTGCGGCGGCTGCAGAGAGAATCCAGAGGCTCCCCCTGACCACGACTGCCTGTAACAAGGGACCTGACGGCTGGAACCAACACTGCACCCGCAGCCCCCAGGACCTGAAGGAACCGAACCTCAGCGCAGAAGTGACCCCCCGGGCGACCCTCTGCCTAGCCCAGGTGGTGGCTGTCCCGAGAAGCCCCCCCTGTTCCTGCCTGCACCGCTAGAGTGACCCCGGGTCCCTCCATTGTTTTCTACCTAAAACCCGATGCCTGCTTTGCACACTGCACCCCGCTGCCCCTATGCCGCTGAGGGTGTGTTTTGTGTGCCTACTTGACCCCCCCCCCCATTGCTCTACAAAACTCCCCTGGTCTGCCTTCCGAGGACGCAGGCACTTACCTGCTGGCAGTCTGGAACCGGACCACCCCTGTTCTCCATAGGCGCCTATGTGTTTTGGGCACCTCTTTGACCTCAGCACCTGACCGGTCCTGAGCTGCTGGTGTGGTAACTTTGGGGTTGCCTTGAACCCCCAACGGTGGGCTGCCTATGCCCCAGGACTGAGACTTGTAAGTGTTTTACTTACCTCCTAATCTAACCTTTACTTACCTCCCCCAGGAACTGTTGATTTTTGCACTGTGTCCACTTTGAAAATAGCTTATTGCCATTTTTACAAAGACTGTATATGATATTGCTTTTATTCAAAGTTCCTAAAGTATCTAAGTGAAGTACCTTGCATTTAATGTGTTTACTGCAAATCTTGAACCTGTTGTTCTTAAAATAAACTAATAAAATATATTTTTCAATATAAAAACCTATTGGCCTAGAGTAAGTCTTTGAGTGTGTGTTCCTCATTTATTGCCTGTGTGTGTACAACAAATGCTTACCACTACCCTCTGATAAGCCTACTGCTCGACCACAGTACCACAAAACAGAGCATTAGAATTATTTAATTTTGCCACTATCTTACCTCTAAGGGGAACCCTTGGACTCTGTGCACACTATTTCTTACTTTGAGATAGTATATACAGAGCCAATTTCCCACACCCGTTCTTTAGCACGTTCTTCTATGATACTGCATTTTTCTCCACTCACAATTACCTCAGATGTTCCAGCCAAGATCCTGGAAGAACCCTCCTGCAGCCAAAAGGCAAAGAGGACCAGGAAGCAGAAGTCAAAGCCTTCTTGTTTTTGAGGATGAAGAATAGACATAAACTTAAATGGGGTAATCAGATGAGGTGGAAGAAGCAGCATGCTAAAGCAGGTATAAAGACTAACCTAAGATTATGTAATGGCCTTTCCTATCCCTCTGAATTCCGTCTGATCTCAGCAGATAACACACCCCACACTGTGTGTTCTGGGGACTGATCCAATACATATTCAGCCACTGCCTCCTTCAGTGCATCACAGAGGGCAGTATCATGGCCGCCGCCAGGTTAAGAGGAGGAAGAATGTTAAGACAAGTAAACGATTCATATTATGAATACAAAGGTAACCTGCTTCAACAGGAACATGACCCAGTTGCAGAGTACAGCAAATGGCATATGTGTATAGCTCCAGATGAGGAGCATTTAGAAAACTTTACTTTGTGAGTCCTCTTCTGACAGCTGGCACGTTCCATACCCTGATGAAAAGGCCATCACTGTAATTTGATCAGTCAGTTTATGCTGTTGAGTCTTATTTCTTCACATTGACTTCAAGGACCTTCTCCCGAAGATCCTTAACATCAATTCTTATATTTGTCCACATGTAGGAATAGTTACTCCAGAGCATGAAAGGCTCAGTCATTGCTATAGTTAACAATGTAGAGCATTGGTTCCCAACCTGTGGTCTGGGGACCCCTGGGGGTCCGCAAAGCTCCCTCAGGGTCCACAACTGCTTAGAAATGTAAATAATATAGACGGATTAGGTCCCTAGCTTTCAGTAATGACTTAGTGGGGGGTCCCCGGATTCCAATAATGATTCAGTGGGGGTCCCCGGGTCCCAGTAATGATAAAGTGGGGGTCCTAAGAAGTCAAAAGGTTGGAAACCACTGAATTGCAGAGCTAGAAGTAAAGCATGGTCTGCATGATCAACAAAGTTAAGGCTGATTCAGTAATTTCAATGTTTTCAGTATGCACAATCACGACAGGGAAAGAACGGAAAGAGTAATTGCAGGTATGTGAGGAAATGCATTTTCTGTAATGACAGTCAAGATTGCCAAGGTATCTGCCATTGTAGCTAGACAAAAACATCTATTGTGGTATTATATTGACCATTTTTTTAAAATCTAGAGGAAGAAAGAAAACAGGTTTATCCTATACAAAAAGAGATCAAGCAAGCCTATTTAGCCATTAATTAATCATTCAGTGAACGTAGACACTACAAATTTTTGTCCACTTTAATAAAGCGTCTGTTCTCAGAAGGCATGGTTGACTGCGCGTAGTAGTTCCTTCAGAGCTGCTGTGCAGTCAGAAATTCTCAAAATGCCCTCCATTGGCTGGACTCACATTGGCAAGCAATTTCATAACACCCTACAAAAAAACCAAGAGGGATACTGAGACAATTGAGTCACTTGGTATGTTTCAGACAAAAGCACTGTATTTGGCTTACAGAAGACAGTCATTTGCACTGCCGGGTGGTGACCAGTTTGGTATTTTTCTCCTTTACTGTTACATGGCTGGCCAACCCAGAAGAGATGCCACCGACTACAGCAGTGCATGAGGTTAAGCATACTACACCCCTGCGCCACTGAAACTGCCCCTCAGCCATGCTGATAGTGGGCAGATTCAAGAACATTTAGCAGTGTGGAAGAAAATCAGACTTGTGAGAGTTAAACATTCTCAATTTATGGCATTCCCTGGAATTCATTAAAAGATGACTACAGCTCTGCATAAAAAACTGAACAAACTATACACTGGAAAGCCAAACAAGAAAAGGCACCCAGGTTATTGTCATAAACAAATTAGAAAAGGTACTAAAACAATTAGGGGTGCAATTCCAGTTTCTATGTTGTACAGGAAGGAAACAGACGCTGCTGCCCCCACATGGATCTCAGGAAACTAAATGTTTCTGAAGAAGCAAAGTTTTAATATTGTCACACTCCGAGTATTCTACCTTCAATAGACCACAAAGATCTCCTTGTACCTGAAGACTGGGATGATGCATATTTCTAAGTCCATAATGAAAACTTTGTATCGTGACAGATTGTCACCATTAACAATTCAGAGTGCAGTATCTCAGCTTCAAATCAGACCCTTTTCCTTTTCACAAAGCACAGTGTTTCTGTGGTGGTCCTTTTGTACTGTAGGAAACTGGCACTTGTTGCAGTTACCCCCCTACCTTTTGCTTGATATTGATATTGATGCTGACTTGACTGAGAGTGCGCTTGGATCCTGCTAACCAGGCCCCAACTCCAGTGTTCTTTCCCTATAAATGTACCATTGTTTCCATATTTTGCACACCTCTGGCATAAAGATAAGTCCCTTGTAAAAGGTACTAGTGGTAACAAGGGCCCTGTGACCAGGGAAGGTCCCTAAGGGCTGCAGCATGTGCTGTGCCACCCTAAGGGACCCTTCACCTAACACGGGCACAGTGCCAGTGCAGATTGTGTGTGTTGGTGGGGAGAAAAAGGCAAAGTCAACATGGCTTCCCCCTCAGGGTACCATGCCCACGAAACACTGCCTGTGGCATAGGTAAGTCACCCCTCTAGCAGACCTTACAGCCCTAAGGCAGGGTGCACTATACCACAGGTGAGGGCATAGCTGCATGAGCAATATGCCCCTACAGTGTCTAAGGCCATTCTTAGACATTGTAAGTGCAGTGTGGCCATATGAAGTATATTGTTTGGGAATTTGTCAAAACAAACTCCACAGTTCCATAATGGCTACACTGAATACTGGGAAGTTTGGTATCAAACTTCTCAGCATAATAAACCCTCACTGATGCCATTGTGGGATTTATTAAAACATGCACACAGAGGGCATCCTAAAGATGCCCCCTGTATTTTACCCAATTCTCTAATGTAGGACTGACTGGTCTGTGCCAGACTGCCACTAAGAGATGGGTTTCTGACCCCATGGGGTGAGGGCCTTTGTGCTCTGCGGCCAGAAACCTAGGCCTGCTCTGGGTGGAGGTGCTTCACATCTCCCCCCTGAAGGAACTGTAACACCTGGCAGTGACCCTTAAAGGCTCAGGCCTCATGTTACAGTGACCCAGGGCACTCCAGCTAGTGTAGATGCCTGATTCCCCCCCCCTACCCCACCGCCCCCATGGCATAGCCCCCACATTTGGTAGACAGTTCAGCGGGAAACTTTAAAAAAAAAAAAAAAAAAAAAAACAAGGAGGAGTGACTACTTCAGCTGGGACCACCCCTAATGTATCCAGAGCTGAAGTGACCCCCTCCCTGCAGAATCCTCAGTCTTAGTTTGGAGGACAGGCACATATAGGGATAGAAATGTGCCCCCCTCCCCAAAGGGAGTGGACACAAGGAGGGTGTATCCACCCTCAGGGACAATAGCCATTGGCTACTGCCCTCTGACCCCTGTAACGCCCCTAAATCTTGTATTTAAAGGCTTCCCTGAACATAACTCGCCAGATTCCTGACAACCTCACAAGAAGGACTGCTTAGCTGAAACCCCTGCAGAGAAGGAAAGGAGACAACAACTGACTTGGCCCAAGCCCTTCTGACCTGTTTCCTGCTTCAGCGAACTTGCAAAAGAAAAGCGACGCATCCTGCTGGTCCAGCGACCTCTGAAAACCCCCCAGACGACTGCCTGTATCACAGAGGATCAAGAACTCCCATGGACAGCCGCTCTGTCCAAAGAAAAAAAGAAGAAACCTTTTTTAAAGAACTCCAACCTCACTTCAGATGTGTGAGTCCCGACCACTCTGCACCTGACGCCCACGGCCTGTGTCCAGGTGGCCCACCCACCTAGAGAGGGTCCCCAGGCGATTCCTAGCAAGGGCTCACCCTGGGTTGACCCCTACACGACGATGCCTGCAGAGGGAATCCCAAGGACCCCCCCAACCACAAAAGCTCTGGATGAAGATGTCATACGCCAAAGGACCCACTGCACCCGCAGCCCCCAGGCCTTGGAGAAACCGACACCCAGTGCAGCAGTGATCAACAGGCTGCCCTCTCTTTCATGTCCGACCACAGGTGTGCCCGAGACACCCCACGGACCTCGCCTGCAGCCTCTGATTGACCCCCGGGTCCCCTCGTAGACCAGCATTGGGAGCCCGTCATACTGTTTGCACCCTGCACCCGGCTGCCACCCTGCCGCTGAGGGTGCATGTTTGGTGCTTACTTGTTGCCCCTCCAGTGCTCTAATCCCCCACTGGTCTGCCCTCCGAACCGCGGGTACCTACCTGCATGTAGACTTGATTCCGAGAACCCCCTTTCTCCATGGGAACCCACGTTAAAATTACTAACTTTGACCTCTGCATCCGGCCGGCCCAGTGTTGCTGGTGGTGGGTGTTTGGGGTTGACTTGAACCCCCATCAGTGGACTAACTATAAGTCGTGTACTTACCTCTAAAACTGTACTTTATTTTCTTCCCCCTGGAACTGTTCAGAAAATACACTGTGTCCACTTTTAAAATAGATATTCTCTGTTTTCTTAAACTGTTTACTTGACTAAAGTGAAACTAAGTTACATTGATGTGTCTGCTAATTTCTTACCTGCAACAGTAGTTACTTCTGAACTGAATCTTGTGGTTCTAGTAATAAAGTAACACAAATATATTTTTCTATATAATCCTATTGGTCTGAAGTTATGTAATTGTGTGTTTGTTTCTTCTTATCTTCTATTGCTTGTGTGTGTGTGTAAAACAAATGCTTAACACTACACTCTGATAAGCCTAACTGCTTGACCACACTACCACAAATAGAGCATATTGTATTTTAGCCTCTGTCAATGCCCTGTGGAACCCCTGGACTCCATGCACACTATATCTAATTTTGATATTGGATATACAGAGCCAGCTTCCTACATATATTGTTTGGGCATAAGCGTGATTCCCTTTCTGGATTAGTGTGTACTGAACCTCAAACTATCTCACAAATGAGCAAAGCAATTGCTTCTTCTAAATTCAGGTTTCTTATTCTGTACCTCTCTACCCTAAAAGGAAAGAAGACTTTCTTATTACCATGCACGTATTTGCTGTTTTAGGGGCACAGATATTGACAAAACGAACAAATGTTTCCATCTTTGGAAAACATTGATCTGATTGGCAGAATTCAGTAATTCTCAGAAATAAATAGCAGTATGCAAACACAAGGCACTTCTTGGGTCATCTTCAAATATTATACTTAACCTGCATTGTCTACTGTGGTTAGGAGGCATGCAGGAAGAGCTGAATGCACATTGGCTTCAGGCGTGGGACAATATTTTGCAAGTGACTCTGAATCTAATGGCTCTCCTGATGACAGCAAAAGGTCCCTATTTTAAAGGCTAATAGCTACATTGGCATAGCCCTTAGTGCTTCTTGATGGCAGTTGTTTCCAAGAGAATGCAATTCAAAGGACTTTCGGCAAGTGAAAGCATGTTGCAGCCAAAGGAATCTTTGATTCATAGGAAGGCTATGAAATTCATAATAGTGAGATTGACCCTCAAGGGAGAGGTGGTAGCCTGATCGCTGTGTGCCTCAACAAGAAGTCCTGCCAGGTTTGATGGTCAGGGGTCAGTCTCTTTGGTTTAGTGAGGGAGCAGAAATCTCAAAAGAACAGAAGGGTCTGTGAGATGTTTGATGGGAAAAAAGAATTAGTTGAGCATGTGGTTCCCCCTCCCTCGTCACCCATTTGGAAACCCACGTAAGCGTGTGATGACACAAGGAGAAGAGGGCACCACTATTGCATGGAAAGAGAGACGAGTCTGCCTTCAGTGTAATGAGTGATTGCCTCGGTAGGAAGTCACACTTGTTTGGAAACCCAGAGGATGGCTTCTTTTGGGGCACTGCCCAATGCTTTAAGGCCAGTTAGGGCTCTTAACTTGGGTCTTGCCCTTATGTCCAAAATATGTACCCTTTCCCTTTTCTTTCTGTTTCGGATCCACAACCAACCTCACACCAAATCTACAGTACTGAGGTAGTGAAAGGATCAACTTGTAGGAATGTGTTTCTACATATCCTGTATCTCTTTTCTCCATGTGATCGGATCTGTGTGACTTGCTCTTTAGCATTTTCTTTGATCCACCTGTCCATGTGTTTTTAGTCTGTGGTTTGTTTCTTATGATTTAATGCATATTTTACTCCATTTGATCTTCTACATATTGCTTGTGTGGTTTTGCTTCATGATGATTTGATCTATTACTTAATTTCATGTTGCCTACTACATAGCACATTGCTCCATATGATTTTCTTTGCAACTGTGCTTCATGATGCTTTTCCTGTTTTACCTCCATGTGTTTTGCTCTGTTTTTGCACCGTTTATGTGCTACATGTGATTGTGACCATACAATTTGCTAAATGTGCTTTGCTCCATATCAGTTTGCTTCATATATTTTACTTCCATATCATTTTTGCTTTGTGACTTTTGCACATTTGTTGTAGTGTTCCATATATTTTTCTCTGTACCTGCTGAATGTAATCTTCATGTATTTAGGAATGTATATTTTATATGAAGCAAACATAGCTGAAATGCAGCAGCTGGTTTCTAATAGCGAACCTGGGTTGTTACTGCATTATGATGTAGTGCTCTTTAAAAAGGTGTCTCTTTAGCTCTTTCTTAAACTTAAGCAAGGTTGGGACAAGGCTCATGTGTACTGGGGTTTCAGATCCTGGGTGCATAGATCGAGATAGCCCTTGCCTTGTTTTCTTTTTCCTTTTGGCACTTCTTTGTGTCCGGGTTCTGGGTTTGCCAAGAGCCATTGGAGATGGTGAATCAGATAGACAAGGTTGGCAGACAGTATGGCTATGTAGATGATGAAGCTGATTTTGAAGATGTGGGCTGGGAAGGACAGCCAGTTCTGCCATGGAGGCAAACCTTTTCCATTCCATGTAGCTGCTGACTTATGGCTCTGATTCCAGATGAATCCAAGGGTCGCAGCTAACAGACCCGCCCCGCTATCCAGGGGACAGACTCTTCTGATGCACCTTTCTGTAACAATCTCGTTTCCTGGTTATCTAACAAGGGGTAGTACAGCATTTTTGAGAGAGCACGGCATGGCACACATAGTGCTTATACGACTTATGGGACCACCATTTGAGCCTATGCACTTGTGCCAGATTCATTTTCTGTCATGGAAAGTTGCCTTCCTAGTGGCAATTACTTCCTTAAGAAGAGTAAGTGAAATCCAAGCCTTTACTCTTGAAGAACCTTTCTTCCAAGTACACAAGCATAAAGTCATTCTAAGAACAAACCCAAAATTTCTCCCAAAAGTTGTATCACCATTTCATATAAATCAAACAGTGAAACTGGCAGTCTTCTTCCCACAGCCAGATTCTGTGGCAGAAAGATCTCTACATACATGAGACATCAAAAGAGCTTTAATGTACTATATAGATAGAACTAAACAGTTTAGAAAGACTAAACAACTATTTGCCGCTTTCCAGAAACCTCATACAGGCAATCCCATATCAAAACAAGGTTTAGCACGATGGATTGTAAGATGCATCCAAACATGCTATATCAAAGCAAAAAGACAGCTTTTTGTTACTCCTAAAGCACATTCTACAAGGAAAAAAGGTGCAACAATGGCTTTTTTAGGTCATATACCAATGGCTGAAATATGTAAAGCGCCCACATGGTCATCACCACATACATTCACTAAACACTACTGTGTAGACGTATTATCACGAGAGCAAGCCACAGTAGGTCAAGCTGTTCTAAGAACATTATTTCAAACAACTTCAACTCCTACAGGCTAACCACCGCTTATTTATGAGAGGACAAACTGCTTTGTAGTCTATGTACAGCATGTGTATCTGCAGCTACACATGCCATCGACCGGAAAATGTCACTTACCCAGTGTACATCTGTTCGTGGCATGTTCCGCTGCATATTCACATGCACCCTCCCTCCTCCCCGGAAGCCAGTAGTCATTTAAGTTACAAACATTTGTACATATGTATATACATTTACATTAGCATGGACATCTCTTACTTTATACCTATATACTTTATCACTCCTTCCTTTACCCTCTGTGGGAAAAGAATCTAACAATGGAGTCAATGCCCATGCGCAAAGAAGCCGAAGAGGAGGAGTCACTCGATCTTGTGACTCGAAAACACTTCTTTGAAGAAAAACAACTTGTAACACTCTGATCCCAACACTAGATGGTGGAGTACTAATGCACAGCATGTGAATCTGCAGCAGAACATGCCACGAACAGATGTATACTGGGAAAGTGATATTTTTTATATATTCGATGGCATGTAGTGCTGCAGATATGCATTGCTTCCGCCATCTAGTGTTGGGCTCGGAGTGTTACAAGTTTTTTTTTTTTTAAGAAGTCTTTTCTGAGTCACGGGATCGAGTGTCTCCTCCTCTTGGTCATACTGCGCATGGGCATTGACTCCATTGTTAGATTGTTTTCTTTCCGCTGTCTGGTTCGGATTCGTTTCCTCTCGCTCCGAGATTTTGAATCGGAAACTTTAGATAACTTTCTTGACCGTCGGTATTGTTTCATCACGTTTTTCACCTATAGTCGAACCAATAGTACAGTTGAAAGCCAGATTTTGTCCTTCTGGGCGCGAGCGCCCAACTCAGGCCTACCACGTTGAAGCCTGATGGATTGGACTCCATTTCGATTCTGTCCCCGTCCCAACCAAAAATGTCCATACAGACCAACACCTCGTATGTAATCTGTGTCTCTCTCCCAATCACCGAGAAGAGGATTTTGAAGCCTGTCAATCGTTCCGATCTAAGAAGACCCTACATGACCGGAGAGCCAGGAGACTGGAAATGACGTCGAAGATTACAGAGTATATCGACACCCTCAAGGAAGAACAGGCGCAGCCCGCAGTTTCCATCCAAGACACCGACTAATAACAAGACTCGGAGTAAGATACACTCATCACTGCTGGTCAGCACATGAGTATGACTTCCCCCTATGCCCACTCCTAAAAGATCACCAAAGGCACTGGCTACACCACTGCCAGAGAGCCATGGTTCGACCTGCAAGTAAATACTGGGCGACTGATTTTCGGGTTTGGTGCCGAAAAAGGCCGTACCTGGATCTGTATGATCCTGATGCCATAACTGCTAATGACCCAGACTTATATCCTTCCAAATCTTCCCCACTGGAAGACACTACTGCATACACGCAGGTCATTTCTAGGGCAGCAGCATACCACGGGGTACTTATGCACAGTGAGCCTTTGGAAGAGGATTTCCTTTTTAATACCTTATCCTCCACGAACTCATGCTACCAGTGCCTCCCAATGCTACCTGGCATGATAAAACATGCAGAAGAGACCTCGATACTGGAGTCGAGCAAGCCCACCAAAAGCTCACCTTCCGAACCGAGTTGGTGTCCACACTCTTCAGAGTCGAAGCCTAGACATTCTGCCTCAAAGCCGAAACAAACAGCTGTATTTTCAGGGCTGAAAAAATTGCCAACTTCGAAGCCGAAAAAGTCATCTTATTCAGAAGAACAAGGTTTTCCCAGCCATCTTAAGCAGAGCTACAAGCCATATCATGAACAGTCCTCAAAACCATCAGAATATATTTCTGAGGACACGGAAATTCAACCCATTCTCTAAATCATGGATGAGAGACAGTCAAGGATCTACAGCCATAAAGAGACTGGCAGAATAATTACTGCACCTCCTCCACAGACTAAAAGAAAGTTGGGTTTTCAGGAACATCTAGATACTGCTCCACCACCAGGAAAGATTTTTAAACAGGAGAAGCCATTACCTCAGCAATCTTCTCCCCTTCATTCACCACAACTTTCTTTTTCCCCACCATCCACTAGCTCCACCACCTTTGCCTTCAGCAACTCACTCACAGACTTATTCTCATGGTGATACGGTTCATCCTTGGGATCTGTATGATCCAGATGCCATAACTGCTAATGACCCAGACTTATATCCTTCCAAATCTTCCCCACCAGAAGACACTACTGCATACATGCAGGTCATTTGTAGGGCAGCAGCATATCACGGGGTACTTACACACAGTAAGCCTTTGGAAGAGGATTTCCTTTTTAATACCTTATCTTCCACGAACTCACATTTTCAGTGCCTCCAAATGCTACTTGGCATGATAAAACAACCAGAAGAGATATTTAGTGAGCCGGTTAAAGCTAGGGTCTTAACATCATGCATTGATAATAAATATGAGGCTGCACCTACAGACACTGCTTACATTACCCACCAGGTACCTCCAGACTCAGTGGTAGTCAATCGTCAGGGGTTTCTCCTCTCCCTGACAAAGAAAGTAGGAAATTCGATGCTGCTGGCAAGAGGATAGCTACACAAGCAGCTAACCAATGGCGAATTGCAAACTCACAAGGCTTGCTAGCAAGGTATGATAGAGCCCACTGGGACGAGATGCAGGAACTTTTACAACACCTGTCAAAAGAGCATCAGAAAAGGGCTCAACTAATTGTTGAGGAAGATCAGGCCATAAGTAACAACCAGATACGGTCTGCCCTTGATGCGGCAGATGCAGCAGCTAGAAGTGTCAATACTGCTGTCACCATACGCAGACATGCATGTTCCTCTGGATTCAAGCCAGAAATACAGCAGGCAGTACTGAATATGCCTTTCAATTAAAAAAAAAAAAAAAAAAACACTGTCTGGTCCTGAGGTTGACACCACAATAGAAAAACTCAGTAAGGACCCAGACACTGCTAAAGCAATGGGAGCCTTATATACAACACCTTACAGAGGATCCTTTCATAAGCAGTAATTCAGAGGAGGATTCAAGCCACAATCTACAGCCTTCTACCTCCCAGCCTAAACAAGGGCAACAACAGCAGTACCAGAGAGGGGGATTTAGGGCTCATATAGAGGCCAACATTTTAGAGCCAGAGGCAAATTCCAGGCCTCAAAACATGTCAATACCCCATCAAAACAGTGACTTACTAAGCGTGCCACAAACCCACACATCTCCTGAGGGAGGTGGACGGCAGCAATTCCACTCCAGATGGCAAAATATTGTCACCGACCAATGGGTACTTTCAATTATCCACAATGGTAATTGCCTAGAATTGATTTCTACCCCTCCAAACATTCCTCCAGGCTATCACAGGTTGTCCCCAGAACACAATGTTCTGTTAAAACAAGAAGTACAATCGCTACTACTAAAAGAGGCAATAGAATTAGTCCCAAAATCTCAACAAGCAACAGGGGTATACCCACTATACTGCCTCATTCCCAAAAAGAATGGCACTCTCAGACCACTAAATTTATTTATCCTGTCGGAACACTTTCACATGGTAACTCTGCAGAACGTCATTCCACTACTACAAAAACAAGATTACATGACTACATTCGATCTCAAAGATGTGTATTTCCATATACCCATCCATCAAACTCACAGAAAATACCTAAGGTTAGTGATAGCGGGAAAACATTACCAATTCAAAGTTCTGCCATTCGGCATAACAACAGCTCCAAGTGTATTCACAAAATGTCTAGCGGTAGTATCAACTTACCTAACAAGACAACACATACATGTCTTTGCTTATCTAGACGATTGGCTAATAAAATCAAGCAATTTTATACAATGTCAGCAGCACACTCAATACAAACCCTACATACATTAGGGTTCACTCTCAAGTACTAAAAATCCCATCTTCAGCCATCACAGGTACAACCGTACCTAGGTGCTATTCTCAATACGCAAAAAGCCTTAGCCTGTCCAAATACACAAAGGATACAAGGTTTCCAAAATCTCAATCCCAAAATGCAGCCAAATCAACAATACACTGTAAGATTTATCATGACACTATTGGGAATGATGGCATCCTGAATAGCAACATTACCACATGCAAGTCTAAACATGAGAACACTACAACAGTGCCTCTCACAGCAATGGTCTCAAGCACAGGGTAAATTGCAAGATCTAGTGTTGTTAGACTGCCAGACAACACAGTTCCCTTCAATGGTGGAATCTCAGCAATTTAATGAAGGGGGCGGTCATTTCAAGACTCTGTGCCTCAGACCACATTAACAACAGATGCATCAATGATAGGTTGGGGAGCTCATCTCAGCAACCTTACTATTCAAGGGGAATGGGATTCAAAACAGCTAAATTATCACATGAATCATTTAGAATTATTAACTGTGTACCTAAAGAAACAAGGGGGACACATTCATCTCAACTGTCCCTTCTAGCCCAAACAATAAGGAAATGGGCAATTCACAATCACATTCATCTACTAGCAGAATGCATCCCAGGAATACACAGTCAGCTAGCGGATCTCCTAAGCAGAAAACACCAACAGATACATGAATGGGAGATTCACTCTCGGGTACTTCATCAGTACTTTTAAAAGTGGGGAAAACCAGAAATAGACCTATTCGCAAACAAGCGAAAACACAAAATGCCAAAACTTCGCAGCCAGACATCCACACCCTCTGTCCAAGGGCAATGCTCTGTGGATCAACTGGTCAGGGATATTTGCTTACGCTTTTCTCCCTCTCCCACTACTTCCATTTCTGTTCAACAAACTACGTCAGACCTCTCTCACCATGATACTCATAGCTCCCATGTGGGCACGACAACATTGGTACACAACACTCCTAGACCTGTCAGTAGTACCTCACTACAAACTTCCAAATAGACCGGATTTTCTAACACAAATCAAAGGACAAATCAGACACCCAAATCCCAGTGCTCTCAACTTAGCGATTTGGCTCCTGGCGTCATAGAATTTGGATACTTGCAACTCCCATTAGAATGCATGGAAATTCTCAAACAAGCATGCAAGCGTACAACTAGACAATGCTATGCTAACAAATGGAAACAATTTGTTTATTATTGTCAGTCTACAAATACTGACCCACTTTCAGCATCTATACAAGATATTGAATGCTACTTACTTAATTTACAGAAGTCAAATTTAGCTTTCTCATCTATTAAAATTCATCTTACTGCAATATCAGCATATTTTGCAGACTATACAACATACCTCTCTCTTTAGAGTCCCAGTTATCAAAGCCTCAATGGAAAGACTAAAACATATTATTCCACCTAGAAACCACCTGTTCCTGCTTGGAATCTGAATATTGTGCTCACAAGACTAATGGGCCCACCTGTTGAACCCATGCATTCCTTTTTTAACCTGCAAATTTGCTTTCCTAGTAGCAATTACATAATTAATATGAGTTAGTGAAATGCAGGCATTCTCTTGAGGAACCTTTTTTCCAAGTATACAAATATAAAGATGTACCTCGAACTAAATAACATTTCTGCCAAAGGTTGTATCCCCTTTTCACATAAACCTAACAGTGGAATTGCCAGTCTTCTTCCCACAGCCAGATTCAACTGTAGAAAGAGCCCTTCACACTCTTAACCTTAAGTGAGCTCTAATGTATTATGTGGGTAGAACAAAAGAATTTAGGAAAACTAAACAGATTTTTGTTGCCTTTCAATACCCACATAGAGGTAATCCTATCCCTAAACAAGGATTAGCTAGAGGGATTGTTAAATGTATTCAAACATGTTACATTAAGGCACAAAGACAACTTTTAATCATACCTAAAGCTCATTCCACTAGGAATAAAGGTGCATCTATGGCATTTTTAGGAAACATACCAATGGCAGACATATGCAAAGCTTGCACAGGGTCTATACCACATACATTTGCAAAGCATTACTGTGTAGATGTATTTTCAAAGCAACATGCTAATGTTGGTCAAGCTGTCTTAAGAACATTATTTCAAACAATTCCAACTCCTACAGGCTAGCCACCGCATTTTTTGGGGAGAGCAACTGCTTTGTAGTCTATGCATAACATGTGTCTGCAGCTACACATGCCATGGAACGGAAAATGTCACTTACCCAGTGTACAGTGTTCGTGGCATGTAGTGCTGCAGATTCACATGCACCCTCCCTCCTTCCTGGGAGCCTGTAGTTTTTACAGTTTTCTTATTTGTACATATGTATGTACATTTACATTTGCATGGGCATCTATTTTACCTTACTATTTTTTTTTAGAGAACATTTATATTTTACACTCTATCACTCCTTTCTCTACCATTTTGTTGGACAACAATCTAACAACTGAGTCGATGCCCATGCGCAGTGTGACCGAGAGGAGGAGTCACTCGATCCCGTGACCCCGAAAAGACTTCTTCGAAGAAAAACAACTTTAACACTCCGAGCCCAACACTAGATGGCGGACTATGCACAGCATGTGAATCTGGGATGAAATGCAAGAATTCTTTCTATATTTACAAAAAGAGCGCACAACAAATTGTTGACGAGGGACAAGCAATCACCAGTAATCAAATCAGATCTGCTCTTGACTCCGCTGATACGGCAGCTAGAAGTATAAACAGTAGCATAACAATCCATGGTTAAGATCTTCCGGGATTAAACCTGACATCCAACAGGCAGTGCTCAACATGCCCTTTGATAGGTAACATCTATTTGGACTTGAGGTTGACACAGCTATTGAGAAAATCAGGAAGTACTCTGACACTGCAAAAGACATGGGAGCCCTATACACTGCACCTTACTGGGGTTCCTTTCGTAACAGCAGTTTAGGGAGGTTTCGAACCCCAGACTACAGAGGATCCCAACTCGAAGTCTAAACAAATGCAGCAGTACTATCAAAGAGGATCATTTAGAGTTTCTTACAGAGGTCAACACTTTAGAGCCAGAGGCTAATTTCAAACCTCAGTGTCACTACTCCCCCAAAACAATGACTTCTTCAACATCACATAAAATTGCACACATCTCCTGTGGGAGGCAGACTGCAACAATTCCACTCTCAATGGCAACACATCACTACAGATCAGTGGATGCTTTCAATTATCCGCATTGGTTACTGCCTAGAACTCATTTCTACTCCTCCAAATATTCCCCCTCGCTCTCACAGACTCTCTCCAGAACACAGTGTTCTGTTACAGCAAGAAGTGCCATCTCTGTTACTAACAGAAGCAATAGAAACATCCCCAAAATCGCAACAGGAAACAGGAGTATATTCACTATATTTCCTTATACCAAAAGAGGATGGTACTCTCAAACCCCTTCTGGATCTCAAACCTCTAAATCTATATATACTCTCAGAACATTTTCCCATGGTCACTGCAGGACATAATTCCCCTACCACAAAAACAAGATTAAATGACTGCCTCAGATCTCAAAGATGCTTACCTTTATATCCCCATTCATCCAGCTCATCAAAAATACCTAAGGTTTGTAATAGGAAAACACTACCAATTCAAGGTACTTCCCTTCGGCATAACAACAGCTCCAAGGGCTTTCACAAAATGCCTAGCTGTAGTAGCATCTCCCCTAAGAAGATCCACTACTGGAGAAGAAAATTTGTTACTTACCTGTAACTACAGTTCTCTAGTATTGATATGTTTCATAGATTCATATGCGACCCAGCCTCCTCCCCTGAGAGGCACCCCTGATAGCTCGAGTGACGTTATTCCACTTGTTCTCAACAATCTGAGAGATGCAGCCTTTCTTGGGAGTATTCTACAGGGTGCTGTCATCTGATTGGTCATAGTCCAAGTTTGGTCCTTTTTTTTTATTTCTTTAAAAAAAACGGACATGGATGAGCTATTAAAGTGAATTGTTCATTGCCTTTAGGGCCTATGGTAAGGATACATATTTTTTTTTATGGTACCGTGGGATCCCCCACTTCATTGACAAGGAATCATTCAAGCATGTGAATCTATGAAAGCTATCAATACTGTAGAACTGCAGTTACAGATAAGTAACTCATTTTCTTCGTTATGCCATCCTGAGTTCAGGTCATTAAAATCATACACGTCATAACCACAACTACCTCACACCCTAGATAACCTCAGTCCACATACACTAGAGACTTTGACAGAGGTTCTTACAGGGTGTCTACTGACAAACAAAGAGGAAAAAGTACTGCCACACATGGGTGCACCTCCAGTGCCAAGCAGTGACTACCTCCACTTTCACCCCTGATCATCCAACACCTGTCGGGGGAAGACTCTAACAGTTCTACTCTAACCGCGACACCACTACTACGGACCAATGGGTCATTCCCATTATCCAACATGGTTATTGTCTGGAGCTCATGACCACTCCTCCAAATATTCCCCCTCGCACTCACAGGCTATCTCAGGAATACTTCACCCTTCTCAAGCAAGAGATCCAGGCCCTTCTTTTCAAAGGGCCACAGAGCCCGTTCCACCACAATATAAAGGTGTTCAGGGGTATACTTCCTGATTCCCAAAAAGGACATCTCTCTCAGACCTATGCTAGACCTCAGACCTCTAAACAAATAGATCCTTTCAGAACACTTTCACATGGTCACCCTTCAGGGTGTCATCCCGCTTCTCCTGATGTTGACAGCTCGTGATTTAAAGGATGCCCCTATTTTCACATCCCAATTCAACCTCCACATCGAAAATATTTAAGATATGTGTGTAGGAAAGTACCCTCTTTTTGACATGGTTACCCCCACTTTTTGCCTGATGTCAGTGTGTTTTGACTGTGTTCACTGGAATCGGACCAGTGACTGTGGTCTTTCCCCAGGATTTGGTTGTCACTAACCTTTTTACACCCCACAATTTGCATACTGGTGCCCCCATATAAGTTTCTAGTATATGGTACCTAGGGCATTGGGGCACCAGGGGTTCCCCATGGGTTAAAGCATGTACTATGCCACGAATGAGAGCCTATGCAAAGTGTGTCTGCAGGCCTGCCATTGCAGCCAGTGTGAAAGGGCGCATGCACCTTTTTCACTACAAGTCGCTGCACCTGATCAATGTAAGTCACCCCTATGGCAGGCCATCCTAACCCAGCGGGCAGGGAGCAACTACCTGTGTGTGAGGGCACCCCTGCATGAGCAGAGGTGCCCCCACGAACTACAGCTCCAATTTCCTGGACATTGTGTGTGCGGGGAAGCCATTTTAGCCGTGTACCGGACGTAGGTCACTACCTATGTCCAGGTACATAATGATAACTCTGACCCTAAGCATGTTTGGTATCAGATGTGTCGGAATCATACCCCAATTCTGATGCCAGTATTGGTTGTTTGATTCCGTGCACTGTTGGGGCTCCTTAGAGGACGCCCAGCTTTGCTCCTACCAGTTTGCAGGGTTTTCCCGGGCAGCCTGTACTGCTGCCATCCTACAGACTGGTTTCTTCCTTCCTGCTGTTTGAACAGCTCAAGCCCAGGAAGGCAGCAAAGATTTCCTTTGGGAGAGGGAGGCACAACACTCTAGCCCTTTGGAAATAGGTGTTACAAGGCTTGGGGGGGGTAGCCTTCCCAAGCCACTGGTATGCTTTGAAAGGCACATTTGGTGTTGTCCTTGCATAAACCAGTCTGCACTGGTTCATGGACCTCCAGTCCCTCCTCTGGTGCGAAACAGTAGGCAATGGAAAGGGAAGTAACCACTTACCTCTCCCAGCACCACCCCAGGGTGGTCCCCAGAGCTCCTCCAGGTAGCCACTTGATTCTGCCATTTTGAATCCAAGGTGGGCAGAGGCCTCTGGGAGCATCTGAGTGGCTAGGTCAGGCAGGTGGCCCTAGATAGGGAGGCCTTGGCAGGGGAAAGAGAAAGGCAGGGGTTGGGGTTAGTGCCCCATGGTGGCAGCAGATCTAGTTTCACGGACACCAGGGTCAGGGAGGACTCCTGAGTCTAGGAACCTGAACAAGATAGTCGCACCTTACAATGTGGGTGATGACATCTATAAGTTGTTTGCTGCTCTGTAGAGTGCCTGTAAGGTACAAAGGGTCCCTCAGAGGCAGTGGGCAGCTGTATTGTGGCTCTCCTTCTCTGACAAGGGTAGGGGACAGACTCCCCACTGTCAGAGAAGAGGATACAGACAATTACACAGTTTTGAAATTTGCTCTTTTAGATTGGTTTGGTCTGAGTACTGAACAGTATAGGATCACATTCAGAGAGATCAGGAAAGAGTCCTCCCAAGATTGGGTTGATTTTGTGGACTGCTCTGTGAAAGCTCTGGAAGGCTGGTTGCATGGGAGCAAAGTTAGTGACTACCAGGTCTTGAATAACCTATTTCCGGGAGAGCACATTTTGAATAACTGTACCTGATCAGCTGCATCAGTAGCCAGTGGACTCTGATCCGACCTCTCCCCAAGAATTGGGATAGAAGGCAGACAAATGGGTCTGCACCAGGGTGAGTAGGTAAGCTTACACAGGGGATGCCCACAAAAGAAGGAAGCAGGTATGTCTCAAGACAAGGGTGGGGACAAACATAAACACAAAGAGTTTTCATCAGACCACAAAACTCCTCTGGGGTAGGAACAAAGCCTCTTCCTCCTCTTCCAATTTCTAAAAGCCTTGGTGCTGCGTTTGTAGAAACAAAGGCCATATGGCAGGGGAACAGCTCCTGCCATAAGAAAAGCACCAAGCCTTCCACCACTACCAACTCTGCTTCTACTCTTAGTGCCCCTAGCAATAGCAGTAGTGGTGGGACTACTAATAGTATTCAGTCCAAGAGTGTAGCTGGGCTCACCTTAGGGACTGTAGTGGGGTCTGAGGTTGTTAGAGAGACCACTGAGGATCTCTTGGTCTCTGATGGGGGCATTGACTTTGCCACCTTTGCTGCCTGTCCCCTTAACATGGGTAAGTACGGGCAGCATCCCCTAATTAATGGTGTTGAGGCTTAGGTCTTTAGGGACACAGGTGCCAGGGTCACTATGGTGACTGAGAAACTGGTGTCTCCAGAGCAAGACCTATTTGGTTACACGTAGCAAGTGACTGATGCTTACAGTATCACCTAGTGCCACCCTATTTGCACATATTGATTTTGTGGCGGGGCGTTGGGGGGGTTTAGGTGTTTTACTGGTCCTAAAAATGATGGGGTTTCCTCAGACCTACCTGCAGAATGTCTACTAGGGAATGACTTGGAGACCTTAGCTTAGGCTCAGGTGGAGCCGAAGACCTGTGCAATAATGCTGGGTATCCCAGGGCATATATTTGCTCTAATAAGAGCACAGGCCAAAAAGCAAAAAGAGCAAGGAACCTTGAAGCCTGGAACAGTGGCCCAAGAGCTTCCTAAAACCAAGAGCTGGAAGGGTAAGAAGGTACCCCCTGCTTCAGCCTCCAGTGAGGATTCCACTCCTGAGGGAGAGAGGAATCCACTTCTTGGGTGGAACCTATACCAGAAGAGCTGAAAGCTGACAGCTGGACTCTTGGGTGCAGGTGGGCCCACCAGGGAAGAGCTCAGTGAGGAACAACAAATTTGTCCTACACTGAAGTGCTCAAGGCAGCAAGCTGCAGCAAAAAAGGCAGGGGATGGCAGTGGCACCCATAAGGTGTAATGAGAAAACAGTCTCCTTTACTCTTAATCAAGGGATCCCAAACCTGGTGCCATCAGGAGATTGGTGATCCCTCTGAAGTTTAGGGAGTTCCTCTTGACCTTGGCACATGACATTCCCTGGCAGGTTACTTGGGGCTAAGCAAGACTTGGTACAGGCTTGTCCCACACTTTCACTGGCCCCTTATATTGGACGACACAACGGAGTTTTGTCACGCCTGTGTCAGCTGTCAAGCCAGTGACGACAGGTGACACACTGTGGTTGAGGTTCCCTTTGAAGCGGTTGGGTGGATATTGTTGGCCGCATGGACCACCCATCAGCCTCTGGGAACAGTTTATAATGGTGATGGTGGACCATACCACCAGGTACCCAGAGGGCATTCCTCTTAGGACCACTACAGCTCATGCAGTGACCAAAGCCCTTCTTGGTATCTACCCAAGAGTGGGCTTTCCTCAAGAGGTATTATCAGGCAGAGGTGCAAATTTCATGTGTGCTTACCTAAAAGCCATGTGGAAGAAATGTGGTATGAGTCACAAGTTCACCACTCCATATCACCCCCTAACAAATGGCTTAGTTGGAGAGGTTTAACAAAACTCTCAAGGGTATGATAATGAGACTCGCTGAAAAGCTCAGAAGGAGATGGAATATCCTGTTACCATGCCTCCTCTTCGCCTATAGGGAGGTCCCTCAGAAGAGTGTGGGCTACAGCCCATTTTAACTTCTGTTTGGGAACCCTGTTAGGGGACCCCTTGCTCTTGTTTGAGAAGGCTGGGACTAACTTCTCAAGCCTCCTAAACAAGACATAGTGGACTATGTGCTTGGCCTCGGATCTAGGATGACTGAGTACACGAAGAGGGCTAGTAAAAACCTTCAGGGCAGCCAGGAGTTACAGAAACAATGGCATGACCTGAAGTCTGTCCTAACCGTCTATCAGCCAGGACAGAAGGTGTGGGTCCTGGAGCCTGTGGCTCCCAGGCTACGTAGGACAAGTGGATTGGTCCCCACACCATTGTGAAGAAAAAGGGTGAGGTTACCTACTTGGCACTCCCAGTAGCCCCCATAGGGTGCTTCATGTGAACCACCTCAAATCCTATTTTGGCAGGACAGATATGGTTCTGCTCATGGCTACTGATGAGAGACAGGAAGAGAGTGACCCTCTCCCTGACCTCTTCTCACAATGCAACTGATGGCTCAGTTTATTGGGTAAATCCTAGGTGACTACCTCTGAGTTCCAAAAAGGAGGACTGCCAAAACCTCCTAGGGCAGTTCTCAGAACTGTTCTCCCTAACACCTGGTCAGACCACGTGGTGTGAACAAACCTTTGACACAGGGGACAGTTTGCCTGTTTAATGCAAAATGTACAGTCAACCTGACCATGAAAGGGAATGCATCAAATCTGAAGTATAGAAGATGCTCGACCTACGAGTCATTGATCCCTCAGTTAGCCCTAGGGCTAGCCCTGTAGTGCTTGCCCCCAAACCTCACTCCCAAGATGGCAAAAGAGAAATTAGGTTTTGTGTACACTACAGGGGTCTTAACACTATTACAAAGACAGTTGTTCATCCTATCCCTACAGCAGATGAGCTTATAGATTCACTGGCATCTCCCAAGTAACTCAGCACCTTTGACCTGGCTACTGGCAAATGATTATCAAAGGAGGCTAAGCCTAAAACAGCATTTTCCACTCCTGGTGGCCACTATCACTTTACTGTAATGCCCTTTGGGTTGAAAAATGCACCTGCCACATTCCAGAGGCTGGTGAATAAAGTTCTCCAAGGCTTGGAGAGCTTCAGTGCAGCTTATCTGGACGACATAGCTGTCTTTAGCTTCACCTGGGAGGATCAGCTGGTCTATCTAGGGAAACTTTTAGAGGCTCTGCAAAGGGCAGGCCTTCACCATCAAGGCCTCTAAGTGCCAGATAGGGCAATGAAAGGTGGTATATCTGGGACACCTGGTGGTGGAGTCCATATTCAGCCACTATGGGGAAAATCCAGACTATTCTGGATTGGACTGCCCCTACCACTCAGACCCAGGTGAGAGCCTTTCTAAGCCTCACTGGGTACCATAGGAGGTTCATTAAGAACTATGGCCCCATTGTAGCCCCTCTTAATGACCTCATCTCAAAAGGGATGCCCAAGAACGTTTTATGGACATCTAACTGCCAAAAAGCTTTTGAGAATCTGAAACAAGCCATGTGCTCTGTGCCTATTCTAAGAAGCCCTGACTCCTCCAAGCCGTTCATAATACGGACAGATGCTTCTGGGGTAGGGATTGGGCCAGTGCTGTCACAACTTAATAAAGAGGGCCAGGAGCGATCTGTAGCTTTTAAAAGCAGGAGGTTGACCTGCAGGGAAAACCGTTGGTCAGCCATACAAAGGGAGGCCTTTGCTGTGGTGTGGGCTTTAAAGAAGCTGAGGCCATACTTGTTTTGCACTCTCTTCCTTGTTCAAACCGACCACAAGCCCCTTCTATGGTTAAAACAGATGAAGGGTGAAAATCCCAAACTTTTGAGGTGGTCCATATCCCTACTGGGAATTAACCACTCCAATGCAGATGGAGACTCCAGATATTTCCACTTAGACAGTGGAGACTCATCTGGACAAGGTTAGCCTCATTTCCCTTTATTGGGGGAAGGGGGGGTTTATGTATGAAAGTACCCTCTTTTTGGCATGGTTAACCCCCACCTTTTTGCCTGATGTCAGTGTGTTTTGACTGTGTTCACTGGGATCTTGTTAACCAGGACCCCAGTGACTGTTCTCTCTCCCTCTGGATTTGGTTGTCCGTAACTTTTTAAACCCCTCAATTGGCACAATGGTGCCTCCATACAAGTCCCTAGTATATGGTATCTAGGTACCCCAGGGCATTGGGGCACCAGGGGTTCCCCATGGGCTGCAGCATGTATTAGCCACCCATGGGAGCCTGTGCAAAGTGTGTCTGCAGGCCTGCCATTGCAGCGTGGGTGAAAGGGTGCATGCACCCTTTTCACTAGAGGTCACTGCAAGTCCCCCCTATGGCTGGCCCTCATAGCCCAGAGGGCAGGGTACAAGTACCTATGTGTGAGAACACCCCTGCATAAACAGAGGTCCCCCACAAACTCCAGCTCCATTTACCTGGACTTTGTGAGTGTAGGGAAGGTATTTTAGCTGTGTGCTGGACATATGTCACTACCTGTGTCCAGCTATATAATGGTAACTGCGAACCTAGGCATGTTTGGTATCAAATATGTTGGAATCATACCTGAATACTGTAGTCAGTATTGGTTGTATGATTCCATGCACTGTTGGGGCTCCTTAGAGGACCCCCCAGCTTTGCTCCTACCAGTGTGCGGGGTTTTCCCGTGCAGCCCGTGCTGCTGCCATGCTACAGACGGGTTTCTGCCTTCCTGCTTCTTCAACAGCTCAAGCCCAGGAAGGCAGCACAAAGATTTATTTTGGGAGAGGGAAGGCAACACCCTTTCCCTTTGGAAATAGGTGTTACATGGTTTGGGTGGGGAGTAGCCTCCCCAATCCACTATAATGCTTTGAAGGGCACATTTGGTGCCAACCTTGCATAAACCAATCTGCACCGGTTCAGGGACCTCCAGTCACTACTCTGGCTCGAAACTGGACAAAGGAAAGGGGAGTAACCTCTCCCCTGTCCATCACCACCCAAGGGTGGTGCCCAGAGCTCCTCCAGGTAGACACTTGATTCTGCCATCCTAAATCCAAGGATTCATGTCAGGCAGGTGACGTTACTGCCCCCTCCTGATAGGTGGTCACCCTTCTAGGTGACCAATCCCCCTTCTAGGGCTATATAGGGTCTCCCTCTTGGGTGGGTCCTTCTATTCCATGCGCAAGATTCCGTCAGGACTCCTCTGCAACGTTTACTTTGACTTCTGTCCACTGGAACCGCAACTGGACTTCACAGAAACCCACAATCTGCAGCTCCAGCGACATCTTTGCTGTGCAACATTGTTTCACGGCTCCCTCCAGCAACTGCAACATTTACCCTGCTGTGCATCCTCTGAGGGCGGCCACTCTTCAGTATGCAGCAAGAAGGAATCTCCCTTGGAGTGAAGGAGTCACTCCCCTGCATCCACAGGCACCAACCGCAATGAAGACCGGCTGTGTGGGTCCTCTCTCCTGCAACTCTGCATGCATCCTGCAACACAGGTGGTGGTCTTGAGGGATCCCCTTGGTCCCCTCTACCAGCTGTCCAGCTTTGGAGGTGGTAAGTCTTTACCTCTCCTTGCAGGACAGTACCCCTTTGCACTGCAACTCTTGCAGCTACCAAGGCTTGTTGGCTGTTCTTCCAAGGGATCTTTAGGCTTTGTGTAGCCCCGGGCTCCAGCCCTTTTCCCTGCAACAAATGGTCTCCTGCCTGCTGCTCCAGGAATGTGGGACTCCTTTCTAGGTGTACTGAGTCAGCCTGTCTGCAACTCCTGTGCCTGCTGCCTGTGGGGGCTGCATCCACACAACTTCTTGCTCTCCTGACTGGTGGGGGTTGCCTGGGACTCCCGTCCTTGGCTTGAGTCCCTCGGACCTTCCTGGTCTCCAGGAACTCTGCAACTTCTATTCTACAGCACTTTCCTTTGCCAAGGCTTTTTGGTATTTTTTCCACACCGCTGATGAGCTGCAACTCTTCTTCCGACGTGGGACATCGGTTGCGTCACTTCTGAAACTCTTTCTCTGCTCCTGTGCTGCATAGCCAACTCCTGGTCTTCACTGTCAACCTGGTCCTGCATCTCCAGAAGGGTTGATAGTGGCTCCTGCCCCAACCAGACACTCCAGCTGGAACTGGACTTGGTCCCCTTCATCAGCAGGTCCTTTTCTGTCTGGATCCATCTTTTGTTTCTTACAGATTTTCTTGGGTCTTGCACAGTCCTTTCTCAAAGTTTCTGTGGGTTTGGGAAAAAAAAGGTACTTACCTCTTCTCTCCTGGTTGCTGGAGGACACTCTGGTACTTACCCTTTGGGGTTTCTAGTTCCTCCCATTCCCTTATACAGATTCCACTTACCCGGGTAGGGGTCCAGCATTCTCCTTCTATTTTGTTTAGTATATGGTTTGGGCTCCCCCTAGGGTCACTATTGTCTGTTATTGCACTGTTTTCTATTACTTTCTATGCCCATTCCTGATTACTTAGATGTATATAATAGTGTGTTTACTTACCTGCTAGTAGAGTATTGCCTATATAGTATTTTAGTATTTGTCACTCAAAGTACCTTTATTTTTGTAACACTGTGTGGTTATTTAATGTGTGTAAGTGCTGTGTGACTATAAGTGGTATTGCATGACCTTTGCATGTCCCCTGGATAACCCTTGGCTGCTTATCCACAGCTACTTCTAGAGAGCCTGGCTTCCTAGACACTGACTACACCCCACTAATAGGGGATACCTGGACCTCATGTAGGGTGATAACACCATAGGTGCTCACCACACCCCAGGCCAGCTTCCTACTTGTGATTGCAGGCAAACATTACCAGGTGAATGTCCTTCCCTTCGAAGTCACTATCAGTCCACGGGTATTCAGAAAGTGCTTGGCAGTTGTCGCAGTGCATCTCAAAAGGCAAAAGCTTCACGTTTTTCCCTATCTTGACGACTGGTTTATCAAAGCTGATCAAGGGATCTTCTTCATAATTTGGGCTTCACTTTCAACATTTCCAAATCTCACTTTCAGCCCCTGCAGGCTCAAACTTACTTTGGAGCCATTCTGAGCCCGGGGATAGGGTTGGCATATCCCAAACCAGCACGTGTCCAGAATTTCCAAACCCTTTTCCCTCAGTTTTACGAGAACCATTCCTGCACAGTCAGGACTACTATGAGTCTTTTGGGCTTGATGGCTTCTTGCATCGCCATAGTTCCCCATGCCAGACTTCACCTACGCCCCCTGCAGCAATGTGTGTCTCGTCAATGGTCTCCGTCACAGGGCCGCCTGGAAGATCTAGTGTTGTTAGACTGCTAGACTCATTGTTCTCTGTAATGGTGGAACACCACCAACCTTTTGAAAGGGCCACCTTTTTTAGACCCTGTGCCTCAAGTCAAATTGACCAAAGAAACGTCACGGACAGGTTGGCGTGCACAACTTTCAAGACCTGACAGTGCAGGGTCTCTGGGATGCCAAACACCATTCCCTACACCAACTATCTGGAGCCTCAGACGGTATTCCTAGTCCTGAAAGCCTTCCTTTCTCATCTGTCTCACAAGGTTGTCTTAGTCAGCATGGGCAACATGACAGCCATGTATAATTTACAAAAATAGGGGGGACACGTTCTTCTCAACTCTCACTACTTTCTCAGACCATTTGGAAGTGGGCCCTTCACCATCAAGTTCACCTTTTAGTGGAGTAGTTGTCTAGAATGGACACGGACTTTGCAGACTTGCTCAGGTTGATGCAACAACAAGTCCACAAGTGGGAATTCCACCCCAAAGTCCTTCACTCATACTTCGAAAGAGGTGGGACTGCACATGCAGACCTTTTTGCTACAGCTGAAAATGCAAAATGCCCAAACTTCGCCTCCAGGTATCACACTAGCTATGTCCAAGGGCGTCGCTGTATGAATGAGTTAGTCAGGAATATTCGCTTACGCTTTTCCACCTCTCCTTCTCATTCCCTTTCTGGTTCAGAGGATCAGGAAAACATCTCTCACCATGATCCTTGTGGCTCCCATTGGGCAAGACAGCCTTGGTTCACCACACTCCTGGAACTCTTAGAAATCACACACAAGAAGCTCTCCAACATGCTGGACCTTCTTGACAAAAATAGGGTAAATCAGGCATCCAGTCCCCAAGTCAATCAATCTTGAGATATGACTCTTGAGAAAATTGGATATCTAGGTTTACCTGCAGAGTCAATGGACATTCTCAGGGAAGTACATAGACCTACTACTAAAGCTTGCTATGCTGCAGAATAGATTTTTTTTGTTTGCTACTGCCAACCCAAACACATTACCCCATGAAAGCCACAGTATAAGACATTGTCTGCTATTTGCTTCCCTTACAGAAAGCAAATCAAGCCTACACTTCTGTTGGATTAAATCTCACTGCTATAGCCGCTTATCTACAGAACAGACAACATGTTTCCTTGTTCAGGCTCTGTCATTAAGGCTTTCATGGAAGGTCTTAAACATGCCATTCCATGTAGGGTACCCACTTCACCATTGTGGATCCTTAATTCTGTGCTCACCAGACTCATTGCCCCCCTTTTTGAACTACTTCACTCATACCCACTTCAATCCCGCTTGTGGAAAGTGGTCTTCTTAGTCACAATCACTTCACTCAGGTGTGTTAAGGAGCTCCAGGCACTAACCTTGGAAGAGCCTTTCTTCCAAATTTATAATAGTTCTTTGCACTAATCACATATTTCTTCCTAAAGTGGTCTCTCAGTTTCGCCTTAACCAGTCCATTGAAGTACAGTCTTATTCCCACAACCAGACTCTGTTATGGAAAGAGCTCATCACACGCTAGATGTTAAAAGAGCACTCATGTTTCATATAGACAGAACTAAGGAGTTTAGCAAAACAACTTTTTGTAGCTTTTTATTCACCCCACAAAGGCAACCCAGTATCCAAATCAGGCTTAGCCCGATGGATAGTCAAACATATACAAACTTGTTATGCTAAGACTAAGATACCTTTACCAGTCTCCCCCAGAGCTCATTCTACAAGAAAGAAGGGTGCTACTATGGCTTTCCTTGGTAACATTCCCATAGTTGACATTTGTAAAGCAGCTACTTGGTCTACACCACACACATTCATGAAACACTACTGTGTGGATGTTCTAGCACGCCAACATGCTAATGTAGGTCAGACAGTGCTGCATACACGTTTCCATTCAACTGCAACTCCTACAGGCTAGCGACTGCTTTATGGAGGGGCTGCTTTGTAGTCTACAGAGCATGTGTATCTACAGCCATGCATGCCATTGAACGGATTGTTACCCTGCAAGCATCTGTTTGTGACATGTAGTGCTATAGGTTCACATGTGCCCTCCCTCATCCCCCGCAGCCTGTGGCATTGCAGTTAATTTAAATTTGTATATAGTGATACATATGTGTTTACACGTTGCAAAGACATCACTCTCCTTCCTTTCCACTCTTTTCCAACCCGCCTGCAGGAAAACAGTTTAACGAAGGAGTCAATGCCCATGCGCATTATCACCAAGAGGAGTCATATGATCTTTTGAATCAAAACATGTCTTCAAATAAAAACAACTTGCACTGCTCCAGACCCAACACTAGATGGCAAGAGAATGCAGAGGATGTTAATCTACAGCACTACATGCCATGAACAGATGCTTACAGGGTAACACAGTCCTTATACCCTCAGAAGAATGAATGTCTCCTTCTCCTCTAGCCAAGAACAGCCACTCCAAGCCAGGTAGTCAGAGTAACTCAGACTTTTACTTCACACCAAAAGGCCTCAAAAGATCACCTCAAATAAGTATCTTGACAAACTACTCTACTTAGATCTACACATCAAAAAAGATAGCCAAAATGCTAGATTCCAACTAAAACATTTCTGTAGTCTCAAACCTTTGCCCAAAAGCATGATTTTAAACTGATAATCCAAGCCTTGGTAATCTCCTGTATAGACAACAGACTCCTCTCAAAGCAGTTTTACACTTAGCAAGAACGTAAGGTCTCAAAAAAATAAAACATCAATGTCAGACCTCTTTTTCTTTCACTATGTTAGCTTTCAGTGGGGAGGCATGCTACCTTTCAAAATGCATGCATCACATACAGGGCAATTCACTTAAACAAACCAGAATATCTATCTCAAAAATGTTCTCTCTCTGGCAGAAACAGAACTTTAGGAAGCAAAGTCCTAGTCAAGCTGGGCACCAACAAGTTCTGAAAATCTTTCACCTTGACACAATTGTGCTGTTGAAATGGTTTATGAATCTAGAATACTTTAGCAACACATATTCCAAAGGCTACATCAGCAGATTCTGCAGCTGACCCCAAAGCACTGCAAATTTCCATATCCAGCCGCAATTTTACAACAAACTGAGGCTTGTATGGGAGCCCTGTTGTGTATTTTTGGCTTTCTTCCAGCTCCCCTTGGCACACCTTTTTGCTCCTATGGTCAGTGGATGCCTCCACTCAAGTTACGGATCCATCCTCTGCACCATCTCTGCTTCCCAAATGTGTCTCAAATTCCCCACTGCTTTTGATGCATATTTCAACTCTGGCACTGAACCCAACATCAATCTCTTTTCTGCAGGCCCAAACGACGGTGGTGGTGGACTCTGTTCTAATAGCTTTGTCTGACCACACTGAACTCCTCTCTGCTTTGACCAAGGTCTTGTCCCGAACTTGCCCAGTGCACCCAGTCCCGGTACAATCTGATTCAGATTGAACTTTGCCTTAACGTTGCCACTTAGCACTCCACCAACATTTTGGATTTATCTCTGATCAGTGTCAGCCAGCCATCAGACATGACACTGGAGATGATGGTGATGATGTACAACATATTATGATGATAGCCAACACATAAGTTTACAGGAAACAGTGTGTTAGACACTTCCCCAATATTTGTTTGAGCTCACACAGTCAGGTTCTAGAAGTGTGAAGTAACATTTGGGTTGGATTCATGACAATCAATGTCATTTTGATTCAATGAAGTGTTTGAAGTACAGAAAAGCATTAGTTTCATTGTGAGGGCGAGTTGGATCATTATCAAGAAGCAGGATTACAGACTTGTCACATTGGCAGACCTTGGGGTATAAAGTTGTGCGTTTTGGGGACGGATCCCTCATTTGGGGACCCAGCTATCTCTAAAATGTAATATCCAACAGATGGGCCCTTCATATTGTGAGCTACTGCCCCTCCATTCCTTTTCTACTTGCTGCATCTTCTGCCTACATCAGAACAGCCTACAGAGGTACAACTGTCCATCTTGCTTCAGGAGCTGGAGACTGCTTTTCCCAAAGGTCCTAGCCCCGAAAATCAGTACATGCTGTCATTCACAGTATTTCCCATTGCCCTTAAGAACGGAGGCCTTCATCCTATTTTAGATCTCCACATTCTGAATGCCTTCATGTGGAAGGACCAATTGACGATGCTCATGCTGGCCCATATTCTGTCTGACCTAGATCCAGGCAACTGTGTGTTGCTTTGGAGATACAGGATGCCTGCTTTCATGAACCTGTACTTCAGTCCCTCAAATGCTACTTGTAGTTCAGGAGCATTTTCAATTTCCTGTGCTCCCCTTTGAATACCCCAGTGTTCCCAAAAATGATGTCAGTGATCGCAGCACACTTTCGGAGATTGGAGATTCCAGGTTTTCCCTCTCTTGATGACTGGCTTTTGGAAGCGGGCTTGCCACAGTAAGTCATAGACCACCACCAAAGAATGGTGAACCTCCTAACATTTTTGGGGTTCACTATCAAAGTGTCGACGTCACACCTGACTTCTTCGTCAACACTCAACTTCAACAAGGTCCTTCTGGATACAGTGCTGTCTCTGGCCTTCTTTTCATCACAATAAGTCCAGGATATTCGGGCTACAATCTTGAGGTTTCAGCCTCCGTTCTGGATCACTGTGGCAGCAACTCAGGCTTCTTGGACTCCTGCATCCTGCTTGTCAAGCATGCGACATGGCCACTGCAGTGAAACAAGAATTCTCAGTGGGTCCAGCAATAGGGGAACCTGCCTGATATGCCCAGATTTTGAAGGAGACTGCAAAAGGCCTGCAGTGGTGGCTAGTGGACTGCAAACCGATATGTGTCTGCTCGCCTGGAGAGGTTATTTGTGAAAAGTGAAGTTCAGAACCCAACCCCACATTAACCTGTTGGGGAGACGTGCCTTTTTGTTTGGTGATGAAAGCCTTCTTTCCATCTATCAAATGGAGGCTGGTTTAGGTCCTCACAGAAAAGACCACTCATAGGAAAGTGCCACTGTTGGCATGGTTACCCCCACATTTTGCCTACTGTTGATACCAACTTTGGTTGAAAGCGCACTGGGACCCTACTAACCAGGCCCCAGTACCAGTGTTCTTTCCCTAAAACTGTACCTTTTTTCCACAATTGGCACAGCCCTGGCCCACAGTTAAGTCCCTTGTAAGAGTTACGCATGGTACCAAGGGCCCTGTGGCCAGGGAAGGTCTCTAAGGGATGTAGAATATATTATGCAACCCTAGGGGACCCCTCACTCAGCACATGCACACTGCCTTGTACCTTGTGTGTGCTGGTGGGGACAAAAAAGGCAATGTCGACATGGCATCCCTCTCAGGGTGCCATGCCCACAAACCACTGCCTGTGGCATAGGTAAGTCACCCCTCTAGCAGCCCTTAGAGCCCTAAGGCAGGGTGCACTATACCACAGGTGAGGGCATAGCTGCATGAGCAATATGCCCCTACAGTGTCTAAGTTCATTCTTATCCATTGTAGTGCAGTGTAGCCATATTGAGTATATGGTCTGGGAATTTGTCATTACGAAATCCACAGCACCATTATGGCTTCACTGAATACTGGGAAGTTTGGTATCAAACTTCTCATCACAATAAATCCCCACTAATGCCAGTGTGGGATTTATTGAAAAATGCACACAGAGGGCATCTTAGAGATGTTAGCCCAATTGCTCGTGTAAGACTGCCACTTTCAGACACGTTTCTGACCACATGGGGTGAGTGCCTTTGTGCACTCTGTGGGCAGAAAAAAAACCTGTCCTGGGTGGAGGTCCTTCATACCTCCCCCTGCAGGAGCTCGAACACCTGCCGGTGAGCCTCAAAGGCTCAGGCCTCGGGTTACAGTGCCTCAGGGCACTCCAGCTAGTAGAGGTGCCCACCCCCTGAACAAAGCCCCACTTTTGTTTGGAAGTCCGGCAGGAAAATTAGGGAAAACAGGGAGGAGTGACCACCCTAGCCAGGACCACCCCTAAGGTGTCCAGAGCTGAGGTGACCCCCTCCCTGCGTAATCCCCCATCTTGGTTTGGAGGACAGTGACCAATAAGGATAGGAATGTACCCCCCTCCCCAAAGGGAGTGGGCACAAAGAGGGTGTAGCCACACTCGGGAACAGTATCCATTGACTACTGCCCCCTGCCCGTAATACGCCCCTAAATCTATGATTTACGGGGCTCCCTGAACTCAACTCACCAGATTCCTGTCAACCTACAAGAAGAAGGAGGACTGCTAAACTGAAACCCTCAGCAGAGAAGAAGGAAGACAACAACTGCTTTGGCCCCAGCCCTACCGGCCTGTCTCCTGCTTCAAAGAACCTGCAAAAATATGAGCGACGCGTCCATTGGGCCCAGTGACCTCTCCAAACTCCAGAGGACTGCCCTGCACACAAAAGGACCAAGACCTCCTGAGGACACCGGATCTGTCTGAAGGAACCTAAAACAAGGGACTCCCACCTCACTCCAGATGCGTGAGTCCTGACACCTGTGCACCCGACACCCATGTCCAGGTGGTCCACCCAGCAAGAGAGGGTCCCTAGGCGATTGTGAGCAAGTGCCCACCCTGAGTTGACCCCTCCACGATGACGCCTGCTGAGGGAACCCCGAGGACCCCAACCACCCACCCCCCCCCACCACCACGAGCCCGGAATAAGAGATAACCAATGCTTGAAGAACGACTGCATCCGCAGCCCCCAGGCCTTGGAGAAACCGACCCCCGGTGCAGCATGGTCCAGCAGCCGGCCCTTCTCCCTGTCCAGCCAGTGGTTTGCCCGAGAAGCCCTCCTGGTCCTTACCTGCAGCCTCAGAGTGACCCCCAGAGTCCCCTAAGAGTTGCATTGAAGACATGACACCCTGTTTGCTCCCCGTACCCGGCCGCCCTACTGCTGCTGAGGGTGTGTGTTTGGTGCCTACTTGGGGCCCCTCCAGTGCTCTCTTGAACCCCCCGGTCTGCCCTCTGAAACAGCGGATACTTACCTGCCAGCAGACCAAGTTATGAGTGCCCCCTGTCTCGATAGGAGCCCAGGTTAATTTGGTTACTCTTTGACCTCTGCACCCGACCGGCCTGTGTTTCTGTGGTGGGTGTTTGGGGTTAACTTGAACCCCCAACGACGAACTACCCAAACCCCAGAGGTAAGAACTGTAAGTTGTATACTTACCTGCAAAACTATACTATCTTTTCTTCCCTCAGGAACTGTTGAAAAATGCAGTGTTCACTTTTAAAATAGCTTTTTGCCATTTTAAGAAAACTGTATACATTGTTGATTCTATTCAAAGTCCTGATCATATATATGCAAGGTACCTTTTATTTTATGTACTTACCTGCAAACTGAATCTTGTGGTTCTAGAAATAAATTAACAAAACCCATTTTCCTATATAAAATCCTATTGGTTTGGAGTGAAGTCATTGAGTGTGTGTTTCTTCTATTGCTTGTGTGTGTACAACAAATGCTTAACACTACCCTCTGATAAGCCTAACTGCTCCACCACCCTACTACAAATATAGCATTAGTATTATCTATTTCAGCTGAGGAATCCCTAGACTCTGTGCACACTTTATCATTTTGATATAGTATATACAGAGCCAGCTTCCTACACCACTGCAATGTGGAACTGCAAGAAGCAGGACGGTGTGGGTTCCCTTGGTCCTGTACAAAGAGTCTCTTAGTCAGAGGTGTTTAGAATTAAACAATGTCGTTTTCTCATCTTGTGGCACCATTCGTTATTTGTTTGCCAAAAAAGAGTGATTCAGACTACACAGAAAGCAATTACATATTAACATTGATTGTAAGCATGTTTGTTGATTTGATGATCTCTGCTGGTTTCTTTGTGCCAGCAGCTAAAGAGTTAAGTGTGTGTGTGGGGGTGGAGGGTGTCTGTATGTCTGTGTCTGTGTGTGTGTGTGTGTGTGTGAGAGACCAAGACCTGTTATGTTATACAGAATTGTAGAGGGCACAGGGAAGGGTATTGTGACGCTGAGCAGGTGTGAGGGTAACCATATCTAGGGCCCAGTGGTTCTATTCCAAAACATAGGTATTCAGATTCTTGTGGAAATCAAGAAGTGAGGAGGAGGCTTTTGTGTAGGGGCAGGCTGTTGCACTCATTAGAAGCATAGTAAGAAAGAGCTGGACCATGGATCCAGTAGGATGTGCAAGTAGGAGTCCAGAAGATTTGTGAAAGCAGATATATTGTTGCGGGTTGCTGTGCCAGTGTTATCTAGTGCCTTGAAAGTGTGGGTGAGAAGTCTGAATTGTACTCGTTTGTGAATGGAGAGTTAGTGGCGCTCTTTGGGTGTGGTGTGATGTGAGCGCGGTGTGGGAGGTTGAGAGTGAGTCTGGCTGTAGGTTTATGAACGGCCTTCTCTTGAGTGTTTTTTCTTGTTGATCCTGGCATAGAGGATGTTCTCATAGCCGGCATTCTTGTGACCAGGGCGTGTGTGATTGTTTTCCTGGTGCTGATTGAGAGCAATTTGAAAATCTTCCACAGCATCTTCCTGGTTTGGAAGCCTTAGGCTTTGGCATCATTGACTTGGATTGTCATGTTGAGTTTGCTGCCGATGATGATCCAGAGGTTCTAACCACAGATATTGGGGGTGAATGTCATTCCTTTCTCTGTTGACCATCAGATGTAGTTCCACTGTGATATGGTCTTCCTGTGGATCATGAATAAGGTCTTGTCGTTGTTCAACTTTAGAAAGTCTTCATCCAGTGGGTGATTTCTGACAGCTAGTTATTATTGAATTTGATCTGAGTACTGGGCATCTTTTTTTTTTAAGGAAAGAACGAATTGCGTGCTGTCGCCATAGATAAGGTCGATGTTGTGGAAGCTGATGATTCTGGCTAGAGTAAACATGTATGCATTGAGGATGGTCAACTCTGGTAGGATCTTTGCAGAACTCTTCAGATGAGGTTGCAGGCGTCAGAGTTGTGTGGTCCCAGGCTGACTGACTGGGTCCTTCCAGTCAGGAAGAGCAGATCCATTGTCAGGCATGTCATTCCAATGTTGTGTAGGCGTTGGATGGAGGGGGAGACTGTCAAATGCTGCTGAGAGGTCAAGGTGGATGAGGACCACTGAGTCATCTGGATGTCATACCTGGCTGCAATTAGGGCCGTTTCCATGATGTAATTCGGCCAGAAACAAAACTGAGTGGTTTTGAGGAGTTGGTGGTCATTGTAGTATTTGGTGAGGTTTAGGTTTGTGATTTTCTCTATGCCCATGGCCTGAAATGGAGCTGGGTGCTTGGTCTGTAGTTGGCAAGTATGGAAGGGTCCACAGTGGGTTACTTCTGCAATTGGATGACGTTTCATGTTTCCAAGCATTTGAGAAGGTTGCAGAAGAGGTGGAAGCATTCAGAATGGATGTGAGCGTGGCACTGGTGGATTGCTGCCTCTGAAATAGGCATTGTGGGGACATAGGTCAGATGGGGCCCTTGAGTGGATGAACTTCATGGTGGCAGCAGTTTCTTCTTGGGTGATGAAGTTTCATGAGGTCCGCATTGGATCTTTGAATATTATAAGATCGGTTTGGCGAGATCTGTCGAATCTGGTTGCGGGCTGAATTTGATGTAAATGGCTGTGATTTTGTTACTGAAGTACTGAGAGAGATTATTGCAGAGGTCCTGGGAAGAAGTGATAGAGCTGGAGGCGGCCACCGGCGAGGTTACATTTTTGACAGTGGCGTAGATTTCTTTGCTTCTGTTGGTGCGGGCATAGATGTGGTCCACCAGAGCAGTGCGTTTTGGTGGTTCGGATTATTTGGTGGTAGCATCTTAAGCCACATTTGAATGTGCTCCTGTCTGATTTGTCCTTGCTCACTTTCTTTTCCGTCCAGTAATGCTCCATCAGTCTGACTTGTCCTGGGATCATTATCTTGTTGTATTGCTGTGTTTGAGGGGTGCCATGGAGTTGGTGCAGGAGGTGATCCATTTGTTTAAATTCTTGATGGCTTTGGGGAGGATGTGGCTGTGTTCGGGTTGGTAGGGGTTGAAAGCTGTGTTCTAATCCTTGTCATTGATGCTGTTCTGGTTTACTGTGCCGGTCTGGTGGTAGTGGTTGTGATTTTGACCAGGACAGAGAAGGGCATGGTTTGATCATGGGACTTGTGTAGATGGATGATAGGAAACTGAGTATATTACTTTATGGCCCATGCAGTTTGTCGAGAAATAAGTTATACCACTCTGCTGAGTAATGCAGACAAACTGGGTCTCTTATTTTGTGAATTCTTAAATGTATTTTTAAATGCTTCTACTTTCATGCTGGTAATGTAGGCAATGTTTAACATTAAACTTTATGTAAGATGGATGCTGGAGTTCTGTGCAAGCACATAAGTCACTGTGATAACCTGAATATTATTATTTTTAAGAAGATTGCATATACAGATATCTGGATTTTAATTAATTTTTTACCTTTGTGTTTTTTTGTTGGCAGACATTCTGTGGTGGCAAGCCAAAAGACCCTTGATCCTAGAATAGTCAACATCCGCAAATCTCAAGTGGATCTTGGGGTCCAAATTTGCGGCGGAAACATTCATGGAATATTTGTGATGGATGTAGAAGATGACAGTCCAGCTTACGGTTCTAATGGATTAGTGATAGGAGATGTCATTCTTGAGGTAAATGTACTTCACATAAAATATATTTAATCTGTTTAAATTGTGTTTTCTTCCCTCGTTCTCGTAGTGTAGTTGATATCCTTACTTAATTTCTGACAACAGTTGGCGCACATTAAAGTTTTTGAAGTGGGTCCATGAGCAGTACTTACTTCCTTAGCAAGGACGTTCCTCAACTGTTGTTATGCAATTGGTGCTCTTTGAGACAGCAACATGAGAATCACTTCATGGCACTTGAATTTGATTTCTCAGTGATCTGAATATGTTCACTTTCAGGAATACTCTATTAGCTCTTTTCCTGAGAGAGAAAACTTAATTCCAAAGTGCTGACAGTGGCAAACTATTCTTATAGAGATATTCAGGATGCCTCACCTTCACCCCATCAAGTGGGCTGTGCTATATCCCATTAATGGTACCTGTTTTCATCAGACCTTTGCATGTGCCACAATTCTGTACAGGGCGATAAGTTAGCAGGTGAATCCTAGGTGTGTAGGTTATGTGTTATTTAACTTTTGTGTTTAAGGTGTTCTAGATCAGTACTGCATTCTCTGCTTGTCTGAGTATACTGGAATGCCAGAGACTAGACAGGTGCTTAACTTCCATGGCTTGGCTCGACTTTGTAGGATAGGTTTACCTGATTTTGCAGCATGAATCTGTCATCCAATGTTTGGTCACAGAAATTAGTTGTAGGTTTTGTTGTCTTTGTTTTACTTACATAGACTCTAGCTTAGAATGGCACTTTCAATTTTTATTCCAGACCGAGTTTCGGATGTAAGCGATGTTTCAGGACTCTCACTGAGGCAAAGTTTATGTTTTTCAGAACACTCAGTGTGATCCGAGAGGACACTGTAGCAATGGAAACCACTTACTGACAGATCTGTGGAGCTAATCTTTGCCATCCCATGAGAAGTTACTCAGCTACTGGTTGTTCAAGAGTGACTCAGTCCAATGATACATAGACATCTGAAAGCTACCTTTCAGGAAATATAGAAAAAATAGCCTTCAAATTTGCTTAGTGTGCAACATTAATTTTCCGTAGAATTACTTTTAGTGGCTCAGTAATCAAAGATCGGATAGAGCCATTTAGTTGCAGATGCCTAACTTAGAATTTCCCCCAGGCATCTGTCTGGATCTGGACATTTTTCGGGAGCAGTATGCCTCTGTGCCATTAGGTGGTGTTGATTACTCTACATCCATCGTAGGCATCGTCCACGCTGGATATGACTTCTCAGGTATTATATAGGCGCCACCCTGGCATCCTGACATTAGTTCTTTTCTTTCCGGTCTAGCCAGCGTTGATCCAAAGAAAGAGCTACTCCTTACTCAGTTTTGACTGGTCTTTTTCGACTCTTTGTTTAAGATATTTGAGTATCAACACTCTGGGTACTTCAAGGGTGTCTTCTTGTAGGACCAGGTTCAAGCCCTGCGGATCCTGTCTTTGGGCGATACCCGTAACGGATCTGCACCTCGTATGCCTTTGTTGTTTGAAGTGCGACCCAAAGTCATGCTCCGAGTGTCAGACCACAAATCCGAAAGCTTTGAGGGAGTGGTTCCTAAAGCGCCTGGCAGCCTGGCGCCCTGTTCTGTGTAAGTCCCAATCTCAGTCGAGAGGAAGGTCCCAGGATCGGTCACAAAGTCCTCACTCACCGTCGTCCCACTCCACTTCGAAGAACAAACGTTCCTTAACTGCACCCCATCCCTTGGCTGACAAGACAAAGCATAGGGAGCGTTGGCGCTCTAGGCCCCCATTTATGGGCAGTCTGACTCCGCTGGAGCGTGTTCTGGGTTGAAAGGGGCCCTCTTGGGTTCTGCACCGGCAGCTTCGACTTTGGCTACGGGGGGCACCCATGGATCCATTCCTGGATCTGAACCAGCATCAGTCGTACCTCCTCGACCTTCCCAATGCTGAAACTCCAGACTCGGCCCGTATCCTAATTGCCGACACGGAGCCAGGTCAATGACGTGTGACACCAACTTCGACAGGGGTCTTGCCCCCTAGGTCAGATCCTGACCATTCTTTCTTTTAGGTTGTGTTTGGTGAGGATTGGGAGTGGTCACTGGACCCTTTGGAATGCCATCTGTAGGAAAGTACCCTCTTTTTGGCATGGTTACCCCCACTTTTTGCCTACCAGTATGCTTAGACTGTTTTCACTGGGTTCCTGCTAACCAGGACTGCAGTGATTGTGCTCTCCCCCTCTAAATTAGGTTACCTAGGACTTCTGCACACCCCACTATTGGCATGCTGGTGCCCCCTTAAAAGTCCCCTGTATTTGGTAGTTGGGTACCCAGGGCATTGGGACACCAGGGATTCCCATGGGGTGCAGCATGTATTGTGCCACCCATGGGAGACCATGCAAAATGTGTCTGAAGGCCTGCCATTGCAGCCTACTTGAAAAGGTGCATGCACCCCTTTTATCACAGCTCACTGCACCAGGTCACTGTAAGTCACCCCTATGGTAGGCCCTCCTAGCCCAGAGGGAAGGGTGCAGGTCCCTGTGTGTGAGGGCATGCCTGCATGAGCAGACTTGCCCCTGCAAACTACAGTTGCATTGCACTGAACTTTGTAAGTGTGGGGAAGCAATTTAACCCCTGTATTGGACACAGGTCTGTGTCCAGCTACATAATGGTAACCCTGAACCTTGGCCTGTTTGGCATCAAACATGTCGTAATCATACCCCAAAACAGTTGCCAGTATTGGTTGTATAATTCCATGCACTGTGGGGACTCCTTAGAGGACCCTAGCTTTGCTCCTACCAGTCTTCAGGGGTTTTCCGGGAAGCCTGCGCTACTGCCATCCGTCAAACAGGTTTCTGCCCTGCTGCTGCTTGACCATCTGAGGCAGAGGAAGGCAGTACAAAGGATTTCCTATGGGAGAGGGAGGTAACACCCTCTCTCTTTGAAATAGGTGTTAAAATGCTTGGAAAGGGTAACCTCCCCAAGCCATCGGTTTGCTTTGAAGGGCACATTGGTGCCCTCCTTGCATAAACCTGTTTACTTCAGTCCAGGGTCCCTGTTCTGGTGCGTAACTGGACAAAGGAAAAGGAAGTGCCCACTCCGCTATCCCTCACCACCCCAGGGGTGGTGCCCAGAGCTCCTTCAGGTGGCCACTTGATTCTGCCATCTTGAAATCAAAATGTGCAGAGGCCACTGAGTGCATCTGAGTGGCCAGGTCAGGAAGGTGACGTCACAGCCCCCTCCTGATAGGTGGTCATCTTAATAAGTAACCAAGCCCCCTTTTAGGGCTATTTTTGGACTCCCTTGAGGGTGGGTCTCCATATTCAACGTGCAAGGTTCCTGCAGGATTCCTCTGCATCGTTTACTTCATCTTCTGGCCACTGGAACCACTGCAACTGGACTCTTCAGGAATCTGCAACTCCAGTGTCGACTCCCCTTTGCAACATTGTTTCTCCGGTTCCTTTCAGCAACTTCAACAGTTCCCCGGCTGTGCATCCTCTGAGGTCGGGGAGACTTCAGCCTGCACCAAGAAGTGAGAAGGAATTTCCCTTGGAGTGAAGGAGTCACTCCCCTGCATCTGCAGGTACCAACTGCAACAACGACCTTCTGCAAGGATCTGCTCTCCTTTGGAACTGCGTGGATCCTGCATCACAGGTGGTGGTCTGGAGTGGTCCCCTTGGTCCTCTCTACCCACTGTCCAACTTGGGAGACGGTGAGCCCTTGCCTTTCCTTGCAGAACAGTACCCCTGTGTACCGTGACTCTTGCAACTACCAAAGCTTGTTTTCTCCTTCTCCATGGGATCTTCAGACTCCAAGTAGCCTCAACCCCACAGTCTCCTCTGTGCTGCTCCAGCGACCTGGGACTTTTCTTCAGGTGTGCTGGCCTCACTGCGACTTACTGTGCAACTCCCAGTGGGGGACGCAACTCCTTCTGTTCGCTCTCTTGACTACTGAGGTTCACTGTGGACACCCCTTCAAGGGCTGAATCCCCTGGGCCTTGCTGGTCATCTTCAGCCTTGCAACTCCTCTTTTGCTGCTTTGCATTTACCAAGGCTTGTTGGTGGTTCTCCAATACCACTGACCGTCTGCAACCTGACAACCAACGTGGAACACCACCTGCACTGCTTCAAGGACTCCTCTTCAGCTCCTGGGCGCCACAGATGGTCTTCTTCATGCCCCGTCGACCTGGTTCTTCATCCACAGAAGAGTGGGTAGTAGCTCCTGCCCCCACTGGACACTCCATCGTGGACTGGACTCTGTCCTCTTCCTTTGCAGGTCCTCTTCTTCCACAATCCATTGTTGATTTATTCTAGACTGGTCCTGTTATTGCATAATCCTTTTTCTAAGTCCTCCTGTTAGTCCTTCAGAAGACCAGGTACTTACCTCTGCTCTCCTAGTCGCTGGGGGGTCATTCTGGTACTCATCTCTTGGGGTTCCTAGTACCCCCCAGCTCCCCTCTAACAACTCCACATCCTTGGGTGGGACTGTATCTCGCTTTCCACTTTCATAGTATATTTTTTGGCCCTCCCCTAAGGGCCTCACTATTTTCACTAAGTATTGCCAGTGCTTGTTGATTCTTTGCTAATTCCTGATTACTACTATGTATATAATTAGTGTGTACTTAATTCCAGCTGGGGGAAAATGCCTATAAGTATTCTAATCTTGTGTTCTTATAATGAAGTACCTTTATTCTTGTAACTCTGTGGTTCTTTCATGTGTGATCAGTTACTATGCGACTATAGTGGTATTGCATAAGCTTTGCATGTCTCCTGATACGTCTTAGCTGCTCATCCACAGCTACCTCTAGAGAGCACTGTGTAGGATATTGATGCTGGCTTGACTGAGAGTGAACTGGGACCCTGCTAACCAGGCCCCAGCGCCAGTATTCTTTACCTAAAAATGTACCATTGTTTCCACAATTGGCACACCTCTGGCACAGATACGTCCCTTGTAAAAGGTACCAGTGGTACCAAGGGCCCTGTGACCAGTAAGGGTCCCTAAGGGCTGCAGCATGTGTGCCACTCTAAGGGACCCCTCACCTAAAACATGCACACTGCCGTTGCAGATTGTGTGTGTTGGTGGGGAGAAAAAGGCAAAGTCCACATGGCATCCCTGCCAAACACTGCCTGTGGCATATGTAAGTTACCCCTCTAGCAGGCCTTACAGCCACAAGGCAGGGTGCACTATACCACAGGTGAGGGCATAGCTGCGTGAGCAACATGCCCCTACAGTGTCTAGGTCTATTCTCACACATTGTAATTGCAGTGTAGCCATATTGAGTATATGGTCTGGGAGTTTGTCAAAACGAACTCCACAGTTCCATAATGGCTTCACTGAATACTGGGAACTTTGGTATCAAACTTCTCAGCATAACAAACCCACACTGATGTCAGTGTTGGGTTTATTAAAAATGCACACAGAGGGCATCTTAGAGATGCCCCTTGTATTTTACCCAATCCTTCAGTGCAGGACTGACTCATCTGTGCCAGCCTGCCACTGAGAGAGGAGTTTCTGACCCCATGGGGTGTAAGCCTTTGTGCTGTCTGAGGCCAGACAAAGCCTGCACTGGTTGGAGGTGCTTCACACCTCCCCCCTACAGGAACTGTAACACCTAGCGGTGAGCCTCAAAGGCTCAGGCTTCGTGTTACAATGCCCCTGGGCACTCCAGCTACTGGAGATGCCCAGCCCCCGGACAAAGCCCCCACATTTGGTGGCAAGTCCAGAGGGATAATTAGGAAAAACTAGGAGTCGCCACCTCAGCCATGACCCACCCCTAAGGTATCCAGAGGTGAAGTGACCCCCTCCTTGCAGAATCCTTCATCTTGCTTTGGAGGATCAGGGCCAATAGGGATAGTAATGTACCCCATCTTCCCAAAGGGAGTGTGCACCAGGAGGGTGTAGCTACCATCAGGGACAGCAGCCATTGGTACTGCCCTCTAACCCTGAAAACGCCCCCAAATCTTGTATTTGAGGGCTTCTTGAACCCAGAGAGTCAGATTCCTGACGACCTCACAAGAAGGACTGCTTAACGGAAACCCCAGCAGAGAAGGAAAGGAGACAACAACTGACTTGGCCCCAGCCCTACCGGCCTGTCTCTTGCTTCAAAGAACCTGCAGAAGAAAAGCGACACGTCCTGCAGATACAGCGACCTCTAAAAAAACCTCCTGAGAACTGCTTGCATCCCAGAGGATCAAGAACTCCTGTGGACAGCGGCCCTGTCCAAAAAAGAACAGAAGAAGAAACCTCTTCTGAGGGACTCCCTCCTCACTCCAGAAGCGTGAGTCCTAATCACTCTGCACCCGACGCCACAGGCCGAGTCCAGGTGGCCTAACCGTCCAGAGAGGACACCCAGGCGACGGCGACCAAGTGCCCACTCTGGGTTGACCTCTCCATCCATCCATCCACAACAACGCCTGCAGAGGGAATCCGGAGGACCCCCCCTGACCGCGACTGCCCTGGATGAAGATAACCAATGCCAAAGGGCCCACTGTACCCGCAGGCCCCAGGCCTTGGAGAAATCAACACCCGGTGCAGCAACCAACAGGCGGCTCTCTTCCCTGTCCGACCAGTTGTGTGCCTGAGACACCCCCCTGGACCTCGCCTGCAGTGCCTGAGTGACCCCCGGGGTTCCCTCATAGAGTTTAATTGGAAACCCGACGCCCTGTTTGCACCCGCCCACCCCAGTGCCGCTGAGGGTGTGGGATTGGTGCCTACTTGGGGCCCCTCTAGTCCTCCTCTTATTCCGACCCCCCTGGTCTGCCATCCGAGCCGTGGGTGGTTACCTGGTGGCAGACGGAATTCCAAGTACGCCCTGCCTCCTTATGAGCCCATGTTAAAATTGCTCAACTTTGACCTCTGCACCCCGCCGGCCCCGTGATGCTGGTGGTGGGTGTTTGAGGTTGATTTCAACCCCCAGCGGTGAACTGCCTGTAACCCAGAGACTGGAACTGTAAGTCGTGTACTTACCTCTAAAACTGTATTTTATTTTTCCCCCCAGGAACTGTTCTGAAAATGCACTGTGTCCACTCTTAAAATTGATATTCTCTGTTTTCTTAAAAACTGTTTACTTGACTAAAGTGAAACAAATTTGCATTGAAGTCTATGCTAAGTACTTACCTGCAACAGTATTGACTTCTGAACTGTCTTGTGGTTCTAGTAATAAAACTATATTTTTCTATATAAAATCCTATTGGTCTGGAGTTAAGTCATTGAGTGTGTGTTTCTTCCATTGCTTGTGTGTGTACAACAAATGCTTAACATTACCCTCTGATCAGCCTAACTGCTCGACCACAATAACACAAATAGGGCATTAGTATAATCTATTATTGCCTCTGTCAAGCCTCTGGGGGAACTCTTGGACTCTGTGCACACTATATCTCAGTTTGATATAGAATATACAGAGCCAGCTTCCTACACCCTGGATTCTTAGAGACTGCATACACTTCTTTAATAGGGGATACCTGGACCTGGTAGAAGGTGACAACACCATAGGTGTCCACCACACACCAGGCTAGCTTCCTACACCATCGCCAAACAATAATTAACTGGTATATGGACCTGGGTGAAGCCAGTGGTCTGGATACTTCCCCAGACACTGGCAAGCTTTCTCCCCCTACCGTGGCTACAGAGGAGGGAGCGTCCTACTCAATTATGGTGCGAAGAGTGGCCGAGGTCCTGGGCCTAGAGGCAGTCAGAGGTCAGAGAGTGACAGAGGTGCTTCAACCCAGTGCTTCATCCTCTGAACCCCTATTTCCTTTTAATGAAGCCCCTACTGATGTCTTGCTGGGTACCTGGTCCAAACCCAACATAGGGGCTCCTTTGAACAAGACTATTGCCCATTGCCTTGCACTGGACGACCCAGGGTTCCTAAAGCAACACCCCATCCCTGAGAGCTTGGTTAACCAAGCCTCCACTTCTCAGGGTGCATTCCTTTCTGCACCCACACATAGAGAATCTAAGAGGCTGGACACACTTGGGAAGAAGATGTTTTCTTCGGTCGGCTTGACTTTGTGGTCCTTGAACACCCCATGCCTTTTGGACCATTACTCCTGTACACTGTGGGACACGGTTGTGCAAGTGCTGCCCCAGGTCCTAGAAAATGGGAGACATGCATACTGGACATGACCGACTCACTGGGCAGAGCGGTTTCATTGACAGTGGCCCTTAGGCCCCACACCTGGTTGAGGATGTCCGGCTTTTCTGGGGATGTCCAAGCCAATCTTATGGACATGCCCTTTCATGGCATCTATCTGTTTGGAGAAAAAGACTGCACTTGAGAGCTTCAAGGATTTTTGTGTTTCAGCCAGGTCCTTGGGCCACTTCATTGTTACAGAAGGTACTCTATCATGTCAGTTGCCCTCCAGCCACTGTGCTGTGCATGACGCCCGCCTCTGCGTGGGTGAGGACTTGCTTGGGATCCGCCATCCTTACGGATCTGGGTACCAGCGGTCTGGCCAGTCCATTCTCATCCCCCCACACTCCCTGCAGCTCCCTTCAAACCTTCCTAGTCCTTTACAGCTGGCAGTCCATCACATCAGACATATGGGTTTTGCAAATAAACTGAAGGGGCTACTTTCTCCCCCTCGAGACTGCCCCTTCATCCATTCCACCATTCCTTAGGAGGAGCTATAGAGAGGGTTCCTATGCCAGAAGTAGGTTGTTTTTATTCCCACTACTTTCTAGTGCCCAAAATGGACAATGGTCTAGGCCCTATCCTACAACTCCAGTCCCTCATTCTCTTCCTCAGAAAGGAGAAGTTCAAAATGCTCACTCTGAATCAGGTTTTACCTGCCCGGGACCCAGGAGACTGGATGGTAGCATTGGACTTGCAGGACGCTTACTTCCACATTCCTGTTCTGCCTGTCCACTAACCTTACTTGCGGTTTTTGGTGGCCACAAGCACTCTCAGTTCACCAAGATCCCTTTTGGCCTTACCAGCGCTCCTCAGGTGTTCACCATGGTTCACTATATAAGGGGTTTCAGTCTTTCCCTATCTCGATGACTGGCTGTTGAAGGAGGGCTCTCCCCAGGTTGTCGTCTCCCACCTTCAGGCTATGGCGGACCTCCTGCATTCAATGGGTTTCACTATAAATGTGCCACAGTTACACCTGACTCCCTTTCAGATGCTCCCTTTCATTGGAGCTGTTCTAGACATCGTGCAGTTTGGGATTTATCCTCTTGAGCGACTAGTCCAGGACATTCAGGCTATGATATTGTTGTTTCATCCTTTATCCTGGATTTCGGTGGGAATGCTGGGCCCATGGCCTCCTGCATCCTGCGGGTGACACATGCCAGATCACATATGCATTGGGACCTTAAGTTCCAGTGGGCACAGCATCAGGGGAATCTCTCCGACATTGTGCAGTTCTTCGAGAAAATTGTGCAAGGTCTTCTGTGATGGGTAACGAACCACAATTGGGTCAGAGTCAGATCCCTGTTGCTTTCCCACCCAGATCTGACAGTAGTGATAGATATGTCCCTCCTGGCAGAGGCATAGATCAGAAGCACCTGGTCTCTGGCAGAGTCTGGACTCCACATCATCCTGCTAGAGTTCTGGGTGATCAGAATAGCATTGAAAGCACTTCTTCCCTCTCTTCAAGGGAATTTAGTGCAGGTGTTTATGGAAAACACCACCACTGTGTGGTAATGCAACAAGCAGGGCGGGGTGGGGTCGTGGACCCTTTGTCAGGCCCTGCGCCTCTGGACGTGGCTGGAACAATAGGATATTCTCCTGGTGGTTCAACAGTTGACGGGTTCTCTGAACGTCAGAGCAGACAAACTCAGCTGACAATGCTTAGTCAATTACGAATGGCATCTCCATCCATAGGTGGAGCAAGGTCTCTTTCAGCAGTGGGAAGTGCCTTGGTTAGATATGTTCGCCTCTGCAGAGAAAGTGCAATGTCAGCAGTATTGTGCGTTGGAGTTTCTAAGGTCACAATCACTCAGCGATGCTTTTAGTCTTGAGTGGAACTCAGGCCTCCTCTATGCCTTTCCGCCTAGAGGTATTAAAAAAACAGGGCCCAAGCAATCCTTTTGGTTCCAGCCTGGGCACAAAGAGTCTGGTATTCAGAGTTATTGAACTTGGCTATCGATCATCCATCAGACTTCCTATTTGGGAGAATCTTCTGTGCAGCAGCAGGGGAGGGTTCTCCACCCAAACTTGACCATTCTCCACATTTTTGCGTGGAGATTGAGTGGCAGTAGTTGACAACTTTTGAACTTCCGCCAGAAGTGTGTATTGTAAGTTTGACAGCCAGGTGTCCCTCTACCAAAAAGTGTGGCATTGTTCTCAGTCAAGTCTTTTGACGCTCTTTCTGCCGCTCTGTCTGAGGTTCTCTTGTTTATACTTTACTTGGCCCAGCAAGGCTCTGCTATGGGCTCTCAAAGGTTGCTTGTCTACAATCTCTACTTTTGTGGTTGCCTGATCAACCTTCTTTGTTTAAAGCTCCTATTGTAAATAGATTACTTAAAGTCCTTACTTACGTTTCCTCCGTCCCCATTCATTATGCCCTAATGGGACTTGAATTTGGTTTTGACTTTTCTGATGTGCACTCTTTTTGGGCCTCTCCACAACTGTCCTCTCGAGCTCCTCACTTTGAAAACAGCCTTCCTTGTGGCCATCATATCTACACTCAGAGTGAGTGAGCTGCACACGTTGTCCTATAAGCCGCCCTATTTTTACATCTATCCTAACAAAGTGGTGCTTCGCCCTCGGGCCTCATTTCTGCCGAAAGTGGTCATGCCCTTTAATGTAGGCCAATCCATCACCTTGCCTACTTTTAAGACACCACCACATCCTTCTAAAGAAGAGAAGACAATCCACCGCCTGGACACAAAAAGAGGGTTGGCCTTCTACCTTGATCATACCAAAGAGTTAAGGGCGGATGATCAACTCTTTGCGGGTCATGTGGGTTTAAAGTAAGGTCAGGCAGTGCAAAAGTAAACCATATCCATATGGGTAGTACTTTGCATTAAAATATGCCACGCACTGACAAAGAAGCAACTCCCTGAGGGTTTGGGTGCTCATTCTACCAGAGCTAAAGCTGCAACCATTGCGTTAGGACGCGGAGTTCTAGTACTGGATATTTGTCCGGCAGCAACATGGAAATCTCTGCACACGTTTACTAAACAGTACTGCCTGACAATCAGGTCTGTAAGGACTGTCACTTCACCTGCTTTGTCCTACAGGACTTTTTGGTGTCAACTTAGTTTGCAGACACACCTCTGGTGATAGTATTGCTTGGTTATCTATTCTAAGGTAAGGAATCTGCAACTATATGTATCTATTAGATGAACAAGCTACTTACCTTTGGTAGCACCTTTTCTGGTAGAGACAATATCTAGTTGCAAGTTTATTACCAACCCCCCCCCCCCATTCTCCCCATTCTGCAAACTGATTTTTAGGGAGAAAGTTTCCCCTTTCAGGGACTACGTTTTGACGCACCAGTGCTCAGTGTTCTTCATGAGCCTGCATTTCAGGCGTGTAAAGATGTGAAAAGAAACTAATGTCCAGGTGTCGGGTGGCGCCTATATAGGACAGCAGCGTCCTATCCGGCGCGGCCAAAGGCAGACACTGAGCCGATTCACGCCATCTAATGGCGCTCAGGGGTACTGCTCAAGGAAAAATTCAGGATCCAGACGCCTGTTGGAAATTCTAAGGTAAGTAATCTGCAACTAGATATTGTCTCTACCTGATAAGACGTTACTGAAGATGAATAGCTTGTCCTTTGCAAATGGATAGGTATGAAACTAAGACAGGTATGTATTTTGCTAAAACTATAGCTCAGTAATTCAGGAACAGAAGCACTTGGTACAATATACATTGACTATTTCCACCAAACAAGCACAAGGCGATTTCAACATTGGGTATTGTATATAATTTTGAGATCTGAAAGGAAGTAATCATTTCAAGTTCCACACAAGAAGGAAGAAAAGCAGAACATATTTGAAGTGCAGAAGAAATTTTACAAAAGACTATGGGGGTCATTCTGACCCTGGCGGTCATCGACCCAACGACCGCGGAAGCACCGCCAACAGGCTGGCGGTGCTTCCTGGCCAATTCTGACCGCGGCGGTAAAGCCACAGTCAGAAAAGGGAAACCGGCGGTTTCCCGCCGGTTTTCCCCTGGCCATAGGAATCCTCCATGGCGGCGCTGCAAGCAGCGCCGCCATGGGGATTCAGACCCCCTTCCCGCCATGAACCGCCAGGAACAGGATGGCGGGAACGGGTGTCGTGGGGCCCCTGGGGGCCCCTGCACTGCCCATGCCACTGGCATGGGCAGTGCAGGGGCCCCCTAACAGGGCCCCATAAAGATTTTCAGTGTCTGCTTTGCAGACACTGAAAATCGCGACGGGTGCCACTGCCGGCTTCATTGTTGAAGGGGCTTTCCCGCTGGGCCGGCGGGTGGCCTTCTGGCGGTCGCCCGCCGGCCCAGCGGGAAAGTCAGAATGTCTGCGGTACGGTCTTCTGGCGGTTCCCGCCAGGCGGGCAGCTTCCGCCGCCCGCCGGGGTCAGAATGACCCCCTATATCTTTGCTCATTTTGACATTAAATGCACTAACAACTTAAAAAATATCCACATGTCGCTGACTCGGCCATGCCATTTTTTTTCCAAAAAGACTGAAAGTAAGTCAAGCACTTTAAGGACTTAATATCTATGCGATTGGCATTTGTGCATGATGAAACCTCATTAACATCAACCCCCAAAGTCTTATATCAAGCTCAGTTCGGGGAAAACAGCCAGTGCAGACCACATTACTTGACCAAAAGAGGACGGGTAAAGACAGAATTAGTTTAGAAATGTGGCTATCAGCCATCCATTTGGGTAAGATGCATTTTCACACAGCTCAGTACTGAAAATTTCCATACCAAAATGTGTGTTTTTGAAGATGCAATTTCCAAAGTTACCAAACACTACAGGACAGTTTTGAAGTTAACTCACTAATAGTGCCTAAAAAGGCCTTCACACAAGATTTACCCCTCTGTCTTGACTCCTATTTTAGTCACTACCTAGTGAATCAATACTTGAGCTCCAGCATTATTTGACATTGGTATGCCAACTCCGCATTAGGATATGGAGGAGTACACTCAGGACTACATGCTTGAATATTCACTATAAGATAATGGTTAATATTCTGAGTAGTCCCAAAATGTATTAGAAGATTCTGTTGACTCGCCACTCAAAACGAGTTAGAACGTAATGTCAAACAATGCCCACCCTCCTATAGCTGAATATCTGGGTTGAAGGTGAGGGATGAAGTCCAGCTGCAAGGTCCAGGAGCTGCAGAGGAGCACCAGAAGTCCCCTATGAGCTGTCCCTCAACGGTGCGAGATCGCAGACAGGTCAGTGGTCAGGATGGCCACCAACAAGCACAAGAAAATACAATAGGAGCTGTTGGAAGTTGTGCAGAGCTGTGGAGGACCAGCAAGGCCCTGGGGACTCGACCCTTGGAGGGGAATCCAGATAGGCAAGAGATCCAGCAGAAGTAGTCAGAGCCCCCACAGGCAACCCACTGGCAGCAGTCACAGTAAGGCCCATTCAGCACACCTGAAGAGGATTCCCACAACGCTGGAGCAGAGAGGAAACTGTCCTTGCAGAGGTGTTGGGGGCCGGTTCTTCTTGGAGCCTGAAGATTCGTCAGAGCAGGAGTCAACGAGCCTTGGTTGCTGCAACAGTCGCAGTGCAAAGGGATTCTGCCCTAATGGAAGAGGCAAGGGATCACCATCTTCCACGGTGCACAGAAGACAGAGAGGACCCAGGAGATCCCTCAGGACCACCACTTGTGCTGGAGCATCTTCGCAGATCTGGTGGACAAAAGATCCCTCCAGCTGGACAGCACAAACCCAGAGAATGCACAGCTGTGGAAATGTTGCAGATTGCTTGCAAGAGCCACGGAAACAATGTTGCAAGGAGAGGTCTTGTCAGGCTTTGCAGTCTTGTTCGGTTCCCTTGTTGCCCAGCAGCGGCTCGGCGGCCAGGAGCCGAAGATGTCTTTGCAGAGGAGTCCTGGTGGAGGCTTGCATGATGAATCTGGGGACCCACCCTCAAGGGAGTCCCTAAATAACCCAGAAAGGGGGTTTGTTCACTCTCTGAAATGACCACCTATCAGGAGGGGTCTTTGACGTCAGGTACCTGGCCTACCCAGTCATATGCTCCCAGGCCTCTGCTCATCTTGTTTCCAAGTTGGCAGAACCAAGGGGCCACCTAGGAGGAGCTCTGGGCGCCACCCCCGGGGTGGTGCTGGACACAGGAAGCGGACACTCTCCTTTCCTTGGTGTGTTTCCTGCCAGAGCAGGGGCCAATGGTCACAGGACTGGTGCAACCTGGATTATGCAAGGAGAGCACCAAATGTGCTCTTCAAAGCAAAACCGGTGGCATGGGGAGGCTACCCTTCCTGAGCCTTGTAACACCTATTTCCAAAAGGAGAGGATGTTGCATCTGTCTCCTACAGGAAAAGCTTTGTTCTGCAGTCCCCTTCTTGAGCTGGTCAAGCAGCAGGAGGGGAGAATCGTCTGAGGGGCTGTAGCAGTGCGGGCTGCTTGTAGACCCTGAAAGATTGGCAGAAGCAGAACTAGGGGATCCTCTAAGTAATCACCACAGTGCATGGAATCATGCCACCAATACTGAAATCAGTATTGGGGTATGATTATGATTCCAATATGTCTGATAACAACATGCCCAGGTTCGGTGTTACCATTATGTTGCTGGACCCTAGATAATGGCCTGTAGTCTGAACATAGCTAAAATGGCTTCCCCACATTTACAATGTCCAGGGAATTGGAACTGGAGTTTATAGGGGCACCTCTGTTCATGCAGGGGTTCCCACACACACAGGGACCTGCACCCTGCCCTTTAGGCTGAAAGGGCCTATCCTAGGGGTGACTTAAAGTGACCTGGTGTACTGACTTGTAGTGAAAGGGTGCATGCACCTTTTTAGGTAGGCTGCAAATGGCAGGCCTGCAGACACTGTTTTCATGGGCTCCCATGATGGCATAATACGTGCTGCAGCCCATGGTGGGCTCCTAGTGTACCAATGCCCTGGGTACTTAAGATCCATATACTAGGGACTTACAGGGGTACACCAGTATGCCAATTGTGGGGTGTAAGAAGTACCAAAGCAGCAAAATTTTGAGGAGAGATCACAATCACTGGAGTCCTGGTTACTAGGATCCCAATGAAAACAGTCTAAGCACACTGACAGGCAAAAGTGGGGGTAACCACTTTTTGTAGAGAGGACTTTTTTACACATATAAGTCTGTTACTGATTCATGTGGTGCATATGTCATTAGAAGATCAGTTGGGCTTTAAAATTCAGATTCCTACCCAAATTGAATAGATAAGTCAAAATCATCTGAAGAAAACCTCAAGACTTGTAAAAGCAAACTTGGTTATACCACATTTTCGATAGACTTCTAAGTGCAGATTCCTTACCTTAGAACAGTGGTTCCCAATGTGTGTTCTGAGGCCCCCTGGGTGGGGAGCACAAAGCCTCCTCAGGAGGACTACTAGTGCTTAGAAAATTAAATAATATTAACAGATTAAAAAAGGGTAAATACATTAAGATAAATGTAATCTGAATATTTTAAAATGTTCTATGAATGTGAAGAAGTTCAGAATTGGACGCTAAAAATTAAGTTGTCCTCGTTTTGATTAGTGGAAGCAGTGCACGTGCCTCAAACAGATTGTAGTATGGACTAGTAGTGGCCTCAAATGAATTTAGAAATGGTCCAACCTTCCCATTAAAATTTTAAAAAAATATATATTATCGTTTGTGACTTGAATAAATTATTTCATTTTTTGTGTATTTGTTAGAAAAATGCTTTTCGGAATTTTTTGTGTATTGTTTTGCGGTTCACAGCTTCAAAAATAGGCTTAGGCTGGGGTTTCCTACTTCAAGAAATGCTTTGGGGGGGGGGGGGGTCTCCAGAGTCCAAAAGTGAGTCATTTGGGGGTCCTTAGGTTCCGGTAATGATTAAGTGAGGGTCCCCAGGAGTCAAAAGTTTGAGAACCACTGCCTTAGAATATTGCTTAGGATCTAGAAAATCTTGAGTATTACTTCTGCCCGCCAGAATATGGCTCCATGGGGCTTCGACATCATTCACATCAGAACTTCTTATGTATGGGTTGCTTATATAGGTGCCGCCCCGGCACGCTGACATCAGTACCTTTCTTCACACACCAACAGCCCAGATCCAGGGAGCTACCTCAGTAATTATTAGACCATTTTTTTTCAACCCTTTCATCGTTTATTTTTAAGCTTTGTTCACTATGGTGGGGATGTGTCCCCAAAGAAGCCCACAGGATTCAAACTGTATGAGGAATGTCACAGACTCGCAAGTGGCAGATGAAGCTCCTTGGGGGCGAGGCAGAAGCGGTTCTGTGCAAGTCTAGGTCCCAATCTCATGGGAGAACTGGAAATTGCTCTCCCAGCCAATCCCGTAGACGTTTGTCATCCCACTCTGTCATTATCGAAGTCTGGAAAGTGAAAAAGGACAAGAAGTTGAAGCATACCTGCTGTGCTTCTTGCCCCAGTCCCATGTGCCATCCACGGAGTTGACAGGCAGTTCTCCTCGATGCTTCCCCGACTTCTTTGTAGCTGAATCGACTCCTGCCCAAATTAAAAAATTCTATTACACCATGTACTCCATCTTTTGGCCTATTTACCACTTCTGACATGCCTTCAGGCACTATGAGCTGAGAGGCGCCACTTCTGTGCTACTATCAGCAGACCAGCCCCTGATTGCAACCGGGGTCCTCCAGATCCGTTCCTGGATCCGAACCAAAGTCAACATCAAACTCCTTTGTTGGTCCCAGATCCTTTGGAGCCTGTCTTCCTCTGTGGAATGGCGCTGCCTCACTGTGCTCGACATCGACACAGGTGCTGCCCTTACCTCATTATCTTGCCCTAGACTTGCTACCCACCTTTCAAGAGAGGGGTGATTATTAAGAGGGCTATGGCCCTCTGGAAGATTATTCCTACCAGAAGGGAAAACTGATATGAAGAGCATAGTGACACCAGCCATTTGTGCACCTCACTATACTTTAACCTGGTTTCTCCTCCGGGCCATGCCAAGGAGGAAGGAGCTTTCTTTGCTATGGTGAAACATAGGATAACGGAGATCCTTGACCTACAACTACCCTCCATGGAGGTCAGAACCAGTGCCATGACAAGATGCTTTAACTGGGGATAAACTGTGCCGGAGCCCCTGTTACCCTCACCTATATTCTCATGAGGCCTAGTCTAAACCCTGCGTGGAGACAAGCATGCAATGGATGATCGCCCTTGTAGGAAAGTAGGATCTTTCTGACATATTTACCCTCACTTTTTGGCTGGTGTCTGTGTGTTTTGACTGTAGTACACTGGGATCCTGTTAACCAGTACCCCAGTGTCTGTATTCTCTCCCCTTAATTTAGTCAATAACTTTTACTCCCCACAATTGCCACACTAGGGTACCCCTGTAAGTCCCGAGAATATGGTACTCAGGTACCCAGGTCATTAGTACACCAGGCAGACATAGGCCATATTATGCAACACATGGGAGGCCATGCAAACTGTGAATACAGGCCTGCCATTGCAACCTCTGTGAAAGGGTGCATGCACCTTTCACCCCAGATATAAGGTTCCCCTTATATCATGGTCATTGCACTCTCACCCTATAAGTCAGCCCTAAGGTAGGCCCTTCAGCCCAAGGGTGCATAGAGCAGAGGAATCCCTGCAAACCCCAGATCCCATTCTCTGGGCTTTGCAACAGTGCTTGGAAGTCATTTTAAGGTGTGTAGTAGACACTGGTCAACACAAGATATCTAACTACAAAATGGCAAACACCGTCATGTTTGGTATCATGCAACTGCATTGATTCCAGTATTAGTTGCATGATACCATGTACTGTGGTGACTCCTTACAGGATCACTCTATATCTGTCTGTGCAGCCTTGAAGGGTCTGCATGCAAGCCAGTACTACCGTCTACCCCAGACACTGTTCTTCCCTCCTGCTGCTGAGCCTAACTCAGGCAGGCAAAGACAGAACAAAGAATTTCCTCCAGAAGTTACCAGCTCTCCTTTAGAAATAGTGTATCTGGGCTAGGGTTCGGGTGCTCCTGAGCGCCCCCAAACTGCTTTGAAGGGCACACTTAATGCCCTCCTTGCATAAACTGGTTTACTTCAGTGCAGAAGGCCCCGGCTCCCGCTGTGGCGCGAAACCACACAAAGGACAGCGGAGTGACCACCCTTCTGTCCAGTTCCTTCCCCAGGGAGGTGCCCAGAGCTCTGCTAGGTGGCCACTTCTGCTGTCTTGGAAATAAGATGAACAGAAGCCCCTAGGAGCATCTGACTTGGTCAGTCCGCCAGATAAGTGTCCCTTACCCCCTCTGATAGGTGAGTCACTGCAGAAGCTGTCCAACCCCCTTTCTGGGTTCCTGGGTTACTTAAGGGCTCGTCTGAGGGTGGGAACCTAAATTTGTTAGCAAGATTTGTCTGCAAGAGCAAGATTCATGTACAATACTCTTCTGCAACCTGGACACTGGAATCGCTGCTGGACTTCGCCGAGAACCAAGCCAAAAATGTAACCGGTAGGAGGGCTCCTACTGCAACTTTGTCCCCGTGCATTGCAAGGACTCTGCAACCTCCATGGCGGTGCATTCTCCAGGGTCACAAGGACTCTTCCTTCACTTAGGACAGCAAGATGGAATCTCCCTTGGAGAAAGAGAGAGAGTCCCACCCCTGCATCAGCAGGCACCTCAACGTTGAAAAACGGTTTGTGGATCCTGGTGTCCCACAAGCTCTTCAAGGCTCTAAAACACAGGTGGTGGTTTCGTGGCTCTCCAGAGGTCTGACCTATCTTCTTGCAACTGAGAAGTCTGTGGTCCCTCCTTGGGGCTGCTTGGCTGGAACCCCTGTGCACCCACGTCTGCTTGCCATTGCCAAGGCTTGTTGGCTGTTCAATCCAAAGACCTCCTAGTTCCAAGAAGCCCCAGCCTCCAGCATCACACCACAGGAAGAATGACGTCCTCCCTGCAATCTGGGCATCCATCCTTGTTGTGCTGCTGGACCCTCCATGCGACTCACTGTGCCTGCTGCCAGTGGGTTCTTTTGGAGTCTACAGCAATTCCTCCTGGCTCTCCTGCTTGAGGAGGACTGGCCCCGAATTATCTACAAAGGTTTGTCCCAGGGACCTTTGCTGGTACCCAAATCCTGCAACTTTTTGTGCAGTGCTTTCTTGCATTTGCCAAGGTTTGTTGGTAGTTCTTCTTACTACTGACCCCTCTACAATCTAACAACCCGCTTGGGACATCTTGTGAACGGCACCTGGGATCTTCTAGCATAGCCTGGACACCACAGCTGCACTTCCATAACAACTGTCCCTCAGGAAAGCATCTTCAAGAAGGGTTAGCATTGCCCTCCTTCATTCCCTGGGCTTCTCCAGGTGGTATGGAGTCTGTCCCCTGTTTCCTTAGGACCTCTTCATCCGGAATCCACACCTGGGTTCCACTGACCTGGTCCACAGGTCACAACAGCAGCTGGACACCCGAGGTCCCCATTGACTTTAAGAGGAGGTTGTGACACAACTTAACACCTATTCTGCTCCTCTGGGTATCCACGGGTGAGGGCTTTCTTGAGCCTCCCTTGTTCTAATTGGGATCCTCTGGGAAAGGTCCTAGAACACAAAAACTCCACCTGCAACTTCACGATGTTATCCTCTGGCAAATGACCTGGGATTGCTAAGCTGGCCATGGGCACCTGGCGAATCATAGCTATTATCTGTTTTAGTGCGTCCCAGTCCTGAGGGTCCTTGGGTGGGAGTCTTGGTTAGTAGTGACTTTCACTTTGCATATTTTTAGTATATGGTTTGCGCCCCCCCCCGCCCCATTCTCCCATAGAGGCCCGTGTTATTTTCTGCTTTTACTTACCTCTTTCTAAGTATATTTTTCTATGTAGTATTTGTAATTGCTTTACACACTCCTGGATAAGCATTATCTGCTCTCCACACCTACGTTTGGAGAGCCCTGGTTATCTAGAACCACTTACACTATCACTAATGCCTGTCTTGCCTCAGTACTGGATGCCTCATCTATAAATGTACACCATATACTGAGCCAGCCTCCTACAGCCCTGCCCCAGGAGACATGGAATTTCTCATCCAACAACTTTCTCTTCAGAGCCTGGCGTTGCAGCCAAACTTTATGCGAGCGCGTTCTTTAGCACTCGCCTAATCAGAGAGATCAAAGAGGCTGGATACCACTGGGAAAAGGATTTTTTCATCCACCAGTATTGGATTGAGGTCAGTGAACCCTGCGTGCCTTTTTTGCCGATATCCTCGCTTCTTGTGGGATTCGGTTACACCTACTGCTGCCCATGCTTTTCAAAGGGGGCAGGGCTTTCCTTAGTCAGGCATTTTTAGATGACTGGGGTGCTGGGGAGTTAACCCTTTGGTGAGGAATGGATACCACTAACTCACTGTGCAGGGCCATGGCCACAGCGGTGGCACTTCACCACCAAATTTTACAGAAATAGACGGGATTTATAGGGTGTGTCCAATCTTAACTGCTAAACATGCTCTGTGACAGCTCCCACTGATATGGCGATAAGCCTGACACGGCGCTCAAGTGCTTTAAGGAGACCCGAGTTACCTCTAAATCCCTAGGCCTCTCCTTGGGATCCCAACAACAGCAACAGTCTTCTTTTCACCCCTTTCGTAGACGCGGTCAGGGTTCCCATGTGAACTTACAATTCCAACTTTATCCTCCAGACCAGCAGGCATCTCAGTCCTCTTTTGGCCAGTTATGTTGAACCTACACCCGTCATACTTTCCAGTTCACCCTTCTTTGGCTTCTGCAGCCTCCAAACCTCTTTAATGGGTCTTCCATACAGCATGCCCATCCTGTTCGCAGAAGGATCGGGCACTACCAGGCCCAGTGGCAAGCAATAAACTCCAACAAGTGGATGCTCCAAATCATGCAGCGAGTTATGCCCTTCTGTTTCTGGAAACCCTGCCTACCGTACCACTGTTCTCAGAGTGGCTGTTGGAGTACCATCTCTCGTTGTGCTGACAGGAAGTGCAGGCTCTGCTGGCCAAAGGAGCCATCAAGAAGTTGTAAGAATCAGAAGTGTAATGGTATTATTCCTGGCAATTTCTGGTGCTCTCTGTCTTGTCCTAGATCTTTGTCCTCTCACAGCCTTCCTGCGAAAAAAGAAATTCAGAATGTTCATCTGTCTGCCGTGGACCTAGCAGACTGCATGGTAGTGTTGAACATCTAGGATGCATATTTCCACATCTGTGTTCCCCTTTGGCCTCATCAGTGCTCTTTGGGTTTTCACAAAAGGATGGTGGTGATTGCAGCACATCTGCGGAGATCAAGGGGCCCAGTCTTGACGTACCTTGGCTGGCTGGCTGGCTGTTGAAGGGGGTGCTCAACCCATGGAGTCATTACTAACTTCCAAGACAACAGCAAACCTTCTGCACTTGCTGGGGTTCACTTTCAACATGCTGAGGTCACACCTGTCTCCTTTTCAGATGCTCCCTTTCACTGGAGCCTTTCTGTACACTATCCAGCTCCACACTTACCCTATGGAATGAAGAGTCCAGAACACTCAGGTTGTAATCAAAATGTTTGGCCATAAGGATATATAACTGGCAGCTAAATAGGTAAGAGAGTCCTAGATGGCCATAACCCAGCTACCTTGGAAAATCAGTTGCCAAATCCCTCAGAGCCATTCTGCTCAAAACTGCAAGATTGTGGGGAAATCCAAAACAATCTGTATGTAGCAAGGTACGCCTATGGCTTCATCCTTTCTGATAAGAATTCGACTTTGAGACTTCCATGGCCTTTAATAGTGTTCGAGTATGTCGTCTCCTGTCCAGCACTTTGAACACTTTGTCCAACTTTTGTGCTTTGAGCTCTTTTAAATGTCTATCTCAAATGTGAGTACAGTCTCCGTATTTGTGAAACAGTTGAAGGTCTTGCAGCCATTTCTTGAGATAGATCCACCGTTCTCTTTTGTCTAGGCACGTCAAAAACCTGTAAAGGGTTGGAGCTAAAACATATGTTGTCCAGAACAGCACCTGGAAAACCTTTGGACACGGTGCAAGATAAAGAAGCTCTTATTCCTACCTCTGAACCCATAACCAAATAATTATTGGAGTAGCTCATGTGTCACTTTCTCCAAAGTTAACTTTATTTTGCAGGATTGAAATGATTTTATCAAGACAGAGGTAAACATGTCACCATTTTCAGACATCAGCCTTTTCATTAGCCCGCTTTTCCACTCTTCAAATGTACACCTGTTTAGGTCAGAAGTGTAGTTCGGATTATAAACAAAAGCATAAATAAATGTTCATAATAAAAAAAGTGGCAATTGATGGCATCCTTCTCAGAGAATCCCAAGCATCCTGCATATAAGGCTTATGATGTGTCCTGTTACGTTTTCCAGAATACTGCAGCGGAAACATATTTTCCTTGTGGATAAACCCATTGTCCCACACTCGCTCCACGATGATCCGTTCCCCTTTCTATTCTGGTAGGGGGATACATTAACTACCCTTCCCTGGATTTAAAAGGGCACGAATAATACCTTTTTGTGGGCATTCCTGAACTTCCAAGACAAACAGTGATATGAAATGACCACTTTACGATCCATAGAGTGCGATTTACAAGTATGGACTTCTCCACACTCATGGCAGAGATGTTGTCTCTTGTTAATGTTTATTCACCTGCCAGGATTCCCTTTGACAGTAAATGGCAGACTTAAAAAATAGATATATTGGTCATAAGCTTACCTTTATGACCTAATTTAACTTTGTGACTAGGACTTAAACTTTTACCAAAGGACATCAGAGATAGGACTGTGAGTGGGTATTAAGAGCTATACTTACATAACTATAACAACGATGAGTTTCAAAGTAAAACCACTGAACATTTTTTTTTTTAAAGTAATTTTAAAAAAAAACTCTAACGAAAAACAAATATCAGTTGCCGCTCTTGGTTTAAAAGTGAACTGATCTCTACACACCCACTTGTGATGGCAAACATTTAAATCCAAGAACACCATGGTGTAGGTTTCTTTATAAATTACTTCAGTTTTGAGCATTAAACTAGTTCAGTTTACTTCAGACAGAAACTACTAATTTATTTCAACAAATGTTTTACTCTATCCATGTTGATTACTCCTGCTAGATGAATGAAGACTGTGAAGTAGTTTTCTATTCTGACGTTTTTCAGCCAGCAGTGACTTTGAGCCGAGTTCATGGATTGCCACTGTTAGACAAAAGCTAAAATAAAAGCTGTACCATGCAAATACTTCAATGGACAAGTTAGAATGAAGACTAACGATTAAAAGCATAGGTGACGCTGTATGACTGTTTAGGGAGAGACAGGCTACTGTAAAGTGGAAGCATTTCAATCGATAGCCCTTCTTAACTAAAATAAACCTGGGCTTACAGACCTCTCACTGGCCATTCTGGGTATATTATTAGACATTCTAGAGGAAGGAAAAAGGCGATATCAAAATATAGAAACACTGGTACTTAATATTTTAAAAGCTCATTTATTTTCATTATGTCATTTTTGGTATTAGGTCTGTAAATATTGTGTGGCTAGAACCTTCAAACTCTTTTGCATCTTTGCAAGTATTTGTTTACCGACATCTGCATTTAGTAAAGTCAGTGGACTTTTGTGACCTGGGCAGAGCATGATTCTTCTCTGCTGTGGGGATAACCAAGATGACAGCCTCCAACAAATAGAGGGCGCCCTTGTCCTAAAGTTATTTGTCAAAGTTAGGAGACATTAAAAAGCATACAAAGTACAATTTGCTATAGAATTTGGTAACCATCCGGTTCTGTCACTGTACACCTTTCTCTTGAATCTAGAAGCTTCCTACAGTATTTGCTGTCAGTTTTGCATGGACTGGCTCGTTGAAGACTACTACTGCTGGGTGGATGGGGCATTTCAAGCATCGTCCCATTTCTGTAGAAGTTGCTTAGCAGTTCTAATGTGTCTACATCATTGTACACCTGCTACCGCTTGTGTACTTACATTACACCTTCCCTTGCATAGATATGTTTGACTTCACTGTTGTCTCAAGCAATCGTACTGCTCAATTTTCAGTTTCATAAAATGCCTGCTTTAGCCAGAGTAAGCGATGTTCTGCTCTATCACTTGCCATTACTTCAGCTATCACTGCGCCCAAAAAATAATCTCATTAGATTCTTTGCAGCTGGTCTTTTTTTAATTTTTTATCAAACAACAAAGGAAGAAATGAGTGCAAATATTTTAAACTATTGGCAGTTGCTTTGTAAAGCATTCCTACCCATTGTTTTTCCGCCTTTTTGCCACTCTAGAAGGGCCCATCTCATGGACATCAGTACTGACAGTTATCCTTACTGGCGCAGTCACTCCTGTACTACTAGCCAAGGGCCCTTCCCGAAAGGACCACAAGCAATTCTAGAACGATTTTGTCCTTCTCAGCTTTATCAGTGAGGTATGGCTTGGATCCAGTGGCACAGCAAGGAAGTAACTGATGTCTGAATATACCTTTGTACGACTCGGAACATTACATCAAACACTGGAAGTTAATGGGAGGAATACTGCAAATAGTAAAAACCACAAAAAATCACCCTGGGTAGTATTCCAAACCCTTGTTTTTTTGCCTAATTTGCCACTTTAGAAAGAGGGTCTATCTTATACAAATCAGTACAGACTCTGCTCCTTTTGGGAACAGTCCATCTGGACAGACCAGACAAGACTCAAGAAAGGGTACACAAGCAGCCCTAGACCAGTTTCAACCAAGATTTCATAGCTGTCCTGATGCCAGTTTTGGATTCAAAACTGCTTTTGGCCTGTCTAATTCTGATGAACTTCTAACTTCATATTCCTCACCTTAGAGTACTTCTCAGGTGTCAGACTGGATCCAGAAAACCTTGAGCAGTACCTCTAAGTGCAGGTAGTGGCATCATTTGGCTTTGTGTCACCATCATGTGCAAGGAAGGGATATTGCGGTGCCCATATAGGCGCCACCCCAGCACGCTGACATAAGGTCCTTCAGCTCTGCATCAGCAGTGTGGATCCTGAGAGCTATCACAGTCATTTTTTTACCAAACTTTTTTCACTTCTTGTCGATGGTTTTTGAGCTTTGCTTCCAGTGGAGGGCATTGTGTTCTTGCAAATGTTTGAGGTTTCAAGCATTGAAGGGATTTCCACTGGCAAACACCAGACTCTGCCATGGTTCTGGTTTAGGGAGGGCCTGGTTTGGCTGGTGCCACTGGAGCTGGGTCAAGGCTGATATGCATTTGGCTGGGTCCTAGCTGAGATGACATGGTGTGCAAACTAACAATGTTTTGGGACGCAACCTTGATTAATTACGAGTGGCTGAGATTAATTCAAGCATTCCATCCATCACTTTTTTGTAAACTTTACTGTTTCAGATGAATGCGCATCTTTTGCCACCATGATGTGCAGGACAACAGAGTTCCTCAGACTCCAGCCTTCGGTTGTCTAGGTTAAGACTAATGTCCTGACAGAGGTGCTTCTTGTAGGAGTGGGTTCGGCTGAACCCATGCTTCACTTCAGCGAAGGCCTCTTTGACATTCTTCTGGTGTCCTGGACCAAACCTTGCACAGGTGCTGCTGTGCATTGCATGGTTGTCAAACTATTGCCCCACCTCAGGAGGTCCAGCTTTCCTCTCCTGGTGACCTTCCTGGTGGTGCAGGCCTCAGTACTGAAGGTCACCCCAATCGTTCTCCCAACCACATCACCGGATAGAGGATCCAGGAGGCTGGACACTTTGAGAAGCGCATATTTTTTTCCACCAGCTTTTCCCTGTGTTCAGTTTACCACTCTGGATTGTGGTAGTCAGCCGCACAGTTACTTCCCATTCTGCCCAAGGCAGGCCATCCTCAATTATTCATTGGTGGACAGCAGGGATGCAGCGAAGTTCACAATCTAGTGCGGACTGGACATAGCGGACTCCATGGATAGTATCTTGGCTTCTACGGTGGTGCTGCAACTCCTTGCCTGGTGACGATCCATTGGGTCTTGGTGGGATGTCCAGTCATCCTTAATTCACATGTCCTGTGATGGCTCATGTTTAGTTTGTCTCTATCCTGGATTTTGGTGAGACTGATTTCAAAGTTGCTGTATATCATGGCCTCCTGCATCTTGCTGGTACAACATGCCCGGTGGCGCATGTGGGCTTTGTAGTGTGATCTGAACACCCTGCAGTGGAATCTGAATCCCAGTGGGTGCAGTATCAGGGTATTCATTCCGACCTCTGCCAGATATCAGAGAGAACTGCAATAGATCTGCAGTGGTGGTTGACAAACCGCGATTGGGTGAGCAGCAGAGCCCTCTCCCTTCCCCACCCAGATTTCACAGTAATGACAAGTGCATCACTTCTGCGTTTAGGGTGTTCATATGGGAGAGGCCTCTCTTTTTCAGTGGTGTCTCAGCTCCCCGTCAGCTTGTTGTATTTGCTATTTGCTTGTCATTGAAAGCCTTACTTCAATCCATCAAAGGCTGGTTAAGGTGTTCACAGACAACATCACAGTGTGGTGCTATAACAAACAGGGTGGGGTTGAGTTGTGAACCTGTGCCAAGAGGCCCTGCACCTCTGGATATAACGTGAGTACCTATTCCTGGTCATTAATTCCACTGCAGTCAAACTTCAGCGGTCGATGCATGTCTGTTCACGAATGGCATCTACATCCGTAACTGGTGAACGGTTTCTTCCAAGGTTGGGGAAAACCTTAGCTGGAGCTCTGGTCCACCACTTAGAATGTGAAATGTCAACACTTCTCCACGCCTGAGATTCTAAAGCGGCTCTTGCTCTGAGGTGTGTTCCATCTCTAGTGGAGCTCGGGACTCCAATATGCCTTTATGCTGATACCACTTCTACCCAGAGTTCTTGAGAAGATCGGGACTGTCTGGGCCCAAGTCACCCTAATGGCTCTGGATTGTGAACACTGTGTGTGGCATTCCAAACTCTAGGCCATGTACGTCTGACTAGACTTTCCCTTTAGGAGGACCTCCTGTTGCAGCAACACAGCAGACTTTTACACTCAAACCTGCACACACTCCATCTTTATGCCTGGAGATTGGGTGGCAACAATTGAGGGTTTTCGTTCTTTTTTCTGAAGTTTGTGGTGTCAATCTGCCAAATAGCCGTCCTTCTACTAAACAGTCTACATCTTCCTTTGGGATATGTTTGTGGCTTGGTGTACCTCCTTCCATGTGGACCCCCTTTTTGCATCTCTTTCTGAGGTGTTGTTTGTTCTTTCCTTAGTGCTCAGAACAAGTCCTTGCTGAGCTGTTAAAGGCTACTAGTCAGCCATTTTGGCTTTCTTGCGGTTAAGTCACCAACTGTGACTTGTTTTTTTAACGGTTTACAGCATTTGTTCCCACCTACTCTCTTTGTGATGCCCTAGTTTAATCTTCGTTAGATCTTCACTTATCTCATGTGTTCCCATTTGTACCCCTGCATAGCTTCTCTTTGCAGTTCTTGACTATTAAAATTGTATTCTTGGCGGGCATTAGATCGGCCAGGAGGGTCTGTGGGCTTCAGGCGCAGTTAGACCAACCCCCCTCTACACCAACTTATTCCCTGGCAAACTGGTCCTTCAGAGGTATGGCTCTTTCCTTCCGGAGGTGGGCACTCCATTTCATATTGGCCAGAGCATCACTCTGTCTGGTTTCTACACTCCACCTCATCCATCAAAGCAAGAGGAGAGACTCTAAGGTTTTGACCTCTCTTTCTATATTGATAGCCCTTAAGGCCATCAGTGCGGATGGTCAGCCCTTCATTGGATTCACCAGAGTGACGAAGTACAAGGCTGCACAGAAACAATCTCCAGCTGCATAGTACTCTGCATGAAAATCAGCGCCAAACTAGCGAAAAAGCAAACCCCTGAGGGCTGGCAGGCCCATTCCACCAAGGCCAATGGCACCTGTCCTGGATATCTGCCAAGCTGCCACATGGATGTCCCTCCATACGTTCACTAAGCACTATCACTTGTATAGTTAAGTCCCTTGTGATGGGCATTTTGCTTGGTTGGTCCTCCAGGACTTTTTGGTCTAAGCCAGTTTGCGGACCTCCCTCCATGGACAATGCAGAGGATTACATTCCTTGAGACCATTGTGCATGTGGCTGTCTGATAGAGACTTCTAGCTGCAGATTCCTTAGCTTATAATTACCCCAGGAGTCAGATTGGATCCAGAAGATTTTTGGTGAGCAGTACCTCTGCGTGCCGGTATGTGAAGTCGATCATCTCCGAGTGGGTTATCAACATAGTCCACGCAGGAAAGACGTCTGTGGCACCTATATAGGTGCCACTCATGTGCACTGACATCAGTTCTTTTCTTTCCACACCAGCCAGCGCAGATGCAGGAAAAGCTACCCCTTCAGCCACTTTTTGACTGTAATTTGTTGGCCTTTTGTAGCAGGCTGGCTCAGTATATGGTGTACACCTATAGGTGAGGCACCCTCTACTGAGTACAGGCAACCCTTAGTGATAGTGTATGTGGCTCTAGATAACTAGAGCCCTCATGGGGTAGCCATGGAGAGCAGCTAAGGCTTAACCAGGAGTGCGTAAAGTGGTTGCAAATGACACACAGGTCTGTCCGTAAAGTACAGATAGAAAAGAACCACACCAGTGTTAGAAAAATATATAATATTTATTATAAAACACACTTTAGATCTTACTTTGGTACATCTCCTAACCAGAGATATGCTCATACAAAAATATATTTAGCAACAGGTAAGTAAAGGCATAAAATATCATGGGCCCCTATGAGTGGAAGAGTTGGTAAACTGCATAATTAAAAAATGGGATGCGAAAATCACTCCCAACCCACACTACTACCCAGGGACCCTTAGGACAGGGGAAGTACTAAAACCCCAAAGGTAGGTAAGTGGTATTCCCCAGGCGCCCGTGTGCAGAGTAGAAATCTCGGGTCAGTGCACATTGGATAACATGTGGAAGTCACGGTAGGGTTTTTTTCATTTTAGGATCCTTCCCAGAGGACCCTGAAGAAACTCGTAGGGACAACAGAGGTTGGATAGTGCACTCACCAGTGGACACCCAGAACAGTGGAGTACCTACATCAGAGAGCCCAGGTGCATATGGGTGAACTAGTGCTGGAATCTCCAACTGAAATCGATGGGGATCTCTGTTGTCTAGCTGTTGTCATGACCCATAGACCAGGTCGGTTGAACCCCGGCGTCAATTCCGGAAGAAGAGGACCTAAGGAGAGAGGGGACATAGTCCAGAATACCCAGAAGTGCCCAGGCAGTGCAGGAGGGCAATGCCCACCCTTCTCAGTGGTTTTCTGAGGGTCAGCGTTGAAAGAAGTGCAGCTGTGGAGTCCAGATGATGCTGGAGGATCCCAGAAGTTGTCCATGGACTGTCCAATGCCGGTCACAAGATTGCAGAGGTGTTAGTGGTCAGCAGGACCACCAAAAAGTCTTGGCAAATGTAAACAAGCATTGTGCGGAGTTTGCAGGGGTTTTGGGGACCAACAAGATTCAAAAGACCCAACCCAGGCAGGTAGGTCAGGGCCAGACCTCAGCAAGCAGGAGAGCCAGCAGGAATCGTTGGAGCCCCCTAGCAGTACCCTCTGCCAGCAGGCACCGGGTCAGAGGGTGGCCTCAGTAGTACAGCAAAGAGGGATGCCCATGTCCAAGGTGTTGCAAAGAGGACTTCGTTCCTGGAGCTGGAGAATGCTGGACACTGGGGCTTCTTGCAGATTGGAGGTCTTCAGACTGAAGAACCAACAAGCCTTGGCAATGACAAGCAGGGGGGCAGTGCACAGGGGTTCCAGCCAAGCAGCACCGGCGAGGGACCACAAGCTTCCCAGTTGCAAGAAAGATAGGTCAGACCTCTGGAGAGCCACAGGACCACCACTGGTGTTGCAGAACTTGGAAAGTTCATGAAACAGCAGAATCCACAAGCCGGTCGTCTTCATTGAGTTGCCTGCAGATGCAGGGGAGTGACTCGTTGTAGGAAAGTACCATCTTTATTGGCATGTTACCCCCATTTTTACCTGTATGTCAGTATGTTTTTGCCCGTTTCACTGGGATGCTGGTGGTTAGGACCCCATTGCCCTTAGTTTATGGCCTAATTTTTGTGTGTGTATAGTGCTTAACTGTGCCACTGAGGCTGTGCTAACCAGAACCTCAGTGCTTATGCTCTCTCTGCTCTTAAATCTGTCACTATAAGCTAGTGTCTTCATTTACCAATTTCAGTTGGCACACTAGACCCCCTTATAAGTCCCTAGCATATGGTACCTAGGTACCCAGGGCATTGGGGTTCCAAGAGGTGCTTTTGGGCTGCAGCATTTCTTTTGCCATCCATAAGGAGCTCAGACAAACCCTTTCACAGGACTGCCACTGCAGCCTGCATGAAATAGTGCACACATTATTTCACAGCCATTTGCACTACACTTAAGTAACTTATGAGTCACCTAGCTGTCTAACCTTCATTTAATGAAGGCTAGGTGCAAAATTACTTAGTGAGAGGGCACCCTTGCACTAGCAAAGGTGCCCCCACATAGTTCAGGGCCACTTCCTTGGACTTTGTGAGTGCGGGGACGCCATTACACGCGTGCACTACATATAGGTTAATACCTATATGTAGCTTCACAATGGTAACTCTGAATATGGCCATGTAAGGTGTCTGAGAGCATGGAATTGCCCCCCCCCATTCCAAATCTGGTATTGGGGTGCCAATTCCATGCATCCTGGCGGGTCCACCATGGACCCCCAGTACTGCCAACCTAGCTCTCTGAGGCTTACAGTGCAGCTACAGCTGCGCCACCTCACAGACAGGGTTCTGCCCTCCTGGGGTCTGAGCTACTCAGTCCCAGGAAGGCAGAACAAAGCATTTCCTTTGGGAGCAGGGTGTTACACCCTCTCCATTTGGAAATAGGTGTTACAGGCTTGGGAGGGGTAGCTTCCCCCATCCTCTGAAAATGCTTTGAAGGGCACAGATGGTGCCCTCTTTGCATGAGCCAGTCTACACCGATTCAGGGACTCCCAGTCCCTGCTCTGGTGCAAAACTGGACAAAGGAAAGGGGAGTGACCACTTCCTGTCCATCACCACCCCAGGGGGTGGTAGCCAGAGCTCCTCCAGTGTGTCCCACACTTCAGCCATCTTGTTTTCCAAGGTGTGGGGACACTGGAGGCCACTGTGTGGTCAGTGCCAGCAGGTGACGTCAGAGACCCCTCCTGATCGGTCCATACCTGTTAAGGTAGTGAATCCCCCTCTCAGGGCCATTTAGGGTCTCTCCCATGGGTTCTCTTCGGATTCTACTTGCAAGGTTCCACCACCAGGAAGCCTCTTCTACTTCTACTTCATCCTCTGACCTCGGATCAACCACAGACTGCTCCAGGAACTGCTGTAACAGCAACATAGTATCCAGAAGGGCTACTTTTCCTCTGCAACTTAAGCTCCAGCCAGCAACTGCAACAGTTTCCGCAGTGTGCACGCTGTGGCCCTGTCTTCACACGGACTCAAGAAATCTTCTGTGGAGTGACGGAGTCACTCCCATGCTCAAGCAGGCACCTTCTAAGTCGAAGACCGCTTCTCCTGGACTCCTCTCCTGGCGACGAGCGTGCTCCTTGGAACACAGAGGGTGGACCCCTTTGACACAGACTGTCCTGAGGTCCTGTTGTCCCAATTCGGCGGAGGTAAGACCTTGCCTTCCCTGAGAACGACAGTACACCTGTGCACTGCATCTTCTTCACCTCCTGAGGCCTCTGTGCACGATTTGCAAAATTCCTTCGTGCACAGACTGACCCAGGTCCCCAGCACTCTATCCTGCGACGCTCCGCTCGCTGAGTTGTTCTCCGGCGGCGTGGGACCCTCTTTTGTAGTTCAGCACCAATTGCATTTTCGCACCTCCTTTGTCCCCGTGTCCTGGGACTCCCTTGGGTGCTGTCTGATTTCTGAGGGCTCTCTGAAGTGCTGAGAGCCCCCTCTTCTTCCTCACACAGAGTTGAGACCCCCAAGACCCTCCTGGGTACAGATAACACCACTTTGACACAAAACGCGGCTTTACCTTAACCAAGGCTTGTTGGAGGAATTCAGCACCAAAACTCGCCTGCATCCAACTTTTCTTTGTGGGACATCGCAGGAACCCACAGACATCTTCCTTGAGTGCATTTCTGCAGTCTTCGCCCGATCGGAGACCCTTTTTTTGCACCCTCTTCTGGGTTGACAGGGGCTGCTGTCCTTCCTGGCACTTCTTTCGACTTCTGGACTTGGTCTCCTTCCTTTGCAGGTCTTCACGTCCAGGAATCCACCATTTGTTGTTTGCAGTCTTGCTTGGTTCTTGCAATAACACTAATCACGACTTGTAGTGTATCCTAAGGAAACTTGCAGTACTTTACTCCTGCTTTTCTGGACTCTGTGGTGGGGTATTTTACTTACCTTTGCTGTATTCTTACTCTCCCAGTGATTTTCTACACAGTACACTTCTCTAGGGGGGTATTCATGATTCGCATTCCACTTTCTTAGTGTATGGTTTGTGTTGCCTCTAGACCCATTTCTTCCGATTGCATTCTATGGTATTTTCCATTGCTTGCACTATCCTATGTCTTATTACTTACCTTATTTTGTTGTCTATTGTATATATTGTGTATAATACTTACCTCCAGAAGGAGTATTGCCTCTAAGATATTTTTGGTTTTGTGCCACTAAAATAAAACTACCTTTATTTTTGGTAACACCGAGTATTGTCTTTACTTGTGTATAGGTACTGTTTAACTATAGTGGTATTGGAGGAGCTTTGCATGTCTCCTAGTTCAGCCTAAACTGCTGTGCTACAACTACCTCTATCAGCCTAAGCTACTAGAACACTACTACATTTCGCTAATAAAGGATAACTGGTCCTGGTATAAGGTGAAAGTACCCAAGGTACCCTGTAAAACCAGGCCAGCATCCTACAAGCTTCAGAAGCAAAGGCATGTCCATTGGGGTTGTGCGTCAAAAAATGATGCTAGTCAGGTTAGTGCCATTTTTCTGAGTCTAACATGACTAGCACCATTCTTTGATGCACAACCTCCTGTTTCCCACACTCCTCTCCCACCCGGTTAGCGTAATTTATTTTGATACTAATCGGGCCTTACCGCCGGCGGTAAACTTTTTGACGAGGGTCTTGGTGTTCACATGATGTGGGCACAGGTGGTAGCCTACCTGTAAAGAATAAAATATACAGGCAGCCTGACCATGTCAGAGATTGCATCCGGACAGAAGTTCAAAAGATGCTGGAGTTAGGGTTATTGAGCGCTCATAAAGCCCTTGGGCTAGTTCATTAGTACTTGTGCCAAAGCCTCATTCCTAGAGTGGAAAGAAAGAGATAAGGTTTTGTGTAAAATAAAGGGGCCTCAGTGCAGTCACTAGGGCTGATGCTCGTCCTATCCCCAGGGCAAATGAGCTTATTGATACCTTGGCTGCAGCCAAGTACCTCAACACTTTTGATTTAACATCCCCTTGCCCTTTGGTTTGAAAAATGCACCTGCTAGATTCCAGAGGTTGGTGAATCAAGTTGTGGCAGGCTAGGAAGACTGCAGTGCAGCATATCTAGATGATATTGCTGCCTTTAGCTCCACCTGGCATTATCGCTTGGTCCACCTCATGACTGTACTTGAGACCTTGAAAAAGGCCAGCCTCGCTATCAAGGCTACAAAATGCCTGATAGGGCAGAGCAAAGTCATTTACTTAGGCCGCCTGGTAGGTGGAGGCCAAGTTCAGCCCCTACAGAGAAAAGTCAAACCATCATGGATTGGGTTGCTCTCACTACCCAGACTCAGGTCAGATCCTTTCTAGGCTTGACTGAATATTACAGGAGATTTGTAAAAGGGTAATGCTCCATTGTGAACCCCTTGAATGATCTCCCTTCCAAAAAGATGCCTAAAAAGGTACAATGGACAGTTAGGTGTTAGGAGGCCTTTGTTGCCCTGAAAAAGGCCACAGGCTCAGCTCCAATTCTTCAAAGCCTAGACTATTCAAAACAATTAATTGTCCAGACTGATGCCTCAGAAATAGAAATAGGGCAGTACTCTCACAACGTAATGTAGAGGGCCAGGATCAATCTGTAGCTTTTTTATCATCAGAAGTTTGACCCCCAGAGAAAAGCGTTGGTCAGCTATTGAGAGGGAGGCCATTGCTCTAGTCTGGTCCTCAAAGAAGCTGAGGCCATACCTGTTTGGCACTCACTTCATTGTTCAAACAGACCACAAACAACTCCTTTGGCTTAAACAGATGAAAGGTGAAAACCCAAAACTGTTGAAATGGTCCGTTTCCCTACCGGGGATGGATATTTCAGTGGAATGTAGACCTGGAAGTAACCATGCCAATGCAGATGAACTCTCCAGATATTTCCACTTACAAAATGTAGACTCACCTGGGTAAGGCTAGTGCTATCCTCTTTCGTTTGGGAGGGGGGTTATGTAGGAGAGTAGCATCTTTCTGACATAGTTCCCCCTCTTTTTGCAGGATGTCCGTGTGTTTAGACTGTAGTGCACTGGGATCCTGCTAACCAGGACCCCAGTGTGTGTGCTCTGTCCTCTAAATGTGGTTGCTGGTAAACTTTACACCCCTCAATTGGCATACTAGTGCACCCATGTAAGTCTCTAGTTATATCTAGTATATCCTACTTAAGTATCCTGGGCATTGGCACACCAGGGGTCTCCCATGGACCGCAGCATTTTTTGTGCCACTCATGGGAGCCCATGCAAACTGTGTCTGCAGGCCTGCCATTGCACCCTGCGTGGAATGGTGCGAGCACCCTTTTACTACTGAGATAGGTCTTACAATAGGTCGTGGTCACTGCACTTAAGCACTGTGAGTCATCCCTCTAGTAGGCCCTTCAGCCCAATGGCTGGGTGCATGTCCCTAGGTGTAAGGGTACTCCTACATGGGTAGAGTACCCACACAAACTGCAGACTCCATTCTCTGGGCTTTGTAAGTGTGGGGAAGCCATCTCAAGGTATGTAGTGGACACTGGTCAACTTGAGTGGTCGAACTACATAATAGCTCCTCCAAACCTAGTTATGTTTGATATCAAACATGTTGGAAGTATGCAACTACACCGATTCCAGTGCCAGTTGCATGATCCCCAATACTCTGGGGGTTCCTTGGAAGATACCCAAGTTCTGCCTGTGCAGCCTTACAGGGTCTGGCTGCTAGCCCTTGCTGCTGCCGACCACAGACACTATTCTGCCCTCCTGCTGGTGACCGTAGTCATGCAGCAGAGAGAACAAAGGATTTTCTGCAAGGGAGAGGTGTGACCACTTCCCCTTTTGTATTGGGTGTCTCTGGGTTGTAGTGGGATGGCCTCTAAGTGCCACCAGACTGCTTTGAAGGGCACATTTGGTGCCCTCCTTGCATAATCTGGTTTGCACCAGTTCAGGGACCCCTGATTCTTGTTCCCATGCGAAACCACACAAAGGACATGGGAGTGACCACCCCCGTTCCACCCCTCCCCTAGGGAGGTGCACAGAGCTCTGCCAGGTGGCCGGTTGATTTCCCTTCTTGAAAAAAAAGATGTGCAGAGGCCCCTGGGAGCACCTGACTGGTTAGGCCAGGTAGATCATGTCCCTGGCCCATTCTGCTAGGTGGATCACTTCAGAGAGTGACCATCTTTTAGAGTTACTTAAGGGCTCCCCCGAAGGTGAGTCCTCAGATTCGTCAAGCAAAACTTTCAAATCTCAGCAAGACATCTTTCTGCTCATGGCCTCCGGAACTGCAGCTGGTCTGCTTTTGGAATTGACACAAGACTGTGTCCAGGTGGAACTGCAACATTGTTTCTCTAGCTCCTGCAAGATTTCTGCAACATGTATGGCTGTGCATCCTCCAGGGTTACAAGGACTCTGCCTCAATCCAAGAAGCAAGAAGGACTCTCCCTTGGCGGGGAGGATTCACTCCACTGCATCTGCAGTCACCTTAAGACAACAACGACCGGCCGGTGGATCCTGCTGTCCCACGGACAACATAAACGCTCTGCTCACAGATGGTGGTTCTGTGTTCCTCACTGGGTCGAACTTGTTTTCTGATCAACTCGGGAGACAGTGAATCCTCGTTGCTGCCATTGGAATGGAACCCCTGTGCACTGTGACTGTTGCTCTTGCCAAGGCGTATTAGCTCTTCCTCCAAAAAGATCTTCGAGCTCCAAGAAGCCCTGGCCTCCAGCACTCTGCAACTTAAGATACAGTTCCCCCTCTGCAGCTCCTGCGACTTGGGACTCCTGTTCGTTGTGCTGCTGAGGCATCCTTGCAACTCCCTGTGCCTGCTGCCAGTGGATCACTCGTGAGGGGTTCTTCACCTCCGGCTGGCTTTCGGTTCTGCTGAAGGCCTGCCCTGACTCCCCACGAAGAGTTGATTCACTAGGACTGTGCTGGTCCTCCAAAATCTGCAAACTTCCATGCAACCACGAATTCCATTTTCCAAGGCTTGTTGGTGATACTTCTGGACATTGACCCTCTGCAACCCAGCGACCAATGTGGGACAGCTCATGGCGCCTCCAAGGATTTCCTGCATCCCCCTGGACTCCTTAACATTACTTCTTCTTTCACCGTCCTGCAGGTACTTCATCTCAAGAGCGTGGACATTGCCTACCTGCACCGCCTGGACATCTCCTAGTAGTCTGGACACTGCCCCTTCTTTTTCAGGTTCCTGTCATCTGGAATCCACCTTTGGGGTCCACTGACCTGGTCCACAGCTCGCGACATCAGTTGGACAACCGAGGCTTCCACTGACTCTAAAGTGTTTCCAATAATACTTCACGCCTATGGACCTGGGCTTCCTGGTGTAGGTACTCTGGTCTTCTGGGTAGCCACGTGTGGGGCCCCTCTGCAGCCTTCTTTGTGCCAACTGATTTCCTCTGGGTGCACTGGGAAGGGTCCTGTATCCATAAAAATCCAACTGTGACGGTCCAGTGTTAGCCTATGGGACACCCAGCTCGATAACTCTGCATCTAGACGCCTGGGGGATTTTAGTACTCTGGTAATTTCCTACTCTTCCAGCCCCTGGGTTCCTAACACACTTACCTTGGTTGAACACCTCCATTATTATACCACTTTCTTAGCATATGGTTTTGCCCGCATCCCCATAGGACCCCATGTATTTTTATTCTCTTTCTGATTATTGCTAAGTGTATATTTTTGTGTGGTGATAGCTCCAGGAGGAGATATACCGATGTTTGGGGAATTTTTAGTGTGTAGCAAAGAAATCTTTATTTTTGCAATACCTAGTGTGGTTGTGTGTTTATGATTTGTTACTGACTGACAATTGTGGTATTGAAAGTGCTTTACACTCCTATATAAGCTTTAACTGCTCACCACAGCTACGCCTAGGGAGATTTTGCTATCTAGACACCTAAGCACTACCACTCAGGATTTTCTGGACTCAGTATAGAGTGCCATACCAAGGTGTACAACATAAACTGAGCCAGCCTCCTGCAGCTACTGCATAAGATTTGCAGTGGTGGCTTTCGAACCGCGATTAGGTCAGAGGCAGATCCCTCTGTCTTCCCCAACCAGTTCTTACCGTAGTGACAGATGTCACTCCTGGGATGGGGCGGCCACATGGGAGAGACATAGAACAGAGGCTTCTGGTCTCCAATGGAGTCCGAGCTCCATATCAGTCTTCTGGAGCTCAGGGTGATCAAGCTAGCATTGAAAGCATTCCTTCCCTCTCTGAAAGGGAAAGTGGTGCAGGTGTTCATGGACAACACCACCACCATGTGGTACTGCAACAATCAGGGCAGGGTTGGGTCGTGGACACTTTGTCAGGAGGTTCTGTGTCTCTGGACATGGCTGGAACATCCAGGCATATCCATGGTTGTTCAACATCTGAAGGGCTGTCTGAACACCAGAATGGACAAACTCAGCGGTCAATGCCTGTTTGATCATGAATGCTGTCTCCATCCGGAAGTGGCACAAGGTCTCTTTCAGCATTGGGGAGAGTCTTGGTTAGATCTGTTCGCCTCCACAGAGAATGCACAATGTCAGGTACGAATATGGGTAGGAATTGGAGGGGTCCCTGGACCCTTATGAATACCAGGATGACCCTGCTATGGACTGGGCACAGGATTTGGACGAGGCCAGTGGTCTGGAAACTTCTCCTGACGCTGGCATGCTGTCTCCTCCTACCGTGGCTATGGCAGAGGGAGTAACTTATGGCATAGTGGTCAGTAGGGTAGCTGAAGTCCTCAGCCTTGTGCTGCCTACTGTAGAGGTCGGGTCTAATCTCCTGAAGGTGCTTCAGCCTGGGGCTTCTACTTCAGAACCCCTTTCACCATTTAATGAGGCGTTATACCCACTCCCTGTGGGATACGGTTGAGCAAGTCCTGCCGCAGATACTGGAGGAGGCCCGTGATATTGTCTCCCAAGCAGTGAACGATGGGAGAGACGCGGCAAAGTTCACTATCTGTTGTGGGCTGGATACGACCAACTCTCTGGGCAGATCGGATGCAACGACAGTGGCCTTACGGCGCCACGCCTAGTTATGCACTTCTGGTTTCTCAGGGGATGTCCAACAGTCACACATGGACATGCTCTTTGATGGCACCCGTCTCTTCGGAGACAAAGCTTACTTGGCCTTGGAGAGATTTAAGGATTCCCGGGCTACTGCTCGGTCTTTCCTCGGCCTCTCGCCCACCACAGTCCGCTTTTCCCCCTTTCGTGGACACAGAAGGGTCACCCTGTTGTGTCCTCCACACAGCCACCGTGCCACGCACGCTGGCCAGCCGGTGCGTGGCCAGGGATGCAGAATCCCACATGGCCGTGGGACACGGAACCAGAGGTCTGTCCAGTCCACCTCTGCCCCCGATGCAGCCTCCAAACCCTCCTAGTGCGTCCCCTCACTCCCGCCAAGTTGGTGGCAGGATCCGCCATCACCTGCCCCACTGGGAACATATCACCACAGACGGGTGGGTTTTGCAGATCATTCGGAAGGGCCACCACACATGCCACCATTCTTCCATCACCTTCTGGAGGATCATTTGGCGCTTCTCCGCCGGGATGTTGCGGCTCTCTTGACCAAGGGAGCTATAGAAAAGGTCACTGTGCCAAAAGTAGGTTGTGGTTGTTATTCCCGCTATTTTCTGATGCCAAAGAAGGACAAGGGTTTACGTCCTATCCTAGACCTTCGGGCCCTGAACTACTTCCTCAAGAAGGAGAAATTCAAAATGCTCACCCTGTCTCAGGTTCTGTCTGCCTTAGACCCAGGAGACTGGATAGTAGCGGTGGACTTGCAGGATGCTTAGTTCCACATCCCTATCCTGCCTGCCCACAGACTTTACCTACGATTCGTGGTAGGTCACAAGCACTTTGTTTACTGTGCTCCCCTTCAGCCTTACCAGCGCCCCTCAGGTGTTCACAGAAGTGATGGCGGTGGTTGCAGCTCATCTGCGCAGGTTAGGGGTCTCAGTCTTCCCCTACCTTGACGACTGGCTGTTGAAGGCGGCCTCGCCCCAGACAGTCGTCTCCTACCTTCAGACTACAGCGAATCTCCTGCACACGCTGGGGTTCACTATAAACGTGCCGGAGTCACACCTGACTCCCTCTCAGATGCTCCCGTTCATCGGGGCAGTTCTGGACACCGTGCAGTTTCGGGCTTATCCTCCTGAAAAGCGAGTCCAAGACATTCAGGCTATGATTCCAATCTTTCAGCCTCGGTCTTGGGTTTCGGTGAGACTGGCTGTAGGAAGTTGGCTCTGTATATACTATCTCAAAGTGAGAGATAGTGTGCACAGTGTTCAAGGGTTCCCCTTAGAGGTAAGATAGTGGCAAAATTTGATAATTCTAATGCTCGATTTTGTGGTAGTGTGGTTGAGCAGTTGGCTTATCAGAGGGTAGTGTTAAGCATTTGTTGTACACACACAGGCAATAAATGAGGAACACACACTCAATGACTTAACTCCAGGCCAATTGTTTTATATAGAAAAATATATTTTCTTAATTTATTTTTAGAACCATAAGTTCAAGATTTGAAGTAAATACATAAAATGCAAGGTAATCCACACAGGTAAGTATAGAACTTTGAATTAGAGCAATAACATATACAGTTTTTGTTAAAATGGCATTAAGCTATTTTAAAAGTAGACAGTGCAAAAATAAACAGTTCCTGGGGGAGGTAAGTATTGGCTAGATTGTGAGGTAAGTAAGACACTTACAAGTCTCAGTTCCTGGGCATAGGTAGCCCACCGTTGGGGGTTCAAGGCAACCCCGAGGTTACCACACCAGCAGCTCAGGGCCGGTCAGGTGCAGAGGTCAAAGAGGTGGCCAAAACACATAGGTGCCTATAAAGAACAGGGGTGCTCCGGTTCCAGTCTGCCAGCAGGTAAGTATCCACGTCCTCGGAGGAAAGACCAGGGGAGTTTTGTAGAGCACTGGGTGGGAACACAAGTCGGCACACAAAACACACCCTCAGCGGCACAGGGGCGGCTGGGTGCAGTGTGCAAAGCGGGCGTCGGGTTTTGTATAGGATACAATGGAAGGACCCGGGGGGGGGGTCACTCTAGCGGTGCAGGCAGGGCACAGGGGGGGCTTCTTGGGGCAGCCACCGACTTGGCTAGGCAGAGGGTCGCCTCGGTTCCTTCTTGTCCTGGGGGCTGCAGGTGCAGTGCTTGGTCCAGGCGTCGGGTCCCTTGTTACAGGCAGTCCCGGTCAGAGGGAGCCTCTGGATCCTCTCTGCATGCGTTGCTTTGGGGGACATGGGGGTCCTCTCGGGCTACTCACAGGGTCGCAGTCGCCTGGGAGTCCTTCCTGTAGTGTTGGTTCTCTGGATCTCAAGCTGGGGGCGTCGGGTGCAGAGGGTGAAGTCTCACGCTTCCGGCAGGAAGAGTGAGTTCTTTAAAAGTTGCTTCTTCCTTGCAAAGATGTTGCTGTTGTTGAGCAGAGCCGCTGCTCAAAGGAGTTTCTTGGTCCTTCGGTTCAGGGCACTTCTCTGAGGCTTCAGAGGTCGCTGGTCCCTGTTGGATGCGTCGCTGGTGCAGGTTTTCGAGTCAGGAGACAGGCCGGTAGGGCTTGGGCCAATGCAATTGTCGTCTTCTGTCGTCTCTGATGGCTTTCAGGTCAGCAGTCCTTCTTAGTTCAGGTTGCAGGAATCTGATTTACTGGGTTCTGGGGTGCCCCTAAATACTAAACTTAGGGGTGTGTTTAGGTCTGGGAGGGCAGTAGCCAATGGCTACTGTCCTAGAGGGTGGCTACACTCTCTTGGTGCCTGCTCCCTAAGAGGACATTCGTAATCCTATTGGGGGAATCCTCCAAAACTAAGATGGAAGGGGTAAAGATAAAGGCAGGGGTCACCTCAGCTCAGGGCGCCTTAGGGGCTGTCCTGACTGGAGGGTGACTCCTCTTTGTTTTTCTAATTATCTCATCCAGCCTTGCCGCCAAAAGAGGAGGCAGTGGCCGGAGGGGCGGGCATCTCCACTAGCTGGGATGCCCTGTGGCGCTGTAACAAAAGGGGTGAGCCTTTGAGCCTGTAACACCACCAGGTGTTACAGTTCAGCAGGGGTAGGTGAGAAGCACCTCCACCCAGTACAGGCTTTGTTCCTGGCCATGGAGTGACAAAGGCACTCTCCCCATGTGGCCAGCAACTCGTCTGGTTGCAGTAGGCTGGCAGAAACTGGTCAGCCTAACACTAGAAGTCGGATTGGTATTCAGGGGGCATCTCTAAGGTGCCCTCTGGGTGCATTTTACAGTATATTCCACACTGGCATCTGTGTGCATTTATTGTGCTGAGACGTTTGATACCAAACTTCCCAGATTTCAGTGTAGCCATTATGGAACTGTGGAGTTCGTGTTTGACAAACTCCCAGACCATATACTCTTATGGCTACCCTGCACTTACAATGTCTAAGGTTTTGCTTAGACACTGTAGGGGCATAGTGCTCATGCACATATGCCCTCACCTGTGGTATAGTGCACCCTGCCTTAGGGCTGTGAGGCCTGCTAGGGGGGTGACTTACCTATGCCACAGGCTGAGGGGAGTGCCATGTCGACTTAGTAATTTTCTCCCCACCAGCACTCACAAGCTGTGAGGCAGTGTGCATTTGCTGAGTGAGGGGTCCCCAGGGTGGCATAAGACATGCTGCAGCCCTTAGACACCTTCCCTGGCATCAGGACCCTTGGTACCAGGGGTACCATTTACAAGGGACTTATCTGGTCGAAGAAAAATCTCCGTATCCAGTCTGACGCCTGGGGGAAAATTCTAAGGTAAGGAATCTCCAACTAGAATATGTCTCTACCAGATATTTTGTTACCAAAGTAAGTAACTTGTACTTCTGTCCTCCAGGATTTAACTCCATCTCCAGCCCCGCATCTGAGCATTGCAGTGGATGATATGAGCGAGAGTTTAATTGGCTAGGACAAAGAGAATTGGGGAGAGGTGGCACCCTTGTCTGATTCCACACGGGATTGGAAATTCTCGAGAGAGCACTCCGTTGACATGAACCTGAGCTGTGGATGTTGAGAATAGAAAAGCCCCCAGAGCATGGAAGCATGGCAAAAACCTATATGGAGGAACACTGACTGAAGATAGCCCTAATCAACAGTGTCAAAGGCTTTTTCTAAGTTGACAAGTAATAAGGAAGTCACCTCACTGACATCTTCAAGATATGCTAAGGCAACGTTGACTCACTGGATACAGTGTCGAGTGCTATGGTTGGGCATAAAGCAGCATTGATGGGGTGGATTAATGAATGAAGGATTGTTTGTAACCTAGTCACCAAGATTTTAGCCCGGATTTAATGTATTTCTTTATTAAGGAAATAGGACGGTAAGAGGTGCATTTAGTCACAAGGTGGTCTGATTTAGGGATGACTATGATAGTTGCAAAATCAAGATCCGAAGAGAAGAACCCTTGTTTCTCAGCTTTTTAAAGCTGAAGGAGGTGTGGGTGACAATGTCGTGGAACTTAGAGTAGGATTTGAAGGAAAATCTGTCTGGGTCTGGAGTTTTTCTAGATTTAAAATTCTCATTGGCCAACTCCATCTTCTGTAATAGGTCTTTGTGTTAGACCGGTCAGAGGTACGTCGGAGAGTACTGGTCGGGTTAGCATAGGGACTTTCCTTGGCTGTTCGGCATAAAGGGTCTCATAGAAGTTTGCATACACTAATGCAATCTCTTTTGGCGGTGATACCCAGGACCTCGAGGTATCGTCAGAGGACGTAATAAAGCAGGAGTGTTATCATTTCTAGTGGGCTTTTGTTATAGAAGCAAGCTTCTTTTATCCCCCTGTTTGTACACATGTTGGGTGGAAGCACACCAGCAACGGTGCAGTCCTCATGAAAAAACAGGAGCCGCTGGGGACAGTCTGTCTAATTCTAATAGTCAAGTCAATGACTCTGTTGCGTTCGTCACTGTCTCCGGTCAGAATACAATACTACTTTTCTTCTCATATTATACACACAGTTATATTCCTTGTACATATATTCCCTTACTATGTATTTACATATCTATTTATTACTCTAGTCCTACTGTACCCGAGAAGAATTTAATACAAATTAATAAAATTAAATCTATAAATAAAATTCAAATTATCAATAAGTAAATTAAAGTAAAAAATAATAATAAATAAATTCAAAATAATGATTACAAAAATGTTTGTATATATATACATATATATATATTTATTTATAAATAAATAATATAAATGAACTTTCTTGTAAGCTTTACTTTGTCTACCCATCACTATATGTCATGTCTCTTATCAATCTATCCTCCATCCCCACTCTGACTCATCCCAAACCCATTCTACTACTTTCAACTCCAAAATAACCCTGCCTAAGCTCTTCCTTCCTCTTCCACTTGTAGCTCACCCGAACCTCAGTTTACCACCATGATCTCCCAAACAACCCTGCTAAATTCTCTCTGATTTATCTCACCTTTGATTCATCCAAAACCTCTCCTGCTACTATGATCTTCCTATCCCTTGCCACAGACTCTTCCCTCCTGCAGCTCTCCTTTACTCATCCCAAGCCTCATCCTATTACTATAAACTCCCAGTTAACACTTCTGGATTCTTCCCTCCTCTATCCCTCCATTACCCTAGTCAATCCAACTAACAAACTTGCATATCCTCTGCTCAAATTAACTTTTCCGTGAACTGTTGGTGTCTGTTGCTTTCTATACGTTTGAGGTGCGTCTTAGCTATACCCTGAAGTGTGGGTTTGCTAGCCACCCAGAGTGTACCAACTTTGTGCACTGTGCTCCAATTAGTTTCAAAGTAAGATTGCAGTTCCTCAGCTAAATAATCAATGAAGGTTTAATCCATGAGGAATCATGCATTCAAATGCCACATTGACCTTTAATGACAGGCAGGGGTACCAATACAAAGCAGTCGCAAGGAGTGGTTATAGATACTACGAGGGAGTGTATTGGCTCCCTTCATGGAAGATGTATGCATAGCTGGGAGGGACATGTAGTCAATGTCGGATATATTCCTTGTCTATGCAGAGGTATTAAGTGTATATAGTTTCGTGTGGGTGCAACACCCGCCAGACATCGCAGGAAATCTGCCCAGAAATTGAGAACCCTGGAAAGGGTTTGTCATTCCAGTGAGGGGGGGTGCCAGGTGCATCTATAACTGGGTTTAATGTAGCGTTAGTCTTACGCAAGGAGTAACATCCCATAAGGTAGTGCGGCCACTGCCTCAGTCAGGTCTCAAAAAGGTAGCCCATGCAGATGGGGAGGTACTGAAATTTTGTGTTCTTGGGTCACCTTTCCAGCAGCTGAAGGGAACACACACACATTTCACCACTGCACTGGAGCAAATGCTCCCACCCAATATAGACCTTAACCCCGTTTAGAAACTCCAGTATCTTATCAAGAACACTAAAACTGGCTTGATGGTTCTCTACCACATGTTCCACAGACGTTCAATTATATCCTTTAAGTAATGACGGTCCTATATGACCAGAACTAGCTACCTATACACCACACCCTAATACAGGAACAGTGGCAGAAGTGTGCCGCCTATACACTCATTTATTTAGTAGAAATATATGGATACTTAATGCAATTTATAATGTAGACTTTAAGCACCGCCCCAGCAAGGGCTGCTCCAGCACAACCACATGTGGCTACAGCTGAATTAATCCTACTACTGTGCATTCCAATATGGGTAAGGTACCCACCAAACATGAAGAAATTTCGTATTGGCTAGCACAGAAAAAAAGCGCGTTAGGGCAGTATTTCCCCAAGATAAACATAGAATTCTTACAATGTGCCTGCCATTTGTGATGGTTCCGTCACTGGACCACTGCCCTGCTTGGAGTGCAGTGTTTGCTGCACTCTACACTACCGCACATTGTACACCAACACTTGCGATTCTTCGGGAGGTATTTTAATCAGATTCAAGTCAAATACGGGGCTGTCCTGGTCCTAGACTTAGGGATTCAATTAATGGACAATTTTGCCACAGTATTCTCAATGATATTGAGTAATTGTTATGGGGAAGCAGTAGCATTGACAGTACGCCAGCAGCTCCTGGATGTTCCTGCATAGGATCAAGAACATGAGCTGCTACAGATTATCACAGAGACCTATACTAGTATAGGTTGGGATAGGCTAGGAGCAGTACTAGGTATACCACAACCACAAGGCAAATCCAGTAAGGAGTCTACTCAGCAAGCCACAGAGGGTTCTAAAAACACTGGGGTAAGCAAAAACAAAATCAAGACAGTGTAAAACAAAGAGGAGAATCTCTGCTTTCGGAGACCTCTGAGAAACGCTGTCATTTCAGAAATAGGGACGCTTTGAAAACTCCAAATAGATACCAATATACTGATAAATGGCAGTCTTGTTCCTTTCAGGACTCACCGGATAACCGCAGTGAGAGAGGAGGGCGTTCAGAACAATGAAACGAGTATGTGAAACCAATAATAGATTCACAACGCTCATTTGAAGCTTCCATAAAAAAGAAAGAGAAACTTCCCAAACATATACCACAATTCAGAAAGCAAAAGGTAGCAGCAATTTCTGCTAAAAATGCCACACATAATTAACTTTATTGAAGAACAGGACTTGGGTTGAAACTGCTAGACAGCGCGGCAGATGTCACAATAGTTCTCCGGAATCATTTAAGAGCTTCTGGTTGTTATTGAACATTACAACTTTTTAGTCTAAACTGCGGACCGACGTGTCTCCCACCCAGACAAGGTTTACAATCCAAAATACAAATAGAGGGAAAGAGAGGGTGCACAATTAAATATTTTGTAGAAGATTACAATTGAGTTATGATATCCTCCTGGCAGAAAAAGACTGGCCACCTGAATTTATCCGTAAACTCCTACAAGGAGAAGATGTCTTCATAAATCATTCTCTGTCCTGTTTCCTGACGAATTTAGAAAGGCTTACGCCATAGATTGGGCATTGGCACAAGTTCCAATGCTGTGTCGCAATCATTTAAGATGGGCTAAAGACTCCCCCAAGATACGATACCGATTAGATCCACACCACAGCCTCAAACACAATACCCCATTAAATATGAGACTAAAAGACTAGTGAGAGAAATAATCACACAGCTTGAGTACCAGGGTGTAAGAGAATTCTGTGTTTCACCAGTGAACAACCCTTTGTTCCCCGTAGCTATGCTGGGCCATTCATATAGAATGGTCTTCAATTATTGACATTTAAAGTCACACATGTACATTTACTATTCAAAATGCACACAGCACTTATTAACCATAAAGTGCGCAAAAAATACAAAACAACCTTGGACATTTGTAGTGTTTTTTTGCCAGGTCTAGCACCTGTAAGTGGGGGAATCTAAGCGCGTTCAGTGCGCTTGACTCACACATAGGTATAAGAACAGTCTTGGACTGTTCTCAGCACATTTAACATTATCATTACATGATAGTGACCCTGAGGCGTTGTCTTATGTGGATGATATCTACCTTACAGATGACGATCTGGGAACACACTTAAAACATGTGGACTGTAATGTTGTGGGATTTGCTGATTTAGGTTACAAATGTAATTTCAATAAAACAAAAATTGCCTTTATCAGTGTCCTGTTTCTAGGATACGAGTTATAAGATAGAAGAATGAGCCTGGCAACCCACTTTCTAGAAAAGTCTGCACAGTTGCAACCACCAAAAACTATCAAACAGTTAAAATCATTGTCAGGCTTTTTTCAATTTTGGCAGAACATACATTCCAGATTATGCACTTAGCATAAAACCACTCTGATTTAATACGTCCAGACTTTTCAAGCAAATATTCGACAGTTGAACATACACGCATCCTTAGAGCATTGCGCAGGACATGCTTGAAGCAAAACATTACACATGTGATAACAAAACAAACGTGGTCATCAGAATTATTGCTGGTGCCATTGAGTTGATCTATGTAACATTTAACGAAGGAGGTGAACCTGCCACAATAGCATAAAATCACATTTGTATTCCACCTCTGAACAACTCTTTGCATACACTGAACAAATTCGGACTGCTGTTCATACCTGGGGCCCAGAAGAACCCCATTATTGTTATGACCCCAATACTACCCCTAGAGACTGTTACAAAGGACAGCGTTCCTAACGGAAAAGCATTACATCCATGTTGGATCCAATGGGTGACGTCTCTGACGGCCACCTATGTTTGTGTTTGATCCAAAGCTTCAGACCCAAGAATTTATTCAAAATGAGCAGCAATACCCAACACATACAAACATTTTCCCTTTTTATCAATATCAAATCACTGATGGTTCAGTGCAACCACAGTAGGCACTAAACAAAAATACTCTGTTGCTTGCGAGGCTGTGAGTGGTTTCATGAGGGATGGTAAATTCCACCCTCAGAACACGTACATGCAGACTCTAGGGGACTGCACTGCAAAACTTGCGGCGCTTTAGGCTCTAATGTTGGCACTGGAACATACAGATCCTGAACTTCTGACACTGATTGTGTGTGATTCGTACTATTGTATTCAGTCCTTTGATGAATATCTACATTACTCGCACCAAAATGGATTCAGAGATTTAAAAGGGAAAACCTCAAACAGATTTCTGGTGAGGGAAGGTAGCAGATCTGAAAAAAATTCTGCCAAATGCCCATGTAGTGAATACACTATGCCATCAACGTGTAGGAATACATGTTTGTAGGCGGCTGGCCCAGTGTGTGATGGACACCTTTGGTGTTACATCTTATACTGGATCAAGACAACCATTATGCAATAGTATTACAGTGTCCAGGTAGCCAGGGCTCTCTAGTGGTAGCTGTGGTGAGCAGCCAAGCCTTATCTAGGAGGATTGTGAAGCACTTGCAATATCACAGTAGTGACACAGTAATTTATCACACATGAAAGGAACCACACAGTGTTGCAAAAATGAAGATACTTTATTACAGGAACATCAGCTAGATTGCTATAGGCACACCCCTTTCTGGAACTACACAAGTACACACAAAATATACACAGGTAGGAAATAGCTCAAAATAAAAAGGACCCTATTGGGGGTGTAGGGGGGGGGCATATGCTAAAAATGTGGTATGTGAGAATGGTTCCCCACCAGAGGATATGAAGTAGTTAGCCAAGGGCTGGGAAAGAATGGAACCCCAAGAGGTAAGTAGCTAGAAGACCCTCAGCGACCAGGAGAGCAGAGGTAAGTTATCAGGTCGTTCCTTAGGCTAACATGGGGACTTGTAAATTGAATGTTGCAAAAGCAGGACCAGGGTGGTAGAACCCAGTGGTGGATTCTGGAAGAAGAGGACCTGCAAAAGAAGGGGACAGAGTCCAGTCCACAATGAGTGTCCAGGTGGGACAGGAGGCAATGCCCACTCCTCTGTGGGTTTTCAGGGTCGACGGTGGTGGATGAAGTCCAGCTGCAGAAGAGTTCCTGAAGTCACCTAGGAGCTGTCTCTTTGATGGTTGCCAAATTGCAGACGGGTCAGTGGTGAGGTGAACCGCCAACAAGCAAATGCAACTGGAGCCGAAGAGGACCAGCGAGATCCTGGGGACTCGACCCTTGGACGGGCATCCAAGCTGACCCTCAGAAGACAGGAGAGCCAGCAGAAGCAGTCGGAGCCCCCACGTCAACCCACTGGCAAGCAGGCACAGTGAGTCGCAGTGAGGCCCAGGCAGCGCACCTGAAGAGGAGTACCATGTTGCTGGAGATAAGGTGCTGGGGGTTGGGGGCTACTTGGAGCCTGAAGATCCCTCGGAGCAGGAGTTAACAAGCCTTGGTTTCTGCAACAATCACAGTGCACAGGGTTTCTGTCTTTGAGGAAGAGGCCTTTGCTCACCATTCCCCAAGTAGGACAGAAGGCAGAGAGGACCCCTCAGAACCACCACCAGTGTTGGAGAATCATCGCAGGTCCAGAGGACAGCAGATCCCAGCAGCCGGACATTGTTGCCTTAGGTGCCTGCGGATACAGTGGAGTGACTCCTTCACTCCAACAGAGATTCCTTCTTGCTTCTTTGGTGCAGCTGAAGTCCCGCCTACCCCCAGAGGATGCACGGCTGTAAAAATGTTGCAATTTGCTGACAGAAGCCGCGGAAAAAATGTTGCAAGGAGAAGTTGTCTTGGTGTTGCAGACTTCTTGTTCTTGTGAAGTCCAGCAGCTTTTCTGGTGGGCAGGAGAAGAAGCAATAATTGCAGAGGCGTCCTGGTGGAGTCTGGGACCCAATGGCAAGGGAGTCCCTAAATAGCCCAAAAAGGGGCTTGGTCACTGTGCAAGGTGACCACCTATCAGAGGGGGGTGAGTGAGGTCATCTACCTAACCTGACCAGTCATATGCTCCCAGGTACATCTACCCATCTTGTTTTCATGATGGCAGAATCTATTGGCCAACTGGAGGAGCTCTGGGCAGCATCCCTGGGGTGGTGATGGACAGGGGAGTGGTCACCAAATGTTCCCTTTAAAGCAAACCGGCGGTGTGGGGAGGCTACTGCTCCCCGGCCTCCAAGGAGAGGACCCATCTCCCACAGGAAATCCTTTGTTCTTCTTTCTCCTGCTTGAGCTGGTCAAGCAGCAGGAGGGCAGAATCCTCTCTGTTGAGCTGCAGCAGCGTGGGCTGCTCGCAGACCATGGAAGACTGGTAGGACCAATACTGGGGGGTCCTCTTAGGAGCTCCCAGAGTGCATGGAATCATGCCACCAATACTGACATCAGTATTGGGGTGTGATTCCGACATGTTTGATACCAACATGCCTAGGTTCACAGTTAACATTATGTATCTGGACCATAGGTAGTGACCTATGGTTCGTACATAGCTAAAATGGCTTTCCCGCACTTACAAAGTCCAGGTAATTGGAACTGGAGTTCTTAGGGGCACTTCTGCATCTTTAGGGTTGCCCACACACATAGGGGCCTGCACTCTGCCCTTAGGGCTGGAAGAGTCTACCATAGGGGTGACTTACAGTGACCTGTTGTTGTGACCAGCAGTGAAAGGATGCATGCATCTTTTCACGCAGGCTGTAAATGACAGGTCTGCAGACACATTTTGCACGGGCTACCATGAGTGGCACAATACAAGTTGCAGCCCATGGGGAACCCATGGTGTACCAATGCCCTCGGTATCCAAGTACCATATACTAGGGACTTAGTGGTACACAAGTATGCCAATTGTGGCATGTAAAGAGTACCAAGACAACCAAATTTAGAGGAGAGAGCATAATCACTGGGGTCCTGGTTAGCAGGCTACCATTGAATACAGTCTAAGCACACTGACAACTGGTAAAAAGTGGGGTAAGCATGCCAGAAACGTTGTAAGAAACACTTTGGCTGACGAACTAGCCAAGTCAGCAATAGCTACGGCTTCTGTTGCTGCGGTTATTCGTTCTCATAAAAGGTTGAATGATAAAACTCTGTCTACTGTGAAAGCTTCGTCTGACGGCAAGCCCTTGCCAAAGGTGTATCCCACCAAATATTCCTAGCACCCATAACATTGCATTAGCAACAGTACCAGGGATGGGTGATTGTGTGATCCCCAACCAAGACCAGATATTATAGCTCATAAAAGCAGCACATGAGGGTGTTGCCTTTTCCCATGCAGGTGTGGAGGCTGCTATTTTTCTTTTACTACAAAAATGCTACTGGTGGCCATGTATGTACAAGAAGACCAAATAGTATGTCCTTCGTTGTGACATCAGTCAACAAATTGGAGAATTCACGATCAAGCTTCCACCGCAGACACCCCTCCTAATTTTCAACAAACCATTGCAATTTGTATACCTGGACGATTGTTATCCCCCAATACCTGATGGTGCATACAAATACTTCTTGGTCGCTATTGATTCTTGCCACAAATTTCTATGGGTAGGGCCACAATGATCAGCTGACTCTGTTATTAAAGATTTGCAAGTCTTCATTGGGACATAAGCAGTTGTGGCATACCATTCCGACCAGGGCCCAGCCTTTACCTCCTGGGTATTCAGGGACACCATGGCGATGATGGATGTTCAGCTCCATTTCTCGTTTCTCTACTGTCCTGAGGGAAATGAGGTAATGGAGAGGAAAAAACGAGACTTTAAGCAATCCTTATCAGCAGAGTACTAGTATGGGTCGTAGTTAGCTTAACAGAGAACACTTAATAATCTGCCCAGTAGGTATTTGAGATGGCGTACCCCATATGAGGTACTATTCAGCATACCTATGTATGTCCTGGGTCTTGACGCCTCTGGCACAGTGGTGACAGACACACCTTTTGACATAAATGAACATGTCTTGAAGGAATTACAATAGTTTTGTGATGAATACAAATCTGGATGTGGCGCCACCTTGGGAATGAGGGATTCACCAACAAAATTAACCAGCGGGATTCCAAAAGTTGGAGATCTAGTGTGAGAAATGATTGTTGTAGAAAATGAATTTGTCCCTTCATATTGGGCATCTGTTCCAATAATGAGGATACACAGACCAGAACCGTCATCCTATCATCGCTGGCTGGATCTAAAGAAAACCGCTTTATTTCAATTGACAGTGTTAAATTACACCATGTGGCCAGTCCTGCACAGTAGACCACGAGGACTCCTGGTTAGTTCCCGAACCCCTCCCACTGCCATTCAGGAGGTACCTCTACAAAATTTAACCGACAGTTATGACTCTTCCCGATCTTGGGGAGGATAGAAAATGAACTTTCATTAAAACCTTTCGCTGCATCTATGACAAGAAATGTCCAAAGTTCTGAGCTATTTCACTCAAATTTGACATAAACGGAATTGTTTATTACTAACCACTAAGGGATATATCTGTCCGTTCTCCTTCTCCGATACCAGCTCCAGTTTTACACAAACTGCTTCTGGATATATATCTGACATCAGCAACTCTTTCTCAGATTCTTCAACTAAATTTGATAAATGGGAAAATATTTTAAACGTCACTGAAGACCAGCTCAACATATGGGTCTGAAATGGAACATTTAATTCAACTCTTTCAGGTCTCAACAGGTGGTTATTGTGGTCAGTGGACACAAATGGTTATCATGCGCTTTTTGTGAACTCCACAGGGGGTTTTAGATTAAGCCAACATGACCCTTGTTACGTATTACAACAACACTCTGGTATCATCACTACAGAGAGCGTGGGCAAACTATGTCAACAATGGTTGAAATCTTCCACATTAACAACAACTAAAGAGCACCCAAGATTCCTGTAAAAAAAAAAAAGCAGACTTCCAAGACTATGTTAGGCCCCAGAAAACGATGCACAAAACATTTCATATAATGAAATTTGGAAACTTTCCCAAATAGAAGGTGCTGCCCGGTTGAGGCACAGAGATCAAGATAACTTGCAGAAAGATTTAGTTGTTGTAGGTAATGGTATGAACACTATGTCCAACTGCATATACACACTCAACAACATCGTTTCATCTGCAATTTACATCATACAAAACAATGTCATTTTCACACCATGGACAGTTAACCTAGGAATTTTATGCAGTTAGGTTGGCTGTTACAAGTTCTGAAAAATCGTGTCGTACCTGGTAAAACGTCTGCTCCAGGGACCTATTTGCCATGTTTGACACGAAACCAAGAGATAATGGCTAAGAAAGAAGTGACTTCTATTATGCTTAACATCGAAAAGTTGCCTTTCACTGTGGCGGGAACACCACCTGCACTTTGATACACACTGTTTTTAATCTGCCCATTTCAACACTTCTATTCACCTCGTGTTTGAAGCACATTCCTGTAGACAGATTTGAAAAGTTAGGATGATGGCTACATCCATGAGGTGTGGAAGCTACCCTTTACGCACAAGTGTATCTGATAGAGACTTCTAGTTGCAGATTCCTTACCTTAGAATTTCCCCCCAGGCGCCAGACTGGATGCGAAGATTTTTTCATCAAACAATACCCTTTCACGTTGGTAGATAGCGTCAGTGTGCCATGATGACATCGGGAGTAGTACATAGACGCCGCCTCAGCGCAGTGACTTCAGATATTTTCTTTCTGCGCAACGTGTTGATCCGGAGAGACCTACCTTGGTCTCTTTTTGCCAAGTTCAACCATTTTGTTGAGTTTTTGGGTGAATTTTTGATGCGTCGAGATGGCCCGAAGACTGGTTTCAAGCCATGCGAGGACTGTCACTGCATGACGTCGGTGACTGATCCGCATCGAGTCTGTTTGTGGTGCTTGGAGCGTGACCACAACCCGAAGTCGTGCTCCGAGATCTGGCCCATGCACCCAAAGCTCACGGCGCCCGGGCACTCGCACCACTTAGGTCGTGGTCTCACTCGAGGGTAAGTTCTCAAGACCGGCGCCACCACCATTCTTCTTCCTCCAAGTCTTTGGGCACAGGTAAGAAGTCGTCGTCGAAGCGGTCCTGTCGCCCTTCGAATTCACCCCGTCGCCCGGCTGATGCGAAACAGGAAGAGCATCGACACTCTAGGCCTCTGTCTTTGGAACCTGTTTCTGAGTCTGCTCCGTTTTCCCTGATTTTCCCAGAATTGGAGAGACCCCTGCCCATTTAAAGGAGTTTTATGAGGCCATGCGCCTCATTTTTGGGTGGGCCGACCCTGATACGGCGCCTTCGGGCCCAAGGGGTTCGGTTGAGGGGCCTTCGGGTTTCGCACCAGTGGCTTCAGCTCTGGCCGCTGAGGTCCCCTTCGGATCTGCACCGACACCGGTCATACCACTGGGACCTTCCATGGTGCCGGTTCGATTGACGACGCTCCAAACGTCGGTGGTGCCCACCATCAACCCGCTCCTTATCCCCGACGTCTCGAAGTCAGAACGCCGTCGGCTGACGCTGCCTCTGTCTTCGATGGGGCTTACTTCCCCGAGGTCGGATTTGGACCCTTTTCCTTATGGGTACGAATTTGGGGGAGAATTGGAGGGTCCCTGGACCTTTATCAATACCAGGATGGCCCATCTTTGGACTGGGCACAGGAATGGGGCAATGCCAGTGGAGTGGACACTTCTCCAGACGCTGGCATGCTGTGTCCTCCTACCGTGGCTATGGCAGAGGGAGTGACTTATGCCATGGTGGACAGTAGGGCAGCTTAGGTCCTTGGCCTTGAGCTGCCTTCTATACAGGTCAGGTCCAATCTCCTGACCACCTGACGGAGGTGCTTCAGCCAGGGGCTCTGAGCCCCTTTTGCCATTCAGTGAAGCCCTCACTGATGTCCTTTTTGAGTACTTGGTCCAAACCCAACACAGGGGCTCCTGTAAACAGGACTATCGCACACCATTGGCCTGCCCTGAACAACCCAAAATTTCTGTCCCAACACCCCACGCCTGAGAGTCTTGTCATTCAGGCTTCCTCTTCCTCAGGCGCATTCCTTCCGCACCGCCGGATAGGGAATCAAAAAGAATGGAACAATGTGGGAATAAGATGCTTTTTTCCTCCAGTCTAGCGCTGAGGTCTGTGAACACCACAAGCCTTTTGGGCTGCTATACCCACTCTGTGGGAATATGGTCGCGCGAGTTCTGCCACAGATACGGGAGGAGGCCCGTGCTATCGTCTTCCAAGCTGTCAACAATGGGAGAGATGCAGCGAAGTTCACAATCTGATGTGGGCTGGACACGACCGAATCTCTGAACAGAGCGGTTGCTTTGACGGTGGCCTTGAGACACCACACCTGGTTGCGTACTTCTGGTTTTTATGGGGATGTCCTACAGTCTATTATGGACATGCCCTTTGATGACTCCCATCTTTTTCCGCCTTGGAGGGATTCAAGGACTCCCGGGCTATGGCTTGGTCCGGTGGCCTTTCCGCTGCCCCTCGCCCCCAACAGTCTGCCTTTCACGGCCATGAAAGGGGCTCCCTGTCACATCTCCAACCCAGCCACCATGCTGTTCAGCTGCTGCGTGGCCAGGGACGCCTAATCCCTTTGGGCATGGGACAGGGAACCAGAGGCTGCCCAGTCCACTCCTGCTCCTGCTGCAGCCTCCAAGCCCTCGTAGTCTGTCCCCTCACTCCGATCAGTAGGCGGCAGGATTTGCTATTACCTGCCCCACTGGGAATCCATCACTACAGACAGGTGGGTTTTGCAGATAGTTCGAAAGAGCCTCCCTAGAATCTGCCCCACCAGCCATGCCTCCATCAATCAACCAACTCCGGAGGATCACTTGGCACTTCTCCGCCAGGAAGTCGCGGCTCTCTGGGCCAAGGGAGCCATAGAAAAGGTCCCTGTGCCAGAAGTAGGTTGTGGTTGTGGTTGTTATTCCCGCTACTTTCTGGTGCCGAAAAAGGACAAGGGCTTACGTTCTATCCTAGACCTTCGAGACCTCAACTACTTCCTCAAGAAGGAGAAATTCAAAATGCTCGCCCTGGCTCAGGTCCTGTCTGCCTTAGACCCTGGAGACTGGATGGTAGCGTTGGACTTGCAGGACGCTTATTTTCACATTCCCATTCTGCCTGCCCACAGACGTTACCTGCAGTTCGTGGTAGGTCACGAGCACTCTGTTTACCTTGCTCCCCTTCAGCCTTACCAGTGCCCCTCTGGTGTTCACGAACGTGATGACGGTGGTTGCAGCTCAGCTGCGCAGGTTAGGGGTCTCAGTCTTACCCTACCTCGACAACTGGCTGTTGAAGGCGGACTTGCTGCAAAAATCGTCTCCCACCTTCAGACTACGGCGAGCCTCCTGCACTCGCTGGGTTCCCTATCAATGTGCAGAAGTCACACCTGCCTCCCTCTCAGACGCTCCCTTTCAGACGCTCCCTTTCATCTGAGCTGTTCTAGACACGCTGCAGTTTCCGGCTTACCCCCCTGAAAAGCGAGTCCAGGATATTTAAGCTATGATTCTGATCTTTCAGCCTTTGTATTGGGTTTCAGTGAGACTGACTCTGAGGCTGCTGGGGCTCCTAGCCTCCTGCATTCTGCTAGTGACACATGCCAGATGGCACATACAGGCTCTGCAGTGGGACTTGAAGTTCCAGTGGGCTCAGCATCGGGGGAATCTCTCCGACATGGTCCAGATCTCAGTGGGGACTGCAAAAGACCTGCAGTGTGGTGGCTTTCGAATCCGCATTGGGTCCACTGTAGATCCCTTCCCCTGGCCAGATCTATCCACAGTGACAGACGCGTTGCTTCTGTGTTGGTGCGGCCACATGGGAGAGGCGGAGATCAGAGGCCTCTGGTCTCCTGCGGTGTCTAGGCTCCACATCAATCTTCTGGAGCTCCAGGTGATCAAGCTTGCGTTGAAAGCATTTCTTCCCTCTCTCAAAGGGAAAGTAGTGCAAGTGTTCACGGACAATACTACCGCCATGTGGTACTGCAACAAACAGGGCGGGGTAGGGTCCTGGACCCTTTGTCAGGTGCCACTGCGCCTCTGGACATGGCTGGAACATCAGGACATTACCCTGGTGAGTCAACATCTGGCGGGTTCTCCCAAAGCCAGAGTGGACGAACTCAGCCGTCGATGCACAGCTGATCACAAATGGCGTCTCCATCTGGAGTTTGGCGCAAGGTCTCTTTCAGCAGTGGGGAGAGCCTTGGTTAGATCTGTTCGCTCCGCAGAAAGTGCGCAATGTCAGCTGTTTTGTGCGTTGGAGTTTCCAAGGCCGCACACGCTTGTAGACGCTTTTCATCTTGATTGGAACTCCAGACTCTTTTCCGCCTATACCACTTCTGCCCAGAGTTCTCAAGAAAATCAGGAACGACCGGGCCCAAGTTATCGTTGTGGCTCCGGACTGGGCACGGAGAGTATGGTATCCAGAGCTATTGAGTATGGCCACCGATCCTCCACTCAGACTGCCTCTTTAGGCAGATCTTCTGTCTTAGCAACAGGGGATGGTTCTCCACCCGAACCTGTCCAATCTCCGCCTTCATGGGTGGAGGTTGAGCGACGACAGGTGACGACTTTTGATCTTTCACCTGAAGTCTTCAATATTATCTTGGCAGCCAGGCGTCCCTCTAAAACAGTTATACGCCTGTCGTCGGCATAAATTTGTGGCATGGTGTACCAACAAATCTGATGATTCCCTCTGTGCTCCTCTAGCTGAGGTTCTTTTGTTCATTCTTTCTTTGGCCCAACAGGACTCTGCTTTTGGCACCCTTAAAGGGTATTTATCAGCCATTTTGGCCTTTCTTAGGCTACCGGACCAGCCCTCACTCTTTAAATCTCCTATTGTGAATAGATTCCTTAAAGGTCTCACCTGTTTATTTCTTCCCACTCCATTTATCATGCCTCAGTGGGACCCCAACTTGTCCTTACTTAATGTGTACTCCCTTTGAGCCGATTCACAATTGCCCTTTACTGCTCCTCACTTTCAAGACTGCCTTTCTTGTTACCATCAAATCTGCTCGCAGAGTGAGAGAGCTACAACCTCTTTCTTCCAAGCCTCCATTCTTGTCTGTGCACACAGACAAATTGGTGTTGCGCTCTAAGGCTTCCTTCCTTCCCAAGGTTGTTACACCTTTTTTCATGTTGGCCAGTCCATCACCTTGCCTACTCTTTACGCATCCCCACATTCTTTTCATGAGGAGGAGAGTCTCCACCATTTGGACCCAAAAAGAGCGTTGGCATTCTATCTAAATCATACTAAAGATTTCTAGGTGGGCGATCAACTCTTTGTCGGGGATGTAGCTGTGAAGAAAGGGAAGGCGGTGCAAAATCGTACAATCTCTCGATGGGTTCTTCTTTGCATCAAGATGTGCTACGCTTTGGCCAAGAAGCAACCCCCTGAGGGCTTGCGCGCTCAATCTACTAGAGCAACTGCTGCTTCTACTGCGTTCGCTTGTGGAGTTCCTGTCCTGGATATCTGCCAGGCAGCTACGTGGACATCCCTGCACACGTTTGCTAAACACTACTGCCTGGACAGTCAGGTCTATCGAAACGGCTACTTTGGTCGTTCGATCCTGCCGGAGTTCCTAGTATGATCTTGGTTCGCAGCCCACCTCCGAGGATGGCATTGCTTGGGGATCTATTTTAAGGTAAGGAGTCTGCAACTAGAAGTCTCTATCAGATACACAAGTTACTTACCTTTGGTAATGAAATATCTGGTAGAGACATATTCTAGTTGCACCAAAAAAGCTGCTGTTTCAAGAGACTCTTGACACTGCTCCACCACCAGCAAATATATTTAAAACAAAGGAGAAACCATCACCTTCACACATTTCTCCACCACATTTGCCACAACTTTCTTTCTCCACCACCTACTACCCCACCACCATTGCCTTCACCAACACATTCTCATACATGTTCACATGGAGATACAGTGGACCCCTGGGACTTACATGACCTGGATCCTGTACCACTAAATGACCCAGACCTCTATCGGTCCAAACCTTTACCACCAGAGGATAGTACTGCTTACACTCAAGCCATTTCTAGAGCAGCTGCATACTACGGAGTTCAGATGCATGCTGAGCCTTTGAAGGAGGATTTTCTTCTTAACACATTGTCCTCCAATCACTCACGTTACCAGTGTTTACCAATGCTGCCTCGTATGCTTAGACATGCAGAGGACTTATTTAAGGAACCTGTTATGGCTAGGGCTTTAACCCTGAGAATAGACAAAAAAATACAAGCCTGCGCCAACAGACCCAGTTTATATCACACAGCAGGTACCACCAGACTCTATAGTCGTGCTGCAAGAAAAAAGACCAATAGTCTATCTTCAGGAGATAGCCCTCCCCTGACAAGGAAAGCAGGATGTTTGGTGCCGCTGGTAAAAGGGTAGCTACACAAGCAGCTAACTAATGGCGTAGTGCCAATTCCCAAGCCCTGTTAGCAAGATATGACAATGCACACTGGGATGAAATGAAATAATGTTTGCAATATTTACCAAAAGAGCATCAAAAGAGAGCACAACAAATTGGCAAGGAGGGACAAGCAATCGCCAATAATCAAATCAGATCTGCCCTTGACGCAGCCGATACAGCAGCTAGAAGTATAAACACTAGCATAACAATACGTAGGCATGCATGGTTAAGATCTTCCGGGTTTAAACAAGAAATCCAACAGGCAGTGCTCAACATGTCCTTTGATAGGGAACATCTATTTGGACCCGAGGTTGACACAACTATTGAGAAACTCAGGAAGGACTCTGACACTGCAAAAGCCATGGGAGCCCAATACACTTCATCTTGCCAGGGTTCCTTCCTTAAACAGCGGTTTAGGGGAGGTTTCAAGCCCCAAACTACAGAGGCTTCCACCACACAGTCTAACAAACCCAGCAGTACTATCAAAGAGGATCATTTAGAGGCTCTTACAGAGGTCAACACTTTAGAGCCAGAGGCAAATCTCAAACCTCAGAGTGTCACCACTTCCCAAAAACAATGACTTCCTCAAAATCCTATAATCACACACATCCCCTGTGGGAAGCAGACTACAGCAATTCCACTCTCAATGGCAAAACTTCACCACAGATCAGTGGGTGCTTTCAATTATCCGCAATGGTTACTGCCTAGAACTCATATCTACTCCTCCAAGCATTACACCTTGCTCTCACAGACTGTCCCCAGAACACAACGTTCTGTTACAGCAAGAAGTACAATTTCTATTACTAAAAGAAGCAATTGAAACAGTCCCAGAATCGGAATGGGGGACAGGAGTATATTCACTATATTTCCCCATACCCAAAAAGGATGGTACTCTCATACCCATCCTGGATCTCAGACCTCTAAATCTAGATATACTGTCAGAACATTTTCACATGGTAACTCTGCAGGACGTAATTCCCCTAATACAAAAACAAGATTACATGACTGCGTTAGATCTCAAAGATGCTTACTTTCATATCCCCATACATCCAGCTTATCAAAAATACCCAAGGTTTGTAATAGCAGGAAAGCACAGCCAATTCAAGGTTCTTCCCTTCTGCATAACAACAACTCCAAGGGTTTTCACAAAATGTCTAGCTGTAGTAGCAGCTCACCTAGGAAGACAACACATACATCTTTTTCCTTATGTAGACGATTGGGTAATAAAATCAAGCAACATTATACAATGGCAGCAACACATTCAATACACAATAGAAACCCTACACACGTTAGGGTTCACAATCAACTACCAAAAATCTCATCTTCAACCACCACACGTTCAACCTTACCTAGGTGCTATTCTCAATACCCAAAAAGCCTTAGCCTATCCAAATGCATAAAGTATACAGGCTTTTCAAAACCTTATAACACAGATACAGCCCAATCAATGTTACACTGCAAGTTTTATCATGAAACTATTGGGAATGATGGCATCATGCATAGCAAAAGTACCACATGCAAGATTAAACATGAGAACACTACAACGGTGTCTCGCACAATAATGGTGTCAAGCACAGGGTCAGTTGCAGGATCTAGTGTTGTTAGACCGCCAAACTCACAAATCTCTTCGATGGTGGAATCACAACAATTTAATAAAGGGGCGGTCATTCCAGGACCCAGTGCCACAGACCAAAATAACAACAGATGAGTCAATGACAGGTTGGGAGCTCACCTCAAAAACCTAACCATACAAGGGGAATGGAATTCAATGCAGTTAACTTACCACATAAACCATTTAGAATTTTTAGCTGTGTTTCTCGACTGAAAGCTTTTCAACCTCGTCTCAGGCACAAAACAGTCTTAATAAAAACAGACAATATGACAACAATGTATTATCTGAAGAAACAGGGAGGAACATATTCATCTCAACTGTCACTTCTAGCCCAAACAATATGGAAATTGGCAATTCACAATCACATTTACTTGCTAGCGGAATACATCCCAGGGATACACCATCAGCTAGCAGACCTACTAAGCTGGGTGCAGCAACAAATACACAAATGGGAAATTCCTTCTCAGGTATTTCAACAGTCCTTAAAAATGTGGGGAACACCAGACATAGACCTTTTCGCAACAAGCGAAAACGCAAAATGCCAAAACGTCACATCCAGACACCCACTCCCTCTCTCCAAGGGCAATGCTCTATGGATCAACTGGTCGGGGATATTTGCTTCCGCTTTTCCTCCTCTCCCATTAATTCAATTTTCGGTCAACAAACTGTGTCACACCTCTCTCACCGTGATACTCATAGCTCCCACGTGGGCACGACAACACTGGTACACAACTCTCCTAGATTTGTCAGAAGTACCCCATCGCAAACTTCCAAACAGACCAGATCTGTTAACACAGAACAAGAGTCAAATCAGGCATCTCAATCCCAGTGTTCTCAACCTAGCGATTTGGCTCCTGATGTCATAGAATTTGGATATTTACACCTTCCGTTAGAATGTATGGAAGTTCTGAAACAAGCGCGCAAACCTACAACTAGACAATGCTATGCTAACCAGTGGAAATGTTTTGTTTACTACTTTCAGCCCAAAAATATACACCCACTTAAAGCATTAATACAGGGTATTGTATGCTACCTGCTTCATTTACGAAAAGCAAATTTAGCTTTTTCCTCTATTTAAATTCACCTTACTGCTATATCAGCGTACTTACAAACCATACAACATACTTCTCTCTTCAGAGTCCCTGTCATAAAAGTCTTTATGGAAGGACTTAAGCGTATTATTCCACCAAGAACCCCACCAGTTCCTGCATGGAATCTCAATATTGTACTCAAAAGATTAATGGGACCACCTTTCGAGCTCATGCATTCATGTGATATGCAATTTCTCACTTGGAAAGTTGCTTTCTTAGTAGCAATTACTTCATTAAGAAGAGTTAGTGAAATACAAGCATTCACTCTGGAGAAACCACTTTTCCAAGTAAACAAACATAAAGGAGTAGTTAGGACAAATCCAAAACTTTTGCCAAAAGTAGTTTCTCCTTTTCACATTAACCCAAAAGTGGGATTGTCAGTCTTCTTCCCACAGCCAGACTCAACTGCTGAAAGAGCTCTTCATACTCTACCTTAAAAGAGCGCTAATGTACTATGTTGATAGAACAAAAGAGTTTAGGAAAACTAAACATCTTTTTGTAGCTTTTCAACAGCCACATAAAGGAAATCCTATCTCTTAGCAAGGATTAGCTAGATGTATTGTAAAATGCATCCAAACATGTTACATTAAAGCAGAAAGACAACTTATAATAACCCCTAAAGCACATTCCAGTAGGAAAAAAGGTGCTTTCATTGCATTTTTAGGGAACATACCAATGGCAGACATATGCAAAGCTGGCACATGGTCCACTCCACATACGTTTACAAAGCATTAGTGTGTGGATGTATTTTCGAAGCAACAGGCCCATGTTGGTCAGGCAGTGCTTAACTTTATTTCGAACTACTTCAACTCCTACAGGCTAGCCACCGCTGTTGTGGGAGAAGGCTTTTTAGTCTCTGCGTAGCATGTGTGTCTGCAGCTACACATGCCATTGAACGAAAAATGTCACTTACCCAGTACAGGAACTTGGCTCTGTATATACTATTTCAAAGTAAGAAATAGTGTGCACAGAGTACAAGGGTTCCCCTTAGAGGTAAGATAGTGGCAAAAGTAGATAATTCTAATGCTCTATTTTGTGGTAGTGTGGTCGAGCAGTAGGCTTATCAGAGGGTAGTGTTAAGCATTTGTTGTACACACACTGGCAATAAATGAGGGACACACACTCAATGACTTAACTCCAGGCCAATAGTTTTATATAGAAAAATATATTTTCTTAGTTTATTTTAAGAACCACAGGTTCAAGATTTGCAGTAAACACTTTAAATGCAAGGTACTTCACTTAGATACTTTAGGAACTTTGAATAAAAGCAATATAATATACAGTCCTTGTAAAAATGGCAATAAGCTATTTTCAAAGTGGACACTGCAAAAATCAACAGTTCCTGGGGGAGGGAAGTAAAGGTTAGATTATGAGGTAAGTTAAACACTTAAAAGTCTCAGTTCTGGGGCATAGGCAGCCCACCGTTGGGGGTTCAGGGCAACCCCAAAGTTACCACACCAGCAGCTCTGGGCCGTTCAGGTGCAGAGGTCAAAGAGGTGCCCAAAACACATAGACGCCTATGGAGAACAGGGGTGCTCCGGTTCCAGTCTGCCAGCAGGTAAGTACCTGCATCCTCGGAGGCAGACCGGGTGGGGGGGGGGTTGTAGAGCACTGGGGGGGACACAAGTAGGCACACAAAACACACACCCTCAGCAGCACAGGGGCGGCCGGGTGCAGTGTGCAAAGCAGGCGTCGGGTTTTAGATAGGAAACAATGGAGGGACCCAGGGGTCACTCTAGCGGTGAAGGCAGGCAAACGGGGGCTTCTCGGGACAGCCACCACCTGGGCTAGGCAGAGGGTCGCCTGGGGGTCACTCCTGCGCTGAGGTTTGGTTCCTTCAGGTCCTGGGGGCTGCGGGTGCAGTGTTGGTTCTAGGCATCGGGTCCCTTGTTACAGGCAGTCGCGGTCAGGGGGAGCCTCTGGATTCTCTCTGCAGGCGTGGCTGTGGGGGCTCAGGGGGGTTGTCTCTGGTTACTCACAGGCTCGCAGTCACCGGGGAGTCCTCCCTGAGGTGTTGGGTCTCTGAATCTCGAGCTGGGGGCATCGGTGCAGAGTAAGAAGTCTCACGCTTCCGGCGGGAAATGTCCAGTCTTGGAAAGCTGCTTCTATGTTGCAAAGAAGTAGCTGGTTTTGAACAGGGCCGCTGTTCACAGGAGTTTCTTGGTCCTTTAGTCCAGGGCAGTCCTCTGAGGCTTCAGAGGTCGCTGGTCCCTGTCGGATGCGTCGCTGGTGAAGGTTTTCGAAGTTGGAGACAGGCCGGTAGGGCTGGGGCCAAAGCAGTTGTCGTCTTCCTCCTTATCTGCAGGCCTGTAGGTCAGTAGTCCTTGTTTCTTCAGGTTGCAGGAATCTGATTTCCTGGGATCTGGGGTGCCCCTAAATACTAAATTTAGGGGTGTGTTTAAGTCTGGGGGGCAGTAGCCAATGGCTACTGTCCTTGAGGGTGGCTACACCCTCTTTGTGCCTCTTCCCTGTGGGAAGGGGGGCACATCCCTAATCCTATTAGGGGAATCCTCCAAACTCAAGATGGAGGATTTCTAAAGGTAGGGGTCACCTCAGCTCAGGACACCTTAGGGGCTGTCCTGACTGGTGGGGGACTCCTCCTTGTTTTTCTCATTATCTCCTCCAGCCTTGCCGCCAAAAGTAGGGGCAGTGGCCGGAGGGGCGGGCATCTCCACTAGCTGGGATGCCCTGGGGCGCTGTAACAAAAGGGGTGAGCCTTTGACGCTCACCGCCAGGTGTTACAGTTCCTGCAGGGGGAGGTGAGAAGCACCTTGTAGGAAGTTGGCTCTGTATGCACTATTTCAAAGTAAGGAATAGTATGCACAGAGTCCAAGGGTTCCCCTTAGAGGTAAGATAGTGGCAAAAAGAGATAATACTAATGCTCTATTTTGTGGTAGTGTGGTCGAGCAGTAGGCTTATCAAAGGAGTAGTGTTAAGCATTTGTTGTACATACACACAGGCAATAAATGAGGAACACACACTTCGAGACAATTCCAGGCCAATAGGTTTTTGTATAGAAAAATATATTTTCTTAGTTTATTTTAAGAACCACAGGTTCAAATTCTACATGTAATACTTTGCATGAAAGGTATCGCAGGTAAGTACTTTAGGAACTTTGAATAATCACAATAGCATATATACTTTTCAAATAAAACACATATAGCTATTTTAAAACTAGACAGTGCAATTTTCACAGTTCCTAGGGGAGGTAAGTAATTGTTAGTTCTTGCAGGTAAGTAAACCACCTACGGGGTTCAAGTTTGGGTCCAAGGTAGCCCACTGTTGGGGGTTCAAAGCAACCCCAAAGTTACCACACCTGCAGCTCAGGGCCGGTCAGGTGCAGAGTTCAAAGTGGTGCCCAAAAAGCATAGGCTTCAATGGAGAAGGGGGTGCCCCGGTTCCAGTCTGCCAGCAGGTAAGTACCCGCGTCTTCGGAGGGCAGACCAGGGGTGTTTTGTAGGGCACCGGGGGGGACACAAGTTAGCACAGGAAGTACACCCTCAGCAGCACGGGGGCGGCCGGGTGCAGTGTGCAAACACACGTCGGGTTTGTAATAGAAATCAATGGGAGACCAAGGGGTCTCTTCAGCGATGCAGGCAAGGGGGGGGGGCTCCTCGGGGTAGCCACCACCTGGGCAAGGGAGAGGGCCTCCTGGGGGTCACTCCTGCACTGGAGTTCCGATCCTTCAGGTCCTGGGGGCTGCGGGTGCAGGGTCTTTTCCAGGTGTCGGGATCTTAGAGTCAGGCAGTCGCGGTCAGGGGGAGCCTCGGGATTCCCTCTGCAGGCGTCGCTGTGGGGGCTCAGGGGGGACAACTTTGGTTACTCACAGTCTCTGAGTCGCCGGAGGGTCCTCCCTGAAGAGTTTTCTCCACCAGTCGAGTCGGGGTCGCCGGGTGCAGGGTTGCAAGTCTCACGCTTCTGGCGGGAAACGCTGTTGCCTTTAAGTTGCTCCTTTAGAAACAAAGTTGCAGTCTTGGGTGAACAGGGCCGCTGTTCTCGGGAGTTTCTTGGTCCTTTTAGAGCAGGGCAGTCCTCTGAGGATTCAGAGGTCGCTGGTCCTGGGGAAAGCGTCGCTGGAGCAGTTTTCTTCCGAAGGGGGGAGACAGGCCGGTAGAGCTGGGGCCAAGGCAGTTGGTGTCTCTGTCTTCTCTGCAGGGTTTTTCAGCTCAGCAGTCCTCTTCTTCTTAGGTTGCAGGAATCTGAGTTCCTAGGTTCTGGGGAGCCCTTAAATACTAAATTTAAGGGTGTGTTTAGGTCTGGGGGGTTAGTAGCCAATGACTACTAGCCCTGAGGGTGGGTACACCCTCTTTGTGCCTCCTCCCTGAGGGGAGGGGGGCACATCCCTAATCCTATTGGGGGAATCCTCCATCTGCAAGATGGAGGATTTCTAAAAGTCAAGAGTCACCTCAGCTCAGGACACCTTAGGGGCTGTCCTGACTGGCCAGTGACTTCTCCTTGTTTTTCTCATTATCTCTCCTGGACTTGCCGCCAAAAGTGGGGGCTGTGTCCAGGGGGCGGGCATCTCCACTAGCTGGAGTGCCCTGGGGCATTGTAACACGAAGCTTGAGCCTTTGAAGCTCACTGCTAGGTGTTACAGTTCCTGCAGGGGGGAGGTGTGAAGTACCTCCACCCAGAGCAGGCTTTGTTTCTGTCCTCAGAGAGCACAAAGGCTCTCACCGCATGGGGTCAGAAACTCGTCTCTCAGCAGCAGGCTAGCACAGACCAGTCAGTCCTGCACTGAACAATTGGGTAAAATACAGGGGGTATCTCTAAGATGCCCTCTGTGTGCATTTTTTAATAAATCCAACACTGGCATCAGTGTGGGTTTATTATTCTGAGATGTTTGGTGCCAAACTTCCCAGTATTCAGTGTAGCCATTATGGAGCTGTGGAGTTCGTTTTTGACAGACTCCCAGACCATCTACTCTTATGGCTACCCTGCACTTACAATGTCTAAGGTTTTGCTTAGACACTGTAGGGGCATAGTGCTCATACACCTATGCCCTCACCTGTGGTATAGTGCACCCTGCCTTAGGGCTGTAAGGCCTGCAAGAGGGGTGACTTACCTATGCTACAGGCAGTGTGAGGCTGGCATGGCACCCTGAGGGGAGTGCCATGTCGACTTAGTCCTTTTCTCCCCAACAGCACACACAAGCTGGCAAGCAGTGTGTCTTTGCTGAGTGAGGGGTCCCCAGGGTGGCATAAGACATGCTGCAGCCCTTAGAGACCTTCCCTGGCATCAGGGCCCTTGGTACCAGGGGTACCAGTTACAAGGGACTTACCTGGGTGCCAGGGTTGTGCCAATTGTGGAGACAATGGTACATTTTAGGTGAAAGAACACTGGTGCTGGGGCCTGTTTAGCAGAGTCCCAGCACACTTCTCAGTCAAGTCAGCATCAGTATCAGGCAAAAATTGGGGGGTAACTGCAACAGGGAGCCATTTCTTTACACACCTCCACCCAGTACAGGCTTTGTTCCTGGCCACAGAGTGACAAAGGCACTCTCCCCATGTGGCCAGCAACATGTCTGGTGTGTGGCAGGCTGGCAGTACCTGGTCAGCCTACACTAGGAGTCGGATTGGTATTCAGGGGGCATCTCTAATATGCCCTCTGGGTGCATTTTACAATACATTCCACACTGGCATCAGTGTGCATTGACTGTGCTGAGAAGTTTGATACCAAACTTCCCAGATTTCAGTGTAGCCATTATGGAACTGTGGAGTTTGTGTTTGACAAACTCCCAGACCATATACTCTTATGGCTACCCTGCACTTACAATGTCTAAGGTTTTGCTTAGACACTGTAGGAGCATTGTGCTCATGAACATATGCCCTCCCTGTGGTATAGTGCACCCTGCCTTCGGGCTGTAAGGCCTGCTAGAGGGGTAACTTACCTATGCCACAGGCTGCGTGAGGTTGGCATGGCACTCTGAGGTGAGTGCCATGTCGACTTAGTCTTTTCCTCCCCACCAGCACACACAAGCTGTGAAGCAGTGTGCATATGCTGAGTGAGGGGTCCCCAGGGTGGCATAAGACATGCTGCAGCCCATAGAGACCTTCCCTGGCATCAGGGCCCTTGGTACTAGGGGTACCAGTTACAAGGGACTTACCTGAGTGCCAGGGTTGTGCCAATTGTGGAGACAAAGGTACAGTTTAGGGAAAGAACACTGGTGCTGGGGCCTGGTTAGCAGGGTCCCAGCACACTTTCAGTCAAAACTTAGCATCAGCAAAGGCAAAAAGTTAGGGGGTAACCATGCCAAGGAGGCATTTCCTTACACCCAGTGTACATCTGTTCGTGACATGTAGTGCTGCAGATTCAAATTCACATGCACCCTCCCACCTCCCTGGAAGCCTGTAGTTGTTGCAGTTCTTATTTGTACATATGTATATCTATATCACTCCTTCCTACACCCTTCTGCGGGAGAACAATCTAACAAAGGAGTTGATTGCGATGCGCACTATGACCGAGAGGAGGAGTCACTCGATCCCATAACTCCAGAAAAAGACTTCTTTGAAGAAAAACAACTTGTAACACTCCGGGCCCAACACTAGATGGCGGACCTAGTGCATAGCATGTGAATCTGCAGCACTACATGCCATGAACAGATGTACACTGAGTAAGTGACATTTTCCATATATATATATATATATACACACACACAAATAATTAGTAATTGGCACAAGAAACAACAAGCATTGGGAAGAATTTGTGAAAAATAGTGAGGGCCCTATGGGAGGGCCAAACCATATTCTAAAATAGTGGAATGTGAAGTCCCCCACCCAAGGATATGGAGTAGTTAGAGGGAAGCTGGAAAAACTAGGAGTGCCAAGAGGTGAGTACCGAAGTGACCCCCCCAGCGACCAAGGGAGGAGTGATAAGTACCTGGTCTTCCCAAGGACTAACATGAGTACTTAGAAAAGGGATTGTGCAATAACAGGACCACACTAGAAGAAATCAAAGGTGGATTCTGAAGGAACAGATCTTGCAAAAGAAGGGGACAGAGTCCAGTCTACGATGGAGTGTCCACTCGGAGCTACTACCCACCCTTCTGTGGATGAAGATCCTGGTTGACCTGGGAAGAAGGCTACCAGCTGTGAAGCCCAGGAGCTTCAGAGGAGTCCTTGTCACAGGGCTGATGGTGTCCCACGTCAGTTGTCGGGGCGCAGATGGTCAGTGTTGTGGGAGAACCACCAACAAGCCTTGACAAATGCAAGAGGAGAAAAGGAAGAGTTGCAAGGCTAAAGAGGACCAGTACTTTCCAGGGGACTCGACCTTTGGAGGGGAGTCCGGGCTGACCCTCAGCAGTCGGGAGTGCCAACAGAAGCAGTCGCATTCCCCTCATGCAACCCACTGGCAGCAGGCACAGTAAGCTGCAGTCAGACCCAAACAGCTCACCTGGAGAGGAGTCCCACAATGCTGGAGCAGCAGAGAGGAGATTGTGCTTGGGAGGATGAAGTGCTGGGGCCCTGAAGATACCTTGGAGCAGGATGCAACTAGCCTTAGTTGCTGCAGGAGTCGCGGTACACATGGTACTCCTGCAAGGAGAGGCAAGGGCTCACTGTCTCCCAAATTCGACAGCTGGGAGAGATGAGCTAGGGGACTACTCCAGACCACCATCCGTGATGCAGGATCCACGCGGTTTCAGAGGAGAGTAGATCCACGCAGCCAAACATCATTACTATAGGTGCTTTCAGAAGCAGGGGAGTGACTCCTTCACTCCAAGGGAAATGTTGCAGTTGCTGGAAGGAGCCGGTGAAACAAAGCTGCAAGGTCGTCGCAGGAGTTTGTCTTGTCGGTTCATTTGCAATTCCAGTGGCCAGAAGTAGAAGTAAACAAAGCAGAGGAGTCCTGTTGGAGTCTTTCACATCGAATCTGGGGACCTACCTGCAAGTGACTCCTTAACTAGGCCTAAAAGGGGGGTTTGGTCACCATGCAATGTGACTGCCTACCTTCACCCCCTGTTTGGCGATGGATAGGGGATTGGTCACTCCCTTTTGTCCAGTTTTGCGCCAGAGCAGGGACTGGGGGTCCCTAGGTAGGTGCAAACCGGTTTATGCAAGAAGGGTACAGAATGTGGCCTTCAAAGCAAAACTGTTGATGTGGGGTGGCTACCCCTCACAAGACTTGTAACACCTATTTTCAAGAGAGGATGTTTCCTCCCTCAAGAAATCCTTGGTTCTGCCTTCCCTGCCTGAGCTGGTAAAGGAGCAGGAGGGCAGAAACCTGTCTGTGGGTTGGCATCAGCGCAAGCTACCCAGAAAACCCTAGTAGACTTGTAAGAGCAATACTGGAAGGGTCTTCTAAGGAGCCCCCAGAGTGCATGGAATCATACAACCAATACTGGCAACAGCCGCAGAGCAAATCACAAATGTAATCTCCTGGAGGTGGTGCAAGGTCTCTTTCAGCAGTGAAGAGAGGCTTGGTTAAATCTGTTTGCCTTTGCCGAGAACGCGCAGTGTCTGCAGTTTTGCGCACTTTAGTTTCCAAGGCAGCTTTTGCTTTGAAACACTTTTTGTCTCCAGTGGAGCTCAGTCCTCCTGTACGGCTTTTCACCAATACCAGCCCTGCCCAGAGTTCTCTGGAAGATCAAGAACGACCATGCCAAAGTCATGCTTGTGGCTCCGGACTTGGCATTAAGAGTCTGGTATTCCAAGCTCTTGAGCATGGCCATCAATCCTCTAATCAGGTTTCCCATTCCTCAGGGTCTTCTGCTGCATGGGGGGAGGGTCCGTCCCCCTGATCCTGTCTAGTCTCTGCCTTCTGGTGTGGAGATTGAGTGGTGGCAGTTGACAACTTTCATCCTTCCTCTCTAAGTATGTGATGTCATCTTAGCAGCAAGGTGTCCCTCCAACAAGATGGGTATAGTCCTGCCTTTGGAAACATTTTTTGGTATGGTTTGCAGGAAAACATATTGATTTCCTTTCTGCCTCTCTTTCCCAGATCCTTCTTTTCATCCTCTCTCTTGCCCAACGGGGCTTTTCCTTGGACACGCTTAAAGGCTTTATCTCTCAGCAATCTCTGACTTTATGCAGTTGCCTGACCAGCCATCCCTCTTGAAGTCCCCTATTGTTCATAGGTTTTTAAAAGGTCTTGTTCATCTCTTTTCTCCTTCGCCATTTATTATTACTCAGTGGGACCTTAATCTTGTTCGTACTTTTTTTGTGGCTGCTCCCTTGGCGCCACTTCATATTTGTCTCATTATGATCATGACAGCCATCCTCATGGCAATTACATCAGCCCAAAGAGTGAGAATCAGGCTTAATCATATAATCCTCCATACCTTTCCATCCATCCTGAGAAAATGGTGCTTCGCACTAAGGCCTCCTTTTTTCCATTTGATGAAGGCCAGTCCATCACCGTCTACCTTTTAAGCTCCCCCACATCCCTCTAAAGGGTGCCCTATATTCATGAAGGAATGTTTGAAACATTTCCTCACAATCGAGTGAGAAATAAATGTTGTTATATTTTATATTTAAGCACAAATGAGCGTCTGAATCTCGTAGCACATGATTAATATTGTGAATGGCTTAAGCCGTCAATATACAGTGTGACCAAGGATTATATTGTCTATGATTTATAACGCTGATTGCATGTGACTTAGGGGCCATTGAACAGAAGGCCTACCTAGTCTGCTTGAAATAGTTTTGAACAACCTTATAAATAAGGATTATTGGAGGAGTGCCATAAGGACTGTTTATTTCAGTATTCCTGGAGTTTGATTTACATAAGCAGAGGATGGAATCCGCTAGCAAAGACCTAGCCAGCTGGAAGAGTGGCTTCTGGTTGAGGCCAAGATCCTGAATCAAATGGATTCTGAATGGTCAAGGATGAAGTGACTCTTTCAGATGGCAAAATAATCAGAGGTATAAGTGCAGCATTTTAGGAGAAATAGTGATTTTGGCTCATGAGGTATGTGTGACAGTGAGGATAATAAGAGCTCCACCTATGACATGCTGTAGCATTCCTAGTAGGTAATAGACAGAGTTGGCCTTGGACATTCCTGGTCCTGTTCATGGAGAAAAATATCCTGTTTGCCTTTGTTCTCTTCTTGTTAACATTTTAAGTCGGTGGCAGGTGATAAAATTTGCAACCAACACTGAAACCAGATAAGTTGCTGATGTCCTTAACAATGTTTTATGGTGTGAGGGCTTTCCATGGAGTTTGTTCATAGGCAGGGGCCCACAGTTAGTTTTACATGTCATGGCAAGTTTCTTGGATTGAGGTATCGTCCATAAGATAATTGCATTGTGTCATTCTGAGGGGAAAGACCTCAGGTAGGGCAATGGAAGCAATTCAGCTGGCAAAAAATTGTGGGAAAGCTTAGAGGTAGGAATAATTAAATGGTTGATGGTATATAGATTGAACCCTCACGCTACCACTGGGAAATTACCCTTTGAATCACTGAGTAGAAAAAATGTGAGTATTCTATTGTCCCCTGGAGGAATGAAAACAGAAAGGGGTGTGTGCAGTGGGGCACACAAGAGGTGAGTTTGTGATGAAGAGAAGATGGTCCTTAGAAAACCTCTGTATGGTAAATGCAAAGCAATGTCTGTCCAACTGGTGGGCCTTGGGTAGTGAAACTGCAAACAGTGAAAGATATTTCCAGGCTTTCTTCTTCTAGGAATATGTGGTCAAAGTATTCAAAAGTACAGTAAAAAAAGAGGATGGCTGCATCTGGTGCACCAGTTGTGTATCATTGTATCACTAGGTAGATGAAAAAACTAATATTGACCTGACTCTTCTATATAACCTGGGGATTAACTAGTGGGAGTATTTCCTTGGTCAGGTTTTGTTTCTGAGTGCAAACATTCTAGGTAGGACTGGGTATCCTTTGCAGGCTTATTTTTTTGGTTTGCACTTAATTTTGGTGCCATTTGATAAATCTCCACAGAACTTTCAAGAAAAATGGTTAAGCCAAGTCAGCTCCTTCCTGGAAAACCTTTTTCTCCATGCAGTTTTATATAGAAAACATTAATGGTGATACAGCAAAAACTGCTGAACGGAATTACACAAGATTTGGTAGAAATCTAGATCTTTACCAGAAAATGTGCTTTTGTGATGTGCAAAATTTACAACAACAAAAAATAAAGGCTGGGCTCCGGCTCAAAAAAAACCCGGGGTGGGAATCATTTTTTGGGGGGTGGGGCATAGAATGGCCCCGGGTACCCTAACCCTGGGACCCAGTGCACGCAACGAGGGGGACCCACCCCTGGGACACCGTTTTGTCTGGGAAGAGCAGGGAACTTAAACTTAACTCCCTGACCACACTCTCCTGAACAAGAAAGAGCTTTTATCCCGCCTGACCGGAGCAGACACTAAAGTTGCTCCTATAGGTTGGGAGTAAAGCAGTGGAGCCAGCTCTTGACGGCACCCAGCATTGGTCCTGCTGGGTGAGTCGGTGGGGCCATGAGGGCATGTGCCTCCCCTTGTAGCCCCAAGGGCCCTTAATTATTGGGGGTGCCTTGGGTAGGATGGGGGCACCCACTGAAATACAAGTACCTCGCACCATCAACCAACGTTTGGTTCATTTCTTGGGAGTCCTGTGTTGGACCAGGGCATCGTAACAAAACAAAAGGCACTAATAAGGAAAGAAAAGTGGAATAGCCCTTCATGTCATATTTGCGGCTGCTGCAAATGGGAAGCGTCCTGTGAAAACCATCTAGAGACAATAATACATCCTTGTGGTGCCCCTAGAAAGGACACAGGCACCACAAGTAATTTTTTTTATGTTGTGGAGGGCTGCCGAAAGTTGCTATATATCTATCCTGAGTCATTCAGTGCATGACCCCACAGGAGAGCTTACCACCTTTTAAGCACTCTGAGCTTTTGGTGTTTGCTCTTCAGCTGGAGGACAGGGTCACCTTGTGGTTGGTCCTATGGTTCATTTTGTGGCCTGAAGAGGTTAAAAAGACATATGTTCATGGAGGTTTTAAATATAAATGCTTTATTAACATATATTTGAGACAATAATTATTATTAATCAAATCAGTTATATACATGGGAATACATTGGGATCTAGTTACTGATACATTATGAGGTGATTTATTGACAAAGCCAGTAGGTCTGCTTTAGTTATATGTTTTTATACTGAGTCCCTGATCAACACAATTGGGCTGCAATGAATATCCTGCATTTCTGACCCTTTGACAACGTCAGAAGGCCTACCTAATTAAAATGACAGCTTTTGTATTGTAACTTTGTTACAAAACGGTAAAAGTTAACTGAAAAAACCTAGGTTAAAGTGATGTTATAGTTAGGTTTGGTAATAACATATTAATTTATGTTAATTAAAAAATAAATCTCACAAGACCTCAGAAAAAACAAAGGTTAATGTGACATTATAGTTAGATAAAAACGTTAATTAAAATGTAAAGTTTTTAACTTTAAAAAAAGACACTGAAATTCACCAGTTACAGTTAACTGAAGTAACTATTACTTGCTCCCCCATCGTGCACTACTTATGACCTCACATGTTCACTGATAAGGTCTAGAACATCATTGATAACATCACTGTTGAGATCTGACATAACATTGATGTTGAGAACACTATGCATGATGTGGATTTGAATTTCAGTGTTCTTTTTTTTTTTAAAGATTGTTTTAACTTGCAGTTTTATGTAGCTATTATATGTATATATTACCTAACGGCAGTCGCCAGTAGGTAGGTAAATAGGACCTACTTTCCATAGAAAAAGCGTTTCTGAATTGACTATATCTTTGGCGCTTCCCATGTTAATTCCAAGTAGATTTTAGACACGACTATAGCCCAAATTACTGGACTGAATCTCACCAAATTGTGGCAGAAAGGTAGCTCTTGGTCCGAAAGCACCCTTTTTGTTATGTGGTATAAATCGTCTCAGTAGTTTTCGAGATATTAAAGGGAAAATAAATATAGATATCTAGCCATGGATCCTGGAGATCTCATGCTGAGATCTGATTGGCTGCCAACACTTCAACCAGGAAGTGTTGGCAGCTGTTTTGGGACTTTGCTTCAGGCATGCAGGAGGCACTCACAAAGCGGGGCTGAGAACAAGGAGACGGTAGTGAGAAGGAGGGAAAGGGTAGCAGCAGGCCTGCACAAAACGTGGCTGAGAGCAAGGAGAAGGCAGTGCGAAGGTGGGGAAAGACATGCATTAGGCAAGCACAAAACAGGGCTGAGAGCAAGGAGAAGGCAGTGAGAAGCAGGGGGAAGGCAAGCTCCAGGCACACACGAAACAGGGCTAATAGCAAGAAGAAAGCAACAGGAAGGTGGTAAAGTCAAGGAGCACGCATGCACAAAAGGGGGGCTGAGAGCAAGGGTAAAGCAATGAGAGGGAAGGAAAGGCAAGCAGCAGTGGTGCAAAAAATGGGGCAGCGAACAAGGCGAATGCATTGAGAAGGAGGGAAAGGCAAGCAAGAGGCAGCAGAAAATGGGGCTGAGAGCAAGGAGAAAGCAGTGAGAAAGAGGGAAAGGCAAGCAACAGGTATGCACAAAACTGGGCTGAGAGCAAGGAGAAATTAGTGCGAAGGAGGCAAAGGCAAGCAGCAGGCACCCACAAAACGGGGCTCAGAGCAGGAAGAAAGCAGTAAAAATGAGCGAAAGGCAAGCAGCAGGCACGCACAAAACGGGACTGAGAGCAAGGAGAAAGCAGTAAAAAGGAGCGAAAGGCAAGCAGCAGGCACCCTTAAAAACAGGCTGCGAGCAAGGAGAAAGTGAGAATTAGAGAAAGGCAAGCAACAGGTATGCACAAAACGGTGGTTAGAGCAAGGGAAGAACAGTAAAAAGGAAGGAAAGGAAAGCCTGTAGGCAACACAAAGTGGGTCTGAGAGCAAGTAGAAACCTGTGAGAATGAGGGAAAACAAGTAGCAGGCATGCAAAAAACCAGGGCGGGGGAGCAAAGAGAAAGCAGTGAGAATGAGAGAAAGGCAAGCAGCAGGCACCCACAAAACGGGGCTGAGAGCAAGGTTAAAGCATTGAGAAGGAGGGAAAGGCAAGGAGCAGAAACACACAAAACAGGGCTGAGAGAGAGGTGAAAGCATTAAGGAGGAGGCAAAGGCAAGCGGCAGGCATGCACAAAACAGGCCAAGAGCAGGGAGAAAGCAGTGACAAGGAGGAAAAGGCAAGCAGCAGCCACACACTAAACAGAGCGAGGAGAAAGCAGTTAGAAGGAGGGAAACCAAGCAGCAGAGACACACAAAATGGGACTTAGAGCAAGGAGAAAGCAGTGAGAAGGAGGGAAAATCAGGCATCCCAAAAAACGTCTGGAGGGGAGCAAGGAGAAAGCAGTGAGAACTAAAGAAAGGAAAGCAGCAGGCATTCACAAAAGAGGGCTGAGTACAAGGGAAAGGCAAGGAGCAGGCATGCACTAAACGGGGCTGAGAGCAAGGAGAAAGCAGTGAGAATGAGGGAAAGCTATAGGCAGGCACTCACAAAACAGGGCTAAGAGCAAGAAAGGAAGCAGTGATAACGAGTGAGAGGCAAACGAGCAGAAATGTACCACCTGTTTTTTGTGTTCCTTCTTGCTATTCCCTTGAAGGCTGTGCACAGCATGTGGTTGGATACATGCACCGGGGGTTGGATGCACGTTGGGGGTTGGCCGATGGTTCTAACTATAACATCCCTGAACCCTTTGGGTTTTTATTGAATTTCTAAAGCTTTTTCAATTCTATTTCCTAACTACAACGTGCCTGCAACTTTGTTTTTTTTCAATGAATTTCTACGTTTTGTAATGCTTATACAATGTCATCAATAAACTGCAGTGTCTGCTTGGAAAATGTTTACTGGTAACTAAGATGCCAGATGTAGAACCAGGAAATATGGCTTTGAATACTAGCACCAACATTTTAGCATTATGGGTACATACCTTTCTCATGTACACTTAGACCTGGGAGTTAGCTGATATTAAATGCTGCATACAAAAATATTTCACTTCTACAAAACAAATGCAATTTGAGTTGAGTAAAAAGCCTTCTACATAATCCAACAAAAACCAGTAAATTGAACAATGGATCAAAGAATCCTTTTTCTTCCATGTCTATTTAAAACAATATTGTTAATTTTAGTAAAAGCAATCCTGTTAACACAACATAATGACCAGCTTATGGTTGCAAGAAACAAGCTGCTAGTATTTATACTTTAGTCCCTACAATCAGAAGCAGGGCATTTTCGAATACTATTATGGGAGCCTAAAAACTACCATGATGTGTGCTCTAACTAACCAGGATTGCTTTAATTTATTCAGATTCTGTAGCTTGAATGTGCTTGCCGGTTCTAGAAGGTCTTAAAGATAGCAAGTATTTTTTGGAATACAAAATAGGTACACAACACATTCAGGTCATGGTGTACAGAATGAGTGAGTATGTTACATGCTTCTGTGTTCTCAGATGGATAACAAAGGAGATCAGAGAAATTCATTACAAATTGAACACGCAATGCGTAGAAACATTGAAGGGTTGCACTAGTGTTATAGGTAAATAAGCATCCTAAGAAGACTTGAATATCTTTCACTTCACTTGTCTGATACATCTGCGTGGGAGCGCTGCCAACCAGGGATGGAGTTTATGGAGATATTCTTAATCAGATGGGCATAATCTGACTGCTCAGCATTTGAATGACTCGGATAGAACAGTTGTATCTCTTTTTCAGACTTCAGACTTTAGACTGTTTGTAGGAATCTCCTCCTTACCAGGAACACCTCATGAGACTTTATTTGTTCTCATGAAATGTCCCAATACGTTTCTGAGGCTGGCTCGTTCTGGGCATGTGGTTAATATATACCATGAATCTTGATATTCCCAAGTTGCCACCTTTAAATGTCCACATGGAATATCCGTTATGAATTTGTCACTCAGGAAAATGTCCTCTTAAACAGGTTAATTATAATTTCTCCCTGCTTCGCCAGGCTCTTAACAAGTGTTCGTTTGGAAATCATTGTTTCTTTATTTGCAAACAAATGTGTTTCATACCTGTTTGTAGGCATTGGTTCAGCATCCTCAAACTCCAACTTGAACCTGGAACCACAGGTTGCCGCCACTCAGCGCACTCCGATTATTTTGCTTGCTGCTAAGCAGCTGCACTCCTGGAGCACAGTCAGTAACATGCAGAAAGTGGAGAGAGCTTCAAGCTTTTATAGATAAATGGATAAGATAGCTGCCATGAGTTTGTATAGTCTTGCGAGCATTTCCAAATATTGTGAAATCTTGCGGCCATCTTCAATTAGTTCTCAGTGTTGATGGTCATTATTGGACTCCTTTTTTGTAACGGCAGCCAACTTGGGCTTGTTCTCGGTAATAGCAGCTATCTTTGACTAGTGTAGGAAGCTAGCTCTGTATACACTATAGCAAAATGAGATATTGGGCCATATGTACGAAAGCTTTTTCCCCATAGACACAGAATGGGTCAAATCAGTTGGTACATCTGGCCCATAGTGTGCACAGAGTCGAGGGGTTCCCCAAGAGGCTTTACAGAGACAATAATAGTTAATACTAATGCTCTATTTGTGGTAGTGTTTTCGAGCAGTTAGGCTCATCAGAGGGTAGTGTTAAGCATTGGTTGTACACACATAAATAATAAGTGAAAACACACACTCAACGACTTAACTCCAGGGCAATAGGTTTTTATATAGAAAAATATTCTTTTGTTAATTTATTTCAAGAACCACAAGATTCATTTAGCAGGTAAGCACATTAAATGAAAGGTACTTTGTACAGTAATACTTATGACTTTGAATAGAATCAATATTATTCACAATGGTCTTTGAAATGGCAAAAAGCTTTTTTTAAAGTGGACACTGCAATTTTCAACAGTTCCTGGGGGTGGTAAGTTAAGTACAGTTTCTGAGGTAAGTACCACACTTAACAGGTTCAGTCTCCGGGGCATAGGTAGCCCACCGTTGAGGGTTCAAGATAACTCCAAACACCCAGCACCAGCAACACAGGGCCGGTCAGGTGCAGAGGTCAAACAGGAGCCAAAATAACATGAGCGCCAATGGAGACAGGGTTACTCTGGTTCCGGTCTGCTTGCAGGTAAATACATCGTTGTCTGAGGGCAGACCAGGGGGGTTTGGAGGAGTACTGGAGGGGGCCCCAAGTAGGCACAAAAACCACACCCTCAGCCTCATGGGGCGGCCGGGTGCAGTGTGCAAACAGGGCGTCAGGTTCTCAATAGAACTCTATGGAGGCACCTGGGGGTCACTTAGGCACTGCAGGCAGGGCACGGGGGCCTCTCGGGCAAGACATTGACAGGGCGAGGGCCGCCTACTGGTCATTGCTGCACCAGTGGTTGGTTTCTCTATGGCCTAGGGGCTGCGGGTGCAGTGCTTCTCCTAGCGTCGGATATCTTTGTCCCGGGCAGTCGCTGTCATGGGCGTCCTCGGGATATCCTCTGCAGGTGTCGTCGTGGGGGTGCCGAGAGGGCAGGCCCGGGTGGACACGTCGTTGGAGTCACCTGTGGGTCCTCTATGGGTAGTTGATTTCTCTGGACATGGACTGGGGGTGTCGGGTGCAGAGTAGTTGGACTCACGCTTCTGCATTGAGGTGAGAGTACCTTTAAAGTTGGTTTCTCAATCTTCTTTTTGGACAGGTCCACTGTCCATGGGAGTTTCTGGGTTTCTTGGCCCTCGGTGATGCAGGCAGTCCCCTGGAGGCTTTTCAGGGGTCGCTGGTCCTGTAGAACGCATTGCTTCTTTTCTTGCAGCTTTTTGGAGCACGAGACATGCCTGTAGGGCTGGGGCCGAGTCAGTTTTTGTCTCCTCTTTTCTGCTGGGTTTTCAGCTCAACAGTCCTTCTTTTTTCTTGGGGTCATCAGGAATCTGATGATCTGGGTTCAGGGTCGCCCTTAAATACTAAATTCAGGGATGTGTTAGGGTCAGGGGGCAGTAGCCAATGGCTACCGTCCCTGAAGGTGGCAACACCCTCCTTGTGCCCACTCCCTCTGAGGAGGGGGGCACATCCCTATCGGTCCTACTCCACCAAAGCAAGATGGAGAATTTCTCAAGGAGAGGGTCACTTCAGCTCTGGCAGTGGTGGACGTGGCTGGAGGGGTGACTCCTCCTTTTTTTTCTCATTATCCCTCTGGACTTGCCGCCAAAAGTGGGGTTCGTCTGGGGGGCGGGCATCTCCACTGGCTGGAGTGCCCTTGGGGCATTGTAACACCAGGCCCGAGCCTTTTAGGCTCACCGCCAGGAGTTATATTTCCTGCAGGGGAGAGGTGTGAAGCACCTCCACCCAGTGCAGGCTTTGTTTCTATCCCCAGAGAGCATAAAGGCTCTCACCCCCAGGGAGTCAGAAACTAGTCTCTCAGTGACAGGCTGGTACAGACCAGTCAGTCCTTCACTGAAGGACTGGGTAAATTACAGGGGGCATCTCTAAGATGCCCTCTGTGTGCATTTTTTTTTATAAATTCAACACTGGCATCAGTGTGGGTTTATTATTCTGAGAGGTTTGATACCAAACTTCCCAGTATTCAGTGTAGCCATTATGGAACTGTGGAGTCCGTTTTGACAAACTCCCAGACCATATACTTATTATGGCCACACTGTACTTACAATGTCTAAGAATGGACTTAGACACTGTAGGAGCACATTGCTCATGCATCTATGCCCTCACCTGTGGTATAGTGCACCCTACCTTAGAATTTTAAGGCCTGCTAGAGGGGTGACTTACCTATGCCACAGGCAGTGTTTTGTGTGCATGGCACCCTGAGTGGGATGACATGTCAACTTTGCCTTGTTCTCCCCACCAACACACACGATCTGTAATGGCAGTGTGCATGTGTTAGGTGAGGGTCCCTTAGGGTGGCACAACACATGTTGCAGCCCTTAGGGGCCTTCTCTGGTCACAGGGTCCTTGGTACCACTGGTACCTTTTACAAGGGACTTATCTGTGTGCCCGGGGTGGGCCAATTGTGGAAACAATGGTACATTTAGCAGGCTCCCAGCACACTCTGTCAAGTCAGGATCACTATCATGCAAAAAGTTGGAGAGGTAACTGCAACAAGGAGCCATTTTCCTACAACTAGTTTTTGACTGCAGAACCTATCACCATGACCACCCTTCTGGTGACCCTTCCCACAGTTTGGACACACCAAAGTTTTGCCAGATTGGCTGTGGTGGCTGGCGTCGTACTTAAGCTAGCATTTGCATGAACAAGATGAGCACTAGTATGTTCCATGACATGACATAGGGTTCGAAGTTACAGTTACTGGAGTATAACTGACGAATTCCATTGGCCTTTTTTTTTGGTTTATAAACAAAAGATTTTAACCCTTTTCAAAACCTAACTATGGTGTCTCTCACCTTTTCTCCAGTGAGTGTGTTTTGTATTACCATACCATGTTTTTTGTTTTTTTTGTTTTTAATTTTTTTTCAGTTAGTTTCTGTTTTTTGTTTTCATCATATTCAGTCAACATCTCACATGGCACAGACCCATCTCCCCGGTAGCCAACTCAAGGCAGCATACCCTCCAATGCCAGTTTGCTGTCTTGCCCCGTCCCTAAACCCCCTTCCTCTAGGCCCTCTATTCTCCATCTGCATGCCTCTGCCCCCTCCCTTCTGACTGTCCGTCTGTGTGCTTCTGCCTCCTACCCTCTATGGTCCATCGTGCTTCCTCTCCCTATATCAGCTTGTCCTCCATGTTTAGCTTGCTGGCCCTGCCTCCACTCTAGTTCTCAGTTATCCATTTGTGCGCCCCTGCTCTCTCATGCCTGCTCTCTGTGCCCAGCTTGCTGACCCTGGCCACTGCCCAGTGTTCTCGATGTGAGTGCTCTTGTATCCTCCCACCATCCCTCTTTAGTTTGTTGTGCTGCCACTGTCCACCTTCCGGCATACTTGCCAACATTTGGAAAACAGAATCAGCCGGCTTTGTTTTCTAAATTGACTTGATTTGAAATGGGGAGAATTATAGGTGGGAGAAAGCTAAATTAAAGCCGTTTTGAGCTTTAAAAATTAGCCTATTGCCTGAATCAGCTCTTTTGGCATGTATGCCCTTACCCTCCGTTGTCTGTTTGCATGCTCCTGCACCTTCCCTCCTTCTGTGGTGCATTTCTTTTCCACTACCCTTCCCCCCCCCTTGTCCTCATTTTAGCTTTCTTCACCAAAACTGGGAATGTTTAAATACAAGGTTGTGAGGCCCTTATCCGCAGATGCCACCCTACACCAGCTCTCTGCTGTAGCTTTCTCCTTCTTCACAGACCACCACTTAGCAATGCAACATTCCCAGACACATTTATAGGCACAATTTCTAACCTTCTAACACTACACTCCAACCTATGAATCCTAGGTGTGACCTAAACATATGGTTTGGTAAATCTAATATTACTCGTCTCAGAACTATCTTCATTAACCCTTTACATGCTGAACCTACATCAGATCGTCCTCAAATACACACATTTCACTGGACACATCCTAGATGACATTTACCAATCCAGGACTAGCCACTTTCTAGAGTATTCTCCAGTCATGTTGGCAGACCATCATCTTGTAGCTTTCCAACAAAAGACACCACTACTCTCCACACCTAGGGCCACCTTACAAGCAGGCACATACCGACCTTGGAACAGTCTGAATTTTGAGGACCTAGAAGCACAAGTAACGTCCAAATCGGATCTGGACACAATAAATTCAATTCAGAAACTAAGTGGCCCCGGAAGGTTTTGATATCCTTATTCCACTGAAAAGAACAGAACATGACTAAAGAAAGCATGAACCTGGGATGAATGGAGAAATACGAGAGATAAAACACCAATTTGCAAAGCTACCTGGCTCAAAACAAACAACACTCAATGCAGCATTGTCTACACAAAAACAGCAGAACATAGAAGTCATTTATGAAAAAAGCTTAGCAAAGCTACTATTCAAACCTAATTTGGAGTGCAAAATGTGCAAATAAATTATACATTTTTTGCAGAATTTCACAAACCTAAATGCACAGAAGGAAACCATCCTTTTCCCCTAGAGTTCACTGACAAACTGGCAAATCATTACACAAGCAGAGCAGACAAGTTGGATTCCTATGTAATCCAAATGAAAGCCACCAGCGCCAACCCGTTTCCAACAATCGCCCTCCCTCCCCAATGAGGAAGTTAACCCAACCTCTAAATTCCTTCAAACATCTGTCAGAAACTGAATTTATGGATCTTGTTAAAAACAAGCAGGCTAGCCACCTACTCCTCTGACCTTTGTGCACCACAAAGCTTCGAGTATTCTTTTAACATCCCCTTCTGCCACCCCAGTCAGAACAATCATCATCAGTCCTTGACAACAGGAATTGTTCCTGCAGACTTAAAGAATGAAGTACATTCTCCCATTATTAAAAAATAAAACAACCTGGGCCCATAAGACCAAAACAACTGCGGACCTATTGCCAATGGACTATTCCTCTGCAAACTGATGAAAAGAGCAGCAGTCACCTGGATGTCTGTTTATTAAAGATAACTCCATACAGGTTTCCATCCAGGAAGAGGCACAGAATCTGCCCTGAGTGCCATCTGGGATAACCTTTCAAACAGTTGACCACAACAGGGTTGCTGCACTACTTCTCTTGAACCTTTCATCTGCCTTCCACCCAGTGGATCATTACTCTCTAATCCGAAGACACAGCAGACCCAGCAAAGAGATATCTGTGCTTTACTGCATCATATCCTACCTTCAAAACAGAACAAAACTGTTGTTCCTACTCCTCTCTTCTCATCCACACCCTGCATCATATAAGCTGGGGTCCCTCAATGCTCTATCATCTCACTCATGCTTTTCAGCATCTACATGAAGTCATTACTGGCAATGATGAATCAATTTCAGATCACCTGCTGTAACTACGCAGATCACACACAAATACTTATTAAATTGGAAATATGCAAAGGCATTAGAAAACCTAAAAATCTTCTTTTACCTATGAGCCATGGAGCTGCCTCAATTTGAATGCGTCCAAAACTGAAATACTCACCGGTGGCGATTGGAAAGATTATGACACGGATCCTCAGCCCTTCATCTCTTCATGAAACTTTTCTTTCCAAAATTCTTTAAAATACCCAATGTTTAAGAAGAAAATGTCATCTCCCAAGATTAAAGGGTTTAAACCTTGTAGAACTGCCTCAAGCAAATGTCTGCAACAGGCTCCCATCACTCATGCCTATGGTGCTTGCTGTCAGAACACAACTCCAAGGCCTGCAGTCACTGCACCTTGAGGACTCCCAAGGCCAATCTCAATTGCTCTATGTTGCCAAACACTGAAATATTCTGTGGCGGAACCGGTTGAAGTTAAAAGGAGAATCCCACTCCACTTCCAAAATCATTGCTGTGGCTGATTATTATCACAGTCAAATTCCTGGCGTAAGTCAAAGCATTAGAAGCCCAAGAGGAACTCCATGCCTCCCTAGTGTCGCTCCTGAAGCCATTTCCCTTTGGATCCGATTCCGACATTGTCCCAACACAACCCGGATTTACAGGGCCATTGGTACTGCCATAGGAAATGAGATTTCAGTTAAAACATGCTATGACTCACTTGCACTGGAGGAAGAAACTACGAGGGCCTCTAACTGGGCATGTGCCAGTGTGTCCGTCCTCAATACCAGATGAACCCACTAAGGGCTCCTCACCAACTGTGATGCCTGCTTCGATCCTGGCTCCAAGACCCCTTGCAGACCCTGGAGCATTGACTCCAATGCTGACTCCGAGTGGTGGTGTTTTGACATCGATGAAGGCCGTACCCTGATCCCCTTGGGACGCAGCTTGTCTGCCCTGCCACGCCATATCAGGACCAACCTTCACCCCTCCATGGCTATGGCAGGGCTTCTAATATCTCCATCAAGTTCAGCCTGCCCAGCAATCCCTTCAGCCTTTTCAAACCTGAGGCCATGGTTACCAGAGACTGTTCGGACAAAAGGGGCAGCATGCAGCACAGTCCTCATTCACTCTTGCAGCCTCAAAAGTTCTTTCTGGGCCACTCGATGCACACAGCCACCCTGTTGGAAGCAGCATGCAGCATTTTCTGTCTAGGTGCCAGGCATTAACTTAGGACAAGTGGGTCCTGTAGATTGTCTAGTGTGGTACATCCCACCATTTCTTTTCAAACCGTTGCACCATTCACCATCCTCAGAACAACTGACAGAGGACCACCTGTCCGTCTTGCAGCAGGAAGTGCACTCTTTTCTGTCCAGAGGAGCATAGAGTGAGTGCCAACATCAGGTGTAGACTTTGGTTGTTACTTCTTTTACTTTCTGGTACTGAAGAAGAACAGAAGCAATCATACTGTTTTAGTCATTTGCCCTCACTGCCTTCCTGCAGAAAGCCAAATTCATGATGCTCGCCCAGGCCCTGTCTGCGCTCAACCCTGGAGACTGGATGGTAGCATGGGTCATTGACAAGAATGCTTATTTCCATGTCACTGTTCTGCAGGCCCTCAGATGCTATTGGCAGTTTATTGTGGGACAGGTGCATTTTCATTTCGCTGTGCTCCCCTATAGCTGCAGCATTGCCCCTCGGGTAATCACAAAGGTTATGCCTGTGGTTCATCACACCATCAGAGGTTCCGCTTTTATCCTACCTCGACAACTGACTGTTAGACAGGTTCGCCACAGGTAGTCATCACCTTCTTTCAGACTTCAGCGAACCTCTTTAGGGTTCACTATCAAAATGCCAAAGTCACATCTGACTCAGCAGACACTCCCTTACATTGGAACCATTCTGGACGCGGTGCAGTTTCATGCCTTTCTGCTAGAAAAGAGAAACTAGAACATTCAGGCTATGATCCAGATGCTTCAGCCTCTGGCCTGGATGTCAGTGAAGATGACTCTGAGGCTGCTTAGACTGATGGCCTCGGCATCCTGTTGGTCAAGCATGGCAGGTGGCATGCACAGGCACTCCATTGGTCTGAAGTCCCAGTGGGCATAGCATCAGGGGGATCACTCGATAACATCTGGGTTTTGGAGGAGACTGCAAAAGACCTGATGTGGTTGCTTGGCTGTGATTGGATCAGCAGCAGACCCATCTCCCTACTCAATCCAAAACTGATAGGTCATTTGGTTCTGGAGCAACAGGCCGTCCACTTTGTGTTAAAGGCATTCCTACCAGCCATAAAAGGATCAAAGAGACAGGTACAAGTTTTCACGTACAACACCACCGCCATGTGGTACTGCAACAAACAGGGCAAAATGGGGTCTTGCACCATGTGCCAAGAGACTCTATGTCTCTGGATGTGGCTGGAAAATCAGAAGATATTCCTGGTGGTGCATCCCCTGAAGGATCTCTAAAAGCCTGGACAGGCGAATGCGGGCACCAGTGCTTAGTGGATCACAAATGCCTTTTGCATCTAGAGGTGGCACAAGGTCACTTCTGCGAATGGGGAGAACCTTGACTCACCACTTCTGAGAGTAAGCAATGTCTGCACTTTTGTGCGCTGGATTTTCAAAGGTGTCTCTCTCTCCGGGAGGTTCCAAATAATCAAACTTAGTACTCCTGCATCCAGGCCTGCAAAGTTCCCCTCCATGCTTGGAGATTGCTCAGCGACAGCTATCAGCCTTTGATCTCCATCCTGGGGTTGTAGATGTTAACTTGGCAGCTTGGTGTCCCTCGACCTAATTATTATATACCTGGTGGCGCAAGTTTGTGGCTTGGTGCAGGACTCAGCAGATTGACTCACTTCAACCCTAAGTTATAGGTTGCTTTTTGTGTTGGTCTTAACCCATCAATGACCTGCTGGGTCTTTCTGCCTTTTTGCAGTTGTCAGATCAGCTGTTTGTTTAAATCACCTATTATAATTCATTTTCTGAAGGATTAGCAACAGTTGTTTCCACCTTCTCCTCTTATCACCGTCAGTGGGACCTTAACTTGTCCCTCACCTTCCTTATGTGTATTCCTTTTGGAATACTCTACAGCTGCCCACTACAGCTTCTCACCCTTAAGATAGTATTCTACATTGCCATATCATCGGCTTGGTGGGTAAGTGAGCTGCAAGTTCTCCATCAATCTGCCATAAACTACTTTCTAGCAAGACCAGATGGTCCTAAGAACTCGATTTGTTTTTCCTTTTTTACCCAAAGTGGTGACTCCTTTTCATGTCAGGCAAAACAACACCCTACCGACATTCTTTGCTCCGCCATAACCCTCTAAGGTGAAGGTGAGACTATGTTGCCTGGAGGACTCTTAACTTTTACATCAGTCGTACAAGGGAACCTCTTGTGGACAGTTAGCTTATTGTGGAGTTCACCCAAGTGAAGAATTACAAGGGCAGTGCAGAAGTGGACCATCTCTTGATGGATTGTGCTCTGCATTAAAATCTGCTATGCGCTGTCCAAGAAGCAGCCCACGGAAGTATTGTGGGCTGATTTCAACAAAGCCACGGCTGCTACCCCTGCGTTGTCACACAAACTGCCTGTTCTGGATATTTGCCAGTCTTGTACATTGGCCTTACTCCACACTTTGAAAAAGCACTGCTGTCTGGACAGCATTGATCGTTCAGATAGGCATTTTGTCTGCTTGGTCCTTTTTTAGTTTGAGCCGTTTCACAGACCCATCACCTGGGAGGTTCTGCTTTAGTATCACTTCAAAAGATGAGGAATCTGAGGTAAGCAGACTGGAGTGCAGGCTGGGGCGTGAGCTATTGGTAAGTGAGTAACCTTGATGGTTCTTACTCTTGTAAGTTCAAGAGCCCGCTCTTTAGCTGTTCCACCCCACTGTGCTCTTGCAGAACTGCTTCTCCAAATCCTCAATAGTATGACCCAGATACAATCTCTCCATGCCTCCTGCCTGCACGAGGCTGGCGTTACTCGTGCGCAGGGACTTTTGTAGATCGGAAGGCTGGTCGGATTTGGCATGTTCTCCTGACTTTGCCCAGGTTGCCTCTGTTTGCCTCCCGCATTCACTGCCGAGTGGCTCCCCACACCCTCTTGCTGTCTGGCTTCTGCTTGCCCCTATCTGCCCATTGTTGCTGCCCCCTTGCTGTTGGTGGACTGAGTCGGACAGCAGATGGTGTAGAGGGCTGAGGGACTTCCAGATGGCTGCTCGTCTTGGGGGACTTGTGCCCATGCAAGTGGTCTTGGGGCTGTGGATGACTGGTGAAGTTTCCTTCTTCCTGCTTCCCTTCTACCTCAGGAGTCCTTGGCTGGCCACCCCCAGCTGGCCTGTGGCCCACTTTTACTGACATTTAGACTGATAGCCTGCTAGGCCTACCACAGCTCTCTCTCTGTTGAATGATGATTTCTTCAGGCACTTGGGTCAATAATCAAGTGAGAAACAGAGAACAAACAAAACACTTGAAGCAGTGTAAAGATAATGAAAGAACCCCTGCTAAGGCTGTTTCCGGAGCCAAAAAACAAAAACAAATGCATATGTCACCACTTTTTACCATCAGAATGGTCAGGAGTAACTTTGTGCCATAGCACCCAGAGGTCACAGTCCAATCAACATGCGTAACTCCCTGTCCAAGGACAGTACCCAGCCATCTCAAGGGAAGAACACAAGTACATCTGCCAGCTCAACAAAACATGATTACCAACTGCTCTATTAGAGCTCAAACAGTTCCTTCAGTGTCCCAGTACTAGATTCACCCAGGACCCAGAACGAGCAGATTCGCCTCCAATGCCAGAACACCAACAAGGGAGAAAATCAGCAGCTCCCTCAAGGCTAATCAGCCCAAGCACATGTGGAGTGCCCGCTTAGCCCAGTCATAATAATAAAATACTATTGCCCCCTGGGTGAGACTTTGACAAAACACAATTCCGACTTGCAAGATCCTAGGGGAGGCAGTCTAGATAAGTCCTCATCTAGTAAAACTCATAAAGGACTTAAACAAGCCACTAGGGACGTGAGGTGCATCAAGTCCCCACTGGCACCCAGTTAATTAGAGCAAATTAATTTATTGGGCCACTCTTGGGCAATAGAGTCCTATGCAACCTCTGAATGCTCCCTCAGTGCTCAGTGGAGTATCTTTCTCTGGATGAGGCCTTTTAAGAGATCCAAGAGCTCTCAGAGGTTACGGTTGTGAATTCGTTGGCAGTCTCTTGTCCCTAGTCTCAGGACAGGGCCTCGCCTGTTGCATAAGCCACAAAGGGGGACCATTCTGCCCAGCCATTAACGGAACTACAGCTTGAATGGAGAAAATTAACATCATGCTTTCAATTATGGCACCGGCTGCAACACTCCATGCATACAGATTAGACAATCAAATAACAGTGCTGCAAACTCTGGCCACCATTATTGTGTTGGTTGACTCCAAACTTGATAAGCTGGATCAGATAATTATGTTGGTCCAAAATGTGACCTATAGCAAACAGTCAAAATCTGAGTGTAGCCCTCTGGTAGAGAAATTTAAAGCCATTCCAGAAATAATGCCTTTATAATCATAGATCTGAAGGGTGAAGTCACCAAAGGGAGGGCAAGGGACACTCAAGGACCCATCCCCTTAAGCATCTTACCACTGCCCCCTCACTGAGTAACAGCACTCCCCACCCCCCCTCTGTTTTCACCCACACTGACATCTGTGTCTCTGTCAGCAAGAAAGATTATTCTAAGCTATACCGAAGTGGCTCCTACTAACCTCCAGATTAAGGGCTAGGCTGATCAGGCAAGTTCCAACGAGCAACAAACACTGACATGGTGCCCAGATCTGGTTTTGATGATACAACAGCTTCTAGAAGCTCTTCCCTTATGGTGTATAGCGCCACTAGCTGTTTGTCTGCAGACAAAGGGATAAGTCTAGCTGTCAATGAGGAACATAAACATTTCTAATGTTGCCCCTTTTCGTTTGTAGTCCAATTTTAGTTACTGACTGCACAGTGCAATCAGAATTAGACAACAAAACTGCAATAGGATCTCCACCCTCTCTAAACAGTGGTCAAGATAGGATCTGCCACGCTACTGCTAAGCATGCTTTGGGTGAACCAAGGAATGAGATCTTTTAGGGGCAATCTGGATTTAGGGGCAATCCGCTAGCAGATACTTGTGCTCCACCACTGCTTCAAACAAGCCAATTAGGCCCAGTTTATCCCAGTCCAGGAATGTCTTGCAGGAACAGGTGGGCAGCAGTAACAACAGCATTAACAATAATAATCTTAATCCAAAAAGTGTACAACTAGAAGCTACATGTCCCCAAAGTATGTCATGTGCACCCAGTTCCTCCGCTAGCCAAAGGCCCTCTATATCAAGGAATTTCCCCCATGAACAATATTCCTTTACCTGAAATACATCTCTTGTGGTAAAGAGGACATTCTCTATAGGGGGGACTGTTATAAAGCCTGGAAGAAATTAGTTCCAATGATATTCTGTCTGTTGTCTTTAAGCCTCTGGGAGCAGGTGAAGGAAACAAACACACTGAAGTACAATCCACTAATCCACAGATGGCCCAGCTCCATGAGGTCCTGGTTAATGCCATGAGTCCAGCAGAGCTCCCTAATTGCGATCCCTCAGATGTTATTATAAATGCTCCCCAGACATGAGGCAGCCAAAGCTGCAGCCATAGGAAAAACACAGCTGAAGGCTGGACATGGTTGCCAGGTGCCAGGTGTGCCAGATGTGCTGCTAGCCACACTCCCTTAAAAGCATATCCTACTTGCAGTAAGCAAACCCTTCAAAACCATATAGTGCAAAATCTGTGAGGATTTGCTTGAAATATAACAGGCATGAGCCAGTGTGATGACAAAAAATTGTCACTAGAAGTCTGTCGGAATTTGACCTAGGGTATTTACAGGAAATGTGGCCTCCATCCCGTTGTCTAACTCCTTAGAGTTTTCCTCCCCAGTCACCCAAATCCCTCCCCCACCCACCGACTCCCGGTGGTCATCCCTCTGCAGGGTCAACAATTTACATCAGTAGATGCATAGGAGGCAACACCACCCCAATAGGGAAAGGGGACGTAGACTTAATTTTTGTTGAAGTCTTACTCTTTGAAGCTAAAAGCCATGGTAAAGCCGTGCAGTTAATAATTAGCCGCGTCTGTTTTCATCCCATCCCGTCAGTCTGGAAGAGAACCAGAGGCACACTTTTTCCAGTGTTACTATCTTTAAGGCTGGAATATGGGAATGCAGGTTGGCTTATTGCCAGCGATATCTGATAGAGACTTCTAGTTTCAGATTCCTTACCTTAGAATTTCCCCAGGTGTCATACTGAATACACAGATTTTTTCTTCCAGAAGTACTCTTGCGCGCTCTCAGGTGGTGTCAGTCGATTCCGCAGGCGTCCTGGCCACCGTGATGATGTCACAGTCATATATAGGTACCACCTCGGCGCCCTGAAGTCAGTTCTTTTCTTTCCGTGCCAGCCTAATGGCAGATCCGGAGAAGAGCTACCCCTATTTGTTTTTTGACTACCTGCAACACTTTTATCAATTTATTTTTGACGAGTTTTGGATGCTTCAAGGGATGTCCCAAAAGACCGGATTCAAACCCTGACACCCCTTTCACCGAACGATGTCAGTGACGGATCCGCACCTCATCTGCCTCTGATGTTTGGAGCGTGACCATGACCCGAAGTCGTGCTCCGAGTGTCGGGCCATGAACCTGGAAGCTTTGAGGGAGCAGTCCCTGAAGCTCATGGCGGCCCGACACTCGACTCCATGTCGCTTCCGGTCTTGTTTGAGAGGAAGGTCAGGAGATGATCGCAGAGTCATCATTGCTCCTAATCCAAGTCATCTGGACCGTCGGGTCACAAGAACAAGTCGTCGAAAAAAGGCAAACATTCTTTGACTATGCCCCATCTCTCAGACAATGCAACGCAGTAAGAGCATTGATTCTCTAGGCCTCCTTCTGGGTCAGCGCAGCGCCTCCCTGACTTTCCCAGAGCTGGTGTCACCCCTACGCAACTCAGGCCATCCGCCTCATCTTTGGGCCGACCGTCCAACCCTCAGCAACTTCGGGCCCAGGGTAGTCGGTGAGGGCCCCCTAGGGTTCCAAATCTTCGGCCCGACTCCAGAGGGCACCTCCCGATCTGTTCCCAGAAATGTCCCGGCATCGGTCGTGCCAACATGACCTTCCCTGGCATTGGGCCAGATGTTGCCTCTCCCGACGTTGGTTGGGCCCACAATTTATGTCGATCCTATACTGATTCCTGACAACCCGTAGATGGAAACTCTGATTCTCTTTTCCTTGGGCTCTCATGGGCCCAGGGTGGATCCTGACCCTAATCCCATGGGTATGGGTATGGATATGAGGATAGTGTAGAGGGGTCACTGGACCCTTTAGAAATACCAGCTTGACCCTGACATGGAATGGGTTCCTGATTTGGGAGACGCCAGCTGGTTAGATACCTGTCTATGACGCTGGCATGCTTTCTTCCCCTACCGTGGCTATGGAGGAGGGAGCGACATACACTATTGTGGTGAGAAAGGCTGCTGAGGTTTTGGACCTCATGCTTCCTTCTGTGAAGGTCAGGACTAACCTCCTGACCGAGGAGCTTCAGCCTGGGGACTCCAAATCAGAACCCTACCTTCCCTTTAATGAAGCCCTTATGGACGTCCTTCTAGATACCTGGTCCAAACCCAGCACAGAGGCTCCTGTGTATAAGACGGTTGCCTGCTGCCATCGGCCTGCGCCGACTGACCCAAAATTCCTGACCCAACACCCTATGCCTGAGAGCCTTGTTATCCAGGCTTCGTCTGCCTCCGGCGCATTCCCTACTGCCACGGCTCGGTCCCTTGGCCACGTAGCTGCTCCTCGCCCCCAGTCTACTTTTCGCTCCTTTCGTGGCTATGGAAGGGGCAGCCAACCGCGTTCCTTTCCACCCGGCCACCGACCCGCACATGCTGTACAGCCTCTGAGCAGAGATGCGATCACATGAGCTTGTAGATCAGGGAGCCAGCAGTCCACCCCCACCCTCTCCTCTGCCTCCAAGCCTTCCTAGTCCGTTGGAACATTCGGGACCAGTTGGCGGCAGGGTCCACCATCACCTGCCCCACTGGACCTCCTGCATCCTTCTGTGGCGGTCAGGCCTAACTTCCTGACCGAGGAGCTTCAGCCTGGGGCCTCCAAATCAGAACCCCTCCTTCCCTTCAATGAAGCCCTTATGGACGTCCTTCTGGATACCTGGTCTAAACCCAGCACAGGGGCTCCTGTAAATAAGACAGTTGCCTTCTGCCATCGGCCTGCGCCTGACCCAACACCCTATGCCTGAGAGCCTTGTCATCCAGGCTTCCTTCGCCTCTGGCGCATTCCCTACTGCTCCCCTGGACAGGGAATTAAAATGACTGGATAACTTTGGGAAGAAAATGTTTTCTTCTGCCAGTCTAGTGCTGCAGTCCTTAAACACCTTTTGGGCTGGTACTCTCATGGATACGGTCGTGCACGTGCTGCCTCGAGTTCCAGAGGAGGCCTGGACCGGCCATGAGATGCCACGCCTGGTTGTAGACGTCTGGCTTTTTAGGGGATGTCCAGCAATCCTGGATGGGCATGCCCTTTGATGGCACCCATCTCTTCAGAGAAAAAGCGGTCTCAGCGTCTGAGCGCTTTAAGGATTCCCGGGCTACGGCTCGGTCCCTTGGCCTCGTAGCTGCTCCTCACCCGCCCCCCTTTCTGCTTTTTGCTCCTTTCGTGGCTATGGAAGGGGCAGCCAATTGCATTCCTTTCCACCCAGCCTTCGACCCGCACATGCTGTACAGCCTCTGCACGGACATGCGATCCCATGAGCTTGTGGATCAGGGAGCCAGCTGTCCACCCAGTCCACCCCCACTCTCTCCTCTGCCTCCAAGCCTTCCTAGTCCGTCAGAACATTCGGGACCAGATGGCGTCAGGATCCGCCATCATCTGCCCCACTGGGAATCCATTACCATAGATGGGTGGGTGTTACAAATTGTCCGAAGGGGCTACTCCCTCACCTTTGAGACTTCTCCTCCAGCCATGCCACCATCATGCAATCATGTATCAGAGGATCATTTGGCACTTCTCCACGAGGAAGTCAAGGCTCTCTTGGCCAAGGGAGCCATTAGAGTGTTCCTGAGCGTGGAGTTTGACAAAACGATATAAGCCTGTCATTGGAAGAAATTTGTGGAATGGTGTATCAATAAGTCTGTTGATCCTATCTCTGCACCTCTCTCAGAGGTTCTTCTTTTTATTCTCGCTCTTGCCGAGCAGGGATCTGTTCTGGGTACCCTCAAGGGCTATTTGTCTGTCATCTCTGCCTTTTTAACCCCTTCCCCGCCAAGGACATAATGGTTACGTCCGTGGCTGCGGTGATCAGGCCCACGGACATAACCATTACGTCATGGGACCCGCCCTCAGGGGAAGTGCTTAGGTCAGTTTCACGCAAGGGTCGCTCTCCTAGGGTGGCAAATCTATTTTGGGCCATTTCTGCATACCTTGGGGGCAGGTCAGCTTATTTTTGTAAGGCTCATCTGCCCCGCAGGGGGGCAGAAAACCCACCAGACACCAGGGAAAAAGAGGGTGGGGATATGGCCATACCCCCACCCCAAATAATTGGGGACAAAGTTGTTCTGCCCACTGATGAGCTGATGGGGCAGTTACCCCCAATCCCCTCCCTGGGGGGGCAGAGAGCCTACTAGATGCCAGGGAATTACAAAAAAATAGTGGGCTAGTGGCTACCAACCAGTATGGGCATAGTTATGCCCCCACCCCTACTGAAGGGGGTAACAGTCTTTCATCTCTCCCCTGCACACTAAAACACGGCAAGCAAGAGGACGTTTGATTATTTTGAGTTTTGGTTTTACGTTTGGACCATGAGATCTTGGCTAACTCTCAAAATCGTCCCACTTGGCATCGTGAGGGCTGCACTTTTTGGACTTAGGGACACTGCCAAGTAGAAAAATCCACAAGACCTAGACACAACTGAAAACTAAACATCTGGGTGAGTCCAGGGTGGTGTGCTTCATATGCACCCCTCATCATTTTCTTACCCACAATGACCTGCAAACCTCCAAATTTGTTGGAAATCAAACATTTCTCCCACATTTTTCTGACTGCACCTTCTGGAATCTGCAGGAATCCACAAAATTCCTTACCACCCAGCATTGTCACATCTATACCGATAAAAATTCTGCCCCACTTGTCAGCCTAAAAATATTTTTTTTTTCAAACTGCCCTTTTGGATCCGCTTTGGTTCCCCCTCAATTTTGACATATTTTTGGCTCTTCCCTGTCACAGGCACTTGGCCCACCTACAAAAGTGAGGTATCCTTTTTACCGGGAGACTGAGGGGAACGTTGGGTGATAGGAAATTTGTACTGGTGCCCTGGTCCCACACAGAAATGCTAAATTTGAGCTTTGCTGAGGACTCTGGGTAAGAAAACAATGGGGGATCCATGCACGTCACACCTCCCTGGACTCTCTCGGGTGTCTAGTTTTCAGAAATGTTTGGGTTTTGTAGGTTTTCCTATATGGCTGATGAGCCCAGGACCAAAAACGCAAGTGACCCCACCCACACAAGTCAGGTACCTTTTTTATCGAGAGACTTGGGGGAACTCTGAGTGGAAGGAAATGTGTGGCTCCTCTCAGATTCCAGAACTGTCACCGAAATGTGAGGAAAAGGTGTTTTTTTGGCCAAATTTTGAGGTTTGCAAAGGATTCTGTGTAACAGAACTTGGTGAGAACTCCACAAGTCACCCCATCCTATATTCCCCTAGGTGTCTAGTTTAAAAAATGCACAGGTTTGGTAGGTTTCCCTAGGTGCTGGCTGAGCTAGAGGCCAAAATCCGCAGCTTGGCACTTCGCAAAAAAAAAGCGCTGTGTTCTTTGGGTAAATGTGATGTGTGTCCTTGTTGTGTTTTGGGGCATTTCCTGTCTCAAGCACTAGGCCTCCTCACACAAGTGAGGTACCATGTTTATCGGGAGACTTGAGGGAGTGCTGGGTAGAAGGAAATTTGTCGTTCCTCTCAGATTCCAGAATTTTCTGTCACCGAAATGTGATGAAAGAGTGTTTTCTTGGCCAAATTTTGAGGTTTGCCAAGGATTCTGGGTAACAGAACCTGGTGAGAGCCCCACAAGTCATCTCATCTTGGATTCCCCTAGGTGTCTAGTTTTAAAAAATGCACAGGTTTGGTAGGTTTCCTTAGGTGCTCCCTGAGCTAGAGGCCAAAATCTACAGCTAGACGCTTTGCACACCAAATGGGCTGTCATGTTAACCCTATTGTTTAATCAATGCCTTTTCTGTAACATCATTCGAGATAGCTGAAGAGGGCCACTGTTGGTTCCCATTCATAAAAAGGTTAACCACAATCTCCCTGCAAATTTTAGGCTAATCACACTCTTGGACGTTGAGGGGAAATGTTTTGGAAACTTGGAACCAGGAGACACAGCTAATTCCAATTTTCCATGCAGAGTTTTGGGGAAAAAGGCTGCAGCGTTGAGGACATTCTCTTTTGCCTCACCACAAAGATTGGAGGTTCAATGGGAAAAAAAGGGAAGCAACCAATTATATGCAACATTCATCAACTTTGCCACCGCCTTTGCAGTGTTGCATGAGATTTCTTGTGGAATAAATTATGGAAATGGGGCATTCCACCAGAACTCTTAAGGACGATAATTGCTCTGTACACTGACACGTGGTTGAGAGTTCGAATTTCATCAACATGAGCAACCTCAAAAAAGATTGTCACCAACGGACACTTGTTACAAAGCTGCATCCTCATGCTACTATTGTTCAGTCTTTACTTAGCAAACCTACTGGCCGTCCTGGCTTCCATCTTAACCTTTTTGCCTAAATTTGCTGGTCAGATCCTGGTGCTGCACTAAGGAGATGACACCCTTCTTTTGGATCAAACACGGGCAGGGTTGCAAAGAGCGTTAAAAACACTTGGCAGTTTTGCCAGAAAAATTGAATTCAACTAAAGATTGCTAAATCCAAGTACGTGATCTTTGGCTGGGGGCTAATTAAAAAGAGTTCCGTGGCCTTGAAGAATGTGAAAATTGAAAGACCTCTATCATACAAATACTTAGGGATATGGGTGGGTGAAGGAGGGCACAAGCTCACACACCTGAATGGCCTTAAAAACATCTCTCAATCACTAACTTGAGTTTTCCAAAAGCTATATAAGAATCTGGCCTGTCCAGATGCAAGTGCAGTGCTAAAAGTAATCACCATCAAATCAGATCCCACTCTATCTTATGGCACCATTGCAATGCAAAATAAACTTGCCACATGGCTGGACAGGGAACAGTGCAGCTTCTACCGACACATTTTTTATTTTCCCTCATGCCCTGGATTATATCAAATTTGATTAGAATTCACTCTCTCTCGAGATAACAGCTAATGGCCAGATTTCTGTCTTACTGGGGCAAAGTGAAGACTGCTCTCAACATATCTCTCAAGAGCCTTACATGACGAGAAATATCGAGTGAAGGTCTAGCTTGGAATGCTCTCCTGAAGCAGGCATTACATAATCTGGACACTGGATCTCTGGAAAGCCTTCCTTCCTGCTAAATTGCTAACAAGGACACTCCTCAAGCAGGAGAAATTATCTTTACTCCCTCAGATGTAGAGGATCTGGCAAAATGCTCACCTGGTAGCTGGGTACTCAGACTTTGACTCCCTACTACTGCCTACAGACATTCAGTGCTCAATTTGTAAATAAGAACGTGCCGGTGCCCAAGGCCCTCCTCTTAAACAGGCGGCTGTTGAATTTAAATGTGCAAGCTCGGAATACTGAGTTAGCATAATCCTGAAGCCATCTCAGTCACTCCCTGCCCCTTCAGCTCTCTCTTGCAGCTTTCTGCTTTCTGCCTTTGTGACACTTTTTCGTTTTTCTCTTCCTCCGTCTTTCCCATATGTGTCTTTTGCTCACTGCAGATGCTCGAGGCAGAAGAATAAGCACCAGCCCCCAAAAATAAGTGCTGGTGCTCAGCACCCGAAACAATAAGCACAAATTAAGCACTACATACATTACTTCACCTCTTTCAAAGCTGCAGAAACTCCAGCTGATGTGACTACGATTTGCCCTGATTCCAGTAGAAGGCTACAGATATGGTAGGCTGAAGGGATCTACGGAGCCCGCATGTCACTTTAGTAATTATCCAACAGAATCACTAATCCTCATGCGTCCACATTGTGTGTACGTGTGAAAAGCACTCCCTGCATAGAAGAATTTGGTGAAGCCAGCTATTTAGAAACTTCAACATTCGTTCTTGTAGCGAGGTGCTGGAAGTCTGCCTAAAGGGAGAATGCACGCAACTGATGTTAAGTTCTTTAAAGTTTCTGATGACTGTAATAAGCATCCTAGGCCTCTGTGATAACAATTTTATGAATGCTCCTGTTTGGCTCTAAATTACTGTGGTGCTGCATTAAACACCTCAAGTTTCAGTATTTGGGTGGCACCTTTCTGTTAATTACCTCGTGGACTGGGCCTCAACTTCATTATTCTAAACTATGTATTTAATGGCTTTGCAACTGTTTTGTCCTTCTTTGTCATGTTTTAAGATGTAACAGGAGGGCACTTTGTAACCCAACAGTGTCTTATATTCAGTTTTAATAGTTTTTAATGCCAGTCTTTTCAAATGAATTTCTCTCCCCTTTCCTTTTGAGTGCTTCACTGTGAGCTGCTCACCACATCTTAGACTTTGGACATGTTTTAATGGAGAAAAGGTAGAACTCAGCAAGGAAGCAAACTTCAGGCCCATTATTAGATGCTCCAAACTGTGGTCTGGAGCTTCTTGTGGTTGCTGCTTCTTACTGATTAGTGCTGAGTTTTTTTATTGTCATAACCTTATGTTTTTACCTATGGTAATGATTTTTATTGTTCTATACATCAGAAGAACAAGTTACTTACGTCTGTACTGCTCTTTCTGGTATCTACTTTATCTTAGCTCATGTTCCTCACTGACCGTCGCACCTCCCCTATAAACCGGTCACTTTTCCACCTAAAATGGTCTCTGCACACAGTCAAAGCCAATTTGAATTTGGGATTCTTCTCTGAGGGTGCAGACAGCCTAGAAAGCAACAGACATCAGCATGTATGAGCGGTACCTTTATGTGGTTTTGGAAATCAATTCCGGAGCGGAACAACGTCTGCACGGAGTAACACAATGCCAAGCATCGGCACTCAGCAATCCTGCTTTGAAAGTTTTCAATTCTAATCTGATGACTGGGGAATATTCAAAAAGTCAAGAATCTGTGGTGAGATAGAATATCTACTAGAACGAGCGTTACCGTAGGTAGCTTGTCCTTTACGGCTTTGAATCTGTCAAGATGTCTTCAGGTGTGTCACATTGTTGTCATAAATACAGAATGTTATTGTTTTGCTTGTTAATTAGAACACCGTACAAGGCTACAGGAAAACTCTGGGGAATGAACTGACAGAGTGCTCCTTCTTTTGAAAGTACATGTTTTGCTCAGAATATTACACTTGATTCTCACATGGCGAAGTACGATAGTGTGAATTTATTGCAAACATACATTCATTTTAGCTCGAGAGCACCTTCTGTAACCTCAATGAGAAAATCATGAGAGAATACAGTTTTCTCTCAAACATTGTTCATCAAATCAAAGCCGAGGATCAGCAATTTTCACTTGGTAAAAATTACCATACATACCACAACTCCTAGAATTAGTATGGAGCTACAAGCAAATAATTTATAATGTGACTAAAATGTGTTATCACCCTTTATATCTGTGCTTCGTTGTGACCCTTAAAATACCGCTGTTCACTACAATACATTTCAGGGGAGACCATGGCTCGGAGTCCAGTAATGGCTGCCACAACATCTAACATGTTGTGGCCAGCCAATCAACAGACAGTTTGTATGGGACCTCTATATGCCCCACGGTGTCGAAGTGTGGTCACCCTGCCCCTTATATATTTTTTAATCCATTTTCAAGAAGCAGGGACATTGTCCATGAGTCTTGCAGTGGCTCCCACAACATATTGTTTTGGTTGTGGCCATCTAATTAGGATTTGCTACTCTCCTTTAAAGTGGCCAGTCGGGTTATCTGGAATTTTGGTGGCCAGATATGCTCTGTTTGTTTAACCTCTTCATGGTGACTCCAAGCACCTCTTTAAACGCAAATTTCTCAAAAGGCTGAACAGACTTACACAAATAAGAAAAAAAGCATGTTTTCTGAGTAAAGTCCTAACTGTCTGTTAAATATAATTTCATTCCATTCAGCTGTTTTATTTTATTTTAATCGTTTCCCAAATTTTCCTGTGAAAATTAACATGGCAAGTCAACATTTTGGGCTCCTGCATTTTCGTAACTACTTAAGTTCCTTCTTCGAAAGTTTAGATGTGATCCTTTAGTGTGATCTTTAAGCCTTAACTTATTCTCACGTTCTTAATGTACACACCTTTTGAACCTATGCATTATGGCCCTCTTGTACTCTCAAGACTGTTTTCCTCATTCTGTGCTGTCATTGAACTGCAGGCGCAGTCTGTGCAATTGTCACATACCTCCGTCTTCTCTGGCAAATTGGTGCTTTTTACTTACTTCCTTTTTACCTCAATTCGTGTTACCCTTCCGTGTTCCATAGCTCTTCCTACTTTATCGTCTTCGCCATATCCTTCTAAAGATGGTGAGTGGCTTTACTGGTTAGCGCTCAAGAGGACCGTTAGCTTTTGCATTGACTGGACTTCGGCTTACCAGGTGGTCGGCCAATTTTTTGTTGGCTTTTCATTTGCTAAACAAGAAAAGGCAGTTCAATGGAGCTTGCCCAGATGGGTTATAGTGTACATAAAAATGTTCTATGCCCAGGACAAGAGGGCTCCTTCAGGGTTTTGCTCGTATTCCATTATAGCAAAGGCTACTACTACAGCATTGGCATTGGGTGTTCAGGGGTTGGTACATCTGCAACGTCGGTATATGAGAGTCTGTCCACACCTTCAGAGGGCACTATTGTCTTAATACTGAAGCCCACGGAGATAGCTGTTTCTACCTTTTTGTTCAGCTGAACTACCTGGTTTAAAGTCTGCTCTTTGGACCCGCACACTTTTGGGAGGTACTACTTTGGTATGTATTCAGAAGATGAGGAATCTGTGCTTAAAAATATCTATCAGAAGAACAAGTTGTTTTACTGTTGGAAACACTCTTTCTGGTAGATAATGCAACAACACCTCACTGCTGTCCGTCCTCTGTTCTGTCGAGTGGGCGTTTAAGATTGCAAAAAGGTCCCAGGTTAGTTTCAGAACATTGTCAAGTTTGCAGTTAGCCTTGGTTGTTCCTTGTCGTCTGAGGGGATGGAAGACTTGAAAAAGACAACTGCTGTTAGTGTGCACAGCTGGTGGCTATTTACAGATCTGTGCTGTTATTTTTGGAGGGGTTGTAGTGATGCTGCATTCTTATAGTATCACTTATCAAAACATGGGAGCAATTGCTAAAAAACGTTCTGGATCCAGTCTTGTGCATATGGGAATTCAGAAAATGAGGAATTTTTGGTTTACTAGAGAATCCACCAGAGATGTTAGCAAAGGTAAGCCCTGGGAACATCTCCGTTGCCATGGCTAACCATACATTTCTAGCCAGTCTCTTCAGACCATGCACTTCTTTTAGGGTCACTAAGATTTATATAGAAGACCCTATTCAAACATATTTACTGCTCCACAGACCATGGCACGATCCCAAGGATTGCAGCATTTGTAAGGCCTTCAGTGCCATGGAGGGTCGTCCTCTATATGACTTGAAGTCTGATTCCTTTGTCCGCTTCTCTCTGAACATAGCAACTAGGGCTTCTTAAAACAAGCCTAAGAAGTGTAAATTAGAATTTGATTTCTACAGATTTTGTCAGAGCCTTTTCTTCAGAACCGTTATAACCCATACCAAAACACCTTCAGTGCCTGCCATGAAAGTGCAGACTCCTGGGTTTGGTGGTATGTCTGAGGAGGAGTACAAAAAATCCAGGCCTTTTTCAATTTTGGGTACATAACTATCTTCAGAAGCAACTGATATGTCAATGATCTTCACCGACTGCTTCCTGAAGTCATTGATGACTGATCAAATTGCGACAGCTTACAGATTACCTCCTCATACATATTATCTCCCCTGTCTGGCCATTTTCCTAATTTCTCATATCAGTGCAGGCAGGTGGAAGGAAAAAAAGGATTTCCTTTCTGTCTGGGATCACATGACTTCCAGTTGCGGTGTTTAGGATACCATATATAATGATCGTGCATTAAGAATTGTTTCCAAGCCACTACAAAAATCTCAAAGGAAGAAACATCATCTGCACTTGAAAACTTTGCAATCAAAATCTGAAAACCGGTTTGTAAATTCCCATAGAACCCGTGCCAAAGGACAATCAACGTTAAGGTTTTCGATCTAGGCTTTTTCTTATCCGTAATAAGTCTGGGGAATGGACTTTTGAATATTTGACCTGGATTCTTCACTTACGCTTTAATATGGAAAGAACTGTGCACAATTATGTTTTTTGCACTGTTGTTTGCCAGGCAGTTTTGGGATCTGTTGGTGGATGCACAGATCTGGTGGCAACCTGGATACTTAACTCCTCTTGAAGAGCCAAACTCTGGCCTGTGCTACAGTCAAACATCCCCACACTTGACTTCCTTGCTGCTCAGAACAAGCTTAAGAATATCTTCAATTTCCTACAAACTGTAGGAAAATTCTGGAAATGGCTACATCAGCTTCCTGTTAGAACTCATTCTCTAAAATAGAAGTGTTTCTGTATTTGTGCTACATCTTATCATAACAGACTGATAAAATATGTTTTCTTGAGAGATGTCCTTACCTTCTGCAGGCCTAAACTGTGCATTGATTTGAGCTCCTCTGATGACGATTTCCATTTATCCCAGAGAGCTAAGCACTACTTGATTGTTTTCCACAAGTGTTGTGAAGGCATTCATAGAAAGACTGTTTCACACTTCCTCTATGAGTTACATAATGTGCTATTTCTTCTCATTGAAAGTCTACTTGAGCCTATTAGCTAAACCTTTCTTGAAACACTTTTGTGGAAGAATGCGTTTAGTTTACATAAAACATCATCGAAGGACATGAAGATAATGTTTTCCTTTAAACATCCATACCTTACCTTTCTTCACACCAAAATGACTTTCAAATAATCCTCGACTCATGCCTCTAGCACCATAGTTGTACGGAGATAGGGGCTTGCAATCCTTAGACTTTAAATGTTACTTAAGGTTCTGCATTGACAGAACAAATGACTTTGGCAAATCAGATAACCCTTTCAGGGCGTTGCCTGCTGGATCAAAGCTTGTATTTCCTTTTTCCATACTAAAGCCAGATTGCCTCTCACACACTTTAGTTGAGTGCTCTATTTGAGGCACTACTACCACATCTGTCTTATCTTAGTGCCATAGTAATGTGGGCCTCCTCCAGTATGCTCCAAACACGACAATTGGCGAGGAGGGGAGCATAAACTATCAGTCATAACACCCCTATTCTCAATCTATAACACTAAATATGACTGCTGCGGGGACGTCACCTTCCCAATTCCTTCATACATGAACACCTCTTAAGGTCAATTCCTGGGCTCGCATGGCCTCACTAAGGTAATTTCCATTTATGGAAGTAGAACCTCACACACCTAATAGTGTTATGCTTCATCCTTGGCTTCCACTCCCCACCCTGGTAGGGTCAATACCACTAGGGCCGACTGAACCATCTGTCTCCTCTGAGCAGAGGAGAGTTCTTGATAAATATTTACTGTTCACCAAGCATTAGTGTCTGGACATCCAGTCAAGATTAGAGACAGCAGTTAGACTGGCATTGGTTTGCTACCTGTTTGATTTAGGTAAGCCTCATTTCAACCTATTTGTGCCATATGAATTATGATCTTGCTTTTGTAATTGAGGCATGGCTCTCTTTTGAAGATCCAGTGCTGAATCAGAAAAACCTACATACCTATAAATGCAGACCCATGGCATTGGTGTATGTCACTGATACATATGCTGTCCACTCACTTCCCCGTTTATGAGCTTACTGATCATTACTCTTGAGCTGTAAAAATCTGACCTTTGTAGCCTCTGTGGGGAATCAGAGTGCTTAGTCTTTCTACATAGTTGGCCAGAGTTTGGGTCATAAAATGAACTGGATGGGATACAGCAGTTTGACCATTCCTGTGTAATTTTAATGTATGTCGATACTGCTATTTTAACATTATGTTGAGGTTACCCACCCCGAAGTCAGGGTAGAACGCAAACATGAAAATCTGTGAAAGATATGAATGCCGGAGAACTGTATTCACAGCTGAATAACATTATCTTACCTCACTTTTGGGTAATCGCTTCAGCTTTAAACAAACCTGGCGTACACGTTATCTAAGGAAAAAGGGTGAATTAAATGGTGTGGTTGTGTAATACACTTACCAACCCTTTCAGCGAGACACTGAAGAAAGCTGCCACCAATTTACAAAAATTGACTGTAGTTTTATGTATTTTAGACACCTCATCCTCCAGAGGGTTCAGAAGATAGTGAATTTACAAGGACAAGCAAATCAAAGCATTACACTCAAATGCGAACTTGAATTGGCAAATTAAACAGATTTGACACTTGGATACCTTTTCACCAAAAAGCTGTGCTAGTTATTTTGTGCTCACTTAGTCATTTTAGTCAGCCAACCCAGTAGGGTGCCAATTAGAGGCACAAGCAAGGTACTCAGCAGGTGAAAGCAGTCTTCAGTCAAGTCCTCCTTTTCCAACCCAGCAGTGGTTTCCTAAGGGAGTGGTCTTGAAGCAAGGGATACAGGATGCTGAAGATGCTCAAGGATGCTGTGTGCATAATGCAGACTATGGTGATCTTCCTGCAGCTACTCCTCGGTCTATGAAGCAGATGAGATGGCTTTGGTGACAGGGTCGACGTCTCTCGAAGTCCTCTTGATCCTGAAAGAAATTAACTCGCCCAGTATCACGGTCACAGCCAGTCCTTCCATTGGCCATAACTTGACTTCTGGGTGACCAAGCTGCACTCCAATGAATCTACCAGCCTCAGTAAACCAGAGTGCAAATTTGAATGTAGAGTCCTGATGTCTGGCGGCATGTTGAAGATTCTGGCCTACCAACTTGCCCAAGCTGGCTTCTTCAGCTGTTGTGGTCCTGTGCTGTGAACCTATCCTGTGCAGCCAACTTATCCTTAGATTATTTTGTTTCGAATGGGCTCTGAAGATGGCTTGTCCATGAACAAGACTCAGCATGCACAGTCCCCTCTTCTTTCCTACCCACCATGTTCAGCAGATGCAGTCCACACCAGTGCAGCCTCTTTGCTGGTTCCAGGGTGCAGCCTGCCAGTCCTCCTTCGCTCTTCACCCAGTCCACCTGAGATTTGTGTTTTGGGTGCCTGGGTTGTTCTATTTATACTTAAACACCCTCAGGCTAAGATGCGTTTCGCAGGCATAGGCTACCACGATACCACCCTCCTGATGACCACTTATTGGGAAATGTGGCATCTGGGTATCTCAAGATGCACCATTCTGCTCACTCCCAACATGCCAGACCCCCTTTTGGCATCCAGAACTCCCTAGCCAAACCTGGAGGCTACTTAGTGGGCTGTGCGTCCCTGAGAACCAAGTTTGACTACAGGTTTTCTCTCTTTTTCCTGGGTGCTAGAGGGACTGCCTGAAAAATGTGTTCTCCATTTGCTCTTCAAAGGCTTTGAAGCTCACCTTTTGGGTCAACACCCATGTGGCTTCCTGCAGGAGGAAGGCAACATTTCTCTTTAGGTCAGGCCCCATTGTCTCCTTTCCTGGGAGTTGTTAGCACGTCTCCCTAAGAGTACATAAAGCTGCCTCTGATTCAAGATCCTTCTGTAACTGTTAAGGGCACAGAAGATTGAAGGCAACAAGGTTGCAACTTTGTAAAAGTTGTACACTGTAACTTGTTATATTAATTCATTAATTTAGACTTGAGAACCTCGTCAGGCTTAATGTAACGAGTTGTTTGAATCCTTGGAGTACCAACTTTGGTCACCCTGATAAACATGAGCTCAGCTGAGAGGTCAGCATGTAAGACCAAGTCTTTCCACAGTAATAAAAACAGTTTCACGTTTTTACTGTCGAAACGCGTAAAAAAGTTGTCCTGCCCAAGAAGTATGCTGCAGCTACCTTACAGCTCAATAGGCTTGTCATAGGGGTGATTTAGACGTGTTTCAGATGAATCTTTGACTTTGCAGTGGCTTTAAATGGCTAGCAGTTTGAAATGGTCTTTAAGTCAGCAGTGCGAGCTAGGAGACTTGTTTTACATTTGTCAGTTCCAGAGTGGCACAGCCAGTGCTGCAGTCCCTGGAATGAATCACTTAACTAACAGGGTGTGGGTACCATATACTAGGGACTTACAGGTAAGTTGGCCTATGCCATTTGGGTGTACCCAATGTAGCATACATGTTTTGGGTTCAGGGCACTGGTACTGAGGTCTGGTTAGCATGCCCCAGTGTGCATCCAGAGTCAAAATACCAGCAGCATCAGTCAAAAATAAATGGGAGGGACAATACAAAAAAGTCATTTCCTTACACGTACTTAAAGCTGGATGCTGGCAGTTGGTAACTGAAAAAGGCAAACCTGATCATCCTCTTTTTTTTGTCCCATACATTAGGATCAGGGTTCAGTTCAGATTATCAAAAAATCCTCAACTTGTTGTACGAAGGAATCTTTGTCACCTTTCTACAGAGAAGACATTGGTTCAGTTCCCCATGGCTAATTACTTGTGGTAGTTATTGGAATGTAGATTAACAATCCTGGCATGAAGAGTGATATGGAAAATAAAAAGGCATAATTACTCAAAATGTTACTTAAATGTATTACTGTTGCTGCTTAATATTATTATTTCTCTTGTTTCCACATTGTTTTTTTTGTATGGCAGCACAAGGGATAGATGTGATCTGTTGAATGGCAGTGTCTAATTTCTGTGTATGTTGAATCAGAGGCAGTATTGCTTGTTTTTAAATGTTTTTTCCAACATTTCTATTTCAGTATGGCTCAGTGGAAATGAAGAACAAAACTGCTGAAGAGGCATACCTGGAAATGTTGAAGCCAGGCCAAAATATTTGTGTGAAGGTCCAGTACATGATAGATGAGTTCAATAGGATTAAGGGGTTGCCAGGGGATGGATTCTATATCAGGTAATTCACACATGAAGAAGGGTGGGGGAACAATAAAAGATCATTATGTCTACTGTAAGTGAAGAACTGTTTGTGGGTCACCCAGTTCCTCATATTTTATGCTTGGGTTATTCAGTGCTGTGTATGAATTCTAAGCTTTTTCAATTTTGGTAATTGAGAATTGCATTTCTGTTTGTTAAATATGCAAGTTTGAAAAAAGGTAGGTGCCATCTATGACACATGGAGGGTGGGCGAAGCAGTTCTGATAGAGGAAGAAAATGCTCCAGAAGCACAGCTACTTCGCAAGCGAAGAGTACGTTCAAAATAAAACCAAATGTTCTCCACTCAAACGATTAACTTGAAAACAATAAGTAAAAACATGTCTGTTTTGCAATGGCACTTTTATTTAGCATTTCTCTAGGTTTTTGGAGAAAAGCCTAACTTCTACAAAAAAAAAAAAAAAATGAAAGGTGGTAGAAATGAAACTGATGAGAAAGGTTAAAGAATCACTGATTGTTAATAGAAGGCCACTTATATCTGTGTTGATTGTTTTCAGTTATGTGCACTAGCAGATTCAGAGATTTCCTGTACTCTTGTTTTCGAAAACATCTAATCTAATGTTATTTTTTCCACTATGGGATGCTCCCTATATTATTACATCCTAGAGGCCTTCTCCCCAGTTGTGCAGTGAACCAAGCATCTAATTTATAGTCACAGATTCTTTACCTTAGAATATTCCCCATCATCAGACTGGATCTGGATTTTCTTTTCTGAGCAGTCCCCTAGCGTGCTGCTAGATGGCTTCATTTGGCTCTACGACGGCCTCGTCCGTGGTGGAAATGACATGCGTGGTGGCTGTATATGTGCTACCCTAACACGTTGACCTCTGTTCCTTCTATTACATGCCATCAGAGTAGATCCAGGTTGAGCTCCACTCAGTTGTTTTTTGACTGGATTTTTTTGACATTTTTGTTAAAACTTTGACCTGATCTTTTTTTCGCCGCTTTTTTTGGAGTATGTTTCCAAAGACACTTGTAGGTTTTTAGCCTTGTGGTGCCTGTCACAGTAGAATGTCTGTGACAGACCACCACTTGGTTTACCTTTGGTGCCTGGAGTCGGATTACGACTCCAGGGCCTGTACTCAGTGCAAGACCATGTATCTGAAGGCAACCCGAGAGTGAGTCATGAAGCTATTGGCCGCTCGACACTTGACTGCTCACGATCCAAGTCCTGTTCACAAGGGAGGTCCCAGTACCACTGTCTGAGTCAGCTGCGCCGGTTCTCATTACGGTCCTCAACTTAATCCGGTAAATCCCATAAAAAGAAGTCATGAATTCGGAGGGCTCTTTAAATTTGCAGCACTAGTCCAAGTCTCCTGGGTCCTCCCTGCCACCCCCATCACCTGGCAGCTTCAACGTCCCTTTAATATGTCCTTGCAACATCATGGACTGTCGGTTGGCGCAAGATCCAGCACCACCTACCTTAAGGGCAAACCATAACTTCGGACATAGGGGTGCTTCTGGTTGCTCAGCAGGGTTATGTACTACCTTTATGGAAACCCCACCTTCCTCAGATCGGCTGACGGAGGACTACCTGTTGTTTTTGTGGCAGAAAGTACAGTCTCTTTATCCAAAGGACCCACTGACATGAGTGCTGTAATATCTGGGTTAATTAGTGGACAGCAAGGATATGAGTTATAGTTATTTGAAATAACTCTAACAGGTGAAGGTCTATGGTTTTGTATGTTTAAAATGTGAGCCTAATTAGAATGTCCCTGTAACCTTGTTTGTTTTTCTGTGAATTTCTATTTTAAAAAATCTAAAGTAATTTAAATTATTATGAGTTAATCTAACCACTGCCGCACACAGACTTTGGCTGTTCGCAGTGGAGGTTGGGCGTATGCCCTGTGGCCAGGCCCTGCGGTCAATCTCCTATAACCACCCAACTCCACGCACGGCCTCTGGCGTGCGCAGCAGGGTTTGGCTGTGGGCCTGGCCTGTGGTCATATCCAGCAGCCAACCCCCCTTAAAACCACCCAACCCCATGCCACACAGCGGGGGTTGGCACGTCAGGGCCTGTGGCAAACCCTCCTATAACCACCCAACCCCACGTCATGCACTGTCTTTGGACAAGTGCAGGAGGGGTTGGCCTCAGGGCCCGGCATGGCCCCATGCATATTTTTACATTAGACCCGGGGAGGTGGTGGTCCCTGGGGCTCAGGGTGGTCCGCAGGGTCGTCACTACACATATTTTATTATTAGCCCTGAGAAGGTGGTGGTCCCTGGGGCACAGGGGTGGTGTCCATGCTGACACCAACCCGCATAGCTTTTACATGATGCTCGAGGAAGTGGTGTTCTCTGGCCTTTTAACAGCCCTGGGGGGGGGGGGGCAACTAGGGACATAATTAAAAGCACGTGCAGGAGACTGCTCTTGCTTTAAAAAAAAAAAAAATCATTTTCCATTCATAGTGAAATTCCCAGGAATGTAAATTTTTTTTACATTTTTTTTGCCTTGGTAGGGTGCCAGGGGGACCATTGTACCAAGGCTAGGGGCTTAAGGTAAACATACCATGCCTCCTTTTCCTTTTTTGTTTTTTTTTTGTTTCTTTTTTTCTTTTTTAAGACTCGGCTGAAGCGGAGTCTTAAAATGTCTGTCAACACTTCCTGTTTGAAGTGTTGGCACCGATCAGATCGCTGCACAAGATCGGGAGTATTTGCAAAGTCTTCACACCTGTAAATGTACAAATTTGTTTTTCTGTTAATATTTCAAAAAATGACTCCACTAATTTATACCAAATAACCAAAAGAAGACTTCTTTCTGGACCAAAAGTTACCATTCTTTCAAATTTGGTGAAGTTCCGTGCAGCGGATCAGGCTGTACTCGTGTTCAAAATCACTATGGAAATTAACATGAGAAACAAACTTTTTTGACCCGCCCATCCTGCCTTTTTCTCTGTCCATGCATGGCGGATCACCCTAAAACTTTCCATGAACAACAATACCCCTGAGTACACTTTTGTCTTGGAAATTTTAAGGAAGATTTGATGCCATAGCTACAGCCAAGTCAGTAGAAACTAGGTCCTAATTATACCTAATGACTACCACCAGTGTGTGTGTGTGTGTGTGTATATATATATATTTGTTCATGGCATGTGTAGCTGCAGATACAGCAGATACAGTGTTACAAGTTGTTTTTCTTCGAAGAAGTCTTTTCGAGTCACGAGATCGAGGGACTCCTCCCCTTTCGGCTCCATTGCGCATGGGCGTCGACTCCATCTTAGATTGTTTTCTTTCCGCCATCGGGTTCGGACGTGTTCCTCTTCGCTCCGTGTTTCGGTTCGGAAAGTTAGTTAAATCTCGGACAATTTGACGGTATTGTTTACGTTCGGTATCGGGTTAGATAACGCAGTTCGACACCGAATTTTGAAGAGCTCCGGTGGCCCTTCGGGGTTTCGATTCCCCGGCGGGGCCCGGTCGGTCCGACCACGTGCGTCTTCAAGGCTAATGGAACGGACCCCATTCCGCTTCTGGCCCGAATGCCACAACAAGTATCCTTACACAGATCAGCATTTGGTCTGTAATTTGTGTTTGTCTCCCGAACACAAAGAGGATACCTGCGAGGCCTGTCGAGCGTTTCGGTCGAGGAAAACGCTAAGGGACCGAAGAGCAAAAAGACTTTAAATGGCGTCGGCGCCGTCAGGACACCAAGACTTGGAGGAAGAAGAAACCTTCTCCATTGCTGACTCGGACTCGGACTTGGACGAGGCCGAAACCCAACAGACGCTGAAAACCGTGAGTAAAACACCCCTGGCCAAGACTCACGGAAAATACATCAAAGTCCAGGGGACGCCACCGCCGACAGGCCATGGCTTAACCCGAAAATTAGGTGACCGTCCATCGGCACCGAAAAAGGGCACGCATGTGTCGAAGTCATCCGACTTCGGTCGAGATACCGGCACAGAACAGACTTGGCCCCGAGACACCGGGCCAGAGTAATCTCGACATCGAGATACCGGCACCGAAATAAGTTGGTACCGAGATATCGGAACACCGAAAGCCAAAAAAGTGTCTTCAGAGCCGAAAAAGACGGTTGAAAAGGTTTCGATACTGAAACATCCAGCTTCCGAGCCAAAACCAAATTCCTACACTGAGGAACAAGGCCTGTCCTCACAAATGCAAGGACACAAATTCGGACAGGAGCTAGAAGCAGGGGAGCCAGATTACACTCAGAGAAGGCTCCACATTCAAAAGAAGACAGGAAAAATCAGAACTCTCCCTCCAATCCGAATGAAAAGGAAACTTGCTTTCCAAGAAAAAGACAAACAACCACAGGCAAAGGTGGCAAAACAAGTAACTCCGCCACCATCACCACATCGCTCACCACAACCATCACCAATGGCTACCCCACCGATGATGCAGTCTCCAACGCACACAGGGATGAGCCAAGATGATCCTGATGCATGGGAGCTTTATGATGTGCCTGTATCAGACAACAGTCCCAACAGTTATCCAGCAAGACTATCACCACTTGAAGACAGTACTGCTTACACACAGGTGGTGTCCAGAGCAGCCGCATTTCACAATGTCACCCTGCACGCAGAACCAATTGAAGATGACTTTTTGTTTAATACTCTGTCGTCCACACATAGTCAGTACCAGAGTCTTCCTATGTTACCAGGAATGTTGAAACACGCAAAGCAAGTATTTCAAGAGCCTGTGAAAGGCAGGGCCATCACTCCTAGGGTGGAGAAAAAGTACAAACCTCCCCCAACAGACCCTGTGTACATCATGCAGCAATTGACACCGGACTCAGTGGTAGTAGGTGCAGCTCGCAAAAGGGCGAACTCACACTCCTCGAGAGATGCACCACCACCCGACAAGGAAAGTCGCAAGTTCGGCGCAGCAGGGAAAAGAGTTGCGGCACAAGCAGCCAACCAATTCACACATTGCCAATTCACAGGCCTTGCTATCGAGATATGATAGAGCTCATTGGGACGAAATGCAACACTTCATAGAACATCTACCCAAAGAGTTCCAAAAGCGTGCACAACAGGTGGTGGAAGAGGGCCAAAGTATCTCTAATAACCAGATACGGTCGGCAATGGATGCAGCAGACACAGCTGCAAGGACTGTAAATACAGCGGTCACCATACGGAGACATGCATGGCTGCGCACCTCAGGATTCAAGCCCAACATTCAACAGGCTGTGCTTAATATGCCTTTTAACGGACAGCAGTTGTTTGGGCCGTGGGTGGACACTGCTATTGAGAAACTTAAAAAGGACACAGATACAGCCAAGGCCATGGGCGAACTCTACTCCCCACAGGGCAGAGGCACATTTCGGAAAACACCATTTAGAGGGGGGTTTCGGGGACAAAGCACAGAACCCTCAACCTCACAAACCAGACCCACATACCAGAGCCAGTATCAGAGAGGAAGTTTTAGGGGACAATACAGAGGTGGACAGTTCCCTAAAACTGGGGGAAAGTTCCAAAGTCCCAAGACCAATCAAACTAAACAGTGACTTCAGTGTCACAAATCCCCAACACATGACACCAGTGGGGGGGAGACTAGCAGAGTTTTACCAAAACTGGGAGGAAATAACAACAGACAAGTGGGTTCTAGCCATTATCCAACATTGTTATTGCATAGAATTCCTAAAATGTCCACCAAATGTGCCACCCAAAACACACAACATGTCCAAACAACATATGGATCTATTACAGCTGGAGGTCCAAGCGTTGTTGCAAAAAGATGCAATAGAACTAGTACCCAATCATCAGAAAGGAACGGCTGTTTACTCCCTGTACTTTCTCATACCCAAAAAAGACAAAACTCTAAGACCCATCTTAGATCTCGGAACACTATATCTTTACATCAAATCAGATCACTTTCACATGGTGACACTTCAAGACGTAATCCCCTTGCTCAAACAACAAGACTACATGACAACATTAGACCTCAAGGATGCGTATTTCCATATACCCATACATCCTTCCCACAAAAAATACTTAAGGTTTGTAATCCAAGGCGTACATTACCAGTTCAAAGTATTGCCCTTCGGGATAACAACAGCGCCAAGAGTCTTTACAAAATGCCTTGCCATAGTGGCAGCCCATATCAGAAAACCGCAAATGCATGTCTTCCCGTATCTGGACGATTGGTTAATCAAAACCAATACGCAAGAACGGTGTTCGCAACACACAAAATACGTTATAGAAACCCTTCACAAGCTAGGGTTTTCACTTAACTACCAAAAATCACACCTACAACCGTGTCAAATACAACAGTATTTAGGAGCAACAATCAACACAAAAAAAGGGATTGCCACTCCAAGTCCACAAAGGGTACAGGCATTCCAAAACGTAATACAGGCCATGCACCCAAACCAAAGGTTCCAGGTAAAATTAGTGATGAAACTACTAGGCATGATGTCCTCATGCATAGCCATTGTCCCAAATGCAAGATTACACATGCGGCCCTTACAACAGTGCCTAGCATCACAATGGTCACAAGCACAAGGTCAACTTCAAGATCTAGTGTTGATAGACCGCCAAACATACACCTCGCTTCAATGGTGGAATACTATAAATTTAAACCAAGGGCGGCCTTTCCAAGACCCAGTGTCTCAATACATAATCACAACAGATGCTTCCATGGTAGGATGGGGAGCACACCTCAACCAACACAGCATCCAGGGACAATGGGACACTCAACAGAAACAACTTCATATAAATCACTTAGAACTACTAGCAGTATTTCTAGCATTGAAAGCATTTCAACCACTAATAATCCACAAACACATTCTTGTCAAAACAGACAACATGACAACAATGTATTATCTGAACAAACAACGAGGGACACACTCAACACAATTGTGTCTCTTAGCTCAAAAGATATGGCATTGGGCGATTCACAACCACATTCGCCTAATAGCGCAATTCATACCAGGAATTCAAAACCAGTTAGCCGACAATCTCTCTCGGGATCACCAACAGATCCACGAATGGGAAATTCATCCCCAGATACCACAAACTTACTTCCAAAGATGGGGAACACCGCAAATGGACCTATTCGCAACAAAAGAAAATGCAAAATGCCAAAACTTCGCATCCAGGTACCTACAGCCTCGCTCTCAAGGCAATGCGTTATGGATGAGTTGGTCAGGGATATTTGCATACGCTTTTCCCCCTCTCCCACTCCTTCCGTATCTAGTAAACAAATTGAGTCAAAACAAACTCAAACTAATACTGATAGCACCAACTTGGGCAAGACAACCTTTGTACACAACACTACTAGACCTCTCAGTAGTGCCTCTTGTCAAACTACCAAACATACCAGATCTGTTAACTCAACACAAACAACAGATCAGACACCAGAATCCAGCATCACTAAATCTAGCGATTTGGCTCCTGAAATCTTAGAATTCAGACATCTAGACCTTACACAAGAATGCATGGAGGTCATAAAACAGGCTAGGAAGCCAACCACAAGACATTGCTACGCAAATAAGTGGAAAAGGTTTGTTTATTACTGCCATAATAATCAAATCCAACCATTACACGCTTCTGCAAAAAATATCGTAAGCTACCTACTACACTTACAAAAGTCCAAGTTAGCTTTTTCATCCATTAAAATACATCTCACAGCAATTTCGGCTTATCTGCAAATTACGCATTCTACTTCATTATTCAGAATCCCAGTCATAAAAGCCTTTATGGAGGGTCTGAAAAGGATTATCCCACCAAGAACACCACCAGTTCCTTCGTGGAACCTCAACATCGTATTAACACGACTCATGGGTCCACCATTTGAACCCATGCACTCATGTGAGATACAGTACTTAACATGGAAAGTAGCCTTTCTAATAGCTATCACATCTCTCAGAAGAGTAAGTGAAATACAAGCCGTTACCATACAAGAACCCTTTATACAAATACACAAACATAAAGTCGTTCTACGCACAAATCCTAAATTCTTACCTAAAGTCATATCACCATTCCACTTAAATCAAACAGTGGAACTCCCAGTGTTCTTCCCAGAACCAGATTCTGTAGCTGAGAGAGCATTACATACATTAGACATCAAAAGGGCACTAATGTACTACATTGATAGAACCAAACAAAATCGCAAAACAAAACAATTATTTATTGCTTTCCAAAAACCTCATACAGGAAATCCAATTTCTAAACAAGGCATTGCTAGATGGATAGTTAAGTGCATTCAAACCTGTTATCTTAAAGCAAAAAGAGATCTGCCTATTACACCAAAGGCACACTCAACTAGAAAGAAAGGTGCTACCATGGCCTTTCTAGGAAATATTCCAATGACCGAAATATGTAAGGCAGCTACATGGTCTACGCCTCATACATTTACCAAACACTACTGTGTAGATGTGCTAACGGCACAACAAGCCACAGTAGGCCAAGCAGTACTACGAACATTGTTTCAAACAACTTCAACTCCTACAGGCTGAACCACAGCTTTTGGGGCGATAACTGCTTACTAGTCTATGTACAGCATGTGTATCTGCAGCTACACATGCCATCGAACGGAAAATGTCACTTACCCAGTGTACATCTGTTCGTGGCATTAGTCGCTGCAGATTCACATGCGCCCACCCGCCTCCCCGGGAGCCTGTAGCCGTTTAGAAGTTGATCTTGAACATCTGTATATTTGTAAATATATTACTTTAAACTACTTTATGTACATTACTCCATTGCATGGGCACTATTACTAGCATACACAACTCCTACCTCACCCTCTGCGGGGGAAAACAATCTAAGATGGAGTCGACGCCCATGCGCAATGGAGCCGAAATGGGAGGAGTCCCTCGGTCTCGTGACTCGAAAAGACTTCTTCGAAGAAAAACAACTTGTAACACTCCGAGCCCAACGAACAGATGTACACTGGGTAAGTGACATTTTCCATATATATATATATATATAGATAGATAGATAGATAGATAGATAGATAGATAGATAGATAGATAGATAGATAGATATGGTCAATGGCATGTGTAGCTGCAGATACACATGCTGTGCATTAGTCCACCATCTAGTGTTGTACGGTTGTATTTGTGCTGGTTGGAGGTGTGATTTTTGGTAGTTTATTGAGAAACCTAATGTGTGTAAGGTTTGTATTACATAATGTGTATGATTTTGGCATTGTGTACGACTGCTTGATTTTATTAGCCAATCGTCTAGCAATGGAAAGACATGTGATGGTGTCTTCTTAGGTAGGCTGCCACTACTGCCAAGCACTTTGTGAATACCCTTGGCGCTTTTGTTATTCCAAAGGGAAACACTTTGACTTGGTAGTGTTTTCTTTGAATGACAAATCTGAGGTATTTTCTGTGGGCAGGATGGATGGGTATGTGAAAATATGCATGCTTGAGGTCTAAGGCTGTCATGAAATCTTGTTTTTGTAGTAGTGAGATGACATCCTCTAAAGTTACCATGTGAAAATGTTCTGACAGGATGTAAAGATTGAGGGGCCTTAGGTCTAATATTGGCCTTAGGGTGCCATCTTTTTTGGGAATTAGAAAGTATAGTGAGTAAACTCCTGTTCCTATTTGAGACTGCGGAACTAACTCTATTGCTTGTTTGAGTAGTAGAGATTGGACCTCTTCTTGTAACAGAATTGTGTGTTCTGTGGTAAGTTTGTGAAACGTTGGTGGAATAGTTGGAGGAGTGTTTATCAATTCTAGTCAATAACCATTGCGGATAATTGATAGCACCCAGTTGTCTGTAGTAATATTTTGCCAATGTATGTGGAACTGTTGTAGTCTTCCCCCAACAGGAGAGGTGTGGAGTGGAAGGGAGTGTTTTGGGTTTGTTGCAGGCTGCTTAGAGGTCTGGATTTTTTCCCTATTTTTGGAATATTGCCCCCTATATGTGCCTCTAAAACCACCTCATTGGTATTGTTTGGTAGGCTGGTTTTGTTTGGGAGGTTGATGTCCAAGAGCTGTGGTCTGAAACCACCTCGAATTGAGGTTTACAAAATGACCCGCTATATGGTGTAGAATAGAGTGCACCCATTGCTTTAGCTGTGTCGGAGTCTTTTTGTAGATTTTCTATTGCTGTGTCTACCTCTGGCCCAAAAAGATGTTTTTTTATCGAAGGGCATGCTTAACACAGCCTGTTGTATTTCAGGCCTGAATCCAGAACATCGGAGCCATGCATGTCTACGAATAGTGACTGCTGTGTTGATCTTATCTGGTTATTTGTGATAACTTGCCCTTCCTCAACTACCTGTTGAGCTCTTTTCTGGTGTACTTTGGGGAGATGCTGTATTATATCTCGCATCTCGTCCCAGTGGGCTCTGTCATAACGAGCTAGTAGCGCCTGTGAGCTTGCTATCCTCCATTGGTTTGCCGCTTGGGATGCAAACCCTTTTCCCTGCAGCATCGAATTTCCTGCTTTCTTTATCAGGAGAGGGTTCATCTCCTGAGGACTGACTATTTGCTCAGTTTCTGTCAGCACTAACCACAATAGAATCAGGTGGTTCCTGATGGGTGATATAACCAGGGCGAGAAGGTGCAGGTTTGTACTTCTTTTCTATTCTAGGTGTTATAATACATGCTTTCACCAGCTCATTAAAAATATGATCTGCATGTTTTACCATGCCTGGGAGCATAAGATCCCGTGCCTCGAAAAAAGACTTCTAAGAAAAACAACTTGTAACACGGTGAGCCCACCACTAGATGGTGGACTAATGCACAGCATGTGAATCTGCAGCAAACCATGCCATGAACAGATGTACACTGGGTAAGTGACATTTTGCACATACTTCCTTTTGCCATTACATAGGCAGTTCTTTTTCTTTTCCTCCTATGTGCTTTATACATAACAGATGGTCCCAGAGGTGTTAATATTATATATGGCAATTTTTGTCTTAGGACAAGGGTGGTTTCTATACCAATAGTTGCTCTTGTTGTCATTGCTGTATTTCTATTACAGCATTGTTCAATGCTTTCTTCATCACAGGTGAGTTCTTGGGTTTCCCACTTTGTTCTTTGCTTTTACAGAGCAGGTTGGACTAAAATAATGGCTTACTATGGAAAATAGCTACATCTTAGTTGCATTGCCTGTTGTGTTTGGACCCTCATGTACTGACCAAACATGTGCTCATTCTCTCCTTGGGAGCAGGTAGTTTTTATGCTCATATTGTCTGTTATCTTCTGATACGTTTGTCCCACTGCCATGGTAACTCTATTCCCATGCTTTTCAATGACTTTATGACTTATTTGCCGGTGGTCCTTCCCACAGTTCTTATGGCATTGCGTAAGTTCTTACCTAAATTCCTAGGAGTGTCCTGTGTCTTGTCTAGATTGGCTTCTTTTAGTCAGTGACTTTTAGTAGGATCAGTTGGGATCTGCATTAAATTCTGCTATGCATTGGCCAAGAAGCAATCCCTTGAGGGCTTGCATGATCATTCAACCAAAGTCAGATAAGCGACTACTGCATTAGCTTGCGGAGTACTGGTCCTAGATATCTCCCAGGCAGCAACGTGGGCTTTCCTGCACAGGTTTACCGAACATTACCGTCTGAACAGTCAGGTCCATTGTGATGAGCAGTTTGCCCATTCGGCCCGGCAGGTTTTCCTTGTCTGAAATTCGTCTACAGACGTACCTCTGGGGATGGTATTGCTTTAGGATCTAATTCTAAGTTAAGGAGTCTGCGGCTAAATGTCTATCAGATGAGCAAGTGACTTACTTTTAGTAACACCTTATCTGTTACAGACAGGCTATATCAGGCTATATCAGGCTATATCTGCACATTCCCACTCCCCTCCCCACTCTGCAGACAGATTTTCTAGGGTTAGGGTTGATCCTTTTCAGGGCCTTAGTTTGTACACACATTCGTCTGTTCATTTCATGGCTCTGCGCTCCTGGAAAGTCTTGAAAAGTAATTTGCATCTGTACACCTGGGTGGCACTTAGATAGGTGACCACAACGTCACTTCTGGTGCCGACGATGCCACACCGAAACTCCCTTCTCTGCTAAATGATTTCTAAGGACAGGGACTCCTCTTACAAGGGAAGCTCTCCAAGCTGATTTTTCTTTTTTTTCCTCAAAGATCCCGTTCTTAGCATTAGGATACCTTCTTTGGGAGTTCATAATTAATTGACACAGATGTCTTTGTTTTGGCACACTGTTTCTATAGGCAGTTTCTATAAGTGGCTCTGCAGTTTTGTCGCAGGAAAACAGTCACTGAAGAAACTGACTTCTGGTGGATACAACTACTTGTAGATTCCTCACCTTATGAATTCTCCCAGTGTGCCAGCATTTGACTGATCTTTTTTTTTCCAGCTCTCCACAAGGACGTCACAATTGCACGGCTCCGCACGCGACTTCAGAAGGAAGGGAATATCTGTATCAAGGCTTGAAAAATCATAAACATTTTACTAGACCTGCAGGTCGAGTAACTTAAATAATCTACTTGACCTAAACGTAATGTACTTGACCATAAACGGGTCTCAAATTGTGTGATCCTAGGCAAATAGTTTTCTTAATTCTCACATATGATTGCACCTTCAAATATGTGAGCTCAGCATTTCCACAGTGCAAAAAAACCTCATTTGTTTGATTAAGTAGACTAAGGTTGCCGCATGCATCACAAAACTCTAGCCCACATACCCAAAAGGTCTAGCCCACATACCCTAGGACTTCTTTTAGTTTACTAACAAGATTGCCATCAGGGCAGGAGTGTTTCTCAGTTTGTATAAACACTCAATTTTAATAAATATATTACTAACCATGATTTGGGCACATATTGTCATCTACACACAGTAACTTTCCAAGAAATGTCCAAAAACCTCTTCGCTAACTTGCAGCTTTACTGATAAAACTATACGGTTTATTAACAATCTGTGAAAATTGGGTTTCAGAAAACATATCCTTTGCACATCAACATGTAAAGTATTCTGATTTGTTTTCATCCTATTAAAATATTTTTTCATCACACAGAAATATAAAAAAAGGCTTTTACAACTACTGAAATGTTTTTGAAAGTTTGCACAGTTGACATTTAAATGTTGTGTGTTAGGAAAAACCTGGCACCCTATATCCTTTTATTTTACGTTCTAAGCAGCAGGTCACACACTTCACCTTAAAAAGCCCTGGAACTCTGCAGTCAGAAGGAAAATTAATTGTAAGAAAAACTGACTTTTGATCTCTGTCTGTTAGTACATAACAAATGTGACATAAGAACAAGATTTAAAGGCATCTTTTATTGCCCCTCCACTTTTCAACTGAACAGAACACCTGTTCAGTGTCAACTCGCAAGAAGGGATGAGTAAGTATTAAAAATATCTCAACTTGATCAAACAAGACTCGCCAATGCGAGTGGTCGAGTAGATTTTTCAAACCCTGTGTTTACCCTTTCCTGGACGATTGACTGATCAATGTCGAGTCACTGTAGCTCTTGCTGCACCATCTGCAGGTGACAACCCAGTTGTTGTTCAACCAGGGCTTTACGGTAAACGTGCCCACGTCTCACCTGGAGCCCTCTCAGCACCTCCTGTTCATAAGTGCTGTACTGGACACAACATTGATTGGAGCCTACCCTCCTCCACAGAGGATTCAGGACATTCAGGTGATGATTCTGATGTTTCAAAATGGAGCGGCTGTTCCAATCCTCAAGGTCCTACATCTGCTCGGTCTGTTTGCTTCCTGCATCTGGGGGACCTGGAGATCAAAGGCCTTTGGACCATCAGATTTGCATAGTGGCAAACCATCTAGGCGGAGTTCTCAACGTGTGTGCGGACAGTCTCAGTCAGCAATTCTTGACCAGTCACAAGTGGCAGCTCCATCTGGACGCGGTTCTTCATGTCTTCCTGATGTTGGGAGCTCCTCAGACAGGTCTGTTTGCCACTTGCGAGAACGCACACTGCCCGTCGTTCTGCAACCTCCAGTATCCGATGCAGGAGGTGTTTGGGGGGGGGGGAAGAGGGGCGCGTTTCAGCTATCCTGGAGCGACCAACTGCTTTATGCGTTTCCTCCCATAACCTTGATTCCTCGAGTTCTGAGGAAAATTTGTTGAGATCGGGCCCAAGTCAATAGCCCCAGATTGGCCAAGAAGGGTGTGCTACACAGACCTCCTTCAACTCTCACTGTAACCTCAACCCTGTCTCCCTCACAGGGTAGACTTTCTCTCACAGTTTCAGGGGCAGGTTCCACACCCCCACCTCCAGAGCCTGCAACTATATGCCTGAAAATTGGACGTGGCAATCTGAGTTTTTTTTCTCTCCCTGCAGAAGTGGTGGATGCCATCGGCCAGGTGACACTCCACCAAGACTGTCTATGCCGGTAGATGGGCGAAATTTGTTACTTGGTGCGGAGAGAGACAAATTGACCCCTTAAATGCCCATTTATCTGCTATTTTGCAGTTTGAACTTCACTTGGCACAGAAAGTTTGCGCAGTTGCGACAGTTATTTAAGTCCTCTATACTTCTTAGGTTCCTTAAAGGATTAACTAACAAGTTTCCTCCCACTCCATTTGTGATGGCTCAGTGGGTTTTGAATTTAGTTTTGACTTTTTTGATGGGTTCACCATTTGAGCCTATGCATACTTGCCTGTTAAAGCTTTTGGTTTTTAAGTCAGTTTTTCTAACAGCCATCATGTCGGCTACACGTCTAAGTGAGCTTCAGGTTCTTAGTGTGAAACCACCTTTTACTACCTTTCATGCTGACTAGGTGGTGCTGAGAACCGGGCGGCCTTCCTTCCTAAGCTAGTCACTCCCTTCCATCTGGGACAATCAGTAACTCTCCCGTCCTTTTACCGTCCTCCCATCCATCAAAGGAGGAGGAAAGGCTGCATTGCTTGGATCCGAAAAGGGCCCTGAGCTTCTACATAGAAAGGACGAGAGACTTCAGAATTTATGATTAGCTCTTCATTGAATATGTGGGCAAAATGAAGGGCAAAGCTGTCCACAAGAAGACTCTTTTGTGTACTGAGTTGGCACGTGTTGTGCTTGTGATGTCACAATTCACCTGTTGTCGAAGGCGCAGTAAAAAATGGTGAAACTGACGTCAGCACACCAGGGAGTACTTCTTATGGCTTCGATAACGTCAGATGGAGAAGCATGCGTAGCCCACAATTGTGACTTTGACGTGAAGAGCTGGGAAACAATTTCCATCGAATGCTGGCGCATTGGGACAATTTATAAGGTGAGGAATCCACAGGTAGCTACTGTATCCACCAGAAAAAGCATTACTGAAGGTAAGTAACTTGTTTGTCAGGGCATCGAAGAGGGGATTATATGGACTCCGTCTACGTCACATCAGGTGGACGACGTCTCTACGGAGGTGCATGATGCTCTTTTCCGACACGCTGAGGTACTGCTGGAAAAAATCTCCAGATCCAGTCTGGCACCTGGGAGAGAATTTTAATCTGTGGCTACATCCTGTATACCAGATAAGGCGTTACCGCAGGTAAGCAACTTGTTCTGACATTTGACCTCTGTCTTTGAATGCACAGCAAATGTGATAAGATAAGAAAAATGTTTCAAAGCCCTGTTTACAGAACTCGAGTTAATGAAAGAACACATTAAACAAGGTTTAGGCAGCAGGTGAGACAAAGTGAAACTGGAGAACCTAAAGCAAATAAAGCCACAAAGTAGAAAGCCAGAAAGTGTGAGCTACAAACCACAAAGTCAGTGGTAATCAACAAGTAGAATGCATTCCTACGTCATCTTTCGGAAAGTCCCCAAGATGTCTTTAGCAAACCAGACTGCAACCTATAAATGATAAGTTTAAAATGCTCTCTGGCTCAGCTCCCGTCTTCCCTAGATCGCTAAGACTCGATAGTAGTGTTGGACTTGCAGGACACATTTCCACTCCACCATCATACAGTTATTACCTGGGGTTCATGGTGCATCACAACTATTTTGCAGTTTGTTGTGATCGCTTTAGGCTTTACTAGCGTCCCACAGGTGTGCATGAAAGTGATGGCTGTGGTTACAGCCCACCTGCCCCCAATTAGGGGTTCCAGTCTTCCCTTACCTCGACAACTTGCTGTTGAAAGCAAGCTCACCTGAGGAAGTTGTCAGCCACCTCCAGACTACAGCAGACCTCCTGCATTTGCTGGGGATCTCTATCAGCATGCCAAAACTGCACCTGATTCACTCTTTGACGTTCCCTTTCATCAGCGCCATTCTCAACACAGTGCAGCTCTGTCTTTCCCCTCTGGAGTGGTGAGTTCAGGGTGTTCAGGCTATGGTTCCAGTGAATCAAACTCTTCTCTGGATTTAGGTGAGACTGACTCCGATGTTGCTGGGCCTTATGGCCTCCTGCATCTTGTTGGTAAAGCATGCCCATTGGCAGGTTCGGGCTCTGTAATGAGACTTGAAGTTCCAGTTGATTCAGCATTATGGGAATCTTTGACATGGTCCAGCTATTGAAAGGAACTACAGAAAACCTGCAGTGGTGGTTAACAAGCAATGATTTGGTCAATAGCAGACCCCATTTCCCTTTCCCACCAGTAACTCGCAGTGGTCAAAAATGTGTCACTACTAGTTTGGGATGGGCATCTAGGAGAAATGGAGATCAGATACTCTGGGCTCCGACTGAGTATCAGCTCCACTTCAACTTATTGGATTTGAGAGCGATACTCTTGCATTGAAAGCCTTTCCCTCCACCCATTAAGGGTAGGCTGGGTCTGGTGTTCACGGCCAACACCACTGCCATGTGGCAGTCCAACAAACAGGGTGAGGTGGGGTTGTGGATCCTCTCCCAAGAGGCTGTGTGCCACTGGACATGGCTGGAATGGCATGACATTTTCTTGGACACACACCACCTTGTGGGATATCTGACCACAGGAGCAGACAAACTCCGCTTCAATGCCTCGCAGATAATGAATGACGTCTTCACCAAGAGGGGGATGCAAGGTCTTGTCTATGACTTGGGAGAACCTTGGTTGGATCTGTTTGCCACCACTGAGAATGTGCTATGTCAACACTTCTGTACGTTGGAGCTTCCAAAGCAGCTCTCATTAGAAGACACATTCCATCTAGAGTGGGACTCACAGCTCCTGCATGCTTTTCCACCGATACCACTCCTGCCCAAAGTTCTCAAGAAAATCAGCACTGATCGGCCTCAAGTGATGTTGGGAGACCCGGACTGAGCACAGGGAGAGTTTGGTATCCCCAACTCCTTAGCATGAGTCTTAGTTCTCTCATCAGGCAGCCTCTTCTGGAGGATCTCCTGTCACAGCATCATGGCAAGGTTCTGTACCCAAACGTGTGCATTCTCCACCTGCATACGTGGAGATTGAGCAGCAACATTTAGATCCACCTCCCGAAGTATATGACATCATCTTAGCAGCCAGATGTCCCTTGACAAAAACTATTTACGCGTGCCTATTGGGTAAATTTGTGGCTCGGTACCCTGACAAATTGATTGATCCTCTGTCTGCATCCTCATCCTCATCTTGCATCCTCATCTTTTGTTTGCATTGTCCCTCACCTGCCAATGTCTTGCTTTGAGCACAGTTAAAGGGTGCCCTTCAATCATCTATGCTTTCTTGTGGATACTGGATTAACCCTCCCTGTTGAAGTCACCTGTTGTGACATGGTGCCTGAAAGGTTTAGAACATGTTTCCCTTTGCACATTTGATTATGGCCCATGGGACCTTAATTTAATCGGTACCTTTTTGATGTGTTCACCTTTTGAGCCAGTGTATTGGTGTTCTCAGATTGCTCACTATTGAACAGTATTTCTAGTGGCAATTACATCCACCAGAAGGGATAGTGATTGCAGGCGGTCTCAATCAACCCCCCCCCCCCGCCGTATACCACTTTCTTTCCAGACAAACTCGTCGTTCGGACCCTAGCCTCATTTCTCCCTGAGGTTGTGTTACACTTTCACGACGGCAAGAACATTATTCTGCCGACCTTCTTTGTTCTACCTCATCCCTCCAAGGAAGAGGTGACACTCCACCACCTAAATCCAAAAAGCGTTATCGTTCTGTATTGATCATACCAAAGACATGCAAAAGAATGATCAACTTTTTGTTGTTTGCTGGAGTGAAAAAATGAAAAGCAGCGTAAAAGAGAATCATTTTAGATTTATTGCAATCTGCATTAAAAATCTGATACACACTGGCCAACTAGCAACCCCTGAGGACTTGCAGGCTCACTCGGATCCAAAACTGAGACAACTATGCTTGGTTGTAGGATCCATCAGGCAACCACATGGGCATATCTGCACGTTTGCCATACACTACAGTCTCGACAGTCAGGTCTGGTGTTAGAGGCATTTTGCCAGTTTGGTCCTTCAGGACATTCTAGAACAACCAGTTTGCAGGCGCTCCTCTGGGAAAGTATTACTTGGTTATCTGTTCTAAAATAAGGAGTCTGCAGCTTGAAGTCTCTTTCAGATGAAAAAGTTACCTTTGATAATGTCTTGTCTGGTAGAGATTGTATCTAGCTGCAGATTCCTTACCGATCCTCCCCGTTCTGTGAATTCTGATTTCCTTTCCAAAAGGTGCTTTAGGACCTCACTTTGACACACTGGTCACAATACCTCAGTATGGCTCTGGAACAGGAAGTAGCCACAAAACTGAGGTCAGCGCACTGTGGCGGTGGCAATATAGGCACTGCGTGCATTACTTCTGGCACATAAAATGCCAATGCGGAGCCAATCAATGCCACCTACCGGCGTGCATGGGACTGCTCAGAAAAAACATCCAGATCCAGTCTGACACCTGGGTAATATTCTAAGGTCAGGAATCTGTGGCTAGATAGTTTCGACCAGATACATTTTTATCAAGCTAAGTAACAAGATGTTTATTAATACTTTCTTTGAAAATACTAATACTTTCTTTTGACATGATCCCAATAAGAGGCAAGATGGACCCACCCAACTTGAGGAAGGGGCTCCTACAGTACATTGCAACAATGGATTTTCATTTTATTTGCTTATTCTAAACTCATGTTATTTTGTAACGTTTTCCATAATTGTAAACTCTTTTTTTAACAGTATTTTTTTCTATTTTAAAGCTACATTATATTGTTACATCTTCATGTAGAGCTTTGTTTCCCAATCTGTTGTTCACAAGTCGAATTTCGGTGTGTCACGAAGGTCCAAGCAATAGATAAAGATGCCTTTAAATTATGTATTTAGCTTGTCACATTTGCTGTGCCTCAAAGACAGAGGTCAAATGTCAACCTACGTCCTCTGACAAAATGCTGCTTGTGTGTTTTTTAACATGAGGATTGGTGCTTCCAGTCAGTGTTATTTTTGTACAGACTTCTAGCCAGAGGTTCCTAACCTTTTTAACATTCCACAGGTGTCAAACTGGATCTGGAAACTTATTAGCAGTACCCTCTGTACACCGGAAGGTTGCATCTTTCTGCTCAAAATGATGCTGTTCCACTGTGGAAAGGACATGTGTGGTCTAAATAAGTGCTGACATCTCTTATTGTTTTCTTTCTTTTTTTCTAACCACCAGACTCAGAATCAGAGTTCCTTCTTGCCTCTCTGAAACACTTAACTCGATATTTTCATGGAATATCTTAGTGTTCAAGGTATGTCAACTGCTAAAATGACAGATTTCAAGCTCTCTAGGAACTGTTGCATAAAGATCTCTATGACTGTTCCCCATCGGGTGTTCCTGTAGTGCCTGGGATCAAGCCACAACTCCTGTAGGGACTGTACAGTGTTTATCCCGAAGGCCATCAGGGAACGCAAGGGGAAATTTAACATTGATAAGGATAAGAAGACTCGGAGCCTGGCCCATTCCAGTATCCTCTCCATGTCCAAGATTCTCTCTTGGTCCTGTTCGCGGAGTTCAGTCTTTGTCACACTCTAAGTCATCAGGTAAGCTTAATAAATAGAAGAAACAAAGTGGAATTCTGCTCCTTCATGCCACTTTCTGACCTCCTGTGCCAATCCTGCATCTGGTTCTGTCACACTGTGAGTTAACCACAGCCATGCTCCAGCTCTTTGGGGCTCTGATGCCTCCTTCTTGTGCTCCTGCAGACCCCAAGGAAGCAAACAGCCTTCCACCTTGGATACCCTGGGTGGGTTTGCCCTCGGGCCAGCTTAATTCTTTGCACTTGTCTTGCCTGAAGAAGCGGCCCCATTGTCCTCTCAGACGTCAAGCTGACGCTGATCTGACCTACACAGATGTCACACCCAAATCAACCAGAAGCGCCTAACCCTACCACGATGGTTACTGGTGCTAGGATTTCCAGGAGGCTGACACAGGTCTTGTCTTTACCTCTGGACCAGCCACACAGGAATCCACTTCCTACATCATGGTGGTGCGTATGCTGCCAAAGTGCTTGACCTCCAGCTCTCCCACCTTGGACGTTAAAACTAATATTCTGGAAGAAGTCCTCCTACTGGGGCAAACCTCGTCTGTGCCCCTTTTTCCCTTTAACGAGACACTGATGGTTATCATATTGGGGGCTTGTGCCAAAACCTGCTCTGGCCTCCCAGTCAATGGACAAATTACCAGGGGCCATCGCATCCCTCACAAGAAGACCTAATGGTGCAGGCCTCTACTAGCTGCTCTTATCCAAATACATTTCCCACCACTCCCCTAATAAGGAATCTAAGCAAGTGGGAACATTCTGTTGATGTGTCTTTCCTTCTACCAGTTTGGCCCTCCCATCTGTTATCGCCAGCTGTTTGTTGGGAACAGTTCACACACCCTGAGAGTCAGTGGCACATGCCCTCCGTGGTGTGCCCGAAGACCTTTATGCTGTACTTTTAAGGACATTTATGACGATTGTGATGGTGCCAGGATCACAGTATATTGTGGCTTGCACACCACAGATTCCATTGGGATGGCCGTAGGCTGTGGAGGCTACTTTTGTCACATTCAATATGGCACCTAAGCAGCACGCTGCTATCCCGACTCTCTGTCCAGTAGGAGGACCTCAGACTCAAGAATTCGGATTATCCATGTTTAAAAATTCGAACACATTCTGATGTTATGCCTTGAGAAAGCCCTAGGTGAACACACCACAAGGGGCCAAATACGTGTCGGCTGTCTCTTCTTGCAACTTTCAAGAATTCTTCCTTAATCGGGATCTAACAAATACATCTGATACTAAAAAACGTGGACCTGACATATTTTTGTCTGCCTGCTGCCTGTAACAATATAATAACCTTTACAATGATTTAAGTGGGTTTTCAATTTTAGTACCTGTGAAGGCTGTGGTACCTGCTGCCCCCACGACCAAGGTCCATGAACCTCCCAGCCAACCGTCTCTCATGGCCCCAACTGCCAAACTTGTTTTTCATGCCCTTGCTGGGACACAGCAAGCCAGTGGGAGGTGGGTAGGATCCCACCAACGTTCACTTTGGACAGGTGGGTCCAACAGATTGTTCACAAGGGATATAACTTACTCTTTCTCCACTGCACCTTCCACTGTTCCCTCAGGGCAATCTCCATTTTGCGACAGGAAGCGCAAGCCCTTTTGGCCATAGGGGCTGTTCAGAGTTTGCTGTTGCCAGAAGTAGGACATGGCTGTTATTCCCGCTACTGTCTGGTGCCCAAGCTGTACGGAGGTCTTCGGCTTATTCTAGATCTGTGCCCTCTCAGTGCCTTCTTCCGAAAGGAGAAATTCAAAATGATCAACCTGGTCCTGGTTATGTTTGCGTTGATCGTGGAGACTGAATGGTACCATTGGACCTGCAGGCCTCTTATTTCTGTCCAGTAGGCCCAACTGCACTACCTATGGTTTGTGGTGGGAAAGTAGCTCATGCAGGTATCTGTGCCCCCTCCCCTCCGCCCCCCCTGGATTCACAGGCATGCCCCAGGTAGTCTCAAAAGGAATGATGGTGGCTGCAGCACACCTTCGAAAGTCAGGACCGGTTTTCCCCAGTAAGTTGTCATCCGCCTCCAGACCAAGGCGAATCCCCTGTCATCTTTGGGGTTCACTACCAACATGCTGAATTCACACTTTACATCTTTTCAGACGTTCTCCTTCATCAGATCCTTGCAGGCGCTCCCCTTCATTGGAGCCATTCTGGACACTGTTTTGTTTCATTCCTTTCTCTTGGGAAAGAGTCATAGGCAATCATGCTTTCATCCTGATCTTTCAGCCCCGGTCCTGCATATCAATGTGGTTCACTCGGATGCTGCTGGTATTGGTGGCATCCTGCTGGTCAAGCACACCAGGTGGCATATGGGGCTCTGCAGTGGTACCGGAAGCCTCAGTGGGTGCAACATCAAGGCGACCACTGAGACCATGTTCAAATTTCGGAGGAGACGGCAAAGGATCTGTAGTGTTGGCTACAGGACCGCGATTGGATCAGTGGGAGACACCCCTTCCTTCCCTATTCAGAGCTGATGATGGTGACCAATCCAAACCTCCGAATTGTGGCAGCCATCAGAGAGAGGTGAAGATCAGATCTGTTTCCTGGCAGAGTGCCATCGACAAATTACTCTTCTGGAGCTGAGGGCAATCTGCTCGGCATTGAAAGCCTTCCTTCCATTCATTAAGGGAGATACTGGTACAGGTGCTCATGGACAACACCACCACCATGTTGTACTGTAACAGACTGGATAGGGTGGGGTCAGGAACCCTGTGCCAGGAGGCTTTGCGCTTCTGGAAATGGCCAAACCACCAAGGAATTTTCCTGGTGGTTAACCGCTTGAAAGGATATATATATTTTTTTAAATTGTTTCACATTTCTTTATTCAGGGTGTACCAAACAGAACAATACAGTGGCAGCCCACCTGGACCATTACACACATGGGCAGAGTATGTGCACAACTGTGACTCAGCATGACAGAAGGCAGGCAAGCAGAGGACAAAAGAGAAGACTGGGAGGGGAGGACCCCCAAGCTCAGGGTAAAAAGACAGAAGCAAGAAAAAGGAGAAAAGAGGGAGGGAGGGAAAATGCAGATGAGTAAAAGACGGAAAAAGGAATAATGGGGAGAGTGAATAAAAGAGGGGAGAGGCAAGAGAAACGCGAAGGAGAGATCAGGACAAAAGGGCTTGAGGAGATGAAAAATAGCGGGGGTAGGCCATGGAAACTGAAACCAAGGAATTGCCCTCGGGGACCAGATCAGGCCAGGAGAGCTGCAATATCCCAGCAGACTCAGTCATCGGACTGCTGGCGCTGTTCGCTCAATGCCTGTTGTCCCGCAGAAAGGGTGCCAGTTTTGTAGGAAGATTTCCACCTTGTCCTGTAGGTTATATATGACTCGTTCCTACGAGGCTGTCTGGTACATACCCGAGAGCCACTCCTCATGCCTGGTGGGAAAGAGGTAGTGCCAGTACTGAATGGTGCAGTTCTTTGCGATTACAAGCGCTGTGTGGAGCAAACGGCCCTCGTGTCCGGACAGGGTTGGGAAATCCATGTGCTCGTGGAGCAGGATCAGGCTAGAGGCACAGGGACCAGTAGGACCTCACTTATCGTGGCACCAATTGCCCCCTAGAAGGTCCAGACTGTGGGGCAATTGCAGAGGATGTGGACCAGGTCACACTGACGGCTGTCATAGCTCCAACAGCTGGAGTGTGTCAGCAGCCAACCTGCCACAGCTGCGTCTGGGTTGTGGGCCAGGCATGCAGTGCTGTAAAAAGGCAGAATTTCAGTAGTGCTTGTCTGCCACTGCCACATAGCGCCTCCAGCAGCTCCGGCCAGTCCTCCTGCACATACTCCACCTGTAAGGGAGTGTAGAAAAGTAGCCTCTTTCTAGCTTGGTTACCCCCCACTTTTGGCCTGTTTGTCTGTATGTTTGACTGTGTTCACTGGGATCCTGCTAACAGGACCTCGGTGAGTATGTTGTCTCCTTTAAATTTGGTTGCTACTAACCTTTTCTCCCCACAGTTAGCATACTGGTGCCCCCATGTAATTCCCTAGTATATGGTACCTAGGTACTCAGGGCATTGGGGTTTCAGGGGATCCCTATGGGCTGCAGCACTTATTCTGCCACCCATAGGGAGCCCATGCAAAGGGTTGTGCAGGCCTGCCATTGCAGTCTGTGTGAACCGGATGCACGCACCCAGTTTCACTACAGGTAAGTCACCCCATGGCAGGCCCTGTCAGCCCAGAGGGCAAGGTGCAGTTACCTGTGTGTGAGGGCATCCCTGCACTAGCAGAGGTGCCCCCACAAACTCCAACTCCATTTTACGGGACTTCATCAATGTGGGGGATGCCATTTTACGCGTGTAGTGGACATTGGTCACTACCTATGTCCAGCTACATAATGGTTACTCCGAACCTAGGCATGTTTTGTATCAAACATGTCAGAATCATACCCAATACTGTTGCAAGTATTGGAAGTATGATCCCATGCACTCTGGGGGCTCGCTTGAGGTCCCCCGGCAGCCCAAGCTGCTGCCATCTCCCAGACAGGTTTCTGCCCTCCTCTTGCTTGAGAAGCTCGAACCCAGGAAGGCAGAACAAAGGATTTCCTTTGGGAGAGGGGTGTTACAGGCTTGGAAGCCACCGGGGAAATTTGAAACCTTCCAGCATATGGAAGACATCCTATTATAGGTAGCACAAAGTTTGTACTATGTTTGGACGTTTTCTTTCACTAATATCTGCCTTTAGAAAGTCTTGATGACGAAACACATGCTGGCTGGTTTTTTGGATTCATCGTGCCTTGGAAAGAATAAATCCTAACCAATCACAAGACGTGTTCAGAACTTTGATTGACATACTCGAAACAATGTGGACTTTGTGGGCTATTTTGGTGTGCCTTGGCAATTCAAAATAAATAGTTCTGTTGTTAGTGTTTTATGACTTTTAAATATTCCAAATATAAGTTTCCACAGGATGGAGCAAGAGATACATTCAGTTTTGAATTGGTACTATTCTGCTTTGATCTAGCCACACTCTGGATTGGTGTCCATGAAAGACTGTTTACTGGTGTTGAAATTGTTAGATGCACATGAGAACATATGAAACAAGAAAATATAAAAATAGACTTGTGCTTGTATATTTATAAACTAAAGAAGTGGACTTGAGGACATCAAAATGAAACATTTTAGCATTTATGGTTGTACGGTAGGGTGAGCAAGCTCCTTTCTCAGTGCCTTGAGCATTAAACCGTATGTAAGAAACATTTTCCTTTTTCAGAGCACTTTACGATCGTCAGGCAGAAGTGGAGCCAGATCTCAGCTTTAAGAAGGACGATATTTTATATGTGGATGACACACTACCACAGGGGAACTTTGGAACCTGGATGGCTTGGCAGCTAGATGAAAATGCTCAGAAGCTGGAGCGAGGACAGATTCCAAGCAAGTACATGTCAGTATCCCATTATCTGCTTATGACTTTTCATTTTGGTCTCTACCTCAACATAACTAATTTAAGCAAATTGTCACTCAACAGAAATACACTAGCAGGCTGTCCTACCAAGAAGTGAACATTTTGACCCTGGTAATTTGCTTATTTTGTGGCGATCTGCAGTGGTTACTGATCACAATTGCCCTTATTTCTGTCATTCTGCTCTAGGTTTAGGGAGAATTTAAAAAAAAGAAATACATGTTTATCTTTAATTTGTCGAACAGGTGTTTTTATTTAATTCTGACACATTGTACACATTTCTCTTGGGGCAAAAACTAACATACATTAGCAGGTACTGTTGTGGTAGAGACTATCTGGGAACAAATGGACAAGTAATGACAAAAGGATCAGGTTCATAAAAGTATTTAATTTCATCCATATTTAACAGGTATCCTTGAGTCTGAGCATCTGATTTGCAAACTCTCGATATTTCTGAAGCTTTGAAAGGCATGATGCCAATTAATATGCATCATGCTCCCTGTACGTTATCCTGGCACTTCCCATTTACATGTCCTGGCCATTTCACTCCCAATCCCTCCCTTTCCACCATTCACACAGTTCGTAATATGTATTGCTCTTCCTTCCCTGACCACATCTGTGCTTAGTTTTGGTATATTCTTAATGGTATTTTAGATTTTTCTTTTCAGTATTGGTGTCATCTTTATGCCATGAAAACCAAGATTTCAGACTCCTGTGTGGGAATTCTCTCTTAGCGAAAAGGAGTTATGTAATTTTCTTATATGAGCTTTATTCAGCTGATTGATCAGTAGTCATCTGATAAGATTCTTTCATGTACAATTTTCTGTACATCATGGAGAGTCCATAGCCTATTAAATATGCAAAGGATCAAGATTGTATGTAGTTTCAAGGCAAACAGCTTAATCCACTCTTGAAATTATATATTTCTGACCATACTGACTACTCTCAAACATCTGCTCACAAGCCTAATTGAAGTGGTGAGAGGTCATTGGCACATCTCCCTAAAGATCCTTACTGGAACACATATCCTGAAAATAAACTCTAGGCTTCTACTACTCCTTTCTCCCCATTAGATGTATACCAATGTACCACAGAACTTAAAAAGACTTGATGACATATCTTCTTAAAGATCTTCGAACCCCTCTAAAGCCAGTTACACCTGGAATGAAATCCACCACCCCCTCCCCCCCCCCCCTTCAAAATCATGTTAATGTGAGTCACTGTGAGCTAGTTGTAGCCTGGGACAAGCCAAGAATGAGACAGTCACTGAAAGTGTCCAACTGTCTGCTTTACTGGGTGCTTCTCTAGTTTATACAAATTTACTTACTTTACACAATTAATTTAAATAATAGGACTCTGTAAATAAAATGTAAGAAATAATTCTCGGTCATCTTAAAATCCTCTTCACCATATTGATTGTGTTTCTGATTCTCTCACGTCACACGTATTGTCACCTGCCTAGATGGGGCTACTTTGTAAAGGTAAGTATGTTTTTTTAACTCCTTAGTAGCAGTTATTATCAGTCAAGCAGTTGATATTGATACTGTTCCCTCAAGCTATTCCACTACTAACTAGAGCCCTCAACCATTTTAATAGCTGTCACAAAACTGAGTTCTTCCACTTTAGTCCCAGCTGTTGTGCAACAAGGATATTGTGTTCTATCCAATAGTATCTCTGCGTTCTTGGCTGCTGTATTGAATCTTATCCTGTTCCTATCCCCAAGGATTCCCATGTGAGAGGGCATGGGGGTTCGAATTTCGGCTAATTGATAAAATGAATGTATCATAGTCCTGTCAGAGGGGCAGTGGAGGACAGCATATATATGCTGAAAACCCCTGTCAACTTCATAGGAGATTGATAAAACCCTTATATGCTGTATCTTTATCTGTAGACGTAATCTGTATGGATCGAAGTCCCAGGTAACCTCTTCTAAGTACATCTACCCTGGATTATGGATGAGATTTTCTGCAGTGTGCCTCTGACGATGCCTTAATCCTTGTCTAATTGTGTCAATTCTTTCTTTGAGTTTACAGTCTTTCTGATATGAAGGGTTTAACAGCTTGCACTACTTTGTGGAAGTTTCCGCCTCAAAGAAGTCACTTGTACAATGGTTATTTTTAGGCCTGATTTATAATAACCCTTAGTAGGCACTTTTAAATGGGGTTGTATATTGTTCTGGCAACTGTAATTGTGTAATTTTGTTTAGTTTTATAACTGTATGCATGATCGGTGCTAGCATGTTTTTACTTAAGTGTGTCTGTGTTGATCATGGTGTCAAGCAGATGGTAAAGGTTATATGCCCCATTTCGTCATTGGGAAAGTTATCTCGGAGTTCATAGGTTTCACCTGTTTATTATGAAACGTTATGGGGAAGCCTCTAAGCCTGGCTTATTATTGTGAAAAGCATGTATGACAGGCAATAGTTTTTAGTACCTGTTAATACACTGTGGTCAAAGCCTATAGGCAGGTGTGTTGTTAAATTGAATCACGCAGATTACCATAGACAGCAAGGGTTTTTGGTGGTGTTGACCTACTTAATCAAACTGCAGAGATAAAAAAATTGCAATGTGAAGATCCCTATTAGGCCATCTTTCTCTGAATTTTATGTTTTTGAAAACAAGAATTTTGTACATATTTGAAACTTTATTAGTGTGTACCTGAATGATTGCTTTGTGGGAAAGTCTAGCTCAATACAGAAGGCCTGCTTTTGTTATGACAAGCCAGTGATAAAGGCTATAGGCATGAACGGACCAATTGGAAAAGTTATGCCGGGTGCCATAGTTCTCATCTGTTATACATGTCACACAAAGGCAAAAAGTTTCATTTATCTATTATGAAGCACATATGCTAAACCAGTAAGCTTTTAAGGGTGGATTGTTATTGTGTCTTGTTAAGCCTACAGATATGTATTTTGTTATGAGATCTCACAGACTACCTTTGTAGGCAGTTATTTTGATGCTGATAACCCCCCCTGTGACAAACCCTGCAAGTAGAAGATTTGCACTGTATAACTTCTTGCTAGTCTCACAGGCTTAATTATCTGCATCTTGTAATTAAAAAGTCACACACACACGCACCCTCCCCACAACCACCACCACCCCCACCCCCTTCGCTGGATTACTTCAAAGGAAAAGAGCCCACGCTCCAGGATAATGCTTTCAACAGATTTATTGAAGCTCAAGCATATCGACCACAAGGTCTTCCTCAGAGCCATTTTTGTGTGTAAGACATACCGCCATTTTTTAAAGATAGACATACATCTCACTTTCTATAGACATACACAAAATACTAAGCCGCTGCCAATGAACTGCCCTAAACAATAATTAAACAGTGTATCACTATGCATATTATAAACAAAAAAGTATTCTAGTGACTACATTGCCATGTAATAGTTTAGCAGTATAATACAAACCAAAAAGGTTTCTACAAGAAACCGCCCAAATGGTTGCTGACTAAATTCAAAAGCCAAGTGGCTTATGAGCAAAATGAATTGTCTTAAAGAAATTCCATAAAACTTAACCTGTCAAGTGACCATAAATGTCATGGGCAAAAAGCAGAAATAACCGTCCTAAAATATGCGACCTAAAATAAATCAACCCACACGCAATCTGAGATGGACATTTAAAATACATGCAATCAATTATTCATCTAAGATATATAGAAGTAATATCTTCAAACCATTGAAGGATACGAGAAAGGGAAAAATCAGGGATGGAACAGATAAATATCATAAATATAGTTGTATATCGCCTGGGACACATTCACCTAAAATGCACATAAAGTTCTTCTCCAGGATACTTGCTGCCAAGCTTCATTTATATATTCAGACTCCAACCTTCTTAGGGTCATCTCCCTGTCCCCTTCTATTACATTCAATGGTACCCTGTCAATACTGATAAATGAAATCCTTTCAGTACTTAGTTCATGGTCCTTATACCAATGCCTAGCAACAGGGTAGTAAGGGTCCTTGTGTGCAACATCACAGTAGTTTTCCATGATCTTTTCTTAACAGGGAAGATTGTACTTCCTACGTAATTTAAAGCATAGGGACAAACCAAAACATAAACATCATAATCACTGTTGCAGTTGATGAACCTTTTGTATAGGGCAACCCCCCTCCCTTTAATCCTTCACCCATGTGCACCGGAGGTTGCCCGCAAGACCTGGCCTGCAGCCAGATCATGCGGCCAACCTCCCTAACCACCCAACCTGATGATGCGCATTTCCCTTTGGCCATGTGCAGCGGTAGTTGACTACGGCCTCTCTGGGTGTGAGAGGAGGTGTGAAAGGGTGTATCTGTGGGTGAGAGAGGCATTCAGATTGTCTGTGTGTGAGAGTGCGTATATCAGTGTTTTAGTGGGTGTATCAGTGTGTTCGCTGGTCTGTCAGTGGGTGTATTAGGGCGTCAGTGGGCCTGAGTAAGTGTGTGACAGTCTGAGTGGGTGCATAACTGACAGTGCATGTGTGAGGGTCTAACTGGGGCTGTGAGTGGATGCATGAGAGTCTTTATTAGGTGTGTGACTGAGTGGGTACCTGAGTGAGTGTGTGAGTGGGAAAAATTGATTCCCCCTTTCTTTACCCCCTCCCCCTGCAAATCAGTAACATTTTACCCTGAGAGGTGGTGGTCTCCAGGGCAGCAGGCTTTGAAAAGTCGTAGGAGGGGGTGGCACGTGTGCCCCCCTCCCCCCAATGCCCTTGGGACCTCAACCACCCAAAGGGAATATTGCAAGGATACCGTACCTGCCTTTTTTTTTTTATTGTGGCGATTTGTGAATAATCGTGAATTTCGGCTTGTTTTTTTTTTTTTCTCTTTCTTTTTTTTTCTAACCTGGGGGTTCCCTGCACCAAGGCTAGTGGGGTAGGGTAAAGGTACCCTGCCCTCTTTTTATTTTTTTTACGTTTATTTTTTTAGCCTCTGCTGAAGCAGAGTCTCAAAATGGTTGCCAACACTTCCTGGCAGAAGTGTTGGCAGCCAGTCTGAGCTCTCCATTTCCCTGCACAAGCTCGTTATTCTTCGCAAAGTAATTGCAGAGGAACCGTGGCCCTAGATATACAAATTTGGATTTCCTTAAATTTCTCAACAACTACGGAACGGATTTACACCAAATAACAAAAAGCACAATCTGCTGGAAAGAATTCTAGCTTTCTGCAAATTTGGTGTAATTTCATCCGGCGGTTCGGGCTGTAGTTGTCTTAAAAACTGCTATGGAAATTAACATGGGAAACACACTTTTTTTACACAATAATTTTTTAGTGAGCCCCAAGGGCTCTTTCTACGCTATTGTTTACTAAAATCACTCACTAGGTGCTGCACTAACTCCAGCCCCTGGAACACTGCCAAAATCAATTATGGCACATTTCTTAAACTTCTGCGACAGACACCCTATACTTCAGCCAGCAAGAAACAGCAAAATTGTCCAATATTTGAGACTTGTGATTATTTTTTTGCAGATTGCACATAATTATGGAGGCAATGCAAGTCTTTTGGGGCACTTCTTTGCAGACTTGAGAAATGGATCTTGGTATATCCCTCAAAGTTGAAGGTTGTAGAGGGTTGAAAGGCACACTTTTTTCTTTTACCAGTAACAGCGTGGGTCTGGCTGAGTGGATGGAGCAAATTCTGCAACTTGTAAAGACAGTGGCACAGGTGAATGAATGAAACTAATGGTATGGAGAAGAATGCAAGATAAAATATGTGGTGGCTATGGAGATCAAATCCACTGAGTTTCAGTGAATGAGTTGCAACTAAAGATGGTATTGTGTCTCTTCAAGAGCCTAGAATTCACGAAACAGTTGCTTGACCTGAACTGCTACATGAAGGTACACATGCAATGAGGAGTACCTCAATTGTCAAGAGCCAGAGCTCCTTGAGCAGCTCATCTTTTGCCTTCTCCCTCACTTTCTGGATCTGGTTGATCGGATCATTGCAACTTTTGTGGCCATTGGACTCTTAAGTGAGCCTGTGGAGTCGGGTCTTTCCCACTCTGCGAATGTTACTGGTGATGATCTTGTTGTTGGGCAGTGTGGGAAGTGGCTTAAGCTGGTGGGTACCTAATACTGCAGCCTTTCCCCAATCCGATCAGGAGCAGTGTAAAAGATGTCATTTGTTGAAGCTCACTGGGCTAAAGAGCACACACCTGCGGTGGGTTGGGGATGGGTATATAGAATATGGATGACTTGTGCAGATACCTGGGCTAAATTGCCACCTCAGTATGGAAGAGAGCAAGGTCGAGGAGAGAATTCAAACTTTTTAAACCTACACAGACTGCACTGGATTGCAGGTTCATATAAATGTATCTCTTGGAATGTAAGGAGGCTAAACAACTTGGAAGCATGAGCTATTCTCGCTCCTAAATCAGTGGCAGGTAGTGATGGTGTTTGTTCAGAAAATGCCCAGAATGATACAGGAATTTAGTAGAAAATGGAGGGAGTACATTGATTTTTGTCTACGTGCTCAACAGACTCAAGAAGTGTAGCTGTATGGGTACAGGGTGGCCCAGCGTTCATAACAGAGGCAACAGTCAGAGGTTCTAAAGGGCGTTACTTGATAGTAGTTATGAAGTTAAATTGTCAAGATATATGCTTGATGAAAGTATTGGTCCCCAGCTACGATGACCTAAAACTCGACTGTGAGTTTGTGGTAACATTTAGCCCCATGGCTAATACCCATTTGATATGGGCTAGGGACTTAAACTTATAACGTCAAGAACTCTAGATCGATTTGGCAAGATAGTAGGATGATAACCCAAACTCTCACTACAATTGAAAGACCTGATTAACAAAAACAATATGGTAGGCATTTGGAGGAAATATCATAAAGAGGATTTTGATAGAGACTTCTAACCCCAGATTCCTCACCTTAGAATATTCATCAAGCATCAGACAGGATCTGGAAAATCTTGAGCAGTGCTTTTGCACACCAGAAGGTGGCATTGATCAACTCTGCGTTGGCCGCGTCAGAAGTGTTGTGGTGCTGAACTATGTGCCACCCGGTGCACTCACATCAGTTCTTTTCACGCCAAAAGTGCTGATCCAGAGAGCTACTACAGTAATTTTTTGACCAACTTTTTCAACCCTTTTCCGATTTGTATTTCTTTTTTTTGTGAGCTATTGATCTCAGAGTGGTGGGACATGTCAGCTGCAAAACCTACAGGGCATAAACCTTGCGGGGAATGTCATGGACAGATGTCTGTCTGATCCTCACTTGGTCTGTCTCTGGTGCCTAGGGTTGGTCCACAACCCCAAGACCTGCATTTAGTGCAAGTTGATGAACCCAAAGGTGATTCACATTTGGGCTGGCAGCGCAGTAGAAGACATCTTCATGCTAGTCCCGGTCCTGTTCCTGAAGTAAATCTATGGGACGTTCCCGGAACTGTTTTTATGGATGGTCATTTTTGCAATCCAAGACACCTTCCTCCAAGTCAAGTGAGTCCACAAAGTCGTCAAAGCATTCTTAGGCTTCATCATCCAAACATTGTGCTTGTAGGCATTCTTCTGCATCCCTCTAATGGAACTACTGTCTGGGCCCGCCCCACAATACCCTGAGTTCCCTAGAGCAACGCCCACCCTAATAAAATAATTTTACAATACCATTCAAGCTATCTTTGGGTCACTGACTCCCTCTTGCGCAAGGTGGCCCAGCTGGGTTACTGCTGCCGAGCTCGCCTCGGACACCAGCCAGGCCCTCTGGATGTGCACTTCGATAAGGTTTGATGCGGGCACAAGTGGCTAAACCCACTTTGGCTCCAGCGCCCATCATGAACGCCACTGGTGCCACAGGAAATTTAACTTATCCCCTTTTCTCACTGAATTAATGCCGATTGACATCGACCCTGGGGCCATCCAGACCGTATCAGCCTTAGGATTTTTTGCCTTTTAAACAGGCGACGACCCTGACTAGGAAGAAAACTAGTAAGAGGAGCTGGGTGTGCCTGCCGTCTGGACACCTGTCAAGACTCTGGCATGTTTTCCCCTCTGGCCCCTGTTTTGGAGGAGGTCGCATCCTTCGCAACAGTGAGGCATACCACAGTAGAGGTCCTTGACCTACAACAGTCTGCAGTAGAGATCAATACTGAAGTCTTGATAGAGATTATTTTCCTGCGGAACTTGTGATCCCCTTTAATGTGGCTCTTACTGACATTCTTGTGGGGACCTGGGCTAAATTGTGCATGGGAGCTCCTGTGGACTGCATGATTGCCCATCACAATTGACCCACCACCAGTAGAACTGGCCCGTCTCTCTCAGTATCCCTCCCCTGAGAGCCTGGTCATACAGGCCTCAACACACAAAGTTAACACGAATGCATTATCTTCCAATCCACTGGATAGGGAATCCAAGACGCTGGGTACTTTTGAGAAGTAACCTTACGATCGGACACCACATGCCTGTTGCTGATACTCCCATGAATTATAGGACTTGGTTGCGCAGCTACTGCCCATGCTTCCTGAAGAAGTCTTGTGGCATCCTGAACCAAGCCATGGTGGATGTCAGGGACGCCACACAGTTGGGCTTCAGGTATGGTCTGGATACCACTTACTGTCTAGGCAGGGCTGTGTACTCTGGTGGTGCTCTGTCACACACTTAGTTGCAGTCCACTGGGTTTTCCAGGAATGTGCAATCATCCCTAATTGACATGGCATTCGATGGTTCTTGCTTGTTGGGCAATTGAGTGTTTTTGGTAAAGGCGAGCCACCACCAGGTGCCTGTGCCTTTCTCTGGCTTTCTGATCACAGCAGTAGTACTTTAGTGTTTGAGGCACTTATGGACATCTGCAATATCACCCTTGCCACCAGCCTAGCAGAATATTCAGCCCTTTTGTGAATGGAGTCGCATATCCCCAAAAGAATGTAGGAGTCCTGTCCAGCACCTCTGACAAGTGGGTACTACAAATTGTGCAGAGCGGTTACACCCTTCCATTCGTGGAAACCCCTCCTCTTCACCACTATCCCCAGACCAGCTGACAGAGCATCACTTGCTTGACCAAGAAGACAAGGTTCTTTTGGCCAGGGAGCGAGGTTGAGAGGGTTCCAACCCCAAAAGTAGGACGTTGTTGCTATTCCTGCTGATTTCTGGTGCCGAAAAAGGATGGAAGACTTTGTCCTTCACTAGATCTGCCACATCTCAACACTTTTCTTCAGAAAAAGAAATTCAAAATGCTCACCTTGGCACAGGTTTTATCTGCCCTGGATGGCAGAGTTAGACTTGAAGGACACTTATTTTGACATCCTTTCTGCAAGCGTACAGACAGGTGTTACCTCTTGTTTATGGTGAGCTTCAAGCATTTCCAATCAACTGTGCTTCCCTTTGTCCTCACCAGTGACCCCTGGGTGTTCACAAAAGTGATGGTGTTGTGGCTCAACTTCAGATGTCAGGGGTTCTAGTTTTCCCCTACCTCGACAACTGGCTGCTAAAGGTGGACTTGCCCCAGGCAGTCGGTCACACACCTCCAGACAATGGCGAACCTCCTGCATTAGCTAGGGTTCACTTTGAACATAGTCCCCATCCCAGGCATTGGAGTTGTTCTGGATACAGTGTAATTCCATGCCTTTCCTCCAGAGCGGAAAGTCCACAACATTTGGACTATGATAGTTCAACCTCTATAACTCAACTTTCTAAAGTTGAGGGAGTTTGTTTTTACTTTGCATTGAAAGCCTCCCACTAGTCCATCAAAGGAAGGTTGGTTCAGGTGTTCACAGGACAACATCACCACCATGTGGTATTGCAACAAACAGGGTGAGTTGGGGTTATAGGTCCTGTGCCTGGAAACCCTCTTCCTCCGGACCTGCCTGGAGTGACAGGACATCTTCCTGTTCGTGTGGCACCTGTTGAGATCTCTGAACACTAAAGTGGACCTTGCGGAACACAAATGTTGTCAATTTCATGAGGTGGCGGAATGTCTGTTCCGAAAATGGGGAGATCCATGGACCAATCGATTTGTGACCACTGAGGACGTGCAATGTCAGTACCTCTGCGCATTGGAAACACTCTGCATTTTGATTAGAAACCGGGTTGCCTTCCGGCCAGTCCCGCTCCAGGCCAGAGTTCTCAAGAAAATCAGGCCTGACCGGACCCAAGTCATTGTAGTGTCTCCAGACTAAGCAAAGAGAATGTAGTAACTGGGGCTCCTGAGTGCAAGCATCTGTTCTCCAATTATGTTGCTCCTTCAGGAGGATCTTTTGTCACCGCAACAGGGCAGGGTTCTACAATTGATCCACGTCATGCTTGGAGATAAAGCGGCGACCATTATATGCCTTTGATCTGCCTCCCAAGATCTGTGATGTCATCTTGGCGGGCAGATGTCCCTCAGCAAAGACTGTAAATGCCTGTCGCTGGGGCAAATTTGTGACTTGGTGCTCCTCTCAGCAATTTGACCCTCTCTCAACCCCCTTGTCGGGTTAGTCGTACAGGTTGTGCTGTCTTTAATCTGTCAAGGTCTTAACCTGGTCAAAGTTAAAGGTTACCTTTCAGTCATATAAGCTTTTTTGATGGTTAAGGATCAGTCCTTACTGCTTAAGTTACCTGTTGTGATTTGTTTTCTAAAGGGCTTGAAACATTTGTTCCTGTCTACCCCTTTCATCATGCACAAATGGGACATTTCTTATTGGCTCGCCATCCAGCCCGTGCATAGCTGCCTACTCAGACTGCTAACCCTCATGACTGCTTTGTTGTTGGCATTTACATCAGCCAGAAGGATAAGGTAACCCTTCATACAACATCTTCTACCCATACAAACTAAATATTTGAGCGCATGTGTCATCTGATAGAGACTTCTAGCTGAAGATTCTTTACCTTTGAATTCTCCCCAGGCATCAGACAGGACCTGGAAATTTTAGTGATCAGTACCCCTGCACGCTGTTAGGTGGTGTCGATTAGCCCTGCATCCATGGTTGTCTGCACCAGATATGGCTTTGCCGGTCCTTTATAGGCACTACCCATGCACAGTGATGCCAGTTCTTTTCTTTCCGCTCCAGCTAAGTGCTAATCTGAAGAGAGCTACCCCTCAGTCAATTTGTGACTGCCTTTTTTTTTTTACTTTTTGCAGAGTATTTTTCGAGTTCCACTTTGGGTGCTTCAAGGGATGTCTTCTAGTAAGACCGGACTTAAGTCCTGCAGGTCCTTTTGGGTCTTTTATGTCTGGAGCACGACCATGACCCGAAGTTGTGCTCCGAGTGCCGGGACACGCATCTGAAGGCTTTGAGGGAGCGGTCCCTCAAGCAGATGGCGGCCCGGCGCTCAACTCCACGCAAAGTCTAGACGCCATTTGAGAGGAAGATCCCGGGATCGGTCAGACAGTCTAATGTTCAGTGGACTGGATACTTCTCCAAATGCTCCGATACTACCAAGCCTTCTTCCCCTACTGTGGCTATAGAGGAGGGAGCTTATTATGCTGTGGTGTTAAGGAGGGTGGCTGAGGTCCTGGACCTTAATCTGCACTCGGTGGCCCTCTAGACGAATCTCTTGATAAAGGTGTTGCAACCAGGAGCTTCCACCTCAGAACCCATGCTCCCGTTCAATGAGGACCTACTGGGTGCCTGGTCTAAACCCATCACCCCGCACCTAGGGACTCAAGTTTTTTAGCGCAACCCCCCACTCCTGAGAGCTTGGTGGTCCCAGCCTCTCCCTCCTAGGCCGCCTTCTCTTCTGCTTCCCCAGACAGGGAATCTAAAAAGTTGGATTCACTTGGAAAAAGATGGTTCCTTCTGCCAGCCTTGATTTGCGGCCTGTAACACTGCATACCTTTTGCTGTGGGATACGGTTGCAGGAGTGCTGCCACAGGTCCCAAAGGAGGCCCGGGCTGTACTCTCACTGGCTGTTGCCAATGGGAGAGGAGCAGCAAACTTCTCAATTTGATGCGTACTGTACACAACCAACTTGGGTTGTTATTCCCACACGCTGTGGGATATGGTTGCACAAGTGCAGCCATAAGTCCTGGAGGAGGCCCGGGCTGTACTCTCACTGGCTGTTGCTAATGGGAGAGACACAGCAAACTTCTCAGTTCGATGCGTACTGGACACAACCGACTTGCTAGGCAGAGCAGTTTCTTCGACAGTGGGCCTGATGCATCACACCTGGCTGAGGATGTCTGGCTTTTCAAGGGATCTTCAAGCTTCTTTAATAGAAATTGCCCTTTGATTGCCTCCATCTTTTCAGAGACGAGCAAACTTGGTGCTAGGGCATTTAAAGGATGTTCTGGCCGCGGCCTCTCGTCCCCACCCAGTCTGCCTTTCATGGCTGCGGAAAGGGTCACCAAATGTGCCCATTCCCGGTCACCCACTGTGCCACGCTTGTGTGGCTGCTGGCTATCCATTATATCAGACAGGTGGGTTTTGGAGATAGTTTGAAGGGGCTACTCCCTCCTCTTTGAGACTACCCCACCATCCTACAATCTGATGACAGAGGATCATAGGCTGTAGTTGCTATTACTACTTTCTGATTCTAGAAAGAACAAAGGTCTTCACCCAATCCTAGACCTTTTTTCCCCTCAATCTCTTCCTCAAGAAGGATAACCCAAGATGCTCTATCTGCCCTGGACCCAGGAGACTGAATGGTACTGTTGGACTTGCATGACACTTTATTTTTTTTAGATATCCCAGTGTTGCCTGCCCACAGATGTTACCCGAGGTTCACATTCGTCCACAAGCACTTTCAGTTCATTGTGCTCCCCTTAGGCCTTACCAGCACCACTCAGGTGTTCACTAAGGTAATGGCAGTAGTTGCAGCTCATCTGCAAAGATCAGGGATTTCACTTGTCCCCTATCTAGATGACTGGCTGTTGAAGGTGGACTCTGCCCAGGCTGTTGTGTCTCAAATCCAGACTACGGAGGACCTTCTGCATTCCCTGGGGTTCACTATCAAAAGTGTCAGTCACACCTGACTCCCTCTCAGATGCTCCCTTTCATCTGAGCTGTTCTGGACACAGTACAGTTTCTGGCCTGCCATCCTGAGCAGGTAGTCCAGGATATTCAGGCTATGTTACCGATGTTTTAGCCTCTGTGTCCTGGATTTAATTTAGAATCACTTTGAAACTGCTGGGCCTCATGGCCTTGTGTATCGTGCTGGTGACACATGCCAGATGGCATGTGTGCTATGCAGTGGGACCTGAGTTACCATTGGGTGTAGCATTGGGGAAATCTCTCTGACATGGTCCAGATCTTGGACGGGACTGTGAAAAATCAGCAGTGAAGGCGAACGATCCGAGATTGGGTCCGAGGCAGATCCCTCTCCCTTCCCAACCAGATCTGACAGTAGTGAAAGACATTGAAAGCCTTTCTTCCCTCTGCAAAGGGAAAGATGGTCCAGGTGTTTACGTACAACACCATCACCATTTGGTACTGCAACAGGCAGGAAAGGGTGGGGTCGTGGACCCTTTGTCAAGAGGCCCTGCACCTCTGGAACAGCAGGACATATCCCTGGTGGTTCAACATCTTGTGAGCTCTGTGAACGCCAGAGAGGACAAACTCAGCTGAAACTGCCTAGCAGATCTCAAATGACACCTCCATCTCCGGAGGTGATGCAAGGTTTCTCTCAGCAGTGTGGAGACTGTTGGTTAGATCGGTTTGCCTCAGCAGAGAGCGCACAATGTCAGCAATTTTACACGTTGCAGTTTCCAAGGCAGCAATCGCTCAGAGACGCTTTTCATCTTGAGTGGAGTTCAAGCCTCCTGTTCACTTTTCAAACATACCTCTGCTGCCTACAGTTCTCAAGAAGATCAGGAACAACCAGGTCCAGGTAATCCTTGTGGGTCCAGACTGGGCACAGTCTGGTATTCTGAGCTGCTGAGCATATCCACCAATCTCTGATCAGCCTGGCCCTTGAGGAAGATTTTCTGTCGCCGGCAGCAGAAGAGGTTCTGCACCAGAACCTGTCCATGATCCGCCTTCTTGCGTGGAAATTGAGTGGTGGCAGTTGTCAGCTTTTAACCTGCCTCCCAAAATCTGTAAGGTAATCTTTGCAGCCAGGCGTCCCTCCACCAAAATGGTATGTGCCTGTTGTAAGAATTTTGTGGCTTTGTGGACCGACAGGTCTGTTAACCCCCTTTCTGCCCCTCTCTCTGACGTCCTGTTCATTCTTTCCCTTGCCCAGTCATGCTCTGCTCTGGGCACTCTTAAGGGATGTTTTTCTGCTATTACTGCTTTTTTGTGGTTGCCTGATCACCCTTACTTGCTTGTCTCCTGTTGTACATAGGTTCCTTGAAGGTCTTAGACATCTTTTTCCTCCATCCCCATTCATTATGCCCCAATTAGATCTAAATTTGGTTCTGACCTTTCTGATTCTGGTTCTCCTTTTGAGCCTCTCCATAATTTTCTTCTCACTTCGAAAACAGCCTTCCTTATGGCAAATACATCTGCCAGCAGAATGAGTGAGCCGTAGCCATTGTCAGCTGAGCCTTCCTCCCTTTCTATCTATCCTGATAAGGTGGTGCTTCGCACTAGGGCCTCCTATCTGCCAAACGTGGTTATGCCTTTTCATGTAGGCCAATCCATCACCTTGCCTACTTTTTTACGCACCCCTACATCCTTCAAAAGAAGATGAGACTCCACCGCCTAGACCCAAAAAGAACATTGGCCTTCTACCTTGATAATACCAAAGAGTTCCGGGTAAATGATCAACTTTGTTGGTTATGTGGGTACGAAGAAAGGTCTGGCAGTGGAGAAGAGAACCATTTCTAGATGGGTTGTGCTCTGCATTAAAACGTGCTTTGCACTGGCTAAGGAGTAACACCCCTGAGGGCTTGCATGCTCATTCTACCAGAGATAAAGCTGCAACCACTGGGTTAGCACGCGGAGTTCGAGTCCTTGACATCTGTCAGGCGGCAACGTGGCCATCTCTGCAAACATTTACCAAAAACTAGTGCCTGGACAGTCATGTCTGTAGGGACATGCACTTTTCCCCTTTGGTCCTTCAGGATTTTCTAGTGTGATCTTAGTTCTCAGACCCGCCTCCAATGATGATATTGCTTGGGTATTTATTCTAAGGTAAGGAATCTGCAACAAGATGGCCCTAGCAGACTGACCAGTTACTTAATGTCGGTAACACCTAATCTGGTACAGACTATACCTAGTTGCAGATTCCTTACCGACCCAATCATCCTCCCTGTTCTCAAAACTGATTTAAAGGGACAGTGACTTTCCTTTCAGGGGCCTAGTTTTTACACACCAGTGGTCCGTGTTCTTCGTGGCTCTGTGCTTATGGAGTGGAAAATCTTGAAAAGAAACTTATGTCAGGTCACCGTGGTGGTGCCTATATAGAACCCCCAAGATCATATCCAGTACGGCAGACGATGGACGCTGAGCCGATCAGCGCCACTTAACAGCGCAGGGGTACTGTTCATGAAAAATCTCTGGATCTAGACTGACTGAGATTGGTAATGAAAATGGACACAATGACAACCGGTTTGCACCACCACAAAGACTGGACACTTTTGATTTAGACTCTGTGTTGTATTGTGACACAAGAATGAAACAAGAACATTAATGGTCTCCATGTTGAGACTGCCAACAATTCACCCAATGTTGGCTGTAACAAAATGGTAATACAGGTAATCACCATGTATAATCTTTTAATGTATTTTGTGCTGGTCCATGTTTGGGGTTTTTTGCAATATCTCTGCTTGTCTTGCACCTTTTGTCGCTTTCATTTTCATGTAAAGCTCTTTTATTTTCAGCCTTTGCATACTTTTTGTTTTCCTTTGTAATACCTCTTTAGATCCTAGGAATTCTAAATTGATTACAGACCTGGTTTGAACGCCATGTGATTGGGTATAGAGCATATCTGATAGAGACTTCTAGTTGCAGATTCCTTACCTTCGAATTTTCCCCCAGGCATCAGACTGGATCCGGAGATTTTTCTTTGAGCAATACCCTTGCGCGTCGGTAGGTGGCGTCGGCCGACTCCGAAGCCGTCGTGGTCGCCGTGATGACATCGGGAGTAGTACATAGACGCCGCCCTCACGCAGTGACATCAGTTCTTTTCTTTCCGCGCCATGCGCTGATCCGAGAGAGAGCTACACTCAGCTATTTTTTGGCCGAATTTGACCGTTTTGTAGTTTTTTTTTAGTTTTAATTTTTTTGGTGCAACACTTGGTGCTTCGCGGATGTCCCCGAAGAACGGGTTCAAGCCGTTCGAGGACTGCCACCGCATGTGGTCGGTGACGGACCCTCATCGTGTTTGCCTGTGGTGCCTCGAGCGTGACCATGACCCAAAGTCGGGCAGTGCATTCAAAGGCTTTGAGGGAGCGGTCCCTAAAGCTGATGTCGGCCCGGCACTCGACTCCGTGTAAGTCCCGATCTCGCTCGAAAGGAAGGTCTCGAGATTGGTCGCAGAGCCATCACCACTCGTCTTCTTCTAAGTCTTCGGGTCAAGGTAAGAAGAAGTCGAAGAAGTTCCATTGCTCTCCGTCTTCACCCCGTCGCTCGGCCGACGTGACGCGGGCTGAGTGTCCACGCACTAGGCCTCCGTCCTCGGAGCCTACGTCTCGGTCGACTCCGCGCTTCTCCGGTTTTCCCGGAGCGACCCCCACCCAACTCAAAAGAGTTCTACGAGGCCATGCACCTCATCTTTGGGCGTGCCGACCCCGATACGGCACCTTCGGGCTCAATGGGCTTGGCTGAGGGGCCTTCGGGTTCCGCGCCGGCGGCTTTGGCCCTGGCCACCGAGGTCGCCTCCAAATCCGTGCGCGGATCCACAACGACGCCAGTCGCACAGTCGAGACCTTCCCCGGTGCCAAGTCATTTATCGACGCTCCCGACATCAGTTGTGCCCACTATCAACGTCGACCCGATTCTCAATCCTGATGACTCGGAGTCAGAGCGGCGTCAGCCGACGCCGCCATCGACTTCGGTGGGCCCTATTCGCCGAGGTCAGATTATGACCCATTTTCCTATGGGTACGAATACAGGGAGAAATTGGAGGGGATCCCTGGACCCTTATGAATACCAGGAGGACCCTACTATGGACTGGGCACAGGACTTGGGCGAAGCCAATGGTCTGGATATTTCTCCTGACTCTGGCATGCTGTCTCCTCCTACCGTGGCTACGGCGGAGGGAGCTACCTATAGTATGGTGGTTAGTAGGGTGGCTGAGGTCCTTGCCCTTGAGCTCCCTACTGTCGAAGTCAGGTCTAATCTCCTGACGGAGGTGCTTCAGCCTGAGGCTTCTACGTCTGAACCCCTTCTCCCATTTAATGAGGCCCTCACTGATGTCCTTTTGGGTACATGGTCCAAACCCAACACAGGGGCTCCTGTGGACAGGACCATCGCTCGCCACCATCGGCCTGCGATGAACGACCCAAAGTTCCTGTCCCAACATCCTATGCCTGAGAGTCTTGTCATCCAGGCGTCCTCTTCTTCTGGCGCGTTCCCTTCTGCACCCCTGGATAGGGAATCCAAAAGGCTGGAACAATTTGGTAAGAAGTTATTTTCTTCCTCCAGCCTCGCGCTGTGGTCCGTGAACCCCGCATGCCTTTTGGGCCGTTATTCCCACTCACTGTGGAATACGGTTGCACCAGTCCTGCCTCAGATACTGGAGGAGGCCTGTGCGATCGTCTCCCAAGCAGTCAAAGATGGGAGAGACGCGGCAAAGTTCACGATCCGTTGTGGGCTGGATACGACCGACTCTCTAGGCAGATCAGTTGCAACAACAGTGGCCTTACGGCACCATGCATGGTTACGTACTTCTAGCTTCTTGGGGATGTCCAACAGTCACTCATGGACATGTCCTTTGATGGCACCCATCTCTTCGGAGACAAAGCGGACTCGGCCTTGGAGAGGCTCAAGGGTTCCCAGGCTGCGGCTCGGTCCCTTGGCCTTTCTTCCACCACACGTCCCCCACAGTCCGCTTTTCGTCCCTTCCGTGGCCACGGAAGGGGCACCCTAACGCGTCCTCAACTCAGCCACCGGGCCATGCACGCTGGACAGCCTATGCGTGGTTGGGCGCGGAATCCCACGTGGCCATGGGACAGGGAACCAAAGGTCTGTCCAGTCCACCTCTGCCCCTGCAGCAGCCTCCAAACCTTCCTAGTCTGTCCCCTCACTCCCGCCCAGTTGGTGGCAAAATCCGCCATCACCTGCCCCACTGGGAACATATAACCGTGGACGGGTGGGTTTTGCAAATAATTCGAAGCGACTCCCTCCCTTTCGAATCTGCACCACCTCACATGCCACCATCCTTCCATCACCTTTCGGAGGATCATTTGGTGCTTATCCGCCAGGAATTCGTGGCTCTCTTGGCCAAGGGAGCTATAGAAAGGGTCCATGTGCCAGAAGTAGGTCGTGGTTGTTATTCCCACTACTTTCTGATACCAAAGAAGGACAAAGGCCTGCTCCCTATCCTAGATCTACAGGACCTGAACTACTTCCTCAAGAAGGAGGAGTTCAAAATGCTCACCCTGGCTCAGGTTCTGTCTGCCTTGGACCCAGGAGACTGGATGGTAGCGTTGGACTTGCAGGATGCTTATTCCACATCCCCATCCTGCCTGCCCACAGACGTTACCTAGGATTCGTGGTATGTCACGAGCACTTTCAATTTACCATGCTCCCTTTCGGCCTTACCAGTGCCCCTCGGGTGTTCACGAAAGTGATGGCGGTGGTTGCAGCTCATCTGCACAGGTTGGGGGTCTCAGTCTTCCCCTACCTAGACGACTGGCTGTTGAAGGCGCCTATGCCCCTGACAGTGGTCTCCCACCTCCAGACTACGGCAGACCTCCTGCACCAGCTGAGGTTCACTATCAACGTGCCGAAGTCACACCTGACTCCCTCTCAGATGCTCCCTTTCATCGGAGCAGTTCTGGACACAGTTCTGTTTCGGGCCTATCCTCCACAAAATCTAGTCCAAGGCATTCAGGCTAGGATTCCGATCTTTCAGCCTTGGTCTTGGGATTGATGAGACAGACTCTGAGGCTACTGGGCCTCTTGGCCTCCTGCATCCTGCTAGTAACACATGCCAGGTGGCACATGCTGGCTGTGCAGTGGGACTTGAAGTTCCAGTGGGTGCAGCATCATGGGAATCTCTCCGACATGGTCCTGATCTCGGAGGGGACTGCGAAAGACCTGCAGTGGTGGCTTTCGAATCCCAGTTGGGTCACTGGCAGATCCCTCTCCCTTCCCCACCCAGATCTCTCTATAGTGACAGATGCGTTGCTTCTGGGTTGGGGCGGCCACATGGGAGAGGTGGAGATCAGAGGCCTCTGGTCTCCCGCAGAGTCAGGACTCCACATAAATTTGCTGGAGCTCCAAGCGATCAGACTTGCGTTGAAAGCATTCCTTCCCTCTCTCAAAGGGAAAGTACTGCAGGTGTTTATGGACAACACTACCGCCATGTGGTACTCCTACAAACAAGGGGGGTAGGGTCCTGGACCCTTTGTCAGTAGGCCCTACGCCTCTGGACATGGCTGGAACATCAGGGCATTACCCTGATGGTTCATCTTCTGGCAGGCTCTCTCAACGCCAGAGCAGACGAACTCAGCCTCCGACGAACTGTCGATCACGAATGGTGTCTCCATCTGGAGGTGGCGCAAGGTCAGCAGTGGGGAGAGCCTTGGTTAGATCTGTTCGCCTCCGCAGAGAAACGCAGTGTCAGCTATTTTGTGCGTTGGAGTTTCCGAGACGCTTTTCGTCTCGAGTGGAACTCCAGCCTCCTTTATGCCTTCCCGCCTATCCCTCTTCTGCCCACAGTTCTCAAGAAAATCAAGTGTGACCGAGCACAAGTTATCTTGGTGGCTCAGGACTGGGGTCTTAGAGTGTGGTATCCAGAGCTATTGAGCATGTACATCGATCCTCCACTCAGACTGCCTCTTCGGGTAGATCTTCTGTCGCAGCAGCAGGGGACGGTCCTCCACCCGAACCTGTCCAACCTCTGTCTTCGTGCGTGGAGATAGAGCGGCAACAGTTGATGGAATTTGCCCTTCCACCCGAAGTCTGCAATGTTATCTTGGCAGCCAGGCTTCCAACGACTAAAACTGTATACACCTGTCGTTGGAATACATTTGTGGCATGGTGCACCAACAAATCTGTTGACCCCCTATCTGCCCCTCTTTCAGAGGTTCTTCGATTCATTCTTTCTTTAGCCCAGCAGGGCTCTGCATTGGGCACCCTTAAGGGGTATCTGTCTGCCATTTCCACCTTTCTTAGGCTTCCTGATCAGCCCTCACTCTTTAAATCTCCTCTTGTGAGTCGGTTCTTGAAGGGGCTAAAACACTTATTTCCTCCCACTCCCTTCATCATGCCTCAGTGGGATCTTAATCTTGTACTTACTTACTTGATGTGTACCCCCTTTGAGCCAATGCATAATTGTCCCTTACGGCTCCTCACATTCAAAACTGTCTTTCTCTTTGCCATCACCTCTGCTCGCAGGGTGAGTGAGCTTCAGGCCCTTTCTTCAAAGCCTCCATACTTGTCTGTGCACCCCGACAAAGTAGTGTTACGCACTAGGGCATCCTTCCTTGCTAAGGTGGTTACATCATTTCATGTAGGCCAGTCCATCACTTTGCCTACCTTCTACGCACCCCCACATCCTTCCCATGAGGAGGAGAGACTCCACCGTCTGGACCCAAAAAGAGCATTGGCCTTCTATCTTTATCATACTAAAGACTTCCGGGTGGACGATCAACTCTTTGTTGGCTATGTGGGTACGAAAAAAAGGGAAGGCGGTGCAGAAGCGTACCATCTCTCGATGGGTGCTTCTTTGCATCAAAATGTGCTACGCTTTGGCAAAAAAGCAACCTCCTGACTGCTTGCGGGCTCATTCTACCAGGGCTACTGCAGCATCAACTGCGTTAGTACGCAGAGTTCCTGTCCTGGATATCTGTCAGGCAGCTACGTGGACATCCCTGCACACGTTTGCTAAGCATTCCTGCCTGGATAGTCAGGTCCGTCGGGACGGCTACTTTGGTCGTTCGGTCGTGCAGGACTTTCAAGTATGATCTTAGTTCCAGCCCACCACCGAGGATGGCATTGCTTGGGTATCTATTCTGAGGTAAGGAATATGCAACTAGAATCTCTATCAGATGTACAAGTTACTTACCTTCGGTAACTAAATATCTGGTAGAGACATATTCTAGTTGCAGATTCCTTACCGCTCTCCCCGCTTGCGAACTGATTTCTAGGGACAGGGATTCCCCCTTTTCAGGTCCTTAGCTCTGGCGCACCAAACTCGGTGTTCTTGGCGGCTCTGAGCTCTGGCTTGGAAAGTTGTTAAAAGAAACTGATGTCACTGCGCGACGGCGGCATCTATATACTATTCCCGACGTCATCACAGTGACCACGACGCCTACGCCACCTGCGGAGTCAACCAGCGCCACCTACCGAAGTGCAAGGGTATTGCTCGAAGAAAAATCTCCAGATCCAGTCTGACCCTGGGGGAAAATTCTAAGGTAAGGAATCTGCAACTAGAATATGTCTCTACCAGATATTTCGTTACCAAAGGTAAGTAACTTTTACTTCAAACCCTACATTCACTGCTACCATTGTTCCTATTTTTTCATGGTGTAAGCTTTTGACCACTCCAGTATGACCGCCCTGTCCTTTTCTCCCCCTCTACTACCAGGTTTCTGTTTTTCCTGGAATCTGACACATTTAATCCCATTTCTAGCTCCAAATGTTTGTTATCGATGTGAAGCCAATGGGCGGTCGCTTCCCATGCCACTCGCGGTGACACTGCTCACCCTGCTGTGAGGACACTGGGTTCATCGTGCCATGCCCAAGCTGATTTCCTTCATCTTCTCCTCATTTTGCACCTCAGGGTTGCGACAAGTGGCTCTGGCTACACACAGAGTGGTGGATGATCTTCCCTGATGTGGGGACACTCCCCCCTGGGGTTTGGTGTCCTCCCTTCATAAATGTTGGCATATGGAATCACCACTTTTTTCAGGTACTCCGCTTTTTGTCGTGCTTCTGCATTTCTGGCCATGTGGTACGTTTCCCAGTATTTTTATTAGCTCACTTTTTTAACCACAGGTATCACACCATAGGGACGCCTGTTTTTGCATTACTCTATAAAGTAATCAGTGTTTTTTGCTGATTCTGTTCAACTACTACTTTTTTTTTTGCACGAGGTTCAATCCGCCCTGTTTTCTATTTTCTTTCAGTCTCTTAAATGGTCCATTTTTTTCACTGTGAGTATCTTTCTTTAGATACGTCCTGTAGTTTACATTGCATTTCCTGTTTGAGTTATTTCCTTACTATCTACCTTCTCTTTATGTCAGCGTGATTCTTGGACTCAAATCGTTTCTAGAGTCCTGTTGATCCTGTTATTTCCTAAGGGATCGAAACATTGACTGCAACCGCAAACTCTTACTTATATTGTTTATTAGACTAGTACGGGCCATTCTATTCTTGTTTATAGAAACAAACTTTTGATCACCATTGTCACATGTTTATCACCAATGATAGACTGCTATGCATGTTTTTCACTCAAACCTACTGTGCCGTTATACAGTGTTTTTATATAGAAGCATTTTTTTGTTTATTGAGTGGAATAAATAACCATTTGGTTAGAAGCATTGTTGCTTCTATACGTCTAGGGCCATTGTTTTGCATTACAGCGGTTACCCAAGGTAACTAACGACCCTTGTTGAATCATTGCTTTTCAACAGGACTCTGTTGGACCCAGTGATGTCATCCTGGGAAAAGTCCACTTCACTCCTGTCAGTCAGGAAGTTGGTGGCAAGAAGGTGTACTGCCTTGCTGTAGGGAAGCCACCGTCCCGTTCTGTCCACCCGTTCCAAGCGAGCTTGTTGATGCAGACTTCCTGCTTCCAAAACAAATTTCTGACACATTCTATACAGGTGCGGCAGGTAGCAAGTCTAAAAAACTTGAAGCAGCTGGGAATAATCTTTTAAGCCGTTTTTCAGCCATAAAATCATTGACTACCACATGCCTACTTTGGAGATATTCCCTTGCCTTGTGGTCTGTGGTCCACATGGTTCTCGGTCGCCTACCAGATTTGCTGGAGGAGTGTTTTTTTCAAGGTGGTTGGGGATGGTCAGATTGAGTCAAGGCACTTTATGAAGGTCAGTCTGGGCACAGCCAAATCTGTTACAAGGGCTATTGGGTCTTGAGTGGCCATTTGTTGGTACACCTGGTAGATGTGTCCAAGGTTTTAAAAGGAGGTCTAGATAAATTCCATGCGTCTCCATTTTGATGGTAACAAAATACATGGGGACAAGACAAGCTCTGCTTTTTAGAGGTTCATAGCAAGCAAAGTTGCATCTTGTTCCCTCTGCCTTAAGTCTCTCCTGAAGGACTAACACCTATACCGGATATTTTGTGGTTTCTGCAGAGGACTTAACGTTTGGCAACATCAAAGAAAATTTCAGTGGCAGCAGCTCCAAGCCCTCTGTTGAAACAGAACATGGGCAGAGCAAGGGCAAAGGTCACTGCACTTAAATGATGGTCTTCTCATCTTCCCCTGCATCCAAAAGCTGCTCTAGTTTGTCTTTGCTGGAGCATGTGGCGCTCGGAAGGGTGTCCTCCTTGCTACAAACAGTAAATTCAGGCCAGTGGTCCCTCAAATTGCAGAAAGGTGGCAGGCCCTACCCTTCTTTCTGGTCTCTCCACAGATACCTCCTTCTCACTCTCTTCAAACAGAAGACCATCTCTGCATTCTGCAGCGGGATGTGGCAACCATGCTACAAACAACGGTGGAGTTGGTGCCAGGGTCGGAAATTGTTCGGGGGTGGTACCCAAGGTACTTCCCAAGAAGGACAGCAGTCTTCGTCCGACCTTGGACCTCAGGGGCTTGACCCTTTTTCTTTGCAATGAAAAGTTTGAGATTATGTCCCTGCCTCAGGTTCTGTTGGTGCTGCAAGAGGGAGAATGGAAAGTTGTCCCTCAACTTGAAGGATGCTTATTTTCACTTACCAATTCTGCAGTCTCACAGGAGGTGTACCTGCTTCCTGATAACTTCTATCCAGAACCAGTTTGCAGTCATCTTGTTTGGGCTAACATCAGTGCCTCGACTCTTCATGAAGGCGGTGGGAGTGGTTGCAGCTTACCTCAGAAATTCCTATATTCCTGCACTTGGATGACTGCTGCTGAAAGCTGGTTTGCCACAGATGGTGTCGCATATTGTGGAAATTACAGTGTACCTGCTCCTGGAACTGGACTTTTCAATGCCCCCCAAAGGCTCAGTTTGAGCCATTTTAGCACCTCCTGTTAATACATAATACTGGACACTACATCGCTTCAAGCTTTCCCTCCTCCTCAGAGGATTTGAGGCATTTGGGCTATGATGCTGATGTTTTGGGAGGGGGATCGCGTCCTACGCATTCTAGGCCTACTGACGTCCTGCATCCATAGTTAAATCAATGTCCCATCTCAACTAAATGCACCTCAGTGAACTCAGTCCACAAAATGTGCACTGGCACATGAGGGGTGGCGATCTCCCAGGACATTGTAGGGTGAACCCATCTTGGTGGTTGGTAGAGGAGAACCCTCTCAATGGATGGCCTTCTGCCCTCCTCTGGCAGTGGCCGTGTTAGGGAGGGGTGCCTCCCTCCTTGGTTAGGATGTTGATTAAGAGGAGCTAGTGACCAGACCATAGGACTATGGTCTCCAAAGTAGCAGGTATTCCACATCAACCTGCTCAAACTCCAAACTGAAGGTGATTTGACTGGCGCAAGCAGCCTTTCTTCCATGCCTTCATAGTCTGTCTTCCACATCTTGAGGTACAATAAAACAATGTTATATAATTTCAACAAGCAAGGAGGAGTGGGGGGTTCACGTTCTATGTCGGGAAGCCGTGAGCCTATGGTCTTGGGCGCAACAGCACCCCTGCTGACTAGTTTCCAATCACTTGACTGTTTCCCTGAAATTCATGGCCTACAGTCTTACACATCTTGCCAACTGTAAGAAACTGAGTTATTGATTGAAGCGGGATGTGAGCCCTTACAGAGCAAAAGTTACAATCCTTGTCAGGGTGAACCACAAAAGTCACTAAATTAACCAATGCTTATCCCTCTGGGTGCTTGGCACAAAGCCAGTCAGGCTTAAATTATAAGAAATGTGTAAAGTATTTATGCAGACCACAGGCGGTAATAAGTGAAGACACAACACAAAAAAAATCTCCTAGGATCCTGTCAAGTATCGCAGACGATCGTTTCTGGAGGTTGCTTTTGGGAAGTCATCACGGTTGTTGATGGTGTAGTGGGAAGTGCAGATCTCACGTTGTTGGTGAAGAGTCGAGTTCACCGGAGCTTCGCGGGCGACAAGATCATGGTCCGAAAATGGCCCATTAGTGGTTGCAAAGTTTCCAAAACTTTAGGATTTCTATTTTCCTTCATGGAGAAGCTCAGTTGTTGCCACACCAAGGATCCCGGACTTTAGAGGCACCTCGTGGGGATTGGGAACTTATTCCAGCAGAGCTTAGGCAGTTCCAGTTGTAGGTCAGCTGGTCAGATGCTAGGAGGCCTCTGAAAACTATGTCTGAGGTTGATCAGAACTGGAGGTCAGTCAGCTGACACTTGGTGTCAGTTCGCCATTGGATGAAGGGTGCAGGTTCAGTCTTCCTTCTCAGCAAGCAGAATAGGACTCAAGCAGCCGGGCTTCCTTCTGTACTATCCATAGGTCCAGGAGTGTACTAAAGAGTGGGTCAGAGAGACCTCTTTGTATACCCGGTGCCCACTTTGAAGTTGGAGGAGCTTCTTGATTTTCCTGCTACAGAGGTGTCTGGAATTTCCTGCCTCCCTGCCCCCATCCCAGTCTGTCCCGGGGCACAGTAGGCTTGTGTGACATCCTTTGTGTGTAAGGAGGGCCAGTGCCTTGGAAGTGCAAGTAACAAAATGCTAATTTTCAGAATTGTGACCTCAAACACGACTTTGCTCCCAATCAAAAGTTGTCACTTAATAAATGCAGTAAGGTAACCCAATGTTATCCTGTGGGAGAAGTAGGTCTTGCAGTAGTGAAAAATGAATATAGGAGTTTTTCACTACCTGGACTTGTAAAAGTTAAAAGTACATGTCCAACTTATTAAATACAAATCATCCTGCCCCATAGGCTGTTTAGGGCCCTCCCTATGAGGTAGCTTATATGTGTCAAAAAGGAAGGCTTAAGGCTTGCAAAAGCTGTAACCAGACGTGGGTCCTGTGGTCACTCGCCACTGGATTCAAGCTAGCCTGGCTGATGATGGGTGATAACCCAAAGCAGGCCAAGGATGCTTGTTTCCGGTCCTGGGTGGACCTGGCCTAGCAGTTCATGCTGGACTGTTCCCATGAGGAACAGGGTCAAGACTGATTTGCATATGGCTAGGTCCAAACTGGGGCGGCATGGTGGGTAAAAAAAGAACACCAATGGATTGAACCCAAATCTTTGTGACTAGGGATGAATGTTTGCATTGTTCATCTTTCCGTCAGTCATCTGTTCTTTTAGCAAAAGCTTTATTTTGCCAGGTTGAAATAGCATATTAAAACTGCACACAAAAGCTGCAATTTCAGGCTTGGGTCCTGTTTTAAGAAGGCTACTTAAGTGGCTGGCGCAGTCAGTGCTGCAAGCTCACTAGTAGTGTTTAATTTACCAGCCCTGGGTACCTGTAGTATCCCTTTGAAATGTGCTAATTGGGTGTAAGCCAATTTCAGCATGTTAAGAGAGAGTGCAAGCACTTTAGCACTGGTTAGCAGTGGTAAAGTGTGCAGAGTCCTAAATGCCAAAAAACATGGGTTCAGGAAACAGGAGGGTTAAGGCAAAAATTTGGCCATGACCCTTTAGTGCAAGTGCAACAGCAACCATGAGTAATGTCTCCATCTGGAGATTTTTTTTATATATATCTTTTCAATATAGGGCCCCCTTAGGTGGATATCTTTACCACTTGTTCTACTTGCCAGTTGCCACCAGTTCTCTGCCCTACAGTATCTCAAAGCCTTGGGAGCATTTTGTTAGAGATGATACTTTCCTCTTCATTGTGCACTTCCTCCATGTTCTTGATTCCATGAGTGTTGAGGAAGATTCGTCTGAATCAGGCCCAAATCATTCTTTTAGCCCCAGACTTGCTGGGAAGGGTGTAGTGTGCAGATGGTATCTGTGCCTCTCCCTGTATCCCACTGTTGTGGTTGCATCTCAGGGCGGACCTCCTTTCCCAGTCAGAGGAGCTATGTTCTGCACTCCAACCTCAAGAGTCTCCACCTTCATGCCTGAAGATTAAGTAGGGATCTTTAATTTCATTTTACCTACCACTGTAGGTGGTTTATGTGATTTGTGTCTGCATGCTGCCTTCCCACTGAGACAGTTTACTGTGGATGGAGGAATAGATTAATCAGTTGGCATGCTGAAACAATGGTGATCCCTATGAAGGTTCGCCTTTCAGAGGTTCTCTGGTTTGTGCTCTCGCTGGCTCAGCAGGGTTGTGTGGTAGGCACCGTCAAGTTATACATTATAGTCTAAAGGCATTTCTCTGCTTTACAGACAAATTGTCTTTCTTAAGTCTCCTTTTATGACGAGATATTAGCGAGGACTGACTAACCTGTTTACTCCTATCCTCTACTTTATGCCACAGTTGGATATGAACTTAGTGTTAACTTTCTAATGGGTTCCCTCTTCAAACACCTTAATATTTGTTAGGTAACACTGTTGATGTCTAAAACTGTTTTGTAGCAATTTCTTCAGCAAACCATGTGTCAGTGTGTCGCAAACATTAAGCATCCGCTTCCCATTCACATGATTGTTTCCCCAGACAAGGCTGGTCCTTGTATCCTTGATTCCTTTGACAAATACGTGGCTGACTTGCTTTCACTGTACCTCATCAAACCCTCAAATTTCACAGTACTCTGCATTAGTAGTTACCACCTAGACAATAAATCAGATGGGCCAGCGAGTCAACTTTTAGAAGCGATTTTCACTTTAAATCTATCCAATAGGTTTCTAGTTCTACCCATACTGCAGGACATACCCTGGATGTTAACTTCGCGAATGCAGACAATTTTGACTGCGCTGACCCGATGTCTCTTGGACTGACCATTGAGCAGTTCCTTGTTCAGTGAAAAAACCTTTTACTTAAAACCATTGAGTTCCATCACCTGAGGCTTATTGACCATGGCGACAGGTAGCCAAGCAAGTATTTAATACAGCCTTAATGGTTAACCACTCTGTGCTGACTGGGTATACTGAAGCAGATTTTAAACCTACCTTAAATATCATTGACCCATTCAGGCTGAGAAAAGATGTATTTGAGTCAAGCCGCTGTTTCAACGAGAAGCTATTATCTAATTTCTCAATTAGAAAAGAAATGCTGCAATACCCTTGAGGAGTCAGACAAAACTATGTTTCACATAGTGATTAAAGTCTACAAGAGAGGTCAAAGTCATCTTTTTACGCCAGTAGGTTAGATGCTGCTAAACATTCCTCCAGGGAGTTGTTTTCCATAGTTCAATTAATGACCAATCGTACCACAATGCAATCTCTCAATCTGCATGTGACTCAATAGTTGATTATTTCAAAAATTTAATTGGGGATACCCAGAATTCTTTCAGAGCCTGTGATAGCGGTATTTATACCCTACTGCGATCAGAAAATCACCATCGGCCTAAAGATATTCTGCTTATTTTGCCCTTGGAATTACAGAAGCTGAAGTTTAAATGCAATGTGGTCCACCTGCGGACACTTGTCCCCCATCAATTCTGAAACTAGGAGCAAGGACGATTGCTGTGGTGCTATGCTCTATCCTCAACTCACTCACCACATATACCTTATATGAGGAAACTGACTTATGTCACTGATTTTTACGAATAGTAATGTGGATCTATTGGTCCCAGTTAATTACATGCCAATCTCACTGCTCCCAGCACCTATAAAGACGCTGGAAATGAATATCAACAATCAGCTGTCAGATGATCTTAGGTCAACCGAACTGCTACATTATCTCAATTTGACTTTTGTGCTCTGCATAGTAGAGTTGATTTTGCTGTCCGTGCCGTAATGCCTTAAACACATGGTTGATAAGAGAGACCACGCTGATTTAATTTTAGTAGATTTATCTCCACCCTTTAACCCAATTTCTCATTCCATCCTCATTTCACAATTAAGCAAAAAGGGTTTTGAAGGGTCTGCATTAACCGGGATTTCTTAATTAAGAGATCTCAATCATTGTGTCTCCATCCTTATGCCGCAGATCACACTCTCTTGGATTGTGGAGTACCAGGGAGTCATCACCTTTTTAATAACTGTATGACCCCCCTAGACAGCCCTCATCAACTGTTTCAGTTTATTTTCCTATGTGGACGACACACCGTTAATTGTGGTATTAATGCTCAATACCTCTTCCGGCCCAGCTAAGTTCAGGCAGTGTCACTTGGATGAATGAAAACCATCTAAAGCTTAATATGGGTAAAATCGCATTGATGATTATTGGAAGAATTAAATATCTTTGGTAACAGTCTCTGATGGCCACTATATAATGTTGTGAAGAACCTGGCAATGAAATTCGATAGTCAGCTTACCTATAACCTTAGATTTTAACAGTTCCATCCACCTTTTTAGGTTAACTAGAACTCATTGTAAGGTCTTGGATTTCCTTCCCCAGAAAGGAATGAAGATGGTGATACATTCCTCAGTAACGTCCCGGCTGAACTATTCATTCGCTCTATACCTTGGCCATCCCAAAAACTTCAAGACATCCAGAACTCAGCAGCTAGGCTACTCCACCACCTTCCCTGAGGAGGGTGGTTAGCCGTTACATCGACCTCACTGATGAGATCGGAGCTGATGACAAACTCTGTGTGAGGTATGCAGGCAGAAAAAAGGGTAAGGCGGTCCAGAAGAGGACAGTATCCCACTGGAATTTTATGTGTCAAGCTGTGCTACGTCTTTGTTAGGAAAGAACCTCTTGAGAGAGACTGAGCACTTGCAGTCAGGCTGAAGTCTTCAGACGTTGGCCTTGGTGATGGGTGTCACTATGTCTGAGATCTCTCAGGAGGGAACATCGGCGTCCCTTCACACTTCTACCAAACATTGTTTAGTCTCGGAAGTTAGAAGGGATGGTCATCTTGCATGATCAGTGCAACAGGATTTACCATATAACCATTCCTTTAGACCCACCTCCCGGGGGTACTGTTTTGTAATCTATCCAAGTGGTGAGGTTTCTTCAGGTAAAAGAAAAATGTTACTTCCCTTTGGTAACAATCTTTCCGGTTGATACTCAAGCTTCCTGCAGATTGATCACCGATCCCGCCCTTCTCCCCTTTCTTAAGGATGGTTTGATGATGTAAATATAAAGAGGTTCCAGTTTAATTTGTTGCACTGCACCTTCTCAACTTGATGATGTTCTGTCTCTTTCTGGTCATCACCTCAAGTGCATTGAAAATAATGGACAAGGAATGGATGTCAGAATGATGTAGGTTCTCCAGTCACATGACTGTGGCATTATTTCATGCATTAATACAGAGCTAGCCCCCCCCAGCATGGATGAACTATTGACAGTTTTTGGATCCAGTCTGATGCCTGGGACATTCAAGAGTTGATGAATCTGCAGGTGATTAGAATATCCACCAGAAAGAATATTATCTAAGGTAAATCCCTTTTCTTCATGTTTCAAAACATTCAAGACTTTTTTTTTTTCATGGGTGCAAGAGTCGGCGTGGTTTGCAGACTTATGTAATTTCCTTCTTGAGGAAGAATTGAAGGTTACTGTATAAAGGTAAATCTGTGATCAAAACATATAAATATGCTTTGATATAAGAAGACAATATGATGATGATCCAGGCGTGGCTTTCATTTATAGGACAGTCTAATTTTGTGCAGTAGCACAATACCTGATAGAGGCATCTTGCCACAGATTCGGTTACTTTAAAATCTTCCCAAGGCACGAGCCTGGACCCGGAAATGTTTTCCATAGTACGTCTGCATGTCGGTAGAGGGGGTTGTGCAGCTCTGTATCAACATCGTTCACCGGATGTGATGTCAGCAGACTCCATATATTCCCCTTGCCAGCTTCAGTTCCTTCTTTTCGCGCTTGCAACCCGGATCTGGCAAAGGTTGGTTAGGCTGTTTTCAACCTACTTCAACGTTTTTGTCGCCAAGACAGTGGGCTTTTACTGTCAATGTCTTCAGGCTTTAAGCCCTAAGGGTCCTGTGAACGACAAATATCGGCTATGGACCCCACTCTATTTATATGTAGTGCCTGGGAGAGCACGAGTGCGACTTCTCTCTGCATCTCCGTCAGAAGGCTCTGTGAGCGTGCTGTATGAGGTTTCCAGCAGCGCAGATGTGAGAGCCGTCGCAGTCTTCACGTCGGTCATGGCCTCCTCCTCGTACCGAAGTCCTGTCACAGGCCCAGTCAAGGACTCATTCTTGTAGACATTCTTCTCCATCGACATCATGAAGTAAGTCCTGTCATGCTCAGAGGAGGAGAGATGGGCGGAGCAGGCGGGCCGCCGGTGGGCGGCTCCCGGGGACCGGTCGGGGACCCGGATCGGGCCTGTGTGGTCTCCCTTGAGGCCTGGCGAGGGCGCGGTTGTGCCTGGACGGGACCCGTTTGAGAGAATCGGAGGAGAGAGGACGCCCTGTGGAGCCGGCGCCTTGGGAGTGGCATCAGTCAACAGGCCGTGCCTCGGACCGTGTGATGGAGCGAAATGTACCGGTGCTGCGAAGTAGGCGCAACCGGGCCAGACGCGCCCGGAGGAGAGGTGAGACTCGTGCGGGACCTGTGACGCGTGCACCAGACTTGGAGCAGCTCATACAAGAGAGGAGGGAGGCGATTCACTCAACCGCGGCTATTAGTGCCTCCCCGTTGACGTCGGAGTCGGAGACTGAAATTTCGCTGCCGCCCAGTGATCGTCCTACCACACCTGATCGATCCTTTGAGTTGGGCCTTGTTGAGGGCCAGCCCGTAACACCAGCCACGGCGGATGAACTTTTTTAAAGGCTGCCCGAGCTGTGCTGGAAAACTATACACTGCTGGGACTGCACACCTGGCCTGATATATATGTGCTTGACTCTAATCAGCGTGTTTGATGTTGTGATAAGATAGTGAATCTGGTTGTCGAATGTGGGCTCCTGATCTAGGGGATCTGCGTGCGTGGCTGCTGGGTCTGTACCTGTCTTCATCTTCTGCTCATTCTTATGGCTGGCGAATGTGGTCTTCCCCCTACCTCATACTCCTACTAGTGGTGATACATAGTGTGTGGTTGTGTTGTTGCACGCTACTGTTCTTGTTGTTGGGTTTGGGCGGTGGCCTGTTGTCAGTATGCTCTGATGGTATTGGTTATGTTTTACTTATGCTGGAAGACATACATAGAGCGCCTGATCTGGGGTTGGGCTACTGTTAATGCAGGTACGGCGCTGTGCGGTGGGGCGGGGTGTCAGTGGGTGGGGGTAGTTGGCTATTCATGACATGTCTTCATACACTGCGATCACTTGGAACTTGAGGGGCATACACACCCCCAAGCGCCGATATGCTATCTATTCCTACCTTAGAAGGCACTCAACCCATTTGGCGTTTCTGCAGGAGACGCACTTGGTGGGCTCGGAGATCCCCCAATTGCAGCAACGTTGGAGAGGGCAGCTATATGCAACAGGTCACTCAGCGTATGCTAGGGTTGCTCTGATCTGGATTAGAGCAGGAGTTCCCTTTGCGGCGGAGGAGTGGATCACAGACCCAAAGGGTAGATTTGTTCTGATTCTATGGCGGCTGGCGGGTCATGCTGTGGTGCTGGGCTTCATCTATGCTCCGAATGTAGACCAGACGTCTTTCCTGCGTGGACTGTCCCAGCGCTTGGTGGGTTGGAGTGAGTTTCCCTGGTTGCTAGGTGGGGACTTCAATAGTGTGCTTGATATTGACTTGGATCGTTCCTTCCCTCCGTTGCCCACGTCTCCAGTTGTGACAGCTGCACACGGTCTAGTGACTTGGACTCAGCACTGGCAGTTGGTCGATATTTGGCGGCAGCAGCACGCCGGGGACAGGGTCTACTCATTCTACTCTGCTCCGCACTCGCTGCATGTGCGCTTAGATAGTATGCTTTGCACTCAGAATCTGGCCCCAGTGATTGTAGACACAGATTATTTGGGGCGTACGCATTCAGATCACAATCCGCTGCTTGTGAGCCTGAGTTGGGACTCCTCTCCTCCGGCCGTTCCCACCTGGAGGTTGAGGCCGGAACTGTTGGAAGATGCTGCCTTTAGAGTGTCACTGGGCGCAGTGATTCCGGAGTACTTCGAACGCAATGAGGGCACAGCCTCGTCGGGATTGTTGGAATGGGATGCGTTTCAAGTTTTTATCCGTGAGCATTGCCTGGGGACCCAGTGTAATCTGCGTAGCTCAGTTGAACGCGACTTGGCTCGAGTGGAGCGTTCTATGCTGCGCCCAGAGAGAGAAGTGGCTGGTAGTCTGACGGAAGACTTGAAGTTGTCTGCTGCACGCGCTGAACACTTGTCGTTACTCGAGCGCTTGCGCTGTTTGAATTATGCTGCGCACTCAGCGAGAACCCGTGCCTCGGCCGATAAGGCTACTGGCCTGGTTGATTCGACGTGATTGTGAAAGGGGACCGATCAAGGAGATTCGATCACAGGCGGGAGGAATGGTGCATACGCCCGGGAAATACAAGCTGAGTTCACATGGCACTATGGGGCGCTATATGCTTCGGGTGCACCCCCCACGGAGAGTCTCTGCAACAACTTTCTTGCTGATGTGGAGCTTCCATGTCTGGAGGAGGAGCAGATGGAGGCGCTTGAGGTGCCTCTTTATCTTGAGGAGATAAAGTCCAGTATTGGTGAGCTTGGGTCCAGTAAAACGCCGGGTCAGGATGGTTTACCTGTTTACTTTTACAAGGCCTTTGCGTCTCAGCTGGTGCCCCGGTTGCTTCATATGTATGAGGAGGCTGTGCAGAGGGGCTGCTTGTCAGCCTCTCAGAGGGAGGCATTGCTGGTGTCTCTTCCTAAGCCCGGGAGGGACCCAACGGAAATGGGATCGTACCGACCCCTAACGATGCTGAACACCGACTACAAAATTCTGGCTAAGGTGTTGGCGGTGCGTCTTGCCCCGATGGTGCCGGACCTGGTCCACCCCGATCAGAACGGGTTTGTGCCGGCTAGAGACACCTCACACAATATTAGACTGCTGTTTCGCGTCATGCAGTATGCGAGGCGGGACTGGCCGAGGGCGGGCTGCCTTGTCCTGGATTTGGAGAAGGCCTTTGACTCTCTGGAGTGGCCTTACCTGTTCAGGGTGTTGCGGCAGTTTGATATAGGACCCTCCTTTGCCCGGCTGGTTAAGCTGTTATATACTCGCCCGCAGGTTTGGGTAAAGCTGGGAGGCGTGATATCGGAACCGATCAATGTGTGCAGGGGCATGAGGCAGGGCTGCCCTCTCTCACCGCTGTTGTTTTCTCTCGCCATGGAGCCCTTGGTGGCAGCCCTGCGTGAAGAAGGGACTGACTGGGGCATTACCCTAGGGGACGGCATGCACATAGTATCGTTGTATGCTGATGACCTCCTTCTGTACGTTAGAGATATCACGCAGATCCCATCAAGGGTTGGGACGCTGCTGTAGCGCTTCGCGACGATATCCGGTCTCAGGATCAGTTGGTCCAAATCGAGTCTTTTCCCTTTTGACCCTGGGCTCCTGGATCCGCAACTCATCTTGACTGGAAGCCCTTTTCCGTGGCAGCAATGTATGATCCGATATCGGAGTATCCGTGTTTACCATCTTGAGGAGGATCTGATTGATGGCAGCCTCACGAGAGCGGTGTCTTCAATTATGCCTCAGATGTCCTTTTGGAGGACGCTGCCGCTGTCGGTGGCTGCTAGAATAGCACTTCTGAAGATGGTGGTCCTGCCGCGCTTATTGTATTTTTTTTTCAAACCTACTGCACTATGGTTCCCCCCCCCCCCCCCACACACTGGTTTCTTTAGAAATCTGGAGTCAGAGCTGCAAGACTTTATCTGGAATGAAGGCCGTTGCAGGGTCGCTCTGAAGAAACTGTATTTGCCGTCTGAAAGGGGCGGGTTAGCGGTCCCTAACCTGGAGCATTACTACTTAGCCGCTCAGCTTCAGTGGGTGTCCCGATGGCTGGTGGGCATCCGGCTCACTGATACGGCATCTGAGCGTGGCCCCTGGTCACCGCAGCAGATTCTGCATTTATTTCATCTGCTTACGCGCGTGCTGGACCCGTGACAGGGGTTCCTCAGGGTGGCATACAGATGTTTTCATAGATCCCTCCGACTCACCGGGTGGGTGGTCCCGTTTGCACCAGCCTTAGTACTGCTGGGCACGCCACGAGGTCCCAGGATTACATCGGGCTCGGAGCTAAGCGCATGGCATGAAGTGGAGCTGTGTACGCTGGGCGATCTCTATTAGGATGGCCAATTGCTTTTGTTCTCTAGGCTCCAGGAGTTGGGGCTGCCGCCTGGGCAGTTCCTCCTATACAACTCCTTGCTGAGAGCCCTGAGATCCAAAAGGTGAGATGTGTCGGTGGCTCCCCTCATGCATTTTCTGATTCAGTACTTACATGTGATGGGTCAGGGTCAGCGCTTGGTTAGCTGGTTTGCAGATGCGTTGCGGGTACACACTGTCCTGGAGAGTGATGCGTTGCATATGGCCTGGAAGGAGTATACGGACAGCTCAATTTCGGAAACACGTTGGAGGTTAGCCCTTTCTGGCCACCGTAACATACCCAGTAATTCCAGATTTCGTTTAATTCAGTTCTACATTGTTCACAGAGCTTATCTCACCCCGGCACGAGTGAATAAATATTTTGCTCGTCAGGATGTCACTTGTCTCCTCTGTTGTACTGTGGGCGCGGACTTGCTTCACATGTTGTGGTCTTGCCCTTCTTTGTGCTCCTACTGGAAAGTAGTGGTCACCTGTCTGTCAGAATGCACAGCTCGGCGGGTTCCGTTCACCTGGGAAGCGTGTATGCTGGGATTGTTTCCCAGAGGCAAGAGGCATAGAGCTGCGGTGCGATTCACGGATCTGGGCCTGATTACGGCAAAGAGGCTGGTGACTCGTAGGTGGAAGTCATCGGATCCCCCTTCAATGCAGGTTTGGAAATGCTCCTTTGAGGTGTGGGCGGGGGCTGAGGGAGCAGCGCTGAGGAGGGAAGAGGTGTTAGGGCTGCGTCAGTTTCCATTGTCGGCTAGTTGGGAGGAACTGATGTCGCGACTACAGGACATGAACGGGACTCCGCAAGTTGAGGGCTTGGTCTAGCATGGATGAGTGCTCGCTAGGTGTGTGGCGCGCTGAGATGGGACGTTGTGTGTGCTTGTTGGCAGGGCCTGATGCTGGGTGGGAGTTCCGCAGGGAATTGTTGGCTGGAATTAATGATAGGCTCTACCCCTCCGTCGGTATGCCGGATTGAAGCGGATCAGATCCCGGTCCGGTCAGGATGTGCTCACATGGCAGTTTATCGCATGTATGTTTAGTAACCAGTGATTGTTATTGTTTGTATCGTTTGTTTGTAACCTGTTTAACAGTAGCCTACCAGCCAACCACACTCTTGCTGTAATGCGAATGGAGGTAATATGGCACGATGATCTGTCTTGTTATGTAATGCTTTTGTTCAATACTTCGTTACTAACACTTATTATTTGAGGCCATAAGAGTAAGCATCTCTCTCTCTGTATCAGTGTGGCTCTCTTGTAAATAGTATGCTGTTGGAACTTAGCTCCTATGTGGCCCAACGGAACGACTAGAGATCAGGCAGCAATTCGCCATGTTACCTGAATTTTTCCTTTGTTCTTTTCAATCCGAATGGATATCTGAGGGCACTGTAATTACACAGTACTATTTCTTTGCATGCCAGTGATTCATATTTAGTTGTTATGTAGAAATATAATGCAAATTAACAGATTTATGAAAAGAAAAAATGAAGTAAGTCCTGTCATAAGCGTTTGAAGTCGCGAAAGTTACCGACTTCCCAGCATTTGGCCTCTCACCATTGATCAGCAGAGGAGCTGAGGCCAGAGTCTGCCCACATTTCCCTCCTTTTCTTGGGGCCACGTCGTCTATGACCTAGATGCATGAATTCTTCTATTCCATTCACACTGTTTTTGGGCTGTCACCCTCCCCTGGAGCACCTATAGGCCCTAAGGAGGTGCAAGAGGTCTTGACTGTCCACATCGGTGTGTTCGTCCTTGGCGTCAGTTAGGCTTCTGGCTTGAATAAGTGGCTACGGTGCTGGTACACAGCCCTTCGAGGTTCACACCTTTGGCGCCGGTATCCTATCAGCCAACTCCGGCGACTCCACTGGCAGCGCCCAACGACCTGGCATCCATTTCCTTGTCTGAAGTCAACATTGATGTTGAGGATTCACCTTCTCGGCCCCTCATGATTTTTGATTTGCTGCCAGTCATGTCAGTTATTCCTGACCACCCTCCACATTCTGGGGAGTCCCTTCATGTTTGTACTTCTGAGAGACATGGTGAAGATGCTGTGTATATACCACACATTTCACATGTGGAGGAGCCTCTTATAGAGGAAAGCTGGATATCTGATCTAGCTACGGCTAGTGGTTTGGATTCTTCCCTAGCCTTAGGCCTAATTTTACCCCCTGGCCTTGCTACATAGGCGAGTTCCTCTCTAGCTGACATGCTGAGAAGTGTTGTGGTGATTTTGGATTGGACACTTCCTTCAGTGGAATTGTCCACGGATCCCCTCATTGGTGCTTTCCATCAAAGACAAACAGGAGTTGAGCTTGTGCTTCCTAACAGTGAAGCTCTACATGATGTTTTGTTGGTGGCTTGGGCTCAGCCTGATACAGGGCCCCCTGTTTATATCTCATAAGCACCAACCAGCCCTGGGTGATCCGGCTTGTGTAATTGGACATCCTGCTTACCATAGTTTGGTGGTACAGGTTGCTTTAGCCTCACATGAAATTGACGCTCTACCACATACCCCATCTGATAGAGATTCCAGGAGTCTGGATGTTTGAGGAAGGCATATTTTTTCATCCACACGTTTTGCCTTATGTTCTGTGAATATGTCTTGCGTTTGAGCTCTTTTCACATTCATTATGGGACTCCGTAGCAAGCATCTTAGCTACTCTTCCAGATGATATCAGGGACACTCTTGCCTATTTGATTCAAGACGGCCAATAGACAGCTAAAGGAATTTGCTGCGGTATGGATACTACTACTGACTTTGTAGGTCGGGCCATGGCCTTTTCTGTGGCATTATGTCACTCTACGTCATTACGTGAATCTGTTTTTTTGGAGGAAGTTGAAGCCACATTAATTGACATGCCTTTTGATCGTGCCCGTTTGTTTGATGCTAACTCTGCTGTAAGGTGTTTTCTTGACCGGTGTGGATCAGCAAATTAGCTTAGTGCTTCTCTATCGTTTGGTCTAGTTAATACCTCCTGTATTAGCACATGAGTCATGCTTTGGCACGGTCATGAGTCTTTTTTCTGTTCTGTATCTGTTCCACCTAATGGTGACACCCAGTGGGTGTTCTTGCTTTCGGCAAGTATTATTTTTCTCTTAAATTGTCAAGTGTAAAGTATTGGGTTATTATCCTAGAGCCCTATGCAGAAGGTTTTATGCCTTATGTTTCGAGGCTACTTTTATTATTATTTTTTATTACATGGTGCGAAAGTTGTAGTTCTCCACTTCAGGCATGTCAGTGACAGCTTCTTAGCTATTTCTTTTTTTAATCTCATATAAAGGTAATGTTATTTACTTTGAAGAAGAGCGGTTTCTTAAGAGTTGATACCTTCATGGGAAAGTAGAGTACAGTTTTGTATGCTCGGACGGACACACACACACACACACACGGACACACACACGGACACAGAAACACACACCCCCCAGACCCCCCCCATGGGGACTATGTGTGGATACCTGCCTTGTGGGGACTAACCTTTCCAATGTTTTTAAAATATACTAATAACAGGAAAATGTTAAGAAAAAAATCATAATATAGGATCCTGCTTCAGATTTGCAAATATATTGTTATTTAATCTCTTGCACTGAACCGTCCTTCTGGGGCTTTGAACATGTGCTACCATCCTTGTGGGGACCTAATCTAGAATTACCATTTGTGATTGAATACAGCCAAATCACAAGCTTAAATGCTCATTTCTACTGAAGTATACAAAAATAATATCATCATCCATTCGTATATAGTCCTGCACATATGGAAGAGGCACTTAAAAGATAGATAATGCTAATAATATGTTAGAAAATATCATGTTTACAGACAGGTGCCTAACACAGTATTTAACCCATTTTGTGGTGCTCACTCAAGGGAACCAACACATAGAGAAATAAACAGATGGAATCAAGCAATGTGGTCAAGTGAAATCCAGAGTTTGTCTATTTACATTTTTATCAAGCTAGCTTGAAATGGCATGTAATGTTAATACCTACATAGGGATGATTTGTGATGATGTCCATAGAGGTGGTTTGTGGTTATAGTAGCACTATACTTTCTAGAGAGATGATGTCAGCCTTGACAAAAGTACCCACTGAGGTAGCGTGTGAAAATAATGACATTTGAGTTCCCACAGATATAGGGAGTCATTACGAGTTTGGCGGATGGTTTTCACTGTCCATCAAAACTCCGACAGGGCGGTTGCCGCCACAAAGGCTATCTTCCCACCGGCACAATTAAGGGTTTCCTGCTGGGCTGGCAGCGGAAACCTCGGTTTTTGCCTAGCAAGAAATAGGCTACAGCATTGTCACCGGCTCGTAATCGTAATGTAGTCCACGGGGTGCACCAGCACCCTCTCAATTTACAGTGTCTGCAAGCAGACAGTGAACTTTGCGATGGTGCTGGGCAGAGGCCCCCTTGTGGCCCCCTCTGCACCTGTTCTCCAACAGCACTGCCATGAAAAGACTTGCAAAGAAGGAGGTCTAAATCACCAGGGCAGCGCTGCCCTGGCAGATGAGGATCTCCCCCACCCCTAGACTGCCAGGATCCAAGAGCCTGGCGGAGCTGGCGATTCCCTGGCAGTCCGTCCACCAGGGTTTTAACTTGGTGGTCGGAATCTGTAAAGACAGTGCTCAAATCCCTACACTGAGTGTGTGTGAGTGTGAAGATAATGATGTTCAAATCCAAACTAAGTATGTGTGGAATTATAGAAATGTTATTGTCCCCATAGAGATAGTGTGTGGTTATTGTGATGTGCAAGACCTCACTAGATATAGTGTGTAAAGATAATCTTGTTCAAATACCCACTGACATAGTGTGCAAGGACAATGTTTAAGCCACCAAAAAGAGAAAAAGTGAAGATCAGGATTTCAACCCAAACACAGATAATATCTGATTATAGGAATGCTCAAGTCCCCTCAAAAACAGTGTGTGATTATAATGATGTTCAAGTCCCCAAAGAGTTAGTTTGTGATTATAGTGATGCTCAAGTCCTCACAGAAATAGTGTGTGACTGAAGTGATGTTCAAGTCCCCACAGAGATAGTGTGTTATTATAGTGATGTTCAAGTCCCCACAAAGATAGTGTGGGGTTATTGTGATTCTTAAGTACTGATAGAGATGGTGTGTGAAGACATTCATGTTCACATCCCCTCTGAAATAACAAGTGAAGACAATGTTTAAGCCCACACACATATAGTGTGAGAGGATAATGATGTTCATCACCAAACACAGATTGATTGTGGTTATAAGAATGTTCAAATTTCCACGGAGATGGTGTGTGAATGCAATCAGGTTCAAGTCCCCACAAAGATAGCATGCGATTATGGTCAAATTCAGGTCTCCACAGAGATAGTATGTTCTTATTTTGATTCTAAAGTCCTCAAATAGATGATATGTGTAAACAATTGTGTTCACATCCCCACTTAAATAATGTGTAAAGACAATGTTAAAGTCCGCACACACACACAGGGTGTGAAGATAATGATGTCCATGCCCAAAAATAGATTTATGTTATTAATGGAGTGTTCAGGTCTCCACAGAGTTGATGTGTGAAGAAAATCATATTTAAGTCCCCAAAGAGAAATTATGCAATTATAGTGATGTTCGAGTCCCAACAAAGATAGTGTGTGATTATAGTGGCGGTCAAGTCCCCACAGAGACAGTGTGTGAATATTGTGATAAGCAAGTCCCCAGAAAGATAGTGTCTGATTACAGTGATGTTGAAGACCCAAAAAAGATAGTGTGTGATAGTCAAGCCCACACACCTCTGATTCCTGTCTATGCCTCTTTCTCCCTTTAGTTGCTGCTCCCCTTACTTTACATTTTGCACCTACCTCTTTGCTCACCATGTCCTGTCTATCTATCTGCACCATCTCTACGCAGGATTTCTCACATGTAGCGATTTGAAAGGTCAGTAAAATTATGTGAAATTACACATTATTACATGAAATGCAAATCTGTCATCTGACTCTATTTTAGAGCAAAATGTGTCCTCACATCCTTTTTTTATGTGACGTGCATTTTGTGGTATAAATAGTGCAAAACAATAATAGCACAGTGAAGAGCAGCTACCCACATCCTGTTTTTCCCCATTACATTTTCCCCACATATGGTGCATAATTATGCAAAGTGGTATAATGGCATAATTTTGGGGATTTCACTTAGCAAGCGTAATGTGACATTCCCATTCCTGGCAGATAGGTTTTCCCCGTCTTTACAATTTCTCCTTCCTTTGTCTCTCCCCTCTATATGGATCTTAAATGTCTTATTCTATTTTCCACTTCTACTTCTGTTGTTTCTCCTTGTTCCCTGCATACCTTTCTCTGTAACCTGTTTCAGTCCATCTAATGTTTGTTTAAATGTGAAAAATGCCAAAGAATCATTCACCAGCGCTCTCTGCCCCTTGAAAGGAAATGAAGGAAGTGGGAATGGCTAGCTGCATTCTCCATGAGTATTTAGTAAAGCCAATATAGCAAAGCAGCATCTACTGCTGCGATCTAGTTGATAGAAATAGATCAATAGTTTACCAATTTAAAAACAAAAGTTAATATCGCCATTAAACCATTTCAAATACTTTTTCCTGTCACTGTGCCTTAATAAAAGCACAACTGTTGCTTGCACAAAAGGAATGTTTCGTTTAATTTTCCGGGTAGAGTTTAAAACAACAATTAAGTGATAGTGCATATGACGATTTGCAGGCCACCTGGAATTGTTAAATTTTCTTCTCATTCAGAGCAGTGAAATGATCTGGGCCGTGATTTGGAAGAGACTGTTTTCCAGTGACTCGGCCCCATCACTTCTGTTGTCAGATTCACGAGACAGACATCATACTGCTGCCCTGCCTGCCAGCTTTGTAAAGGTGTGCTGTGTTGCAGCAATACCCTTCCCCCAGCCCGTTTTCACCACCTCCATGGACTTTCAAAACATTGTCCTGTAGTCATGCTAATCAGTCTTTTGTTATGCGTGATCATGCATTTGCACATTCCTGGCTGGCCTAACTCAAGTGTTGCTCGGGGATCCCTCTGCCAGTAGGAACAGTTTCATTGGTCAGGGCATGTGTTTTATAAAATATTCTTATTCCTACACCGTTTTGCCCTGAACCTTTATTTTAAACAAGTAGAAGAAAATATAAATAATAGCGGGATACTCCTGTGAGAAGCTAATGCGTCTTAGACGCATTAAAGTTAATTCAGCATGCCGCCTGACGTTCCCAAATAATAAAATCCTGTAAACGGGCAACTCAAACACTAAACACCAAAATTCATAAGGCAATGTTGTGGGTAAAATGTAGCAGCCATAAAGCAATTTTTTTATTGACAGCATAAACTTCGTTTCCGTTTTTGTGCCCTCGGCGTAATGAATACATATGCACACAGATTATCAATGTCTAACATCTGTATTGTGTGCCCACTTTTTTTATTCATATGGATACACACATTTACAGCGTTACATTTTACAAAATGTATGCGTGTTGATGCTAAAAATACTGTATTTTCATGCTGCTAATGGTGAATTAGAGTGGCACCATGATGCAAGGGCAAGCATCCAGTACATTGTGTGACTTTTGTACTCGAAGCACACCATCTCTTACAAATGTTTTAATACAGAAAAAAACTCACGAGTTATATAAAATTGTGTGGTATCTGTAATTTTCATGAACATTATACACATTATGTGCCCATTGTTTGAACCTGTTTTCATTGGGCTCTGTCATTCCATGCAAAGCAGTGTCTGGTTACTTCTCAAGACTAGTTATTCTGGCTTTGCATGAATCCGCGTGTTTTCACTATTATTACCTCCTATCTCCTCTTAGGATTGATTTTCAGGGAAAGTGCTCTTGCATTTGTCCCTGTGCTAGCTTCGACTTTCAGTGGGAAATTCCTTTTTTAGAGCGAAAGTTAATCACTACTACAGTCTGAATCGCTTTCAGTTGCATGTGCTTTCTCGTTAAAGCTTAGAAAATGTAGTCCTACATTGCTTTCAATCTGTTCCCAATACCGAAGAGTTAAAAAAAAAAAAAAGGCATGAGACACACAGTCTTGGTTTTACCCAGTGGAGTTTTAGTGCCACATCCATCTATAACATTATATGAAATGTATAATCACTACTTGTTTCATTGCTAAAAAATAAAACACGTTGACAATGCCAAGAGTTATAGCTTTTGTATGGTGAAAATATTTTCCCTGTCAACGCGCATGGATGCATGATGGCGAAGAGAAATAAGCGGAGGAGAGAGAGAGAGTTTAAGAACAGGTTTGATAAAGGTACAGCAGCACATGCAGAGATTCATAGAGTTCCTCAGGGTATTTCTTAGGTGCACCTATAGAGCTTGGTGAGCCAGAAAACATGTGGGAAGAACAGAGTTAGAGCCGAACCAGGGGTCTGGCTCGGCTTTGAGAGCTTAAGAACGAGCCGAGACACAAAAAATGTTTACACACTGTGTGCCGTTCATCACTAGTAATGCTTCAAGGTTGACACATTTCTGGCTTTTGCTCACACCACACATATTAATTTCTATTTTTTCTCTCAACTAAACTTTCTCCTTTTTGGTTGTTGCCTCTTTTTCTCACATTTTCTCTTCAGCAGCCCCATACGCTCTTTCGCTAGCGCAGCCTCACCACATCTCCCTTTTTCACTTTCTCTTTCTTTCTCCTCTTATCTCTGCTCTCTTTCTTCTTCTTTTCTGTCCCTTCCTGAAGTATTCCAGTGTAGAAAAAAAGATTACAACCTGAAAGTGAAACTTGGACATAGCCTTTAAGAGATCTATGAGTCGAGTAAATGATTACAAGATATATGTGAAAGCTTCAAGTCAGAGTTTAAATTACTGGAAGGGCCCAACTTAAGTGTTCATCAGTCTCTGGCTGATGAATAGTAACTGAGTTTGGCAATAATAAAAAATGTTATTGAAGCGTCAGGAGGCAATGACATTTGTGATACTATTTTGTTGAAAATGCAACCTCTGTGATTTCCCAGAGTGTGCTAAACACTGTAGTAACAAATGCGACAACAACAAAATGGTTTCTACAACAAATCCATTTCAATGGCTAGATTTTAGGTGACTAGCTGTGGCACTTTGCTATTCATTGTGCTCTCAGATGAAAAGGGGAGAACTGCAAAAGTATATACATTCATCATCTTAATCTTTTTTTTCTTTTCAATTCAAAGGCATAGTTTTGAATAAACTGTCTCTGGGATCCCCACATCAGTACTTGTACTAGCCAGGTACACCACAAAGCTGGCACCCATTACAGTGACCCCCAAAGAAACAAGCATGGGGCAGGAATGCCCATCAGGCCCAGAGACATAGCTATCACTAATGCAGCAGGTGCAGGCGAACCAGACTCCCCCACTCTCACTCCCTCCACTTGATGTCTCAAAATTACATGTTGACCAATAAGACCACCCCAAAATCTCAATCGAACATTGTGTTAGCCTTTTCATCAGTATAACTCTTTTCACCCATGGGCCAGATCTGATTAGCTAAGAGACACAGATAGAGTAATCATTGTGTATGGGCAAATACAGAGCTGCAGACGGAGTAGGATACACTGCCAGGTACCAAGTAGAGAGTTGGTTAGGCCAGAAGTACCTGGTGACCTTATCACTGTGCAACTGACTCTATCCAAGACAGAAGGCCTGCCGGAGGACTGTGTGATTTCTCTACAGACCAAACCATCTGCATAGGAAATATTTCATTGTTCTACTCCACATGATTATAAATCTAGAAATACCATATGCAATTTACAGTTAAGCCCAGTACAGGCACTGATGCCCTGTCTGTTGGGCACAACATTCTCCAGTGTCTTACCCAGATCAGTGTCGGAGCCAGATCATGCTGCAATGGTACATCAACCTATACATATGTTTGCAGGTTTATCTGTGCCCCAGCCTGCTTGCCTACATGCAAGCTTCCCTGGCACTATAGCCCCAACAACTGCTCTGTTCATCTACCTGATTTCTAAGGTTGGAATAATCAGATGACTGCATTCTGCAGAACGTCTCCTCTGTCTATGCCTCTCCTTTAATCTCTTGTGTTGTTATTGTGCTTCTTTATCCCATCTAACAACATGTAAAAATGCCTCTGGCACTGCCACCTCCCCAGATGCAGGAGAGGTGGGGCTGATCAGTTCTGCTAAGGTTCTTACATTTTACTAATGGATAATCAAAATACCAGTGACCATGAGTTCAGTGCCGCCATGGTGGATTACAAGCCTGACCTCTGTCACCCCATCGGGATCTCTCAGCTTGGTGGGGACAGTGGTCTTTAGTTGGGTCCATTCGCCGACGATGTAATTGGGCAGTTCGACTGCCCTGAGTACTGTGTTCCGGCCGTCACTGTGAGTGTGGCGGTCCTTGGACTGCCACACTCAAACAATGAGGCCCTAAGACTTGAAATATGGTGCTTAATCATGAGAACATATGCTCAGAGACTGCTATTGATTTCTCAAAGGGAAACAGAATAGATCCCATCATTGCATGTAGTGCTTGCATCCCCTTTGAAATGACACCATGATCTTCAAATGAAGAGATGATTTCCATTTCTTGTTGGAGTACATAGGAAGTCATATTCTATGATATAGGGCTGCAGACTAACCTTGGCCTCCTCCTTATCTTCTTTGATCTGTCCATGAATCTTGGCAGAAGATAATCTTCCGGATGTCCATGATTACGTATCCTCTTTTAGTTTATTATTGGCTTGTGAATTTTTTGTTTTACCAGCTTAATTTTGTGCAATTTAAGGAATTTTTGGTTATGCTTGTCATGAAAAATTCCTGAAATTATGCATGACATCCCGTCATGAAATTATACTCCTTTAGTATCAAAATTCCATTGCAGCAGGGTGGGAACAATGCAAATGACCAGACCCATAGAAGCTGCTGTTCGTGCTACTTGTGCAGTTTGCTCTAATTGTTAGGACAAAATACATCATCAAGACCAAAATGGACACAAGAAAGCATTTCACACTAAAATATAATGCTAAATGCTGTATTTATATTTCACATATTGTAATATAATTTCTTGTGTACATATTGTAAAGTAATTTCTTGTAATTCTTCTGACATTTTGTGTAATTACACAAAAACAAATTTAGGAATTTCACACACTCCTAGTTTAATTGGGACATCTATGAAAGCATGATCAGTTACAAGGTCAACCTTCCTAGTGGATTGCACCTTAGGATTTTCCATGCAAGCGTTCAATAGGAATGTATATGGTGACTGACTACCAATCACCACTTTTCTTAAAATCTCTTCTTGGAGGAAACCCCAGAGATGAGTACTGAGTAGGTGAAGTTGTTCTGGGGCTCAGACATTTGAAGAACCCTCTACAATGGTGTGAGGAGACCAGTGCTACCTACTTCCGGGGCCCAGTGAGCTGAGGATCACAATGCACACTGCTCACAGAATAGAGCATATGGGCACAGATATCATTACTGCAGCAGATACAGTGGCACCAGGACCTCCACTCCAAATCTAAGTCCAAGCATGGAGCACAAGTGCAGCAGGTCCAGTGGTACATGGCATAGCCGGGGTTAAGAGCCAACAGAAGCCTGCTCTCAGTATTAAGGACTAGGGTGCTGCTATCATAGTATTGTATCGTACTGTAGCACTTACCCAGTGCTTCATACCCCTATGCGGGGGAGCTGAAGCACATTTTTGGATAGGTAGCATGAAGCACTCAAGGAGTGTGTGGTTTGCAGTGTTGAATTTATGATCACCATATGTGGGAAGTGTTTTTCCTCAGGCTTGAGTTACCAGAGAGGTGGTCTTATTTTTAGGGGGGGAGCCCTGCCTATGGATGGAGCACGAACTGTGAGAAGTAGACACACAAATGATATGATTGTTAGGAATACCACATATCTATAGTCCGCAACACAGTGAAGGCCTAATCAGAGGAACAGTGGTATTCTGTGTTCATGTACGCCAAAAAAGGGGACAATCAGAGGTCTAGTATTCTAATTGGCAGCATGCACAGAGCAGAGATTCTGACAAATGAGTAAAAGAAGAAGGTATGCAAAATTTGTGGAACTTGCTTTTGTGTAATTACATGAAAGTTTAGGAAAATTATGAGAAATTATGCATAATGATTTAAAATGCAAATCCATCATTTAACGCTATATTTTAGCACAAAATGTGTCTTCGTGCCAATTTTGATGTGAGGACACATTTTGAGGTAAACAATAGTGCAAAAACACTCATTCTGCCCATATGTGTGTTTTCCCATGTGTTTGCAATAAAATTTGCTGTGAACAGCACATACTTACGCAACATGGTACAAAGGCGTATTTTCAGGACTTTCGCCTAACTTGAAATTCCCAAAATTACACAAATTATAATGGTGTGATTAAAATTTTGCCCAGGCTTAAATATTATGACAGACATTCAAGAATACATGTTAGTGATGTGAGTAGCAGTCGTGCATCTTTTCAGTAAAAGCAGGGATACTACCCACACAAACAATTATATGTTATTGACTTTGGAGCAGAATATCATGAGATGTAAAAAGATTTTTGATTAAAAGAAATGCTACTCATACAGTGTTCTTGTGATAGGCAAAAAAGACAATTAGACTGTAAAGGACCTGCTTAAAAACGCACACACACACGCAAACATTAGCATGTGCTCAACATTTGTGCATAAATTAATGTTTAAATCCAAGCTATTTATCTATACCTCTGTTTCTGGAAAAGAAGTAATCACATTAAATTGCAAAGTAACTTTGTCTTGTGTGCCCGGTCTTTTCACGTAAGGTAATTAACGTTATATGTTTGCTAGTTTGGAATTGTTTATTTTTCACATCAAAGTAGCCTTGGTTTAAGATTGTGTTCTGCACTAATGTGAGTTGACTCAAGTTTGATACTGCAGTTCGTAGAAATCTACCGACACTGGTTTCAGCAGGTTAAGATGACTCAGCTGAAGCTGAGAGTATCAAGTCTAGGCCCATTGTCATTCAGAGCTGCATAAGCCGGCGCTCATTGGCACCTCTTCCTCAGTCACAAGAATGACAATGGAAGGCTTCACCTTGCTCGACAGGAGGAGGGAAGCTTGCCACAGAGGATGGAGTAGTGATCGGCTACAGCTGTTCTTCCTGGAAGTTTAGTGGTAAACGGTTTGCAGTGACAAGAATGGGAGCTTCTAGTCTTAGGCCTGGGAGAAGGCTCATTTAAGCACATTGAAAGACCGACCTGGAATTTGTTGTTAAAAATGGTCCGCAAGTCAATGTGGGAAAGAAATGGAAAATAATTGAGTGCATCCCAGAAAACAAAAGACGAGCTATTTAAATCTATTAATAATATTCAAAACAACAAACTCATCTTGTGCATTACTGAGAAAGATTATCTGCAGCACACACACAATAAACTTGTGCCTTTACTCTAATCTGAATTGTATCAGTTGAACGTCTGACCTTGCTTTAAAGATGTTCATTTAAGTGATGCATGTAGGATATTTCAGCACTGGGCTGTAGCAAGCTTTTCATTAAAACAGAAGTTTAGTGCAAAAACACTGGACTGACTAAGAGTAGCTCATGAAATCACGGTTTTATTCTTTAAATTAAAAAAATAGTAGGATAACTTTTCCAGTAGCAAAGCAGGACTGGCAGCCTCAGAATACAAACGAGCATTGGCACCTTTCAGGACTCCAGGATATGGGCTATATGTGACCATATTGAAGTCACTCATCCTTGTCATATTGCAGGCCTAGTAGTGGGTTATTTATAGTTCCTGCAGACACACCACAAGTACAGAATTGTCAAAGGAACAATCACACAATATAAGCAGAAGATAGGGAGACCTAATTCCAAAGTTTTTTCCAAAGTAGACCTTTGGACATCACACTCAAAGGCACTAGAAAAGTTGGCAAACACACTACGCAATGGAATAGCCTTTTTTATAATGCTCTGGATAATCATGAGTGCTCCTGCCACTTCATTGTACATTGTCAACATGCTCTTCTATTTATTAGGTAATATTTCCTTCATGGCTCATCAAATAATTAATCCATAAAAGAGTATCTTGGAGAATATTTTGATAGGTAGACATAGCAGGGCAAGCAGCCTGTAATGCAAAGTATTAACCTGTTGAACCCCCTTAAGTATAGGCACCAATAGTGCTCCATCCACACTTGAAGTGCATGGAAACCCTTCACGAGTGAACCAAATACGAGCTTGCTTCATATTGTTTTTTATTTAGGCCATCTTCTGGTCCTCTGGGTATAGACAAATTGCAAATATTTATTAGCATAATCACTCACTTTTTTCACTTCTTACCCCAATTGCAATGGGAACTGTACCGTCAAATGTGAGCACAAGGGCCATGCTATGAGCACCAAATAGTTTAATTATATATTCTACCCAAATGACTTAAGGGATCTCTTACTTCACTAGAGTAGATAGCTCCACAAAGGTCTTTTCAGATTAATCCCTATTTTCATTTTGGGTCCCCATAGTCTCTAACATTTTCATTATAGTGTTCCAGTTCCTGGTCACTGTATTTCATTTCTTGCAACTAATCAGTTTTTTGAGGATCAGGTTTTCTCTTTAGATATTAGGGTGAATGAGTCAATAATTCAAAATAACTATTTTCCTATGCAGTTTGAGGTGCTTAAGGTTTTTACTATCATTCCTAGCTTACCACTGCCAATTAAGAACAGGCATAATGTTATGATTAGCAGAAGGTGGTATCTGGGAAACCTGAAACATTTAGTTATTCTAGTGCTAATATATGGTACAGTGTCCTGGCGTACCAATGGCTGCCTTGTTACTGTTTTCAGACAATGGCACTTGCCTATTCCAGTTAATAATCGCTGTGTCAAATGCATTTTAAAATGTTCTTTTTTCCCCACATATTAAGACTACGGGCATCAAATTATGTAACATTACACGGACAGCAAAGACACACGAGCGTGCACTAAAGCGGGCTGACTTTTAAAAGTAGAACAATTTTTTAAATTAAGGGCAAATACTGTCCATTATAATTAACTCGATAACAGACAATGGACATTAGATGGGAAACATCTGAAAAAAAAAAAAATACCTTAAAGGTTGTTTGCCCAGTTTTCCTCTCTCACCACTAAATTAACACAAATCTTTTATTTACAGTATTTTAAAAAAATGCAAAAATGTGTCATGAAGCACCCTATAAAATACTATTATTGCAAGATCGTGCTGAAAACAGAGGGGCTGCAATGCAGTTTACAACAAAATAAAGAAATAAAAACGTGCACACTTCTCAGGCAGGCAGGCAGGATGCGCTGTGTTAACAACACAAAGCTTTCTAGGCCGTGGACAAGAAGGTGTTAATATATGCAGATGTCGTCCTTGTGTTTAACTCCCGGCTAGGAGACAGAGGTTAAAGTCAAGATCATAAGCTTCCAACTAACACGTCCCCCACACCCTCTTGTCCTAAACACATTTCGCTTGCACTTGGGAATCGCAAAGAAGCATTGGGGAAGGGTGTGAGAAATAGCTGGTGTGAAAGGTGCACAGTGTTTACTAAAGATTTATAAAAGTTATATTAACAGTTCTTGTAATTTGCAATGAAAACAACACGGACAGAGCTGATTATCCAAGTAATTCCAAAGATGGACTACACAGCACTGCGTGAAAATGAAAAGCGCAACATTGTGCAAATTGTAAACAAAAATGTAATATCCACCGTTTGTCCAAGGATACTAAGAATTGACAGGCACAAAGATGAGAAAGCTGTGTCTTGTATAAAAAATCATACTCAAAGTACACCACCAAATACAAATGGCTACGTGATGGTAATCAGCCTCCGCAAACGCAAATTACACGTTATGTTTGGAGTTTCATTTGCTGCTACAATTTCACACAAAGCGTGGTCATGCTAGTTTGTAGGTCTCCCTTTACGTGGAATCATATTAGTGTGATATTAGAGCTTAACTCATGTAGATTTAGCACGCAAAAGAGCTTTTGCACACAAAAGTAGACCGTCGCTGTTGTTTGCACATGATTGCTTTCTTTTGGATCGTCTGTAATCAGGGCCAGTGGAATTCTACAGCAGGAGAGGACAAAATGTTGCAGCAGGGTTGGCTAAATTTTACAGCAAAAACGGGCAAATTATGACAATGTTGCATAATTTGTGGCAGTATTAAATCACCATTTTATCATTTCTGCACATGGTAACACTGGGGGGAAAGGTTTCACTTCATTTAGTGTCAATTAAGTACCTAAATACAACAGGCAGCAAATAAAGGTGACTGAGAAGAAAAGGGCTTGCAACTACAACAAAATGTGTGGCAGTGTTTTTATTAACTTTTGTTCCATTTGTACCAGAATTTTTTTTTTTTTTTTAAAGCCTTAAAGTTATACGCAAGATAGTGGATTATGTGGCAAGTGCAGCAAATCTATAATGAAAAGGCGTAACCACACATTTACATAATTCCCTGGGCCCTGCCTATGATCTTCAGACCTAGAGAGAAAAGAGGCTGGCACATTAGAGGTTGAGACGTAAATTAAAATCCTTCACACATTTTGCCCTAACTAGAACTTTTTATACTTTAGAGGTTTACAATAATTATTTAAACATGCATTGAAAGGCCCCATATGTCTGGCTTCAAATGTGCCCTTGCATTTCAGAGCCTTGTCGTCAATACCAGGTATATGGACTGCAGAATTAAGGCTTTAACAGAGCGTTAGAAATAGAAGCTGAATGCAGTCCGCACAGTGTCCAGCTTTCAATTCATTACACCTATAACTGGTGAGGTCAAAAACATTTCAAGTTCATTGTGGGTCTGGGGAGTGTATCACATGTTCAGGGGCTATACGAACTGACACTCCAGGCTGACCTGGGTCATGGGTTTGAAAAAACGGAATGAGGCAGAATAGACAGATTTACTGAGTCTCAAAGGCAGTAAGGTGTCAGAGAAATCTGAAAACTGAAAGCCAAATCATAATTAACCTGAAGAATTTGTGAAGCACTGGGAGTTCCTTTTCATAGAGCTGCATCGCTACTCCCCTTACATCTACCAGACAACCATGAGACATTTCTTTACAGGTCACACCAACCTGATTGATGTTGATGTGAAGACAGGCCATCTCAGACTTCTCTGGTGACAACCTACTGTCAATTTCCAGCCAAATTGGGAGTCACTCCTATGGCTCCAGACTTGAGCACTACACCTCTGCTGAGAGGTGCTAGTTAAACTACATTCTAATTTCAAGAGCTGCTGAAGTCCAACGCCTCCAGTCCATTTGGTGTTTGACATACACTACAGAAAAAACACATTACCCACACCCACTTTTCCACTTTCAATCCTGCAGCTGAAATGGTAATATATATGTATGGATTCCTCTGACTTCAATGCAATTCCACTGTCCCTCACTTGCCCTCAATTCCATTACCACATGGGGCATCTCTGTTATTACCTGGTGTTATGAATTAGCATAGGATGGCATGGGCACCTTGTATCTGACAAACATGTTTTTCCATCAGGGACGTAACGTTTGTCAATTCAGGATGTTGAAAAAATCTCTGTCATGGTCTTTATGTGTCAAGTCCAAAGACCACATGTTCATAGTGTTGCGGTAATCTTTCCTTGGTGTTCCTGCTGCTGTGTGGGGAGGGGCAATGGTGTCTCATACAACTACACAGAGGTACAAAGAAAACAATAGAGCTTTCTTATGGGTCAGTTACCAGCTACAACTCGAGTTCACAGCTCCATGCTAATTAACATGCCCAGGAGAGAGTTTCCATTATATTAAAAACTTCATAGGGAGCCTCGTGCTACAGCATGTCTCACCTGAACATCGTAAAGTTGGTTGCAATGCGCTACATTTTACAAATTACAATTTTCTATTTCCTATGCAAAGATTTCCCTTAATTATTTTGGCATCTCATCCAGCAAACACTAAAAATATTTCCACATATGTGTATATATTTGTGAAAACTATATATGTAGATGTCACCTACTGACTAGTTAACAATACTTTAACTATTGCATGATTTCATGTGCTCGAATATACCAGTTGGACTTATATAGTACATCTTTTTTCTAAGTTTAGTGAAGTATTCATAAACTGTGTGTACAGAGATATTGCATTTAATCAAAAACAACATTTTCGTCACAGTCAAACTAGTTTACACTAAATCCTGTTAAAGAAAATGAGTTCTGCACATCCACTTAATCAATACGAAGAATATCTGTGTAAAGTCCTGTTGGATCGTAAAAACTAATTATCTTGTTATGCGAGCAAATGAAATGTTTCCCACTTCCCAAAGTCCCAAACAATGTGTATGGCCCATATGATTAGAATAAAATCTACTTGTGACTTGTCAAGTCGTATTTCTACACACTACTCACTCCACTCTACGCCACTCTGTGCCACTCCACTTTGCTACACTCCACAGCACCCCATGCTACACCACTACACTCGACTCCCCTATGTTACACCATTTCACTTTACAACACTTTATTCCACTATGACATTCCATTCTACCACACCACCTTTCTATGCCACTCTATGCCTCTCCACTGTACGCCACTCGATGTGACTAAGACCCTCCACTCTACGTCACTCAGTGGCACTTTGACACTATTCCCCTCCACTCTAGTACACTCAGTGCCCCTTTACATCACTCCTCTCAATGAAACGGCACTCCCACTCTACACCACTGTACAACACTGCACTTTAGAGCACTCTTCACCATTCCACTCCATGCCACTCCACTCCACTATGACCCTCCACGCTACGCCACCCCTCTCTTCCCCACTCTAGACCACTCTATGACACTCTATTTCACTTTACTCCACTCCATGGCACTCCACTCTACAACACTGTGCCACTCCACTCTATTACAATCCCTGCCACTTTACTCCACTCTACGACATTCCATACTACACCACTCTACTCTGACACATTACTCCACTCTATGCTTCGCCACTCTATTTTACAATGCTCTATGCATGACATGACACTCTACCCCATTCACTGGCACTTTGACATTGTATACAACTCCCCTCCACTGCACTCCATGCCACTTTACTCCACTGAACGATACTCTACAACACTCTATGCCACTCCACTCTACTTTGTGACACTTCACTGTAAAAAATTCTACATCAATCCACTGTATGCCACTCTGATACTTACGTCTGCAACATTCTCTACCATTGTATACCACAATATGCCACTCCACTCTACTACACTCCATGCCACTTTACTCCATTTTGCAACACTCCATGCTACGCCACCACTCTGACACTTAACACTATATTATGCCACTCAACTCTACTCCACTCTATGAAACTCCATTCTACTCCACTGCACACTACTACATTCTAGAACACTTTACTTCTCTCTACAACACTTTACAACACTATGCTATGACACTCCTCTACACCCCTTCACTCTACATCACTCCACTATGACACTCTTCTCCACTCTGATACTCTACTCCACTTTATTCTACCCCACTCTATACCACTTAATCCTAGGTCACTCTACACCATGCTAGACCGTTCTCCTTTAAACCACTGTATGTCTCTACTTCACCCCACGCACTCCACTGTAAGACACTCCACGCTACGATACTGTATACCACTTTCCTCCACTCTGAGCAACTCCACTCTACTCTATGCCCCTCTTTTCTACAACACTCCACTCTGTGCCACTCCATGCTACTCTACAACACTACACCAATCTATGCCCCTACACTCAGCAACACTCCACTCTGACACTCTACGCCCCTCCACTTTCTGCCCCTCCATTCTATGCTCTTCTTCTCTTCAACCCCCCAGTCTAAGACCCTATATCTACGACACACTAAACTACTCTACTACACTCCTTTACACCATACCGCACTGACACTCTACAGTACTCCTCTATATGACACTCTACGAATCCCCGTGACTACAGTCTACACTATACCACACCACCTTACTCTATTTAACTCCACTCTGTGCCACTCCACAGTAAACTCTTCGCTCTATGCCTCTCCAATCTACATCCCTCTCCTCTACACCCCTCTACTCTGACCCTCCACTCTGCACCACTCTGCGCCACTCCACTCCACTCTCCTCATCTCTACTCCACAACACTTTTATTACGAAACATGTTACTCCACTCCACTCTACAACACTCCACTGTACTCTATCTCACTCCACTCTGCCCACTCCACTATACCCACTCCACTCTGTGACACTCCACTCTGTCGAGGCGACTCCACTCTATGCCACAAAACTCAATGACCCCTCCACTCTATGCCCCCTTATTCTACATTACTCCACTCTGACACTCTACTCCTCTCCACTGTGAGACTCTACTCGACTCTATACCATTCTATGACACTACATTCTAGAGCACTCAGCACCATTCTGTGCTACTCTAAATCTATGCCCCTTAACTTTAGGCCACCCAACTACACTGAATGCCATGCAGCTCTATGACTTTACTCCACACTATGCCACTCCACTCTAGACCCTATGCTCTATGATACTCTGCCCTACGCCACTCTACCCCCATTCATTTTACTGCCCTCCACTCTAAGCCCATCCACTCTATTCCCTTACACTCTATGCACCTCCACTCCATGTCCCTGCACTCTATGCCACTCTACACCACTTTACAGCACCCTGCACTACTATACTCCACTCCACTTTACGGCACTTTACTCTATGCTATGCCACTCCACTCTATAGCCACGCCACTCCACTCCTTAGCCACGCCACTCCACTCCTTAGCCACGCCACTCTGACACTCCACTCTATGCCACTATACTTTGACACCCCACCCCATGACACTCTACTTTATCCTACTCTACTTTATCCCACTCCACAGTACTCCACTGTACAACGCTCCACTTTGTCACCCCACTCCACGCCCCTCTTCTTTACAACACTATCCTCCACTCTACTTTGTCCCTCCACTCACCTCCTTGCTAGATCCCTACACTCTATGCCACTCTGTTCCCTTACACTGTACTCTACTATACGCCACTCTACTTTATGCCACTCTTCAACTGTTTGCCAGTCTACTCAGCTGTTTGCCAGTCTACTCAGCTGTTTGCCACTCTACTCAGCTGTTTGCCACTCTACTCAGCTGTTTGCCACTCTACTCAGCTGTTTGCCACTCTACTCAGCTGTTTGCCACTCTACTCAGCTGTTTGCCACTCTACTCAGACACTTAACTCCACTCTATCCGACTCCACTCTATCCGACTCCACTCTATCCGACTCCACTCTGTCCGACTCCACTCTGTCCGACTCCACTCTGTCCGACTCCACTCTGTCCGACTCCACTCTATCCGACTCCACTCTATCCGACTCCACTCTATCCGACTCCACTCTATCCGACTCCACTCTATCCGACTCCACTCTATCCCTCGTCACTCTATCACTCCACTGTACGACACTCCACGCTACTAGATGACACTTTGTGCCCCTCTACTCTGCAACCCTGAACTGTACACCACTCTATGCTACTCTATACCACTCTACTCTATTCCACTCTGCAATACTTTACTTCAACCTACGTTACGCTCCTCCACTCAATGGTGCTCCATTTTACTCCACTCTGACATTCCACTCTGACATTGCACAACACTCTACTATACTCCACTATACTCTGCTCCACTCTATACCCCTCCACTTTACAACTCTTTACTGCACTCTTTTGTATGCCCCTCCACGCCACTCTAGTAAATGCCACTCGCTTACCACACCACTCTATGCTACTCTACTCAACTGTTCACTACTATGCTCTACCCCACTTTACTCCACTTTATGACAACTTATTCTACCCCCATTAACATTGACAGTACACTATGATACTCTACCCTACAACAACACTCCACAACACTTCATTCTATCCCCCTCTGACACTCCATGACACTCCACGCTATGCAATTCTACTTTACGACACTCTACTCCACTCTATACCGCAAACCTCATAGACCCCCTTCCCTCTTTGCCCCGCTACACCATTCTCCACTCTGACACTCCACTCTATACCCCTCCACTCTGCAACACTGTACAACACTAATCTCCACTCTATTCCACTCTGCGCAGCTGCCTCTGTGTACTCCATGCCACTTTACTCTACGCCACTCCATTCTACTCCACTATACTCTGACACACTACTTCACTCTACTCTATTAATCCACTCTACACCACCATGTTCTACATAACTCTATGCCACCTGACTTTCTGACACTTAATACCATTCCACTCTACACCACACCACGTTACTCCACTGTGACACTCCACGACACTCTACTCTACGGCCCTACACTCTACACCACTCCATCCTGTCCATGACACTCCTGGACACTCCACAGCACTCCTATCCAGTTTCTGCCACTCCACAGCCCTCCACTCTCTTCCTCCTCAACTCTACACCACTCCACTCCAATCTACATCACTATACACATTCTTCTGCACTCTATCCTACAAGCTTCATTACACTCCATGACTATCCACTCCGCTCCATGACAGTCCTCTCTGTGCCACTCCACAGCACTCCCCTCCACTACTCCACAGCCTTCTGCTCCAATCTACACCACTCCATGTCACTCAATGCCACTTACGCTACCACACTCCACTGTATGACACTGAGTGACACTTCACTCTCCTCTACGCTGCTGCCGCAGCCACTCTGGTGTACAAAATGATAAAACATGTTGGCAACGTCAATAGCTCTTGTATGGGCAAAATCTACTGGCTTTGCCAATGCTTGTTATAATTGTTCTTTCCTCACCCATTGAGATGGCAATACACTGTTTTAATTTGGAAAGCTTTAGGAACAGTTTTTGCATCAAGTAGTTCAAATGTTTCATATGTACGTTCATTATCAATATATGAAAACTTGCCTTTTCTGCTGTGGGCATAATATTGCTTGAGTTTGCTACCTGTGAAAATGTGGTCCTTAACTTAAAACAACACTAGTCTATCAGTCATCTGGCCATAACATAAAGGAACATATTCCATGGTGAATAAACATATTCACTGAAAGGCAAAGCAATATAAAGTCTCTGCATTCTGGGACAAGCATTTAAATGTAACAATGGGCATTGATGCCTCTAGGTTACTTGCCAAAAACGATCAAATCAGTTTATAGTACATTGCATTGTATTGCACCATCAGTCCTTAATTGCAGATAAGGATCAAATGGCATTAGTGAAGTATTCTGGGAGTTGAAACTGACCTAAATTGCTTTTAGCAATGTTATAAAAACACTACATTTTAGACCCGAACTGTCTAATTTCAATAGCTTCATTTCAATAACTTTTTATATTAATAAATAGAGAAAATCTTAATTTGAATGAAAAATATTTAGATAAAGATAGGGCTATGTAGCTTTTACTTTCAAATGTCTGCATTTCTGTTCATTTCTGTGAGCAAAGCATGTTTAAATGCAAAGTGTGTTTAAGGCTGCAGTACCGCCTCCTGTCTACAGGGCCAGAGCTGAGCATAAATCTAAACACACTTAATGAATCACAGGTCCCCACAAGGCAATTTTTTAAAAAAGTTGTAAAAAAAGTCACAGATGTTCCTGAAGTCATTTTTTAATCATTTAGAAGAGATTGCCTTGTGGGGACCTGGTTGTAGGTTAGGTTCACAATTTAATAAGTTTTGTCCTAATAACTTAATTTACAAAATTAGATGGATTCTTTTTATTTAAGAATCTTGTAAATGTTTTACAATTTCGCGTATTTAACAACTTTTCTAGTACATCTATAGATGAGTCTTATTCAGTATGAGTCACATATTCACCTTGATTTCCACCACTTAACAAAGTTCCCTTTTAAAAATGAATTTATATATATATATATATATATATGTTCGATGGCATGTGTAGCTGCAGATACACATGCTGTGCACATCCCGCCATCTGGTGTTGGGCTCGGAGTGTTACAAGTTGTTTTTCTTCGAAGAAGTCTTTTCGAGTCACGAGACCGAGGGACTCCTCCCATTTCGACTCCATTGCGCATGGGCGTCGACTCCATCTTAGATTGTTTTTTTTCCGCCATCGGGTTCGGACGTGTTCCTTTTCGCTCCGTGTTTCGGGTCAGAAAGTTAGTTAGAATCTCGGAAAAATCGTCGGTATTGTTTGCGTTCGGTATCGGGTTAGTTACAACAGATCGACACCGAATTAAGAAGAGCTCCGGTGGCCCTTTGGGGTTTTTTCGATCCCCGTCGGGGCCTGGTCGGCCCGCCAACGTGTCCCTTCAAGGCTGATGGAATGGACCCCATTCCGCTTCTGTCCAAAATGCCATAACAAGTATCCATATACAGATCAACATCTGGTCTGTAACTTGTGTTTGTCACCAGAACACAAGGAGGATACTTGTGAGGCCTGTCGAGCGTTTCGGTCCAGGAAGATACTCAATCTTGGTACACAACACTACTAGACCTCTCAGTAGTACCTCATGTCAAACTACCAAACAGACCAGATCTGTTAACACAACACAAACAACAGATCACACATCCAAATCCAGCATCGCTGAATCTAGCAATTTGGCTCCTGAAATCCTAGAATTCGGATACTTAGACCTCACACAAGAATGTATGGAGGTCATAAGACAAGCTAGGAAACCTACCACTAGACACTGCTATGCAAATAAGTGGAAAAGATTTCTTTATTACTGCCATAATAATCAAATTCAACCCTTACACGCATCTGCCAAAGATATAGTAGGATACTTACTACAATTGCAAAAGTCAAAGCTAGCTTTCTCTTCAATAAAGATACATCTTACCGCAATTTCAGCTTACCTGCAAATTACGCACTCAACTTCATTATTTAGGATACCAGTCATAAAAGCATTTATGGAAGGCCTAAAGAGAATTATACCACCAAGAACACCACCAGTTCCTTCTTGGAACCCCAACATTGTCTTAACACGACTCATGGGTCCACCTTTTGAGCCCATGCACTCTTGTGAAATGCAATACTTAACATGGAAAGTGGCATTTTCGATTGCCATCACATCTCTAAGAAGAGTGAGTGAAATTCAAGCATTTACCATACAAGAACCATTTATTCAAATACACAAGCATAAAGTAGTTCTACGGACAAATCCAAAATCTTTACCAAAAGTGATCTCACCGTTCCACTTGAATCAAACGGTAGAATTACCAGAGTTCTTCCCACAGCCAGATTCTGTAGCTGAAAGAGCACTGCATACATTAGACATCAAAAGAGCGCTAATGTACTACATTGACAGAACAAAACTAATTCGAAAAACAAAACAACTATTTATTGCTTTCCAAAAACCTCATACAGGGAATCCAATTTCTAAACAAGGCATTGCTAGATGGATAGTTAAGTGTATTCAAACCTGCTATCTTAAAGCAAAGAGAGAGCTGCCTATTACACCAAAGGCACACTCAACCAGAAAGAAAGGTGCTACCATGGCCTTTCTAGGAAATATTCCAATAAACGAAATATGTAAGGCAGCAACATGGTGTACGCCTCATACATTTACCAAACACTACTGTGTAGATGTGTTAACTGCACAACAGGCCACAGTAGGTCAAGCTGTACTACGAACATTATTTCAAACAACTTCAACTCCTACAGGCTAAACCACCGCTTTTGGGGAGATAACTGCTTACTAGTCTATGCACAGCATGTGTATCTGCAGCTACACATGCCATTGAACGGAAAATGTCACTTACCCAGTGTACATCTGTTCGTGGCATTAGTCGCTGCAGATTCACATGCGCCCACCCGCCTCCCCAGGAGCCTGTAGCCGTTTAGAAGTTGATCTTGAACATTTTTTAAATTTGTAAATATATTACTTTAAACTTCATTATGTACATACGTATTCACTCCATTGCATGGGCACTATTACTAGCATACACAACTCCTACCTCACCCTCTGCGGGGAAAACAATCTAAGATGGAGTCGATGCCCATGCGCAATGGAGTCGAAATGGGAGGAGTCCCTCGGTCTCGTGACTCGAAAAGACTTCTTCGAAGAAAAACAACTTGTAACACTCCGAGCCCAACACCAGATGGCGGGATGTGCACAGCATGTGAATCTGCAGCGACTAATGCCACGAACAGATGTACACTGGGTAAGTGACATTTTCCATATATATATATTAAACTCCAACAGATACACAAAAAGAGGCGCGCTCTACTCGTCGGTGCAAGCATCAGGGAAGGACCTATTCCCATAAATCATTTTGCCAGTTTAGCATTTAAGTTAACATTACCGTGATCAAGACCGTGAAGGTCGAAACGCGTAGGTGTTAGGTGGTGGAATGTTTCGTTACTGAAAATAAAAGTGGATTTGTTACAATCCTGTTGAGTGCGGCATTTTTTACTTAAATGTTAAACTGGCAAAATATATATATATTTATATATATTTATTTCATTTGTTACTACATAGGTATTTGTGTATTTTATTCCTATGTTAGTATGTATATATATATATATATATATATATATATATATATATATATATAAAAATAACTCGGAAGATGTTTTATCATCTCTAGCTACTTTTCCTGGGAAAAGTATATTTACATGCCAAATGGTTGATATTGTTGTCTTCAGCTTCTTGTTAATGAGGACAATGGTATGTTTTTTCTGAAAGAGATGAACGTTCTATTTGTGTCTATAGTGTAGGTCTGGTACGATATACCTTTACATGGTAAGAGGTATAGTTCAATAACATGCTTGCTGCTCTGTGTTCCAGCAGGGCAGTGCATGCAGTTTCGATCTGCATATAAGAAAAATATCTTTATATTCATTACCTCATTTGGTAATACTATCCTACTGTCCTGGGTAGAGCTTTTTACTCATATTTGCTTTATTTTTATGATATTATTGCTGTGGTCCTTTCCACAGTATTAATGAGGTGTTTGTGCATGGGTTTGCATCCCCTTAGGAGAGCGAGTAGTTAATATTCATCCTGTCAGTTCGCCTCTAACACTGTTTGGTCATGTTAACACGTTTTTTTTCTTACTCCATGTTTTTGAATGTTCATGACTCCCTATATGTGGTTACTTCCACAGGCCTTAGGTTGTGAAGTATGTTAAGACTCACCTACATTAGTATGCTTTTTGCTTTACTCTAGACCAGTTTTGTTCTAGGGAAATGTCTTTTAATTTTATCGATCATGGCTGATACTAGCTCCATGCTATTAACACTTCTATGAACTTTTATTACTGTGGTCCTTTACACAGTTCTTTAATTAACAAGTATGTATTTCCACATAGGTATTCTTATGAATGTATGGTCTATTTCACTTGTACTAGGCCAGTTTTCTTCTAGTTAGAAATTATCAATGATGTTGGGTCACTTCTGAGACACATTTGACATACTAACATGGGTGAGCTTTTTCCCCCCTGCATTTCATGTCTTATGGGTTTACTTAGCTGTGGTTCCTTTCATAGGTTTTGATGTCATGGAGTATATTATTACTCACCTTAATTATTATGATTGTCCTGCCTTTTTCTCTTGTTCTAGACCGTTTTTGTGATACTTAGAGAATCTTTTGTAGATCCGTGTTACTATGCTTTGGTATCTGATTCTAAAGTAAGGAATCTGCAGCTTGATGTCTCTATCAGATGAATAAGTTGTAGAAAGCAGGCTCCGTGTATATACTTTACTAAAATGAAGTATAGTGTGCGCAGAGTCCAGTGAATCTCCAGAGGCTTAACTGAGGCTAAAGTCCATAATACTAATGCTCTCTTTTGTGGGAGTGTGGGTTAGCAATTAGCCTTATCAGAGGGTAGTGCAAAGCATTTGTGGTGTACACACACAGTCAACAAATGAGGCACACACCAATTGACTGACTCCAGGCCAATGTTTTTATATAGCAAAAATATATTTTGTTACTCCATTACTAGAACCAAAAGGTCTTTGTTGCAGGTAAATACGGTTCTAAGTAGGTATCAAGCATATGTATCAAATGTACTTTGTTTAGGGTTTTCAAATAAAACAGTTTCAAGGAAGTAATACTTTTCAGTTTTAAAAGTTGGCACAGTGCAATTTCTCATAGGAACCAATGCAGTCCTAGGGGAGGAAAAGTGTTAGCACAGTTATCAGGTAAGTGCTCAGCTTAAGAGCCGAGTCTTCGGTGGTTAGGATTTTCACAGGTCAAAGTTCAAGTTCACCCCAACAGTGCACCACCAGCAACACAGGGCCAGCCAGGTGCAGAGGTCAGAGTTGGTGTCGGGTTTTCAATGGAATCCTATGAAGACTGGGGGCACTCAGAAGGAAACAGATTGCAGGTAAGTACCTGTGGTTTCAGGGCACGGTCCTGGGGGTTTAGATGAGCACCGGGGGTGCAACAGGTCAGATCCAAACACGCACCCTCAGTGGCACAGAGGCGGCTGGATGAAGGGTGCAAACACAGCATCGGGCACCCAGTGTTTTTCAATTGGGGAACCATGAGAGTCACAAGGATGCTGCAGGCTGGGTCCAGGGGGTTGGTTCCAGAAAACCAAAGGATGGACAAGTAGGAGAGGCACCTTATGGATGTTGCTAGACCCTCAGTCGGATTCCCCAGGGGCAGGGGGCTGCGGGTGCAGAGGGTTGCATTTGGGCATCGGGAATCTTCATCGTATCCAGTCGCACTTAGTGGGGTCCTCCAGATTTAGGCTGTAAGCATCGTCATGTTGGCCAGGAGGGGTCAACCCAGGGTGGACTTGAGTTCGAAATTACCTGCCGACCATCTCTGGACCGGTGGGCCACCAGGGCTTGGGCCGTGGGCATCGGGTGCAGAGTAGGCAGGGCTTGCGGTTCTGGGGTGGTTCTGGAGTCCTTTTGGAGGGTTTCCTCTGGAAATGGCATCTGACCTCTGGATTTCCTGGTCCCCTGCTGGGACGACAGTCCTCTGGGGGTTTGTAGCGGTCGCTGGTCCTGCAGGATGCATCACCTTTCTGCAGCAGGGTTCTTTGAAACTGGAGACAGGCTGGTAGGGCTGGGGACATGCCATTTGTTGTCTGGAGTCTTCACTGATTGGGTCAGCTCTTCAGTCCTTCTGCTTACTTGAGGTCACCAGGAATCTGATGAGCAAGGTTCAGGGGTGCCCCTAAATACTAGATTTAGGGGCATAACAGGGGTCAGAGAGCAGTAGCCAATGGCTACAGTTGCAGAGGGTGGCTGCACCCTTCCTGTGCCCACTCCCTTTGGGGAGGGGGACACATTTCTATCCCTATTGGTCCCTCTCCTCCAAAACAAGAGGGAGTATTCTGCAAGGAGGGGGTCACTTCAACTTTGGACACCTTAGGGGTGGCCCTAGCTGCAGTTGAAACTCTTCCTTGTCCTACCTAATTTTCTTGCTGGACCTGCCTCTAAAAGTGGGGCTTGGTCTGGGATGGGCATCTTCTTGCAGGTGAAAGATGTGAAGCACCTCCACCCAGAGCAGCCTTTGTTCATGACCCCAGAGAGTACAAAGTGGCAGGCTGGCACAGACCAGTCAGCACTACACTAGAGGGTTGGTTGAAATACAGGGAGCATCTCCAAGATGCCCTGTGTGTGCGTTTTACAATAAATCCAACACTGGCATCAGTGTGGGCTTACTTGAGGCTAGATCCTGTCTCTACCAGATAATACATTTCCAAAGGTAAGTAACTTGTTCATTAAAGCTCAGCTCCAAATTATTTTATATCAGAACTCTTGTAAGCAAATTGTTTGTTAAATAACGTATCAAAAAGATATTGCACATAATTAAAAATCCCTCTATGAATAAAATGTATTAAGTAATATCGATATGGAGATGAACATGTGATATTAAGCTTTAAGTAACAGTTCATACCTTTTATTTTATTGATTCTACAGAGCTAAACTGCAGTATCCTGTATCTATTCATATTTTCAATAGTATTGAGACTGAGTCCCCTATAAGACAATTGCTGTCTTCTATAGGATTAACTATTTAATCAGAATGTGTTTTAATTTACAATTTTCTTAGAAAAAGAATATCAATCCTAAAGGAATCGGACATTAAATGCTGTTAGGCTCATTGTTTAGCTATAAGGAATTGTTTTAATCTAAAATTGTCACCACAGGTGTCAAAATAATGATTATATTCTTTTGATTATATGAAGTTTTATTAAAATTGGGTACGGAATAGTTTCATTACATCTAAAAAAAAAACAAAAAAAACTGATACATCATCTAAAAATATTCAAAATCTATTTCAGTTACTAAGACATCTAGATAGGTAACAAGTTATTGTCAGTGTTTCTGTGATTACTTCACGATTAAGCACTGAAAACATGTATCTGCACAGTTTGTTACATAACTGTGTCCCAGTAGTCATCACACGTTTAAAGATAGTTAACATAATATAAACTCTCTAGTGGCAGTGAATGTTATATTGCTCCTGCTCTGATTCCCACTCTTGCTTACTACCTCCTAACAACACCGTCCTCATACTCTCACACTTTAATGTACCTCAACGCACTTCTCTATCTGGTCTGTTCACGAACACTCCCTCCTCTGCTTCTCCACTCTTGTCTTCCCTCCATCAGGACACCGATTTGAAGCAACACATCAAGATTCATGCCTTGTTGGCTGAACAAAGCATAATATTTCGAGGGAGTGCTGATTGTGGGACATGTACTGCAAGTTAGTGGTTAGAAAAAAAATCAGCATTTTCACATGCTGTTAGGTTAGTGTCCTTTTCCTTTGCTAAGGCTGCAGGTTAATACTAGCATTGAATTCATCAACAATTAGCAACATTCTACTACTACTGTTTTTGCTCTGTGATACACTAGTAAATACATTGTTTAAAAACATTTTTTGACGAACTTCTCTGGCAGGACACATGCAAGTATTTCCCCCTTTCCATCTGGTTCGGTTTGAAGCAGTTTTTTCATAGTGAAATATTAATTTCATGAAATTGGTTGGCCCACACTCTTCAATTGCAACATGACCCCTTCAAATTTTGAAAATTTCTAAAAAAACAAGGTTCTTTTACCAGCAAATTTAGTTTTGTTTTCAGTTTCTGGCATACAGTGTAAATAATTGACTTTGGGACATAAGTATGATTTATAAAAGTATAAACTGAATCTGCTTTGGATTTTAAAATTGATCTCTGGTAGAAATAATGCACCTATTAGTTCTTCAGGCCACCTGGTTGTTGTAAATTGATAAATAGTGATCTTCTAGTGAGAAAGCAGTTAAAGCTGATATTATCTGATAGAGACATCTAGCCGCAGATTCCTTACCTTAGAATTCTCCCTCAGGCGCCAGACTGGATCTGGAACTTTTCCACAGAAGTACCTCTGCGCATCAGAAGAGGGCATCGAGTGACTTCGTAGCAACCTTGTCCACCGGATGTGATGTCAACGGAGTCCATAAAATTCCCTCTCGGACACGCTGATGTCAGTTCCTTCTTTTCCATGCTTACAACGTAGATCCGGAGCGGTTCCTCAGGCCTTTATGGCCTATCACAACAATTTCTTGTTGAAGGAACAGTGTTTTTTTAATTTTTTTTACCTCATGTCTTAAGGGTTCAAACCTTGTGGGTCCTGTGCCAGATAGATGTAGGCTACAGACCCTCATACTGTTTGTATGTGGTGCCTTGGGAAACACCACGACTCAGATGAGTGCGGCTCCTGCCATCGCCTTCAGCTGAAGGCGTTGCAGGAACGATGTATGAAGATCATGGCGGTTCATCTGGCAGTGGCCTGCATCGTCGTTGGTCTCAATCTAGGTCCCGGAAGCAATCGCGAGCCCGTTCCAGGAGCAGTTCCTGTGAGCGTACATTGAGCGTGCGTCACCCTCGATGTTAAAGCAGAAGACTTTGAAGCACAGGCATTCTAAGTTGCTGCCAGCAACGTCAGACAAGTCCTGCGTTCCCAACGCCCTCTCCCAGCCTCCAGCTGAGGAGTCTACGCGTGAGTTCACCCCATGGCTCCCTGCTTTCCTTCGAGTCAGGGCGACTCTGGCCCAGATTTGGGATTATCATAATTCCCTCCATGCTGTTTTTGGGCCCCTACCTTCCTCTGGTGAGCTTTTAAGCCCGAAGGAGGTGAAAGGTATGCTACCTGACTCCATGCTGGTCGACCTGCCCTCAGCTTCAGATAGGCCCTCTGGATCCATACTCTGATCTGTACCGGCTCCAGTCCACTGCCCTTCTGGGTTCCCACCGCGACACCAGAGTTAATCAACTGATGGTGGTGCCAGTCGATGCCTAGCCAGTCATCCTCTCCAATGCTCCACCAATGCCTGATGGTGTAGTGTGTGGTGCTGTCTGGCTCAGATGCCTTCCCTCCTCCTTTTACATAGTCCCTTACTGTTTTTCCCTGGGGAACAGACTTTTGGAGGTGAAGGAGAGGAGCTGGGGTTTAGCAACCCCATGGACGAGACTGTTCAGCCTCCTCTAGAGGGTTGTTGGATGAGGGAGCTGGGTGAGGCTAGTGGCCTTAAGTACTTACCGGATTCAGGTCTCCAACCCCACCCCACCCCTGGCTTGCTACAGAGATGAGCTCCTCCTTCACCAAGAAGCTGAAGAGGGCATCTGCAGTCCTAGATTTGGAACCCCTTCTGTGGAGGAGACCACTCAACCCTTGATAGCAGTGCTTCACCAGGGCCAAACAGAGATATAGACTGTGCTCCCATGAAGTGAAGCACTATGTGATCTTTAATTCGGGGCCTGGGCTAGGCCTGCGAAGGGGGCCCCCTGTGGACCGGTCCATAGTCCCTAGACACCGTCCCGCCCTCGGGGACCCAGTTTCTCTTTTCTGGCACCCAACTCAGGAGTTTTGTGGTGCAGGCCTCTACGGTCTTGTCTGACCCCTGCATCCTCCCTAACGTTTCTCCGGACAAGGGAGTCCAGATGGCTGAAAACTTGTATTTTCTTCTCAGTCAGCACAGCCCTGCAGTCAATAAACACTGCTTGTATTCTGAGCTGCTTTTACCATGCATTGTGGGATTTGGTGGCGCGCCTGCTGCTTGACCTTCTGGAGGAGTCCCAGAGCAAAATCACCCAGACACTCCAGGATGGGAGATAACTGGGTTTGTAATAAGATGTGGTATGGATTCCACGGACTCAGTAGGTCAAGCCATGGCTCATTCTGTAGCACTGCGTAGTCATGCCCAGCTATGCCACTCAGGCTTTTCAAAGGCTGTCCTATCCACCATGGAAGACATGCCTTTCGAAGGTGCCCACCTGTTTAAAATACATGCTGATTCTGCATTGCAACGCTTTAGTGACAGTTGGGGTTGAAAAGATTCTTAAATTGTCTATTCCTGTACTCACAGATGGACCCATTCCACTGTGAAGTACATACTTCCTGTTGAGTTACATTTTCAACTCACTTTTTTTTTGCTTCAGTACTGAACCTTTCTACCTTCTGGCAGGACATGGTGCGCTGTTCCTGCTTTCTGCAGATATTACTATTATTTGTTAAGGCTGTCAATTACCACTTTTTTGATGTTGCTATGTGGGAGGTATATTCTTTGTGGCCCTAAGTGGGTTTAGCGCCTGTTGAACCAGGTTTTTTTTTCTTTTTCTCTGAAGACGGGCTACATGCCAAAGGAATAGTTACCAGTATTGTATGTTCATTGCTCTGTATAGAACATGTTCTGTATACCACAGACAGACACAGATACATATATATATATATATATATATATATATATATATATATATATATATATATATATATATATATATATATATATATATAGAGGTATATATATATATATAGAGGTATATATACAGGGAGTGCAGAATTATTAGGCAAATTAGTATTTTGACCACATCATCCTCTTTATGCATTTTGTCTTACTCCAAGCTGTATAGGCTCGAAAGCCTACTACCAATTAAGCATATTAGGTGATGTGCATCTCTGTAATGAGAAGGGGTGTGGTCTAATGACATCAACACCCTATATCAGGTGTGCATAATTATTAGGCAACTTCCTTTCCTTTGGCAAAATGGGTCAAAAGAAGGACTTGACAGGCTCCGAAAAGTCAAAAATAGTGAGATATCTTGCAGAGGGATGCAGCACTCTTAAAATTGCAAAGCTTCTGAAGCGTGATCATCGAACAATCAAGCGTTTCATTCAAAATAGTCAACAGGGTCGCAAGAAGCGTGTGGAAAAACCAAGGCGCAAAATAACTGCCCATGAACTGAGAAAAGTCAAGCGTGCAGCTGCCACGATGCCACTTGCCACCAGTTTGGCCATATTTCAGAGCTGCAACATCACTGGAGTGCCCAAAAGCACAAGGTGTGCAATACTCAGAGACATGGCCAAGGTAAGAAAGGCTGAAAGACGACCACCACTGAACAAGACACACAAGCTGAAACGTCAAGACTGGGCCAAGAAATATCTCAAGACTGATTTTTCTAAGGTTTTATGGACTGATGAAATGAGAGTGAGTCTTGATGGGCCAGATGGATGGGCCCGTGGCTGGATTGGTAAAGGGCAGAGAGCTCCAGTCCGACTCAGACGCCAGCAAGGTGGAGGTGGAGTACTGGTTTGGGCTGGTATCATCAAAGATGAGCTTGTGGGGCCTTTTCGGGTTGAGGATGGAGTCAAGCTCAACTCCCAGTCCTACTGCCAGTTCCTGGAAGACACCTTCTTCAAGCAGTGGTACAGGAAGAAGTCTGCATCCTTCAAGAAAAACATGATTTTCATGCAGGACAATGCTCCATCACACGCGTCCAAGTACTCCACAGCGTGGCTGGCAAGAAAGGGTATAAAAGAAGGAAATCTAATGACAGGGCCTCCTTGTTCACCTGATCTGAACCCCATTGAGAACCTGTGGTCCATCATCAAATGTGAGATTTACAAGGAGGGAAAACAGTACACCTCTCTGAACAGTGTCTGGGAGGCTGTGGTTGCTGCTGCACGCAATGTTGATGGTGAACAGATCAAAACACTGACAGAATCCATGGATGGCAGGCTTTTGAGTGTCCTTGCAAAGAAAGGTGGCTATATTGGTCACTGATTTGTTTTTGTTTTGTTTTTGAATGTCAGAAATGTATATTTGTGAATGTTGAGATGTTATATTGGTTTCACTGGTAATAATAAATAATTGAAATGGGTATATATTTTTTTTTTGTTAAGTTGCCTAATAATTATGCACAGTAATAGTCACCTGCACACACAGATATCCCCCTAACATAGCTAAAACTAAAAACAAACTAAAAACTACTTTCAAAAATATTCAGCTTTGATATTAATGAGTTTTTTGGGTTCATTGAGAACATGGTTGTTGTTCAATAATAAAATTAATCCTCAAAAATACAACTTGCCTAATAATTCTGCACTCCCTGTATATAGATATGTTTATGTATTTATTTATTTATTTTACTTCTGGTATAAGAGAACTTATGATTATAACTCCCTGGGAGCTTTGTGCTGGGTCACAGCTTGCACAAGTGCCTATAATTGGTAAATATATTGTTTCTGCTTCCTTTAAACTTGGAGCATTACTTATGCCTCTCTTTCTGCTGTTGTTCTTCTTTTCATGACAGACTCTTTCTTTCCTATGTGGAGCTGTGAGTTAAGTGGTACTGCCATTCCACATCTGTGCGTTCCTGCATTTGTTTAGCAAACTATTCTTGCTATACTTCAGCAGCATGGGCTCTTGCCACTGGTATCTCCGGCACTGGAGCTACATGGGTGCGAATTCCTTCTTGTGTCTGTGCAGGTCATGCTCATGGCTCTTTTCTCTTGTGCTTGACGATCTTGCTGTCCTTACACTGCCTCTTCACTGCAAGGACATGTGTGATAATTACTTACCATTTACAGGCAAGATCCTATGCTTTGGCTGCTACAGGGCCCCTCTTAGTCAGGAGGTCACACACCATCCAGGGCTTCCAGATGTCTGCATTTGTTTCTTGAGCGCTGCCATTAGTTATCTTCTGTGTTGATGGCTATCTTCCATCTTTCAGTGGATTTCTGGTAGTTTACGCCTGTTCCTTGAACTTTATGGTTCCGTCTTTCTTTGGATTAATTTGTAATACGGATTGGTTTCTCCCTTTGGACACAGTCTCCCTGGTTGGTTCATTTTACTCTGTTCTCCAGGGCGTCGTCACATTTCCTTGGTTGTTTACAACGTTTCTGAGTTCTTGTCCGGGTTCCTTATTACATAAGTGAATATTTTCCTCTTGCTGTGTACCTTACTACTTTCGGAAGATACAATATATGTTAGTATACTGAAGGCGGGTAGGCGTGCTTTGTTTTTTACCTTCCAGTGATTTTAATGTCTCCTGTTTCACGTAGGAACATAGTGCCATATGTACGAACACTTTTTCCCATAGACACAGAATGGGTAAAAACCTTTGCTACATCTAGACCATAATTTCCTATAATCAACAATTGTTGCTCTTCTATATGTTTTGTAACTAGGGGACTTTGTGTTTTTACGTTTGGTTTCATAACTCTGCCAGGTTTCTCACACCTGTTGTCTTCCTTTAGGCTTGTGATATCATCAACATGATTCTGGGCTACTTAGTCTGTTGGTATCGGTTTAAATGCTTCAGGAGCCATTCCTTTACTAGGGTGTGTATTGTCTTACACACTTTCCATTCTCTTATATTAGTACTTTCTTGCTGATTGCTCTGCTCGGTCCTCGTATATATTTATGACATCATCTGTATGTGAGATATATATATATATATATATATATATTTATATATATATATATATATATATCTCAAACAAAAAAATGGGGTAGCATTCCATAGTAGATTTAGCTGTTTAGTCTCTTATAAACAGTCAGTGTGTTTTAACCATAATGGTCTTGTTCACAACTGTTAGTCCTACTTTCATGTCTGTAATATAAACCTCTCAAAGACCCCACAGTATTCTGAATCTCATAGTTCATTAATCTCCATGAAAACAATTAAAAAATAAACTTTTACTTGAATACAAAAAATATTTTATGCTCCATCACTCCATTGTTTATATACATTACTTTGCTTTGAAGTCCTTTTTACACCCAGTAAATTCTCACATAGCAATGTAAGTCATTACACCCTCAGTGGGTAATCCCTTCCGTTTAGACTCATACTGTTAACTCTGAGTGAGATGAAAATTATGATCCTACGTGGGTTTAATTTGTATCTATTGGATCAGATATTCTTCTTTTTCAGAGAACAGTTCCAACTATTTTTGAAAGCATGAAAAACAGCTTATACATTTTAGGATTCCCCATAATAGTAGCCCCTCATCCTTCAGTCTCCATCATACGTTATATATGTACCTTAAGTTCTTCATCGAAGTTCAAATCCCCCGGATATTTTGTTTGAAGTTTCATAATATATCTTGACTCCTTTCTCCTCAGTGTCTGCTCTCTGTCTCCTCTAGTTGATCGGGGTACTGTATCCACCCCTTAGTATTACACCCCTTTCCACGTGGAGTCCATATGTACCTTATAGATATGTCTAGCCACAGCATATCCTGTGTCCTTGTTCTCTATGGCCCTATTATGTTCACAGATTCTCTTCTTCAGTTGACAGATGGTGCTGCCAACATATCTCAGCCCACACTGTACTTCAATGGAATTTTTCAAATTTTTGAATACCACCGCAGCCCAAACCGTTAAACGGAATTACACCAAATTTGCCATTAAGCTAGCACTTGGTCCAGTAAGTGTGCTTCTTGTCATTTGGTGTAAATCCCTGCAGTAGTTTTGGAGATATTAGTGTTTACAAAATATAGATATCTAGGGACGCGGATCCTCTGCGGATACAACTGTCCCTGTGCTGATATCTGATTGGCTGCCAACACTTCAACAAAGAAGTATTGGCAGCCATCTTGTAAAAAAAAAAAAAAAAGAAAGAAAAGTGGCTAGGGTAGGGTCACTCTGAGGCCCTAGCCTTGGTCTAGGAGTCCCCACCAGGGCCCCGCCAAGGCTAAAAAGCATTTGTTTTGTTTTTTTTAAATGGGAGGTCTTCTGCCCTTTCTTTTATTTTTCCCCCAGTTGGGCCAGGTCCTGGGGTTACTGAGATCTTTAAAAAGCAGGAGACACGCAGGTTTGTGTTAGTCCCAGGGACCACCAACTCCTCAGGGCTAAAATAAAAGAATGAATGGACCCTTGGCGACCACCACCTCCCGAGGTAAATACAGTTTTAGGGGGAGCCATGCGGCCCCCCTCGAGGAGCCGTACATGGCCATCTGGACCGCCACACCCCAGGGCTGGCTCCTGCTACCTCCTGAGGTGCTCAGCCTCAGGAGGTAGCTGTTTGCTTTTGCCTGGTAGGAGCTGACAGCTCCCACCAAGCAAAAACAAACATAACTCTGCTTGCAGCAAGAAAGCGGAGTTTCCATCTCTTTCACTGCATGCAAATATGCATGCAGTGAAAGAGATGAAAACATTGCTCCTGCAAGCAGGGAGCTGCTGTTTAAAGCAGCTCCCTGATTGCAGGAGCGATGCCGTCTCCTGCAGTAGGCAGGAGCTGTCTGGGGCCGCGGGGGTCTTCAGGTGCCCCGCGGCCCTTCTTTGGCAGTAAGCATCTTACTTGTGTGCCACTTTGAATTTACTCCTTGGAGAGACTATTGCAGTAATAGTAGTCTCTCCATAGAATGACTTCAAAGTGTTACACAAGCAAGATGTTTGCTTACAAAAGTTATAGTTATGTTTTGAGGCTCAGAAGAAGCGAGTCTATTCTGCCTACTGGTAAGGCTCTTGGACTGTTACTCAGTAGGTTGAAGGTTCAAGTCCTGGTATGTCATGCAGTGTGTCTGTTTATTTACTATGGTTGTGAATGTTAAACATTTTTCGTGATGTAATATTTAAGTCTTTTTAACAAACAAAATCTTTTGCTTGAATGTCAAAGTTATGTCTGGACACTATACGCTAAGAAGTCATCTCTATGGACTAGTGGTTACCTCTGACCCTCACACTGAAGGTTGAGGATTCCAGGCTTAGTGTGTCTCTGGTAGTTTGCCTAATTTAATTTATTTTCTACTTCAAACATTTAAGGTATGTTCTGAAAGGTGACCTCACTCTTTTTACTTGACAATTACCATATTTATTTTCAATTTGTCCTAAAATATATCATTCTAACTATATCAGGGTTGGGTGGTTATGGGAGCTGGGCCGCAACCCAGGCCATGCAGTCAACCTTGGTTGGATTAACGTATCGTAATTAAAATTACGTTAAGCCATAGATTTAAAAAAAAGATTCTCACATTTTTGTCCCAAAAGGTGGGTTTCCTGATGCATAATTATTTGGGATTTCAGCTTTTTTAAATATTGAAGGATTAATTGTTGCCTTCTTTTTACCCATAGCCCATTTACATTCCAGCCAAGAATTGCTAGAGCCTGCATCCTACTTAGCTTTCCTTTTACGTCCCTGCCCATACTCGTATTTTATCTCAAAGGTATTACTCCTGCTTTGTGCATTCCATATATCTATACCTGACAACACCAACATTATTATTATTTTTTTTTTCCTGATGCTCACTACCACATGTGCACTCTGCCATGGGGACACTACCAACTGTATTAATAGGCATTTCCTGATGCCTGTTCGAGCTCAGCTCTTAGGGAGTGTCAATATATCTTCTTTCCCCTCTTACATTTGTTTATAAGAACTCCCTTCTTTACTTGTTACATAAAACTGTCTTATTACATCACATGACTTTCAAACTAACAGGAAATCTTTGTTGTACACTTGCTCCCAATCTCTTTAACTCCTCCATTCTGTTTCCCAATTCCCACTGTCTGTCTGCTGTCTCCTTAGAGATGTCTGACCTAATACTAAAGGTGGGCCCCAACACTTGCAATGATTTTTCTTTCAAGGCTAGACCCTGAATCTTTTCCTTCATGGTATAGGATAAAAAAATCCACCAGGATCTTTTCGGGGTATTTTGGTGCCCAGGGTATAATTTGAAAGGGTCTCCATGTGCTTACTGAATTTGTACCTCAAAATTACTTAAAATGTCTGCCTATGGGAAGGTGATTTTCAGTATATTAATTACAAATTATTTAATCTTAACCCCCTCCATGCCGTCTGCCACCCCCAGGATTCTGATGTTATTCCTCCTGGCGTTCTTTTCCATCCTTTCAAGGTTTTTGGACAGCACCTTCTCTATCTGCTTCAAACGTACCACCTCTTAGGTGGTCTCTTGGACCGCTATATGGAGGTCTTGCATCCTGCCTGCCAAATTCCCTGTGCTCTGGGGTAAAATTTCTAACTTTGCCTCTAGGCTAGGGCAGTTTACCTGTATCTCTTTTTGATTTGCTTGACAAAAATTGAGAAGCGTTCTTTATTTTCCTGCGCTAATTGACCAAACATTTTTAGGACAGTGTCCCACCCTTTAGAGCAACCATTACTCTTCTCAGTCATGTATTCTTTGCTGGTTAAATTTGACGCTTCCACTTCCAAACACGAAAACTTGTTTTGTGTGGATACAGCTGAGTTTATTACGGGGCTACCCAAACTTACGGCATCCTCGCTCCTTAGTCTACTCATCACCCGCCTACTTCCACTTTCCACCTGACTTCTTTCTCAGTGTAGTGCCACTTCCTCTCTTGCCTTTCTCTGATTTTCCCTTTAAATCAGACATAAATTTAAAGTAGGATTTCAATGAATAGGTGATTTTATGAGGTTTTGTGGCCAGGGGACCATGTTTCTGTTCTGGGAGGGCTGTGACACCCACCTTTGTCAGCGAATTCCTAATTTGAGAGTCTTTGACTGAGCAGGCACTACCCCCGAGTACTTATCAACCCTGCTGGTATCTTAACCCGTAGTAAGGAGCTTCTTCTTCCCTTCTCCAAGTCCGATCATCCTCCCCAGCTATCCACAAAGAATTATGTGATCTTAAAGTATAGTGAATGCCGAACCCCTGCTGGCCCTCACCTTTGCCTACATTTTTCCTTCTGTGTTGTCTCGAGGCCCCACGTCTATTTTGCTGCGACGGTTGAATGCCAGACCTAAGGCTTGGTTCCAAGGTGGACTTACCCTCTGTCCTCCAACTACTAGCCATTATGACATGGCACTGACTGCTTCCCTGTATGCTATCCACTTTCCACTGAGGCACGCAGCTGGATCTGTCATTCGCTTTCCTCCTTGAGACCCTTGCTCTAGTCCCCTAACATCTGCTGACTGCCGACTCTGACCACGTTGCAACCTTGCTGCGGCGGAACCCACTGTGCAACAGAAAGCTCCCGCTGCTGAGATCCAAGACGGCATCCCTAGCATCACCTTTCGACCCGCTCTCACCCCCAATGGGCTGAGTATCCTCATGGGACCTCCATCACACACAGACATAAGCGTCATTCCCCCATGATACTGACATCTGCTAGGGTGCAACTCCCGACCAGCTATCTAACCAGTCGCCATATCTCTACCCTCTTGACTCCTTGATCACTGCCCTCTGACCCCTCTTTTGAGACAGGATATGCAAGGATCTTTTTTTAAAACAGATTGGTGGAGAATATTGTTGCTACAGGTGTACTGTATAGTACTAAAGGTATTGCCCTAATATTTAAGGTAAATTTAGGGGTGGAGCTAGTTCAGTATAGAGTTGATGACGGAGGGCGCTGGATAATTGCTGAAATAAAAGTACACCAAAATGTTTATGCTTTAGTAGCTTATTACGTCACAAATATTGATGATGTTACTCCTTTGATTCAACTTTTCTGTAATCTGGTTTATTTTAATGCCCCTATCATTTTAGGTGGAGATTTTAATGTTTTACTGAATAATCATCTCAACAGATCCTCTGTACCGATTCAGATTCGTTCTCCAAAGATGAGGGCATATTTGGTGGACATGATGGAAATTTTTAATTTGCATAACGTTCTGAGTAAAATAAAAGGGAATTGTAGGGATTATACTTTTCATAGCAAAAAGAATAGTGGACATTCTAGATTAGATTCTTTCTTCATGGATAGGAAGGAATTGGAGAAAGTAGTGGGGATAAACCATCTTCCCATTCACTTGTCAGGTCTTGCAGCCATGCTTTTAAAAATTGAGCTGAAGGACCGTCATGAGGTTAGGAGGTGAATACTTAATAGAAGGATCTTGCTGCAGGCAGGAATAGTGGCAAAGATACAGCAAGGTACAGATTAATTATTTTCCTGGAATATGACATCAGCACCCACGCACATAGTTTGGGATACGTATTAGGATGGGGTAAGGGGATTTTTCAAAAACATATCAGTATATTGGGCGAAGACAGAAAAAGTGCAATTGTTGCATTTAAAAGAGGAGATGGTGAAATTAGAGGATGTGTTAAAAGCCACTGTATTGAGTGATGAGGGAAGGGAGGAGATGTTAGAGTTATTGGTTGATTTGCAATTAAAGTTCAGAGTCAAGTTGGAGTAGAAGGTGTCTCAGCCAATGTGAAGCTAGTAGAGCAAGAGATATTGCACATGGGAATGTTGTGGGAAACTGCTAGCTCTGAAATCAATGCTGGACAGAAGTCAGAACTACATTAGGAAGAACGTTGTGGAAGACACAGGTGCTAACCGAAGGGTGTAGTGAGATTAGAGCTGCTTTCCATACATTTGTTCAGGAATCATAGTCAGAAAATCTTGTAATATATACAGAAGAACTGGAACTTTTGCTTTGAGGAAAACATCTCTTTAGAGTCCAACGTTCAGTAACAATTCCTATGTCAGGAAATTACTGGTAGATAGATTTTAGCAGCAATGAGAAAGTTAAAAAGAGGGAAGGCTGCCGGGCCAGATGGGATCCCCAGCGAACATTATACCACAATTGCGGACAGGATTAACCCAGTCTTGGTTAAGCTGGTTAACTCTATATTGATAGAAGGTATGCCAATTCCGGAGTCATGGAATGAAACAGTAATATTGTTAATTCTAAAGCCTAGTAAGAATCACTCACAGTGTTGATCATACCGACTAACCTTGTTACTTGATAGTGATTATAAAGCCTTTGTCAGTATCCTAGCAGCTCAATTGAATAGGGTGATAGAGCATCTGATACATCAGGATCAAAATGGTTTTCTGCCTGGGAGAAACAGGAGAGAACTTAACCTCACCATCATAGGCTCAATAGATTTAGCCACAACTTTAGATGCCTCACTAGCTGTCGTGACTGTGGATGCCTCTAAGACATTTGCTTGCGTCAATTGGCGGTTTCTCATGGCTGTTTTAGATCATTTTGTAATAAGCAAAACCTTGACGGTCACATTGCTTAAGATCAATAGCACCCCAGTTGCACGGATTCTTTTGAATGGTAGTTTATCGTCAACTGTGAGAATAGAAAGAGGGACAAGGCAGGATGGCCTCTATTCCCAGTACTTTTTGAGCTCTATAATTGAACCTTTCGTCGAACGCTTGAGGTCAGATGAAAAGATAAAACCCTTTGAAGTTGATACATATTCCAGGAAAATTGCTTTATATGCCAATGATTAATCGTTTATACTTTGGATGTTATTTTTTGCTTTGTCATCTTATGACAGAAGCAAGGAACTTTGGGAGGTTTGCTGGATATGAAATTAACCAAGTAAAAAACTGAAATAATGACCTGGAATCAGAGGTGTGAGGAAAGGAAATGCATCACTATAATGAGATATCTGGGGATAAAAATAACTCAAGATATAGGGGAAATTGCAGCAGTTAATCTTGAAAAGACTGGCTGCCAGATACGTGCATTGGTAAAAAGATGGGATAAACTCCATTCTCCAAATAAGGGTGGATTAATTTGGTGAAAATGTCCATTTTACCCAAATTCACTTTTCTTTTCAACAATATCCCATTAACTTTAGTTAAAAAGGCTCTTCTGAAACTGCAAGGGAAAATAACATCTTTTATTTGGGCTAGTGAGGGAATATGCCTCTCCTGGAAGAAACTGAGGAGGAAATCAACAGTAAGAGGACTATGGCTTCCAAACTTACAACTTTACTGCTGGACTTTTGAGCTGAAAAATAATAGAATGCTTTTACTATGCCCAGATGAGACCCTGCTATGGGCAATGTTTAGAGCAATGCTTTCAGGCTTGTCTGAAGAAGGCTTCTCCTATACACATGAAGTGCCAAAATCCTTCAAATAGGTCAGACAAATGTCTACAGACAGCAGCAAAAACTTGCCATGAGGTTAGATCATCGCTGGATATTGCCTATAATAGTAGGTTGTCCTCTATATGGGATTCCCCAGGAACTCCGGAGTGCTTGCTTGACAGTCTTGCAAAGCCTTTGAAGCAGAGTGGCATCATTAAATAGTGGAAGTTGGTGGAAGATGGACTAACCTGTAAGGATTGGAACAACAAGCCAGAGGGGGTTACCTCAAAGTTCAAAATTAACCATGTGAATGCATGGCTTAAGAGTCAGGGTTAGGATGCTTTTGAACCAGGGAAAATGGAAATAGATCTCTAAGACCATCGGGTCATGAAGAAGGAAGTGGCATGCTGATACCAATTTATGCTGATGGTAGCACACAATAAGAGGAAGAAGCCAAATTCCGTACAGGACGGATACTTGACAGATGTGAAGTTGGAAGAATTATGACAAGAATCTTTATTTACACTTTATTTGGTGGTCAAATCTGCTGCACTAAGAAACAAAATCACTTTTTTAGCCTCCATAGAGCTTACTGGACCTGAAAAATTAGCAAAAATGAGAGAGAGCGGCGACTCAAAATGCAGGCGGTGCTGTAGCAGTGAGGCCGACAATGTGCACGTTTGCTACTTGCCCAAATTTGGCAGAATTCTGAACAGCGGTGGGTGATACTATTTCCTCCTCTTTGGGGACCATCTTGGAGGTAAGCTCCACTTTAATTATGTTTGGGATTCTACAGCAAGACAATAGTGGTTCTTTTTCCCATCTAAAGGATCGAAATTTGATATATTTTTTTTAAATCTGATTTTGATTACAAGAAGGGAAACATGTAAGCTTTGGGCTCCAGTTTCTGCCCCTACTTCGCAAGCCTGAACGAGATCAGTGTTTTTTTAAGGAGATAGATTGGAGGAGGAATAACGGGAGTGAAAAAAGAGGGTTTTGAATTTGTTGAAGATTTGAACACTTGATATGTCACTTTGTCCGATTAATACATCCCTTCAGATCAGAAAGGGTGGAGAGACTGTTTCCATGCGGTGTAGCGCAGCATACTGAAGATGAGCCCCATTTCGAGCATGAGGGGTGTTGGTAACTCGTTGGTGCTTATCTGTGATGATATGAGGACTAAAAAAAAACTTAGAAATTCACCTAAAAAACTAAAGGTTACAGGGATGTTATAGTTAGGTTCTGAATTTACTTGCTGAAAACCAGAGAAATTCAGCAGTTATAGTTATTTCAAGTAAATATAACTTGTGCCCTAAGATAACTATAACTCGCACCGTTGCCATGCACTGCAAATTACCCTACAAATAACAACACTGATGTTGCATTTGATAACAGCATTGATAATGTCACTGTAACATCAGCAGTAAAATTATTGTTCAGATAACTGTACATGGCAGGGGTGCGAGTTATTAGTTACCATAGTTATATTTACTTGAAATAACTAGAACTGTTGAATTTCTCTGGTTTTGTTCGAGTAAATTCAGAACCTAACTATAATGTCCCTGTAACCTTTTAATTTTGTAAGTGGAAAAAAAAATATATATATCCTACTGGCGATCGCCAGTAGGTAGTTATAGTTAGGACTTAGTTTCCATAAGAAGAGCGTTTTTTGTTTTGGCAATAACTTTGGCGCCACTTGATGAAATCTTAAAACTAATAGGACATTTGGTTCACCTGCTGTCTTGAAAGTTTTGGGGTGATCCGTCAAGCTGGAGCCAAGAAAAAGAGGGGGTCCCAAAACACATTTTCCCCATTTATTTTCCCATACCGCTGGACAAAATCACACCAAATTTGGTAGGAAGCCAGCTTCTGGTGCAGAAACATGCTTTTTGTGATTTTCTGTAATATAGATCTATAAAGAGATGTGAATTCGAGGTAAAACAAGGCCCTGACTGTCTGGCTGCAACCTGACACAAAAGTTGCAGCAGTAATAGTGTTTATAGCATCAGTTGGGAGTTGGAAAAAGAAGAGTGCAAAAGCACATGTGGGGTCAGGATACAGCTATACTGGCCCCGTAGGACACACAGAGGGGTCCCGTAGGTAAAACTTAACCAATTGTTTTTTTTTTTTTTTTTCCAAGTTGTCCAAGCCACGGATCCAGAGAGGGAAAAAAAAAACATCCATTGCATCCAACCTCATGGCAGCTTGCGTTTGGGTGCGTTCAGGAGGATTGACACTGGGCCTGGCCATAGGCCAGGCCCTGCGGCCAGCCCCCACCATGCAGGGCCCAAGACCGTGCACACCACTGGTTATATTTGTGTGTACGTGCTAAAAAACAAACAAAAAAAAAAACATAGAAATGCACTGAGAAAACCAAAGGTTTTAGAGATGATGTAGTTAGGTTCTGAATTAACTCATGAGAAACCATATTATTTGGCAGTTATAGTTATGGTTAACTCATGTAACTATAACTCGTGTCCTAAGGTAACTGCGGACAGATTTCTAGGGCTAAGGATACTTCCTTCCATCGTGGGAAGTCGCAATATAGTTTCTGATGTCTGTGCACAAAGGTGGCACCTACAATAGGTGACTGCAGCGTCACTTCCGGGACAGATGAACACACCGACAGCGTCACACAGCTCCCTTCCTTGGCATTAAGATTCCTTCATTGGGAATTTCTAGTTAATTGACACAGAGATTTCTCTTTTTTGGCACACAGTTTCCATAGGCAGTTTCTGTAGTGCTCTGCATTTTTGGCGTAGAAAGCAGTCACAGAAGAAACTGAGAGTGTGTCAGAGGGGATTATATGGACTCCGTCAACATCACATCCAGTGTACGATGTCGTTACGTAGTCACTTGATGCCCTCTTCTGATGCTCAAAGGTACTGCTGGGAAAAATGTACAGATCCAGTCTGGTGCCTGGAGAAGAATTCTAAGGTAAGGAATCTGCGGCTAGATTCTGTCTTTACCAGATAATGCATTACCAAAGGTATTGTTCACCAGGTGGATTCTAGTTATTGGGTATGAGTTGTATTAAAATTTAGGTTCCTCAAAGAGTACATCAGTGTAAAGTTTGGCTAGGAATTTCTTTGTATTGCGTATGCTGTTTCACCCCTCTGTAATTTGCTGTGCAGTCTCATTACTGTTGTGCTAACCAGTTGGAAAAGTGGTAGGGAAGGCTGCAATAGCGATTACATAATCGCCTTCCTAGTTTTTAATGATTCGTTGCTCTAACTTAGCTGTAGATGGTAAATGAAAATTCAAAGCGTCCCAGATAAAAAAAGAAACATGGAATCAGATTCACCCCTTGACTTTCAGCCTCTATAAAGTTATCACTAGAGGAAATTCAGCCAGTGGACTTTTCCATATTTTGGATTTCCTCCAGTTTTTCATTTACCATTGATCTCTGAAATTGGCTCTTAGATCAATATTTACTTCTTTCACAGCACCCACCCTATGTCTCTTTCACATATACTATACTTGAAATGTGCTTTTCACGGAAAACATGTTGAAACTATTAGTAACTAGGTAAAAATGTGAGCCAAATATATGTACGTATGCGCACTAATCTCCCACCCCTTTTTTTTTTTTTAATATAGTAGCATCCCTGCAATAACGCCAGGAGTCCCCATTCAGATGAGTGTATGAACTAGACTAAGAATTCAAAGATTATCAAGCGTTTTATCATTTTTCACAGTTTTGTATGCGGTGTCAATACAGGGCATTAGGGGTTTGACTGAATTGGCCTTTTTTCATTTAAGACTGTGCTCCCTCAATCTATGTGTTTGGGGGGAGTTTAAAGAAGACGGTATTCCCACATGGAAAGTGCTCTCTGCAGTACTTTAGCTTATCACTTTCTGTTCTTCCTGACAGAGATTCTAATTATGTTCTTCTCGCTCTTCTGAGGACTTTGCAGGCCCTTGGTTTTGTGTCAAACCATTTATCTTCCCGAGAGACTGTTTTTGTCATTGTTGAAAATGGCCCTTTTTGCAGGGTCATCCCCAGTCTTTTTGCCTCCTTCCTCCTATTTGTTTCTGACCTGTTTTTGTTGGCTTTAGGACCCTGGGCACTTTACCACTGTTAACCAGTGCTAAAGTGCATATGTTGTCTGTGTAACGTGTACTGTTGATTGGTTTATCCACGATTGGCATATTTGATTTACTGGTAAGTCCCTAGTAAAGTGCACTAGAGGTACCCAGGGCCTGTAAATCAAATGCTACTAGTGGGTCTGCAGCACTGGTTGTGCCGCCCACATTAGTAGCCCTGTAAACATGGCTCAGACCTGCCACTGCAGTGTCAGTGTGTGCAGTTTTAAACTGCCAATTCGACTTGGCAAGTGTACCCACTTGCCAGGCCTTAACCTTCTCTTTTACTACAAGTAAGGCACCCCTAAGGTAGGCCCTAGGTAGTCTCATGGACAGGGTGCAGTGTATGTTTAAGGTAGGACATATACTAGTGTGTTTTATATGTCCTAACAGTGAAATACTGCCAAATTCGGTTTTCACTGTGTAAGGCCTATCTCTCTCATAGGTCAACATTGGGGCTGCCTTTAAATATCCGTAAAGCGCAGATTCCCTTTAAGAGTCGATAAAAATGTGGAGTTTAGGGTCCCTGAACTCACAATTTAAAAATACATCTTTTAGTGAAGTCGGTTTTTAAATTGTCTGTTTGAAAATGCCACTTTTAGAAGGTAAGCATTTTCTTGCTTATACCATTCTGTGACTCTGCCTGTTTTTGGATTGTCTGTCTGGGTCAGTTTGACAGTTTGGCTTTTTTGCACCTCTCTGGACAGTGACAGAAAAGGGGACCAGGTGTAGCCTGCATATCCTGATGAGCCATCTGAGCTAGACAGGAGGGAGGAGTGGTCGTTCACACCTGAAAGGACTGTGCCTGCCCTCACACAGTGTTGTCTCCAACCCCCTGGTGTGCGTCTGGGGCCTGGCCTGGACAAGTAAGGATCTTGCAAACACTTGAGACTTTGCTTTGAAGTTAGCCAACTCCTAAGGCAGAACTGGGTTTAAGAAGAAGACCCAAAACCCCAGACTTTTAGAATCTTTCTGGAATCAAAAGGAACCTCTGCAAGGAGAAGAGCTGAAGGAGGAGTACTGTCCCTTTGCTGTGCTGCTTTGCTGGACTGGCCTAAAGTTGCTGCTTCTGCCTGAAAAGATTGAAAAGGGTAAACTTTGCTGTGTGTCCTGCTTGAGAAAATTCTCCAAGGGCTTGGAATAGAGCTTGCCTCCTGTTGGAAGTCTCAGGGACACCAAAGACTTCAGGTTCCTCAACCTGCAGCGCTAGGAACTGTGTGTTTTGTGCTTTCCAAGAGGAGAAACCACTGCAACGCCTCCAACGACGCCGCTGGCCCGCACCGTGACCTGTTGACGCCACACGGAGTCTCATTGCCCAGCTTCGCACCGCAACCCTGGTCTCCCCAACACCATCATCAGACGACTTCACCGAGCCACTGCTCGCACCTCATCCTGTGGGCCCGCACTCCTGCATCGCCTGCTCACACCGCAGCCTGGGCATCCCCGATGCCGCCGCTTCTGCTTACACCGGTGCCGCTGCCTGCACCGTGGCCTGTAGACACCGTTGATGAGGTACACAAAGCACCATCCTGCACTGCAGCCCCGGTCCACCGACACCAGCACCATCGACTCCTGTGTCATCACCAGGCATCCTGCCTGCACTGTGGCCACCGCACGTGAGGGTCACGGAGTACCGCCCAGTCCCACACTGCTGGCTTGGGCCTACCGATGATAGCGCTTCAGCAATGATAACGACGCCGCTGCCTGCACCGTGACCTATGACTGTGGACACCACAGGTCGCACCGCCCCACTTCACACCTCAGCCCTGGTCTCACCGACGCTGCTGGATGCGTCACAGAGCCACTGCCTGCACCGTCACCTCTGGGCACCACACGTCGCATTGTCCCACTTCGCACCGCAGCCCCAACGCCATCCATGCCAGCGCACCGGACGTCATCAGCCTGGAGTTCGATCTGCAACACATGACCTCAAGGGCCTGACGACTCCTGCACCGACTCTGGAACCGACACCGTGACATCAGCGACGCCGCTCTCTGGAGCTCACCACGAGGATCACCACGACCTGCAAATCTAAGGTACTGTTTGCAGGACTTCCAGACACCGTAGCTGGCCTGCAAAGTTGCGGCCTGTCTGAACTGTTGGTTTTGCTGATCACGAAACTGTGATAGCCCCAGATGGAGCTATCAACTTCAAGGAACTGCATTTTTGAGGAAATCTTGCAGAATTCATATTTTTATTACTGTATATTGGATTTTTATCGTGTTTGGTCTTGTTTTATATAGATACATAATGGCTATTTCTCTAAAACTGGTGTGGTGGCCTTTTGTAGTGTTTTCACTGATTACTTTGTGTTATGTGAAAATGCTTTACACATTGCTCCTGAGATAAGCCTGACTGCTTGTGCCAAGCTACCAAGGGGGCGAGCAGAGGTTATCTGAGCGGGTATCTCCCTTATCCTGACTAGAGTGAAGGTCCCTACTTGGACATGGTGCAAACCGACTGCCAACTAGAGACCCCATTTCTAACAGTCATTAAAAAAAATATTTTCTAAAATTTGAACTCTTCTGCCCGCTTAGTAATCAGTGTGTATCAGGGCGAAGAAAGCAGGTGTGCAGCTTTTTCCATTTCCCCCATCTTGTGGAAAGTTTCTCTCATCCCCAGGACTCCTATCTGTCTCAGCTCAGGTGAAAGATGCTTTTCTAGGAAACCTTCCACTATAGAATTCCAGAACCACTGTAAGTCAGTTGGAAGGAAAGGACATTTTGCAGATGATTCTTTTGAGACAGATACTGATCATGCACTGCACTTAAATTTCATGAAATCCTTTATACCTTGTAGGGACTTAATTTTGAGTTGCAAGATATTGTCTTTGTACAGTGAACGTACAATGTTATTGTTAACGATTAAACATGGAAAGGCAAGCCCTAATACCTTCAGCATAGTGTTTAATGTGTTCTAAGACGAACAGGAGATAGATTGTTTTGATGTGCCCATTTCTTTATGCTTTAATCTCTTTTAATCTTGATTCCGTAGAGACATCATCATATTCAATACTGCATTCACTATGATTGAAAAGCACCTCTACCTTTTCACCCCTTTGCCTCAGAGGTTTTCATTTTGTCTTATCACTGAAAGCGTCTCTATGTGTACAGTGGGGCACTAGTTTATTGGTGATATTGACCAAGGTAAAATCCCAAATCTTGCACTCTGATCTTGCCTGAGCGAAATAAGCTGTGCTTCCATCTTTGTCTCATTGTCTTTTCCCTTGTAGCACCTCCTCTGAAAATAAAGATGACACTGTATGCATTCACTTTCGCATTAAGCGCTTAACTGTATGTTGAATCTTTTTTCTTCTCTTACGCTTATGCCCGCTGTCTGCATGCCCTTTGATCCCTTACCCAGTGCTTTAAATGGAAAAATAGAAGTGCAGGTACTCTGTAATAGAGTACCTGCTTGTTTCTGAGAAGTGCCGGTACTCTCCGATTAAAAGTATTACGTTTTTCTTGAGATAAGCCGGTACTCTCCCTCTCAAAATAAAAAAGTGCCGGTACTCCGTACCGGAGAGTACCGGCCCATTTAAAGCACTGCCCTTACCAAACTCCTCTGTGATGTCCATGTGAACTTACACTGAGACTGCGTTGGTGGTGAATGGGTCTAGCCTCTGCTGCCACGTGGGTTGTTCTCTGCAGTTGCTCCACTTTTACCCCTCGGCACACACCTTTTTTGCTCATTGTCTCCCCAGCAGTCTATCAGCACTTTACCTGCCCATAGGCCCTAAGTATTTCTAGAGGTTCACAGTCCTCTTCTATGCTGCAAACATCATAGAAGTAAGTTGCTTACGGAGATACCCGACCATCATGCTGCATGTATCTATGCAAGCTCTGTTGGGGTCTGTCTTAGATTGATTATTTATTTTGTTGCTTTACATCTCAGGGGTTAGTCGACATTTTGTGCCCTCTTAATAAAGGATTTAAAAAAAAAAATATTGGTAATGTCCCACAGTTCAGTACAGTACAGTACAAATACACAAGAGAGCAATCACTGTTTCAGAGACAAGTCCAATATTAATGATTACAAAGCATGATAACATGAACAACAAAGTAAATAATATAAATATTGTGTAAACACACAAAGAAGTACTCTGCATTCATGGGATATAATGGAACACTAACAGGCATTTAAGGCCAAGCATTTTGAAGAATATCTCTGTTTTCCAAGTCCTTGCTCGCTTTTGCAGAACCTATGCTATGGGCACTTTTTACAGGTTAGCAGGTAAGTGATAAAAAACAAAACGGTAATGCAACCTAACCAAGGATTAAAAAACTATATATAGGAAATCTAATCGTCCTGACACTAATAAATAGTCTAGATTTAACATGTTGGTATATTCCAGAAAAAAGTCACATAAACCTTGTATCTTTTGAATACAGAGAAGTAGGAGTCAGGTAAGTTCTGTCACATTAGCGAGTTGATTATTATAAGTGGAAGGAGTTTGGATTTGTTGGGGCAGTGTTCAAAAGGATGGGATATGTAAGGGAGAGATGGAAGAGTGGGAAGCAGTGGATATGGGATCGGTATCTTATTTACCGTTCCTGTCGCTGTTCGAATATCCTTTTGAAGCGCACTTTTGCGCATCAAGGAAGGGAGACCAGATGCTCCTCAGCACCTCTGTGTTATCTTGTAGTTTGTGTTTAGGAGTTTCATACAAGGCCACTTTATACATTTAATTTCATCGCTCATTGTGAGTACATAACTGGGGTGAGCTCCAGTGTCACAGTATTGAGAATTTGGCCATAGTCATCATCAGCAGTCTTGGTTTATGGCTTGTGGTATCAGCTAAGTCACCAGCATCATGTAGCATGACCAAGTGATTAGTGAGCGGGAGGGGGAGTTCTAGTACAACAAGCAGTTTAATTACATCTCCAGCACTTCATTTGGTATAGAGGACCTAAGAAAGCTAGTTTCTGTGGCAACCCGTACCAGTGCTAAACCATTTTAAAGAGACAAAGCTTCATTCTGGATTCTCAGGTCACTTTCTCTCCCACTCTCCTAGTCCTGTTGGATATAGCTCATTGGCACTTTCCTTTGCCATTTAATGTGGAGATGAGATAGAAGGGACTTAGAGTATAGGTGCTGTACTAGCAGATTGTAAAAGCCTGGCATAACTCCCTTGTGTATTCTCCATTATTTCAGATCATGTACAGTTGATGAATCGGAGATGTCCCATGGCCTGGACCCTAGAGTACTGTGCAAACCCATGTCTCACTAGCATGTATTTCCTTTTCTAAGATGTGGGTAGGTAGAGTATTTTGTGCAGTGTTTAAGATGGTTTTAAGTCTGCAAAGGTCAGTAATTGGTCTAGAGTTAAGATTCCTGCATTTTCCCACACTTTCCCATGTATACTTTGTCTCCCCCACCCTTTTCCACTTGGATGGCTGCATTGTTTCATCAGAGTCCGTAGCAGTGCAGTCTGGTATTGCTCTTCAATAGTTTGTGGGAATTATTTCAAATTGTCACCATTTCTGGATCACAGGATTGAATATTTACCCGGATAGCATCTTGTGTTAGTAAAGCAAAGGTAGACCTGGTCCACTACGAGTGACTTTCCATTTGAGGCGGACCCAGAAGGGAAGACCGTTCTTTCTGCGCCATATATTTGATAGTTGTCAGAGGTGCAGGGCATTGTTAGTAGTGTTTGATCCTTCGTAAGCTTAGTTTTCCACAGTACCTGTGGACAATTCATTTGGAAATGTTTAGTCTCCGTTTCATGTCGCCCCTGACAAAAGCTTTGATTCCCTTATCAATGGATCTTTGTATGGCTGTCTAGATTAGGAGAGTTAACATTACCAGAATGTAGATAAATTGTGGGGCCACAACTATATTTACAGCTTCTACACGCCCCACATTAACATCTTAAGGTTGTTCCATATCTGATAGTCATGGCTGTAAGTGGATCCAGAGCTCTAGAGCAAACCCGTTCTCATAAATCGGAACGGAATGCTACTCCCGATATTTCCTTCTGCTGAAGAATGGGGGAGCTCTCCATCCTATTCTGGACCTTCGACCCCTCAATTTTTTCCTGAGGGAAGGGCACATTTATTTTATTTGTATATACTCTGTTTATGGATTTTTAGGTTACTTGGCAAAAGATAAACCACAGTAGAAACAACTGTGCTCAGTGAGCCCAGTCCTCACAGTTCCCAGCTGGAGGAAATACAAGAATATATCGTAGAGGGGGTAAATCACAAATGATAAAGACTGAAAATATGTCATCCATTCACCCCATACCTTTGCGCAGAGGTCTTCAAATATTTTGATGCAGAGACGCCCATCAAACTCAATCTGTGCTTGGACATCATTAGTACCAGTTTAACACACAATTATGCAACAAAAAGGCGAACAGTCCAGCTTTTCAAAGGGTCTTCTACTGCGCGGTAACACATGTTGCTGCTTTTTGGTAACTTTGGAACCATTAGAGCTTAAAACTGTTTTTTGGGGGTTAAAATATGCAGATTATGCGAAAGATGATTGATTGTGCGAAAATTGCTGCAAATCAATATGCAAAATCGCTGTGGCCGCACAGTCACATAATTTCTTTGTCCCTGGTTATAATGGCTTTAATGCATGGACTGCAACTTTAGTGCATGGCATCCGATGAGAGCTGTAGTCTATTCCATGGGATGCTTACAGCTTGGCTTTTACAGCTGCTTGGAACTGGAGGTTGCTGAACATCATCCATCATAATTAAAGCATACCATTCACAACCATTGGTGATGAACTGTAAGGTCCAAGTAGGATACTTTCTTTAATTCAGGAGGGGAAGTGGTCCCTTAAACTTCTTTCACATTGTTGTTCTAAAAAGGTTTTTATTTTTAACATTATCAAAGCTGATGCCTCTATTTTAGCAAAAACGGACTCCTGGTTATAAAGTTTGGTGCTATTGTTGACATCAGTTTTTAAGTCTTTTATCATCGGTTAGCTACATATAAAATAACAGGCAGCTTAAATGAAAAATAAATTTTAATACATGTTACTCAGTGGGGAATGCACTAAAGCACATTATGAAACCTATATTAGTGAATGCACTGCAGACATTTGTGTGTAACCTGAATGCAACAGAAATAAATCTTGGTTGGTGCAGTTGAGAATAGTAACTTGCATATTTTTAATGCTACGAGGTCGCACACAGCAAGCACTGTGAACATGTAAGTCATTATATTATACTTGTGTTAAATGCAGTCTCGGATAGACTGCTACAAAATATGCAAAAAAAATTACGATAAAATGGTGCTTCCAAAATATAGATTTTAGTAACACTCAGACCATGCGTAATATATTTTGTTTACATAACTGTCCCTTCAACTCCTCCTAGTAAGCACTATGTAAATATAATTAAAAGCATGCACTCAACAGCTCAGTTGTTACCTCTTTGCACTGCCACTCAAAAATAATATATCTTTGTCGTCACAAAGCTTCCAGTGATTTGATCAATTAAAGCCAGTACATGCTCCCAAGCATCCTTTACATTTGCATATTATCCTTTACATGTGCAGAATAACTCGTAGTGAACATTGTATTTCTTTCAGGCAAGCAGGCACCCTGGCTCGGCTTCAGTTTCACAGCACAGGACTTTCCCTGAATAGCCCTCCACCTGAAGCATTTTAACTATCTTAATTAATCGTCCCAGGACGATTGTCTTATCCCAAAACGTTTTGGAGCAAACATTTTGGGTTTCAGCCAGGAGTGAGGCTGAGGAGTGCGCATCCCCCTCCCATTACTCCACAGCCCCAATGGGGATCGTGCCCCACAGATTGAAGACCTCTGCCTTATAATGCTTCTCTGAGCAATACCTGGATTTGTAGATTAATATTTTTGCTGCAACAGCGAATTCCTTTCCCTGAGCCCATTCAAGGAATGTTGGGGCCAGCCTACAGTGCCAGTGTCTGGCAATGTCCCTCTTTGCAGTGTTAAGGCTCAGTCCAAATAGTCGCTTGGTGTGGCGACTTGACCCCTTCCACCCACTTCAAACTCCCCTATGTCTCGAGTGGGCCCAGAAGACCTAATTTCAGGTCAGTAGGGACTGTCCTGCTCACGATCTGGGAGAAGGTTGTGCAGATTTGTGGCCAGTATGTTTGGATAACTGACAGTCCCAGACCAATTGTAGGAAGGTGCCTTCTGGGTGTCGGCAACACCCGCACTGCAATGGTAGGAAACCTCCCATAGTACACATGTTGTAGGTATTTCATTCGGATGGGGCGGAGTTTCATCAATATTGCCAGAGTCCTATGGACCATTTTGGGATTTCACCTCTCCCTCATGGTAGTCGTAGGGTCAGGAGTGTTGTTTACTAGTGAGAGGTAGAGGCAGGAGATTCCCTTTCTGACAAGCTGTGACCCCAACAGGTGTGCTTCCCGAAGGTCATATTGGAAGAGGGATTCTGAAGATGTTGAAAAGCGCACATAGTCCTGTTCGCTCCCCCCCCTCATCCCAAGGCAGTTGAGAATGCCTATGGTTTCATGCCCGAAAGCCCTCCCAGGGGACTGATTAAGCCAGGAATCATCCCAAAGCTGCATCATTGCCATGGGTACCCCATGCCACCCGATCTTTCATAGCAACTTGTGCCAAGTAAAAACAGTGGAACTGGTAGCAGATGGCAGGTTTGTGGGCATGGTGCATCCATAAAAAAGGTTGAGTTTCCCACGATGCTCCAATTCGCCGAGTTCCGCTGCTTTAGAGGTGTCATCGTGGTCCACATAAACAGTCAGTGATGGGGAGGAGGTGGTTGGCCCAGTTTTGTAAACAGAGGTCTGAGAACCCCAACCCACCATCGTATGGGTGTAGCACGCATTTGCGGAAGGAGATTTGTTGCAGGCCACCAGCCTAATGTAGTGTAAAGAAGGAGGAGGTAAGGGTAATTTTGCAAGATGTAGAGAACTCTAGGTAGCACAACCATCTTGAACAGTGCTCCTCTACCTGCCACATTAAGGCGGAACGTAGCCCAGTGGGCCATATCCCCCTTGGCCCCGGCAACAAAGGGAATTACATTAAGGTCCTAGGTCTACTGATGGGACAAGGCGACCTGCATCCCCAAATATTGGAAATAGCCAGTAGGCCATTGAAATGGGGTCATGACCCTGATGTCCTTGTGAGAGCCCCAGGGGGGGCATATAGGTGGCCTTGGCCCATTTCACTGTGGGGCCTGAGGCTTCATTGTAGATCTGCAAAATGTATGATAGGCAGAGGACTAAGGTCTTGTGGTCACCCACATAGACTAGCTGGTAGTCAGCATAGGGCGAGACCCAATCCTCTAGTCTGCATAGCCATCGAAAGCTGCAGAGTCTCGCCTCTTGTCAAAGCCATTCCTCTAGAGGCTGAGTAGCAAGTGCATATAAAGGGGCAAAAAGGGGCAGTCCTGCCTTGTGCCACAGGGAAAGTCTGGAAAGTTATCCCATTTACAGAGACCTTTTCCCCGGCCTGAGAGTAGAGTGTTTGAACACTGCGGCAGAAGAGGGGCCCAAATTTCATCTGTTCCAACAAGCAGAACAAGAATTGTCAGCGAACTGAATCAAAGGCCTTCTTGAAGTCAGTCAAGATGAGGGCTCCATAGTACTTGCCGTTCTCAAACAGGGCAATCTCATTATGTACCTGACGGAGGCAGTGATGTGTGCTGTGTCCCAGCATGAATCTGTTCTGTTCCGGGTGGGTTAGGGAGGTGATGACTTTCACCTTTTCCTTTATCTTTTGCCAACACTTTGGCAAGAATTTTAGATTCCATGTTCAGGATGGAAATAGGCCTATACTACCTAAAGTCTCCCTGTTGTGTCCACAGTTTAAGAATAACAGAGATAGTGGCCCTTTGGAGATTGTAGGTGAGTTTGCCCACCCTCATTGATTCATCATACATTGCGAGCAAGGGAGTGGTCAGGAGGGAGGCATATTTAAAAAAAAATATGAATTTCCAGTGGGAAGCCGTTAGGTCCTGGCGATTTCCCGGTGGCGAGTGCTCCAATGGCTGCCACAATTTTGGCCGCAATGATGGTTTCCTCTAGTTGCAAAAAACCACTATGACGATTGTGGTACACTCTCACTGCTCTCTGTTATGCTCCCACATGTACCTCCCAGGTGCTCATTCCCAGGGCCAACCGTTATGAAATACCCCAATATAAATGAATACTACCAAGAGGAGGGAGGAGCGCTCTTCCTATCAGGGTTATTTCAAAATGTTTCTTTCACTAGAAAAACCCAAATGTAGTCTAGTATCCTATAAAAAGTTAAAACATCACATCCTATACATCTTCAATCAATAACAATGAATAATTATTGTTCACATGAAACTTAATATTTGAAAAATACATAAGTAAAATTTCCCTTTTGGGTTTGATGGAGTGTGACAACTCAGTGCAAATATAACATGTTTCTTAGGATTTGATAGTGCTTAATTTCTGTGCGCCACAGTTCGGGACTTCCGAAATATGTGGCTGATCACACTGAACCTACATTTTATATAAATGTCTGTTGAGTGTTTTTAATTTGTTGTAGTTGTATTATATTTTTGTATATATGATGTTTATGATTTGTTGTATATTATTTACACTGTGTAAAACATGTGTGCCTAAAGGCGTTTTGTGTGTGTCTTTCAGCAACCCTGAAGAAGTCCCTGTATTGTGGGACCAAACCTGTTGGCTATGTCCATGTTCGCATTTTAGGACTATGTCCATGTTCATTGAAAGCAAACAATATAGAATGAACGTGTTTTCCTACGTGTGTTCAATGGTATTCATTGTTATTGAATGAAGATTTAGAGGATGTCAATTTTTTTTACTTTTTATAGGATACCAGACTGCATTTGTGCTTTTCTAGTGAAAGAAGCATTTTGATATAACTCTGATAGGACAGTGCTCCTCCCTCCTCTTTGTAGTAGTTATTTGTATTGGGGATGCTGGCAGGATCAGCTCGGTGAGGGAGGAATAAGTCCTCTGTAATGGGATTAAAGCAGTCAGCCTTGGTTATTTGGCAGCTGGCATAGAGCTGGGTGAAGTAATGCTGAAATTGTTGTACAATTAAGTGAGGGTCTGATACCTCCCAGCCCATCTCCGACACAAGGGCGGGAACCAGGAAGAGGGCGAAGTCCCTGCTCGTCAGCCAGTGCAGGAGTTTTCTGATTGTATCCCCCATTTCATAGATCCTGCCTTGTGAAACAAGATGTGCTGAGGTTGCAGTGTCTAGCTATTTCTGGTGCAGCCCCGTTGTCTTTAGGTCTGCAGCGTGTCTCAGCTGAGTGGTATGATTTGCAGCATAAGCCTTCTCAGCCAAGCGCAGTTCATGTTCTTGGGATACTACCTCCCTGAATCTGTGGGAGCAGGCAGTAGTGTGGCAAGATATTATCTGGTTATGAAGAGTCATCTCCAGGGCTTCCCAAAGTGTGGTATGAGAGTCATCCGAGTGTGTGTTGGTGTTAAAGTAGTTGGATATTTGTGTCCGGGGGAATTTTGCCATCTGAGTGTGTCAGCCACCACAGGCTGAGACACCTGTGACATATTTGCTGATGCCTAGAGGACCTGAGGGACAGGGTAATTGGAGCGTGATCCATCAGTGCGTGTGGGAGGATGCGGGTATTGATCAACCTTGTTGTGTCCATGGAGGGTATAAAGTGACAATCAAGCAGGGTAAAGGATTTATGAGTGTGGGAGTAAACAGTGTATTCTTTAGGGTAGAGCAAGTGCCATGTGTCGGAGAGGGCCGAGGAGGTCTGTGCTGCAAAGCCGTATGTGCAGCACGCGCAGGGATTACTGGAGTCCACCTGGGGGGTCCAGCACAGAATTGAAGTCTCCCCCGAGGAGAGTGAGACCAGGGAGGTATTGATGGAGTAAGGACGCAAGCGCTTGTAGTGTTGGAGACACAAGTGTGGCAGGGGGCATATGCAGAGACAGTTGTCCAGTGGTTGCTCTCCATATTGCCCTCCAAGAGGGCGAAGTGGCCAGCAGCATCACAATACAATTTTATGACAAGCAAGAGGATCAGTTTTTTTGCAGGAGGATGGCCATGCTCAGAGAGGTGGCAGTATAACCGGTGTGGTAAAATCAGGTGTAACCCCGTCGCTGTAGGACTGGGCAGTGAATGCCAAGCAAGTGGGTTTCCCTCAGGAGCACCATAAGAGGGACTGGTGTTTAAGGTATTGGAACACAGCCCGAGGTTGATTTTATTATTCAGGCTGTTCACGTTCCAGGAGAGGTCGTTGAGCAATGTAGCAGAGTCTGTCATGGGTGAATCGGCGCTAAAGGAGCTGGTGAGGAGGGGATTGGCGGAGAATGCAGCAAACAGCTGGAATTAGAAACAAAAGAGAAAACCAAGCCAATGGAACAGAAGAACACCCCAACAGAACGCTCCCACCCCAGAAGCATCTGTTGCTCTAGAACACAGCAACCATTAAATAAAAGGGAGAATGAGTCAAAAGAAACCCCAAGTCCCATTCTATTCGAACCAAACCAGAGCCTAACTATGTATATGGTACTGCTGGCTGTGGTATTGAGGAAAGTAGGTAGTTATAGGTGTCAAATCAGGTATTTGCAGTGATCCATTAGCTAGGCAGGATGAGACAGACTGAAGGGAGGGAAGGGGTGTCCCCAAGTGACTCTACGAAACAACTTTCCCCCCACCGGAGCCTGGAAGAGGCATCTTCTGGAGGTCTGGCAGACCTGTTGCGTTTATATTGTTTGCTTCATTTTGGGGGGTGGGGGTGTTGGAGGAGTCCAACTCCCTCACCCCTGCATCAGCTGTGCCGGTAAAAGGATCATATAGCAAATCCCCCTAGAGTGCAGATGTTGCTTCACTCCATCATAAGTCCTATGCCGTTGTTGCAGCGTACAGGAGTAGACTACGAAGATCATCATGCGGCTGCCCTGATATTGGAGATTGCCCACCCTCTGAGCCTCGTGAAGGATTGTGTCCCGGTCGCAGTAGTTAAAAAACCTGGCTATCATAGAATGCAGTAGGCCCCGGAAGGGTTCTGCTGTGCAAGGGAGCATTGTGCTCTCCACCACAAACTATGTTGATAAGGATGAGGCTAGCAGCCAGGAGGTCAGGCACGTTTCCAGGAATTGCTCAGAAGATTGTCCTTCAGCTCCCTCAGAGAATCCTACAAATTACATTGGCAGTCCCAACCCACGACATCTCAGCCCAGTCATTGAAAGACGATGGACTATCAATTTGAGCTCCCTGAGGGTGTCCTCCAGCTCGAAGATTTGGCCCTCCGTAACCTTGTCTGCCACTCCCCTTAGTCCTGGTGCTGAAAGAGAGACCACCCCTCCCATCTTTCCAGTCTTTTGTTTCCAAAGCATATCAGGAGGTTTGGATGACTTGTAGAATGGCATCAGTTTTGTCAGGGTTTGGTGGCAAGGCAGGGTGGAGTTGAGAATACATGGGAGGTCATGGTGTGGGCAATGTAGCCATCAATTTTGGCCAACGACTGGGTGGTAGAAGGTTATTTGCTGTCCGTGGCAGCTCAGATTGTAGTCCGCCAGGAGTAAAAGTGTCCCCTCCGTCGATGACCCAACCAGTGGGCCACATGCTGCCTGCCGTCAGGGGAAGAGTGGTACTTCCAGTAGCACATGCAGGTCATGAAGGATCTCATTGCCCCTGGCCTGGCCCACTTACCCCCCAATGGATCCAGATGTGGGCGTGGCATAAGCAGCCAGGTGACAGTCCAGAGAGGGTGGTGAGATGGGAAGGGCCAGAGGGGGAAGAGGTGGAATGCAGTAATGTCTTGTGGGGGTCCACGATCCCAGCCCGTGTAGGCAAGGGTGGCATGTGGGGTTCACCCCCTCCCCCAGGGCCAGCCAACAGGAGACACATTGATACAATCGTAGAAGACCAGGGCCATAGTTGGTATGATATTAGTTAAGACCCAGATGAGGGGACAGGCTGAGCCATGATCCTCATGTTGTCTTGAAGGTAAGGGAGGGAGCCTGGCAAATGTAGAGTCCTCTGGGAGTGCGGGTGCACCCCACTTCCATCCTCATAGACAAAAGGCTCTCTGTGTTTCTTGGCATCCCTGCTCCCTCAAGGCCCATCCCCACGTACTTTTCTGTGGCCTTTGTCTCCAAAGCAAAAGGGACTCGCCCGGGGTGTGGTCCCCGGCCGTAGGAGGGCTGGGAGGTTGATCACCACCACAACTGGTAGTCTCAAAGAGAGAAGTATGAGGGCACGGTTCTGCGTCTAAGGCCCCCTTCTGATAGGCATATCGCAGTGACCCGAGCCTCTGGGCTTAGCAGACCACTGTCCCCATTGTGGAAATTCCAAGGGCCCCACTTAGTTCATTGAGCTTGCAGCCCTGGTCATAAGTGTGACCACAGGTGCCGCTAGCACCACAACCACAGCGTGGCCTCATCTGGTTGCCCCTGGTGGCTGCCGCAGCAGTGCTTCATAGCTTGGTGTAATCTTGCAGAGAGGCTCAAATGCCGGCTCTCCACGCCACTTGTCTGCAGCCTAAAGCTCCCAGCCCGTTGGAGGCCTTTGCTGCTGCAGGCCTATGTGTGCTGGGCGACTGGGCAAAAGTCTGATCTCCCCCCGTCCTTTCTCCCCACCCCCACCCCCCATGTGTGGGGTGTATATACAGAGGGTGGATGCGTCCCAGAGTCCCCGCCAGCACAGAGGATTCCAGACAGCACAACAAGGTGGTCGGGAGCTCAGCAAAGTGTGTCCACAGTCTTTCCCTACTTTGATAACTGACTGTTGAAAGCTAGCTCACCTCTTTCAGTCGTGGACCATCTCCAGTCGACTGCATGCCACCTTCCATCACTGGGGTTCAAGCCATCCTGCCAAAGTCACACCTGACTCCCTTCATCTGAGCCATCCTGGATACAGTGATCTTTTTCAGCTTTATCTCTGGATGAACAAGTCCAAGATATTCTTGCTACGATTACTGATGTTTCAGCCTATGTCCTGGGCCTGTGTAAGGATGACTTTGAGGCTTCTTGGTCTATTTGCCTCCTGCATCCTTCTCTTTGATCATGCCAGATGGCAAATGTAGGTTTTGCAGAGTGATCCGAAATCTCAGTTAGTCCAGCACGAGGGGAATCTGTCAAATTCCATTCATGTTTTGGAGGAGACTGCAAAAGAACTGCAGTGGTGGCTGCTTGACTGCTGTTTGACCAGCAGCAGGCCCCTCACTTTGCACCCTGAAGTGAAAGTAGTGACAGATGCATCACTGCTAAGCTGTGGAAGTCATCTTGGAGAGGTGGAGATCAGAGGACTCTGGTCTCCAGTGGAGACCCGCACCAACTTGTTGGAGTTGGGGGCCATTCACTCGACGTTGACAGCCTTCCTACTGTCCATTAAGAGGAGGCTGGTTCAGGTCCTCATGGAAAACACCACCACCATATGGTATTGCAACAAACAGGTCTGGTGATGGAGTAATGTGCTCTGTACCAGGATGCCCTGGGCCTCTGGAACTAGCAGGCTCATCAGGGCTTCTCCCTGATAGTACACCACCTGACGTTATCTATAAACACACACCAGGCTGGACAAACTCAGCTGTCCATGCCTTGCGGATCACAAATGCCAGTGGCACCCTTAGGTGGTGCACAACATCTTCCAACAATCTCTCTTCAATTTCTTCGCCCAAAGATCTCAAACGAGTGCTGAGCTGTTACATCAATTGCACCAAAGACCTTTGTGGGGTTCTCTGGGGCAAAGAAAGGCAACGCAATGAGAAGAGGATGCTATCAAGGTGAGTAATCCTCTGCATCAAAGCCTGCAACGCACTGGGCAAAAAAAAAAAGTCTCTGAGGGATTGAAGACTCACTGCAAAAAAAAAAAAAAAAAGCGACTACTACTGTGCTAGCACACAAAGTGCCTGTCCTAAATATTTGTCAAACTACTGTGTGGGTATCAGTGCACACATTTTGAAAACATCACTGCTTTTACAGCCAGATCCGACAGAAAGAGCATGTTGTCCCTTTGTCCTGCAGAACTTTTTGGTCTGAATCATTCCACACACCTACCACTCTGGAGATACTGTTCTGTTGTCTATTGTACGTGTGAGGAATTTGTGGTTACTAGTATTCATTGGAAGAACAAGTTACTTACCTTCATTAATGCGGTTTCTGGTGGGTACTCTTAACTAAGTGCAGATTCATCACAGCTTTCGCATGTCCTCGTTCTTTGGTGTGGACTCCTTTCCATCTAAAAAAGGTCCAAATTTAGAGATCTGCACAGTGGTGGAACAGTTGGGCTCCGTGCCTGAAGGCACCGACCAAGTTGAGAAAGAAGCTGCCATAAGCACAAATGGATGGTACCAATATGACACCTATATGCTATTCCAGCCATCACAGAGCGTGTTGATTTCAAGGCGCACAGGGAGTATGTTGAGAAGTCTCCTGTACCCTGTCTGGCACCTGGGGGATACTCTAAAAGTGAGGAATCCGTAGTTCGTGTCCACCATAAAAAGCGTTATTGAATGCTTTTAACTTGTTCTTCACTGATGGATGGATACTGAATGGCAGAATTATGGCCTTGATACAGAGCTTGGATTCATCTCTTGTAGATTCTGTTTATTCTTTACTTTATCTGCAGAGAGAAATACCCTTGCACCGCCCTTTACAGCAGCATCATCTCACAACCTGACCCAACAGACCTCACCAAACACCTCCTATTGATATCCAGTCAACCAATGTTAACCACAAGGCCCGTCAGCTCCCCAGAAGAAACAGCTACCACCATGAAGTCCTTCAAGCCAAGTCAATGAAGTCTTTATTCGATATTTCATCATAAAAGACATGCTACACGTCATAATACTTATAAAATTGTCAGTGCTAATGATTATAACAATAAATACAATATTTCATAAAAGCTACTAAGAACGTATTAAATCTATCTAATGCATCATTTGTTAAATATTTTAACATATTAAAAAAAAAGGAGTACATTACTTTAAAAACTCAGTTCTAAAGTTCAAGATAATTTACTTATCTAAAACATGTAGCTATTTTAGTAATTCAGAACGAATTATCCATGCCCACCCCAGGAATTTGGCCACCCCTATTGCTATAGTAGGTGAAAGATCAGTTTTAAGGATCCTACAAGCAGTCTCGGCCGATTGTGTGCCCAGACTTTTGCATAGGGGTACCAACCACTTCTTCCTTGGGGCAGCATATAATGGACAGACAAAAAACAAATGGCTCACATTTTCCCGCATTTCAATACACAATGGGCAATTATCTGGGCCTCCAGTGCCCCAGGTTGAGGTTAAACACCTTAATGGTATTGTGCCCACTCTAACTTGGTGATATAATTTACGGTCCATAGGTTTTGTAATAACATCCCAGTACTTTTCAATTGCAGAGGCATCTTTCACGTGTAAAAATGTTGTTGTAAGGAAACTACCTATAAGGGATGAGTGTCTTATGCCTACCACCCATTCCCAATATAGTTGTTTCAGCTCTTTTTTTGAAGGAAAAGTAGCTGAGTCTGGGTTGTGCCAAAGGGCACCTAGACCCATGGCACAAAGGGTGGTTCTAACACCCTTAAACCAACCAATCTTATCGGATCCTAGGGTGTCCCTTACCTCGAGGCATGCTTTCGCATATAATAACAGCTCTGGGGTAGACCACAACCTCCGCCAGAAGGCCAAGGGCCGAAATCTGGCTTGATCTTTCACCGGTTGGAGCCCAAGGTCATAAAGGAGCGGGATACGTGGGGATGACCTCGGAAAACCAACCGCCCCTCTTGTAAATCTGTTTTGGGCCAGCATCAGTCGGTCCAGATTGCTATAACCCCAAAGCTCTGCCCCATACAAGACTGAGGGAAGAATTTTTGACCCATAGATTTCCATAAGTGGGGACATCGGGCGGGTAAATGATCTTTTATATTCCTTAAGAAGGGCACCGCCTAGTTGAACATGTTTAAGTGCTTGGATATCAATCTGGGGTTTCCAACTAAAATTATCACTAAAATGCACACCCAGATATGTAAATTCATTAGTTTGCTCACCACCATGAAGTCATTCACTCAGGGGCCCCATCGACCCCTGCCACCACCACTCCTACTCTAGAGGACTCGATCCATCATCGCCATGCTCAAACCCACTCTGAATGCCTCCACCTCTTCTTCAACCTTCCTAGGTGCTTGGAAACACACAGATGTCATCTCATTGTTATAGAAACACACATCCCCCACCCCCTCCCCCCGCAGGACCCTCCAGCGCTTGCCTTCTACAGACTGATCTCAGCTACCATTCCTGGCCAAGGTCTTGGAGAAAATCATTAGCAGACATCTAATCGAATAGCTTGACGATCACCAACTCCTCAACATTACTCAGTCTGGTTTCAGATGCAACCTCAGCATGGAAACTGCCCTCATCACCACCTCGGATGTCAGTTGCATGACTGCACAGAAGAGACATAGCTTCCCTCTTCCTCCTGGACCGCTCCAGAGCATTTGAGACTGTCACACCCCATCCAATTTCTACACAACATCAGAATCTAAGGACACACACTGTAATGTACCTGTTCCTTCCACACTGGAAAGGTCCGGTCAGTCAGCCTGGCACTGTACACCTCGGACACCTGCAGCCTCTTTTGCGGAGTTCTGATAGGATCTGCCCTCAGCCGGACCCTCTTCAACGCATCATGATCCCTCAAGCCAACATCTTCCACTCTCAAAACATCAATGTTCTCTCCAATACCGACAACATGAAACTTAATCCCTCCCTCAAGGGGCAAGGCACCCAGTACTAGACTGAAATCACCCACTGGGTGAAGACCAGTTTTCTAAAGCTGAACACCAACCAGACCAAAATAGTGGTCTTTGGGAAGAGCACATCACCGTGGGACTCTGCCTGGTGACCAAAGGCGCTGAGACTGACCCCCCTCCCCCAACACCAAGGACCTCTGGATCATCATTAACAGCAAACTCTACTTGACCGCCTAAGTGAATGTTGGCACTCTCTCATGCTTTCTTATCCTCAAGATACTGAGGAAGAAATTGAAATTACTCTTAGTCAGCATCCAGAAAATAATCACATGCGTTCTGGTCACAAGCCAGCTGGACTATGGGAACATCCCCTATGTAATGATCTACAAAACAAACTCACCAGAAGGCTGCAAACCATTCAGAACTCTGTAGCCACAATCACTTTCAACCTCCCACGCCTCACTCACATCACACCACACCTGAAGGAGCTCCACCGGCTCGCCATTCACAAATAAGCACAATTCAAACTTTAAACCCATACTTCCAAGGCACTACATACCACTAGCTTAGCATACCTCAACAATCACATCTGTTTTTACAGACCTTTTCAACACACCCACTCATCCGGACTCCTTGCACAAATCCAAGGCATATGGAAAAGCAAATCCGGCGATCAAGCCTACTCCTACATCACTCCTAAAACGCAGAACGACCTGGATCTCGTGTTTCCATACCCTTATGACACATAAGAGCCTCCTCCTCATTTCTTGAATGCTGCAAGAAGCTGAAGACCTGGCTTTTACAGTAATCCCACTTGGATCTAGGTGTGGCTAGACTCCCATCTGCTCAGCGCCAACATACCCTCCCGGGTGATCGTGTACTCTACAAATGTCCATAGCACAACAGTGTTGTTGTATGTCCTGTGTCATTGACTGCTGAAAACCTAGAGCTCAGGCACCCATGGCTCTCTTCAGACTGGAGGGATATCAAGAAAACAATAGCATCAAGTGTTATCAGGAAAAGTGAAAAAAAGATTTACTTGTAAAATTACATCCTGTCCAGTGCCAGCATGCCATGTGTGCTTCATTTGGCTCCAATTCACAATTACCCAATTAATAATTTGTTAAACTATTCAAACTTTTCACTGTCATTGATAGTTTGCAAGAGAAAGAAAATCCTTCATACTTAATTAGCAAAACATTTTGATGGAAGAAAAAAACATGCAAAGTGTTTTTGCAGATTGTTTCTCCAAACGCTGGATAGCTTAGCCAGAGGCATGATGTAAAGAAACACTTTAAATGTTGCATTTTCTTGAACTTAGTCATGTCTCAAGAACATGCACACCACACATAAAAGCAAAAAAAAACTGACAGCCTGGAATGCCTTCTGGTTACTAACTCCTTTGCTGACTTTGGGATGCAATTCTGCACCCTCCAAATTACAAACCCTCTAAAACCCCCTATTAAAAAGTCACATTTGTGCATCACTGATGGCTTTTCAGATAGAACGGACTGAATTGTGGTGTTCCACACTTTGGATACTTCTTTTAAATAACTTTTTAATTGTTTTTATACAGCACAAAATAACCCCTCGGTCAAATTACGTCACAGATTTAACACATTTAAGAGTCCCACAGTTCCAGAGTTAATGTATCTCCTTTAAACCACCTCACCTGTTTACTACTGCTAGTTGTTTTCTGCCCTCAATCTCCTGAGGCTCAAATAGTCCCGCTCCCTCTCTATGTACCAGAATCTTTTCTCCCAAGGTTCTAGTTTGATCCCTGTGTGCCTCGCCCAACCACTCCAGATTTGCCAATGCTTCTGAAGGCAGCCACTGGCCTGGAAAATTGGCTTTTCTAGACTGAAACAATGGTCTAGCCCCCCACTTTCACCACTCTAGGGAAGAGATCTGTCCAGTGTTTGTCACCCATCCATCCCTAGCAGCCTGACAGGCTACTTTTAACACTTGTAATAAATCCCTGTTACAAATTCTTATAGTCTTCCACCTTGCAGGTATGATTGTCAGCCAGATATCCTATGGATTAACGGGTGTACACATTAATTTGATGATATTTGGTCAAGCCTGCTAAAAATTAAGTATTGTATAGCCTGTAGCTGACTCCGGAGCAAGGCAGGAAAAACAAAAGTCACAATTTTTGTGTCTACGCCAACCCTGTGGCCAATTAGAGATGTTGGATCAATGCATACTTTTAAAAAAGATGCACTGCTCACAGTATCCACAATGAAAACAGGAGGTGCCAATGCAGGATATAGCTAGGGACACATTATCATACTGTCTCCAAGTATGCTGCTTGTGGCCTTGCAAGGTACAAATGACATGACAATTGATGGAGCCATAAATGTTCGCTCTTTAACACATATGTTATTGGTAGTGTGAACATAACTTTGTGTAATATGTATATATATATATATCCTTTCCTTTATAATGACTTAGATGTTAGATGGCCATACTTAGCATTCTATGGGACCAGTACTTTGGGCTCAGGGGCAGGCCAAACCTTAATGGGCATTGTTGAAAGCTGTGCTTAGCAATTCTAGGAGTAAGTGGTGCTTTGCTTATTGCATGACTGTACTCAGAGCCTTTTTGGCAGGACTGAAGATTGAATGAAGCAGGCTCCTGAGGAAGTGGTTTTTAGTACAGGGTCTAGCAGAAGGTGAGTCCACTATTGTGTACTGTCTATACCTGAAGTGTGAATGAATAGATGTTTTGGTATTACAAGTTGTGTGCAGACCGGTTATTTTACGGAGAGTTAGTGTTAAAAAAAAAAAAAAAAAAAAGGGTTTCCCCTGTCTCCTACAGTGAGAACTTTTGTTCACCGATATTGGAGATTAGCCCTATCTCGCCATGAAATAGAACTTAACCTGGCATGTTTTTGTGGTTTATGGTAAATCTTTTGAGTAGATTTAGAAAAGCTGTCTGGCAGGCTTTGAATGGTTAATTATTTTGTACATGTGTTATGTATCTGTGTTTTGACTGTGTCAGTGAAATATGAAAGTTCCTTAAATCAATTTGAATTTGTGAGTTTTGGATAGTCTGGGAGTTCGTGAGCCAAATACATTTTCAGGAGAATGTGAGGCAAAAATGCGGATTGTTGAGTATTGAGGAGAGCGAGAAAGCCGCAAACCTCAAAAGAATGGTAAATGCCTTTCATTTTAAGGGTAAAAAGCTGTATCAGTAAGCCAAATTAGCAAGGTTTTTGGGCTGCTTCTGTGCTGATGATATTGTTATGTTGCAGCTTTCAATTGGAAAATCTTTTTGTTTATAAATTTGATACCTTATAAGAAATATTAAACATTTTGCAGCCTTGTAGCATGCTTTTCGTCTCATCTTGTATTTCCAGCCTCTTTAAGCTCAAGATTAAGCAAAAAAAATGTTTTCCTAATATATTTGGTACTGCTGGATGAATCAGTATGAAATTTGGTGGACTGTTAGCAATTTAGCATCCGTGCAAGGATCTCCGGTTTCGCGCAGATCCAAGAAGAGTGCAAAATTAAAGTGGGGGATTGTCGTTTAAAAGGACTGTGATCTGCTAATAGCTTAGGTGTCTTTTCTGGATTAGTCTGAGAGTTAATAATACCAAAGTGAACTTAACCTGCAATTGCATGTGCAACTCTAACTTATTTTACCATCCAAAACATTATTCTGGGACCTTCACCAGACAACAAGGAACTATTCTGCATGTCTCATACACTCAAGAAGCGATAGCGATTACTAGAGGTCAATAACCTTCACTTTGTCAAATTCTAAACTGTATTTTCACTGTTGCTTACATTTAGTTGGAGACCTAGAATATTGTGCTCAGTAAAATATTAATGAACGTGATCAGAAAGATCTTCATGACTAATTAACTGTAGGTTCATTAGGTACTGTTTGTACAAGCAACGCATGTGTTGATAATGATTTCTCAAGTGATGTAAGAAATGCCTAGATGTCAATCTAAAGTCTTCTCTCCTAAATGTCTAATTTTAGGATTGACCAGGAATTTTACAGGAGGCACAGCATGTCTGAGGTAAAAGATGACAGTTCAAATAAGACTGTATCAGCAGCAGCTCGGCGCTCATTCTTTCGAAGGAAACACAAGCACAAACGTAGTGGTTCAAAAGACGGGAAGGATTTACTGGCATTGGACACCATCAGCACAGACTCCATTCCTTTCTTAGAAGGTAAGAGGACAGTAGTTTGTCAGTCATCACATTCATTACTGACTGTGGTCATTCAAGCTACAATGCGTAAAATACACATACTGCTTTAGTTATCCTCTACATGCTGATGAAACCAGTTAAATTCCACTTCACAACCATTTATGGCTAATAAAAACCTACCTGCTTCAAAATAAAATGGCATGGCATATAGAAAGCTCCCAGATTGCAAGTGAAAATTATTACCATATTTTACTAGAACAAGTTTAAAAAAAAGCTCTCTTATGATCCTTTGTAAATAATTAATCCAGCAATATTTACATATTAGAAAATGTATTATTTAACTCAAGATTAAAAACTCCCCAGTTTGCTGCAGGAGTTTAGCCATCTCCGGCAAGGCATAAAAGAGATTCAGTCCAGTTTTTGATTTTAAAATAGCATGTGTCTTTTCCGACCTCAGCACAAGAGTGATGTACAGAGACCCACTAACTTAATTGACATAAATCTCCGAAACTACTGTCAAGTTCTTTAGTTTTGAATGACTAAAATCATCTTCCTTAGTAGTCATTTCCATCCTTTAATACAATTCTAATGCAGAAAGCCTTAGATGTGGTGTTAAAATAGAAGAGTTCTAAAGAGAGCTGTTTTACGTTTTTAACTAAAGGCGGTCTCAATCTCTTTGCCTACTTAAATTCACTGTTGAAAAATTCCTTTCTACAAAATTAAGTAATTTTGCCCTTCCCTGAATTTACTAACCTATTCCAAAACTGTAAGGTTTGAATAATTTTTCTGTAATGGTGAAAATGTTAATCTTGTTCCCTTCCTTATTTAGCTGTACTATTGATGATTTTGACAAATTCAGCAGGGATTTCAAACATTGTCCCTCTTTAAAATCCCAGTCCTGTGTCCTGCTAGTATAAAGGAAATTCAGTTTCCATACAGCATTTTTGTTGGGTCTGTAGCTTTACATGGTATTGGGATTGGTGATTAAGAAAGACCTCCATAATTTATACCTGATTTATGCAGCTCTGAATTAGTTTATAATATACATGTTTGTAAATTATCCATGTGTATCTCTCAGTCTAAATTATTATTGAATATCAAATCTAAATAGCTATAGGAGGAAACTTCCTTTCACATAATTTTGCCAATATTACAATTGAAGGATTTCTTCTTGGCACCAAATACAATAACGTTGGTTTAATCCACAATAAATGCTAACTTTAGTTTGACAATACTTATAAAACTCAGATAATTATTTTAGCAATCCTATTTCGGTCACATTCATAATCACCAAATTGTCTGCATATAGAAGACAAGTAATATGTCGACCTCCCATCTAGGGTGAATAGGAAGCTGTTCTTGCTAAAAGTGAGGGGATGTCAACTAAGTGCAAAAAGTGTAGAGACCAAAACACAACCAATATCTGAATATTTTTGGAATGAAGCCACCTTGATCCAACTTTGCCCACTTGGTTTTGCAATATTAAAAATAACTTACAGGGCATTTCCAATTTGATTAAAATCTCCCGAGGTTTAGACTGGTTAGCTAGCCCAGTTGCTGCCGGTAATTCAACAAAGTACCAGAACAAATTACTCAATGTCTCTATCTACTTTAGCAGAATTGACCATAAGTGAAAATAATGGCCTGAAGTTGAGTTAAATCCAACTTGTTCAGTTGGGATGAATTCATAGATCTCTGTCCAGTCCTTTAGAGAATTCAGTATTATCTTAGCATACACATTGGTACCTTCATTTATAAGTCTTAGAAGCCTATACTTTTTAGGTTAAGAGGAGATTGTCTTTCTAGTGTAACTGTGTAGGAAGTTGGCTCTGTATATATTATTTCAAAGTAAGAAATAGTGTACACAGACTCCAAGGGTTCCCCTTAGAGGTAAGATAGTGGCAAAAGTAGATAATTCTAATGCTCTATTTTGTGGTAGTGTGGTTGAGCAGTAGGCTTATCAGAGGGTAGTGTTAAGCATTTGTTGTACACACACAGGCAATAAATGAGGAACACACACTCAATGACTTACTCCAGGCCAAAAGGTTTTTATATTGAAAAATATATTTTCCTAGTTTATTTTAAGAACCACAGGTTCAACATTTATATTAAACGTTTTAAATGTAAGGTACTTCACTTAGATACTTTAGGAACTTTGAATGAAAACAATATCATGTACAGTCTTTGTAAAAATAGCAATAAGCTATTTTCAAAGTGGACACAGTGCAAAAATCAACAGTTCCTGTGGGAGGTAAGTAAAGGTTAGATTAAGAGGTAAGTAAAACACTTACAAGTCTCAGTCCTGGGGCATAGGCAGCCCACTGTTGGGGGTTCAAGACAACCCCAAAGTTATCACACCAGCAGCTCAGGGCCGGTCAGGTGCAGAGGTCAAAGAGATGCCCAAAACACATAGGCGCCTATGGAGAACAGGGGTGTTCCGGTTCCAGTCTGCCAGCAAGGTAAGTACCTGCGTCCTCGGGGGGCAGACCAGGGTTTTTTTGTAGAGGACTGGGAGGGACACAAGTAGGCACACAAAACACACCCTCAGCGGCACAGGGGCGGCTGGGTGCAGTGTGCAAAGCAGGTGTCAGGTTTTGTATAGGTTTCAATGGAGGGACCCGGGGGTCACTCTAGCGGTGCAGGCAGGCAGGCACGGGGTGGGGGTGGGCTGCTCAGGACAGGCACCACCTGGGCAAGGTAGAGGGTCGCCTGGGGGTTACTCCTGCGTCACAATTCGGTTCCTTCAGGTCCTGGGGGCTAGTGGGTGCAGTGTTGGTTCCTGGCGTCGGGTCCCTTGTTACAGGCAGTCACGGTCAGGGGGAGCCTCTGGATTCTCTCTGTAGGTGTCACTATGGGGGTTAAGGGGGGTTGTCTCTGGTTACTCACGGGCTCGCAGTCACCGGGGAGTCCTCCCTGAGGTGTTGGTTTTCTGCAGTTCGAGCCGGGGGCGTCGGGTGCAGAGTGTAGAATCTCACGCTTCTGGCGGGAAACGTGAAGTCCTTGGAAGTTGCTTCTTTGTTGCAAAGAAGTAGCTGGTTTTGAACAGGGCTGCTGTTCACAGGAGTTTCTTGGTCCTGTAGACCAGGGCAGTCCTCTGAGACTTCAGAGGTCGCTGGTCCCTGTCAGATGCGTCGCTGGAGCAGGTTTTCGAAGTTGGAGACAGGCCGGTAGGGCTGGGGCCAAAGCATTTGTCGTCTTCCTCCTTCTCTGCAGGCTTGTAGGTCAGCAGTCCTTTTTATTTCTTCAGGTTGCAGGAATCTGATTTCCTGGGATCTGGGGAGCCCCTAAATACTGAATGTAGGTGTGTGTTTAGGTCTGGGAGGGCAGTAGCCAATGGCTACTGTCCTTGAGGGTGGCTACACCCTCTTTGTGCCTCCTCCCTGTGGGGAGGGGGGCACATCCCTAATCCTATTGTGGGAATCCTCCAAATTCAAGATGGAGGATTTCTCAAGGCAGGGGTCACCTCAGCTCAGGACACTTTAGGGGCTGTCCTGACTGGTGGATGACAACTCCTTGTTTTTCTCATTATCTCCTCCAGCCTTTCCGCCAAAAGTGGGGGCAGTGGCCGGAGGGGCTGGCATCCCCACTAGCTGGGATGCCCTGGGGCGCTGTAACAAAAGGGTTGAGCCTTTTAGGCTCACCGCCAGGTGTTACAGTTCCTGCAGGGGGAGGTGAGAAGCACCTCCACCCAGTATAGGCTTTGTTCCTGGCCACAGAGTGACAAATGCACTCTCCCCATGTGGCCAGCAACATGTCTGGGGTGTGGCAGGCTGGCAAAAACTGGTCAGCCTACACTAGAAGTCGGGTAGGTATTCAGGGGGCCTCTCTAAGATGCCCTCTGGGTGTATGTTAGAATAAATTGCATGCTGGCATCAGTGTGTATTTATTGTGCTGAGAAGTGTGATACCAAACTTCCCAGTTTTCAGTGCAGCCATTATGGAACTGTGGAGTTCCTGTTTGACACACTCCCAGACCAAATACTCTTATGGCTACCCTGCACTTACAATGTCTAAGGGTTTGCTTAGACATTGTAGGGGCATAGTGCTTATGCACATATGCCCTCACCTGTGGTATAGTGCACCCTGCCTTAGGCCTGTTAGGCCTGCTAGAGGGGTGACTTACCTATGCCACAGGCAGTGTGAGGTTGGCATGGCACTCTGAGGGGAGTGCCATGTCGACGTAGTCATTTTCTCCCCACCAGTACACACAAGCTGTGAAGCAGTGTGCATGTGCTGAGTGAGGGGTCTCCAGGGTGGCATAAGACATGCTGCACCCCTTAGAGACCTTCCCTGGCATCAGGGCCCTTGGTACCAGGGCTACCAGTTACAAGGGACTTACCTGAGTGCCAGGGTTGTGCCAATTGTGGAGACAAAGGTACAGTTTAGGGAAAGAACACTGTTGCTGGGGCCTGGTTAGCAGGGTCCCAGCCCAGCACACTTTCAAATAATAACTTATCAGCAAAGGCAAAAAGTTAGGGGGTAACCATGCCAACGAGGCATTTCCTTAGAATAGGCTTTATAATATCCCTTTCCAGCTATTTAAGAATTACTCTATATTTGTTAAATATTTAAATGCTATGCAAAAAACACTTTGACCACCAATCAAAGTTTGTCTTAATGATCACCTGAAGGTTGTCCAGCACATCTGCTCTTGAAAGCATAAACAACAAAATAACTTACTTTCTATTTTCATCTAAAAACCAGGTAACAGATTCTTCATCATTCATATTCAGCTGACATCCCAAGATTATAGTACACTTTACTAAATGTGTTTTCCAAATATTAAATCCAAGACTCTTCTCGTACCACACGCCTTAAAGTAATCTGTCTCACACCTATTCCAAATAGTACTCACTTCCAAAATTGCAGGCATTCCTTTGAGATAACTGATATCACCTTTTTATCACCTTTTTCCAGTTTGATTTATAATATTCCCCTTTCTCATTTTTAACACAGATATATTCAGACCTTAGTGTTTGTAAGAAAGTGCCTTTTTTGACATGGTTTACACCCCCCATTCCCCCCCCCCCCCACCCCCAACTTTTGCCTGGTTTCTAGCCCAGAGGTTCCTGACCACACTTTTGGTGGAAGGACTGGCTGGAAAATTAGTTAAATTAGGAGGAGTGCTCACTTCATGCCAGTCCCACCCCTAAGGTGTGGACAAGCTGAAATGGACACTACTTTTTAAATTCCTCCATCTTGTTTGGAATGAATTAGGCCAATAGGGTTATGCATACTTCCTAAAGGAAGTGGTCATAGCAAGGGTGTAGTCACCCTAAAGGTGAGTAGGCCAGTGGTTACCACCTGGTTCGCCCATAACTCCACTTAATTCAGTATTAGGTGGCAATAGAAATCAGATTCCTGACAGCCTAAGAAGAGCCAGACACTACAGCATTGCACCAGCAGAGAAGACTGCAGGCACTAACTGACTTGGCCCCCGCCCTACTGGCCTGTCTGCAGCCCTCAACGATTTTGCTTCAACCTGTCCTGCATCCAAACGACCTCCAAAACCGTGGGAGGACTGCCTGCCTTCCACAAAGACCAAGATCTCCCATGGACAGCAGACCTGTCCAGAAGCAGGCAAATTTAAAGAAAAAGAACACTGCCCTGAGGAACCGCGATTCTGCACCTGACGCCTGAGTCCGAGTGGCCCATCTGTCCTGTGAGGCTTCCCCAAGGATTCTGAGCCCAAGTCTACCGTGGGTTGACCCCTGCCGGCCCGAAGCCTGTAGTCTCATTCTGAAGACTCTCCCTGACGTAACTGCCCAGTAAGCTGTTTTCCGATGGCAAAGGACACCCCTGCATCCGAAGACCTTGGGGAGATGGACTGACTGTGTCCCTGAGTCCCTTAACATTCGAACTTACCTGGGCAGCTGTGGGTTTTCTTCGTTCAACCTGCTGGCCCCCAGCCTGCAGCCTTTTTCCAAAACCGACCTCCTCTATTGACTTGCATTGGGCACCCAACACTGTGTTGGTACTCTGCACCCGGCAGCCCCTGTGCCACTGAGGCTGTAAGGTTGGTGCTGCCTTGTGGCCCCCCGTTGTACTTACCTCAACTCCATGAGATCGACCCCTGACACCACTATACTCACCTGTGAGCAATGCATCTTGGTTTATGCCCCCCGTCTCTGTTGGTTAACATTGGGCACCGATCCCACATTTGACCTCTGCACACTGCCGCCCTTGTGCTGCTGCGGGTGCACTCTTGGTGCTGATTTGAACTTTGCCTGGTGTTGACCTAAAACCCCGAAGACTGGATTTGTAAGTCGAGTACTTCCCTGCAAAACTGCATTCTTGTTTTGAAGACACTGAAAATTGCAATGTGTCCATTTTTAAAGTTGAAAAGTATTTTTAATTTGAAAACTGCTTATCTTATAGTGAAGTTCTTTGGTTCAAAGCATATATAAAAGAAAATGTTATTTTTCTAATTTGATCTTTGATTTATTTTTTGAGTGTGTGTCTCATTTATTGACTCTGTGAGTACAACAAATGCTTAACATGACTCCTTGATAAGACTAATTGCTCGCCCACACTACCACAAATTGTGCATTAGACCTATCTATTTCTGCCTCTGCAAACCTTTGGGGATCCACTGAACTCTCTGTATGGTGTTCTTCATTTTAGTGTGCCATATACAAAGCCATCTTCCTACAGTCTTGCACATTCTTCCTTAATTAAACTTTCCCACTTATCCTTCTTATATAGTTCAGCTACCTTAACTGAGTTTTCTGAGATTGAGAGTAAAACTTTCCTCCTTTTTTTGTCTTTTTTTTCCTGCACTGACCTAGCAAATCTCTTCACTTCAGCATTCAAACATGCCACTACCTCTATTAACACAGCTTTATGCTAACTTAATATATTGTTGTTCAACATCTTAAAGTTATGCGATTTTATACTACCCTGAACTTTTGAAGGCCTTTTTATAGTTCGTCATCTATGTGGGTTGTTTACTATCTTGGGCACTCTACTTGAAATGATGCACCTTTTCATTTCTATCCAATATATCAAATTTAAACTTCTTTCTTATTGGAAGATGATCACTCCCTTCCATATGAATAACCTGAAAATACAAAATTAATTTAAATACCAAGCCTGTACACAAATATTGTTGTTAGGGATATTTTTTACACACCCTAAATTCGTGTTTGTGAGACTGGCATTTCGAAGCAAAAACAACTAATTAGGTAAAGTAAAATCTAATTCGCCAAGATCATTTGCAAATTTCATGCAAGCATAGAAACTGCACATTCTAGACAGACTGGTGGTGAAATAATATGAACATATAATAGTTAATTCCAATCTAAGTACTGTGATTTGGGATTCAACTTAAGGTTGAAATAATCCATAAGGACCATCAGACAATTGGGAAACTTGGGCATTACACTGTTCAAGACTTCATTGAATAGGTTGAGTTTTCTGAGATTATACAGTCGGTCTACTGTCATCACATCAAATGTACTACTATCTCTACATCAGTATGAACTGGCACAGATTTTTATGTTTTGGAACCTGATCATATTTGATTTTCACATGGTTTGCACATCTTCCAGTATTTGTCAAATAAGAGTTCTTATGCCACAGGTCCTGCCCTAACCATTAATTAAAGTCTTTCTAAATGATGTAAAATGTGCAGGAAAACATTGCTGTTACCTATACTTCTAAATGGTGATTTTTCCTACCATGTTATTTTGGATTCGAACCTTTAACCAGTTTTGTCCACCTTGTACTGAAATCAGAGAAGGACAAATTCCACCACAAGTGTTGTGACTCTCTCACCACAGCACAAAGTATAGATCAGTGGACTCAGTTCAGCCATTGTACCTTTTCACTTTGTGTGACTGCATTTTTCCCTTTGACATGTACTCAATGACCTAAAACATAGTTTCTTAAGAACAGAGCTTCTAAAAGACTTCCATTTTCCAAGAATTGCTAGTCTCTAAGTAAAGTAAGGTGTGATAACTATTTCCATAAGCACCAAGACATTTATTGAAAGTTGCCATGCTGAATCATCACTATAAGCCAGTTTAGGAATATGTGTTTAATCCATAGGAAATGAGCACAGGTTATTAGAGCCCACCGGAGCTCAAAACCTCCCACATCAAATCTCTTCTGGGGAAAAAAACAAAAAAAAAAGCCTTCAACCCACCTGATACAGCAAACTGCAGGCCCATTTCAAATGGCCTCTTCTTAAGAAAACAATTTGGTAAAGCAGACGTTCTTCGACTTCACCCCGTCGCTCGGATGATGCAAAGCGGTAGGTGCGTTATCCTTCTAGGCCTCTGTCCTCAGGGCCTGCTTCTGGGTCGGCTCCGTGCCTCCCTGAGTTTCCGTGAGCCGGAGCCAGCCCTGCCCAACTCAGGGAGCTTTATGAGGCCATGCACCTCATAGTTGGGTAGACCGAACAACCTGTGATGCCATCGGGCCCAGTAGGGTCGGTGGCAGCCTCCTTGGGTTGTGTGGCCTCTTCTCCGAGGGGCACCCCAGGATCTGTTATCAGAGTCGAGCCGACGCCCGTCATGCCATTGTAACCTTCCCCGGCGCCGGTACAGAAGTCGAGGCTCCCGATGTTGGTTGGGCCCATAATCAACATCAACCCCATACTCATTTCAGACTCTGTGCCGGAACAAAGTCGCCTAACGTGCTAGAATACCAGCTTGAAAACCCTTATATGGACTAGAGTAAGAAGTTGGGTGATGATAGTGGTTTCAACACCTCCCCTGACTCTGGTACACTTTCTCCCCCTACTGTGGCTACAGAGGAGGGAGCTTCATACACAATGGTGATGCGAAGAATGCCTGCGGTCCTGGGCCTGGAGCTCCCTTCAGAGGCGGTCAGGAATAACCTCCTGACTAAGGTGCTTCAGCCCAGGGCTTCATCTGAACCCCTTCTGCCCTTTATTTAAGCCCTCACTGATGTTCTGCTGGGGACGTGGACTAAACCCAGCACAGGACTGTGCCCGCCACCTTAGGCCTGCGATTACCGACCCTAAATTCCTGACCCAGCATCCTATGCTTGAGAGCTTAGTTATTCAGACTTCTTCCTCTTCTGGCGCATTCCTGTCCACACCCCTGGACAGGGAATCACAAATACGGGACCAACTTGGAAAGAAAATGTTCTCATCCTCCCATCTGGCATTGCGATCCATGAAGACCCCATTCCTTTTGGGCCGCTACATCCATACTTTATGGGATACGGGCGCGCAGGTACTGCCAGAGGTCTTGTAGGAGGCCCGGGCCATTCTCTCCCAAGCTATTGCTGACGGGAGGAATGCAGCCCCGCTACTTTCTTGTGCCCGAAAAGGACAAGGACCTTCCTCCTATCCTAGTCCTCCGGTCCCTCAATCTCTTCCTTAGGAAGAAGTCCAAAAATGCTCACTCTAGCTCAGGTCCTTTCTGCCCTTGAGACTGAATTGGTAGTGTGGAACTTGCAGGATTCCTATTTTCATATTCCAACCCTGCCTGCCCACAGACATACCTTGCCATTCATGGTAGGTCACAAGCACTTTCAGTTCCTGTGCTCCCCTTCAGCCATACCAGCACCCCGCGGGTGTTCACGAAAGTGGTGGTGGTGGTCGCAGCTCATCTGCACCTGCTAGGGGTTGTAGGAAGCTGGCCTGGTGTGTGATGGACACCTGTGGTGTAAGCACCTTAGACCAGGTCCAGGCGACCCCTATTAGTGAATGTAGGCAGTGTCTAGGAAACCAGGGCTCTCTCGAGGTAGCTGTGAACAAGTAGCCAAGGCTCATCTAGGAGACATGCCAAGCTTATGCAATCCTACAATAGCCACACAGTAACTTGTCACACATGAAAGGAACCACACAGTGTTATAAAAGTAATAGTAGCACCACACTAGATTACTTATAGGCAGGCCTCCAACAGGAGGTAAGTACACACTGTGAATATATATATATGTGTGTGTGTGTGTGTGTGTGTGTGTGTGTGTGTGTGTGTGTGTGTGTGTGTGTGTGTGTGTGTGTGTGTGTGTGTGTGTGTGTGTGTGTGTGTGTGTGTGTGTGTGTGTGTGTGTGTGTGTGTGTGTGTGTGTGTGTGTGTGTGTGTGTGTGTGTGTGTGTTCGATGGCGTATGTAGCTGCAGAAACACATGCTGTGTGTAAGAAAATGGCTCCCTGTTGCAGTCACCCCCCACTTTTTCCCTGATACTGACTTGACTGAGAAGTGTGCTGGGACCCTGCTAACCAGGCCCCAGCACCAGTGTTCTTTCACCTAAAATGTACCATTGTTTCCACAATTGCCACACCCCTGGCACACAGATAAGTCCCTTGTAAAAGGTACCAGTGGTACCAAGGGCCCTGTGACCAGGGAAGGTGTCTAAGGGCTGCAGCATGTGTTGTGCCACCCTTAAGGACCCCTCAACTAACACATGCACACTGCCACTGCAGATTGTGTGTGTTGGTGGGGAGAAAAAGGCAAAGTCGACATGGCATCCCCCCAGGGTCCCATGCACACACAATACTGCCTGTGGCATAGGCAAGTCACCCCTCTAGCAGGCCTTACAGCACTAAGGCAGGGTGCACTATACCACAGGTGAGGGCATAGCTGCATGAGCAATATGCCCCTACAGTGTCTAAGTCCATTCTTAGACATTGTAAGTACAGTGTGGCCATATTAAGTATATGGTCTGGGAGTTTGTCAAAACGAACTCCACAGCTCCATAATGCCTACAGTGAATACTGGGAAGTTTGGTATCAAACTTCTCAGAATAATAAACCCACACTCATGCCAGTGTTGGATTTATTAAAAAATGCACACAGAGGGCATCATAGAGATGCCCCCTGTATTTTACCCAATCCTTCAGTGCAGGACTGACTGGTCTGTGCCAGTCTGCTGCTGAGAGAAGAGTTTCTGACCTCCTGGAGTGAGAGCCTTTGTGCTCTCTGAGGCCAGAAACAAAGCTTGCACTGGGTGGAGATGCTTAACACCTCCCCCCTGCAGGAACTGTAACACCTAGCAGTGAGCCTCAAAGACTCAAGCTTCGTGTTACAATGCCCCAGGGCACTCCAGCTAGTGGAGATGCCCGCCCCCTGGACACAGCCCCCACTTCTGGCGGCAAGTCCAGGGGAGATAATGAGAAAAGCAAGGAGGAGTCACCCACCAGTCAGGACAGCCCCTAAGGTGACCCCTGCCTTTAGAAATCCTCCATCTTGATTTTGGAGGATTCCCCCAATGGGATTAGGGATGTGCCCCCCTCACCACAGGGAGGAGGCACAAAGAGGGTGCAGCCACCCTCAAGGACAGTAGCCATTGGCTACTGTCCTCCCAGACCTAAACACACCCCTATATTCAGTATTTAGGGGCTCCCCAGATCCAAGGAAAGCAGATTCCTGCAACCTGAAGAAAGAAGGACTGCTGACCTACAAGCCTGCAGAGAAGGAGGAAGACGACAACTGATTTGGCCCCAGCCCTACCGGCCTGTCTCCAGCTTCGAAAACCTGCTCCAGCGACGCATCCGACAGGGACCAGCAACCTCTGAAGCCTCAGAGGACTGCCCTGGACTATAGGATCAGAAAACTCCAGTGAACAGCGGCCCTATTCAAAACCAGCTACTTCTTTGCAACAAAGAAGCAACTTCCAAGGACTTCACGTTTTCCCACCGGAAGCGTGAGACTCTACACTCTGCACCCGATGGCCCCGGCTCGACCTGCAGAAAACCAAAACCTCAAGGAAGGACTCCCTGGCGACTGCGAGCCTGTGAGTAACCAGAGACGACCCTCCAGAGCCCCCACAGCGACGCCTGCAGAGAGAATCCAGAGGCTTCCCCTGACCGCGACTGCCTGTAACAAGGGACCCGACGCCTGGAACCAACACTGCACCTGCAGCCCCCAGGACCTGAAGGTACCGAACTTTGACGCAGGAGTAACCCCCAGGCGACCCTCTACCTTGCCCAGGTGGTGGCTGTCCCGAGCAGCCCACCCCCACCCCGTGACTGCCTGCCTGCACCGCTAGAGTGACCCCCGGGTCCCTCCATTGAAACCTATACAAAACCTGAGGCCTGCTTTGCACAATGCACCCAGCCGCCCCTGTGCCGCTGAGGGTGTGTTTTGTGTGCCTACTTGTGTCCCCCCCAGTCCTCTACAAAACCCCCCTGGTCTGCCCCCCGAGGACGCCGGTACTTACCTGCTGGCAGACTGGAATCAGAGCACCCCTGTTCTTCATAGGCGCCTGTGTGTTTTGGGCACCTCTTTGACCTCTGCACCTGACCGGCCCTGAGCTGCTGGTGTGGTAACTTTGGGGTTGCCTTGAACCCCCAACAGTGGGCTGCCTGAGGACTGAGACATGTAAGTGTTTTACTTACCTCCTAATCTAACCTTTACTTACCTCCCCCAGGAACTGTTGATTTTTGCACTGTGTGAAAATAGTTTATTGCCATTTTTTACAAAGACTGTACATGATAGTGTTTCCATTCAAAGTCCCTAAAGTATCTAAGTGAAGTACCTTACATTTAAAGTATTAACTGTAAATCTTGAACCTGTGGTTTTTAAAATAAACTAAGAAAATATATTTTTCAATATAAAAACCTATTGACCTGGATTAAGTCTTTGAGTGTGTGTTCCTCATTTATTGCCTGTGTGTATACAACAAATGCTTAATACTACCCTCTGATAAGCCTACTGCTCAACCACAGTACCACAAAATAGAGCATTAGAATTATCTACTTTTGCCACTATCTTACCTCTAAGGGGAACCCTTGGACTATTTGCACACTATTTCTTACTTTGAAATAGTATATACAGAGGCAATTTCCTACACTGTGCATATATCGCCATCTAGTGTTGGGCTCTGAGTGTTACAAGTTGTTTTTCTTCGAAGAAGCTTTTTTTTTTTTTTTTTAGAGTCACTGGATCGAATGACTCCTCTCTGTGATAGTGCGCATGGGCATTGAGTTCTTTGTTAGATTGTTTTTTCTCTGCCGTCGCGTTCGGAACTGTTCACTCTCGCTCTGGTACTTTCGGTTCAGTACTATCTGAACTTCTCTTTCCTTTTCCTTAACGTCGGTATCGTTTTCGATTGTAGCGTCAGGATCGATTAAACGCCCTTTCGGGCGCCCGTGCCCTTCTTGGGCCTTTTGGGGCCTACTGCACCATAGGCTCATGGATTGAACTCCATTTTGATTCTGTCCTCGGTGCCACGCCAAGTTCCAGCAACCTCAGCCTTTCTCCTGACCACAAAGAAGAGACCTGCGAGGCGTGTGGGTCTTTTTGATCAAAGAAGACCTTACCAGATCGAGGAGCAAGGCAGTTAGAGATGACATAGAAGCCCACCGAACAAACGCCCAACATCTTTGATGAGGAACAGGCACAGACTGCAGTCTCCATTCGAGACTCTGACTCCGACCGAGATTCAGATGAGGATAGCCAGGTACTACCTGCGGCGCAGTACATGAGTACACCAGCCCCTTCCATCAAAAACAAACTAAGAAATCACAGAAGGCCTTGGGTCTACCACTGCTTGCTGGCCATTGTTCGACCCGAAAACAACAGATCGTCGACCGCCCTTCGGGCTCTGCGCCAAAAAAGGCCGACTCACTCCCACGAACAGACTGTCACGCCTGCTTCAGAACTGAGACGGCGTCATACTGCATCGTAGCCAAAACATTCACGCTCCTCTTTGGAGTCAAAACATCAAAGCCCCTCTTCGGAGCCGAAACCACTTTCCCCTACCGATCAAACCACTTTTTCGGCTTGTATGAAGCATTCTGCCACCAAGCTTTCGGAGCATTCATTAGGAGGCAGAAAACAGATTTTATCTTCAGAACAGGAGGCATATGAAACAGACATTGGACCCATTCTTAAGGTCATGAATCAAGAACAAAGGAGGATTCGAATCCAGAAAGAGACTGGAAATATTGTTGCCTCCCCCTCCTCCTCCAATTACAAAGAGGAAACTAGCATTCCAAGAGAGTTTGGATACTGGCCCTTCACTGGTGAAAATCTTTAAACATAAAGAGAAGCCAAAGACTGCACAGATTTTTCCACCGCATTCGCCTTATCTTCCCTCTTCTCTACCACCTCATACTCCACCACCAACTTCACCCACACAATCTCATGCTTCTTCACATGGGGACTCTATGGGTAATAGTATTTATAACATGGGTCCATGGGATATGTGTCACTCTGACGCAGTTCCACCCAGTGATCCTGATGTGTATCCCACAAGACCGTCAGCCTATAATCACCTCCCCCTGATAAAGAAGGCCACAAATTTGATGCAGCAGGAAAAAGAGTGGCAACTCAAGCTGCAAATCAGTGGATAATTGCCAACTCCCAAGCTCTTTTAGCCAGGTATAATAGGGCACATTGGAACGAGATGCAGGAGCTCCTTTGATACCTCCCAAAGGAACACCACAAAAGAGCACAGCAAGTAGTGGCAGAAGGACAAGCCATTGCCAGTAAACAGATTAGATCAGCACTAGATGCAGCTGACACAGCAGCTAGGGGAATTAACACTAGTGTTATGAATAGAAGGCATGCATGGTTGAGATACTCAGGATCATAAACAGAAATACAACAAGCGGTCCTTAATATGCCTTTTAATAAAAAGCAACTTTTTTGACCTGAGGTGGATACAACCATTGACAAATGAAAAAAGGGCTCTGAAATAGCAAAGGCCAAGGGAACCCTTTACACAACACCTTTTTGGGGCTCATTTCATAAACCTCAACTTAGAGGAGTGTTTAAGCCACAAACTTCAGAGGCCTCTACTTCCCATCAAAAACAGGGGCAACAATATTATCCTAGGGGGTCTTTCAGAGTCTCTTATTGAGGACACACTGTCTGATCTAGAGGCAAATCCGCTGCTGCAAGAGGTGTCTCCACCTCATCAAAGCAGTGACTTTCCCTGCATCCCCACACAGGATACATCTCCTGTGGGAGGAAGACTTCAATATTTCCATCCTCACTGGCAACAAATTACAACAGGTCAATGGGTACTGTCAATTATCCGCAATGGTTATTGCCTATAACTTCTCTACTCCACCAAATATTCCTCCCCGTTCACATAGGCTCTCTATTGAACACATTGGTCTGTTAAAACAAGAAGTAGAATCTCGTCTACTCAAAGATGCAATAGAGATGGTTCCCATCAGTCAACAAGGGACAGGGGTATATTCTCTATTCTTCCTCATAACAAAAAAGGATGGCACTCTCAGACCAATTCTCGATCTCAGACCTCTAAATCAATATATCCTGTCAGAGCATTTCCAAATGGTCACTCTACAGGATGTCATTCCCTTGTTACAAAAACATGACTACATGACAGCATTAGATCTAAAATATGCTTACTTCCACATTCCTATACATCCTGCACATCGCAGCTACTTAAGGTTTTGATAGCGGGGAAGCACTATTAATTCAAAGTAATACCCTTAGGAGTATCAACAGCACCAAGGGTATTCACAAAATGCCTAGCAGTAGTTGCGGCATACCTTAGAAGACAGTACGTACATGTCTTCCCATACCTGGACGACTGGCTCATAAAAGCCAGCACCATTCAAAACTGTCAACAGCCCCCGCAATACACAATAGATACCCTACACAGGCTAGGGTTCACAATCAATTACTAGAAATCTGGCCTTCAGCCAGCACAAATTCAACCATATCTAGGAGAAATTCTGAACACTCAGTCAACATTAACCAACCCATATCCACAACGAATTAAAGCGTTTCACACTCTCATATCCCAATTACAAGTCAATCAAACCTACACAGTAAGGTTTGTCATGAGGCTATTAGTAATGATGGCATCATGCATAGCAATGGTGCCCAATGCACATCTACACATGAGACCTCTGCAAAAGTGTTTTTTGCACATCTGGTCTCAGTCACAAGGTTAAATACAAGAGCTAGTAGTGTTGGACCACCAAATTTACAAATCTCTGCAATGGTGGAATCAAACATATCAAAAGGGCGGCCATTTCAGGACCCTGTGCCGCAGACATACCATAATCGCAACAGATGCATCATTAACAGGTTGGGGACCCCAACTCAACAGTCTTCTATACAGGGATAATGGGACTCAAATCAACATACTTACCCTATAAACCACATGGAATTGCTAGCAGTGTTTTTAGCACTCAAAGCATTCCAGGCACAGATCACTCACAAAACAGTGTTAATAAGAACAGACAGCATGACAGCAATGTATTATCTGCAAAAACAGGGGGACACCCTCATCCCAATTGTCCTTTCTGGCACAAACAATTTGGAAGCAGAGTATATCCCAGGGATACACAGCCAACTTGCGGGCCTCTTAAGCAGGACACAGCAACAAATACACAAATGAGAGAATCCTCCACAAGTAATTCAACAGTACTTTCACATGTGGGGAACAAAGGACATAGACCTTTTTGCAAAAAGCGAAAATGCAAAATGCCCAAACTTCGCACCCAGGTTCCCACACCCTCAATCTAATGGTTGTGCCCTATAGATCAATTGGTCAGGGATATTTGGTTACGCTTTTCCCCTCTCCCACTAATTCCATTTCTGGTGAACAAAATCCGTCACACCTTTCTCATAACGATACTCATAGCTCCCGCGTGGGCACGTCAACACCGGTACACAACATTGGTAGAACTGTCAGTAGTACCACATCACAAGCTCCCAAACAGACCAGACCTGTTGACTCAAAACAAATGTCAGATCAGGCATCCCAATCCCCGTATGCTCAACCTGGCAAATTGTCTCCTGAGGTCATAGAATTTGTATACCTACAGCTTCCATCGGAATGTATGGGCATTCTAAAACAAGCATGTAAACCTACAACCAGGCAGTGCTATGCAAATAAATGGAAACGTTTTGCATATTACTGTCAGCCTAAAAACATTGATCCACTTAAAGCATCAGTACAGGATATTGTATGCTATTTGCTTAATTTACAGAAAGCAAATCTTGCATATTCATCTATTAAAATTAATTGGACAGTAATATCAGCCTACCTCTAAAACAAACAACATACCTCTCTGTTTAGAATTCCTGTCATAAAAGCTTTTATAGAAGGCCTTAAAAGAGTTATTCCATCTAGAGCTCCACCAGCTCCTGCATGGAATCTGAAAATTGTGCTCACTAGGCTTATGAGTCCACCATTAAAACCCATGCATTCTTGCGCTCTTCAATTTCTCTCATGGAAGGTTGCTTTCCTGGTAGCAGTTACGTCCTTAAGAAGAGTAAGTGAAATTCAAGCATTCACTTTAGAAGAACCCTTCTTCCAAGTACACAAACACAAAATAGTACAGATGTCGGTAGTGCCCACTATCGACGTCACCCCGAACCTTATCCCCAACAACTCTGAGTCTGAGCAGCGTCGGCCAACGCCACCTTTATCTTTGATGGGGCCCATACACCCCAGGTCGGATTCGGACCCTTTTTCCTATGGGTACAAATTTGGGAAAGGATTGGAGGGGTCCCTGGACCCTTATGAATACCAGGATGACACATTTTTGGACTGGGCACAGGAATTCGGGACACCAGTGGACTGGACACTTCTTCAGATGCTGGCATGCTGTCTCCTCCTACCGTGGGTACGGCAGATGGAGCGACTTATGGTATGGTGGTCAGTAAGGCGATGAGGTCCTTGGCCTTGAGCTTCCTACTGTAGAGGTCAGGTCCAACCTCCTGATGGAGGTGCTTCAGCCAGGGGCTTCCACATCTGAGCCCCTTTTACTGTTCAATGAAGCCCTCACTGGTGTACTTTTGTTACTTGGTCCAAACCCAACACAGGGGCTCTTGTGAATATGACTATTAAACTCTGCCATTGGCCCGCTCCGAACAACCCTAAATTCCTGTCCCAGCACCCCATTCCTGAGAGTCTTGTCATCCATGCTTCCTCTTCTACAGGTGCATTCTTTTCTGCACCCCCGGGTAGGGAATCAAAAAGGCTGGAACAATTTGGGAAGAAGTTTTCTCCTTACTCCAGTCTCGTGCTGAGGTCTGTGAACACCACATGCCTTTTGGGCCACTATCCCCACTCTCAGTGGGATACGGTTGCACAAGCCCTGCCACAGATACCGGAGGAGGCTCGTGCTATTGTCTCCCAAGCTGTCAACAATGGGAGAGATGCGGTGAAGTTCACAATCCGATGTGGGCTGGACACGACCGACTCTTTGGGCAGATTGGTTGTTACGACAGTGGCCTTGCGACACAACGCCTGGTTGAGTATTTCTGTTTTTTTCTGGGGATGTCCAACAGTCCTGCATGGACATGCCCTTTGATGGCTCTCGTCTCTTTGGAGACAAAGCGGACTCGGCCTTGGAGAGATTCAAGGACTTCTGGGTTACGGCTCGGTCCCTTGGTCCTTCCTCTGCCCCCCACTCCCCCCCAGCCACTGTGCCTACCAGGCTGTTCATCCGCTGCGTGGCAGGGGACATAGAATCCCACGTGGGCGTGGGGACAGGGAACCAGAGGTCTGCCCAGTCCACCTCTGCCCCAGCTGCGGCCTCCAAACCCTCCTAGTCCGTCCCCTCACTACCTTCCAGTTGGCGGCAGGATTCGCCATTACCTGCCCCACTGGGAATCCATCATTACCGACAGGTGGATTTTGCAGGTAGTTCAAAAGGGCTACTCCCTCCCTTTTAGAATCTGCCCCTCCATCCATGCCTCCATCACTCAGCCAGCTCCTCGAGGATCATTTGGCACTTCTCCGCCAGGAGGTCGTGGCTCTCTTGGCCAAGGGAGCTATAGAGAACGTCCCTGTACCCGAAGTAGTTTGTGGTTGTTATTCTAGCTACTTTCTGGTGCTGAGACTGGATGGTAGCATTGGACTCGCAGGACGCTTATTTCCACATCCCCATCCTGCCTGCCCACAGACGTTACCTATGATTTGTGGTAGGTCACGAGCACTATCAGTTTACTGTGCTCCCCTTCGGCCTTACCAGCGCCCCTTGGGTGTTCACGAAAGTGGTGGCTGTGGTTGCAGCTCATCTATGTAGGTAGGTTAGGGGTATCAGTCTTCCCCTACCTTGACGACTGGCTGTTGAAGGCGGACTCACCCCAGAAAGTTGTCTCCCACCTTCAGACTACGGTGAACCTCCTGCATACGCTGGGGTTCACTATAAACGTGCCGAAGTCGCACCTATTTCCCTCTCAGACGCTCCCTTTCATCAGAGCTGTTCTGGACACAGTGCAATTTCAGGCTTATTCTCCCGAAAAGTGAGTCCAAAATATTCAGGCTATGATTCTGATCCTTCAGCCTCTGTCATGGGTTTCGGTGAGACTGACTCCGAGGCTGCTCGGCCTCATGGTCTCCTGCATCCTGCTAGTGACACATGCCAGATGGCATATGTGGGCTCTGCAGTGGGACTTGAAGTTCCAGTGGGTGCAGGATCAGGGGAATCTCTCCGACATGGTCCAGATCTCTGAGGGGACTGCGAAAGACCTGCAGTGGTGGCTTTCAAATCCGAATTGGGTCCACGGCTCCCTTCCCCAACCAGATCTGTCTATAGTGACAGATACGTCACTTCTGGTTTGGGGCGGCCACATGTGAGAGGCGGAGATCAGAGGCATCTGGTCTCCGGCGGAGTCTGGGCTCCATATCAATCTTCTGGAGTTCCGAGCGGTCAGGTTTGCATTGAAAGTATTTATTCCCTCTCTCAAAGGGAAAGTAGTGCAGGTGTTCATGGACAATACTACTGCCATGTGGTACTGCAATCTCTGCCTTCATGCGTGGAGATTGAACAGTGATAATTGGCGACTTTTGATCCTCCACCCAAAGTCTGTGATATCTTGGCTGCCAGGCGTCCCTCCGCATCCGAGGTTCTTTTGTTCATTCTTTCTTTAGCCCAACAGGACTCTGCTTTGGGCACCCTTAAAGGGTATTAATCTGCCATTTCTGCCTCTCTTAGCTTACCTGATCAGCCCTCACTCTTTAAATCCCTTGTGTGAGTAGGTTCCTAAAAGGTCTCTCCCATTTATTTCCACCCTCTCCATTTATCATGCCTCAGTGGGACCTTAATCTTGTTGTTACTTATTTAATGTGTTCTCCCTTTGAGCCGATGCTCAATTGTCCCTTACGGCTCCTCACCTTCAAAATTGTCATTCTTGTTGCCATCACCTCTGCTTGCAGGATGAGTGAGCTTCAGGGCCTTTCGTCCAAGCCTCCATACTTGTCTGTGCACCCTGACAAAGTGGTGTTGCGCACTAAGGCTTCCTTCTTCCAAAGGTGGCTACGCCTTTTCATGTAGGCCAGTCCATCACCCTGCCTACTTTCTACGCATCCCCACATCCTTCCCATGAGGAGGAGAGACTCCACTGTCTGGACCCAAAAAGAGCGTTGGTGGTCTATCTTAATTGTACTAAAACTTCCCGGGTGGACGATCAACTCTGGCGGGTATGTGAGTGCGAAAAAGGGGAAGGTGGTGCAAAAACGTTGCATCTCTCGATCGGTACTTCTTTGCATCAAGATGTGCTTCGCTTTGGCCCAGAAGCAACACCCTGAGGGCTTGCGTGCTCATCCCACCAGAGCAACTGCTGCTTCCACTGCGTTGGTACGCTGAGTTCCTGTCCTGGATATCTGCCAGGCAGCTACGTGGGCGTCCCTGAACACCTTTGCTAAACATTACTGCCTGGACAGTCACATCCGTCGGGACGGCTACTTTGGTTGTTCAGTCCTGCAGGACTTCCTAGTATGATCTTGGTTCGCAGCCCACCACCGAGGATGGCATTGCTTGGGTATCTATTCTAAGGTGAGGAATCTGCAACTAGACGTCTCTATCAGATGTACAAGTTACTTACCTTGTCTAGGGACAGGGATTCCCCCTTCAGGTCCTTAGCCCTGGGACACCAATCTCTGTGTTCTTAGCGGCTCTGCACTTTGGCATGGAAAGTTGTTAAAAGAAACTGACATCACTGTGCAAGGGCGGCGTCTATATACTACTCGCAATGTCATCACGGCGACTACGATGCCAACGACGCCCGCAGAGTCTAAGGTAAGGAATCTGCAACTAGAATATGTCTTTACCAGATATTTTGTTACCAAAGGTAAGTAACTTATACATCTCGACAACAAGCAAATGTTGGTCAAGCAGTGCCTAAAACAATACTTCAAACTACTCTAACTCCTACAGACTAGCCACCGCTTACTTAGGACTGCTTTTCAGTCCATGCGCAGCATGTGTATCTGCAGCTACACACGAAATCGAACGGAAAATGTCACTTACCCAGTGTACATCTGTTTGTGGCATGTAGTGCTACAGATTCACATGCGCTCTCCCGCCTCCCCGGAATCCTGTAGCCATTGAAGTACTTCATTATGGTGGGTGGAGCAACATGGTGTCGGCGTAGCAGAGCGGCTCATAAGCCCCGCCCACCAGAACCAAGCACACAGCCTTCGCCGCCGCCTCCGTCGTTGTGCGATCGCAACGAGGATCGCCCCCCGCCAGGAAACTTGGTAACCAGCCACTGCCGCAACGAGGATCGACCCCGCACCTTCCAAGGAAGGGAACGAGGGGGCGTCCGGTCGCCGACACTACAGCGGGAGAGACGAGAGGATCGCACAGGTGGCGTTCAGAGCGAGGATCTCGAACGCCGCACGGCAGAAAACTGTTGAAGTACACGGATGTACACGGAAATACCTTCAGTCTGTGCCCCAGGAGATCCAGGACTCTGTTGTTGTGCCAGGAGGCTTGGATAGAGGTGTTGGGACCCATGGAAAGGGGTGTATTTTGCCCTTTCCTTTACCCAAGAAGAGAAGAGGGCTCCCAAAACTAATTACTTGTGGAGCTGCAGCAACCAGGTACCGGGGGTAAATGATAGCACTCCGACAATGTGTACAGGAATCAATTAGCTTCTTACTAATGTTTTTTTTTTTACCATTAATCATGGCATTCTAATTACAGGAGAACGATAACAGCCAATAGCGTCTGATACTCCCATCTGATACTGCTCTCCTTCATGGCTGGGAAATAGAGGAGGGGGGCTAAAACTTTAAAAAAGAGGGAAAGAAAACAAAAAATATATATATATAAGGAGGGTATAAAAGAAGAACTGAAAGTCTTGGGGGAGCTTTAATGCTGTCGGGCGCGCAATTCAACGCATCTTGGCATCTGTTTACTCCCTCACAGCCTTTGAGGAGTGTGATCGAACGAACAATATCGGATGTGTTAACGGCAGTGGCGGGAGTGACAAGACTTATTAGGTTGTTATCTCATGTAGTAAAAACAAATATGGCACCCAAAACTATTCGGAACCTTGGAGATAAGAGTGAGGGAGTTAAGATGACACGTATCGGAAGGGATAAAGGAGAGACAGCAGGGGCAAATAAACGCCTGATGTCAATTACAGGCAAAGCAGCTGGGAAGAATACGCTGGGATTGATGAAAGATGCCAAGACGAGCGACAGCACTACCCCACCGTCGGAAATTAAGTCGAACGGCAAAAACCAATCTACTATTACGACTTTTCTCACAGGCGGGGCGCAAGACAGTCTCTCTGTACATATAACCCCCTCCTCAGAAAGCAACGTGCTAGGGAAAGAACCTATTCTTCCCAGTACCAGCGACAAAAAATTATGTATTGAAAATAAGGAACTCTTCATTAAAACCACACAAGATACAGAGAACTTATTAGAGATCGAAGATAGTAACAGGGAGACAAGCGAGAAGACCCTTGGCCTCCCTGGGAGTAGGCAGCCCCAAACACAACGATTGGATCAAATCAAGCAGCTGGAGTGTCAAATTAAGGAAGGAACTGCAAGTATGTCAGGACCTACAGTAGAAAAGGACAACCTACATAATCCTCTAGGAAGCCCCAAAAGATGGGATAAAATGACTGGAAAAGACTCTCAACTCATGGATTGGGGCAAAGACAGTAGTGATAAATTTTATTCCTTGACAGAAGAGTCCGAACTCAGCAGCGTCGATCGCAGCTTTAGCGAATCTGAAGAGAGCGAGACATCCGGGGCTGGCAATAAATCTCCAAGCAATGAACTTACAGTGCGGCAGCACCGACAACGGGAACATGTTAAAATGCGCCCTGGCTCTCAGGAGGGTTTCGAAAATGCGACATCCATGGGTGGGAGGACCTTAAAATGGGACTATTCTGGTATTGGCTTAGCAGGTACTCCTACCATAAGCAAGCAGGGCCCTGTCAATGGTAAAATGGAAACCGATACGGGAGCACCTGCTGGTAGTGCGCATGCGACGGGCAACGAGGCAGGGATCCTGCAGTCAATATATAGCTCAATTAAAGAGCTGCAAACAGAGACTAGGATCGAAAGCCGGCGTGCAAGGATTGCTACAAAGAGACTGCAGGGGACAGTCCGTAAGGTTGCGAAATCATGTACAGAAATCGAAGCTAAGCTATGCTCAATGGAAGAAAGGATAGTGGCAGTAGAGGAGTATTTGGATATTCTCAAAGAGCAGAGCACTGTGAGAGATGGACAATTGACGGACGTAATGTGGAAAATGGAAGATTTGGAGAATAGACAGAGAAGGAACAATCTTCGATTTCTGGGTATACCGGAAGGGCTAGAAGGAAGTAATATACAGGCGTATATGGTCAACCTTTTGCGTGGGGCTTTTCCAGAACTGGGGAATTGGGATTGGGAGAACGAGCTGCAGCGGGTCCATAGATTTCCGACAACTCGACGGGAGGGGGACCAACGGGCAGATTCTAAGTACCCAAGAGCGATCTTAGTCTATTTTGGGAACTATTTACTACGACAGGAGATAGCCGATAAAGCTCGTCCTAATACCCCACGCTCTCTGGATGGGGTTACTTTCTTCACCCGCCCCGACTTCTGTCATGCCACTGTAGAGCGGAGATGGCGGCTTCGACAGCTCATTAAGAAATTTTTTGACAAGGGAGGGGAGGCATATCTATTGGCCCCTGCTAGACTTAAAACAGTAATGAATGGAAAAGTAAAAATATTTACCTCAGAAATTAAGGCAAAAGAATATCTAGTAAATGGCTAGACTTAGAATTGCCTCAATCAATATATGTGGACTAAATGACCCTCGTAAAAGAAGGAGAGTGGCTGAAGAATTGAAAACCTTTAAGGTAGACATTTTCTGCCTACAAGAGACACATGTGGAATATAAAAATTCTGAAATTCTTGGTTCGCTCGGTACGAAAGTGATCGTTCGGTCAGAACAAGAGGCTAGAACTAAAGGAGTGGCAATATTAGACCGGACCAATAAACTAAATTCTACTCGGCAGAAGGCGGATAGGGGTGGAAGATGGGCAATAGTAGAGTATAGCTATGGGCATAGTTGCTTTACACTATGCTCCCTATATGGGGCAGTCACGGATGACCCAATAGTCTTAGATACCCTTGCCATTGAGCTAACAGGATGAGCCCCTCCCTATATTCTATGTGGTGACTTCAATTTTAATGGATCTTGGGAGGGACTACAGGATTTATTGGCACCCGCAACTAAGAAGTATCAATGGCGTAAACCTCTGGTATATAAGGCAATGGTTGCCATTCAGAAAGAATTAGGATTAGTGGACGCTTGGGTGAAACTGCGTAAGCCAGACCCTGGATATACTTATTATTCGGCCCCTCAAGCGAAACTAGCACGACTTGATTATTTTTTAATCTCTCCTATATTTCTAAAGCAAGGTAGGATTGAGTCATACTCACGGACTGTATCAGATCATAACCCTTTAGTTTTTGATTTAGAATTGGATGGGCTAGAATCAAAGGTTAGTAGATGGACATTTGAAAGAGGACTCCGGAATATTGTGAGCATATGAGAAAGTGGATAGCTGAATTCCTGGGGTTTAACCAGGGGTCAGCCTCAGTGGAGATAGTTTGGGATACCTTTAAAGCAGGAATCTGCGGTGAAACATTGAGTTTCAGTATTAAAAGGCAGAAAGATGCCCAAGGTAGAACAAAAGAATCCCAAACGAAGCTGAGGGTGGCAGAAAGACAATTGGTCATAGCTATACAAACTGGAGTCGATATAAAGAGGGCTCAGGAGGAAGTCGCTATAGTAAAAGCAGCAATGAACGAGGCTATGGCCCAAAGAATAGCGGAGAAATATCTAGCACAGCGTGCACAAGGGTATGAGTATGGAGAAAAAACTGGGCGCTTGCTAGCGATACGGGCAAGCCAGAAAACAGCATCCGGGGTTATTAGGGAGATTAAAGATTGGCAAGGACAGACAGTATCAGAAGTGGATGGAATTAGAAAGGTGTTCCATAGATATTATACAGAACTATATAACGACACATCTGTATATTCGGAAGAAGAAATGCTGGAGTTTTTATACCCCATTAAGGTTGAGAAACTAGCTAAGAGTGATAGTTTACGCATGGGAGAGCAGATAGATATTTCGGAAACCGATATGGCAATGAGTGATCTTCCCACCGGAAAAGCTACGGGTCTTGACTCGATCCCTTTAGAATTTTATAAAGCTTTTAAAGTATTATTACTCCCGGTAATGGTAGAGCTATTTATTCAGGTACAGAATGGAGGGGAAACCCCCCCCATCATGGGATTTGGCTAATATAGTTATGTTCTTGAAGAAGGGGAAACCCCGTCAAACCCGGCCTCATATCGCCCGATCACATTAATAAACAGCGATGTTAAAATATATTCAAAGATATTGGCCGCTCAATTATCTCTGGTGATTAGGAAGCTTGTCTCCCCTAGGCAGCATGGGTTTGTCCCAGGAAGGGATACTACCAATCATATCCAGAGAGTTCTAGCACTCTTTGATGCTACGGAAGTAGCAGAGGAACCTATGGCGGTCGCATTATTAGATGCAGAGAAGGCGTTTGACCGGGTGAACTGGAACTATTTGTGGTATGTTATGGAGTATTACGGGTTAGGGAAGAAATTTATTGTAGCAGTAAGGGCTCTATATAGATTACCGGCAGTGAAAATACAATTAATGGGAGGACAATCTGAGAGTATCCTGGTCAGGAGAGGTACTAGGCAGGGATGCCCATGTTCCCCCCTCCTGTTTGCTTTATATATAGACCCTCTGATTAGACAGCTGGAGGAAAATAGCAAGATTCCACCGATACATAGGCAGGGATGGGATACAAAAGTCTTAGCATACGCAGACGACATAGCCATATTAACGCCCTCCCCCGATTCGGCACTGAGAGAGGTTGAAGAGGTGACGACAAAATTTGGAAGGTTTTCTGGATACCTGTTAAACAGAGCTAAAACGCAGTTGTTGGCTAATCAATATACAAACACCAAGGACACTCGGAGGGTGGACCATGCAGTATATTAAGGTATTAATATCACACCAACAGTAGGCGATATTTTTAACCTGAAATTAGATCCTATACTTGTGAAAGCCAGAAAAGATATGTGCAGATGGAATAATCTACAACTGACTATTATGGGGAGGTGTAATATGGTGAAAATGATTCTCCTTCCTAAGCTGCTGTATTTGTTTCGTGCTGTACCGCTGAGCTTTACTAACCATAGATTTAAAGAGATAGATAGAGTGATTATGAGATTTATTTGGGCGTATGGTAAGTGTAGAAGAGCAAGCAAATTTATGTCTCTCCCTCGAGAAAGGGGGGGGTGGTCTTTACCAAATATAAAACTATATCAAATGGCAGCTGCTTTTCAGTACATGCGCCCACTATGGGGACCCAAGAAAGAAGGGACCGCGGAAGTGGATTGCCCCAATATATACGAGCTGCAGATAGGATCAGTAGCCAACGGGTGTTTGGTAACATATCATGAGCCTGGATATTATAAGAAAACTCGATATAAGGTACTGGGAGCGGCCTGTAAGTGTTGGCGATTATGGTACAAGAAGAAAGGACTTGGTAGATATAATCGTTATACCATGATCGAGAAGAATCCATTGCTCCCTGAAATTTTTCAGGACAAATATATGGCAAATTAGGCCTCTTTAGGCATAGTGAGGTTAGGGAATTTTTTTGATAATTTTGGGGTCAAGGCGTTCGGAGATCTACAGGAGCAGTATGGTCTAGAGCGAAGGGACTTTAAATATTTACAGATACGGGATTTTCTAGTAAATAAAACAGGGGGTGCGCAGGAATTTAGAAGTAATCAATTGTTGAACGACATCCTGGCTAACCCCAATATAGCAATCAGCTCGGTCTACCCTTTACTACTGGCGGATCAGCCTGATGATTTAGAGAAGAATACGGAGAGGTGGAGCAAAAAGCTGGTGGATGGGAGTAATAACTTTATGAGGTCACTGGAGCTGGGATGTACCATTCTATTATCCTCTTCCTTGCAAGTGCAACATTATAAGACCATGTTCAACCTGTATCATACTCCAGCTCATCTCGCCAAATGGGGGTGCGTGTCAGGAACAAACTGTCCAAGATGTGGGACGTATGGAACAGACATCGTACACATGATAGCTACATGTGGGGAACTAAAGGCTTCGAGGGAAGGTATCCAATCTGTTTTGAAGGAGGTTTTGGGATATGATTTTGTTCTCACACCTGAGATCATGGTTTTCGGAGTTGCTGGAGAAGCGGGTGGTCCACATAGAGCATTTATCTATGGCTATGGCAGTTTATCGAATATGTATATCATCCGCATGGTTGAATGCACGACCCCCGCCTTGGCAGCAATGGTTGGCTAGGTTGTTGTCTGTATACCATTTGGAGATGGCATTATATGAACGAAAGGGGAAACAGGCTAGGAGGAAAGGGAAGGCAATTTGGGGGCCATTTCAGGTCATAATGATTAACGTTTAAATTTAAAATTAGAGCATCCCCCTTCAGTCTAATTGGTTATTCCTTCCCGTATGGATTAGCCGGATGGTCATGCCTCGCATTATTTAGCTAGGCGATGCTCTTCTCCGGTCTGTTTTTCTTTTCTCCACTCTCTGTTCAGAATTTCATGTTTTCTGTGTAAAGTGATCTAAGAATATATTTGTTGTATGACTCCTTTCCAAATAAAAAATAAATAAATAAATAAATGAAGTAATTCATTATGTAGATATGTATATACATTGCATGGACATCTCCTTTACTTACTATAAATTTGTACACATACAAATTTTCACTCCTTACTTCACCCTCCTGGGAGAAAAAAAGCGAACAAAGGACTCAATGCCCATGCGCACTATCACCGAGAGGAGTCGCCGCTCGATCTTTTGACTAGAAAAAAGCTTCTTCGAAGAAAAACAACTTGGAACACTCCAAGCCCAACACTAGATGGCGATATATGCACAGCATGTGAATCTGCAGCACTACATGCCACGAACACATGTACACTGGGTGTCATTTTCAATATATATACATACATATATATATATTTATTTATAAATATATATATATATATATATATATTTATAAATATATATATATTTATTTATAAATATATACATATATAATATATATATATATGTTCAATGGCATGTGTAGCTGCAGATACACATGCTATGCATAGCCATTCCGATATCTGGTGTTGGGCTCGGAGTGTTAAAAGTTGTTTTTCTTCGAAGAAGTCTTTTCGGAGTAATGGGATCGAGTGACTCCTCCTCTCGGTTCCATTGCGCATGGGCTTCGACTCCATTGTTAAATTGTTTTCTTTCCGCCGTCGGGTTTGGACGTGTTTCCTCTCGCTCTGAGATTTGGATTTGGAAAACTTTAGAAAACCTTCCCTTTCGTCGGTATTGTCTCGATCGCGTTCTCCATCTAGCATCGAACCGGTAGCACAGTCGGAAAATCATTTTGTTCGCCCTTCAGGGGGCGTGCGCCCCACTCAGGCCTATTCGGGACTACCGTGTGGAGAGCCTGATGGATCGGGATACATTCCGATTCTGTCCTCGGTGCCACGCCAAGTACCCATATGCAGACCAGCATTTGGTTTGCAATTTGTGCCTTTCTCCAGACCATCAGGAGGAAAACTGTGAGGCCTGTCGAAAGTTTCGCTCAAAAAAGACTCTTAGAGATTGAAGAGCACGAAGACTTGAAATGGCGTTGAAGAGCAGTGAACATCTCAACGTCACCGAAGAAGAGCAGGCGCAGACAGCAGTCTCTATCTGAGACACAGACTCCGAACAGCAATCCGAAGACGACAGACCCATCACAGCTGGCCAGCATGTGAGTACGTCTGCCCCTGCACCTCCACACAAGAAACATCCTAAGGCCTTGGGTACACCACTGCGGGAAGGCCCTTGGTTCGGCCTGAAAAAACGACTGTCGGCGACTGACCTCTGGGTTCGGTGCCGAAAAAGGCCACTCCTCCAACTACTTTGGAGTCAAGTAAAACTATAAAGGGTTCCATTTCGGACTCCAGCAAGAAACACCAAGTTTCGGAGTCGAAAATTCCAAAGGCAGCTTCGGAGCCGAGACCTTCCACAACATTTTCGGTACCAAAAAAAACAACAGACTAAGGAACCGAAAAAGACATCATGTACAGAGGAGCAAGGACTTTTCAAGAAATTAAGAGAAAGCCATAAAACCTCTGAGGAAGAGTCGGACATTGAGCCAATTCTACAAATTATGGATGAGAGACAATCTAGAATACACATCAATAAAGAGACGGGGAAAATGATTACAGCACCTCCTCTAAAACAAAAAGAAAGCTGCCATTCCAAGAAGAACTGGACACTGCACTGCCCCCAGCAAAAGTGCAAAAGCAAAAAGAGAAGCCAGTACCTCCTCAGTATTCTCCTCCTCACTCTCCACAGCTATCTGTCTCTCCTCACACCAGCCCTCCACCACTGCCTTCTCCAGCACATTCTTTTTTTTCTCAAGAAGACATAGTAGATCCATGGGACCTTTATGATCCTGATCCCATCCCAGATAACAACCTCGATACCTAGCCATCTAAACCATCTCCGCCTGAGGAAACCACAGTATACAACCAGGTCATAGCCAGGGCTGCAGCTTATCATGGGTTAACAATGCACACTGAACCATTGGAAGAAGAGTTTTTTGTTTAATACATTATCTTCAACACATTCTAGGTACCAATGCCTCCCTTTGTTACCAGGCATGGTAAAACACGCAGACCACATTTTTAATGAGCCTGTGAAATCCAGAATCATCACACCTAGAATAGAAAACAAATATAAGCCTGCACCCTCTGACCCAGATTATATTACTCATCAGGTGCCTCCAGATTCAGTGGTGGTTAATGCAGCACGAAAAAGGGCAAATAGCCAGTTTTCAGGAGATGCACCCCCTCCTGATAAAGAGCATGACATTTGACACTGCAGGGAGAAGAGTTGCTTCCCAAGCAGCAAATCAATGGAGATTGCTAATTCTCAGGCACTACTAACCCTCTATGATAGAGCTCACTGGGATGAGATGCAAGATATCATACAGCGCCTCCCAAAAGAACACCAAAAGCAGGCACAACAAGTGGTAGAGGAAGGGAAAGCCATCAGTAACAATCAAATAAGATCTGCCCTTGATGCTGCTGATACTGCTGCAAGGAGCATTAATACAGCCATCACAATCAGAAGACATGCATGGCTATGTTCCTCTGGTTTTAAACCAGAAATCCAACAGGCTCTTTTAAACATGCCTTCTGATATAAAGCACCTCTTTGGCCCAGAAGTGGACCCTACAGTAGAGAAATTTTGAAAAGACTGTCTGATACAGCAAAGGCAATGGGTGCTCTGTACACCACACCATATAGTGGATCATTTCGTAAGCCACAGTTTCGAGGAGGTTTTAGAGCTTAATCCTCCGAGGCTATTACCTCACAAACAAAGCAACCATATCAAACCCATTACCAACGAGGCAGGTTTAGAGGAACATACAGAGGTCAATACTCTAGAAATAGAGGTAAATTCCAAACCTCTAAACAACCAACAACACAACCAAACCAGTGACTTCCTTCCCTCCCTTCCACTCCCCACATCTCCTGTGGGGGGGAAAATACAGCAGTTCCACTCTCATTGGCAGGATATCACCACAGACAACTGGGTATTATCAATTATCAGCAATGGCTATTACCTAGAATTGATAAACACCCCTCCAAATATTCCACCAAGATATCACAAGTTCTCCCCAGAACATACAGTTCTGTTACAACAAGAGGTTCAATCTCTACTACTCAAACAAGCAATAAAATTAGTTCCACAGTCTCAACAAGAAATAGGGGTATACTCACTATACTTTCTAATTCCCCAAAAAGATGGCACCCTCAGGCAAATATTAGACCTCAGGCCCCTCAATTTTTACATCTTATCAGAACATTTTCACACGGTAAGTCTACAAGATGTTACTCCACTGCTACAAAAACAAGATTTTATGACGGCTCTAGACCTCAAAGATGTGTATTTCCACATACCCATCCACCCAGCTCACAGAAAATACCTCAGGTTTGTCATGCAAGGTAAACAATACCAGTTCAAAGTATTACCTTTTGGCATAACAACAGCTCCAAGGGTGTTCACAAAGTGTCTAGCCGTAGAGGCAGCATACTTAAGAAGACAACACATACATGTCTTTCCATATCTAGACGATTGGCTAATAAAATCAAACAATCGTACACAATGCCAAAAACATACACATTATGTGATAGAAACTCTGCACACACCAGGATTTTCTATAAACTACCGAAAGTCACACCTTCAACCAGCACAAGTACAACCGTATCTAGGTTCTATCCTAAACTAACTCTAGCGTATCCAAATACACAAAGGATACACGCTTTCCAAAATCTAATTCCACTTATACAGCCAAATCAACAATACACTGTGAGATCTATCATGAAGATCTTAGGAATGATGGCATCTTGCATAGCAGTAGTTCCACATGCAAGATTAAACATGAGGCCCTTACAACAGTGCCTTGCACAACAATGGTCACAGGAACACGGTCAACTTCAAGATCTAGTGTTGATGAACCGCCAAACACATATGTCCCTTCAGTGTTGGAATCGCAGCAATTTAATGAAGGGGCGGTTGTTTCAAGACTCTGTCAGACCTTGATCACAACAGATGTATCAATGCTTGGTTGGGAAGCTCTTCTAAGCAATCATACCATTCAAAGGCAATGGGATGTCAAACAGAAACAGCTACACATAAACCACGTAGAATTATTAGCTGTATTCCTTGCCCAAAAAGCATTTCAACCTCTTCTCAAACAGAAGAATGTTCTTATAAAGACAGACAACATGACAACCATGTATTATCTCGTCAAACAAGGAGGGACACGTTAATCTCAACTGTCCCTTCTTGCCCAAACAATTTGGAAATGGGCAATTCACAATCAAATTAGTACATTCCAGGGATAGACAATCAGTTGGCAGGTGTCCTCAGCAGAAATCACCAACAAACACACGAATGGGAGATTCCCCCCCAAGTACTTCAAAGGTACTTTCAAAGGTGGGGAACACCAGACATAGATCTATTTGCAACAAGCGAAAACACAAAATGCCAAAACTTCACATCCAGACACCCACATCCCCTATCCGAGGGCAGTGCTCTCTGGATCACTTGGTCAGGGATATTTGCTTACGCTTTTCCCCCTCTCCCACTCCTTCTATTTCTGGTCAACAAGTTGCGTCAAGAGTCACTCAACATGATACTCATAGCACCAACATGGGCACGTCAGCTTTGATATACAACCATACTAGACCTATCTGTAGTACCTCACTCCAAACTCCGAAACAGACCAGATTTGTTAACACAAAACAAAGGTCAAATCAGGCATCCAAACCCCAATGCTCTCAATCTAGCGATTTGGCTCCTGAAGTCATAGAATTTGGATACTTAAGTCTTCCATCTGAATGTATGGAAGTCAATAAACAAGCACAGAAACCCACTACAAGACAGTGCTACGAAAACAAGTGGAAAAGATTTGTCTACTATTGTCAGTTTAAAACCATAGATCCACTTACAGGATATTGTATGTTACTTACTTCATTTACAAAAATCAAATTTGGCATTTTCCTCTATAAAAAATACACCTTACTGCAATATCTGTATACTTACAAACTGTTCAACATTCTTCTTTATTCAGAGTTCCTGTTACCAAAGCCTTCATGGAAAGATTAAAATGCACCATTCCACCCAGAACACCACCAGTTCCATCATGGAATTTAAGTATTGTACTTACAAGACTTATAGGACCACCTTTTGAACCCATGCTTTCTTGCCAAATTCAATTTCTAACATGGAAGGTTGCCTTCCTTGTGGCTATTACTTCTTTAAGAAGAGTTAGTGAAATGCAAGCATTCACTCTTGAAAACCTTTTTTCCAAGTACACAAACATAAGGTTGTACTAAGAACAAATCCAAAATGTCTACCAAAAGTAGTATCTCCTTTTCACATCAATCAAATGGTGGAATTGCCAGTCTTCTTTCCACAGCTAGATTCTGTGGCAGAAACAGCTCTTCATACCCTAGATCACAAAAGAGCTACATAGACAGAACTAAACAGTTAAGGAAAACAAAACAACTTTTGGTTGCTTTCCAACCACCACATACAGGCAATGGTATATCAAAACAAGGTTTAGCTAGATGGATTGTTAGATGTATACAAACATGTTATGTCAAAGCAAAAAGACAACTTTTAATCACTTCTAAAGCATATTCTACAAGAAAGAAAGATGCAACAATGGCTTTTCTAGGAAACATACCAATGGTTGATATATATATATAAAGCAGCTACATGGTTAACCCCTCATTCATTCACTAAACACTACTGTGTTGATGTTTTCTCACAACAAGCCACTGTAGGACAAGCTGTCCTAAGAACATAATTTCAAACAACTTTAACTCCTACAGGCTAGCCACCGCTTTTTGGGAGGACTACCTGCTTTGTAGTCCATGCATAGCATATGTATCTGCAGCTACACATGACATCAAACGGAAAATGTCACTTACCCAGTGTGTACATCTGTTCGTGGCATGTAGTGCTGCAGATTCACATGCACCCTCCCTTCTCCCCGGAAGCCTGTAGTCGTTTAAGTTACTAACATATGTACATACGTTTACATTTGCATGGACATCTCTTTTCTCTCATATACTCTATCACTCCTTTCTTCACCCTCTGTGGGAAAACGATCTAACACTGGAGTCAATGCTCATACGCAATGGAACAGAGAGGAGTCACTCGATCCCGTGATTCCAAAAAGACTTTTTAGAAGAAAAACAACTTGTAACACTCCGAGCCCAACACTAGATGTCGGAATGGATATGCATAGCATGTGAATCTGCAGCATTACATGCCACAAACAGATTACACTGGGTAATTAGGAATTGACACAAGAAATAACAAGCATTCGTAAGAATCAGTGAAAACTAGTTAGGACCCTGAGCAGTCAGGAGAGCCAGCAGAAGCAGTTGCAGCCCCCACAGGCAACCCACTGGCAGCAGGCACAGTAAGTTGCAGTGAGGCCCAATCAGCACACCTGAAGAGGAGTGCCAGGGCGTTGGAGCAGGAGAGAGGAGACTTTTCTTGGCAGGATGAAATGCTGGAGGCCAGGGCTACTCGGAGCCTGAAGATCTCTTGGAGCAGGAGACAAAAAGCCTTAGTTGCGGCAAGAGTCGCAGTGTACAGGGGTACTGTCCTGCAAGGAGAGGCAAGTGCTCACTGTCTCCTTAGTGGGACAACGGGCAGAGAGGACCAAGGGGAGCACTCTAGGAAATACTTTGTTCTGCCTTCCCCAGATTGAGCTGGTCAAGCAGCAAAAGGGCAGAAACCTGTCTGAGGGGAGGCAGCAGCGAGGGCTGCCTGGAAAACCCTAGAATACTGGTAGGAGCCATAATGGAGGTCCTCTAAGGAGCCCCCAGAGTGCAGTGAATCATACAAGCAATACTGGCAACAGTATTGGGGTATGATTCTGACATATTTGATACCAAACATGCCCAGGTTCAGAGTTACCATTATGTAGCTCGATAGATCTGTGTCCGGTACACAGGTAAAATGTCTTCCCCCGCACTTACAAAGTCCAGTGCAATGGAACTGGAGTTTGTATGGGCACTTCTGGACATGCAGGGGCGCCCTCAAACACAGTTACCTGCACCCTGCCCTTTGTAGTAGAAGGGCCTACCACAGGGGTGACTTACAGTGACCTGGTGTAGAGACCGGTTGTGAGAAGGTGCATGCACCTTTTCACTCAGGCTGCAATGCAGGCCTCAGACACATTTTGCATGGGCTCCCATGCGTGGTATAATACGTGCTACAGCCCATAGATTCAGACCTATACTTGATATTGCATGCTTACAACATCAGAAAAATAGCTTTCTTCAAAATAAAAACACTGTTGCATCTTCCCATACCTTGCATACCAACATAAACTGCAAGTCCTCCTCACCCTCATGATCTCCAAGCTTGACTATGCCAGCAGTCTATACTTGGAAGCATCCGCATCCATTATGCAAAAAAATGTAACGTATCCAAAATGCTACTGCAAGACGTCTTTTTCATCTTCACCCAAGAGAACGCATGACTCCTGCCCAGCAATCGCTGCACAAGTTACTTATAGCTTGAAGGGAAATGTTCAAGGCACTCTGCATTGTACACAGAGTCTCCTAAGGAAAAGGACCACCAAACCTACAAGTGAAATTCAAGCAATACAAACCAATCCGAACACTACATTTCAGGCTTCTTCCCCTACCATTCTACCACCTGGCCATAAGAAATCCATAGAAGGCACTGCTTTCTCAGTACAAGCCCCCAACCTCTGAAACTCACTACTAGCCAGCACTAGAAGCACCCACTTCTAAAGACAGTTGAAAACTTCCCTGTTTCCTGGGGAACTGCCCCACCTGCATCCAGGCAACAGAGACCAGAAAACAGTCTCACCCTCTAGCGCAATCCTCAGCTTACAGCACACACATTTCAAACAAATTACTCAACCAGCACACTCCTTTCATTATGCTGTTGAGCACAATAAGTGCTAATCCGTGGTTCATTGTGGCATTATGTACTTATTTATTATTATGTATAACAGTTATGGCCCACGGTAGTACTAGAACCATTATACGCTGCGGTCAGCAACAAATTGTAACGCATACCTACTACTTCACATAAGACATATCTGCTAAGAGAATTTATCCATCACCAGCACTGCATAGCCAAACATCACCAAATGAATTGGCATGGAATAACAAAAGAGATTTGTTACACATAGCTGCACAGTTTTGGAGGACTTTGATATAGTCCATTCACTGCAGGTCCAAAATATGTATCCAGTCTGTTTTATTATTTATATCTCACAAAGACACTCTGACATGGGACAATAATAAAAAAAAAAGCCCATCCCAACAGATCTCTCTGCTTCTCTCTCCCTTCAACCATGCCAACTCAGGACCACAACTACACACAAAATCTCAGATTAGACAGATTGACCACAACCAGCTACGCACTCTGTATTATATGAAATAGCATAAAAGGAAAAAGGACCTGAAGAGCTGCTCAAAACAACCAGCATGCTGAAAACCATAACACTACACACCTGCCTCTTACACTTCATCATCCAGCACACTGCTAAAAGTCCCATGACATGATAACCATACCTCGGTGGCCATCATGCATAATATGAAAACCTTTCCCAGATAGGATAATCTAAAAAAACTTTCCAACCACCCACTCTACATGGTATAGCGAGCTACTCATGTAGGCAAGCGCTTCAGGAGCTCTTGCTTCTGACTAAAGGGTTCTCTTTTTATCGATCTAGACATATACGTATGTCTATACATATAAATATTCACTGAACAAAGTCAAAGGTTGATGTAACTTTATCATGTGATAGAGACTTATAGACGCATATTCCTTGCTGTAGATTATTCCCCAGGTGTCAGACTGGATCTGGGCTTTTTCGAGCAGTACCCTTCAGCACGGGTAGGTGGCGCCACTTGGCTCTGCGCTGTAGTTGATGTGCATGGTACTATAGTGAATCCTAGTTTGTTTTAATGGGATAACAGGAGTTAGCTTAGCCGTAGGCTTGTAAACTCGTGCCCCCGTCACCTAGTGACTTTTAACCGAATTAGCTTGCTCTGTCTTAGCTCATTTAATTATTTATTTCCTCTAAGATGGCTGCCTTGTTTATAGTTAGGCCACTTGTTATGAGTTTTATTATCTGTCACTGCGCCAAGGCGTCAAGATCAAGCACAAAAGACAAACAAACGGTATGTGTTCACACTTAGGGATTTTCCCTCTCTATACTTTCGAGGGGTTGTTGATATTAATTGCCGTCCCAAGCATGCCTGTTATCTATTGTTTTGAAATACACCTACGTCAGGGGACCTTGTAGATCTGTATAAATACATCACACTTCAGACAGATAATCAGAGGGATTCCGAACAGAGGGCATCGCCACCATCGCTGATACTGATGCTGCAGTTGTCTTGACGCTGACCCAGTCTTCGTGTCTCTACGGAGTCTGAGATAGAGACCTCATTCCAAGGTAACGAGGGTTGGGGGCTCCTCTCATGGACATGGCTTTGGCAGATTAGGTTTATCAAACCCAGCTCTCCTTTAGGTAGGAGGTTAGGCCTATTCTCATTAGGGTATTAGGGCATATTCCATCTCATACATATATATATATTTCTTTCACATATTGCAAAAATGGTGGGGATCTTTATAACCATGACTCTCTTCTTCACAATACTGTTGCTTGGTATATTCATTATCCTAATCATTGCAGTTCATGCAACCTATCGCAAATGGCAGTTATGTTAAATAAAAACTATTATACCTTCACTGCAACTGTGCCTTTGTTTGTATGAGACATAATACATCTGTGAGAAAAGGGTAATTTCCGTTTAACCACGACAACCCTGAGATATCTTACTTTGAGTCCATGCGTAAGCGACTGCTACAAATCACCTTTTACTATTGTGTTTCTGGTGAGGTACTGCTAGTAAGCCGGTAAGGTTTGGACAACAGTTACAACTAGTTGTAGGAAGAGACTTAGTCACCTACAAACTAAAGTGCTGTCATCCTGGGACCAGCAGTCTTGCTCAGAGCAAGAGTCCAAACTACGACATGGCGCCACCAACGATGGTGTTTAGGCACTGATTTACGGATACCCTGACTATCACTGTCTCACAGACCACAGGTACCCTAAGTACCATTATACGGAGACGTCCGTGGTCTTTGGTAGAATCCTCCTCAGCTGAACAGGTAACACCTAATTAAGCTGTAGGTTGTTCGAGCTCGAACTCATAAAAAGGAAAAACTTCCCCTATTTTTGGTGTTCCGTTTCTCTAAACAACTATGGCTAATACCATAGACATTCCTGCAAATGCTAGACATGCACTTACACAACATTTATTAGCGCATGGCCTTACAGAAGAGGGCGGGGTTGTTACTCTGATTATAGAAGCGACTGAAGCATACCAAACAGAAACATTTTACTGTTGGGTTACCTTTCCTGAGGCTGACCAAAGAACGCACACATTTCACACATATGAAATTGCGAACGTACCTGTACGGTACGAAGCATACCAGTATCATGAAATATCGCTCACATATCAAGAGCATCAGAACTGGTTTGAGGGCGCCCTACCACATGTACTACGAAGAGTTGAGGCTTGGTCCTTTAAGTAATGAGGGCCCTACATGGCCTATGTTTGCCACATATACACCTCACCCAGGCATACAGAATATGCCGATCGCAGATTTACGAGTACTATATAATGAATTAGTGGCATTATATAGACGATTGGTTCAGTTCGTAATGCGAACATTGAACACTACACCAGCGCGTCCAGCACTGCCAGTAGCTGGTGGATATCAATTGGCTACTGGGATTATTCCACAAACAGTGCATACTATTATGGGTAAAGTGCCCACGGAACGGGAAAAAATACCATTCTGGATTGCCCAGAAAACAAATCAGCTGGAAGCTGTGTTCCCCCATACGGGGCCACAGGAAAAACATAGACTGCTCACTATGTGCTTGCCGTTTGGGATGGTTCCCTCGGTGGATGAATGTGCCACATGAGGTACAGTCTTCGCTGCCGTTTATACTACCACACATGGTACCCCTACACTTGCCAATTTACCGGAAGTGTTAAAACAACTACAAAATGAGCATGGGGCTGCACCAGCCCTGGATCTGTGGATGAAATTGATGGGTAACTTTGACGCCGTCTCCTCGATAATACTAAGTAATATTAAAGGGGAAGCAGTGGCACTGGCAATACGCCAGCGTCTCCGGGAAACTCCAAATATGGAACAAGAGAGACAGCTACCGAAAATAATTTCCGATACCTATACTAGTATAGGACGGGATAGTTTGGGAGCCAAACCTAAAAAATTGGAATTACCAAGTATCACCCATAAGGAAGGTACAAAGCAGGCACAAGAGGGCTCTAAAAAGCGCTGGGACAAACAAAAAGATTTCAAGGAAAGGAGAAATAGAAGAGCTGATTCTCCACATCCGGAGTACTCCGAAAGGAGGTAGAATCTCCGAAATAGGGATAACATTAGAACTCCAGACAGATATACTGATTCACGTCCTTCTCGTTCCATTCAGGACGCACCGGATAAATGTAGCGAGAGAGGGGGCCGTCAAGATCGACGTCCGGAATACGTGAAAGAAAAAAAAGACTCGCCGCAGTCTACCATTAAAAAAGAAGAAAAGACTCCTCAGCAAAAGCCACAATTTAAAAAGAAGAAAGTGGCAGCACTGACAGTTAAAAATGCCAGTAGTATTGAGAACACTGGTGAGGAACAAGAAGTGGGCCGTGACTCTGTTGGACAGTGCGGCAGAGGTCACGATATGTCGCCAGAGTCTGAAAGATCATCTGGATGCGACAGCAACTAGCGATTACATCACGGTTGAGACAGCGGATGGCCGCCTTCTCCCACCCGATCGGATTTATGATTTAACAATTCAGATAGAGGGAGACGTGGAACGCATTATTAGTGTGATATTTTGGGATGAACTTACTAGTGATATCCTGTTGGACGAGAGAGACTGGCCACCTGAACATGTCCGCAAGCTCCCACATGGGGAAGATGTCATTTTGCCTTCTTTTTCCGATCTTGTTCCGGAGGAAGACAAAAAAGCCTATGCTGCTGAGTGGGCTTTAGCGCAGGCACCTGCACTATACCGTAATCATGTAGGGTGGGACAAGGACTCTCCTTGTCATGTTATTCCCGTTAGGTCTACACCCCACTCGCAGCCACAATTCCCTGTTAAGCATGAAGCAAAAGCTCCGGTGACTGAGATACTGTCACAACTTGAGTACCAGGGAGTGATTGAGCCCTGTACATCGGCGATAATTAATCCATTATTTCCCGTTGCAAAACCAGATCATTCATATAGAATAGTGGTTGATTATAGAGACTTAAATAGTCATACATGCACATATGCTATACAAAATTCACACAGCACAGCACTGATAAACAATATAGTGCGTAAAAAAATATAAAACTACATTGGATATATCTAATGGGTTTTTCTGCCAGAATTTATCACGTGAAAATAGGGACCTAAGTGCATTTTCATTTGGCTCTCAGAAACGCTTTTGTAATTTACCCCAAGGCTATCAAAATAGCCCAGGACTGTTTTCAGCCCGTGTGACATCAATTTTGCACGAGCTTGATTCCGATGCATTGTCCTATGTGGATGATATCTATCTTACTGACGACGCCCTCGACATTCATCTTGCAAGGGTCGATCGGATCATTTTGGGATTTGCAGACCTCGGTTATAAATTTAATTTTAAGAAAAGCAAGATAGCCTTTCTTAGTGTATTGTTCCTGGGATATGAGCTATCAAACGAGGGGAAGAGTCTGGCCCCACACTTCCTAGAAAAGTGTGCTCAACTACAGCATCCGAACACACTTAAGAAATTAGTCATTACTGGGTTTCTTTAATTTTGGGAGAACATATATTCCAGATTATGCAGAACGCATCAAACCTCTTTATGAATGAATTCAGCCCAACTTTTCTAGCAGACGATGGATGATTGAACACACACACATCATTAGGGACATACAACGGGACATGCTAGAAGCTAGACACTTATACACACGTGACAATAAAACAAATTTGGTCATCAGAATAATTGCTGGTGTCCTTGGATTTACTTATGTCACCTTTAATGAGGGTGACACTGTGCCGATAGCATATAAATCACATTTATACTCAAGTGCTGAAAAACGTTTTGCACCTACAGAAAAGATTCTGACAGCAGTTCAGATGGCTGTCATAAAGGAGAGGCCACTTGCCCAAGGGAAACGCATTGTTGTTGTCTCCCCGGTGCCGGCCTTAGAGGCTGTCACTAAAGCGAGTGTTCCAAACGCTAAGGCATTACATCCACGCTGGATTCAATGGGCAACGTCTCTGACTGCCACAGATGTTGATTATGTGTTTGACCCCAGGCTTCATACACAAGAATTTCTCCAGTATGAACAGGAGTACCCCGCTCCTCTACATATCTTGCCACTGGACAGTTATAATACTATCATTTATACTGACGAATCAGCACAACAGGCTGTAGGTACTAAACATCAATACTCGGCAGCTTGCGCAGCCGTGTGCGGGATAATGGAAGACGGAGTTTTTCATCCTCACAATACCTACACTCAGACCTTAGGGGACTGCACAGCCCAGTTGGCCGAGCTTAAATCACTTCTTCTATCGCTCGAACATACTGTGCCAGGAACACAGACTTTGATTGTCTGTGATTCATATTACTGCGTCCAGTCATACAATGAATATCTCAATCATTGGAAACTGAACGGGTTTAGAGATTCTAAAGGGAACACCATTAAACACAAAATGTTGTGGGGAAGGGTGGCTGATCTAAAGGATAAGCTACCAAGTGTCCATGTAGTACATACATTAGGACACAAACGTGTAGGAATACACGTTGCCGGCAATACATTGGCTGATGGAGCAGCCAAAGCGTCAGTAGCTACGGCTTCTGTGGCTGCAGTGACTCGTTCTCGGACGAGGTTGGATAATGAAATACTGGTTGCCGTTAAAGCTTCGGCTGCAGGCAAGACCCTTCCGAAAGGATACCCTACGAACTATACTTACCATATCAGTGCACAGAATGTTGCTTATGCAACGATTCCTGGAGTTGGTGATCGAGTAATCCCCAATGAAGACCAGAAATTAGGGCTGATTAAAGCCGCACACGAGGGTGTCGCTTCTGCACATGTTGGTATACAGGCCACTATAACAATTTTACAACAACGATACTGGTGGCCTGGTATATGCAGACGGACTAAACAGTATGTCCTTTGCTGTGACATTTGTCAGCAGATTAAGGGCTCAAATATCAAACGCCCTCTGCAGACATCCCTCTTAGTTTAGGACAAGCCACTTCCAATGTATGTACCTGGACCATTGTGGTCCCTTACAGCCTGATGGTGCATACAAATACATTTTAGTGGCTGTGAATTCCTGTTCTAGATTCCTGTGGGTATGGCCACAGCGGTCGGGTGACGCCCGGACTGTTATAAAAGATTTGCTGATCTTTATTGGTACATATGCGGTTGCAGCATTCCATTCGGACCAGGGCCCTGCATTTGCCTCTAAAGCTTTCAGGGACACCATGAGAATGATGGGTGTTGAACTCCATTACTCCTCACCATACCATCCCGAGGGAAATTCGGTCGTGGAGAGGCGGAATCGTGATCTAATGCAGTCCTTAATAGCTCGGGTATTAGGTTCAGGCCGCAGTTGGTTACAACACATATATGGGCTCCAGAGAGCACTGAATAATCTGCCAAGACGGTCCTTGGGGGGAAAGTCTCCATATGAGGTTCTCTTTGGGATACCTATGTATGTCCCTGATCTTGATGGCCCTGGTATGGTGGCAGCAGAAACACCATTTGACATAAAAGAACGTATCACTGTTTTACAGCAGCTTCATCAATTTTGTGATGATAAATCATCTGCAAGTGCTGCCATTTTAGGAATAAGGGAATTGGCGAAAACTTCGACTGGCTGGATTTCTAACGTTGGGGATCTGGTTCGTGAGAAGATCGCTGTGAAAAAAAGAGTTCGGTCCATCATACCTGTACCGGTCTTGGGAATAAAAGGAACCAGGACTGTCATCCTTCCACCATTCTCTGGTTCTAAATCGAACAGATTAATCTCCATTGATTACATCAAATTACACCATGTGGCCGATTCTTCACAGTAGACCAGAAGGTCCCTTGGGTAGTTCCTGGTCCCCTCTCACTACCCAACAGGACATCCATCTACATAGTAGGATGAATATCACTACTATTGACTATGCAACTATGTCAACTGCTGTTCCAGACACTTCCTCGACCACGGGGAGGGCAGAAAATGAACTTTTGTTGGTTCCAGTAACAACTTCGGTGACCACCCCGCTTCAGGATTTGGCTGTATTTTACACGAACACTTCCACGACTAATGACGTTGTCTATCAAGAACCTCCACAAACGGTGGATCAGAATTCAGCGGGTCCTCTGTTTGCAGAGACTTCCTCTGGCTATCTCATTGACATTGATGATTTTTCTTCGGATTCATCCTCAACTGTGACTGACAAACTTTTGAAAAGTAGTAAGCTGTATCGATGGCTTAAAAAGAACTAATTGATCTACCCATGGAACTATCTATGGTTCTGTTTGACATTTATTGCATTATTTTTATGGATTGGTTGTGTGACTGTTTTCTTTTTACTGATTAATGGTCACTATATTGCTGATCGCTCCTCTGGACCCTGTTGATGAAATTTTAACACCACATCATTCTTCACATAAGGTCCGACGTGATTTGTTCCCTGTCAATATTACAGCTATACCAATTACTGATGGGATTGTGTGGGACAAAGTTCCATTCGATATATACTGGCCTACAGAGATAATTCAAATACCATACGTGTTCAAAATTTCAATGTCTGATGTTATTACACCTAATGTTGTCTCTGATGATTGGGATGTCCAAACAGTTGATTCAATGCTAGCTGAAATGAAGGACTATTCCGCTTTTGGAAGTGATGATGTATATGATTACACAATGAATTATGGGGAAATATTCTGCTATAACAATTGGGGACATCACTACCTATACCGTGCAACTAGATACAGGCCTCTCTTGAACTATACACAATGGGAACAAAGTTCGACACCACAGGTGGAGAGTCCGAAGTATTACAGCGAAAAATGTACATACTTTTCTGGGCATGATACAAAAAAAGCAGAGTCGTATTATTTTAAAATACCTCCGGCACAAATTAGAAAACTTTTGCTAACATATACAAAACGGATTTTTTCAGATCCCTTTGTTTCCCGGCTCTCGATTGAGGTTTACGAATATTGGAAAGATACTATTGATTTGAAAAGTGTATGGGGGACACAAGATTGGCAGATACAGGGTAGGGAGGCTTTGTTTCGAGCTTGCCTGATTTCTGTGCAAATGATTTTCTTAAATGACACTATTGAGCAGACGTCCTGTCTGGGGCTAGCGAAAATTTAAGACCTGAACACGCCCAGTATCCCTACTCCGACAAAATTTAAAGATTGGCAACACTTTCTTAATGTCTCAGAAGACAGGCTAGATGCAATGGTTAAGGCTGGTACCTATAATTCTACACTTTCCCGTCCCGGCAGGTTGGTTTGGCCCTCCGACACTGATGAGTGTCAAAAGCGTTTCTTAAACTCTTCAGGGGTTTTTTCCATTCACAGGCCTGACCCTCGCTTTCTATCAGGTCAACATACCAGTATAATTACAACATACAGTGTGGGTAAGCTGTGCCAGCAATGGGTGCAGACAAACACGTTAACAGCGGTTAAGCAACACCTGAACACTCTTTCTGACAGTATAGACTTACAGGATTTCCTGTTAGGTCCTAGGAAACAACGCACGAAACGGTTTTTATATGCTATGTATAATGAAATTTGGAAACTTTCCCAGATTGAGGCTGCTGCACGTTTAAGGCAACTAGATAAGCAGAATTTGGAAAAAACATTAGCTGTTGTCGACAATGGCATGAACACGCTGTCCAACAGGATTTATTCACTATCAAATATAGTGTCATCTGCTATTGATATCACTCAGACTGACTTGTCCCGGTTATATCATGGGCAAACACAGCTACGTTCCATCATGCAGCTAGGTTGGACATTACAGACACTGAAAAGTGGCCACATTCCATGGAAGTACATTAATGGGAGTGAACTATTCACTGCTTTTAATTTTTCCAGAGAACAAGAGCCAATGGCTAAAAGGGAGGCCTGTTTCACCCTGCTTTAAGTAGAGAAATTAGATAAGTTGCCCTTCACGGTAGCAGAGAGTCCTTCCACTATCTGGCTCTTTGACGGCATTATTAATTTACCGATTTCAACCTTTTGTTTCTCGAGCTGCCTGAAACATCTTGCGGTGGGACGATATGAGCAGCTAGGAGATAGCTTTATTAAGGAAGAGTGGGAGTTTCCCTTTGACTATAAATGTCTGAACGGCGAACAGGAGGTCTTTCTTAGCGGAAGTGAATGTGAAACTGCTGTTCGTCATTCTATGATTTGCAAACAGGTGTCTCTTCACGGTCTTTGCAATGCGGGGGTCGCAAACGTGGCCTGTTTTCTGAAGGGTACTCCCGTCCCCTTGATTCATCCAGTGTTTCATGTACTTTCCAATGGAAGTTATGGTCTACTGAACGATGAAATCTGTTGCTGCTTGCGACATGGAATTGCCTACACAATCTCAGTCACGAAGGTCGTTATGTGTTGTGGACATGTTTTGTTTCCCCCCACACGAGAGATACAAGTATCTGAAATGTGGCCCCACATAGATACTATTAATATGAACTATGACAAGTTGAGTAGACTAAAGGCGCTATTGTTTCAGAAACAGGTCGTCTTGACATCCGCAAAAGAGACGTATGATCTCCAGATTGCGAGATCATGAGCCGAGATACAATCCCTTTTAAATACCGATTTCCTCAAACACTTTGGAGAGTTGGTATCCAGAGTATTCAATGCTTCAAGCACCACTGGGATTGTTCATTTCTTTAAGGCTGTCGGGTCTGGTTTTGTGTCCATCTTCCAGACTGTCTTTGGAGTCATCCCATCAGCCATCCATTCTCTCTTTTCAAGTGTGTTTGGTGGCTTTCCAATTATTTTGGCTTTGATTGGCGGACTACTACTGCTATTTCTTCTGATTCGCGGTGGTTGTTTCTTTCCAGCAACGCAGAGCAAAGGAGCCGCTCCCGCCAACTCCACTGTGCCGTGAGCGCATGGTTCGGATCTTCGGTACACCTTTGCTGGTGGAACTGGAGCTTTACTGGTCGTTGTCATTCCGGCCACTTCTCTGGTGTGTTCAACCGGTCTTCCGCTGCATATGGTGTCTCTTTGAGCATCTGCCTATGGTCTGTCTTGCTGTTGCACCGACATCTCCTGTAGACCACGAACTGCTGATGTCCCCGATGAGGGTCCATTCACGGTCATGCCCCTTGAGACTGAGGTTGCTACACGAGGCCACCTATGAGCCTTACGTTATAAGATCTAACATGGATGAGGACACTGCAGCAAGTATCGATGCACCGATGAATATGGCTCACTTCTGCTCTGTGGATCCGTTTGTCCGCCCAGCACTAGACTTCACTTCGGACGATGTTGACTAATTTTTGAGGTCCTTAACTGGTTACTTCGATGACATTCTTCAAGATCCTGCGTATAACACATAATTTGATGAATTTGCTTACCATTCCCGATTCCAAATTATGCAATTATAGTAGACGTTTGCTGTACTTGTCATGGTTGATATTAACATCTCTGTATGTGTTTTTAGACAGATTTGTTTTAATGTGTTTTCACCCACAACGATTTTTTATTATTAGCTTTTTATTAGCTGGTTTTTTGCCTTTGGCTTTTTTAGTTCAGAAGCAGCTTTTTTAGAGTTTGGGTTCCTGTACCTTCATCATACCTGTTACGGCAATGGGGAGGGTGTAGTGAATCCTAGTTTGTTTTAATGGGATAACAGGAGTTAGCTTAGCCGTAGGCTTGTAAACTTGTGCCCCCGTCACCTAGTGACTTTTAACCTACTTAGCTTGCTCTGTCTTAGCTCATTTAATTATTTATTTCTTCTAAGATGGCTGCCTTGTTTATAGTTAGGCCACTTGTTATGAGTTTTATTATCAGTGTCACTGCGCCAAGGCGTCAAGATCAAGCACAAAAGACAAACAAACAGTATGTGTTCACACTTAGGGATTTTCCCTCTCTATACTTTCGAGGGATTGTTGATATTAATTGCTGTCCCAAGCATGCCTGTTATCTATTGTTTTGAAATACACCTATGTCAGGGGACCTTGTAGATCTGTATAAATACATCACACTTCAGACAGATAATCAGAGGGATTCCGACCAGAGGGCATCGCCACCATCGCTGATACTTATGATGCAGTCGTCTTGACGCTGACCCAGTCTTCGTGTCCCTACGGAGTCTGAGATAGAGACCTCATTCCAAGGTAACGAGGGTTGGGGGCTCCTCTCATGGACATGGCTTTGGCAGATTAGGTTTATCAAACCCAGCTCTCCTTTAGATAGGAGGTTAGGCCTATTCTCATTAGGGCATATTCCATCTCATACATATATATATATGTTCGATGGCATGTGTAGCTGCAGATACACATGCTGTGCACATCCCGCCATCTGGTGTTGGGCTCGGAGTGTTACAAGTTGTTTTTCTTCGAAGAAGTCTTTTCGAGTCACGAGACCGAGGGACTCCTCCCATTTCGGCTCCATTGCGCATGGGCGTCGACTCCATCTTAAATTGGTTTTTTTCCGCCATCGGGTTCGGACGTGTTCCTTTTCGCTCCGTGTTTCGGGTCAGAAAGTTAGTTAGAATCTCGGAAAAATCGTCGGTATTGTTTGCGTTCGGTATCGGGTTAGTTACAACAGATCGACACCGACTTTTGAAGAGCTCCGGTGGCCCTTCGGGGTTTTTTCGATCCCCCGTCGGGGCCTGGTCGGCCCGGCCACGTGTCTCTTCAAGGCTGATGGAACGGACCCCATTCCGCTTCTGCCCAAAATGCCATAACAAGTATCCATATACAGATCAGCATCTGGTCTGTAACTTGTGTTTGTCGCCGGAACACAAGGAAGATACTTGTGAAGCCTGTCAAGCGTTTCGGTCCAGGAAGACACTAAGAGACCGAAGAGCAAGGAGACTGCAAATGGCGTCGCGCCAACAGGACAAGAGCGTTTCGAGGAGGAGGAAGAAACATTCTCCATCCAGGAATCGGACTCGGATGAGATCGATCCCGAAGAAACGCCGAAAACCGTGAGTAAGACGTCGAAACACAAAACTCACGAAAAAACCACTATAGCCCAGGGGACGCCACCGCCAACAGGCCATGGCTTAACCCGGAAAATAGGTGACCGATCATCGGCACCGAAAAAGGGCACGCTGGGGGCGAAGTCATCCGACTCCGGTCGAGATACCGCCACACAGCAATCTCGGGCTCGAGATAGTGGCTCCGAGCAGGTTCGGCACCGAAATGGGTCGGCACCGAGAGACCACGACGCCGAAAGTAAAGAAGGTTTCGTCGGAACCGAAAAAAGCAGCCGAAAAGGTTTCGATACCGAAACATCCGGCCTCGGAACCGAAAACAAGTTCCTACACTGAGGAACAAGGACTGTCCACACAAATGAAGACACATAGATTTGGACAGGAATTGGAAACAATAGAGCCAGACTATACACAAAGAAGGCTCCATATCCAAAAAGAAACAGGGTAGATCAGTACTCTCCCTCCGATTAAAATGAAACGCAAACTTGCCTTTCAGGAAAAAGACAAGCAGCCACAGGCAAAGGTGGCTAAACAAGTAACCCCGCCACCATCTCCACAATGCTCTCCGCAACCATCACCGGTAGCCACTCCACCAATGATGCAATCCCCAACTCATACAGGAATGAGTCAAGATGACCCTGACGCATGGGACCTTTATGACGCACCAGTGTCAGATAATAGTCCTGAATGTTATCCAGCTAGACCGTCGCCACCAGAGGATAGTACAGCCTACGCACAGGTGGTGTCGAGAGCAGCGGCATTTCATAATGTCAGCCTGCATGCGCAGAGCCCATTGAAGACGACTTTCTTTTTAACACACTGTCGTCCACACAGCCAGTATCAAAGTCTTCCTATGCTACCCGGAATGCCAAAACACTCCAAACAAGTGTTTGAAGAGCCTGTAAAAGGAAGGGCCATTACTCCGAGTGGAGAAAAAATATAAACCGCCACCAACAGACCCCGTGTACATCACACAACAGCTAACACCGGACTCAGTTGTAGTAGGGGCAGCGCGCAAAAGAGCGAACTCACATACTTCAGGAGATGCACCACCTCCAGATAAAGAAAGTCGAAAATTCGACGCAGCAGGCAAAAGGGTGGCGGCACAGGCAGCAAACCAGTGGCGTATTGCCAATTCACAGGCTTTGTTGGCCAGATACGATAGGGCCCATTGGGACGAAATGCAACAATTTATAGAACATTTGCCCAAGGAGTTCCAAAAGAGAGCGCAGCAGGTAGTAGAAGAAGGACAGAGTATCTCCAACAATCAGATACGGTCAACATTGGATGCTGCAGACACAGCTGCTAGAACTGTCAACACAGCAGTAACAATAAGGAGACATGCATGGCTGCGTACATCAGGATTTAAACCAGAAATACAGCAAGCTGTGCTGAATATGCCATTCAACGGACAGCAGTTGTTTGGGCCGGAGGTGGACACTGCTATCGAAAAACTTAAAAAAAGACACTGACACGGCCAAAGCCATGGGCGCACTTTACTCCCCACAGGGCAGAGGCACATTTCGAAAAACACAGTTTAGAGGGGGGTTTCGAGGACAAAGCACAGAACCCACAACCTCACAAACAAGACCCACTTACCAGAGCCAGTATCAGCGGGGAAGTTTTCGGGGACAATATAGAGGGGGACAATCCCAAAAGAATAGAGGAAAGTTCCAAAGTCCCAAAACTCCTCAAAACAAGCAGTGACTTCCAAGTCACACATCTCCAACACATAACATCTGTGGGGGGGAGACTAACCAAATTTTACAAACATTGGGAGGAAATAACAACAGACACTTGGGTCCTAGCAATTATACAGCATGGTTATTGCAAAGAATTTCTCAAATTCCCTCCAAACGTCCCACCGAAAACACACAATATGTCAAAACAACATATAGATCTTCTAGGACTAGAGGTTCAGGCATTGCTACTAAAAGAAGCAATAGAATTAGTACCAAAACACCAGAAAGGAACAGGAGTTTACTCTCTGTACTTTCTCATACCCAAAAAAGACAAGAGTCTGAGACCTATATTAGATCTCCGAACATTAAATACCTACATCAAATCAGATCACTTTCACATGGTGACATTACAAGACGTAATCCCACTACTCAAACAACAAGACTACATGACAACACTAGACCTAAAGGATGCATATTTCCATATACCGATACATCCTTCACACAGAAAGTAGTTAAGGTTTGTATTCCAAGGGATACATTACCAATTCAAGGTGTTGCCATTCGGAATAACAACTGCGCCAAGAGTTTTTACAAAGTGCCTGGCAGTCGTAGCTGCACATATCAGAAGGCAGCAAATACATGTGTTCCCGTACCTAGACGATTGGTTAATCAAAACCAACACGCTAGAAAAGTGTTCACAACACACAAAGTATGTCATAGAAACCCTCCACAAACTAGGTTTCTCAATCAACTACACAAAGTTACACCTTATACCGTGTCAAACACAGCAATACTTAGGGGCGACAATCAACACAGCAAAAGGGATTGCCACTCCAAGTCCACAAAGGGTTCAGGCATTTCACAATGTAATACAGGCCATGTATCCAAAACAAAAAATACAAGTCAAAATGGTGATGAAACTCCTAGGCATGATGTCCTCATGCATAGCCATTGTCCCAAACGCAAGGTTGCAAATGCGGCCCTTACAACAGTGCCTAGCATCACAGTGGTCACAGGCACAGGGTCAACTTCTAGATCTGGTGTTGGTAGACCGCCAAACATACACCTCGCTTCAATGGTGGAACAGTATAAATTTAAACAAAGGGAGGCCTTTCCAAGACCCAGTGCCACAATATGTAATAACGACAGATGCCTCCATGATAGGGTGGGGAGCACACCTCAATCAATACAGCATCCAAGGACAATGGGACACTCACCAAAAACAGTTTCACATAAATCACTTAGAACTATTGGCAGTATTTCTAGCGCTGAAAGCATTTCAACCCATAATAAGCCACAAACACATTCTTGTCAAAACAGTCAACATGACAACGATGTATTACCTAAACAAACAGGGAGGGACACACTCAACACAGTTGTGTCTCCTGGCACAAAGAATATGGCATTGGGCGATTCACAACCACATTCGCCTAATAGCACAATTTATTCCAGGAATTCAGAATCAGTTAGCAGACAATCTCTCTCGGGATCACCAACAGATCCACGAATGGGAGATTCACCCCCAAATACTGAATACTTACTTCCAGAGTTGGGGAACACCACAAATAGATCTATTTGCAACAAAGGAAAACACAAAATGCCAAAACTTCGCATCCAGGTACCCACAAGATAAGTCTCAGGGCAATGCGTTATGGATGAGTTGGTCAGGGATATTTGCTTACGCTTTTCCCCCTCTCCCACTCCTTCCATATCTAGTAAACAAGTTGAGTCAAAACAAACTCAAACTCATACTAATAGCGCCAACATGGGCAAGACAACCTTGGTACACAACACTACTAGACCTTTCAGTAGTGCCTCATGTCAAACTACCAAACATACCAGATCTGTTAACGCAACACAAACAACAGATCAAACACCCAAATCCAGCATCGCTGAATCTAGCAATCTGGCTCCTGAAGTCCTAGAGTTCGGACACTTAGACCTTACACATGAATGTATGGAGGTCATAAAACAAGCTAGGAAACCTACCACTAGACATTGCATATGCAAATAAGTGGAAAAGATTTGTTTATTACTGCCATAATAATCATATTTAACCCTTACACGCATCTGCCAAAGACATCGTAGGATACTTACTACATTTGCAAAAGTCAAAGCTAGCTTTTTCTTCCATTAAGATACATCTTACAGCAATTTCAGCTTACCTGCAAATTACGCACTCAACTTCTCTATTTAGGATACCAGTCATAAAAGCATTTATGGAAGGTCTAAAGAGAATTATACCACCAAGAACACCACCAGTTCCTTCATGGAACCTCAACATTGTCTTAACACGACTCATGGGTCCACCTTTTGAGCCCATGCACTCTTGTGAAATGCAATACTTAACATGGAAAGTTGCATTTTTAATTGCCATCACATCTTTAAGAAGAGTAAGTGAGATTCAAGCATTTACCATACAAGAACCATTTATTCAAATACACAAGCATAAAGTAGTTCTACGGACAAATCATTTTTTTTTTACCAAAAGTCATATCACCGTTCCACTTAAATCAAACAGTAGAATTACCAGTGTTCTTCCCACAGCCAGACTCTGTAGCTGAAAGAGCACTACATACAGTAGACATCAAAAGAACGTTAATGTACTACATTGACACAACAAAACTAATTCGAAACACAAAACAATTATTTATTGCTTTCCAAAAACCTCATACAGGAAATCCAATTTCTAAACAAGGCATTGCTAGATGGATAGTTAAGTGCATTCAAACCTGTTATCTTAAAGCAACGAGAGAACTGCCTATTACACCAAAGGCACACTCAACTAGAAAGAAAGGTGCTACCATGGCCTTTCTAGGAAATATTCCAATGACCGAAATATGTAAGGCAGCTACATGGTCTACGCCTCATACATTTACCAAGCACTACTGTGTAGATGTGCTAACGGCACAACAAGCCACAGTAGGCCAAGCAGTACTACGAACATTGTTTCAAACAACTTCAACTCCTACAGGCTGAACCACCGCTTTTGGGGAGATAACTGCTTACTAGTCTATGCACAGCATGTGTATCTGCAGCTACACATGCCATCGAACGGAAAATGTCACTTACCCAGTGTACATCTGTTCGTGGCATTAGTCGCTGCAGATTCACATGCCCCCACCCGCCTCCCCGGGAGCCTGTAGCCGTTTAGAAGTTGATCTTGAACATCTGTATATTTGTAAATATATTACTTTAAACTACATTATGTACATTACTCCATTGCATGGGCACTATTACTAGCTTACACAACTCCTACCTCACCCTCTGCGGGGGAAAACAATCTAAGATGGAGTCGACACCCATGCGCAATGGAGCCGAAATGGGAGGAGTCCCTCGGTCTCGTGACTCGAAAAGACTTCTTCGAAGAAAAACAACTTGTAACACTCCGAGCCCAACACCAGATGGCGGGACGTGCACAGCATGTGAATCTGCAGCGACTAATGCCACGAACAGATGTACACTGGGTAAGTGACATTTTCCTTCTTTCACATATTGCAAAAATGGTGGGGATCTTTATAACTCTTCTTCACAATACTGTTGCTTGGTATATTCATTATCCTAATCATTGCAGTTCATGCAACTTATCGCAAATGGCAGTTATGTTAAATAAAAACTATTATAACTTCACTGCAACTGTGTTATTGCCTCTGTTTGTATGAGACATAATACATCTGTGGGAAAAGGGTAATTTCCGTTTAACCACGACAACCCTGAGATATCTTACTTTGAGTCCATGCGTAAGCGACTGCTACAAATCACCTTTTACTATTGTGTTTCTGGTGAGGTACTGCTAGTAAGCCGGTAAGGTTTGGACAACAGTTACAACTAGTTGTAGGAAGAGACTTAGTCACCTACAAATGAAAGTGCTGTCATCCTGGGACCAGCAGTCTTGCTCAGAGCAAGAGTCCAAACTACGACAGTACCTATATAGGCGCCACCCAGGTACACTATTGTCAGTTCCTTCCTTTCAGAGCAAGATAGCACTGTTCCCCAAAAACACAAGGAGCGATCTCTCAAGCTTCTTGCCGCCCGATGTTGGATGCCCCCACGATGCTCAAGATTGCAGTCTTGTAGAAGGTCCCGGACACCTTGTGAAGTTGCCCCTGGCAATTGTCATTCTGCTCTAATTCATCAGGTAAATCCTACAAATATAAGAGGCGAAGAGGTCTTCGACTTTGCAGCGTCCATCGAAGGCTTCTGACGAGGCGCAGGATCGCCGACATTCTAACCCTCGTACTTCGGCCAAGCTTGGGTCTTCTCCCCGACTTTCCCAGAGCCGGAGCGACCCCTTCCCAGGTTAAAGATTTTTATGAGGGCTTGCAACTCATATTTGGGTGGCCCGGTCCCTTTGCAGCATATTTGGGCCTCACAGGCTTGGGAGGGGTCCCCACTAGATCCTTGCAGGCAGATAGGGATCCCATGTTGGATCTGGAGCGGAGCCGGGATAAGACGGACACCTTCCTCAATGTCTGGTCCGGGGCTGGAGTTGCCGACGCCCCCCACAACGCGCCATCCCCATCATCATTCATGACTCCGACATGGAACTGGATGGGTGTTTTTGCAATGCTGATTCGGTCGCCAACTGAGACTATGCTCTCTGATCAAAACCAGTGCCATGTGCTTTTGACAGGCATGGGGAGGGAGACAAATGGGAGGGCTCTGAAAATGCTTATGGACTCCAGCATCCCCTAAAGATGAGAATGAGGGCAACCGGTATGAGGAACTGGCTGAGGCCAGTGGGTTAGACACCGGCTTTGTCTCTCCTCGTGCTGTGGCTACGGAGGAGGGATCCTGTTTCACTATAGTGGTGCATAGTGTGGCTGAGGTCTTTGACCTACAGCTACCCTCAGTTGCAGTCAAGACAAATGTCTTGACTGAGGTGCTTCAGCAGGAATTGCCCCTTTCAAACCTTCACTCCCCTGTTATGAAGCTCTTATGGAAATCCTGCTTGGAGCCTCGCTCAAGCCCTGCACAGGGTCTCCTGTGCATTGGAAAATTGCCTGCAGCCTTCGCCACAGTTTCTGTACTCAGCACCCCAGCCAGGAGAGCTTGGTGATCCAAGCCTCTACCTCTAGAGTCAACCCTTGCACGTTCCCCTCTACTTCAGCAGATAGGGAATTCAAGAGGCTGGATACCTTTGGCAAGAGAATGCTCTAATCCACAAGCCTTGCAGTGCGATTGGTGAACACCACGTGCCTTTTGGGCCGATATTCCCATATGATCTGGGATTCGGTTGCGCAAGTGCTGTCTATTGTCTCAAAGGAAGCCCAGGGCCATACTTTCCCAAGTTATAGCGAAAGGAGAGATTCAGCAAATTTCATCATACGATGTGGACTAGACACGACTGACTCCCGTGGCTGAGCGATTTCATTGTTGTTAGCCCTAAGGCACCATGCCTTGCTGAGGACCACTAGCTTTTCAGGGGATGTCCAAGCCTCACTTATGGGCATTCCCTTTGGTGGCTCTCGTCTTTTTGGAGAAAAGGTAGACTCAGCGCTGGGTCGCTTTTAGGACAGCAGAGCTGTGGCCAGGTCCTTGGGCTTCTCTGTAGCCTTTTGTCAGCTCCAGTCCACCTTCCACCCCATTCTTTGCATGGAAGAAGGTTTCAGCTGTGTCCGTACATTCCCAGCCACCATGGCCAATAGGCTTCCCAGTCTTTTTTTTGTAGCTGAGGATGCAGGTCCCATAGACCACATGAGATAGGTAGCCAGAGGTCAGACCAGACCTCGTCCTCCCTCCCCATGCAGCAGCCGTAGCTCCCAAGCCCTCTTAGTTTTCCCTCTGACCATCATAGGCATCCAGTTGGGTCAGGATATGCAATTACCTGCAACACTGGCTGTTAGAACATTGGGTTTTACAGATTGTCCAAAAGGGCTACTCCAGCCTCTTTGTGACCACTCCTCCACCGATGCCACCTTATTACTATGTGACGGAGAACCACCTTTCCTTGTTCCATCCCGAAGTGCTGTCTCTCTTAGCCAAGGGAGCCATCAGGATGGTGAATGCTTCTAGTGCCCTCTAAGGCTAGAGGCCTTTGTCCTATTCTAGCCCTGCATCTTCTCAATCTCTTTCTGAAAAAGGAGAAATTTGAAATGCTTGTACAAGTTCTGTCTGCCCTGGATCCTGGAGACTGGATTGTATTGTTGACTTGCAGACTGCTAATTTCACATCCCCATCTTGCCTGCCCAAACACTATGTCTGTTGTTTAAGGAGAGACAAAATGACTTTGTTTGCTGTGCTCCCCTTTGGCCTTAGGAGCACCCCTCAGGAGTTGGCAAAATTGATTCCGATTGTTTCCGCTCATCTGCGGTGGTCACTGCTTCCAGTCTTCCCCATCCTTGAACACTAGCTGTTGAAGTCAGGCAGTTGTCATCTACCTTCAGACTACAGTGGACCTCTTGCATTCACTAGACTTCCTCTCAGAAGTTCCCTTTCATTGCAGCTTTTCTGTATACCATGCAGTTTCGGACCTATCCTCTATTACAGCGAGTCCAGGATATTCGGGTTAAGTATCCAATGTTTCAGCCTCAGTCCTGGATTTCGTTGACACTGACTCTGAGGCTGCTGGGTCTCATGGCCTCCTGCATCCTGCTGGTAAAGCATGCCCATTGGCATGTGTGGGCTCTGCAGTGGGACCCGAAATCCCAGTGGGTGCAGCAGCAGAAGAATCACTCTGACATGGTGCAGATCTCGGAAGGAACTGCGAAAGATCTGGAGTGGTGGCTGATGAACTACGATTAGATCAGTGGCAGATCACAGTGGCAGACCCCTTTCCCTTCCCCAGCCAGAGCTGAATGAAGTGCGAGATGCGTCACTACTTTGATGGGGTAGCCATCTGGGAGAGGTGGAAACCAGAGGCCTCTGGCGGAGTCCAGGCTGCACATCAACCTGTTGGAGGTTTGGGCGATTTGCTTGGCATTGAAAGATTTTCTTTCTGCATAAAAGAAAGGCTGGTGCAGATGTTCAAGGCCAACACCATCGCCAAGCAGTACTAAAACAAACAGGGTGGGATGGTGTTGTGGAGCCTTTGTCAAGAGAGGCTGCATCTCTGGAAATGGCTAGATCACCAGTTTCCCTGGTGGTTTAACACTGGGCGGGATTTCAGATCATCAGGGAAGATAACTCAACTGAAGAGGCCTAGAAAATCACAAATGCGGTCTCCATTTGGGGATGATAGAAGCCTCTTTCAGCAGTGCGGAGAGCCTTTGTTAGTTCTGTTCTCCACCGCTGAGCATGCACAATGTCACTAATTATGCGCACTGGAGTTTCCAAGACAACTCTCATTTAGAGACACTTCGTCTCGAGTGGAGCTCCAGCATCCATTATACCTTTCCGCCTATACCGACCCTGCCCAGAGTTCTCAAGAAGATCAGGAAAGAATGGGTCCAAGTTATTCTGGTATGGTGCTGCTGGAATCCGGTTGGGGAGCTGGCTGGGGCCTTGGGGCTCCTTACCACATCCCCTAACGTTGTATTACATGTGTCCCCCAGTTTACTTACCCACAGGGATGGGGTTCCCTGGACATCTGTTGACTTGGAGAAAGAGGGCTGACTGCTCCCTCCACCTATTAAAAAAATAAAGGACCCAGGGGATGGGGCCGCAGGGGCATGAAATGGCTCAGGGACAGGGTCTACAACTATCTTTTTCTTAATACAAGAGAAAGGCCCAGGGATATGGGGTCCCTGGAAAGTTAAATGCTAAAAGAGGAGGGGCTGCACACCCACCTCCTCAGTAATTTAAAAATAGGAAGGTAGTCCTAGATGGGCACCCCAACAGCAAAATGAATAATTGAGTGGCAGGAGCTGTTGATTAATTATTCACTGTGCCCCATAATGGCCTGCTCTTTTTATTTGTTAAATGTTTAAGCTATGTGGTGCCCCTAGAATAAGGAAGGGGTGCCACCAACCATTTTTTATATGAGGGGCTGCAGGAAGTTCAGCAGCCCCCAGCAACATTAAAAGGACAGTAAGTCTCCTGGGTCATTAAATCAATGACCCAAGATAGCTTACCATTGTTTTAAAGCACTCCTAGCTGTAGGTCAAGGCCCTCCCTCTTATGATTGTTTTTATGATTGAAGTTTTTGGGCTAAAAATGTTAAAAGAAAGACTCCAAGACATGTTGGTTTTATTTAAAAGAACAAGAAAATAATAAATAATATGTCTGCGTCTTTCTTTTAACATTTTCAGCCCACAAAATGCAGTAATAAAAACTGTTAAAATACATGGTATTGGGTTAGCTGCCCACGGGATGTTGAATGCAGGACTGGCTGCAGGCCACATGCGTAGCGGAGGGTTTGTAGGCAAATGAGTTAGCTACTTTAAGACAGTAGTTATAGTTACTTCAAAAAAGTATAATTAGTCAATTTCAATAGTTGTTTTTAAAGTTTAAAATGTTACATTGTCACTGAAATTTTCATCTAACTATAACATCACTTTACCCATTTGGTTTTCAGACCCCAAGATCTCCATCTCTCAGGGCCTATATTATTATATATGGGTGGTGGCTTGCACCCCCTTCCCCAAACCTACAGAAGGCCCCGTGGACCCAATCACCCTGGGCTGCAGCAACAAATGCAGTGGTTGCCCTGCTCCCAACCGCCCACCCAGATCAAAATACAGACCTTGGGTGAGCGAGTGGAGGCCGAGGGCCCCTGCCTGCTCTGCTGACAAAATGCAACATCTGAAGGAGACTGTAGCAGTGTTGTTTTTTTTTTTTTTGGGTACGTAACTGTAAAGAAATGGCTCCCTGTTGCAGTTACCCCCCACTTTTTGCCTGATACTGATGCTGACTTGACTGAGAAGTGTGCTGGGACCCTGCTAACCAGGCCCCAGCACCAGTGTTCCTTCACCTAAAATGTACCATTGTATCCACAATTGGCACACCCTGGCATTCAGATAAGTCCCTTGTAACTGGTACTTCTAGTACCAAGGGCCCTGATGCCAAGAAAGGTCTCTAAGGGCTGCAGCATGTCTTATGCCACCCTAGAGACCCCTCACTCAGCACAGACACACTGCTTACAAGCCTGTGTGTGCTAGTGAGAACAAAATGAGTAAGTCGACATGGCACTCCCCTCAGGGTGCCATGCCAGCCTCTCACTGCCTATGCAGTATAGGTAAGACACCCCTCTAGCAGGCCTTACAGCCCTAAGGCAGGGTGCACTATACCATAGGTGAGGGTACCAGTGCATGAGCACTGTGCCCCTACAGTGTCTAAACAAAACCTTAGACATTGTAAGTGCAGGGTAGCCATAAGAGTATATGGTCTGGGAGTCTGTTTTACACGAACTCCACAGCACCATAATGGCTACACTGAAAACTGGGAAGTTTGGTATCAAACTTCTCAGCACAATAAATGCACACTGATGCCAGTGTACATTTTATTGTAAAATACACCACAGAGGGCACCTTAGAGGTGCCCCCTGAAACTTAACCGACTATCTGTGTAGGCTGACTAGTTTTAGCAGCCTGCCACAAACCGAGACATGTTGCTGGCCCCATGGGGAGAGTGCCTTTGTCACTCTGAGGCCAGTAACAAAGCCTGCACTGGGTGGAGATGCTAACACCTCCCCCAGGCAGGAATTGTCACACCTGGCGGTGAGCCTCAAAGGCTCACCTCCTTTGTGCCAACCCAGCAGGCCACTCCAGCTAGTGGAGTTGCCCGCCCCCTCCGGCCAGGCCCCACTTTTGGCGGCAAGGTCGGAGAAAATAATGAGAAAAACAAGGAGGAGTCACTGGCCAGTCAGGACAGCCCCTAAGGTGTCCTGAGCTGAGGTGACTCTAACTTTTAGAAATCCTCCATCTTGCAGATGGAGGATTCCCCCAATAGGGTTAGGATTGTGTCTCCCTCCCCTTGGGAGGAGGCACAAAGAGGGTGTACCCACCCTCAGGGCTAGTAGCCATTGGCTACTAACCCCCCAGACCTAAAACACGCCCTTAAATTTAGTATTTAAGGGCTACCCTGAACCCTAGAAAATTAGATTCCTGCAACAACAAGAAGAAGGACTGCCTAGCTGAAAACCCCTGCAGCGGAAGACCAGAAGACGACAACTGCCTTGGCTCCAGAAACTCACCGGCCTGTCTCCTGCCTTCCAAAGATCCTGCTCCAGCGACGCCTTCCAAAGGGACCAGCGACCTCGACATCCTCTGAGGACTGCCCCTGCTTCGAAAAGACAAGAAACTCCCGAGGACAGCGGACCTGCTCCAAGAAAAGCTGCAACTTTGTTTCCAGCAGCTTTAAAGATCCCTGCAAGCTCCCCGCAAGAAGCGTGAGACTTGCAACACTGCACCCGGCGACCCCGACTCGGCTGGTGGAGATCCGACGCCTCAGGAGGGACCCCAGGACTACTCTGATACTGTGAGTACCAAAACCTGTCCCCCCTGAGCCCCCACAGCGCCGCCTGCAGAGGGAATCCCGAGGCTTCCCCTGACCGCGACTCTTCGAATCCTAAGTCCCGACACCTGGGAGAGACCCTGCACCCGCAGCCCCCAGGACCTGAAGGACCGGACTTTCACTGGAGGAGTGACCCCCAGGAGTCCCTCTCCCTTGCCCAAGTGGAGGTTTCCCCGAGGAACCCCCCCCTTGCCTGCCTGCAGCGCTGAAGAGATCCCGAGATCTCTCATAGACTAACATTAAAAACCCGACGCTTGTTTCTACACTGCACCCGGCCGCCCCCGCGCTGCTGAGGGTGAAATTTCTGTGTGGGCTTGTGTCCCCCCCCGGTGCCCTACAAAACCCCCCTGGTCTGCCCTCCGAAGACGCGGGTACTTACCTGCAAGCAGACCGGAACCGGGGCACCCCCTTCTCTCCATTCTAGCCTATGTGTTTTGGGCACCACTTTGAACTCTGCACCTGACCGGCCCTGAGCTGCTGGTGTGGTGACTTTGGGGTTGCTCTGAACCCCCAACGGTGGGCTACCTTGGACCAAGAACTGAACCCTGTAAGTGACTTACTTACCTGGTAAAACTAACAAAAACTTACCTCCCCCAGGAACTGTGAAAATTGCACTAAGTGTCCACTTTTAAAACAGCTATTTGTCAATAACTTGAAAAGTATACATGCAATTTTGATGATTTGAAGTTCCTAAAGTACTTACCTGCAATACCTTTCGAATGAGATATTACATGTAGAATTTGAACCTGTGGTTCTTAAAATAAACTAAGAAAAGATATTTTTCTATATAAAAACCTATTGGCTGGATTTGTCTCTGAGTGTGTGTACCTCATTTATTGTCTATGTGTATGTACAACAAATGCTTAACACTACTCCTTGGATAAGCCTACTGCTCGACCACACTACCACAAAATAGAGCATTAGTATTATCTATTTTTACCACTATTTTACCTCTAAGGGGAACCCTTGGACTCTGTGCATGCTATTCCTTACTTTGAAATAGCACATACAGAGCCAACTTCCTACATTGGTGGATCAGCGGTGGGGTACAAGACTTTGCATTTGCTGGACTACTCAGCCAATACCTGATCACACGACAAATTCCAAAATTGTCATTAGAAATTCATTGTTGCAATTTGAAATTTTGCTAAATTCTTAAAAGTCCTGCTAGGGCCTTGTGTGTTAAGTCCCTGTTTAGCATTGTCTTTTAGAGTTTAAAAGTTTGTTAAAGGTTTGAAATTAGATTCTAGAAACAGTTTTAGATTCTTTAAAAAGTCTTCCAACTTTTAGCAAAATAATGTCTGATACAGAGATGAATGTGGTGGAACTCGACACCACACCTTACCTCCATCTTAAGATGAGGGAGCTAAGGTCTCTCTGTAATATAAAGAAAATAACCATTGGCTCCAGACCTACCAAAATTCAGCTCCAGGAGCTGTTGGCAGAGTTTGAAAAAGCCAACCCCTCTGAGGATGACTTCACAGAGGAAGAAATTAGTGACTTGGAGGGCAATTCCCCCCTTCCAGTCCTAAATAGGGAGACCAGGGCCTCTCAAGCCCTGTCTCCAAAAATGATAGTCAGAAATGTTGCTTCCCTCACAGGAGGGTCCAGCATTTCTGAAATCACTGAGGATGCTCTCAGTGAGGATGACCCCCTGTTAGCCAGGATGGTCAAAAGATTGGCTTTGGAAAAGCAGCTCCTAGCCATAGAAAGGGAAAGAAAAGAGATGGGCCTAGGTCCCATCAATGGTGGCAGCAACTTAAATAGGGTCAGAGATTCTCCTGACATCCTAAAAATCCCCAAAGGGATTGTAACAAAATATGAAGATGGTGATGACATCACCAAATGGTTCACAGCTTTTGAGAGGGCTTGTGTAACCAGAAAAGTGAACAGATCTCACTGGGGTGCTCTCCTTTGGGAAATGTTCACTGGAAAGTGTAGGGATAGACTCCTCACACTCTCTGGAAAAGATGCAGAATCCTATGACCTCATGAAGGGTACCCTGATTGAGGGCTTTGGATTCTCCACTGAGGAGTATAGAATTAGATTCAGGGGGGCTCAAAAATCCTCGAGCCAGACCTGGGTTGATTTTGTGGACTACTCAGTAAAAACACTAGATGGTTGGTTAACTGGAAATGAAGTGTGTGACTATGTTGGGCTTTATAATTTGTTTATGAAAGAACACATTTTAAGTAACTGCTTCAATGAAAAGTTGCATCAGTATCTGGTAGACCTAGGTCCAATTTCTCCCCAAGAATTGGGAAAGAAGGCAGACCACTGGGTCAAGACTAGGGTAACCAAAACTTCCACTGGGGGTGACCAAAAGAAAGGGGTTACCAAAACTCCCCAGGAGAAAGTGGGTAACACTAGAAACAAAGAAAAAGAGTCCTCTGTAGGCCCCCAAAAACCAGAACAGGTGGGTGGGCCCCAGGACACAACCCAAAACAAAGGTGGGTACCAGGGTAAGAACTGGGATGCCACTAAGGCATGGTGCCACAACTGTAAGCAGTCTGGGCACCACACCAAGGACACTTCTTGTCCCAAAAACAAACCCCAGAACAAAATTCCTGGGGTAACCAGTGTAGCCATGGGAGATGACTCCTCAGATGAGGAGGTCTTCCTAGCCTTCAACTGGAAACAGGGCCCAACAGGTGAGTTGGAGATTCCAGAGGGAAGTAGACACTTCCACCACCTACTGGTGAATGGAATCCCAACCACTGCCCTGAGAGACACTTGTGCCAGTCACACTATTGTGCATGACAGGCTGGTGCTCTCAAACCAGTACATCCCAGGTGAGACTGCCAGGGTAAGAGTTAGCCTAGACAGGGTCACTAAGAGGCCTGTGGCTTTAGTGCCCATAGAAGTGGGTGGCACTCTTAGCTGGAGAAGGGTAGTAGTCAGTACAGACCTCCCCCTTGATTGTCTCCTTGGAAATGACTACCCAGAGGTTAGTCAGAGCCCAAGAGAGGAACTGGTCCAGTGCCAGTCCTCTCCCAAGGATTCTGGAAGTCCTGTCTCTGCAGTAAATGCAAGCAGGCCCCAGAAGAAGAAGAAAAGAAAACAGAGTAGGAAGGGTGGACAACCTTTAGCCAAGGTTACAGCAAGCCAAGGAGATTCTGCTCCAGTAGGGGAGAACTCCAAAAATGGCCCTGATAAAGTCCAACCTGACCCACAAGAAGTCCTGGCTAGACAGGCAACTGTTAAACCTGAGTGGGTGGCTCCTCAGCTAACAGAAGAAAGAGTGGAAGAAGGGTGTTTACTACAAGATGTGGTAACCCCCCACTCTAATACAGCAGACAGGCAACCTGAACCCAAAGAGGCCTGTAACTTAGCCCCTTCCCTTTTAGGTGAAGAGCTAAAGGTGTGGTTCTGGGCACTGACAGCTGTCAGTGGCCTCTGCTGGGTGTTAGCCTTTATGGCTGCACTATCCTTAGCATGGTGGTCTGACCCCATGCCAAATAGCAAGTTAGGCCCCCTGACCCTATTGGTCATGGTGGGGTTACTCCAGCTCTGGGTAACCTCTCTGGGTAAGCTAGGGGTGACCCTGGCCAAGATAAGGTTAGCAGAGGTGGACACCTCTAAGACCAAAATAGAAAGAATGGGTGGAGACATTGAAGAGGCAGACAAGAGGCAATTCAGACTAGGTCCTATCACTGTGGAAGTGGGTCAGTTCCCCAAAGGGAATGACCTGAACAGAAGGATGTAAGGCAGAGTAGGCCCTGCAACTAACCAGCCTATTTCTCCTACTCTTCCTCGCCTGACAGACTAGGAAGACTCTCCCAGCTTGGGCTGAGTCTCCTGGCCTGTGGGCTGGGGGGGGCTTGTGTAAAGAAATGGCTCCCTGTTGCAGTTACCCCCCACTTTTTGCCTGATACTGATGCTGACTTGACTGAGAAGTGTGCTGGGACCCTGCTAACCAGGCCCCAGCACCAGTGTTCCTTCACCTAAAATGTACCATTGTATCCACAATTGGCACACCCTGGCATTCAGATAAGTCCCTTGTAACTGGTACTTCTAGTACCAAGGGCCCTGATGCCAAGAAAGGTCTCTAAGGGCTGCAGCATGTCTTATGCCACCCTAGAGACCCCTCACTCAGCACAGACACACTGCTTACAAGCCTGTGTGTGCTAGTGAGAACAAAATGAGTAAGTCGACATGGCACTCCCCTCAGGGTGCCATGCCAGCCTCTCACTGCCTATGCAGTATAGGTAAGACACCCCTCTAGCAGGCCTTACAGCCCTAAGGCAGGGTGCACTATACCATAGGTGAGGGTACCAGTGCATGAGCACTGTGCCCCTACAGTGTCTAAACAAAACCTTAGACATTGTAAGTGCAGGGTAGCCATAAGAGTATATGGTCTGGGAGTCTGTTTTACACGAACTCCACAGCACCATAATGGCTACACTGAAAACTGGGAAGTTTGGTATCAAACTTCTCAGCACAATAAATGCACACTGATGCCAGTGTACATTTTATTGTAAAATACACCACAGAGGGCACCTTAGAGGTGCCCCCTGAAACTTAACCGACTATCTGTGTAGGCTGACTAGTTTTAGCAGCCTGCCACAAACCGAGACATGTTGCTGGCCCCATGGGGAGAGTGCCTTTGTCACTCTGAGGCCAGTAACAAAGCCTGCACTGGGTGGAGATGCTAACACCTCCCCCAGGCAGGAATTGTCACACCTGGCGGTGAGCCTCAAAGGCTCACCTCCTTTGTGCCAACCCAGCAGGCCACTCCAGCTAGTGGAGTTGCCCGCCCCCTCCGGCCAGGCCCCACTTTTGGCGGCAAGGTCGGAGAAAATAATGAGAAAAACAAGGAGGAGTCACTGGCCAGTCAGGACAGCCCCTAAGGTGTCCTGAGCTGAGGTGACTCTAACTTTTAGAAATCCTCCATCTTGCAGATGGAGGATTCCCCCAATAGGGTTAGGATTGTGTCCCCCTCCCCTTGGGAGGAGGCACAAAGAGGGTGTACCCACCCTCAGGGCTAGTAGCCATTGGCTACTAACCCCCCAGACCTAAAACACGCCCTTAAATTTAGTATTTAAGGGCTACCCTGAACCCTAGAAAATTAGATTCCTGCAACAACAAGAAGAAGGACTGCCTAGCTGAAAACCCCTGCAGCGGAAGACCAGAAGACGACAACTGCCTTGGCTCCAGAAACTCACCGGCCTGTCTCCTGCCTTCCAAAGATCCTGCTCCAGCGACGCCTTCCAAAGGGACCAGCGACCTCGACATCCTCTGAGGACTGCCCCTGCTTCGAAAAGACAAGAAACTCCCGAGGACAGCGGACCTGCTCCAAGAAAAGCTGCAACTTTGTTTCCAGCAGCTTTAAAGATCCCTGCAAGCTCCCCGCAAGAAGCGTGAGACTTGCAACACTGCACCCGGCGACCCCGACTCGGCTGGTGGAGATCCGACGCCTCAGGAGGGACCCCAGGACTACTCTGATACTGTGAGTACCAAAACCTGTCCCCCCTGAGCCCCCACAGCGCCGCCTGCAGAGGGAATCCCGAGGCTTCCCCTGACCGCGACTCTTCGAATCCTAAGTCCCGACACCTGGGAGAGACCCTGCACCCGCAGCCCCCAGGACCTGAAGGACCGGACTTTCACTGGAGGAGTGACCCCCAGGAGTCCCTCTCCCTTGCCCAAGTGGAGGTTTCCCCGAGGAACCCCCCCCTTGCCTGCCTGCAGCGCTGAAGAGATCCCGAGATCTCTCATAGACTAACATTAAAAACCCGACGCTTGTTTCTACACTGCACCCGGCCGCCCCCGCGCTGCTGAGGGTGAAATTTCTGTGTGGGCTTGTGTCCCCCCCCGGTGCCCTACAAAACCCCCCTGGTCTGCCCTCCGAAGACGCGGGTACTTACCTGCAAGCAGACCGGAACCGGGGCACCCCCTTCTCTCCATTCTAGCCTATGTGTTTTGGGCACCACTTTGAACTCTGCACCTGACCGGCCCTGAGCTGCTGGTGTGGTGACTTTGGGGTTGCTCTGAACCCCCAACGGTGGGCTACCTTGGACCAAGAACTGAACCCTGTAAGTGACTTACTTACCTGGTAAAACTAACAAAAACTTACCTCCCCAGGAACTGTGAAAATTGCACTGTGTCCACTTTTAAAACAGCTATTTGTCAATAACTTGAAAAGTATACATGCAATTTTGATGATTTGAAGTTCCTAAAGTACTTACCTGCAATACCTTTCGAATGAGATATTACATGTAGAATTTGAACCTGTGGTTCTTAAAATAAACTAAGAAAAGATATTTTTCTATATAAAAACCTATTGGCTGGATTTGTCTCTGAGTGTGTGTACCTCATTTATTGTCTATGTGTATGTACAACAAATGCTTAACACTACTCCTTGGATAAGCCTACTGCTCGACCACACTACCACAAAATAGAGCATTAGTATTATCTATTTTTACCACTATTTTACCTCTAAGGGGAACCCTTGGACTCTGTGCATGCTATTCCTTACTTTGAAATAGCACATACAGAGCCAACTTCCTACAGTAACCAAATCCTACTTGTGTCCCAAAGCCATTGGCAGCCTTTCAAAGAACCGTTGAGGTAGCCGTCCCCAACGCTGACCACGTAACCTCTCACCTGGGGTTGACTCCAGAACTGAGCTCAGTGTTGCCCATGCCGCTGAGTTTAAAACCACTGACCAGAGCCTCGACTCCGTAAGCCTAGAATAGGGACACTGGCTTAGTAAATATCTCTTTATGTCATGTTATGTTTTTAGCCATGTCACTGGGTGGCTCTTATTAAAGAATTGGGTTTGGATTCCCTGGAGATAAATGCGAGGCTGAGCCCACCTGGTCGTAAGTACTGTAGAAAAGTGCCTATATATATATATATATATATATATATATATATATATATATATATATATATATATATATATATATATATATATATATATATATATATATATATATATATATATATATATATATATATATATATATATATATATATATATATATATATATATATATATATATATATATATATATATATATATATATATTATACATAGAGACTCTCTAACTATCTATCTCTCTTTTCTCTCTCTCCTGGGATCCTGTTAACCTAGCTCCCAGCAGCTGTGTTATTTCCCTAAACTGTACCATTGCTTCCACAATTGACACACAGGTAAGTCCCTTGTAAAAGGTACTAGTGGTACCAAGGGTCGTATGGCCAGGAAGTGCCCCTAAGAGCTGCAGCATCTATTATGCCACCCTGAGGGACTCCTCACCAAATACATGTACACTGTCGTTGCAGCTTTTGTGTGCTGGTGGGGAGAAAAAGGTTAAGTCGACATGGCATCCTTCTCTGCCATGCCCACAAACCACTTCCTGTGGCACAGTTAAGTCACCTCTCTTGCAGGCCTTACAGCCCTAAGGAAGGGAGCGCTACACCACATTCTTAGACATTGTAAGTGCAGTGTGGCTGAGAGTTTGTCATTATGAACTCCACAGCTCCATGATGGCTTCACAGAAGGCTGGGAAGTTTGGTAACAAGCTTCTCAGCACAATAAACCCACACGGATGCCAGTGTTGGAGTTATTGAAAAATGCACACAGAGGGCATCTTAAGGAGCTCCCTGTATTTCACTCAACCATTTAGTGTAAGGCTGACCCTTTGTGTCAGCTTGCCACTAACAGACAAGATTCTAACGACATGGAGTCAGAGCCTTTGTGCTCTCTTGGGTCAGGAGCAAAGCCTGATCTGGGTGGAGGGGCTTGACACCCCCCCTACAGGAACTGCAACAGTTGGCAGTGAGCCACCAAGGCTCCTGCCTCGTGGTACACTGCCCAGGGCAACCCAGCGCATGCCACCATCTTACCATGACTGCACATATGACAACATACCCATTTGCTCTCAGGAAAGTACTAATTATACTCAACCATTAGTCCTCAAAAAGCCCCACTAGCACAGAAATGTTGCCTCTTACTTCAAGGGGGAGGAGGAGTCAACTTATTTAGATTCTAGTTTCTAAAAATACCTATCCTATATTGTGAACCTTCCCATATCTCAAGAAATGTCCCAAAACAGCACCCAAGGCGGCAGTCTGAGTGCACCCATTTTGTTAATCACTGGGGAGCAATGGGAAACTTCCATGCCATGGCTAGTCCGTATTTTGCCATCACCAAGAACACAGAGTCTGGCATGCCTCATTTTTTTTAATAGCAGCAAACCCCAAGTAAGCATTGGAGTGGATCACAGGGCAGTAATACACCTTGTAGGAAGCTGGCTCTGTATATACTATACCAAATGAGACATAGTGTGCACAGAGTCCAGGGGTTCCCCCAGAGGCTTGACAGAGGCAATTTGAGATAATACTAATGCTCCATTTGTGGTAGTGTGGTCGAGCAGTTAGGCTTATCAGAGGGTAGTGTTAAGCATTTGTTGTACACACACAAGCAATAAGTGAAAACACACACTCAATAACTTAACTCCAGGCCAATAGGTTTTTATATAGAAAAATATTATTTTGTTAATTTATTTTTAGAACCACAAGATTCATTTAGCAGGTAAGTACATTAAATGAAAGGTACCTTGCACAGTAATAGTTGAAACTGTGAATAGATTCAGTATTGTACACAGTTTTCATTAAAATGGCAAAAAGCTATTTTAAAGTGGACACTGTTATTTTCAACACTTCCTGGGGGAGGTAATTACAGTACAGTTTCAGATGTAAGTACCACACTTACGGGTTCAATCTCCGGGGCATAGGTAGCCCACTGTTGGAGGTTCAAGCCAACCCCAAGCACCCAGCACCAGCAACCCAGGGCCGGTCAGGTGCAAAGGTCAAACAGGAGCCAAAAGAACGTGGGCACCTATGGAGAGTACTCCACTTCCAGTCTGCATGCAGTTAAGTACCTGCGTTATTGGAGGGCAGACCGGGGGGTTTGGAGGAGTACTGGAGGGGCCCCAAGTAGGCACACAAACCACACCCTCGGCGGCAAGGTGGCCTCCGTGTGCAGTGTACAAACAAAGCGTCTGGTTCTCACTAGAACTTTTTGGACGGAGCTGGGGTCACTTAGGTGCTGAAGGCAGGGCACAGGGGGGGGCCTCTCGGGCAAGCCACCGACTGGGCAAGGGTGAGGGCCGCCTACTGGTCGTTGTTGCACCGGTGGTTAGTTTCTCATGGGCCTGGGGGCTGCGGGTGCAGTGTTTCTCCAGGCATCAGATATCTTCATCCCAGGCAATCGTGGTCTGGGGGTCCTCGGGATTCCCTCTGCAGGCTTCGTCGTGGGGGTGCAGGGAGGTCAGCCCAGAGTGGACACGTCGTCTGAATCGCCTTGGGGTCCTCTTTGGATAGCTGGTTTCTCTGGACACAGGCCGGGGGTGTCGGGTGCAGAGTAGTTGGGGACTCACACTTCTTGAGTGAGGTGGGACTCCCTTTAAAGATGGATGTCTTTTCTTCTGTATGGGCCTGGCTACTTCCCACAGGAGTTCTTGGTCCTCGTGATGCAGGCAGTCCCCTAGAGGCTTTTCAGGGGTCGCTGATCCTGACGAACGTGTCACTTTTTGGTTGCAGGGTCTTTGAAGCAGGAGACAGGCCGGTAGGGCTGCGGCCAAGTCAGTTGTCATCTCCTTATCTTCTCTGCAGGGTTTTCAGCTCAGCAGTTGTCCTTCGTGTGAGGTTGTCAGGAATCTGAAGAGCTGGGTTCAGGGTCACCCCTAAATACTAAATTTAGGGGTGTGTTAGGGTTAGAGGGAAGTAGCCAATGGCTTCTGTCCCTAAGGGGTGACTACACCCTCCTTGTGCCCACTTCCTCTTGGGAGGGCAGCACATCCCTATCCCTATCCCTATCCTTCCTAACCCTCCAAAGCAAGATGGAGTATCTCTCAAGGAGGGGGTCACTTCAGGTTTGGCCACCTTCCGGGTGGACCTGGCTGAGGGGGTGACTCCTCCTTGTTCTCATTATCCCTCCCGACTTTCCACCAAAAGTGGGAGATCGTCTACACTAGCTGGAGTGCCCTGGGGCACTGTAACACCAGGTTTGAGGCTCACTGCCAGGTGTTACTGTTCCTGCAGGGGGAGGTGTGAAGCACCTCCACCCAGGACAGGCTTTGTTTCTGACCACAGCGTGCACAAAGGCTCTTACCCCATATGGTCAGAAACTCGTCTGGAAGTGGCATGCACTGAGTGACGGGTCCCTGAGGGTGGCATAACACATGCTGCAGCCCCTAGGGACCTTCCCTGGCCACAGGGCCCTTGGTACCAGGATACCTTTTACAAGGGACTTAACTGTGTGCCAGGGCTGTGCCAGTTGTGGAAACAAAGGTACTGTTTTAGTGAAAGAAAACTGGTGCTGCGGCCTGGTTATCAGGGTCGCAGCACACTTCCAATCAAAGCTGGCAAAAAGTGGGGGGTGACCATGCCAACAGTGGCATTTTCCTACACGCCTGTAATCCCTGCGACACAATTTAGCACTCAAGTTTCAAAACCCAGGAATTATTGGGCACTACCGAACCATATAATAGAAGTCTGCTATTGGTTAAGTACCTCTGGTGCATTTGCTAGAAGCTACTTGGTACATCAGAGCTGTTCACCTTGATATAATAGAAATCTGCTTTGATTCAGTATAATTGGGGCATTTGCAAGAAGTTGCCAGGTACATGAGAGCTCTACACCTCGGTGTAACCGAAATCTACTATTGGTTTAGAAGATCTGGGACATTTAGAGTATGTCTGATAGTTCAGAGCTATATTCCTGGTAGTTCAGAGCTATATGGCTCAGGGTCAAGTATGTGTGATGAATGCAGTAAAACTGTAGTGTAATGTAGCATTCTTTGAGATTCTGTTCAGCTGAGAGTAGTGTTTTAACTGTGGAAGTATCGTTTTTTCAGATGTTAAGTACTTGGAACCTAGGAGCTGTTGACGTGGTGGTTAGGAAGGATTCCAAATGTTTGTTACGTTGAAGTGCACTCAAGATTTCTGGTTGAGGGAAGAGAAAGCTGTTGGGCAGGAGAGAGGTTAGCTGAGCTTTAAGTGGCCTTGTTAATTTGAAACATTGAGGGTACATTTCAAAGTGTGTAGTGAATAAGGAATAGAATCAAGCAAGATAGTTCTTGATTATCACTAATGAAATTACTTTAGAATTGAAAGGGTCTGAGGGTGCACAATAGATGGGCACAATAGCAGCTTTGGTAGGAATTGTTTCTGTAATGGAGTGGGGTTCAAACAAGGATGTAGATGGTACAGGCTTAGAGGTAGGAGTGTTTATGATGGATTTATTTAATGGGAAGACCGTCTCCTTATCTTTTGAGGTCTTGCGAGGTTTTGATAGAAGGGGCAATTTTGGTGTGTAACTGCTTGTGTGGCTGTAGCCTCCTTTTAGTATGCCCATGGTTCAGTAATTACAGTAAAGTGGAAGAAGGGAGTGAGCGTCAAAGTGTTTTGCGAAGTAAGATGTTTTATTGCAACAAGGGCAGTCATTTCTTATATAGAAGCAGTATTAGGAGGTACCTTGTGAGTTTCCTCAAACTGAAGAGGTTTAGAGGCTTTAAGTTGGTGAGGGTGGGTGCATTGTTTTGGTGGGAAAGGAGGGAATATAATAGTGATGGTGGGGAGATGTGCTAAAGTGGGTTATAGGGTGTAACGTTGAACTTGATGATGGTCGACCATGGACAATATTGTTCGAAGCAGAATGGAGCACATGGTGGAGTACAGCTTGGCACGGTGACATAAAGAAGAGAGTAGCACATTTGGAACTGAATTATTGTTGCTGTGATAAAAGTTTTCAATGACTCAAGAATGGTATTTGTGTGGTTACACATTCTGTGACCAGGTAAAAGGTGGACAGAAAGCACCATACACACTACATATTTGTAAAGCAGAGTGTAGCAGCACCCTTATAGTTTTAACTAACTCTTTTAGGTAGCAATTGCAAATTGTGTAGTGGTGTTTGTAGCGATCTCTACACAGTCATTTGGTATGTTCAGCTGTTAAGAATGAAACATGTCCTAGCAGTCGTCAAGGAAAGTTTAAGTTCTATTAAGGACATGGAACGTAGAAGAGATATGTCTGTCTGTAGGTTGCCACCAGACCCTCTGTGTTAGGCTCCTCCGAGTGGGCGCAGTTATGGCTGGGAGGGAATAATCCTCACCTCCTTGTTCTTAGTAGAATTGAACTTTCCTTTATGATTGCTAGGGAATGTTTAATTCTATGTCAGGACCGGAGGCGAGGATTATGCTTGTTCAAAGCTTATTAACAACCAAAGCTGCCATACCAATCACTGGTTTGAAATAAAATATTTTGAACATAGAATCCGAGGACCAGTCGGCCGCATTTAAAATATCCTCTATCCCCTAGAGAAAAGACTTTCGAAGCTATGGCCCCTGTGTCCGAATGGGCTCTGAATTAAGACTTATTAAAGCCTGCTTCTTGCATGATCCATCAAACCCAGTGAGCAATGGTGGGGGAGGACACTGCTTTGAAAGGTTTTGTGAGAGATATCAACAATTGGCACTCTCCCGGAGGGCGCTATTCCATTGTAAGTTGCTTGTACGCCTTCAAACAATGCACCACACATAGCTTGGGTTGTTTATCGAAACTTGGATAAGAGACAATGCGAGAATCAGTCTTTGTGCACCTATAAATGTGGAATACCACTCGTTAGGAGGGTAAAAATCTGCAAATAAATATCCAGGGCTCTGACCTCTGAAACCAAGCACAGTAGCATTGCCAACTTCGCAGATAGCTGTTTATGGGAAAGATATCTATTTCTCAGCCAGGAACAAATGAAATTCAACACTAAGTAAACATCCCAGAGCTCTGAATAATGAGGCTCTGGAGGCAAAGATAGTCAAATCCCCCGCAGCAGTTTACATACTAGGGGATTCTCACCCACTGGGGATCCCTGAATGGGGAAATGGCCTGCCGAGATAGCCGAGCAATATGAATTCACCGTCCTGTAGGCTAATCCTCATTCTGCTAATTCCGCCAAGAAGTTAATAACTGGCACAGTGTCACACCCCATGCAATCCTCACTGTGTTTACGACACCAACGCAGCCATCTGGATCACGCAGACCTGTATCGCTTTTTAGTCCCTTCGGCCCAGGCCGTGGTGAGCAGTCTCTCAGCTGCTTGTGAAAGACCTGGGACTTTCCATCTTTCCCGGTAATCCTCCATGCTGTTAGAGGTAGACAGCATTGGAAGTCTAGTGGATGGCTCTGACCCAAGGGATCCCGTAGGAATACCTGGAGCGTGAGGAAGATGGATTGGAAAATCACACAAAATTCCAGATGAATTGGAAACCCCACTTGAGATCTCCACACTGGCGTGATTAGAACCACTTCCGCCTGTTACCTGCGGGTCTGAGCCATGGTTCTCATAATCATTGCAAAAGGGGGGGGGATGCATATGCCTTTTCCTTTGACAACACGCAACAATTGGCACTCTCTTTGGTCCAGCAATGCACTGTGAAGGAGTTTGCCATCAATGCCAAGCAATTGATAAGCAGGGTTTGTTCCTCTGTAGACCATTTGCCCCGGGTAAAAGATTTGTCACAGCGCACCCTCCACCCGTATTTGCTGGTATCGGACTTGATGATGAAGTTTTGATCAGATCCAAAGATGTATCGACCTTTCTATACTTCCATATGGATCAGCCACCAGCGCATTTCCGTCTTCACTTCGTCATTGAGAGGAATCTGTTCCTAGTATTATAAACACAGTTCCGTAAGTTCAAAGGCTTGAGGTGCTGGAGGGCCCTGTAATGTAGAGGGTCTAAAAAAATAGCCTTGATCGAGGATGACAGTAGTCCCACTATCTGCGCCACCTGATGCAGCGAGGTGGAGGGCTTGGACAGTATTTTCCTTATTTGCCTGCGGATCTTGGATACCTTTCTGTAGGGGAGACTGAAAAGTTTGTCTACAGAGTTGATGATGAAACCCAGAAAGGTTGTCTGTCTGGAAGGGGTCAGCAGTGATTTCTGTTAATTTACAGTGAACCCCAACCCCTCCAAAAGGAGGATCAAAAGGAGGATCACGTCCTGTAGTTGGTCTTGTAGCCGTAAAGGACACTGATGCATGATGAGTATGTTGTCCAGATATAGAGTCTACAACCCAGAGAGCGCCGATTCTCCATCACGGGTTTGAGCACGTTGGTGAAACACCAAGAGGCAGAGCAGAGACCAAATGGAAGGGTTTTAAATTTGTACATAATGACTCTCCATTGAAATTGCAGGAACCGCTGTTGTGGAGGGAAGATAGGGACTTTGAGGTATGCGTCCTTGAGATCGAGGCGTACCATCCAGTCATTTGGGCATAACTAATCGCTCAGGAGGAGGAGGATCCCCTGCACTTTGAAAAGGTCATAAACCAACTGTTGAATTCCCGTAGGTTGACCACAGGGCGTTGTCCGCCGTCTCTCTTCTCCACTAGAAAAATATTGCTTAAAAACCCTCTGGAGTGCAGTTGTGAACAAACTATTGTCTTCTTCCAGAGAAGGCCGTACACTTCCTGATCTATCAGGCAGGCTTGATCCTGAAAAAAACCTAGAGGGCGTGGATGTGATGCCTGGACGGGAAACCTATAGAACTCTATGTGAAAACCTATCACTGTTTGTAACACCCAGACATCTAAAGTAATAACCTCCCAATTGTGAGCAAACGTGTCAAGCGTCCCCCATCCTCAGATGGGAGAGATCTGAAAACACTTAACTGTTGAGGTTCCCTGTGAGAAACCTTTGGAGTCGCCTCTGTAACCGCGGTCCCGATGGCCCCTTCTGGTAGGAAAGAGCTCCCCAGTTATGGTTGAGCCCTAGCCTCTGAGGTAGGATTGTCCTCTGTAGAGGCCTTGGATATTGAAACAGCCGGCCGATCGCCCCCCTACCTCGACCAGCCCCAAGGAAAAGGCAGGGCTGCAACACCTTTTTCAACTAGGTCTGCGCTTTATCCAAAGATGTGAAGGTGCCCACAAACTTGTCCAGCTTTCTCACAAATGGAATTGGGCTTGGGGAAATCGTGGGGCCAGAGAGCCACGGTCTAGAAGGGCCACCTCATCAGGGGAATCCCCCCTGAGATCCATCCACATCTGCCTCCCCTGAGGGTATTATCCCAGGAAGATATCCCACAGCACCCAGGGCGTCATCCGAAGCTGCTAATAGTGGATGGGGCCGGACGTTTGAAGAGGGCCTGCTTGACCCTGTCAAAGGCGGAGAAATCCATCCCCGTCTCAATTCTGCACTTCGGAGGGCCACTTGTTCGCCCCCCATCAGGGGATCTTTGCCCAGGAGTTGAGGCCCCAAAAGGCTCAGTGGCATCGGGCATGCATATGTCAATTGGAGCAGACGCTGTTCAAGCAGCTCAATAGAGGAGGACACAGTCCTCTAATGGATGCATCCATTGCCTCACAAAATTCAGAGTCCGTGGGAAGGACCGAAATGGTCTCTTCAACATAGTTATCATTCTCCTGCATTATGTTCTATTGCTGCGCCGGAGCGTGTACGCACGGACGTCTGTGTGTGTGTGAAACCCTGTAAGGGAGTGCAGGAATCGCAGGCACAAAGGCAAATCAATACCTGTAATATAGGGCCTCGGCAGGCCAGCAATAGTGTGCTATGCACAGTCGCATGGTGGGTCAAGCCCTGGGGCCCACTCCCCTTCTGTAGTTGGGGAAAACAAATGTCAACAGTGCCTGGGCCGGGCCCTCAAGCGGTGCGCATTCTTTTAAAAAATTGAGGAGGTACTGACCTGTCAAACGGGTGTTACCGCTTGCACTTAGATACGACAGACCCCACATTTTTGGGCGTCAGGGCTTCCATGCAGGAACGAGGGCAATTGAGGCAGGTCCGTTGCGTTCGGAGACGCACTTCAAAGTGTGCACACCTCCCTGTGTTACCAGCGGGACGCGGATCCTGCGAGTAAGCTGCCCTCTAAGGGCCGTCTGCCTTCACCACATTCAGCGGGCCCCGTAATTTATGTATGTGCTGCGATTGGAGCGGTGAAGATGTTCCTGTGGCTTGTCCGGGGGCAGTGCCCCATAATTTGACTCACTCACGCTGCGATTGACGAAACGAGAACTGCTAATTCAGGAAAAAAAACTTGAGAGTGCTTAGCTTGCCGCCGGAGCAGAAAAGAAAGAGGAAGTGGAGCGCATGACGAGGAAATACATGGTCTCTTACTCTGAATGTTGATATGTTGTTAACTGTTCGTTTTCCCTTGGAATCTTGGGAAATGTAATTTTGGTTTTAAATGCTGCTGTAGAATAAAGGTTTAAAAGATACGAATAATCCTCGCCTCCAGTCCTGATATAGAATTCAGTGCAGCACTTGGTACTTAATGAGAAATCTTTGTGTGTGCAGCTATTGCAAGAAACAGTTGTGTATTTCTGTAGTGTAGTGGTTCCCAACCTGTGGGCCGGGGACCCCTGGGGGTCCGCGAAGCCTCGTCAGGGGGTCCACGACTGCTTAGAAAATTTAATAATATTAGGTTTCAACTATCAGTAATGACTCAGTGGGGGTCCCCGGATTCCAATAATGAGTCATTGGGGGTCCCCAGGCTCCAGTATTGATAAAATGGGGGTCCACAGAAGTCAAAAGGTTGGGAACCACTGTTGTAGTGTTTACTCTGAGATGTTGACAACCTAAATGTTTGTACCTGCTTGGCAGATTTCATCACAAAAAACAAATATCTTAATCAAGTAATTGGTCATGTAATTTACACCCTGTGCAGCAGAAGTGGCCTTACTTTCTGCATAGTAATATAAACAATTGAAATACATTGGTCATTTACATTAGTTTGCATTTTGTACACTTAATCTATGAACATTAGCTGGATGATGGTCTGTGTAAGAAAAGGCTGCACATTGACAATAATAAAAAGGATAAATTAGCATATCTAGACCCTTGCACCCCAGTGGTCACTACAAATAAATATCAATAATTTTCTAGATAATATAGTACCAAAGATTTTAGCTTGATGCCCTTTCCTGAATGGCGGTCCCAAGGTGGCCCAAGAAGTCCAGAAATTCTGTTTCCAAGTGCCAAGAGGCTACCTTTACCCCTCATCTGAGCCTGCAGGAGAGATTTCACTACAATAGTCCCTGGACCAGCCTTATCAGACTAGGTATCGCACTCAGGCTTACTTGAACTCTGATAGTTTGCATAGGTGTGCAGCACATTGCTGATTTACTTGCTAACCAGATTCAAGAAGGTAATGCACATGCCCCTTTTCCTTACTGGTCTGTTGACAAGATTCCCCCATGGATCAGAACGAAGACTGAACCACTCTGTTGAAAAGATCTACCCTTCCTGGACTCTGTGTGTTGACCAAGATTGCTAACTAGTAGGAGCTGCAAGACACCTGAATTTTACATTCTGGGAACACCCTAGTTATAAACAAGATATATAAGCAATTTTTTGATGTAAAAAAGAAAATCTGAAATAACACAAGCTCTGAGAACTGAGGTGCACATTTTTAAATGTTTTAACAAGGTTTCCTCCAGACTGCTTCAATTTCTATTGATGCTGCTGTAGTTCTAGTAGTGAGTGAAATCAATTAGTGATTACAGACAGTAATGTAACTGTCCTCCATTTTGACACATCAGTATTCAGATAATTCCCAGAGAATAACATTTCTCCCCTGTTTCTTATGAGTGATGATTGTGAACTTCCGACTGTGAACAGGATTTACAATCAGAAAGGTTGTTTCAAACAGCAGCGTGACAGACTTAATGTTCGTCACAAGCACCAGGGGTGTTCAAGTGCTGTTTTTTTTTTTTTTTTTTTTTTTTTTTTTTACTAAGTAACAACTTTAACAGGCCATTTTGTCTTTAGTGATACTATGATAATTATGATGTACTGTATCTAATCTCAACCAGGGCACTACCTATTTGATTCAGGCCTTTCCTGCACAAACAATTGGTTAATCAAGATGGCTTTTTCTGTCACGTTTTTCTCTGATTGTGTACATAGCATTCCATTTAGTAAAGAACACCTGCAATTGCACCTTTGATACAGCTGCACATTTGCTACAATTTCACAGCTCTTGGGTTGAGCCTGACATTTATGACAATCTGCAACATTTATCACTATATGTTTATCTTTGTGTCTAAAGACAAACAGCTTTTTACTGTATTGGATGCAGAAACAACTTTGCTTGTTTGTTTTTTTCATTTATAAGACTGCTTTACAGCACCTACCACCCGTGGGCTAGGATGCACTTTATCCTTTTCTTAAATCATAAAATAAAAACTGTTTAGAGAAAGATGTATTGTAATAAAGTTATCTTTACTTTGGCTGCCTCTTGAAAGTACATGTATAACAGTAAGTCTGTTTTCTTGACAGATTCAGCAAGTTTGGCATACCAGAGAGTACAGAAAGTGGATTGCACTTCACAGAGACCAGTGCTTCTCCTGGGTCCACTTGTTGATGCTGTGAAGGACATGCTGGTTAAAGAGTCACCTGGGAAATTTTGTCGGTGCCCTCTTGGTTAGTAGTCTTGTTTTCTTTTCTACTTTTTTTTTTCTCTCGGTTGTAAGGTCTTGTCCACACACGATTCTCCATATAAGGAAACACTTACTCGTTAAATGAGAGGGTCAGTCAGGATCACTTCCTATCTGTAGCTTCCGATTGTTTGTGAAGATTTGGGTGCCACCTTTTCTTTCCAGGTTGCATTTGGGCAAATACTATGTTTGAATGCAACTGGTCCTTCCTGATTTTCATTTATAGATGACTGCATTACCTGTACTGCCATCTGAGATTTCGAGCTCCTGGGGACTCCAAACTTTTCTGTTCATTATGCCTCGGAGTAACCCTATTTCCTTCTGGTATGGCAAGTCAAGAGTGAAATCTGCATTGGGGAAGGGGTGCATGCTTCTGTGGAGAACTATTCTAATTTAGATTAATTCATCTAGCACACTGTTGGGCAGAAGTTTGGATTCTTCAGCATGGTGGCAAATGATATGGGTAAAAAGGTGCAACCTCATCGTTACCCTGGGAAAGTTTGCAGGCGTCGTTGTTGTTTTTTTGTTTGTGTTTTTTAACCAAAATACACTCATGATCCTCCCATCATTCTTAGACTGCTTATGAGACATGAATTGACAGTTGGGATTAACAGTGTTGGAATTTGTCTATCAAACCATGTAGAAATAGTGCTGCAATTGAGGATTTAGTGATAAGCTTTAAATAATAACCAGTTATATAAAGATTAAGTAGGAAGAGGTGTGAGTAGTTCCAAACAAAATTTCATCCATACGTGGTGTGCACAAGAAGGATTAGGAAGAAAGGAGTTGCCTGTATAGGAGCCTCTTTAACTGCCTGAAAATATAAGTGGCCCCCACAGACTTTAAGTTATGATATCACTCCATCTGTTTGACTACTTCAGCTACCCTTCCATTGTACAATAGCAACCTCTAATTCTTATAAACTTTTGTGCATCTCTGAGCCATTTCAAGATAACATATTTTAGCTACAATTATCAAACAACTTTTCAAGGGGTTGAGCAGGATGTATCTTCCTATAAGAATGAACGTCCAGGCTGACCATGCCAGTTATCCTGTTCCCAGAATGGGTATGTAGGAAGCTGGCTTTGTATATACTATATCAAAATGAGATATAGTGTGCACAGAGTCCAGGGGTTCCCCAAGAGGCTTGACAGAGGCAATAATAGATAATACTAATTTGTGGTAGTATGGTCGAGCAGTTATGCTTATCAGAGAGTAGTGTTAAGCATTTGTTGTACACAAACAAGCAATAAGTGAAAACACACACTCAGTGACTTAACGCCAGGCCAATAGGTTTTTATATGGAAAAATATATTTTTGTTAATTTATATTTAGAACCACACAATTAATTTAGCAGGTAAGTACATCATTTGAAAGGTACTTTGCATAGTAATAGTTAGGACTTTGAATCAAATCAATATTGTGCACAGTTCTCATTAAAATGGCAAAAAGCTATTTTAAAAGTGGACACTGCAATTCTCAACAGTTCCTGGGGGAGGTAAGTAAAGTAGAGATTCTGAGGTAAGTACCACACTTTCAGGTTCAATCTTCATAGGTAGCCCACCATTGGGGGTTCAAGGCACCCCCAAGCACCCAGCACCAGCAACACAGTCAGGGGCAGAGATCAAACAGGAGCCAAAATAACGTGGGTGTCTATGGAGACAGTGGGTACTCCGGTTCAGGTCTGCTTGCAGGTAAGTACCTGCGTTGTCGGAGGGCAGACCAGGGTTTTTGGAGGAGTACTGGAAGGGCCCCAAGTGTGCACAAAAACCACACCCTCAGCAGCACGTGGCGGCTGGTCGCACGGTGCCAACAGGGCGTCGGATTCTCAATAGAACTCTACGGAGGGACCCGGGGGTCACTTAGGCGCTGCAGGCAGGGCACAGGGGGTCCTCTCAGGCAAGCAACCAACTGGGCAAGGATGAGGGCAGCCTGCTGGTCGTTGCTGCACCGGTGGCCTGTTTCTCAATGGTCTGGGGGCTGCAGGTGCAGTGCTTCTCCAGGCGTCAGATATCTTCGTCCTAGGCAGTCGCGGTCAGGGGGTCCTGGGGATTCCCTCTGCAAGTGTTGTAGTGGGGGTGCAGAGAGGTCAGCCCAGGGTGGACCCGTCGTCGGAGTCTCCTTGGGGTTCTCTCTGGATAGTTGGTTTCTCTGGACATGGGCCGGGGGCGTCTGGTGCAGAGTAGTTGGGGACTCACGCTTCTGGAGTGAAGTGGGAGTCCCTTTAACAATGGATGTCTTATCTTCTGGTTGGGCAGAACCGCTGCCCACGGAAGTTCTTGGTCCTCGGTGTTGCAGGCAGTCCCCTGGAGGCTTTTCAAGGGTCACTGGTCCTGTAGAACGCGTCGCTTTTCGATTGCACGGTCTTTGAAGCAGGAGACAGGCCTTGTAGGGCTGGGGCCAAGTCAGTTGTCGTCTCTTCATCTTCTCTGCAGGGTTTTCACCTCAGCAGTCCTTCTTCTTGTGAGGTCATCAGGAATCTGAAGAGTTGGGTTCAGGGTCGTCCCTCAATACTAAATTTAATGGTGTGTTAGGGTCAGAGGGCAGTAGCCAATGGCTACTGTCCCTGATGGTGGCTACACTCTGCTTGTGCCCACTCCCTCTGGGGAGGGGGCACACATCTCTATCCCTATTGGTCCTAATCCTCCCAAGCATAATGGAGGATTTCTCAAGGAGGGAGTCACTCAGCTCTGGTCACCTTAGGGGTGGACCTGCCTGAGGGGTGACTCCTCCTTGTTTTTCTCATTATCCCTCTGGACTTGCCGCCAAAAGTGGGGGCTCGTCTGAGGGGCAGGCATCTCCACTGGCTGGAGTGCCCTGGGAGCATTGTAACACCAGGCCTGAGCCTTTGAGGCTCACCACTAGGTGTTACAGTTCCTGCAGGGGTGGAGGTGTGAAGCACCTCCACCCAGTGCAGGCTTTGTTTCTGACCCCAGAGAGCACAGAGGCTCTCACCCCACGGGGTCAGAAACTCATCTCTCAGTGGCAGGCTGGCACAGACCAGTCAGTCCTGCTCTGAAGGATTGGGTAAAATACATGGTGTATCTCTAAGATGCCCTCTGTGTGCACTTTTTAATAAATCCAACACTGGCATCAGTGTGGGTTTATTATTCTGAGAAGTTTAATACCAAACTTCCCAGTATACAGTGTAGCCATTATGGAACTGTTGAGTTTGTTCTGACAAACTCCCAGACCATATTCTTAATATGCCCACAATGTACTTACAATGTCTAAGAATGGACGTAGACACTGTTTGGACATATTGCTCATGCAGCTATGCCTTCATCTGTGGTATAGTGCACCCTGCCTTAGGGCTTTAAGGCCTGCTAGAGGGGTGACTTACCTGTTCCACAGGCAGTGTTTTATGTGCATGGCACCCTGAGAGGGATGCCATGTCGATTTTGCCTTTTTCTCCCCACCAACACACAGAATCTGCCATGGCAGTATGCATGTGTTAGGTGAGGATTTGCTTAGGGTGGGTGGCAAAACACATGCTGCAGCCCTTAGGGACCTTCCTTGGTCATCACAGGGCCCTTGGTACCACTGGTACATTTTACAAAGGACTTAACTATGTGCCAGGGGTGTGCCAGTTGTGGAAACAATGGTATATTTTTAGTGAAAGAACACTGGTGCTGGGGCCCGGTTAGCAGGGTCCCAGCACACTCTCGGTCAAGCCAGCATCAATGTCAGGCAAAAAGTGGGGGGTAGGGGTAACTGCAACAAGGAGCCATTTTCCTACGGGGTCTTATTGTCCCAGACGTTTTCCTATATTGTCCTTTTGGTTGCGGTGCTGCTAGTGACTAAGGATTCTCCAAACTACAAATCTGGTGCTCCCCAGAGAGATCCTCTCTGTTTCCTGGCACAGGGGAGAGTTTAAACTGACATTTCCTCCCCACTTGCTGACCACATACGTTTGTGCTTCTGCTCAGCACTGGGTTGGCTACTGTTCTTGCTAGCTGGTTCCAGAGCCCAATGGAAAGTCCTATGTTCTCCTGATGTGTACCCTTTTTGTCTGTGGGCCCACCTCCAACTTCCTATGATGATCATGGCCCTTTACTGCCAAGATCTGTCCATCCTGAACACAATTTGTTGTTATAATATGTAAGTTCTTAAAATTTCTAGACCTCATAATCTGCTTATGATACTGAATAGTAGAGGAGGATATTGTATGTGTTGTTGGGAGCCTCAGGTTCCTTACGTTTCTCAAACAGTAATAAGAATAGCACTGCAACCCGCAAAGATAAGATTGATTGTTGACAGTGTATATTGATTGTGACTTTGCTAATTAGTGTAGAAACTTGTAACCTTTAATAATATTTTGTCTACTTTATTGAAGCTTTTTTTTACTTGACTATAACTTAGTGTATTTTATCTATTCCCAAAATTATCTCAGAAATGATGTTCTAAACACTGGCTCTCTAAACACAGAAGAAACTATGTAGCATGTTGTCAGTATTTCAAAGGTCATTGGAGTGAGTTGTAAATGTGTGAGCAGTTTCTGGTGGATACTTCTTGTCCTAGATTTCTCAACTAATTAATATCTCCCATGCAACAGACTGATTATGAAACCTTTCCCTAATAATACTTTTCTAGCACCATGTTGCGTCCACTACTACTCAGCCTTCTTAAAATGTGACATCATTAGGACAGATAAGGGGCAAACTGTCATGAGTGTGTGTTTATATCAGCCTCATTAACACTAGCCTTGATCTCTTCTTTCTGCTTCACTATTGAAATTGCTCAGCTTTTGAAAGTGCCCTAAAGACTATTCAAGAGCAGGAGACTGTTCTTTTTAGCTAAGGCTTACTGGTATATGCCAGTGCTGTCTCCTTCAGGTAACTCTACCCAAAAGACATCAGTTTCCCATGGAGGCTTCTCACAAAAATCCCAGTAGGAAAAATAAATTCTCTTATTTCTACATGACGTTTTCCCACTTCCAGAACTGTTCAGAGTCTCTGTGCTGTTCTATAATGCCGCACTTCCTCATTGAAGCTGAAACTGACATACAAAAAGATGAAACACAAACCACGCTCTAACCCATTGTATTTTTTGACCACTATGCCACTAGACCTAGAAAATCAGCCTTGATCCTGCTCCAAACACTCTCCTTAAGTACCCCTCTGGTCTGTTTTATGTCTCGGGACCTGACTCCATGCCTTAACAGGTTTCAGAGATGTGTTCTGCTTGAGACAAAGCCAGTGCCTTGCAAGGCTTCACCTACCCGCTCTGCCCAATTTGCTCCCCCACCAAAGGCAATTTTGCTGCCTTTTCCACCTTTTAAGTGGCATAAGAAAAGGTTATTGCTTGCTTCCATGATGAACGTTTGACAGAACATCTAAGCACCCAAAGATTCACCCTCTGTGGGATCCTGATTTGGTTGCTCTTCCCATTCCTGTTGAAAAATATGGTTATGCAGAGGATGATGACTCAGAGGCTAACAATCCGATCCCCTTTTAAAATATAGATGCTGTTTTATGCCTGAGCTGAAAAATGTAAGTGGCCTTAATGCTTCTCCTGAAGTGGCCTCCTTCAAAGGAAGGCTCTTCATTTATTTCAGTGTTACAAATAACAGCTTGAGGCATTGACATTGACCATTGATGGTGACAAATCTAATATATTTACTGAAATACTGCAAACCTCTTCAGTAGTATAAGAACCTGTGCTACTGTTCAACTATTCACTGTTGGAGCTAGTATTGGCTGTCTGAGAGAAACACTCCTGGTAGTCCTTTGGCAGATTGCATGTAGTCATAGACCTGTGCCTTGTGACTCGAAGTCTCTGTTCTCGCATCCCTTTCCATAGAGTCCTATGGTCCATCCATGCCTCCCTTTGCTGTGGCTCCTTCATCTGAAAGCTTTCTGCCTCCGGAGAGCGGGAAAAAATGATTGCCATCATTCTTTTTGATCATAAGAAAAGCTGTTTTCTGATCTGGTCCCTGATGGTTTGTATACTTCAAAACAGATTCTGAATCATGGCTTTGATTCTGCTGACAAGATGGCTTGATCAATGGTCACACTGTCACAGTTGGCCACCATCCTCTTTTATGTCCCACTAGCTTTCTGGAAGATGTCCAAGCGACCCTCATTGACATTCCCTTTAATGGGTAGCAACTGTTCTGAAAATGCAAACTCTTCTATTGAGTGGTTCAAAAGTTGGCAAGCTATGACACACCTGGTGGGACTGGCCTAGCTGGTGAAGCAGTTCAACCGCAATTGTAAAATTGGAGCTGCTCCAGTGTACAGTGCAAATGCCAAAGCACATGTATTGAATCTTTGGGGGCCCAGATGTGTCTTTCGGCCACAGCTGCCTCTCCAGTTTCTGTAATTTTTGCTGGTTTTGCTGCCTTAAAACCTCTTTGACTCCCTCTCTTTACATCATCAGTTTTGCACATGGAGTGAGGGTCTCCCATTCCTCCACTAATTGGAAGATCGTCACAACAGATCACTTTGTTATCCAGCTTATCTGCAAGTGCTATGACTTACCCTGCCACTACTGTTTACCTCTCTGAATTGCCCTCCTTCCACTGGCAAATTCAGTCCGACAAGTGCCTCGATCTTGGAGATGAGGGTTCTTGCCATGCTGGATAAACTGTCCGTAGAGGTAGTGTCGTTAGTGGAAAAGGGCTTAACATTTTTCTCCCTTTACTATCTTTTTTTAAAATTGATTTCAACACTGCATAACTTAACTTGCTTATAAAGCAGTAAAACTTTGCCAAATTCCAATCACACTGCCCAGGTGGGGTATTAGCCGTTCTTTTTACAGGACAAAATGAAAATGCAGTACAATCATAAGGTTGGATGGTTAGAACATGAGCTGCCAGATTAGCTTTACAAATCTGATCTGTCTGCAGATTCCTTATCTTTGAATTCTCCCCAGAAGTCAGACTGGATGCTAAAGATTTTCTTGGACAGTACAGTGGTGTCGATCAGCTCCTCGACTGTTGTTGCGCCTCTGAAGCACATCAACAGCAAGTCTTATCTTTCTGCACTAGCCAGCGCTTTTTGACTGGTCTTTTTTAGAATTTTGTCAATTTCTCTGTTGAGAATTTTTCCTGGTGTGTCAAGGATATCTTCTATGAACACAGGTTTCATGCCCTGCGGTTCCTGCTATAGTGCAATGTCCATGATGGATCATCACCTCAAGTGCTTATGGTGTTTGGACCACAACCGAGTGCTGGGACATGCATCCAGAGGCTTTAACAGAGCAGTCCTTACAGCTGATGGCAGCCCAGCATGCAGCTGCATGCGGGTTGATGTCTTGACCAAGAGGAAGGTCCTGGGACTAGTCACAGAGTCTGAAGTCATACCTTCCTACTCAGAGTCCTCCGGGCGATTGGGTAAGTCAAAGCACAAGAAAAAAGTAAGAAGTCAAAATGTTCTTCGACTTCTCCACGTCCATTGGTTGATGTGACAACGGATCATCATCATTCTAGGCCTTGTTCTTCAAAACCTCCGCTGACTCCATCCCTCTCCGAACTTCCAGGAGCTAGAGCGACCCCTGCCCAACTGAAAGAATTTTATGAAGCCATGCGCCTCCTTTTTGGGCAGTCCTACCCTGCTGGAGCATTTTCAGTCCCTGTGGGGTTAGAGGTGGCCCCATTTGGTTCTGCACCAGTCTCTTCCTCCTTGGCACCGATGGGCTCCCAGGCATCAAGTCCTAGATTCGGACTGGTTGTACCACCTCGACCATCCCTGGCACTGGTCCCGATGACGACACTCCGAGCGCCCACTGGCAGCACCATCCCCATCGTCAACCCAGACTCTGACACTGAGCAGGATGGGCGTTGTCCAACTCTGACATTGGCAGGAGCTTTGCCTCCTCGTTCAGATCCTGAGCCCTGTTTTTTTGGGCTAGGCCTCGGCGAAGAATTAGTGGGTTGGGTCACTGTACCCTTTAGAATGCCAGCCCTACGAAGGTGAAATAGACTGGCGTGAGGACTTGGGTGAAGACAGCTAACTGGACACATCTCCAGTTACTGGCATGCTTTCTCCCACTATCCTAGCTATGGGGGAGGGAGCTTCCTATGCAGTGGTGGTGAGGAGGGAAGCTGAGGTCCTGGACCTTCAGCTACCCTAGGGTGGCCATCAAGACTAATCTCTTTCCAGGGGTGCTGCAACTGGGATTTTGCACCTCAGAACCCCTTCTCCCATTCGGTGATGCCCCCACTGATGTCCTGTTGGGTACCTGGTCCAAACCCAGCACAGGGACTTATTTGGACAGGACAATTGCCCACCACCAGCTCCGCGCACCTAGAGACCCAAGTTTTCTGCTGCATCACCCCACCCCTGAGAGGTTGGTGGCCCAAGCCTCTACCTCCCAAGACGTGTTCCTCATTGGTCCCCCATATGGGAAATCCAAAAGGTAGAATTTATTTGGGAAGATGATGTTTTCTTCCTCCAGCCTTGCATTGCGGTTTGTGAACACCGCATGCCTTTTGAGCCATTATCCCCACACACTGTGGGATACTGTTGAAGTGCTGCCACCAGTCCAGATGGCGGTTTGGGCTGTACTCTCTCAGGCTGTTGCAGACAGGAGAAGACGCAGTGAAGTTCATGATCCTTTGCAGAGTCAGCACGATCAACTTTCTAAGTAGAGTGGTTTCTATGACAGTGGCCCTGAGGCTGCGTGCCTGGCTAAGGATGTCTTCCTTTTAGGAGAATGTGCAAGCTCTCTGATAGACATGCCCTTCAGTGGCATCTGCCTTTATGGAGACAAGGCATATTCGGCGCTTGATTGCTTTAAGGGTTCTCGTGCTATGGCCAAGTCCTTGGGGCTCGCAGCAGCCACTCTCCCCCACCCCTAGTCTGCCTTTTGTCCCTTTCATGGATACATAAGGGGTTACCAACGATGCCCATACCCATCCACCTACCGTGCCCTGCATGCTGAACAGCCTCTGCACAGCTAAGGGTGTGAGACCCACCAATGTCGTGGGTCAGGTGGGCAGGGGTATGCTCAAGTCTGCCATGCAGCAGCCTCTAAATCCTCCTAGTCTGCCTCCCCCTACTAAGGACCAGTTGGAGGCAGAAGTTGCCTTCGGCTGCCCCACTGGCAATCCATTACTTCAGGCATGTGGGTTTTGCAGATAGTCTGAAGGGGCTACTCCCTCCTTTTTGAGTCTACCCTGCCATCCATACTACCATCTTATGATCAGATGACTTCTCCGCGTAGAAGTTGCTGCTCCTTTGGCCAAAGGGGTCAAAGAGAGGATTCCAATGCTAGACGTAGGCTGGGGTTGCTATTTCTGCTACTTTCTGGGCTCCTAGATGGACATGGATCTTTGTCCTATCCTTGACCTACTAGCCTTCAGTCTCTTCCTCAAGAAAGAGAAGTTCAAGATGCTCACATTGTCTCAGGTCCTGTTTGCCCTGGACACAGGAGACTAGATTGTAGTGTTGGATTTGGAGGACTCTTATTTTCACACCCCTGTCCTGCCTGCCCATAAATAATAATTGCGGTCCATGGTAGGCCACAAGCACTTTCAGTTCACCATGCTTCTCTTTGGCCTTACCAGCATCTCTCGGGCATTCACCATTGTGGATGGCAGTGGTTGCAGCTCATCTGTGGATTTCAGGGGTATCAGTCTACCTCTATATTGACGACAGGCTGTTAAAGATGAGCTCATCCCAGGCTATTGTCTCTGACCTCCAAACTAAGGCAGATCTCCTGCTTTTGCTGGGGTTCGCTATAAATGTGCTGAAGTCACACCAGACTCCCTCTCAGACGCTCTCTTCTGTCAGAGTTGTTATGGATGCAGTGCAGTTTTGGGCTTATCAGTCCGATTGGCGAGTCCAGAGTACTCAGGCCATGATACTGATGTTTCAGCCTCTATCCTGGATTTTGGTGATCATGAGACTGGAGCTCCTGAGCCTCATGGCCTGCATCTTGCTGGTGACACATGCCAGGTGGCATGTACAGGCTCTGCAGTGGGACCAGACGTTCCAAAGGGCGCAGCATCAAGGGAATCTCTCTAACATGGTCCACATCTCGGAGGGAACTATGAAGGATCTGCAGTGGTGGTTAACAAATCATGATCAGGCCAAATGCAGATCACTTCCCCTCCCTAAGCAGATCTGGCAGCAGTGACAGATGCTTCACTCCTAGGATGGGACGACCATTTCAGAAAGGTCTAAATCAGAGGAATCAGGTCTCCGGGAAGCAGAACTCAACATGCTGGAGCTCTGTGCGATATGACTGGCAATGAAAGCCTTTCTTCCCTCTATCAAGTAAAAAATAGTGCAGGTGTTCACAGACAACACCACCGCAACGTGGTACTGCAGCAAGCTGGGTGGGGTGTGGTCGTGGACTCTGTCAGGAGGCTCTGCGCCTCTGGACTTGGCTGGAACAGCAGGGCATATCCCTGGTGGTTCAACACCTGGCGGACTCTTTGATCGACTGGGCCCAAGTTATCCTTGTGGCTCCGGAATGGACAAGGAGAGTCCGGTATCCTGAGCTGTTGAGCAAGTCCATCGATCCTCCGATCAGACCGCCCCTTTGGGAGGACCTTCTGTCACAGCAGCAGGGGAGAGTTCTCCACCCGAATCTGTCCAGTCTCTGCCTTCTTGTGTGGCGATTGAGCAGCGACAGTTGACAGATTTCAGCCTTCCTCCAAAAGTCTGTGATGTTATCTTGGCAGCCAGGTGTTCCTCCACTAAGACAGTATATGGCTGCCACTAGAAAAAGTTTGTGGTGTAGTGTGCAGAAAAACAAGTTGATAACCTTTCTGTCTCCCTTTCTCAAGCTCTTTTTTTTCATTCTTTTTCTGGCCAAGCAGGGCACTGCTCAGGGTACTCTCATGGGCTACATTTCTGCTATTTCTGGTTTTCTGCAGTTGCCCCCTCTTCAAGTCCCCTATTGTAATAGGTTTCTAAAAGGTTTTGTTCATCTCTTTCCTCCTTCGCCATTTATCATGCCTCAGTGGGGCCTTAATCTTGTTTTGACTTTTTTGATGTGTGCTCCTGTTGAGCCTCTCTGTAATTGTCCCCTCTGGCTCCTTACAATTAAAACAACTTTCCTCAGGGTGATCACATTTGCCTGAAGAGTGAGTGGGCTTCAGTCCTTGTCATCCAAGCTTTCTTACCTCATCATCTATCCTGACAACTTGATGGTTCGCAGAAAAGCCTCCTTTCCAAAAGTGGTCACTCCATTTCATGTAGACCAATCCATCACTCTGCCTCTATTAACGTTTCGTCACATCCCTCTAAAGAAGAGGAGGGGCACCACCCATGGACCCAAAAAGACAGTTGTCATTCTACCTCGATCGAACTAAAGAGTTCCGGGTGGATGATGGTCTCTTCGTGGGATATGTTGGCGCGAAGAGAGGGTCGGCGGTGGAGAAAAGGGCGATCTTCAGATGGGTCGTACTCTGCATTAAGATCTGCTAGGCACTGGCCAAAAAGCACCTCCCATGGCTGTGGTGGTACCAAGGTCCCTGTGACCAGGGAAGGTCCCTAAGGGCTGCAGCATGTGTTGTGCCACCCTAAGAGACCTCTCACCTAACACATGCACACTGCCATTGCAGATTGTATGTGTTGGTATGTGGGGAGAAAAAAGCAAAGTCAACATGGCATCCCTCTCACTGTTTCATGCCCACAAAATACTGCCTGTGGCATAGGTAAGTCTCCCCTCTAGTAGGCCTCACAGCCCTAAGGCAGGGTGCGCTATACCACAGTTGAGGGCATAGCTGCATGAGCAAAATGCCCTTATAGTGTCTAAGGCCATTCTCAGACTAGATATTGTAAGTGCAGTGTGGCCATATTAAGTATATGGTCTGGGAGTTGGTCAGAACGCACTCCACAGTTCCATAATGACTACACTGTTTACTGGGAAGTCTGAGGCCAGTGTGGTATTTAATAAAAAATGCACACAGAGGACATCTTAGAGATGCCCCCTGTATTTTACCCAATCCTTCAGTGTGGGACTGACTGGCCTGTGCCAGTCTGCCACTGGGTGTCAAGTTTCTGACTCCTTGGGGTGAGAGCCTTTGTGCTCTCTGAGGCCAGAAACAAAGCCTGCACTGGGTGGAGGTGCTTCACACCTCTCCCCCTGCAGGAACTGTAACACCTAGTGGTGAGCCTCAAAGGCTCAGGCTTTGAGTTACAATGCCCCAGGGCACTCCAGCCACTGGAGATGCCCAGCCCCCGGGCAAAGCCCCAATTTTGGCAGCAAGTTTGGTGGGAAAATTAGGGAAAGCAGGGAGGAGTGACCACCACAGCCAGGACAACCCCTAAGTGTCCAGAGCTGAGGTTACGCCCTCCCTGCAGAATCCTCCATCTTGGTTTGGAGGACAGGGACCAATTTGGATAGGAATGTGCCCCCTCTCCCCAAAGAGAGTAGGCACAAGGAAGGTGTAGCACCCCTCAGGGACAGTAGCCATAGGCTACAGCCCTCTGACCACTAACACGCCCCTAAATCTAGGATTTAAGGGCCTCCCTGAACCCAGCTCACCAGATTCCTGACAACCTCACAAGAAGGACTGCTTAGCTGAAACTCCAGCAGAAAAGAAAAGGAGACAACAACTGACTTGGCCCCAGCTCTATGGCCTGTCTCCTGCTTCAAAGAACCTGCAAAAGAGAAGCGACGCGTCCTGCAGGTCCAGTGACCCCTGAAAAACATCCAGAAGACTGCCTGCATCACCAAGGATCAAGAAACTCCTGTGGACTGCGGCCCTGTCTAAAAGAAAAGAATGCTTCTATGGACTCCCAACTCTCTCCATAAGCGATAAGCGTGAGTCCTAACCAATCTGCGCCTGATGCCCATGGCCCGAGTCCATGTGGCCCAACCGACCAGAGAGGACCCCCAGGTGACAGCAACCAAGTGCCCACCCTGGGTTGACCTATCCAGTCCTCCACGACGACACCTGCAGAGAGAATCCCGAGGACCCCCCCTGACCACAACTGCCCTGGACGAATATAACTGCCGCCAAAGGACCCACTGCACCTGCAGCCCCCAGACCTTGGAGAAATTGACATCCGGTGCAGCAACGATCAACAGGCGGCCCTCTTCCGTGTCTGACCGGTGGTGTGCCTGAGACGCCCCCCTGGACCTCACCTGCAGCGCCTGAGTGACCCCCAGGGCCCCCTCATAGTGTTTCATTGGAACCCAACGCCCTGTTTGCACCCTGCACGCGGCCGCCCTAGTGCTGCTGAGGTTGTGGGATTGGTGCCTACTTGAGGCCCCTCCAGTGCTCTCTCGTGAACCCCCTGGTCTTCCAGCTGAGTCGCAGGTACTTTCCTGCTGGTAGACCGAATTCTGAGTACCCCCTGTCTCCATAGGAGCCAGCTTTAAAATTGCTTGACTTTGACCTCTGCACCCGACCGGCCCCATGTTGCTGGTGGTGGGTGTTTGGGGTTAACTTGAACCCCGAACGACGGACTACCTAAAACCCGGAGACTGGAACTGTAAGTCATGTACTTACCTCTAATACTGTACTTTACTTTCTTCCCCCAGGAACTGTTCCGAAAATGCACTGTGTCCACTTTTAAAATAGATATTCTGTGTTTTCTTAACTGTTTACTTGACTAAAGTGAAACGTTACATTGATGTCTATGCTAAGTACCTACCTACAACAGTATTTACTTCTGAACTGAATCTTGTGGTTCTAGTAATAAAGTAACAAAAACATATTTTTCTATTAAAAAAATCCAGTTGGTCTGGATTTAAGTCATTGAGTGTGTTTCTTCTATTGTTTGTATGTGTACAACAAATGCTTAACACTACCCTCTCATAAGCATAATTGATCGACCACCACCACAAATAGAGCATTAGTATTATCTATTATTGCCTCTGGGGAACCCCTGGAGCCTGTGCACACTATATCTCAGTTTGATATAGTATATACAGAGCCAGCTTCCTAAACGCACAAAGACTATTTTTTATTAAACTTAAAAAATCCATATCTCAAAAAGTATTTAAGCAATTTTGATAATCTTGGCCTTAAAATTACATAAAAATCTAAGTATTTTTATAAATTGGTCTCAAGTCATTCCTTTGAGTGTGTGAGTTGCAAGATTGATACTGTGAGTACAACAAATGCTTTGCTCTTCCACAAAATTGACCTAACTGCTCGACTAAGCTACCTTAAAAATGAGAGCATTAGGTGATGTAGTTTTAACCCCTGTAAACCAATGTGTGGTTGCCTGAACCCCCTGCACAGTGTGCCTAGTTTGGCACACGTCATGGAGGGCCAGCCTTCTTCAGTGCATTAAAAGTGGCATTTTTTGTTGTTGTTGTTGTTATATTGTGTTTTGTCTGAGAGTGTTTTTTAAATTGGTTTATGATTGCACAGTTACAGTTTGGGCAGAACGTTCTAGCATGAAAATAACATTTTATTGCAAAGTGCTTTTTTTGCTTGTTTGACCTCTCCTATTGTGCTTCCTCCTGTAGCTCAATGTATGCATCAAAACAAAGATTTGATGCGTTGTTGCGTCTCTGAACTTTGAAACATGCATTTTTGCATCATGTGCGTTTTCTCTGGATTAGAAATGTAAAACAGCATAACAATATTTTTATTATAATCGTTCTTATTTTGTCTCCCGCCTGTTTTTGCTCCCTGCTGTTGCTTTCACTTGCTTGTTTTCTTTTAGTTTTCATTATCTCCCCTTCAACCTTTTGTTGCAGAATAACAAGAAGGTACAATGACAGGCCGTACCATACCATACAATACAATGAAAGGCCATAACATACGAAACAGTGCTATCCAATGACAGGCCGTACCATACCGTACTAAACCATGACAGGCCATGCCATGCCATGCCATACAGTAACATACCATACTGTGCAGTAACAGACCATACCATATTTTGCAATGACAGGCCTTGCCATCTTGGACAAGACAATGACAGGCTATACCATACTAGACATTGACAGCCACACCAAACTAGACAATGCCATGCCATACCATACTGCGCAAACCAATAATAGGTCATACCATACTAGGCAATGACAAGCCCAAGGGGTGGCACAGTACATGCTGCAGCCCATGGGGGACCCCTGGTGTACCAGGGTCCTGGGTACCTAAGTACCATATACTTGGTACTTACATGGGTGCATCAGTATGCCAATTGTGGGGTGTAAATGTTACTCTACAAGTAAATTAAGGAGAGAGATCGCTGACACAGGGTTCCTGGTTAGCAGGATCACAGTGTATTACAGTACAAACATACTGACACCGGGCAAAAAGTGGGGGCACTATGCCAGGAAGATGCCTTTCCTACAACCATACAGTGCCATGCTAAACAAAGACAAGCAGTGCCATCAGTTCTATCCAATGAAAGGCCACACTATACTTTATCATATTATACCATACTATACAATGACAAGCCATGCCATACCTTAATATACTGTGCAGTGACACACCAAACCGTACATGGTTTCATTTAAAACTTTAATTTGGTTTGTAAAGCAAATACTTTTTTTTCCAGAATAAAATAATTGACTCAGGGGCGGGGAGGGCATTAAAATGGTTTATTTTTAGCTGTCTGTTTGTGAAAGACCTCTTGTGTACCATTCCAAAAACCTACAGTGGGTTTAAAGCATGCCCATGTTTGCCTTCAGTTAGCTCTATTGTCAGTCTCATTTGCTTGCTTTTTATTAGATCTCTGCTATGACAGTGCATGCGCTATGTCTTGTGAGACATTCCGTTCACTGAAAGGGGACTTAAAGCCTTACCATTGTTTACCATTGGTTGCTTTCATCATCACTCGTATTTGCTGGCTCCTGTTTGGTCAGCTCATGGTCGCTTCACTTACTCTTCAAATGTTTTCCATCCATTAACGCGTGGCCCGGGTACTCCTTCCTTTCTTTGCGAGGGTCCTTCCTCTGGTTGCTCTTTCTTCCCTGGGCTACTTTTTAGTCTACTTACAGCATTCACTGAGTTCATGAGTTTGCAAGCCATCTCCCCTTCGCCCAGCTCCATCCTACATTGTTGCCCTGTTAGCATTGCTTGCCCCGTCCCAATCCCCTCTCCCAAGTTGTAGCTTGACCTTCTCCTCCAGTTATTGCTTCTACCTCCTCCCCTCTACCATCTCCCCCGTCTTTGCTTCCCCGGTTGCCCTACCTTCTCCTGTTGTGTAGCCATTTTAGTTATAGTTTTACACACGTTATTTTAGCAGACTAGGCCTGCCGCTGTGTACTTTAACCTAGACATATTTTATTCAGCCTTGTTTTATTATTTTAACTGTAGCCACATTTGCGGTCTTGTTTTATTTTCTCTATCTAGCTGTTCTTTGCCTAGGCCAGCACTGCGTTCTTAAACAATACATTTCTTTCATTTTGTGCTTTTCTCAAGGCTACAGTAAGATAGGTTGCTGGAAAAAGTGGTACGCTTTGTCTCTAATGTTCACAGAAACATACACACTTTTACATGGGTATTCTTTCTTGAAATATCAGCTTTTTTATTTAAAAAAACACTACTTTGACCCATGTACGTTAGAGGGAGATTCCAGCCAGATGACCACAGCTGTATGCTGATTGCTGAGCGCTTTGCTGCAGCTGCTTATGTAGACTACAGGCCTCTTGCTCAGGTATGAGGGATGATGTCTTCCAGGGGAACCTGAAGGGCAGAATTAGAGATTAACATGCTGTGCTCCAACATAGCCTAGGTAGGAGCTATTTTTAACGATCTTAGTGACAATATGATAGCGTTATTTTTATGTTTCACTCTCCTTGTCACAATTTTAATCCGGTCATGCTTCATCATCCTAGTTATTGCAATCCATGCTTTATTATCTAAGATGCAGTCATTTCAGTAAAACCTTATTGAACTATACTCTGCCTCTGAGTGTCCTTGCATATGTTAGGCTAATGCAACTGAGAGAAACAAATGAGATCTGAGTTACCACGATTTCCCTGAGGAGTCAGTTGTGTCATGCACTTGGGTGCCCAGTCATCCCTGCTCTAGGGTGGAGATGAGGCACTGCTACTTAGCCGGAACAAAACCCTGATTAGGCCCACAGGTGTCACTTGTAGTGGGTTCAGACTCAGTTCCCCACAGTGCAAGTGATTCTGCCGCCAAAATCCAGTAGTCTCATTAGGATAATGAGAGCCTACCGGACATGGCGCCGTCAACGTTTGGTCAGGCACTCATTTTCGGGTCCTCCTGAGTATCTCTGTCTCACTACAGGCAAAGACACCTCAGTACCATATACAGAGACGTCCGTGGTATTGAGGATTTTCCTCCCCAGCTGGGGAGTACCTAACTAACGATGTAGGTGGTTCAAGCTTGAACTGTAAAAGGATAATCCCCATTTGGTGTGCTTATCTCTGAACTGACTTAACATTCATCATGGCAAACCCGTAACAGGTTCAATTGCAGTCAATATGCGACCACCCCTACTGCACATTTATTGGCACATGGCCAAACTGCCCAGGGGGGTCCAGTCACATTTGTTGTTGAGGCTCGTCCAGCCTATAGAACAGACATTTGCCATTCTTGGGTCACATTTCCAGCAGCTGATGGGAACACAAATACATTTCATTACTATACACCTGCAAACATACCTGCGCAATACAGACCATATAAATATCTAGAAATACCTCTGTCTTATAAAGAACATAATAATTGGCTTGATCGCTCCCTACCCCATACAATTCTGTATGTTAGGCTAGGTCCTCTAAGTAATGATGGTCCTAGCTGGCCTTAATTAGTCACATATACACTGCACCCCGCTGCAGCAACCTTGATGGTAGCTGAAGTCCGTCTTTATATGCTGAGCTTACGGCAATATACAGACAATTAGTACGGTTTGTAATGCAAACATTAAATACAAACCCAGCACATGCTGCCCCGGCGCAACCACATACAGTAACGCCAGGCATTAATCCTGCGACTGTACATTCGATCATGGGTAAAGTACCCACCAAACGAGAAGAGATTCCGTTTTGGTTAGCTCAAAAATTAAATGCCCTAGAAGCAGTATTTCCCCGTATGGGACATCAGGATAAGCATAGAGTATTAATTATGTGCTTGCCATTTAGGATGGTTCCCGTAGTAGATAACTGCAATACTTGGGGCACGGTATATGCCATGCTCTATACTACCGCACACGCTACACCAACACTTGCCAATTTACCAGAAGTGTTGAAACACATTCAAGATGTTTACAGGGTTGCCCTGCCCTGGAACTGGGGGATCTAACTTATGGGCAAATTTGCCACTGTATCTTCAATAATATTAAGTAACCTTGAAGGGGAAGCAGTTGCACTAGCAGTGCGCATGCAACTCTGGGATGTTCCTCCACTGGATCAAGAATGTGAGCTGCCAAAGATTATCGCGGTCGCAGACCTACTCTGGTATTGGTTGAGATAGTCTGCGGGCCAGATCCACACAACCCCAGTTTCGGGGTAGATCTAATAAAGATTCTACCAATCAAGCTCCTGAGGGTTCTGAAAAATGCTGAGATTAAAAACAACAAACACCTAAAAAAGAAAGGGGAGAATCTCCGCATACGGAGACCCCACAGAATAGATATAATCTCAGAAATAGAGATACTATAAAAATGCTTGACAGATATCAATATACTGATACACGCCAATCTCGTTCCTTTCAGGGCTCACCGGAAAAATGCGGTGAGAGAGGTGGGCGGTCAGAGCGAAGAACAGAGTACAACGCTCTACAGAAGTTTCTGTTAAGAGAAACTTCCCCAACAGAAACCTCAATTCAAAAAGAAGAAAGTGGCAGCAGTTGCGATTCGTCATTCCACTCAAGAAGTTCTATTGAAGAACAAGAAGTGGGCACTAGCGCTGCTAGACAGCGCGGCAGAGGTCACAATAGTTCGCCGGAATCTTCAAGAGCATCTGAAGGTGAAAGCAACTGTTGACTTCTTACAAGTTGAACCTGCGCACATGCGTGTCTCCATGCCCGATAAGGTGTACAAAGTAACGTTACAGTTAAGAGACATTGAACGCACAATTGGCCAAATCTTTTGGGACCGCGTCGTAAATATATATGATATTCTACTGGCCGAAAGAGATTGGCCATCAGAATTTGTCCATACTTGCCCATATAGGGAAGATGTTATCAAACCTTCTTTCTCACCCCTTGTTCCTGATGAGCTCGCAGAATCCTATGTCTCAGATGGGCATTGGCGCAGGCTTTTGCATTAAATCGCAACCATGTAGGGTGGATTAAAGATTTCCCCCGTAATGTAATTCCTATTAAGAACCAACCTCAACCACAGTATCCAATAAAACATGATGCAAAAGCACCCGTACGGGAAATCCTCACACAACTGGAGTACCAGGGCGTAATCAAACCCTGTCTCACACCAATGACTAATCCTTTATTCCCTGTAGCTAAACCGGACCATTCGTACAGAATAGTCTTGGACTACAGACATTTAAACAGTCATACACGCGCAGTCATAACTCTCACAGCACTTACGAACAACATAGTGCGCAAAAAAATACAAAACAACACTGGTTATTTCCAATGGTTTCTTCTGTGAAAATATAGCGCCTGAGTGTAGAGACTTAACAAGTTTCAGCGCACTAGGCTCCCAGAAAAAAATTCTGTTGTTTATCACAGGGGTATAAGAACAGTCCAGGACTGTTCGCGGCTCGTGTGACTTCAATATTGCACAACATTGACCCTGAAGCATCGCCCTATGTAGATGATATCTATCTCACGGATGATGAATTACTGCAACATCTAAGACAGGTAGCCAGCATTGTTGTAGGATTTGCCGAATTCTGCTTTAAATTCAATTTAAAAAACCGAGAAATAGCCTTCTTTAGTGCCCTGTTTTTGGGATACGATCTATCAAGTGAAGGAAAGAGCCTAGCACCACAGTTCTTGGAAAAATGCACACAGTTACAACCTCCAAATACCATTTAAAAAAAACTCCAATCCTTATTGGGTTGCCTACATTTTGGCAGAATTTACATTCCAGATTACGCATCATGCCTTAAACCCTTATATGACTTAATACGTCCAGTCGAACACACGTATTCTCAGAGCTTTGCAAAAAGACATGCTTGCAGCACAACACTTACACACAAGGGACAATAAAAAAACATCTGGTCATCAGAGTATTTGCTGGTGCCATTGGTTTCACGTATGTAACTTTTAATGAGGGTGAGACAGTCACGATTGCATAAAATCACTTTCGTATTCAGCAGCAGAACAACGCTTTGCTCCCACTGAGAAAATCCTCACTGCTGTTCAGATGGCTGTCATTAAAGAAAGACCACTGGCCCAGGGGAAACACATTATTGTCATATCTCCAATTCCAGCCCTCGAGGCTGTTACCAAAGCCTGCTTTCCAAACGCTAAAGCATTACATCCACGTTGGATAAATTGGGCAGCATCTCTGACATCCACTGATATTGACTATATCTTCAACCCAAAATTACAAACTCAAGAATTTTTGCAATATGAACTAGAATACCCAGTTCCGGCAAATACATTGCCTATTGATCAATATCAAAGGGTCACTTACACTGATGGCTCAGCACAACCTGCAATAGGCTCTAAGCATCAATACTCCGCTGCTTGCGCAGTCGGCTATATCGATGATAATACATTCTATCCACAACATACTTGACGCAAACCCTAGGGGATTACACTGCACAGCTAGCAGGGCTAAAGGCTCTGGTGATGGCTCTGGAACATACAGGTCCTGCACAGCTAACATTGATTATTTGTGATTCGTACTATTGTGCCCAGTCCTTCAAGGAATACCTGCATTATTGGCACCAGAATGGGTTTAGAGATTCTAAAGGTAACACCATCAAACAAAGACTTCTCTGTGGGGAAGTAGTGGATCTAAAGGAAACGCTACCAAACGTCCATGTTGTACATACACTTGGGCACCAGCGCATTGAAATACACGTTGCTGGAAATACACTGGCTGATGAAGCAGCCAAATCAGCAGTATCCACGGCTGCTGTTGCTGCAATAACTAGTTCTAGAATTAAATCAGACGATGACCTCTGGGCTGCCGTGAACGCCACGCCCTTTCCAAAAGCATTACCCTCTAAATATTCCTACCAAGTGGGAGGTTTCCTTGACGCAAAAGTAAAAATACCAGGCATAGGGGTTTGGATAATTCCCAATCTTACCCAAGACCAGGGTTGATTAAAGCAGTGCATGAGGGGGTTGCATCTGCCCATGCTGGTATGGCGGCTACAATATCATTATTGCAAGCACGTTATTGGTGCCCAGGTCTATACAAACAGACCAAGCAGTTGGTACTTTGTTGTGACATCTGCCAACAAATTAAGGGCTCCACCGTCAAACACCCACCGCAGATACCCATCCTAATTTCCAACAAACCTTTACAATGTGTGTACTTGGACCATTGTGGCCCCCTAATACTGGACAGTACATACAAATGCATCTTAGTCGCTCTTGGCTCTTGCTCCAGATTTCTGTTGGTATGGCCACAATGCTCAGCTGACCCTCGGACTGTTATTAAAGATTTGCACGTCTTTATTGGCACATTTGCAGTTGCAGCTTTCCACTCGGACCAGGGCCCTGCTTTTGCCTCAAGGGCATTCAGGGACGCCATGTCTTCGTTAGGGGTCTAACTCCATTACTAGTCTCCATTTCATCCCGTGGGAAATAGTGTAGTGGAGCGACAAAACCGTGATTTAAAGCAATCCTTAACAGCCAGAGTATTAGGTACAGGTTATAGTTGGCTTAATCATCTGTATGGAGTCCAGAGAGCATTTAACAATCTGCCTAGAAACTCCCTGGGGGGTCATACTTCACACGAGTTCCTGTTTGGAACTTGAACGTCTGGTCCTGGCGTGGAGGTGGCAGAAACACCTTTTGACTTAAATGAAAGTGTCACTGTCTTGCAAGAATGGCAACAGTTCCGTGACAACAACGCTTCTGCCAGTGCTGCCTCTGTAGGAATTAAGGATGTACCAATAACATCTACCGGGTGGATTCCAAAGGTTGGGGATCTAGTACGTGAAAAAGTTGCTGTGAAAAAGGACTTCGGTCCGTCTTATTGTGCGCCGGTCCCAGTCCTGGGAATACACGGTACCAAAACTCTCATTCTACCACCTTTGCCTGGTGCTAAAGAAAATCGTTTTGTATCTATCAGCAATGTCAAGTTACACCATGTGGCTGATCCTGCACAGCAGAACAAGAGGAGCAACAAGTAGTTCCCCAATCCCTCTCACTACTGGTCAGGATGTCCCTCTACAAGTTTTGAGCAGCAACGCAGACATCTCTCCGAGCTTGAGGAGGGTGGAAAATGATCTTGCATTAGTTCCACTAACATCTGTTACAACAAACAGCACAGAAATTGCTGATAGATTTGATTCAACTTCTACACAGACGGATGGCATCATTTACAGTGAACCACTGCAGGAGACCCCTACCAGTTCTTCTCCTTCAAATACGGCTCCAATTTTCATATGAACGGCTTCTGGATACTTTGCTGACATCAATGACACATTTTCAGACTCATTTGCCTCTTCTACACCTGAACTGCCAAGAACACGTAAGCTGATGAACTGGCTTAAAACAACACTCCTGCGTTGTTGTTCTGTCGTCATGGTGTGCCCTGCCCTGATCTGTCCTCCCATGTTGTTGCTTGACCCATCCTTACTTTTCCCTGCCTCTGGTTCCACTGCCCCCCTGCCCTACTCTAGTTGTTGTCTGCATTTTGTGGTATTGTCAATGTTTTCTTTTATTTTTTTTAATGTCATGTTATATATCAACAGGGTTGAAAGTGAAGAAAAAAACACTGTGCCGCTAGTGTTGAGTGGGTCATAGTGTTTTTTTGTCTGCCATGCTCCAGTACTACAGGGCTAAAAAAAACATTCACAAAGCTAATAGATCTCATATAGGTGGGAGCTATTGTCTTTGCTCCGAAATTCAAGCTCAGCTCTCCCTGTGCCTCTGCATTGCTCAAAGTAGTCTATCTCAGGGTTCTCCAGTGTCAGTCCTGTAGGGCCAGTTACATGCTATTTTTTTAAGATAACTACATTTATCTAAATGTGGATATGCTAAAAATCTGGCATGGATTCTGTCCTCCAAGACTGACATTGGAGAACTCTGGTCTATCTTATAGAGACTTCTAGCAGCAGATTTCTTACCTTAAAATATTCCCCAGGTGTCAAGTTGGAACTGAAAGTATTTTATGAGCTGTACACTTGCGTGCCGGTAGGTGATTTTGTTTAGCTGCGCGTGGCGGCATCTGCATTGTCCACACCAAAAGTGACATGCGCAGTGGCTACATACGTGCCACCCAAGTGCACTGACTTCGGTTCCTCCATCAGCTGGGATCAGAATAGCACTCTACTTAGTCATTTATTGGCTGGATTTTTTTTTTTTTCAATTACTTCTACAGTGTGCCCTTTTTCCCAAACATTTTTTTGGCCTATGTCCCCCTGCTCTGAATACCGATCGGCATGGAGGCCCCAGGACCATTTTCGGAGTTGCTTGCACCAGTTATTACTGCGATCCCTGACTTATTTATGAGCATTCCACAAAAAGAAGTCCAAGAAATTGAAAGATCTTCGACTTCCCCATGCCGGTGCAAGCCATTGGACGAGGCACAAGAACAACTCCACAAGTCAAAGCCACACTCCCAATTCATCCCCTATGGAGCCTTAGCCTGGGTCCGCTCCGCAGCTCAGTGTTTCCCTAAGCAGGAGATACCCTCTCCCAACTAAAAGAATTGTATGAGGACATGCCACTGGTTCGCGAACGACTCAGATTGGACTTAATCTGGCGGGTTTGCCTTCAGGGTTAATTGGCATCCTCAGGATCCTGACCAACCCCCAGTCACAATTCCACAACCTCCACTGGGGTTCGTGCCAGTGGTGCCGTTCCCTGCTCCGCTGACCCCAACACTAGTCTTAACTCCGATACAGAGCTGGACCAGCATCACTCCACACGATACCTGCCCAGACCAGACCAGACCCAGCCAGTCCAAGTCGGAGACTGCAGTGGCTATGTGGGAGGGGGCCTCCTTTGTAATTGTGATACATACAGCAGCTGAGGTCCTGAACCTTACACTTCCTATGGTAGAAGACAAACATCTTGGTAGAGGTGCTTCAACTAGGGGTATCCCCGTCAGAATCCCTAGCCTCTTTATGAACCCTCACTGATGTCCTGCTCCGGGCCTGGGCCATTCCCTGCTTTAGCCTGGGTCATGCCCTGCACAGGCACTTCTGTGCACAGGACCACCGCCTGCCGCCATTGCCTCGCTTTCGGGGACCAAGCCTTTCTCACCTAGCACCTCACCCCAATTAGCGTGGTGGTTAGGCCTCTCCTTCCAGAGTTAACCCTTGCATATTCCCTACCACACCACAGGGTAGGACATCAAAGAGGCTGGTCACCCTGGGAAGAGGATTTTCTCGGTCACCAGCTTTGCACTGCAGTCTGTGAACACTGCATGCTGTTTGTGCAAATGCTACCTATGATCCAGAGGATGCCCAACCCATACACTGCCAACCAATTGCTGATAGTAGTGACGCAGCCAGGTTCACAGTACGCTGTGGTCTGGATACGAGTGACTCTCTAGGCAGAGAGATTGCGACGTAAGTGGCATTCAGACACCACGCCTGGTTGAGGTCAACATGATTTTCAGGGACACATCCTGACATTCCTTATGGACACCCCCTTTGACGATACTTGCCTTTTTGCAACAAAGCAGAATTAGCACTTGAGCATTTGTTTTAAGATACTAGGTCCCATCACAGCTGAATTCCGAATATTGCTTCTTCTGTGGATATGGTACGGGCTACCACCCTCTAGCCTAATCGGGGGCCAGGCTCGTAAGTTACATGGCATTCATGGCTGTGGATGTGGCTCCTACCGACCTTGTAGGAACCAGGGCCAGAGGTCAACCCAGTCCTCCACTCCCTGGAAGCTACAGCCTCAAAGCTCCTAGCACCATGGACAGCTAGTTGGCGGCCGGATCAGGCACCACCTGCCCCTATGGGAAAGAATAACTGAGGACAAATGGGGTTTTCAGATTGTTCAGTGGGGTTATCCCCTACCCTTTACAGAAACCCACGAGCCACGCCAACACCCTTAGATTGACTACGGGAAGACCACCTTTTGCTCTTGCAACAGGAAGCGCAGGCTGTTTCAACCAAATGACCCATCGAGAGAGTGCAGACATCAGAAGCAGGTCATGGTTGCTCCTTCGGCTACTATTATGGTGCCCAAAAAAGGATGGAGGATTTTGCCCTATTTTAGATCTGTGCTCTCTCAACTGCTCCCTGAAAAAGAAAAAGTTCAAAATTCTCACTGTGGCTCAGATCCTATCTACCCTAGATCCCAAAGACTGGAAGGTAGTGTTGGTTTTGGAGGACTCATATTTTAATTTTCTTGTTCTGCCTACCCACAGACGTTACCTGCAGTTCGTGGTGGGTCACAATCCGTTCTAATTCATTGTGCTTCCTTTTGGCCTTACCAGTGCCCCTCAGGTCTTCACGAAAGTGATGGAGGTCTTCGTAGCCCATCTGCGGAGGTCAGGGGTACTAGTCTTACCGTACTTCGACAACTAGCCTTTTGAAGAGCGGCTGGTCCCAGGTAGTCGTCTCCCACCTCCACACTATGGTAGACCTTCTGTAGTCACTGGGTTTCTCTGTCAATGTGCCCAAGTCATTCTTATCACACTGCAGTTCTAAGCTTATCACCTGGAGCAGTGAGCCTAGGATATTCAGGGAATGATACAGTTGTTCCAGCCTCTATCCTAGATTTTGGTGAGACTGATTCTGAGGCTGGTGGACCTCATGGCCTCCTGCATCTTGCCATTGTAGCATGCCTGTTTGCATATGCGTCTCTGCAATGGGACATGACGGCCCATTGAATTCAGCATCAGGGAACCTCTCTGACCTGGTCCAGATATCGGAGTGAAATGGAAAAGACCTACATTGGGAGCTAACGAACTGCAGTTTGATCAGTGGCAGACTTCTTTCTCTTCCCAACCCAGAAACTCACATTTGCCACAGATGTGTCACTCTTAGGTTGGAGCGGCCATCCTCCAATTTTAGAATTTTGGTCTCTGTCAGACTCTCAGCTCAACATCTAGTTGTTGGAGTTGAGAGCGATATGCATGGCATTGAAATCCTTCCTCTAATCCTTCAAAAGAAGCTGGTACAGGTGTTCACGGACAACACCTCCACCATGTGGCACTGCAACAGGCAGAGTGCAGTAGTGGGGTCCTGAACCATGTGTCAGGAGGCTCTATGCTTCTGGGAATTACTGTAAGCTCAGGACATCTTCCTGGTGGCATTACATCTGGTGGGCTTTCTGAACACCAGAGTGGACAAACTCAGCCATCAATGCCTAGCAGATCATGAATGGTGTCTCCATCCAGAGGTGATGCAAGGTCTCTTCAAAGATTGGGGGAGAGCCTTGGTTAGATCTAGTCACCACTGCTGAGAACATGCAAAGAGTTTCCAAAGCGATATGCTTAGAGACGCATTTTGCCTTGAGTAGTGTTCAGACCTCCTGCACCCCATCTGTTGGCATCACTTCTGCCCAGACTTCTCAAGAAGATCAAGAAAGACGGGGCCCAAGCAATTCTTGTGGCTCCAGATTTGGCATGGAGAGCATCGCATCCCGAACTCCTCAGCAGGAGACTCGGTTCTCCGTTCAGATTTTCTGTTGCAGCACCAGGCCAGGGTTCTACACCTGAAACTGCACACATTCACTTACGTGTGTGGAGATTGAGGGGTGACAGTTAAGTTTATGATCTGCCACTTTAGGTATGTGACATAATCTTAGTAGCCAGACGTCCCTCCACCAAGACAGTTTGTCTCCTGGTGGCACAAATTTGTAGCTTAGTGTGCTGCAAAATCCGTTGACCCGTTATCTTTAAAGTTGATTTGTTTGCATTGTTCCTTACCCAGCAAGGCCTTTTTTTGGGTACAGTTAAAAGGGTACATTTCAGCCATATTGCCATTCTTGCAGTTTCCAGACAAACCCTCTCTGTTCAAGTCACCTGTTGTGACACGTTTCTTGAAAGGTGTGCATCACATATTTCCACCTACACCTTTCTTTATGCCCCAATGGGACCTTAATGTAGGTTTTACATTTCTGATGTGCTCACCTTTTCAATCCACGCATAGCTTCTCTATCTGACTGCACGTCATGAGAAAGACTGTTCTATTTCGTCTGCCAGGAGGGTTAGTGAAATGCAAGCACTCGCAGTCAACCTTCAATACCTTGTCTTCTTCCTGGACAAACTGATCCTTAGAACCTGTGCCCCCTTCTTACCCAGGGTTGTGACGCCTTTTCCTGTTGGACAGAATATCATGCAACCAAGTATCTTTGCCCACCTCATCCTTCCAAAGAAGTGGAGAAGCTCCATAGTCTGAATCCAAAAAAAAGAATGTTATTGCTCTACAATGATCATAATAAAAACATTCGGTTGAATGATAAACTTTTCGTAGCATTTGTATTGTATTGTATCGTAATAGTATTTATATAGCGCTTACTGCCCCTGCCGAGGTGTCAAAACGCTTTTCGGCGAGTAGCACGCTACTCTGGAACCCAAAAGGAATTAGTACAGTTTTAGCATTATTATGAGTTAATTTGAGCCGCGGATATGTGAGTTTGTTAGTTGGATTAACTGGAGTAATGTAGGGGTAGAGGAGGGAAGAATCCAGAAGCGTTAATTGGGAGTTTATAGTAATAGGATGAGGCTTGGGATGAGTAAAGGGGGAGGGAGGAGGGAAGAGTCTGTGGAAAGGGTTAGGGAGATCATAGTAGCAGGAGGGATTTTGGTTGAGTCAAAGGTGAGATAAATGAGGGAGAATTTAGTAGGGTTGTTTGGGAGATCATGGTAGTAAACTGAGGTTTGGGTGAGTTACATGTGGAAGAGGAGGGAAGAGCGTAGGCAGGGTTATTTAGTAAATGAAAGTAGTAGAATGGTTTTGGCATGAGTCAAAGTGGGGATGGAGGATAGATTGATAGAGACATGACATATGGTGATGGGTAAACAAAGTAAAGCTTACAAGAAAGTAAAAATATAATAATATTTTGTTTATTTATAATTTGATTTATATATATATATATACACACACACAGATTTGTTATTATTTTTATGTAATTTATGTATTCATTATTATTAATATATATATTTCTTAATGTAATTATTTATATTTTGAATTTTATTTATAGATTTTATTTGTATTTCATTTTTCTCTAGTACAGTAGGACTAGAGTAATGAATAAATAGATAATTAAATACATAGTAAGGGAATAAATGTTCAAGGAATATAATGGGTATAATATGAGAAGAAAAGTAGTATTGTATAAACACAGACTTTCAAGATTTGTAATATTTGAAGTTAATTAATAAGTGTACATTTCTAACATTTATTTATCTGAACTCAATTTTTGAATAGACAAATGCTTATGATAATGAAACATTCGATCAGTGTGATATAAAATGAGAGCAGGGATTCATCAGTATCTAATATAACACCTTATCTAGGAGCTATGCAATGACCTATGAACATGTTAAGCATAGAATAACATACACACACATATATATATATATATATATATATATATACACACACACACACACACACACACACACACACATATATATATATACATACAAACATATTTAAACCGTGAGTAAATATACATTAGTTAAAAAGGTTTAAAGAGTATGTGTGTCATTTGTTATGACATAGTAGCGATACATATTACCTAAAGAACTATACATATCTAGAATATACACATAATCAGACAAAAAATATTTATCAACACAGGCATATGCAGTCCATAGCTGTTTGAATATGGTGGTTATGAAGGAAAGAGCCAACTCTTGAGTAGTCTTCTGAAGACAAAATAGTTACCTGTGGATCTTATATTTGGGGGTAATGAATTCCATAGTTTGGCTGCTTGAACTGAGAAGGATGTACCACCTATAGTCTTTCTTGTATGGCGGTGTTCTAAGGCGGGGTGCCAATCTTGAGTGGAGGTTTCTTTGAATGTATTTGGTTATTTTGTTTCTGATAAGGAGTGGTCCTGTTCCATGTATAGCTTTGTGGGTGATCCAAAGCAGCTTGAAGGTGCATCTTTTGGCAACAGGTAACCAGTGTAGTGCTCTCAAGGCAGTTGAGATATGGACTTGTGGCTTTACATGTAATTGTAGCCTGGCAGCGTAGTTCTGAATACGTTATAGTTTTTTCATATATTAGATATAGATGATCCATGGTAGTGGCCATTGGCATAATCCAGTTTGGATAGTCCAAGCAAGATAGTAGACTGCACCTTGAGTGGAAATCCGAGGTGGGGGAAGATGCATCGTAGAGTCTTCAAGGTGATGAAGCTTGTTCATGCAAATTTGTCCACTTGGGCATTCATTGTTAACTTAGAGTCCATGGTAATTCCAAGGTTTTTAACTTCCTCAGATAATTGAGGAGGTGGTCCAAGATAGTCAGGCCAGGTGCACAGTGGGTCATAATTCTGCTTGCTTTGACCAAAACCATAAATTCACCTTGTGATATTTGAAGGAGTCAAGAGGCTGGGTTGGTTTATTCTTATAGGATTTTTCAGGAAAGGGGTTGGTGCTGATGGTTTTCTTCTGTTTTAAATAGGAGTCCAATGTGTCTGCCTTGGTTGTGTAATGAGTCGCCAGTTTGTTTGTGAAATCTTGAGTAGTGGGATGTCTTCCTTCCATGCATTTAGGTTTTCAAAATTCATTGAGAACTTTATAAAATTCTTTGGTTGCAGATTTAGCATTTTGAATTCTGTCTGAGTAGTACCTTTTTTTTAGCTTTTTTGTTTGATGATTTGTATTTGTTGGGGTGAAGAAAGACAAAGCAGTTCAAAAGAGAACCGTCTCCAGGTGGATTGTCCTCTGCATTAAATCTGCTGCATACTGGCTACGAAGCAACCCCTAAGGGTTTGAGGGCTCATTTCACCACAGCCAATGCTATGGCAACTGCATTAGCATGCAGAGTCTCAATCTTGGACATCTATCAAGCAGCTACGTGGGCATCGCTACAGATGTTTGCCAGGCACTACGTCTAGACAGTCAGATCCGGCCTGATGGGCATTTGGCCCATTCGATCCTTGCCTTATCTGGTAAAGCCTGTAAATAGCTGCAAATTCATTACCAACCATTTCTTCCTCCCCCTTCTGCAAACTATGATTTCCATTTTAGGAGGACCTTGAGGACCTCATTTTGACACTCTTAGTTTATTCCCTGAGGATGTCTCCTTGCTTCTGGCACAAAAAAATAGTCCGAAAACTGAGATCAGAGCAGTGGTGTGGCACCTATGTAGTCATCACAAAATTCACTTCTGGCACGGATTACACCATGTGGAGCCGAGCCACACCAGCTACCAGAACACAAGGGCACTGCTCACAAAAAATATCCAGAACCAGTCTGACTACTGGGGAATATCCTGAACTTCAGGACTCTGCAGCTCGTTAGGTCTACCAGATAAGACGTAACCAAAGGTAAGTAAATAGTTCTCCATGATAGTCTATATTGTGAGATTGTAGGCAAATATTTTATTTCACTGAGTCTGTTTTCTTTATTATCACATATGAGCACACTTAGGTTTAAGGTGTGCGCTGTATAAGCTATTTTACTCGATTGACTGTATTGTAACTCAAGCCAAGTTTAGGTTTTACATGACTAATGGCTTGCCTTCTAATTTACTAATATAATACATCTGCAGTTGTCCAAATGGAACATCCTTAAGATAATAAAGATCTCAATACTCAAAAAAACAAAAAACATGCAACATCCACTCCTATATATTGAAATTCAAATCATTTTTAAGTTTTATTTTCATCAATTCGAAAGACTGTGCAACTTGATTATATGTACAAAACTAATTTGAAATCAGTTAGTTACCCAAAACAGTGTTGAAGAGAAGTGCTCATGCAAGAAAGAACAGAAAAAGTAACAAAAACCACATTCCATACTAAGATACAAAGTATTTACTCTAGAGCCTGTCAAATGACCATTTTACAACAAGAGATATCACAATTAAATAGGGGTAAAATGACCAGATCACTATTGCCCCTTGTTGATCAATAAAGAAAACCAGTCCAGGCTCAATCTGTATTGTTGACATTTCGACCCGACGAAATATATAGGGCCCACTGTCTGCCTCAACTGCGGGTCTTCCTCAGGACATCAACTATATAACGGGGCAACATACGGTTCATCATCCTTAATATTCCACAAAATTTGTATATCCATCTTCAACAATCCAAGATCTCAAATTCTTAACTTTTTATCAAAGGAGATGAATCCTCATATAGCACCCTGTTCTCCTACTCAGAGAGATCACATCCATAATGTTCAATATATATATATATATATATATATACATATGTATATACTTCAGTCCAAACAAGCACCTTTCTATATATACATTATATAGATAATGTGCCCGTCATCCGTTGAAATGTCCGCGCCATTGCAGGTCTCCTTCAAGCTTCAACGTTCAAGAAATACACTATTTTGAATTAGGAAAAGATTACATCTTAGTTTTACGTTATTATTATAGCACAATATACATGTCAAACGTTTCATTGCTCGGCTCGTTCACAGGCCCTTAGAGCCAAGCCAGACCTATGGCTTGGCCCCTGTCCACACACCGTATAAATTTACGGCATGCCCTTCTCTGTTTTTGACTTGGGCTTAGGACATAGGGCTGTCAATCACTTGATAAAATGATTTGTAAAAGGCTAGAACTAGAAACATGGAGGCTTGAACAAATGCACCGATTTGACAACTCTTCGATCAAGGCTTCTTGTAGCAGAGATGAAAAAGAATGTGTGCAGCAAAACTACATTTAAAATAAGTGATCCCAATACAGGCAGTTGTGTTATATATGACCATAGTTATGAGTTCTCAGGGAGATCTACCAGACTCAGGAGGAAGGACACGGGCGTAGCTTCCGAGGGGGGTGTTCTGGGTGAGACACCACTCTAATGCGATCTTGGTTTAGAAATTGTGTCTGGGGCATTAGTAGGGTCTGTTATGTATGTATAGTGACCAGTTTACCATAAAGGTAGTATATCTACATCTATAGAAGTATTCCTTGAATGGATGGAAATGTACTACTTTTATGGAATTCACAAACATTGGCTGTAATAGGCTTGGAAAGCTGCACCAGTCTCAAGTTTCAAGGCATAGTGTTGGCAAACAACCACCCAAAAGGTGTTTTGATGAATGCTTGCAAATAGTCTAACCAGTGTCAATCACAGCGTGAAGCATTCCAACCCTGTATATCTGATAGAGACTTCTAGTTACAGATTCCTTATCTTAGAATTTCCACAGGCGTCAGACTGAACCCGGAGAATTTTCTTTGAGCAGTACCCTCGCTCGCCGTCAGATGCCATTGGTCAGCCCGCATCTGTCATTGGCGTCGTGGTTGCTGTGATGACATAATTGTCTTATGTAGACGCACCCCCGCGCGCTTCAGTTCTTTTCTTTCTGCACCAGCCTACACGCAGATCTAGAGAAGAGCTACCCTTATTTGTTTTTTGACTGACTTTTCAACCCTTTCGTCAAGGTTTTTGACTACTTAGTGCGTTGAGGTGTCTTCTCGCAGGACTGGATTCAAGCCATGTGACTCTTGTCACCGCATGATGTCGGTGATGGATCAGCACCTCATGTGCCTGTGGTTTCTGGTGCGTGACCACAACCCAAAATCATGCTCCACGTGCTGGGCCATGAACCGAAGGCTTTGAGGGAGCGGTCCCTAATGGCGGCCAGCGATCGGCTCCATGTCGCTCCCGGTCTCGCTCGAGAGGAAGGTCACAAGACCGATCGTGGAGCCATCACCACTCGTCCTCATCCCACTCCAAGACCTCTGGACATTTGGGTCACAAGAAGAAGAATTTGAAGAACAACAAGCGTTCTTTGACCTCGCCTCGTCCCTGGGACGATGCAATGCAGGAGAAACATTGTCCTTCTAGGCCTCCTTCCTTAGAGCCTGCTTCTTGGTCGGGTCCACGCCTCACTAAGTTTCCGGGAGCGAAGCCACCTCAGCCCAACTCAGAGAGTTTTATAAGGCTATGAGCCTCATATTTGGACAGACCGAGTCTCCTGTAATACCCTAAGGCACAGTAGGGTCAGCGGGTTCCCCTGAGGTTCCATGCTGGCGGCTTCTACTCGGCTCTGGGGGGGGCACCCCATGATCCGTTATCCGTCCATAATCGTACCGGAGACGATGACGGTCATGCCATTGTGACCTTTCTCGGCACCAGTACAGAAGTTTACTTTCCCGATGTCGGTTGGGCCCATAATCGACTTCGACCCCATACTCATTTCTGACAGGGATCTCCTTTCCCAGGTTGGACCTTGAACCTTATGGGTATGGGTACTGTGAGAGTATGAAGGGGTGGCTGGACCCTCTAGAATACCAGTTTGAAGACCCTTATATGTACTGGGATCAGAAATTGGGTGATGCTAGTGGTTTGGACACCTCCCCTGACTCTGGCATACTTTCTCCACCTACCATGGCTACAGAAGCGGGAGCTTTGTACTCTGTGGTGTGAAGAGCGACTGAGGTCTTGGGTATCTAGCTGCCTTCATTGACTGTCAGGACTGTAGGAAGCTCGCTCAGCTTATAGTGTACATCTATGGTTTGGCACCCTATTCTGAGTCCTAGCGACCCTTAGTGATAGTGTTTAGGTGTCCAGATAGCAAACGCTCTCTGGAGAAATGTAAATACCATAGTAGTCAGTAAGTAACTCCCACACAAGATAGAACCACACAAGTGTTGCAAAAATAAAAGATTCTTTATTGCAGCACTAACTACTAGATTAGCATTGGTATAGCTCCCTTTGGAGATACCTACACACAATATATACACTGAAGAACAAGCAAAAATACCATGAAATGTACAGGGCCCAATGGGTGGCTGGGGAGCAAACCATATACTAAGTAAGTGGAATGTGAAATAGTGAATCCAACCAAGATAAGTCTGGTAGTTAGCTAAGGGCTGAGGAAGTACGAAAACACCAGAGGTAAGTACAGCAAGTGTCCCCAGCAATTGGGTGCAGAGTGTTTACCAACCCTGTAGCCCCATAGACTAACACAGGGAAGTTGCAGTTGGAATTCATGAGTTTCAGGACGTTTCCCAGTGGACTCCGAGGAAACCCTAAGACAGGAGGAAGGTTGGAGAGTGTGCCCACCCAAGGATACCAAGAAGACAGGCGTACCTACTCCAGAGGACCCAGATGCTCAGGGGTGAAAGGATGTTGGAAACCCTCGCTGAAGTCAATGGAGGCCTCGGTTGTCCAGCTGCTGTTGCGACCTGTGGACTTGGACCATGCTGGTGGAACCCAAGGACGGATTCCAGACACGGAATGTAGGAGGCTGGCTCAATTTGTGGTGTGGCACCCTATACTGAGTCCAGGTAACCCTTCGTGATAGTAAATAGATTCCCAGATAGCAAAAGCTCTCTAGTGGTAGGTGAGGTGAGCAGCCAAAGCTTATCAAGGAGGAATGTAAACACTTGCAGTACCACAGTAGTCTGACAGTAACTCACTCACAAGAAAAAAAACACCCAAGCATTGCAAAAATAAAGGTTATTTTATTACAGCACTACTAGTATATTAGCATTAGTATATCTCCCTTTGAAGATATATACACCCAATATAGGCACAACATATCCAGCACAATAGCATAAACATACACAGGGCCCTATGGCCAAACCATATACTAAAAAAGTGGAATGTGAAATAGTGAACCCAACCAAGGTAAGTGTGGCAGTTATCTAGGGGCTGGGGGTAGATAGAAACACCAGATGTAAGTATGGTAAGTGTCCCCAGCCACCATGTGCAAGGTAGATACCCACCCAGTGGTCCCATAGGCTAGCACAAAGAGTTGTGGTAGGAGTTTGTGGGATTCAGGACCCTTCCCTGTGGACCCCGAGGAAACCATCAGACAAGAGGAAGGTTGGAGAGTGCACCCACTCCAGGATACCCAGAAGACGGAGTACCTACGCCAGGGGACCCAGATGTAGAGGGGGAAAAGGGACTCTCTCTGAAATCAGTGGATGCTTTGGATTGTCCGGCTGCTGTCACAACACGTGGACTAGGCCGGTGGAACCCAGGGACAGATTCAGGACGTGGAGGACCTGCAAAGGAAGGGGACAGAGTCCAGAACCCTTGGAGGTACCCAGGTGGTGCAGGTGGCAATACCCACCCTCCTAGGGCTAACGTTCCTGCAAGTCGGTGGAAGAAGAAGTCCAGCTGTGGGGCCTCAGAGCTCCAGGAGATCCCAGGAGTCGCCTATGAACTGTCCCTCGATGGTCGCCTAATTGCAAGAGGGTCAGTTACCAGCCAGGTCACCAATAAGCACTGGGAAATGCAAGCAGAAGCTGAATGTGTATTTGCAAAGCTTTGGGGACCAGCAAGGTCCAGGAGTCTCTACCCAGGACGGTGAGTCAGGATGGCCCTCAGCATGCAGGAAGGCCTGAAGAAGTCGATGGAGCCCCCATGAGTGGCCCACAGGTGATGGACACCGGCAGTCACAAGGAGGCCTCAGCAGCACAACAAAATAGAAGTCCCACATCGCAGGAGCTGCAGAACGGAGATTGATCTTCAAATTGCAGAGTGCTGGAGGGTAGGACTTATAGGTGTTTGAAGAACTCTTGGAGGTAGAGCCAATGAGCTTTCGCAGGAGCAGTAGTCGTGGTGCACAGGCAGGCCGTTCCAGTGGCTGCAGCAGGGGCCCTCAGTCTCGCAAGTGGATCAGAAGACAGGAGGGACTCAAAGAAGGCCACGGAACCACCACCTGTGAGCAGAGCATTCACATTGCAAGTGGAACAGCAGGGTCCACTCGACAGGATCCGTTGCCTTGAGGTGCCTGCAGATCCATGGGAGTGACTTATTCACTCCAAGGGAGATTCCTTCATGCTTCCAGGTGCGAATAGAGTTTTTCTGACCTTGGAGGATGCACATTCTTGGATGTTGCAGAATTCTTGCAGGATCTGAAAAAAAAAAATGTTACAATGGGCGAGCCTTCCCACCAGAAGCAGACTTGTTTCGGCTCCAAAGCAGACCAGCAGCAGTTCCAGAGGCCAGGAGCAGAGATGTCTTGAAAAGGGTTCCTCGTAATGTTCTGCTCGACGAATCTGAGAATCCGCCCACAGGGAAGCCCTTAAGTTACCCAAAAAAGGGGGTTGGTCACTCTCTGTAGTGATCCACCTAAAGGAGAGGGTCAGGGAGGTCCTCGACTTGGCTAACCAGTCAGATGCTCCTGGGGCTGCTGCACATCTTGTTTCCAGGATGGCAGAATCAACTGGCCGCCTGGCAGAGCGCTGTGCACCTCCCTAGGGGAGGAGCTAGACATAGAAGCGTACATTCCCCTATACTTTGTGTGGTTTTGTGCTAGACTGGGAACCATGGGTTTCTGCACTGGTGCAAACCGGTTTATGCAAGGACAAAATCAAAGCAGTCTAGTGGTACGGAGAGGTCACCCCTTCCCATCCTAGAAACACCTAGGGGGTCATTCTGACCCTGGCGGCCGGTGACCGCCAGGGTCACCGACCACGGGAGCACCGCCAACAGGCTGGCGGTGCTCCCTCGAGCATTCTGACCGCGGCGGTTCAGCCGCGGTCAGAAACGGAAAGTCGGCGGTCTCCCGCCGACTTTCCGCTGCTCGGGGGAATCCTCCATGGTGGCGGAGCGCGCTCCGCCGCCATGGGGATTCTGACACCCCCTACCGCCATCCTGTTCCTGGCGGGTCTCCCGCCAGGAACAGGATGGCGGTAGGGGGTGCCGCGGGGCCCCCGTAAGAGGGCCCCGCAAAGTATTTCAGTGTCTGCAAAGCAGACACTGAAATACGCGACGGGTGCAACTGCACCCGTCGCACCTTCCCACTACGCCGGCTCCATTCGGATCCGGCGTCCTCGTGGGAAGGTAGATTTGCCCTGGGCTGGCGGGCGGCCTTTTGGCGGCCGCCCGCCAGCCCAGGGCAAATCTCAAAATACCCTCAGCGGTCTTGTGACCGCGGAGCGGTATTTTGTCGGGGGAACATTGGCGGGCGGCCTCCGCCACCCGCCAATGTTAGAATCACCCCCCTAGTTCTAAATGAGAGGAGGTCACACCTCCCTCCTACAGAAAACCCTTTGTTCCGCCTTTTTCCTGCTCGAACTGGATGAGAGGCTGGAGAACAGAACAGTATCGGGGGGCTGCAGCAGCTGGTAGGCTGACCCTGGAAAGCTATGCAGGCAGATCAGGGGGATCCTCTGAGGAACCCCTAGAGTACATGGTATCATGCAACTTCCACTGGCATCAGTAATGTTGCATGATTCTGACATGCTTGATACCAAACATGCCTAGGTTCATGTGGCTGGGCTAGTCATACTGACCAGTGTCCACTACATGTCTTAAAATGGCTTCCCTTCACTTACAAAGCCCAGAGAATGGAATTTGGGGTTTGTTGGGGTACTTTGCTCATGCCACACTTAGGGACATGCACCCTGCCCCTGGGCTTAAGGGCTTACCCAGAGGGGGGACTTATAGTGCTCAAGTGCAGTGATCGTGGCGTGGTGAAAGGGCGCATGGACCATTTGACACAGGCTGTAATAGTAGGCCTGCAGACACAGTTTGCATGGACTTCCATGGGTGGCACAATATATGCTGCAGCCCATGGGAGACCCCTAATGTTCCAATGCTCTGGGTACCAAAGTACCATATACTTGGGACTTATATGGGTGCTCCACCAATTGTGCGGCAAGAAAGTCACCAAGCAACCAGATTTAGAGGAGAGAGCACAACCACTAGGGTCCTGGTTAGTAGGATCCCAGTGAACCACAGTCTAAACATACTGACATCAGGCAAAAAGTGGGGGTAGCTTTGCTAGAAAGATTGTAATATCCTCCTGATTGAGGTGCTTCAGCCCTGGGCTTCCACATCTGAACACCTAGTGGCCTTTAATCAAGCCCTCACAGATGTCCTGCTGGGGATGTGAGCTTAACCCAGCACAGGGGCTCCTGTCAACAGGACAATCGCCTGCCACCATAGGGACTGCGCGTAACAACCCTAAATTCCTGACCCAACTTCCTACACCTGAGAGCTTAGTAATTCAAGCTTCTTCCTATTCTGGCACATTCCCATCAACACCCTCGGACAGGGAATCAAAAAGACTGGACAAACTTGGGAATAAAATGTTGCCTACCTCCATTCTGGCATAACGGTCCGTGAATAACGCATGCCTTTTTGGCCGCTGCACCCATACTTTATGGGATATGGTCACACAGGTGCTGCCACGGGTACCGGAGGAAGCCCGGGCTATTCTCTCCCAAGTTGTTGCTGATGGGAGGGACACAGCGAAGTTCACGGTTCGATGTGGACGGTTTATGAAAGTGTCATCTTTCTAGCATAGTTACCTCCACTTTTTGCCTGATGTCAGTGTGTTTAGACTGTAGCTCAATGGAATCCTGCTAATTAGGAACCCAGTGACTGTGCTCTCTCCTCTAACTTTGGTTGCTGGTAAGCGATTTACACCCATAATTGGCATACGGGTGCACCTATGTAATGCCCAAATTTATGGTACTTAGGTACCTAGGAAATTGGTACACCAGGGGTCTCCCATGTGCTGTAGCATACATTGTGCCACCCCTAGAAGCCCATGCAAACTGTGTCTGCAGGTCTGCCATTACAGCCTGCCTGAAATGGCGCATGCACCCTTTCACCACTGAAACTTATCTCTTCACTTAGACACTATAAGTCACCCCTCTTGTAGGCCCTTCAGCCGAAGGGCAGGGTGCATTGCTCTAAGTGTGAGGGTACCCCTGCATGGGGAGGGTACCCCTACAAGACCCCAAGTCATTTCCTTGACTCAAAGTGCTGGGAAGCTATCTTAAGGTACGTAGTTGACACAGGTTAACATGAGTGGTCTAACTACATAATGACTTCCCTGAACCTAGGCATGTTTGGTATCAAACATGTTGGAATCATGCAACTATGCCGATTCCAGTGTTAGTTGCATAATACCATGTACTCTGGGGGGTTGATAATGGATCCCCCAGTTCTGCCAGTGCAGCCTTATGGGGTCTAGCTGCCAGCTCACGCTGCTGCTGACCCTAGACACTGCTCTGCCCTCCTGCTGGTGAGCCAGGCCAGAAAGACAGAACAAAGGACTTCCTCCAAGGGAGCGGTGCGACCACCTCCCCCCGAGTATTAGGTGTCTAAGGGCTGTAGTGGCCTCTGAGTGCCACCAGACTGCTTTGAAGGGCACATTTGATGCTCTCCTTGCATAATCTGTTTGCACCAGTTCAGGAACCAGTCAGATTCTCCCTCTGGTGAAAAACTACACAAAGGACATGGGAGTGACCACCCCTGTCCAGCTTCTCCCCTTGGGTGGTGTGCAGAACTCTGCCAGGTGACCACTTGATTCTGCCATTTTGGAAACAAGATTGGCAGAGGCCCCTGGGAGCATCTGACTGGTTAGGCCAGGTAGATGACGTCCCTAAACCCCTCTGATAGGTGGGTCACTTCAGAGAGTGACCTACCCCTTTTAGGGTTACTTTAAGGCTACCCCCCATGGGTGGGTCGTCAGATTCATTGAGCACGATTCTCCAAAGAACTCTCTGCAAGACATCTCTGCTCCTGGCCTCTGGAACTGCTGCTGGTCTGCTTTGGAACCGAAACACATCTACTTCCGGTGGGAAGGCTCCCACTGCAACATTGTTTCTCCGGATCCTGCAAGAATTATGCAATATCCAAGGCTGTGCATTCTCCAGGGTCACAAAGACTCTGCACCTGGAAACCTGAAGGAATCTCCCTTGCCGTGAAGGAGTCGCTCCCCTATATATCTGCAGGCACCTCAAAATGACGTCGACCGTCTGTTGGGGGTCTGCTGTTCCACGAACATTGAAAGTCTTGGCTTCACAGGTGGTGAGTCTGTGGCCTCCTCTGGATCCTGCTTGTCTTATGACCAACTTGGGAGACTGTGGGGCCCTGCTCCTGTCACTGGACTGGAACGCCCTGTGCATCGGACTATTGCACTTGCCAAGGCTTGTTGACTCTTCCTCCAGGAGATCTTCAAGCACCAAGCAACCCTGGCACCCAGCACTCTGCAACTCAAAGATCAGCCTCTGTCCTGCAGCTCCTGTGACATGGGACTTCAGTTTTGTTGTGCTGGTGATGCCCCTGTGTGACTCCCTGTGGGTCACTCGTGGGGGCTCCATAGACTTTTGCTGGCCTTCCTGGGTGCTGAGGGCGAGCCCTGGCACCCTTTCCTGTGTAGAGTCTCCTGGACCTTACTGGTCCGGAAATCTTTACAAATACCTCTTCAGCTCCTGCTTTCTTTTGCCAGTGCTTGTTGGTGACCTGACTGGTAACTGACCTGTCTGCATTCTGGTGACCAGCGAGGGACAACTCATAGGAGACTCCTGTGATCTTCTGAAGCTCGTGGACCCCGCAGCTGGACTTCTTCCACTAACTTGCATGAGTTTCACCTCTAGGAGGGTGGGCATTGCAACCTGCACCACCTTGGCACCTCTAAGGGTGCTGGACTCTGTCTCCTTCGTTTTCAGGTCCTCCACATCCGAAATCCGTCTTTGGGTTCCACTGGCCTGGTCCACAAAGCGTGACACCAGCTAGACGATCTGAGGCATCCACTGACTTCTAGAGTCCCTTCTACCCCCTTCATTTGGGCAACCTGGTATAGGTATTTAGTCTTCTGTGCATCCCGGGGTGGGGGCACTGTTCAACCTTCCTCTTGTCTGCTTCTTTCCTCTGGCTCCACTGGGAAGGGTCCTGAAACCCTTCGAACTCCAACCACTACTCTCTGTGTTAGCCTATGGGAAGACTAGGTAGGTAACTACCTTGCACCTTGTCGCTGGGGTCACTTACCGTACTTACGTCTGGTGTTTTTAATCTACCCCTAGTGAACTGCCACACTTACCTTGGTTGGGTTCACTATTTCACATTCCACTTTCTTAGCATATAGTTTGGCCCTCCCATAGGGCCCTGTATATTTTATGGTATTTATGTTGGTTATTTTTTGTGTACATATCTCCAAACGGTGATATACCAATACTAGTATAGTGGTAGACAGGTAATAAAGTATCCTTTATGTTTGCCACACTTGTGTGGTTCTTTCTTGTGAGTGAGTTACTATCTGATTACTGTGATATTGCAAGTGTTTTACATTCCTCCTGGTTAAGCTTCGCCTCAGCTATTCCTGGAGAGCTTTTGCTATCTGGACACATTTTCACTATCACCAAGGGTTGCCTGGACTTAGTATAGGGTGCCACACCATAGGTGTACACCATAAACTGACCCAGCTTCCTACAAACTGGACACCACCGACTCACTGGGCAGATCAGTTGCATCGACAGTGGCCCTTCGGCACCATGCTTAGTTGAGTATGTCTGGCTTTTCAGGGGATGTCCTGCAGTCACTTATGGATATGCCTTTTGAAGGCTCCCGTCTCTTCGGACACAAAGCGGACTCGGTGTTCAAGCGCTTTAAGGAGTCCCGGTGTACGGCTCAGTCCCTTGGCCTCGATGCTGCGCCTCGTCTCCCTCACTGCGCTTTCCGCCCTTTTCATGGCTACGAAAGGGGCATCCAAACGAGTCCCCTCCCCCACCACACCCCGCAGCCTCCAAACCTTCCTAGTCCATCGTCCCATCGCAGACAAGTTGGAGGCAGGATTCGCCATCACTTGCCCCACTGGGAATCTATCATGACGGACAGGTGGGTTTTGAAATTGTCCAAATGGGCTACTCCCTCCCCTTCGAGACTACCTCTCCTGCCATGCCACCATCCTACGATTGGATGATGGAGGATCACTTGGCACTTCTCCACAAGGAAGTGCCGACTCTCTTGGCTAAGGGAGCGATAGAGAGTGCCTGAAGTAGTTTGTGGTTGTTATTCCTGCTACTTTCTGGTGCCCAAAAAGGACAAGGGCCTTCGTCCTAGCCTAGACCTCCGCTTCCCTCAATCTCTTCCTTAGGCAGAAGTTCAAAATGCTCACTCTAGCTCAGGTCCTTTATACCCTGGACCCTGGAGAATGGATGGTAGTGCTGGACTTGCAGACGCCTGTTTTCGTATTCCCATCTTGCCTGTCCACAGACTTTACTTGCAGTTCGTGGTAGGTCACAAACACTTTCAGTTCACTGTGTTTCTTCTTCTGCCTTACCAGCACCCGTCAGGTGTTCACGAAAGTAATGGAGGTGGTTGCAGCTCATCTGCACTGGCTAGGGGTTTCAGTCTTCCCCTACCGCGACGGCTGGCTGTTGAAGGCGGGCTTGCCCCAGGCTGTTGTCTCCCACCTCCAGAATACGGCGAACCTCCTGCATTCGCTGGGGTTGACTATAAATGTGCTGAAATCACACCTGACTCCCTCTCAGAAGCTCCCTTTCATCAGAGGTGTTCTGGACACAGTGCAGTTTCAGGCCTATCCTCCCAAGCGGCGAGTACAGGATTTTCAGTTTGATACTGATGTTTCAGCCTCTATCCTCGGTTTTGGTGAGAATGACTCTGAGGCGGCTGGCCCTCATGGCCTCCTGCATCCTGCTGGTCACACATGCCAGATGACATATGCGGGCTCTTCAGTGGGACCGAAAGTTTCAGTGGGCGCAGCATCAGGGGAATCTCTCAGACGTGGTCCAGATCTCGTAGGAAACTGCGCAAGATCTGCAGTGGCGGCTAAGAAACTGAAATAGAGTCAGAGGCATATCCCTCTCCCTTTCCCAACCAGATCAGAAAGTGGTGACACATTTGTCACTCCTGTGGTTGGCCAGAGGCATCTGGTCTCCGGGAGAGTCCGGGATGGACATCAACGTTCTGGAGCACAGGGCGATCAAGTTTGCATTGAAAGCATTCCTTCCCTCTCTCCAAAGAAAAGTGGTGCAGGTGTTCATGAACAACACCACCACAGAAAGGAGCATACATGAGGAAAGTAAGTTGCAGGTTCAAATTCCACTGAAGCATTATAAACGGGGTGGTGGAAACATGTGGGTAATACCTTTGAGGAATCTTGCAACAATGGGAGACTTAAACAAGGAGGATTGATCAGGAAGTCTGAGGAAGGCAGAGATGGCAGACAGATAACCTTAAGGGTGCCCAAAGCAGAGCCCTGCTGGGCAAAAGAGAGAGAACAAACAAAAGAATCTCAGACAGAGGTGCAGAAAGAGGATCAACAGTTTTATTGGTTCACTATGCCACATATTTATGCCATTGACAGGGGTACCCTAATTTGGTGGAGGGACGCAGACCCACCTCCAGGGATTGTACTGCTTAGGTATCTATTTTAAGGTAAGGAATCTGCAACTAGAAGTCTGTATCAGATGAACAAGTTACTTACCTCTGTTAATAAATTATCTGGTAGAGACATATTCTAGTTTTAGATTTCTTACCGACCCACCCATCCCCCCGCTCTGCAACTTAATTTCTAGGGACTCCCTTTCAGGGCTTTAGTTCTGGTGCAACAGTCTTGGTGTTCTTCATGGCTCTGCACTTCTGGCGTGAAAAGTCGTGAAATGAAACTGTCAGCGCGCCAGGGTGGCATCCATATACGACTGCAACGTCATCGCGGCAGCCGCAACGCCAATGACAGAAGCGGAGTCAACCGCCACTTGGTGGCGTGCAAGGGTACTGTTAAGAGAAAAATCTCCAGATTCAGTCTGACGCCTGGGGAAATTCTAAGATAATGAATCTGAAACTAGAACATGTCTCTACCAGTGAACTTGTTATCGAAGGTAAGTAACTTGTTCTTTTCACCCACTGTAGACAGAGGGCCACCTCATGGTAATCAGTACTGACCTTATTCCTCATGGAAACAGTCCATCCTGAACCTTGGTCTCTCACCCCTCCAGCCTCCTGCTTTTTTAGTTAGGAAATTCGATATTTACATGTCCCGAATCTGTGACTGAGCAACATCCCTGATAAAAATGCAGTAGAAGACCTCTAGCCAAAATTAACAACTTTTTATGATCTCTGTGCTGATCCATATAACACTTCTTATATGGTTCTATATGCCCCCAAAAGCACCCATACATCACCTGCAGATGTGTTTTAAGAGTTGATTTCATATCTTCATCTATTTTATATAGCTGGTTGATATAACAGGACTATTGAGTCGCTTTACCTTTCCAGGACTACTTCAAATTTAAAGTTGATACGTTTTCTTCATCCTTCTACTGCAGGTGATGTAGACAATATAGATAATATTTTAATGTAAGTATTCCTGCCCTCCACCCCATCATAGCAGGAAGAACTGTGTTCTGCCTGAACAACCTTTCAAAAGGAATGAGGCGCTGGCTCTCTTATGTTCTCACATGAACATTCCCATTAAAGACATTGTGTTGGAAGTTGCAGAGCTTTTCTACAATAGTAAAAATTATTTTCTGAGGTGACAATGATGAAAAATCCATTGTTAATGCATAAAGGGCCACACTCAAAGGGTTGCTGCTTGATTTCATCCTGGGCATCACTGGCATCTGTAACCTTGAGCAGGAGTAATGCTTCAGGCACAACTAATATTTGCTCCTTACCTTGACAAAGTGTGGAAATACAGTGACTTTTGGGACAATAGTTTTCTAGAGCTTGTACTTTTTCTTCAAGTGGTGGGGTGTGTATTTGTGTGGATGTAAAATGCTGTTTGTATGGAAAAGGTCTGCTGCCTGAAGAATGAGCAGGAGTATTGGGCAGGGCATGGACATAAACATCGCATTGCTGATATGGCCTCTGTTGATTTATCGTGAGAAAGAATATGTCAAGTTTATGAGGTTCGAAAGCTGAATAACCTAGAGTAAAAACATTAAAAACATTAAATTTGGAACCATATTGTTGATGTTTGCAAGTAGCTTGCTACCTTCCCCCAATATTGTTCCTTTCAAGCCTAAGTGTGTATGCCTGGTAGGTTAGTAAAATACACTGTCAAGAAAAAGTTGTCAGTGCATAGTTTACAAATACTGTTTTTTACTTATATTGACTTTAGTTTTACAAATTCGAGTTGATGATCTATAACAGACTGCTTGCTTACTTTTTTGTGATTTAGAGGTGATGAAAGCTTCCCAACAAGCCATTGAACGTGGTGTAAAAGATTGTCTGTTTATCGACTACAAACGTAGAAGTGGCCATTTTGATGTGACAACAGTAGCTTCTATAAAGGAGATAACAGAGAAGGTACTTTTATTCTTTTTTTAACATTTTCCAAAATTGATTGTGGAAAATCTCTTTATTTTATTTTTTATTTAGGAGTCTCTTCTGTAACTCTGAACTTGACACCTCTAATCATTCCTGTGCAATCTAGGTTGATTGTTTGGAGTTGTTGAGCTAATGTTTTAGAGGTGGTGTTTTCCACCTTCAAGTTGTTTCATTTACCATTGGTGAATACAGAATAGAGCAATTGCAAAATCGCAAAACCTTGTCATGCCAGGGATAAGTTACTTGTCTGCGGGACAATATCCTGCATCTCCAAGTAAGAGGTCTCCCTCCTGGATCTCATGCATCTGTTATGTCTTGACTCAAACCAACATCATGCTTTGTAGAGACATGTATGGAGGAATATGAAGAACAGTTGTCTGTTTTAGTCTACATATTTCCTGCAAACACTACTGCTTAGACACCAGTTTCAGAGATGAGTTAATGTTTATGAGTCTACATATGTTTGAACCTTGCTGGGCTTGTCTGAAACTACCATGGTGTTCTTTTTTTGGCGTAGAACCAAAACACATGTTAGGATGCTACCCCATTCATTGGTCATGCTGATGCATGCAGGAGGAATGCTGTTCTTCCTGAGATAAAAAAAAATCCCTTCCATGTGTTCCTACACCATTGCTTTGAAAAGATTTTAACTTTATTTGTAAAAATGTGTTTTGGCTTTTAGCAAAATTGTACCCTCTGAGTCAGAACTTGCTGTTCATTTCAGAGAAATGTATTAAGAGCTTTGGTACTGGGGCGCAGGTATTTCACTACTCGGAAAGCTGTGTTGCATTTGTGCAAACCGTTTAAAAATTAAATAAACTTACTGTTATTAGGTGCACCTCACATTTCAAAGAAAACTGGCAGGGCATTCACTCAGCAGATGAATAAAGTGGTTGTACCAAAGGCACACTTCTAACCGACTAATTTATGCCCCTGCACCATTCTTTTCCCATGAAGAGACAGTCACTCCCCAAGATTTATGTAATCTTCACACTTCGTTCTTGATGAACATTTCAGGCCCAAGCTAGCGCACCTAATTTATTCTCAGTCCATACTAAACATAAAAAGCTGCCATCAATATAAGCAAAATGATTAACACATGGTCCAGGAATAAACATAGACATGTACATTTCTGTTAAAACAAATATGGGAAAATGCATAACGTAAAAGTATTTTAGTCCCAAATTTGTATGATAAAGAAGCTGCCTCATATGCTGATGCCTAAATGCAAGCCCTTATTTGTTCAGTGTATGAACTGTTCATACTAATTTGGACACTTTTAATTATTAGATCTTCCATCTCCTCTGCTGAATATGTAGCAGTGCTCTGACAAAGTGGCAGATCTAGCCCTGGAACATAATAACATTCCAGTATTCGATTATCCCAGTATCGGGGCTGAGCCCAAACTGAAGACAAATCTGTCTGAAACAAGTCTCAGGAAGTGGTTGGTCTGATAGCTGCAATTAAAACACAAGTGGAGTCTTAACCTTTTCATTTTGAATATTCCCCATGTCAAACTGGGAAATCCCTGGTTAAAAAATAAAACATGATTTATCTATTAGATTTTTAAGTAAACATTTTGTGAAAGAGCTCTTGAATAGGAAAGTGAGCTCACTTTTTTCAGATACTTCCCTGCTCTACTGCTGATCCTTCCCTCTAGGACTTTTGTAGTTTATATTCTTAACCTCCTGTCAGTATACAGGGAGTGCAGAATTATTAGGCAAATGAGTATTTTGACCACATCATCCTCTTTATGCATGTTATCTTACTCCAAGCTGTATAGGCTCGAAAGCCTACTACCAATTAAGCATATTAGGTGATGTGCATCTCTGTAATGAGAAGGGGTGTGGTCTAATGACATCAACACCCTATATCAGGTGTGCATAATTATTAGGCAACTTCCTTTCCTTTGGCAAAATGGGTCAAAAGAAGGACTTGACAGGCTCAGAAAAGTAAAAAATAGTGAGATATCTTGCAGAGGGATGCAGCACTCTTAAAATTGCAAAGCTTCTGAAGCGTGATCATCGAACAATCAAGCGTTACATTCAAAAGAGTCAACAGGGTCGCAAGAAGCGTGTGGAAAAACCAAGGCGCAAAATAACTGCCCATGAACTGAGAAAAGTCAAGCGTGCAGCTGCCACGATGCCACTTGCCACCAGTTTGGCCATATTTCAGAGCTGCAACATCACTGGAGTGCCCAAAAGCACAAGGTGTGCAATACTCAGAGACATGGCCAAGGTAAGAAAGGCTGAAAGACGACCACCACTGAACAAGACACACAAGCTGAAACGTCAAGACTGGGCCAAGAAATATCTCAAGACTGATTTTTCTAAGGTTTTATGGACTGATGAAATGAGAGTGAGTCTTGATGGGCCAGATGGATGGTCCCGTGGCTGGATTGGTAAAGGGCAGAGAGCTCCAGTCCGACTCAGACGCCAGCAAGGTGGAGGTGGAGTACTGGTTTGGGCTGGTATCATCAAAGATGAGCTTGTGGGGCCTTTTCGGGTTGAGGATGGAGTCAAGCTCAACTCCCAGTCCTACTGCCAGTTCCTGGAAGACACCTTCTTCAAGCAGTGGTACAGGAAGAAGTCTGCATCCTTCAAGAAAAACATGATTTTCATGCAGGACAATGCTCCATCACACGCGTCCAAGTACTCCACAGCGTGGCTGGCAAGAAAGGGTATAAAAGAAGGAAATCTAATGACATGGCCTCCTTGTTCACCTGATCTGAACCCCATTGAGAACCTGTGGTCCATCATCAAATGTGAGATTTACAAGAAGGGAAAACAGTACACCTCTCTGAACAGTGTCTGGGAGGCTGTGGTTGCTGCTGCACGCAATGTTGATGGTGAACAGATCAAAACACTGACAGAATCCATGGATGGCAGGCTTTTGAGTGTCCTTGCAAAGAAAGGTGGCTATATTGGTCACTGATTTGTTTTTGTTTTGTTTTTGAATGTCAGAAATGTATATTTGTGAATGTTGAGATGTTATATTGGTTTCACTGGTAATAATAAATCATTGAAATGGGTATATATTTTTTTTTGTTAAGTTGCCTAATAATTATGCACAGTAATAGTCACCTGCACACACAGATATCCCCCTAACATAGCTAAAACTAAAAACAAACTAAAAACTACTTCCAAAAATATTCAGCTTTGATATTAATGAGTTTTTTGGGTTCATTGAGAACATGGTTGTTGTTCAATAATAAAATTAATCCTCAAAAATACAACTTGCCTAATAATTCTGCACTCCCTGTACATTAGAGTCCTATCTACTCCACCAGAACTAGAAGGCTGTCTTGATCCATTGTTTTGGTTGTATATTTCTGCTTTCTAATGCCCATTGTCATCATAAGGACATATCAAAGGATGACTCGCCTGAAGTAAATGCAGATCATGATGTTAGAGATGGTGACGAGGATCGTGAGGGTGACATATTTTGAGCCTGGGCAGGAATCTGGTAAAACCACGATCCCCAATCGTTGCAGTTACATCCTACTTTGAGACCTTAACTTACCCCTGGAAGACCATCCCGACCCTAACTCAAGCATTCCTTGGAAACACACTCCTCACCTGTGAGTAAAGGGACCTACCCAACTCGCTGGATACCTCCTGGACTCTATTTTCACCAACAAAAAACAACATCTGAGTCGAAAAGCCCACACCAGTCACCTGGACAGACTACGCCCTCCTCAAGTTCAACATCCCCGTCCCAATTCAACTTACACGCAAGCTGGCATCATTGTCCAAGGACTAGAACACCGCTCTCGATGCCCACTGACCCGAACACAGCAACAGTCTCACCAAAGCTATCAAGAATTTCAACAAGTGGTGAATGGACTAGATTTGCCTAACATTAGATCTGATGGTAGCTAAGCAAAATATTGTATGTCTTTGGAAAGTAAACCTGGCACCATAGCTGTGCAACTGGGAAAGCGATATGGACTAGTGTATGACTGCAGAAAAAACAGTCTATGAAACCAGGAGCTGACCCCAAAAATGTGGGGTAAATGGAACAATCATTGAGGTGAATTTTGTACCCCAATGGATACTACCGGTTGTGGTGGCCGATATGGGGGACACTTACCTATCTAATGTATCCTGTCGGCCTGCAGGGGGATGGGGGAAATGGGGGTTGGGGGGAGGTATCCATGTACAAAAAGAGAATCACAGTCATATGTCTTGAGGCCACACTGTTTTCTTTTTCTTCATTATTTCTGTTCTTTGTTTTTGTCTTTTTGCTTTACAACTTGCAATAAAGAGATTTTTTTTTAAAAAGGATCACATCCTGCTCCGACTGCTGAGCCCCCCTTAAACACAGCAATACAAGAAGAAACTAGTTGGCACATGTAGGAACTCAAACTGAGGAAAATGGAGAATGAGCTAGTACAAGGCAACATGAGTATGTTCTCCATAAAAACAGTGCTAATCACGTGTCGCGTCATTACCTTAAAAGAAACCGCCGCCACCACAAATTCCATCCACCAACGGGCCCCTTCAGACCCCTACCCCATCACGCCTACTACAGAGGACTGCAACCTATGAATGCAATGCTCACTCCCATTTTGAATGCCTCCACCTCTTGTGCGGCCTCCCTGATGCTTGGAAACATGCCACTGTCCTCCTATTGCTAAACAAACCTCCTGCCGACCCTTCAGTGCTCACCAACTACATGTAGATCTCATTGTTACCATTCCCAGCCAAGGTTTTAGAGAGAATAATTTACAGACACCTCACAGAATACCTCAACGACCACCAACACCTAAACACCACTCAGTTTAATTTCAGAACTAATCACAACAGTAAGCTGTTCTCATCACCATAAAAAATGGGGCTCCACTGTCTCCCCATTTACAAACAAGCACAATTCAGACTCCTCGCTCACACTTTCAAGGCACTTCACAGCACTGGCCCAGCGCACACCAGCAATCCCATCTGCTTTCTCGATCCTTCCAGACACCTCAGCTGATCTGGACCCTTAGTTGCACAAATCCCACGCTTATGGAAAACCAGATCTGGCCGTTGACCCTTCTCCTACATCGCTCCTAAAGTGTGGACTGACCTTTTGCTATATATGAGCCGCCTCCTTATTACTTGAACTGCAGAAGAAGCTGAAGGCCTGCCTTTTCGAGTAGTCCTGTTAGGTCCTAGGTGTGGTTAGACTTAAACCTGCTTAGCACTGGGATGCCCTCCCAGGTGATAGTGCGCTCCATAAATGTGTATAGCATATCTGATGGAGACTTCTGGCCGCTGATTCCTTTCCTTTGAATATCCCCAGGCGTCATACTGGATCCGGAAGATTTTCGAGCAGTACCCCTGCGCACCTGTAGTTGGCATCATCAGGATCCACGTCATCTGCACCGGAAGTGGTGTACATGGTACCTATGTAGGTGCCACCTCGGCTCGCTGATGTCATTTCTTTCCTTTCCGCACCAGATAGCACTGAACCGGATTGGGTTACCCCTCGGTCTCTTTTTAACTGGTGTTTTGTGACTTTTTGCTGACCCTTTTTGAGTTGTTTTTTCTCCTGGTGTGAGGATGTCACCAAAGAAAGTGGCTGGTTTCAAAGCATGTGGGATCTGTCATAGGCATGCTTTGGTGACAGATCCTCACTTGGTGTGTTTGTAGTACCTTCTGCCAGAACATGACTCCAAGGTGTGTGAGGGTTGCCGCGCCAAGCACACCAAGGGCCTGAGGGAGCAGCCCCTCAACGTCCTTGTTTGTCGACTGTGCGACGCATGAGATCCCGTTTGTGCTGAAGGTACGGGGGACCATGCGCAGAGCCCCTCCCAGAGTTGTTCGTCACATTCAAAGTCACCGGGAAAGTTGAGGAGGTCCCACAAGCACAATAAGTAGAGGTTCACAGACTTCTCAACTTAATTTCGTCTGTAGAAGTAATCCAAAGAGACAAGGGAGTGACGGCACTCTAGGGTCCACGTCGAGACCTGATCCTAGGTCTGTTCCATGCTTCACCTGATTTTCCTGGTGCCAGCCGCACCCAACTCAGATACTTTTATGAGGCCATGAGCCTATTCTTTGGGTGGCCCAGCACCTCTGAAGTGCCTTTTGTCCCCATGGTCTCAGGAGAGGCCTCTACTGGGACTACACCGGCAGGTTCGCTTTCGGTGCTATTCAGACCCCAAGGATCCCTCGCTGGATCGGGAACTGAGCAGCAGGCAAGACCAAGATCTTCCTCTGCACCTTCTTCACTGCTTATGTCCCTAAGAAGGGCCGTCCCAATAGTTATTCCCAGCTCTGACGTAGAGCACCCCCCCCCCCCCCTCCCAACCAACACTGGCCTGGTTTTCTTCTGTGGCTATGAAGGAGAAAGCCTCAGTTGCAATGGTGATGCCCCTTACTCCCTTTCAGTGATGCCCTTTCAGACATCCTACTTGGGGACTAGTCGACACCCTGCACAGGGGCTCCTGTGAACAGGATGATTGCCTGCCACTATCGCCCCGCTCCTAGGGATCCCTGTTTCCTTAGACAGCACCCAGCTCCGAGGTCCAATTCTCCTCATAACGCAATCACCCTGGCGCGCTCCCTACCACTCCACTGAATAGGGAATCCAGGAGGCTGGACACCTTTGGTAAGATAATGTTCTTTTCCACGAGCGTGGCACTGCACTCAGTGAACTCCGCATGCCTATTGGTCCATCATTCAAGTACACTACAGGATTCGGTTGGGCTAGTGCTGCCTATTGCCCCAGAGGAGTCCTGGGCCATACTATCTTAGGCTGTTGCTGATGGGAGAGATGTGGCTAAATTCACCATCCAATGTGGTCTTGACACAACCATCTCACCCGAGAGAGCCATTTTATCATGGGCGGCCTTGCGGTGCCACACCTGGCTGAGAACATCTGGCTTTTCTTGTCCAAACTTCTCTCATGGGCATGCACTTAGATGGCTCTCGCCTCTTTGGAAACAAGCCGGATTTAGTGCTGGAACACATCAAGAACAGCAGGTTAAGGCCAGATCCTTGGGCGTTTCTATGGCTGGGCTTCTCTGTGGCCCCTTGTCAACCTCCATCAGCCTTCCGCTCCTTTCGTGGCCATGAAGGGGGTCTCCAGTCGCACCCATACCCTCTCAGCCACCATGACCAGCAGGGCTACCCAGCCTTTTTGTGACCACGGATGCTGGTCCCAGATACCATGTGGGAAAAGCGGTCAGGTTGGTTCTCCCACCCTGCCACTGCCTCCAAGCCACTTTCATCCGCCTTTAAATCATCAAGGGCATCTGTTTGGGAGGTGGGATATGCCATCCCCTCATCCATTGGCAGCCATTAACATCAGACTTCTGGGTACTCCGTCCCCTTTGTGATGCCCCCACTTCCCATGCCACCCACTTACAGTCAGCTGGCAGAGGCCCCTCTCCTTGCTCTGTCAAAAAGTGAGGGCTGTCTTGGTACCAGCATCAGAAGTAGGTTGTTGCTATTTTCGCTGATTGTGGTGCCAAAGCAGGATGGATGACTTTGTCCTATCCTAGATCTGCGCCTTCTCAATCTCCTCTTGAAAACGGAGAAGTTAAAAATGCCCATGCTCCCCCATGCCTTGTCTGCCCTAGGAGTCAGACTGGATCCGGAAGATTTTCGGGAGACAGGATGGTAGTGTTGGACTTGCAGGAGGCATATTTTCACATCACCATCCTGCTGGCCCACAGACGCTATCTATTGTTCATAGTGGGCCAAGATGGCTTTTAGTTTGTAGTTCTACATTTTGGCCTTATCAGCGCCGCTTGGGTGTTCACCAAGAGGGTGGTAGTAGTTGCAGCTCATCTGTGGAGGTTCGGGATTTCAGTATTTCCTTACCTAGATGACCGGTGTTTGAAGTCTGGTGTGACTAAGGCAGTTGTCTCCCACCTTCAGACTACTGCAAACCTACTGCACTTACTGGTTTTCACTGTCAACATGGACCTGACTCCCTTGCAGAAGCTTCCTTTCATTGTAGCTGTTCTAGGCACAGTGCAGTTTCAAGCCTATCCTCTTGAGCGGCGAGTCTGAGATATTCAGGCTATGATACTGATTTTTCAGCCTTTATCCTGCATTTCGGTGAGTCTCACTCTTGAGTATGTTGGGCATCAAGCCCTCCAGCTGGTAACACATGCCCGTTGGCATATGCAGGCTTTGCAGTGAGGCCTGGCGTCCCAGTGGAGTGCAGTATCAGCTGAACCTTTCCCATGTGGTCCGGATCTCAGGGGGAACTGCATAAGACCTGCAGTGGTGGCTAACAAAATGTGTTTGGGTCAGTAGCAGAATCCTCTCCCCTCCCCAGTCAGATCAAATAGTGGTGACAGATACATCACTCCTGGGATTGAGTAGCCATCTGGGAGAGGTGTAGATCAGTGGACTCTGGTCGAGGCCGACCTATTCGGAAACCAGTTGGAGCTTCAGGCAATTTGCTTGGCTTTAAATGCCTTTTTTCCTTCAATCAAGTGAAGGCTGGTGCAGGTGCTCCCAGACAACACCACCACCATGTGATACCGAAACAAACAGGACGTGGTGGGGTCATGGGTACTTTGTCAAGAGGCTGTTGTCCTCTGGACTTGGCTGAAATGTCAAGGAATTGCCCTGGTGGTACAGTGTCTGGCTGGCTCTCTGAACGCCAGAGTGAACGCACTCAGCCAAAGCTGCCTAGTGGATCACAAATTAGGTCTCTACCCAGAGAATGGCGCAAGGTCTCTTTCAGCAGTGGGGAAAGCCTTGGTTAGATCTGTTCACCACCTTTGGGAATGCACAATGTCAGCAGTTATGTGTGCTGGACTTTCTAAGGCGACTCCCGCTCAGAGACACTTTTCATTGTGAGTACGCTTTTCTGGCAATACCACTTCTGCCCAGAGTTCTCAAGAATATGAGTCTCAACCGGGCCAAGTCATTCTTGTTGCTCCAGATTGGAAACAGAGTTTGGCATCCAAAACTGTTGAGCATAACCATTGGTCATCCAGTCAGGCTGCCTCTTTGGGTGGATGTTCTGTTGCAGCAACAAGGCAGGGTTCTGTACCCGAACCTGCGCAACCTCCTCCAACGGCAGAAGTTGACAGCTTTCGTCCTTCCTCACAATTTTTGTGATGTTATTCTAGCAGCCATGTGTCCCTCCACCAAGTCTGTATACACCTGCTGCTGAGAGAAATGTGTGTCTTGTGCTTCCCACAACGTTGAACCCCTTTCTTCACCTTTATCCAAGGTTATTTTGTTTGCCCTATCTCTGGCCCATCAGGGCTCAGTTATTGGCACTGTCAAAAAGTATATTTCTGCAATCTCTGTCTTCCTGCAGTTGCCAGACAATTTCTTTTTTTTTTTTACAAATCACCTGTTGTAACGAGGTTTCTTAAAGTTCTGCAGCACATTTTCTCCCCACACAATTTATCGTGCATCAGTGAGATTTCAAACTTCTTTTCACTTTCCTAATGTGTGCACCATCCAAACCTTTGCACAATTGTCCTCTTCCACTGCTGCCAGTCAAAAGTGCCTTTTTAGTTGCCTGCAACTCAGCCTGGAGAGTTGGATTGCAGGCCCTCTCTGTGGACCCTCCTTACACCTCCTTTTACCTGGACAAAACTGGTCCTCCGGCAACATGCCTCCTTTTTTTCAAAGGTTGTCATTACCCTCCATGTAGGCCAGTGCATTACCCTGCCTACTTTCTTTACTCAACCCCATCCCTCTAAAGAGGAGGAGCTCCATCAACTAGATCCAAAAAGAGTGTTGCTGTTCTACCTTGACCGCACAAATACTTTCAGGGTGGATGATCAGCTACATCATAGGCTATGTTGGAGCCAAAAGAGTTTAGTCTGCGCAGAAGTGGACCAACTCGGGATGGATTGTCCTGTGTATTATGATCTGCAACGCGTTGGCCAAGAATCAGCCCCCTGAGGTTTTTTTGGCTCACTCTACTAGAGCTAAGGCTGTGACCACTCCATTAGCATACAGCAGACATCTGTAGGGCAGCAACGTGGACATAACTTTACACGTTCCCTAAATATTACTGTCTGAACAGTCAGGTCCGTTGTGATGGGCACTTCGCCCATTCAGTCCTGCAGGACATTTTGGATTATTCGTGTTCGCAGACCCCCTTTCAGGGAGGTATTGCTTGGGTATCTATTCAAAGATATGGAATCTGCGACTTTATCAGATGGACAAGTTACTTACCTTTGGTAACGCCTTATCTTTCAAGCTGCAGATTCCTTGTCTATCCTCTCTGCTCTAAGAACCGGTTCAAGTATAATAAAACATCCTTTTCAGGACCTTAGTCTTTTCCACACCGGTGATTAGTTTTCCTCATGGCACTGTGCTTCTGACATAGAAAGACACAAAAGTAACTGATGCCAGCTCGCTGAGGTAGCACCTGTATAGATACCACACACGTTGCTTCTGGTGCGTATGACGCCGACACAGAGCTTAATGACGCCACCTACTGGTTTGCAGGGGTACCTCTTGAAAAACTTCTGGATCCAGTCTGTTGTATGGGGATATTCAAAGGTAAGGAATTTGTGGCTAGATAGTCTCTAGCGGATAAAGCGTTACCGAAGGTAAGTAACTCGTTCAACGCAAACACTGGTAACAGGATCAACCTTTAAAAGATTTCAGATGCCAAGCCCCACTAGCAGAGGGAAACTGACCAGTAGAGTCCGGAAGAGACCATCAAGGCCAAGATGACCCTAGAAATTGGCTTTCTACTCAGCAAAGTATTCTTTGGATTCTTCACCTGGCAGTGCCATTCCTCCTCTGAGCATGACCCCTGTCATCAACCTTGAGTTTTTAGCTTCCAAACTATCATGCCAGACACTTAGCGCATTGTGGACCTCACCAGGGCAGACATTTCCAATTGCAGTACTCACGTCTTTGCCTTTAACATTTGTTTTTGGTACTGTTCTCCATGTCATTTTCACTGTTGAACTCGTTACCCTCCTGAACACCATGTAACATTCTAACCATAGTGGAGATTTGTAAAAGGTGCAGGAACAACCGAGATTAGGCAGAGACAAAAGGAGAAAGAGGAAAGGGAAAAGATAAAGCCAGACAAGAGATGCTGCAAAACTTGAGAGGAACACACATTCATCCCATTAGGTGTGCTGTCATATCCAAGAGGAACTGTGGATTTCTAAGGATTACGTTATCTCACTGATGAAGATCGTCTGATTGAGGATTCTAACCACAGATTCTTCACCTTGGAATAATTCCTAGACGTCACGTAAAATCATTAGCAGTTCCCCTGTGCACCAATAGGCTCTACATCGATGTGGACTGCATCATAACTGACATTGTGCTTCCCATATATGCGCAACCCTGGTATGCTGACATCAGCTTGTTTCTTTCAGTGCCAACCACACAGATTCGGAGAGATACATGGTCATTGTTTGACTCTTTTGTTGACTATTTTTGTTCATTGTTTTATGGACATGCCCCCGGCAAAATCTCAGGGTTTAAACCTTGTGGGTGATATCACAGACAGATTTCTGTGTCTGATCCTCATTTGGTTGGTCTCTGGTGCCTTGGTGTGGGGTTTGACCCCCAAGGCCTGTGTCAAGTGACAGTAGATGCATTGTGGCGGAAGAAAGCTCTGCACCATTCTCAGTCCCGTTCCTGAGGAAGATCTTGGGGCAGTTTCTATGGACAATCATTTCCCCACTCCAAGACCTCTTCCTCCAAGTGAAATAAGTCCAAGAAGCAGAAGACAACATCCGAGCATTCGTTGGCTTCCCAATCCAAACATCGTGCTTCACGGCCCGCTCCCGTACTTCACATGTGGAGATGCTGTCCGGGCCCATTACGCGCTACCCTGAGTTTCCCTACTTCTGCATCCGGCTTGCCGCAACAGGTGCCTATCTTCAGCCTTGCTCCAGTCCCTCCATCACTGACCCTAATACCACCAACGCCGCTGGATGATGAACCCATACCCATTTCAGGCTCTGAGTCCGCTTTGCCTCTACGCCGCTCAATGTCAGCACTGTCCAGGCAGTACCATTGTTTGGATTGGCTGCATTTGAACAAGCCCTTTCTCCCCGAGGGGGCAACAAAGAGGAAAGGTATGGCTCTTTTGAGAGAAATGTTGACCAGGAAGAAAACTTGTGCAAGGAACTGTGTGATGGCAGCAGCTTGGAAACCTCCCCAGACTCTGGCATGTTTTCCCCTCGATACCCTGTTCGGGGGAAAAAGGTGACTAAGGTGCTTCTCTCAGGAGCGATCACTGCACAGCCTTAGCTTCCCTTCAGTGAGGCTCTCTCCAGCTTTCTTCTGCAGGCCTGGGCTACACTCTGCATGTTTTCTCCAGTGTACCACTTGCACCCCACCTTCCCCATCCCGGCCCAGGAGACTGTCTTCCTCTCCTAGCATCCCTCCCTGGAGAGCCTGGTGGGATCAACTCAAAAGCACTCCCTTCCATCTCATGGTCGGGAAATCCAAGAGGATGGCTACCAGCTTAGCCTTGTGGTTGGTGAAACCCACATGCCTCTTGGGCCAATATTCCCATGCTCTATGGGAATTGGATGCAAAGCTGCTACCCTTGCTCCCTGAACAGGCCGTGGCATCATCAACCAACCCATGGTGAATGGCTTGAATGCCGCCAAGTTCTCTATCAGGTGTGGACTCGACTTCACATTCTCCCTAGGTTGGGACATGTCCTTTATTGTAGCACTCTGCCACCATGCCTGGTTACGGTCTACTGGGGTTTCAGGGGATGTTTAAGCATCCCTCATCAACATGCCATTCTATGGCTCCCACTTGTTTGGCAACAAAGTCAATACTGCGCTTGAGCATTTTTAGAAAAGTCAAGTACGCTTTCTGTCTTTCCGGTCCCAGCAGCAGTCCTTTTGTTTTTCTAGAAAAGTGGTTGAGGCACCTTTGGGTGTCCGAAATACTGACTGTACCCTTCAGCCATGCAGGCTGTCTAGCCTTTTCATGACCAGAGTTGAGAGATTCCAGAAAGGATGCTAGAGTCATACCCAGCTCACTGTCCAGTCCCCAACCCTTCAGGTTGCTGCAGCCCCCATGTCACTTTAGCAAGTCCTCCACCTCTCACAGTCATCCTGTTGAGCAGCAGGGTTCAGCACCATGCCCTCCCATTTGCGGAAATTTCTTCACCTTTCCAAACCATCCCCTGAACGGCTGATGGAGGACCCTCTATTTGTGCTCCATCAGTAGCAGGAGATAGTGGCAAAAGGAGCCATTGAGAGGGTTCTTGCATCAAAGATAGGGCATGGTTGCTATACTCGCTACTTCCTGGTGCAGAAAAGGGACACAGACCTCCATCTCATTCTAGATCTGTGCCCTCTCAATGCCTTTCTGCGGAAAGGCAAGCTCAGGATACACACATCGCATCCAGTTCTATCTGCGTAGACCCTGGGGACCGGATGATAGTGTTGGACTTGCAGGACGCATACTTCAACATCTGCGTCGTGCAGGCTCATAGATGTTAACTGTGGTTCATGCTGGGACACAAGTATTTCCAGTTCTCTTTGCTCCATTTCGCCCACATGAGTGCCCTTTCAGTGTGTTCTCAAAAGTGAATGTGGTGGTTGCACCTCATCTTTGGAGGTTGATGACACCAGTCTTCCCCTACCTTGATGACTGGCTGTTGAAGGCGGGCTTGTCCCAGGTTTCATCAACCACCTTCGGACGAAGATGAACCTTTTAACATTATTGGGATTCACTAGCAAAGTGCCAGTGTCACACCTGACTCCTTCGCAGTCTCTCCCTTTCATTGGAGCCATTCAGGATCAGGTATGTGTTTGTGCCTTTACCTGGAAACAGAGTGTCTAGGACATTGACTATGATCACTTTGTTAAAGCCTCTGTTCCATCTCCCAGTGCAGATGACTGAGGCTCTTGGACCTGCTAGCCTCCTGTATTTTCGTGGCCTGAAAACCCAGTGGCACATGCATGATCTGCAGTGGGACCTTTTTAATCTCAGTGACTATCCATATTTCAGAGTAGACTGCAAAAGATCTTTAGTGGTGGCTTACTGGACTATGATTGAGTCAATGGCAGACCCCTCTTCTTACCCCACCCAAAGCTTACAGTGGTCACATGCATCACTACTGGCTTGTGGAGGCCATTTGCGAGAGGTGATGATCAGAGTTCCCTGGTCTTCAGCAGAGGCTCGACTCACATCAGTTTGTTGAAGTTGAGGGTGATTTGCTTACTGTTGAAGGCTTTCTTAAACTCCATCATGGGAAGGCTGGTGTAGGTACTCATGGGTAACACTGCCACCATGTGATATTGCAAGAAGCAGGACAGTGTAGGATCTTGAGCCCTGTGTCAGGAAACTCTGCACCTCAGGAAGTGGCAGGACTGCCAGATACTTTTTTATGATAGTAAATCACCTGGTGGGATCTTTAAATGCCAGGGTGGACGATTCAATCACTGGTACCTAGTGGATCATGATTAGTAGTTACACCCAGTAGCGGCACAAATCATCTTACAAAAATATTGAAAACCTTGGCTTGATCTTTTTGCCACTTCCAAAAATGCACAGTCAGCACTTTTGCAAGCAGGAGTTCCCAAGGCTGCTCCCTTTAGAGACTACTTCCTGGCGCTCCAGACTCATGTATGCCTTCCCGTCACTGCTTCTGAAGCCCAGAGTTCTGAAGAAGATCACGAACGACCAGGTCAAGTCATCCTAGTGGTACCACTTCAGACCAAGATAATAGGGTACCCAGAACTCCAGGGCATGAGCATCTATCCTCTGATCAAGTACCCCTTCGAGATGATCTTCTGTCTCAGCAGGGGGGGCAGAGTGCTGCAGCTGGGCCTGTACAATCTGCATCTCTGTTCTTAGAGATTGAGCAGCAGCAGTTTTCCTATTCGATCTGTCTCCTGAGATCGTTTGTGTTGTCTCAGCAGCCAGGCATCTCTACTCAAAATCCATCTACTCTAATTGTTGTTACAGATTTGTGGATTGATGCAATACCTGACAAAATGACCCATTAGAAACAAGATTATTGGAAGTTTTGCTGTTTGTTCTCCCCCAGCTCAGCAACGATTTGCTTTGAACATTGTTAAAATCTACCTGTCATTGCTAGTTTTTTGGCGGATGTCAGATCAGCACCATATATTTAAATCACCTGTTGTGATGTGATTTTTGAAAGGTTTGAAACATTTGTTTCCACCAAAACCATTTGTAACGCCTAAGTGGGACTTGAACTTCGTCTTCACTTTTTATGTGCATCCGTTTTGAGCCATTGCACAGTTATCCTTCAAGATTGTTGACGTTAAAGACACCCTTTATCACCACCATAAGATCGGATAGACATGTGAGCGAGCTACAGGCTTTTTCGGTCAATGTACAATAAACCATGTTCTTCCCAGATAAGTTAGTGTTAAGGACCCGAGCCTACTTTCTGCCACCATGCTTGCTCCAGTTGTTGTCTGGCAGAGTATCACCCTTCCAACATTCTTTCCTCCACATCATTCCTGTAAAGAGGAAGAGACACTCCCTTGTTTAGAACCTCAGAGATGCTCAAGAAATTTAATACAAATTAATTTTAAAAAGTTTATATTTTTATTTACTTTTTGACACAAATAAGATCTGTCAGAGGGTTCTGGAGATAATGAATGTTCAAAGTATAGTAAATAAGCACTTTTTACTTAACCACGAACAAGTTTTGGGAAATTTAGAAAATTTAGCACTTTTTTTTTTTAACATTTAGGTCGGTATCTGATAGAGATTTCTTGCTGCAGATTCCTTACCTTTGAATTCCCTAGTGTCAGCTTTGAATCCGGATTTTTTTTGCTGAGCCATACCTTGCGCTTGCAGTCGGGTGGTGGAGTTCAAATCTGTGTGAGTCGTTCGGCTCCGCATGGCGTCGTCAGCGTCGTTGGAGCCATCTGTGATGTCACGGTCACCTATAAAGGCACCACCCGGCACACGTACATCAGGTGTTTTCCTTCCACGCCAGTTAAGTGCAGGTCCGGGATCGACTTTTTTGACTGGCTTTTTTCGACCTTTTTGTCAAAGATTTTTTTTTAATTCTCTGTGAGATGTCCTACAGGAAGATGGTGTTTAAGCCGTGTGGTGCATACCATCGCGCCATGTCACTAACGGACCCCCACCAGGTATGTCTCTGGTGCCTCAAAAGAGATCACAACTCAGTCGTGTTACGAAGGCTTTGAGAGAACGGTCTCTGAAGCTCATGGCGGCCTGGCAGTCAACATCATTTAGTGTGACTCCTAGAAGGTCATGGTCCCCCTCAAGGAGGAGGTCGTGGGACCGCTTAAGGAGCCCGAAGTCCTCTTCTTCTCCCTCGAGGTCCTCTGGGCACTCGGGGAAGAGGTGCAAGAAGAAGCAGAAGTCCAAGTGACTGTGCAACACTTCTGGAACGTCGACGGTTCCGCAGAGCCGATGCCACGGCCGACTCCGTGATTCCCCCATCCCTATTTGGGTAGCCAGAGCGACCCCCACTCAATTTAAAGAATTTTACGAAGCCATGCGCCTCGCTTTTGAGAAGGCTGCCCCCACTAGTGGGCCTTCGGGTCCCGCGGGGTTGGCAGGGGCCCCTCCGAATTCCATGTCGGCGGCTTCAGGCCTGATGTCGTTGGGGACCCAGAGATCTGATTTCAGATTCGGATCGATGCCAGTTCCACACAGTCGGCCTCTTCTGGCGTTGATCCCGATGTCAACACTCCCCCCACCGGTGGTGGGAGCCCCATCCTTCCAGTTGATTCCTACTTTGATGGCGCCGACAGGGCCCGGATCAGTGCCTGAGGATTATTTCGAACAGCCAGGCACAGGTGATAAATGGGAGGGGTCTGAGGACCCTTTAGAATATGGATTGGAGCAGGACTAGTATGAGAACCTAGGGGAAGCCAGTGTACTGGATACTTCTCCAGATACTGGCATGCTCTCACCTCCTTCTGTGGCTACGGAGGAGGGAATTTCATATGCCATGGTGATGCATAGAGCAGCTGAGGTATTGGACCTAGAGTGCCTATGGTGCCGGTCAGGACTAACATCCTGACAGAGGTGCTTGAGCTAGGGGTTTCAACATCAGAGCCAATGTTACCCTTCAACATAGCCCTTACTGATTTCCCGCTGGGGACGTGGTCCAAACCCAGCAGAGGGGTGCCTGTAAATAAGACAGTAGGCCGCCGCCATCGACCAGCTCCAACCTACCTTAGTTTCCTGGCCCAACACCCCAAGCCTCCACTTCCTATGGTGCCTTCCCTTCCACTCCCACAAGATAGGGAATCCAAGAGGCTAGACCTACTTGGGAAGAAGATGTTTTCTTCCTCCAGCGTGGCATTGATGTCGATAAACACCTCATGCCTATTGGGCCGTTTTCTCATACTTTATGGGATACGGTAGCACAGGTGCTGCCTCAGGTTGCGGAGGGCGTACGGGACACTCTTACTCAAGCTGTCAAAGATGGGAGAGATGCAGCCAAGTTTACGATTTGGTGTGGTTTGGACACAACCGACTCGCTGGGCAGAGAGATTTCATCGACAGTGGCCCTTCGACGCCACGCCTCACTTCATGCGTCTGGCTTGTCGGGGGATGTCCAGGCAAACACGATGGACATGCCCTTCGATGGCTCATGCCTTTTGTTGGAGAAAAGGCAGACTCGGCGCTTGAGCAGTTCAAGGCTCTCGAGCTACGGCCAGATCCTTGTGCCTCTCGGTTCCTGCTCGCCAGCAGTCTGCTTTTCACCCCTTTCGGGGCTTCAGAAGGGGTGTGGTACCACGCCAAACACAGGTCAGCCACCATCCTCCATCATCTCAGCATTAAGTGTTAGGAAGAGGGCGTGGTACCCATAGGGTCTAGCCAGAGGTCGGCCACCACCCAACCTCTGTCTTCCACAGCGCCCCACTCCTAGTATGATCCTGCAAGACCACACAGGTCAAGTTGGAGGGAGGATTTCATTTCATCTCCCTCACTGGCGGTCCTTACCATCAGACAAATGGGTCTTGCAGATCATACAGAAGGGCTATTCCCTCCCCTTCCAGTCTTTCCCTCCCTCTATGCCTCCATTAAAAGATCGGCTGATGGAGGATCAATTAATTTTCCTCTACGAGAAAGTTATGGCTCTCTTGGCCAAGGGAGCTACAGAAAGGGTCCTGATGTCAAACGTAGGCAGTGATTGTTATTCCTGCTACTTTCTGATTTCCAAAAAGAACAAGGGTATCGGAAGCTAGCTCTGTAGACACTATATCCAAATGAGATATAGTGTGCACAAACTCCATTGGTTCCCTAAGAGGCTTGACAGAGGCAATAATTGATAATACTAATGCTCTATTTGTGGTAGTGTGGTTGAGCAGTTAGGCTTATCAGAGAGTAGTGTTAAGCATTTGTTGTACACACACAAGCAATAAGTGAAAACACACACTCAATGACTTAACTCCAGGCCAATAGGTTTTTATATAGAAAAATATTATTTTGTTAATTTATTTCTAAAACCACAAGATTCATTTAGCAGGTAAGTACATCAAATGAAAGGTACTGTGCATAGCAATACTTAGGATTTTTACTAGAATCAATATTGTACACAGTTTTCTTTAAAACGGCAAAAAGCTATTTTAAAAGTGGACACTGCAATTCTCAACAGATCCTGGGGGATGTAAGTAAAGTACAGTTTCTTAGGTAAATATCAATACTTACGGGTTCAGTCTCCGGGGCATAGGTAGCCCACCGTTGGGGGTTCAAGGTAACCCCAAACACCCTAGACCAGCAACAAAGGGCCGGTCAGGTGCAGAGGTCAAACGGGAGGCAAAATAACGTGGATGCCTATGGAGACAGAAGGTACTCCGGTTCCAGTCTGCTTGCAGGTAAGTACCCAGCGTTGTCATAGGGCAGATCAGGGGGGTTTGGAGGAGTACTGGAGGGGCTCCAAGTAGGCACAAAAACCACACACTCAGCGGCACGGGGCGGCCGAGTGCAGTGTGCATACATGATTCGGGTTCTCAATAGAAAATTATGGAAGGCCCCAGGGGCCATTTAGGGGCTGGAGGCAGGGCACGGGCTGGGCAAGGGTGAGGGTCGCCTGTGGGTCTTTACTGCATCAGTGGTCGGTTTCTTTCGGGCCTGGGGGCTGCGGGTGCAGTGCTTCTCCAGGCGTCAGATATCTTTGTCCCGGGCAGTCGCGGTCAAGGGAGTCCTCGGGATTCCCTCTGCAGGCATCATCGTGGGGGTGCAGAGAGGTCAGCCCAGGGTGGACACGTCATCGGAGTCGTCTGGGGGTCCTCTCTGGAGAGTTGGTTTCTCTGGACACTGGCCAGGGCTGGGGGGCATCGGGTGCACAGTAGTTGGACTCATGCTTCTGGAGTGAGGTGAGAGTCCCTTTAAGGTTGGTTTCTTGGTCTTCTTTTTGGACAGATCCGCTGTCCATGGGAGTTTCTTGGTCATCGGTGATGCAGGCAGTCCCCTGGAGGCTTTTCAGGGGTTGCTGGTCCTGCAGGACGTGTTGCTTCATTTCTTGCAGCTATTCGAAGTAGGAGACGGGCAGGTAGGGCTGGGGCCGAGTCATTTGGTGTCTCCTTCTCTTCTCTGCAGGGTTTTCAGCTCAGCAGTCCTTCTTCTTTCTTTATGTCGTCAGGAATCTCAAGAGCTGGGTTCAGGGTCGCCAGTAAATCTAAATTTCAGGGTGTGTTAAGGTAAGGGGGCAGTAGCCAATGGCTACTGTCCCTGAGGGTGGCTAAACCCTCTTTGTGCCCACTCGCTCTGGGGAGGGGGGCACATCCCTATCCCCATTGGTCCTAATCCTCCAAAGCAAGATGAAGGAATTCTCAAAGAGGGGGTCATTTCAGCTCTGGACACCTTAGGGGTGGTCCTGGCTGAGGGGATGACTCCTCCTTGTTTTTCTCAACCCTCTGGACTTGCCGCCAAAAGTGGAGACTCGTCCGGGGGGCAGACATCTCCACTAGCTGGAGTTCCCTGGGACATTGTAACACCAGGCTTGAGCCTTTGAGGCTCACTGCCAGGTGTTACAGTTCCTGCAGGGGGATGTGTGAAGCACCTCCACCCAGGACATGCTTTGTTTCTGACCACAGAGTGCACAAAGGCACTGACCCCATGTGGTCAGAAACTCGTCTGGAAGTGGCAGGCTGGTACAGACCGGTCAGCCTTGCACTAGCAGTTGGGCTAACATACAGGGGGCATCTCTAAGATGCCCTCTGTGTGCATTTTTCAATAAATCCCACACTGGCATCAGTGTGGGTTTATTGTGCTTAGAAGTTTGATACCAAACTTCCCAGTATTCAGTGTAGCCATTATGGTGCTGTGGAGGCCCTAATGACAGACTCCCAGACCATATACTAAGTATGGCTACCCTTCACTTACAATGTCTAAGAATTGACTTAGACCCTTTAAGGGCAGAGTTCTCATGTAGCTATGCCCTCACTTGTGGTATAGTGCACCCTTCCTTAGGGCTTTAAGGCCTGCTAGAGGGGTGACTTACCTATGCCACAGGCAGTGGTTTGTGGGCATGGCACTCTGAGGGGAGTGCCATGTCGACTTTATTTTCTCCCCACTGGCACACACAAGCTGCAAAGCAGTGTGCATGTGTTAGGTGAGGGGTCCCTAAGGGTGGCACAACACATGCTGCAGCCCTTAGAGACCTTCCCCGGAGTCCCTGAGGTGACACCTGCCTTTAGAAATCCTCCATCTTGGTTTTGGAGGATTCCCCCAATAGGATTGGGGATGTGTCCCCCTCCCCTCAGGGAGGAGGCACAAAGAGGGTGTAGCCACCCTCCAGGACAGTAGCCATTGGCTACTGCCTCCTGATCTAAACACACCCCTAAATTCGGTATTTAGGGGCACCCAGAACCCAAGAAATCAGATTCCTGCAACCTGAAGGACTGCTGACCTACAAGCCTGCAGAGAAGGAGGAAGACCACAACTGATTTGGCCCCAGCCCTACCGGCCTGTCTCCAACTTCGAAAACCTGCTCCAGTGACGCATCCGACAGGGACCAGTGACCTCTGAAGTCTCAGAGGACTGCCCTGGACTACAGGACCAAGAAACTCCTGTGAACAGCGGCCCTGTTCAAAACCAGCTACTTCTTTGCAACAAAGAAGCAACTTCCAAGGACTTCACGTTTCCTGCCAGAAGCATGAGAATCTACACTCTGCACCCGACGCCCCCGGCTCGACCTGCTGAAAACCAACACCTCAGGGAGGACTCCCTGGCGACTGCGAGCCAGTGAGTAACCAGAGACGACCCCCCTGAGCCCCCACAGCGACGCCTGCAGAGAGAATCAGAGGCTCCCCTGACCGTGACTGCCTGTAACAAGGGACCCGATGCCTGGAACCAACACTGCACCCGCAGCCCCCAGGACCTGAAGGAACCGAACTTTGACGCAGGAGTGATGCCCAGATGACCTTCTGCCTTGCCCAGGTGGTGGCTGTCCAGAGAAGCCCCCCCTGTGCCGGCCTGCACCGCTAGAGGTACCCCTGGGTCTCTCCATTGAAACCTATACAGAACCCGATGCCTGCTTTGCACACTGCATTCGGCCCCCCCTGTGCCACTGAGGGTGTGTTTTGTGTGCCTACTTGGACGCCCATCCCCCCCGTGCTCTACAAAACCCCTGTGGTCTGCCCCCCAAGGACACAGGCACTTACCTGCTGGCAGACTGGAACCAGAGCACCCCTGTTCTCCATAGACGCCTATGTGTTTTGGGCACCTCTTTGACCTCTGCACCTGACCGGCCCGGAGCTGCTGGTGTAGTAACTTTGTGGTTGCCTTGAACCCCCAACGGTGGGCTGCCTACGCCCAGAACTGAGTCTTGTAAGTGTTTCTCTTACCTCCTAATCTAACCTTTACTTACCTCCCCCAGGATCTGTTGATTTTTGCGCTGTGTCCACTTTGAATGAAAACAATATCATGCACAGTCTTTGTAAAAATGGCAATAAGCTATTTTCAAAGTTCCTAAAGTATCCAAGTGAAGTACCTTACATTTAAAGTGTTTGATGTAAATCTTGAACCTGTGGTTCTTAAAATAAACTAAGAAAATATATTTTTCAATATACAAAACCTATTGGCCCGGAGTAAGTCTTTGAGTGTGTGTTCCTCATTTATTGCCTGTGTGTGTACAACAAATGCTTAACACTACCCTCTGATAAGCCTACTGCCCGACCACACTACCACAAAATAGAGCATTAGAATTATCTACTTTTGCCACTATATTACATCTAAGGGGATCCCTTGGACTCTGTGCACACTATTTCTTACTTTGAAGTAGTATATACAGAGCCAACTTCCTACAGTATCTCCACCCAGAGGTTGCACAAGGACTCTTTCGGCAGTGGGGAGAGTCTTGGTTAGATCTATTTGCCTCCACAGAGAACACACAGTGTCTGCAGTATTGCACGTTGGAGTTTCCAAGATGGCAACCGCTCCGTGACGCTTTTTTGACGTGTGTGGAGTTGAGCTGTACGCCTTTCCGCCCAGAGCTATCAAGAATGACCGTGCCCAAGTATTCCTAGTGGCTCGGGATTGGGCACGAAGAGTCTGGTATCCCAAGCTTCTGAAAATGAGCATCAGTCCTCCAATCAGATTGCCCCTTTGGGAGGATCTTCTGTCGCTGCAGCAGGGGAAGGTTGCCCGAACCTGTCAACTCTGAGTCTACATGCTTGGAGACAATTGATGGCTTTTGAGCTTCCTCCCAAAGTCTGTAAAGTTATTTTGGCAGCCAGGTGTCCCTCTACTAAAACGGTATACGCCTTCTGTTGGAAACGCTTTGTATATTATTATACAGAAAGGTCTATTGATCCTCTTTCTCCTTCTCTTTCTGATATCCTTCTCTTTATACTATCCCTTGTCTAGCAGAGTTCTGTCTTGGATACTCTCCAGGACTATCTTTCCGCCTTATCGGAGTTCCTTCGGCTGCCTGATCAACCTTCACTTTTCAGATCTCCCACTGTACATAGATTCCTCAAAGGGCTTGTACATATGTTTCCCCTATGCCCTTTGTTATGCCCCAGTGGGGACTTAAATCTGGTCCTCACGTTTCTCATGTGTGCTCCCTTCGAGCCCAGCTGTCCCCTCCGGCTGCTCACCATCAAAACAGTCTTCTTAGTGGCAATAACTTCTGCCAGGAGGGTGAGTGAGATGCAGACTCTTTCATCCAAGCCACTATATTTCACCATATTTTCAGACAAGGTGGTTCTCAAAACTTGTGCCTGTTTCCTCCCCAAGGTGGTTCTCAAAACTCGTGCCTCTTTCCTCCCCAAGGTGGTGACCCCAATTCATCTGGGTTAGAATATTCCCTGCCCACCTTCTTTGCTCCACTGCATCCCTCTAAAGAAGAGGAGCAACTCCAACAGCTGGACCCAAAAAGAGCGTTTTGTTCTACGTTGACTGTACAAAAGAGTTCCGGTGGATGACCAACTCTTTGTGGGGTACGTGGGAGCAAAGAAGGGTCAGGCAGTGCGGAAGCGAACCAGATGTGCTGGGTGGTTCTCTACATTAAGATCTGCTATGCACTGCCCAAGAAGCAGCCTCCTGAGTGCTTGAAGGCTCATACTACCAGAGGCAAAGCTGCTACCACTGCACTAGCTCGGGCATGCAAGTCCTGGATATCTGTCAGGCAGCAACGTGGGCATCCTTGCATACGTTTGCAAAACATTACTGCCTGGACAGTCAGGTCCGTCGGAACGGCTACTTTGGGCGTTCGGTCCTGCAGGACTTTCTAGTATGATCTTAGTTTGCAGCCCACCACCGAGGATGGCATTGCTTGGGTATCTATTCTAAGGTAAGGAATCTGCAACTAGAAGTCTCAATTAGATGTACAAGTTACTTACCTTCGGTAACGAAATATCTGGTAGAGACATATTCTAGTTGCAGATTTCTTACCGCCCACCCATCCTCCCCCCTTGCGAACAGATTTCTAGGGACAGGGATTCCCCCCTTTCAGGTCCTTAGCTCTGGTGCACCAATATCAGTGTTCTTAGTGGCTCTGCGCTCTGGCGTGGAAAGTCGTTAAAAGAAACTGATGTTACTGCGCGAGGGCAGCGCCTATGTACTACTCCCGACGTCATCACGGCGACTACGACGCCTGCGGAGTCGACCGACGCCACCTACTGACGCGCATGGGTATCGCTCGGAGAAAAAAAATCTCAGGATCCAGTCTGAAGCCTAGGGGAAAATTCTAAGGTAAGGAATCTGCAACTAGAATATGTCTCTACCAGATATTTCATTACCGAAGGTAAGTAACTTGTACAACTCAGCAGAATTTTTCTGCAGGTTGACTTCAGCTGTCCTCTCCTATAAAGGAACCAGCCTTGAGCTAAGACACACAAAAATAACACAATTCAACTTTTTCTGAGTGTCGGGGACATTTGATGGTTTTTGGTATGTGAACAGATGAGCATTTCTCAGAAATAGAACAACCCATAGACTGATCAACTAGTGAACAGGAGTAAGTAAACTTTAGGTGGCGCAGAATAAATGAGCACTGCGTGAAACAGAGAAATTTCCCTCACCAATCTTTCCTTTTGAACTACTATCCAGTCAGTTGTTCAACTTTAATCTATTTCTGTTTTCATCATATCATATATTTCATCACAGTTATCAACTTGGTGTATGGCCCTTGGTCTTGCCATCATCACCTTAGTAATTTGAGGATGCCATGTAAGAATACAGGCTGACAAACGGCTTTGTGAAAAATTCACTAACAGACAACCCCCAACCTAGTAGGTCAAGTATTTTTAGTGTCATTGAAGTAAGACTGTCCGCCATGACCCCTATGAACCAAATGACAGTTCTCTTTTTTTCCCAGTTTATTATTTGTGTTAGGACATGTCCTTCGTGACCTGTGTGATGCAAATTTTCTATAGCTTTATAGACATTAGGGACGTTGTCAGGAAAAAATGTGCACCATTCAAGTGCCCACAGTCTAGCATACACCTTCCTTTTCTGCTAACATCATGTCTAAAACCATACTAGTTTGTAAAGTTATGAAACATAGCTACCCCTACTGTTAAATTGGCTATTCCCACTGATTTAATTTTGCTTTTAGCAATGCCCATTCTCCTGATCTCCGTAGAATTGAGAGACATTCCCAACATTGTTAGCTGTCTGTGATGACAAGTTAACCCTGCAAAGCCTCTTCAGAGACAACCAGCACACAGCAAATGACTTCATATGTTCAGGCCTGGAAACTAATCACTGGATAGAGCAGTCTGAACCAGTAGAGTCCTTCTGTCCAAACCTGGATTGGCTCCACTGACGTTTTAAGTGATGCCCAGCAATTATCTGATGGACATACCTTTTGATGGCTCTCTCTTTTTGGAGCAAAAGCAAATTTGCTCTTCAAGAGATTTAAGAAGCAAACGTTTACAGCACTCCCTAGGCTTCTCTCTGTTGGTTGGTCTGTTTCCCAGCAATCCCCTCCCCACCACCACCTTTTGAGGCTGCATTTGGGGATAGCAGCAGAGGCAATGCATGAAACAGGGGTTCTCAGTTCTTTTGAGGTAGAAGTAGGGGAGCAGTCCAAAGGCATCCAGGCCCCCAGAGCAACAATTTACCCAAACCCAAGTCCGCACCTGCTATGAAACTGCTTTAAGTCACTGTCTGCAGCACGTGATTGCCTGGTGGGAGGTTACATCACCTTTCACCTCCCAGGATGGAGGAGCATTACATCTGACCATGGGTGCTTCGGATTGTGCCGTGCAGTTACTCTCTGTCCTTCCTGTCCTACCCCCCAGTAATGCCACCTACACCAAATCATCTCTTGGAGAACCACTTGTCCTTACCAAGAGGAGAAGTTCGAGTTGTCTTGGCCGTAGGAGCTGTAGGGAGGGTACTGACCGTAGAGATTGGTTCTTGCTGTTACTTTCTAGTGCCGAAAAATGATGGCGGTCTTCACCACATATTTGATCGGCGCACTTTGAGCTTTTTTCTTTGGAAGGACAAGTTCAAAATGCTCAGCCTGGCCAAAGTTCTGTCTGGCCTGTATTCAGGAGACTGGATTGTGGCTTTGGGTTTGCAGTAAGCCTGTCCTGCAATCCACCAGATGTTACCTGTGGTTTCAGTTAGGCCAAAAGCACTTTCAGTTCTCAGTGTTCCCGTTTGGCCTTATGAGTGCCCCTCATATGTTGTCAAAGGTGATTATGATGGTTGCAGTCCATCTGCTGAGGTGGGGAATACCAGTCTTCCCACACCTAGACTTCTGGCTGCTGAAGGTTGGCTTGCCTCAAACAGTCGTCACCCTCCTCTGTATGATGGGTGATCTGTTGGCAACATAGGCTTTTCCATCAACTTGACAGTCACATCTGACTCCTTTGCAACAGCTCCCCTTCATCAAAGTCATGCAGGTCTTCTTTGAGCCATTCCTCTGCCTTGATGATCCCAGGACATTTAGGCTGTGATACTGATATTTCATTCTTTGGACTAGATTTCAATGACAGTGGCTCTGAAGCTTCAAAGCACCTTTGCCTTTTGCATTTTGCTGGTTTGCCACCCTCAGTGGCACTTGTGAGCCCTGCAGTGGTACCTGAAGTCTGTGTGCTTAGCACCAAGGGACCCTGTCGGATTCCATCCAATTGTGTGAGAAGACTGTGAAAGATCTGCAGTGGCGCAAGTGACCGCAATTGGACCAGCGGCAGACCCCTCTCCCTACCCTTTCCAGGCCTGACGATTGTGATGAATGCATTGCTGCTGGGCTGCGGAAGTCATCTGAGAGAAGGGAAGGTCAGAGGACTCTGGTCTCTGTCGGTGGCTCGTCTCCACATCACTTTTCTGGAGATGCGAGTGATGAACTTGGTACGGAAGGTGTTCCTCCTGACCAGCAAAAGGGAACAAGTGCAGGTGCTCAGGGTCTACACGACCGCCATGTGCTACTGCAAAAAACAGGGTGGTGTGAGGGCATGGGTCCTGTACCAGGAGGCGCGACGTCCCTTGAAGTGGATGAATGGTCAGGCCATATCCCTGGACACTCAACACCTCGTGGGATCTTTAAATGCCAAGGTGGACAAACTCAGCCACAGTGAGGCAGTTACACATGGAGATGGCACAGGGTGTCCTCCAGCAATAAGGAGATCTCTGGCTCGATCTGTTCGCCATTGCAGGGAATGTACAGTGTCCAAGTTTTTACACATTGGAGTTTCCAAGACAGTTTTCCCTCTTAGAAATGTTCTACCTGAATTGGGGTTTGGGACTCCTGTACACCTTTCTGCCCCACCTCTTCTGCCCAAAGCATTGAAAAACATCAAGAAAGACATGGCCCAGACTGCGCAAGGAGAGTGTGGTACCAGGGGCTTCTGGCCGTGAGCACATGTTCCCTGACTCGACTGTCCATTTTGGAGGAGTTTCTATCACAACTGCAGGGACGAGTTATGTACCTGAGCTTGCACAACCTACACCTCCATATGCGGAGATTGAATTACAGCAGTTGATGATTTCGGTCATCTTCCTCAAATGAATGGTATCAACCTACCTGCAAGGCATGCCTTCACCAAAACTGTATATGCAGGATGCTGGGAGACGTTTTTTGTGTTGTGTTCCTCCCATGACATTCCAAGCCAAGCTAGCTGACATCCAAATGCTTCGTCTTTCTCTAGTTTAACAAGGCCATGCTGTTGCAACAGTTAAAGTTTAACTTTTGGCCCACTTACTTATAACTGTGCTGTTAGTCCCTAGCAGAAAAGGCATCACCCAAGGTAAGTAACTTGTTTGTCTATATATGTTCATTTCATTTGAATTAACCTTTCCATTAGAATTAGCCATCTTTTGTGGTGGCCAAAAAGTTGCAGTCTTTCCATTTCTGACATCCTAAATGTGAAAAAAAAACATTATCCTGCCTACGTCAATCAGAATTTGATTGTGCAGGCTTTTTTCGCCTTGCCTTTTTCACGAGCACAGAACAAAGTTCCTGAGCTGTGCCTAAGAGTACAGACATTGATAAAGTGAATTGTTGCCCTTGACTCCCTCTCCTAAAATGGTCCTTGTAGGAAGTTGGCTCTGTATATACTATTTCAAAGTAAGAAATAGTGTGCACAGAGTCCAAGGGTTCCCCTTAGAGGTAAGATAGTGGCAAAAGTAGATAATTCTAATGCTCTATTTTGTGGTTGTGTGGTCAAGCAGTAGGCTTATTGGAGGGTAGTGTTAAGTGTTTGTTGTACACACACAGGCAATAAATGAGGAACACACACTCAAAGACTTAACTCCAGGCCAATAGGTTTTTATATTGAAAAATATATTTTCTTAGTTTATTTTAAGAACCACAGGCTCAAGATTTACATCAAACACTTTAAATGTAAGGTACTTCACTTGGATACTTTAGGAATTTTGAAAATAGCTTATTGCCATTTTTACAAAGACTGTACATGATATTGTTTTCATTCAAAGTGGACACAATGCAAAAATCAACAGATCCTGGGGGAGGTAAGTAAAGGTTAGATTAGGAGGTAAGAGAAACACTTACAAGTCTCAGTTCTGGGGCGTAGGCAGCCCACTTACAAGTCTCAAGTTTGGGGCATAGGCAGCCCACTGGTGGGGGTTCAAGTCAACCCCAAAGTTACCACACCAGCAGCTCAGGGCCGGTCAAGTGCAGAGGTCAAAGAGGTGCCCAAAACACATAGGCTCCTATGGGGAACAGGGGTGCTCCGGTTCTAGTCTGCCAGCAGGTAAGTACTTGCGTCCTCAGGGGGCAGACCAGGGGGGTTTTGTAGAGCACCGGGAAACACACGAGGAGGCACACAAAGTACACCCACAGCGGCACAGGGGCGGCCGGGTGCAGTGAGGAAAGCAGGCATCGGGTTTTAGATTGAAAACAATAGAGGGTCACTCTAGCGTTGCAGACAGGCACAGGGGGGGCTTCTCGGGACAGCCACCACCTGGGCTAGGCAGAGGGTCATCTGGGGGTCGCTCCTGCACTGAGGTTTGGTCCCTTCAGGTCTTGGAGGCTGCGGGTGCAGTGTTGGTTCCAGGCGTCAGGTCCCTTTTTACAGGCAGTCGCGGTCAGGGGGAGCCTCTGGATTCTCTCTGCAGGCGTCGCTGTGGGGGCTCAGGGGAGTCGTCTCTGGTTACTCACGGACTCGCAGTCGCCAGGGAGTCCTCCCTAAGGTGTGTGTTTTCTGCAGGTCGAGCCAGGGGCGTCGGGTGCACAGTGTGAAGTCTCATGCTTCCGGCGGGAAACGTGCAGTTTTTAAAAGTTGCTTCTTTGTTGCAAAGAAGTTGCAGGTTTTGAACAGGGCTGCTATTCATGGGAGTTTCCTGGTCCTGTAGTCCAGGGCAGTCCTCTGAGGCTTCAGAGGTCGCTGGTCCCTGTCGGATGCGTCGCTGGAGTAGGTTTTCGAAGTTGGAGACAGGCCGGTAGGGCTGGGGCCAAATCAGTTGTCGTCTTTCTCCTTCTCTTCAGACTTGTAGGTCAGCAGTCCTTCTTCTTTCTTCAGGTTGCAGTAATCTGCTTTCCTGGGATCTGGGGAGCCCCTAAATACTGAATTTAGGGGTGTGTTTAGGTCTGGGAGGGCAGTAGCCAATGGCTACTGTCCATGAGGGTGGCTACACCCTCTTTGTGCCTCCTCCCTGTGGGGAGGGGGCACATCCCTAATCCTATTGCGGGAATCCTCCAAACTCAAGAAGGAGGATTTCTCAAGGCAGGGGTCACCTCCGCTCAGGACACCTTAGGGGCTGTCCTGACTGGTGGGTGACTCCTCCTTGTTTTTCTCATTATCTCCTCCAGCCTTGCCGCCATAAGTGGGGGCAGTGGCCAGAGGGGCGGGCATTTCCACTAGCTGGGATGCCCTGGGGCGCTGTAACAAAAGGAGATAGCCTTTGAGGCTTATCGCCAGGTGTTACAGTTCCTGCAGGGGGAGTTGAGAAGCACCTCCACCCAGTACAGGCTTTGTAACTGGCCACCGAGTGACAAAGGCACTCTCCCCATGTGGCCAGCAACATGTCTGGTGTGTGGCACGCCGGCAGGGACTGGTTAGCCTACACTAGAAGTTGGGTATGTTTTCAGGGGGCATCTCTAAGATGCCCTCTGGGTGTATTTTACAATAAATTGCACACTGGCATCAGTGTGCATTTATAGTGCTGAGAAGTTTGATACCAAACTTCCCAGTTTTCAGTGTAGCCATTAGGGAACTGTGGAGGTTGTGTTTGACAAACTGCCAGACCATATATTCTTATGGCTACCCTGCACTTACAATGTCTAAGGTTTTGCTTAGACACTGTAGGGGCATAGTGCTCATGCACATATGTCCTCACCTGTGGTATAGTGCACCCTGCCTTAGGGCTGTAAGGCCTGCTAGAGGGGTGACTTACCTATGCCACAGGCAGTGTGAGGTTGGCATGGCACCCTGAGAGGAGTGCCATGTCGACTTAGTCATTTTCTCCCCACCAGCACACACAAGCTGTGAGGCATTGTGCATATGCTAAGTAAGGGGTCCCTAGGGTGGCATAAGACATGCTGCAGCCCTTAGAGACCTTCCCTGGCATCATGGCCCTTGGTACCAGGGGTACCAGTTACAAGGGACTTACCTGAGTGCCAGGGTTGTGCCAATTGTGGAGACAAAAGTACAGTTTAGGGAAAGAACACTGGTGCTGGGGCCTGGTTAGCAGGGTCCCAGCACACTTTCAATCATAACTTAGCATCAGCAAAGGCAAAAAGGTAGGGGATAACCATGCCAAGGAGGCATTTCCTTACAGTCCTTGTAATTTGAAAGTGTTAGTTATGTGATTGTTGCCCCTAAAACAAAACTTATTTTCAGTGTATTGTGCCTAGCACAAGTCCCTTATTGACAAGCTTTTGGGGCTACAAAGTGCCCAGGAAGTGCAACGGGCATCTGCTCCTGCTTTAAGCACTTTTTGGGTACTTTGCCATTGGGCATCTGCGCCTGCTGTAAGCTCTCTTGGGATACTTTGCCATTATCCAACAGGAAACCACATACTTTGTGTAGTTCCTTATTAGGTGTGCACAATATTATCACCACATTAAGAAGTGCTGTTTTGTCATTTGCATAAGGATGAGTGTCCTTGCAAATGAGGGAACATCTTTGTCCATTCACCTCTGCCTTATTACTGACAGGTGCCCCCATGTAAATACGCTAGTGGCAGGATTCCCATCCCCAACGCAGATGCCTTTAGGAGAGGGCATGGAAGTCCCCGGTGTATGACACTCGCAACCTTTAGCCTCCAAGGGCAGTCAGTGGGCCTAATCCAAATGAATGCTAGGGGTGTACCCACATTGTCCCTGGCATCACGATGCAAGCTGCACATTCAGAGTCTTAACAGTGACACCTTCTTGAGTGGACCGTAGAAACCTTGGTGAACACGAATCAGTAATTGCACCCACCCTCAAGGAATCTTTCAGGCTCATCCACTAGATAGGAAGGCCTTCTTCAGGGAATTCCAATAGTGGCTGCATTGCAGTTCTGTTCCCTGGTTCTCTGCTGCACTTAAAAAAAAAAATATATATATATATGTATATATATATGTATATATCTCCTTCCTTCCAAGGGTCTTGTGCATGGATAGTTTCGGGGTGATCCTTTAAGTAGGGGCTGAGAAAAAAAAGGGGTGGGTGTCAACAAAAGTGTGTTTCCTATTTTAATTCCCGTAGGTATTTTGAACATGACTACAGCCCAAACTGCTGGAAGGACTTACACCAAATTTGGCAGGAAGGTAGCTCTTGGTGCACAAAGAGTGCTTTTTGTTATTTTGGTATTTGATGTAAATCAGCTCAGTAGTTGTTTAAGTATTAAAAAAAGAAAACCAAGTTTGTATATCTAGAGGCACAGAGGCTTTGCGAATACACCCAGTCTTGTGCAGAGATTTGATTGGCTGCCAAAACTTCAACCAAGAAGTGTGGCAGCCATTTTGAAACTCTGTTTTAGCCGGATCTCAAAAAGAAAAGGTGGGGAGTGTACGTTTACCCTAATCCCTAGCCCCTGTGATCCCACCCCCCAAAGGCCTAAAATATGTATATATATGTGTATATGTATATATATATATGTATATATATATATATATATATATATATATATATATACACATATATTTAGTTTAAATCACAGCAAATTTTGCTGTGTATCCACGGAATTCGCCAAGATTATTTAAAAAGAAAAAAAAGTGTGTTCTCTCGCATTTCTCTGTTATGTTTTCCCTGGGTGAGCCAGGTCCTAGGGGCATATTGTGGAAAACATGGAGGGGGCGCATGAGGCTCCCTTTTAGGGCTTTCAGGAGCCCAGGGGACCACCCCTTTAGGGCTATGGTTTGAAGGTATACTGGGGACCGCCAGCCCCACAGCTGAATTTCTCTGGTTTTGTGCAAGTAAATTCAGAACCTAACTATAATGTCCCTGTAACCTTTGTTTTTTTTCAGTGAAAATATATATATCTCCATACCTTTGGCTCGATCCAGGATGTCGCTTCCCTTCACTATTGCCTTCCCAGGAATTCCTAGCACACAAGCATGTTGTCTTTGAAGTATGATAGAGCTCCACTGGAGGCAACTGTTTCAACAGAGAATCATGTTATTTTTATGTATTTTCATGATTGCAGTCCTTTTCAACTGGTGTCCTTAATAGTGTGACACAGTTTATCATTTACATTTCAAAATGTTGTGGATTCAAAAGTAAAGAAAAATAGGAATGTCCTTTTGACATGTTTGATAAATTAATTTGTCATTTCTTGCCTTTTTGTAGGACTGTCATTGTTTGCTGGATATTGGGCCACATGCAATCGAACGATTACACAGCATTCATATATATCCCATCGTTCTGTTTATCCGCTACAAAAGCGCCAAACAAATAAAGTATGTGGTTGGCATATACGTAAGCTATTTTGTGTTTAAGAGCAGTCTTCCAAAATGAGTTGCATCCTTTTGTATTGTTTTATGACTCCCTTTCTCCTTCCATCTCTACCCTCTTTTCAAACTACCAAACATATTTGGCAATTTTATTCTACCTCTGAATTTGGGGTTCAAAGCAGAAAGTACAGCTTCTGTTGCAGGAAAAAGTTCAGTCCCTGAAAAGAACAGGGTCACAGCATGCCACTTATATTTTTAGGGGTGCAGAAACCTTTAGTCAGCTTCAAGATCACTTGTTATCAGTTGTTTAAAACATGCATTCAGTAGTTTGTAGATTGAGTTGGTGTTTAGTCATCCCCTTCACCAGTTGGGTTTCCTGTGTTTTTTTGATGATATCCCTTTACATGTATAAAGAGGCTTTTTTAAAGATGCGACAAAAACACTAGCCGCTTTTCAAATTTATTTACTATGCATTGTTTTGCTGCGTGTATACCTTTTAAGTTCACTACTTGCAACGTAAAAGTCTGACTATTTTTTATATCTCTGTTCCTTGAATGTACAGTTTAAACATGCCAATGTAGTTAGTTCTCTTGTTCAAAGGAACAATACTCTCAGCTTCCATAGTTCAAGATGTTGCTTTGTTATGGGAATTTCTTTCTAGGGCAGCTGGAATCAACACTCACAAAGCTGCCCAACTGTTACCAAGCACTTTCTGAAACAAAAAGCCAGAACTATTGTTTATTTGGTTATGAGGCAGGACCAGGCAGTTTCTGTAGGAATGATGCATGGAATGAATGATGTGACAGTTAATAACGTGATGTGATAGTTTGAATGCTTTTTTAATTAACCATCGGTAATTTGTTAGTGACACTGCTGCCCTGTAGTTACAGTAGTTCATCTTAGCAAAAGTATGTGATCAGTAGATTTTCCTTTACCACCAACAGAGAACAAAAGGACCCGATCTTTCTACGGGACAAAGTAACACAGAAACATTCCAAAGAACAGTTTGATGTGGCTCAAAAGATTGAACAGGAATACAGCAAGTATTTCACAGGTATGTGCTTCCCAGTGACTGTGTCCACAGTAGCAGTTCTTACGCCATGAGAAGGACTTGACATTTCATATCTTAGAACTAAGACCTCTGCTAACTAGAGGATATGTAACACAAATTATTTATCTGATCTGTTCAAGTTTTAGAATGCGTAGGTTTCTCTTCTTGTACATGCCCCAAAAGAAAGTAAATCTCCTACCAATAACTGATCTGATGTATAATTCTATCCGCCGTTTTCTCACCTGTAGAATATTCTCTAGCACCAGATTGGCTCTAGAAATGCCAGTTGTCATTTCCTTTCTTTTTACGCCTTCTAACCTAGATTCAGAGCCCTGCTCACTTTTTCTTCGCGTTTCAGAAGTATCTCAAACTGATTGACCTAGTGCATGGGAATGATTTCCCCATCTAAAACAATATGATTCAAATCATGCTATGATTGTTGTAAACAGATGTTGAGGACAGACTTGCACTAGTGCTCCTGTGGAGTTTGGGCTTGGGCATAACCCCAAGTCATGTGAGCAATGTGCCCCCATGTAGCTGATGGCGGCCTGAGACTGAAGCAAAGCTGTATTTCTCTGAGCATTGGAAAAAGGCACGCAAGTCCCACTCTCACACGTGTGCCTGCTCTTGTGGCAGATTCCGTGACATGTCCTCTTCACAGTTAGTCATCTGGTAAGTCAAATTCCATATAAAAGCAGAAAAACAAGGCGGCAAAGCAAAACTCAACACCCATCCTGCCTCTCTCTCTATAAAGAAAGGTCGCAAGGGCATCAAAGTTCCACTTGACCTCGGTCCCGTTCTCCAAATTAGGGGCCGATACCACAAGGTGATCCTGACGTGCTTGGAGTTCCCTGGGCCATTGGCGGGCCTCCAGCATATCAAGGACTTGAGGTAGGCCATGCTGCATATTTTTCCTTTGACGTGCCTTCGGGCCCCAAGGATCCGCATGGGCTTCGAATCTGGTTACTGCTGGTCAGTCCATCCTCAGCGATGTCTGAAACCCAGGAAGTCACCTCAGGTTCTGCACCAACTCTGGGGTTGACTTACATTCTGGCTCCAAGTCCTGCCCTATTCCCTTCCTCGTTGATGCCCTTCCTGATGTCACAGGAGGTGGGTCCTCTGTGGACTCCAGTACCCTCACTGAATTTCCGCTCCATCTCCACTCCAGTGCACACGGTTCCCATACAATCTCATTCAAACAAAATCCTCCCCCGCCATGAAGTTGCCCTCTGCTGCTTCACCAGTTTTTCAGTCCAAATCTGACCAAAGTTTGCTGCCACTTGAAATGATAATGGAAATGATGATCTTATTTACCCCACATTACGACCACCACAGTTTATATATTGATTTGCAAAAGGCCAGTATACTTAATACTGTTCTTGATAAAGGGTTGATTTTCCCCCGTTGGCCTACCAGCGGACGAATGAGCTTATGTTGTTGTACTCATCAGATGTGCTCCTGAGGTACTCGATCTGCAGTTTCCCTCTGAGTCTAAAACAAATGGGCTTCCTCAAATTCTTCAGCCTGGGCTGGCTTCTTCTGAGCCCCTATTGCTGTTCAAACAAGCCCTGTCTGGCAAACGTAGAGGCACTTAGTCCAAACCTGGCTCTTGTCCACCGGTGAACAGGGAATTCGCCTGACACCATGGATCAGGTTCTAACAACCCCAATTTTGTTATACAATGTCCTACTCCTGAGAGTTTGGTGGTCTAAGATTACATCAGCAAGGCAAATCCTATTTTTTTATCCAAAACTAAACCGGGTGTCAAAAAGGTTTGAGGTTTTTTAAGAAGCATTTGTTCTCTTCAGCCGTCTGGCCTTGAGGGTCGGTCAATGCCAGTTACCTAGAAGACAGTTATACACATGCCGTCTCGGACATTGCTTAAACATTTTAGTTGTACTGGCCTGGACTCTGATAGCTTGAGGGTGAGCTGCCAGGCTCAAGTGTGATGAGCCAAGTGTGATGAGCTATCCCAACGTGTAGATGAGGCTTTTCTGGAAACGTGGATATGTCTTTCATGGAAATGCCTTTTGATGGATCCTGCCTTATTGGCGGATCCTGCCTTATTGGCAAAAAAAAGATAATTCCACCCTGGAGTGCTTCAAGGAAAGCCAGGCCGTAGTGTTCTCCTTTGGCCTTTTGAGACCTGCCAGCTCGAGTCTTCATCAGTTTCAGTTCTTTGACATTGATAGGGGTTCTCAATCAATGAGCCAAAGTCATACCTACTTCTTTTTATTAGAGCATTCCAGGACACAATGAAGTTCAGGGCCTTTCCTCTGTCTCAATGAGACAAGACCATTTGGGCTTCTCATGAAAGTCTCAACACCATGGCACCCTGTCTGATGTCATCCAGGTTTTGGAGGAGACTGCAGAAGATATGCAGTGGTAGCTGCTTAAACGCAACCTGACCAGCGTCGGACCCCTCTCCCTTCCACACCTAGACTGCATCATTGCTAGGTTGAGAAGGTCATCTGGGAGAGATGGAGGTCAATAGGCTCTGGTCTCCAATGGAAACCTGCATCTCTTGAGGTGACTGGGTTATCTGGGCATCACCTCCTAGCGACACCTTTGAAATGCCTTTTTAGGTGAGTTTTGGATGGATCCCGAATCGTGGTTGTATCTGGGATCGCATATGGTATCTCCCAGCAGAGGGGGAACCCTGGTAGTTCTTTCCATCAGTCAGGAAAAAACTGTGTCAAAACGTCTGCACATTGGAGTTCCCAGGAGTGCTCTGCTTAGGAGACATATTTAGGCTAGAGAGGAGCACTGTACACCTTCCTGCCTCTGCCTCTCCTTCCCAGTGTTCAGAAGACGATCAGGAACAATTAGACCCAAGTCATCCTATTGGCTCCCAATTAGACCAGAAGAGAGTAGAATTTCTTGACATCTCTCCTCCGAGCAGACTAACACTTTGGGAGCAGGGCAGTGTTCTGCACCTAAATCTCCACAACCTACGCTTCCATGCATGGAGATTGACTGGCAGCAGTTGACTGCATTTAATCTACCAGCTGAGGTTACAGATGTCATTCTCATGGTCAGGCGTCTCTCTGCAAATTCCATTTGTGGCAGACGCTAGGGCAGATTTGTGGCCTGGTGTGCAGTCTGTACAGTAGTCCCAGTTCAAGCCATGTGTTTTGTTGTTTGTTTTGGCTTTGGTCCAGCAAGGTCTTACTATAGGCACTATTCAGTTTATCAACCCTTTTGGGCTTATTTGTGTTTGCCTACCAAGCGTTCTTATTTAATCACCTTTTGGGATGCGGTTTATCAAAGATTTGACACGTTTCCTCCTGAGCAGTTTGTATTGCACAATGGTATCTTAATTTGGTCATCTCATTCCTTATGAGCACCCCTTTGAGCCACTGCACATCTGCCTGTTGTGTCTTCTTACTCACAAATCTGTCTTCCTCATTGCGATTACTTAAACTCATTGCATGAGTGAGCTCTAGGCTCTCCTAATGCAGCTGCCCATGCCACTTTTTTCCCCCAGATATACTGATGTTGAGAACCATGGCGGCCTTTTTCCCATATGATGTGACTCCTTTTCACATTGTGTGATCCATCGCCCTCCCAACCTTTTCTGGTTTGCCTCACCCATGTAAAGAGAAGGAGAAGACTCCATTGGCTGGACCCCAAAAGAGCCTAAGCTTTTGCATCGATTGCTCAAAAGACAATTGAGTGGGCTATCAGCTTTCTGTGGGTCTCTTGGGTGTTAAAAATGATGAGAGTGCAGGAAAGGATTTTGTCAAGGACCTCTGCATTAAGATCTGTCAGTAAATTTCCAAGATGCAGATTCCTAAAGGTCTGTACGTCATTCCTCTAGGGCTCAGGCTATTACCACTGCACTTATGCACAGTGTCTGTTCTAGACAACTGTCAGGCCTCTATGTGGGCTTCAGGGCACATGTCACAAAACAATTCTGCCTTGACAGCCAGGTCTTACAGAAGGGCATTTCGCCTGTTAGGGCCCGAAGGAGGTTTTTGTCATGTGCTGTTTTGGTATCTTTTGCACAGCTGAGGAATCTGTTGTCAGAACTGTCAATCAGAAGAACAGTATACTTACCTTTCGTAATACTTTTTCTCTTGTATACTCTATCTGACCACAGATTCCTCCCCACCCTCCGACCTTCCCTTGGCCTCTTTTTTACCATCTAACAAGTCCCCAGGTTAGAGCCCTGCACAGTAGTACTTCAAATTGTTCTGTAATCTGCGTCTGAGGGCGTGGAAAGAGACAATCAAGAAACTGACGTTGACGGGTAGGGGTGTCGCTTCTGTGAGGCTGTGCTCTGTCACTTCCAGGACTGAACAAATGTGAACACAAAGCCACACGGCGCGACTTCCAATCCATTCTGGTGCCTGGGGAATATTCTGTAGATAAGGAATTAGTGGTTAGATGTATCCATCAGAACAACTAAGGCAGTTTCAAAGGTAAGCAACTAGCTCTTTTGAATCTGTTGCAAAATTATGTGTTTTGGTTTAGGAAGGAACTACTCTCTGTTATCTGGTGCAATCAAAATAGACAATTTGTCAATTCACTAATGTCTGAGACTCAGTGATTATGTTGGAATTCGAGCTTGAGAGAATGAATTTTATGCACAGCTGCTGTATATGTTCCCAGGTTCAAGTTAATTAACGATTCTCAATATTCTACTTGTAATATCTAAAAATCCATTGTTCGTTAACTTTATACTTTTATGACCCTGAATTGCGTAATCAATTAAATTACTACAAGCAATTAAAAATGTGCTGTTGTTAATCCTATGAAGTTTATAGAATGCAGTTTACATTCATTGTAAAAGTTTGTCATACATATTTTATATTTGAACTTTGCTGTGTTCAGTTGATTCATTCTGAAATTTAACCTAATAAGGTATTAGCTGTAAGCTTAATAAAATCTGCACAAATCAGAGTTCCTTTCTGCAATTATGGTTTTGTTAGATAACATACCCTTCTCTGAAAGATGGCCATTCTGTATGTTGTCTCTTGAGTTCTGTTGCCAGGTTAGATGTCAGGGGGAAGGGGAAGAGTTGAGAATCATCTGGGATACATTTGTTCAATTGATGGTATTGTAACAAGCCTCCCCTCTACATTACAAACGTTGCTTGGAATCCCTACGAAAAACTTTAGTCTTATGAATAGGGTATTGTAATTGATTTAATGGATACTATGCTTCAGTAGTACTGGGTACTAGTGAGGGCCCAGGATCCATATAGTGCAAGAAATAACAACGTGCAGACAGGTGGTGTCACCCTATTACATTGTCCTACAAATTCATCCTCCATCAGGCAGCTTTCTTTCTGCTTTTTTGTGGCTTTGCGATACCCACAGGTGTATCTCTGTACAATTGTCCAGAGTATGAAGCACCTGATGTTTTGCTTCACAAGGCTTTCAAGCAAAGGGGCATCAGGACATGAGATGTTGAGTCTGTACATCTGAATTAGCCTATTCCTTTTGACCTCTTAAACTATGTAGATGGTTTTCAGCAGATGAAAGAAATGTTGTACTGGTGATGGGGTGGTGCCTTAGTTTGCATTTCGTACAATATTTGGTAAATACTGAGGTTACAATACTTCTTAACACAAGAGCCAAACCTCTAGACTGATCAAAAAAGCATCCATTTCAAACATGGATTCTAGCAAAGGCCATTTGTTGTGGATCAGGATCATTTGGCTGTAACAGTAGATCTTCCAGAAGGGGGAAGATGCAGGAGTACTATTCTATATATGCATATGGATAGTGGTGTCATGAACATTACACAGCTCCATACTCGTTCTCTGCAACCTCATTCACTGTATTGAATTTGAATCTAGAGTTGCCTCAGTGGATTAAGCTCCAGTTTGTGACACTTTAAAGTTATAACCTAAGGTCTCTGTATATGGCACACACTTTGTTCTGAAGGTCTTTGTTCAAACTTGATCAAGGGCTTTATATCACAACCTACTCTTGGGGATCAGCAGAGCACTTTATATGGACCCGTTTTTACGTATTGTCAGGGCTGGTGGCATTACTGAAGGTGGAAAAACACCTGCACAAAAAACAGCAGATTTTAGGAACAGGATTGTAGGGGGTGAGAGAGGTGATGAAAGCAGCATAGAAGAACAAGTTACTTTCAGCACTGCTTTCTTGTGGACATTCCTATGCAATTGCAGATTCCTCACCCTTTGTATTCTGCCAGGTGCCGGACTGGGTCCTGATATTTCCATAGTGGTAGACCCCACTTGTGTGCATGTGGTGCCATCGGACTCAACCATGACATAGCTCTCTTCCAGAAGAGACGGCACAGAGTTAGTTCACATTTGAACTCTTAACGCTCTCATTCATGCATTATCCATGACAAAGTGGATAAATGATAGTGGGTGAACTCTAACATGGAATCGTTTTAGAATCTTAAAAATCCACACCACTAAATGAGGAAGATTGAGGGTGGAGAGGAATCTTCAGTTAAAATATCCACTATAAAGAGCATTACTGAAGGTGAGTAATTTGTTTTTCTGATGGATACTTCTAACTACAGATTCCTCACCCTCTGAATAGCCACAAAAACAGCAACTCCCAAATGGTAAAGAATCTGTGGATTGTACGTACTCCTAGAGGTCCTGCAACATTGAGCGAACCTAATGGCCCTCTGGACAGGCTAGATTGTTGAGACACTAATGCCTGGTGAAAGTGTGTACGGACACCCATGCAGCAGCCTAACAGATGTGCAACACCAAAACACCGCTCACCAATGCCCTTGTGGTGGCCTTGGCTCTGGAATGATCCCTAATGTTCTCAGGAGGTTCTCTTTTGGCTAGGACATAACATGTTTTTATGCACAGGATGATCAACCTAGACAAGGTGTGCTTCTGATCCTCCTTTCCCTGATCACCCCAGAGCTGATAGAAAGCTGATCATTCAACTTGTGCTGTTTTGTGCATTCAGTGTAAAACCTAGAAGTTTCATTTTGGTCCGATTGGTGAAGCCTCTCCTACCCTCATAGGAATGAAGCAGAGTGAAAAAGCAGGGAGAGTGATGGACTAACCTCCATGAAAGGGTGATACCACTTTTGGCAAGGAGGAAGCACAATTCTGAATTATCAGTTTATCAGGAAGAATGGTGGTCATTGAGGTTGCACTGATACAATATCTGTAGTCCAATAAAAAGGCATGGAGAAGTAATTGCGATTAGAAATATAGTCTTGACTTTTACTTATCTCAGAGAATAATTGTGCATGGATCGAAGGACTTACCCTTTAGCAAGGTAAGGACCAAACTAAGGTCTCATTAAGGCACAATGAAGTGTGCATAGGTAAACGTGAGAGTCTTTTTTTTTTTTAAAAAGCATCCGAGCTGGCAATTCGAATAACAAACGTTGATCAGTCAATCGTAGAAAGGGCAAAAGGGCCAACAAATAACCTTTATTAGTGCCCTTTGCAAAGCCTTGCTTGGCCAGAGATGGAATAGATAACAAAACATCTGGCAGGCAGAGGGTAAACTTGAAAAGTTGCCCAGCGACAGAAGTAATGAGATTTGGTAGATTTGCACCTAGTGCAAACATAATTTCCACTACTTGTGCAGGTAAATCAGAGCTGCTCAGTTGGCATTGCTAAAATCATACATTTAGGTTAGGTTAGAGATTCGCATGAAGGACCCTACCCTGTTTCTGAGACAGGAGTTCCACCTGGGGTAGTGGAATCGGAGGTGGTTTGTTTAGGCTCAACACATTGGGGTGCAACTATCCTGGTCCATTCTAGAGCTTTCAAGATGGTCTGACCTAGTCTGTCCTGATCTTCTTTGGAACTTGAGGCAGGAAAGGCAGGGGTGGGATGTTGTGCAGGAATCCTGCATTTCACTGCAGACAAATGTGTCTTCCAGGGAGCCTCTCAAGAGAAACTTTTGACACAGATTGTTCTTAGTGGTGGCAAAAAGATCCCACCACAGCATGCACCACTAGGCGAAAATACTTATGACCACCTATGAAAGAAGTTGACATTCTTGGTCTGTCAGCTGATGTGTGCTGAGCTCCTCTACCCTGGCTTTCGGAGAGCCGGCCAAATGATTTGCCATCAAGGAGCTCCTTTGAAAGTCCAGCAGTCTTCAGAGACTCAGTCTCGCTTGGCACAGCAACACAACCCTATACGCTCTGCTTTTTGTAGTTCTGGTCATGTTGTTCATAAGGACCTGAACCAGTTTCCCTTTGGTGGAAGGGAGGTAGGCCTTCAGATCCAACCAAATGGCAAGCTGCCACAGGAAGTAATTTTACCCCCTACTGGTCACGCATGACCATGGAAAGGGAAATCAAAGTGGCTTGACTAAGCTGTGGCAGGGGGAGGCAGAGGAAGACTCCTGTCCATTGTGGTGGCAATTGTCTCTGCCTCTACCACACCCTTTGTGCCTCAAAAGGGCTGTGTGAATGCTGCAAGAGCTGCCTCTGGCAATAGGCAAGATGCTGAGAGTACGCTCTGAATTTTAAGTATGGTTGGTAAAATTAGAGATAGCAAGTCAAAAGAGAGGGTTGTATCATGACTGTCTTTGAAGGGTCCCAAAGTAGAATGAGCTAGCTCTCTGAAAATCCTGGAACCACCAGTTTTCTTGTCCATAAGGATTGACTGCACATCCTCATAAAATTATGTGGCATGCATCCAGGCATGACACCTGATCCAGAACCTTCATCCGCTCAGTCCAGCGATTCCAGGCCAGCCTCCAAAACATATTTTTCGGTGTCCAGTCTGTATTGGATTGTCATGGCAGAGGTATTCCTGAATTGATTAGTAAGGTCTTACTGGCCCTGTCCCTTAAAATGTGCTTGTGGCACCACAAAAGGCAGATAGAATTCATGGGTCTCAAAACAAGCATAGACAAAGACTCTTTTGCCAAGTGTATCAATTACTTTGATACTCTGTTCAGAGGTACAAGAGGGAACTCCTTGGGATTAACCTTATTCTTGTAAGCCTGAACAACCAGCCCCTTAGTAGTAATGTGTTGAGGCCAGATCGCAAGGGGCGGGCCTATGACTTCTGGCCACTGGTTGTCTTACTGGTGAAGTTGAGCATAACTTAGCCCTTTTCTCCATTAGCATCTCCACCAGAGCCTTATTAAAAGGCTGTAAGGGCTCTGAAGTAGTAGAACCAGGCTACGCAGTTTTTCATGGTGTTTGCCTTCCTCTCTGTGGTAGCTAACTAACTCGAGCTCTTCTTCTGCTCTACAAACTACTGCAGAAGTCACTCCTCCCATATGGTGCTTTGGGGGTGTGGGAGAGTGGAGCTGTGTCTTACAGCTGGTAACTAAGCCACTGGCATTCCTTAGAGCTTATTATATGTCCTCATCAGTGTAATGAGTGGGGAGCAAATTGTCCACCTTCTCATTACCATATTTGTCATGCCCAACACTTTGGCACCCTTGACCAGCATTAAAATCGTATCCCAGTAAAGACACTAGCTTGCTATAACACTGGCGTCATTGAAGAGGCTGGTGTTCTTCAAAAGCTGAAGGTTTCACTTGGTGATGTCATAGTCATACATAGACTTGTCATGGGTTAACAATGACTGTGTCAGAAACAAGTGTTGGATGCTGAGGGTAGTGCAGTTGTCAACAGAGGCAGGGTGGCCACTTGGGGTGGTCGCAGAGTGGGCACAGGAGTCTGAGTAGAGGCCTTTCAGCCCAATGGGGCATGAAGGTGCTCCATATGGAGCCAGAAGCTCCCTGAAATGGTGTAGCCTGGCCTTCTATTTGCTGCAAGGTCAAGAATAGGCCCTGAAATTCGAGGCATACCCAGACCTTCCTCTGGACAGGTTCAGAAACAGGCAGTGGCAGCACAGTCAGATCCTTGGAGTGCAGACTGTGCAACTTCTTCTTGGAATGGGAACGCCAAGTCTGGGAGGACTTGTGTTTGTGGAGTTACTTGTCTTGCGGCTTCCCTTTTACTTCTTGAAAGACCCAAGACCTGAGCTGAGAGTGGGCCTGTGAGCTAAAGCAGGTCCACTCTTCAGAGTGCGACATTCCTCACTTTTTGTTTTTGGCGGCAAATAGCTTTGTCTCCCACTCCCTGATTGCCTTTGGGTGTATCACAAAGAATTTGTTGAATGACCAGACCCTAGACAACACTGGCAGCCGTCATGACTGACATGTACTTCCATCAGTCTTGAACCGCTTAAAGCCTATGTTTTTTTACTTCTAGCAGAAGATTGCTCACCTTTTGAATATTGTACAGGTGTGGAACTGTACCTGGAAACTTTTCAGCAGTTCTTCTGCACATGGTATGTGGTACTGTTCAGCTCCACCCTGAGGAAGCTCATGAATCGACGAGCAGAATCTATATAGGCACTGTAGGAAGTTGGCTCTGTATATGCTATCTCAAAGTGAGAACACACAGTCCAAGGGTTCCTCTTAGAGGTTGATAGTGGCAACATTAGATAATACTAATGCTCTATTTTGTGGTAGTGTGGTCGAGCAGTAGGCTTATCAGAGGGTAATGGTAAGCGTTTGTTGTACACACACAGGCAATAAATGAGGAACACACACTCAAAGACTTACTCCAGGCCAATAGGTTTTTATATAGAAAAATATATTTTCTTAATTTATTTTTAGAACCACAAGATTCAAATTTGAGGTAAGTACATAAAATGCAAGGTACTTCACACAGTTAAGTATAGAACTTTGATTTAAAACAGTAGTACACACAGTTTTGGTAAAAATGGCAAATATCTATTTTAAAAGTGGACACTGCAAAAATCAACAATTCCTGTGGGAGGTAAGTATTGGTTAGTTTTTCAGGTAAGTAAAGCACTTACACAGTCAGTCTCCTGAGCATAGGCAGCCCACAGTTGAGGGTTCAAGGCAACCCCAAAGCCACAACACCAGCAACACAGAGCCAGTAAGGTGCAGAGGTCATAGGAGGGCCCAAAACACATAGGCATCTATTGAGAACAGGGGTGCTCTGGGTCCAGTCTGCTAGCAGGTAAGTACCTGCGTCCTCAGGAAGCAGACCAGGGGTGTTTTGTAGAGCAATGGTGTGGGGCACACACAAGCACACAAAACACACCCTCAGCGGCACATGGGTGGCCTGGTACAGTGTGCAAAGTAGGCGTCAGGTTTGCTATAGAAAACAATAGAGCGACCTGGGTGTCACTCTGGCGATGCAGACAGGGCACAGGGGGGCTTCTCGGGCCAGCCACTGACTGGGCTAGGATGGGGACCACCTGCTGGTCACTCCTGCACTGGTAGGTGGTTCCTCTCTGTCCTAGGGGCTGTTCCTTTGTTACCAGGCAGTCGTGGTCAGGGGGAGCCTCTGGATCCTCTATGCAGGCATCGCTGTGGGGGTGCAGGGAGGTCTACTCAGGGTGTCTACATCGTCAGAGTAGCCTGGGAGTCCTCTCTACGGTGTTGGTTGTCGTGGACTCGAGCCATGGGCGTCGGGTGCAGAGTGTGAAGACTCATGCTTCTGGCGGGAAGTGAGAGTCTCTTTAAAATTGCTTCTTTGTTGCAAGTTTGTTGCTGTTTCTGAACAGTGCCGGTCATTTCTCGGTCCTTTGGGTGCAGGGCAGTCCTCGGAGTCCTCAGAGGTCGCTGGTCCCGCTGGATGCGTCACTGTGCATGTTCTTTGAGTCTGGAGACAGGCCGGTAGGGCTGGGGCCAAGTCAGTTGCCGTCTCCCTTGTCTCAGTCAGCAGTCCTTCTTGTTGTAGGTTGCAGGAATCTGATTTCCTGTGTTCAGGGTCACCCCTAAATACTGAATTTAGGGGGGGGGGGGTAGGTCTGGGGGTCAGTAGCCAATTGCTTCTGTCCTTGAGGGTGGCTACACCCTCCTTGTGCCTCCTCCCTGATGGGAGGGGGGCACATCCCTATTCCTATTGGGGGAATCCTCCAAAACCAAGATGGAGGATTTCTTAAGGCAGGGGTCACCTCCGCTCAGGGCACCTTAGGGGCGAGCCCATTGAGTAGCCAGAGTTGACCACCCTGAACCCCCACAGCGACGCCTGCAGAGGGAATCCAGAGGCTCCCACTGACCGCGACTGCCTGCTTCAAAGACCCGACGCCTGGTAAGGACACTGCACCCGCAGCCCCCAGGACCTGAAGGATCCGACCTCCAGTGCAGGAGCGACCCCCAGGTGGCCCTCTCCCTTGCCCAGGTGGTGGCTACCCCGAGGAGCCCCACCCCCTTGCCTTTATCGCTGAAGAGACCACTAGGTCTCCCATTGGACTACATTGCAAACCCGACACCTGTTTGCACACTGCACCCGGCCGCCCCCGTGCCGCTGAGGGTGTACTTTTTGTGCTGACTTGTGTCCCCCCCCCGGTGCCCTACAAAACCCCCCTGGTCTGCCCTCCGGAAACACAGGTACTTACCTGCTGGCAGACTGGAACCAGGGCACCCCCTTCTCCATTGAAGTCTATGTGTTTTGGGCACCACTTTGACCTCTGCACCTGACCGGCCCTGAGCTGCTGGTGTGGTAACTTTGGGGTTGCCCTGAACCCCCAACGGTGGGCTACCTTGGACCCAACTTTGAACCCTGTAGGTGGTTTACTTACCTGCAAAACTAACAAACACTTGCCTCCCCCAGGAACGGTTGAAAATTGCAGTGTGTCCAATTTTAAAAATAGCTTATTGCCATTTGTGTGAAAACTGTATATGCTATTTTGCTAATTCAAAGTTCCCAAAGTGAAATACCTTTCATTTAAAGTATTGTTTGTAAATTTTGAACCTGTGGTTCTTAAAATAAACTAAGAAAAGATATTTTTCTATACAAAAACCTATTGGCCTGGAATTGTCATTGAGTGTGTGTTCCTCTTTTATTGCCTGTGTGTGTACAACAAATGCTTAACACTACCCTCTGATAAGCCTACTGCTCGACCTCACTACCACAAAATAGAGCATTAGAAATATCTCTTTTTGCCACTATCTTACCTCTAAGGGGAACCCTTGGACTCTGTGCATGATATTTCTTACTTTGAAATAGTACATACAGAGCAAACTTCCTACATGTAAGGTTTTCGCACTGCTCCAGTTTATGTGATTTTGTAAATCTGGGGGAGCGTCAAAATCCAAGGGGGTTGCATGGGAACACCCACAGCAACGCCCATGGAACGCCTCCTTGACACAGAGTAAGGCAGTGAGCGGCTTGCGATGCTTTGACTCACTCCATATCTATGAGGCCATGCAAAGCCGCTTAGGGTTGCCTCATAGGTATGCCTTAGAGGCTTGTGCCGCCGGAGCATCAATAAAAATGATTCTCCGGCCGGGCAAGCCTCTCATAAATATGCCCTAAAACATTCTTAAAGTTTTTTTAGGTCTTTCACCGTCGGGTAGCTACTTATAAAATAACAGGCAGCGTAAAATAAATAAAAGAAAGTGGTTACTCATTGAGAAATGCACTGTAGTGCATTATGAAACCTCTATTAGTTAATATGGAGAGGTCTGCGTGTAACCAGACAGCCACAGAATTAAATCTTGGTTGGTGCAGTGGAGAATAGTGACATGTATTTTTAGTGCCACGAGGTCATAGCCTGTGACAGAAAGCCCTGTGAATATGTAAGTAATTATTTTATATTTGCATTACACACTGTATAAGATAGGCCACAACAAAATGCACAAAAAAGGTTTAAGATAAAATGGTGATTCCAAAATATAGATTTAAGTAATACCAGACCATATGTAATACATTTTTTTAACAGCTGTCCCTTCAACACCTCCTCAGGGGTAGTAAGCACTATGTATATACAATTAAAAGTACACACTTAACAGCCCAGCTGTTAACTCTTTGCACTACCACTCACAAAGAACAAATCTTTGTCATCACAAAGCTTTGAGTAATTAGATCAATTAAAGCCAGAACCAGCTCCAAAGCCTCCTTTACATATATCAACTTGTACTTCACGTTTGCATTTCATTTAGGAAGCAAGCCCCCTGGCACAAATTATTCTTTAGCTGTCTGTGCAGCTTCATTTCACAGCACAGGAGACTATCAACAAAAGTTCAGCTGAAGCATTTTAACGATCAGCTGGAGGAATGCGCGACCCCCTTTCAAGGACTCCATGGCCCCCCTGGGGGTCCCGACTCACAGGTTGAAGACCTCTAGTCTAGACAGTAGTGATTTCCAAACATATGGAGGGACGTCCAGGTAGCCGCCTGGCATATGTGTGCAAAAACAGTAGTAGCAGCTTTGGCTGTGGTAGAATAAGCATGCAGTCCCTCCATAGGTTGCTTTGTAGCCACTGCTTAGAAGATTGTAATGCAGAAGTCGACTTAGCGGGAGATGATTCTCTTCTGCACAGGCCTGCCTTTCTTCATTCCAGAGAACCCCCACTAAGAGTTGATCATCCACTCAGTGTTCTTTGGTGCAATCAATATAAAATCTTAGCGCTGTTTTGGCCTCCAAATTATGGAGTCTCTCCTCCTCCTTAGAAGGATGAGGCAGAGCACTGAATGTTGGCAAGGTGGTGTTTCCACTGATATAGAACGTCATCATAACTTTAGGCAAGAAAGATGCCTGTGTCTGGGGGAAAACAAATGAGCTTGTCTGGGAAAAAGGCAGTGTACGGAGATTTGACACGGAGAGCTTGAAGCTCAGTCACATGTTGCACTGATGTTATAGCAACAAGTAGCGCCTCACCGCCTGGACCCACGTGGACGACACCGAAACAATAACACCCATGAACACCATCCACTCAGGCTCCCCCACGGACCCATGCCCACATCACGTGTTCAACAAAGCCAACGCCACCATCGCCCCCAAACTCCGCAAGATCATCAACCTCTCCTTCGACTCCGCCACCTTCCCAGACAGCTGGAAACACGCAGAAATCCAACCCCTCCTCAAGAAACCCAAGGCTGACCCCAACGATCTCAAAAAACTTCCGACCTATCTCTCTCCTCCCTTTCCCAGCAAAAGTCATCGAGAAGATCGTCAACACACAGCTCGCCCACTTCCTCAAAGACAACTCCATCCTAGACCCCTCTCAATCCGGATTCAGACGAAACCACAGCACCGAGACTGCACTCCTCGCCGCCACAGATGACATCAGAACTCAAATGGACAACGGCGAATCCTCAGCCCCTCATCCTCCTCGACCTATCAGCCGCTTTTGACACAGTCTGCCACCGCACCCTACTGACCCGCCTCCATGAAGCCGGCATCCAAGATAAAGCCCTCAACTGGATCTCATCCTTCCTCTCCGACAGAACCCAGAGAGTCCGACTCTCCCCTTTCCGCTCCAAAGCCACCAACCTCATCTGCGGCGTCCCCCAAGGCTCCTCCCTCAGCCCTACGTTGTTCAACGTCTACATGGCCCCCCTCGCCAAACTGGCCCGCCAACATCACCTCAGCATCATCTCCTACGCCGACGACAGCCAGCTCGTCCTCTCCCTGACCAAAGACCCACTCACCGCCAAAACCAACCTCCACGAGGGACTAAAAGCCATCGCCGAGTGGATGAACGACAGCCGCCTGAAGCTCAACTCCGACAAGACGGAAGTCCTCATCCTCGGGCGCACCCCTTCGGCATGGAACGACTCCTGGTGGCCCACTGACTTCGGACCCCCACCCACCCCAGCCAGCCACGCAAGAAACCTCGGCTTCATCCTGGACTCCGCCCTCACCATGTCCAAACAGGTCAGCGCCGTCTCCTCTTCCTGCTTCAACACCCTTCGAATGCTCCGCAGAATTTTCAAGTGGATCCCAACAGGAACCAGAAAGACGGTGACCCAAGCCCTCGTCAGTAGCAGACTTGACTACGGCAACGCACTCTACACAGGCATCCCAACAAAAGACATCAAACGACTCCAGCGTATCCAAAATGCATCCGCCCGCCTGATCCTCGACATACCCCGCCGATGTCACATCTCCCCTCACCTGAAGGACCTCCACTGGCTCCCCGTGGACAAGAGGATCACCTTTAAACTCCTCACCCACGCTCACAAGGCTCTACACAACACCAGACCTACCTACCTCAACTCCAGACTCAACTTTTACGCCCCCACTCGTCAACTCCGCTCTTCCAATCTCGCCCTCGCCATCGTCCCCAGGATCCAGCGCAAGACCTCCGGCGGCAGATCCTTCTCCTTCCTCGCCGCCAAAACCTGGAACTCTCTCCCCACCTCACTACGCCAGACCCAGGACCTCCTCACCTTCAGGAGACTCCTCAAGACCTGGCTTTTCGACCGCTAACAGCTCTCCCAAACCCCCCCCCCACCCCACCCCAGCGCCTCGAAACCCTGACGGGTACATAGTGCGCTATATAAATGAAATGATTGATTGATTGATTGATTGTCTCGAGAGAGTGAAGTCGCAAAGAACAGCTGTTAAACAGCTCAGAGAAAGTGCACATCAGAAAAGTGAGGATCATTTTAAGGCCCTACTGTGGCATGACAAAGGCAGAATGAGGAAGCATATGTTGTAAACCATTCAGAAAGTGCATAACTACTGGACCATGGGCAATGAAGGCTGATCTGGCAACTGCATAAAGGCCAAAAGAGCTGAAAGATACACTTTAACTATGGCCTGGGCAGAGCCTTGCCAGGCTAGGGCAAAACAAACAACAGTTAACTGCCCAGAGAGGACAGACTGTCCAACATCGCACTAAGCCATACATTTTTCCCAATGAGAGGCTTACACAGTTATTGTTGAGCGACTCTTAGCTGTCAAGATGACATCAACCACTTCTGGAGAAAGGGCGAAGGCGTTTAGGTGTCACCACTCAATCGCCAAACATGAAGGTTCTAGTTTCGGTGGTGCAGTGAGGCAGAAGCCTAATTGATAGTCTTTTTGGCAGTTGTTTGTTGATCTGGCTTTGACGTTGTAATGCCATCAGTCTTTAAAAAAAGAGACAAGGGATAAGGAGCCTTTGATTAGTCAGGTCCTCAAGGCTGCTTTTATGTTTTTTGAGCAATTATCATTTTGCCAGTTTGCAGGAAAAATGCAAAGGTGCCATTTGTAAAAGAGGTGTTGAGTCATACTGTCAAAATGGTGTCTGGAGTGAGGGATTTGATGTAGAAAACTCATTGTTTGAGATAGTTTGAGCGGTATTGGGTTGCCAACTTGTTTTTTTAAGGAGATATGCCATATAGAATTGAGGTGTAAAGAAATGCTGACTGAGTTACTGAGGAAATTTAGAGGCCAGTGTTGTCATTTCTGTTATTGAAGAAGTGATGAATTCTGCTGCATTTTTTGACGGTGGCCATTTTTTCAGAATTTAGCAATTGGTTATCTTTATTGATGAGCTGAGCCTTGTTCTCATTGTCTTAACATAGTGAGTGCCTTTGCAGATTAGGACTTTAGAAATGAAGTATACGAATTTGAGAGCGAAGAGGTCCTTGCACAAGAGAGTGAGGCACTAGGCCTTCTCATTAGAATCTTATGTTGAGTTTATGTTTATCAAGATGTGCTTTGTGTTAGTTTGATATTTGTTATGTGGGCAGATGCTTTGGTGCAAGTAATACTGAGTGACTGAAATCTACTGCAGAGATTTCGGGGAAAAGCACAGACCACGTCATAGTTAGTGATGATGGAGATGATCTGGAGGTGTTCATCGAGTGACTGATTTGTGCTTTAAATCTCAGTTTCCGTACTCATGTGAAACGGAAAGGTGTTTTGTGTGGTCCATTGTTTGGGTACCAATTGTTGGTAAAAGAGAATGGGAGATACTGAAAATATCTGGTCCAGGTTGTGGGCATGGGAGGCTTTGTTGAGTGAGTAAGAGTAATCCAATATGCATTGCCCTTCATTACTTTTCAATGTTAGGACTCAGTAAAGTGGAACTCACTGTGGTATGTTATTTGTGATGAAAAGGGTGGATTAACAAATGAGATTAGGGAGGTTTGTTTGCAGTTTATCTTCATAGAAAAGATAATGTTGAATGTGTTGGACTGAGTGAGTAAGATCAAGAAGAAAGCTGATATGTATTTAGATGAACACTAGTGGAAGTGGGCTCTGGAGGCACATTCATGGTGGATTTATGTATCTTGGCTAGTACACCATTAGTTTTGTGTGAACGAGATTGGTGGGTAATTATGGATCTATCTGGCATGCATTTATTGGAGATGATAGGTTGTCCAGTGGTGGCCTAGTTATCAGTGACCCAGTGATGCATGGCTTGAAACTGTTGATGAGATTACAGATCCCATATGTGTTAAAATGCACATTTGAACAAGAGCAAGGTGGGGGTTGAAAGAGAGGATTAGTGTGAATGTGAATAAGGTAGATTTGAGTTTTCATGTGGAATCATTTTAGTTGATTTAGGGTTTAGTAGTGCACCATGGGGCCTTTGAGTATGGAAGAGAGGAAGAGTTATGTGGTGGCACTGAGAGCCTTCAACAACACAGGATACATTTCACCTAGAAGCTATTTGAATGCACAGCTCACTAGAGTCTAACTCACACTTTACAAAGGGATTGTTTAATTTAATGGTTTTATATTGCACTCTTTTACCATATTATTACTGAGGTGCTTTAACTTAAAACAGAACAATATGCTATTACACAATAAAAAATGTAACGCTAAGCAGATACTTTTTTTCAGATGCGGGGAGGTGAACATTTTTATTTCAAAAACAATTGGAAAAGGTGGGTTATTAAATGTCTGGATAAGACAAGACTAAGGTATGGTTCTGAGAACAAAAGGAAGAGAGTGATTACAGTGTGTAGTTCGCCAGGTTGATGGGAATGTGCAGTTACCTGTCGAGTGATTGAAGTCCATATGCACCAATAACTCATGTATACAAGTGCACATTTTCACAAGCTGCTTCACATTAGGATCTGCCCTAGTTTCACATGCTTGAATCATCCCAGGTGTCGATCTGGGAATCCCAAAGTAGTCCTAGTGAGCAGTTGCAATGTTAAATATAGCCAGTAAAGCTTTAACCATAGACACCTCATTAACATAGCTTGATTTGATTAAAAAGAACCAGAATCCGACCACTCATAAGTATGCTCATAGATCACCCTTTTATAGAGGCTACTGTACCTTAGTTTTCTTAGCACTAGTATGAGAGATTTTTAAGCTGAGTCCAAATTTGGGATGGAGGGTAGGGTTCAGGTCAATCTGTGAAATATACCAATTCTGGAGAATTACAGTTACTAGTAAGTAACATTTGTCTTGCTATTCTTATGATCATTTCACAAGGGGGGTATTGCAATGTATATGACAATTAGCATGTCATTGACTTAGTTATACTATGGGGTAGACCTTCATCTAGATAGAATAAGAGGCAGAGCCGCATATCTATGCACAAGCCTATTATATCTTGTCGGGATGGTATCATGCAATACCATGGAATGTAAGTGGCCCTGGCAGGACCCATGATAGTAAGAAATGTTTCCCAGTTGCAGTTGGGTCGTGTTAAGAGGTAAAGAATGTGCAGAGATAACCCGGGAGGCATGTACATTAGCACTATAGAAGTCTTGTGGGAGAGGATACTATTTGAGTGAAGTGGTAGAGGGAGAATTCCGGTGGCCTTTGAAAGCCTATGCTCTGAAAGCAAAGAAGTGTACTTTGAATAGGTGGTGCCGGAGGGAGCTAAGAGAATCAGTTGTGTAGTGTGGGTACTTGACTAGAGATGTTGTGATGTAGAGCTAATACATCCGGGAGCGCGGCCAGGGGTAGGTTTAGTGCACCGCACCACCACTGCCTCAAAGTTGTTGCGAGTCTGGCCATAGGCCTGCGTGATCCCATGAAACCCTGTCTCGACTTGGGAGGGGTGACTAATAGGAACAACGAGTCCGGGTAAGAGCAGACTCGTGTAAGTGACTGTTAACACTGTGGCTGTCAGTTTCAGATTGCAGGAGTCTATTTTGTTTTTTTGTTGGAGAAGTTTACAAGCATTTTAGGTCCTGATGAAGCGTCAGTGGATCCTTTTGGACCGAAGAGACGCGAAACACGTCGACCTCATTTTGAGGGACGTCTGGCAATTCCTGACTTCCTCTCCTCTTTATGTTTTAGTGAGTGGTTGAGCATTATCTCTAACTCACTCCTTTGTTATTTTTTAATCTTGGCCATCACCCAACATCGACAAATAAATGAACACTTAGTGAGGGTTTTTGAGCCAATTTACTTTCTATCAATCTCTCCTCTCTTTCTTCTGACCCAAATTTAGGTTCTGTGGCATCGTCGAGAAAAGATCTCTGGCAAGGAGCCCCCCTTCGGTGGGTGCCCGTCAGACATTGCAGCGCCGGTCTGACGTGGAGCCTGTCTGATGATGAAGCATGACACCCAATAGGGTGTGTGACGACTCTTGCTCCTATTAATTATGACTCCCTAGTGTTCTCCCTACCTTTTTGTGTTCTCTTTGGAACAGTGTATTTCATTAATATAGTAATGTTCACTGGAGGGCATACACTGGACCATTAATCCTCCGATCCCCTTATATTTTTGGAGTAGAGCTAATACAGTCATTCCCATCACAATCAGACTGGTACGCACAGGCATTTACATGTGCAGCCAAACTAGCACAAACACTCTTATCAAATGCATGGACCTCATCTTCATCCCCAGCTCCACCCTCATCAACACTGCCCCATTTTCCCTCCATTACATCCCTATCCCCAAGTACAAATATGGCCAAGCTCATATAACCTTCAGTGGGGAGCAGAATTCAGCCTGTTGTGGCTCACCTTTGCGGCCTTTCCCTATACTAAATGATGGTTAATTGCACAGTGCCCTTTATAAATAACTCCACACCTTCTGTTCCTCCAACCCATTTTCCCAAGCTTGAATGAACCCAACCATCTGCCAAATCAGACACTAAATGCTGTCAGCTATCTGACAATGGAGGCAACTGCCTACCAGAAATTGTTGCTGCCTACAAGTACTCACACTCCTATATCTTATGAACTTTAAATCTCAAGGAATCCCCTAAATTCAAATTTGTGGCTCCTTCCCACACTTATCACACATTTGCACTTATACTCGCGTTCAAATCTCTTGGCTTTCGTCTTGACTTCAGTTTCTTCACCAAATCCATACTATTTCATAAATGTATCAATCTACCACCCATCCTCTAGCCAGTCAGTTAAACATGACCATCACTACCTGTTCTACTTTTCCAGAACTAATACCAGTACACACACACACACACACACTCTCGCTCTGTCTCTCTCTCTCTCTCTATATATCTCTAATACACTCATCACACTTTCTCACTTAACTATCATCCAAATCAGACTTGAGTCAATTATTTTTTAAGCTTGTCTTCTAAAACTGCAATAATTATAATCTCCTGCTTGACCTCACTCACGGCTACCTACCCTTATACTAACATCCACTTTTCTTGCATTCCCCGTCTTTTGTCGCTGACACAGTAGTGACTTGTTTCCATTATTTATTCAACCAGCCATGTGTGAGGCTTTTCCAATTGATTTATCGAATCTTCAAAAGCCTGGTCTCTCTCCCACTCCCCCAAATATTCCAACTTTTCAGCTGGTTTCTCTTTACATAACCAGTTGCCCAAGTTTCAAAACTGGTTTTCAAACTCAGAAGTCTTAAAATTACCACCCACAACCAAAGCACTACCAGTCTGGCACTCTTTTGATATTCTTCACCATTGACAATTGTGTTTATCCATCGCTGAAGCTACCATTTCTCCAACAATCTGCACAGTTTTCATGGAGATATACATAGACGGATTTCTAAAACTGGCCTCAGAAAACTCTCCAGCTTCATTAAAATCGATCCTTAAAAATACTTCTCCTTAAGCTTCTCCTTAATACCCTGTTTTATCTCTCTGATGCCTTTGAAACAAATGACCCACATATCCCCAAAGCCCGCATTGAGGCAATACTGACCTGCCCTTCCCCAACTTTCCTCCTCCCAATTATTCTGCTTTCTGGTTGACGACCAACATCTCTGCCATCCCTAATCTACCTTACTGGTGGTGGTCTACAAGTTCAATATACTGCTGTATCATTTTGCCTACTAACACTTTTGAATCCGATATCAATGTAATTGCCCCCATTATGAAGTCAAGAAAGCCTTCCAAAGCATTCCTTTGTAAAAGTGGCGTCAGTAAAATTGGCCTCTTCAAGAAGTGTAAAATTGTCCTCTTCAGAAAGAAAAAAGCCTCACTTGCAAGACACTGTTAAATGCCACTTCATTTCTCAATTAGGGTTCCTCCTGTATAGGCCACACAATTTGATAGAGACTTCTAGTTGCAGATTCCTTACCTTAGAATTTCCCCCCAGGCATCAGACTGGATCCGGAGATATTTTCTTTGAATTATACCCTTGCAGGTCAGTAGGTGGCATCGGTGTACTCCGCTGTGTTGTTGGAGCCGTAGTCGCTGTGATGACATTGGGAGTAGCACATAGACACTGCCTCGGCTGAGTGACGTCAGTTTTTTTCTTTCCACGCCACACGCTGATCCAGATAGAGCTCTCCTGGTCTCTTTTTGACCAATTTCAACCCTTTTGTCGAGTTTTTTGGTGAGTTTTTTGATGCGTTGAGATGTCCCCGAAGACCGGTTTCAAGCCGTGTGAGGACTGTCACTGCATGATGTCGGTGACCGATCCGCATCATGTCTGTCTGTGTTGCCGGAGCGCGATCACGACCCGAATTCGTGCTCCAAGTGCTGGGCCATGTACCTGAAGGCCTTGAGGAAGCGGTCCCTCAAGCTCATGGCGGCCCGGCGCTGGACTCCGCACAGGTCCTGGTCTCGCCTGAGGAGAAGATCTCGACACCGCTCGCGGAACCACCACCATTCTTCTTCCACTAAACCCTCGGGCCAAGCTAAGAAGTCATCGAAGCCGTCCCTTCAACCCGTCGCTCTGCTGATGCGACGAGGGAGGATCATCGACGCTCATGGCCATTTTCTTTGGAGCCTGCTTCTGGGTCCGCTCTGCGGCGGGCTGCCCAATTGAAAGAGTTTTACGAGGCCCTGCACCTCATTTTTGCTCATGCCGATACGGAACCTTCGGGCCCACAGTGTTCGGTCAGGGGGCCTTCGGGTTCCCTGCCTATGGCTACGGCCACCGAGGTCCCCTTGGGATCCGCTCACGGATCCGCACTGACACCGGTCATACCACTGAGATCTTCCCTGGCACTGGGTCGATTGTTGACTCTCCTGCCGTTGATGATGCCCGCCATCAACATCAACCCGATCCTCACCCCGACGAGTCAGAACACTGTCAGCCGACGCTGTCTGTCTTCGATGGGGCCTACTCACCCCAGGTCGGGTACGGACCCTTTTTCTAATGGGTACGAATTCGGGGAAGGATTGGAGGGTTCCCCAGACCCTTATGAATACCAGGATGACCCTAATTTGGACTGGGCAGAGGAGTTGGGCGATGCCAGTGGCCTGGACACTTCTCCAGACGTTGGCATGCTGTCTCCTATCATGGCTACGGTGGAGGGAGCTATGTATTCTGTCGTGGTCAGTACGGCAGCTGAGGTCCTTGGCCTGGAGTTGCCTACTGTTCAGGTCAGATCTCTTTATGGAGGTGCTTCAGCCAGGGGCTTCCACATCTGAGCCCCGTCTACCATTCAGTAAAGCCCTCACCGATGTCCTCTTGGTCCAGACCCAAATCAGATGCTCCTGTGAACAGGACTATCACACGCCGCCATCAGCCACAACCAGAAATTCCTGTCCCAGCACCCCACGCCTGAGAGTCTTTTCATCCAAGCTTCTTCTTCCCTCAGGCTCATTCCTTTCCGCACCCCCGGATAGGGAATCAAAAGGGCTGGAACAATGTAGGTGCAGACGTTTTCTTCCTCCAGTCTTGCGCTGCGGTCCATGGACACCGCTGGTCTTTTGGGCCGCTATACGCACTCTCTGTGGGATACGGTTGTGCAAGTTCTGCCGCAGATACCAGTGGAGGCCTGTGCTATAGTCTCCCAAGCTGTCACTGATGGGAGAGATGTGGCAAAGTTCATGATCAGATGTGGATTGGACACGACCGACTCGCTAGGCAGATCGGTTGCGATGACTGTGGCCTTGAGGCACCATGCCTGATTGCATACTTCTGTTTTTTTGTGAGATCTCGAACAGTCTCTTATGGACATGCCCTTTGATGGCTCCCATCTCTTTATATACAAGGCGTTCTCGGCCTTGGAGAGATTCAAGGACTCCCGGGCTACGGCTCGGTCCCTTTGCCTTACCACTGCCCCTCGCCCCCAATAGTCCGCCTTTTACCCCTTTCGTGGCCAAGGATGGGGTTCCCTGTCGCGTCCCCATCCCAGCCACCGTGCCACCCATGCTGTTCAGCCGCTGCATGGCCAGGGACGTGGAATCCCATGTGGACATGGGACAGGAAACCAAAAGTCTGCCCAGTCCACCCCTGCCCCCCGCAGCAGCCTCCAAACCCTCTTGGTCCATCCCCTCACTCAATCTAGTTGGCATCAGGATTCGCCATCACCTGCCCCATTGGGAATCCATCACTATGGACAGGTGGGTTTTGCAGATAGTTTGAAGGGGCTACTCCCTTCCCTTTGAATCTGGTCTACCAGCCATGCCTCAGTCAGTCAAGCATCTTTTGGAGGATCATTTGGCACTTCTCCCCCAGGAAGTCGCAGTTCTCCTGGCCAAGGTAGCCATAGAGGAGGTCCCTGTGCCAGAAGTAGGTCATAGTTGTTATTCCTGCTACTTTCTGGTGCCCAAAAAAGACGAGGGCTTACGTCCTATCCTAGAACTTCGGGACCTCAATTACTTTCTTAAGAAGGAGAAATTCTAAAAGCTCACCTTGGCTCAGGTCTTGTCTGCCTTGGACCCAAGAGACTGGATGGTAGTGTTGGACTTGCAGGATGCTTATTTCCACATTACCATCCTGCCTGCCCATAGACATTACCTAGAATTCATGGTAGGTCACAAGCACTTTCAGTTTTTGGTGCTCCACTTCGGCCTTACCAGCACCCTTCGGGTGTTCTCGAAAGTGACGGCAGTGGTTGCAGCTCATCTGTGCAGGTTAGGGGTGTCAGTCTTCCCTTATCTCAACGACTGGCTGTTGAAGGTGGACTCGCCCTAGAAAGTTGTCTCCCACCTTCAGAATACAGCGAGCCTCCTGCATACGCTGAGGTTCACTAAAAATGTGCCAAAGTCACACCTGACTCCCTCCCAAACGCTTTCTTTCATCTGAGCTGTTCTGGACACAGTGCAGTTTCAGGCCTAACCTCCCGAAAAGCGAGTCCAAGATATTCAACTTCCCTCTCCAATCTCTACCAGATATTTTGTTACCGAAGGTAAGTAACTTGTACTTCTACCTTATTTTGTATATCTTATGTTTTTATACAGCTTACAGTTAGCCCATGACATTGTTTGCTCTTACCAACTTTATTTAATACCTTACAATTTCATATAATTAGGCATAGATAGTTGAACTTTCTATTCCAGTTCCTAAAACATACTTATTATTTCCTTCACCAGTTCACTTCATCCTACTTGCTTGTCGCCTTATTGTCTATTGTAGGAAGCTGGCCTGGCTTATAGTGGGTACCATGTGGTACTTAGACCTTGTGCCAGGTCCAGTTATCCCTTATTAGTAGAATAGAGGTGTTCTAGCAGCTTAGGCTGATAGAGGTAGCTATAGCAGAGCAGCTTAGGCTGAACTAGGAGACATGCAAAGCTCCTACTATACCACTTATATCATATAGCACAATATCACAAGAAAACACAATACTCAGAGTTACTAAAAATAAAGGAGCCCACTAAACCCCGGATGAAGGTGCAAAAGGGCTGCCTCTGGGTGGAAGAAGCCAAAGATTCTGCAACAACAGAAGGTGCCAGGAACCTCTCCTTTGGTCAGAAGATGTCCCATGGCGTGCTGGAGGATGCAGAGTTGTTTCCGTGCAGAAAAAAATCACAAACAAGCCTTGCTAGCTGCAAGAGTCGCGGTTGAGTATTTTGGGTGCTGCTGGGGCCCTGGGAAGACCAGGAGGTCGCCCTTTGGAGGAATAGACCGAGGGGGCGATCCGCAACTCAGAGAGCCCCCACAGAAGCAGGCAGCACCCGCAGAAGTACCGGAACAGGCACTTAGAAGATCTGAGGACTGCGGTCGACTCAGAGTCACAAAAGGAGGGTCCCACGACGTCGGAGTCCAACTCAGCGTGTTGGGCAATGCAGGACGGAGTGCTGGGGACCTGGGCTAGGCTGTACACAAAGGAAGTCTTGGAAAAGTGCACAGAAGCCCGAGCAGCTGCAGATCACGCAGTACACAGGATTACTGTCTGGCGTGGGGAGGCAAGGACTTCCCTCCACCAAATTTGGACAGAAGGGCCAGTGGACTGTGGGAGATACTTGGACCCAGCTCCTGTGTTCCATGGGACCATGCTCGTCAGGATGAGAGGGGACCCAGAGGACCGGTGATGCAGAAGTTTGGTGCCTGCTTTGGCAGGGGGAAGATTCCGTCGACCCACAGGAGATTTCTTCTTGGCTTCCAGTACAGGGTGAAGGTAGACAGCCCTCAAAGCATGCACCACCAGGAAACAGTCGAGAAAGCCGGCAGGATGAGGCGCTGCAATGTTGATGGTAGTCGTCTTGCTACTTTGTTGCGGTTTTGCAGGCGTCCTGGAGCAGTCAGCAGTCGATCCTTGGCAGAAGTCGAAGAGGGAAGTGCAGAGGAACTCTGGTGAGCTCTTGCATTCGTTATCTGAGGAATAGCCCAGAGGAGAGACCCTAAATAACCCACAGAGGAGGATTGGCTACTGAGAAAGATAAGCACCTATCAGGAGGGGTCTCTGACGCCACCTGCAGGCACTGGCCACTCAGAGCTGTCCATTGTGCCCCAACACCTCTGCATCCAAGATGGCAGAGGTCTGGGACACACTGGAGGAGCTCTGGCACCTCCCCTGGGAGGTGCTGGTCAGGGGAGTGATCATTCACCCTTCCCTGTCCAGTTTCGTGCCAGAGCAGGGCTGGGGGATCCCTGAACTGGTGTAGACTGGCTTATGCAGAGGGCACCATCTGTACCCATCAAAGCATTTCCAGAAGCTGTGGGAGGCTACTCCTTCCCAGCCCTTCACGCCTATTTCCAAAGGGAGAGGGTGTAACACTCTCTCTCAGAGGAAATTCTTTGTTCTGCCTTCCTGGGACCGGGCTGCCCAGGCCCAAGGGGGGCAGAAACCTGTCTGAGGGGTTGGCAGCAGCAGCTGCAGTGGAGACCCCGGAAAGCAAGTTTGGCAGTACCCGGGTTCTGTGCTAGAGACCCGGGATGCATGGAATTGTCCCCCCCCAATACCAGAATGGTATCCTAGACATGTTACATTGCCATGTTTGGAGTTACCATGGTGACACTACATATAGGTATTGACCTATATGTAGTGCACTCGTGTAATGGTGTCCCCGCACTCACAAAGTCTGGGGAATTTGCCCTGAACAATGTGCCAGGGTGCCCACACACTAAGTAACCTGGCACCCAACCTTCACCAAGTGAGGGTTAGACATATAGGTGGCTTATAAGTTACTTATGTGCAGTGAAAAATGGCTGTGAAATAACGTGGACGTTATTTCACTCAGGCTGCAGTGGCAGTCCTGTGTAAGAATTGTCTGAGCTTCTATGGGTGGCAAAAGAAATGCTGCAGCCTATAGGGATCTCCTGGAACCCCAATACCCTAGGTTCCTAGGTACCATATAGAAGGGAATTATAAGGGTGTTCCAGTGTGCCAATGAGAATTGGTCAAATTAGTCACTAGCCTGCAGTGACAATTTTAAAAGCAGAGAGAGCATAAACACTGAGGCTCTGGTTAGCAGAGCCTCAGTGATACAGTTAGGCACCACACAGGGAACACATACAGGGCATACATTATGAGCACTGGGGTCCTGACTATCAGGATCCCAGTGACACATAGGCAAAGACAAACACAAATACAGTAAACATGAGGGTAACATGCCAGGCAAGATGGTACTTTCCTACATCTATCATGTAAAAAATGCATTTTGTACTCTGCTCCTTTGTTGAAGCCATCTACATTAACTCTGTAACCACTGTTGTTTGTCAGGCATCTAAAACAACTTGGCCTGCAAAATCGCCTTGTAAAACCCCTAATCCCCCCCACAGCCTCATAACCACCTTTTTTTCCTCTGTCTTCCCTATATTGCCCCACCCCCCAAAAAAAATCTTGCTGGACCTTTATTACCTACTACTGTGTTCTTGCAGCTTCACAGCAGTCTGAAGTTAGTAAGCAAGAATAGATCTCTTTAGGAAAGCATGTATAGCATTGCTGGTTGTCAGTGAAAAAAGCTCAGAGAAGGCCAGATAGACAATAGAGGGAGCCTTATAATGAAGGAAGTGATGAGAAGGGGAAAGTGATAAGTTTGAATACCACTGGAAGATGGAATTTCGGCGAGGATTCTTTGGAGGGTTTTCTTGAGCAAATTTGCCTTTAGAGCTTTCTCTTCAAAAGATTTTCTCCCAAGTTCTAGTCCATACAACTGTCTACATTGCTTTGATGTTTAGCGCATCTTGGTAACAGAATATATTAAAATAGTTTCTGAAGATGTGTCATATGGGATGGTTGCCCAAATACCAGTTTCCAATGCACTATTGATAGTGACTTTATGTATGTTTGTGGTAGGTGATGTCTATCTACTGGTATCAGCTTCTTGTACCACTTTTTAGGGAATGACTGACTGTTTTCGAGACTTGTTTTAGATTACAGTTGATTGACCTCAGTTCAAGAGGCCTGAGAACATAAACATTAAACTTAGCCCTTGATTTATGTGTACATGCTGCTTCTCCTGTGCCATAAAACGGAGCAGAGATTCCCAGAACTTTGGGGCGACTTTAACATAGGGTTGAAATGTCAGTTTTCAGTTTAAAATTGCACTTTAACTTCAGTATGTGATATTGCAATGGTGTACTTGTGTGTATTTGTAATGTTATGCGTATTGGTAAAGCGCACTATCACCTGCAGTGGTATCCTGGCGCTTAGCAGCTGTGTGGGCCTAGCCCTTCCTATGACAGCTTGGTTAAAAGAAAAGGAAAATATTCAGCTTCCTATGGAATTCAAGAAGAGTAAACGAGGCTCTGATTGAAGAGGGAGGTTCTACCATGTTTTTCAAGCTATGTAAGATAACACTTGTCCTCTTAATCTGGTTTTCTGATTGTGTGGGATGTTGGCAAGTAGGAATCCTGTGGAGGTGTCTGAATGGTTGGTAGAAGGAGATGCGACTGTTCAGCTAGATGGGGCGAGTTGTGGAGTGCCTTGAATGTGTATGAGAAGTTGGAATTTAATGCATTTGTGTATTGCAAGCCAGTGTAGTTCCCCTAGGTGTGGTGTAATGAGGTTGCAGATGAGTCTGGCTCTCTAATTCTGGATGTTCTGTAGCCTTCTCGTGATTTGCTGCGTGAGCCCGTCTTAGAGCTTGTCCCCATAGTCCAACTTGCTGGTGCTTCTGGCATGACAGTTTTGCATGTGTTTGTTCTGAGCCATTTGTAGACCTTACTCAGCATCTTCAGGGTGTGGAAGCAGGATGCGATGATAGTGTTGACTTGTTTAGTCATGTCCAGTGTGTTGTTGAAGATTATTCCAAGGTTCCTAGCATGTGTTCCAGGATATTGGTGTCGGTGAGTTGGTTTTGCCAAAGATCCCTACTTCTGACTTGTGTTTGTTGAGCTTGAGACAGTTGGTTCTCATCCAGTTAGCGACTTCGGTCTTGCAGTTGGTGAAATTGTTTCTTGTGTGGGGTGTTTTATCCAAGGGGGAGAGTATGTGTTGCATGTTGTCATTAAATTGTTTCTTCTGTTGGGTGCCTTGTCCAGGACAAAGAGTAAGCGTTGCATGTTATTTGTGTAGGAGAATGTTGATGTTGTGTGCGCGGAAGACAATGGCTAGAGAGATCATGTATGCGTGGACGAGTGTGGGGCTGAGCGAAGAAGAGGGGCAATTTCTCCTCTCTGGCCTAGGATCAAACCCCCCCCCCCCCCCCTCCAACCAGCAACAGAAGCTGATAACCTTTTACAACAAAAGCATAATAAACTATGTTTATTATGCTTTTGTTGTGAAAGGGGCTGGGCCCTGTGGGATGAGGGGAGTGCACTGTGCACTCCCCTCAGTGCGCATGAGTGTTTGGCCAGCCGTCTCGGGCCGGCCAAACACACATGCACTGTGCTCTCTCCAGCCCGGCACTGTGTTGCGGGCTGGAGAGAGCAGGCGCAGGCTCCCAGTCTGCCTGGGAATGCCCTGGCTGAGCGAGTCCAGCCAATCCTAACGTTGCTCTGAGCAGCATCAGGAATGGCCGCAGGGCAGGCTCGGAAGCCTGCGTCTGCTAAGAGGACAGAGGAGCGGCGGCGCACAGGTCATTTTTTTTTATTTTATTTATTTTTTTATTAGCAATATTCACCCCACCCCTTGTAAACCTCGCAAGCCGCGACTGGTGAAGAACCTTGAGGAATTCCGCAGATGAGTTTTCACGCTTATGAGGAGTAAAGTGCCAGGCTGACGGCTTGTGTTCTATCCATTAATCCCTTCGCTGCCAAGCCTTGTTCCCCTCAGGTGCAGAGCCTTTTTTTTTTTGGGCTGTGTGGGGTAGTTCGTGCTTAGACCCCAATAACATTTTCTCCACAAAAGCTACCCACGCCAAATTTGCTTCCTTTTTTTCCAACATCCTAGGGATTCTAGAGGTACCCAGAATTTGTGGGTTCCCCTGAAGGAGACCAAGAAATTAGTCAAAATACAGCTAAAATTGCGTTTTTTTTTTTTTTCTTTTGTTTTTTTAAATGGGGAAAAAAGTGCTGCAGAAGGAAGCTTGTATTTTTTTTCCCTGAAAATGACATCAACAAAGGGTTTACGGTGCTAAAATTACCATCTTTCAGCTTTAAGAAACAGGCAGACTTGAATCAGAATACCACATTTTTCAACACAATTCTGGCATTGTACTGGGACATAACCCATTTTTACTGTTTTTTGTGCTTTCAGCCTCCTTCCAGTAAGTGACAGAAATGGGTGTGAAACCAATGCTGGATCCCAGACAGCTAAACATTTCTAAAAAGTAGACTAAATTCTGAATTCAACAAAGGGTCATTAATGTAGATCCTTGAAGGTTTTTCTACAGAAAGTAACGGATAAAATAAGACAAATATTGAAATTGTGATGAAAAAAAGAGCCATTTCTGTCCACGGTTTCTTTTATAACTTTTTCCAGCTATGGCAGATTTTTTAAAGCAATATACCGTTACATGTGCAGGACTCTTCTGGTTTCATTGATATATATATATATATATAGCTTGTAAGTTCATCAAGAAACATAAGTACCTACCTAGAGCCAATAAATGAGCAGCACCTTGCAATAGGTTTTCATTTTATACCCGGTATACAGCAATTCATTTGGTGACATATAAAGAGTGAAAAATGGGCACAAGATAAAGGTGTTGAGAAGCAGTGGTTATGTGCACATCTCTGAATTCTAGGGCCCCCATACTAACATGTGAATTACAGAGCATTTATCAAATAATCTTTTTTACACACTATCTTACATTTGGAAGGAAAAAATGTAGAGAAAGGCAAGGGGCAATAACACTTGTTCTTCTATTCTGTGTTCCCCCAAGTCTTCCGATTTAAAGAGGTACCTCACTTATGTACGCCTAGTGCCTTGACAGGAAATGCAGCATGGATAGGATACACCACATTTTTACATTGAATGCTGACGTGTTTTTTTGGAAAGTGCCTAGCTTTGGATTTTGGCCTCTAGCTCAGCCGGCACCTAGGGAAACCTACCAAACCTGTGCATTTTTGAAAACTAGACACCTAGGGAAATCCAGGATGGGGTGACTTGTGGGGCTCTCATCAGGTTCTGTTACCCAGAATCCTTTGCAAACCTCAATTTGGCAAAAGAACACTTTTCCCTCACATATCGGTGCTGCAAAGTTTTGGAATCTGATAGGAGCCACAAACGTCCTTCCACCCTGCATTCCTCAAGTCTCCTGATAAAAGCGGTACCTCACTTGTGTGGTTAGTCCTTGTGCCCGCGGCAAGAAATGCCCCGAAATACAACATGGACACATCACATTTTCCCAAAGACCCCTGACGTGTTTTTTTGCAAAGTGCCTAGCAGTGGATTTTGACTTGTAGCTCATCCGGACCCTAGAAAAACCTAGCAAACCTTGATATTTCGGAAAACTAGACACCTAGGGGAACCCAGGATGGGGTGACTTATGGGGCTCCTGCCAGGTTCTGTTACCCAGAATCCTTTGCAAACCTCAATTTGTAAAAAAAAAAAAAAAACTTTTCCCTCAAATTTCGGTGCCTGCATAGTTCTGAAATCTGAGGGGAGCCACAAACTTCCTTCTACCCAGCATTCCCCCACACCTCCCGATAAAAATGGTTTCTTATTTGTGTGGGTAGGCCTAGTGCCTGAGACAGGAAAGGACCCAAAACACAACATGGACACATCAAAGTTATCAATTACAAACCTGTCTGTTTTGTAGGGGTGGGGGCACCTGTGTTTTTCGTCCTGGGCTCTTCAGCCGTCTAGAGAAACCTACCAATCTCAGACATTTCTGAAACCTAGGCAACGGAGGAGGTACAGGGAGGTATGACTTGCTTGAATTCTTCCATGTTTTTTAACCCAGAAACCTCAGCAAAACTCAAATTTAGCTGAAAACACAATATCACATTTGCCCCCACATTTCTATGTAGGATCACCACATCGGCACGGATTTCCTACCAGTCAACGTTCCCCTCATTCTCCGGATAAAAATTATACCTCACTTGTGTAGGTGGGCCAAGTGCCTGTGACAGAGAAGAGCCAAAATCATGTTGAAATTGAGGGGGAACCAAAGCAGGTCCAAAAGGGCAGTTTGAGAAAAACCATTTTTAGGCGGACAAGTGGGGCAGAATTTTTAACAATATAGATGAAACAATGCTGGGTGGTAGGAATTTTGTGAATTCCTGTAGATTCCAGAAGGTTCCATCACAAAAATGTGGGGGGAAATATGTGATTTCATGCAAAGTTGGAGGTTTGCAGGGTATTGTGGGTAAGAAAATGGTGTGGGGTGCATGTGAAGGACACCACCCTAGACTCACCCAGCTGTTTAGTTTTCAGATTTGTCTAGGTCTCATAGATTTTTCTAGATGGCAGTTTGCAGATCGGCCTAATTAAAATAGGCCGATCTGGCCCTAAGGGGAGCAGAAAGGGCCTAATAAAAAAATGCCCCCCTTAGGGAGCGGCGCTCGCCCAAGGAGACGCTCCCCTCATGTATTTATATATTGTAAACAAAGTTCCTGGTGTCTAATGGGCATTTCTGCAGCACGATCACATAGCGATCGTGCTGCAGAAATGCTCAGAAAGACATCAAAGTAAAGGAAAAGCCTTTCCTTTGATGCCTCTCTGATCTCCCTTACCCCCGATGGGAGGAGAATTGCAAGCAATTCTCTTCCGATTTTCCAGCGCGATGGGGGTGACCTCTGATGAGGTCATGTGCTGATGTCATCAGACGTCCCTGGGGGGGGGTTATCGGGGTGCAAGGGGAAAGCGTTTCCCCGTCCATCACTGCCCAGGGGAGGGGGTGGGAGGCCCACGTGGGGAACGCTAGCACTCCCTCCATGGGCTGGGTGCAGGATGTAACGGTTACATCCTTGGCACCCGAGCAGTGCAGGAGAGGATGTAACCGTTATGTCCACGGAACCCGAAGGGGTTAAAAAAAGAGCAGAACCAGCGGAGAGTGGGTCCTTGGATACCAATGTCATGCAGGTGCTTGATGAGGATGGGGTGTGAGATCGTGTGAAATGATGCAGAAAGAGGCCATGAAGAACCAGGGCTGCTGTGTTCTTCTCTGTCAAGGATCATGCAGATGTTGTTTGTGGTGGCAATGAGTGCTGTTGCTGTACTGTGTTTGGGCATGAATCCAGACCATGTGGCATCGAGGAGCTGGTATTTGCGGAGGTGGTCAGTGAGGCGTTGGTTAATTAGTAGAGTTGGTGGTAGATTTCTCATCTTTCTTGTGGCATTATGTCCCTATTGAATGAAGGTTTCTTTCCAAAGCAAAAACGTACTAAACATAAAAGTTAAAAACAAATTCGAAAAGGAAATCATAAGGAAAAGGTAGATGTTTCTACAGACCAGTAGATAAGAGTATACATGTTTTATTACTTGTATTTCCCAGCTGCATTTTGTGATTTTTATTTAGTTAAAATGTAAAGTAATAAGATGATTCTTTCTTTGTGTTTGTGTAGGTATTGTCCAAGGAGGAGCCCTTCAAAGCATTTGCACTCAAATAATAACAACTGTCGACCAAGAGCAGAGCAAGGTCCTCTGGATCCCCGCTAGCCCTTTATGAACTTTCAATATTACGACTTTTCAAAGAACTGTTCCCCAAGTTTTATTTCAAGATGGCATTCAGCGTGGGCTACATAGGACATGAAATAATGCATCATCGTGTCGTTGAGACAGTCGTTTAGAATGTGTCTTGTTCAGTGGCTGGAGCATTGCTAATTGCTGAGGTCAGTGTGTTACACTCATCTCTTGTGTGTTACCATAGACATACGCCTGTTGTGCTGCATTCTTCACATCGCTAAAGAATAAATACCACACTCTAAGCTCTTTAGGTACTTACAGGGCAATGCACAACACAGAATACGGTACCCTGTCCCTTTTTTTCTTGGGGTGTTGGTGGGTGGGGGGGGGGGGGGGGGTCCTAAAAATGTAAAGACTTACATTCCAAGATTATCATACGGGCTTGTTACCGTCTGTTACAGTCATGCACATGTGCTTTCCTGTTAACTGCATCCGGTTTTATCGCCATAATTCCTCTCTCTTAATTCCTTTACATGTTGTACTAAAATATATTTTTTATCAGTTTTCCCCACAGTTGTGTTTTTTGGTGGTAACTTGTGCCCCGCAGCTTTGAAATTTCAAGTCAGTACAAACGATTGAAAAATGGTAAATACAGGGTGGACAGTGCAAAATAAGTATGTGACTGGTAGTCTCGCCCTGAGTGCTTGTGGTACGCAAACCCTTAATGTCTCCAGCTGCTTCATCTCTTTGACCATGACTTTGAGGATGGAATGGTACTAGTAGGTTTTAGGAAATCTGCCCTGACAGCTGAACATGAACTGAAGAAGGCTAAATAAACATGAAACGCTGGATCGCAATGAACTGTAAAAAAAAGAAACTTTGTGATTGGCAAGCGCCCTTCAGCTACGAGGGTGTAATTGAGAACGTGATGCTTTTTAAAGAGACACACATGTATTTCTGAAAGCCGGAGGAGTATGGTTCACTCAAGTGGACCGTCATCTTGCCAGGTACTTCTAGCATGACTGATTGTGCTTGTTCAAAGCAAATTTTTAGTAACTTGCATGACCAATGACAGAAAACAGACATTGAGCGAAGGATGCCATGCAGCAATTGCACACTTAGAATCACACGTTTACAAAACATTTTCTGAATCTTTGTTAATATTTACTTGAAGTGTATGTATTTCTTGTACTAATTTACTTTATTTTTCTCTCCTTCAAAGTTGTCATAAGTTGATCGTTCCTCTCTGTGACTGGAATGGTTTTGTTAAAAATGGAATTATATAAACTAATTAGCCTTTACTCTGTAGGCCCCTTTATCATATTGTAACCTCATTCATTAGTGTCTTGTGTGAATTGCAAGATCAGCGTCTGCCCTGGACACCCCACAACATTGAAGGGATTTGTCTATGAAGAGTTACTTAAAGACACTACAGGTCCTCCATGGACCTAAAACGAATCACGTATGGACAACGGATACTGTTAGTTTGGATCTTATACAAAACGGAATCAAAAGTATGGTACCTTAGTCTGGGAAGGCTGGCGCAGCTGAGAGAAGCAATTGTTTGCAGTAAAAATGTCCTTCCTCACCGTTTACCTAATCCATATTTTTACAACTATTGTTAATTTTGTATCCTCATGATGAAGCAGAATGGTGTAGGAATAACTTCAGAACAGCTGTTTTATCTTTTTTTTGTATGATATCATGAGCATAATGAATGGAACCTCACTGGTGTAACTGAAGACGATCCATGGCTAGTAATTAACCTGAACTACATTCCCAGTTAATGACTGACTGTATTAGCCTACATCATCTTTACTCTTTGCAGTGTGCCTTATCAGTTCCCGTATTTGTGCCTTTGAAATTATATATACAGTCTTATTTTTTCATGAAATAGAGCTAGTAAATGTTTTTGTCTGTGCCGCCTTTTTCATGCAGTTGTTGGCTTAATTTTGAGATGCGTTTATGATGAACAATGAAGCTTTACTATTCATGAATGAACCTGGTGACTGCACTGCTCTGGGCAGCCAGGTCTTTCCAGTGTCCTGCATCAGGGATGCAGTAAGCCCATAAACTGAAATAGCAAATAATGACCTGCTCAATGTCCCCTTCGAACCTTTTTTTCCTTTTCTACAAGTTCTCAAAATTCCTCCGTCTGGCCGCTTGTGCAGAGCATAGTCTATTTCAGTGTCACAAACTGACTCTGCCTAACAAGGATCCAGCTAAAATGATGATAGAGATTTGAAGCGGTTTTTTTCTTTTGGCCTTCTGCTGCTGCATAAATATTTAACTCTGGTATTGTTGCATTGTTAGTTTTATGAGCAATTCATTTGTTACCATCATTGATGTAAACCATCAGGGTGATTTCGTGAAATTCAAATAATTCCACGTGTCTCTGCGCATGTATGTAGATATCTAAAATAAATTTTAACAGTTGTGACCTCTAGACTACATTGAATCATTAAAACATGAGAAGCATTTCCATTAAAGAATTGTTGAATAAAGAATGATTCAATGGAAAGTATGCAGCTGTTGTCTGACTATGTGTGCAACTTGTTTTGTTTACGATCCAGCCACTGAAAAGAAAGATGCGCCGGGAATGACTTTTGAGATAAGCTGACCATTATAGTAGACAGATTGTGAGAATGCAGTGTGTTAGGTCTGGGTGAAAGATCAGGGTCATCTTCGAAGAAGAAAACCCCTTTAGTAAATGTAAGTTTCCCGATTGATCTATCAAGCCAGTGGCGATTCTCCAGAAGCATTAGGATAGTTAAACATATCTACATGAGTTACCCAGAATGATTGTTTAATCATACAAGTTGAACCAATTTCCTGAAGGTTGGTATGTGTATCGCAATTGAACTATACCACTGTAATCCTGCCATTTATCAGCTTACTATAAAGATTTTTCAAATTAATTTTCCAAACCTAATCCTGACTCTTGTCTTGTTGCATTAGGAATAATACTTACCTTAATGGAGAAGCTGTTTTAACACTCTGCAACTTGTGATAGTTGATGTAGCCTGTTGAAACTGACTACCCTCCTCAAAGGAGGAATTTTTTTTTCTGATGGATCCTTGTGAACGCAGATTAGTGAATACCCCCTCCTGCCAGACTGGATCAGTAGATTTTTGTGAGTATTGCTCCAGCAGGTGCAGTTGGGTGGCACTTTATCAACTTCGTGCTTCACTAGAAGTGACATCAAAGCCATATATGTGCCACACCTGTGCGCTGACATCAGTTCCTTTTGTTCCACACATTCAGACACAGTTCTGGAGCTCACTTCCTCAACTTTTTTTATTGTATTTTTGATATGTTTTCCTCAATTTCTACAGTGTGTAAGGAAAGATGTACCCTCCAAAGACTCCAGGATTTCAGCATTGTAGGAACTGCCACAAGCAGTTGCCTATGATAGATTCTGAGCAGCTATGACTCTGGTGACTTCGGTCTTTGCACAACTCAAAGTCTTTTGGGGACGGTGTCGAGAAGAATTCCAAAGCAGTCTGGCTTCGCAAAGGCAAGCTCTAGATTGTCCATCACTGCCAGAAGCTGCAAAAGGACCGGTCTCATTTGAAGCACAAGACTTAAACCCACTCCTGAAGACTCTGCTCATGTCCAGAGAAGTTGCAAGGATGTCAAAGTGCCTCACGGCCTCAATCCCAATCTCCTACTGAGGAAACAATTCTACGGCTCTTACCAAATTCGAATTCCTGGGCCCATTGACAATGCCACAAGAAGTAGAGACTTTTGAAGAAGCACCCTTCCAGCTCCAAGAATCCAAAGAGGTCTCCAGGCAAGCTACCATTGGGGAATCCGTCCTTGATACAGTGTGTGCCTTTTGATTCCACTGTGGGATCTGTCCTGACTCTAGTGCTGACTCCGCAATCTGCGCCGGTCCCTGTGCATTGATACCAGCACTGATGCCAGATTTTGCCAGGAATGTGCACAATATTGACCAAAGTCATGCCCTCCACAGTCTTTGGTGCTACCCGTCCAACCTTATGCTGACTTGGACAGAACTCTGTGACTGCTCCACATTACATTTGACTCAGAACACAAGCAACACTTAGATACTGGAGGTGGCAGGAGGATGATGCATTCCATGATTGAGGAAAACAATATTTTTATGGACCTGCAGGTTGCCATTAACTAGACACATCCCCAGACACTGTGATGAACTAGCTCTTACACAAAGGAACGATCTTTCTTCCTGGACCTTCCACATGGGTATAACCTTCATTTGCTTTGGTGATCAGATAGGCTGCAGAAGTTTTAGACCTGCAACTTCCGTCAGTTGAAATAATTTCCCAACGAAGGTCCTCCAACCAACTTAGCCAGACCTCTGAATAACCGCTTTTCACTTTTGTTGGATCCCTGACTGACACATTATTGGGCACTTGGGTAAATCATGCTATTGCGATTCTTTTCCGCATTTTAGAGTTCTCAGTTCTACTATTCACATTCTTTTTAATTTCTATAAAAAGAGGTAGATCTATGGGTTACTAGTTGCTACACTATTTACTGAATGGTCAGAATTTAAACTGCTATCACCAATTTCTATACTTCTCACAGTACTTGTGCTCAATAGTCTCATTTGATCAGATTCTTTTATTTGTGACCCCTTGTTTTTTCTTGCATAGGATGTTTGTGTTTTCTTGCATTGGATGTTATCAAACTTCTTTGAGCATGTATAAACTCTCCCTGTTGCATAATGATGTCCATCTCACAGAAACTTAGACCTGTTCCTGTTTCGAAGCTCCTCTTGGAATTTTGTCATAATGTCATCAAAAATATCATAGTTTTGCCTTGTGTTCTCTCGACCTTTAATGTCTGCTATTCCTTTTTTTATATTATCAACCTTTGTTTAGTTTATCGCTCATACAATCAACCTGCTCAATTAGCGCTCCAGTTAGGTCTCTTAATATTTAATTAAGATTATTTTTCCAAAATGTGAGTGCTAGTTTCATTAAGACTTTCCATCGCAGGTAAAATATTAATTTGTAAACCATTTACTGTGCAAATGATCTCCAGGTATTTCTTGAGGGTCTTTAAATCCCACTACTTTGACGCCTTCCGTTTTAATAGGGATGCAAGTTTTATGAATAATTTCCTTATGCCCCATGGGTGACCTTTTCTTTTGAGAGCCATTTCACCATCATTTTTTTTATTTTTTTAAATAAATAACTTGCTAGTTCCTCTCGTTTACGTTCTTAGTTAACAATTTAGGGAGCCTTGCGTTCCTGTAAAACCACTTGAAATAAAAAATAGGGGGTAAGTTAGGAACAGCCCAATGGCTGCCCCTCCAAACTGATCCCACTGGTATGTCAGTTATATTCTCTAAAAAGGAGGTATGCCTTCCCAAAAGTAATATTTTACTTCATTGCTCCATTTCTCCTTATATCTTCCTTGTCATAGAAACACAATAATTCATGGCTTTCATTTTCTCTTTGCCGATTTCTTTATTCAATTCAGGTCCAAAAACACACCCTCAAAACGTTTTTCAAAAGACAACCCCCTCCCTAAAGGCTTTTTTAAGCTAATGGCATAGTTCTGATATATTTTCTCAATATTAGCTACATAAATTGTGATATATTTATTTCGGTTGCCCCTTTATTTGCATCATCAGCTCCATCACTGCAACGTAACTTCAGGATGGACAGTCTGCATTTGATAACATTGTATGCAGGAAAACTCAAGGGATCACAAAAAAGAAACCCGGTCAGATGGTACTAGCAAGCACAAGTACTGTGACAAGTTTAGAAATTGGTGATAGTTCAGGTTCTGAATGTTTAGTAAATAATGGGGAAGCTGATAAACCAAGATCTAACTCTTCATTTAGAGTATCTGTGCTATTGGACCCCATTGAATAGACAAGTTGCCAAAAGGAGACCCCCCCCCCCTTTCAGAATGCAGCACCCTACGCCTGAAATACTGGGGGTCCCGGCATCTACAAATAGATTAAACTCCTACTCACTCCCTATTGAACTCCTACTCCCTCCCTATTATGCCTCCCAATAGGGAATCAAAATTGCAAGGAAGCATTCAGGAAGAGTTTTTTTTTTTCCTTTCCTGAGTTTTAGTCTTCTCTCAGTAAATGCCTATTGCCTCCTGAGACAATACTCGCATGCATTTTGACATACGGTCTGGGAGATGTTGCCTACAGTTTCTGATGAATTATGCTCCAGCTTGCACAGACCAGTCAAAATGGTTAGGATGCAGATAAGCATGTCCTATGCATTTGGATGTCCTATGCATTTGGCTGTTCACAGGCTGACTACTTGGGCAGAACATTGTGGTAGAGTGTTGTGCTTTGGCACCTTGTGTGAACCACAGGCGGTGTTCAGACATCACAAAGGACATGCCATTTGATGGAACCCACGTCTTCACAGATAAGATAGACCCTGGAGGACTTCAAGGAAAGCAGGGCCAAAGTGCACTCCTTCAACCTTTCTGTGCCCGTACAGCAGTATCCCAGCCAGTTTTACTCCTTTTGAGGTTTTGGAAGGAGCCTGGCACAAAGACAACACCAAGGTCCATCACCTCTGCAACAGACCGCTCAGTCCTTTTGAGGCTGGGGTGGGGGATCCGGCCGACAATGTTTAGTCCTTTAGGGATAATTCACTGCTCAGTTCTCAACCCCTCCTGCTACTGCCACCAAGTGGCATTAGCTTGCCTTCTGTTGGACATGGCTAAGATAATGTGTTACCTCAACTGGTTGCACCATCACTTCAGACAAATGGTGATTCAAATAATCCAGCGAGAATATGCCCTACCATTTCTTTCAGAACTGCCACATATTCCACCCACATCAGAATGGCTGTTGAGGGATCTTTTGTCCATTTTGTGGTATAGGGGCAGGGCTCCTTTGGTCAAAGGAGACCGAGAGAATGTCCCAGCATCAGTAATTGGGACTGGGTGTTAATTCCCCTATTTTCTGGTATTGAAAAAGGATGGAGGCCTTCCTATTTTAGATCTTCACCTCTTCAATTTCTTACTAAAAAAGGACAGTTAAAGATGCTCACATTGACCCTTGTTCTGTCTGCCGTAGATGAGAAGATTGGGTGGTAGCGGTAGACATGCAGGACACCTAATTCTATATTCCAAACCTGCAGTCCCACAGACACTATCCGCGGTTTAAGGTGGGCGAAAAGCATTTCCAGTTCTCCATGCTCCCCTTCAGCAGAGTCGGGTGTTCACAAAAGGAATGGTAGGGATTGCAGCACCTCTTTGGTGATAGGGTAAATCAGTCTTCCCCCAACCTCAACAACAGGCTGTGGAAGGCGGATTGGCTAGAGTCATTCGTAGACTACCTCCAGACAAAAGCAGACCTCTTAACAATTTTGAGGTTTGTGATCAACATGTTTTAGTCACACCCAGCTCCTTTCCAGCACTTAGTCCTAAAGAAGGTGGAAATAAACATAACCTGATTTAAATACCCAAAGAATCTGTTGGAGTAAAAAGACAGTATTTTAAGACCTTACAACATGAGTTGTGAGACTGAAGAATGGAATGAGGGAGGGAGTTCTGTAGCCTAGATGTGGCCACTAAAAGGGATCTATCATATTGCCTTTCGGTATTTGGGGACATTTAAAAGATTTTGACTTGAAAATTGAATCTGTCTGCCGAGATTATACTATTGAAACATGGCTTTAATTCCTCCAGGCCTGATGTTATGCAAAGCCTTGTGAACAATACATACTGTGAACAATACATACCCCTTTCCCTATACCATCTAGAGCTGATGGTAGAAACAGATGTATCGCTGTTGGGTTGTGGAGGCCATTGGAAGAGGCAGAGATCAGAGGACTCTTTTCAAAGGCAGAGACTAGTCAGCCTACTTTAGTTTACGCTGTTTGCTTAGTTGAACACCTTCCTATCATCCATCAAAGGAAGGATGGTCCAGGTTTTCATGAACAACACCACCACTACCACCATGTGACCAGCAAACAAACAGGGCAGAGTCCTGGTTCCCATGCAAGGAGACGCTGTTATGTATGAAGCTATAACTAAAATGGCTATACGTTATTGTAGCCAACTAGGTCTGCTGCTCTGCACTTTAACCGAGAGATATTTTCTTCAGCTTTGTTTATTATTTTAACGAAAGCCACATTTGCGGTCTTGTTTTATTTCTCTCTGTCTAGCTGTTCATTGCCTAGGTCAGCACTGCGTTCTTAAACAAGACATTTCCTTAGTTCTGTGCTTTTCTCAAGGCTGCAGTAAGATAGGTTGCTGGCAAAACAGGTAACGCTTTGTCTCCAGGGTTCATAGAAACATGCACACTCTCACTTGTAGGGATCCTTTCTTGGAACATCAGCTGTGTTATTATAAAAACACTACTTTGACCAATGTACGTTAGAGGGAGATTCCAGCCAGATGACCACAACTGTATGCTGATTGCTGAATGCTACGCTACTGCTGCTTATGTAGACTACAGGCCTCTTGCTCAAGTATGAGGGATGTAGTCTTCCCAGGGGAACCTGAAGGGCAGAACTAGAGCTTAACATGCTGTGCTCAAACATAGCCTAGGTAGGAATTATTTGAATGATTCTGGTGACAATATGGTAGTGTTATTTTTATGCTTTACCCTCTTCGTCACAATTTTAATCCTGTCATGCTTCATTGTCCTAGTTATTGCAGTACATGCTTTATTATCGAAGATGCAGTTGCTTAATTAAAGCCATATTGAAATATATACTGCCTCTGATTGTTCTTGTATATGTGAGACTAATGTAACTGAGAGAAACGGATGTGATCAGAGTGACCATATTTTCCCTGAGGAATCACTTGTGTCATGCGCTCGGCTGCCCAATCATCCCTGCTCTTGGGTGAAGATGAGGCACTGCTAGTTAGCCGGAGCAAACCCCAGATTAGGCCAACAGGTGTCACCTGCAGTGGGTTTAGTCACAGTCCCCGACAGCACAAGTGATTCTGCCGCCCAAAGCCAGTAGTCTCATTAGGCTAATGAGAGCCTATGCGACAGCGCTGCATCTCTGTAACTGGCTGCATTGACAGGATATCTGTCTAGTCGTGAACCACCTAGCAAGATCCTTGAACACTAGTCTGGGTGATCTCTGCCAGCAACATTTAGTGGATCACAAATGGCAGATACACCTGGGAATGGGCACCGGACATCTTTCAGCAGTGAGGATTACCCCCTGGCTCCATCTATTCGCCACTGCCTTTGTGTGTTGGAGTTCCCAAGAAGGCCCTCTCTCTCAGATGCATCAAACCTAGAGTGGACCTCGGGACTCATATATATCTTGCCACTGTTACCTGTCCTGCTGTGAATTCCAAAGGAAACAGAAATGACCAGGACCAAGTACACCTAGTGACTCCTGATTGGGCCAGAAGAGTGTGGTATCTGGAAGTTCTAGGCATGAGAATATGTCCGATCAGGCTGCTGCTTCCAGTGGGTGTTCTGTTGCATCTCAGAGCATGCCACAACACCCTGGCTTGAACAGCATACACGTCCATGCTAGGAGCTTGATCGGCGACAGTTGACTGCTTTCAGTCTCCCTATCGAAATAGTGAATGTCATTCAAGCTGTCTGGCTCCCTGCGAAAGCTGTTTGCTTTGGACCCGCAACAAAGTTGTAGTCTGGTGTAATGGTGTAATTCTTGCCATCCAGGCCTCTTAAAGAAAAAGTTGCTGGATGTTCTGCTTTTTGTGCTGTCTTTAGTCCAGCAAGGACTTGCTGTGGGCACTGTTTCAGCATTTTTGTGTTTACCGGACTAACCACCCTTATTGAAATCACCTGTTATGATGCATTTTCTCAAAGTTCTGGTCCATATGTCTCCACCCCAACCTTTTGTAATGCCACAGTGGGACCTTAAATGGGTTCTCACTTTTCCTATGTGCACACCTTTTGAGCTGATGCATTCATTGTGATGTTAGTGCATTGTGTAAGTGAGCTACAAGCTCTCTCCATTCATTCACCATGTATCACCTTTTTTTCTAGACAAACTGGTGCTACAGACGAAAGCTTTGCGTTTTTTGTTTTTTATCTCTTGCACCAAAAACCATCTGGTGGACATTCAGCTCTTCGTGTGGTTGGCTGTACTGAAGAAAAGTAAGGTAGAACAGAAAGACATGATCAAGGTGGATAACCCTCTGTATGGAAAGTGGCTACACACTGACCAAGATGCAGACTCTTCAGAGGTCTCATCTGACCACAGACAAGGCTGCTACTCCCACATTGGAACGCAGAGTGCCTATTATGAACGTGTCAGGCCACAATGTGGGTGTCAAGTCATACATTCTCAAACTACCCCAGCCTTGATAGCCAGGTCTGGCAGGAAGTGCACTTTGTAGTTCAGCCCTGCAGGACTTTCTGGTTTGAGCTCTTCCGCAACCCACCACCCTGGGCAGGTACTGCTTTGGTATCTGTTAAAATGTTGGCAGCCTGGGGTTGGAGGTCTCCACCTGAAGTGCAAGTTTCTTACCTTCAGTAGCACCCTTTGTGGTGAATATGCTAACTTCAGATTTCTCATCATCCTCCCACCTTCCTGTTCTGAGGAATGGACGTTTCACCTTCCATAAAAATATCCTGCTTTAGAGATCTGCACACTATCCATCTGATAAGCTAACAAGCTCCATCTCACACAGTGCAGACAGTCAAGAACAAAACTGACATCAACACGAAGGGCGATATTGTATGCATGTGGCTTGTGGCTCCAGCATAACTTCTGTTTTTAAAAAAAAAATATTTTTTAATTAATTTTATCATATTAAACATACAAAAACACAAACAGCCCCCCCACAGCATCACAGCGAGAGAAGAAAAAAAGGATATTAAGTAGCCATCATCCACAATATCAGTATACATTTCATAAGGGAAAAATCAGATAGATACACATTGATCATTACAATCCGAAATTCACTTTTAAATTTCCCCATCCATTATAGGGTGGCAAAGTCTGTGCCAAAAAAACACAATGCAGCTCTCTGGCAGCAATGTATTGACAGTAACGTATAGCATAAGAAGGGGACATCATCAAGAACAAACAAAAAAGGCAGGTAGGGCATACAGCTAGACATCAGCAGCCAGCCACATTTCCTGATGTAGATACCAACGGGCAGAGGGGGGTAAAACCACAGTCCGGGCTTCTTCCGTTATATCGCTCACTCGTTTCGGGCCGCTAAGAATTTATTCAACGGGGCCCAAATATCTTTGGGTCTAGACCCTTCAGGCATCAAGCTCCAGAAAACCATGAGCTGATCATGGCAAAAAACAGCATCACTTAACCCTTCAGAACAGCGCGGCACTCTCGTCCCACCCCAGCACATGGCAACTCTACGCTTAGCCAGCAGCAAAAGCAGACCCACCAAGCGCCTATGCGTCGCCCGGATATCCTCCACGCACCCAAGCAGCGCAGTTCTAGGAGAGGCGGGTATCTCCAATTCAACCATTTCAGAAATTGCATTAAAAACTGCCACCCAGAAAACATAGACATCCGCACACTCCCATGCCAACTGCAAAAATCCCGCCTCCGGCGTCCGACAACGAACACAGCACGCATCTTCACGTAGCCCCAAAGAGTGCAACCACGCTGGGGTATAGTATAGTCTGTGCAAAAATTTTAAGTGTAACAGTCTGAACCTATAATTTGGTGACAACGCTCTCATATGCGCACAGCAGTCACGCCACAAGGCTTCCGAGATGGGCTCTCCCAGGTCCGCTTCCCATGCAAGCCTAGACGATTCCCGGAGGCCATTCCTCTGCTCTTGCATACAGTTATATAATTTGGTGACCAGCCTATTAGGCGACTGCGCACAACAGAGAACCTCCAGTGCACGGAACTCCAGAGGAGCCTCAGTCGAGCCACGCAGGCGGTTCCGCAAAAAAGAACGGACTCGAATAACATACATGCGCTGTAACGCCGTGCCCTCACAACCAGCCAGCACCTCATAAACATCAAGCAAGCGGCCATCCACCATCCAATCTCTCAACTCGGTCAGGCCAGCCTCTCGGAGAAACCCACGTACCCCACCATCGCGATACAACTGTCCATCGGCTATCGCCATGACAGGTAAAGAAGGAGCATAAGGGACAGTGACCCCAGATCGCTGCATCAACACACCCCACGCCCGCAGCGTGCATGCCACAGTATCGATCCCCTGCACCCGGGACGGAACGCGTCTACCAAATGCCCGCGACAGGTCATCGGGCCACACAGAGTCACTCTCAGGCGCCAAGTGCGGCAGATAACGGATAGGATTCAGCCAGTAATACGCAAAATGCACCTGAGCACAAAGATAGTATAGCTCCATATCCGGCGCAGCGTGCCCACCAAATTCAAACGGCAGCGTCAACCTCTCCCAAGAAATACGCGCGCGTCGCCCCACCCACACCAGACAAATCAGCGCAGAGCGCAGACGTTTTAAGTAGCCTCTCGAGAGCGGAAGAGGAAGATTCACAAACAGGTACAGAAACTTCGGAAGGACCACCATCTTTGCAATAGCGATATGCCCTATCAATGATAACAGGAGGGCTTGCCAGGTCTCGACCTTTCTCTCCAGCCACGCCAGAGCAGCACCATAGTTAGCCAGCCACAACGCTTCCACATCACAACTCAGCTGTATACCCAAGTACCGCATCGGCCCCTCCGCCCATACCAGGGGGTATCGGGAATCAAACCGCGACGCCTTAGGGGTCAAAGGCAGCACCACAGATTTAGACCAATTAATATTAATACCTGAAAAGGTTCCAAAGCGTACGATTTCATCTAACACGTGTCCAGATTCTGGTCAGGATTCCGTACATACAGGGAGTGCAGAATTATTAGGCAAATGAGTATTTTGACCACATCATCCTCTTTATGCATGTTGTCTTACTCCAAGCTGTATAGGCTCGAAAGCCTACTACCAATTAAGCATATTAGGTGATGTGCATCTCTGTAATGAGAAGGGGTGTGGTCTAATGACATCAACACCCTATATCAGGTGTGCATAATTATTAGGCAACTTCCTTTCCTTTGGCAAAATGGGTCAAAAGAAGGACTTGACAGGCTCAGAAAAGTCAAAAATAGTGAGATATCTTGCAGAGGGATGCAGCACTCTTAAAATTGCAAAGCTTCTGAAGCGTGATCATCGAACAATCAAGCGTTTCATTCAAAATAGTCAACAGGGTCGCAAGAAGCGTGTGGAAAAACCAAGGCGCAAAATAACTGCCCATGAACTGAGAAAAGTCAAGCGTGCAGCTGCCACGATGCCACTTGCCACCAGTTTGGCCATATTTCAGAGCTGCAACATCACTGGAGTGCCCAAAAGCACAAGATGTGCAATACTCAGAGACATGGCCAAGGTAAGAAAGGCTGAAAGACGACCACCACTGAACAAGACACACAAGCTGAAACGTCAAGACTGGGCCAATAAATATCTCAAGACTGATTTTTCTAAGGTTTTATGGACTGATGAAATGAGAGTGAGTCTTGATGGGCCAGATGGATGGGCCCGTGGCTGGATTGGTAAAGGGCAGAGAGCTCCAGTCCGACTCAGACGCCAGCAAGGTGGAGGTGGAGTACTGGTTTGGGCTGGTATCATCAAAGATGAGCTTGTGGGGCCTTTTCGGGTTGAGGATGGAGTCAAGCTCAACTCCCAGTCCTACTGCCAGTTCCTGGAAGACACCTTCTTCAAGCAGTGGTACAGGAAGAAGTCTGCATCCTTCAAGAAAAACATGATTTTCATGCAGGACAATGCTCCATCACACGCGTCCAAGTACTCCACAGCGTGGCTGGCAAGAAAGGGTATAAAAGAAGGAAATCTAATGACATGGCCTCCTTGTTCACCTGATCTGAACCCCATTGAGAACCTGTGGTCCATCATCAAATGTGAGATTTACAAGGAGGGAAAACAGTACACCTCTCTGAACAGTGTCTGGGAGGCTGTGGTTGCTGCTGCACGCAATGTTGATGGTGAACAGATCAAAACACTGACAGAATCCATGGATGGCAGGCTTTTGAGTGTCCTTGCAAAGAAAGGTGTCTATATTGGTCACTGATTTGTTTTTGTTTTGTTTTTGAATGTCAGAAATGTATATTTGTGAATGTTGAGATGTTATATTGGTTTCACTGGTAATAATAAATAATTGAAATGGGTATATATTTTTTTTTTGTTAAGTTGCCTAATAATTATGCACAGTAATAGTCACCTGCACACACAGATATCCCCCTAACATAGCTAAAACTAAAAACAAACTAAAAACTACTTCCAAAAATATTCAGCTTTGATATTAATGAATTTTTGGGGTTCATTGAGAACATGGTTGTTGTTCAATAATAAAATTAATCCTCAAAAATACAACTTGCCTAATAATTCTGCACTCCCTGTATAATGCAATATCATCAGCGTACAGAGATATCAAAATTGGGCGCTGCCGGAATTGTAATCCTCTATCGTTGTATTTCTGCCGAAGCCCAGCCGCCAAGGGCTCCATCGCCGCAGCGAAAAGGAGAGGGGACAACGGGCATCCCTGACGTGTGCCTCGCGCAACCGGAAACGGAGCGGACACGCTTCCGTTAAGGCGCAGTCTAGCAGTGGGCAATATATAAAACAGTTTAATCCAGCGTAGGAAGCGCGCGCTAAGTCCCACCCGACCCAACAGAGCGAACATATAATCCCAGGCCAAAGAGTCAAACGCCTTAGCCGCGTCCAGGAAAACAGCTGCTGCATTATCATCCTCCACCAGTGTACCCGCCACCGCGAAAAAGGTGCGCAAGTTATGACTTGTAGACCTTCCCGGGACAAAACCCGACTGATCCGGTAGCACCAACTTGGGCAGGAGAGGCTGCAATCTTGCCGCGATCATTTTTGCTAAGATTTTGTTGTCAATATTAATCATGGAGAGCAGACGATACGAATCGCATCGGGTCGGGTCCTTTCCAGGTTTGAGGATCGTCACTATCAAAGCCTCCCGAAGCGAGGCAGGCAGCGACCCAGTCTCCAAGGCTTCTGCATAGACCTCCAACAGGCGAGGAGCTAAAATATCCACATATTCTTTATAAAACACTGGGGACTGGCCGTCCACACCAGGGGACTTCTCTCCAGAAAGACCACGAATGGCCGCAGCCACCTCCTCTACCGAGAACGGTTCGTCTAAGTATTTCCTATGCGCCTCATCAAACCATACTAGCGCGATGTCCTCAAAGAACACCTGTGCATCAGCCGTGCTAAAGCCTGCCGGAGCCGCATAAAGCCTTGTGTAAAATTCCGTAAACACCTGCATAACTCCACCCGATCCCGACACATTCCCGCCCTCATCATCTGTGACCTCAGAGACGTAGTCACTGGCCCAAGGTTTGCAAAGCAAAGCTGCTAACGTACGTCCAGCCCTTTCGCCCTCCCCATACTGGCGGACGCGAGCCCCTCTTCCAATAAAGCAGATTACCCTAAGGGAGGCCTCCTCATACAGCGATACCTCACGACGGATCTCCGCAAGAACATCACTGGACCAGTGGGAAGCCAGCCGCCTCTCTAACTCAGCAAGCCGACCCTCAATTTCAGCCATCTCTCGCCTCAAAGCTTTAACTATACTGTGTTGTTTCGAAAGACAGACTCCTCTGATAACAACCTTAAATGCCTCCCAGAGAGTGCCTGGGGACCTCACCGACCCCTGATTCTCGGCAAAATACAATCTAATCACCTCGCGCAGTTCCTCTCGAAAGGCCACATCCCAAAGCACCCCCCTAGGTAGCCGCCACATAACTGACCGACCCAATTCAGTCGGTATCTCCAATTCCAGACATACCGGCGAATGATCTGACAGCGTGCAGGGGAGATGATCAACCGCTCTAGTCCAGACCAACATATCCCTGGTACTCAGCCAGCGATCAATTCGAGACCAGCTACCATGCACATAATTCAAACATGTACCCTCCCTCGCCTGTCTGTGCTGCTGCCGCCACAGATGCACCAGTTCGCCATCTCGCATCACAGCCTCCAAAGATTTAGCCGCCGCAACATGCTGCATCCTGGCGAAGCTCTCCCTATCCATCCTGGCATCTAGTACTACGTTAAAGTCTCCCCCCCAGAGCACTGCACCCGGCCCCAGCGACTCCACCAGGCGCCATAACTCCAGGAAGAATCCTGGATCATCAACATTCGGCCCATACACAGCAACAAGGCGACATGCTTTGTCTAGTAACACACCACTCATCAGTACGTATCTGCCATTTGGATCCACCAAGACCTCTTTCGTGCGCCACTGCAGACCCTTACAAAGTATTATTGCAACTCCACGGGAGTAACCCGAGTACGTGGAGCAGTGCATCTCACCCACCCACCCAGTTTTCAGTCTGCATACTGTGGACCTCACCAAGTGCGTCTCCTGAAGCATACAAACATCAATTGCATGTCGCTTAACATATGCAGCCACAAGTCGAGCTTTCCTCCTATCGTTGAGCCCTCGTACGTTCCAAGTCAAACACCTAACCACAGACACTTCCTCAGCCCCATTGGTAGTCATCCAGCATTGCACACAAAGACATACCACCACCTGCCGGAAATATGACATAAGATCAAGCAAAACATCCATAGAAAGGAAGAAAAACAGTACCCCACGAACATGTGAGATCTCCCTCACCCACTCAGGCCCCCCAAACGGACCCAACCAGGAACCCACCCATCTAGGCCCCAAACCCCTCCCCAAGAACAAAAACAGTAAATGTCAGGACTCATCCCAGGGGCTGTAACCAGCCTGGTACCTCTCCGCCCAGCTAACACCGGGGAAGAGGGGCCCATGGGCCAACTACGGGTCACTAAGCAGACGGGACCAGGCAAGGAGCAAACCAGCGCACCCAAGCAGCTCCAGCAATGGGTACTGGGCCGACCGGAGCCAATTAGTCATTGTGACTCAGGGCGACGTCTTCAGCACCACGACCCCGGTGCCCCGCGGTCTCCCGCACCTTAGGCAACTGCCGAGCAAATTTGGCCACCTGTTTCAGATCCGGAAAGTAGAGCGTCTTACCCTCATGACGCACCCTCAACTTAGCAGGATATAGCAGAGCAAAACTTACTCCTGCTTGATTCAACAGTCGTTTAACCGGCAGAAAAGCACACCTCTGAGACTGCACGCCAAGGGTATAGTCTGGGCAAAAATTTATTTCTGAGTTCTTATATAGCAGCGGACGTCTCTCCCTTGCCAAACAGAGTACAGTGTCTCGGTCACGGTAGTTCAGTAGACGCGCAATAATTAGGCGTGGAGTGGTCCCCGGCAGAGGTCGGGGCCCCAAGGACCTGTGCGCTCTCTCAACCACTAACATCCGAGAGAGCTCACCAGTAAACAGGTCAGATAACATCCGCTCTACAAAGTCTTCCATTCGACCCATATCGGTCGCCTCCGGCAACCCCACGATGCGAATGTTATTACGGCGGGATCTTGCCTCCAAGTCCTCGTTCTTATTGCGTATGACTTCAAGGATTCGCTCCATTCGTGCAAGCTGGTCCCTGTCACCCTGGCATGCGTCCTCTATTTCAGAGGTGCGTGACTCCAGGGCCTCAAACCTGGAATCGTGATCGTCCACACGGGCCCTGATGCGATCGAGCTGTTCAGTTACATGGTCCAACTTGGAGTCAATGCCAGCCAGGCTGGACTTAAGGTCCAAGAACATGGACTTCACCGACACCTCAGAACTATCCTCTCCGTTCGTCTCCTCGCAGGGCTGTGAGCCAGCAGCAGCGTTCTTTTCCCCCCCCGTCACAGGTGAGTTTTGCCTGGCACTGGTCAGCTTTGCCCATTGTTCCATACCAACACCTCTAACCGGGCCCAAGCAATTAGAACAGGCCAAGCGGGAGCCCCAAATCCAGTATCTCTCTCCAGACAGTGCAGATCTCACTGTAGGACCCTGCAGCAGCAACAGAGGTCAGCAAATAGCAGGGCCCCAGGGCACCAGCCAGTCCACGTAGGCTCTCGCAGCCCACACTGCCAAGCAGGATAATCTCCTCGCTTTCACCCTCCACGGGCCACCACGACCACAGCCAACACCGCCCTCGACCGGGCACTGCCACGTGTCCTCAGCAAGCAGCCCGGGGGCCTGCCCAGGCGCTCCGGGCGGCTCCCCCCCCCGAAAGCCAGGGAGAGCAACGACAAACCTCCAAGGCCCCCAGAGAAGGCCTCACCACGCCAGCTCGTCTCCACCCGGGCCTCCTCCTCACCCGGCTGAACTGCCAGGCCTCAGATGTACCGCGGGGTCCAACAGTGCCTCCTCAATAGCAGCGCCACAAAAACCAAGTGCGCCACGGGGCCGCGACCCGACTAAGTCGCCGAGCGGCCCCCAATCGTAGCACCGCACCCGGCCACACACCTCCGGGAACAGCCACGGGCCTCCACGTCCGCCCGCCCGGCACCCTGCGCGAGCAGACGAGGCCGTCAACAGGCCCGCCCGCGCCTCTCCACATCCGCTCCGGCCACTCCCGTGCTCCCGAGCCGCCAGCGACAGCCCAGGGGTTCTTCTAGGGGAGCGCGCTAGGTTCGCACCCGCCAGCACCGCCTAATGGAGCAATAAAACAGATAAACGGCCCCGGGCCAGGCAGAGCCTCACGCGGTGATGGCCATCTTGCCCGGCGGTCAGGCCGCGCCCCCGGCATAACTTCTGGTTGGGAGGGGGGGAGGAGCGGGGGTTAGGTTGATGTGGAGCCACACAACACTATATGCTGATGCACAGGACCAATGCAAAAAAATATCTGCATCAGTCTTGTGCCTCTTGTGAGGCACCACACTCAAAGTGAGGGATCTGCGGTTAGGCTATCCACCAGGAAGAGAGTGTACCCAATGTAAGTAACTTAATCTAATCTTGCAGTGTCTTTTTTTTCCTTAAAAACTTTAAGATTTTTGTTTAAAACAACTCAAGTAAGTGTTTGAATGTTAATTATGCATTCAAATGACATGTGATAGTACATTTCGTAGAAAGTGCTAGGCAGCTGTACAATGCACCAAAGTACCAATGCCCAACAGAGAAGGCAATAGCGTTCGCTACAGTCGTGGGTAAGGTTATTTTATCAGGCCCAACCACCTTCCCTATGTAGGTTCATGCTTTGCTGGGCATCCCCAATCCTCATATGTAGGAAGCTGGCTTTGTATGTACTATATCAAAATGAGATATAGTGTGCACAGATTCCAGGGGTTCCCCAGAGGCTAAAGTAGATAATACTAATACTCTCTTTTGTGGTAGTGTGGTGTAGGAGGCTGGCCTGGCTTATAGTGGGTACCTTGTGGTACTTACACCCTGTGCCAGTTCCAGTTATCCCTTATTAGTAGAATAGAGGTGTTTCTAGCAGCTTAGGCTGATAGAAGGTAGCTATGGCAAAGCAGCTTGGGCTGAACTAGGAGACATGCAAAGCTCCTACTATACCACTTATATAGCACAATATCATAAGAAAGCACAATACTCAGTTACTAAAAATAAAGGTACTTTATTTTTATGACAATATGCCAAAAGTATCTCAGAGAATACCCTCGCTTAGGAGGTAAGTAATATACACAAGTTATATGTACACAACCCAAAACAGGTAAGTAACAGTAAGAAAAGTAGTGCAAACAATGTAGAATCACAATAGGATGCAATAGGTGAACATGGGTCTAGGGGCAACACAAACCATATACTCCAAAAGTGGAATGCGAATCACAAATAGACCCCAGACCTATGGGAGCTTGTAGAGGGTCGCTGGGACTATAAGAAAACAGTCAGGATATCCAGGATGCCCCACCCCAAGACCCTGAAAAGTAGGAGTAAATTTACCCTACTACCACAGAAAGACACAATAGTTGTGATAAGGGAATTCTGCAAGAACCACAAGCATCAGCAAAACACTGAAGATGGATTCCTGGATGTAAGGACCTGCAAGGCAAGGGGGCCAAGTCCAAGAGTCGCAATAGTGTCCGGGGGGTCAGGAGCCCAGGAAACCCCGGATGAAGGTGCAAAAGGGCTGCCTCTGGGTGGAAGAAGCCAAAGATTCTGCAACAACGAAAAGGGCTAGGAACTTCTGCTTTGGATGGAAGATGTCCCACGGCGAGCTGGATGTTGCAGAAGTGTTTCCACGCAGAAATACCGCAAACAAGCCTTGCTAGCTGCAAAGGTCGCAGTAGAGGTTTTTGGGTGCTGCTGGGGACCAGGAAGAACCAGGATGTCGCCCCATGGAGGAGGAGACAAGGGGGGGCGCTCAGCAACTCAGAGACCCCCCGCAGAAGCAGGCAGCACCCGCAGAAGTACCAGAGCAGGCACTTAGAAGATATGTGAAACCGGAGTCACAAAAGGAGGGTCCCACGACGTCGGAGTCCAACTCAGAGGGTTGAGCACTGCAGGACCGAATGCTGGGGACCCAGGCTAGGCTGTGCACAAAGGAATCCTTGGAGAAGTGCACAGAAGCCGGAGCAGCTGCAAATCACGCAGTACACAGGTTTGCTGTCTGGTGTGGGGAGGCAAGGACTTACCTCCACCAAACTTGGACTGAAGAATCACTGGACTGTGGGGGTCACTTGGATCCAGCTCCTGTTTTCCAGGGACCACGCTCATCGGGATGAGATGGGACCCAGAGGACCGGTGATGCAGTCTTTTGGTGCCTGCGTTAACCGGGGGAAGGTTCTGTCGACCCATGGGAGATTTCTTCTTGGCTTCCAGTGCAGGGTGAAGGTAGACCGCCCTCAGAGCATGCACCACCAGGAAACAGTCGAGAAAGCTGGCAGGATGAGGCGCTACAATGTTGCTGGTAGTCGTCTTACTACTTTGTGGCAGTTTTGCAGGTGTCCTGGAGCAGTCAGCAGTCGATCCTTGGCAGAAGTCGAAGAGGGAAGTGCAGAGGAACTCTGGTGAGCTCTTGCATTCGTTATCTGAAGAATACCCCGGAGGAGAGACCCTAAATAGCCAGAAAAGGAGGTTTGGCTACCAAGAGAGGTAAGAACCTACAAAAGGGGTCTCTGACGTCACCTGCTGGCACTGGCCACTCAGAGCAGTCCACTGTACCCCCAACACCTCTGAATCCAAGATGGCAGAGGTCTGGGACACACTGGAGGAGCTCTGGTCACCTCCCCTGTGAGGTACTGGTCAGGGGAGTGGTCACTCCCCTTTCCTTTGTCCAGTTTCGCACCAAAGCAGGGCTGGGGGATCCCTGAACCGGTGTAGACTGGCTTATGCAGAGATGGGCACCATCTGTGCCCATCAAAGCATTTCCAGAGGCTGGGGAGGCTTCTCCTCCCCAGCCCTTCACACCTATTTCCAAAGGGAGAGGGTGTAACACCCTCTCTCAGAGGAAATCCTTTGTTCTGCCTTCCTGGGCCGGGGCTGCCAGACCCCAGGAGGTCAGAATCCTGTCTGAGGGGTTGGCAGCAACAGCAGCTGCAGTGGAAACCCCAGAAAGGCAGTTTGGCAGTACCCTTGTTCTGTGCTAGAGACCCGGCGGATCATGGAATTGTCCCCCCAATACCAGAATGGTATTGGGGGGACAATTCCATGATCTTGGACATGTTACATGGCCATGTTCGGAGTTACCATGGTGAAGCTACACATAGGTAGTGACCTATGTGCAGTGCATGCGTGTAATGGTGTCCCCGCACTCACAAAGTTCGGGGAATTTGCCCTGAACAATGTGGGGGCACCTTGGCTAGTGCCAGGGTGCCCACACACTAAGTAACTTGGCACCTAACTTTCACCAAGTGAGGGTTAGACATATAGGTGACTTATAAGTTACTTATGTGCAGTGAAAAATGGCTGTGAAATAACGAGGACGTTATTTCATTCAGCCTGCAGTGGAAGGCCTGTGTAAAAATTGTCTGAGCTCCCTATGGGTGGCAAAAGAAATGCTGCAGCCCATAGGGATCTCCTGGAACTCCAATACCCTGGGTACCTAAGTACCATATACTAGGGAATTATATGGGTGTATCAGTGTGCCAATGAGAATTGGTAAAATTAGTCACTAGCCTGCAGTAACAATTTTAGAACGCAGAGAGAGCATAAACACTGAGGTTCTGGTTAGCAGAGCCTCAGTGATACAGTTAGGCACCACACAGGGAACACGTACAGGGCATACACTATGAGCACTGGGGTCCTGCCTAGCAGGATCCCAGTGACATAAGGGCAAAAACAAACACGTACAGTGAAAATGGGGGTAACATGCCAGGCAAGATGGTACTTTCCTACATGTGGTCGAGCAGTTAGGCTTATCAGAGGGTAGTACAAAGCATTTGTTTTACACACACAGTCCAGAAATGAGGCACACACTCAATGACTAACTCCAGGCCAATAGTTTTAGTTAGCAAAAAATATATTTTATTACCAGAAGACATTTGTTGCAAGTACAGTTGTACGTAGGTATCAAGCATAGGTATCAAATGTACTTTGTTTGTTTTTAGAAAATAAAACAGTTTACAAGTAAGTAGCAATTTTTCGATTTCAAAAGTTGACAGTGCAATATTTCATAGGGGTCAAGAGTGTCCTGGGGGGCAAGTGTTAGAACAGAAAACAGGTAAGTCCACAACTTACGCTACCTTTCTTTGAGATTTAGGATGTCCACAGGTCAAAGTTTAGGCTGACCCCAAAGGTGCACCACCAGCAACACAGGGCCGGCTCGGTGCAGAGGTCAAAGTTGGTGGCGGTTTGCTAATGGTCTGCTAATGGAATCCTACGAGAACTGGGGTGCTTGTAAACAATCTGGTGAGCAGACCTGGGGGATTAGGTGAGCACCGGGGGTAGGGGGGGAGGGCAGGTAGGCACCAGTAATAAAACCTCAGTGTCACAGGGTGGCCGGGTGCCAACGCAAGGCTGGGTACGCAATGCCTTTCAATAGGGGATCACAAAAGATGCTTCAGGCTGGGTCCAGGGCTGGGTTCTGGAAAACCACAGTCTGGAAAAGGAGGAGGGCGCCTTGCTGAATCCCGCTGGACCATCGGTCTCATTCCCCAAAGCTTGGGGGCTGTGGGTGCAGGGGGGTACCTTTAGGCATCAGGAATCTTCGTCGGATCCGGTTGCGGTCAGGAGGTCCTCGGGTTTCAGGCAGCAGGCGTTGTTGTGTTGGCCAGGAGGGGTCAACCTAGGGTGGACACAAGGTTGGAATCGTCTGGGGACCTGCTCTGGACCGGTCGGCCACCTGGGCACGTGACATGGGCATTGGGTCCAGAGTGGGCAGGACACATGGATCTGGGGCAGTTGTGGAGTGCTTGTTGGAGTTTCTTGTGGACAGGACCGCTGTCCTCGGGGGTTCTTGGTCTTCTGCTGGAAAGGCAGTCCTCTGGGGGTTTGGAGAGGTCATTGGTCCTACAGGAGGCATTGTCTTCTTGGAGCAGGGGTCTTTGAGGCTGCAGAAAGGCCGGTAGGGCTGGGGCCAAGTCAGTTGTCGCCTGGAGTCTTCATTGCTGAGACTGGGTTAACAGTCCTTATTCTTCTCGTTTCTTCTTTTTTGAGGTCGCCAGGAATCTGGTGAGCTAGGTTCAGGGGTGCCCTTAAATCCTTGATTTAGGGTTGTTACAAGGGTCAGAGGGCAGAAGCCATTGGCCCTTGTCGCTGAGGGTGGCAACACCCTCCCTGTGCCCACTCCCTTTGGGAAGGGGGGCACATTCCTAACCCTATTGGTCCTTGTCCTCCAAACCAAGATGGATAATTCTGTAGGGAGGGTCACTTCAGCTCTGGACTACTTAGGGGTATTCTTAGCTGGAGTGGTCACTCCTCCCTGTGTTTCCTAATTTTCCTGCCGGACTTGCCACTAAAAGTGGGGCTTCGTCCAGGGGTCGAGCATCTCCCCAACTGGAGTGTCCTGTGGCACTGTAACAGGGGGCCTGAGCCTTTGATGTTCACCGACAAGTATTGCAGTTCCTGCAGGAGGAGGTGTGTAGCATCCTGCACCCAGAGCCCGCTTTGTTTCTGACTCCAGAGAGCACAAAGGCTCTCACACCCTGGGGTCAGAAACCTGCTTTTTAGTGGCACGCTGGCACAGACTGGTCAGCCTTACACTAAAGGGTTGGTTAAAATACAGGGTGCATCTCTAAGATGCCTTCTGGGTGCATTGTACAATAAATCCAACACTGGCATTAGTGTGGGTTTATTGTGCTGAGAAGTTTGTTACCAAACTTCCCAGCCTTCAGTGAAGCCATCAGAGACCTGTGAAGTTCGTCAAGACAAACTTCCGTCCCATGTACTTAATATGGCCACACTGTACTTACAATGACACTGTAGGTGCATATTGCTCATGCAGCTATGCCCTCACCCATGGTGTAGTGCACCCTGCCTAAGGGCTGTAAGGCCTGCTAGAGAGGTAACCTAAGTATGCCACAGGTAGTGGTTGGTGGGCATGGCACACTGAGAGGGATGCCAATTCAGCTTCAGCTTTTTCTTCCCACTAGGACACACAATCTGCAATGACAGTGTGCATGTGCTTAGGAGGGGTCCATTATGGTGGCACCGTACAAGTTGCAGCCCTTAGGGACCCTCCCTGGTCACATAGCCCTTGGTAACACTGGTACCTTTATACCAATGTGCCAGTTGTGGAAACAATGGTACAGTTTAGGGAAAGAACACTGGTGCTGGAAGTAGGTTAGCAGGATCTCAGCACACTGGCAGGTTGGCATCAATATCTGGCAAAAAGTGGGCAGGGGAGGAAACTATGCCAAAAGGGGCATTTCCCTACACCATACACGGGTTTCTCTTGTCAAGCACATCAGTCCACCCCTGTTCCCACTGTGACACGGTACGAGGAGTTGGAGCCCTTCTGTAGGCTGCAATATCACATTTCGCTATCATTGTAGCCATTCCCAGCTGTGCATGATCCGCTCCCAAACCCCAAGAACCCTCCAGAAACCTAAGCAGCATCAGGGGTGAAAGTTGCACCTTCTGTCCCAGTACAGCTGATGGTTCTTCACCACAGCGGACCAGTATTTCCGAATCAACGGGCATAACTATACCATATGATAGATGTCGGCATAAACCCCAAAACGGCGGGGGCAGGTAGGGGTGGGGAGAAGGCTCTTGATGAAGACTGACTGGAGTGAGGTAGGCACAGTACAGATAGTAGGTCTGAATTAGAACCAGCCTGGAAAAAATCTTTACTACGAGGTATCTGATGGAGACAACTAGCCGGAGATTCCTTCCCCAGGCACCAGACTGGATCTGAAAATAAATATTCAGCTGTACCTCTGCGCGTTGGTAGAGGGCGTCGAGCGACTCTATCAACATCATCCTCTGTGTATGATCTAAACGGAGGCCCTATAATACCTCTCTTGACGTGCTGATGTCAGTTTCTTCTTTCCCACGCAGCTACGCAGATCCGAGAAGCGGTTGCCTCTGGCCAGTTTTTGGCCTTCCCTTTCGGGGTTTTCCGCATTGGAGCAGTGCTTATGGCTTTAAGCCTTGTTGTTCCTGTGCTCGACAAATGTGGGTCACGGACCCCCACTTTGTATGTGGTGCTTAGGCATCCACCTTGATACTGGCAACTGCAACGCCTGTCAACAGTTGAGGCCTAAGGCCTTACGAGAGCGGCGACTGAAGCTCTTTGCAGCACAGGTGTTGTAATCTTCACAGGACTCTCGTAGGAGTCGTAGTCCTTCTTCAACAGCTCATCCTAGCAACCGTTCCTGGAGTTGCTCGCATACAGCTCCTTCAACGTTTCTAAATCCTGTGACATCTGAAGGTAAGCATTGCCCACAATTGAAGTTGCGTCCTCCTCTGGCTTCCCCGCCCCTGTGCAGCTCCTCCCCTTCCTCTCTGCGCAGGAGTCGACCCTGTGAATCCCACCTTATTCCGGCGCCAGGCCGACCCTGGCCCAAATGTAGGACTATTACTTATCGTTGCATGCTCTTTTTGGGTCTACTCCTCCCTCTGAAGTGCCTTCGGGCCCTAATGAGGTGGCTGCTGGCCTGACAGGATCCTCACCTGCGACTTCGCCCTCGACTACGGAGTCGGCTCTGCGCCAAGCGACAGCCTCCCATTGCTACCTTCTTCTGCGCTTGTCTCGTCACTTACGGCTCTGATTTTGGCATCCATTTCTACCTTGCTGACTTGCAGTGGTGGCGCCTATAACTTCGCTCAACGCCATGTTTGTTGTATCCCCCGATTCGGACGACGTCCCTTCCGATGTCGAGGTCTTTGCCTCCCGGCCTCGATCGACACATCCCCCGGGAGCGGCGCCGTTAAAGTCAGCTAGTCTTCAATCAAAGGTTTCTGAGGCTTACCCTCCAGTTCTCCCATCGGAGGGGCTGGTTTCCAACCCCAGCTTCCAAATTCCAGAACAATTCCGCTTCATCAGTTGGATTGGTTAGTTGACTTAGCCAACGCTAGCGGTCTAGACTCCTCGCCAGCTTCCAGCCTCCTATCATCCCCTGTGTGGGGTTCAGAGGCTAGCTCTGCTCTTGCAGACATGTTAAAGCATATGTAGGAAGTGTTGCATTTACAACTTCCTACTTTGCAATTAGCCCCAGACCCTTTCCGTGATGTCTTACATCCTGACCGGTCTTCTGTGGAGCAGGTCCTTCCTTATTGCGAGGCTCTTTATGATATCCTCTTGGAAGTTTGGACCCAACCAGTTTCTGGTCCCCTTGTGGAGTTCTCTATCTCGCATAGACACCGTCATGCCTCTGGCGGCATCCAACTACTCAAAGTTTTGTGGTGCAAACTGCTTTGTTCGCACACAACTCTACGCAGGTTCCTCCTGTCCCGCCAGAGAGAGAAGCCAAACAGCTGGATGCTTCTGGTAGGCAGATTTTCACGTCATCTAGTTCTACCTTGCGGTCCACCAATGCTTCCTGCGTCCTTGCTTGCTTCTCCCTCGTTTTGTGAGACTCAGTGGAGTGCATTTTGCCTTCTCTGCCTTACAAGGCTAGAAATGCTCTATTGCCATTTGTGTGGAATGGTCAGCAGGCTGCCAAACTTAGTGTTAGATGTGGGATAGATGCCACAGAGTGCATTAGAAGGATTATGGCTTCTTCAGTATTGCTGCAATGAAGGTCATGGTTCTGTTCTTCCACTTTCTCAGAAGATGTGCAAGCTTCTTTGCTTGATATGATTTTTGATGGAACCTCTTGGTGGGAATCAGTTTTAAGTCCTCTGCAATTACAAAGTCTTATTCTGGCTTGGTTCATTGTTCAGGGGCAGTTGTATTGTTCCCTGTTCCACTTTTTCTACTGCAGTTGCAGTGGTGTGCTTCTTATTTATCATGTGACACCCAGTGTGCTGTTACTGCTCCTCACAGGTGCTTTTCTTCTCATCATGTTCCAGCACTCAAGGTGGTACTCCTGTGTTGCATGTGTTGTGCTTCTTTCTCTCACTAAAGTGGACAGGTTTCATTATTATTTTCTGACCCGGTCTGGGTCTCATACCTCTGAAAAGGGGGTTCTCTGTTGTACACTGCTGATAGGTGGGTCGCCTAAAACATAAGTGCACTCTGCAGGGTTCTTCCTCGTGTCAGAGGCATTTTCAGTCCCTGCTCTTCAGAGTAATTTGTGTAGGCTTTTGACCATTCTATCTGATAGAGACTTCTAGTTGCAGATTCCTTATCTTTGAATTTCTAAGGCGTCAGACTGGACCTGGTGATTTTTCTTCGAGCAGTACCTCTGCGTGCTGTCGGGTGGAGTCGGTCGACTCCGCGGGCGTCGTTGGCATCATGCTCGCCGTGATGACGTAGCGGTCGTATATAATAGCACCACCCCTGCACGCTGACATCTGTTCTTTTCTTTCCGCGTCAGCGTACGCGCAGATCCGGAGAAGAGCTACCTCAGTCACTTTTTGACTACGTCAAAATTTTTGCCCTGCGACTCCTGTCACCGAATTATGTTGGTGACGGATCCACACCTTGTGTGTCTCTGGTGCCTGGAGCACGATCGCAACCCGAAGTTGTGCTCCAAGTGTCGGGCCATGAACCCGAAGGCTTTGAGGGAGCGGTCCCTAAAGCTCATGGCGGCCCGACACTCAACTCCGCCCGTTCAAGAGGAAGGTCTCGAGACCGGCTGCAGAGTCACCACCACTCTTCATCCTCCAAGTCATCGGGACATTCAGGTCACAAAAAGAAGTCGAAGAAAGATAAGTGTTCTTCGACTTCACCCCGTCGATCGGATGATATGACGCGGGAAGAGTGTTGACGCTCTAGGCCTCCGTCAATGGAGTCTTCTTCTGGGTTGGCTGCACGCTTCCCCGACTTCCCGGGAGCCGGAGCTACCCCTGCCCAACTTAAAGAATTTTACAAGGCCATGCGCCTCATTTTTGGGCGGTCTGACCCACTTTTGGAGCCTTCGGGCACAGGTGAGTCAGTTGGGGTCCCCTCGGTTTCAAAGCCATTGGCTTCAGCCTTGGCTCCGGAGGGCCCCTCCGGATCCAATCACGGATCCGTCCTGACACCGGTCGTGCCACGGCGACCTTCCCTGGCATCTGGTCAGACGTTGACGCTCCTGACGTCGGTTGGGCCCGCAATCGACGTTGATACCATCCTCATACCTGATAACACGGAGCCGGGACGACGTCTATCGATGCCGATTCCATTCTCTGTGGTCTCTCCTGGGCCCAGGGTTGATCCAGACCCTTATTCTTGTGGGTATGGATACAAGGAGAGTATGGAGGGGACGCTGGACCCTTTAGAATACCAGCTTGACCCCCAAATGGACTGGGTGCAGGATTTGGGTGATGCCAGTGGTTTAGACACCTCCCCTGACACTGGTATGCTCTCTCCTCCTAGCGTGGCTATGGAGGAGGGTGCTTCTTATTCTATGGTGGTGAGAATAACGGCCAAGGTCTTGGACCTCGAGCTACCTTCTCTGGAGGTTAGGCCTAGCATCCTAACTGATGTGCTTCAGCCGGGGTCTGACTGACATCCTTTTGGGTACTTGGTCCAGACCCAGCACAGGGGCTCCTGTGAATAGGACGATTGCCCGCCACCTTTGGCCTGCGCCGTCAGACCCGAAATTCCTGACCAACACCCCACGTCTGAGAGCCTTGTCACCAAGGCTTCTTCATCTGGCGCATTCCCTGCCGCACCCTCGGATAGGGAATCAAAAAGACTGGATAGTTTGGGGAAGAAGTTGTATTCTTTTCTTCCAACAGTCTAGCGCTGCTGTCCGTGAACGCCGCATGCCTTTTGGGCCGCTATTCCTATAATCTCTGGGATACGGTCGTGCAAGTGCTGCCTGCAGTTCCAGAGGAGGCTCGGACTGTCCTGTCCTAGGCCGTAATAGATGGAAGGGATGCAGCTAAGTTCATGATTCGTTGTGGACTGGATACAACCGACTCTGGGCAGATCGGTTGCATCGATGGTGGCAGTGAGACGCCACGCCTGGCTGAGAAAATCTGGCTTTTCGGAGATGTCCAGCAATCCGTGATGGACATGCCCTTTGAGGGCACACGTCTCTTTGGAGACAAGGTGGACTCGGCGCTTAAGCGCTTTAAGGATTCCCGAGCCACAGCCCGGTCCCTTGGCCAAGCGCCTGCACCTAGACCTCAACAGTACGCCTTGCGCCCCTTTCATGGCTACGGAAGGGGCACCCAACCGCGTCCTTTTCCCCCTGGCCACCTGTGCATGCTGTGTAGCCCCTGCGCGGGGGCCGGATCCCACGTTCCCGGGGATCAGGGAGCCAGCGGGTCACCCAGTCCACCCCCGCCCCCTCTTCAGCCTCCAAGCCTTCCTAGTACGCAGGTACATCAGGAGCCAGTAGGTGGCAGGCTATGCCATCACCTGCTCCAATGGCAATCCATTACCTCGGACGGGTGGGTTCTCCAGATTGTCCAGAGGGGCTACTCCCATCACCTTTGAGACATCTCCTCCAGCCATGCCACCTTCATACACTCAGATATCAGAGGATCTTATGGTGTTTCTCCGCAAGGAACTCCAAGCCCTTTTGGCCAAAGGAGCTTTAGAGAGGGTCCCGTTGCCAGAAGTAGGTTGTGGTTGCTATTCCCTCTACTTCCTGGTTCCGAAAAAGGACAAAGGTCTTTGACCTATAATAGATCTTCGATCCCTCAATCTCTTCCAAAAAAAAGAGAAGTTCAAAATGTTGACACTGGCTCAGGTCCTATCTGCCATGGATCCCGGAGACTGGATGGTAGCGTTGGACTTGCAAGATGCATACTTCCACATTCCTGCCTTCCCGGGCCCACAGACGTTACCTATGATTCGTGGTAGGTCACGAGCACTTTCAGTTTACTGTGCTCACCTTTGGCCTTACCAGTGCCCCTCGGGAGTTCATAAAAGTGATGGTGGTGGTGGCAGCTCATCTGCGCAGGTTAGGGGTCCCAGTCTTCCCCCTACCTCGACAATTGGCTATTGAAGGCAAATTCGCACCAGACAGTCATCTCCCACCTCCAGACTACGGCAAACCTTTTGCATTCGCTGGGGTTCACTATCAACGTGCTGAAGTCACACCTGACTCCTTCTCAGACCCTCCCTTTCATCGTTGCTGTTCTGGATACAGTGCAGTTTCGGGCATATCCTCCCGAAAAGCGAGTCCAGGATATTCACGCTACAATACAGATGTTTCAGCCTCTAGCCTGAATTTTGGTGAAAAAGACTCTGAGGCTGCTCGGCCTCATGGCCTCCTGCATCCTTCTAGTTCAAAAGGCCAGATGGCATATGCGGGCTCTGCAGCGAGACCTGACGTTCCAGTGGGCGCAGCATCAGAGGAATCTCTCCGACAAGTTCCAGATCTAGGAAGGAACTGCGAGAGACCTGCAGTGGTGGTTAACAAATCAGGATTGGGTCAAAGGCAGATCCCTCTTCTTTACCTAACCCGATCTTACAGTAGTGACAGATGCGTCACTCCTGGGATGGGGTGGACACATGGGAAAGGCAGAGATCAGAGGCCTCTAGTCTTCGGCAGAAACCGGGCTCCATATCAATCTTCTGGAGCTCTGAGCAATTCGTCTAGCATTAAAGGCGTTCCTTCCCTCTCTCAAAGGGAAAGCAGTGCAGGTGTTCACAGACAAACCACCGCCATGTGGTACTTCAACAAACAAGGCGGCATGGGGTCTCATAGACCCTTTGTCAAGAGGCTCTTCACCTGTGGACTTGGCTGGAACATCAGGGCATTTCCCTGGTGGTTCAACACCTGGCACGTTCCTTGAATGCCAGGGGAGACTAACTCAGCCAATGATGGGTGGTCAATCACGAATGGCGTCTCCATCCGAAGATGGCACAAGGTCTCTTCCTTTCATGGGGAGAACCTTGGTTAGACTTGTTTGCCTCTGTAGAGAACGCACAGTGTCATCTGTTTTGTGCGTTAAATTTTCCAAGGTTGCACTCGCTCAGCGACACTTTTCGTCACAAGTGGAATTAAGGCCTCCTGTACGCCTTTCCGCCCATACCATTTCTGCACAGAGTTCTGAAGAAAATCAGGCAAGACTGAACCCAAGTAATACTGGTGGCTCTGGACTAGGCACGACGAGTCTGGTATCCCGAGCTGTTGAGCATGGCCATAGCTCCTCTGATCAGACTGCCTCTTTGGCAGGATCTTCTGTTGCAGGAGCAGTGAAGGGGCATCCATCCGAACCTGTCCACCCTCCGCCTCCTTGTGTGGAGATTGAGCGGCGAGAGTTGACGTCTTTTGACCTGCCACTCGAAGCCTGTAACGTTATCTTGGCAGCTAGGTGTCCCTCAACAAAAAACGTATACGCCTGTCGAAAGAAATTTGTGGCATGATGCATCGACAAAACTGTCGATCCTCTATCTGCTCCTCTTTCTCAGGTCATCCTCTTTATTCTTTCCCTTGCCCAGCAAGGCTCCATCCTGGACACCCGTAAGTGATATCTTTCTGCTATCTCTGCTTTCTTGAGGTTACCAGATCAGCCTTCTTTATTTAAATTACCATTGGTGCGTGGTTTCTTAAAGGCCTCACACATATTTTTCCTCTTATCCCATTCATCATGCCCCGATAAGATGTAAACCTAGTATTAACATACCTTGTGTGTCCCGTTCCGGCCGCTTCACAACTGCCCTTTACGGATCTTTACCATCAGGACTGTCTTTTTAGTTGCCATCACCTCTGCCCGCAGAGTAGGTGAGCTCCATGCTCTTTCATCTAAGCCACCTTTCTTGGCAATACATCCTGACAAATTGGTACTTCGCATAAGGGCTTCTTGCCTACCTAAAGTAGTGACACCCTTCCATTTCTGACCATCCATCACCTTGCCTACCTTATATGCACCCCACGTCCCTCACATGGAGAGGAGAAACTCCACCGTCTGCACCCAAAAAGAGTGTTGGCGTTCTACCTTGATCGTACCAAAGACTTCTGGGTGGACGATCAACTCTTTGTGGGATATGTGGCTGCAAAGGAGGGGGATGGCAGTGAAGAAGAGGACCATTCCACGATGGGTGCTCTTATGCCAAAAAATGTGCTACACCCTGGCTAAGAAGCAACCTCCTGAAGGTTTGCGTGCTCACTCCACCAGAGCTACTGCTGCTACTACAGCGCTAGCATGGGGCGTTCCAGTCCTGGACATCTGTCAGGCAGCAACTTGGGCATCGCTGCACACTTTTACCAAACACTACTGCCTGGACGGTCATGTCCAGAGGGACGGTTAATTTGGCCGTTTGGTCCTGCAGTACTTCTTGGTGTGATCTTAGTTCACAGCCCTCCACCGGGGATGGTATTGCTGGGGTATCTATTTATCTGGTAGAGACATATTCTAGTTGCAGATTCCTTACCGACCCTCCCATCCTCCCCGCACTGCGAACTGATTTCTGGGGACAGGAACTCCCCTTTAAGGACGCTATTTTTGGCACACCCCTCTGTGTTCTTCATGGCTCTGCGCTACTGGCGTGGAAAGTTATGAAAAGAAACTGTTGTCAGTGTTCTGGGGGGGGGGGGGCACCTATATACGAGCGCAACATCATGATGGCGAACACGAAGTCAACAACGCCTGTGGAGTCGACGGATGCCACCTGACGGCACGCCGAGGTACTGCTCAAAGAAAAATCTCCGGATTCAGACTGACGCCTGGGGGAATTCAAAGGTAAGGAATCGCCAACTAGAATATGTCTCTACCAGATATATCGTTACCGAAGGTAAGTAACTTGTACGTTTGGTACATAGCATTCTTGAACTAATACAACTAAAGTAGCTTATTATTATCATTATTTATATCTGTGAAGCACAAACTCTAAACTTGAAAAGTATCCTGGCACTGGCTTTCACAGAACAGGAAACGTGGCTTACCTTAGATCTAGCAAGTATGCAACCAAGTTTTCAGAGTCCTTCTAAAAGTCTAATGTAATAGGAAGTGGAAGATAGAGTTTTCCAAAGGTGCGCAGATTGAACAGAGAAGTCTCATCCTCCAGCTTGGTTCTTTTAAAAAAAATAGGTATTGACGGAGCACAATTGACAATTTGAGGTTTTCTTGGGCAGATGAAGCCTATAAAGAGAGTGCAGTGTGGAAGATGCAGAGGTGTGCCAAGGTAGAGAAATGACTATCTTGGCAGGAGCAGCTTGAAAATGATGCAGGTATTTCAGTGGAGAGTCTAGAACTCCTATAACAATGAATTGTAACAGTCTAATCTGCTGGTGATAGATGCCTGTATCACCGGAGAAGAACATTTTTGAGGCAAAGAATACGGAGTCTTTTGGATAATCCGACATTAAAGAAAAGCTGGAAGATGAGAGCTTTGTAACATGGTCAGTTAGGGAGAGGTTTCTGTCCACCTGGACGCCAAGGTTATGAACTGAGTTTGTTGCAAAAGAAGAGGTGTTATCCTTTACAGGACAGGCATTTTCTTGTAGTACAAAAGAAGGTTTGCTTGTTAAGTACCACAATATTTCAGTTTTAGCACTTTAACATTTTTGCAAGTTAGTTCCAAGCCGGGTAGAGCTGTCTTGCGTGCAGTTCGTAACGTTTCAAGTGAAGTTGACATGGTGTGATCAAATGTTAGAATAAGCTGGTTATCGTTAGCCACATTTTTTAAATTAATGCCATCGGATCAGAAGAGCCAAAGTTCGTGGATAGACACTTAAAGATATCAGACTTAAAGAAGATTCTTTCTGCACCCCATGATTTACCACACTAAAATTGGAATGAAAAAAGGAGTTGGATAGCTTGAGACTTGCCCGCTAGATAAGATTTGCACCAAGTAATACTGTAGTTAGACTTTTAACATCAAACTCTGATAACCTATGAACCACAGATTCCTCACCTTAGAATATGCCCCAGTTGTGTCGGAAGTTCACATTCCGACGCGAGACCTCCCACCTCCGCACTCAACCCATCCCTCATCGACAGTGGAACAAGATCCCTGAAGAGCAACTCTTCTCCGCTCTCGCCGCCAACCAACCCACCCTCACCACCGACCCCAACGACGCAGCTCTCAACCTCACAAACTGGATCTCCAACTGCGCTGACAACCTTGCTCCCCTCAAACGCACGCATCGACAGACCAACACCAAAAAACCTCTCTGGTTCTCTGACCCTCAAAGAATCAAAGAAAACTTGTCGTGCCCTTGAGAAGGCCTGGCGCAAGGACCACACCGCTGACAACATGACCGCCCTCAAGAACGCTACACGCGAACACCACCACCTGATCCGCACTGCCAAAAGGAACTTTTTCACCGACAGACTAGACAAAAACAGCCACAACAGCAGAGAACTCTTCAGCATCGTCAAAGAGTTCTCCAACCCCAGCGCCAACGCCGTCACGCCCTCACAGGATTTGTGCGAATCCCTCGCCACTTTCTTCCATCGCAAGATCAGCGACCTCCACGACAGCTTCGGACACCAGACCCAACCATACACCACTGAACCCGCTTCCCCGGACATCACCCTCAACAACTGGACCCACATCAACACGGAAGAAACCAAATCCATCATGAACTCTATCCACTCCGGCGCCCCTTCGGACCCCTGCCCGCACTTCATCTTTAACAAAGCCGACGACATCATCGCCCCGCACCTCCAGACCGTCATCAACTCTTCTTTTTCTTCTGCTACCTTCCCCGAATGCTGGAAGCACGCTGAAGTCAACGCCCTACTAAAGAAACCTACGGCTGACCCAAGCGACCTGAAAAACTTCCGCCCCATCTCTCTTCTACCTTTCCCAGCCAAGGTAATAGAAAAGACCGTCAACAAACAGCTGACCACCTTCCTGGAAGACAACAACCTGCTCGACCCTTCACAAACCGGATTCCGAACCAACCACAGCACGGAAACCGCCCTCATCTCAGTCACAGACGACATCAGAACCCTGATGGACAACGGTGAAACAGTCGCCCTCATTCTCCTCGACCTCTCGGCTGCCTTTGACACCGTCTGTCACCGCACCCTAATCACCCGCCTACGCTCCACCGGGATCCAAGGCCAGGCCCTGGACTGGATCGCCTCCTTCCTCGCTAACCGCTCCCAAAGAGTTTACCTCCCTCCGTTTCGCTCAGAACCCACCAAGATCATCTGCGGCGTACCTCAAGGCTCATCGCTCAGCCCGACACTCTTCAATGTCTACATGAGCCCCCTCGCCGACATCGTACGCAAGCACGACATCATCATCACCTCCTACGCCGACGACACCCAACTTGTACTCTCCCTCACCAAGGACCCCGCCAGCGCCAAGACCAACCTACAAGAGGGTATGAAGGACGTCGCAGATTGGATGAGGCTCAGCCGCCTAAAGCTGAACTCTGAAAAAACGGAAGTCCTCATCCTCGGCAACACCCCGTCCGCCTGGGACGACTCCTGGTGGCCCACGGCCCTCGGCACCGCACCGACCCCCGCAGACCACGCCCGCAACCTCGGCTTCATCTTGGACCCTCTTCTCACCATGACCAAGCAAGTCAACGCCGTGTCCTCCGCCTGCTTCCTCACTCTCCGCATGCTCCGTAAGATCTTCCGCTGGATCCCCGCCGACACCAGAAAAACCGTGACCCACGCCCTCGTCACGAGCCGCCTGGACTACGGCAACACCCTCTACGCCGGGACCACAGCCAAACTCCAAAACCGCCTGCAACGCATCCAAAACGCCTCGGCCCGCCTCATCCTCGACGTACCCCGCAACAGCCACATCTCCGCACACCTGAGACACCTGCATTGGCTCCCAGTCAGCAAAAGGATCACCTTCCGTCTTCTCACCCACGCACACAAAGCCCTCCACAACAAGGGACCGGAATACCTCAACAGACGCCTCAGCTTCTACGTCCCCACCCGCCCCCTCCGCTCCGCTGGCCTCGCACTTGCTGCCGTCCCTCGCACCCGCCGCTCCACGGCGGGTGGGAGATCTTTCTCCTTCCTGGCGGCCAAGACCTGGAACTCCCTCCCCACCAGCCTCAGGACCACCCAGGACCACTCCGCTTTCCGGAGACCCCTAAAGACTTGGCTGTTCGAGCAGCGATAACCCCCCCTTTCCCCCCTAGCGCCTTGAGACCCGCACGGGTGAGTAGCGCGCTTTATAAATGTTAATGATTTGATTTGATTTGAAGTGTCAGACTGGATCTTGAAATTCTTGAGCAGTATCTCTATGTGCCAGTAGGTGGTGTTGATCAGCTCTGCGTCTGTGTTGTCCACATCAGAAGTGCTGTCGCATTGCCTGTATAAACGCCCACCCCTGGCATTGGAACATCAGTTCCTTTTTGTGCCAACGGCACTGATCCAGAGAGCTACCTCTGTCATTTTTGTTTTGGACACATTTTTAGACCTGTTTGCTAGGGACATGTCCCCTGCAAAGACAGATGTCTGTCTGGTCCCCACTTGGTCTGTCTCTGGGGCCCAGGGTCGGGCCACAACCCAACGACCTGTGTCAAGTGTAACTTGATGCACCTCTAGCTGATTCTCAAACGGACATTGAAGCTTCTGCTAGCACAGCAGAAGGCTCTGCGCTGTTCCAGTCCCGTTCCTGGTGTAGATCACAGTGTTGATTCTGGAGCTGTTCTCGCAGATGATTGTCCTCGTGTTATAAGTCCTCTTCCTCCAAGTTGGGTAAGTCCCAGAAGAAGAAGCTGAAGTCATTTTCAACTTCCCTTTCAACTTCCCTTATCCAAACTCCGGCTCCACTCTTGCACATGTCCTGCAGAGCCCGCTCTGCGCTACCCTGAGTTCACTAGAGCTGGAGGGATGCCCACCCACCCAACCTAAGGAATTCTAGGACACCATGCAAGCCACCCTTGGGCCACCAATTCTCTCTGGTGTGCCTTCGGGCCCCATGAAACTGAGAGCTGCTAGATTACTGCCAGCAGGTTCTCACCCAAAGCCAACTGGGCCATCTGACACTACCCTCCTGACCCCCATCACACAGATCCAGAACGATGCCATCACAGGTGCCCTCTTCCACCGTGGCTCCTTGCATTGTCATCGCTCAACATCTAGTCAATCATCATCCCTGACTTTGACCTGGTGTCGTTAGTGTTGATGCTTGCACTGTCCAGGCCCTACTTACAAATGGACTTACTGCCCCTAGATCGACTCTTCTTTCCTGAAGGGAGAGGTGAGGATGAAGTTCCCCTGGACGAAGACTCTGAGCCAGAAGAAGACTAGTATGAAGAGCTGCTTGATGCCAGTGGCCTTGACACTTTACTGGGCTCTGGCATGCTTTCCCCTCTGATGTGCAGGGTGGCAGTGATCCTTGAACTTCAGCTGCTTGCTGTCAAGATTAAGACACATCTTGACATAGGTTCCCAGGAGCTGGCTTGACAGGACCACTTCTTCCCTTCAAAAAAGCCTTCACCAACATCCTCCTGGGGACCTGGGCCAAACCTTGCAGAGGGGCTCCTGTGCACCTCAGGATTGCCTTACACCATTGTCCTGTCTCAGGAGACCTAGCCCTTCTCTCCCACGACCCCTTCCCTGAGAGCCTGGTGATGCATACCTCAAGATCTACCCAAATGCATTCCGTCCACTCCACCAGACAAGGGAATCCCTGAGGCCTTGTGTCATAAATCGTACGTGCAGTTCTGGCTATAGCAACATGTTATTCTAATAGATACTTCATATCCGAGATTCCTCACCTTTTGAATACTCTGCAAGGTGTCAGACTGGATCCCAAAAATTTCAAGAAGTACTTCTATGCACCAGTAGGTGGCGGCGTGTGCCTCTGTGCTGATGTTGTTTCACTTTGGAAGTGACCTGCAGAGCCATGTATAAGTCCACCCATGCGTGCTGACATCAGTTCCCTTCTTTCTGCTCCACCAGACACGGATCTGGAGCTACACCTTGTCTCCCACAAAGGCAACCAAACTCATAATGGAGTATGGATGCAGATGATGTCCCACACCGGAAGGAAGATTGCAGATGGGTGTCGGTGGAGGATATCCACCAACAAGCCTTGGCAAAGGCAAACTTGTGGTTAGTGGGAAAGAGGTGCTACCGGGGACCAGCAAAGCCCAGACGGACTCAACCCAGGAGGGGGAGTCACAGGGGACCCTCAGCATCGCAGAGAGCCCACAGGAACGAGGCAGCACCCACAGTAGTTCCACAGGACCGGAACACAAAAGTCACAGAAGAAGCCCACGCAGCATTACAAAAGTGGATTCCATGCCACAGGAGTACCACGCAGGAGACTGGGATTTGCAGGAAGGAGTGCTGGGGACTAGAGCTGCACGTCGCCTGAAGATCCCTGGTAAGCAGGAACCCAGTAAACACAGTCAAACATACTGACAACTGGCAGAAAATGGGGGTAACCATGCCAACAAAGAGGGAACTTTCCTACACACCAGCAGCCACAAGGGCCTCCTAGTGGGACTCTGCTTGCGGGTCTTCCCTCAATGCCAATTGGAACCACCTGGTCATTTTGGGTCCTGCACCGGCACCACAACCCACACTAGACCCAAGGCTGTACCGGGGCGTAGCAGACATGAGGCATTGCTCTGGGAGGGGCTTTTTTTTTTATTTATTTTTATTTTTACTAAGGGACCTTTTTTTGTAGCAGTACAGCAATTTTGAAAGCTCTGCAGAGTTCCTTGTTTATTCAACAGTTTTTAGGCAACAATAAAAGTGCCAAGAATAACTCTAGTGATTAATTACCCGCTAGGAGAGACTTGGGTTTTGCCCAGTTGCAGTTCTGACCCATCTAAGGTATCACAGAGGGTTTATGTGCCTGCTGCAAAAAACATGTGTACTATGCAGATCACAGAACAGTATTTTAGGTGCATAGTTCAGTGGGGTACTGATTTTGTCACAGAGATCCTTTTGTTACTGTGAAGATCATACAATACAATAGTAATCCACACAGTGAGCTGTTAACTACCATCAAAGAGCTGCATGCAGATTGCATGGTCCAGGTTACAAAGTTATCTTTTCCAAGTTTTTCCTTATCCTAATTTTGCTCAAAAGGGATTGATAGGGGAGAAATACATTTGTATTAGTAAAGTCAGCCCTAACCACTGATACATTCTTAATCCTGAGTTTGTACTTCCCCAGACCAAACACACTTTAAAGAAATGCCTACCTACACCTTGTTGTCCCCTTTGTCTTAACGTAACATTTTTATCTGCTGATTTACACACATATGATTCATTGTGTCCATATATATGTATGTATGAATGTGTGATGTAAAGTGCTCCAATACTCTACACTGGTATGGGAGGCGATCTAAACCAAATGAAATACATGTGAGAGGAGATTAGAGGTTGAAGAGATGAGACACACTGTTGGAGGTTGACAGTGAGGGAAACATTGAAAAGCCCCAATAAAGATTGCTGTACTCTCATGCACTTTAAGGTCCTCATTTACTGAGCTTTGAAAACTAATACAATTGAATATATAATGAAACATATTAGAGAATGCAGCATTTTTGTCATTTTTTTTACCAACTTTACTTGGGGAGGGAGAAACCCATCGCCCCACCAAGCCCCCTTGAAGTGGTCAAGCACACTCGCTGCACTTGCTCACAATGCACCGTACAATGCCTGGTCTAACAAGATTTCCCAGGGCTGCTTTGAGTTCCAAGTCTGGCCCTGACTAGACCTCAAAACATCAATGAGTTAGTGCGAGCTAAACTGTTCTCTGACTGCGTCCACTTCAATCAAGGCTGAGCTCTGATCTTTCTGGACGGCAGTCTTCTGGCAACTAATCAGACATTGACCTCAAGCAAAGGCCCAGATTATTCAAAATAATTTTAGCATTGACTAAGAATGATCACCGTGATAAAGGGGATGAATTTGGTCAACCATACACCTAGGATAACTTGTATTCATCAGCCATTGGGCTGACTACCTCTCCAGACACTGGACAGGTCTCCCCATCTGGACCTGTTACATAGGAAAATGCTTCCTTCCCCTTAATGATGCAAAGGGTGGGTGAGATCCTTGGTCTTCAATGACCTACCATGGAGGTGAAAACTAATGTACTTAAGTTCTCCAGCCTGGGCAGACAACTAAAGAGGCTCTAAAGGTTTTTAAAGAGTCTTTTAAAGCCACCATTTTAGGGACATGGGCAAAGCAAAGTTCTGGGGCAGCCAATAAATACATAAGCCAAAAGTGGAGGGTGTTTCCCAAAACAAGCAGTCACTTTGTCTGACTTCTTTTGCTCACCTGGAAGGGAACACTTTGATATTCTCTATGTTCTTAGTGGGATCTTAGGACAGAAAGCTGTAAACATTTCTCCAGAGAACCCTAACCCAAATCTTTAAAAAAAAGGGGTCCTGTGACATGCTTAAAAATATACCTGTCACAAAGAGGCATATATTGAGCCTGTGTCTCTATTCGGGGTCGACATGCTTCATCTGCTTTGCATGATGTGCAGAGTTCATCAGGACAGCTAAGACCTGTGTACTCTTATCCTATACTAAGCAGGAGTTATGCATGGGCATGCATTCCATGCAACATCAAGAGATATTTACCCACATCCTTCTACACAGGGTGAGTTGATTGAAAACTGGAGATTATCCACTTCAAGAATCCTAGAAAAGGAGAAGGAACACAGGAACAAAAATATGTAAATATTAGAATATGGTAGTTTAAACTATGAAACCTCTGTGATGCAATACACACTCTTAAACAGTGAAATCTCTAACCTTAGAATTATCATTATCTATAAGCCAGGTTAAGTAACCTGGTGTGACTTCTGTAACAGCTAATGCTGAAAACATTATGCAGTCATCTCATTACTCAAGTGTATTCATACAGTACATCACATATTCACACACAAAGAGGAGAGTAAATACAGGAATCTACGTCATCATGCTCTTGATGTTTTAGGTGGGGGGCATATGTGGCAATGGAGATTTCCAGGCCATATGGGAGCAAATGTGAGGGTTTGCTTCGATCACAGGTCACACGCTGTGAAAAAATTAGAAGAGATAACCAAATTACTACGAAAGTGGCATAAATATACCAACAAATGACCCAGGTGTCAGGAACATTACTTACTGCACTAGTGCTCAGTGGGGACTTTCCAACCTAGCTCCATAGACCACATCTCTCAAATGTGTTGGTGGAGGTAGACCAAGCTACTCCTTAAATAGTGCGGTGTGCTCTAATGATCAGTTACACATGGAGTCTTCTGGAAAAATGGCTCCCAGCCGGTGTGTATCATGTCAGCCATGTTATAGGTTAGACTGCTAAATGTACTTGTTTCTATCCCTTTATCCAGGCGTGCCATTAATTGCTACTGATAGATACAAGTAATTGCCTAATCCTTCCAATCTTGATCCAGAGATGAATTCACTAATACAGTCTCAAAACGTGGAGGAGAAAGACATGTGTATACACCTAAACAAGAAGGCTAGACCGCTGTATTTGTTTGATTCCTTAATGGGTGGCTCCTGCACATGCACATGTAGGACTAGACCGCTGTTGTAACTAATCTGCCCTGAAATGTGGGCTCCATCTTGAAATTCTGGGAGGGGTATCTAATACTGTTCTGTGCAATATCTTTAATTTAGTTTTTTTGAAGCAACGTAGTAGTCATTTAAAAGATTAATAATACCTTTCTGTCTTCTAAAATAGTTGGAAATAGGCAAATGTGGGGATGCTAACTCGATGTGTCCCCATAAATACATTTACAAATTGAGAATTTTAGCCCTTGTGCCAATGGAATGTCCATAAGTCTCACATATTTCCCCCTAGCACTGTGTGTGTAAACTGAATCATTACCTATCAGTATGTCATAATGTAGTCCTTGGGTGGATCATGTAGTGACTGTGTTAATTCAACTCAATCCTCGGAATATCATCCTTCAGACTGTGTATATGTGTGCCTAACCTGTGTAATCACTGTTGTTCTTTTTCTCAAAGTAGTTTGCTCAAGTCAGTATTGGTCCGGTGAGGCTGTATGTGTTGTATAACAGTCCAAATGAAAATTATTTGCAGTGTGGTTTTTATTAATGTGATGTATGGCCATCTTGGTGGTTGCTCTTCATTAATCCTGTGCTCACCGGTTCTCATCATTATTTTCCTGATGGTCATGCCCACATATTTCTCATTACACAGGCATGTAATCACACACATTATACTTGTGGTGTTGCAGTTGGTGTGTACCTTCTGTAGCCACTTGTGTGCTAGTTCCATTTCCAATTCTGTGTTCTTCTTTGTCAGTTGACAAACACTACAGCCATTGCATGGATCATGTCCCATGACAGGAGGGACGTTCCACACCATTATATTAGTGTTCCTTTCAGTGAATGGAATTTTTTTACATGTGTACTAAGGCATCACATGAATTTCAGTTTTTAGCCTATTGTAGTGTCGAAGTGTTGAGGATAGACTAGGTCCTGTTAACAATCATTTTGAGCTCATTCATAGCTTGCGTATGTGTGGTCAGACATACAAGTTGTTTGGTCTCATTTTTGTTGTTGACATGCTCTCTGAGAATATCTCTGTTGTTGTTGCTGGCACATTTAAATGACGTCTGGGTGATATATTCTGGATACTTCCATTCCCAGAGTTTTATACAGCTTGTCAGCTGAGTTTGCTTGTCTTAGTATACATCCTGCAAAGTCTTAAAAATTGCCCATAGGGCAGGTTCTCCTGTTATGGGCGGTGGTGAAACTCTTGAATCTTGGGAGGCTATTCCTGTCTGTTGGTTTATGGTAGCTGTCAGTTATGAGGCGTCTGTTCTCATGGATGATGATGGTGTCTAGGAAGCAGTGAGCTTCTCGCTCAACAGTGTCTGTGAATTTTAAATAGTCCTTCTGATTGTTAAGCCAGTACAGGATAGGAGTATAAGGGTCTAAAAGGTCCTGATGAAGGGCTACTCCCTCTTTGAGATCTGTTTAAAAATCTAAAGGTGAGGAATCTGCGGTTAGATAGAGTATCACCAGAAAGAGCTTTCCCAAAGGTAAATAATGTGTTCTTTATCACAATTGCAGACTGAGGAGAGAGCCTTCACTACAAGCTTTTCCCATCCCTCAGCAATAGTAATAAATACCATACCCCACTTGGTGTGTTTGTGTGTGTGTGTGTGTGTGTATATATATATATATATATATATATATATATATATATATATATATATATATAAATAGAAACCTAGTGGTGGTGGCTACTAGGTAGTTATAGTTAGGACCAAGTTTCTATAAAAAAAAAAGCATTTTTTACTTGCCTATATTTTTGTCTCTGGATGATGAATCTTCACAAAAGTTTCCAAAAGCAATTCGCCAGTCATGTCAGCTACTGTCTGGGAAGTTTTGGGGTGATCAGTCAAGCGGAGGCTGGAAAAAAAAAGGGGGGGTCCTAAAACACTTTCTCTCAATTCATTTTTCCATAGAGATTTTGAACAGCGATAGTGCAAAAACCACTGGATGGAATTACACCAAATTTGGCTAGAGCCTGGTCCAGAAAGCGACCTTTTTGTGATTTGGTGAAAATCCGTTCAGTAGATTTAGAGAAATTAAAGAAAATCCAAATTTGTATATATAGGGAAATGAAGGATTCGCAACCCCTTCCAATCTTGTGCTGAGATCTGATTGGCTGTCAACACTTCAACGAGGAAGCTGCACCCCTTGCGTGACGGTGCAAAAAAAAAAAAAGATCCCTGGTGCCTAGTGGTTTCTGCCCCCCTTGGGGGCAGATTGACCTAAAATCGGCCGATCTGCCCCCAAAGCTGGCAGAAATGGCCTAAAATAAATTTGCCCCCCCACCTCCCGGAGGAGCGACCCTTGCCTACGGGGTCGCTCCCCTTGCGTGATGGCGCAAAAAAAAAGATCCCTGGTGCCTAGTGGTTTCTGCCCCCCTTGGGGGCAGATTGACCTAAAATCGGCCGATCTGCCCCCAAAGCGGACAGAAATGGCCTAAAATAAATTTACCCCCCGGAGGAGCGACCCTTGCCTACGGGGTCGCTCCCCTTGCGTGACGGCGCAAAAAAAAAAGATCCCTGGTGCCTAGTGGTTTCTGCCATCCCTTGGGGGCAGATTGACCTAAAATCGTCCGATCTGCCCCCAAAGCAGGCAGAAATGGCCTAAATACAATTTGCCCCTCCAGGGGAGTGACCCTTGCCTAAGGGGTCGCTCCCCATCTCTAAAAAAACAAACAAAAAAAAATAATACAAAAAAAAAAATTGCCCTGGCGCCTAGAGGTTTCTGCCCCCCCTCCCCGTGGGCAGAAATGGCCTAAAATAAATGTGCCCCCCCCCCCGGAGCGACCCTTGCCTACGGGGTCGCTCCCTTGCGTGACGGCGCAAAAAAAAAAGATCCCTGGTGCCTAGTGGTTTCTGCCCCCCTTGGGGGCAGATCGGCCTAATTAAAATAGGCTGATCTGCCCCCCTGCGGGGCAGAAATGGCCTAAAATTAATTTGCCCCCCAGGGGAACGACTCTTGCCTAAGGGGTCGCTCCCCTTAATTGAAATTCACGAACAGATTGGACTCATAAAAATAGGCCAATCTGCCCCCAAGGGGGGCAGAAATGGCCTAAATATAATTTGCCCCCTATGGGAGCGACCCTTACCTAAGGGGTAGCTCCCAACCTCTAAAACAAAAAACTAAACAAAAAAAATGTATCCCTAGTGCCTAGAGGTTTCTGCCCCCGGGGGGGGGGGGTGCAGAAAAGGCCTTAAAAAAATGCCCCCCCTGGGAGCGACCCTTGCCCAAGGGGTCGCTCCCTCATGCCTGTTTCATTTTTTAAATAAAATCCCTGGTGTCTAGTGGGTGTTTTGACAGCCGGATTGCTTTCAATCCGGCTGCCAAAACGCAGCGAGAGACTTAAAAGGGAAGGAAATAACTTTCCTTCCCTTTGAAGCCTCTCTCTGCCTCCCCCACGTGATGGGAAGAGAAATCCCCTTCCATCCCTGCCTTGGGGGGGGCGGGGGGAACCCCACTGAGTGAGCGCTAGTGCTCCCTCTGGGCTGTGTGCCCAGGACGTAATGGTTACGTCCTGGGCACAGCAGCACTGTGCCTCAGGACGTAGCCATTACGTCCTGGGCACAGAAGGGGTTAATTCTATTTCCCAACTGTAACGTCCTTGTAACCCTTGGTGATTACTTATTCAATGAAAAAATCAAAGGTTACAGGGGCGTTATAGTTAGGTTCACATTTTACCCATACAAAACCATAGAAATAATGTAGTTCTAGTTACACTTATGCTAAGAAATTATAGCTTGTGGCCTAAAGTTAATAAACAGCACAAGTTGTTATAGTTTCTTCAGATAAGTATAAGTATAACACATTTCTATTGTTTTGTATGAATGTAAAGCAGAAAATGCAATGTTGCAGGGACTAGGTCCTTGCAAGGTGAGGACATAAACTAATTTACAAGGACACTCATTGGCGTGTCTATGCACAAAAGTGTGCACAAGCACTTTTCATCATTTTTTAATGTTGGCTGTTCATCATACAAAAATGCAAAATTTAGTTAGAAGACTTTACTTTGTAAAAAAAAAAAGAATCCTGCATTGTGTTCAGGAGAAATGAACAAAGCATTTTTGTATGATACAGTATCAGAGGTTGAAAATGTTTGTGAAGAAATTCAGTTACATTTCTTTTCTACTGAAGTGGAGTCAGGGCAAAATTAGGAGTTGGTATGGTCAGGTGTAGAGTAACTTTACACAGATATTAGTACTGATAACTCTGCGCAACAGATAGCAAACTTTAATTCAGTTTCTATAGAGAAACCAAACTATGGATGTAATTGATGTTGTCACAGCCACTACAAAGGCCAAATCTGAAATTATGTGTTCTTGAAAACTGAACAAATAAACAGAGAAAAGTGGCTATAATGTGCAGGCTGTTTATTTGTGGAGGAATGTTTTGATTTGTTAACACGCCATATCATCTTCAAGTATTGCTATGATGAATTAGAGGACAAAAAAACCTACCAGTGCATACATAATAAGTTAGAGTTAGTTTGAATTCCAGAGGAACTTCAACATCTAAATGTTTATGACACAATAATAGTAAAATCTATGCACCCTTTTCAAGCAATAGTTTGTATGAAACCAAAGAGTGGCACGTTACCACTGACTGAGCTACAGAAAAGACTTAAAAGTAGAGTTGTGTATTTACGCTTAGATTTTAAATGCAATATTGAAACTGTGGGTGTTGAGAGATATTTGGAGCAACCGCTTGTTATTCTAGTCAGTAGTATGCCTACAAAAAAACAAAACATTCTGGCTGAAACTAGTGGATGTGAATAAGGTGGAGCATGCTACATTCAGAATAATGTGTATTGCAATAATGTCTATGTTGTTGCACGTGGAAGTTGCAAGGAGGAACACATTTTGCCTTCAAATTAACAGTTTGAAAAACTGGATGGCAGTAGAAGTGAAGAAATATATGAGCACTACAGTATCCACCCATTTTATTCAAGAGAGGTTATGGGGATGCCACTGAAATGTATCAAATGACACGCACAAAAGGAGCTTCAATGAGCGTATGGGAGAAAAGTGTTGCTGCTCGATGTTTTTCACAACTATTGCCAACTCGAGTAGGTGGATGGTTTAATGGCTGACGTGCAAATACCTGCAGCTCAGTATAGGTCAACAAGATTATATTCAGGGGACCCTAGGTTTCAACAAAGTATTCCATATATATATATATATATACATATATATATATATATAATCTCTTATTGAAAGTGATTTATCTGGACTGTCATATGCTGTTAACCACATTTTTAAGACAGGAGTTAATCTACAAAATGTATGCAAAAGATTTTGCTGAAATAATTAATGGAGAAGATGAGAAGATGGAGTACAATTTGATAAATTTGATGGCTTGCCAACATGGCACCAATGAGTATTGCTGTTGTCATCATGGTGAGCTGAAGTGCATGTTGCAAAATGTAGATGCACCAACTTGGTTTGTGACCATGGATTGTGCAGAGTATGCATGAGATGACTTACATGACTTTCTGAGAGAAGCAAACTCAACATTAACTTTATTATTTGGATTCTGCGAATGTCTGCAGGTATTTTAACCACAATTTTCAAGCCATTCTGTCCTTCATATGCGGTAAATAAAATCTAACTCTTGGGGGAGTTACTGATTACTTTTGGCATAAAGAGTAACAAACAAGAGGCGCTCCTCATATTCATATGCTGTTGTGGATAAAAGATGCACCAAAATTTGGAACAGTCACAGATGAGTCTGTACTTTCTGTCTTAGAACAGTATGTTACAACTAGCATCCCGAAAGACACTGAGTAAAAAGATCTAAAGCATCAAGTCCTGCATTTCCAACCATATTGTTGTGGTATGTACTGTCAGAGGAAATATAGATCAGAAGGAACAACGTACACAAAAAATGTTGTTTTGGATTTTTAAAACCTGTTATTTCAAAAGAAAGAGTGAACAGTTTTTAGGTCTGCAATGAGACCGTACACTTACTCAAATATCACCCAAAGAAATGACCTGAAAGGTACGGAGGCTTTAAAATATATTAATGACTACAGTCATTTTGAAAATGTGGAATGCCAATATGGCTATTTAGCTTGTGGCAGACAACTCTATAACTGTTGCTCATTATTTAACTTCATACATAACAAAATCTGAGAAGACGGGGATGAAAGATGTGTGGGAAGAGTTTTCTAATGAAAAGTCTCTAACAAAAAAGGTACACCTTCAGTTTGAAGATGCTTTCTCACAGTGAAATAGGTTCCTATGAATGCGTGATTGGTTGAGCTCAGCTAGTTTATATTCTAAGTCAAGAGGAATTGTTTGGGTCAGTCTAGGCCTAGCAAGCATTCAGAATAATGTTTTGAAGTCTTTTCCAGAAATACAATATATTGCAGAGTTTGACCCAGAGAGTACAGACGTTATAAAAACAAACATGTTGGACCCTCGCTATCCAAAAAGTTGTGTAAATCTTGAAGTACAAGTGTCAAGTTTACTGTTGTTATGTTACGGAACTCCATATGGGTCCACACATAAAGCCAAATACATGCAAAATATGTGTATATATATATATATATATATATATACACACACACACACACACACACACACACTTATATACATACTTCAACCATATACCGCACCTAACAAATGTCTAAGCACATAAAAAACAAATCATTATTACTGATCAAGCATTAAAACAAATTCCCTTCAAGAACCATCAGTGCAAATTACGCCAAAGATATGTAGTCCCTACAAACAGCAGCCATACAGTCAGGAGCAATATTCACAGTACAGAGATAAATACTTCACCATAAGGGTCGAGTGGAAATTAGAGAATATATAACCACTACGCCTGCCATAATTACCAGATTAATTATGGTGCGAAGGAAAAAACCTAAACACTTTAGAAAAGAACATTACAAACACAATTGTAAAATATCACTGAAAAAATATGTAAGATGGTATTATATAATTAAAAACTGCCCAATTAACTTCAAATATCCACCTCCAAAAACTTTTTGCGTAATTCAAATACCAGTTTCTTACACTCATTACAAGCTTACCACTAAAATTTCATTAATAAAGTTTTAAAAAACCCTTACAAAAGTTAAATATTTTGTAGCAGAATATTTAATTGGGAGAAGCATAAATTACTTCAAGAAATCAGAAGAGGAAGAAGCAGACAGTTGTTTATAATTGGGCCTCAACCAGATCCTCTGGAGCTGCCAGAGTGCTGGTCAAATAAATAAAACATGCTTAATATCCTGGAGACCGTTATTCCTCAGATTACATATGGGGGATGTACTGTACCATTTAGCCAAAAACGAATTCAAAGTGAGCATGCCATGCCTTAGCAAAAGCCAAATCCATGAAGCAGATTCCAAGAGATATAAGGCTGTACTGTCTTAATTGTACAGGAATCAATAGCCGCATGGAGGCCTTTCTTTAGGAAACTATCCCCTCTATTAGAGCTGAACCTCAAGGCCCAAGTTGCTTGTCTTAAGCAGACATTTAGTTGCTGGCAGGGTAGGCAGAGAATCAAAGAGGGTTCTAATTGCAACACTACTACCGCAGTGGTGACATTTCTATAGGAAGGTCATTTCTCTTTTAGACCCTCTAAAATGTATTTCCGTAGCCAATGCCTTAATGTTATCTTCCCCTTTTGCCAGCTACGCAATCCAGCGCCCTACCCCAGGAAGGCCCTGTACATATACCCTTCTTAACCCAAATTGTAGTCTTAGGGCAGGCGCTCAATGTCCTAAATTAATAGAGGCTAATCTTGGGAGTGCTCTACCTTCCATCCTATTTAAGAAGTCCCAATTAGAGTTTGCAATCAGTTCAGTGCCATACAAAAGGGAAGCAGGTATCTTGGCTCGAAAGACCCCCAATAGGAGGGCAAAATGCCTCCTCCCTGTGGCCCTATAGTGGTAGCCCTAGCCTTTAAGCTGAGATATGGCTTTCAACATATTATTTTTCATGTGGACATTATCACTTAGGTTGCCACCAACTATATTCCCCAGGAAGGTATGTTATTTTACATTTTCTAATTTATGACCCCCCAGGAACCAATCGTTATTTCCATATCCAGGTTTTTGCTCACGTAAACACACATTACGTTGCTTTTGGATACATTAATCCTCAAAAAGTGGGACTCAGCAAAGAGTTGTAAAGCCTACAAATGACTACCTAGACCTTTTGGTGTAAGGTCGAAAATTACTATGTTGTCGGCATACAAAAAGCAGACTACAGGTTTTCCGCCCACTAATGGAGTAATACTCTTGCCCCGACGTAAAAAATCTGGGAGGTCGGAAATATATAAATAAAAAAAGGAGGGGAGCAAGGAGACACCCGTGTTTTAGCCCATTAGGGGTTCAAGATAATTTGAGAAAGCCTCCTACCCCCCAAAAGATTTCTACACCTAGTAAGCTTATTCCTTAGTGTCAAACATCTACCTTATCAAATGATGTATATATGTCTATAAATCCCATATATACTGATCCCCCAACTTTAACATGTTTTTCATTTATTACTTAGAGGACAGTCATATTATAAATTGTGCCATGTTTTCGCCTGAAGCCCGTTTGTTCCATAGGGATAATATTATACTCTTTCACCCAATGGTTAATCTGGGAAAGCAGACATTTTGCAAACACTTTCCCCACACCATCCAAGAGGGTGATCTGGTGATAATTTTTGGGCAACTGCTTATCGCCCGTCTTAAAACGTGGGGCTATATCACTCCCCTTCCACGAGAGGGGAACTTTTTTTTATCTCAAAATACCTTCTAAACATCGGGCAAAGGATTTTACTCCAAAGGAGATATTCGATTATAAAACAGTAACAGGGATTTTATCCAGACCCATAGCTGCAGAGTTGCGCATTCCCTTGATTATTAAATTCAATCTTTTTCTGGGTTGGAGGTGTCCACAGTGAAGTGTGCTTTATCAACAACTCCCTTGTTTATCGCACAAAGGCCCTAAATTAAAGTATCCCATCTGGATTCATCAATTGCTACGGGGAAGGACCTAACCTTGTGTCAAACCCTTCAGCAACAATTTCCCAAAGGGACCTCAACTAGCCTTTGAATACCGCCTCTATAAGATTTATCCAGAATCTATTTTCCTCCTCTCTTTTGAGGCACCTCCTTAACGGACTACTCCTCCTTTATAAAATCTGCACTTTAACATTCCTATCTGGGACAGGACCCAAATATTGGCTTCTCACTAAGAAATGTATTTCCCGATTCAAACTGAGGAGGTGTCTAGGAATTCCCTTTGGTCTCACACCAAAGGATGAGGCTTATCAGCTTTAGTTAATGACTGCATAAATGTAGCAAAACACCCTAATTCTGCCCCCACCCAGTCGAGGAGTTTGTCAAGGGAAACCTCTAAGAAGGCTCTCTTTACTATCATTCCATTGGAGCCCCAAAACGATCTGTCTGTTTTCCTGGTAAACCTCACAGCATTTCCATCAAACCTCCAAGGACCAATAGGTGGCTTACAAACATTTACTGACAGAAGAAGGGGATTATTGTAGCTGAGAGAGGATTCAACAACCTTTAAATCACTTATCAAAGAAAAAGAGGAGCAACCCACCACTACATAATCCAGAATGGATACCCCCCCCCCCCCCCCGGAGCTTTATGTGAATATGAAGCGGGGGAGCCAGAGGGAAGCATCCCGGTCACTGTCACACACAGCCCCTCTCTTCCAACAAGGTCAACAAAGTTTTCCCTTTTATTGGTTTTTATTTTGGAGGATAATTATCTGGGGGAATCTGAAAAAAACACTCTTTTTCTGTGTCCCTCAAGTGATCAAACACAAAATTGGGGACCTTACAATTCAAATCCCTCACGAGATGTATATGTGGAGTGGGATTCCTGTCAGTCTCTCCCAATATAAGCAAAAACCTTCCCTAAGACGACATCATAAGAGGCCTCTAGTGGTATATTGGCATTGATCAACAACAGAGGTGAAATATTCTGAATGCCCTAGCCCCTAAACAAAAAATATTGCCTTCAAATGATTACTAGGGTCTTTTTATTGATACTCAAAATTCCACTGGAACTGGATCTTCTCAGACAAAAGGCATGCTACCCCTCCCTTCGCATGGCCCCCTCCTGGACAGGGAAGCATTACAATCTAAGACAATAGAATCCTCACAGACCAAGTCTTCACAACACCATATCTCCTGGAGACAAACTCAATCGGCCTCCAGGGAACACATATAATGCAACTTCTCCCAACTATTCTGTATACCAGCTTTTTTCCATGATAACATTTGTAGCTCATTGTTAATAAGAAAGCTGTTGCAAAAAGCTGCTTTGCGTAATACTAGATAGTACACCGGGCAACCAATTCCATCGAAGAGGGTCCTCTGTCACCCTTCCCAGGATGGGGGATATGGGCAATTCATTAATTGATACCTGTCTACCCTCCTCATCCAGATGGATTTTCAGGCCCCTAGGGTCCTGTTCTCACCTTCCGGCGAAAGCCTGAAAGATGGCCAATGAAGGACTGTTGTTTACTGGGTATGACGTATCCTCTTCAAATACAGGAATAACATAAATCCCCCTCATTTGCAGTCATTCAGAGTCCCTTAAAACCATATTTGCTATAAGTTTAGAATGAAATGTAACCCTCAATATAAAACCTGCTTCAGAAGGAATTAAAGAAACCAAATCAATGTTGCTTCCATTAATGAGTTTTAAATGTACAATCTCCGATAGACCTTTAAGCAACAAGTGCCTTTTAAAAAAAAAATTAAATCTGCATCAAACCATGAGATGAAGTCTAACCTGAAAGAATCCACAGGGAGCCATAAGAGATCTAAGCGTTCAGATGATGGAAAGCTCCTTTTCACCCCCATCTGAGAAAATGGGGCAGCCATGAGGTTCACGGAGGAAGGGAGTAGAATCATAAAAGGCGTATTTTCCTTTTTAGTCTCTGACTTCCCATCCTCTCTCTGTCCTTCCATGAACAGAACTGGGAATGGGATCTGCTGCAAGGCTTGTTGCTTGACTGGGCACTTGTGATGGACATATTAAGGCTCCTTCTGCCTGTGCTACAATCAAATCCTCTCTAAAATAGAGCTTCCCGCGACCTTTTTTGGAAAATCTACGGAGGAGTTTGTTCTACTTCCCTCTGCAGATTGGATTCCTATTCCCCTCCTCCACCTCTGGAACAACCAACTCATCCATATATACTACCGGTCTAGGCCCAGTTTCAAAATCAGGAACATGTTCTGATATCAACTCCCCGACCACCCCTAACCAGATTCTTGCTAGTGGGGGAGGGATGTAAAATGAACCTAATAGACTCCACAGGACTCTCCGTACTGAGTGCATTCATCATTGACTTCTTACAATGGGGTTTCCCCGCCTGTGTAGAAAAATCCCTTAGACTAACGCCCCCTTTCAAAGTATATCCCAAACTCGATTTTGTAGCCCTATCAATTTCCCTTCCAGCCTCTGTGCTCAAAAGCTTTTCCGATTTGCGACTTTGAAGCGTCTCTAATATTTTCATAACCATGTCTAAAACATAATCAGAGCACCCAACAATTGTTTCTAATAGCTTTAAAATTGAAGGCAAAAGCCTTTCTAGATACAGTAAGGCAGTTCAGAGTGTGAACTCGTCCTCTGGTGGATGAGGTAATTAGTAGTCCCTTACTTCCAAATCTGGTGTTACAGATAAATGAGGTTTCTAAGGAGAGGACTCTGAGAGGGTGCTACTAAAAAGCTGCTGTAATTGAGGGACATGCAATCTCCACCTCCAACCCACCATCCTGTTGGCTGTGTCTCCTGCACAGTCCCAAGTTCAGGTCAGGGAGAGTAAAGTCATCCCAGACATAAGACTCTGTAGGAGGGTGGAATGAAGTACTGAGAGTTTGCAAATACCTAATTTGTAGAAGTTAAAGAAGGACTTAAAATAGGAGGGCAAGAAGAAGAACCATTGGTGGAAATTACTATAGCACCCTCAGCAAGATGCGTGAATTTCTTTTGTGGTCTGGGCAACTTTTCCCTCTAGCAACCCCATTCAGCATGCACAACAGGGTACAAATTCACATTCACGTTTGCACTTGACCCCCCATTTTGATTCATTGTCATATTCGCCTCTTCCTGTAACAGTTCATCTTTTTCCCACAAACAAAATAACAGATTTTTCCTTTCCAACATCAACAGGGAGGCATCTTTATTGCGCAATGTATTTGATTTATTCTTAGCCAAGCCCTCCCCTGCAATAAACGAACCAATCTCGGCTTTCATATAGTCATTCTCAAGCCTTATGACTTTAGAGTTCCAAAATAAAAGGATTCCGCCTGTTTAACAGTCCCACGCCCTGAATTTCAACCCCCAAGGCCCACAAAGGTGACACAGCACTATGGCCTGATAAAAGGGAGTACTATACTGACTCCCTTTCCCGGCAACTGATTTCTTCCGAAAAAGCCAATAGAGTAAGGTCCCTTAAACAGCGCAGATGTAGTTGTCTATCTTTCTCCTCAGATATCAATGGAATATGCACTAAAAGCTCGATGAATAGTCACTTGAACAGCAGAGGGCGTAGTTGTCACTTGAACAACAGAGGGTGCAGTTGTCCAACTTTCTTCCAAAACGAAATAAGTAATTAGACAGAATATACACTGAAAGATTGATGAATAGTCACTTGAACTGCAGAGGTTGTGGTTGTCACTTGAACAGCAGAGGGCACAGTTGTCCATCTTTCTTCCAAAACAGAATGTATAATGAGAACTCAAAGGCAAGAAGGAAGATTCGCCCCAAAACTGACAAAATACCACAGATTGCCTAGCCCGTGCAAGCCGCACTGGCCTACTGCCAGCCACCTCTGCACGAGGCAGGCCACCTGCAGCCTAGAGGTTCCTGCTCATCATCACGAAAGGGAGGGCTTACAAAAACGTTGAAATGAGTTTCACTATTATTGCCAATACCCAAGATACCGATATGCACATATGCAATGCAGCTAACGTCAGTGTGCCCTGGAGCGATCTACACAGCACCAGTGCATCACCAAAGGATGGTGCAATACAGTAATACAAAGAGCCCACCTGCTGTGTACTACTGAAACTTGAGCCCTGGGGCCAGCACCACCCAAGTCACACAGCAATGTACCTACACAAGAAGTAGTCGCAGCACAGCGTGGAAAATCGCTTCTGCGATGTGGCGGTGGAACAGTTTGATGAAAAGACGGTTTGGCGGTGTGGCAGGATGATGGGATGGCGATATATCATTGCGATGTGGCGGGAATATGTTATAGCAGTCTATAGCCGTCTATATCCAAACTGGTGTACACCCTTCCAAGCTTCAAGTCGCCTCACTTCTTACTACTCCCATAACTGCCTATGAACGCTTCTGGCCTACTGCTGCTCCGATTCTCCATTTCTCTGACCGCCACTACTCTGCAATGCTGCAGTTCTGCAGCTCTAATTGTCACCTCCAGTACATCTTGAAAATGTTTGTCTTTATGAAATACTTAAAAGCTACACATATAGAAACAATGTGACAGAAAATGTAGATGAAGGTAAATTAGCAGTACTTGATCGCAATGGTTTTTGGTACAACTCAGTAAAGGTGTTCTCATTAACCATAGAAACCTGAGTTGGCAGACTGCTGAAAGAAGAGAATTTGTCTGTTTGGCACTGTCTTATCCAGGAGACTGGTTGACACATGTTCGGTATAAGTCAATAAGGACGCTCAATGAAGGACCACACGCCAATTATGAATATAATTTAGCTTAACTAGAATTTCAGGTAAATGTAGGCATTTAGCACATTAACAATAGTGGAATAAGAATAGCAATGAAAAGCATCTATTTATATATAAGTACACTACAAAGAGCATCTATGCATATATATAAGCAAAGAGTTCATTGACAGATATAAGTTTTGATTAACTGTATACCAAAATGCATCACACTACGATGTTCAGGAAGCAAAATATAAACAAGCTGAATACTTCAGAAAAGCTTTGATTTACTGCACACCAAAGTGCATGTTTCAGTTACTGCAGCAGGCTCACACTACGATGTTTAGAAAGCAAAGTATAAGCGAGCTGAATACTTCAGTGCAAGCATAAATAATCAATCATAATAATAGAGCAGAGAAACGAAGGCCTTTCATCCCTGTGTGGAACTTAACTTAGTCCACGAAATGCTGGGAAGCCCTCTACCGCCTGCTTGGACCTCTCTCCCCCTCAAGCATCACGATCAGCAAAACAGGGAGGCAGCGCTGGGCCATGGCAGCTTTCACAACTCCATCTGCGAGCTTCAAGTCCCTCACCCACACTTCAGTGCTTAAATAACTTGAAGCTTGGATTCTATCTCTTTCTGGCATTTTCCAGCTATGTTATCAGCACTTGGCTGCTCTGCCCTTCCCCAGACTTTGTTTTCATTCCATCTTCTCCCTGTACTCTCGTTCTCAAGGTTGAGACGGAGTCTTCTACACAAACAAGCTTGAAAATAATATCATGAACTTTTCCACGTTGTTCGGGGGGTTTCAGCAGGCATCACACTCGTCTACACTGCTCAAGCTAATTAACCCTTCGCGTCACAATGTCTTCCGCACCTTTCCCTATACTGATCAGGCACTTTTGCGACTTTTTAAACCTTGGTGTTCTGAACCAGAATTACTAGACAAGATTGACTTCTATGAAGACTCTTTCAGTGCTGCCAAGGATACCATTGAGTGTTCATCATTTTCTAACTAATTGAAAATGTTAAATTGATGAAGTTGTAAAAAAAGAAACAATTGCTGCCAAGGTAGCTAAGGAGAATTAAAAAGGCAGCCAAAGTTCAGCTCCATAAAGTCAAGATCCACTTGGGCAGCCAATAAATGAAAATAAAGATGGTATTGCGATGAATTAGCTGAGGACTACAATGGAACAAGACAGGAAACAATTGATTTGGCGGATTTAGTTGCACAACTAAATGCTGAACAAATGGAAGTGTATATATGGAGGTGAAAGCCACAGTTGAGCATGGATTACTTCACGGCAAGAAAGAGTGTGCACGCTCAACATTTAAGCCTGCACTGTTGTATGTCAGCAATCAAGCTGGTACTGGTGAAAGCCTCTTAATACAAGGTCTCACTGGTATCCTACAGAATACTACAGACCTTAATTTGTCATGTGCAGTTACAGCACCTACTAAATTAGCTGCACACAATCTCAAAGGTTTTTACTGTACATCGACTGTTGATGCTCCAGTGGAACATGAAAACAAACTAGAATACCAAAGGTTATCAGGTGACGCTTGTCATGAAGTGTTGAGTGTTAAAAAATGTAAAAATGTTATCATCAATGAGGTGAGCATGGTCTCAAACTTAATGCGTGCCTTTGTACATTTGAGTATACAACAGAATCTGAGAATGGAACATCAAGGTGTCACTGTACTACCACATAAAAAAAGTTACAAGCAAAACTGAATTCATTGCAAAAATCTGTTTCATGAACTGCAGGATTGGAGAAATGTTTAAATCTTTGCATAAACTGTAGAGTGCTTTTACATCAAAATGTACATGTTGAGGAAAGTTTGGTCAAAGGTGCTATGGATAGAGTTGTTGATCTTATTGGTTTTCTTAATATGAATGAGGTAGAATACCTAGTGATTACATTTTATCAGTCTGACAACACAAAGCAGATTGGAAGGTCTCTTGCATTATTTTTGCTTGTGAAAGATTTATATGTTCTACAGAAAGTATCCAGTTTCTTTAGCATGTGCTGTTACTATTCAGAAACAACAATGTCTCAACAGGTATTAATGGCATACTTAATTGCAGTATAAATGAATTACAAGAGAAAGGAAGCACCAATGAAAAGGTATTGTGGTTATTTTTCAAAAAGATAAGCAAAAGAAACTTAAAAGCAGCATCAACATTGCCTTATAAATGTGACACTATAAGAATATGTCCTGCTGGTGACCTGAAATCATAAAGTTCAAAATGCTGTCGATAAAATACAACAAATTCATGGCCTCCGAATTAAAACATGATTTTGTAAAAACTGTTCATTGCTATTTTCATGTTTAGTATTAGTGAAACCATTGTCCGTAAGCTGTTATCTGCACTTCTTTCACATGCTTCACCTGAGCCGTTTTTAATGAGCACGATGTGTTCACCATAGATTCCACATTTGTAAAGCAGTGTTCATACTGCTTTTAAGTTTCCTTTGCTTATCTTCTTTGAATTACTGCTGCATTATTTTTTTCATCTATACTGCAGTTAAGTGTGTCATTAAAACCTGTTGAGAGATTGTTGTTTGCTTCTGCAGTAAACCCAGGTCTCAACTGTATTTAATGGCATTTCCTTTTGTGTTTTATTGTTACAATTCATGAGTCAGGTTTACTAGTAGATGCAGCCTCTATTAATTTTGGTAGTACAGTATTGAAGGAGATACGTCATATGCAGCCTTGTCTCAAATTAGGACATTGTCGAGTTTGTATTTAGTTGCATTTGATAAGAGCAGATTCAAGGTTTGTAAAATAATACAACCATTTAAGAAGTCTTTATGCTCCTCATTTAGGACAGTGTTCAGTTTATGAGAAACACTCTATCTGGCCAAAGTAGAACCTTTCAAACCAGTGTAGTGATGTAGGTGCAAAGAACGGAACAAAAGAGAAGGAAGTTGTGAAGAAACAACAAATTGAAAATTAGGGAGGTATTGTTGGTTACCAGTTGTCAAACCCCTCTGGTGTCAACTGCTATGCTAATGTGCTAAACATACTGTTTGCATTACTTCATAGTGTACATGCAATTCAAAAGAAACAACAGAAGGCACTGTGTTTTGCAATATATGTTTTGTTGCAACATCTGCGTAGTGACAGAAAAAAACCACATTGCGCATCACACATTTGAGACCTGGTAGATATATGTAGTGGATCTGTGCAGTATATATGAAAAACTCAAGAGGATGCACAGGAGTTTTTAAGGGTGATGTTTGCTGTTTTAGAAGAAGAGAAAATATTTGTTGATGAGCTATAGTTATTTGGACCTAGTTACTCATGGAACCATGAATGTGAAGATTGCTCATACACATCATTTACAGAAATAAATTAGGAGCACTTTATTTATTTTCCATTACCGGATTGCAAAAGTGTGACTTTTGACAAATTGCCGAAACAAGCTACACAAAACAATATATGTCCAAATTGTCGAACAGATCTTGTACTTTACTTGTAGGAAGAAGTAACAAGTATGTTATGTTAATGCTACAGCAAAGTAGAGCAGATGGCAGTAAAATAGAAACCGAGATTACAAACTTTAAAGCAGGACAAATTTCTGGAAAAAACACTTGTATTATTCCTATCATTTTTCATGAAAGATTTAGTATTACATCTGGTTACAACACTGCTTATCTAAAAGTAAAAGTAGATGGACAGAATGTGGAGATAGCAACTTAAAAATCAAGCATTGAGTGCCTTATAAGTTTCCAAAATCTCATATGTCATTTCTGAACCAAAGTTCTATGGAGGATTGCATTTGTAAAAGTGGAATAGTGTAGTTATAGTAGATGTATTGAACGGAATTTTCAACATTATGCACCTACCAGGGTTGATGTCTTTATTAGACTTTGCATATGTTGGTGTGCCTGATATATATAGTAGTCATTCTAAGGATTAAGGTCACATTTTCAGCATATGATTCCTTAAATTAGTAGAACAAGTATAGGTAGAATTATTATTTAAAAATTGTAGTGAGTGCAATACACTGTGTTGCTTGTTTAGAGTGACAGTGTGCAGTTCTGGGGTGTTTTTTGTACAATCTATATGATTGTTTCTTCCCACTGTTCAAGATGTATACAGTACATCATGTATGGTGTATTAGTATAAAAGCTGAAAAAAGTAAAAACGGGAAAATGAAATGCCTTTTTTTTATTATATATAGCAATGCAGCACACGACGTGTATAGTGATTTGTTCCTATTATGAAGTTTTGCATTGTTGAAATCTCTCAGTTTATTTATACTTTTATAAAATGTAATGCTAACTCATATTTGTGTTTCTTTCTTTTAATAGAGATCAATGGCACCATCTATTGGAGTAATGTAGTTAACGTATTAGATCTTTCAGTTTACATTGTCAGGGTGTTCCAGGCTACAATTAAAAAAAATACTCCCACTTACAAAGTCAGACACCCACTTATACTCCCATACAGCCACTCACATACCTACTCACACACTGATACTCACACTCACAAACTCACTGACACACCAATAAAGCCACTCATACATTCATTTATTCATGATACATATAACCACTCTTACACCAATACAGATACTCGCACACCCAGCAACATACCGATATATCCACTCGCAAACCCTGCCACACACAAATACAGCCACTTGCATACCAAGCCACATACCAATAAAGTCACTCACACACCGACTTTTACACTGATACAGCCACTCAGACATTCACACACTCACTCTCATGGTGTTAGAAATGGGGTCTTTGGTTAGCAATCAGGTTACCCGCTGTCCAAGCAAGGACCCTCATTCTAGTCAGGGTAAAGGAGAATCGCACTCAGTTAATCCCCGCTCACCACCTTGGTAGCTTGGCACAAGCAGGTAGGTTTAACTTCAGAAGCAATGTGCAAAGTATTTGTACTAACACACACACAGTAACTCAGTAGAAACACTACAAAATGACACACACAACATAGGTTTAGAAAAACAGATAATCTTTATCTAAACAAAACAAGACCAAAACAACAAAAGTCTGACATATGCAAGTCAACTTATGAATTTTTAAAGATTAAACTCAAAAATAGCGCTTAGAAACACAAAATGCTTCAATGAGGTGAAAACTTGGCGTCGTGACAGAGTCGTTCCCAACAATCCGACGTCGATGGCGTGGGGTATGAAGTCTTAGAGACCCCCCAAGGTAAGTACCTTAGTAAAACGTAAAAAAAAGCCGGTGCGCGAAGTCGGGGATCGCAGCGTCGCTGGATCCGAGGCGGCATCGGTTCTGGTGCTGCGGGGCGAAGGAGCAAAGGCGTCACGAAGAGGCATCGGGTCCTTGCTGCAGAGCGGTGGAGGAAAGGCGGTGTTGGTGGAGAGCGTTGAATCCGCAAACTTCAGGCGGAGTCGATATCCGGCAGTCAAGACATGGTGCGGCAAGTTCCATGGAGTCGCGGAATTCGGCGGGGCTGCAGCAGTGTCGGGCCTGCGGGGGTCGTCACAATCCAGTGAGGACCACGGAGTTAGTTGCAGATGGCGTCACGGGATTCGGCAGCGGTGGCCGGCAGCGGTCCGAAGTCGGTTTTCTTGAATTTTCACCAGCTTCTCATTTCACGGGCCCAGGGACTGGATAGGGCACCACTTGTCAGGGCAGGAGTCTCAGCAGAGTGTCCAGGTGCTGGTAGGGGAAGTCTTTGATGACCCTGAGACTTCAGAACAGGAAAACAGTGAGCACGCTCAGTCCAAGCCTTTGGAGATTCTGCTCAAGCAGAAATATACCACAAAGTCCAGTCTTTGTCCCCTTTCACAGGCAGAAGCAGCAACTGCAGGATAGTCCAACAAAGCACAGTCACAGGCAGGGGCAGCACTTCTCAGCTCTTCAGCTCTTCTCCTTGGTAGCGGTTCCTCTTGATTCCAGAAGTGATCTAAGTTTCAGGGGATTTGGGGGCTCTTCTTATACCCCTTTCTGCCTACTTCAAAAGAAGTCACTTTTGTTTGTAAGATCCTGCCTTGGCCAGGCCCCAGACACACACCAGGGGGTCGGAGACTGCATTATGTGAGGGCAGACACAGCCCTTTTAGATGTAAGTGACCACTTCTCTCCTCCCTCCCTGCTCAGATGGCTCATCAGGATATGCAGGCTACACCCCAGCTCCCTTTGTGTCACTGTCTAGAGGAGAGGTGCAAACATCCCAACTGTTAAAATGGCCCAGAGAGGGAATCCACAAACAGGCAGAGTCACAGAATGGTTTAAGCAAGAAAATGACTACTTTCTAAAAGTGGCATTTTGAAACACACAATCTAAAAACAAACTTTACTAAAATATGTATTTTTAAATTGTGAGCTCAGAGACCCTAAACTCCATATTTCTATCTGCTCCCAAGGGGAATCTGTACTTTAATATTATTTAAAGGCATCCCCCATGTTAACCTATGAGAGAGATAGGCCTTGCACAGTGAAAACCGAATTTGACACTATTTCACTATCATGACATATAAAACAAGTTAGTATATGTCCTACCTTAAACATACAGTGCACCCTGCCATGGGGCTACCTCGGACCTACCATAGGGGTTTCTTATATGTAAGAAAAGGGAAGGTTTAGGCCTGGCAAGTGGGTGCACATGCCAAGTTGAATTGGCAGATTAAAACTGCACTCACAGACATTGCAGTGGAAGATCTGAGCCATGTTTACAGGACTACCAATGTGGGTGGCACAACCAGTGCTGCAGGCCCACCAGTAGCATTTGACTTACAGGCCCTAGGGACCTCTAGTGCACTGTACTTGGGACTTACTAGTAAATCAAATATGCCAATCATGGATAAACCAATCAACAATACAATTTACACAGAGAGCATATGCACTTTAGCACTGGTTAGCAGTAGTAAAGTGCCCAGATGCCTAACACCAACAACAACGGATCAGAAAAAATTGGAGGGAGGAGGCAAAAAGATTGAAGATTACCCTGCAAAAGGGAAAAAGTCCAACACGTGGATACAGCCATTCACACACCCACTAATGCACTGATACAGCCACTCACACAGACACACACCGAAATAGCCACTCACACACCCACTCATACCAGACAGCCACTCACACCAATACAGCCCCTCACACACCCAGCCACTCACACAGCACCTCACACCCCAATACAGCCACTCACATGCTGATAAAGCCACTCACACACCAGTATAGCCACTCATATACCGATGCAGTAACTCACACACGATGCAGCCACTCGTGCACCCAACCATACACCAATGCAGCCACTCACACACCCACTCTCACACCGATACAGCCACTCACACACCCAGCCACACACCAATACAGCAATTTACAAACTCTCTCACACACCGATACGGCCACTCACATACCCAGTCACACAACAGTACAGCCACTCATACAGCCAACCACACACCAATACAGCCACTTACACACTAACACACACCAATACAGCCACTCACACATTGATACAGTCACTCACACACCAATACAGCCACTCACACACTCAGACACACACTGATACAACCACTCACACACTGATTCAGCTACTAACACCAGCCACACAATAGCACGGCCACTCACACACCAAAACAACCACTCACACACACACACACACACACACACAAACTGATAAAGCCACTCACACACCCACTCATACACCAGTACAGCCACTCACACACCCCCTGATACAGCCACTCACACACCCAGTCACACACTGATACAGCCACTCCCAAATCCACTCCCTAATCAATACAGCCACTCACATAACAATACTTCCACTCACACACCCACTCACAGAGTGATATAGCCACTCACACACTGATACAGCCACTCACATACTCTGGCGCACACTGATACACACACCAATACAGCCACCAAAACACCCACTCACACAAGACAGACACACCGACACACTACTCACACACCCAGCCACACACTGAGACAGCCACTCACACACCTAGCCACACACTGAGACAGCCACTCACACAGCTACTCACACCCTGACACAGCCACTAACACAAATGCATAGTACCTGTGCAACACAGCTTCTGTTAAAGCAGGGATGGACTGTTCCCCAACTGTAATTATTTCCTTGCACACTGTGCAAAATGCATCAATCTTCAGAAATTCAAGGATTGCTAGGTGGCGAGTTTGGACTGTCTTCAACTGTATGAGCATGCTGCTCCTTCCATGGGAGTACTGGCGGGTAGTCCCCCTTGACAGCTCCTTATCACAGATATTGTATCTCACTACTTTCACAATGATAATTTTCTCCCAAGAAGAAATAGAAAAGAATTTCCAGACATTGGATTCTCTCTTCTTGGGGTGGAGGGGGGTCATCTTCTTCTGAAGAAGGCTAACTTTGCTGCTAGTCCTGCTCTGTATTGTGCCCCGATTCATTTCTAATATAATAACAAAAAAATAAACACCAAGCCAAAAACAAAAGTGCCCAAGTGTGTTTCGAAGGTATGTTTTTTAGCAGTCACACCCAAAGGAGGAAAAAATTAGAAGGGGCTCCCTGTACAAGAGGTTGAAGGGTGTTTCAATCAATGAAATCCATTTGTTGTTGTGTCACATGGGATTCACGGATCTGTCACATGACTGCAAATCCGGATATATAAAATAAAACAACATTGTAAGCTAGAATTATTTATTGGAATATTTTTGTATAAAATTTCACTAAACCACTTACCTCAAACATTAATTTTATAGTCTCCATTTATGCTTTTAAGTATTGTTAAAAATCACTCTGAATCCGTGGATCCTTTGCGGAGGCCGAAAAGGAAGTACACATCTGGAGGGTTTGCACCAGATCCACAAATCCAAAATCCTATAAAAAAAATATTGTTTTGAAAATAATTAAAGTTATGAAGTGATTTCACAAAAGACTTTGGTATTGTGGTATTCACTTTACTAGGTGCCTATATAATTTAATTTAAGCCAACATTCTTCCACTGTTCAATTAAACATGAGAAATAATCACCACTATCTCTTTCATTATGGAGCAGGGCCCATGGCCCCAATATTCAGTAATGTCTTAGGGGTGTTACTTCTACTGGTGCAGAGATTGTTCCCACAGGAAACTGAGTCAGCCAGGGTTTTCTTCTGGAGAAACTGCAAGCTATATGGATTTATTTGATCCACATACAGAATTGGTGGGAATATGCCTTCTTCACATTACCTTAAATTATCTAGCCAACCAAATATTGAAATTGATATACTTCCACAAAGGTATACCCAGATCCGTCACCTTCGGTGTTAATGAAGTGTAACATGCTAGCAGGGGCTGTAATCTTCATGGCCTGTATAAACACTGACCTACCCAGTCATTGACTGACAACCCAATGACACTTTGCATACTACATATATGGAAAACTACGCACATGCTGATTAAAGTAGACCTGCATTTACATAAATCTACCCAAATCCAGCTCAACAGGGGCTACAGGTGGGAGGTGACCAGACTTATTCATAGGACATCATGGGATAACTCAGGCATTTCACATGTATAGCATCTGATCAGTGTTTCAGCTCAATCCGAATCAATATTTGAAGCATATTCAACCAAGACACTCCCCTCAGACTTGGCTTGGTAAGGCACCAAGCACTTTGCCACAGTCACCGATCAGGACTTATATTGAAAAATTTGGAGGTTACAAAGGATTGATCTTGGTATTGTATAACCTGATAATTGAACACAATGTTTCTGTCCCTACTATGGGGGTAGTCAAAAATATTTGTCGGACCCCATTACAATCTGAATTTTGTGACAAAAACTGGAAATCAAATATGGAATGACACAGTAGACTCTTGTAAGATGGTAGAATGAGTGCCATTACCACGCATGCCTTTACCATGCATCCATTACCACATATATATGCCTTTACCACACATGCCTTAACCATGTAAGTCATTACCATGCATATGCCTTTACCACGCAAAGTATATAGGACCTATATATATATATATTTGTTTATTTATTACCTACTGGTGGTCACCAGTAGGTAGTTATAATAAGTACCTAGTTTCCCTTTTTGTGTTGCCTGTAAGTTTTGTATCGTTTGCTGAATCTTCCTAAAATTTCAAAACTAATATCACAGTTGCTTCAGCTGCTGTCTTAAAAGTTTCAGGGTTATCCGTCAAGCGGGGGCTGAGAAAAACGGGGGGGGTCCCAAAACACATTTTCCCCATTCATTTTCCCATAGAGCCTTCAGACATGCCTACAGCCTGAACTGCTGCACAGAATTACACCTAATTTGTCAGAAAGCTAGGTCTTGGTGTGCAGATTGTGTATTTGGTAATAAATCTGTTCAGTAGTTTTGGAGATATCAAAGGTTAAAAAATATAGCTATCTAGGGATGCAGACTATCAGCGGATCCTGGAGATCTGGTACTGAGATCTGATTGGCTACCACCCAATCAACCAGGAAGTATTGGCAGCCATTTTGGGACTCTGCTTTCCAAAAGAAAAACATTTTTAAAAAAATGAAAAAGGGCCAGGGTAGGAATGCCCTCTGTCCCTAGGCTTGGTCCAAGGGTACCTCTTGGTATCCTGTCAGGACTAAAAAGTATTTTTTTTAACAGAAAAATCCGTGGATGGATCGGGTGATATTTTCAAAAACAAATTTTAAAACGGGGCTCTCGCACTTCTAAATTGTTTTGCCCCTAGGTGGACCAGTTCCCAGGGGCATTTACAAAATTATTAAAAAGCAAGGGTGTGCACGGGGCACCCCCACTAGGGCTCTTAAATGCCCCAGGGACCACCACCTCTCTGAGGCTAAATATGAAAAGTATGCGGGGTCCCGCCCCACCCGTGGGCCCCAGGGACCACCACCTTCCCATTGCTATTTAAAGAAATGGTTAGCGGTCTTTGCATGGATCCCACCTGGGCCCTGGGGACCACCACCTCCCTGGAGCTGTCTTGTGCATAGAAAAGGAGGGGGGACATGTGGCACCATCCCCACCCCCCTGGAGCCACCCACGAGAGTCAGCTCCTGCTACCTCCCGAGGTGCTCAACCTTGGGAGATAGCTGTTTGCTTTTGCTTGGCGGGAGCTGTGACTAACTGTTTTTATTTTGTAGCCCTAGAGAGGTGGTGATCCCCAGGAGGCCACTGTGCCCCCCTAAATATTTATATTTTCCCTTGCCTCTTTTAAGGTCCAAACCCCATGTAACGTGCAGCCTTTAGCCGTGCTTTGCGTGGGGTTGGTTGCTTATACGGGGTAGGCTGCATGGTTTGGCCGCAAGCCAGGCCAAGAGGCCAACCCTTGGTGTGCCAAGCCAAAGGCCCTGTATGACGACAGGCCCTGCTGATAACCCCGCTATGCACAGCATGCAGCATGGCACAGCAAATGGTTGGCCAATGGGCCCGGCCCTATATCCATCCCCCTACTTGCTGCCACCCACCCCACATGTATCCTGTTGCATGCCACCCATTGCCTTTGGCCGTGCACGACGTGGGGTTGGTATGGTTATAGGGGGTCGCCGCAGGGCCTGGCCATAGGCCAGGCCCTTTGGACAACACCACCAAAGGACAGCCAAAAGCTGTGTGTGGAGCGGGGTTGGTGGTTATTAAGGGTTGGCCGCAGGGTCTGGCAAACTCCCACCGCAGACCAGGCCTTGCAGACAATCCTTGCTGCACACGACCAAAGGCTGTGCGTGGTGCAGGGCTGGTGTGGTTACTGGGGGATGGACGCATACAGCTGACACACATCCACACCACTATAAAACACACTCACACACAACCCACAATCCTTTGCAACACCAACAGCACCACAGAAAACCACACCACACCACAACACACATACAAACAACCACCACACAAGTCACACACACAACACACCACCCACAACATACACCATGGCACCCACTAAGCACCCCTGCTTCACCGACAGGGAGCTGAGGACCACGGTGGACGAAATACTCAGGGTCAAGCCACAGCTATTTGAGGCACAGGTGCAGCAGACGCCCATGGTCAAGATGGAGCTATGACTGTATATAGTCAACAAGGTCAACACAGTAGGAATCCATCCACGCACAAGGGAGGACATCAGGAAGAGATGAAACAACCTGCGTACCATGGCATCACAACACAACATCGCCGTACAGAAGACTGGCGGTGGTCCCCCACCTCCTCCCGAATATACCTCCTGTGAAGAGAGGGTCATGGCCATCCTGCACCTGGAGGGCCTCACTGGACTCCCTGGAGTATTGGACTCGGGTAAGTCAACTACACCTGAAATGAATGTATCACCCCATCCCTCTCACTACCACATGCCCCCATCCCCTACCCAGCCCACAAAATCCACACATACCTACCCATGTCTCCTGCATGCCCACAACCCACCATACAAACCACTATCCAGCCCCCTGTGCACAGTCACCAACCCATGCATGAAGTAGCAGGAGCACCACAACATCCAGAATGCACCACTCGCCCCTCAGCAAATGCACCCAAAAGAACACCAAGGGACCATGCATGCCACCACATGGGAATGAAACCACCAATGACTCCTAAGCAGAGCTGCAAGGGACATGAACGTGCAGGACACCCACATCTCTGTTCTCACACCCATAGGCACCACCACCCATACCACCCGGACATAGGAGCAAGGAATGCCAGTACTCCACCTGAAGACAAAGGCCCCACTCACGAGTCTGGACTCACGAGTCTGGACACAGAGGAGAACCCTGGCCCATCCCACAGCCCTGGACACTCACCCCCCAGTAGCCCGACCCAGGACACCACTCAGCCAACACCATCAGCTCTGGCCCAACGCCCCCACACCAGTGTCTCCAGGCCACGGACTGGTTGCCCACAAGTACAGAGTCCTGAGTCGCCACCCACCACCAGGCAGGATGATGATGGGACTAGTGCAAGTCAGACTGCCAGACCTGTGCAGGGGACACAGGTACAGAGAGCAAGGGCCACTGGGACAGGAGCATTGGGTCATGGGGGTGGGCCAAAGAGGGATGCTGCTGCCCAGGAGGCCGTTGCCGAGGTCCTGGGTGCAAAGCACATTTTCCAGGACAGGATGGCCCAGATCCTGCCCACGCTGGAGGAGAAACAGAGGCTGCAGGTAGCACACCATCACAAGGCCATGGAGCAATGGAAACATCTCAGTGCTACCATGGACGCCATTGCAGGGGAGCTGCAGCGCCAGTACAACAGCCAGCCTGAGTCTTCCACCCACCAGCAGGCCCCTTACACTAGCCAGGATTATGCTCTGGCATTTACATCAGCAGCTGCTAGAGGACTGGTGACACTGCCAGAGGACTCGGGGGACATCGGCACCCCTTCCACTACAGCCCAGCTTCTCCCTTGCAAACATGCCCTTAGACCCAGACATCCCTGTGAAACACCTTCGAAGACCAAGCCCACTGCCAGGAAGTGACTCTGCCCTGAACTGTCTCCCTTGTGTGCCACTGAGCTACCTTGTCAACATGCCACTGCACCATCTTCCAATGGCCCCATGGACTATGCCCCTGTGCAACCAAAAGCTGTGGAAATGTACCTTAGTATTTTGTACACCATGTGCCCACTCCCTTCCACTGTCCCATCATTCATGGATGTGTTTTTTTTCAATAAAAAACACCTGTGCACTCAAAATATCTGTCCTTCATTTATATGTGCTAACAAATGCAAATGTGAAAATAGTGGGCAGTTTACATCACAATGCTGTTTTATTGCAGGAGGGGGTCTAACATACTGCAGTGTTCCAAGTATGTCACACTGTACATTCCATTGCTGTAACACACATCTCCTTCTTCAAACATGAAGTCTACACATCCTGGTAAGGGACACCACAGCACTTTGCACATAAGTCACTCTGAAACAATGCAGTAAACCCTTTGATAACATAGAACACTACCTGAGAGTCACTAGAAATATAGCCGGATTAGCTGGGTCCTGGTGTTAATGTCTTCCCCCTCCTCTTCGCCATCACTCTCATCCAACCTCTGAGGTGGCAGGGGTGGTTGGACAACATCCACCTCATCCAGTAGTGGAATAGCTTTCCTCAGAGCCAAGTTGAGCAGCATGCAGCAGGCCACCACTATCTGAAACACCTTGTCAGAGACATAGCACAGGGACCCTTCATAGAGATGAAGGCAGCAAAATCTTGCCTTAAAGACTCCTATGGTTCTCTCAGTAACTCTCCTAGTGCAACTATGTGTCTCATTCTAATGGATTTCAGCATCTGTCCTGGGATTCCTCACAGGTGTCAGGAGCCATTGCATGTTTGGGTACCCAGAATCCCCTGCAAAGTGGGCGAAGGTGGGTTGAAACACACAAAATCTACTTGCATACAGCCTGCCTGTCAGCTATGTAAGTGAGCCAGTGTCATACACACTCACCAAAGAGCCAAGCTCTGTCCCCCTATAGTTGTCCTGTCATGTGTGGCACACTGCTGTTTCTGAGGACAAAGGAGTCATGGACTGATCCTGGGAACCTTGCATTGACATGGGTAATGGACTGATCAGCGGTACACACCGATAGGACATTAATGAAGTGAAAGTTTTTATGATTTCTGAACACCTGTTCGTTTACTCTTGGGGGTATGAGGGCTATGTGGGTACCATGAATGGCACCTATCACATGGGGAATATTTGCAAAAATATAAAATCCTGATTTGATGGAGGTGAGATCAGCCCTTTAGGGAAACTGGACATAACTCTGCAGGTGTTGTATGAAGGAATCCAGAAATTTGGACAGGATGTGGCTGAAAATTGGCTGAGATACACCGGCTGACATGCCAACTGGCCCTTGGAATGAGGCCTGTGGCCAGAAAATGTAGCACAGATAGTACCTGTACAGTTGTAGGGATGGCATGGGGATTCGTATTAGCTGGCATCAGCACAGGCTCCATTTGTGCACAGAGTTACAGGATTGTGGCATGATTCAGGCATGATTCAGGCGGTAACTGATGATGATGTAACGTTCCTCCATGGTAGCCAGATCAACCAGGGGTCTGTAAACAGATGGTGCCCTCCCTCGCCCTCCCTCGCCACATGGGTCTGTACCTATTGATTTGCCACATACACTTCAGTCACAATATTCCACAATTCAACTTGTACATGCAACACTATTGCCCCTCACACAGACGCAGAGAACATGGTAATCCTGTCTGGGTATTGCCTAGTGTGGTGTGTATTCTGAGTTGCATCACAGTGTAGGCACTCTTCCCACTATGATTCAATGAGGAGGGTCACTCATCATAACATTACTCGACGAAGGGTAGAGGGAATGGAGCCATGTATTAGGACCCCAGAGACTATGAAGGCGTAGTGTATGCAAAGAGGCAGCCCCCTGCCCTACAGGTAGTGTAGTGTAGTGTAGGAAGTGACACATTCTGCTGGTATTAGTCATCTTGGCGGTAGGCGGTGCTCACCGCCGTGCACCTCTGCATTGGGTAGCATTGGCATCTATGGGGAAGCAGGGCCAATCACGATCACCGGTGACGGTGCACACCGCCGCTGTAAATACCGCCATTCTGTCATGCTCTTGCCACCTGACTCCTACACCTCGAGAGGAACGGAACTCCACTAGTAATGGCTTCACCACGGAGGAGCTTGAGAAGCTGGTGGACAGGGGCTTACTGCCATATGCGAAGCTGTATGGGCGACCAGAGGCTCAGGTAAGTTGCTATTAGTCCTCCTTGAATGTGTGTGAATGTGGCAGATGCCTGTAGGCATTGTTGGTGACTGTGTGGATGCTTACCCATGATGTGTTTGGCTATTGTCAATATGTGTGTCTCGATGGGCCATGTGAGGTCGAATTGGCATGGCATTTTGTATGGGGCACCCACACTGACATCTGTTTCTTTACTCTGTCAGCACCTGCATGGGACACACAGAAGTCCATAAGAAGAAAGGAATGTGGCAAGCCATTGCCAAGGAAGTGCAGATCCTGGGGGTCTACCACAGGCAGAGCACCCATTGCAGGAAGCAGTGGGAGGACCTGTGGCGCTGGGCCAGGAAGACCGGAGAGGCCCAGCTGGGAACGGCTTCTCAAACAGGGAGAGGTGCCTATCGGACCCTGGCACCCTAATGGTCCGCATACTGGCGGTGGCCTATCCTGATTTGGAGGGATGCTTGAAGGCAGCACAGCAGCCACAAGGGGGTGAGTACCTGCACTAATGTGATGCCCCTATGTTGAGTGTAGTTAGGTGCCATGGGGTGCACGCAGTGTAGTGGCAGGCCCATAGACAGGTGTGTCCCTGCAGTCCTGCCCCCCCTCTACATCCGTGGGATAGTGTTCTTAGGTAGATATGGCTGGGAATGTAGGCCTGTGAGGGGTCTCCTGTTTGGGCCAATGGTTCAGATGTAGCCTCATGGACTGGCAGATTTGTTGTCTTGTCAACGTCTCTCATTGTGTCCCATTACAAAGTGGTACGGAGTAGAGGGCCAGGATGGTCATGTATTGTACTGTGGGATGTTACCTAGCAGTCAGGGGTACATTCAGGTAAATAATTCTGTCTGCTGGGGGTTAGTGCACTAAATGGGTGGGGTGTATGTGTGCCAACAGGTATTTTTAAACTAGATTTGACCTACTTCTTTCTTGTTTTGTCCCCCCCGTGCTCTTGTGTCCTTGTGTGCTTTAGCATCATCTGGTAAGGGAGCTAAGGCACCAGTGAGTGGGGATGCTGCAGCCCACGGTTCTCAGGAGTTCATCAACGCCAAAGGGACTAGTGGGTTGGGGGATGAGGAGAGTACCACAGGGGAGGCAACTACCACTGGAGGTAGTGACTCAGACACCTCCTCTGATGGCAGCTCCCGGGTGGTGGCGGAGCCTACTGGGCCCAGCCATTCCTTAACATCTTCCACCACCCCCATACCATCACCGCCCTCCCAGTAGCTCCCCCAGTGTGTGTCCCATGCCCGCTCACCCAGGAAAGTGGGCGTCTCCCTCGCCCCAGGCACCTAATCTCCTGCCCCTGTTAGCCCTGCTGCCCTCATTGAGGAGGCTATTGACCTCCTGAGGAGCATCTCTGTTGGTCAGACAACCATTGTGAATGCCATCCAGGGGCTGGCATCCCAGATGCAGCAATGCAATACGTTTCTGGAAGGCATTCACGGGGCCATGACTGGCCTCCAGAGATCTTTTCGGGCTCTGGCCTCCTCTTTGATGGCAGCCAGTGTCCCTGGTCTTTCCATCCCCCCTCCCACAACCTCTACCCCTTCCTGTACCCCACTCCCTTCTCCAATCCCAAACACACATCCAGACAGCAATGCTCCCAAATCAACACCCAAGAAGCATGCAGACAAACACAAGCACCAAACGTCCCACCACATGCAGGCACACAGCCAACATTCAAAGGCAGGCACAGCAACATCTATCTCCCCCATTGTGTCCACTCCCCCTCCTCCCAGGACACAGAAACGCTCCCAGACATCCACTCCGCACCCATCAACCAAACATGGGCATACTGTACTGGCACCTGCATCCAAGCACAGCAGACCTACAACTCATACCGCCACTCCCTCATCCTCCACTCCAAACCTGTCTCCAAAACCCCTCCAGCTGCTCCTCGTAAGCTTTCCCTCCCCATGTTGACCTTTTCGAACCCACTGGCCCACCCCGTCTCTTGGCCTCCTGAATCCAACTCCTTCCTCATCCATGTCCTCTGCAGTCCGCCCTACCCATTCCTGTTTCCCTTCCCCAGAGAAGAAGAAGACTCATGTTGCCCCTGGTCCTTTCTGCCACCCCCGGTCCATGACCACTCCTCCTCCTCCCAAGGGCAAGCCCAAACCCTCGCCACCTCCAGAACCTACGCCCCAGACCCCCCTTCCAAACCTGAGTCCCCACCCCTGCCACCCCCTGAACCCTGAGGTGCTTGGCTGCCCTATTGATGCCCCTTCTCAGTTGAATGTTCCTTTACATTGTGGAACTCACGTGTGGGCTATCTTTGCCCTACCAGGACTTTATACTGCCCACTGGCCTTTTGTAAATAGTTGTTTTTACCATTAAAATTTGCTGCCCAGCAGACTTGTTGGTGCTAACTTGTGCCGTTGTGCAGCGTTTCACTGTGGGGGGGGGGTCTGCATAGGTGGTTGCATCGGTGCAGGTATTTGTTGTCCTGTGTCTGCTAAGTACATTTTGTTAGGGTTTGTATGGCTTGGGGTGGTGGGAGGATTGGGTGTGCGTTGCGTTGTGGGTGGTTGTGTAATTGTGCCCTTACCTCCCTTGTGTGCTAGGCTGAGGGACTTATCGTCGTCATCGTCATCTTCGTCGGCTGTCATGGTCCTGTAGGAATACGGAAAGGAGAAGCACTAGCATTATTTTCACTCTCGTGTTGGCGTGATGTGTGGGCCTCCGGTGAGTGTTTCCCTTTCGTATGTGTTGTTTCTGCCAGGCTTTGAGCGGCGGTGGTTCCCAACCCGGAACTGATGGCGGTGTGGTGTTCATAATATGCTAGTCGGTTTGGGCCCTTCCGCCGGCCTGAAGGTGGCCTCTGCCATTGTCGGCAGTGCTTCCAAGATGGCAGTGGGTGGATGAGCCGCTGGCTGTTTCTCCTATGCTTCAATATTTGTCGGTCTGCACCGCCGGTCTGTTGGCGGTAGTTTCCGCCACTGCCAGTGGTGTGGTCATTACCGCCAGGTTCAAAATGACCGCCTAGGTCTTGACTGTAACCGCCAATAGGTAATATATATATATATATATATATATATATATATATATATATCAACTCCAACAGGTCCAAAGAAGCGCGCTCATTTCATGTTGGTGCCTGCACCAGGGGAGGACCTACTCCCATTAATAATCTTCATACCAGTTTGACAATTAAGTCAAGGATGCGGCACTCACAGGATTTCATCAACCTTCCTTTATTTCATGAAGGGACCCCAAACAAACTAACACCAGCGCATTTCGACCTTCCCACATCAACCTTCCTTTATTTCATGAAGGGACCCCAAACAAACTAACACCAACGCGTTTCGACCTTCCCAGCATGACATACAGGGGAGGACGCACCTTGAGGGATATAGGTGGTAATTATGAACATGGCGGTAAGCACCTCACCGCCGGCGGTGGCAGTAACTACCGCCAAAAGGCTGGTGATCTGGACCGCCAAATAATGAAGCACATGAAAAACAAGTAGCGGGCCATCCACACACTGCCATCTTTGTAGTTCTGATGAGGATGGAGGAGGCTGCCAACATGCCAGCAGAACGGACCTACCCGCCCACCAAATAATGAAACACCACACCGCCAGCAGTTTGGGGGCGGGAACCACCACCACGCTAAGTGTGGCGGAAATCAACAATATAAAAAGAAACATTCACTGGAGGCACACAGAACATGCCGACGCAGACATGGAGAGAGAGTTGGAAATAATCCCAGTGCTGCTCTTTGCCATATTCCTCCAGGACCGTGACAACGAAGATGACGATGGTAAGTACTGCAGCCTAGTACACATGGGAAGAAAGGGCACAGTTACATACCCACCCCACCAACCCTGCAACACACTCCCAACCCCACCCCCATCCCAAGCCAAGTATTCCATAACAAAATGTACTTACCAGACACAAGCTAACAAAGACCTGCACCAAAACTACACACATGTGCACACCACGCCCTCACAGTGAAACGCTGAACGTCACTATATTGTGCCAACAGCACTACTGGGCACTCAAATTTATTGAACTGTACGAACCGTAATGTCCAAATAAGGCCATTGGTCAGTCCATTTTTAAATCCCAGAAGGGCCACCACCCACACCCCTGGAAGAAAGGGTGGAAGAAACCTTGGAGCAGGAGGCAGTGTCTGGATTTGGGGACCTGGACACCTCAGAGCCCAGCACATCAACCGGTGAGTACCATGTGATATGTCTGTACCCCTATCAATGCCATACCCCCACCCACCATGTACTCAGGGGCATGCACAACCAAAATAGCTCCATTTCAGGGTAGAAAATGCCAGAATGATGCATTATGGGAAATGTAGTCAAGTAGGCAGTTCATAGGCAAATGTTTATTAGGAAGTGTGCAATAGATAGTAGACACTGACAGTCTGTTCCCCATGTCCCACAGGTCTCCAGCAAGACACCACCAACACTCCAAGCACCCAGGCCCATGAGGACACCCCAGGACCCCCCAGCACTCCCACCTGCACGGTCAGCAGCATCCCTGCAGTAGCCACACCTGCTGCAACAATTCCGCAAGAGGCTGCCCCAGCAACAGGCAGGGAGGAGACAGGTGGAAGCACAGGGCAGCCACCGCTGCGCAGGCGTCGCAGGTCAATACCATCTGGGCTGCAGTCTGCATCTGGGCTACTTCCTCCAACCACCAGTGAGGCACATCTGCTGCGTGGTCAGCGCCTGCAGAACAGAATTTTGGGCAGAATTAGTGGTGTGCTGCACCGCTTTGTGTGCTACAACCATGCCAGCATGCAGCACCTCAACACACGGATGGACATGATCTGCAGTAACACTGGGGACCTTGCCCTTGCCATGAGGGAACTGGCGGGAGGACTACTGGCCCAGGCAGAGGGTGGGCGGCGCAGGGATCGGCAGATCATGCACAGACTGGACAGGATGGCCACATCCATCGGCAGGCTCGCCATGAATACCACAGGCCTTTCGAGGAGGACAGTTGGGCTGCAAGTGGAGATGGGCCATTTCGCTGGGGATGTGGCAAGGGGCCTGGGACGTCTCACCCACATTATCGAACTGATGGAGACACAGGAAATGTCGAGGGCCACAGGGGAAACACCCCAGGACAGTGAGGAGGGCTCAACAGTGAGCAGTGTCTCTGTCACTGACAGCAGGGTGCTCAGGAGTGGCAGGCAGAGCACCACGGAAGCAGCAGGGACCAGCCAGGCTGGCAGGAGGGGCAGAAGGTCTTAGAGATCACCCTGGACCATTAAATGTGGCACATGACGTTAATGTGCCACATGCCTGGTTGGCATTTTACTGCCCATGGACAATCTTCACTTGTGAATAGTTTATTTAATACACTAATAAAACAGTTATTTTTTTGCCACTTAACAAATAGAGTTTTTGGTTAATAGGTGAGTATGGTTGGAGTTGACACGTACCGTCCAAAATATTGTGTTGCAATGTGTTCCCGTCTCAGTCTGCCTTGATTTGCCAAACTCCTATCCCCATGATGGCGATGTGGTTGTGCTTGCTCTTCATCATCAGGATCTGGGTCTGCAGGGGTGAGAGGTAGCCCACGTCGGGTGGCTATGTTGTGGAGGATGGGGCATGCGACCACAATTTTAAATGCGGTAATGGGGGTGTATTGGAGGGCACCTCCACTGCGGTGGTGGCATCTGAATCTTGCCTTCAGGAGTCCGAAGGTGCGCTCAATGAGGTTCCTGGTCCTCTTATGTGCACTGTTGTATTGCCTCTCTGAATCATTGCTGGGTGTTAAAAACGGAGTCATGATCCAAGGCCTGAGAGCATGTGCACTGTCACCTGTTGGGCACAAAAGTACACTGTTAGGAAGTCCAGATTGTCGTGCACAGTGACCTGTGTGTATGTCTGCAAGTGTCTGTGGCTCTACCTAGGAGGTAACCGTCTCCGAATTCCCCACGTTCCAGGCGTTGATGTATCCCACTATGCCTAAAAATGTATGAGTCATGGGTACTGCCTGGAAACATAGCTACAATGTCAGTGATGACATAATGGGCGTCACAAACAACCTGAATATTGAGTGAGTGGGTACACTTTCTGTTGTGGAAAATGTGTTCTAGATTAGCAGGGGGGCATATTTGAATGTGTGTCCCATCTACACACCCTATGACATGGGGAAAGTGGGCAATGCGGTAAAAGTCCAGCTTGGTGCTGTTCATTTCTGCCTCATTCCTTGGTAAGTATATGAAGTGGGACATGTGCGTGACTAAGGCATCTAAGAAGGCCTTGAGGAACCTTGACACTGCACTTTGGGATACCCCACCTGCCACAGCAATGACCCCCTGATAGCTCCCTGAGGCCAAGAGGTGCAGTGAGCATAGCACTTGCACATGCGTAGGGATGGCGCAGCCACGCAGAGTTTGGTGCTCTAGCTGTGGTTTGAGTAAATCTATTAATTCTAGGATGGCTGCGCTGTTAAGGCGTTATTTGTCATAGATCTCATCCTCAGTTTGCTGAAAAAGAGGCTGCCTTGTTCTATATATCTTCTCCTGTCTGTGGCCCCTCCTCCTCCTCTGCTGGGCTGCGTGGACTCTCCTTCTCACTGCTATCAGGTATAGCTCCGCCATCTTGTGTAACCCAGATGCCTTCTGGGTCTCCTTTTATACTTTGGTAATGGTTACCACCTGCTCTGAGTTAGTGGTAAATGGGACATGCAAAATGGCCTTTTTGCGACTAGTCGCAATTTGCGAGTTGCAATTGCATGAGGTTTGCGACTCGCAAATTGCGACTTGGTATTTGCGGGTCGCAAAATGGGGTCGCAACGGATGCGACTCGCAAACGGGTCCCATTGCTTTTTGCGAGTCGGAAATGGGCTTTTTGCATCCCATTTCCGATTTTGCACTGTCGCAAATTGCGATTCTGCCCGTTTGCGAGTCGCAAACCTTTGCTACATCTGGCCCATAGTGAGGAATAACCCCTATATTGGTGACAAGGTAGATGCACTTCCCAGCAAGACATACAGGGGAGGACACACCTTGAGGGACATAGGTGGTCATTATGAACATGGCAGTAAACACTGCACCACCGGCAGTGGCGGTAATTACCGCCAAAAGGCTGGTGGTCCGGACTGCCAAATAATGAATCACATGAAAAACAAGTAGCGGGCCATCCACACACTGCCATCTTTGTAGTCCTGACAAGGACGGAGGAGGCTGCCCACAGGCTGGGGGAAAGGACCTACTCGGCCACCAAATAATGAAACACCACACCGCCAGCAGTTCCGGGGCGGGAACCACCGCCAAGCAAAGTGTGGCGGAAATCAACAATATAAAAGGAAACACTCACCGGAGGCACACAGAACACGCCGACGCAGACTTGGAGAGAGAGTTGGAAATAATCCCGGTGCTGCTCCTTGCCATATTCCTCCAGGACCGTGACCGAAGACGACGATGGTAAGTACTGCAACCGAGTACACATAGGAAGAAAGGGCACAGTTACATAAAGCAACGCACTCCCAGCCCCACCGACCATCCCAAGCCAAGCATTCCATAACAAAATGTACTTACCAGACACAAGCCAACAAAGACCTGCACCAAAGTACACACATGTGTACACCCCCCCAACAGTGAAACGCTGAACGTCACTACATTGTGCCAACAGCACTGCTGGGCACTTGAATTTATTGAAATGTAAGAACCGTAATGTCCAAATAAGGCCATTGGCCAGTCCATTTTTAAATCCCAGAGAGCCAATATAGGCCGAACTTGACTCCCACATGTGCAAAGGGTACTCCACTCGAAAGGGGCATCAATGGGGCAGCCAGGCACCTCAGAGAACAGGGGCAGGGGGTGGCAGGGGTGGGGACTTACGTAGGTTTGGGAGGTGGAGGGTGTTTGGGCCTGCCCTTAGAAGGCGGGGGAGTGGGCTTGGACTGGAGTGTGGCAGAGGGACCTGGGGCAACACGTGGCCTCTTCCTCCCTGGGGAAGGGGCTCTGGAATGGGAAGGGCGGACTGGGGAGGACTTGGACGAGGAAGGAGTGGACTGGGCAAGGAGATGGGTATGGTTAGGGACAAGATGGGGTGGGCCAGTGGGTTCAAACAGGTCAACACGGGAAAGGAAAAGCTTCTTAGGTGCAGATGGAGGGGATTTGGAGGCAGGTCTGGGAGTGGAGGTTGAGGGAGTGCTTGTATAAGGTGTAGTTGTGCCGGATGTGGTTGCATGTGCCTGTAAAGTATGCTTATGTGTGGTGGATGTGTGTGGTATGGATGTCTGCCAATGTCTGAGTGTTTTGGGAGCAGGGGTTGGACACAGTGTGAGAAGACATGCAGCCAGTTTACATGGATGTTGTCTGGGTGTCTGCTGGTCTGGTGAGTGTGCTGCAAGTGTCTGTCAGTGTAGTCGTGGTGAGTGCAGGTGTGGTGTCTGGGGTGCATGACTGGATTTCAGATGTTGTGGTGACTGCATGAATGGGGGCAGCAGCAGTGACTGAGGGTTCAGTGCATCTGGGTGTGCATAGTGAGGTGACAGACAAGGTGACGGGGGAGGTCGACACACTGAGGGAAGTTGATGTTGTTGTGTGTGCTTTTGTATGTTTGGTGTGTGCCTGCCTGTGGTGGGAAGCGTGGTGCTTGTGTTTTTCAATGTGCTTCTTGTGTGTTGATCTGTGTGCATGGCTGTCTGTATGTGTGCTTAGGATGGGTGAAGGGAGTGGGGTGCTGGAAGGGGTAGAGGTGGTGGGAGGGGGGACGGAATGACCAGGGACACTGGCTGCCGTCAAAGAGGAGGCCAGAGCCTGAAAAGATCTCTGTAGGCCAGACATGGCACCGTAAATGCCCTCCAGGTATGGATTGCATTGCTGCATCTGGGATGCTAGCCCCTGGATGGCATTCACAGTGGTTGTCTGCCCTACAGAGATGGTTCTCAGGAGGTCAATAGCCTCTGTTGTGAGGGCAGCAGGGCAGACTGAAGCAGGGGATGAGGTGCCTGGGGTGATGGAGACGCCCACCCTCCTGGGTGAGTGGGCATGGCAACTCGGTGGGGAGCAACCTGGAGGGCAGTGATGGTATAGGGGTGGCGGAAGATGGCAAAGAATGGGTGGGCCCAGTAGGGTCTGCCACCACCAGGGAGCTGCCATCAGGAGGAGGTATCTTAGTCACTAACTCCAGTGGTAGTTGCCTACCCCGTGGTACTCCCCTTGCCCTCCAACCCACTGGTACCTTTGGTGTCGCTCGACTATGCCTCCTTGGAACCGTGGGCTGTTGCATCCCTGCTCGCCGGTTCCTCAGCTCCCTCGCAAGATCATGCTAATGTACACAGGGACATAAGAACACTGGGGTGGGTAAACAAAACAAGGGAGAACTTTGTCAAATCCTGAATATATGTACATTTTAGCTCACACACATTCCCATCCAGGTCACGCATGTACACTCAGCACAGACAACATATGTAATGACTGTACCCGTGACTAGTGGGCATGACCCCAGAATACACCACATAACCCTCATGAAACACGAATCTGATACACTGTGTGGAGTACACCCATGAGAGTCCATGCCCAGCCATTGCACTTACAAGTCCATAAGGCCCCAGTGACACAAAGGGGACCCCTCATAAGCCTATAGAGACTGCACAAACTAGCCCTTATATCATCCCAAGGACTTGGAGGGGGCAGGACTGCAGAAACACACCTGTCCAAGTGCCTGGCACTACAATACATCCATACCACAGCACCAACATACATCCATTAAAGCAGTATCACAACAGTGTTGGTACTCACCCCCTTGTGGCTGCTGTGTTACCTTCAAGAGCCCATCCAAATCCGGGTAGGCCACTGCCAGAATGCGGGCCATTAGGGGGGGTCAGGGTCAGACGGGCACCCCTTCCACATTGGGAGGCCTTCCCCAGCTGTGCCTCCCCAGTCTTCCTGGCCCAGCGCCTCAGGTCCTCCCACCACTTCCTGTAGTGGGTGCTCTGCCAGTTGTAGACCCCCAGGGTCCACACCTCCTTGGCTATGGCTTGCAAAAGGCCTTTCTTTTGATGGGCACTGACCTGCATGGGGCAAACAGAGCAAAGAAAAGGACGCCAGTATGGGTGCATCGAATACAAATGCCATTTTGTTTCATTACGAACGGGCATTGTTGACAGGCATGTTTTCAACTCACAGGCAGGACATGCCAGACAATCTACGGCTGGGCAGTCACACATCGGACACACATGCATGCAGGCATCTGCCATAATCACACACATCTAAGCATGACAGATGCCGACTCACCTGCTCCTCTGGTCGCCCATACAACCGCGCATACAGGAGTAGTACCCCATCCACCAGCTTCTCCAGCTCCTCCGCGGTGAAGGCTGGGGCCTGTTTCCCTGTAACACACACCATCTCAGGGACCAGAGTCAGGACACAGCAGCACACGCAGGGGAGTACTACCCTTCACAGGAATCAGGAGTCAAGTGTCAAGGGTATGACAAAATGGCGTAGGTACCGCAGAGGTCTGCTCCGTCACCGCCAGTGGCGATCATGATTGGCCCAGGTTCCCCATTGACAACCATGTAATTCAATGATCAGGTGCACGGCGGCAAACACCGCCTTCTGCGATGACGACTAAAGCCAGTGGAATGAAGTCACTTCCACTCTATCATACCTGGATGGCAGGAGGCTGCTATTGTGCTACCACCACGTCACCATAGCCTGGCCAGGGGCCTCATCCAGGGCCCCCAGTCTCTCTCCCATTTGTCACTTGCTGACATGATTCTATAATCCTCACATGTACCCATCTTTTGAAGTGTGTCCACACTGTGATGCCATTCTGACAGAGTACACATTTGACTGACGGTGTACCTCATACTTTCTGTTTGTGTGTTACCTACGTGTCACACTTTGGAAAATACAGTGACATCATGGGAATGCAGGTGTAAGCTGACACTCAGAATGTGTTTTTTCCTCCTCCATAGGTACAGACCCATGTAGCGAGGGAGGGACCCATTTGTATACAGACCCCTGGTAGATCTGGAAACTACGGAGGAACGTCACATCATTATCACCTACCGAATCCATAGAGCTACAATCCATGACCTCTGTGCATTAATGGACCCTATTCTGAAACCGGCAAATCGAAATCAGCATGCCATCCCTACAACTGTGCAAGTGCTCTCTGTGCTCCATGTTTTGGCTATGGGCTCATTTCAGGTGACAGCGGGCATGGGTGCTGGGATCTCACGGTCAATGTTCAGCATCATCCTATCCAAATTCCTGGATGCCTACGTTCAACACTTGCAAACATATGTTCAGTTTCCCCAAAGGGCTGAACTTCCCGCCATCAAATCTGGATTTTATACCTTCTGTAATATCCCCCATGTGATAGGTGCCATTGATGAAATCCACAAAGCTCTCATACCCCTAAGAGTGAATGAACAGGTGTATAGGAATCAGAAGAACTATCACTCCATGAATGTACAATTGGTGTGTACTGCTGATCAGTACATATCATATATCAATGCCAGGTTCCCAGGCTCAGTCTATGATTCATTTGTCCTGAGAAACAGCAGTGTGCCACACACGATGGAACAACTACAAGGGGACAGAGAATGGCTCATAGGTGAGTGTGTATGACACTGAATCAGTACATACTGACAGCCAGCCTGTATGCAAGTAATGGCAGTTTGTTAAAGTCCTCTTTCGCCCACTTTTGCAGGTGATTCTGGCTACCCCAACTTGCAATGGCTCCTGCCATCTGTCAGGAATCCCAGGACAGATGTAGAGAGGAATTATAATGAGGCCCATGAACGTACTAGGAGGGTCACTGAACGCACTATAGGTCTCCTGAAGGCTAGGGGATCCCTGTGCTATATCCCTGACAAGGTATGTAAGATAGTGGTGGCTTGCTGCATGCTGCACAACTTGGCTGTGAGGAAAGCTGTCCCCCTTCTGGAGGAGGAGGGTGCTGTTCAAACAGCCCTGCAACCTCAGAGAGGGGGTGAGAGTGATGGTGAGGAAGAAGAGGGGGAAGATCTCAACTCCAGGACCCAGCTAATCCGCCTATACTTCCAGTGACTCTAAGGTACTGGTCAGTGATGCTGATGTATTCACTGCCTAGTTTCAGTCTTACTCATGTAATAAGTAATGTGGTGTCTATTGTCAGTGACAATATAAGCTGATAACTGAAGTGGCATGAGCCAGGAAACCCAATATTGTGTACAGTGTGACATACTTCAGACGATACAGTCCATTGGATCCCCTCCTGCAATAAAGGTGTGATTATAATATTAGGGTCCATATTTATACTTTTTGATGCAAAACTGCGCCGACACAGTTTTGCATAAAAAATATTACCGACGGCTAACGCCATTACTGAGCGCCGTGCGGGTGTCAAATGTATACTTTGACGCACGGCGGCGCAAACCACAGGTGTAAGTCATGTTTTTTTACGCACACCACAGCGTCACGTCGTAAAGGAAAACGATGTTAACGCAGCGAAAATGATTGTGAGCCAAATTAAGACACCGCAAACCGGATATGCTGCGTTTTTTGACGCAATAGCGTCAAAATTCCCCACAAACCTCACATTTCAGCATAGGAGAGCCAAAATGGATTCCAGATGTCTGTACAGACCCCAGGAAGATGACAACAGACCAGGAACCAGCCAGGAGGACCCAAACAAGAACCAGGACAGGGAGAATAAGAAAACAAAGTGTTGCTTCAGTGAGAGGAGCAGGAAATTCTGGTAAAAGAGGTGACGGAACACCAGCACCAACTGTTTGTCACCTCAAAGTTGCCAATCAGTAGGAGAGAGGCAATATGGCAACAAATTGTTGACAAGATTAACAGTGTGGCAGAAGTACGCAGAACAGTCATCGAGTGGAAGAAACGCTGGCATGACTGCAAGCGCAGGACTAAGGAAAAAATGGCAAGGAACAGGAAGGCAGCACTGCAGACTAGAGGTGGGAGTCCAGCACACCAGGAGGCCCTGGACCACATGGAGGAGATGGTCGCAGCCGTCATCCCTGAGGAGATTGTCACAGGGATTCAAGGACAGGACAGCGCAGACTACCAGGAGACAACACACATGCAGGGTAAGTCGCATGGGAAACTAAAATGCACTAATGTTAACTGCAACCGGGGGGGGGGGGTGAATACTGACTACACAATGCATATAAGTCATCATATACATGGAGTGGCATGGGTAAAGGGGTACGGCACGGGGGCATGGCCTGTACAGAGAAAAGCTGGGGCACACCATAACACAACACCAACAATATTTCCAAGGGGGTATGCTGCCATGCCAACGATGTAGCAAAGGTAAAGCCACGCTAGGAGGGAAGGGCACAACGTCAAACTGACATCCCGACACACGTCAGCCACTCTACCCCCTACATTAACAAGGGCCCAATTAACAACCTCTAGCCATACCGACAACTGGAATGTAACAGTGACAACAGTTGCCACTACCACCTCCGCTGTGTGTGCAGCTCAAGAAGCCAATGGCAGTAATGTCCCCATGGATCATTCACACCTAAAATAGAGGGTTTAGGATGTCAACGTTAACAATCCCCTGAAACAAGACAAATGTTCCAGTCCTGTCAAATGTGAATGCCCATAGTTGCCGCAAACATCAGCCAATGTCATCAACATTAGGAGCTACACAGCACTAAGGTCACACCCATGCTGCATATGTCAGGGTCCATCCTGTGCCTGGGTTACAATGTAACACCCCAAATGTCATACTGCTCAGACAAAAGCATTGAGGGGGAGGACACATGTAACTGGTCACTGAAATACACCTGCATAGTCAGAGGAGGAAATAGGACACTGCTATGACTATCAGGGCAATCCAATGTACCACACATTCCCCTACATCAGCTGTACACATTACCAATGCTGACATCCATATCGTGCCATAACAATGCTATGCATAGTATTCGCTACCTTTCAACTACATATAAGTGGATGTGAAAGATCAGAGACTGGGGCAGGTCCAGATTGTTAAGGTTGCTGCTAGTGCCATCAGAACACCCACAGCCAGTGAAAGGTCTCACCATGAGAATGGAAGTAGACGGCGGGTTGAGTAGGACAAGAAGGTGGCAAGACACTATTTGGCCAAAACCAAAACCCAGAGGATGTGATGCTGACAACTCTAATAACTGACCACAATACATGTGACATGCAGGTGGGGCATAGGCCTGGGAGAATGCCCATCTGAAAGTCTGGATCAATGAACAGGAACCAAGATCACAATGTGAAATCATCACAAGGCAGGCATGTCACATCACAAATGCCACAACAGAGACACACTAATTGTACCCTATTTAATTACAGAGGACGATGGATCGCCTGCAGATATGCCTGTCCAGGATTACCCTGATGACATGGATGACGAGCTGACAAACATCAGCCGCCAGACCATCCAAGATGTCCTTGGAACCCTCCAGACCCCACCTTCAGTCACATGGAGGAGCACAGAACAAGCAGTCATCACAGAGGACCCACCCACCACCCCAACTGTAAGACCTGCCAGCTCCAATACAGCTGAGGACTCAGACGACACAGGCACCAGCTTTCAGAGAGCTGTAGTCGGAGTACAGCGGGAGCTGGCCAAGGAGGTGCAGGTGGGGATGCAAAATATGGCAGCCAGCCTTAAGGGGATGCGTTCGTGCATGATGTCATCTGCATATCAGGCAGCAGCCATGCAAGCGCTAACATCCATCCTGCAAGGACTACAACAAACTGTAAAGGAATTCACCACTGCAGTAAGGGAGTTGCCACAACACCTCGCACCCCAAACCTTCCAATGCATGCACGAATGCAATCATGACCCCCTCAGGACCGACCTGGCTGCCTACCATCATGATGTTGCTGCTATTGTTAAGAACAAGCAGATTCTCCTTGCAGCAGTTGCCACTACCACCTCCGCTGTGTGTGCAGCTCAAGAAGCCAATGGCAGTAATGTCCCCATGGATCATTCACACCTAAAATAGAGGGTTTAGGATGTCAACGTTAACAATCCCCTGAAACAAGACAAATGTTCCAGTCCTGTCAAATGTGAATGCCCATAGTTGCCGCAAACATCAGCCAATGTCATCAACATTAGGAGCTACACAGCACTAAGGTCACACCCATGCTGCATATGTCAGGGTCCATCCTGTGCCTGGGTTACAATGTAACCCCCCAAATGTCATACTGCTCAGACAAAAGCATTGAGGGGGAGGACACATGTAACTGGTCACTGAAATACACCTGCATAGTCAGAGGAGGAAATAGGACACTGCTATGACTATCAGGGCAATCCAATGTACCACACATTCCCCTACATCAGCTGTACACATTACCAATGCTGACATCCATATCGTGCCATAACAATGCTATGCATAGTATTCGCTACCTTTCAACTACATATAAGTGGATGTGAAAGATCAGAGACTGGGGCAGGTCCAGATTGTTAAGGTTGCTGCTAGTGCCATCAGAACACCCACAGCCAGTGAAAGGTCTCACCATGAGAATGGAAGTAGACGGCGGGTTGAGTAGGACAAGAAGGTGGCAAGTCACTATTTGGCCAAAACCAAAACCCAGAGGATGTGATGCTGACAACTCTAATAACTGACCACAATACATGTGACATGCAGGTGGGGCATAGGCCTGGGAGAATGCCCATCTGAAAGTCTGGATCAATGAACAGGAACCAAGATCACAATGTGAAATCATCACAAGGCAGGCATGTCACATCACAAATGCCACAACACAGACACACTAATTGTACCCTATTTCATTACAGAGGACGATGGATCGCCTGCAGATATGCCTGTCCAGGATTACCCTGATGACATGGATGACGAGCTGACAAACATCAGCCGCCAGACCATCCAAGATGTCCTTGGAACCCTCCAGACCCCACCTTCAGTCACATGGAGGAGCACAGAACAAGCAGTCATCACAGAGGACCCACCCACCACCCCAACTGTAAGACCTGCCAGCTCCAATACAGCTGAGGACTCAGACGACACAGGCACCAGCTTTGAGAGAGCTGTAGTCGGAGTACAGCGGGAGCTGGCCAAGGAGGTGCAGGTGGGGATGCAAAATATGGCAGCCAGCCTTAAGGGGATGCGTTCGTGCATGATGTCATCTGCATATCAGGCAGCAGCCATGCAAGCGCTAACATCCATCCTGCAAGGACTACAACAAACTGTAAAGGAATTCACCACTATAGTAAGGGAGTTGCCACAACACCTCGCACCCCAAACCTTCCAATGCATGCACGAATGCAATCATGACCCCCTCAGGACCGACCTGGCTGCCTACCATCATGATGTTGCTGCTATTGTTAAGAACAAGCAGATTCTCCTTGCAGCAGTACTGCCCCTAAGTCCCCAACAGGTAGCAGCTACCGGGATGTCTGACTCCACGTCTACACACACTGAGGTGTGTGTTGCCCCTTCACAACCACCACCACCAAGGACAGAGGAGGCAACACACACATCAGAAGATGAAGACATGGAACTGATCACCTTCACATGTAAAAGTATCCGTAAGCATTAGTCCCTACTACATGGCCACCTATTACCAAGGTCCTGCGCTTCGTAACATGCCAATCTTGCAACAACTGTACTCAAGCACTGTTCTGCAAACCACTGTCTATCTTGTCAGCCTGCCTTGTGATTGCCTCTCACTAACTCATTAGCAAATCCTGTCCCTCTGCACTGTCTGAAACATCACCCCAGCATGTCAAAGCATTTTCCTTTACCCCTTCTGTAGGATCACAATGGAAGATGTCACTATAATGGACTCACAATCATGGACAATGTACATATAGCACTACAGCACTTTTCAATAAATAGCACTTACACAACCACTTTGTCTCTGTGTAATGTGACACATCAACCGTGCTGTAGACCTCTGAATTTTGCCTCCTGTCAAATTACATAGCTTGTCAATACAACTGTCCTGAAATAATGTAGGCTGATAACAATGCACAGTGGCCTGGATTCTACCATACTCTGCCCTTCCTGAGAGGAGTATCTGAGGAAAAGAGAAACTATACACCATAATGCTGTGTTGGACAGAATAATGCTTCCTCAAGGGATATCTAAACCATAAAATAGTGCCTTCAAAATGTTGCCTCCATGCAAAACTAACACATGTAACATTGCCCACAAATCTAAGCGAACAGTCACCAAACTGCTTGAATGGAAGTGTATGAGTTTACATCCAAATAAGTAATCATGCTGAACAGTGTAACAAATGCTCTATGTGAGTCATGTACACTATACTACAAGAGAGTTTACTACCACTCACCTTATAAGGGTTTCCTTGGACATCAGACTGCAGACAGACATAACACAGTGTCCCCAAACATAAATCTGGAAGCACAGTATGTGACATTGAAAACATACTTAATGAAAAAAACACGTTGGGATCCATAGTAACTGTGATTGGTGGTTGCAATGAATGGTCTAATCTTTGCAAGGTAGCTTTGGGGTAGCTGCCAATGTTACAGCTCATTTGGGATTTGTTTGCAGCATAGGACACAAAATGTAATACAAAAGAAATACAGTACACTCATGCCAAGGCCCTGATTTACAAGCATGTCACACATACTGTAAAGGGTTTACTACATATTTATTAAACAGTAAAAACAGAAGTGAAAACCCGGGGAAAAGCCTTACCTACCCTAATCTACTCTAACTACTCATTACCCACAACTGTCCCTAACTAACCTAAGCTAAACTTACTTATCACATTTAACGAGACGTTCTAAACATCAACCCCCCAACCCCCTTTTGAGACGGGACACATGGAGGACAACAGATACTAACCTAAACACATACTATCCTATACTAAACAAATATATATATATATATATATATATATATATTTTTTTTGTTTTTTTTTTAACACGCAAGAACCCCAACATTGCCATTCCACCCACCCACATACTCAAAAAGAAACAGTAGAAATATTCAGGATCCACCACCCACTAACACTAACTAAACTAACATCCTATACTAACCTAACACTAAGCCCCCTAAACCCACAAAGTATAAGAATCAGGAAAGAGGAGAGAGGGGAGGGAATCATGTCCGTCAACACTGCTACAGGTTGGCCCTCCGGAGGGTCCTCTTGATTGACTGCACCCGCCGGTTTACATGTCGCACCTCCTGCTGCAGTCAACTCATTTTACTCAGTACACGGTCTAATTTACGCTGCATCTGTACAAAAGCAGCAGGGTCAATAGCTGCAGCTAGGTTGGTCTGTGTGCCAGCCGAGGAAGTGTGGGGCCGTGTAGTGTCCATGGCTGTGGGCTGCCCTGCAGGTGGTGCTGTGCTAGGGCCTGGAGCACTTGCTGAGGTGGATTGCCACAACGGTCCCAGCTGCTGGTGGTGCCACCTGGGCGGTAGTGGTGGTGGTGCTGGTGGTGGCTGTGGTGAGCAAAGAAGGGCCACCTTGCGGGAATGCCCTCCAGGCTCCGGAGGCCCGTTCGTGCCAGTATCTGTGGGCCATTTTTCGGTACCCAGACTCTACCTGAAGTATGTGCTGATACCTCATTGCCCACCGTTGAAACTCCCTGACGTGGATTGGTGTCATATTTGCAGCTGTGGGGACAAGTAGAAAAACTAACATTAGGAACTGCATTGTGTGAAATGGCACAAGAAGTAAATCAGACAATACATCTATTGTACTTGTAACAGCTCATATCATCATACAGATCATTGATTGTCCCTGAGGAAGTACATGGCAAGCCAGCCTACAAAGGTTCTATCACACATAGCACATCCAAACCCTACAAGATGGGTAACAACTGGCATGATTTTGGCATCATAGTTCTGCCAGTTGTCAGCTAACAATCATGCAGCACATCCTTTGCCAATGCCAAGGCTACAAATATCATTGTACGGGATGGAAATCTAGGGCCACATGATCTGCAAGTTGTAAATGGACTTGCTAGTATAGTACTCATGTGGGAACAATGAGTGTCTATACTAGGTTAAGACAAAAGATTCACTGATTTACATGTTTGTGTTTTACATGTACCAAACTTGTATCATCAGTCCTAGGTATACTATTCACAAACCCATGCCTGTGTTTGAGGGTGGGGTTAAAACTAACAATTTCAAACACAAGCACACCCAGGAAGCTTAGGAAAGCTGGACATGTGTTTGGCTCCACACACACACCACAGGTAAGGAGTATCTCCAAATAGGATACAGCAAACCCTTGACCAATCCCAGAGCCACACGTCTGGAAATGCAGACCTTTGTCCACATCATATACTACCAGTAAGCCATGACTTACAACAAACACAGAGATGCAAGAACCCCCCTGACCATGAGTTGCATGCACACCTAGGCCATTGCACTCAAGTGCCACATACTCGTAGCACTACATGTGGAGCTACATGTTGCTAGGAAGTTCAACCTACAGTTTAATCAGTACATTAGTGAATTGGGAAGCAGAAGTCTGTGGGTAAGCATTTAGCAGCCCCATTCTGGGAGAATGTGGGTCTGACTGGCTGACTAAATCACAAATTAGGTCTAGTGCGACTCTTTCTGATACAAGTGTTATCCGCATGACTCATCCCCATTCACATTGCGGGCCTACAGGACTGACCTAGAATCCCTAAATAAGACAATAGGATAAGGATTGGCCAACTCAAAGATGGTGATAAAATGAAATTCCACTCATGGAACAAAACAAAAGATTGGCCAGTGCATCACACCTTGCTATGTGTTCAACACACAGGAGTCCATCACACATCACCAGCAAACACAACACATAACAGACATATCAACACTTACTGGAGTTGTCTGGGTCCTCGAATCTAGCCACTTCGCCACCAGTGTAGGGTGTCGGTCCACCTGTAAGGCATGGAAGGGAGAAATGTGCTCAATTTCTGTGCACTGTACAACAATTCCAAAGACAAATACTTTGTGTAAGATTACATAAGTAAGTAAAGCCTCTCAGACATGATGATACGGCATCCGATATAGCACGGCTAACATGTACATATCATGGGTCTCCAGTGAGTGTTACACACATATCTGCACACATGCAGTGGCCCTAACTATCATGTGGTGGCAAACATGCTCCTTCATTAGTGAGCAGACATAAAAATGGAGTGTATTCGTCTCATCATGTGTATCCAAGAGAGACATCCAAAGCTTCTTTCCTTGAGGAGTGTATTACCAGTCAACCAGCCATTGTGCCCATGACAAATTTATGACACACAGGTACAATGTACAGAGGGGCAGGGACAGTTGTTAGCCCTCATGTTGGTACAGTTTATTCATTTGATGTGGCCTAGCTATGATGAGTTGCACCAACCATAGAGATATGAACCCATGTGCATACCTTTGGCCAGCCATCCCTAAACAAAAGGTGGAACAACAAACACCAAATACCAGTCTAAGATGTTAGCTGAGGGCAGCTAGAACTTGTTCCCTATGTGTCCAAATCCAGATCTGACGTGTATCCGAAATGAAGAAGGGCCACAATAATCCATAAGATTTTTGGAATTTTTGTGATCGCTTTCCTTATACACTCACCAGACACATATGAGACATATGTTTGGGCCACATTGCTATCATCAATTGACGTGAAGCCTGCACTCATTTTTAGCCTCATGTAGTGTTTCAAAAGTCAGTCTAGCTGTTGCGTCAACAAATGTTGGTAATTAATTGGAAATTTCTATACCTCACAGGCAAATGTGACCTATATCTATACATAATTGGCTCATGATTTGTGTTGCTGTTTGACACAAAGTCGGCACCAACTTACATAAAGCAAAAGTATTCAGTAAGTTTGCAGAGCTCTTGCTTCCTAACAGCTAGCAATTGTGGTCCTTAACATAGTATATAAATGACCCTGTATGTTTCCGAAGCATTCCACACACTCAACAACATTGCTGGCAGATATTGTACAAATCATCTGATGTCACTACAGGGCATTTAATCGTGCACATTTACATGATTTGTACTCACCAACAGGGCCACCAATCACAATCCCCAGGTGGTCCAGCAGATCTTGCTCCCTGGAGATAAGGTTAGCCCAGCGGTGCTTCAGCTGGTGGTCATTCCTTGGTGTCCGATAAATGCGTTGCAGGTGATGCAAGACCTTTGCCCACCGGAGCCTCCGTGCCTCAGTGTGATACCCCTGTATCACCCCCCCACCTGCCTCAATCATAAGGGGTAGGAAATGACACACAAGCCATATAAACCACCCAGCTCCTCCTCACCCATCTTGCCAAGATGAGGCCTACCCAACATCTTAGCAGCAAAAGATAAATAGGGGATAAAGGGGAACAAAGGAGAATAGGGGGAAAGTAGAATATGAAAAACTTAAACTAAACAACTAAAACAGCCCAACTAGACCCAAACTAACACTACCCACAACAGACTCCCGACAAAACAAAGACAATACTATACAACACAATTGTACACAAAAAACACTCAGACAGGATACAACAACAATTTTTTATTCACAAAATGACAAAAAATGGACCACACAGGAGACAAAAGCACAATTTGAACAGACAAAACTCTCAACACAGTCACACAGTCAAGAAGTATCACAGACTGCAAAGTGAAAGTACACCCACCGTACATAAACTGTAAACAGGATATCCTATTACATCACTTCCTGCCTAAAATGGCGGGCGTTTTTAATGTTATGCGCAATTTTTTTTTGACGCATACAGTGTGGGCGTCATTTTATTCGACGCACAGGAGTAGAAATAAGCCCGCATCCATATGCTTGGAAATAGTTTAACACTTAACCAATTTTCTGAGGTACAGTGTGGAAGAGTCAATGGTGTTTTCAGGGCATTATGGGTCGTCATTCGGGCATAAGTGTCATTTTTTGACACTTGTGCGTCATTTTTTGACGTGTATGCTTCAAAATTTCAGGGCATTAACTGGGTTGGAGTCATTTTACCATTTTAATGTTATGTTACATTTGTGACACAACTGAGATAGGTTGATTGCACCCACTTTGGTCATGACGGTGTATGGGCACATGTGAAACATCATACTACTGCGGACCATGATCCGCTACTTCATTTACAGGATTTTCACTCTTGACTGACGCACTAGATGGCCAAACGTGTGGCCTACATATATGTATTGCACAAATTGGGCATGTTTGGCGTCAGGAGAAGATAGCAAGGTGACGCACATAAGTACAATACCTCAGTGCCTATGGCTCAATGCATGTGCATAGGCTCCTAATGTAGTTGTTGACCCAGTGTGTGTGCATCACAAGATGCATCATTGTAAATATGCTTGTATGAATGTGAAGTCAATGTGTCCAACACTCAGATGCAAGTCTGTGTGGAACTGAGAGAGGACATGTATTAGTCATACGTGTAGCAACATCTGTTGTGTGCACTTCCTAGTTTTTGGGTAACGTAAACACCACAAATGGCAAAGCATGCACCGGATGGATGGCAGATGCTTGTTCATGTCAATGGTCCCAAACTTGCCCATCACATGTCCTGGAATTTTGGATACTGCTTCCTAGGCACTTGTTGGTGAACCCACTGTGAGTCAGGCACATGTACAGACTAAGTGGGTACCATGTTATTGACACAGAAAGCCAAAGGTGAACCACAAATGTAATATCACACCACAGTTGTGGTCATATGACTGAGCCACAGCTCTCCTGTGGCAGTGGTGGACCAGCAGAGGAAGCAGCATGTGGCCACATATTTCCAGTGATCAATTGCACAGAGGTGTCTGGTTCATGTGTGTGGTCCAATGTTGATCCTGTATATTTTTCAATAAAAACAGCAGATTCTGCTATACAATGTATTTGAGTATGCATTGATGAAGCACCTGACAAAATACCCCCGGAGGAATGTGAGGGTTGGGAAAGCAAGTATTCTACATATGTAGCCACAAGGAACCTTTAGGGTAACGCACAGACAGGTGCTAGTCAAGCTGACAGGATGCAGGGTCAATCAGGATCCAGCAATTTCACAAGGTACATACTCAGTGGTCTGACTAAGACTGGTCGGAGGAAGAACAAGACAGTTGACATGGAAAACTGTGTTTGTCCTGTGTTTTGGAAGGTGACACATAAACCCAAGGGCTGTGTTACACGGCTTATTTTTCTAGCAATGCATAACAGTGTAATCGACAAAATGGCAGCTTCAATGCTGTTCCAAGCATCTGCAAGGGCAGTGCATGTTCAGATGGGTGGTCTGCATGGAGGTGCTCACAGGTGTGTGCTGCATCAGTTTCTCACAAGTACTGTAGGTGAGATTTGAGTTCAAATGGCCAACAGTACCTTTCACATGGGAAGCAATCTACAGGTGATAAAAGGTCTTAGAGACTACAAGCCAGTGCAGTATTTAACCTGACGTCCATGCAGACAGATGTTCAATGACTATGGCATACCACACGAAAGGGTGAAGCACACTGGATTACTATTGTTAGTATGTGTGTGTGTAGAGGAGGGAATATCTGGGTACACATATTATCATTCCAGGGACCTTTTAAGACAGGTGGGGTGAGACCAGGAGCATGGGTGTGTCAGGAGTTAGGACATGGGCTGACATGTACATGGAATGTCATGTGCGCAATACTTGTCATAGGTGTGGCACTTGTGCTGTCTATGTTCTGCTTATGTGGAACTCTAGTCACAGATAGTCCTTGCAAAGATAGGTGCTGTACGACTTACTGCTGTCAAGGGTCTGGTCAGACATTCCTGTTACCAATGCAATAGCATATCCACTGCCTCATGTATGAGGCTTTTTTTCCCTTATTGACTGATGGTGTCTTAGTTGTGTGCCATATGCTGCGAGGAACCATGTTGCCAACATGTATGTTTGAGATAGGTGTGGTCCTCTGCTATTGCCCTTCAACGGTGAAATGTACAGGATATTTGTCATTTACAGTGTGTGTGAATCTGACTGATGTATATTACGCATCACAATTGCTTTGGAAATTTCTGTGTCCTGATCGGTATGTCAGCAATGCTCCATGAGGCTACATTCTTTTTCTGATAGTTAGAGATAAAGGTGAGGAAAAATGGTTACCCAGACCATGATATGGTGATTATTATCGGTGTTTATTCATATATGTTGATACAGTGGTGATGGTGAGTTGTTTCAAAAGAAATTGTTCACAATATGTTGGCGCCTACGCAATCCTGCAGCTGTGTTTTGTTATTCCCCCTCATGTTGCAGGCCAGCATCCTCCTCTTCCTCCTCTTCAGGCATTTGTGGCTCTGGTTCTAATAGGGGAATGTTCCTTCGTACACAAATATTGTGCAGGATGGCACATGTTAAAATGATTTTGAACAGGCTTTAGCCAGAACTGCTGGATGGAATTACACCACATCTGGCAGAAAGGCAGCTCTTCATCCCGAACAAGTTATTTACCTTTCTGTAACGATCTTTGTGGTGGATACACTAACTACAAATTCCTCACCAACCCTCCCACCTTGCCACTGTGTGAAATGGACACTTTTTCCATCTAAAAAGGTCCCTGTTTAGATATCTGCACAAGTACGGCTTCTCAGGGGTGCGGACATCCTATGAAGGCAAGTGACACCAGCATGCATGGGAGGCACTTATATGCAGTTCCATTGGTCACTTCTGGAGCAGAACAACTTCTTTCAGGAGCCACAGATACCACCTTTCATCATGTAGACGTACTGCTGTACAGTTTCCAGATCCCGACTGACACCTGGAGAATGTCCACAAGGGGAGGGATCTGTGGCTGGATAGAGTAACCACCAGAAAGATTGTTACAGAAGGTAAGTAACTTGTTGATCTGAGCTAAGTTGGAAGCAATGAGAATATTTGAATGATTGTCTTTTTTCCTTGATCTTCTGTCTGTACTGTCAAAATAAGTATTTTCAATGAGGGTGACTGTTGATTTTGATTATCTTCTGGTGCTGTTACACATTATTTGCTTCCTTTTTAGCTACAACATCTCACAGTGTCCTTAAGATAAAACCGTTAAATTTATTGTGATTGAGAAATTATTTATTGATTGTTTGTGATTTCCAATTGAATGTCAACATTGCATTTAATATAGCACATCCATTGTATGCCTAGTCCCTCAAATTCCTTTGCTACAAAATATCCTTAAGCACTAGCCTTGATTTATAAGTTATTAAGCTCAGTTCAGCAGTGTGGCCACATTGGGATCTGCACTGAAGGTAAAGCTTCTTCTCTTCAAAAACATCCTTTTCTGAGACTTCCAGTCCTTTTTCTATGTACCACAGGCACAACAAATCTGTAGTGACTCCATGTATTTCTCCATATTTTCACTATTCTTTTCTGCCTTTGGAGCCTACTGTTTCCAGTAGCTGAAACCTGGCTTTTGATTATGTAGAGATTGCAAACACCAGATGTTTATGTTGGACCCTCTCCACGGTGGCACATGGACCCTGTCACGAACTCTGGTGCCTGTGACACCCTAGAAATGTGGATTAAATTCCCACTTTCCTCACAGAAGTCTCCCCAGATGAAAAATGGTGGAATTGATCCCCATATGTTGCAAAGAAGGACTAGGTCCTCCTTTTGGAGTAATCCTTTCTATAAAAGAATAGGAAGAGTGCTAATTAAAGATCCACTCAGTTTTCCAAGTACCATTCTGGTTTGAGGTATGTATGCATCCAGGAGATGGAGTCTTCTTGGAGCTGAAATTCTTCCCTGGATTTGAAATTCTCTTCATCTATGGCTATTGATAAAAGGCAGGTGATGCTTCTTTTTCCTTTTTTGTGAAGGTAGGGTTCCTTTCTGATAGCATTCCTCATGAGCGAATTTTCCTCCTCCAGTGTTTCAACTTTGCAAATGCATTATACTCTTTAGTGGATGGCACTACTCTGGCTAGCCACTGTGCAGTATTGACTTCAAAGACACACTTAGATACCAATTTTATTAATGCCCCCCTTGATCCCAACTGAAGCCTACTTGTTTTCACCTCTTTCTTCAGCTTTAATACAAACCTACTGGATCCTTTGCATTTTCCTTGTGATGGTTCTCTGTGAATGTAAATCCTAGCCCGAAACGCTTCTGGAATCTTTCCTTACATTGTTCTATAGTCAAATCTGAACCATAATCCTAACATGGGTGTTGTAGTCAATGGAAGAAGTGCTATTTTAACTTATGAATACTAATTCTGGCTTGATCTTTGGTTTGCAGGTTTTGCAGTCTTTACACATTTCTCAAGAGCAATGTCCTGACTCCTGGATCCCTCATCCCCACACTTGCATGCTGTATTCTCATAGCACAGTTTCACATCTTGCCAGTGGTCATACCACATCTTCATATTGGTATTTTCCTTCACAGTTTCTTCACCATATTCTTGCTACAGGGCCTGAAGATGCCCTTCTTTGAGACATCCTGCCACACCAGGAGAGAAAACCTCAACTTCGACAAAAGTCGAAAAATGTGTAATCAAAATATGACCAATGGGTAGCTCTTCCCGAATCTGCAGTGACTGGTGTGGAAAGAAAAGAACTGACGTCAGCGAACAGGGGTGGTGCCTATTAAGGCACTGTGCATGTCACTTCCAGTGCAGACGGCGCTGGCAATGCTACCTACTGGTGTGCAGTGGTACTGCTGATGAAAAATTTCTGGAACCAGTCTGAGGGATAATTCTAAGTTATGGAATCTACAGCTAAATAGTCTCTACCAGATAAGGTGTCACAGGAGGTAAGTAACTTGTTCATTAGTCACCATTCCTCCAAAATAGAAGAACTCTAAATCAATCAATCAATCAGTGTATTCGTAGAGTGCACTACCAGCCGTGAGGGTCTCCATGAATGGACTAACGGGAACGAGCCATAGCCTGAGGTTTTTTGATGCCCAAGACAGTGAGGTACTATCTACAATCCTAAATGTCTGATGGATACTTCCACCTGCACATGCTTCACCTATAGAATAATCCCAAGCATCAGACTGGATCTGTAAACTTCAAAGCTCTCAAAGCACCAGTAGATGGTGCTGGCTTCGAATCAACATCGGACGTGATGTGGAACAAAGAAACAGAAGCCATATGTCACCCACCCAGGCGCAACATCATCTCCCTTTTTTCACACCTTTGAAGTAGATCTGGAGTTCACTCTCCAGAGTCATGAGTTTCCCTCACAAAACATTTATCCTTTTGTTGCAGTGCAGAACAATGTTTCCTTCAAGACTTTGTGGCTTCAAGCCACAAAAAGTCAGATGAAATGATACAACAAAAGATTGATACACTGTACGGATGTACATCAAAATACACAGTTGTCTACCACACACTACTGCGCATGAATGAAGCTGATATACAAATGCCAAACCGAAATGGGGAAAAGGCCAAACATAAATGGGGCAGAGGTCGAGATTATTAACACATACAAAGAATGGATGAACATCGATTCATTTAAACTTAATGGCAATAAGTCTGAGGTAATGGTCTTAGGCAAGAATCTTCTGCACTGGAGGTCCACAGCACTGGTCTGTGACCCTAGGTGCTCTTCCTGAACCGGTTTCCAAAGTAAAGAACCTAGGCTTTTGCCTGGATAGGAACCTTTCAATGAAACCTCAGGTGGCTAATATAGCTTCCACCTGTTTTGCAGTCCTGAAATGGCTGTAAAACAATATTTGGATTTTTAGCCCAAAGGATGGTTATTCAGGACCTGATATTATCAAGATTGGATACTGAAACATCCTATAATTTAGGGGTAGACAAGTAATATATTAGACACCTACACTAGTCCAGAACTCTGCTGTCAGGTTTCTATACCCTCTCCCAAAATGTGCCTCTACGTCGTGTCTCCTTCGCGAGCTTCATTGGCTCACTGTGGAAAAACAAGTACAGTTCAAAGCATTATGCCATATCACAAGGTTAGATCAACCATGGGTCCACGGTACAAGCAAGATCTGGTGGCACTCTACTAGCCCACTCACTTACTGTGGTCGAGCAACCGTTCCCTGTGTATGTCTCCCAGAGTCAAATTAGCTCATACGGGTGGCCGTTCTTTTTATTCCTCTGCCCCAAGCGGTGGAACACCTTACCCAAGTCTTTGAGAAGCTGTACTTCATTGCCCATCTTTCACAAGAACCTGATGACCTGGATGTTCTAATTCTGTTTGTTCTGCCTGTCCTACCTGCTGCCTAAGCGCCGGGAAACCCAATTTGGTTGGCAGCAAGCTAAACATGATTTCTATAATAATAATAAAGAATCTCCAAAAATTCAAAGTGCCAAATTAGAACCCGCTAAGGTGACTGATAGGATATGTCTCACAAACCTTACCTGATCTGCACTTCTCAAACGGTTCTACATAAAAAAGTCCACTAACTGACGAAGCCAAAAGACTCAAAGCCTCATGTGTCGTTTCTTAAATACTACACCTCTGTATCATGTGATGGAGCACACAACAATAGAAAGAAACAAAGGACAAGAGCAAAGAGACAGGAAACGTGAAAAATACGCACCAAAGTCTAGAAGGTTAAATCTGCACAATCTCAAAGAGAGAACAAGGTCTTAGATTATTGAACCGGAGCATGAGATGTTTTGACAGTTATTTGCAAAGAAACTACGACCCTCCTTGACCTGACTGATAAAAACCAAACATTAAATAGTAAAAATCCATCACGCCTGCTGCAGAAGGGGTCTACACAGTGGCTGGGAAGCTCAACTGTGGAGAACGCCGTAAAACTGACTACAAAAATATCTAAATAGGGAGAGAGCATACAATCTAAAAGAATACCGACCCGAGATGGACTTTTGACTGAAATCACCTCTGTTACTGATTCTAGGCCTAACTAGCACGTTCCTAAGTTTCCAAATCATGTGAAATGCAAAAATAGGCCGAGGTAACTTGGTATTCTCTTCATTGGTATTCAGTACGTACCACAGAGACTGAACAATTTGTCTCTTTTTTTTGGTCCAGGTTACATGATGAGTGACACACACAGAGGTGTCTCCTTGCTCCTTCTTTTTCTGTTGGAACATAGAGTCCTTGTTGTAGTACCTAGCTCCTTTGAGAGAGTTGTGGACTAAGGACCTCATTATGAGTCTGGTGGTCACTAAACATCAAGACTCGCAATGGCAGTCAGACCGCCGCATCCAAGCGCCTCTTCAGAACCCTGGCGGTCAGGCCACCAGTGAACCGCCAGTTCTGCCAGGATTGGAGATCCCGGCGGTCTGGAGGTCCCAGTGGCCCTAATCCGCCAGGGCAGCACTGCAAGCAGCGCTGCCCTGGGGATTTTGACCTCATTCTCCACCAGCGGTTTCATGGCAGTACCTCTGACATGAAAGGGCTGGCGGAGAATGGGTGCAGGGGACCCCAGGGGGGGGGCCTGCCCTGCCATGCACTTTACATGGGCAGTGCAGGGGCACTCCTGGCCAGCACCATCGCAATGTTCACTGTCCGCTTTGCAGACAGTGAACATTTCGAGGGTGCTGGTGCACCCTGCGGTCTACAGCATTGCCGTCATCTCGATTACAAGCGGGAGACGATACTGTAGGCTGTTTCCCGCTAGGCCAGTGGGTGGAAACTCAGGTTTCCGTCCGCTGACCTAGCAGGAAACTCTTTATGGGGCTGGTGGGGAGGTAGCCTGTGTGGCCGCAACCTCCAAGTTGGAAGTTCAGTGAATGGTGTAAACCGTCTGTTGAACTCATAGTGAGCCCCTAAGTGTCTAGGATGTCCTCTCCTCAAGAGTTTCTCTTTACGGACTTCTGCCTTTGTGAGAAAATCCTGGCTGCTAGTGCAGTTCCTCCTCAGTCGAAGTAATTGGCTAAAAGGAATACCTTGCTTATGGCATCTGGGGTGAAAGCTCTCAAAATGGAGTAATGTATTTCTTGCCTTGGGTTAAGTGTATAGTGTAACCTCTAATTTCTGATCTTGACCTTGTCTAGAAATTCCACTAGTTCTCTACTGGTATTCTGAGTGAACTTAAGATTGTCATCAGATAAGTTGTTCTACACTAGAAATTCTTGTAGTTGTTTCTCTTCTCCATACCACAAAAAGAAAATGTCATTCATAAATCTAGACCAAGTTTTGATATTTTCAAAGATAGGTGCAATCTCATTATATATATGTTTTTCTTCGACTAGGCTCCTGTGGATGTTCACTACACGTGGGGCGTACACAATCCCCATGCTGACCCCTTGGTCTGTTTGTATGGGAAATTGTCAAATTCAAACACATTTTTGCCCACCAAACACTTTAGCACAAAAGCATTGGGTCCATGATTGCCTGAACATGTTAATATGATAATGACTGCTTCAAGGGCACATTGGTGTAAATGGACTCAATGTCCATTTTGACCAGCACTTCCCTTTCACAATCAAATGGGGCCCCTTTGAGTTTGGAGATCATGTGTCCAGTGTATTTTACATAGGACCAGAAACTGCTAACCAATGGTTTTAGAAAATTATCCACATACTTGGACAGAAGTCCTGTGGCTGTTCCAATACACAAGACTATGGGACGAAGTGGGTGATCTTGTTTTGTGAATCTTGGGAATTCCATAAATGACTGGTATTTGAGTATGGGTTTGGTTAAGAAGGTCAAATTCTTTCTTACAAACAATACCTTTTTGAACCACTTCTTCAATAACGTCCTGATTTTGTTAATGACTCATCTTTCAGGATCACCTCTTATCTTTTGATAATGATCAGGAATGTCCAACATACTTCTTGTCTTATGTTTGTATTCTTCTGTATTTAGGAGATCAATCCCTCCTCCCTTGTCACTTAGTTTCAGGAGGCCAAGTTGTTCATGGCCCAGCCCGCGATGATTGGTGGAGACATCGCGTTCAAGGCCACGCTTCAGATTACCATCCTCCCATTTCTCAGGTAAGAGACGGCAGCACAAGAAGCATGGTAAAAGTAAGTCACCTCCAGTGCCCTCTGTTTTCTACAGGATCTTTATTCTCAGGACCAAAACTGGTTGGTGTAGACCCAGCAGATTTTCCTCTGAGCAGCCGCGTGCCATTACCTCATGCCAGACCCGGCTGTGGTGCTGTCTCGATCTCCACTGATACCACCGCCAACATACCTGGATCCGCTATCACCAGCCCTTCTTCCTGAACTTCCCGGTGCTGACTCCCTGGTATCTGGAATTTCCAGTGGCAAAATCAGACCCAGCATTGTTTCACAATGCCATGTTCAGCCATTACTTTATCTTTGCCAGGGCCTTGGCTCCATCTGGCGCTCTCATGGGCCTCGCAATGTTGGATGGCCTACCTATGTTAATCCTCTGACTCTGCAGTCTGGTACTGGGCCTTGGCATCTTCACCCGTTCATAGTTCCTTCACACCAGTGCAGAGGTAAACCACTCCACAACTGTCTGTGTTGTGCCCAGCCACCTCCCCTTGCTCAGTGCCCTTCCCTAAAAAAAAAGTCAGAAGGGAGACTCAGAGACTTTGAAAAGAAAAGCAATAGCAGCATGGGATCCATTAACTCTTTGTGATAAGACTCAGATCCTCCTAACCTATATACTTATGAGGATGATGCAGAGGGATAACAGCTCCATGAGCTGACAGGCCTCTCCCCTGGAAGATCTGGAGATCAAAGGCCTTTGGTGTTCAGAGGAGCAGGTGCTTCACATCACCAATAATACAGTTGGCAGAGGGTTAAGCAGTACATGCACCTTACCCCTTTCGCCTGTTTTATATTCAAAAGAAGATCATAGATCCCAATTTTTTGAGGATGTGTGCACACATCACAGCACCTGTCACCAAGTTGCAATCCTTAAACAAGCATTTGTAGTGCAACGGGTCTCGCAGTTCTCCGAGTTAGATCTATTTGCAGTTGTAACCTCTCAAAAGGACTTTTCTTGCCTCATTAAATGGAAAAAAACAGAGCGCAATCACGCTGCTAAAAAATGGAAATGGAAATAGAAACGGTCTCAGAGTCAATGTCATGCAAAGCGCTCAACTTCTGCCAAGCGAGATCGCGCTGCGAAAAATAGAGAAAAAGTAGTCCACAAACCTGACGGAAGACAGCGAGCCTCGTATGTTTTCAGTACTTGGTCGTTGCGCTCGAGGAGGGCTAACCACCAGAAAAGGCATGATGTATACATGCCTTCCTCTAATGAAAGCAAGCATATTTTAAAAGGCAAGTCCGCAAGCCAATGAAAGACACTGACGTGACAAGGGCAGGGCTCCGAGCCCTTTTCTAACTACTACAGCGTCTCGCAAGCGATACGCATGGGCTAGCGCATGCTATCGCGGGCTCAACCCTAAAAAGGAACTGTGAAATATATACATTTCGATAGTGCACCACTTTAAATAAATTTAAGAAAGTACAATAAATCAATATCATTTCATTGTTGTCCTCTCTTTATTTTTCTTTTCTTTCAAAGTTAAAACACGTTCATAACAACATCAGTCAATGCGTTGCGTCCTCAAAACAGGACTTCTTCAGGGCTGTAATACAATAAATCTAATACTCTTACATTATGAGCCCACATAGGCATCATACATTCAAAAACAAACATGAAACAATTAATATTATCCTGTCACATTACCAACAATATATACAATCAAATTTAGAAATCAAAAAATGAATAAAAGACATACTTTAAGACATATTTCACATACTTCTATCGAAAAAACATATCTACGTACTATTACAACAACACAACTTACAGACTTGACGATGAAATAAACAAAAAAGTGACCAATAGAGCTTATAATAACACACATGTATAAAAAAAATGTTTTTTAACTCCGCAATACTCCCACCCAACTGTTATAACAAATGAAGGTATTATTTTAATAGTTTTTGACATATTTATGTTCAATGTAATATTATACCTCCCATAGTCGGCCTGTGCCATTTCATTCGCACATAGTCACCAACAAAACTATTTTATATAAATATATTAAAAGTTGCACAAAGGAAGTCTGCCGTTTTTGTGTACAATATTCATGATTTCTATTATCAACCGGGGCTATAAGGAAGACATCTTGGCAAATGCGGAAAAACGGATTGGAGGAATGATGAGAAGCACAACATTGAAATGGCACAGGCTGACTATGGGAGGGATAATATTAAATTGAACATAAATATGTTGAAAACTATTAAAATTAATATCTTCATTTGTGGTGACGGTTTCGAGTATTGCAGAGTTTTGTTTTATATACATGTGTGTTTTTATAAGCTCTGTTGGTCACTTTTTTGTTTATTTCATCGTCAAGTCTGTAAGTTGTGTTGTTGTAATAGTGTGTATATATGTTTTTTAGATAGAAGTGTGTGAAATCCGTATTAAAGTATGTCTTTTATTCATTTTTTGATTTCCAAATTTGATTGTATATATATTGATAGTATCCCCTGTCTGTAGGTTATGCTATTAGGTAAATGTGACAGTCTAATATTAATTGTTTCATGTTTGTTTTTGAATGTATGATGCCTATGTGGGCTCATAATGTAAGGGTATAACATTTATTGTATTACAGCCCTGAAGAAGTCCTGTTTTGAGGACAAAACGCGTTGGCTGATGTTGTTATGAATGTGTCTTAACTTTGAAAGAAATGAAGACTAAAGAGAAGACAACAATGAAATAATATTGATTGATTGGACTTTCTTAAATTTATTGAAAGTGGTGCACCATCAAAATCTATATATTTCACAGTTACTTTTTAGGGTTGAGCCTGCGATAGCATGCGCTAGCGCATGCGTATCGCTTGCGAGATGCTGTAGTAGTTAGAACAGGGCTTGGAGCCCTGCCCATGTCACGTCAGTGTCTTTCATTGGTTTGCAGGCTTGCCTTTTAAAATATGCTCGCTTTCATTAGAGGAAGGCATTTATATGTCATGCCTTTTCCGGTGGTTAGCCCTTCTCGAGCACAGCGACCAAGTACTTAAAACATACGAGGCTCGCTTCACATCAACCTGCTGGAACTTCGAATAATTTGACTTGTGCTCCAGGAATTCCTTCCCTCCATTCAAAGTCGGTCAGTCCAGATCTTGACGGTCAGTACAACTGTGAAATGAGCGTGAAACAGCAGGAAGGATTAGGGTCTCAACTCCTCTGCCTCTAGGTGTTGAGGCTGTGGTACTAGGCATACTTTCAGGGGATCTGGTTACAGCCAATCCCCTGACGGAGTCTCCTGATGTCAGTGCTGGCAGCGTGAGCTGGCTATCTCTTGCTGATCAGAAGTGGCCTTGTCTGTCAGACATAGACCAGGATATCTTTGCCTAGTGGGGCACTCCTCAAATTGAATTTTCCACTTCATTGGAAAATGCTCAGTGCCAGCAATTCTGCACCCTTCAGTTTCTGTTGAGTGAAGTTTTGGGGTCGGGGACATGTTTTCATAGAAGTGGATTTTCAGCTGCACCACACGTTTCCCCACCAATACTCTGGATTGTTTGTGTTCTGAGGACAATTTGCCAAGACCAGGCCCTTGTAATTGTGACGCTCCAGACTGGCCAAAGAGGGACGTGGTGTGCAGACCTTCACCACTTCTCCGTATAGCCTATGCTGAATCTGCCATTCAGACTAGACCTTTTTTCTCAATCATAGGGAATGGTGCTGCACCCAGTCTCTAAGGCCTTCATGCCTGGAGATTTAGCAGGGACATTTAAACTCCTTTCAGCTGTCACTGGAGGTGGTGAACATAATCATGTCAGCGTGTTGCCCCTCCATGAAATCTGTTTTCTTTGTGATATGGATCAGTTTTGCATCATGGTATGCAGACAACAATGTAGACCCCTTATATGCCTAGTTTTCACAAGCTTTTCCACACTCTTCTTAGCTCAAAAAGGATGTGTAGTGCACACAGTTAAGGGATACTTGCCTATGTTGTCTGTGTTCCTTTGACTCCCAGATCAGCCTTATTTGTTTACATCCCCTGTTGGGATGAAGTTCCTTAAAGGATTGACTAATCTATGTCTGCCACCTTGTTTTTTTATGCCCCAGTTGGACCTTAATCATGTTTTGACTTTTTTGATGGGGTCAAGTGTTAATGATGAAAACTGAGCTCTTAATGGCGATTACCTCAGCACAGCATGTCAGTGAGTTGCAGGCCCTAAGTGTCCACCTGCTTCCTTTTCCTATGACAAATCGGTGTCTCAAATCAGGGCTGTATTCTTTCCTAAAGTGGTGACCCCTTTTCATGTAGGCCAGTCTATCAAACTGTCAACCTTTCTTACCATGCCTTACCCCACCAATAAGGAGGAGCAACTTCACAGTTTGGATGCTAGGCGGCTGGTCAGCTTCTACCTAGACCACACTAAGGATATACGCCTTTATTGGGTATTGCCATTCCAAGAAAGGTAGAGTTGTCCAGATTCGGGCACTGTCCAGATGGATTCTGTGCACCAGGATCTGTTATGCTGTTGCCAAGACGGAGTCACCTGTAGGAGGCAGGACACATTCCACCGATGCCAAATCACCCTCCTCCTCCATTGCTGTAGAAGTCCATTAGTAACTGAAGTGTGTGGGGATGGTTCCTTTGCTGTAGCCATCTTGCAGGACTTTCTCATTTATCCATCCATCATCCTTCCGAAGAAGAAAGGTACTGTTTCTGAATTTAATCTAAAGGTAGAATCATTCATCAGAAGAAAAAGGTATTTACTTGCGATAATGATCTTTCTAGTGGATACTCTGACTTTCAACAGATTTCTCACCTATCCGACCCACCTCCCTGTTTTGATGGATGGGTTACATGGAAAGAAGAATAAGGTTCCAATTAAAATGTAATACTGATCTAATTGTCAATGCTAGTCAATCCTGGTCCATCCACTCCCCTGGAAGACTGAGAATGAACAGATGGAAGCTGATGTTGCATAGGGTGGGCCCTATATGACTTTAACGTAATTTTGAGATGTCAGTTCTGGACTCTACATGAAGCCAGCACCTCCTACAGATACCTTGAGAGCTTTGAAGCTTCCAGATGCAATCTGACGCCTGGGATTATTCCATAGGTGAGGAATCTGCGGGGAGATAGAGTATTCACCAGAAAGATTGTTACTGCAGGTAGGTAACTTTTTCATTTGAGCAAGTTCCAGAAGAAGTTAAAGGAGCCATCCACTGAAAAATGTCACAGTAGAGCTCAAAACCCCCACTTGATATGAAACAAACATTCTATAAAGCCTATTGTTGATGATAGTAAGTGATGCAGGACTGGTCAAAGATAAGAGTTTCATTTGTACACTAAGGGCCATATTTATACTTTTCGACGCACAACTGCGCCAACGCAGTTGTGCGTCAAAAAATCTAACGTCGGCTAACGCCATTCTGAAGCGCCATGCGGGCGCCGTATTTATTCAATGACGTTAGCCGGCGTTAGCCGGCGGAGCTGCCTGGTGTGCGTAAAAAAAAATGACTTACACCAGGCAGCGCCGGCGTAGGGGAATATGGAGCTTGGGCGTCAAAAAATGGGGCAAGTCAGGCTGAGGCAAAATTTTCGACTCAACCCGATTTGCGCCATTTTTTTTTACTCCCAACCCCCATTGAAATGACTCCTGTCTTAGCAAAGACAGGAGTCATGCCCCCTTGCCCAATGGCCATGCCCAGGGGACTTCTGTCCCCTGGGCATGGTCATTGGGCACAGTGGCATGTAGGGGGGCACAAATCAGGCCCCCCTATGCCACAAAAAAATAAAAAATAAAAACTTACCTGAACTTACCTTAAGTTCCTTGGGATGGGTCCCTCCATCCTTGGGCGTCCTCCTGGGGTGGGCAAGGGTGGCAGGGGGTGTCCCTGGGGGCATGGGAGGGCACCTCTGGGCTCCTTCCGAGCCCACAGGTCCCTTAACGCCTGCCCTGACCAGGCGCAAATAAACGACGCAAAAGCGGCTGGACGTCATTTTTTTTGACCCGCCCACTCCTGGGCGTCATTTTTGCCCGGGAGTTTAAATACGGCGCACATGCCTCGGAGTCATTTTTTAGAAGGGAACGCCTACCTTGCATATCATTAACGCAAAGTAGGTGTCCACGCTAAAAAATGACGCAAACTCCATGAACTTTGGCGCTAGACGCGTCTAACGCCAGAGTATAAATATGGAGTTCGTTTTGCGTCGAATTTGCGTTAAAAAAACCGACGCAAATCCAGCGCAAACAGAGTATAAATATGGCCCTGAATGCCTTCTTTAAAGTTCAAAATAGTTATCTTGGCTACGATCCTTCAGTATTTGGGCCTGAAGGATTATGTGCGGCCTTGGATCCGTAGGATGCCCATTTGCATATCTTTGCAGTGAATAGGGACCACTACCAAATGCCAACCTGCTGTTTGTCCTTACATCCATGTCTAAAGTCTACATGAAGGTTCTTCTTGATGCATCGTCTATACCCTTGCTATAAACGAAAGAGGACTGGTCTTCCTCATTTAAGATTGTTTGATTGATGTGGAAGACTCTTTCAGCACAAATTAACATTTGCAAGCCTTCGGTATCCTACTGCAAAGTTCTAATGAATTTAATAAATCCTTCTAGGGTTCTTTCCCAATAAATTTAGTTCATTGAGATAACCCTAGACAGAGGGCACAGACCATGGGCATCAATTTACCAAAATCCCAGGGATGCCGAAAGCCACATTAAATGGCACTGGACCTTTTACTTTCACTCACACTCAAATGCTTACACATGCACACACATTCACACTTACACATACACACACTCTCACCTGCAAGCACGCACACAAATTATATTTAAAAGCATTCTTTACTTACCGCATCTGCCAGGGCGGGTCATATTCCAAGTGATTGTTCACTATTTTTATTAAACGAATAGTGAGTAATAGTTTATTTTTTATTATTCACAATAAATATATTCAAAAAATTACAGAAAACGAGGAAAGTGCAGGTCCAGCGTCGATAAGGATGAGCTGCCCTGTGTTCCTGACCTGGATTTTGCCACCTCTGAGTCCAGGGGTCGCAAAGGCAGTGCGAGGGGTCACAAGGGACAAAAAAGGAATCACAGAGGAGACCCCTGGCGACCCTTAAATGACGTCCGTGGGACAGGCTTTTTTCTGAAAAACAGCCTTTGTCGTCCATGTCGGTAATTACTTTTCTTCCTGGGCTTCCTCTTATTGTGCCTCTTGCTGATCCCTCAGCCCAAGTAGCAGAAGAGGAGTCGCCAGTGGTAACCGAGGGAATCGCTTCTGGTAAGAACATTTAGGGCAGATAGTAAGGTGCAGCCACCTAGCATGCAATCCATCTTGGTGGACTGTGGTTGAGATCAGGGGTTTGCTGTTCAGGCCCTCTTGGTTGCAGAAAGTTATGGCAACACGGCAACAAAGCTTCCTGAACAGGGCGTGGCGCATACCTGGACAGTCAGTTTTCGGGAAATAATTCAGTGACAGCTGTTTTAGTGTAAAAGGTCATTTTTTAGGACAGGATTGCATAAGCAACATAACCTTAACTTTTAAACGTAAACCGTTACTTTAATAACGCCCTCCCTTTAACATCTCCTCGCTCATCCCTCCCCTTCAAACCCTTATTTCGTTTCCATTCCCCTACGCACTCCCCTTTTCCTTTCATGCCCCATTTGGTTTGTGCGTACCCCAACTCAGAGCCTTCACCTGCTTGTTTATTCCCTGGAAGGGTGGCCAAGCCCACATCTGACTCACCACCCTCCCCCATCTACTGCTCGCTCACTCCTGCAACCTGCCCTAACTGACAATTACCCTCCCCCTTTTTGCTATTCGACCCTAACTTCCATCCTTTCAATCTCTCTTCTAATTGCGGGGTGGGTGGGAGGCCAAACTAACCGCGCGATGGGCAGTGCGGAAAGAGGCCGGTCCCTCCACCCCCAACCCCTTTTATTCCCACCCCTTAAACCCACCCCACTTACCTTTCCCCCAATCCTTGTCCCGCGCCGTCACTTCCTTCTCGAAATGGCCCGCGGGAAGACTAGAGCGTTGCTCCTGCTTCCCGCGGGCCCCTCCATCGGGAAATAATTCAGTGACAGCTGTTTTAGTGTAAAAGGTCATTTATTAGGACAGGATTGCATAAGCAACATAACCTTACCTTTTAAACGTAAACCGTAACTTTAATAACGCCCTCCCTTTAACATCTCCTCGCTCATCCTTCCCCTTCAAACCCTTATTTCGTTTCCATTCCCCTACGTACTCCCCTTTTCCTTTCATGCCCCATTTGGTTTGTGCGTACCCCCACTCAGAGCCTTCACCTGCTTGTTTATTCCCTGGAAGGGTGGCCAACCCCGCATCTGACTCGCCACCCTCCCCCATCTACTGCCAACCAGCACAAACCCATTTGGCGTTTTGCTGCCCCCCACCCCCAGGACCACGCTACTGCAACCAGGGCTTCTCATTTCTTGTTCGTAATCCACAAGTTCTCTCCCCACAACTCCTCAACCAGCAGTCTCAGATCCGTCAGATAGTATGCATTCCCTAGCGTGGACAGGTGAACTCCATCGTCCCTGAACAATGCTACATCCTGTTCTGTGATGTCCTCATGTTTCAGTATTTTTATCCCCTGTGCTCAGCAAAAAACCCTCATTGCTCTGTTAAGCTTCCTGCGAGCCCGTTCCATGGCTCCAAATTTGACTGCCCCTCTCCACACTCTACGGGGAACGAATTCTGTCCACACCAAACATGTACCATGCAGTTTTTGTTTGATAATCTCCAAGTCTCGCTGCATGTGTTGCAGGAGCGTGAGTCCTGACAATTTCACCAGATCATTCTCCCCCAAGTGGATGAACAACAAATCCGGACATCCCCAGTTCAATAAGTTAGATGTGATGAAAGTAAGCAGGTTACCCCACAGCATGCCGCTCTTTCCCCACCATAACACCTCGTGCTGCCTGCTGGACAGTCCCAGGGCCCGACCATATATCTGTCTCTCTGCGAACTTCGCTGCCCAGTGGATAAAGGAATGGCCTACCAGCCATGTCACCATCTTGCCCTGCGATGGGGCAAACATATCTCCTGCAATGGAAAAATAACTCTAACATGTGTATTTATCATGTAAACTCCCCCCCCCCTTTCAAAACTCTTCGGCTGTCATTCCTCGCCTCTCAGGGCCTCACATATCGTTCACAACACCTTGATTTCCAGCGGCCTATCGCCCTGATCTTCGCCCAATCCCATCCCAAATGCGCTGCGGCCGTAGCTGCCCCAATTCTGAACGAATGTGTGCCAAAATCTATGGCCCGTCGGCCCGTCCGTCCCAGCGCCAACCTCAGCACGCGTAAAAGCTGAAAACTGCTGAGTTTAGACCCTGACCTGTGCACAAAAACCCCGGCGTCCCTGCTTGCTCTACCTGCAGCTTGAAAATTCCTCCATTCCGTCACCGGGCAAGCCAACACATTGCCACCTTTATCTAACCATACCCACTTTCCCCTGCCTAGCTGGTCAGTTTTTGATCGTCTAAGCCAGATGCCCAATCGATCACCATGTACGCACACCTCCCTATAGCGTATACCAGCTGCTGCCCCAACGCCCAACAACTCCGACACACGAAATTCTCCAAAAAACATCCATACCATACATAACTGGAACAGTGCTAGTTTGTATCCGTCTGTGCAACACACCGGCAGTACATGCAACAATTCTAATAACAAATCAAAGTCGATGGGTTCTCTGGCAGACCTACCCTCTGCTGCTCTAATCCTACCCCAACCCTTTAACATCCTCCCCAACAAATCATTCCTAGCCGGATTGTGATCAAAAAACAATTTTCTGTAAAATGATACACCTGCCAGTTTTCTCCCGATAGTTGCCGCTGATAAACCTCTCCATATCATGTACAGCACGAAGCGCAAAGCACGATGCTCTAGCTGCTTTTCCCTCTGTTCCCAAAAGTTTCCTGCAAACCGCTCAAAGGATTGAAAATCCAACCAGGCCAGCCGGTAACTTCGCAGTGTGGAATCCGCTAAAGACATCTCCACCAGCCCCGTGATCATCATGCCTCCCATTCCCAAATGTCTGCCGGGACCGCTGTCTTGGACTCTTCTGCTCCTGGCGCCAGGTTGCGAAAACGCTGCCACTGTGAACGAGACAGGGAATCCGCAGTTTCATTGAAAACTCCTGGTATATGTACAGCTTTAAAGATCACATTCAAAGATAAACACTGCAGCATAAAATGGCGCAACAAGTGCAAAACCCTCAGGTCCCTTGCCTTCTGTCTATTAACCAGCTCCACGACTGTCATATTGTCGATTCTGAACAAAACTGTCCTATTCGCTAACTCCTGCCCCCATACTGCCATGGCTACCAAAAGGGGAAAAAATTCTAGAAAGGCAATACTCCTCCCTTGTTGTAACCAAGATGCTGGCCACGCCTCTGCGCACCACCTGCCGTCCCAAAAGATCCCAAAACCATTAGCTCCTGCTGCATCTGAAAATATCTGTACCTGCCATGCTGTCTCTTCCTCACAGAAAAACATGGATACCCCATTGAAATGTCTCAGGAATGTTTCCCACACCCTAACGTCTTCTCTAAGGCCCATTGAAACTCTTATTCTGTGATGTGGCAACACCGCTCATGACATAGCCAACCCCAACCTCCTGCAAAAAGTCCTCCCCCCTCTGACTGCCCTACAAGCAAAGTTCAGGTACCCCAACAGCTTCTGAGCTGTTCGCAAATCAATTTTCCGTGCCTCCTTCACTGTTCCCAAAATTTCCAGCATGTCTTTTACTTTTTGTTCCGGTAATCTGGCTATCAGTGTAATGGCATCCAACTCAATGCCCAGAAAGGTGAGAACCGACGCGGGGCCTTCAGTCTTTTCGGGTGCCAGCGGGACCCCCATCTGGTGTGCCATGTCCTGAAAGGTTGCTAAAGCCTTTGCCCAATCCCCGGACTTCTTATTCCCTACAAACAGGAAATCATCCAAATAATGGGTCACTGCGTAATGCCCACTGATCTTGACAAAAACCCACTGCATGGAAGTGCTATAAGCCTCGAACAGAGCGCATGAAATCGCGCAACCCATGGGCAGGACCCTGTCCACATAGAATGCCCCTTCAAACTGCATCCCCAGCAAATCAAAATCCCCAGGGTGTATTGGCAACAGTCTGAAGGCTGATTGTATATCGCATTTTGCCAGTTCTGCCCCGTAACCACACAACCTGACCAGTTTTATAGCATCATCCACCGATGCATAAACCACCCTGGTGTCCTCTGCTGCAATGAAATCGTTGACAGATGAGCCCTCCGGCCATGACAGGTGATGTATCAGCCTAAACTCACCCGGGGCCTTCTTCGGCATGACTCCCAGTGGGGATATCATCAAATTTTGGCTCGGCCACTCATAAAATGGGCCCGCAATTCTGCCCAAGGACAATTCCTTATCCAGCTTTTTTCTCACCACCTGTGGTAGTTCTTTTGCAGACCGCAAATTGTCTGCCCAGCGCCTTCCCCGTGGACCTTGGTAGCTGACCCTGAAACCCTCTCAAAAACCATCCGCTAACTTAATCGCTGCTGCCCTATACGGGTATTTGTGCAGCCATGGTAGGATGAAGTCTAGCCTAACTGGCGTAGGCCCCCTTTGGAGCAGGAGCCCCCAGAGTCCTTCTGCCTTTCGTTGCTATCCATTGTTCCGCTGGACTGGAAAGCGAAAAACATTGCGTGACCGGGTGACGGCCCCCGCATTTGGAGCAATCGTGTTTAAATTTGCAGGGATGTCTGGAACAGAACCCTTTGTTAAAGTTCCAGCAAGCTCCCGTTGTGTTAGCAGTTGTTCTCTGTCCAACGCCCGCCCCTCCTGGGGTGGGACGTGCCTGAAACGGCTTATAAACCACCAGCAAACCGCTGGCCGTGTGGGTAGATGCCGTGGACTGCGACAACGCCATCCATTGCATCCATAACTCTGGGTCTACATCCCCCCACGGCTTCTCCGGGTTGATACTCACTCGGGCTCTGAACTCCTCATCATAACTCAACCAGGCAAACCCCCCGAAGTGCATCTGCGCTTTCCGGATAATGCCCATATATTTAAATAGCGCTATGGCCCTGTCTGGGTATCTTTCGCAATAAATGCTTGTGAACATCAAAAACGCTGATGTCCAATTATCCATATTAATTGGCACCCTCGGCGTTCGGGCCAATTGCCATTCTTCCTCCTTAGACCCATCCTTGGCTTGTATGTCCCTATGTAAGAGTTTAAAAACGTCTACATACTTGTGTCTCCATATTCTGGCCTTTGTTTTTTCTGCTACGTGTGAGCCCAATGGCATAGCCAAACCCATGTAGGGAAGCCTCTTTTTGTGATCTCCCCCTTCTTTCTCTTCCGTCCCTGACTTCTCTCCCGTCACCTTGTCCCCGCTCTCACCTTCGGCTGAAGCTCTACCTTGTGGCTCTTTACCTGTCTCACTGCCCTGTGTGTCTTTAGTTGATAATGGGTCAAGTATCGAACCGTCACCTACCCCCACAGATCTACAAACCGGAGCGTCCCCCACCCCTGCGCCATCCCCCCAAACCGACCACCACTGCCCTTTACCTCTTGCTTGTGTTCCCACAGGTCACGAAACCTTCCGGCCCCATGTTTGTTCTTGCCTCCATTCATGTGAACCTCCGCTGGTATTGTGATCCTGAAAAATAGAAGCGGAAAGAGGGGTTGCGCCGCTCCTGCGTCCTCTTCCCCTCACCCTCATGCTGTGTACCTCTGCCTCCCTAATCTCCCCATCTTCCCAATCGTCAAGCTCCTCCTCATAGTCCAGTTCAAGAACATCTTCTTCACACACATCCATTCTCTTATCCACACTTCCACTCATCATCTTGTAATTTGCTGTGATCTCATCATGACCCTCATGGTGCCCACCATCTCTGTGTTGTCCCCGATCCTGCGGAGTAGAGAAGGCCGCCGAAGACCCCTCTAGCGCTTCAGACCAACGTGCAGGGGCCGTGTTGCGCCCCGTTGGCATCGCCTTCTTTCTGCCGACCTCTTGTGTTGGCATTGACCTTCTGCGCCCTGTGTGGCCGTGTGCGACACTGGCCCCCATAGCGCTACCTAACCACAGGCCGCACTAGCCTCCTGACCCCTACCGGTCGGAACTCACACCCAACTACCTTTGCCAGCGTCTTGTGACATGTTTCCTGCATTCCCTATTTTTTCCGCTGGCCTCTTTAGCTGCCGGCCGTATGGCTCGGCCATCTCCCTCTCCATGCACAATTGGGCCCACCTATCCTCTGTTTCCGCCACTATGCGGCGTTGTTCCCGGATCCTGGCCTCTAAGTCCCATGCTTCGCCTGCATCTAACTTGCCCGCCCTGGGGACACCCTGGCCCGTGCTTGTGTGAAACTCGACCCCCCCGGCTTCCTTGGGCTGCCCCTTGTTGGCCTTGCCCCTGCCCTGCCCACCTGACTGTCTGGGGCCCTTGCCTTTCTTTTTTGTGGTACTGTTGGCCCCAGCCTGGTTGCCTCCTCCCCTGGGTAGCGACAGGTCCATGAGCGTCATCTCTATGATGGGGGCGGGGAGCTCTTGTACCACTATTTCTTGCGTGGGGGCCCCGTCCCCCAAGTTCTGCTCCTGGGGTAATTCAATGTCCCCTGTCTGCTGATTTGGAGCTGTCCCCTCCTCTGTGGGCCCTGGCTCGCTCGAGGGTCCCTCCCCATCTCCCAATTGACTGGTGGGAGAGGGCGTGTCACGCGCCTTTGCCACCGCTGCTTTTTTGGGCTTTTTTGCCCTGTCCGGTGATGTGCATGCGGCTACTGCCGCCGCTACCCGGCCAGACGCAACGCGCGTCGGCCGCACCATCCCCACCCAGGCCTGTTCAAGGACCCCAGGCCTGAGGAGGTCCGCCCGGCCTGCTTCGCCTAGTATACGGAGCGTGGCCTGTACCGCCTCCGCGTCGTGGCTGGTTGCCATGGCGTCGGGGTGGAAGGTCCTTTCGCCCTTTATTGACCGACCCCTTGCTGTGGGCCGAGAACCAAAACCTGACAAGGGGGTCTGTGGGTAGCCTGCGGCCTGCGTGCATGCTACACGCCGCCACTCACGTGTGGCTGGCTCTCAGCCTCCCCTCGACCTTGCCTGATCCAGAAAAAAAAATTTTTTTTTTTAGGGGGATATTGTTGATATAACTATATATATAATAATATAATTACCTTATCTATATTCTACCTCTTTTTTTTTTGTATATGTATATATATATTTTCCCCTATTTATTTATTTATTCTTCCTTTATTGCCAAACTTTAATTGCTGCCCCCGCGCGGCCGGCGCGTTCTCTGGCCTGCCCGTCGTTTGAAAAGTCTCCCAAAAGGCCTGGAAGCCTTTGTGTGGGGCCTGGCGCACTGCCGCTGTAAGGGATCAGGAGGCCCCCCCACTGTTGCCGTGGAGCCGCGGCCCGGCAAAGCACATGTGTTCCCAAAGGGGGAGCGGCGCGCGGTGAGAGCACTCCGCCCTGCAGCAACTGTAAAATTAATTAAGTTAAGTGCCCCAGGCCCTGCCTAAATCACACTACCTTGAATTCTGCTCCCTGTCCCCTGGGACCGGCCAAACTAACCGCGCGATGGGCAGCGCAGAAAGAGGCCAGTCCCTCCACCCCCAACCCCTTTTATTCCCACCCCTTAAACCCACCCCCACTTACCTTTCCCCCAATCCTTGTCCCGCGCCGTCACTTCCTTCTCGAAATGGCCCGCGGGAAGACTAGAGCGTTGCTCCTGCTTCCTTCCTTCCCTCCATTGCAGAGCGCTCGTTTTTTAAAAGGTTTAGCACACATTTGTGTGCTCAGTTTACGTGTTCTGCAGCCCCACTTACTGTTACAAGAGGCTGTTCTGGACATTGCTTGGATACAGAGGTTCAGGAAGAAGAAAGGTCTTTAGTTAAACACTTCTCTGATACTTCTTCTCTCCTTTGCATCTGTGTAACGAGGAATAACGGACAATGCTTTTATGGAGCCGGACCCTCAGTTGTAGTGGGTGGTGCCAGTGCAGCTTTTTCCCTTGAGTCGCTACGGTGCCAAGGATCTCAATGCAAACTGTCTTGATATATTTCTATAAACATCTAATCTGCATGATGACATCATTTACTTTAAATATAGTTACATGAAAAATTAATGTATTATTCTATGTCAATATTTTCCTAATCAAGTTTTCTTATGTGAATGTTAGTTCTCTCAGATAATCCCAAAGTTCATTTTACCGTTGTAGAGGCCATCAGTTCGGTATCCATACCTAGTAAAGCAGCCTAAGACATTACAACACATGCTTTTAAAATCCAGTACTTTACAAAACTGATTTTACCACACATGCCTTTACTTTGCAGATATATATAAATGTATGATTTTTACATGTACCACAGAAGACTTTAGAATGCATTTTTTAACACTTAGGTTTTAATGTGGTAAATGTATTTTAATTAACACAATTACTTATTTAATTTATGTAAAAATAAATATTTTCCAACTACAAAAGTAAAGATGGTATAAATGCGTAAAAAATAACTATAATTACAAATACACTTCCAGTTTCTGAATTAATGTGTAAAATGATAGGATCACAAATTCATTTTTTATTTAAAAATGTGGTTTTGCCATACATGCCAATATACCCGATTCAGACGGAAGAATCCCAATTTTTGAAGGCAAAAATGTCTCCCACCTGAAATTGCCTCTACTTCAATAGGAGGGAATGGGGAAACACATTCTCCCAATTATGTTTTTTAGAATGTCTCCCTTTCCTCTACTAAAATGCTGGAATTTATGTTTCACCCAAAAAAATGAGCTGTCTACCATTTTGTATACAGTCATATGACAGCTTTGCACTTGGACACACGACTCTCATCACGGCAGAAGAAATTTGTGTATATTGACACCTACTTGTCAATGTAAGGAACAAAAAACTAACAGCAAAATTAGACGTATATAATGAATAAAGGTAAATAATTACATCAAAAATATTAAATTCCACATGATTGCTCTTAAAATGTACCCCTTACTGTTATGAGGTATCGCGTTCTGAATCGCTCAACACTGTCCTAAATTCTCTGAAGTAATTAATATTTTACAATACTGGATGTCTTTTCCTGGCAGCAACTTCACACTTAAAAAAAAGAAAATACTACCAGTAAGTACAATTTGCTTTTTTCTGCCATTGACTGGACTGGGTGTATATGGCCCAGTCACCAGCAATGGAATGGTACATGCACAAAGCATTAGACACGTTTCATGCATATGTGTACCTTTTGGTCAAAATGTACACACCTACATTAACACCTTTGTAAAAAAATATCTTGAATTGCTGACTGTGTCCCCCCTGATCCACAATCATTATATGCACCGCTGCTTGTCCTACCAAACAAATATTCTTTAACTAACAATTAATTTTTGTCATTCATAAACTCTAAAACCGTAAACAAAATTTGTAGGGAAAATGATAATTGATTTTGAACTATCAGTGATTAATAGTATTAAAAATGTATCTTGATACCCAAATTCAAGCATCTTTTTTCATTTGTTTCCAGATATATTGGAAAAAAATCCCCCAAAAAATCCTATCAGAAGAATACATATATAATAGCAAACTACAGTTCAAATTGTAAAGACTGACAGCTTTAAGCTTTTTAACTCCTGACCTTGTTTCTACACTTCAATTACACAATCTGACAATTTTTGCGAAATGAGGAAAAATTGGCTCCACTGTTAAATTATTTTTAGGAAACCTGGATTGGCCATCTAAACAGGTTAGTTTGCAGAAGAAAAGCAAAATTTCCAATTGAGTGGTGGAACTGCTACTCGGCTTGCTTATAGGGTGGTGAAAATACTAACAATACAATCAAGGACTGGCATAACTCCTTCAGTAGTACAGTTGGAAAATGGTTTCCTAACTTTTATCAGTTTGTGGAAATTTTGATAAAAGATAAATGTTTCCAGGAAATGAGATAGGCGAAATCTTTAACAGGTAGTCTGCAACCTAGAGTGAGTACAAAAGTAAGAAAATAAATGAGAGACTAGTTGCCAAAATTCAACTATTTTCATTTTTAGGAGGTGTAGACTACGTTGAAACATTGCATACATCCAACATTTCTAACCATACTAATAACAAATATGAATCACATGTTAAATACCTTGTTCTCATACTTTGACAAAAATTAATTATGTAATTGCTAATTTCTATCACTGCTTAAAAATTATTGCAAAATATAAATGGTCTTGCCTTTAAAAGTTTTATGTTTTCAAATACTGGTGATATCTTACGTAACCTCTCACCAAGATCTACAGGAAATCCACTATTCAGTTACACGCATACCAACAAAAACCTGAAAATTAAAAACAATACATATAATAAAAATTAGAAAAAAGAACCATATTTGCAAAGGGTTCAGAAAATGTGGGGAGGAATTATTGTTAAGTAATCTAGTTAATACCTCCTGACAACTTAGGCTCTTTGTCACTGAAACTCAATGTAAATAAAAGAAACAGACTAAAATTTAGAAAAAAATTAAATAAAAAGTAGGTTACTATTGTTTTACACAAAATCTTATTTTAAAGAAGAGGTTAAATATTAAAAACGTAAAATTAAAAAAGATGTTCGATGTGAAGCAATTGCTCGCAACCTGTATGGGGATTTAAAAGGCATTAAGGTGGTCATTCCAACCTCGGCCGTGCAGAAGACCGCCATAACACCGCCGCGGCCGCGGTAAACCGCCACGGTCATTCTGACCCACAACAGGCAAACCGCCAAAATACAGACATCCACAAAAGTCCGCCACACCAAAGGCCAGCGAGAAACTGGCGATGACCAGATCTCCACCGTCACGCCAACAGAAATACGCCCACACTATCACGACACACGAATCCACGCGGCGGTCTTTCAACCGCGGTATTCCATTGGCGGTACACACCGCCGCGCTCAAAATACACACACATATACAAAACACAGCCACATTGGACAATTCGAAATACACACACCTGATACACATACAAACAACACTCCCACACACCCAACACAATATAAAACACACACCCACATCACCCACAAACCCCCACTCCTAGAGATTCGTGAACACGCACAGAGATAAGAGACCCGAGCACCCTGACGCGCAATTCACTGTCACCCAGCAATATTACCACGCACTTCAAACTACACACCAATACACATCACCACTCTTAGCACCACACAATCCACCCCACACATCACCCAAATCACCCCATGGCACCGCAAAGACACCCCAGGTTTTCTGAGGCTGAACTCAGGGTCATGGTGGAGGAAACTGTACGGGTAGAGCCACAGCTCTTCGGGACACAGATGCAGCACACCACCATTGCCAGGAAGCTATGGAGCAGAATAGTGGACAGGGTCAACGCTGTGGGACAGCACCCAAGAAATAGGGACGACATCAGGAAGCGGTGGAATGACCTACGGGGGAAGGTGCGTTCCATGGTATCCAGGCACAACATCGCTGTGCAGCGGACTGGCGGCAGACCCCCACCTCCTCCCCCAGAATTTACAACATGGGAGGAGCAGGTCTTGGCGATCCTGCATCCTGAGGGCCTCGCAGGAGTAGGCGGAGGAATGGACTCTGGTAAGTCAAATCTTAACTACTTCATCCCCCCACCCCACCAGCATGCCAACTCATAACCCCACCCTCACCCCCACCCCCATCACACCTACTCCTTGCAAATGTCTCACCCTCACAACCCACCCATCCCAACACCAAGCCCTGCATGCGACCACAAAGCATGGACACCCATCACCTAAGCATGCCCACTGCACATACCCATCCCCCCCGGCCAAACCACCGTCAAAAAAGCCCCCACACAGGAATGCAAGCACAGGGGTACACGGGCACCCACCCATTGCACGCTATGGCACACACAGAAGCAATAACCATACTTTTATACCCCTGCAGGACCCGAACGCCACGTCACCGCGCAGGAGGGTCCACAAATGTCCACTCCACCCCCAGAAGAGGCCCACAGTGATGACAGCAGCTCTGTCTCCCTGGATCTAGATGACCAGCCCGGCCCATCGGGGACCTCTGGACAGTCGGTTCCCCTCAGACAGCCACAGGCCACAGCAGACCTTCCCCCCCTCTGGGAACACCAGCACAGCACCCACACAGCGGGCCCATATCTCTGTCCCCAGGACACGTCAATCAGCGCTGTGTCCACCACTACAGGGCACCCAGGTTAACCCACCACCCCAACAACAACAGGGCCCTGGGGGCAGTGGTAGTGGGCACACGGTCCAGGGGACAGAGGCCCAGGGAAACAGGGGAACTGGGAGGGCTGCTGTGCGACAGGGGGGGGGGACAGGCCCAGGGAACCCACTCTCCACGAGGCCCTCTCCAACATCATGGGAGCATACCACCACTCTCAGGAGACGATGGCCACGGTCCTGGCCAGGTTTCAGGAGATCCAGCTTCTGCAGGAGCAACAGTATATGGGGTTCAGGGAAGAACTAAGAAACATCAGTTCCGCCATGGGCACCATCGTAGTGGCTCTGAATCAGGTAGTCACCACATTGCGGGACACTGTTGCACCACAAAGGGCCCCTGACACTAGCATGGACCAAGAACTGCCTACCACCTCCGCCGGCACTAGTGGACAGGAGGCCCCGACACAAGACCAACAGGCCACCAGAACCCCACCCCCTTCAGAAGGAGAACCACCCCGCAAGCGGGACCTAAGATCCAGGAAGAAGACAGAGTAAGATGCCAAGACCCCAGCCAGGAAAGGATACCTCCCTGATTGTCATCCCACTGTCCCACATTGACACCCTGTCCAACCTTACACTGCCCCTGCTCCACTTTCCACAGGCATCTGGACAATGCACCTGTGATACTGATAGTCTGGACTCTGCCATGGACAATCCTCCACCATCACACCTCAATGATTTGCAACCACCCACCAATTTTGAGCACTGTAATAAACACACTTATTGCATAAAACAATCTGGAGTCTGGCTGAGATTTTGTACAAATGTATTAGACATTACCGTGCCAAATGGCATGTTCACATTGTGATGCCAACATACCAATGTCACACAGCTGTAGTCCATGGGGAATTAAAGCAGATGTCACGCAGTGGGGCCCACATCTCTGAAATCGGAAGGGAAAGTCACAACTCAGTTACCATACACTAGGGGAAAAGGTCAGACAGTAGAGAGGTAGTAGGGGTTAAGTATATGTAAAATGCCGTTGTGGATTCTTACCTGTGTGTCATTGAAAATACTGCTGTATTACTGTGTTCCTGTTCTCTATGTCGTCCTCTTCGCCTTCCTCCTCTTCACTCTCCACAGGCTCCACAGCTGCTACAACACCACCATCTTGACTATCCTCCTGCAGAAAAGGCACCTGGCGTCGCAAAGCCAGGTTGTGAAGCATACAGCAGGCCACGATGATCTGGCACACCTTCTTTGGTGAGTACATTAGGGATCCACCAGTCATATGGAGGCACCTAAACCTGGCCTTCAGGAGGCCGAAGGTCCACTCGATCACCCTCCTAGTTCTCCCATGGGCCTCATTGTACCGTTCCTCTGCCCTTGTCCTGGGATTCCTCACTGGGGTCAGTAGCCATGACAGGTTGGGGTAACCAGAGTCTCCTAATAGCCACACACGGTGCCTCTGGAGTTGACCCATCACGTAAGGGATGCTGCTATTCCGCATGATGTACGCGTCATGCACTGACCCAGGGAACTTGTCATTAACATGGGAGATGTACTGGTCAGCAAACACACCATCTGGACATTCATGGAATGATAACTCTTCCTGTTCCTGTACACCTGTTCACTCCTGCTGGGGGGGACCAAAGCAACATGTGTCCCATCAATGGCACCAATGATGTTGGGTATATGTCCAAGGGCATAGAAATCAGCCTTCACTGTAGCCAAATCCCCCACCTCAGGATAGACGATGTAGCTCCGCATGTGTTTGAGCAGGGCAGACAACACTCTGGACAACACCTTGGATATGGCCACTGTTGTTTGAAATGACCCACTTGCTAGGCAATGGAGTACTGACAGCACCTGCACTAGCGGGGGGATCCCTGTGGGTTGGCGGATTGGTGACATCAGGTCTGGCTCCAGCTGGGCACACAGTTCCTGTATAGTGTCTCGGTCAAGCCTGTATGTCAGTATGACATGCCTTTCCTCCATTGTCGACAGGTCCACCAGCGGTCTGTACACGGGAAGATTTCTCCATCTCCTCGCATGTCCCAGCAGACGGTGCCTATGAAGGACAACAGCGAGCACAGAGTCAATCAACCCACAGGTACGTAACCACAGCTTGCACATAACACGATTCCCAATGCATTGAATGGCTTGTATGAGTGTCGATGCAAGGCCTAGGTATGTGTGACGCAGTAAAAAATAAGGCATGTGGGCCCTTGAAATGGCGGCTGCCTGACCTGTGAAGTGCGACAATGGGATGTGAGGTCAATGCGCTGGCGTGGCACATAGTGGAGGTAGGCGGTCGAAGACCGCGGCGCAAAGCAGCATTGGTTAACATTGAACCCTATGGGTCTCAGGAGCCAATGACGATGTGCGCTGGCGGTCGCGGTACGCACCGCCACGGTACGCACCGCCGCGGGCGTGACCGCCATTTTCTATCTGCTTAATCACTCGATACCTGATCTTCGACAGGAGAGGACCTACACTGCAAGTGCTGCTGTGACCACGGTCTGGAAGAGACAATGGCTCATGCGACTGGGGAAAGGGCCCCTGCCTTCAATGGTCAGGAGTTGAAGAAACTCGTGGATGGGGTCCTCCCCCAGTATGCGCTACTCTACGGTCCTCCAGACCAACAGGTAAGTACACTGGGACCATGCTTTGTGGCCAATGCCTGTGTTGAGTGGGGTGGATGAAAGATGGTGGGGAGGGGAGCGATTGAGGCATGCATCAAACGACAGATGAGAGCATGTGCCACATGGCAAGGGTGGGGATGGGGGGGCCACTCACATCGAGCATGCAGAAGGTGATGATTATTCTTCTCTCCCTGTACATGTCACATAGGTCAGCGCCCACCAATAAATCGATATTTGGCGTGCCATCGCCAAGGACGTCTGGACCCTGGGGGTCCACCAGAGACGGGGCACCCACTGCCGGAAGAGTTGGGAGGACATCTGACGCTGGAGCAGGAAGACGGCGGAGGCTCAGCTGGGGATGGCCTCCCAACGTGGGAGGGGTGCCAGTTGTACTTTGACCCCCCTGATGACCCGGATCCTGGCGGTGGCCTACCCCGATTTGGATGGGCGCGTGAGGACATCACAGCAGACACAAGGGGGTGAGTACACTCAAATCCTGGTGACTTTGCGCGCAGTGGAGGGGTCTGGGTGGGGGAGGAGGTCTGTGGGTATCCCTAGGCCAGGGCGATATCTGTAGGCTAGGCCCCTCCGTAAGGCATGACCCTGTGGCCCCGCCCCCCACCTCTGTAGGGTGCCAAGTACAGCTATTCATTGCCCTGTGTCATCTATGTGAGCGGAGGTCGCCCATAGGCTTGTAGGCCATGTCCCACGGATTGCGTAGTCAACCCCAAGTGCACGGCATAGTGCAGGGGGCTTCTGTGTCTGTCCTGTCCGCCAACGGTGTCGCCAATGCATGCACTCAACATTTCTTTATTTTCCCCACCCCCTTTTTTGTTGTCTTCTTGTTCATTTGTGCATTAGCATCATCAGGCGGATGAGAAGTGGCATCGGAGCACGAGGGAGCTGCATCCCACATGGCCATGGTGGGCCATGCAACAGAATCGGAATTCACCAGTTAGACGGAGGGCGAGGGGAGCTCCACAGCGGGGACTCGTGCGGATGTCAGTGACAGCGACTCGTCCTCTGAAGGGAGCTCCATTGTGGTGGCGGCAACATCCGTGCCCCCTGCACCAACAGGTACAGCCGCCACCCAGCGCACCAGCACCGCCCTCCCAGCAGCCCCTCAGCGTTTGCCCCGTGCCCGCTCACCCAGGAAGGTGGGCATCTCCTTCGCCCCTGGCACCTCAGGCCCTGCCCCAGTCACCCCCGCTGCCCTCAGTGAGGAGGTCATTGACCTCCTGAGGACGCTCATTGTTGGGCAGTCTACCCTTTTGAATGCCATCCAGGGTGTAGAAAGGGAGGTGCACCAGAGTAATGCATACCTGGAGGGCATTCATTCTGGTCAGGCTGCCCATCAGCGATCGTTCAACACTCTGGCCTCAGCACTGATGGCAGCAATTGTCCCTGTCTCTAGCCTCCCCCCTCCAACTTCCTCCACCCATACCCAATCCCCTGTACCTCTGCCTATCCCAGACACACCATCAGACCAGCCTGCACACACCTCAACACCCAAGGGAAGCTGAGACAGACATAAGCACCACACATCACACAAGCATTCACACAAGCAACATCCACTTGCAGACATACCAACACCCACTGCCTCCACTATGTCCCCCTCCTCCTCGTCTCCCTCCTCCCTCCCTGTCACGTCTCCACTCACACCTGCATGCACAACATCTTCAGCCACTACGTCCATCACCAGCACACACACCAGAACCCCCCGCACACGTGCAGTCACCACCCCCACTACCATTCACACGTCCCCTGTGTCCTCTCCCAGTGTGTCTGTCACCCCCTCTTCCAAGCTACACAAACGCAGGCAGCCACCCACCCAACAGCCATCCACCTCACGACAGCCTCCAGCCCAAGCACCTGCACCCAAAGACAGCAGACTTCAAACTCCTACAATCACAACCTCTTCCTCCACTCCCATACCTACTACACCTACCCGTCACTCTCTTTCTAAACTTATTTTCCTATCAAAACTTGACCTCTTTCCAACAACTCCCCCACCCCGTCCATCTGATAGGACTCCAGTCAGCACCTCAGCCACCACAAAAGCGGGCCCTGTGAAGACAGTGTGCCATGGACTGTGGAGTCCCCCACCCTCAAGGTCAGCCAGTTCAGTAGGGAGCCAAGGCACGGCCAGCCCACCCCGCAAAAACATGCAAAGATTGTCAGTGGCCGGCGCTTGAGGCCTGAAACACCTGGGACCAAAATCCCTACCATGGGTCCGGCAGGGAGTGTGGTGCCAGCTGGCACACCGCCAAAGGTGGGGAAGGGCCACAGGCGAACAGGGAAGGCTGGGAAGGGCAGCACGCCCGACAAGACCGCCAGCAGCCCAGCTGTGCAGGAGGGCCCCGCATGCCCCATCCCAGGTGGGCAGGAGGACACCAACAGGCCCAGTACTGCAGCCCAGGAGGGCCCCACCAGGCCCATCCCAGGTGGGCAGGAAGGCGCAGCCAGCCACAGGTCAGGTGGCGAATGACCTCCACGCCATGGGCGGATCCTCTGAACTGGGCAGTCATCCGAAGCACCGCTGAACTGGGCACCGCCGTCTCAAGCACCGCTGAACTGGGCACCGCCGTCTCAAGCACCGCTGAACTGGGCACCGCCGTCTCAAGCACCGCTGAACTGGGCACCGCCGTCTCAAGCACTGCTGAACTGGGCCCTTCATCTCAAGCACCGCTGCGCTGGGCACCGCCGTCTCAAGCACCGCTGAACTGGGCCCCGCCGTCTCAAGCACCGCTGAACTGGGCCCTTCATCTCAAGCACCGCTGCGCTGGGCACCGCCGTCTCAAGCACCGCTGAACTGGGCCCTTCATCTCAAGCACCGCTGCGCTGGGCACCGCCGTCTCAAGCACCGCTGAACTGGGCACTGCCGTCTCAAGCACCGCTGAACTGGGCCCTTCATCTCAAGCACCGCTGCGCTGGGCACCGCCGTCTCAAGCACCGCTGAACTGGGCCCTTTATCTCAAGCACCGCTGCGCTGGGCAACGCCGTCTTAAGCACCGCTGGCCCATTGGCGGAAGGGGCAGGCCCGCATCTGTGTCGGGCAGGGCTGCACGAAGCACTCTGGGCACTGGTCCCACTCCAGTACCAGTGGAGACTGATATTGACTTGAGAGTCTGTGGCTTTGCACTCCCCAAGATGGAACAGTGGGCAAGCCACCCACTGTAGAGACTTGAGAGACTGTGGCTTTGCACTCCCCAGGATGGAACAGTGGGCAAGCCACCCACTGTAGAGACTTGAGAGACTGTGGCTTCGCACTCCCCAGGATGGAACAGTGGGCAACCCACCCACTGTAGAGACTTGAGAGACTGTGGCTTCGCACTCCCCAGGATGGAACAGTGGGCAACCCACCCACTGTAGAGACTTGAGAGACTGTGGCTTTGCACTCCCCAGGATGGAACAGTGGACATGGAGGCACCTCGTGGATCTGGCGTCGAGGACTCATCTGGCTGAGGTGCCCCCCCTTCCCTTCCCCCTGAGGTACCTGTAGTTTTGGTATCTGATGCCCCTGCAGTGTTCTCTCCGTTGGAGTCAGGTATCCTGTGTGGGCTTTGCCCATCTGATTTGGGCCCAGTGGTCCACAAACAATGTCTGATACAAATATCGGACTGGACAATTTATGTATATAAAAGTTTTATATGTGTGATATATTTTAAAGCCAGTCATACAATATATTCCGATGTTTATAATCATTTCCTTTTGTCTTTGCATTCTTCCGGGCGGTTTGGGGGGTAACTGTGATGTCTTGCTATGCATTGATGTGTGTGTTGTAGTGGGTGAGGGTGAGGGTGGGTGTGTCGCATATGTGTGTCCCCGTAATTTTTTGCCTCCACCCTCCCCTGTGTCGTAGGTGCACTACTCACCGTTGTCTTCTGCGCCGGCTTTCGTGCTCCTGGTAGAGGAGCAGGAAGACAATCGCTGGGAGGATGTGGAGTTCGGGTTCCATGCTGTCCAGATTCCTCGTGGGGTGTATGGAGGTGAGCGTGTTCCGTTTGAAATGGCTGTTTCCGCCGTGTTTTTATCGGCGGGGCTACCGCCCCGGAAAAGGTGGCGGATTGGTGGGTTGTGATAGGATGGGCAGTACATTGTCTCCCACCTGTCTGTTGGCGGTGACCGCTGCACTGTTTGTTTGTTCCGCCGTGGCGGGTGGTGTGTTGAAGTGGCGGTCCATGTTGGCGGTTTCCGCCAGGGTCGGAATTGCATTTTTTTTACCGCCAGCCTGTTTGCGGTATTGCCGCTGCATTAACACCGACCGCCAGGGTTGGAATGACCCCCTAAGTGATGAAATATAAATCTGAACCCCTGTAACACATTACTGTCTCCTTAAGACTCTCCTTGCAATAACTTAACTAACCTAAATTTAGAATTATTTCAGAAAGTTTGTTTTTACCTGGCCACAGCTTCATCATCCATCTGACCTTGACCACAATGATCTACCTACCAAAGAAACAGATGCAAAACAGAGCATCAAACAAAATGACATGTACAAAAAGAAAAGTGGGAATGTTCAAATAAAATGTAACATTACATTTAAAATATCAAAATAAATATAAGAAACATTTATTTCAATCAAACATACAGGCCCTCATTACAACCCTGGTGGTAAATGCCGCCTACTGCCGTGCCGATGGCCGCCAACATACCGTGAACGCAGCGGTATACCACTACGGGTATTATAACCCACACTAAGAAATCCGCCACTATACAGACACCCACACAAGTTCGCCAGACCAAAGGGCAGTGATAAACTGGTGATAGCAAAACCTACACCGTTACGCCAACAGGAATACGCCCACAGTATCATGACCCACGAATCACTGCAGCAGTCTTTCAACCGCTGTAAACCATTGACGGTACACACCGCCACTCTCAAAATACACACACACACACTTACAAGACACCACCATATTGGACAATTCAAACTACACACACACACCTGACACACATACACACACCACACCCACACCACTATAAAACACACACCCACATTACCCACAACCCCTTACAGCAAAATAAAAGATAGCAAGCAGAGAGAGACAAGCCAGGAGCACCGACTCAATAAGAGGCACAATACATCATCACCCATACACCATTCATGCACCTCACAACACAACACCCCGCACATCACCCCACACATCCTCACACATACCACTCACACCATATCCATGGCACCACAAAGACATCCCAGGTTTTCAGAGGAGGAGCTAAGGGTCATGGTGGAGGAAATCATCCGGGTAGAGCCACAGCTATTTAGATCACAGGCGCAGCAGACGTCCATTGCAAGGAAGATGGATCTATGGTGGAGAATCGTGGACAAGGTCAGTTGCCGTGGAACAGCACCTCAGAACTAGGGATGACATCAGGAAGAGGTGGAACGACCTACGGGGGAAGGTTTGTTCCGTGATTGAAAGACACCAGGTAGCCGTACAGAGGACTGGTGGTGGACCCCCACCTCATCCCCCACAACTAACAACACGGGAGGAGCAACTCTTGGCAATAATGCATCCTGAGGGCCTCGCATGAGTAGCAGGAGGACTGGATTCTGGTAAGTCAAATTTTTACTACTTCAGCCCTCCACCCTACCTACATGCCATCACAAACTCCTACCCTCATCCCCATCTCTCCACCACCTCACACATACCCCACTATCACAACCCACCCATCCCAATACCAAGCCCTGCATGTAACACCAATGCATGGACCCCCATCACACACCTCCATGGACACCCATCACCAAAGCATGCCCAGTAGAGAGACTCACCCAGCCCACGAAATCACCACGCACACAAGGCAAATCACAATCATACAGGGAAACACACCCATGCACAAGATGGCACACGCAGATACACTAACACTACATTTGCATCCCCACAGGACCCCTACTCAATGTTACCGGAGAGGAGGTGCCAGCTACATCCAGTCCCTCCCCCAGAAGAGGCCCAGAGTGATGACAGCAGCTCTGCACGCCTGGATCAGGATGATCAACCTGGCCCATCAGGGAACCCTGGACAGTCAGTTACCCTGACACAGCCCCAACCCACCAAAGAGCATCCCCCTCAGAAAACACCACCACAGCACCCACCCAGTGGGCCCATGCCACTGTCCCCAGGACACGTCAATCAGCAGTATGTCCACCACTACAGGGACACCAGGCAACCCCACAAAACCAGGACGATCAGGGACCTGGGGTCAGTGGCAGTGGGCACACGTTTCAGGGGACAGAGGTACAGGACAACAGGGAAGCTGGGAGGACTGCTGTGCGACAGGGGAGGACAGGCCCAGGGAACCCACTCCCCAGGAGGCACTCACCAACATCCGGGGAGCATACCACCATTCCCAGGAGACCATGGGCCAGATACTGGCCAAGTTGCAGGAGACCCAGCGGCTGCAGGATGGACAGTACCTGGGGATCAGGGAGGACCTCAAACACATCTACACCATCCTGGTCACCATTGCTGGGGTGCTGGCTGACATGGCCAATACCATGAGGGAGGCAGTGGCACAACAACGGGCCCCTGACACTAGCCACACTGAAGAACAGACCTCTACCTCCGCCGGCGCTAGTGAACAGGAGGCCCTGCCACAGGAACAACAGGCCACCAGCACCCCACCCCCTGCAGATGGAGAACCACCCCACAAACGGTCCCTGCAATCCAGGCAGAACCCAGAGAACATTGCCAAGACCCCCGCCAGTAAATAAGACTCCCCTGATTATCACCCTCTGTCTCACTCTGTCACCCTGTCCACCTTGAACTGCCATTACTCCCCTTCCTATGCCCCATTGGACAATGCACCTGTGATACCAAGAGACTGGACTCTAACTGGACATTCCTCCACCATCACCCCAGCCAATTGCACATCCCCCTCACTTATGAGCACTTAAATAAACACCCTTGGAACAAATACAAATCTGGAGTCTCTCAAATGATTCAAATATGTATAAGTTCAACATTATCAAAGCATTGCGAGTCATATGTACAATTAAACATATTATGGAATGGTGGGCAGCAGTACACATAGCAGGAGCCAGAGTGGGACACAGAGATCTGAAAATAGAGATAACAAAGGGTACAGTAAGTGGCCATAGACATAGGGAAAGCAGGCTGCCATGTACAATGTCCAACAGAAAACTGAAAAGTTAAGTGAAGTTACAGTGTCGTACCTGTGTGTCACTGGAAGTACTGCTGTATTATATTACTTCTGTTGTCAACATCTCCTTCCTCTGTCTCCTCTTCCTCACTGTCCACAGGCTCCACCACTGCCACAAGACCATCTCCAGGCACATCCTCCTGCAGAAAAGGCACCTGGTGTCTCAAGGCCAGGTTGTGCAGAATGCAACATGCAATGATGATCTGGCACACCTTCTTGGGTGAGTTGTACAGGGATCCCCCTGTCAGATGGAGGCACCGGAACCTGGCCTTCAGGAGGCCGAAGGTCCTTTCAATAATCCTCCTTGTACGCCCATGTGCCTCATTGTAACGTTCCTTTGCCCTTGTCCTGCCATTCCTCACCGGGGTTAGTAGCCATGAGAGGTTGGGGTAACCAGAGTCACCTGCAAATATCGAGGGACAACTGTTAGACACACACTAACCCTTATGGACAACCCCATACCAGGCACCTACTTATACTGTGTGGGGACCTTGGGATCACCTATTAGCCACACCCGGTGCCTCTGGAGTTGGCCCATTACATATGGGATGCTGCTATTCCTCAATGGCGTCATGCACAGAGCCAGGATATTTGGCATTCACATGGGAGAAGTACTGGTCCGCCAAACACACCATCTGCACATTCAAAGAGTGATAGCTTTTTCTATTCCTGAAAACTTGTTCATTTCTCTGGAGGGGGGGAGAAATGCCACATGCGTACCATCAATGGCACCAATGATGTTGGGGATATGTCCCAGGGCATAAAAGTCAGCTTTCACCGTGGCCAAACCCTCCACCTGGGGGAATACGATGTAGCTGCGCATGTGTTTCAGCAGGGCTGACAATACTCTGGTCAACACGTTGGAGAACATTGGTTGAGACATCCCTGATGCCATGGCCACTGTTGTTTGGAAGGAATCACTTGCCAGGAAATGGAGCACTGACAGGACCTGCACTAGAGGGGGGATACCTGTGGGCTGGCGGATAGCTGACATCAGGTCTGGCTCCAATTGGGCACACAGTTCTTGGATTGTGGCCCGATCAAGTCTGTAGGTTATGATAATGTGTCTGTCCTCCATTGTCGCAAGGTCCACCTGGGGTATGTACACCGGAGGATGCCGCCATCTCATATTTAGCCTCAGTGGTTGAAGCCTATGGAAGAAAACGGTGAGCAGAGGGTCATATTCACATCTATTGCACTAATGATTATTTTTTTCCTTTACAGAACCAGTATGTGAATCCGACAGTCAGTTGCTGTGCCAGTGTCTGCTGTGACGCAGTTAGGTGCCATGCCTTGTGCCCCCCTGAAATGGCGGCTGCCTGACCTGGGGGGAGGGACAAGTAGAAATGAGGTAATTCCGCTGGCGTTGTGCACCGTCACGGTAGGCGGTCGAAGACCGCTGTGCATCTTCACATTGATTATCATTGGGCCCTATGGGTTCCAGGAGCCAATGGCGATGTACGCCGGCGGTGACGGTATGCACCGCCGTGGACGTGACCACAATTTTCTATCTGTTCACTCACTTGCTACCTGACCTTCAGCAGGAGAGGACCTACACCACAAGTGCTTCTGTGACCTGTGTCTGGAAGCGACAATGGCTCATGTGTCTGGGGAAAGGGCCCCAGCCTTCACTGTGGAGGAGTTGGAGAAACTGGTGGATGGTGTCCAACCCCAGTACACGTTACTCTACTGTCCTCCAGACAAACAGGTGCGTACACTGTGAGCATGATGCGTGGGCTATGAATGTATGGAGTGCTGTGTGTGTAAGCCACATGTAGGGGGGGCAGAGGCGTCCTGGCCAGAGTGCTGCATGTAAGGTGGTCAATGTATTTGCGTCAGGGGATGGGAGGGATCTGGTGGACCATGAGTGTGACGGTCCGGACTGTTGACTAATTCCCTTTTCTGCTGTCTTTTCCATGCGGGTCAGCGGCCACCAAAAAAAAGGGTATTTGGCCTGTCATTGCCAAGGAGGTGCGGCCCCAGGGTGTCTTTGACAGACGGAGCACCCACTGCTGCAAAAGGTGGGAGGACCTGTGCCGCTGCGCAAAGAAGACGGCGGAGGCGCAGCTGTGGCTGGCCTCCCAACAAGGAATGGGTGCCCATCGCACCATAAGCCCCCTGATGTTCCGCATCGTGGCGGCCGTCTATCCGGAGTTGGATGGGCGCTTGAAGGCATCACAGCAGCCACAAGGGGGTGAGTACAGATTCTTAATCCTGACTTTGTGCGCGTTAAGAGTTACCTGGGTGGGGGATGTGGGCTATGGGTGCCCCTAGGTAAGGGCGAAGATGGCAGGGTAGGTCCCTTTTTGGGCAGGCTCTGAAGCACTCCTACCCCAAGACTATTAGTGGGCATCTACTACTGGGCAGGGTCCCGTGGGTTTCAGGTGTGCAGCTAATGGCGGTAGGCATTGTACCCCATGGGCTGGTGACTATCTTAGTAACTGGTAGTGCAATGTCTAGTGCATAGGGCTGCTCCCTGTGTGTTATGTACGCCAACGGTAGTGGTGTTGCTGGCATTGACTAAGTGTATCCTCTGTCTCTCCCCCCCTTTTTGTTTTGTCACCCTGTCCTTGTGAGCATTAGCATCATCTGTCAGAGGAGCAGAGGCACCGGCGACAGAGGGAGCTGCACCCCACATGGGCCTGGAGGCCGAATCCACCGAGGGTGAGGGCACCAGGGGGATGGAGGGCGAGGGGAGCACCACAACGGGGACAGGAGGGGACACCACAGACATCGATTCCTCCTCCGATGGAAGCTTCCTGGCGGTGGCAGACACCTCTGTGCCCACCCCAACAACAGGTACAGCCGCCACCCCCCACAGCACCACCCTCCCAGCAGCCTCTCAGCGTGTTTCCCGTGCCCGCTCACCCAGGAGGGTGGGCATCTCCTTCACCCCAGGCACCTCGGGCCCTGCCCCAGTCAGCCCTGCTGCCCTCACTGAGGAGGCTATTGACCTCCTGTGATCCCTCTCTGTTGGGCAGTCAACCATATTGAATGCCATCCAGGGTGTCGAGAGGCATTTGCAGCAAACAAATGCATACCTGGAGGGCATTCGCTTTGGCGTGGCAGCCCAACAGAGAGCATTTTGGGCTCTGGCCTCAGCACTGATGTCAGCCCTTGTACCTGTCTCTGGCCTGCCCCCCTCATACTTCCTCCACCCAGACCCAATCCCCTCAACCCCAGCCTATCCCAAGCACTCCTTCAGACCAGCATTCACCCAAATCAACACCCAGAAGTGGCTCAGGCAAACACAAGCACCACACTTCATCTCACAGGCACTCACATAAGCACCATCCCCATGCAGACACACCAACATCCACTGCCTCCACTGTGTCCCCCTCCTCCTCATCGTCCACCTCCCTCCCAGTGGCATCTCCATTTACACCTGAATGCACTACATCCTCATCCACTACCTCCATCACCAGCACGCCCATCACAACACACCCCTCACGGGCAGTCACCACCCCCACATCCATGCACACATCCCCTGTGTCCTCTCCCAGTGTGTCTGTGACCCCTCCTCCGAAAGTACACAAATGCAAGCATCCACCTACCCAACATCCATCCACCTCACAACAGCGTCTAGCCCATGCATATGCACCCAAACTCAATAGACACCTCCGACAACCACTCCCTCTTCCTCCACTCCCAAACCCTCTCTCTCTTCCCGCCCCAGTGTCTCTAAGAAGCTTTTCCTGGCAAACATTGACCTCTTCCCTACCCATCCCCCCGTCCTTCCCCTCGGGCCAGGGTGTCCCAAACCCAGGCCAGCACCTCAGCCACCAAATCGATGTCCGCTGTGGTACCTGCAACTCACAGAGCCTCAAAGGGGGCACCCGTCAGCCCAGCCAGTTTGCCACCAACCCCTGCAAAGGACAAAACCATTCCGCCACCTGCCAAGGTGAAGAGGGGGACAGCATGCAGCAAGGGCAAGGAGCACGTCCCTCCCAGCAAGGCCTCCTCAAAAATTCCAGCTGCCAGACCCAAGGTCACACGACCATCTGCCAAGGTGAGGAAGGGCAGAAAACACCAGGCAAGGCACTTCAGCCGTCAGAGGCTGCAGGTGAAGGGCTGGTGTGTACCAGCACAACCGCCAGCCCCGCCACCTGCACCGCGACCAGCACCGCCAGAAGCCCCACCACTAGCACCGCCACCTGCACCGCTGCTAGCACCACTACTGTCAGCAGCAGCCACAGTGGGCAGGCGTCTGAGGTTGCAGGAGAAGGGCTGGAGCCTCCCTCCACCACTGGCAGCACCAGCACCTGCACCAGCACCGCCACCTGGACCACTGCTAGCACCGCCACAGGCCCCGCTGCAAGCACCGCCACCTGCACCGCTGACAGTAGGACCACTACCAGCAGCCCCAGTGGGGAGCCATCCGAGGCTCAGGAGAAGGCCTGGAGCCTCCCACCACCACCACCGGTAGCACCCCCACCCGCACCGGCACTACCAATTTGCAGCTTTAGCTGCCACAGGATGGAGTCTAGCCCTGCCTCCTTGGACTTTCATGCAACCTGTTCCCTGCAAATCTCGTTCCTCAGACACCCAGGTGAGGGACTGTGAACTGCCACACCCCAAGTGTTGCATCACTAGGCACAAGGCCCCCTTCAGAACCAGTGGAGACATGCATCCACTCACCCTATCCTTGGCAGGATGAAGCACACTGGGCACAACGCTCCCACCAGAACCATTGGAAGAAGCCATCCACTCACCCTATCCTTGGCAGGATGAAGCACAATGGGCAAAAGACCCCCTCCAGAACCAGTGGAGATATGCATCCACTCACCCTATCCTTGGCAGGAAGAAGCACAGTGGGCACAAAGCCCCCTCCAAAACCAGTGGAGAAAGGCATCCACTCACCCTATCATTGGCAGGATGAAGAACACTGGGCACAAGGCCCCCTCCAGAACCAGTGGAAGAAGCCATCCACTCACCCTATCCTTGGCCAGATGAAGCACACTGGGCACAAAGCCCCCTCTAGAACCATTGGAAGAAGCCATCCACTCACCCTATCCTTGGGAGCATGAAGCACACTGGGCACAAGGCCCCCTCCAGAACCAGTGGAGAAAGGCATCCACTCACCCTATCCTAGGCAGGATGAAGCACACTGGTCACAAAGCCCCCTCCAGAACCAGTGGAGAAAGGCATCCACTCACCCTATCCTGAGCAGAATGAAGCACATTGGGCACAAAGCCCCCTCCAGAACCAGTGGAGAAAGGCATCCACTCACCCTATCCTTGGCAGGATAAGGCACAATGGGCACACGCCCCCCTCCAGAACCAGTGGAAGAAGCCATCCACTCACCCTATCCTTGGCAGGATGAAGCACACTGGACACCAAGCCCCCTCCAGAACCAGTGGAGAAAGGCATCTACTCACCCTATCCTTGGCAGGATGAAGCACACTGGGCACAAAGCCCCCTCCAGAACCAGTGGAGAAAGGCATCCACTCATCCTATCCTTGGCAGGATGAAGCACACGGAGCACAACGCCCCCTCCAGAACCAGTGGAGAAAGGCATCCACTCATCCTATCCTTGGCAGGATGAAGCACACGGAGCACAACGCCCCCTCCAGAACCAGTGGAAGAAGCCATCCACTCACCCTATCCTTGGCAGGATGAAGCACACTGGGCACAAAGCCCCCTCCAGGTCCAGTGGAAGAAGCCATCCACTTGGAAACTGTGGCCGGCCTTGCACTCCCCAGGACCAAGCAGTGGGAAAACCACCCACTTGAGAGACTTGTGAGACTGTGGCCTTGCACTCCCCACGACCAAGCAGTGGGCAAACCACCCACTTGAGAGACTTGTGAGACTATGGCTTTGCACTCCCCAGGACCAAGCAGTGGGCAAACCACCCATTTCAGAGACTGTGGCTTTGCACTCCCCAGGACCAAGCAGTGGGCATGGAGCCCTCTTGAGGAGCAGTGGTGTTATTCCATCTTCCGGCTGAGGTGCCCCCCTTCCACATCCCCCTGAGGTGCCTGTGTGTTTTCTACCTGATGCCCCTGCAGTATTCCATCCATATTGAGGCAGAAGTCAAGTGTGGGCTTGGCCCATGATTTTTGGCCCAGTGGGCCACAAACAATTTGAATGGACAATGTACAGTCTTATGTACATATTGTATATTTTTATATATACTGTTTTTCTATTTATTACGTATATCTGGCTATTTCTAAAATATAATTGTTTAACTCAATTCCTTGGGTCCTTGCGTTCTTCCAGGGGGTTATGGGGTGTAATTGTAATGTTGATGCATGTGTTTGTGTGTATGGTGTTGTGGGTGAGGGTGGGGGTGGGGGTGTTGCGTGTTGCATTTGTGTGTCACTCTTTTTCCTCCCCCATCCCCTGTGTACTAGGTGCAGTACTCACCGTGGTCGTCGCCGCCGCCTTTCGTATTCCTGGTAGATGAGGAGGTTGACCAGCATGAACAGGACCTGCAGCTCGGGCTCCATGGAGTCCTGGTTCTTCGTTGAATGTCGAGAGGTGAGTGGTTTCCCTTTCAAGTCCTGTTTCCACCATGCTTTTGATGGCGTTGGTACAGCCCCGGAAAAGCTGGCAGATTGGCGGGTTGTGATGGGGTGGGCGGTACATTGTCTTCCGCCTGGCTGTTGCAGGTTACCTCCGCGGTGTTTGTTGCTACGGTTCTGGCGGGCGGAGTGTTAAAGTGGCTGGCTGTGTTGGCGGTTTCCACCGTGGTCGTGATCCCATTTTTTTACTGCCGCTTTAACACCGACCGGCAGGGTTGTAATGAGGGACATATTTTTTTTATTTGGCTGTTCAAATAGTTTAAAAATAAAATGTAATAAAACATTTAAATTAATGTGTAAGTTTGTTCTTAACTTTTACAATTAATAAAACGTATCTCTATTGATTAAAATTTTTATACTAATATTTTGGATAACAGTCTAGAGTAACATTATGATTTTGTCTTTTAATTTAACCCCTCAACTGCTGTGCCTCCCTCCCCACAATTACTGAGCCCTTTTTTGGTTATTTGGCCCCAAAAGGCTTGGGGTAGTTCATGCTTAGGCCTCCGTAACGTTTTGTCCACATAAGGTAGATCCTTTTTTCCAACATCAATGGAATTCTTAAGGTACCCATTGTTTGTGGATTCTCTTGGATGGAACTGAAAAGATAGCCAAAATATAACTACATTTTGAGGTATTTTTTTAGGAAAATGGGAACAAAGTGCTCTGGTAAAAGGGTCTTTTTTAACCCGCTAATGGCATCTATGAATGGTTTGCTGTGCTAAAGTCACCATCTTCCTGAATTTGAAGAACTTGCAAAACTGAATCCGCCACGCTGACTGCCGCCAACATACCACTGCAGTGGTGGATATCCGTTCGCCATATAATTACACACACACACACCAAACCGACAGAATACAGCCACATACACAAATCCGCCAGCCCAAAAGTCAGTGGTGAACTGTCGGTACTAACACCCATACCGTTATGCCAACAAAACAACGCCCACCACATCATGACCCACGAATCACCACGGCAGACATTCAACGGCGGTAAACCATTGGTGGCACACACACCGCTGCGCTCAGAATGGACACCCAAATACTAAACCACACAACATTAACTAAACTAAACCACAACCACACACCTGACACCCATACACACCCACGTTACCCACAACCCTCTACGAATATAAATCATTGCCACCAGACAGATATCAAGACCACTACACACACACCCATACATACCTCACACACTCCATTATGCACACCCAATCACACTACCCAACACCCACACACTTACACACACCACACAACACCCATGGCCCCACATAGGCACCCCCGTTTCACAGATGAGGAGTTGCGGGTCATGGAAGTCGAAATAGTCAGGGTAGAACCAAAGCTGTTTGAAGCATAGGTACAGCAGATATCCATTGCAAGGAAGTTGGTTGGCACTATGGCGGAGAATTGTGGAGAGGGTGAACGCCGTGGGACAGCTTCCAAGAACAAGGGATGACATCAGGAAGAGGGGGAACGACACACACGGTGGAAGGTACGGTCCATGGCAGCAAGGCACCAGCTCACCATACAGAGGACTGGTGGACTGGCGGTGAACCCCCAGCTCCTCCCCCACAGCTCACAGCATGGGAGGAGCAAGTCTTGGCATTACTGCATCCAAAGGGACTCACTGGAGTAGACGGAGGACTGTACCCTGGTAAGTCAACATTTACTACTTATCACCCCCATTCCTGCATGCCATCTCACACCCTCACCATCACTCCACTCCATCCCTGCACCAACGCAGATGACTAATCCCAATGCCAAGCCCTGCATGCCATACCAATGCATGGACAGCCCTCCCAGCCCTGAATGGACACCCATAACCAAAACACGCACAGCATGGGGTACTAACAATCCCACAATACATCACCATACACATTCAAAGGCGGCAAGGCAACAGCAACGATAGAGGGGAAGATAGGTATGTACAATATGTCACAGGCATAAAGCATAATACATCACTTACATCCCCACAGGTGCCCCAGCCAATCTCAGCGGAGAGGAGGTGCCACGACTATCCAGTCCCCCAACAGAAGATGCCCTCAGTGATGACAGTAATTTCGGACTTCCGGATCTGGATAAACAACCTGGCCCATCAGGGACCACTGGTCAGTCGGTCACCCCAGCCCACACACAGTCCACCACAGAGCCTCCCCCATAAGTATCCCACACCACATCACCTACCCAGCGTCCCTACACCTCTGTCCCCAGGACACGTCAATCAGCATTGTGCCCACCTGTACAGGGACCCCAGTCCACACCTCGACCCCAAGACAATCAGGGACCTGGGGTCAGTGGAAGTGAGCACACCGTTCAGGGGACAGGGGCACAGGGCAACAGGAACACTGGGAGGACCACCATGCACCAGGGGGAGGACAGGCCCAGGGAACTGACTTTCCAGGAGGCACTAACTAATATCCTGGGGGCCATCCACCAATCTCAGGAAACGATAGGCCAGACCCTTAACAACATGCAGGAGAACAAGCGGCTACAGGAGGAACACTATCAGGAGATCAGGGAGGAATTGCAGGCCCTCAACACCACCATGATCTCCATAGCAGGGGTGCTAGGGGTCCATAGCAGGGGTAGCAGACATGGCCAACATCATGAGGGAATGGACTGCACAGCAGCGGGCCCCTAACACAAGCCAGTCTATTGGCCAGTGCACCACATCCGCTGCAGCCAGTGGACAGGATGCTGTGCCACAGGACCCACAGACCACCAGCACCCATACCCCTGCAGAAGGTGAACCACCCCGCAAACATTCCCTGCGAACCAGACAGAAGCCAGAGACTCTTGCCAAGACCAGGACCACTGCCAGGAAATGAGACTCCCCTGATTGTCCCTCGTGTCCCACCCTGTCACCTTGTCCACTTTGAGCTGCCTTTGCTCCCCTTCCTATGACCCCTTGGACACTGGACCTGAGCCACAAACAGACTGGAACAATACCCTGGACTTTCCTCCACTATCACCCCATTCCATTGCACATTTTAGTCACTTATTTGCACTACAATAAAAACCGTTGAACGCGATTTGAGTGACACTGTTTTATGTGTTGAAAATGTATATTTGTGGGAACAGTCACATCTAATGCAAATTAACTGAACACTGTGATAGCATACAAATAATGATCTGTAACTGTCTGTAGTGATCACATCAGGACATTGTTGTCATATCACCAACATCTGGAAAATGAGAAGCCATAGGTGACAGTAAGTTGAGATGCAAAGGAAGTGAATGCCATCATGCTACAGCCACACAGAAATCATCAATAGTCAGAGCAATGGTCAGTTCCACTGTCTCACCAGTGTGTCATTGGAAGTATTGACGTATAACTGATGTTCTGTTGTCCTCATCCTCTGCCTCCTCATCCTCACTGTCCTCAGGGTCCACTGCTGCCACAGGGTCATCTCCAGTCCCCGCCTCCCACAGAAAAGGCACATGTCGTCTGAGGGCCAGGTTGTGCAACATGCAGCATGCCACTACTATCTGGCAGACCTTTCCGGGTGAGTAGCACAGGGATCCACCTGTCAGATGGGGCACCTGTACCTGGCCTTCAGGAGGCGGAAGGTCTGCTCAATTATTCTTCTGGTTCACCCATGTGCCTCATTATAATGGTCCTCAGCCCCTGTCCTGGCATTCCTCACAAGGGTCAGGAGCCACAATAGGTTTGAGTAGCCAGAGTCACCTGCAAGTATTGAGGAACAACATGTAGCCTCCAACAATCCTATGGGAGTAATACCTGAAGGCATGCACTGACATACAGTGGGTAAGGACTCTGGCTCACCTATTAGCCACACCTTGTGCCTCTGTAGTTGGGCCATCACATTTGGGATGCTGTTATTCCTCAGGATAAAGGCATCAGCCACCGACCCAGGATACTTGGCAGTGATGTGGGAGATGTACTGGTCCGCCAGGCACACCATTCGCACATTCAATGAGTGGAAACTCTTACGATTCCTGGACACCTGTTCATTCTGGTGGGGGGACAAACGCTATATGTGTACTGTCAATCGGCCCAATAATATTGGGGTTATGCCCCATTGCATAGAATCCTGCCTTCACAGTGGCCAAATCTTCCACCTGGGGGAAAGCAATGTAGCTGCACATGTGTTTCACCAGGGCAGACAAACCCTTGCCAGCATGATTGAAAACACTGGCTGTGACATTCCAGCTGCCAAGCCCACTGTCACTTGGAAAGAACCAGTTGCCAGGAAATGGAGCACTGATAGCACTTGCACAAGCGGGGTGATCCCAGTGGGATGACGGATAGCTGATATCAGGTCAGGCTCCAATTGGGCACACAGCTCTGTGATTGTGGCCCTGTCCAGTCTATAAGTCAGTATAATGTGCCTGTCCTCCAGTATAGCCAAGTCCACAAGGGGTCTGCACACGGAGTTTGTCTTCTCCTCCCATTCATCCGCAGCGTTAGGTATCTAACAGACACAAGAGTGAGTAGGCTGTCACAATTTGAACAATGGAACCACCACCTCAGTGTACATAGTGCATTTATGTGATGGGACAGTGGGAATGGCAAGGTATGTACAAATCTAGGCAGTGACGCAGTCAAGGTTAATGTCATCGTTGTCCACCACCATGAAATGGCGACCGCCTGTCCTGTATGTAGGGAGAGGTGGATCTGAGGTAACTTCGCAGACGTTGGGTGTAATTCCTCATTGGATAATATGGGGCTCTAAGGAGTACAGTGGCCAATGGTGATCTGCGCCGACGGTGACGGTGTACACCGCTGTGGACGTGACCGACATTTTCTATCTGATTCCTCACTTGTTTCCTGACCTTGAACAGGAGAACACCTACACTGCGTGTGCTGCTGTGACCTGTGTCTGGAACATACCATGGCCATGTGACCGGGTAAAGGGTCCCTTCCGTCACTGCAGAGGAGCTGGAGCGATTGGTGGATAGGATCCTACCCCGGGACAGACTGCTGTATGGGCCTCCAGACCACCAGGTGAGTACACCTTGGGCACGATGCATGTGGGAAGGATGCATGGAGATGTGTGTGCAAGCATCATGTCATCGAGGGGGGATGCCATGTGGTGGTGTACATGGTGTGTGCCAGGCGATGAGTGTGCCAATGGTGATGGAAACAGGTGGGCAATATAGGTGGCAGGCTGGATTGTATATGTAATGGTGTCCTCCCGTCTGTATTGCCTCTGCAGGTCCGCGCCTATGGAAAGAAGGGATTATGGCGTGCCACCACCAAGGAGGTCCGGACCCTTGGGGTGTATAGAAGGTGGAGCACCCACTGTCGGAAACGGTGGGAGGACCTGAGATGCTGGGCATGGAAGACCGCAGAGGCCCAGCTGCGGATGGCCTCCCAATTAGGAAGGGGTACCTGTTGGAACCTGACCACCCTGATGGCCCACATACTGGTGGTGGCCTACCCAGAACTAGATGGGCACTCGAGGGCATCACAGCAGCCACAAGGGGATGAGTACAGTGGCCCTTACAACAATAATTTGTAGGTGGCATGGAACCCCGTTGGTGGGTGTCAGTTAAAGGGGGCCCGTTAATGCCAGGCCAGACATTGCAGTGTGGCCAAGCTCAAGGGTAATGGTTGAAAGAGAAAACAAGGTAACGTTAGCTAGGTTGCATTCCATGTCAGACAGGGCTTAGTGGGTCCTAGGAGGGGTGCACTTAGCGGTAGTTGGCCCTCATATTGCTGTGGCATATAGCCAATTGTTTGGCAGTGCAATGCATAGTGCTAAATCCTAATCCCTGTGTGTGACGATGCTGTGTATGCCTTTCTGTGGTGTTGGTGCAGTAATAGACCTTTGCCCACTTTCTCCCCCCCCCCACACTTTTTTCTTGAGTTATCCTGTCCATGTGTGCATTAGCATCATCTGGCTGAGGAGCAGGGGCGCCGGCGACAGAGGAAGCTGCATCCCACAGGACCCAGGAGGCAGAGTCCAACGATGCTGAGGTAACCAGTGGGACGAAGGAGGTGACAACACTGACTCAGATACATCCTCCGATGGAAGTTCCCTGGTGGTAGTGGACACCTCTGTGACCACCCCAGCTGCAGGTACAGCCACCAACCCCGTAACAGCACCTCCCTCCCAGTAGCCCCTCAGCAAGTTGCCTGTACCCGCTCACCCAGGAGGGTGGGCATCTCCTTCGCCCTAGGTACCTCAGACCCTCCCCCAGTAAGCCCTGCTGCCATGAGTGAATAGGCTATTGACCTCCTGAGCTCCATCTCTGTAGGGCAGTCAACCATTGTGAATGCCATCCAGGTCTGGCATCCCAGATGCAGCAATGCATTACATTCCTGGAGGGCTCCACGGTGGATTGGCGACCCAACAGAGATTGATTCAGGCTCTGGCCTCCTCTCTGATGGCAGCCATTGTCCCTGTTCCTACCGTCCCCCCTCAAACTACCACTTCCCAGTCCTAGTCTCCTCAACCCCAACCCATCCCATGCACACATGCACACAAGACATCACACAAGACTAGTACAGTCAAACACAGGCACCACACTTCAGCCCACAAGCACTCACACAAACACCAGACAGAAGGACACATAACCACATCCACTGCCTCCACTGTCGCCCCCTCCTCCTACCTCTCCTCCTCCCTCACAGTCACGTCCACACTCACACCTGCATGCACTGCATCAGCATCACCACACCAAGCAGCACATACACCTCACTAGCAGAAACTTCCAAAACATTCATGCACGCATCCTCTGTGTCCTCTTCCACCCTGTCTGCCCCCTCAAAGGACACAAACGCAAGCACTCAGACACCCAACAGCCATCCACCTCACACACGCACACTGCCCATGCACCTGCACCTGCACCCAAGGCCAGCAGACATACACCTCCAACAACCACTCCTTCAATCTCCACTCCCATCTCTCCTCCCTCTTCCCACCCCACCATCCATAAGAAGCTTTTCCTTGCCCAACTTGACCTCCTCCCTCCCCCTCGTTCTGCCGGTTAGAGCAGTTTACCAACGAACCAGCCCAGCACCTCAGCCAAACAGTCCACGCAGACAGTGGAGGCACCTCCTAGTTGTGGAGACAAGACAGTGATGGATCCCACTCCACTAGACAGGAATGGTAAGGATCCCACACCCCCTACCATGAAGGGGAAGAAACCCTCAACTCCTTCCATGAAGGGGAAGAAGCTCTCTACTCCAGCAGAGGCTGGCAGGGTAACACCACCACCACCACCAGTGGTCACGGAGCCCTCACCTCCAGCTGAGGCAGTGCAGCCCACTCCTCCTGCAGAGACTGCACCTTCATCTGCTGACACAGGGCAGCCCTAATCTCCAGCAGAGGCTACCCAGGAGGCACCTTCACCTGCTGACACAGTGAAGCCCTCACCTCCAGATGAGACAGTGCAGCCCTCACCTCCAGCAGAGGGCACCCTCCTGGAACTGCTGTACAAGGAGCCCCCTCCAGAACCAGTGGGCAAGTCACCCATCTGAGAGAATGTGACTTTGCACTCCTCAGCACAGAGTAATGGGCATGGAGCCCCCTCCAGAACCAGTGGGCAAGTCACCCACCTGAGAGACTGTGACCTTGCACTCCCCAGCACAGAGAAATGGGCTTGGAGCCCCTTCCAGAACCAGTGGGCAAGTCACCCACCTGAGAGACTGTGACCTTGCACTCCCCAGCACAGAAAAATGGGCATGAAGCCCCCTCCAGAACCCGACTTTGGCTGAGGTGCCCCCCCACCCCCATCCCCCTGAGGTGCCTTCCCACTTGCAAAATGATGCCCCTGCAGAGTTCTCTGCGGGTGATGTCAGGAAACAAGTTGTGCCATGGACTATGCCCTGTGGCCATGTGGGCCCTTCATCCTTTGGATTGGGCATTGACCCTTTGTGGACATTTGTATATATCTCTTTTTTGTCCAATTGGTTCATTTTGTGGCTCTTCCCATTCAGTATAGTCTCATTACTGCCTTCTTGTTGTCCTTGCATTATGTTTCTGTGTGTCTTGTCCCATTGTTTTTTGTCTGCAGCTGGTTGTGTGTATGGTGTGTGTCGTGCATGTGTGTTTGTCACTCTCCCTTTGCTCCCTTCCACCCTTGTGTGCTAGGCGGCTGTACTCACTATCACCGTCTTTGTCGGCATTAGTGTTCCAGGTGGAGCATGGCGTAGAAGAGCATCGGGAAGACTTGTAGTTCCGGTTCCATGGCGGCATTGGTCTCTGTGTCTCTGTAGGTGAATCTTTTGTCTTCTGTGCAGTGTTTCACCCAGGCTTTTGATGGCATTGGTTCTGCCCCGGGAATCATGACAGTGTACTGTGTCGTGATATGGTGGGTGGTACTTTGTCTCTGCCTGGCTGTTGATGGCGACCGCCGGCGTGTGTGGGGTTAACGTCCTGGCAGATGGTGTGGTACATTGGCTGTCTATGGGAGTTCTCACCTCCATGTTCATAATTTGGCGTTAATTACTGGCCTGTTGGCAGTAATTACCGCCACTTTATCACTCACCGCCAATGTCATGATGAGGGCCTAACTGTTGTAATAACTAAATATTGAAAACGAATAGGAAAAAATCAGCCAGTTGTGACAATGTTTTCATCTGTAACTTTTTGTTACAATGGCCAATTTCCAAACACAATGTACCATTATGTTCGATAGACCCTTTTGGTTGTGAGGATACATAGGGTTTGTAGGTTTTCCAAGAACTCGAGGTACACAGAGCCAACAACTGAGCAACTGAGTTGCATTGTACTAAGGGTTTTTCATTGTGTACTGAGTATAGACCTGTTCATATGGTGAAATATGTAGAGTGAAAATGGTTATCAAATAAACCTATGTATATCTGAAATGAGTCCAACATAGAGTTTAGGAACAGTGATTATTTGTACATCTCTGAATTTGTGGTTACCCGTACGAGCATATGATTTAGAGGGTACTTTTAAAAATGTCTTCTTTCTTACACACTCTGAAATTTAGAAGGCACAAATGCAGTAAAATCCAATTGGTAATAACAGATATTCTATTGTTCTATTTTTTCCGCGTGTCTTCTGATAAAAATGGGACCTCACTTTTGTGGATAGGCCTAGTGCCCACAACAGGAAATAGACCAAAATACAACATGGATACATCGAATTTTTCAACTCAAAACTGACCCATGTTTGCAAAGTGGGCAGCTGCAGATGTGGGGCCCTAGCTCTGATGGCACCTAAGAAAACCAAGCAAACCTGCACATTTTTCCAAACCTGGACAGCTAGGACAATCCAGGGTGGTGTGCCTTTTGTGTATCCCACAATGTTTTCTTACCCACAATGTCCTGTAAACCTAAAACTTTGCCTGAAATCACAAATTTTTCTTACATTTCTGTGATAGAAACTTCAGGAATCCACAAAATTCCTACCAGCCAGTATTTCCCCGCTTATACCGACAAAAAACACTTTGTGTGGCTGGGCCTAGTCCCTGCAGTAGGTCAAACCAAGGTCATGGGAGCCCTTGTGAGGGGACTCCCATGGACCATGGTTTGATCTGAGGTCAGTTGGAAAATCCCTGGTTTCTAGGGGGCTTTCTGCCTCAGGGGGCATATTGAAAGGTAATTATTCCATCTACCACTCAGTGGGGGGCAGAAGGATGGTTGCCCCATTTACTTGGGGTGGGAGCATGGCCCTGCCCCTGCTGAGTAGCCCTTACCATTACAAACTTCTAGTGGGCTTTCTGACCCACTAGGAGGCGGATTAGGTGCAATTACCCCCATAAACACCTCTGGCATGGAGAAAGCCTGTTGCCTCATTTACCTTGGGTGGGGGCATAGCCACGCACATGGTAGGCAGCCTTTACCCCTATATTAAAAAAAAAAAGAAACTTTCCCTGGTGTCCTATCTGCTCCCCAAGGAAGAAAGACCATTGCGCCATTTACTTGAGCTGGGTTTACAGCCATGCCCATGCTGGGCAACCCCCACTCCTATATTTTTATAACAATAAATCCTTGGTATCTAGTGGGCTATCTGGCCCATCCTGAGGCAGATCGGGGGTAACGACCCCCATCTCACCCCAGGTGGAGGAGGAGGGCAGAATGATTGTTGCGCCATGTAGTTGAGGTGGTAATATAGCCATGCCCATGGTGGGAACGCCCCACCCCCACATTATTTTTTTTTTTTTTTACACTTTCCTTGGCGTCTAGTGTGTTTTCTGCCCACCCGCAAGGGGGCTGATTGGGGGTAACTACCCCCATGCAACCTCCAGAAGGCAGAAAGGCAGCTGTCCCATTTACTAAGGGTGGACATGCCCATGCCTATGCCGGGCAGCCCCCATCCCTACATATTATTTAATAAAATAATTAGCAGGTATTAAAATAAATACTTGATCATTGATACACTCACCACCCTCAACCCCTATAAACCTATGATTTTGCTTCTAAAACGTATATGACTTAAATTTACAACTATAAGTTAGAAAATTTACGGGCATATTTACAAGCCCCTTGCACCTTCTTGCGCTACATTAGCGTTGTTGTTGTTGTCCTACTGTGGCGTTAGGTAGGCATTTCTGACACACCATATTTACAAAGTGGCGCTATGCTTCCATAGCGCCACTTTGTAACCCCTTGCGCCACATTATGCCTGAGCCAGGCAGAATGTATGCAAGGGGGGTGTTCCAGCGCTGTGGGGCCCTAAAAAATGGGCAGTGAAATTTACAAGATTTCACTGCGTCATTTTTTCCATCATTTTTAACACCTGCTCAGAGCAGGTGTTAAAATGAAGCACCCATTGTGTTCAGTGGGGCTCCCTGTGCTTTGCTGCACCAGCATCAACATTTTGGACGCTATTGTAGCAAAGGGCCACAAAAACATCATAAAGATTGGCGCTTTTGTGTTAACGACCGCCATGGTGCACTGCATTGCAAATATTGTGTAACCATGGTGCTGTTAAGTGCTGGTGAGGGGGGGACGCAAGAAAAGTGGTGCATCATCTATTATGTGCCACTTTCTTGTAAATATGCCCCTCAGTATTATTAATATTAAAATTAATAGTAGAGTTGTTGCACATACGTCCCAAATACCCGCAGCATCCTACTCCTAAAATTACAAATACATTGATTTAGAAACAGGAATATCACTTCAATTTGAAATTAAAATAATTGGTACTTTTTTACTTAATGTTCAATTTAAAATATTTACTACTTCAACTATTAATTGAATGCATTAATTTTAAAAACAATTAAAAAAATACCCATGTATTGTGGAAATCATCACTAAAAACATTATTTTGGGGGGGAAGGAAGAAGCACCCTCAGCCCTCCTTTTGGAGGGAGTTAACTACCCCATGCTCAAAATTCGCTATTATTTTTAGGGTGGAGTTAACTTTTCAAGGGAAGGCTATGCCTTCCTAACCCCATCCTTTTTTATTTTAATTTAATGTAATTATTTAAGGTGTGGGGTAAAACCTACCAATTCACAATTTTTCTAATTTTAACATTAACATAAAACTTTAAAAAACAATCTGTACCATACTTGCCAGTACTTGCCATGCATGCTAAACATATGCGTTGTAAAGGCTGTGTGATAAAGGCAATTCATGTGAAAGACTGTGTGGTAAGTCTTTTTACCAGTACACCTTCTACTTAAATTTGCCAGACATCAACAAGGAAGTCCACCCACAACTTCAGTTAACCTTTGAATTCTGAATTTTCGCTGTCAAAAACACCTTAGGTGAAGGGTTTTTCTTTAGACATCTTTCAATACAAGGTTTTCTCTTGTTATTTTGTTCAATTAGTTTGAGGCTAGAGAACAACTTGTGCTGTTGTAGTGAATATTATTTATCTTAGCAATGGTTCTGATTCTTCTTTGGCATCACACGCAACTTGCCCAACTACTTCTTCTCAGACAGAAATAATAAACTAACCTGTTGCAACTTTGACAAAGGGACTGAAATGTTTTCAATAGGTGTGCTTCTAATAGTTCGTTAGGTACCACAAGGGCCCAAATAACATGGCTGAGAAATGCAATAGGTGAACTTAAAACATTATGGAGGTCATTATGACCCCGGTGGTCAGTGTAAATGTGGCTGTAGTACCTCCAACAGGCTGGCGGTACATACCGCAACATTATGACATTGGCGGGTTGGCTGACGCCAACCCCCCAATGTACTAACCTAACCGCCATGACAGCAGCAGCCGCCGTGCTGGAGATAACAATCTCGAACCCGACGGCCGCTACTGTCCCACCAGCACATTATGACCCTGCCTACCGCCATGGTTTTTGTGGCATTACAAACGCCACGAAATCCATGGCGGTAGGAGTCCCACCCATCCCCCCCAACACTCCCCAGACAACCCCCACCTCCCCCTCCATCCACGCTCCCCACTTTCAAATCCCTCCATACAGGCACACTAACAGGCACACACCACGCATTCACACGCTCACTCACACAGGCATACACGCATTCATACATGCATGCATCCATTCATTCACACACACATCCGTACACACATCCAAACTTACACGCAGACACTCATTCACATTTCCATTCATTCATGCATTCTCACACACGCACACACATGCAAGCAACACTACACAGTCATTCACATTCACGCACACACTCACACATTCAGGCACACACCCCAACAAACAGACACAACACCCCCTACCCACATCCCCTGTCGGAAACCTGACTTACCTGAATCCAGGGGGTATTCCGGCAGGGACGGGAGGGGGCGCTGCTACCGACAGCAGCACCCACCAGCAGAACATTGCCAGGCCATATTATTTGACATAATACGGCTGGCAGTGGTCTACTGGCGTGGCACAGCTAGTGGTAGCAGGACCACCTTAACACCATCCTCCAGCATGGCCACAGCCAGATTTTCGCCCTTCTTGTGGCAGGAATCTGGCTGTGCTCATATTATGGCAGACATATGTTAGCTTCGGTGACAGTCTTTTGGAGGCTGTTGCCACAGGGGTAAGCAGTACTTACTGCCAATCTTAAAATGAGGGGCTATGTTAGGTGTTCTATGTTTTAATCATCTGTACAAGTTTGTGGCTCCGCAGGAAACACCCAATGTGAAGTGTGACTTTAGCAGATAATTCAAATTTTCCACAGCAGGGATGGGTAGGCTAATATTATGCATTGTCCTCTTTATTGCCACACACACATCAGCCACAACTTGAACTTAACTTTTAACATTAGAATCTTAAAAACATTATAAATGAGTATAAATGTTCCCAACAAGCAACCTTCTCCCTTCTTTTTGCTGCGAACAAACCAAGTCCATATGTTGAACAAGAACCAACAATGTAAACTTCTGCTGTCTTCTCCCATCCAACATGCCAGAGCTCATGAACTTCTTAGACTATCCACAAACATTTCCTGTAATCATAAACAATATAGTTTAAGGGTGGGTGAAATATTTTAGCAGGAAAATATTAGCCTCTGTGTCTTTAATACAATCATGATTTTTTACCCACCCCAGCTGTGGAAAATCTGAATTTTATGGCAAGGTATAGAGGCCAATGTTATTCATGTTCTCAGCCTTGCCAGGACATTCACAGAGGCACACTCTACTCATTTAAAATAAAATGTTTTGATTACAGAGGGCCTCATCACAGGTCTGGCAGTCCAAAACCCGGACCATCAGACAAGCGGAGAGGAGACTGCCGCAGATATGGTGGTCTCCCCCCAGCCCTATTACAAGGTTTCCACTGGGCTGAACGGCAAAAACCTCTGAAAACAGAGGTTTCCGCCGGTCAGCCCAGTAGAAACCATGCAGCGGCATTGGCGATGCACACTGTCTCCTCTAGCAGACAGTGCACATTTTGAGGGTGCTGGGAAGGGGGTCTGCCAGCACTGGATTTCCGCGAGCCCATTCATGGCAAGACCTGGACTTGTGATCAGTGCGGCAGTGCTGAACTCCGTGCCGCCATGGCTCAACACAACTCTGGCCTCCGCCACCCCACCTGGTACTGGCGGCAGTAGCCTGGAGGTCTGAGCACCAGGGTCATAATGTGGGGGTTGGACCACCTAGATTGTGGTGGTCTGGCCACCACTACGAGGCTGGTGGTCTCAAGACTGCCACCCTCATAATGAGGCCCAGTCTGTTGACCCATCTGCCGAAGAAAGAATGCTTTCAAGATTTCCACCCACCATAACTGCTTTCAAAATCGTAGCACCTGTTACTGAACATGCCCCAAACCTAGATGCATCAATTCCTCCTCACTTCATAATCTCTTCAACCCACTTTGCCAATGTAGGACATGAAACTGGCTCATAAGGGTACGTAAAAGAAATCAGCAACTAAGAATCATTCCGTCATCTCAGACTTTCAGTTCTCCTTTCATAATCCTTCAAACTCTTTACCACATAATTTTTCATTTTCTCCCATATTTGGATAAAAGTAGTTTTAGACATATTTTTAGTCCTTTTTAATTAAAAAAACCACAAACTCTCTTGAACATAACTCCTAGAAGATACTTCTGAAGCCCTTAAATCTGGTGCTCTTCTGAAGGATATTAAAAGTAGCATAGTTAAGTTTAAGGTCACATCGTTCAATGACAGAAATTCATTGGCACACCACTTAGACAATTCCTTCAACACAACATCCACATAAAGATGAATACTTGGGATCTGGGGTGCCTTCAGCCGCACACTTCTTATCATTCTCTTCACCACATCTTATTGACCTACTGCTGAACCATCCACTATCTCATGACCTGCTGCAATAACTGACCCTCCTAAATTCACTGTGCTGTAAGAACTTCCTCCTAAAAAGACCTCTATTACGTAGTTGACAACATTCACCACAGAATATGGGAAGGGATCCAAATCCCTCCCAGCATACCAACATATCCATCTATTCCGTACCAACCTATAGGCCTTTTTTGTACCCTGAACACATGAATCCTGGATAAGCTTCATAGCCTTTGACGAAAAGCCTGAAACCTGCCATATGCTCCTGAAATCAACCAACCCATCAACCGCAGTTGGCCCCTTTGCACCAAATCGTGACATTCCCCCAATGGATTCACCAACAACTTCACACATCCCATTAGAAGTGCAGGGTCATCAAGCAGCAAACTCATTACATCCGTAAACCACACTTGTGAAGGCCAAATTCGAGCTACCTATACTAGCTCTGCCTATACTTTCCTCACGTTCATTAACACCCTCTGTATCATTGAAAAAGGGGGAAACTCATAATTGCATGTCATTCTTCTGTGTTGCAGGAATGTGTCTACTGCATTTGCCTCTACGTCTGGTTTTCATTTGCAAAATAATGGAAGCTGAGCATTCAATCTGCTCGCAAACAGATCTATATTTAAAGGACCCCATCTGTTTTCCAATGCCCATAACACCTCTCTGTTCAACATCCAACCACTTGAATCCATCAGATTCCAATCTGGCACTGTATTGCTTAAGCCTACGATATCTTGAGCTTGCACCATGATATTTTGATTTATACAAAAGTGGCCAAAAAGCCTTGCCAAATCTGCTAGTGCCTTTGGCCGAGGACCTCCTAATCAAATCACATACCTTACGCTGACACATCCATCTTAAACAACATGCAACATTTCACACGTTCCTTGACAAAATTCCTCACAGCAAAGGATCCTGCTAACAACTTCAGGTAAGTGATATACCTCACCTTTTCCTGGAAGTACCACTTCTCTGTTGATAATGGGCCGCATCTTGCTACCCATTCTTGCAGATTGGCATCTGATTCTATTACCAAATCTGGGGCTTTCCCAAAAAATGTTCCTTCTATTACACACATCTAGAATCTCTATCCACCAATCCAACTCTGTTTCATGTCCATATTCAACTGGATCTTATGAGAAAATCTCATCCCCCTTCGAAAATGCTGAGCCTTCAATCTCTGCAATGCTAGATAATATAGCAGAGCTGGGACTATTGCCTGAATCAAAGCTGAAAGCAAACCCTAAAGTCTTGTTCAGTGCCAAAGTGAAACTAAATTGCTCTCCTTCACTCTCCTTATTTCCCAACAGATGTTTTTCACCTTCTCCATTGGCAATTTCAATACACATTCCAATGTCTGTGTCTGAAAACCTAAAAATACAGTTTCCTTACTCTGCGCTAAACGTGATTTCTTCCTGATCACAATGAAATCTAGATCCTCCAAAACATGAACTACTAACTCAGTTTGCTCTTCTGCCAGTTCCCTGGATCCTGCCATTGTCAGAGTATCATCTAAATATGCTATCAGACATACACCCCCTGTTCTTAGCCATGCCATTACTTGTTTCATTACATTTGTGAAACACCATGGAGCTGACATCAATCCAAATGGGAGACAAGTGAATCTCTAAAACATCCCCTGCCATTGAAACATCAGATTATCTCTGTGTTCCTGACATATTTGTATTGTCAAAAAGGTGTCCTTTAAATCTAGGCATGTCAACCAATCTCCTTTCCTCAAAAGATCTCTCAATAAATGAATTCCTTCCATTTTGAAATGTTTGTACTGCACCCAATCGTTCAGCTCTCTCAAGTTTATGACAGTTTCATTCCTTTGTCTTTCTTTTCCACCAAAAATATATTGCTTAGAAGTCCCTTTGTATCTTTCAGAGATCTTTCTATTGCACCCTTCTCCACAAGTGCCTCCACTTCCTGAGACACCAAATTCTACGATTTCTTTCAGAATTTTAGAATCTTTGATATTCTCACCTGAAATGGTACATCTACAAAATATATTTGATAACCCTCTACTGATTCCAATACCTATTGATATGAAGTTGTTCTCCATCCATTTCTTTACAAATTGGGCCAGTCAGCTACCCAGCTTTAATGGGATACATATAGGGTCTTTTTACAAACATACTATGCATGTATCTTGCCCTGTATTACCCCTTGTGGATCTTACTCTTCCTCTCTGGTGTTTTGGGTAAACTCCTGGGCTATAATATCTTCATGAGGGTCTAAATCCACACGAGAAAGAGGCGTGTATGATTCCTTAACCATGATTGGGAAGTCAACTCCGCACTCTCACACTACCCTCCTAAAAAAAAAACTTTCTCATATCCCTCTGTACCTTTTCATCGTATTGAAAGTGCCCACCTATCTGGCAATATCTTTAATAAAGTCCTCCCCAAATAGCAATGCATTGGCTTCTCCCCCTGCTTCTTTGTTAGCTAATACAGCTAATTCGGATTTGTTCTTCATGAGAATACATTTTCTCCTTTCAATACAAAGGGCAGCACTTGAATTACCCAGTAAACAAACTGCTCTCTGCACTCATTGGTGCAATTCTTCAATATTTATTTTGGACTTATTCACATGTAGCTCCTCGCACATATCAAATATTTTAGTTAAGTGACCACAGGCATCCAGTAACCTGTCTTGACAACCTTTAAGTCATTGGCTAACCCTTTTCTAGGGTCCTTGCCTGATTTATTCAAAAATTGGCATCATTTTAGAATTCAATTCAGGTGTAATAAGCCATGTTAGTAGCTGAAATAGCTCTTGAACACAGTGACCTCAGACTATTTCCCACTTTCTTAGGCGTTTATCGCCTTACCCAATATTCCACATAGTGGGCCATGTGATCAGCTGGTGTCCATTGAGGAGATAACAGATACTGTACAAGATGAGGCTTAAACATAATCTCCCCTAGTAGATTTAATAATCCTTCCTTGTTTTTCAATGTTCTTATTTTAACTCTTTTTGAGTATTACCTGATTCCTTATCTTACTCCTCTAAATCTGGGGAATAACTTATTTCAACATCTCCACTACTTGAAGATGTGTCACAAGCCACTGCGTTGTGACTCCCTTTAGTGGCATTTATAGCCTCATCTGCCGACACCAAAAGAGATGGCAGTTTTTGTTTTTCTATGGGACCTTCATGTCCCTTCAATTTCTGTGCCCCATCCCTGCTTCTTGTTAAATGCTTTCTCTTTTGTGTTTCATTACCCACAAACCCTTACAACCAACATTTTTTGAGAAGCAGACAGACAGCAAAGCAAAGACCACACCAGCATACAGAGGCACGCAACACCATCACTCATACACCTTCCACGCACAAAACACCTCACACCCCTAAACATCACCCCACACATCACAACACACACCACCTCTAACATCACCCACACCACCCCATGGCACCGCAAAGACACCCCAGGTTTTCTGAGGAGGAGCTCAGGGTCATGGTGGAGGAAATCATCCGGGTAGAGCCACAGCTATGCGGATCACAGGTGCAGCACACCTCCATAGCTAGGAAGATGGAGCTATGGCGCAGAATCGTGGAGAGGGTCAACGCAGTGGGACAGCACCCGAGAACTAGGGATGACATCAGGAAGAGGTGGAACGACCTACGGGGGAAGGTGCGTTCCGTGGTCTCAAGACACCACGTTGCGGTTCAGAGGACTTGCGGCGGACCCCCACCTCCTCCCCCACAACTAACAACATGGGAGGAGCAGGACTTGGCTATACTGCATCCTGAGGGCCTTGCAGGAGTAGCAGGAGCAATGGACTCTGGTAAGTCAAAGTTTTAACTACTTCATACCCCACCCTACCTGCATGCTATCACATACCCCCACCCTCACCCTCACCCCCATCACTCCAACTCCTCACATATGTCCCACTATCACAAACCACACATCCCAACACCAAGCCCTGCATGCAAAAACAAAGCATGGACACATATCACCAATGCATGTCCACTACACATACCCACACAGACCCCTAAACAATTATCACACAAGGTCCTACACAAGAATGTAAGCACTGGGGTACAGGGTCACCCTCCCATTGCACACCATGGCACACACAGATGCAATAATCATGCCTTTACACCCCTGCAGGACCTCTACCCAACGTCACTGGACAGGAGGTTCTAGACATGTCCACTCCCCCCACAGAAGGGGCCCACAGTGATGACAGCAGCTCTGTCCAACTGGATCTAGATGACCAGCCCGGCCCATCTGGGACCTCGGGACAGTCGGTTCCCCTCACACAGTCACAGGCCACCACAGAGCCTCCCCCTTCAGGAAACACCAGCAAAGCACCCACCCAGCAGGCCCATACCTCTGTCCCCAGGACACATCAAGCAGCAGTGTGTCCACCACTACAGGGAACCCAGGCTAATCCACCACCCCAAGAACAGCAGAGATCTGGGGGCAGTGGTAGTGGGCACACGGTTCAGGGGACAGAGGCCAAGGAAAACCAGGGAACTGGGAGGTCTGCTGTGCGGCAGGGGGAAGACAGGCCCAGGGGAACCCACTCTCCACGAGGCCCTCTCCAACATCATGGGAGCGTACCATCATTCCCAGGAGACGATGGCAACGGTACTGGCTAAGTTTCACGAGACCCAGCGGCTGCAGGAGGAACAGTATTTGGGGTTCAGGGAGCAACTCAAATCCATCAACACCACCCATTGTAGGGGTGCTGAAGGACCTCGTGAACACCAGGAAGGACACTGTGGCACAACAAGAGGCCCCTGACACTAGCCTGGATGATGAACAGCCCACCACCTCCGCTGGCGCTAGTGGACAGGAGGCACCACCCGCCACAGGACCACAACACCAGCACCCCACCCCCTGCAGATGGAGAACCACCCAGCAAGCGGTCCCTGAGATCCAGGACAAAGACAGAGAACAATGCCAAGACCCCCCCCCCAAGAAATAAGACCACCCTGAATGTCATCCTACTGTCCCACTTTGTCACCCTCTGTCCATCCTTAAACTGCATTTGCTCCACTTCCTATGCCTCTTTGGACAATGCACCTGTGAGACAAATAGACTGGACTCTGCCATGGACATTCCTCCACCATCACCACTCACCATTTTACAAATCCCTCCACTATTTTGCACTTAAATAAACACCCTTGAATCACAAAACAATCTGGAGTCAGTCTGTGCTTTCACTAATGTGTATTTGCAATAACTGAGGGAATTAGCAATGTGCATTGTATTGTCAACATACCTATGTCACACAGCTCTAGTCTATGAGGTAACATAGCATAGGTCACACAGTGTGACCCACATTTGTGAAATCGAAAGGGAAAGTGACAATTCAGGGTCCATACACTGGGTGAAAGTGACAGACAGATGAGAGGTAGAACAATTTTATCAGATGTAGGAGGCAGTGATGTCATCTTACCTGTGTCTCACTGGCAGTATTGTTGGATCACTGTGTTTCTGTTGTCTATGTCCTCTTCTTCTGCCTCCTCTTCTTCACTGTCCACAGGCTCCACAGCTGCCACAAGACCTCCTTCTGGACCATCCTCCTGCAAAAAAAGGCACCTGTCGTTGCAAAGCCAAGTTGTGCAGCATACAGCGGCCACGATGATCTGGCACACCTTCTTTGGTGAGTAGTATAGGGAACCATATGGAGGCACTGGAACCTGGCCTTCAGGAGGCCGAAGGTTCTCTCTATAACCCTCCTAGGTCGCCCATGTGCCTCATTGTAGTGTTCCTCTGCCCTTGTCCTGGGATTCCTCACTGGGGTCAGTAGCCATGACAGGTTGGGGTAGCCAGAGTCACCTGCAAATGGCGAGGGACAACTGTTAGACACACACTCAACCTTAGGGACAACCCCAGACCCAGACAACCATTCACACTGTATAGGGTCCTTGTTGTCACCTATTAGCCACACACAGTGCCTCTGGAGTTGCCCCATCACATAAAGGATGCTGCTATTCCTCAGAATATAAGCGTCATGCACTGAGCCAGGAAACTTGACGTTCACATGCGATATGTACCGGTCGGCCAAACACACCATCTGCACATTCATAGAATGGTAACTCTTCCGGTGTCTGTACACCTGTTCACTCCTGCGGGGGGGGGTACCAAGGCCACATGTGTCCCATCAATGGCATCTATGATGTTGGGGATATGTCCCAGGGCATAGAAGTCACCTTTCACTGTAGGCAAGTCCTCCACCTGAGGGAAAACGATTTAGCTGCATGTGTTTCAGCAGGTCAGACAGCACTCTTGAGAACATAGGCTGGGACATCCCTGATGCTATGGCCACTGTAGTTTGAAAAGACCCACTTGCCAGGAAATGGAGTACTGACAGCACCTGCACTAGAGGGGGTATCCCTGTGGGATGGCGGATGGCTGACATCAGGTCTGGCTCCAACTGGGCACACAGTTCCTGGATTGTGGCACAATCAAGTCTGTAGGTGACTATTACATGTTGCTCTTCCATTGTTGACAGGTCCACCAGTGGTCTGTACACAGGAGGAAGCTGCCATCTCCTCACCTGCCCCAGCGGATGTGCTCTATGGATGAAAACAGTGATCAGAGGGTCAGCCAACACTGCGGTACTAAAAAAAAAAACTTTATTGCACACATTTGTCAATCCGCTATGTGCCTGTTTTAGTGTGTATGCAAGGCCTAGATATGTGTGATGCATTTAAAATTAATGCCATGTGGCCCCCTGAAATGACGGCTACCTGACCTGTAATGTGGGACAAGGGGATATGAGGTAACTGTGCTGGCATTGTATACCGTCGCGGTAGGCGGTCGAAGACCGCGGCGCAATCCTGCATTGGTTAAGATTGGACCCTTTGGGTCCCAGGAGCCAATGACGATGTACGCCGGTGGTGACGGTACGCACCGCCACGGACGTGACCGCCATTTTCTCTCTGTTCTCTCACTTGATACCTGATCTTCGACAGGAGAGGACCTACACTGCAAGTGCTGCTGTGACCTCAGTCTGGAAGCGACAATTGCTCATGTGTCTGGGGAAAGGGCTCCTGCCTTCACCACGGAGGAGTTGGAGAAACTAGTGGATGGGGTCCTCCCCCAGTACACGCTACTCTACGGTCCTCCAGACAAACAGGTGAGTACACTGTGAGCATGCTGTATGGGCAATGCCTGTTTCGAGTGGTGTGGATGGGAGATGGAGGGGGGTGAGCCCTGCATGATCCAACGGTGAGTGTATGTGCGTCAGGGCAAGGGTGGGAACGTGGGCCAATGACTGTGATGGTCCGGACGGTTAAAGTTTTTCATATTCCCCTGTACTATTCCTCTAGGTCAGCGCCCACCAGAAGAAGGATATTTGGCGTGCCATCGCCAAGGACATCCTGGCCCTGGGGGTCCACCACAGACGGAGCGCCCACTGCCGTAAAAAATGGGAGGACATTCGCCGCTGGAGCAAGAAGACAGTGGAGGCCCAGCTGGGGATGGCCTCCCAACGTGGGAGGGGTGCCCGTCACACCATGACCCCCCCTGATGTTCCGGATCCTGGCGGTGGCGTATCCGGAGTTGGACTCTGTGTGCAAGGGAGGTGTCTGAGTGGGGGAGGTGGGCTGTGGGTTCCCCTAGGCTAGGGCGAGCCTTGTAGGCAAGGATACTTTGTGAGGCAGGCTAAGTGGCACCCCAACCCCACCAGTAGTAAGAGCCATCTACACATAGTCAGGCTCCTGTGACTTCCATGTGTGCAGCAATCGGGCATAGGCCATGTACCCCATGTCCCTGTGATGAATGAGGGAACTCTAAGTGCATGGCGTAGTGCAGAGGGCTGCTGTGTCTGTAGTGTCCGCCAACGGTAGCAGTATTGCATGTACTGAACATGTCTTCCTACTTTCGTTCCCTCCCTTTTTGTGGTCTCCCACCAGAGCAGGAAGGAGCTGCATCCCACATGGCCCTGGAGGGTGACACTACGGAGTCAGAATTCACCAGTGGGATGGAGGGCGAGGGGAGCTCCACGGCGGGGACTGGAGCAGAGAGCAGTGACACCGACTCCTCTGATTGGAGATCCATTGCAGTGACGGGCCCCTCTATGCTCCCCGCATCTACAGGTACAGTCGCCACCCCCCCTACCAGCACCGCCCTCCCAGCAGTCCCTCAGCATGTGCCCCGTGGCCGCTCACCCAGGAGGGTGGGCATCTCCTTCGCCCCAGGCACCTCAGGCCCTGCCCCAGTCAGTGCTGCTGCCCTCAGTGAGGAGGCCATTGACCTCCTGAGATCCCTCACTGTTGGGCAGTCTACCATTCTGAATGCCATCCAGGGTGTAGAAAGGCAGTTGCAACAGACAAATGCATACCTGGAGGGCATTCATTCTGGCCAGGCAGCCCAACATAGAGCATTTCAGACTCTGGCCTCAACACTGATGGCAGCCATTGTCCCTGTGTTCAACCTCCCCCCTCCAACTTCCTCCACCCAGACCCAATCCCCAGTACCTCAGCCTATCCCAAGCACACCATCAGACCAGCATGCACACACCTCAACACAGAAGGGTAGCTCTGGCAAACATAAGCACCACACATCCAACAGGCATTCACACAAGCATCATACCCATGCACACATACCAACATCCACTGCCTCCACTGTGTCCCCCTCCTCCACGTCTCCCTCCTCCCTCCCTGTCACGTCTCCACTCACACCTGCATGCACTACATCCTCAGCCACTACCTCCATCACCAGCACGCCCATCACCACACACCGCTCACATGCACTCACCACACCCACTACCATTCACACATCCCCTGTGTCCTTTCCCAGTGTGTCTGTGAGCCTTCCTCCCAAACTACACAAAGGCAGTCACACACCCACCCAACAGCCATCCACCTCACAACAGCCTCCAGCCCATGCACCTCCACCCAAAGTCAGCAAATGAACACCTCCTACAACCACTACCTCTTCCTCCACTCCCAAACCCCCTCCATCTACCCGTCCCAGTGTGTCTAAAAAAACATTACCTGTCAAACCTTGACCTCTTCCCTTCACCTCCTACCCCCCCGTTCCGTCCCCTAGGGCCCGCCTTTCCAGGTCCCAATCCAGCACCTCAGCCACCACATCACTGGGCACAGTGGTGCCAGCAGTAACCGGCTTCTGGAGTGCGCCAAGCAGCAGGGCTGCCAGTGTCCCAAGGAGCGAGCGCAAGGACATTCCCCCACCTCCTAAACAGAAGAAGTTGCCCACATCCTGGAGGGAGAAGGCCAAAACACCTGGCACCAAGGGTTTAGCCAGGACAACAGTTGGGAGTGGCAAGACAGCTGCGCCACCATCCAAGGTAGGGAAGGGCCTGAAAAAGAAAGGCAAGTCAACGTCGCCGCCAACGTGCATGGCAGACACCATCACCGCCACATGCACCGCCGCCACGGGCACTGCCGCCAGCACCCAAGATACTGGGCCCTTCCCCTGCACCGCAGACACTGTGCCCTTCAGCAGCAGCAAGCTCAGTGAGGCCGCAACCAGCACCGCCGTTCAGGACACCGCCGCCAGCACCCAAGATACTGGGCCCTTCACCTGCACCACAGACACTGTGCCCTTTAGCAGCAGCAAGCTCAGTGAGGCCGCCACCAGCACCGCTGCTCAGGACACCGCTGCCAGCAGCAAGCTCAGTGAGCCCGCCACCAGCACCGCCACTCAGGACACCGCCGCCAGCAGCAAGCTCAGTAAGACCGCCATCAGCACCACCGCTCAGGACACAGTCGCCAGCACCGAGGTCAGTGAGCCCCCCACCAGCACCGCTGCCCAATGAGTGCCGCAAGCATCGCCGCTACTGAGCCTGCTGCCAGCACTGCCAGCGGCCACTCCACTTCCTGAGCAAGTGGCACCACCGTAGACATGGCTGCCATCCCCAGTGGTCATTCGTACGAGGCTGGTGGTCAGTTCCAGGTGCCTGGCCAGCTTGCATGTAGCACCACCGTCAGTGGAGTGTCACATCCACTACCTCAGTCCTTGGCAGGATGAAGTACTCCGGGCACCAAGCCCCCTCCAGAACCAGTGGAGAAAGGCATCCACTACCTCTGTCCTTGGCAGGATGAAGCACTCTGGGCACCAAGCCCCCTCCAGAACTAGTGGAGGAAGACATCCACTACCTCTGTCCTTGGCAGGATGAAGCACTCTGGGCACCAAGCCCCCTACAGAACCAGTGGAGACTGTTATCCACTTGAAAGACTGTGGCTTTGCTCTCCCCAGGATGCAGCAGTGGGCAACCACCCACTGGAAAGACTTGTGAGACTGTGGCTTTGCACTCCCCGGGATGCAGCAGTGGGCAACCCACCCACTGGAAAGACTTGTGAGACTGTGGCTTTGCACTCCCCAGGATAAAGCAGTGGGCAAACCTCCCACTGGAAAGACTTGTGAGACTGTGGCTTTGCACTCCCCAGGATGCAGCAGTGGGCAACCCACCCACTGGAAAGACTTGTGAGACTGTGGCTTTGCACTCCCCAGGATGCAGCAGTGGGCAACCCACCCACTGGAAAGACTTGTGAGACTGTGGCTTTGCACTCCCCAGGATAAAGCAGTGGGCAAACCACCCACTGGAAAGACTTGTGAGACTGTGGCTTTGCACTCCCCGGGATGCAGCAGTGGGCAACCCACCCACTGGAAAGACTTGTGAGACTGTGGCTTTGCACTCCCCAGGATAAAGCAGTGGGCAAACCACCCACTGGAAAGACTTGTGAGACTGTGGCTTTGCACTCCCCAGGATACATCAATGGGCATGGAGCCCCCTCGTGGAGCTGGCGTTGTGCACTCATCCGGCTGAGGTGCCCCCCCTTCCCTTCCCCCTAAGGTGCCTGTTTTATTTCGATTTGATGCCCCTGCAGTGTTCTCTCCATTTGGATCGGGTATCTTGTGTTGGCCTCGCCAATGCATTTTGGGCCCAGTGGTCCTCGGACTATATGGTGCAGTACATGGACTTGAAATCTTGGTGTACATATTTGTTAATTGTGTATATATATTTTTGAGTAATGGATTTTTCTTGATTACAATTGTTCAAATCATTTCCTTTTGTCCTTGTGTTCTTCCAAAGGGGGTTGAGGGGGGAAATGTAATGTTTGAGCATATATTGGTGTGTGTGTTGTTGTGGGGGTGTTGCATGTGTGTGTCACTCTCTTTTCCCTCCCCCCTCCCCTGTGTCGTAGGTGCAGTACTCACCGTGGTCGTCGCCGCCGTCGGTCGTGCTCCTGGTAGAGGAGCAGGAAGATAATCGCAGGGAGTATTTGGAGTTCCGGCTCCATGGCGTCCTGGTTCCTCGTGGGGTGTGTAGAGGTGAGCGTTTTCCCTTCCAAGTCCTGCTTCCGCCATGTTTTTGTTCGCGTTTAATCCGCCCCAGAAAAGGTGGCAGATTGGCCTGTCATAATAGTGTGGGCGGTACATTGTCTTCCACCTGTCTGTTGGCGGTGACCGCCATGCTGTTTGTTTCTACCGTCGTGGCGGTCGGAGTGTTAAAGTGGCTGTCTATGTTGGCAGTTTCCGCAACGTTCGTGATTCCATTTTTTTCCCGCCGGCCTGTTGGCGGTCTTACTGCCGCTTTAACTCCGACTGCCAGGGTTGTAATGAGGGCCATAATCCTTTGCAACAAAAACAACATTCACATACACCCAGAGCAGGCAACCACAGAGAGAGAGAGAACACACCCTTACACTATAGGCACACACACACCACACACCAGCACAAATAACACACAATACACATGACAAGCACACACAAATCATGTCCAGTGTCCATCACACACAATATACCACCCACATCCCAACACTGCACCCTTACACACACAGAAACCCCCCCCACTCATCACAACCTACCACAACACAACCATGTTCCCACAAAAGCACCCACGGTTCACAGACGATGAGTTGAGGGTCATGGTGGATAAAATTCTTAGGTTAGAGTCATAACTGTTTGGAGCAAACGTTGATTGCCAGGAAAATTGATTTGTGGCAAACAATCGTCAACGGGGGCCAACTCAGTAGGCAACCATCCACACACAAGTGACGACATCAGGAAGAGATGGGACAACCTACGGGGAAAGGTAAGTTCCATGGCATCACAACACCAGATCGGCGAGCACAAGACTGGCGGTGGGCCCCCTTCTTCTCCCCCACAGTTCACTTCTTGGAAGGAGAAGGTCTTGGACATTCTGCATCCCGAAGGCATGACTGGAATATCTGGGATACTGGATTCTGATAAGTACCTACAACTTCAATGCCACAAAACTGCTGTGTCCTGCATGTTTCCTCACCAGCCAAATACTCCCAAATTCACTGTTTGTCTCACTACACCTTGGACCTATTCAACTAAAGCCCCTCTCCTGCATGCCACACCTCCACCCAACCCAACTGCCCACACATCCCTTGACAAAGGCACGGATAGCACTGGGTAATACTATCACTATAACTCCCATAATGCACTAGCCCATCTACGTGAAAACCTGGAATGTGCACATCACATCTCTTGCATGTATGACCATAGTACGAGCTACACTAACTACAGGGAGTGCAGAATTATTAGGCAAATGAGTATTTTGACCACATCATCCTCTTTATGCATGTTGTCTTACTCCAAGCTTTATAGGCTCGAAAGCCTACTACCAATTAAGCATATTAGGTGATGTGCATCTCTGTAATGAGAAGGGGTGTGGTCTAATGACATCAACACCCTATATCTGGTGTGCATAATTATTAGGCAACTTCCTTTCCTTTGGCAAAATGGGTCAAAAGAAGGACTTGACAGGCTCAGAAAAGTCAAAAATAGTGAGATATCTTGCAGAGGGATGCAGCACTCTTAAAATTACAAAGCTTCTGAAGCGTGATCATCGAACAATCAAGCGTTTCATTCAAAATAGTCAACAGGGTCGCAAGAAGCGTGTGGAAAAACCAAGGCGCAAAATAACTGCCCATGAACTGAGAAAAGTCAAGCGTGCAGCTGCCACGATGCCACTTGCCACCAGTTTGGCCATATTTCAGAGCTGCAACATCACTGGAGTGCCCAAAAGCACAAGGTGTGCAATACTCAGAGACATGGCCAAGGTAAGAAAGGCTGAAAGACGACCACCACTGAACAAGACACACAAGCTGAAACGTCAAGACTGGGCCAATAAATATCTCAAGACTGATTTTTCTAAGGTTTTATGGACTGATGAAATGAGAGTGAGTCTTGATGGGCCAGATGGATGGGCCCGTGGCTGGATTGGTAAAGGGCAGAGAGCTCCATTCCGACTCAGACGCCAGCAAGGTGGAGGTGGAGTACTGGTTTGGGCTGGTATCATCAAAGATGAGCTTGTGGGGCCTTTTCGGGTTGAGGATGGAGTCAAGCTCAACTCGCAGTCCTACTGCCAGTTCCTGGAAGACACCTTCTTCAAGCAGTGGTACAGGAAGAAGTCTGCATCCTTCAAGAAAAACATGATTTTCATGCAGGACAATGCTCCATCACACGCGTCCAAGTACTCCACAGCGTGGCTGGCAAGAAAGGGTATAAAAGAAGGAAATCTAATGACATGGCCTCCTTGTTCACCTGATCTGAACCCCATTGAGAACCTGTGGTCCATCATCAAATGTGAGATTTACAAGGAGGGAAAACAGTTCTCAACCTAAAATTGGGAACTTCCCAGAGTTCTCCTTTGTTTTTTGCATAATTTATGCGTCGCTCTATCCCTGAAAGGGTTTTGGTTTGACTTATACTGGGTGCTCCCTTGTGTCTGGACAAAGCTATACTCCTCTGAAGAGCTCTAATGAGAGCGAAACACGTGTCAGGGGTTGCTTTACTCATTCCAGGTTGGCTTGGATGGTATTTGACCAGTCCAAAGCTGTAATGCTGTGCCTGGAGTGGTAAATGGCTTTTGTCACTTTACAGCTCGGCAAGGATGACACTATGTCAATCCTATGCTTAAAGATTTTGCTGTACAAATGGCAAAAGACTTTGTCATTATCTAGCTCGGCGAGGATAGCACTGTGCTAATCCTATGCTTAAAGACTTTGCTAGATAAGCAGACATTTGACGTAGCAAATCTAGAGTGTCGCTGGTGTTGCAGGGTGCTCCTTACTAGAGCAGCTCTCCACCTAAAATTGGGAACTTCCCAGAGTTCTCCTTTGTTTTTTGCATAATTTATGCGTCGCTCTATCCCTGAAAGGGTTTTGGTTTGACTTATACTGGGTGCTCCCTTGTGTCTGGACAAAGCTATACTCCTCTGAAGAGCTCTAATGAGAGTGAAACACATGTCAGGGGTTGCTTTACTCATTCCAGGTTGGCTTGGATGGTATTTGACCAGTCCAAAGCTGTAATGCTGTGCCTGGAGTGGTAAATGGCTTTTGTCACTTTACAGCTCGGCAAGGATGACACTATGTCAATCCTATGCTTAAAGATTTTGCTGTACAAATGGCAAAAGACTTTGTCATTATCTAGCTCGGCGAGGATAGCACTGTGCTAATCCTATGCTTAAAGACTTTGCTAGATAAGCAGACATTTGAGGTGAGCAAATCTAGAGTGTCGCTGGTGTTGCAGGGTGCTCCTTACTAGAGCAGCTCTCCACCTAAAATTGGGAACTTCCCAGAGTTCTCCTTTGTTTTTTGCATAATTTATGCGTCGCTCTATCCCTGAAAGGGTTTTGGTTTGACTTATACTGGGTGCTCCCTTGTGTCTGGACAAAGCTAAACTCCTCTGAAGAGCTCTAATGAGAGTGAAACACGTGTCAGGGGTTGCTTTACTCATTCCAGGTTGGCTTGGATGGTATTTGACCAGTCCAAAGCTGTAATGCTGTGCCTGGAGTGGTAAATGGCTTTTGTCACTTTACAGCTCGGCAAGGATGACACTATGTCAATCCTATGCTTACAGATTTTGCTGTACAAATGGCAAAAGACTTTGTCATTATCTAGCTCGGCGAGGATAGCACTGTGCTAATCCTATGCTTAAAGACTTTGCTAGATAAGCAGACATTTGAGGTGAGCAAATCTAGAGTGTCGCTGGTGTTGCAGGGTGCTCCTTACTAGAGCAGCTCTCCACCTAAAATTGGGAACTTCCCAGAGTTCTCCTTTGTTTTCTGCATAATTTATGCGTCGCTCTATCCCTGAAAGGGTTTTGGTTTGACTTATACTGGGTGCTCCCTTGTGTCTGGACAAAGCTATACTCCTCTGAAGAGCTCTAATGAGAGCGAAACACGTGTCAGGGGTTGCTTTACTCATTCCAGGTTGGCTTGGATGGTATTTGACCAGTCCAAAGCTGTAATGCTGTGCCTGGAGTGGTAAATGGCTTTTGTCACTTTACAGCTCGGCAAGGATGACACTATGTCAATCCTATGCTTAAAGATTTTGCTGTACAAATGGCAAAAGACTTTGTCATTATCTAGCTCGGCGAGGATAGCACTGTGCTAATCCTATGCTTAAAGACTTTGCTAGATAAGCAGACATTTGAGGTGAGCAAATCTAGAGTGTCGCTGGTGTTGCAGGGTGCTCCTTACTAGAGGAGCTCTCCACCTAAAATTGGGAACTTCCCAGAGTTCTCCTTTGTTTTTTGCATAATTTATGCGTCGCTCTATCCCTGAAAGGGTTTTGGTTTGACTTATACTGGGTGCTCCCTTGTGTCTGGACAAAGCTATACTCCTCTGAAGAGCTCTAATGAGAGCGAAACACGTGTCAGGGGTTGCTTTACTCATTCCAGGTTGGCTTGGATGGTATTTGACCAGTCCAAAGCTGTAATGCTGTGCCTGGAGTGGTAAATGGCTTTTGTCACTTTACAGCTCGGCAAGGATGACACTATGTCAATCCTATGCTTAAAGATTTTGCTGTACAAATGGCAAAAGACTTTGTCATTATCTAGCTCGGCGAGGATAGCACTGTGCTAATCCTATGCTTAAAGACTTTGCTAGATAAGCAGACATTTGAGGTGAGCAAATCTAGAGTGTCGCTGGTGTTGCAGGGTGCTCCTTACTAGAGCAGCTCTCCACCTAAAATTGGGAACTTCCCAGAGTTCTCCTTTGTTTTTTGCATAATTTATGCGTCGCTCTATCCCTGAAAGGGTTTTGGTTTGACTTATACTGGGTGCTCCCTTGTGTCTGGACAAAGCTATACTCCTCTGAAGAGCTCTAATGAGAGCGAAACACGTGTCAGGGGTTGCTTTACTCATTCCAGGTTGGCTTGGATGGTATTTGACCAGTCCAAAGCTGTAATGCTGTGCCTGGAGTGGTAAATGGCTTTTGTCACTTTACAGCTCGGCAAGGATGACACTATGTCAATCCTATGCTTAAAGATTTTGCTGTACAAATGGCAAAAGACTTTGTCATTATCTAGCTCGGCGAGGATAGCACTGTGCTAATCCTATGCTTAAAGACTTTGCTAGATAAGCAGACATTTGAGGTGAGCAAATCTAGAGTGTCGCTGGTGTTGCAGGGTGCTCCTTACTAGAGCAGCTCTCCACCTAAAATTGGGAACTTCCCAGAGTTCTCCTTTGTTTTTTGCATAATTTATGCGTCGCTCTATCCCTGAAAGGGTTTTGGTTTGATATATACATATATATATATATATATATATATATATATATATATATATATATATGTATATATATGTACCTATATATATATGCCTATGTGCCGCTGATTATCTAAACATAGCTATCAATAATTATACAGCCTCAACACATCATTGTGTCAAGAATATCACAATTTGAAGCACTACCATGATGGCACAACATAGGGTTACACCACCATTTGGGCGAGTATCTGTATGGCGTACTTAAGTAGGCTCATCCAGCTAGTAAATGTGCACAAAATGGCAGCCACCTGTCTTGCTGTAGTGGACAGTTGGAAGTGACCTAAGTCCGCCGGCAGAAGCCGTCATGGTGGTAGGCATTTGCAACCGCTGTGCAACTTGTCATTGGTTAACATTGCTGCCTGTGGTGGACTGTGGCAAATGGCAATGGCCCCCGGCAGTGACGGTCCTGTACATAGCGGCGGTGACCGCCATTTTCTGCAGCTATGCTCACTTGACTCCTGACATTGTTGCTAGCAAGACCTTTATGACATGAGCTGCTGTGTACTGCCTCTGAGAGCCATCCTACCACATCCTGCAGGTGATAGGGTCCCTGCCTTCTCCCCAGAAGAACAGGATAAGCTGGTGGAGGAGGTCCTACCCCATATGGACAGCTATATGGGGCACCAGAGGAGCAAATGAATCCAATGCACCAGCCATGTGTGATAGGGGTTGCATGTGATGTTGATTGGGGCATGGGTACTGGTGAGGGAGTATATGCATGCAGAGGCCATACAGTGAAGGCATGTGAGCAGAGAGGATGGGTATGTGTGGGCAATTGTTGTGACAGATGTGTACTGTCCACTCCTGTTGGTATGGTGCATGTGTATATGACTTTCTCCTTTTTTCTGTGTCATACATGCATGTGAACGCCCATCAGCAAAAAGGGATCTGGCATGTCAATGCCAAGCAAATGTGGACCCTGGGGGTCCACAGCCAGCGGAGCACCCCTTGTCGCAAGTGGTGAGAGGACCTGAGACACTTGGCCTGGAAGACCACAGAGGCCCAGCTGGGGATGTCCTCCCAACGAGGGAGGAGTGCCCGTCAGACCGTGACCCCCCCAATGGCCCACATTTTGGTGGTGGCCTACCCTGAGGTGGATGGGCGTTTGAGGGCAGCACAGCAGCCATAAGGGTGTGAGTACTGACTGTTTCCAGGTACTTGCTGACCCACTGCAGCTTTTGTCACAAAGTAGTAAGTGTTACATGTATGTAGACTAGTGGCCATGTGTAGTTCCCACCTTCTAATAGATGTGGTTTCATGGTTTGCTATCAGTATATTAACATATCCTGTATCAATACATATCAATGTCTGCATGTGGAGATTCTCAAATGACAGTGCCACATGTGTGACTCCATCCTGCCATTTCTATGGATGTGAGCTTACGTATCACCCTACCCATTGAGTATGAACTGGTCGATCCATCAGCATATGAGCATTAGTGGCTCTAAGGTGTCTCTCACGCCCCTATGTATTGAATACATGTATTTGGAGGTGGATGACTCTAATTTTTGGTACAGGGACTATAGGCATCTAGTACTGGTACAGGCATAGACTCCATGTGTGGCAGACATCTCATTTACACCACAGATATGGCCTGTATAGGACTGTACTTATGGCTTAGTAGTTGTATCCCCATTGCCTGTTCATCTTCAATCTATGGAATCATATGGGGTATGTGAAGTTAGGAACAGTAGGCTAATATGATTTGGGTGTCTGATTTGGTATAATTGGACTCATCATGCATTTACATGTGCTTGATTTGGTGGGATATTTCCTTCAACCCATTGGGTTTGTTCTAGAGGAGTTACGTGCCTGGGCAGATCTCGCCTTTGACAATATGCTATGTCAGTGCCATGTGTGCCAATGCCCTACAAATTACAGTGCAACATAGGTCAGTTGCGGCCTACATCATGTTTTAGGGTTATTTGGGGGCACATCTGAAGAAGTGGGATAATGAATGCTAACCTTGGCTTAGCTGATGTGGCTCATTTTGACAGGATAAGGTTTTGTTTGACTTATGAACTGTTGATAAGATCTTTATGTTGTGTCATCATTCCTGTAGCTGGCCTATGTAGTAGTTGGATATGTTGTCAGTGCAATGGCAGCTGTGTAGGTCCATGTGTGCATAATGAGTACATGTCATTTCATGTGACGTGTGTTGTCTGGACTTAGGTACAGGTAATCATATGTCAGGAATGGTGTGAGTGATGTAGGTTTGCTCATGTTGTCAAGTCAAACTACTGTAACTATGTAACTGCATGTCAGGTGGAATGGTAAGTGTGCCAATATGTAATATGTGGCTTCCTGAAGTTCATTAGTTGTGACACTGCACTCAGTGATTGTCTGTGGATGCATCATGTGTGCAATGTAAGCCATTGTAGATGCACATATATGTCTGAATGAAGAGTAGTGGTGTATATGGTGTCTGCAGCTCTTCCTCTGTGATTGGGTCAAGCTAATCACATGGTTGTACCCCAACCTTGTATTATATACATCAGATGTGACCTGTATGGGAGTCCAACATGTAGTGGCTACATCAGTTTATGGATCCATATTGGCATTTCTGCACAGAATGTTAGGTCAGCCATGTTATGTGACTTGCAGGTGCTGTGCGGTCTATGAGTGGCGTAGTCTTCACTATCAAGGGGCATTACAAATGGACATGGACTGATCAGGTGTAGTTCCATTACAAGCCTGATGTGTTTCGTCACGTACTCTTCCAATAGGTGATAGGAGTATGGAGAAGTATGTTCAGGAATCAGGAAGTCATTTGTACTTCAGCCAGTGCATGATGTGCATGCAGACATGACTTTGCTGGTGATCATGTGGATTACTCTAGTGATGCTAACTTACTTGGAATTTGATGTGGGTGAGAGGCTTGACATGCAGGGGTGGCAAGTAGTGTCATGTGACATGATGTAGGATATATGTAATGCCAACAGAGGTTGCCTAGCCAGGAGATGTTTACCTACTGGTGTGCATGTTCAAATGTGTGTATGTGAGGAATATGTTACCCCTCTTTCTCCCTCTCAATGTCTCTCCCTCCCTCTTTCACTCTATTTGTGTGTATCAGCATCAGCAGGTGAAAGATACGGGGCACAGGTGAGTGGGGATGCTGCTGGCCTCGGGACCCGGAGTACTGCGACCAGCGACAGCGAGTGAGCCAGTTGCACGGAGTGCACGGGAAGTGCCATGGCAGAGACCGGACCTTCCACTTCATCTTCTGAACCCTCCTGCAGTGGACACTTCCTGGCAGTGGCGGACCCTTCTGGGACCACTCCAGCACCATCTTTGTCTGCCAGCCCCCTTACTACCCCTGCCCTCCCTGTAACTTCCCACCCAGTTGTCCGTGCCCGTTCACCGAGGAGGGTTGGCGTCTCCTTCACCGCAGGCACCTCTGCCCCTGCCAGCCTGCTGCCCTTAGGAGGAGGCTATGACCTCTTGCGGTCATTCTCTGTGGGTCAGTCGACCATCGTTAATGCCATCCAGGGACTAGCAATTCAAGTGCAACAGAGAAATGCATTCCTAGAGGGCATTCACGGTGCACTGGCTGGTCTACAGAGATCCTTTCAGGCTCTGGCCTCGACACTGATGGCAGCCAGTCACCCTTTGTTTTCCATCCCCCCTCCACCTACCTCTTCCCAATCTCAAACCCCGCTGTCCCAGCCAAAGCACACAGCCAGACAAGCATCACCTACTTCAACATCCAAGCCTATAGCTGACAGACACAAGCACCTCAAGACCCACCACTGACATGCACACAAACAACACCCACCTGCAGACACACCAACATCCACTACCTGCAAAGACTCACCCACCTTCATAGAGTACACCGGACACGCCTGCAGACACCACACCAACATTCACAGATCCAGCCATCACTCCTATCCTACACACAGTCAGCACAATAGCAGACCTGAAACGTCCATCCCAGTCACCACATCCGCAGACACCACAACCACAGACACAGCCACATGCAACACATCGTCCATCCATCATGGCATCTCCCAGCACCTCCTCCCACAACACCAAAATGCCCACACTCACCCACCTAACAGGCATCCAGCACCCACAAGCATTCCTCCCACACTCATGCACCCAAGACATCCACCAAGACACCTCCTACAGAGAAAACATAGAAGGAAAATTCAGCACTCATGCACACAGCACACACATGGTGCTGATCTTAAACATTCCAGTGTGCTCAATAGATTTATAAATAGAGTGAGTGTTTGTGCGACACAGCATTTTTTTTTTCAATACTTCGCGAACAAGCGCTTGTGTGAGCTGTACCTATTAACATAAACCTTCATGAGTTAATACCAGTGCAAGCAATGTTCCTAACTTCCAGCTCTGTACAATATCCCAATGGCACCCCGCATATTATTGGAAAAAGTGTAAAGCTCATGCCTATTAGGAGAATTTACAGCTTATGCCCGAATAGGTAACCAAGTGAAGCACCCTCACCAAGAAACTACCATTAAAAGTTTGACAGATAAAATGTGTTATGCCATTAGTTTAAAAAGCAAATTTTCTTAATATTTCAAATTCGCCATTCGGCACACTGAAAATGAGACACTCTGCACATTCACTCCTGTATATATTATATGAAACAATTTATTCATACAGCCCATTCATGTTTTGTAAACCTACACATAAAACTTATCTTATACGTGAGCAGCAATAAAGAGGATGGCTGCTTCTTTGGGACGTTTATACTCATTTAGAATGTTGTTGGGATTCTAATTCTAAAACTTAAGTTCTAGTTGTTGCTGCTGTGAGGACAATGCGTAATATTGGTCTCCGTGCCTTGCCTTAAAATTTGCTTTTCACAGAAAGGCTTACTTTATATTCAGTTAGTAAGCCTTACGCGCGGGTGGAATTATATTTAAGCTCGCAGAATTGGTGGGATTTTGTAACACGGAGTTCCTACTAATTCTGCCAATCGGTGTGTGTTATTATTCTGCTGTTCGCACCTTGCGATGTTCATAGGAGTAACGTGAGGCTCCACGTGGGGTGGGTGCTTGCAAGCAAGATTTGTCAGCCCCTGGACCAATCTGTGGTCACCACAAAGCCTTCTGGTGCCATTTTGGAATGCTGACAGATGCAAGTGGTTTATCAGCTAGTCAACATGAGCTTGCAAGCAAGATTTGCCTGCCCCAGATACAATTCCCGGTTGCCACAGAGCCTTCTTGTGCAATTCTGTTATTTCTGCAGTCACAAGTGGTGGAGGCTGCTTCTCAAGTAGATTTTCTACTTGAGAAGCAGCTAACTCAACTCAAAAATACCTTTTTGAGTGAATTTGCTACCGGAATGGACAGGTAGATTTTTAATAGAAAAAACTTTTTTCCCCCCCTTTTTTTCAACAGGAAAGAAGTGCCACAAAGACTCCACTGCAACTCCAACTTCCTCTTCCTGTCCAGAAGGCTCCTCCCAGAGCTTTGTCCATATCCTCGTCACTTTTCATTTGTATTTCGAGTTGAAAGGATCACTCCCTTTGTCTTCAATTCCTGGTGCCGTTCGATTTTAGAACTTTGTCTTGTGACATCAAAACAAGTAAGTTAAACTTTTGGATTAGGGTATTGTTTGATAGAGGGCATGCACCAGTATATAGTTGTATCTTTTGTTCAATTTTTAAATTTGATTATGGTTTAGTAGCCTGAAGTTGCAGAAGAGGCCTTTTTTTGCATTCAATTCTTTAGCTTCTACAAGGGGAAAAGGTTATACAGTGCAGTACATTTTCTCCATGTTTGTGAAATTCACAATATTTATTTATTTTTCTATTTGGCCTAGTCTGCCCCTGGCCATAGAGCCAGTGGCTAGCATTGGGTACATGACACAACTGTTTCTGTTTTATATATGTTGTTTTAAAATATTTATGATTTAGGCCAGGGATGGCATTGAATTAAATGCAAAATGTGAAATACAAAAAAACATGGTTTTCTTTTCTACAAAAAGTATATGTTGGTGGGGTAATAATATTTTAATGCCTTGGGAGGATGTGTTGTGTCAGAAAATGACATAATTTTCACTTTTGGCACTGCTGAATTAATAGTAGTGTTTTCTTTGTTTACTATGCCTCCTTTGTCTGGCCTGTGTGTGTGCATGAGCGCATGTCTGGGTGTGCGTGTTTGCCATAGGCCACCATTTTGGGGGTTATTCTAACTTTGGAGGAGGTGTTAATCCGTCCCAAAAGTGACGGAAAAGTGACGGATTTACCACCAGGCGTATTACGAGTCCATTATATCCTATGGAACTCGTAATACGGCTGGTGGTATATCCGTCACTTTACCGTCACTTTTGGGACGGATTAACACTCCTCCAAAGTTAGAATAACCCCCTTTGTCTTCGTTCTCCATACCATGTGGCCGGCTGCATTTTGTGTAGTCACTGTCTAAGGCCTTCTTAAGTATTGCTGTTTAAAATTGTGACCAGTGGCCGTTATAGATAGTAGTCTGTCTGCTTTTGCCATAGGCCTGCATGTGTTCTTTTTTGTCCATGACATCTTGCTTGTTGTTGTTTGAACATGTGTCCAGCAGCCATTTTGTGTAGGCAACCAGTGTGCTTTTGCCATAGGTCTGCATGAGTTCTTTGTTGTCCATGCCTTCTTGCATATTTTTTTTTGAAATTGTGGATAGATGACATTTTGTGTAGCGAGCCAGTGTGCTTTTGCCACAGACCTGCATGTGTTCTTCGTTGTCCATGCCTTTTTGCTTGTTCTTGTTTGAACATATGGCCTGTGGTCATTTTGTGTAACCAGCCAGTGTGCTTTTGCCATAGGCCTGCATGTGTTCTTTGTTGTCCATGCCTTCTTTCTTTTTGTTCTTTTGAACATGGGGCAGTAGGCCGTTTTGTGTAGCCTGTCAATGTGTTAGATTGTTTTTAGTTCTCAAAGTCATTTTCTAAGGGCTTTGATGGAAGAGGGCTATGCCTTTGTATTTTGTTAATTTTTTGCTTTTTTCCCCTGATAACAGTTTAATATGCGTGAGGATCATTGTACTATGTATGTGTTGAGACGGGCCAGTTACCTGAAAAGCAGAATGTCTTCAGGGGCGATGATATGCCCCTGACCTCTTGGAACACCTCTCTGCACTTCCTGGAGGGCACAGAAACCCCGGCAGGTGTCCCAAAAGGAAAGGGGGAGTGGAAGAGAAAGAGACAAAACACTGCCACGTCTTGCTGGTCCAGCCAGGCATCCTGTATCTTCGGGGAGCAGGTCGCTGTTGACAGAGTGATAGTAGAGTTAGTGCACTCAACTTCCTTGAAACTGAATTTCTCTTTCTGATATGGGAATGGGAGTGGTAGAAGAACACCGGGATTCTCCAGCACTTTTATTTGATAATAATAACTGTTGGCCCAATTACTAACACTGCATTTCCAAAAACCCAAACTGAGTACCATAACAATAAGTTCTGTGACACTACGGCTGGCTTCTCAGAGATTCCCTGTTGCACACTACAATTAGAACTGTGGTTGCACTGATCATGCACAAGAAAGATAAACAAGGGCATTAATTATATCACACATAACTTTCCTGCATGCATAGGATTAAACTAAAAGGAACAAAAACAATCCAAGAAATACAAATGTCCACTCTGGGTTTAAACAGTTAGAGTGACGCAGTTTGGTTTGGTTTCACTGTGTGTGAAAAACCCTTCAAAAGCAAATTCCTCAAACCTGAAACACAGGCATCAATGACACCATTTAAATCCAAGAGTTATGCTATTAGAGAAAGAAAAGTCACGTAAATGCTCTTTTAAAATTGCACTGTCACTTTTAGCAGTACTTGAGCTCAAGCAGATTTCCTGAGCACATTTAGGCAACTAACTACAATAATAATGTAGAATGTTTAGAAATGCATTTGTCTCTTCAAGATAAGCACTCTGCCAAAATACAAGGTCAGAAATACACCAGCTGTTCTAGATAAGCGCAGCTCTCAAAGAACAAACTCCCTGGAGAATACTAGTCACTTAGTTGCAGTCTTTTTCGGAGTGCTAGAGGAATGCCTGGTATCAGCTGGTTCAGGAACAAAGAAAAGAATTGCCTCAAAAGTCGTGAATACAAGGATGACAGCAGGGGCTGGACTGCCAAATCAGATGCTGAGATCAGGAAGCAAAACAAAGCAAAGCATGAAGGTATGCTTCACTCTGCTATTTATAGTCAATCAGGAAAGCAGTTGAGTTTCCACATGTATATGAGTCACCACTCCAATTAGAAGCACATGTCTACACCACACCCAATTAGAAGCACATGTCTACACCTGCTCACATTAGCAAACAAGCATTGGTAAAACAAGCATTGATAAAAACCAATTGTGTAAAAGGGCAGATTATGTTTACTTAGAAACATGAAGGTTTAACCAAGAACGGAGATATGATTTAACCCTAGTCCCTGGGGATGCTGACAGATAACGCAGGAGATACCTTGGAGATTCCAGACAGTCCTCCCCACCAAGGACCCTCTCAAAGGGCGGGCTTGGAAGGGTGCAGGAGATGGAATTTTTTAGTAAGATGTGGAGCATGAACTGTGGACGCGGGTTCATAGCCTTTCCAAGCCAATAAATAGAGTGCGGCACCACTGACGCGCCTGGAGTCATGAATTTTGGCCAATTCAAATTCCCATTGCCCGTGTACTTTTACCGGGGGAGGTGGTGGGGCATCGCGGGCATCAGGGGAGTACGGACGGAGTAACGACACATGAAACACGGGGTGTACCTTGAAATCATCTAGCAATGTCAGTTCTACTACCACAGGATTGATGATTTTGGCAATAAAAAAAGGCGCCTAAAAATCGGGAGTTAAATTTTCTGGATCCTGCAAGATGGAGATTTTTTTATGAGAGCCACACCTGATCTCCTATCTGATAAGAGGGAGCAGGTCTCCTTCTTTTGTCTGCTTGTTTTTTTACTTGAGCTTAGTAGAGTTTTAAATGGTGTTGTATTTGTTTTTGAATCTCCTGTAACTCTTTATGGTGTTTCTGTACTGATGGGACTCTTGTGAATGTTTGGGAACCAGTTATAGGTAGCATTCTTGGGTGCAGACCAAACAAACAGTAACATGGGGATACTCCTGTAGCCATGTGGACACTGTTGTTATATACAAATTCAACAAGAGGTAAAGCCTTATCCCACTCAGTAGACCTTGTGTCAATGTAACATCTCAGGATTTGTTCCAGCGATTTGTTGGCACGTTCCGTCTGCCCATCCGTTTGTGGATGATATGCAGAGGACAAGCGGACGTCCATACCGACAGAGGAACAGAAGCTATGCCAAAACCGTGATATAAATTGGGGGTCACAATCAGAAACAATTGTGGTGGGCAACTCATGAAGCCGTACAATGTGTTAGACAAACAAATCAGAGAGATTGGAAGCCGTAGGGAGGCATTTTAATGGAACAAAATGAGCCATTTTAGTTAGGTAACCTACAACCACCCATATGACAGTGTGTCCATTGGAAGCTGGGAGATCAGAAATAAAATCCATACTTATGGTATGCCATGGGGCCACTGAAATTGGCATGGGAAGTAACAATCCTGTGGCTGGAGTACGTGGGGTTTTAGCCCGAACACAGGTGGAACAAGTCTGGATGTAGCTTCTGACATCCTGCACAAGCGTGGGCCACCAAAACCATCTTTGACAGAGATCTAACATCTTTTTCTCACCCGGGTGACCTGGGAGGACAGAATCATGTCCCCAGTGTAACAGTGTATCCCGTAATTCTTTGGTAGGGACGTATAACTGATCAGCATGGTATAGTAAACCCTCTTTTTCATACACATCAGTTGAACAGGGAACCTTGTGTTGGGCTACCCGTATTTTCTCAAGGAATTCTTGGGAAGTGCACACCGCCACAATTTTATCTGGGGGTATAATTCTTCTGACCTGTTCTAGCGCAACATCACAGGAGAAACCCATCCTAGACAACGTGTCTGCCTTTTGTTGTGTAGTACCGGGCCTATAGGTGATTACGAAGTCAAACTCGTTAAAGAACAGAAGCCGGGGTAATTGACGAGGTGTCAGGGCCTTGGTCGCTTGAAAAAACTGTAAATTACTGTGATCTCTGTAAATATGTACGGTGTGTCTAGCTCCTAGTTGGTGGTGATGCCATTCCTGGAAGGCAAGCTTGATGGCCAGAAGTTCCCGCCCCATCACCGTGTAATTTTGCACTGCAGGTAGCAATTTCTTTGAGAAGTAAGCTACTGGATGGAAATGCCCAGATTCAGGATCTCGTTGGGACAGGACACCACCCACTGCCATTTGGGAAGCGTCTGCTTCCACGCAAAAATGGCTGAGCCGGGTCGGGACGATGGAGAATGGGTGCTTCAGTAAATGTGTTTTTAAGATGTTGGAAGGCTTTCTCAGCTTCTGCATCCCAGAGGAACTTAACCCCCTTTCATAGGAGACGAGTTCTGGGAGATACCACAGTAGAAAATTGGGGTATAAATCTCCGATAAAAATTTGCGAAGCCCAAAAACTGTTGCACTTCCTTGATGGATCTTGGGGCTACCCAATCCAGGATGGCCTGTACCTTGGACCTATCCATAGAAATTCCATCAGGAGTGATCACATATCCCAGGAATTCTTCAGTTGTAGCGTGAAAAACTAATTTTTCCAGCTTGGCGAAGAGATGATGCTCACAAAGCCGTTGTAAAACCGCTCTTACATGCCCTATATGTTCTTCAGTGGAAGACGAATAGATCAAAATGTTGTCTATGTATACCGCTACACAGATATCCAGAAACTCCTGCAGCAGTTCATTGATGAAAAATTGAAACGCTGCAGGAGCGTTACACAACCCGAAGGGCATCACTGTGTACTCGAAGAGTCCGAATTTAGTTCGGAACGCCATCTTCCACTCATCCCCCTTCATCACTCGGATCAAGTGGTAGGCACCCCGGAGGTCGAGTTTAGTATAAATGGTCGACTGACGTACTTGATCTAAAAGTACCGGGATCAACGGAAGTGGATACCGATTTTTTATGGTCACTTTGTTCACTGCACGATAATCTATACAGGCGTGCAGCTCGCGATTCTTCTTGGGCATGAAGAACAAAGATAACAATACTGGTGACATTGAATGACGAATAAAACCCTTAGCCAATAGATCATCCAGGTAGTCTTGCAGGTATCGATTCTCAGGCTCAGAAAGAGCATACACCCTACATGGTAGCGTTGCCCCTGGAATCAAGCCTAAATCGTATGACCTATGTGGCGGCAGCTGGGTGGCCTTCTGTTCACTAAAGACATCATGGAAGTCTTTATACAGTGCAGGAATGGCCAGTGTGTCGTCCGGCTTGATAGCCGTACTATGTGTGGACCCACAATGCAAGGGTGTCACTAGTAATGGTTTGTCTTGGTAACAGGAGTTCAGGCAGTGTTTAGAGTTTCATGTCACTGTCCTTCCTGCCCAGTCAATTTTAGGATTGTGTAACTGAACCAGGGTATCCCCAAAATGGCTCCAAACACTGGGGTATCTATAAGGTCAAACTGAATTTGTTCTGTATGGTTGTTTGCACAAAGCATTGACAAGGGTGTTGTTTGATAAGCGATAAGCCTGTAGGTCAATTCTGAGCCATCCACAGCTCTGACTGGTTCAGGGACGTCTTTTCTGATAGTCATAATATTTAGGGTTTTAGCCAAACCCAAGTCTAAAACGTTTCCGGTAGCCCCAGAGTCAAGCAACATGGGAATTACCCTACGAACCTGAGGGGACAACACTAAAGTCACAATAAGAGTTAGATGTCGAGGTACTGGTGGTATTAGCCAGAAGATGTGAGACCATGTTGAAAGAAGAGCTCCATAAAATAGTCTCATGAGTTATCCAGCTAGTTAGTTTTCCGCCTGGTGAGGAAGAGAGAATTCAGACCCTGTTACCGCTCCAATGGCTTTCTTTGGAGCAGTAGGCCTGTTAGGACATTTCCGAGCAACGCCATTTGACCTTTAATTTCACTCACACACACTTACACATACACCCATAATTACACATACACTCTTACTCACATAAATAAACTCTCACCTGGAGGCATGCACACAACATAAATTTAAAAACATTATTTTTACTTACTTTTGCTGGCAGGGCGGGTCATATTCCAGCTAAGTGTACTTCGTTTTTATTACACTAAGGCGCTGATTTATGAAAAGTGGTGAAGCACCTAATGCAACACCACTTTTCTTGCTCCCCCAGGTGCCCCCCTAGTGCCACAATGTGTGCGCTGCATCTAATATATGAAGAACCATGGTGGTAGTTAGGGAACTAGTGTTAAAAATTGTGATACTAATCGTGCAAAGCACCCAGAGGCCCATTGAAACCAAGGGGAGCCTCCTTTTCATGCCTGTTCAGAGCAGGCGTTAAAAGTGCTGAAGAAAATGACGCAAAGAAATCTCAGAGATTTCTTTGCGTCATTTTTTCGGCCCCCCAATGGGGGGAACAACCCCTCTGCTATATTATGCCTGGCGCAGGCATAATGTAGCACAAAGGATTACAAAGGGGCACAATGCATTTATTGTGCCTCTTTGTAAATGTGGTGCAGCGATTTTGGCCTCGTTGGGCCACATTAGCGTAAAAAATAAATGAATCTAATGCTGCGCAATTCTCCATTTCACAAAACATCACTGGAATTTTCCCATTTCCCCCAATGGTTATTGACAGGCAACCTATAAGTGGCAGTAGGTAAGGCAGACATTTTTTGTTGTTGTCAATAGAATTGTGTCCTTTCCATAAAATCCAGATCTTCTGAGAAACAATTAATTCAATCGATATTTAGACGGTTCGTTTTTTATGTTATTGTGTAAAGCCCTTTATCTACCTAAACTGTGTGTGTTCAGCTTAAAAACATGCAAGTGGAACCAGTCCATTGTCTTATCCAAGACTAAGAAATAAGCAACCATTGTGACACCACGAGGACCTGCGGCACCCCACTTGCGGGCCGTGGTCAGATCGGCGGTCCGTGTCCTGTACAGCCATTTCTGTTGCGGGCCGCGTCTTGGGTCGCTGCCTATTTTTCGGTCCACAGCGCGATCTGTACATCTTTTTATGGGCACTGCTTCGCGCTGCGCCCGCCTTTTGCCCGCCTTTTGCCCTTATAATATCTCTTACCTATTTTTTCTGCCTTTTTCTTTCTTCTTGTTTTCTCTTCTTTTGCGGTTTCCCTCTTAGCCATATCTTCTTCTTCCCAGGAGTCTGTGTTTCCTTCCCTGCATGCTTTGCTTCCTCTTTTACACCATGGCTATTTTTCCATTCACACTAATGTAGCTTTTCCCAATTCAAGATGGTGTCTTCAGAACTTCCTAGGTGTCACTTCCTGTTTGTCGGTATATAAGCACAGTTGGTCTTCTGTTCTTTGTGTTGCAAACACTTCCGTTCTGGTGGTGCTCCTCGCTCCTCTATCCTGTGATTTTTGGACTTCTCCTGTTTTTTCTTGTCTGCAGTTTTTGCTGTTTCCAGTTCATATTACGCTTCCCTTTTTTCTTACCTCTTTTTCAGGAGGTCCTTGCTTCTGAGGTTTTTCCCAGGATTGGGATTTTTCCTCTGGGACTCCTTCTTGAGGTTACGGTCTGCCTGGTGTTACTCTATCAGCAGCACCACGGCTACTGGAAAGGGTCGCCCTTCCCTTGGTCAGTCCAGAACCAGCAATAGACCAGGTGGTGCCTCTAGATTGACAGATAACCATGGTAAGAAGCATTCAGATCGTGACAACCATTGCTTTTCATTTTTTCTGCTTAGGCAAAAAAACTGTCAACTGGTCCAATGGCAGGAAGGTGACTTTAACAAGGTCGCGTTTCTCAGCCAGCAACCACAAGCATGCTAGGACTTAAAAATTCTATTTCCCTTAATAGGTGTGGAGCAAAACGCCCCTTTCTGTCTAGTACTGTTCGGTATAACAACATTTTATCAATTTCGTTTGATGTCATAAGATAAGGTGTGAATACTAACAATGGCTTTGGGTGTGATCTGGTTGCAGACCCTGAACGCTTGTTGCAGATGAGGAGAAGGTGACATATGTTGCTACAGGGACGTGTATTTCATTTGAATAACACTTTATTGATTGGATGTGTCATTAATCATTCCGATATCACGGTTAAAATTCAATCATTGTCCATGGAGTGCACAAATTAGGAATGCATTGGGTAAATAAAGGCAGAAGGTGAAGGGTACCCTAAAAAGCATAACGCAGAACATGTATTGATCGTCTGCAGATTGGTAATGTTGAAACTTACATTTCTTTTCTGCACATCCTTTAAGAGAAAGGTTTTATGCATGATCTAACATAGTGGTGCTCTGCATGTCCCACTAATCTTGCCTAATTGTTCATCGTGGAAGCATTGCCTATTTCTCATGCGTCTCCCAATTAATAATTTAGCCGTTATTCAAAGAGAGCCACAAAAGATGATGTGAAACCAAACTGTCATTAACATTTCCAGTCTATCTCTCAGTATGGGTTTCAACATTAAAGACAACATACATTACATATTTTCAGTTTACTTTATGTAAATTTATGTAAATATATCCTTTGGACATCGTGAAAATGCAGCCTGAACCTGACACCTGTGGATGAAGTTGGACGCTCCTTAGCCACTGATGTCTAGAAAGATATGTTCAACCAAAGACCAAAGGACAGTGATGCGATGCAGCCTGATTGATTGCTAGGTCTTCCGTCTAAGAATAAAGAAACAGCACTTAAATCAGTAATATGTGTTTGAAACCCACCTGGCTGTTCATATAGATATATTACCACCTCAACAGGTAGCTAACTGGAATGGCATTCTTTGTTAGTTTTCTGCAGTAAGTGTTAATCTCACAGACCACTGCACTTAGGTTATTCTTAACTCTAATATTCCTTTGCGGTGATATTGTTCAACAACCCTTGCTTGTAAATGAGCCAGTCCACTCTATGTCACTGCACTCCTTGCTACTCCAGTCTGTGCCACTGCACTCTACTTCACACTCCACTCTACTTCACTCTCCACTCTATGCCACTTCACTCTAAGCCACTCTATGCTACTCCATTCCACACCACTGTATACCACACCACGTCGCTCTGCGCCTTTCCACTTTAAGTCATTCCATATTTTATGCCTCTCTATTCTTTTTGCCACTCTCCTCTACCCCACTCTCCTCTACACCACTCTACTGCACTTCACTCTGCACCACTCTAATCAACTCTGTGCCATGCCACTCTATGCCACCAGGGGCATAGCTTAGTCAGTTTGATTTGAGGGGGGTGATTTGCACATTACCCAACTAAAAAACAGTATGCCGAAGGGTGAAGGGATGACCAAGGTTTTAGATACACTGTTCTTATGGGGGAACAAGTTCAATACTTATTTGCATTAGGTGGGCCCCATCTAAGTTCTTTTTAAAAAAACATAACAAGTAAAATCCTTTTAGTCAAATGAGAACAACGAGAAGAAAAAAAATACACATAAGACCCAACCAAGGCCCCCCTCAGACCCAACTGTCAAGCCAAGAATGCATTTATTTGGGGGGTGTCAGCCCAGACCTCCCTCGAAGCTACGTCCCTGTATGCCACGCTACTCTACTCTATTCCAGTTCACTCTAATCCATACTACACCGATCCACTTTTCACCACTCAAATCTATGCCACTTTACACTACTCTATTCTACACCACTCCATGCCACCACACTCTATGCCACTCAATCCCACGCTTCTGTACACCACTCCACTCTACCTTACTCTACTCCACTCCTCTCTGCTGTAGACATTGGCACAGCCATTAGTTCTTATATAGGCGAGACCTATTGCCTTTGCAACTGTTTATTACTTAAACTCTAATTAGGCAGGCTTCCTTTCTCTGGGGACAGCTCATCCTAGTCTAATCTTGGCAATGCTTTGAACGATAGTAAACTATGCCATGGGGGAGAGCAGTCGTTAAATCGTATTTTATTTGCATGTTCAGCTTAATTGTTCAGGTGTGCAGTTATATCAGACTCGTTATTTTACAGGGAAGAATTAGTACTAGCCAAGCGCGTTACTCGTTTATCTACTCAAAAAACGGTAAATGTTTGTTGAAGGCGTTTACATTTGTTTTAGACTTTAACTTTGTGAATACTGTTTAAATGTAATTGCTTGTACTGTATGATACTACCTCTCTGTGAAAACGTACCCATCAATTGTTAAACAATCATATTTCCTTTTTAAACAAACTCTGGTTTCAGTTTGCTGTAAGCTGTAAAGGACCACATAAGTGACTGTCGCGAAAATATAAAAAAGCCCCGTGCATGTGTTTGTATATCCATAAAGCGCTAGGGGTGGGCAACACTGGTGTTATTTTTTTTCTTTCAGTTTCCCATTAATCCTCACAAATGTAATATTTTAAATTGATGAGGGGACTAGGCAGGGGACAAGACAAGAAACATAGGCAACTCAGCCTTATTCCCCTTGTTTGAGTTATTTTGAGAATAGAGGTTTGCATACCACATTAATCAACTGCTATTTAGTTTGACTTTATATCTTATCGCCTCCAAACACGCCTCAAAATGTGTACCTGTGCAATACTCCCGAGGGTGATACAAAAAGTGAAAGATAGTTCTAAATAAGTGAGGGATGAAGCCCACACTCTTTTATTTGTGTCTGATGGTGTCGTGAATAGTGGCAGACATGCCTGTGGCAAGACCTATGAACACGTGACTATCATTATTTGCGGAACAGTGGCTACCAAAAGGGAAGATTATTGAAGCATTAGGTTTGCGAATATGTAAGCACTGATTTAGATTAGCAACTTGTTAATGGGTCCTGGGGTGTGTACTAAAGTGGGAGTAGAGAGACTGAGGAAGCATTAGTATCTAATATTGCTTATCAAACGATCAGGATATGTTTAATGCAAGTCGCGTGAACATTTCAGCAAAGAATGTGCTGTCTAGTATGCCTTTAGTTGATTACGTCTGCTATAAACTGTTTTTAGTGAAGGCATCTGCGAATTTCGATTAAAGGAACATTTGACTAAAGGGGAATATGTTGCACAAGGAGGTGGGCCGGGCTCGAGGGGTTCTACTCCGCGGAATTCTTTCAAGTTATCTAAAAAGTTCGTGAAATTCCGCGGAGGTCCGTGTGCTGCATAATGGTGCCCGGTCCTACAGCCATTTCTGCTCTTGCTTTGCTAACTTCTGAGCATCCAGCAAATCTTGTACATGCGTCGCATGTTGCTGAAGGGCCAGAGAGCAGGCTGCCGTACAGCTACTAGTCCCCACTTCTGGGCTCGACCACAAGTAAGCTTTGTGCTTCAAATGCAGCACCAATGTGCATCTGGAGAGATAATGCAACAATAGCAGTGCTCAATAAAAGTTGCGTCAAATAGGATGCAAAACATGTGTAGATACTGCCTCATTGGGGGTCCGTCAATAAATATCCCAGGCACATGTTGGGCCTGGTACAGATGTGTGGGCTACAAACAGGCCTGCAGGCATGCACTGCATCTGACAGCGGATGAGAGAGCCACCACTTCCATCACCCTGAATCTACGAAGATTTTTACGGGATCTCAAGTGACGCCTGAAAAGACTCACAGGCCCATTAAGAGAGGACTCTGTTGACCAGTTTCTTGGCACAGATCTGCACCCCATTCTACCAGCCTGTCTAAAGGGTGTTTTTTCGTGTTACAATCTCATATTAATAATAATACCATGCTAATAAAAACGAATGATGAATAAAACACAGCCAATAGATTATCCAGGTAGTCTTGCAGGTATCGATTCTCAGGCTCAGAAAGAGCATACACCCTACATGGTAGCATTGCCCCTGGAATCAAGCCTATACGACAATCGTATGACCCATGTGGTGGCAGCTGAGTGGCCTTCTGTTCACTAAAGACATCATGGAAGTCTTTATACAGTGCAGGAATGGCCAGTGTGTCGTCCAGCTTGATAGCCGTACTATGTGTGGACCCACAATGCAAGGGTGTCACTAGTAATGGTTTGTCTTGGTAACAGGAGTTCCGGCAGTGTTTAGAGTCTAATGTCACTGTCCTTCCTGCCCAGTCAATTTTAGGATTGTGTAACTGAAGCCAGGGTATCCCCAAAATGGCTCCAAACACTGGGGTATCTATAAGGTCAAATTCAATTTGTTCTGTATGGTTGTTTGCACAAAGTTGTTTGATAAGCGATAAGCCTGTAGGTCAATTCTGAGCCATCCACAGCTCTGACTGGTTCAGGGACGTATTTTCTGACAATCGTAATATTTAGGGTTTTAGCCAAACCCAAGTCTAAGAAGTTTCCAGTAGCCCCAGAGTCAAGCAACATGGGAATTACCCTACGAACCTGGGGGGACAACACTAAAGTCACAATAAGAGTTAGATGTCGAGGTACTGGACTGGTGGTATTAGCCAGAAGATGTGAGACCATGTTGAAAGAAGCGCTCCATAAAATGGTCTCATGAGTTATCCAGCCAGTTAGTTTTCCGCCTGGTGAGGAAGAGAGAATTCAGACCCTGTTACCGCTCCGATGGCTTTCTTTGGAGCAGTAGGCTTGTTAGGACATTTCCGAGTAACGCCATTTGACCTTTAATTTCACTCACACACACTTACACATACACCCATAATTACACATACACTCTCACTCACATAAATAAACTCTCCCCTGGAGGCATGCGCATAACATAAATTTAAAAACATTTTTTTTACTTACTTTTGCTGGCAGGGAGGGTCATATTCCAGCTAAGTGTACTTCGTTTTTATTACACTAAGGCGGTGATTTATGAAACGTGGTGCTGCACCTAGTGCAACACCACTTTTCTTGCTCCCCCAGGTGCCCCCTAGTACCACAATGTGTGCGCTGCATCTAATATATGAAGAACTATGGTGGTAGTTAGGGAACTAGCATTAAAAATTGTGATACTAATCGTGCAAAGCACCCAGAGGCCCATTGAAACCAATGGGAGCCTCCTTTTCATGCCTGTTCAGAGCAGGCGTTAAAAGTGCTAAAAAAAATGACGCAAAGAAATCTCAGAGATTTCTTTGCGTCATTTTTTCGGCCCCCCAATGGGGGAACAACCCCCTTGCTACATTATGCCTGCCGCAGGCATAATGTAGCGCAAAGGATTACAATGGGGCACAATGCATTTATTGTGCCTCTTTGTAAATCTGGTGCAGCGATTTTGGCCTCGTTGGGCCACATTAGCGTAATCTAATGCTGCGCAATTCTCCATTTCACAAAACATCACTGGAATTTTCCCATTTCCCCCAATGGTTATTGACAGGCAGCTTATAAGTGGCAGTAGGTAAGGCAGACATTTTTTGTTGTTGTCGATAGAATTATGTCCTTTCTATAAAATCCAGATCTTCTGGGAAAGAATTAATTCAATCGATATTTAGACTGTTCGTTTTTTATGTTATTGTGCAAAGCCCTTTATCAGCCATTACACACTGGGTTAATTATTCAGCAGCCGCACATTAAAAATACGTTTCTTTGGCTTCCAGTGGCCCCTGGAATCATTTTCAAGCCACTCTGTCATGCGTTCGTATTATTTTGCGACAGCGTGTGGCTGTTTACCATGCATCATCTCCTGCGCTTCAACGTGATGGTATTGACTATTGTAGCGCACGTCACTCCCTTTCAAAGGTTCAAACCGTTTCCAGCGAGGAACCGTTATTCCAAAAAGCCATCCCCTCTCAAGATTCCAATTTTTACTGGAGGCTCACCACTTGCTAAGTTCAATGTGCCACTTAAGGCAGAAATGGTGCAGCAGCTTGGAGTGCACAGTGCCTAAACTCCGTTAACTCCGCCAGCAGAGCGGAATTCACCGACCACCCCTACTCTTCGAGTGCTCTTTTCTGTCTTTCCCCCAAGGCAACCGGAAGTGCCGTTGTGGACATCCTAAAATAAACCACAATTGCTGCCTGCAATCCTTAGATTGGCCTTTGAAATGCAGGCCTCAGGGGATGGAGGGGATGGGGGTACTTCTAATCATCAGACCAACCAGTCCCTGATTGGCCCTATAAGCTGGATGATCAAGATGAATTATTAAAACACCTTTCAGATTCTTTGGTTTTGTGTTTTTCCAAATTTCTTTATTCCATTAAAGCACAGTAAAGTGAAAAAGCAAAGCCCATCCTTAAATACCTGGAGAAACTCTCCATGAATGCTCACCGTTAACATTTATATGAAATCATCTTTGTGTTCCTGTTCATCCCCCTAAATGTCACCCATGGTTAGTCAGTAGGTTGGAGTCATTTAACCGAATTTGCCTCTGTGGGACCTTTGCGCTAAATGGATGAACGCTCTCTGCTTCTAGTGCAAGAATGTATTGAGGTTTTGGGTATTTAACTAGGGAACGAATCAAAGCAGATTAAGAAAGGAAAGAATGCGAGTCAGGAATAAAAGTTGGGGGGAAATGGGTATAAACCAGTGGGATGGTTGTCAGGGACAAAGAAAGCAGAAAAGGTGATTGTGAAGCCAGCATCTCTGGGTAACAGGAGTATAATGGAGAAGTTTGTGGAGAGAACATTATGGAATTTGTAATCTAAGATTCTCAAAACCAGCATGTGGTTCGAAGGGACCAATAGTGAAAATCACTAGAAAGGGAGGAGGGTTACAGATTATGACTCATCTGCTGCAGGCTAGTGACATTCATAGATTAGGTAGTGCCAGTCTTTTTACGGACGTGTAAATATAAGCAGTTCACAGATACATGCTTCCAGATACATCTTTCTAGGAGATTTCTGTTCCATCCATCCCAGACCTCTCCACCTGCCTGGTGGATGTAACCTATAAATATTTCAGCTGCTTCCACCTGGGTGAAATTAGATATCCTCAGAGGTGTCAGGACGAACACCTATGTTTCTCGCCGTATTGCCTCCAGGCGCAGTTCCTGCACTTCCTGCGTCCTTGTAATGATCATCAGACATGGAATTGGAGGATATTTTCCCTTGTTAGCACAGCTCTTTTTTTATTCTTTTTAAAACTGCCACAGTCCTTAGAACACTTTCCCACATACAGTCCTCACTCAACATTACTAGGACTACACTCCCTTCACCATCACCTCTTTACGTTTACTTCGTTGTAAGACATATCGCCTTACTGATGGTTGGAGGGTGGGGGTGCTGGACAACGGTCTCCTCAATAAGAACCTCTTAATGGAGGATTGATTTGATTGTTGCCGTCATCAGAATAATCTACAGGCTTTTGGGGTCCGACCACCGATTTTTTTTTTCTTTTACCCATTACATGCTAATAAAAGACTACATGATGCCAAACAATTTAACATGCTAAACTCTAACAGGGTCACTTAAACCAGCTTAAATACGTCTTGCCCAGAACCCTTAAAAACCCGAAGATACTGGGTAGATGGACAATTCAGAGGAAGAGGTACGTAGCAAGGGAGGCTTTTAGATAACAAAATATAATGGAGAGGGTTCAAATAGAGAAAGTAAATTTTCCGAGTGGTCCTACCTAAGGTGGGGGCCCTGGGCATTTGCCCACTTTGCCTTATAAAAAATATGGTAGTCAGGCCTGCATTTTTTAAATTGGCTCCTGGGCAGAAAATGGTTCAGTGAGGGGGTCCCTGCAGCACCACTCTACTTATAAACACATTTGCCCCCAGGAATCGGATCCCTAGGGCCAAATAGGGCTCTAGGAGGGGGTCTGCATGCCACCCTTACCCTAAATGAATACATTGTGCCCCAGGGGATGGGGTTTCTGGAAGCTAATAAGGCTTGGAGAGGGGGGCTTTGCCGCCGTCCTCCTCTTTTCAAAAATGGACAGCCCCGAAGAATGGGTTCCCCATGCCTGGGTAGACTTGGGAGGGTGATCGCGCAGCCTCCCCTCCCCTTTAAAGAAAAATGAATTACTCCAGGGGATGGGTTGATCAGGGCCTAGTAAGACTTGGGGAGGAGAGCTGCACACCCTCCCCCCTGTTTATTTGGCCCCACAGAATATGGTCCTCAGGGTCTTTTAACCCTCGGGAAGGCAGGCCACACAGCCTGCTCCCCTTTTCATTGGACCTAGCCCCTTGATGGGGTATCCTGGGGCCAATTAAGGGCCGGGGAGGGGTCTCCACACTCCCTCCCCTTAATATATATGTTTTGCCCCAGGTGATGGAGTCCCTGGGACCTGAGGCCAACCCTATAGTACAAACGCCAAAGGCTGTGCGTGATGTGGGGTTAGGAGTCTGCTGGTGGTTTGGCCACAGGGTGTGGTGGCAGGCCAAACCCTGTGGTCAACAACCTGGCGCACACGGCTAAAGGCTGTGTGCAGCGTGGAGTTGCTGTCTGTGGGGAGTTGGATGCAGAGCCTGGGTTGCAGCCCAACCCAATGCTGTTGCCAACCCAATGCTATGGCCAACCAGTGCTGCATGTGTCAAAATGCTGTGCACAGCGTGGGGTTGGCTGCCTGAGGGAGTGGGGTGGCTGCTTCTGGGTGGGCTGGCCACAGGCCAGGCCCTGCAGCCAACCCCCTGATGTGCACAGTGAATAGCTGTGTGCTGCGGGGTTGGCTTTAGGTATGCTAATAAAATATTACATTACAAAAAAAAAACATAGGAATTCACTGAAAAAACAAAGGTTAAAGTAACTCTATAGGTAGATGAATATGTTAGTGAGAACAGTAACGTTTTGAACTAAAAACACCACAGAAATTCACCAGTTATAATTAGGAGAGCACAATTAATTGCTCCCCCTGCTTATAACCTCTCATATTACATCAGTTATAACATCATTTGTGATGTCACTGATGACATCTCAAATTACATCATTGATTACATCACGGAGGACATCATCCAAACTTCTTTTGCACACATTACCCTATGAACAGGTATGCATTAGATCTATCAAAGTATCTGCAAAACATCTCAGACTAATATGAATCATCACTAATGCCATCACAGATACAACTCCCTTAGGTGTAGCAAGCATGTGTTATGTGCAACGTTCACCCCATACCATACAGTTCACAGGTAGCCTAGTTCAAGTTCATATATTAACAATCAACCATAAGTATATGGAAGACCCTCATTGCGCACGGTGTTCAATATGTATACAACTGTTTAGAGAAAGCCAAGTTCTTCAAAATACTCAATGCCTGTTAAAAAATTAATAGCCTATTACAGACAGCTTTTATCTGTATCAATTCTCTGTTTTGTTTCATAACAAAACAGATCTATTTATCAGGCCTAACTATAATGTTACTTACCCTTTGCCTTTTTCAGTGAAATTATATATATATATATATATATATATATATATATATACACACACACACACACACACACACACACACACACATGATATGACAGTTTGACAAATCTTCACAAAGCTTTCAAAATTAGTTTGCCACTTTCTACAGCTACTGTCTTGAAAGTTTTGGGGTGATTTGTCAACTGAGGCTGAGAAAAAGGGGTGGGTCTCAAAACACTTTTTTCCCCATGCAATTTCCCATAGGGATTTTGAACACAACTACAGCCTGGCCCACTGGACAGAATTGTATAAAATTTGGCAGAAAGGGAGCTCTTAGTCCAGAAAGAGCCCTTTTTGTTATTTGTTGTAAAGGCAATCAGTAGTTTTTGAGGTATTAAAGAAAAAAGAAACATAGATATCTAGAGACGCGGATCCTCAGGGGATCTAACAGTCCCCATGCTGATATCTGATTAACTGCCAACACTTCAAACAGGAAGTGTTGGCACTCATTTTAGGACTCAGTCTAGTTCCAAAAATGAAGTGAAAAAAAGAATAAAAGAGGGCTGTGTAAGAATATACTGACCCTGTAGCCTTGGTGCTGGCACCCCCCCAGGGACCCTGCCAGGACAGAAAAGCATGCTTTTCCATTTTTTGCATGAAACTGTAGTGGATTCGCAGATATGGCAAAAATGTCAAAGAAACAAGGTTGAGTTCTCGCATTTGTTTTTTTTTAGCCCCCAGTTGGACCAGGTCCCTGGGACATGTAAAATTATTAAAATTTGGGAGGTGGTGCATGCAACCTCCCCCCCCAACAAAGGGCACTTTGTGCCCTGGGGACTGCCACCTCCCTAGGGCTTTATTATAACACAATAAAAGGAGGGGCGGTCGTGCATCTCTCCTCCATAGGCCTTTAAAGGCCTCAGGGACCACCACCTCCCCTGTGCACACAAGTTGTGAACAGGGAGATAAGGCCATGTTGTGCCCCTCCTCGCTAGGCCCTGGCCAATATACCAAGCGGGAAAGGTGCAGCGCGGCCCACCTACTGGGACATATAGCGCCCCAGAGACCACCGCCTTCTTGGGGTTGGTCTTGTGCAAACAAAAGGAGGGAGGACGAGTGGCCTCCCCTCCTGGAGTCACTAATGGCCCTGGGGCCAGCTACCTATCTCCAGAGGTGCCTACCCTCAGGAGATAGCAGTTTCCTTTTGCTTGGCAAGAGCTTTGGCAGCTCCTGCTAAGTGAGAGCAAACTGTAAGTCTGCCCCTAGCAGGTGGGAGCAGGTAAACTGCTCCCGCTCATTAGGAGCAGACTTTTCATCTGTTTTCCTTCCTGCTGTGAAGGGGACAAAAAAACAGATGAAAGGATTGCTTCCACATGCAGAGAGCAGCATTTTTAGCTACTCCCTGCATCTGGGAGCAACACTGGCTCCTGCTTGAGGCAGGGAGCCACCAGGGAGTGTGAGAGTCTTGAGGTTCCCCCCGCAGTCCCCATGACATATGTATGTTAGTGGTAAAAATACTGCATTAAGTGCACTGTGTACGGGACTTGTTTTAAAGTCTTTACAATATTGTAACAGAATATGGGTGTCCTTCTGTGAGGAGCCTAGAATAGGTTGAGCAGGGCCATTCGGGAGCAGCCTGGATGAAGAGTACAAGGTATTATATCCTCAGCACGCAGAGAGCGCAGAAGAAGCTTAAAGGCCGCTTGAGCATGTAGATCCGGGAAGGCACGGCTGTTTCCATGGGTTGAGGCAAAATGATCTGAGTTGGGCTGGTGCAAGGGCTAGGAACAGGGTTGTGCTGGAGCGCGACTCATCAGGAGGAGAAGGCCAGGGCGTATCGAGCATCTCCGCCACTTAGAACACAGGCGGTGGCCAGCACTGAGGCTGCTCCAAAGTCCTGGTGAGATGGGTAGCGGGTTGCTGCAAGGCTGCTGCGAAGTCCAGATGAAACGGGCAGCAGGGCACAACAAACCTGTATTGAAATCTTGGCTAAATGAGCGGCAATGTGCAACTAAGATGTGCTGAAATCTTGCTTAGATGAGAGTTGGGCTGCAATGAAGCCATGCAGAAACTTTGGTTAGGTGAGCGGCAAGCTGCAACAAAGCTGCACTTGAGGTCTCTGATGTCCCAGAACCCTGGCGTAGAACTGTGGGCAAATCAGCGAGCTCTTGGAGTCACTCGGGGGGTGATGGTTTGATTCTCAAGTTGCAGGGCAGAGATCAGGTGGCAGCAGTTCCTTGAAACTGTGAGGCACAGCAAAGTAGTGATCCTTCAGCACAGCAGTCTTTTCTCAAGCAGAGTTTCCTTGAGTCTAGAAGTGTACTGATTTTAGTGGGTCAGAGTCCCAGTACTTATACTAAAAAGTGCCTTTAATGTGGGGGATGACTTCAGAAGGTTTCACAGGTTCCACTTTCAGCTCAGCCCAGGCTTCAGACTATCAGTGGGGGGGGGGTAATCAGCCCCATTTATAAGGGCTTTGGTCAATACCCTTTGAGATGCAAGTGGGAGCCCTTCCCAACCTCCTACCCAGGAAAACCCAACAGGCTTTTAGCAGCTCCCCAACAACACTTTATACCCCGATGTGGACTACGAGCTGCTGGTTTTTCAACTCTGAGAGTGCACTAAGGACTGCTAGCCAGATCTTAGTGCCAGTGTTCTAACCCATTACAAAATATGTGTTGAATTTACTACCCCCAATTGGCATAAGCTGACTTACTCTAGAATATGGTTCCAAGGATACCCAGGACATGCAAGACAGACTGTCCTCCAAATGCTGCAGCACTGACTGTGCCATACTCTGTGTGACAATGTACAAAATGGCTCATAGCCTGCCACTGTTGCCTGGAAGACCAGTTTTACAACTGTTAGTTTGACTTTGCTGTTGAAACCAGTGGTAAAGCCCCCCTCTTCTCTTAACAATAGATGTAAGACACATCTAATTGTAGCTTATGGAGCCCTACGGCAGGGAGCTCTATATTATTGAGAAGGACATATACTTTGTATATGTCCTAACAGCAAAACTTCTAAATTGTCATTTTTGCTGTCAGGTCAGCCAGTAACTGTGAGAGTTACCGACTGATCTCTCATTCTGGCTAACTTCTGAATGGGACTACTAAAATGGGTACTTCAATATATCAAGTTCATGGGGATATTAAACCTGACTTGATGCCCAAGTCAAATTTAATGTCACTTTTAAGGAAAGGCGTGTTTTAAAACGTTACCACTCTGTTCCCCAGTTTGCCCAGTGGCCTTGCACAGTTACTGGCCACCAGACAACCTACTACCCTTATGGGGAGTTGTGTGAAGGACTCCCAGGAACAATAGAAGCCTGCTACAGGGAGAGATGTTACCTCTCCCTTGCAGAAAGCCACTGGAGTTGTTGGCCAGAAGGGCGAGCTTCAAAGGCGAAGCCGCCTTTGGTGGGCAAATGGCAATGACACTCTTGAAGGGCTGTCCCTTGGCTCAGGTAGACAGGGAACAGAGAGGGAAAACCAGTACCCAAACCAGCTTTTCTGTGGGCGTTTAGCCCACAGGTAACCACACCTCTATGGTTCGCTACCAATCTCCTAACATCCAATGAAGGATTCAGACATCTTGGGAGCAGGCAGAATAGTGCACTCTAGGATTGCTAGATGCCACGCATAGCCTGAAGTCTTCACAGCATGGGAAGGATCCTGGTAGCCCATTGGCTAGTGACAGCATCATCCCACAGGGCACAAATATTGCACTCTAGGCACCCTGAACCTTAGACCACAATGGAACTAGAGAAAGGACCAAAGGTGAATTGCCCTGCTTACCCCAGGACCTAGCAAGAGATCCTGTAATGTCTGTTGGACTGCACCTGCTACACCTTATGCTAGTGTAGAGCGGACTGTGCTTGTGGCCACTGGCTCATGGAAAAGTGTCTCCCGAGCCCAAAACCAAAGAAGTGACTCCAAGTGTCAGTCAGCTGACTGCCTGGAACCAGCACCAGGGCCATCAAAGCTGAAAAAGTCCACACCAGAAAGTCAGTAGCCACAATCTGAGATACACCACTGACTGCCTCTGGACAATCCAGGAGTGGCATCTGAGTTCATATTGGGCAACAAAGAGGAACACTAGCCTTCACCAAAGGATACTGCTGGGCTCGCTGTGTACGTGGATCAGTAGCCCAGCCTCAGCTGGCCTCCTACTGACTCAAAGAGGACTTTGGGACACAATGACCCCTATGGTCAAAGTCACTCCAAGTTACCCGTGAACCAAGGAAAAAACACAAAGACACCCCCATTGACTGCACAGCATCCAGACCATCTTTGAACATTCTCAGCATTCTGTATCCCCACTATCAGGGCTACTCCATTGAAGTCTGTAGCAGTCTTGATGTAAAGTGTGGAAATGGACTTGAGACCATTTTGGTGAACAGATAACTGTCGAAATACTCCCTAGTGGCCCCACTGTCCTTCTCCATGCCGGATTTGGTTACCTTACTTGGGTTGAGGTAGCTGAACACAACTTTTTCAACCTTTTCAAACGTTTCTAAAACTTTACAATTACCAGTGCTTGTTTGCCCTTTGGACTAAAAAGCTGAGATTAATGTTTAATTTGAAAATCTCTATCTCCCCTAACCCTTAGGTGGATTTTGCTCATCTTTGGTCTAAAAATTCATTAAAATATAATCTATTTTAATAAATTTGTGTTGGATTTCTTAAGTGTTGTGTGACTTTCTTATTTCATTATTTGGTCGTTCTAATGCCTTTACACTAGTTCCTTTGTATAAGTCTTGCTGCTCAAAGCCACAGCTACCCAGTGTTGATAAAGGTTTTACAAATGAGTGTAAAAGGTTACACAACCATACCATATAATACACACTAATCCTCAAAATTGGCTGACATAAAGGTAAACACCTTGGCGTCCTGCATCAAATTCTCTGCAAAAATGGTTATCTTCACCCCAGTTGTGGACTTTAGAACTCTATTTGTGGTGGAGGTTTGGGGGGAGGGGCACGTATACAGCTGTTTCTAGCCATTTGCTGGGTATTCAATCTCATTGCCCAGGGCAGGGGAGAGATGGGTTTGCACCAGTGGACCAAGTTATAGCCTGGTTGACATGGCACACCTCTCAGAAGGGTGTTAGCAGTCCATACACAGATGACTCTGGCATGGTCTGGATTTCCTCCTTGGTGTCAATAAGGTGTTGGACTATGCAGTGGGGGGAGAACCTGTTTAAGAGGCCATCTTCAGTACACTAAGGCTCAGATTTATACTTGCTTTGCGCTGAATTAGCGTATTTTTATATGCTAATTCAGTGCAAGCTTAACCCCATATTTATATTTTGGCACTAGACAAGTCTAGCACCAAATTATTGGAGTTTAAGTCATTTTTGGGATGCATGAACCTACCTTACGTCAATGAGAAGCAAAGGTAGGCGTTCCCGTCCCAAAAATTACTCTAAGTCTCTAGCACCTTATTTATCCTCCCATGCAAAAATGGAAATGACACTAGGCTGGTTAGGATTTTTTGTTTACTCTAACCAGCCTAGCATCATTTTTTGATGCAAAACCTCCTTCTCCCATACCGCCACCCGCAACCGGCTAACGTCATTTTTTTTTTTTTTTACACTAGCCCACCCTTTGCGTCGGATTGTTCCATTATATTAATATGGCGCCCGGCTGGCATCCTGGAATGTCGCAAGCCGGCGCTATACTTTTTGATGCAAAACCGCGCAAAGGCAGTTTTGCAGCAAAAAGTATAAATCTGGGCCTAAATACTTTGACTGTCCAGATGTAAGAATGTTAAATGCCTAGTTTGAACTTTAAATATCTTACGCACAAGCTGTGTTTTATATGATGTGAAATGGAAAATGTATTCATTTTGTTATTGTAATAACCACAATCCGAGATGTATTCTTAAACCAAAAAAGACAGCATCGGGTAGTTTAGTTTTCTTGCACTGAGGCCATCCCTGCGGGAAGGGTTACCTATTGTTGAGAGTCTCAAGTTATAGCCTTTTCTCAAGCACCTCAAGCAGCCTTAACAGTGTGGAAATTACGAGCAGAGCTTGTTTCCAGTTATCACATCTGCAGCCCTGCTTTTCATCACCAGTGTGGGACTGACCTAAATGGCAGATTGGCAGTGCCAGAAGGACTAGTCTGACAGGTCAGGGATTGAGCTGGTTTTATGACTGTTTGTGGGCCTGTTGTATTGTCTGATAGGACAGTTTTTACTGTTAATTTCCCTGATATTACCAGAAACACTGCCAACAACAAGCGCAACTACGTTCAGTCTCCCATACCTTGCAAAACACGTTCTTACTAGTTTAAAACTGCCCTAATTTGTGTAACGCGGGCCACTTTTTTAGCTCACTGATTCGCTAATGAAGGCCACTTTTATTTTAATGCAGTGCTTATTTTCTGTCCCAGTCCGATCATGTTGAAATAAGTCATGAACAAACACACACGTTCTCTCTGTAAATATAGCAATTGTTTTATTATCGGGCGCGCCAGAACATAGTTTTAAGTCTCATTCTTGGGATTAGTTTGAGGACAGAAAATGCTTTATATCAGATGTCTCAAGAGACAGGTATGTTATTCAACACTAGGATTCATAGTGGTGTGCGAGGTGCAAATATTCCATCTGGGAACCAGGCCTGCAAAAGCCGGGAGGTCTGAAATTCCGACTCCGGCCTGCTTGTTTGCAGGGAGTGTTCTAGGGGGCCGGGGAGGTGAGTCAGGCTCTCGTTGTTCAGCTCCTTTTATAGCCACGGTGGCCCAAGTATTGCCTCGGCACCACCACGCAGGCCCGGAAAATATGCCGAGAGCAAGAGAGTACTTCTGATGGATTGCAGGGTGCTGGACTTGAGTCGGCAGACCTTTAAAAGTAAAGCCTCCCCGACGGCCTGCTTCCGACTCGAGAGAACAGACAGCAGAAAGTTGTTACCGGGGGCTGGAACGTACGGTCTGGCCAGCAGCTGTCACGTGGAAATCCACTTTGTCCACAACAGTTGCCATGCATTTTCTGGTCAGGGCACCGTGTTTCCAGTCCTTGGCTTTTCTGTTATAGACCATTGTCACTCTGGTGTGGTTGGGTCTATGAACCTGTATTTAACATGTTTTAAAAAAGCGTTGGCAAAGCCTATGCAAAACCTATACAAGCGCCATTGGCTTTGCCAATGTGTTTTTGCCATGTTGTATATCAGTGTGGCTGCTGTTCAGCATGGTTAAAACTTAGTAGTGTGGAGTGTTGTGGAGTGGAGGAATAGAATGTTGTAGATTAGAGTATGGAGAGTAGAGTGTTGTAGAGTTGAGTGAAGTAGAGGAGAGTATGTTCAATGGTTCAGTGGCAGAGAGTGTTGTGGCATGGGGTGGAATAGGATGGAGTGGGTTAGAGTGGACTGAGGTGGATTGAATTGGAGTAGAGTGGGGTGGATTAAATGGAGTGGGGTTTATTGGAGTTTTATGGATTGAAATGGGGAAAGGTGGATTGTAGTGGGGTGATTGGATTGGATTGGGGGTGCATTGAACTGAAGTCACATGACTAGGGTGTGGTGGATTGGACTGGACTGGAGTGGTTTTGAGTGGAGTGAATTGAGTGGGTTGATTAGACTGGAGTGGGGAGGATTGCAGTCGATTGGAGTGGGGTAATTGGATTTATTTGGATTTATTTGATTGGAGTGGAGTAGCCTGGACTGGAGTGAGATGGATTAGACTGGAGTTGAGTGGATGGATTGGAGTGGGTTGGACTGGATTGTGTGCTGGGTATGCCCAGATGTGGGTACCAGGCTCACTGTGCCACTGGATTAAAGCTAACCTGGCTGATGAAGGGTGATACCCTGAAACCGGTCCCAGGATGCTTGTTCCCGATCCAGGGAGGATCTGGACCAGCAGTTTGGGCTAGACTGTTCCCATGGGGAGTAGGGTCAAGACTGATTTGCATATGACTAGGTCCAAACTGGGGTAGCATGTTGAGCAAAAGAATTGATGGATTAAATCCAGATCTGTGACTGGGGGTGAATGTTTGATTGGTTATACATTCTATCCATCATTTGTGTTTGTTTGCAGACTGGAGTGGGGCACATTGTTTTAGATTGAAATGGATCAGATTGTTTTGGATTGGAGTGGGGCAGATTGCTTTGGTTTGCAGTGGCAAACTGTTTTGGATTGTAGTGGGGCAGATTGTTTTGGTTTGTTCTGGGACAGAGTGGAGTGGAGTAGATTGTTTTGGATTGCAGTGGGGCAGACTGGAGTGGGGCATATGGTTTTGGATTGGAGTTGGGCTGATGGTTTTGACTGAAGGGGGCAGACTGTTTTGGATTGGAGTGGGGCAGATTGTTTTGGATTGGAGTGGGGCAGATTGAAGTGGGACAGATTGGGGTGAGGTGGCCTGAACTGGAGTGGGGTGGATTGGATAGGATTGGAGTGGGATGGATTGCAGTGGAAAGGGCAGATTGTTTTGGACTGGAGTGGGGCAGATTGTTTTTGATTGGAGTAGAGCAGGTTGGAATGGGGCCGATTGTTTTGGATTGGAGTGGGCAAATTGTTTTGAATTGTAGTAGGGCAGATTGTTGTGCGGTAGATTGTTTTGGTTTGTACCGGGACAGATTGGATTGGGCGGATTGTTTTGGATTGTAGTGGGGCAGACTTTAGTGGGGCATATTGTTTTGTATTGGAGTGGGGCAGATTGTTTTGGATTGAAGTGGGGCAAATTTGACTGGGGCAGGTTGTTTGGGACTTGAGTGGGGCACACTGCTTTGGGCTGGAGTGGGCAGAATGTTTTTGATTTGAGTAAGGCAGATTGCTTTTGATGGGAGCGAGCAGGTTGAAGTGGGTCAGATTACTTTGGATTTGAGTGGGGCAGATTGTTTTGGATTTGGGTGGGCATATTTTTTTAGATTGCTGTATTGGAGTGGGGCAGTTTTTTTTGGATTGAAGTGGGGCAGATTGTTTTGGAGTGGGGTGGGTTAGGAGGTTTGGAGGGTGGTGGACTGCAGTGGGTTGGGGTGAGTAGTTTGGATTAGAGTGGTGCGAATTGGATTGGAGTGGGGTGGATTGGGGCGTATTGCACGATTATGTGTTAAAGTATAATTTTGAAAATTACACATAAGAAAGAAACAATGTTGCTTTGCAATATTTAGAACAAGATACTAGTCATCTGTTGAACAGCGCCCACGAGCAAAAACAAAACATGAGTGTGAACTGAGAAAAGAATATTTGGCACAAAAAAAAGTGAACTATATAAAATAAATTTTTTAACATTTTTTTTTGTCCTGCTGGGCATGTTTTTGCCAGTCATGCACCATGAATAAACGCTCAGACCTGCTTTCAGTTTAACGGGACCACTATAGTACTCTGAAGGGTACATTGAGGCAAAATATTAAACCATAGATGCATAGATGTTCTCTCCCGCTTCTAATAATGTTCAGCGTTCTATAAGGTGCTATGCCTTGCGCGCGCTCTCTTCCTCAGTGTGAAACAGAATAACGGAACCCATTCCAAGATGGTGAGAGGCCAGAGGTGGGAGGAAAGAAGACGAGTAAATAATAATAAAGAAAGACATTGAGTAGTACAGAGAGCTTCTCGATCAAATGGGCAGAACCAGACAAGTGATCATATTTTGCTTTTTCGCAGCCATCACCCTTCAATATTTGTTCGTTCCTCCTAATCCTCTTTAAAACTTTGCTGGCCGCTTAGCTGCAGGGGTCAGGGGTATGGTGGTGTAGGCTAAATAATTTTGTCGTGTAGGATATCGGGACAGTCAGTGACACAGGTTTCCATAGTGTAAAAGGCCATTTATTTAGGACAGGATTGCCATTTAGCCACATAACATGTTAACATGAACATATCAAGATTCAACTTTTAAACCCCATCCTCTGAAATTTTCCCCCAATCTTCTTTTCACTCCTTCCCTTCACTTTTCCTTCCTTCACCCATCTTCCACTTCCATACCTCGACACATCTTCCTTTTCCTTTTGTCCCCATCCTGCTTCGGGCATCCCTCACGCTACCATCCTTGCCCTACTTCTTGTCCCCCCTGGAAGGGTGGACAGGCCCACATTTAACTCTCCACACTCCCCCATCTACTGCCACCCAGCATAAACCCTTTAGGTGTTTTGCTGCCCCACCAGCGAACCCACTGCAACATTGCACATCCTTACACGGACTCTCTCAGCCACATCTTTTTGCCCCACAAATCACCCATGATCAATCAAAGCTCTGTTAGATAATATGCACATATCACTCGCAACAGTTAGATCACCACCTTCCAATACACTTGATCTGTGCCCAATCCCACCACAAAGTAGCTGCCCCTGTTGCTGCCCGATGCAGAAAGAATGTGTACGAAAGCACTGTGCCTGTCTCCCAATCTGCTGTAGTGCCATGCGCAGTACCCACAACAAATGAAATGCGGTGAGCTTTCTCCTATCCGCATGACCAAATACTCCTACTCTGATTGCCGCCACCCGGGACCTAAACCCAACCCATTCCAAAACCGGGCATGCAGTGGGATTACCACCCTTGCACAATCACACCCATTTCCCCCTCCCAGTCTGATCAGTCTTGGACCTTCGTAGCCATATACCTAAATGGTCCCCTTGCAAGCTCACCTCACGCCCACGGCCTTTCTTACTCTCAAAAGTTCAGACACCCAAAATGCCCCAAAAACATCCACACCATGCACAACCTGAACAATGCAAGCTCATGCGCGTCCACACAACAAACCGGCAAAATATGCAACAGTTCCGATAACAAATCAAAAGTAATCAATTTCCACCCCACCCCGCAGTATCTCGTCTGACCTTGCCCCAACCCTTCAACATTCGTTCCAAAATATCATCCTTGACTGGATCACTGCCAAAAAACAGTCAGCCATAAAAAGACACACTTGCCAACTTACCATCAATGATAGCTGGTGACAAACCTTTCTGTATCAGAAACAACACAAAACACAGGACTCCAATATGTGCCCTCATCCTATACCCAAAAATTCTCTCCAAAACATTCAAATTATGAAACTCCAACCATGCAAGGCAATAACTCTTCAGAGTGGATTCTGCTAAGGACATCTCCACAAGTCTAATTATCATCACCCCCCCCCCACTCCCAAATATCTGCTGGGACCGATGTCTTGTGCCTCTCTGCTCCTGGCGCCAAACTGCAAAACCACTGCCACTGTGAACGAGACAGGGAATTCTCAATAGGATTGTTCACCCCTGGAATGTGCGCTGCCGTGAAAAATATATTGAACATTAAACATCTAAGCATGAAACTTCTCAGTAGCCTCAGCACTCTCAGGTCTTTTGCCCTCTGCCTATTCACCAAGTCCAGGACTCTCATGCTGTCCACATGAAACACTACTGTCCTGTTAGCCAGTTCCTCTCCCCACACTGTCAAAGCTACCAGCAGCGGAAATAAATCCTAAAACGCAATGCTTCTGCCCTGAGCCAGCCACTGTGCTGGCCACTCCTCCGCACACCACCTACTGCGCCAGAACAGTCGGAAACCAGAGGCCCCCCGCTGCATCAGAGAATATCTGGACTTCCCAAATCGTGTCCTCCTCTCGGAAAGTCCTGGAGACCCCACTGAAATTAGTCAGGAATGTCTCCCACACTCTGATGTCCTCCTGCATGCCAACTGAGGCACAAATCCTGTGATGTGGGAGAGATGGTCCCGACATTGCCAGTCCCAAACGCCTGCAAAAAGTCCTTAATCCCCGAACCACCCTGCGTGAAAAATTAAGGAAACCCAAGAGCTGTTGAGCCATGCGCAACTCAATTGTATGCAAGGACCTGACCCGTTTCAGAAAAAACAAAATCTCATCAACCTTCCTAGCTAGCAATCCAGCCACCAACACCACAGTGTCCAGTTCAATCCCTAGGAATGTCAGTGCCTGACTGGGGCCCTCTATTTTCTCTGGAGCCAAAGGAACGCCCACCTCCTGAGCCAGCTGCTGAAACCCTTCCAATGCCTTCCCGCATGAATCAGAACCTGACCGTCCTACGAACAGGAAGTCGTTCAAATAGTGTTACCTCTCGATATCCCAACACTTTGATGAAAACCCACTCCAGTGGAGTACTAATAGCCTCAAACAGTGCACAAGAGATGGCACAACCCATATGCAGCACTCGATCCACATAGATTGCCTTAAGGGGGATGCAACTTGACAGGGCAAAGTCAGCAGGATGAATAGGCAGCAGCTGAAAAGCCGCTTTAATGTCACACTTGGCTAACTCAGCTCCTCTGCCACAGCTATGAACGTGCCGAATGGCATCATCCACGGAAGCATACACCACCCACGTGTCCTGCTGCGTGACAAATTCGTTCACCAACGCCCCTTCTGGCCAGGAGAAATGGTGTATGAGACGAAATTCCCCTTTACTCTTTAAAGGAACCACACCCAAAGGCGAAATCATTAGATTCTCCATGGGCCAGTCAGAAAATGGACCCGCAATTCTGCCCTCCGACACCTCTTTCAATAATTTCGCAGCCACAACTTGTGGCTGGGCCTTGGGGGACCGCAAATTGTCCACCCACCTCCTTACCCTTGGCCCCTGGTAATATGTGTGAAACCCCTCTCTAAAATCCCCATTCCAATTTTCGCACTATGTCCCAATCCAGGTACAAGCGCCACCAAGGCAACAGCCCTTCCAACTTAATTGGCGTAGGAGCCCTTTGACGCAGGAGCACCAGGCTTCCCTCTACCTCTGGCCGCTCTCCACTGTTTGGTCGGTCTGCACAGCGAAAAGCATTGTGTGACCGGGTGTCTACCTCAACATTTTGAACATTTGTATTTCAATCTGCACGGGTGCCTGGAGCAGAAACCTTTGTTAAAATTCCAGCAGACCCCTGAGGCAGGAGCCTGAGGTCGCTGTGTCGTACCCCCCCCCCAAGCGGGACACCGTTGAAAAAGGTTGTACACTACGGGCAGACCGTTAGCAGTATGCATGGACGCTGCTGAATGGTAGGATGTCATCCACTGCATCCATAATTCGGGATCCACATCCCCCCCAAGGCTTATCTGGATTGTTGCTCACCCTCACCCTGCACTCTTCATCATAACTGAGCCAGGCAAAACCCCCAAAATGCATTTGGGACTTGCAGATTATGTCCATATACTTAAAGAGCGCTATAGCCCTATCGGGATATATCTCGCAATTAATGCTTGCATTTATCAGGAATGCCGAGGTCCAGTTATCCATGTTTATTGGTACCCTAAGCCTCCTTGCCAATTCCCATGCTTCTTCTTTGTATCCCTCCTTTGCCTGTTTATCCCCGTGTAGGAGTTTGAAAACATCCACATATTCGTGCCACCAGATTCTGGCTTTGGCTTTGTCAGCTACATATGAACCTAAAGGCATTGCTAAACCCATATATGGGAGCCACCGCTTAGGACCCCTAGCGTCCTAACCGTCAACCTCAGTCCCCTCTACCTGGGCCTTCTCCCCAGCCTCTCCAGTCGTTGACGCCTTTGTCCCATCACCCACCTGTGCCGCACTTGCTCCAGGATCTTCATGAATAGAATAATCCCCAACCCCCACCGACTTGTGTGTACAAACCATTAACGTGGCTGTGCTGTGCCCACACCGACAACCATTCGCCCTTACCTCTCAAACTGGATACCACAGGCCCCGCGCCTCTTGCCATCTGGAGACCACGCTCCTCCTTATGCGACTCCTTCCATGTCCATGCACCTGACAGACGGTCCTGCAAAACAGAAGCCAAAGAGGGGGTTGCGCCGCTCCTGTGCCCCGTTCCCATCCCCCTCTCCTTTGTGGCCTCGCCATCTCGAATCTCACCATCTTCCAACTCGTCCAACTCATCCTCATAGTCAAGCTCCACCTCATCATCCATCGTCTCATACCTGCCATCATCATTATCCCCATCATCTGTTACAGCACAACACTCATCCGAAGTCTGTTCCCCATGGTGTACGCCATATACGCTGCTGTCCCGTTCCTGCGCTGTAGAGAAGGCTGCCAAAGACCCCTACAGTGCTTCAGACCAATGTCCTGGGCCTGTATTGCGCCCCATTGGCAGCGCCTGCAGTCTGTCAACCTCCACTGCTGACTTTTGGCTCTCCCCTCCGCCCCTGGCTGTCTGCGCCAGGCTTGCCCTTCGTGCAGTCGGGCCCCTCAGCCGCACCAGCCTCTTGACTCCCTCCACTCACCTTGTGGGGAACCCATCCCAGCCACCCTGACTTACCCCAATATCCTTGCTGCCCCCAAGGCCTTCCTCACCCGACTTGCCCTTCAGTGGCTGCTCCCTGCCTAAAGACTACTCCCTCTCCCTGCAGAGTTGAGCCCACCATTGTTCTACCTCCGCCACCACCTACCTCTGCTCCCTGATTTTAGCCTAAATGTCCACTGTGCCCCTAGGTTGCCCCTATGAAGAACCCAATAGGTCCCCCCTGTGTGGCCTGCACTACCCTCAGCTGCTTGCCTATGACCATATCTGTCCAAACTGGCCTCCAGGCCGTTGCCTGGGCTGACTGGGCCCTCTACCTTGTTTTGCCTTGCCCCTGCCCCTTCTCTGCCCAGGAGCCCCACCCCCCCTTTCACACTATGAGCTCCCCCATCTGCTGAGGCCTGGGACCCAGAACCACCCTGTCAAAGCCTGCGTCACTCTCTTGGTGCAATATCCCCTGCCCCACCCGACCAGATTCAGCAGGGGCCTCCACCAGGCCACAAGCAGGACTCGCGCCTCGGGCCTCACCATGCCCCGCCCGCCAGCCTCATTGCTACCTTCGGGCCCCGCACTCGGGCCGATAATAGCCACCGGGGGAGTGGACGAGCTGCACCCCTCGCCCCTGCTGACCTCCAACGGGGGTGCACAGCCAGGAAAACGGTACGCCGCAACCACGCCGCCACGCCTCCCGCCGCGTACACAGGGCACGCCATTCTGACCCAGGCCTGGTCAAGGACACCAGGCCTGAAAAGGTCAGCCCGGCTGGCTTTGCCAAGGATGAGAAGCACAGCCCTCACCGCCACAGCGTCAGGGCCACTCGCCATGAACAAATTCAATTCGCCCTAAGTAAAATCATCCTACCAAAACTTCCTACTGCGCGAAGGGGCCAGCAAGGAAGAGGCCGATCTCCCTTAAACCTATAATTACACCCACCCTTTTATCCCACCCCCACGTACCTTCCCACCAATCCTAACCCTCATATCCTACTTCCTTGTGTATGCTTTCCATGGGGCCCCCTATCGCAGACACAGACAGACACGAAGCTACAGCTACGCAACAAGACTCTAAGCAAAGAACTACACGTACACAGCTGCCTTGGATTTGGAGAGCAAAATGCAACACCCACCCTCCCTACCGATCACTTCTGCAGGACTAGGTACACTTAACAAGAATACAAGGGCAAGCTCTGCAACAATGCGCCAAGAAGCAAAGTGACTGGCGTGGTTTTACTAAAGAAAAAACAATATGTATAACACAATATCGAGCAGCTTTGGGGTTCAGCTGAACGGCAGATACCAACCATTTGAAGCTTGAACAGTCCTTAACTGTGATGTGCATCTGTTATTATATAGTATTTAAAATCTCCATTCACATGACCTTGACCCGGAAGTGCAACGAACAGGAACCAACACGGTCCTGTAAAGGACCTCTCCATAGCCAAACAGGGACCAGCTAACCAACACCGTCCTTTTAGTGCCCCTCAGAAAAGCGCATTTTAAGAAAGGTTATTATTAAAAAGTCCAGCTTTCTCATTAGCCGTCCCTCTCCGATTTCATTATTACTAACAGTTTTCTTTTAAGTGTTCATACATTAAGCTTCAAAAAATTATCATCAATGCATGTATCCGGCTGGGGTAGGAGGGGAGAAGAGGGGAATTCATAATAGGATGTTGACAATTTAATGATTTTGCCTCTGATATATAACGGCCAATTCCCACCTCCCCTCCCCCTTCTTCCCCTGCTGACATTTCAACCACTATCCATGGAATCTCATTATCTGCAGCAAAAAAAAATATTTACTTTGCAGATAGCCGAGATTAGGATTAAAACCAACCTTAAAGCATATACTGCACAGTAATTACGCCCACAACATCGATGGATAAGAAAATACACGAAAAAAAATCACCACGGACAGTTTAACACCAGCAAAATAAGCAGTGCTAACCAGAGCTGATGAAAGCAAACTCGCATGGTCCTGCTTTTAAGAAATGAGTTGCTGTTCCTTTCACAAATCGGTAAAACATAATTAGATTGTTTCTCCTATAAAGGCACTTCGAATATTACTGTGCGAAGGGATGTTTTAGGCCTTGAAAGCTATCCACTGAAAACATGCACGTACAACCTTGCAAATATGCATGTTAGTTTGTTACATCTTTTTTTCTTGCACAGTAGACCATTTTTGCATGGCCAATAGGATATTCGGCCACTGAAAGGGCAATGCGAAATGCCGCCTTAGCACATCTAAGTTTCAAGACGGGACACATTTTGGAGATGCCATTTTGACTGTTTTCCTCAGGCTTACCTCACCTGTTGCTGTCTCCTTACATTAAGCTGCCATGGAGTCGGTATGCGTGATCCCTCATAGGATGGAAGGTCATTTTAAGCCATAAACCCGCCTTTCTAAGCTCAGCAGGTTTAGCAATCTTAGCATACTGACACCTATGTCCGTGGGACCCTTGAAGGGCATGAGGCCTCCAAGGAATTTAATGACTCATTTAGTGAGGCCCCAGACCAGAAGTCAAGATTAGATTTGCTTCGCATTGCAGAAGTCGCTATGAGATATAATTTCCCAAAAGTCACTTAGAAGCTCTTCAGCAATTGCTTGTGCATTTCTACAAAAGCTCTCCATAGAGCTAATTTTCTAACCCAGCAAATAATCGTAAGGGTGGATATTTGATAAAAGGAAGTTGTCTCTAGTACTGATGCAGAGAAATTATCCTTCAAGGCAGCATCGCCTCCTGCACTGGCAACAGCAAATTTTCTGAAGATGGTGGATTGTTGCACCTTGTAAGCAATCTCTTTGCAGCATTTGAAAAAAGATGGGACTATGGTGTCAGAGACTGACCAGTTTCAGATTCATCTTTATTTTCATAGTTGCTTAAAACCATTGAAATAAAACCAACATTAAAAACTTAAATATGCACAACATACCATATAGCACATTTATAACTTAAAATCATTCCTAAACTCAAGCAGATTAAAATTTGATAAAAATCTCTAGTGGGCTGTGACAGATCCAGGTTCATGGGAGGAAGGCACCTCGAGGTAGAGGACAGGGTCTTTGCCTAACTTAAGGCAGGGTCCTTGTGCAATAGTGTGGGAGGTGTGGCAGACCGGAAAGCGCTATGCGCAAAGACAAGTTTAGAGATCAAACTGACCTAGTCAGTGGCAGCTTCATCGGAAAATGAAAGCAGGAAGTGCATGTGTGCTAGCTGCCAAGTTCAAGTAATTTATGTAGCCCTTGGCAGTTTCCTCCTCACCAGTTCAAGAAACTTTACCAGTCGGCAGTTAAGCTGTGGGTCTTTGTGGAGAAGCAGGCCAGCATGGCCTCTCTCCGTGAATGGACCCCTCTTTTGTTGAACAGATCTTTCAAAAGCGGTCTCCTTTCCTTCCGTAGCTCTTCACAGGTGCATAGCAAGTGCGGTAAGTCCTTAATGCGGGTACCACACAAGCGGAAAGTTGTCATGGGATCTCTCACAGTGTGGTAAGTGCGGTGCTCAGGTTAACATTCCCAGATGATACTTCAGACCAGGGCAAGCTGTCCTGACATTAGATAGGATGGTTTTGTATCAGGCTTTTTGCTGGATTTATTCAGAATATTGTTACAAATGCAGATTTCTAAATGGCAAATGTCACATAGATGTTCAGTAAGGTGTAGATTACTCCTCAGTGGCATTACTGAGCATGAGGATTATTGCCAGTATTTAATGGTGCAATATCTTGCATAAAATGCCTGCCCTCATTGTAGAATTATACTAGCCAGATTTGACCTTGGTAATGTCCACATGACACTGGGCGTAGGCATGATTCAGGTCTGAACTTAGTGGTGTACAAATAATATATGGCCCAGGCATGCAAAGTGTAATTGTAACATAGCCCCTCTCCTGCACATGAGGGATATATAACCACGCTTCATCGAGAAGGAGTAGGTCCATAATGCAATGAACTGCATGGTGTCAACGTCTTCACTTTGACGTCACTAGAATAAATCTCCTACTGGTTACAGATGTTGGAGCAGATATGCTAATATGAGAAATTTCTAATGATCTGTGTATGAATACTAATGAGAAAACTCAATAAAGAAACTAATATTTGAAAAATAATGTGTATGGGCAAAATGTGCCCACGGGGAGTGGTCACCATGTGTATTAACAAGATGCTACATAATTAAAAATATATATTAAAAACGAATTAATATGTCACATTTGAATGTATAACCTATGTTTTATGTTAATTCATGTTCTTAACTTAGCCAAACTGGAGGCCTGGTCTTCGCTGGGCCTTGCTTGCTTGAACGTGGAGATGCAACAAAGCTGCTGAGGACTGGAACTGGAGAAAAGGACCTTGAACTGTACAGAGTTCAGAGAGCTCTGCTAGAAAATTCTACAGATGTACCAGTGGACAGGAGATGATGAGGACAAATTGATACAATTATGTGTTGTGTAGGCTAAACGTACTTTCCCAGGACTTGAACAATGGAAGCACTAACTAAAAGATTGTGAACAACAATTTTGTTACCTGAAGAGCCGGATGATGTTCTCATCGACAGAAGAACCAATCAAACTAATGGAACTTGAAGCCTGAATAGATGTGTACATGTGGTAAACAAAAAGTATAGGTTAGAGTCATAACTTATGATAAGATTGACCAATTAGCAATTAGTGGGATGGACTGAGAGGCCCTAATACAAAGTCATGACAAAAGAAGGAAATTTAGAGCGGAGAGGTGAAAGTTGATGACGTCAGGAGACGCTGACCGAAGTGCTGATAATTAGCCTTACTCTCTGTGAGCCTGATACTTTGCTGATGACTGATGACCTGGAGACAAAGACTGACTCATTGCTGATCCATCTGAGGTAGGTAGCTATAACAAAGTGACGGACTAATGAGTGCTTTTTCTTCTAGGTACCAACTGCGCTGTTTTAAATATTTTTCTCCTTTAAATAGATTTTTCCAAATTAACATTTTTGTCTAAATTGTTTTCGCTTGAAGACCCACATGCTGATGCTAATCTGCGTTAGGTAGGCTGACAAGGGTGACTTTGACGGTGACAATGACTGACTAAGATTGCATTGCTGAATTACTCTAAATGGTTTTAAAGATTTCGATGACTTATGTTGTACTTTGATTGCTCAAGACTCTTTTGGTGAACATTGTCTTGTGATGATTAGTAAAGCTTGATTAACAATTGGTCGAAAAAAATGTTTTTGGATTAGAATTGTAACTAATAGGGAAATAAAAACAATTAACTTTTCTCGAGAGTGATGATACTTCTTATTAAATAGGTTTTTCACTAATGTTTGATATCGATTATAGTGATATTGATGGTTCATTGGTCTACTGCTTAACTAGGATGTTCCATGTGATCCAAAAGGTTCATCGACCTATACGCGTCCCCTTGTAAGTTTACCTACTGAGGTCCAGGTGCGCTAACAGATTTTGGTAGCAGCTTGATGGTTAGTTTTCTTGGGGAACTAGTTAAGTGGTGACTAGTGGTTATGGTAGTAGTTTCAGTTAGGTTCAGTTGTTTGTACTTTATGAGGTTTGAATTTTGTTTTTCTGAAATGGCAATGGTAGCAAAGATGATGTCCCCTTAAACCCAGAAATGAGTTTCCCAGTTCCTGGATCCCGTTGGTAAGGTTGAGTATGTTCTCAGCATATTTTTTAAACAGCATGAGAGTGGTAGGTTGCGCTTGCACAGGCTTAAGCAAATCGCAGGTGAATTGTGAAGTATGTGAGGTAAAAGTAGGGAGTCTGTGTACTCCAGTTAAGGTTTAGTGGGAGTGTGCGTACTCCGTAGTATGAGAGTAGGGATATCGTCGAACTTCAAATGTGTGTGTCGCTTGGTGCCAAAAAATTATCCACGTGGTTGTTGGTGATGAACGGACCCTGCGTGGTCTAAGACTCCGGAGAAAATTGACAAGTGTAGGAGACACTTGGTTAAATGTTGTAATCTGTCTGGTTTAGTAGGTTGATCGGGCGTGGTCAACAAGTCAGTGTGCATGGTAATTAAGTAAAAGAAGCATCGAGTGAGATTTGGCGAGTCCTATGTGCACCAGGACAGACCCATTGATCAGTTGAGAGTGAAATTCTCGGGTCGAATTTTGCTTGCGAATGTTGGGGACTGAGAAAGAGGAATAGCTAAAAAGCCATTAGTGAAAATCCGTTAGGTCCCTGAAGCGATTGTGTCCCTTGCTGTAGTAAACCTGCAGGTTTGTTTTAGTTATTATTTGGTAAATGTGCTCGCAATAAAATTGCATTAGTTGAGTGAATCGAGTTGAAGGGAGACAAGCCGCAAGACTTTGTCAGTCCCTGTGTGTCAGTGTGATGTCAGAGTGTGCCGCGCTGGGATAGGTTGGTTGGTAAGAAGAGCCGCAACTGGATTGGCGGCAGTCCGTAAGAGGCAATTGGTCGAGTAAATAGGCGAAGGGAAACTCGGGAGTAAAAGTAATTACATTTATTGAATTAATAGTACACAAAAACAGGCAAAATGAAGTTTTTCAAGGCATTTAAGAGTGCAATGAGGGGTGATTCTTACATTAAGGCATCAGTAAGGGAGCCGGCCCCCCACCCCCCACGAGAGGATTCTCCGGCGTATCTTGTGATGACAGAGAAAGGTATAGCTCCGTGTCTTTGGTTAAAGCAATGGAGTAAATTAACTAAGAATCAAGGGACATTAGCTTTTCCGGAACATGGAACGTTTAATTTGAGAATTTTGGATCAGTTGGAATTATCATTGTATGATATGAAGCCATTACCGAGACCAGCACAGTTCGAGGCTTTAGAAGTTTGGAAGCTAGTGGCCAGACAGCAGCAAGAGCTGAAGTTCAACAGAAGGATGAAGAAAGTAGAAAAGTCACTAGCAGAAGCTAGATGGTATTGGGAGCAAATGAGATGGAGAATGGCGACCATGAAAGAGATTAAGATGTTCCCAGCAATTACAGAGGGCGATGAGTCGGAGAAAGGGGATAGTGCCAAGGAAGAAGAGAGCGAGGGAAAGAAGAAAAGGAAAACGTTTTATGCAGATGATGATGACTGATGTTGAGGACCTCATTATGCAGTTGTTAAGAGACAGACCTCCACCTACAACAACCTATGCAGGGGTTCTGGGAACTAATGCTACAGCCCCTCTTGCTACTCTTTGAACATCCCAGGGAGCTGCAGGAGCTGCACAAGCAGAAGGAGGACGGTTACCAGGGGTAGTACAGAGTACACCTGTTGCAGGAACTAGTACTGTAGCTGAGGCGCAGATGCATCCACCTTCAGTACAGAGGATTTATCCAGATGTACCAGTTTTTGAGACTGTTTCAAATATCATGGTGCCAAGGGAGCAGGTGCTTCCGAAGCCAATGTTGATTCAGACAGACCCAACACCAATGTTGTTACCTCCAGCACAGGCGATCAGTTGTCGAAGTTTACTCCTTTGACAGTAACCTCGACTGATTTTACACCAGTTATGAATCAGGCAATGGGAGTACCACTCGCACAAGGTGTAGGTGCAAGGGCAGCTCCAGACGCAATATCGCTACCAATTACTTTTGGTCCAGCTGTACCTTTATATGCTCAGAAGAAAACTGAGACAGGTGAACAAACTGACATGTCACAAAGTCTTGTGAGAAGGGGAGCGGGAGATTCAACACAATTGACATCATCTGCAGGACAGACGCGGTAAATGTCTCAAATGCAAATCAGGGCCTGAGACTACTGACACCGCAAGCTTCGGGTACAGTGGCGCAGCAGCTGCCAGTCCAGAATGCCAGTAATATTTCATTGCAAGGGTTAACAGCTCAGCAGTTGAATAATTGGTTGGATAGTCTAAATACTCCTCAGAATGCATCGAAAGGGGAAGATCAGCTGAACCGGGTGGGATTAAATATTGAGGCAAATGAGTTAGTCGAGGGAACAATGGGACTGAATAGGTTAGAATCCTATACTGAAGAAGAGCTGAGGTATTTATGCCCAAGAATCACATAAGAGGTGGTGAAAATACACCAGAGGTTAGCGGAATTGGCATAAAAGCATGACATTGATCTTAAAACAACAAAGCATTTAAGACCAAGTTACAGATTATGCTAAATATTGTAGTGGTGAGATGGAATCGAAACAAAAGGAACTGAAAGAGAAAGCAATGGTGATGCAGATTAAGGTAGACTAATCAGGAGTACAAGGAACTTTAGTGCCACCGATTCTGCCGCAACAGAGAGCTGTCATGTTTCAACCTCAAGTGAGGGGTGGAGGACGCGGAATGGATATGATGCGCGGTCCGGATTTAGGCACTGTGGTTGTTCAGAATGACATGCAGGGAATGAAAAAGATGTTGCCATGTCATTTGTGCGGAAACGTGGGACACTGGAAGCGGGAGCGCCCATTGATGGTGCAGGAAGGAGTGGTTCAGCAAGGTGATGTTAGTGCAGTTCAAACTGTAAGGATCCTGAAAATGAGGGGCATAGTTCCGAATGCTCAGAATCGAGGTCAGAATTTCTTGCCTGTAAAACACCTGCAGGTGCCTCGAGCACAATTTGCTCCTTTATCACGAGTACAGTAGCAGGTTTCTATGGTGCCTAGACAGCAAATGCACATACCCCAAGCACCGATGGAACAGCAACAAGTTATGCTTACCCAACAGGTCACAGGTCAAAGACAGGACAATAGTAACATTACAGTACACCAGTTCTCACTTCACAGTGAAGATTAAATAAAGGATGAATGGATGAGTGATAGTTCGGATGAGGGATCTTGTATTCTTGCTGCGTCCCTAGAGGTAGATCAGAGAGGGCCTTTTGTGAAAGGAAAGGTAATCGGTTACAAGGTCTCATTCTTAGTTGATACTGGAGCTACACGCTCCAGAGTGAGGAGTACAGAAGTACACAATTTAACTCTTTCCGGCAGGACAGTTCAGGTTGTGGCAGTGGAGAATAGACAGTTGACGAACTCCATCACAGAGCCAGTACAAGTCGAAATCGGAAATCATGTGGGACTGCATAGGCTCGGGGTGTGTGATTCAAGTCCTGTGTCCTTGCTGGGTAGAGATTTGTTGTGTAAGACCAAATGTTCTATAAATTGTACAGATGCAGGGACAGAAGTCCAAACCAATAGTGATGATGAGGAGGAACATGTGTCAGCCATGGTATTCAATGATGCTTATGAAGAATACCCATAGATTGAATTTTTCCTGATATTCACTATAAAGGAGTTGCATGCAGACTTACAGGGAACTGTAAAATAGAACGTTGGGGACTTGACATGAAAGGAAGTGGGATTGATTAAGGGAGTGAAAACTATTAAAATCACTTTGAAGCCAAATGTTGAATTCCTGAAACTTCCACAGTATAACATGGCGCGAGATGTGATGATGAAAGTAACGCAGATAATTGGAGACTTTCTAAATCAAATCAAATCAAATCATTAACATTTATAAAGCGCGCTACTCACCCGTGCGGGTCTCAAGGCGCTAGGGGAAAAAGGGGGGGTTATCGCTGCTCGAACAGCCAGGTCTTTAGGAGTCTCCGGAAAGCGGAGTGGTCCTGGGTGGTCCTGAGGCTGGTGGGAAGGGAGTTCCAGGTCTTGGCCGCCAGGAAGGAGAAAGATCTCCCACCCGCCGTGGAGCGGCGGATGCGAGGGACAGCAGCAAGTGCGAGGCCAGCGGAGCGGAGGAGGCGGGTGGGGACGTAGAAGCTGAGGCGTCTGTTGAGGTATTCCGGTCCCTTGTCGTGGAGGGCTTTGTGTGCGTGGGTGAGAAGTCGGAAGGTGATCCTTTTGCTGACTGGGAGCCAATGCAGGTGTCTCAGGTGTGCGGAGATGTGGCTGCTGTGGGGTATGTCGAGGATGAGGCGGGCCGAGGCGTTTTGAATGCGTTGCAGGCGGTTTTGGAGTTTGGCTGTGGTCCCGGCGTAGAGGGTGTTGCCGTAGTCCAGGCGGCTCGTGACGAGGGCGTGGGTCACGGTTTTTCTGGTGTCGGCGGGGATCCAGCGGAAGATCTTGCGGAGCATGCGGAGGGTGAGGAAGAAGGCGGAGGACACGGCGTTGACTTGCTTGGTCATGGTGAGAAGAGGATCCAAGATGAAGCCGAGTTTGCGGCGTGGTCTGTGGGGGTCGGTGCGGTGCCGAGGGCAGTGGGCCACCAGGAGTCATCCCAGGCGGACGGGGTGTTGCCGAGGATGAGGACTTCCGTTTTTTTCCGAGTTCAGCTTTAGGCGGCTGAGCCTCATCCAATCTGCGACGTCCTTCATACCCTCTTGTAGGTTGGTCTTGGCGTTGGCGGGGTCCTTGGTGAGGGAGAGTATAAGTTGGGTGTCGTCGGCGTAGGAGGTGATGATGATGTCGTGCTTGCGTACGATGTTGGCGTGGGGGCTCATGTAGACATTGAAGAGTGTCGGGCTGAGTGATGAGCCTTGGGGTACGCCGCAGATGATCTCGGTGGGTTCAGAGCGAAACGGAGGGAGGTAAACTCTTTGGGAACGGTTAGAGAGGAAGGAGGCGATCCAGTCCAGGGCCTGGCCTTGGATTCCGGTGGAACGGAGGCGGGTGATTAGGGTGCGGTGACAGACGGTGTCAAAGGCAGCCGAGAGGTCGAGCAGAATGAGGGCGACTGTTTCACCGTTGTCCATCAGGGTTCTGATGTCGTCAGTGACAGAGATGAGGCCGGTTTCAGTGCTGTGGTTGGTTCTGAATCCGGTTTGTGAGGGGTCGAGCAGGTTGTTGTCTTCCAGGAAGGTGGTCAGCTGTTTGTTGACGGTCTTTTCTATTACTTTGGCTGGGAAAGGCAGAAGAGAGATGGGGCGGAAGTTTTTCAGGTCGCTCGGGTCAGCCGTAGGTTTCTTTAGTAGAGCGTTGACTTCGGCGTGTTTCCAGCATTCGGGGTAGGTAGCAGAAGAAAAAGAGGAGTTGATGACGGTCTGGAGGTGCGGGGCGATGATGTCGTCGGCTTTGTTAAAGATGAAGTGCGGGCAGGGGTCCGATGGGGCGCCGGAGTGGATAGAGTTCATGATGGATTTGGTTTCTTCTGTGTTGATGAAGGACCAGTTGATGAGGGTGATGGCCGTGGATGCCGGTTCGGTGGTGTTTGGTTGGGTCTGGTGTCCGAAGCTGTCGTGGAGGTCACTAATCTTGCGATGGAAGAAGGTGGCAAGGGAATCGCACAGATCCTGTGAGGACGTGACGGCGTTGGCGCTGGGGTTGGAGAACTCCTTGACGATGCTGAAGAGTTCTCTGCTGTTGTGTCTGTTTTTGTCCAGTCTGTCGGTGAAAAAGTTCCTTTTGGCGGCGCGGATCAGGTGGTGGTGTTCGCGGGTAGCGTTCTTGAGGGCGGTCATGTTGTCAGCGGTGCGGTCCTTGCGTCAGGCTTTCTCAAGGGCGCGACAGGTTTTCTTTCATTCTTTGAGGGTGTCAGAGAACCAGAGAGGTTTTTTGGTGTTGGTCTGTCGATGCGTGCGTTTGAGGGGGGCAAGGATGTCTGCGCAGTTGGAGATCCAGTTTGTGAGGTTGAGGGCTGCGTCGTTGGGGTCGGTGGTGAGGGTGGGTTGGTTGGCGGCGAGTGCGGAGAAGAGTTGCTCTTCGGGGATCATGTTCCACTGTCGACGAGGGATGGGTTGGGTGCGGAGGTGGCGGGTCTCGCGTCGGAATGTGAAGTGGACGCAGCTGTGGTCGGTCCAGTGTAGGGCGGAGGCGTGGCTGAAGAAGACGTGTTTGCTGGCAGAGAAGATGGGGTCAAGCGTGTGTCCGGCGATGTGGGTGGCGGTGTTCACCAGTTGTTTGAGGCCGAGGTTGGCGAGGTTGTCGAGCAGGGTGGTGGTGTTGGGGTCGTTTTGTTCCAGATGGAAGTTGAGGTCGCCTAAGAGGATGTAGTCCGGTGAGGCGAGGGCGTGCGGGGAGATGAAGTCGGCGATGGCGTCGCTGAAGGGGGCGCGTGGCCCGGGAGGACGGTAGACGAGGGATCCTCTGAGGGTGGTCCTCGGATCAGTGCGAATCTGAAAGTGCAGGTGTTCAGCGGCGAGAGGGGTGTCTTCGGTGGAGGTGGTGACGCTGATGGAGTCTTTGAAGATGATGGCGATACCTCCTCCTACCTGGTTGGTGCGGTCTTTTCTGGAGATCTTGTAGCCTTCGGGGATGGCAGTGGCGATGTCGGGGGCCGAGGAGGCGTTCATCCAGGTCTCCGTGATGAAGGCGACGTCCGGTGCTATGGAGTCCAGGAGGTCCCAGAGTTCAACAGCGTGTTTGTGGACGGAGCGGGCGTTGACTAGGATGCACTTGAGGTGGTTGATGGCGCGTGGGCTTGTGGTCGTGGTTGTTGCGTGGTGGAAGGTGCGTTTGCAAGAGTTGCAGGTGAAGGGTCCATGGGTGCGTTTGGGGTGAGCTTGGAAGCAAGTTTTGGAGCGTCCTGGGTTGAGGGCGTGGAGGGTGGTGGGGTCGTAGCGGGTCAGCGGGGCTTGGGAGAGCTGGGGACCAGGGGTCGTGGCGCTGGGCGCGGGACAGGCGCGGACGGGTGCAGACGGGCTTGCCTCTGGCGAGCCTCCGGCGCGCCAGCGGCCGCCATATGAGGTAGGAGGGGGGGAGGGGTCAGGTGGGGGCGAATGGGAGCTGGGGGGCGGGGGCGTGCAGGGGGTCGAGGCTGGAAAGCGCGAGGGAGGGGGGACAGGTAGAGTGAGAAGAGCTGGGGGAGGGGGGTTCAAGGACGGAGGGGGGTGAGTGTTAGGAGGTTTAGGAGATAGGGGAAAAAGATAGGAGTAGGGTTGAGAAGATAGGGGAGGGGGGGGTTGTAGAGGTGGGTGAGGGTGAGAGGTAGAGTGAGAGGATAGGAAGATAGGTAATAGAGGGGGTGAGGGAGGGGGGAGAGATAGAGAAATAGATAGAGAAAATAGATAGATAGGGAAATCGATAGATAGAGAAATAGAGAGATAGGAAGATAGGAGGAGGTGGAGAGTGAGGGAGTTAGATAGTTGGGATAGAGAGATAGAGAGATAGGTAGATAGGAGGAGTGAGGGAGGTAGATAGTGAACGGGTTAGATAGGGGAGATAGAGAGGGGGATGCGAGTGGGGGAGGGGGATGAGGCAGGAGCAGGAGGGCAGGCGCGGGGAGAAGAGGACGGGGGAGGCAGAAGAGCCCAAAGGCAGAAGACAAGAAGACAAGAAGAACAGAAGACAAGAAGACAAGAAGAACAGAAGAACAGAAGACAAGAAGAACAGAAGAACAGAAGACCGGAAGGAGAGAAGAAAGGAAGATCAGAAGACCGGAAGGAGAGAAGAATGGAAGACCGGAAGAACACAGCAGAACACAGAAGAACGCAGCGGAACACAGAAGAACACAGAAGAACACAGAAGAACACAGAAGAAGATCCAGAAAACGGAGAACAGAGGGCAGAAGACCACAGAAGAAGATGAGGAAGAAGAGAAGAAGAAAGAAGACGGGAAAAAGAAGAGTACAGCAGAAGATTACAGACGAGGAGCGAGGAGGAAGAACAGAAGAACAGAGAAGAAGAAAAGAAGTAAAGAAGCAGGAGAGAGGGTGAGTAGCGCGGGGCAGAGCGAGGGGCTGGGGGGGTACTTACTGTTAGGTGGGTCTCAGGAACGCAGGAACTCAGGAACCTGGAGGGGCTGCAGCGGCAGGGGGAGCGACCTACCCTTGGGTCAAGGGTCGCTACCACTGTCGCGCAGCGGCCGCCATATGAGGTAGGAGGGGTCAGGTGGGGGCGAATGGGAGCTGGGGGGCGGGGGCGTGCAGGAGGTCGAGGCGGGAAAGCGCGAGGGAGGGGGGGGACAGGTAGAGTGAGAAGAGCTGGGGGAGGGGGGTTTAAGGGCGGAGGGGGGTGAGTGTTAGGAGGTTTAGGAGATAGGGGAAAAAGATAGGAGTAGGGTTGAGAAGATAGGGGAGGGGGGGTTGTAGAGGTGGGTGAGAGGTAGAGTGAGAGGATAGGAAGATAGGTAATAGAGGGGGTGAGGGAGGGGGGAGAGATAGAGAAATAGATAGAGAAAATAGATAGATAGGGAAATCGATAGATAGGGAAATAGATAGAGAGATAGGAAGATAGGAGGAGGTGGAGAGTGAGGGAGTTAGATAGTTGGGATAGAGAGATAGAGAGATAGGTAGATAGGAGGAGTGAGGGAGGTAGATAGTGAACGGGTTAGATAGGGGAGATAGAGAGGGGGATGCGAGTGGGGGAGGGGGATGAGGCAGGAGCAGGAGGGCAGGCGCGGGGAGAAGAGGACGGAGGAGGCAGAAGAGCCCAAAGGAAGAAGACAAGAAGAACAGAAGACAAGAAGAACAGAAGAACAGAAGACAAGAAGAACAGAAGAACAGAAGACCGGAAGGAGAGAAGAAAGGAAGATCAGAAGACCGGAAGGAGAGAAGAATGGAAGACCGGAAGAACACAGAAGAACACAGAAGAACGCAGCGGAACACAGAAGAACACAGAAGAACACAGAAGAAGATCCAGAAAACGGAGAACAGAGGGCAGAAGACCACAGAAGAAGATGAGGAAGAAGAGAAGAAGAAAGAAGACGGAGAAAAGAAGAGTACAGCAGAAGATTACAGACGAGGAGCGAGGAGGAAGAACAGAAGAACAGAGAATAAGAAAAGAAGAAAAGAAGCAGGAGCAGGAGAGAGGGTGAGTAGCGCGGGGCAGAGCGAGGGGCTGGGAGGGGGGGTACTTACTGTTAGGTGGGTCTCAGGAACGCAGGAACTCGGAACCTGGAGGGGCTGCAGGGGGAGCGACCTACCCTTGGGTCAAGGGTCGCTACCACTGTCGCGCAGCGGCCGCCATATGAGGTAGGGGGGGGGAGGGGTCAGGTGGGGGCGAATGGGAGCTGGGGGGCGGGGGCGTGCAGGAGGTCGAGGCGGGAAAGCGCGAGGGAGGGGGGGGACAGGTAGAGTGAGAAGAGCTGGGGGAGGGGGGTGGAAACATGGAGTTCTAAAGGAAGTGTTGAGCAGCCCATATAATTCACAGATAATGGGACTAAAAAAGCCATGTGGAAAAGTACGAGTTGTGCAGGACTTGCAAAAAGTGAATGACATGGTGGTTAAGTGCTGTCCGATTGTACCCAATCCAGCAGTGATACTGTTTCAGATTCAATGCGAGGCAGAGTGGTTCGCAGTGGCTGATTTGTCACAAGCTTTCTTTTCTGTACCACTTCACGAGGATAGTCAGTTTCTTTTCAGTTTCAAATTCCTAGATAAAGTCTATAGCTGGTGTAGGCTTCCACAAGGGTACACAGAGTCACCATCCCTGTTCAATCACATTCTGAAGCAGAATTTGGAGTCGTTGGAATTACCTTGCCAATTGACTCTTGTACAGTACATTGATGATCTATTGATTGCATCCAAAACAAGGGACGAGTGTTAGCATGACTCGATTGCCCCGTTGAATCATTTGGGAGAGTTTGGGCACAAGGTTTCACCTGTGAAATTGCAGTATTGTCAGAAATCTGTTAAATATTTGGGACATCAGATTGAGAAGAATTTCCCGAGAGAGGATAACAATGATTTTGCAGAGAAGTCCCTGACTTCCCAGAAGGATGTACGCATGCTTCTGGGAATGGTAGGGTACTGTAGACAGTGGATCCCAAATTTTGCTGAGATAGCCAAACCCCTACAGCAGTTAACTCACAAGGGAATTACAGATCCCATTATCCCAGATGAGGAACAGATGAGGGCATTTACTGAATTAAGAGAGTTTGTGCAGAGCTCCAGCGTTGAGAATGTCTGATTACACAAAGCCTTTCACATTGTTTTGTCATGAACGTGATGCTTGTTCTTTGTCTGTTTTGACACAGGTCCATGGAGGTGCTTATTGCCCAGTGGCTTATTTTTCAGCTACCTTGTACCCGGTTGTAGCAGCTTTACCAGGTTGTCTGAGAGCCTTAGCCGCAGTTGGTCAAAGTCTTTCCCAATGTGAAGGGGTGGTCATGGGATACCCAGTGACGGTAATGGTACCACATTCTGTTGAGATTTTACTGACAAGGACGAAAACACAACATTTGATGGGGGCCAGACTGACAAGGTATGAGACGAGCATTTTGGGCGCTCCAAATGTAACTTTGTACAGTGTTGAATTCAGCAACATTATTGCCAAGTGATACTGTTGAAATTGAAAAGGAGAGGGGTATAGAGCAAGATTGTCTTGACGTGACCGAACAATGAACAAAACCGAGGCCTGATATTAGAGATACTCTGTTAGAAGAAAATGATCAAATTGTCTTTGTCGATGGTTCACGTCTTAGAGATAGGACATGCACCTTGAGAGCAGGATAGGCTGTATGTACAATTACAGGAACTTGAGAAGCATCATGGCTTCCCGGTGTGTATTCTGCGCAAGTAGCAGAAATGGTGGCTCTTACTAGAGCTTGTTACACGTCTACCAGGCTGCGAGTGACAATATACACTGATAGTCAATACGGATTTGGAATTGTTCATGATTTTGGTCAATTGTGGTTGCAGCGAGGTTTTATGACCTCCAGTGGAACACCAGTACGAAATGGCGACAGAATAAAAGAATTACTGCATGCAATTCAGTTACCTGAAGAAATTGCTGTAGTAAAATGCAGTGCACATCAAAAGACGCAAGATTACATTTCCTTGGGAAATGGGTTGCAAGGTTTTGCGCCCTGAACTGCATATCGTTCAAAGATAAGTGTGAATTGATGCCAGAAGAGCAGACCAATAGTGCATGTTTTGCATTGAAAATAATTGACACCCTAGAAGAATTGAAAACATTACAAGAAAATGCAGACAAGGAAGAGAAAAAGTTGTGGTTGAAGCTGAAGTGTGTACAGAGACCAGATGAGATTTGGGTATCTGAGGAGGGTCAGATGGTATTGCCGAATTGTCTGTTGACTCAGATGGCTCGGTATTACCATGGTCAGGCACACATTGAAAGAGATGCCATGATTAGGTTGTTCAAGATTGATTGGTTCAATCCAAAGTTCAGGAAAGCAGCTGAAGCAGTGTATCACAGATGTGTGATCTGTCAGCAGTTAAACGTGGGAAAAGGGACAATGGTGAATTGAAGCCACATTGGAAGAGCAGGTGGACCGTTCAGCAGAATGCAATTGGATTGTATTGAGATGCCTGCATGTGGTGGATTGAAGTAAGTGTTGGTGATTGTGTGTGTGTTTAGTCATTGGATTGAAGCATAACCCACACGTAGGAATGACAGCCACGGTTCAGATTCCTGATCTCTTTAGAATCAGATAGGGGAACGCACTTCAATAACAAAGTGATTAAGCTCTTATGTGCAGCCTTTAACATAGAACAGAAGCTTCACTGCAGCTATCGTCCAGAAGCATCAGGACTTGTAGAGCAGATGAATGGTACTTTGAAGTCAAGAATTGCCAAAATGTGTGCTGTCACGAATCTGAAATGGCCAGATGCATTGCCTTTAGTGTTAATGTCAATGAGAAATATACCTGACAGGAAAACAGGACTGTCCCCACATGAGATTCTCATGGGTAAAGCAATGAGGATGCCAACAATACCAGCCAATGTTCTTATCAATATTACAGGTGCTATGGTGTTGGACTACTGCAAAGGTCTACCAGATGTGGTTCGATCTTTCTCTCAGCAGGTACAAGCCGTTACCCTGCCACCTATCCATGACCCAAGTCACAACCTAAGAGCAGGAGATTGGGTTGTGATCAAAAGCATGTGCGAAAGACTTGTCTAGAACCACGCTGGAGAGGTCCATATCAAGTGGTGTTGACAACTACACCAGCTGTGAAATGTGCAGGTTTGCCTAACAGGATACATGCGAGCCATACCAAGAGAGTGGTGAGTCCTCAAGACCATGAAGAAGTGTTGTTGAGAACACCAACAGCAGCAAAGCAAATAGTTCTTCCCGAACCAGAGCAGGTCGAGGCCTGAAGCAGATCCAGAACTGTCGGAAGACGGATCGATCACCCCGGTGAGAGACAAGGGTGCAGAAGTTCAGGAGACAGAGCAAGAAATCAACCCGGCAGAAGTGATTGGGGAACCAAGTACAGGGGAGGTTCTCTCTGAAGCAAAAGGTGACAAAGCACAAGGAAACCAAGTGCCACAGCCTGAGGGGGAAAGAGTTGAGACAGGTCAAAGCCAAGGTGATCTGACTCCTCCTGAACCTGTTGCAGGTCCATCAAGAGAAGGCACTACACACAAGGTGAAGGATAAAAGTCCGATCTTAAAGAGATTTTTGACAGAAGGAACAAGAAAAGGAGACCATTGGCCTGAATCTCAAATAGTCAAGTAAAAGGACTTGGTTATAAACGAGGCAATAGAGGAAGAAATAGACACTACAAAGAAAAACAAACTAAGTGATGGAGAGCTAGCAGGAGAACGAAAGTTGAAAAGGAAGAGAGTAGCAAGTCGAAGATATGCAGGACCTGAGTGGGCATATGCCGCAACAAGTGATTGGCAAAACGAGTTTATGTCTTTTTGTTTTGACAGAGAAGTTCTGAATCAGTATTTTGATGCAACCTGAAAAGAATCAATAGACTGAGTTGTTGAACTAAGCATAAGAGCAATTGAGAAAACTGTCGAATTTAACCGGAAGAGACACTGATAACCTGATACGACATCTGAAAATCTGAATGTGACCAGCTGCTAACCGATTTTGACAAAGGAAGAAAAAGGGGTCTTTTTGTATAAATCTGAAGCACGAAGAAGAAGCATATTTTAGATTTTTTTTATTTTTCTTGTTGCACCTTACTTAAGAGTTAATTCTACTTTCTGAATCTTTACAGATCATGGCTGAATTAGATAATAGCACTACGAACATTAGGTACTGTAGGTATTTGAGTGTAGGAATGGCAATTGTGTGTGGTATATTGTTTGTAATAATGATTGTGGGAATGTCTATTCATGAGATGAGAAGCCGATATTACATCTGTATCTGAAACTACTGCACTAACAGCTTTAGCGAGGTTTAAATTAGATGAGCAATATTTCCATGATTATACTAATGCAAAGGGAGAGCTGTCCTCTAACGTCTTATCGGTTGTTGAGTGAATATGTGGAGACGGTGGATGCAAAGGATGTCTTGTGTGCACGCAGATCCCTTCCTCTGTGGAAGAGGGGCCTCACTTATCATAGTCTACCTCTGACTTATGGTAGAACTTGTAGTTTGCTACTAACCCGATTCTATAATCAGGAGTATCTACAGTATTTTTATTCAAACTATGATGTCGTATTTTCCTTTGTTCCAATAATTAGATATTTGAGTATGATAGCTAAGGATCATGACATAGTATTAGTTATAGGATTCCGCGTTGCATACTGGATTGCTTCTGTGCAGGAAGGGACACATTACTGCCCAAAAATAATCTATTGAGGCGTTTTCCTCTTTCAATGAGTGCTGCAGTATACATCACACATAGAAAGAGAAACAATTAGGAGAAATAAAGATATTTCTCTTCGTTGCGCCTACCCTGGGGTTGCGTATGATTTTGACGCATTCCCAGATTTACAATGCCTTGTAAATCTGGGAATGCGCCAAAAGCTATGGTTGTTGCATGGGAAAATCCACCCCAACGCTCATGGAACACCCCCTGATGCAGAGTAAGGCAACACAGCGAGTTGCGCTGCCTTGTCTTACTCCATATCTACGAGGATGTGAAAAGCCACACATGGCCTCGTATATATGGGTCAGCAGGGTGCGCCGCACTGGTGGAGCAAGGGGCTTGTAAATAAGCCCCTCAGTTTGAGGTGCAGCACTGCTCTAAGTAACAGATTGTCTGCTCTGGTGCCACTGTTGTGCTGATTGCCACAGATCTGTGATATAGCTGTCTTATAACTATTACAGTGGAGCTTCACAAGATAGAGAATGGCACTGCGTTGCAGGTACACTGCTGAAGCAAATCAGCGAAATGTTTACTTTTTGTACTTCCCACTTTCTCAATATCTAATGCTAGGCTTTTAAATTCACTGGGATGGTAGAGCTTAAGTTGGCTGTTTTAAGATGTCTTTCATCACAGGGTGGAATACTACATTCATGATAAAACTGATTAGTAAAGTCCAGAATGTTTCTCCAGTGTTGTTGACACAAGTTGTTGTCACGTGATTGATATCTGACATCCAGTCAATGATGGGACATTTGTTTTTTGGCAAGCTAAAAGATGCCCACAACTGGTTTGCTGTTTTCCTCCTTTGCACCTATTAAAACTCAAAGTGCTATCGTGTATTTTCTTTTATGAAGCTGAGAACACTCATTATTTGTGTCCGGACCGTTCCTCCAATGTTATTAACACCATTTGTGACATGATTTATAGTTGACACTATTGATAGCTGACATCCAATCCATAATGGGACATTTGTTCTTTGGCAAGTTAAAAAGGTGCCCACAACTGAGTTGCTCTTTTCTTTCTTTATACCTATTAAACCCTAAAGTGCTATTGTGTCTTTTGTGTTATTAAGATGATAACACTCACTATTTTTGGTAATTCCAGGCAATGTTGGCTTACTTGACAGGTGCAAATACTCTAGGATAATTTGACATTCCAGTTTTGTGGCCAAAGTTTGACAATTTGTAGATGCAAATGTTATGACAACACATTCTACTACCTCTTAATTATAAGTTACTAGGGTTATCAAGCAGGAACAATTCTGGCCATCTCATGTTTACCTGCTAAAGCCATCGATGTCGCTTGCTACATGCAGAAGAAACTATGGCCCTGATTTATACTTTGACGCTAAAGGGCGCTGTAGGAAAGTACCATCATGCCTGGCATGTTACCCCCATATTTCACTGTATGTATGTTGTTTTAGTCTATGTGTCACTGGGACCCTGCCAGGCAGGGACCCAGTGCTCATAAGTATGTGCCCTGTATGTGTTCTCTGTGTGATGCCTAACTGTCTCACTGAGGCTCTGCTAACCAGAACCTCAGTGGTTATGCTCTCTCTGCTTTCCAAATTAATCACTAACAGGCTAGTGACTAAATTTACCAATTCACATTGGCATACTGGTACACCCATATAATTCCCTAGTATATGGTACTGAGGTACCCAGGGTATTGGGGTTCCAGGAGATCCCTATGGGCTGCAGCATTTCTTTTGCCACCCACAGGGAGCTCTGACAATTCTTACACAGGCCTGCCACTGCAGCCTGAGTGAAATAATGTCCACGTTATTTCACAGCCATTTACCACTGCACTTAAGTAACTTATAAGTCACCTATTTGTCTAACCTTCACCTGGTGAAGGTTGGGTGCAAAGTTACTTAGTGTGTGGGCACCCTGGCACTAGCCAAGGTGCCCCTACATCGTTCAGGGCAAATTCCCCGGACTTTGTGAGTGCGGGGACACCATTAAACACGTGCACTGTACATAGGTCACTACCTATGTACAACGTCACAATGGTAACTCCGAACATGGCCATGTTACATGTCTAAGATCATGGAATTGTCACCCCAATGCCATTCGGGCATTGGGGGGACAATTCCATGATCCCCCGGGTCTCTAGCATAGTACCTGTGTACTGCCAAACTGCCTTTCCGGGGTCTCCACTGCAGCTGCTGCCAACCCCTCAGACAGGTTTCTGCCCTCCTGGGGTCCAAGCAGCCCTGGCCCAGGAAGGCAGAACAAAGGATTTCCTCTGAGAGAGGGTGTTACACCCTCTCCCTTTGGAAATAGGTGTCAGGGGTGGGGAGGAGTAGCCTCCCCCAGCCTCTGGAGATGCTTTGATGGGCACAAATGGTGCCCATCTCTGCATAAGCCAGACTACACCGGTTTAGGGATCCCCCAGCCCTGCTCTGGTGTTAAACTGGACAAAGGAAAGGGAAGTGACCACTCACCTGACCTGCACCTCCCAGGGGAGGTGCCCAGAGCTCCTCCAGTGTGTCTCAGACCTCTGCCATCTTGGAAACAGAGGGGTTTGTGGCACACTGGACTGCTGTGAGTGGCCAGTGCCAGCAGGTGACATCAGAGGCTCCTTCTGATAGGCTCTTACCTCCCTTGGTAGCCAATCCTCCTTCCTTGGTAGCCAAACCTCCTTTTCTGGCTATTTAGGGTCTCTGCTTTGGGGAATTCTTCAGATAACGAATGCAAGAGCTCACCAGAGTTTCTCTGCATCTCCCTCTTCACCTTCTACCAAAGGATCGACCGCAGTCTGCTCAGGACGCCTGCAAAACCGCAACAAAGTAGCAAGACGACTACTAGCAACCTTGTATCGCCTCATCCTGCCGGCTTTCTCGACTGTTTCCAGGTGGTGCATGCTCTGGGGGTAGCCTGCCTCCTCCCTGCACCAGGAGCTCTGAAGAAATCTCCCGTGGGTCGACGGAATCTTCCCCCTGCAACCGCAGGCACCAAAAGACTGCATCACTGGTCCTCTGGGTCCCCTCTCAGCACAATGAGCGTGGTCCCTGGAAATCAGCAACTCTGTCCAAGTGACTCCCACAGTCCAGTGACTCTTCAGTCCAAGTTTTGTGGAGGTAAGTCCTTGCCTCCCTACGCTAGACTGCATTGCTGGGTACCGCGTGATTTGCAGCTGCTCCGGCTCCTATGCACTCTTCCAGGATTTCCTTCATGCACAGCCAAGCCTGGGTCCACGACACTCCTTCCTGCAGTGCACAACCTTCTGAGTTGTCCTCCGGCGTTGTGGGACTCCCTTTTGTGACTTCGCGTGGACTCCAGTTCACTTTCCTTCCAAGTGCCTGTTCAGTTACTTCTGCGGGTGCTGCCTGCTTCTGTGAGAGCCCCCTGAGTTGCTGGGCGCCCCCTCTGTCTCCTCCTTCAAGTGGTAACATCCTGGTCCCTCCTGGGCCAAAGCAGCACCCAAAAACCTCTACCGCGACCCTTACAGCTAGCAAGGCTATTTTGCAGTCTTTCTGCGTGGGAACACCTCTGCAAGCTTCATCGCGACGTGGGACATCTGTCTTCCAAAGGAGAAGTCCCTAGATCTCTTCTTTGTTGCAGAACTCCAAGCTACTTCCATCCAGTGGCAGCTTCCATGCACCCTTTGCTGGCATTTCCTGGGCTCCTGCCCACTCTCGACACTGTCGCGACTATTGGACTTGGTCCCCTTGTCTTACAGGTACTCAGGTCTGGAAATCCACTGTTGTTGCATTGCTGGTGGTCGTTCTTCCTGCAGAATCCCCCTATCACGACTTCTGTGCTCTCTGGGGGTAGTAGGTGCACTTTACACCTACCTTTCTGGGTCTTGGGGTGGGCTATTTTTCTAACCCTCACTGTTTTCTTACAGTCCCAGCGACCCTCTACAAGCTCACCTAGGTTTGGGGTCCATTCGTGGTTCGCATTCCACTTTTGGAGTATATGGTTTGTGTTGCCCCTATACCTATGTGCTCCTATTGCAATCTATTGTAATTCTACACTGCTTGCATTACTTTTCTTGCTATTACTTAGCTAATTTTGGTTTGTGTACATATATCTTGAGTATATAACTTATCCTCATACTGAGGGTACTCACTGAGATACTTTTGGCATACTGTCATAAAAATAAAGTACCTTTATTTTTGGTAATTCAGTGTATTGTGTTTTCTTGTGATATTGTGCATATGACACCAGTGGTATAGTAGGAGCTTTACATGTCTCCTAGTTCAGCCTATGCTGCTTTGCCATAGCTACCTTCTATCAGCCTAAGCTGCTAGAAACATCTCTTCTACACTAATAAGGGATAACTGGACCTGGCACAAGGTGTAAGTACCTCTGGTACCCACTACAAGCCAGGCCAGCCTCCTACAGGCGCTAACGCAGTTTATCATAAAAAGTATACTGACGGCTAGCGCCATCCCAAGACGCCGGCGGGGAGTCATATTTATAGAATGACGTTAGCCGGCGGTAAGGCCCGGTTAGCGTCAAAATAGTTGATGCTAACCGAGTGGGGAGGCATATGGAAAACTGGAGGTTTGGCATCAAAGAATGGCGCTAGTCAGGTAAAAGTCAAGAAAATTAGTCTAACCTGATTAGCGCCATATTTCGGCTCACAAAACCCAATGGACATGACTCTTGTCTAAGTAAAGACAGGAGTCATGCCCCCCAGCCCAATGGCCATGCCCAGGGGACATGTGTCCCCTGGGCATGGAAATGGGGCCAGTGCCATGTTGGGGGGGCTCAATTTAGGCTCTCCATGTTACTTAATTTCTTTTTTTTTTAAATATACTCACCTCTACTTACCTGGGATGGGGTCCCCTACATCCTTAGGTGTCTTCCTGGTGTGGGTGGGGATGGGTGGGGGTGTCCCTGGGGCCAGAGAAGGGCACCTGTGGGCTCTTTCCATGGTCTCTGACCATGGAACGAGCCCACAGGTCCCCTAAGGCCTGCCCTGACCCAGGCGTTAAGTAATGGCGCTATGCAAGCTTAGCGCCATTATTTAGGCACACTTCCTTCCCATGCACCATTTTTGCACGGGAGGATATATAAGGCACCTGGTCATATTTTGCCCGGGAACGCCTACCTTGCATCTTATTGACGCAAGGCAGTTTTCCACAGGCAGAAAATGACTTTAACTCCAATATTTTGATGCTAGAGTGGTCTAGAGTGAAAATATAAATATGGAGTAAAGTTTGTGCTGAAATAGAGTAAAAACAAATGATGCTATTTCAGCGCAAACAGTATAAATAAGCCTCCATATTCGATGGAAGTCATACACGTCTGCTCATCATGGTTTCTGTGATTCTTCTGTCTTGTGATGCATCCAATTGTTGGCATAGCTAACGTAGTGGTAAAGATAATCATTCCTTCAATATATTTCATATAAAGTGCCCCGTGGTGCGCAGCTTCAGCTAGAAAAATATTTTACATTATTGTTTTATCTCCATTTTATAACTGATAGAAACTAGTTAGGTTAAGAGAGTACATTTCTTTACCAAGTACTCATAATTCTCCTCCTTCACAAAGCGTATGACCGAATCAACATTTCGTGTATTTAAACACCGATTTTAAATGCATTTATCGCACAAAGTATCATCCAAATACAATTTGTTGCATATTAATGATTCTGTAATGGTTCTCAAGAATATTTCAAGCCAATAACCACAGCATCATTTTCATTCTGACACCTTTGTTTGCCAATCTCTTATGATACTTGCCGTCTGTTTTAAAGACTACTGCAAACTTGTCTCTATTATTTACTCTTGCATATGGAAAGTACACTGAGCTGATGGATACTCTTCAATTTGTTAAATTGGATTGGAAACCGTAAAAACAGATCTCCATTGTAAGCTAACACATCATTAGTGCTTCTGAAAGGTCTTTGATAGCCCTGATTTTCCTCTGGTATGCTTTGGAAACAGTCCCTCTAATTTCAAATATATTTAGGGTTGGACACCAATGTTCCCACTAATTATTTTCCACTGTGTGCGGCAGCGTAAGGTCTCTGTGAGCTGCAGCTAAGGATACTTGCGCCAAGAAATTAACCATTCACGCGAGCGCAGCGCATAACTACCAAGATCATTGGCATTTGCCACTCCATAGCTTTGTTTTACCACTAAAGCAAAAAAGGCAGGGCATTAGAAGTTAAAAAGAAGAAATTAGTATCTCGTTCACATCAGGAGCAGCGAAGGGGCACAGATTAAGTTGAATCAATCAGTGCTTGGTACCTGCTCCACACAAAGGAAAGCAAATGATGCTTGGCTTCCAGTGACGAATTACAAGACTGTAGAGAAGAGTGCCACGCAAGCCAACAAAAAGTAAGTGACAGGCAGGCTCCAAGGCCTTTACTGTACACAACAGAGCCTCCCAAGCAAGACGCAGGCGCTAGCACATGCACTCACAGCAAGCAACAGAAAGGTGACAAGAACGGCCTTCCACTCCACGTCTTCATGTGGCGGTGGGTTTTAGTAATATTCAAACCGTTTGAGCTATAAACAATGTATTTTGGTTGCAGATTTTTGTTTATGTGGAAAATCTATAATTATACAAAAATTCTGCGGCCACACAATTTCATAATTTTAGTGGCCCTGAATATAGTGCATCTTACAAACTGAAGTCACGGCGGGGGCTCAACAAACAGACAACATTAAGGCATAGTTTGCTTAGTCCCAGGATCGTTAATGCGGACAGTGACTTTAGCCCATCCATAACCCTGGGTATTCCTCACAATAACCAGCTACCTAATCTGTGACCTGCAGTACAGAGTACAGCATTTGGCACTTATCCTTCTTGTGTTCTCTGGTTTTGCAGCATGTTATTAAAGCTAGGCATTCTGATTATCCAAATCAGTCAATTCGAAGGACAGTATATAACAAGTATTTGCAATACAATAGGTCTTGCATTGGCAAGAGTGCAAGCTATTGGTGTTGTAAATGACAATGTCTTTTATTTATGTGTTTTGATTTGGAGTGTAGAGGATGTATGTGGTGTGGAGTCGAAATTTGTGGTTTGTATTTGAATTGTTACTTGTGGAATTGTGCTGTGTAAAATTGTGTGGTACTGAGTGTATTTGTGTAGTGCAATTACGTGGCATGGTGAAAATATATGGGTGAGAGCTGCATAGAATACATAGAAAGGAAGACAGAGAGGGATAGGTAGTTTATATCTTAACTGAGAAGATACAATGCAAGCTTCCCTCACATAGAAGGTACTCTGCAAGCTTCCCTCACAGAATTTACCATACAAGCTTCCCTCACACAAAGCAGATACAGTACAGGCAGCAGCGGCGCATGGTTCCCTCACACACAGCAGATACAGCACAGCAGCAGTGCAAGCTTCCATCACACACAGCACAGGTACAGCACAACAGCAGTGCAAGCTTCCCTTACTCACAGCAGATACAGTACAGCAGCAGAACAATATTCCCCACAAACAGCACAGTTATAGCACTGCAGCAGTGCAAGTTTCTCTCACACTGAGCAGATACAGCACAGGCAGCAGTAGTGCAAGCTTCCCTCATACACAGTGCAGATACAGCACAGGTAGCAGTGCAGGCTTCCGTCACACACAGCACACATACAGTTCAGGCTGCAGTGCAAGCTTCCCTCATACACAGCGCAGATACAGCACAGCAGTAGTGCATGAAGCACTGGCATTGCCTTTAGGTCTTGGCTTTGGGACCTTATAAGTGTTTAGCCAGAGCTATTCTTCAATTTTGTGCAATGAGGGTGCTGGTAAACAAGAACTGCCAAGCTTGTTTTTGTAAGCAAACACAGACTGCACTTCCGAGGCCTGCTCTGCATTCCAGGTATTCCTCTGGGAGCTGGCGAGGGGCTCCAAAGAGACAAGCAATTCTCCACAGAAAATGCAAATAAAATATGTGAAATGCTTTACCTAAAGAAAGACCTTTTGAGTGTTCAGCTTTTAGTATTTTCTTCACTGTTAATAATTCTTTTTTCTCTCCCAGAGTGTGATTAAAAGTGTTTTTTACCCTTATAGTGTGATATTGGAAACACAGGTACGGTTTGTCAAAGGATGCTCCTGCACATTCGAATTTGTAACTGCATATAGTTAATGTGGTTTGCACGAGCACCAGTAGCTTTATAGACAGAGACATTTATTTTTAGTCATGGAGAAACTAAGCACCTTTCCCAAAATCACAGGATGTTGAGCCTCCGAGACTTAAACACTGTCCCAGCCTCAGAGTTCAAAGTTGAAACAGCACATCCTCTTGCCTTTGCGCAAAACGTTTTAAAATGTGACGGAAAAACGAAATTCCAGTCATAAAGCCGGTGAAATGTACTTTGAAATGTACCTATAAGCAGCACTTTTAATTGCAGCAGCTCTTTGGGCACTGGCACCTTTTTTTATTTAAGATAAAGGTTTTACTTGTTGTTTCCTATTTTTGAGGGCCGATGCTTATTTTTCTTACTCAAGCGTTTACGGCTAGTAAAAGACACATATGGGAAAGACAGGTGGAAACGAAAAACAAAAAAGAGTCACAATGGGAGAAAACAGAAAGCTGCACGAGTGAGCTGAAGGGCCGGGGACTGGCTTTAAATGGATTGAAGAGGCCCGAGATGGCTTCAGTATTATGCTGCCCTTAGTATTTCGTGTTTGCACTTTTAATTGAAGCAGCCGCATGTTTAAGAAGAGGGCTTTAGGCACTGGCAAGTTTTTTTTATTTACAAATTACGCACTGGAGAGAACACAATGCCCTCAGTGACAAAATAAACATTTTATCTAGCAAGCGATCACCTCAGTCAGCCAGCCTGCTGATAAGCATGATTTATTGCCTTGAATGCTGCCCGGTGCCCTCCAGCCAGACAAAGCTAATAAAACTCCTGTGACCTGGGCGCTTTATAAAGGTGTGTGCGCGGTGGGAAAAGACATCCTGCGCGCACGCACACGCGCGCACCTTAAAGGGAACAATGTTAGACACTTATTGCAGCTCTTCAGAGTATAGCCCTTTCATGATCAGTTGAATGCACCTTGGGATTGGCCTCCTGGGTGTCCTTGTAATAATGACAGAGTGAAGTGTTTTGTGTGTCTTTCAGCCCCTATATACTTTCTTTGGGCTTTACAGGTATGAAGACTTTGCGCTGCGTTTATTATGCCTATGCCGATGGACATTGTTAAACCTGACATCCTTGGCGTGGTCTCCCCTGTCTTTTTTTGCCTCTCCTTCCCATGTTATGACTCTGTGCTGAACTCTGTTTTTGCTGTTTTTGGTTCTCTGGGCACTTTACCACTGCGGGCCAGGGCTAAAGTGCAAGTGATCCTATGTAAATTGTATGTGTAATTGGTTTTTCCCTGATTGGCATATTTGATTTACTAGTACGTCCTTAGTAAAGTGCACTAGAGGTGCCCAGGGCCTGTAAATCAAATGCTACTAGTGGGCCTGCAGCACTGTTTGTGCCACCCACACTAGTAGCCCTGTAAACATGGCACAGACTTGCCGCTGCAGTGTCTGTGTGTGCAGGTCTAAACTGCCAATTCGACCTGGCAAGTGTACTCACTTGCCAGGCCCAAACCTTCCATTTGTGTACATTTAAGGTACCCCTAGGGTAGGCCCTAGGTAGCCTCATGGGCAGGGTATGTTAAAGGTGGGACATGTAGTAATATGTTTTACATGTCCTGACAGTGGAATACTGCCACATTTGGTTTTCTCTGTTGCAAGGCCTATCCCTCCTGTAGGTTAACACATGGGATGCCTTTAAATCATATTTAAGTATATATTATCTTTGGGAGCAGATAGAAAAATTGAGTTTGGTGTCTCTGAACTCACAAGTTAGAAATACATCTTTTGGTACACTTGTTTTTTAAACTGTCAGTTTGAAAATGCAACTTTTAGAAAGTGGGCATTTTCCTTCTTAAACCATTCTGTGACTCTGCCTGCTTGTGTATTCCCTGTCTGGGTCAGACTGACAGTTGGGCTGTTTGTGAATTTCCTCTAGACAGAGACACAAAGGGAGCTGGGGAGTAGCCTGCATATCCTGATGGGCCATCTGAGCTAGAGTAGAGAGAGGAGTGGTCACTTACATCTGAATGGGCTGGGCCTGCCCTCACACAATGCAGTCTCCAGCACTCTGGTGTGAGTCTGGAGCTAGGCCTGGGCAAGGCAGAATCTTGTGAACAACAGATGTGTTCCTTTGACGTTTTCCAACTTCAAAGGCAGAAAGGGGTATAAGTAGTGGACCCAAAACCCCACATTTTCAGATTGCTTCTAGAATCAAGAGGAACCTCTGCCAAGGAGAAGAGCTGGAGGAGGAGCACTGCCCCTTTGCCTGCGAATGTGCTTTGCTGGGTTGGCTTGCAGTTGCAGCTTCTGCCTGAAAGAGGACAAATAATGGACTTTGTGGTATATTCATGCTTGTGAAGAATCTCCAAGGGCTTGAGCTGTGCTTGACTCCTGTTTTGAAGTCTCAGGGCCATCAAAGACTTCCTCTGCCAGCACCTGGACTCTCTGGTGAGTCTTATGCCCTGCCAAATGGTGCCCCATCCAGTCCCTGGGCCCTTGAAAGGTAAAGCTGGTGAAAAAGAACAGAAATCCACGCACAGAACACTGTGCGCCGAAGTTTTTGGCGCACCACCTGCAAAGTGGCTTAAAAATGATGTGCTACCCGGTTCGCGGCTAAAATCGACGGTCCACCTGCATCGCAGCTGGGAGATCGATGCATCGCGGCTGGAGATATGAGACAAACCCCACTTACAGCTGCTGATAACCACGCAAACCCCACACAGCTCGGTTTTCTGACACCATGCAAACGGATTTCTCACTCATCATTGCTGGGTGTCAAAAATCAACGCAAGCCTGCACAGATCCGAAGTGCCCCGTCCTGAAATTGATGCATCACTCTCTTGTGGGAGAGAAAAACAAACGCATCGCCGACCCCACTGGAGAAGAAACAAAGCAAGACCTCACTTGTGAGTAAGGAATTGGCACATCACTGACTTTTCCAATGCACGCTTGCCCTTGCGGTTTTATTTTTGACGCAAACCAGGTACTTTGTGTAACAACAAACACTTTCATTGTTTTCTGTGGAATAAGACTTTTATTCTTTTGGAAATTCATATATTGACTTGTGTATGTTGTATTTTTGTTGTTTTGGTCTTGTTTGATTTAGATAAATATTACCTATTTTTCTAAACTGTTGTGGTGTCCATTTTGTAGTGTTTTCACTGTTATACTTTGTGTGTTGGTATAAATACTTTACACATTGCCTTTGAGAAAAGCCTGTCTGCTTGTACCAAGCTTCCAAGGCGTGAGCAGGGGTTATCTTAAGTGTCTATCTCACTTACCCTGACTAGAGTGGGGGTCCCTGCTTGGACAGAGTGCAAACTGACTGCCAGCCAGAGACGCCATTTCTAACAGACATTATATCAGCGGCAGCTCCTCCACTATGCCCCCCGGGCAGCAGCCGCTGTAAAGCTTTAACAATAAAATGATACTAAACTGTTTATTATGGTTTTATTGTTGAAGGGGCAGGGCCATGGGGATTGACAGGGACAAGGGAGGGGGGGGCAGGGGGGGTGATCGTGCACAGCACTCCTCCTCAGTGCCCATGTATATTTGGCCAGCATTCTCGGGCCGGCCAAACTCACATGCAGTGTGCTTCTCCAACCCGGCATTGTGTTGCCAGGCACAGGCTGCCAGTTTGCCTGGGAGCTGGGCGCTCCAGTCAAACTTAGTGCTGCTTTCATACAGTGTTAGGATTGGCCGAAGGGCAGACTGTGAGCCAGTGCCTCCAGGGACCAGGAAAGAGGAGCGGCGCTGCGGCGAAGCAGGTAGGTATATATATATATATATATTTTTTTTTTATGTAATGTTTATTTTGTTCCCCGCCCCTTCACTGTTCAGCGAGCTGCGACTGCATTTTATCACCTTCACTGCAACACTTAAACAGCTCTGCAGTTAGATGTGGCAAAATGCCCATCTGCAGTGTGTGGAGGGCAGCTAGGGTGCCCCGTAAAAAGAAAGTCAGTCACTGCGGGCCAGACACCATTGTTGAGAGTGTGTTATGTTTGTTCCACAGTGAAATATTCACATGTTGGATTTACGTATTCCTAGTCCATTTAAGCAGGCCTTCTGCTGTAAATGACTGGAAACTGAGAGGAGGTCTGTTTCTTAAGTCACTTTCTTGATTGCCTTGGGAAAAACCAACTCCCCCCCAGTAGCCACAGTGTCACCCTGCACAGATTAGTATATGGAAAAGTTGTCAAGTATCTCCTCTAAAGGATCATAGTTAGGAGGAAAACCCACAAGCCGGTAAAACTTCCTTGGCAATCTTTGTAGCTCTTCATTGAAGATGAAGATTGGCTTGAAGGCTTAAAAGGTAATGCAAGACACCAGTCTCCTCTTGATCACAGGAATGCAGACAAGAAACAAGAAACAAATATAAGGAAAAAACTACAAGCAATATTAACATCCAGTTACATCACAGTAATAATTAATCACGATCATCTTGGACTTTGAACACTTGTTAGCATTCCATGTACAATATATCAAGGCTCTGGTTTACTGTGATTTTGCACCTGGGTTGCATCACATTTGTGGCGCAGCCCAGATGAAAATATATTTTTGCATTAAAGACATGCAAAGCCATTTTACATGATTTAGTGAACCCAAAGTAATGCAATGCAGTGCATACCGTTGCCTTGCATTACTTTGCACCGAGTAGAAACACCTGGGTGCGGCATCGATGTTCTGGTGCACACACCATTGTATTTTGATGCAAACCAAGATATACAAAGACTTATAAACCTGGGTTTGCGCCAATATGGTGCCTATCTGACAGAATCATAACGGGGAAAATTTCTTAATTTCTCCTTGTTACTTTCTCTTTCCATTTGTGCTGAAGGAGAGTGATATCCCTCCAAGAATTGTTTTTGTGCAGGAAGGTGTCTCAAACAAATATGCCCGTAACACAGACACCCTTGTATTAGAGTGCCTTCATTTGTGCTAGGCAGCACACAGTGCACCAGAACAAGGAGAGAGCAGAAATAGTCCATATATTTGTAAATAGGAAGCATTTCTACTCTCTCCCTTTCACACAATGGAAAACAGAAACATCCCTTGCTGTGCAACATTGTTTGAAACAACAGTTAATGTACCCACGCTTTGATTGTGCTGGTATGCAGAGCTTGTCCATGCCAAATATAAATAAAGAAAAACCCACCTCCTATCAAGGTTCCAGTCATGGAATCCCTCTCTTGATATTTGGGCGTCAAGCTAAATAGTTATACATACAAAAAATATTGTTAAACATGATTGTATTTATTTATTCTTTAACCAAAAAATATTCTCTGTATCACATATATAAATTAATAAAAACAAAGACCCGAATTCAAAGCTCCCTGCAACTCTCATGCCGACAACTCACATCATATCAATAAGCTAAAATAAGTTAAATGCAGAAACAAAGAATAACAAAAGGCCAGACAGTAACTCTCAGTAGTTCCTCCACCTGTAACAGAACAAGAACAAAGGTAAATACATAGGTAGCAATATAGCTAATTTACAGGATTGAACTGTTTACACATGTCGTATTGGTTGTATTCCTGCAAATAAATAATAATGTATTAATTATTTTCTTATAAGAACCATCTTCCAAGTCCATAAATCCATGTATCAATTGGTACAGGTGAAGCGGGGTCCCAAGGAGAGAAACAGATGATATTTGTCCGGCCAATTTGTGCCGACGCGCTTTTCGGTTCCAATAGACCATCCGGTCACACACCTTCTTCAGGGTACGTGGTAGATCTACTATGGCTGATTAAAAAACATACAGGGGAGAATCCGATCTTATGTCCCACAAATCTACAAATAAAAAGACTTAAATAACTATTTGCTTGATCTATACCCTATCATAGTGACTGGAGTGTATCATGCATGTGTACTGATTAGTAAAGTGGACCCCTATATACCTATGCGACCAACCCCCAACTAAAACCACATACACCCGTAGTGTATAAAAAGCCAGTCAGGCAAATTCCAATAGTGATAGTAATTACCCCTAGGTGAAGAGAAAACACAAAATGGGGTAAAAGACAAAGAAAACAGAGGTACAAAAAAGAAGAAAGAGAAAAAAAGAAAAGAACGAAAAAATCAACAAAAAAAAAAAAAAAATCAAGAAAAGAGGCAAATGATAAAAAGGGGGAAAAAATGAAGAAAAAATAAAGAAAAGAAAAAGGTAAAAGCTCACCTGCTACCGCTATATTGATGGACTCCTATCAATGATGGCAAGAAGTACTTTCTGTGCAAAGAACAGGCCTCTCATGATAATAAGATATAAATCTAAAAACGAAACAAAAGCAGGCCAATTTCACTAATTAATCCCATACCTATTGTTCACTCACAAGGTCTGCCCAAATTAAAAAAATTCAAGCTTACGCATCAAGAATTTTCAATTCTTTTAAGGACACGGAGGCGAGGGTTACGCTTCTCTTTCTATGCTTTAATCAACACAGCAGCCAATAAGAGAAGATGTTATTCAACAAAAACATATCCCAGAATTCAAGAGAGAACAACAACCATAGAGAACACAGAGTATATAAACCCCAGAGGCAATAGAACTTCCTCTTTCTTTGCAGAGTCTCAGTCAGTAAAGTCAATGAAGTCAATCAAAATCGAACCCAGACAAGTACACCATCCAAAGTCCAAGGAGAAAATGGCTACTCAGAAACCGGAAAGACTACGACATCCATGGAATTAAGAACCTCAATTCTGGTCGAATCCTGTGACAAAAGGGAAACGAGAAACTAATCATAGTATATGGCATAACCATAACTGACATCAATAAAATGCATACACTATCATAACCAACGGGTGGGTAAAAACAATGAGACATAATAGCAAAACAAAATACTTAACTCATAAACAGATGTCTTATTGTTAACTGGGGGGGGGGAATAATCCTCGCCTCCGTGTCCTTGATAGAATTGAAAATTCTTGATGCGTAAGCTTGAAAAGTTTTCATTCTATGTCAGGACCGGAGGCTCAGATTATGCTAGTTCAAAGCTGATCAACCACAATCGATGTAATGTCTAGAATGGGTTTATAATAGAAGGTCTTAAATGTAGATTCTGAAGACCAGTCTGCTGCCTTCATAATGTCCTCTAATCTCATTCTTAAATTAAAGGATTTTTAAGCCATAGCTCCACGAACTGAATGGAGCTAAAATGGAAACGTTAATTCCTGCTTTTGAAAGAAGCCATCTGATCCATCTGGCCAAAGTAGCCGATGAGACCGGATTGAAAGGTTTCTGAAGAGCAATCAGCAATTGACCCCTAGGGTCTGTACGAAATTCCTCTGTGACCCCTTCATAGGCTTTTAAACATTGCACCACGCACAGTTTGGGGTTATGGGGAAAAGCAGGGTAAGACAATGATTTGGTGCCTGTTTTAGTGCGTTTGGAAATTGAAAAAGAAACTCCTGTAGGAGAGAAAATCCTACCTGCAAGGTCAAGGGAGCGAACATCAGACACTCTTTTGCAAGAAATGAGGCATAATAACAGCGAGAGTTTAGCCGAGAGTTGTTTGCGCGACAAGAATCTATTGTCTGGCCAAGAGGAAATAAATGAAAGAACCACGTTAACGTCCCAAAGGGAGGAATACCGTGGGAGAGGAGGATTCAAAAGACGAATGCCCCTCATTAATTTGCAGACGATAAGGTGTTCACCTATCGGTTTACCCAAACTGGCAGGTGACCAGCTGAGATGGAGGATCTATAATTATTGATAGATCTGTAAGCCAGGCCCACTGCGGCAAGCGATGCTAGAAAATTGACTACTAAACTGACATCAGCATTAAAGGGATCGGAACCCCGTTCCGCACACCAATGAACCCATCGTTTACAAGCGGGGATATAGCGTTTGTGCGTGCAGGAAAACCAGGCTTGCTGAATGAAACTGGAAGCCTGTTCGGAAAGGCAAGGTAAAAGACATTGTTGCCGGAAATTCTCCAAGCCACCAGACGTAATTTGCCCGCCACAATCAAGGGATGGGGAGTCCCCAGAGGATCCAGCAATGGGTTGTGCTGAGGAGGGATCAGAAGAGGAAAATCGTACAGCAACTCTAGAGCCAAGGGGAACCAGGCTTGAGCTCTCCAAAGGGGAGTTATCAGCACAATCTCCGTTCTCAGACGGTGATTCTGGGTCAGGACCGAGGAATCATGCTGAACGGGGGGAAGGCATAACCCCGATGGCGTGACCAGTCCTGGAGAAACGCATATGTGGCAATTGCCTCCGGATCCGGTCTCCAGCTGAAGAAGAGAGGGAGCTGGCTATTCAATCTCGAGGCAAACAGGTCTATTGAGAATGGGCACCTTTTCTGATTCAGAGTAGCAAACACTTCTGGGAGGAGCATTCAATCGCTGCCATCCCGAAGGAATCTGGAATTCCAATCCGCTACTGTATTGCGAGTCCCAAGAAAGTACTCCGCAATCACTGAAATGCGATGTTGGAGTCAATATTGCCAAAAATCCATGGCAATTCAAGCTAAGGTCTGAGATCTCGTGCCCCAAAGTTTGTTTACATATCTGAATGTTGTCCATTCTCAAAAGAATGCAACAATCTAATTTCAGAGGTGAGACTCTCCTGATTGCAAAGGATCTGGCTAGATGCTCCAGGCAGTTGATATGGAGGTGGAGTTTCACCTCCGTCCAACGGCCTCCTGTGGTCAGATCTCCGAAACGGGCTTCCCAGCCCCATCTGCTGGCATCCGACTCCAGGATCACATCTGGGGAAGTGCCGAAAATCGCCCGCCCGTTCCAGGCCTCCATGTGCTCCAGCCACCAGGCTATCTCCGAGCGGGCATCTAGAGTCTGAGGTACCATGTCCGTATATGACAGACCCTTCTGCCGATGGGATATCTTGAGACGTTGGAGGGCTCTGTAGTGTAGGGGACCCAGAAAAATAGCCTGGATCGAAGATGATAAAAGACCCACCATCCTGGCTAGGTTCCTCAAGGACACCTTCTGTCTGGATAAGAGCAGGCGCAATTCCTTCTTTATATCGCGCACTTTCAACGGTGGAAGGATCAACTGAGCTTTCACAGAGTCTATCCGGAAACCTAGAAACTCGATCTGCTGAGATGGGCGGATACATGATTTGGGTTGATTGATTACGAAACCCAGGTTCTAAAGGAGTTGAATCGTCCAAGTCAAGTGGACCTGAAGGAGAAGGGGGTCCTGAGCCATAAGGATCAGATCATCGAGGTAAATGATCAGGCGCACGCCCCAGGCGCGAAGGGATTCCACCACTGGTCTCATTACCTTTATGAAGCACCAAGAAGCGGAGGAAAGCCTGAATTGTAGGACCTGAAACTCGAAATATTGGTCTCACCAAAGAAACTGAAGGAAACACCGATGAGGAGGGAAGATAGGGATGCTTAGATAAGCGTCCTTTAGGTCTAGGCGTACCAACCAATCTGCTTCTTGAAGTATATCTCTCAGGAGGTGGATTCCCTCCATCTTGAAATGCCGGCTCAGCCACTTCTTGCTCTACAGTACTCTCTCTACTTGTTCTAACTGCTCCAAAAGCTCAAAACGAGCTGAACGCCAAACCGGCGTGTGTTTCTAACTGGAACTTCAAACCAGCGTGTGTTACTAACCAAAATGTACCAAATCAAAATTGAAAAAGGACAACGCTTCCCTTACGATCTAAAAACCTAATGAAACATAGCAGCCATATTTAAAGGGCAGTAAAAGTAAGAAAGAGACTTTAATAAAAATTAAGAGGTCTATCGTCCCCTAATTTTATAATTTTTCTATAATGCCTGAAATCTTTCACATTATAAGTAGTTCTTTACACCACCTGTGCTTCTAAAAGCCTCAGTATAACAAAAGAGTTTATTTAGGTATATACAATTGATATCTCTCAATATTATTAAACGGGACACATTATCTTTCTAATGTCAACCCCGCAATGTACTCAATGTACTCTAGCATAGTTAGATTATGTGACAGAAGGAATTTTCAACAGATATGGTATCCACAAAGTGAATGGAAAACTAGAAATAAATATAGAAAGAAGAGTGGAGAATCCCTACCAGCCTGCCTTAAAACGCTTGGACCAACACAGCCATATTGGAAAAGAGTTAAAGATGCAAATCAAAATTCCACTACTAAGAATGAAATGAAAGAAGGCACATTGGTGGAATGTGGGTACTGAAACGAACAGGGGAATAAATAAATTATAGAAACACAAAGGTTCCTAAGGTTCTATAGAAGAAAAGAAGGAATTGGTAGAAATATCATTCAAGGCTGACCTAGTAGACCCCTGAATCCATGTCCTATTGTAACTAAATTATGTTATAAGGACAATAAAGCATTTCCCATGGGATTCTGTCATTCAAACCATTATCTACGGTATTCTAATAAAAAATCCAAAAAACGTTACGCTTTTTTTTATAGGTATCAGTACTTCCCAAATTCGACGGGACAATTTTTTCCAAAATGATCCACTTTAGGTCACTTACCTTATGTTTAAATTCCATACAATGGGGAACCAGCGGAGCTTGAAATCTTAAATTTTTGATGGCAGATTTGTGTACACTGAACATTATCCTAAACTGTCTTCCTGTTTCTCCTACATACCCTAGATTACAGGGACAGATAATGCAATAAATAACATTATTACTTTGAGAGTTAGTCATTGTTTTAAATTGGATTTCTTTTTTATTATAGGTAAACCAGTTGTCCACAATCGCCTGTGGACATGCGTGACAAACCCCACAGTGATGATTTCCTAAAATAGGATTAGTTCCAACCATAGTTTTCTGAACAAATTTGTTCTCTTGAGTGGATCTAGCTTTTACTAGTTTGTCTCTAATGTTAGTATTCCTCTTGTATGCAAACATTGGAGCAAGGAGAGAATTATCTCCCTCATCACTATTTAGTATATTCCATTGTGTGTTGATAATACTTCTCATTTTGTTATTAATATTGGAGTGCCTGATGACGCATACTAACCTTTGCTGTTCTGTTTTCCATTGTTCCTCAAAAAGGGTATCCTGGTTACAGTACTTTGCCCTTTTGTATGCATCTCTAATAAGTCTTCTAGTGTATCCTCTCTGGAGAAACATATCTTTCAGATCATTAGCATTCCTATCATACTCTGCCATACAACCACAGTTTCTCCTAAATCTCAGGAATTGGCTGAAAGAAATTCCTTGACGTTGGCATCTTAGATGAAAACTTTCAAAGTGTAATAGTGTGTTATGAGCCATAAGTTTAGTATAGAGGGACACTTGGAGTTGCCCCCCTCAAAAATGTGTATGTCTAAAAACTATACTTTTGGATTACTGATATTAGGAGTAAATCTAAGGTTGTCATTGCATAAACTGAGCCATTCTACAAATTCCTGAAGGTATTCCAATTCCCCTTCCCACACAAAAAAAGATATCATCTATATATCTTCCCCAATGATTAACATTTTTTTTTAAATGGGGCCACCGCATTATATATGAATCGCTTTTCAAGAAGGCGCATATAGATGTTTGGCACGCTAGGAGCCCAAGCTGCTCCCATACTGACTCCTTTCACTTGTTTATATATAACTCCATCAAATTCAAAAACGTTTTCCCAAGTTAATGGGCATATCCTGAGATTAATCTATTAGAAGATTCTCTACTGCTTTATAGGCTCCCTCTTGTGGAATATTGATGTACAATGCTTTAATGTCCATTGTCACAAAAAACGCTGATTCGGATCAAACTGAAGACCTTCTACTTTAGAAATCATTTGAGATGTATCTCTAATGTAAGATGTAAATTTATAAACCAAAGGTTTTAGAAACGTATCAATATATTTGGATAAGGGCTCTATAACAGATCCTATGGTGGATACAATGTGCATTAGAGGGGGATCATCTACCTTCTTATTTATTATAGGTACTCCATATATAACTGGGAGTTTAGGATTTTCCACCAGAAGGAAATTAAACTCTGTTTTGGATATATCGCCATTCCCAGCCCCCTGTTCACAGATAGCTTTGATCTTAGAACAGATGGTAGTGATCTGCAATAGGGAGCATTGTATTCATCTTCCATTTATAGTTATCAGTGTCTAATATTGCAATACACTGTCACAAGGTTTAATGGTAATAGATTCATTATGTTGCATTTCTCTTAGGGCTGTATGTTGGTTTAATGTCAGATTTGAGGGAGGAGCTGGAACAAACCTCAAAGTTTTATAATCTTTGGCCATTACCATTTTCTCAAAGATACTCACTTCTGGGCCCACTTGATCTAAACTTGGGGTAAAAGTAGACCGGGGTTTCAAACCCAATGTAGTATGTTCAACTTCTACTTCTCTATCCAAAAATATCTTTTTGAGTCTAATCTTGCGAAAGAAGGCTTGTAAGTCCTTAATGAGTTCAAACTTGTCTACTCTTTGACTCAGGACAAACGTGAGTCCCCTTCTCAGAAGATCTATAGCATCCTTTTCGAAATGGACATTAGTTCACCTGAAGATAGGGAGAGTTTTGGAAGTATCTACGATTTCCAGTACTGCTATTTCCGTGTCTGTTGATACTGATGGGAATGGTCCTTCTGATGATGGAATCTCCCTGTCCCTCTGTTTTGTTGTCGTCTCCGAGGGCTGTTCCTCCATCTTCGATATTCTAATTAAGTATTCTTATTATGAATAGATTGTGGCGTTTCTATATTTGGAAAATCGCTTGCCATGCCACTTTTCTGGACTCTATGGTGTTCACCAACTTAACAAAACCAAAACGTGAGTATGACATCCTTCGACCAGTGGAGCATTCCATAACTCCAGTGTCATCCTCTTTGCTTGGAGCACAAAGTAGCTCCTGGAACATCCACCAAGGCAGCCACGAGCATGGAGATGCTAGGGCAGCTCTGGCAGTACCAGCTCTTAGTAACATGCTGGACATGAGAACTAGAGACACTCCACAAATCAATGTCTTCTTTCAGGTGTCCCTTTTAACTGTTTTGTCCTGATGAGACACTGCATTGTTTAAAGGGTCAAAATGTCATTGACTGTGCTCGAACGAATCTAAAAATGTGAATCTTTCAAATAAATGTGGTCAAAAGCATGGATTTTAATTATCTTAGGTCGTTTTGGCTCTTTTTAGAAACCTTTTTCATTTTGTAATGTGTTAATGTGTGTGTCTTTTGAATATTATAGGTTCCACAGTTGTTTTGGGGCTTTTCATAATTATATATGAACCCTACACATATATATTGATGTTCATATTAACTTTTGTTTGTGTACTTATTACCTTTTCTGAAAATTGAGGTTGTCCTTCCCCTCTTTTCTTCCTACTGTTACAATACCAATACAATAGTGTTTTGTATTTATTATATATCCATTTATTTTCATATTAGAACCACTGTGCTTCAGAAAATATAGTTATGGCCCAAGTTCTTGTACGTCCTCATCTTCGGCTCTTGTGAGGCTTTTGGTGAGTTCCTTTTTGCAGACTCTGTTCAGTTACAACATCTGCCTTGCTACTGAGTTAAGTACAGTCCTAATGCTTCCCAGGTTGATAGCAGCAATCTGGAGTCCATTCAAAGCCTGTATTTTAACTGTTTCCTTAAAACAGGATACAGTCAGTAGCCAGTGGCATCAGCTCAGGTGTAAGATGTGATGGCCAGGGCTCTTACTTCCTTAAATAAGGGCCCACAGAACAGATTCACCATAAACAGGGCTCTTTTTTGGATAATGGTAGTGGATATTTACATCAGTACAATACCCAGTTAACCCCTGAAAAGCTTTTTGTCTTCTGACTCATCCTTGAACACTGTAAGCACTCTTCTACCTTCAGTCTAAAACATGCTAACCAATCAACTGCATTTAATTTGTCCATGAGGCCAAAACTTAAACTACACAGCCAAATCATACACAGTTGGAACATTTTTTATATACCTCATGTCATGACAACCATTGGTATACCTGCCTCTGGAGGTATTGACAAACAAAATATACACTGGTAAGTACCCAGGAAAATCATAAATTAGCAAGGGTCCTATATGGGGGGGCAAACCATATGCTAAAGAAATGTTGGAGGAAGAGTGGAACCTCAAAAGGTAAGTACCTAGAAGATCCTCAGTGACCGGGCCCGAGAGGTAAGTTACCCGGTCTTCCTGTAGGCTAAAATTGGGAAATTGTGGTTGGAGAAATGCAGAAACAGGACCAGGCGGTGGAACCTAAGGGCAGATTCCAGACAAGGAGAACATACAAAAGAAGTGGACAGAGCCCAGTCCATGCAGGAGTGGCCAGGTAGGGCAGGAGCCAATGACCACCCTTCTGTGGCTGAAGATTCCGATCAATGGTGATGGATGAAGTCCAGCTGCGGGGTCCAGGAGCTGCAGGAGAGTCCCTGAAGTCACCTACAAGCTATCCCTTGACTGTTGCTGGATTACAGACAGGTCAGTGGTCAAGAGGACCACCACCAAGCACAGAGAAATGCAAAAGGAGCGGTTGGAGCTTTTGCAGAGCTGTGGAGGACCTGCAAGGTCCTGCAGACTTGACCCTTGGAGGGCAGTCCGGGCCAACCCTCAGAATGCAGGAGAGCCAGAAGAAGAGGTCAGAGCCCCCACCAGCAACCCACTGGCAGCAGGCACAGTAAGTCAGGGTGAGGCCCAGTCTTCACACCTGAAGAGGAGTCCCACTTCGCTGGAGCTTCAGAGAGGAGACTATCCTTGCAGAGGTAGAGTGCTGGGGCCGGGGATACTTGGAGCCTAAAGATCCCTAGGAGCAGGAGTCAACAAGCCTTGGTTGGTGCAGCAGTTGCGGTGCACAGGCCGTCTCCTACATTGGACAGAAGGCAAAGAGGACCCAGGGGATCCCTCAGAACCAACACCTGTGTTGGAGAATCTTCACAAAACTAATGAACAGAAGATCCCACCAGCCGGGCGTTGCTGCCTTCGGATACAGGGGAGTGACTCCTTCAGTCTAAGGGAGATTCCTTCTTACTTCTTGGTGCAGTCAAAGTCTTGCCAATCCCAGAGGATGCACATCCTTGGAGATGTTGCAGAATGTTTACAGGAGCCATGGAAACAATGTTGCTAGCAGAAGTCTTCTCAGGCAGTGCAATCTTGTCCAGTTCCTATTTAGACCAGCAGCGGTTCGAGTCGCCAGGAGCTTAATATGTCTTTGCAGAGAGGTTCTAGCAGAGTCCTGCATGATAAATCTGGGTACCCACCCACAAGGCAGTCCATAAATAGCCCATAAAGGAGGTTTGGTCACTCTCTGGGGTGACCACCTGTCAGGAGGGGTCACTGAAGTCAGTTGCCTTACCTACCCAGTCAGACTCCCCCAGAGGCCTCTGCACATCTTGTTTCCAAGGTGACTGAACAAAGTGGCCTTCAAACACAAAAAGATAGAGAGGAAGAGGAGGGTAAAAAAGCAATCACGTGATCCCTTACACTTAAGACCACACATAAACAAATGTGACTGCTAAAGTGGAGAGATCCCTAAAAACATTTTGGTTCTCTTTTTTTCGAAAACTCTTTGTGAGGATCACTTATACCTTTCTTGGCCTCAAAGTGGAGCTATTCCGGTTATAGAAGGGGAAGCCTCACACACCTAGTAGTGTCATGCTTCATCATTGGCTTCCTCTACCCACCCTGGTAGGACAGTGCAACTAGGGCGGACTCAATCTCCTGATAACTCAGCGCAGGAGGGAGTTCTTAATAAATAACTAATGGATAAAAACAGGGATCCAGACAAATACACAAAAACTACCTTGCTTTACCCTTGTGGTTCACCTTTTATAGTGGGGAGCAAAGGTATTGTTGAAAACAAAACGAGGTGAAATCTCGACCATTATGTGTCGAGCCACCCATTGAAAGGCCAGCACGTTTGTGACCATTTACAATAGCCATAACGGGCCTTGGGCATGCATTAGGGCCGTGGATCCCTAACTTCACCTTCCTTCCAGATCTGATGATAGTTGCCACAGTCTACAAAGCAAAGACACCTCATGCAGGAGATCCTACCTCAAATAGTATTAGAAGGAGTGTATTCTACCTGTAGGAACATAGAGAACAAGGGCCAAATTGGAGTGCTTGTCCCTTTTCAATAATCAGAACACCCTTGATACAACCTAGTGGTCACACGTGACAATGCACACTTCATGGCAAGAGCTAGTGATAAGTGCCCTCAGTCATGCAGGAAAAGACCCCGCTTCACACTAGGTACAACATCATTTGAATTCCTTATTGCAGTGGGACATTATCTCTCCTACTACTATTTTTAGTATCCTTAATTAAAACACAAAATATTCAAAGGCTAGTGGCCCTTACCCTATATTTCATGACCTAAAGCTTCTTGGTCAGGGAGAGGGGCAGCGCCCTTTGTAGTCACACTCTAAAAAGGAGAACAAAACGCAAAACACGAACAGGCCACAAATCGACAACACATCACCAGATCGTATTCATTTATGTAGTTCAAAGGATTTCACATGATACTCATGTTCATTTCAATATTTGGATTTCAATTACAAGGGTGGGCCCAGCCTGGGTAGCCCCAATCCGTGCTGCACTATATAATGCATTGCAGATGTACCACAACAGAGTAATGTCCCTTTTATTAGTGTATGGAGTGTAGCCAATGCCTCAAATTAGCTGGAAAATAAGACCCTGGGTCAACAACATGTGCCAAGGGAAACTGGCATGTATGTACTCACACATGCACGGAACACGCTACAATGTCAAATAACAGCACCAAACGCTCGCCACTCCTAAATGAAGCACCCGGGTGGGTTGCCATACCTCCACATTCCGCCAGCCGTAAGCGACAACCCTCAGTGGTAATGGCATGGGTAGAGGCACCTGACATAACAAAGAGGTCTGAAAACACCGAAATACCAAGGTAGCTCTATAGATGCTACCCTACAAACAACATAACCACATTCGGTGTGTAAAACCTGTGTACTCACTACTCCAAAAGGAGCGCCCGTCCGTGTGACCTATTCCAAACTCTTGCCTTGCCGAACTATGGTCAAAGCACTAAGGGAAATCGCTATTTAACAAAAACCAAAGTAAAACTATTGCAGTCAGCTGTAAATGAGGGCTGCAGATGGGCCGCCACGTTCACGCATCATTAAAACGCGCGCTCAAGAATAGGTCGGGAAGTGAGGTCCATTGCATGACCTGGTTAGACATCCCGCTCACAGCAGGCCACGCGGTCATTAAGTCACTAAACTATGCCACTGGAGGATTACGGGGACTTGAAGTTCGCTGCAATGGTGGTAGGAAAATTCTGAAGAATCTGGCCAAGAGGCGCAATTCCATTTCTCAAAACATACTGTGTGGAAGCAAAATTGACATGCAGCAAAAAATATATAACAACCAGGGCTATAAGACCTATTCTATATCACGAGGTCCCTATAATGTCTATGCAGGAACAGAGGAGTAATCATTCACTCAATGAATCTGAGCCGCATGGCTGCCCCACATAAGGTCCATTCTCCTAAGTATATCTATATATTTTTTTTAATTATGTTTGAGGGACACCTCCTCCAGGTGCCCCAAGAGAAGTGAAATATAGTAGCCACATAGGTGCGTTTATAGGGAAAAAGGACAATGATTACCTCACATGCCATAAGACTGCCCTGTGAGGATACTTCTCTTCAGAAACATTTTTTTTGTGAGAGGTCACATAAAAGGTCGTTTCTCCTAAAAATATTTGTGTGGGCCCTACTACAGGCACCCAAACAGGGACTAATAATTTCCCTGGCAGATCCCACTGGCAGTCCTTCCACTGTCCAACTTACCATAACCAAGACCATCCAGTCTCTAGGAGTAAAGATCCATTGATCATAAAGTTAAGTTCTTATACTCCCCCATGTAACGTCATCATTCAACCCAACCAAGTCTGTTCGCAGATGATAAATCCATTGTTGCTCAAACAATAGCAGAAATTCAATCATGTCCGGGCGTGTTTGCTCAACTTTTTCTAGTACACACCAATGCATTTCGTCCACACCATGCCCCCTCTCGAAATAGTATCTAGTCAGCTTTGTTGCATCTCTTCTGAACCTAATGGTGCTCCGATGCTCTGCAATCCGTGTTCGTACTTTACTCAAGGTCATACTGGTGTAAAACAGATTGCATGGACATCTAATTAAGTAAACCACGTTCTTTGAGTTCTAGTTCGTTAGTTGTTTGAGCTTTCATAGTGTCCTCAGTCTCACCTCCACCTCCTTCAACCTTCCTGTGAGGTGGCCAACACTGCAGCCACTGCATGGGTAGTGACCTGACGTGGAAGGTACATTCGAAAGAGTCATTTGGTTCCCTTGTGTTTTTTTTTTTTTTTTTTTTTTACCCAGATGTGTATGTACCAGGTGGTCCTTAATACTTCTGGCTCTTCTGAATGAGTACATGGGTCTCTCTTGATCAAGGCCGCCTGACTGTAGGATCCTCCATCGTTTGTTGATGATCTTTTGTAGGTTATTTGATAAAGGGCTAAAGTAGTTACACAAATGAGTCTCTCTTTTTGTTCCTTTGCAATAAACAACAGCAGCTACTCCCTATTATTGTTCAAAGCCCTTTTGTGAGCTTTTTTAATTAACCTCCAGGGGTATTTCTTTTCTAGGAGCTTCCCAGATAGTCTCTTGGTGTGTGACTTGTACTTCAGTAGGTCAGAACAGTTATGTCGTAATCAAAGAAATTGCCCAGTTAGTAGGTTCACCCTTAATACCCGTGGGTGAAAACTATCAAATCTCAAGAGGCTATTCCGGTCTGTTGGTTTGTAAAAAACCTCAGTTCCCAAAGCCCCCTGCTTTGCCCTTCCAAACAGATCTAGGAATGACATTTCTCCTCTGTGAATGTAAAGTGTAAGAAGGGCTTAAATACATTAAGGCACACCAGAAAAGATGCTGCTTCTTCCCATGATCCTTTGCAAATGAGAAAAACGTCATCAATGTAACGTTTCCAAAGGCGGATCTTCTCTCTAAATTAATTAGAATCATTGAAAACATATTCTGATTCAAACTCATGCACATTAAAAAAAGAGAAGATGGGAGAGAATGTACTTCCCATTGAAGTACTGTGTAGCTGAAGGAAGAACTTACCCTTAAATTTAAAAATGTTTTCATAAGTGCCAGGTGTGCCAGATACAGTATACATTCCCGGGGTGTCATGTACTTCCATTCTGTTTCCCCCAGGATCTTGTCAATCACAGCTAGCGTGGCCTCCTGTGGAATGTTTGTGTACAGAGATTCCATGTCTAAGCTGATCAGCAGCTCGCTGGACTCATCAAAGGACAAACTTTTTATGAGGTTAAGGACATCCCATGAGTCCTGCAGGAAGGTAGGAATTTATTTCACTAAGGGCCAATGGAAAAGAATCACAAAATTGTGTTAGAGGTTCCAACAAAGAGCCGATCCCCAAGACATAGGTCTTCGTTGGGGCGGGAATCTGTCTTTATGCACCTTCAGCTGAATATAGAAGTACAGCACCGTAGGTTGCTTCTGCGTTAAGAAATCTGCCACATGTTTAGTGATCCAGTAATTACCCAGACCTGTCATAACTAAGAAAGCAAGTTCTTCTTGTACATCCAGTGCTGGATCCCTGGACAGACATTTGTAATTGTGCACATCACTCAGAAGTCTAAGGCATTCTGCTCTACAAATGTCTCTAGGGAGAATCATCACTGCTCCCCCTTTTTCTGCTAGTTTTATTACTGTGGACTCATCTGTGGCCAGTGACTGCATAGATCTCATTTCTTCATTGCTCATATTGCAGAAGTGGTTTGAAATCTCTCCTCTCAGGTTGTCAATGTCCCTGTGAAGGCTTCCCCTTCCATAAAAGGAATAACCCCCCCCCCCTTTGGGTCCAAAAAAAGGCATAAGTGATCCTCAAAAAGAGGTTTTGATAAAAAGAAAAAAAGAGAACCAGAACGTTTTTTGGATCTCTAGACTTTAGCAGAACCAAGTGGCTGCTTAGAGAAGCTCTGGGCACCACCCTAGGGGTGGAGATGGACAGGAGAGGGGTCACTCCCCTTTCCTTTGTACGTTTTGCACCAGAGTGGGGACCAGTGTCCCTGGACTTGTGCAAACTGGATTATGCAAGGAGGGCACCAAATGTGTCTTTCAAAGCAGTCCTGTCGCACGGGGAGGCTACTCCTCCCAAGCCGAGTAACACCTATTTCCGAAGGAGAGGGGGTTGCACCCCTCTCCTACAGGGAATCCTTTGTCCTGCTGTCCCCTGCTTGAGCTGGTCAAACAGCAGGAGGGCAGAATTGTATCTAGGGGGCTGCAGCAGCGCGGGCTGCCTGCAGATCCTGAAAGACTAGTAGCAGCAGAACTCGGGGATCCTCTAAGGAACCCCCTGGGTGCATGGAATCATGTCACCAATACTGGAATCAGTATTGGGGTATGATTTTAACATTTTTGATACCATTATGTAGCTGGATCACAAGTAGTGACCAGTGGCCAGTACATAGATAAAATGCGTCCCCGAAGTCCAGTGATTTGGAACTGGAGTTTGTAGGGGCCCCTCTGCTCATGTGCTCATGTGCAGGGTTCAGGCTCCTGCACACACACAGGAGCCTGAACCCTGCCCTCTGGGCTAAAAGGGCATACCATAGGGATGCCTTACAGTGACCTAGTGTAGTGACCAGCAGTGAAAGGGTGCATGCACCATTTCACGAAGGCTGCAAATAGCAGACCTGCAAATATAGTTTGCATGGGCTCCCCTGGGTGGCAGAATACATTCTACAGCCCATGGGAGGCCCGTGGTATACCAATGCCCTGGGTACCTAAGTACCATCTACCAAGGACTTACCGGGGTCCACCAGTATGCCAATTGGGGGGCGTATGAAGTCCCAAAACAAACACATTTGGAGGGGAGAGCACAATCACTGGGGTCCTGATTAGCAGGATCCCAGTAAAAACAGTCTAAGTACACTGACATCAGGCAAAAAGTGGGAGTAACCATCCCAGAAAGAGGGGACTTTCCTTCACAATCTCCTTTTATTTCCTAAGCAATAGTTACCTCACATGCCGTAAGACTGCCCTGTGCGGAGACGTCTCTTAAAAAAAAAAATATTTTGTGAGTAGTCACGTAAAAGGTTGTTTCTCCTAAAAATATCTGTGTGGCCCCACTACAGGCACCCAAACAGGGACTAATAATTCCCCTGGCAAATCCCACTGTCAGATTATGCAAGGAGAGCACCAAATGTGCCTTTCAAAGCAATCTGGTGGCACGGGGAGGCTACCCTTTCCTAACCCAGTAACATCTATTTCCAAAGGAGAGGGGCACCCCTCTCCTACAAGAAATCCTTTGTCCTACTGTCCCCTGCTTGAGCTGGTCAAGCAGCAGGAGGGCAGAATTGTGTTGGGGGCTGCAGCAGGGCGGACTGCCTGCAGACCCTGAAAGATTGGTAGGAGCAGAACTGGGGGATCCTCTAAGGAAACCCTTGGGTGTTTGGAATCATGTCACCAATACTGGAATCAGTAATGGGGTATGATTTAGACATTTTTTATACCAAACATGCTGAGGTTCGGAGTTACTATTGTGTAATTGGACCACAGGTAGTGATCAGTGGCATGTACATAGATAAAATGGCGTACCTGCACTTACGAAGTCCAGGGAATTGGAATTGGAGTTTGTAGGGGCACCTCTGCTCATGCAGGGGTGTCCACACAGGGACCCACACCCTGCCCTTTGGGCTAAAAGTGCCTATAATAGTGATGACTTACAGTGACCTGTGTATTGGCCAGCAGTGAAAGGGTGCATGCACCATTTCACACAGGCTGCAAACGGCAGACCTTCAGAAACAGTTTGCATGGACTCTCCTGGGTGGCACAATAGATGCTGCAGCCCATGGGAGACCCCTGGTGTACCAATGCCCTGGGTACCTAAGTACCATCTATCAGGGACTTACAGGGGTACACCAGTATGCCAATCGTGGGGTGTATGAAGTACCAAAACAACCAAGTTTGGATGGGAGAGCACAATTACCGGGGTCCTGATTAGCAGGATCCCAGTGAAAACAGTCTAAGTAGACTGACATTAGGCAATAAGTGGGAGTAACCATGCCAGAAAGAGGAGACTTTCCTCCCCAATCTCCCTTTATTTCTTAAGCAATACAGAAGTTAGGTGGCACAATGTTCTATTAACTGCAAAACCATCCAGTTTTGAGTAGTAGCTGAAGTGTGGAGAGAAAAGGGAGGAGTAAAAAATACTGGGAGAGTAAAGAAAGAGTATGACACACAAGGCAGACTTGGATGAAAGATCTCTGTAGAAAATATGTGTTTACTGAGTTTTCACCCAGGAACACTTACCTTTTGCTGGATCTTGTATATTTTCTGGCTTTAGACCTTTGTGCACGCTAAACCTGGTAACAAGTAGTAAAGTGCCTGTGCTGTTCCTTTAAACATGTTCAAATTGGCAAACTCCAAACTGATATATTTAACTTACTACAAGCCCCTAGTATTTACTAGCCTGGAAGCTAAATGCTACTAGTGCACTTTAGCACCTATTGTGCCATCCACTACTGTGGTAGTGAAAACATTGCTTCAGGTCTACCAATGTAACCTAACTGTAGCAGTGTAAAACCTACAACTCTACCTGTTAAAATAAACCAGTTGGACAGGTAAAAGCCTCCTTTTTAAATATTATATTAAGTAACCCCTTTGTAGGCCATGTAGCCCGCAAGGTAGAGTGCATGGTATTTAGAAGTAGGACATGCAGACATTTAGGCCCTCATTATGACATTGGTGGTAAATCCCACTTACCGCCATGCTGACTGTTGCCAACATACCACCGCCGCAGCAGATATTCGTTCACCATATTATGACACACACACACCAAATCGTTGCTATACAGCCACAGACATAACTCCGCCACACCAAAGGTCAGTGATAAACTGGCGGTATCAAAACCCACACCGTTACGCCGACAGAACTACGACCACCACATTATGACCCACAAATCACCACGGCGGACATTCAATGGCGATTAACCATTGGCGTTACATACCGCTGCGCTCAAAATACACACACACACAAACAAAACACCACATTGGACAATTCAAACAACACACATCTGACACCCATAAACGCACCACACCCACACACTCACACAACTATAAAACACAAACCCACATTACCCACAACCCTTCACGAATACAAATAATTTGCACGAGACGGACACCAAGACCACCGTCAAAACCAGAGCCACACACTATACACACCTATACACCACCCACACACCTCACAACACACTCCCCAACACATCATCCTACACACCCTCACCTACAATACTCACCCATGGCACCACAATGACACCACAGATTCTCTGAGGAGGAGCTGAGGGTCATGGAGAAGGAAATCATCCGGGCACAGCCACAGTTATTTGGAGCACAGATGCAGCAAATATCCAGTTCTAGGAAGATGGAGATATGGCGGAGGATCGTGGACAGGGTCAACGGCGTGGGACAGTACCCCAGAACAAGGGATGACATCAGGAAGAGGTGGAATGACCTACGGGGGAAGGTACGTTCCATTGCAGAAAGCCACCAACTCGATGTACAGAGGACTGGCGGTGGATCCCCCTCCACCTCCCCCACAACTAACAACATGGGAGGAGCAGGTCTTGGCAATCAAGCATCCCGAGGGCCTGGCAGGACTAGCAGGAGGACTGGACTCTGGTAAGTCAACTCTATACTACTATCACCCCCCTACCTACATGCCTTTACATACTGCCACCCTCACTCCCATCACTCCGCCACTTCCCACACACCCCACCATCACATCTCACCCATCCCTATGCCAAGCCCTGCATGCACCACCAATGCATGAACACCACTCACAGACCTGCATGGACACCTATCACTAAAGCATGCACACAGAGAGAATCAGCTATCCCACAATACACCAACATACACAAGTGAAAGATGCCCGGGCAAAAACAACCATAGAGGGCAACCCATCCATGCACAATATGTCACACACAGAAACAATAACACAGCATTTACATTCTCACAGGTATCCAAGCTAATGTCACTGGAGAAGAGGTACCAGCAGCATCCAGTCCCCCCACAGAAGAGGCCCACAGAGATGACAGTGACTCTGCTCGCCTGGACCTGGATGTCCACCCTGGCCCATCAGGGACCTCCGGACAGTCGGTTACCCAGCCACAGTCATACACAACCACAGAGCTTCCCCCCTCAGGAAACACCACCAGAGCACCCAGCATGCCCATACCTCTCTCCCCAGTACATGTCAGTCAGCAGTGTGTCCACCACTGCAGGGACCCCAGGGAACACCACAGTTCCAAGACAATCAGGGACCTGGGGACAGAGACACAGGACAACATGGAAGCTGGGAGGAGTGCTGTGCGCCAGGGGGAGGACAGGCCCAGGGAACCGACTCTCCAGGAGGCACTTACCGAGATCCTGGGAGCATACCAACATTCCCAGGTTATGCTGGGCCAGATCCTGGACAGAACAGGCAGCTGCAGGAGGGACAGTACGAGGGGATCAGGGAGGACTTGAAGGACATTAACACCACCCTGGTAAACATTGCAGGGGTGCTGCCACACATGGCTAATATTATGAGAAAGGCAGCCTCACAACAGCGGACCCCTGCCACTAGCCAGACTACTGAACAGCCCTCCACCTCTGCTGCCGCTAGTGGACAGGAGGCCCTGCCACATGATCAACAGGCCACCATCACCCCTCCCCCTGCAGAAGGAGAACCACCCCGCAAACGTTCCCTGTGATCCAGGCAGAAGCCTGAGCCTATTGCCAAGTACCCCGCCAGAAAATAAGACTCTCCTGATTGTCACCCTTGTGTCCCACTCTGTCACCCTGTCCACCTTGAACTGCCATTGCTCCCCTTCCCATGCCCCCTTATCAATGAACCTGTGCTACAAATAGACTGGAACTATACCCTGGACTTTCCTCCATCATCACCCCAGCACATTGCACTTCTCCCTTTTCTTCATACCACTGGAATAAACACACTTTGAACAAATGCAACTATGTAGTATGTCAAATGATTGAAGTATGTATTTGTTAAACAAGGTTTAAACATTTCAATTCAACTGTACAGTAATGTTAACATAGGATAGACCTGTAGTTGGCTCCAGTGACAACACCAGGAGCGCTAGTGGGGCACCAACATCTGCAAAAAGAGTTGCCAAAGGGTACAGTGAGTGGGCATAGAAGTGGGAAATAACAGCATGCCAGTGACAATGTGAAACAAAAAACTGACAATGAAATGTGAAGTAACACTGTCTTACTTGTATGTCATTGGAAGTATCGTCTAATCACTGCAGATCTGTTGTCCTCATCTTCATCCTCTGCCTCCTCATCTTCACTGTCCACAGGGTCCACTGCTGCCACATGGCCATCTCCAGCATCCTCCTCCTGAAGAAAAGGTACATGGCGTCTGAAGGCAAGGTTATGCAACCTGCAGCATGCCACGTTTATCTGGCAGACCTTCTTGGGTGAGTAGCACAGGGATCCACCAGTCAGATGGAGGCACCGGAACCTGGCCTTCAGGAGGCCAAGGGTACGTTCAATAATCCTTCTTGTTTGCCCATGTGCCTCATTGTAACGTTCCGAAGCCTCTGTCCTGGGATTCCTCAAAGGGGTCAGTAGCCGTGACAGGTTGGAGTAACCTGAGTCACCTGCAAATATCGAGGGACAACTGTTAGCCACACACTATCCCTTATGGCCCACACCATACCCATACACCAACATCCACTGGGTGTGAACCAGGGCTCACCTATTAGCCACACACTGTGCCTCTGTAGGTGGGCCATCACATTTGGGATGCTGCTATTCCTCAGGATAAAGGCATCATACACCGACACAGGATACTTAGCATTGACGTGGGAGATGTACTGGTCTGCCAAGCACACCATCTGCACATTAATTGAGTGAAAATGTTTTCGATTTCTGAAGACCTGTTCATTTTGCCAGGGGGGGGCACAAATGCAATATGTGTTCCATCAATCGCCCCAATTATGTTGGGGATATGTCTCATTGCATGGAAGTCAGCCTTCACTGTGGGAAAATCCTCCACCTGGGGGAAAACAATTTATCTGCACATGTGTTTAATCAGGGCACCCAACACTCTTATCAGCACTATTGAGAACATTGGCTGTGACATTCCTGCTGCCAAGCCCACTGTCACTTGGAAAGAACCAGTTGCCAAGAATTGGAGCACAGATAGCACTTGCACAAGTGGGGGGATCCCAGTGGGGTGACGGATAGCAGATATCAGGTCAGGCTCCAATTGGGTACACAGTTCCTTGAGAGTAGCCTTGTCAAGTCTGTAGGTGAGTATAATGTGCCTGTCCTCCATTGTTGCCAAGTCCACCAGGAGTGTACATGGGGGGATGTCACCATCTCCTAGTCATCCTCAGCGGTTGCAATCTATGGGGCAAAAGAGTGAGGAGCCGGTCATAAAATGGACATTGTAGCCACTACAGTTCAATGCATGACGTGTAATTTAAATGTATTACTGGCATATGTCCTGTATGTAGAATTGTGATCTGTGACGCAGTTATGTTCCATGCACTGCCCCCCCTGAAATGGCGTCCGCTTGTCCTGTATGGAGGGACAGATAGAAGTGAGGTAATTCCGATGACGTTGTGCGCCGTTGCAGGAGGTGGTCAGGAACTGCCGTGCAACTCCTCATTGGTTATAATTGGGCCCTATGGGTTACAGTGGCCAATGATGATGTATGCCAGCAGTGGCGGTATGCACCACCGCAGACGTCACCGCCATTTTCTATCTGTTCACTCACTTGCTACCTGACCTTCAACAGGAGAGGGCCTACACTGCATGTGCTGCTGTAACCTGTGTCTGGAACCTACCATGGCCCGTGTAACTGGGTAAAGGGCCCCTGCCTTCACCTCAGCGGAGTTGGAGAGACTAGTGGATGGGGTCCTACTCCAGTACGGACTGCTGTATGGCTCGCCAGACCAACAGGTGAGTACACTGTGAGCACGATGCATGGGGCATGAATGCATGGAGTGCTGTGTGTGAAGGGATCATGTAGGGGGGGTTCATGGGGGGGGGTTGGTGGGTGGGCCCTGGGCAGCGTGCAGCATGTATGCTGGGCCATATCTGTGCGAAAGGGGATGGGAAGGGCTATGGTGGGCCATGAGTGTAACAAGCAAGATGGTATAACTAATACATTTCCCTGTGTATGTTTCCTCTGCAGGTCAGCGCCCGTCAAAAGAAGGGTATTTGGCGTGCCATCGCCAAGGACTTGTGGACCCTGAGGGTCTATGGCAGGTGGAGCACCGACTGTCGGAAAAGGTGGGAGGACCAGAGACACTGGGCACGGAAGACGGCAGAGGCCCAGCTGGGGATGGCCTTCCGACGAGGAAGGGATGATTGTCGAACCTTGACCCCCCTGATGGCCCGCATTCTGGAGGTGGCCTATCCGGAGCTGGATAGGCACTTGAGGGCAACACAGTAGCCACAAGGGGGCAAGTACAGTGCCCATCATTACAAGGTACGCATGGTAGGGTAGTATCTAGGTGAGGGATGTGTGTCTGCGAGTGCCCCTAGGCCAGGACTGACATAGCAGAGTAGGTCCCATGTTGGCCAGGGTTCTGATGAGAAAATCCTCCAACCTAGCTAGGATGCATCCACTACTGGGCAGGGCTGTGTGGGCTGCAGTTGTTGGTATGTGTCCCTCCCCATGCCCTGTTGACTAGCATTGTTACTGGTAGTGCATTGCACAGTGCGTAGGGCTGTTCCCTGTGTGTGAGGGGAGGTATGTATGCCAACGGTGGTGTAGGTGCAGCCATTGACCAAGTGTATCCTTTGTCTCCCCCCCCTTTTTGTTTTGTCATCCTGTCCTTATGTGCATTAGCATCATCTGGTGGAGGAACAGAGGCACCGGTGATGGAGGAAGCTGCATCCCTCAGGACCCAGGAGGCAGAGTCCACCGACGGTGAGGGCACCAGTGAGACAGAGGGCGAGGGGAGCACCACGGCGGGGACTGGAGGGAACAGTTCGGACACGAATACCACCTCTGATGGAAGCTCCCTGGTGGTAGCGGACACCTCTGTGCCCACCCCAGCTACAGGGACAGCCGCCATCCCCCGTACCAGCACCACCCTCCCAGCAGCCCCTCATCGAGTTGCCCATGCCCGCTCACCCAGGAGGGTGGGCATCTCTTTCACCCAAAGCCATCCAGGGGTTGGCAGCCCAAATGCAACAGACCAATGCATTTCTGGAGGGCATTCACACTGGCTCGGTGGCCCAACAGAGATCAATCCAGTCTCTGGCCTCCTCTCTGATGGCAGCCATTCTCCCTGTTTCCACCCTCCCCCTCTAACTTCCTCTGCCCAATCCCATTCCCCTCAACCCCAATCTATCCCAAGCACACAGACAGATGAGCATGCACACATGACAACACACAAGAGTGGACATGGCAAACACAAGCACCACACATCATCCCACAGACACTCACACAAACACCATCCAGATGCAGACATACCAACATCCACTGCCTCCACTGTGGCCCCTCCTCCTTGTCCTCCACCTCCCTCCCAGTTGCTTCTACACTCACACCAGCATGCACTAAATCCTCATCCACTACCCCCACTTTGCACCCCCTCCTCCCAAAGTACACAAACGAAAGCACTCAGACATCCAACAGCTGACCACCTCACAAGAGCATCCAGCCTATGCACTTGCACCCAAACACAGCAGACAGACACCTCCTACAACCACTCCCTCTTCCTCCACTCCCAAACCTTCTTCCTCTTATCACCCCAATGCCCTTAAGAAGTTTTTCCTCTCCGCCATTGACCTTTTCCCTACCCCTCCCCCCCGTCCTTCACGTCGGGCCAGGGTGTGTAAAACTCAGGCAAGCACCTCAGCCACACAGTCGACGGGCCCAGTAGTGTCCACACCAACTCGTGGTGGTAAAGGATCCAGGCCACCAGCCAGCCACACAGAAAGGGTGCCTGCCCCAAGTGCTGCCAGGAAGGTCAAAATGCAACCCCCAGCTGCTGCCAGGAAGGGCAAGGGGCTAACCCCAGCTGCTGCCAGAAAGGGGAAGGAGAAATGCCAAGCTGCTAGGAAGGGGAAGGAGGAATCCCAAGCTGCTGCCAGGAAGGGGAAGGAGGAATCCCCAGCTGCTGCCAGGAAGGGCAAGGGGCCTGCACCAGCAGGCAAAAAAGGTGGGGGCTCATTCGGAGCCCCCACCACCAACCATGGTGGTGCAGCAATCCGAGGCTGCAGGGGATGGGCTGGAGCCTCCCCCCACCAGCATCAGCAGCACCACCACCACCAGTGGGTTGCCGTCAGAGGCTGCAGGGGATGGGCTGGAGCCTCCCCCCACCAGCAGCCCCACCAGCAGCAGTGGGCAGCCGTCCAAGGCTGCAGGGGATGGGCTGGAGCCTCCCCCCCACCAGCATCAGCACCACCACCACCACCAGCAGTGGGCCGCTGACCAATGCTACAGGGGATGGGCTGGAGCCTCCCCCCACCACCACCACCACCAATAATGGGCAGCCGTCCAAGGTTGCAGGGGATGGGCTGGAGCCTCCTCCCACCAGCGGCTGCAGCACCACCACCACCACCACTGAGCAGCTGTCACCGCCGGCGGACGGTATGTAGTCTGCCTCCATGGGCTGCAAATCCTGTGGGTATGACACCCAGCTGAGAGACTGTGACCTTGCACTCCCCAGGATCAGAAGCACAGGGCATGCTGCCCCTTCCAGAACCAGTGGGTATGGCACCCACTCACCCCATCCTCTCCAGGATGAAGATCACAGGGCACGATGCCCTCTTCAGAACCAGTGGGTATGGCACCCACTCACCCCATCCTCTCCAGGATGAAGATCACAGGGCACAATGCCCCCTCCAGAACCAGTGGGTATGGCACCCACTTGAGACACTGTGGTCTTGCATTCCCAATGACAAAGAGCAATGGGCATGTTGCCACCTCCAGAGCATGTGGGCAAGTCACCCACTTGAGAGACGGTGGCCTTGCACTCCCCAGGACAAAGCACTGGTCAAGTCACCCACTTGAGAGACTGTGGCCTTGCACTCCCCAGGACAAAGCAGTGGGCAAGTCACCCACTTGAGAGACTGCGGCCTTGCACTCCCCAGGACAGCGCACAGGGCATGTTGCCCCCTCCAGGACCAGTGGTGTTTTACCATCTGCTGGCTGAGGTGCCCCCCCGTTCCCCATCCCCCTGAGGTGCCTGTCTATTTTCGAACTGATGCCCCTGCAGTGTTCTCTCCGTGTTGTTGCAGGAATCAAGTGGGGCCTTGAACTTTGGATTGTGGCCCACCTAGATTGAGGACTGGGCAGTGTCCCTTGTTTGTACATATGTATATACTTTTAGATAGAATTTTCTTATTTGTACTATATTAATATTATTACACTCACTTAATGTATTCCTGTGGTCCTTGCATTAGTCCTGAGGGGTACGGGGTCAATATGTTGTCATACTGCTGCTGTATGTGTGTATGGTGTTGGGGGTGGGCATGTGTGTTGTGCTTGTGTGTGTCACTTTCTTTCTCCTTCCCCCCCTCCCCTGTGTGTTAGGTGGCTGTACTCATTGTGGTCGTCTTCGCCGTCGTTGGTGTTCGTGGTAGAGCAGGACATAGAAGATCATTGGGAAGATCTGCATTTTAGGCTCCATGGCTTCATAGTTCTTCTCTGAGTCTCCAATGGTGAGTCGTTTCCCTTTTGTGCAGTGTTTCCAGCAAGCTTTTGATGTCAATGGTACCACCCCTGAAAAGGTGGTGGATTGGCCTGTCATAATACAGTGGGCAGAACATTGTCTTCCGCCTGGCTGTTGGCGCGTACCGCCGTGGTGCCTGTTGATTCCGCCCTGGCGGTCAGTGTGGTAAAGTGACTGTCTGTCTGCGCTCTTTCCGTCATGGTCATAATTTGACAGTATTTACCTCCGGCTTGTTGGCGGTATTACCACCTCTTTATCACCGACCACCAGGGTTGTAATGCGGGCCTTAATGTTAACATGCTTTTCCAGTGACTTGCTCTGAATAAGGTGTGAATGAAATGTGAAATACCTCCCAGGATCAAAAAGATAGGCCACTGTAGTTGACAGGCCGACCTGAATGGGCACCAATGACTCCATTGTGCTCAACAAAATGATAGAGGCGGTAAGCACACTTTTTAACATTACAGTGTCAAATCCTGATTGAGTGTCAAATCCTTTTTGACAGGCCTGCTGGGTTTACACATAACACCTGGGACGCACTTAAAGGGAAGGGAACAGGATGCCAAGACAATTCTTGTGCAGCCCCTTCTAGTTGCTGAAGAATCCTGCCATTGTTCTACCAGACTTCTGTCTCTGGGTTTTACACATAAGACTTGTGGGTCACTTGAAAGGAAGGTAAAAGGATGCCAGGACAATACTTGTGTATCGTCTGTCTGGTCAATGAAGAACCCTGCTTTTGTCCTAGCAGATGTCTGTCTCTGTGTTTATTGTGGGGACAGTGACTGCTTCAAACTGGATTTTAGTGTTAGATGGGGTAGGACACTAGGATTCCCATAGTACACTCCCCAAACACATCCCCAGCCCTCAGAGCCCGGGTTTAATGTGGCTGGATACTTTTGCCATCTTGAAAATGCCTAATGTGAGTAGGGTTGGTCTGGAGAACTTCTACTCCTTTGTTTAGGGCATGCCCAGGCAACATTTCCACCCCATAATGCTGCCAGGCATAAATGTGCCATTTCCAGGCACCTACTTCAGAACCCTGCTGGACCTGCGGATGAAGAGAACAGGACGGGACCTGCTGTCTGTAACCTGCAAGGAGTGCTGAAGAACTAGACCTGCTCCCTCTTGTACCCAGGATGAAGAAGTGAACTCCAAAGGTCATGGGGCTGACCTCCTGTTCAAACTACAAGAGGCCTTTTCTTTCACCTGCCCAGCTGACCAGTGGCAAATGGGCCTGGACTGGACTGTGCGCCTTATTACAATGTCCATAGGACATAATGGAATGACAATATGGCGAATGGGATATCCGTCATGTTTGTGACTGAGTAACCCTATCCGCCAAACTCTATATCAGGCCCTAAGTTAGAAGATAAAACCTTTGACTAGGGTGAACCTGGTTGGTCTATGCCACTGGCGCTCCACGGCAGCTAGCCTCAAATTGCACCTAGGTCCTGATCTACCGCAACCATTCACTATTATTGGCACTTTGTGCTTCTTGGTGCTATTCCTACTGAAAATGTTTGAAAAACCATACCTCACGTTTCCCTTATTGGATGTTTGTCATTTTAGTGTAATTTTGTTTATTACATTTTACTCTATTTTTCTAATTCAGTTTAGATTTCTTATTGTTTTTCAATTTTACTTTATTACTCTTTTTTTGCTGCATTTATACTTTATACGTTGCGCTAAGTTAAGCCTGTCTGCTTGGTGCCACAGCTACCAGATGGTTGAGCTCATCTTCATTAAGCGACTTTGAGGATTAACCCTGACAAGGGTTGTGATGAATCCTTGAGGTGGGTAGTCACCACCCCAAATAATAATCCAATTTCTTACAATCATCCACATGCTTCACCACTATTTGTTATGGACTCCATTGACACTTTTACACTAATTTTTCACACAAGCGCCACCACTGCTTCCTGGTTTTCCTCAGACTATGGTTGCTTTGAGGTCTGACCATCACTTACTACCCACTCTTTGTTTACCTTCATACTTTTTCTCTACCACCCCTCTCCCCCCGGTTTTCCGATACTCTTTTTGTTCCACTTTTGTTGCAGTTCCCACCATACATCTCCTTCCTGGACATTACATTATCCTGACCTATTTCCCACACCCTTTCTAAGTTACATGTAACTCCACTCTTCTGGGCACCAGCTGCCCTCACACTTCTGCAAAATGCTAACACTTTCCACGCTGTCCTGAGAACCAGTTTTCACTCATGTCCACAGAGACGTACTCCTTATGTCTCCAACAAGGTCACATTTGTCCTTCTTAAAGGATATTATTCCAGTATTTCTTTCCCACACTGTCCCACAGGCGAGCGACCGCACCATTGCACTGCTGAGCTTGATGCTATTATCGACAAGAAAAAAAAATAGCGGAGCACACAAGTAGTTCTTAATGTAAAAGTACAGAAAGCCAACTGAGGCTTATGAAAGACAATGTGAGGTATAGATAATCCCTAGACTAATGTTCATATATTCACAACAAAGGTGTTGGTTCTCTTATAAAACACAAACCTATAAATATCTTAACATTTCAAAAATAAATTTTATTAAAGAAAACACATATTTAGAAATACACATTGTAACAGAGATAAATATGATAAGACCAAACAAACATATAACTAACAAAACAATATTAAGTATTCTAGTTGAATAATCAAAGACACGTGTTTCGTCCAAAAAAAGACTTCTTCAAGGCTGATAGATCATAATACAGAAACATAATATTATTAACCCAAATTGTACAATGTAAAAATTCCAATAGTAACTGCACCTTAAAATTGGATAAAAAGATACACCGAAGTCTCCAAAATAGTGTACCCAAACTAAAAATTGTGAAAAGAGAACCAACACTAAATGTCGAAAGACCTAGTTGTTATTTAAATTATTAGAAAATAATGTTTAGCCATGAATGTGGCCATGTGCTCAGGCGGTAGAACTGCATATGTCGTTTAGATAAAGTGACTAAACAGAGAGATATAGATGTTGAAAGGAATCCCAAGATTTTTGAGAATGAAAAGAGCCTCATGACAGGTAATCCCCAAAATGATCATAGTCAATGAATCTCAAAAGGTAAATACCTTAATAAATCATAGGTTCTTGGGTCCCAAATCATTATCCAAAATTCTAAATGGAAAAAGGGGGATCATAATCATGAGCTTAGACTCAAAACTATCTGAATATATCTATCGTAACAATATCCAAATCTAATACTAACCGTGACATAAATTGTGCCCATCAGTTATGATGGGTCCCAAGAGATATTTTTTGTTTTATTGAAAATTCCACTTCAACTGTCAAATTCTCAGCTAGTCCCAGAAGAAGAGAATGTTTACGTGTATCCCATAAATGAAAGAGAACGTCATATGGGACTATTCTTCTATCTACAAATATGAAAATGGAGTATGAGAGATCATTTAACAATTTTCACGTCATTTAATTATGTATTTATAATTCTGTACTGCCACTCACTCTACACCATGAAATATACATGTTATTTTTCCCTAATCTAATGTAATGTCACACACCGAATTGTATATTGGTTGTAAGTACATAGTATATATCGGCTAAAATCTCATTTAAACTATTTAAACAGCATCAGAAACTGGATCAGTATTCGCTAACTTCATCTCTGCAATAACTGGAACAGTTATTGGTTGCTCATTTGTCGTATTTATCTGAAACTGAATGTCCTTATCGTAGCAAAAATAAATTCAGCCTGTAGCACTATATCTTATAAATAAAATATATATGGGAAGCCAAATGGTCATGTGCAATCCCATGGAAATACACTCTAGAATCAGTACGCTCTAAGTTGGATTTCCTCATGTACCTAAATAGGGGTACAGATATGAGAATACGATTGTGAAACTAATGACACGATAAGACATATGTATATATAACCTGACAAACAATGTATACGCTTGGATATAAGACATTGAGAGAGCATCAAAAAGCTAATGACACTCATATGTGCGGGCAAACATACATTCAAAAAGAAAGAGAAGCTTGGCTCTAGAATAATACCTGTCTATTGCCATCTCCAGTGTCGTAACTCCCCGTCACGTTGAATCACTCCAAAAACGTCCGTTAGCCAACCGCCTTAAATACTTATTTTAAAGTCAGCATGCATCCAATGCCGATATCAGATACACAGCCTTCCGTGGAAGGCAGTAATCGGACTATTGATAAGGTAAAAACAGTCCTGGAAACAATTGCATAAACCGTGGCGGCCAACTTAAAATGTAGCACAGATGGATTCTCCATATGATACTACAACTATTCTATGGAAGTATGATGTAGGAAATGGCGCTTAGTGAAATATTTCGGAACTAGTGTTGCCTACAATATTAGAATACACAACATGTGTCGTCCACGTAAGGGCGAAAGCGCCTTATTAAGCGAAAATAAAAAATCCTTGCAAAGTTGCACAAAACATGGCAGCCATCTTGGAGCGTATTCTATATGGTTCCATCCTGTCTATTTTCGTATGATTCATCTATTGAGGGACCGGATCGGACTATCATAAAAACCCAGATCTGAAATAGGTAAAAAGGGCAAAGTGGATGGAAACCCAGAAGAGACCATCACCATAGTGAAAACATTGTAAGCCCCGTAGACATTTAGCAAAAACATCATGCTTTGGTGTTTGAGCAATCATTATCATATTTAGGAATACTATGGGAATGTGCATTGATTTTCTTCTTAGTGTTGCCAAATACTCTTCTGTATCTTTCTACTAATTGATGCTATTATCGCCCTGATGATTAATTATCTTGCTTCTTTCAGATCCCGCTCAATTGTTTCGACCACCGACCTTGTACATATATTTGATAGCCAAGCAATGTTCTTCATAGTAACAGCTAAGTCCATCTAGAACGTTTGCCTGCACCTCTCTCTAAAGCAGTAACACCTTTATGTGTGGTCTTTCTCACAGGTGTAGATCAACCATGAGGCAGAGTCGGAGGTTGCACACACTAGTAAGTATTAACCAGTCTGGACCTTGGAAAACTCACCCAGACTTATATCAACGACTGTTCATAAAACATTATAGCTATTCTTCCTCCTGAGTTCTCTACAGTAGTTTGTTGTGGAAAGACAAAGCTGTTGGAGAAAAATATATACTGCGCACCACAAAAAATGGACGGGTCACGCTACCCGCACTGCAAAACTCAGCAACTGCTGTTCATACGTATGGCTCTTAGGTTGGCCTTAGGCCTACCGCCTTATGTGCACGCCAGGTTTTCTCCAATGTGTAACATCCCAAAGAAACCTCTTGGGCTCCATCTTGCCAGGTTTTGCAGTGTTTTGACACTATCCCCGTAGGATGCAGGACTTCCAAATCCAAAATAAAAGATGGCAAATCAATAGAGCACTTACCGAGAGTGGGCCTAAATAAACGAGGAAAAGCGTGCACCAGAATTGTGTTTGTTTTCCGGGAAATTTATAGAAGTTTAGGCGCATTTTACAAGCCAGGCTAATGTAGTTTAAAAGGCAGAGCTGCTCCAAATTGAGCAATGGAACTATAATAATGTGTTTAGTGAAATAGCAGATGTCGCCCGTCTCCTACACAACCGTTTCACCTGCGTTAATGTAGAAACGTCATTGATCGGAGGGAGAGGAGGCAAGGCAATTTCGACCGTTCTGAGTCACATAACTATAATTTCACAGATACATAAAGTGCCACTCCGCTTCTAAATAAAAAACACGCGCCTAATGCTACTAACACTTTACCTTTGAGCGACATATCTGTTTTCGAAAAAAGGAGCCATATTGTCTACCCTGAACCAACTTACTGAATTATTATTTCAAACGATTTTGCACTGCTTTAGACTATCTAGAAAAGGTGACAATATTATGTATTCTACAATCTTCAACTTCTAGTTAGGAGTAGCCATGTCACCTGAGCCAAAGTATAGCGGGGGAGGGGGTAAAGGAGGATGGGAGAGCTAAAAGATGGGATATATAACAGAGGGAAGAATAAATGATAATTGTTAACGCCTGGCAGCAAAAAGGATATTAGCACTGAGCTCGCTCATGTCATGTAACAGGCAAACAAACTGACAACTGTTCCCATCTGCTTTATATCCGTACTTCACTGAAACTCTAACAGTGGTTAGTGCCAGCATTCTAAGCCTTCTCATTGGCTGACGTAAGCTCAGCATTTCGTACGTGTCGCTACTAGCGACTTAATTGCTTTTGTGCATATCCAGGCATATACTTTCTGTGGAATATGAGTACTATCTCCGTATGCTACCAGCCAGTGGTGTAATGCAAAATGATGAGGCCCCCACCAGCAAAAGCTGTTTTAGGGCCTCGAGACACTCACATCTACGGCAGTGCTTGAAATGGGCCGGTACTGGATACTGGCACTTTTTTATTTTGAGATGGAGAGTACCTGCACTTCTCAGGAACAACGTAATACTTTTAATTTGGGAGTGCTTGCACTTTTCAGAAACAAGCAGGTACTCTGGTACAGGGTACCTGCACTTCTATGTTTCTATTTCAAGCACTGCAGCTCACCAATATCCATAGGCTTTAGACTGAATGGGCTCCCCTTAAAGGGCTGCCCAACATGCTGCATAGGGCCATGTTATGCCCCTGCTGCCCACGTGTAAGGCGCTTAGGCCCTCATTACATCCCTGGCGGTCGGTGTTAAAGCAGCAGTAATACCGCCACAGGCCGGCAGTAAAAAAAATGGGAGTTGGATCCCGGTGGTCACCGCTATCCAACACTGCCACTTTAACACACCGATGCCAGGATGGTAACAGCCACTGGGCTGGAGACTTCGGTCTCCAGCCCGGCGACCGTCAGATTCCCACCCTCGGGAATACAACCTGGCCTACTGCCATGTTATTCGTGGTTTTTGTACCGCCACGAGAACCATGGCGAAAGGCACTCTCAGTGCCAGGGAATCCCTTCCCTGGCACTGATAGGGATCTCCCCCGCCCTGACCCCCTCCCCAGAGCCCTCCGCACCCTCCCCCATCGCTACTGTCCCCGCACATATCCACACCCACACGTGCACCCGTACACACACAACCACACACGCATACCCACCTCCACCCACGCATGCACACATACATACATACCCACACACCACAACACACACCAACATACCTTGTCACAAACATGCATCCACAACACACAACACCACAATCAGTCATTCACGTATGCATCCAACACGACTCACACCTGCATGCGTGCATCCCAAAACATACAGAGCACCCTCTCCCCACATACACACAACATCCACCCACCCCCCTTTCCGGTCGGAGAACCTGACTTACCTGCTTGCAGGGGGTCCTCCAGCTGGAGACAGTCTGCGGCGCTGCTGTCAGCAGCAGCTTCCACCAGCAAAACACTGCCAGGCCATATCATTGCTCATGATACGGTCGGCGGTGTTCTGCTGGTGTGGCGGTGCTGCTGTCAGCAGCACCGCCTTACTGTCGTCCGCCGCCATGACCGGTGGCCGTGTTCCGCCAGAATTCTAGAGGAATACCGTCGGCGGTCATGATACGCATTAGTCGATGGTAGCCACGGCGGTGGTATGTTGGCGGCTGTCGCTATGGCGGTCAATACCGCCAATGTTTTAATGAGGGCCTTAATGTTCATTTACCCTGTTGAGTCTACACTTAATATACTCTGAACTGGCAGGAAAGTGACATTAGCAAATTACAATGACTAATTGAGCGATCTTTCAAAAACTAAACTGGAAGTTATGGTTACCTCTAATATATTCTACACCGAGGTGATCCCTTACAGGTCCACACCCTGCTCTTAGGAAGTCGAGACCCAATAATGGAAATACTTGGTTCAACCACATATTAACTATCCAACGTACTATTCAGTGCATGATGCAACATTTATAGTACATCTTGTTCATGGTACTTACATTACAAAACCAATGTAAAAGAACAATGCTGGATGTTTAACGAGAGAAAGTGTTGTTTGCAAGCTGTGAGAGAAATGCTAAGTGAAGGCATGGATTTTAAGCTCGTTTGTGTGTCTAACCTAGATATAGTTTCTTTAATCTCTCCAGCCTCACGTAATAAATATAAATCATAAATAAAAATATATAAATACATGCATACCTAGAGGGGCTTTGGGTCAGCCATCTTCATCCATTTATGTTTGACTGTCAGCAACATTTTGATTTTGTTCACCGCAGCCTATAGAATGGGACCGTTGCCTATTTAGCACTGTGAGTTATAGCATATTGACTAGTCACAGTTGTGCATTCACCCTAAAAGAAGGGCACTTTCTTGCCAGGGCTGGTAGGGTAATACTTTATGCTGTGAATGTTTTTTTTATGTTCAGTTCTTTGTCCTTTTCTATTTTTTAGCCAATTTTGAGTGTTCAAACAATATATATAACGTATAAAAATACATAACAGCAATTCATATCCAAGAGAACCTTTTCTTTGCGCCAATAGGAATTGTATTTTCCTGTGATATGCATTTAAACTAAAATACTTTAAATATTTGTCTCAAGTACAGCTGTCAGGTAGAAGCACCCATTATGGTGTCATGGAGATGTTACCATGGGTTACAGCAGTGATCCCTGGCTTGCGCCTTACATCACTTCGGGCTGCTTCTGTGACCCATGGCCAAAGAGTGGGAAAAACAGTGCCAAGAACTTAGGGTTACCAACGTCATGGATGCAACCTCTTCGTTTTCTGATCATTTTCAATTACACTTATACTAAACAATGTTTCATTATTCACTGAAAGTGTAAGAGAAAATGAAGTACCAGTAGCTGAAACTGAACCCTGGCTGGCAGCTGAGGTAAGAAAAATAAAATGTTTTAAAGTGTATCTTTAGTGACTGTGTTCCTGTGAGAATGTGTATGTGTAAGCATGTGGATCTGTTTGTTTGTGTGAGCTTGAGTGACTGCATAACTGATTGAATACAAGTGATTAAGAATGATGGAGTAAGAAGGAGTGAAAGTGAGTGAATGTGAATGAGTGACAGTGAGTAAGTGAACAAGTGAGTGTAAGAGAGTGCTAACGAATGAATGAGGGGGCGTGAATGAGAATGAAAGAGTAAATGTGAGTGAAAATGAGTACAAGCCATTGTAAATCAGCATGAGTGAGACTATATTGCTTGCAAGTCTGTCATTGGCTCTGGTATACTGAAAGCAATGCTTGGCCTATAGATCCACACATAGCAAAATGTTGGCACTAGCATACTGGAAGCTATTCTTAGCATGATGGACACCTGTGACAAAATACTGGCACTGGCATGGTAAAATGCTGGAGCTGTCATACTGGAGATAATTCTTGACATGGGCACCTGTTGAAAAATGCTGGTGGTGGCTTACTCAAGGAAATTCTGTTTGTAGGGGCACCCATGGCAAAATGCTGGTGCTGGAACATTGATGGTAATTCTTGGCATAGGAAAGGACAATCGTGGCATACAGGAGGGGCCAACCACAACATAAAGTTGTCCCTGATATACTAGAGCTACTTTTTGACGTAAGGGTCACCTATGGTACATGGATGGCAATAAGGACAAAATTGTTGCACTGGCAAAATGAAGTCAACACGTAGGGGGAGGGGGCTTCTGGTTTTATTGGCTTGGCTCACCATTAAAGGACTCGAATATTTAATGAGCACCCTTTTAGAACTTAAGGCTTTTTGACAAATTTATATGAAAATTGTGATTAAAGTGCATTGTTTAACTTCACATTTTTCACAATTAATCTGGGAGAATCCCTCCAAGCCTAGGGGAGGTCAGTTTCACTTGCTTTGCCTGATCACTACAATTCAGGGGAAGTATTATGCCCCACATGTTTTAAAGATGAAAAGCAGTCAATGGTAAATGGAGTCTTCTTGAACACAGTTAACTTTCTGCGGCTTCCACTAGGGGCCGGAACATTACGCTGTAGGTTTTATAAAATAAATAAATTCAGCAATGCAATGTCCACTTTTCTTATTAAATAAATAATGAACTATAAACAAACACGTTCTTAAACGCTTTTGGCACGTTTGATTATTGTTGAATATACGAACAATGATTCTTCATTTCTGTACTTCACACAAGTGATAGCTGCTTGCAAATGGTCATAAATGAAAATGTTTTAACAATAAGGAATAATTTGAACCAATAACATAGTTCAATACATTTCTTGATGAGATATACAACAGAGGCACTATTAATTCATGACAGTTTGGTGCAAACAATGAAGACTCATAGTGCTGTTCTGTGTTTTGTAGCAATAGGGGCCTGATTTAGATGTTGTTGGTCACACCGCCAAGCCATGTCAATGGTGGGCCTGAAAAGACCATCAAGCCAACTGTGTTCCGCCCGCCGTATTTAGATGTTACAGGTCTGCTAGCAGGTTACGATTGCTGACAGAGGGAGACGTCGAGAACCCCAATGGACTTCATACAATGGCAGGGGCTATGGAATAGAGGTAAGTGACACACATACACTGTCCCTTAGCCATATGTGTAACTATGCACTACACACTACACAACACACTACATTCACACAATAACCCATTGCCATGCCAACACAACACAGCCCGTACATGCCAGAAACACACATTGACATACATCCCTGACACAACATACATACACCATTGACACTGCACTCACATTTGCCAGAACCACAACAACCAGCATAACCACACACCCAGCCACACAAACACACTCACACACACAAACAACTGCACACAGCACGACAACCACTGCCACACAACAACACTCACCTGAATGTGTCACACAGCAACACAACATACACAGCAACATCAGTCTCACATGCAAGTGACACACATACAGACACAACCACATCACCCTCTCCAGCTCCCTCCACCTCAACCAGCCAATTCACACAGACACATACACCCACAGACTCACATACACACAGTGTGTAATTTGTAAATAAAAACATGCTGGTGCCCAAAGCTCTCCTCTGAAACACACGACTGCTGCAATTAAATGTGCAAGCATGTAATTCTTAGGCAGCCTAATCCTGAAGCTATCTCGGGCTTCTTTAATCCGTTTACAGCCACTCCATGGCCCTTCAGCTCACTCTTTTGCTTTTCTCTTCCTCCATCTTTCCCATATATGCCTTTTGTTTGCAGTAAATGCTTAAGGCTGAAAAATAAGTTCCAACCCTCAAAAATAAGTGTTGGTGCCCGCACTGGAAACCACCAGCTCAAATTAAGCATTGCACACATAACAGATAACACAAACCTATCCGTACAGGTCCCCTTGCAATGGACACACATGAACACTGTTGTTCAGTGCAAGTGTAGTTTCATTGTAGTTTGGCACGAAAGATGACACCTCAATGACAGCTGTGTATGGGCGCAATATCCGTGTTGTGCCCATGTGTCCCCAGTCATGTGTGACAATATTGTGTACCCCACATATGCATGTTACAGTAATTTAAAAACAAATACTGTGAAATGTATGTCTGCAGAGGTTCCGAACTCCTGTGTAGTGCTCACCAAACATACCTTGGTAATGCGGTGTACCTACCTTTGAGTCCAGAGATGAAGGGGTTGTGTTCTTTCTGTGGGTCGGTGGCAGCAGCAATGGCAGATGTTGTCCATCGTGTCCAGAGTGGAATGGGGAAAAAAGGTGAGTTTTCACCCCGATCCCCTCCACAATCCACTAACTCAGACATGGAGGTCGGACCTCCACTTTTTTTGTGGCGGTAAAGCACATCCAAATCTGCACAGCCTGAAGGGTGCCTGGGGTTCCGCTGTCAGCCACCTTTCCCTTTTGTGCGGTCGACAAGCTCAATATTTCTTGGCTAAGATAACAGTTTGAATGTGGGCGTTCGTCTATGGAATGGCCAACATCTAAATACGGCTGGTGGACTGTCGCAGCGGCAGACAGGTTTTCATTAGAAAAGTCAACGGCAGGACCGTTACCACCATGATCTAAATCAGGCCCTATATCCTCTTCAGACACATACTTTTTGATGTAATACAAAATGAGTAATATTTCCCTGGCATTTTATGTCATAACTCTAATGTTGGTGGTATATAAAATATACATTTTACTGTGTTGGGTTGTTATAGTCATGTGGCTGTTAGAAAACTTAATGGCATTTATTAAGATGTTATCAGGGTGGAAATCATGTGACATCACGTCCTAGATGGTTCAGGGACAAAGGTCAACTTATGTCATTTCCTATGATGTGGTTAAGATCAAATTGTGTGTATTGTCATTTCCACTACTCCAGAATGTTCATGAATTGACTTCCTTGACACCCATCTTGTTATATTACAATTTTAATTACAATCTGTATTGCAAGCACACAACAGCCTTGTGTAAACAGTGGCATGATATATTTTCATTTTTCTTGGCTTTGCTTGTACATAAAAAAAGTTTGAATTAGCTTACCATGCTCAAACCTACTGAGTTTATCAGTGCATGATTTATTTGAATAGCAAAATCATAGCTAGGGAGGAGTAGCCTTACGGCATAGACTGAGATAGATTGGTCCTAGATTTTTTATTTTGAAGATGTAGTAAGCAGTGCTATACAAAGGCCAACTTAACTAAATAAATGAGATTCACATGAGATCGCCGTACTATTTTATTTGGCTCCTTCTGAGGTAGCTGGATCAAGACCGAGTTAGTCTGGTTCAACAAATGGTACGGATTCCTGGAGTCCTTGGTTGTCTTCACGTGGTACCTTTGAAGAGCTCAGACATGAGTGATTGACAGTAAGAAAGGCTCGAGCTCATTTTTGCTCTAAATTATAGGAATAATGACACATGGAAAGGCAGGGGAAAGAGATAGTGTTGAGGCCACAGAACGACGGACCATCTAAAAATCTAGATGCTGCTAACTATAGGGTAAATGGGCCAAATGCATGTGATTCTATGCAGCAGCTGTTAACAGGGATGACTACTGGAGATTTTGAAATACTCTGTTGATATTGAAAGGATTAAGAGCTTTGGGCCATATGCCATAGCCATAGAATGGTTTTGGTAGTGGGATGGAGGACACGTAGGTGAGGTTACTAGCTATAATGGACTTCGAGCATGTTTTATTTTGATAAAAAACATTGACCATTTATGTAGTGTACACAGTAAACTAAATACTGATTTAGAACCTAAGGAATAGATGTTAATTTACTCATTTTGTAGATCTCTCAAAGGTTAGAAACCTGAGCCCTCCAAGTTACATAATCACACACACACACATCTCTTCGTTTGGCTATTGACTCACTGAGTTTATTGCTTCCTGAGTTGGGGGTTTGCTCAGTAGCTCCATGGGAGTTAGGACTCCCACATACCCACAGGAAGAAAGTAGGAAGGTGGTTTCCTACGACAGAGGCTATAGGTGCTCATTAAAGGAAATATACACTTTTTATTAAAGAGTAAAAGTGGCAATATTTAATTTGCTATGGGTGGATCTCTTTGTTTAAAGGATGATGTAACTCTTTTGCAGGGAATGATGTGCTTCCTGGTCATTGGATGAATGGTGGTGTGGTATCGTCAGCGTGAAGAATGAGCGATGCTTTTCTCCCACAGTATGTATTACACTTAACTCATGGCGCTTGAGGATTAATGATAAGAAACCTCCAATCCACGTTTGCTAACGGGAGCCAATTTAGTTTCTATAAGGAGTGCTAGTATATTCAATATGCCTAAAACCTGCCACCTCATTTATTATATAAACGCCAACCTTCTCTGGGCCTCCCCAAGGTCTTTTAGGGGACTCACAAAGATAATCTACAATTAAATTGTTAGTGCTACTCGGTCATCATTAGACAACCGTCTCTCAAGGGAGAAATTAACAATGGAATCATCTACATTCCATCAGTCATGGAAGCGCTCAGCCCACAAGGCCAACCAGCATATTTCAGATTCAAGTAAAGCCAGCTCATGAACATCCAGATCTTGATGTCCTCCAGCTATTGTCAGGACAGTGGCATAAGTGGTGTGATTTTGGAACACTGATGGGGGAATATTGCGGTTATACAATACTGTGACAATAATATTGAGAACCAAAATATCGACAGGTATGTATATATTTATTTTCTATGCCCAACCTCCCATATACATACCTTCACAATATGCCTGTGTATGCATATCTTCAAGGTACATAGATATGGAGTTAAGAATAGTAAGTTTATTCCTCTCTCTGTGCACTTACCTTCTCAATATTTTGGTCACCGATATTCTGGTCATGATATTGTATGACCTCAATATTCGAGACTACAATTGGCATAAGTGTAAAAGAAACCACTCCCCCTCTCATTCAGCAGATTTTGGGGCTGGAGTAGCAGAGTGCTGGAATCCCTGCACTAAAAAAAGATGATTGCAAGTTTTCCAAAATGGGTAATGACAGAATGGACTTGGAGATACTGGGGCCTTATCCAAAGTGTTGGGACAGAAAAGTCCCTTGTATGATGACAGATGTGTACCCCTGCCCTGCGTGCCCCAGCTGCAAGCATGTCTGGATCTCTGTCACTGATTTTTCTTGTCATGGGTGAACATGGATCATTAGTGTGCATCATAATATAGACAAGTCTTGTTGGAACAGGAAGGGCGCCCAAAGCACTATTCTCATAGTGGTGAAAGGCTACTGCTTTACCAGGAGTTAAGCAGCGCAAGAACAGTGGTTACAGTATACCTTTTTTACGTGTGTCACTGGAGGGAGGCCTACGGGCTCCCTCGTGTAAAGGTACTCTGCTATGTGCTTAACCCACCCTTGGCCTACTTAAAGTTAGTATGTAGCGCTGTGCAGTGCAGCTTCATAGTCCGCATGTGCTGGGTATATGTGTGCTTGTGAATGGCACAATACATGGAAGATTCTGGATTCCATTTTGGGAGACCCAGGTCTGTCTAGAGGTGCAAGAGGAGGTAGTGGAATCCCCTAAGACAGATGTGTGGATTGCTGCATTTCTGTGAGCTGGGTGCAACACACACACTGGAGGGAGAAGAACCAGGCTCTTTGGTACACTTCAAAGGGTGCTATTTGATTCAGAGAAAGGTCACTGGAAAGGGGGCTCAGCACATCTCAAGAAGGAAATGGGGCTCATAAGAGAATTATAAAGAGTAGGGCTTGGGCACTGAGATAACCTTTTGATACACATATCACTGTGGCTGACATCCAGGTGTGAACTACTAGTCACGTCCATGGGCGTGTATTGTGGGACTCAGAATTGGAGTCACTCCTGCTGTGACAGACTGCTTGCTGGAAGAAGGGCAATGCATACGAGAGGGCACTTCAAAAGGAAGCAGTCCCCCAGCACATACTCCAAACTCAGACCCTAAATCTCATTTGATGTCTGGATATGGACTATAAGAAGGGGGTCTCAGGCCCTCAAAATTGTCAGCTGTCAAGCAGCCAGTTGGGCTGTGCGAGGAGGAGAAGCTCTGCAAGACTTCTACCTGTGACCAAGATTGGGGGTTAAGGCCTGTCGAAATCCCAGCTGGGTGGGGGAACATCACCCAGAGAAAATCCAAGACCACCAGCCCATGGAGACTGGAAGAGTCCAAGACCAGTGTGCCCTGTGAAGAAGAGGAGAGCACTGGAGGGAACAAGGTCAAATGGGGGATCCTAGTGAGTGGATCCGTGTAGCAAGGTGTAAGGAGAGGAGTGCTGTGCTGAATGTGCCCATATGAGGTAGAAAGGTCAGTGACCCCATATTCCATAGGAGGGTGCTGTGAAGTTAACTATACAGATTAGGCTGTTGCCCATGCATGGTGTGTAAGTCAGTGACCCTGTATGCCTGAGAGGCTGCTGTGAAGTTAACTGTGCTGATTCGGCCATACCCAGTATGTGGTGTATAAGTTTTGACCTTGTATGTCAGAGGGGGCTGCTGTGAAGTTAAATGGGCTGATAGAGCCGTTGCCTGTGTGTGGTGTGTAAGTCAATGGCCCCATATGCAGATCGGGCCATTGCCCTGTGTGGCTCAGGAGTCGGCAGCCTGTAGGCCAGAGGCGGCTGCCATAAAGAAGGAACTTGATGCCATTCCATTTGGGTTGTTGCCCAAGTGTGGAGTAGGAGTGGTGACCCTTTATGCCAGAGGGGCTATCGGAAAGGACAAGGATCATAGCCTGGTTGAAGCAGTCATCAAGAGAAAAGGTAGCGGTGATGACCCGTGTGCTCGAGCCCTGACTGAGGACTGGGAACCAGAAGCATCGAATCCACCCCTCCTGTGGGAATGATTAAAGGAAATTGACTGTTGCACTGGAAGAGCACTGATGACACCCTGCGGCTTCCCTACAGAGCCTGTAACTGAAGGCAGCCAGTGCGGCCTCCACGCCTGAGAGTGAGATGCTCTTGGTGCCTCCGGTTGTGCAATCCCTGCCCGAATGGGTAAGACTGATCAATGGGCCAGATGGCCAATGGAAACTCTTGTGCCAGATAGTGGTTTGGAGCTGAAACGCTTTTGTCTTTTTTAGAAGAATCAGAGTGGGAATCATAAGACTCGTTCTGCCAGTGGGGCCTAAACTAAATGTTGCCTATACTGAATTGGGAATAACCACTACTGCTAGTGAGAGAGAAGTGGGCCTGCCTAACATGCACTAAAACTCTGACCTCAGGAGGCTATGTATATTGTTTGTGTAAGCTGTATTTCACTTTGTTTGTTAATAAATAGTACTTTTTTATATAAAAGGCAGTATCTCACTGGACAATCATTTATTGCTGCTATTGAATGTACTTTGAGTTGTGAGCATGTGTTCACTGCCCCTGTACCCACCTCCCTCACAAGAACCCTTGGACTGCTCGGCCTGCGCTACTGCTGAGAGACAACTTCTTAAGGGATACTTGATCCAGTTGCTCAAGATCCATAGTAGGTTGTCTCCTGGGCATCAGGTGTGAAAGACATCAACCCCCACGGTTAGGCTAAGGAGCTTTTGTTTAGCTTGTGGCCATTTGAAAGGGGCTCTGACACATAATTTTTCCTCATTCCAAAGAGCAAACTGCAAACATTTTCTGCTTGCTCTTTGTGGGTAGAATTGTGTCTGGAAATGGACTGATGGAGACCTCCAGCCCATGGTAGGCTTGGGTCAGCTGGGGGAGCACTGTCTGCGCCCCCTATATTGATGCATGTGTTGAGGAGGGGCCGGGCGTGGGGTTCTGGGGAGGCCATCTTCTGGTTCTGTAGTAATGAGGTCCAGAGTTTGCAAGCTCAATAATTCCCTGCCCAGAGACACTTGGAATTGTGAGTGTCCAAATTTCATGTGGAATTATTGTGCCTAGTGAAATTTTGCCACATGGATTGAGGACCTTAATCAGAGGAGCATCTGAGTGTCATTGGCATTCTGCTTAAAGCATTTGAACCTTGCCCAATGCTTCAAGCAGAAGTGGTAAAGGTTTAAGATATTGTAAGCAGTATCACTAAAGCAGACACTGTATTGTAGAGACCTGAACAGTTCTGTAAAACAAAAAATACGAACCAGTACAATGACGCAGCAGACCCTCCATCATATGTTATAGACAACTGATTCTAGCACACTGTGTGGAAGGTGGCTGAATGGACCAGCAACATTAAGAGTCTCATTACTATCGGCCCGATTAATGCAGATAAGTGCAGTAACTACTGCACTACACTTGTCGCAACTATGAGACTTGTGATAAACATTGTCAGGAGAAGCCTGCTGGTATTTATCGTGGGGGAGGTGTGACAGGTATTTACTTGAAAATGTAGCTTTTGAGGTGGTAATCATCACATTTTCTGCATATTATTCGACCAAAACTTGTAATTGGATGGTATTTGTGGTACTCGATAAATTCTGATTCCGTGAACTTGGATATGTTCAGGTGCAATAAATGTCACACCAAATAGGTAAGGAAAGCTAATCAGTGGTTGTGATCCCTTGCCGGCTCAGTGAAGGATTGTTTCTGGAGTGCTCAGAAAGGCTGGCTCCTTACAACCGCACTGCAGATCGCCCAGGAGATGGAAACTCAAATACTCAAGACACTGTCTGGTGACCGTCATCCCAAAATTTTAGCAAGGAAAGGGTCCCCGAAATTACTCTATAGTTGGACGGATCATCTGGGCTAAGCAACAGCTTTTTTCAGCAAAGGAGACATCCGCGCATGTTTGAGACAATTCAGAACGTCTCATAGGGCCATGGAGTTTTCACATTCTCTGCAATGACGAGGCAATGGCATGTTTAAATTCCTTAATTAAAGAGGAAGGGCACGAATCACCGGGTCTATAAGTGATATTCATCTCTCCAGTTGAGTCCCGGATCCCAGTTGCTGTCACTTTAGTTAATAAAAAAGCAAGCTCAAAGAAAAAGAAGTATCAGCATTTCACCAAACCGGAGTATGGAAAATCCCACCACAAATAATTAACAAGTAATTGTGAATAGCAACGATGATGATTAAAGCTGGCGTCTTCCTCCATACAGAATCAATTGGTTGGCACCCACTTCCTTGCATGAGCGATGTTTCTGGTGAACGGTCCCTGTAGGAATAATGATGTGACATCACTATGCCTAGTTAGCCAGCGAGGTGACACCCATCTAACTTTTGAGTCAATGAGGTGGCACCCCATATCCGGAATGAGGTGATAGCCCATTGAGGTGGTAGCCCTGTCCCTGAATGTTTCATGAAGAACCCCATCTCCTTGTATAAACACTGCTGTGAATCCTCTCTTCTGAAGGTTCTCCTTTCTGATCCCTCAGCTGATGGCAGCTGCTATGTAGTCAGTGCATGGAAGCTCTTTGCTGGGTTAGGCTACACCTTCTGAAAAGCAATTGAGACATGCTAAGAACTGCCAAAATCACCCTTCAGCCACCTCCATTCTAAACTCAGCTGCATGGTTAATAATCTCGATATATTACCCTGACGGGTGAAGGCCACCACCAGCGACTGGGTCATTAGACCAGGACCGTCCTCCCAAGGCTTGTGTAAAAATGGGGTTGGCTTCTGGTTCCCTCTAGTGAACATTTCGAGAATGAAATGAGCATTGCCCTTGTCCTATGCAGCACGAACAAGGTGTGGTGCAGCAAAGTCAAATATCATTGGTTCATGCCTTGCTCCCAGGAAAGCTTATAATAACACGCTCTGTGGACCATGTGACATATTATACTGTATAGCCAAAGACAACACGAGGATGGAGAGCGCGAAATACTGGTTCAAAGTATTGGCATTGGGTAAAGAAAAGGCCTGGGTGAAATTTCCATTATGCTACTGTAAACTTGTGTCATTTCAGTATTTTACGATTCTGCTTGTTACACAAAGTTTTTAAAATTACGCTGTGGAGAGATATCATGTTATTATGAGCTGTTCGTGGCAAAAAGCACAAGTACACAAGAACAACACAAACAACCAGTGAGCTAGTGGTTGCTGTTTGCAAGGCTTGTATGTTTTGTGCTATGGATGAATAAACAGCTGCAATAGTGCACAATAGTGGCATAGAGAGCCATAAAGAAGTGTGGGATTGTAGAAGTAAGATGAATAATGTTGAATAATGTTGATTCAACACCAGGTGGTGTTGGTATTTGGCAACCCTGGTGCAGGGGCATTTCCTCCATTAGGGCGGAGGAGCGCCGCCCCCCCCCCCCGCCAGCAGTAGAAGCTGCAAACCTTTCACCACGAAGGGATAATAAACTAGGTTTATTATCCCTTTGTGGTGAAAGGGGCGGGGCTGGGCCACGGGGTGATGAGCACCGAGGGGAGTGCACCAGTGGCGGCTCCTCCGTTTGGGCAGAGGAGCGTGGCCCCCCACCAGCAGCTGCAGCTGCCAAACCTTTACCAGAAAATGATCATAAACTTTGTTTATGATCGTTTTCTGATAAAGGGGGCGGGGCCATGGGGGTGAAGAGCAGCAAGGGGGAGTGCTCAGCACTCCCCCTCACTGCGCATGTATGTTTGGCCGGGAGTCTCGAGCCGGCCAAGCACACATGCACAGTATGCTCTCTCAAGCCCGGCAACACAGTTGCCGGGCTTGAGAGAGCCTGCAGAAGCTCCCAGTCTGCCTGGGAGTGCCCTGGCTGGGTACTCCCAGCCAATCTTGATGCTGCTCTGAGCAGCATCAGGATTGGCGTAGGGCAGGCTAGGAGCCTGTGCCTGCAGTATCCGGCAATGGCGAGGAGCGGCGCAACGGCGATGAAAGGTAAGTGTTATATTTTTTTATTTGATAAAAATAAATGTTTATTCCCTCCCTCACAATCATCCCCCTGCGCATGTGGCGCCCCGCCCCTTCAGTTACACCTCGAGCCGCTACTCTAGTGCACTGCGCATTCCCTTCAGAGTGCATGTGTGTTTGGCCGACCATCTCAGGCTGGCCAAACACACATGCGCTGTAGGCTCTCTCCAGCCCAGCAACACGGTTGCTGGGATGGACAGAGCCTGCAGAGACTCCCAGTCTGCCTGGCCAGGGTGCTCCCAGCCAATCCTGACGTTGTTCTGAGCATTATCAGGATTGGCCGCAGGGCTGGCTGGGAGCCTGTGCCTGCCTGCAGCCTGAGGAGACGGAGGAGAGGTGCAGCGAGGAGCAGGTACGTTTTTATTTTATTTTAATACATTTTTTTTACCCACTCATGCGCGCTCCACCCCCGCGTACGCCGTCCCGCCCCTCCTCATTAAAGACGCGAGCCACGACTGCCCTGGTGTCTGGCTGCACTTGTTGCTGGATTCTAAGAGAATCGTTTGGCCGATTATTTTGATCTTTTCTTCTATATTTGTCTTTTGTGATTTAAGCACCGCTTATCAGTGACACTTAATTGCCTTTGTGCTCTTTAAATTCCATTATTCAAAACATGTCCCTGTGTTTACAGTCACAGGAACAACTTGTTGGCTGGTCTCTAGGTTACATAACTAACACATATGACTAACCTACAACTTACCCATCAACATTGCTGCAAGAGGCCCCTCAGAGCCTGGACTTCCTAACAGAGTTCTTGTTTACGGCCTGATGAACCAATGCAGGGGTAGCTCACTCACCGTAACCCGAGACCCTCCCATCTTCTTTTGCCACATAACTCACGCCCGTCCAACACAGCTCTGTTTAGGATTGGGCTTCCTCTTAAGAGCTGGCACCCAGCTCTACTTTTTTACACTCAAGTGCCAACCTGCAGTGCATAATCTGTGCAAGACTTTGTAAGTGGTGGGCTCCGGCACTCGTTTTTAGCGACTCACACTTATTTTTCATCATCAGACATTGACTCAGGCAAAGAGAGAGAGAAAGGCAGAAAAGAGAGGAAGGGAAAGATGTAAAAACACTTGCAAAGACAGAGCAGAGATGGAAAATAACTTGCAGACGTGAAACAAAAAATAAGCCTAGGGTGTGGAAGAAAGAGCCATGAGGTGGGATCAGAAGTGGGCAGCATTCATATTAATCCATCCTGGCATTTGGCAGCGCCACTGGCAGACAGCTAGCTGCCTAAGAAACACTTTGCCTCCCTGCACTTACATGTTAATTTATTTTATTTAAATATTAAGTATTGCTAGCCCACCCTCATTTTCATAAGACTTAAAAACATGCAGAAAGTTCTCGTGGGAAGCTGGCTCGCTTTAGAATGCACTAAAATGAAGTACACAGTGCAGAGAGTCCAGTGGATCCCCAATTGGTATTGCAGAGGCAAAAGTAGATAGGACTATTGATCTACGTGTGGGAGTGTGGGCGATCAGTTAGGTTTATCAGAAGGTAGTGCTAAGCATTTGTTGTATTCCTAGAGGCAATAAATGAGACGCACACTCAAAAAATAAATCTGAGACCAATTTAGAAAAATAACACTTCTTTTTATATATGTTTTAAACCCAAGAACTACGTAATCAGGTAAGTAGGATTTTAAGCATAAATACTTCGCAGTTTCAAAAATAGACAGTGCAATTTTCAGAGTTTTTTCACTGTTATCCTATAGGAAAACAATGTTCAGCAAACACAAGGTTAACAACGACTTACAAAGCCAATCTCAGGTAAATAGGTAAGTACCAGGCACTGATCAGAACCACACCAACAGGTCACACTGAGTGGCAGTGGGGCGGCCGGGTGCGGAGGTGCGGTAAGGTGTCAGGTGCCCAAAGGTTTTCTATGGGAGATTGACCCTCTGACAAACAGGCTGCAAACTGTGGCTGGAAAGCCAGTCATGGACAACAAACAGGTAAGTAGTAGACTTGCGGTGCTTGGGCACCTTTGGCCCTCTTCTCCTGTTCCCAGGGGTGACGGATGCAAGGGTGTCTTTTGCTGTCGGGTTTTCTTGTCCGGGAGCACACACGGGCAGGGGGTCCTGTGAGTTGAGGCTGCAGGTTTTGTGGGAGAGTCTGGCAGGGGTGGGCCCAGGGTAGACTTGTTGGCACCGATGACCCACCTCAGCTGGGGGCCAGGGGTCACAGGTGCAGTGGTTGCTGGCAGGGGTGGGCATGGGTCACAGGTGCAGTGGAGTCTGGCAGGGGTGGGCCCAGGGTGGACTTGTTGGCACTGATGACCCACCTCAGCTGGGGCCAGGGGTCACAGGTGCAGTGGTTGCTGTAGTTGTCAGGTTTTTAGCTCACCACCATGCTAGGGGAGAGGGGGCCTGCATGCAGGGGCTGCAGGCCACTTGGTTGAGTCCAGGAGGGGTGACACTCGAGTGGACTCAGGCTCAGGAAAGCTGGGGAGACCTGCTGGCACCATTGGTGGGCTTCTTGGGTGTAGAGGTCAATTCAGATGTCAGGTTTCCAGGCTGCAGAGTCGTTGTTGGATACTTTGATTCTGAGCAGGCCCGCTTCTTATGGGAGTCTGAGTCTTTTTAAAAGGTAGGCAGGCTCCCTGGGTTTCTTAAAGCTGCAGCTGTAGGACAAGTCTTTTTGGGCAGAGTCCAGTAAGGTTAGCAGGCAGGCCGGAAGGGCTGGTACCGAGTCAGCTGCTTCTTCTTCCTCTTCTTCTGTGAGGTTGACTCTTCTTTGTCCTTCTTCTTCATAGGGAGTCAGGATCTAAGTTCTAGGGTTCAGGGGTACCACCTAAAATCTCATTTTAGGGGCATTACAGGGAGTGCCAGGCAGTAGCCAATGGGCTGACCACCTTTAGGGGACTACACCCTTTGTATGACCTCTTCTGTTGGGAAGTGGGCATAACCCTAACCCTAGTGGCCTAAGTCCTTCCAAACAAGAGGGAGGAATTTAAAAAGTAGTGTCCACTTCAGCTCATCCACCATAGGGTTGGGACGGGCATGAAGTGGGCACACCTCCTACTTTAACTACTTTTCCCACCTGTGCTGCCACCAAAAGTGGGGTCAGGGCATGGGAGATGGTCATCTCCGCCATTTGATGAGACCTGAGTTGTATTTCAAAGGTGGCAAGGCCTTTGAAGCTTCCCACCCAGGAATGTTCACCCTGTTCTGGGCGAGGGGTGATCACCTCTGCCCAGAGCAGACCTTTGTTCTGGGCCTCCATGAGCGTTGGCTCTCACCTCAGGGGCCAGAACATGGTGTAGGGTGGCTGCACTGGCTTTGACCAATCCGTGAACACTCAAGTAGCTGGGCAAGGTTTCAGGGGGCACCTCTAAGGTGCCCTCTGTGTGCGCTGTTAACATCTCCATCACTGGGGTCAGTGAGGATTTATTATTCCGAGATGTTTGAAACCAAACGTCCCAGTATTTAGAGAAGCCATCACATAGCTGTGGAACTCGTAATGACCAGTGTCTAGCACATGCATCTAAAATGGCCTCCCTATGCACTTACTATGTCTCAGAATAGACATGCCCTCACATGTGCCTGGATGCACCCTGCCTTAGGGGTGACTTCCACCTGGCACATGCAGTGTCAGGGGACCTTGTACACAGGGGTGTGTGACAGGTTTTGTGTCCAATTTAGCCTGCACCAACTCATGGAGTCTGCAATGGCAGCCCTGTGTGGGATTGCTGAAGGGTCCGTGAGGGTGGCCCAGTTGGTGCTGCAGCCTGCAGTGAATTTCCTTAGTACCCCATGCACCAGGGGTACTGTTTACTAGGGTCTTACAGTGGTAGCTAAAGAGTTTGCCAACTGTGCAAAACAACTGTGCAGTTTTGGGCAAAGAGATCTGGCACTGGAGGCCTGGTTAGCAGGAAGCCAGTGCACTAATAGTCAAAATGTGCACTAATTTGGCTCGAAGATAGGTCCTGGTCCAGAAAGCGACCTTTTTGTGTTTTGGTGTAATTCTGTTCAATAGATTTGGGGAAATTAGGGGGAAAACAAATATGTATATCTAGGTACTTGAAGGATTCACCACCCCTCCCGATCTCTTGCAGGGATCTGATCGGCTGATTACAATTCAACAACAGAGATCGTTGAAGTGGTGTCAGCCATCTTGGGACTTGGCTGAATACGAGTCCTGAAAAAAAAGTGAAAAAAAAGAAAAGGGGCCAGTGTACGAATACCCTTAGCTCAGGTGGTGGAGTCCCAAAGGGACCCCCCAGAGCTAAAAAAAAAAGCATTTTTATTTTTTTATTTTATCAGCTGTGACACAGTGGAGCCATGGATCCTCCATTACATTTTTTTTTTAAATGAAGCACTGTCTCCCACGCTTCGTTACTGTAAAGCCCCGGGTGGGCCAAGTCCCGGTACCTCATGTATATAAAAGCTGATGGGCCTTTTGGCCCCATCTCGCTTCCCCGGAGAGGACCACTTCCCAGGGCTTATTATTTGTATGCAGTGGGGCCGCGTGTCTCCCCCACTGCCCTGGGCCTGCCACCTCCCCAGGGCTTTGTTAATATCCCCGGCCCCCTCATGCTGCTCCGGGGACACCACCTCCCTGTGGTGTTTAGGTAATAATAAGTAGGGGAGCCAAAGAAAGAAAAAAGGGGCCAGGGTACGAACCCTGGCCCCTCAGCTCTGGTGGGGGGGTCCCAAAGGGAACCCCAAGGCCTAAAAAACATTTTTATTTTTGATTTTATGAGAGGAGACGCAGTGGAGCTGTGGATCCGCCGTAAAATGAAAAATAAAAATGAAGCGCTGTCTCCTACTCTTCGTTACTGTAAAGCCCCGGGTGGGCCAAGTCCTGGGAGCTCATGTATTTAAAAGCAGGTGGGCCTACTGGCCCCCTTCCACTTCTCCCGGGAGCACCACTTCCCAGGGATTATTATTTGTATGCAGTGGGGCCGCGTGTCTCTCCCACTGCCCTGGGGACCGCCAACTCTCCAGAGCTGTGTTAATATGCAGGGGGCCACCCGGCCCCCTTCTTCTGCCTCGGGGACTACCACCTTCCAGTGGTGTTTAGATAATAAAAAGTAGGGAGGCCTGTGGCCCCATGGACTACCACCCCATGGGGAAATATGCAATTTATTTGCGGGGCGGTGCGGCTCTCCCGGTGCCCAAGTGACCACCGAAGCATTCCGAAGCACGCGTGCAGGAGACAGAGATAAAATGCTTCAGCAAGCATGGAGCACTGCGAGAGAAGCCTGAAGGCTTCCCCCATGGTGTCAGGTAGCTGTTAGTGCTTTGGATTATTCTTTTTTTCAGCTATATATAAATAAATAAAAAATATATATTGGGACCACGGGGAGCCCTTAAGGTCTCCCTTGCGGTCCCAGAAAGCCCATAAAGGGCTAAAAAAAAAAAAAAAAAAAAAAAACCCATAGCTCAGTGTGCAGGTCGCAGACCTTCACACTGAGCTTTGGGTGTTCGAGTCCAGCTGTACTCATTTCCCTCTCTTTAAAAAAAAAAACAAATACAATTTTCGTTTTTTAAAAATTTAAATAATAAAATACATTTATTTTTTATTTCAATTTGAACACAAATATCTCATCCTAAGTATGTTAAGCCTAAAAACCTCTTCCTCTCTCACTTTCATTCTCTCTTTCAGTCAGTTGCACCCATTCACAGGCCCAATTAGACACTCACACACCCACTCAAAGACCCACTCAGACACTCACGCACCCACTCAAAGGCCCACTGACACCCTCATGCACACACTCACAGACCCACGCACACACTGACACTCCCACTAAAACACTGATGTACGCACTCTCACACCCAGACAATCTGACAGCCACTCTCACACCCCCAGATACACCCTCTCACACCTATTCTCACAACCAGAGAAGCTGCGGCCAACACCTGCCGCACACAGCCAAAGGGCTGTGCACAGCGTGGGTATGGGTGGATATGGAGTGTTGGCCGCAGGGTATGGTTTCATGCCAGGTCTTGCAAGCAACCACCCCTGCACACTAGTGAAGGACATGCACGGTGCAAGGTTGTATGCTTATATAGGTCTTGGCCAGAATCCAGGCCCTGTGGCTAACTGCCGGAGGTGGTTGGATTAACGTATAGTAATTAAAATTACTATATGTTAAAAAATAATTCACTGAAATTGACAAAGGTTATAGGGATGTTATTTAGGAAATAGAATTTAAAAAACATAGAAATTCACTAAAAAAATACAAGGTTACAGGGACTCTATAGTTTTTCTCACATTTTAAACATACCAAACCATAGAAATTCACCATTTATAGTTAGAGTTACCTCAAGTAACTAGAACTCATGCCGTAAGGTAACTATACCTCACACCCACACAATGCACTGCTAATTACCCCACAAATTACGGCACTTATGACATCTGATAATATCAATGTAATTTTTGCAGTAAAATTTTAGATGAAAATCTGTGCATGCTAGGGGTTTGAGTTATACATAGAGTGCTGTGCCATGGTCCAGTCAGCTGGTGACAAGGGCTTTGGTGACGGTCTGTCTGATGTCGATGTAGAGCCACTTGAAGATCTTAAGGAGCATGTGAATGATGAGGAAGCAGGTGGATGAGACTGTATTGATCTGTCTTTTCATGGTGAGTTTAGTGTCCAGGATGATGCCGATGTTGTGAGCATGGTTAGTCAGGGTGTGTGGGGGTCCTAGTTAAGGAGGCAACTAGGAGTCATTCCACAGGGATGTGTTATTCCCGAAAATCAGTACTTCTGTTTTGTATGTGTTGAGCTTTAGGAAATAGTCTTTCATCCAGTTGGTGATGCTTGTCATAGCCCTGTGGAATTTGGTCAATGCGGCTGAGGTGGTCTTCTGATAGTGGTAGGATGAGCTGGATGTCATCGCATTAGGATGCTATGTTCAGTTGTGTTCTGACAACATCGACCAAGGTAGTCAAGTAGGTGCTGAACACAGTAGAACTGAGGGACGAACCTTGAGGGATGCGGGTGTGATCCATTTGAGGGCGTCTCCTTGGATTCCAATATGGTGAAGCCTTTTGATGAGTAGGTGGTGAGATACTGTGCTGAATGCTGCTGAGAGGTCGAGGAGGAACAGGGCTGCCGATTTTCCATGGTGAAGGGGGATCTGATGCCATCTGTGGCAGCAATCAGGGTGGTTTTGGTGCTGTGGTATGTGTGGAATCCAGATTGAGAGGTGCCCAGAAGATTGTTGTTCTCCAGGTGTTCTGTGAGTTGGTGGTTGATGGCCATTTCAAGGACTTTGGCAGGAAAGGACAGAAGAGAGATGGAGCAGTAATTCTTGAGGTTTTTGGGGTTGGCACGTGGTTTCTTGAGTATGCGTTTGACTTCTGTGTAGTTACATTCTATGGGGAAGCTGGCCTTGGTAATGGATGCATTGAAATGACAATCAGCTCATTTATGATTGTCTTGCTCCTGAGGTTGCAGATGTGGTGGGGACAGGGGACCATGGGTGCTCCTAAGTGGACAGAGTTCATGATGGCTGTGTTGCCTTGTGTGGTGAGCTGGTCCAAGGTGGTGAACAGGTGGTTGGGTTTTCCATTTGTAGGCTCGAGGTGGCTGGGGTTTGAAGTTTCGGTACAAGGTGGAGATCTTGTTGTGGAAAAAGCCTGCCACAATGTTGCAGAGTTCCTAGGAAGGAGTGATGATATTTTCGGTGGATGAGAGGTTAGAGAACTCTATGAAAATGTTGAAGAGTTCTTTGCTGTGGCTGGAACTTGCTTAGATGCGGCCAGCTAGGGCACTCCTTTTCGTCTCCTTGAGGAGTTGGTGGTAACGGTTGAGGGATGTCGTGAAGGTGGTTCGGTCTGTGGGCTCCTTGCTAGTGAGCCATCTCCTTTTGAGTTGTTTACAGTTGCATTTCATGGTTCTTAGTTCTGTGGTGTACCAGCTGGTATGTTTGGAGAACCTCTTGAGTTTGGTGGGATGTAATGGGGGTGTCTCTGTCGGCGCTGTAGAGAATCCAAGAAGAGAAGTTCTTGACAGCCTGTTCTCGGTTGGTTGCGGTGTGTGAGTGGGTGGTGTTGAGGACATCAGTCCATTTGTTCTCTGAGATTTGTTTCAGCTGCGGTGAGAGGTGCTGGGCGGCTTGGGGGCAGTACTGGAGGATCCTGAGATGGTGAAGTGGATGATGGTGCGGTCCATCCAGGTGAGCTTGGTGACATGGCTGTACTTGACTCTGTCACTGGCTGTGAAAAAGGGTCTGAGAGTGTGTCCTGCGATGCATGTGGGGTTGGTGACTATATTTTTCCTAACAATGAAAATAACTTTGACAGTTATTCTTAGTTATTCAACCATAACACCATCATGGATTTCTGTGAACTCTCAAATGGCTTTACTGATGACCACAAAGGACATCACCATGACTTCATAATTGAGTGATGTGGCATTATGTAGAGGCTACCTTGGATATGAAAGGCTACTGTTACACTGACCAAGAAAAACATTCTTACCTGTACACAATTTCAGACGGGGCGGCACATACAGAAACAATAAAAATAAATCTCTTTCAGCACACCAATGGAAAAAGAAATACACCAAAGGTTTTATGGCAAACTATTATATTGATGAGTATTTACAATTAGGAGCATAATTTGCAGACATCAGTGCAGGAAAATTAATCAAATAGAGTTCGAATATATATATATATATATATATATATATATATATATATATATATATATATATATATATTTATATATATACTGCTAAACTGTATTCTCTTGTGCTTTGTGTTCCAAAATAAATAATTGCAAAATAACAGTTTTTAATTCCTTAATATGCTTTATTATGCACAGCTATTTATATTAAATACAATCTCCACTTCAGTACACAAAGAAAATCGAATCAACGATATGTCATAATTCAATGTATGCTATACAGACCTATCACAAGCACCACACTCACATTTGTATTTTATATCACTAGAAATAAAGTGTAGAACAACCTTATCTCTAAACCTAGTCAGACGCAATATATTGAGGATATGTTATTTACCCACAAATCATGTGAAGTGTCCTAATTTGAATACAAAACAAAAATAAGGCCTATGATATAGCGGGCAGGAAAAGGTCACTGATAACATTTCAGCGAGCCAATGAATCACGGCCGCAGTTTTCTCGAAAAAGAGATGTTGCCAATTTTGTAATTCCAGATCATAAGATGGTCAATTTCTCATGGCAGCATATTTCATTTCTACATGAAATACTTATACTAAGACTAACAAAAAAGACAAAAAAATCAACATTAATCAACTACCCAAGTTTTAATTCGTGATAGTTACACAACAAATATATTTTACAGCTTTTACAGTGCAAACCTTGCCCGAAGGCATTAGAACACTTTACAACACGTTTTGTTTCTTTTTTTAGCAGGATCTAGATTCAAGCTTAATTCAAGGTCAGCATCATCTCCTATGTGGCATTTCCTCCCTATATTAATTTGCACACAATGACCCTTTTGTAATCACATGTGCCAAATAAGCACCTGCTAATTGCCGTTACCATTGATCATGGTAACTAGAAAACCTCGAGATGAGTCATAGCATGCAAACTACACCAATTTTTCTTCACTTGTGCTGTACAAAAAAAATAAAAGTGCACTATTTACCCACTTAATTTGAAATCTTCATTTGCCGCTAGCTAACTGGGAGTACAAACCCCGTGCATCGGGTGCAATTTGTGTCTGACTTGCAATCCCTTTTCAGAAACAAATGGAAATTTGCCTGTAAAACAGGTTTACCTCTCAGTTTTAATTAAAGCTCTAGTATAATGAAAACAATCCATGAAAATAACTGTTACTTAACACATTTCTCTGCTGCAGTTGTTCGGGGATTAATCAAGTAAATTGTGCAATACATAAAGTGATGCTTTTGTCAAATTACAATAATCTACATTATTAAAAAAATAAAATTGTAACACCCCTACAAGATAATCATTGTTGCCTTTATTTTCGAAGAAATATGTTTGACAGTATTCTGCCTTGCGCATATTGTGATATGGATTACTAGGTCTTCTCCAACTATCTCGTGTTTTGAGTCTACATGTAGATAGCATTCTGTGGCCCTTTTGGCTAGGTTGTTGGTGCTGTGTAACTGCCTATGTGTTTTAGTTCCTGGCTGCCAAACTACTACCTATAACGTAGAGGAGTGGTTCTTAATCCTTTGACTTCTGTGGACCCCTACCTCGTCATTACTGGAACACAGGGTCCCCCAGTGAATCATTATTGGTATCTGGTGACCCCCAATGAGCCCTTACTAGAAGCCAATGCGCCGGCCTAAACATTTTCAATGATTTGAACCACAAACAATAAAGAAAGAAGCATTCATCAAACAAGTACACAAATAAGGAAATATGTATTTAATTCACCCATTTTTTTTTAAATCTAAATTTTAATTATAATGGGAAGATTGGAGCTTTTCTGAATTCTATTGAGACCACTGTTTGTCCATATTATACACTGTTTGATGTGTTTGTGCTGCTCCCATGAATCTATCTGGCCTCCAATTCAAAATTCCTCAACATATACAGAACGTCTTAAAATTTTAAATTTTACTGCATTATTCATATACACTTTATTAATCTGTTAATATTATGTATTATGTAATTTTCTTAGCAGTCGCAGATCCCCATAGTAGGCTTTCCAGATCAGAAGTTGTCCCAGGACCACAGGTTAAGAACCACTGATGTAGAGCATTCAGATAGATAACTGATTTTTTCACCTGTCTCTCTTTTCCTCCTCTCTTTGTGTGGTTATCTCTCACAACCCCTCCAGTAACACACTGACAGGCACTGCACCTCAAGACAAGAGTATCTCTCGGGTCACTCACACAGAATACTAAGGAGCTGCCCCCATAGGATTATTAAAAATGCACTGCTCTGCCAGTTGTGAACTGCCCTGATAATGTGCTTCTGAGTTCTGGTTTCTTAGGCATGAAACTGGGAAACTTGAGAGCTCTTAGGTTACAGCTGGGAGGAGCCTCACACTAACAAAGCAATCGGGATTCACTAGTTGTTCACTGTGTGAACAAGACATTAAGATATTTTTCTTCTGATCTTCAAACCCATATTATCAGAAATATACATAAAACCTGTTGCTTGTACTGCCATGGGATAATCTGCATTTCAACATCAAGTGTAACAGAGTGTGACTTTAACATCTGTTTTTTAGGTCGAGCCTAGGCAGCACACATGCGCTGTCTGCAAGACACGCTGTATTCAGTCAGTGGGCTTTAAGCACACCCACTATTGTCATTCATTCTTTATTGTGCTTGTCTTAAATCCTTCCTTTTTATTGATCCTTTTATTTTTAAATGTTCCTCCTTTATGTGCTTAGTTCCCTACCAGGTTATTTCACTAAGAGAAGATTTTTGTTGGCCATCACATTACGTTCACAGGTGTTCATGCGTCCTCCTGTTACAGCATGTGATGGCCCCTCCTCGTGTCTGGGCATTGCAGCCTTAGTGTTCTTTTGGTTGTCCATACCAATGTGTTCCCATCACACCAGTGAAAACACCGTGTTTAGAAAGGCACCAAAGGATTCAGGTTTCATTTGTTCTTGTGCCACTGCTTGGGTATACTTAATTGATGTTTTCCAAGCCACGTTTCCCTCTACTGTTGTTTTAGAAATAATTGACTGTGCGTGTGTGTGTTTTCCAGTCTTTCTCATTCTAAAGTCCTCTAAACAGTGCTGCAGCTGCTTCTCTGGTCCCAGTGGTAAATTCTAATTCTTAATACTATAGGCAGTGCTTCTAGCTGCTTCTCTGGTCCCACTAGTAGTTCCCCATTCTAAGTCCTCTAGACAGTGCTGTTAGCTGCTTCTCTGGTACAATTGGTAATTCCTCATTCTTAGTCCTGTAGACAATGCTGGAGCTGCCTCTCTGGTCCTAGTGGTAATTCCTCATTCTAAGTATTCTAGACAGTGCTGCAGTTACTTCTCTGGTCCCAGTGGTAAATCTTAATTCTTAATCCTACAGGTAGTGCTAGTTGCTGCTTCTCTGATCCTGTTGGTAATTCCTCATTCTACATGTTCTAGAAAATGCTGCAAGCTGCTTCTCTGGTCCTATTGGTAATTCATCATTCTACGTTCTCTAGGCAGTGCTGCTAGCTGCAATTGGTAAGTCCTCATTCTAAGCCTCTAGACAGTGCTGCTAGCTGCCTCTCTGGTACCACTTGCAGTTCTTCATTCTTAGTCTTGTAGACTATGCTGTTTCTATGGTCCCTGGGGTTATCCGCATTCTAAGTCCTCTAGACAGTGCTGCAGCTGCTATTCTGGTCCAGTCGGTAATTCCTCATTCTAAGTCCTCTAGGTAGTGCTGATGGCTGCTTCTCTGGTCTCAGTGGTAATTCCTCACTCTACGTCCTCTAGACAGTGCTGCTACCTGCCTCTATGGTCGCAGTGGCAATTCCTCATTCTTAGTCCTGTAGACAATGCTACAGCTGCTTCTCTAGTCCCAGTGATAATTCCTCATTCTAAATCCTCTAGATGGTGCTGCAGCTGCTTCTTTGGTCCCAGTGGCAATTCCTCATTCTTATTCATGTAGACAATGCTCCTTCTCTGGTCCCACTGGTAATTCCTCTTTCTAAGTCACCTAGACAGTGCTGCTAGCTGATTCTCTGGTCCTAGAGGTAATTCTGCATTCTTAGTCCTGTAAACAATACTGCAGTCGTGTCTCTGTTCCCAGTGGTAATTCACCATTCTTAGTCCTCTAGACTGTGCTGCAGCTGAGTCTCTGTTCATGCATCCACTACACGCCAAACCAAAACACATATGTAAAAGACATTGTCCTTACAACACCAATAGCTCTAACTCTCACAAATACTAGACCTATTGCTAGAGCAAATGCTTGTTCTTCAGTGAGGAGCCTTCAAGGGCCGAGTTAGACACTTGTGAACTTTCATGTGCAACCCTATAAGCAGTGTGCATGCAAGCAAACAACAGCTGTTCTGTGTGTTTATAAGATACCATTGCCTTTAACATCAAGAAACCCGTGTGGCGCACTTTTTCATATGAAATCATCTAATTTATTATGAATGGGCTGAGTGGAACAATAAATGCCGATACATTGTTTGGAGGACAGCTTTAACAGGCATACCTGCCTTATTGTGCACTTGTTAATAAAACATAATTTAAATGTTCTCTTGTAATCAAAAATAGCTGTAATAAAAATTGTGTTTAGTTAGGATAATATTTATTTAGCCTTAGAATGTCCTTGACAAACCTATGAAAATCGGTACTGGTGGCATGTGGCGAAAGACTACAACTCCCAGAATACACCAGCTGTTGAATGGAAACTCTTGACTTGGATTGTGTGCCCCAACCTCAGATGTTCTGATAACTTCATATTTAAAACCGGTAAAAAATGGATTCACAATTACAAGCCGTGTTATGTTTATCTTACATAGTAATTTGCAGGTGTGATGTAGATCATACACAAGTAAAGGAATAAGAACCCACGTTCATCAATTAAGTGTATATAGTCTTTATTTAGAACTTCATAAATCCAATTTGGTGCAAAGGACAGAAATTGAGCCAAAAGACGATCATTGTGGTAAAGTAAATCCAATGAATTCAAAGAGTGTAGAACAGATTGCAACAGTCGACACGTGTTTCGCCCCCTACGGTAGTTCCACCTGGGGCTTCTTCAAGGCTGGAAACAATTCAAAGTAAATAGAATGAGGCCACTTATCGACCTAAGAAATCTAATTTTTTAAATAATTAGAATCTGAGCATGCAGAATGTCATGCAAGGCTGTGACCATTCCAATCTTCCAGTGGACTGAATATAAAGAGGAAAAATTAGTTGAAATCAAAGATAAAGAGACATTAGGGATCCCATTACCCCGGTGTATAGCAAAGAAAATGTAATTATTTACCGAAAAATAGGAAAAAGGAAGATATAGTGAAACAAGTCTAGTCCAAAAACAGACTAATTGTAACTATTTAGTCCCGCAGTTGAAGCGATAGTTCAATAAGATCACCAGTGAGAGAAGTACAGTTCTAGAACTCGACTATTTAATAGCAAAATGCTAGTATTTGAAAGATCAAAAATTAGTATTTTTAGTGGGTTATAATCAAGACTGGATATTGATGAGCATTTTATAAAGACCACCAAGAGAATAACGAAGGACATAGATTAATCATACCAATGTAGTATTCATAGTCATTCATCACATCATCATGATCATAGGTCTGAGTTTAAAAAGGAAACATTTGTCTACTTAAGGAACTTAGGAAAAATCGTCTCCTAATTTAAAGACAAATATAACATTTGTACAGATACCTGGCTTATAGTGCAACAAATAATATGCAGTGTTATAGAATTATTGAGAAACATAAATACGAAAAGTACAAGTCAATTGTAGTGAAATCATTTAGCAATATATTATGTAGTTGTTAATTTGCGATTATGCATTTTCCCCAAAGATTAGTCATTAATAAGCGAGTACCCGAGTACTCGACATTATGAGTGAAATATTACAGGTATGGTGTAGAAATTAATTAAAATACGGGCAGCACTGATATCCAAGGCTTTCAAGGACAGAGTAAGTGAATATCCGAGTCCCCAACATTGTGAGTGAAATTTAGAGGTAAAGTATAGAGATTAAATTACTTAAATTACAGGCAACACTGATATCCAAAGAAAAGCTTTCAGGGTCTGAGTAGTGAAGGCTTACCCGAATACCTAGTAAAGGCGATTTCTGGTGAAGAACGGCAGAACGTTGCAGAGAACGCGTCTTATTCGGGCGCCATCTTGGAAAGGTGTTCCCCCGCGTGTACGCGTTTATAAAGGGGACTAGCCTGGACTTGTGTAGTCCATTTTCGCTTTGTTTGCCGGCAAGTGTGATTGTAGAAGGGAAATGTCACCATATTTAAGTGGGCCCGGATGCCCGAGTTTCTATAAATAGTGTATTTTTTATTCAGTGGTAACTGATCAAACGTTCATAATAAGTTAAATATAATTTCAGCAACATTATCAAGTACATCTAAAGTAGATTAATCCTATGAAATTATGAAATTACGAGCGCCATGCTCGTGTGAATCAAAGAGTGAATAAATAATCATGATATAAAACTCCATATGTCACAAAAGGAAGGAAAAAATCTAAATACAGTTGAAAATGAAGATAAACATAAGGTGGAAAAAAAGAAGAAGGAGGAAAAAGAAAGCAAATAATAAAAACAGTAGGATAATGTAAGAATACCGAAGAAAGATTATATTAGGGAGGATAAACATATAAGTGGTATGGAGTGTAAATCTTTTTCAAATACAACAAGAAAAACGAAATAGATGGTACACAGAACATTACTGATGTAGATCATACCCATAAATTTCAGCTGGTCAAACCTGCTACATTTTAACAAGGTGGCCCACAGACAGATATATCATTATTTCACGCAACACAACACAGCAAGACAACTTGCTTCTCTGTGCTGCCTGGAAGGAAGAGGGCAGGAATGCGCCATAGTTACCACTATCTCATGCATTCCTACTCTGGCTGCGCCACTGCAGGCACACTTGTGCCATAGTGCAAGGGTGCCCGTGTTGCATAATTTTTTTTTTGGTACAGGAAATAACACCTTCCTGCACATAAACAATCCTTAGAGGTTTTTTCCTCTTTCTATGTGTACTGCAGAATGATGCATGCTTAGAATGGGGAAACAATGAAGAATAAAGATATTTATCCTCATTGCACCTCCCCTGGGAAGGCGTAATATTTTGATGCATTCTCAGTTTTACCGGTCTTGGTAAATCTGGCAATCTGCCAAAATCCTTGGGTGGATGTGTGGGAACACCCATGCTTCACCCATGGAACTTCTTCCTGGCGCAGTGTAATGCAAGGCAGAGACTTGTGCTGCCTTGCACTTCTCCAGATTTACCAAGTCACACAAGGTGGCCCTGCTTTGTTTGCTAAATCTGACTTATTACGTTGTCGTTGCTTCACCCTGCGTGACACAAGGGCAGCACATTACAAAGGTAAATCTGGCCCCCATTATTGACGAAAAGGTGTATTTTGGCATAGGAAGCACCAAAATCTGCATGTTAGCCTCCAAAAGCTCTGAATATGCCATAATTATTGCATCACAAATGGCAGACTAGTACTCGTGGCCTAAGTAGGAAGCGATTTCTCATATTTAGAATGCAGCCATACTGTGCTGTTGGATCGGTCACATGGGCGTGCCGCGTTGAAAATATGTTCCATGGTAGTTTCCAGTTGCCAGTCGGCCCCTGCCTTTAATCCTCCCCGGGGATGGCAAAGCGGCTCCTTTAAATACCGGATGTACACGTCCCTGAAAGTGCATCGGTTCACACGCTTGGCTTCCCATCCTTATGTCACGGGATACCCCCTTGATCACGGAATATGTACATTGCAATTCTCCGCATGCCTCCTATGAGGGAGAGCATCGAGGCTGGCTCCGAGCTGACCTCTGGGAGTGCATCCCTCGTCCTTGACTTGCCTTTAATTGCCAATGGACTATTGAAATAAGTGTAGTGCGGGTGGTTTGTCCAGAATCAACAATATGTTGGCAGACATAGGCTCTGCTTTGTTTAACTTGAGGGGCAGAAGGTTCTCCGCGTGCTGCTCAGGTCAGATTGCCCTCCATTGTACTCGGGCACCCTGAAAGCGCGGAGCGCTCAAAGATCTGTAGAAACATCGGCTGTGTCGCAATACTTCCTGTAATAGACTTTTCTTGAACATATCATTCTGAGGTGTGTCAGCTCACACTTCTCGTCTTTTTATCTCCTTCTAGCAGATTCTTAATCCTTGTTTTATTCCTTTCTCCCTGTTTTCCTATCTTTCTTCCATTTCTTCTGACTTTACTGTCTTTTTCTCTGTTACTCAAGGTCCAAGTCTGATGATGAAAATTGAGCTTCGGTCCCTAAAAAATAACGTTCACAGATTATGAGCTGCCTGACCCGACTAGATCTCCCAGAATACCTGTGCTCTCACATGAAAGGTCAAGCTTGGCAACCCGGTCTCATATTGTTATGGGTACGGATCATGGCCTGCCTGCCCCATGCCTGCCACTCTTTTGGAGGGACTGGTCTTTGGGGAAATCTAGAGTTTACTTTATCGGCAAACGCAGCTTCTATTCCCATGTGATTCTAAAGAATAGAATGACAGGAAGAACCAGGCTTTTAAAAAACATTAATATTGACGTGCCGGGCATAGTCTGAGATAACTAAGTATTGCCTCGTAGATGGGTTTTCTGTCAGCAACGGCATTGAGTTAATGTTGCTTGCAGCCAGCACCACTCCGTCTATTTTGGAAACCCTGCTATCCTCAGGCAGGCGTGAAGGGTACTGTGTTCTTGATCCTGCTGAATGGTGCGACGAAGGGAGAATGCAGAATGTTGTTCTGACGCTGCAAGAACTGACGGCGGCGTATCACGGGACCCATGTCTTACTGAAAGCAGTCTGGAATGTTCGACTAAAAGCAGACTGACCCATAAGGAGACGTTAGCACGTAATACCTGCAAGCACGTTCGGCCTGAGTCCAGCGGCGTAACAAAGGCGCCTGAGTGGCCCCCTGGGACGGGCCCCCCTCAAGGTACTTTGCAGGGGAGCCCTCTGAAGTTTCGTTACCTGAGACTGAGTCAGTTGAATGTCAACTAAACAAATACATTGAAGAAGACTACAATTTATTTACATAAATGATGATTCAAAATGGCTGAAAATGAACCAGCTGTGAGGCAAGCATTTGAGTCAGGTTTTTCAGAATATTCTGAATGCACGTGAAGTTTTAATTACACCGAAGCTACATATTTTTCCGCTATTTGGGCTGAAATTTACAGGCTTCTCGTCCTTTGTGAATAGTAAGCACTGTAGCTGACTTTGGTCGTGATTTAGATGTTGGCGGTAACGGTCCCACTGTCGACTTTTGGATGGTAATACTAGCCACTGACTTGACGGTTCACCCGCCCCACTTAGATGTCAGCGGGAACGTAGACGAAAGACCGCCAATGGTCCGCTGCCACCGGCAAGTATCATTCCCCATGTCAACAGTACCATAGGCTAGTCCGGCTGGCGGAGGGAGGATGCCTGTTTTACCGCCAAGCCAATCATGATGTGCAGACCCGCTGATGCAACTATGGCAGCTAATCCTCCACACCTGAGCTGGTGGATTGGCAGATATATAAACCCACCTTTTGAATGCTTTCCACGTATCCTGTCACCATAAATCCACTGCTACCAGTCCTCCTGTTGTTCCTGGGCCAGGTCCAAGATGGAAATCACCCCCACCAGAACAGAAGGTAAGTCACGGGCATTCCTGTTACCCTGAGCCTTGTAGCTGTATAGCAACACTGGACTTGTGCATGCCTCAAAATTTTTATAAATACCTCCATACTGTTACATAGTGCATAAGTTTGTAATGTGGAAGTATAAAATTGATCAGAACAGACTCCAGGACATAAGTAGCACCCACCAAATAGTGACGGACTTCCTACATTGCAATGGACACCTACAGAAAAAGCCTGTCTCAACAATCACAAATAGGAATGTGCCCACAGAGGTGTGTGCACGAATGTACCCAAACATTGAAAGTGACAATTGGAAAAATAACCACAAATTTCACACAAAAACCCATTCCAATGTAGCACAAACAATACAACACAATACAGGTGGTTTTACCCAGAATGTAACAGAATACCCACTGGTGAACTGCAAATTTGTCAGAGATGTACAAAGGTCACATGTCCCCTTGGTGTGTGCAACATATCACAAAAATATAATCACATAAAACTGTAACGTGCTAGGCCATCTGTGTAATGCTAATGTGCATATCATTGTCAAAATCATTGTCAAAATAAACACACATGCATTCTCCAGTCACAATAACAGAAACATATATATTTTTGATGCGAGTGTCCAGTAACGTGATGAATGCTTGCACCACAATTAATTTGTCCATCACAAATGTACAACAACAAATGTATGCATTTCAAATAATAAGTAAAATACACAGCCTGTGCTTGTCACTTTTACAAATAAGAGGAAGTGCATGGGCCACACATTAGTAGATATAACATCATCAACAAAAAAATAGTATCAATCCAATATAAGGCCAGGATAAAGGTATTCCCAAACTAAAAAAATGTATTATAGAAATGAGATAACTCTCTAATAAGTAAATTAAAGGAGATTATATAGAAAAAACAAAGGCACCAGGCCAGTAGTCCATAGTGTGGGGGCATGCCCACAACTTGCGTCCTAATGTCGCTGCCAGAATAAACTTCCTCTGGAAGGGGCAGATGGCAGGCATCTCAAAGATGTTATTGGGGGGTGGGTCTTTGGGTTTGGGAGTAGTAGGTTTGGTTTTGGGAAGAGTGGTTTGAGATTTGGCAGGTGTGGGTTGGGATTTAAAAGGGGTAAGTTTGGATTTGGTAGGGGTCAGGGCCAGGAAAATGAGCAAGCTGTCCTTAGGGAATCGTGTAGGGTATTTGGAACTGAGTCTGGTTTGGGAGGTAGAGGGAGTGGCCCTGTTTGTAGTGCATGTGTCTATTGACGGTGGGGGTGCATGAGGGTCTGGTGTATGTGGTGCATCTGTAAGTTTGTACTTTTACTGTTAGTCTGTTGAGTGGGTGAGTGTGGGTGTTTGTGTTGAGTATATGTGTGTGTGTGGATGTGTCTGCTGCGACTGTGGTGTCTGTGGGTGTGCCAGTGCATGCATGTGGGGTGTGGCTGTTATGATTGGTGCCATGTCTGTGGTGTGTGTTGGGGATGTGGTAGGTGCAATGACTGGGGGTGTGCTGGTGGTGGTGTCGGAGGGTGTTGATGTAGAGGTGGGTGTCATGTCTGTGTGTGTGTGGTTGTGTAGGGGTGGGTGTAGTGACTGGGGGTGTGACTGTGGAGGTGATGTGTGTTGTAGCTGCATGTGTCTGTCTGTGCTTATGTTTCTTGATGTGTTTATGTTATGATGTGCTGCATGTGGCTGTTGTGAGTGTGCATATGTTTGCATTTGCTTAGGACAGGGCTGGGTTGAGTGATTTGGGATGTGAAAGGGGTGGGAGTCTGCGCATGAGGCTGGGGTGGGTGGACGGCATTGGCTAATGAGGAGGCCAGACCCTGGAATGACCACTGTAGGCGAGACAGAGCAATGTGAATGCAATCCAGGTAAGCCAGCATCTGGGTGCTCTGGCCAGCCAGTCCCTGGATGGCATTCTATAGTGCGGCCTGGCCTACAGCGAACGTTCTTAATAGATGCATGGCATCCTCAGTGAGCGCAGCCTGGGACCAAGGGCAGACGTGCCTGCAGCAAAATTGACCCCACCTCCTTTAGGGGGGTGGCTGCAGCCAAGTTGGGGTGTAACAAGAGGGAGGGTGGAGATGGAAATACAGGGCACGGACGAAGATGTAGGTGTCACAGACTCACCATGGTCAGCCCCGCCCCCCCTCCCCCCCAGGGACTGGTCTTCATTGGAGGCCTCTGAGGAAGATGTGTAATCACTTGTGGCCTCCTGGCCAGGTCCCTCACCCTCTGTGCCACCGTGTCTCTCGGAGTTGGTGGTCTCAGTACCCAATGCCCACTGGCCATCTTCATCCCCACCGATATGGGCGCTGTCACCTTCGCCTTGCCCAGATAGTGCTGAAAAACAAGATACAATAGTTATAGTGTATGTGTCAGAACACAGTTGGACATCAATGTTCATCCCACCACATTTGCAACAAGTTCAGTTATCCCCCATCTATGCTCCCTTATCATGCATGCCTTTGTCACTTCTACACTTGTAGTTCACTCCATGACACAGGGTTCCAACAGCAGGAGTGAACACATAGGCCTGGCTACATCTCTGAACCACTGCTGGATAGAGCTAATATTGGTTACCTTCTCCCAAAATCTTATATTTTTGGTTCGAATTTGCCTGCCCAAAATGGGACACCACAATATTTATGTGATGTAGTCTTCCACATGCAAATGTAACTTTCAAGATCACATTGTTCCATATCAACAAATTAACCTCTGGGCAGGACTAAGGACATCAAAATGTCTGTGGGACGCATGAATCTCTCACCAATGTGGTCACATTCCTATCTGTTGCTTACAAGACATTTTTGTAAAGAAACTAATTTTGCCATTCACAGACTGGATTACACGTACAATTGTGATGGGCTAAGGACTCAGCTCCACCAGTTACGGTCAACATAAAGTATCATAGTTTTGATTGGGGAAACAGCTGTCAAACATATGTCAGCTAAGGAAGGAAGTCCATGTCACAGAAAATCCAAACTGTCAGTGCAGATGCACATTCTGACAGTGCCATAGCACCAACTGAGCAATGCCAATTCAGAAATATCTGCTGCTTCAAAATTGTGCAGTTTGTCACAGTCATCAGCAAGGAAGCCTACATCCACTAACACATGTGTGATGTACCATCACATCTAACCCAATCATGAGGTGGGCCATGCTTATTTGAACTGTCCCTTGTGTCATTCTGTAAATGCTGGCATTCTCTTGTGTGCATGCAGCCATGTGTCTGTCCACCACAGTAATTAAACTGAGAGGAGGAATCTAGTGGCATGGGACAGCACAAAGCAACACAACACACACAGCATCAGACACAGTCTGACCAACTTACAGCTTCAGAAATCCTCATGGGCTTTGGATGTGTGCCTTCCACACAGTGGTTGGCATAAAACATGGCTGGAAAGTAAAGAGGTTAAACCATAATAATATCTCAAAACAATCACTTACCCCCTTGTTGCTGCCCTCAACTGCCCATGCTGCTCTGGGAAAGCTATCGCAAGGATGCAGGCCATAGGCCATTGGGAGGGGAGGGAAGGGGTCAAGGTGCAATGCACCCCTCTGGATCAGTGGGAGGATGGGTTGACTTGGCTTGAGGCATATTTTCTAGTTGTCCACCATAGGTCCTCCACCTCTTCTGACAGTGCAGGCCATACTGCTTGTGGACCCCAAGGTCTGCACCTTCTTTGCGATGACCTTCTAGATATCCCGCTTTTGATGGGCGTATAGATGACATGAAAAAACAGGAAAGGGCAATTCAGTGTCATTGTTGGGCTGCACTGCAGTGACATCATGAATTCCCAATGAACAAGTACATTTCCAAAACAGTTGCAATTTCTTTTGTCAACAAAACAGTCATAGGTAGAGTGGAATAACTGATTTGCAGTTATCTCATGTGCACCATTAATGCTTGCTGGATCCTCATGTTATCTACTCAGGCCTACAACATCATCATGGCTAGAACTATGCAACCAATTCTGTTGTGAAAGCCACCCATTTTCACTCACAATGATTGTGAGCCACTGCGGACCATACCACCTGTACATTTCTTGCACATAATCATACTCACATCGTATATTTTACTTCCTGTCTAAACTGCCAAGAGTCAGAACCCATGGTCTACATCACATACACTGACTGAGGGCAACAGAGGAGGGTTGCTATATAATCAATGAGAGCAGGGATTTGTAGGTTGTTTGGACATATGTGGATTCTTATGGGACAGACTGAGATGGATGGTGGTGAGCCACTGTCATCTGAACTTGCTACACCTAAAATAAGTCTAACTATGTGTTGCTTCGTGACAGGTTGTCATCATCAGAGCTAAATGATTGACAATATGTGCTGGGCTCCAACGAGACAGTACAGCATCAGACAACTCCAGAACCCCATGGTTTTCAAACCTAATCATTGGTTCAACATCAGCTTTATGGTGTTGATCATACAACTGGTACTCTGTCTACTGGCCATTGTCAGTCAGTGGCCTACAGTTTGTGTGAGGAAATAGGATTTGTGTGATACATAGCCACACATTGCGGCTTCTACGGTCAAATGTCTTAACACTGTCATGTACAGAACATTCATACATTGGTCACAAAAATCTGTCAACTCAAAGCACAACAACAACCACATTACCAAAAGGGAAACAAATATCCTGTGAAACGTAAAGGAAAAGGTTACTCAGTCAGACATTACCTAATAAGCCATATGTTCCTCTGGGATCCTATAGAGTTGGCTTTACAGACAGATGAGCTCCAGCTCCTCAGGGGAGAAGGCAGGGGCCCTGTCACCTGCGTTACCCGGTATCCTGGCTCCCAGAGGTCAGGTGATAGCAGCAAAAATCGATGAGGTCTTGATTGCTGCAGTGTTAAGAGGCAAGTGATTCTTTTTACACAACACGGAGCACAAGTACACAGCAGATACGATCCGTGACGGAGACAGACACAGCCATTGGCTTTTGTGCGTAGCCCTCACACACGTTAACCTATGACAGGGACTGTGGTGGAGGTTTCCACCTACTACGCGGTCCACATCCGCTAACGGCCATTGGCTATGCAATGTCCTGATGGCAAAGTCAGGCCGATGGCATTTTAGGGGGTTGTAGGGTGTTTATCTGCACATTTTACAATCTTATATAAGTCACCAGTACTCAAAATGGGGGCAAGTGCATTTCTAACAGTCAGATACAAATGACACTTTTATGGGCAAGATATGACATGTAAAAATGTGTACCATGATTGTGTTTGTCAATAATAGTGCCACAGGGGTAGTACTACCCCTGTTGACGGTATTTATAAAAAAATAAAAAAATATAGGTGCAAATAATACAGGTCAAACGTACTATCTGCACACAATGATGAAAAATCATAAATGTGTATAATTTACATATTAGTTGGCCATACATTTGTTGTCAGTGTGTACATGTATCAACTAATGAAATTTTTTACTGTTACCCAGTAGTCAGATGTGCTTTGACCTTAGTAGTAGGGTGTGACCATTTAATCTTACATTTTCTTTCCTATATGTACAGGCTTTACTATTAGGGTGAGCACCCGCTAAGGAAATGTGGTAAGCTCGGGCAGCACTACTGCTAGTAGTTCCAGTAAAAAAAATTATTCACACATTTGCAAAGTTGAACAATATGAAGCTACGTATAATGCTCCCAGAATCCTCTCTGACTAGATGCAAATATTTGCAGAAGCTTGAAAGCAATATTGAGGATTTTTTTACTTCAAAATCAAAACTTTCATTAAAAAAATGTAATGAGGAAAAACGTTTTGCTGATCTGCTGTGAAATTTTAGGTACAATTTCTTTGACGCGTCACTTAGTGAAATTTGTTGGTGCATGCTAGTGTTTCTGAAAAAATATACCCATAATGGAAAAATTGGTGTAACCACTTTCAACAAGATTATGAGAAACTTGGAAATAAACAAGCATTGTCAAAGTCAGTAGGTTAGACATTGATTGTCAGCCTTTTGGTTTTGTCAGTGAGTGTCTTGATTTGACATGGGTTTTGTAAAACTTTATTGTTGTCTGAGCAGCCGGGCCCTCACTATTACAACAAACATCGGCAAAAGCAAAAATATTTTTTGGTCTCAAAAAGCACACATTGCCACGGTAGTTCTTGGCATTGAACAAAACTACTTTTTGTGCCAGTTTGCTCCTTGTGAATGCTGCCATGCATAGTGAAGCCAGCCAACAGACAGAGAGACAGAATTGTAATAAAAATAAAAAGGTGTTGGTTAACGCCAGACCTAATCAGCAGCCCAATTCTTAAAGGATGTCACAAAAGTACACCCTTGGTATATGTCCATGCATTAGTGCAGATGTACGGCCCATTAATTACACAGAATTTACAGAAGTAGGCAATGGCCATTGATACTCCTAGAAAATATTTGTGAACTACGTTTTAGTTCAATCAAATACATATGTCTTGATTAGCTCATGCAAAAATCTGTTGTGCATTTACAAGTTAACTTTCCCTCCAATAACTTTTTTCCCCAACTGTCAGGAAGAAATGTCCAGCCTTCTCAGTATGGAAAACAATTAGCGATGAGCTGGTAAAACCCTCTAAAACATGCATGTTTGTAGGTTTGTACAGACTCATAAGGGCATTCCAAACCTGGAACCATTGCTTACTGCTACCTACAGCCTGAGCATTTACTGTGAAAAGGTGGCAAAATAAGGGATTTCCTAGTATATAAACCCTACCATAGTATGAGCCCTGGCATAATCAGAGGGGCTATTATCACAGCCCTTACATAATGAGATTGCTGCTATGTTTTGTCACAGACTGCATGGCACCAAAGGGACAAGAGGATTTTGTTACAAGACATGTAGATTAATGAAGCAACCTGTCCCATGGACTCGTAGATATTTTATTAAATTCCACAAACCTGCCTGATCTCCTGTCTCACAATATGAATCCAGCAGCCACAACACCAATAATCAAACTCATGGCAGTACTGCATTTTGTAGGAACTGGCACCTTTCAACACTGTGGCAGTATCTCGGGGCATGTCCCAGCCAACTTTCAGTGATGTGATACAAGAAGCCCTTGCTTCCTTGATTAAGAACATGAACAGCTTCATCGAATTTCCACATCCACAGGATTTAGCCATTGTGAAGGGACAATTTTATGCTTTGGATGGAATACCATGTGTGGTTAGAGCAGTAGATGGCACGCATATTGCCTTGGCGCCACCACACAACAGAAAACAGGTCTATGCAAATCTGAAGGTCTTCCATTCCATTAATGTGCAAGTTGTCTGCGTACTAGCGGTATACATCATAAGGTTATTTGGCCTCTTCCCAGGGTCAACACATGATTTATTCATATACCCATGCAGATGTTATAACTTGGACCAGAGAGGGCCTGGCTTGTTGGTATTTACAACATGACTTGTAGATATTTTGCCTGAATCTTAGTTTAGGAAGGTACAATGGTTTGATCTGATAGCAATCTGTTGATGTGTTGCTTCTGTGTAGGATACGCAGCGTATCCTAACCAACTGTGGTTTTGGCACAGCTGAGGAATCCACCAACGCCAGGGAAAGTGTGCTTCAATGAGGCCCATGGAAGAACATGGATGCAACTGGGGGGGGGGTCTTTCAGGCTCCTGAAGGCTATGGTTAGGTGCCTGGCCAAGACCAGTGGAGCCTTTCTCTACGCATCCGCTAAGGTGTGCCAAATCCCGGTTGCCTGCTGCCTTCTCCATAACCTCACCCTGAGGAGAGATGCCCCTATATTTGCCGAGGAGGGTGACCATGAAGAGCCCCCAGGTGCGGCTGTTCAAATGCCCTATGAATATGACAGTGGTGAAGAAGAGTTGACTTACGTCAAGATGTGATTGCCTACTTCTTCACCTGAGTGTAAGTTTACCTTTACAAGGTTTATGCTCCAGTGTTAGTAGAACTTGGACTCTAGGTTACATATCTGTCTGCTATGGTACTTTTTTTTAGGACTGGTCAGTGCAGGAATGGTGAAGGCAAAGATGCTGGTGGACCAGTGTTTCCCCACACTGGGTTATGTGGTAATTGAAATAGTTGAAAAGTGCTTATGCTAAGTATATGTGTCCTCATGACTTGTCAATTGAGTTACATATTCTCTGTGTTAAAACTGATTTTCCATTGTTAGTCTGTTTCAGGGTCCTTCACCATGCCATATTCATTTGGACATTTCAATATTGTAATATTAGCAGTGATATGTTGCTGTTTGGAAGAACAAAGTGAACATGTGTTGATCCAGGGAGAGACACCCACTCGGGATGGACAAACCTTTTCCACAGACATCTTGCACACTGATGGCATCGAAGTTCAGAAGATTGTATTTGATTTGTTTTCTGTGTGATGCTGCCATCAAGGCAATATGTACCACTTGAGTTGCTCAAACCACATGTGTATGTGAAACCCTAGTATACTTTTCTCACTTCACATTGACTATTGATGTGTTTCATCATCGGTGATAGGTTTTTTTGTTAGCACACCACTGAATGGTGAATGTGTCATTGCACTAGATGCTGCCACAGTGTCTTGTACTGGTCATGTGGCCTCAACTGTTGTCACTACCATGATGTGGACTTTTGGTGTTATTGATCTGGGATTCTTGCTGTGATGGCAGGATGTATGGCTCCAACTGAGGTCATGCATCAGTGATAGTTTGCCTATTTAATCTGTTCCGGTTGAACAATCCCTTTCCTCCTCGGTATCAAGGTATTGGAGCCTATATACCTGATTGGCGCAGACTAAGGGGTTAGGACTGTTTTTTGTTACTTAGACTCCATTTCTACAAGGAGTTGTTTCCAAACTTTGCATGCTCCACATACATTCTCAATAGAGTTTGTTATCTTTGAATCATTTTTTGGCACTTTCCCACTCTGTAATTCCAACTTTTTTTTCTACAAAATGATTGTACATAGTGTTCCCAACATGATGTTGGTATATAGACATGACAATGGAAAGTCAAAAAATATTCGAACAAGAGTCTTGTACTTAGTGCCCATTACATTTATTGTGTAGAAACAAAAATAAGTGTCATGTAAATCAAATAATTATTTTTCAACAGGAAGAGTCTGTCATCGTGGATGGAAGCATGGTAGTAGAGCCAAAACCATTTTGGAGTCCAATATCCAAAATACTACAGTCCTCAGAAAAGGGAAATGTGTCCATGGAATAGTCCACAGGGTGAATGGTAGACACACAGGGGGAAATTAAGTTCAGTGTCTCTTGAAGGTGGCTGTGTTAGTCTTGCCATCCTCTGCTGTTGGTCCAGATGATCGTCCCCTCCGGGGAGGCGGGCGCACAAGTGCAGGAACTGGGGTGGTAGGATCAGGCTCCTCCAGTGGCAGGTCTTGCCTCTTTGTGGCAGGCAGAGTTGTAATTTGCCCAGATGTTGAGGGATTACAGACAGGGGCAGATGGCCCAGGAAAAGCCTTGTGCATGAGCTGGTGGATGTCATACATCAACCCAGCCAGGGAGCCCAAAGTGGAACTGATGTTCTGGAGCTCCACATTGGTCTCCATCTGCACCTTCTTTAGGTACCAGATCTCAGTTAGTACCTGTTCCATCACGTCTTGGGACTGTAGACGTGATCCCAAGATTTGGTCAAGGGTGGTCTGGCTCACCAAAACCCCAGTAGCCTCCCTTGGCTGGCCCACAAATTCCCTTCAATGGCCTCTACCCCCACTGGCCTGTGCCCTTGAGGTGGGCCCTAAACCATTGGTTCCTGGCAGATCTGTTGCCAGGGTTCTTGGTGGCTCAACAGGAACCAGGACTGAGGGTGGGGGCATAGGCTGGGCGTTCTGCCTCTTGGTGCATAGGTAATGGAGGTGTCCTCCTGCTGAGGTGGTCCTGCAGCAGTGGTGGGAGATGTTGCCGTGGACTGGGTCTGACTTACTGGAGTGGTTTGGGCAGACAGACCAGATAGGCCAGCTTGCTCCTCATCACCTGGACTGGACTTGCAGCATTGGGATCCTCACTGAAGGCTTGCTCCTTGGCTGGAGTGGAAGTCTCCTGGCTGCCAGATGGGTAGTGCACTGGTCCAGGTGGTTGGACCTGTGAATGATACAGAGGATATGTGAATTAAATGTTTTTTTTGCATTTGACAGACACTAGGACCGCCACAGTGGTGAGTACATTGGAGTCCTGATCCTTTCCAAGGCCTAGCAGGCTGCAAAACATTAAAATACACAATAGTTCATAACTCACATGATACTGCAATTGAACATCATATTAACAGCAAAATGTTACTTGTGTGTGGCTACTAATTCTGTTCTGCATGCCACTACAAATGTTCTTATATCTTGGATTCAGAAAAAAAATACTTAAATAAGCATTTTCAACAATTCACTGTTTCTGTGAGTGGGGGTTTACATGGTTGAGGTGCACAAGACATGATATTTACTTCCTAAACATGACACGGTGACTGACAAATGCATCCGTTTTTTAGATGTATGTTCATATTGAAGTAATAGACAGTGTTCCAACATTACCCTCCAGTTTTGATTGTCAGATCCAGGAACAGAGCATCATGGTAGTTGTAGTCATCTGACACCATGGACAATACTTGTTTGAAAAATAGTTTTCACATATCACTTTTAATGACTGCATAAGGTATGAAAACACATTTGTAACTGGGACACACATATGGATATCATGTGACTGGGAGACAATGCAACTTACGGACAGCATACTCTCCTGTGAAAATGGATGTAGTTTTGGACCTGTTTTGGGTAGGATAACAACATACATTGATAGACAGTAATATCCAGAGCTCATGCAAGGAGTGATCTACAGATAATCTGTCTAGCCATGTAACATTCTGATAGGAGGAGAGCTACACCCATGCTGCTGCAATTTGTATGACAAAACATATTTTGCTTAGTCACAAATAGCTACATCTGTGATGCTAAAGTTGTTGCAGCAGTCTAACAGTCTACCTTAAAGGCAGGACTCGATTAGTGATTGTCGACACATAGATAGATCTGACTTACCAGTCTGCACCCCACAAAGGATTCCAGTCCAGCCTTCACGATAGAGGATTTGCAAGACCTTCTCCTCTGAGGAAAGAGTTGTAATGGGGGGATAGGAGAACCACCACCAACCTTCTGCCTTTCCAGGTGATGCTTGGAGGCCAGTAAACAAACCTTCCCCTGCAGGTCATTCCACCTCTCCCTAATCTCCTCCTATGTGTGCAGGTTATAACTACTGCATTCACCCTGTCAGCTATTGTGGACAACATTTGCCTTTTCTGGGAAATGATAGTATTTTGGACTTGTGCTTTAAACCATTGTGGCTCTATTCTAATGAGTTCATCCACCATGACAGCCATTCTCCCTCTGTGAAACGGGGATTTCTTCTCTCTGCCATTGTGAAATTATTCTTTAAAAAAACAAGTGCTGAAAAAAAGAAGCATACTGTAAAAAATAAATTTGACAAAAATGACACAGAGGTAGAGGTAAACAGAATAAAAAACAATCTCCTATGTTGTGGATTTGGATGGCTGTCTGGTCTTCTGCAGTGGAATGGCAAATGATCATGGTCTGAAATTGAGTTTGTTTTATAGTGTGTTTTGCAGGTGTTCACAATTGTCCAATTTGCAACACGTGTGGGCTACTAGCACTCAACCAATGGCCACAGCCATGGTACTATACTTTACACGTCCCGCCATGAACTCCCGCCATCATGGGCCCGCGGCTGACACACTGGTGGAACGACTATTGGATCTAATTAGGCTTAGCGGGATACCGCCGTCGAGACGGCTATGAAGTGCTAATCATCAGTTTTTCGAGTTCGCAGCATCAGCTACGGAAACCAGCTAACTTGACAGAGTGCACTTCCTCATGGCAGTCTTTGGCTTAGCTGCAATACAGCTTAATACGGCAGGCGGGAGACTGCTGCTGTGACAGTCTTCCCAGGCTCTTTCTTTTCATAACATTGGTGTGTGTTAGTGCCATTTGTATGGCCTGACTTGACAGTGCAACAATCTCCAGAGAATTATGTGAGAATCACCAGGAGAGGGGCTTTGGCTCTGCCTACATGTTTGGAATAAGGGGTACATGTTTTGATTGGGCAGAAGTTGGGTGCTTGCACAACAAGCATTGCCAAAGCCAATAGGTCTCACCTTTGGGATTTTTGTTGTTGTTTCTGTTTTACTGTAGTTGTATGTACATTAAGTATTTATTGTTTGTGTTAATCCAATAAAATTGCTGCAAGGCACGTGTGGAACATGCCTGTCACAGCTTTGTGTTTTACGTGGATAGCACACTGCTTCTGTAGCCGAAATTCTGGCTTGACCTGTAAGTCTGAAGTTACAAACCTTCAATTCAGATGTATCTGACATGCTTGCGGTGCGTGCATATGTCATATATGTGAAGCTTAGAATAATCAAACACTTGTCTCTAAACTGCTGTGTATCTCTTGAGGACTTGTGAAGCAACCAAGAGATTCTTCCTGTTTCTTGGCAGTGCTTTCTATACCCTTTATGAAACCTAAAGCAATATAGTCTGTAGTTTGGTTGCAGTATTTACATAGCTTTCTGTAACACTGGTGAGGATGTCAAATGCTATTTGCACCGGGCTCCTGATCGCCCTTTGAAGCTCATGGTTTAAGGGGCTTGCATATGAGGTGCCTGAGGTCTGAGAACATGGTTGGTGCACAGTACACTTAGTGTTGCTACACGATAACCTAGGTGTTGCAGAGAGCATGAGAAGAAATTGCAGCCACATATGCAGGTATCTGCTATTGTATGGGGTAGGCAGTACTATACTTATTATGTGATGTCCACCCAAGAGAGACAAAGAAGCAGCCTACTGCAGGTACTACTGTTAAACTACCAAAGAACATATAGAAATACAGAGGAGAGACAGTGAAGCGACAGTGGAGGCACTGCTAAACCACCATGATAAATTATATGGAGTGTAGGAGGAGCAACTTAGAAATCTACAAAAAGTATTGTTAAATTGCCATGGTACAATTTCATTTAGAGTGGAAGGTTGACAACAAGATAAACAGAGACATCATCACTCAGTAACCAGTGGCAGCAATGCAGAAGTGAATACCTCTTCCTCGCATAGCTGTGCTTACATGCTCTCCAGCTCCTGTACGTTACTAACAGAATGGATAAGGTCCATGGACAATCAAGAGGTACTATGGCCCTCATCCATGATATCCTGTGATGAGCTGTCATCTGCCATTCCCACTTCTGGGTTTCAACTCTTCCAAAACACATGATTTACAATGTAGGCAGGGCTTGTTGCATAAACCAGTCACCCCCCTTCTTAAGGAAATGCGAGGGGTGTAAAACGAGACTTCACTCGCGGCTTATGCTGACATATTGAACACATAGTGAAACCAGAAGAGAGACTGGGAAATGCTTTGGAAAGTACCAACATTCAAATACATATTTTACCTGAGAATGTTCTGCCTTTCTTTGATTTATGTGCTTCATTTGTGTATCCTGGACAGTGGTCGAAGTGCATTAAAACAAGGTAGAGTGAGGGACTCCCCTGGGATGTGATGAGCGATCCCCCCACCACTACATTCCTCTATGATCGCCACTGCCAGAAGAAGTGACGTATATTATGCCAGGGTAAATGCCGGGTGGATCAATGCTTTTGTAAGCACCAAGAGTTGTTAAATTAAAGGGGTGACCCGGTTAGAGTCTCGGTATTGGCTCAAAAACATATGAAGTGAGCAAATCCCGTAATCACCCAGTGAAAGCAATCATGTTAAGCGCTCCATTAACTTTGGGTCGAGTTCGGGCTAGAGGGGAAAGAAGCACCAGGCACAAGGGGGAGTGGGATGGGTTGTAATGCCTCATGCGCACCATGGAAACACAGCACAAGCAATGGAGTGGGAGGTGTGTCCATCATGATCAACAAGCCCAAATTAAAAAGAATAATGTGTCAGACAAACGTTAAATAAACAAGTGAGTAAGAACATATGTAACAGGGGCAGTCTCACTGGGTGGGAACACCAAAAGGCAGGACAAAGACAATAAAGGTCCTATAGAAATGTAAGTTTGTACGAAGGGCACTGCAAGGAACAATGAGAAACAATGGGGATGCACAAAGCCCACAGAGAGAGATAAATCATGTCTCCCAAGACAGCACATGCACGCTTCCTAGACTCAACCTAAAAACAGTGCTTGCCCTGCACGAAGCTCTGATCATTTTTCTTTATCCAGCTGGCTGAATTTGAACTTTCAGGGACACACGCATCACGTGCTCATGCTGTTAAAGTGTCTTCCTTAACAAGATAGTTTATGGTGCTTGTTTTACTTTGGCAGCAGCACAGAAGGGAGGAGGGCAGTCATTAATCCACAGGGATTTTTAGTCGGGCTTCACACTGCACCTGTCACCCGACCTTTTAACCTAGACCAATATCATTCTACAGTTCTTTGCTTCCATACAAATGCATATGCTATTTACTTGTAATGCCTCATAATACCATACAATATTCCTTTAAAGCCAGACCAATTGCCATTGCCAAGTCTTGTTGAAATTGTTCTATATAGTTTTTCCTTACAACTCATCAAGGGCCTCGGGCTATGTCATATGGTACACATATGTGGGAAGTCATACTTTGCTAAGAAATCTTTGGAGTAGAGAGGACGCGGAGGAGGTGAGTCTTCAGACATTTGTGGGGCAAGTAAAGGCTTTCATGGCAGGTGCACAAGCTTGGTTTGTGTAGCAGAGCATGACTGACAGATTTAACAGGTATTTTTAGACTTTGATGTTAAAATGTCATCCTACCTTTGTTTTCTTTTGAGAAATACTTAGGTTTTTCCATATGAGTGTTTCTGTATTTGCGTTACCTGAACTTTAACCGTGGTATTTTCACTTTATTTCAATGTTTTTTTGCAAGGAGTATTTTCAGTTGTGGGCACAGCCATGATCCTTGATCAAGCTCCTCTTACACACGTCCCTCAATTCTACAACACAGAGATTGTATGCAGGGCGGGGTGTGTGACCTGGCCTTGTGCCTGCCTACTTTGCCTCCCAGTGTATGGAAACAGGTTATGATCCTTGGCCAAACATTGTCAGCGACCTCCTGTGCATCGTCCCAGGACCTGACTCTTACTAATGGGCTGACTATAGTTTAAAAAAATTCACAATATATAGTAAGCTAAGTGCTTTTTGAATGACATGTTGTGCAGATTTTTCAAACCACGGTGATTACATTCACCCTTCTTTGGTGCTTGAAGCCAGTCATGATGCCTCCTCTTCTATCTGTGAACTCCTTTTACCACAAGTAAATGTTGGCAAATTCACAAATTTTAAATTGGCAAAAAAAAGAAGCCATCGATCATCCAATATCATTGATTGAAAAATTCAAAAATAATTGAAAGATCTTAAGTTTAATGACCAAGATATCTCTAACTTGTAACTTTTCAATTCCTGCTCAACACATTTTTTCAAACGCTAATATCTGCTGAATTGATTCTCACCGAATTAAAAAAGCACACTTTCTGAGTGAAGTTTCACTTTAATGCCAAATTTTGTGTTTACCCGTTCTAGTTTTTTTGCTGCGTATAGAGCAAAATTTCCGATAGCAGCTAAAATGGCAAATACCTCTTTTTCCCCCCCAGCACAGAGCTGCACAAAATGTACCATGTGGACTCTTAGGCTATCTTGTTAGGTGTATGAATAGTTTCATATAAATGTATCAAATGGTGCCAAGATTATTATCAACCCAAAAAATACCTTTTTAGTGGGAAGTGCAGTTCATCACTGACAGAATATTGGAAAGAAATATATTGTGAGGACAGAATATTGTGTCAAAATTATCGAGGACCTAAATATTGAGAAGGTAAGTGCAAATAGGTAAGCATAGATTCACTATTCTTAAATCCAAATCTACATAACTTGAAAATACATATATCGCCAAGGTACACATATGTGGAGTTATATATGGTAAAACTTTGCTTCCCTATTGAAACTTACCTTCACAATATTTTTGTCCTCAGTATTCTTGACACAATATTTTGTCCCACAACATTTTTGTTTTTGATACTCTCTCTAAAACCATAACTACAGAGTCCCTATCTATGATATATATAGCCAAAAGTTACAGGGACATTCTTGTTAAAAAAATAGAATAAACAAAAAAAAGAAATTCACTTAACAAACAAAGGTTACAGGGACGTTATGGTTACGTTCTGAATTTACTGGCACAAAACCATAGGATTTGGCAGTCATAGTTATGGTTAGCTGAAGTAACTATAACTCGTGCCCTAAGGTAAATATAACTTGCGCCCCCGCCATGCACAGTTTTGTCCTCAATAATTTTACTGAAAATGTTACATTAATATTATGAATGATGTTATCAAAGATGCTATAAGTGATGTAATATGTGGGGTAATTAGCACTGCATGGCGAGGGCGCGAGTTTTAGTTACCTTAGGGCATGAGTTATAAGTACTTCAGCTAACCACAACTATAACTGCTGAATTTCTTTCTTTTAAAAAAAATCTTTTTATTACGTTTTCAACCAAAGAAAATACAGGTGTGCACCCCAACAAGGACAACACAGCACCCACTATGGAACAGTTACTGTGATGTACCTGAGACACATATACATATTGACATACACACCTAAGTTACACATAGGATGAGCAGTGGCATTTACATCTTGTGAAGGGTGGGGAACATTGGTACAATCAGACTTGAGAGGTCAAAGAGTTAGTATGCAGTAAATTGCCTGTTTCAAGTGGATTGGTAACGTGAGCAGTGGGACGATTATGACCATGCGCGTCTGACAACTCTGGGTCATTCAGCGTTAAGAAGTAGGCCCGTAGCGGCTGCCAGATGTCCCCTGTGTGAAGTAGGAGGTTGTAGAGAGGCATAAACCTCTGTGTCACAGTATATAAGACCATGGAGCCATGCCCGTGTTTTGGGTGGTCTTCGAGCCCCAATGCTGGGCTATTTCGCATCGGCTACAGCTGCAAATCAATGTAGAGGTTTGGTAACAGTCTCTACATAGCTCAGTAATGCCTTCAGACGATTTGGAGTGACAGTGACATCCAGCATAGATGTAAGGATCAATTGATGTAAGGATAGTGTACTCCGACACCTGCCCCCATGTCCACATCAGATGAGCAAAGTCTGCATTACATTTCAAACAAGCAGCGGATCGGGTAGGGTCAAGTTTGGCCGAAGTGTTGGGTGGCATGTTAATTCTGCGAAGAAATTTGTAATGAATACGTTTGTGCCTATGATTAAGAGATACTGTGCGTGTTTGGGTGCAGCATTCATACCATACTTTGTCTGATAGTTTGGTGTCCTAGCTCCACTTCCCAGGCCTCCTGCACCCCCTGATCCTGAACTGCGAGATGGCTGAGGCAAATGTGGGACAGCTTGGAAATTAAACCATCAATGAAGGCAGCCGTGTTGAGAAATGTGAGGGGCACAAAGTCGTCAGGTGCGAGTGAGTAAGTGGGGAGAAGGGCCTGTAGTGTACTCTGTAGACGGCGGAGGAGAAAATGATCCATGTGAGTTGTGGATCTGAGGTGTACATCCTCAGTCTGTGAGAATACATGACCAACTGGAAAGAGGTCACCCAGGGTGAAGAGTTGATGAGTGCGAAGGGTGTGCTGCCCCAACTTCTCCTGTGTGAGTGGAAGCCATAGATTATCACTCAAAGGGAGCACCTAAGAGTATAGCAAGGTGCATGCCACTGGGCGGGCCGATCTCTGCCATGCCCAGCACGTTGTAGTTGGGGGCTGGACAACTGTGGGGTTCAGGGGGACGCCAGAAAGGTGTAGTGTTTTTTAAGCATGTGGGGAACACTAGATCGCTCTCCGCTATAGCACATGGTAGCCAGGAGTTGGGGTGGTACCAGTAGTATGTGTAATGGCATTGTGCAGTTAGATAGTAAAACTGAAAATTAGGGACACCGAAGCCCCTGCGCTTATACACAAGTGTCAGTAGCTCCCAATATAAGCAAAGGTGTTTCCTGGCCCAGGTCAGTGCGGTGAAGAATGAATTTGTAAAAGCGATAGGAATGTTGACAAACATATAAAAAATGTAGGAATACTACCATTTTTATCAGGGCGATACGACCCACTATAGACAAAGGGAGACGGATCGGGAAGTCAGTCTGAGTGCTTAGTTTATCCAATGCAGGTCCGTAATTTAGGTGAATATTTGTTCCAGGTCTCTGTGTATATAAATACCCAACTATGGGCCAGATGTAGCAAAGTTTTGCGAGTCGCAAATGGCCCGAATCGCTATTTGCGACTGTGCAAAATCGGAAATGGGATGCAAAAATCCAATTTCCGACTCACAAAAAGCGATGCGAGCCGTTAGCGACTCGCAAAAATTGCAACCCAATTTTGCGACCCGCAAATAGGAAGTCGCAATTTGCGAGTCGCAAACCATATGCAATTGCAACTCGCAAATTGCGACTAGTCGCAAAAAGCCCAGTTTGCATGTCCCATTTACCACTAACTCAGAGCAGGTGGTAACCATTACCAAAGTATAAAAGGAGACCCAGAAGGCATCTGGGTTACTCAAGATGGCGGAGATATACCTGATAGCAGTGAGGAGGAGAGCCCACGCAGCCCAGCAGAGGAGGAGGAGGAGCCAGAGACAGGAGAAGATTTACAGAACAAGGCAGACTCTTTTTCAGCAAACTGAGGAAGAGATATATGACAAATACCGCCTTAGCAGCGCAGCCATACTAGAATTAATTGAATTACTAAAACCACAGCTAGAACGCCAGACTCTGCGCAGCTGCGCCATCCCTACGCATGTGCAAGTGCTATGCTCACTGCACCTCTTGGCCTCAGGGAGCTATCAGGGGGTCATTGCTGTGGCAGGTGGGGTATCTCAAAGTGCACTGTCAAGGTTCCTCAGGGCATTCCTAGATGCCATACTCACACACATGTCTCACTTCATATACCTACCCAGGAATGAGGCAGAAATTAACAGCACCAAGCTGGACTTTTACCGGATTGCCAACTTTCCCCATGTCATAGGGTGTGTAGATGGGACACATATTCAAATATGCCCCCCTGCAAACCTGGAACTTCTGTTCCGCAACAGAAAGTGTACCCACTCACTCAATATTCAGGTTGTTTGTGACGCCCATTATGTCATCACCGACATTGTTGCAAAATTTCCAGGCAGTACCCATGACTCCTACATTTTTAGGCACAGTGGGATACACCAACGCCTGGAACGTGGGGAGTTTGGAGACAGATACCTCCTAGGTAGAGCTGCATACACCTCGTAGACATACACACAGGTCACTGTGCACACCAACCAGGACTTTCTAACAGTGTAATGTTTGTGCCCAACAGGTGACAGTGCATATGCACTACGGCCATGGATAATGACTCCATTCTTAACACCCAGCAATGATTCCGAGAGGCGATACAACAGTGCACATAAGAGGACCAGGAACATAATAGAACGCACCTTCTGATTGCTGAAAGCAAGGTTCAGATGCCTCCACCGCAGTGGAGGTGCCCTTCCAGTATACCCCCATTACAGCATTCAAAATTGTTGTCGCATGCGCCATCCTGCACAATATTGCCACCTGACGTGGGCTACCTCTCACTCCTGCAGACCCAGATTCAGAGGATGAAGAGCAGGAGCAACCACATCGCCATCATGGGGATCGGAGTATAGCAAATCAAGGCAGACTGAGACGGCAACACATCGCAACCCAATACTTTGGAAGGTACGTGTCAACTTCAACCATACTCACCTATTGACCAAAAACTCCATTTGTTAAGTGGAACAAAAAAACTATTTAATATGTGCAGAAATTGAACTATTTACAATAACTAACTGTTCATGAACATCAAAAAGCAAACCATGCATGGGGCACATTGCCGTCATGTGCCCCAACATCAGGGACAGGGTTCAGTCTATGTCCTACGGCGGCCTCTGCCAGCCTGTCTGGTCCCAGGTTGTTCTGCAGTGCTCTGCCTGGTACTCCCACTCCGGAGCACCCTAGTGTCACTGGCAGAGACACTGCTCACTGTAGAGCCCTCTTCGCTGTCCTGGGGGGTGTCCCCTGTGCCCCTGGACAGACGCCGTGCCTCCATTAAATCGATCACATGTGTGATCCGGCCAAGGCCTCCAGCCACATCCCCTGCAAAGTGGCCCATTTCAACTTGGAGGCCAACTGTCCTTCTCGACAGGCCAGTGGTGTTAACTGCCAGTCTGCCAATTGATGTGGCCATCCTGTCCAGCCTCTGGAGCAGCTGACGGTCCCTGCGCCGCCCACCCTCGCTCTGTGACAGTAGTCCTGCCACCAGTTCCCTCATGGACAGGGCTAGGCCCCCAGTGTTTGTGCCAATCACGTCCAATTGGGAATGGAGCTGCTGCATGCTGGCCTCATTGCTCCTCACAAATCGGTGCAGCACCCCACTAATTCTCCCTAACATATTGTTCTGCAGGCGCTGACCACGGAGCAGCTGTGCCTCGGTGTTGGTGGTAGATGGACGGCCGGACTCAGCCTGCAGCCCTGCTCTCCTGAACCTGCGTCGCCTGCGCAGCGGTGGATGCCCTGTGTGCTCTACTGTGGCACTCTCGGCTGTTGCTGGCGCAGCCTCCTGAACCACTGTTGCAGCAGGTGTTGACATCACGGGGATGGTGTTGGTGGTGCAGGTGGGAGTGGTGGCAGCTCCTGTGCTGTCCTCATGGGGCTGGCTGCTGTGGCTTGTGGTGGTGTCTTGTGGGAGACCTGTGGGACATGGGGAACAGACTGTCAGTGTCTACTATCTGTTGCACACTTCCTAATAAACATTTGCCTATTTACTGCCTACTTGACTACATTGCCCATAATGCATCATTCTGGTGTTTGCTACCCTGAAATGGAGGTATCTTGGTTGTGCATGCCCCTGTGTACATGGTGGGTGGCGGTATGGCATTGATGGGGGTACAGGCATATCACATGGTACTCACCGGTTGATGTAGTGGGCTCAGAGGTGTCCAGATCTCCAAATCCTGTCACTGCCTCCTGCTCCAGGGTCTCCTCCACCCTTTCCTCCAGGGGTGTGGGTGGTGGTACGGATGATGGTCCCCCTCCTGTGCCTCTCATCTCCCGGAGCTTTTCTGCCACCCTCTCCTTGGTCCGGGAGCGGAGGTCATACCACCTCTTTTTGATCTCATCCACACTCCTGTGGCTCACCCCCAGGGAGTTCACTTTTCTTAAATCTCCAGCCAGAGTTGTTTTTTGGTTGAGTCTGGCACATTGAGGGCTGCCTTTCCAAAGAGATCATCATAGTGCTGACAGCATTCTTCTGTCAGCACCTCCAGCTCCTTCTCAGAAAATTTGAGTTTTCTCTTTCTTGGTGTTTCTGCCATTGTAGCTGCTGTTCCTCCTGTTGGCTGTTCAACAGTTTAAAATGGGTGTGGTCCTCCCTCCTCCCAGGTGTATTAGTAAACTTCCTGGCTGTGATGTCATCATCATGTGCCAGGAAGTGTTTCCAGAGTGTTCTGGAGTGGTTTCTGGAGTGTTCTGCAGCACCTGCAATCAATTTACATGGTACTCGCAATTTGCGACACCCACCGACAGCGACCTCGCAGACAGTGGACTCGCTATCTGCGTTGCGACTCCGGGTGCGAGTCGCAAATTGTACACGGACATTGTACCTGCATTCTTATTAGCGACACGCAATTTGCGAGTCGCACATGCTCGCAAATTGCGAGTCGCTAATTTTTTTGTACCTACATCTGGCCCTATTTAACATGGTCGGAGTACCAGGAGAGTGGGAACTCGCAGTTCATGGGCGTAGCTGCCTCCGTGAGAGGAAACATTTCTGACTTGTGCCAATTGAACCATAACCCCAAGAAGTTGCCAAAATGAACTATTTACATGAGTACCGACCTCAAGTTAGTGGCAGGGTGCGGAAGAAACAAGAGGATGTCATCAGCATAGAGGGAGACCAACAAGGGCCCAGTCTTAAACTGCAGTCCTCTATGCAAGTGTCTCTCCTGTAAATGTCTGATGAGAGGGTCCATTGCGATAATAAAGAGGAAGGGAGACAAGGGACAGCCTTGCCTTGTTCCTCTGGTGATAGGGAAGTTGGGCATCAATGTGCGTTAATTCGGATCTGGGCAGTTGGGAAGGAGTAAAGTAACATTATCAAGGAGGCAAATCCGTGGGATATGCCAAGTTTGAGGAGTGTGGCTTCCAAAAAATGGCATTCTATAGAATCAAAAACCTTCTTCGTGTCTAGTAAGGCCAGTGCTGCCGGGGTTTTCGGGGACACTCTGTGGAAAGCTGAAAATACAGTGCGAAGACTGATAGATGTGGATCTGGGGTGCAGAAATCCCAATTAGGCTGGTGAGATGATTTGGTCCAGTAACAATGAAAAACTGCCAGTTTCCCAAGTTAGCCAGGATTTTGTTGTCGACATCTACTAAGGACAGAGGTTGGTATGAGCCATAAAAGACAGGGTCTTTGCCAGGTTTTAATAGTAGTGAGATCACCACTTCTCGAAGTGTAGGTGGGAGCGTCCTGAGGTCAATGGCCTCTTGGTACATGTCCATTAAATGCAGGGCCAGGAGATGCGTATATGTCTTGTAGAAGATACCTGTAAAGCCATCCGAGCCTGGCACTTTTTAGACATCTAGGCCCATATATGTAGATATGCTGATCCCTCTAGTGTCTGCTTTAAAGACCTCCCATAATACTGCTTTCGATGTTACTGATGCTGTGTTACATAGCAAAGTATTCTAGGATTGCAGAGCAGAGATCCGTGCAGAAGGCGTCATCGTGTAGAGTCATGGCAAGGAAGTGCCAGGAGCACTCCATGTAATCAATGGCAGGAATGCGCAGTTCAAGACTAACCAGGGAGTGGTCGGAAAGGGTGCATGGGAGGCGGGAAACACAGCCATGCTAAGACCATGTCGCAGGTGACATTAGCCAGAAATCTATGCATGACCTGGTGTCATGAGATGCAGAATAGAACGGGAGAGCAGCCAGGGTTCACGCAGTGAATGGGTCCTGAATATGTCCCAAAGTATGAGGTGAGGGGACTTAGTGTCCGGTCGTGCTTCTTGCAGCAGGTTGAAGTCACCCCAAGTATCAAATGATCCGCTGGTTCTCTATCAATGTGTGTCTGGAGTGTGTGGAAGAAATCAGGGCAATCGATATCGGGGGCATATATGTTGAGTAGCACAACAGGGCAGCCAGCTAGAATGCCCCTGACAAGGAGAAATCTGCCATTTGCGTCCGTAATGGTATGTTGACGATGGAAAGGTAAGCTTTTATCGATCAAGGTGAATACCCCATGTGAATATGAGCTATAGTTTGAATAGTAGCGATGGGGCTCCCATTGTTTAGCAAAGAAGCTGCTAGAGGTTGGTGACATATGGGTCTCTTCTAAGAAGACAATCTGCGTGCCATGATTGTTTAGATATTGCAGCACCTGCTTTCCTTTGCGTGGATTATTGAGACCTCTGATATTCCAGGGCATTAATAGGACATCCATAGTCAGTTGCTGCATCGTCTGTGCATCAGTCATCTGTTTGGGAAGAAGTGGCACTTTTGCGTCTTATGTGGGTGCACTTGATAACAAAATAAAAGCAAAGAAGCAATATTAGAACTATCAGTATGTAAACAGTCCCATCTCACCCTCCCACAACTGCAGAGGAAAAGCCAGGTGATACCCATAACATATTTAAGCATAAAAAACCCATTACATCAGTTAATGTGGTAATCATGGAGGGGTGACAATGCTACAGCAGGTGGCACCTGTGTTGCAGAGGCAAATGTGGAGCAGCATTGAGGAGCCTGAAGACCAGACCAACCATCATAGTTTTTCAGAATGGGTGAGTTCAGTAACGGGGCCGAAAAGCGTGTTCCAGGAGCCAGCTCCTCGGTCTATGCGCCCCATACTGGTCGTTTTTGCCACCTGCAAAATGCAGATGGTATTATGCCTGCCCTGTGCCTCAAGGTCCTCATTTTTTATTGCAACAGTACGTAGAACGTGACTCCAGTAGCTCAAGTCTTTTCATCATTTTGGCAGTGTTGTCTTCTGTTTCAGATATATGGTCCTCTGCATGCTCCAGTCGTGTAACCTGTCGGTCAAGGCGTTCTCCCGTGTGATCAAGACGACCTGCTATTGTGTAAAATCTGGTGTCTATTGTCTTAAAACCGGTGCGAAGTTCCATCATTATAGCAGTGGCGTTGATTGTTGTATCAATGTCGTTCCCCCCCTGGGACTCCAATTCAGACATTATGGATGCTGCCTTTGCGGTGTTTGTTTCTGCTTGTCAAATGAGAGTTTTTGTAGTTTAGGATTCCCCTTAACCATTGCCTATTAGACGGTGATCAGTTAATGAGTTCACTGATGAAAGAGGGCCAGACCTTTGTGCAGTCTCGACAGCAGGCCCTGGGTGGGGTGGGTGTGGGGGTGACTCACAGCGCCTGTCCCCGAAAGATCAGGTATTCTTTCCTACTCAGTGAGAAGCGCAGGGCCACAATCTGCATATCATCAATGTGGCAACCAGTGGTGTGGTAGTAGAGTTTAATGGTAGTCCTTTATGCCAGTTATTGGTCAGGGGTTGAGTGTAGGTGCAAGGTCAGGGACCATACCTTTGGAGTTGATGATTTAACTATGGTGGCTCCTTCCCGTTACGGTCATATCTGTAACGGGTCGTGAGGGCCACACCTATGGCCCGAGGGAAATAACTACGCGTGCACTTGGTTGCTTGTCTAGGGGGAAACTGCGTCAGCGCAGCGCCAACTTTATTACATAATCTTGGTTCCGCGTTCCATCCGGACATGCAGAACTGGATACAAATAAAAGGAGAGTCCGGGTGGCTCTCTACAATATCGACCTCACCCCCAACAGCAGGCCAGCATCCAAAGAGGCCCATGGAGGCCTGCTGCCTCGTGGTGATAAAGGGCTTGGCTTCTAATCCACCGCACTGCCACCTTGTAGGTCCGGATCCTTAAAGCTGTATTGGCCCCTGTATGCCGTCATGTGAGCAGGCTGGTATGGGGGGAGGTGGGGGGGGGGCGGGAGGCAAGTAACAGCCACAGGCTGCACTGTGCACCTCGACCGACCCATTCCTCAGGCTCAACTGCAGCCCCTGTCACTGTGGGGCCTCCGAGGTGCAGGATCAGTGTTTAGGCCAAAGCAATGTCTGCAGCACACTCGGGCCGCCGCAGTCACCCGGAGCATGCCATCGCCCCCCCAACTAGCAATCCTCTATTAAAGTACTTTTAATCAGCACTATTAAATACTACAAAATATAAATTCGGGTACAAGTCAACAATCCTAGTGCTGCCCGACTCTTGAGACACCTGTAGAGTCCACTCTGAGTTTAACCCATCAAAGATGATTCCGCAACGGGTTGCCCTCCAAGTGATGATAGCAATGGTATGGATTGGGCACAAGTGCAGCCTCTTCTGTCCCCCAGAAGTCAAATCATGCACAGTGACACTGCCTTGGAGCACATTGGGAGGCCTAATAGTTCTTCCCATGGATAGCCCATAGTGAGCAAGGACAGCATCCGCAGCTGCCACATAGGCCAGGTGCACTCATTCTTTAAAGCATAAAGCTACCCATCTCTATTTTTACAGTATAGTTGCTCAACCATGAGGAGTGCAGATGCAGCCTGGCTGCGGCTGTTCAGCTTAGGCCATGAGGAGGGTCTGAGTCCTCAACCGGGCCAGTCAGTCACTTCAGCAGATGCCGCCCAGATAGGCTGATGCCACCTCACAGATGTGCCCCACTTGGGGCAATTTAATTGCACAGCAGATGCAGGTAGATTGGGTCTGTGTCACATGACAGTTGCAACCCTGATTGGGCTAAACAATCAGTTGCAATCACACGCTGGCCAACAACCCACAGCAAATGCAGCACCTATCTGTGCAAGTTGGCTGCCCGAATCTAGGCTGTCACTCCAGAACAGATGCAGCCCAAATTGGACCAAATGTTTTGCCAAACAAGTACTTGACTTCTAGTAGTTTTCTTGAGGAACCAAGTTTGACAGGCCAGGAGAATGCCCTACAGTACAGCTTGCTCCTAGGTTGTTCTCAGTAGTCCACTTTCTCTGGATCTCCCATAGTCCCGGGGACATGCTTGAATATTATCCTGGACAGCCTCACCTCCTGCAGGGGTAGGAAGACTTTCTCCTATTCTCAAGAGGCAGGGTTGACCCCTCCTGTCCAACTTGATGACATCTGCAGCCTGAATCCGGAGTAGTTTTCTAGTAGTTTTCTTGAGGAACCAAGTTTGACAGGCCAGGAGAATGTCCTACAGCACAGCTTGCTCCTAGGTTGTTCTCAGTAGTCCACTTTCTCTGGATCTCCCACAGGCCCGGGGACATGTTTGAATATTATCCTGGACAGTCTCACCTCTTGCAGGGGTAGGAAGACTTTCTCCTATTCTCAAGAGGCAGGGTTTACCCCTCCTGTCCAACATGATGACATCTGCAGCCTGAATCCGGAGGACCCCCCTGACTGCGACAGAACATGACAAAGATTTCTGATGCCAAAATGAACCCCTGCACCCACAGCCCCCTGGCCTTGGGGAATCCAACCTTCGGTGCAGCAACATCCAGCAGGCGGCCCTCCTCCTTGTCCAGCCTTTGGTCTCCCGAAAACGAAACCCTGGACTTCACGTGTAGCATGTTTGTGACCCCCAGGATCCTGTCCCCTGAAACTTGGTGGTGCAGGAATCGATAGGTCATACATAGCTGAATACCTTTCTCACTACTCACCCCGGGAGGGAGTACATATAAATCGAGACCTTTGGGAGGAGGGTATTTTCCTCCACTAGCTTGGTCCTCAGGTCTGTGAATGCCAGTAGCTTCCTGGGCCCTATCCCCACACTCTTTGGGATTCTGTGCTTCAAGTCCTCCCAGGTGTCCCAGAAAATCTACAAACTGTCCTCACCCAAGCCATACAAGATAGTAGTGATGCAACCAAGTTCATAATTCATTGTGGATTGAACGCCACTGATTACATTGGGCACGCTATTGGCACCAGTATTGCCCTCCAAAGTCCCAACTGCCAAATCACTTAACATACCCTTAGTGGATCACTGTCACCCAGTTGCTGACAGGATCCAACGAATCGTGTAGAGTGCCAGACCATCAGATCAGACAGGTGGGTCCTGTAGATAATCCAGAAGAGGTACACCTTACCTTTCATTGCCACTCCTCCTCATCTTTCACCATCCCCAGTGCAACTGACAGAGGACCAGCTATCTATTTTAAAGCAGAAAGTGCAGGTCCTGTTGGCCAAAGAGGCCATTGAGAGGGGGCAGGTGGCAGATGTAGGTTGTGGTTGTTATTCCTACTACTTTCTGGTGCCAAAGGAGGGTGGAGGCTGTTCGAAATGAAGTCTCTAGTTGGCAGTGATTTGCATCCTGTCCAAGTAGGGACCCTCACATGAGTCAGGGTAAGGGAGTTACACATCTACATAACACCACTGCTCACCCCCTTGGAAGCTTGACACAGGCTGTCAGGCTTATCTCAGAAGCAATGTGTAAAGTGTTTGTACACACACACACACACAGTAGTACAGTGAAAACACAGCAAAAGTACTCCATGCCAGTTTAGAAAAATAGCCAATATTTATCTGAGTAAAACAAGACCAAGGTGACAAACATCCAACATACACAAGTAAAGATACACATTTTCAAAGGTGAAATCTTAGTAAAGGGCTTAGAAACATATTAGCTCCAACTTGGCACAACGGCTTGACAGAGTCTCTTCCAACAGTCTGGTGCCAGGCACAAGAGTGTGTGGCTGGCCACGGAGTCGTGTAGACCCCGGTTACAGTACTTTGGAAACATAGATATTGCACAGAGTCGGGGGAAGTGAGGCGTCGCTGGAGCCGATGTGGCATGAGTTCCTTATTGCCACAGGGGAGGGGAGGCGGTAGCTCCTTACTCCTGCAGCATCCAGCTCTTCTCCTGTCAGAATGTCCTCAGTCCAGAAGTGTTCTAACTATGTGGTTTCAGAAGACCAGTACTTATACCCATTTCTGTCTTTGAAGTAGGCAAACTTTAAAGAGAAGTCTTTGTAGTACACAAGACCCTTTCTTCCCTGCCCTGGCTTCAGACACACTCCAGGGGTTTGGAGACTGCTTTGTGTGAGGACACGCACATCCCTGTTCAGGTGCAAGTGTCAGCTCCTCCCACCACTGTAGCATCAGGATATGCAGGGCTCACCTCAGCTCCGTCTGTGTGACTGCCTCCAGAGAATGTACAAAGAGCCCAACTGTCATCCTGACCCACATTTGTATTCCACAGACAGACAGAGGCACAGAATTAACAAGCAAGAAAATGCCCTCTTTCTAAAATTGGCATTTTCAAACTAACAATTCAAAAATCAACTTCACCAAAAGTTGTATTTTTAAATGTGAGTTCAGAGGCCCCAAATTCCAAATCTCTATCTGCTCCCAATGGGAAATTACCCTTAAAACATATTTCAAGGCTATCCCTATGTTACCCTATGGGAGAGATATGTCTTGCAGTAATGAAAACCAAATTTAGTAGTATTTCACTATCAGGACATGTAAAACACACCAGTACCTGTCCGGCCTTTTAAATACATTGCACCCTGCTCATGAGGCCGCTTTTGGGCCTAATCTAGTGGTGACTTATATATAGTAAAAGCATAGGTTTGGGCCTGGCAAGGGGTGCACTTGCCAGGTCAAAATGGCAGTTTAAAACTGCACACTACAGTGGCAGGTCTGAGACAAGTTTGCAGGACTACACATGTGGGTGGCACAATCAATGCTGCAGACCCACTAGTAGTCCTTGATTTACCCGCCCTAGGCACACCTGGTGCACTATACTAGGGGCTTACTAATAAATCAAATATGCCAACCATGAAGAAACCAATCGCCAATACATTTTAGACGGAAAGCATATGCACTTTAGCACTGGTTAGCAGTGGTAAAGTGCCCAGAGTCCTAAAGCCAACAAGAAAAGGTCAGAAAAAATAGAACGAAGAAGGCAAAAGTTTGTCGATAACCCTAAAGAAAGGGCCAGGTCCAACAGAGGTTCTCACTCTATTTTAGATCTGTGCTTTCTGAATGCCTTCCTATGGAAGGAAAAAGTCAAGATGTTCACATTTGCCCAGGTCTTGGCTGCCCTTGTCATATAGTGGATCATGAGTGACAGTTACACCCAGAGGTAGTGCAAGGCCTTTTCTACATATGGGAAGATCCTTGGCTCTATTTGCCACCACCAAGAATTTGCAATGTCATCAGTTGTGTATGTTGGTGCTTTCAAGGCACCTCTCCCTAGGGTTCGCATTGTGCCTAGATTGGAAGTCGGAACTCATGTAAGCCTTACTGTCGATACCACTCCTGCCTCAAGTTCTGAAGAAGATCTGGAATGACCAGGTCCAAGCCCTCCTAATGGCCCTGGAGAGAATGGTATCCAAAATTCTTGGGCTTGAGCATCTGTCCTTTAATCACATTGACCCTGTGGGAGGACCTGCTGTTGCAACAAGAGGGCAGGGTTCTGCACCTCGGCCTTCACAGTGTCTACCTTTATATATGGAGATTGACCAGCGAAATTTGAAGACCTTTGACCTTCGTCCTACGGAATTTGTTGATGTCATCTTGTCAGCCAGACATCCTAGACAAATACTGTGTAGGCCTATCGTTGGGACAAGTAGTGGTTTGGTACGTGACATACAAGATTGACCGCTTCGAGGCTAAGTTAGCAGTCTGATGTCCTGTTGTCAGTTTTGTGTCCTGCCTAGCCAGGTTTTGCTTTGGACACAATTAAGGGGTATCTTTCAGTTCTTTCAGTCTTTTTATGGGTCTCATTATTTAAGGTAACAAATGTGATGCATTTTATGAATGGTCTCAAACACTTGTTCTTCCCTCTCCTTTCACCTTGCCACATTGGGACCTTAATTGGTCATCATATTCAATGTGCACTCCTTTTGAACATCTTCACAGCTTACCCTCTAGACGGTGTTCCTCATCACCATCCTCTTGATGCAGTGAGTGAGCTTCAGGCTCTCTATGTTAACCCTCCAACTCCATCTTCTCTCCAGGCAAACTGGTTCTGTGGTGAGCATCCTTTTTATCAAAAGTTGTGACACCGTTCTATGTTGGTCAAATTATCACCCTATCGGTGTTGTACGCTCTGCCTCACCCATCTAAATAGGAGAAACTTGATTGTTTGGACCCTAAAATAGTGCTAAGGTTTTAAATCGATTGTACCAAAGAAACCCAGATGGACGATCAGCTCTTTGTAGAATTCACAGAGGTCAAAAAGGCAAGGCCATGCAAAAAAGTACTATTTGCCATTGGATCATACTCTGCATCAAGATTGCTATGCATTACCGAAAAAGTAGCCTGCAAAAGGGCTGAAAACCCATTCCTTCAGGTCCAATGCAGCTTCCACTTTGGTGGCATGCAGAGTTGCTGTCCTGGACATCTAACAGGAGTGGGCATTGCTCCATACGTTCTCAAGGCACTACAGTTTGGAGAGCCAGGTTTTCCGAGAAGGGTATTTCGTCTGCACAATCTCACAGAACTTCTTGCTTTGAGCCAACTAACAGACTCACCTCCTAATTGGTACTGCTCTTGTATCTATTTAAAAAGTGAGGAATCTGCAGTTAGAAGTCTCTATCAGAAGAACATTTTACTTACCTTTGGTAATGCTCTTTCTGTTAGAGTTTGCACCTAACCACAGATTCCTCACCACCCCTCCAATCCCCTCATTTCTGTGACTTGGGCTCTATCCTTGAATAAGATCCCTCATCTAGGATTCTGCACACTGTTCAAAGCCAATTTACTGTTAGGGCTTTGCCTCTGTGGGCGAGAATAGCCTTGAAACTAACTGACGTTAGCACGTAGGAGTGGCGCCTATAGGCCCCTGCATGTAATTTTTGGAGCAGAACAACATAATTGTGGAGCCTCATGGTGCCACCTTCCAGCACACAGAGGTACTCCTCAAAAGTTTTAGATCCAGTATTATGCCTTGGGAATATTAAAAAAATGAGGAATCTGCGATTGGAGTCTCTACCAGAAAGAGTTTCATATATGGTTAGTAACTTGTTTTTTTCCTCTTTTTTTGCTCCAAACTCACGTTCTTTTTAGTTGGCATTTATCAGTGGGGCTACCATTCATCCATACTATGTTAGTTTTGTTGTATTTGTGCTGCTCTTTCAAATCAAGATTAAGGATACTAGCTTAATTTTTAGCCTCTAATTTTAAATTCCTTCACACACAGAGTTTTACAATTTCCAATTTTGCTTTTTTTATGTATATATACTTCCTTAATCTGATAATATTATTTAATTTACTGAACAGTTGCAGAGCACCTGAATAGAGCTCGTGAACACTCAGGTGTCCGCATGCCACAGGTTAAGAATCACAGGTGTCATCTTATGTAATTAAATTAAAATACTTTTCAGTGTATGTCATGTGAGTGCATGAGTGTGAGAGAGAATTCGGGTGATAGAACGTATGTGTGAGCATGTATGTTAAAATGTGGGATAGTGTGTGTGAAAGTGAGTAAGAAATTATTGGTGGGTGAGAGTAAGAGTGAGCAAGAGAGTCAAATGAGTGAGGCAGGGTGAGAGTGATTGCATGTATTGTGATGTCATGAGGGTTAAGGTCATATGGCATAACTTCCTGTGAAATCATTAAGGTCAAAGGGTGTATGATGTCACTTCCGCTACCCCTAGCATTTTGGTGAATGGACGCCCATGATCTTAGTACAATTATACCATGTCAAAGAAGATATTGTGCAAGGGGCTGCCATAACTCCGCCTTAGGAAATGACACATATAATTCTGTTTCTACGGAAATAGCAGTGACCTCCAGATCCCAGGATTATTTCGACCTACCTCATTAGTCTGTCTCAACGGCCAAACCGATAATCCAAAGTTATTATGTGATTGGTTCCACTATGGCAACATGGATTTGTTCACAGCAGGGGCACTACAAATCATACCAGTTTTGTAGCTGCACTAATTGACTGGTCTGAAACGATTGGTATTAATTGAGTTTAATGCAGAACAAGTGTTGAACCAATATGAGCGCTCACTTATGTAGTCAATTATGTAGCAGTTTAGGTTCTCCGTGTAATTTATTAACTGTTTTAAGTGTCTTTCCTCATCGACTAGGCAGTCATCTCAGATAACGGCTTTGCATCTGTTTACTTTTCTAAGGCAGAGGATACTCGGTATATATGGCCCATACAGCCCATACAGCCTCTCCAACAAGGTATTGACTGTGCAACTTGAGAGAACTCGAACTGTAAACTGAGCGCAGATAAGACGTAAACACTGCGAGTGTCAAGCTGGCAGCTTCAATACTGCAAAGTAGCCAAAGTTCAAATATCTTGGGGTATTCGTGACCAATGAATACTATAAAGCAAGGCACTGAAACTACAATATGGCACTCCAGGAATATACCTATAAAGGAAACACATTTCTAGGACATTCCTATGGCATTTTAATTTATTCAAGATGATATTTTTGATAAACAAATTGTATTGAATTTTAAAGTTTAAGAACAAAAAGTGAGATGGCACATTTGGCCACAGAGGCCATTACATTACCAACAGCATGCAGGCAATCCACAGTTATGTTAAACCAAATACATACAATATGCAAATAGGACAGCAGAGGCAGTGGGACATACCCCAATGAACTGTCAGGACATTTGGGCCAACTAGTTCTCCCATACTCTAGTGTGTTTGCGGGGCTGCCCCATGCCTATAAACTGGCTTCTCCTGCTGTGTGCACACCAATCTACCCCATCTCCATCTCGATTGGGTTGGCGGTGTAGAAGCTTTCCAGCCGGCTGCAATGTCTCTCTAGGCCACAAATAATGCAGTTCCCAAGAAGGTGCGGTCCGCTTTCGTACCCCCCATCACACCCAGCAGCACTCTGGGGTATACCGGGACCTCCCAACCCACAGTCCCTGTGAGCTTATTGAGTACTTTAGTCCAATACTGCTGAATTGGAGGGCACATCCATGTCATATGTTAGAAGTCTGCAGGAGCGGCCGCACACCTGGGGCAGATAGCCTCGGGAAGGAAACCCGTCTCATACAATGTGGCGGGGGAAAGATAAGCCCCAAACAGGTAGTATGTTTGTATTATCCTTAGTCGGGTGGGCATAGTTATAACTCTGGATGCCGTTAAGGCATTACGCCAATCATCATCCTCAAGCGGTCCTAGCCCCATTCCTATCTGGTTCTGATATGATTCAAATCCCCTGATGAACTGTTACTCAAATTTTGTTATATAATGGACACTCCCCCTTTCCCCAATGCACCCATAAGCAGTTTTGCCTCCAGCAGGCTATTCTCTGATAGGGGATTAGCAAGCAGGCAGGGCATGGCAGAGTTGGAGATATTTGTAGAACTGAGCGTGGGTAGTTTGTAGGTCTTGAAAGGAATACATGTGCCTTCTCTTCCACATATCCCCAAGCTGGGAGATGCCAAACAGATCCCACTTGTCAATACCTTTAGTGCTGCTGATTCACGGAGCTAGGCACCCCTCCAAAGGGGAGTCTGTTGGGTAAAAGTATTCTTCCACTTAGTGTGTCGCAGAGCCACTCCATGCTGTGAAGACCATCATGGTTCTTTGGGCCATATTACTGGGGATCGGAGAGCTATAGAGTAGATGTAATATTTGAGGAAAACTAAGGATTGAAAGTTCAAGTTGATATGCTGGGTCTGAACACCCCCCATTGAACCAGTCATGCAGGACGAGGAGCTGGATCACCAAGTAGTAAAGGTACGGATTAGTCAGTCCCAACCCGCCATGGTATTGGCCTCTTTGACAATGGTGCAGCACTAGTTGGGGTCTGATGCCCCGCCAGAGGAACAAGGCTATGGTTTTGCCTAAGGCGGAACTGGAAACAATCTATTCTGAAAGATGTACAGAAACCTTGGGAGGATCATCATCTTAAAGAGCGCTATATGGCCCATAATATTTAGTTGGAGGGATCTCGATCTCGCCAGTTCCAGATTAGTTTGCCGTGCCAACAGCTGGAGATTTAGGGACCAGGCCAGGTCCAGGAAAAGTGCCACCCAGATGTCCAGATATTTGAAGCTGAGCCGCCGAATGGGCACTATCTCTTGCTACACAAAACAGTCTTGCAATGGTGCCAGTGCACTAATCTGCGAAAGCGAGGTCCCAGCCTGGCCCGACTCATAACCATCTGCAAATACTTCGAGTCCACTGTATCAAATGCCTTCTCAAAGACTACAAAAAATATTCCAAGATCCAAAGGCAGTCGAGGATGGTGGGCTAAGACCACTTGAAGCCTACAGACACAGTGTTGAGTGTCACGGTTTGCCATAAATCCTCATTGGTCTGGATGGGTTAGAAGGGACAGAACTTGTTTAAAACAGGTTGTCAAAATAGTGGCATAAATCTTGACATCTTCTTTAATAAATGAGATGGGGTGAAAATCCGCACAGGCCCAGGTTTTGGGATGGGCCTTTGGGATAAGCACTATGGTAGGTGTGTCCAAGTTGGGCCGGAAGACACCAATGCAGTCAACTTCACCCTAGAGGGCGAGTAGTCTTAGATCTCTCGACATGCCACATAGTCTTCAGCAGAGAAGCCGTCATGACCAGGAGTTTTCCAAGAGACAAGAGAGGAGGTGGTTGAGGTTATTTCAGCATTAGTGATAGCTTTGTCCAGGTAGTCTCTCTCTGGCAAAGGTAGCTGGGGGAGAGGTACCTTCTTAAGAAATTGGGTGAATAGCTGGGGTTGACTGCTGGAGATGCAGTGTAGAGTGACTGGTAGAACCCAGCAAATGCTCTGGCCACCCTGGGGAGTGTGTTATGCTATTACCCTCCAAATCTACGATTTTGGGCATCATTCTGGACAACTGATGATGGGAGACCAACCAGTAAATTAGTTTCCCATTCTTGTCCCACCAACCATAGACTCGGGCTGTAGAGGTTCGCCAGAGATATTTGGCTGCCTCCATCAACTGATTGTGTATTTCCTCCCATATTAACTTCAACTGACGAGAGACCATTTCTGAAGGATGCGTTCCCGAGGTCATTTTAGGCAGAAAGCCTGGGCCTCTCGTTGGGTAATTTGCATCATGCGTGCCCACTCTTGGAAGCCTTTAAGCTTTTGGCAAGGCCTCTTATCACCGCCTCACCGGCATCCAAGAGGACTCCCGGTGATGAAATGGAGTCATCATTAATGTCAAAGTACACCCTGTGTTCTGTCTGCAAGTGCTCAATTCAGGATTTGTTTTGAAGATGCCAGGTGCTTGAGACGCCGCAAGGGTCGGGTCCTCCCCCAGCAGATGCAATACTTAAAAGAAGTGAGGCATGGTCAGATGTGCCTCTGGGAAGAATTTGAATGTGAGAGGGTACCGCAGTCAGTGATGGGCATAAGGATAAGATCTATTCTGGATTGTATATGATATGCTGCTGATGTGTGTGTGAATTGCCGGCTTCTCGGGTGCCACACCCTTTACACATCACAGAGTCCTAGAGATAACAGTCAAACCAAGAGGCGACTTTATCTAGGAGACCATTAACATTCCAGGATAGTGCTTGGAGGGGGCCTACCATTTGATGTGTGTGGTGTAATAATGTTTCTCTGGGTGAGACCAACCCTCTATCGCTGCCCCATCGCTGTGAATCAAGCCTGTGTGGCCCTCTGGTGTTTCAAGTCTCAGTAAGTGTCTGTCCCTTGCAGGTGTGTACCTGTGTCTGTAAAGGGTGCAAATGAGAGGTATTGAACATATATCCAAACCAACAAAAACATAAACTTACCATCCAACTTACATTTGCACCCCCAACTGCCCCGCTTGCCCATACTTCCCCCCAGAAGCAACTGTCACCCATATATAGCAAACCTTCTTTAGAAATCATAATACCAAACTAATGGACAGTGGCTGACCCCTCCATAGTATAGGGTTCAGTTGTACGGCAGAGCACCTTAAAGGTGGATACATTCATAATACACGATTTTCAGATCCCAGAATCTGAGCACAGGAGGAGCATTAAATTGTGGGACTGCGGGATAGATTGGTGTCACTGCTTGAGTTCACCCTGTCCGGTGAGAGACTCTCTCTAGGCGTACCCCGTGCAGATTTCTGAGCCGTATTGACTATGGTTCCTCTGATGGCCGTGGCCAGTGGTGAGCCTTCGCGAAGCCTGGGCGATGGAGATACAGACACAGTCCGCCGGGATGACCTACGTCTCCGAAAGTGAGGGCATTTCCTTTGGGTCTTGGGTCTTACATCATTGCGATGCAATTCAGCCATGACAGAGGCAGGCAGGCGCCTGGGGTGGGCCAGTGGATGTTCCCATGTGAGCGATGTCCATACGAATGCCCGTCTCGCAAAGAACCATATTTTGCCATCATAAACCACCATGAGCCGAGAAGGAAAAAGGAGTGGCTATATGGTAGCCCCATTGCCCTGAGATTCTGTTTAACTTCAGTGTATGACCTGTGCTGTTGTTGGACTTCTTTGGTGTAGTCCGGAAAGACCAGGACCCTGGTATTCCTGAATTGGCGATCATCACTGTGCCGGGCCTCCTGTAAAACAGCATCTCTGTCCCGGAAGTTGAAAAAAGGGACGATAACTGGCATAGGATATGCACCCGGTGTTGGTTTTGTGGTCAAGGCTTGGAGGGCCAGCTCAATCGCAAACCAGAGTGACAGATGGGTGGAGGGCATCCAGGTTTTGAACCAGTCCTCAAGAAAGTTCACCATGGGGTGGGTCACCACACCTTCGGGAATGCCAATTATGCATACATTATTGTGCCTTGAGCGGTTTTCAGCATCTTCTGCGTGGTGATACAACTCGAAAGTACCTGCTAGGAGAGTCTAAACTTGGGATTTGGGGTTCTTCACCTCATCTTCCACATCGGAAAGTCTTGTTTCTGCTTCTGTGAGCCTGGCCATTGCATTACGGAGGTCCTGGCGCACCAGCACTATATCCACCCTGATCTCCCCAATATTTGTTTTAACAGACTCCTCTAAGGACTGTATAACCTGGAGGATCATGGCGAGATCCCTTGATGGTTGATTCATCATTCCGGCTTACACCCTGCCACCAGTGGAGACCGTAGGTGGGCCAGTGGTGTATTGGAACATGCATGTCTGAGCTGTGGAGGAGCGACATGGCTTCTCTCTACCCATGGTTTCGCCACCAGCCAAGAGGGCGCATAGGAGCCGTTCAACCCGCTTGTCCTCCTCCAGTGACAGCACGTGCAGGTGAACTCTGGATACATGGCTGTCGCTCCTTCCCAGGTAGTAACGTCGCTGTATCGCCGGAGGTGCCCCAGCCAGCAAGATTCCAGGGGGCCTGTTGAGTCTCGCCTGAGATGCACTTTCAAAGCAGGCAGTTGTGGAGCTTTATTTCATTAAACAAGAATAATTGACAACAGAAAACCCTAGAGAGAGGCCGCACTTTCCTTTGATATAGAGTGTAGACAATGGTGCTCAGTACATCCTAAACATCCCCGTTGTCAAACATGTATTGCGGGGCAAGGAACTTGCACCAACAAACTATAATGAGAAAAAAAAGGAAGAATGGAGCACACTAGTAATGATTTGCTTCAAATAATTGTTGAAACCCTGGATCCTTTGATTCTATTTAAACTTCCATAGACAACCCTGGTACAGTTCAAGTGAATAACGGTTCTGTGTACTGGCTCCAAGACTACACTATTTGAAATTCACATTTAATACAAAAAAGATACACATATATACATACAGATAAAACTAATAATCAAAATTACAACAAAGAATTGAAGACATAAATATCACAAATTTAACACAACTCGTCTGAAGAGTACATATTATTGATCTCCAAAGACTCAAAGTCAGAACACCCAAGTCCAAATAGTCCGTGGTATGGGTGTGTACTGTCCAATATGTTGACTTGAGGCAATGCAGGTTCTTAGTATCCAATACAAAACAATTCGTTGCAGAATCCGAACCAAATTCAGCCGACACGTGTTTCGTCCCCGAAGGGACTTTCTCAAGGCTCGTCCCTTTGTATTTGGTATGAGCTGTTCAGGTTCTAATAATCCAGTAGGGTGCCGGGGCACTACGCATCTGTGCTCATTTGATTCCCAGTGGAAAAGTTCCAGATGGCGTGCAATTGATTAACATGGCAAGACTGACATACATTTTAAAGAGGTCGCTCTGTAATCCAGACACTATTTAATCTTGCTACCGGCAATCCCATCGTGGAAAAACGCCTTATCGTACAGATACCGCGAAAAAAGGTTGTGGAGCTTTGCCATCTCCCGATGCCAGGAGCTGCCCTTAACGTTCCATGACCCCAGGCAGCCTGGCATGCACCACTCCACGGCTGTCTCCAAGCATGTCACTGAGGCTCGACCCGCTTACTACATCCACTGTAGCAAGAGCAGTCGAGGTTGGGGAACCATATCCAATAAAGACGCAAGGAGGGAAGAGACCCCTTAGGGGCCTGAGGGGTGTCTTCCTTGGCCATCAATGGAGGTTCAGAGGCTATCCCCTTCTTATTCCAAAAGCCTCCACAATCTGGGCCCCTGCCCCATAATCAGACTTGGGCCACCACAAGAGTCTGGCTGCCTGCCAATCCACAGCTCAGTTAGGCAGTCCTCGGCCAGGCTGGCCATGGTCACTCAGAGACCTCACTGAAACTGCACATCCGGCCTCGTCTGGATCAGGTGAGGGCCCTGTGTTCAATGTTTCCCCCTCTCGCTGGTCGCCCTAGGCCCAAACCACTGGCCAGGCCTGTCCCTCTATCTCCTTTAGGCTCTCCTCCGCCCTCTCCAGGCCGGCACATTTCCCCAGACCAGGATGGACTGCTGCGGTCTGGAGCCCACTCCTGTAGTCTTCTGGGCCTTCAGAGGCAGCAGGGGCACCAGACTCGTATTATACCAGTGTGGGAGGCCCAGGTGCTGCACCAACCCCACCGCTCCCACGCCTGGTCCACTGTCTCTTCTCTGGCACTGTGGGACCACGTGCCGCCACCCGCAATCAATCATCCCGCCTCGTGGTCGGCCCAAACTTCTGGACCCAAGCAAGGCAATGAGGGGGGTCATCGCCGCACCCACTGGGTTTCTTAAGTTGCTTGGCAGGGGCTTTCAAACTCTTTCGCCCCACGCTGCAATGCCTCCAGCGATGCGGGCCCAAGCTGACCCGCCACCTCATATGGTGGCCGGCATTTTATACAGTAGCAGGGGCAGCAGGCAGGAGAGCGGCTGCATTCGACCAGCCCCGGCACTCCGACTGCTTCGTTTTGGGCCAAAAGGGATCTTGGTGTCTGCAGGGAGCTAACACATGCTAGGGAATCCAGAAATCTGGGTGCTGACTGAGGTGGATGACAGAGGGGTTGGTAACACTCCTAAAGTGCGACCGCCATCCTGATGCCGCGGCCACCTCCCCAAGATGATTTAATCCCAAACATTTTGTAACGTTTTCATGCTCTACCCGCGTACCTCACGTAGTTGTCTTTAACAGGCTGAACATGTTTTTTTTCCTCTCTTATAGGAGGGCATAAGAAATCCCAGAGAGCTAGGTGTTTTCTTCAACTACCTCTAATAAGAGGGGGTGGGCATTGCTGCACTTCCAGCATTACTATTGGAGTGTTCTGAGTAAGAGACTAACCGATCATCTAGATTTCCACTATTCCAACTCAGGTTGTCACATACCTTAGTCATCTACTCTCCTTTTCATGTTCACATTTTCCATTCCAAAGTACAGCCCAGAACAAGTTCATTTTAATTGGCTAGTTTTTATCTGCCATATGTGGCTAGATATTTAACACTTTAGTAAACAGATACCTTAGGTTTATGCCCATCAGAAATGTCCTTGTTTTGTCAGCTATTTGTAATGTCAGCAAGGACTCAGTCTAGGCTCATTCAGACCTTCAGTTTGGTTACACATTTTCTATCCAGGGTTGCTTTGGATTAGTTGTGAATATGCAAACCATGGGCCAGATGTATCAAAGGATTTTGCATTTGCAAATTTTGCGAATTGCAAAATTCCACCGTTTTGAAATGCAAAATCACCATTCATGATTTATGAAAGGAATTCGCAGTGCAATTTTAAGGATTCGCAAAAATAGCGATTCCTTAAAATTGCGACTCCATTTAGGGAATCACAAATTGTGATTCTCTAAATAGGAAATCGCAAATAGGGAATTCCTATTTGCGATTTCCAAAGCACACGAATCATGCATTTCCTAAATGCGAATTGGGGATTTAGGAAATGCAATTACCACAAACTCAAGTTTGGTGGTAAGCATGTGCAATTTTTAAAAATGCTTTACAAATGCATTTTAAAAAATGACATGTAGCACACACATGCCCCTTGGGCTGTGTGTGCTTTACATGTCCACAAATATTTTTTGGGGGTGTATCAAAGGGGGCCTTAGGCCCACAGCACCCTGGGTTTTGTATTACCTGATTTGCAAATTCCTAACAGTCATTTGCAAATTAGGTAATGCAAAACCATTCGGACCTATGGGCCTGCAGGCCCATAGGGATGAATGGAGTCCCATTCCCTAATGGCGATTCTGTAATAGCGATTGCGATTTTTAAGAAATCGCTATTACCGAATCGCAATTTTCATACATCCCATTTTGCATTTCGTAAATGGCTATTTCTTCAAAATTACTATTTAAGAAATGCAAACTGGGAGCTTGATACATAAGGCCCCATATTCAAGTTCCTTATTGAAAATTAAACAAACAGGAGATCTCTGGACATCCATGACATATTTTTAATTTTTCCTAACACGTCACCCTTGAGCATTTCTAAAATGTACAATAGTCCAATCATGGGACTGAGAAATAGATTACACCAGTGTGCATCCACGTGATCCTAGGTTGCTACATGTTCCTACTGTAGCTATTTTCATGGTCAGCCTTTTTATAAATTATGTGAAGATTCAGGGCTGGAGATTACTTTTGAAGTGCAGGCAGTAAGGCTGTTCATGATCCTCGACATGACTGTTGACTTTCTTGCTCTTCTAGTAGCAGGTATGCAAATTGTATGTCATTGGAAGGATGTTTCTCCCTCCACTCCAGAGTACAAATGGTTGGGTTCAAGAGGTACTTGATATGTTTTAATTCAAGAAAGAGACTGCATTGACCTAAAAGTCATGAAGATTTCTTAGGGTCCAGTGGAAATTTAGGGAGCCTGGAGAACCAACACTTTGCAAGTCAGTAACCAGTCACAAACAGGTTAGCGACCACTAAATAGGTGGTTTCAATATACAAAGGCTCTGTAAATTAGTGCTTCTTAAAATTGCACAAAGCACCGAATAAACTGTGATTTCTTATTTTTAGGATTGGAAATGCAAATTCGCTATATGTGATTTCCAATTTGCGAGTCATTATTTTGAGATACATTTAGAAAAAGCGTTTTGAACGTGCACAATATTATGAATTTGAAACGTGCAACCAGGTGCAAAGTTTAAAAGGGTTCGTCTCAAAATGTCTTGCAATCTTCCACAATGGCTGGTGTCTGTTGTAATAAGGAGATTACAGATTCTGGGAGCTCAACAGAGGAGGAGGACGAGGAGGGGGGAGAAAGGATATTGAGGCAGAGGCTGACCCTCATGGATGTCATTTAGGGGTTGTCAAGGGTCGCAGCTGCGACCCCTGGTATGCCCCTTGCGGCCCCTGGCACTGCCTTTGCAACCCTTGACCTCAGAGGTGGCAAAGTGAATGCCTGGAAAAAAAGAGGCGGCTGGTTCTCCTTGATGTCGGTGAGGACCCACTTTGCTGGTTTTTTGTCAATTTTTTTACTACCCAAATAGTGAAGAATATTCACTATTTATGTAATAAAAAATCGAGTACAATTAGCTGGAATATAAACCCTATCTGGCAGATAAGGTAAGTAAAAAATGCTTTTAAATGTATGTTGTATGCATGCTTGCGGGTGAGAGCTTATTTATATGAAAGAGAGTGTGTGAATTTGTGTGTATGTGTAAGCACGTGTGTGTGTGAGTCAAAGTAAAGGTCAAATGGTGTGGCCTGTAATATCAATGCCGCTATCCCTGGCATTTAGGTGAATTGACGCCCATGGTGTCTTTGTTTGCACAAACTGATGAGGAGGGTTATGCCAGATTCAGGTTGACCAAACAGGTTATTCTGAGATTAAATTATGAGCTGGACCTTGTATGAAAAAGGCCTAACCAACGCAGTGTAGCAATACCTACATTTATTCAGGTTTTGTGTAGTTTACACCTGCTAACGTCTGGTAGCTACCAACACACTGTGGCTCTAGCAGTTAGAATTTCACAAAGTGCAGGGTTTTCAGTAATTTTATAAAAGCAATTTTGGTGACACTAAATTGCCATATTTCTTCTTTTACTACCACTGTAGAGTTGGAAACTACCAAAACACATTTCCCGAGAGTGCTTGGTAGTGTAGATGGTACACATATATTAATTTACCCATCCTTTGACACAGAGGATGAGTATCGTAACCAGAAAAGCCAGCATTCTTTAAACATGCAAGTAGTATGTAATACAAAATTACCTAGTTAGATGATACCCTGGGAGCACTCCTGACTCCTACATATTTAGACACTGTAGACTGTATGAGCAGCAGTCCAGAAGAGATTTTGGACAAAGGTGACTGTTAGGTAATTACTATTAACATGTCTACTTATTTTCTTAAATTAAATTACGAAATATTAACAAACCCAGCTGTCTTATATTTCCTGTGAATATTCCTTAACACTTTGGATTATGGCTCCAAGCTTACAGCCTAGACCCTAGACATCGAGTTTTAATGCTGCTCATACACAAACAAGGAGCATTTTAGTGAGAATATTTGGACGTCTTAAAGGCAGATTTAGAATCCTCCAAAAAAGTTGGGAGTCATGGAGTATGGCCCTACAATGTGTTGCAAGATTATAGACATGTGCTGTGCTACACAACCTATCTGTGAATAGGATTCTAGCCACTGAAGCAACAATGATGATTCTGAAGATGAGAACGATGAAATTCCTCCTCACTTTCCACATCCAGGACCTGATACTGCAAGAACTGCTGAAAGACATGCAGACAAAGATGGTGTGACAAACAACTATTTTTAAGGTTCTTGCAACATACTTGATTAATATATTTTTTTTAAATACGCCAAATGTTCAAATTAGTAATCATGATTTTCTTCTGTTCATTCGCCGATTATATTTTACGTTGGACAAGAACAGAATTTTTATACAAAAAAAATATTTTTTCCATTTGAACAATGTTAATAACTCATATTAAATGATATTGTCTTGACTTTGTAACTCACATTGTCATATCTTTGTTTAGTGTTTACGCCTTTGACGTCCAGTGATTGGTCCAGTACTTGGATAAGAACTGCAGGGTAGCCCTTCCTTGTCTTTCTGCACTGTAGCTTTTTTGCCCCCAGGTGTAGCAGGCTCACCAACTGATATACTGCTTACAGTTGAGCGTTCCTCAGTTTAACCAAAAGAGCTTGGTGCCCCATTTACTACATTATCATTGACCATCTACTCAAGCATATTTAGAATTTGTGCACGGTTCTTTGCCACATCACTGCAGTGGTGTTCTAATTTAAGCCACGTTAGTTGTTTTTCTACACATTGTTGATGTAACTTCAACCAACATTTCCTCAGAATGTCCAAATGTTTGCAGCCAAGTGTTCTTGTGTCTCTGTTTGCATCGGTGTGATGCTGAATCCTGAACTATTCGTTTGACCAAATCTTTGATAGTCATAGTTACACCCTCATATTTGTTTTCATAACCTCGCTGCCTTAATAAATGGTTCTCTCTAGTCTTTCTACCCTTCTGTTTACTTCAGATATTGTTCTGTCATGCTTTCATTGTAGTTTGAGCATGGGTTGCATAACAGATAAAGTTGTCCATGTCTATGTGATAACGCACGGATATTGTGAATCACCTTTCTTCCAGCCTGTCTTACAGGCCTACCTCCTCTAAGCAGTACAGGCACTGACGGCATGTTTTGATCTTCATTTTCACCCAAAGTGCCAATACTTGTAGTTTGCGCTATTAAAAGAGTTTGTTTAGCTGTTCCACTTTCTGTGTCAGTTGGACGGTTTATTAGAGTTTCTGCATGTTCAACTTCCTTTTGACATGATGGCTCTCCCACATCCTCAGTTTAAGGTTGTGTATTATTAGTAGGTTCAGTTGGAGTAAATAAACAAAAATTGTTTACTTATGCTAGTTTTTATTTGTAAAAAGGAGCAATGATTACATTGAAAATAATTGTTTTTATTTGCGGGAATGTTATATGCCTACGTCTTGAATGATCAATAGTTTTGTAATTGCAGAAATGCCAAATATACATCATTATTTGTTTTCTGAACGTTTTTTTACCCTTTGGACTACATTAACCTCAATACATTGATTACAACCCTAAGAACAACTGTAATATATTTTTCTAACAATGTTGTTTAAACACAATAATTAGTATATTTATATATTGTAATGTTTAGGTATAAGTTAAACCAAGGGCATTGTATTAGAAATATAAAGAATAAACAGCTAATCTTGATGACCCGAAGCAGGGAAAGAATATCAATAGTAGATTCTCTCGAGATGACTCCTGTCTGGAAGGTGGATTTGAACATCTCTTCCATATGGGTGGGAGGTGGTTCATTACTGTGTCCTCCTCAAGTGCTGATGCTTCCTTCCTTCTTCTTGCTAACGTCTTCTTTGTCCAGGAGCAGCGGTCAGACCACTTCTTTTGGATTTTTTCCACCTTTTGGTAACTGCTACAGCACTTGTTTAGTGCTCTATCCTGGCCCATATCTGTTTTTTGGTGGACTCAGGAACAGACACAGCAGCCTTTCCAAATATGCGATCATGCTCACCCACCCACTTTGCGCTAGAATCTCCAGCTCAGCATCACTAAATTTCCTTTCGCTTTTCCCCTCCACCTCCTCCTGTTGCTCATGGCTTGCATTCTTCAACTGAGAAACTGCTGGGCTGAAAGACAAATTCTATATATCAGTGGTCTGTTGCTCCAGGAAAATGCACTTATGAACTGGGTGTGGTCCTAATTAGCTCCCATTAGAAGATTCACAAATTTGTTTTCATACAGAATCGCAATTTACAATTCGGTATTTCAAAATACCAAATGGTTCTGAATCTCTATTTACATATAGTAAAGGTTCGCAAATCAATTTTACCATTCCCTATATTGCTAATTCTGTATGAATTCCAATTTAGGAAGCAATACATTTGATTTTCGTACCTCATGCCCTCAATTATTACTTGTTGATGTATTTTGTAGAAATTTCCTTTTTTAGGGAGTGTAGAAGATTTGAGTTTAGAATCAGGCCGACTACAAAGCCGATAGGCACACTTTAAAAATAATTCAGTGTAAGGTGGCTCTTGGGATCAAGTTAAGGTAGCTGCTTATAACCTGGATGCAGGCCAATCATGGGTGGACTGGGTCCTTTGGGGACACCATCTGACCGTGGTGAGCATTCAGGAGGGCCGGCCTGGCTAGAGATAAGGCGGGCCAGCTTGAGCAGTATACAAGAGATTCTTTTATACATAGCAATTGAAGTGGCTCCTGGCGATTGAAAACAGTGAACCCTCCTACCCCCCCCTGCACCCGCAACCCTCACAGAAGCTAATTCAACTGATGGTTGATTCAGTGTTGAGCTCAGCCATGAGAAGCCAAAGGCTTGCTCAACTAAAGACTGCAAATGATGATGCAAGATGAGGTAGTGAGAAAATAAAAGACAGAGGACGAATATTATGATGGCTACCTACCCCATCCCACAGATGTCTCACATTATGAATACTCCTTCCAAGCTTCACACTGCTCCTGAAAACCTGTTCCCAGTAATGACTCTTCAGCACACCCAGGTGGCACCGAGTGGCATCGGCTGTGAAACTGCCTTTGGACATGAATTCATTGGAGTATATTAGGCACCACCAGTGCATTGTTGTCAATTCCTGTTTTTCTGTGCCTCATCAACGAGAGCTCTCTCTTGGTGACTCATCAACAAATTCCTCATCTGTCACCAGTGACTAGATCAAATATATCCTCAAAAGTCCTCAGTCTTTCAGACTGTGTCACAAGCAAATGTCCATTTTGGACGCCCACAATTACTGCGCTAGCTGGCGTGGGATCACAATGCTGCAGCCTGCAACTCTTGAACTTCCATGCTCTGTAAGGCGATTAGAGAGCTGGAGATAAAGTTATTTTTGGCTACGACCCACAGGGAGACTCCTAAGCAGACTTTTTCCCTAAGGGAATGCTCTCCAAACAGATCTTCCCACAAAAAATACTAAAAGGAAAGGACTTTTGCTTTCTTGTGTTTTCACAACCATTCTGCATCTCAAAGTCATACTCTGAAGCAAGACTCTTCCTCCACATTGGCGGCTACTTGAGTGCCTAAATAGTCGAGACAAGAGTTTCCTGGTCCTACGCCAACTCTGCACAAGTCAAGGCCTTCCGACTAATTATGCTGGATCATTTTTGGTTAGCTCTGCAGCCCTTCAGTGCTACTCCTCCAAGGTTGTCTATTCTGGGGTTGTCGGTGACGACTCTCAACAATATGCATCCATGGGCTTTGGTCTACAAAACTAAGGAGCAATCAAAACTGACTCCCCATTTCCTACAGCCCTTCTTCAGCCTTAGTCTCCATGTGGATAATCACACCATCTACAGCTTCAACCAGGAAGTTGATAGGAGAGAGTATCATATGTGTAGCAAACAAAAGAGGCATGGTGAATTTTAATGAAGACCCTTACTTCCATTCTGATCTACAGTGATTAAAGTATTCACAGAAATGCTGGCTCCCATGAGACAGTCCTAAAAAGTATCTAGGTGTATTCAGGTTGCCCAGGCGAACTGTGCAAACTTTGGGGCAAGTTAAGCAATTGTGTTCCTAGTGCCCCAATTGCCTGCAATTGAAACATGAATAACCACCAGATGGTGCAAAATCTAGCCTTCTTTATCCCTGCACTTGTTTGGACCTCACACGTCCCTACCTTCCACAGTCATTTTGTGTTCTCATTGCTACCAGCTCATCTCTCTGAATGTTTGTTGTAATTATTGCATTTGTTAAGATTAAGACTTTCTTTCACAGCAACATAATCACTTACAAAAAAGACCATTTCAAATGTATGCAAAGTTTTCCATCTTATGCAAATAGAATACAGATGTTCCTATACCCTGGTCAAAAGCCCTTTGTCATGAGGTCTTCTTGGGCCCCCATTGGTTCTCCATTTTAACTAAGTTTCATATTTTACATTTACACATTTTAGCTGACATGGATTTTTAGCAATTACACTTTACACACTTTAAGCATGCACAATATTATTCAGAGAATACATTGCACATGCTGCTTGTTTTAGTTTGCCTTACTTGACATAATGGGGTCAATTATGACTTTGGCGGATGGAAAAGCTCCTCCGCTGATGTCCCGATTGGTTAGGTTGTCACCAGTGCGTCCACCTCCCAGTTGGTCCCATTATGAGTTACCCGCTGGGCTGGTGGGTGAAAGAGTTTTCGCATGCTGGCCCAGTGGGACACAGCCTATACAGTAGCATTGTCGCCAGCTCGTAATAGAGCCGGTGCCAATGCTGTAGGATGTATGGTGCACCAGCACCCATAGCAAAGTTCACTGTCTGCAAGGCAGACAGCGATCTTTGCGATGGGGCTGGGCGGGGGGGCCCTGCACTACCCATGCCAAGTGCATGGGCAGTGCAGGGGGCCCTCAGGGGTCCCCTGCACCTTGTCCTTGCCAGCCATTTCATAGCTGTGCTACCACCATGAAACCGCTGGTGGAGAGGGGAGTCGTAATCATCAGGGCAGGGCTGCTTGCAGCTCTGCCTCTGCCCTTGTCAGACTAGGACTGCCAGCACCACCTGTCCATCCTGTGGCGGTGAACTGGCGGTGAACTGGCGGTGCTGGTGATCCATAATGTGGCAGTCCGACCACCACATTGGTGGCGGTCCCACCACCGCACCCCTGGCAGTCTTACCACTGCCAAGATCATAATGAGGGCTATAATCTGTACATTCCATTAAAGGATAGGAACACAATTCAAGATATACTAGTGCTTGCGTTGCCCGTTCTGAGACAGCTTCTAACATCTAGACATATCATTGTATCAAGCTGTGCATCTAAAACAGGTTGGCTTTGTTTATATAAACCATGCGCTGACCCAGAAGGGTTAGAGGAGCACTCCAGCTGCGATCTTCTTGAGACGAATGCTGAGTTCGACATGCAGCTCTCCTGGTGCAGATTTTTCAGTTTACAGAGAAGGATTGCCTTCTACGCTACAGGCCGATTTCCTGGTTCTGTTCTCCAGGTTTGGGGGCTAAGGCTATCTTCTTAGATCTGGTGAATGCAAAGGATCTATTCACTAAGCTCTCAGTATAGGGTTAGTGAATCATTTCCCTTGGATGGACTGTTTATTCTTTTCACACGTTCATGGTGCTGATAACGTTGCTATGTTTCTTCTGCCCAAATTATCACAGCTCATTCTCTCTATGTAAGACTACGATTTTTTCAATAAATGTATTGAAAATGTATCTCATATCTCTCTTGTGTTTTGCCTGGACATGCATGAGTAAGACAACAAATGGGTAAGATCTTTTTCCATGATTCCCTTGAGGATCAGAGTGTCACGTTCAGGTTGCTGTAAGTACCTTCCACCCCAGTAAGGTTAGGGGTTTGAGATGAGACACTGTGCGCTAGCCAGGAATTGGCAGACAGCTTCTGATGGTATGGACGAACCCAGCCCCCGCAATCTGTATTTCTGTAATCCTAATACATTGTCCTATTACTTCAGTAGGAGCCGTATAACACATTGAAATAACTCCACTCCAACAGCTTCTTGAGGTGTTGCCTGACCTTTAGAAAAAGCAAGAATATATTTTAAAGGATAAAGATAATTTGCTAGAGTAATTATTAATCTTGGCCCAAAGGTTTTTCAAAGGACATACCACAACACAACCATTCAATAGTGCATCTCCAGCAGCAATAAGAGCAGCTGCACTGATGGGTTGTTGCTGCGGCCAATTATCTTTCTCTAATAAGTTATTATGTTAATTGCCTTATATGGTAATGTATCCTAGGAAATTGTTGTTTTGATATTTGCTAGGTCATCTGGGAATCAGGGACCATGGACAGTGCCTTGACTCTCTACACCGGGGACATAGTACTCTTAGAGAGGCAGAAGTGTTTTGGGTTGATTGTGAGACATATCATTGGGGTCGTCAATATCTTCTTCATTATTTGAAGAAGTATCGGATTGTTTTAGATGCGCTCTTTCAAGCGCTCTCTCTCTTTTCACCATGCACTCCTGCTTAGTCTGTCACAAGTAAGAGCTGGACTGCAAAGCTTTGGAATGGTGGAATAGTGAAATAGGTCCCATTGGAAGTGAACAGTGAGGTGTTGTTTTGTCAGCTTCTTCTCTTACACTTATGCCATTCACACTGTTGCTGGTCACAGTTGCCAATCTTTCTGTGATCGCGTGATTGCTTACACTGGATTTGCCTATGTTCCTCCTGCTGGCCCATTGACTGGCACTGCTCCATTCCCAGGTGCATCGTGCAGTGCAGCCCCAGTGCTTCCTTCTGGTTCAGGGAATGTCAGAATAGTAGGGGCACATGCCCTAACCCTGTCCATGAAGTGATTTTTTGGTATCTTAGTCTCTCATGGGTTTCTTTTAATCCCTGGACCCAAGAGTCTTGAATATGCTTCATGGGTTCTTTTTACCAGTGCAAAGGCTGCCCATTGTTCTAACTAGATTTATACTTAGAAACCTTCAGTCGTTGTTGAAGATTATATGAGCACTCAATGTCAAATGTACCTTTCTTCTGCAAATACTTGTTATCCTCACTATTAGTGTAGATCCTAGACTTTTTAAAAATATATTTATTGCCATTTTTTCACATATCAACAATTATGCTTTCAACATGTTTGGGCTATACGTGGAAAGGCATGTGGTCATATGTGTACAACATTCAAGCTTTTGCAGAAGATATACGCACGTGGTTAAGAAATACGATCTACTATATTTGGCACATCCAAACCCCTTATTTGTGATCACGTTCTGTGTTTATTATCCTGGTTTTCCTTTTCGGATGACCCACGTGAGTGTGGAGAGCTATGTTGTGCTGTGAAATGAATTCCTTATGGTGAAATGGAAAGGGAATACCAATGTCAAAGCCATTGCCACTGCCACTGAATCAAACCGTGAGGAAAAAAAAAAAAATTAAACAGTGTTATGATTAACTTTAGGGTTTTCGGTGTCTGGGAAGTAATCAACATTATGGTAGCAGATAGGTATCTTATCTGGAGAGGTGGCTCTAATCAGAAGCGTCTTGTTTCAGACTAACTGGGTGCCATATTGGGTTCCTTGTCTAGAGATGAGGACTGTGCGTGGGTCGGGCGCTTAGCAGTAGTGTCCAATGGGGCATTATGTGCTAAGCTTCTTATTGCACCTCCCACCTTCAAGCCTTAGTCTGGTCTCTTGTTCAAGGCATCCCTTTGGTGTTAGTGTTCTGCGTCATCATCACATCCCTGTTCTGAGTCAGTGATGTTAACAGGATTTAACTAAATACCCAGTACTTCTTTCTACAGCCACACGGCACCTGCTTATCCCCCTTTTGTCTGCAGTTCGAGCACCCCCTCCTGGGATATGCTAGTATTTTGTTCCAGTCCCTGTCTGTGAAGTCTTTCCCACAGATATGATCCCATTTGGCTCTCAGGGTTTTCAGGGGTTGGCTCCCCATGCCGCTTAATGCTTTATAAAACTAGATGACCTGTTGGTGGGAGGTGCCCACTGTCAGTAATAATGGTAGGGTGTCAAGAATTTTGGGCTCCTCACTTCGGCACTTCCACAGGGCTGCGAACGTTCTACGTAAAGCTTCATAATGCAGGAATTGGCCACTGGATAATGTATACTGTTACACAATATCCCCCAAGGCAACAATTTCCTACTGATTCTAACCCCCCACTATTTTGGGTAGCCAGATCAGCAGCGGTAAACAAAGTAACCGAGTCACTATGTGGGAGACCCACCAGGGGGATCCCTGGGGCATGTGTAATCACCTTGTAGTTTCTCACTTGTCAGCGTTCCCAGGTGTATAATGCCACCTGGTAGAATGGTGGGATGTAAAATCTTAGCATCCTGTTTGAGGAGCTTTGGCAGGAGGAGTTTTCGGTGCGGGGCGAGGGCCAATTCATCCAAGGGACTGCGGTTCGACTCATCAAGACATTTCAAGATCCACTGCAATTGCGCTGCCAAGTAATGAATGAATGAGACCGTACTTATGAAGTGCACAAATACCCGAGGGTGTCTTAGTGCTATAAAGATCTAAACGCAGCTATAACAGCATCCTAATAATTATATCAAGATTTCATAAAGGGGGACCAATATAAAAGAATACAAAAGACGTGCCTTACGCTAAGACCCACTAAACCAATTTAATAAAAGGGGTATGTAAATAACCAGTTTTTCAAAAGCTAGCAAAATTTCTGATAGTTCAATAGATTTCTAAGGTAGAGAGGCATTTTATTCCATAACTGACTTGCTGTATGGACAAATGCACGGCCACCCCATGACACTTTGGCTCATCTTTATACTTTTTTTGTGCTGCATTTGTGTCATTTTCTGACGCAAAAGCGGTGCAAACGTACAAAATATAATTGGGTTTGGTAAGTTTGCACTGGTTTTGCGTCAAAAAATTACACAAATGCTGCGCAAAAAAGTATAAATATGGGCCTTTATTTATCTTGCTATCTGATAACAGGTAGGATGTTGATGATCTTAAGTGTCGAGCTGGGTTATACCATCAGATTTTCTTTCCTAGGTAGCTTGGGTTTAGCACAATATAGAGCTTTGTTAACCAGGTATAATGCTTTGAAAGCCACCCGCTTTTTTACTGGGAGCCATATGGAGGTTTTCCAGGGCATTTGCCACTGATAATATAGCTCATTGTCCGGTACCCCCAGACCACCCTCATCTAGCGGGCGCCCTAAGGTCTTGAGCGAAACACTGTGTCTACCTCCTTCCCAGATCAGATCCCTGAGCAGCACATCTACTTTTTTTAAAACAAGTAAAAGGGATAATTTTCTGTAGATTTACAAAATAATACACAAAATGAGGAAGAACTACCATTTTGGATACAGCAGTTCGTGCCATCAGTGACGTTTTCAGTGATTTCCAGAAGGAAACATTACCCTTAAGGGACCAATATGCTTTCCCCAAATTTCCTTCGCGTAGATCATCCACTGAGTGGTAGACATGTATGCTAAGTATTCAAAGAACAAGGCCTCCCATCTGAGATCCTCCGGTGTGTCTTGGGTGCACCGCGGATCAGCGGCACAGGGGAATAGGCAGATCTTAGATTGGTTCAGTCGTAGGCTTGACACTTCCCCAAATCCTTGTATCGTGCCACCGCTTTATGTGCCCCTCTCATGCCATGTGCTGCATATACTAGAAGGTCATCGGCGTAAATGGATATGATGTGCTGGAATCTGTCTACAATTATACCTTCTCCGTCACCGTCTGTGTGGAACAGTGCTGTTAGGGGTTCTATGGCTAGGGTGAATAGCAAGAGCGATAGAACACTCCTGTCTAGAACCTCTATAGATGACATATTTGGAGGCGATTGTATTCCCTGACCTGACCCTTGCAGCTGGGTCTGTATACAGTAGCGTGATCCACCTAATCCATCCTTGATTAGGAAATCCCATCTGACAGAGTTGAACACCTTTTCAAGGTCTATTGACATGAGCTCAGCATTGGGTTGTGTTTGCATGTCCGAGTGACATAAGACATGGAACAGTCTGCGTAAATTAAGTGTTGTGCTTCTGTTTGGAATAGATCCATTCTGGTCTTCGTGTACCAATTTCTGCATGTATGGTAGAATTCTATTTGCCAGGATTTTGGTGAGAATTATGAAATCCATGTTGAGCATGGATGGAAGGCGAAATGCAGTAGGTGGTATACCAGCTATTTGATCTTGGGAAGCAGCCCTACCAGAGCATCTCTGGTTGATTCAGGCAATCACCCTTCATGCAGTGTGGCTGTATATAGGAGTACTAACTTCAGGGCCTGTAGGTCTATATAAATCTAAAAGATTTCTTCCGGGAGGCCATCCTGGCCCAGTGTTTTGCCAGAGGCCATCTCTTTGACTACCTATTTTATCTCATGTACCACGATGGGCCCACCCAGTGTTTCTTTAGCCGTAGGAGGCAGTTGGGGTAAGTATATACACACAAGAAAGCTAGATTGTGCCTGAGCAGGTAGAGCTTCAGGACGTCCATAAAGGGACTCATAATAGTTCCGGAATTCGTCATTAATGGGTCCTGGAGCATGACTATGTGACTGGGTGACAGTGGTCGGTGGGTAATAGGAGCACCTTGAGATTCTGGTTGTAACAGCCACTTGCCTTGCTCATTATGCGCTGTGTTTGTGTAAGTTTTATAATCAATACATTTCTGTCTGTACAAAAAGTAATTGTGCTGTTTATGGGCTTGGCTGAGTTTTAAGCCAATAGTGGGGTCTGTTCACTTGCCAGTTTCCAAGGTGTGAATGGAGGTCTCTAACTTGTGTAGTTCTTTGTGTAGCTCTCGGCTAACTCCCACAATCTGATTCAGGCATTGTCCTCTAACCACTACCTTGAAGAATTCCTGTTCCACAAGGGAGGATGAGGCAGACCCTTGATTTAATTCAAACTACTCAGCTATTGCTTTGTGCAGCAGTTCTCTATAACTATCATCCTACAGTGAGGTGTGCTGAAGTCGCCATTGGGGAGTAGTGGGACTACTGGTTAGAGAACGGAGGGCTAGGAGCAGTGGGCTATGATCTGAGATGGTACACTCCAGGTATTCAGTGAACTTAAAATAATTACACAGCCTCCCTGAACAAAACATTCTATTTATTCTAGTGTTCAGATCATGTATTTGCAAATAATAAGAGCATTTGCATTCTTGGCCATGTTGGCTCTGCCACATGTCCGTTAGTGTCTAGCAGCGTGTCCACTCTTTAAAACCTACCCCAAGCTTGTGGGCCGGGGCCTCTTGGTGAGGTGGAGTGGGATGATCTAGAGTGACATTACCAAAACAGTTAAAATTGACACCCATTAAAAGAGCCGTATGTATCATCAAACCTAATGGTGCTGACAGTGATTGGAGAAACGCCAGCTGGTATTGGTTTGGGGCATAAATGGATCCAAGATTCACCCCTTTACCTATTAGTCTACCACGAAGCAGTACATATCTCCCATCCCTGTTGACCATTTCCTTGATGAGTTCAAAGGGGGTTCCAGACCAGACCCAAATTAGTACCCCTCTTGCATTTGGTGAATAGGAGGTAGGGTACAGTTGTCCGTACCACCTCCGTCTAGGGCGCTCAATTTCTACTAGCATGATATGAGTTTCCTCCAACATTGCTATGTGGACCACCCTATGTCGCAGATAACGGTAGAGCTTACAGCATTTCATAGCACATCCCATGCCCTGGACATTCCATGTTATAGATTGTATACCTTGTGTTGGATCTACCATTTATTTATAAACAACATTGATCTCCATCTCATGGATGCCACAGCAACTAAGCATATTGAGATACCACGTATCCAAGTATCCAGTCCACAGATAGAGCCAATAACTAAAAGAAAAACTGAAAAATCCTCAGCTGTGAACTCTCTCTCCCAAGGGCCAAATGGCAACTGACAACTGCTCAAACATGATCAGTTCCAAAAAGGAAACAAAGTCAAATGTGTAGGTCCACCATACCCTAGTAGTGAGTAAGGTGGTGAGAGGCTGGTGTGCATGGATCACTGATCATGGTGACAATTTGGCACAGTAAATGTTCTCACAGCCAGTGCGTGGTGTGTCTAGGTTGCCAGAGCCCAGGCTTATTTCCACTGCAGTACAGCTGTTGCCAAGTGGCACCCCACTTGTTTCCCATGTTAGGGCTGAGGTGCAGAGTGCCTCCGCGTTGTAGTATCTGACTGCTGGTGCCTCATCTGTAAGGCTGGGTTATGCTTGGTGCCTCATCTGTAAGGCTGGGTTATGCTTCAGGATGATACTGTAGCAGAGGGTCAACACCGGACAGGGTTGTTGTTAAAGAGGACGTCAAATAAGTTCATCAACTGTTTGCAGGGTTACCATACCACCAGTTGCTCATCTTCTTTCTGGGTGGATTGTTCCATGTCTGAATCCGTTGCCATTCCTTTAGGGTTGGTTCCCATCTCACGATCTGAGCCATGTTGAATGGCAAGTTCTGCTGATGCCCGAAGTGCTGCCTCTTTCTCCTCATCTGCTTCTTTCTTTGTCGGCCTTTGCAGTGTGGTTTTTGCTCCTGAATTTTGAGGTTTCTTGTTGGGGTGGTGCTGTTTTCCTCTAGACTTCCGTTGCTGCCCATTCCATGGGATCCCTGCTTTATAACATTCAAAGCGTTCCCATGCTTCTTGAGGAGGTTCACAGAAGTGCGTCTTCTCATCCATGGTAAGTTTCAGTTTGGCAGGGAACATTAGTGAGCATTGAATACCTTCATCCCTGAGTGTTTGTTTCACTTCAGGGTATGCAGCCAGTTTAGTTTACACAGCCATTGTGTGATCTGGGAACATAGTCACCTTACCATTTCCCACTTGGGCGCTTCCAGTCTAGCACATCATTGCAGGGTGTCCCTGTTGTGGAAGTGGAGCAGTTTGGCAGCTACTGTGTGTGGTTGTTTACCAGGTGCAGGTGGCCTAGCAGGTATTCTGTGGGCCCCGCTCTACCGCAAAGAAGGCAGTGAGGTGAGTCGGGAGTAAGATTGATTTGATCCAGTTCTCAAGATATGTCACCATATCTGCCCCTTCAATGCCTTCAGGTAAACCCACTACGTGGATGTTATGTTGCCTGTTGCGCCTTTCTGCATACTCTGCGCATGCTCCAAATTGTATACTCTGTCTGCTAGGGATGCGACCTGATGTGCAAGATCTTTCTCTGCCAGGTGGACCTCTTTATTCCCCTTTTCTACCTACTGTACTGTGTCGGCCAGTTTTTGATGTTCAGCATGCAGCAGATCCAGGCCCACAGACACAGCGCTGATATCCTGCTGGAGGACAGATTGTCGGGTTCAGGACTTCCCCATATTCATTATTGTTAAGTATGCTCTTGTAGAGGTAGGTGCCAGTCTATGTGCTTACATACGGATGGCTATCCAGGGCCCTCCAGGGGGATGGAGAAGACCCACGATAAGCACAGCATATGGTCCTGTGGTGATTGCATAGGGTGCTCGTGCTAGTTCCTCAGTATGCCTTTTAACCACTACTGGCGAAGTTCATAGTCAGCCTACCCAGAGCCATTCCCAGCCCGAGGTACACAGAATGAGGCTTACGGTCTTCCAGCTCACCACTTTGTGCGTAAACTGCATGACAGTCCCCAGAAATTGACTTTCATGGTCAGATATATTGATTATAGGTGTCCAGGTCATGGTTGCAAAGTGTGTCGTGCAGTAGCTGTCTTCAATTGGTGATTTGGATCAGGGAGGTTCTTAGAATAATGAGATATGGGTTCAGCTGGCCCCTAGTCCCTGGGTCGCAGTCACACCCACCTCCAGCAGTTGCTCCAGCAATCAGGGATCTGTGTGGTGGACCGGGTGCGCCCCCTACAAGAGTATGACCAGGAGGCTTACAATAGCGTTCTGACTCTCATGGGAGTCATCCCAGGGTCTCTCTTGCTGTTGCTCTAGGCCTCTCTGTGGCTTGATGCTGGTACCATTGATGAGGGGGTAGCCCTTCTGGGGTCTTCCCCCTTGATTGTTGCCTTCACCGCTATCCCCTATTATACAAAACCAGGCAGCACTTAGTCATGACGGTCCCCTCTGTGGGTATCATGGTTAGCTATATTGATTATAGGTGTCCAGGTCATGGTTGCAAAGTGGGAGGTGAGGGGGGGTGGGGGGGGGTGAGGGGTAGTAGCTGTTTTCAATTGGTGATTTGGAGGAGGAAGGTTCTTGGAATAATCAGATATGGGTCCAGCTCGCCCCTAGTCCCTGGGTTGCAGTCACACCCACCTATAGCAGTCGCTCTAGCAATCAGGGATCTGTGTGATAGGCCGGGTGTCCCCCCTAGAAGAGTATGACCGGGGGGGCTTACAATGATCTTCTGAGTCTCATGGGAGTCGTCCCAGGATCTCTCTTGCTGTCACTCTAGGCCTCTCCGCTGCTGGATGTTGGTAACATTGATGAGGCGGTGCCTTTCTGGGGTCTTCCCCCTTGATTGTAGCCTGAACCACTATCCCCTATAATGCAAAACCAGGCGGCACTTAGTTGCGCCGGTCCCCACTGTGGGTATAATTAGAAGGGGTTGACTGGCAGGCAGTAGGTTCCATCGTAGGCCCAGGCGCACCAAGGCCGGGCGGATCACTGCCTAACTGTGGATGCACACAACCCTGTGACGCGGTTGGCAGAGGGTCCCCCTCATGCTCCGCTTGCAGATATGGCCATTCATTGGGTTCGCGCCGGGCCCCTACAGTTGCGGTCCAGTCTAGGTGAGTGTCAGATGCGCAGTCCCACACCACAAGCCCAGATATTGACAGTCCCCTCCGCCCGTCGTTCTGCTTTCAAAAACCGGGCCAGGGGCGAGGGCGGGTGATGGGAGGCAGCTCCTAAACTGACTGCAGGTATCGGTGTTGAGAGGGTAGCCCTTCAGGGGGTCACCCCTTTAATTGCTGTCTGCACTGTAGCCCTCTAATCAGTAAAAGCAGGCAGCGCACTGCCGTGTAGCCCCTCCACAGAAGGCATGGTGTGGTGGAGTCAGCTGATAGCAGTCTCTCCCGTAGGCCCAGCAGCGTCAGGGCCGTCTGGATCACCACCGTTCTGTGGACGCATCAGACCCTGGAACACGGCAGGCAGAGCGCCCTCCCCCGCCCCCCGTGGACTCGTACCAGGCCTGTCTGGTCGCGGTCCGGTCCTCTCCAGTCGTGCTCCGGTCAGGTACGTATACGGTGCGCGGCCCCGCGTCGCAAGCCCAGGTGTCGCCGACAGCTCCCTCAGGTCAATCAAGTCTCGGAAACCAGGCTGGGAGCCGCCGCCGTCCTTTTGCGGCCCCTGCACATGCTTTTTCCATACTTGTGGTAAATCACATGGGTAGGAGTCACTTTTGCTGATACTTTTCTAATCTTAGATCTTTTTGCACACACTTCCTTACTACACCCTTATTCACAAACAGGTACACCTTTAGGTGTGTACGAACAGCTCATCTGGGTGAGTTAGAAGAGTGAGAAAGGTAAAAGTGGGCTTAGCATCTGTACCCGGCTGCACATTCAACTTGCTGCATTTAGAAACCTCCATTCACAGCATTTTGGAGCTCATAGAGGTTCTGGGGCTGCTAGATTAGTGTACCTCTTTCATTCACACAATCCCCGCACCCCTCATGAGCCTCCTGCTCTATACTGTGGATTACATTGGATTTTACACCCTGGTTTAATTGTGATTAAACTGTGCAGAGCGAAAGGCAAAATACACCATAAGAAAGACCAAAACATTTTTTAACCTTTCCAATCCCCTGAAAAATGTGGGGAACTTCAAGGGACAACTGGGATGTCTTAAGACTGTGCCATTCTGGTCTGTTGTAGCACCAGATTCTTGTGATGTAATTGTTGAAGTTCCTCTACCAGGGCCTGGGCAGGAACCATCGAACAGCAGAAGACAGAGCCTAGAAAAACAGTGGTGTTGCAGGTTTTTAGGAACTAAATGCAAAGACAGTGTGTTGTACGCCCTTTTAGATTGCCTCAGAAGAGGCTGACTCCTCCCAGAAGTCACAGTGCCAGCCTGCACAGCATAATAGACATGATAATGAGACAATAGTTCCTTTCTAGGGTCACAGCTTGGAGCAAAAACTAAAAGATGGGGACAGCCCCCCACTGTGTGTAAAAACGTACTATCCTCCACCCGACATCGCAAACACAATGGTGAGTCCAGCATTCCCGTACGCCATAGGCGGCACATTGGGTAGTAGACCCTATGTAAGTATTTGAGCTGTACAAGTCAGAGACACGCCAAAATGCGGCCTCTCGGGGGCCTTCCACGGCATTTTGAACACCAGGAAGGAGTAGAGAGGAAGGCAGAGACAGACCAACGGTTCAATAGACAGAATTTGCTATTTCTTTTGAATAAGGAGAAGAATCGAACATTGAGGGTGACACAAAATCAGGAACCAAGATCTGTTGCGATCAGTGGCGGACGGCAGCTTTAGGAGGGAGGGGGGCAGGCGGGAAGCAAAAACACACTCATTCTTTCACACACACCCACACACACACACACACGCACACACATCCATTAACAACACTCATAACATTCAAACATGCACACATGCACCAAACATTCATTTTAAAAGATCACACACACACTCATTCTTTCATGCATGCACACACGCACGCACATCAATTAACAACACTCATAACATTCAAACATGCATGCAAGCACCAAACATTCATTTTAAAAGATCACACACACACACACACACACTTACCTTCAGTCTCGGAGGGGACTTCTGCCTTCCCCCCAATGAGGAAAGGTAGCAGTCCCTGCCTGTCACAGAGTGGGATGGGGTCAGTGAGACTGCTGACCCCACCCCACTCTGTGACAAAGTGTCCCTGATTGACTCTCGCCCTGGGCGCTTCAGGGCTTAAACCTGAAGCGCCCAGGTCAAAGTCAATGGTTGACGCTTTCCTCGTCACCCAGTGGAGGGCCTTGAGGCACCTTTGCTGAGCTGAGGAGGTCACGCCCATAGGAGCTGTGACCTCCTTAGCCCAGCAAAGTTCAGCTCAGGCAGCCAGGAGTCTGCGCAAATCGCGCATGTCTGCTCCTGGCTGCCTGACCTGAACATGAAGTGTCTGTCAGGCTGACCTTTGTTCAGCCTGACAGACACTCATCATGAGGGGCAAAAGGTGGGGGGAGGGGCGTGGCCCCTCCACCCTAAAGGACGGGCCGCGCCTGGTTGCCATGCATCCTGGTTTTCTGAATGCTAACTTTTAAATGCTTCAAACAGCTACTGACCTCACTGGAAAAAAAGAGTGCTCCATCTAGCTATAGGATATTGCAGCGACTCCCAACGGACTGAACCCCATACCGAAAAGGGCATTTTGCAAGCCCAAGCTCTCCCCTCATCTGAGAACTCATTGCTCCAGCTCTACCTTAGTAAAGAGGCCTAAATTTGACATTATGTGCTCCATGAAGCTTTCTGGAACTCCACTCCACCGTTTCTGCCGTGTTCCTCACTATTCACAAGCCATGAGAAATAGCCATGAGAAAACACATATAAGTCCAAGAACGTGTTGCTTAACTAAAGTAAGTTGTTATGTGGCTTTATTACTGTGAAATTGCAGTGCATATCATGTCTACTCTATAAATATCGACTGACAATCTAAATCTTAGCTCTGCTCCACTACTAAGCGGGGAGGGCGGAGGAGGGGGCAGGAAAATCACAACAGTAACACCTAAGTGCACAAAAAGAATCCCACATCATGTTGTCCTGGTTATCTAAATGTGCAGTAGTAGTGGTACTTGACCTTCTTGACAATCCTGATTTTGTAGGAAACCTTGATGGACCTCGGAGGGAGGCTGTGAGGTCCGTGCATCACTATATGTCACAAACCCCTGATTGAGATCAAATTTTACTAATAGATTAGTGCCGTAGAAGTTAGCATATGGTGACATGGAAATCTTCATTTCAAAGCCTAACAGAGAAATTAACATGGAAATGTAAAATATGCACATTTGAATTATGGTGGACAATGTGGCCTCCATTCGTATTTGACATCACGTTTTAATCTGAAGATATTATGCATTCATATTTGAGTGACTTATTGATAAGAATTAACTTTGAAAGTATTATCTTTAAGAAAAAACAGTACAAATGAAGTATGTTGATAGTACTAAATGAACATGAATTTATCATATTTATATTGAGTTAAATGGAATTATATCAACATGAGTTACATGTGCAGAAAAATAAATGCACATTTAAATTGTGTTCTAATATGTCGTAAATGATGTTTGCAATAAAATAGGTTGCTTTGCTTATTTGATTCAAATTGTAAGGAGCGCAATACGATTTATAAGTATCTTAAATGTGCATTTAGGCTTGCTTAGCTAGACTAGGCCTGAAGATTCATATTTGCAGCAGTAGAGAAAAATTACTTGTTACTATTGACCTGAATTAATTCCTAGGTTGCTGATGTATTAGTGAATGTCCTATTGTATTGAAGACTGAGAACATGTTTCAATGTTAAATAAGTAACAATATTTGTTCTAGCTGTCGAACAAGACAGGAAACCTTATTATTTTCATGTGAGAATTGTTAATCTCATCCTGTGTACCAAGAGAAAGGATCCCCAACAATCCACTAGAAAATGTAATATTTTGGTGGAACTCTATGAATTAATTGAGATGACCATTCACTTTCTCTGAGAAAATCCAGAATAGTTGCAAACTTGATGGTGTCAGTGGCTACCATTCTTGGGTGCTCTTGCTGTCACCTCCTGTCCCTCTCCAAGTCTTCTTTAGGCCTCATTACGACCCTGGTGGGCGGTGGTATTTTGGAGAAGAGTACTGCCAACAGGCTGGCGGTACTCTTTCCCATAATATGACATTGGCGGTTTGGGTCAAGCAAAACCGCCAATGTACCACTCCGTCCTCCAGGGCTGTAACAGCCTCCAGCCAGGTGGCTGTCACTGTCCCACCAACGGGATTATGACCCTGCCTACCGCCATGGGTTTCATGGCTGCCTCACCACCACGAAAACCATGGTGGTAGGCACTATCTGTGACAGGGAATTCCTTCCCTGTCACTGATAGGGGTCTTCCTCACCCCCTCCCCTGAGTCCTCCCCCACCCTCCACCTCCTACTCCAGACCCCAGCACGACATACATGCACATTCGCACACCATCATACACATACATTCGCACACTCATACCCACATTCACCCACGCATGCATACATCCATTCACACACACATTCACACACATTTACATACATACATACACCCATGCATTCACACAACACAACATACACGCACACTCGCAACCATGCATGCACACACGCATTCCACACGCCACACACCTGCATGCACGCACACACAAACATACACCCACACCCCCACCCTCACACACACACACACAACACCCCCCACCTCCCTCCTCTGTCTGAGCACCCGACTTACCTGATTGCAGGGGGTCCTACGGCAGGAGATGGAACGGGGTGCTGCTGCCAGCTGCAGCGTCCACCAGCAGAACACCACCAGGCCGTATCATGTGTGCGGCGCTCTACTGGCGTGGCTCCACCGCCCGCTGCCATGGCTGCAGCCGAATTCCACCATTCTTCTAGCGGAATTCCAGCTACAGTCATAATATGGCGGACGGTAGGTAGCTGCGGCGACGGTGTTTTAATGAGGGCCGTAATCTTTATATTATGAGTTTCCTCTTAATTCTAATTACCCCACTTACTTATGCTGTTCAGTACTAATATGCCCAATCAATTCTGAACGGCTGACTTGTCCTATGTGCAGCCCGTGTTCTTCACTGTCCTGATGCTGCTGTCTACTGATGTCGCAAGAAGGTGAACGCTCTACCTGATGAAACTTTCCTGTCTGCTGTCCCATGAGGAGAGGTATAAATTAAATGTGGTTTCTTGGTTCCTTTACAGCTTCGGGAATTACACCAGCATATGTTTATAGTGAGTTACCATAGTTAGATGATTTTTCCAAAATATTTTTGTCTTTTCCTTTTGTTTTGCCCACATGTGTTAGCCGATTTCCACACACACCGGTCTAAATTTGTTTTAGAGATAAGGATGGCCCAGTCCTGAAAATTGGTTGTTAAATTGAATTTTGATGGTTTACGGATGTCACCATCATCTTCTTTGAAATCTGAAATTAATGTGCATATTGTAATTTTGCTAATTTACGTAATCTTTGCAGTGTTTAACAGTATTGCTGTTTAGTAGACTTCATATCTTTAGACATTTTGGTTAGCCAATGGTTTTCATGTATGTTTATAACTTAGTGTCACACACTGTAGGAAGATGGCTCTGTTTATACTATCTCAAAGTGAGAGATAGTGTGCACAGAGTCCAAGTGTTCCACTTAGAGGTTGATAATGGCAAAATTAGATAATACTAATGCTCTATTTTGTGGTAGTGTGGTCGAGCAGTAGGCTTATTAGAGGGTAGTGTTAAGCATTTGTTGTACACACACAGGCAACTAATGAGGAACACACACTCAAAGACATAACTCCAGGCCATTATTTTTTATATAGAAAAATATATTTTCTTAATTTATTTTAGAACCACAAGATTCAAGATTTGTGGTAAGTACATACAATGCAAGGTACTTCACACAGGTAAGTATAGAACTTTGATTTAAAACAGGAGTACACACAGTTTAGGTTAAAATGGCAATAAGCTATTTTTAAAGTGGACCCAGTGCAAAAATCAACAGTTCCTGGGGGAGATAAGTTTGGTTAAGTTTTTCAGGGAAGTAAATCACTTACACAGTCAGTCTCCTGGGCTTTGGCAGCCCACTGTTGGGGTTTCAAGGCAACCCCAAAGTCTCCGCACCAGCGACACACAGCTGGTCTGGTGCAGAGGTCAAAGGAGGGCCCAAAACTCATAGGCGCCTATGAAGAACAGGGGTGCTCCGGTCCTCGTCTGCTTACAGGTAAGTACCTGCGTCCTTAGGGAGCAGACCAGGGGGGTTTTGTAGAGCACTGGGGGGGACACACACAAGCCCAAAAAACACACCCTCAGCGGCACAGGGGCGGCCGGGTGCAGTAGGCAAAGTAGGAGTTGGGTTTGCTATTGAAAGCAATGGAGGGATCCGGGGGTCACTTAGGCAATGCAGGCAGGGCACAGGGGGGCTTCTCAGGCCAGCCACCGACTGGGCTAGGAAGAGGGCTGTCTGCTAGTCACTCCTGCACTGGTGGATGGTTCCTCTCGGTCCTGGGGGCTGCAGGTGCAGTGCTTGGTCCAGACGTCGGGTTCCTTGTTACCAGGCAGTCGCTGGATCCTCTCTGCAGGCGTCGCTGTTGGGGTGCATTGTCGTAGTCTACTGGGAGTCCTCTAGTGACAAGACATTTTTGTGTGCCCTACCTTAAATTAACCTAACCTAACACTAATAATGAGTGGACCAGGCCATGGCAAAAGTAAAGTAGGGATACATTAATGTAATAGTTTGACTCTTGCTCTAGGCAAGACAGCTGGTTTAAGGATTACAGTACTTTTGTTTGTAGGTGACTAGGCCAATCCTACACCAAGTCGTAACTGTCGTCTCAACCCTCCCAGCTCACAAGCAGTACATCACCAAAAACCCAAACAGTAAAAGGTGATTTGTGGCAGCCTTTATGCATGGACTCAAGAGTGCAACATCTCAGGGTGGTCGTGGTTAAACAGAGATTACCCTTTTCTCACATGAATAACGTGTCTCAGTCAAACAAAGGCAATGAAGGAGATGCAGTAAGGTTTTTAATATGTTTTATTAATAAGACTGCAATCTACGATAAATTGCATGGGCTGCAAGGATTAGGATAATGAAAAATGCGAGAAACAGAATGGTAAAAGCAAGAGTCATGAATACAAAAAGCCTCACCATCTTTCAATAACATATAGTATGGAATACATGTGAAGTAGGCCCTAATACCCTAGAATGATGAACCTAATCTCTAACTTAAAGGAGCTAGGGGTCTTAAACTTAATCTGCCAGTACCATGTCCATGAGAAGAACCCCCAACCCTCATTACCTTGGAATGAGGTCTCTAGATCAAACTCCGTGGGGACACAAAGAGTGGGTCAGCATCAAGACCACGTGTAGCATAGATAGCATCAATGGCAACTAGTAGGAATCCCTCTGATTATCTTGTCTGTGTGAGATGTATTTATACAGATCTGGTAGGACCCTTGACGCAGGTATGCTCCCAAACAATAGGTAAGAAGGGATACTTGGGGCGGCAATTATATAAACAATTCCCTGAAAAGGTACGTCATGTTACTGACACACAAAAGTGGGAAAGTACATAATGTGACAACCTATGTATCTCATTTATCTTTGACGATGATAGTGACGCCTTTACAGAGTGGCACTGATAACATGAAACTAAAACATCTTCCTAACTATTATCATGGCAGCCATCTTGGAAGAATTAATTAAATAAATGGGCTAAAACTGAGCAAGATAAGTAGGTTAAAAGTCACTGGGTGATGGGGGCACTGGCCTGCAACCAAAGGCTAAGCTAAATTACTGATTCACATTAAGGGGGTCATTCTGACCTCGGCGGTAAAAGGCGCTTACCGCCGGTCAGAAGGCCGCCACAACACCGCCGCGGTCGCGGTAAACCCCCACGGTCATTCTGACCCTCAAGAGGCAAACCGCCAAAAACCCGACATCAACAAAAGTCCGCCACACCAACGGCCAGCGTTAAACTGGCAAAGACCAAACCTCCACCGTCACGCCAACAGAAAAACGCCCATGCCATTACGACCCACGAATCCACGCGGCGGTCTTTCAACCGCGGTATTCCATTGGCGGTACACACCGCTGCGCTCAAAATACACATACAGCTCCAAAACACAGCCACATTGGACAATTTGAAATACACACACCTGAGACACATACACACAACACTCCCACACACCCAATTAACTATAAAACACACACCCACATCACCCACAAACCCCTACGACCACAAATCAGAGAAGAAGCCCAGAGAGAGACAGCACAGAATAGAGAACACCATCACACAGAGGCACACTACACCATCACCCACACAACAACCACGCACAAAACACCACACACCACTACACTCACCACACTCATCCCCGCAAACACCACCCCACACCTCATCCACACCACCCCATGGCACCCCAAAGACACCCCAGGTTCTCAGACGCAGAACTCAGGGTCATGGTGGAGGAAATAGTTCGGGTAGAGCCCCAGCTCTTCGGGACACAGGTGCAGCACACCACCATTGCCAGGAAGATGGAGCTATGGCAAAGAATAGTGGACAGGGTCAACGCTGTGGGACAGCATCCACGAAATCGGGACGACATCAGGAAGCGGTGGAACGACCTACGGGGGAAGGTGCGTTCCATGGTATCCAGGCACAACATCGCTGTGCGGCGGACCCCCACCTCAACCCCCAGAATTTACAACATGGGAAGAACAGGTCTTGAACATCTTGCATCCTGAGGGTCTCGCAGGAGTAGGCGGAGGAATGGACTCTGGTAAGTCTCATCTCCACTACTTAATCCCCCCCACCCCACCAGCATGCCAACTCATACCCCCACCCTCCCCCCCACCACCATCACACATCCTCGTTGCTAATGTCTCACCATCACAACCCACCCATCCCAACACCAAACCCTGCATGCCACCACAAACCATCGACAGCCATCACCTAAGCATGCCCACTGCACATACCCATCTCCCCCACAAACCACCGTCACAACAGCCCCCACAAAGGAATGCCAGCACTGGGGTACACGGGCACCCACCCATTGAACGCTATGGCACACACAGAAGCAATAACCATACTCTTATACCCCTGCAGGACCCGAACGCCACCACACCGCCCAGGAGGGTCCAGAAATGTCCATCCCACCCCCAGAAGAGGCCCCCAGTGATGACAGCAGCTCTGTCTCCCTGGACCCAGATGACCAGCCCGGCCCATCGGGGACCTCGGGACAGTCGGTTCCGTTCAGACAGCCACAGGCTACAGCAGACCTACCCCCCTCTGGGAACACCAGCACAGCACCCACCCAGCGGGCCCATGCCTCTGTCTCCAGGACACGTCAGTCAGCGGTGTGTCTGCCACTACAGGGCACCCAGGTGAACCCACCACCCCAACAACAACAGGGACCTGGGGGCAGTGGTAGTGGGCACACGGTCCAGGGGACAGAGGCCCAGGGAAACAGGGGAACTGGGAGGGCTGCTGTGCGACAGGGGGGGACAGGCCCAGGGAACCCACTCTCCACGAGGCCTCACCTCCATCATGGGAGCATACCACCACTCCCAGGAGACGATGGCGACGGTCCTGGCCAGGTTCCAGGAGATCCAGGTACTGCAGGAGGAACAGTTTATGGGGTTCAGGGAAGAACTGAGATACATTAGTTCCGCAATGGGCACCATCGTTGTGGCTCTCAACCAGATTGTCACCACATTGCGGGACCATGTGGCACCACAAAGGGCCCCTGTCACTAGCATGGACCAGGAACAGCCTACTACCTCCGCCGGCGCTAGTGGACAGGAGGCCCCGACACAGCAACAACCTGCCACCAGAACCCCACCTCCTGCAGAAGAAGAACCACCCGCAAGCGGTGCCTGAGATCTAGGAAGAAGACAGAGTAGGATGCCAAGACCCCCGCCAGGAAAGGATACCCCCTGATGTCATCCCACTGTCCCACATTGTCACCCTGTCCAACCTTAAACTGCCCCTGCTCCACCTTCCACAGGCATATGGACAATGCACCTGTAAGACTGAGAATCTGGACTCTGCCATGGACATTCCTCCACCATCACCCATCACCGATTTTCAACCATGTCCCAAAATTGAGCACTTTAATAAACACACTTATTGCACACAAATAATCTGGAGTCTGCCTGTTTTTTTGAAAATATGTATTAGACATAAACGTGCAAAAATGACCAGTTACATTGTGATGACAACATACCACTGTCACACAGCTGTAGTCCATGGGCAAACAAAGCAGAGGTCACTCAGTGGGGCCCACATCTCTGAAATTGGAAGGGAAAGTCACAACTCTGTTAGCATCCACTGGGTGAAAAGGACAGACAGTAGAGAGGCAGGAGACTGTAAGTAAATGTAAAATGCCGGTGTTGATTCTTACCTGTGTGTTATTGAAAATACTGCTGTATCACTGTGTCCCTGTTGTCTGTGTCGTCCTCTTCGTCTTCCTCCTCTTCACTCTCCGCAGGCTCCACAGCTGCTACAACACCACCATCTGGACCATCCTCCTGCAGAAAAGACACCTGGCGTCGCAATGCCAGGTTGTGAAGCATACAGCAGGCCACGATGATCTGGCACACCTTCTTTGGTGAGTACATTAGGGATCCACCTGTCATATGCAGGCACCTAAACCTGGCCTTCAGGAGGCCGAAGGTTCTTTCTATAATCCTCCTAGTTCGCCCATGGGCCTCATTGTAGCGTTCCTCTGCCCTTGTCCTGGGATTCCTCACTGGGGTCAGTAACCACGACAGGTTGGGGTAACCTGAGTCACCAATTAGCCACACACGGTGTCTCCGTAGTTGTTCCATCACATAAGGGATGCTGCTATTTCGCATGATGTACGCGTCATGCACTGACCCAGGGAACTTGGCATTTACATGGGAGATGTACTGGTCAGCCAAACAGACCACCTGGACATTCATGGAATGATAACTTTTTCTGTTCCTGTACACCTGTTCACTTTCACTGGGGGGTACCAAAGCCACATGTGTCCCATCAATGGCACCAATGATGTTGGGAATATGTCCAAGGGCATAGAAATCACCCTTCACTGTAGGCAAATCCCCCACCTCAGGTGTTTGAGCAGGGCAGACAACACTCTGGACAACACCTTGGAAAACATAGGCTGAGACATCCCTGATGAAATGGCCACTGTTGTTTGAAATGACCCACTTGCTAAGAAATGGAGTACTGACAGCACCTGCACTAGAGGGGGGATCCCTGTGGGTTGGCGGATGGGTGACATCACGTCTGCCTCCAGCTGGGCACACAGTTCATGTATAGTGGCTCGGTCAAGCCTGTATGTCAGAATGACATGTCGTTCCTCCATTGTCGACAAGTCCACCAGCGGTCTGTACACGGGAACATTCCTCCATCTCCTCGCAATTCCCAGCGGACGGTGCCTAGGAAGGACAACAGCGAGCACAGAGTCAATCAACCCACAGGTAAGTTCCCACAGCTTGCACAGTACACGATTCTATATGCATTGAATGGCTTGTATGAGTGTCGAAGCAAGGCCTAGGCATGTGTGACGCAGTAGAAATTAAGCCATGTGGGCCCTTGAAATGGCGGCTGCCTGACCTGTGAAGTGCGACAATGGGATGTGAGGTCAATGCGCTGGCGTGGCACACCGTGGCGGTAGGCGGTCGAAAACCGCGGCGCTAAGCCGCATTGGTTAGCATTGAACCCTATGCGTTTCAGGAGCCAATGACGAAGTGCGCCGGCGGTCGCGGTACGCACCACTGCGGTACGCACCACCGCGGACGTGACCGCCATTTTCTATCTGCTTAATCACTTGAGACCTGATCATCCACAGGATAGGACCTTTATTGCAACTGCTGCTGTGACCTCGGTCTGGAAGATACAATGGCTGCTGCGACTGGGGAAAGGGCCCCTGCCTTCACTTCTGAAGAATTGGAGAGACTTGTGGATGGGGTCCTCCCCCAGTATGCGCTACTCTACGGTCCTCCAGACCAACAGGTAAGTACACTGGGAGCATGCTTTGGGGGCAATGCCTGTGTTGAGTCGGGTGGATGAAAGATGGTGGGGAGGGGAGCGATTGAGGCATGCATCAAACGACGGATGAGAGCATGTGCCACATGGCAAGGGTGGGGATGGGGGGCCGAGCATGCAGAAGGTGATGATTATTCTTCTCTCCCTGTACATGTCACGTAGGTCAGCGCCCACCAGAAAATCGACATTTGGCGTGCCATCGCCAAGGATGTCCGGACCCTGGGGGTCCACAACAGACGGGGCACCCACTGCCGCAAGAGGTGGGAGGACATCCGCCGCGGGAGCAGGAAGACCGCGGAGGCTCTGCTGGGGATGGCCTCCCAACGTAGGAGGGGTGCCAGTTGTCAATTGAACCCCCGTATGTCCCGGATCCTGGCGGTGGCCTACCCCGATTTGGATGGGCGCGTGAGGATATCACAGCAGACACAAGGGGGTGAGTACAAACACATTCTGCTGACTTTGCGCGCAGTGGAGGCGCCTGGGTGGGGGAGGAGGGCTGTGGGTATCCCTAGGCCAGGGCGATTTCTGTAGGCTAGGCCCCTCCGTAAGGCATGGCCCTGTGCCCCCGCCCCCCACCTCTGTAGGGTGCCAAGTACAGCTATCCATGGCCCTGTGTCACCTATGTGTGCAGTAGTCGTCCATAGGCTTGTAGGCCAAGTCCCAATGATTGAGTAGTGTACCCCAAGTGCGTGGCGTAGTGCAGGGGGCTTCTGTGTGTGTCCTCTCCGCCAACTGTGTTGCCAATGGATGCATTCAACATGTCTTCATTTCCCCCCCCCTTTTTTGCTGCTCTTCCTGTTCATGTGTGCATTAGCATCATCAGGCGGAGGAGAAGTGGCATCGGAACACGAGGGAGCTGCATCTCACATGGCCCTGGAGGGCCATGCAACCGACTCGGAGTTCACCAGTGAGACGGAGGGCGAGGGGAGCTCCACAACGGGGACACGTGGAGACATCAGCGACACAGACACGTCCTCGGAAGGGAGCTCCCTTGTGGGCGCACCACTTCTGCCCTCCCAGCAGCCCCTCTGCGATCGCCCCATGCCCGCTCGCACACGAAGGCGGGCATCTCCTTCGCCCCAGGCACCTCAGGCCCTGCCCCAGTTACCCCTGCTGCCCTCAGTGAGGAGGTCATTGACCTCCTCAGGACGCTCATTGTTGGGCAGTCTACCCTTTTGAATGCCATCCAGGGGGTAGAAAGGGAGGTGCACCGGAGCAATGCATACCTGGAGGGCATTCATTCGGGTCAGGCTGCCCATCAGCGATCGTTCAACGCTCTGGCCTCAGCACTGACGGCAGCCATTGTCCCTGTCTCCTGCCTCCCTCCTCCAACTTCCTCCACCCAGTCCCACTCCCCTGTTCCTCTGCCTATCCCAGACACACCTACAGACCAGCCTGCACACACCTCAACACCCAAGGGCAGCTCATCCAGACATAAGCACCACACATCACACAAGCATTCACACAAGCAACAGCCACATGCAGACATACCAACAGCCACTGCCTCCTCTGTGTCCCCCTCCTCCTCGTCTCCCTCCTCCCTCCCTGTGACGTCTCCACTCACACTTGCATGCACAACATCATCAGCCACTACGTCCATCACCAGCACACCCACCAGAACACTCCGCACACGTGCAGTCACCACCCCCACTGCCATTTACACATCCCCTGTGTCCTCTCCCAGTGTGTCTGTCACCCCCTCTTCCAAACCACACAAACGCAGGCAGCCACCCACCCAACAGCCATCCACCTCACGACAGCCTCCGTCACAGGCACCTGCACCCAAAGACACCATACTTGACTCTCCTACAACCACATCCTCTTCCTCCACTCCCATACCCACTGCACCTACCCTTCCCACTGCTCCTAAAAAGTTTTTCCTGTCCAAAATGAACCTCTTTCCATCACTTGACCCACCCGCTCCATCTCGTAAGAGTCCAATCAGCACCTCAGCCACCACAACCCCTGGACCTACAAGGTCCATAGTACAGGGATATTGGAGTCCACCACCTTCAAGGGCAGCAACATCGGCCAGCAGTAAAGGGACAGCCAGCCCACCCCCTGGGAAGAAAACCAAGAAAGGCAAGGCACGGCGCGAGAGGCCAGAGACGGCAGCCTCCAAAGGCACTACCTTGGCACCGTCAGGATGTGGGGTGCCACCTGGCACATCTACAAAGGGAGGCAAGGGCCACAGGGAACCACGGAAGGATGGCAAGGGCAGCACGGCTGACACGTCCGGCAGCAGGCGAGCTGCCCAGGAGGGCCCCACCAGACCCATTCCGGGTGTGAAGGAGGACACCCACGGGCCCGGGACTCCAGCACAGGAGGGCCCCGGAAGTGAGAAGTCGGATGGCGACTGAACTCCATATATTGGCGGATATGGTGCCCTGGAGACACATGTCAAGAACCGCTGAACAGGGCCCTTCAAGACAGGCACCGCTGAACAGGGCCCTTCAAGACAAGCACTGCTGAACAGGGCCCTTCAAGACAGGCACCGCTGAACAGGGCACCGCCGTCTCAAGAACCGCTGAACAGGGCCCTTCAAGACAAGCACCGCTGAACAGGGCCCTTCAAGACAGGCACCGCTGAACAGGGCACCGCCATCTCAAGAACCGCTGAACAGGGCCCTTCAAGACAAGCACCGCTGAACAGGGCCCTTCAAGATAGGCACCGCTGAACAGGGCACCGCCGTCTCAAGAACCGCTGAACAGGGCCCTTCAAGACAGGCACCGCTGAACAGGGCCCTTCAAGACAAGCACCGCTGAACAGGGCACCGCCGTCTCAAGAACCGCTGAACAGGGCCCTTCAAGACAAGCACCGCTGCACAGGGCCCTTCAAGACAAGCACCTCTGAACAGGGCACCGCCGTCTCAAGAACCGCTGAACAGGGCCCTTTAAGACAGGCACCGCTGGACAGGGCACCGCCGTCTCAAGAACAGCTGAACGGGGCCCTTCAAGACAAGCACAGCTGAACAGGGCCCTTCAAGACAGGCACCGCTGAACAGGGCACCGCCGTCTCAAGAACCGCTGAGCAGGGCCCTTCAAGACAAGCACCGCTGAACAGGGCCCTTCAAGACAGGCACCGCTGAACAGGGCACCGTCGTCTCAAGAACCGCTGAACAGGGCCCTTCAAGACAGGCACCGCTGAACAGGGCACCGCCGTCTCAAGAACCGCTGAACAGGGCACCGCCGTCTCAAGAACCGCTGAACAACGCCCTTCAAGACAAGCACCGCTGAACAGGGCCCTTCAAGACAGGCACCGCTGAACAGGGCACCGCCGTCTCAAGAACCGCTGAACAGGGCCCTTCAAGACAAGCACCGCTGAACAGGGCCCTTCAAGACAGGCACCGCTGAACAGGGCACCGCCGTCTCAAGAACCGCTGAACAGGGCCCTTCAAGACAAGCACCGCTGAACAGGGCCCTTCAAGACAGGCACCGCTGAACAGGGCACCGCCGTCTCAAGAACCGCTGAACAGGGCCCTTCAATACAGGCACCGCTGAACAGGGTCCTTCAAGACAAGCACCGCTGAACAGGGCACCGCTGTCTCAAGAACCGCTGAACAGGGCCCTTAAAGACAAGCACCGCTGAACAGGGCCCTTCAAGACAAGCACCGCTGAACAGGGCCCTTCAAGACAAGCACCGCTGAACAGGGCACCGCCGTCTCAAGAACCGCTGAACAGGGCCCTTCAAGACAGGCACCGCTGAACAGGGCACCGCCGTCTCAAGAACCGCTGAACAGGGCCCTTCAAGACAGGCACCGCTGAACAGGGCCCTTCAAGACAGGCACCGCTGAACAGGGCCCTTCATCTCAAGCACCGCTCCGCTGGGCCCTTCATCTCAAGCACCGCTCCGCTGGGCACCGCCGTCTCAAGCACCACTGGCCCATTGGCAGAAGGGGCAGGCCCGGATCTGTGTCGGGCAGGGCTGCACGATGCACTCTGGGCACCATGCCTCCTCCACTACCAGTGGAGTCTGTAATCCACTTGAGAGACTGTGGCTTTGCACTCCCCAGGATGGCACAGTGGGCAAGCCACCCACTGTAGAGACTTGTGAGACTGTGGCTTTGCACTCCCCAGGATGGCACAGTGGGCAAGCCACCCACTGTAGAGACTTGTGAGACTGTGGCTTTGCACTCCCCAGGATGGCACAGTGGGCATGGAGGCCCCTCGTGGATCTGGCATCGTGGACTCATGTGGCTGAGGTGCCTCCCCTTCCCTTCCCCCTGAGGTGCCTGTAGTTTTTCTATCTGATGCCCCTGCAGTGTTCTCTCCAATGGCTTCGGGTCTCCTGTGTGGGCTTTGCCCATGTGTTGAGCCCCATCGGCCCACGTACAATGACTGAAACCCAATTTGGACAGGACAATTTACATATGTGTATATAGTTATAGATGTTTGTACAAAAAGTTTTACGTAGCCTTACAATATATTTGAATTTCATGATCATTTTATTTTGTCTTGGCATTCTTCTGGGGGGTTTGGGGGGTGCCACTCTGAGTTGTTGCTCTGCATTGATGTGTAGGTAGTTGTGGGTGAGGGTGGGTGTGTCGCGTATGTGTGTGCCCGTAATCTTTTCTCCTCCCCCCTCCCCTGTGTCGTAGGTGCAGTACTCACTGTTGTCTTCTGCGCCGGCGTTCGTACTCCTGGTAGAGGAGCAGGTAGACAATAGCTGGTAGGATGTGTAGTTCTGGTTCCATGCTGTCCAGATTCCTCGTGGAGTGTGTAGAGGTGAGCGTTTTCCCGTTCGTAGTCTGTTTCCGCCGTGTTTTTATCGGCGGGGCTCCTGCCCCGGAAAAGGTGGCGGATTGGTGGGTTGTGATAGGGTGGGCGGTACATTGTCTCCCGCCTGTCTGTTGGCGGTGACCGCCGCGCTGTTTGTTTGTCCCGCTGTGGCGGTCGGAGTGTTAAAGTGGCCGTCTGTGTTGGCGGTTTCCGTCAGGGTCAGAATTCCATTTTTTGCACCGCCTGCCTGTTGGCGGGTTGGCCGCCGCTTTAACACCGACCGCCAGGGTTGGAATGACCCCCTAAATCTAAATAGGATCCACTACACCTTCTCCATTGCCGGAACAAGTATGACCCCAAACTAATGACATCAGAGAAAGTGAATGAACCCAAACTAAAATGCTGTGGAGTAAAAACAAGCTAAAATCATATTAAAAGATCACTAAAATCTAAAAATGTGTTAAAAATAGTTAAAAACAGAAAAGGAGACATAGGGGGTCATTACGACCCTGGCGGACGGTAGAGAAGCGGCGGTAAGACCGCCAACAGGCTGGCGGTCTTTTTTTGGGAATTATGACCATGGCGGTTCCCGCCATGGTCATCCGCCGCTTCTCCGTTCTGCCCGCCAGGGCGGAGACGACCGCTGGGCTGGAGACGAATGCTGGGCTGGAGACCTGGGCTTTTTTTAGCTAAATTTTAGGTTTGCTGAGGATTCTGGCTTAGAAAACATTGGGGGATCCAAGCAAGTCATTCATCCCTGGACTTCCTCAGGTGTCTAGTTTTCAGAAATGTCTGGGTTTGGTAGGGTGACCTAAATGACTGCTGAGTCCAGGATCAAAAACGCAGGTGCACCCCTGCAAAAACAGGTAGTTTTGTATTTGATAATTTTGATGTGTCCAGATAGTGTTTTGGGGCCTTTCCTTTCGCGGGCACTAGGCTTACCCACACAAGTGAGGTACCGTTTTTATCGGGAGACTTGGGGGGATGCTGGGTGGAAGGAAATTTGTGGCTCCTCTCAGATTCCAGAATTTACTGTCACCAAAATATGAAGAAAAAGTGTTTTTTTGGCCACATTTTGAGGTTTGCAAAGGATTCTGGGTAACAGAACCTGGTGAGAGCCCCACAAGTCACCCCATCCGGGATTCCCCTAGGTATCTAATTATCAAAAATGCACAGGTTTTGTAGGCTTCCCTAGGTGCCAGCTGAGCTAGAGGCCAAAGCCCACAGCTTGGCACTTTGCAAAAAACAGCTCTGTTTTCTTTGGGAAAATGTGATGTGTCCATGTAGTGTTTTGGGGCATTTCTTTTTGCGGGCACTAGGCCTTCCCACACAAGTGAGGTACCATTTTTATCGGGAGACATGGAGGAACGCTGGGTGGAAGGAAACTTGTGGCTCCTCTCAGATTCCTGAACTTTCTGTCACCGAAATATGAGGAAAACATGTTTTTTGGGCCAAATGGTGAGGTTTGCAAAGGATTCTGGGTAACAGAACCTGGTGAGAGCCCCACAAGTCACCCCATCTTGGATTCCCCAAGGTGTCTAGTTTTCACAAATGTGGAGGTTTAGTAGGTTTAACAAGGTGCCGGCTGAGCTGGAGGCCAAAATCCACAGCTAGGCACTTTGCTAAAAACACGTCAGATTTTAATGTAAAAATGTGATGTGTCCATGTTTAGTTTCCTGTCGTGAACATTAGGCCTACCCACGCAAGTGAGGTACCCTTTTTATCGGTAGACTTAGAGGAACACAGAATAGCAAAACAAGTGTTATTGCCCCTTGTCTTTCTCTACATTTTTTGCAATCCAAATGTAAGACAGTGTGAAGAAAAAGACGTCTATTTGAGAAATGCCCTGTAATTCACATGCAAGTATGGGCAGCCAGGAATTCAGCGATGTGCAAATAACCACTGCTTCTCAACACCTTATCTTGTGCCCATTTTAGAAATACAATGGTTTTCTTGATACCTATTTTTCACTCTTTAGATTTCAGCAAATGAATTGCTGTATACCCGGTATAGAATGAAAACCCATTGCAAGGTGCAGCTCATTTATTGGCTCTGGGTACCTAGGGTTCTTGATGAACCTACAAGCCCTATATATCCCAGCAACCAGAAGAGTCCAGCAGACGTAACGGTATATTGCTCTAAAAACTCTGACATCGCAGGAAAAAGTTACAGAGTAAAATATGAGAAAAATGGCTGCTTCTTTCACCTCAATTTAAATATTTTTTTATTTCAGCTGTTATTTTTTGTAGGAAACCCTTGTAGGATCTACAGAAATCGCCCCTCGCTGAGATCAGAATTTTGTCTGTTTTTTTTAGAAATGTTTAGCTTTTTGGGATCCAGCATTGGTTTCACACCTATTTCTGTCACTAACTGGAAGGAGGCTGAAAGCACAAAAAATAGTAAAAATGGGGTATGTCCCAGAAAATTGCCAAAATTCTGTTGAAAATTTGGGTTTTCTGATTCAAGTCTGAATGTTCCTGAACGCTGGGAATATGGTGATTTTAGCAATGCAAACCCTTTGTTCATGCCATTTGCAGGGAAAAAGCCACAATCCTTCTGCAGCCCTTTTTTCCCATTTGTTTGAAAAAAACGTTTTTTTTGCTGTATTTTGGCTAATTTCCTCGTCTCCTTCAGGGATACCCACAAAGTCTGGGTATCTCTTGAATCCCTAGGATGTTGGAAAAAAAGGACGCAAATTTGGCATGGGTAGCTTAAGTGGACAAAAAGTTATGAGAGCCTAAGCGCGAACTGCCCCAAACAGAAAAAAAAGGCTTGTCACCTGAGGGGGAAAAGGCCTGGCAGCGAAGGGGTTAAAAAGAAAAGGGTGGCAGCACTGTCAATTAAAAATGCCAGTACACTTGAGAACATTGCTGAAGAACAAGTCGTGGGCAGTGACACTGCTAGACAGCGCGGCAGTGGTCACGATATGTCGCCAGGGTCTGAAAACTCATCTGGATGCAACAGCAACTAGCGATTTTATTGCAGTCGAGACTGCGGACGGGCGCGTTCTCCCACCCGACAGGGTTTACGATTTAAATTTCCAAATTGAGGAAGACATATAGCGCACCTTTGGTGTGATATTCTGGTATGAACTTAGTTGTGATATCCTACTGACCAAAGGGACTGGCCACCTGAGCACGTCCGTAAGCACCCACATGGGGGAAGATGTAATTTTGCCTTCTTTCTGTGATCTTGTTCCAGAGCAGGTAAAACAATCTTACGCTGTCAATTGGGCTTTGGCGCAGGCACCTGCGTTATACCGCAATCATGTAGGTTGGGACTAGGATTCTCCTTATCATGTAATACCTATCAGGTCTACACCCCAGTCTCAGCCTCAATATCCTGTTAAAGAGGAAGCCAAGGCTCCGCTGAGGGAGATCCTCACTCAGCTTGAGTACCAGGGAGTAACTGAGCAATGTGTCTCTGCAATGAATAACTCATTATTGTCTGTTGCAAAACCCAACAATTCATACAGAATAGTCTTATATTATAGACATTTAAATAGTCATACACGCACATACGCAATACAAAATTCACATAGCACAGTACTAATTAACAACATAGTGTGGAAGAAATAGAAAACAACATTGGATATCTCCAATGGCTTTTTCTGCAAAAATGTAGCACACAAAAGTTGGGACCTGAGTGCATTCTCATTTGTCTCACAAAAACACTATTGCCGTTTGCTCCAAGGCTACAAGAACAGCCCAGGGCTGTTAACAGCCCGTGCAACATCAATAATGCATGATATTGATCCCAATGCGTTGTCTTATGTGGATGACATCTATCTCACAGATGACAACCTCAACATTCATCAGGGTCAATCGGATCGTTTTAGGATTCGCAGCCTTTGGATACAAATGTAATTTGAGGAAAACTAAAATAGCCTTTCTCAGCATATTGTTCTTGGGATACAAGCTATTAAACGAGGGCAAGAGCCTGGTCCGGTCTTCTAGAAAAATGTGCTCAACTCCAGCCACCAAATACAATCAAGAAACTACAGCCTTTACTTGGTTTCTTTAACTTTGGCAGAACTTACATTTCTGACTATGCACAACGTATCAAGCCACTCTATGACTTAATACGCCCTGAGTTTTCTAGGAGACACTGGACAGTAGAACACACACGCATCCTCAAAGGACTGAACAAGACATGCTAGAAGCAAAACACTTGCACACCTGTGAAAACAAAAACAAATTTGGTCATCAGAATAATTGCTGGTGCCATTGGATTCAATTATGTCTCCTTTAATGAAGGCGACACAGTTCCCATAGCATATAAATCATATTTATACTCTAATACAGAACAACGTTTTTAACCCACAGAAAACATTCTTACTGCAGTACTGCCACTGATGTTGATTATATCTTTGATCCAAAACTTCAGACACAAGAATATCTCCAATACGAACAGGTGTACCCAGCACCTCTAGACATCTTGCCACTGGACAGATACCACACTGTCATTTACACTGATGAGTCAGCACAACCAGCGGTAGGTACTAAACATCAATACTCAGCCGCTTGCGCAGCCATGAGCAGTGATGAGGGATGGTATATTCCACCCTCACAATACCTACAAGCAGACCCCAGGTGATTGCACAGCTTACCTGGCTGAACACAAAGCCCTTATTAGTGCTAGAACACACAAATCCAGAACTATTAACTTTAATTGTCTGTGACTCATACTTCTCCACCAGTCCTACAATGATTATCTTAATCATTGGCGATTGAACAGGTCCAGAGAATCCAAAGGGAACACCATAAAACACAGAACTCTGTGGGGGAAGGTGGCTGATCTTAAGGATAAGCTACCTTGTGTCCATATAGTGCTTACATTGAGCCACCAAGGTGTAAGAGTACATGTTACTGGCAACAATTTTCCTCAAGGGGGCAGAAATGGCCTACAACAAATTTGCCGTCTGAGGGGAGCGACCCTTGCCTAAGGAGTCGCTCCCCTCATGTGAAACCGGCAAAAAAGAAATCCCTGGTGTCTTGTAGTTTCTGCTCCCCTTGGGGGCACATTGGCCTAATTATAATAGGCCGAGCTGCCACCGGGGTGGCACAAAAGGCCTAAAAATATTTTGCCCCCCCTGGGAAGCGCCCCTTGCACAAGGGGGCGCTCCCCTCGTTCAATAATATTTAAAAAAAATTCCCTGCCGTCTAGTGGTTTCTGCCCCCCTTTGGTCCATATTGGCCTAATAAAAATAGGACGATCTACCCCCGGAAATGGCCTAAAAGTGATTTTGCCCCCCCGGGGAGTGACCCTTGCCAAAGGGGTCGCGCCCCATATATAAAAAAATAAATAAACAAAAAAAAAAAAAATCCCTGGTGTGTACAGGGTTTCTGCCTTCCCTGGGGGCAGAGCAGCCTAATTATAGTAGGCCGTTCTGCCCCGGGGGGGCATAAACGGCCTAAATATAATTTGGCCCTCTGGGGAGTGGCCGTTGCCCAAGGGGCCGCTCCCGTCGTGACAATAACCTTAAAAAAAAATCCCTGGTGTCTAGTGGGCATTTCTCCTGAGGAAGATATCAAAGGAGAGGAAAGGCCTTTGCATGCTGACGTCATCGGACGCCATGGGGGAGGTGGAAGGGGAAGCGATTCCTCTTCCATCCCTGCTTTGGGGGTGCAGAGGCATTAGCGCTCCCCCCCATGAGCCAGTCCAAGGAGGTAACGGTTATGTCCTTGGCGCATTGGGGGGTTAAACTGTAGCTATTCTTGTGGGGACTTCTCTTCTTTTTTGTCTGAAGACTGTGGTGAGTCTTTCTTCTGTTTCACGTAGTCAGGACGTCGTGCTGACTGGCCCACTCTCTCACTACGTCTATCTGATGCGTCCTGAAAGGAACAAGAGGGACATGAATCAGTATATCTGTCAGGAGCTTTTATATTTTCTCTATTTCTGAGATTATATCTCCTGTCGGAGTTATCCGGGTGTGGAGAATCTGCTCTCTGACTTTGTCTTTAATTTGCTTTTGTCTATCTTGCTTCTTTTTAGAACCCTCCTGTGTTTGTTTAGTACCTTCCTTAGGGGTGGTACTTTTATATTTCAGATTTTTTCGAGTTGGCTCCCAAACTATCCCTTCCTATACTAGTATAGGTGTCAGAAATAATCTTCGGTAGCTGTTTCTCCTGATCCAAATGTGGAATCTGTCGGAGCTGCTGGCGTATAGCCAGTACTTCTACTTCCCCTTTAATGTTACTGAGTATTATTGAGTAGACTTTGTCACAATTACTCATTAATTTCATCCCCAAATCTAGGGCTGCTGTAGCCCCATGCTCATTCTATATTTGTTTTAACACTTCCAGTAAATTGGCAAGTGTCTCAGTACCATGTGTGGTAGTATAAGCTGCAGCGAAGACTGAACCCCATGTGGGGCCGTCATGCACCAAGGGAACCATCCCGAAGGGCAAGCACATTAAGAGAATTCTATGCTTTCCTGTTGTTCCGTATGGGGAAACACAGCTTCCAGCTGATTTGTTTTCTAGGTTATCCAGAACGGGATTGTCTCTTGTTCTGTGGGTACTGTGCCCATGATAGAATGTACTGTTTGTAGATTAATCCCAGGGGTAGCCAATTGATAACCAGCAGGTACTGGTGGTTCTGGACGCGCTAGTGTAGTGTTTAGAGTTCGCATTACCAACTGAACAAGTCATCTATATAGCGTTACTAGCTCAAGGTATAGATTGCGCAGATCTGCTGCCTGCATGTTTTGTACACCAGGGTGAGGTGTATATGTGGCAAACGTAGGCCATGTCGGTCCTTCATTACCTAAGGGACCTAATCTCATGGGTTGTATTAAGTATAGTAGGGTGCCATTAAACCAGTTCTGATGTTTTTGATAAGTAATCAGAATTTTTCGATACTGGTATGCTTGGTACCATTGAGGTACGTTTGCAATTCTGTATGCGTGGAATGTGAATGATCTTTGGTCTTCCTCAGGAAAGGTGACCAAAGAGTAGAATGTTTCTGTTTGGTAAGCTTCATTAGCTTCAACTATAAATGTGACATCCGCCCCACATCTGTTAAACCATGTGCTACTAGGTGTAATGTTAATGCTTGTTTAGTATTCTCAGAAATGTCTGTGGCGTTATACATATTGTGTAATGGGTAAAGAGGTGGAACACCAAGTGGGGAGAAAAAGTCCTTTTAATAGTTTGAGCACGAACAACCTACAGCCTAGTTAGGTATTCCTTGCTCAGCTGAGGAGGTTCTTCCCCAAGACCATGTACCTCCCCATATAATGGTACTTAGGGTACCTCTTGTGTGTGAGACAGTGACACTCAGGGTATCCATAAATTAGTGCCTAAACACCATTGTTGGTGGCGCCATGTCATAGTTTGACTCTTGCTGTAGGCAAGACTGCTGGTCTAAGGATGACAGTACTTGTTTGTAGGTGACTAGGAGGCAAACCTACACCAAGCCACAACTGTCGTCTCAACCCTCCCGGCTCACAAGCAGAACCTCACCAAAAACCCAAACAGTAAAAGGTGTTTTGTGGCAGCCTTTACGAATGCGACATCTCATGGAGGCTGAGGTTAAACGGAGATTACCCCTTTCTCACATGAACAACATGTCCCAGTCAAACACAGGCAATGAAGGAGATGCAGTAAAGTTTTTAATATGTTTTATTAACAAGACTGCAGTCTACGATGAGTTGCATGGGCTGCAATGATTAGGATAATGAATAATGCAAGAAACAGAACGATAAAAACAAGAGTCATGAATACAAAGGCCCCCACCATTTTGCAATAACATATAGTATGGAATAGATGTGAAGTAGGCCCTAATACCTGAGTATGATGAACCTAATCTCTAACCTAAAGAGAACTAGGTGTGTTAATCTTAATCTGCTAGTACCATGTCCAGGAGAGGAGCCTCTAACCCTTGTTACCTTGGAATGAGGTCTCTAGATCAGATTCCATGGGGACACGAAGACTGGGTCAGCATCAAGGCGACGTGTAGCATAGATAGCGTCAATGGCATCTGGTAGGAATCCCTCTGATTATCTTGTCTGTGTGAGATCTATTTATACAGATCTGGTACGACCCCTGACACAGGTATGTTCCCAAACAATAGGTAAGAAGGCATGCTTTGGGCTGCACTTATATAAACAATTCCCTGAAAATATACATTATGTTACTGGCACACGAAAGTGGGAAAGTACATAGTGTGACAACCTACGTACCTCATTTATCTTTAACGCTGATAGTGACGCCTTGACAGAGTGGCACTGATAACGTGAACCTAAAACATCTTCCTAACTATAAACATGGCAGCCATCTTGTAATTAATGAAATAAATGGGATAAAACAGAGCAAGCAAGGAGGTTAAAAGTCACTGGATGACGGGGGCACAGGCCTGCAAGCCAAAGGCTAAGCTAAACTACTGATTCCCATTAAAACAAAATAGGATCCACTACATTCTATAAAGAAGAGACTGGAAATAGCAGCAAGGCAACTTTCAGTGAACACTGAAGTGGATCAACTCCTTCACACCACAGTAGCTCACCTGGAAACCCAAAGAAAAGCCTTTTCAGAGAAGTGTGATTATTTGGAAAATATGTCCAGATCTCAGAAACATGGGTCACTAGCCACGGTGTGTCTAAGATTACATAGCACTTTCGGTTGAAAGACTATGTTTTTTTTAATGCTTTACAAACCATTGCAGTCTATGGAAGCAGCGGCTTAACATTAACTCCTGCAACCCCACAGTGTGGTGGGCCCCTGAGCTCCAGGGGGCCCCCTCAAAACAGCTGGCGATGTGCCTGAGCAGCGGGCCCCTGGCATAAGAGGTCCAGAGTAGGTTGGGGGTCCTCCGCTTCTTCCTGTCTCCTGTTGATATTTATTATAGCCTTGTAGCCTGTAGGAATGGGCTATGCCAGACATTCAGCTTGGACCTTTAACAAGGTAGTGGGCCTCTAATGGGCATAATTGCCCACTACGGTGGGCTATAAAGCTATTAGAACATTGTGCCCCATAAGGGCAGAAAGTTCTAATTAAAAACACAAAGTCCTGTTGGAGCCCTGGGACGGGTTGAAATCCCTCTCGGTCTCGAAAGCCTTTGGTTCACAGCTCTTGCTGTGAATGTTCTACTACTAACAGCACACATAGGGCCATGGATGTTAGCTGTTGAACATTCACAGCAAGAACTGTAAAAGGGGGCAGAATTCAACCCCTTGTTCGTCCATGGCTCAGCTAAACTGTTTTTTCTCATTTAGCTGGGCCAGGGAGATCCAAGAGTTGAGCAGCATTCCCTCGCCCTCATTCAAAGGGTTCCTTGTCAACTGTATGAGTCACTGTTATGTTATTATGCAAAGTACTTCCATACATCTCAGTAGTCTGCTATTCATTAATCTGTTAACTAAATTAATAATATGTATTTGCTGACTAAGCCACACTGCTGTTTGTCTTTAGTAGGAGCACAAGGCACAAGCAAAGCTGATGACTGGCTTCAGGCCAAAGATGCTGAAAAGAAGCTACTATGTCCTGTGTATGCTTCATTAATCCCTTCCTTATTTATCCTGTCTCCTTCACACAGACTCGTGGCATCATGGACCTGAGGAAGGATTAAGAGAAGGAAAGGAGTTTCGGTCTTGAGCATATCCTGAAACCAAAAGGATCAATATCTGAATAAGCAATGGAAAAGAATGTACATAAGTAGATGTAATTACTCATAAAGTGTGGCGCCACTCAGTGGACTCCTTAAAGACATGCTAGCAAAACTGACTGACTCAAGACTGAAGGATAAAATCATGTCTCTGACAAGATGCATGGAGGAAATAGTATATGGTAAAAGCAAGAACGCCCCTTTTCAGAGTTTGTCAAAAACTAGACTCCAGTTGCAAAGAGAGTTACGTCTAGTGAAACAGAAACTGAAGGAGGAGCAAATTTATGTGAAATGAGTGTGAACCAAAAATGTCCATCTTGGAGTGAAGTCGGAAAATTATACAGAGAAGAAAATTCTAACCATTCATTCATTGTTACTAAAGTGACTGGGAACTGTGATCTGGAGAAGGGCAAGGTCCTCTGGTTAAATTTGATGGGGAGACCCAGAGACAAATCTGGTAGGAGACAATGAGCTTAATCAACCAAGCCTCGCTGAAATTCTTATATGACCATGAGATTCCGCTTAACTAACAAAGGAGGGATCCAAAAATATCATACCTATGTTTTGCTAGATGTGAACAGAAAGTTACTTTGCGTGTTCTATTTATACTGTTATTTTGTAGATAGATCAAGAGGAAACAAATTGGTTGATCATCACAACCTTATTTCATTCAACATCTGTACAGAAATGAATTATCTCAATGAATTATCTCAATAAGATCACCCTGTAGCATACACAGAAAGAGGAACAGTAAATCACATTTATTACATCATATTCGTTTAATTGCTCACGAAAAACTGTGCACTGTCACTAGTGAGTGGGGTTCACTATTCATGAAGATCCAGCAGTTATTATCCTTTGTAATTAAGTCTCTGAGATGGAGGGTTTATGTTTCACAAATGGGGAATTACTTTTATAAAAGATGCCCCAATTAAAATGCTCATTGGATTTCACTGGAAGTAAATGAGACCCCGTCTAACCTTGCTCACTGGTTTAACCCCTTCTGTGCCGAGGACGTAATGGTTACGTCCTGCGGCACAGTGCTGCTGTGCCAAGGACGTAACCATTACGTCCTGGGCACCCAGCCGAGAGGGAGCGCTAGCGCTGCCTCTGTGGGGTTCACCCCCCAAGTCAGGGATCCACCCCCAACCCCCTCACCCCCGTGACGTCAGCGCGCGAGCGCGCGCTGACAATCACAATGCCTCCTCCGTGCTGGAAGCTCAGCTTCCAGCGGGAGGAGGCAGAGAGGCTTCAAAGGGAAGGAAATGTATTTCCTTCCCTTTGAAGTCTCTCTCTGCGTTTTGGCAGCCGGATTGTAAAGCAATCTGGCTGTCAAAACGCCCACTAGACACCAGGGATTTAATTTTTTTATTTAGGTAACTGACAAAAGGGAGCGACCCCTTGGGCAAGGGTCGCTCCCAGGGGGGGCATTTTTTTTTAAGGCCTTTTCTGCCCCCAGGGGGGCAGAAACCTCTAGGCACCAGGGCTAATTTTTTTTAATTTTTTTTTTGAGGTGGGGAGCGAATTATATTTAGGCCATTTCTGCCTCCCTTGGGGGCAGATTGGCCTATTTTTATGAGGCCAATCTGCCCCCAAGGGGGGCAGAAACCACTAGACACCAGGGAGTTTTTTTTGTTTGTTTGTTTTTCACTTAAGGGGAGCGACCCCTTAGGCAAAGGTCGTTCCCCTGGGGGGCAAATTTATTTTAGGCCATTTCAGCCCCCCATGGGGGCAGATCAGCCTATTTTTATTAGGCTGATCTGCCACCACGGGGCAGAAACCACTAGGCACCAGGGATTTTTTGTTGTTGTTGTGTTTTACAGATGGGGAGCGTCCCCTTAGGCAAGGCCACTAGGCACCAGGGATCTATTTTTTGCGCCGTCACGCAAGGGGAGCGACCTTGTAGGCAAGGGTCGCTCCCCAGGGAGGGTGGGGGGTCAAATTTATTTTAGGCCATTTCTGCCCCCCCCCGGGGGCAGATCGGCCTATTGGTATTAGGCCGATCTGTCCCCACGGGGGTCAGAAACCTCTAGGCGCCAGGGCAAATTGTTTTTTTGTGTTTTTTTTTTTTTGTTTGTTTTTTTAGAGATGCGGAGCGACCACATTAGGCAAGGGTCGCTCCCCTGGGGGCCAAATTGTATTTAGACCATTTCTGCCCCCCTTGGGGGCAGATTGGCCGATTGTAGGCCGATCTGCCCCCGGGGGGCAGAAACCTCTAGGCGGCAGGGCAAATTGTTTTTTTGTGGTTTAGTTTGTTTGTTTTTTTAGAGATTGGGAGTGACCCATTAGGCAAGGGTCGCTCTCCTGCAGGGAAAATTGTATTTAGACCATTTCTGCCCCCCTTGGGGGCAGATTGGCCGATTTTAGGTCAATCTGCCCCCAACGGGGCAGAAACCACTAGGCACCGAGGATTTATTTTTTGGCGCCAATGTCACGCAGGCATTTTTTTAGCCAAATTCTGAGGTTTGCAAAGGATTCTGGGTAACAGATCCTGGTCAGAGCCCCACAAGTCACCCCATCTTGGATTCCCCTGGGTTTCTAGTTTTCAAAAATGCGCTGGTTTGCTAGGTTTCCCCAGGTGCCGGCTGAGCTAGAGGCCAAAATCCACAGGTAGGCACTGTTTTCTATGTAAAAATGTGATGTGTCTACGTTGTGTTTTGGGCCATTTCCTGTCGCGGGCGCTAGGCCTACCCACACAAGTGAGGTATCATTTGTATCAGGAGACTTGGGGGAACGCTGGGTGGAAGGAAATTTGTGGCTCCTCTCAGATTCCAGAACTTTCTGTCACCGAAATGTGAGGAAAACGTATTTTTTTAGCCACATTTTGAGGTTTGCAAAGGATTCTGGGTAACAGATCCTGGTCAGAGCCCCACAAGTCACCCCATCTTGGATTCCCCTAGGTCTCTAGTTTTCAAAAATGCACAGGTTTGTTAGGTTTCCCTAGGTGCTGGCTGAGCTAAAGGCCAAAATCTACAGGTAGGCACTTTGCAAAAAACACCTCTGTTTTCTTTAAAAAAATGTGATGTGTCCAGGTTGCGTTTTAGGGCATTTCCTGTCGCGGGCGTTAGGCCTACCCACACAAGTGAGGTATCATTTTTATCTGGAGACTTGGGGGAACGCTGGGTGGAAGGAAATTTGTGGCTCCTCTCTGATTCCAGAACTTTCTGTCACCAAAATTGGAGGAAAATGTGTTTTTTTAGCCAACTTTTGAGGTTTGCACAGGATTCTGGGTAACAGAACCTGATCAGAGCCCCACAAGTCTCCCCTTCTTGGATTCCCCTAGGTCTCTAGTTTTCAAAAATGCACAGGTTTGGTAGGTTTCCCTAGGTGCCGGCTGAGGTAGAGGCCAAAATCTACAGGTAGGCACTTTGCAAAAAACACCTCTGTTTTCTTTCAAAAAATGTGATGTGTCCACGTTGCGTTTTGGGGCGTTTCCTGTCGCGGGCGCTAGGCCTACCCACACAAGTGAGGTATCATTTTTATTGGGAGACTTGGGGGAACATAGATTAGCAAAACAAGTTTTATTGCCCCTTGTCTTTCTCTACATTTTGTCCTTCCAAATATAAGAGAGTGTGTAAAAAAGACATCTATTTGAGAAATGCACTGTAATTCACATGCTAGTATGGTCACCCCGGAATTCAGAGATGTGCAAATAACCACTGCTCCTCAACACCTTATCTTGTGCTCTTTTTGGAAATACAAAGGTTTTCTTGATAGCTATTTTTCACTCTTTATATTTCAGCAAATGAATTGCTGTATACCCGGTATAGAATGAAAACGCACTGCAGGGAGCAGCTCAGTTATTGGCTCTGGGTACCTAGGGTTCTTGATGAACCTACAAGCCCTATATATCCCCGCAACCAGAGGAGTCCAGCAGATGTAACGGTATATTGCTTTCGAAAATCTGACATTGCAGGAAAAAGTTACATAGTAAAACGTAGAGAAAAATTTATGTTTTTTTCACCTCAATTTCAATATTTTTCTTTTTCAGTTGTTATTTTCTGTAGGAAACCCTTGTAGGATCTACACAAATTACCCCTTGCTGAATTCAGGAGTTTGTCTACTTTTCAGAAATATTGCGGTTTCTGGGATCCAGCATTGGTTTCATGCCCATTTCTGTCACTGACTGGAAGGAGGCTGAAAGCACAAAAAATCGTAAAAATGGGGTATGTCCCAGTAAAATGCCAAAATTGTGTTGAAAAAATTGGGTTTTCTGATTCAAGTCTGCCTGTTCCTGAAAGCTGGGAAGCTGGTGATTTTAGAACCGCAAACCCTTTGTTGATGCCATTTTCAGGGAAAAAACCACAAGCCTTCTTCTGCAGCCCCTTTTACCCATTTTTTTGAAAAACACGAATTTTTCACTGTATTTTGGCTAATTTCTTGGCCTCCTTCTGGGGAACACACAAAGTCTGGGTACCTCTAGAATCCCTAGGATGTTGGAAAAAAAGGACGCAAATTTGGCGTGAGTAGCTTATGTGAACAAAACGTTATGAGGGCCTAAGCGCGAAAATGCACCAAATAGCCAAAAAAAGGCTCGGCACAGGAGGGGGAAAAGGCCTGGCAGCGAAGGTGTTAAAAAGTTATGGCGATTTAAAGCGATAGAGAATTTGACTGCAGAACAAATGTACAAGGATCGTAAGTTTCCGGATAAGGCCCTCATTACGAGCAACCTGAAAAATGGCTTGGATTTTCCCCACACTCACAGTTACCAATACCAGTGTCTATTAGTAACACTGAGATTGAGAAAACTTGGTACGTTGCAAATGGACCTTCTGGGCCCCATTCGAAATGAGGAATAACCAAAGGACTATGTAGTTCTCAGTCGGAATGCCCAGTTAATTTCTCTTTTCCCCTTGGAATCTCACACAGAGACTGGACTGCTTTGAGTAGCCAAAATTTCTATGTGAAAACAAAGTGATCTGCAGAAACACCTCAGACCTCATAACTCCGATAAGGCCAGTAACTCCTGCTACCGGCCCAATCAGATTTAAGAGACTATTCGTAATGAGGGGCAAAGTACCTTCTCTGATAAACTGTCTTATGAAATTGGAGAACTTGGTAGTCTTCATTCCAAGACTTAGAGGTTTGCAGCTTTTCTGACATTTGTAGAATATGGAGATTAAAACATTATTTCACCTACCTACACTCGCTTCCTTTGATTTCTCTAACTAACATCTTTTTTTCTGTTGTCGCTGACTAGTTTTGGAGTGGTGTGGGGCGAACAGAAGGACAGAGGGGAGTTTTTTAGTGGTAACTTTTTGTTAACCCATATAGGGGGTCATTCTGACCCTGGCGGTCATTGACCGCCAGGGCCAACGACCACGGAAGCTACGCCAACAGGCTGGCGGTGCTTCCTTGCCAATTCTGACCGCGGCGGTAAAGCCGCAGTCAGAAAAGGGAAACCGGCGGTTTCCCACCAGTTTTCCCCTGGCCAAAGGAATCCTCCATGGCGGCGCTGCAAGCAGCGCTGCCATGGGGATTCCGACCCCCTTCCCGCCAGCCTGTTCCTGGCGGTTTACACCGCCAGGAAGAGGCTGGCGGGAACGGGTGTCGTGGGGCCCTTGGGGGCCCCTGCACTGCCCATGCCAATTGCATGGGCAGTGCAGGGGCCCCCTAACAGGGCCCCAGCAAGATTTTCAGTGTCTGCTTGGCAGACACTGAAAATCGCGATGGGTGCCACTGCACCCGTCGCACCTCAGCAAATCCGCCGGCTCCATTCGGAGCCGGCTTCATCTTTGCTGGGGCTTTCCCGCTGGGCCGGCGGGCGATCTTTTGCAGATCGCCCGCCGGCCCAGCGGGAAAGTCGGAATGCCCCCCGCGGTCATCTGACCGCGGGGCGGTGTTTGGGCGGTTTCCGCCCGGCGGGCGGTGCCCGCCGCCCGCCGGGGTCGGAATGACCCCCATAGTGTTTGTTGCCATTATGATACATCATATGTGCTAATACAAACAATTCTTCAAAAAATTATTTTCACATTTATAAAAATGAATCCAAGCTATAAAATAAAGAACGTTCATAACAGGGTGCTCAATGGTAAACAATAGTGGAGGACATCTGTTAACATTTGAAAATTTAGCAAAAAAAGTTGAGTCAATTGAATCCCATCACTTTGGGAAATTGACACATTTTTGACTTGTTAAAGTAGAGCTAATATTAAGAGCCCACGTTCTCTCAGCAATACTATTTCATCTGCTAATGGTTAACATACACTCTAGACCCCAATGAGAGTGGTTTCAGGAACCCGAGAGGATCATACTATGGGGTTCTAAATACATGAATACCATTTCAAATGAGAGGGACTCCTTTTCAATGGAGTGTCCACTTGACGGCTACACAGGCAATTTATTTCAGGGAAGATTGCATTTTAACATGGTGATTCCTTTGAGATCAATGATAGCAAACATTTTGTGTGTCTAGTGAGGAGAGCAGGCAGATTATATGCTTAAGGCTGTCATAATTAAGTTGTTAGCCTCATATGAAATGCAAGAGCTGAATCTGGGAAGCAAAGCCTCTTATTGGTGCCTTCATGCTGTCCCACATCATATCAAAGCTTGAAGCAACATTTTTGTATTTATGAGAGTAAAGAGGTGGGTAATTCGGATTTTTCCACTTCCAAAAGTTAATTATGAAATGAAACTGGTTTAATTTGTGACAGACATGGGATTACATTTTTTGTGGTTATGCATGGGAGTGTTTGTGGACAATTCCAGTACATCACAAACACAAGCTAGAGCTTTATAGGCTGTGCTGCTGTCAATTGCTTCCAAATCAGCATTATGTTGTTGGAAAGAGAGTAAACAATTCATATCACATGCGGTGGGCATGGGTGACCCATTTCAAAAGATTCACTGATCTCTCTTTTGTAAGTAGGTCTTGAGCAAAATCACATTTGGGTTGCGTATGTAATAAACAATAAATAAAAAATAAAGATATATGTCAAATATATCTCCATTGACCTTTCTTTTCTTTCACAAATTTTATGCTACTTTTACTATGCACTCCTTAACTCCTTTTTTAGGAAAACGCATATTTGCACAGTGCAAAGTTTCCTTATTTTTTACAATTTTTAAATGACAAGGATTCGTGCTCTAGGGCAGGATCCCTTTTCCAGTCAACAGTTCATAGTGGAAAGTCAAAGCTTTCGTAAATCCTTATGTTTGCTTGTTTTAAATGTCTGATCATTTATGTGTGTATAAGTTTTGGTTTTTATTCATGTTGTTTTATATTTTATGTACTTTCATGGATGTCTCTGATACTCGAAAAAAGTTTGATTTGATTTGATACCTCCAACTAATTTTGATGAGCCTGTTCTTCCCTCTGTAAAACGATTTGCATACACCCAAAATACATTTATTTGACATCCTTCTCTCACTTCACATAGCTATTTGGTTGTCAAGGTTCTTATCATAGCAACACAAAAGAATGATGGACGGAGTGCTGAACAATGCAAACACTCACCCCCAGTCACAGATCTGGGTTTAGTCCATCGTTCTTTTGCTCACCATGCCACCCCAGTTTGGACCCAGCCATATGCAAATCAGTCTTGACCCTGTTCCTCATGGGAACAGTCCAGCCCGAACTGCCAATCCCGGTCCTCACTGGACCGCAAACAAGCATCCTGGGTCCGGTATCAGGATTTCCAAAAGCTAGCTTGAATCAAGTGGCACATTGAGCAAGGGACCCACGTCTGGGCATACCCTTCCCACTTAGGGCAACTTTAGCAACACAAAAGGATGGTGGACGGAGTGCTGAACAATGCAAACACTCACCCCCAGTCAGAGATCTGGGTTTAATCCATCTTCTTTTGCTCACCATGCCAACCCAGTTTGGACCCAGCCATATGCAAATCAGTCTTGACCCTGTTCCTCATGGAAACAGTCCAGCCCCAACTGCCAAGCCAGGTCCTCACTGGACTGGAAACAAGCATTCTGGGACCGGTTTCAGGGTTTCAGCCATCATCAGCCAGGCTAGCTTGAATCCCATCGCACAGTGAGCAAGGGACCAACATCTGGGCATACCCTTCCCACTTAGGGCAACTTTAGCAACACAAAAGGATGATGGACGGAGTGCTGAACAATGCAAACACTCACCCCCAGTCACAGATCTGGGTTTAATCCATCGTTCTTTTGCTCACCATGCCACCCCAGTTTGGACCCAGCCATATGCAAATCAGTCTTGACCCTGTTCCTCATGGGAACAGTCCAGCCCGAACTGCCAATCCCGGTCCTCACTGGACCGCAAACAAGCATCCTGGGTCCGGTATCAGGATTTCCAAAAGCTAGCTTGAATCAAGTGGCACATTGAGCAAGGGACCCACGTCTGGGCATACCCTTCCCACTTAGGGCAACTTTAGCAACACAAAAGGATGGTGGACGGAGTGCTGAACAATGCAAACACTCACCCCCAGTCAGAGATCTGGGTTTAATCCATCTTCTTTTGCTCACCATGCCAACCCAGTTTGGACCCAGCCATATGCAAATCAGTCTTGACCCTGTTCCTCATGGAAACAGTCCAGCCCCAACTGCCAAGCCAGGTCCTCACTGGACTGGAAACAAGCATTCTGGGACCGGTTTCAGGGTTTCAGCCATCATCAGCCAGGCTAGCTTGAATCCCATCGCACAGTGAGCAAGGGACCCACATCTGGGCATACCCTTCCCACTTAGGGCAACTTTAGCAACACAAAAGGATGATGGACGGAGTGCTGAACAATGCAAACACTCACCCCCAGTCACAGATCTGGGTTTAATCCATCGTTCTTTTGCTCACCATGCCACCCCAGTTTGGACCCAGCCATATGCAAATCAGTCTTGACCCTGTTCCTCATGGGAACAGTCCAGCCCGAACTGCCAAGCCAGGTCCTCACTGGACCGGAAACAAGCATCCTGGGACCGGTTTCAGGGTTTCACCCATCATCAGTCAAGACTGATTTGCATATGGCTGGGTCCAAACTGGAATGGAATGGGCAGCAAAAAAACTATAGATTTAGGCCCAGATCTCTGTACCGGGGGTGAATGTTTGACATTGTTCAGCATTCCGTCCATCACTTGGTATTTTTGCAAGGTTCTTATCATATACTGAGTTTTCCTCTTTAGCTTCCCCCTTTCTATCTTCATCTTCTTACTTTATTTCTCAACTGTTTCTATCAATCTGAAATCATTAAAATGTTTTCACAGTGGACATGACTTATCTTATTTCTTATATCACAGTTGTTGGCACTACTAAGTATATTCCTATGGCTCAAGAGTTTTTATTCATGAGCACCACTAGATAGATATTACAGTTTTATGTTACCGATGGGTCTGTCCATTGTTGTAAATATGGTACATTTAAATCACCAATAAACATAAAAACCCAACTTGGGCGACTTTCTCTGAGATCTCATGTGTAGTGAATCTGAATTAGGCATGTCCTAACTTTTTTATTACACCAGCATAATCTGTGAATTATGTGGCCTGACAATTTGCATACTTTTTCCAATGAGACTGGCTCGAGCGGAAAGTGTTTTGAGGCAGATATTTTCTCTTCTAACCAGTCTTTTTGCCAGTATATCTTGCAATTTTCTGCATGAGTGGTATCCATTCACTGTCAGTTTTCACATGTGATATCCAGAGTGAATTCTGAGAAAATTAACCTAATTTTGTGTAATTTTCAGAAAATGTAATTACATTTTGCAAATACCTTTCGCAATCGATTCATACCCTATTAGTAGGTTGTCAAAAATGACAGTATTGAAAATTATAGTTTTACAATGCTTTTCGGTGCTCACAGGGTTCGTGTATGTCTTTAAATTAAATTTCCACAAGCAGAATTTCTATAAAAGTTGTTTGTATGTATGCTTGCACGCACTGCTTCAATTTTAAGGGCCCTAACCTAAAAAAACTGATTATACAGTCCGGGGTCCACCCTTCTGAATCCACTAAAATGTTCTTGAGTGAGGGTTGCAAGAGAAAGAGCACTTTTTATATGTTTATGAACATATGGTCCTCTTTTGAAATACTCTCCTTGTATGTCAGTCAGGTGGACAAAATTCTGGCGCTCACCACGTTCCCTGTAGCCTATGCTGTAATTGTAAATATTAAAAGGGCGTGTCCACATACTAATATACGAAGGACATTGCTAACAAAATTTCCTTGGTTAGCGTTCTGGGATTTATATTTTGCAGAGAAACAAAACAAAATATCTAGGAGTCCATATTAACAAATGTTTCCATTTTCCTTATGTTTCATAGAAACGCTATAGATTCACGTTTTACCTCAATTGTAAGGCCCTCCTAGTAGGAGTCTGTAGGAAGTGAACAGGCTGTTGTCACGCTCTACTGCAGCTCTCCGCCTGCCTCTTTGTGCAGTCTGATGGGGAAGGGCCACCCTTTGGTTCATTTGTGACCTTGGGTTTGATTCATTTGAGACCCTGGTTTTGCCTCTGCTGCATGGCTGACCTTGATGCAGCGCCTCTTTAAGAGGCCAGGATTTACAAAGCCATTTGCTGCCATAAATCAGGCTTACAAGTGCAAAATGTCAGGGTTTACGGCTTCCAGACTTCCTTGAAAGGTGACCTAGCACCCAATCTATTCCCTATTGTGGAATTCTCCACCAGCAGTGTGTAGAGTTATGTATTATTAAACGCCATGCAGGCATGCAGGGTGTGGGCAGTAAGTGTTACAAGAGGTGGCTTGCATTGTAAGTTTGCAAACGCTCACTTACACATCAGTTTGTGGTCATTCACAAAGTCTTATCCAATATTTTCACACCCTGGAAAAAAAAATGGATTTTTGCTGCAACAAAAGGCTGGAGCAACTGCCCTTTCAGGGTGACATGGGAATGAAACACCTCCAAACATGGTTGGGATGCAGGGTGAGGAAGCTGATTCTTCACAGGAAAAATGTTTCTTAGTGAAGAAAAAAAAAATAACAAATGTGCATTTCGGAATCAGGTACCCTTTGCACAGTGCATAATTGCACCCTTTGTTCAATTCTGCTTTGAGATAATGGTAAACAATAAAAATGTCCGGTAACAATGCCAGGACGGATGGATGGAAACCCGCATCTGGCGCAGCCTTCCTGAAATATTCCTATGATTGTTTGTGAACTGGAAAAAAGAGTGAGAGTATATTCATGGAGAGGTGTAATTTGTTGTATGTACTTTTACATTTTTTAGGTCTGCCGTTAGACAAGACCTTTTGATTTTACTGAAATTATATGTATACTATACTTACGTATTATAGGTATTGTAGGTGCTTTCAGCCTTTTCTTCCATTCTTAAGTTATTGTTTCATTCACATTTTAATCCTGCCCACTAAAGCATAAAGCAGTGGCTCAGCCCACTTCAGCCGTTGACTGTCTTCATGGTGAGTGACGTCAGTCTGCCCTTTCACATACAACACAGTCACATACAAAGTAGTTCCCTTCAGTGCAAGGGACAACTATGGCAACATGTGCTTTTTAACACCAAAACATATGTTTGCTTTCAACAAATGTTTCTTTTTAGATTGACATGGGTCCGGTAGCGCCCCCAACAAAAAACTATTTTGCAAATACCATTAGGAAATAAAATAAATGAAAAATCATTAAGTTGTTTTTTGAGCAGGTGCCTTAGTCGTTGCGCATTGTCCATGCCAGTCACTGTCGATAAATGGGACATATTTGTAGAAACCACTGCAGTAAGCAGAAACGGTAATGACAATTGCTGTATGACATCCTCCCCACCTACTTATGAGCTACTCTCTAGTAGACAGATTGGGAAGGAATTAGGACGGGTACGGTCAACCTTGTGTGGCTACAATTTTGATTCTAGGCCACTTGAAAGGGCCTGTTGTCCTGTTAGTATGTAGAAAGGTGGGAGGGTAATGTTTTTATTCCAGTGCTTAGAAAAGCAATGCTAGATTCCTGCAGGGGCAAGAAGGATTAACAATCATCTAGATATCCAGAGAGCACTGAAAACTGTCTGTTTACACCCACATAATAACTTAATACAGATATCCAATTACTTAAAACCTATAACAGTCAATTATGTAGAAAAACTTCTATTCTCACACTTTCTGAACCACATTGGAAGCATCCTTTCTCATCAGGGTTACTAGATGACAATGAATGCGCAGGCTACCTGCTTAGTCAGTAACCCATCTGACTGATAAGTTATGAGTCAAGACATAGGAAAACCACAACCAAATCCTTTTCACTATCCACTCCGAGAGGGCATCCTTTAACCCAATGCGATAAAGTGTTCTACACGGCCTCATAAGGGTAATGATGCAATATATAAGTTCTATAATACAATCCAAAATTGTGACAGTAAAAATAGTTGCTGTCACAGTTTGAAAATACAATGAATCACCAGCCTTGACATAAAATTTCACTTAGGCGGACCATTTGTCTCGCTGCAGCAGCAAACGCTTGTTACAGTTCTTCTAGCTTTTTCTTGGATGGGTAAGAGATACTGAAAGAAATCCATTCCGGGGCAAGGCTATACAGCAGTTAGTGTAATAGATTTGACTTTTTTTGTGAAAAGTTTACACTGTATTTTTTGACATTGCTAAAAACTTTTAAATTGATTACAAACCTATGTTTACAATGCATGAAAGGAAATTGAGTTTGCGTGAGTTTGTACTGTTCCTTGGAACTGGATGCTGCTTTAGCTCTCGTGGGAAAGCACGCCTCCCATATTTTGTATAGTTTGGAAGTAATTTCATTTGAAAAGTGTTTTGAGCTTTTTTGTGTATTATTTCCCATTTTGCTAGTTGCAGAATGATCAATTTACAGGAATTACACCGCCAGAGTACTAACTCTAAAAAGCAAAGCCATTAACACTGAGACGCCGCTTCTATTAGGAGGGCCTCAGCTTTCACCGGGAAAACACCAGAAATTAGATCTGACATTATAAATATGATTGAATTACCTTCTCCATTTCTGTGCAACTGCCAACAGGTGGTGAATGAAATAGAGAACAATTTCAACCTTAAATAAAAAAGTAGAACATAGGAAAATCACCATTTGTACATGGAGTAGAAATTAGGCTTCACCCTCATAATCTACCCACCGCAGTCAGTGCTTAGGTTTTGCTGGTGGTGGCACCGGCACTACTTTTGGGGATCAACTTATTTTTCAACACCAAACTTGGACTCCAACAAAGAGAGAGAAAGGGAGAGAATGAAGGCAGAAGGAGAAACTTAGGGAAACAGTGGCAACTGTAGAAAGCAAGGATGAAGAAACTCTCAAGAGTGAGATACAGAGGGAGTGTAGGGTGGTGGATGAAAGAGGCAGGAGGTGGAATCAAGATGAGGCAGCCAAGGTATTCTGAAGACCTGTTGGCATTCAACTCCCAAGAAAAACTTTAAGTTCTTGGCACTTTTTTTTTACAAATTAAGTATTGCTTGTAGCAATTTTCTAATAGTAGTGCAACTTTTAACTTGACTTTGTCATCCTTAGATGATATTCACCCTCTTTTAGGCTCTTTTATCTAAGTGTTGAAGTTAACTTATTTGTAAAGTAATAAAGCTCTAGGGGAGGCTAATACAAATATTCGTGGGATTGGGATGTGGTCTCCTTGCCCCTGCCAAATATTTTCTAGAAATAGATTTGTGTACTCTGTAAGTCACCAAAAGGGGGCGGGTAGGTTAACAATGGATTTTCTTCAAATTAAGCATGAACCCTGGGCTGAGAATTTCCTGAACCTCCCTATCCCTCCATATGCCCGCGCTCTATACCTGCAGTTAAGATACGGTACATTGCCTACCAATGGTTTCACGGCCCACTGGTCATCTAACATCGCTTCAAATGACAGGTGTATCTTTTGCCAACACTGTAAAGAAACAATAGAGCATGTATTCTTCTTCTGCCCTTTGTATAAGATATCCAGAAAGAGGTGGATTATTCCCCTTTGCAAAAATATGTCATATCAGGATAGAGTGACAGCCATTAGAATCTGCACGCATGATTCCTCTCCCAGGGTAGCCATTCCAGTCACTAAATACTTATCGGAGGCCTGGTACATCCGTCGCAAGTCCCTTGTACCCAAAGGCCCCTGAGTTATTTTTATATTAGTGTTTAGAAGGATTTTAATATGCTCTTTTTATCTTCTTTGTATTATTTTTAGCAGGAAATCTCCTTTAGGAATTTGTTGCCTTTTATATGATCACCAGAGATTGCACAAGCTTATAGAGTCCTTCCCTATAGCTTTTACTGTTGTTTTTTTGATTGGTATTCTGATAATGTTTCTTTTAGTTAAATGGGAACTCTATTTTTGTCTTTTTGTCTTCTGGTTGTGCACACTGGTCCTCTAGACAAAAAGTCTTATATATTTTAGCTTTTATCTTTTTCTCTTTTTTACTATATCTATTCATGTTGTATTTATTGTATTTATATTTATGATCAAATGCTTTGTCCTGCTGTTTTATTGTTATAATGTTCTGACGATTATTGGTTTTATATTGTCACTATGCTTTTATCACATTCTTTTCTTTCATGTACGATTGTTATTATTACGTCAAATGGTCTAGACTTCTAGACCAAATTAATCTAATAAATAAATACTCTGTAAGTCTCAAAATACATAGTGTAATGGCCGCAGTAGTGAGAAAGTCAAGCCTTCTATTATTCCTTCATGTTCATAGACCTGCAAAATTGGTTCATGAACGACTAGGTGTAAATAAAGTACAAATTATTTTCTGACTGTTAGACCTGACAGCCTTAGGGTGGTCACCCCTAACTTTTTGCCTGCCTCCCTCCACTTTATGAACACTGTTTTTGCTGGCTTTTAGAGTCTGCACACTTTACCACTGCTAACCAGTGCTAAAGTGCATATGCTCTCTCCCTTTAAACATGGTAACATTGGATCATACCCAATTGGACTATTTGATTTACTTGTAAGACCCTCGTAGAGTGCACTATATGTGCCTAGGGCCTGTAGATTAAATGCTACTAGTGGGCCTGCAGCACTTGTTGTGCCACCCACTCAAGTAGCCCCTTAACCTTGTCCCAGGCCTGCTATTGCAAGGCCTGTGTGTGCAGTTTCACTGCCACTTCGACTTGGCATTTAAAAGTACTTGCCTAGCCTAAAACTCCCCTTTTTCTACATAAAAGTCACCCCTAATGTGTGCCCTAGGTAACCCCTAGAGCAGGGTGCTGTGTGGGTAAAAGGCAGGACATGTACCTGTGTAGTTTACATGTACTGGTAGTGTAAAACCCCTAAATTCGTTTTTACACTACTGTGAGGCCTGCTCCCTTCCTATGCTAACATTGGGGCTGCCCTCATACATTATTGAAGTGGTACCTGCTGATCTGAAAGGAGTAGGAAGGTCATATTTAGTATGGTCAGAATGGTAATACAAAATCCTGCTGACCGGTGACGTTGGATTTAATATTACTATTTTAGAAATACCACTTTTAGAAAGTGAGCATTTCTCTGCACTTAAATCTTTCTGTGCCTTACAATCCACATCTGGCTGGGTTTAGTTGACAGCTCCTTGTGCATTCACTCAGACACACCCCAAACACAGGGTACTCAGCCTCACTTGCATACATCTGCATTTTGAATGGGTCTTCCTGGGCTGGAAGGGTGGAGGGCCTGCCCTCACACAAAGGACTGCCACACCCCCTACTGGGGCCCTGGCAGACAGGATTGAACTGAAAAGGGACCTGGTGCACTTCTAAGCCACTCTTTGAAGTTTCCCCCACTTCAAAGGCACATTTGAGTATAAAACAGGGCCTCTGCCCTACCACCTCAGACACTTGTTGGAGAAGAAACCTGAACCAGAACCTGCATCCTGCCAAGAAGAACTGCCTGGCTGCCTAAAGGACTCACCTGACTGCTTTCTACAGAGGACTGCTGCCTTGCTGTTGCCCTGCTGCCTTGCTGAACTCTTGCCCTGCTGCAGAAGTGCTCTCTAAGGGCTTGGATAGAGCTTGCCTCCTGTTCCCTGAAGTCTCAGGACCAAAAAGACTTCTATCTTTCAACTGGACTCCTAGTGGGGGAAAAAATTCTACGCATAGCTTGCTCCGTGGTGAAAAATTCACTGCATGCTGAACCGGAAAGACGCCGCTCGACCCTGCGAGGAAAAGATCGACGCGACGCCTGCAGTGCAACCGGGAACTTCGATGCACGGCCTGCCTGGACAACGCCGCCCGACTTCCAGAGAGGAAATCGACGCAACGCCTGCTGTGAGAGAGAAAATTCCACGCACAGCCCACCGGTACAACGCGCAGCCAGACAACAAGGGATTCCACGCACAGACGCCGGGGCGACTAAAAATACCCACGACCCACAGAGGAGACTGTCTGCGCTCCGGAAATCGACACAACGTCTTCCCCGCGTGAAAAATAGCGACGCAAGTCCATGTGTGAAAGGGCGAAACCGACGCACACACCATTTTCCACGCATCTTCTCCTCTGCGGCCCTTTGCGGAGATTTTTCACTCCAAACCAGGTAGTTTGTGCTTGAAAGAGACTTTGGTGGTCATTACAACCCTGGCGGACGGTGTTAAACCGGCAGTAAGACCGCCAACAGGCCGGCAGTAAAAAATTTGGAATTACGACCGTGGTGGAAACCGCTAACGAAGACAGCCACTTTAACACTCCGACCGCCACGGCAGTACAAACAAACAGCTTAGCGGTCACCGCCAACAGACAGGTGGAGGACAAAGTACCACCCACAGTATCACAACCTACCAATCCGCCACCTTTTCCGGGGCGGATTGACCGTGGACAAAAACACGGCAGAAACAGGACCTTGAAGGGAAGACGCCAAGGACTGAGGTAGAGGATGTATCTCTCCATTGGTTCTGGAGGGGGCTTTGTGCCCAGAGTGCTTCATCCTGCCAAGGACTGAGGTAGTGGATGTATCTCTCCACTGGTTCTGGAGGGGCCTTGGTGCCCAGAGTGCTTCATCCTGCTCGTGACGGACTCAGTAGCATCAGTGCCCTTGGCACTCATGGGCCAACGGTGCAGGTGGCGGCGGTGCCATGTTCAGCAGTGCTTGTGGCGGCGTGCCCTGTTCAGCGGTGCCTGTTGCGGCGGGGCCCTTTGCATTGACTCAGCTGCTGGCGGGCCTGTCTGGGACAGCGGGGCTGGTGCTGGCGGTCCTGTCTGGGCCAGCAGGGCTGGTGTTGGCGGTCCTGTCTGGGCCAGCGGTGCTGGTGCTGGCGATCCTGTCTGGCCCAGCGGGGCTGGTGCTGGCGGTCCTGTCTGGCCCAGCGGGGCTGGTGCTGGCGGTCCTGTCTGGGCCAGCGGGGCTGGTGCTGGCGGTCCTGTCCTGGGCAGCAGGGCTGGTGGCGGAGGCCTCTTGGGCTGCAGGGCAGGTGCTGGCGGTTGCCTCCTGGGCGGCGGTGATGATGGGGTAGCCTCCTGGGAAGCGGGGCTGGTGGCGGTGGCCTCTTGGGCAGCAGGGCAGGTGCTGGAGGTGGCCTCCTGGGCAGCGGGGATGATGGCGGTGGCCTCCTGGGCAGCGGGGATGATGGCGGTGGCCTCCTGGCCAGCGGGGCTGGTGGCGGTGGCCTCTTGGGCAGCGGGGCAGGTGCTGGCCTCCTGGGCAGCGGGGCTGGTGGCGGTGGCCTCTTGGGCAGCAGGGCTGGTGCTGGCGGTGGCCTCCTGGGCAGCGGGGATGATGGCGGTGGCCTCCTGGGCAGCGGGATGATGGCGGTCTTCTCCGCCGTGCTGCTCTTCCCAGACCTGCTGACTTTCTTGTGGCCCTTCCCCACCTTGGAAGGTGTCGCAGCTAACTCTACACTCCCACCTGTACCCCTGGGAGCTGATTTGGTGGCTGGAGTCTTCCCCATCTCCAGCCGGGCACTGGCCAACTTTTGATGCTTCACAGGTGGGGGACTGTCCGTGCTGTGGCTCCGTGCCACACTGGCTGCCCTGGTGGCCGGTGCACTCCAGATTCCGGTGACTACAAGCACCACTGGTCCTGGAGATGTTGTGGCTGAGGTGCTAGGTTGGGACCTGGAGAGTCGGGACCTAGGAGACGGACGGGGTGGGAGAGATGTGAGAAAGATGTCAAGGTTGGACAGGAAAAGTTTTTTGGAAACACTGGGACGGGTAGCTGGAGGGGGTTTGGGAGTGGAGGGAGAGGTTGTGGTTGTAGGAGGTGTTCTTTTGGTGACTTTGGGTGAAGGTGCATGTGCTGGAGGCTGTCGTGAGGTGGATGGCTGTTGGGTGGGTGTGTGCCTGCGTTTGTGTATCTTGGGAGGTGACGTCACAGACACACTGGGAGAGGACACAGGGGACGTGTGAATGGCAGTGGGGTGGTGACTGCACGTGAGCAGGGTGTGGTGGTGTGTGTGCTGGTGATGGCAGTAGTGGCTGTAGATGTAGTGCATGGAGGTGTGAGTGTAGACAAGACTGAGAGGGAGGAGGGAGACGAGGAGGAGGGGGACACAGTGGAGGCAGTGGATGTTGGTGTGTCTGCATGTGTCTGATGCTTGCGTGAGTACCTGTGGGATGTGTGGTGCTTATGTTTCCTTGAGCTTCCCTTGTGTGTTGACGTGTGTGCATGCTGGTCTGAAGGTGTGCTTGGGATAGGCTGAGGTAGAGGGGATTGGGTCTGGGTGGAGGAAGTTGGAGGGGGGAGGCTAGACACAGGGACAATGGCTGCCATCAGTGCTGAGGCCAGAGTCTGAAAAGCTCGCTGAAGGGCCGCCTGACCAGAATGAATGCCCTCCAGGAATGCATTTGTTTGTTGCAACTGCCTTTCTACACCCTGGATGGCATTCAAAATGGTAGACTGCCCAACAGTGAGGGACCTGTGGAGGTCAATGGGTGACTGGGGCAGGGGCTGTGGTGTCTGGGGCGAAGGTGATGCCCACCCTCCTGGGTGAGCGGGCACGGGGCAAAGGCTGAGGGGCTGCTGGGAGGGAAGTGCTGGTAGGGGTGGGTGGGGCTGTACCTGTAGATGAGGGGGGCACAGATGTTGCCGCCACCACAAGGGAGCTCCCATCAGAGGACGAGTCCGTGTCACTGGTGTCAGCTCCTGTCCCCGCCGTGGAGCTCCCCTCACCCTCCGTCCCACTGGTGAACTCCGAGTCCCTTGTCTCGCCCTCCAGGGCCATGTGGGATGCAGCTGCCTCCTGCTCCGGTGCCACTGCTCCTCCGCTTGATGATGCTAATGCACACAAGAACAGGGAGACCACAAAAAGGGGGGGGGCAACAGAAGAAAGACATGTTGAGTGCATGCATTACCGCTACCGTTGGCAGACACGACAGACACAGAAGCCCCCTGCACTACGCTGCACACTTGTGCTCCACTGTTCAATCCCTGGGACATGGCCTACAAGGCTTTGGACGACATCTGCACACATGGATGACACAGGAGCCTGACTAGGTGTACTTGGCACTGTACACAGGTGGGGTGGGGTGCCACAGGGTCTGCCAGAACAAGGGGACCTTGCCTACTAAACTGCCCTGGCCTAGGGAAACCCACAGCCCACCTCCCCCACACAGATACCTCCACTGCATGCAAAATCAGCAGAATGAAAGTGTACTCACCCCCTTGTGGCATGGTGATGCCTTCAAGCGCCCATCCAACTCTGGGCACGCCACCGCCAGGATCCTGAACATCAGGTGGGTCATGGTGCGACGGGCACCCCTCCCACGTTGGGAGACTATCCTCCGCCGTCTTCTTGCTCCAGCGACGAATCTCCTCCCAACTCTCACGGCAGTGGGTGCTCCATCTGTGGTAGACTCCCAGGGTCCGGACGTCCTTGGTGATGGCACGCCAAATATCTTTTTTCTGGTGGGCGCTGACCTACATGAATTGTACAGGGGGACAAGAAAAGTTATTACCAAATGCACCATCATAGTCATTGGCCCCCATCCCTACCCTTGCCATGATGCACATGCACTCACCGTCATTTCATGCACGCCTCAATCTCCCCCCCCCCACATCTTTCATCCACCCCACTCCACACAGGCATAGCCCATACACCATGCTCCCAGTGTATTTACCTGTTTGTCAGGAGGACCGTAGAGTAGCGTGTACTGGGGAGGACCCCATCCACGAGTTTCTCCAACTCCTCTGATGTGAAGGCAGGGGCCCTTTCCCCAGACGCACGAGCCATTGTCTCTTCCAGACCGAGGTCACAGCAGCACTTGCAGTGTAGGTCCTCTCCTGTCGAAGATCAGGTATCGAGTGATTGAACAGATAGAAAATGGCAGTTACGTCCGCGGCGGTGCGTACCGTCACCGCCGGCGTACATCGTCATTAGCTCCTGGGACCCATAGGGTCCAATATTAACCAATGCAGCATTGCGTCGCAGTCTTCGACCGCCTACCGCGACGGTGTACAACGCCAGCGCAGTTACCTCACATCCCATTGTCCCACTTTACAGGTCAGGCAGCCGCCATTTCAGGGGCCCACATGGCTTAATTTTTAACAGCGTCAAACATACCTAGGCCTAGCCTCAACACACTAACAGGCCAATTTTCGGATTATGATTTGTGTTCTGTGTAAGCTGTGGGTACGTACCTCTGAGTTGTTTGACTCTGTGCTCGCTGTTGTCCTTCATAGGCACTGTCTCCTGGGACATGTGAGGAAATGGCGGCATCCTCCGGTGTACAGATCACTGGTGGACCTGTCGACAATGGAGGAAAGACATGTGATCATCACCTACAGGCTTGAACGTGCCACAATCCAGGAACTGTGTGCCCAGTTGGGGCCAGACCTGATGTCAGCTATCCGCCATCCCATAGGAATCCCCCCTCAAGTGCAGGTGCTGTCAGTACTCAATTTCCTTGCAAGTGGGTCATTTCAAATAACAGTGGCCATAGCATCAGGGATGTCCCAGCCTATGTTTTCCAACGTGTTGTCCAGAGTGTTGTCTGCCCTGCTGAAACACATGCGGAGCTACATCGTTTTCCCTCAGGTGGGGGATTTGCCTACAGTGAAAGGAGACTTCAATGCCCTGGGACATATCCCCAACATCATAGGTGCCATTGATGGGACCCATGTGGCTTTGGTACCCCCCCGCAGGATTGAACAGGTGTACAGAAACCAGAATAGTTATCATTCCATGAATGTGCAGATGGTGTGTTTGGCAGACCAGTACATCTCCCATGTGAATGCCAAGTTCCCTGGCTCAGTGCATGATGCATACATCCTGCGGAATAGCAGCATTCCCTATGTGATGGGTCAACTCCAGAGGCACCGTGTGTGGCTATTAGGTGAGCACCTGGAAGCAAGTCAGTGGGAATGGTTGTCTGGGTCTGGGGATATCCCTACAGGTTAGTGTGTGTCTAACAGTTGCCCCTCGCCATTTGCAGGTGACTCTGGTTACCCCAACCTGTCATGCCTACTGACCCCAGTGAGGCATCCCAGGACAAGGGCAGAGGAAAGCTACAATGAGGCCCATGGGTAAACTCGGCGGACAATAGAGCGGACTTTCGGCCTCCTGAAGGCCAGGTTCAGGTGCCTCCATATGACAGGTGGATCCCTATTCTACTCACCAAAGAAGGTGTGCCAGATCATCGTGGCCTGCTGTATGCTGCACAACTTAGCTTTGTGATGACAGGTGCCTTTTCTGCAGGAGGATGGTCCAGATGGCGGTGTTGTTGCAGCTGTGGAGCCTGTGGACAGTGAAGACGAGGAAGCAGAAGAAGAGGACATGGACAACAGAAACTCGGTGATCCTGCAATATTTCCAGTGAGACCCAGATAAGAATACAAACCTGCCTACTACATGTACTTTAACACTACTACCTCTCTACTGTCTGTCATTTTCACCCAGTGTATGGTCACTGAGTTTTCACTTTCCCTTACGATTTCATAGATGTGTGTCCCACAGTGTGACATCTGCTTTGTTTCCTCATGGACTAGAGCTGTGTAACATAAATATGTTGACATTACAATTGAAAGAGCATTTTACCACTGTAATTGCTAATACACTATTTTGAAATCACAGATGGGACTCCAGATTGTTTTGTGCTTCAAGGGTGTTTATTTAAGTGCTCAATATTGGAGAGGGTTGTAAAATGGTGAGGGGTGATGGTGGAGGAATGTCCATGGCAGAGTCCAGTCTATTAGTCTCACAGGTGCATTGCCCAAATGGGCATAGGAAGTGGTGCTGGGGCAGTTTGAGGATGGACAGGGTGACAATGTGGGACAGAAGGATGACAATCAGGGTGGTCTAATTTCTTGGCGGGGGTCTTGGCATCGTTCTCTGTCTTTGTCCTGGATCTCAGGGACCGTTTGCGGGGTGGTTCTCCCTCTGCAGGGGGTGGGGTGCTAGTGTGGTGGTCCTGTGGCGGTTCCTCCTGTCCACTAGCGCCGGCGGAGGTGGTGGGCAGTTCATCGTCCATGCTAGTGTCAGGGGCCCCTTGTTGTGCCACAGTGTTCCTCCTGGTGTTGAGTACTTCCTTCAGCACCCCTATGATTGTGCCCAGGGTGGAATTGATGGCTCTGAGTTCCTCCCTGAAGCCCAAATACTGTTCCTCCTGCAGGCGCTGGGTCTCCTGAAATTTGGCCAGTACCGTTGCCATCGTCTCCTGGGAGTAGTGGTAGGCTCCCATGATGGAGGAGAGGGCCTTGTGGAGAGTGGGTTCCATTGGCCTGTCCTCCCCCGTCCCACATCAGCCCTCCCAGTTCCCCTGTGTTCCTGGGCCTCCGTCCCCTGGACCATGTGCCCACTACCACTGCCCCCAGGTCCCTGTTGTTGTTGGGGTGTTGGGTTAGCCTGGGTTCCCTGTAGTGGTGGACACACTGCTGCTTGACGTGTCCTGGGGACAGAGGTATGGGCCCGCTGGGTGGGTGCTGTGCTGGTGTTTCCAGAGGGGGGAAGGTCTGTAGTGGCCTGTGACTGCGTGAGTGGAACCGACTGCCCAGAGGTCCCCGATGGGCCGGGCTGGTCATCTAGATCCAGTTGGACAAAGCTGCTGTCATCACTGTGGGCCTCTTCTGTTGGTGGTGTGGACATGTGTGGACCCTCCTGTCCGGTGACGTTGGGTAGGGGTACTGCAGGGGTATAAAAGGATGTTTATTACATCTGTGTGTGGCATGGTGTGCAATAGGTGGGTGTCTGTGTACCCCAGTGCTTGCATTCCTGTGTGGGACCTTGTGTGATGGTGGTTTAGGGGGGTGTATGGGTAAGACAGTGGCCATGCTTTGGTGATGGGTGTCCATGATTTGTTGTTGCATGCAGGGCTTGGTGTTGGGATTGGTGGGTGGTGATAGTGGGACATTTGTGAGGAGTAGGAGTGATGGGGGTGAGGGTGGGGGTATGTGATGGCATGCAGGTAGGGTGGGGAATGTAATAGTAAAGCTTTGACTTACCAGAGTCCATTCCTCCATCTACTCCTGCGAGGCCCTCAGGATGCAGAATCGCCAAGACCTGCTCCTCCCATGTTGTTAGTTGTGGGGGAGGAGGTGGGGGTCTGCCGCCAGTGCGCTGAACCGCAAGGTGGTGTCTTGAGACCACGGAACGCACTATCCCCCGTAGGTCGTTCCACCTCTTCCTGATGTCATCCCTAGTTCTTGGGTGCTGTCCCACTGCGTTGACCCTGTCCACTATTCTTCGCCATAGCTCCATCTTCCTAGCAATGGAGGTGTGCTGCACCTGTGATCCGAATAGCTGTGGCTCTACCCGGACGATTTCCTCCACCATGACCCTGAGCTCCTCCTCAGAGAACCTGGGGTGTCTTTGCCGTATCATGGGGTGGTGTGGGGTGGTGTGTGTAGTGATAAGTGGGATGCTATTTAGTGGTGTGTTGTGTGAGGTGCATGGAAGTAATGTGGGTGATGGTATTGTGTGCCAGTGGATGCTTGGTAGTTGTTTGTAGTGTCTCTCTCTGGCCTTCTCTCTGTACTTGTTGTCGTAGGGGTTTGTGGGTGATATGGGTTTGTGTTTTATATTGTATTGGGTGTGTGGGAGTGGTGTGTGTATGTGTATCAGGTGTGTGTATTTTGAATTGTCCAATGTGGTAGTGTTTTGTAAATGTGTGTGTATTTTGAGCGTGGCGGTGTGTACCGCCAATGGAATACCACGGTTGAAAGAACGCAGCGTGGATTAGTGTGACGTGATAGTGTGGGCGTATTTCTGTTGGCGTGACGGTGGAGGTTTTGTTTTCGCCAGTTTATCACTGACCTTTGGTGTGGCGGACTTGTGTGGGTGTCTGAATTTTGGCGGATTCCGTGCTGTGGGTCATAATAGCTGTGGTGGAATTCCGCGGCGGTGTGTTGGCGGTCTTCTGCACGGCGGTAAGCGGCATTTACCGCCAATGTTGTAATGAGGGCCTTTGTTTGCTTTTTAAAGACTTAAGACACTTCATATCACTTTTCAGTGATATCTCTACAATTTCTTATTGCATCTTTTATCGTTTTGGCCTGCAAATATCCAAATAAATATTATATATTTTTCTAAACACTGTGTGGTGTATTTTTGTGGTGCTATATTGTGTTATTGTATGATTTATTGCACAAATACTTTACACATTGCCTTCTAAGTTAAGCCTGACTGCTCAGTGCCAAGCTACCAGAGGGTGGGCACAGGATAATTTGGATTGTGTGTGACTTACCCTGACTAGAGTGAGGGTCCTTGCTTGGACAGGGGGTAACCTGACTGCCAACCAAAGACCCCATTTCTAACACTGACAATCAGATTCATAGTTTAATTCAAAATCTCGGACTTCTGTACCTATCATTGGATCATATCATGGCGGGAGATGGGGATACTGAGGGTTACAGCCACAGATATGTGGGTACAATGGCAGATTTCACTGTCTGTCTATGTCTGTATTATATCTAATAAAATGTGTAATAAAAAATTCCAGCGCCTGTACCAAATGTAATGGTCCAGCTACAAATACATTTTATTTCTAACTTTACATTTTATTAAAAATAAATGAATGCATTTATATCAAGCCGATTAAAGGGTTTAAGTGAGATCAAACTACATTTTCAAGCTAAGAATGACTTAATTCTGATGACCGGTTTTTAGGTGTGCAACATCGGAGACTTGTTAGTGGACTTTGGGCCAGATGTAGGAAAGGTTTAGCGACTCGCAAACAGCGAAAAACGCCGTTTGCGAGTCGCTAAAGCCCATCTGGCATGTAGAAATGCATTTTGCGAGTCGGAACCGACTCGCAAAATGCATTTCCGAGTCGCAAATAGGAAGGGGGGGTTCCCTTCCTATTTGGGGGTCGCACTGGTATGCAATTCCATTTGCGACTGCGGGAAGGGGTCCCCATGGGACCCCTTCCCCTCTGTGTCTGGACCAAAAAATATTTTTTCAGAGCAGGCAGTGGTCCAATGGACCACTACCTGCCCTGAAAAATACAGAAACAAAAGGTTTCGGTTTATTTTTCAAAGTGCAGCTCGTTTTCCTTTAAGGAAAATGGGTTGCACTTTGAAAAAAAATAACTGCTTTATTTAAAAGCAGTCACGGACATGGAGGTCTGCTGTTCCCAGCAGGCCTCCATCCCCGCGAGTGCCCTGAATCGCTATGGGGTCGCAAATTGCGACCCACCTCATTAATATTAATGAGGTGGGTCTTTGCGACCCCATAGCGACTCGCAGAAGGTGTCTGAGACACCTTTCTGCATCCCAAATTGCGACTTGCAATTTGCGAGTCGCAGGGACTCGCAAATTGCAAGTCGCAATTTGGGAAGTTGCTTCATCTGGCCCCTTGAGTAGAAAATACACCACTTGGGGTCTCCCTTTATCTCCCTCCCTGACCAATCTGCTTCTAATTTTACAACACCAATCTAAGTTTCACGTGTAATACTGAATTTTTGGTGCAAGCCATTTGCTCACTTTGAATGCCTACAATTACAATTGTTCTCCATCTCACTGTAATCATCCTTTTGCTATGTTCAGTACATTCAGAATGCACGGTCAGGTCATTAGCCAGGCTCTCAATTTGGCCTTCATTACAACTTGCCTCTTAACTCTATCTAATGTGGCCAATAACAGCACTTATTGGTCCCATCAAAACGAAGAAACCCACAGAAACACTGCTGATTTCTGTACACTGAGACAGAGATTTCAGCTGCTAAAAACAGCAAAATCTCTGTGAACATCTGGAGAAAAATGATGAATTAGTGGGAGAACTGGACCCGAAATTATACATTTCCTCAGTAATTCCTCATTTATTCTTGACCTTGAAGATTCATCTCACGATGGATAAGATTTTCTCCACCCCTGGGGTTACCTGTACACCTGGTAGAAAGCAGATGTATGTGCTAGGGGATGCATGCACATGGTTTGGTGGACACTGACACATAGGAACTCGGAGACAATGGCACATGGGACTGGTGGATGAAGATATTTGGGTACTGGGAGACAAAGGCATAGTGCATAGGAACTGGATGACGCAGACACATGGAAATTGAGAGACAGGGACAACAGGACATCAATACACCCAATGCCTCAATCTCCGTCTTCACCTCAATCAGGTCTGAATGTCCAGCACATACCACTGGAAGTTCCACCCCACGAAGAACAAAGTCCTGTTATTTGCTAAGAACAACAAGCAACATCAAGTCCAAACTTGGCTCAATAACATGAACCTTGACGGCATCAAACCTTGACTTTCATTCAATGCCAAGCACTTGGACTCACCTCTCACATGAACCTCACCCTTAAGAAACACATTGCCAAGGAAACAAAGATGAACTTGTTTCAGTTCTTTCTACTAAAGAACGTAAAATCATTCCTCCACGAAAGCAAACTGCTGTTCAAGCCATCAAACTTTGCATCTGCATGGTGGCAACGCACTGTTCCTTACTGATTTAGTGTGATCACTCCAGGCTCCACCAAAACTTTCATTGCTAGTAAGCAGCCAAAAACAACAAAGTTAATATGGACAGCCAATTGCATGAACTGATTCCTGTCTAGAAGAAGAGCTGGACATGTGATAGTTTCCTCCCCTGCAGTTCTGTTGCCTAGTAACTATGGTCACTGGAGTTATGCAATTTTGGGATTCCGGCATTTTTTGCATAAATATGGATTTGCCGCATTTGCCATATAATACATCAACTGCTGCATAATATGTTGATTTAACAAAAAAAAATATTGTTTCAAGTTTAAACATATCAAAAGTTACACAAAAAAGCGATGAAACGTTGCTGCGCAGTGGAACGACCTTCTCAAAGATTGACTGGTCATCTTTCTGTTGCTTTTGCACTTTATCACTGTTTGAGTGCTGCATAAATAATTTCCACATTGCCTCGAAGTAAAGTTTGACTGCTTTTGTGCCAAGCTATGAGGGTTAAGCACAGGTTTATTTAGTGACCTTTGTGATTCACCATGACAAGGGTAATATTTATTTAAATTAGGCTCTTACCCCTCTCAATTAATAAATCAATTTCTCAAACACTACAGACCCAGAATTTCCACAAAGTACACTATATAACTCTTTTATTCTTCATTATGGTGGTACACATTTCCCAAGGTGTGCTGTTTGGGATCTAGTTTCACAATAAAAAATAGCAGCTATCAACTACGATTGTGACAGCCAGAATAAGTATATTCCTTCTAGTCTAGGATTCTTAAATATTGTCATGTGAGTTTAATATCCCATTGTGGGCTCCAGCCATAATAATGTTTTTCTGAATATATGAACACAAAAAAACAGAAAAATATATTTTAGTGTACCTTCAATTGTATCTAATCACATTTACATTTCACTACCACACACACATTCCCAGGTCGTTGAGGTCTATCTGTGTGTGTTTAAGCCATGTGCCTGGGGTCCGAGTATCCCATTTTATTCACAACAGACTCTACTTGAAAATCATAATGAGTTAATGAAAATTACTGAATTGGTTCTTACACCTCACATATTCATGTGAAACAATTATGTTTTTCCCAAACTGCAAGACACTGCAGTGGGCACCTAATTTGCTTGGTCTTAAGCCAACCTATTCTTGGGTTGTTTTGAGAGGAATTATTTTTGTTCCAAGCAGGGATAAAAATAAAGGTTTTGTAGAATTATGAAGCAATACATTGATAGTGTCATTGGCATCTGGAATGCCCCAGATAATGATCTTCATTATTACGGTAAGGTCCATATTTATCATTTTTTCAGGCAATGCAACAAGACACCTTGCTGTGCTCTGTAAAAGGGAGAGGGCAGGATTTACCAAGACACGGAGGACCACACAAGGTGGACTTGCATGGCTTTGTAAATCTCATTGTAAGTTATGTGTTGCTCTATATCCTCTTGCGTGGTGCAAGGACGATGCAAAACACTTGATAACTATGCCCCTCAGTTTCTAAACACAAATCTAAAGTAGATTTAACTATGTGGTGCAGTTCTTAACATTCTATTTTTGTATTTTCTGTTACTGTTACTGTTATAGGTGAAAACATGTTATAAACAAGGATTCAAATTAATACAATATCAGAAAACAAATTAATGGCCATTGAATTCAGCTTATGTTAGCCAAAGAAAATTATTTATATGTAACATTACCTATGGGATGATGCTACAACTCGAACATAACTTTAACAACAGACTGCACTAACTTCAGCAAAATGCCCATTGCAAACAAACGTAATCCCTGGCAAAGAGCGTACAGGAAAGACACATCTCAGCATCACTGAAGCACCACTTTGAAACTTCGAATTTACCATGCTAACAATGCAGTCGCTAACCGAGGATGCTTGCCAAGCCCACGCTACCTCTGTGCATAGACTTACAGGACAAAAAACAAGCACAGCTATCTCAGCTTTACAAATTTGGGATTTTACTTGTGTGTGTGTTAGGAAAAGTTAGTCATTTTATTTCTACAGCTAATTATGTTTTCTTAAACATTGCACTGCCTCCACTCCTATTCTTTTGGGCAGAAATGTGGACTTTCAAAGTGTTGCAATTCTTCAAGGTACACAAGGTACATCCTATTGCTCATGAAGGCTAACAGGATTCGGTTACCCTATATCATTACTGTGCTAAAATCCCCATACTTTTCTGCACAGGGATTTAGAGTGAGAAAGTGACTTGCAGCTTTTTGCTGTAGGTTTACCAGATCCCTGCCAAATATTTAGTACAACTTGTCTGGCCGAGCAATTAATTGAGTTTTAATACAGTGGATGATCTATGAGACGGATGTTCTAAGAACTGGTCGAACAAATCCTCTTACAATTTCCTAACAGTAAAGAATTTTATGAGCAAACCTACATGCTAATATGCTGGCTTATAAAATTCCTATTCAGAGGGGGTCACAATTTGACCTACTACCTGAATATTATTGCGGTAGTTCGTAAATTACAACTCTGTTTAACTAGTGGCTATCACAGGGATGGTGGCCTGCTAGGGTCAGCAGCTCAACATGTATGTGATTGCTTTTTAATAAAGAAAGCTTTTTTTTAAAAATGCAGCACATTTTGATTAAAGGAACGAGGGCTGCATTTAAAAAAGTTGTAGTTTTAAAAAAACGTTTAAGAATTGACCTGGACCAATACCCACTTCCCAAAAACTTTTTTTTAAGATTCAAATAGAGGATGGCATCCAAAACAGACCCCCTTCACTTTTGTGAATGCATTACCACCCCAACTCAAGATTCAGTATTTTTTTTCAAATTGTTGTAGCTGGATTGTGGCCACAAGCCATTGATATGTCATACCTGGTAGGTATTTTGAAGGAATGTCTACAACAACATGCCCCTGTCAAGAAGCCAAAGACTATTCAGTCGCAGTCTCATTTTAGGAGTCGGTAAAACGTTACCAGCTTCTAAAATAGTATTATTAGGTTTGGAAATGCGCATTTGTGGTTGCAAACAATGTGACTGCACAGCACATTTGGCCCTAAGTTTCCGTGTTTGAAGAACCCCCTGCAGAATGTTATGTTATGTTATGTTACTAGTTCTTATATAGCGCAAACTACCCGGAGGCCTCGTATCGCTGATCAGACTAGAAGATAAGACAAACTGGAGGAATCTTACCGCCTCCGTAGAGAGAATAGTACTGCCTTGATGTTAGAATAGCCAAGTTTTAATGGCCTTCCTAAATTCTATCTTCTGGCTCATCATACGGATATTAACTGGCAGAGAGTTCCAGAGTTTGGCTCCCTGGTACTTCAAGGATCTTCCTCCCCAAGATATTCTCTTTACTTTAGGGATCACTACCAGGGCTTTGGAAGACGATCTCAAGACCCTCGTAGGTGTAGAGAATGAAACTAATGATTTTAAGTGTTGAGGAGCCCCTTTATATAGAGATCTGTGAAAAATACACAGCGCCTTAAATTTTATCCTTTTCACTACTGGGAGCCAATGTAATTCCGTCAACGCTTTCTTAGCCGATGTGGACCTAGGCAGATTCAACAACAGTCGGTCTTGGAGATCCTGCAGCCCTTGCTATTTTATCTCCATAGTAGGTAGCTTGAGCTAATCCTATCTACTTCTGATACAGCCTGATTGAACATCTATATTCTTCTCTCTCTCCCTGTTTTAATGATTTCCTCCATTTTCTTTCGATCCTCCTGCAATTTCTTTTTAATGTCATTAGATGAGGGGAGAACCATGGGGCCTTGCCTCCATTCTTTTGCCCAGAGGCAGATTTATAGGGCAGCACTGTGTCAAGACTATCGGAAATCCAATCGTTAAAAAGGGTGGGGTCCATCTGAGGGTCCCTCGTGAAATCTTTTTTACTTCTTATTAGTATGTTAACCCATTCTGCTACCTTTAGTCTGTGCCATTTCCTGACCTTGCTGTTTAAAGATTGATAATAGCCATGCAGATTAGACATCTTGATTTTTAGTGCTACAGGAGCAGGGGATAATGCACACAACGAAGGAAGGTTACTAAATACCAAATCTAAGGTGTGCCCTTTCTCCTGTGTAGGCCCACAAATCAATTGGTGCAGTCCTAATGCTTCCAAATCATTCACTAGACGTTTAGTTGCCATCAATTCTAGATTATCCACTTGAATATTAAAATCTCCTAACATCGTAAAATTTGTTTTTTTGCAGATAAGTTCCGCAATCCGCTCTGGTAATAAGTTCAGGAATTCTTCGTATGGCCCCGGCGGACGATATAGTAGTACTCCTGTAAATGTAAACTTTGGGTTGAATGTTAGAGAAAAACTCATCCCTTCGCATCCTAAAAGGTCCAGAGGACTGCAGTTAAAAAGATGACCTTGTTTAAAAATAACCGCTATGCCCCCTCCTTTACCTTTATCTCTGTCAATTCTTGATATAACATACCCTTTGGGTAGTGCAAGTGCTAGCGCCGGCCCGAACCCTCGTTGAGCCAGGTTTCGGTAAGGAAGAGGGCGGCCGGTGCCTCATCACTCAGAAGGAGATTTATATCTAATTTATGTGCTGACAAAGAGCAGCAGTTTATCAGCTGAATGGTCAGACTTTGTTTAAAATGCTCTGAGTCTGAACCTGTTGACTCTTGCAGAGTCCATTCACAAGCGGGACATGTCCACGTCCCCCCCTCTAAAATGGGACATAGATGGCAGCCCTCTACTGGGCTCTTCAAAAGCTCCTTAAGTTCCCCCGATGAGTATGTATATATAGAGGGACTCACCATCTTCCAGCAGCGTAAGGGGAGTGGCCCCTAGCCCCGTCCAGGCGCAGACGGGCTTGCCTTTGGTGCGCTGTCGGCGGGGACGCCGGGACCGTTTTTATCTCTCCTGGTTAGCGGTCAACTAGACCGCCAACCCCCAAGATGGCGGACCTCAGTGGGCCGCTAATGCGAGGGAAAGATGTCTGCTCCCTCCCGTAAAACCAGACCGTTTTTTTTTAAAAACAAAGAATTAAAAATTTATTTAAAATGTATTAAATATTTAAAGTTAAAAATTGATTACCGGCTGACCCAGAAAACACCACGGGTCCAGCCGGAAAAAATACCATTTACACGAACACACAATGTTCGGGAAAAATCCTCCTCCTTCTTCCTCTTAAAATTCAACTTCTGATCTCCCCCACTTCTAAACGTCTTCAACCGTTAACAACCCCCTTCCCTTCCCCTCCAAACCACACCAAGCCAAAGATTAAATAAAATTCGTCCAACTTATTTCTTCAAAATCCGATCTCCTGCGCGGACGCCGGGACCGGTTTTATCTCTCCTGGGTAGCGGTCAACTAGACCGCCAACTCCCAAGATGGCGGACCTCAGTGGGCCGCTAATGCGAGGGAAAGATGTCTGCTCCCTCCCGTAAAACCAGACCGCTTTTTTTTTCAAAACAAAGAATTAAAAATTTATTAAAAATGTATTAAATATTTAATGTTAAAAATTGATTACCGGCTGACCCAGAAAACACCACGGGTCCAGCCGGAAAAAATGCCATTTACACGAACACACAATGTTCGGGAAAAATCCTTCTCCTTCTTCCTCTTAAAATTCAACTTCTTATCTCCCCCACTTCTAAACGTCTTCAACCGTTAACAACCCCCTTCCCTTCCCCTCCAAACCACACCAAGCCAAAGATTAAATAAAATTCGTCCAACTTATTTCTTCAAAATAAGATGAATCCGAGAATGATATCTCCAGCAATGTTCAAGTGTTCAGTGTTGGAATAAGGTCCAGATTTCAGATTCTAGATCCAGCCTACACCCAGAAAGGAGGATAAGTTGTTTGTTGAATTTGGAGGCGAAGTGGAAAATCAGGACTCTTGGAAGAGTGAAACACTGGCAATGAAATCGCCAGCTGCTAAAGTCTGCCAGATGAGGAGAGCTCTAGTCACCCACCCCACTGGGAGGACTCTGTTCCTGCCATATGAAAGATTTTTGGTATTTGTTTCTGCTTTCCAGCCAGTTCAGCTAAAATATCATTAGTATTGTAGGATTATTTTCTTTTGAATCACAGCTTTTTTCATAACAATAGAGGGCGCTTGGGGGACACATGTTCACCTGTAGTGGTCTCTTGGCAGTATTGACAAATAACACATCCCTATTCTTATGTAACTAACAATATTAAGCCTGTCTTTTCACATTTGTTGCCTTATTGCTGTTTTATTTTTATGTCAGGAGTAACTTTATCTGACATGCCAAAATGAAGACATTACGTTATCCATATGTCCTCGAGGGATAGCTCAATTCCACATTTTCATATAGCCCTGACTATGTAAATGATGCCCATTATCACTGATTGTATGCAACTCATATGAATATACTTAATACACCCTACTGCTGGGCCACTGGTTGACAATGTTCTCTTTTTATTATGTTGAAAGAGCACACATTTTACTTTCAGGCAATTAAAATAAACATGCTTTTGGTGACATTGGGGATGGTGCACTTTTAGCACATTACCGAATTACAAGAAATATTACTTTGATTTGAAAAACATTCCTTTTCTATTACAAACTATAACCACAAGAGGGCGCCAAATGATTCAAACTCCAATATAAGGCCAATTCAGCAGGCTACTAACAGAAATTGGGCGCAAATAGTTCTCTGATAAGTCTCCGGAACGTGTTCTAAATGTTAAGAAAATGAAATGTAAGTGTGCTGAGCTGCCCCGTTGATTGAAGATGATGTTTCACGGAAGGGATTCTCCCCGAGACCAAACCTCTGCGATGCAAGTCGAAGCATCTTTTGTGAAATCTAAAAGGCAAGTGATTTTAAATCAAAAGGTTAATGGGAAATGCGCTGTAAATGTTGGAAAATGTACAATTGTAGCCAAGTATGAGGTCCTAGTCCTCGTGCTCAATGCAAGGAGTTATACACAAATCAGTGTTTTATTTAAAGAGAGGAACGCTTCAAGCATGTTTCCAAAATAGGGAAAAGAGAAGTGAATTGCTATAAATGGGCAGCAGTATCTGCAGCGTTTAATATGCCAGTAATTATTAAGATTTAAACTTGCGCTCCCATCACAAAACCCATGTCTGATGCCAAAATCCTGTCAGAACTTTTCCACTCTGAAATGGGAGCGTCCATGTAGGATTAGCAGGATAATGGTTATCCAGATTTGAGACAAATCTCGCACCTAGTCTGTCCTCTGGTTTGTATAGCTAATCGGATGGCGGAGTGGTGTTACATTACTCTTTTCAACCTGCCTCAGCTGAAATGGGAAACGTTCCCATTCAATTTGCTGTTTAGTGAAATGGCATCTCGTCGACATGCTTTCGATTACAAACGGTAGTGAATGGAGGGGCCCGCGGAGAGTAAGAGCACCGCTCTAGTCTTTCCGCGGGCTCTTTCGGAAACGGGGAAGTGACGGAGCCAGGACGGGATTGGCTAAAAGGTAAGTGGGGGTGGGCTTAGAGGGTGGGGATAAAAGGGGGATTGGGGGGAGGGACCGGCCTCTTTCCACGCAGCCCATCGCACGGTTAGTTTGGCGTCCCACCCACCCGGCAAAGAAAGGGGACATGAGAGGAAGGAAGTTTGAGTCAGGTGAAAAAGGGGGTAGGGGGGAGCAGATTGTCAGGTAGGGCAGGTTGCAGGAATGAGCAGGCAGTAGATGGGGAGGGTGGTGAGTCAGATGCGGGCTTGGCCACCCTTCCAGGCAATAAACAAGCAGGTGAAGGCTGTGAGTGGGGGTACGCACGAACCAAATGGGGCATGAAAGGAAAAGAGCAGTGTTTGGGGAATGGAATAGAAATTAGGGTTTGGAGTGGAAGGATGAGCGAGGAGATGTTAAAGGGAGGGCGTTATTAAAGTTCCGGTTTTCAGAATAAAAGTTAAGGTTTGTGTTGCTTGTTGCAATCCTGTCCTAATAAATGACCTTTTACACTAAATGGCTGTCACTGAATTATTTTCCGAAGAAAGTCGCGGATCCGTGCACCTTTCTACCCTGTTACTTACACTAAAGTGGGCCACTGATTCTCTCATTTGCTGCCTCTGTTGCACTGTGTTGCATATATGTTAATAATCTAAGAAAGAGGTCTCAGATTCCACTGGTACTACCAGTGAATACTATGGTTCTCATCTAGAGTGCCCTTCAGAGCCTGGCTGATAAATTAAGCAATTGGTGACGAAAAAAATGGGAATTTGTGTGGAGCTCCTGGGCATTAAGATTGAGAGCCACTCCCCTCCCCCAGGCCTTTATGGACACTTTTTTACATACAAATAGTTGATTTCAGACATCTGTTCTATAGAAGCAAAACAAGGCTACAACACCCAGAATGCATTGGGCGATCACACAAAAATCCAGGACTGGAAAGTGTGTCAATGAAGACCTGGAGAGAGGTGGTCACCCTATCCCGAGGGTGTCCTTAAAATGTGAAGTTACTAGGGAGTGGAAACGCAGCACTGACATTTCCTAGTTATTCCCCACTTCTCCAAAGTATTTCACCTGAAGACTTCACCGGCTTTCAAACACCAGATTTGTGGAGTTACTGCAGATCTCTACATTCAGATGGAGAGGTAACTCCATTGAATGGCTCCATTACCATTTTGGGCCTGATTTTTAAACTACACTTTGTACTATATTTTGTTGTACTACAGAACACACTCCAAAATACAATTCAAAAACTACATGCAGACCTTTATGACTTTGCACTCCCTATACTTATGCGTGCAGAGCTTTCAGCCCTAACTCCAGGGGGCCGCTGATGCGTAAACATCTGCACATAGTTTGTAAATACTGAAAGTTAGTAAACTTACTATAAGGTGTACGTTTACTTTTAAGAATCAGGCCCTCTAGATTCACATGTAATGAGGATACAGAATGATATGTCCCATGTAAATAAAGGAATAGAGAGGAGAAGAAAATGACTGTCAAAAAAGAAAAGTAGTGGAGCCACAGAAGCAAACAACAAGTACTGGAGGTGTCTACATTGTATGTTAAAGGCCTAAGGAAAACCTTGATAGGATTCTTTCTTCAAAATAAAAGGCAAAGGGCCTCACTAGGAGGTTGCTGTATTTAGGTGCATTGATAAAAGGGACTAATAATATCTGCGCTTAAATCCAGCCTAAGTTATTGTGTCTGAAAAAAACATAATTCCTGGAATTACTGAGTTTTGTCCCACTGATTTTCCCTGATTCTAAGGACAAATCAGCTGACATCTACACCCTACTGGTGATAGATGCAGTGGTGCTGGAACAATTTTCAGAGTTGGAGGTGCTGCCCTCAAACTTGCATCACAGAAGTCATATATCATGAGCCACACCCTTTAAGCAGAAGAATGGCAAGGTTGCGGTATGTAGTCAGTGGTGCATTTTGGAGCAGGCTATTGCAATACTGATATTTACTGGTAGCACATTTTCCATTGAAATGGCCACAAAATTCCAACTGACATGCAATTTCAGAGATAAACAATATAGCATACAAATTGTAATGCGTGGAAATTGGGTATCCACAAATATTTATTGTTTGCATATGATCAAGTAAAGTACCTTGGTTTGTTTTGACCCTATTAAAATATTTCTTTCCATCATACTTCAGAATTAAAAAAAAATGTGCTTCATTTGTTCTTTAGTAACTGCAGTCACGTTTGGAAATATGTGTTTTGTTTTGGTATGTTATGTTATGAAGATTTGTAGTGCCCACAGTCATCCTGGTGCTGAGAAGGTTTGAGTCTAGCCAAAGTTTTGGACAAGTCGGGATACTCGAAAAGCCAGGACATCAGCTTCCTCCGGAATTCTGAAATAAGGAGGAGGATATTATGTGTAGTAGCAGGTTGTTACATGTTTTAAGAGAGATGAAGCAGAAGGATTTATTGTCGGATCTGGTTTTACATATGCGTGGGGTTTGGACAAGTAGGAGCCTGGACGAATGGTGGTGTCTGGAATGTTGTTGAGATACGCTGGACCAGTGTTATACAGTGCCCTGAAAGTGTGGGTGAGGAGTTACAAATGTGCTCATGTGTGTATGGGGAGTCAGTAGAGCCCCTTCGAGTGTGGTGTGATGTGAGTACAGCTTAGGAGGATAAAAGTGATTCTGGCTGCCAAGTTCTAAATGGTCTCCGGCCTTCTGGTGAGATTTTTGATGATCCTGGCATTGAGGATGTTCCTGTAGTCCAACTTATTAATAACAAGGGCATGCATGACAATTTTCCATGTGCTGATTGAAAGCCATTTGAAAATCTTTCTCGGCATTTCAGAGTATGGGAGAATGCAGAGGTGACTGCATTGACTTGGGTAGTCATGTTGAGTTTGATGTTGACGGCAAACCTGAGGTTCTTGGCATTGGTAGTGGGTGTCAGTCTTAGCTCTGTTGACCTACAGGTGGAGTCCCACTTTGATGTGCTCTTCCTGAAGGACATGATTTTGGTCCCGTTGGTGCTCAGCTTCTGATGGTTGGTCTTCATTCAGTGGGCGATTTCAGTCCTGCAGGCATTGAAGTTGATCTGACTAACGGGCATCTTGTTGTTGGAGAGAATGAGTTGCATGTCATCGGCATAGGGGAGAACGTTGACTTTGTAAGAGTGGATAATGCTTTTATGCTTTATATGCATTGAAGAGTGTCAGGCTAAGGCAGGATTCTTGTGGAACTCCGCAGATGATGTTGCCGAAGTCTGGAGTGTACGGTGCTAGGCTGACTGAATGGGTCCTTCTAATCAGGAAGGAGCAGATCCATTGGAATGGGTGTCCTTGGATTCCAATGTCTTGTAGGCATTGGATGAGGCTGGGGTGGGAGACTGAAAAGCGCTGTGTAGTGGTCCAGGAGAATAAGGGCTGCTCTGTCTTCTCTGTCCAGAGTCATGTGGATGTCATCCATGGCAGAAAAGAGGACAGTGTTTGTGCTGTGGTTGGGTCTGAAACCAGACAGAGTGGTGAGAAGGAGTTGGTGGTTGTTGAGATATTTGGTGAGGCATCTGTTGATGATTTTCTCTAAGACCTTGGCAGAGAATGGTATCAGTGTGTAGTTGATGAGCATTGAAGTGTTCATGGTGGGTGTCGACAGCAATGGGTAGACAGTTGCATGTTTACAAGTGGCTGGGAAGGTTGCAAAAGAGGTGGGGGAGTTACGAATGGGTGTGAGAAGGTCACTGATGGATTAGAGTCATCTGGAGTAAGTGTGTCTGGGTAAGGGTCCATTGGGGTCCCTGAGTCGAGGAATTTCGTCTGGGATGATGACAGCCCATGTGGCTAGCATTGGTAATATGGATAAGATAAGAAGGCGTTAGGTGAGGTTGGTCGGGTCCATTTGTGTGTTGAAGGTGCTATAAATGGTGGTAATTTTGTTGCTGCAGAATTGAGAAAGATTATTGCAGAGGGCCTGCAAGGTGGTGAGCAAGTTGGTGGTGACTGTTCGTGAGGTGAAATCTTTCACAAGATTCCTTTGTTGGTGTTGGTGCTGTCATCCATGTGGTCAGCCAGAGTCACATGTTTGGTGGTTCAGGTCAACTGGTTGTAGCTGCTCAGGGCAGATTTGTATGTGCTCCTGTCTGCATTGTCCTAGTTCATTCTCCACTTGCACAGTTATTTGCAGTGGCATTTCATCAGTCTAAGTTCCTCCATGTCCCAGCTGGTCTGGGGTCTAGATCTCGTTGTATTGTTCTGTTTGAAGTAGAGTCATACACTTGGTGCAGGAGGTGATGGTATAGTTGAGATTCTTGATGGCTTTCGGGAGGCTTTGCTGTGTTAGGGTTGGTGGGTGTTGAGAGCAGTGTCCCAGTCTTTGTCAGTGATGCTGTTCCAGATTTGAAGGGCTGGTCTAGTGGTGGAACATGTGCATTGTACTGGGATGGGGATGCTGAATTTGCGATGGTGTGGTCTGTCCGTGAGACTGGTGCGAACTTTCCGACTGGGATGTTGTTAAAGGTGGAGAAAATAGAGTCTAAGTAGTGTCTGGTGAAGTGGGTAGTTTGGGTGAGGCACAGGCTTCCAAGGTCTTTAAAGAATACTTTTGAGTTGGGTCAGCGTAGTCTTCTAGGTGGAAGTTCAGTCTCCGAGTAGGATATAATTGCGAGTGTTGAGGGTGAGTGGTTTGACGAAGTCCGTGATGGTACTGGTGAAGTTGATGCGCTGTTCCGATGGTCTGTAGATGAGAGTGCCACTTAGGGTGAAGTTGGCTGTGATGTGGAGCTTCAACAACAGGTGTTCCATGTTGGAGGATGATGTGTCCGGGGACCTGGCGCAACTGATAATGTTCTTATGGATAATGGTGATACCATGTGAACTCTGTCATGGCTGGTTATCTTGTAGCTGGAGGGGAGGGGTAAGGCTGTGGAAATGTCAAATGCCAATGTAGAGTTTAGCCAGGATTCCATTGAGAAAGAGTAGGTCCGGTGTGCCATCGTGCAGCAGGTCCCAGATCCCTGTGCCATGTTTGGTATGTGAGCTGTTGTTGAGGAGCAGGCATGTGAGTATAGAGTATTCTGAGGGTGGTTGCAGGACTGTGTGAGTGAGAAAGACTGGGTTGTGGGGTGCTGTTGTTATGGGGTCTGGCGAGTGGTGCGTGTGGGTAAGTGCATTAAAACTGACAGAAGGTGCAGGAGAATACTTCCTCCATGTTGTGTGGTTTAGTCAGGTAACAGCGTTTGGAGGGGTGGCTGAGGTTGAGAGCACACAGTATCCTAACAGGGTAGTAGGGGGAGGGAGCAGAGACATGATTCCTGATATTGGCTGCAGTCTAGGCACAGACAGGTGCAAAAGGCTTGCCTTTGGTGTGCCAGCAGCGCGCCCACTAAGCACAGCCGATACGCGCATCTGTTACATGACTGTTCTGCAGCAGCCAGTAAATAGGTCCTGAGAGGGTAAAAGTTGTGTCACTTCTTCTGCAGATGGATGATGGGAAATCCAGTAATGTCACTTCCTGTGCAGATGGATGATGGAGAACAGTTCAGTTCATTTACAGATATTTAAATGGTATTTTGTGTTAGAAAAAAACTGGCATCTTTCAGCATTTCCTTTCACACTTCCTCTACCCAATCAAGACTGTCAGATAGTTCACTTTACAAAATTGTCCAACTTTTCCATAGGAGAAAGAAATTGTAAACACCAATCTTTGTGGTAAAACATTAAGCAGCTATTTGTCAGAAGACATAGCCTGACATTTGACGTTTGTCTCTGAAGGAGAGCAAATGTGACAAGATAAAACACAATTTAGAGGCATCTTTATTAGTCATTCACCTTCTGAACTCAATCATGATTATTTTGGTGGTGCAGAAGGCACCCACCACTCTCCTACTGCCAGCACCAATGGATAAATGTCAACGTGTGGTGAGGGAAGTGGTGTGGATAGGGATCTGCGACAGGGGAGACTATTGCCTGAGGAGTGATGCGAGCATTTTCCGTGGTGATGGAGGGATTGGGTGGGGGCCAGGTTGCACCTCTGCATATCTTGCTCTGGAAAGATGTAGGAAAAACCAATACTGTGTATTACTATTTCAAAAAATAATAAGCATATTTCAGTATTAATTAGAAATGTTACTTAATTTAACATTTTGATGTTTGACTTAAAAATAATAAAAACTGTCACAGCACTGTAACTCAATCATTTACACTTATTTTTAATAATTGATTCAATTATATATATTAATTTCATTTATTAATAACAATTTTATCAACGATTTAAAATAATTTCCACGCTCATTAACATTTGTATCTTTGTTTAATATGCAGCATTTTGTTAATAATTCTGTGTTTAATTAATTGTAATTATTTTTTACTTTTTAATGTTTGAAAATTCAAATTCATTAAAAAATTTAGTTTATTATAAATTTTTAAAATAATAAAATAATTATGAAACACACACATATATAAATACTTATAAATATATATTGCACAATGATGGTGGCAAATGTGTACTCATACGTTGGTTTGAGTTTTCATCGGAAGATCCTTTTTTGTTCTGCGTATAACTTTGGCATCATTTGACAAATCTTAATGAAACTTTAAAAAAAGTTCGTTCAGCTGAACTCCTTTCTGAAAAGCTGTGGGATGATCCATCAAGTATAGGGGAAAGGGATGCGAAAAAGGAGTGTTCTCCAAACACTTTTTCTCATGCGGTTTCCACAGGGAAAATAGACAACGATACAAAACAAAATGGTAGAGCAGAATGACGCCAAATTTGTCAGAATGCTAGATCTTTTGCTAGAACTTTACTCAAAAAGCATGATTTTTGTGATTTGTTGTAAATTTGTTCAGCCGTTTTAGAAAAATTAAAGTCTCATGAATAATGCTATGTAATGCTGCAAGACTCCCTCTGGAAAAAGCAACAGAACACACCATTCTGGTCAGTCCGGAAGGGCAAAGACCGGTCCCACTGGACCAAGAGCTCACTGGCTAGCCACAACATGGGGAGAAATGTTGTGACTGCCTTTACAGGACTCGGGGACCTATGTGGCCCCATGGGAGTTCTTCCAGAACAAACAAAAAACATATGGGGTGAGGGTCTGTGGCTGATTGACTGCTCGTGCGGGTGCCATTACATGCAGCCATTAGTGGCAGATGGTTGACCTCCCTTGGGGCGTTTGGCACAGGGCCTGGCTGCAAAGGGTGGTTGGGCATATCATAATAAGATGTTACTTTACATTTAAAAATCACAGAAGAGTGTCACTAAAAAAACCCAAAGGTTAAAATGAAGTTATATGTAAGTAAGGCAGTAAGATTTTAACTCATGTTAAATTAGTGTATTTATACGTAGGTCTACAAATAATAATGAAAAAGGTTTTAAAACCAAATAACCACCAATAAAATTCACAAGTTAAAGGTAAATTACCAAAGTGTAATTGCACCACTGTGATGCACTGCTCATGAAATCACATATTACATCACTGATGACAACTGAAATCTATGGAGGTGTAAGATATTCTTAGGTCATTTAAATAAATCTTATGAATGTTAGTTTTTTTTGGAACTAACATTTTTTAGTTTTAGAAAATTAGAATACCCACATATAACACCCTTTAAATGTCAGCACAAGTTACTGCTCATGCTGAAAGTGTTTGTAACCATAACTGGTGAATTTTATCGGTTTCATCGGTTCCACACGTTTGAGCCAGAACCATGGCTCTGTATTTAACTATCTTTTTGCAGTGAATTTTTTAGTTCATTTAACAAAGTAATTACATTTCAACCCTAGGTGTGTGGTGGAGGTTGGCAGCATGGCCTGGCCTGTGGACGTGTGCTGAGTCTAAGCTGCTATGCGTGACCTATCCATGCAGCTCCTGGCCTTTGACTGTGAGAAGGAATGGCTGGTCTCAGTGCCTGGCCTTGCCCAGCCTACTACTGTCTGCCAGCTCCAGAGTTCCAAGGCCTTTGGCTGTGGCCACGCTCTCCGCTCAACCCCTTGGGCAGTGACCAGGCCCTCCACCCAACCCTCTTTCATCAGCCAACACCTGTGGCCTTCAGCCATGCTTTCTGGGAGTTCTGCATAATGCTTGACCTACAGCTAGGACCTGCGCCTTGCCCCCTCCCAATAGATAAACCTAGCTGTTCCTGGCCTGCGGCCTGGTGTGGCAGGAATTGGCCACACAGCATGGCCAGCAGGCAGTTCCTGTACCCCACCCAATACCGCAGCCTACCCTCAGAGCGGGATCTTTGGCCTTGCACAGCAATTTTTGGATGCTGGCTGTGGGTGCCTGGAACAAGCAACATTTCATAAAGGAGTTTTTAAATTGTCAATCGCTTCTTTTTTGTTCCCTAACTTTTTTTCTCTATCATTATGTGCTCAAAAATTGACATGCTTTAAGCTATACTTTAGTTGATGATGCTGGTGAGTTGCCAGATTTCTTGCAAATCCTTGTTCAGGGCCAAAAGTTCTAGGCAAATAAATAAAATGGCTTTTGAATGGAAACATTGTCTCAAACATAACCACACAGTGTGTGTGTGTGTGTGTATATACAGTCGCCACTAGGTAATTATAGTTAGGAACATGTTTCCATAGAAAACTTTTTTTGACTTGCCTATATCTTGGCACCGTTTGACAAATCTGTAATTTGTTTTTATTTTAATGCGCCCCAGTGAATCTTGTTGCACACAGACAGTCTTGGGGTGATCCGTCAAGCGAGGGCCGAGAAAAAAGGGGGGGGGGGTTCAAAAAAGTTGTGTTTCCCATGTTAATTTCCATAGGACCTTTGAACAAGGCCACAGCTCGAACCACTGGATGGAATTACACGAAATGTGCCAGAAAGCTTGCTTTAGGTACACTGATTACTCTTTCGCTTATTTTGTGTAAATCAGTTCAGTAGTTTTTGAGATATTAAAGGAAATCCAAATTTGAATATCTCTGGCTGCAATCACTTTGCGAATAATGAGAAGCTTGTGCAGGGAAAGGCACAGCCCTGATTGGCTGCCAACAATTTAAACCAAGAAGTATTGGGAGCCATTTTGGGACTCGGCTTCAGCCGAGTACTACTAAAAAAATTTTTTTCAAAGAAAACGGGAAGAAAAGGTAGAGATACCCTGACCCTTCACAAGGTGGTCGGGACCTAGAGGGACCTCTCCCCCAGAGCTAAAAAAAAATTTGTTTTAAATGTTCGCTGTGATTCGTGGTGGACCCCTGAATCTGGGTAAACAAAATCAAGCACAGCCTCCTGCACTTCTTGTCTACAGAGCCCCAGGGTGGACCAAGTCTGGGGGACCTTGATTTATATATGCAGGGGGGGCCCAACCAGACCCACTGCAGCCTCAGGCACCGCCACTTCCCAGGAGCAAATTACAAAACAAATGGGGGATCCATTTCGAATCCCATGCAGCCCTGGTGACCACCACCTTCCCACAGCATTAATTACATCATGTGCAGGGTGGCGGCGCGACTCCTCGCAGCCCCAGGGACCGCTACCTCCCCAGGGCAGATTAAAAAAAATACAGATTGGGGACCCACATTGTATCTGTTTAAAGCCCTGGAAAGATGGTGTTGCCCTGGGCTGCGGGTAGGGCCTTGGGGCCCCCCGCATCAAATTAGTTTAAAGCCCCGGGGAGCTCCCTGTGTATTTAGTTGATATAAGCCCCAGGGATATGGCATTCCCTGGGGCTGCGAGGGGCCAGGGGGACCCCGAACGCATCATTTTTGTAGCCCTACACACACACATGCACGCAGACACGCACCACGCATACACACACTCACTCACACTGGCATACACACGTACATACAGACATAAATCCATTCATTCATGCACACATCCGTACCACATTCACACAGACATACAGACACGCATTCACATATCCATTCATGCACACGTGCAAACAACACTACACATACATTCGCATTCACGCACACACTCACACACTCATGCACACCCCCCCACATACACACACAACACCCCCCTCCCCGTTCGGAAACCCGACTTACCTGGATCCAGGGGGTCTTCCGGCAGGGGCTGGGACGGCACGCTGCTACCGCCAGCAGCGCCTGCCAACAGAACACTGCCAGGCTGTATTATTTTTCATAAGATGACCAAATATGACACAAATCCAACATACAGTAATAAAAATATGAAGTCTGCAAGATTTACTCAAAAATACAGTTCTTTGAAGTCAATAGGGGCTATCACAGCGTCGTGATGAACAAAACCAACAGTTCAAGCCGGCTGCGGCGTCGCAGGCCAGCTAAGGTGTCATGAAGACCCGCAAACAGTACCTTGCATTTGTAGGGGGTCATGATCCTCGTGGTGGGCTCCAGACAGCAGCGTTGCTGACGTCGCAGTGCCGGTTCCAGAGTCGGTGCATGAGTCATCGGGCCCTTGAAGTCACATGCGTTGCAGATCGAACTGCGGGCTGATGAAGTCAGGAGCGCTGGCATGGATGGCATTGGGGCAGCGGTGCGAAGCGCGACGATGCGACGTGCGGTGCCCACAGGTCACGGTGCAGTCAGCGGTTTGGTGACGGTGTCCAGCGGTGTCGGTGGGATCAGGGCTGCGGTGTAAAGCGGGGTGGTGCAACGTGCGGTGTCCGCAGGTCACGGTGCAGGCGTCATTGTCGTCATTGTGGAAGCGCTGTCGTCGATAGGCCCAAGCCAGCGATGTGGGACGGGACAGTGCTTCGTGACCCTCACAAGTGGTGTCCACAGGCCACGGTGCAGGCAGCGGCGCCAGTGTCAGCAGGAGCTGCGGCGTCGGGGATGCCCAGGTTGCGGTGTGAGCAGGCAATACCGGAGTGCGGGGCCCACAGGTCGCAGTGCAAGCAGCGGCTCGGTGAAGTAGTCCGATGACGGCGAGACCAGGCTTGCGGTGCAAAGCGAGGCAATGCGACTCTTTGCGGCATTGGCGGGTCACTGTGCAGGCCAGCGGTGTCGTTGGTGGCCTCACAGTGGTTTCTCTTCTTGAACAGCACAGAACACACAGATCCCAGTGCTGCAGGTCGAGGAAACTGAAGTCTTTGGTGTCCCTGAGACTTCCAATAGGAGGCAAGCTCTACTCTAAGCCCTTGGAGAACTTTCTCAAGAAGGACAAACGGCAAGGTTCATCCTTTGCACTGTTTTCAGGCTGAAGCAGCAACTGCAAGCCAGTCCAGCAAAGCAGCACAGCAAAGGGACAGTACTCCTCCTCATGCTCTTCAGCTCTTCTCGTTGGCAGAGGCTCCTCTTGATTTGAGAAAGATTCTAAAAGTCTGGGGTTTTGGGTCTTCTTCTTATACTCTGTTCTGCCTTTGAAGTAGGCAAAATTCAAAGCAAAGTTTCAAGTGTTTGCAAGATCCTTCCTTGTCCAGAACAGGCCCCAGACGCACATCAGGGGGTCGGAGACTGCATTGTGTGAGGGTAGGCACAGTCCTTTCAGGTGTGAAAGACCACTCCTCCCTCCCCTCTAGCTCAGATGGCTCATTAGGATATGCAGGCTACACCCCGCTCCCTTTTGCGTCACTGTCTAGAGAGGTGCAAAACAGCCCAACTGTCAAAGTGACCCAGACAGACAATCCACAAGCAGGCAGAGTCACAGAACGGTTTAAGCAATAAAATGTGTACTTTCCAAAAGTAGCATTTTCAAACAGACAATTTAAAAACCAACTTCACTAGAAGATGTATTTTTAAATTGTAAGTTCAGAGACCCTAAACTCCACATTTTTATCTTCTCTCAAAGGGAATCTGCGCTTTAAGGATACTTAAAGGCAGCCCCCATGTTAACCTATGAGAGAGATAGGCCTTGCACAGTGAAAACCAAATTTGGCAGTATTTCACTGTTAGGACGTATAAAACGCACTAGTATATGACCTACCTTAAACATATATTGCATCCTGCCCCTGGGGCTACCTAGGGCCTGCCTTAGGGTTACCTGACATGTAGTAAAAGGGAAGGTTTAGGCCTAGCAAGTGAGTACACTTGCCAAGTCGAATTGGCAGTTTAAAACTGCACACACAGACACTGCAGTAGCGGGTCAGAGCCATGTTTACAGATCTACTAATGTGGGTGGCACAACCAGTGCTGCAGGCCCACTAGTAGCCTTTGGTTTACAGGCCCTAGGCACCTCTAGTGCACTTTACTAGTATGTATATGTATATATATGTGTGTGTGTGTGTGTATATGTATAACAAACAGTTGCAAGCAACTTCACCACTGCACTCCAGGAGGAAGTTATTTCTTTTTATTGCAGTCAGGATTTGTACAATTTGTCCTTTAAAAAAACACATTTTGGAACACATTAGAGCCGTCCAAAATAAGGATTCAACCTATGCTATTGCAAAACACCTTATGACTCATGATGCAGTTAAATGGACAGACATGAGATTTTTTGGTACTGCGAGTGTAGATAGCAATGAAAGGGGAGGAGATAGAGAGTTACAACTGAGACGTTTGGAGTCACGGTTCATAATACAGCTCAAAACCAAAAGCCTGAGGGGTCTGAATGGGGATGAAGAATTGCATTATCATCTGTAGGTTGAGGATATATAACGCTCTTGCTAATAGTTATTAGATAAGATTACCTGTGGATGTGTGGATAGAGGACATTTATAGATAAATATCAAGGAGAAAATGAGGTAAATTTAGGATGTATATGGGAAAGTATGAAAATAATAATAGATAAGTGCACCAATCTATTATCAGGTATATATAGCAATCACAGTGGTAATTGCATTAAGTAAGGTTAATAGTTCCAACAGAATAGAAATGGGCATAATGATTGTTGTGAATAGTGATATTCTTTGCACATAATAATTTAGACAATTTGTGTAGCGTTCGGCACGTTCTGTGGCGGTGGGGAGCTTTGTTTTTAATGCACAACATTTAATTTATTTTTAATAGACTACATGTCCCACAATGCACTAACGGGGTCATAGGAGAGACACTATAAATAGGGGACATGGAGATAGGACTAAGTTACTGTGATCAAGACCAGTAGGTCGAAACGCGTCAGTGGTGAAGGATGGTGATTTAATCCTGACTGCAATAAAAAGAAATAACTTCCTCTTGGAGTGCGCTGGTGAAGTTGCTTGCAACTGTTTGTTTTTGGATTTATGAGAGGAAATGGTCCATTCCTCACACCTGCACCAACATGAAAGAGTGCGCCAGAAGCAGGACCAGTTTGTTTTCTCATATATATATATATATATATATATATATATATATATATATATATATATATATATACAAAACACTGAGGGCCATATTTATACTTTTTGACGCAAAACTGCGCTAACGCAGTTTTGCCTGAAAAAAATTAGCGCCGGCTAACGCCATTCTGAAGCGCCATGCGGGCGCTGCATTTAATCAATGACGTTAGCCGGCGTTAGCCGCCGGCGCTGCCTGGTGTGCGTGGAAAAAAACGACGTACACCAGGCAGCGCCGGCGTAGGGGGATATGGAGCTTGGGCGCCAAAAAATGGGGCAAGTCAGGCTGAGGCAAATTTTTCGCCTCAACCCGATTTGCGCCATTTTTTACGACTCCCAACCCCCATAGAAATGACTCCTGTCTTAGCAAAGACAGGAGTCATGCCCCCTTGCCCAATGGCCATGCCCAGGGGACTTCTGTCCCCTGGGCATGGTCATTGGGCATAGTGGCATGTAGGGGGGCACAAATCAGGCCCCCCTATGCCACAAATTTTTTTTTACAAAATGACTTACCTGAACTTACCTTAATGTCCCTGGGATGGGTCCCTCCAGCCTTGGGTGTCCTCCTGGGGTGGGCAAGGGTGACAGGGGGTGTCCCTGGGGGCATGGGAGGGCACCTCTGGGCTCCTTCAGAGCCCACAGGTCCCTTAACGCCTGCCTTTTCCAGGCGCTAAAAAACGGCGCAAAAGCGGCCGGACGTCATTTTTTTTTACCCTCCCACTCCCGGGCGTGAATTTTGCCCGGGAGTGTAAATACGGCGCACATGCCTCGGAGTCAATTTTTTAGACGGGAACGCCTACCTTGCATCTCATTAACGCAAAGTAGGTGTCCACGCTAAAATATGACGCAAACTCCATGGACTTTGGCGCTAGACGTGTCTAACGCCAAAGTATAAATATGGAGTTAGTTTTGCGTAGGAATTGCGTAAAAAAAAACGACGCAATTCCGCCGCAAACGGAGTATAAATATGCCCCTGAGTTCTTGCCTTGTCTGTCCCAACCAAGTGGGAAGGTTGCGGATGTGGGTGTGAGAGCCTGAACAATCACCAAACATTCTTTTTCTCCTTCACGAAAAGAGATCCACACTCCAGAGTTGCTGGTGTAACAGATTCAATCCATCAAAGTGTGTGACAGCAACAAGGAAAAAAGACGTGGTATGGTGGAAACTGCCTAGGTCACAGGTAAAGAGTGCAAGCCTACCACCAATCATGAGTGTGGTCTAGAGTGTTAGAAACACAAACAAATGGCTCAGTGGAAGATTCGAAAAGAATGAAACAGCTAAGCACTGTGAGTATTTTGTAATATTCACAATACAAATAAGTCAAAGCAATCTACCCCGCAACAAAGTCGAACGCAACCATGAACAGTGTACAAAAATGCAATAAGTGGATAATGGGTCATTCTTCATTACTACCTAAAAAGCAATATACACTTAACATTGTAAAAAAAAGTGTTGAATGGAGTCAAATGACTCAGAAAACTGAATACCAAATTCTATGAAACAGTTGCACAAGACAGTCCATGAATGTAAATCATAAAACACATATAAGTACATAACTCGATTCTTCTGTATAGCAATGTCATAATAAAAATCATAGAGTAAAACATTTATTGTTTAAGTTCACATTAAAGGATTGTATATCTCTGATAGAGACAAATCCCTCCATATGAAGAGCTTCAAAATGTTTCCCAAATTACTTCGCAAGTAGGCAAATAAACAACAAACAGTATCTGTAATCTATACATAGTGCCCCAGTGGGCAAACAATCATTGACATCATATTCAAATGCATGACCTATGTCTACCTATCCATATATGAACTACATTTAAATGGAAAATAAAATCTTACCTCGAGAAGAATCTCTGCCCACATTTTCACAAACTCCACTAGCCCAGTGTGGAAAATGAAAGAGTAAAACCATTTCAAACACACAATTGCTCTGAGGATATAAGAAGAAAGGAACAGCAGGTCATCAGTACAAACAATGTTATACATACAACTAAGTTAATGTCAGCAAAGAGGTTTCTACCTAAATGAACATTAAGTTCCTCATCAGTATTGAGCCAATTTGATGGCTTAGTGTCTAGCTCCAGGATAAACCTGTATTCCAGATTTTCTCAAAGAACTTGTTCTGCCAATTCCTCTTTTCATGTATGGTGTTCTGTCAATGGCAAAAAAATGAAGACATTTCCTAATGCCCTTACAAAACTGTGTTAAATGTCTAGCCACAGGATAATATTTGCTGTCATCGTGATGGCTCTAAGATGTTCCAAAATGTGATTTTTTTTTATTGGGTGAATTGAGCTGTCCACATACTATAACTAACATGGACAAACTATTGACCATATAATCAGAGATGCAAGTAAGGTGTTTGTTGATAGTTCTCTCCTTACCTCACATAGGTAATAATATTTGCTGATGTTTGTACTGTTTCTAAAAGCTGTAAAATTTGCAAGTGAAGAAATCTAGTCTGGTGTTGTCTGAGTGGTGCATGTTGCTGATGGCATTCCTACCCAGTCTGTTCTTAAAGGTCCTATCTCTTCTGGCCACTCTTTGATGTCCTTTAATTGCATCAACCAGGCTCTCATTAACATTTGCCACTGCTTTCCTAGAATAAACTTAACCTCACTAGCTTTGTCATTAAAAGTAGTGATAAATCTCAGGGTGCTAGAATTGGGAGCTGGAGCAATTGGCCTGGACATTAACAGTTCATCTCTATGGACCTTCTGTACCCATTGAAGGGCAGAGACTAGTGTGGAGTTGGAGTAACCTCTTTCTCTGAATTGTGCCATTATATTGGTGTATTCCTGCTTGTTCGTTTCCTCTGTACTACAATTGTGTCAAGCCTGTAAGAGTTCACTGTAGGGAATGCTGTGTATTAATGATTTGGGGTGACTGCTGTGAGAATATACGAGAGTGTAGCCAGCTGCAACCCTTCTGAACAATCGAGTAGTGAACCTGTTATTCACTTCCACCACTTACATCTCTAACATCTCAATGTCAGTTCTGCTCATTGGCTAGTGAATTGTAAATTCAGGGTATTGTCCTTACGTTTCTCTACAAACTCCGTGACTTTGGTGTTATTACCTCTCCATACCACAAATAGATTGTCAATATACCCTATCCAAGTGACCACATGGGTGTTTAATTCGCGCAGGGCACTGACCACCTGATCTTTCCACCAACCCAAAAACAGGTTGGCAAAACTCGAGGCAAAACATATGCCCATCGCCATACCCTGGACCTGTCTGAAATATTTGTCATTGAATACAAAGAAATTGTTTTGCAGGCAATACCAAATCATTTCTCTACTGTGAAATAAAAATGACAAAGATCTTGCTTTAAGGAAATACTTGCATGCCTGGATCCCATCACCCTGGACTGATACTGTTATAAAGACTACCAGCATCTTGTGTTAGTAATAGGTAATCATCGCTCAATATTTGCTCACAATGCAGGGTGAACATCCTGACTATCCTTAATGTAAAATGGTAGGGTAGTAACAAAAGGACAAATTAAATATAACAAAAGGACAAATGAAATAATAAATGAGTTTCAAAGTGTTCTTCAAAAAAGACCCCCTAGAGTAGACTATAGGCCTACTCAGGGGATTAATAGCGTTCTTGTATCTTGAGGAGCGAATAGAGAATGGGAATTTTAGGATGCTCACAGTGCAAAAACTTGTGTTCTTCCCATTCTATCAGCCCAAGTTCTCTCCACTCTATCAGTCTGTCATGGTTTACATTATTAGATTGAATTATCAAATTTTTGTACCATTCTATATTGTCTGTTATTCAATTGCATGTAACTTTCCTTCAGATACATATCTTTGGCTAGACAAACCACATTACCACCTTTATCTGATTTTCTAATGACAATGCTGGTATCTGTCTGTAGGGTCCTAATAGCCTCCCTCTCACTGTGGGTCATATTATCGCCTTGCCATTTGATTTTCTTCAATAATTATATGAAGTCTTGCACAACAACTGTTTTAAAAGTATTGATCACATCATGGGGAAGGGTAGGAACGAAGGTAGATTTGGCCCTGAATTCACTGGGACAATTCATATGTAACTCAATGCCCATGGGTTCTAATTTGAGAAATTTGTCATCGGTGTCCTCACTCTTAGGGTCTAGTTGTGCCACCGTGAACAATGCAGCAACATCACTGATACTGAGATTACTTATTCAGCCTCCCGAGTCCTTATAATAGAATATTCACCCTTTAGTGTGTACCACTTGTGTAACTTGAGTCACCACTATGTAGTTATAGTTATGACCTAGTTACCATAGAAAATTGATTTTTTGGTTCGCTAATAACTTTGGCCTCATTTCACGAATCTTGACAAAACTTTCCAAGCTACCTGGGATTGGCAGGTTGTGCACAGAGGGGGGTTGGCTGGACCTTGCAAATTACATATTAGAACACCCATGACGTGGGCAACTAAAATTACATCATTAATAACAACACTGTGCATGGTGGGGTACGATTCATGGTTTCTTGAGTTAACTATAACCTGTAACTGATGAGCTTCAGTATTTGTTTAGTTAAAAAGTTACATTTAAACTGACCTAACTACACTATCATTTTAACCTTTGCTGTATTCAATATCTATATATATATATATACATATATATATATGTATATATATATATATATATATATATGTATATACATATATATATATGTATATGTATATGTATATATATATATATATATATATATATATATATATATATAAATATATATATATATATATATATATATATATATATATATATAAATAATTATAGTTAGGAGCCAGTTTCCATAGGAAAAGTGTTTTTTTGTTTTACTAAAAACTTTGGCACTGTTTGAAGAATCTTCGCAAAATTCACAAAACTAGCGCTTTTTGCTACTCTGGGCACTTTACCACTGCTGATCAGTGAAAAGTGCAGGTGCCCCCTGTGTAAAATGTATGTGTAATATTTCCATGGTTGGCGTATTGGTTTACTAATAAGTTCCTAGTAAAGTGTACTAGAGCTGCTCAGGGCCTATAAATCAAATGCTACTAGTAGGCCTGCAGCACTGGCTGTGCCACCCACATGAATAGCCCTGTAAACATGGCTCAGACCTGCCACTGCGTTGTCTGTGGGTGCAGGTTCAAACTGCTAATTAGACTTGGCAAGTGTACCCACTTGCCAGGCCTAAACCATCCCTTTTTATACATGTAAGGCACCCCTAAGATATAGGACCTAGGTAGCCTCATCGGCAGGGTGCAGTGTATGTTAAAGGTGGGACATGTATTGATGTGTTTTACATGTCCTAACAGTGAAATGCTGCCAAATGTGTTTTTCACTTTTGCAAGGCCTTTCTCTCTCAGGTTCACATGGGGCTGCCTTTAAATATCCTTAAAGTGCAGTTTCCTTTTGAGAGCAGATCGAAATTTGGAGTTTGGGGTCTCTGAACTCACAATTTAAAAAATGCATCCGTTAGTGAAGTTGGTTTTGGGAATTATTAGTTTGACAATGCCACTTTCAGAAAGTGGGCATGTTCTTGCTTTAACCATTCTGTGACTCTGCCTGTTTTTGGATTCCCTCTTTGGGTCAGACTGACAGTAGGGCTGTTTGTGAATCTCTTCTAGGCAGTGACACAAAGGGAGCAGGGGTGTAGCTTGCATATCCTAATGAGCCATCTGGGCTGGATTGGAGGGAGGAGTGGTCACTTACACCTGAATGGGCTGTGTCTGCCCTCCCACAATGCAGTCTCCACCCCCCTGGTATGTGTCTGGGGCATGGCCTGGGCAAGGCATGATCCTGTAAACAACTTTCCCTTGAAGTTTGCCTACTTCAAAGGCAGAAAGGGTTATACATAGTGGACCCTTTAGATCACTTCTGGATTCAAGAGGAACCTCTCCCAAGGAGAAGAGCTGAAGAGCTGAGGAGAAGTGCTGCCCCTGCCTGTGACTGTGCTTCGTTGGGCTATCCTGCAGCTGCTGCTTCTGCCTGTGAAAGGGGACAAAGGCTGGACCTTGTTGTGCAGTCCTGCTTGAGAAGAATCTCCAAGGGCTTGAATTGAGCTTGCCTCCTGTTTTGAAGTCTCAGGGGGCAATCAAAGACTTCCTCTGCCGGCACCTGGACTCTTAGCTGAGACTCCTCCCCTGCCAATTGGTGTCCTATCCAGTCCTTGGGCCCTTGAAAGGTGAAGTTGGCGAACAAAAGCTGAAATCTACCCACAGAATGCTGTGCAGGGAAGTTTTCAGCGCACCATCTGCAACCCAGCTGATAGATGCTAAGCGACCGCTTTGTGGCTAAAATTGACGCTCCATCTGCATTGCGGCTGGGAGATCGATGCATTGCTGCTGGAGAAACAACGCAACACCTGCTTGCAGCTGCTAATAATGATGCAAACACCACGCCGCGCGGTTTTCTAACACTGTGTGATCGGATGTCTCATGCATCGTCCCTGGGTGTCAAATTCATTGTGAATCGGCACGGATCCAAGGTGCTCTGTCCGGAAATCGACATATCGCCCTCTTGCGAGTGAGAAAAACGACACAGGGCCTACCCACATGGAGATGAAATGATGCATAACCTCACTTGCGAGTAAGAAATCAACGCATTGCTGACTTTTCCGATGCATGCTCGCCTATGCAGCTTTATGTTTGGTACAAACCAGGTACTTTGTGTAAAATCAATGTTTCCATTGTTTTCTATGGGGTAAGGTTCGTTTGAAATATCATATCTTGACTTGTTTATGTTGGATTTTTGTCATTTTGGTATTGTGTGATTTAGATTAATAATACCTATTTCTCTGAACTGGTGTGGTGTGCATTTTGTAATGTTTTTACAGTATTACTGCATGTGTTGGTACAAATACTTATACGTTGCCTTTGAGATAAGCCTGACTGCTTGTGCCAAGCTACCAAGAGGGTGAGCAAGGGGTTGTCTATATGTGTGTCTTCATTGCCCTTACTATAGTGAGGGTCCCTGCTTGGACAAAGTGCAAACTGACTGCCAACCAGAGACCTCTTTTTTAACACACACCCAGTCACAGACCCACACAGCCACTCACACACCCACAAGCACACCCACTCACACATTCCCACAACCACTTACACATCCACACAACCACACATCCATTCACACACTCATACTGCCGCTCACATACCCACAAAACCACTTATATACTCACTCACATACCCACAAAACCACTACCACACCCAGTCACAGCCCCACACAGCCAGTCATACACCTACATAACCACTCATATACCCACTGACACACCGATACAGCTACTCAGACACTCACTCACTCACTCACCCACAAAACAACTTGCACACCCAGTCACAGACCCACACACCCATGTGCACACCCAAACAACCACTCACACGCCCATACTGCTCTCACACACCCACTCACAGACTTAAAAAATCATTCACACACTGACTCACAGACCCACAGAGCCATTCACAGACCCACAAACCACTACCTTACCCACTCACAGACCCACACAGCTACTCATACACTCAATTACACATCCACACAACCACTCACACACACACCACCCACTCACACGCCCACTCACAGACCCACAAAAGCACTTGCACACCCACTCCAAGACCCACAGAGCCACTCATACACCCACTCACAGACCCACTCACACAAGCCCACTCCTACTCGCAGACGCTCAAAACCACTACTGCAACCAGAAACAGACCCACACAGCCACTCAAACACCCACTCACAAACCCACTCACAGATCTGCAAAACCACTTGCACACCTATTTACAGAACCACACAGCCACTCATACACCCACTCACACACCCATTCACATAACCACACACCCACTTATACACCCATACAGCCACACCCAGAGAGCCACTCACACATTCACTCACAGACCCACAAACCACTCACACACCTACACAGCCACTTGCACACACACACACACACACACAGATACCCACTCAAACACACACACAGCCACTTACACGCCCACATAACCACACACACACACACTCACATACTTACAAACCCACAGCATGGGGTTGGCTTCATGCAGGGGGTTGGCCTCAGTGCCTGACTGCAGCCATGCCCTGAAGCCTAATCCCTGCTGTGCACAGCCAAAGGGGTTGACTGCATGTGGGAGCATTAGCCTACATCCTGTGAAAGACTAAAGTAATGTACGGTGGCAATTGAATTAACGTATGGTAATTAAATATTACTTTATGTTAAAAAAACATAGAAATTCAGTTTAAAGGGATGTTATAGTTATGGTCAGATTTTACCCACACAAAACCATGAAAACTCAGCAGCTATAGTTACACTTATCTCAAGAAACTTTCACTTGTGTACTATGATAACTATAACTTGCGACCTTGCCGTGCACTGCTAAATACCCCACAAATCACATCAGTGATGACATCTCTTATGACATCATTAATAATATCAATGCATCATTTGCAATTAAATTTGATGAGAAAACTGGATGGCAGGGTCCATATAAAATTAAACATGGGAGAGGACATGGTAGTTATAGTTAGGACCTAGTTTCCATAGAAAATGTTTTGTTTGACTTGCTTAGACTTGGCACTGTTGGATGAATCTTGACAACAGAATTTACTTGACCAGTTCCTCATCTGCCCTTGGCACATGTTAGAAAAAAACAAAGGCAGTGTATGGGAAAAGTACCATTAATTTTCTAAAGGTATCCTTCATTAGGATTTCCAAACCTTCCACTGTAATTATTTCCAGGGCATTGTCACCAAAGTGCACAATTATGAAGTCTGAATGTTGGAAATCCTTAATGCTTTCAACCAAAGGGAGTAATTGATGCCACTTGAAGTCACTCTGGCCAGGACAAGTATCATCCACATTATACAAACCCAAGTCCCTTTCAATGTCACTTTTTCTAGCACTCTCTCTGGCCCAAAACACAAAGCTATATCCCACCATCCACACACTGAGCATTCTGGAGGGAAGCTGGAGCACCACACAGGAGAATGCTGCAGCTGGATGAGACAGATTTGAAATGGAAGGTAGTTAAAATGGAGGCTATTAGTTATAGTTTGAAAGAATACATTTGATTGGTTGTTGTAAATGTGTTAGTGCATGAAGCTAGATAGTTATATTGTGTGAAAAGTAAGTAGATGTCGGATTGGCTCTGGAGAAGTTGCAAAACATTTTTGCTGTTTGCAATATGTTTATTTCAAACATTCAACCACAACCAATAAACTTAGTTTAAAATTAAGCATGGTGCACCGAGAAACTGTAATGAACCTGTGACTTTCTGCTGTAGTATAATGCTGTAGACTGTCTACAATAGTAGCAAAGCTAGAGGAGCATGGGGGAAGGGAATAGAAAAAGACTAGATTGTGATTTTGTAGTCGCAAGTCTAGGTAAAAATTCATTAAACGTATCCTTTGTGGTGAATATATTTTTCTATAGAAACAGGTGTATATATAGCATTGTTTTCAAATAGCAAAAACAAATTTCGTACTCCCACGTCAAACCACCGTGGAGTTACGTGGGGGCACTATGCTGAGCACCACGGTGGATCAGTGGATCCGGTGAATTCTGCTGTCAAATTGGATCCAGCTAAAACCACTATCAAATTGGGCTATGTTTTGAGGAGTGTGGGAAAGGTTTAACTATAGCAGGCAGACATTAGTAGTATAACATAAGTATAACATAAGAGGGAGATTGTGATTGGTTTTGATTGAGTAACCTTGAAAGCAACGTTGAAAAGGTTGCCATTGATGGTTGGCTTGTATAAGACCAGCGTACCATTCTTTTGCTTGGTTTTGCACATTTTCAATGACAAGAAATTCTGACTGATACTGAGAGAGACACACACACCAAAAAGCACACTTAGCAGGTACATATAGTGAAATGCAGTTTAATTTAAAATGTATTAGTACAGGCATGAGTGTATATAAGGTGAATGACAATGAACAGCACATTGGTAAAACGTAAGAAGCAGTACAGATACAAGGTTTGTGAATAAAATAAAGGAAAGTAGATAAATCAGCAAAGAAAGAATTAAAGGTGTTACCTGGCACTAGAAAAGCTTCTTGACAAGCCTTAGACTTTCCTTTTAGCAAAGGAAAGTCAACACTTGGTAGGCTGGAGGTAGGTATACAGCAGGGTGCTTTCTGACTAACGTGTAAAATATGTCCTTTTGAGTTTAAGTGACTTAGATGTGCAATTCCAGACTCACATATGTATTTACAAAAGGATAGACCCAGTGACATACCCAGTAAGACACCGAAAGTGCAACTTATGTATTAATTCACACATCCAGACAGCAGTGTATGTATCGAGCAGTATTGGAGCCATTTCAGAACTCATGCATTCAGTCCAATATGTAGTGATGTACTGATATAATAATAGTTCCCCCTTCAAACAAATGCTCATTTAAGAATAGCTTGAGTGTACAAGTGGAGAGCGTGAGTGTCCACTTTTACTGTGTACTCGGCTTGGCACCAAAACCCACTTGGCAAGACTTAAACTCTCATTTTGGTCCACAAAATTCACCCCTCAGCTATGTTGTAGGTAAGCCATGGAGCAGGGTCCTTTGTCACTTAAAGGTGTAACATGTCCTTCTAAGTTTAATTATTTTATACATTCACTTTCAGACCGCTATGGCCAGTTATATATGCAGTCTCACATTCATACTTCAACTCACATACCTATTTAGAAAAACATAGAGCAAGTCACATACCAAGTTAGACACTGAAAGAGCCATTCAAATATTCATGCACACACCCAGACAGCGGGTATATATGCTGCCTTATCAGACCTAGTTGGCAACTGGTACAGTAACTGCGATATGTAGTCAAGTACTCTCATAATCTAGTCACCTCTTGAGATAACTAGTCCTTTAAAAATGGTTTGGTCCTAGTAATGCTGAGCCTTAGTATACATTTTTACTGTCAGTTCGACTTTGCTTTATAAAAGGTGCTTGACATTCTTTACACCTATTTTAGGACACAAAACTCAATCCTTAGGAAGGCTGTATGTAGGCCATAGAGGAGAGTGCTTTGTTATTAAAAGGTTAAATATGTCCTTCTGAGTTTCACTGATTAAGATGTCAACTTACAGACCCGTATGCTCAGGTATATAGGTAGTCTACTAGACCTAATGCAAGACATATACCTGATAACAAAATGATAGAATCACTTACACATCCAGTCAAACACAGAGAGAGACACGTATACATTCATGCACATGTCCATACAGCAGGGCTGTATGCTGCAACATGACTTGTAGTTGGCAAATGTGTGTAGTTAACTACTATCATAACATAGATTATGACCTTTCAACAGGATTCAGGCCTCCTACTGGTGAGCCTGAGTGTGCTGTTTTATTGTGAACTAGATCTGGTATCAGACAATATGCTTGAGAAGCCTAAAACTCTCCTGTTGGTACAAACAACTTACCCCTGATCTATGTTGTAGGTAGGCTATAGAGCAGGGTGTTTTGTGACTAAAATGTGAAACATGTTCTTCTGAGTTTAACTGACTTAGATGTGCACTTCCAGTCCTCCATACCAAGGTGTATACACACTATGCTACCCATACTTCAAGTCTTATACCTATTAACACAAGGATAGAGCCACTCACACACCCCGTTACACACTGCAAGAGCTATTTTTTATATTCCTTAACACACTAGATAGCAGCTATGTATCCAGGAGTATTGGAGCCAGTTGCGGACATGGTTACATACCCCTGTACTCTTCAATACATTCAACAAGCAATTTAGATAATCACTAACATGCAGATTTAGAGGGCTTTATATTTACTAAAAGATCCAAACATGTAGCTGTACATTACTTAAAAATCTGGTGCACACCCATTGACGGACTGATACACTTACTCAAACATGTGTGAAATTACTGACACACCTAGATACCTAGTAGGAAAACTAGTGCTTTAAACATGTCTTGGGCCTACCACTACAGTTTCTGAGTGATACCTATTTATAAAAAGGATAGAGTCAGTCACATATCCAGTCAGGCACAGAAATAGTCACCAATACATTCATGCACATACTGAGATAGCAGGTATGGATGGAGCAGTGTCAATGCCAGTTGGGTACTGATACGGTCACTCCAGTACGTGGTGAAGTACTTGCAAAACCTAGTCACCCATCCAGACAGCTACTCCTTTAAACATGGCTCAGCTGTACTACTACAGACCCTCAGTGTGTACTTTTACTGGCACCTTGAGTAGTCATTAGAAAACTTGCTTAACAAGAAATAAAATGTAAGTTTACTACAGAAAACTCATCCCTCACCTAGGTTGTAGGTAGGCGATGGAGCAGGGTCCTCTGTGCTTAAAAAGTTAAACATGTCTTTCTAAGTTTCACTGAGTTAAATGGGCAATTACACCCCCCCCCATTCCCAGTTTATACGCAGTCTTCCATCCATACTGCAACTCACATATTTATAAAAGAATAGAGCTACTCACAGTCAGACACTGATGTATGCTGCAGTATCAGACCTAGTTGGCAATTAATACATTCACTCTGATATGCAGTCAAGTACTCTCACAGCCTTGTCACTCATTCACACAAGTAGTCCTTTAAACATGGTTCAGGCCGACTACTGGTGAGTCTGAGTTTGCAGTTTTACTGTAAGCTCAATTTGGAATTAGAATACCTGCTTGACAAGCCTTGAACTCCTCTTTTACTACACAAACATTACCCCTTAGTGAGGTTGTAGGTAGGCCATAGAGCAGGGTGCTTTATAATTAAAAGATGAAACAATACATGTTTCATCTTTTCTTGTTAAGCAAGTTTTATTTCTTGTTAAGCAAGTTTTCTAATGACTACTCAAGGTGCCAGTAAAAGTACACACTGAGGGTCTGTAGTAGTACAGCTGAGCCATGTTTAAAGGAGTAGCTGTCTGGATGGGTGACTAGGTTTTGCAAGTACTTCACCACGTACTGGAGTGACCGTATCAGTACCCAACTGGCATTGACACTGCTCCATCCATACCTGCTATCTCAGTATGTGCATGAATGTATTGGTGACTATTTCTGTGCCTGACTGGATATGTGACTGACTCTATCCTTTTTATAAATAGGTATTCTCAATTTAACTGACTTAGATGTGCACTGCAGACCCCTATGCTCAGATATATATGCACTATGCTGACCATTCTGTAAGTCACAATACACAAAGAGTATGGGCTATCACGTAAGGACAAAATAGTGTTACATTGTCCTGGACCTTCAGTGTGTCCCAGACTCAGGGACTTGTTTGTGTGCCTCTGGTTCCGGAGACGGGAAAAGGGTCTAAGGGGAATTATTCCTTACAGACTAGGTGGTCTCACACACTATATAGTGTTGTGCTTCATCATATGACCACCTACCCCCATCCAGGTAGGACAGTACCACCTGGACGAACTCAACCTTGTAATTAAAAGAAGTTTGAGGGAGTGCGAAAATGTTGATTATCTGGATAGTATCGGGATCCAGTTGTACTATGGAAAAGTTTAAATTACCTAATCAACCACCAATGTATTATTACACCTTCATTCACAGTGATTGTTAGTAAGATTAAAAAACACACAACGGGACGCTTCTAGAGAATAATGACTCAACGAGTCACCAATGTCTTACTGGCCAACATATTTCTGCCCACTAGATAAAGCCAGAGGAGGTTTGGGACATTCGTCAGGGCCTTGGATCTCTAGGGTCATGCTCTAAAAGGTCATGTACTTAAGGGGATGCCTAGCCTCAAAGGGAGGTGGCTGGATCTCCATAATAAGAAGGGCCTACCTGTGGATTGCTTAGTAAGGGGGGCCTATGGATGAAGGAAAACAAGTACTTAAGCGTCGTATGCAAGCAACTTACTTATATGTGAGGCTGAACACAGCAAACCACTGCACACGAAAACGTGAAAATGCATGCTAAAACAGGCACATAACCATGCAACTGGTGGGTCATGGTCCCATCTAACTGTGTACTTATTGTGACAGATTTGATGTATTACATGGTTATGTGCCTGTTTTAGCATGCATTATCACGTGTGAAGCATACTTAGGGGAGACAGTATGGGGTCTCAAACCTCTCTGCCCACCTCTCCCTTTGTGTTAAGTTCATACTATAAGTCATACACCAACAGTTTTGGAGCACAACCATAGAGGAACTCATTAATTCGTCCCATATCTAAGAAACTAGTACAAAAACTAGTCTCCCATCCAGAGACATAGCACTTTAAACATGGCTCAGGCCCACTACTAATGAGTTTGAAGCACAAACTGACTTACGCAGGCACAGAGTAATATAGACATTCACATCCAAACACACACTCATGTAAAGACTGACATACCCAAACACACTGATACAAGCACTAAGACAGTAGAATAGACAACTGTTAGGGGGAAACATAGGAAGATAGTGTGTGCTCTGTATACATTAAGTAATATATACATTTATAGCTCTATACTGAGCTATTTCTTCTTAGATCCTCTTAGATTCTAAGATTCTTAGTACACCTAATAGACCACTTATGTACCTATTTAGTTACTTACTGTATCTACATTTTTCAATATTCTATGGAGGCAAATAAATCATTTATTTATTTTCCGGAAACCTACTTTTATTTTTTTTAAATGACAATGCCTAATAAAACACAAAGTCGAGAGAATCACAAACAACAGTACTACCTGGTTAAAACTGACAGTAAAAAGGAAGATAAGGTGGAAAATGTGCAAAGAAAGGACGCGGTCGCTGGTAAGAGTACTAAGAATGTTTTGAGGAAAATATGCCATATAGTGTGAAATGAGAGAAAGATGTCTATTTAAAAGGGAAGTTTGAAATGTACTGACAAACAGGAAGAAGTGCATGATGTTAAAAGTAGGAAATCTAATAAGAAGATACATAGACTCGGACTTGGAGACGGAAACAGTTTAAGGAGTCAAGAATAAAATTGTTTCAGAACAGAATAATTCAAAATATGCTGAAGAAGATAAAAAAGTAAAAGAGAAGAAGCACTGTGCTTAAACAAAAGCAGCATACTGAGACTATAGTTGAGAAAGCATTATCCCTAGAGAGGAAACGTTTTATCTTAATATTAAACAGAATGAAGCCACTAGACAAAACAGTATTGTGCATGAAGAAAAGAACATTAAGAAATAGGCCTATTAACAAAAGTAATTTTTGTAAAACTTTTAAAAGTAAATGGATGCACACATCTAGTACAGAACTGTTTTTAATGAAGAGAACTACTTGCAAGAGAACACATTAGTGCATGCAGTTGACACAACAGTTCATTGCTATGAGGTAAATGACGGTACTCCCATAGAAAAAGAAGAGATAGTTATTAGGAACGTGGAGCAAGTGATAGCTGAAGAGGTACAAGGAAGATGTAGACAAGCCCCTGTGTAGGAGTAGAAGTGGAGCAGTATTTGTACTATCCGTCAGGAATCAATTGTTAAACTGAAAACTTTCCTAAGACAATTCACATGCAAAAGTCTGAAACAGAAACTTATAATGTTGCAAGGATTAGATCTGTGCAAAGTTAGGAAATACACTAACTTACAAGGCCATTCACTAGCTTGTCTTTCAAAGAAAGTGTGGAAAATAACTTTTCACCACTTTAGAATGTTAGTTGTGCATCATTCAAAGTTGCAAAATTTAGTAAAGAGACTTTTTATGTAAAAACCCCAGCTTTATGTTTAGGAGAGATGAATAGAGCTCTATTGCTTAATACTGTTGCAAAGATAGAGGAAGTATGTGAAGACATTCAGGCCCTCAATACGAGTCTGGCAGTCCTAGGAACACCAGACTCACGGTGGCAGTCTGACTGCCACCAAAGCTGTGGTCCGACCGCTTAGGCAGTGGTCAGACCGCCACATTATGACCAGGGGCAAACGCACCACTGTCGGACCGCCAGCACCACCAGTTTCCCTCCACAGGAGGGGCAAGCGGTGCCAGTAGTCCTAATCCGACAGGGCAGTGCTGCAAGCAGAGCCTCCCTGGGGATTACAAGTCCCCTCTCCACCAGCTTTCGCATGTAAAAGCTGGTGGAGATGGGTGCATGGGCCACTGTGGGACCCCTGCACTGCCCATGCACTTGATATGGGCAGTGCAGGGGCCCCCATGGACAGCCCTGCACTTTTTACTGTCTGCTTAGCAGACAATGAAAAGCACGACGGGTGCTGTTGCACCCTAGGCACCGCAACATTGCTGCCGGCTCGATTACGAGCCTGCGTCAATGCTGTGGGCTGTTTCCCGCTGGGCCAGCAGGCAGAAACTCTGTTTCCCGCTGACCCAGCGGGAGACTCGTAATAGGGGCCACGGGAAGGTCACTGCACTGACTGTGACCTGACCGTGGGAGTCTGGCAGGCGGCCTTTTCCTCCTGCCAAACTTGTTATGAGGGCCTCTGTATTGTTTCTTTCGTTCTGAAGAGGAGTATAGAGAAAATGTAGAAGTAACGACTGGAGGTGTAGAGCAGCAGGACAAAGATTAGTATTGAAATATTTGATCAACAGATAGACAAGTTCAGTAGACTATTTTCAAAGAAGTTTGAGTATGCTTGCATTTGTTGTTGCCGCACTCATTACAAAAAACAAACTCGTTATGTATTTATATTTACTAAAACTGAGCAAGATAACAGAGATGAGTGGCAGGAATTTGGTGCATATCTATTTGTAAAGAAGGCTTTAACTTAGGCACAAAGTAATGAATATGTAAGTATTGTTATGATAGATTACAGGATAATATATTGCCAGCTAGAGCAACACATAACAGACTAGAATTGGTATCAATCCCAGAAGAACTTCAACAAATAATTGTTTATGAATCAATTCCAATACAGGCAGTCCACCCATTTCAAGCAATAGTTCAAATCGAACCCAAGACAAGGAAACTACCATTAACAGAGCTACAGAAAGGAATTATGGAATGAGTTGTCTACTTACCTTTAGATTTACAAAAAACATGTTGGCACTGTGAGTGTTGAGAAAGATATAGATGAACCACTCATCATCCTAGTAAATGGAGTGCCCACCAAAAGTAAAACGAATCTGGCAAGAGTTAGTAAATGTGAATAAAGTGAAAAAACCCACATTATACTTAAAAGAAAATAATGTTTTTTACAAAAATATTGATGTTATTGGAGATGTAACTTGTATTGATGGTGAAGTATTACAATCAAGTGGACAAATAGAAAAAGTAGATAAACACAAGCCAAAAGAAATATATGAGCACTACAGTATCCATCAACTTCATTCCAAAGAAAGGATGCCAATGATCTGTTCCAAATGCAACATGCTAGAGGAACTCCAATGAGTATGTGGGAAAAAAGTTTAGAGGCTTACTGTTTCCCACAGCTATTTCACACAGAAGTGGACGATACGATGAACGTCCTGTAAAATACCAGCAGCAGAGTACAGGTCAACAAGACCATATTCGGAGGACCCTAGGTTTCACCAGTGTATTCCCTACATATTCTATCTGTTATTTGAGTGTGACTTTCAGGACTGTCTTATGTCGGGAACCATATTCTAAAGACAGGAGTTAATCAGCAAAATCATTCTGCAAGGAGGTTTGTTGACAAAATACAAGGGAAGGCCGAAAATCTTGAGTACAACTAATTACTTTGATGCATGTCAATGTAGGACCAATGAATATTGGTACTGTTGTCATAAAGAACTTAAATGTATGCTCTGAAACTTAGGTTTACCTACTTGGTTTGTGACACTCAGTTGCACAGAGTACGCATAGGAGGATTTACTTGTGTTTCTAAGAGAAGCAAACTCTAACAATAAGGATATTAATTTGACAACAACAGGAGAGCTTTGCTCTTTGGATCCTGCGAATGTGTTTAGGTATTTTAATCACACGTTTCAAGTGATGCTGGGTTTTACATGCAATATTTAAAAAAAAACTCTTAGTGAAGTTACAGATTTAGTATTTGGCATAAAGAATACAAGGCAAGACGTACTCCTCATGTACACATGCTGATATGGATAAAGGATGCATGAAATTTGGAACTTGTAGTGATGATTGTGTACTGTCTTTTCTAGAACAGTATGAAACATTCAGCGTCCCAAATGAGAATTATGACAAAGGCCGAAGACAGTAAGTTATATTCTTCCAAACACAAAGATATGCCAAGTATTGTCGCTGAAGATTCAGATGTAAAGGAAAATTTTACTTGAGATTTTGTTTTGAATTTTTAAGACCTATCATTTCCAAGGGAAAAGTGAACAGCTTGTTATCTGCAGTCAGGCATAAACTGACATGAAAATCACCCAAAAATATATAATCTGAGAAGATTGGAGGCCTCCAAATATATCAATGATTATAATTCTTTCATTCTGAAATTATGGAATGCAAATATGGGCATACGGTATTTGTAGACAACTCCATTGCTGTTGTTCGCTATGTCACTTCAGACATCACAAAATCAGAGAAAACAGCGATGAAGGAAATGTGGGAGGACATTTTTTCAGAAAAAATCTCTATCCAAGAAATTGTACAGTTTCATCTTGAAAATACTTTCTCATAGGGAGATAAGTCGTTAGAGTGCTCTGACAGGTTGAGTTCAGTTACCTTGTACTCAAAGTCTAGGGCAGAGGTCTTCAAACTGGGGGGTGGGCCCCCCTTGGGGGGCCTTAAGTGATCCCAGGGGGGGCGCCAAACTCTGGCCAAAATATATATTATACAAATAACATGCCTTTGTTTTAAGCAAAAGCATGTTATTGCAGTTTTAAAAAGGTAACAGTACTTAACTGCGATGTTTAAATAGGTTTAGACCTATTTAAACATTGCCATCTTTCTAAAATAATTGTGAAAAATTCTGAGGGGGGGCCCAATGATTTTTATTTTTCAACTGGGGGGGCGCAGCATTAAAAAGTTTGAAGACCACTGGTCTAGGGGAATTATTAGGTTACTCTAGGGCTTTTCAACATTTGAAACTGAATTTTGAAGTCTTTCCCAGAAATTAATTACCTAGCAGAGTGAGCCAGACCGCACAATATTGTAAAAACAAATATGTTAGATACCTACTATCCAAGAAGTCCATACCTTGAAAATATGTGTCTTTATGAAATTCTGCAACTCTATGGATACAGAAACAATGTGACGGAAATCTATGAAGAAGGGAAATATACTGTAGTTGGTTACGACGTTTGTTTGGTTTGACATGTAAAAAGTAATTTAATAAACCACTGAAAAATTAGTTGTCAAACTGCTAGAAAAAAATATTTTTCTACTTAACACTTCTCCAGCTATTCAAGCCTTGGTGTTTTCAAACAGAGTTACTTGGACAATATGACTGCTATGGATTGAGTGTCCAATCTTTCCCAGCTACCTGCAAATGTTAAATGAAGACATTGAACAAGAGAAAACAGTTGCCACTGAGATAGCAAAGAATAGTTCACAAAGCAGCCAGAGTGCTTGATCTCTCAGTCAAGACGTGGGTCCCTTGCTCAAGCTAGCCTGGCTGATGAAGGGTGATACCCTGAAACCGGTCCTAGGATGCTTGTTTCCTGTTCAGGGAGGACCTGGCCTAGCAGTTCGGGCTGGACTGTTCCTATGGGGAACAGGGTCAAGACTGATTTGCATATGGCTGGGTCTAAATCGGGGTGACGTGGCGAGCAAAATAACGGTGGATTACTCCCAGATCTGTGACTGGGGGTGAGTGTTGGAAAAGTTTCAACACTCCATCCATCATTTTATTTTGTTTTGTGATGTGGAGTCATGAACAGAGCCAGGATACTTGGCATTCACATGGGAGATGTACTGGTCCGCCAAACACACCATCTGCACATTCATAGCGTGATAGCTTTTTCTATTCCTGAACACTTCTTCATTTCTCCTTGGTGGGGACAAATGTGTACCATCAATCGCACCAATGATGTTGGGGATATGTCCCAGGGCATAAAAGTCAGCTTTCACTGTGGCCAAATCCTCAACCTGGAGGAATACGATGTAGCTGAGCATGTTTTTCAGCAGGGCAGGCAACACTCTGGTCAACACGTTAGAGAACATTGGCTGAGACATCCCTGATGCCATGGCCACTGTTGTTTGGAAGGAACCTCTTGCCAGGAAATGGAGCACTGACAGAACCTGCACTAGAGGGGTGATATCTGTGGGCTGGCGGATAGCTGAAATCAGGTCTGGCTCCAATTGGGCACACAGTTCTTGGATTGTGGCCTGATCAAGTCTGTATGTTAGTATAATGTGTCTGTCCTCCATTGTCTCAAGGTCCACCAGGGGTCTGTACACATGATGATGTCGCCATCTCATATTCATCCTCAGTGGTTGAAAACGGTGAGCAGAGGATCATATTCACACATCAATTAAAATAATGAGGCATCTTTTCCTTTACAGAACCTGTATGTGAATCCGAGAGTCAGTTACTGTCAGAGTCACCAGATCCTCTGTGTCTGTGCACGTTCCCAACACGTCCGCCACTGAACAGCTCCAAGACTCTGATAAATAAATCACAGAGACTGAGAGAGTTCAAGAGGGGAAGAGGGGATTAGGAAGGGAACAGCTGGGAAGGAGACATGTAGTAAGAAAAAGGTTAGAACACACAATATGAAAATTACATCTCCTGAAATCAATACTAGACTATGATTCTAAGCCCAGTCACTCTGAAAACATGAACAATCTAAGAGTTAAGTTTAAAATGACTAAGTTTCAAGATGGCTGGATACCTGTAGGGGAATCAAGATGAATTAAATGAAAACTTTCTTATTCATGTACTTTCCTTTACATGAGAATCAGAAAAAACATTCTGACAAAATTTTAAACCAGTCATATAAATCCTGTTTTTGAGAATGTATACTAGGACCATACAATATTGCATCTAGAAACTCTGGCCTTCTGTGTACTCTTAAAATGTTTCAACACAAATTGCGCATATTGCAGATATATATATATATATGTATATATATAGTAAACACCATAAAAGGATTGTGCACCATGAATAACACAATATGGAGTCAGGAAACAAATCACATAACTTGTCAACTCGAATATTACATAATAAATATCTTAGAATAGTAGCATACAATAAACAACATGAATTAAACTCGAGGAGAGAATCATGCGTCTTGCAAATTCGAGTGTTACCATGTAAAATACCAAGAAATGGTAGCACGCAATGAATATCAAAGTCAAATCATCATCAATCGAATCGCGCATCTTGCCGATTCGTAAAACACAATGTAAATGTCAAGGAATAACAGCTCACAATAAATAACAAGATCAAAGTACAATGAAACAAATCGCACTTCTTTTGCCGATTCTTAAGCCACCATGTAAAATGTCAAGAAATGGTATTGCGCAATGAACAGCAAAGTTAAATGCTCATGAAACAAGTTGTGTGTCTTGCCAATTCGTAAAACATCATGTAAATGTCAAGAAATAGTAGCGCGCAATGGACAACGATGTTTAAACACCATAAAACAAATTGCGCATCTTGCCGATTCTTAAGCCACCATGTAAATGTCAAGAAATGGTAGCGCGCAATGAATAACAAAGTCAAACCTTTATGAAATAAATTGAGCATCTTGCCTATTTGTAAACTACCATATAAATGTCAAGAAATGGTAGCGCGCAAGTAATCTGTTACTCATTTAAGAATTTAAACCAAGAATATGAAAATTCTAAATAACGGTGTCGGGACAGTCCAACCACTGTCTTACCGCCTGGAACAATGATCACCAATGAAGGATTAGGGCAGAAGACTGGAAGATCAAAATAGGCCGCCGGGACAGGAGCTCAGGAAGAAGCTGCTGCTCTGCACTGGGACCTCTGAATAGTGAGCACTGGGAGTTGGGCTGGCTCTCTTTTATAGAGTCTTGGCCCAGCCCAGAACCACGCCCAGGCATGTTGCAGGGAATGTCTCTGGAAGGCCCTGGAAAGGGGCCACACCCTAACACACTCTGAAGACCTGCAGCAATACATTGCAAAGGAACAGTATTTGTAAGCATATTAAAAATACATTTTCAGGATTGAACTCTGCAATGCAAAAGGATAAACCACAAAATATCAGCACAATGCATAAATTACTTTGTTTTGAGAGTGCTGGGTTTTTGCATTTTTGTCACCAATAGAGCGCGTATTGCTCTGGTGTTGACAGTTACTGTACCAATGTCTGCTGTGATGCAGTTAGGTGCCATGGCCTGTGCCCTCCTGAAATGGGGGCTGCCTGACCTGTGAGAAGGGACAAGTGGAAATGAGGTAGTTCCGCTGGCGTTTTGCGCCGTTGTAGTAGGCGGTTGACGACCGCAGTGCAACTTCGCATTGGTTATCATTGGCCCTATGGTTTCCAGGAGCCAATGGCGATGTACACCGTTGGTGACGGTATGCACCGCCGTGGACGTGACCACCATTTTCTAGCTATTCAATCACTTGCTATCTGATCTTCAACAGCAGAGGACCTACACTGCAAGTGCTGCTCTGACGTGTGTCTGGAAGCGACAATGGCTCAGGTGTCTGGGGGAAAGGGCCCTTGCCTTCACTGCAGAGGAGTTGGAGAAACTGGTGGATGAGGTCCTACCCCATTACTCGTTACTCTACGGTCCTCCAGACAAACAGGTGAGTACACTGTGAGCATGATGGGTGGGCCATGAATGTATGGATTTCTGTGTGTAAGCCAGATATCGGGGGGGTGAGGCATCCTGGCCAGAGTGCTGCATGTATGGTGGTCAATGTATGTGCATCAGGGGATGGGAGGGATCTGGTGTGCCATGAGTGTAACGGTCCGGACAGTTAACTAATTCCCTTTTCTGCTGTCTTTTCCATGCAGGCCAGCACCCATCAGAAAAAGGGTATTTGGCATGCCATTGCCAAGGAGGTCCAGAGCCTAGGGGTCTTTGACAGGCGGAGCACCCACTGCCGCAAACGGTGGGAGGACCTGCGCCGCTGGGCAAGGAAGATGGCGGAGGCCCAGCTGGGGCTAGTCTCCCAACGAGGAAGGGGTGCCCTGACCCCCCTGATGTTCTGTATCCTAGCGGTGGCCTATCCGGAGTTCGACGGGCACTTGAAGGCATCACAGCAGCCACAAGGGTGTGAGTACAGATTCAGATTCATGACTTTGCGTGTGGTAAGGTTTACCTGGGTGGGGGTTGTGGCCTGTGGGTGCCCCTAGGCCAGGGCGAACATGGCAGGGTAGGTCCCTTGTTGGGCAGGCTCTGAAGCACTCCAACCCCAATAGTGTTAGTGGGCATCTACTACTGGGCAGGGTCCTGTGGGTTTCAGGTGTGCAGCTAATGGCATTAGGCATTGTACCCCATGGGCTGGTGACTATCTTAGTAACTGGTAGTGCATTGCCTAGTGCATAGGGCTGCTCCCTGTGTGTTGTGTACGCCAACTGTAGTGGTGTTGCTGGCATTGACCAAGTGTATCGTCTGTCTCTCCCCCCCTTTTTATTTTGTCACCCTGTCCTTGTTTGCATTAGCATCATCTGGCGGAGGAGCAGAGGCATTGGCGACGGAGGGAGCTGCATCCCACATGGGCCAGGAGGCCGAATCCACCGATGGTGAGGGCACCAGTGGGACGGAGGGTGAGGGGAGCACCACAACGGGGACAGGAGGGAACACCACAGACAGCGACTCCTCCTACAATGGAAGCTCCCTGGCAGTGGCGGACACCTCTGTGCCCATCCCAACAACAAGTACAGCCGCCACCCCTCCTACAAGCACCGCCCTCCCAGCAGCCCCTCAGCGTGATTCCCTTGCCCGCTCACCCAGGAGGGTGGGCATCTCCTTCACACCAGGCACCTCTTGCCCTGCCCCGGTCAGCCCTACTGCCCTCAGTGAGGAGGCTACTGACTTCCTGAGATCCCTCACTATTGGGCAGTCAACCATTCTGAATGCCATCCAGGGTGTTGAGAGGCATTTGCAACAAACAAATGCATACCTGGAAGGCATTCACTCTGGCGTGGTGGCCCAACAGAGAGCATTTCAGGCTCTGGCCTCCGCACTGATGGCAGCCATTGTCCCTGTCTCCAGCCTCCCCCCTCCAACTTCCTCTACCCAGTCCCAATCCCCTCAACCCAGCCTATCCCAAGCACACCTTCAGACCAGCAGTCACACAAATCAACACACAAAAGTGGCTCAGGCAAACACAAGCACCACAATTCATCTCACAGGCACTCACACAAGCACCATCCCCATGCAGACACACCAGCATCCACTGCTTCCATTGTGTCCCCCTCCTCCTCATCATCCACCTCCCTCCCAGTAGCGTCTCCACTCACACCTGCATGCACTACATCCTCATCCGCTACCTCCATCACCAGCACGCCCATCACAACACACCCCTCACTGGCAGTCACCACCCCCACATCCATGCACATGTCCCCTATGTCCTCTCCCAGTGTGTCTGTGACCCATCCTCCCAAAGTACACAAACGCAAGCACCCACCCACCCAACAGCCATCCACCTCCCAACAGCATCCAGCCCATGCACCTGCACCCAAACTCAGCAGACACCTCCTACAACCACTCCGTCTTCCTCCACTCCCAAACCCTCTCCCTCTTCCCACCCCAGTGTTCATAAGAAGCTTTTCCTGGCAAACATTGACCTCTTCCCTTCCCCTCCCCCCAGTCCTTCACCTCGGCCCAGGATGGCCAGAACCCAGTCCAGCACCTGAGCCACCAAGTCAACGTCCGCTGTGGTTCCTGCAACTATCGGAGGCTTAAAGGGGGCACCCGTCAGCCCAGCCAGTGTACCATCAACCCCTTCCAAGGCCAAAGCCAGTCCACAGCTGTCCGAGGCTGCAGGAGAAGGGCTGGAGCCTCCCTCCACCACTGGAAGCACCGGCACCTGCACCACGGCCAGCACCGCCACCTGCACTGCCGCTAGCATCACCGCAAGCACTGCCACCTACACCGCTGACAGTAGCACCACTACCAGCAGCAGCAGCCCCAGTGGGCAGCCGTCCGAGGCTGCAGGAGAAAAGGCTGGAGCCTCCCTCCACCACTGGCAGCACCCCCACTAGAACCAGCACTACCACCAGTTTGCAGCCATAGCCGCCGCCGGATGGAGTCTAGCCCTGCCTCCATGAACTATCATCCAACCTGGTCCCTGCAAATCTCGTGCCTCAGACACCCAGGTGAGGTACTGTGAACAGCCACGCCCCAAGTGTTGCATCACTGGGCACAAATCTCCCTCCAGAACCAGTGGAGAAAGGCATCCACTCCCCCTATCCTTGGCAGGATGAAGCAGACTGGGCACAATGCCCCCTCCGAAACCAGTGGTAGAAGGCATCCGCTCACCCTATCCTTAGCAGGATGAAGCAGACTGGGTACAAAGCCCCCTCAAGAACCAGTGGAGAAGGGCATCCACTCACCCCATCTTTGGCAGGATGAATCAGAAGGCGCACAAAGCCCCCTCCAGAACCAGTGGAGAAAGGCATCCACTCACCAATGCTTGGCAGGATGAAGCAGACTAGGCACAATGCCCCCTCCAGAACCAGCGGAAGAAGGCATCCACTCACCCTATCCTTGGCAAGATAAAGCAGACTGGGCACAATGCCCCCTTCAGAACCAGTGGAGAAAGGTATCCACTCACCCTATCCTTGGCAGGATGAAGCAGACTGTGCACAAAGTCCCCTTCAGAACCAGTGGAGAAAGGTATCCACTCACCCTATCCTTGGCAGGATGAAGCAGACTTGGCACAAGGCCCCCTCCAGAACCAGTGGAGAAAGGCATCCACTCACCCTATCCTTGGCAGGATGAAGCAGACTGGGCACAAAACCCCCTTCAGAACTAGTGGGCAAACCACCCACTAGAGAGACTGTGGCTTTGCACTCCCCAGGACCAAGCAGTGGGCAAACCACCCACTTGAGAGACTGTGGCCTTGCCCTCCCCAGGACCAAGCAACGGGCAAACCACCTACTTGAGAGACTGTGGCCTTGCCCTCCCCAGGACCAAGCAGTGGGCAAACCACCCACTTGAGAGACTGTGGCCTTGTCCTCCCCAGGAGCAAGCACTTGAGAGACTGTGGCCTTGCACTCCCCAGAACCAAGGAGTGGGTAAACCACCCACTAGAGAGACTGTGGCCTTGCACTCCCCAGGACATGGAGCCCCCTCCAGGAGCAGTGACATTATTACATCTTCCGGCTGAGGTAAAATTTCATTGTGGTGGTTGGCTGGAGTTTCAGCAGGGGCCTAGTTATTTTTTGCATTTTATTTTTCAAAGTTCACTACCTTTTCTCCATGTTTGCTACATTTGCAATATTCATTTATTTTACTAGGCGACCTAGTCTTCCAATGGGCTATCCAGCCAGTAGGCCCAGTACTAGTCATCAGAGCATGAAAAAATTTTCTTTGGCATATGTTTTTAAAACATCATTAAGGGCAGGGATGGCATTGGATTAAATTAAATATGCTGGCTATTGTTTGTATTTCAAATTTGTTCTGCAAAATGTGTATATGTGTGGTAATATTTGATGTGATAGGAGAATGCGTGTCATTGTTGTTAAAATGTTATAGCTTGGTCAATTATGTGTTTTGCATTCCTGAATTTATGGTAGTGTTTGCTTCAGTATTAGACCATGCCTCCTTTTTCTGTGCATGAGTGTGTTTGTCATCAGCCACCATATGTCTTTTTGTAGTAGTGTAGTCTGTGCCCCCAGGCCTGAACATGTTCCTTGTTCTCCATGGCTCCTTGCTCTCTGTTGTTGATGATCATGTGTCTGACTGCCATTTTGTGCATCCACCCAGTGTGGTTTTGCTGTAGGCTTGCATGAGTTCTTTGTTCCCCATGCCTTCCTACTTTTTGTTGTTGTTTGACCATGTGGTTGGAAGCCATTTTGTGTATCCAGCCAGTGTGCTTTTGCCATAGGCTTGCATGTGTTCTTTGTTCCCTATGCCTCAGTGCTCACTCTTGTTGTTTGACCATGTCACTGGCAGTCATTTTGTGCATCCAGCTAGTGTGTTTTTGCTATAGGCTTGCATGAGTTATTTGTTCCCTATGCCTCCTTGCTCGCTGTTGTTGTTTGACCATGTGGCTGGTGGCCAGTTTATGCATCCAGCCTGTGTGCTTTTACCATAGACTTGCATGTGTTCCTTGTTCTCCATGCTTCCTTGCTCGCTGTCGTTGTTTGACCATGTGTCTGGCTGCCATTTTGTGCATCCAGCCAGTGTATTTTTGCCATAGGCTTGCATGAGTTCTTTGTTACCCGTGTCTTCCTGCTCGCTGTTGTTGTTTGACCATGTGGCTGGTGGCCATTTTGTGCATCCAGCCAGTGTGTTTTTTGCTATAGGCTTACATGAGTTCGTGGTTCCCCATGCCTTCTTGCTCCCTGTTGTTGTTTGATCATGTAGCTGGTGGCCATTGTGCACCGAGCCAGTGTGCTTTTGCCATAGTCTTGCATGTGTTCTTTGTTCCCTGTGCCTCCTTGCTGGCTGTTGTTGTTTGACTATGTGCCTGGTGGCCATTTTGTGCATCAAGACAGTGTGTTTTTGCTATTGGCTTACCTAGGTTCTTTGTTCCCCATTCCTTCTTGCTCCCTGTTGTTGTTTGACCATTTTGTGCATCTAGGCTTGTATGAGTTCTTTGATTCCCATACCTCCATTCCCGCTGTTGTTGTTTGACCATGTGACTGCCGACCATTTTGTGCTTCCAGCCAGTGTGTTTTTGCTATCGGCTTGCATGAGTTCTTTGTTCCTCGTGCATTCTTCAAATCTGTTGTTGTTTGACCATGTGCCTGGTGGGCATTTTGTGCATCCAGACAGTGTGCTTTTACCATGAGCTTGCATGTGTTCTTTGTTCCCATGCCTCCTTGCTCACTGATGTTGCTTGACCATGTGGCTTGAGGCCATTTTGTGCATCCAACCAGAGTTCTTTTGCTATAGTCTTGTATGAGTTATTTGTTCCCCATGTCTCCTTGCTCGTGTTGTTGTTTGATTATATGGCTGATGGCCATTTTGTGCATCCAGCTAGTGTATTTTTGCTATCGGCTTACATGAGTTCTTTTTTCCTCATGCCTTCTTGCTCCTTGTTGTTTGACCGTGTTGCTGGTGGCCATTTTGTCTAAGCCAGTTTGCTTTTACCATAGGTTTGCATATGTCCTTTGTTCTCCATGCTTCCTTGCTTGCAGTTCTTGTTTGATCATGTAGCTGGTCGCCATTTTGTGCATCCTGCAAGTGTGCCTTTGCCATAGGTTTGCATGTGTTCTATTTCCCCATGCCTCTTTGCTAGCTTTTGTTGTTTGACCATGCGGCTGGCTGACATTTTGTGCATTCAGCCAGCGTGCCTTTGCCATAGTCTTGGATGGATGGACAGTAGGTTTATTTTCGTAGTTCCATGCAAACATCAGCATATATATCATTTTTTTAATTTAATTTTTTATTTAATTTTATTTTTTAATCATTTTATTTTAGATGTTATTTTATTTCAACCTTTAGTTTTTTTAAATTGCATTTTATTTAATTTTTTGCATTTTGCTTCTATCCATCTAAACACCAGAGGTGCACAGCTGCACTAAAGCATTAATTTTTGGCGGTATAATTCCATTTACTTCTGGACACCCTGCCTGTAGTGAAGTGCCTCAGACACATCAGGCTCATTCATTTTTTTTAACGATTATTTCATTTCCCCGACCACCTTGCCTGCCATAGGCACACTAACCTTCATTTTTAAAGCATTATTCCATTTACCCATGCACATCCTTGACTACTGTAGGTGTTTGCGTTAGAATAGATGGCAAAGAGCTATATCTGTATTTTGTGTTGTTATCCTGATTGGAAATGAAAATTTATGGTATGTTGGTATGATTTGATTTTACAATGGTTGGATTAATTTTATTACCTAAGTAACCAACCACCCTAATATTGCCTTTGTACAAATTCAACCTGCAACAACACCACGTTTCATTAACAAAATGCTTTTCTTGCTTGTTTGCTTTTAGGTGCAAGAGAAGAAGAGACATCACCTGAAGTACTGCCAAACAGAGACCTGTACAGTGTTTTCAGTTCTCCAATCTCTTCCGCTTATTCAGCTTAGTGCCACTGCCAACTGAGAACTGTAAGATGGCCCCAAAGAAAGTTGCTCCCAAGAAAGTGGTCAGTGAGAAGAAGGAGCTAACCACAACCTTTTTTGGGAGACGTGTGCCTGCTGCACCTGCCTCCGGGGAGGAACGTGGGAACGTGGGAGCAGCACTCCTCCATCAACAGCACCACCCCAACCTAAGCCCAAGACAATGTCTGTCAGTGAGGCAGCCACTGCAATTATGGCAATGCCGACAAGCAGTGATGCTGAATTGGATTTGTCCCTTTTGCAAAGTGTTACCCAATCATTTTAGGAAACACAGCAAAGTGGACAGAAGCCACATCAATAGTAGATCTTCCTGAAGTTGGAGTAGAACAGGAATTGAAGCTTCCTGCTGAGCAAGAACCTCCTCTTTTAGAATCCTTGGCTCCCAAATCTCCAGCAAGAAAAAGAAAGGGTAATCTACCATCTTCTCCCAGCACTACCTCTGATGATGATGATAAGGACATGGAGTGGAACCAGCCAGAGTCCAGGAGATACCAGGAGAGGCAAGGGAAAAGAAAAGTTCCTGAAATCCTTAAAATTATTTAAGGGGATGATGAGGACGACAATGAAGATGATCCAGTCATTATGGAAGCTGGCACAAAACAGTATGACATTACTCCTCCCATTCAAACTGCTCCGAGGGATGTGGCACAGGTAGTACTACCTGCTCCCATATTTGTAAAGCCCCAGATGAGACCTGCACCAAACCCTACCTCAGTAGAACTATGCACTGCAGACAGGCAATCGACTGCACACCCACCTGCCTCTAGTTCTTCCTCATGCATTGGCAATGTCCCACAAAGAAAGTACTCCTCTCCAGTTTGGGACTTTTTTTGCGCTTAGCAAGCAGAAGGATAAAATTGCAAAATGCTCCATTTGCCATGCAATAATTTGTCAAGGCGTGCTTGGTTCACGTGATGGTACTGGAGGCCAAACAACCCATATGTAAAAACATCACGCAATCCGGTGGAGGAACACCTTAAAAAATTGCTGAGTGTGGTTGTGGTGGTGAAGATGAGGAGAACCGTGAAATATCAGCTACAAGTGCAATCACAGTGGGAGGTCATGAGAAAGAAGAGGGTGAAATCCTCACACAGAGCAGCCTTGTCCCCAGCAGTGCACCAGAATCACCCCGCTCAGCATCCTCACAATGGCACAAGAAGACTCAGAGTCATATGGAGACACCACAGCATTCAGTGACTGACCCACGATGAACATTGAGTCTACCACCACCTACTTCTCAAACTTCACCTGCATCAATGCCCCTAGAAAGGAAGAAAATCCAGGCTACTGTTACAGACATGTTAGGCAGGAGGGGCCCTGCAACCGCAACCAGCCAATGGCACGTTTGATCAGTGGGAAGCCGGCCAAAATGTTACTGCTGAACTTACTCCCTTTTTCTTTTGTGGAAGCAGTGGAGTTCTTAGAATTTGTGACAGCCATCTGTCTTCCAACTCAGACAACTTTTGATAGAGTTGCTATTTTAGCACTGCATCGCAAACTACAATTGGTTGGGCAAGCTTTGCAGCAAAACGTTGTTCACACTATTCTTCTGACGACAGACATGTGGACCAGTTGCCAAGCAACTGATTGAATGTTCATCGCTGCACACTGGATCTCTTTTGCAGGGGGAAAGGCAACAGCTATCTACAGGTCCTGGATCTGTAATGTAGTTTCGGATAAGTTCAGAGTGTTCAACTGCATGCAACAGTAACCATGTCCACATGGAGACATCACATACAGCTGCAAACATTCTGGATGAATTTAATAGCCAGGTGTCTGAATGGCTGTGTCCCAGAGGTCTCAGAATTGGATTTGTTGCCACGAACAATGACAGTAACATAGTCAAGCACATGTCAGACAGTGGCTATTTCAGGATCCTGTGTTTGGTACATTGCATCAACCTGGGTGTGCAAGAGTTTCTAAAAAAAGTAGACATAGTTAGCAACATACTGACCACCTACAGAGGAATCTGCACTCATTTGAGCCATTCTTTTAAAACCCGGGAGCCATTGCGGATTATTCAGCATGTTAACAGAGTATCAGTTAAAGCTGTGATACAGGAGGTGACAACACATTGGAACTCGACCTATTACATATTGCAACGTCTCTTTGAGCAGTACAGACAGATCAATGACTGTCATTTAAAAAGGAGGGGATGCAACTGGGAAAGCTATGACCACTCATGCGAACAAATGGGGCCTAGTCAAATGCCAGACACAGATGCTACTCCCTTTTGAAGTTTTCACATGGGAAGTTAGCAAGGAGAACAGTACAATGGGCCAAGCTATCCCGTTGTTGCATCTGTTACAGGACCAGCTAAAGAAGGTGTCTAAAAGGTTAAAAGTTGCTGGTGTGAACCAAAATCCAGAATCGCATGCTTTGGTTGACAGCTTAATCGATCACTTGGCTTGTATTGCAAGGCTGCAAAATGACATCATCTCATCCAAAGAGTACATCTGTGCCATACTACTTGATCCACAGTACAAAAAAATTCTGCACACTTTTATTTGTTTTTCTGAAAGGGATGTTTTAAACTAGAACAGGAAGATTGTGGAGCAAGCCGGACACCAAAAAGAAGAACGACTGGAACTGAGTCGCACTCGGCCTCTCTCAGGTGCCGACTTCAACTTCCAGAGAGGGCAGTCTTGTCTCATCACAACAGTCAACACCAGTAACAAGAATACCAGCAACAACAGCAACAGAAGAATCAGACCCAACCTCTGCCTTGGCTTGGTTTCAAGTGGCAGGTCTTAAGTCCAGTGCAGAGGCAAAGACAAAAGAGTTATAGCAAGTGGTAGCACCAATAACCATTCAGAGGATGTTCCAGGAGTACCTGGATGACCCAAAAGAGGGTTTGTGGATCAAAATCCATTAATGTATTTGTTTGGGATCTGTGTCAATGGCCACATCTCAACAGGTTGGCAATACATTATCTGGCGTGTCCTGTAGCCAGTGTGTCTGCTAAGCGTGTGTTCAGTGCAGGTGGGTCAGTTGTTACAGTGAGAAAAACCAGTCTCTCACCTCAAATCCTTGAGAGGTTGACCATGATCAAAATGAACAAACATTTGATACCACATGATTACACCGTGACTGAAACAGCACAGAAGGGAGAGAAGGATGATTGGTCAGAATCAAGTATGTTAGCTGACCAACTTCTGGGTGAACCAACTGTGTTTGAGGATGAAATCTACTTCCCTGTCTGAGAATGCCTTTGCTAGCATAGCACTTTTTAATTATTCCTCGTTTAAATTATTTCTTTGCAAAAAAAAGTAGCTAGTGGAACATTATTTTAGTGTCTGATTTATGCTGCCACACCAGTTTTTATTCACATCACGTGTTTGGCCAGATTATAGTTGGAGAGTGTGCAGTGAAGAAGCGCCAACAATTCCATAATGACATTAGAGACAACGCCTGCCTCGCTCACAAGCTTATCCTTTTTTATGCATCACTTAGCAGGGATCCTCAGAAGTTCTTTGATTTACATGAGTGTCAATACCAAATTACAATGTGCTGCCTGCATTAAGGAAACAATTGTGTGCTTACCTGTGCTAGGATTGGAAGAGGTGACTACAACTATTGCACCAATGAGTGAATATGAGTGATGACTGATGAGATATGTGGTAGCAGAGAGTGAGGGAGCGTGTTAAATTAATATTAAACTTAATTTTGATGAATTGCAATGTTTGGTGCCTGATAGGTGATCTGTTTTCCTGGAGGTGACTGGCTTTTACAAACTTACTTAGCAAAAATATACCTGTAGGGCCCACTCCTATTTTGGTTATTCAGAGATCAGACCAGTCACTTTAGTTAGCAAACACAAACCTATACAAAATAATTATTGTTCAACAGCAGTGCACTACAAGTATCAATCAATCAATCAATCAAAAAAATGTGTAGAGCGTGCTACTCACCCATGAGGGTCTCAAGGCGCTGGGTAAGGGGAAATGGGGGGGGCAGGGTGGGTCACTGATCGACAACCATGTCTTGAGGTTCTTTCTGAAGACCAGTAGGTCTTTGGTTTTGCGAAGGTCAGTGGGGAGGGGGTTCCAGGTTTTGGGGGCGAGGTAGGAGAAAGACCTGCCTCCTGTGGTGGTGCGTTGGATGTAGGGGACTGTGGCTAGGGCGAGGTCGGCTGATCGAAGGTTGCGTGTGGGAGTGTGGAAGTTAACTCTTTCATTGAGGTAGGTTGGGCCGGTGTTGTGGAGGGATTTGTGTGCGTGGATGAGGATCTTGAATGTGATTCTCTTGTCTATGGGGAGCCAGTGAAGGGATTTGAGGTGTGGTGAGATTCATTCGTGGCGGGGGAGGCCAAGGATGAGGCGTGCGGCTGTGTTTTGGATTCTCTGGAGTTTGCGTTTGAGTGTGGTGCTGGCATAGAGGGCGTTACCATAGTCCAGTCTGCTGATGATGAGTGCGTGGGTGACTGTCTTTCTGGTTTCTGGGGGAATCCATTTGAAGGATTTTTTTAGAGTGCAGAGTGTGTGGAAGCAGGAGGAGGTTAGAGCCTTGATTTGCTGTATCATGGAGAGGGAGGGGTCGAGGATGATGGCGAGGTTGTGTGCGTGGTTTGCGGGGGTGGGTGCGGGGCATAGGGTGGTGGGCCACCAGGAGTCGTCCCAAGTGTTTTTTTGGGGGCCGAAGATGATGATCTCGGTTTTGTTTGAGTTGAGCTTGAGGTGGTTAGTAGTCATCCAGTTGGCGGTGTCGAGGAGAGCGGCATGTAGGTTGGTTTTGGTGGTGGTGGGGTTGCGGGTGAGGGAGAGGATGAGTTGGGTGTCATCTCCATAGGAGAGCATAGTGATTCCGTGTGTTCGGAGGATGTTGGCTAGGGGGATCATGTAGATGTGGAAGAGTGTGGGGGAGGACCCTTGGGGGACTCCGCAGGTGATCTTGGTAGTGTTGGAGTGGAAGGGCGGAAGGTGGACTCTCTGGGTCCGGTTGGTGAGGAAGGAGGTGAGCCAGTCTAAGGCTTTTTGGCGAATTCCTATGTTGTGGAGCCGTGTGCGGAGTGTGTGGTGGCAGACGGTGTCAAAGACTGCGGAGAGGTCTAGGAGGATGAGTGCGACGGTCTCGCCTTTGTCGACTTTGGTCCTGATATCGTCAGTGCATGTGATGAGGGCGGTTTCCGTGCTGTAGTTTTTGCGGAACCCGGATTGTGAGGGGTCAAGAGTGTTGTATATCTCGCTCGAGTTGGGACTTGGACGGAGTTACTGCGAGTCAGGTGGAGGATGGAAGGATTCAAAGTGGGACTACCTCAACAGCTAGAAGAAGGAAGTTATCGACTTCAAAGAGAAACCATGATGAGGACTCTGAGGCCTAGTACTCAGCTATGTGTAATGGAGAGAGGTATGTTGATTTGGGAAATGCTGCTGTGTGTGCATGCTGTACTGCTGGCAAACATGAAACTCCTCTTGTTTTTGTTTTTCCTGAGTCTTATTGGTACACTCCTCATGAAGCTTACCTTCCTTCTGTCCTTCTCCTTGACTCTAATAGACAGTTTCTGTTTTACAATCTACAGGCCTTCTCCTCTTTCTCCTCTCCTGCATGAACAAAAGGCAAAAGCTGAACTCAAGACACCTGCTTACCTACAGGACCGGTTCAAACAAGCACCCAAGAGTGATGGACATTCCAGAGGAGAATTAAGATGCACCACCCAATCTGGCAAAACAGTATAATTTTTCTTTTAACGATCATATTTTTTAAAACATGGTGGGTTCAATTATTATTATCCAAGAAAAGTGCTGGAGCATTCGGGTGTTCTTCTACTGCACCTGTGCCCATATCGGAAAGAGAGATTCTGTTTCAAGGAAGTTGAGTGCACTAACTCTACTATCACTCTGTCAACAACAACCTGCCCCCCGAAGATACAGGGTGCCTGGCTGGACCTGCAAGACATAGCAGTGTTTTGTCTCTTTCTCTTCCACTCCCCCTTTCCTTTTGGGACAGCTGCCAGTGTTTCTGTGTCCACCAGGAAGTGCCGAGAGGTGTTCCAGGAGGTCGGGGCATATAATCGCCCCTGCAGGCATCCTGCTTTTCAGGTGAGTGGCCCGTCTCGACACATGGTGATAGTCTTTACTCAGTCTTTCTAAATCTATAATATAAAAGTACATCTATGAGTTACTAACTCTCGTTTTTTCTGTCAATTGAGTTGCCTGTGCTCATTTTGATTGATCCTACAGTTGGAGATCACCTAGGTGGGAGTGAGACCTCGCTGTGATGCCTTCTCTGTTAGTTCACTGCCACTATCATAAGAAAGGCACTTTGGGAAGCCCTTCAGGCAGGCGTTGGATGATTGACAGAGGAAGCAGCTGCCAGCCATCACTTCATCTATTCAGGTAAAAGAAATGTGGGGTGAAGTGACCTACTTTACTGAGTACATAAGTAACGTCTACTGCAGATGAGATAAGTAATTGTTTATGTTTCTGTAGGCAATATAGGTCATGGCAGCATACACTCCTAACTGGCAGACACTTTGAGAAATATATTAAAAAGAGAGGCTGCGTGAAAAGGTAGCAGTGCAAAGTTAAAGTAAAGCACAAAAAACTTCAGACATAAAGTGGATTATAAAGATTTTCCCTTCATTAACACAAATTTTAAAAAATAAAACCCACTCTCTCCACTCTCAACAGGCCCATCCCTCTCCTACATCTGTTCCCATCCCCCACCAATGTCCATAATAAATAAGCACCAGGTCTGTAAGGTAGATAAATTGCCCTGCTCAAATTGCCACTCTCTCCACCCACAACTCCCTACCACCAAACCATTTTTTTAAAAGGGGTTGGTAGAGGGCATTCTTCATAATGGTTTTAAGGTGTTGAATCCTGGCCTCAAGGCAGATTGAAAGAGAGGGTGCACTGTGTCAGAGACAGACAGCTCCAATCTCTCGGTGGCGCTGGTGTGGCCTGGAGGCTGAAAGAGCAGGTGGTTGGCTGGTGGAATGGGGCCCAGGAGCATCGCCCAGTTCCACCAGCCAACTGCCTGGCCCTTATCGTCTACCAGCAGCTAGTAGTGTGCCATGGTGGCCTCAGCCTCTGCTGCCAGAGCCAGGCCACTATCTACTGCCGGGTCGGTGGTGGACCAGCAACAGTAGCTATATCAAGGGGAAAAAAGAAAAAATGTAAATAGAGCTCTAGGCAAACACTTGTTTTTCAAAATTATATAGTGGCACAGTATAAGTACATTGCTGGTCACCTAGGGCTTAGGAGGGGAGGAGGAGCCACACCTCCTTCGTGCTTATAGCATTACTTAGACTCCAGCTCACTTCTTGGGGGGAATTTCAAGCCCCATAATCCATTGTGCTGAGTGGCACCAGCTGGGTATTCGGACAAAATATCAAATCAAAAATATCAAATTGCACAAGTATTGTCTTTAATATTGTGACACAGAAATATCATGAGCAAAAATATAATTAACAGAAATATGTTTGTTTTAAGGTAAGCTATATTCTTTTTTAAGTTTCTTTATGTGTTTCAAAGACATTTTAATTGTATATGTTTTATTTTCTTTGTGTACTTATAGTACAAAGTATAAAGTATAATAGTAATTGATAGTGTCATAGGGATTGTGAGGTTTGTAGGGGTACAGGGTGGGATGTAAATTAAGTACAAAATATTTATATATTTTTAAATTAATATTAATTATTATTATTAAGTGTGTAGATTATGCAAATATTATTTTTTTAAGTTGTATTTTAGGTGTGGGTTCTTGGCTTGCAGAGGTATAGGGAGGGAAGTTTAATAAATAATGTATCAATTAATAACGTTTGATAAATAGATAATTATTTAATTGTTGATTCATTAATTATTATGTGAATTGTGTAATTTATATAATTGTTTAATTTAGATGTATGTTAAATGTTCGACTATAGTGTGGGAATTTAATAAAATAATTATTAAACAAAGTTTTTTTAACTTAAATTATTTAAACAATCTAAATTATTTTGATTGATTATTTTTTAAATGTATATATTTAGGGCCTCATTATGACTTTGGTGATCCTTTTCTCGTACCGCCGAAGACGCTGCAGGCAAAGGACCGCCAGTCCTGGAGGTCTTTTTCCCGCCATATTAGGAGTATTCCTCTTGGCCAATGGATGAAAACAGCGTTTTCGCCCACTGGCACAGTGGAACACTCACCACAGCATTGACGCCGACTCATAATTGAGCTGGCGGCAATGTTGTGGTGCGTCTGGTGCGAGAGCACCCGTCGCGCCCAATTGGGCACTGAAATGCACAATGGGGCTGTGCATGGGGGCACCTGCACTGCCCATGCCAAGTGCATGGGCAGAGCAGACGCCACCCAGGGCCCCTGATGCCCCCATTCCACCAGCTTTTCCATGGCGGAGTTTACCACCATGGGAAGGCTGGCGGATGGGGACTCGTAATCTCCTTGGACAGTGCTGCTTGCAGCACTACCCTGGTAGATTACAATTGCTGGGACCACAAGGCTGCAGCCAGCCTGCAGCCTGGCGGTGTCAGTAGTTGGCCCAGCCATGATCATAATGGGGAAGTCAGACTGCCCTGTCTACGGAAGTCCAACCACCATCACGAGTGTGGCGGTCTTGAGAACACCACACTCATAATGAGGGCCTTAGTTTTATGTTAATAGTTTTATAATTTTATTCAATTAATAATTGTATTAAAGTAAAGTATGTTTTTGAAGTGAAGTAGTTTCCCTAGTGTTCCACAGATTGGATTGGGAATAGTACATTTTATCACTCCTGAGTCCAAAGTTTAACTTACTGTTGCACAGACAGGGGTGGGAATACTAAATTTTACTCCTCCTGCGTTCAACTCTTTCCCTACTATTGCGCAGACTGGAGTGGGAATAGTAAGTTTTCCCCATTCTGAGTCCAACGCTTTGCCTACTGTTGCACTGACTGGAGTGGGAAGTCCAATGCTTTCCCTCCTGTTACACTGAGTGGAGTGGGAATAGTAAATGTTACCCCTCCTGAGTCCAGCGCTTTCCCTACTGTTGCACAGACTGGAGTTGGAATAGTACATTTTACCCCTCCTGAGTCCAATGCTATCCCTATGGTTGCATTGACTGGAATGGAAATAGTAAATGTTACCCCTCCTGAGTCCAATGTTTTCCATACGGTTGCACAGATTGGAGTGGGAATAGTAAATGTTACCCTTCCAGTGTCCAACACTTTCATTACTGTTGCACTGACTGGAGTGGGAATAGTAAATCTTACCTCTTCTGAGTTCACTTCTTTCCCTACTGTTGCACCAAGTGGAGTAGGAATAGTACATTTTACCTCTCTTAAATCCAACGCTTTCCCTACTGTTGCACTGTCTGGAGGGGGATTAGTATATTTGACCTCTCCAGAGTACAACACTTTCCGTACTGGTGTATTGACTGAAGTGGTAATAATAAATTTGACTGCTCCTGACGTCCATGCTTTTCCTACTATTGCACCAGCTGGAGTGGGAATAGTAAACTTGCCCCCTTCTGAATCCAATGCTTTCCCTACTGTTCCATTCACTGGAAAGGGAATAGTAAATGTTACCCCTCCTGAGTCCAACGCTTTCCCTACTGTTGCACTGACTGGAGTGGGAATAGTAAATTTGACCTCTTCCAAGTCCAATGCTTTCCCTCCTGTTACACTGAGTGGAGTGGGAATAGTAAACGTTACCCCTCCTGAGTCCAGCGCTTTCCCTACTGATGCACAGACTGGAGTTGGAATAGTACATTTTACCCCTCCTGAGTCCAATGCTATCCCTACGGTTGCATTGACCTGAATGGAAATAGTAAATGTTACCCTGAGTCCAATGTTTTCCATATGGTTGCACTGATTGGAGTGGGAATAGTAAATGTTACCCTTCCAGAGTCCAACACTTTCATTACTGTTGCACTGACTGGAGTGGGAATAGTAAATCTTACCTCTTCTGAGTTCAGTGCTTTCCCTACTGTTGCACCAACTGGAGTAGGAATAGTACATTTTACCTCTCCTAAATCCAACGCTTTCCCTACTGTTGCACAGACTGGAGTGGGAATACTATATTTGACCCCTCCAGAGTACAACACTTTCCGTACTGTTGTACTGACTGAAGTGGTAATAATAAATTTGACTGCTCCTGAGGTCCATGCTTTCCCTACTGTTGCACCAGCTGGAGTGGGAATAATAAACTTGACCCCTTCTGAATCCAATGCTTTCCCTACTGTTCCATTCACTGGATGTTTTCCTTACTGTTGCACTGACTGAAGTGGGAATAGTAAATTTTACCCCTCTGAGTCCAACACTTTCCTTACTGTTGCATTGACTGCAGTGAGAATATTATATGTATTATTTCTAGAATTTAACATTTTTGTTTATATTGTTTACAAATGTATTATTATGATTTTTTTTGGGTATATTAAATTATATTTGTTTTAATTAGTAATGTTTGTAATATACAACATATTTTCAATAGAATGCATTTTTTTCTATTTTTTTCTATTGGTTATTTCTTCTGTCTAAATAAATTGCTATGTGTTTTATATTTTTCAGTTTATTTGTTAATGTTTTTAATGTATTGCATCTATATATGTATATTTATATATATATATATATGTATATATATATATATAAATATATATACACCTATATATGTCTATATATGTTTATATATCTATGCACATATGTATTTTTAAATAGTATTACATTGAACAAATTTGTAAAATATAAAATAATTCAAATATATAATTTTAATAGTAGGTTTAAATTACATATGTGTAAATAAACATACACTAACCATCCTAAGTGCAACACCGATAAAACAGAGATTATGCTTCTTGGAATGTCCAATTCTTTCAACCCCACGCTATAGTGGCCCGATTCCACACCTTTTATTTTGAAGAGGACATAGAAGGTAGTTCAACACATCCCGTCCCCTTCCTTCTCACAGGGGAAGGGAGTTGGTGTTTCCCGAAGATGTGGAAGGACGAATAGGACACATTCAAATCAAGTGACCTGCACTGCCACAATAAAGACACCTGCCCTTATGTTGTCTGTTTTCTCGCTCTGATTCAGATAAAGGTCCATGAGCAATATCTATTTGCATGGGTTCTTCTTCTGTAGAAACCAGGTTCTCTGACAGATTTTCATCAGGGCGACATACTGAGGGGTAAAATGCTCCTGACTGGGACTGCATCCTGGTCTTTCGTTTCTCCAACTTACGTTCTCGTAAACAGTACTCTATATTTAGTGCCAGATCCATCAGTGCTTTCAAAGATTCTACCTGAGTGGAATGCACCAATTCATCCTTTATTTCACCTTGTAGTCCTCGACGGAAGAGAGTTGCAAAAGTACGTTCAGCTTAAGTGGTTTCAGGCGCTAGCTGTTTGAAACAGGTTATATAATTCAGGACATCCTGATTGCCCTGTTGTATATCGCATAAAGCTTCTTCAGCAGCGGCCTCCAGTCCAGGTCGTTCAAACATCTGTTTAAAAGCTTTAATAAAGGCTGAATAGTTTGACAATAAAGAGTCATCAGCGGCTACCAAGGGGGTAGCCCAAGCTAGGGCTGGGCCAGACAGGGCACTGATCAGATAATCCACTTTGGTCTTATCTTGTGTAAACTGAGTGGGTTGGAATGCAAAATATACTGTTAAGGAATCTAGGAATTTCTTTAACTTGTTTGGATCTCCAGAATAACGTGGTGTTGAGGCAGAGACAGTAGGTATATCAATGGACCGAGAAACCAAGGATTGTCTCAATGCTGTATTTTTGGCATGCAGTTGTTGTAACTCTTGGGCTTCTTGTTGTACAGTACGAAGCATGGATTGTGCAGTTTCCATAATGTTTTCAGGAGGTTCTTCCACAGTTCCAGAGCAATGCTGAATCTTTGGGCGTTGCAATCTGTACGGTTTGCACGCTTCTTACCACTGTAGTCTGCCAGTCTCGGGCACCACCTGATTTCTTGCTTTTTCTTAATTGACCAAGGTAAGGGCGACCCTTTCCAGTAGCCATGGTGCTGCTGACAGTACAACACCTAGCAGGCCGTAACCTCCATAAGAAGTCCCAGAGGAAAAACCCAAAATTGGGGAAAAAACTCAGATTACAGGAACTCCTGAAAAGAGGCAAAAGAAAAGAAGCTGACAAGAAAAAAGAAACAGGAAAACAAAACTGCAGGCAAAAAACAGGATAGGTCCAAAAACACAGGAAGCAGGAGCGAGGAGCACCACCAGGACGGAAGTGTTTGCAATGCAAGTAAAAGAAGTCCTTCTGTGCTTATATACCGGCAAACAGGAAGTGATATGCAGAAAGAACTAAAGGTACCATCTTGGATTGGGAAAGCGTGCCATTGTAGAAAAGGTAGTGCAATGCATGCAGGGAGGGAAACACAGACACCTGTGAGGAAGCATATGGCCACAAGAAGTAAAAGGAAAAAGAAGAAAGAAAAAAGGAAAAAAGAAGTCCAGCAAATAGGTAAGAAAAATTACGGAGGCCGCAAGTGAACGCGGTGCAACCCAGAGCCCAAGAGAGGACTCCTGAGCCTCTCCGCGGTCGAGAAAACAGGTCGCGGCACAAAAAGCAGCCTGCGGCAGGAACAGCCGCCTGAAATGCAGACCGCCGCTCCAACCACAGCCTGCATGGGGGACGACGTGGGACCCCGCGGCATCACAATTTGGTCCATTTGAGAATTATCAGGGCAATACAATTCCCTTATTTGATCTTCACAAAGAAGTGTTCAGAGCATTGCAACATTTGTGCACAAAAGATATTCTTTCCTCCATTTCAAATGTTTGTCAGTCTTGACCCTGGCTTCCTGATGAATGTTGCAGGGCCAGAGCAGTATTGATTAAAGGCATTAAACTAGAGTACCTTGTGGCAATTAAAGAAGCTCATTCTCATTACAAATGGGTAGTTCCCTCATCTAAACAGCAATGTATTGATTTATCCGGGTATGCCCTTGTAGAAGCCTCAAGACAGAAAGACACAGTAGCTTTTTGGCATATCTTAGCATACGGCAGCTAAAGTAATGCCAGCCCCTTGGAGTGTTTTGTAAAACTTCCAAAGTGGGTTCACCATTTCACGGAAATGTATGTCTTGAATAGTGCAGAAGAAGCTGCATCACTAAATGCCAAGGCAGACACTCAAAATCCTGAATTTTTAATCCATCTGACTGATTATTGTTTAGCAGTCAATGACCCTTTTCATTGCAATCGAGGACACACATAGGGCCATCCAATCCATACGACCAGGGAAAGCCTCAATTCCAGATAAGGTCTCTGGTGAATTATTTCAGTCAGAGCCCACTGTGTGGGGACTGTACATCAATGCCCTGTCAAATAGGGTTATGGCTGGGGAAAGAATACCTGACTGTGTAAAGATAATTCCATTGTTTAAAAAAGGGGACAGGTCCAACACTGGCAATTATCGTCCCTTTGTTTAATTGATAACCTTCAGAAAGTGTTTTGCCACCACATCCTAGAAAAACTGCTTGATTTGATAGCAGAAGCACAAATCCTTTCTACCTTTCAGGCAGCATTCTACTCCAAGGTGAGTACGATTGACCAGATCTTTAGTCTCAACTTAATCATGTGGAATATTTCAAGTTCTCTAAGGGTTACTTGTATCTGGCATTCATGGGCTTAAGTGCGGTTTTCAACTTAATTCCCAGGTAATGTCTATGGTCCCTGCTTGCGTCATTGAGTATTAAGGCCCGTATTTATACTTTTTTTGCACCGCATTTGCGTTGTTTTGGGACGCAAAAACGGCGCAAACTTGCAAAATACCATTGTATTTTGTAGGTGTGCGCCGTTTTGCGTCAAAAAGCAGCGCAAATGCGGCGCTAAAAAAAGTATAAATACGGGCCTAACTCTTTTCTGCTAGGTATTTTGATTAAACTGCATGAGGAAAATTTTGCCCAAGTGAGATGGGGAGAGCTTACAAATCGCATACTTGTTGAGCGTGGTGCTCGTCAGGGTTGTGTGCTGGTTCATACCCTGTTTTCTCTTTAAATAAACAATGTTATAAAAAAAAATCAACACTTACTCTCTTGATGCCTTCAAGTGGGGAGGCACATTTGTTCCAGTCTTACCTGGATGTAATCTCACTTTAGCAAGCACGAACACTGTATATCAAATTTAAGTTGGGTACGTTGTTGGTCAGTGAGTTCAATGGCAAGTAGAAGTCTAACCCAATGACATCTCCATACTGTTTAACTTGTAGTGACACAGCTGACAATGTTGAACATTTAGTATTCTTTTGTCCAATATTCTTGGTTCCAAGAAAACTGTGAGTCAAACCGCTTTTTATAGCATTAGGTGTGAGACACTATAAAGCTGCTTTTCGAATCCTTCAGCCAGACACAAGTTCCCCATTAATACATGCCCTCAGCAGCTGTTTGTATGTATGTTGGCTTCAAAGGAAGAGGTTGGGCCTACTATTATGACCTATAAATTATTTGTGTTAATGTATTTTGAACTGATTTTATTCTATTCTTGTGTGATTAATCCATGTATTATGAATATATTTTGTAAAATGTGTATGGATCCTCGATGTAATTTTTTAATGAAGTTTTATGTGACTAGACTCTGAGATAAACGTATTTAAATACATTACATCAATCAAACTTGCAGTACTGCATTCCTTGAAAAGGAGATTTCAGAACAGTGCCATGTCTACAAAGATACTGAGCTTCTGTTCTTTCCCAAGTGCTGGCATACAATTTGTTTGTCTAATACCATGCACACACCTTTGTACTGTATTGCCAAGGGTGTGTGTCTGAGTCAGCACAGAATCTGTAATAGAAGGGTGTCATATCAGCACAAAATACTATCCTTAGACTAACTTTGAAAGTTTTTCCCACTGTCTATGTATGATGTACAGGGCGTTAACTATCATCTGACTAGTACTGGTTGGTCCAAGGTATTTCAGCCTTATGGCTGGATGGCTGAGGGCCTTAAATTACACTAGCTATTTGTAGGGAAGTTGAGTATTATGCAGTGAGGTTAGTTGGGCTTAACAATGTAATACTCTCACAATCCCCCAAACTGGGTCCTTTGGACTCACACTAATATATCCCTAGCTCAGTCCTGGTAGTGCGGCACAGAGCAGTCAGGTTTTACTAGAGGAACATATGTTAAGCTTTTCAGCACACCAACATGATAAGTAATTGACTCGAGTGAAATGAAATCTGACACCAGTTTTAAAAAAATAGAGCAGATTTTTATATAAATTTAGACACCAAAATGAACACAATCAGATACTTACACCTGGAGTTGGATTTTAGAAGGAAAAATAAATCAGTGTAAGTCACTACTGCAAAACTTTAACATTGGTCAATGGAGATAACAACTAATGGCAATCAGTCACTTGCAGGTCGAGTACAGTGGAAACCACTGAGGGTAAGGTGATGTGGATCCCAGGACCAGGCCACGACAATCAGTTGAATTTTATCTGGCTCCTAGGGCCCTTGTTTGGGGTTATCCTGGCTGTTGTCGGTGCTGATGGAGGAGCCGCAGGCGTTCTGGTTTTACCACTTAAACTGTGCAGGTAATTAAACAAATTCAGAAACTGAACAACAGGGCAACTGAGGTGGGTTGTTGAAGATGCTGCCAAGTTCCCTCATGGTGCAGCCTCTAACTAAAGTAGTGGTAGCCTGGCTGACCATCAACAATCCTTAGCAGCGCCAAACAAAGCATGTGGTTACTTCTATGTCTTGGAGTATGGGGTGGGGGGAAACTGTAGCCACCTGAAATTTGCTGGAGGTCAGGACTATGTTTCCCACAATGCACTAGACCATTTAGTTTTGGGCGGGCCTGATGGCCAGTGGTTCTTTAGTTCTAGGGAATGTACATTTACCTGTGGGCTGCAAGGAACTAGTGCCTCTAGTCCAACGGAGTTCTAAAGTTGCCTTTGATGCTCAGAGAATATTTTCTTGCCTTTGGAACTGGACCTCTGGTACAGGACAGTTCACAGTTGTGCAGTTGCAGGATGGTTGCCACAGGTGCAGGGTATCGCGCCTTTACTTTGTGAAGGTACTGAAGTTGCAGACTTGGGTCTCTTCTTTGTCCTTCTTTGCAAATTTAATCAGATCTGAGGTTCTGGTGCCAGCGGTCCCCCTTAAATCCTAGGTTTAGGGGTGTTCAGTGTATAGTACAGCAGCTAATATGCCCCTGAGGTGACTACATCCAGGGGTGTATGCCACCTATTCTACCTAGAACCCTTCATTTTGCCACTTTTAAAAATGGTAGAAACCATCCTGTACAGACCAGGTATCCCACCCTAAGGGTGGTGGCTAGCCTTCCGGGCAAGAACACCTCCTGACTACCTAATTTTCTCAACTGCCTGGCTGCAAATGTGCCTGGGGGCATGAGGATGGCTTTGTTCTATCCTGGGAGTCAGCCTGATTGCATATTGCCTTGATGTACCACTTCACCAGCTATCCTGTCAGGGAAGAAGGTGACACCTCCCACCCAGGTAGGCCTTTGTTCCTAACTCTTGGGAGTGTTCAGACCTCCTGACGGGGGTCGGATACCTGTCATGGCAGCAACTCGTAGGCTGACAGACTGGGTCAACCAGATGGGCAACCTCTAAGGTAGTCACCTGGTTGCATGTGACATTAAATCTGACTTTTGAGTAAAGTCAGGTTTCATGAGGCATGTCGTCTGATACCAAATATGGCATAGTTAGTGGGGTCATAATGGAGTTGGTGACCTCGGGATGCCCAGGGTCCGGCCCATGTTAGCCTATGGCTTCCTGACCATTTACATTAGCCTGTAGTAGGAAGAGACTACTATAGGGACACATAAGTTGGATGTATATGTCCACATCTTTAATATAATGCACCCTACCTCCTGGGCTTAGGAGGCCTATCTTAGGGGTGACAGGCATATATTAAAAGTAGTGCTTTGACTTCGCCACTTATGGTGAGGGCAAAGTCGAGTTGGAGCAGTTTGGCCTGCTCCACAGTTTGCAATGGCAGGGCTGTTGTCATTTGTTTACTTGGGTCATTCGGGGTGGCACCATCAGTGCTTCAAGCCCTGACAACCCCTTTCAGTCAAATACCCTGGATAACACTAGTACTATTTGCCAGGGACTTAAAAGGGTTTTAAAGTCCTTGCCAGTTGGGAATATCAATTCACATACATCAATTTTAGGGAGAGAGCACTAACACTGGGGTCTGGCTAGCAGGCTCCAATGCTCTGTCAGAGTCATAACCCTGCAGCTACTAGACCAGATGGGGGCAAAAATGGGAGGAAACCTGCAAAAACCCTGTTTTCCTACATTATTTTATTGAGTAACTGCCACCTTTACCACTCGGGCATTATATGAACTCTAGGCAAGGTCTGTATATCATCTTTAGAAGTTCAGCTGCAAAGTCATATATGAATGCATTGAAAAGCATCAAGACAAGCTCTGACCCGTGTGACACCTCATATGCATCACTTCCTTCACATCAGTGTGAAGACGCTTGTGGCCACTTTGCACGCCATATGCCAACCAATGTTCCATCTGAGGCCTTTACTGTGGATTGGGATCGAAGGCCACATGACACCCATCACTCGCCTTGGTCAATTTTTCTGACCACCCAGGCAGAAAAATTGCCTTAGATTAGTCTGGCAAAATCCTCAGGACTAGGATATTTTATGAGAGTGCAGTGAGCTTAATGAGTGTTCATTCATTCATCTTTCTCTTTGTGAAACTATACTATTCGCCTTAGAGAATGATGTATGCCTGTCTGTTTATCTGTCATATGTGTGTAAAAGAGCGGCTGCACAGATGCTGCCCTCCCCGCAACAGCAATATTGTTTACAAATAAATCAAGCTTAACCAGGACGCAATGAGCAGTTAGTAACCTTTAACCAAGACCAGTGTTACGAACTGACACAGTTAGTTCAGCTATGCTAATATGCTCTAATTCTCAGTTCTTCTTACTAGATGTTGTGAGGATTCCTCTTAGCCATTGAGAATTGATGGGGATAATTATAAATTTCAAAGTGAAGCAATATTCCTTTCATCCAAAATGAATGTACTAAATAAGGGTTGTCTTTGGGGACAAATTGGAGGCTTTAATGTAAACCACAGGGAGCATTTCACTAGAGTTCAAATAAACTGCCACAGATTGCACAGCACGTGTTTTTATGTTTTTCCCTGACAAATAGGATATTGCAAATGTTTTATTTGGATCTAGGAACTAAATAATTTTCAACAGAATCACGATTTACAACCAGTGTTTTTAATTCCTTGTCCTTCGTCTCCTTGGCAGAATCATTTAATGGGGTAGGAGCCGGATTTTAAGACATTTTTTATCTGCCACTGTTTATAGCATAACTCACCCTTGCAAAACCTGCATGACTTTTCAGTGAAAAATTATTCAATATATTTAGAACCTCCGTGCTAAATGAGCAGCTCCACGAGCTCTGAACATTTAGTAGATGCAGAGCAAAGAGTGCCGACTGGTTCTTTAGGAAATAAAAAAGTGTTTTCGAGAAATGACGTGTTCCGGCCAGTATTCTGATTGGCTAGTCTTCGTGATGGAATCCTGACGTCACCACTCTGTGAGCATCTTTTTGCTTGGAAAACAAAATGCGCTCGAGTACAGTTAGGGTTAGAGCAGGTATTCACGATACAAAAACAATGGAGCAAACACATTTCGTTCGGTGCTGGATATCGTGTCTGTACTATACACAGATGAATCTTGTTAGGGCAGAGGTTGAGCAAACAAGTATTAACTTAATATCTAAAACATTAAGCAGGTATTTCTGTACACAATAACCCGCACAATTAACTTCGCATATCCTTCCAGCTCAGTTAAATAGAAAATTGTGAAAGGCAGGATAAAACAAATGTGCATGAATTAAGTAGTCATCTCGAATGTAATCACTATCAATAATTGAGGAAACACTTTTTAAATAATAAGAAATATTGTATCAGTATAAAGCATCATTAATTTGTCTATACAGAGCATCTATACAACTAGTCTAGTTCTAATGTTACACTTGTATTTTGATGTTAACCAATATAGGTGACCATCCAATCATAATAAGGCATGTCACTACCATGCAATGAAATAACTGATAGAAATACATTTTTCAATAAGTTCATATTTTGTTGTGGACTGTATGTTTGTGTGCTTTGGCGTTTTAGCCCCTCTCTAGACGGCAATGCTCTTGCTCAGAAGCTAGCATGAATTGCAAGAGGTATGTCTTATTTTAGCGTTCAAAGATGTTTGAGGGGCTTATTAAAATACAAATATTAAGAAACAAAAGTCATTGGTTGAAACGTCTGTAAATAAGCCATGGACATTGCTGCTTTTTAAATGCAATCATAATTCCTTAATGTAGGAAGTTGGCTCTGTATGCACTATTTCAAAGTAAGGAATAGTATGCACAGAGTCCAAGGGTTCCCCTTAGAGGTAAGATAGTGGCAAAAAGAGATAATACTAATGCTCTATTTTGTGGTAGTGTGGTCGAGCAATAGGCTTATCAAAGGAGTAGTGTTAAGCATTTGTTGTACATACACACAGGCAATAAATGAGGAACACACACTCAGAGACAATTCCAGGCCAATAGGTTTTTGTATAGAAAAATAACTTTTCTTAGTTTATTTTAAGAACCACAGGTTCAAATTCTACATGTAATATCTCATTTGAAAGGTATTGCAGGTAAGTACTTTAGGAACTTTGAATAATCACAATAGCATATATACCTTTTACATAAAACACATTTAGCTGTTTTAAAAGTGGACACTGCAATTTTCACAGTTCCTGGGGAGGTAAAGTAATGTAATGTTAGTTCTCTACGGGGTTCAAATTGGGGTCCAAGGTAGCCCACCGTTGGGGGTTCAGAGCAACCCCAAAGTCACCACACCAGCAGCTCAGGGCCGGTTAGGTGCAGAGTTCAAAGTGGTGCCCAAAACGCATAGGCTTCAATGGAGAGAAGGGGGTGCCCCGGTTCCAGTCTGCCAGCAGGTAAGTACCCGCGTCTTCGGAGGGCAGACCAGGGGGGTTTTGTAGGGCACCGGGGGGGACACAAGCCCACACAGGAAGTACACCCTCAGCAGCGCGGGGGCGGCTGGGTGCAGTGTGCAAACAAGCGTCGGGTTTCCAATGGATTTCAATGGGAGACCAAGGGGTCTCTTCAGCGGTGCAGGCAGGCAAGGGGGGAGGCTCCTCGGGGTAGCCACCACCTGGGCAAGGGAGAGGGCCTCCTGGGGGTCACTCCTGCACTGGAGTTCCGATCCTTCAGGTGCTGGGGGCTGCGGGTGCAGGGTCTTTTTCAGCCGTCGGGATTTTAGTCAGGCAGTCGCGGTCAGGGGGAGCCTCGAGATTCCCTCTGCAGGCGTCGCTGTGGGGGCTCAGGGGGGACAACTTTGGTTACTCACAGTCTTGGAGTCACCTGGGGGTCCTCCCTGAGGTGTTGGTTCTCCACCAGTCGAGTCGGGGGCGCCGGATGCAGTGTTGCAAGTCTCACGCTTCTTGCGGGGATTGCAGGGTTCTTTAAATCTGCTCCTCTGGATACAAAGTTGCAGTCTTTGTTGAACAGAGCCGCTGTTCTCGGGAGTTTCTTGGTCTCTTGGAAGCAGGGCAGTCCTCTGAGGATTCAGAGGTCGCTGGTCCCAGGCAAAGTGTCGCTGGAGCAGGTTTCTTCTGAAGGAGGGAGACAGGCCGATAGGGCTGGGGCCAAAGCAGTTGGTGTCTTCTTCTTCTCTGCAGGGTTTTTCAGCTCAGCAGTCCTCTTCTTCTGTAAGTTGCAGGAATCTGAGTTCCTAGGTTCTGGGGAGCCCCTAAATACTGAATTTAGGGGTGTGTTTAGGACTGGGAGGGCAGTAGCCAATGGCTACTGTCCTTGAGGGTGGGTACACCCTCTTTGTGCCTCCTCCCTGAGGGGAGGGGGGCACATCCCTATTCCTATTAGGGGAATCCTCCTTCTACAAGATGGAGGATTTCTAAAAGTCAGAGTCACCTCAGCTCAGGACACCTTAGGGGCTGTCCTGACTGGCCAGTGACTCCTCCTTGTTTTTCTCATTATCTCTCCTGGACTTGCCGCCAAAAGTGGGGGCTGGGTCCAGGGGGCGGGCATCTCCACTAGCTGGAGTGCCCTGGGGCATTGTAACACGAAGCTTGAGCCTTTGAAGCTCACTGCTAGGTGTTACAGTTCCTGCAGGGGGGAGGTGTGAAGCACCTCCACCCAGAGCAGGCTTTGTTTCTGTCCTCAAAGAGCACAAAGGCTCTCACCGCATGGGGTCAGAAACTCGTCTCTCAGCAGCAGGCTGGCAGAGACCAGTCAGTCCTGCACTGAACAATTGGGTAAAATACAGGGGGCATCTCTAAGATGCCCTCTGTGTGCATTTTTTAATAAATCCAACACTGGCATCAGTGTGGGTTTATTATTCTGAGAAGTTTGATACTAAACTTCCCAGTATTCAGTGTAGCCATTATGGAGCTGTGGAGTTCGTTTTTGACAGACTCCCAGACCATATACTCTTATGGCTACCCTGCACTTACAATGTCTAAGGTTTTGCTTAGACACTGTAGGGGCATAGTGCTCATGCACATATGCCCTCACCTGTGGTATAGTGCATCCTGCCTTAGGGCTGTAAGGCCTGCTAGAGGGGTGACTTACCCATGCCACAGGCAGTGTGAGGTTGGCATGGCACCCTGAGGGGAGTGCCATGTCGACTTAGTCATTTTCTCCCCACCAGCACACACAAGCTGGCAAGCAGTGTGTCTGTGCTGAGTGAGGGGTCCCTAGGGTGGCATAAGTCATGCTGCAGCCCTTAGAGACCTTCCCTGGCATCAGGGCCCTTGGTACCAGGGGTACCAGTTACAAGGGACTTACCTGGGTGCCAGGGTTGTGCCAATTGTGGAGACAATGGTACATTTTAGGTGAAAGAACACTGGTGCTGGGGCCTGGTTAGCAGGGTCCCAGCACACTTCTCAGTCAAGTCAGCATCAGTATCAGGCAAAAAGTGGGGGGTAACTGCAACAGGGAGCCATTTCTTTACACTTAATATTTCAGCACTATAACTATCACATTTAATATAACAAGTGAAATATCCCAAAGCTTCAAGATTATTGTGGCCTAATTTATGAGGAAAAACACAAATCACGTATTCACATTATTCAACCTCGGTCCAAAAACATAAATTACACATTGACCAAACGTACTATTTCAGTCTATCCCTTAGATGAGGTAATAATTTTACAATTCTAAAAACAAAGACATTGCCACAGGATGAATAGGCAGATGCCTGTTCCCTATGAAAACCGATCATTTAATAATCAAATATTAAAGCACCAAATGCCTTTAACGATATCCGGAGATGTTTAGTTGGTTCTGATCGGAACCGTGGCAAACGCCTTTTGAATAGCAGGCACTCCCATGGCTCTCTTCAATTGCCGTCTGTTTGGTACATTGCTTAGAGTTGGTGCGGCTGTACACTTGTGGTTCATTACTACTGAATTATTTTGACTAACCTGGCATGCTTTCCTGCACAAGAGACATGCTCAGAGTCCCCTTAGAGGTTCTCCACAGTGTTTTTGATGTTTTAGCTCAGCAGAGAGCTTGTGTTTGGTTGAGTCGTGTGTACCTCCTTTAGTAAAGTGCGACTTTCGTCCTTGTTGTTAGACTCCGACATGACTACAGTTGATAACATCTGTTAAAAAATTTAAGTGCTGCAGCCCTCTTTTCTTCACCCTTTGTGGAAAGCCTCGCTATTGGTCCTTTGTGGTAAAATCTCTGCACTCCATCATGACTGAGACCCATGATGTGTTTACTTGTGGTCATGGAGTATATTTGTTTAGGGTCCTTGTGTGAGTGTGTTTGTGTGTGGGTGTGTGTTTGGGTGTGTGTTTATGGTGCATTGGTAGCCCAAAGGTAGTGGGCTGTCATAGTAGAAAGTTGTGGACGTAGCCAGTATCTGCCTTCCCTTTGATTCTCTGTACTCACTGCTGCTGCCCATCGTTGCCACCTCCCTGAGCAGGCCAGTGCAGCTCAGGTTGTTGTGTGTGTGAGATGGGTTTGTATGAACAACAGTGAAGCAGAAATGAGATTGATGAGTTTACCCCTCCAGTTTGAGCAAGAGGCAGTGTGTCAGCCAATGGAATGTAAGAGGTTGAGAATGATCAAAACACAAGTGCATGGAAGCTTATACATAACTCAGCCAAAGAGATGGGCTCGTCCTAAACTCCATATCCTATGCTAACCTCAGGAAGTTATAGCTTCAGCAACAGCCTCTAATCGTCTGAGACCTGTCTGTTTTCCCTTCACCCTGGATTCTGAGACACTGAAAATGTTAATATCTACCTCATTATCTTGGGAATGGATACCACAAAGACAGGAGTCATGACCCCTTGCCCAATCACCATGCCCAGGGGACTTCTGTCCCCTGGGCATGGTCATTCGGCACAGTGGCATGTAGGGGGGCCCAAATTAGGCCCCCCCATGCCACTTTAAAAAAAAAAAAAAAATACTTACCTCAACTTACCTGTACTTACCAGGGATGGGTCCCCCCATCCATGGGTGTCCTCCAGGGGTGGGCGAGGGTGGCAGGTGGTGTCCCTGGGGGCAGAGAAGGGCACCTCTGGACTCCTTCCATGGTCAGAGACCATGGAAGTGAGCCCACAAGTCCCTTTACCCCTGCCCTGACCCGGGCGTTAAAAAACAGCGCACATCAGGCTGTGTGCCGTTTTTTAAGGCCCGCCCCTCCTGTGCGTCAAAATGACGCTGGAGTATGAATAAGGCACACAGGCCTTAAAGTTCATCTAAAAAATTACGCACTCGGAGGATTTTGACGTTTAAATATGGTGCATGGTTTGCGCCGAATGTGCGTCAAAATGTTTGACGCACATTCCGCGCAAACACAGTATAAATATGCCTCATAGGTCTTTGCAAAAGAAATAACACTAACTGGGCATTCACGCTACTGCAAGTTATTTAAGTTTTAAATGCATATGGGATTTTAAATCCCAATGACTCCTCATGGGCGAGCCTTCTCTGCTTGACCTTGTTACTCTTCTCGGGTTGAAGCATAGCAATGGAAATTCTAGGTGATTTCAGTGAACTGTCTGATGTACCCCGTCCCAGAAAACCAGAGAACATTGAGAAGAAGATTGCCCAGTGCCTTCAAGTTCTCCAACCATCATGATCTAGCTTGATACCCTGCCTTCAGATGACAGGAGTCAGACGCACACACACTCACACACACACAATCTCTCTCTCTGTCTTTCTAATTCACTCACTCTCTCTATATCTCTCTCATTCCTTCACCCTCTATTTTCTCTTGCTCTAGCCTCAATGAAAAATAAGAGGGTTTGGGGCCCAAGTAAAAAAATCCTTGACATTCAATTGCACAACCTTTTAGAGTTCTCTATATGATCTGGTCTATAACAATTTGAGGTGCCAGTAAAGCGCTGGGCTTTCATTTCTCCAATTACCTGAAAATATTTTGACTACCCTTAAGTAATGCGTTCTGTGCTACAGTAGATTGCTACAAAAATAAATTCATAATCTAGGCAATAATTATTTGGGGGCACCACTCTTTCCTGTTTGCTTCCATCACCATCTCATAGGAATCACTTGCTTATATTTCAAGGAAAGACTGTAGGAAAGTACCATCTTGCCTGGCATGTTACCCCCATTGTTTTTGCCCTTGTGTCACTGGGATCCTGCTAGGCAGGACCCCAGTGCTCATAGTGTATGCCCTGTATGTGTTCCCTGTGTGGTGCCTAACTGTATCACTGAGGCTCTGCTAACCAGAACCTCAGTGTTTATGCTCTCTCTGCTTTCTAAATTTGGCACTGCAGGCTAGTGACTAAATTTACCAATTCTCATTGGCACACTGGTACACCCATATAATTCCCTTGTATATGGTACTTAGGTACCCAGGCTATTGGGGTTCCAGGAGATCCCTATGGGCTGCAGCATTTCTTTTGCCACCCATAGGGAGCTCAGACAATTCTTACACAGGCCTGCCACTGCAGCCTGAGTGAAATAACGTCCACGTTAGTTCACAGCCATTTTTCACTGCACATAAGTAACTTATAAGTCACCTATATGTCTAACCCTCACTTGGTGAAGGTTGGGTGCCAAGTTACTTAGTGTTTGGGCACCCTGGCACTAGCCGAGGTGCCCCCACATCGTTCAGCACAAATTCCCCAAACTTTGTGAGTGCGGGGACACCATTACACATGTGCACTATACATAGGTCACTACCTATGTATAGCGTCCCAATGGTAACTCTGAACATGGCCATGTAACATGTCTAAGACCAGAATGGTATTGGGGTGACAATTCCATGATCCCCCGGGTCTCTAGCACAGAACCCGGGTAATGCAAAACTGCCTTTCCGGGGTTTCCACTGCAGCTGCTACTGCTGCCAACCCCTCAGACAGGATTCTGCCCTTCTGGGGTCTGGGCAGCCCCGGCCCAGGAAGGCAGAACAAAGGATTTCCTCTGAGGGAGGGTGTTACACTCTCTCGCTTTGGAAATAGGTGTGAAGGGCTGGGGAGGAGTAGCCTCCCCCAGCCTCTGGAAATGCTTTGATGGGCACAGATGGTGCCCATCTCTGCATAAGCCAGTATACACCGGTTCAGGGATCCCCCAGCTCTGCTCTGGTGTGAAACTGGACAAAGGAAAGGGGAGTGACCACTCCCCTGACCAGTACCTCCCAGGGGAGGTGCCCAGAGCTCCTCCAGTGTGTCCCAGACCTCTGCCATCTTGGATTCAGAGGTGATGGGGGCACACTGGACTGCTCTGAGTGGTCAGTGCCAGCAGGTGTCGTCAGAGACCCTCTCTGATAGGGTCTTACCTCTCTTGGTAGCCAATCCTCCTTTCTTGGTAGCCAAACCTTCTTTTCTGGCTATTTAAGGTCTCTCCTCTGGGGTATTCTTCATATATTGAATGCAAGAGCTCACCAGAGTTCCTCTGCACTTCCCTCTTTGACTTCTGCCAAGGATCGACCGCTGGCTGCTCCAGGATGCCTGCAAAACCGCAACATAGTAGCAAGACGACTACCAGAAACATTGTAGTGCCTCATCCTGCCGGCTTTCTCGACTGTTTCCTGGTGGTGCATGCTCTGGGGGCTGTCTGCCTTCACCCTTCACTGGAAGCCAAGAAGAAATCTCCTGTGGGTCGACGGAATCTTCCCCCTGCTAACGCAGGCACCAAAAGACTGCATCACCGGTCCTCTGGGTCCCCTCTTATCCTGACGAGCGTGGTCCCTGGAACACAGGAGCTAGATCCAAGTGACCCCCACAGTCCAGTGATCCTTCTGTCCAAGTGTGGTGGAGGTAAGTCCTTGCCTCCCCACGCTAGACTGCTAACCTGTGTACTACGTGATTTGAAGCTGCACCGGCTTCTGTGCACTTCTCCAAGGATTCCTTTGTGCACAGCCTAGCCTGGGTCCCCAGCACTCCGTCCTGCAGTGCTCAACCCTCTGAGTTGGCCTCCGACGTCGTGGGACCCTCCTTTTGTGACTCTGGTCACACCAATCTTCTAAGTGCCTGCTCTGGTACTTCTGCGGGTGCTGCCTGCTTCTGCGGGGGCTCTCTGAGTTGCTGAGCACCCCCTCTGTCTCCTCCTCCAAGGGGCGACATCCTGGTCCTTCCTGGTCTCCAGCAGCACCCGAAAACCTCTACCACGACCCTTGCAGCTAGGAAGGCTTGTTTGCAGTATTTCTGCGTGGAAACACTTCTGCAACATCCAGCACGCCGTGGGACCTCTCCTATCCAAAGGGGAAGTTCCTAGCCCTTTTTGATGTTGCATCATCTTTGGCTTCTTCCACCCAGAGTCAGCCCTTTTGCACCTTCATATGGGGTTTCCTGGGCTCCTGCCCCCCCTGGACACTATCGTGACTCTTGGACTTGGTCCCCTTGCCTTGCAGGTCCTCACGTCCAGGAATCCGTCTTCAGTGTTTTGCTTGTGCTTGTGGTTCTTGCAGAATCCCCCATCACGACTATTGTGTCTTTCTGGGGTAGTAGAGAAACTTTACTCCTACTTTTCAGGATCTTGGGGTGGGGAATCTTGGACACCCTGACTGTTTTCTTACAGTCCCAGCGACCCTCTACGAGCTCCCATAGGTTTGGGGTCCATTCGTGATTCGCATTCCACTTTTGGAGTATATGGTTTGTGTTGCACCTAGATCTATGTTCACCTGTTGCATCCTATTGTGATTCTACATTGTTTGCACTACTTTTCTTACTGTTACTTACCTGTTTTGGGTTTGTGTACATATAGCTTGTGTATATTACTTACCTTCTAACTGAGGATATTCTCTGAGGTACTTTTGGCAGATTGTCATAAAAATAAAGTACCTTTATTTTTAGTAACTCTGAGTATTGTGTTTTCTTCTGATATTGTGCTATATGATATAAGTGGTACAGTAGGAGCTTTGCAAGTCTCCTAGTTCAGCCTAAGCTGCTTTGCCATAGCTACCTTCTATCAGCCTAAGCTGCTAGAAACACCTCTATTCTATTAATAAGGTATAACTGGACCTGGCACAGGGTGTAAGTACCACAAGGTACCCACTATAAGCCAGGCCAGCCTCCTACAAAGACTAATCACAAAGAAGGTTCCATAGCACAGATGTTGGATTGGTACATATCTGCCTGAAACTGAGTGTGGTATTGAGATATCATGAACATAGACATCCCATCTTTCGCCCCTAGAGGCCAGGTTACTAGGGTCCAGACAGTTAGGGACAGGTCTCCCTCTGAAACTTCCCACATTTCCTCTGTGTCTAAACATTCCCAACCCTCCCACCCTGAGGATAACTTGATAGAAAGGGAACTCAAAAAGCTGAGGGAAGAAGAGACCAGACTGAAGCTTAAACAGCAGTAACTGGCCTTGGATAGGGAATCCCTAGACATAGAGAAGGAAAGACAGAGGTTGGGGTTTGTTCCCCATGGTGGCAGCAGCAGTATTTTTGATAATAATCCTGTTAGAGAGCAAGATTCCAGGAATCTGCATAAGATAGCCCCCCCTTACTAGGACTGGGATGACATTAATAAGTTGTTTTCTGCACTTGAGAGGGCCTGCATGGTACCGTCGGTCCCTCAAAGACAGGGGGCTGCTATTTTGAGGCTATCTTTCACTGGGAAGGGTAGGGATAGGCTCCTTACTGTCAGAGAAAGTGATGCCAATAATTACAAAGTTTTGAAAGATGCACTCTTGGATGGATTTGCCTTAACCACTGAACAATACAGGATTAAGTTCAGAGACACCAGAAAAGAGTCTTCTCAAAACTGGACAGATATTGTGGACTGTTCAGTGAAGGGCCTGGAAGGGTGGTTGCATGGCAGTAAAGTTTCTGACTATGAAAGCCTGTATAATCTTATTCTGAGAGAGCATATTCTTAACAATTGTGTGTCTGACTTGTTGCACCAGTACCTAGTGGACTCTGATCTGACCTCTCCCCAAGAATTGGGAAAGAAGGCAGACAAATGGGTCAGAACAAGGGTGAACAGAAAAGTTCATACAGGGGGTGACAAGGATGGCAAGAAGAAGGATGCCTTCTGAGAAGGGTGGGGACAAAAGTAGGCCTTCTGAGTCTTCATCAGGCCCACAAAAATCCTCTGGGGTGGTGGGTCCAAATCCCCTTCTAATAATCAGCAAAATCCTTGGTGTTATTTGTGTAAAGTCAAAGGCCATTGGGCAAGTGATTCCACTTGTCCAAAGAAAAACACCAAACCTCCCACTACCACAACCACTGCTGCAAATTCTAGTGCCCCTAGTAATAGCAGTGGTGGTGGGAAATCTACTACTAATAGCCAATCCAAGGGTGTAGCTGGGCTCACTATTGGCAATGTAGTTGGGGTGGGTCTTGTTAGGGAGACCATAGAGGCTGTTTTAGTCTCTGATGGTGGCATTGGTTTTGCCACCTTGGTTGCTTGTCCCCTTAATGTGGGTACATACAAGCAACTTCCCCTAATCAATGGTGTTGAGGTTGAGGCCAACAGGGACACAGGAGCCAGTGTAACTGTGGTGATAGAAAAACTGGTCCACCCTGATCAACACCTACTTGGTCAGCAGTGCCAAGTGACAGACGCTCATAACAACACTCTAAGCCACCCCATGGCTGTTGTGAATCTCAACTGGGAGGGGGTTACTGGTCCAAAGAAAGTTGTGGTAGCCACTGATTTACCTGTAGATTGTCTACTTGGAAACAATTTGGAGACATCAGCTTGGGCAGAAGTAAAGTTGGAGGCTCATGCAGCAATGCTGGGCATTCCTGGGAATATTTTTGCTATGACAAGGGCTCAGGCCAAGAAGCAAAAAGGACAGGGTAACTTGGATCCTGGAACAATGGACCAAGTGCTCCCTAAAGCTAGGGGTAGAAAGGGTAAATCCCTACCCACTATCCCTCCCTCTATAGATGATTCCCCTTTTGAGGAAGGGGAATCCTCTCCCTGTGCAGAACCTACACCAGAGGAGCTGGCAGCAGACACTGCTGAGCTTTTGGGTGCAGGGGGACCTGCCAGGGAAGAGCTGAGTGTGGCACAGCAAACCTGTCTCACATTAGAGGTCTAAGACAGCAAGCTGTCAAACAGCAGAATGGGGATGTCAGTGTGTTGTGCCCAGGTTCGGCGCGCACTGCTGCGTGCCGAACCCGAGCTGCCGCAGTCGCGTCTGCGGGGGGCTCGCGGGACACATACGACGGTTGGGACGTTGGAAGACGGAGGCGAAGCTGCCGGGCAGACGCGACCGCGGCGCTCTTAATTCATTTTGAATATTAAAATAAAAGAAACAGAAATCGCTCACCTCGGTGTCTCCTGAGCTGATTACAACATATATATTGTGGCGACGAGCTGGTTTCGGACTACGGGGTTAATGTGAGGAGATTGACACCATATACCTTTTCACTGTCTTCGTGGGGAACGTCCTCCACAGCAATTTTCTGAAGAAAACAGGCGTGTACTGGGCATGTCCTTCAGGAGGTTTGTGAATCTGCAAGTTATGTTGGGGATATAGAACGTATACTTACTTGTGCTGGAAATGGCCATTTCAGGCGCCATCTTGGAAGTACTTCTTGCATGAATATTTACTAAAATATATCACCAGTTGTATTTTGTTGTTACGTTGTGCACAGCACATTGACCTTGTACGTCACATCTGGTCTTAAGTGATGCAGTCAGTCAATCCCCCACCACGTTCTTGGAAACTCCTGGTGCTCCTCCCATTCCATGGAGACAGTGGTTTGATGGCTTTGAAACCTACCTGGGTGCCATAGGAGCCTCTCGTTTTCGCCCAGAAAGAAATAAATGTTTGCTTTTACATTCATTGGGATATGAAGGGAGAGAGATTTTCAAACACTTACCTGAGCTACCGCAATTGGATGAAGAAGAACTGGATGAATATTTGATGACTAACAAAAAGTTGTCCACAAGATTTGATGTTTTACCTAGTTTAGTAGTCTTGCGGCACAAATTCTTCAAGCGTCAGCAATTTCAAAGCGAGGATGTTGATGCATATGTCAGTGCTCTAAGACAACTGGCTTCCAAGTGTGAATTTCGGGATTTTCAAGACCAACTTATAAGGGACCAGTTCATTGGTCATTGTTCAAATAAACATATTCAGCAGAAATTACTCACCATGGGAAATCCAACGTTGGATGAAGCTATCAAAGTAGTCAAGAGCGTAGAGCTTGCCCAGATCTTGTTGATGGAACTTTCTTCTAGCTCTGCTGTGAAGGACTCGGATCCTCTTCATGTCAGTATTGTTGCAAAAAGGGGTGCAGCAAAGAATGCTGATATGAAGAAGAGTGACAATCCTTTTTTTAGATCTTCAAATATTTGTTTTAGATGTGGAAACATGCCTCATTTTCAGATGGCAAGCCTTGTCCTGCAAAGAACCTTACGTGTAGAAAATGTGGAAAAACTGGTCACTTTGCTAGAGTCTGTCAATCCACTAGTAATAAGCAAGCTAATGTCACGTGCATAGTGGAGGACGGGGAAGAAAATAGAGAAGAATTTTTTGTAAAAGCCTTCCAAGACATGATTGTTGTGGTCACAGATAAAGTATTAGGGGTCAAGGAACATAACCAATGCATAGATCCCATGGTGGATATTTTGGTTGGGGATAAAATGCTTCGGTTATTGGTGGATTCTGGTGCTCGCATTACTATGATTTCATTATATCTGTTCCATAATACTTGGGGTGACAGGAAGTTATTCCCTCCCGATAGGTCTCCGGTCTCGTATGAAGGCAGGAACATTGAGTTAGAAGGCTACATAGAAGACAGTTTGGAGTTCAAGGGTCGGAAGATTTTTGGTAAAATGTAGGTGGCATATAAGGGTTTGAATATTTTGAGGTGATATCATCAGGGTCTGTTTGGCATGGTGCTGAAACCCGGAACTAAAGAGCAAGTTTTGGTGGTGGAGAGTGCAGATTCCAAGATACCGTTTGAGGATGAGTTTCCTGGTATTTTTGCCCAGGGTTTGGGGAAGATTACAGGATTTAAACATAGAATAAAGGTTAAGGATAGGGCCATTCCTGTAAGACATAAAGTCAGGTCAGCACTGTTTAGTTTGAGAGAAAATCTTAAATCTGAATTGAACAAGCTTCAACAGAATGATGTAATTGAGCCAATTGAGTCCAGTTTGTGGCTTTCTCCTTTGGTTGTTGCCTGTAAACGCAATGGAGACCTGCGTTTATGTGTTGATCTCAGGAGTCTCAATAAGGAAATATGGGTAGACTCGTATCCTTTACCCAAGATCAGTGATCTACTTGATGGGCTCAGGGGCTCAGTATGGTTTTCAAAGATTGATCTGGCGTCTGCATATCACCAGGTTGAACTGGAAGAGGATTTGCACCATTACACTGCTTTCAATTCACCCTTTGGCACTTTCCAGTTTTGCAGGATGCCTTTTGGGTTGGCTTCTGCTGCATCAGCTTTCCAACACATCATGCACAAAATTGTGGGGGAAATCCAAGGTATTTTAATCTTTCAGGATGATGTGTTGATTCACAAAAGGGGTTTAGGAGATCACAATGAAAAAATTAGATCACTATTAAAAAAAAATCAGTCCTTTGGCGTCTGTGTAAAGAAGGAAAAATTTGAATTTTATTTTTAAAAATTAGAATTTTTGGGCCATTGTGTGTCTGGGGAAGGTATTGGGGAGGTATTGGAAGGTGTCTGGGGAGGTACACCTCGTCCGGGGTTAGTAAAGGCGATTGTAGATTCCCCTAATCCTAAAGGTAAAGATGAGTTACGATCTTTTGTTGGCATGTGTGAATACTACTCAAAGTTCATTTCCAACTATGCTAGCAAAATGAAAGTTTTGTCCAATATGCTCAAAAGCAAAGTTCTGTTTAAATGGGACAGTGAATGTCAAACCATTTTCGAAAGGATGAAGCGAGAGTTGGTGGACGCCAGACCACTGTGTCCTTACGACCCTAGCCAACTGTGTACCATTACGGTGGATGCTAGTAGGTATGGGATGGGGGCTGTGTTGTCGCAAGGTCTAGGAGAAGAGGAGAAGGTTATTAGTTATGCTTCTAGAGTCTTACGTGATCCTGAACTGAATTATTCAGTGATTGAAAAAGAGTTGCTAGCATGCTATTGGGCTAGTGAGAAATTTAGGAGTTATGTATGGGGCAGAAAATATGTAATTCAAACAGATCATAAACCGTTGGTTTACATCTTAAGTGGGGATAATATTAACTAGACGACCCCTCGTATTGCACGCCTCACCACAAAATTGTTGCAGTATGACTTTCAGGTCAAGTATATTCCGGGAAAGATAATTTCACAGCAGATTTTCTATCTCGTCTACCGATAAGTGAAGAAAGTAATCTTGATTGGGAGGATGATGTGGAAGATTGTTTCATAGCTGCAATTGATGCTGATGAATCCAAGGTGTGCACGGAGACTGTGTGGAGGGAGGCTGAAAGCAGTGATGAGGTGTTGTCCATTGTTAAGCAGCATATAATCAATGGCTGGCCTAAAGAAAGAAATGTGAATCCTGAAGTTCAGCCATATGTCAAGGTGGGAGATGAGTTGTCAATTGAAAATGGTATCATTTTGAGGAATGATAAATGTGTTCCCCCGTGTGAGATTCGTACAAGGTTGGTGGACCATGCTCATGAGGGTCATCTTGGTGCCACTATGACTAAGAGACGTATTAGAGCACACTTTTGGTGGCCTTCTATGGACAAGGATGTAGAAAGAGTGGTTGGTAGGTGTGTGGTGTGTAATGGTGCAGAAAAAGGGTTGAAGTTTGCAAAACCTCAATTACAACCCATTTTGTTACCGGACAAGGCTTGGGTCAAAGTTGGGGTCGATATGGTTGGACCTTTCAATTTTCTCCCCAGCCAGATGCGTTATGCTTTTGTTTTAATGGATTATTTCAGTAAGTGGCCAGAAGTGCATTTTTTTGCAAAGCCTACGGCTGGTAGTGCTATTCAGTTTCTCAAAGAGATCTTTTGGAGGGAAGGTTTTCCAGAAACCTTGATTTCGGATAATGGTGCGCAGTTTGTGAGTTATGACATGGAAATGTTTCTGAAAGAATCTGGTGTGAAACATTTGAAAAGTTCTCTATACCATCCTCAAACGAATGGTTTAGTAGAGAGAATGAATGGGGTGGTTGTGGAGTGTATCAAATGGGCTAAAGCGAGTAAGCTGGATGTGGAAGAAGCAGTTAATTCGATGGTGTGGTTCTATCGCACCACTCCACATTCTGTGACAAAAATTTCTCCTTTTGAACTGCTTAAAGGAAGACGTAGCACCTCAAGACTGTTTCCAGCGTGGTTAGCCAGAGCAGTCTCTGGTAAGATTCCTGATTCTGTGAACAAGGACAGGGTGTGGGGTGAAGTAAAAACAAATCAAGAAAAAGTAAAAGCTAGGTATGACCTGCAGAATTCTACAAAAAAACTCTCTTTCCAACCTGGAGATCTGGTGCGCGTCAAGTTACAGACATTTGTGAGGAAAGGAGAAGCCTGCTATGGTTCTCCTGTGAGGGTGAAGAAAGTATGTGGTAATGCCATCATGGTTGAGGGGGGTCAAAGGTGGAATATGGGGAAGGTTGTTAAGGTTAAGGATGTCCGTCACCGTGGTGGGGAAGGATGTGACTCCTCTGGGTCAGAGGGCATTCATCGGGAACGCAAGGTGTTAGACAATCATTTGTTAGAACCCGACACCTTGAAAAGGTCTGTCCGTGAGATACGGGTACCGATCAAACTCAGGGAATATCATAGTATTTAGCAATAATGTGTTAAGTTTTTTTTAATCTCATGGACACACTGATGTAATTGTTAAATGTTATGTTAAGCATAGGTTATAAATGCTGTTATGTTTTTGTTCTTATTTTTCTAAGTTGTCTTTTGTTAAAAAAAAAAAATAAAAAAAAAAAGAGAGATAATATGTTGTGCCCAGGTTCGCCGCGCGCTGCTGCGTGCTGAACCCGAGCTGCCTCGGTCGCGTCTGCGTGGGGCTCGCGGGACCCATACGACGGTTGGGACGTTGGAAGACGGAGGCGAAGCTGCCGGGCAGACGCGACTGCAGTGCTCTTAATTCATTTTGGATATTAAAATAAAAGAAACAGAAAACGCTCACCTCGGTGTCTCCTGAGCTGATTACAACACAGTGACAGTCATAGGGTGTACTGGGAAGACATCCTCTTGTACACAGAGTCAAGGGACCCAAAACCTGGAGCTGCCAGGAGATTGGTCATTCCCCTGCAGTCCAGAGTCTTCTCACCCTAGCACATGACATTCCTTTGGCTGGGCATTTGGGCCAGACGAGAACTTGGGAATGACTTGTCCCCTTGTTTCACTGGCCTCATATGTCAGAGGACACAAAATACTTTTGTAAATCTTGTGTGACCTGCGAAGCCAGTGGCAAGGCTGGTGGCACTCCAAAGGCCCATCTAATTCCACTTCCAGTGGTTGGGGTACCCTTTGAAAGGGTAGGGGTTGACATAGTTGGCCCCCTTGACCCTACAACTGTTTCAGGCAATAGGTTTATCTTGGTGGTAGTGGACCATGCCACAAGATATCCTGAAGCCACACCTTTAAGGACCACTACAGCTCCTGCAGTGGCAAAGACCCTCCTAGGAATCTTTTCCAGGGTGGGTTTTCCTAAAGAACTGGTGTCATACAGAGGTAGCAACTTCATGTCTGCATACTTAAAAGCAATGTGAAAGGAGTGTGGTGTTACCTACAAATTCACCACCCCTTACCATCCACAAACAAATTATCTGTTTGAGAGGTTTAATAAAACTCTCAAAGGTATGGTGATGGGACTCCCTGAAAAACTCAGAAGGAGATGAGATGTCCTGTTACCTTGCCTCCTTTTTGCTTACAGGGAGGTACCCCAGAAAGGAGTGGGCTTCAGTCCCTTTGAACTCCTCTTTGGGCACCCTGTAAGAGGTCCACTTGCTCTTGTGAAGGAGGGTTGGGAACAACCTTTGAAAGCTCCTAAACAGGACATAGTGGACTATGTACTTGGCCTAAGATCCAGAATGGCTGAGTATATGGAAAAGGCCAGTAAAAACCTTCAGGCCAGCCAGGAGCTGCAAAAGCAATGGCATGACCAGAAGGCTGTCCTGACTCAGTACCAACCAGGACAGAATGTGTGGGTATTGGAGCCTGTGGCCCCAAGAGCACTCCAAGACAAATGGAGTGGACCCCCTCTCATAGTTGAAAAGAAGGGTGAGGTTACCTATTTTGTAGACCTGGGCACTGCCAGGAGTCCCCTTAGGGTGATTCATGCCAACCGCCTAAAACCCTACTATGACAGGGCTGATCTCACCCTGCTCATGGCAACAGATGAGGGACAGGAACAAGAGAGTGACCCTCTCTCTGATCTCTTCTCCACCACTGAAGCAGATGCCTTAGTGGAGGGAGTAGTCTTAGCTAGATTGTCTAACTGCAGAACAGAAAGACAACTGCATCGATCTCTTAAACCAGATTTCAGACCTCTTTTCACTTGTACCAGGTACAACATCCTGGTGTGAACACACAATTGACACTGGAGGAAGCTTGCCTGTCAAAAGTAAAATTTATAGGCAGCCTGACCATGTCAGGGACTGCATTAAACAAGAGGTGCAGAAAATGTTGGACTTAGGGGTGATTGAACCTTCTGAAAGCCCCTGGGCTAGCCCAGTTGTGCTTGTACCAAAACCTCACACCAAAGATGGAAAGAGGGAGATGAGGTTTTGTGTAGATTACAGAGGGATCAATCAGGTAACAAAAACGGATGCTCACCCTATACCCAGGGCAGATGAGCTCATTGATACACTGGCTTCTGACAAGTATCTTAGCACTTTTGATCTAACTGCAGGGTATTGGCAGATTAGATTGTCAGAAGATGCTAAACCCAAGACTGCATTTTCCACCATTGGAGGGAACTACCAATTCACAGTAATGCCCTTTGGTTTGAAAAATGCACCTGCCACTTTTCAGAGGTTGGTGAATACAGTCCTGCAAGGGTTGGAGGCTTTCAGTGCAGCATATCTAGATGATATTGCTGTCTTTAGCTCAACCTGGGATGATCACCTGGTCCACCTATGGAAAGTTTTGGAGGCCCTGCAAAAGGCAGGCCTCACTATCAAGGCCTCAAAGTGCCAGATAGGGCAGGGGAAAGTGGTTTTTCTGGGCCACCTGGTTGGTGGAGAACAGATTGCACCACTACAGGGGAAAATCCAAACTATCATAGATTGGGTTCCCCCTAAACTCAGACCCAGGTGAGAGCCTTTTTGGGCCTCACAGGGTACTATAGGAGATTCATCAAGAATTATGGCTCCATAGCAGCCCCTCTTAATGATCTCGCTAGCAAGAAAATGCCTAAGAAGGTATTATGGACAGCCAGCTGTCAGAAAGCTTTTGAGGAGCTCAAACAGGACATGTGCTCTGGACCTGTCCTAAATAGCCCATGTTATTCCACGAAATTCATTGTTCAGACTGATGCTTCTGAATTAGGGGTAGGGGAAGCACTATCACAACTGAATTCTGAAGGCCAGGATCAACCAGTTGCTTTTATCAGCAGAAGGTTGACCCCTAGAGAAAAGCGTTGGTCTGCCATAGAGGGGGAGGCCTTTTCTGTGGCCTGGGCACTGAAAAAGTTGAGACCATACCTGTTTGGTACTCACTTTATTGTTCAGACGGACCACAAACCTTAACTTTGGCTAAAACAAATTAAGGGTGAAAACTCTAAATTGTTGAGGTGGTCCATATCTCTACAGGGAATGACCTGGGAGTACCCACTCCAATGCAGATGGACTCTGCAGATATTTCCACTTAGACAATGAAGACTCATCTGGACAAGGCTAGTCTTATTGTCCTTCGTTTGGGGAGGGGTTGTGTAGGAAAGTACCATCTTGCCTGGCATGTTACCCCCATTTTCACTGTATGTATGTTTGTTTTTGCCCTTGTGTCACTGGGATCCTGCTAGGCAGGAACCCAGTGCTCATAGTGTATGCCCTGTATGTGTTCCCTGTGTGGTGCCTAACTGTATCACTGAGGCTCTGCTAACCAGAACCTCAGTGTTTATGCTCTCTCTGCTTTCTAAATTTGTCACTGCAGGCTAGTGACTAAATTTACCAATTCTCATTGGCATACTGGTACACCCATATAATTCCCTTGTATATGGTACTTAGGTACCCAGGCTATTGGGGTTCAAGGAGATCCCTATGGGCTGCAGCATTTCTTTTGCCACCCATGGGGAGCTCAGACAATTCTTACACAGGCCTGCCACTGCAGCCTGAGTGAAATAACGTCCATGTTAGTTCACAGCCATTTTTTACTGAACATAAGTAACTTATAAGTCACCTATATGTCTAACCCTCACTTGGTGAAGGTTGGGTGCCAAGTTACTTAGGGGGTCATTCTGACCCTGGCGGTCGGTGATAAAGCGGCGGCCAACCCGCCAACAGGCCGGCGGACAAAAAAATGCAATTCTGACCCTGGCGGGAACCGCCAACACAGCCCGCCGCATTAACACTCCGACCGCCACGGCGGAACAAACAAACAACGCGGCGGTCACCGCCAACAGCCAGGCGGCAGACAATGTACCGCCCACCCTATCACGACCCACCAATCCGCCACCTTTTCCGGGGCGGGAGCCCCGCCGATAAAAACACGGCGGAAACAGACATTTCCAATGGAAACCGCTCACCTCGAGACACTCCACGCGGAATCCGGACAGCATGGAACCCGAATTGAACATCATACCTGCTCTCGTCCACCTGCGGGGCCCTGTTCAGCGGTACCTGTCTTCACGGCGGGGGCCCTGTTCAGCGGTGCTCTTCTGCACGGCGGGGCCCTGTTCAGCGGTACCTGTCTTCACGGCGGGGCCCTGTTCAGCGGTACCTGTCTTCACGGCGGGGCCCTGTTCAGCGGTACCTGTCTTCACGGTGGGGCCCTGTTCAGCTGTACCTGTCTTCACGGCGGGGCCCTGTTCAGCGGTACCTGTCTTCACGGCGGGGCCCTGTTCAGCGGTGCTCTTCTGCACGGCGGGGCCCTGTTCAGCGGTACCTGTCTTCACGGCGGGGCCCTGTTCAGCGGTACCTGTCTTCACGGCGGGGCCCTGTTCAGCGGTGCTCTTGCAGTATGTCAAGGGAGTCATACCTGGCCTGGACACCCTGCTCACTCGCCCTCCGACCGTGCTGTGTCAGGCCCCTTCGGGGAGTGAGTCCTGGGCCCTTTGGTGTCGTCCCTTGCAGCCGGGATGGGGCTTGTGGGGCCCTCCTGCTCCGCGCTCCTGGTGGTTGTCCTCTCCGCCCTGCTGTCCTTTCGCTCCTTAGATGGGGCTCTCGGGCCCTTGCCTCCCCTGGCTGCTGTGGCCGGTGAAGTGGCCGGAGTCACCTCCTTGGGGGCAGCCGTCTCTGTCCGCTCATGGCGGCCCTTCAATTTCCGGGTCCTCTTGCCTGGGGGGGGGCTGGCTGTCCCCTTGCTGCTCACCGAAGTGTTACTGCCGCCAAAGGGTGGACTCCACATGCCATGCACCACTTGCACTGTAGAAGTTGGGCTGGTGGTGGCTGAGGTGCCCTTGGGACTTTTCCCAGTTGGAGGGGGTGGGTCGGGGGAGGGAAAGAGGTCAAAACTGGAGAGGTAATTTTTCTTGGGACCAAGGTAAGGGGTAGGAGTAGTGGTGAGAGAAGTGGAGGAAGAGGATGTGGTTGTATGAGAGCCAGGTGTGCTGTCCTTGGGTGCAGGTGACTGGGACGTAGGCTGTGGTGAGGTGGTTGGCTGTTGTTTGGGTGTCTGCCTGCGTTTATGTGTCTTGGAAGAGGGGGTGACAGACACAGTGGGAGAGGACACAGGGGACGTGTAAATGCTAGTGGGGGTGGTGACTGCAGGTGTGCGGACTGTAGTGGAGGGTTTGCTGGTGGTGGAAGAACTGGCTGATGTTGGGGTGCATGCAGGTGTGAGTGTAGACGTCACAGGGAGGGAGGAGGGAGACGAGGAGGACGGGGACACAGAGGTGGTAGTGACTGTTGATATGTCTGCATCTGTGTGTTGCTTGGGTGAATGCTTGTGTTTTCTGTGGTGCTTATGTTTGGATGAGCTGGCCTTGGGTGTTGAGGTGTGTGCAGGCTGGTCTGATGGTGTGGATGGGATAGGTTGAGGTACAGGAGACAGAGAAAGGGTGGAGGCAGATAGAAGAGGGAGACTGGAGACAGGGACAATGGCTGCCGTCAGTGCTGAGGCCAGAGCAGTGAACGCTCGTTGATGGGCAGCCTGACCCGAATGAATGCCCTCCAGGTAGGCATTGCTCCGATGCACCTCCCTTTCCACCCCCTGGATGGCATTCAGAAGGGTAGTCTGCCCAACAATGACCGTCCTCACCAGGTCAATGAGCTCCGCACTGAGGGCAGCAGGGGTAACAGAGGCAGGGGCTGAGGTGCCTGGGGCGAAGGAGACGCGCGCCTTCCTGGCCGAGCGGCCACGGAGCGAAGACTGAGGGGCTGCTGGGAGGGCGGTGCTCTGGGTGGCGGCTGTACCTGTTGTTGCAGGGGGCACAGATGGTGCCGCCACAGCTAGGGAGCTCCTAAACGAGGACGTGTCCGTGTCGCTGGTGTCTCCACCGGCCTCCGTTGTGGTGCTCCCCTCGCCCTCCGGATCACTGGTGCCCTCGGTGTCTGTGTCAGTGCCCACCGGGGCCTGGTGACCTGCAGCTCCCTCCTGCTCCGACGCCAAATCTCCTCCGCCTGATGATGCTAAAACACAAGAAGACAAAGATTTAGGGTGGGGGGAGAAATGAAACAAAGTTGAGTGCATGCCTTAGCAATACCCTTTGCGGAGAGGACAGACACAGGTGCCTCGTGCACTAAGTCGCGAACTTGGGGTACACTACTCAGTACTTCTGACTAGGCAAACAGGTCTAGGGACAACACACGCGCACATGTGTGATGCTGGAGCATGGGTAGCTGCACTTGGCACCCTACAGAGGTGGGGGGCGGGGGCACAGGGCCATGCCTAAGGGAGCGGACTACACTACAGAGAGCGCCCTGGCCTAATGTCACCCACAGCCCTCCTCCCCCACCCAGACGCCTCCAATGCGCATACAGATAGGAGAATGTGCGGATACTCACCCCCTTGTGTCTGCTGTGCTGTCCTCAAGCGCCCATCCAAATTAGGGTAGGCCACCGCCAGGATCCGGGACATCAGGGGGGTCATGGTGCGACTGGCACCCCTCCTAGGTCGGGAGGCCATCCCCAGCAGTGTTTCTGCGGTCTTCCTCGTTCCGCGGCGGATGTCCTCCCACCTCTTGCGGCAGTGGGTGCCCCGTCTGTTGTAGACCCCCAAGTTCCGGACTTCCTTGGCGATGGCACGCCAAATATCGATTTTCTGGTGGGCGCTCACCTGTTTGACATGTACAGGGTGGGAAAGAGAAACCGTCACATATCTGCATGTTTGGAGTACATGCCCCCCCCCTCCCCAACCTTGTCATGGTTCCCATTCTCTCATCTGTCGTGCGTTGCACTCCTCATTCCCTCCACACCCCACCAACTTACATCCCCCCCCCCCTCCACACAGGCATAACCCATTCAATGTGCACTGAGTGTACTCACCTGTTGGTCTGGAGGACCGTAGAGTAGCGCATACTGGGGGAGGACCCCGTCCACGAGCTTCTCCAACTCTTCTGAACTGAAGGCGGGGGCCCTTTCACCAGTAGCAGCAGCCATTGTCACTTCCAGACCGAGTTCACAGCAGCACTTGCAGTATAGGTCCTCTCCTGTGGATGATCAGGTCTCGAATGATTGAGCAGATAGAAAATGGCGGTCACGCCCGCGGCGGTGCGTACCGCGGCGGTGCGTCCCGCGACCGCCGGCGCACATCGTCATTGGCTCCTGAAACCCATAGGCTTCAATGTTAACCAATGCGTCTTCGCACAGCGGTCTTCGACCGCCTACCGCCACGGTGTGCCCCGCCAGCGCAGTGACCTCACATCCCATTGTCCCACTTCACAGGTCAGGCATCGGCCATTTCAAGGGCCCACATGGCTTAATTTCTAATGCGTCACACAGGCCTAGGCCTTGCAATGGCACACATACAAAGATATCAAACCATACATTTACCTGTACTGTGCAAGCTGTGTTGTACGTACCTGTGAGTGGATTGACTCTGTACTCCATATTCTCCTTCCTAGGCACCGTCCGCTGGGACTAGCGATGAGAAGGAGGAATCCTCGCGTGTACCGGCCGCTGGTGGACCTGTCCACAATGGAAGAACGCAACATAATACTACGATACCGACTTGACCGAGCCTCCATCCATGAACTGTGTGCCCAGCTGGAGCCAGCCCTGATGTCCCCCATCCGCCAACCCACAGGAATTCCCCCTCTAGTGCAGGTTCTGTCTGTCCTCCATTTCTTTGCAACTGGCTCATTCCAGACAACAGTGGCCATGTCATCTGGGATGTCTCAGCCTATGTTTTCCAAGATCTTATCCAGAGTGTTGTCTGCCCTGATGAAACTCATGCGGAGCTACATCATTTTCCCAGAGGAGGGTGATTTGCCTACAGTGAAGGCTGATTTCTATGCCCTTGGACACATCCCCAACATCATTGGTGCAATTGATGGGACCCATGTGGCTTTAGTCCCCCCAAATGACGATGAACAGGTGTACAGGAACAGGAAGAATTACCATTCAATGAATATCCAGGTGGTCTGTTTGGCTGACCAGTACATCTCCCATGTAAATGCCAAGTTCCCAGGGTCAGTGCATGACGCGTATGTTATGCGAAATAGCAGCATTCCCTATGTGATGGAACAGCTACAGAGACAGCGTGTGTGGCTAATAGGTGACTCTGGTTACCCCAACCTGCCGTGGCTATTGACCCCAGTGAGGAATCCCAGGACCAGGGCAGAGGAACGGTACAATGAGGCCCATGGGCGTACTAGGAGGGTGATTGAGCGAATCTTTGGGCTCCTGAAGGCCAGGTTTAGGTGCCTGCATATGACAGGTGGATCCCTAATGTACTCACCAAAGAAGGTGTGCCATATCATCGTGGCGTGCTGTATGCTCCACAACCTGGCTTTGCGACGCCAGGTGCCTTTCCTGCAGGAGGATGGTCCAGATGGTGGTGTTGTAGAAGCCGTGGAGCCTGTGGAGAGTGAAGAGGAGGAAGACTCTGAGGACGACACAGACAATAGGGACAGAGTGATACAACAGTATTTCCAGTAACACACAGGTAAGAATCACCCACGCCATTTCACAATTGCTTATAGCCTCCTTCATCTGTACTTTCTGTAGTTCCCCACAGATGTTTTTCATTAATTTTTGCCTTTCCCTTCCCTTCTCAGTGCTGTCTGACTCAGTACCTGACTTCTGCTTGGTTCGCCCATGAAATACAGCGTATTGACATTGGTATGTTGTCATGACTAATTGACAGAACAGAAATTGAACAGTAATATGTAATACATTTGTTAATAATACAGCATGACTCAAAACAGATTTGTGTGCAAAATGTGATTTATTTACAGTGCTAGATATCGGTACATGTGATTCTAAGGGTAATGGGTGGGGGTGGAGGAATATCCATGGCAGAGTCCAGTTCTCAGTCTCACAGGTGCATTGTCCTTTTGCCTGTGGAAGGATGGAGCATAGGCAGTTCATGGTTGGACAGGGTGGCAATGTGGGACAGTGGGAAGACTTGAAGGGGTATGTCCTGCTGGCAGGGGTCTTGACATCCTACTCTGTCTTTTTTTTAGGTCTCAGGCTCCTCTTACGGGGTGGTTGTTCTTCAGCAGGAGGTGGGGTTCTGGGGGGCTGTCGAGGTGTTGGGACCTCCTGTCCACTAGCGCCGGCGGAGGTGGTAGGCTGTTCCTGGTCCGGGCTAGTGACAGGGGCCCTGTGTGGTGCACCATGGTCCCGCAACGTGTCCTCTATCCTGTGGAGGGCCAGGACGATGGTCCCCATTGCGGTCCCGATGATTCTCAGCTCCTCCCTGAACCCCATGTAGCGTTCCTCCTGCTGTGCCTGGATCTCAGTGAACCTGGCCAGTACCGTCGCCATCGTTTCTTGGGAGTGGTGGTATGCCCCCATGAGGGTGGTGAGGGCCTCTTGGAGAGTGGGTTCCCTGGGCCTCTCCTCCCCCCCTGTCGCACAGCAGCCCTCCGAGCTGCCCGGTTTCCCCCGGCCTCTGTCCCCTGGACGGTGTGCCCGCTACCACTGCCCCCAGGTCCCTGTTGTTGTTGGGGTGTTGGGTTAGCCTGGGTGCCCTGTAGTGGCAGACACACCGCTGATTGAGCTGTCCTAGAGACAGAGGCATGGGCCCGCTGGGTGGGAGCTGTGCTGGTGTTGGCAGAGGGGGTCGGGTCTGGTGTGGCCTGTGGCTGCCTGAGGGGAACCGACTGCCCAGAGGTCCCCGATGGTCCGGGCTGGTCATCAGGTTCACTGTCGACAGAGCTGCTATCCTCAGTGTGGGCCTGTTCCGGTGGTGGGATGGACACTTCTGGACCCTCCTGGCTGGTGTGTTGTCGTTCGGGTCCTGCATGGGGTAAGAGAGTTTGGTTATTGTTTCTGTGTGTGCAATAGCGTGCGTGTTATGGGTGCCCTTGTCCCCCAGTGCAGGCATTCCCTTGAGGGAGGTGTTGTGAGGGTAGTTAGTGGGGGGGGGGGGTTAGTGCAGTGGTCATGCTTAGGTGATGGGTGCCCATGATTTGTGTTGGCATGCAGGAGTTGGTGTTGGGATGGGTGGGTTGTGCTGGTGAGACATTGTCAGGGAGGATGTGTGCTGGGGGGTTGGGGGTGAGGGTGGGGGTGTGGGTTGCCATGCTGGTGGGGTGGGGGGGATATAGTAGTTGAGATTGGACTTACCAGAGTCCATTCCTCCGGCTACTCCTGCGAGGCCCTGAGGATGCAGGATGTTCAAGACCTCTTGCTCCCACGATGTGAATTCGGGAGGGGTGGGTGGGGGTCCGCCGCCAGTCTTCTGGACCGTGATGTTGTGCCTGGAGACCATCGATCGGACCTTCCCCCGTAGGTCGTTCCATCTTTTGCGGATGTCCTCTCTATTCCTGGGATGCTGTCCCACCGCGTTGACCCTGTCCACGATCCGCTGCCATAGCTCCGCCTTCCTAGCTATACTGGTGTGCTGCACCTGCGAGCCGAAGAGCTGGGGTTCCACTCATAGGATTTCCTCCACCATGACCCGGAGTTCTTGGTCCGAAAAGCGTGGGTGCCTTTGGGGTGCCATGGGGTGGTGTGGGTGAGGTGTGGGGTGGTGTATGTGATGATAAGTATGTTGGTGAGTGGTGCTTTGTGCTACTATGTGGTGTGTGTGATGGTGTAGTGTGCCTCAGTGTGTCTTGCTATGGATTGTCTGCTGTGTCTCTCTCTCCTTCTCTCAGTAATTATGGTCGCAGGGGTTTGTGGGTGATGTGGGTGTGTGTTTTATAGTTGGTTGATTGTGTGGGAGTGGTGTGTGTATGTGTATCAGGTGTGTGTATTTCAAATTGTCCAATGTGGCTGTGTTTTGGTGCTGTGTGTGTATTTTGACCGCGGCGGTGTGTAGCGCCAATGGAATACCGCGTTTGAATGACCGCCGTGTGGATTCGTGGGTCGTAATGGCATGGGCGTATTTCTGTTGGCGTGACGGTGGAGGTTTGGTCATCTCCAGTTTCTCGCTGCCCGCTGATGTGGCGGGCTGCAGTGGAGGACGGATTTTTGGAGGTTTGGCCGTTGTGGGTCAGAATGACCGTGGCGGTTAACCGCGGCCGCGGCGGTGTTATGGCGGTCTTCTGACTGGCGGTAAGGGCCTTTTACCGCCGAGGTCAGAATGACCCCCTTAGTGTGTGGGCACCCTGGCACTAGCCAAGGTGCCCCCACATCGTTCAGCGCAAATTCCCCGAACTTTGTGAGTGCGGGGACACCATTACACGCGTCATTACCTATGTATAGCGTCCCAATGGTAACTCTGAACATAGCCATGTAACATGTCTAAGATCATGGAATTGTCACTCCAATACCATTCTGGTATTGGGGAGACAATTCCATGATCGCCCGGGTCTCTAGCACAGAACCCGGGTACTGCCAAACTGCCTTTCCGGGGTTTCCACTGCAGCTGCTGCTGCTGCCGACCCCTCAAACAGGATTCTGCCCTCCTGGGGTCTGGGCAGCCCCGGCCCAGGAAGGCAGAACAAAGGATTTCCTCTGACGGAGGGTGTTACACCCTCTCGCTTTGGAAATAGGAGTGAAGGGCTGGGGAGGAGTAGTCTCCCCCAGCCTCTGGAAATGCTTTGATGGGCACAGATGGTGCCCATCTCTGCATAGGCCAGTCTACACCGGTTCAGGGATCCCCCACTCCCCTGACCAGTGCCTCCCAGGGGAGGTGCCCAGAGCTTCTCCAGTGCGTCCCAGACCTCTGCCATCTTGAATTCAGAGGTGATGGGGGCACACTGGACTGCTCTGAGTGGTCAGTGCCAGCAGGTGACGTCAGAGACCCTCTCTGATAGGCTCTTACCTCTCTTGGTAGCCAATCCTCCTTTCTTGGTAGCAAAACCTCCTTTTCTGGCTATTTAGGGTCTCTCCTCTCGGGTATTCTTCAGATAACGAATGCAAGAGCTCTCCAGAGTTCCTTGGCACTTCCCTCTTTGACTTCTGCCAAGGATTGACCGCTGGCTGCTCCAGGACACCTGCAAAACCGCAACATAGTAGCAAGACGACTACCAGCAACATTGTAGTGCCTCATCCGGAAAGTGCCGGCTTTCTCGACTGTTTCCTGGGCATGCTCTGGGGGCTGTCTGCCTTCACCCTTCACTGGAAGCCAAGAATAAATCTCCTGTGGGTCGACGAAATCTTCCCCCTGCTAACGCAGGCACCAAAAGACTGCATCACCAGTCCTCTGGCTCCCCTCTCATCCTGACGAGCGTGGTCCCTGGAACACAGGAGCTAGATCCAAGTGACCTCCACAGTCCAGTGATCCTTCAGTCCACGTTTGGTGGAGGTAAGTCTTTACCTCCCCACGCTACACTGCAAACCTGTGTACTGAGTGATTTGCAGCTGCTCCGGCTTTGGTGCACTTCTCCAAGGATTCCTTTGTGCACAGCCTAGCCTGGGTCCCCAGCACTCCGTCCTGCAGTGCTCAACCCTCTGAGTTGGACTCCGACGTCGTGGGACCCTCCTTTTGTGAGTCTGGTCATACCAATCTTCTAAGTGCCTGTTCTGGTAATTCTGCGAGTGCTGCCTGCTTCTGCGGGGACTCTCTGAGTTGCTGAGCATCCCCTCTGTCTCCTCCTCCAAGGGGCGACATCCTGATCCTTCCTGGTCCCCAGCAGCACCCAAAAACCTCTACCACAACCCTTGCAGCTAGGAAGGCTTATTTGCGGTATTTCTGCATGGAAACACTTCTGAAACATCCAGCACGCCGTGGGACATCTTTTATCCAAAGGGGAAGTTCCTAGCCCTTTTCTTTGTTGCAGAATCTTTGGCTTCTTCCACCCAGAGGCAGCCCTTTTGCACCTTCATCCGGGGTTTCCTGGAGTCCTGCCCCCCCGGACACTATTGCGACTCTTGGACTTGGTCCCCTTGCCTTGCAGGTCCTCATGTCCAGGAATCTGTCTTCAGTGTTTTGCTGGTGCTTGTGGTTCTTGCAGAATCCCCCATCACGACTATTGTGTCTTTCTGGGGTAGTAGGGTAACTTTACTCCTACTTTTCAGGATCTTGGGGTGGGGTATCTTGGACACCCTGACTGTTTTCTTACAGTCCCAGCGAACCTCTACGAGCTCCCATAGGTTTGGGGTCCAATCATGATTCGCATTCCACTATATTACTTACCTTCTAACGGAGGATATTCTCTGAGATACTTTTGGCATATTGTCATAAAAATAAAGTACAGTTATTTTTAGTAACTCTGAGTATTGTGTTTTCTTATGATATTGTGCTATATGATATACGTGGTATAGTAGGAGCTTTGCATGTCTCCTAGTTCAGCCTAAGCTGCTTTGCCATAGCTACCTTCTATCAGCCTAAGCTGCTAGAAACACCTCTATTCTACTAATAAGGGATAACTGGACCTGGCACAGGGTGTAAGTCCCACAAGGTACCCACTATAAGCCAAGCCAGCCTCCTACAAAGACTAATCACAAAGAAGGTTCCATAGCACAGATATTGGATTGGTACATATCTGCCTGAAACCCAGTGTGGTATTGAGATATCACGAACATAGACATCCCATTCCAGACAGAGAAGGTACTCACTAGGACAATGCATTCATATTGCAGGTAACACAAAGGAGCCTGAACGGAAAGGGTATGTGAAATGTGTCCATCTGCGTGGGACTCCAGTGATATTCTCCATTTGGGTGCAGTCTTTTCAGGTTTGAGCAACACTTCCTCTCCAGGTAGAGTAGTTGATCTCTTTGGTTCATGGGGTAGAATGAGGCTCCTCTCTGGGCACCCCTCTTTGAGGTTGATCAATACTTTCTCTCTGGGTGTAGTGGTTCGAGCTTTTATGGGCAGTCAGGTTGAGTGATCCTTCTTTGTAGAAGTGTCAGGGACAGAACATGACTCTCCAAGCTCAGATGATTCAGAGGAATTGCACTGGGAAGACATGTCCTTCTCCTCCTGTGAGCAATAATTTCAGAAGTCTGAGTTGGTCAAGATCTTCCCTGCTCTAGATGTGTCTCTCTCAGCTGCTTTTGATGAGTTGATAACAATCTGGATCCCCAGAACCATGAGCAGGACATTCTTTATAATAAGAAGAGGAGACAAGAGTATAGACCACAATCTAACGCATTGGTATCTTGGAGCCCTAGAAACAAACAAACACAAAAAAGCACAGGTCTTCATCACCCACCAGTGTTTGTTTCCACTCTCTGGTCCCCGTGATTTTTTACTTGTTTGGATTTATGATGACTATCCATGCAATATGTGACTCTCCAAACCTTCCGCCCCTGATGTATTTTTGCCTGGAGTGTGCTGGTCTTGCATTCTGCACAATCTCAATGCGGGAAGATTACAGCACTTTCTATGTATTACACATGCAGTTTACAGTTACATTAGCCACATAGAAAGCAACCTTATTTTCAAAATGCTTGCCCCACAGTACCACCGCCGCTAACACCAGTAAAAGTTCTGGAAAGGCTGCTATACACCTGGACTCTGTCAACCAACACTCAGGCCACTGTTATGCACACCACTTCCCCTGCCTAAAAAGGCATAAGCCATAAGTTCTGGCATCATCTATATAAATGTGCACTCGCTGCTCTATCTAATCACCTAGATCCTACAATGTTACTCCGTTAAATATCTTCAGAAAGGCCACCCAATGTCTCAAATAGGCCTTTTACCACTACCTTTGACCTCAAGCATTTGTGTGTGACTGAGTTCCTATACAACACATTCCTAACCAAATGAAAAGTTCAACATGCTATTACCACTCACCACGGCGTGTTAAAGACACCCCAGCAGCACTTGAATCATCCTGACCTACACTTTTCTTAGACTCTAGCCCCCAGCACATTATGCACCTTATGAAAGGGGAACCATGCCACCATCTGGACCGGATCCAGTGCAACCCTTAGAAATATCAATAATGCTGCTAGCTTTTCTGTTTTTTCTAGCACCCAGCTCGAACAGACATTAAAAGCCACCACCACGTTGGCAGCCCCCTAAGCCTCCACAATCCAAAAAAAAAGTCGCCCAAGAAACGGGTCTTCGATTGAGACTTCTTGACAATAAAAAAACAACCACTGCAAAAATGTTCTGAATATTCTGGTCAATTAACAAAAAGGGGAACATTTCATACGCAGAACTTTAGCCACATAATTCTGCTCATTGATTTTTATGCCTAATAACTGAAAACCAGCTGTACTGAAGCCTCGTGTAAACCAGTCTTAACATTACTTTTTATCATATCTTCCCCTGCACCATTATCTCCCTCATGTCATCATTCGCCATCAAATACTGCACCAATTTGAAACCATATGGAAGGAAATCATGGACATGTGGTTCTTAGTTTGGGGCAAATGACGTTAGCCATAAGTCATCCACTGCCATTTTTAGAACGGCACCAAGTGTTAAATAATCAAGTCGTCCCAGAGACATCATCAAGACGGTCCTAATGCCCGGCAGTGTTTACTTGGGAGGACAAACCTTCGTCATGGAGGCACCGGTACAATGCGTGCGCAGCAGCCGCAGTTAATGAGCCAGACACAAGGGCCCATATTTATACTTTTTTACCGCCGCATTTGCGCCGCTTTTTAACGCAAAAGCGGTGCAAACTTACAAAATACAATTGTGGGACATATTTATACTTTTTGACGCAAAACTGCGCCGGCGGTGTTTTGCATCAAAAATATTACCGCCGGCTAACGCCATTTTGGTGCGCCGTACGGGCGTCATATTTATACTTTGACGCATGGCGGCGCAAACCATAGGTAGGAGTCATTATTTTTAAAGCAAAACGACGTTAACGTGGCGGAAATGACCTTGGGGCGATTACGACCCCGCAAACCGGATATGCGATGTTTTTTGACGCGATAGCATCAAAAATACCGTGAACACTGCCATTTCACCAGAGGAGAGCCAAAATGGATCCCAGATGCCACTACAGACCCCAGGAAGATGACAGCAGACCAGGAACCAGCCAGGAGGACCCACACAAAAACCAGGACACTTTTAAGAAGAAAAGAAAGTGTTGCTTTAATGCAGAGGAGCAGGAAATTCTGGTTAAAGAGGTGACGGAACACCAGCACCAACTGTTTTTCACCTCAAAGTTGCCAACCAGTAGGAGAGAGGCTATATGGCAACACATTGTCGACAAGATTAACAGTGTGGCTGAAGTCTGCAGAACTGTCATTGAGTGCAAGAAACGCTGGCATGACTGCAAGCGCAGGACCAAGGAAAAGATGGCCAGGAACAGGAAGGCAGCACTGCAGACTGGAGGGGGGAGTCCAGCACACCAGGAGGCCCTGGACCACATGGAGGAGATGGTCGCAGCCGTCATCCCTGAGGAGATCATCACAGGGATTCATGGACAGGACAGAGCAGACTACCAGGAGACAACGCACATGCAGGGTAAGTCGCATGGGGAATTATAATGCAATAATGTCAACTGTGAGCAGGGGGGGATACCGACCACAAAATGCATGGAAGTCATCTTATATTAATGGAGTGGCATGGGGAAAGGGGCACGGCAGGGGGGCATGGCCCGCTCTGAGAAGACTTGGGGCACACCATTACACAACACCAACAACAGTCCCATGGGGGCATGCTGTCATGCCACCGATGGAGCGAAGGGAAAGCCACGCCAGGAGGGAAGGCCACAACGTCAAACTGACATCCCGGCACACGTCATCCACCATACCCCTACATTAACTAGGGCCCTCCTAACAAACTCTAGCCATACCGACAACTGGAATGTAACTGCGACAACAGTTGGCACTACCAGCTCTGCTCTGTGTGCAGCTCAAGTAGCCAATGGCAGTAACCTCCCCATGGATCATACACACCTAAATTAGGGGGTGAGGATGACAACTTCAACAATCCCCAGAAACAAGACAAAGGCCCCATTACTGTCAAATGTCAATGCCCATAGTTGTTGCAAACATCAGCCAATGTAAACAAAAATAGGAGCTATACAGCACTAAGGACACACCCATGCTGCATATGTCTGGGTCCATCCTGTGCCTGGGTAACAATGAAACACCCCAAATGTCATACTGCTCAGACAACAGTATTGAGGGGGAGACACATGTAACTGGTCACTGAAATACACCTGCACAGTCAGAGGAAGAAATAGGACACTGATACGATTATCAGGGCAATCCAATGTAACACACATTCCCCAACATCAGCAGGACATATTACCAATGTCAACATCCATATCAGATCATAACATTGCCATACATAGGATATGCCACATGCCAATTACATTTAAGTGGATGTGAAAGATCAGAGATTGGGGCAGGTCCAGATTGTTAAGTGTGCTGCCAGGGCCATCAGTACACCCACAGCCAGTGAAAGGTCTCACCATGAGAATGGATGTAGACGGAGGGTTGAGTAGGAAAAGAAGGTAGCAATTCTCTATTTGGCATAAACCAACACCTAGAGGCGATGAGGCTGACAAGTCTGATAACTCAATAACATACATGTGACATGCAGGTGGGCCATAGGCCTGGAAGAATGCCCATCTGAAGGACTGGAGAAATTAACACAAAACAAGATCACAAAGTGAATTCATCAAAATTGCCACAACATAGACACACTAATTGTACCCTGTTTCATTGCAGAGGAAGATGGATCTCCTGCGGATATGCCTGTCCCAGATTTCCCTGATGACATGGATGACGAGCCGATAAACATTCCCCAGGAGACCATCCAAAAGGTCCTTGAAACCCTCCAGACCCCACCTTCAGTCACAAGGAGGAGCACAGAACAAGCAGCCATCGCAGAGGATCCACACACCACCCCAATTGTAAGACCTGCCAGCTCCAATGCAGCTGAGGACTCAGACGACACTGGCACCAGCTTTGAGAGAACTGTAGTTGGAGTACAGCGGGAGCTGGCCAAGGAGGTACGGGTGGGGATGCAAACTATGGCAGCCAGCCTTGAGGGGGTGCGTTCGTGCATGATGCCATCTGCAGATCAGGCAGCAGCTATGCAAGCCCTAACATCCATCCTGCAAGGACTACAAGAAACTGTCAAGGAATTCACCACTGCAGTAAGGGAGTTGCCACAACACCTCGCACCCCAAACCTTCCACTGCATGCATGAATGCAATCATGACCCCCTCAGGGCTGACCTGGCTGCCTACCATCGTGATGTGGCTGCTATTCTCAAGAACCAGCAGATCCTCCTTGCTGCAGTACTGCCCTTAAGACCTTCACAGGGAGCAGCGACCGGGATGTCTGACTCCACGTCTTCTAACACTGAGGTGTGTGTTGCCCCTTCACAACCAACAACAACAAGGACAGAGGAGGCAACACACACATCAGAAGAAGAAGACATGGAACAGATCACATTCACAAGGAAAATGACCCGGAAGCACTAGTCTCTGCCACATGGCCCACATTTACCAAGGTCCTGCGCTTTGTAACTTGCCAGTCTTGCAACAACTTTACTCAAGCACTGTTCTGCAAACCACTGTATATCTTGTCACCCAGCCCAGTGATTGTCTCTCTCCAACTCATTGGCAAATTCTGTCCCTCTGCACTGTCTGAAACATCAACCCCGGTATGTCAAAAGCATTTTGGTAAACCTTTGTGTTGGATCACAATGTAAGATGTCACTATAATGGACTCACAATCAAGGACAATGTACAGATAGCACTACAGCACTTTTCAATAAATAGCACTTACACAACAAATCTGTCTTTGGGTAATGTGACATATCAACTGTGCAGTAGATAACTGAAATTGCCTACTGTCAAATTACGTAGCTTGTCAATACAACTGTCCTGATAATATGTAGTCAGAGAAATCTGCACAGTGCCCATGAATGCATCATACTCTGCCCATCCTGAGGGAAAAATCTGATGAAGTGAGAAACCATACACCATCATGCTGTGTTGCACAGAAGAATGCTTCCTCAGGGGATAACTAAGTCATCAAATAGTGGCCGCAAAATGTTGTCAACATGCAAAAATAACACAAATAACATGGCACACTAATGTAAGCAAACACTACAAAAACTGCATAAATGGTGTTTGAGTTTACATACAGATAGGTAATCATGCTGAACTGTGTCACAAATGATGTATGAGAGTCATGAAGACAAGAATACAAGATTGCCAATGAGAACTCATCTTATAAGGGTGTCCATGATCCTCACACTGCAGTCAGACCTAAAACTGTTTCTCCAATACCAAGTCTGGAAGCACTGTTTGTGACTTTCAAAACACACTTATCAACAGAAACACATTGTCATCCATATTAACTGTGATTGGCGGTTGCAACGAAGGGTCGACACTTTGCAAGGTAGCTCTGGGCAAGCTGCCAATCGTACATCTCAGTTGGGATTTATTTGTAGCATAGGACACAGATGTTATAGTACAAAATTGATGTACACTGAATCCAAACCCACGATCAAGTACCATTCAACACATACTATTAAGGGTTAACCAAATATTTATGAAATGCTAATTGCAGATGAGGAAACTGAGGGAAAAATCTTACCTACCCTAATCTACCCTGACTACTCATTACCCACAACTGTCCCTAACTAACCTAAGCTACACTTACTTATCACATGTAACGAAACATTCTAAACATCTACTCCCCACCCCCCTTATGAGACGGGACACATGGAGGACAACACATACTAACCTAAACACATACTATACTATCCTATACAAATATATATTTTTTGGTTTTTAAACACACAAGAACCCCAACATAGCCCCCCACCCACCCACCCACCCACACACTTAAAAAGTAAATATATAAAGATTGTGGACCCCCCACCCACTAACACTAACTAAACTAACAGCCTATACTAACCTAACACTAAGCCCCCTAAGCCCACTAACTATAAGAACAAGGAAAGAGGAGGGAGAGGAGGGAATCATGTCCATCTAAAAATGTCTAGAGGTTGGCCCTCCGTAGGGTCCTCTTAATAGACTTAACATGCCGGTTAATGTGGCTCACATCCCGGCTCAGGTGGCTCAACTTGCACAGCACTCTGTCCATCTTACGTTCCATTTGGTTGAAGGCTGCAGGGTCAACAGATGGAGCTGTGGCAGTCTGGGTAACGGTGGAGGAGGTCTGTGTGGGTGTGGTGCCAGGCCTAGTGTGCTGTCCTGCACCGGTGGCAATACTGGGGCCTGGAAGTCCAGCAGATGTCGGACCAACAGTCCCAGCTGTGGGTGGGGCCACCTGGCTCGGATTGGTGGTTGTGCTGGTGGTGGCTGCGGTGGGCAAAGTAGGCCCACCCTGTGGGAAGGCTCTCCATGCCCCGGAGGCCCGTTCATGGCGATATCGCCGGGCCATCCTCCGGAACCCCGACTCCACCAGCAGGATGTGCTGGTATCTCATGGCCCGGCGCTGGAATTCACGGACCTGGTCTGGAGTCATGTTAGCAGCTGTGAAGACAAATGCAGATATTCTAGATTAGTAACTGCAATGTGTGAAATGGCACAAGAAGTTAAACAGACAATACATCTACTGTACTTGTAACAGCTCATATCACAATACAGATCATTGAATGTCCCTGAGGAAGTATATGGCAGCCCAGACTACAAAGGTCACATCACACACATGATCTGCAAGTTGTAACTGGACTTGCCAGTATAGTACCAAGTGCCAAACATGAGTGTGTATACTAGTTTGCAACCAAACCGTCACTTATTCACATGTATGTGTAACATACTGGTAGCATCAGTACTAGGTACCCCATTCACAAACCCATGCCCGTGTTTGAGGGTGTGGGGGTGGATAAACAACTATAATTTGCCAACAACATGTACCCCAAGGAGTGTATAGAAAATTCCGTACATGTTTGTCTCTACAGACACACCACAGGTAAAGTCTATCAACAATTAGGAGTCAGCAAACCCTAAAGCAATCATAGGGCCACACATGTCAGGAAATGCAGAACTTGGTACACAACATATACTTCCAGTGAGGCCTGACTTACATCAGACACATAGTTGCTAGAACACCCATGATCATGAATTGCATGCACACCCAGGCCATTGCACTCAAGTTCCACATACTTGTAGCACTACATGTGGAAGTACATTCTGCTAGGAGGTTCTACCTACTGTTTCATAATTATGTAGGTAAATAGGGAAGCAGATGTCTATTGGAAACCAATCTTGGAGAATGTGGGTCTGACGGTGACTAAATCGGAGCTGACTTCCAGTGCGACTCTTGGTGATACAAGTGTCATCCACATGACTAACCCCTGTACTCACAGTGGGGCCTACAGGAATGGCCTACAATCCCTACATAATACCATTGGATACGCATTGGCCAACTCAAAACATGTGAGAAACTGAATTCCCACTCATGGAACAAGAGAAAAGCTTGCCCAACGCATCACACCTTGCTATACGTTCAACTCACACGAGTCCATAACCAGCAAACACAACACTTAACAGACATATCAACACTTACTGGAGTGGTCGGGGTCCTCAAATGTCACCACCTCTCCCACAGTGTAGGGTGCTGGTCCACCTGTAAGGTATGGAAGGAAGAAATGTGCTCAAAATCTGTGCACAGCGCAACAATTTAATAAACATATACAATGTGTAGGCCGAATAAGGAAATGGCAGCCATTCAGACATGATGGTACTGCATCTGATATATCACGGCCAACTTGTACATAGCATGGGTCTCCTGTGACAGTTACACACATATCTGCACACATACATTGGCCCTAACTATCATGTGGTTGCAAACATGCCCCGTAATTGGTGACCAGAAAAAAATATGGAGTGTAATAGTCTCATCATGTGCATCCAAGAGAGACATCCAAAGCCTGGTTACTTGAGGACTGCATTACCAGTCAACCATGCCTTGTGGCCATGACACATTAATGACACATAGGTACAATGTACAGAGGGAGGGGCAGGGACTTTTGTAAGCCCCCCTGTTGTTACATTTGATTCAATTGATGTGGCCCAGCTATGGTGATTTGCACCAACCATGGAGATGTGAAGCCATGTGCATACACTTGGACTGCCATCCATATTTAGAATGTGGCACAACTAACTCCAACAAACATTCTAAGATGTTAGCTGAGGGCATCTTACACCTTTTCACAATGTTTTCAAATCCAGATCTGACATGTATCCAAAAAGATCAAGGAACACAATAATCCCACACATTCATAGTAGTTCTGTGAACGCTTTCCTTCCACACTCACCAGACTCACATGAGACATGTGTCTGAGCCACTTTGCTATTATCAATTGACGTGAAGGCAGCACTCATTTTCTGCATCATGTAGTGATTCTAAAGTCAGTCTAGCAATTGCGTCAACAAAGTTGGCCTAAATGTTGGTACATCTGTACTTCTCTGTCAATAGTACCCTATATGGACATGATTGGCTCCTATTTTGTTTGCTTTTCTGACAAAAAGGCCGCACCAATTTCCTTCATGGAAAAGTATCCTGTTAGTTTGCTGAGCACGTGCTATCTGACAGCTAGCAATTGCGATCCTTGCCATAGTGCAGCAATTATCCCTTTATGTTTCCCCAGCATTACACACAGTCAGCAAGATAGCTGGCAGACATTGTACTAATCCCCTTATGTCACTACAGAGCATTTAATCGTGCACATTAACATGATTTGTACTCACCAACAGTGCCACCAATCATGATTCCCAGGTGGTTCAAGAGATCCTGCTCCCTGGTGATGAGGTCAGCCCACCGGTGCTTCAGCCGGTGGTCACTCCTCTGGCTGGCATGCACACGCTGCAGGTGATGCAGCACCTTTCCCCACCGGATTCTGCACGCCTCTGTTGGATACCCCTGTATCACCCTGCCCCCTGCCTGGATCATGAGCGGCAAGAAATGGCACACAAGCCAGATGAACCACTCCTCTTCCCCCATCCTGCCAAGACATGGCCTACCAGACATACTTGAGAAGTGAAAGGGAATAGGGGTAAAAGAAATAGAAAGGGGAAAATGGGGAAAGTAGGGGTAAAAATACAGATGAAAAGTAAACTTACCCACTAAATGAGCGCAACTATCCCCAAACTACCACTACCCACAACAGACTCCCACAAACAACAAAAACACAAGATAAATGGATAAATGTAGACAAAACACAGTAGTACAGTATACAGCAACAATATTTATTTCACAAATGGACTTTACAGATAGCACACAGGACAAAAAAAGTGGTACCATGTTGTTTGCACAGACAGACAAGGGTGAATCTCAAATGGATCATGACACCACAGTTGAGGCCATAGAAGTGAGCCCCAACTATCAAGTGGCTGTGGTGGACCAGCGTACAAGACAGCACGTGTCCACAAATTTCCAGTGATCAATTGCACATAGGTGTCTTGTTCATGTGTGTGGTCCAATGATGATCCTGTATATTGTTTGGGGTGTAATTTGTCACAGTTCGGTCCAGGACTCGTCATGAGTCAGTGGCAGGTATTCCTGTATCTACTGAGTATCCTTGGTTGATCAATGTGAGTAAAGTGGATGTGGACATGTGAACCAACATGTGGATGGTCCCACCCTGTCACTAAAGACGTGTAATGAGACAGTCAACAGGGCAACCTTGGTGTGCTGAGTGAGATAATGTCTCAGGTGTCATGTTCCATCAGGTGTCATTACAACATTTGTACACAGGTTAGCCTCTGCAATTCCCACTGCATCTGGGAACATCATAGCCTCTGTGCTGATTATTCTTGCAGCTATTCACCACACACGGCCCATCACTATGTTGTGAGCACTGTGATTCTGTGTGTGAACTGTCATCGTCCTGACATGTGTGTATTTTTCATGGACATTATCAGAGGTTGATGGTTGTGCTGAAAGCCCCGTACCCAATCCCTGCCCACGGCCCTGGGACACTGTCGCACTTTGTCATTCATGCATAAATGCAACCCAGACAAGGGATGGGCCATGAATTTTGCTTTTCCAAGAGGATGTAACTCAAATGGTACAGTTAAAAGGCAGATGATGCTATACAATGTATTTGTGTATGCATTGAAGAAGCCCATGCCCAATACCCCTGATGAATGAGAGGTTTGCTAACACAAGTGTGGTACATATGTAGACACAGGGATACTTTAGTGTGACGCACAGACAGTTGCCAGTCAGGCTGACAGATTGCAAGGTGATTCAGGATCCAGCTACTTGACAAGTTACATAATCAGTGGTCTGACTAAGACTGTTTGAGGACAAACTAGAGACCTGACATGTCAAACTGTGTATGTCCTGTGTTTTTGAAGGTGACAAATGAACCCAGTGGCTGTGTTACACGACTTAATTAGTATCAATGCTTAACGGTGTATTTGACATAATGGCAACTCCTATGCTGTTCCAGGCATCAGCAGGGGCAGTGCTTTTTGAAATGGGTGGTGTGAATGGAGGTGATCACAGGTGTGGGCTGCATCTGTTTCCCACCAGTACTGTAGGTGAGACTTGCATTCTAAGGGCCAACAGACATTTTCACACAGGAAGCAATCTACAGGTGCTAACAGGGCTTTGAAACTAGAAGACAGTGTATAAATTAACCTGACGTCCATGCAGTCAGATGTTCTATGACAATGGCATTCCATAGGAATGGGTGTAGCACACTGGTTTGCTAATGTTGGTCTGTGTGTGTATAGGAGGGAATATCAGGGTACACGTCTTAGTATTCCAGGGACCTCTTCCGAAAGGTGGGTTGTGAACAGGTGCATGGGTGTGTCAGGAGTTAGGAAATGGGCTGACATGTACATGGAATGTCATGTGTGCAATGCTGCTCATATGTGTGGCACTTGTGCTGTCTATGTTCTGCTTCTATGGGACTCTGGTCACAGATAGTCCTTGCAAATATTGGATGCCGTTGGACTTACTGCTGTCAAGGGTCTGGTTAGGCATTCCTGTTACTGATGCCAAAGCACATTGACTGCCTCATGTATGAGGCTTGTTTTCCCCTTATTGAGTGATGGTGTCTTAGTTGTGTGCCATATGCTGCGTTGGACCTTGTTTCAACATGTATGTGTGAAATAGTTGTGGTCCTCTGCTATTGGCCTTCAAAGGAAAAATTTACATGATATATGTCATTAACAGTGTGTGTGTATGTGACCATTGTATGTTAGGCATCACATTAGCTCTGGGATGTTCAGTGTCCTACTCAGTATCTCAGCAATGCTCCATGAGGCAACACTCTTATTCTGATAAGTAGAGCTGAAGGTGTGCAAAAAGGAATAGCCAGACCATTATATGGTGATTATAATAGGTGTTTATTTAAATTCATGAACTAAAGTGGTGATGGTGATCATATTCAAAAGAAATTGTTGATGATCTGTTGCCGCCTGCGTATACCAGCGGCCGTGTTCTGTAGTTCCCCCTCATGTTGCAGACCAGCATCTTCCTCTTCTTCCTCTTCAGGCATGTGTGGCTCTGGTTCCAGGAGGGGAATGTTCCTTTTGATGCAAATGTTGTGCAATATTGCACATGTTAAGATGATCCTACAGACCATCTCCGGGGAATATAGGAGGCTATCACCAGTGATGTCGAGGCACCGGAACCTTGACTTGAGGATGGCAAAGGTCCTCTCGACAATGCTGCGTGTCCTCCTATGTGCGTCGTTGTAGGCACGCTCTGCAGCAGTACTTGGGTTGCCAAATGGTGTCATAATCCATGGCTGGATGCCATACCCCTGATCAGCTGCAAGAGAAAATGATTGGGATCATGTTGATGTAGCTGACCCTATTGAAATGACCTTTCATGGCAGTAGTTGTCTTGTGTTGTCTGTGACTCTTTTGTGTAATAATGTAGCATCCTAGGTTTGTAGGATGTACCATTTGCATTGTGTTGTTTACTTGGCTGAACGAGTGTTTGTCTGCTAACCGTTTGTCAGCAGTATGTTTTGGGATTTGCAGTACAGTGTGCCCTCCCTAGCATTGTGACTTGTGATACAGGTGTCCGTGTGTCTTCACTGGGGGTGAGATGATAGTTCCATACACAGTTAAAATTGACAGCGTTGTTAACACGTTCCTATCAATGTACCCTGGACATCCCATACCTTTAGACTTAGGCAATGGATTAATGTAAAGGTCATTGGGACACTTACATTTTGCAATGTGACATTTGGGCAACCCACTCCACACGTTGTGATCTTTGACGTCTTAACATTAGGCTGTACAGTAATTTCCAATGTGTGAAAGGTTCAATGGTGACCTAAGAAACAATCCTAGCAATGTCATGACCTCAGTATGTTCCTGTTCACATGTTGCTGTTGTGGTGTATGTGTTGTGTGTCCTAGAGGGTTGCTGTGCAGTGTGTATATAAGTAGGTTTTTGTACTTACCAACAAGTAGTCCATCCTGGAAGTGTTCATTGATGGTGCAGTGACGGAAGATAAATGAGTAATGGACACTCCCAGGATATTTATCCACGATGTTGGTGATCAATCCCTGGTGATCGACTATGGCCTGCACGTTGATGGAATGTGTGTGCTTCCTGTTGCGGTTGAGGTGTTCAGTTGCAGCAGGTGGCACAAGGCGTATATGTGTGCAGTCGACTGCACCAAGGACGTGTGGGAAGCCACTGATGAGGTAGAACCCCTGTTTTGTTTCCTGCTGCTTCTGCAGTGTGTTAGGGAAGCAGATGTGGCGGGGTGTCAGTCCAACGATGGCATCCAGTACTTTGGGCAAAAAGGCGGAGAATGATGGTTGTGATATTCCGCCAACCAGGGCACCAGTTGTTTGGAAAGAGCCACTTGCCAACATATGAAGTACAGCAAGCAGCTTGGTTTCTGTTAGGATGGTGCGGGGTGTCAGAAAAGTGGGGGCCAACTGCGGTTCAATGTTGCACAGCAGCTGCTGAATGGCCTGCCAGTTCAACCGGTACCTCTGAATGATGTTGTGTTCCCTGAGGCCCTGAAGGGTGGTTCTGGGGTGGAATATCCTCTCCTGCCTTTTGCGTTGCCTTTGGGGTCCCTGGTGGTGTTGTTGTAGCTGCTGTTGTTGCTGCTGGGCTCTGCGTCTGCGTGCACGCTGGATTAGAATCACCTCCATGGATCCTTGTTGCTGCTCTGCTGCTCTGCTGTTTGTTCGGTGTGTTCTGATTAAATACAGGTGTGTTTGCCCCATTTTAACGCCTGCCCTGACCCAGGCGTTAATTTTTTACGCAAATCGGGCTGTGCTAATTTTCCGGTTCCGCCTCCCGGCCGTGCGTCATTTTTGCCTGAAAGCATAAATACGACTCACGGCCATTTAAGCCATTTTTTGGACGGGACCGCCTACCTTGCAAATGATTAACGCAAGGCGGGTTGCCGCATCCAAAAAATGACGCACACGGCGGACTTTTGTCATCCGCGGGATTGGGCGTCAAAGTTTAAATACGGGGCGACGTTTGCACTGAATGTGTGTCAAAATTTTGGATGCACAATCGGCGCAGATGGAGTATAAATATGCGCCTGAATTTTGTAAGTTTGCGCTGCTTTTGCATCAAAAAATCATGCAAATGCGGTGCTAAAAAAGTATAAATATGGGCCAAGGTGTGATATTCAACCAGCCTGCCTGCGAGTGAGCCTTATCTCTGTCGCGTCTATCTATCCTCCTCTGGCCCCGCCTGCAGACGTACATTATTATATAACATGACCCCACATAACCTGGGGTCAATAACATTATGTTTCACATCAACAGGGGGAACCAACAAGCCTCCCCTCACTTTACAAACTTATTCATGGTAGTGCCTGCGCCCAGTTGCGTCACTGGCGCGACACTTCATTCCTTCACAGGAGCAAAAATAAATTTATCACACAGCTATGTCATATCCCTGAACAAAAATAGTTGCACGAGCTCACACTAGATGATCCCGCAGTTTCTGGGAAGGCGCAGGGTTTTACCTCAGTCCATATCTGGTGCAAGTGGATTGATCAGTGGGATCGTCTATCTTCTGATCGTTAGAGTGCGCTTGTTGGCTATCCCGTTCAGGAGGTGGACAGGACTCGGGCAGGGGAGACGGCAGTGCTAGGGGCGGAACATCACTGTAGTGGGCACTAAGTCTGGAGTGGCTTCTGGGGCACAAAGGTCGCCGTCCAGTCGCGGGGTGCAGGACTGAGGGTGGAATCTTTTAAACACAGAGATATTTTGAGTGATGGTGGTTGTCCCTCCCCTGGCAACAATCATGGAGCCTTGCCGGCGAAGAAATGTCCAGGGTTGTCGCTCAAATGATAGCCAGAATTTGCTCCCTGGGATCTTTGAGGAGTACCAAATCTCCAGCGCTTCGGTCAGATGCTCAAGCACGCCGTCGGGGACAGGCCCTGTGATTCACATTTCCTCTTTTCTGATACACTTGACTGTCATCTGGGGGTCAGGTCGGCAGAGGTAATGGTGGGGGATGGAATCGGTAACTACGCACCCCATGCAAAGGTGCCCTGGTGCTTGTGCAGTGGTAGGGTGCAGGGTTTGGCGGTAATCTCTCAAGAAAAAGTATATGTCTAGTTCAGGAGATAGCTGGCAAGCGGAGGCTATTCGGATGACTTTATTCAATGTTCGCATGAATCTCCCCACTTCCTCGTTTACTTGAGGCAGAGCAAGGAGTGATTGTCCTGTGCTGAATGCCAGTTGATTTGAAGTTAGAGGACAGCTCGTGACTTTAAAAAGGGGGCTCATTGTCCATCTTTAACACAGATATTAGACAATGGGTGGCCATGAATGTCTTGATCTAGGGTATTACTTCTTTAGCTGTCAAAGAAGATATGACCTCTACTTAAGGGTATTTTGAGTAATCGTCAATCACCACTAGGGTGTGTCTCCCATCATGGAGACTCCCAAAGTCCAGATTGGCAGAGACCCAAAGATGTCGGGGTCCCTCTTCTGTTTCTACTGGAGCAGCTCGACTGGGATTTCCTGTGGCTTAGCACCAGTCACATGAGAGGACTAGGGCTTCCACCTTCTCATCCATCAAAGGGAACCAGACCTTGGTCCTCAACCGATTTTTCATCTTTACCAGCCCTTGAAGTCTAGCATGGGCCAGCTGGACCACTCGGGCAGTGAGGGAGGATGGAATGACTAACCAGTGCCCTCTCAGCAAACACCCATCAGGGTCAACAGTCAGCTCTTGCCAAATGTGATGCAAACTTTCCATTATGCGTTTGGCTTAAGTGGTGAGCTGTGGCCACTGCTTCTTCACTGCGTGCCATTGATTGGTCCGTGTAGCTTTCAGGGCCTTTTGGAGGCATTCATCTTGGTCCGTTGCTCGGAAAATGGCTTCCGTGGACAGGGGCAGCTGTCGGGACCGGTCGGCTATGTACCGTACGTACTCCTCCATCTCCTTGCCTTCGTTTTCCTCTTCCATCAAGGCCGTTCGAGGATGTCGAGATAGATAGTCGGCCGGTTTGCGTGATCAAAGCCGAAATTGTAGACGTCAGCTAGAGAAGCCACTTTTGTATCCATAGGGGTGGTTTTGAGGCGGTCCCGTTAAACAACGGGATCAGTGGCTTATGATCAGTGGTCACCGTAAAATGGTAGCCATACAGGTACAGATGAAAATGTCTACAGCCTCAATGCACCGCAATGGCCTCTTTCTCGGTTTGCGACTACCGTTGTTCCGCATCCGTCAGAGACCTGCTAGCAAAGGCAATTGGAGACCACTGGTTGTTTTCTTGCTTTTGGAGTAGTACGGCACCCAACCCCTTCTGGCCGGCGTCCACAGCGATAGTGGCTTCATTGCTAGGGTTGAAATACCGGAGGGTAGTGTCCGCAGAGAGGGCTTTCTTAGTGCCAACGAAGGCTTCCTGTTGGGTCGAACCGCACAACCAAGTTTCTGAGGCCTTGGTCAGATCTCTGATGGGTTGGGTCAATGTCGAGAGGTCTTTGATGAAGTGTCCACAGTAGTTGACCATTCCCAAAAAACTACAGACTTCAGTCACCGTGGCAGGGGGTGGTGCTTCCTTGATATCCCGTACTTTGTCGGGATCGGGGCCACCCCTTCAGCTGAGAACATATACCCGAAGAATTGCAGTTTCTGCCTTGGGAATTAGCATTTTCAACAATGGAGCGTTAGGCCAGAGTCATTGATCCATCTGAGCATGCCTCTCAGCCTGAGATGATGTTCAGATATGGCTTTGGCATATACTAAAATATCATAACTGACGCTGATAACACCAGGGAGGCCAGCCAGGAGCTCTTGGATTACATTCTGGAACACCACTGAGGTGTTGGATATGCCGAAATTGAGCCACTTGTACGTCGGAGGCCCACATGCGTAGAGAAGGTCAAGATGTAACAGGATTCCTCAGTGAGGACCAGTTAGTGATATTCCGAGTGTAGGTCAAGCTTAGAGAACTAACAGACCCCACTTAGCTCACCAATCAAATCATCAATGGTGGGGGACAGATGCCGCTCCCTCCTTATCGCAACATTTGGAATGCACATGTCCACACATGTTCACAAAATTTGCACATGCACATGTCCACACATGTCCACAAAATTTGCCTAGCTTAGGCTTCTGGGCCACGACCATCGAAGACACCCAGGGTGTGGGTCCACTTACTTTCTCTAATTCTTCCTCCACTTGGGGTCTCAGGCGGAACGCGATGCGCTGATGTTGAAGCGCCACAGGCTGTGCTGACTCATCTATGTGTAGCCATAACTCCTTGTCACGTATGCAGCCAATGCCGTCAAACAATTCTAGTAACTCATCCAAGATGTTGGTCACAGACTCATGTTGCACTCCAAATGTAAATGTTACGATGCCGAGGGCTTCAGCCACCTGGAACCCTAACAGCATGCTGTGGCCACTTTCTGCAACCTAGACTTGGGTCTCGATATCGATAGAGCGGGGTCCATATGCTATAATAGTTTTAAAATGGCCTTGCAGGGCGATTGGTGTGTGTTGTCCGTAAGCATATACCTTGACTTTGGATGGTTTGATTCCAGGAGATGGAGTCATCTGGCAATAGACGTCGGAGGATATGATATTGATGGAGGCTCCTATGTCTATGACGGCCGTGGTTGGGTACATGCTCACACGTATTTGGCAGTGCGGTAGGTACTGCAACATCATGGCTGCATTAACAATTGCAAATATGGATTGAATTGGGTGTTCTTTCTCATAGTCATCGCCCGCATCACGACTCCTGTGTGGAGTGCTCAGGGCTGCATTGACGCTGGCAGAAACCGCTCGTGTTTGGCGTGACCTGCATGGCTTCACGAAATGGTTGACCTTGCCACATCCCACACACCGTTTACCTCTGGCTGGGCAGTCAGTGGGTCAGTGGGTTGGCCCTCCACAATACCCACAGGCTCGGGTAGGTGGGTGAGCAGTTTTGGGTTTTGGCTTGTTGGGTGTTCACATGACGACGTTGACCGTTTCTTCTTTGATGGGCATTTGTAGGGCGGCTTCCATAAGGGATGCTGGGGCTTTGGACAGTTCTTTCATTCACCTCATCGTCAGGATCTCGGCTAGGTCCCTTCCTGATTCTTTTAGAATTCTTTCATATAGCTTCGCAGAGGCGCATCCGTGAATAATTTGTCCTCAAATCTCTTCTGTCTCATCAGCAAAACCACGTTATAGCTAGTTCCTTGAGTTCCATATGGCACAAGTCAATGGACTTCTCAGGCTGTTGTCTGGCCTGATGGAATGCACACCGCTCATAGTCTTTGTTTGCCATTGACTCAAAGTGCAGGTTGAGGGCAGCAATGACGGTGAGGTGGGTTTTAGGGGTAGCTTCAGTAAGCATTTTGGAGACTCTAAATATCTCTTTGCCCCCAAGGTGTAGTATCATGGCTCTTATCTGGGCATTTTCAACCTTGGTAGCTTTGAAGAATAGATGGACTCTCTCAACCCAGTCTTTCCATCTGGGTGCCTGGGCTGACGGGGCACCCTCCACAATGTTAAATTTTAATTTATTTTTTTCAAAAGTGCCAATCCTTGATTAATGTACATAACAGTTCTAACAAACCATTGCAAGTAGAGTTTACCAAGAACCATCTAGCAAAAAGGAAAAAGAACATTTTAGCACTAAAGAAGTTATTACATGCATTAGACTCAATGTTCACAACTGGATTTAAGGGGTCCTTAAGAGCCACATCAGATGCCTTGTCATGCTGCAACACACTACAAGTGCAAACTGCAAACACAATCTTATCTCCTATGATGAAAACTTACATCATTACCAAATTGGTCACTAGCATGTGTGATGCAAAAAGGCTGAATAATGTGGTTTTGTGCCTGCTGTGGAGGAAAGGGGACCTCAGAGGCCCTTATACGTAAACTATATTATCAAGGACTGCTCAGATTAGACTGCGAAGGGGTAGATACCATAAGGGTGGGGGACTGACACATTTTCCTATGCAATATTTCAGAGATACTGCTACTTTGGGGGAAGGTGCTGCTGTGAACCTTTGACTGTCACATGTTGGTACCTATTCCTTCAGTACAGGCGATTTACCTGAAGTTAGCAAAGTGCATTCAGATGAACAAGCCAGTGCCTATAGGTCTGCCATATGGATGGAAGTACTCTATGAGTCATTGATTGGTTTAGGCACTCAGTAGTGCATAATGCATCCCTTCTATCACTCATCGTCATAGCCACGCATCCATATATTCACCCACTGACTCATCCTGGCATTTACCATCTGACAAAACAACCATGAAGCACACAGAAACTAAAAAACATGTGCAAGATAAATAAAAGAATACAAGTGGAAGAAAGAAAACAATCCTCCATCTAAACACAGAAGCTTTTAATAACAACATTCATAATAACAGTGGGTATACTTTTGCAGTGTACTGTACATAGTCTATTGTTCTTTTAAAGTTCCAACATGACCATAACATTTAGAAAGTCCCAGCCATCTTGGAATAGAAAAACAATGACACACAATGGAAAACAGCATTCCTTAATGATTTACTGGTTTCGAGGAAGGCTGAACTCAGGGTGTGGAGCACTGCAAAGGAAATGAATGGCAAGCAAGTGGCCCGTTAGCACTGATAGGGGAACTGTAGTATACTCTTAAGAAAAAAATAAAAAGAGGAGCGGCAAGGAAATGAAAAAGGAACTGGAATTGAAAACTAAAGGACTGGCCAACCAGCCTGGCACTGAAACTCCCGCTTTTTCAGGTGAATATACACATATGTTCCGAAAATCCACTTATTCACATGGCAAGGGAGCAAAATAACAGATGTGGACTGAAACAATACTGTATGCAGAACACTGTAATTGTCATTGATGGAAGCAGAGTATAAATAGCAGTCAGAGACCAATGGCAGAAGAGGGTTGACCCCAATGCCGTTATGTATCCATATGGAAATATATATAGTAAATAAATAGGGGCTACTACCTTTGCCATAACTTTTCGTAATAAGCAGATCAGATCATTTTGCATCTGAAATTCCTAGTGAGTGATTAGTACAGTCTGTAGCTGTTATCACTGGCTGGTTGTCATAACCAATTCAGACCTTCCAAAATGACAACCATCAGACAGGCCATCATAAAATTACAGAAGTATACAAAATTACAGCTGGCAAAGTAAAATGCTATCTCTCTTAAGAGGGTCTAACAAGGATTCTCGCAGTACAAATCTATACCCATGTTTGTTAAAGAGGATGAGCAATGCCAAAACCAAAACCCTTACCTACTATTGTGACATGGAGATTCCATGTAACAAAATACCTATCTGTAGGCTTCAATACAGAATAATATCAATCCACCGTTAATTAAGGAATACTACAGTAAAATTAGAAAAATGTAAACGATATAAAATCACTCCTAGCAAAGCTAAAAAAGATTGTCATATTGCAAATCTTCTGTCCCCATGCTATGTCTGGATGAGTCACCAATGCCAAAACCCTTGCCAAGTACGCTAATCTGGAAGATTCTGTGTAGCAAAATACTTGTCAACACGCTTTAGCAAAGTTTAACACCAATTCGTACTTGAAAGCCTTTAACATATACTTTTTACAATAAATAACTGATTCCTACTTGGTGTGTCATAATTTTTCAGTATAACCAAATCACACCTAAGGAATGTGACATAATTTTTCTCCGTGAACTAATAGGCCTATAATCTTTACCATAGACTTGACACTATAACTAAAACAGGACAACTGAAGTGTGCATAAACTGTCCACCATCATGCACACAGTCAAATTACAAATATGGACACTATGACAGTTGGCACAACAATATACAACCCCATTCAATATGGCCTAAAAAAATCACCAGAGTGAAAAACGTCTTCTCCCACAATTTGTAAGACTGGGTGACTAACTCCAAAACATTTGCCTAGTATGGTAATCTGTGACACTGCATATAGCATAATCACTGTCTACAACAGAAAGTGCTAAGAACGCACTGTTAAAGGCCTACCAGTTTTAACAAATGATTTTCACAATAAATAATGTAAGCCTACCGCTGGTACTCTAACTTTTCATAATAAGCAGAGAAGACATCTGCCATAACTTTCCCTAGTGCACCTATATGGCCTGTAGTTTGTCACTACAATCAACTCTGTCCTACTATACTGTGTATCAGTTTTAGCATAAGCCAAAAAGAGCGGCTTTTTTTTTAAATAGAAGCACAAAACTTCTGCCAAATCAAGTCCTGTACCCTAAGAAACTAGCATGTTGGTGAAGCTTACTCTTTCTCTCAGTAGTACTGTAAAAGCTTTTTTTTTTGTTGATCACCAAGGTCTTGTGACAGGTGAACTTTCAAGCCATACCTAAAAAGGCGACATTGTGTGGGAGTAAGAAGGGGTATACCGAAATTTTAGACACCCCAAAATATACCTCAATCAGAGTTCCTATATTTACAGAATCGGAGAGTGTGTTGAACGACAACTTCATGAGGCAAAAAGTCTCTGCTTTATGGCACCACTGAAAGCATTAAAAAAATCAGAAAATAGAATTTTAAGTAAAATGATAAGATGGAAGGGGTCCACTGAAGATTGAGCTCTAGGTCAATGGAAACTTAAATTATTTAAATGCAGAATTTAAAAATAAAGTGTTACAAAGACAATACCATGAACGCTTTCAATGAAAATTATACAGAGAATGCAAAAATCTGAAATTGTTCAAAGTCCCAACTAGGCAGAAAGATAGAAAAAGTAGCGGACAGCATCCTTAGTAAAACACAAAAGACTTCTACAAAACTTCTGAAAATCAGGGATTTTTGCACGTTATTCGCATGTGAAATTACAGAATCTGCAATTTCACTGTGGTGTGACAAAACATAGCATTTCATCCGCAAATCAGAGCACATGAAAATACATGTCACATTGCCTTAACACCTAAGCATTATCCCAATGTATTAGTAATTCTTCAGCACTCGCTGTGCTAATGTTGTCTGGAGAAGCAAGAACAAAACTAGATTCATGAATGATAACATGTTATATGAATGAATATGCAGTGTGAACCAACAGACGCCCCTTGGTAAATGTTTCAAATTGTGGCTGAAAGTTCATTGACAGCAGAATGACAGCAATGGAAATAAACTATTACATCTTAGCTTGACTATGTACTGGAGAGTTTTGGGAGGAGAGAAGGTCAGTGAAACATGAGTGACAGGGGTGACTTTAATCTTTGACATGGTTATTTTTACCTCCCATTTGTGGCCTATTTAACATACAACAGAAAAACACACTTCTACATATCAGAAGAAAAATGCCTCAAAAGTAACAGTAGTATATCTGTGTATACATATGAAAGTTAGTGTGAAAATGTACTCTGCACATTGTTAATGATGCATAAAAATATAAATGCATAAATATCTTTTAAAAATTCTATGGAACACAATTGTGATCTAATCCCTTCACCCACACCCCCTGACTGTGTTCAGAGCCCAGGTGACAAAAGTATGCAAGTATCGGTCCTTGGGTATTCATTTGTGAAGTGAGCGAAGAAGCATGGAGCGTGGGGCTGTAGCTTCTATTGGTGAATCAGGCAGGTGCAGCGGCACTGGGACCCAGAGGCCTGAGAGGCCCATTGAACACTGATTATTTCTGTATATACAGTTCAGACTGTGGTCAAGGGACCTATTTCAGGTTTAAGTTTTATCAGTTGAATACATGGTTTAGAACTCAAGAGTGGGCTGTGATTGAGTTGAGTTCCATGGAAAAGGACCTTCAGGAATCCAAGGCAAGGAAGAAAAAGGTATCATGTTGGTATCAGTATCTATTGGAAGCTCCAGAGGAAAGCATGAACCCCCCCCACTTTGTCTGAGATGGATACTTGCCAAGCGTGGAGTTAGAAGAAATATGGTAAGTATCAAGGAGCATGCTTTCCTCTGTGACTAAATCAGCTCAACCAAGGAGAAACCACTTCTGCATCCTACACAGTGCCTCCTGGACCCCACTGAAGCTCGCCAAGCTAAGAGGAGAAGACGAGTCCCGATGTAGGCAGTGTGTAGTCAGGGAGGAGGATGAGGTCCACATATTCGCTAGCTGCTGGACTCTGGAAGGGTTTTGGTCACATGCGGGTAAGACAATTTCCGACATCCTGGGAATAAACGTGGAGGTAATATCTACCTTGATTATGTTTGGTATGGTGCAGCAAGAGACTGGAGTTGTGTGTCCCTCAAAATTACAAAGTAAGGTGATCTTTTCCCTGATTCTTCTGGTGAGGAGATAGGTATCCAACAAGTGGCGTCAACTCCGAACTTGATGTGACTGGTTTAAGTCAGTGAGGTATTTCAGGGAATTGGAGAGCAAGAGTAATGAGAGTAAGAATGAGGTAGATGATGGGGTATTTTGGAATCTGCTTGAAATGTGATGAAGACTATCATGTCCAATGATTATACCCCATGATCAGTTTTGGCTGGAGAGGTACCGGCAAAGTACTATAGTCTACAAGTTTGACTGAAGTCTACCCTGAAATAAGCAGCAGGGGCAGCTCAGATCAAGACGGCGCTTATTCGAGCCAATATGAGGACAAAAAAAAGCCAAAAAGGGGCCTATTTCCTTCCTTGTACTAGGGCACATTACACAATTACTATAGCACTAAAGCAAAAAGGTGGTTTAATGTGGAAAAGATACAAGTGCACTGGTGGGGAAAATGGAGGATGCTTTGGACATAGTTGTTGCCTACTTTAATTGAGTTACAAAAGGGGTAGGGGTTGTCCAGATGTCTTGACAGCCCATTTTAAGGAGAATGATTCAGTTCAGTTTCAGAGCATGGCGTAATTGAAAGAAACTAAAAGGTATTTTTTTTTGGTTAACAGGTAGTTCATGCCTGAGTTACTAGAGCTGGCTGGAGAATATCGGGGGAATGTGTGAAGAAGGAGGGGGGTCTGAATAATAAGTCTGGTTATGTTGTGAAAGGTTTTTGGGGGGACAGGAGTTTAAGCTGATGGACAGTGTTAGTGGTGGATCAGCAGTACTCTTCATGGAGGGCGTTACTGAGTGAAGAGGTGTTAGGTTATTGTGGTTCCCAAAAGTCAGCAGACGTTTCTCATGAACAAGCAAGGCAGCTGATTCTTAGGGGCTAGGGAGGAGATTGTGCTGCTATGCTCTATGGAAAGCCTCTTAGGGAGCAAGCGGGAAATAGCAAAGCATTGGGAGAACATATAGGAACTGATGGTTGGACTGAGGTTTAGGAAAGGCAGGGTGAAAATATTTAGGTGAGAGGGTAGGAGGTTTGGGGATTGCAGGAACAAGTGATGCAGGTTATAAGGGTGGGGCTAGTTTGTTTTGTTAGGAATGCAGTGTGTTTAGGCATTAAGGAAAAAAAAGCCAGGAGTATTGGTTTTGTGTGACCATTAAATGAAGGAGTTTTTTATATCTCAAAGAGTGAGGACCTGATTTATAAATTGGCAGACAGGTTACTCTGTCACAATGGTGGTGGATATTCTGCTGAAATCTAAATTCCATGAGATATAATGAGATTTAGGCTCTCATTATGAGTTTGGCTGTCCTTGGACCACCAAACTTGTGGTGGCGATCAGACCACCGCAATCCTGGTGGTCCAACCTCTGGATTATGATTCTGGCAGTCGAACCACCAGAAGACTGCCACCTCCGCTAGTGTGAGGAATCCCGACAGGATCGCGACGATCAATATCATGGTCAACCACAGTGGTGCCGAGTTCGGCACTGCCATGCTGATCATGACTTTGCTTTCTGATCATGTTGTGGGCAGTGCAGGGGACGCCTGCCAGCATCCTCAGAACACACATGGGGGGTCATTACGACCTCGGCGGTCTTTTCAAAAGACAGCCGAGGCCGCGGGAGACAGAATACCGCCATTGCCGGCGGTATTTCTGTCTCCCTATTATGACATTTCCGCTGGGCCAGCGGAAATGTCCCATCAACATTGCAGACGGCTCGTAATAGAGCCGGCGGCAATGCTGATGTGCAGCGGGTGCAGTAGCACCCATCGCGTATTTCACTGCCCGAAATTCGGGCAGTGAAATGCGCGACGGGGCTATGCCTGGGGGCCCCTGCACTGCCCATGCCAAGTGCATGGGCAGTGCAGGGGCCCCCAGGGGCACCCCAAGTCCCCTCACCGCCGGCCTTTCCATGGCGGTGTGTACCGCCATGGACAGGCCGGCGGTCGGGGACTCATAATCCCCAGGGCAGCGGTGCTTGCACTGCTGCCCTGGGGATTATGACCGCCAGGCGGAATCCTGGCGGGAAAGTGGAGGGGCCGGCGGTATGGCAATTCCGCCAGGGTCATAATTGCTGGCGGAACACCGCCAGCCTGTTGGCGGTGTTACCGCCAACATACCGCCGGCCGCCAGGGTCGTAATGACCCCCATGGTCTGCTATGGCACACACTGCACATTCCAAGGATGGTGTGTGCAATGGCATTGGCCTCGGCTCCCTGAGAGAGCCGAGGCCAATGCCGCTGCACTGTTTTCACTGGGCTGACCAGAGGAAATGTTGTAATACAACATTTCCGCTGGTCAGCCTGGTGGAAACATCGTAATACGGCAATGGTTAGACCGCCGCCTTGACAGCATCCTCACCACGGCTGTATTGGAGTTGTGGCGTTTCAACCACTCAACTCCTAATCAAGCCCTTGGATTTCAGTGGACGGGCAATCCGACACCCTTGTGATGGGGTAACCTGTCCAACAATATCTAAATCAGGCCCTTATTCTTTTATGGTTGTGCAATGTCACCCAGAAGCTGTAGGGGAGTGGGGAGGCGCTGCCAGGATGAGGAGAAGTAAAAGACTACATCTCTCATATGTTTTACTTAAATTGGGCCTTGTAATACAGGTACTCTAACAAGGGCCCATAAGAGACCTACACAGACAGAAGTGCGGTGCCATGGAGTTATCTCAGTTCTAGTAATAGGAATCTCTTGGCGGCATCTATTATTCTCTGGTCAATGTTCTAGTCACCATCTTTTGTCCTTTTTCTAGTCCGTTTGCAGCCAGTCAGTGGGGAGGGGGCATCGCGGGGCTGTGAGCATCCCTCCCCTTGTCCTGTGCCCTGTCATCCAGTAGCTTAGTATTGGATGTCGCTGGGTCAGGGCTGCAATGGGAATATGCAACACAGAAAACAAACACAGCTCTCTTAGCCTTTAATGTTGTGATCCAGGCATTGCTCCTGCTACTTCTGAGACCAATGGTTATGAGGAAAGTGCCAGGGGTGTACGGGAAAAGCCAAGTATAGCAGCTGCCACTCCCGGTGCAGGGGATTAACAAAGGCCCATGCAGCTGCTTTTGTGGAGTGGGGGAACCTAGCTCTCCAAAGGGTGCTCATTCAGCCCAAGGCCAATGAAAATCTGTCAGATTTGTGAGACTCAGGGTCCCCTCATCCCATTTTCCAGGGGGCCACATCATTTTGCGTTACACCTCTGTCCCACTGAGCTTGTTATACGCCACTAAACCAGTGTTTAGATATTCACAGAGCTCTTACTACAGTCCCTCAATTATGAACTTCACCTTGCAATGGTTATATTTGATGACAAAGGGCCCGATTACGAGTTTGGTGTCCAAAAAAGACCACTGCGCCGGCAGTCCTTAGCCTTCCATATTACAATGGTAACAAGCAGAATCACAGCTTGCCAAGCAAAAAGGCAGACTTCCAGCATCATGAGGGACTTGTATCTAGGTGGTCTGACCTCCAGCACCATCAGCACTGTGGCCAACAACCAAGCCCATTACAAACACACAGTCGCCGTAGCGGTCTCTTTGCGGTGGTTAGCCAATGGTGGTCGATCATCGCCGTATGCGTCCAGCAAAGTAACAGTTCCAGACAAGTGCACATTGGATGAATTTAAAAACAACACAGCTGACACCCATTGGTCCAGTAGACACACCTGTAAATCACACTACAAAACACACCCCTTCACGGACCACAGTCCTTTTTTATCTCCACTGGAAGCCAAAGAACCCAAAACACAATTTCTTGAATTTTTCATAGATTAGGCACCCCTTTTTTCACCATCCCATAATACCTTACATACACTTTTGTCCCTTCACTCCCTATTGCACCTCCCCTATTAAATAAGTCCATGTCACCCACTTTAGTCATCCACCATGTCACATCCCAAAAATCCCAGTTTTTATGAAGATGCGTTGAGAGTCATGGTGGATGAAATCGTAAGAGTAGAGCCACAATTGTTTGGAGCCAAGTCTAGCATACCCCTTTCAGTAGGAAAATGGAAATATGGCAAAGGACCGTTGACAGAGTGAATGCTGCAAGCACCACCATGCGCACAAAGGAGAACATTAGGAAGAGGTGGAACGGCCTGACGGACAAGGTGCGTTTTATGGCTTTCAGGCAACAGATGGTAGGTCATCAAGACTGGCAGTGACTCTCCCAGGTCCCCATCAAGACTCTTTCCCTGGTAGGATAAGGTCATGGCCGTCATACATCCTGATGTCTTGACAGGAATACCTTGGGGGTGGGGGTAGAGGTGGAGTCTGGAAAGTTACCATGCAAAAACTGTGAAAAAAATGTAATGTCCTGCATGCTCACGGGTCAGCCTCTACCACTGTTTTGTTCATGTACTTCACCAACATTCAGTACCCAGTGTATCTGAGAGATAACTCTGTCAATGGGTAATGTTGAACCCAACATCACGGTTACCAAAGCTCATCACATGCCATAAGTCACAATGGTGCCTCTAAGTCTTCCAATATCAAAAACTAATCCCATGGTATGTCTCAACATGTAAATGTATGCTCAAACCTAAATGCAGTCTGCCTAACGATATGGAATACCCAATATTTGTCAAGTGGGAAGTAGAGAGAGTGACCTGACTGCAAAGCCCAATAGGCCCTGTTTCTCTAAATCCAACCACCAGCCCAGCGTTTACTTGCACATCTACCCCAGTTTGTTAACTATCAAATGAGGTTTAATCACCTGGGAGGATAACAAGTGTCAAGTGTTGGGAAGTGAAGGGGTGACCTGACTGTAACTCCCGTTAGTCCCTGTGTCTGTAATTCCAATCACTAGCTCAGTGTTGACTTGACCATATACCCCTGTTTGTTAACTCTCAAATGAAGTGTACGCACCTGGGAGGATACAATTTGCAAGTGTTGGGCAGTAGGGGGAGTGATCTGACTTGCAAAGCACAAGAGGCCCTGTTTCACTAACTCCAACCACCTGCCCAGTGTTCACTTGCCAATATACCCCTGTTTGTTAACTCTCAAATTAAGTTTACTCACCTGGGAGGATATCATTTGTCAAGTGTTCAGAAGAATAAACACAAGACAAATTGATGGACGCAGTGTGAAAACGTTTCAAACACTCACCCCCAGCCATAGATGTGTGTTTCATCCATTGTTATTTTGCTCGCCACGTCACCCCAGTTTGGACCCATCCATATGCAAATCAGTCTTGACCCGGCTCCCCATGGGAACTTTCCATCCCGAACTGTTAGGCCAGGCCTTCCCTGGACAGGAAACAAGCATCTTGGGACCGGTTTCAGGGTATCGCCCTTGATCAGCCAGGCTAACCTGAATCCAGAGGTGCATGGAGCAAGGGACCCACGTCTGGGTATACCCTAGCCACTTAGGGTTGGATTCCAGACTAGCTAAGTGTTGGCATGCATCATGGATTAATGTACAACCATTCATGGAAGGGAATCTGTGTTTGCATGACAGAAAGGAACAGTGACATGGCCTCTCAATGAGCAATATGTTAAGTGCCTTCTACAAGTACATGAGAATCCCCGGGCCTCTGCATCATTCAAAGGACTATTATCTTCTACTGATGCAATCAGATTATGGTATTGTTAGGAGTGCCAATCAAGAGAGGTAGTATCCCTGGGGCTAGCAGACTCATTGTTGTGTGGATTGTGTAGACATTTTCTCTCTGACATTTTGCCCATCTTGCTTCCAGTGTACATTTCCTTGCAAGATATCTTATCTACCTGAGCAATAAAACCTCTATAGGCCCATTTAGACAATGTACACATAGTGAAGTGACTATTCTGGTTCCAGTGTAACATGGGTGTTTCCAAGTCACATTCTTCAGGTACTATACTTCTGACTGCAACATGGCTCGAATTTTTGGGCCATCATTTCTGAATAATGTGGGATGGTATATATGACGATTAGCTGGATGCATGACCTTTAGCGGGATCTGTGTAAATGAACTTGGCATTGCCTTGCTATTGTATGACAACAGCTAACTGAGGGATGCTACATGAGGCAAACCATTGAAGGTGATGAAGGCTCCTACTTGTTCAGTGGACACTGTGATTGCACAACTTCACCCATGCAATTGGAGTTGTCTGTGATTCTGAATTTACTGTGGCCACTGATGAAAGTTCATGTAGCATGCATGCATATGATTTGACAAATGTTGGAGCTACTTCACTGGATCTTGTGGCTGGGTGCTACTGTACATCATGGTAATGTTTGCTAATAACAGCTGTTGTTCAATTGTGGTCAGGAACATATAGGCCCTCATTATGACCCTGGTTGTAAATCCTGCTTACAGCCCCGTTCCCGCCACCCTGATGACTGCCAACTTACTGCTGCGGCAGCAGATATCCATTCACCATATTATGACACACACACCAATCCGACAGAATTCAGCCACAGACACAAATCCGCCAGCCCAAAGGTCAGTGATAAAGTCACGGTATCAAACCCCACACCTTTACGCCAACAGAACAACGCCACCACATTATGACACACGAATCACCACAGCAGACTTTCAACGGCGGTAAACCATTGCTGGTACATACCGCCGCGCTCACAATGGACACCCACAGACAAAACAACACCACATTGGAAAATTCAAACAACACACATCTGACACCCATACACACACCACACCCACACCGCTACAAAACACACACCCACATTACCCACAGCCCTTTACGATTACAAATCATTGGTATGAGACTGACACCAAGACCACTGTCACAACTACATACACACACCACATACACCCATATATCCGTCACTCACCCCCACTTCACACACCCCAACAGATTACCAAACACACCCTCACAAACACACATCACATAAGACCCATGGCACCACAAAGACTCCCCCATTTAACTGAGGAGGAGTTAAGGGTGATGGTGGAGGAAATTGTCAGGGTAGAGCCACAGTTATTTTTAGCACAGGTGCAGCAGATATCAACAGCCAAGAGGATGGAGCTATGGTGGAGAATTGTGGACAGGGTCAATGCCGTGGGGCAGCACCCCAGAACAAGGGACGACATCAGGAAGAGGTGGAACGACCTACGGGGGAAGGTACGTTCCATAGCAGCAAGACACCAGCTCGCTATCCAGAGGACTGGCACCCACCTCCTCCCCCACAACTCACAGCATAGGAGGAGCAAGTCTTGGCAATACTGCATCCTGAGGGCCTGGCCGGAGTCAAAGGAGGACTGAACTCTGGTAAGTCAACTTTCAACAATTATCACCCCCCTACCTGCATGCCATCACATACCCACACCCTCAATCCCATCACTCCACTACATCCCACACACTCCACCATCACATCTCATTAATCCCTATCCAAAGCCCTGCATGCTGTACCAATGCATGGACACCCCTCACAGCCCTGCATGGACACTCATTACAAAAGCATGCACAGCATAGAGAACTAACAATCCCACCATACACAAGTAAAAGCTGGTAGGGCAACACCAACCATAGAGGGGAAGCCAGGATTTTACAATATGTCATACACATGAAGCATAATACATCATTTACATCCCTACAGGTACCCCAGCCAATGTCACCGGAGAGGAGGTGACAGCACTATCCAGTCTCCCAACTGAAGAGGCCCACAATGATGACAGTAACTCTGGACTTCAGGATCTACCTGGCTCATCAGGGACCACTGGACAGCCAGTTACCCAAGCCCAGTCACAGACCACCACAGAGCCTACCCCATCAGGAAACAACACCACAGCACCCACCTAGCGTACCCAAACCTCTGTCCCCAGAACACGTCAATCAGCAGTGTGCCCACTTGTACAGGGACCCCAGCCCACATCTCACCCCCAAGACAATCAGGGACCTGGGGTCAGTGGCAGTGGGCACACGGTTCAGGGGACAGAGGCACAGGCCAACAGGGACACTGGGAGGGCTGCTGTGCGCCAGGGGGAGGACAGGAGCAGGGAACCGACTCTCCAGGAGGCGCACTCTGAGATCCTGGGAGCCTATCAACATTCCCAGGACACGATAGGCCAGATCCTAGACAACGTGAAGGAGAACAGGCAGCTGCAGGAGGAGCAGTATCACGGGATCAGGGAGGACATGCAGGCCATCAACAACACCCTGATCTCCATAGCAAGGGATGCTGGCAGACATGGCCAACATTATGAGGGAGGCAGTGTCACACCAACGGGCCTCTGCCACTAGCCAGTCATCTGAACAGCCTTCCACTGCTGCCACAGGGGCATCTCCAGTCTCCTCCACCTGCAGAAAAGGGACATGGCGTCTGAGGGCCAGGTTGTGCAACATGCAGCATGCCACCACTATCTGACAGACCTTCTTGGGTGAGTAGCACAGGGATTCTGCAGGAGGAGGAGACTGGAGATGCTCCTGTTGCAGCAGTGGACCCTGTGGACAGTGAGGATGAGGAGGCAGAGGATGAGGATGTGGACAGCATAACATCTGTAATCTGTAATCTGACAGACCTTCTTGGGTGAGTAGCACAGGGATCCACCTGTCAGATGGAGGCACCTGAACCTGGCCTTCACTGGGTGGGAACCAGTGCTCACCTATTAGGCACACCCTGTGTCTCTGTAGTAGGGACATCACATTTGTGATGCTGCTATTCCTCAGGACAAAGGCATCATGCACCGACTCTGGATACTCAGCACTGGCGTGGGAGATATACTGGTCTGCCAAGCACACATCTGCACATTCGTAGAGTGGAAACTCTTACGATTCCTGAACACCTGTTCATTCAGGCGCGGGGGGACAAATGCAATATGTGTTCCGTCAATCGCCCCATTTATAGTGAGGATATGTCCCATTGCATAAAACACAGCCTTCACAGTGGCCAAATCCTCAACCTGGGGGAATGCAATATAGCTGCACATGTGGTTTTTCAGGGCAGACAACACTCTTGTCAGCACTATTGAGAACATTGGCTGTGACATTCCTGCTGCCAAGACCACTGTCACTTGGAAAGAACCAGTTGCCAGGAAATGGAGAACTGATAGCACTTGCACAAGAGGGGGGATTCCAGTGGGCTGACGGATTCCAGATATCAGGTCAGGCTCCAATTGGGCACACAGCTCTGTGATTGTGGCCCCCTCCAGTCTATAGGTGCGGATAATGTGCCTGTCCTCCATTGTAGCCAAGTCCACCAGGAGCCTGTACACAGGGGTATGTCTCCATCTCCTACTCATCCACAGCTGTAGGTATCTAAGGGACAAAAGAGTGAGGAAGCTGTCACCAACTGAACAATGGAGCCACAACAGTAGTCCGCAATCTGTTCTATAGGCCTGCCCCCCCCTGAAATGGCATCTGCCTGTCCTGTGCGGAGGGACCGGTGGAAGTGAGGTAATGCCACTGACGATGTGCGCCATGGCGGTAGGCGGTCGTGAACTGTCATGCAATTCCTCATTGGTTATAATTGGGTACTATGGGGTAAAGTGGCCAATGGTGATCTACGCCGGCGGTGACGGTATGCACCGTCGCGGACGTGACTGCCATTTTCTATCTGATTCCTCACTTGTTTCCTGACCTTCCATAGCAGAGGACCTACACGGCCTGTGCTGCAGTGACCTGTGTCTGGAACCTACCATGGCTCGTGTTACTGGGGAAAGGACCCCAGCCTTCACTTCAGAGGAATTGGAGAGACTGGTGGATGGGGTCCTACCCCATTGCGGACTGCTGGATGGGCCTGCAAACCAACAGGTGAGTACACTGTGGGCATGATTCATGTGGCATGAATGCATGGAGGTGTGTGTGAAGGAATCGTGTAAGGGGAGGGATGTCCTCTTGGCTGGATACACTTTGAGTGCTTGGCTATGTGTGTGCCAATAGTGATGGAAACGGGTATGGTGGGTCATTCGTGTTACTGGCTGGACTGTTAATGGTGTTCTCCTGTCTGTATTGCCTCTGCAGGTCAGCACCCATCAAAAGAAGGGTATATGGCGTGCCGTCGCCAAGGAGATGCGGACCCTGGGGGTCTATGGCAGGTGGAGCACCCACTGTCGCAAACGATGGGAGGCCCTGAGACGCTGGGCACGGAAGACCGTGGAGACCCAGCTGGGGATGGCCTCCCAATGAGGAAGGGTTGCCCGTCGGACCCTGACCCCCGTGATGGCCAGCATACTGACAGTGGCCTATACAGAGCTGGATGGGTGCTTGAGGGCATCCCAACAGCAACAAGGGGGTGAATACAGTGGCCATCATTGAAGGAAACAGCTGGAGAGTTGGTATCCGGGTGGTGTGTGTGTGTGTCAGTGGGTGCCCCTAGGCCAGGCCAGACATAGCACCGAAGGTCCTCTGGTTGCTAAGGGTCTGAAGGGGAAATACTGCCTACCTAACTTGTTAGCATCCACTACTGGTCAGGGCTGCGTGGGTCCCAGGTGTGCTGCAGTCGGCGGTGTGTGCTCCTACTCATGCCTTGGTGGCTAGCAATATTACTGGTAGTGCAATGCATAGTGCATAGGCCTGTTCCCTGTGTGTGAGGGTGCAGTGTACCCCAACGGTGGTGGGGGTGCAGTCATTGAACCAGTGTATCCTTTGAACCTCTCCCCCCCTTTCTTGTTTTGTCATCCAATCCTTTTGTGCATTAGCATCATCTGGCAGAGGAGCAGAGGCACCACCGACGGAGGGAGCTACATCCCACAGGACCCAGGAGGCAGAGTCCACCGGCTGAGGGCACCAGTGGGATGGAGGGCGAGGGGAGCACCATGGCGGAGACTGGAGAGGACAATACAGACTCAGATACCGCCACCGATAGATCAGTGGTGGTGGCGGACACTTCTGTGACCACCCCAGCTACAGGTATAGCCACCACCCCCGTACCAGTAACACCCTCCCAGCAGCCCCTCAGCGAGTTGCCCGTGCACGCTCACCCAGGAGGGTGGGCATCTCCTTCGCCCCAGGCACCTCAGTGAGCCCTGTTGCCCTGAGTGAGGAGGCTATTGACCTCCTGAGATCGATGTATGTAGGGCAATCAACCATTGTAATTGCCATGCAGGGGCTGGCAGCCCAGATGCAGCAATCTATTGCATTCCTGTAGGGCATTCACAATGGATTGGCAGCCAAACAGAGATCGATCCAGGCTCTGTCCTTCTCTCTAATGGCAGCCACTGTCCCTGTTTTTACAGTCCCCCCTCCAACTTCTACTTCCCAGTCCCATTCTTCTCAATCACAACCCATCCCAAGCACACAGCCAGATGAACATGCACACAAGACAACACCCAAGAGTGTCACAGGCAAACACAAGCACCACACTTCATCCCACAGGCAGTCACACAAACACCATTCAGTTGCAGACACAACAACATCCACTATTTCCACTGTCTCCCCCTCCTCCTCCACCTCCCACCCAGTTACGTCCACACTCACACCTGCATACTCTACAACATCATCCACTACCAGCATCATCACCACACCAAGCAGAACACACACCTCACTGGCAGACACCTCCACAACATACAGGTACACGTCCCCTATGTCCTCTCCCACCGAGTCTGTCCCCCCCTAGAGTACACAAACGCAAGCACTCAGACACCCAACAGCCATCCACCTCACAACAGCATACCACCCATGCACCTGCACCCAAATCCAGCAGAAAAACACCTCCAACAACCACTCCCTCATCCTCCACTCCCATTACTTCTCCCTTTTCCCGCCCCAAAGTCCCAAAACAACTTTTCCTTTCCACAATTGACTTCTTCCCTCTCCCTCTTCCCCCGCCCTGCACATATGTCCAGGTTATCAAGGACCCAGCCAAGCACCTCAGCCAAACAGTCCAATGGCCCAGTTTCAGCAGCACCTACTTGTGGTGGAAGGATTCCAGCCCAAAAATATTGAAGGGGAAGGAGCCTGCACCAGCCAGCAAGAAGGGGAAGGAGCCTGCACCAGCCAGCAAGAAGGGGCAGGAGCCTGCACTAGCCAGCAAGAAGGGAAAGGAGCCTGCACCAGCGGCTGTCACAGAGCCCCCACTGCCAGCCGTGGTTGTGCAGCCGTCAGGGAATGCAGGGGCTGAGCAGGAGCCTCCCATGACAACCACCACAGTGCAGCCATCGGAGGGTGCAGGGGCTGAGCAGGAGCCTCCCATAACCACTACCACACAGTGCAGCCATCGGACGGTGCAGGGGCTGAGCAGTAGCCTCCCACGACCACCACCACAGTGTAGCCGTCACCGCCAGTGGACGCTATATGATCCAGCCTCCATTGGCTGCTGTGCAGCCTGCCACCACTAGAACTCCACTCGAGAGACTGTGGCCTTGCACACCCCAGGACAAAGCGCAGGGCATGTTGCCCCCTCCAGAACCAGTGGGCAAGTCACCCACTTGAGAGACTGTGGCCTTGCACTCCCCAGGACAAAGCAATGGGCATGTTGCCTCCTCCAGAACCACTGGGCAAGTCACCCACTTGAGAGACTGTGGCCTTGCACTCCCCAGGACAAAGCAATGGGCATGTTGCCTCCTCCAAAATTAGTGGTCTTGTTTCTGCATCCGGCAGAGGTGCCCACCCACCCCCCTGAGGTGCCTGCCTTTTGCCAACTGATGCCCCTGCAGTGTTCTCTCTGTATTGGTGCAGGGATCGAGTGGGTCCTTGTACTGTGCCCTATGGCCATGTAGCCCCTGTGAACTGTGGACTGGGCAGTGTCCCTTTTTTGTACATTTGTACATATCTGTTGCAATGCCACATCGACTTAATATTTTTGATGTTTATCTTATTACAATCACTTTAGTCAATTCCTGTTGTCCTTGCATTATTCCACCAATTATCGGGGACAATTTATTTTCTTGTGCAGCTGGTTGGGTGTGTGGCGTGTGTGTGTGTGGGGGGGGGTGTTGTGCATGTGTGTGTCACTGTTGTTTCCCCCCATTCCTTTGTGTACTAGGCAGCTGTACTCACCGTCGTCATCTTCGCCGGCGTTGGTGTTCGTGGTGGAGCATGACGTAGATCATCGGAAAGACCTGGAGTTCGAGTTCCATGGTGGCGTGGTTCTTCCCTGTGTCTCCAATGTTGAGTCCTTTGACTTCTGTGCTCTGTTGCTGCCAGGCTTTTGATGGTGTTGGTACTGCCCCGGAAAAGGTGGCGGTTTTCTATTTCATAATATGGTGAGCGGAACTTTGCCTTCTGTCTGGCTGTAGGCAGCTACCGCCGTGGTGGCTGTTGTTTCCACAACTGGCATTCGGTGTGGTACATTGGCTGTCTGTTAGACTTGTCATTCTTCGCGTGGTCTCCCCTAACTTTTTGCCTCTGTTTCCCAGGTTGTTTTTGTTACTCGGGGCAATTTACCACCGCTATCCAGTGCTAAAGTGCAATTGCTCCTGTGCAAAATGTGTATGTAATTGGTTCATCCATGATTGGCATTTTTGATTTACTGGTAAGTCCCTAGTACAGTGCACTAGAGATGTCCCGGGCCTGTAAATTAAATGCTACTAGAGGGCCTGGAGCACTGATTGTGCCACCCACCTTAGTAGCTCTGTAAACATGGCTCAGACCTGCCACTGCAGTGTCTGTGTGTGCAGTTTTACACTGCCAATTCGACTTTGCAAATGTACCCACTTGCCAGGCCTAAACCTTCCCTTTTCTTACATATAAGACACCCCTGAGGTAGGCCCTAGGTGCCCCATGGGCAGGGTGCAGTGTATGGTTAAGGTAGAACATATACTAATGGGTTTTATATGTCCTGACAGTGAAATACTGCCAAATTCGGTTTTCACTGTTGCAAGGCCTATCTCTCTCATAGGTTAACATGGGGGCTACCTTTAAAAATGATTAAAGCGTAGATTCCCTTTGGGAGCAGACAGACATGTGGTGTTTGGGGTCTCTGAACTCACAATTTTAAAATACATCTTTTAGTAAAGTTGGTTTTAAGATTGTGTGTTTGAAAATGCCACTTTTAGAAAGTGGGCATTTTCTTGCTTAAACCATTTCTGTGACTCTGCCTGTTTGTGGATTCCCTATCTGGGTCTGTTTGACAGTTGGGCTGTTTGCACCTCTCTCTAGACGCTGACACAAAGGGAGATGGGATGTAGTCTGCATTTCCTGATGAGCCATCTGTGCTAGGAGCGAGGGGAGGAGTGGTCACTTACACATGAAAGGGCTGTGCCTGCCCTCACGCAATGGGTCTCCAACCCCTTGGTGTGTGTCTGGGGCCTGGCCTGGGCAAGGCAGGATTTCACAAACAAGAGAGACTTTCCTTTGAAGTAAGCCTACTTCAAAGGGCAAAATGGGTATAAGAAGGGCACCCAAAACCACAGACTTTAGATCACTTCTGGACATCAAGAGGAATCTCTGCCTGGAGAAGAGCTGAAAGAGCTGAGGAGAAGAGCTGCCTTGCCTGAGACAGTGCTTTGTGGAGTAATCCTGCAGTTACTGCTTCTGCCTGTCCAAGAGGACAAAAACTGGACTGTGTGTGCCTTCCTGCTTGTGAAGAAATCCCCAAGGGCTTGAAATAGAGCTTGCCTCCTGTTGTTGAAGTCTCAGGGACAGCAAAGACTTCTCTCTGCCAGCACCTGGCGCCTCTGCTGAGACCCCTGCCCTGCCAAGTGGTGCCCATCCAGTTCCTGGGACCCTGAAAGGAGAAGCTGGCAGAACAAGAGTAAGAAATCCACGCACAGACCGCTGTGGGGGGAAAAGATCAACGCAACTCCGAGACGCGGCTGAAAAATCGACGCACCATCACCTTCACGACTGAAATCACTGCTCGCATGCGGCTGGAGAAACGACAAGCAGCGTCGCTGACGGCAGGATCGTACGGCAGGAGTTCTGACGCAGACATTGCTGGGCATGCAAAAATGACACAAGTCCTGCCCGACCCGAGAGTGCTGTTCGGATCGATGCATCGCTCTCCAACAGAAAGAAGAAACAACGCACGCCAACCCGACCGAAGGAGAAACAACGCACGGTCTCGCTCGTAACTGATATCGACGCATCGCAAGCCCCTTTTGACGCACACTCGCCTGTGTGGGGTTATTTTTTGACGCGCCCAGGTACATTTCCACGCTAACAGCGTTAGCGTTGTGTTTAAAATCACATGAAGACTCTTTTTGGTTTTTAATTGATAACTTGAGTTGTGTATGGTGGATTTTTGTCATTTTGATCTTGTTTTGTTTAGATAAATATTTTCTATTTGTCTAAACCTGTGTTGTGTCATTTTTGTAGTGTTTTCATTAAGTTACTGTGTGTGTTGGTACAAATACTTTACACCTATCACTTTGAGGTTAGGCCTGCATGCTTGTGCCAAGCTACCAAAGGGGTGAGCGGGGGTTAGCTGAGGGTGATTCTCCTTTACCCTGACTAGAGTGAGGGTCCTTGCTTGGACAGGGGGTAACCTGATTGCCAACCAAAGACCCCATTTCTAATACTGTCTTTCAGAGATATCACTACTATGGTCATAATTTGGCGGTACTTACTGCCAGCCTGTTGGCGGTATAACCGCCACTTTATCACCAACCGCCAGGGTCGTAATGAGGGCCATAGTGTCTCTTTTTGTCTTTGTATTTTCAGCATCATCCGAGACAAGCGGAGGAGATGGAGCGGAACCAAGAGGGGAAGCAGCTGGCCACAGTAGCTCCAGTTAGGATATGACCAACACAGAGGGACCCAGTGGCTTGGCGGGTGAGGGGAATGTCACGGAGGACACAGGATCAACTTCATCATCATCTAATTCTTCCTCCAATTCTTCACTCCCTAGTGGTGGCAGACCCATCAGGATCCTTGTCCGCCACCTCCAGTTCCATCCCCACCCTCCCTGTTGCTCCCCACCCAGTTGGCTGTGCCCACTCACTCAAGAGGTGGGCATCTCCTTCACTCCTCCCCCTGCCTATATTACCCCTGGTGCCCTAATGAAGAGGCTATTGACATCCTGATGAGTAGCCCTATAGGTCAGATTGCCATTCTGAATGATATCCAGGTGCAGTGCAGCCAGCTCCAGCAGATGGTTGCGTACCTGGAAAGCATTGATAGTGGCATGTCTGGCCTACAGAGATCTTTTCAGGCTCTGGTCTCTTCACTTACGGTAGCCATCCACCCCCCACAATCCTCCCCCACCACCTACCTCTTCCCAATCCAAATTCCCTATTCCCCTACCTGTCTAAAGCACACAGACACATTCGCACACACCCACCTCAACACACACAAGCAGCACACATAAATGCAAGCACTACAAGACAGCGGCACACAAGCACTCAACAGTTACCCCCACAGACAACAACCACCATTCCCACAGACACCACCACCTCCCCCATTTACCCACACACCCAACCACCATACTCACCACCACAACACCCAGTGGCACATCCACCACACCCGCTATACCCCTAGACACCACCTCCACACCGACAGACCCACATGCCCCAGATACCATACTCCCAGATACCACCCCAATACACGTGCCACCACATCCACCATACCCCTAGACACCACCCCAAAACACCCACAAATGCAGACACCACATCCACCATACCCCCAAACACCACCCTAATACCACAAACATAGACACCACATTACCTATACCCCCACACACACCATCCCAACACCCACAAACACAGCAACCTCTCCCACATTTTCAAGAACCTCCGCCTCACAACCCCCCAAGAAACACAAATGCCAACAGTCACACAGGCGACAGACACCACCCAAACCCACGCATGCCTCAGACAAGCACACACCACCAGCATCAACACCTACAGGCAAGACAACCACTCCCTCAACCTCCCAAACCCCAATCCCTTCTCAAGGCCCTACCCATTTTCCCAAGGAACGCTTTTCTTTCGACCTTGCTCTTTCCTCTGTAACCTCCACCCCACTCCCAAACCCAAGAGGATCCCACCAACATCCCAACCCATCCCTTCCACATGCAAGTCCTCCCCAGCCACACCTGGCCCCCTTGCAAGCTCACATATCCCTCCAACCCGAAGAACAACGATCTGTTGTGGAGTTTCAGAGCACGGGTAAATGTGTGATCTTACCTTCAATTGCATCCACAGCAATGCGTATTTTGGCCATCATCTATGAGTAGTAGCAGTGGCAAGATGTGGGTGATCGGCTCCATGGCAGCCCAGGATCCGCGACACTTACGGCAGGGGAGTTCTTGCCTTTTATGCCTCCATTTCCCTAGCTGGGACGTGGTAGTTGGACCGCCACAGTCACATTGGCAGAAGGCAACATCTTTATCTATCCAGCAGAAAAGTGGCTCCGATGGGCTCCTTGGCCTATCTCACCACTGCAGCAGCCTGCACTGCCTGGCAGTGGCGGCAGGAACGCTGTGGTCTTTGATCTATGGAATTGCATGCATTGCTGTAATGTGGTCCAACCGCCAACCCAACAGCGGTCGGACCTCTGCCACTGCTGTGGCGGGATACAGACCGCCAAACTCATAATCAGGCTCTAAGTGTGCTGTATACTTATTTTTGTGGTTTGTACAGTGTCTTGGTGATTGGCTCCATGGCAGGATGTGTGACGCTGCCGGCAGGTGAGTTCTTGCCTTTTATGCCTCCATTTCCCAGCTGGGACGTGGTGGTTGGACTGCCACAGTCACGTTGGCGGAAGGCAACATCATTGTCTATCCAGCAGAAAACTTCTCCGATGGCCTTATTGGCCTATCTCACCACTGCAGCAGTCTGCACTGCCTGACACTGGCGGCAGGAAGCTGCGGTCTTTCTTCTATGGAATTGCATGCATCAAAATACTGTGGTCCAACCGCCAACCCAACAGCGGTCGGACCTCCGCCACTGTCGTAGTGGGCTACAGACCGCCAAACTTGTAATCAGGCCCGAAGTGTGTTGTATACTTATTTATGTGGATTGTACAGTGCCTTGAGGGTGGGTTTTCATGTTATTTTACAGTATTTTGTCTATGAATGTATCCTGAGGGCATTGGGGGTTTCTGTTTTTTATAAAGTCATTTTTAGTTTATAATAAAACAATACTTTTTGCTTTGATTTCCTATTTTTTTGGTTTCCTGGAGAATTTATTTTTGTATAATATTTTTTTTATTCCGGTGGATTACTATTTTTAAACAGAGGAGACAGAGGTAGATCTGCAGCTACGCAACAGTAAGGGCCTTATTTAGATTCTGGTGGAGGGGAATACTCCACCACAAACATGTTGGATATCCTGTCCAGCTTATAACCATCCCATGATACCCTGTAGCAATCTTAATTCGGTGCATGGGATATCTGTCACATTTGTGAACGAGCATTCCCTCTGCCAAAATCTAATTCAGGCCCTAAGTCTCTTTCATATTGTTTCTTTTGGGTGGTAAATATTTTATATTTTATTTGTGTAAATATTTTGTGCTTAATACGTACATACTGATTTATGTTGTCAGTGTTTTATGTGATGAATTGCATTTGTTTTTTAGCTGGTGATGGTGACATTTTTTGTTTAAATAACATATATCATTTCATTATCTCAGTCTTCATTAACATGAACTTTAATTTAATTTTTAAACTGCATGCAAAGACTTTAATAAAAGAGTATATTTATTATTATTTTTTAACATATGTCATGTTGGTTTAGATTCTGTAATAGCTTTTTTGGACTTTGGCAGGTTACTATTTATTCTATAATATGATTTTGGCTATTATTTCTAAGTAATCTACTCCATTGTTATTTATGAAGAGTTTGACTTTAATTGTATTATCTTGTATATTCTTTTGGTTTCTTTGCTACACTTAGGTGCCCTTTGGCTAACAGATTGCTAAATTCGTATTTGTTGGTAGCTTTGCTTTCTTTGTAATGCTTCTACAAATTTATAGTGTAGGTTAAGTTCTGCCTAGTGTGGATTGGAAGGCATTGTGGCATCCTTCCACTGCTCTATTTGTTTTTGCTTTCTCTGGAAAGATGCTGTCATAGGCATTCCACCATGGTATTTGGAATTTGGGTTGGCACCTGTGTTCGGAGCGATGTAGTCTGCCAACTCAACTGTCTTCTAAATTGTCAAATAGGGGGCCTAATTTGTTTTCATTTTGCTGGTAGAAAGGGCTTCCTATTAGTAAATTGTAGTGTTTAGCTACCTCTGTGACAGGGAAGTACGTTAGTGCTATAATTTTTGTTTTGTTTAAAGTTGATGATATTTTTTTTTTCCGTAATTGTGTTTTCGATATAAGTAAAAATTTATATTTGTAACAATGATATTTGTGTTTTCGATTTTTGTTGTTTTACTAGTTAAGTATAGTAAACTTTTTGTTATCAATATTTATTTTCTGATATATTTGTGTTTCAATATTATACTAATCAATATAATGCTAGTCATCCTCAAAGTTTTATTCTGAGCCTCTTTTATAACATTGCAAAGCCTACAAAACACTGCTATGTCATCACAGATTCATTCGTAACACTGTAAGAATAAATCATTGGATATTTGTGCCTTCATGTTCTCATGCTATGATTATTATTATTATTATGGACTCTTGCAACATCATTTACGCTGGCCCTACCCAGAAAGTCATCATCAGAGTACAAAGCCTACAGAAGCGGATATCAACATTTGTGGCTAAATCTTTGCAAACATGATCAATGCAAACCTGCCTTGAAAGCTCTCGACTGGCTTCAGGTAGAAGCCAGAATCAAATACAAAGTTCTCTACATTATCCTCAAGGCCTCCTGGGACAAGCTCCTTCTCAATGGAGACACTTTTGGTTATCTTGTCATGTTTCTGTGAATTCTCAGCTTTTGTAACAGTAATTGAAAGGTAGCCAATAATGCTGTTCAAAACTCACAATAAATATTTACATGAATAAGGAGGATATCTAGGAAAGTTGTAGAATGCTTTACAGTTTTCTGTCAAAATATGTGCCTACTGAACCTTATTCCATGGATGAGAGCACTGATTTTCTGAATTAAAGAAATAAGTATCTGAAGGAAAAAAGTAAAGTTTGTTAATTCTTTGTTGCAGGTTGACTTCTACCATTATCACTTTTTTCAAATTCCAGTCAGAGATCTTTGGATTGTTGACTTATGGTTCTCTTCTGGCTTCTACCCCAGTGCTGATGAAATCGTGAGACTTTATTCCTGTCTGGATTTTATTCTGTCCCAGTACAAGACTTTTCCCAATATTTGTTCCTTCCACCTGCCAACGTACACTATGTGATTGAGCTTCGCATCCTTTTCTGTGTTCCTGGGCATTCTATCTGACCTACCTTCCTGATTTTCTTTTGTTTTGAAATCTTAAAATAGCTGTATCTTGAGTAAGTGAAATACTGTAGGGCATTGGTTTAGGTTGAGTACCTTTTGAATTAGATCTCATTACTGTTCTATTGCCATTTTAGATCTGTGTCATTTCCACTGAGTATGTGTTTGGTTATCCCATTCCTATGCCACCTCTCAAAGATCACTCGCATATGGCCCGTAACTACTATTGCCTGGCTTAGTACTGCATTCTTCAGCCATGCTGCTAGCCTAGTTTCAGAAAATGCAATTTTTTACATGGTCATCCCCATTTGTTTGATGTGGTTTATTGCCGTTTTTAGTTTCTGCAAAATGGGGCACTCCTGTCCAGCACCCAGTGTAAGTGCTCTGACCCCTAAAACATGGTAATTTCTAATGGCTAAAAAGACTTCACATAATGGTGTAACGGCTTATTTCACTTCTTTATAAGGTCATAGTATTGTGTGCAGAAAATACTCCTATGACATAGAAAATCAAGGGGGTGATTTTAACCTTGGCGGACGGCGGAGGCCGTCCGCCAAGGTACCGCCGTGAAATGACCGCACCGCGGTCAAAAGACCGCAGCGGCCATTTAAACATTTCCGCTGGGCCGGCGGGCGCTCTCCGAAAGAGCGCCTGCCGGCCCAGCAGAAATGCCCCTGCAACGAGGACGCCGGCTCAGAATTGAGCCGGCGTAGTTGCAGGGGTGCGACGGGTGCAGTTGCACCCGTCGCGTATTTCAGTGTCTGCAAAGCAGACACTGAAATACTTTGCGGGGCCCTCTTACGGGGGCCCCTGCAGTGCCCATGCCATTGGCATTGGCATGGGCACTGCAGGGGCCCCCAGGGGCCCCGCGGCACCCCCTACCGCCATCCTGTTCATGGCGGGTTTCCCGCCATGAACAGGATGGCGGTAGGGGGTGTCTGAATCCCCATGGCGGCGGAGCGCGCTCCGCCGCCATGGAGGATTCAATGGGGCAGCGGTAAACCGGCGGGAGACCGCCGGTTTACCCTTTCTGACCGCGGCTGAACCGCCGCGGTCAGAATGCCCTCGGGAGCACCGCCAGCCTGTTGGCGGTGCTCCCGTGGTCGGTGACCCTGGCGGTCACCGGCCGCCAGGGTCAGAATGACCCCCTAAATGTCCTCTCTGGACTACAACACTTCTTGAGCAATCCACTAGTGTGATGAAGAAACCATGGCTTCAGACCTACAATTGTGTCCTGATTGCTGCAGTTTAAACCTTCCCCTTGTCAAATGGGTTCAAAATAACCCATTTGACGAGGGGAAAATCTTATTTTTAAATATGAATCTCGCCCCCATGGAGGCCTATTAGCTCACCATGTATGGTGCATAGTGTTTACAAATGGGACATGTAAGAATGATGTACGTGTCCCTAAAGAGTCAAGCCCAGAACAACTATTTTAACTGTGAAAGGGCCAGTCCTATGAGAAAGCTGGAGTATAGATTAACATATTTGTTCCAATATCTTGAGCTTAGGACCTTCTAGTAAAATAATTCAACCACTCTTTTTAATATTTTTAAAAGCCCAACTCAATTGTGAAGCTGAATGCGTTATAAACATTTAGGTAAAGTAACTTTTAGAAAGTTACCTTTTTCCTGCCATAAGTGCTGGAGACTAATTTGCATTTGCTTTGCAGCAGCAGCCCCGGAGGTGTTTGATCCTCCTGAGATGTGAAAACTGCTCCCAGAGCAGGGACAATGACCTTGGGGAGGAGGAGAAGGTAGAAGAAGGTGTTTTTTCTTTTCCCGCTAGGAAGACTAGTTGGAGTGGACCCTATATCTTTATTAACTTCAAAGGGTCCTGCAATGTAAGAAGTAAATGTCAGGTGGCACCTGGAGAGTACCATCCTTTGTCCCCTAGTCAGGCTTGCTACGAACCCAGTGGAAGGCAAGCTACCCCAGAACCGATTTTGAATGACCACAATAAAAGGGACTTCTCATTGTCCTGCCCACACCACTGGGTGGGCACACAGGATCTGCACAAGGAGAGAACAGTTTTCCCATATTCGATTTTGGGAATAAGGTGCACAGTGGAATTGTTTACAACAGAGCAAAGAGGAACTATAGAAAATATGTGTAGGAGTGCTGCTGGGAACTCTTACCCCATTGGTTACAGAGGAGCCATGATTCAATACCAGCCTATAGCTGGTTCCAAGCATAAATGTGGCACTCAAATGTGGGCTCACTCAATCTGTGTCAGAACAGATTAAAACAATGCTCCTGTCTTTGAGACCTGTGAGGAGATCTGAAGGGCTGGACCTATTCCTACTTGTACCCAGGACAGAGAAGTGGACTTCAGGGATCAGTTGTTGACATCCTGTGTGGCAACAGGGTACATCAAGCTTTTTCCCTGAAGTGGCCAGCTGACAAGAAGCATCTAGACCAGGACTGGACACTGCTGGTGGACTCTGCTAGAGTGGGAGGTAGGACATCTTGAAAAGAGGAAATCTTAAACTTTTCTCTGTTATACCTGGTCTGGAGAGTTTGGCATCTACAGATTTGGCCAACATCACATTCATCCAAGGGAGAAAGGGCCGCATACAGGAACCAACCAAAGTGCTGTTCTGGGATGAAGAGATAGCAAGGGGAGTGGAAGTCCAGTCAAATTTATTGGTGGCGTGGGGCATTAGCATCAGCAAAGTGGGAAAGAAAATGGCCTTTGGCTAAAATTAGTCATCAGTATAGTCAGTGGGACTCTATCCTTTGCTGTGCCAGTGGCTCACAAAATCCCAGCAGAACCAAACTTGATCTCAATGGAATTTGCTGCCAACAAAAGAGCTTGCTGACTGGCCTCCAGCGCCCAGTGAACGTTGGTACCCTATCCTGCAAACCAGCACACAGGCCTTCTCCCTTCCACAATTTGGACCTGCAACTGTATTCATGGAACATTTGGGTTTAAACAACCTCCTGTTCGATAATGACGCAATGGAAGAAATCAGCAAAAAAGACATAGGCCCTCATTACAACCCTGGCGGTAAATGCCGCTTACCGCCGTGCAGAAGACCGCCAACATACCGCTGCGGCTGCGGAATTCCTCTACAGCTATTACGACCCACAGCTCGGAATCTGCCATAATCCAGACACCCACACAAGTCTGCCACACCAAAGGTCAGTGATAAACTGGCGATAACAAAACCTCCACTGTCACGCCAACAGGAATACGCCCACACTAAAACGACCCACGAATCCATTGGTGGTACACACCGCTGTGCACAAAATACACACACATTTACGAAACACAACCACATTGGAAAATTCAAAATACACACACCTGACACACATACACACACCACACCCACACACCCAATCCAATATAAAGCACACACCCACATCACCCACAAACCCCTACCACCAGATTTCTGAAACCACGCCAGAGAGAAACACCACCATAAACAATACTAGTGTCCACAGACACACAACACCATCACTTACACAACATCCACGCACCTCAAACAACACACTACACATCCCCTCACACATCACAACACACACCACCTCACACATCACCCACACCACATCATGGCACCTCAACAACACCCCAGGTTCTCTGAGGAGGAGCTCAGGGTCATGGTGGAGGAAATCGTCCGGGTAGAGCCACAGCTATTGGGATCACAGGTGCAGCACACCTCCATTGCAAGGAAGATTGAGCTATGGCGCAGAATTGTTGACAGGGTCAATGCAGTGGGACAGCATCCAAGAACTAGGGATGACATCAGGAAGAGGTGGAACGACCTACGGGGGAAGGTGCGTTCCGTGGTCTCTAGACAGCAGATTGCTGTACAGAGGACTGGCGGTGGACCCCCACCTCCTCCCCCACAACTAACAACATGGGAGGCGCAGGTCTTGGCAATTCTGCATCCTGAGGGCCTCGCAGGAGTAGCAGGAGGACTGGACTCTGGTAAGTCAAATCTTTACTACCTCATCCCCCCTACCTGCATGCCATCACAGACTCCCACCCTCACCCTCACCCCCATCACTCCAACACCTCACATATGCCCCGCTATCACAACCCACCCATCCCAATACCAAGCCCTGCATGCAACACCAAAGTATGGACACCCATCACCAAAGCATGTCCACTACAGATACCCACACAGACCCCAAACCAAATATCACACAAGGACCAAGCCAAGAATGCAACTCTGGAGTACAGGGTAACTGACCCATTGCACACAATGGCACACACAGATGCAATGATCATGCCTTTACACCCCTGCAGGACCCCAACCCAACGTCACCGGACAGGAGGTACCAGTCATATCCAGCCCCCCCCCAGAAGAGACCCACAGTGATGACAGCAGCTCTGCACAACTGGATCAAGATGACCAGCCCGGCCCATCAGGGACCTCGGGACAATCGGTTCCCCTGACACTGTCACAAGCCACTACAAAGCCTCCCCCCTCAGGAAATACCAGCACAGCACCCACCCAGAGGGCCCATCCCTCTATCCCCAGGACACGTCAATCAGCAGTGTGTCCACCACTACAGGGAACCCAGGCAAACCCACCAACCCAAGAAAATCAGGGACCTGGGGACAGTGGCAGTGGGCACACGGTTCAGGGGACGGAGGCTCAGGAAAACAGAGAAGCTGGGAGGACTGCTGTGCGAGAGGGGGAGGACAGGCCCAGGGAACCCCTTCTCCACGAGGCCCTCTCCAGCATCATGGGAGCTTACTATCATTCCCAGGAGACGATGGCAACGGTACTGGCCAAGTTTCAGGAGACCCAGCGGCTGCAGGAGGAACACTATCTGGGGATCAGGGAAGACCTGAAGTCCATTAACAACACCCTGGTCACCATTGCAGGGGTGCTGCAAGACCTTGTCAACACCAGGAGGGACACTGTGGCACAACAAGGGGTCCCTGACACTAGCCTGGACGATGAACAGCCCTCCACCTCTGCTGGCGCTAGTGGACAGGAGGCACCGCCACAGGAACACGACACCAGCACCCCACCACCTACAGATGGAGAACCACCCCGCAAAAGGTCCCTGAGATCTAGGAACAAGACAGAGAACATTGCCAAGACCCCCACCAGGAAATGAGACCCCCCTGAATGTCACCCTTCTGTCCCACTTTGTCACCCTGTCCATCCTTCAACTGCCATTGCTCCACTTCTTTTGCCCCTTTGGACAATGCACCTGTGGAACAAATAGACTGGACTCTGCCATGGACATTCCTCCACCATCCCCCCTGCCCATTTTACAACCCCCTCCACTTATTTGCACAGAAATAAACACACTTCAATCACAAAAAAATCTGGGGTCAGTCTGTGCTTTCACAAACGTGTAATTGCAATAACCATGGAATATAGAAATGTAAATTTTCTTGTGCACATACCGATGTAACACAGCTGTAGGCCTGGAGGAAATATAGCAGAGGTCACAAAGTGGGACCCACATCTGTGAAATGGAAAGGCAAAGTGACAAGTCAGGGTCCATACACTGAGTGAAAATGACAGACTTATGCTAGCTCCAATAATGGTATGAGATATGGGAGGCTGTGACATCTTCTTACCTGTGTCTCACTGGAAGTATTGCATGATTATGTTGTTCCTGTTGTCGATATCTTCTTCTTCTGCCTCCTCTTCTTCACTGTCCACAGGCTCCACAGCTGCCACAAGACCACCAGCTGGCCCATCCTCCTGCAGAAAAGGCACCTGCTGTCGCAAAGCCAACTTGTGCAGCATACAGCAGGCCACAATTATCTGGCACACCTTCTTTGGTGAGTAGTAGAGGGAACCACCTGTCATATAGAGGCATCGGAATCTGGCCTTCAGGAGGCCAAAGGTTCGTTCGATCACCATCCTAGTTCGCCCATGTGCCTCATTGTAGCGCTCCTCTGCCCTTGTCCTGGGATTCCTCACTGGGGTCAGTAGCCATGACAGGTTGGGGTAACCAGAGTCACCGGCAAATATACAGGGACAAGTGTTAGACACACACCAACCCATAGGGGCAACCCCATACCTAGACACCTATTCACACTGTATTGGGTGCTTGGCCTCACCTATTAGCAACACACGGTGCCTCTGGAGTTGCCCTATCCCATAAGGGATGCTGCTATTCCTCAAAATGTAAGTGTCATGCACTGAGCCTGGAAATTTGCATTCACATGGGAGATGTACTGGTCTGCCAAACACACCATCTGCACATTCATCGAATGGTAGCTCTTCCGGTTTCTGTACACCTGTTCACTTCTGTGGGGGGGTACTAATGCCACATGTGTCCCATCAATGGCACCAATGATTTGGGGATACGTCCCAGGGCACAGAAGTCACCTTTCACTGTGGGCAAATCCTCCACCTGAGGGAAAACGATGTAGCTGTGCATGTGTTTCAGCAGGGCAGACAACACTCTCCACAACACGTTGGAGAACATTGTCTGGGACTTCCCTGATGCATGGCCTCTGTTGTTTGAAAGGAACCACTTGCCAGGAAATGGAGTACTGACAGGACCTGCACTAGAGGGGGTATCCCTGTGGGATGGCGGATAGCTGACATCAGGTCTGGCTCCAACTGGGCACACAGTTCCTGGATTGTTGCACGATCAAGTCTGTATGTGACTATTATGTGTCTCCCTTCCATTCTCGACAGGTCCACTAGTGGTCGGTACACCGGAGGATGCTGCCATCTCATCACCTGCCCCAGCAGACGTGCCCTATGGAGGAGAACAGCGAGCAGAGAGTCAGCCAACACTGAGGTATCCCAAAATGTGATTTGCACAAATGTATTAATCCGCAATGTGCCTGTAACTGTGTGTATTCCAGGCCTACATAGGTGTGACGCAGTTATAATTAATGCCATGTGGCCCCCTGAAATGGCGGCTGCCTGACCTGTAAGGTGGGACAGGGGGATATGAGGTAACTGCGCTGGCATTGTACACCATCGAGGTGAGCGGTCGAAGACCGCGGTGCAATTCAGCATTAGTTAACATTGGTCCCTATGAGTCCGAGGAGCCAATGACGATGTACGCCAGCGGTGACGGTACGCACCGCCGTGGACGTGACCGTCATTTCCTGTCTGTTCATTCACTTGATACCTGACTTTCAACAGGAGAGGACCTACACTGCAAGTGCTGCTGTGACCTCAGTCTGGAAGCGACAATGGCTCATGTGCCTGGAGAAAGGGCCCCTGCCTTCACTTTGGAGGCATTGGAGAATCTAGTGGATGGGGTCCTCCCCAAGTACACACAAATGTACGGTCCTCCAGACAAACAGGTGAGTACACTGTGAGCATGCTGCATGGGCAATGCCTGTTTTGAGTGGTGCGGATGGAAGATATGGGGGAGGGCTGAGGCCTGCATGTGCTGATGGTGAGTGTATGTGCGTCAGGGCAAGGGTGAGAACGGGAGGCAATAAGTATGACGGTCCGGACGGGTAAGTAATTTCCTTTCCCCCTGTACCATTCCTCTAGGTCAGCGCCCACCAGAAGAAGGGTATTTGGCGTGCCATCGCCAAGGATGTCTGGACCCTGGGGGTCCACCACAGACGGAGCACCCACTGCCATAAAAGGTGGATGGACCTGCGCCGCTGGAGCAAGAAGACGGCGGAGGCCCAGCTGGGGATGGCCTCCCAACGTGGGAGGGGTGCCCGTTGCACCATGACCCCCCTGATGTACCGGATCCTGGCGGTGGCCTATCCGGAGTTGAATGGGCACTTGAGGGCATCACAGCAGCCACAAGGGGATGAGTACAGTCTCATTCAGCTGGCTTTGTGCGCATTACGACGTGTCTGGGTGGTGGAGGTGGCCCTGTGACTTCCAGGTGTGCACCAATTGGGCTTAGGCCTCATACCCCATGGGCATGTGATTAATCTAGGAAGTATAAGTGCATGGCGTAGTGCAGAGGGCTGCTCACTGTCTGTTGTGTACGCCAACGGTGGTGGTGTTGCATGCACTGAATATGTTTTTCTTCTGTCTCACCCCCCGTTTGTGGTCTCCCTGTTCTTGTTTGCAATAGCATCATCAGGCGGAGGAGCATTGGCACCGGAGAAGGAGGGAGCTGCATCCTACTTGGCGCTGGAGGGTGAAGCTACGAAGTCTGAAGCCACCAGTGGGACGGAGGGCGAGGGGAGCTCCACAGGAGCAGAGAACAGCGACAGCGACTCCTCCTCTGATGGGAGCTCCCTTGCGGTGGCGGACCCCTCTGTGTCCACTGCATCAATAGGTATAGTATAAGTATAGTAAACTTTTTGTTATCAATATTTATTTTCTGATATATTTGTGTTTCAATATTATACTAATCAATATAATGCTAGTCATCCTCAAAGTTTTATTCTGAGCCTCCTTTATGACATTGCAAAGCCTACAAAACACTGCTATGTCATCACAGATTCATTCGTAACACTGTAAGAATAAATCATTGGATATTTGTGCCTTCATTTTCTCATGCTATGATTATTATTATTATTATGGACTCTTGCAACATCATTTACGCTGGCCCTACCCAGAAAGTCATCATCAGAGTACAAAGCCTACAGAAGCGGATATCAACATTTGTGGCTAAATCTTTGCAAACATGATCAATGCAAACCTGCCTTGAAAGCTCTCGACTGGCTTCAGGTAGAAGCCAGAATCAAATACAAAGTTCTCTACATTATCCTCAAGGTCTCCTGGGACAAGCTCCTTCTCAATGGAGACACTTTTGGTTATCTTGTCATGTTTCTGTGAATTCTCAGCTTTTGTAACAGTAATTGAAAGGTAGCCAATAATGCTGTTCAAAACTCACAATAAATATTTACATGAATAAGGAGGATATCTAGGAAAGTTGTAGAATGCTTTACAGTTTTCTGTCAAAATATGTGCCTACTGAACCTTATTCCATGGATGAGAGCACTGATTTTCTGAATTAAAGAAATAAGTATCTGAAGGAAAAAAGTAAAGTTTGTTAATTCTTTGTTGCAGGTTGACTTCTACCATTATCACTTTTTTCAAATTCCAGTCAGAGATCTTTGGTTTGTTGACTTATGGTTCTCTTCTGGCTTCTACCCCAGTGCTGATGAAATCGTGAGACTTTATTCCTGTCTGGATTTTATTCTGTCCCAGTACAAGACTTTTCCCAATATTTGTTCCTTCCACCTGCCAACTTACACTATGTGATTGAGCTTCGCATCCTTTTCTGTGTTCCTGGGCATTCTATCTGACCTACCTTCCTGATTTTCTTTTGTTTTGAAATCTTAAAATAGCTGTATCTTGAGTAAGTGAAATACTGTAGGGCATTGGTTTAGGTTGAGTACCTTTTGAATTAGATCTCATTACTGTTCTATTGCCATTTTAGATCTGTGTCATTTCCACTGAGTATGTGTTTTGTTATCCCATTCCTATGCCACCTCTCAAAGATCACTCGCATATGGCCCGTAACTACTATTGCCTGGCTTAGTACTGCATTCTTCAGCCATGCTGCTAGCCTAGTTTCAGAAAATGCAATTTTTTACATGGTCATCCCCATTTGTTTGATGTGGTTTATTGCCGTTTTTAGTTTCTGCAAAATGGGGCACTCCTGTCCAGCACCCAGTGTAAGTGCTCTGACCCCTAAAACATGGTAATTTCTAATGGCTAAAAAGACTTCACATAATGGTGTAACGGCTTATTTCACTTCTTTATAAGGTCATAGTATTGTGTGCAGAAAATACTCCTATGACATAGAAAATCAAGGGGGTGATTTTAACCTTGGCGGACGGCGGAGGCCGTCCGCCAAGGTACCGCCGTGAAATGACCGCACCGCGGTCAAAAGACCGCAGCGCCCATATAAACATTTCCGCTGGGCCGGCGGGCGCTCTCCGAAAGAGCGCCCGCCGGCCCAGCAGAAATGCCCCTGCAACGAGGACGCCGGCTCAGAATTGAGCCGGCGTAGTTGCAGGGGTGCGACGGGTGCAGTTGCACCCGTCGCGTATTTCAGTGTCTGCAAAGCAGACACTGAAATACTTTGCGGGGCCCTCTTACGGGGGCCCCTGCAGTGCCCATGCCATTGGCATTGGCATGGGCACTGCAGGGGCCCCCAGGGGGCCCCGCGGCACCCCCTACCGCCATCCTGTTCATGGCGGGTTTCCCGCCATGAACAGGATGGCGGTAGGGGGTGTCTGAATCCCCATGGCGGCGGAGCGCGCTCCGCCGCCATGGAGGATTCAATGGGGCAGCGGTAAACCGGCGGGAGACCGCCGGTTTACCCTTTCTGACCGCGGCTGAACCGCCGCGGTCAGAATGCCCTCGGGAGCACCGCCAGCCTGTTGGCGGTGCTCCCGTGGTCGGTGACCCTGGCGGTCACCGGCCGCCAGGGTCAGAATGACCCCCTAAATGTCCTCTCTGGACTACAACACTTCTTGAGCAATCCACTAGTGTGATGAAGAAACCATGGCTTCAGACCTACAATTGTGTCCTGATTGCTGCAGTTTAAACCTTCCCCTTGTCAAATGGGTTCAAAATAACCCATTTGACGAGGGGAAAATCTTATTTTTAAATATGAATCTCGCCCCCATGTAGGCCTATTAGCTCACCATGTATGGTGCATAGTGTTTAGAAATGGGACATGTAAGAATGATGTACGTGTCCCTAAAGAGTCAAGCCCAGAACAACTATTTTAACTGTGGAAGGGCCAGTCCTATGAGAAAGCTGGAGTATAGATTAACATATTTGTTCCAATATCTTGAGCTTAGGACCTTCTAGTAAAATAATTCAACCACTCTTTTTAATATTTTTAAAAGCCCAACTCAATTGTGAAGCTGAATGCGTTATAAACATTTAGGTAAAGTAACTTTTAGAAAGTTACCTTTTTCCTGCCATAAGTGCTGGAGACTAATTTGCATTTGCTTTGCAGCAGCAGCCCCGGAGGTGTTTGATCCTCATGAGATGTGAAAACTGCTCCCAGAGCAGGGACAATGACCTTGGGGAGGAGGAGAAGGTAGAAGAAGGTGTTTTTTCTTTTCCCGCTAGGAAGACTAGTTGGAGTGGACCCTATATCTTTATTAACTTCAAAGGGTCCTGCAATGTAAGAAGTAAATGTCAGGTGGCACCTGGAGAGTACCATCCTTTGTCCCCTAGTCAGGCTTGCTACGAACCCAGTGGAAGGCAAGCTACCCCAGAACCGATTTTGAATGACCACAATAAAAGGGACTTCTCATTGTCCTGCCCACACCACTGGGTGGGCACACAGGATCTGCACAAGGAGAGAACAGTTTTCCCATATTCGATTTTGGGAATAAGGTGCACAGTGGAATTGTTTACAACAGAGCAAAGAGGAACTATAGAAAATATGTGCAGGAGTGCTGCTGGGAACTCTTACCCCATTGGTTACAGAGGAGCCATGATTCAATACCAGCCTATAGCTGGTTCCAAGCATAAATGTGGCACTCAAATGTGGGCTCACTCAATCTGTGTCAGAACAGATTAAAACAATGCTCCCGTCTTTGAGACCTGTGAGGAGATCTGAAGGGCTGGACCTATTCCTACTTGTACCCAGGACAGAGAAGTGGACTTTAGGGATCAGTTGTTGACATCCCGTGTGGCAACAGGGTACATCAAGCTTTTTCCCTGAAGTGGCCAGCTGACAAGAAGCATCTAGACCAGGACTGGACACTGCTGGTGGACTCTGCTAGAGTGGGAGGTAGGACATCTTGAAAAGAGGAAATCTTAAACTTTTCTCTGTTATACCTGGTCTGGAGAGTTTGGCATCTACAGATTTGGCCAACATCACATTCATCCAAGGGAGAAAGGGCCGCATACAGGAACCAACCAAAGTGCTGTTCTGGGATGAAGAGATAGCAAGGGGAGTGGAAGTCCAGTCAAATTTATTGGTGGCGTGGGGCATTAGCATCAGCAAAGTGGGAAAGAAAATGGCCTTTGGCTAAAATTAGTCATCAGTATAGTCAGTGGGATTCTATCCTTTGCTGTGCCAGTGGCTCACAAAATCCCAGCAGAACCAAACTTGATCTCAATGGAATTTGCTGCCAACAAAAGAGCTTGCTGACTGGCCTCCAGCGCCCAGTGAACGTTGGTACCCTATCCTGCAAACCAGCACACAGGCCTTCTCCCTTCCACAATTTGGACCTGCAACTGTATTCATGGAACATTTGGGTTTAAACAACCTCCTGTTCGATAATGACGCAATGGAAGAAATCAGCAAAAAAGACATAGGCCCTCATTACAACCCTGGCGGTAAATGCCGCTTACCGCCGTGCAGAAGACCGCCAACATACCGCTGCGGCTGCGGAATTCCTCTACAGCTATTACGACCCACAGCTCGGAATCTGCCATAATCCAGACACCCACACAAGTCTGCCACACCAAAGGTCAGTGATAAACTGGCGATAACAGAACCTCCACTGTCACGCCAACAGGAATACGCCCACACTAAAACGACCCACGAATCCATTGGTGGTACACACCGCTGTGCACAAAATACACACACATTTACGAAACACAACCACATTGGAAAATTCAAAATACACACACCTGACACACATACACACACCACACCCACACACCCAATCCAATATAAAGCACACACCCACATCACCCACAAACCCCTACCACCAGATTTCTGAAACCACGCCAGAGAGAAACACCACCATAAACAATACTAGTGTCCACAGACACACAACACCATCACTTACACAACATCCACGCACCTCAAACAACACACTACACATCCCCTCACACATCACAACACACACCACCTCACACATCACCCACACCACATCATGGCACCTCAACAACACCCCAGGTTCTCTGAGGAGGAGCTCAGGGTCATGGTGGAGGAAATCGTCCGGGTAGAGCCACAGCTATTGGGATCACAGGTGCAGCACACCTCCATTGCAAGGAAGATTGAGCTATGGCGCAGAATTGTTGACAGGGTCAATGCAGTGGGACAGCATCCAAGAACTAGGGATGACATCAGGAAGAGGTGGAACGACCTACGGGGGAAGGTGCGTTCCGTGGTCTCCAGACAGCAGATTGCTGTACAGAGGACTGGCGGTGGACCCCCACCTCCTCCCCCACAACTAACAACATGGGAGGGGCAGGTCTTGGCAATTCTGCATCCTGAGGGCCTCGCAGGAGTAGCAGGAGGACTGGACTCTGGTAAGTCAAATCTTTACTACCTCATCCCCCCTACCTGCATGCCATTACATACTCCCACCCTCACCCTCACCCCCATCACTCCAACACCTCACATATGCCCCGCTATCACAACCCACCCATCCCAATACCAAGCCCTGCATGCAACACCAAAGTATGGACACCCATCACCAAAGCATGTCCACTACAGATACCCACACAGACCCCAAACCAAATATCACACAAGGACCAAGCCAAGAATGCAACTCTGGAGTACAGGGTAACTGACCCATTGCACACAATGGCACACACAGATGCAATGATCATGCCTTTACACCCCTGCAGGACCCCAACCCAACGTCACCGGACAGGAGGTACCAGACATATCCAGCCCCTCCCCAGAAGAGACCCACAGTGATGACAGCAGCTCTGCACAACTGGATCAAGATGACCAGCCCGGCCCATCAGGGACCTCGGGACAATCGGTTCCCCTGACACTGTCACAAGCCACTACAAAGCCTCCCCCCTCAGGAAATACCAGCACAGCACCCACCCAGAGGGCCCATCCCTCTATCCCCAGGACACGTCAATCAGCAGTGTGTCCACCACTACAGGGAACCCAGGCAAACCCACCAACCCAAGAAAATCAGGGACCTGGGGACAGTGGCAGTGGGCACACGGTTCAGGGGACAGAGGCTCAGGAAAACAGAGAAGCTGGGAGGACTGCTGTGCGAGAGGGGGAGGACAGGCCCAGGGAACCCATTCTCCACGAGGCCCTCTCCAGCATCATGGGAGCTTACTATCATTCCCAGGAGACGATGGCAACGGTACTGGCCAAGTTTCAGGAGACCCAGCGGCTGCAGGAGGAACACTATCTGGGGATCAGGGAAGACCTGAAGTCCATTAACAACACCCTGGTCACCATTGCAGGGGTGCTGCAAGACCTTGTCAACACCAGGAGGGACACTGTGGCACAACAAGGGGTCCCTGACACTAGCCTGGACGATGAACAGCCCTCCACCTCTGCTGGCGCTAGTGGACAGGAGGCACCGCCACAGGAACACGACACCAGCACCCCACCACCTACAGATGGAGAACCACCCCGCAAAAGGTCCCTGAGATCTAGGAACAAGACAGAGAACATTGCCAAGACCCCCACCAGGAAATGAGACCCCCCTGAATGTCACCCTTCTGTCCCACTTTGTCACCCTGTCCATCCTTCAACTGCCATTGCTCCACTTCTTTTGCCCCTTTGGACAATGCACCTGTGGAACAAATAGACTGGACTCTGCCATGGACATTCCTCCACCATCCCCCCTGCCCATTTTACAACCCCCTCCACTTATTTGCACAGAAATAAGCACACTTCAATCACAAAACAATCTGGGGTCAGTCTGTGCTTTCACAAACGTGTAATTGCAATAACCATGGAATATAGAAATGTAAATTTTCTTGTGCACATACCGATGTAACACAGCTGTAGGCCTGGAGGAAATATAGCAGAGGGCACAAAGTGGGACCCACATCTGTGAAATGGAAAGGCAAAGTGACAAGTCAGGGTCCATACACTGAGTGAAAATGACAGACTTATGCTAGCTCCAATAATGGTATGAGATATGGGAGGCTGTGACATCTTCTTACCTGTGTCTCACTGGAAGTATTGCATGATTATGTTGTTCCTGTTGTCGATATCTTCTTCTTCTGCCTCCTCTTCTTCACTGTCCACAGGCTCCACAGCTGCCACAAGACCACCAGCTGGCCCATCCTCCTGCAGAAAAGGCACCTGCTGTCGCAAAGCCAACTTGTGCAGCATACAGCAGGCCACAATTATCTGGCACACCTTCTTTGGTGAGTAGTAGAGGGAACCACCTGTCATATAGAGGCACCGGAATCTGCCCTTCAGGAGGCCAAAGGTTCGTTCGATCACCATCCTAGTTCGCCCATGTGCCTCATTGTAGCGCTCCTCTGCCCTTGTCCTGGGATTCCTCACTGGGGTCAGTAGCCATGACAGGTTGGGGTAACCAGAGTCACCGGCAAATATCGAGGGACAAGTGTTAGACACACACCAACCCATAGGGGCAACCCCATACCTAGACACCTATTCACACTGTATTGGGTGCTTGGCCTCACCTATTAGCAACACACGGTGCCTTTGGAGTTGCCCTATCCCATAAGGGATGCTGCTATTCCTCAAAATGTAAGTGTCATGCACTGAGCCTGGAAACTTTGCATTCACATGGGAGATGTACTGGTCTGCCAAACACACCATCTGCACATTCATCGAATGGTAGCTCTTCCGGTTTCTGTACACCTGTTCACTTCTGTGGGGGGGTACTAATGCCACATGTGTCCCATCAATGGCACCAATGATTTGGGGATACGTCCCAGGGCACAGAAGTCACCTTTCACTGTGGGCAAATCCTCCACCTGAGGGAAAACGATGTAGCTGTGCATGTGTTTCAGCAGGGCAGACAACACTCTCCACAACACGTTGGAGAACATTGTCTGGGACTTCCCTGATGCATGGCCTCTGTTGTTTGAAAGGAACCACTTGCCAGGAAATGGAGTACTGACAGGACCTGCACTAGAGGGGGTATCCCTGTGGGATGGCGGATAGCTGACATCAGGTCTGGCTCCAACTGGGCACACAGTTCCTGGATTGTTGCACGATCAAGTCTGTATGTGACTATTATGTGTCTCCCTTCCATTCTCGACAGGTCCACTAGTGGTCGGTACACCGGAGGATGCTGCCATCTCATCACCTGCCCCAGCAGACGTGCCCTATGGAGGAGAACAGCGAGCAGAGAGTCAGCCAACACTGAGGTATCCCAAAATGTGATTTGCACAAATGTATTAATCCGCAATGTGCCTGTAACTGTGTGTATTCCAGGCCTACATAGGTGTGACGCAGTTATAATTAATGCCATGTGGCCCCCTGAAATGGCGGCTGCCTGACCTGTAAGGTGGGACAGGGGGATATGAGGTAACTGCGCTGGCATTGTACACCATCGAGGTGAGCGGTCGAAGACCGCGGTGCAATTCAGCATTAGTTAACATTGGTCCCTATGAGTCCGAGGAGCCAATGACGATGTACGCCAGCGGTGACGGTACGCACCGCCGTGGACGTGACCGTCATTTCCTGTCTGTTCATTCACTTGATACTGACTTTCAACAGGAGAGGACCTACACTGCAAGTGCTGCTGTGACCTCAGTCTGGAAGCGACAATGGCTCATGTGTCTGGAGAAAGGGCCCCTGCCTTCACTTTGGAGGCATTGGAGAATCTAGTGGATGGGGTCCTCCCCAAGTACACACAAATGTACGGTCCTCCAGACAAACAGGTGAGTACACTGTGAGCATGCTGCATGGGCAATGCCTGTTTTGAGTGGTGCGGATGGAAGATATGGGGGAGGGCTGAGGCCTGCATGTGCTGATGGTGAGTGTATGTGCGTCAGGGCAAGGGTGAGAACGGGAGGCAATAAGTATGACGGTCCGGACGGGTAAGTAATTTCCTTTCCCCCTGTACCATTCCTCTAGGTCAGCGCCCACCAGAAGAAGGGTATTTGGCGTGCCATCGCCAAGGATGTCCGGACCCTGGGGGTCCACCACAGACGGAGCACCCACTGCCAAAAAAGGTGGATGGACCTGCGCCGCTGGAGCAAGAAGACGGCGGAGGCCCAGCTGGGGATGGCCTCCCAACCTGGGAGGGGTGCCCGTTGCACCATGACCCCCCTGATGTACCGGATCCTGGCGGTGGCCTATCCGGAGTTGAATGGGCACTTGAGGGCATCACAGCAGCCACAAGGGGATGAGTACAGTCTCATTCAGCTGGCTTTGTGTGCATTACGAGGTGTCTGGGTGGTGGAGGTGGCCCTGTGACTTCCAGGTGTGCACCAATTGGGCTTAGGCCTCATACCCCATGGGCATGTGATTAATCTAGGAAGTATAAGTGCATGGCGTAGTGCAGAGGGCTGCTCACTGTCTGTTGTGTACGCCAACGGTGGTGGTGTTGCATGCACTGAATATGTTTTTCTTCTGTCTCACCCCCCATTTTGTGGTCTCCCTGTTCTTGTTTGCAATAGCATCATCAGGCGGAGGAGCATTGGCACCGGAGAAGGAGGGAGCTGCATCCTACTTGGCGCTGGAGGGTGAAGCTACGAAGTCTGAAGCCACCAGTGGGACGGAGGGTGAGGGGAGCTCCACAGGAGCAGAGAACAGCGACAGCGACTCCTCCTCTGATGGGAGCTCCCTTGCGGTGGCGGACCCCTCTGTGTCCACCGCATCAATAGGTACAGCTGCCACCCCCCCGCCCCCCTACCAGCAGCACCCTCCCAGCAGCCCCTCAGCGTGTGTCCTGTGCCCACTCACCCAGGAGGGTGGGCATCTCCTTCGCCGCAGGCACCTCAGGACCTGCCCCAGTCAGCCCTGCTGCCCTCAGTGAGGAGGCTATTGACCTCCTGAGATCCCACACTGTTGGGCAGTCTACCATTCTGAATGCCATCCAGAGTGTTGCAATAAACAAATGCATACTTGGAGGGCATTCATTCTTTGCAGGCAGCCCAACAGAGATCATTTCAGGCTCTGGCCACAGCACTGAAGGCAGCCATTGTCCCTGTGTCCGGCCTCCCCCCTCCAACCTCCTCCACCCAGACCCAACCCCTGTACCTCAGCCTATCCCAAGCACACCATCAGACCAGCATGCACACACATCAACATACAAGAGTGGCTCAGGCAAACATAAGCACCACACATCCCACAGGCACTCACACAAGCACCATACCCATGCACACATACCAACATCCACTTCCTCCACTGTGTCCCCGTCGTCCATGTCTCCCTCCTCCCTCCCAGTATCGTCTCCACTCACACCTCCATGCACTACATCCTCAGCCACTACCTCCATCACCAGCAAGCCCATCACCACACACCGCTCACGTGCACTCACCACCCCCACCCCCACTACCATTCACACATCCGCAGTGTCCTCTCCCAGTGTGTCTGTGAGCTCTCCTCCCAAAGTACACAAACGCAGCACACACCCACCCAACAGCCATCCACCTCACAACAGCCTCCAGACCATGCACCTTCACCCAAATTCAGCAGACGTACACCTCCTACAACCACTACCTCTTCCTCCACTCCCAAACCCCCTCCATCTACCCGTCCCAGTGTGTCTAAAAAACTTTTCCTGGCAAACCTTGACCTCTACCCTTCACCTCCCCCCCGTCCTTCCCCTAGGGCCAGGCTTTCCAGGTCCCAGCCCAGCACCTCAGCCACCACATCCCCAGGCACAGTGGTGCCAGCAACTGCGGGGTCATGGAGTGTGCCAACCATCAGGGCTGCCAGTGTGCCACAGAGCGAGTGCAAGGACATTCCGCCACCTGCCAAGGTGAAAAAGGTGCCCACATCGCGGAGGGAGAAGCCAAAACCACTACCCACCAAGGGGTCAGCGAATACGAAAGGGGATAGTTGCAAGACAACTGCGCCACCATCCAAGGTGGGGAAGGGCCAAAAACTGAAGGGCAGGTCAGGAGAGGGCATGGTGGCACAGACTGGGGGACCAGTGTCACACCTTCTGTCCATGTCCACGCCAACCTGTACGGCTGCGAACACCGCCACCTGCACCGCCACCTGCACCGACCACCTGCACCACCCCCGGCACGTCTACAGCCGCTGCGACAGTCCCCAGCCTCTTACCCGGTGGGCAGCTGTCCGAGGCTGCAGGAGACATCCTGCTTTCTCCCTCAGCAGGTGCTGACACACGCCCCGCCGCCACAGACCCCGCTGCCAGCACCGCCGCCGAAGACCCTGCAGCCAGCACCGCTGCCACAGATCCCGCAGGCAGCACCGCTGCCTCAGACACCACCGCCAGCACTGCCACAACAGACACCGCCGCAAGCACCGACAGTGGCCCCGCGACGTCCTCGGACAGTGGCACGCCCGCTGACATTCCTACCATCCCCAGTGGTCAGTCGTCCGAGGCTGGTGGTGAGTTCCAGGACCCTGGGCAGCTTCCATGAAGCAGTACTGTCTTCACTGTTGTCACCTGCAGGTGGAATGCAAAGCCGCAGCAATGTGGGGTATGTCGCTGCCTCCATGGCGTATCATGCTACCTGTATCTCTGCAATCTCGTGGCACACACACACAGGTGAGGGAATTGTACCGGCCACACTGCACGTGGAGCGCTCTGGGCACAAAGCCCCCTCCAGAACCAGTGGAGAGATACATCCACTACCTCAGTCCTGGCAGGATGAAGCACTCTGGGCACAAGGCCCCTCCAGAACCAGTGGAGAGATACCTCCACTACCTCAGTCCTTGGCAGGATGAAGCACTCTGGGCACCAGGCCCCCTCCAGAACCAGTGGAGAGATACATCCACTACCTCAGTCCTTGGCAGGATGAAGCACTCTGGGCACAAAGCCCCCTTCAGAACCAGTGGAGAATGGCATCCACTACCTCAGTCTTAGGCAGGATGAAGCACTCTGGGCACCAGGCCCTCTCCAGAACCACTGGAGAAAGGCATCCTCTTGAGAGACTGGGGCGTTGCACTCCCCAGGATAAAGGAGTGGGCAACCCACCCACTTGAGAGACCTGAGAGACTGTGGCTTTGCACTCCCCGGGATGCAGCAGTGGGCAACCCACCCACTGGGAGACTTGAGAGGCTGTGGCTTTGCACTCCCCAGGATGTAGCAGTGGGCAAACCACCCATTGGAGAGACTTGAGAGACTGTGGCTTTGCACTCCCCAGGATAAAGCAGTGGGCAAACCACCCACTGGAGAGACTTGAGAGACTGTGGCTTTGCACTCCCCAGGATAAAGCAGTGGGCAAACCACTCAGTGTAGAGACTTGAGAGACTGTGGCTTTGCACTCCCCAGGATAAAGCAGTGGGCAACCCACCCACTGGGGAGGCTTGAGAGACTGTGGCTTTGCACTCCCCAGGACGCAGCAGTGGGCAAACCACCCACTGTAGAAACTTGAGGGACTGTGGCTTTGCACTCCCCAGGATGCAGCAGTGGGCAAACCACCCACTGTAGAAACTTGAGGGGCTGTGGCTTTGCACTCCCCAGGATGCAGCAGTGGGCAAACCACCCACTGGAGAGACTTGAGAGACTGTGGCTTTCCACTCCCCAGGATAAAGCAGTGGGCAAACCACCCACTGGAGAGACTTGAGAGGCTGTGGCTTTGCACTCCCCAGGATACATCAATGGGCATGGAGCCCCTCGTTCAGCAGTGGCGTCGTACGTTCATCTGGCTGAGGTGCCACCCTCCCCCTCCCCCTGAGGTGCCTGTTTCATTTCGATCTGATGCCCCAGCAGTGTTGTCTCCATTTCCATTCAGGTATCTAGTGTGGGCTTCGCCCATGCATTTTGGGCCCAGTGGTCCACGGACAATGATTGCTGCACTATCGGGACTTGTGTAGTTGGTGTACATAATTGCGTTTACTGGATTTTGAACTTTGATAATGAGATTTCACATGAATACATTCGTTCAAATCAATTCCTTTTGTCCTTATGTTCTTCCAGGGGGTGGGGGGGCGTATGTGTACTGTTGCTGCATGTATTTGTGTGTATGGTGTTGTGCGTGTGGGTGGGGGTGTTGAGTGTTGCGTGTGTGTGTCACTCTCTTTTCCCTCACCCCTCCCCTGTGTTGTAGGTGCAGTACTCACCGTGGTCGTCGCTGCCGTCGTTGGTGCTCCTGATAGAAGAGAAGGAAGACCAGCATCGGCCGTATCTGCAATTCGGGCTCCATGGCGTCCTGGTTCCTCGTGGGGTGTGGAGAGGTGAGTGTTTTCCCTTCTGTGTACTGTTTCCCCCATGTTTTTGTTCGCGTTGGTTCCGCCCCGGAAAAGGTGGCGGATAGGCATCTTGTGATAGAGTGGGCGGTACATTGTCTTCCGCCTGTCTGTTGGCGGTGACCACTGCGCTGTTTGTTTGTACCGCCGTGGCGGTCGGAGTGTTAAAGTGGCTGTCTATGTTGGTGGTTTCCACCACGGTCGTAATCCCATTTTTTTTCCACCGGCCTCGTTTGCGGTATTACCGCCCCTTTAACACCGACCGCCAGTGTTGTAATGAGGGCCTAAGTCTCCAACTGTAAAACTGTGGAATCTGAGAATTCAGCCGTGACACGAAGAGTTCGATCATACATCGGCCCCACCATCTCTCCTGAGTGAGAAACACCTGTAGATATAGTTTCCAATCGCTGCCATCCATCAAAAATCAAGAGTTCCAGTTTGCCACTATATTTGAACATCCCAGAATGTACTCAGCCATCGCCGTATTGTGATGCTGGAGACAGAAATACCAAAAGTCCTTGGCTATCTACCCTCAAACACACAACCTGGTCCCTCCCAGGTGATTTATGTACCGACTGCTGAGATGTTGTTCATGCATAACAGGATACAGCAGCTGACTTTGCAGGGGAAAGAGATTGAATCACAAAAGCTCCTGCCAAAAGCTCCAGACAATTGATATAGAGACTCAGTTCCCTTGAGGAAACACCGTCTCCCCGTTTCCAGAGATCTGCAGCATAGCCCCAGCCCCAACGGCTGGCATCCGATTCTATCACAATCTCTGGTGCAGATGCGAAAATGGTCCTGCCATTCCGCTCATCCATATGGCTCAACCACCAGGTTATCTCCGCCCTTGCCTCGTCCAATAACAGAACCTGTTCTGCATAAGACAGCCCTTTGTGAAGATGCAAGATCTTCTAACGTTAAAGGGCCTAATAGTGAAGAGGACGTGGAAAGATCACTTGGATCGAGGAGGCTAACAGACCTACCAGCCGTGCCAGGTTCTTCAAGGATATAGTCGGAGAGGCGAGGGCTCTCCTCAACTCTTTCTTGATAGAGCTCCATTTCGTTGAGGGTAGCAGCAGCTGGGCTCTGACAGAGGGGGTCATTCTGACCCTGGCGGCCGGTGACCGCCAGGGTCACCGACAACGGGAGCACCGCCAACAGGCTGGCGGTGCTCCCGAGGGCATTTTGACCGCGGCGGTTCAGCCGCGGCCAGAAAGGGTAAACCGGCGGTCTCCCGCCGGTTTACCACTGCCCTTGTGAATCCTCCATGGCTGCGGAGCGCGCTCCGCAGCCATGGGGATTCTGACACCCCCTACCGCCATCCTGTTCCTGGCGGGTCTCCCGCCAGGAACAGGATGGCGGTAGGGGGTGCCGCGGGGCCCCTGGGGGCCCCGCAAAGTATTTCAGTGTCTGCTAAGCAGACACTGAAATACGCGACGGGTGCAACTGCACCCGTCGCACCCCTGCAACTACGCCGGCTCAATTCTGAGCCGGCGTCCTCGTTGCAGGGGCATTTCCTCTGGGCCGGCGGGCGCTCTTTTGGAGAGCGCCCGCCGGCCCAGAGGAAATGTCTGAATGGCCGCCGCGGTCTTTTGACCGCGGTGCGGTCATTCAGCGGCGGTACCTTGGCGGACGGCCTCCGCCGTCCGCCAAGGTCAAAATGACCCCCAGAGTCTGTCTGGAAACCTAAGAATTCTATAGTTTGAGACAGAGACATGATTGATTTGTATGAGTTTATCAGATACCCAGGTCATGGAGAAAGTGGATGCTCCAGGACAGGTGTGTAAAGGTTTACTCTTTGCTTTGAGCCACAATCAGAATATCATTGAGGTATATAATGAGGTGGACGCAACAGCTTGGTGAAGCACCAAGGGGCCGACAAAAGACCGCATGGGAAGACGGTAAATTCGAACTATTGGTCTTGCCAACAGAATTGAAGATTGCGACGATGAGGGGCGTAAATGGGGATGGATGAATAGCGTCTTTAAAATCCAGATGCACCAGATAGTCACCCTTTTTTTGCAAGAGATCTCCTAAAAGATGATTACCCTCCTTCTTGAATTGGTGATACACAAGCTAAGAGTTGAAAGCTTTTAGGTTGAGAACTAAACGGGAACACCCACCTTTTTTTTGCACCAAAACAATTGTGCTTACATAGCCTGAGGGGTGGGGGCTCGTCCTGGTCATCTCTTGCTTGTAAAGGAGTGAACCAATCTCTTTGTGTATGAAATTGTTCTATGTTTGCGAAGAATGATGAGGGCAGGGAAGAGACTCCTGCCTTTGGGGAGAGTTGAATTCTAGTCTGCAACCCAGAACTGTCAGCAAAACCCATGGATCCTGAGAAATACGTTACCATGCTGAGAGATGACATTGTATCCTCCCCCCAAAACAAACTCTGAAAAGGGGATTATGCTCACCTATAGAGGTGCCTTCTGGGATGTTGAAACTACCTCTGAAGTCACGACCTCAACCTCTGTGAGACCGGGTGGAGTAGAATCTGGATGTGATGTAGTTAGTACCTATACCCCTTTGGAGGTATCCTCCTGAGGCCTGATAGAAACCACAGCCTGGCACTTGGCCTCAGTATCATCCGGCCCTGGCAAACGGCCCCCCACTAAACATCTTTTTCATTGAAGACTGGGCCTTGTCTAAAGCGGAAGAGGTGGCGACATATTTGCCCCGATCCTTCACAATTTTTTTCCCAATTAGAAGTCCGTTCACCAGAGTGCCAGCTTCTGTTGAAGCTAGTTCAGCTAAGTTTGGTTCAGTATGCAATAGAATGTACTTACTCCGCTCAGTGGACATAGAAGAGCAGGCGTTGCCCAGTAAACATTTGTCTCATTGAGCCCATTCTAATACTGTCTCGGAATCCAATTAGGAATTGGATTTCTTGGCCTCCACAGTGAGCTCTAGAATTTTGGTAGTAGGGCCAGAAATGTCTAGGAGTTTGTCCTGACATCCTTTCCCAGTATGGTCCAGGCTCTTCTTAGGTCCTTAGCAAATCTTTTAAGGAATGTTGCCATATTCAGATCCATTTCTGGCGTATCTGCTATCTTACCCAGGAGAAAGGGGCGAGGACACTCGGAACGTAGAGTGTTACGTACGTCCCTGTCAAAGCTGTTCTCTATTTGTCTTGCACATATTTTGCCACCTCCATACATGACATCCACTCAGTGGAGAGTGGGTGTATGATATTCTCCGGGTCAAATGAAAAAATGCTTTGGGTTTGCGTGTCTTCCTCTAGATGGCGAGATTTGCATTTCCGCTTATCCAGATGATCAGGTTCATCCTATGCCTGTTAGGAGTCAGAAGAATGGGAGAAGGTAGAGGGAGGAGCTTCTGTCCCCTGTGTAGGGGGCATAGAGAGACTCCCAGAGGAACCTTGTGGCGCAAAGTGTCTATGTATTTATGATCTTTGAAGACTGATGCTGTCATGTGTGCAAGAATGCTGCTGAGGAGGCAGGTCCCAATGTGGCTCTCTGGGTAATGCCCAAATCTGATGTCTGGTCGTCTCTGACCACAGACTCAGGAAGGGTTCTCCCCCATAACTCCCAATGTCCAAACCTCATAAGAGGCTGGTGAAAGACTTCAGAGCTTTAACGTAAGCTTGATTTACAGAGTCCTCAACATGGCTCCCCAGGCCTCGACTAATCTCTCCTCCATTTGATCTTCATAGGATAGACCAGGAAATTGCTGATAATATTCATCCTTTTGGTTGTAGTACACCATGGATTTGATGCATGAGGATTGAAGAAGTTCAGGGGGGATGCCTCAGCAGCCCACCAAGGTAAGCCTTGAAGGAAAGGATGCAAAAGTCTTCTTCGGCGTTTTTTCAAGTGTGGAGGGAGCACTTGCAAAATATTTCCTCTAGGGCAGTGCCCTGTAATGTTTAATCACATTGTCGGGTGTTCTAGGGGGATGATTTTGTAAATAAAGAATTGTGGGGATCGTCAGCACTGCACGCGGGCTAAGCTGATAACTCTTTGCCTGTGAAGCGGCTCCGCGCACATGTGCGATGATGAAAACAGAAAAAGGACAAAGTCCTCCATGCAGGCGCAGTGCGGTTATATGTTGGAACCACAAGTGCTTCAAGCCCCCATGGCTCAAAGAGGTCGGAACAATTACCTCGTTCTTATCATTAATGCCTTTACCACAAATGCCTTTACAACGATTTTTCGTTGTAAACGCATTCCTGGTAAAGGCATTAGTGATCAGCATGCACGGTTCCATCATGCTTCCCTCTAACCACCCACCCCCAAAAACTACCACGACCCCCTCATCCCCACAACTACCCCAACCCCCACCCCTAAAATTACTACAACCCCATCCCCTCTCCCCTAAAACCTAAACCACCCCAACCCACCCCTCAAACCCACCCTAATCAACCCAGCCCCCCACCTCAAAAACTAAAAATACTCTGAGTCCCCACCCCCACCCCTAAAACCTAAACACCCCAAACCCCCAACCCACCCCTTAAACCTAAACCCTGACCCCTCTCCCCCCCAAACCCTAATCACCCTGAGCCTCCACCCCACCCCCCAAAAAAAACAGCCCTAGTGCCAGCCCAACTTACCTCCTCCTTCACTGCTTCGACTCCTACTCCCTTCTTCTGTACCTTAACCACGCATGTACAGGTTCAGACATGCATGGTTAAGGTACGAAAACCAGGAAGTCATGGAAAACGAAAGCGTTGTTTCGCTTTCGTTTTTTCACGACTTTGTGGTTTCAGAGTCGTTGTTCTGGGGTTTTCCCGTGCAGTGCTTGCGAGTCCAGCCAGTTTGGGGCCGCAGTGAACAATAGAGGGCCGTACCTTCTACATTTAGGCACCCCGTCGGGCGTTCGGTAATAGAATGCAAAATGAAAACACCTGGTGCTATCGCGAAGTCCAGATTGCTTGTATTTGTAACTATGCGCAACAATGATTTAGAAGGCACTGAAATGGCACTCTGGTTTCAGTCCCTGCTCCTACTCCACGGCTGATTAATGAACAGTGAAATTCACAGAAAAAAAAACACGAAAGAACGTGTATTAAGTTAGCACAACCGCTGCAATGGCATTTAAATATGTAATCACAATAAGAATAAAAGGTATAGGATCTACTTCTCTCTAGTTGCAAGCAGCAAAGAAAGAGAGAGGGCCGTGTTTGCAGAGACATATATGCATGGGGCGGACAGATGACTGGATAGAATATGGACTACTGAGGATATTTGGCAAAGTAGTTTTGCATTTTAAACATTTTGATTGGCTGCATAATTTGAAGGCTCCGGTCCTGACATAGAATTGAAAACATAGTACATGATGGTAAATACATAAGGCTGTGTATATAATGTGCAGAAAGGCGCATGGCATGTAAGCCTGAAAGAATAATGGACAATAACAAGGTTGATTATTTGACTTTGATATCTCAGTCCTACACTATGTAATACTAAAGTGAAGGGACATCTCATCTGATTAACATGGATAGAGAATGGAGATTGAATCTCTTGTGTATTATTTACAAGCGGAAGAGAATATGCAGGTGTGAGTAGCAATATCAAGTTGCAAGGAATACAACTATGTTGTGAAATAATGTTTAGTTATACATTGGTTTATCAAATTTGTGCCTTTAAAATGTGTAACATGTCCATAATTACAACTATGCAGTGACGTGTCAACATAACTTGAACGTGTGTCTACATGGTTTGTTGTTACATTAACTCATACATAAAGCCACATTCCCACATGAGGGATTTTAACTACAGCACCTATACATAGTGAAGACTTTAGCTTCTCCTACAATCTGCAAATAGTGGAATTTGCTAATTCAACATGACATCTTGCAGAGTATGAGGAATTACACAAATGTCTGTCAGAATGTACCTAATAATAACTTTATAAAGTACAAACTCAGGACAATGCTAACGTTTCTCTCCATCTATTACATAGGAAACACCTACCTCTCTTTTATAGCAGCCTGTCAATAATGAAGATCCTGACCCAGACTCCTACCTGCCCTCTATCGATAAAGACACCTTCAATCAACTCCTGGGCACTATTGATTGTTCTTTTTTTTATCTTGACAAAGGAAGTAGATGTTGTTGGGTCTCTAAATGAATCAACTTACACTGTCACATATAGTTGCTCACCATGTCCCTATCCCTAGAGACGATCTTTATCCAGATGGCCCTCAAGTCAACTTTCAGCAGATAATGTTTGGGGTCCATCATGTTCAAGTTCGGGATAGAGGCTTTATAGGGCAGTCTAGAATGAGTTCACAGGTATCTCAGTCCCAGTAAGGGTACTGAGACACACTTTCTTGGCTATGATATCTCCTTAGTTGACATTGCTAGTGTTATGACGCAGAACAGCAGTCGGCAACAGCCTTCCACATAAAGCACTAGTGATGCTACATAGCAAGGAGTCATCAATTCCTCAATGTAGTCCTTGCATCAAGTACTGGAGGGGTTAGGGAATCAAATGGAGGCCAAGATGGACTGATTCATGGCAGTAACTAGTGCCCTAAACTTCAACGCCATTTATGTATTGCAGGCCAGCAGCCCCTTGCCAGGGAATATGGTGCAGCTTTCATGGCACTCACTAATGTTCTGGCTAAAATGGAGCAAGCATCTTCAACTTCTGAAATGTGTGCATCTTAGCCATCCACCATTACTCCACAGCCTTCAATTATACCACATCATCAGCCAGAGTAGACAGCACATTAATCAGAGGATGAAGATGTAGTGTTCCTCAGTTTTAGATCTAGAGTTGCTTGTTGAACATTAGGGAGTATCTTTTGGTCAGATCATCACTTTGTAATATGTATGTTATCCTGCCAATTTCTTTAAAAAGAGCTGCAGTCTTCCGTTGTGACATGGTGCATCTGTTGTATGATAGTTATCCTTTTTTGTTAATGGTAATTTTCAGACTTCAATTTCTATCATGCTTCGAACATTGTTTCATTTCTCAAGGTTATTCTTTTTGCTGATTGTCTTTCCTCCTCTAAAATAACGTTTTGTTGCTGAGAATTTTTTAAAGTTGTCAGCTATGCAACGTGTAATTCTATTTACTAAACATTCCAGGTTGAACCATTGTGGGCAACAGTAACCGTCAGATAAAAAATGTTTTTTACAGAACAGTGTTTGTGTCTCAATAAAGTTCGGTAGTATACAATGTCTGATTCCATGATATCACACTGTGTATCCTTATCAAAAATGAGACTCTGCATTCTAGCATGGTGCCTGTTATGCAGCTTCATGAACATTTTTGTCATAGAGATATGTCAGGTATAAGTGTCGCTTCAACATTAGATCCTGCATTATAAAGGGACAAACAGATAACAACTGACAAATGTGTCATATTTAAATAAGTACCAAACCACTAAATCAGGCAGACTTCAAAGCACTGCTTCATCAGCCCTTCTACTGACTATTAATAAACAGGTGTCTATTCTACAGAAATTACACTGAAGAAATAATAATTTGGTACTATCAAGGACAATTCTTGACCAACTCAATTAAGGGCAGCTCATATCAAATAGGGTGCGACTTCTAGGAGGTTTCAGTGTGAACTTTGTTTCACGCAATGCAAAGAAAGGACAACATACATCAATTGTGAGGAAATGGGCTATATTATATGGCGTGGTTGTGTGACCTCCCCATGTAATGCACTTACCGACCACTTAGGGACAAGTAGGTTTCATTTGTTAAACCCCCTAGCTTGACCCCAGGTAGCTGGGGCACTGAGCAGCAAGACTTACACAAAGGAACAAGTGTAAAGCATTTAAACAGCACCAAACAAATTGAAGTAGAAATATGCGAGACAATCAATACCAATTAAATTTTTTATTGTTTCAGCTTAATGCCTAACAATTTATATAAGAAACATAGTACATAAATAATAAAAATCATCATTACATGAAATCATTGTTCATTCTTTATAAATGTAAAACTTAAAAACAGGGATCAGGTTCATCTAGGCCTACCTGATCCCCGTGAAAAACCCACATACAAGTAAATAATTTACATTTCCCACCCCTATTAAATCTGGGGAGGTGAAACATTTCCAGGCGATAGCATCCTATACAAAGGGGCCTCGGAAGAATGGAATGTGAATGCTCACAATAATCTGACATATCATTGTCTTCCAGTTTGCTAGCCAAACCTGCTATTTTCCGGGATAGTAATCGCAAGCAGCCCCCCTTCAAATTATTGTAGATAGACGATGTCAGGGGGGGCATGCAGAGGAAGTGGCTGAATAAAAAGAGGGTTCCTTTGGTAATCAGTCAGTTCTAGCTCTAGGGGATGCTCCTGCATCGCCAGCAAGTACAGTCGCTACCCAAGACCAATTGTCACTTTGGGACCCTTTATCCACCACATCATGGCTTGGAATCCAGATTTGCTGCTATTTTTGTGAGTGGTAATGGTCAGTGGTTCTCGCACTCTGCTACCCTCAGCTACAGCGCTCTTCCTATTTCACCATGGTGCAAGACCACACCTATTAGGGCTATCCTCCCTTAACGCATCTGCCCTGCTCCCATACCCCTCGTGCTCCTTGATTTTCTCTTGGTTGACAATAGAACAGGGCAGCACATCGACCCCCATTATGCGGAAGCAATCTGCAGGATCGAGAATTAGTCTAGCTATACCTGGCAAAGCAAATTCAACCAGGGCAGAGGGGCAGGAGATAGGAGGATCACCTTGAAAATTAATAGGGTGGGTGCACCTCCTGCCATGATCAAGCTGCTGCTGCTTTGATCCTAGCTTGACTAATTTCACATCCCTGGAAGAAAGAACTCAATCTCAGGAACAGCATCGAAGAGGCTTAATAGTCTAGACATGTTTAAGGGGTGTATTAAGCCAACGTCAGGGAAGAGATCAACAAATTCCAAGCTTTGCCTGCCATATCTTCTCCCTGGTGCAACATCACTAGGGCCATTCATTTTATTGCAATATAAGTGAACGGCATCTGGACTATCTCAATGACTAAATCCTGAAGACGTCGTAAATGGCGGAGCATCCGGGTTCAGCCCCTGGAAGTCCCTTGATGCTCCTGGAATGCACAGTGCCTCCTATTCAGGTTGTTCCACTTGGGCTATCACCATCTCGTGGGGGCAGGGCGAAGACCTGCCAATCTTAGCTGCCTTCCTTGAAACCTTTCTTGACACCCTTTTTTTCCCTTTGTATAGTCTTTCTTCTTGTTCCTGTGCTTCCTTGCCTTTGCTGTTTTTTTTGGCGCACTTCTCCTTCCGCTGCAACCCTCCCCCCCATTGTGGATATCCTCGCAAAGTTGGGTTTGAGTAGGTCGTAAGGGTTCCACTAATCCATTGCTATTGGCACCTGGCCCAGATATGTTATCGTACGGGAGGGCAGCTGGATTTCTAGTACCCACAGTCTCCTCACTTAGGCCCACATTTATACTTTTTTGCACCGCCTTTGCGCTATTTTTTGACGCAAAAGTAGTGCAAACTTACATAATATTATTGTATTATGGAAGTTTGTGCCGCTTTTGGGTAAAAAAAATGACACAAAGGCGGCGCAAAAAAATTATAAATACTGTATGGGCCTTAGTGTGACCTTATGGTTGGGAGCTGAAGCTAGCCCCCTGTCTTTGCTGTCTGTGCTGTTCTTGTTGCTGGAGGATAACCATTTAAGAGGAAAAAACTGGAAATGGCGTAGACCGCTTCCCCTTTTCTTTGGCACGTCCCTTCTTCTTGTTCGAAGTTGCCCCTATATCAACCTGGGCTTCATTCTGGGATCCAGAGTCTCTTCTTATGCATTCCAGGGCGCTAGCTGGTAGCTCTTTTAATTCAGCAATTGCATTTTTTTTTCCTGGGACTTGGCTTGTACTCGTCTTCAGGGGGGCTGCCCCCCTCTACTGCAGAGAGCCCAGCACCCTCTCTATGTGCATGGGCACCTTCATCACTATGAGGAGCCATACTTTTATTAATCTGTAATATACTCCCAATTTGAGCAGAGATGGAATCTGCAGTTTGCATATGCATAGCGCTCCTTTTAAAATTTGAGGGATTAAAACGGTTATAACTAGCATGCCAGGGGATCTGTGAAGGTGGAGCCTGATTTCCCCCGGCTGTTTGCTCACCCGGGACTAGGGGCTGTAGTATCAAGGTTAGTAATGATTCAATGTGCTCCGTCCCCCTGAGAAATTTTTCCGTTAGTACAAGGATCGAGACTAGGACATTATTTGATGCAGTCATAACCTCGGAGATTATAAAACCTTGCAATGACTCTGTAGGTGCAGGATTGTTCCTTGCAAACTGGCAAGCAGAATTATGCTGATAGATAGGGTGAGTCGAACGGAACCCTCCACTGGGGGAAGAGGTGTTAATTGCAGATTTGAGGCCAAACACGGCCCCCACCGAGGCCTCAGGATTATCTTCAGCAGCAGTCAAAACCTTAGATTGCCCAAAAGGTCTAGATTTAGCTATAATGCTGCAGAGTACATCTGGCAGCGTGTAGTCCAAAAACATCAGGGAGCTGTCATTAAGGTAATTACTGTTCCCCTTGGGGATACCATTGACTGGGGCCCCTATGTCCCCCAGTTCATTATTTGCTGTCATATGTTCACCACTGAGTCGCTCAAGGTATAAGAGTTCCAGCAGAGATTCTTGACCCTCCCTTCCCTGTTGCCCTCTAGTTTCACTTTCCTTCCTCAGGCTTTCTGAAGCACTTTTTCTGCTCTTTCAACGTGTGGCAGAGCTTCCTATGAACTTACCCGTCCACCTGCACTTCCATGTATGACCCAGCCAAACCAAATTTGGCACTCTCAGCAGTTCTTATCTCGCTGCCTCTCTCTGAGCGTCTTCCGTAGAATTCTCCACTAACATCCTCCTTCCTCAGGGCTATCAAAACTGGCTCCTGCTCCGGTCCCTGAGCCAGAGCAGCATCCTGTTTCTTGAACTTCAACTCTGGCTCTATTTGCTTATTGGTCTGCTCGCTGTTCTGCTCAGTAACCTGCTCCATGGTCTGCTGCAGAGAAAATGCCTTGTCCACCTTTTGGCCCACATTGTGGTAGAAGCTAGTTATCAACCTGTTGGAAAGACCAAGATCAGCCTCTCTAGAATCACCAGCTAGAAGGGGAGAGGCAGGAGTAAGATCATATCCTTTAGGCATTGATCCACAAGGAAGGACAGTAGTCTTATATTCCTTCAAACCGGAACACTTTGCTTTAGGTTGTCCCATGTTTAATCTGTTATATACTCTCATCGATCGCCTTGTTACTGTTTGTCTAAAGCTCGTGGTTCGTCTGTTTTTCAGTGTCATTTTCCCAGCTGTACTCTAAACACCGCGGGTGTCCAATATCCAATGGGCAATTGGATCATCAAGCACAGTCACAGATAAGTAATGGGACTAGGTCAGGATGGCGGGAGAACACGCGGAGTGGAGCAAACCGCACAAGAACCTAGTCTGGCCGCTTCCGTGCCTCTCCGGCTCAGTCCTAAAGCCCCGGCTCTAATGTCTCAGTTAAAGCGCAGCACACTAGCCACACCAGCCTATCCTAACCTATTGCACTGGCCACTGTTCATCTCAGCTTTCAGGCAACAGTGCCTCTTTTAAATCCTTCTTACACAATCCTGTTTGGCACAGGTCGCGATTTTCCCCCTCTCGCCTACTCCCACCTTCCACCTTCTGCCTATTCACCGTAGGGGAGGAGGTGAGGAGCGCTGTGGCCCTTACTATACCTTTAGTGGATTAGCGCCGCACCTCTCTTAGGTGCTCCAGCCTTTAAGTCCATCGGACCTCACAGGTCGGTGAGGGAATGGTATAACATCACTCCCCTACTTCACCTACACCATCCAATCTCACCTAGTTCTTCCAACACTCCTGGATTTCCTCCTGGTTTCTCCCCGGTTCCAGTTCCTGGGACCCGCAGCACTCCTAGGCTGCCTGCTGCAGCACTATTGGGCGTTTGTCGGCATTGTCAGGCCCGCCCGCGCTCGTTCTGCAATTATCAGTGCTCCCTGCACCGCACTGTACTTGCACCGATATGTGCGCTGATATTCGGCTAATCATTTCAGCAGGCTCAACAAACTCGACTCGGTACATGGTCCCGGTACCCGAGTGTTATGGGGCCATGTGCCCAAAGCAGAGCGTTGACAAGCCGCTGCTGCAGCGCCACAATCCCTGTCCCTCACTCATCAGCTCCTGCATCTGCGTCTACGTCCACTGTCAGCTCCGCAACCAGCTCCACCATCCTTCAGCTCCGCCGTCAGCTCCACCGTCACACCTCAAGAAAGACGTGAGACAATCAAGAATTCTGACACCAATTTACACCAATAGACTGTATTTTTATGTATTTTTAGACATCACAAAGAAAAAGATAAACCGGAGGGCTCCAGAGTTATAGATTTTACAACGTACAGTAAATATGCTGTTTTTACATGACTGCGCACAAACCTTAGCAAATTCAAAGAATGCGATGCTTAGAAACATTTTGAGCAAAACCTTTGGCTACTTGTGTTTGCAGCTAGCCAGAGCTAGTTTGAGCAGCTATTTCCAACAGAGGGCCAGTCAGGGGGACCAACAAGGCCCTCAGTAACAGTTACCTTGGTGAGGGAAGTAGTTTTTCAGTCAGCTCCTTCCACATCAAGGAGTGTGAGCCAATCCTAGCCAAGGGATTGATGTCACTTGAAGTCCTGCCAGTCCTGGCAGCAGCCAGTCACCACTAGGCTGCCAGTTGCCCAGTATTATGGTCAAAGCCAAATCCTTCCATAGGTGATAACGCATCTTCTGTGCAACCAAGCTACACTTCAATGACTCTCCTGGGTACAGCGGACTAGGGTGCAGCTTTGAGCATCTGCTCCTGGTCTCTGATGCTGCACTCCAGCAGTTGGTGGCAGTGTGAAGATTCTGGACCACCAACTTGCTCCAGAAGGCTTTTTCAGCTACTCTCTCCTGTGTGTTGAAAAGGAGGGTCAGCCAATTGACCTCTGAATTTCTTGCTTTGGCTGGGCTACGGAAATTACTTTTCCCCCATGATGAGGACTTAGCAGGCACAGTCCTACTCTTTGCTAGCCACTAGATTCACAGGTGCAGTCTGCGCCAGTGCAGCCTCACTTCGCCTCTTTCATGATGCAGCAGACCAGTCCTTCTTGGGTCCTCCTTCCAGTCCAGTTGAGACCTGAGTTTTGGCTGCCAAGGTTGCCCTATTTATACTCAGAAACTGCTCTCTGTTTGGAATGTGGTTGGTACTCAATTGTCTACTAGGTTCCCTGCGTCCTGATGACCAATTGCTCTGGCATCTGGCCTCCCCAGGATACACTATTCTGTCCACTTCCAGCATGGAAGAACCCCTTTCCCGTGACCCAGAGCTCTTTAAATTAAAGCAGAGGTATAGCTACCAAGAGGGCTAAACACCTCTGGAAAACTGGTTCAACATCTGGTTTCCCCTCCCGTGTCCTTAGCATCAGCCTGTCTATCTAGACAGAGGAGCAGCCTCTCTCCGAAGAGTTGCCCATTTGCCCTTTAAAGACAGCTTCTTCTTTGAAGCCTTCCTTTTGGGCCAGCACCCGTGTGACTTCCCGCAGGAGGGAGGTAACACCTCTCTTGAGTGCCAGCTTCTATTGTCACCTTTCCTGGGAGTTACTAGCACATCTCCCCAGGAGGGATGAAAGCTGCCTCGGGGGCAGCCTCCTTGTGCAACTGCTAAGAGCCCAGGCAACTAAAGACAACAAAGTGGCAACTTTTTAAAAGTTGCACAACTCAAGCTTACATTGATTTTGACTAGAGAATCTTGTCAAGCTTAATGTAACTGATAGTTTGATATCTTTAGAATTGACGTTGGTCACACGGTTCAGGAGTTAGCACAGTTGAGGAGTCAGCATGTAACCCTGTACTCACCAATGAACCAACCAAGTCCTTCCACAATAAAAGCAACAGTCAAACGTTTTCTCATTCAGAACATGTAAAATACATGTTGTGCCCATGAGATATGCAGCACCAAGACTTGAGGCTCGATAGGCCCCCATACGTGTGACTTACACTTATTGCAGGGGAGGCTCGACTTTGCCATTGCTTTAAACAGCAAAGTCGAGCTAGCAGTTCAAAACTGTTCTTCCAGTTTACAGTGGCAGACTAGTAGACTTGTTTTACCTGTGTCACACTCAGTGTGGCACAACCACTGCTGCAATCCATGGGTTGATTTTCTAATTTACATGTTCTGGGTACCCTTGGTGCCATCTTCTAGGGACCTAGAGGTAAGTTACTATGTGTAAGCCACTCCAGCAAACATGTTTTAGGGTCACACTTTCAGAGTTGAAAAAGCAGCAGCATCAGTACAAAACCTTGGGGGTGACCATACAAAAAAAGTCATTTTCTTCAAAGGCCCCTTTAAACGAAAAGTGATAAGCAGCTAACCTTTATCTTGATAATCCACATCATCTGAGTGGAAGAACCTGGCAAGGCCATCTGCATTGCCATGGCCAGTCCCAGGTCTGTTTTTCACTGTGATGTCCACAGCCTGTAGGGAAATTGACCACCACAAAAACCTGGGGTTCTCTCCTCTCATCTGCAACAGCCATCTAAGAGGTGTGGTCAGTTTGAAGTCTGAAGTGAGTCCCAATGAGGTAGGGTCTCAGCTTCTTCGGGGACTAAACCACAGCAAAGCTTTCCTCTCAATGACACTCCAGCACTGCTCTCTGGGGCAACTGGATGACCTTGGTCTAAATCATTCATTTGTGATAACACTGCCCAATCCCATGTGCAGAGGCAACTTTCTGAACAATTAATTCATTACTGAAATCAGGTGCCTCCATGACAGGTGCTGAGTTTTCTTCAGCGTATCAAAAGTCTGTTGACACTATTCAGTCCATTTGACATTTCTGGGTTGCTTCTTGGAAGTAGGTTCAATGAGTAGTTCCACTATGGAACCATACCATATCATAAACCTTCTGTAGTACCCAGTTAGGCCAAGAAAGGCTCTGACTTGGTTCTGAGTCTTGGGAGCTTCCCAAGCCAGAAATGACTGTACTTTGGGTTGAGGAGGTTGTACGTGGCTTCAACCAACTGGATGGCCCAAGTGCATACCAGAACCTTACCCTTTCTGGCACTTACTAGCCTTGATAGTTAGGCCTACTTGCTGTAGGGATTGAAGCACTTTATTGTGGTGGGCCAGGTGATTCTCCCACATGCAACTCAATACACTTTTATCATCAAGATAAGCTGTTCTGAAACGTTCCAGTCCTGAGAATATTCTGTTCACTAACCTCTGGAAGATGGCAGGTGCATTTTCAACCTAAAAGGTATCACTTTAAATCGAAAGTGGCCCTCAGGTGTGGAAAAAGTGTACCTCTCCTTAACTTCTGGGGTGAGGGTAATTTGCTAATAGCCTGATGTCTGGTTAAAAGGAACGCCGATACTTGGATGGCTCTAATCTTTCATTGAGCTCATTAGCGATTGGTATGGGGTGGGCATCAGGCTTGGTGACTGCATTGAAGTCCCTGTAGTCCACGCAGAACCTCATCTCAGGCTTCCTTCCTATGGGATTGGGCATCACACCAGTACCACTGTGCTGGCCCATAAACTTCTAGAGGGGTCAATCACCCCACCTCCAAAATCTTGGCAATGTCAGCCTTGATGCTGGCCCTGACCTGGTCAGAAAAGCTATATATTTAGCTTTTTTTTGCTGTCACTGGTGTCCACATCAAGGGTACACCATGTTTTCAGACTTGGGGTCAGAGAACATAGCCTAGCAAACTACCTCAATAACTGGTAGCTCAATAACTTACTGTTACTGTTCTGTTAAGATGGAAAAGGGAACTAATCCTTCCAAACTTCTATCTTGGGCATTAGAGGACAAGAGTTTAGGGAGAGGTTTTCTCTCTTCTTCCTTCTCTCCATCTGTCACTATCAACATGGTGAGGTCTGCCCTGTCGTGGTGCAACCTGAGCCTGCTCACAAGGGTGACCCTATGAGGGAACATAGGGGCAGCCAAGTCCACCAAGTAGGTGACTTCCCCCTTCTTTTCTTTGTGGGAATAGGGCTCAGTCCACTTATCTTACAGTGCTCTGTGTGCCACATCAACACCAGCTGCCCTGGCTGGTATTCAACCATATAGAACCTCTGATCATACCAATGCTTCACAAGTTTCTGGCTGGCCACCAAGTTTTTATTTGCCTTCTTCATGTACTCAGCCATCCTGGAGTGAATGCCATATTTCACTGTGTCCTGCTTTGATTCCTTGAGTGGTCCATCCAAACCCTCTCTAACCAAGCTTAGTGGAAACCTTACAGGGTGTACAAGGACTAGCTCAAAAAGACTAAAGCCAATTCCTTTTTGGGGGACCTGTTTGTAGGCTGCTAGCAGGCATGGAAGAAGAACATTCTATCTGTGCCTGAGTTTTTAAGGTGACCTTAGGATCATACTCATGCCTTCCATGATCTTGTGTAACCTTTCAACTAGAACATTACCTTGGGACTGGTTGTGAGTAGTGAGCTTGTAAGTCACACCACACTCACCCCTAATAGCCTTCAGCTAGGCAGACATAAAATGTGTATCACCTCTTTTGGGAACCCAACCCTGATGAATATTCCAAGGTGGCCTCTACCCACTGCAGTAACAGTGACATTCCAAAGGGAAATGGCCTCAGGGTACCTGATGTCAAGGTGCACTACCAACTGGATAGATCGATTCCCTGAGGCTGTTTGGGGTTTCTAGGGACCAACAATGTCACTCCCCATCCTCTCAAAGGGTATGCCTACCATTGGAAGTGGTCTGAGGGGAGCATTTATCTTGCCCCCCACCTTACCACTAGCGTGGCAAGTGACACAGGAGTGACAAAACTCCTTAACCTTCTCAGACATCTGGTGCTAGTAGAAATGAATGACCAACCTCTCACAAGTCTTGGTCTGCCCCGGGTGTGCAGCTAAAGGGATATTATGGGCCAGGTTAAGGAGGACCTCCCTGTACTGTTGGGGGTGGGCACCAATGTTCTGGTTGCCTCTAGTTAGAGGTCCCTTGCCTCACTGTACAGGAGGCCCTTCTCCTAGTATAACTTATGGATGCCACCAGTATAGCCTTGCTCCTGTCTGACAAGTAACTGTCACAGGTCATTTAGAGTGGGGCATGCCCTTTGTTGTTTACTGAGGTCCTCCCTAAAGGGACCTCCTGCTCCCTGGAGTTCTATAATTTTTGGCAAATCTTTTTGCGCAACTGTGTTCTCTTCTGGTAGAAGTTCCCTGAATATTGAACTCCTTCTGTCCCTGTAATCCTTTGGAAGGTGGATAGCCAGCCTTCCTCCCTTTTCTCCTGAATATAGGGTGCTAGGCTATACTTCCAGGCTCCAGAACCCCTTGACTCCCCCTCCAGACCCCATCTGTTAGTTACACAAACCCAGCCCGAAAGGCCCATCATTGCTGCATGGGTTCTTCTTTTCACTTCTGCCCAAGCCGAGATATCCAAATCATTGCCCAGCCGACATTCTACCGGGATGGCAGGGGACACAGCTACTTTCTTTGGGACAGTAACTCTTCACCACTCAAAGTGAACAATAGCCACACGGTGTGACTTTGTGACAATGTCAGCATTGACAATCTTGTGCACTTCTGGTAGGATCTGGTGTGGGAAAACCAGTTTGGCCATCACCATGGTTACAATGGCACCTGTATCCCTCAGAGCCTTTACCTCCACCCCATTGATTTTTGTTCACTGTTGGTATTTTTCCATACTTGTTAGCCAGTGAGCTAAAGGTTCAATGTTCTTCCCATCAATTGTCACTAAGGTGTCCTCTGTGTACCCTTTGGGATCTTTAGGGGTAATCTCCCAGTCAATCCCTACATTAATGAACCCATTGGAATTGTCACCAGTGGGTGCCTTCTTTGCGCACACTGAATTGCCCCTCTTGTGTGCTGGCAAATTGCAGTCAAAACACCCCCCAGCCCTTGAGGGGTCAAACTTCTTTCCCAAGTACTCTCTCCCCTTGTAATGGAATGTGGCTCTGGGTTCCCCTCTTGGCATCTTTCGGGGGCTCTTTGGATATGTCTTTATTTTTATCTTTACCCCCTTTTTTCCCTGAAATCAATGGGAAGAGGCTGACCACTTTTCTTTTGGTCATCTCCCAGAGACTTCTAGGTCACAATCCAGCTCATCAGCTGTCTTGCTCAGTTCCCTGGGGCTAGACAACTATTGCAACTGATGCAACGTTTCTGAGTGATAATTTGTTAAAATTTGCTCCTTGACAACTCAATTGTAGAGGCATTAAAATGTGTCTACTTTGTTGCCTTCAATCCAGACATAGGTAGTCATTATGAACTTGGCTAGAAAACCCACCGAGTTCAGAGCTGGCAGTCAACAAAAGAACGCCAGAGTGCAGAACCTCCCGCTGGCCTCATAATGAACATTCAGCTGGGCTGGCGGGTGGAAACAGGGTTTCCGCCAGCCGGCCCAGCTGAATGCAGGGCCTGAACAGTGACGCCAGCTCCATTTGGATCCGGTGGCAATGTAGCAGTGCGGTGGGTGCAGCAGCACCCGTCGCGCATTTCACTGCCTGTGAATCGGGCAGTGAAATGCACGATGGGGCTGAGCATAGGGGCCCCCGAGGCACTCATTCTGCCAGCCTTTCCCTGGCGGGGTAAACCGCCAGTGAAAGGCTGGTGGAACCTGAAACATTATCCGGCAGGCAGAGCTGCCCTGTCGGATATGTAACTCCGCCATTGACAGGCTGCCTGGTGTGGAAGCCTGGCGGTGGCGGAGTTACAAAAAGTGGTGGTTCTGCCATGTTTATTATATGGTGGTCTGGACTGCCATGCCGGTGGCAGTAATTATCGCCACAGCCGGCATGGCGGCCCAGACTGCCATATTCGTAATGAGGGCCATGATGCCTCCACTGAAGTGTCAACAAAGTCAGCCTATGACTGTGAAGCCCCTTCTGTGTTGTCCTACTACTCTGCCTGTACTCTTCAGAAGTCAAACCATAGAGCTCAATCTCACCCTCTAGTGTAAGTAAACTGCCCCTACCAACTACTTGTACTAACTACCAAAGTAGTGTCCCCCAATGTTGTGAATCCACCTTCCTCATTTTGAGAGCTCTCTCATATGAGACCAGACACTTGTCTATGACACCCCCCTGGAAATAACTATGGACAACCTCTCTGGACAATTGGACGTTAGGGGCACTCCTGTCAACCTCCCCACCTAGTTACATCGCTACTGCTACTATCTTATCTGCCCTACCTAGGATCAGCCTGAGCCTTCTTTCTTCTCCAGGGTTGCTGATAGAACCTGCTCTGGAAGCAACACTTGGCCTTGTGTTGGGGTAGGATTTCATCTGCTCCACTGGCTCCACCAATGACACTGTTGTTATCTTCCCCCACTTTGTCTTCTTCCCTTCAGCCTTGGGGTAATTTCTTTACAAGTGTGGATGTACTCTATGGGCCTTCTTACAAGCTGTGAGGGACCTAATCAGCTTCTTTTTCCTCGCATGGGCCCCAATGTTGCTCTTCTTGTCTCTGTAAAGTGCCCTCAATTCATCTCTCTTGAGGGAGGATATGTTTTCCAGGTCGAGCTTTATGCTTCCTTGTTGAAAAAGTGGCTCCTGAAACATTCTCAAATGTTTTGAAAACTTTTCCAAACTTTTTGAACTTGCAGAAAACGTTTTCAATCGTTTTCAAACTTTTCTCAGTTCATTGAAAAGTTTTAGCAATTCTTTTGAAAACAGTACTTTGGAGTCACCACAACTTGAGAAAGGCTTGAAATGCACACAAATGTTTTTCTATGTGAGGTTTTTGGTGGATTCCGTGGTCCCAAGACTTCAACAAATGTATGTTACTGATAAACATTAGTTCTGGATCCCACTGCTAGGCACCAACGTGAGGGAATGTGGTAGGTTATATGGTGTGGTTGTGCAGCCTCACTGTGTTATATATTTACCAGTTCCATTAGGACCAGTAGGTTTGTTTGTTAAACAACCCTGAGCAGGAGGCTTACACAAAGGAACAAATGTAAAGTGTTTAAATAACACAAAAACAATTAAAGAAGTACATAAGACATTCAAATAATCCGACACCATCTCATAAAAATAGACTGTATTTTGAGTATTTTCAGACACCACAACGAAAAAGATCAACCCGAGGGTTCTCGAGATATAGATTTTAAAAGGTACAGTAAATATGCACTTCCAACTCAACCTCAAACAAGCACTGGCACATTCAACAAATTTGACACCGAATAGATTCAAGCAAAAACTTTAGGCCAGTTGTATTGTGGTCGGTTAGAATTAATTTGGACAACCAACTCTGATAGGGAGCCATTCAGGGGACCTCCCAAGCCCAACCCAGAGATGTGGCTATCCAGCGGGCTACACTCCCATTGAAAAACCGGTGTGGCAACTGGTTTTCCCTGCCACCCTGTCTACTTTCACAATGGGGAGGCCCCTCTTCCAAGTGTTACCTTTTTACCTTTCAAAGTTGGCTTCTCCTTTAAAGCGTGCCTTTTTGGTCCTACACCTGTGTGGCTTCCTGCAGGAGGCAGATTACACTATCTCCAGTGCTGACTTCTAGTGTCCCTTTTCTGGGAGTTATTAGCATGTCTCACCAGGATGGCAGAAAGCTGTCTTGGGACAGGCTCTTTGTGCAACCATTAAGGGTCCAGGAGACTAAAGGCAACAAAGTGGCAACTTTGCAAAAATTGCACACAACAACCTGCTATATTGATTTCAACTAGAGAATCTGTCGGACTTAATGTAATGAGTTGTGTGATACCTTGGAGTATTAATTTTGTTTGCACCTTTCAGGAGTTAGCACAGCCCAGGAGTCAGCATGTAACCCTATGTTTGCCAAGGTGTGACCAAGTCGTACCCAGTAAAAATTCCAGTTTGCATTTTTACTGTCAAGATATGTAAAATGCATGTTCTGCCAATGAAAAAGCCCGCACCCTGCCTTAGGGCTCAATAGGCCTATCCCAGAGTTGACTTACACATTTTGCAGGGGGTGGCTTGGCTTTGCCGTTGCTTTAAATGGCAAAGTCAGGCTAGCAGTTTAAAACTGCATTTCCAGTCTTCATCAGTGGATTGGGAGACTTGTTTTACTTGTATCACACCCAGGGTTGCACAACTACTGCTGCAATCCCTGGGGTGACCTTCTAACATACGTGCTCTGGGTAGCCTTGGTGACATACACTAGGGACTTAAAAGTAAATTAGATTATGCCAATTGGTCTGGGAAAATGGTAAGGGTACTCTTTCCAGCATACAAGTTCACCCCAAAATGATAGTTGCCATTAGCAGTATAAATCACAAAGAAACACCAAACGAGGCACCCCAACTCAAATATGTGAATGCAGGTTCTCTGAATTACAAAACGTTAGTATATTGTCAAAATATAAAATTACTAATATGCAACTCATTATAAATTAATCCAAATAAAATTCATTATTTTCCTCATACAATCCATATAGAGAAACTCGGAAAGTTAACGTTATCAAAACAAATGGATTGTCACTAAATGTAGGACATGTAGCTTTCTTAAGGCTCAGAGCAAGTCCCAAATTGCTTTCGAATATGGATCCGTATACATTCCTAGAGTGCAAACAAAGAAGTTAAGTTTGACCACCAAAGAAATGTGGGAAACTAGATTCATAAGACTGTTGTGTCAACTTCCCATATCTTAATATAAAGTTTCCCATAATGCCACTATTTTGCAACCCCTAATGAGGTGTCCACATTACGTCAAAAAAACAGCATATCCACCTAATTCTATCAACTAGTTCATAATCCATAAGGTTACACAGTTGCCTCATTGAATTCATAAGCATTACAATACCCCCTTTACCTGCTTTTCTAATAATGATACTCATGTCAGCCTTCAGATCAGATAAACCTTTTAATTCAAATGTATTTAACTTTTTTGGTAGTTTAGAGCATTTAACATTATCATTATCATGTAATACAGCTTTATAGAACACAATCATTTTATCAGATTTAAGAATTGGGATGAAAGGAGATTTATCTTTCTGCATTCTCAACCTACAAATCACAAATGACATCCCTATTTCCATCCTATCTCCTTTTGCTAAACCACCCACCAGTTGCATGTCCAAAATATCTTGAACAATGACATTTGGAATGGTAGGTTTGTTATCAACCATCTGACGCTTAGAGACACATAAGAAAATGTCTTCAATGTAAGTTTTCGTTTAAACTGTAATAAGTGAATTTTAATGCTAAAATGATCCAAGTGCTGACTGGGACAAAGAGAGTGGACTCTCTAACACCGAAATCTCAACAGCTTTGAGACTCCTGGATGATAGATTTATTATTGTTTCTTTCCTCTGGTTTTTGCTAAAAAAGAGTTTGTAGAAATAAACACCAAGGAGAACAGCTCAACAAAAAAGGAGTGGATACGAGATCACAAACTAGATTAGTCAACATAGACCAGAGAAAAACCGGATTGCTGTCCAGCATGAGCCGATTCAGTTTGTTCATCTGGGCTGTGATGGTGTTCAGACCCTGTTGATGTGTTCTCATGTACAATAACGAGAGCACCTGTAGTAATCAGCTGAGCGTTGAAGGTGAAACAAGGAGCAACCTTTATTGTAAGTACATAACATAAGAACAGGTCCGTTCAGGGAATATGCCCAGCTCAACTGACTCCAGGAGACTCACGTCATAGAACGTGGAATCTCCCTAGGTCATCAAAGCAAGCATTCCATTACAGAAGCATTACACACTACACATCCCCCTTCTTTTCCAATAACAAGAGAATAAAATGCGAAAGAAAAAAAACAAGGAAAATAAAATATAAAATAAAAGAGAAAAATAATTAAACATGAAAATCAGAGACGTCAGCTAAGTATCCTAACACGTAATCCTTCAACCAACCAGGAGGCATCACTTTCCTTTTCCTTTCTACAGAGTCACACTGAAGTGCGCACTCAGACACATTCACATTCTCTGACCCTGCAGTCGAGTCACTCACACCCACCTCCTCACACAAAACACTATCCTGAAGAATCTGTGGAGACGGGGCGGCATTATGACACGTAACCTCATCTTCCAACCATTCAGCCCATACAGGCCTTCCCTTCTCATCTCTCTTACTGTTGATGTGGACTTCAGTCCACCCAGGTCCCTGTATATTTCTAAGTAAAACAATGCGCTTAAGATTCCACACCTTACCATCACTTAGTTTAACGGCATTGTGCAAAACTTCCATAACACGTTCAGGCTCAAAGTACTGGCTTTCTCCCTTCTTAACTTTATAAGGTTTTTTTACTCTAACCCAATCACCAACATTGATTTCCACAGGCTTGACATGATGGAGCGTGTCATAATAAGACTTTGATTTCTCAAGAGACCTGTCCAAACAATCCCTTACACTCTCCACTGACCAATGTTGGATACCTGTCTCAATCAACCAAGCAGGGTTAAGTTTGCCTCTCGGACTCCTTCCCCTCATAATAACGAATGGGCTGAGACCAGTAGTCACATTCTCAGTAATCCTATACGCCCACACCGCTTTAAAAATGGCAATGTGCCAATCCTCTCCCACATTCATTGCACCCTGAATTATTCCTTTAATGACTCTATTGAACCTTTCCACAGTGCCATTTCCACTGGGATTATACAAAGATGTGGTTTTATGTTCAATTCCCACCCTCCAAAAATACTTCTTTGCAGCATCAGACATAAACTGCACACCGTTATCACTTAGCAACTTAGAAGGAATGCCTTCTGTGAGGAAAATCTTATCCAAAAACTCCAGTACGCTTACCGTATCTGCTTTTTCTAAAATACCAATTTCTGGCAATTTGGAGAACAAATCAATAAGGACTATTACAAACTCTTGAGAGCTACCAACTGGACCTAAGAGATCGATGGCGACATATTCCCATGGTTGCCTGGGAACAAACGCTTTCTGCATAGGTGGTCTAAGGTTACACAAACTCTTGTCAGCAGAGGAACATACATGACAATTTCTGACAAATCTTTCCACCGACTTGTCAACTCCAGGCCACCAAAACAACTCTTTAACCACCGACTTAGTTCTAACAATGCCAAAATGTCCCTCATGACACAAATCTAAGACTACTTCTCTTAAACCTGATGGAGGAATTATTCTATCACCTCTACAAAGAACATTGTTTACAACAGTGAGTTCATTCCTGACCTCCCAAAAACTTCTGCATTGTTCAGGTAACAGATCCTTCTTAGGCCATCCCTCTAACACATATTTGAAAATCAACTGTAAATTGGTGTCCACCTCCATTTCCTTCCTCCAACTATCTTCGTTAAGTGCTGGATTACCAGAATCATGTATAAGAGCCACATTCCATTCATACCATGGGTCATCAACACACCTCTCCAACAAATTAGGTAATCTAGAAAGGCAATCAGCCATTACATTACTCTTGCCAGGTACATACATGATGCGATAAATATAATCCATTAGACGCATAGACAACCTTGAAATTCTAGCTGAAGCCAGTACACTTCCTTCACTTGTAAGCAGTTTAATCAAAGGTTTGTGGTCACAGCAAATGGTTATGTCTTTTCCCCACACGAATGCACGGAAGTGCTCCAAAGCCCAAGCACAAGCCAAGGCCTCCTTCTCTATAACTGAGTATTTCACTTCTGGAGGAGACAACGATCTGGAAGCAAAAAGTATAATCCTTTCCTTACCATTGCAATCTTTTTGAGACAACACAGCACCTAAGCCTTTATTACTTGCATCCGTGGTAACAAAAGTTTCCAACTTAGGGTCAAAACTTCCTAAACATGCAGCTTTGCTTAATTCCCTTTTTACACACTCAAACTCATGGTTGCATGCATCATTCCACATGAATGAAGAGTTCTTCTTGAGCAAAGATCTTAAATTGTAGACCTTACTGGCAAAGTTCGGAATAAATTTGGCACAAAACTCTGCCATGCCCAAAAAAGATCTTACTTCGTCCTTAGACACAGGAGGAGACACCCCAATTATAGCATTCACCAAAGAGGCTTTAGGTCTAACACCCTCACCACTTATCTCATGTCCCAAATATTCCACACTCCTCTTTGCAAATTTACACTTACTCAACTCAACAGTCAACCCCTTATTACCCAACACATCCAGCACATGTTCCAACCACTCATCATGTATACCCTTATCCTTTCCAAAAATTAAAATGTCGTCTTGGAAACACATAACCCCTTTGATTTTCCCAAAATGTTTGTGCCAAGGCGTTGAAAAACAGCTGCTGCAGACGCAAGACCGAAGGGCATCCTCTTGTACTGGAAGCATCCAAAGGGTGTGATGAAGGCTGTTAGTCTTTTGGAGTCCTCAGATAAGGAAATCTGATGATATGCAGAAGACAAGTCGATAGTGGAAAACCAACTAGCACCCTCCAGACTAGAAACCATTTCCGTGATTTTGGGTAGAGGAAAACGATCAATCAGAATATTATTATTTAAATACCTTAAGTCCACACATAAACGGATTTTTCCATTACTACGCCGAGCTATAACTACAGGCGAAATCCATTCCGAACTCTCAATGGGTTCGATCACATCCATTGACATTAATTTGTCCAACTCCCTGGAAACTTCTTCTCTGATCACAATTGGTACAGTTCTGACTTTATGGATTTTTGGTACAGCTTCTCTCTTTAGTATGATTCTATGTTCGAAACTGGTAAGTTTCCCCAAGCACTTATTAAATACTTTTGAAAATTTGGTTTCCATCAAGGAGTTCAAAGAGTAGTCTTCGTCGTTCACCATTAAGACTTTGTCTTTGCCATTTGGATTCAGAATCATCTGTAACTGTCCTTGATCTTTCCAACCTAGAACAGACGGTCCTTTTTTTGCCACATATAATTTACCTCTTGCACTCCTATTCTTGAATGAGAATACCAACCATCTAAAACCTAACAAGTTTATCTTTTCTCCTGTATAACTTTCCGGCTGAATGTCAGGTGGGGAAAGCTGCTTGCCAATTTTCTCCACGAAAGATTTGTTCCACACATCTTCATTCACGATTGTGAATGGAGAACCGGAATCTGCATACATTGTAACAGGTACTCCACCAATTTCCATGTCACATATGGGTTTTTCCTTAGTGTTAACCTCCATTATATTAAGGATGAAATTCTTATCCTCATCCATCCCTCTGGGATCCGTTTCCACTGTGTCCCATTTTATAATGTTTCCACCTTCATATAAATACTTGACAATTTTCTTTTTAGATTTACAGACTTTTGCAAAATGGCCTACCACTCCACATTTGTTGCACTTAACTTTTAACGCTGGACATGACTTGGAGTGAGCTAAGTGATCTTTGTTATCACATCTGTAACACCTTCTTTCAGTTTCCCCACTCTGTAACGTTTTTCCAGGTTTCCGATTGGTCACATTATAAACGCCATCCTCATTTTTTCCAGTAGATTTTAATTCAGATAAGCATCTTTCAGAGATCTCTGCTTTCCTTACTATGGCTAAAATTCCAGAGGAGAATCGCCATTTATCCAAAGTCTTTCTTGAATAGATTGATTGCTGCAGTGCATGACGATTTGATCTCTAATAAGCTCATCATGAATTGTCCCAAATTTACAGTCTAGGGCCAATTTCTTTAAGTCTGCAACATAATCATCCACCTGTTCATTTTTTTCTTGTTTCCTTTGGAAAAACTTATAACGAACGATTCCCATACAGACTTTTGGAGCAAAATACTTGTCGAGATCGAGCATCGCAGCATTAAAAACACAAATGTCGCCACTTACAGGATTTTTAGACATTTTACTATATGTTTTCAGGCCCATAGGACCCAAAGAATGCAATAGAATTCTCTTTTTCTGTTCTGCAGACATCTTGTTATCCACGTCGATAGCTCCTAAATAATTTAGAAAATAGTCCTTCCACTCTTGCCACTTAATGGGTGGAGAATTACCCATGGCCCAAAATGCTTGTGGGGGAACGATTGTAAAGTTAGCTTGAGCCATATCCAAGGCAAATATAGGGAACACAAATGTGTATGTTTATTAATTTCTCTTCCCTTCCCGGACCTGTTATTACTCCTTTTTCACAGTAGGTATATTATCTTCAATTTTTTATTTTTTATTATATAAATCAAGTCCAGCTTCAATTATACTTCTATTCCTTTAATTTAAGATAAAAAATAACACCGTAGAAGTAACATCCATTCCGCCACGTTTCTATTGTCACTAAAAAGTATGTGGAATCTGTAACCGTGCTCCGCGTATCCCTCTTCTTCTTTTTTTTTTTTTTTTTTTAATTGAAAGGCTAGCGTCTCCGTCACCAGGGAGACGCTAGTAAACGCTGCGTCGATCTCCTTAGCGTGTTGGTTGCCAAGGAGACGAACAGCTGAAGCGGCGTCAGTACATGGAAATGCACGAGCAGCGTCTGTTGATAACAGACGCTCGTGCTGAACTTGCGCCTAGTAAGCGCCTGACACCAATGGTCGGTGTTAAGAAATTAAAATAAAATGCCGTAGGCTTAAGAACCAAAAAAAAATAAGAACTGAACAGGAAAAATACACCTACGGAATGTTCCACGGAGGCAGTCGCAGTCAGGCAGCACTACACGGTGAAAAAAAAAACAAAAAGACGATCCGGACTGGAACAACAAAAACAAACGAAGGTTCAAAGAAGCCGGCTCCCTCGTCGCCAAATTGTAGTAATCAGCTGAGCGTTGAAGGTGAAACAAGGTGCAACCTTTATTGTAAGTACATAACATAAGAACAGGTCCGTTCAGGGAATATGCCCAGCTCAACTGACTCCAGGAGACTCACGTCATAGAACGTGGAATCTCCCTAGGTCATCAAAGCAAGCATTCCATTACAGAAGCATTACACACTACAGCACCTTCTTGGCCACCTTTGTGCGGACTTTCCTCTGTCCTGATTTCCTTGCTAGCATCTGTGGTGGTTTGGAGTTGGCCGTCTTGCTCCAATGAGGTGTTTGTGTTCTATTCGACGTGGAAGGCAGGTTTGGTGCTGTGAATGAGGCTCATTTGCCCTGACACTTCTGTTCATCATAAATTTTATCCATTTTCAAAACCGCTTCTGGAGTCTCTCAAATCCCGTTTTGTGGGATACAAACTTATTTTTCTCCTCCACATTCATACTGGCTACACATAAAGAAAATATACAAATTAATATATTGGTCATACAATTCTACATTTGTTTGGAATATTTATCTTCAACATGTTATGTATACATGTATACACATGCTTTGCCTGATTACGTATGTCATGAACACTTAAATAGTGCTTAACAGTAAGCCTTTCTGCACAAAATCAAATGTTACAAGCATGTTCTACTTTCCATGTGAGCGGCTAAATGCTGGACATGTGGAAAGAGGACATAATGAGACTTAATCAAGATATTATTCTATGTTACGCCCAGGTCTGGTCAAACTACAATGTTTTGGAAATAGTCCAAAAAGCATGGGTGTATGGTTGGGAGTGGAATGTGTCCCAGCCTGAAATCTTACACAATAGAATTCAAGCACCTGGCCTGCTTAACATTTTGTTACAAAGTCCAATCAAGCCAGGTCTTGTGTGTCTTACTATGTGCCAATGAAGACTTAATGTTCTCCTTTCATGACATTGCATGACGCAAGGTCAATGCAAAGGTGTCCTAAATCTGGGGCCTAATATGATGAACGATTAGTACTTAACTGATGATGACGATCACTCTCAAACTCGCCTCCAATGCCTCTGGTTGATAGAGTACACTCAGTGACATGTTTGGCTGCACATTTCAAATCTTGCTCTGCCTGATACAGCAGAAATTCTGCAAACCCATGCAAACACCCATGCAAGAGTATGATTATCCCAATATAAGAGCGTGTTGTGATAAGCTCATAACTGCCATCCTTGGCCCTCCTATACCCAGCTTTTAATAGTAGGAATGTATCTATGGAGGATATCCAACGTTGTCCATGTGTCCGCCTATCAGCTACATACACATTCAGGTGTATGGTGCATTGATGCATCCTTTCAGTCACATACACAATGCAGCTTTTACTGCTTCTTCACTTGCACAATGGACCTAGACTGCATGTGTGGAGGCTGTGCAGCATGCAGTGGGGCAGCGCCACGAGACAGCACAAGAGGCAATCTATTTGTCTAACTATGGCTTTTTCCTGGTCTCTCGATCTCATGCAAGGCATATAAGCATTGTGCTGTGCTGTGTGGTATTGCAAGGCTTGTACTTAATTGTTAGTCTTCTTCAATTCATGATCTCTGCTGCAGCCACATAGAAGTTTTATTACAGCCTGGTGGAAGCCTTGTTGGAAAATGTCAAGGACAGTGCTTACATTTGACATATATTTGTCAGCAACCTTGTGTATAATGAGGCCAGGGGTGTCAAGGTTGCTTATGTGAATATGTGTTTCCTAATAATTATCCCTTGTATGAGCCTACTGCCAGAAAGGCAAACATTAGGGGCCAGATTTACAAAAATTTGGTGTCATGGTTGCACCACTTTTGTGGCATACCCATGACACAAAATGCTAGTAGATATTTACAAAGCCACACAAGGAGTGACTTGAGCTGCCTTGCGTGGCTTTGTAAAAAAACATGTAATACAATGCAGCAGACGACGCTGCATTGCACTACATTTCATTCAGGGAGGAGTTGCATGGTTGGAACATGGACGCTCCCATGCATTCACCCATGGTTTTATTTAATCCCAGATTTACAAAGGTATGTAAACTCGAGATTGCATGAACTCGCCACACCGAACAGAGGATGGTGTAACGAGGAGAAAAATATTTTTTCTCCTCAGTATTCATTCTTTCTATGTGTGATGCAATCTGCAGCAAACATAGAAAGAGGAAAATGTCTTGAGAAATTGTTTTTGTGCTGGAAGGTATCCCTTCCTGCACAAAAACAATGTTCTTGTAATGCAGGCACCCTTGCACCACCGTGCAAGGGTGCCTGCATCGGTGCTAGACTCCCTTAAGTGTGCCAGTGCTATGGGAAAGCAGAAGTGCTCCATATCCTAGCACATATGGGCCCTGATTTATACTTTAAGGCAGTTTAGCGTCATAAAGTATACCGCCGGCTGGTCCCATTTCAAGACACCTACTGGGTGTCTTATTTGTGGAATGGCACAGTCCGGCTAACGTCATTGAGAATGACGTTAGCTGGGGGGGGGGGGGTGGTATGGGAGTAGTGGGTTTAGAGTTCAAAAATGACGTTAGGCTCATTAGAGCCAAAAAAGATGACTCTAACCAGCCTAGCGTCATTTATTGATGCTAAACCTACCATACCACATGACTCCTGTCTTACGAAAGACAGGAGTCATACCCATCACCCTAAAGTCCAGCACAGGAGACAAGGGTCCCCTGGGCAGGGCCACTGCGCCCAGTGCCAGGTATGGGGGCCCATCTCTGGGCCCTCTATGGTACTTTAAGAAAAAAAAGGTAAATACTTACCTTTACTTACCTGTACTTATCTGTACTTACCTAGGATAGGGTCCCCCATCCTCCGCTGTCCCTTTTGTGTGGGTGGGGGTGTCCCTGGTGACTGGGGAGGGCACCTGTGGGCTTATTCCATGGTGTTCCATCATGGAAATGGTCCCGCTCGTCCCCTAACGCCTGCCCTGACCCAGGCGATAAATAATGGTGTTCAGCAAGCTTAGCGCACATATTTAGGCCCGCCTCCCTCCCGTGCACAATTTTTGCATGGGAGGATAAATAAGGCACTAGGGCCTTTGAGTCAAGTCCAGTCAAGAGAACTTTATTTCTGCCACTGGGGCCATAAAAGCACATAGCAGCAATAAATAAATACTCAAGGTAATATAAAATATGTACAGTACATATAACTAAATAAAAATAATAAAATTAAGTGCACTCCCAGAGTGAATTGATACATTCTTACTAAAACCACTATACAGATAAAAGTTTTCCTCTATCAATCCAACTAGCCTCAAGGAACTTGGCAACAGCAATCACTAACATCAAGCGAGTGTCTGATCTTAGAATTCGAAGGGCTATGTCGGACCTGCGGACTCCCAGCAGTCTACAACGTGGGGCCAACCATTTCCTGCGAGAGACAGCGTATGCAGGGCAGACAAATAAACACGAGGGAGGTTTTCAATAGGTGTTTTGCAAGCTGGGCAGATGGTTGTTCCTTCATATAACCAGCGACTGGTAAGTGATCTTAGTGGCAAGGTGCCTATGCGGAACTGGAAGTACAATTTCCTTTCTCTAGATACTGTGATTATGTCCCTGAAGGCCTTGCACATCTCTTTTAGGTTGGCAAATTCACATGATAGTGTGGAGTGAAGTGCAACCCCCAGATCGTCAGAGTCTACCATTTGCCAATACAATTTTTGTAGGTTGATTTTTGATGGAAAGGAGGCAGTAGTTGGAGAGTCCCAGAGTTCTCTAAGTCCAAGCGAATAAAGTAACCCCTTGATGTGTTTGAGCCGGGGGATACTATGAGAATGGTCAGTTTCTAAAATGACCAGCAATGCTTCAGTGAAGGAAGCAAGCTCTGAGGTAGTCCAAAGACGTCGCCAGTACAAGAGGTGACATGAGTGGGCCTTGTGGCCAATACGTTTCATGCCTAGGCCCTTAAAAAGGGACCAGTGGAGTGCTTGGCGGAAGAGGCACGAGATTTCTTAGGAAATTATTTTCAGAGATCGTTATTTCTTGGGCTTTGGCATTGCCCTATAGTTCAGCCCTGTAAAAAGCCGAGCTCACAGCCTTGGCTTCATATATCTGGATTGCAGGGCGTATTGGTTTGGTGTGTTAAAGGTTAAAATCCCTTATTAAAACGCCTGTTGTTTGCTTTAGTTTTAGTGACTGCTTTGCAATCTGTGATTTCCTAGACATTTTTTCAGTTAACATTGGGCCCAGGTAACTAAATGTGCCCACCTTTTCAAGTGGGGTACCCTTGAGGATAAACTTCCCTCTGAAAGATCTGTGGGGATTGAGTGTCCTTAATTTAGTTTTGGAGGCATTGATTTCAAGTCCCTGCTTGGAATAAAATTCCTCAAAACACGTGAGGAGTTTCTGTAATCTGCTTGGGGTCTTGAATATCAGGAGTGTATCATCTGCAAAGGACAAGACCAGAATTTTTTGTGTGCCTAACGATGTGCATCAGCCTCCACTCTGAGTACAGAGGGGACAATATAATTAATGTACAAGGAGAACAAGGTGGGGGCAAGGACACATAATTGCCGTACACCCCTTGACACCTGGATTCTGTCATTTAGCTGCCCCTTGTCATCCCACCTGACATGTGCATAATTACCCTCATGAAGCCGAATTAATAGTGCAAGAATGTGCTCAGGGATTCCCATTAGGGAAAGAACTTCCCACAGCTTGTTACGGGGTACTAGATCGAATGAGGATTTCAGATCCACAAAAGCAACATACAGATTCCCTTTGCCAATAAAAACTGTTTTCCAGTATAAAAGCAAAAACCTGAGGGCTTGCTCAATAGTGGATATTTCTTTATGAAAACCTGCCTGAAGAGGACTAAGAATGACATGTTCATCCATCCAGTTTTGAATCTTGCCCAAAAGCCTTTATGCACACAGTCTATGAAGCTCATTGGCCTACAATTACAGGGGGGGGGGGCTCTGCAACCCTTTTTAAAAATCGGGACTACAATGCCACCCTATCAGGACTCAGGGATTAGCGCCCCAGATGCTATTGCATTCAATATGATGGTGATATATCTTGATCAGATTTCAATGTCGGTTAAGAATAGTTCTGCTGGAACACCATCCGAGCCAGGTGCCCTACCACGCTTTAGAGTACCTAAGGAATATGCTACAGCCGAATGGGATAATAGTTGCTGCATTGCAGGCGTGGATGTTCGAACAATATTTGAGCAAGAGTCCTTATGTTTAGAGGTTATACTATCATGGTCATATGAGTACAACCCGCTAAAATGGTCTACCCAGTCCTTTGGAGCAATATTAGTAGTAATGTTCAGTTGCCTATTTCCTGGGCTGCACGCTGCCAGGGACCTGAACTCACTACAGTTCTTCTCTCGTGCAGCGTCATTAAGTGCAGCCCACCACTTGTCATCTTGTTCACGCTTGGCTTTGCAGACAGCTTATTTATAATACTTTGTAGCTGAGGGAGTGGCGTTTACATCCTTAGATAAAATAGTTTGGATTAAATGCTTGTTTGAGGACTGTTGGACTTTTTTGCTTATGCAGGGTCATCCCCAATCTTTTTGCCTCCTGTCTCCTATTTTTTCTGACCTGTTGCTGTTGGTTTTTAAATTCTGAGCCCTTTACTACTGCTAACCAGTGCTAAAGTGCATATGCTCTCTGTGTAAATTGTATTGTTGGTTGGTTTATCCATGATTGGAATATTTGATTTACTAGTAAGTCCCTAGTAAAATGCACTGGGGGTGCCAGGATCTGTAAATCAAATGCTACTAGTGGGCCTGCAGCAGTGGTTGTGCCACCCACATAAGTAGCTCTGTAATCATGTCTCAGACCTGCCACTGCAGTGTCTGTGTGTGCAGTTTTAACTGTAAATTCGACTTGTCAAGTGTACCTACTTGCCAGGCCTAAACCTTCCCTTTTCTTACATGTGCAGTGTATGGTTAAGGTAGGATATATAGTGATGTGTTTTATATGTCCTGACAGTGAAATATTGCTAAATTTGTTTTTTCACTGTTGCAAGGCCTGTCCCTCTCATAGGTTAATATGGGGGCTACTTTTCAATCTGATTAAAGTGTAGACTCCCTTTGGGAGCGGATGGACATTTGGAGTTTGGGGTCTCTGAGCTCACATTTAAAAAATACATCTTTTAGTAAAGTTGATTTTAAGATTGTGTGTTTGAAAATGCCACTTTTAGAAAGTGAGCATTTTCTTGCTTATACCATTTCTGTGACTCTGCCTGTTTGTGGATTCCCTGTCTGGGTCAGTTTGTCAGTTGGGCTGGTTGCACCTCACACTAGACAGTGACGCAAAGGGAGCTGGGGTGTAGTCTGCATTTCCTGATGAGCCATCTGTGCTAGGAGGGAGGGGAGAAAGGGTCACTTACACCTGAAAGGGCTGTGCCTGCCCTCACACAATGCAATGTCAAACCCCCTGGTGAGTGTCTGGGGCCTGGCCTGGTCAAGGCAGGATTTCACATTCAAATGAGACTTTACTTTGAAGTAGGCCTACTTCAAAGGAGAAATAAGAAGGGCACCTAAAACCACAGACTTTAAAAACACTTCTGGAAACAAGAGGAACTGCCTGGAGAAGAGCCGAAGAGCTGAGGAAGAAGAACTGCCCTGCCTGTGCTTTGTGGAGCTATCCTGCAGTTGCTGCTTCTGCCAGAGTAAGAGGGCAAAGACTGGACTTTGTGTGCCTTCCATCTCGAGAAGAAATCTCCAAGGGCTTGGTTTAGAGCTTGCCTCCTGTTGTTTGAAGTCTCAGGGACAGCAAAGACTTCTCTCTGCCAGCACCTGGAGTCTCTGGAGAGACTCCTACTCTGCCCTGTGGTGCCCATCCAGTTCCTGGGACCCTTAAAGGAGAAGCTGGCAGCCTAAAGACAAGGAAATCCACGCACAGAGCGCCGTGCGGGGAAAAGATCGATGTGACTCCGATCTGCAGCTGAAGAAACGACGCGCCGCCGGCTCAGCAGCTGAGAAACGACGCTCGCAAGAAACGTGACCAAAGAATCGACGCACGGAGCAGGGGAAATGACGCGCAGCATCGCTGATGGAGGCTGGGACATCACAACCCGCGCTGCGGGGTTTTCGGATCATGGTGCGGCTGGATTTCGGACTCAAGTACTGCTGGGCGTGGAAAAACAACTCAAGGCCTGCCCGGACCCGAGAGTGCCGACCAGATCGACGCAACGCTCTCCTGCAGAGAGAAGAAACGACGCGCCGGACCCGGTGAAAGGAGAAACGACGCAAGGTCCCACTTGTGAGTGGAATCAACGCTTCACAAGCCCTTTTTGATGCACCCAAGGTACTTTTTCAAGCTGACAGCGTTAGTGTGTGTTCAAAATTACTATCACATTAAGGGGGTCATTCCGACCCTGGCGGGCGGCGGGCGGCGCCCGCCGGGCGGAAACCGCCCAAAGACTGCACCGCGGTCAAATGACTGTGGGGGTCATTTCAACTTTCCCGCTGGGCCGGCGGGCGATCTCCAAAAGATCGCCCGCCGGCCCAGTGGGAAAGCCCCAGCAAAGAGGAAGCCGGCTCCGAATGGAGCCGGCGGATTTGCAGGGGTGTGACGGGTGCAGTGGCACCCGTCGCGATTTTCACTGTCTGCTAAGCAGACAGTGAAAATCTTTGTGGGGCCCTGTTAGGGGGCCCCTGCACTGCCCATGCCAGTGGCATGGGCAGTGCAGGGGCCCCCAGGGGCCCCACGACACCCGTTCCCGCCAGCCTCATCCGCCAGGAACAGGCTGGCGGGAAGGGGGTCGGAATCCCCATGGCGTCGCTGAGGATCCCCTGGGCCAGGGGAAAACTGGCGGGAAACCGCCGTTTCCCCTTTTCTGACCGCAGCTTTACCGCCGCGGTCAGAATGGCCCGGGAAGCACCGCCAGCCTGTTGGCGGTGCTTCCTCTGCCCTCCACCCTGGCGGTTTGAAACCGCCAGGGTCGGAATGAGGGCCTAAGACTCTTTTTACATTTTTATTAATATCTTGACTTATGTATGGTGGATTTTTGTCGTTTTGGTCTTGTTTTGTTTAGATAAATATTTCCTATTTTTCTAAACCTGTGTTGTGTCATTTTGTAGTATTTTCATTAAGTTACTGTGTGTGTTGGTACAAATACATTACACCTAGCACTCTGAAGTTAAGCCTACTGCTCTGCCAAGCTACCAAGGGGGTAAGCAGGGGTTAGCTGAGGGTGATTCTCTTTTACCCTGACTAGAGTGAGGGTCCTTGCTTGAACAGGGGGTAACCTGACTGTCAACCAAAGACCCCATTTCTAACATTGGTGATCAGCGGTTAGGATTTGGACTTGTATTTGTCCTTGACATACAGTAATTAATTGTACACTACTGTTTTGAGTTCAGACCACTACGTAACCACATACTACTTGTCTTGTGATTCTGATTTGTGTTCTCTGATGTCCTCCTGGAAATATTGCTAATATATTTGGACTCTGGTTTTTGGTTGTGAAGCCTTTGAACAATGGAAGTCAATTTCTGGCAACTATTTATGTATAAAAAGTGGCAGCTTAAAGGATTCTGCATGGAAAGGGGACTATCTGTGAACAAGAAATTCAGAAGGGAGGATCTTGAGTCAGCACTGTTTCAGTATGAGTTGAAACGTTGTCAGGCAACACCACCAAATGAGTCTGAGATGGAGAACTACTCTGAGGAGGAGGGCAGTGGCCCTGAGGAGGGGACAGAAAGAGATGATTTGTTCCTAGCTCGAATCCGGAGTCTGGGGGAGCTAGAAGCAGAGCTTGAGAGGGCTGAGAAGAAGAGAGCCTTAGCCCTGAAAAAAGAAAGGATTGCAGCTCAAGAGCTGAGCTGTGAAGAGCTGAAGCTGGAAGCCATGAGGACTGATTCCAGTTCAGATGGTGGCATCAAAAATCTTGTATCCAGTACTGCTGAAGAAGTGCACATGCCCAGAGATGTGGTGCCCTACTTGAAGGAGGGAGTTAACACACACCAGAAGGTTCAGGGGTTTAAGGTAGCTACAGTGATGCACAGGGTCCCTGAGGTGGATTGGGGAACTGGCATGGGGAGTCATATTCCTACTGGTGGGAGGGACACTCTACTGACTCTAGGTGAGAGTGACAGGGAGAGGGGTATCCCCCAGATAGAAGTCCTGGTTATGGAGTGTGAAGACATCCCAGAAGAGTGTGGGTTGAGTGTCAGGGACAGTCGGGTACTGTCTCACCAGTCTCAGGAGGGTGATGTGGGGTATTTTTTCAAGGCTGAGTAACTGGATGGTTGGGTGAAGAGTACTTTGGTTAATTCATGTGAGGGGCTGTATGATGTAATTGCTGGAGAGCATATGTCTAGTCCTTATTTTCCAGAGCTATGCCAACACCAGGTGGAGTGTGAGTTCTCTGACCCCAGGGAACTTGCAATGCAGGCAGACCTTTGAGTGAGTACCAGAGAGTCTAAAGAGGCATTTAGGGGTGCTCCTGAGAGGAGTGGTCTAGGTATTTCCCAACCAGGTGAGGTAGGGAAGGATTATAGTGTCCCAGGTAGGTCCCAGTGTAGTGGGATGGGTGAGGGACCCCATGTCCAGTCTCAGAAGAGAGGGAATGGGGATGGACTAAGGCCCAAGGTGCCTGAGATCCGGTCCCAGGTCCTGGAAGGTTCCATGAGGGAACACCAGGAGGGGAGCCTAGACTGTACCATAGGGCCATTTGTTGAGGGAGACCCCACAGTGTCAGCAGAACTTGGGGGGTGGCTGTAGCCAGCTTCCCACCAGCTCTGGTGCCTGGCAGTACCACTCCTAGTGAGGGGGTGAAGAAGTCCAGAGGATTGAGAGGGGGTTGCGGAACCCAGTGGAGAACCCGGAGTGTCAGGGGTCAGCTCTGAGAGCAGAGTCCCCCAGGAATGACCTTGGAGAGACCATTTCTGGGTTAGAGGGAATCCAGACTCTGTCAGATAGACAGAGGTCAGGAGACCTGGGCCAGCCAGACTCTTGTGTGGCCCTTGGGGACGGTGTGTCCCTTGAGGGGGGTAAGTGTGCCCCCCTGGAAGTCCTGGTGCGCAGGCAATGGTTCAACCGCAGGGTGGTGACTCTGGGTGGAATGATCAGGTTCAGGGGGTAAACTCTGACCTGATGGGAGGTAGGTGTGCTCCCGAGGAAGTCCTGGGTTGATAGGCGGTGGTCCAGTCTGTGGGTACAGACCCTGGACTGGAGGATCAGGTGCAGGGGGTAAACCCTGACCTGAAGGGGGTGTTGTTTGCCCCATCACCCACCTGTCGTGATTTCAAGGGGTACTCTCCCTAAGGGGGGGTGCAGAACCCTGAGAGTAGGGGCAGGGGAGAGAGAGCCTCACCCCTGACCCCAGTGCAATCTAAGGGTACAGACCCTGGATTGGAGGGCCAGGTTCAGGGTGTCCCCCTGACCTGGAGGAAGGGATTACTGCTAACATTGCCTCTAACATGTTGTCTTCTGGGGGGGCACTCTTAGTTGGGGGGTGCAGGACCCCAGAAGGGAGGGCAGGGGGAGGCAAGCCTCACCCCTGGCCCAACCTGAAGGTACAGACCCCAGGTTGGAGGACCAGTTGCAGGTTAACATCCCTGCACTGGTTGGAGAATTGTGCAGGACAACTTCTACAAGCACCCTGACAATTTTTGACTCTGGGGGTGCCGCTCCTGGAGGGAGGGTACAGAGCCCCAGAGGGGAGGGTCAGGTTGTCATCCCTGACCTGGTGGAAGAGAGAGTGGTCAAAGGGTGCCAGGCACTGGCGCTACCGCCCCCCACTCTCCACAGTCACAGTGTTTGGAGAGGCCTGAGGTCGGGCTCTCATCCTTGACAGTTGTCAGGGGTCGCTGTGGCTTGCTGTCCTGATGGACAGAGTTGCCCCTGGGAGGGGAACGAGAGTCACACCCCGGGGGTGGAGTGGGCAACACGACTGTGTTGGCCCTGGTGGTACTATCTGCCCATTGGGATACATCTGTGGGCAAAGTAAAGTTAGGTATTGCACAGTTGGTATCTGCAGATGTGGAGAAGGGTTCCCCATGGGTTAGATTAGTGGGCCCTGAGAGTATGGACAGAGGGATCCAACTGGAGTCAGGAAGGCATAGAACTGGAACATGCCCCTGCTGTTCTGGGCCTGCGTCCCTGTTCTATCGTCCCAATCAGGGAAGTACATCAAGGTATTGATTGTTCTCCCCTGGCTTTAGGATGGTAGGTGGTCATGTTGGACTTTTTTTGCTTATGCAGGGTCATCCCCAATCTTTTTGCCTCCTGCTTCCTATTTTGTCTGACCTGTTGCTGTTGGTTTTTGAACTCTGAGCACTTTACCACTGCTAACAAGTGCTAAAGTGCATATGCTCTCTGTGTAAATTGTATTTTGATTGGTTTATCCATGATTGGCATATTTGATTTACTAGTAGGTTCCTAGTAAAGTGCACTGGAGGTGCCAGGACCTGTAAATCAAATACTACTAGTGGGCCTGCAGCACTGGTTGTGCCACCTACATAAGTGGCTCTGTAATCATGTCTCAGACCTGCCACTGCAGTGTCTGTGTGTGCAGTTTTAACTGTAAATTCAACTTGGCAAGTGTACCTACTTGCCAGGCCTAAACCTTCCCTTTTCTTACATGTCAGACACCCCTAAGATAGGTCCTAGGTAGCCCCAAGGGAAGGATGCAGTGTATGGTTAAGGTAGGACATATATGTGGTCATTACAACCCTGGCGGTGAAAGACGCTTACCGCCGTGCAGAAGACTGCCAACACACCGCCGCGGCCGGGGAATTCCGCCACAGCTATTTTGACCCACATTTCGGGATCCGCCAAAATTCAGACACCCACAAAAGTCCGCCACACCAAAGGTCAGTGATAAACTGGCGAAAACAAAACCTCCACCGTCACGCCAACAGAAAAACGCCCACACTATCACGACACATGAATCCACGCGGCGGTCTTTCAACCGCGGTGTTCCATTGGCGGTACACACCGCCGCGCTCAAAATACACACACATATACAAAACACAGCCACATTGGACAATTCGAAATACACACACCTGATACACATACACACACCACTCCCACACACCCATTACAATATAAAACACACACCCACATCACCCACAAACCCCTACGACAAAAAATTCCGAAAGAAGGCCAGAGAGAGACACCACCAGCAAGTACAACAGCATCCACAGGCACACAACACCATCACCCACAGAACTTCCACGCACCTCACACAACACACCACTACATATCAGCACACTTATCACCACACACTCTACTCCACACATCACCTACACCACCCCATGGCACGGCAAAGACACCCCAGGTTCTCGGAGGAGGAGCTCAGGGTCATGGTGGAGGAAACCGTCCGGGTAGAGCCACAGCTATTCGGATCACAGGTGCAGCACACCTCAATTGCAAGGAAGATGGAGCTATAGCGAAGAATAGTGGACAGGGTCAACCCAGTGGGACAGCACCCAAGAAATCGGGAGGACATCAGGAAGAGGTGGAACGACCTACGGGGAAGGTGCGTTCCGTGGTCTCAAGACACCACCTGGCGGTTCAGAGGACTGGTGGCAGACCCCCACCTCCTCCCCCACAACTAACAACATGGGAGGAGCAGGTCTTGGCGATTCTGCATCCTGAGGGCCTTGCAGGAGTAGGTGAAGGAATGGACTCTGGTAAGACAAATCTTAACTATTACATCCCCCACCCTACCTGCATGTCAGCACATACCCCCACCCTCACCCTCACCCCCAGCACCCCAACTCCTCACATATGTCCCAACATCACAAACCACCCATCCCAACACCAAGCCCTGCATGCAACAACAAAGCATGGACACCCATCACTAAAGTATGCCCACTGCACATACCCATACAACCCCCTAAACCATCATCACACAAGGTCCCACACAGGAATGCAAGCACTGGGGTACACAGTCACCCACCCATTGCACACCATGCCACACACAGATGTAATAACCATCCTTTTATACCCCTGCAGGACACCTACCCAACGTCACCGGACAGGAGGGTCCACACATGTCCACACCACCTACAGAAGAGGCCCACCTCTGTCCAACTGGATCTAGATGACCAGCCCGGCCCATCGGGGACCTCTGGACAGTCGATTCCCCTCACCCAGTCACAGGCCACCACAGACCTTCCCCCCTCTGGAAACACCAGCACAGCACCAACCCAGCGGGCCCATACCTCCGTCCCCGGGACACGTCAATCAGCTGTGTGTCCACCACTACAGGGAACCCAGGCTAACCCACCACCACAACAACAACAGGGACCTGGGGGCAGTGGCAGTGGGCACACGGTCCAGGGGACGGAGGCCCAGGAACACAGGGGAACTGGGAGGGCTGCTGTGTGACAGGGGGCGGACAGGCCAAGGGAACCCACTCTCCACGAGGCCCTCTCCTCCATCATGGGAGCCTACCACCACTCCCAGGAGACAATGGCAACGGTACTGACCAAGTTTCAGGAGACCCAGCGCCTGCATAAGGAACAGTATATGGGCTTCAGGGAGGAACTCAGAACCATCAGCTCCACCCTGGGCACCCTCGTAGGGGTGCTGAAGGAAGTACTCAACACAAGGAGGGACACTGTGGCACAACAAGGGGCCCCTGACGCTAGCATGGATGATGAACTGCCCACCACCTCCGCCGGCGCTAGTGGACAGGACGCCCCACCACAGCACCACCAAACCAGCACCCCACCCCCTGCAGAGGGAGAACCACCCCGCAAATGGTCCCTGAGATCCAGGAACAAGACAGAGCACGATGCCAAGACCCCCGCCAAGAAATGAGACCACCCTGATTGTCATCCTACTGTCCCACTTTGTCACCCTGTCCATACTTAAACTGCCCCGGCTCCACTTCCTATGCCCATATGGGCAATGCACCTGTGAGACTAATAGACTGGACTCTGCCATGGACATTACTCCGCCATCACCCCTCACCATTTCACTACCCCCTCCAATATTGAGCACTTAAATAAACACACTTAAAGCACAAAACAATCTGGAGTCTGTCTGTGATTTTGAAATAGTGTATTAGCAATTACAGTGACAAAATGCTCTTTCAATTGTAATGTCAACATACCTATGTCACACAGCTCTAGTCCATGAGGAATCTAAGCAGATGTCACACAGTGGGACCCACATCTGTGAAATCGTAAGGGAAAGTCACAACTCAGTCACCATACACTGGGTGAAAACGACAGACAGTAGAGAGGTAGTAGTGTTAAAGTACATGTAGCAGGAAGGTCTGTACTTTTACCTGTGTCTCACTGGAAATATTGCTGGATCACTGAGTCCCTGTTGTGCATGTCTTCTTCCTCTGCTTCTTCGTCTTCACTGTCCACAGGCTCCACAGCTGCCACAACACAGCCATCTCGACCATCCTCCTGCCGAAAAGGCACCTGTCGTCGCAAAGCCAAGTTGTGAAGCATACAGCAGGCCACGATGATCTGGCACACCTTCTTTGGTGAGTAGAATAGGGATCCACCTGTCATATGGAGGCACCGGAACCTGGCCTTCAGGAGGCCGAAGGTCCGCTCGATCACCTCCTAGTTCGCCCATGGGCCTCATTGTAGCGTTCCTCTGCCCTTGTCCTGGGATTCCTCACTGGGGTCAGTAGCCATGACAGGTTGGGGTAACCAAAGTCACCTGCAAATGGCGAGGGACAACTGTTAGACACGCACTAACCTGGAGGGATATCCCCAGACCCAGACAACCATTCCACTGACTTGCTTCAAGGTGCTCACCTAATAGCCACACACAGTGCTTCTGGAGTTGACCCATCACAAAAGGGATGCTGCTATTCAGCAGGATGTAGGCGTCATGCACTGAGCCAGGGAACATGGCATTCACATGGGAGATGTACTGGTCTCCAAACATACCATCTGTTTATTCATCAAATGATAACTCTTCCGGTTTCTGGACACCTGTTCACTCCTGTGGGGGGGTACCAAAGCCACATGTGTCCCATCAATGGCACCTATGATGTTGGGGATGTGTCCCAGGGCAGAGAAATCACCTTTCACTGTAGGCAAATCCTCCACCTGAGGAAAAACGATGTAGCTCCGCATGTGTTTCAGAAGGGCAGACAGCACTCTGAACAATACGTTGGAAAACATAGGCTGGGACATCCTTGAGGCTATGGCCACTGTTGTTTGAAATGACTCACTTGCAAGGAAATGGAGCACTGGCAGCACTTGCACTTGAGGGGGGATTCCTGTGGGATGGCGGATTGCAGACATCAGGTCTGGCTCTAACTGGGTACACAGTTCCTAGATTGTGGCACGGTCAAGCCTGTATGTGATAATCACATGTCGCTCCTCCATTGTCGACAGGTCCACCATCGGTCGGTACACCGGAGGATGCCGCCATCTCCTCACATGTCCCAGCGGACGGTGCCTATGAAGGACAACAGCGAGCACAGAGTCAAACAACTCAGAGGTACGTATCCACAGTTTACACAGAACACCATTCATACACAAAAGATGGCCTGTATGTGTGTAGAGTGCAGGCCTAGGTATGTGTGACGCAGTTGAAAATGAAGCCATGTGGGCCCCTGAAATGGCGGCTGCCTGACCTGTAAAGTGGGACAATGGGATGTGAGGTAACTGCGCTGGCGTTGTACACCATCGAGCTAGGCGGTCGAAGACCGCGGCGCAATGCTGCATTGGTTAACATTGGACCCTATGGGTCCCAGGAGCCAATGACGATGTACACCGGAGGTGACGGTACGCACTGCCACGGATATGACTGCCATTTTCTATCTGTTAAATCACTCAATACCTGATCTTCGACAGGAGAGGACCTACACTGCAAGTGCTGCTGTGACCTCGGTCTTGAAGAGAAAATGGCTCGAGTGTCTGGGGAAAGGGCCCCTGCCTTCACATCGGAGGAGTTGGAGAACTCCTGGATGGGGTCCTCCCCCAGTACACGCTACTCTACGGTCCTCCAGACAAACAGGTAAGTACACAGGGAGCATGTTGTATGGGCTATGCCTGTGTGGAGAGAGCTGGATGTAAGAAGGAAGGGGGAGAGTGCTGCGTGCATGAAAGACGGTGAATGCATGTGCCACATGGCAAGGGTAGGGATGGGGGCCAATCACTTTGACGGTGCAGTTGGTAATAACTTATCTTTTTCCCCTGTACATTTCATGTAGGTCAGCGCCCACCAGAAAAAATATATTTGGCGTGCTATCGCCAAGGACGTCTGGACCCTGGGGGTCTACCACAGACGGAGCACCCACTGCCGGAAAAGATGGGAGGACATTCGCCGCTGGAGCAAGAATACGGCGGAGGCTCAGCTGGGGATGGCCTCCCAATGTGGGAGGGGTGCTGGTCGCACCATGACCCCCCTGATGTTCAGGATCCTGGCGGTGGCCTACCCGGAGTTGGACGGGCGCGTGAGGGCATCACAACAGCGACAAGGGGGTGAGTACACTCTTATTCTGCTGACTTTACGCGCAGTGGAGGGGTCTGGGTAGGGGAGGTGGGCTGTGGGTTTTCCTAGGCCAGGGCGAGTTCCGTAGGCAAGGTCCCTCCATAAGGCAGGCCATGCGTCACCCCACCCCACCTCTGTAGAGTGCCAAGTACACCTAGTCATGCCCCTGTGTCATCTATGTGTGCAGATGTCATCCATAGCCTTGTAGGCCATTTCCCAGGAATTGAACAGTGGAGCCCAAGAGCGCGCCGTAGTGCAGGGGGCGACTGTGTCTGTCGTGTCCGCCAACGGTAGCGGTAATGCATGAACTCAACATGTCTTTCTTCTGTCGTTCCCCCCCCCTTTTTGTGGTCTCCCTGTTCTTGTGTGCATTGGCATCATCAGGTGGAGGAGCAGTGGCACTGGAGCACGAGGGAGCTGCATCCCACATGGCTCTGGAGGGCAAGACTACGGACTCAGAGTTCATCAGTGGGATGGAGGGCGAGGGGAGCTCCACGGCGGGGACAGGAGCAGATACCAGCGACACGGACTCGTCCTCTGATGGGAGCTCCCTTGTGGTGGTGGCAACATCTGTGCCCCCGCATCTACAGGTACAGCCGCCACCCCCCCTACCAGCACCGCCCTCCCAGCAGCCCCTTAGACTTTTCCCCGTGCCCGCTCACCCAGGAGGGTGGGCATCACCTTCGCCCCAGGCACCTCAGGCCCTGCCCCAGTCACCCCTGCTGCCCTTAGTGAGGAGGCCATTGACCTCCTCAGGTCCCTCACTGTTGAGCGGTCTACCATTTTGAATGCCATCCAGGGTGTAGAGAGGCAGTTGCAACAAACAAATGCATTCCTTGAGGGCATTCATTCTGGTCAGACGGCCCTTCAGCGAGCTTTTCAGACTCTGGCCTCAGCACTGATGGCAGCCATTGTTCCCGTCTTTAGCTCCCCCCTCCAACTTCCTCCACCCAGACCCAATCCCCTCTACCTCAGCCTATCCCAAGCACACCTACAGACCAGCATGCACACACGTCAACACACAAGGGAAGCTCTGGCAAACATAAGCACCACACATCCCACAGGCACTCACGCAAGCATCACACACATGCAGACACACCAACATCCACTGCCTCCACTGTGTCCCCCTCCTCCTCGTCTCCCTCCTCCCTCCCAGTCTCGTCTACACTCACACCTGCATGCACTACCTCTACAGCCACTTTGCCGTCACCAGCATACCCACCACCACACCCCGCTCACATGCAGTCACCACCCCCACTACCATTCACACGTCCCCTGTGTCCTCTCCCAGTGTGTCTGTGACGCCCCCTCCCAAGATACACAAACGCAGGCACACACCCACCCAACAGCCATCCACCTCACGACAGCCTCCAGCGCATGCATCTTCACCCAAAGTCACCAAACGTACACCTCCTACAACCACCACCTCTTCCTCCACTCCCAAACCCCCTCCAGCTACCCGTCCCAGTGTGTCCCAAAAACTTTTCCTGTCCACCCTTGACCTCTTTCCCACACCTCTCCCACCCCATCCGTCTCCTAGGTCCCGAACTAGCACCTCAGTCACAACATCTCCGGGACCAGTGGTGCCTGTAGTCACCGGATTCTGGAGTGCACCGCCCACCAGGGCAGCCAGTGTGGCACGGAGCCACAGCACAGACAGTCCCCCACCTGTAAAGCATCAGAAGTTGGCCAGTGCCCGGCGGGAGAGGGGGAAGACTCCAGCCATCAAAGCCGCTCCCAGGGGTCCTGGTGGGAGTGTGGAGTCAGCTGTGGCACCTTCCAAGGTGGGGAAGGGCCACAAGAAACTCGGCAAGTCTGGAAAGAGCAGCACGGCGGAGAAGACCGCCATCATCCCTGCTGCCCAGGAGGACACCTCCAGCACCAGCCCAGCTGCCCAGGAGGCCACCGCCAGCATCAGCCCACCTGCCCAGGAGGCCACCGCCAGCACCAGCCCACCTGCCCAGGAGGCCACCTCCAGCACCAGCCCAGCTGCCCAGGAAGCCACCGCCAGCATCAGCCCACCTGCCCGGGAGGCCACCTCCAGCAACAGCCCAGCTGCCCAGGAGGCCACCGCCAGCATCAGCCCACCGGCCCAGGAGGCCACCGCCAGCATCAGCCCAGCTGCCCAGGAGGCCACCGCCAACACCAGCCCACCTGCCCAGGAGGCCACCGCCAGCACCAGCCCACCTGCCTACGAGGCCACCGCCAGTACTAGCCCCACTGGGCTATGAAGGACCGCCAGCAAAAGCCCCGCTGGGCCATGAAGGGCCCCCAGCCAACGCCCCGCTGGGCCATGAAGGACCGCCAGCAAAAGCCCGGCTGGGCCATGAAGGACTGCCAGCAAAAGCCCCACTGGCCCATGAAGGACCACCAGCAGCTGAGACCCTGCAATGGAGACCGCCATCTCAAGCACTGCTGAACAGGGCACCGCCATCTCAAGCACCGCTGAACAGGGCACCGCCGTTTCAAGCACCGCTGAACAGGGCACCGCCGTCTCAAGCACCGCTGAACAGGGCACCGCCATCTCAAGCACCGCTGAACAGGGCACCAGCATCTCAAGCACCGCTGAACAGGGCACCGCTGTCTCAAGCATCGCTGAACAGGGCACAGCCATCTCAAGCACCGCTGCACAGGGCACCGCCGTCTCAAGCAACACAGGCCCATGAGCGGCAAGGGCACTGACGCAACTGAGTCTGTCACTGGGTGAATGATGTACTCTGGGCACCATGCCCCCTCCAGAACCAGTGGAGACTGTCATCCACTACCTCTGTCCTTGGCAGGATGAAGCACTCTGGGCACCATGCCCCCTCTAGAACCAGTGGAGAAAAGCATCCACTACCTCTGTCCTTAGCAGGATGAAGCACTCTGGGCACCATGCCCCCTCCAGAACTAGTGGAGAAAAGCATCCACTACCTCTGTCCTTAGCAGGATGAAGCACTCTGGGCATCATGCCCCATCCAGAACCAGTGGAGAAAAGCATCCACTATCCCAATCCTTGGCAGGATGAAGCACTCTGAGCACCATGCCCCCTCCAGAACCAGTAGAGAAAAGCATCCACTACCTCTGTCCTTAGCAGGATGAAGCACTCTGAGCACTATGCCCCCTCCAGAACCAGTGAAGAATCTCATCCACTACCTCTGTCCCTAGCAGGATGGAGCACTCTGGGCACCATGCCCCCTCCAGAACCAGTAGAGAGATCCATCCACTACCTCTGTCCTTAACAGGATGAAGCACGCTGGGCACAAGGCCCCCTACAGAACCAGTGGAGTCTGTTATCCACTTGAGAGACTGTGGCCTTGCACTCCCCAGGATATGTCAGTGGGCAAACCACCCACTTGTGAGACTTGAGGGACTGTGGCTTTGCACTCCCCAGGATATGGCAGTGGGCAAACCACACACTGTAGAGACTTGAGAGTCTGTGGCTTTGCACTCCCCAGGATTGAACAGTGGGCAACCCACCCACTGTAGAGACTTGAGAGACTGTGGCTTTGCACTCCCCAGTATTGAACAGTGGGCAAACCACCCACTGTAGAGACTTGTGAAATTGTGGCTTTGCACTCCCCAGGATATGGCAGTGGGCAACCCACCCACTGTAGAGATTTGAGAGACTGTGGCTTTGCACTCCCCAGGATTGAACAGTGGGCAACCCACCCACTGTAGAGACTTGAGAGACTGTGGCTTTGCACTCCCCAGGACTGAACAGTGGGCAAACCACCCACTGTAGAGACTTGTGAGACTGTGGCTTTGCACTCCCCAGGATGTAACAGTGGGCATGTGGCCCCCTTGTGGATTTGGCGTCGTGCACTCAAGCGGCTGAGGTGCCCCCCCTTTCCCTCCCCCTGAGGTGCCTGTTTAGTTGCTCTCTGATGCCTCTGCAGTGTTCTCCCCGCCATGGTCGGGGATCTCGCCCATACTGTGTGGTCCCAGTGTTCCACAGACTTTCTTAGAGCGCTACCTTGCATACTATGCTTGGTATATATTTTGCACATGGTGTATATATATATATATATTTCTGCTTTTAATATATTACATTGGTTGCACTCATTTTCTATTGTCTTTGCATTCTTCCGGGGGGTTTGGGGGGTGTAACTGTGATGTACTTATTTGCATTAGTGTGTGTGTTGTGGTGGGTGAGGGTGGGGGTGGGGGTGTTACATGTGTGTGTCCCTGTTTTTTGCCTCCCCCCTCCCCTGTGTCGTAGGTGCAGTACTCACCGTGGTCTTCGCCACCGGCGTTCGTGCTCCTGGTAGAGGAGCAGTAAGACTATTGCAGGTTGAATTTGGAGTTCCAGATCCATGGCGTCCTCGTTCCTCGTGGGGTGTGGAGAGGTGAGCGTTTTTCCTTCGGGATTCCTGTTTCCGCCGTGTTTTTATCCGCGGTAAATCCGCCCCCGAAAAGGTGGCAGATTGGCCTGTCATGATAGTGTGGGCAGTACATTGTCTCCCGCCTGTCTGTGGGCGGTGACCGCCAAGCTGTTTGTTTGTACAGCCGTGGCGGTCGGAGTGTTAAAGTGGCTGTCTTTGTTGGCGGTTTCCACCACGGTCGTAATTGCAATTTGTTTACCGCTTGCCTGTTGGCGGTCTTACCGCCGCTTTAACCGTTTCTGTGCCTTGGACGAGGTGACCTTGTCCAAGGCTACAGTTCCCGTGTGCCTTGGACGAGGTCACCTCGTCCAAAGCACGGGAACTTGGGGGAGCGCTGCGTGCCCCCCCTGTGCACCCCCCTCACCCCCCCAGGCGGGGATGGAAGGGGAAGACCTTCCCATTCCACCCCCGACCCCCTGCACCCCCCTGTGACGTCAGCGCGCGAGCGCGTGCTGATTTGTCACAGGGGCCTCCCCAATCGCGCTGGAAGCTGCTCTGCTTCCAGCGCGATTGAAAGAGAAATGCTCAGCATTTCTCTTTCAATCACGTGGGGGAGGCCCGGAGGGTCTTCATAGGTAAGGAAATGTATTTCCTTCCCTTTGAAGTCTCTCCCAGGGTTTCAAAAGCCGGATTGCTTGCAATCCAGGTTTTGAAACCCCACTAGACACCAGAGATTTTTTTTTTCTCCAGAAAGTGACATAAGGGAGCGACCCCTTGGGCAAGGGTCGCTCCCAGGACGGGGCATTTTTTTGGGAAGGCCTTTTCTGCCCCCCTGGGGCAGAAAACCGTAGGCAGCAGAGATCTTTTTTTTTTTAGTTTTTTTTTTTTTTTTTAGGTGGGGAGCGACCCCTTAGGCAAGGGTCGCTCCCCTAGGGGGCAAATTATATTTAGGCCATTTCTGCCCCCCTTGGGGGCAGATTGGCCTATTTTGATGTGGCCAATCTGCCCCCAAGGGGGGCAGAAACCACTAGACACCAGGGAGTTTTTTTTCATTACGTGAATTTCACGCAAGGGGAGCGACCCCTTAGGCAAGGGTCTCTCCCTGGGGGGGGGGGGGGGGGGGGGAATTATTTTAGGCCATTTCTGCCCACCCTGGGCAATTTTTTTTTTTGTTTGTTTTTTTAGAGGTGGGGAGCGACCCATTAGGCAAGGGTCGCTCCCCTGGGGGGCAAATTGTATTTAGACCATTCCCTTGGGGGCAGATTGGCCGATTTTAGGTCAATCTGCCCCCAAGGGGGCAGAAACCACTAGGCACCGGGGATTTGTTTTTTGGCGCCAATGTCATGCAGCGAGAGTGACCCCGTAGGCAAGGGTCGCTCCCTGGGGGGGTGGGGGTTGGGGGGCAAATTTATTTTAGGCCATTTCTGCCCCTGGGGGGACAGAAATCGCTAGACGCCAGGGCAATTTTTTTTTTGTGTTTTTTTTTTTTTTTTTTTTTTTTTTAAGATGGGGAGCAACCCATTAGGCAAGGGTCGCTCCCCTGGGGGGGAAATTGTATTTAGACCATTTCTGCCCCCCTTGGGGGCAGATTGGCCGATTTTAGGTCAATCTGCCCCCAAGGGGGCAGAAACCACTAGGCACCGGGGATTTGTTTTTTGGCACCAATGTCACGCAGGGGGAGCGACCCCGTAGGCAAGGGTCGCTCCCGGGCAAGGGGGGGTTGGGGGGGGTGGGGGGTCAAATTTCTTTTAGGGCATTTCTGCCCCCCCCTGGTGCCGGCTGAGCTAGAGACCAAAATCCACAGGTAGGCACTTTGCAACAATCACCTCTGTTTTCTGTGAAAAAATATGTTGTGTCCACGTTGTGTTTTGGGCCATTTCCTTTCGTGGGCGCTAAGCCTACCCACACAAGTGAGGTATCATTTTTATCGGGAGACTTTGGGGAACGCTGGGTGGAAGGAAATTTGTGCCTCCTCTCAGATTCCAGAACTTTCTGTCACAGAAATGTGAGGAACATGTGTTCTTTTAGCCAAATTTTGAGGTTTGCAAAGGATTCTGGGTAACAGAACCTGGTCAGAGCCCCACAAGTCACCCCATCTTGGATTCCCCTAGGTCTCTAGTTTTCAAAAATGCACAGGTTTGGTAGGTTTCCCTAGGTGCCGGCTGAGCTAGAGGCCAAAATCTACAGGTAGGCACTTTGCAAAATTACTATATTCAAATTTGTTTGAATCTAAACTTTCGGTCGAGGGATATGAATACTGGTTAAAGACTGTTGACTTGAAAAGTGTTTGGGGTACGAAAAATTGGCAGATGCAAGGCAGGGATACATTATTTAGAGCATGTCTTATCCCTGTGCAGATGATTTTCCTCAATGACACGGTACAACAGACTAGCTGTTTGGGCTTGGCGACGATTAGAGAGTTGACTTTGCCTAGTATACCTGTCCCTTCCAAATTAAACAACTGCCAGCACTATGTGAATGCTACTTTTCGTGAATTTACGCATTGGGTCCAGAATGGTACGCTTATCGCTTCATCGTTACATCCGGGCGGGTGGTTATTATGGCCTGTAGACACTAATCAGTGTCGTCAACGTTTTGTCACTTCTTCAGGGGGGTTCAGGACTAGTAGGGCAGACCCTTGTTACATTTCACCAGAACATGCTGATATTATAACTACATACAGCGTGGGGAAGCTTTGTCAACAATAGTTGAAGTCATCCACGCTGGATGCAGTTAAGTCACATCTCAAGTTACTGTCTAATGGTACTGATTTACAAGATTTTTTTGTCAGGTCCCAAGGTACCACGGAAGAAAAGGTTTTTATATGAAGTTTATAATGAGATTTGGAAACTTTCACAACAGGAGGCTGCAGCTCGGTTGAGGCAGATTGATCAAGAAAATCTGCTGCAGACTTTGTCTGTTGTTGATAATGGCATGCATACCCTTTCTGACCGTGTTTACACGATTGACAGCATTGTTTCCTCTGCTATTGACATTATTAAATCAGACATGTCTTCTTTATATCATGGGCAGAGTCAAACGCGGTCCATCATGCAGCTGGGTTGGACTCTTCAGACCTTGAAGGCGGGTCGCGTTCCATGGCAGCACATTCGTGCCAGAGAGATCTTTATCTCCTTTAATTTGACTCGTCAACAACAGTTGATGGCTAAAAAGGAAGCGACGTATGTTATGTTGAATATTGAGAAATTGGAGAAACTGCCTTTCACGGTGGCTGAGATTCCGTCAGCTGAGTGGTTGATTCATGGGGTTATTAATTTGCCTAGCTCCACTCTGCAATTTACTTCTTGTTTGAAGCACATTCCGGTGGGTAGATATGAACTATTGGGAGACAGTTACATACACGAGGTGTGGGAGCTTCCCTTTCAATACAGATGTATTAATGGTTTGAGGGAGGTTTTTCTTAGCGGTAGCGAATGCGAAGCTTCTGTCAGCCATTCCATGGTTTGTAAACAGCTGTCCTTGCACGGAGCGTGTAACGCTTCGATTGCTAACTTAGCTTGTTATTTAAAGGGTGTTCCTGTCCCGGTTATTAAAAACACTTTCCGGGTGCTTTCTAACGGCAGTTACTTTGTTCTTAACAGCGAACGCTGCTGTGGCATGCGTGCCGGCATAGTTTATGTTGTCGTTGTCAACAAGGCCGTTACGTGCTGCGGGAATGTGTTGTTTCCCCCCACTCAAATTAGGGAGGTAGCGGACATCTGGCCTCATATTGCTACTTCCAAGGTTGATTTCGACAAGTTGAGTCGGCAGAAAGCTTTATTGTTTCAAAAGCATGTGGCCCTTACATCTGCTAGCGAGACCTACGCACTTCAGGTGGCAAGGTCATTGGCGGAGATACAGTCCCTTTTGAATACTAACTTTCCAAGTCACTACGGTGAACTTGTGGGACGTATATTTAATGCATCCAGCACTGCTGGTATTGCTCATTTTTTCAAAGCCGTTGGTGTTGGTTTCGCTCACACCTTCTCTTCCATATTCGGTTTGATACCTTCGGCTATACACTCTATTTTCGGAAGCATTTTTGGGGGTTTCCCGATTACTTTGGCTTTGTTGGCTGGAGTCTTGCTATTTTTGCTATTTTTTCGCAATGGCTGTCCCGCCCCGACGAGATCCTATATTGCTGCTCCTGTCAGCGCAGCTGTGTCGTGAACGCATGATGCAGCATTTTGGAGCTACACTCCTGGGCCATTTGGAGTGTGACTGGTCTCTGTCTTTCAGACCGGTTTTGGATTGTGTGCAACCCGTGTTTCGGTGCCTTTGGTGCTCATTTGAACATGCACTGGCTTTCTGTCTCTCACTGCAGCGCCCTCCAGTGGTCGATCCTGATCTGTTGATGTTCCCGATTAGGGCTCATTCCCAGACTTGTGCACTACAGTTGCGTTTGCTTCGTGAGGCAGTTTATGAGATTCCCTTCCTGGAGGAAGATGGTATTGTCTCTTTCATAGACCCTGCATGGGGTGCCGCCCTGAATGGTTTTGGGGCTTTGGAACACACCTGCTCCATGGTACTTTGTGGCGTAGATCTTCCGATTTTAACATATATCGAGGTGGAGGAGCTCCTACGTTCTATTGCTTCTGTCTGACAATCAGATTTTTTTCTTCGGCTAAATTGACACTATATTGAATTTGGCTTTCTCGTCACATGTTTCCTAAATTTATGACTTTGTTGTCTTCTTACCTTGTCGAAATATATTGTTTATATTTGGGGCATGCTTTTATATTATTGGAACCACTTGCTACCGACAAGGGGAGGTTGTAGTGTGGTTAGTTTTACGTATACTTTGCGCATTAGCTTCAGGCTTTAGGCCTTTGTGCACTTTGCCCTGAAAGTATTTTATTCATTTGCTGACAGCTTAGAGCCCTTGTGCATTTTGCTCTAAATGCTTTTATTAGGCTTCGTACTGTTATTTTTCAAATAGCCAGTTCTACAGTGTTGTTTTTTATTCATATCACACTGTTTTGCCTACTTCAGCACTGGAGTTCTCCATAACATATTCACTCTGTGCTTCAGTCAAGGATACAGTCTGGTACATTGCCGATAGACGTGGTAGGAGTTTAGATTGGGCATTCCTGCGTAGGGACATTTTGTGATCACGATGACATGTTAGTTATAAAATCACTTCCTTGTCCCAATACATGCAAGAGGGAGATTCCGACCAGAGACCCACAGCTAGACGCTGACTTCCTCGTTGCAGATGCTGAACCAGATCACAGGCCTTTGCTCAGGTATGAGGGCGTATGTCTCCCCGGTGATTCGGAAAGGCAAGCTGGAAGCTTAACATGCTGTGCTCTAAATAGAACAAGCAGAGGGAGAGTAGAAACTGTTAGGAAATATGATAGCTTTATTCTTATGTTTTACTCTCCTGGTGACTATATCAATCCTACTATGTTGTATTGTTCTGGTTATTGCGGCTCACGCCTTATTATCTAAAATACAGTCGTTTTATTAAAACATTATATAAAACTTATACTGTCTTTGTCATTTGTATATGAAATCATATTGTAAATGAGAGAGTTGGTTCGGATCTGAGTGACCACGACTTCCCTGAGAAGTTCCAAAGATGTCATGCGCTCGGCTGCCCAATAATTTCTTCCCCGTGGGAGAAATGAGGCACTGCTAGTTAGCTGGAGCAAAAACTGGATTTAGGGTGACAGAGTTCCTTACACGTGGGTCAGACTCAGTCCCCCACACCGTTATCGATCCTGCTGCCTAGAAATCCAGTAGTCTCATTTAGGATAATGAGAGCCCACGCGACAGTATGGTCACCCCGGAATTCAGAGATGTACAAATAACCACTGCTCATCAACACCTTATCTTGTGCCCTTTTTAGAAATACAAAGGTTTTCTTGATAGCTATTTTTTGCTCTTTATATTTCAGCAAATGAATTGCTGTATACCCGGTATAGAATGAAAACGCACTGCAGGGTAAAGCTCATTTATTGGCTCTGGGTACCTAGGGTTCTTGATGAACCTACAAGTCCTATATATCCCCGCAACCAGAGGAGTCCAGCAGACGTAACGGTATATTGCTTTCGATAATCTGACATTGCAGGAAAAAGTTACAGAGTAAACCGTTCAGATTTTCTTTTTTTTCACCTCAATTTCAATATTTTTCTTTTTCAGTTGTTATTTTCTGTAGGAAACCCTTGTAGAATCTACACAAATGACCCCTTGCTGAATTCAGAATTTTGTCTACTTTTCAGAAATGTTTAGGTGTCTGGGATCCAGCATTGGTTTCATGCCCATTTCTGTCAATGACTGGAAGGAGGCTGAAAGCACAAATATTTTAAAAAATGGGGTATGTCCCAGTAAAATGCCAAAATTGTGTTGAAAAATTGGGTTTTCTGATTCAAGTCTGCCTGTTCCTGAAAGCTGGGAAGCTGGTGAGTGTAGCACCGCAAACCCTTTGTTGATGCCATTTTCAGGGGAAAAACCATAAGCCTTCTTCTGCAGCCACTTTTTCCCATTTAAAAAAAAAAAAACGAAAGTTTCACTGTATTTTGGCTAATTTCTTGGCCTCCTTCAGAGGAACCCACAAAGTCAGGGTACCTCTAGAATCCCTAGGATGTTGGAAAAAAGGGACGCAAATTTGGCTTGGTTAGCTTATGTGGATAAAAAGTTATGAGTGCCTCAGCGCGAACTGCCCCAAATAGGCAAAACAAGGCCTGGCACAGGAGGGGGAAAAGGCCTGGCAGCGAAGGGGTTAACACCGACCGCCAGGGTTGTAATGACCACCGTAGTGATGTGTTTTAAATGTCCTGACAGCGAAATATTGCTAAATTCGTTTTTCACTGTTGCAAGGCCTGTCCATCTCATAGGTTAATATGGGGGCTACCTTTAAATCTGATTAAAGTGTTGATTCCCTTTCGGAGCGGATGGACATGTGGAGTTTGGGGTCTCTGAGCTCACAATTAAAAAATACATCTTTTAGTAAAGTTGATTTTAAGATTGTGTGTTTGAAAATGCCACTTTTAGAAAGTGAGCATTTTCTTGCTTATACCATTTCTGTGACTCTGCCTGTTTGTGGATTCCCTGGCTGGGTCAGTTTGTCAGTTGGGCTGGTTGCACCTCACACTAGACAGTTACACATAGGGAGCTGGGTAGTATCCATCTAGGGGAGCTAGCCTGACCATAGGTGTAGTGTTCTCTCGCTTAGCTGTCTGTTCCTGGATTGGCCATTGATGTTCATCGGAAAAGGAAAATACGATGTTATCACGGTTGTGCAATGGGTTCTGGGTGGTCTAATGGAATCTGTTAGGAAGAGGAACGTGGGTGCTTGTGGTGTCAATGTTGGGAACTACAGCCAGACCATGGACAGTTGTTTTATATGGGTCGGAGGGTAGTTCAACATGTGTTGTGGATGGTACTTCAAGTCAATCATTCTCACTGAGAGCAGATTGTTTACCTGTGGGCAATGGGTAGGGGGAACCCCATAGTGCGCAGGTGGACTAGAGTATTTGGACTGGATACAGGATTGCCCTAGGGCACTTGTCCTTGCGTTAGGGCCACCAGATTATCCACCATGCTCCTGTCCCTAAATGTCAACTTTTTTCAAGATGGCGCCCGAATGAGACGCGCTTTAGGCATTTTACTGCCGTTCTCCTTGGGAATCTTTTCCACAAGGTATTCGGACCAATGACCATAATGATGTGATCAATAACCATGAATACTAGACTGCCTTGAAAAAGCCCCAGGTGGAATTACCGTAGGGGGCGAAACACGTGTCGGCTGTTGCAATCTGTCTTACACTCTTTGAACTCATTGGATGAATTTTGCTACAATGGTCGTCTTTCTTTGGCTCGAATCTTATTTAGTGCACCAATATGGATTCATGAAGTTCTAATTAAAGACTGTATACACTCAACTCATTAACGTGGGTTCTCATTCCTTTACTTTTGTTGGATTACTTTACGAAAGGGGTTATGGTCCATACCCCTTAAACTTTGAGTTCCCACTCAATACTTCCCTTAATCGGGCATTCAATAGGAAGGGAATTTGGGGCCTAGATTATTTGGACTGGATACAGGATTGCCCTAGGGCACTTGTCCTTGCGTCTAGTGCCACCAGATTATCCACCATGCTGCTGTCCCTAAATGTCAACTGTAACATATCAAAATATATGTCTGGGTCGGGCCTTCTGACTGCATCAATTATAACCTCACGTATTACAGAGTAGCAGCCTCTCACATGGCGAATCCAATGAATTGCCTTATCTCTAACAGAATCTCTCCCTTCCCTTTGTGCCAGTGGGTGTAGTTTGGGAACGTTGACCATTAGAACAGTGTTATTAAAGTAGGACCGGTCAATGGCAGGCTGTGCAGTGCATTTAGGGACAGTGTCCCTCGTAGATTTAGGGATTTGATAACAGACACCAGATGCCTTTCCTGCGCCTAAGCTGTTGTGTGGGGGAGGCTGATAAGAGTTCTTGATCTTAGCACCCGCTAAAGGTTGGCCAGCACATCTAGTCACTGGCAATTTGGGCAACTTCATCGGGGTACCTAATGGATTTGGCATTGGGCTACAGATATGATTCATGATGGCTGTGGCGTCTGAAGGAATTAGCTGCTTGACTATTGCGATTAAGAAATTAACCATAGACTTGAATTCTGACACCTCGCTCTTTAACTATTGTATGCATAAGATGTACTGTGCATTTGTCTCGGCTAAGTTCACATTTGCGTCTACTGACCCACCCACCCTGATGCCTGGGTCAGGGTCATCATGTGGGTCTGAAATATTGATTAAAGGGCTAAAGTGGTTGGTACACTGAAGAGTGTCACTAAGATCTAGTGATGGTTCATTCACTGGTAATGAGGGAGCGTGGGTGATGACATTCCTACCCTCCCCCTGCCCTATAGTGGCTGTGACCTGTTGACAATGTTTTACAAATATGTCAGCAATTTTCTTGAGACCCGCCCCCTTCTTGGCTGAGGAGCACTCGCCCTCAGTTTCGTTGGAGTCACTTTCCGGGGAAAAGGTTAACATTTCTTTGCATTCCTCCAGAAGGTTGTCAATTCTGTCCATAGCACAGTTATTAGCTGCATGCTTATGCCTTTTCCGCTTGGTTTTTAACACCGCCCTACCCCACCCTCTGTTGCTTTCCTTTTACCCATCAAAAGACTGTAATTAGTGGATAAGTGTTCTTTAGAAATTTAGTTCAATGATGCAACCTGCAGGAGGATACAATAATAAAAAAGGGGAGCGTCAACAAGGCCTACTTGGAGATAGATGTTAAGGGGTGGCCAAGCCTCCTCCGGGCTCCGATGGGCGTGGACGCGCCCGCCCTTGGCCCGGGCGCCTTCCGCACATGTCCCATGCTGCGAAGTGCCCCCACGCACTTTATAGTGCTTGTTGGTCTGGTCAAGTGGATGCATTTGCTGGTGAAAATGGCAGCCTCCTGGGGCCACAAAGCAGTCTGGGATATGTAGTCCGACTCTGGAGTTCAACACGTCCTGCGCTGCAAAAGTGCCCCCACGCGCTTCATAGCGCTCATTGGGCTGGTCAAGTGGATGCAGGTGCTGGTGAAAATGGCCGTCTCCTGGGGCCACAAAGCAGTCTGAGATATGTAGTCCCACTCTGGAGTTCAGCACGTCTGGTGCTGCGAATTGCCCCCATGCGCGTTATAGCGCTATTGATCTGGTCATGTGGATGCAGGTGCTGGTGAAAATGGCCGCCTCGTGGGGCCACAAAGCAGTCTGGGATATGTAGTCCCACCCTGGAGTTCAGCATGACCTTTGAGTCATTTTTTGTCCGGAATGCCTACCTCAATGATGCAAGGTAGTTATCCGCAGGCAAAAAATGACTTTAACTCCAATATTTTGGCGCTAGACATGTCTCACGCCAAAATATAAATATGGAGTTAAGTTTGCGCTGAATTAGCATTTAAAAAAATGATGCTAAATTGGGTCTCTAGTTGGCAGTTGGTTTGCACCCTGTCCAAGTAGGGACCCTCCCTCTAGTCAGGATAAGGGAGATACCCGCTCGCATAACCCCTACTCACCCCCTTGGTAGCTTGGCACGAGCAGTCAGGCTTATCTCAGAAGCAATGTGTAAAGCATTTGCACATAACACACAGTAATAAGTGAAAACACTACAAAAGGACAGCACACCAGTTGTTGAAAAATAGCCATTATTTATCTATATAAAACAAGACCAAATACGATAAGAATCCAACATACAGTAAGAAAGTAAGAAAAATATGAATTATGCAAGATTTACTCAAAATTACAGTTCCTTGAAGTCGATAGCTCCACTTGGGGCTATAACGGCGTCGTGATCAACAAACCCAACAGTTCAGGCAGGCCGCGGTGTTGCGGGCCAGCTACGGTGTCGGGAAGACCCGCAAACAGTACCTTGGATTTGCAGGGCGTCTTGATCCTCGCGGTGAGCAGCGTTGCTGGCGTCCGTTCCAGAATCACTGCAGGAGTAGTCAGGTCCTTGAAGTCACGCACCTCGGGGATCGAACTCCGGGCTAATTAAATCAGGTGCGCTGGCGTGGATGGCGTCGGGGCTGCGTTGTGAAGCTGGACCTGGTGTCCACAGGTCACGGTGCAGGCAGTGGCTCGGTGACGGCGTCCAGCGGCATCGGTGAGACCAGGGCTGTGGTGTGAAGCAGGGCGGTGCAATGTGCGGTGTCCACAGGTCACAGTGCAGGCAGCGGCGGCGGCGGCGTTGTGGAAGCGCTGTCGTCGGTAGGCCCAAGCCAGCGGTGCGGGACGGGACGGTGCTTCGTAACCCTCACGAGCGGTGTCCACAGGCCACGGTGTAGGCAAGGATTCCTGGTGACAACACTGGAGCCAATGGTGCTGACGTTGGTGGACCTGGGCTGCGGCGCGGGACAGTGCTTCGTGCTCCTCATGAGCGGTGTCCACAGGCCACGGTGCAGGCAACGGCCCCGGTGTCAGCAGGAGCGACGTCGTCGGGGATGCCCAGGCTGCGGTGTAAGCAGGTGACGCCGGAGTGCGGGGCCCACAGGTCGCGGTGCGAGCAGCGGCTTGGAGAAGTCATCCGATGACGGCGTCGGTGAGACCATCGTCGCGGTGCGAAGCGGGGCAAAGCGACTCCGTGCGGCATTGGCAGGTCACAGTGAAGGCCAGCGGCGTCGTTGGCGGCGTCGCAGTGGTTTCTCCTCTTGAACAACACAAAACGCACAGTTCCCATTGCTGCAGGTCGAGGAAGCTGAAGTCTTTGGTGTCCCTGAGACTTCCAACAGGAGGCAAGATCTACTCCAAGCCCTTGGAGAATTTTCTCAAGCAGGACACACAGCAAAGTTCACCCTTTGCACTCTTTTCAGGCAGAAGCAGCAACTGCAGGCAAGTCCAGCAAAGCAACACAGCAAAGGGAAAGTACTCCTTCTTCAACTCTTCAGCTCTTCTCCTGGCCAGAGGTTCCTCTTGATTCCCGAAAGATTCTAAAAGTCTGGGGTTTTGGGTCTTCTTCTTGTACCCAGTTCTGCCTTTGAAGTTGGCAAACTTCAAAGCAAAGTCTCAAGTGTTTGCAAGATCCTTCCTTGTCCAGGCCAGGGCCCAGACACTCACCAGAGGGTCGGAGATGGCATTGTGTGAGGGCAGGCACAGTCCTTTCAGGTGTGAGTGACTACTCCTCCCATCCCCTCCAGCACAGATGGCTAATCAAGATATGCAGGCTACACCCTAGCCCCCTTTGTGTCACTGTCTAGAGGAGAGGTGTGAACAGCCCAACTGTCAAACTGACCCAGACAGTTTGACAGACGGAAATCCACAAACAGACAGAGTCACAGAAGGGATTAAGCAAGAATATGCCTACTTTCTAAAAGTGGCATTTTCAAACTAACAATCTAAAAACCAACTTCACTAAAAGATGTATTTTTAAATTGTGAGCTCAGAGTCCACATTTTTATTGGCTCTCAAAGAGAATCGACGCTTTAAGGATATTTAAAGGCAGCCCCAATGTTAACCTATGAGAGAGATAGGCCTTGCACAGTAAAAACCGAATTTGGCAGTATTTCACTGTTAGGACATATAAAACACAATAGTATATGCCCTACCTTAAACATACACTGCACCCTGCCCATAGGGCTACCTTGGGCCTAACTTAGGGGTGCCTTACATGTAGTAAAAGGGAAGGTTGAGGCATGACAAGTGGGAACACTTGCCAAGTAGAATTGGCAGTTTAAAACTACACACACAGACACTGCAATGGCAGGTCTGAGTTATGTTTACAGGGGTACTAATGTGGGTGGCACAACCAGTACTGCAGGCCCACTAGTAGCATTTGATTTACAGGCCCTGGGCACCTCTAGTGCACTTTACTAGTAAATCAAATATACCAATCATGGTTAAACCAATCAACAGTAGAATTTCTATAGGGAGCACTTGCACTTTAGCACTGGTAAAGTGCGCAGAGACAATAAACCAGCAAAAACAGACCTAAAAAAATAGGAGGAAGAAGGCAAAAAGTGTGGGGATAAACCTGCAAAAAGGGCCATTTCCAACACTAATTCAGTGGAGTATAAATATGCCCCATGGTGCTTTCTACTCTCTCCCTTTCATGCAACGCAGTGCAGCAAGTCCGCCACACCAAAGGTCAGTGATAAACAAGCGAAAACAAATCCTCCACCGTCACGCCAACAAAAATACGCCCACACTATCATGACCCACGAATCCACGCGGTGGTCTTTCAACCGCGGTATTCCATTGGCGGTACACACTGCTGGGCTCAAAATACACACACTCTTACAAAACACTACCACATTGGACAATTCGAAATACACACACTTGATACACATACACACACCACTCTCACACACCCAATACAATATGAAACACACACCCACATCAACCAGAAACCCCTACGACCACAATTACTGAGAGAAGGCCAGAGGGAGACACCACCATCAGCAATACTAGCATCCACAGGCACACAACACTATCACCCACATAACTTCTACGCACCTCACACCACACACCACTACATATCAGCACACTTATCACCCCACACACCACCCCACACATCACCTACACCACCCATGGCACGGCAATGACACCCCAGGTTCTCGGAGGGGGAGCTCAGGGTCATGGTGGAGGAAATTGTCTGGGTAGAGCCACAGCTATTTGGATCACAGGTGCAGCACACCTCCATTGCAAGGAAGATGGAGCTATGGCGCAGTATAGTGGACAGGGTCAACGCAGTGGGACAGCACCCAAGAAATCGGGAGGACATCAGGAAGAGGTGGAACGATTTACGGGGGAAGGTGCGTTCCGTGGTCTCAAGACACCACCTGGCGGTTCAGCGAACTGGCGGCAGACCCCCACCTCCTCCCCCACAACTAACAACATGGGAGGAGCAGGTCTTGGCGATTCTGAATCCTGAGGGCCTCGCAGGGGTAGGCGGAGGAATGGACTCTGGTAAGTCAAATCTTAACTATTACATCCCCCACCCTACCTGAATGCCAGCACATACCCCCACCCTCACCCTCACCCCATCACTCTAACTCCTCACAAATGTCCCAGCATCACAAACCACACATCCTAACACCAAGCCCTGCATGCAACAACAAAGCATGGACACCCATCACTAAAGCATGCCCACTGCACATACCCTTACACCCCCCTAAACCATCATCACACAAGGTCCCACACAGGAATGCAAGCACTGGGGTACACGGTTACCGACCTATTGCACACCATGGCACACACAGATGTAATAAACATCCTTTTATACCCCTGCAGGACCCCTACCCAATGTCACCGGACAGGAGGGTCCACACATGTCCTCACCACCAACAGAAGAGGCCCACAGTGATGACAGCAGCTCTGTCCAACTGGATCTAGATGACCAGCCCGGCTAATCGGGGACCTCTGGACAGTCGGTTCCCCTCACCTAGTCACAGGCCACCACAGACCTTCCCCCCTCTGGAAACGCCAGCACAGCACCAACCCAGCGGGCCCATACCTCCGTCCCCAGGACACGTCAATCAGCAGTGTGTCCACCACTACAGGGAACCTAGGCTAACCCACCACCCCAACAACAACAGGGACCTGGGGGCAGTGGCAGTGGGCACACGGTCCAGGGGACGGAGGCCCAGGAACACAGGGGAACTGGGAGGGCTGCTGTGCGACAGGGGGCGGACAGGCCCAGGGAACCCACTCTCCACGAGGCCCTCTCCAACATCATGGGAGCCTACCACCACTCCCAGGAGACAATGGCAACGGTACTGGCCAAGGTTCAGGAGGCCCAGCGCCTGCAGGAGGAACAGTATTCGGGCTTCAGGGAGGAAATCAAAGCCATCAATTCCACCCTGGGCACCATCATAGGGGTGCTGAAGGAAGTACTCAACACCAGGAGGGACACTGTGGCACTACAAGGGGCCCCTGACACTAGCATGGATGATGAACTGCCCACCACCTCCGCCAGCGCTAATGGACAGGAGGCACCGCCACAGGACCACCACACCAGCACCCCACCCCCTGCAGAGGGAGAACCACCTAGCAAACTGTCCCTGAGATCCAGGACAAAGACAGAGAACGATGCCAAGACCCCCGCCAAGAAATGAGTCCAGCCTGAATGTCATCCTACTGTCCCACTTTGTCACCCTGTCCATCCTTAAACTGCCCCAGCTCCACTTCCTATGCCCATTAGGGCAATGCACCTGTGAGACTAATAGACTGGACTCTGCCATGGACATTCCTCCACCATCACCCCTCACCATTTTGCTACCCCCTCCAATATTAATCACTTAAATAAACACCCTTAAAGCACAAAACAATCTGGGGTCAGTCTGTGATTTCGGAATAATATATTAGCAATTACTGTGGCAAAAAGCTCTTTCATTTGTAATGTCAACATACCTATGTCACACAGCTGTAGTCCATGAGTAATCAAAGCAGATGTCACACATTGGGACCCACATCTGTGAAATCATAAGGGAAAGTGACAACTCAGTGACCATACACTGGGTGAAAACGACAGACATTAGAGAGGTAGTAGTGTTTAAGTACATGTAGTAGGCAGGTTTGTATTCTTACCTGTGTTTCACTGGAAATATTGCTTGATCACTGAGTCCCTGTTGTCCATGTCTTTTTCTTCTGCTTCCTCTTCTTCACTGTCCACAGGCTCCACAGCTGCAACAACACCGCCATCTGGACCATCCTCCTGCCGAAAAGGCACCTGTCGTCGCAAAGCCAAGTTGTGAAGCATACAGCAAGCCACGATGATCTGGCACACCTACTTTGGTGAGTAGAATAGAGATCCACCTGTCATATGGAGGCACCTGAACCTGGCCTTCAGGAGGCGGAAGGTCCCCTCAATCACCCTCCTAGTTCACCCATGGGCCTCATTGTAGGTTTCCTCTGCCCTTGTCCTGGGATTCCTCACTGGGGTCAGTAGCCATGACAGGTTGGGGTAACCAGAGTCATCGAGGCGAGGGACAACCGTTAGACACAGACTAACCTGTAGGGATATCCCCAGACTCAGACAACCATTCCCACTGTCTTGCTTCAAGGTGCTCACTTAATAGGCACACACGGTGCCTCTGGAGTTGACCCATCACATAAAGGATGCTGCTATTCCGCAGGATGTAGGCGTCATGCACTGAGCCAGGGAACTTGGCATTCACATGGGAGATGTACTGGTCTGCCAAACATACCATCTGTACATTCATCGAATGATAACTCTTCCAGTTTCTGTACACCTGTTCACTCCTGTGGGGGGGGGGGACCAAAGCCACATGTGTCCCATCAATGGCACCTATGATGTTGGGGATATGTCCCAGGGCATAGAAATCACCTTTCACTGTAGGCAAATCCTCCAACTGAGGGAAAACGATGTAGCTCTGCATGTGTTTCAGCAAGGCAGACAACACTCTGGACAACACGTTGGAAAACATAGGCTGGGACATCCCTGATGCTATAGCCACTGTTGTTTGAAATGACCCACTTGCAGGGAAATGGAGCACTGACAGCACCTGCACTTGAGGGGGGATTCCTGTGGGATGGCAGATAGCTGACATCAGGTCTGGCTCCAACTGGGTACACAGTACCTGGATTGTGGCACGGTCAAGCCTGTATGGGATGATCACATGTCTTTCCTCCATTGTCGACAGGTCCACCAATGGTCGGTACACCGGAGGATGCTGCCATCTCCTCACATGTCCCAGCAGACGGTGCCTATGAAGGACAACAGCGAGCACAGAGTCAAACAACTCAGAGGTACGTACCCACAGCTTACACACAACACCAATCATAATCTAAAAACTGGCCTGTATGTGTGTTGAGTCTAGGCCTAGGTATGTGTGACACAGTTAAAAATTAAGCCATGTGGGCCCCTGAAATGGCGGCTGCCTGACCTCTAAAGTGGGACAATGGGATGTGAGGTAACTGCGCTGCCGTTGTACACCGTCGCGGTAGGCGGTCGAAGACCGCGGCGCAATGCTGCATTGGTTAACATTGGCCCCTATGGGTCCCAGGAGCCAATAACGATGTACGCCAGCAGTGACGGGACGCACCGCCGTGGACGTGACTGCCATTTTCTATCTGTTCAATCACACGATACCTGATTTTCGACAGGAGAAGACCTACACTGCAAGTGCTGCTGTGACCTCGGTCTGGTAGAGACAATGGTCTTTAGTGTCTGGGGAAAGGGCCCCTGCCTTCTCATCGGAGGAGTTGGAGAAACTAGTGGATGGGGTCCTCCCCCAGTACACGCTACTCTACGTTCCTCCAGACAAACAGGTAAGTACACTGGGAGCATGCTGTATGGGCTATGCCTGTGTGGAGAGGTGTGGATGTAAGCAGGAAGGGGGGAGAGTGCGGCATGCATGAAACGACGGTGAGTGCATGTGCCACATGACAACGGTAGGGATGGGGGCCAATGACTGTGACGGTGCAGTTGGTAATAAGTTTCTCTTACCCCTGTACAAATCATGTAGGTCAGCGCCCACCAGAAAAAATATATTTGGCGTGCCATCGCCAAGGACGTCTGGACCATGGGGGTCTACCACAGACGGACCACCCACTGCTGGAAAAGATGGGAGGACATTCGCCGCTGGAGCAAGAAGACGGCGGAGGCTCAGCTGGGGATGGCCTCCCAACGTGGGAGGGGTGCCCGTCACACCATGACCCCCCTGATGTTCAGGATCCTGGCGGTGGCGTACCCGGAGTTGGATGGGCGCTTGAGGGCATCACAGCAGCCACAAGGGGGTGAGTACACTCTCATTCTGCTGATTTTGCATGCAGTGGAGGGGTCTGGGTGGGGGAGGTGGACTGTGGGTTTCACTAGGCCAGGGCAAGTTCCGTAGGCAAGGTCCCTCCGTAAGGCAGGCCATGTGGCACCCCACTGCACCTCTGTAGAGTGCCAAGTACACCTAGTCATGCCCCTGTGTCATCCATGTGTGCAGATGTCGTCCATAGCCTTGTAGGCCATTTCCCAGGAATTGAACAGTGGAGCCCAAGAGCGCGGCGTAGTGCATGGGACTTGTGTGTCTGTCGTGTACGCCAACGGTAACGGTAATGCATGCACTCAACATGTCTTTCTTCTGTCGTCCCCACCTTTTTGTGGTCTCCCTGTTCTTGTGTGCATTAGCATCATCAGGCGGAGGAGCAGTGGCACCAGAGCACGAGGGGGCTGCATCCCACATGGCCATGGAGGGCCACACTACAGAATCGGACTTCACCAGTGGGACGGAGGGCGAGGGGAGCTCCACGGCAGGGACAGGAGCTGAGACCAGTGGCATGGACTTTTCCTCTGATGAGAGCTCCCTTGTGGTGGCGGCAACATCTGTGCCCCCCCATCTACAGGTACAGCCGCCAACCCCCCTTCCTGCACCGCCCTCCCAGCAGCCCCTCAGCCTTTGCCCCGTGCCCGCTCACCCGGGAGGGTGGGCATCACCTTCGCCCCAGGCACCTCAGCTCCTGCCCCAGTCACCCCTGCTGCCCTCAGTGAGTAGGCCATTGACCTCCTCAGGTCCCTCACTGTTGGGCAGTCCACCATTTTGAATGCCATCCAGGGTGTAGAAAGGCAGTTGCAACAAACCAATGCATTCCTGGAGGGCATTCATTCTGGTCAGGCGGCCCTTCAGCGAGCTTTTCAGACTCTGGCCTCAGCACTGATGGCAGACATTGTCCCTGTGTCTAGCCTCCCCCCTCCAACTTCCTCCACCCAGACCCAATCCCCTGTACCCCAGCCTATCCCAAGCACACCTCTAGACCAGCATGCACACACGTCAACACACAAGGGAAGCTCAGACAAACATAAGCACCACACATCTCACAGGCACTCACGCAAGCATCACACACATGCAGACACACCAACATCCACTGCCTCCACTGTGTCCTCCTCCTCCTCGTCTCCCTCCTCCCTCCCAGTCTTGTCTACACTCACACCTCCACGCACTACCTCTACAGCCACTACTATCATCACCAGCACACCCACCACCACACCCCGCTCACGTGCAGTCACCACCCCAACTACCATTCACACGTCCCCTGTTTCCTCTCCCAGTGTGTCTGTGACGCCCCCTCCCAAGATACACAAACGCAGGCACACATCCACCCAACAGCCACCCACATCACGACAGCCTCCAGCGCATGCACCTTCAGCCAAAGTCAGCAAACAAACACCTCCTACAACCACAACCTCTTCCTCCACTCCCAAAACCCCTCCAGTGTCCCAAGTGTCTCCCAAAAACTTTTACTGTCCAACTTTGACTTCTTTCCCACACCTCCCCCACCCTGTCCGTCTCCTAGGTCCCGAACTAGCACCTCAGCCACAACATCTCCGGGACCAGTGGTGCCTGTAGTCACCGGAATCTGGAGTGCACCGGCCACCAGGGCAGCCAGTGTGGCACGGAGCCACAGCACAGACAGTCCTCCACCTGTGAAGCATCAGAGGTTGGCCAGTGCCCGGCGGGAGAGGGGGAAGACTCCAGCCACCAAATCCGCTCCCAGGGGTCCCGTGGGAGCGTAGAGTCAGCTGCAACACCTTCCAAGGTGTGGAAGGGCCACAAGAAACCAGGAAAGTCTAGGAAGAGCAGCACGGCGGAGGAGACCGCCATCATCCCCGCTGCCCAGGAGGCCACAGCCGTCATCCCCGCTGACCAGGAGGCCACATCCGTCATCCCCGCTGACCAGGAGGCCACAGCCATCATCCCCGCTGACACAGAGAGGACCGCCAGCACAAGCCCCGCTAGGACAGAGAGGACCGCCAGCACAAGCCCCGCTGGGCTAGAGAGGACTGCCAGCACAAGCCCCGCTGGGCTAGAGAGGACCGCCAGCACAAGCCCCGCTGGGGACAGAGAGGACCGCCAGCACAAGTCCCGCTGGGACAGAGAGGACCACCAGCACAATCCCCACTGGGACAGAGAGGACCACCAGCACAAGCCCCGCTGGGCCATGAAGGACCGCCAGCAGCTTAGTCACTGCAAAGGAGCCTGCCGCTCCAAGCACCGCTGAACAGGTCACCGCCGTCTCAAGCACCGCTGAACAGGGCACCGCTGTCTCAAGCAATGCTGAACAGGGCACCGCCGTCTCAAGCACCGCTGAACAGGGCACCGACGTCTCAAGCACCGCCGTCTCAAGCACCGCTGAATAGTGCACCACCGTCTCAAGCACCGCTGAACAGGGCACCGCCGTCTCATGCAACGCTGGCCCATGAGCGCCAAGGGCACTGACGCTACTGAGTCCGTCACGGGCAGAATGAAGCACTCTGGGCAACATGCCCCCTCCAGAACCAGTGGAGAGATCCATCCACTACCTCTGTCCTTAGCAGGATGAAGCACTCTGGGCACAATGCCCCCTCCAGAACCAGTGGAGAATGACATCCACTACCTCAGTCCTTGGCAGGATGAAGCACTCTGGGCACAATGCCCCCTCCAGAACCAGTGATGAATGACATCCACTACCTCAGACCTTGGCAGGATGAAGCACTCTGGGCACAATGCCCCCTCCAGAACCACTGGAGAGATCCATCCACTACCTCTGTCCTTAACAGGATGAAGCACTCTGGGCACAATGCCCCCTCCAGAACCAGTGGAGACTGTTATCCACTTGAGAGACTGTGGCTTTGCACTCCCCAGGATATGTCAGTGGGCAAACCACCCACTTGTGAGACTTGAGAGACTGTGGCTTTGCACTCCCCAGGATTGAACACTGGGCAACCCACCCACTGTAGAGACTTGAGAGATTGTGGCTTTGCACTCCCCAGGATTGAACACTGGGCAACCCACCCACTGTAGAGACTTGAGAGACTGTGGCTTTGCACTCACCAGCATTAAACAGTGGGCAACCCACCCACTGTAGATACTTGAGAGACTGTGGCTTTGCACTCCCCAGGATTGAACAGTGGGCAACCCACCCACTGTAGAGACTTGAGAGACTGTGGCTTTGCACTCCCCAGGATTGAACAGTGGGCAACCCACCCACTGTAGAGACTTGAGAGACTGTGGCCACTCCCCAGGATTGAACAGTGGGCAACCCACCCACTGTAGAGACTTGAGAGACTGTGGCTTTGCACTCCCCAGGATTGAACAGTGGGCATGTGGCCCTCTCGTGGATTTGGCATCGTGCACTCAACCGGCTGAGGTACCCCCCCTTTCCCTCCCCCTGAGGTGCCTTTTTTTCTTGCTTTCTGATGCCCCTGCAGTATTCTCTCCGTCATGGTCGGGGATCTTGTGTGGGCGTCGCCCATACCGTGTGGGCCCAGTGTTCCACTGACTGAATTGGAGCACCACCTGGACTACTGTGCTTGGTGTATATTTTGTAAATGGTGTATATATATATATATATATTTTTGCTTACTTGATTTTAATATATTACAATGGTTACACTCATTTTCTTTTGTCTTTGCATTCTTCCGGAGGGTTTGGGGGGTGTAACTGTGATGTATCAATGTGTATTAGTGTGTGTGTTGTCGTGGGTGAGGGTGGGGGTGGGGGTGTTGCGTGTGTGTGTCCCTGTTTTTTGCCTCCCCCTCCCCTGTGTCGTAGGTGCAGTACTCACCGTGGTCTTCGCCGCCGGCGTTCGTGCTCCTGGTAGAGGAGCAGGAAGACTATCGCAGGGAGAATTTGGAGTTCTGGCTCCATGGTGTCCAAGTTCCTCGTGGGGTGTGTAGAGGTGAGCGTTTTCCCTTCAGAATCCTGTTTCCGCTGTGTTTTTATCCGTGGTGAATCCGCCCCGGAAAAGGTGGCGGATTGGTAGGTTGTGATACTGTGGGCGGTACTTTGTCCTCCGCCTGTCTGTTGGCGGTGACCATGGCGCTGTTTATTTGTACCGCTGTGGTGGTCGGAGTGTTAAAGTGGCTGTCTTTGTTGGCGGTTTCCGCCATGGTCATAATTGAAAGTTTTTTACCGCCGGCCTGTTGGCGGTCTTACTGCCGCTTTAACACCGACCGCCAGGGTTGTAATGACCACCTTTGTGTCTGTTTCTGACCTTAATTTGTGAGTGCTATAAAATACGTACCTTTCATTTTGCCTTGTGACATATTGTTTTTGTCTAAGCATGTTTTACATATGCAGCCACTCATCACAGAGATCATTATGTGGCCTGTAAGTGTAAGTGCTGTGAGACAAGTGAGACATACAGAACATTCACAGCGTGCTGTGCTGATACAGAATGAGTGTGTGCTTTGGCTACATATGATGCATTTGACGTTTTACAGACGAATACAGCAGACCAGCCAAGATCAACATGGTTACAATGCTCAATAATAGAAAGGAGAAGAGCACTGTGAGGAAATATGTGATTATGAGCTTACACATGAACTTGTGAGGCATGATGATATGGTGCCTGTGTTGGTGTTTTCCACAGGAATGGCCATGTTGACATGGCCTTGTGAGGAAGTTCGATATGGAATATACACGAGGAAGGAATGATCTGGCTGCACAAAACATGCAAAAATAAAACCCTGGTTTCCTATAGATAATCATACGTAGTGCCTATGCTTGTTAAGGACCCTGACACTAATTCATGTAGTGCGTTTGATACAGTAGTGGTATACTGACACATACCTTTGGCGTTAGGGTCGGTAAACTGGCAATCTCTGCATCATCTTACGGCTTGTGCCTTCCTGAAATATATAATATAAGGCAGTTGTCAGATTTACCCACATGACACATTAAGCATAGTTTCTAATATCAAATATGAAAAATAGGTATAAGAGTCAGAACATGTCCATATGTAACTGTAGAAAATTGGGTTACTGATGGGGGGGTTAAACACGACACAAGCAGCAACCACAATCCTTGTCAGAGGGAAACAAAAGCAAACCAAAAATTAACCTGTGCTTAATCCTCTGGTAGTTCTACACAAAGCATACTTATAGGCAATGTGTAAAGTATTTCTGCAGCACACAAATAGGAATAAAGTGAAAGCACAACAAAAGAGAAATCCCATACCAATTTAAAGAAAAAGAGTAAAAAATAATAAATTATTTTACACCAAAATGGCAAAAATCCAATTAGGAGCTATTCAATGAAAAATGTTTACAAAGAAATAGTGCTTAAAAGCACTATGGGTCTGATTTACATCTTGGCGGAGGGGAATATTCCAACCATGGTTATCTGGTCGAGCCAGACCAGGACAAAGCCATAAGTTCAGGCTAACTGTGATAGAGTGTGGCCCGGCCACAGGGACCAAGTTAGGACCACTGAACAAAGTACCTTATGGTTGTGAAGCATTGTGAGGTGCCACGTTGAGGATGCGTCACACAGTGGTGATCCGGGTCTGCAAAGAGAGGGCTTGCGTCAATGATATGTAATATAGTGGGGTTCTGTGGAGCTGCGGGGCTATGATGTGAGGCCCTGCATCAAGGGTCCGTCATACAGAAGCAGTTCTGAGAAGAGGGGGGCTACAACGCGAGGCCCTGCATTGAGGATGAGTGATGAAGCAGCAGTTTTGAGGAGCTGCGAAGTCCTGCATTGGGGGTGAGTTGCACAGTAGCAGTTCCGATGCAAGGTGGCAAGGTGATGCAACCCTCTGTGTTGGGTCTGCTTGGACCACCGCTGGGCTGGCAGAGCACCTTCCAGTCCACCTCCCAGAGTCCAGGATTAGGATGGCACTAGGGGGGCAAGACTCACAGCAGGCAGATTCCAGGTGATGGGTTCAAGGTGTTTGGAGCCTTTTCTTTCCCTGAGGCTTTGACCAGGGGGCTAGCTAACAGGCCCTTCGAGTCACTCAGGTGGTCTTGGGTTCAAGATGCGGGTTTAGCCTTTCTCAAACAGGCAGCAGAACAGCAGAGTAGCAGTCCTTCTTGCAGCACAGTTTCAGAGGTGTACTGAAGATTTGAGTCTGAAGGTCTTATATTTATACCTAGTGCCAGCTTTGAAGTAGGAGTGCTTCTAGAAGGTTCCACCCCCAGAGGTGTTTTGAACTGCTTCCCTCCCTGATCTGGCCCTAGCGTGTCTGAGGTCACAGAAGACTAGTGTGTAACCCTTTGTGAGCGTGCTGAGGCAGAGTATGTGTAATGTACAATTGTGATAGATGCCAGCTCCTTCCACTCATCAAGTCAGAGATGCTCCATCCTACCAACACCTACTCCCCTTTGACTCACTGTCTGGGACAAAATACAAAAAGTCCCTCTGGGACCCCAGCAGCAGGGCTAAGAGGTCAGGGTGACTCTAGCGTGGACCTTTTTTGTATTTCTTTACCTTTTTCTGGGAATCAGCTGAATCCGAGTCCCAACATGGCTGCCAACACTTCCTTGTTGAAGTATTGTCAGCCAATCAGATCTCAGCACAAGATTGGGAGGGTTCACTGAGCCTTTGAGTCCCCATATATACAAATTTCGGTTTTCTTTAATTTTGAACGGATTTACACAAAAAAGCAAACAGGTCACTTTCTGAACCAAGAGCTATCTTTGTGCCGAATTTGGTGTAATTCCGTCCAGTTGTTTGGGCGCTATTGTTGTTCAAAATCCCTATTGAAAAATGCATGGAGAAAAAGCATCTTGGGACACCCCCTTTTTCTCAGGTTTCTCCGACCCTACTTGACGGATCACCCCAAAACCTTCCTTACAGCAGCTGGCGTGAGCGTCTAATTTTTTTGTGAAAATTTTGTGGAGATACTTTAACTGCTAATATATATATATATATATATATATATATATATATATATATATATTACCTAGTGGCGGTCGCTGCTAGATAGTTGTAGTTACAAACATGTTTCCATAGAAAAAGTGTTTTGACTTGCCTATATCTTTGGCACCGTTTGACGAATCTTCACAAAATTTTCCAAAAAAAGTGTTGTGGTGATTGTCATTACCCATGTTAATTTTCATAGGACCTTTAGACAAGTCTACAGCCCAAATGCTAGATGGAATTACAGCAAATGTGGCAGAAAGCTAGCTTTAGGTATGCAGATCACACTTTCGCTTATTTGGTGTAAATCCGTTCAGTAGTTTTTGAGTTATTAAAGGGAAAATAAATTTGTATATCTCTGGTTGCGATGACTGTGAATATTTTGCAAATAATTTGCAAAATTTGTTAATTTTTCATGAATATCCAGAATGTTGGGACTGCCATTTTATTTCACGGGACACAGTCCCCAGGGATAAAAATCCAAATTGAAAGTGGCATAAGGGGTCAGGGTGAAGGTACCTTGACCCCAGGGGTGTGACATAGGTGTGTTTTAGGGGCAGGGTATGGGTTTAAAATAATTTTGTGTTATCAAGCGCGATATTAACGAAAATTCATTAAGTTTTGCAAAATATTTGAATATGAAAAAATTGGAAAGAAAAACCACAGACTCATTCATACACTAATTCATTCACTTGTACATGCACTCAGAGACTCATGCGCTCACTCACACACCCACTCAGTCAATCATGCATCCACTAACACCCACCAAGACTCACACACCCACTTTCAGACTCACTCAAACACTCACGCACCCACTCACAGATCTGCTGACAGAGACAGGCCCTGTGGCAAACCTACGCTGCCCATGGCCAAAGTTCGTGCGTGGTGTGGGGCAGGGTGGTTATAAGGGCTTGACTGCAAGGCCTGGCTGCAGGCCAGGCCTTGAGACCAACGCCGGCTGCCACTCTGCCAAAGCCATGCGCGGCGGGAGTTGAAATAACATATAGGGGGTCATTACAACCCTGGCGGTCCCAGACCGCCAGGGCTAAAGTGACGTCCGTACCGCCAACAGGCTGGCGGTACGGAGACCCATATTATGACCGCGGCGGTAGCGCCGCGGTCGCACCGTCGGGGCTGCCGGTTTCCCGCCGTTTTAGCCCCGGCGGTGATAATCCGCCAGGGCAGCGCTGCAAGCAGCGCTGCCCTGGGGATTATGACTCCCCTACCGCCAGCCTGTTTCTGGCGGTTTGCACTGCCAGGAAGAGGCTGGCGGTAAGGGGAGTCCTGGGGCCCCTGGGGGCCCCTGCAGTGCCCATGCCACTGGCATGGGCAGTGCAGGGGCCCCCTAACAGGGCCCCATGCAGCTTTTCACTGTCTGCATAGCAGACAGTGAAAAGCGCAACGGGTGCTACTGCACCCGTCACCCGGCGCAACACCGCCGGCTCTGTTAGGAGCCGGCTCCTATGTTGCGGCCGCATCCCCGCTGGGCCGGCAGGTGTAAACTAGGTTTGCGTCCGCCGGCCCAGCGGGGATGTTGAAATGGGGACTGCGGGAGTGCGGCCGCATTGGCGGCCGCACGGCGGTTACAGCTTGGCGAGCGGCGGTAGCCGCCCGCCAAGGTTGTAATGACCCCCTTAGTAATTAAAATTGCTTTATGTTAAAAAACCATAGAAATTTACTGAAAAATCCAAAGGTTACAGGGAAATTATTGTTAGGCTCTGAAATTACTTGTAGAAAACCATAGAAATTCAGCAGTTATAGAGTTCTTTTAAGTACCTATAACTCGCACCCTAAAGTAACTATAACTCCCGCCTTCGCCATGTTCAGTTAATTACTCCACATATTATATCGTTGATGAGATTTTGTATTGCATCTTTGATACTATCACTGCACTGCAACATTTGCAATAAAATTAATGATAAGAAAACTGTGCATGACAAGGGCATCAGTTATAGTTACCTTAGGAAATGAGTTATAGTTACTTAAAATAATAACTAATGAATTTCTGTGGTTTTGTATGAGTAAATTTTGAAGTAAATATATTGAATATGTACAGCATGTCCACATAATTAAGATCATAGTATGTAGTCAGCAAGATTATGACAACATTTTTCATGATTGTTGTACTTGGATCCTTCTATGATGGGAAAACATAGCTTTGCACATATACTACAAAGGGAGATATCAGTTATACGTATTCCACATAATAGTTAATGTAAAGTACTTATTATTGTGGCTTGATGAAGTTTAAACTCACATTGTCACTCAATGGTACAAAACAAGGTTACTTCTCAGATTTTGAAAAGGGCTTAAGTTAGCAAACAGATTACTGTAATTTTGGATACTCTACACACTGGTGTACCTATCGGTATCACCAAAAGAAAATCAAGTTACTTTCATGAGGGGTGTATATGCACTTAACATTTATCGTAATTTCCACAATTTTAGAGACTGCAGATGATAAGTTTGTCAGGAAGCACATACATACTGCTTTTTTAAGTCCCAGGATGTCCAACAGGCCTGCCTCCCTATAAACAACTTTTTGTATTCAAAAAGTGATGAATGGAATTCTTGAATTAATCTCAGCCACTGTAATTACTCGAGCTGCATCTCAAGCCATCATTCTTTTGCACACCTTGTCACCTTAGTTTGGACCCAGCTATATGCAAATCAGTCTTGACCCTGCTCCAATGGGCACAATCCACCCGAGCTGCCAAGACAGGTCCTCTCTGACATTTATGGCATGCACATTGTGCATGGATCATTAAGTCTGTGGCTTCCTCGAACACTGCCAGTGTACCTCGACGGCTCAGGGGAGCTTACCAGTGTGTGTTCAGTGGGTGATATTTTTATATTGATTGCTGTAAGAACTGTCATCCTTGGTGTTGTTCTCCCCTAACTATTTGCCTTCAACCCTCCTGTTTCGTTGACTTTGTTTTTGCTTGCTTTAGGACTCTGCACACTTTATCACTGCTAACCAATTCAAAGTGTTTTGCTCTTTCCTTAAAACATGGTGGAATCGGTCTACACCCAAATGGCATATTTAATTTACCTATACTTCCCTAGTATCACATCATCGAGATCCTTGATCACAAAGCAGGTCCTTGCATTGCCTTGAATTGCAGCCTTGATGCTCCTCGGAACCAGTGCATCGCCTTGGCTGCCGGCACATCCTCGAAAATGGTACCCCATGAGCCCAGGGTCTATAAATTAGATACTACTAGTTGGACTGAAGTACGTATTGTGCAACCCACTTAGGTAGCTGTTTAAACATGTCTCAGGCCTGTCATTGCAGCATGTGTGTGTGGTTTTTAAACTGCCGTGTCAACATGGCAAAAAACAAAAAATGTTGCCAGGTCCAAACCTTCCTTTTTAATACATACGTCATGCCTAGAGGTTGGCTATAAACAGCCCAGAGGGCTGGGTGCATTGCATATAAAATGTTTGACGTGTAATTTTAAGTTTTACATGTCCTGGTAGTGAAAAACTTTTACATTCATGTTTCACTACTCCAAGGCCTACCTCTCACATAGAATAACATTGGAGTTACCTTATTACATTTAATAAGCTATCACTGGTTTCTAAAGAATTGTAATTAAAAGCCCTGTTTAATTGTAAAATTTGATTTTAAGCACACTTCTAAGAATGCCACTTTTAGAAAGTTGCTATTTTCCTGTTCTATCCAGTTGGCGCATGCAGCAGATTCTGGGTAACATGACTAGGTGTAGCTAGCAATTGGTCTTTCTGTATTACTCCCAGACCACGTGACGAAGGGAAGATAGGTTTATCAGGATGGGCCCAACTGAGTTAACGAGGGGGTAAGCTGTCACCTTCCACATCTGTACACCACAAAGGCACTGCTTGAGCACTCTCACAAAGGGGTTACCAATGATTTTTGTGACCCCAGACAAGCTGGGGTGAGGCAGAGAAGAAGTACATGCCTGACATCTCAAGGGGGTGGAAACCTCTAGAAACATCCCGCACTTCAATTTGGGCACCATTTATAAATATGACCCTTAGACCCAACCCTTCTGTACACATTTGGACATGTAGGCTCTGCCAGGAAGATGCACTGCTGTGCTGCTAAAATGACTGCCACTTTGCTGGACAACTGCTTTGAAGGACTGCTCCCCTGCTGTTCTGGCCTCCTAGCCTGATGTCTGCTGCCCTCTTGCCTGGGTGAGAAGGGCTGAACCTGCATCTGTTAAACCTAGGATTCCAGAATGACTCAAAGGTCTAGTTGGCTGGCCTTCTAACTGAGCCTCAGAAAAGAAGTCTCCAACAACCTTGAACCCAGCCCCTGGACTCTACCAACTGTAAGTCCTACCATACCAAGTGGTGCCATCCAATCCTGAACTCTTTGAAGTGGGCTTGAAGGAGCTCTGCTAGCCCTTCTGTGGATCCAACAGAATCGACACATCTCTCTGCTGGGCGGCACAACCCTAAGCAGAAGCGCTGCATCACCTCTGCTGCGTAGACTTTTCAGATGGAAGGAATTTGCATTGCTGCCCACAGTCCTATCAGAACTGCCTGTGAATGACACATCCAAGACGCAGAACATTGCATTGCAAGCATCACGTCAACAGGATCCTAGGTGACAACGCAGGTCCTTGCATTGCAGCCTCGATGCTCCTTGGAGCCAACGAATCACCTTCGCTGCGTGGCACATCCTCGATGTCGGAATTCACATCTCAAGCCCTCCTCAATGGGAACCTCTACAACAATGCAGAATCTTGCACCTCAGCCTCGCAGCATCTTGGATCCGAAGCATCATCTTGGTTCCCTGAAGCATCCTTGAAGCAGGACTCCACAACACTCGGCAACCAGGATTTTAGGTACTCTTGTTCAGTGGCCTAACTGTGTCCCTGTAGCTGGCCCACGCTTCATCGTGATCAATCTGAACTATTGATTTGTCCCAGTCTATCGTGACCAGATATCCACAGTTGGCCCTTTGTGCTTTTTGGTATTATTTTCACTTAAATCTTTAAACTTGCATATCTCTCGTTCTACTGATTGGAATTGTCATTTTGATATTGGTTTATTTCTTGAAATTTACGCTACGTTTTCTAATTTGGTTTGAGACTTTTTTTTTGTGCTGTATTTTCACATTATCAATGTTTGAAGTGTTGCACAAATATGTTACACATTGCCTCTAAGTTAATTGTAATATCTCTCTGCCAATCCTCAGAAGTTTAAGCACCGGCTAAATGTGGGTTTGTTTATGCTTCACCCTGACAAGGATTGTGGTTCCTGCTTGAGCAGGGATTCACCCCTTCAACCAGTAACCCAATGTCTTACAATGGCCATGTGTCATTGCATGCACCTGTATTGGCCAGGCATTGAATTCTGACACATTTACATCATTGTGTTACACTGTGTGACCCTGCATCATGCAGCAATGTCTTACTAAATCCCACTGCTAGAGGACTTCTCTTTGTACAAAATTCAATGCAATATCCTGGACACTAATTTCCTGTAAACGATGTAAAAGAATCTTGTGGGAAATGGACTCAAAGGCAACCGAGAGACAAGCACTATGAGGGCTGCCATGCCCTTAATGTTCAATCAGTACTTTAGACTGTCTGTCACCATGAGAAGAAATGTTTCCGTAGAAAGTGTGGCCTGGAAGCTAGATTGTATGGCATCTAGGAGATTATAATATCAAGATATAGAGTGAGGCAAAAATGAATGTGAGATTCTAGCATCTTAGTTGGTGCAGATAATAGCCAAATAGGCCTGTAATTTGCCAAAATCAGTAGATCTGTATTGGGTTTGTTTAGGATAGTAGTTATTACAGAGAATTTCCAGGAAACTAGAACTGAAGCTGATTTAGTTGATGAAGTTAATGAACGAAGGAAAGGGATGATGATGGAAGCGCCCAGCTTTAGGATATGTGAAAGACGAGGGTTATTCGGAGACCCCGAAGAGAACTCATTTAACAACAGAGGTGAGGACCATCACAACTTATGTCGGGCAGAGTAGAATCTAATTCTGGTTCATCAAAAGACACACATATTGTCAGAATCTTATCCTTGAAATAGAGAGTCAGAGAATTGCAGGTGGCTTTGGAATGATTCACATGATATGAAATAGAAGCCCAGGTAGTAATGAATTTACCAATATTAAAAATAGGCTTGCCAGAATGTTTGTGTGTCTCAGTCTTGGATGTGTAATAGGTTGATTTGGATTGTCTAATATCTTTACTGTATGATTTTACACAGGATGCATAGGCTTCTTTGTCTATAACTATTGAAGAAATGCACAATGTTCTCTCCAGTTGGCCCCAACGGTGCTTTAATAATAATAGGTTCAGAGAAAAACCAAGCGGTACTGTCCACTCGCCTAGAAGTAGAGTTCAATTGTTTCACGGGTGCTAATAAATCTACAGTAGAGGTGATCCAAGTTTGAAAAAGATTATCATCTGCTGTCACATCAACAGAAAATGAAGTAGAGTTGAGTGCCAGAAAAGAGTTAAAATCGTGTACTTTTATCTTATGCCAGGGTCTAATTGGGCCATTTTTAAAAGTACAGTTGGTATTCTATGGCACCGTAATCTAAAAAAAGAATCACCAAACGACCTGACCAGAGTGCAGGCAATGGTCTACTGCAGGGCAGATTCTCTAAGTTAGTAAAAAAAATAAGATCCAGTCTATTTTCAGCAATGTGGGGAGCATGATTAGTTGAATGAATGAACCTGAAGGAATTAAGCTCTTCCAAAAGTAGCTGTGTTGTCTTAACTGTCCACATAACGATATGATAGCTAAAATCCACTAAATTGTAAAGTTGGACTCTTTAGTGCTATGGATCGACCAACTTTATTAATTCTGAAGGAAAGACAAATTTGGGTGATAAAACCACCAGAAGGAGATGATGATGTGGAAAGACACGGAGAGGACCTGGATACCAGGTCTAAGATGCAGCATTCAGCTGAGGGGGATGGTTTTTCTTCTGATTTGGCGCTCTCTGCCACAGAAGACAGCACTGTGTTTTCACTGTGTCTTCACAGAGGATCTAGCGGACAGGAAAGCGGAGATGGAATTCAGGCTGCAAATGGTCAGACTCAAGTTTGAGGCAGAAGAGAAGATGGCTGAGAGGGCCAAAGCAAGGGAAAATCTGTCCATGGAGGGAAAAACAGCTATAGAGTAGAGGAGACTAGCACATAAGATAAGGTTCAGGGATCTAGAAATAAGAGCTAAGCGAGTGGAGTCCAGCAGTATTGGTGGCAGTATATTCACAGTGCCCTCTGGAGTTGAGAGGGTCCCCATTCCTAAAGGTCTGGTGCCTCACTTTGTTGTCAAACAAAATAATGACAAATGGGCAGTGTGCAGTGTACTTAAAAAGTGGGACATGTACTTTTAAGCTTTCCATGTCCAGGTAGTGAAAAACTCTTAGGTCCTGATTTATACTTTTTAGCGCAAAACTGCACTAACACAGTTTTGCACTGAAAAGTTTGGCACCGGTTTGCACCATTTCTGTGCACCAGCTGGCCACCATATTTATGGAATGGTGCAAGCCGGTACAAAAGGTAGACTAGTGTTAAAAAAAGAAATGACGTTAGTCGGGTTGGGCTAGCGGTATGGAAGAAGGGGGTTTCGCACCAAAATACGATGCTAGGCAGGATAGAGTAAAAAAAAAAGACTCTAACCTGCCTAGAGGGATTTTCTGATGCAAAGCCATCAATACCACATGACTCCTGTCTTAGAAAAGACAGGAGTCTTGCCCACCACCCCAATGTCCAGCACAGGGGACCAGGGTCCCCTGGACATGGCCATTGTACCCCGTGCCATGTATGGGGGCCCATTTCAGAGCCCACTATGGCACTTTAAAAAATAAAATAAAATACTTACCTGTACTTACCTGGGATGGGGTTCCCCCATCCTCTGCTGTACCTATAGTGTGGGTAGGGGTGTCCCTGGGGCCAGGGGAGGGCACCTGTGGGCTTATTCCATGGTGTTCTACCATGGAAATAAGCCCACAGGTCCCCTAGCACCTGCCGTGACCCAGGCGTTACGAAATGGGACAAAGCAAGCTTTGCACCATTTTAGGGCCCCTCCTCCCTCCCGTGCACCATTTTTGCACAGGAGTATAAATATGGCATTAAGGCCACAGAGTCATTTTTTGCACAGGAATGCCTACTTTGCATTTCATTAACGTAAGGTAGGTTTCCACGTCCCAAAAATTACTTTAACTCCATAAATTTAATATGGAGTTAGTTTTGCACTGAATTAGAGTTAAAAAAATGACGCTAATTCGGTGCAAACAGAGTATAAATATGCCCCTTAATTTTTTTTTCACTACTGCAAGGTTACCTGTCCCATAGGATAACATTGGAGTTACCTTATTACATTTAATAAGCTGTAACTTCAATTGGAAACAGGTCGATACCGTGAGTTTGATGTCTAGAGAATTGTAATAAAAAATCCTCTTTAATAGTAAAGTCAGATTTTTATTCACAATTCTGAAAATGGCACTTTATGAAAGTTGCCATTTTCTTGTTCTAACCATTTGCTGCCTGCAACCTGATCCTTGGTCACATGTCCGGGCAGTTGGTCTTTGCGTACTGCTCCCAGACAGTAGGATAGAGTGAAGATAAGTGTTGGATGGATGGGCCCTATAGGGAGGAGCTGTCACCTACTACAATTGCACATCACAAAGGCTTGGCTGAGCACTCTCACAAAGGGGGTTATCACTGGTCTTTTGTGACCCCAGAGTAGATGGGCCTAGGACAGGGAGATAGGGGACATCTGATAGCTTAGCAGGGTGGAAACCTCTAGGTGCGTCCTCTACTTGAAAGTCAATACCATGTATAAATATTGCATCCTTAGATCCAGCTCTTTAGTATACTTCTGGACCAGAGGACTCTGCCAGGAAGAAGGATTGCTGTGCTGCTGCCATTCTTCTTAACTGCTGCTCTGAAGGACTGCTGCTCAGCATTGCTGGCCAGCTGCCCTCTTGTCTTGGTGAGTAGGACTGGACCTGCATCTGTTGAACTCAGTACCCAGGAACCAGTTGGCTGGCCTCCTAACTAGACCCTAAGGGAAAGAAGACTTCAACAGCTTTGATCCCAGTACCTGCACTCTGCCATCTGTGAGTCCTACCCTGACAAATGGTGCCACCCAAGTCCTGTATACTTGGAAGTAGCCATGAAGGTGCTTTGCAAGCCCTTCTATGGATCCAGAAGCACTGGCACACTTCCTCTGCTGCACGGTGCAACCCATAGCAGAATCGATGCAACACCTCTGCTGCATGGAGTTTCCCGATTCAAGGACTTTGCATCACAGCCTGCAGCTCCATTGGAGCCACCACTGAGTGACCCATCCCTGATGTATGTCCTTACATCACAAGCCTCTTCTCGAGGGGATTTTTTATGACAACGCAAGACCTTGCATTGCAGCGTCGCAGGTCCGGTGCATTGCTTTGGCTGTGTGGCTCATACTCTTTGCTGGGTTTCGATTCATAAGCCCTCATCAACGTGATCCTCATCCACGTCTCACACTGTAGCCTCCAGCTCCACAGAAATGAGGCATCACCTCAGCTGTACAATGCATCCTTGAAACAGGATTCTGTAACTCTCTGCAACCAGAATTTAAGGTACTCTTGTTCAACGGGCCTAACTGGATCTCTGTAGCTAGTCCGTGCTTCATTGCAGTTAGTCTACACTTGTGACTTTGTCCTAGTCTAGCGCAATCAGATATCCACAGCTGGCACTTTGAACTTTTTGGCACTATTTTCATTTAAATCTTTAAACTTGCATATATCTCTGTTCTACTTATTGGATTTTTGTCATTTTTGTCTTGATTTATTTATTAAAATTAACTCTATTTTTCGAATTCAGAGTGGGATTTTTCTTGTGTTGTTTTTTCACGTTATTAATGTTTGAAGTGTTGCACAAATATTTCAAACATTGGCTCTAGGTTCAGCCTGAGGGCTTTGTGCCAATCTAGCAGAGGGTTGAGCACAAGTTAATTTGGGGTTTGCTTATGCCTCACCCTTACAAGAATTGTGGTTCCTGCTTGACACCAGTAACCTAACTTCCTAAAATGGCCATGCATCATTGCATGCACCTCCATTGGTCAGGCATAGAATTATGACACATTTACTTAATTGTCTTACACAGTATGACCACGCATCATGCAGCAACTTCTTAGTAAATGCCGCTACTAGAGGACATCTCTAGGCTAGTTGGAAGATTTTGACTTCCAATTTAGAGACTAAGGGGCATATTTATGTGGATTTCGCTTAAGGCAGCTCAGCAAGTCACCTTGCTGGGCTGCGTAAAAGTGAAGGGGCAGAAATGCACTATATCTATTGCATAAGGTGCATTCCTTTCCTTTCCGCCTGAACTGCAGCACAATGGGCTGCGTAACATCAACACAGGCACCCTTGAACCATGAAGTTGTGTGTAGGCTTGGTTTTGCGCATGAAGGGGCACCTTCCTGCAAAAAGCAATCCTGGGAGGCGTTTACCTCTGCAGCACACATAGAAAGAGGAAAAATAAAGAGAAATAAAGATATTTCTCCTCGTTGCTCCTCCCCTGGCAAGGCGTAGGGTTTTGGCGCATCCCCAGGTTTACAAGATCTTGTAAATCTGGGGATGCATCAAAATCCATGAGTGTTGCATTAGAATACCCACCACAATGTTCATTGAACGCCTCCCCTACACAGAGAAAGGCAACGCAGTGATTTGCTCTGCCTTGCCTTACTCCATATCTATGAGGCCATTCAAAGCCACACGAAGTGTCTTTTCGTGGCCTCATAAATATGAGTTCAAGGTTTGCGCCTCCATTGCGTCACAAAAAGTGATGCAACATTGGTGCAAGGGCTCATAAATATGCCCCTAAGTCCCAAGGTAAAATCTCTAACAGGAATGAACTTACTTGAGGTATCCGACCCAGCGTCATCCTGAACAACCTGAAGGCCCGGGTCAACTGCAACTATCGGCTACGATTAGTACTGTAATTTTATTTTTTCTTGGTGATTTTTTTACCTAAGTATTATGATGAAACAATACCTATGGTTCCCTTTGTTGGATTATTGTCATTTTGATGTTATTTTGTTTATCAAATTCTTCCCAGTTTTTATAAACTGGAGTGGGATTTTTGTGGTTCATCTTTGACTTTTTAACTGCTTGGTGCTTCAAAAAGCTTTACACATTTTCACTAAGTTGAGCCTATCTGGTCTGTGCCATAGCTACCAGGTGTTGAGCTCAGAATCCAGTTATTGAAACCTGTCCTTGGACATAACTGGTTAGACGTTTTTTTTACTTTTATTAGACTACCGTCCACCCCAATTAATAATTAACTTTCTTACATTGTAAGTTTACTTTGCTTCCCTATTTGTTAAGCAAGTATCATCATGGTCAACCTCTGGCAAGGAAGCAATCGAGGATAAATTCACAATAGGTTGTATATATAAGATATTTCGATTGTGTGACCCTGGCCAAAAGGTAGTGGAGCACACAACAGGGTCAAAGGCAAAGATAGAGCCAACATATGATTGGGAGGTTAGTTGGTTTCCAGGAGTGAGAGTGGGCATCATGCTGTAGTGTCCTTTAGAGAGGTGTGCCTTCAACTCTGTCCTAAATTGGAAAAGGGTTGAGGCAGCCCTGATGGATAAAGTGATGTTGTTGTAGATCTTTGGTGTATAGATGGAGAGGGCATGTCACCTTGCTTTATAAGCTCTTTTTGTATCAAGCCTGAAGGTGTCCTAGATGTTGGTGGGCTGTGAGCCATTGGTGCTTGTAAGCTTGTCTCCCAGATGGAGAGGAGGCAGCAGTCATGATTGCTTTGCATATGAAGCATCTGGTTTTGAAAATGATAAGCAAAGGGAGTGTTAGAAATGGGGTCTTTGTTTGACAGTCGGGGTACCCCCTGTTCAAGTAAGGACCCTCACTCTAGTCAGGGTAAAAGAGAATCACTCTCAGCTAACCCCTGCTTACCCCTTAGTAGCTTGGCAGAGCAGTAGGCTTAACTTCAGAGTGCTAGGCGTAAGCTATTTGTACCAACACACAGAGTAACTTAATGAAACCACTACAAAATGACACAACACAGGTTTAGAAAAATAGGAAATATTTATCCCAAAAAAACAAGACCAAAATGACAAAAATCCACAATACACAAGTCAAGTTATCAATAAAAATGCAAAAAGAGTCTTTAAGTAGTTTTAAACACACACTAATACTGTTAGCGTGGAAAAGTACCTCTGGTGCATCAAAAATAACCCCGCACAGGTGAGTGTGCATCAAAAAGGGTTTACGATGCATCGATTCCACTCACGAGCGGAAACTTGTGTCGTTTCACCTTTCGTCGGGTTGGTACGCGTCGTTTCTTCTCTCCGCAGGAGAGCGATGCGTCGATCCAGTCAGCACTCTCAGATCGGGGCAGACCTTGCATTGTTTTTACACACCCAGCGGTACTTGAGTCGGAAATCCAGCCGCACGATGATCTGAAAACCATGCAGCGATGCTGCGTGTCGTTTCTCCTGCTCTGTGTGTTGATTCTTTGGTCGCGTTTCCGGCGAGTGTCGATTTTCAGCCGCGGAGCTGGCGGCGTGTCGTTTCTTCAGCCGCAGATCGGAGTTGCGTCAATCTTTTCCCCGCACAGCGCTCTGTGCATGGTTTTCCTTTTCTTTAGGCTGCCAGCTTCTCCTTTCAGGGTCCCAGGAACTGGATGGGCACCACAGGGCAGAGTAGGAGTCTCTCCAGAGACTCCAGGTGCTGGCAGGGAGAAGTCGTGGCTGTCCCTGAGACTTCAAACAACAGGAGGGAAGCTCTAAATCAAGCCCTTGGAGAGTTCTTCTCAAGATGGAAGGCACACAAAGTCCAGTCTTCGCTCTCTTACTCTGGCAGAAGCAGCAACTGCAGGATAGCTCCACAAAGCACAGTCACAGGCAGGGCAGCTCTTCTTCCTCAGCTCTTATTCTCCAGGCACAGGTTCCTCTTGTTTCCAGAAGGGTTTCTAAAGTCTGTGGTTTTGGGTGCCCTTCTTATACCCAATTTCTCCTTTGAAGTATGCCTACTTCAAAGTAAAGTCTCTAGCCCCAGACACTCACTAGGGGGTTGGAGACTGCATTGTGTGAGGGCAGGCACAGCCCTTTCAGGTGTGAGTGACCACTCCTCCCCTCCCTCCTAGCACAGATGGCTCATCAGCATATGCAGGTTACACCCCAGCTCCCTTTGTGTCACTGTCTAGTGTGAGGTGCATCCAGCCCAACTGTCAAACTGACCCAGACAGGGAATCCACAAACAGGCAGAGTCACAGAAATTGTATAAGCAACAAAATGCTCACTTTCTAAAAGTGGCATTTTCAAACACACAATCTTAAGATCAATTTTACTAAAAGATGTATTTTTAAATTGTGAGCTCAGAGACCCCAAACTCCAAATGTCCATCCGTTCCCAAAGGGAATCTACACTTTCATCAGATTTAAAGGTAGCCCTCATGTTAACCTATGAGATCGACAGGCCTTGCAACAGTGAAAAACGAATTTAGCAATATTTCACTGTCAGGACATATACAACATGCTACTATATGTCCTACCTTAACCACACACTGCACCCTGCCCTTGGGGCTACCTAGGGCCTAGCTTAAGGGTGTCTGACATGTAAGAAAAGGGAAGGTTTAGGCCTGGTAAGTGGGTACACTTGCCAAGTCGAATTTACAGTGAAAACCGCACACACAGACACTGCAGTGGCAGGCCTGAGACATGTTTACAGAGCTACTTATGTGGGTGGCACAACCAGTGCAGCAGGCCAACTAGTATAATTTGATTTACAGGCACTGGCACCTCTAGTGCACTTTAATAGGGACTCACTGTAAACCAAATATGCCAATCATGGATAAACCAATTACATACACATTTTGCAAAGGAGCACTTGCACTTTAGCACTAGTTAGCAGTGGTAAAGTAACCAGAGTAACAAAAACAGCAAAATCAGAGTCCAGCACACATCAACAGCCTGGAGAACGGAGGCAAAAAGTTAAGGGAGACCATGCCAAGGATGAAAAGTCTAACACTTGTCCCCCCCCCCCAGCTGAAAGTGGGGAGCAACTACCCAACGCCATGGGAGTTCTCATCACTAAGGCGGAGGAACCTGGACAGACCATCAGCATTGGCGTGTTGTGTTATAGGACGGTGTTCCACCGTAAAGTCCATCCCCTGTAGGGAAATGGACAACCTCAACAGTTTTGGATTCTCACCCCTCATCTGCATTAACCATCTGAAGGGCCTGTGGTCGGCCTGAACTCGGAAGTGATTCCCAAACAAGTAGGGTCTTAGCTTCTTTAGTCCCCAGACCACAGCAAACGATTCACGTTCTAGGGCACTCCACCTACTTTCCCTGGGTAGTAACCTCCTGCTAATGAAGGCTACGAGTTGATCTAGGCCATCTTCATTAAGCTGTCAGAGTACTGCTCCAATACCATGCTCTGAGGCGTCTGTTTGCACTACAAACTCCTTGGAGTAGTCAGGTGCCTTCAGCACAGGTGCTGTGCACATGGTAGCCTTCAGGGCATCAAAAGCGTTCTGGCAAGCCTCTGTCCAGATCACTTTCCTGGGTTGCTTCTTAGAAGTCAACTCGGTTAAGAGGGTAACAATGGTACCATATCCCATACCAAACCTCCTGTAATATCCTGTGAGACATAAAAAGGCTGTCACTTCAGTCTGGGTCTTGGGAGGCTCCAACGCAAGAATTGTGTCAATCTTAGGCTGTAGGGGTGCCACCTGGCCACTCCCCACCTGGTGTCCTAAGTATACCACAGAACACTGCCCTACTTGGCACTTTCTTGCCTTAATAGTGAGGCCTGCCTTCTGCAGGGCCTCTAATACTCTCCAGAGGTGTTGCAGATGTTCCTCCCATGTGGAACTAAACACAGCAATGTCATCCAGGCAGATGGCACTGAACTCATCCAGTCCTGCCAACACCTGGTAGACCAACCTCTGAAAGGTGGCAGGGGCATTCTTCATCCCAAATGGCATCACTTTAAATTGAAAATGTCCATCTTGGGTAGAGAAGCTGACCTCTCCTTGCCCCCCTCAGTTAGGGCAATCTGCCAGTACCCAGATGTTAAATCAAACCTACTGAGGTACTTGGCAGCTCCTAACTGGTCAATGAGCTCATCAGCTCGGGGATGGGGTGTGCGTCAGTCTTGCTGACTGCATTGAGTCCCCGGTAGTCCACACAGAACCTGAGTTCTGGAGTGGCACCGGGTGCAGCAGCCTTTGGGACCAATACCACTGGGTTGGCCCAAGGACTGCTAGAGTGCTCAATAACCCCTAGGGCAAGCATTTTGGATACCTCATCCTTAAAGCATGCCCTGACCCTGTCAGTCACCCTGTAAACCTTCTGTTTAATGGGTGTACTGTCCCTAGTTTCCTCATCATGTGTGCACAAGTGTGTGACTCCTGGGATCAGGGAAAACAGTGAGGAAAACTGTCCCAGCATGTGGCGACAGTCACCTTGCTGCTCCTCAGTCAGGGAGGGGGAGAGGATCACTCCTTCCACTGACCCATCTATTTCTCCTGCAGACAGGAGGTCAGGAAAAGGCTTGCTCTACTCCTCTACCCCATCATCTGTTGCAAGGAGCATTGTCAGCTCAGTCTGCTCAAAGTGAGGCTTGTGGCAGGTACATGCAGGACCCTTAAACGGTTCCTTGGAGACTGCAAGTCCACCAGGTAGGTGACTGCGCCCTTGCGCTCCACCACCTCAAATGGCCCAGTCCACTTATCCTGGAGCACCCTAGGCTCCACTGGTGCCATCACCCACACTTTTTGTCCAGGTTGAAACTCAGCCATAGTGGCATTCTGGTCATACCAGCGTTTCATGTCATCCTGGCTTGCTTCCAGGTTCTCCTAAGCAAGATTCCTGAAGGGGGCAGTCTGGTTTCTCAAAGCCAGCATGTAACTGAATACATCCTGGGGGGGTTTACTAGGAGCTTTCATCAAAGCTTCCTTAACCAGACTCAAAGGTCCCCTCACAGGGTGGCCATAAATCAGCTCAAAGGGACTAAACCCAAGTCCTTTTTGAGGCACCTCCCTGTAGGTGAACAAAAGGCATGGCAAGAGTACATCCCACTTCTGCGTCAAGGGCTCTGACAGGCCCATGATCATGCATTTAAGGTGCGGTTGAATCTCTCAACCAGACCATTACTTTGGGATTGGTAAGGGGTGATGAACTTGTAGGTTACCCCACACTCCTTCCACAGAGACTTCATATACGTGGATATGAAGTTGGTACCCCTATCAGATACCACTTCCTTGGGGAACCCCATACGAGTAAAACCCCCCCATCAAAGCATGACCCACCACAGGGGAAGTGATTGATCTCAACAGAATGGCTTATGGGTACCGGGTGGCAGGGTCCACCAAGACCAGGATAAACCTGTTGCCCATGGCTGTCTTGGGATCCAGAGGCCCCACATTGTCAATACCTACCCTCTCAAAGGGAGTACCGACAACAGGCAAAGGCTGGAGGGGAGCCTTACAGTTCCTCCCACTCTTGCCACTTGCCTGACAAGCCTGACAAGACCTGCAATGTGCATCTGAGTGCCTGCGCATTAGGGGCCAGTAAAAGTGGGTGTCAAGCCTCTCAAAAGTCTTGTCCTGCCCCAAATGTCCAGCTAAAGGCACATCATGAGCCAACCTCAGTAGGAAGGCCCTGAAGCAGTGGGGTACCTCCAGCACATGGGCCGACCCAGGCTCAGGAACCTTAGGCTCACTATACAGGAGGTCCTCCTCCCAATAGATCAGATGTGATTCTGGCCCCTTGCCAGCCGCCTGGTCTGCAGCCTGCTGCCGCAAACCATCCAAAGTAGGGCATGTCTTCTGTGCTGCACAGAATGGTTCCCTGGTGGGCCCCCCTTCCTGCTGATACTACAACTGCTCAGGGACCTCCCCAGTTCAGCCACCTGTTCCCCTGTAGGCTCTGGGGTGTCACCCTCAGGCTCTGCCTCCTCCTGGGCTGTGGGAACTTCTGGGGCCAGTTTCCCATGCCCCCTGTCCTTGCTCTTCTTGGTGGTCCCCTGGGCCACTGTTTCAGGCTCCAGGTGCTCTGACCGGGTGGATACACATACCCACCCAGGCAGACCCAACATCTTCAAGTGAGACCTGTGTTCCACCTCCTTCCAAGGTAAATCCTCCAGGTCATTGCCTAGCAAACAATCAACAGGCATGGTTGGACTCACAGCTACCTTCAAGGAACCTGAGACCCCCCCATTCAAAGGGAACCTGCGCCACTCTGCACAGGCGCTTCGAGTTGTCCACTGCAACTACTTGGTGAAGTACCCGTGGATCTATCTACTCTTCAAGCACCAGCTGACTCCTCACTGTAGTCCAGCTGGCTCCTGTGTCTCTCAGAGCCTCCACCCTCTGTCCATTAATGGTCACTCACTGCCTGTACTTCTTAGTGTTTTCAGGCACTAGGATTCACTGGACCATCTCACAGTCCCCTAGTGAGACAAGGGTAATCTGAGCTGATTCCCACCCACCTGAAACCAACTCCTCCCCAAGCGCTACACTGGCCAAACCCTGGGACAGCGCACTATTGGGTGCCGGTATACTTTTGGGGCATTTGGGGTCCCCCCTCACATGACCCACCTGGTCACATGCATAGCACTTACATGGGGGACCACCTGCCACAGGCTTCCCCTTGGAGAACCATGGCTTCTTTTCACTAGGGGGTTGGGAATCCTTACCCTGGGAATCAGTTTGGGGCCCTTTAGAGAACTCCCCCTGTTTACCCTTACCCCCTTTTCTTCTGAGAGGGACCCTGCCCACCCTTGGTGTGGTCTCCCCCATACCTCTTCTGGACCCTGGTGCTCTCCCAGCAGTCCGCTTCCTGCGCAGACTTCCTGGGGTCAGTCAGCTTGCTGTCAATCAGATGTTGGCACAGATCTGGAAAACATTAACTCTACAAGTGTTCCCAAGCAATCAGATTGTAAAGCCGCTCATACGTAGTTACCTTACTGTCCTTCACCCAACCATCCAGTGACCTGGAATAAGAATCAACACATTCCAACCATGTTTGGGATTCCTTCTTCTTCTAGGACCTAAACTTATCCTTGTACTGCTCAGGGGTAAGGACATACCTTGTAAGCAAGGCATCCTTCATGCTAGATTAGGTGAGATTCTGAGCATCCCCTAAGGCTGTCAGTGTATCCCTCCCCTCTACCTCAAAGTGCTTCCACAAACCCACCCCCCAATGAGCTTCAGGCACCAGATTCATATGGAGAGCAGACTCCTACCCCTTAAACCACAAGTATATGTCATCCTCCCTTATATAATCCTTCACAAGATATTTAGGGATGTGTACCCTTGTTTCAGGCTGCACTGTGATGTGGCTGCCACCATCCCTACTAGACTGGCTCCTCTGATCCAGCTCCCTCAAGCTGAGCTCATGAGCCAACAGCAACTTTTTCTCTTCAATGGCCATCCTCATTTTCTCCAACTCCCTCTGGTGCTCCCTCTCTGCCTGTCTGTCCTGCAATTCCTCAGGGGTCAGACCCTTAGATGAGACACTGCTACCTGCCCTGGAGACCCTCTCCCTGGACAGAACAGGCCCACCCACAATACCATTGTGTAAGGACTGCCCTTCCTCTTCCTCATCCTCTGTGTGCCCTTCAGTGCTCTTGGCTGTCACCCAGGCCCTCAGTGCCTTTTGAAGCTCCTCCTTCTTGGATGAGCTCTTAATGGGAAAGTCAAAACTTTTACAGAACTTCTTTAGCTGAGCCTTGGTATAGCTATCCAATTTCTCCAGGTCAAAAGCAACTCCAACTGATGCATCTCCAGGTTGGGACATGATGGAAATTCAACAAAAGTGCAAAGTTCCAAAAAGCAAAAGAGTTCCCAAATGAAGTTCAGAAGTCAATCAAAGATTACCACAAAAATGGATGTAGGGAAAAATTCAAGCAAAAGAGAAAAATCAAAGATCACCAAACTAGTAGTATGTGGTCACGTAGTGGTCTGCACTCAAAACAGTAGTGTACACCTAATCAATGTATGACAAATACAGGTCCAAATCCCAACCGCTGATCACCAATGTTAGAAATGGGGTCTTTGGTTGACAGTCAGGTTACCCCCTGTTCAAGCAAGGACCCTCACCATAGTCAGGGTAAAAGAGAATCACCCTCAGCTAACCCCTGCTTACCCCCTTGGTAGCTTGGCAGAGCAGTAGGCTTAACTTCAGAGTGCTAGGTGTAAAGTATTTGTACCAACACACACAGTAACTTAATGAAAACACTACAAAATGACGCAACACAGGTTGGAATAATAGGAAATATTTATCAAAACAAAACAAGACCAAAACGACAAAGATCCACAATACACAAGTCAAGTTATCAATAAAAATGCAAAAAGAGTCTTTAAGTAGTTTTAAACACACACTAACACTGTTAGCTTGGAAAAGTACCTCAGGTGCGTCAAAAATAACCCAGCACAGGTGAATGTGCATCAAAAAGGGTTTGCGATGCGTCGATTCCACTCACGAGCGGTACCTTATGTTGTTTCTCCTTTCGTCGGGTCAGGGCATGTCGTTTCTTCTCTCCGCAGGAGAGCAATGCGTCGATCCGGTCAGCACTCTCTGATCCGGCCAGGCCTTGGGTTGTTTTTACACACTCAGCATTACTGGAGTCGGAAATTCAGACACACGATGATCCGAAAACCACGTAGCGCGAGTTGCGATCTCTCAGCCTCCGTCAGCGATGCTGCACGTCATTTCTCCGGCTCCTTGCGCCGATTCTTCGGTCGTGTTTCTGGCGAGCATCGATTTTCAGCCGCAAAGCTGGTGGCGCATCGTTTCTTCAGCTGCAGATCGGAGTCGCATCGATCTTTTTTTCTGCACGAAGCTCGGTGCGTGGATTTCCTTTTCTTTAGGCTGCCAACTTCTCCTTTCAGGATCCCAGGAACTGGATGGGCACCACAGAGCAGAGTAGGAGTCTCTCCAGAGACTCCAGGTGCTGGCAGGGGGCAAGTCTTTGCTGTCCCTGAGACTTCAAACAACAGGAGGCAAGCTCTAGATCAAGCCCTTGGAGAGTTCTTCTCAAGATGGAAGACACACAAAGTCCAGTCTTTGCCCTCTTACTCTGGTAGAAGCAGCAACTGCAGGATAGCTCCACAAAACCCAAGCACAGGCAGGACAGCTCTTCTTCCTCAGCTATTAAGCTCTTCTCCAGGCAGAGGTTCCTCTTGTTTCCAGAAGAGTTTCTAAAGTCTGGGGTTTTGGGTGCCCTTCTTATCCCCAATTTCTCCTTTGAAGTAGGCCTACTTCAAAGTAAAGTCTCTTTTGAATGTGAAATCCTTCCTTGCTCAGGCCAGGCCCCAGACACTCACCAGGGGTTTGGAGACTGCGTTGTGTGAGGGCAGACACAGCCCTTTCAGGTGTGAGTGACCACTCCTCCCCTCCCTCCCTGCACAGATGGCTCATCAGGATATGCAGGCTACACCCCAGCTCCCTTTGTGTCACTGTCTAGTGTGAGGTGCAACCAGCCCAGCTGTGAAACTGACCCAGACAGGTAATCCACAAACAGGCAGAGTCACAGAAATGGTATAAGCAAGAAAATGCTCACTTTCTAAAAGTGGCATTTTCAAACACACAATCTTAAAATCAACTTTACTAAAAGATGTATTTTTAAATTGTGCGCTCAGAGACCCCAAACTCCACATGTCCATCCGCTCCCAAAGGGAATCTACACTTTATCAGATTCACAGGTAGGCCCCATGTTAACCTATGAGAGGGACAGGCCTTGCAACAGTGAAAAACTAATTTAGCAATATTTCACTGTCAGGACATATAAAACATACTACTATATGTTGTACCTTAACCATACACTGCACCCTGCCATTGGGGCTACATAAGGCCTACCTTAGGGGTGTCTAACATGTAAGAAAATGGATGGTTTAGGCCTGGTAAGTGGGTACACTTGCCAAGTTAAATTTACAGTTAAAACACACAGTGGCAGGTCTGAGACATGATTACAGAGCTACTTATGTGGGTGGCAAAACCAGTGCTGCAGGCCCACTAATAGCATTTGATTTACAGGACCTGGCACATCTAGTGCACTTTAGTAGGGACTCACTAGTAAACCAAATATGCCAATCATGGATAAACCAATTACATACACATTTTGTAAGGGAACACTTTCACTTTAGCAGTGGTTAGCAGTGGTAAAGTGCCCAGAGTAACAAACGCAGCAAAATCAGAGTCCAGCACACATCAACAACCTGGGGAACAGAAACAAAAGGTTAAGGGAAACTACGCCAAGGATGAAAAGTCTAACAGGGAGCCAGTAGAGTTCCATCATGGTAGTTGTGATGTGACCATATTTATTCAGGCAGTTGATGAGGCTTCCTTCAGCTTTAAGGGTGACCTGAAAGGAGGGCACAGTGGCCGCTGGGAGGTCATGTAGCTGGGTACTGTGAACATCATATGAGAGAGAAATGGTAATTGTGGAGTCACATTATGGGGGAAATGTTTTCACTTTCTTTAGTAGAAAGAGATGGTACTAGGCTGTCTTTTTTGGTGATGTGTACCATCAAGGTGAGGTCAGTGTCTACAGTGGATCCTAGTGGCTTGGTATTTGGTGAAGGTTTGAGATCAGATCTATCCTGGTTCATATACTTGAGCCAGGTAGGAACTAGTTATTGCTAGTTTTTCTTGTAAAATAGCAGAAATTCTGTTTTGGTTGGGGTAAGCTTTAGGTAGGTGCTAGACATTCAATTCTTGATAATGTGCAAGCAGTGTTTGATGCACTGAGGTGTTAGATGCTTTGAGCAAATGAAATTTTAAAGTACATGAGTGTTTTGCTGGAGTACTGTTGAATTACCATGCTCTTGCTGTGAAGTAAACTCCAGAGGCTTTGTGTAGAAGTTGACCATGGATAAGATTGACCTCGTCAAGACTCTTCTGGGACATAGAGTTAAGCATGTGAATGAACCGACGTTAGCTGGATAAGCAGGATGAAAACCAGAGAAGGCTGTTACCAGTGAATTCCATTCCTTAATTCAGGGTATAGATGAGGGGGTGATGGTCAACAGTGGAGAAGGAACATAAGAGGCCCAGCCATATCAAAAGGGAGGCATCATCTTTCTGTGTGGTGAGGTGGGCATTGTCCATTATTTGTGAGATAACTCTCACTGAGCTGCAATTAGGCTGGCATTTGTGTAGGATTGGGTCAGTGGTTGAGGTGATCTTGAAGTTGTTCATGGGCTGCTTGTTAGATGATTTTGCCACTGAAAAGTGTTTGAGTGATGCATCAATATTTGGCGAGGCCATCATGTCTAATGTGGATTTCTTCAGGCATGGAAGGATGTGACCATTGTGGGATATTCTTTGGTGGTAGGGGGTCAGGGAAGCAGGTTTGGTATCGTTGATGTGCATTTTTTCATTTAAGAAGAGGCTGATCTCATTAAACATGTCCACAGGAAGGGGGATAGGATGGTGAAGAAGTGGGTTGATGCAGTGCTTGATTGTCTTAAAGAGTGTTTTGCTTCTGTTGGCAGCTTACTTAATGGTGTTGGTGTAGAAATGACTGATATGATGTTTTATCTTTGTATTACATTAAGGGACTTCAGCAGATAGTGGTCATCGGGGGGGGTCAGTTATCTACTGCTTATCTTAAATTTTCTTTTTTCTCCATGGGTGGAGCATTTCTTGTTACAAGTTTTTTTTACTGTACACAGGAAGTAGAAAAGTGTGCCTTGCACTTGCACGTTTTAATTGCAGTCTGTGTACACATGATTTTTCAGAAACATGTTGAAGTTGTTGAGAGAGGTGATGAGGTCTGTAAATGAAGGTGGCACGGTGAGAGATGAGTTCAAGCTTTAGATTGTCTTTGAAGAAAGCATTGATGGATTTGAAGGTTTATAACTCTCTTTGGTGTTGACCTTAGTGGGTCGGTTGGATGCTGAGCAGGATGATCGGGATGACAAGGTGAAAAGTTAAGTCCAGGTTTATGAGAGGCTTACATTGGATGAATGGTGATGCTGAGAGGACGAGTTTGAGGAAGTGGCATTCAGAGTGTGTTCTTTGTTTGACATGCTGTACCGTGTTGAGCATTTCAATATGGTTAAGGAGAGTGTCTCTTGTTTCCGTCATGATTCATTTGTCTGGGAGGTGGAAATCTGTGAGGATGGTGGTGGGGGCATATAGGATGGATGAAGTGGTGAGTAGCTGAGATAATTTGTGTTCAAAGTTAATATTTTATGTAGGAGACCTTCTATTGATGAGGTATAAGATAGTGAATTCAGTTGCAGAGAGAGGGAAGGGACATGGAAGGAGATCCATTGAGTTGAATGTTGCTTGCTCGCCTGCAATGCAAGACCAGGAGAACTTATGAATAACAGCGAGGCCTGCCTTCTTATGAGCGCAGTCCTCATGCTGGATACAATAGTCTTTGGGAAAAAGGTAATCAAGGATGTTCGAAAAGGTAGGGTGAACTATGGTTCCGTGATGAATAGTCCATCAAGGTCTGTGATTGTAGTGCATGAAGTACTGCAGAGATAACCCATGCAAACATATGCATATACAATTGTGCATTACTCACACAGAGGCACACAGGAACATGTACACAATTGCAAGCATGTCAGTGTTATGCATAAAAACAGTACTTAATTTGTGCTTGTTGTTTCTGGTGCTGAGCACTGGCACTTATTTTTGAGGGCTGGCACTTATTCTTCTACCTCAAGTATTTACTGCGAGCAAAAGACACATATGGGAAAGACGGAGGAAGAGAAAAATGAAAAACAGTCACAGTGGGAAAAAGCAGAAAGCTGCAGGAGTGAGCTGAAGGGGCAGGGAGTGGCTGCAAACGGAATAATGAGTTCTCGATGGATTTAGAATTGCCCTGCCTCAGTATTCTTTGCTCGGACATTTCATTGCAGCAGCCACATGTTTCAGAGGAGAGCTTTGGGCATCAGACCCTTTTTTATTTACAAATTAGGCACTGATAACAACTTTGGCCTGGGTTTTGAATGTTGGATTTTTAATCCTTTACCTATAATGTTAACATAAAACGTGCACGTCAGGAAATACAAAGGGTGTGTTTTACTGACATTTTGCGCTGGGTGTGTATCATAAAAGTGACCAAACCAGTTCAAAATGTTTTTTAATCATCTACTTTCCAGTGCAAAACCTGTTTTGCACTGGTAATTGACTAAAAGGAATACAGAGTAGCGTGAAGCGCTGCTTCATATTACTTAGCATCAAGAAAGGTTACATGTGTGTTCCCATGGAACCACCCACCCTTTTTGATGTAAAACTCTTTCTACTAAAATGTGAGAGGGGCTTTTGCTCCAACAAATAAGGGCCCATACTTATACTTTTTTTGGCCGCTTTTGCGTCACTTTTTTGACGCAAAAGTGGCGCAAACTTACAAAATCGAATTGTATTTTGTAAGTTTACACCACTTTTGCGTCACTAATTTACGCAAATGCGGCACAAAAAAAGTATAAATCAGGCCCAATGTCTTTTAAAGCCAGGCGTTAATAGGAGAAATGTTTTCATTTCTCCTCTTTTCTCACTTAGCATGTGTGCTGCACTGTGCAGCACACAAAATATGAAAAGTCTTATAGGTGGTGTAGTGATAGTATTTTGTACTGGAAGGGCACTCTTACAGTACAAAACCTATGACCGGCACTATGGTGGAAAGGTGTGTGTGTGGCTCACGGCAGCTAAAATCTGCTCTTGTGCTAGCAATCAGCAGGGGAGGAGAGAGACATATCTCTTTAGCTATGGTGCTTTCCTTCTCCCTGTCACGCAGTGCAGCATTTTTGACTTCTTCGCTGCGCTTGGTGACAGTTAAGTAAATCTGCCGCAAAGTGTTGTTGATTAAATAGCCAGGGCTCATTAATTATGTAATATGTGACACTGGCTGCTTGCCAACTATGCACTTGGATGTATTAAAGGATGGATGGATAGTCTTAAAAATATAATTTCCCTTTAATGTTGACAATTTAACTAGTACCTGTTTTGCTGCTTTAAATTATTCTCTGCTGTGTTTATGTAGCCCATTCCGAGCAAGAAAACAATTTCATTTATGTTCATGTACTTTGCTCCTGTTAAACTTTTCTTAGGCTATATGTGCTTTTCAGTGCAGAAAGAAAGCTTCTCTTGCAATACATTGATATGTGCAAAATAGAAGAGATGTGCTGCATTTAAGGGATAAATGCGGGACTTTATAAATCACCTAAATATATAAATACTGTGAAACAATGCACTACCTGCAGTCTGACTGAAATGAGTTATGTCAAGATTGGTTTTCTTTCCAACAGTGCACCAATAAAAGTATCGGGTACAATATTGGCATGGGAAAGAGTTAAATTCCATTCCTGAAACATAAGTTTGCACTCTTCCTTTGCTCACCCATTGCAAAACCAGTAATTCCACAAAGTCCTGGGTCACAATACTTGATATATTTCCAAAAGAAGTTGGTAGGAAACAGCAGCACGCACTATTCATAAAGCTGAAGTTAAAAAAGACATAAGTCAAAGTAATTAAAAGCAGAGGGAGAGTAAAGAGAGAGTGATCGTACAAGGACCGTCTGCAGTGTTACAGTGGTAACCGAGAAGGAGTGGCTGGCTGGGCCTGGCAATACTTTATTCACTGTGTGGTCATTATCTGACTGTGTACAGTGACCTTCTTGGTGACAAATCGATTCCATTGCACGTTTTAAATTCTTACAAGTATGTTGGGATGGGACTGTCTCCTGAATGGTATGATGGGGTACCCTAGCCACGAGTGTCCAATTTCATGTATATTTGTTAACCTGACTTTTATTTAGGCCATGTCTTCATGCTAATTTAGCTTGTGCTCAGAGACTTAGACCTGTCACTAACCATGTTCCTACACTTGTCCTGTGACATGGAGGGGTGTACCATTGTGTACAGTGGACTACTTTCCCTAACGTGGGTATGGCTCATAAAACTGTGGTGGCAGCCACCTCTGTTTTAAAAGAGATGAGTAGTGTGGCCAGACATTTTATCTGTGTCACTGGGAGCGAGCCACACTGCCCCACTTGTGCAATCTTCCAGTATTAGGTGTTTGCCCAGACCAGTGCCCCGGCATCTTGTGTGTATGTCAAGTCCCAGCATTTGTGTAGCACATGTAGTATATGGGTTCATTAACTGTATGTGAGTGAGATTGAGTAATGGTGGTAGAGGGATTTTTTATAGCCCCTGACCAAGCATAGCACAAGACAGAGGGTGCGTATTGTGCTCCCAGAAAGCAGAAATATATTGCCTGCATTCCAGTAGCTGGATGGAGGAGTTCCAGACACTTCGTTGAGGAGTATGGATATAGGGCTACCTTTAGAAAGTCTCCAAGGCCTTTTGTTATCAAAGAGCTGCTGTTATATCTTCCTGAGCACTGCCATTTGGTTGATGATAGGGGTGAGGAATGGGACAGCAGTCTTAGTTATGTGGGGTGAGGGAATTTCTAGATTAGGTTAGTCCTTTTATCTGTCCCTGATTACTGCTACAGTTGGGCTGATGACAGACGTGTGGAAATCTCACACCTCCTTGTGCCTATGTTGTGAGTGATCCAGGTTTGAAACAGCTCATTTTCTACCTTTTGGAGAAGCGTCACCATACCCAAAGGCTGTGTCTGGAGAGCCACCTGAGGGAGGCACTAGAGAGAAGAACCACCCATATGTGTCTCTACAGTTTGAGACAGTGTATCTACTGTCTCAAACTGTCTAAGGTTATGTGTAAATGTGGAACCCAAACCCCACCACTTGGTTCCAGCTCCAACTCCTTCATGACCACTAAAGAGGGTGTACTTCATATACTCCAGAGAATACTCAGAGGACTGTTGTGCAATTAGAGCAGGTGCTTGCCTGATAGGCATTCTCCTAGAGGTGAGTGATTATCACCTGAAGTCTATGCTTTCTCCTAGAGGACCCATGGATCTACCCTGAAGCACCTTGAAGGATGCTTGCCTGCTGAGCTAAGGGAAGAAGCCTGCCTGTCTTTGCAGGAGGTGAGACTGGAATGGAGTTCAGGCATGTCCCCGAAGGGTTGTGGTATATTTAGAAAAGGAAGACTACAGAAGAGCAGGCTAGGGAGGACACATATGTCAAGTCGACCACTCTAGTCTCTCATCCTGGTTCCTGCTGGGAGTCTCAATCGTGGTAAGCCCAATCGGGGCTGTAACTGTAACCGTTGTAGGCCCAGTCGGGCTGAAACTATGTGATCATTTTAGGTCAACGGGGTGGCTGCAGCTCCTATGATCGCTGGAAACCCACTCAGAGCTGCAACTCTACAATCCTCATAGGCCCCGTTAGGATCTCTAATGCATGATCATTGTAGCCCTGTAGGGGGTATTCAACTGTTGTGATCAACGTAGGCCCGGATGGGGGCTGCAAATACTGTATTCATCATAGGCCTGGACATGGCCTCACCTACCTCCAGTCCAATTGGGATCTCAACTGCTGTGAGCAAAGCTGGCCCAATGCGGGCTGGGGCTGTCCTAAGCACGGCCACCCCACTGCATCCATAGAAAACTGTCTTAGCCTTGTCTAAATCTGTCTCAACACTGCATGCTTCAAAAACTAAGTCTGGGTGGGTATGCACATTGACATGGCCTGCACTTGTCTTCCCTTCTGGCCTAGCGAAACTTGTTCCTGACTGCAGAACCCACACTGGATATGCGTAAGGGCCACCCAAGCCTGCAAGGGATGATTGAGGACTTAACTGTGCCATCCCAACACGGCAAGAAGGCAACATTGAACACTGAGTGTGCACTGACTGTCAGCAAGAAAAGGCTCTATCTGAGCTTCATTCACACTCTATATTGATTTCCCAGAGTGGGTAGGAACCGGCAGCTAGGATTAATAGGGAGGGATTGGTAGAAGTGTAGTGCCATGAAAAAGAATGATATCACGGATGCTATTATGTATAAAACATTGCATTGCGAAGTACTTACGATAACTATGCGATTAAAAGTTATTTCTGTGAAATGAAAATCACTGGGCTAGACATTGGAGGTATTGTGTCTGTAGGATGACTGTTGATTGCTGAGCTCGACACCCCACGCTGCCTCCCTGAGAAATCTGTGACTGTTGCTCGCTCTTCAAACCACGAGTCACGTGCGGAAGGGATCGTACTTGGACCAGTTTGCAAGGTCATAATAGGACGGACCCCATGACGCCAGTGGCCAACCCCTTCAATTCCCATGGTTGGTGCCTAGTAGCCCCTGTCTTCACACTACCCTCATTTCTCCACCGCAACCCCCTAAACTCCTACAGCTCAACAATTTCTGACAAAGTATTTTTCATTTATGATGTGAGTAAAACGACTGTACATGGCACGGCTTTTCGTGCCGTTTAAGGTCATAAGGTCTCTCTGTATCTTGAGACTATCTGGAACCTATATTTACATTTGAGAATCTAATGCTGTTTTTCTATATAATAAACTACATTTTGCATTTGCCTTGTTTAAAAATGTTTTTTTGTTGTTGTTGTAAACATACTGCGTTTTATCAATGTTTTTATGACAGTGTTAGGAAACTGATTGTAAAAACGCGCCCTCTTGAGGTGTTCATGACTTGTGTTCAAAAATATTCAAAAACTGTAAGATTCTATTTGCTTTTAGGGCAGCGCCCTGCTTCATCTAGTTAGGAGCTCACACCACAGAATACGCAGCAGGCGAGCTGTTATCCCACTCTGAAATGTTCCTTGCTTCTCCCTGAGAACAGTCTAGCAGCTTTGAGTGTGCTAGGCCACACTCGTCTGTGATACATTTGTTGGAGATTTAAGGCATTTTGGATGGAATGCCTACTCAGCGACTTCCAGTCCAGCTCTCTTGCTTCAGGGAAGCCCGTGTTTCCTTTGGCTGTGGCCTGGGTGTTGACAGCATGTTTTTAGGCCTAAAAGTGTGTACTGTAATCAGGGATAAAAATACGCAACCATATCCTGGTGTTTGTTTTACTGTTTCCCGGTGTTTCCACCCCAGCCTGCCGGCCTGTTCTTGCATCTTCGTCCAAGAAGGGCTGGGCCTGTGTCCGCTCCCAGCATTCCCCGCGGCACCAAAGTTGAACCAACTCCTTGTCTTTGAATTCTTTACGCCAGCAGTTTTTGATGGTCACTTGAATAACTGAGTAGAAGCCTTTCAATGACTGTAGAAAATGCACAGTCCCTTGAATTTGTAGCAGGAAACAGGCCTAGTTGTTATCTTTCAACACACTTCCACACCTCAGTTTAGGAATACTTGCCGTTCCTTTAACATTAACACTCAGAGCAGTGTAGAGTAGACTTTATTGTCAACACTTACGTATGTATATTATTTAGTGTGTAATTGAGGTGTGGCTGGAGTTCTGCCTCTCGGTTGACTTGTCAGTAATAAAGAGCACTTAGGGTGTGTCTATATGTATATATGAAATGTATGTTCATTAAATACTATCTTATAATGAGCGGAATGCATAGAGATCATTGGCTTCACAGCACTCCGAGTCCCCCAAGAGTTAAAAAGGAGGAAGGCTTTAATACTCTAAGGGACCGGCCAGAGCAGGAAGTATGTATGGAATAATTTGTGATCCCTAAGGCCTCAGTGGATGTAAGCAACGTTATTCCAAAAGCTGGCACCATAAATGAAAATTCCATTCATTGAAAGTGGGAAGATGACTACCAATCTCAGATTCCTGGTTGGAACCTACTGTTCAAAGTTTGAGCCAATAAAAGTAGCGCCTCTACAGCATGGCATTTCATGAAGTGAGCACTAGGACCTGAAGAGTGCACTATCTTAAGGGCACGGTTTTTCTGCGGCAGGGTGTAAGCTCACGTGTCTATGTTGTTATGTGCATCATTGTCCAAGTGACCAAAGAAGAAGAGGTCCATTGGGAAACTGACCAGGTTTTCAGGATTCCTCATGTCCTCGGAAGGACACTGAGTATGAATCCTTGAGCAAAGAGTGGATGGCATCCAAGTATCCAAAAAAGATTAAAGGGTTTGGAGAATACGGATACCATGATATTTAAGGAGCACTTCTGTGATAAATTATTAGCCTGAATCTCAGGGCCCCACCTTTGACTTCCGAGTATGGTAGAGGTGTCGAAAAAATGGCAGATGATGCAACCTGTATTATTGACGTGATAATTTCTGACGCACTGTTTGTCTTAGTCACGCGTTATCACTCAACAATTTTGCACCAGAAAAAAGAAAGCATGGAGGATGTAACTGAAAATTTGCTAGAAAGGGTTTTCTGGCTTCATATTCGAAGATGCCAGTGCATCACCATTTGCTCACACTGTGAACTCCCACTTCGGTCGCGTGCAGGAAGAGAGCTGCAGGAAGAGAGCTGGCGTACTGGCTTCATTTCCAAAAGTATCCTTGATCTGCCCTTGAAGGTAATTAAAGTTAGGACCGACTAGTAAAATAAAGAAGAGTGCCATTTTTCAACCCTTGGCAGGCCATGCTTTTTGTTGCAAACGGTTATCTTTATACACTTCAACGCTCTATGTGTGATAAGCAGGGTGGTACTGTGACAGAATATAGGCCCGGCAACCAAAATAATAGTGGCTACCAGTACCGAATCAGATAGCCAAAAAAAGTCCCACATTTGCAACTCGGGCCCTTTTCGTAAAGACATGCTGTATGATTGTTTTGAAAGATATGTCAGACTGCATGAATTTGTACGTGTTTCAGACGATCTTTTTGGCAATATCAGAAAATTCAACAGTATAACCCGCCCAAAAGACCATAAAACAGGCCCACAAATGGCCAAAAAATGGCCACACACTGACCTGAAAGACCAGTCCTACTGGCACTCATTGATTGCCTCATAGGCCGGTCTGATCCTGGTGATGACACTTAGATAGAAACCCTACATGGCATTTATTTTAGAATATGGCTCAGGTGTATAGTCAAACGTTAAGTTCTGAGCACGTGTAAAAAATGTTGCTGGCAATGACGCCTAAAACGCGAGCACGCGCATAGAGACATGCACACATGGCTCTGTTCAGCTCTCGCGCCGCGATTTTGACACTCGACCCCTTCCTCACACAGACACCCAAAAGTGGAGTCATTTCGCCCAAATAGTGTGCAATGTGACTTCACACCTCCTTTCATAACAGAACGGGATCACCTTAAGTATAGACAGCCTGTCATGTCAATAACATAACATTACATAGCTTTGCATAAAATAGCATGGCAGAGAGTAACAAAACATGGATTTGGGAGCCAGATTCTCCAAATTATTGGTAGCACCCAGTTCATATGAGCAGTTCCAAGGTGATGAGAGGTGACAGGGGTGCCCTGCAGGATACATTTAATCACAAGCAAGATGGTCCATGGAAAAGACGCTGGGATGAAATAACTCACCCTAACTCAAGAACAATAAATACTCGATTTATTTTTTAAATTTTATGTAGCTCCATCCAGTCAGCGCTGAACGCCCAAGCTTGGAATCCTTTGAATCAGGAAAACAGGCACCTCATCCTCGTAAAAATAGGCGCGGGAAATATTAGTGTAGGCAATGCGCACCAATGTCTCTTCATCAAAACAAGGGTTTCATCTTGCTCACATTCTTTACAGCCGTAGGTTGGGTAAAAACTTAGCAATGTGTCAAATATAACATTATGTGTACATGTACAGTGTACGTTGTATATTTTCATTATAAAAACACATGCGGGGGACTGATAGTTTTAATATCACGTTTGTTTTTATTGGTGCCCCGAAGAGAACTCCTGACAATCTGCGCGCTATAAAAAAATAAACTGGGAATTATTTAAAATGGAAACAATGTGAAAGGTTCTGGCGCAACCCTGAGGCACATATCAGAAATTATTGGTGGGAACCGAGCCCCATAAACTCTTATAAGATGGCTCCTATAAATCGAGCACTGCCTAAAGTTGAATCATACAAGGCAAAAATTGAAGTGATGCAATATGAGCTTCGACAACAGAAGCTAAAGAAGCTGTTGCAGGGTGTGCGTAATGCCAATGTCAATAACATAATATCTCAGATATACATAAGTGTATAACAATTGAAAGCACCACCAAACGACTTTTGACCCTGCTGGTCGGCCATTACACATTTAATTTAGAAATAAACAACACTACAAGGTGCCAAAACGCTAATAAAATGATCAAAGGTCAAAGGATTCAGACTTTTAAACTCCCACCAGTAAAACTGGTTTCATTACAGAGTACGAAATTCGGTCTCCAGATCGAAAGGTGACACTGCAGCAAGGCAGGAAAATCATGCCAGTTTCACCCCATCCTCCAACTCTCTTCCCTTCACACCTCATACCTAGACCGGTCTCCACACACATCCTACCTGCAGCTCTCTGCTGACACGTAAACACGCGCACACACACGCACACATATACATACATACACACACCTTCCCTCCCACACTCACGTGTCCTCCAGCTACACACACCACTGCCAGTTATTTGCTGCGTGCTCAGCTGCCCATCTCTGTATGTGGCAGCATAATTCAACCTCGAGATGCAGCTGTGGTGTCCAGCAGCTCCGGCCTAGCCCGCATCTCTGTATTCCAGTCACTGAGATCTGGTGCACGCACATGAGTGAGTGGAGAGACATGGCATCATCAGCCGGGGATGGGAGGCTGCCGAGGGGGAGACAGATGCACACTCGGCCACGGACACTGCGTCATGACATTCAGGAATAAGGGAGGAAATGCAAGGGGAAAGGCTCGGGTGGGCAATTAGGACCCCCCGTCACACCGCGCAGTGCTGGGCGTGCATGCCAACCACTGAGAGCGGAGCAGCCGGGATTACAGGCGGCGGGAGGGAGGGGGAGGAAGAGGACTGCCCCTGCCCCCTCCGCCAGCGCTAGCAGCAGGGCAGCTCCAGTCGCTCCCCCGGCCCCGCCTCACCGCGCCGCTCCAACCTGTACATCTCTTGGCGGCTCTTCCCGGCTGGGAGTGTGTCTGCGCCTCCGGGTCCGCATCCTCGCAGAAACGGGAGGAGGAAGACGCTGCGGCCACCCCAGCCCACAACGAGAGACCCGGGGAGGGAACCCCAGCCACACGCAGAGGAGGGCGAGAAGCAGCCGATTGCACGTACGCTGGGTCTGACAGCTGCGCCCCTGACCGCTCCGGCACACAGCACCCCAGACCCAGGGGAGCGAGGTACCACACCCGGGACCGCTGGCAGGCACCCGGGAGGGGCAGCACGGGCTCCTCGGCACCGTTATGTGCAGCGAGGGAATCCACCGTGGCTCCGCTGCTGCAAAATAAAGAGAAACGGCGAGGGCTGAGCGGCTGAAGGGAAGAGGAGACCCCGCTATATCCCACGGCAAATTCACCCCCCAGAGGGGACCTGGACAAGTGGCGGCCGGCACGGACAAGGTTCTGCTGAGGCTGCCGAGAGAGGGTGCTGCTGAGGCTCACAAGGCAGAGACTGCTGCTGACAGGAAAGGCTGCACCTTAGATTGACATGGCAGGGTGCTGCTGACACTGACGGGGGTTGACGGGGTTGCTGCTGAGGCTGATAGCGAAGGGGCTGCTGACACTGCTATGGTCATGCTGTTGTTGAAGCTCACACGAGAAGGGTGCTCTTGAGACTGGCGCTGGAAGGGTGCGTATGAGGCTGACAGGTGGACTGCTGATGAGGCTGTCTAGGTCAGGGTGTCGCTCCAAGTGTGAAGCAGAGTGTGAGGTAGGGGCTATCTTAGACTGCACGAGGCTGACTCAAACAGAGTGCTTCCTGAGGATTACGTGGGGTAAATCCTGAAGGTTGGCACGGAAGACATCCTGCTAGTGGGTGGCACAGGCAGGTCCCTGCTGGAGTGTGGCATAGGCAGACTAGTCTTTCAGAGTGACACGGGTATATTCCTCTTGGGGTGTGGTAGAGGCAGAGTCCAGCTTAACAAGCAGCAGTAGGGTCATTCTCCGGACTGGCCCACGCAGAGGGCTGATGAACCTGGCACAGGACGACTGTGGCTGGAGGGTGGGATTGCTAGAACGGTGCAGAAGACTGGCATAGTCTGTGCCTTGCTGGAGCCTGGAAGCGGCAGGACGCTGGAGGCTGGAATTGGGTGATTATTGGCATAGGCTGGCACAGGGCAGTGGAAAGGGCTGGTACACGCTGTAGGATAGAATACGCCCTGATATAGGCACCGATAAGGTGCTTTGAGTGGTGGGCTCGCCCCAGGACCAGCGTGAGCATGGGTACATAGTGCCAACTGGGATAACCAGGCAGGAGTGGGAAGAGTCATAGGAGAAGAGAAAAGGAGCCCCAGCCCCCTCCCGCCTGTCACTTCCACCCAGGCGCTTGAAATAGACACAGTGTTTAAATGGGGAACGGAGGGAATTCCTGCCTGTGCGGCCGGGGCGCGCATTCTTCAATGAGGCAGCGGGGATTAGGGGGCCGTTAGCTTTTTATTGTACGCTTGCGTGGCCGTGAGGCAATCTGCAGGGGGCAGGTGAGGGCTGCGGGTGGGTGGACAGCTTTCACAAAGAATAAGCAAGAACACCAAAACAGGTGAGGCTGTGAGTTTCAGTATAGAGTGGAGGGGTTGACCAGTTCCCCCCGGAAGAGCACCATGGCGGATGCAAGTGCCTGGGTGAGCAGCAGGCACCAGGGGCTCTGGGCAGCTCCCTGCCACCGGGCATGCTAGCCATGGCACAGGGCCACGGATCGATAGGGGTTGGCAGCGCCCTGGCCATGAGTAACAACAACAACATAAACAACAACAACCTGAGCCCGGACCCGTCCTCCCTCCTCGTGCCCAACAAGATGGATGCCTTGATCATCCCGGTGAACGTGGAGGTGCCCTGTGACAGCCAGGGCCAGCGCATGTGGTGGGCCTTCCTCGCCTCGTCCATGGTCACCTTCTTCGGGGGGCTCTTCATCATCCTGGTCTGGAGGACACTCAAGTACATGTGGACCGTCTGCTGCCACTGCGGAGTCAAAAACAAGGTAAGCCACCTCCCCCAGACCGGGGCAGCGTGTGTGCATGGGATGCTACAGTGCCCACGGGACCCGCCATCTATATATATGAACGCCTGTCACCACATCTCAATTCTTCTAACCCCGGGATAAGCTGCCTAGTGGGGGGCCTTGGAGTTTCTGCTGTGGTGGGGTGTGCTGCTGAGCTTACTGCAAGCCTAGTGTGTGTGTGGTACTTGATGGAACTTCTTCCCAGCTGTGGAAAAAACCGGGGGCCTTGGGTGGGGAGGTGCACCCCCATGCAAAATCGAGATACCTAGATAGCATAGCTGAGCAGAACTGCAGCTGCTTGGAAAAGTTGATGCGACGACTGCTGAGATGGGTGCTGGGGAGAGACCTACCTGCGCTGTGCTTGTTTATTTACTTTAGCGTTTACCTCAGTCACAAGAGACGGCAACCGCGTTGGGACAGAAAGCCTTCCGCACGCTTCTGGTTTTGCGCGCATCTTAGCTCAGCTGAACATTGAATGCTGCTTCAACTCGGTGCCTGCAGTGCTAGCGTTCTCCGTTTTTGGTTTAATTTTAGATAAAGCACAATTTCCCCTGCTTTTAGATCTAAGGTATGCCATGCTCTCCCTCGCTAATAGGAATTGGTTTTCACGGCCGTGTTAAGCCGCCTTCCCTCAGTGGAAACTATTGCCTTACAACGGTCACGCTTCCCAGCCCTGTCAAGCCGTCTAATGTCTTCACTTCAAACTGGGGGAGGAGGGATAGTGGAGGGGGCGCATCCCTGCAATGGCCAGGCGTGCGCTTCCCCGAACACCACCGTGAGGTGACAAATGCATTGGTGAATGGGAAGGTGATAGCCCTTCCGAAACCGCTAATGCGGTTTTTGACAGGCAATTACGTTCTAAAATAGCCAGGCAGCTGTGTGTGCGAGGCTGGCGCTTCTCCCCTTTTATTTCCAAATTGTTTGGATTGCAAATGGCATAACATCTGCTTCTGCTATTCCTGGCAACCAGGCATCGCCCTCATCCTTTGCAGTCCACACCCCCTTTCTCAGTACAACACACACCTTTTAGATATGGTTGCTAGGTTGCCCTGACGTGCGTGCAGCTGTCCTTTCTTCCATAGGTTCCCCAGCGCCGTGACAAGCTCTCAGAAGCCCACTTTGATTGGTAAATACACGCAGAAATACAGCCATGTAACTAGGTTACATCTGCCGCTCGTGATGGACCAAATGCCATGTTGATCGCTGGCAGAACCGAAGCAAGTTCCGGTGTTTTCTTGCCTGGCGGCGAGCCGGTGCCCCCAGCCTATGCCAAAGACATCATTTGGCACCGCCACTTGTAGGGAACAGATTAATATATATACAGTTCAATAAATGTACGCTAGCATGGCGGTCAGAAATATAATCCAGCCGACCTTGCAGGGTGATATACACTTTTTAATTCAGCGACGCTTAGATTAATAATTGATAACTGAGCAGTAAATCCCCACAATAAATCCTGTTTGTCAGCCTTAGGCAGTGCCCCCGGCCCCCCTGTTCTTTCCTTTGGCGCAGCGTGTTGCGGGCATTTCCTTTGGCAGACACGGCATCAGTGCATCATGTGTTTTCAGAAAGTGCGTATTCAAAGACGGATTTTCCTCAGAGCACGGCCGAGCAGATGGGGGAAGGGGAGTGGGCTGGAGGAGGGTCAACAACATTCATTCACCTTCAAAGAAGAGCTGTTAGCATCACAAGTGGGGGGTGTAAAGTTTTCATTGCACGAGTAACCACACGCATAGATCCCTATTATTGGCACACAGATAGTTCGCAGGGTTTTTAGAGATTCCCGCTTTCTGCATCCTTAACAGTCTGATTCGTTGTCGCCCACAATGAATCAATATTTCCCCCCTACCTGCTCGTTGGCCCCCGAAAACTGAACATATCTCGAGAGTTAACTTCAAAACGGGATTCCTTCAGACCTTTAAATTGGGTGAATGTTTATAACCTTTTATTTTTTTAAAGAAATTACAAGGGATAAGAAAGTCCCAATTTTAACATGAAACGCCACGCGCAGAATAAGCTGCAAGCAGCACATGGTAATTATAGTATTTGTGGAAATTACAGGTAGTAGGCAAGAGAAAAGCTTTGCAACTTGTAGACAGCACTTAGTGCAGGCGTACACAGCTTACCTTATGCAGTGGTGTAAATCCTGCATGAGCCTTGCGTTAGCTTGGACTTCAACTTCACCACCTCCAATTGTGTTTCATGGTTTCATAAGGGGTTCTTGATCAATTCAATGTTGGACACTGGCCTTGCTGTGCTGCCTCGTGGGTTTACTGCAGCTTCAGATGGGTTCGGCCTCACCTGAAACTGGCATGGCAATCACGCCTTACTCATCCCTTGCCTCTGGCTTCTACACCAGCCAGAGTGACTTGACTTACCAGTGTATGTTGTCTCTGTAAGAATAAAGAAACCTTGTTCAACTTGAACAGCAAGGTGTGCATCACTAGGAGCCTGTGCTGATTTTCTCACCTGGATCTGGTGTGGCTGCCCTCTCCTGGAGCCTGCACCTGGCACACCTGGAGCCAGTGCACCTTTATTTCCCAGCAGTAGAGCAGCTTGCCTCATCTACATGCACAGTGAGCAGCCTCGTTAAGATTCTGCATGCCTGGCCACAGATTTGTCTAAGGCAGGTGGCCTTAGCTGGGGTCAATACAAGTTGCATCTATGTAGCAAGTGAAGTTGGCTACAGATGGACACAGTGACATATGAGAGATAATGGTCCTCAGTTTGAAGAACAAATGACTAGTGGTCACCAGAGGTGGATATGTCGAATGAATATATAGGAGACAACCTAAAAAGCAGGAGAGGTATCTTGCATTTGTCTAAGTAAATAACCTTTATGATGACAAACTGTATTGCAGGGTAGTGGGAAGAGCAGTTGAGAGATTAGGGTTGGGCATGTCAATTTACCGATTAGGTGTCGGCCTGAGCAGTATCCCCAGGTGGGCCTATATCAAGTGATTACTGAGTTTGGGAAGACCGTGTGCAGAAACACACCTAGTAAAATAGCATCTGAATCTCGGCAAGGGCCACGGCCAGAGGTACAGCCTGGCACCCAACCACCACAAATTTCACTAGGGGAGCCTGGGATGCTTCCCCCCAGGCAGCCCAGAGCCAGCCCTGCTCCGTGATACCCTTCATACCCTAACACGTGCCCCCCTTTTCCATTTACTTTCTTTTCAGAGCAGTGGTAAATCAGCTCAGAAAATCCTTATACTCAGGATGAACCATGCTAAAAAGGGTCCTATATTCTGGAGGCATATGGTTATTCCTCACTGAAGGACTCAAACTCATAATTGAACAGTGCTGGTGAAAAGTTTTCAACCAAAATCTATGCCTTGGTAATTTTTGCATCTCTGCAAAGTCTAGCTTGTAATTGGACCCAAATACTCAAACCCAGTGAGGATGTCTGGATAATTGTAGTAAATATGAGGCAGAATTTACATGTAATGAGTATATTTTAAGATTATGTGCATGTGTGTTGATCATTTGGAAACTTCAACTGTATTTTACTGCCATTGAGTGAAAAATCTAGCCCTTGCTAGGATTTACACTTAAACAACAGAGCAATACTATGCTTTTTTGTTTAAAGTGAAAAAGGTGCTGTTGAATCAAAAGGTAAAGAGTTGTGCGCAGTTCGAACCCCATTGAGATGTAGATAGATCAGACACAATTGAGAAGAGATCTACTAATCTATTGACATTTCTTAATCAGAAAGGTAAGCAGCACAGAGGCAAGTACCTAATTTTTTATTTTGAAAGATTGATGTGAGATATGAATAAAGTCTTGTAAAAACTCAGGAATGTACTATATTAGGAGCGAGCGTGTTCCTGCAGATGTTATTCTTATTGCAAGAGAACTAGAAGTAATATAAAGTGGGGCACATTCGGAGATCTACCAGCCCATCGTCTGGTCTCGGAAATAAACTCTGAAAATTCATGAGATAAAACATGTTTGTCCCCATCCATGAGATAAAACATGTTTGCCCTCATCCATGAGATAAAACATGTTTGCCTCCGTCCACCTATGCCCTTTATTCAACTGTCTTGCTTACATTTCTATAGATCACTCATTTAAATTAGTGATGACAGATGGACTTCGCACATCCCAACATAGCAAAACATATTAGAAAGTACAAATTCCACTTGTTATTAACCTACAGGTAGTCTTTCTTCTATGTCAATTTAAAATATGACCCATAAACGTGCTTACACCAATCTGCAAAACCTACTTTTAATCGCAAAAGAAAATACTGTAAGAACCCTTCTTGCAGTCGGTGGGATTTCAGCACTTGACAACGGACAGCAGTAATACTTTCTCTCGGTTTGCACATTCTCAATGGGATCATCGTAGCACTTTCATGCTGCACTGCATGACCTGAAGCGGGCGTTAACATTACAAGAAGCCCAGACTACTGCTTTCTGTGCTGTGACTTTTATACCTGGGTGAGGTATGTACTACGTGCAAAGGACCCTTTGACTGTATGTCCATTGTTACTCTTTCCCTTGTCTTTCAAGTTGTAGGGACCACCTAGCAATAGGAAAGTTGAGAAGGAACGTGCCCTCTTACTGGGCACTGCTTCGGAGATGGAAAGTGGGGTGCAGACAAGGCATAAGTGGTGTGAAGGGTCAGTCAGATACACCACAACAGAATCTTTACAATCCTAGTGAAAATTACTGTCCATTAAGGCTAACTGCTTCCTATAAAAAAATCCGTTATTTGAGCATCTTAACATTGATTGACAGTACATGTTAGAAATAATGGTGGTCGTCTGATGTTTGTAGCACAAGCATTAAACATATAGGGGGTCATTCTGACCCCGGCGGGTGGCGGGAGCCACCCGCCTGGAGGGAACCGCCGAATGACCGGCGGCCATTCTGACTTTCCCACTGGGCCGGCGGGCGACCGCCAGAAGGCCGCCCGCCGGCCCAGCGGGAAACCCCCCTCAACAATGAAGCCGGCTCCGAATGGAGCCGGCGGAGTTGTAGGGGTGCGACAGGTGCAGTGGCACCCGTCGGAATTTTCAGTGTCTGCAAAGCAGACACTGAAAATCATGCTGGGACCCTGTTAGGGGGCCCCTGCACTGCCCATGCCAGTGGCATGGGCAGTGCAGGGGCCCCCAGGGGCCCCACGACACCCGTTCCCGCCATCCTATTCCTGGCGGTAAAAACCACCAGGAACAGGATGGCGGGAAGGGGGTCGGAATCCCCATGGCGGCGCTGCAAGCAGCGCCGCCATGGAGGATTCCCTGGGCCAGGGGTAAACCGGCGGGAAACCGCTGGGTGCCCTTTTCTGACCGCGGCTTTACCGCCACGGTCAGAATGGCCCAGGAAGCACCGCCAGACTGTTGCCGGTGCTTCCGCGGTCCCCGACCCTGGCGGTCATGGACCGCCAGGGTCGGAATGACCCCCATAGTCTTGATTTCATATATGGTTTACACCTGTATTGCTAGCTAATTGGCTGGATTGGCTGTCACCTCATGGACATCAAATGGGCAGTGTTAGCTTGTGGAGTTTCAGCACCATGGATAGCAGGTGTTTTGCAGCCTGAAATACTTCAACATTGTATAGTATTGTATTTTGTTTGCATTTATATAGTGTTTGACGCTGATGGTTGTGCGCATGGGGCACCTGAAAGGAACTACTTGGAAATGGGTTCTGGGGACGAATGAATATTAATTGATCTCTTTCAGATTTATAGATGCCATGTATAACCTAATTTTTCTCTAAATTATGTTGCTAGTTTTTTTTTATATATCTTGTATCGTTTTGTAGTTATTATCTGCTTTATCATCTGCATTTTGGTGATTGTAATTAAATAGACCTACTGTGATATTTATTAGGGACATTTCTCTGTTTTTTACTGCATAATTTACAGTTGCGAAAGAAAAATGAGAGCAGTGAAAGGGCACATATATCATCTTGGTGTACCTATTACCTACCATTGTGGAGACTCTGAATGGCATTGCTCTTCTAGAGTAGTCAGTTAAGGCCCTTAAGTTGCAAGGGTAAGAGGTCACTATTTGGAAAAACAAGCATTAGCAAAGCTAACACTTCTGCTTTTTCAATGCTTGTTTTTTTCATGGTTTTTGCACAACTTTTTTTTACTTAGGGAGCTGCCAAGGCCGCCGAAAAATTGTCTAAAAGCAGACATATTTTGGTCACATAGAGCACACATTTCTGCAAAGAGAACTACGCTTTGTGCAGAGGTGTTCCTTGTGAAATAGCAGAATAGCATCACTCGCATGGAAGTTAACCAATGGCTGAAGCAAACTGCCTCACTGCCCCATGCTGTAGTAGGCAAAAGAAAAGTGTGAATGACAATACCACAGACAAAAGTATTAAGAGGGCTGGCTGAAAATCCCTAAACTAAGTACTGATTAGCTTAGTAAGAGAGATGCATGCATTACTTTATGTATAGCCAGAGCTGAACAACAAAGCAGATAAGGGTTCAGTATTATAAGCATCCAACAAACCTGAGACGTTTCCTTTCTCTTGTTGCCTTTGCCAGATGGATTTTCAATACAAATTACATAAAAATGAAATAGATATATACACATTCATGTTTTTAGGTATGCATGCCAAATAATGACTTTATTGCATCTTGTGGGACTCTTTACATCATTCGGAACACTATAAGTTGCAACTTAGTAAGCATGATGTCCTTTTTCAAGGCGAGTGTTTGGACTCTCATCTCAAACAGACAACAAAGCCTTTAATCAGTTTTGATTGAAAACCGATATATATATATATATATATATATATATATATATATATATATATATATATTTTTTTTTTTTAACAGCTATATTAAGCAAAAAATAGATACAAGCCGACTACCTAGTTTAATAGAATAGAGTAGAAAAAAACAGTACAGTGTGTCATACAGTCATGCATGAGTTGAAATACAAAGCTGGAAAACATAATAAAAATATAACGGTACAGAAAATGACAGATTTGTTCCCTGGGTGTATATTAGAAGGTTATACTCTAAGTGAAGAATAAGCATAGAATACATTTGACTGACCAACTGAAACATCTGGTGCCTAGTATCCTAGTGTAAAACTACCTTAATTGGTACAATTGTTGTAATGTGTGTAATACGCTTATATGAGTATTATAAAGGGCTCGCTTTTCGAGATACAGGCCAGAAAGGGAGAAATATAGGCCATCATAAATATTTTGGGGAAGGATTTAAACTTCTAGATCAACAGTAAGGTGCAGAAGAGTGGTGCATATGATGTAAATGTAAACGCTGTATTAGCCACAAATAATATTTAATATGTAACATTCTTTCAGTGGCAAATTACAATATCAGATTGCGCATTGTTGCTGTAAGTTCTCCTTCTAGGCCTATCATGCCCATGTTCGGTGCCACTATTGTTGGATTGCTGACCTTCAGCTTACAAAGCACCCGTGGAAGATTTATCAGACTTTCACGCAACGCAGCAAGACATCGTGCTGCTCTGAGCTGTGTGAAAGGCAGGCGGAAGGAAGGCAACATATATAGCATTCATCTCCTTGATCTGGCGCACAACATGCTGCCTAGAGCCAATGCAGACATCCTTGCACCGTGGTGCAAGGGTCCCTGCGCTGCAGGCAGGGTAGTTTTTGTGCAAGAAGGGGCATCTTCCTGCACAAAATAAGGACTCCCCATATTTTCCTGTTTCTGAGTGTGCTACAGAATGTAGCACACTTAGAAAGAGGAACCAGCAAGGAGAAATAAATATATTTTTCCTCGTTGTGCCTCCACTGCATAACATTTTTACACACTTAAGGGTTTACCAGTATTGGTAGATATGTGAATGTGTCAAAATCCATGTGTGGACACTTGGGAACACACACGCTCCAACCATGGAACTCCTTCCCAGGGCAGAGTAACTCAAGGCAGCGAATTGCTCTGCCTTCCCTAACTCTAGGTTTACCACACAAAGCAGGGCCACACCAGGTGGCCTTGCTTTGGTTGGTAAATCTGGCGTAGACATTGATTTGCCCTTGTGACTCCTGCATAACACAAGAGCAAAGCGATCCCTTAATAAATCTGGCTCGCAGTATTTGAACTTGAACCACAACAAATTCCAGACCTTTCTTGCTATACTAAAAACAGGAATAACCTTTCTTAATCAGTCTTTAAAGACACAAACGCACAACTGAACATAAAATTGTGGCCTGCATGCGCTTTACTAAATCGAGCATACCTTAGAATGTCACACAAAGTAGAGGACGTGTTCTTGTACATCTTCTGTTCTCTACAGCCTTGTTACTATTCTGCAAAGGAACTAACAGAAGATAAAGATGTATCAAAAAAGCAAATTTATTGACCTTATAGCCTGAAGCTTCGTACGGTCCTTCCAAAGAAATCTGACTTACACCAAAGTTTTTGCCATTCTTCAAAGTTATAAACAAGTGACAACAACGCAGAAAGTGAATTTAACAGCTGACTGATATTCTTAGCTATGTAGACTGTACAACTAAATAATGTGTAAAATAATCTGAACACTTTTGTCACTCTGAAGTGCCAGGCTGTCTTTTCTGCCACGGCTCCGGCAGCTGCTTGCGCCCACAACATGATTGTCAAGTGCCTCTGTAGTGTTGACATTTTATCAGGCATGTAGTTCAGTTTGAGTGGGAATGAAGTAACTCAACATTTTATGTGGTTTTCTCATGAACTAGAACTAGACAATTCTGAGTCCGATTTGTCTGCTGATTAGAGGTGAATGCTGCCTTTGTGTGTCTTATCTTATTTAATTAAAGTTCTGCATTTTTAAGACACCTGGAGGCAAAACCTCCCTGTTATATCATTAAAAATCTATACGAATATCCCGATTCTCACTTAGACAGGCGCCAGCTTTTGATTCAATAAGTAAAAAACACGATTCTATTGTACTCTAATTGCATAAGTGCATAGTGCTTCATACTCGCAAAGATACTCTGAAATGCATGAGCTGAAGGGGAGCACCCTACCCCTATGTTATATTTGGTTGGACGTGTGTGGAATTGCAGTGGGGCCCATGTGGAAGTTGTTTGGTGCCGTGGGTAGTGAACACAGTGTGTTTTATTCTATTGTCGGACATCTGCCTTCCATTTCAGTCAGAACCAAAGAACACGTTGGTTCCAGCTCTAAAATTATTCCAGCCAAGCTTAGCTGTGGGTTAACAACTACTATGGAAGTACGTCCAGCAGTTTAATGTCTTGTCTCAATAGTTGCCAGTCTAGATCTACCACGAATAACTCCATTGTTTTGTAACTTTTTATGGGTGTGAATATAATAATTTGGCTGGATGCCTGACCTTTGATTTTTGGGTTGTAAAACGACTAAGTACTTTAGCCCTCGATCTACTCCATGCATTCTGTTAGACTGGAATGCCTCATGTGAGCCCTTATGCACCGGACCCATGTCATAGGTTCAAGGTATTCGCCTGCATAAGATAAGTGGAAATTACATAATCAGTGGTTACATTGAAAATATGGCATTGATCTGATCTTCTTGGACCTAAGTTTGACACTTGTGAATTAGGTCCCAGAAAAGGACTCGTTTTTTCATACCCACCAGTAGATATTGGCATAAATAGAACACTTTCTTCACCAAAATCCTTAACATTCCTCTGGCATGTAATCAAGGCAATGTCAGGATGAATTCAACTACATTCCCTTGGTTAGGTGCCTGTCGGATACATAAAAAGTGATGACGGACAGTTGACAGCAGTTTGATGCCTATATTTGATTACCAGATGCAGCACCACTAATCTCAGATACTGAAAGCTTCCTCCTGCTAGTAAATTGCAAGCGTTAGACAAGTGTGGGAATATGTGGTCGACCAAAAAGCATTTAATATGCAGTGTGTGCTGTCAGTAATTGTTTTCCATCACTGGTAAGATGTTTTTAAATTACAGCGAGGATATCAGTGAGACAAGGATGAAGAAGGCATGCAGAGGTCCATTCCCATGTGGACCTTTTTCTCAAATCAGGTCCTATTCTTACCCCATACGAGGGTTCTGTCTGTAGTCTCTACCTTAAAAGTAGCCTTCCTCCATAGGGTTATGCATTAGAGCCCATGAGTGAGCGCAATATCACAAGCTATAGGAAGAAGATGATGTCGGCGAGACAGTGAGAAGGATATTGGAGGAGAACACACCCACCTGTTAAATATTAATGAACATATTGTTAGAGTGAGAGGGTTTGGAACAGTAGCAGGCAAGAAGGTGAGACAACTATGTTTCAGTCCATCACACACGGAGCCCTAGTATCCTTCTGCAGGCTTCTGCTGATTGATCAATCCCTTTGTTTACGTCTGACTAGTGTATAAGAAACACACGGTAATCATTCCACTAACCCCTATAAACAAAGGTGTTTTTGCAAGAACAATACATAGCTTTTGTGCAACATATTTAAATCCTGGGGCTAACGTCAGTCCCTGCTGTTTCCCTGGCAGATGGCAGAGGAGGACTAAATAATTCATCTTGTGTTTACTGCAAGAAAAAGAAACCGAAACAGTTCATTAAAGTGATGTAGGCCGCTCTCCGACAGGTCAACGGAAGTACCCACGTGCTGCCCGCCACGGCCTTCCCAGCTCAGATGGAAATCGCAGCCTTTGGCCTCTGGTTCTTTTCTCCTGACATGGAGACATATTTTGAGCCTAAGCTGTATAAGTCCTGTTTGACCTCTTTGAACCTTTAAAGCACTGTTTAACTGAAAACAATTGATGATCTTAACAGTGGACTACAGTACTGTATTACAGTTTCTGCTGTTAGGAAACCTGTTTTTAGGTATTGCTGCTATCAAGATACAAGTGCACTGCGTTTTTATCTGAAACCTGGTCTAAATATTCTCCTTCCTGTGCTGTGAGCTTGAGTTCTGGCAGGTTCATTTCCTTCACCTGTCACCTGGGCAGCCGATTCCATGATTATCTGAGACGTAGTATGCACGTATGCAAATATGACACGTATAAAAGGCCGTTTATGGCAGTTGTGGGGGGAAGGTAGGGGAGGGGCCATTATTCACGAGGGTAAGAGTCTCAAGTGGGTCATGATGCCCCTCCTCTATCTCAATAATGCATGTATGTATGTGTGCTAATCTGTGTGTGTCTGTTTTCCCCTTCCATATTGGCGTCACAACATGCCATAGAGTTTAAAACAGGAGAAATACAACAAGCCAACGGGTACAGCGTGTTATGAAGTACACTGTGAGCTAGAGTGCTTATGGGAACTGGTGACACTGGGCCATATGTATTATTGCTACATTTTGCAAATTCCTAATTGCGACTTGCCATTAGGAACTCGCAAAATGCTATGTACGATAGTGTCTTAGGCACTGTTTGCGATTCCCAAATGGGTCATAAAGGACCTGCCTCATCAATGTTCATGGGGCACGTCGCAATTTGAGACCCATTGGGAATGGCCTGCACTCGGTGGGATGGTAGCCTGCTGGGATCAGCAGACCACCATGTCTGTGATTGCTTTTTAAATAAGGCATTTTTAAACAAAATGTAGCCAGTTTTCCTTAAAGGAAAATGGGATGCATTTAAAAATTAAAAGTGTCCTTTTAATTTTTTAGGAGTGAGAGGTGGTCCATGGGACCATTGCCTGCTCTTAAAAAATGTTGGTGCCCACAGTCACAAAGGGTAAGGTGTCCCTTGGGGACCCTTTCCCTTTTGCGCATGGGTTAACACCTCTTTCAGAGAGTCAGTAAAAGATTAATGTTTTGCAACCACATTCCAGTTGCAAAACATTCATACGTGCCCCTGCGACTAGCTATTAGAAAAGGATGACTTTAACACATCCCTTCCTAATACTGACTCGCAAACCCTATTTTGCGATTCGCTAATTGGTTACCGAATCACAAAATTGGTTTAGTGCACGTCAAAAGGCTTTCTAACAGTCGCAAATGGTCCAATTTGCGTTTTGCGACCTCTAAAAACTTTTGTAGATGAGGCTTTTATTGAAGAGTGTTACAGGATAGTGTGGCAATGAGGCACAGTGCCAAATTATGAAAATGACTGTAAAAATTCTGCGCATTGGATCAAAATTCAGGACAAAAATTCAGAAAAGAATGGAAATTTTAAGGACACATCTGAGAAGGTCACACAATAATAAAATAGCCGGCTGACACATGTCCAAGTCAAAATAGGTTAATGTTCCAATAGCAGTACTGAGCAAACATTCATGTGTAGACACCAAGCAGAATATGACAGCCTACATTTGGGGCAGTTCACAATTCTACTCCCGAACAGCATTTTTAATGGAAGGATTGATGAAATCCCAGACAAAAGGTGCTGAGGGAAGCCCAGCATTTTCATTAGGCAGCAGCCAAAAGGTGCCTCCGAGCAAAGGAAATGAATAACCTCAAAAGGCCAAAAAAGTGTCTAACAGCATCACGTGTGAATGTAACAGTTCAAAAGTGGGCAAGACAGACATTAACTTCCCATACAGTATAGTATAGCTCAGCCACATTTTGCCCCATTGGACCATCCTAGTTTTATCACCCAAAACCAGTAGCGGCCGATGACCCTTAACGGTGGTGATCATCGAGCTGCAATCCAGTAGCAGGCACTGTAAAAAAAACACAATGCCTTCAGGCTCAAATTCCAAAGCTCTTAATCATTGCTCGTTATTATAACAGGCTGTGACTGAGAGCTATGGAATTAAAGCTGAAGGCAATGTGAGTTTCTCACAGAACCTGTCAGTGGGCCAAATAAAGAGAACAATGTACTTACCCACTCACCTCCTTCTGCTCCTGGTCCAGTCAGCGCAATGGTACTTCCTGAAGCCTAAGGCAGTTCCCCTCTCCAAATCCCGAAGTTGATTTCATGCTGCAGATGAGCAGCATGAGAGCAGCGCCAGGATTGGCTGGAGCGGGCTGCCTCAACGCTCTGGCAGGCACAGGAGACCTGTTCCTGCTCTCCCCCCAGCTGTCTCAGACAGCTGAATGGAGAGGTTTTCACTGCGCATGTGAGGCTGGCCGGCTCAAGACAGCCGTCCAAACTGCCATGCGAAGTGTAAACTGGGAGAGTGAGCACCACTCCCCTGCTGCCAGTCAGCAGCAGTGCCCCGACGTCAAACACTGCTCGGGCAGGGAGCAGTTAAAAATAAAATGGTAATTCATTATATTACCATTTTATTTTTCACGCTTGCTGCACTGGCGATGCTCTTCTGCCCTAATGAGGGGGTCACCTCTGTCCAAAACCTCCATCTCCATTATGCTTATCGATCATCCTACTACCTCTGATCACAAATCCTTCAACACTGTTTCTGCCTTCACCTGTCATTTAAACTTTCCCATAATTCTTGGCAATCTAAATCTGCACCTTGTTGTGCACCTTGATTTTACTTCTATGCAACTATTAACTCACAAGCTTTACTACGGCCTTTTGCAATATCTTCTGAAGCCCTACACATACTGCAAGGCATATTTCTAATTTCCCTATGACATGGACTGATAATTTTTTTAATGTTCTTTTCAGTTTAAATCTGTAGGCATTTGCCACCTTTATTGATTAATCTGTTACTTTACCCAGGGCTTAGAATGGAGTTAACCCAGAAGTGTCACATATGTGTTTCGAGTCCTCTCCTAACTTTGACCAACCTGATTCCAGTTATGCTAATTGTTTTAATTGGATTATTTGCAGATCTGATTGACCAAATACAAACAAAAAAGTAAAAATAAAATCTTGTCAAACTAAAATTAGAGGTTCGCCACGTAAAAGGGGAATCCACTTTTCGCTGAAGCTCAAACTGCAACTGTTACAATATTAAAAGGATGTTTGCATGAAGCCCAAAATTTTACAGCTCCCCATGAGGGACTACTAGGAACATACGAAAAGAAACATTTAAAATAATAGCGGAGTTATGAAATTCCCCCTTTCAAGCACTTTCTGCTCAAGAATTCTGGTACTCTTTAGCACACGTCTTTGTTGAAAAAGTGACAGCCGTTTAGACCCTCGTAGCTACACTCGTGTAAGACTGGGCTCTATTTTTTTTCCTTACCTACTTGCTTCCTCTTATGAAGCTGATTTTGGCTGTAAATTCTAAACCTAGGATTATGACACACAGCTAATTTTTCATCTGATTTCAGTTTGACTTAAACTCTTCAGAGTTGCCTCTGTAATGTCAAAAGCTGGATGAACCAAACCGGTTAAATGTTAACATCAGTAACATGGCAGCCCTTACAGTTAACAAAGACTTTGATGCATGGACTCCTGTTCTTAGTCCAGCATCTCGTGGCACATTTTCAACCTCACAGCCCACTCTGTATGGGAAGCAACACAAATGATTTAAAAGTAATTATTTTATAGCACAACTCATCCCATTGTAGGGTGTCAGAGCGCTTTACATCACATGCAAACTTTATACATTGATAATAAAATAGACAAGTAAGTAAATCAATGTACATAATATGTTACGTAAGACAATGAGGTCTGCAAGGTGTAGGAGTCACAAATCTGCCTTACTGGTAGGCTTTATATGTTAAAAGTGCATGGTCGGGGGAAACACAGTCAGGATTTAAAACACTACATAGCGCTTGAGGGTTGTTTGTATTTATAAGACTTTACTGCTACCAAAGGGATCCCCTTTTAGCAGTCTCATAATAAAGATACATTGAGAAAATAGCAATAATGCTTTAAACCCATGCCTTATAGTTTCTATGCAGCTCCTTGATTCCGGTTCGCAGCGCCCTGTGCTATATTAGAAAGACTGGAATTTATGAACTGCAACTAACAAAAGTAGTTCATCACTTATCTACCTACACAAAATAAAAATGTGTAATCTGCATGTTACTCGGTGTGCTCTATAGGACACACATTAAACCACTACGCTACTATATGAGTGAAACTGTCACTAGAAAAAACACACATTTCTCCATTAAGTGCATTGACCACCAGCGTTACCGTACTATGATTATTATCCCCTGACATTTGTTGGGCACTGAAACCTCTCTGCAGAAGGTACACCGTAATTTATTTCAAGATGCAGCCTTTGTGACCAATTTTAGTTTAGTCAAGGGGAGGGCACCTGTTGGCTTATTTCATGGTGTTCCATCATGGAACTAGGCCCACAGGTCACATAACGCCTTCCCTGACCCAGGTGTTAAAAAATGGTGCAAAGCAAGCTTTGCACCATTTTTTGACCCCTCCTCCCTCCGTGCGTGATTTGTGCACGGAGGATAAATAAGGCGCTATGGCCTTAGAGTCGTTTTTTGCCCTGGAACGCCTACCTTGCATCTCATTGACGTAAGGTAGTTTTCCACTGGCAAAAAATGACTTCAACTCCAATATTTTGGCGCTAGACATGTCTAGAGCCAAAATATAAATATTAAGTTTGCGCCGGATTTGCGTTAAAAAAATTGACGCAAATCCGGCACAAACAGAGTATAAATATGCCCCTTAGTGCCCTGCTCTAGTGCAACTTCCAAACATGCAAATCTGTGCTGAAAGTGAAACTAGGACTTTTAAAGGCGACCTGTACTAAGCACTTAGATTAATTTACTTTGTTTTCCGATTACATATTATGACGTAGAATCCACCAGAAAGCAATCCCCGAATAACAGCTTTCTGGAAGGCAGTTTTGGTATGTGTTACACTAAACTTATCCTTGCACCGAAACCATATGGTTCCACGTGAATATTCGCATATTATTTTCTTATCTTTCAGCCATGTATTTAAATCAGTACATGGGGTTGCCCCAGGATGTTTGAACAGGAAGCTACTGGACAGCAAGAATGGGCATTAACTTAGCTGTTGATTCCAATGCCCAAAGAGGACAGCCCTCGGAAGTGACGTCATTGGAGAGGGGTTGACTTATTTTCTTCATGAAAACACTTCCCTCTCTTACACAGTGGCTTAACGCACAACGATCCCCGTTACAGAATGGGATGAGTGGGTCCCTGAGTCGCCACATCTTCCAGATATTTATTGGTCTGGTGCTGAATAGGCCCCCTGAAGAGTTGCCCCCCCTCAGTACTGCATGGGCCTTCATTCCACCCCGCCCTCACACGATGAAGGCGATATAGCAGATGGTGAGGGTGCCCAGCCTGATAAGGGAAATCTGCACCGAGCTGCTGCTTGCTCAAACATTTTTTTTAATCAGCAAAGTATGTTTTGACAATTATGCCCAAATTTGTCTACCCCCGTTCCACATGCTCTAGGAATTACTCGGTCACTCTACATTGTTCCCATCTGCTGCATAAGAATATTCTGCGCCCCAGGTAAAATGATATTCTGTGCTCGTTTTCCCATCATCAGGGCAATATTTGAGGCCAGGTACTGCGACCTGGCTCCCTCTTGTGGTCATTTGTGGCAGCATGGTAAGACAATTGCCTTTAACAGGGGCCCAGGTCATGTCCACCTCAGTTGCATTTTATTTGTTATGTTCTCAAGCTCACAGGATTGCGAGCCAATCCTTGCAGTGTGCATCTTATAAACTAAAACAAGAAAGTAGAACTAGGAATATACTTTTATCCTTTGACTAACCTGGGCTCAATATACCTGCCGAGTGGAGATGTTTTGGGCTGGTCAATCTAATTTTATGTTCATTAAAAAAATATCCACTTTTCCCCTTAGGACTGTCCTAAAGGATGCTGTCGCGGTAGATGATAGGGCCGAGAGGCAGCCCCTGACCCATGCTGGCACTTTTACCTTCCTGATGTGTTCATGGCCTAGAACTGTCAGACCGATGAATATTCATAAATTGACTTAAAGGGAAATTTACAGTACTACCTTGGTGTCCAAAGAACCTAATACTAATTTTCGGAAACATGCTTGGCCAAATGTCTGTAACCCTCACTGTTATGCCATTTTTTATTGATCTATCCTAAGAGTCTGCTACGTCACCATAAAATATGCAAAATAAATCATCCTAATTGGACGTAATAGATTCTTTAATTCTTAGAACCTTTTATCCACATTCTCTAACTACGCCCACAGTTAACTCTATCCTCTGGCATTGTTCTATACATTTCACTATTGGTCGAGTACTAGGTCAGTCAGTGCTCACTGTCATCCATATGCTTTGCCGGTGTTCACTCGTATTCTTATTCTGTGTCAATACTCACTGTTATCCGTGCATTCTCAGTGCTCACTATATGCGTGTTGTTATCAGTGCTCTGTATTATCTATGTAATATGTCACTTTTCACTGTCATTCATGTCCTATATCAGTACTCATTCGTGTACTTTGCCAGGGCTCACAGGCACCCTTGTACTCTGTCAATATTCACTTCAATCAGTTTACTTTGTCAGTAATCACTATTTAACATCTAGTGTTTCTGTGCTCTGTGTTACCCATGGACTGTTTTGATCCTGAATGTTATCCGTATTCTCCATTGTGACTGACTGTTAGCCACATACTAGGCAGTGCTTTCATTTGAGCCTGTGGTTGCAGGTGGGGCTGGTCAGCACTTGTTTTTGGGAACCAGCACTTATTTTTCCTCATCAGACTTCCACCTGGGAAATGAAAGAAGCATGAAAGAGTGAGTTAAAGAGTGGGGGAGTGCCTGATGTGGATTAAAGAGATATGGGGTGGAATCAAGGCTATGCAGGCCTACTATTCGGTAGGCGACCTTCAGTAGTGTGGGCCGCGGGCTTCTAAACAAAGTCTGGGCACCGGCACTTATTGTATAACACATTAAGGCCTAATACCAATCCATTGCTCACTATTATCCATGTACACTGTCCATGCTCACTATTATTCTTGTTCTGTATCACTGGTCACAAATATCCACGTCCTATTTCTGTGCTTGTTATTCGTGCATCCCGTAGGATTTACTTTGATACCATTCGATTTTTACCAAGGCACAGTTTTGGTGACTTCTTTAATTCCCCACAATCTATGTGTCTGTGCAGCGCTATCCATGTCCTTTCATGTGTTGATCATTGTTATCTGTGTGCTCCCTCTCATGTCTCTCTAACCGTTTGTGCTTTCCTCTGGCTGGTTTGGAAGCCAGTCTCACACCATCAAGGGACAGAGCCAAGAGTATTCAGGCCCAAAAAAACTCTACCAGGGTGAGGGAGAATGCAGGGCAGAAACAACAGATAGGGCAGGGGAGCATGGGGTATGAGGGAAGCTCACCTAGTGGCATTGATGCTAATCAGAAGCTGGTGCCACTACCAGGAATCAGAATACCCAAGGGCCAACATCAATTCCCACCATATGCAAAGGTTGAATGGCAGATGTCTCTAGATGATGGTGGTAGAGCCATCCATCTACTTATAGACTGGCATACGCACACCGCCCACTCAGAAATCCAGCTTTTGTAAAGCACGGCAAATCACCTGTGAGGGTCTCAAGGCGCTGAATTGTGGGCACGGGGAGATTAAGTGATTTGAGCTGTTGATGTCACACACACACGAGCCCACCCACCATTTTACCTGAGTGGTGGGGGTCCTCTTTCCCAAAGTTCTGTAGTGGCACTGGAAGTAGGAGCATGGCAGGTGTTGCACCATTCCCACATCACCACGAGGAAGTTCATAAGAAGAATAAACATTAATGAAGCCATTGAAATTGCTTCTTTCTTGCTATGTTATCTGTGTTTTTAAATACAATCAAATGGTAAATATAATAAATGTGATTAAAGGGACAATTCATGACCAGCCACTGCTTATTTTATTATCATTTAGCTTACTGTTTACAATTGTCTTCATGTAAAATAAAGTCACATTCAATTTAAGTGGCATTATTGCAGGGATCCTGGAGTTGTGAACGGATAAGACATGAAAGGATGTCATAGACTGAAAAATAAAACATTATTTAGGTGTTTCTAATATTTTCACTTGTTCAAATATAAGGTACACTGGTTTTCTTTATACTTGATGGAAACACATAATTTAATTAGAGTCAATATTTGATGCGCACACGGCTGATATATTGTGATCCCCACCCAGCAATTGCAGACCCAACAATGAGTGCAGGCTTCATGGTAAAAACTAAGGTACGAAGCATTATATAGAGAAACAAGTTATCATTATTGACATACAGTTTCGTTCATACGCAATCTTAGATTGTGTCGGGCTTTATTTCGTGAGCGTCTGTCACCAGGCCAGCTGCAGACAGGCTGCGGGTGGTTGTCTCTTCCCAAGTCTTCATGAAGTCTAGCTCTGTGCTTCCTCGAGGGCTAAAAAGCCCACAAGTAAGCCAAGCAGCAGGGCAAGAAGCAACGGTGGTCAGCAGGTGGTGGAAGAGATGTTGACGGGGGCTGCTTGTGCCAGGAACAGCCAGAAGAAGGACTGGTGTAAGCTCATTACCTTTATTAGCTTTAAGGAGCCCCCAAACCCCAGGTATCAACATCCTGGCCTCACTGGCTGAGTCTGCCAGGCTGGGTCAACCAATGAGGAGAGAAGAGTGGGACCTCCTGAATAAATATCCTTACAAACAGATTAAAATTGATTTGTGCAATTGTAGGCAATTGCTTTGCTAACATAAATATGAAAAGCTGTGTCCGGGCAACTAAGGCCCATATTTATGCTTTTTTAGTACCGCATTTGCACCGCTTTTTGATGCAAAAGTGGTGCAAACTTACAAATACAATTGTATTTTGTAAGTTTGCACCGCTTTTGCGTAAAAAAATGCTACTGAAAAGGCTGTCCGCCGAAATGTTACAGAAAAGGCCGTCCGCCGAAGTCCTGCGGTCGGGTCGCTGCCAGTACGGTCCCCTTCCTGTGGCTCCTATTAAGAGTTATCCTCTGGGCCAGTGGGGAAAAAGGCCACAGCATTGACGCTGGCTCATAAAGGAGCCGGCTGCAATGTTGTGGTGCGTGGGGTGCATCAGCACCCGTCGCGCTTTTCACTGTCTTTAAAGCAGACAGTCTGGGGCTAGCAGATCTGCCAGGAGGGTCTGCTATCTTCTTGTTTCATGACAAAGGACTCACGTTGGTGAGAGAAAAAAGACTCCAATGAATGAGAACTAGTGCACGATAGACTAGCTATTTAAAGCAGCAATTTTCCACATAAAATATCTGAACAACTTACTTTATAGTTAATTAAGACATACAATTTAATATTTCATGACGCTTCAGCTGAACTAATCAGATGAAATACCACATCTTAAATTATTGAGACTGGTTCCCACAAGGTCTCTGCCATTATGGGATATCTGAATGGGGAGGGAACCAGTATGCTGGTTCGCACCCAACCAATGACAGCCCGACCCACCTGGAAACACATTAGGAGGTTACCAGAAAGTAATCTTGACACTATAGAGTAAGTGACATTTTACCCAACTGTCCTATTGGCGGAGGAAGAAAAACTGCTTACCTCACATTCAAAGCTTTCAAAAGACACACTTCCAAATGATGCTAGGACACTATACCGAGAGTTAATATCAACATACAATGGGGGTCATTACGAGGGGTAATGTGGCGTCCGTACCGCCAACAGGCTGGCGGTACGGAGACCCGTATTACGACCACGGCGGTAGCGCCGCGGTCGCACCGCCGGGGCCGGCGGTTTCCCGCTGTTTTAGCCCCGGCGGTGATAATCCACCAGGGCAGCGCTGCAAGCAGCGCTGCCCTGGGGATTATGACTCCCCTACCGCCAGCCTGTTTCTGGTGGTTTGCACCGCCAGGAAGAGGCTGGCAGTAAGGGGAGTCCTGGGGCCCCTGGGGGCCCCTGCACTCTCCATGCCACTGGCATGGGCAGTGCAGGGGCCCCCTAACAGGGCCCGTGCAGCTTTTCACTGTCTGCATAGCAGACAGTGAAAAGCGCGACGGGTGCAACTGCACCCGTCGCACGGCCGCAACACCGCCGGCTCCATTAGGAGCCGGCTTCTATGTTGCGGCCGCATCCCCGCTGGGCCGGCGGGCGTAAACTAGGTTTGCGCCCGCCTGGCCCAGCGGGGATGTTGTAATGGGGTCTGCGGGAGTGCGGCCGCATTGGCGGGCGGGGGGAGTCACCCGCCAAGCTTATAATGACCACCAATAACATTTTATCCACAGCATCGAACTACACTAAATGTATGTATAGATCCACTATTCTTAAATCTACTAATATTTATCTTGGGAGGTAAATGTAAATGGAATTAAGAATAGCAGGGACATATGTTACAATTTAGTGGTTGGACCTTTGATGTTACTCTGATTAAATATCTTACTTGTGATTTAGTGACTTATCACTCTTCTAAAATATCTTGATCATAAACACAAAATAATTTGATGATGTTGCATTGTGAGAAGTAAAAATAAACTCCACTTGATTGCTGACGTATTTCATAAAAAAACACTTTGGGAATCTCTTTATGCCAATATATGAATCTCTCTATCTCCCTCTATTCTGGGACTGCCCCATCTTTTTCCATCAGGGTAATCCAAAACCCAGGCTCATTGAAAATACTTAAAAGCCACAACACCTATGCAATTATCACCAAGTATTCACCCAATATTGATCGAGCAGATTGTCCACAAATGGACAAATTGTGATTTAGGTTTCAGAAAACATATTTTGCATTTAGCAATCCCCTTCTCCTGCAGCCCGATGATTAAATATAGTGAGTGCTTCGGATACTTTCATACTACTAATGCACACCAACCATTTTGAGAAATGTAGGTGTGCGGGTGTGGAAAATGCTACAGGAAATGTTTGTGTCTGGCCATTTTGAACATTACGAGGGTTCCCATCATTCTCAACCACGTTACCGATCCTTTACTTAGAGACCCCCATTTTGTTTACCCTTTATGAAATGTACAAAGTGAAAACATCCCTAAACCTTGCACATTTTCGACTTTCCTAAGTGGAATTTGCGCTCTAAAGTTCCAAAAATCTAGATTCTCTAGTAGCAATCACAATTGTTAATCCAGCTTTTTCAAATCATTAGTAAGACGCCTGAATATTTTTTGTGATTCTGCAGAAGGCATTAGAATAGGCATCATAAATGGATTCCACATGTTTTTTCGTATTGGGAGAGAAACAAGGGTCTTCTCTAGCTGCTGTCACCCAGGGATACTATATTTCTATCTCATTTATTTACAGAAGTAGAGAGCACACAGGTGTGCTTTACTGTTGTATGTACTTATCACTCCTTTTAAAGGGACATTGTAGTCCAGTGGGAAAAACATTTAATTTCTACATTAGATGTGTCTCAAAACATATTTTTGCACAAATGTTTTCCACATCTGCATTTCACTGTATTTAATACATTCCCATTCATTTCTGATATCAACCATTAAAAAACGATGTGCTCTTCATGGTCACTTCTGTTTTTTAAAAATTATTTTTATTGAGCAGAATCATGAAAACTATCCACCATCCAAGATAGTCAGTTGTAGGAGTGAAAGTCCTCATAGATTGCTGGTAGCTACCCTCTCGTGTCCTTTCATTTGACATTCTGGGTAATAGTATGTGTTCTTTCCTCGGTGGACTTGGCATATCTGAGGTAATATGATATGATCTATATAAAATCTGTCCTGTCCCCTGTGACTGGGGTCCATAAAAGCCATCCTGATCACTTATTGAGTTGTGAAATGTGCAGGGTAAGGGGTGCCAGTGCCTTCATTTGTTTCATGGCAGAATGTGCATGTTTTAGCTGGCTGGTGTGCTTCTCGAAGAGAATTTAATTGCAGCAGGCGATGGTTGCTCAGCTCCATGTTGCCTTTGCAAATGTGACATCACTGTACATACCTTCCCACAGTTTTATCCAGTAGCCCGATTAGGTGAGTAGTGCTTGTACATTGAGTCCTTGCCAGGCCTGAGTCCTGCTGGAGAGCAATGAGCTAATGAGAACAAGATTTGCCGCTGTGACAGACCTAGAAGGTAGCTTTACCCTTCTTTGGAACGTCTGATCCTTCGTTCCTAAATGCACATCCCTGTGGCCATCTTTGGCCTCTTACTGTGTCTTGCACTGGGAGCCACCTTAAAGCCAAAAAGGCCTCATTCATGCGGTTTACATTGTATCATGTCAAATCTCCATTTGACTAATCATTGAGTGCTTGCTTCTGTTCCCTCCCTGAGAGAAAGCCTAGGAAGGTTCGCCCACCTCTTGTAGCCTTTGGAAAAGCCCTCCTACTCTGCCTGGCTAGTAAGACTGCAGCTCTTTTGCCATGGAGAAGAGAGATGTTGCCTGACTCTGAAGAGCAAATGCAAAGACCCAGTTATATGGATCTGCATAGAGGGTGATTCAGGGAAGCTTGCTTTTGCCAGAAATGTCTTCAGCCATCCGGCAATGACTGACCAAGATAGTTGGTTCATCTGATCCACAATGAGTACTTGGTACATCAGAAAACCGCTCCTGGTGGTGGGCAAGGATTGTCTCTTAACCCCATCATTTTGCTGCAGCCCACATCCCCCATTTCTAGTGCAAGATGGACTCTACAGTTTTGTCATTTCTCGCTGGCCTCTTATTGTCCCAGTGGCTGAGGCTGGTTACCCTTATTCCTTGATCATTTCAATTTCTCTTATAAGAACACAGATATGGAGATCGCATGCTTAAGAGATATGATATGGCCCTGACTCTCAGTCCATGTTTCCAGAGTTTTTTTACAAATAGAATGTTGAGTCTAGTTGGTGCACCAGGTACTATGGGTTTCACCGCCATTAGAATATTTTGACCACCACTGACTTTTTATGAAATGCAGGCCACTAAAGTTTGGTAGCTTCTGAGCTATCCGGTTCCCAAACTCAGATGTCTCTGGGTACTTCTCTGAAAGTGCGAGGTCTAATCCACAGTCACATATGTGTGCAAATAACTTCTGAAAGGCTGGAACGTCTATGAAAGAGTCACTGAAGCTAAAAGCGTGTTAAAATGGGGCTAGTCGCCTGGTTTACAGTTGAAGGGTCTCATTTTTGTTTCTTATTTCTTATGGTTCCGTTCTTTTCTTGCTTTTGTATTTACATGGTGCAAATCTAACTGTGTAGAAATGGAGCGCTGCACATTGTGGGGGTGTTGGAGATGATACAAGATTGCATACAACCAAGGATCTCTGAATTTCACCGCTACATTTCTCATATTCACTTTTTAGATACAGAGAAATTAAATAATTTGCCAGAGCCACACAATTTTCAGTTTGTGAACTGCAAGGCCAGCATTTGAACCAGTGTCCACAAGTTTCAAAGTAAGTGGCTTAGGATCTACACCTCATTGCCTCCATTCAATAGTCCACATAATTTAAAGTGTAGAATTTTAAAAACAAAATTATTTAAACCAGGGACAAGCTGTATGAAATTTGTGGTCACAAATGCAGTCATATTTTGTGTGTGGCTCATTGTTCAAACCACCTTCTCTGTATTCATTCAGTAGGTCGCAGAAATGCAACACTTGCCTGTTGGTCACTAGCACAGGGATGGTAGCCTGCAGAAGACCACCGTTCCCATAACTGCTTTTAATTATTTTTTTTCAACAAGCAGCCGATTCCTTTAAGGCTTTCCTTTTTTAAAACATTCAGTGAGAGTTAGCTTGATACCCTGATGCTTTTGTCACTAATTCACAAAATTCACGAAAGAGCCCACAGTGTACCTATACACATTTGCAGATCAGTTACCACTCCAACTTGGGAGCTGGTAACTTTTCAACCGCATCCAACAAGTAATAAGGCCAATCAACATTGATAAATATGGCTAGAAATCGAAATTTGGAAGCAACGTCAACAACATGCCCCCTTCAAATTGTGCTTTGTAAACTATTTCTAAACCCATTTTAGGATGGTTAACCTTTTGGGACTCCTAAAATGGGTTTAGTACATAATACCGAGGGCCTGATTTAGATATTGGCAGATTAGTTTTTCTGTCACAACAGTGATGTCCAACGAAATCTAAATTCCATTATTTCCTACGGGATTTAGATTTCAGCGGACAGGATATCTATTACCGTTATGATGGAGTAACCCATCCGCCAATATCTACATCAGGCCCTAAGTTTTTAACAGTTCAAAGCAACAAATGTAGCAAATCGTAAGTTGAGCAACTGCTAAAGAATGTACTACATCTGGCCATAGATTAATAGCTTTCTGACTCGTCCAACAAATATAGAGGTGGCCATTGGCCCTTGGGTCATCTCTTTACATTGAAAGGAACTACCATCAGGGCTATCAGTTTTGAGGACCATTCACCAAGCTTTTAACTTTTTTTGTTTTTTCAATAAAGAAACTCTTGGTGCAGGAGTTTGTTTCTATAAAACAACAAATAATGAATGACCTTTGCACCATGACGATTTTGTCATAGGATCTGAGGGTCAATATAATTTTTTTCTTGTCCATGACTTCCAGGTTTTTCCTGCTGGTGATGGACAGGAAAAAAATAAACATTACAACTTCCACCCGAAATAGGGCAGACAGTATAATTTCCTTCCTCCGTCAGAGGAAGTATTCTTCACAACAGAACCAACAAGGTCCCTACCAATAGAATACTTAAGGTCCGTCCATCTCTAAGTGAGGCTGGCAGAGCAAGCGTTTGGCCGGCTGGGTGCTCCATTGCATTTGCGACGGAGTACCCTGTCTGCCAAGCTATAAGCTTGGACCTTACTCTCATCCTAACCCCATCTCCAAACTTAAAAGTATCTTTACAACCTAACAACAAATTTTAAAAATAATCCCAGTGCTAACCCTTGCTCTGCATCCTAAAGGCTAACCCTTACACCTAACGCTGAATCCTAAAAACCCTCCACCCTAAACCTTAGCCCAACCCTATTATATTTAAGATTGACCTGAGCTATCAGTCTCACCCTAACCCCTAGCTATACACCCTCCGACCTCACCCTAAACCTAAAATAAAACTCACCACCCTTACCCTTAATCTAATCCTCGCCGTACTCGTGTTCTGATCCAAAATCTAACCGTAGTCACCACCCCACAAACTAACCATAGCCCTCACCATGCACCAAAGGCTAAACTCTAACACTAGTCACCCTTTGCTGCTTGGCTTTGTGTGAATTTCGACAGAATACATTTTCTGGGTGGTGTTTAGTGCTTTGAAAGATATATGCACACTACCTTTTTATGAGTTAACACACATGCGCAACTGAAAATACGCCATACCGTGAGTATACAATGACTAGAACTTACAAAGGTGCCATGAAATCGTTGCCTCGTCGTGTATTTGACACTTTGAAGGCCTGGCATTGTTTCGAGAGATGGACTGATGAATTATAAATTGACCTGTTGTGAATTAATGGGATGATTCAGGCAGACTAGAAATTCAATCCACCTCATTGAAATGAAGAGCCCGTTCTGTCTGGAGCAGTGGCCACGGTGCCTTCAGGATATTGGAGCAGTTAAACCCATTCTGCTGTGAGAAATCTTTTATTAAAAAGTATTTTTGTTTGTTCAGTAAATAAAAGCCTTGTGTCTGTTTCCAGATTGCCGATTTTTATGTCACTCTTAAGTGTGCAACATTCAGCTTCGCATCTCACTGGCCTGCGAAATTATGTATTTTAGGATCTCTCGGAACAATGATGCGTTATTTATTTTTCGATATCATTCTTAATTTACATGGAGCAATTACAAATATTTTTTTATCTGCAGAGCTGGTTTTGTGGTGACGTAACTGTATTTAAATTTCGTCTCTGTGTGGAGTGCAGATGGTGATGGCGCATGCATCACATATTTAATTTGTTAATGGTCTATCATATTCCAAACTCACTACGAAGGGCGCCCATTGGGCTTGTGTGAACTTCCAATTGCACTCGTGAAATTTGCACATTTCACATTGTGAGAAATTCTTGATATTTAGCATTATATCATTTTGCGTCATATTTTGCATTCGGCAAAATGTCTCACTGAGAGAGCTCTTCTCAAACTATTTCACCACAATGTGTGAAATTTTTAGGCGTGATAATGGTGAAAAATAATTAGCCCTATTCTCGTAATTCCACAAACACCTGCACCCCTAGCATACACAGGGAGGGAAGCAACTACTGGTTTATGCAACACTTTAAAATGGAGTAAGTGCCCTTTGGGGACTTTTTGACACAATTTTGTCACTTGTGTTCTTCCTGAATGACACAATAGTGCGAAAGACATAACATGATCAAAATAGAACTTTTGCTATCCAGAACGTTTTGCATTGTGTCTGCTTAAGCTGTATACAACATGCACTGGCGTTACCCTTACTATGTTGTGCTGTAGTTAAGGTTTGAAAAAAATGTGGTAATTTAGAAGATGAGCTCTTAAAAAATGTCATCATTTTAGGGTGAGGTCTAGTGCTCAGAGGCATTACTTGTCAGCACAAGCAAATCATATACGAGCATTTAAGAAGTGTGTGTCCAGTAGAAGCGCTGAGTGTACATCCCCCTTCCAGTGCCATTTAATTCTTAACCACGATTCCCGAGCAGGGCAAATATAATACCATGAGCATTGGTGCCATAATGTGCCATGATAAAGCTCTTAATTTGTAGAAAAAACAAAATGGGGGTGGGGGTGGGCAAAGTTTTTCCAGCACTGCCACATGCCAGCGATTCCGAATACTAAAGCTGCCACAATTTCGCCCCTTCCCTTCACCACCCTACACTTCATGTCTCTTTATCTCTCTGTCCTACTACAGTTTTTTTTTGTCTTTCTCCGCCTACTTTCACCCTTTTATTACTTTCTCCCTCTCTGGCGATGGGTGAGTTAATGAAAGCAAGTCCTGGTCTCCGAAAATTGACTACCCAACAGCTCCGTGATGACTTTTGAAAGAGTGGTATGAGAGGTAACAGATAGACAGGCTTGGGCAATTCCTGACTCAAAACACCCAAGGCTGACTCTATCAGTGACGTTCCCCCTCGTCATCAGTGTAGGATCCTCACAGAGCTTTGGCTGGCTGAGGATGTCACTACCCTCATGGCCATGAGATCTTCAGTCTGGCAAACCTTGGATGTGTGGCTCCTCCTCATCAGCACCTATTAAAGCATATGGCTACCTGGGGTTGAGTTGATGAGTATCTGTCAATTTGACCTTTGCTCAGTCTGACAGACATTCAAATGCTCTGGAAAATGTGGGTGTGTGGGATAAAGCCCCGAACCTGCACTGACATGCCGCCAATGCGACCTCCTTTATGGCCTGTGCATGTAAACCTCTTTAAAACTGGCTGATCACCTGTGCACTTTGTATATATCTAGTATTTACTGTAGTAAGTGGTTCCTATGCGGGTGCAGCAATAATAACGCGTTAATTCCAGACTGCCGTTCAGTGACACCACAGCCGCGCAGGCGGCCATTACATCTACTGGAGAGCATCGAGCTGGCACTGCAGGCCCCTGTGCGTGCACCTGATGCAGGGATACCGGGCACCTGTGAAGTGCCCTTCCGTTGTAGCTCGCCTGATGTAATTGGCAGCCTCTCGCTGAGAGGCAGCGGCAAGGCTGTTGACATGATCTTCACGTCAGCGGAAGCTCAGTGCGCAATACACGCAGTCTGCAGCCATGAAGGTGGCACGTCTCTGAAAGAGTCAGTGTTGCTCTTGACGCCCCAGGGCTGCGGTAACCTTCCACATGTGCCAGGGAAGAAAGCTGCAGCTGGGGCTTCACCAGTTCTGCCTCTGATGCTCAGAGGAAAGGCGTTTCCATGACAACTGCTTGATTACATGATGCATTTGCAAGTATGGGAATTTGGAGAGCTCTCATAGACAAATACGCCCACGCAGCGTGTGCACATGCGCAGCACGCACGTGCACACACTCAAATATCCACAGTATACACACTCAAGCACAGACAAGTGTACACAATCATACCCACACAAACCGAAGTCTCTCCCGCTGTTAGCAAACACACATCCACACAACATCTGCGACCTTGCTAAAATACCCACACAAACTGCATGCTGTCATTCGCACATTTCTTGGTGTGCGGGGGCAAAGGGTTGGCCGTGTTTTTCATACAGTAGCAACGGGAGCTTGGTATTGATACTCATGCTGGTGTTCTGCAGTTCAAACATAATAAACCCAATAAACCTACCAAAACACACCAAGGGCACATAATGTGTGTGTTTTCACCATTCATTGGGTGCACGTACGAACTGTAAATTACTTGTGTGCAGGCTTACAACATAAACAGGAAAGGAGTAAGTGGGTAAGCACATGAGTGAGTCAGAACATGCACACAACAATAATACCACTAGTAGGATTGTGGACAAAGAAAAAAATAACATAAACTCAGGGCAAAACCAATATTAGCAACTGTTGGGTACGTCAAAAATACTGGTGTTTATGTGTACACGTTTGCAAACAGCATGTTCTCCTGTCTGTGTTGGCATAATAAAAAACAGTGCTTCTTTTTCAGTGTAAATGCTAGTCTTGATTAAAATATTAAAAAAGGCATGGTGTTGTGCAAAACAAAACAAAAAAATGATTATTTTCTGTAAAGAATGCACGTACGGTGTAGCGAATGTAATGTGTGATGATTCTGTATTCTTTTGAAATGTAAAATAGTCCATCCGGCATTGCATTACAAACACTCAGCACGAACTGGAATGACACAACAAACAGCAAATAGCTTGTTGCGAGAGAGAAATATCACTTTTAAGCGAAGCAAAAGGCCATCTATGTACATTTAGTAATAGGTGTTAAAAACAGATCCTGCAGACTGCTTTGTAGTCAAGCCCGACCTAAAAACTCGTGAGCAGTGCGTAATGCGCCTGAGATAAAGGCATTGCCAGTTTTGCCTTTGTTTGTATGTAAATGGCTACTTGTATAGTGCAGAGATAGCTAGTGAGGAATGTAGTCCTGAATATGGGGGCAAATGCTCAGGAATAGGATACAGGATTGTTACAATAAGGCAGACCATAGGTACATTTCTTAGTCACGTAGACAGGGGTGTTTCTTCCATAGCTGGTTTTGAAGCTGATGTAGACCTAAAAGGAGGAGCCAATGAATTCCTTCCCTTTTAGAGGTGATGTGAAAGATCTTTTTGAATCCTTTGATTGGACCATCCATAGTATTTAGGGTGCTATTTATGGGTGACTGGATTTCTGGCACGGCCATTGAGCACAGCATTGCTTTCATCCAGAGGGGAGAGAACAATGGCTTGTACTTTGGTTCGCAAGTTAATTTTGCGAAGGAGCAGTTCACTTTTTTAAGTAATGAGAGTTAGCATCATGCCCCACAGGGCCTGATCATGAACATGTGAAGAGCAGTGCACCTGTTTTTATTTGATGGCACTTTCTTAAACACTCATACTTAACTCTGAATTTCTTAGAGATAGTGAATTAACTGTAGGCAGTGATTGCAGCTCCGTTTCCAATTTCTACTGTATGGAAAGCATTATTTTACTCAGAAAAAGTCAGAGTTAAACTCTCGCACTTTATAAAGTCCAACTTATTTAAAACAGGCATTAAGCTGTGCCATGTGCGAAGGCACACTTTCATAATTTGGCCTCCAATTTTCTTGGTAACGTTCTTTAATTGACAGATTTGGGTGGAGGAAGATTTGCATTGGTTGCATGCTCAAAGATGAAGCCAGGTACATTGATTTGGGATGGCCATACATGAACCTGTAGCTGCATGGGGCAGCTAACTTCAGATAGATGTTTGGCATCGAATGCTAGATAAGCTTGAGGCAGGTTTAAACTAATTGAATGTGTACTGAAGAGATCTTGAAGTGGAGCTGTATGTCACTGATGTACCTAAGGACTATGATGTTGGCGTCAGTGAATATAGAGCAAAGAGGTTTCTTGCAGAAGTTGAAGATGATAGGGGATATGACTGAACTTGTTTGTGCCAATGCAGTTACCAAACCCTAACACTGAAAGTCTTACCAGAATTCTTAAGAGTACTGATGGAACATGACGGTACAAAAGAATGATCTGACACTGCTACCTCATTCTGCCAGTAGACAGAATGTGGCCCTCCACATTTTATGCAATGCTAAATATGGACGCAAAGCCTGCTTCTAAGTGCTTCTGAAATGTGCATACCTGAGAACACTGACCCTGGTGAGTTGAGAGACAGCCTTAAACAACCTTGACTTGGCCCCACCAACCCTCAAATCCAAAAGCACTCAGACGTTTGATTCACTTCACAAACTCTTCATGGAAAAATGACCTGCTGCTGAAGTATTCTCAAGGGCACAGACATTATTAATAGATACCCAAAGAATTGAATACTGAACACTGAATGTTATTATCACTGTTCCAGCTTATTTATCTTTGTTTTAGGATATGGGTACTCACAAACATTTTCCCAGGGGCCAAAATGTAAGGTCTGCTGCCTGACCAAGGGCCACACTGATGCCAGCAGAGTGAGGGTTTGTGGTGGTGTAGGATGGGGGCAGGGCGAGGCGAAACACGTATATAGTATAAACAGGGAATCATGGGGTTATTTTTTATGGTCAAATCATATCTTGCTTGTGACTTTGGGCCAGATGCAGGAAGAAAGCAAATTGCGACTTGCAATTTGCGAGTCCGTGCGACTCGCAAATTGCAAGTCGCAATTTGCTATGCAGAAAGGTGTCTCAGACACCTTCTGCAACTCGCAATGGGGTCGCAAAGACCCACCTCATAAATATTTATGAGGTGGGTCGCAGTTTGCGACCCCATTGCGAGTATAGGCACTCGCTAACATGGAGACCTGCTGTAGTCAGCAGGCCTCCATGTTAGCGACCTGCTTTTAAATAAAGCAGTTTTTTTTTTTTTTTTAAATGTAGCCCGTTTTCCCTAAGGGAAAACGAGCTGCATTTAAAAAAATCCGAAACCTTTTGTTTCGGTTTTTTCAGGGCAGGGAGTGGTCCCTTGGACCACTCCCTGCCCTGAAAAAATGTTTTGGGGTCCATTCACAAAGGGGAAGGGGTCCCATGGGGACCCCTTCCCGTTTGCGAATGGGTTACCATCCACTTCAAGTGGATGGTAACTGCGACTCCATTTGCGACCGCATACGCGGTCACAAATGGAATTGCATACCATTGCGAATCGCAAATAGGAAGGGAACACCCCTTCCTATTTGCGATTCAGAAATGCATTTTGCGAGTCGGATCCGACTCGCAAAATGCATTTCAACATAGCAAAGTGGCTTTTGCGAGTCGCAAACTGCGTTTTTCGCCGTTTGCGACTCGCAAAACCCTTGCTACATCTGGCCCTTTGTCCCCTAATTGCCATTTTGTGATAGATGACTGGCTCTAGCTCAGCTCAAGTTTCTGTTGGATCCTGAGGCCCAAAGTAAACTGGTCCCTCATGTGGCTTTTGTCTGCAACCCATGCTGTAACCTCATGCATGAAGAATTAAAGACTCAATATTAAATTTTGAGGTAAAATGCGAGAGTGAAAAAAAATATACATCTTCTATCTATATGAAATCAGAAAACCTGGGATCAACACCAGCTTTTCCACTAGGCCATATTGTATGATCCTAGGCAATTGTTTTATTTTATTGTATACTTCACGTTGCCTCCTTTTACTTCATTATCACACATGAGAGCACCTTGAGTTCAGATTGTGTGCTGCACATAACCTTCTCTTGGGTTTGATTTAATAATTTAATAAATTATAATGTGGTTCCATGTACAAAAACCTAGGCCACCAAGAGGGTGCACACGAAAAATGACTTGCCACTTACTTCAATAATGACGTTGCCAGATCGGGGAAGAGCATGAACATTTTTAACTTACTGCTGGAAAACTATAATTTGTGATAAATGCCTCTCAATACAGTGATATAATTTGATGTGGGGTCAAACTTTTAGTATCCCTGTTCTAGAAGTGACAATTTTTCATTATTTCCCCACCATCCTTCTGCTCCCTGCCCACCATCTTGTGACATCTTTTGGCCAGACCTCTTGACTGATGCCTTCTATTCCTTTTCATCACACCATTACTCTGCTTTGCCTTTTTGGACAGTCTCGTGAGTTGCAATAAATTTACATTCATTCGTGCTCTTATCTTTCTTTCTAATGTAAAGTTGTAGTTGTACTGAAACCAAGAATACTTAAAAATCAAACTCCTGCAGCTCGAACCTCCTCCTTCTATTTGTTCTCACACATATCCAAACATTCAGCATTGTGAATGGCACAAATATTTTAAATCATCCATCTTGGGTCCCCAGTTGCACCAGCCTTTCTGTATCTCTTTAACTCCATTTTTTCCAAAATGTTGATTCTTCATCCTGATCTGCTTGATTTTCTCACTGCCTATCGACTTTCCGGCTTTCACCCAATTTCTGTGATGACTTGGATTTTTAGGTTCTGATAATTGAACCTCAGTACCTTTTGTTCGATGGGCCATGCTAGGCTCTGCTAATCCCACCTGAGGGACCAATTGAATCTGTGCCTTCAGTACGCAGTCATCTGGTCTATATCAGACACATATCGCCTCTATTGAGACTGCACACTGAAGACTTCAGAGGCCATTTTCAATTTTGTTGATCCCTCACTTTGTTAAGCAGGTCCACGGATGGATGTTCTTGAGAAATGTATTTTTAAAATCTGCTAGGCACGTTCATCATGTAATCTTAGGGGTATGACTACTGTCTTCTAAGTGGGAGTTGGCTTGACTAGAACCCTCGTGGTTCCAGTTGGTGGAACTGTGCCTTTTCACAAAGAACCCTTATTTCAAACAGTAGAATTAGAACTGTTTCAACATTTCTTATGGCTATTGACATTTCGCCTTCCACTTTCATCTTTACTTTACATTTTGGAACTGTTGGTTCTGTTTTCTTTCTGAACTCTAATAAATATAAGAGAAAAATACAGAGATGCCGATCTAATTGATAAATTGCTTTTAACACACGTGAGGGCAGATTCTGGCTGTACCATTTCTAACACCCACTGCCTCACAAAGCTAAACACTTTCAACCATGACCTATCATTTCACTAGAGTTTAGCGCCAGAGTAACATATCTTTTGTAATAAGTGGAAAGACTTTGTCAATATGTGCGTTCTAATGGTACAATCCTTACATAAGTAATTGATAAGGAGTAACCCATCATTCATTACTTTAAGCTTATTAAACTAAGCATTCTGGTGTCTCCACAATTTGAGATCTCCTGAAAATGCTCCCCTTAAATAACTGTACTTGTATCATCCAATTTGCATATGTGATTTCTCGTTATTTTGGACTTAATAACATGATCTCAGTCTCGGAGTAGTTTATATCCATCTTATCTGTTTTTGCATATTCATCCAATCTTTCCATTAATCTCTTTAACTCTACTTGAGTGAAGATGTGCAATCCTGCTAATTTTGACTGCTTTCAGCTTGCCCTTGTAGCTAGCCATGACAGCAGTAGGAGTTACTGATGTGTGCATGTCTTCAGTAATGGATAGCTCATTGGGGACTAATAGGGTCAAATGCGAAATTTTATATCTTCCCTTTAATAAGAATGTGTCTTTGTTCATACTGACCATGGGAGTGGTCAGAGAAGTGCCTCTTTAGGAAGAGGGTCTGAAAAAGAATCCTTTGGGGTGGCCATACACCTGTCCCAGGTAATATGAGTCCATGAAAAGGATGCATCCTTGCTTAAATGTATCTTCCTCTATTTAGAACTGGAAGTTGTAAACAGAACGGTTCTACCCAATGTATCTTATTACCACTTCTGACTGTGTTTTTCATGCCTACCTGTTTATAGGTCCAGAGCCCAATAATCATGAAACGAAGGATAGTGGATACTTATTTCCTTGCTATGCACTGAGCCCTTGGGCTCCTTCTGTTTAGTGGTCCCCAACAGAGGACACTTTGTTCCAGCTTTTGTGATGTATACTGGAATCTAGTCCACAGTTCTTTTGGCAGGTATGGATTTGCTTACTCATTTTGATACATCCAGTGGGTTCTACCAGGTCTTGCACCTTTGTTTATTATTCTATAATGTCCTGGTCCATTTGTGAACAAGTGAATTTCTCAGCCTCTGCAGTTGGAAGGAAAAGCAGCCCCTCCTTGCTCTTTTTGTTGGTTTAAAAATAGTCAATGATTAAGTCACTATGGTAGCAGATTCTGCTGTCTATCACACTCATTTGGAACTTAAGATTGCCCACTTTGCAGAAGCAGCTTCACTCTCAATTAACAAGCTCATCATTTCTTCTATAAACTTCAAACTATCATCCAAATGTGTCCTTTACCTTTTTATTACAGTTGACACTTTTAACAGTCAATGGTAAAATCCATACAGTCAATCAGAACTAACCAATATAATGAATGAACTTTTGTAAAACGATTACCAATGCTCCAAAAATAGTCTTCCACATCTCAAACCAATATCTGTTCCTTCCATCTGGAATGTTATCTGTGCTGTTTGCTTAAATTAAACTGTAATCATATATTCTAAAGCAGTATATTTTTAAGGTTCCCTGGTTTGGCTAACAGGTCAATATTAATAAAGCATTCCACAAAGTATCTGCTATCTCTAAATCCATATTGTTTGAATATTTGTTTACGTTTCTTCATTGATGTAGTAATACCACCATGATATTTATCATATTTGTAACCTTTTACTTATCAATTATTTTTCTAGCTCAGTTTATCAAACGACTTTTGATGAGAGAACCTAAAGCAGTCTAGACATTTCTCTTGTTGGAAGTCTAGCTCTTCATATAATTTAACTCTCACTTATTCTTCATCTAACAGTTATCCCAAAACACAAGCCTATCATTTTAATTAACACTATGTTTATTAAAACGTTTTCACAACTCAAATGGGAAGCACCTTGATACAAAATAATGAATTCATCAAGCATGAGTTTTCCCTTGAAAAACACCTCTCATAAATATACATTCCTCTGTTTCTATTACAAACACTGAGAGTGATTAATACATTATTTGATGGGTGCCTTTTTTAGAATTTCACTATCACATCATACTTTTTAATACCTATATTTTGCATTTAATAGGTCGTCTAAACATAACATTCAGTACATATCTGAAGTGCAGTTGCTATTTGCAATGTAACATTTGCTAGAGAACAGGAATAATACAGAGTGGGCAGTAGTACATGTACCAAGTCTGAGAGCTAACATGATTATACAGATATCAGCTTCACACTTGGTAAACACAGCTTTTGCATTCCGGAACAATACCCAACACACAGTCATACTTCTCGGTTCTCCTAATCTGAATCAGAGTCCGAGCTGCCAGGATCATTGAAATCATCCATTAGTAGGCTCTATATTGCCACAGCTTCAGTGGCTCCGGCATCAGTGCGGGATAGACGAATAAGGTGTACTCTGCGATCCCCCATTCCAGTACATCCCTGATACAGATTCTGTCCCCGGGATCCCATTCATCCAATGGCCATCCTGTACCTTGCCAGGAGGAGCACCAGCTGTAGGAATTTCTGCAACATCTTACATCCCCTGGGTTTCTTTATTATGCTCAACAAGCAAGCCCTAGGTGTACAGGGAATCACAATATCTGTGGCTGTCCCAACCCTGGACACCACCTCAGTCCAAAACCCACGTATCTCTGTGCATTGCCAAGCCAGGTGTACAAAGGAGGCATTTTCCTCACCACAGCACAAACATTTAGCCGCCCTGTTGGGTTCTATCATATTAAGCCGGGAAGATGTTGTATATGGTTGGTGTAAATAATGAATATGTAAGAGCTTAAACTTATTATTACAGGACACAGCCCATACCAAACCATAGGTATGATCCCAGTCCGAGTCCTCAAGTGCTGCCCCTAAATCCATTTCGCAGACAGCTCTCACACAGTATGTGTGCTGCATCATATCCCCCCCTGAGGGCTTTATAAAATAGTGTAATGAGGTACCTGCCCTCTCCCCACCTGATCAACCCCTCCAATGTCTGAGAGGGAGTCGGAGCCACTGGGTGGATGTACCATAGCTCTTTCGCTGTAGTGTCAAGCTTTGCTTAATGGAGGACGTTTCCCTATCCCACATTTAATGTGTCCTGTGCTTCCTGAAAAGAGATAAAGACTTAATCTGGGTATAAGTCACCTGCTAAAAGACATCCACCCTCCCTCCATCCGTCCAATGACAAATCCTGCTCTATAGACCTAAATGTTTTGCGGCCCCATAGTCACAATTCTGTATCAAAGGGGGGCCTCCGCAGCACCTTTTTTACAACTGTTTCCGATATCTGTGCTGTATGCCACTCCAGATAAGATCTTGGTTCCCCCGAATGGCCTCCCTCATCAGTAGGCGCGCTAGGGAGTACTCCCCAATGCACCCTGCAGTATCTCCTTTTTCCCAGTTATCTATGTCTGTCAACCATCAGGCTGCATGCTGCAGGTGCAAAATCGTATAGTTGCCTATCCAGGATAGCCAGCCCTCCCTCTTCCAGATTGCTCTTTCGGATTGACCATGCTGCCTGGCTGCATTTTCCCACCCAAACCAGGGATGTCAACAAACTATCTAGTTTGCGAAAAAAAGTTTTCTCTAAGAGGGAACAACAAAAGTTCTGAACTAGATATAAACACCTGGGAAGGAAGACCATCTTAGCAATCACCGCCTGTACCATAACCAACAGGGGCAATGTCTTCCAGAGCTCAGTCGACCCGGTCAGGCCATTTAGAACTCTATCTACGTTAAACTGTTGATGGGCAGCCATTGTTTGTGTGACCATCAGCCCTAGATACCGGAAGCCCTATCACATCATATTAAAAGCCATTATATTTTTACATACAGAAATCCTCACATAGCCCATCACATCTGACGGATAAAGAAGCCAATGAATGGTGAGATCTTATAAGCTTTGATTACAGCTTTGGAGAACTGAAACTTGATGCTCCAGATATTAGTGAATTAATTCCTCCTTTCCTCAGGCAAGGGTGTAGCCAAACCTTTCGAAAAAATCCCAAATTCCAACTTACATACAGTGTAGTAGTATTATGTATAGACTATTAGTGCTTAACATTGATACCCAAGGTTAGAAAATATATGAAGATTTTGTGGATCTCATCAATCTAATTCTCAGTATGTGCTCCATACGTTCAAACAACCTGGCCCTGAAAGAATTTCTCTTAGGGGAAAGACGCATAGAATGCAAATTAATGTCATTTCCTCGACACTGAAAACAACCGTTTCAACCAGGGTTGGTACATTTTATGACTTTGCTTGGTGAGATCCACAATTTAAATTTAAAAATGAAAAGTTTTTTTTTTATATTTCACTCACAAAATTCTATGTACAAATTAATTTACTTAAGCACCCCTGGCATTTTCAACCAAGCACCTAAGATGTTAAAGTTTGGTAACTCAGGTGAATTTAGAACAACGTGGGAAGCCTGTGGTCTCTTCATATGTCCATGTAGAAAGTTTAACCTTTAAATCAATAACAAATGCAAACATTAACTACGACGAAGGCACCTGCAAAAAGCAGTGCTCTACTACACCAGTGGTAAAATTCAGCAGCAGAAAAGCCAGTAATAGAAAGAATAAATGTAAAGAGATAGCTATAGGAATGAAGAGCAGAGAACTCAGCAACAACAGCAAAGAAGACAGCCCAGGACCAGGATCCATTTCTGACAAGACATAATCAATAATGCTCTCTGGAGATAAGCGGGAGCCCGTGGAGGTCTTAAGATTCAATGTGCAAATTAAGTAAATTGCCAGTGTCCTGTAACATGTGGCAGGCACTTGGTTTACTGACCGCATTGTCTGTGTTTGCCAAAGTAGGTTCGGTTCATGGAATATTCTAAGAAGAGCACTTCCCACACTATTGTTACTTTAGTAGCATTAGGTTTAGTGAGTAAATCTGATCCTGTTTGCAGGACAGATTAAACACAATCACTCTATCAATGATGCATTGGACGAGGACAAAGGCCGTAAACCTGAACATTTCAAAACCATGACGATGTTGCCTAGAGTTTGCCCTGGCAGCAGACCAGATCCAGGTGCTAGCAGGAGCTACCTGGCCGCTCTTCGGTTCCACCCTCCACCTCTATTAATATTAAGTAGGTAGAGTGCGCATCACACTCCAGACAGCCAATTGGCACTTTAGTAATTGTTGTAAATTTGTAGTGGCGAGGAGCCTTCTTCCCAGATCTGCTGTAGTCTAAACGTTAGCCTCTCCACACCCAAAGGTTAGCCACTGGCACCCGTATAGTAGGGACGTGGAAGCTACCGTAGCTTTCAACGATTTCCAATTATTAGCCTTCATGTAGTTCTCAGTCTTTTCCACATCCAGTGACCCTACTCTGCAGCGGATTACCTCTGACTAAAACATGCCCTAAGTAATTTCGATTTTTACACAAAAGCCTGGTCGTGTAGGACTTCACGCTCTTCACATATTTGTGGTAGTTTTTATATGAAAAATGAGACGGTAGTTTACACTCAGTATATAAGCGTGTTCCAAATATTATGGGCATGTGTTTTTAACATTTTGAACATGCAATGCCTAGCACTTAGTCCGTATTTCAAGACAAAAGTGGCGTGTTACACATTGTGTCCTGTGGCACAACGGGCGTTTGCGCCCACTTTGTGCACACCCCCAGGGCATAATAGTGTTACAAAAGCGATTGCAGAAGCCTGTGTGTTCCCTTCTGTAATACTGATATCCATTGGTGCACATGTAGCACCAGTCCTATCATTACAGGACGTTCTCTCATTTGCATGGGGGCATGGCCCCATTCAAATGAGGAATCACTTTGCCTCCCCCTGTGCTTTATTACCGACATGAGCGCAGAGGCAAACATGCCTTTAAAAGGTGCACTGAAAGGGGACCACAAAAAGGTGGCACACTTTCAGTAGGCCTCCTAAAGCCAGAATTCTTAGGTTAGCATGCGTGTCCTATGCAACTCCGAGACATCCCTTTGCACGCGTATGTAGTCACTCGCTGCACCTTCTGCAAGATGATCTCTAATCCCCCTTTAGAGTGCCGGCAGGTTGCTGCCTGTACAGAGAAATACTCAGAAACTTTTTAACAGCTACTGTGTATTTCACTTGAATGTACTGCCCCCGGCGTAGTGGACGTTCACACGTGCCCTGAGGGCAGCACAATCTTTCTAATACGGTGCACTCTTCTTGCTTGCACAGGGCACATCTTTTGAAAGGTGTGTCATGGTGGAAACAAGGAAAGTGCACCCTATTCACAATGCTGCCCCATGGTCCGTATTACAAAAAGCGCCCTGGGCGTGCAATGTGCAAATGTGCCTGCTTTGTGTGCCCCCCAGGGTGCTTTGTTATTCGGAAGGGGCCACAGATGCTTGTGTATCCCTTTCTGCAGTACAGCTAAGGCTGGCGCACATGTAGCACCAGCACTATCTCAAGAGGGAATTCCATAATTTCCATGGGGGCGTTGCCCCATACAAATTAGGGAATCTCTTTACATCTGTGCCCAAGCTGCATTATATACATGTGCACAAAAGCAAAGAAGGTGTCAGGAGGCGCATATTTCACTGTAATAAAGTGCACTATCCCTGTTTGTGCACAGCATACCTATTTAAAGGTGCGCAGTGGCGCACACTTGAAAAATTCACTTTATGTCTTATAGGGCTCCAGATGGGATCTTCTCCCACCAGACTTCCCAATACTGTCCGCAGTCCAACGTCCAGCTAGAGGGTATAATAAGAAATGTTGAATCACACTGGGAATTGACCTTAATGCACCCAATTCTTATAGTAAAACTGCATTTTACTCCTTTAATGATCCTATTATAATTTGTTTCTGTCCGCACAAATTCTAACCCTGTCATAGACATAATTATTTTTGTCAATTATTTATTTGTTTAATTATTTAAAGCAAATAGTAATAGGATACATAGAGCATTCTGAGCACTAGCTTGGGAATTCTCGCTTGCTCAAATAAACAGATGTTTCAAAGCTGATGTGAAAATGGAATTCGCAAACGAATTTCAGGAGTATTCTGGCAATCTATGAGAGTTGTATCCCTATGAAATCCAAAACAAAAGTGTAACCCTAAAATGGATGGAGGAAAACCGTGGAATAATATTTACATATTCCCGTTTTAAATTGTATCCTAAAAGTTCTAGTGCTGACAACATGCAGTTTAACCCGTCTTAATGAGACTGAAATGATTTTGTAATATTACCTATTGTATTAAATAAATGTATGTGTCCTGGACTTGGTGTACTAAGACCCATATTAATACTTTTTTTGCACCGCATTTGCGTCACTTTTTGTCGCAAATGAGGAGCAAACTTACAAAATGCAATTATATTTTGGGAGTTTGCGCCGCTTTTGCGTCAAAAAATGACGCAAATGCGTTGCAAAAAAAGTATAAATATGGGCCCAAGTGAGTCCAACCACCTCCAGTGAGATTTGGGAGGAGCAAGTTATATACATGTTTACAAGAAAACTGTGTGTGTTTTCTTAAAGCTGTTTGTCAAGCTGGACTGCTGATAAACCTACAATTCATCCACTCCCTAAATGCAGCCTCCGTAGCCCCTTGCTCTCAAGTTCAGGATGTTTTCTTTTATGAACTGTCCAGCACTGACCGTTGTAGTGGAACGGACAGGGGGGGTTGCAACTCCGGACACATGGCTCAGCAGACACGTGATCTGCCAACAGTACCTGAACAGCGGAGTCGCACAGACTAGTAGAAGGTGACTTTTCACAGCTGAATGCAGGGTCCATGGCTTCCAAAATTGGCATTTATTGACTGGTCAACACACACAAAAGGTGATGGAAGAAATGCTGGCAATAGGTCTAATCACTGGCAATCACTCTGGGCAGCATTCCAATTCATTAGTCTTTTGTCTGCCATGTCACCTTAGCCTAGACCCAGCTGTATGCAAATAAGTCTTGAATCTGCTCTAATGGGAAAAGTCCAATCCGAGCAGTGAGACCAGTTCTTCCCTGGAGCAGGACCTAGACTGATTTGCACAAGGTTTGTCTTTTTCTATAATGGCACAGTGGCAAAAGACGATGACCTGGAACGCGGTCCCGAGCGATCACCAGTGGCTGAGATTGGACCTATGGTCCTTGAACCTGCTACAAGCAAGAAACAAAGTTTCCGCTGTGAGTTGCTTCGATAGTAAAATACATCCATTATTGGTACTCAGTGGGCCCCTAAGCCTCTTGGGCCCCGCTGCCATTGCACGTGCTGCAGGGTGGACCAAGTGACATCCACGACACTGGAGCCTGTTATGAGGGCCTCTGAGGAGCCTGAACAGATTCCGGCTCCTATTACGTTCTTTGGTCTTTCACCTATTTAACAACAACCTGCCAATTACGTCGTAAATAAATAGATGCATTAAAAACGGCGAAACGTCCAGTATTATTCTTCAAAACCTACAAATCAATCTGAAGGAGGGCTGGCATAAATTCCCGACTGCCTACTGGCCTTTGAAAATTCAGTGACTTGTCGCGTTTTTATTTTTAGCAGCCTAAAGTCCCCTAAGGGCAAAACTGGGATTATAACATGTAGGATTTCCATTACTTGCTTCGAGGTTTGAAACTCAGGCTTTTATCGCTTCACATTTCTTTCAAAGTGCATTTTTGCTGACCTAGAAACTCATTTCTCACTGGGGAGCTTAGACGGAGTAGTATTTAAATTTAGTTTTCAACATATATCCTTTATTGTTTGTTGAAGAGTTTTTTGACTACCATGCCTACACAATATTTATATCGATATTTCAGTTAACAGAATTATCAGAGTGTTATCATTTTTAAATTTAATTAATATATTTTGAGTTGTACCCACCTGTCTTCTTTAGATCTCTTTAAAGCACTTTCAGATATTCCATTCTAAACCACAAGTCCATCTTGGTAACCGATTTGCTCACATACTACACTAGCTTCAGCTTTTGACTTCACTATTCATCCCATACCCCCCCAACCCACCATCACCGCTTACAACATTACTGCTTTTGCTGGTCCTAATCGTAATGGCATTTTGTTGCTTTGCTCTTCAAGCATTTCTTGTAAAGTGATCTGTTGCCGTTGGCTAGGTTTGCATTGTGTACGAAAGTGCCACTTTTGGCATGGTTACCCCCCCACTTTTTGCCTAGTGTTGATGCCAACTTTGATTGAACGTATGCTGGAACCCTGCTAACCAGACCCCAGCACCAGTGTTCTTTCCCTAAAACTGTACCTTTGCTTCCACAATTGGCACAGCCCTGGCACACAGTTAAGTCCCTTGTAAAAGGTACCCATGGTACCAAGGGCCCTGTGGTCAGGGAAGGTTTCTAAGGGCTGCAGCATATATTATGTCACCCTAGGAGACCCTACACTCAGCACATGCACACTGCCTGACAGCTTGTGTGTGCTGGTGGGGAGGAAAAGGCAAAGTCGACATGGCACCCCCCTTAGGGTGCCATGCCCACAAACCACTGCCTGTGGCATAGGTAAGTCACCCCTCTAGCAGGCCTTACAGCCCTAAGGCAGGGTGCACTATATCACAGTTGAGAGCATAGCTGCAAGAGCAATTTGCCCCTACAGTGTCTAAGTCCATTCTTAGACATTGTAAGTGCAGTGTAGCCATATTGAGTATATGGTCTGGTAGTTTGTCATCACGAAGTCCACAGCACCATAATGGCTTCACTGAATACAGGGAAGTTTGGTATCAAACTTCTCTGCACAATAAACCCACACTGATGCACACTGCTCGTCTTTTTGTTTCTCCCTGTTAAATTTAAAGCACAGAATGATCTGATAGCATTATAGCCCCTCTGCCTCAGGCTTTAGCAGTATTTAATGGCCCTCATAAACAACATGGAGTTTGGGCCTATAACTCACGAAGAGGACGTTTAATTACAGGCAAAACCCTCAGCTGCTTGCTAAGGTATAACTCTTGAATCATTCTAGATGTTTTAAAGGTAGCAGATTTCCTGGTGCTGTCAATAAGAAAAAGATATGAAACCTTTATCAGGAATCTGGGGAAAATGAATAATCTTGATTTGTTTCTTTGCATTTCTATTTTATAATCATATGTGCTTCAAACAAATTTAATTAATAGCCACAATGGTAGGATAATGAAATTCGCCTGAGGACTGAATGCACTCTCAGTGTGGTACACAACTGCGCGCTTTTTGTCGCAAAAAAACCCCTTCTTGCTTATATTAGTTGAATTATATTTGCTGACCATTAAGAGCCGGGTTTGTAAAGCTATTTGCCCAGGAAGGCACAAATGACGTGAATGGTTTGAAATTTGGGAGCAGGGATTTCACTAGAGGGATTTTGCGTCTGTAATCTGATTGCCTATGTGCAGTATTACTCTGTTTTTTGTAAAATCTTTGTTGGGTAAAAGTCAAGTTAAGGGGGTGAGTGGGAGTTCCAGGGTGGGGGTGCTCTGAAGCGATTGTGAGCACTCTCAAACTGTCACCACGGAAACCGGTGTCACCTTACTCCTGGGAAGGGAAGGAGTAAATACTTTTCGGGGAGTGAATGGGAAGGGAAGATATCTAAAATTCATAGGGATGTATAGAATGAGTAGTCTCCGTGGGAAAAAAAATATTTGTAGGATTCAGAAACGTAATGTATCACATATATAATATATTGCATGAGCAGGCAAAAACGATGTAAATAATTCACATTCAAAAGTGAGGAAAAGAGGGGGAAATGAGCTGTAGATGTCTACCATCGAATTTCATGCAATCCTTGATTTTTTTCCTATTTTTAGAACGCACTATTTATTGCCTTCTTACTTTTCCTTGCCTAAATCCTAGATAGCTAGTTTTTTCTGTCTAATATTCACCTGTACAAAGGCTGAGTTCCTATTACCTGCAGACTTTTAATCCGATATCACATGTGCAATCCAAGGCCTTTAATCCACTTACTGTCTGCTTTAAGAGTTATAATGATGATGGAGCCAAGCCAGCGTGGCTCTTGCTGAACCGGTAGCTGAGCTGGGGGTTGACATCACAAATGTGAATTTAGTCAGTGGTTCTGATAGGTGGGCCAGGATATTTGTGTGATCAGTCAGGTTGGGTGGGTGATGGCAGACAGAGTCAAATGCCAATATTTCTTTGAAAAATAATTTTAGATCGGTATTTCGCTAGATCGTCAATTCAAACGCATTAATTTATTTTATTTTGTATGATAAACATGAGGAGCTCACTGGTAGGGAACCTTGTGGAAGCTGATTTTGCCTCGTGCAGGTCTCTGAAGCAGGGCTGCAAGACCTGTGGCACCATTTAGAGTGCGATGAATCAGGAGCCCCACCATAAATTGTCAAAACCCCCATCCTGCCAAACTTGCAGTTCCCTCTTCCAAGATGGAGGCGGGCAACCTCTGAGTTTCTAAAGGTGGAGCCGCAGCTGGCACTGCAGTCTGAAAACCTTGACCTAGTGGCCCGTCTGCCTTGAGGCTGCCAAGTCACAGTGGTTACAGTTCCACCCTATTCTGAGTGAAGTTACTGTAGCCGACGTTTACTGTTTGGGTCAGCCATGCAAAGCATGATGAACTGGAACAGAGAAAGGAAACAATAGACCTGACATGCTGGAAGTATTATCCCTACATATCAGAATAATTTTTTTGTTTTTATTTCTGTTTTAAACTTACACCTGGGGAATTTGAGAAAAACAAAAAAGTAATGCCTAGTACCAAGGAAACATGGCACCCACTCAACATTCATACGTGCTTCAGTGTACCTGCAACACTAGCAGATGCAATGTAGGTTGGGTGGTCCCCTCTAGCAGGTGGAGCATAATCCTCCATCTCTGTGTTCAGAGGCCAGAGCATCTCCTGACTGAGAAGGGTGTAAATTAACCCCTAGATGTTATATATATAAGCCACTAATAATGAATGCAACAACAAACATACACTAAAAGTGATTAGAGGTTTGGGAAGACTTTTTTGTGCAGTTGAGGATTTGTGACCCTTTTTCAGCCTTGCGCGGTTCTACTTCTAAAAAGACTACTGTTAGCTAATGATATTTTGAAGGTTAAATATAAACGTTCACACGCAGGAATGCAGTCTAGAATGGGAGGATGAATCATGAGAAACTAGACGAAATAGTTAAATGATAAAACATAGTTTCAGCTTTAGAAGTTGCTGTCTGAGGTTTATTAGGCTTTTGTGAGAAGACGGGGAGTAAACACGTTCCCATGGGCAAATCACAAACTGATTGGCCAACTGAAGAAATAAGAAGCCAAATAAACTTGCAACATAGATTTTGTCTTTCTATAATAGTGTGTGTTCTAGAGTAGGTTACCACCCTACCCATCTATTCATTCCAACCTCACTTCGACACCCTTTTCCATTCTCCTAGAGACTCTACTGAGTTTCTTGAACCTCGCTTCATGAGGAGTTATGCTTTGTTTGATAACTAATTTATTGAACTGACCTTTATTGCTGAAGCTTTAGGCTTAATGATTTCTCTGGAAATTTGGAGCTCTTTATCTGTTTCTGGTGTGGGGTTTCGGGAATGGTGTTCCTTTTCCTCTCATAACTAGATTGGGGGTATTTCCTTTATGGAATGTGCTTCCTCCATTTATTGTGTTTTATTGATTACTTATTGTTTATGGATTTCTAATGAAATTCTTATGACTGAGAATAATTAACCTATTGTGATTTTAATAAAGATGAATTACTAAAAAGATTTCAATAATAAAAACCTTCAACTCATATCAAACTCTCGTTATTGACTGAAATAGACTAAAAACTGTTGTGATAATTTAATGTGATGTACAACTCCTGGTTAATATCCATCAACATCAAATATCCATCGACCTGAGGAAAATAAAGCATTAGGGGCTTTTCTCTAATGACGGTAAACCAAGACTTTAACTGAACAATCCCTGCACCAGCACATTTGAAGTTTTTCTGTGCACTGAGAAATATATTTTACAGCACTGCAAGATTTCACTCTAATCCAGATTTTTTGTTTAACAAATTTGACTTGCACATTGTTGTTCTCTGTGCAGTGGAAAACATATGCAGCTTTTTCACACTGCAAATTAACTTTCACAACATAAATTATCACATAACTCACACTTTCATGTGACAGAGCATAAATCTTTGCAACTTTTGCAAAATTATCCAAGGAATATTGTAAAGGTTGCAATAAAAACATGTTCACATTCCTGCTGCAGTGGTGATAGAACAGTTATGAGAGGGGATACTGAAATCCTGATTTATTAGCATATTATAAGTCAGCAATCCTGGCCTTTAAGTACAGTAAGGCTGGGTCAGGCTGACCTGTAGGGCAACCTTGAGTGCTAGAAGGGCTTGCCTGACAGGTCAATGTGTGGGCTTGTTTATTGGCTTTTTGTTGACCTAGTTTAAAATCTGGTGGGTGGGTTTTTACTGTTGACTAGTCGGATTCCACAACCATTGCCTGCAGCAAGCACAAATTCATGCAGTCTTCCATACATTACAAAACACCTACACAGTTTGTCTTTGCACATTCAAAACTACCCTGATTTGCAAATGTGGTACACTTTTTAGCTATCTGATTAGCTAACGATGGCCACTTTCATTTTGGTTCCTTGGCATATTTTCTGCTGTAGTTCTAACCTCCGGTGAGACAAGGGTGCTGCAGCCCTTCCACATATGACTTCTAGGTCCTGTGTATTGTATTGAAAAGGGTGTAAGACACCCTCTGACATTTTGTCTAGAATAAAAGAAATTAAGTGCTAACACATATTGGGAGATGGTACAGGAAGGCATTACCAGGGGTGCGGGAAGGCTATTCTACAACATGGAAACCAACTGTACTATTTTGTAGAATGTGAGGAATTATGCTGAAGGAGATTGATGGAGAGATTGCACTGATGGCTGTAGAAAAGAACAACTTTACATTAGCTGATGTAACTGATGTGATGCTACCACTAGGATGGAAAGTGAGTGGTTCCACACCTGATGCTGGAGAAAGGCGGCGGATGATGACTTGTATGTTGTGGATACCTGCCTCGCAGGTGATAAGGTAGGATGGTGAAGAAACATGGAGGACCTCGGTTGGTGCTGCATGGAAAAGGAGATCTTGGCTTTCCTGCTCATGTTGGACACAGTAAGATTGAAGGTTCCATATGTATTGTTTAAGAAGCATAAGCAAGAGGAAACCAGGCAGGCAATGTTGAAGGTGATGAGAAAATAGAAAAGAAGCATAACTTCATATAAAAATGCAAAGGAACTGAAAGAGGAATTACTAAACACAATGGCAAAAAAGGTAATCATAGAATTGGCTGTGTATATGGAGAGAAAGTGAACTGCATACAATGGTGCTATGGGATTGAAAAAAAGGACACTGCATACATTGAAGCAGGGGAGTTTGAAGTAAATTGACAATGTATGATAATACATGATGAAATAAAGGGAATATCACTGTACATAATAAGGATGCAGCGTGAATGAAACAAAGGTAGTGTTGCATGACGATGAAAAGAGAATACAAAATGGGGCACTGTGCATGATGACGAAATCAGCATCAGAAAAGGAGCGGTGTATATAATAATATAGTATAATTAAAAGAATGGACCCCCTCTTGCTGCATGAATGACAGAAATGACATTGGATATATTGATGATAGCAGTTATGAATGTAGTATTGTATGTGATAATTCGGAGGGGTTTGAAAGAGAGGACTATGCATATCAAGATAAAACACAAAATAGTTGCCCATACTCAATCACTCAGAACCTGATTCGTACATGACTGGCTTTTGTTAAATTGCTCTGACTAGATACATTGTTTAAAAGATGTCAAGTATTTTTGCCCTAAATTTAGGAATTTCAGATTATTTTAAGGACCAAGGCCCATATTTTTACTATTTTAGCGCCGCATTTGCGACGCTTTTTGACGCAAAAACGGTGCAAACTTACAAAATACAATTGGATTTTGCAAGTTTGCACCGTTTTTGCATCAAAAAATGACGCAAATGTGTCGCTAAAAAAGTATAAATATGGGCCCCAGTGTCTATGCTTGGACTCAGTAATGGTGAGCTTGATTGTTTTTACAAGGTTTTGTGGAATAGCTAACGCTAAGAAGAATGGACAAAAAGCCTCAGTTGTGACACATTCACTTTAGTTAACAAATGATGGTACTATACCTCTACCCTTATTGGTAGAATGGAGTCTGTTCTTCTGGAACAGTGCATCTTAATTCAGTTATAGGCTCATGTAGGGAGATTGATGCACAGGACCACATAATTCTCGCTAGGTTTATATCCCTAAAATTATTTTGGTGTAGCAAATTATGGTATACAACTGCACCTACCAATAGTTACCAATGTACAACACAGATTTTATTTTATAACTGTCCATCTGTTGATCGCATATTCCACAAGCTTTGAAAGAAAATAATCTTGTATTGTGCCCTTGGGATGGTCTATCAGTGCAAAGTACTCTACATTTGCTATCTTTCATAATGTTTTCAGGAAAGGCTACATTAGACCATTGTTGAGGAACCTAACTTTTAATGTGTACATCAGCTTTTATCTTTCTATAACAATTACATACTCCAATTATTTGTATGTCCGTCGTCACTTTTATCTGACAGGCCATGAAGATTAGAAGGTCGCTAGCTGCTGTGTAAAATGCATGAATTTGTGCAACATTTTACAAGATGGAACTTAGTAGCTTTTATTGTTACTGTGTATTTATTGGTCATTCTGACTTACTCGAATGATATGTTCCTTTTTGTGTCGACGCAGTTTGTACATCTTTCTATGGATAGTTCTTTTGCCTTTTTAACTTGTGTATTTGTTGTGTTTTTATTCTTTCTTTTATAGTTCTAATGTGAGCTAAATAAAAGTAAATCGAATTGATAGAGCAAATAAAAGAAGTAATACTATATATCTAAAGACTTAGTGGGAATAAAAGAAAGACACTTGTGTAAGATAATGCAAGGGGAATAAAATAGGGGACACTGTGTATGATGATGTAAGGGGAATTGATTTGATACTGTAGGGGGGATAAAAGAAGGTGTCCTAAGTATGATCGTGCTCTGGTGGATTAAAGAAAAGGCACTGCATTGTATTATGTGGGAGGAATGAATGAAGAAACTGGATAGGATGATGCAGGGGGGACTGAAAGAACACGGGCATCTAGTGAGGGGACGACTTTCGGGGACGTCTCAAAGAAAGATGGGAAGGTTGCTTTTATCAATGCTGCAGTGGGATGGGGAAGATGGGAGTATGAGGAGCCATGCTTTCACAACCAGATGTTGAGGGCACACAGCCGTTGATGCTGGAGGTAGGAGGAAAGACAATGACTATTGGTGTGATAATAGAAGACACAGAAGAACAAGGGACCTTCTCTCGAAAGGGCAAAAAAATATAAGCCATAGACACAACCACAAATTACGTTTGTATGACAGATTTCGAGGACAGTGAAATACAAAAATATCATGGCCAATATATCAACAACCAAAATATTGTGATGGTAAGTATTTATAGATAGGTATAGATTTACTATAGCTGCCCGTTCACTTACATTGATGATATAAATATCAAGAAGGTGCATATATTTGAAGTTAAATATTCCAAGCCTATATTTACTTACTGATTCTTACCTTCAAAATATTTTGGAGGTTGATGTTTAGGTTGCAATTCTTTAGTAGGGTATTATTTTAGTCATGATTGTTTGGTACTTATTCAAATTATAGGGGCAGCAGGGCCTTCCTAGGAAGTCTCATGGAGCTCCAATTCTCAAAGTTCCATTGGAGGGAAATGATATCAAACTTGATTTCCACAAATGTGTCAGAGAGAAACAGACATGGGCAATCGCATTTCGAAGGTTCCGAGTCAGGAGGTAAACCTGATTTGTTAGATAACTCCTTTGCCTTACTGAAAAAGATTACAAGTAGAGCGGGAACAGCACATGTCTGATTTTATATTCCTGTGCCCATTATGTCAGGAAAACCCTTATGAAATGAGTGAAGGAAAAATGTCTAGGAAAACATTGGGGAATCGGTGCAGAAGGGAAAATTTCACAATACTGTGATACTAATGTAGCCTTAAATGACTGCACTGTGCAATATCGGGATTTTTGGGTACAGTATTAATGCGTGGGGTGCCCCATGGTTGTGGGCTTTATTTAAGTCTAAGGTAACTTAAGGCTATCCGTTAATGTTTTAAAGGGACATTGGATTTTGGAGCTGCCAATATTATTTTGTTAAGTTTTGTGTCAACCAAACACACTAAAATTATACATATATTGTAATTACTTATAGACGCTTCCTGCTACCTCACTTCATTCATTTGTCTTTTGTTGTGTCATTCACATGTTTTCTTTTACCCACTACAGCATACAGCAGGTCAGCTCAATTCAACCACTGGTTAACCTCAATTTGAATTGTGGCATTCTGCTCATGCAGAAGAACCATTTCTACCCACAGAGTGGTTCTTTCTAGTTCAAGTGTCTACAATAGCAACGTGTTTGATTAGATCAACATTTTTTTGCTTCTAATTAGTATTTTTTTATGTTGTCAGGGCCCCAGAAGCTTAATAAAGTTTTTGCAAACACAGTACGAGAAAAAACAAGCGTTTGTCAAAGCCCCAAGCCTGGAAGTCAATGTCAGGGTTATTTTCTTTGTGCATTTTGTAAGCTATTAGTACATGAATGCCCTGGCTTCAAGGAGAAATGAAGTGGTTTACAGAAAATAGCGTGACATATCTAGTTTCACGTTAGGCCGTTTTTAGGTTCTGTATACTGGCTTGATCTCATGTGATTCTTGAATTTGCTGTTACTGCTGTCATGTGTAAAACTATCGCTGTTATGCAGAACGTCAGACTTCACACAATTTTTGCGTCTGGTAAACTTTTTCGAGTAAAAAATATTTTGCCAACAAATATTTTCTCCTTACACCATTCTCCAGCTGGCATCTCGATTGACTTTTTTGTGGGGGGTATACCCTTGCGGGGGTGGGAACGGGGTGGGGGGGGGGGGTACACGAGGTACCTGTGAAATGTACTTATTGTAGCAAGTGACATTTTACAAAAACTATGATTATTTAACAAAAAAAAGTGCATAGGGTCCTTACTTTGACGGTGCACGTGGCAGTATTGCAGTATGGCAGTGGGGCTGGGGCTGCTAGGAGTCTATGATAAGCACTTAGATGTGAGGAAATCGCTGTGCGAGAAATCCTCATTATTTGCCCACAGCACGGCTATTTTTGTGGCACTGCATCGTCCATTCTATTTAATTATTTGTTAATGTGGGTGCTTTATACAGCTCTAACATTTTACAGAGGCAGTCATTACCCTTTGCCTTCATCAGATGAACCTAAATTGGAGCGCGTGCTCGTGTAATACACAAGCACAATGTGAGATGTGCGTGCGTCGTGCGCTGCTCATTAAACCGGCATTTTCGCACCTCAGGCATTTCTCTGGACGTGGTTGGTGGGCGAAGATCCCATATGATTTTTGTACCTGGTAAGTGAAAAGAAAACATGGGGATGTAACAAAAATGTGTGAACAGTTTCACAGTAAGCAATGGTCACTAGAAGCTTCCGAATGCTTTGTTTACTGTTCTTTTAATGTGGCCGTTTTAGTGATTATCTAATTGGAACCCCGTTTAGACCACTTCACATGGTTGTGGTAGCGATCGTGGATGGCGTACCTGTTGGTATTCTTTTGAGATTGTGTTGCTGTTGCGGCTGTTCTCAAAGCCATCACAAGACTGTAGTGTAAGAGGTGACCTTGAAAGGTTAATTCGTGTTTGAACTTCTGTCGACACATTGACTATTTTGATACATTGTTAAGTTTTGTTTTGAAAATCTTTGTAGCTCGGAGAATGTTATTTTGCACCAGGAGTGCCTGACATAGGTCGGGGGGGGGGGGGGGGCGAGGGGGGTGTTGGGTCCAGTGTTAATCATCTCATATTACATCACTTATGACATCTTCTATCACATCAATGATAATATCACTGCAACATCTGCAGTAAAATTATTGATAGAAAACTGTCCATGGTGGAGGCGCAATTTATAGTTACCTTAGGCCGGAGTTATAGTTACTTGAGATAACAATAACTATAACTGGTCAACTTCTGGGGTTTTGTGTGTGTAAGATCTAAACCTACCTATAAAGTCCGTATAACCTTTGTTTTTTCAGTGGATTTTGAATTTTTTTTACATTTTATTTCCTAACTATAACTCTCCTGCAACTTTTGTTTTTTTCCAGTGGGAATAAAAAAAAAAAATATATATATATATATATATATATATATATATATATTCACTGAAAAAAACAAAGGTTACAGGGGTGTTATAATTATATATAAATAAAAAAGAAGAGAGAACTCTGGGTAGTTCCCAAGCTTAAGCAGGGAGTAGCTCCTGTATAAAGCACCCTGCAACACCAGGGACAATCTAAATTTGCTCAACTCAAACGTCTGTTTTTCTAGCAAAGTTTTAGGCATAGGATGACACTATGCTAATCCTATGCTTGAAAACTTTTTCATTTTTTCATTTTTTGAATCTGACTACATCCCGAACCCCTTATTGGATTTATACTAAATTTAGCAGAAAGCTTTACCTTATTTCAGAAAAATCTCTTTTTGTTATTTGGTATAAATCTGTTCAGTAGATTTGGAGTTATTAAAGAAATAAAAATATAGATAGCGAGAGACGTGGATCCTTTGTGAATCTGTGGGTACCGCAGGGGATCCGCGGGTACCCTCGGATTTGGGGGAAAAGCAAGACCCTTATTGGCTGGCCACCACCTGATAAGAAAGTTACTGCTGCTATTTTGTTTCTTGGTTGGGCCCCACAGGAGAAAAACTTAAATAAAAATACACATAAGGGGTCAGGTTAGAGGTACCCAGAAACTGTAGGACACATGAAAGGGAATCCCAATGGAAAAAAAAAAAAAAAAAGCTCACCCACTCAGATACCATCCTCTCACCGCATGGAGTTGAGTGCATGCTGGTGGGTTGACTAGAAGCCATGTGGCCAATCCCCAGCACGCACGACCAAAGACCTTGCATAGCAGTGGTTGCATTAATGTACAGTAATAATATATTACTTTACATTTTAAAAAAGTAGAAATTCACAGAAAAAAATTAAATTTACAGGGACGATATAGTTAGGTTCACGTTTCACCTACACACAACCATAGAAATTCAGAATAGATACACATATCCGAAAAAAACTATAATGCGTGCCATTAAGCAACTTTAGGTCACACGTTACAGTTTCTTAACTTTCTTAACATGAGTATAATTATAAGTATAACTATAACAGCTTAATGTGTATGTGTGTGTGTGTACATATATATATAAATATATATGTATATGTATATACACACACCACACACACAAATATATATATGCATTACCTAGTTGCAGTCACCAGTAGGTGGTTATAGTTAGGACCATGTTTCCATAGAAAAGCATTTTGTGACTTGCCTATGTCTTTGGCACCTTTTGATTAATCTTCCCAACATTTTCTAAAACAATTGAGCCGGTGATTCTTGTTGTGCATGGGAAGTTTCAGGGTGATCCGTCAAGCAGGGGCCAAGAAAAAGGGGGGTTGTCAAAAAACATGCATTTACCATGTTAATTCCCATAGCAGTTTAGACCACGACTAGAGACCAAACTGCTGGACGGAATGACACTAAATTTGGCAGAAAGTTAGCTTTCGTTATGGAGATTACGCTTTCAGTAATCTGGTCAGTAGCTGTTGAGATATTAAAGGTAAAATAAATAAGTATACCTAGGGCTGTGGATCCTCCTCAATGACTTCGCAAATAATACGAGCTTGGGCACAGAGCTGCGGAGCTCTGATTGGCAGCCAACATTTCAAAACATGAAATGTTGGCAGTCATCTTGGGACTCGGCTTCAGGCGAGTCCCAGCAAAAAAGTGAAAAAAAGGGGCCAGGGTAGGTAGACCCTGACCACTTAGCTCTTGTGCTGGGGTCCCAGAGGGACTCCGCCAGGGCTAAAAAACACTTTTTGAAAAAACTTTTTGCCGCGATTTCACAACCACATAACACATTTTTGGGAACAGTTTTAAAAAAATCAAGTGCAGGCTGCTGCGCTTGTTTTTAAGAAGCCTCCAGGTGGCCCAGGGCATTAACATTTGGAAGGTTTCATGAGGCACAATTTTTAAACAGATGCGGGGGCTGCCTAAAGATGCGGGGGCCGCCTAAACCCGCCCCGTGCAGCCCTATGGTCCGCCACCTCCATGAGGCACACATTTTCAACAAATGCAGATAGCTGCCTGGTCCCCCCACAGCCCTGGGGACCACCAACTCCCTGGGGCAGAAATTGTCCACAAATGCGGGAAGGCCATCTGCCATGTCAAACAGCTCTCACTTGCTGAAAGTGAAGTTTTGATCTGTTTCCCTGCATGCAAATATGCATCAGGGAAACAGATGAAAACTTTGCTCCCACAAGCAGGGATCTGCTATTTCAAGCAGCTCCATGCTTGTGGGAGTGATGCTGGCTCCTGCGGGATGCGGAAGCTGGCTATGACTGGAGGGGGCCTTCAGGCTCCCCCTACAGTCTTGTCACTCTCTCTCTCTCTCTCTCTCTCTCTCTCTCTCTCTTCCATCCCATAATGGGATGGAAAAGAGAGAGGGAGAGATCATAATTGCAATGGTATCTCCATACAATGACTTCAAAGAGTCCGACTATCAATATGTTTGGTGTCAATGTTATAGTTACATTTGGATGCAGAACAGAGTCACTCCTAATGGTCTATTTCTTGTGCTGTCACTCAGTAGGACGAAAGTTCAAATCTTAGTATAACTAACTATAACTCTCGCCTTCGCCATGCAGTGCTAGTTCTCCCATAAATTATGGCACTCATTACATTTTGATAACATAATTGATAATATCAATGTAATATTAGCAGTAAAAAAAATTGACAAAATAATGTGCATGGCAGGGTGCGAGTTATAGTTACCTTAGGGCAGGAGTTATATATAGTTACTTTGGATAACTCTAACTATAACAGGTTCATGTCTGTGGTTTTGTACATTTAAAATGCAAGCGTTAAGTATAACGCCCCTATAACCTTTGTTTTTGTAAGTGAATATATATATATTTATATATATATATATATATATATATAGAGAGAGAGAGAGGTGTGTGTGCATGTGCGTATATATGTGTAGTACTTCACATTGTGGTTTGTCACTCTAAATCGGCCAGTTCCTTTATAATTGAACAGCACATTGACTGCAGTGATTGCTGTGCGCAAGCAAAAGCTGCCCACAACAGGTGCTAAAGATTTTAGATCCAGTCACCTACGAAATGAAAGAAGTCAGAGTGTCCAGAATTCACCCAAGAAAACAGACGGGGGAATGAAAAAACAGAGAGATGGCTCATAACTTGGCTCGTTTCTATTGTAATGTGTCTGCACGGAGAAGCTGCAAAAGTGCTTTTATGTGTATGAAGTGAGAAGATAAAGCCCGGATGCGACATTATTTTATCTTTCCTGCGGCTCGGCTGTGCGTGCTGAGGGGAAGACAAAAACAACAGCTGCTCTCAGAGCCCAAGTTGCAGCTGATGTCCCCCGCCACCCCGCTTCCTCCTCCTTTCTAGAACATCTTCCATATACTTTAGGAAGAAGCTGGTGACATTTTTTCATTCGTGGGGCAACCCCCAAAGAGTGAAACACAGAGGGAGAATAATACAGGCATTAAAAGAGGTGCGAATAAGAAAAACACCAGTTCCCTTTACCCATAACTGCATCACCAACAAGGATTCAGAGCCGTTCACTTTATGCAAGAAATGAAAATGGGCACTCCCTTTCCTTCAGATACTTAATAAATCGCAGCAATAGATGAGGGGCAGCAAGCACTTCAAATCCTGAGTCCCGGTGCCACTGCAGATGCTGAAGTAACTATAGCTAGGCCGATGTTCCACAGCATCCCGTTGAGGATGGCCGCCTGCGTTTTGAGACCTAGTGATGCTTTTCTCCCTGGAAGGCCACTTTAAATGAACCGTAGAGCCTTCGGTAGCTGTGTAATGTGGCCTTCTGATTGGCTTTAAGGAATCATGTGGTTGGATCACCTGAGCGTCTAGTTTGATTTCAAAGTTTGCCGGTTTAGCACTAGGTAAGAGTGTGTTAGGCTTCCTGTAATGGGACATAAATGAGTGATTCAGGTCAGGAGTAAGGCATTTATTTGTATTAGTAATATTTTACCGTATGTGGTACATGAGGCTTTGTATGGTGCTTGGATAGGCACTAGAATGTGAGATGTCAGTGGAAAGTGTGACAAATACAAGTGCTACAAGGCCACGCTGGAGGAGAGCGTGGCGTATACAGTCAATGTGACGCAGACGTTAGGAGCAGTGATGGTCAGCGGCAGGTAACTGCTTCTTGGAGACGAGGTTGTGGTTTGTTTTGAAGGCCTTTGTTAATGTGCCCAGGTAGTGTCAGATATAAGATCAAAGACGTGGCAATGTATGATTGGACTTCAAGAGAGTAAAGTGCATGAATCTTTACTGGGCGAGCAGGTTTGGGGGTTAGTTAGGTAATGTTCGATTGGGCTGAGTGGGGAAATGACCTGTGCGATATGAGCACTGACGCCACGGATGGATTTGAACACACATGGGAGTAACTTGAAGAGTGACATCTATACCTACTGAAACATCTCATTGTGTGTAAGGAGCGGGCTGGACCATGCATAGGGTTGAGATGCTGTTTAGGTAGTGACACCTTGGTGTATCTTTGGAGGTGGTGAAGCCTTGGCTGGGTTTGAGGTACCCCTTACACAGTGAGACATCCTGTTGGATGAATTATGATACCATGGTTGGACTTTGTGGAAGTCAATTGTAGAAAGACTCCTTTAAACGTTTTGTAGGATATCTGGAGGGGGTGAGCACATGAATGGATCTGAACACTCATGGAAATTTGCAGCGGGGCTTTTTATACACTATGAGACATCCTGCTGGGTATACGGAGGGGAGAACAGGGGGCACATATAGTAAGAGTAAGGACAAATAGAATAAGGTCTGTGACTGTTAGGGATTTTTTAAAGGGGATAATAGTAGTAGTGAGGAAGATAGAGGTGTAGACGGCTGTAATAATTCAATTTTCTCAAACTACACATTTAAACATGGTATTGGGTGTGGAGAGTGGAAGGTAAAAGCTTTGTCATTGAGGTCAGGAGAAGCTGGGAATCTCTGCCCTCTGTTAAGGTAGGCAAAGGTTCTGGACTTCATTTGGCACCAAGTTTAACTTCAACCATAGAAGTATGTAGTGCTTAATTTGTAAAAGAATGTGTGTCAGTGCCTAAAGTTCTGGTCAGAAATGCTTGTCTTGCACTACTAAATGTCAGTGCGCCGAAGTCCGATGCTTTCTAGACTCGAGACCACCTCATGCCTCTTTAATCCACTACCAGACACTCCCTGCACCAATATTTTGCTCTTGTAGGTTTATGCTTTCTTCCTTGGTGATGTTTTTTTCGTCTTTCTTTTTCTCCTTTTCACATTGTGTCTTTTTTATTCTCTTGATTTCGGTAAATGTCTGATGATGGAAAAATAAATATTGGTCTCAAAAGTGGACGCCACTGGCAAAAACTGGATCAAATTAAGCCCTGGAAGTATGGAATTTTTGGAAGCAGGGCCTGAAGAAATTGTCTGCTTAGCTGGGGCTTACCTACACCTGCTTCAGGTAAACCAGTCTTGCTGGTCCACTCATGGAAACCTCAGCTGCAGCTATAAGGTGCATGTCAATTCGATTTAGCACACTTCTTGTCTGGCCTGTGTGTGGGCACAAAGAGTCGAAGAAGAGGAGCTAGAGCTAGGGATGGTGAGCGTATGTGGTCATGGTGGCAAAGGCAGGATGATTTCAATGGACAAGGCTTGGTCATTTGTATAGTGAACATCTACCAGTAGCAAAGACTCCAGAACTCGTATTCAGCAGTGCTTATTTTTTTTTTTTTAAATGTGCCGGTCCCAAACCTTTGCTCACAACGCTGCTGCCGGCAATGTAGAAGATTAAATAGTCCTGATTCCCTCCTCATTCATTTTAAATCCATAACTAGGCACTCCCTCACCCTCTAGCTCACTTCTTTTTTCCCCTTTGTCACTATTTTCGGTCTTTTTTTTCTCCTTCTTTCCCCTTCTGTGTTTTGCTCCCTCTTGTTCTGGGTCATACGATGGATATGCTGGTGGGCCCCACTTGCAAGTACCGGCTCAAATTAAGCACTGGATTCCAGTATAGTTGAAGAGGTGAAGTAAACTATGTTGGTGTTTGCTTGCGTGCCAGTATCTGATGATAGTAGAACTGTTGGCAGAGAGAGCGGGAAAGAATTGTGTTAAGGAGAAGAAGTGAGTTGTCATCGGCCTAGGAGAGGGACCGCGTCACAGTGGATGGTTTGTCCGATGCGTCATTGGAGTGACACCGGGTCTGTAGTTGAGAAGCAGTGCCAGCTCTCCTCGCGGGGTCCCAGGAGCACCGTGCAGGGTACACGGCTGGTCACGAGTGTCACTGGCACAGGCAGACATACGTCAGTGCCTAGTTATGTACCCACGCCTCAGTGGAGAGCGCTGTATTCCTAGGCATGGCCGACGAACGTGGGTGACAGGACACTGAGAGGGTCTGCGCGACCATTGAGCCGGTGCCAGTACCACATACAGGGTCTCGTTACACACATCCGCGCTAGCGGCTGAATGAATAAAAGGAAGGGCAAACGCTGTTGTTGAAGTGGAATCTGAGGAAGGGGTCGTCGATATAAATACGTGACCTTTAACACCGCAGCGCTGCTGTGTACTGCTCAAGCGTCCAAAGAACTGTCCAGGAAAAACCGAGTGCATGCAAGCAACCAGTGCTTGATATTTAATTAAAACAAATGCAGAGGCCCAACATCCCTGTCACTGTCGGGGTTGCCGACTGTCAAGGATGCGTAGCCGTAATTCCACCTCCTGCCTGTTTGTCCTCCCACAGAAGAACCTCCTGAGGTCTCTTTGCCTCATTCTTGAAGGTTTTCTGTCTTGCTTTCTCCCTTGTCTCTGTTTTCCTGTCTTTCTCTTTCCATTTATGTCTCCCTTTTCTTTCTCTCTTTCAGTCTGACTCAAAATCTAATGAAGAATAATAAGCCTTAGTCATAAAAATAGAGGCCCGTTGCCCACCACCTGCAATCACCCGAACTAATTAAGCACTGCATACACATAGACAGTTTAAAGATTTTGGAGGCCCTGTGACAAACGTATTTTCGAGGCCCCTGTCAGAACAGCTGTGAATTTATGATACAATTAGAGCTCTTTATGCCCTCTTAGGCCAGGGCACTGATAGCGCACAGGCACACTGATCCACATTCCTAATGTGTTTCCATCTAATATTCGGGGATTGTAATTTTTTTTTCAATAGTGTAATACAGTAGGAGATTACTAATATTACTGCAAATCATCTCTGTGATGCCCTCCCATTTCTCAGATGTGAGGTCATGTTTGGATCTAAAAAAAAATCTATTTTAAGGATGTTGCATGGTGTTGAAAAACAAAAATACAAGATGTCTGTAATACGCTCCCACGCATTACCCGTATTAAAATACATTAAAGGGAAACCGTATTTAAAACAATCTATGTTTAAGATTCATTCAAGGTCACCAGGACAGGACTGTCTGCAGAACAGATCAGCCTGAATCTGGGCCCTCTGAAAGGCAGGGGCCCTGGGCCTGGCCCCATTTTGTCCATGCCTTAAAACATCTCTGTGCTTACAAGTATTGCTAACACACACAGACATTGCTAACACAAAGAGAAATGACTAACTTCGAAGATACATGCACTTTTACTATCACATCGAGGTTTAGACCTTTGTCTCTGTAGGATCTGTACAGACCACAGACTTACTTATGTCATTGCTAAATTGAGTGCCATTAAATTGGTAATAGTAGCACCTGTTACAGCAATTAGTCATGGTGGCAGTTGTGGTATGAAATGTTATATAAAAATAAGTATAAATATATTATACCAAATGTTATGGGGGTTTTATAATTAGGCTCAGATTTTAAATGTGAAAACCATGGAAATTCACCTGTTATTATCTCAAGTAATGATAACACATGCCCTAAGGAAACTATAACTTGCTCCCCACCGTGCAGAGTTTTTCTGTGAAAAATGTTACACCAATGGTTGCACTGATATTATCAAAAATGCTATCAGAGATGTCCTGAGTGTTGTAATTTGTGGGGTAATTAACAGTTCATGGCGAATGCGGGAGTTATAGTTACCTTAGGGCATGAGTTATAGTTACTAGATCTACGTATATTATATTTACTTTCGTTCAGGGAAACAGATGAAAACTCTGCTTTCTGCAAGTGGGAGCAGTTTGACAGCTCCCACTTACAGAAAGCTGAAATTTGTTTGCTTTTGCTTGGTGGGAGCTGTGAGCTACCACCAAGCAAAAGCAAACACCTACCTCCCGAGGGTGGGCACCTCAGTAGGTAACAGGCACTGGACCTGGAGGGTGGCCGTTCCCAGTGCCATCCATGGCTCCATGAGGGGGGCTGCTTCACCCCCTCTGTTGTTAGAATTTAGGCCTGGGGAGGTGGTGGTCCCTGAGGCTTGGGGCCCTTGCAGGCCCCCACATTAATTTAAATGCATTTGCCACGGGGAAGTGGTGGTCCCTGTGGCTGGGAGATCACCGCTGCCCCCTCACTCTATTTAGCACTTTGCACGAAAGAGGCAATGGGACCTGGAGGTGCACTGGGGCTGGACCTCAGAGGTGGCGGTACCCTGGGCTGCAGGGGTGGACAGGCCTCTCCCGTATCAGAGTCCCAAAATGACTGCCAACAGTTCCTTTTTGAAGTTTTGGCAGCCAATCAGATATCAACACGGGGAAAGTTGGATCAATGGAGGATCCGCGTCCCTAGATATCTATATATTTTGAACTTTAATGTCTCCAAAACTACTGAATAAATTTATGTCAAATCAGAAAAAGAACAATCTAAGCAACAAGAGCTAGCTTCCTGCAAAATTTAGTGTAATTCAATTTAGTGGTTTGGGCTGTAGGCCTGTCTAAAGACCCTATAAAAAATGAATGGGGAAACGTGTTTTGGAACCCTCCCTTTTCCTCGGCCCTCGCTTGACGGTTCACCCCAAAACTTTTAAGATAGAAGCTGAACCGACTGAAGTATGAGTAACGAAAATTTCATAAAGATTTGTCAAATGGCGGCAAAGTTATTGGCAAAACAAAAAATGCTTTCCCTATGGAAACTGAGTCTTAACTATAACTACCTACTGGCAAGTATGCCAGTAGTTTTTATATATATATATTAAAAACACATTTGTACACCATACAAACATGAATATTGACAGTGCACTTTCAACACACATTGCTTCCATATAAGGAACATACAAGATTAAATAATAAGGAAACATTCAAAATAAAATAACAAGTTATTTCTTGTTCTTGTCCTAGACATCTAGGATAAGATGTACCAATATACTAGTTGCAAAAGTACCGAATGTGGTGAACAGACCCACGTACTAATAGGTCAGTTTGCAAAACTCCATGTCGGAGTTGGTCATAGTCTGACTCAACTCATCAACATCCTTAAGGTAGGTTGCAAATTGCAACTCTCTCCAGTTGGTGGCAATCACAAGGATCAGGGATGGTGGCCTGCAAGTGTCAGCAGACCACCATGTTGGTGATTGCCTTTTAATAAAGTATGTTTTTTAAAGTAAATGGGCTGTTTTTTAAAATCTTTTTTTTTTTTAATTCTGTTCAGGGGTGGCAGTAGTTCTACTCTCCTAGAAGCTATTACCATGATTCACAAAGGGAAGGGGATTCCTATTGTGAAAAGGTTATGAATAGGTTACCACCCTAACTTGGGAGTGGGTCAATTTTCAGTAGATTCATTGATACATATGGTACTGATTTAGTATATGGAAAGGATTCCCTCAGCACACCCCTTTCAAATATCAAATCAGTCTCCAGTTACAATCCTGTTTTAGAAGTTGGTTCACATTATCAAATCCTGAAAGTGGATTGGTACACGGCCAAAAACAATTTTGAATCAAAGCACATTTGTCCACACAAGTGCTTCAAACATGTGGCCCATAGTCCTGTTTTTATTTTGTTAGAGTGGTAACATTAATGGCAAGTGATATGCAATAAAGTTGCCACTCATTGTTTGACATTAAGGCCCGTATTTATACTTTTTTTAGCGCCGCATTTGCGCCGCTTTTTGACGCAAAACGGCGCAAACCTACAAAATACAATGGTATTTTGCAAGTTTGTGCCGTTTTTGCGTCAAAAAACGACGCAAATTCGGCGCTAAAAAAGTATAAATACGGGCCTAAATGGGAAGTTGTGGAAGATTGAACTTTTTATATGATGGCTAGGGTGGGCTGCTGTAGGGAACCGCCATGGCTGTTCCCACTTCTATGGTTCACTATTTATAAACACCTGAGCATTTTATTTGGATTAAAACGTGAGGATTACAACGTTGGTAATTGGGCTATTTGGACTGTTGCTGTAAACATATGGTGTGTAAATCACGTTTTTTAGGGGTGACAGTGGGTGTCTCCATTTTGCACTTTAGGGTTATTAAATGAGAATTGACATAATCTTTCTTTTATTTTTGTATTTAAAAATTGCATTAATAGGTGTGGTTCAGTAATTACTCTTTCTTCACTAAGTGAGGGCTATTCTAGCTCCCTACAACAAGCTTGGATAGCATGTCTGAATTAGGAGCAACTACAAACAGCAGGCATAAAAAAGGCTTCTCTCAAAACCCCTCACTTACATCCAAACCTCTGACACATATATTCTTGTCTTGTCAATTGTGTATATTTCACTTCCCTTTTTCTCTCCCAGTCTTTACATATTCTGCCAAAAATAACCACTGTCCTGTTATTGTGTAGGACATTGTGACGGCATTGGTTTGGAGAACCCTAAAACACTCTTCTCTGTGATGGATTTCTCTATGTTCTATTCATCTTATAGTCCTTCTTGGTGTTTCTCCCTTCCTTCATGGACACAGCTCTGTTGCAGATACTGTGTGGGAAGTTGCATACTTTTCTTTCTGATCATTCTTCATGGTTGTTGACAATAGCTTTAATGTGAAGATCCACAAGGCAGCTCACTAGTTGCCAGTGCAAGCCCTCACTATTTGTCAGCACAGTTTGTCTTCTTGACACTTATCCAGTTCTCCATATAAACACCGTCACTGGAACCTACCTGAAATCACTTAACCATGACTCTTCTGTATTGTATTGTGGAAGCCCTTGATAGAATTTATGCAGACCACATTTGTCACACCACAGATCTTAGTTGTAAATCCCAACTCACACAGTCTAAAAGATCAGTCAGATCCGGCATGTTCAAACCACATTGTCACGAATCGTATAACCCAGTGGCTTAATTATATTCCACCAGTTATCTTTCTGTAAAGTCTGTCATTAATGCACATATTAATAGGTGTTATCACTAAATAGAGTGGCTGCATTCTATTCCTTAGCAATATTTTGTACAAAATATGAATAAAAAACAAGTTTGTTTTCAGAAGCTTAGAGATGATAGATCACTTCTTGACTAATGTTTCTAATGAGGGAAAGCTTACCAATGTTCAATGTTTAGACAATTTTGTAAACAATTTAATTCTGTTATGCAATGTATGTTTGATGTTTGCTTGAGGGATTAGTTTGTGGTCTATAAAAACGAAGCTTCTATGAAGAGTTCTGTTTAGCTTGGCTTTGGACTGTGGTAGTGCAGCGGCATCAGGTTATCTGTGAAATTGAGTCATTAGTAAGCATCTCCCTTACAAGTCAGGCTCTGAAGCAGAAAATCTTGGAACTGAGTGGACACCTTCTAAAAGCTTATTTTGTGCACATATGTGGTACGTTGGGGATTCTTTTTGATATTTTAGAGGCACTGCATGACTTCCAAAGCACCAGAAAAATCATCATCTCAGCCAATTGAGATACATGAACATCCAAGATGTGCCCTCTCAAATTTAAATCCTTTTGTGCCTCCTCGCACAAGTGTGGTTTTATCCTACATGGTGGACTGATGCTAGGGGTGGGTTGCCCTGCATAGTTCCAAGAGGACCTGATCCGTGCTGGACTTTGAGCATAGCAATGCTAGATACATTTCCATGCTTTCCCCCTAAATAAAATGTATTACATGGTCACTGGTTAGCCTTATGTTGTGGCAAGAATTCAGCCCTTCTGGACCTAGTGCTGGACAGCTGTGGGCAGAAGCATCTCTGACATTTCACCATTGTTCCATCAAATGTCTTCAGAGCAAAACTAATGAGTCTCCCAAACTCAAAGGACCCTCAATAAAACACAAATGGGCACTAGGGAACGCAGCGTTAGTGTCCTCTGAGCTACATGTATATCTGGATACATATTCTTAGGCAATATGGTTCCCACCTATCTTCTGCCTGTGAGCTTCTTTGTGATTGTGCAATATGAACAATATGTACAATTTGGAATACGAATCCATAGACAATTTGGTTTCCTTCTTCCATCTGTCTTCTGCCCACGAGCCATAGGGCTTTAACATCCTCTGAACTATATAAATATATATATATATATATATATATATATATATATATATATATATATATATATATATATATATATATATATATATATATATATTTATTTTTTTTATATATATATATATATCAAGAGGAGCCACTCGTTGCCGCAGGTTAGAGTAGTGGTCTGTCAACAATCTACTGATGTGATCATCTGAAAGGTGCCACAGGAAACAATATGGCCCCTGCTTCCTAGCTGATAACTGTATTGGAACCGTAGTGTGCCTGTGTTCACATTTGGGCTTCCTGTTTAGAGTGAGGTTTGTTTGTGAAATGGAAAGGACAAGGATTGCAAGGCTTCAAGGCCACCTTTAAATAAGTCGCATGGAAAAGTGACGTGGCCATTCTCTCTGAACGCTGACAACGTAAGCCATGTTTTCAGCTCCCTCACTGTAAGCCAGGCCGTTTAATTTTGCTCTGCCCGAGAGAGCAGCTTTACTAATTATACTCTGACAAACCTAGATTTGTCCCATTTATAAATAGGAAGCCGAGCACCAGCTCTAAGGGCTGGCTAGGCAGAGCCTGCTAATTCAGGGGCAGGCAGAAAAAGCCCTTGTGCCTCTGTGCTCATGCAGGAAAGTGCAAGCCGGTGAGGGGTGGCCATCAGGGGGCCAATGGGTAGGATGGTCAATTTAAAAATGGTACCCTTGCATTCTGATCAAGGGTGTGGCAGGGGTGCTAAAGGGCTTAAGGCAAGGAAGAGAAATTGGTCCTTTGTCCCTCAACTTGGTAGTGAAAGACAGCTATAATTGTGAATGAGAGGTCCCCTCACACCCCTGGGACCCTGTGCCACTGCACCAGCTGCATTATTGATAGCTAGGCCTTTGAATCTGACATCAGGGTCTTATAAATGAGAGCATTCAATTGCAGACCTCAAATGCTGCTTGCACTCACTTGCGGCATTCCACCAAATTTTACCGGTAGTGTAATTGAAAACCAGCAGAAACCACCCTAGCATTGTATTCTTATTTTTCCACTAGTCATTAGCTCCCTTCCAAGAATGCATAATAATCGAGAGTCTGTGGTTCTAGGTCATCAAACGCATCCTTAAAGAATATATTAGCTTAGAGTTGCAGTGACCGGACGACTATATTCCCAACGGTAGCTCCTGCCAAACATACAACTTGTTTTGGAAGTATGAAGAAATCAAGCACAGTTCTACTATATACCACAACTCAATGTGGTTTCAAACATAAAACAGTGACAGTGAGGGTAAATGTAGGTGCATATTAGAATTTATCGTATTCCAGGACCCTGAAAATGGAAAGTAGCTATCCATCTGAAAGGGGAACACTCCTCCTTCCACCCCACCTGCAAATTTGCCAAAAGAATCAACAACAGTACTCTTGCCCTTTCCACAACTACATAGTTTTACATGGGTATTCATTCTGTCACTCCACCCCCAGGAAAATTCTGATGGATTGTCTTGTCACTAAGTTTCAGAACCACTCATACATGCTGATGTTGCTTCAAATAGGTAGGTCTTCGTGCAACAACTTGAGAGCACAAAGCCTGGATTGGCCCACTACTTTCAAGTTAAGGTATTCACTTTTTGTACTCTCAGATCATTTTATTGGCTTTGGAACAGGTGATGCAGACTGAGAACAGTGGTGCAGCAGTGGTACCAGGGGTGCTGGTTAAATGGGCACAGGTTAAACGGGTTATCCTATCCACCTACTAGATGAGCAGTGCAATACAGATATATTTGGCAGCACTGGACTTCAAACATCTCTGGGCTATGGTGCCACTGCGCCTGTTGCAATATTGACATCTATGCAGCTTAAGGAAACAATAGATACATGTTCACAATTAACCCCTTAGCTGCTGAGCCTCCCCCCCATCCACACACACACACAGTGCAGAGCCCTTTTTAGGCTATTTGGGGTAGTTTGCGCTTAGGCTTTCATACATTTTGTCACATAAGCTATCCATGCCAAATTTGCGTCCTTTTTTTCCAGCATCCTAGGGATTCTAAAGGTACCCAGAGTTTGTGAGTTCCCCTGGAGGAGACCAATAAATTAGCCAAAATACAGCTAAAATTTTGTTTTTCTCTCAGAAAAATGGGAAAAAAGGTCCCTGAAAATGGCATCAACAAAGGGGTTGCGGTGCTAAAATCACCATCTTCCCAGCTTTCAGGAACAGGCAGTCTTGAATCAGAAAAACACATTTTTCAACGCAATTTTGGCATTTTCCTGGGACATACCCCATTTTTACTATTTTTTGTGCTTTTAGCCCCCTTCCAGTTAGTGACAGAAATGGGTGAGAAACCAATGCTGGATCCCAGACGGCTAAACATTTCTGAAAAGTAATTCAGCAAGTTGTCATTTGTGTAGATCCTACAAGGTTTTCCTAAAGAAAATAACAGCTGAAATAAAAAATAAAAAAATATTGAAATTGAGGTGAAAAAAACAGCCATTTTGTTCCTCGTTTTACTCTGTAACTTTTTCCTGTGATGCCATATTTTCAAAAGTAAGATACCATTACATATGCTGGAATCTTCTGGTTGCAGGGATATATAGGACTTGTAGGTTCATCAAGAACCCTAGGTACCCAGACCCTATAAAGGAGCTGCACCTTGCAATGGGTTTTCATTGTATACCGGGTGTACAGCAATTCATTTGGTGAAGTATGAAGAGTGAAAAATAGGTATCATGGAAACCTTTGTATTTCCAAAATGGGCACAAGATAAGGTGTTGAGAAGCAGTGGTTATTTGCACATCTCTGAATTTTGGGGTGCCCATATTAGCATGTGAATTACAGGGCATTTCTCAAATAGAGGTCTTTTTTACACAGTGTCTTACATTTGGAAGGAAAAAATGTAGAGAAAGACAAGGGGTAATAATACTTGTTCTGCTTATTCTGTGTTTCCCCAAGTCTTCCAATAAATGTCTTGCCTGGGTGGGCCTAATGCCCGTGACAGGAAACGCAACATGGACACATCACATTTTAACATTGACATCGAACGTGTTTTTTGGAAAGTGCCTAGCTGGGATTTTAGCCTCTAGCTCAGCCAGGACCTAGGGAAACCTACCAAACATGTGCATGTTTGAAAACTAGACACCTGGGGAAATCCAGGATGGGGTGACTTGTGGGGCTCTCACTAGGTTCTGTTAACCAGAATCCTTTGCAAACCTCAAAATTGGCAAAAAAAACACTTTTCCGTCAGATATCGGTGCTGCAAAGTTCTGGAATCTGAGAGGAACCACAAATGTCCTTCCACCCAGCATTCCCCGAAGTCTCCCAATAAAAATGGTACCTCACTTGTGTGGGTATGCCTAGTGCCCGCTACAGGAAATGACCCAAAACACAACGTGGGCACATCACATTTTTCGAATGAAAACGTAGGTCTTTTTTGCAAAGTGCCTAGCTGTGGCTTTTGGCCTCAGCCGGCACCTAGGGAAACCTATATATTTTTGGAAACTAGACACCTAGGGGAAATCAGAATGGGGTGACTTGTGGGGCTCTCACCAGGTTCTGTTACCCAGAACCCTTTGCAAAACTCAAAATTTGGCAAAACAAAATACTTTTCCCTCAGATTTCGGTGCTGCAAAGTTCTGAAATCTGAGTGGCGCCACAAACTTCCTTTCACCCAGCATTCCCCAAGTCTCCTGGTAAAAATGGTACCTCACTTGTATGGGTAGGTCTAGTGCCCGTGACAGGAAATGCCCCAAAACACAACATGGACACATCACATTTTCCCAAAGAAAACTAACCTGTTTTTTGCAAAGTGCCTAGCTGCCGGCACCTATTGAAACCTAGCAAACCTATACATTTTTTAAAACTAGACATCTAGGGGAATTTAGAATGGGGTGACTTGTGGGGCTCTCACCAGGTTCTGTTACCTAGAATCCTTTGCAAACATCAAAAAAAAAATTGACACTTTTTCCTCACATTCCAGTGATGGAAAGTTCTGCAATCTGAAAGAAGCCACAAATTTCCCTCCACTCAGCATTCCCCCAAGTCTCCTGATAAAAATAGTACCTCACTTGTGTGCGTAGGCCTAGTGCCCGCAAAAGGAAACACCCCAAAACGCAACATGGACACATCAACTTTTTACATTGAAAACTGACGTGTATTTTGAAAAGTGCATAGCTGTGGATGTTGGTCTCTAGCTCAGCTGGTACCAAGGAAAACCTACCAAACCTGTGCATTTTTGAAAACTAGACACCTAGGGGAATCCAGGATGGGGTAACTTGTGGCACTCTCACCAGGTTCTGTTACCCAGAATCCTTTGCAAACCTCAACATTTGGCAAAAAAACACTTTTTCCTCACATTTCGGTGATAGAAAGTTCTGGAATCTGAGAGGAGCCACAAATTTCCTTCCACCCAGCATTCCCCCAAGTCTCCTGATAAAAATGGTACCTCACTTGTGTGGGTAAGCCTAGTGCCCGCAACAGGAATAGATCACACAACGGTCAATGTTGGTCCTTACATGAGGTCAACTGTTGACCCTGGGATGATCCATTCCTGACGTAGGCACTCAAGTGGGGTAGAGTTTTTACCAGGACATGTGGGGAAACACTGGGTGGTAGGAATTTTGTGGATCCCAGCATATTCCTGTAGTTTGTGTGACAGACATGCAAGAGAAAATTGAGTTTATATTTAACATTTCACCTTTGCAGGGTATTCTGGGTAAGAAAACTTTGGGGAATACACACAAGTCACACCTCTGTGGACTCCCCCGGATGTCTAGTTTCCAGAAAGGTCTGAGTTTGGTAGGTTTCCCTATATGGTCGCCGAGCCCAGGACCAAAAACGCATGTGTCTGCCTTTCAAAACCAGGTTGTTTTGTTATAGATCATTTTTATGTCTCCACAATACGATTTGGGCGGTGGAATTTGGGGCTGTACTAAATTGGGGAGCTCCCAAGAGAGCATCTCTGTGCTTTCTGCCGCATGCACCTGCTTTCTGGGTTGGACTAACCCGCTATTTTCCCGCTGCACAGACTGTGCTTTCGAAGGGACAGCAGGACTGTCCTCATCACCTCCCTCATATTCAATGGAAGAGAAGTTATTGAATGGGACTCCTCCGACTGAAAAATCACTCCCAGAGTCTGCGCCATTGCCCTATCCCTCAGATGCTGTCTCAGTATCTGCTGTCTCAGTCTCTGATCCTACGTCAGATCTGTCCTCTATAACCCGAGTGAGGTCTTGAGCAGCAGTCATTCAACGAGATGCCATCTCTGCTACTGGTTAAACTGTTGCTCTAAAACACTAGCCTACGTAGACAGTCATAAAATTGCTGGCGGGTGTGTGTATGTGATATGTGCAAAAGGCAAGGTCACCTTACCTTCGCTTCTCTCAATCAGCACGTTCTTTCAAGGCACACTATTACTTCACCTTGTCACACACCATTCATCACAGTCTTTAGCGCCTCTAGCATCAGGTCCAATAATCATTATTGGTGCTCCCACTCCCATGACCTCCTCCTTGGATTCCCTCACTACCACCCAGCAAAAGTGTCCTTTATCTCTCCATTGCCCCCCGCATATACATTTCATTTGTATGATAGCGCAGGTAATAGCTGACTTTACTAATCTACTCAGCTATTTACATAAAATACAGATTTGATCTTTGCAGTAGGCATATAAACCTTCTGCGCTACTTTAAGGCATCAAAACTGCCACTAGCCAAAGTCAGATCCTTTTGTAGCAGAAACATAATCACAAGACTTACTTGACTTTTTTAATTGCTGCCTAAAAGCTACAGTTGAAATGCGTCAGTTGAAGTATGTGCATTGCTTTGGAGACGCAAGCTGCAACTGCAAGAGAACTGGTGGTGAATATATATATATATTACTTTTATATGTGGGTATGGTTTTCCTCAGTGCCGATCGCAGGCCCCAGGGAAACCACACATGAGTTGACAAAAGTGATATATATATATATATATATATATATATATATATATGTATATATATATATATCTAAATATATCTATATATATAGACATCTAAATACATACATATATATATATATGTATATAGATACATAGCTGTGTCCATATATATAGATCTATGTATATATAGATCTATATATTTTTTTAATAGCTGTATGGTTTCCTTGAAGGCCATAGTGGCCCCCAGGGAAACCATACAACTATTAAAAAAAAATATTGCCCCCACAGGGTGTCGCCCTGTTCACGCGCCACCCCCTTTCATTTTAATTTTTTGTTTTTTTTATGTATTTATTTAATTTTTACATTTTTAAACCCCTGCGGGGCATGGTCGCAACCCCTGAGGGGTAAACCTGACTTAAAAAAATATATATGCCCCCGGGGGAAGGGGCGTCCTGGCCCGTTTTCTGGTGTGGCCGACCCCTCCTAGTGAAATCCCTGGTGTCTAGTGGGGTTTCCTGGCCCTCGATCGCAGCACATCTGTGATTGAGGGCCAGGAAACCAGTTCAGGATGGCCTAGTTTGAAAGGGGAGAACCTCCCCTTTCAAACGAGGCCTTCCCGAATGCTGGGGAGGCCGTTTGGGCCTGTTTTCCCCACTGGAGCATGAAGCAGCCATAAAGCTGCTTCCTGCACCAGTGGAGAAAACAAACAGTGACATCAGCGCACCTTGCGGCACACTGATGTCACAAAGGGGCGGGTGGGGGGCTGGAAGGCACACATAAGATCTTCTGTGTATACTGGGTTTTTTTTTAAATAAAAAAAAAATCCTCTGTATTTTTTAACCCCCTCCCTGGTGTCGGCCACTGGTCGTGACCCACACCAGGGAGGTAGTGCGGGCGCCGGCCAGTGGTCGACGCCCGCACTGAAGCGGTTAAGCAAAGATGCTGCAGTTGACAGTCACTGGCTAATTAAGATTTGCCGATGGAGGATTCCAACTCTTTCCTCAGCTTTCTGTTGGTGCTTGTAGTCATGAGGGACACTTCACGGAGGGCTACAATCTGTCCAAAGACAGGGATGGAGTAGTCCCACTTTTCTGTACTATTTGGTTTGGAATTTATCTAGTGCTTTCCAACCCCTTGAAGTGGTTCATTAAGTATCTACTCTGATGTCTGTGGTTGAAAGGATGTTGGTTGAGACTTTGTACGAGAAAGACATGTTTTGCGGTTGTACATGAGGACTGGAAATCTGCTCCAATGGTGATGCAACTGGCACTCAGCAGAACAGCACAGAGTTTAACAGTGTGAGAGATAGGATGGCCGCTTGCATAAACAGACCAGTAGTTCTTACAGTTTGCAAATAGCTGGATTGTGCTTAGGAAACAGCAATGCCGTTAGTCCCCTTATACATTTTAGATAATTATATTTTTGCAAAGTGGGCTCCAGGGTGCACCAGTGTCAACATTAGCTTTAACAATTTGTATGAAATTACTCTCCTCTGTAACAGAATGCACTTTATAAATTAAGTTAAATAATTGAATGGATTTCCCCTGAACTGTCTTAAAGGCCACAGCAATGCCAAATCAGACTTTTATTATGCAGATAAATTGACATCTGGGGCCAGATGTAACAAAACAAAAAATTGCGACTCGCATTTTGCGAGTTGATGCGACTCGCAAAATGCGAGTCGCAATTTGTAATGCAAGGAAAAAAAACGTTCCGAAATAGCGACTCGCACCGGAACTCGCAACGCAGTGTGCGAGTCCGCAGATTGCGAGGTCGCTTTTTGCGAGTGTGCAAAAAACGAACTCGCAATTAGCGAGTAGGTGTTGCAAATTGCGATTACCTTGCAAATTGCTTACAGGTGCAGCAGAACACTCCAGAAACCACACCAAAACACTCTGGAAACACTTCCTGGCACATGATGATGACATCGCAGCCAGGAAGTTTACAAATACACCTGGGAGGTGGCAGGACCACACCCTTTTATAACTGCCGAATTTCACACAGGACAAACAGCAGCTGCCATGGAGGGAACCCCAAGAAAGAGGAAGCTAAAATTTTCTGAGAGGGAGCTGGAGGTGCTGACAGAGGAATGCTGTCAGCACTATGATGACTTGTTTGGGAGAGCAGCCCTCAATGTTCCTGAGGCCACAAAAAAACAGCTGTGGCAGGACATCCAGGACAAGATCAATTCCCTGGGGGTGAGCCATAGGACCATCGACGACATCAAGAAGAGGTGGAATGACCTCCGCTCCCGGACCAAGGAGAGGGTGGCTGAAAGGCTCCGGGAGATGAGAGGCACAGGAGGGGGACCATCGTCTGTGCCACCACCCACACCCCTGGAAGAAAGGGTGGAAGAAACCTTGGAGCAGGAGGTAGTGTCTGGATTTGGGGACCTGGACACCTCAGAGCCCAGCACATCAACCGGTGAGTACCATGTGATATGCCTGTACCCCTATCAATGCCATACCCCCACCCACCATGTACACAGGGGCATGCACAACCAAGATAGCTCCAGTTCAGGGTAGCAAATGCCAGAATGATGCATTATGGGAAATGTAGTCTAGTAGGCAGTTCATAGGCAAATGTTTATTAGGAAGTGTGCAATAGATAGTAGACACTGACAGTCTGTTCCCCATGTCCCACAGGTCTCCAGCAAGACACCACCAACCCTTCAAGCAGCCAGGCCCATGAGGACACCCCAGGACCCCCCAGCACCCCCACCTGCACGGTCAGCAGCATCCCTGCAGTAGCCACACCTGCTGCAACAATTCCACAGGAGGCTGCCCCAGCAACAGGCAGGGATGAGACAGGTGGAAGCACAAGGCAGCCACCGCTGCGCAGGCGTCGCCGGTCCATTCCATCAGGGCTGCAGTCTGCATCTGGGCTACTTCCTCCCACCACCAGTGAGGCACATCTGCTGCGTGGTCAGCGCCTACAGAATAGAATATTGGGGAGAATTAGTAGTGTGCTGCACCGCTTTGTGCGCAACAACAATGCCAGTATGCAGCACCTCAACACACGGATGGACATGATCTGCAGTAACACTGGAGACCTTGCCCTTGCCATGAGGGAACTGGCAGGAGGACTACTGGCCCAGGCCGAGGCTGGGCAGCGCAGGGACCGGCAGCTCATGCACAGACTGGACAGGATGGCCACATCCATCGGCAGGCTCGCCATGAACACCACAGGCCTGTCGAGGAGGACAGTTGGGCTGCAAGTGGAGATGGGCCATTTCGCTGGGGATGTGGCTAGGGGCCTGGGACGTCTGACCCACATCATAGAAATGATGGAGACACGGGAAATGTCGAGGGCCACAGGGGAAACACCCCAGGATAGTGAGGAGGGCTCAACAGTGAGCAGTGTCTCTGTCACTGACAGCAGGGTGCTCAGGAGTGGCAGGCACAGCACCACGGAAGCACCAGGGACCAGCCAGGCTGGCAGGAGGGGCAGAAGGTCCTAGAGATCACCCTGGACCATAAAATGTGGCACATGACGTTAATGTGCCACATGCCTAGTTAGCATTTTCCTGCCCATGGACAATCTTTACTTGGGAATAGTTTAATCAATGCACTAATAAAACAGTTATTTTTGTTCCACTTAACAAATGGAGTTTTTGGTTAATAGGTGAGTATGGTTGGAGTTGACACGTACCTTCCAAAGTATTGTGTTGCGATGTGTTCCCGTCTCAGTCTGCCTTGATTAGCTATACTCCTATCCCCATGATGGCGATGTGGTTGTTCTTGCTCTTCATCATCAGGATCTGGGTCTGCAGGGGTGAGAGGTAGCCCACGTCAGGTGGCTATGTTGTGGAGGATGGCGCTTGCGACCACAATTTTGAATGTGGTAATGGGGGTGTATTGGAGGGCACCTCCACTGCGGTGGAGGCATCTGAATCTTGCCTTCAGGAGTCCGAAGTGCGCTCGATGAGGTTCCTGGTCCTCTTATGTGCACTGTTGTATTGCCTCTCTGAATCATTGCTGGGTGTTAAAAACGGAGTCATGATCCAAGGCCTGAGAGCATATGCACTGTCACCTGGTGGGCACAAAAGTACACTGTTAGGAAGTCCAGATTGTCGTGCACAGTGACCTGTGTGTATGTCTGCAAGTGTCTGTGGCTCTACCTAGGAGGTAACCGTCTCCGAATTCCCCACGTTCCAGGCGTTGATGTATCCCACTATGCCTAAAAATGTAGGAGTCATGGGTACTGCCTGGAAACTTAGCTACAATGTCCGTGATGACATAATGGGCGTCACAAACAACCTGAATATTGAGTGAGTGGGTACACTTTCTGTTGCGGAAAATGTGTTCCAGATTTGCAGGGGGGGCATATTTGAATGTGTGTCCCATCTACACACCCTATGACATGGGGAAAGTGGGCAATGCGGTAAAAGTCCAGCTTGGTGCTGTTCATTTCTGCCTCATTCCTTGGTAAGTATATGAAGTGAGACATGTGCGTGACTAAGGCATCTAGTAATGCCCTGAGGAACCTTGACACTGCACTTTGGGATACCCCACCTGCAACAGCAATGACCCCCTGATAGCTCCCTGAGGCCAAGAGGTGCAGTGAGCATAGCACTTGCACATGCGTAGGGATGGTGCAGCCACGCAGAGTCTGGTGTTCTAGCTTTGGTTTGAGTAAATCTATTAATTCTAGGATGGCTGCGCTGCTAAGGCGGTATTTGTCATAGATCTCTTCCTCAGTTTGCTGAAAAAGAGTCTGCCTTGTTCTATATATCTTCTCCTGTCTGTGGCCCCTCCTCCTCCTCTGCTGGGCTGCGTGGACTCTCCTCCTCACTGCTATCAGGTATATCTCCGCCATCTTGAGTAACCCAGATGCCTTCTGGGTCTCCTTTTATACTTTGGTAATGGTTACCACCTGCTCTGAGTTAGTGGTAAATGGGACATGCAAACTGGGCTTTTTGCGACTAGTCGCAATTTGCGAGTTGCAATTGCATAAGGTTTGCGACTCGCAAATTGCGACTTGGTATTTGCGGGTCGCAAAATGGGGTCGCAACGGATGCGAGTCGCAAACGGGTCCCATCGCTTTTTGCGAGTCGGAAATGGGCTTTTTGCATCCCATTTCCGATTTAGCACTGTCGCAAATAGCGAATTGGCCCGTTTGCAACTCGCAAACGTTTGCTACATCTGGCCCCAGATGTCAAGTGTGGATTAAAAATGTCGTCTTGATCATTACAATCTTTGAGATGTAATCAAAGACAGGAAGCACCATCTAGTGACAATCTTATTGTGAATCGTACATTCACATTATCTATAATGTGTGCAACATGGTGCAGTTTTGCTTCCTCCGTGCGCTGGAGCACTTTGGACTGCCTAACCCCAATGCTTACACACTTTTGCAATTATGGTCTGGGTTGTTTTGTTAAAATAAGGGCCACCTTGCTTCACAAAAAGCTATCCTTTGAGGCTATTCCCTCTTTGTAGGTGTGCTGCATAATGCAAAACCTTTGTAAACCTGGGCCATAATATAGTTACTAACTGGAGTATTCAGACAGCTCTCTTCATCCATTGGACCGACAATGTGTCACTCACATTTTTGTTCTTCCCACCATAGCATAGCATAGCAGAGTCAGCCCACTTCAGTCTTTGGCCTAGTTCTCTGTGAGTGTTGGCACACTAGTTTTCCACAATGTGCACTTATTCACAGAAGGTAGTCCCCTTGTACAGCCTTACAAAAATATTCATGAACATTGACAAAGTAAAACATAGGCAAAATCCAAAAGTTGCCAGCCAACATCAGACATATTGGAATTGCCTGTGGCTGTACTACTTTATTTTTGTGTTATTATCCTTATTCTACAAAAGTCAGGGCTAGACGTGTTCCCTCCTTGAATATGGGAATTTAATCTATTTTTACTGAACAGACATGCACTTTAAAATAACCATCAGCAGCAGTTTATGGTAGTTTCTGAAGGATGTTAATCGACTGACAGGGACACTTCCGAGTGCGCTTTAATTTGAGGTAGAAACAAGATAGAGAACAGAATGACGTTTTATCTTTATAATATAAAACATCGCAAAGTACCACTTTCATCGAAAATGCTTTAAAGATACGTTTGTATGCTCCTCTTGCTAGTAGCACTTCCAATAGTCAAGCAAACCTGTCTCACCTACGATACTCTGAGCCAGTTCTGACTTTGTAGTAAAGTGCACTTGGAACTTGGAGTTTCACGTTTACGAAAAAACACATGCATTCCAAAAACGCGCAGTGTTGCAGTCTGTAAGGCATGTCTGGTTGAGGAAACGTGGAAAAAAACAAGATGAGTCAAAGCCAATAGGTTTGGCGTTGGCTGTCAGCGTTTTGTCTTTATCAGTGATTTTTGTCATGCTTTTCCCAAAATGTATAGCTGGGAAATCTGCTTTGTCGGTCTCAAAAACACAATGGCGGAATGTCGGCTTTTATTACGAAGATAAGGGAAAAGCGCCCGCCCCGCAGTGGGGGGGCGCGTCCCGTTAGGAGACGGGGCCTCCAAGGCCCTGGGGCACTCCCCCCCTTTCCTTCTGCCGGGGGTGCCGGAGTTCGGCCGGGTTTCCGCCCTGGCGCCTCGCGAGGCGTTAGGGCGGAAGTCAATCCTGCAGGGGGCATGACGTGGGGCCGGCGTTCGCCGGTTCCGGCCGGCGCATACTGGTGGGGGGCTATTTAAAGGCCCCCCCAAGAAGGCTAGACCTTCTTTTCCTGTGTGCGGCGGCGGGACCTGGCGTGCATTTGCAATAGTACATGATGCTACTCTGCGTCTGTCGGTGTTCTCCAACCTTTAAAGCCTGGGCGGTAGAAACAGAACCCCAGTCATATACGGAATTCCTAAAGGGGCTCCTGGGGTTGGGATAGCTTGACCAGCTAGGGTTTACATTATTACCTGTAGTGCACTTCCAGCACTTAAGGAAGGTCTGGCAAGAAATAGGGTGGGAAGGCTCCTTAACACCCTGATGGTGCCACAGTGTCTGCATCTTAGGTAACTAGCAATGGGAGCTGGTAGATGGAGCTTCTGTTGTCCTTTGGTTGCATCGCGGGGTGAAAGGCTGATACACGAACATATTTCATTGCCTTAGTGGCTCGAATTGAGGGGGATGGGGGCTCCTGCCCCGGGCCACCCTATCTCTCACCTATGGCGGGTGAGATACATAATCATTTGGGAGCCCATCCCTTCATCCTTTTGAGGTCAGATCAATGAATACCAATTTTACAGTAACCAAGCTACTGTGAGTCCGTAAATGACTCGGGCAATTCAAAGAGGTACCCGTATGATACCTAGTTAGTTCCTTGTCCTTGGGTTCATCGGTATGTTTGGCAAAAACATATCTCTTTGTTCCGTGAATGGGCACTGTTTCATCATGTGGTGTTGGCAGAGAGGCACCGATGTGCGCCAGCATGACTGCACTCACATCTCATGGGTAATGGCACAGCTTACACGAGCCCCTCCCTTCTCGAGCCTTGGGGCTCCTTTCCCTGCCCAATGCAAGCCTAGCGGGGGGCATAGCAATCCCTCGCTGGGTCAATTGCAGGTTGTCTCTCTCTCCCTCATCTTAGCGGGTCGTCCCTCTCTCGCCCTGTCGCTGGAACCCCTGTGGTCCCACTCCCTAGGAGGCCTGTTCCGGCCAGAACCCTATGATGCTTCAGCAACATTCTGCTGGGACCACGGCAAGCAGCTGCTCACTTGACTTATAGGCATCCTGTTGGTGGGCAGTTGAAATCTGTAAGGCAGTAACCCCCATTTCCTGTGGGAGAGGGGTGCACTTCCTCAGCAAAGGTTTTCCTTCACACGGGTGAAGATGAACGGGTTCGGTATTAGCTCTCTTCAGACAGGGCGACGGACTCAGGAATAACTGCGGCTCCCAACTGGTTATTTGGCGGTCATTTCTTCAAGGGGCGGATGCCGCGGCGGCAAACGCCGGTATGTTCTCAGGGGAAGCAGGAGCAAGCGGCTAGGGGCCTCCCCCTGTTTGCTGCTGGCGTTGTATGCAGCCGGTGATGCATTGGAAATTGCTATTCTGCTTCGCTTATGCCTCGCTTCTGTTAAACACACTCATGCTTGTTTTCTTCTGTTTCAGTAGCAGGATGGTTTATGAGTGCTCAGTCACTCCTTTGTCTGGCAGGCGGCTTACAGGTTGCCTCCGCTCCGTAAGCCCATGCCGGCAGGGGCTGCGCAGCATACACAGTGGTGATCGTCGGGCTGAGAGTCGCTCACCTACAGCGACTGGTCCTGAAGGTGAAGGGGGGCGGGGGACTTCTGTTCCCAGACCTCTTTGCCGTATACAGGTGAGACTTGGTCAGCCCCCTTTTTTTTTTTTTTTTTTTTTTTTTTGGGTGGGGTGGGCGAAGGACCTTTTGGGCCCTGGTCGCCCTTGTGGCGGAAATTGAGATAAAAAATGTGACTAGAAACAATAGGAGGGGTTCCCCAAGGTGGGGCCCCCAGGAGGACATCTGGGATAGGATCCTGAAGTTCTGAGCCAACCAGCGGATGTACACACCAGATCAGGGGGTAAGAGACCTCAGATCGCTGGGGGAGAACATGGGGCTCCAGCTCTTGGCTCCCCCCATTACACCCCAGGGCTGATTGGTGTTTGGAGGGGGGGCGGAACCCGAAACTGGAGGACAAGGTACCGTGTAGTCGGGGTAACCGTCCCTCCTGGGATACAGGTGACACATGGGTCACCTGTGTGGTCCAAATGGTGGTTCAGGACAGGAAGGGATCCTGTCAGATTGGTTATGGTCACAAGAATTTCTCAGTAACATGTAAATAAAAAACTGTTTTTCCTGTTGACTAACCTTGCCATGCTTGCTATTTGATGTTTGGCTTATTGAAGTTATGAGTCATTTTGAATTATGTCTTTTGAAATAAAAGATACTTCTTCCAACGAGTAAAGTTTGTCGTCTCGTGTATTCCTGGCGGGGGGAGTGTGGGCCGTTTTGGAGGCCTCCGGATCCTAGGGAAAAGCGCCCGCCCCGCAGTGGGGGGGCGCGTCCCGTTAGGAGACGGGGCCTCCAAGGCCCTGGGGCACTCCCCCCCTTTCCTTCTGCCGGGGGTGCCGGAGTTCGGCCGGATTTCCGCCCTGGCGCCTCGCGAGGCGTTAGGGCGGAAGTCAATCCTGCAGGGGGCATGACGTGGGGCCGGCGTTCGCCGGTTCCGGCCGGCGCATACTGGTGGGGGGCTATTTAAAGGCCCCCCCAAGAAGGCTAGACCTTCTTTTCCTGTGTGCGGCGGCGGGACCTGGCGTGCGGCCCGCGATTGTCCCACCCACCCTCTCCTTTATGTTTAGTAGTTTGGAAAGAAGTTGGGAAATTGAGATAAAAAATGTGACTAGAAACAATAGGAGGGGTTCCCCAAGGTGGGGCCCCCAGGAGGACATCTGGGATAGGATCCTGAAGTTCTGAGCCAACCAGCGGATGTACACACCAGATCAGGGGGTAAGAGACCTCAGATCGCTGGGGGAGAACATGGGGCTCCAGCTCTTGGCTCCCCCCATTACACCCCAGGGCTGATTGGTGTTTGGAGGGGGGGCGGAACCCGAAACTGGAGGACAAGGTACCGTGTAGTCGGGGTAACCGTCCCTCCTGGGATACAGGTGACACATGGGTCACCTGTGTGGTCCAAATGGTGGTTCAGGACAGGAAGGGATCCTGTCAGATTGGTTATGGTCACAAGAATTTCTCAGTAACATGTAAATAAAAAACTGTTTTTCCTGTTGACTAACCTTGCCATGCTTGCTATTTGATGTTTGGCTTATTGAAGTTATGAGTCATTTTGAATTATGTCTTTTGAAATAAAAGATACTTCTTCCAACGAGTAAAGTTTGTCGTCTCGTGTATTCCTGGCGGGGGGAGTGTGGGCCGTTTTGGAGGCCTCCGGATCCTAGCAAAGGCTGAAGTGGTCTGACCCATGGTCCCATTCTGTATATAATGTAGTGGGTGGAAGAAAGTGAGAATTACATAATAATAGACCAGTGAAGGGAGAGGACTGGTTGAACGCCTCTGTTGTTATGTTATAAATATAAATTTAGTAAAAATCAAACAGTCTTGGCTAATGCCAGACCTAAAATTAGCAACACAAAAAAACAGTAATATTGCTTTCTCATGCCTATGCTTGTGCCTTTGCATTGTCACCCGTAATTTACTCATAAACTGCACAAGATTTAGCTAAGAAATAATGAAGACAATGTGGGTACATAGCAAAAAACAAAACCCCTAAATTCATAGCTTGGTGGTAAGTAGAGTGGCAGATAGCGTTTGCTTGACACAAAAGGTCCCCTGCAAAGCCCGCATGAAAGCGAAAGCACAGAGAAAAAAAACATGCCAGAGAAAGCTGTGCACTTTCAATGAAGAGCCTGCCGCACCTCACTCACATGGCAAACACTAGAGGAGAGCCGGCCTTTGGTAAGATAGCAGTCTGGGCTGGGGGCAGAGAAATGTGGCGCCCTTGCTCAAGGTAGTGGTTTAAATGAGGCAGCAATGGGTCCCTTTTTGTTCACTGGTCAGTACCTGGATGAGCAGCAAATGGCCCCTGAGCACAAACTTCCCTGGACCTCCTCCAACTCACCGAAAACACCCATAGCTGCTGCTCATACAGGTGAGGTTTTGTTGATGTGTCAGCAGGGGCCAGAGGGCGAAGGGAGGATTAAAACCACATTAAACTGGCAAATCAGACAGAAACCAACAAGCAATGACAAGGCCGGAGCAAGATGAGAAGGGTGCTGCTGTTGGCATAACCTCAACCCATACAGCTCCATGTGCCCCTCAAAATTCTGGCGCCCTGGGCCCAATTCGCCCATTCTAAAGCCAAGCCCTGTACCAGAGAGTTGCAGGGTATTCGAATTGATGAACAATACTAGACATGTGTAGGATGCGGGTTGCAAACGCGAGTGTTCCCTGCACCGTTGCAGAGAGCTCGGGGCTGCAAACATTCAACAAGTTTATATTTATACGCGTCTCTGAATCCCTGCCAGCTGCTGCGAGCGATTGGATTGCGGGTTTTTCCTGTCCTTCGGGCCTGACGCTGATCTTCTGCGTGTTAGCATTCCTCCTCCTTTGGGGAATTTCGTAGGCCTCACGGATGGGCTGCAGCGTAGTTGTCGGTGCGTGTCTTAGTCAGGGTTGCTATTCTTATCACGCTGGCCGTCAGTGAGAGGTCACTGGGTGAGGCCGGCCTCTTCAGCTAGTTCACTCACTGTCTGCACTCTGCCTGGGTGCTCTCGGGGGCCTCCTACTGGTTATTCTATGTTATTCCGTTTTTTGCTGCCCCTCCTTGGACGTCTCCTGTCTGAAGCATTTCCTGCTGCCAATGCAGCCTATTTTCATGCCTCCACTTCTTAACTCCCAGCTGTTAGTCTCACTCCTTTCCATGAGTTTCTTATGTTGCCTCTTAAGCCAGTAGTCCCAGACCACTTCCGAGCTTTTCCCACATCACTCCATACCACGTCTCAGCGCCCAGTGAGATTTTTAATTCCCCCCTCAATATGAGGTTCTTCCACGGATATAGTGTACCAAACTCTCACCAACAACAGCCCCCCATGAGAGAATCTTGCACTGTGACTATTTGCACTTTTGAGTAACTCCCTTAATCAGAATCATCCTTCTACTCAGGCAGAATTTACATTAAATGCGTCTCACTTTCAAAATAATCACACAATGACACAGCTGACCCACACATTAAACTCACACAGACAGGCATTTCACCAAGACAGGGCCTTTTGACACAGGCAGAGATATCTCACCGAGACAGCGTTCTTTCAGAGACAGAACCACTTGACAGAAACAAAGTCATTTGACAGACAGACCTTCTTACATATAGTCATCTCTCATACAACAAAACACAGAACCTTTTTTTGTGGTAAATCCGCTGCACATAGGACCTGCTCACACAGGTTGAACCATCGTTCAGTGACAGACCTATCTCACCAAAACGGAGCATTCTCACACAGAAACGAAACACCCCACGCAGCTTCTCACACATACACTTCTCACGCGCGGTCATCTTACACAACCCGAAGACAGAGGCTTCTCACACAGAAAAAATACATTCTCACACAGGCAGAATCATTCTGAATTAATCACATCACACAGACTGAACTGTGTCACAAAGAAATCTCATGAAGGCAGAGAACTCTTACAAACACGGGACTAAGTCCCACACAGTATCTCACACAGGCAGAGCCATTTCAGACATATTCCACAACGTATAGATAACACAAATGCACAGTCATAGCAAACAGACAGAAGCAAATCACACACAGAAGCAACTCAAACAGAACCATCTCACAGAGCTACCTAAATCAGACAGAACCATTTCACAGAGCCATTTAACAGAGCCACCTAAATCAGACAGAACCTTATCATAGGGCCATCTAAATCAGACAGAACCATTTCACAGAGCCATCTAAATCAGACAGAACCATTTCACAGAGCCATCTAAATCAGACAGAACCATTTCACAGAGCCATTTAACAGAGCCACCTAAATCAGACAGAACCATTTCACAGAGCCATCTAAATCAGACAGAACCATTTCACAGAGCCATTTAACAGAGCCACCTAAATCAGACAGAACCATTTCACAGAGCCATCTAAATCAGACAGAACCATTTCACAGAGCCATTTAACAGAGCCACCTAAATCAGACAGAACCTTATCATAGGGCCATCTAAATCAGACAGAACCATTTCACAGAGCCATCTAAATCAGACAGAACCATTTCACAGAGCCATTTAACAGAGCCTCCTAAATCAGACAGAACCATTTCACAGAGCCATCTAAATCAGACAGAACCATTTCACAGAGCCATTTAACAGAGCCACCTAAATCAGACAGAACCATTTCACAGAGCCATCTAAATCAGACAGAACCATTTCACAGAGCCATTTAACAGAGCCACCTAAATCAGACAGAACCTTATCATAGGGCCATCTAAATCAGACAGAACCATTTCACAGAGCCATCTAAATCAGACAGAACCATTTCACAGAGCCATTTAACAGAGCCACCTAAATCAGACAGAACCATTTCACAGAGCCATCTAAATCAGACAGAACCATTTCACAGAGCCATTTAACAGAGCCACCTAAATCAGACAGAACCATTTCACAGAGCCATCTAAATCAGACAGAACCATTTCACAGAGCCATTTAACAGAGCCACCTAAATCAGACAGAACCTTATCATAGGGCCATCTAAATCAGACAGAACCATTTCACAGAGCCATCTAAATCAGACAGAACCATTTCACAGAGCCATTTAACAGAGCCACCTAAATCAGACAGAACCATTTCACAGAGCCATTTCACAGAGCCATCGAAATCAGGCAGAACAATATCATAGGGTCATCTAAATCAGACAGAACCATCTTCCAGATTTTCCAACTGTGCTTTCAAGCAACCACGGACCAATCCAAGTTGAAAACAAGAAACCAAAATGGCAGAAGGTTGCATGTACAGAACTGAGTTCATGGGTAGAACCATCACATACACCCACACACACACACACCTCTACCTCATACATAAACACTCTCAGGCCCTCCCCCATTAAGAGAAGATCAGAAGTGTACATAGTTATCGTTAGATGTGGTAAGAGAGTTACTAAACTAATGTGATACTTTTATGTTATAAAATGATGCGGAATGACAATGACTTTTCGTAGTAATGCTACACTCACTGTGTGCAGTAATGCAGTTAACAATTAATAGCAATCCGAGTCTTCCAATAAGGACATTTGAGTCCAGTAATACTTGTGTTTTTTTGTGTGAGATGTTAGTTTCCATTTTAGGAAGAGGTGCGAAATCAGGAGATAAGTGAGAGTTACAATTCTTCTTACCACCAAGAGCCAACACTGTGGAGCACTGACAAACTAAAGAAACAGGACATTCAACCCAATTATAAAACAATGATGGTGTAACGTTATCTGAAATGTATGTTGTCCTCTGACTTCAGAACGTACATGAGTTGGATGTGTGTGTATAAGGAGGTATGTCATGGGTTGGAAAGTAGGTAATAAGATAATATGTGTGTGTTGTGTATTGGAATGGATTGCAAAACTTATATAACACTGATGTAGGCAACTGATGCACTTGCCTACACAAGTAGGATGCTACACACTGTAGGGTGTATGGTTGGAAGTATTTTGTCTTTGTTCTGATCCTAGGTGGGAAGCATTTTCATGTAGTGCATGGTGACCATGTTGGTGTCGCTATTGTGTAATAGGTCGCAGCACTTAGCCATGTGATTATTATGGGACACAGACACAATTTAAGGTTTTCACAAAGTTGACAGCATTGAACAACTCTGCAGATCTTTTTGTGGTGTTTCCTATGATAGCCCACTCAGCTGGGTACTGCACAGGATTGTCTATTCTGACATAATTTATTTAAAGTTTAGGTTCCAGAGCAGTCATAGATTAGAGCAGACATGCTGGAGAGACCTGCCAGTATGGACTTTGTTAATATCATCCCATCACTGATTGTTATTGTAAGATGTCAAGAAGAGGTTTCTAATATAACCCCATCTCTGATTGTTATTGTGAGACGGCAAGAAGTGGTTGTAGTGTTATTTTGTCAGGACCCGCAGTGGTGGACTAAATTAAAGGCCCCCACTGGCCAGCAGAACGGGACAGATATCTTCAGTTTTTTTCATGCTTGTTCAGTTGGTGATGGGTGGTTTATTGCTATGGATGGTACAGTACTGGGTGATGGACATGACCCATAGCTGTTTTATCTTATGTGAGGGTGAGAGTGTCAAGCAGTATAAGAAAATTACTACACAGCTTATATGTATGACAATCAGCTGCCGACCTCTGGGTGTTTTGGTGTTAGTGTAGGCCAGGAGGGTGATATATTTTATTTTATTGTGATTGAAGGTATGTAGCGCTTACTACTCCTGACTAGGCAATGAAGTGATTTACTCCAGGCAGCATGCAGTCCCGAAACACAAGGTGAGTGTTTTTTTCAGTGGTTATTACTGGTTGTTGGGATTAGTCCTGTGCTCTTAAGGGAATCATAGCTTGCCTTTAATCCACTTTCTTTGCGTATTTCATTTTAACAGTAAAAAACTCTTAAAAACTATTCTTGCAACAATATTCCTTTTAACTATTTCTCTATCATGTGAACTGGAAACAAAAGGGATGTGAAGGTAGGAGATAAGGAGAAGGGAAAGGCCAAAGGGAAGTAGAGAATGAGTAGCCACAAAAACAAACAGAAGCAAGTGGAAGGAGTGGGCAAAGGGCAGGACTGTGGAAGAAGGGTGGAATGGGCTGGAAAGGCATTTTTGCATTCGCAAACGGCCGAATTTTGCTATGCACACCGTTTGCAAATGCAAAATTGCTTGATACATCTGGCCCTTAGTGCTCTATCAAGTATACAAAAGCCCAATGCTGCTGTACACTAGAGACCTGCTTGTAAAGGGCAGGAGGGCCAATCTCGACCCCGGGGTGTAATTTGAGTATGCCTGTGTTTAGAGCAATCTGTGGTCTGAAAAAACAAGAGATCAGAAAGGATGATGTTCCATTGGGAGCCAATAGTAAACTGTGAAATAGTGTCTTGCACAAAAGTTAATCTGCCACTTAGTTCCCTCCTGAGGGAAAGATGGCACTAAATAATACAGCCCCCACCAAGAAGGGAAAGGCTTTAGTCATCCCAAAATTCAATTTGACCACAGACAGAGTAAAAAGTTCTCCTGCTAGGTAACCACATTGGTCCCAGAGGAACTCATTTAACTCTCATCATTTCACATCCTCAGAGAACCATTAAAAACCTAATTAGGGAATTAGGCATAAAAGGCAGAAAGAAGGAGGAGGAACATAATGTAGGAAAATAGTGACAAGGGGAGAACACAGGAATGGAAAAGAACCTCTGGGAGTGTGACAAAGACAGGAAGTACAGGTTGGTGAAGGAATGAGTCATGAGGTTGAGTCAAGACTAGGAAGTCTTGTATTTCAGCAACCCTGGCATTCAGCAGCATCAGCAGTGGATTCCTAAGAAAAAACTGTGCTGTCAATCAATCAATCAGTGTGTATTTGTAGAGCGCACTACCACCCGTGATGGTCTCAAGGCGCAGACGGGGGGGGGCTGCTATTGCTCAAATAGCCAGGTTTTGAGCCGCTTCCTGAAAGTCAGCAGGTCTTCGGTCTGTCGTAGGAGCAAGGGAAGGGTGTTCCAGGTCTTGGCGGCGAGGTGGGAAAAAGGATCTGCTCCGGTAGTCGATCTTCGGATGCGGGGGACGGTGGCGAGGGGGAGGTCGGCTGAGCGGAGTTGGCGGGATGGGGTGTAAAAGGTAAGTCGTCTGTTGAGGTAGGCTGGACCGGAGTTATGGAGCGCCTTGTGTGCGTGGGTGAGGAGCTTGAAGGTTATCCTTTTGTTGATGGGGAGCCAGTGTAGGTCTCTCAGAAGGGGAGTGATGTGGCTGTGGCGGTGGGCATTGAGGATCAGGCGTGCGGAGGCGTTTTGTATGTGTTGCAGTCATTTGAGGAGTTTGGCCGGGGCTCCTGCATAGAGGGTGTTTCCGTAGTCAAGTTTACTGCTGACGAGGGCTTGGGTGACTGTTCTTCTTGTATCTGTGGGGATCCATCTGTAGATCTTGCGGAGCATGTGGAGGGTGTTGAAGCAGGATAAGGAGATGGCGCTGACTTGCTTGGTCATGGAGAGTGTTGAGTCGAGGATGATGCCCAGGTTGCGTGCGTGGTTGGTGGTGTAGGGCTGCTCCCAGAGCAGTCGGCCACCAGGAGTCGTCCCAGGCTGAGGGGTTGGCGCCGACGATGAGGACCCCCATCTTATCTGAGTTCAACTTCAGTTTGCTGTTCCTCATCCGTTCATGCCTTCATGGAGGTTGGATTTGGCGGTGAGGGGGTCCTTGGTGAGGGAGAGGATCCGTTGTGTGTCAATGGCTTAGGAGATGATGTAGAGGTTGTGCTGCCAGGCAACGCGGGTGAGCGGGGCCATGTAGACGTTGAAAAGTGTTAGGCTGAGGGACAAACCTTGGGGAACGCCGCAGATGATGTTGGAGGCTTTGGATTGGAAAAGGGGGAGGCGGACACTCTGGGTTCTGCCGGAGAGGAAGGAGGTGGTCCACTCCAGAGCTTTGTCTCGGATCCCTGCGTTGTGGAGGCGTGTGCATGGCATGCAGTGCCAGACGATGTTGAAGGCGGCCGAGAGGTCCAGGAGAATGAGGGCCGTGGTTTCGCCAGTACTGTGGTTGCTGCGGAACCCTGACTGGGATGGGTCCAGGATGTTGTTTTCTTTGAGGTAGTGGGTCAGTTGTCTGTTGACGATCTTCTCGATAATCTTGGCCGGGAATGGGAGCAGGGAGATGGGACGGAAGTTCTTGCGGTCTCTCGGGTCCGCCATGGGTTTCTTGAGTAGGGGTTTGATCTCTGCATGATTCCAGCTCTCGGGGTAGGTCGCGGTCTCGAAGGAGATGTTGATGATGTTGCGGAGGTGGGGTGCGATGGTGGCGCTTGCTTTGTTAAAGATGTGGTGCAGGCATGGGTCTGACGGAGATCCAAAGTGGATGGTGCCCATGGTTTTGATTGTGTCGTCTTCATTCACGTTGGCCCATACGAGCAGGGGGTCGTAGTTGAAAGTGGGTGGAGAGTCTGAGGAGTCGGTGATTGGCGGGGTGGTCTGGCTGTTGAAGCTGTCATGGATGTCTGTGATCTTGTGGTGGAAGAAGGCGACGAGGGAGTTGCACAGGTCTTGTGAAGGTGGGATGTCGTTTGTGCTGGAGCTGGGGTTGGAGAGTTCATTCATGATGTTGAAGAGCTCCTTGCTGTTGTGTGCGTTTGTTGTCCAGGCAGTCTTTGAAGGAGGTTTTCTTGGTAGATCTGATGAGGTGATGGTGATTGCGGATGGCGTTCTTGAAGGAGGCATGGTTTTCTGGTGTCTGTTCGAGGAGCCACTTTCTCTCCAGTTTCCAGTAGGTTTACTTTGAGGCTTGAAGGTCCGAGGTGAACCAGCTGGCTCTCTTGTTGGCACCTCTGTTGGAATGTTTATTGTGCGGGCGAGAGTGTTGGCACAGTCGTCGATCCAGCGCCAGAGGTTGCAGGTTGCGAGGTCGGGATTGGTTGATTCGGTGGGTGGTTTTTGGGCGAGGCTGGTGTTCAGCTGGTCTTGGCTGATTTTGCTCAAGTTGCGGCAGGGGATCTGTTGGGAGCGGTGGTGCGTACTGGGTTTCTGGAAGGTGAAGTGGATGCAGCGGTGGTCGGTCCATGGGAGTTCGGTGGTGTGGCTGAATGTGACGTGAGAGCTAGCGGAGAAGACGGGGTCCAGCATGTGGCCAGCGGAGTGTGTTGGGGTAGTGATGAGTTGTCTGAGTCCGAGTGTGGCGAGGTTGTCGATTAGGGTGGTGGAGTTGGGGTCGTTGTTATTCTCCAGGTGAAAGTTCAGGTCGCCAAGGAGGACTTAGTTGGCAGAGGCTAGGGAGTGCCTGCTGACAAGGTTGGCGATGGAGCCGCAGAACTGAGTCCGTGGTCCGGGGGGGTCTGTAGATGAGGGTTCCTCTGAGGGTGGTGTTGTGGTTGGTGTGGGTCTGGAAGTGCAGGTGTTTGGCGGTGCTGAGTGTGTCGTAGGTGCAGGCCGTGACCCTGATGGTGTTCTTGTGGACGATGGCAATTCCGCCTCCGACTCCGTTGGTACGATCCCTGCGGGTGATCTTGCAGCCATCCGGAATATCTGGGGCCAAGGAGGCATTAATCCAGGTCTCTGACAGGAAGGCGACATCCGGGGTGGAGGTGTCGAGCAGGTCCCAGAGTTCTACGGTGTATTTGCGTGCGGAGCGGGTGTTAATGAGGATGCATTGGAGGTAGTTACGGTCAGGCTCGGCAGGAGGTTTGGCGTTTTGGAGGCTGGTGAGGCTGCAGTTCCGGCAGGTGAAGGGTCCCTGGGTGTGCTTAGGGGAGGCCAGGAAGCAGGCGTGTGCTTGTCCGGTGTTGAGTGCGCAGAGGGTGCTGGCGGTGTAATGGCGTTGCTGGCCGTGGTGGTCTTGGGGACCAGGGGTCCTGGCACTGGGCGCGGTCTGGACGCAGATGGCGCAGACGGGCTTGCCTTAGGCATCCCTTAGGCATGCCTTCGGCGCACCAGTGGCGTGCCCGCTGCGCATCTGCCATATGAGGGGAGGTGGGAGGGAGGGACAGCAGGGAGGAGGGAAGGGGCAGTGAATGGGTGAGCGGGGGGGCAGTGCCGCAGGAAACAGCGCCGGGAAAAAGGTATATTGAAGTGGAAGGAGTAGGGCGGGGTGCAGGGACACAGCGGCGGGAAAAAGGGATATTGAAGTGGAGGGAGGGGGTGGGGCCGCAGGGACGCAGCGGTGCTCCAGAGAAAACAAAAGGGAACCTGGAGCAGCGGCAGCACCAGCACGTGGTGCAGGGGAGCGACCTGCCTGAAGCAGTAGGTGACAAGTAACTCAGCAAGCCTTCGTACTCACAGGCCCAGTACTCCATGCCGCTTTAAGCATGGAATGCTGGCTGAAGACTCCAGAGGGCACTCAATAAAATGCAGTTCTTATTCAGTCTGGACTGAAGGGAACTGCCATGAGTTGGTTTGATCCCAAAGAATTTTACATTTTCTTTTTTACATTAGAAACAGGAGTTTACAAATTGAAGATGACTTGGGCATGATAGTTCCTTGACAACCAGTAATAATAGACTTCATTTTTCCTGAATTTGGTTCAGGTTAACTGTTGTGCATCAATTTTGTTCAATTGTTTTGTTTTTGGAACAAAATACAACACTGCAATTCATGGTACTTTCAGATGTGGATTTACTTCAACCACATTTCTAGGGCTCGGAAAAAGAGCCCTCTAGATACTCTCTCAGCAGCAGCTGTGTCCTTTCTGCATGCTGTTGTATTTTGATTGGCAAGCCCTCCTATAGACTGAAAATGGAGAGAGAGATATATGTTAAATAGGGGCGGGGACAAGTGTGGAACATTGAAAACTCCAAAAAAGAGAACCATCTTAGTTGAGTCAAGTGAGTAAACTCTCCTTAGTTTGATACTCCAGAATGTATTAGGATCAGGCTATGTACATGCCTGATCTACCAGGTCAGGTCCATCTGATAGGCCGAAAGGCTTACTTTGTCATGGGCAGGGACATGCACAAGAACCAATGCTTGTTGTATTGGTTGTGTGGCTTTTTCTAGCAACCATTGCAGATCATTCTAGGTGTATAGCAATGCTGTCTCACTGCAGGACAATGTTGAAAGGAGATTGACAAGTAGTAGTATTGTATCAAAAGATGGCCATAGAGAATGCGCTCACCACCCCTGCATCTCATTAGTGGGGGTAACAGGGACCTGTACTCATTCCAGAGTTGTACCTGTCATGATGTCAATCTCTGTAGCTCACATAGACCAGGAATAAAGGGGTACTTAGTCCTAGGCTTCAATGCACCTGACTGTACTGTCATGTAGTCGTTGATCAGCAACAAATGTGGCTTGTACTTATGTATCATTTCCTAAAGGTGCTTAAGCCTTGCTCTGCATGTGGTAAGCACAGCTCTTGACGGCACATCACAGGATCGGAAGCCGTGCTTTTCATATTAGACACATATTTCTACATGAGATACACTATTCCACGGATCTGTTGTATTATGCTATGTTTCTTGAATGTCTGTAACCTTTTTTACAAATGTATGGTCCCATAGGCTTTTTGGAGTCCTTCCGCTCCCTCTACATTGCTGGAAATATTGTTGAACCAAGTTAAATTGGTCTCTTAAAATTGCATTTATTTGTGATTCATATTATTTAAAGATGCATTATTTTGAATAATGACTGACGTGTGAAAGAATACATTTATTTTTTAGTAATGGATTATGTTGGAAGGTGGCTACCTAGACCATGTTATGGATCTACGTGGAGTATTACCTGCTGGAGGTTGTTGTCTGCTTCTCTGCTTGAGTGGGCTTTTAAACTTGTAGGCATCTTTACTGATCATGCGGTTTTGAGTGCCTTACCAGTGTGATGCGTCTATAGAGGAAAAACCATACGAACAGTCCTTGTAGCTTCACATGCTTTATAGCTTGATGAGCTTTGCTTGGGAATGAAAGTTCCATCCTGTAACGCCAGCTTGTATGACTAGCATCAAAGGAGACTATTCTGAATGAACTTAATGAAGAGAAACCTCATTTGTAGTCAAAAGTTCAAAATATCTTTACAGCCCTTCCCCTCTCTTCTCTACCTTTACAGCAGTTCTCCCACTTCTCTCCATTCTTCTCTTTATAATGGGATTGTTGTGACTCCAGGTGCCTAGTTTCAGAAGACTCCTCCACAGTCTCTGCCATCTGTTATTTTTTTCTGCATCCCTCTACAATTCCATTTTCAAATGATTCTCTCATTATATTCTTATTCCTTTGACCTTGATTTCCATTATTTCTACCATTTATCACGTTCTCTTTCCCACTTCCTTCCAAATCTCTGGTTTACAATCTTCCGGGAGAGTTACCTGGCCTCCAGGTTGCAGATATGCGTCATTGCTTCCTAGGCCTAACTTAATTCCTCCAAAATGCATATAGTTGTCAACCTGACGCTTGACTGACCTTCACCTCTTGTGAGGATTCAGTAGGTGTTTTTGTAGCTGAATGATCTGTGGCTGTTTTACTTGTTTTCCAAGTATAGTTTTTCTTAGCAATCAATAGTGGCTCCAGAGTAATGAAAAATCATTGTGTTTAAGTTGCCATATGCCCTCTGGAGACCGCTAACGTTGAACAGCTCAATGCATATGGAATAATGGATTATCACTGTTCGCAACCCAAATTGCTTCTTTGTAAACTGCATGGATCTGATACTGGTTGTGATCTTCCTCAGACATGCCTCTTTCAGTTCTCAGCTCCCTATTCTTCAAAGGAACTCAGTGCAGCACCTGCCTTTCCATTCTTTCAACCAGCACACTTGGTCTCAAGCCAGGTCTTTCTCCATTTGTTTGAAGTATCTTAGTACACATTGTTTATGTTAATTGTTTGCATTACGCATACTGCATGATGTAATTGCTTTTAGGGACTCTTGAGAGAGACAACAGGATTACCTATATACAGAGAGCTAGATGGCCTAGCGACAAATAGTGGACAGTCCTTGCAGCAGTCTATAGTATTGACAGACGTACTTAATCTACCCAGTACTACTTATGCAATTTAGAAATTAAGAACACGCTGTAAAACATTAACAAATAGGAGTTTGACTTACTGGAGTGAATAATATATGTAGGTGGACCCAAGTACAAATGTTGAGTCGTAAAAAAGAACGAATATTGCAGTACATAAATATGTGGAAGTAAAGTCAGTGTTTAAAGGGTTATTGATCGCTAATAAATAAGAGATCTCAACAATTGAAGAAATGTATCACACACACCTTAATAAAACGACTAAATTGAGGGGGAATATCAAGCAATATGAAATATTAAGGTCCTGCAGGCGTCTTTCTGATGCTTACTGATACAGCTGTAATTTCAAATTGTAGTTTTATATCGATTTCATTTATAGAAGATCATCTTCTCACAAGTTGGATTAGCACATGATGTCAATTTTGAACGTAAACTAATCTATAATTATACTGTTTACGTACACTTGAAATAGATAATGTAACGCTGAGTGATTGTGTGAAAGAGGATGAATGTGGAATATGAGTGGCTGAATGTGAAACATGGGGATTGATACCATTTTATGAACATATACTTTAACAGTGAACTTTAAAATAACCAATTAATATATTTTTCTCCACATGATATGTATAAAGTACATATTTTTAAGTCTGACTTGGTAGCGCAGCTCACTAAGACCTATTGTTATCAATTCTTCATCCATGGATTGAACCTTGGCTGCGGCCAGAGAAACATTTATCTCTCATCTCATGCTGTTGGTTGTTTGGCATACCGCTTCCTCTGCCATGGAGTGCTGGGACTACCATGCCCAAGGAACTAATTTACATGTCAAAAGTTCATGGAAACATCACACAGTACATTCTTTATCTAATCGATGCAATATATGCAGAGAGCAATATTTTCTGTTTTGTTCTTCACTGCAGAAGGCCTTCTAAATGCACATCAGACTCACTAGATTTGCCAAAGCTTGTTGGGTTAAGTGTTTTCGGGGAAATGTATTTAGTGTCCTCTTTACCAGTTTTCCTGTCCTCTACACAAAACGAAAACGAGTGTGGTTTTGGGGGCTCTGCTTAAATGTATTATGAGAGTTAGACAGGTTTCAGTGCGCTCGCTTTAGAACTTTTCAGGACAGGTGGTTTAGGAAACATTGACAATATGCTTCTATGATGAACATCTAACGAGGAATACTTATCACTCTTCTCTTCACTGGTACATTTATATGTTTACCTTTCAGTAGAATTTCTAATAAAAACAGTAGGGTGTTTTGAAATTGGTAGGTTTTTAGTTGGCCTGTTGAGGCAGGAGTTATTGTGAGTTTTCATAGGGTGGCTATTGTGTAGGTAAAGGCAAGGGGTAGAAAGTGTTTGCCTCCTTTGATCTTGTACTTGATTCTGGAGACCACTAGGAAGTTTGTTTGGCCAGAGTAGATTTGGTGGTTGATTGTTAGCATAGAATTATGCCCTACAGGAACATAGGTGTTGAGTCTTCTAAGCACATGCAGATAAGGCAAGGACTACTGAAGGAGTTTCTGGATTACACAGGTAATCAGTTAATGGTTCTCAGGAGTAAGGGGACAGACTTGATGGGCATTTGCCTCAAATTTAATTAATCTGGCCATGTAATTACTGTTTTGAGTCACAATTGTATGTCACAATATTGACTAAAGAAATGTGCTATGAGAATATCATAACAAAAATATCAACAAACAAAATATTGTGGAGCTAAGTATGAATAGGTATGTAAAAAAATCCTGTTCTAAACTCCACATTAACATGCAAATGAAAATAGATATATATCATCAAGGCACATACATGTGGAGTTAAGTATAGTAAACCTGTACTTATTTATACTTGTCGATATGTTGGTTGTCCATATTAGTAGATTATGAGTGGCAATTGAGAAACTCGAGCGTCCAACGGATCTTCTATGTATGCAGCTTCTTTCAACCTCTTTCCTAACAAGTACAGCTCCATCTCCCACCAGGATGCCACCAGGATGCCACCAGGATGCCACCAGGATGGACAAATGGCAAGTGCAAAATGCAATTATAGACCCATTCCACTCGCTCCATCCACCCAGCTATTCCGAAATTGATACTAAAATCTGAACACTACCTTGAGATGGAAGTCCTTCCAGCTATCTATTGTAATGTAAGGTGGATTTGTAGAGCACTGATTGTCACCCCTGAGGGTACCCAAGCGCTATAAGAACTTTCCTGAATGTACTTAAGAGTAATAGAGAAGGTCCTCTCTATTTGGATATTTATGGATCTTTATTGAAAATAGCATACATATACGTTCACTTGTATGGTCCAACAGTTCAGCCTACAATGTTTAATGTATACCGGAGGTTGCGGGTGGTGGGCACTCCTCACTCATTTATGGGAACAGGGATTTATTTTTCAGCATTAGACTGTGATCTATAGTAGGAGCGAGAAAGGCAGAAAAGAGGAAAAGGATGAGGAACAGAAAGGTAGGAGAGCAATGACAAGGGGAGAGCAATGGAAAGAAAGAAAATCTTCATCACTTCAGAGTCTCAGGGGTGGAGGGGCCTGTTAGAGGCTGATACGCCAACTAGATGGGTTTTTGGCCACCTCCTCAGCCATTCCACATTTACGTGAATTTCTCAGGGTGTCTGAGCACGGAACGTATACCAGTCTAGACTTGTTGTAAATTGGAGTCCTGATAATTAAGAATTCTAAGTAGAACCTCCAGTAGGAAATCCGTGTCACTGAGCGACTGCTCCCGTGCTGTCCCAGGTGACTTCTGCTCACAGGTAAAAGGTGGGTTAGTTACCCGTTGCGCAGTTACTACACCATTTTGCGTTTCAGATCTCAGAATGTGAAAAAAAAACGCACCAAGTGAATGGGGGTGGAAGAAAGGAGCACGAGGTGGAATGTAGGTCAGGTGGTCTTTGTGTTCAGCAGCTACAGTAACCGACAGCATCTCAGTGGCCCCCCACGAAAAGATTTGGGACCTGTACTCAGTTTTCCTTTGACAAATTATGGACTCGCCTTTCATTATTCAATTCTACAAAACCCCGAGCACCACATTTTTTAATAAAGCTAAATATTAGCTCCCACTCCCTTGGCATATTTGCAATTGCCTCTATGTGGCCACTCCTACGAGGCACAGGAATGTCCTCTCAGTGCCCATTCATTACTTGGCTTCTACGTCAATCTTACTCATGAATAGGCCCGAGGGGCCTATTGCGAGACTGTTTAAGTGGTGTTGAGTGTTAGTGGCCTGTAACCCGGCCCGTGGGGCTAAAGGCTACGAACACACACTCACATTTCATAGTTCGAAGACTTGTAGCTGTAAAGATTTTCAGTCATTAATCACCTGGCTCAAATTTCAGCTGGCGGGAGAGAGCCTCGTCCCTATGACCCGCATGTGTAGTCATCGAGGTCCATAAAGCAAAAATAAATAAAGGAAGAAAGAAAACAATGGAAACAAAAGCAAGCGGTCTTTCGGACACGATGCGGGACTTTTCACCTTCCAAGATTGAATGTGTTTGTTGTCTGTTTAGCACAAGATGCAACAAGAGGACACGTTATATATCTCTGAAACATCACCTGGTACTTGTGTGGAAGATTTCAGTGCAGAGCGGCAAAAGAGAGAAACATAAACATGCAGGGGATGTCCCTGAGGTGGCAGCCTCCACTGCTGGTGAGGTAGAGTGACCAGCCGTCCCGTATTCCCTTCAGTCCAGGTTTACAGAGGACTGTCCTGACGCCCCAAAGCTTTTAAAAAAAATTAAATACATGTCTAGGTTTTCAGGCAAAAGTCAAGTCGGTCTGCTGAGGGGAGACAGAGCGGTGAGGGGGTAGGATGGTGGTCCTTTAATGTTATGTAAATGTGGGATTGTAAATGTAACCCTTTATGAGACCACTCTGCTGAGATTTCCCATGTTTTTCTGCTCTTTATTGAACCAGAACATCAGCTCACTGTGTAGCTCATCCAGTGTCTGTGGTGGTCTTGGATGTGCCTTGGTGGACTGAGGTTCCAAGGTGTGGGGTTTGCAGAGGCGCAGAAAGGTCTAAGGGTCAGATGTAGCAAAGGTTTTTACCCATTCTGTGTCTATGGGAAAAAGTGTTCGTACATATGGCCCTTATTGTCTAAGGATCCTTCTCAATTGAACACCACACACACCATTTTGTCCGTGACCGTTTAAACGCTTCTTAAATCAGCCATGAAGGCACAACAGGTATTATGATTGTTTTGTGGAATCAATATGGACGAGGATACCAATAACAACTCGCTTTGGAGGGCAGCATTTCACCATCAGGGTAGTGTAAAGGCATTAAAGAGGTCTTCAAGAGCCAGATGTACAGACCATTTTCCTCGTTGCAAACGGGCCGATTCTCATAATCGGCCTGTTTGCGACTAGAAAAGTGCTTTTTGGGATGTACAAAGCCCAAACTACGATTCGGTAACTTGTTACCGATTCGCAATTTGGGTTTTGCGATTCGGTATTAGGAAGGGGCGTGTCCAGGGCATTCCTTCCTAATACCGAATCTAAATGGTATGTATGACTGTTTTGTGACCGTGAATGCGATCTCAAAACAATCGCAGTTAGCACCAATTTCAAATTGGTGTTAACCCATTCACAAAGGGGAAGGGGGCCCTAAGGAACCCCTTCCTCTTTGTGAATGCCTGCGAAAACGATTTTTAAGAGCAGGCAGTGGCCCCCTGGACCACTGCCTACTCTTAAAAAATTAAAATGAAACGTTTCATTTTTTTCTTTTTAAACACAGCCTGTTTTCCTTTAAGGAAAACGGGTTGCATTAAAGAAAAAAGATTGCTTTATTTAAAAGCAATCACAGACATGGTGGCCTGCTGAGACCACCAGGCCACCATCCCTGTGATTTTTGCTATTCAGGGGGGTCGCAAATTGCACCCTACCTCATTAAAATTAATGAGGCTTGTCTATTTGCGACCCAATGGGAATCGCAAAAGAAACTCAATGGAGTTTCTTACATTCGGAATTGCAATTCCCTAATTGCGATTCGCATGGAATGGCAGTTAGGGAATCGCAATTCAAATATTTGGACATGTTGCCCCTAGTGTAGAGAAAAAAGCTGTCAAAGGATAGCACACCAAACGCAAAACGATTTGCTGCAGGAAGCTCTCTACTCTAAACCACTCGCCTACACAACTCTTCACACATGAGCGTCTTAGACATAGAGAACAGCTTAGTATATGGATCAAAGAAATGAATAGGCAACAACATGTCACCCACATTGGTTAAAATGTGTCACAGTTGCACGCAGTGTGCAAGTATGCCAGCCTTTTACTTAGGTGTAGGCTATCTTTGCCCTTCTGCATTTGATTTATTGAAGGTGTTTCTGCAGGGTGGACCAACTCCTTTGTGGCAGTGGAACACTTCACAGTACAAGTTTGATGTGTCCTATCATTTCCAGGTTAGAGTTGTCCAAGCATGAGGTTGAACAGAATACTTACACTAGCATTCATTTATAGAGGGCATTAGGACACCCACTACATAAAGAGGTCGTTAAGACATATGTACTGGCTGAGGACACAGGAATCGGTTACTATCTATGGATATGAAGATCTGGTGGGAATTTGAGAAGGCAAGGATTGGGAAACGGGAGATGTACAAAGAAGAGGAAAGGTTTCAGCTCCTTTTTGAATGACAACAGAGATGTGGCTAACCTTGTGTTGGGGAGAGGTTGTTTCACAATGCAGGGGCGAAAGAGGAGAGGGCTTATCTTTTCCTTCCTTGTTTTAGGAAATTAAAGGATCAACTGTTTCATACACTGGGTGAAGCAGATGAGACATAAAAAGGAGAGTTTTATGAATATGTATTGTTGTTTATGGTGTGTAGGGATTTGGAGGTGATTCAGAGAGATTGAAATGTAATGTGAATCTCAAAGTGTTGGGAGACTTAGCAAAAAATGTGTCTAGCAGTTTAACAAATAAAGCAGCCTTAAGTGGGATGAAGTTGGATTTCTGTTGGCTGGTTAGCAGGGCATTGCCCCTGCCAATCTGTGTGAAAAGAAGGGCTTGAACGGAGGGGCCGAATTTGTCGGGTGGATAAAGGCAAACATGTATTTGGTTTTGTGGTAACTGGTGACTATCCTGCACTCAGTAGAGAGAAAAACAGGCAATGCTGATATAATAGAGTTTGCATCACTGATGACTTAATTACCAAAATGATTGATCAAGCAGGAGTCCTTCTTCATTGTGACTCATGGATGGCAGGATCGACATGGGATCGATAAACTATTTTTTATACGAAGAATAGTTCACACCACACTAACTTGGCTTTCTAATCCATATCTTCGTTCCAACATCAAAGCAGGACTGTTTTATTTGTCAAAATACCTAGCAAAGCTTTCTTGCTCAATAGAAAAATGTAAATTACTCTATTAATGACAAATATTGTCAGCTCCTAGGACTGAAGTTGGCTGAACAAACACCAATCTAATTAAAATGGACGCAAAAATATCACTTTTTCTGCATGTAAGCACACTGGAACTCAGGGCCCTATAGTGCTGACCACCAAACCCTTTCTCTTTCCCTCCCTTTCTATACCTCTGCAGCAGAAAACGCATTATACATATTCACCACCTTTTTGATTATTTAAGGGTCATACCTGTGGCTATCATGTGAAAGATGTCAAACCTGTTTTTTCTACCCAATCAGGGATCACCAAACAAAGGAACATTCTGGAACATTTGTTATTAGCGATGATTGATGGTGCCAGCTAGGGGAAGAAAACTAGATTTTACTACCTGGGGGCCTAGTGATAGGAATGTTACTGTCCCTGATGAGGTGTGAGACAATTTGCATTGGGTAGCATGCTACTCCCTGGGGGCCTAGTGATAGGAATGTTACTATCCCTGATGAGGTGTGAGACGTTTTGCGATGGGTAGCACACTACACTGGCGGCCCACTGAGAAAGATTTTACTGTCCTTGATGAGGTGCCTGCGCACTTTGCAACAGGTAGCACGCTACTTCCAGAGAGACCCAGTGCTAGGAATTTTACTGTCCCTAATGAGGTGCTGAGATACTCTGAGATGTGTACACTCTACTCCCTGGAGGACCAGTGATAGAGATTTAGTCACACAAATAGCTATATTTAGCAGAGCTGTTCTATTCAGTGTCATGTAATTTGCAACAGTCCCCAAATGCACCTTAGTCCATTTTTTGTGGCTTCCTTATGTGAATGTTATTTCTGTCTAGCATTAATTATGTGTAATCGAGTTAGTTGAGTGCTGCACACTAGTAAGTAGTGTTGTTATGCTTTTGCACTGTGAACACTCATATAGCATTTATAGTCTCCATACCCCAGCCAGTGTTACAGCATGTTGTCACCCATTATGTTGTGGTGTGATAAGCCTTTGAATAGCCTCGTAGTCGGGTTCAATAGCTTCTTGCTGTAGTTTCGAGGTGCCATTACAGCTTGGATTCTGGCATTGTTTGTAAGTTATGATGGGCTGTCGCATAGCTACCGAAGGCGCCCAATAGTGGAGAAAGTGCAGTGGTAGGAGGGCAAAGGGAGTCAGGGACCTACTGCTGCCTTGGTATTACTAACTAACTACTTAACTCGGCGCAGAAACACCTATTTTCTTTGCTTGGATTACGGTCCTTGACGCGCTTGTGAAACCATCACTTGGATGATCATTGGTCTAGAAAGTGTTTGGTTTCTTCTCTATCCAGCTTACCTTCTTCAGTTAGACACTGGCAGTGTGTAGCACATTCTGAAGAACTATGCTGCCTAGTTTAGAATGACTGGGGCAGCGTTTACAACAGTGGGCCAAGCCATTCTGAGGTAGCACACCCTTCAACTCGCTAAAAGAGAGGGTTTGTGAAATCAAACTGGTATTTTGGTATTCACTAAACCGATTTCGCTAATCGGTAATGCCTCAACTAGTTGCAATTGGGTTTGAAAATGGATACCAAATCGCTATGTAGAAGGCACGTGTGATTCAGTATCATATATATCAATGGTATACGACCACATCCCTGGTCAGAAACCATTGAAATTTACCAACACCTAAAAGGTGGTGGTAACTCATTAGCAAAATGGAGTAGGCTCCTTGGCACCTCTTCCCCTTATGAATGTTAAAAGATGTTTGTTAGGGTGTGTATGCCACTGCACATGCTCTAACAAACTTTTTTATTTTTTTTAACTTTTTGTTTTAAACACAGCTATTTTGTATAGTGATAATGGCTGCAAAAAAAAGTTTACATTATTTAAAGCCAATCTCTGACATGGTGGTCTGGTGACACTAGTAGGCCACAATATCTGTGCTGACCAACACATTGGAGTGAGTTGCGTTTTTGACATAACTCATAGATTAGGTTCCAGTATTTACTGATTTTTACATGTAAATATAGACAGTAAACAATTTGCTCGGTATATATTTTTAAATGTGGAAAAATAAAAAAAAATGTGCTTCATGTGAGTGACTCTCCATGCTGTCCACCAGCTGAGTAGATAGCATGCAGTGTTAGAAAGTTAAAAACAGGAAGAGATTTACTTAAATACAGCCATATGTTAACATGTATTTGTTTAAATGCTAACATTACCTGCGGGTGGAGGGTGCTGTTATAGCTGCTGCCTAATTTGCTAAAATATGACAGGCATGAAAGTATGAGTACATGTTTAGCAGTGAAATAAAGTAGCAGCATACAATTGTATGACTCAATTTATTCTAAAACACAAAATAAATATGCATAAATACCTGTAAGATGGCCAAAAATATGGATAAATAAAGCCAGAAATGTTAAAAAACCTAAATACCATAAAACCACAAGCCCTATTAATATTCATGCAGTATATCAAATTGCATCCCATTCTGAATGGGCATTTCGTGAACTAACCTATACATGGGTCAGTTCACGAAATCAAAATTAATTCCTAAAATGTCAGTGCACAGTTTACAACTGCTTTTTGTGAATCGATCCTTAGTACATCTGGCCCAATGCAAACTTTTATTCTGACAATGAAAACCACTAGCAGTGAAGTCAACCATGCCACACAACACATCATTTGTAAACATAAAAAATATGTGTTAGGACCCAATTTTTTTCTTGGAAGCATGGTGCTAGTACTATAAAAATGGTTACTAAATACCAAGGCTGTCTAGTTTTGATGTAGTCATATGCCCCTTTCATCCACCACCCCAAACTACCTGTCTTCTTATCTCACTCTGGAATGGTCTTCCCCACCCCTGCTTTCTCCCTTTATGACTGTTTTCCTATTTTTCTCTTCATCCCTCCTTCTCCCTTTTCTACATTTCAGGTTGTTTCTCTGGGCTAAAGTCTGATGATGAAAAAACTTTCAGTGCCCATTCATTAGTGCCGGCACCACCCACCAGCACCAACCTGTACAAACTGGCACTCCTTCCACATGAGGCACTTTCGGGGCCTTTGAGTCAGATGGCTTGAGGTGCACCCTCCATTCTCCCTTTGAAAGGACCCTTTGTACACTCCACAGCGCTTCTTGTATGCTAACAATCATTCAGCGTCTGTCTCCACCAGAGATAATAGCAGGGCCAAACGTACGTCAGAGTGGGCCCGTGGTGGGGCTCCACACGCATGCGTGCCTGAAGTCGCTTCCCACGTCACTGAAATCACTTGTCAACATACATTAAAGAAAAGGCTCAGCCTCCTGAATGTAGAGGCTTGTTCACAAAAAAATGACAAAAACATTATTTTGAACAAAACGTGAAATGCCTTTGGAAGTCGGAGCCTGGAGTCCGGACAATAGGTCGCTTTAAGGTGGGGCCTGAAGCTCCTCTTCTGCGCGTCTGAATTAGTCTCTTTGAAGAGGCAGTGGGAAGCTTGAGATGTCACTTTAAAGTCCTTTCTTCGAGGAATCCTTTCTGTAGTTCATATAAAGGTTTACCAACTACAGTCTGCGTGTTTATTATCCTTTTCATAGATTTTCTACAGTTTGGGGGATGAACACAATAGAGTTGATTGTAGTTTCAGAGTGATTTATTTTTTCACAATAATGTATGAAGGCGCTTCGGTTTCCTTTCAGGGCATGCAAATATAGCCTTTGAACCCTCCGTAGCGGGCTCTACCGGCTATTAAAGGCCCGCTCCCGGGTCAAATGGCATTTAACAAGGGAGAGGGCCTTTAATAGCCGGTAGAGCCCGCTACGGAGGGTTCTAAGGCTATTAGAACATTCTGTCACTCAGGGCAGAATGTTCTATTAGATAAAACAAATTCCTCACGAAGCCCGAGGGGATTAAAATCCCCTCGGGCTCCGTGAGGCTTTGTTCACAGCTCTTGCTGTGAACAAAGCTAACATTGGAATGTTGGCGCTTCGGGCTTTTACCGTCCAGTAAAAGACTGCAGCACTCCATTGTTTTCAATGGAGCTGCCAACGTTCTAATAATACGTAACCTTGGGCTGTGGGCCTTAGGGTACTCCTCCGACAGCCCGAGTGTACGGGTCAACAAAGCAATGAGGTATAGAAGGATCACAGAGGCACCAGCCGACTTAGACCCATAGGAAGCGCATCACATTGCTAAATGCCCAGTTTAGGCACTTAAAACAGTGACCTTTCAGACTTTAAGACACTGTCATCATCACGTTTGTCTGGTTGCAATGTATACCATATTAGATTGCCATTAAATAAGATTGCAAATAATTGATGATCTCAGACTAATAATATGCTATGGAAGAACCACTGAATTGCATATCATGCTGCAATTAAGTCCCTCGGACACAATGAAGCCCACCAAAGAGCAAATAAATCTCCTTTCCAGTCTAGTATCACTAAGGTAAAACATTCCACTGATGAACTTTTCAAGGTGTGCAAATAACTGGTGAGCAGGCAAAAGTCACACTCAGTCCCATTGCCTGCCAACAAGTTTGTGAAAACGATCTCAAGTTTTAATAACCACCTTTTGCCCCAAACAGGCATCTGCAGCATGAAGGTTGTAAATCTACGTCTTCCGTTACTGGCTATTTTCGGAACACATTTATGAATGCCTTAGGGCCTGATTTAGAGTTGGGCATACAGGAACTCTGCAACAAAAGTGACAAATATTACATCTGCCTTACTACAAATGCTTCATCATATAATGGACTTGTAATAAGGTGGACAGGATATCCGTCACTTTTGTGATGGATTAACTTGTCTGCCAAACTCTAAATAAGGCCTTTAGGCCCATATTTATACCTTTAGATGCAAACCTGCATTAGCATAGGTTTGCATCAAAAAGTATAGCGCTAGTAAGCGCCATTCCAGGACGCCATCTGGGTGCCATATTTAAGGAATGGCGCAAGCCGGCGCTAAGGACCGGTTAGCGTCAAAATACATGATGCTAACCGGGTAGGGGAGACGTAGGGAAAACTGGAGGTTGTGTGGGAAAGAATGGCACTAGTCAGGTTAGAGTAAAAAAAATGACTCTAACCTGACTAGCAGCATTTTTGTGACGCACAACCCCCATGGACATGACTCTTGTCTCAGTAAAATAGGAGTCATGCTCCCCCAGCCCACTGGCCATGCGCAGGGGACTCATGTCCCCTGGATATGGCCATTGGGCACAGTGCCATGTAGGGGGGCCCAAGTTAGGCCCACCTATGGCACTTTGAAAAAAAATTAAAATACTTACCTGGACTTACCTGGAATGGTTCCCCCCATCCTTAGGTGTCCTCCAGGTGTGGGTGTGTGTGGGTGTCCCTGGAGGTAGGGAAGGGCACCAGTGGGCTGTTTCTGTGGTCTCTGACATGGAAGGCCCACAGGTCCCCTAACGCCTGCCCATACCCAGGTGTTAAATAATGGTGCTAAGGAGGCTTAGCGCTATTATTTAAGGCCCTCCTCTTCCCGTGCGTGATTTTTGCATGGGATGATAAAAAGGCGCTTGGGCCTTGGAGTAATTTTTTGCCCAGGAATGCCTACCTTGCATCTCATTTGCACAAGGTAGTTTTCCACAGGCAGAAAATGACTTTAACTCCAATATTTTGGCGCTAGACATGTCTAGCGCTAAAATATAAATTTGAGGTTAAGTTTGCACCAGATTTGCATAAAAAAATGAGGGAAATCCGGCGCAAACATAGTGTAAATATGCCTCTTAGTCTCCACCAGTGTTGTCTTAAGAAACCTATACTTCCAATCATTGCTGTTGTTAGAACAATATGATGATAACCTGTCTATGTATTGGCAAACATCAGATCTGCCATGCATAAATAAACTCTTGGAAACAGAGATCATTTCCCAGTTCTCTTCAAACCTGAAGAAATATAGCTTACTAACTAAATATCAGTCAGGCTTCAGACTGCCTTGTGGGACTGAAAGCATCCTCTTAAACATCAAAGCAGAGCACCTGACGTATTAGGATATAGACTGTGCCTGCACACTCACACTGCTATGTCTCTGCCACCTTTGATACAATTGACCATGGTGCACTGATTAACAGGAGGACGAAGATTGTGGTTGCTGAGAAAATTGCTGTCAGGTGGTTAATCTCTTTTTTGCAATCCAGAATCCTCCAGTTTAAAATGTGCCTCTTACTGTCCAACTGTGCTAGGGGTCTGCTCTCTTACCACACTTGTCAATTGCCACCTCAGCCAACTTGCATGCACCACTCATGACAACAACACTGGTTATCATCAATGGCAATGTCGAGCACTGTCTCAGATTACACAAGGGTCATAGTGTCAAAGACAAGGCCATATTCTTGCTAGAGTACACATAATCTTGGATGCTCCTCAACTGGTTTAGTATAATTGTTTTCCTTCTTCTCCAAAATTTACCATTGTCTACTAAGCCCTTCTTGGAGGACATTGTGTCATTGAAACAGTCATTCTGCCATCAGTTATGTGCTCTGTGACCGGAGCTGTCTTCTTACCGCTATTATCTGTTTTTCCTAAATTTCTGTGAGGTGACCAAAACATTCCTTTTAGATCATAAAAACAAATATAATAAACAAATCAATAATCTAATTTTCTTTAATGCAATTCTAGGTTGAACTATTATCAGTGTATAACACGTTTCATAAACTGTCCATATTACATATAATCATAACTCTCAGTCTCCCTCACATTATCCAGTTCCTCAGACAAACACCTGCAGTGCAAACAATACCTCCTGGGGTAATCCATATTTAGGTTCTAGCACCAGCACCGACTTTGCCTTTTTGAAATGTGCAAAATTGCCATCTCTTTACCTCCAGCATGCTCCATCAACACCTTTTTGCAATGAAAGATGCCACTTTGACATTTACCGCAACAGCACTTAGCCCTGCCAGAAAACACCTTATTATCTTAACGTTTTACGCCACAATTATTCTCCAAACTTTAGACAACCTCACGCAATTTCACTGTCACATTAAAAACAAAGCTGATAATTATATAATCAAATATGATTGCAATAGAATCCCATACTTGTTAAATAATGAATTTATATAATACTGAAAAAGATCCAACCTGTTTCAATGCTTTCTGATAAAAAACAATACCATTATTTTTGGTGCAGTGCAATGCAGCACTGCATGAGAGATAGAAAGGAACACAGCAATATTTGTTAAAAATGGCCTACTGCTGCTCACTGCCTCTGCTCTGGTGCGCAACTAGGCTGCTTAATACCATAGACAACCTTTGCACTGAGTGCAGAGGAGTGTGTGTGCTGTCTAGGATAGGACTTGTACTGGAAGCATACCCTTACAGAACAAAATACTTTGCCTAGGCAAATTCTTAAGCATTCCGCACCTGTGTGTGTTGTTCAGTGCAGCACAGATACAATGTGACAGCACACAAATGTTGGAGCCTGTTTCAAGGAGGTGTTCTTAGCTGGTATAAAGTCAGTCCCGACTATGTTAGTAGATTGCACTTTGCATCAAAATCTATTAATGCTTGCACTTATCCGTCCATGTTACACCCAAATTACACATCCAATGCAATGTGGCACAAAACAACACCGCACGTCTATTGAGAAAAGGGTGCCCTTTTAGTGTGTATACCTATAATCCTGGAAAGTAAATAATCTTTCAAGAGTATGCACTGCTTTGTGTCACTTTCTGTGACTGTGCCCCAGTGAAACCCTTAGTAAATCTCACCTCAGATGTGTTGTTCAAATAGATGCATAGTAGTGCCAGGTAGGCCTGAGCGGAGTTCATGGAGTTCTGCTAAGTGACAAAAAAACTCTATTGTGCTATCCGAAGTTCCACAAGCCGTGGAGTTTGGTTAAGTCGTGCTGTTGAAGCTGATTTTCTGCACAAAGGGTTCCTACCATGCTGTAAAATAAGTGCACGAGCACTAGAGGGTGCTAACTTCTTTCTCCTACTCAAGTAGATTTTCTACTCAAGTGGCAGCTACATCAACACGAGCGGCAGCCTTCTCAATGCGAGCGGTAGCGACCTGCCGCAACCACCTGTGTTCAGAAATCTTATTTGCGCCTACTTAGCAATTTCTCTTGCTCACTCTTGCCAGCTTAACGTTGGTGAGTCACACAAGAGAAAACTCCACTCCACGTCAGTTCGCGGAGTTTTTCAGAACTCCACGAACTCTGCCGGCCGGTGGAGAGGAATTCTTCGCCCAGCCCTAGTGCCAGGATTGCCCTGTTCCGCAAACTTGTGATAGGAAAGAAATCTTAAGAGAGGGAGAAAGAGAGACAGGAGAGAGACAGATAAGTTAGCAAGAAAGAGAGTAGGACAAATTGACAACTAGACGGAAAGAGAAAGTAAAATTAGGATTAGGAGTGATAGAGAGCGTAAGAAAGAGGAGAGAACCAGACAGACAAGTGTAAGAGAGAAAATCATAGAGAAGAGATTGTGAGAGAGTGAGATAGAGAAAGCGAGGGAGTGAAAGGAAGAGAGTTGAGGGAAATCAAAGAGCAAGAATTAAAGAGACCATCAGCTACAGGCTGGATGTAATATATAGGCATGTAACTGACCTCAAGCAGTCAAAGACACACAGCAGCAATCAAAAGTTTCAAACTGCATTTTGCTTTCTGTTTTAAGACCATTGCAAATTGATGGAACTGTTGTGGATGAAACATTTTTGACATTATTACTTTGATTAATGTTGATCTCCATGTTTTACTGTAAATTGCCGTAAGTGACCTCAAATAATATATATATTTCCATTGGTTCATATAGTGTGACCAGGCTTCAAAGCAATGGAGCACTGTCAATGGGTTCCTGGGGTAGAACACCATAGGGATTGGTGAAGGGGAGTTGGACACTGAAAGATGTGACACACAACGGGAACTAAACCTTTGCTTTGTATTCCAATAAAGGAAGGTCATCATGTAATTTTACAAAGCTTTCCTGAATGCCACTTTCTCCTGTCTATGAAAAAGCTCAACATCTCTGGTGGCCCTCAGCCCTCTTGCATCCAGGACACGATCACAAACTGCAGAACAAACAGCATAAAAAAGAAAAACAAGCAGCAGGCTTTTTGCATATAGGCACCCAGCATCTGGAACGATATCTTCATATCCATCAAAACAAGTGCCGCCACTGCTCCAATTTAGGAGAGAGTTGAAGACACTCCTCCTTAAAGAACACCATATCACAATGCAGCAAGAATCAAATTGCTAAGGACCTCTACTATTGCTTGTTTAAATGTATGCTTGGTTCCGACCTGTACTGTGTTCTGTTGCATTTTTGCTAGGGCACTGTATGTATAAATACCACATACATACACAAATACATTGTCTGGAAGTAAGGAACTGCCACTTATGTATCACAGCCATTTGTACATGGAATGTGAATTGAAGCAGGGGCGGCTCCTCCATAAGGGCGGAGGAGCGTCGCCACCCCGCCAGCAGCAACCGCTGCAAATCCTTTCACATAATGAACTGTGTTTATTATCCCTTCCTTGTAAAAGGGGCGGTGCATTGGGGGTGATGAGCAGAGGGAAGTGCTCTGTGCACTCCCCTCAGAGCACATGTGTTTGGCCAGCCGTCTGGGGCCGGCCAAACACACATGCGTACAGGGCTCTCTCGAGCCCAGCAACACAGGCTCCCTGTCTGCCTGGGAGAACCGTGGCTGGGTGCTCCCAGCCAATCCTGACGCTGCTTTGAGCAGCGTCAGGATTGGCCACAGGGCAGGCTGGGGGCCTGTTCCTGCCTGCTGCCAACACAACATGGGAGAGAAGCGGCGCTGAAGGGGAGGTAAGTTAAAAAATATATATATATTTATTCCCCCCACCCCCAAACCCTGTGCGTTGCCCCGCCCCCAGGAATCACTGCAAGCCGCGACTGAATTGAAGTATCTCATATTGGAATGTAACCCTGCTGTGATGTGGGGCTTGAAACACTCTGATTGAAACCCACACTCTTTCATTATATGCCTAACAAAGCGTACATGCTTCTGCCTCTAAATTGCCAATGGGCATCTTTTCTAGGCCTTTCGCTTTCGATTAATAAAGTGACCGGCTTGTGCTTCAGCCGCCAGCCTCCCAGCTTAACAAAGGTTGTCCTGCTGCTAGCAGCTGAAATGCACATTTATTTTATTCAACGACTGCGTCCTTGTCTTTAGCTCTCTGGCCGTGAACACATTTCCTTGCAGAAAATTTTCATTTTAGCAATTTCCTTTCTCCCTCCCTCGTCTGTATCTGTACGAATGGCATAGTGCTTTGCCAGTTAACCAGTTACTGAATTTGATTCAATGAGCCCTTGTTATAAGAGATGGAATACCCAAAGTCTAATTGGATTTCCTTTTCCTTAAGGCCTGTTTACAGCAGGCTGTCCTGGAGAAACTCATGTTCAGAATCTGGACTGTTGCAGGCAATCACTGGCTACAATGACCAGGTCCCTGGTCATCTGGGAATACTATTTCGTTAGTGAAAGGCTCATCATCTTGCTAAAATGCACAGCATCATATATAAAGATAGAATTGAAAGATCTTCCATAGGAAACATTTGTTAGGTCTACGTACAAACAGATGTACCTGTTGGGGGACCACGTATTAATAATTTATCAAAAAAAGTATAAGACAAGGAGAGAGAGAGTAGACTTTCAGTCATCACAGTTGTGACATTGGCTTTGATGTGTTGTTGTTGGTTTGCCATTGCTAGAACTGGTTATCTATCAAGGCCATGACATTTTCAAAAGTGGGTATGTTGTTTAATCTGCATTCCCATTAGGCTTTGGTGATGGGCAATCAAGTAGTCCTTTCATTAGACTGCATTTGGGACAATGAGATTGAGACCCTGTGTGCATTCCTTAATGTGTTCAGTTTGCTGACACAATAGCATTTTAATTATCTATTGTGGTTTTTTCTTTGTGAATTGCTTGCTATTTTGATACTTTATGCCATCATAAATAAATGTGCAAGAGCAATTATTGAAAAGTGCTCTGGCTTTGGTTCATACTGCCGGCAAGACAGCATGTAGGATTGTGGCTTTGTGTTTTCAAAGTAAGGGCATGAACACATAAAGCCTTAAATAAAAATGGAACAGCTTTTTCTCAAATTTATATACATTGCAATATAGATGCATGTGCCTTTTAAGTCCACTTGTTCACTACTCACAACGTAAGCTTCATCTTGTGACTCCTTTTCAGTGCAATTTTTTTTCAGGTTACAGCTTAATTGTGTTACCGCATTCTGTCCATCAAATGCACTATTTTAATCCAAGATGTTTCTCCATTATGGGATTTTCCTTTTAGGATAGCAAGGACAAGACACCCAAAATCATGCAAGTTGATGCAAATCTAGTTCCTGCATGTGATCCAGCTTGGCCTACATCAACAATTATTGACTCCAATTAATCTTTCCACCTTTGTTCTGAATGGTGAAAAGACTCATATCAAATTATTCAAGATCAATACAGTTCGACGAAATGGACACATTCAATCTCAGAGACAAACTTAAAATTTCAAAGGGCTTTATAACAAACTCAAAGTCAAATGTACATAAATAAGTCTCAAATCCATGGCCTAGATATACAGAATCACCAAAGGACAGTTAAAATGTTGCACAATATTGAATCAAATTAGCATGTGAAATATCAATATCTCAAAAGTGACAATGCAGAAAATCAAGAAAAGTGTTTGATGTTTAAAATCCAAAATCAAATTCTCATTGCTGACCACTGAATCTAGATTCCAAACTTTTCTGATATTTAAAAAGGTTTCTGAGAAAGGTCAGCATAACAGAACTTCTGCAGAAGAGAGGTGTGTGCAACATAAAGCTGCTGAATCTCTAAGAATCTAGGTCTATACCTCAAAAAGGTCCACTCAGTTCAAGGGATTAAAGGGGTCGGAACCTTTCTCAAACTAAACCACATTTAAATCTCAATCCTTCCGAAAACAACATCATTGTCAAACTCTTCTTTTGTTCTTTTGAAAAACAGACATAAATCAAACAAATATTTGGTAATTCTTTAATACTTTAAGTTTCTTCTATGTGGCCTTGGTGCAGCCTCGTGCTCAGGAATTTCAAAATGATAACTGGCAATTCAGGATACTCCTTCCATCCTTGTAATGCTTCTCTTAGACTTTCTTATCTCTCATGCACAATTGGCTTCTTGTTCGTCTCAGCACCTGCAGCTTTAAAAAATACAGAAAAAGCAAACTTCACATTGAAATTAAAAAACAGAAAAAATGTGAACCTCATGCAGGCCAAGCTAAATGCACAGTACACTTTCTAAAATTGTTTCTGTGTGTCTCATGTTGCATATAAAATGATTATAAAGAATAATGGTGCTTAAAATAGTATAACATAAACATTTTTCAAACAATGATTAAATGTGGCTTAGTTGAAACCCTATATTCATTTGCGGTCTTTACTTGTATGATATTTGGTGCACCACGTTTAAATTGCAATCAATTTCACGTTATGCAGAAAAATAACCACCCCTTTATTTCAAGTTTTAAGAGACAAGGTTATGCTCCCACATGTGGCTAAACTTTGATGTGATTTTAGCTAAACTAAAATTATTTTGCAGCACAGAGATAGCGCTATTAAATTATTGGTGAAAATATGTTTCAGTTGCAGCCGCAGAGGTGATGAGAGATTCTGGAAATGTGGGTGTGTTGTGTGTTGAGATTCTGCAACAATGCAAAGTGGTTGAGGTGTTATGACAGCAAATCAGAAAAAACCGACACTGGCATTTAGGTTTTTTTCTGGACAACGTTTGGGACGTCATCTCGGTGTTATCACCTGTGATTGATTTGTGTAAGTGGTGGGCAACAGCTCTCATTTTGGGGCCTGGGGTTATTTTCACCATTGATGTTTGCCCCAGAGCATAAGAGAGAAAGGCAGAAAAGGGGGAAAGAAGGAGGAAGATCGAGTGTGGCAAATGTAGAAAGCAGAGGTAAGAAAGAGCCTGCAAGAACGAGATAAAGCGACAAAGAGTGCAGGGTGCAGAAAGATGCAGAAAGTCGAAGCAGGAACGGGCAGGTTTGGTATTCTTCAATCCCAGTATTCAGTTCATAAGAAACACTTTGGGCGTCTTAAATTATAGTTTTGTATTTTTTTGTATGTATTTATTTCACAAATGAATCACTGATTGTAGTTCAAATATCAGGCTGAATCCCAGTAATTCATTTTGCTCTCGTCATAATTATTGCTGGATCATATATTAGGAGTGAGTCTCCTCATGTTGTTGGGAGTCAGTGTCACTTGGCTTCATGTCACGTATCATTGGCGACAGTTAGGTGGTCCTTTAAGGGGCAAATCAATATTATGTTGTGCTGCTTGTATTAGGTACACATTTTTGCGTTACATGATATTCTTGATATTTTCTTGAAACTTGGCAAACTATTTAAAAAAATAAAAATGTGTATGTGTACTTGATCCATTGGGTTGTGCGTCTCTTGGGTAATTGGCGTGGATGTGGAAAGGTCTTTGAAAAACCATGTGCGTGTTGTTAGCTACCAGCAATTTGTGGGTTTGATGTTTGAAGGTGTGCAATAGAAGGTGTGTCTAGTCCTTCCATCCTCCCCTCACCCATATAATTATGGAGAGTCGTCTGCAGACGTCGATCTTCCATGTGGATCCGAATGAATGTACATCAGAGTTTTCAGATGGAAATGTTAGTTTCTTCCTTGCAGTGTGTCTACCATCGCCCACGTTTCACAGTTCGTATGTCATCTGTTTTGGTGCTTAGATGTCATTTAGTCTCTATTCCCTTGTGTCCCCTTCTGTCTGGGTCTTTCCGCCCTCTTGTTTATCATTTCCCTGTCCCGTCACCTTATTGACTGGCTGTCTGCCTGAGACCATCACCCATTTCCTATATCCTTGTATTCCTCTGCTCACTGCCTCTCTAAACCCGCCCCCGAGTTTCCCTGCCCTGTGCATCTTTCTTACCATGTCTCTGTGTTTTTGTGTCTTTTTGTTTTCGAGCCTCCATGTCCCTGTGTCTCACCATCCCTATGCTTTTAAGTTTCCATGCCCTACACTCCATGTATTTTCATGTCCCCAAGTTTTGTTGTTCTTTGCATTAGTATTCTGCGGTCCCTGTTTCTTCCACTACCATAGACTCTGTCTTGTTGCTCCAAAATCTCCGTCTGTTCTAAAAGCTATCCTTTCCATTCATCTGGGGTTAGAGTGTCGGCCATTCAGCAGCTTCGAGGAGCTCAGTAGAGAAGGGACGGAAGCAGGCACACCATCCGTGGGGTGTAAAACTGTGGCATATGTATCCCAGCTTCATAGCACGATAGATTTGCCCCTTTTACTCTCAGGTCTTTATTTCAGCTCTGCTTGTTCCACTCGTTGCCTGTCCTCTCGAGACTGCACCATGTCTAAAACTGTGATCCATTTCAGTAACAAACCAGACGGGGGCCTTCGGTGTGATTGTGGCATATACCTCGTAGGAGGCATGAACCTGCTATGGATCTGCTGTGTACCATTGGAGGCCATTGCTTTCTTTGGTGTTTACTTTGTGACGGTGATTGGAATTAGCTTTATTCAAAATCCTTGCCTGCTCAGTGGGATTATCGTCCTGGTGAGCATCCTTGGCTCTGAAAGTTTAATTACACGTCGGGGCTACACCCAGTGAGCAAACATGAAAGCAACCTTCATTTCCTACCATGGTTTAGGCAGCTTGTCTATCTCTGATGCATTTTCAAATCTGGGCAGCAAACGAAAGAGGGTATTTTTAAAATATTGAGCAATTACCCCCCTCTTCACAGTCCTTGAAAGAAACAGGAGAGCCCTTCATGTTTCTAGGTTCACTGTAGCTCAGACGTGTAGGTATATCAGGTAGGTAAACATGCCTTGGAAAAATGAGATGTGCTATCGGAGACCTGCTTGTTAAATAATTCAGTGGTGTTTCCTTGGTGCAGGCTGAACTATTGAGTGTCATGCGCATCCATAATTTACATGCGGCTCAGTTAACTATACACTGGGTGTTGTTACGGTTACGCAGCTTGTCGGCCTACTTTGCTCGAGCTCTGCCCTCCCCTTCCACTACGCGTTGACTGCCTTCAGTTAATATTCTAAGTGAGCATAGTATTGACAGCTCACAACAAATGTGAAAAGCTTAAGTAATGAGGAGGAGCTGAACTAATAACGAGGTTGCCGCATGACCCCTGCATTATGAAATAGAAACAAAAGAGAGACTTCAGCTTTTTGCAATGCCTAGGTATTGGAGGAGGGATGGTTATGGATGTTCCCACCTTGGCACAATATAATGTTTTTTAGATCCTCCTGAAGGGGACTGTTAGTTTTAATATCACGGAAATCAACAGTAAAAACCAGCCCAGCAGACAAGGGAACGGGTACACAAAAGCCAAAAAGCAGGCCACACCCTGACCCGTCAGACCAGCATGCTGGGTGCTGTCTGAATGCCCTTTAGGTGACTAAATACCTTTTCTATGAGCAGCCAGAATCTGAAGAGAATGTTATGTTTTGATGAGGTTTTCAGAGCGCTGCATTGACAAACCACGGGACAAGAAAGAAAAAGACACACCTGTGGTTAAAGACTGTAGCGGTTAATACAATAGGTTTTCATTTCTGCCTCACACACAACACACTGAATTGCCTCTAGGCACTTGAATAATTGGTGTTACGAGCACCAAACTCTTGGGCGCTTACTTTCTTTCCCTTGGAAGGAGGAAAGGCTGTGCAATTCCTAGAAGTCTCAGAAAATGACACAGTTGAGCCTAGAGGACATTTTCTTTGTTTCAGTCGATTTCATGGTATAAGAGTCTAACACAGGCAAGAAGCATATTTTGTGAGGGGTCTTACACTGCGGCCTGAGTGACCTTTGAGTGGGACGGCGCAGAATAAACATGCTAATGTAAGAGCAAAGGGCTGCTTTACTTGGAAAGGCTGCAGCTGAACTTGATAAAACAATACATTAACATCAAACAACCTACCTAATTTTTGCAAAAAGTCAACCTGACCCTTCCCACCTTCTTCCCAACCGGTTCGAAAATCCCAGCAAAAGCTCCCAGCACTAAAGACCCTCACCCTCTCATTCCATTCACCGCCCTTTCACACATGACCCCAATGTCCATTTCCGGTCCTTCTTCAGCCAAGGTTTCCCCGGCAAAGCCCCATCCCTTCTGCCCTAGTGAGTGAGCCGTCTGCTTGTCTGCCTTCTCTCCAAGCGACAACTAAAGCTTTGCTTTAGCCTGGATGAACCAACAAATCAGACCGAGATAACACGGCTATGAAAGGTAAAATATCTAGACCCTAGGGGGGACAAATAAAAAAACTACCCTGTGCTGGTTACAGGGGACCGCAGCATGGCCTAACCTGCTTGATTCTCTCTGACGAATCACCAAGTGCGAGGACAACCCCACCCCTTACTGTGAGCTATCCTTCCCACGGCCTAATCTGTACCACTTGCCTGTAACCCCCAGCCCTCGGGGGTGCTTTAGCAAGCCACCCCCAGGACCATATTCTGAACCGACTTCCAGGACCGCCCACCCTTCAGGAAGGAACTATGAATTCCTAACTTTCACTCACATGTAGTCATTCACCAAAGCCTATGATATAACAAAGAGTAGGATATAACACTTAAATTGTTCCCATTGTACCCATAGCAGCATGACCACAAGTGCAGCTAAGCTAGCAGCTCAGTAGACACGCACTTACACACATGCACTTACGCATGCACACCTGGAGTAACACCCAACTCATTTACAGCACATCTACTTTTCAACAACGAAACATCAATTATTTTCACACTGACTACCACAAATTACAACTCACAAAAAACACCAGACTGAATACTCCAAAGCAGGGGAATAATCTACCAAGTCCCCTCACCTTTCCATACCATAATAATAGCAGAATGCGTCCTCTGTAGAACCTGACTTACCAACTGACCGCCCAGCGAGTTACCAGTGACTCACTCCTATGCCTGACTATCTCAGGAGCAGCCTTAAAATCACCTACTTTCAAGCACTCTGAAGCGGTTTGGAGGCAACAAGAAGAGATCGCATAAAAGTAACCAAATAGATATATGTTATCACACAAACTGCTCGTTCTTCATAGCAGGCAAGTAATAGTCATTCAAACGATTGCGCTTGCAGTGACAACTTATTTCTTCACCTTTCCTTTTGTTTTAAATAAAACCTGAGAAATTGCACAGAAAGCATGACAAGGCAAGAAATCAGTGTTAACGATCTCGGCATCTCTGTAAGAGGCACACAGTCAAGAAGGCGAGTTCAACTGTAAAACATTCAACGAAGAAACTACACCAGGCGACTGGGTGCGCATTTGAATGAAACAACTCTAAGAACTGCTTTTTCAGAAATGTTTCTTCAATTTTTGTTTTCGTTCTGTCATTTTCTTGAAATTGTCTCTGCCAAGTAATGCACGAACCGCCTCCGTGTACCTGGTAAATGTGTAATGGACACCTGTCCCGCAGTAGCGGGACAAATAGGCTCTTTTCGCCCTATTCTCTCCCACTTGCCTGACTTTTAAGGGAAATCGGATATGTCACTCTAAACAAATAAATAACTCAAGGTTTTAAAAACATAATAACAGGATATGCAATCTGGCAAGGATAAAGCCCTTTTGTGTGAATGAAACTGTTAGGTAAGCTTACCATAACCAAACAACATAGAAAGTTGTATTTGTTCTGCAACTCAGATGCTTCTTCTGCTCAAGGCAATTTACTGTTGACATGTTCGATTTTGTAATTTGGTGTATTAATAACTTCCAAAACAAGGCTCTCCAAAGACTAGCCCCTGAGTTGCATGTACCTCTTCAGCTACCTATGTACCTTTCCTGTGTACAACCTAACCTTCTGAATTAGTAGATTTTAATTGGCTGAATTAATATATGTATATCAACACTGAAATGTTTGTACTCAAGATTATAACTATGTGTATGTTCAGAAATAATAAGTTGATATTTAGAAAAAAATGGCTCAATATTGAAAATATATTTACAGCTGAAATGTGAGTGATATATCATGCAACATTATGTAAACTTATTACTAATGCTATTACCTTCTCTTTACATGGCTGCTGGCAAGAGTGCCTGATGTACTAAGGTGCACTGATGGTAATCTTCCATATGGTGGTCACCAATGTAATACTGTCTGACATGGTCACTATTACATCACTTGTAATATTAGTAGCCTGGTATGATTTCCATTGAGCTCAAATAGCTTTTATTACAGGACAGGTTGGAGACCCTTGTTCCAGAACAACTACAAGATTTCAAATTACAAACACTAAGATCTAGAAATAGATAAGATTCTGGCGACCTGGGGAGTCACTAATGGAATCCAAAGAATAGGGACTTGGAAACGTAGGGACTAGGGACAGGGAGCTGGACTCATCAGTAGCAGGATAATATCTGGCACTGTGGATGTAGAAACAAGCATGAAAATAACTGTGCATAAAAAACAAGGTCTTGTGAAGACCGGATCCTAACCCATCACCAGGAGCATTACATCTTTGACTAGTATAAACACCATCGTGTCACCACTTCCTGTAGCCACACATAATACAACACTTGCTAACTGCTAGTAGCTCGTTAGAGTGGAACTAACATCAGGTGAGTAGCTGACACATATTATGCAGAGGGCCATAAAACCCGGTCTGTGAACAACCAAATAGTGTCATCCAATTGCCCACTCAACATACACACAGATTACGGTAGAAGGTGGAAAGACACGCCCCCTTTGAGGAATGCCACCAGAAGCATAACCCATTCCTCAAAAACAGCCACCCTCACAAACAATGGTTCAGGGAAGAATGCCACAGTTGAGTAACTTGGAAGAATCACAAACACGGGTCAAAGTCTGTATAAAGCACAAAGACATTGAGTGCTGTCCTATACATCTACTCAGTAAAATAATCTGACATAACGTAACATAAGAACTTACCCTTCCTTGATGATTCCCAATCCAGTCTTGGTAAAGTTCTTTAACAATGTTTCCTTGCCCTGCCTATCTGAATAAATTGCAATCAATTTTTGGAAGGTAAATTTAATGTACATTTTGGGGATGTTTATGCATGTTAATGCTGTTGCTCTTTCCACCACTCACTGACCAGGATTTTTTATGTCTGTTGTGAGGTTCCCACAAGGCTATTAAAGGCCTATTCATGGATCTAGAATAATCTATGAGGTCTCATCTGTCCAGTGCAATAGTAGGCCATAACTCATCTGTGGCTAGAGAATTGCCATTCAAAGGTAAATGTCTATAAACTGATTCACTGTTAATGACACAGGACAAGGTATCTATTCTTACGAACTAGACCCGTACAATGAGACATTCTTCCCCATTGCACTCTCTTAGGAAGTGGCCAATGTAGGTCTTCCCATCTTCCAACCTAAGTACCTGCCAAATGAGTACTTATTCCTGAGTTTGATGACAAAATGACTTTTAAGCAATCTGGAAAATTACACAGGTCATTGATGTTGACAAACTTACATGCTGGTACAGTGGTATGAACAATCACACATATAAGTATGTCTAAACATTCTATTGTTATAAACTGCATTTATTAAAGATAGAAAATTGGCACAAGCTAACGGGAAGATCCTGTTTGTGATGGTACTGATATGGTGTTATTTCCTCTTTCCCTTAAACTAGCGCCTCTTCGTAAAATTCTAGAGGGAGATGGCAGACAAAAAATAGGCATTAGCAAGATCAGTAGGTCTCTTCCTTGGTATGTATTGGTTCTGCTGATACCTTTAAGCCATGTTGTACAGCATTCCTGATGCTGTACAGCACAGCCAATTAAGAAAGCATATAGCAGAGAAGGAGATAGCAACGTGGAGCTAGGAGGGGAAGAAGCACATGGGTAAGAAAGCAACGCAAACAGGGAGAACATCTGAGGGAGACAACTGCCAAACACATGCACTTGTGTGGAGTGCTTGAACAAAAATTAAAAAGGGGGCATCTGAAAACGTGACAAGAGTAAGGGCACAGTAAAGCGTCCATGCTCCAAAGGGACAAATACAAGAAGAGGAAAGAAATCCCAGATGCACTAATGAATAAGAAGCAAGCAAATCAGAGTGACAATAAAGTCAACTAATGGTAAATAATAGGCAGCTCTAAATCCACTGTAGTCTAACAATATGCCTCGCAACAGACAACATATGCACTGTCTAGTAGTTGAGACCTAGAAATGAGGCAAGAAGGGAAAATCACAGAAAAAAAGTCAACATTCTGTCACCAAATGATTCCCTTTTCTCCTTCCACAACACATTTCTGTCAATCTTTCATTAATCACCACTGCAGGGGAGTAAAAGCCCCGAGAATGACTCATCTGATTATTGCGCAAACAATGATAAGTTTGTACAGAATGTGGATGTGTGTCTCCTTTAGCAATGACTGCTGGATAATACACAGCATTCCCTCAGATGCAATCTCGCACATAATGACCTTTCTTCTGAGGCAAAGGCAACTGTACATCAGTTTCCATCCAGCGAGGGTGTTTATAAAAAATGTTTAGAAAAATGTTTTTCTTACACCGAATCTTTCTTTGTTTCTGTGCCACATTAAGGATAATCTATTTACTAGTGTAATGGTATAATTTATCACAATCGTTCAAGGTTGATTATATTTTGCCTTCCATCTGAGATTTATAGCATGAGCATAGTTTATCTTAATAACCTTAATAGGTATAGCTGAGGAAGGCATATAATGTCTGGGTAGTCACTGCTGACAAATCGTGATACATAATAACTCTCTCAGAATTTAGTGGACTATTACTAGTATATTGTTGCTACATTTTCTCCATCTTTAACCAATCCCTTAGATGCTAGAATGTCTGATTCTAGCTAAGATGCCTGTTGTATTAGAAGAATGGTGATTTTAATATTATAGCGTAGTTCATAGAATTTACTATGCATTATGTTTTAGCTTTCAGATCTGTATCCTTTATTGTGCTGTCTAGATCACAGGCCTAGAAATGATCTGAAGTGAACATGAGCACTGCCATTGATTTGTTGTTCCGTCAGGGTTATAAAATAATCCAGAAAAATGGGGAAACAGTGAAAGAGTTTTTTCTCTAATATATGGCTATCTTGGCCTCAACAGTGATCTAGATAATGTGATATCTCATTTAAATGTGTAACCAGGAGAAACAGAGTGGATTATAAAACACCCTGCATCATAGTATTTGTTCACTGTCTACCAGATTGCAACTAGTTCTGCGTTAACAAGATACTGAAAATGACACTTTGTTTATAAACATTCAACACAGAAAATATTACCTTTGTGTTGCTTTAAACTGTGTGTAGGTATCCCAGAAAATTAATTTAGAGACAAGGTTGAAGGAGAGAGCAAAGTTTCTGTACTTTCCCCACTGATGCATAGACCCATACACACAGCCAGACATGGTGTGACCTTATTTTTATCTATTACATCGAAACAACACACTTTGCAGAGGTATTCTAGATGAAACCAGTCTATGCTCTTATTACTTTCAAGGACTCTGATTAGACAAATACCCCATGTCCATGAAAAACACCACAGTCATCACCTAGATGGGTCACACAACATGGTAAAATAGATGGAATCCTCTTCCAAACCAAACATGACACAGTACAAAGAAGGCCAACAAACACAATGGCCTCGATTAATGTCCAGAAACCCTTAGCAGAAAAGGATTTTAGACAATACCATCCGTTTAAAATACGAAAGCACAAAAAAACACAAGCCAACTAACAAGTGGAACAACGAAGACCATTTAAACAGGAAGGGGAATGGAATGAATCTGGGAGGACAGTGGAAGTGATCCTGCAGTGGCACAGGTAAGACGTAATGCAAAATAGAGACAACAGATGATTTAAAGCAGTAAAATGGACAAAAGGCATCTTAAGTTTGACAGCATGACAAGAAACCAGGACATCAAGGTAAAATATTCACTTCTTCCACGAGATAATCCAGATATCTTGATGTATCCCATGACCACCCACATGGAATAAGAACACTTCCATTCATTCTTAAAATTTTAAATCAAACAGTGCAGAATGTTTTCACTATCCATATTCACTCCATTCTCAATAGGCTTTTTTCTCCTCTTTAAATCCTTTAGAAACAGAGGGGATGAGGAAGCTGGCAGACCAAATCAAAGCCTTACATCTTTTGGAGTAGTGTGGCCCAGCATAACAAGAATGTCTTCCAGACAATTGCCACTGACATCAAGGAATCCCCAATCAGTGGGTAGTGTTTAACTACTTAAAAGAAGGAATAATCACTCCTCTGCTGTAGAAACCAATACCTGCCACAGATCATATAGCCAATGCTGTGTCTATTTTATATTGCTCATAGAAAGGGAATTCATCAGACAATTGGAGAATAAGAAGATTCCAACTTAAACATGGAAAACCCACATTTGAATTTGCTATTAGGTGAAGTAAGGTGAGGGAAGGTAAGGTACGATGAGCTGAGGTAAGTTAAGGAAATTGGAAAAGCCTAGACATGTTGAAGAACACATGCGTACCACAGTTAGCATCATGATTCAGACCCATGAGAGAAATACAAACGTTAGTAAGTGACACCGGAAGAGCCTTTTATCACCCTTGGAAAAGACCAACAAGCACCTATCAGCAGTATGCATCATGCTTCATCACGGTATCCAACTAAGGCCCATATTTATACTCTGTTGGCGCCGGATTTGCGCCATTTATTTTGGCACAAATTCGGCACAAACCTAACTCCATATTTATAGTTTGGGGCTAGACCTGTCTAGCACCAAAGTTATGGAGTTTGAGTCATTTCTTGTACGTGAAAACCTACCTTGCGCCAATGACATGCAAAGTAGGGGTTCCTGTGCAAAAAATGACTCTAAGGCATGTGTGCCTTATTTATCCTCCGGCGTCAAAATGATGCACAGGAGGAGGCGGGCCTTAAAACAAGGCACCCAGCCGGATTTGAGCCATTCTTTAACGCCTGGGTCAGGGCAGGCGTTAAGGGACCTGTGGGCTAATTTCCATGGTGGGAGACCATGGAAGCAGTCCACAGGTGCCCTTCCCTGCACCCAGGAAAACCCCCTGCCACCCTCGCCCACCCCTGGAGGACACCCATGGATAGGGGGACCCATCCATGGTGAGTGCAGGTAAATATATATATATATTTTTTTTAAGTGGCATAGGCCGGCCTAACTTGGGCCACCCTACATGCCACTGTGCCTAATGGCCATGCCCAGGGGACAGATGTCCCCTGGGCATGGCCATAGGGCAGGGGGGCATGACTCCTGTGTTTGCTAAGACAGGAGTCATTTCCATGGGGGTTGTGGTCAAAAAATGGCGCTAGTCAGGTTAGAGGCAATATTTTTGACTCTAACCTGACTTGCACCATTCTTTGATGCACAACCCCCAGTCTTCCTTTCGCCTCCGCTGCCCGGTTACCGTCATTTATTTTGACGCTAACCAGGCCGCAGAGCCGGCTAACGTCATTCCATAAATAAGGCACCCGGCTGGTGCGTTGGAATGGCGTTACCCGGCGGTAAACTTTTTGACGCAAATCTGTGCTAGCGCTGATTTGCGTCAAAAAATATAAATATGGGCCTGAATGAGAAAAAGAAAGTTTGAAAGTCGCAAGCACACACTTAAGTAGGATCCAGTAACTCATCTACAAAGTCCTATAGTCAGAATCATAATTGCGGATGTATGTGAAAGCCACCTCTTTTTCCAAGATGTAGATGCAAACCAAACCAACACATTATGTCAAAACAACATCTATCATTAGATAGTCTTTGTGTCAGGGTACCAAATCTAGAACACTGTGACTAACTAGAAAAGAGGCAGGGCATAATTTCACTTGAATGGACCAGAGTCAAACGTTCACAAACAATTGGCCTAAAATGTGAGAAAATTAAGAAAACTCTTTAAACCAGCCTTTCATTCATGCCAAAAAGAAGAGTCTGGCAACTGTGTTCGGTTGTCTTTCCATCGGGTATTTGGAAAGTCCAAGGTGAATTCTATTATGAAAGGCAAATATTGTAATAAAAAAGGCAGCTGGATTCTATTTTAGTTGCGACGAGACACCATGAGGGGTGTCCTTCTCTGAACCTTCACCCCTGTTCATCCTCATACAGTTCATGCTGAGAACTGTCCTCCCACACAGAGCTGCCCCTGAGTGCCGAACTGTACCAGACCCAGCACACTTACCTCCCACCACCTCCTTCCTATGCCAGGATGGTTTCTGGCAACCCCTTATACCGCAGGTTTTACAGCTACAGCTTAGCGTGCTGATGCAACATCCAGTGGAAGACGAATGTGTCTTGTGTCCACCTTGGGCAAAATTGGGTGAAGTCTGGAAACTATTCCTGTCTTTACCAATATTGAAGGTCCCACTTATCCTACATCTGCAGGCAAAGTTAAATCTTCACCTGCCACTAGTTTTAAATTTGGTTTAAAAGTTTGATATTATGAAGAAAAGCTTCTGACATGTAAGATATATTTGTTTTATTAATTTTATTGTGAGATTTATATTGTAAACATTGTGAATTGAATCATCTCTTGGTGAAGCCTGTCCCTTTACTTGCGGTCTATGCAGGGGTGGCTCCTCCCTAAGGGCAGAGAAGCGTCAGCCCTTGGCAGCAGCGAGTGGGGCTACGGGGGTGACGAGCAATGAGGAGGAGTGCCCAGCACTCCTACTCACTGTGCATGAATGTTTGGCCGGCTGTCTCGAGCCGGGCAAACACACGTGTGCAGTAGCCTCTCTCAAGCCCGGCAACACAATTGCCGGACATGAGAGAGCCTCCACAGGCTCCCAGTCTGCCTGGGAGCAATCCCAGCCGCCAATCCTGACACTGTTCTGAGCAGTATCAGGATTGGCGCAGGGAAGGCTGGAAGCCTGTGCCTGCAGGCAGAGGAGCAGGTCAGTTTGGAAGGCAGCAGCACAAGTAAGTTTGTATTTTTTTTTATTTGATTCCCCCATCCCTCCCCATCCCTGTTAATCCACCCTCCCTCCCCCCACGTGCCACCCCACCCACCCCGTCGCGCGAGCCACGACTGGGTCTATGCCCATTCTTGATAGTGCTTGTAAATTACAGTGAGTGAAGAAAAATGTTTTATGGGCTACCCTCAATGAGATGATAGGGGACCAAGATATGGTGGTTACACCAGTGTTTAGGGAGCTTGGGGTTGGAGGGGCGTGGGTGTGGGGGGAGCAAAGCATCAGTTTCCTCTACTCAACAAGGTAGGGGCATAACAAAGCTTTAGAGATGCCCCCTGCAAAATACATGGAAAGGGCCTCCTTGCTCTGGACCCAGTCAGGAGCTCTTAGGCCAGGGTCCCACCACCCGTGCACAGTGTGGGAGCAGCTGCAGCTGCTCCGCTATGGCAGAGGAGCATCTCCCCCTCCCCCCCGCTGGCAGCAGCCACCGCAAACCTTTAACAACGCAACAATAATAAACCATGTTTTTATAGTTTCGTTGTTAAAGGGGCAGGACCACCGTGCACTTCCCTCAGTGTGCATGTGTGTTTGTCCGTCCATCTTGCTCTGGCCAAACACACATGCACACTGTACTCTCTCCAGCCCAGCAGTGTGTTGCCAGGCTGGAGAGAAAAGGCACAGACTCCTAGTCTGCCTGGTAGCGCTCTGGCTGGGCACTCAAGCCAATCCTAACACCTCTCTTACCAGCGTTAGGATTGGCTGTAGGGCAGACTGGGAACCTGTGTCTGCTTAGCAAACCTGTGCCTGCTTAGCAGACGGAGAAGTGGCAGCTCGGTGTGCAGGTAAGCTCTTGTATTACTATCATTTTTATATTATTAATATTCCCCCCACTGCATGTGCATGCCACCCGGTCCCTTGTAACCCCTGTGAGCCGTGACTGTGCGGGGGGGGGGGCTCTGGCGCTCGGGATAGTCGCTGCACCAAACAGGTTGTGGGGGCTAATGTTCTGCCACTGGACCACGAAGAAAAAAATGATTGGAAGTGCGTGAAGGCAGAAAATGACGAGAAAAAGCACAACTGAAATCTATGTGAGAGTAGATGCCCATCCAGAACGACGCGGCAATGAATTACTTAAATGTGCTGACCACCATATCTCTCTAAGAGGAAAGCACCTGTGTTTATATCGATCACTAACTGAGATCCTTAGTTCTTCTGATACAGCTCTTAGTAGCAAAGCCTACTGACTGCGTATAGGGTGTAACAGGGATTTACTTCCCAGTGCTATTGTACTCATAAGTAAGACATTGTTCTATTAACCAGACTTCTTTTAACTTTTAAGGCTCTCTGGATAATTTTGCAGTTTACCAGTTGAGAGGTCCGTCCTACTTGCACAGCACATTCAATCGTAATGCCACCCCTTTAAGAATCACCGAAAGTGAAATTCATTGTTCTGCAGCAATGCTGGCTACTCATCTGGGGTCTTTTGGGAGCCCCGGTTTGTAGCACGATGCCTCCACCACACTTTTGAGACAGTTCATTGTGGGTATCCCATCGTTGTATTCCCTTCACATCGGGGAGATGGCAATTCAGCATCTTGGCATGCTCGGGCTGGTAGATCAGTGGTCCTAATCAGATTACCAAAAGATCACAGCCATCCTGTGCCCCAGCTGGGTCAGTCCCAACTGCATTGTTTTAATGTTATTCCTGAAGAAATTGTAGGGGTGGGGTTAGGATTGAGGAAATGTAGTGTTAAGCTATTTTCTGTAGCTTAGGTGCTTAAGTTTTAAGTTTGTATGGAGGGTGTTGTACAGTTGAGTGCTTTTAACTATAGAACACTATTGTGCTTGAGGTAGCATTTGCTATGGTATGCTATTAACAGTACTGACCAGTGTTCACAATCTGAGTTAACCCAGCAATCCAATCTGTGCATTTTTTAAATCTGGATAGGGTGCTGAAAATTACCCAGGACTGTCCAAATCACAGGGAATGGGTCAAATCTGCTGGAAGTCGCCAACTTCCCACCCAGTGACATCTGCTGTCTTTCGCCTTATCTGGTACACCTTAACAAGTGCGCTGACATCTTCTTGCTGCAGGGGATCTGATGGAGCAACTGATTCTCTGTTACTCAGTGTGCAGATAATAGTCAACTATGGCTGAGGGTTCCATCCAGTGCTGCCATCATCCAATTTAAGCACGGCTTGAGGGAGATTGAGGGCTTGATGGCAAAGCATTTCCAAAACCTACACTCCGTATAAAACAACTTTGCCTTCCTGTCATCTTGCTATCAAGCCATGGCTTTAAGGGGTAGCCATTAATGTCCTCAATACCAAGCAACTCAGGCTAGCTCAGTGAATTTTGTAATTGACCCACAACTTTGCATGGGAAGACATGTTATCTGAACATTTTTGCAAGATTACACCTTTTCTGTGGGTTTTGCCATGGGCAGTTATGAAAATACCTAGATTTCTGTAAGGGCTGAATAGGGAGCTAATAGCAGCCTTCAAACTTGTTTTGATAAAAGGGCATCTATTGAACTCCTTGTTGTCAGTTAAATAGGCTTCCCATTTTTTAGCTTACCTATTGCAAAGCACTGATAACAGTAGCCATATTAAAGAAATGACCCAAGATGCAACAGGATGCAGCAGGTGATTGTGCCTTTGCTGTTCTGTCTCTGAGGTATTTTGGAATTACTGACGGAGGGGCAGGTATGTTTGCAACATGTAATATGGGTTGCAACGATTAACATTTTTCTCCTGTGCAGTTACCAGGGGTATTTCCTCATTTGCATGAGGATGAGGTCCATTTCAAATTAGGGAAATCCTTTACTCTGCACCCATGCTGTATTTCAGTGGTGTAACAAAACTTGAGGACCCCCCCTGCAATGTACATGGAGGCCCCACCTCCGAACTCACTCAGGAGCTCTCAGGCCAGTGCACTTTGCTGACGGGGGCCCCTGGAGCTCGGAAACCCCCACACAGTGGGGACTGCTGGGGCCTGTGTTACACCACTGCTGTATTTCAGACATGAATGCAGGGCTAAGCTGCCCGCTGGGATGCTCACTGTTTGTGTTTCCCCATATGAAGAGGTGCACAGTCAGTGCGCTCCCTGAAGGAGCTCTTTGGAATGGGGTTTTTGGGTTAAAGTCACACATGGCACCTGCCTACAGAGGGTCACAGTCCCTCTGCAAAAGCAATCTGGTTCCCTTACACTGAAAGGCAGAATATCTTTTCAATATTCATTGCCCCTTCTGCAAGCATGTGTGTGCACCTGTGCACTGGGCGTGCGCACCTAGGGTAAAGCGAGATAGTTGTTCATATTAAGTTGATATACTCTGATGTGCCAGTCCAGCTGGCTCAATGGCAGCAGCGTATGGCTTCACCCCTCAGAACTCAGTAGGTGGTGAAATGATAACAGTGCTGGAAACAAGATTTCCTGACAACATTGAGCGAGGCGCCTACAATCGTGGATAGCGGGCTCTCTAATGAGGAGCACAGCAAGCAATCTGTCTAGGGGAATTCAAATGTATTGTATCTCCAAATAGTTTTATGATATAGGGTTCAATACATGTTCCAAAAAAATGACTGAAAAACGTAGGTTTTGCTGACTGTCCGGCAGGGGAAATAATAAAATAGTTCAGTGCTTCTGGGCCTGTCACAGCACCAAAGATCACTATTTCTCCACAGCAGTAAATTATGTATGTGCTTATAAGAATATTATGTGTTATTTCCTCATTTCTGTTTTCCAAGATGAATTGTCGGGAGAAAGGTCTAATTCTAGAGCCTTAATTGCGGCCTTGGGCCCCCTAGTCCAGTACTGGAACCTGGGTTTATATTACACATAGTTCCCAGGAAGTGCAAAAGTCATCTGCAGGTGTTTTCTGCTCCCCAGGGACACTTTGGAATTCCAGAAGTTGCCACAGATGCTTAGGCTGACCCTTTTGTAATATGTAGAGTTGGCACAAAAGGTGTGTCAGTATGACCCGCAAATGTCATGGCCCAATATTAGGTAGGTGGGCACAAGGGCAAAGAAGACGTCTGGATTGCACACCACATACGAGGTTTGCACACAGTCCGTGTTCCTCCACTCCTCAAGGGTGTCTCTTTGGAGGTGGATGATGGATTTTGACTAGGTCTGCTACTCGTAAACCTTGGTACCAAAGTTTTGAAATGAGGCTCTATTTTTCAGTTATGATCTGAGGACCTTTTGCCTAACCCTGCCGCTAAACATTTTATAGTTACTACGTTACGGGTATCCTAGTGGACCAATTATATACTTACAATGTGTCCTGCTCACAGCAGCGCAACATATCCAGATTTGAGGGTCATATGCAGTGAAGTCATATCTTTGACACAAACTTAATGCATCACTTTCGTTCATGGTGACTTGATCCTTCCTGTATAACAGACTTCTGCCGGCACAGGGTGGATTTGCAGTACAGGAGCAGTCTACTCCAGCCCTTTGCATCTCTGTGGGACAGAGCACATTTTTTCTACAATTAAGTGTTCTTTCCCTGTCTGCGCCAAGCACACTTCAGTGACGGTGCACCATGATACAGGCTGTGGCAATTTGCCCAATATCCAGTATGGTCCATGGTATCCCTATCTTCTCATTGGCTCCTCTGAGGTCATCACACTAAGATGTAATTCGGTTCATCATCCAACCTTGGATATTTAAATCAATAATTCCAGACCCGGAGAGATTTCACTGGCTCCCTCTCAAAGCTAAAATAACATGGCGAACATCTAGATGGACTTTCAGGGCTTCTCGTTTTCAGAGATCCAGTTATCCAGCTATGAAAAAGCAGTGATTTTTGGCAGAATCAAAACACTTGTGGAACAAATTCACGTTAATCAGGGAAACTCCTTAATTTGAGAAAGCCAAACCATTTAGTTAATGCTTTACCTGAGCAACTAATCTGAAATAATGTGTGAATTACCTTATGGCCTCGGATCTCACTTGTGTATGTTTAAGAACCAACGGAAGTCTTGACTTTTTAACAAATTCATACACATTATCTTAGCAACTTAATGGATTTTCCACTATATATTCTTCTGGGAAGTACCTCATCACTTATTTTGAACATCTCTGGGAGAAGTCCAAATCTTATAATTGAAATACTGTTTCTGCAGCAGAGGCTCTATTACAGTAAATAAAGACCTGAGGTTACGATGCTTGAGCCAAAGATATTTTTAACTCCCAGTATTGGAGTGTAAGTACTGGATCGCGACCCTCTCTTTTCTGCACATGCCCCTCCCCCACACAGTGATACTAGCGGCAAGTAGGAGCTTACTGTGGTTGCATCACTGACACCAGCAGCATTTTAACTAGATTTGCAGCGCTCTGGAAGGAAGCTGGCCTAGCTTCGTTGGCTCTCTGCCCTGCCTTGGAGGCCTGGGTACTGTCTGGAGCTTGATTAACGGTGTTCTTGCGAACTGTTTAGGCGTTTGATGCTGAGGCGCACAGTACTGCAAGCACTGGGCCGAGCATCGCTCTCAAATCTTAGAGGCGTCTTTGCTCTGCTGCCTTTACAGATTTTAGCAAATGTCTACTGATTCCTGAGGCACTGCGGGGTTTGCGGTCTGTTGCTTCCAATGGCAGTGCTCCAAGTGGGTCAGGACCTGACAGGGTTAGGTTAAAAAATACTGGACATTGAAGGCCCTATAGGGTCCTCTAGTTCTGTTGAATACAGCCTGAAGAATATACTGTAGTAGCCTGCTCTGTACACAAAGTAGCGGCAACATAGCGGCAACACAACGTCACATGAAGCCCCTTCGTGACATGGTGACAAACCAGATTCAACAATACTATTACTTTGTTTACCTTGGTGACCCAGGGCTCAAGATACTATTCTATGCCCAATGACTAATTAAGTAACCCCCTTTGTACAACTGTGGTAAGGAGATCAAACAGACAAGATGCTGTTTATCTTTGAATTTACCTTGTCAAACATTTATTGTTGATGGCCTAGGATGCTCCATACATGTCTTATTTTCTGATGATTCTGGGTATTGCTCATAGAGTAAGACTTTATTTCAGAATGTTATATGCACATTATTATATTTCTACGTTACTAAGTAAACACACAGAGTAACATAGGCCATGCTGTTACTTGCCTTGGCCACACCTCTTGTCAAGGAATCTTACATACTCTTCCTGGATAGAGCTCTCCCACCTATTTCATCCCACTTAAAAAGAGCTATACTAGAGAAATGCTATAAAAATGGGCACTTGTGCAATGCCTGTTGTTAAAAAACTGCTAATGTTCCATCTTTTCTCTAACCAGGGAGCTAATGTGATTGATATTTAGTGACATACTTAGATCAAGACACGGCAACTTTTTTTAAATTCTCAAAGTTCTGCAAGTGCAATGTTCATTCTTCTTTTTCAGAATGTTGACAAATTATTTCGTCTTTCTAACATTGCAACTCTTTCAGTGAATTATACTCTCTTGTGTACAAGAGAGGTGGGTCAACCACAGTTTCTTTATAAACACGGCTCATTCAGTGTCCTGGTTGTCCATTTAAGCCCTGAACCGTCACAGCCCTTTTCTGTGATTCCCTCTTTAGGATTTGGTTATGTTCACCCTCACGCAAACACTGGGTCCATAAACAACAATAAATGCATTTGTTAACCAGTAAAATAGAAGCACTGTTGGCAATTCGGTTCGAAGTGTTGTTATTTAACCCCCATCCCCCAAACCACCACCATCGTTATTAAACACTAAAATTGAAACATTTGATGTTAGGGATTGTATTGTGCTTATATATATATATCGCTTACTACTCCTGAGGAGGTGTTGAAGCACTTTTCGGCAGGTAGCACGGTACTCTGGAACCCAAAGGTGGATTAGTGGTGAACTAGTAGGGGGCAGAATATAAATTATTATTAAAAGCAGTATGAGTAGTAAACATGTGAGTCTAGGTGGGATGGGTGTTGTCTGCACAAAGGTGGACCCTTGATTAAGAATTTAATGTAGCTCTTATGATAAGAAGTTATGATTTGAGGACCTTATGCCCAACTGTGCACCTAAAGATTGTCTAGTTGCTACAATACGGGTATGCTAGTGGACCATTTATATACTAATAATGTATCCTGCTCACTGCAGCGCAACATATCAAGATTTGAGGTTCATATGCAGTGTAATCATTTGTTTGACTCAAACTTAATGCACCACTTTGGTTCAAGGTGACCGGATCCTCACTGTAAGACGGTCTTCTGCCGGCACTGGGTGGATTTGCAGTAGAGGAGCAGCCACTCCAGCCTTTTTGTATTAGAGGAGAAGCCTATATTGCTTCGAGTGTTGTTGAGGGGAGGTAGCTTGAGGTTTGCCTTGTTTTCATAAAATGATGAAAACATCATGATTCTCTACATCAGACCAGTCAATGGATCTGAGTACCCTCGGGGGAGACACTGAAACCGGTTACTCTGCGTTCACCTGGATAAAGATGGTATGCTGTGTTCTAGAAAATGTACAAAGCATGAGTCTATCTCTGGTGCTTGCGGGATGTTCTGTCTGTGCTGTTTGAAGTGCGTCTTACACTATGTATCCCGTGCTCGTTGCTGCATGACTTACTTTGAGAGGTTCAAGAAGGAGTCCCACAGAGCGGGAGCAGGTCAGGGCGTGTGTGTAGGTGGACATACAGAGCCTGAACTAATAAGTGGGATTTTGTTGCAGTAAATGAGCGTAGTGTGGGTGGTGGGATATATATGTGTAGTGCTGAAAGTAACACATTTTCCACTGGATGTTGTTAGGCACTCTAGCTGCAGTGCCTGTGAAGGAGAGTTTGGTGAGGGGTTGTTTGGATACAGAAGGGAATGACCAATGTTTATAGCGTTTTGGATGGTACTGAGTGTTTTTTTTAAATGTGACATGGTAAGTGTGACATGCTAATGTTGGTTTGGACATTAGTGATTTAGTGCATGCCAAGAAATAAAACAATATGATCATGTGGTGGGCTGTACATGTTGTCACGTGTTCTGATGTGGTTTATGGGAAATGCATGTTTTCTTGGATGGAAAAACCATCAGATGGGAGAGGTGCTATGCCTAGGAGGTGGTTCTGTCTGCTGCTAGAGGACAAAAGCTTGCCATTTAGGACTTTGCATTTTGACACCGTGTTGCTTGCAATGTAGTGTGGCATTGCTGCTTCTAGCATGTTCCTCTGCATAAGTTGCATTGAAATATAAGTTCAATGGTATAAATTCATTTTAAGTTTATAGAGGGGTAAAAATTAGCATCATAAATGTTTATGTATTCTGAAGTTCTTTTGTACTGTTGGAGAATGATATGTTGTCATCTCCTTAGCCCTGAGTACTGTGATGGTTACAGAACAGTGTGGCAGTTGTATTGTGTTGTATTAGCCATGGTGGGTTTTGGGATGCAGGATTTGAGGATTTAAGCTCTAGCATTGTTTAGTGAGAGTGGTATTGGGTGCTGCAAGGTTACAGGGGTGCATTATGGGTCTGTAAGCTGTGTTGTAGACATTGAGATGTTTTGGATGTTTTTAATGCTGTTGCCGAGTGACACGCTATCATCTGAATATGCCTTAGTATGGCATGTTGATTTAAATAGTATACCCTGTTGTAATGGAGTTAATGGGTCTTGGAAGTCTCATTGCCTCGTGTGTCTCTAGAATGCTTGCTGCATAAGTTGTTGAACTATGGTTATAAAGTTTCTGAATTGTATTTCGTGTGTTGTGGACTTATGGATAGGTTTATTGCTAATGAAGCTTAACGTATGCTAGTAAGTTGCGGTCTTTGCTGGTTATAAGAGATGATAATGTGGGTACATTTAGTGCATGTTTTTGGATTAGACTCATTGAAATCCATATGCCTCTTGCAGTTGTGCTCTTCACCAAGATTGTGGGATCTAAGGAATGGTTAGAGTGGTGCCTTTCATGTCTTTTAGTAGTTGTGTTGCTGTTGATGTGTTTAGTGCTGATGAAAAGTCACACATGGCCATCTGCATGTGATGGCTGAAGTAGAATGTGGTAGCGATGACGCTGCTGTTTGTAGCGGTGGAACTGTTGATCTATAAATGTTTCCAAGCGAAAGGAGTGCCAAGGCTGCGAAAAAGAAAACTGGAGAAATACCTAATTACAAACACAAGTTTGGCCCAGATCCCAGGTCCGGGACGACTTTCTGAGAAGGTCGAGAGCTTTCCCTGGCACTTCAGGTATGACGGAGTACTAGCGGGTTGATTATTCTTCATGGTGCGCTGCTGGCCCGTGACCAGGCTGCTACGTAAATATTCCTGGCAAGTGCGTTTTACTATTGTATAGGATTACCTCCAGAGGTGCGGTTCCTTCACATCAAAGGACCCTTTAGAGCGGAAAAAGTGTCACTGGGACCAAAAGAAACACAACGAAGGAACAACTAAACGAAGTCTGTCTTTTTCGGCTTTCACGGAAGAATTACACTATCCGTTTTTTTAACTGGAGGTGCTTCGTCCATAACAAGGTGTTTTACGTTTCAGGCCCTCAGTTGGGTCAGACTGCTAATTGGTGTGATCCGAATACGATCCAAATACAAGGATTGTGGAAATAGCATGCTTAGTTTGGTGTTTATTGCACAAACATTTGCATGCTCTAGCTAATACTGGACATTTCCCTCTGGTAAATGTCGTCAGATGAACCACAAAAGTCATCAGAGTAAGTTTGAGTACACATAACACAAGTAATCGTGTCACTTGAATGAATTAAGTTTAATAAAGATGCTCCCAAAAGCACTATTCTGTGCACCTTTATGCCTTGTGCCATACATCATCTGTTTTAAACCCGGTTTCTGAGATGGAACTCTGGCATGTTACTTATTTTTATTTAGTTACGGCCAGATATATGTAGCTTAAGGTTTGCGATTTCCTAATAGCAATTTTTTGTGATTCGCTATTAGGAAATCGCAAACTGCAATGTACAACAGTGTGTTTAACACTCTCTGCGATTCCTAAATGGGTCAAAAGAGCCCTGCCTCATTAATATTCATGAGGCAGGTCACTACCTGCAACTCTTTTGGGAATAGCCAGGCTCTGTAGCTGCTTTTTAAATAAAGCAGTTTTTTAATGTAGCCTATTTTCCTTAAAGGAAAACGGGATGCATTTCAAAAATAAAAAGTAAACGTTTCAGTTTCATTTTTTCAGAGTAGGCAGTGGTCCCACGGACCGCTGCTTACTCTGAAAAAATGCTTGTACCTCCATTCACACAGGGGAAGGGATCCTTTGGGGACCTTCCCATTTGCTAAAGGGTGACCACCAACTTGAAGTTGGTGGTAACTGTGATTGTTTTGTGACCGCATTCACAGTAGCAAAACAATCATACATTGCCCTGCGACTCGATATTAGGAAGTGACGCCCTTGGCTCACCCCTTTCCAATAGTGAGGGGCAATCACTATTTTGTAAGTAAGTAACAGGAAATGACTCACATGGTACATTGTACAAGGCAATTTTGCATTCGCAAACAACGAAGTTCGCCTTTTAGGACCACAGAATGGCTTTGTTCATCGGGCCCAAAAAACCTCCTACCAGTCGCAAACGGCCCAGGAAAAGAGCTTGATACATCTGGCCCTTACTTGTGTATTTGTATGGTGTCGATCTAGCAGCAAGGGTAATGGAGTACTACCGTTAAACTGGAGCAACATACATGACAAAAGCTTGAAGGGAGGAAGGGCGGAGGTAGAGAGAAACAAGTGAGACATTTAAGAACATTCTGAACATTAGACATCTTCTAGAGTCTGATGGCATAACCATATTTGCTCTGCCTTTAATGTGTTCCAGACAACAATAGCCCTTAAAAGAGAGTTCCTAGTCGATAAAATCAATTTGTTTGGGAGGGCACACATGTGGCGAGTGCTACTCGTGGTTCAGATTTTTTTTAACCAATCAACATTCAGTAACTGTGAACCCTTAATAACTGAATTCATTCAGCCACTTCAAAATACATTTTTCACAAATCCCAGTAAATAGCCTTTCAACATCTACCTGTAACAAAGATCAATTTAATTGAGGCTCTGAACATACACTTAAACTTTTTGCACCTGCAACTGCGAAAAGCCCTATTGGCATACATTGATGTACATAATAATTAGATAACGAGTACAGAGGATTAGCTTTCATTTTGGAAACACAGTCTTAGAGCGGTCATTGACTACTTTAGAAATAAAAAATATAGCTGGAAACAAGGAAAACGTCATGAACACATTTGAACAACATCGACTGAATAACATCAGAACTATGAACGGTGTGTGTGTTATAACTTTAACTAAGTAGAAAGCACACTCAATAAATTTACCTATGAATCATAGGGATTTCCAGAAGTTATTGCACCATACCAGACCACACACTGGTGGCTATGATCTGGTGCAGGAGGGCCTTATAACATACACTTGTCTAGATGCAATGTGGAGACTTTGGGGGTTATTCCAAATTTGGAGGAGGTGGTAATCCGTCCCAAATGTGACGGATTTACCACCAGCCGTATTACGAGTTCCATAGGACATAATGGACTCGTAATACGGCTGGTGGTATATCCGTCACTTTACCGTCACTTTTGGGACAGATTACCACTTCCTCCAAAGTTGGAATAACCCCCTTTGTCATTAATGACACATGACTGTCCAGAGAGCATGCCAAAAGCTAGATGCTCCCAAGATGCTCAATACCGCAGTAAAATAAATCTTCACCACTTATCCAATCAACAGACCTCCACAGAGATGGAAGCCAACATCACTCATTTTTGGAGACCACAACTTATTTCTCTGCATCACCAATTTAGTGAGTGCAAGAGAAACACACAATGCAGAAAGACGTGGAACAGAAAGGTCAGAGGAGGTGACTCCTCTGACCTCCTGGTCAGCATTGTGCGCTCCCACCCTTTCAGTACCACCTGCTGCTGCGTGTGCTATCCTCAAGAGACAGCTGGCTCTGAGTTTGAGACCCACTTACACCCACAGGCACCTGCCTGCACCTCATCCCTAGCAGCCTAGTAGCCATCCTCTTAGGTCTGTCTCTGTATTTCTTGCTTTATCATCTTTTTGTCTATTTCTGTCTGTTTTGCCTTTCTTACTTCCTTTCTGCACTGCTTTTCTCCCTTTTCTGCCTTTAGTGCTTTTCCGTTCCAAGCGCTCCCTCCCTACTGCTGTCCATGCAGCCCTGCCCACTTTCCCCGTGAAGCGCTTTTCCACCCTCCCACCTCCCAGCTGACCAGACCCTCCCACCTACCTCCCCTTCTTATGGGTGGTCGCTGCGTGGCCGCACCACCTGCACACTAAAGGCACATCAAAGGCAAGCCCATCTGCACCCGTCCGTGCCTGGACTGCGCCCCGCGCCACGGACCCTGGTTCTCGCACCATCCGCCGGTACGATGCCAATGCTCTGCATTACCTCAGCTCTGGAAGATCCTCAGCCAGCCACCTAGCTGACCAGAAGAACACTCATGGACACTTCTCTTGCCGCTCATGCTCCCTCACCTGCCACCACTCACTACATGACCCTGCACCAAACCCAGATGGACACCTCATGTGAATACTCCTCAACACTCACTCCCTCGTCAAGAATGCAGTAGAAGTCTGGGACCTCCTCAACTTGATCACCCCAGATGTCACCTTCCTCACAGAGTCCTGGATCACCTCCACCTTGGCCTGGACATCATCACCCCCATTCCCGATGGCTACAAAAATGCCCACAAAGACTGACTCAATCGACCAGGAGTAGGCATCGCCATAGTATAAAGGAACATCCTCCGTCTGTCAACCACTATCGAGACACAGATCCAGCCAACCCTTGAACACCTACACTTCCAGAATCAGACCAACCCGAACACTTCCCTCTGTGGCACGGTTGTCTACAGACCACCCAGGCCCATCTCTCACATCTCCGAACACCACGTCCATTTTGCCTTCACAAAGAACACCACATGCCACTATGCCCCCCGCCCTCACGGCCAACGCTGCGGCAAAGACAACGAAGCACAGCTCATCAACGCACTCAGCCACTCCCCCCACTGGACGCCACGAAAGCAAATGACTCAGCACACAACCTGCACCCCTGGATCACGGAATGCACCAACAGCGTAGCTCCCTTCAGAAAACACACCAGAAATCAGCACTGCAAGAAAATAGGATGGTTCACAACAGAACTCCAAGAGTGAAAACACACCTGTAGATGACTGGAACAGAAATGGAGGAACAGCAAAGCAACTAAAGACCACACAGCCTACAAAAACGCAATCACTGCACACCACCAGTGCATCATAACCTCCAAGAAAGCTTACATTCAAGAAAGCCTCAGCACCAATGCACACAACAGCAAGGAGCTCTTCACCATCGTCAAAGAGTTCACGAACCCCAGAACAGACACCTCCAACATTCCCCCCTCAAGACATCTGGAACGACCTGCCACCTTCTTTCACTGGAAAATCCAGGGCATATATGAAGGATTCAAGAACCAAAACCCACACCCACCACCCACCAGTACCACCACGGACATCACGCCTCGCCAGACCCTGAACCATTGGGCCCCATCTCCACAGAAGACACCCGGAACCTCATGAACTCCCTCCACTCAGGGGCAGCCTCGTACAGGTGCCCACATCCCATCCTCAACCAAGCCAGTCGCCACCATCGCACCAGAACTCTGCAAGAATATCAACTGTTCCCTAGAGACTGCCACCTTCCCATCTGACTGGAAGCGCACAGAGATCAACCAGCTCCTAAAGAAACCCTCTGCCAACCTAAGCCATCTCTCTGCTCACCTTCCCAGCCAAGGTAATGGAAAAGGCCATCAACCTGCACCTCACAGAATTCCTCAAGGCAAACCAGATCCTAGACCCCTCCCAGTCTGGATTCAGGAGCAACCACAGCACCAACACAGCCCTCCTAGCAGCCACTAACGATATCTGCACCATACTGGACCATTGAGACACGGCCACCCTTACCCTCCTTGAACTCTCTGCCGCGTTCGACAGTCTCCCACTCCACCCTCTACACCAGACTCCATGATGCCAGCATCCCCAGTAAAGCCCTGGAATGGATCCGATCCTTCCTCAGCGGAAGAACCCAGAGTGTCAGACTCCCGCCGTTTGCCCCATCACCCAAAGAAACATGGGTACCCTAGGGATCCCCTCTAAGCCAGACATTTTAACATCTACATGTCCCTGCTTGCTAAAATCATCAGACAACACAACCTAAACATCGTCTCCTATTCTAACGATACCCAACGTATCTTCTCCTTGTCTGACAATCCATCAACAGCCAAGAGAAATTTCCACAACGGAATGAAAGTAGTCGCCACCTGGATGGAAACCCGCAGCCTCAAACTCAATGCAGCCAAGACAGAGATCCTCATACTCAGCTCCACCCCCTCCAGCTGGAATGACTCCTGGTGGCAAACCACCCTAAGAAACACCCCCACTAAAAATGCATTCAACCTGGGCCTCATCCTGAGTGTCACGCTTTCCATGACCTGTCAAGTCAACGCTGACTCATTGTCATGCTTCTACACCCTTCCACTCCTTCAAAAGATTTTCAAGTTGATCCCCACTGAGACAAGAAGTACGGTCACCCACGCACTTGTCAGCAGCAAACTGGACCTCGGCAACGCACTCTATGCCGGCATCACAAAGAAACTTCAAACAAAACTTCAAAGAATCCAGAACGCAACAGCCAGACTCATCCTGGACATCCCTCACCACAGCCACATCTCCATTCCCCTCAGAGACCTGCACTGGCTCGTGGTTGACAAACTCATCACTTACAAGCTACCTACACACCCCTACAAGGCACTGTACAACACAGGACTGGCCTACCTCAACCATTGCTTGATCTTCTACACCCCCACCAGGCAGCTCTGATCCTTCCAACTCACCTTCGCTGCCATCGCCAGAATCAGAAAGAGCACAGCCGGAGGCAGATCCTTCTCTTACGTTGCAGCCTGGACATGAAACACGCTCCTTTCAACCTCAGACAGGCCGCCTCATTGAAGCAGTTCAGGAGAGACCTCAAGATCTGGTTCTTTGAGTGAGCAGCATTCCCACACCAGTGCCTTGATGCCCCACAGGTGATAAGCCACGCTCCATAAGTCACTCTGATTGAAATGTGGAAAAACTGTCACAAAGGAAGAAAGCAGGAACCTACACTTAATTAGGGCCGGTGTTACTGGTGGAAGCCAACATCACGCATTTGTGGAGACAAAAACTTATTTCTCTGCATCACACATTTAGTGAGTGCAAGAGAAACACAAAAAGCAGAAAGACGTGGAACAGAAAGGTGGAAAAACTGTCACAAAAGAAAAAAGCAGGAACCGACTAGAGTAGGATAAATGAGCGGGGAGTTTCTATTAGTGAATTAAAGAGACATGAGATGGATTTAAGGCTACCACCCTTGGTTTTCAGCACACTGACATTTAATAGTGTCAGGACTGGTCTTCTGAGCTGATCTTTGGGCATCTTTTACAAATTATGCAATATCAATTCTGGTTAATGAAAGTAGAGCACAGAAAGTATAATAAACTATTACCAAAATGGTGAAAGTGACCAGCTTTACATCAACAACATTCTGCACCCTGCCTTGAAATGTCAAAGAATAAACTACCTTTGGAACCTGTGGTCATAATCTGTTCTGGTAATTCCAGAAAACAAAGAGACTCAGGAGGATTTTCGGACATAATGGTAGAGCTGTATTGGTCATGTAAAATTCCTTTCTCTCTGCTAGGACTAGCGACGATAATGGTGGCCGCATAATTTGACCTATAAGACCCAGCATGGCATTCAGTGCATTCAAAAGGTATCCACCATGACCCTGAGTCAGCATCCAGTGCAGAGTTGGCCAGCTTCCCATATCCTTGACAGGTCATACAAAAAAAAACAGTTCCTCGCTGATATCTCAGTGGACTAGCCAATTTAAGCCAGTATCGTCTGGAAAAAAGTCAAGAATGCAGAGTGAACTCAAAACTATAAGTGAAAGTTCCAGAATCAGGAACAAGAACAGTCAAAAGCAGAGCTGCAAAGAGAGAGAAAGATTTTTTTTAGGCTCACTCGTATTTATGGTTGCTACGTTACAAGTTCATACAGGCCATCTCAGGCATGTTGACTTTTGCATTTATTTAAAAAGTATATATTTACTAAAGAGCAACATGCAAAGGGTGCTCCCATTAATTTAAAAGGGGCGTGCCTGATAAATTGCTGACTCTGTAGCTTTCTTCCCCAGAACAACAGAATATTCTGCTCCCCCAATTTTTTAGCCTATACTACCATTACAAGGAAGCCTCGCCTTTGACCATCTGTTAAAATCGTGTCTACTGTTTTCAATATCTTTGCTGTCTACTTGCTTTTGCATGGATCCATAGCACACACTGCAGACCTACCGTAGAGGTATCCATACTCTGATTTCACAAATATTTATTTGGAAGAACATTTAGGTACTAGGAGCCATGTCAAAGGGCTATGTATAAAGAATAGACATGTTGCTTACCTGAACCAACAGAGTTTCAAATAGGACTCATTCAACAGAGCGGTGGCCAGCTAGCCTTACAGACTGCGTTCCTCATAGCAAGTGCCCCATTAACCCCAATGAGGCGAATAACGGATAAACTCCCTAAATTACAAGTACCAAAGGAACACAGTGCTTTCCAAATTAGTGATGTAAGAAAAGCTGAACCTAGACTCCCAGTTTTACTTCCAGTGTCATCTTAAGGTTTTTGGTGTGCCTTGGGCAAGACATACATTGCGGCTGCCTGTTGTGCCTGGTGTGCCAAAAATCCTTAAGAAGACACTGAATAGAGAGAGACAGAGAGTCAGAAGTAAAGGTAGGCAGAGAGGTTTAGATAACGAAATAGAATAGACAGACGTCAAATAGAAAGAAGGTTTACTTTCCCAGAGGGCCCTTGGAAGATGAGGGCCCTGGGGAAGTGCTCACTTTACCCAAGCCTTAAAACGTCTCTGGTTACTCTGTATAAAACCAAAATAGGCCTCCTCGGAATTAACCAAACCCACGGTATTCTCTTGCAATGGACCTGTCCGAGGGAGGGATGAAAGTGTTGCTTAATGGCTCTGCAGTACACGCCGAGCCCTCCCTAAAATCAGGCTCACTGAGAAGTGTGCCTAGGACAGCAGGGAAAAAGGGGCTGGAAAGTACCTTAATCCAAAGGAACCCTTATATCACTCTTAGCACAGCAAACTATTACATGTGCTTAAAAATACAGAAGCCCACGTTTTAGATGCTCGGTGGCAGTGATAAGCGCAGGTTTTTTATGATCTAACGAAGATAAATTCCCTTTGGTTTAAATTATTTACTCATGGATTGATATCTGCGACGTTATCCTTTCATGCATAGAGGAAAGCTATGTGATTTACAGAACGTGTAATTATATCAAAATGTATATTATTAATTGTACTTGGTGCTTTTTATAAAAGGTACAAGTGTTATAAATCTCTTATACCTTGTCACGCATATTTGTTGATTCATCCATGACATCACTTAGTGACTTTGTAACATATATAACAACAAAAGAAAGCTTGGCTACTTCAAACAACCTCTTTATTCCTGCATTTGTGTTCCATCACTGTATGACGGATATACCCAGGCCATGATGTTGCCTACTCTCCTGTCTGCTGATATATGCCACCCTGCAAAGAGTTATGAATTCTACAAGTACTCTGTATAATGAATTTCTTGCTATGGGACTAGTTAATGAAGCAATCTGTATGCTAACTAAATAATCTTTTGATTCATGTGTGAGTGAGAGAGAGTGTACATGTGTGTGTGTGTGTAGGCATGCACTGGGAAACAGGGGTGAGGATGGAGAGCAGTATTTGGACACTTTTTCTTAGTGCAGCATAAAAATTCAGTGCAAGCTGAGAGTTCCTCGCAGGAAGTTTTATTAAAGCACCAGCATCTGAAAGCAGTGCACCATTTGTGAAAAAGTACAGGTAGCCGAAGATTTTCTTTGGATCCCACTGCCAGTCCAGCTTGCCAGGGATGCTGAATACCAACACTGCCGAGTTTTGATTTCACATTAAGCCTGTTTCTTCCACCACCCTACATTTATTTCTCGTCTTCTCACTCTTGCTGGTCTTTTTCGTCCTGGATTTTTTTTCTGTTGTCAGCCTTTCCTTAACATCCATCCTTCCTTCTCTCTTCCATTTTTTCCTTTGACTCTCTTGCTCTGGGTCACAGTCTGTGAGGAAAAGTAAGTCCTGGTCCCGTGAGTGCCGGTGACCACCACTTGCATCCTTCTCCACAAAGTGAGCAAACAAAAAAATGCTTTCTTAAAGCATTTTCTGAAAGTCATCCTTTCCTTTAGCTTCTGCAGCCTTGGGCCAGTAAGCTATATCATCGTGTAACGGGGCATGTGAAGTCAGTGTTGGCAGACCCCCCAGACTGCAGGACTTTCTGCATGAGTTTCTGATTGACCGTGCAGGACATTTGCTCCCATGTTTTGGGAACAGCACGTATAAATCCTGGCAGTGTTGAACATGAATGGAAAAGTAAAATCTAGAAATGATTTTTGTGTTACCAGTTGTAATTTTTACTCATCTCTGGTTCTTCAAGATTTCAAAAATGCTCAAGTCTGCTGGAGGGCAGGTGTCAGGGGTGTTTTAGCTTACATCATGAGTAGGGTGACCAGATGTCCCAGATTTGCCCGGATTTTGAAAACCTATCTCAGTGTCCTGACACTTTCTTCTAAAATGTCCAGGCTTTTAAGGGAGCGTCAAGTGAACCTGCACATTCCTCACTGTGTTGTACAGGTTCACATTTCAACCAGCCCACTCAGAAACCAGGGACAGAAGTACACTTGTTTAGACTCTCCTTCCGGAAGCAGAGTACCGTGATTTAATGAGGTGTGAATCAGGGCTGTAGAGTCCATATGTCGAGGTCAGGCCACCATCAGCCGACCCTAGAGCTCTTCTTAGAAAGAGGAGGGAATCTATCTATCTATCTATCTATTTGATGCCTTGTGACCTAATAGGACATTTAGTCCTGTTTCTGTGTGTGTGCCCGTCTCGATTTTCTGTTCTGAAAATATGGTCCCTCAAGTCATGAGCCTTTTGCAAACAAGTATGTCATCCGCCTGTGTTCATCATGCCAACAGGAGAAAACCAAAGCAATGGCATTGTGTTTCTTGTTTGTTTACATGAGAGTGTCTTCCTACATCAGACAGACACAGAGAGGGGATGCAGCGGTGTAAGGCAGAAATAAAAGAAGAGGTAGGGAGGGAGGAGCAAGAAAAATGTGGAAAGCAACAAGACACTAGGAAGGAAGCGAACACTGAGAGAGGCAACATTTTAGGAGAGTTGGAGAGACAAAGAGATTGGAACAATTGCCGTTTGCAAAGAAGATCTGTGCAAACAATGTTGTTACACAGGATGTCCGCCTTAAATGCAAACAAAAAAATGAAAAACCTGGGCCATTGCCTCACAGCAATATTATTTAGTCCACGTTTCTTATAATTCATTGATATCTGTATACTGGCTGCATAGGGACCCTCTATTCGGACTTATGGTAAAAACATTTTGGTTTTAAAGTGTTTGTTCGTACAGAGTTTCATCCTTCTAATTTTATTGCCAGACTCCAGCCAGTACATGTACTACACTTTTAGGATCTGATCTGGCGCGACCTGGTAGCAGTGCCCGACCATTACAGAAACCACAAACATAATCTTTATCAAAGAGTTGCCCGATCCTATAAACCCACTTCTGCCAACTGAGCAATGACATTTAAGGCACGGTCCATGTGCAATGCAGGCGAAGAGCAAAAAACGCAGCAAAATCCAGCTGAAGGTCCCACAGTAACGCACCCATGAACGCACCCATTAGAATACATCGTTATGACACGCACCTTCCAGTTTATATGGGCATAAATGATACATGGGCGCACTCTCTTGTTATTATTATCACCTGCCCTGCTGCACACCTTCCACTTTCTATGTGTGTTATCCACTCAAAATAAATACTGACTTATCCAGTATGACATCGTGATTGTGTCTAGTCGAAATTCCCTGCCGCTCAATAAATAGTTACATAAATAAGCAGAGAGGCACATGATAACTCAATAAACAACGATGACCACATCTGACATAAAATGAAGTATGACATACTACAGCTCAGAAAAATAAATGCACAAAGGTACACACACGCTGGTATTTCGTGCCATCCAAATACAATGTTGTAAGTAATACCCTCAAAATCAAGCCACAATATCGGTACAACAAAAAAGTACGGTCTGTGCACTGTCTCTTGTGAGAGCAAATTTGCATCCCCAAATGTAAGTTAAATTACACATCAACTGTAAGACACAACTCACTCATTGAAAACCAGCGAAGGGCGCCATGATGTGCAATGCGAATAACACACTGTGGTATCTAGAGCAAATAGGAAAAAAATCATGTCAGAAACCACGTGTTGGTATATTAAACAATAAGATACACATATATACATTCAAGGATGTCCCCTATTGAAACAGGATTACAAGTCCAATGTAAATACATCTTTAAAAGACAGCCCCTGGGTTTCCAGTTAGCAGCGGTATGCACCCTGTCCAAGTAGGGACCAAAATCCTAGTTAGGGTAAGTCAGAATACACCACTTAAATTAACCTCTGCTCACACTCTGGTAGCTTGGCGCAGGCAGGCCTAACCTAGAAGGCAATGTAAAGTATTTGTGCAACAAACACACAATAATCACAGGAGGTACACCACAAAAAGACTCCACACAAATGTAGAACAATAAAACTTGTTTATCTGCATAAATCAATATCAGAATGACAAAGATCCAATTAGTCAATTATTAATTATTCACTTGGCAAGATTAGGTACAGCAAGGTTGATAAATGATTATGGGCTAGAAGAGGTGATGCCGGGGATTCCTTGGGAAGAGTGCGCATTGTCTCCACAGATTACAGTAATACCCGCATTGCTCTCTTCTTGGAAAGCAGCTGAGTGTGAGGTTCCCCTGCTCGGTTATAAGGAAAGCAGGTGGGGACCACAGAGGAACTGTGGGGCAGAGGCCTGTGGCACCAGAGGAGAAGTCACTGCCGCAGCCATGGGCTCAGGAAATGAGAGAACAGCCGTGCGGGGCCTTTGACACAAGCCGTTGGCCAAGTTCAGCAAAGCTGCTCAAGGTTGTTGGTGAGAGCGGGTGGCCACGTTTAACAAAGCTGCTCAGGGTTGTTGATGCGAGTGGGCATCAAAATCCAGGAAAGCCGCTCGGGTGGTTGAAGAAAGCAGGCGGTGGAGTTTAGCAAAGCCACACAGGGTGATTGAAGAAAGTGGGCAGCAAAGCTTAGCAGAGCCGCTCAGGGTGTTTGAAGAAAGCAAGCAACAAAGCTTAGCAGAGCCTCTCAGGTTGATTGAAGAAAGCGGGTGGCGAAGTCCAGGGAAGCCACTCAGAATGATTGAAGGAAACCAGTGGCAAAGTAAAGCAAAGGTCACTCAGAGTCACTCTGGGGTTGGTGGATGAGTTCTGAGCTACCAGGTAGAGATCAGCAGGCAGCAGGGCGGCACAGCAGGGCAGGGCAGCAGTTCCTGGGAATAGTCATTTCTGGAAGAGTGGCAATCCTGGCACACAGGAGTCTTTATTCCAGCAGTGTTTCCTTGAGTCTAGGGTATTGACTTGAGTGGGTCAGGGACCCAGTACTTATACTTGGAAGTGCCTTTGATGTGGGGATTGACTACAAAGAATTCCTGTGAAGCACACTAGTCCCCATTTCAGGTCAGCCCCAGCTTCAGACTATTAGTTGGAGGTAATCAACCCCGTTGCATGGACTCTGGTCACTACCCTTTGAGGTGTAAGTGTGAGCCCTTTCCACCTTCTGCCCCAGGAAGACCCATCAGTATGCAGATGTATGCAAGTGCAGTTGACTATCCTGTGTTTTGGGTTGAATGCACAAGTGTAGCTGTCACATAGGCCAAGCCAGATGTGTACTTGAGATAGGCTGTAGGCACACAGGGCAGTGAGAGGAGAGAAATATCTACTTTCTAATAGTGGCATTTCTAAAATAGTAATAATAAATCTGACTTTACCAGTAAAGAGGATTTATTATTAACATTCCAATGGTACTAAACATGATGCAGCTACTTCTCTCAGTTCAGGTATTGCAGATTAAAAGTATTATAAGAAATTCCCAATGCTGGTCTACTAGAGGGGCGTGCCTCATAGTAACGAAAAATGACTTTGGGAGTTTTTCATTACCAGAACATGAAAAACTTCAAAGTATATGTCCTGCCTTTTTCCTATGTCACCCTGGCCTACGGGCTATATAGGGCATGACTTATATGTAAGAAAAGGGAGTATAAAGGCTTGGTTAGAGGTTTTAAATGTAAAGTCAGGATGGCAGTGAGACTGCACCCACTGACTCTACAGACATGTTTACAGGGCTACTTAAGTGGGTGGCACAACCAGTGCTTCAAGCCAACTAGTAGCATTACATTTATAGGCCCTGAATATATACTATCCCACTTTACAAGGGACCAACATGTAAATTAAACATGCAATGTTATCATGTTTTAGAGGAGAAACATGTGCACTTTAGCACTGGTTAGCAGTGGTAAAGTGCTCAGAGTCCTAAGGCCAACAAAAACATACTGCAACAAAACAGGAGGTAAAGGCATAAATTCTAGGGTAAGACCACTTTAAGGATGCCAGGTCTAACACCAACAGGTCAGGGCAAGGTTTGTAAAAATAAAAATCTATACAAATATAGAAAGAAAGAGTGGATTATCTGATAATGATGCTTCAACAACCAGTGCCTCTGAAATGTTATAAAAAGGGTTTCACCCCCAATATTTATGATGCCTTTAGAAATTCTATGAACATTTTGTTTTTATTAGAGCTAAATATTTTACGATGTATAGCATAATAACTCCATCACTAGCGCAAAGAAGATACTGGATTGCCAATTTGGTCCACTGGATTCTGGCCAAACTTTATAAACTAGGCCTCTGATCCTCTGACACATGCTGGAGCTGTGAGAAGGAAACAGGAGACTTAAAACACATACTAATGGAGCGCACCTCCACCAAAAAGTTCTGGCAGGACATCAGTAAAACAATATTTCAAATTCTTCATACAAAATGTACTCCTACTTTAGACTCTATTACACTGGGCATCCTCCCCACTGACATTAAACAAGCATTAAACAAAGAGGACCGTCTCCTATGGGACATTGTAGGCATAACTGGCCTTAAAATTATCCTCAATGAATGGAAAGACTCATCCAAACTATCCCCCCACAAATGATGGGATTGGGTCCAATTCACCTGAACTGCCTGTAACTCACTAAACTTATACTTGATGGCAACACCAATGAAGAAATGGTAAACTCTGGTGCAAACTAGACAACTTTATGTCTCACTCATATATGTAACCACGATCATCTGATCACTCAATCATTCATGCATTCACTCACTCATTCTCACACCGGTCCCCATCACCCGCCTCTCCCCACTCGCCCACCTCCTCCTCTCCCTACCCACCAACCTTCCCCATGTACTCCCTACTTTTCACCTCTATCATCTTCTTCTTCTCTTCTCTTGTCTCCTCTCTTTTACTCTGACTCATTCATCTATAACTGAGGTACCTTAATCATTCACCACAACATGAAAAACCGCTCCTTCACAACACATACACTGATTAACCGCACTTCACCATTGCATATACACTTATCTCTACCCTCCACTTTTGTAAATGCGGACGACTCCTTGTGCTATACACTAAACTACTGTTCCATCCTGATTTGATGGTACCTTACAATGTATTGTTTCTTTTCATTTATATTATTTAATTTTCCTATTGTATAAAATCCCAATAAAACACTCTTGAAATAAAAAAACTAATGTTGTGATTTGTAAAGGTAAAGTGGCACAAAGCACAGCCTCAGTGATTTACCTTTACTAGTAGCATAATCTACGACTCTATAAGTGACATTATTGTGCTATGAGGAATCACAACAAAAATGTTTCCAAAAATATAGAAAACTCAACACACCAATGGTAGCATGCAACATTTAATTTGTGATGAGTTTTGTGTCCAAGGTATGCACACTTTGCTATAATACGATACTAAGAATAGAAAGTAGAAAGTGCTGTGCATATGCTAATAAATTAAATAATATGAAATACCACAGCATAAAAGTACTATTTGTTGTGTACGGCTTTTTTGTTGCTTTACTGTACGTGTTCTGTTTTCCTAAGTCCATTTCTTCATTCAGTAAAATACTTTCGTCCAGCCTCTGCTTTGACATTGGATGATTTATCAAGTTTACATTTGTGTGGTGATGACAGAAGATGTGACTCGTTAGGTTTTCTTAATCCACAGCCAGAAATAACTATGGGCCAGATGTATGAAAGATTTTGCATTTGCAAATGGTGCGAATGCCCGTTTGCGAATGCAAAAAGCCATTTCAGAATGTATTAAAGGCATTCTGAGAGCAAATTTAAGGAATCGCTAAAATAGCGATTTCTTAAAATTGCGACCCTGTTTAGAGAGTCGCAAATTGCGACTCTCTAAAGAAGAAATCGCAAATAAGGATTCCTTATTTGCGATTTCTAAGCACATGTAAGAAGCAATTCCTTAATGCGAATTGGACATTAAGGAATCGCTATTTACCACCAAGTTGAACTTGGTGGTAACCATGTGCAAATTTTAAAAAAGCATTTCAAATGCATTTTTTAAATGTACATGTAAAACACACATGCCCTTTTGGCATGTGTGCACCTTACAGGTCCTAAAAAACTTTTTGGGGTGCAGCAGAGGGGGCCTTAGGCCCCCAGCACCCTGGGGTTTTGCATTTCCAAAATTGCGATTTCCAGTTAAGAAATCACAATTTTGGAAATGCAAAAAATTCGCAAATATGGGCCTACAGGCCCATAGGTGCGAATGGGCCCGGTATCGCAATTTGCGATTCGGTAATAGCATTTGTGATTTTTAAGAAATCGCTATTACCGAATCGCAAATATGATACATTGCATTTTGCGAATCAGAAATAGCGATTTCTTAAAAATCACTATTTCCGACTCGCAAAAGGCCTTCTTGGTACATCTGGCCCTATATCTGTTCTGATTTGCCCCTGAGATTTGCGAAATTTCCAAAATGCGGCAGTGTGTACCCAATACGGGACTAATGCAAGTAAATATGCCATCATCATCTTTTCAGGACCTGATAAATTCACATTATAACTTTTGGAAAAGCTTTTGGGCCGAATTTCTTAGAAAAATAAAACTTTCTGATCTACACCCGTGCATAGCAGAGGTGCACCCTTTTTTGTAACTTTCACGAGTAATGCCCTATTTATGACGAGTATCGTCATGGTGGTACGATCTCCATGCAAAGGGAAATTGATTTGTGTAATTTCACTAAAACCTTTCCATCCTTTCCTACAAATAGAAACAGTTCCCCATGTGAAGTCTTTCCTTATTGTTTTCCTTCACTCTCCATGTAAAAATAGGAATATTCCATGTGTTTCCACACACTTTTGCATCACCAATGCCTGGTTTATTTGTATGCATGTTTAGGAGAGTTGAAAAGTGTGGGGCAGACAAATGTTTGTGAACATCTACCAGTTCAGAATTGTGTGAGTGTTCACCTTACTGACGTAGACTTCTCCATAGGCTGTCTTATTGACTGTATCTGAAGGCTACAGAAAAATCTGAATTCTGAATGTAGCTTCCACATTCACATACAAAACTACACCATTCTGCTTTTGCAAGTTTGAATCAGATATTATATAGATTGTTCTGCTTCTTTCTGTTTTGTATGGAGGAAAGGCTTTCAGAATTTTAGCCCTATTTGTTTTTTTTACGTTTGAATGCTTTTAATTATTTTTACTTTTTTTCATTATACATTTTGGATAGGATTTCAAATCCCAGAACTCTCTATATTACACATGCAAAAAGATGCACACGCTCACAAATTTTCTATTACTGTGCAAAGGCCAAAATGCAGTTAACTACAGTTAATTACTTTGTAATTGATATCTGAAGAAGCATATTTATCACATCATGGAATGCAATGGTAAAAAATAGAATATCTATCTATCTATCTATCTATCTATCTATCTATCTATCTATCTATCTATCTATCTATCTATCTATCTGTTCTTTTTGTTTATTTACCAACTGGAGGTCGCCAGTAGGTAGTTACAGTTAGGACCTAGCTTCTAGAGAAAAATATTTATTTGTTTTGCTAATAACTTTGGAGCACTTTGACAAATCTTCACAAACTTTTCATAACTAATGTACCAGTCAATTCAGCTGCTGCCTGGAAAGGTGTGGGGCGATTCAGCGAGCAAGAGCTGGGAAAACGTGGGGGTAGAGGAGTGTTGGTGGTGCCCCAAGACGTGTTCTCCCCATGCAAATTTCTATTGGGTCATTAGACACGACTACAGCCCAAACCACTTAACAGAATTAATCCAAATTTGGCAGAAAGCTAGATCTTGGGCCAGAAAAACCTCTTTTTAGGTCATAGTCTACCAGACAGTGCAGCTGTCTGGTTTGCTAAAGACATCTTGGGACATTTCAAAAGCTGACCTGGAACGCATATTGCCTGTTGCTTGCCGTCTATTTTGTTACTCACAATGTTTTGCCTTCCATTTGCTGGCCTTACTTGTTTCAGGCTGTCCAGCTTGAGCTTGTAACTTCCTTTGCCAGAACCTTGTTTACAATATCTTTTCATGTGCTCCGTTTCTGTAAATTGGCTTGTAAATCTTGCTTTTATCTCATCATGTTTGCTGTGCACTCAAAGACGAGTTCAAATGTCAGGGGCTGTCTTCAGATGGTGCTTTATTACTTTTCTTTCTCTGCTGTCAAAGTGAAATGATTTATGTGACAATCTTGCTGGAAGCTGCAGGTAGGAAAGAGTTCTTTCTAGCACACAACATTTAAATGAACTGTGGAAGTAGTTCAGAGTGCATCAGAATCTGGAACACAAATAAAGCACATTTAATGTTTCTGAGATGTGTTGGAAATTAATACTTTAATATGCGCAAAACAAATCATTAAACTACGTGAAGCAATTTTCACACATTTTTGTTTGTGCACTGTATAGTTTTATTAGTAAAACTGTATGCATATGCAAATGTAATGGTCATTTCAAGTGAAAATGTCCTGTCTGTAATAGCAGTGCACTATCACACCATGAATACTACACTCTACTCTGCACCACTTCACTTTATACCACTCCATGCCACTGCACTCTGCACCACTTCACTTCACTTAATATCACTTCACGCTATGCCTCTCTACCCTGTACCACTTTACTATATGCCAATGCACACCTTCCCACTTAACTCTACACCACTGCACTCTTAACCACTACTCTCTACATCACTCCAGTCTAGGCCACACCATTCTACTTTGCACAACTTCACTCTACACCACTGCACTCTACAACACTCTGCAACACTGCTTTCTAGTCTACACCACTGCACTCTGTGTCAGTAAACTCTACACCAAAGCACTTTACTCTGTAACACTCAACTCTATGCCCCTGCACTCTCCACCAATCAACTGCATGCCACTCTAATCTACTCTGCACCACTGCACTCTATGCAACTGCACTCCACATTGTTTTACTTTGCACCATTACACTCTTTGCCACTCTTCGCAACTGCCCTCTACCCTGCAACACTCCACTCTATGCCACTTCACTCTTCTCTGAAACAATCCACTCTGTGCCACTGCACTCTATGCCACTCTACTTCACGCCATTCCACTCTGTGGTACCGTACTCTATACCACTCTACGCCATCACTACAATCTACACCAATGCACTCTACACAACAGCACTCTATGTCGCTGCACTCTATGCCATTGCACTCTGCTCTGCTTAACTGTACTCTACACCGCTGCTCCCTATGCCACCCAACTTCCCTATACTCCACTCTACCCCGCTGCACTCTGACACTCTACTCTACAACACTCCACTCTCTGTCACTGAACTCTATACCAATCTACTCTGCATTACTCCACTTTGCACTACATTCTATGCCACTGCACTTTATGCTAATACACTATGGGGGTGATTCTAACTTCGGTGGGCGGCGGAGGCCGCCCGCCGAAGTTCCCCCACCAAAATACCGCTCCGCGGTCGAAAGACCGCTGAGGGTATTTTGGGATTTGCCCTGGGCTGGCGGGCGGCCGCCAAAAGGCCGCCCGCCAGCCCAGGGCAAATCAACCTTCCTACTAAGATGCCGGCTCAGAATTGAGCCGGCGGAGTGGGAAGGTGCGACGGGTGCAGTTGCACCCGTCGCGTATTTCAGTGTCTGCTAGGCAGACACTGAAATACTTTGTGGGGCCCTCTTACGGGGGCCCCTGCCGGCATGGGCACGGCAGGGGCCCCCAGGGGCCCCGTGGCACCCTCTACCGCCATCCAGTTCCTGGCGGGCGAACCGCCAGGAACAGGATGGCGGTAGGGGGTGTCAGAATCCCCCATGGCGGCGCAGCAAGCTGCGCCGCCATGGGGGATTCTAAGGGCAGCGGTAAACCGGCGGGAGACCGCCGGTTTACCCTTTCTGACCGCGGCCAAACCGCCGCGGTCAGAATGCCCTGCGGGGCACCGCCGGTCTGTCGGCGGTGCTCCCGCCGACCCTGGCCCCGGCGGTCTGAGACCGCCGGGGTTAGAATGAGGGCCTATATGCCACTGCACTCTATGACACTGTACTCTATCCTGCACCACTCTATGCCATTCTACTCTGCACCACTCTATGCCACCGCACTCTACGCTACTCAACTCTACTCTGCACTCTACACCACTGCACTCTAAGCCACTCAACTTATCTCTGTGCCACTGCCCTCTGCATCACTCAACCCTCTGCCACTCCACTCTACGCAACTCCACTCTATGCCTCTCTACTGTGTGCCACTCTACTCTTCACCACTGCACTCTAATATGTACCACCCCACTCTGCGCCACTGCACTCTACTATGCTCCACTCTAATTTACACCACTGCATTCTACAATACTGCTTTGTATGCCACTGATTTAAGTGCCACTGAATTCTACACCACTATGTCCCATAACACTCTACACCAATGCACTCTACACCAGTCCACTCTATTCTGTGCCGTTCCAATGTATGCCACTCTACGCAACTCCACACTGTGCCACACCAATACACGACACTCACTGCAACTCCGCTCTACAACACTGTACGCCACTCTTCATCATTCATCTCTGCAACACTCCACGCCACTCCCCTCTATGCTCCTCACGTTTAGCCATGCTAAACAGCAGCCATACTGGTGTACAACATGGGTAAAACACATTTGTAAAGTCAATAGCTTTTGCATAGGTGAGACCTGTTGGCTTTGTCGATGCTTACTGTAGTATGGTGTAAATTTTTTCAATAGTTTTGGACTTAATAAAGAATTAAGATTTATGTATATCTAGAGATGCGGATCCACGCGCTAACAGCACTGTTGTGATTGACTGGCCGCACCCTGAGAGAAAAGTTGTGGCTGCCATTTTATGTATCGGGACTCAGTCTCAGAGCATGTAAATAAAAACAAAATAGGATTTTAGGGTCAGGATAGAGGTATCCGGAACGCATGGGACTGATGGAGGGATCTGTGAGGGACCCTTCATGGGCAAAAACTGCCCAAAAGTTTTGTTTTGGGGTGCGCATGGATCTGGGGATCCACCTCGGCGCTCAATGCAGCCTCCCATGTAAATCCGCAACAGATCCATGGATCCAGAGCCCAATTAAAAAAAACACCCACTCACAAACTCACACAACCATACAACCACTCACACACCTAGTGACACATCCATATAGCCACTCAGACACCCACCCAAATACTCGCACACACTCCCTCACACATCCACCAAACCACTACCACACCAACTCAGAGACCAACACAGGCACTCACAAACCCAATTGCACAGACACTCACACATCCATTCACATGCTTGCATACTCACTCACAGACAGACAAAACCACTACCACATCCACTCACAGACCCACACAACCATTCACACAGCCACTCACAGACCCACACAGTGACTCATTCACACACTCAGTAAATACTCACACACCAACATATACACCCATACCGCCACTCACACACCTACTCACAGATGCACAGAACCACTCACACAGCTATGTTCACACCCATACAGCCACTTATACACTTAGTCACAGGCCCATATAACCACTTTCAGATCCATTCACACACCCATACAGGAAAACCACTGACTTTGCACTTACACACCAATACAGCCACTGACATACCACTGACAGACCCACACAGCCACCAACACATCCACTCATGCACCCACCCACCACACACACTGACATATCCACTTACACACCACACAACCACTCACACACCCACTCAGAGATACAGAATACCGTGGGGTCCACTGCATGGGGTGGGTGTTGCCTGCAACTCCTGTGATCATCCTACAGCTGCCAATGGCCGAAGGCAGTGTGCGACATGGGGTTGGCTGCAGCCAACCTCCCAGTGGGCATGGCTGAATGCCATGTGAAGTGGCAGTTGAATTAACGTATGGTAATGAAATCTTACTTTACAATAAAAAAAAACTGCTAGAAATTCACTGAAACAAAACAACCATCCAACCAACCAGAGACGTTATAGTTGGGAAATATAATTTAAACTCCATAGAAATTGACTAAAACACAAAGGTTACGGGGATGTTATAGTTAGGTTCAGATTTTACACACACAAAACCATATCAATTGAGAATGTATTTCAAGCAACTATCACTCATGCCTTAAGGTAACTATAACTGGTGCCCTTGCCATGCACTGCTAATTACCCCACATTTTACATCAGTCATGACACCTTCTACGTCATCACTGATAAAATCACTGCAACATTTGCTAAAAATGATTGATGAGAAAACTGTGCATGGCGGAGGCGTGAGTTATGGTTATCTTAGTGCATGAGTTATAGTTCCTGTAGATAACTATAAATGCTGAATGTCGATGGTTTTCTGTGCTTAAAATCTCAACCTAACTATAATATTCCTATAACCTTTGTTTTATATATGTACACACACACACACACATATAGGATTGCATTTCCAAAGGAAATCGTTTTTTTTGGTTTGCTAATAATGTTGGTGCCGCTTGACGAATCTTCACAAAACTTTATAAAAAAAAGTTTCATCCACCTCAGCTCATTACTTTAATATTTCAGGGTAACAAGCTGGGGCAGAGAAGAAGGAGTGTCCAAAAACACATTCTCCCCGTTCAATTTTTCTTAGGAAAATTTAACAGTAATATAGCAAATTCAGCAGAACAGAATGACACCAAATTTGGCAGAAAGTTACATCTTGGTCCAGAAAGCAGGCTTTTTGTGATTTGATATAGATCCGTTCAGTAGTTACTGAGAAAGTAAGATTCAAATATTTGTATATTTCACACCTCGGAGGATCCACGGATCTAACAGATCAAAAGTTATGATCTGATTGGCTACCACCACACAGACAAAGATGTGGTGGCTGCCATTTTAGGACTTGGTGACTCTGTTTCCTGTCCTACTTAATGGTTTTAAAAAACATAGTGAGCAGAGCAGGGATACCCTTTCTCCCTTGGTCTGGTTTGGGGGGGTCCCATGTGGGACCGTCCCTGAAGCGAAAACGTTAATTTTGATTTTAAACAGGACCACAGATCTGCGGAAACCCAAGGATACTTGGACCTGTTTAAAAAAAATTGTGGGCTCTTGCGCTTTTCAGTCATAAGCACTCCAGGGTGGGCCAGGACTCAGGGTGGTCAACGCAGTTTTGTTTTTTTTGGTGGCATGTGGCCCCTCTCACTGAGCCTTCTAGATGCACTGGGCCCCATAAATTTTATTAATATTTAGGTGAGGTGAGCATGCAGCCCCCCGAGCCATAAGAAGGCCGTGGGGATGCCATCCCCTGGATCGAAGTTTTAACTTTAAGGTAGTGGGCATACAGCCCTTCTCCCCAATCCTTATAGAGGCCCTGGGGATACTACCCACATGGGCTAATTAACTGTTTTTAGGGCAGGGGTGGGCAGATTCCCTTTCCAAATCTTAAGAATACTGGAGGACCCTACCCTGTGGAGCCAAGAATTAAAATTTTGGGGAGGTGGCATATGGCCCACCCCTCACACCTCCTGGGTCACCATCTTCTGGGGCATTGGTGTTCACTGCTCGGGAGAGTGCAGATAGGAAATACAATTTTCCCTCCCCGCACTCTCCTAGGCACCAACACAACTTTGTTGCAGCCCAGCGGAAACACATTAATACTCTTCTCCTGCCTGGGTGGGAGTACATAAAAGATGAAGGTCCTCCTGCACCCAGGATTCTGCAGGGGCATTGGGGGCCCTTGGACTCCTCTCACAGTCCCCAACTAAAATGGGTTCCCTAAGTAGACACAAGGGCACCCACAGTAAAAGTGAAAAGGCTGGTACCTGCCGCCACCACAATGGTTGCTGGCTGGGGGACTGCTGGAGCCTGGGGACTCCCTACACTGTACAACATGTCAGCATGTTTTGAGTGCCCCTGGTGGGCATTAGGGAACCCATAAAAAAATTAAAATGGGTATTTATGTCATATGGGCCTATATTGCCATTTGGGGGTTCTGGTAACATTATAAACCTTTACATTTGGAATGTTTGAGCAACATCCCCAGTTTCATTTGTTGTATTCATTGTTTGCCTGAAACTACTGAGATATCTGCCATGATTTGAGAAATGGGTGTTTTTGTTGGGGAATATATACTGTGCTTATATTTAAAATGTGTTTCTGTGTAACAATATGTATTATTTTAAGTCAAATTTAAAATTAATTTTAAAATCTGCTTTTCTTTTGTAGTATCTTGATACTATAAAATAGGTTTGACAAGACTGTAAATTGGAAAATAAAATGCAGTGTGACATATTTGTATTGTCCAATATGCAGTAGTATAAAAACGTATATTTCACAGGGAACCATAACATACAGAAAATATTTGTTTTTCCTATAAAAATAGCTTTTGTCTTCATAATGACAGTCCCCAAACCAGTCTACAGATCTTTACTGGGGTCATAGTCACTAGAATTGTGTAGACTGGAAGAACAAATAATGAAGCAAGGTTATGCACATTTTGTAACCAAAAGATAAATTATGTGGCACATTCTCTGGCAGGACTATTTTCATTCATTTAAGACAGAAACAACATTTATGTGAAATCTGCATATTATATAAATTCTGTGGCAAATCAAGTAAAACCCTAATTATGCAGTAAAGGCTGCAGCGACAAACTTTCTTAAGTCCACTATTCCGCACTACTGTCCATTGTTTAATGAATGAATCATAAATGAATGCTAAACATTTTAATTCCAAATCAATGCCCATTGTTAACTGCACTTTGAAGATAACAGCCTTTTCAAGCTAACCAGTGCCGCCCGAAAATAAACATGTAATCTACAAGATACATAATGAGGAATATAATGGAATATTGTCCTGTATTGCTATTTCAGGGTTCTGGTGACATTTACAAATGACTCCTCCTTCAGCCTATACTTCCTGATGTTGCCAGGATCTATAGATGCGATATTAAATCATAGTTTGAAAGACAGTAGCACAGACCGCGAGAAGGACGAAGAAACTGGTTTATTTCTTTTCATTCGGGATGTATTTACTTTGGCAAGTCTCATGATACTCGCATGCCAAACATATATTAAATGCGTTTAATCCACAGAGTAATAAGAGTAGGAAAGGCCAGAGGTAAATTCAGGGCAAAGTAGACACTGGTTGAAAGCAGTCGACGAGCAGACAGGCAAGGGGGAAACTTAAGAGAGACTGTATAACGTCTAAGCCTCAACGAGTCGATTGCAGTATCTGACCCAGTCGTCATCTCAATAATACGACTGATTACAGGAGAAAGAACTTCTGTGGTTGTGGATCATCGGAGTACGTTACAAGGTTTATAAACAATACACATTATTCTTTTCTGGAGCAGCGCAAAGTGATGACACTATTATACTGAGGACAAATATAATCTGTATTTAAACTAAAAAAACATGAACCCTCTACCAAAAGTACATGACATTGATAATTCAATAGACATAAGGGTCACATCAAATATGTGCTGGGAAAGTACTCGTGCATGCACGTCTGTTCTCCCACTCTCACCTTTTTTGGTAATCAAGTTCTGGGCAAAAATATTATGTATGGTTTGACGTTATTTTGACATTGTTTCTTCTACTCTTTGTTTTGTTATAGTGTGTTTGCTTCTCTTCTCTTCGTTTTGCAGTAGTGTGTTTTGTTATAGTGTGTTTGCTTCTCTTCTCTTCGTTTTGCAGTAGTGTGTTTTGATACAGTGTGTTTGCTTTACTGTGCCCTGTGCTATGATTGGTGGCACAAAACAAGCGGATTAAGGTGAGAAACCCTATGGCAAATGCCCAAATCTTCTGGATTAGTAATGCAGCAGGGAAAGTGGGAACAATGGGATAAGGGACAGGTTTTTCATGCTTGACGGAGAAACTTTAAATACGGCTGGAAAAATGAATTAAAGTATTAACTTTGTGGCAGCTACACCTAGAACGTTAGTGCTGACGTGGGCAATGGAATCGTTTGAAACAACGCCACCTGACGTTCTGAGCCGCGAGGAGGAGCTTGTACTGCTCTGAACAGGCTTTGAGCAAGCTAGGCCTCAGCTCAGAAGGTTCTTACTTCACACTGCAGTGAGGCTGTTATTTAAAATTCAGACAGCTGCTGCTGGTGATGCATGCCTCGCTGAGGCAAGGCTGTGTTGTTAAAGCCCAGCACATAATGGCCTTGATGGGGCATGTCAAGGAGTGTGGGTAGAAAGGAGCTGCCCACACCTAGACAGGTAATGCACACTATCCATGAATACATAATACAGAATATATGTGAGTAGCTGTGCACTTGGGTTGGGGCGGTAGTCACCCCCTCTATCAGTAAGACGTTCACAGCTAATTCCTGGTTGAGTATAAATGGCAGCTTATTGTCCCCCAACAGTTTCACACAGCTATGTGTACAATGGTTTCATAATTACCAAAATAATGGCTCTAGAAAGCATTATACATAAAACATGTGCTATACTAGGTATGCAATTGTATCTGACCCCAGGGTATTCTGTGGAAAGAAATCTGGCCTTTTATGAACCCATGTCACATGTTCAGTGGCAGCAGCACATGTGCCACAGACATACCACCTTTTTGTCCTCAGATGATTTCAGGTACTGGAAGAATGCTGTAGGGCACCTTTTCGTATGAAGCTTCCTTCCTATACTTATCCATCCTGGAAGCTCTGGCACCTTAACCCTTTAGGAGCTGTCAGTACAGTCGCAAAAACAGCATGCCATACCTCACGCCAAAGAGCAAAGCGTTTAGCAACTGTTGCAACCTATTGCTTTCGTAATAGTTATAATTTTGGCAAACGTTTTACTGTGTTGTTTATAATTTTGAGAACTTGCCAATCTAACCTTTTCACCAATAGTTTTTGTTATATTTGTATATTTATTATTTTTCGACATAAAACGGAAAATACAGACATCATCTTACACAGCACATAGCATCCTCATGGATAGTTTTCCCTAATTAACCATGCTCCAACATGGAGTCAAACCCAATGTTCACATACCCTGACTCTTGCTGAATCAACAACTTGTCCCTCTGTATAATCTTACCAAATGTTCTTGTGTTTTTGATGGCACCCCCTACTGGCGCACATTAATTCCTCAGCCTGTGCACACATATCCACCCCCCTGCAGTCATTGGGAGCAGGCACAACCGAGGATCTCCAATGCCGAGCTATATCATGTTTGGTAAAAAGTACACACTTACTTGTCCAACCCTTGGGTGTAACACGACCCAGAGTAAATGGAAGTGCACAGTCATAACGATTCAAGACTTGCAGGGAGGCATCTGAGAGATTACCTTGATTCGCTCTTTGAAGGAAGAGGTTGAGGACATGACAGGCACATCCTATTGTTGTCCTGTTCATTCAGGCATCTGCAGTTCACGCAGAGAGATCAAGGGAGATGAAGATTATGCCCAAACTTGACTTCCCAGCGTGCCTTTCTAAAATGAACATCTCCCTTGGAGTCACCTTGATACCATAGAATACATTGTTCTTTGGTATGATATAAATAAGTGAAACTCATTCAAATGAACCTTATATGATACACTATCAATTTCAAAATCAGTTTGGCATTGATGGTGTCACAAATATCTAGGAACGGATTGGTGGTCAAGCCGTAGTTAACATATACCTTGGGGTTAGGGAACCACTGCTTGAGTAGGTAGTACACAGCAATACACAGGTTTGCCATGTTGAGATCCTCCACAGTGCTGGTTGCAGAGCAGACTTCATATAAGAGTGCTGTGGGAGAGGAAGCAGAGGAGCAGGATTCTTTCAAGCAATAGGTACATGAGAATAGTGTGTCCCATTACCCACGTGCACTATGAATGTACAGCCTGCCATAAATGCTAGGACTTTATTTTCAGATCTGATGGAAAAAGGTTGCAAGAGAGTTTGGCATGCAGTAGCAAAGGCGTTGCAAAGTATGTTTTGTGTGTTTTGCCCCAATTCTACCCACTCGTGGCTTTCAGCAATATTCTGGATTTCCTTTACATAATGGAACTGGGTAAGCAACTATTTTGCCTCTGCTTCTTTCTTCAATATGTCCTACACGTATAAGATCAGACAGGAAGAGTAGGAGCCTGATTTCAACAACAATGCAATGCAAGAACACGTATTGGCCTGTTGGTCTGATTTATAACTGGGGCTCCATGCTTTATGGTATTTATTGTTTTGCCATTTCTGGCTGTGTTTATCCAAATTTATTTGTTCATCATTTTATGTGTATTTACCCATATTTATTTTATGCCTAGTGTAAACATTAAGGTACAGTGGGCGTATTTCCATATTTACTTAACCTATGAATGTATATTGATATATGAATGTCCTTTAGATTTTTGCCATTTACAGTTAAATACAGGCCCCTGGAAACATTTGTTTTGTAGGATAGTTTCAACAGCTGAATACATGTAGTTTCTTATTTCATTCCGAAATCTTTTTTTTCCTTTTTAACTTCCCTATCTGTCACTCTACACAGCCACTTACTTAGCAATCATTTGAAAGAAGACCCATTTTCTCTATTTTTCAATATTTCAAAATAAATACAGACAAAACAGAACAGTAGTTGGTTTCCTGTCTGTATATATCTGTACTAATCAGTAAAAACAGAAAACGGGGAGCCTTAGTTATAACAGAAAGCTCCCACTTAGTCACTGTTGCGTATAGGCATACAATAACTCAGCTTATATGGATTTATTAATTAGTGCACACATACATTCACTTACCCATCCACTCATTCTTGCATTCACCAAATAACAGATCCACAATAAAACACATACACAAACGTAACAAGCAATAACAAGATACATATAAAGAAAAGTGAAAAAAAATATTCTGCTGCCAAAATGCTGGGCATATCCTAACAATACAAAAATAAGTCAGAAATTGAAAATTGCAGAAAATGGCCATCTGGTAATTATGGGCCATATGTACGAACATATTTTCCCATAGGCACAAAATGGGCAAAACTGGTTGCTACATCTGGCCCTATATTACACATAGTGTATCTTTGTTTAAAGTTTTTACATGACAGCTAGGCTACGATCAAAAGCAATGTGTCAACCATCTTGGCTCAGTAAAACAATGATACGCTATGAACAATACCATGCCAAGATGGTATACCAAAATGCTTTGCGCTGGGCAACAATCTTGTAATGGTATTGTGCTATGGGTGTGACGCTAATCCACGTTGACAGAAGTGTTGCTTGCAAGTGCCCCTCATATGACAGCAAACCAATGATAAAACTTTGACAATACAAATGCAAGATGGCTGTCCTGTTTAGAAGAAGTGGCTGCTCAAGGTAGGCTAAATTCAGTTAAAATGACCAGTAAGTGAGCTGCCAGGTAGCACTGTTTGGTAAGCTGCTTGTTGCTCTGCAAAAGATAAACAAAATAAAAAAGGAAAGACATGAAACAGGGCCTACGTAATGAGAATATTGATGGCAGTGAAGCACAAACATTTGCAGGTGGATTTGCATATGTGATCAGGCAAAGGGTTGTTATTCAGGGCAATAGAGACAATGGATTAAGTGGACTTTCCCACTCCCCCAGGCTGTATACTATCATTGCTGAAAACAGAATGTGAGAGACATTTGAATTGACCAAAGGCTGAAGAGGGTTTATCTAAAGCTCCTCAATGTATGCATATGCATGCATTTATCTAGGCCAGGCCTAAAAATGACCTTAATGAACATACAGCTAAATATTATGTTTACTATTACGACTGTATACAAAATTACAGTTTGGTAAAACAATATCTGGGGAGAGGATTGGGCATTATGGCCAGAGCTACTGACTTTTAAACTGGGGAACCGGGATCGAGTCTGTGTGGTGGCTCAACATCCTGTGATTCTTGTCAAATTAATTAATCTCCCTGTGCCTAAAAAAACTGGACCTGACTTTGTGTAATATAACTGGTTCTCCAGTGAGGTGTTACAATACCTTCTGGTCAAGTCTGTGTTATATAAAACTGCAAAACAAATATATTTAAAAAGCCTGCTAATAGGGTCTAGCAAGGATTATTATGGTGCAAATCTTCCATTCTCAGGGTTTTTCAAATGGGTAACTAACACTGTGTGACAAAATACCACTCCACAGACTTAATAATGCACTCCTAAAGACCTATGGTTTTGTCATATGCTTTTCATAAAGCATGTAATAGGCTTACTGTCTTTGTCATGAAATTCTAGGACAAGCAGTTGGATCTATGGCATTGGACATGATTTTTTCCAGTGTACCACTTAGGCCTATAGCCTGTATTTTTGACTTGTCATGATAACCACATCAGGCCTACTATATCAGAATCTACACAAGCACCCCTGTTTAGTAGAGGCACACACCTTCAATTCAATTAAAAGTTTGTGGAGAAGAAGATTAACTTGTGGGTGTACCTTAGGCCCACCTCCAGCAGAGCTTCCTAAAGCTTCTTTATGGTGATCACATAACATGTGGATACAGAGGCGCCCTCAAGCAGGACATAAAAATGACTTGGCGTCCTAAGCGTCCGTTTTTTAAGGTTCCTGATAATGAAAGTAGAAATCAAGATTAAGTTGGAAGAACTGTAAAGTCTGTAGCAGTTGTGATCATGAAAACAGCAACCCTGGGAACCATACTTTGGAGACAGAACAGGAAAACTGGTAACATCAGAACATGTGTTTGAATAACTTTCTGAAACCAAATTATTCAGAGCAGGGACCTTTTGCGGAATCAGAGACTGACATCGAACCAGTCACATAGTTTAGACCTAACAGAAAATACATTTCAACAAATATCTTCAGTAGTGACCTAGAGACATCAGGCATGACTGAAAGTACCCGGTTTTCTGCATGAAATGCAAGACAAGGTTGCCAGTAACATAACTCACTAAGTAAGACACTAAGGCCCTGATTTATACTTTTTTTGCACCGCATTACCGTCATTTTTTGACGCAAAAGTGGCTTAAACGCACAAAATATAATAATATTTTGTAAGTTTGCACACTTTTGCGTAAAAAAATTATGAAAAGGCGGCGCTAACTTTTCATAAATCAGGCCCTTAAAGTTTGAGATGTGTGTGAGATTATCTGCAGGTAACCTGGTAGAATTCACTGAGGTTGGTAATATGGCACTGGAAAATTATATTTAAAAACATTCGAAATGTAGTGTTTTTGACCCAAGGGCGATTTTCAAAAACAGATTATTAGTGTCATATACCTTATTTGTGGCATGTACCTTTAGATGGGTATAACCTCTTCAGCCGTGCTTGAACATACAAAAGCAATAGCCAAGCAAGCCCAACGTGTGGGTGCAGAAATCACTAAGAGGCCTCCTTTACAATGCTGTTCTTATTAATAAAGAGCACAAAGGCATCACAGAACATGGAGTCATCAAACGAGCCATCATTTCCAATCAGAACAAGCAGATCAGAAATTCAGATGTCCTGCTGGAGACTCTTCAGATGTAAGGGAAGCAGTGCAGCTGGATTGATTTCCGTATTACCACATGTCTACTTCCAACACCCGAGTGAGACTGGGCTGTTAGTACCAAGCTGGACAATGCATATACCAATCCTTATCGGATCACACACCAGAACTGATAAAACTCTCCAGCCATGCATTCCAAACCTTACTAATCCCAAAGACACATTTACAATGGAAGATACAAATAAAAAAAACTACAGCCACACAACTGGTGATCTTATGCAGAAAAATCCACAGCAAATTCCAGTCTCTGACATAATCCTGGAGAACAGAGCAGGGAAGTACCCCAACGCTGTGAGGCCATAATAATTGGAGTACAGAGCTATACATATCTCTGTAACTTAACACACCTGTCCCAAATAAGAAAAAAATAAGGTCATTCGTTCATCATCATAAGACTTGGAGATTATTTTTATATTAATTTTATTTCTTGTTTTTAGATAGTGCTGGTGAAGACCAGAGGCCGCTTCAGAGCACTTTCCTAATGAAGGAGGATTTATCAGGGCACAGTAGGGTAATCAACTGATAGGAGGATAACAGCAGTAGTTTTATTTCACTAGAGCCTGGATTGACAGCTGTGTTAGAGGTCAAAAGCCTGTCTGATCCTGTGTGAAAAGGTGCATTTCCAGAGTCTTCCGGATATAGATAATAGTGTTCGTCCGAATGGCTAGATGAAGCGTCATGCTTATGGACCGGGGCATAGCTCGGTTAATAATATTGGACGAGTGTGAGCTTCAGATTTTCCGACAATCAGAATGGCATATCTTGAGAAGCAGGGTCATGGGAGGGGCTTAAGGGGCAGTGGAAAGCGAGAGGAATGTGGATTGGTAGGGGTACTAAGGCCCATATTTATACTTTTTTAGTGCTGCATTTGTGCCGCTTTTTGATGTAAAACCGGTGCAAACTTACAAAATACAATTGTATTTTGCAAGTTTGCGCTGCTTTTGCATAAAAAAATGACGCAAAGGCGGTGCTAAAAAAGTATAAATATGGGCCTAAGTGAGGGGAAACACAATATGTTATAAAATTACCTATACTGAGAGGGAGAGAGTGTGTGCATTTTTTGCCTCGATGTATGTAAAAATTCCTTGTGAAATCCGCCAGACATCTAACCATGCCCGACTGAAAGCATCTGTATCCAACCATTTATTAGAAAATTCATTTATTGGGGGGTGGCCTCTTTCCCCACTCTACGCCACTGATTAGGGGCTGCAGTACTATTTCTAAAAAAAAACAGCTCACTTGTCACCATCAAAGAACATCTTCAAATCATTTTACGGATCTACAAAAACGGAGCCATGGGATTATATTATATTATATTATTTATTTGAAGTGTCTGGTTTTTCTCCACTTTGCCTGTCCACCTTCGACAGGCAGCAGTAATGGCTGCTGACAGTGGTAATCCATGTTGGGTCAAAACGTTGATATAATTTTGATGTGGACTGTTTTCTTAAACAATATGTGGCTTCTAGAGACCTGGATTGAAGGGGTCATTTTGAAGGCCATCTCTTTTTTTAGCCACACTTCTGTAAATATTGTATATAACACTGGTGCACTTTAATTTCACTTTAATCACTTTCACTGCGCTGTTTTTGTGGAGCACCGTAATTGAATGAATGCAATACATTCTGATTTTGAACCATTATGGAAATGGACCAAATGGTATGCATAGCAATCATATCATGTTGAAAGATTGGCAGAAACATTGCTGTGGGAGTTAAGGGCTACACTTCCCCATCAAGAAACAAGAATTTCTTACAATATAATTATATACCCGGGTCCAAGGGTTAGTGGGTTTGCTCCTTTTTTGTAATTTTACAAGAGCCTGGTCTGATTTACCAATGCTTATCATGTCACAGTCAGGCAACCATGTGCTTAAACATGCACTAATGTACAGGGGCCATGCAGCCATTGTTTGCAAGGCTGAAGATCTCACAGCGTTGTAGGCAGTGAGATCATCAGCCCAGCAAACCCCTGTGATAATCCTTCAGTGATGAGGAGAGAAAGCATCACTGATAGAGTCAGCTCTGGATGCTTCAGATTTAATCCCTGAAGTCCCCAGGACTCACTGTTAATCAATGGTGCCTTACACTACTTCTTCCCAATTTGTAACAGAGTGGGGTGGGATCAGTAAGCCTCACTGATGCCACTTTACTCTGTGACCAGTTATGAAGCGTCCTCCGCTCATTGGCTGACCCTTGTCAAGGTAAGCCAATGAAAGGACGCGAAGGGATATTCAGGTTCTTGCCTTTATTCCAAAGCCTCAAGCTCCTTCCCAGGCCATTGTGCTTCTACCATGGTGGTCCTGCCTTTTACCAACAAGACCCTTCAGGTAGTGCTTCATTGAATGTTTGGGTGCTTACGTTTATGTATGAATGCATGTGCATTTGTGCAAGTGTGCTTGTGAATTAGTATGTGTAAGAGTGTCAATGTGTGTGCTTTTGAATGGGTCGGTGTGCATGTGTGAGTACTTATAAATGTGTGACTGTAAGTATGTGGCCACGTGTGTTCTTGTGAATGGTTAGCTGTACTTGTGTGTGCTTATGGATAAGTGGAAATGTATACATGCGCCTGTGTGTGCTTGTGAATGGGTGAAAGTGAGTATGTGTGCCTACCACACAGCTATTTATATTTACCGTCCGTCACAGTGACGCAAGGTGGTTTGCTCTAGGCTGGACTGGCAGCTACATAGTGCCCTTGATTGATGCCCTCTTCACACGGGGGATAAAGAGGGAAGAGGAGAGATTGAGGAGTATGCAGACAAGAAGTGATAAAGTAACTTGAGCTCGGATAGGCTTGTGTTTGGCATTTGAAGTTGGCACTGGTTGAATGCTGTCCTTGATTAATTACTGACAGGAAATACAAAAGATGCCAACTGGATCAGGAATCAGGCTAAAGCGAGCCTTCCAAGACTTTAATTTCATTGTTATATATGAACTAATCAGTCACTGGACAAAGGAAAGTGTAGGTAGATGAACAATTGAAAGAGTGAAACAATGCATAATAATACAAGTTTAAAATAATCCTGACGCTGGTTGCTTTGACATGTGAAAAGTAAGGTCCAACAGCGCCTCATCCATACTTTACAAAATAAAGAGTTAATTCTGTTTTGGGACCAAATCCAACAGGTCTGCATGACCAGCGTGGGTTTAAGAGCTTTATGAGAGCATGATGATGATGATGGTGACGATGAACAGGAATTGCTCTTATCACCTATGTCATGCAACTCTCAGCCACAGCCACTCATGTCAATTATGGACCCTAAAGGCTTCTTTTCTGCTGAAGACCATCTGGGTGCGGTGGCACACGTGGAAGGGGGCCCTGGCATGAGGTTAGTTACTAGGGTGCCAGGGCATCCTGCCACGCTGTTAGTGGCACCCATTCTTGGCCTGCTACATGAAACTACCCGACTTCAAGAAGAGTCCTCAACACCAAGGTGTATCACTAGGCTTTCCCTAGGTAGACTTGCACCCACTCCTCCCATTTTTACAAATTACTTTACGGCTTATGTTTTTTATCTGTATTCTTTGAAGAAGTGCGACTGCCTGTGAAGTTCCATGACGAATTACAGATTTATTCTACTTTTTGCATTCCTTTCATATATACACAATAATAAGAACTGCTCGGTGGGGACGGCCTGGAAAAGCCTGGAAAAAAACTTTTTAATCAATATTTCAGCGGTTAGTCCTGATATCCCGGGAAAATATACACACATTTTATGACCGAAGTGTAAAAAGGACGTCTTATACATCACAGATAGAGCTCCATTATAAAGGTCATATAGGTGTGTCGGCCCAGTTTCTTCCACTTTAAATACATTGCACATTTCTTTCTAGTCTCTTACTTCCTCAGCTACTTTCTCATCTGTCCGGATACTTGAATTTCCACATTTCCGCTGTAACAACACATTCTCCGATATCTTTACACCATAAGTCGAAGCTAGAACCCGTCTTTTGAGGCCAGTGTATTGTCTCTTGCCAGATTGCCAGTGACCGAATTGGCACTACAAGTATATGGTAGCCAGTGTAATTCTTTCTTTTAGATGTAAACCCAAAATACAGTGTAACAAAGACATGCCGACCAGATTTGTTCCCAATTTAATGGCTGGCATCTTGTGTCGAAGAATTTGCAACTCCCTACATTTCCAAATCAAGTGTAGAAAGTCATAAGTACATGCTCCAGTTTGCAAACAGTAGTCAGAGTGTTTAATGTTAATTTCGTTTTTAGCCACTTGGAAGAACTAGACCCAGATTAGAAATTTGAACTGAATTAATTGATACCAGGCATTACTCGGCACCTGCCTAATGCACAGTATGACCCTATTCCATTCAGCTTGGGAGAGCTGCACTTAACAATCCCTGTTCCATTTTTGTCTGACCTATAATCAGGGTCACTAGAATTATAAGATTGTGTGGCAGCAGTGATTTTTGCATAGTTATAGATTTGCCCCATTTTCCACATAATCCATCATCTTCCGCACAATCTGTCGATTTCAACAAAAAAAACAAAAAAACATTTTGTTCTAGCTCAAACAGTTCAAAAGTTACTAAACATGCAGCTTTGCGTGTTGCAGCACAGTAGAAGGACCTGTGCAAAGCTGGACTGGTCACTTTTCTGTTGCTCATTGCCATATCTGGGATTTAAACTGATACTAAAATAAGGTGCAGCCAATGCCCATACAGTGTTCCCACGTTTAAAAATGGTAAAATAATGAAGCAATACTATCACGAAATGTGCTGCATGAAGCCGCATAATTTGCCTTTACCTGCTGCATAATTTTACTCAACCCGGTCAGATAATTTGACCCTCTCCTGCCGCATAATTCCAGTGGCCCTGTTTATAATTCAGAGCTATGGTGCTCAGTAGTCAGTACCTGGTATATAAAAGACCAAAGCAGCCCAGATTGTGGTGGTCTTCCAGGTAAACCCTCCCATGTGTACTGAACCTCCTTGGTTAGCCTCCCATTGACTATGTGATCGATGCTCACTCGAACGTGAGTTTGAGGCTCCTCAGACGTTGGGAATGATTGCGCACAATAAAGGTTGCCTATAAACAAGCAGCTCCCTGAAAAGCAGTTTGAGCAAAAATCAATACCATGACCACTAATAATAAAAATAATTATTAGTACAATAATAACAATTGTAGTAGTAACCTCTCTTTCTCTTCTCTTTTGGCTGATATGCCTGCAGGACATGCAGGCATGTGTGGTGGGGACTTCATTAGCCCCAGCTTAGCAGCTTGAGCTGAGGGCGCACTTCATTCGACAGCAACAGTTCACTTTAACCTGAAACATGTGAGTTGCGTTTATGGCTCCTTTGACTTTGACCAGAGGCTCGGCTCTCTAAAAACATCATAAGCACTTGCAGTAGGAGGTAGGGACAGGTGACGAGAAGGTGGGGTGGAGAGAAGGATGCGGAGAGGGTGAACGGATCAATGTAGAGATGGATGGATGCAAACAATGCAGATATCGATGGAGAAGTGGATGAAGGGATGGACGTGGGACAAGGTGGATGGTGAGAAAGATGGATGATGGTTAGAAGGAGACAAAGAGGGGTAAATGGAGAGAAGGATGAATGGATGAAGAGAAAAAGAGAGTGGTGTATGGAAAGATGGATGGATGGTGAGAAAAAAGGATGGGTGATGGATGAAAAAGGAAGGTAGGAAAAAGGTAAAGAAGGGTCGGGAGAAAGAAGGATAGATAGAATGGACAGATGGATGGATGGACAGATGAATGGATGGAAAAATGAACAGAAAGGGTGGAACGAAGGAAAGCATGATGAAAAAAGACAGAAAGAATGATGAAGAGTATTAAGGACAAAACACAGAAAGAAGGATGGAGAGAAGGAAGACAAGTCACAAATGTCAGAGGTTTATCGGGTGAAGCATTCACAAGAGTGACCAGGGGTTTTCTTGCCTCATGCACTCACTCAGAGCTATGTGGGATGTGGTCCAAAGTCAGGGTCATTTTATTTTTATGGCTGCTCTTTCGATATTGGTGTTGTGGTGCTGTAGTGTACCCAAATGCCAGGAGTCTGTTATATTGTTACTGACAGTCTGTTTGATTTCCCAGTTTAATTCAGTGGTGTTAAATTAAAAGCAGTGCTTAATTTGAGCTGGTGGTTGCTGGTGGGGCCCACCATCACTTATGTTTCCTCATCAGATATTTCCCAAGTCAAGGAGTGAGAAAAACAAACAAACAGGAAAGAAGGAGGATGAGAAAGAAGGAAAAACTGTCACATACGCAGAAAGTAGGGACCTGCCGGAGTGAGATAAAGGGGCATGGGTGCCTGGGACTGGATGAAAGTCATGAGATGGATTCCAGACTATGCAGCCTTCTTTATTTGACACACTGACGTGTAATAGCCACAGCCACACGCTTCTGAGCAGCGCCTTAGGTACCAGACTTATTCTTTTACAAATTAGGCACTGATTAAAAGGACATACATCTGAGCCAACAATTCAATTTATTTGATAATATTTCACTCAGGCACTATTTAGGTGCTGATTCCAAGCAGTGAAAGAAGTTCCAAAGTAAATGAGAGTTTACATAATTGTCACATCCTCAATTTCTTCCTATGAAGGATTTTCCATGATAAAACCAAGATTTTACCTGATAAAATCTAGGGAAAGGGATAAAAAGGGGCCAAACAAGTGGAAACTCTGATTCCATATATCATTCTTCATTCTCACCTTAAAATCCTGGAATAGAGATTTTCTGGATCTATTAAATAGCCCACCCTGGAGAATCGATATTTACTAAGTGCATCAAACGCCGCAACCTATTCTGTAGTCCCACTACCTGGGACAGGAGTGTTCCCGGCTCCCAGTGGTCGCAATATTGGCCAACAAATGGTCCTGAACAGCTTATGTCCCTCGCTCCAGTTTTGTGATCTGTGTGAGAGTCAGAGAGCTCTGTGTATCTCACAGGCTCTGCCGCTGACCCCCTGTGTCATCATGGGCTAATGTTTGACAAACCTATCCCAGTTTACCTAGCTCAGCTTTAGAAGCAAAGTATTCTAAGTTTAAAAACTAGTTGAAGGATGATTATATTTGTCTTGGCAGGTCTGCAGCGCTTCAGCTTACCCCACCGATGCAGCGCTCTGCCGAGTATTACAGGGCAGGGCCCAGTGCCTGCCACCCTGCACTTTATAAACTCCGCACTGCCAATGGATAGTGTTTTCTCTGAAAAAGTAGCGTTTTGTTGCCAAAGTTGAGGTAAAACCCTTTCCTCTTCCAGCATTTGACCTTCGCAGAACCACTCTGTGACACGGATGACGTGACAGTGTCTTAGCGCTAAATGCACGGCGCGTGAATAGATATAGGCCCTCATTCTGACCTTGGCGGGCGGCGGAGGCCGCCCGCCAAAGTCCCGCCGTCAGATTACCGTTCCGCGGTCGAAAGACCACGGCGGTAATTCTGACTTTCCCGCTGGGCTGGCGGGCGGTCGCCTTCAGACCGCCCGCCAGCCCAGCGGGAAAGAGGCTTCCACGATGAAGCCGGCTCGGAATCGAGCCGGCGGAGTGGAAGCTGTGCGACGGGTGCAGTTGCACCCGTCGCGTATTTCACTGTCTGCGCAGCAGACAGTGAAATACATGTAGGGGCCCTCTTACGGGGGCCCCTGCAATGCCCATGCCACTGGCATGGGCATTGCAGGGGCCCCCAGGGGCCCCGCGACCCCCCCTACCGCCATCCGGATCCCAGCGGTCGGACTGCCGGGATCTGGATGGCAGTAGGGGGGGTCGAAATCCCCGCGGCGGTGCAGCAAGCTGCGCCGCCGTGGAGGATTCAATGGGGCGGCGGTACACTGGCGGGAGCCCGCCAGTGGTGCCGGTCCGACCGCGGCTTTACCGCCGCGGTTGGAATCCCCATTGGAGCACCGCCGGCCTGTCGGCGGTGCTCCCGCGGTCCTCCGCCCTGGCGGTCAAAGACCGCCAGGGTCAGAATGAGGGCCATAGTCTTGTTCCATGGACAAACGTAACAAAACAGATATAGATTTGTACACAAATAAGGTATGAAGTTTTTTTTTCCTTCCCACAAAGTACCTTTTCTGATGGTGTAGATCTACATATGTAGCAGAAACCGATAGCACAGGGTTTAACTCTCCTTTGGAAAGCCCCAAGCATGGCAATCAACTGAACATGATGTGGCCTATGTTACAGGTGCTCGGTGCTTCTATGCTGCTGTACGATTGCATGATCCAGCTGTGCTATTCAATCTCCTGATTACTTACTCTGGTCGTCATCACTCAAAGTCCGCCTAGTCCTCGTGCCAGCCCTGCCTGGGGAGCTGGACAGAGATCGACAAGTCATTTCGCCAGGACATTAAGGGCCTAATTTATCATTTTTGGTGCAAAACTGCACTAACGCAGTTTTGCACCAAAAAGTTTAGCACCGGCTTGCACCATTTCTGTGCATCAGCCGGGCACCATATTTATGGAGTGGTGCAAGCCGGTGCAAAGAGTAGGCTAGCGTAAAAAAAAAATATGTTAGTCGGGTGGAGCTGGTGGTATGGAAGAAGGGGTTTTGCACCAAAAAATTACGTTAGGCAGGTTAGAGTGAAAAAACTCTCACCTGCCTAGAGTCATTTTATGATGCAAAACCATCCATACCACATGACTTCTGTCAGGAGTTATGCCCATCACCCCAATGGCCGGCACACGGGACCAAGGTCACCTGGGCATGGCGATTGCATCCAGTGCTATGTAGGGGGGCCCATTTCAGGGCCCCCAATGGCACTTTACAAAATAAAATAAAATACTTACCTGTACTTACTTATAATTACCTGGGATGGGGTCCCCCATCCTCCGCTGTCCCTCTGGTGTGGGTGGGGTTGTCCCTGGGGCCTAAGGAGGGCACCTGTGGGCCTATTGTGTTCCACCATGGAAATAGGCCCACAGGTCCCCTAACCACTGCCATGACCCAGGTGTTAAAAATGGTGCAAAGCAAACTTTACACCATTTTTTGACCCCTCCTCCCTCCCGTATGTGATTTTAGCACGGGGGGATAAATATGGCGCTAAGGCCATAGAGTCAGTTTTTGCACGGGAACGCCTACTTTGCATCTCAAAATGACTTTAACTCCATAAATTTGGCGTTAGAGGAGTCTAGCGCCAAAGTATATGTATGGAGTTAGTTTTGCACCGAATTTACGTAAAGAAAATGCAAATTCGGCGCAAAACAAGTATAAATATGCCCCTACGGGTTAAGCACATGGTCCCCACAAACGAGGATGAACCCTGAACACGTGTCTCACATTTAGACCGACTCTTGCTCACTGTCAACCTGACAAGTGTTTCACATGTCTTTAAATGTTGCCTGGCAATTTTTCGAGCACCACTGTTGGCAGAAGTGAGATTTTGCTTTGACAAAATCAACTCAAAAAAGGCCACGACTTCTATTTAACTTTTAAGGACTTTTTTGAAGATCTTACTGCAAACTTATTGAATCACTCAAAGAAGTGGGGCAGGTCCCACTTGGATTTTTTCGAGTGCTGCGGCTCATTAACTATTTGCTCAGGTTACCTTGCCAGGGTACAGTTCATCTCCTGTTGCAATTAGATATTCCCTGTTCTGTTATTTGAGTACAAGAATTAGAAGCGGGTTAGGTTCTCCTGCAAAAATCAAGTTAATACTAACTAAACAGAAGTTTCTGTTTGTTTTTCACATTTGTCCTGAAAACTGTATATGGAGTCAAGGGTAAATGTTATTTGAGTTCGAACTTTCAACTTTTTTTGTTTTAGAAGGTAAAGACTTAGGAGGTGATTTACTAACACTATGCACTGGGTTGACGCAAACCAGCACAGAATGTTTTTCCTATTATTTACTTTCCAGCTCAAAACTTGTTTTGTGCTGGAAAATGACTAAAGGTAATGCAAAGTAGCGCAAAGTGCTGTTTTGCATTACTTAGCGTCAACGAGGCGTTACATGGGCGTTCCGACTCAACCAACCACCCTACCTGCCAGTTTGGTAAATCTGCCCCTTAGTATGTTGAAAAATTAGTACATTAGAGGTATTGACCCATCACTTGCCATATGGTGGTAATAAGTACAAAGCAGCAGATTTACCAACCTGTCAGGCAATACAGTGCAGCAGCAAAAATGCTGCACTGCGTGAACAGGAGGGAGCAGGAGAGCACCATATCTACAGAGCTATGCCTCCCTCCTCCCCTCTTCCCAGAGCCGGCGTGCCATGCACACACCATTGCACCATTCTGAAAGGGCGTGTGTATGAGTCTGGCATAGGTTTTGTCCTTGAAGGGTAGCCTTCCAGTACAAAATACTATGCCTAGACAACGTAAAAGTCTTTTATTACTTAGTAGTGGCTGCACAGTGCAGCACACATGCAAAGTGAGAAAAGAAAGGAGAAAAGAAAACATTTCTCCTTTTGATGCCTGGGGCCATATTTATACTTTTTGACGCAAAACTGCGCTAACGCAGTTTTGCGCCAAAAAAATTAGCGCTGGCTAACGCCATTCTGAAGCGCCATGCGGGCGCCGTATTTATTGAATGGCGTTAGCCGGCGTTAGCCGACCGGCGCTGCTTGGTGTGCGTGAAAAAAAAACACGTACACCAGTAAGCGCCGGCGTAGGGAAAAATGGCGTTTGGGCGTCCAAAAATGGGGCAAGTCAGGCTGAGGCAAAAAAATCGTCTTAACCCGATTTGCGCCATTTTTTTTTGGCGCCCAGACGCCATTAACATGACTCCTGTCATGCCCCCTTGCCCAATGGCCATCCCCAGGGGACTTCTGTCCCCTGGGCATGGTCATTGGGCATAGTGGCATGTAGGGGGGCACAAATCAGGCCCCCCTATGCCACAATTGTTTTTTAAAAAAAATACTTACCACAACTTACCTTTTCTTCCCTGGGATGGGTCCCTCCATCCTTGGGTGTCCTCCTGGGGTGGGCAAGGGTGGCAGGGGGTGTCCCTGGGGGCTTGGGAGGGCACCTCTGGGCTCATTCTGAGCCCACAGGTCCCTTAACGCCTGCCCTGACCCAGGCGCAAAATCCGGCGCAAATGCGGGTTTTTTAGTCCCGCCCACTCCCGGGCGTCATTTTTGCCCGGGAGTATAAATACGACGCATATGCATCGCAGTCATTTTTTAAGACGGGAACGCCTACCTTGCATATCATTAACGCAAGGAAGGTGTTCACGCCAAAAAATGACGCTAACGCCATGAACTTTGGCGCTAGACGCGTCTAACGCCAAAGTATAAATATGGAGTTAGTTTTGCGTCGAATTTGCGTCGGAAAAAACGACGCAAATTTGGCGCAAACGGAGTATAAATATGCCCCCTGGTTTTGAAAGGCGTTTTTTTTTACAGCAAAACTCTGTCTTGCAATTTTAGGAGATAGGGTTTTGCGTCAAAAAGGATGGCTGGTTGAGTGGGAATGCCCACGGAAGGGCACCTTGACCTTAAGTAATACAAAGCAGAGCTTTGCACTACTTTGCGTTACTTTTAGTCATTTTCCAGCACAAAAGTAAATTAAAAAAATTGTATTAGTTTGTGTCACTTTCATGAAACAAACCCAGCGCAAAGTGTTAGTAAATCACCCCTACAGTATCTCACCTCCTGCCTATTAAACCATTGAGCATACAAAACGTTCTCCTCTGGCACTGCCGCGGAGGTGCAGTAACTTGTTGTGTTGATATACTTTCTACACCATGGAGCTAGAAAGTCAGAGTCACTTATGGCAGAAGGCGACAGCTGAGCACAAAAGAATACCTGCTAAGTTGAAATGAGTTTACAACTGTGTAATTTACACCACAGCTCCTGAGTTTGCATTCGCAAGCTCCTCTTAGACCCTTTCACACTTTGGCAATGTCCAGACACTGCGGCAAAGGACTAGATTGGTTTCTGGTCCAGAGTGTGAAAAAAGATGGAACACCACTAAAGCTCGTGGGTGTGCAGTGAAGAAGGTTCTACATAAAAAAAAAGTTTTCTCTTAAAGAAAAACAATGTGGATTTACACATCTGACTGTGCTTCTCCTATACGGAGTTGTACTATGTACAATGTGAACAACTCCGCTTAGGGGAAATACAGACAAATATATGAATCAATTTTTTTTCTCATGGTGAACCTCTTTCCGCTGCACACCCATAATGTATGGGAATGGTTCATTCCCCTTCCTACCCAGACATATCACCTGACATTCCCAGTAGTACCAGGGGTGTAACATAGTCCCCCATAGCCTGGGTGGGCCCGAACCCTCCAAGGGAACCCAAACCCTTCAAGGGGCCCCTTTCAGTCCATGGTAGATGAATATCTGTGAGCTATGGAAGACTCAAGGGATTCTCATCACATTCTGCAGGAAGGCCCATCATTTTCTGTTAAGCCACTGAGTATGTCTCGAAAGCTGATACTGATGCTGCTTTATAGGCGTACTTCCTGTGTGGGCCTGGGGTTTTCTTGTTTTGTAGTAAACATTCTCTACCAAATGTACACCTTAAGGTTACCTCAGCCTCAGCAGCTACAAAATATTATGTTATCTGCATTACATAATTTAAATATGTTTTCCCTAAGTAAGCTTGTATTGCCTTATCAAGAAGTGGCTTTTTAGGGTTGTAATCTCACAAACATTTTAGCACCCTAAATTAAAAATGTTTGTGTTAGGCTTCAAGAAATGTTACAGCAAAAGAATATTTACAGCACATTTTATAATTCTGCTGCTTACTGTTTCTCTGAGTAGTAACTTTCTTTTGATACTACCACTCTGGGACCCACTTCTGGGCATACCCTTCCTACTTAGGGCAACTTTAGCAATACAAAAGGGTGATGGATGGAGTGCTGAAACTTGTCAACCACTCACTCCCAGTCACAGATCTGGGTTTAATCCATCATTCTTTTGCTCACTATGCCACCCCAGTTTGGACCCAACCATATGCAAATCAGTTTTGACCCTGTTCCCCATGGGAACAGTCGTGCCCGAACTGCCAGGCCAAGCCCTCCCTGGACCAGAAACAAGCATCCTTGGGCTGGTTTCAGGGTATCACCCTTCATTAGCCAAGCTAGCTTGAATCCAGTGGTGCAGTGAGCCCGGGATCCACGTCTGGACATACCCTCCCCACTTAGGACAACTTTAGCAACACAAGTAAGTAGTTGCTGATACATTATGATGGGACTTACAGGTTAGAAGTTCGAATCTTGGCGAGACCCACTCTGTCATTCATCTTTCTGAGATGGATACATTGAGTGCCATTGAAACATACCATACAAAATGACTGCAATTTAAAACCCTACAAAACCTCTGTAAGTAGTATATAAATACTTTTTTAAAATCAAATTAGGTATTTTTAGTAACAACTTTGAATTCTTTCCAGGACTGTTGCCAGCCTTACTAAACATAACTTGAGTGAATAATCACCAACGGTCTTAAACACTAATAACCCAGTCCCTGGATAGACTGTGACCGCATGAATTGCATTAAAGTAAAAGTAGAGAGATAGCCGCCCATTTACCGTATGCACAAGGCTGTCAGTAACCCCCAGAAAAATAAAATGGCAGCACATTAAAAGTAAGAAAGAACAAACGTATGCTGTATTAGCAATTAATGTCGAATCCATATCAAAGCTACAAATAAATGCAGGAAGGTAACTAGGAAACATCCACAACATGCCCAAACACTTTGCCGTGAGACTGAAATGGAGAAAAGAAGTTTAGCTGTCTTTAAGCTGGTTGTTTAATAGGTGGAGGAGCAACATGATTTTGTTTCAAACTCATAAACCCATCTTTCGCTTTTGAAAATGGGGACCAAAATTTATTTGATGTTTTTTATAGAGTTTGCAGAAACAAAGGGTAAAATAGAAGAAAATGTCTTCACTTTGCAGGCAACATATCTCCACAAACCTACTTAAACTCAGAATGGGAAATCTTTGAACCATTGTGGAGAGTCATCCCTTGGCTACCGAATGTAACCTTATGCCAGAGTTTCGGCTGATTCTTTTCTATTTAAGGCCAGCAGACAATAACAATAAAAATAAGTTTTCATATTTTGTAATACGACCCCTTATGAGCAGATCTCACTGTAGTGTATGCTTTCTGGGTCACACCATCCGTCCTCTAAACTGACTATTTATTTATTTAGTTAACATATCTCTAGTATGAGTAATTACATTTGAATAATGAATAGCTTGTAGCTATTGTGAGGTTAGATCCCTTACGGAAAAACAAATCAAATGTTGTCAGAAACAGAAACATTTCAAAGTAGGCCAGAGATGGAGTGTTCATCTCCTGTTTAGATGAGATGGGTAGTCAGAAAAGATAAATGTTCATCATTTTGATTGTGTGACCATAAATTGAAAACTCTGCAGAAAAGTAATTTGAGACATCCATGGACCAATGAGCGAACTGAAATGACAATCCTTGGCTTCAAACTTTAAAAGTGAAGCCATGGCAGGATCTCTATCCAGCAATTAATTTTTGCCGATACCAGTCACAGGCATTCATCAGGACCAAGGATCCCCAATGGACTGGCCTAATCACCAACATAACCAGTGAATGACAACACAAGGAGAAACCTGCCTTTTTGTCTTGTTATAGCTTAAACCCTAACTTAGAGGATACCAAACAACCCGGTCTGGGCGGGGGCGATGTCCTCTGTAGTCACACATTCATCAAGAGGCCCATCATACCTCTACACCTAGATCAAGCCCCACATCAAGCCACTGGTACCCAAGCCAGGGCTTCATCTATAACAAGATATGAAGGGTAGAAATATGTTGGAAGAATAGAGATGGATTGAGCCATTGAGCTCACAGTCCATCTTGACTTTATTTTTAGGCATACCAGAGGCTCCCATGAATAAAGGTGATAGCATAGGCCCCTCTATGAATTTTTAGCTTGAGCTGGATCACTCCTTGGCCAGTAGTACCTTATTTAATAGCTCCCTCTGCCTTAGGAGTTTGAGTCCACACTAGCGGTATTATCCTACTAGGATGGGGAGAGGTTGCCAGTGATATATATTAGTTCCAAAAGAATTGGGCTCTGTGAATATTCATCCCTAAATGAATGTAGTCTCAGGGAGCCATTCAAAAACACTAAGGGACACTCTTGCATAATAGCCACCACACCTTTTCTGATTTACTGTTTATTTGTGGGAGAATGTGTGTTGGTTGTTTTCCCCATTTCCATTTTTTGTGATTAAAGGCAGACAGATAAAGAAGCCAGACCTCTGGTATCTATACAACCTTTGAATTAAACTGCTGTGGAATTCAAGTACTTGTGAGTGATTATGGACAATTACAGAGCCTATGTTCCCTACGAGGAGCCCATAAAATTAAAATCAGCTTCCTTACTACATGCGTTTACAAAGCATTAAAAATGCTTTTCACCCTAGCACATGGTTTAGAGGCCACTTTTGGAAGAGGTTTCAACCAAATGGACAAACTCTTAGTTAGATCCTATAGAAAGGTTGCTCATCTTCCAAAACACACTTTCCCAGCACAAATTCACTGTGCAAGGCTTGATATGCTGGAAATTTAATTTATGTCTAGAAATAACAAGCTCAAGTAGCAGGTCTGCAGGCCAGGCTTTTCTGGACCAGTCATTACAGTATCTACAAGCAGCAGCGCCGTGGGCAGCTCCTGTCATCTTTACATCTTTTAAAAAGTTAATTACTAAAGTGGTGCATCAGAAGTTACAACTAGCAGACAAAGAAGAGCCGGCTTTTCACACACATGCTTGGACGATTGAAAAATATTACGACAAACTGGATCTGCAACCCATTTTAAGTGTTTGCATGTCAAAACATGTCAAACAATAGCTCATCCAATATACATGGGGTAGTATGCCAACCCTGGACTATATACCAGTAAAAATAAGGAAAAACCCTAATCTTCTCTGCAGGGTCTGTCAATCCTACAGTGAATCAATTGAGCATATTGTTTGCATCTGCCTGGCCCTATTGCCTGAAAGTTGTGCACTATAAAAAACACAGTTCCAGCTACTGGGCATATGCTATTGCAGACCCACTGAAAGGCCTGCCTTAAAATAGAGTATGCAAGACTGTCAGTAGGATTTGTGAAATGTATGCAGGTAGCTGAAAAACTATTGAGTACCTCAGCCTCCTGTGAAGGACTGCTTTTAGAATTCATGAGCATTTTTAATCCTTTTAGCTCTTTGCTCCTACTTATCTTTTGATACAATAATGGTGGCGTTATCATTCCTTGAACTGATATACCATCACTATGCACTTTAGGCCCTAACAACATCACCAGGTCCGACCTTGAGAACCATTGCCTAGATACTATGTCCAATCATAGCTTTTGGATGAAACTCAGAGTTGACCATTCGTAAACTTGGCAGCCCGATCAATCATTAAGCTGCCATCTAGGTATCTCTAATTACATGAAAGTTGAAAAGTAGCCTTAGAAATATCCTATGTTTACATTTTGAACACATTGGTATTCCCTTTTTAGGGTCGAGCGCGCAAAGCACTCTGTCCCTAGTGTAATCTCTGCATGGGGTTTTAACCACGCCCATGTCATGCCCATCAGTTTGGTTGGTTCGTGGGCTTGCCTTTTAAAATTAGCTTGATTTCATTAGTGAAAGGCATGCAAACGACATGCCTTTTCCGGTGTTTAGCCCTCCTTGAGCACACCAACCAACTACTGAAAACATACGAGGCTCAATGTTTTCCGTATGGTTTCAGGACTACATTTTATTTTTATTTCATAGACAGCGTGATCTTGCTGGGCAGTAATCGAGCGCTTTGCATGACATTGACCTTTTGCTGGTTACATGGATAATTGCACTTTTTCCAGTTACATGGATAATTGCAGTTTTGCCGATACGTTTCACTGCGAGCAAACTTCTGTTTCTTTTTGTGTGTCTGCTTAGCACTCATGGCAGCCGTCGGCTCTCCTACATGAAACGGTTTTACTTTTCAGTTTATGTGCAAGAAAAGTCCAGTTAGGAGTTTAAAACACTAATAGCTCTAAGTCGAGCAAACGTGAGACCCATTGCATTGTAAATGCTTGTTATATTGTTTTTATCTATGATCAAGTCATGATCTGTATAACGATTAATGTATGTAGCTCTTAGATATTTTTTAATGCTGTCATTGTTTGTATTTATTTCTTCTTGCATGCATGGTTTTAATTAACTATAACATGAATAAACATTGCATTACATTATATTGCTGTTGAGCCCAAAACTGATCACCAAGTACACCCCTTCAGCAGTTGGCCCTGAGGGTACCAAAGTCAAACATTCCTAGACTTATTCAGGTAGGTGGTTCAGGGTTAGAGTCTAAATATAAGGGCCTGATTTAGATTTTGGTGGACGGGTTACTCCATCACAAAGGTGGTGGATATGCCATCCACCGAAATATAAATCCAATAAGAAATAATGGGATTTATATTTTGGTGGAGGGGATAATCATCACTAGTTGACGGTGTAACCCGCCCATCTGCCGAAATCTAAATCAGTCCCTAAGAACATAACAAATCAACAAATACAGAGTAATAATTAAATGTACAGGAAGCATTTAGCCTTTCAAAAAGTGATTTACGAAATTCCATCAACATAATACGGCACATAACTTGTCAGTTGCTGGAAAGGTATACTGTGTGCTGTTCAAAATCTTTCAACACGGACTATGTGGAATATCCTGTTTAAGATACCCATTGTGCAACAACAACAAACAGTCTGTGTGATTCCTTATGTAGAGGGATGGCTGCCCTGGTTGGCCAGCAGTTAAGATTACCGCCTCACAGAGATATGGACTTTGTTCCCCACTTCCGTATTCTCCTGGTTGCCACAGTATCTTGTTGTCCTGTTAGACGTCCAGAGTTGACACAGCCCTTGCATTCCTCTGTGGATGTTGGGACAACATTGCTGCCGGTGGCAGGCATAACACAACCCCTGGAGTGCAGAGGGCATAGTCTTTGCCCCAGACCAATTGACCTGTGCACAAGCGTGTCTGTGGTGCCTACATGGTAAATCAGGTAGCAGAGGAAGCACCAGTCACGCAGGCTTGAAGTGGTGGAGTTACGGTGCTTCCAGATGGTTGGATCTTGTGGCTTGAATTCTTGTTCCTTGGGTCCAGTCACAAAACCCACCACCCAAAAAACTATGTGAGTTCTCATGTCTTGGCACATCTTCAGTGATGTAGTATTTCCTCCAGCACTCTATTTCTTCTCTTGGGCAGACCATGAATTGCGATTCGCTTCTTGCAAAACCCTGGCACTTGGCTTCACAATAGAATTCAGCCAGAGTCAAGTTCCCCGATGCCTTCTGATTGTGGGAACACACAGTTCAGTGCACATTGTGGGGACACTTCAGAGCAGGAGTCTTCAAACAGTGGGGCGGGCCCTGCTGTGTGGCCTTAACTGATGTGGGGTGAGGTGGCCAAGAGGTGCATTATGCTGATAACAGAGCTTTGGTTTAAAGTGAAACAAATGAGCAGCAGTAAGCCACTCTGTAATGGGCCATCAGTTACATATTTTGTCATTTCTATTGGGCTGGGCGTATGTGTCAAAAGGGAAGGAACTCCAAGTATTTCTCAATGCCTCCCCCTATTTTCTGGTACTCACACTATGGATACTTCTATACATTAGTAAGCCCTATCTAACCAGTTTAGTGTGTTGAGCAATCATGTATTTGATTGCATTTTTAAAAGGGGTAACGTAACTGCAGTGTTTGTATAAGTGTAGACAATGCTAATTAAATAGAATAATTGTGAATAATTATGGGGGGGCAATGTATTTTTATACACTGGGGGGCAAAGCATAAAAAAGTTTGAAGACCAATGCTTCATGGTCCACTTGCATCACTCTCACAGTATGGTGTAGGTCCTTCTGAGTTGCTGCAATGGACGTCTTTGGCTCGTGCCCTCCTGAGCTCCTTCACAGCCCCTCTCCTTCTAAGCAGCATTTTCTTTGTGGGAGGGCACCTCCAATGCTCCTCTTGTGTTGTCAGTCAACTTGCTTCGTCAAAGCAGGGTTCAGGGAGCTCCAACGTGGCAGCTGTGAGTGAAATCCCCTATGTTCTGGTGTCAAAACTGGCAAGTGAAGTTGGTGGTGAATACTCACTTGTGGCGCACAGCGTTTATTGCTTGCCACTGGTGAGGATGCCTTAGAATATGGCAGCAAAATGTTGGCATGGATGCAGGTTTTTATTGAATCTTTATACCAACGTTGCAGACAGTAGCTGTGTGTTCCATTAGCCAGCTCTGCTTATTTCACTCAGACTGGCCTAGCTAAGGCCTTTGTAGTATGAATCTAGAAAGAACGAAGGATGAAGCTGGAAGTCTCCTTTCAGGGGAAGTCTAAAGTAATGATACAAAAGAAATGGAGGCTGTCCCACTTATCTACCTTTAAACCTGAGCGGGGAAGCCCTTCCAATGACCAATGAACCTCGAAAGGACAGTGGAACGGCATATGCTTCAAAGGGGCCTACTTTCATGTAACCTTCACATTTCTACAGCTAGACGAATAGGCGAATAGTCTTAGCTACGACATAAATGTTAAAGACACAAAATGGGTTCCATTGTGGCTACGGCACATGTATTACACATCCTACAATCCACTCACATCCTCTATGTACATCCGTGGCAGATACACATATGACATTCTTTTCCCACATGCGTGGGCAACTGAACCGGTTGCAGGGCACTTGCAAAGCAATTTTTAAATGGTGAGAGAGTCCAGCAGGTTAGTCTCCCTTGCAAGGACAGGTACTTAGGCCAGTCATGCCACTCTAATTGTTAAAACTGCCACCACTATCTGTTGTAAACTTTTCATGACATAATTGTTTCTATATTTGGAGCCCTGAGTAATTACGGTGAACGAAAAACATGTTGGCTGACAAACAAGTACTGATCAGTTACACAAAGTTGCTAGATATTAATTCAAGAATTAGGATGGTTTGGATGAACCAATCAGACAAGCGATTGTAAACAGCACAAAGTTATGCTACTTTATACCCAGAACTCATTGAGGTGTACAACCATTTATGATACAGGTTTTGCATGACGTTTTCCACCAATTCCATCCCAAGATTGAGTGTGAGAGGCATTTGCAAAAAATGACGGCAGGTTTCTGACTGAAATGGCACATTTTCTTGACCGTCTCGTTTAAGGGCATCACTTCAATTTCACAATGAAGGAAAAATACTTGGGTGAATAAGACATCGTGGTCATGAGAAACTGAGCCATGAAGTGGAGAGACAGCTCTCATGATTGTTGAAAATCAATATAGGATATCTATACCGATCTGTCTGTCGAGCCTTATCTATCTATAATTTGATATATAACAACTACATAACCTCATGGTGTCATACTAATAACCAGGTTATGGTACAAGGATGTTGCCATCTAGTAAGGCAGGACCAACTGTTTTAGGCTATATGAGCAATGTATCTACCTTAGAAATACTCCATTATAAAAGTAATGAAAGCGAGAAATTGGTTATTCACATTTTTGATAATTACTGTTCATTGTCAAAGACTTCAGACAGCTACAGCTAGTCCATTTGGCAATACTACAAGCGTAAATGTGACTGTTTTAAAAGACACGTTTTGGCAAATCCTAGATATGCTTAAATGTATTGTGCCAGTAGTAAAATTACAATTTACCCTTTTCCTTTGTTCACTCAATCTGCATTACCACTTCGGATGCATCCCCAGATGACACTAGGGGATGTAAAGCTGTTACGTGATCTCCTGAGATTCCTAATATCTTTGACAACTTTTTGAACAGAGACCTTTCCAAGCTCAATGGAAAGCTCATGTTCTCGGACATCATAAAGCAAAGCTGACTCAAATAAATGCATGTTACAATATAATGTAAATGCTGTACAAAGAAATACATTTGTATGAAACTGGGAACCTGACAAAAAACATGTTGAGACTAATGTATAGGTTTATGGCGAATAGTAATTTCAGAGGATTTGTACTGCTAGTGTTTGAAGTGGGAATAGACACAATAATTGTATTCAACAGGACATCTCTATTTCGCAAATTGAGGCTTTTATATGTCACAAGAATGCATCTAGATTGTTTGATATGGAAGAGTTTTAGAGAAAGTATCCAATGAGACAAACTAAAGTGCATTTTTAATAAAATCTCAACAGTGTGACCTAACCGAATAATTATGCTATTTTAAATTTTCTTCTGAAGTCAACCTTATATGGAAGACCAAAATTCTAACCCCAAAAATTAACATGGGTTGTCTTCTGTTTGAAGTCCTACTTCTTGGAAAGGAAACATCAATCTTCCCCATTCTTAATTATAATAGATAATGGGATGAATCATTCTCAATATTGATTCACCTTTCTGTTAGCCTGCCTGCAAAACGTCATGGAAAGAAATTATTAACTAAATTAAAAAATGAATGTAGAGCCACAAGGTATTGGCAGACTTCTGACAAACATGTCCTTTGATAGACCTGAACATTTTGAAATCAAGTTATTGTATTTTGCCCTTTGCAGTATTTGGATTTGTATTTAAAGGGCTAATAAGTGCTCCTCATCCTGGGGCATGCTGTTTATTGAAGCAGGCTGAGCGGTGGGGAGGGCTTCCCAGAAATTGTGTCCAGAGCTTGAGCAGTAGGTGGAGAGACATAAAGGAGCCAGTGAGAAGGGGTTTCTGACATGAAACTTGGTTCAGATGTGGGGGTAGGGAGAGAGGCATCTGTGGCTGGGCCTTATTTCTCAGATAAATGTGCAGGCCAAAGACCATTTGGCTTTATTGTCTTCTGCGAGGACCCACAGCCACCTCCTACCTGTGCCCCCATCTACATGTGCAGGGATATGCTGCTTGTATAGCTGAAAGGAGGGTAATAGTTACAATATTAATTTCTCAAACTAAGACTTATAAAATTTAGAGGCTACTCATAGTGGGGAACATACAGGTGACTTTCTAGTCTTCACAATTCCAGTGGGACATGGCAAATCTCAGAATCCTATTATACTGCTTCATGATTGTATCTGAAGATGGGTTCTGAAAACTGAGGCCCATATTTATACGTTTTGCAACAAAACAATGTAAACGCATTATTGGAGCAAAAAGTATAGCATCAGCTTGCGCCATTCCACAGTGCCAGCCGGGCGCTGTATTTATGGAATGTCACAAGCCGCTGCTAAACTTGGGCTAGCGTCTTAGAAGAAGTCCCTAGCAGGGTGCGAGTGGCGCTAGGGAAGGAGGGGGTTGTGTGTCAGGAAATGGTGTTAGCCTGGTTTGAGGCAAAAAACTGCTTCTAACCAGACTAGCGCCATTTCCTGGCACACAACCATCAAAAAAATGACTCCTGTCTTAGAGAAGACAGGAGTCATGCCCACCACCCCAATGGCCAGCACAGGGGACAAGTGTCCCATGGGCATGTCCATTGCACCCTGTGGCATGCAGGGGGGCCCAAGTTGGGCACTTTAATTAAAAACACAAAAATACTTTACCCTACTCACCGTGGATGGGGTCCCCCACCCTCCAGTGTCCCTCTGGTGGGAGTGGAGGTGTTCCTGGGGTTTGGGGAGGGCAACTGTGGACCCATTCCATAATGTCTGACCATGGAAATGGGTCCACAGGTACCCTAACGCCTGGTCTGACCCAGGCATTAAATAATGGTTCAAAGCATGCTTTGCACCATTATTTAGCTCTTCCTCCCACCCTTGCGTCATTTTAACATGGCGGAATAAATATGGGGCTATGGGAATAGCACAATTTTTTAGATGGGAACGCCTGCCTTGCATCTCATTGACGCAAGGTAGGTTCACGCATCTAAAAAATGGTGAAAACTCCAATATTTCAACATTAGATGGGTCTAACATCAAAATATAAAAATTACTCAAATTCGGTGCTAATGGAGTATAAATATGCCCCTGAATCTCCTTAAACAGTGCAGATTAGTCCACGTGATAACTATGAAAGCAGCAGCAGACTCTGAGGCATGGAGAATCCCTACTCTGCCTACTGCTGTTAGGCATTGACTGAGGGAATCAAGCTGGTGGCGCTGTGGAGTATGGTTGAGAGGATGAGAATGATGGGGAGATGAAGGTGGGTTGCGTTGGAAAATATCTGGAAATGCAGTCTCCAGGGAAAGCTGGGGTGTAGCATGGGCTTCAACGATCACCAAGGGCTTTCTCTTCTGATTGCTGGGTAATGTTTTTGGAAAAACGTAAATTGCCCAGATCCTGAGTGAAAATACTCGAAGAAACAAAAATATAATTTTCGGTGGCATAATTCTCAGCGTTCTTGGAGGTTTCGTTTTCATTGTCAGCTTCGCTTGTCGAGCTCTGGCTGATGACGTCACCTTCAGATCAATACATTTGCCGCTGGAAATTGAAGCAGTAAGATTTATACCTACATCTGGGCAGATTGGTTCAGTAGGAGTTCAGAAAATAAAATTGATTTGGATGAGCGGAAGGCTCTGCGGAATCTTAAAGCGACAGGTTCTTTTCAGAATGCAACAGTTCAGAAATAAAAACACTTACCTGTGGGGCTGACTGAAATTCTAGTCAGCATCGTGATTTTGTGTTAAATATATGATTAGAAGCTTTCCATTAAAGTGTCTGTTTGTGATGTGCACGCATATGTTCTCCAAAATGTACTTTTTCTGCACCGGTAACCATGCACACTAAGAATAAACCTACCACTGCTGTGCACATAGGTAACTCGGAAATGCAATTTTTCCATTACAAGGCATACTTTTTTTTTCATTGGTTTGCCACTGTAATTCTAGAACAGGATTGAAAAGTCCGTTTTTTACATATGTACACACTAGTTGGCGTTCAGTTTTTATCTTCAAAGTCATATTTTTCGTAGTATTTTTATCCTGGAACTGAATGAAAAATATGTTTTGTCCAAACGTTTCCCTGGTGCAGGTGTTCTGTAGTTCCACTCTGGTTTCCACTATGGTGTAGCTCGCATCACGTAATGTACGCGCATATTCACGCAGCACCTTAAGCAGTAGAAAACGTGGTTGATGTGAGTTAGTTTCTTGAATTTTAAGCTGCATTAATTTTGAACAGTCAACATTTTTAACATTTGAAATTGTGTATTCCCTTTCTTACTGCAGTCAGAGATACATCTGATTATCTCTTCTCTGGTAGGGATCCTAGACGTTGTTTGAAGGAGAGTTGCAGTGCCCAGGAAGAGCAACGCATCATAACTGCATGCACGTGGAGGTGGGCAAGCCAACAAATTAAGAGGGAGGGCCGGGCTAGACCCGAGCTAAGGACGGCTCTGGCAGTAAGACTCCGTGCACGAGCTGAGGCCTGAAATATGGCACGTAAATTATGCAACAAACATTACTTTAGAGTACAAAAAGGTGTCTTCAAAATTCAAGAAAGTGTAAAGCGGAAGGGTTTCACCTTTGAACATCAGATTATTTGAAAAGTATTTATTAAAAATCAGAGTTTTTAAATATGAACTGAGAAGCATCCCCACCCGCCCTGATGACAATGCGCTAAATGAACAAAGAATCAAGTTAATTACCACATAAAGCTTAAATGTGGCTAATGGAGCAATTTTATAGGCAATTAAAACAAACACAAGGTATATTTTTTCTACAGCCTATATGCTGAACTCATGCTTTTGAAGGTGCTTTTAGGTGTGATAATGAACACACAGGAAGCATTTGCCAAGGGTCACAAAGTTTGGTCAAACAGGGGAGCTAGGATTGACCCCAGACTAGATGGATATCTCTTTCTTGCTTCATAGTTTATTAGTTTGTGCTTACTTCTTAGAGGATGAGATTAGAGCAGGGGTAAGAGGTGGTATTAAGATTTTATTTCTGTCTGGTTTACATACTACAAACTTTCCCCAAAGGCATAATAGCTTTTCTGACATAGACTATGTAACACATGTTTGTTTCCATCAGATATGCTGGGATTCATGGGGTATTCAGCCAAGGTCAGGATTCAACCTTGATGTTCCTTGGTTGACAGATGTAGCCACCAGTCCACATTGGTTCCCAGAAGACCTTGAGCTGTGCCAGAGCCCGGTCTAGCTTGAGCCAGGCTTGAGTTTTCAGTTGCCAGCCTATCTCTAATTGCATGAAAGATACAGAAACCCCTAGAATCTAAGGCCACAATCCATTTATCCAGACCAGCATGTCAAAAAGATGTGATAATCAGTAGAACAAGCAGGGGCAGCAACGTTGCAGCGGGATGCTAGGAATATTATTGTTTTACTAATGAGGAGCACAATATAAAAAACATCCTTTGCGCTTGAAGTTCCTATAATGCATGCACCCTTACTGGCCTTTGTTATACGTGCAGTGGTTGAGTAAAAGTCTGGATATTATGGAACTAATGAACTGGTAGGATGTCCTGTCAAAAAGAGGGAAACTGTTCACAGATATTTTTTGGATTTGAAGGGGGCTCGCATTGCTTCCGTTATACCATGTTTACTAGGAATGTTTGACGGTGCAAAGGTTTACATGAGAAACCTTTTTTAAAACCTTTGCAGTTGACAAAGGTTTTAAAAGTTTTAGAACAAAAAAATTACACGAAAACAATCCTGTGAAAGGGGGCTTTTTGAAAATCATCCCCTGCATAAGCTCTCTTTTCTCTGTGGAATTTTCCCACCTAAAAAATTTTTGTTGGAAAATTTTCCTGCAAAAGTGTTTTTAGATGAGAATTTTACAGTTCACACACATTTTGCAAAGTTGACATACTATCCAGCTTATTCAAGTTGTGAAGTACGCCACCTTTGCAATACTTTTACAAGCACAAATATAATTTCTCACACCCTTAGAATAAAGATAGTCCGTTATAGCACATATTTATGTTCCGCAATTCATTCTTATTGCCAAAAACAGGGAGGTTTCCAGGTAACAATTCCTATATTGTTGTGGTTATTATGTACAGGTACAATATACTCTGAATCTGTTAGTGTTTGTGGCATACATATTTAGCTAACTTCGATTTTGAGCGATTTAAGAGCCGGAGATGAAATGTAATAGACAAAACACAACCACTGCCATTCTATGTTTGAGGAAGTAATCAGTGCTTACTTTGTGCCAACGCTCGCAGGTGTTGGACACCTGTAGCTATTTTTTAGGCCAAGGTCTTTTTTTCGTCTTCATGCAGAAGAAAAAGAGAGGAGGGAAGAAAGGAGAGAAAATGGGTAGAGAAAGATAAAAGGAGAGAAAGAAAAGAAAACAGCGAGAAAGATAGAGAGCAGTGGTGTAAAAGAGGCTACAAGTTGGAGATGAAACGGCAGGAGGCAAAACGTGCTGTTAGATGTCCAGTAAGAGTGCTCGGTGCATAGACCTTTTACCATCATATTATATGATCACACTTGTGAAGGTGGTAATATTTGACAAGAATATGTTTGCATAGTTGTTGTGTTGCATTTTTGTTGTGAACTGTTGCATTGTTTTTTTGTGCCCTTGTATTTTTGCTGCATTCTGGTACTGTGTTATACTGTGGTTGTTGTGTTACGTTGTTATGACTATTTGATTATCTTAAACCAGTATGTTTTGTTGTTATATTGCTTTGTGTTATGTTATGTTATTGTGCTGTGTTCTGTTCTGCTGTGCAACTACTTTAGAGAAAGCAACAAATGCAGCTACACTTTTAGCCAAAAGCAGCACAGTTCTTTAAAGTTCCAGTGCCAAACAATCACTTACACCACATAAGCTAGGAATATACTGCTGCTGCAGCTCCTCAACAACTTCAGACACTTATCAGCAGAAAGGAGTGGCAGACACCATGTCTTAAGTTAGAACTTCCAGTGATATGGTCCAGGAGGGGTTATGGCTCCTCATTCCCACCCACAAATCTCTCCACAACGCTGGCCCTGCCTACCTCAACAAGCGACTCACCTTCCACACTCCCAAATGCCAACTCTGCCCCGCCAACCTCGCCCTCGCCACCATCCCTCACATCCATCGAACTACAGCCGGCGGCAGATCCTTCTCCCACCTCGCAGCCAAGACCTGGAGCTCCCTCCCCGTCCACCTACAACAGACCCAGGACATTTTGACCTTCATGAAATGCCTCAAGACCTGGTTGTTCGAGCAGTAGCAATTCCCACCCCACCTCTCCCCATCAGCGCCTTGAGACCCTAGCGGATGAGTAGCACACTCTACAAATGCTTGATTGATTGATTGATTGATTGATGGCTGGTGGACAAAAGAGGCAGGAGTACTATAAACATGCACTTTGTGTTCGACAGCTAATGGGGGCTAATGGGCAGAAGGGGATGGCTGCAGAAATATTTGTTTTTCTTAATTCTTTGTAGCACTAATACTGAGTAATGATGTTACAAGTGCTGAGGGATACTGCAAGTGACAGTAAGGCACTTCATGGGGCGCTCTGTGAACTGACCATAATGCAACCACTCTATGGATTCTTTCTTTTGAAGTCACTGAGAAGGGCAGTGAGGGGAATAAATGGCGTTACCGTAAGCAGTTTGTGAATCACTGCTTGCCTTTTCCATTCTATGGCACCTGCGTGTGTTTCACGTGAGCAGCCTAAATACCTCAACTGCAAGTACTGTTATGTACAATCAGAAGCAGTGGTTGAAAAATCACATACTATCCAGTACTGTGCTAGTATTAACCAGAACATTTGTAAGAGTGAAAAATAATATGCATATTCACCTCAAAGTGGGCCTTGGCGCTTTTGATGGATACTGGGCAATTCTACTTTATGATGCCCACGTTATCAACCTGGAATTGATGAAAGATCGAGCTGACTCACAGCCCTTCGAGCCAGCAACCACTTGGTTTAACACCGATTCTTGCAGTGGATGCAACACCCTCCCGAGCCACAGGACCTTATAAGAAAATAAGTTGTCTCATGGAAAGGCAAACACTCAGGACTAATCCCCAGACCATGGTCGCTGAGTCGACTAATGCATCTACTTCAGGAATCTGTGTTTGACCTCATGGTCACAGGTCCCAGTCTTGGCTGGAGCCCTCAGCCTTTCATCATTCGGAGCCTAATAAAATGATACCATGGAGCTGAGTAATAATAACACCTGGTATTGCACTGCCAAGAGGCGCAGGGGTGGATGTGTGCTTTACAAACACGTTCTGCTATGGGTGTCTAGGGTTTCCTAAATTAGAATGAAAGGGCACTAGAGAGAGGGAGTGAGGAAGAAAAGGAGCAGGGGTATAATGATGGAGAAAAGAAGACAGAAGGAATAGAGGTCTCAGAAGTTAGAAAGAGAAATATTAAGGAGAGAGTGAAATAAGTACAGGATTTTGAAATACCACCGCCCCACTACTCTGTAGGGACTTTCACGTGTTACTGACGGCTGAGAGTCTATGTGATACAATGAACTAAAAAGCTGCACTGCTTGGTCGGGGGGGTTATAAGTGACTCTCTTGCAGATACACCTGTGGTGGTTCAGATTTGTGGAAGTCTGCAATAGTCAGTGACTGGTGCATGGCGAGGTGCCTGAGGTGGTGACACATCACTCGAGCCTTATCTTCCCCTTGGGCACTCCCTGGCCTGCACTTGTGAGCGGTAAGTGGAAGCTGTTGGCGCCTCGAGTGGTATCTGAAATCTCCTCCTGCGCTTCCGGTTCTACACTCATTACCTCAGGCATCTCTCCGAGACTGAGTTGGGCTGCTGAATCTGCTGGTCATTGATTGACGGTGTTCATTACCCCTGATCGGAACAGCCGGGCCCCGCCTCCCAAAAGGACTCTGGTTTTAGCATTAAAATGCAATGTCGTCCAGGTGGGCTGCCTCCGTTTGTGCAAGATTCACTGCTTCGGTGCTGTCTCTTGGAATGGTTAACTGGCAATTGTGGCTGTGCTTTCATTTTGGCTTGTCGCATGCATGTTGCTTGCCCCTTCCTGGGCAATTCATTTTCCCTACTCCGTTGTGAGCCAATAATCCAAACAAACAACAGTTACCTGTAGTTGCAAGTACTCAGGTCAATGCCTTAATCATCTTTATTGTGGATTACGCGGTCACACCCCTAACAACAGGCAAACTTAGGGCCTCATTTACAAGACCTTTGCCCCACTGTTGCGTCAATTTCTTTGAAGCAGCAATGGTGAAAGCAGTCCTCTACACTGCTCCAGATTTACAAACTGATACATTGGGCCCAATGTGTCAGTTTCTAAACCCTTGCGTCACATTATTCCAGTGCCAGGTATAGTGTATGCAGGGTAGGCGTTCGTATGGTAAGAGCCACACAGAACTGGCGCAGTGAAATTTACAACATTGCACTTCGTCATTCTGCGACTTGACTGCGTCAGAATTTTACTGCCTGCTCCAAGCAGGCATAAAACTGACACAGGGCTTTTCTCTATGGAGGCATCCTCGCATTGCTGGAGTAACGTCATTTTTTTAACGCTAGTCCAGCGATGCAATAATTTAGCACCAACAGATGTGTCAGAATTACTGATGCATATATAAAAATGTGTGCCATGGAGCTCTGTATTGTAAATACAGCACATCCATGGCATTGTTAGGGATCGCAGGGCAGGGCAAGAAACTGACTCATCGGGCCGATGCATCAGATTTTTGTAAACAAGGCCCTTATTCCATAAAGAAGCACTGTAAAATAGAGTCCAGGGGGTAACTTCACTAAGTTTTAGTGCTGTGTTTGCCTCACACCAAAAGTGACGCAAATCGACCCTAAATCCTTTTTTACTAATTTGCTTTCCAGGGCTAAACTATTTAGTGCTGGAAAATCACACGAAAGTAGCGCAAAGCAGAGTATAGCACTGCTTAGCTTCACCTAGCTCCAATGGGGCGTACCATGGGTGGTGCATGGGCAAAACGATGGGCTCCTGTACTCTTTTTTTGTTGCTCCTTTAGCCATTGCTAAGACCTGGCTTTATGGTACAAAGGTCTGTTGTATTTTCTGTATTAGTATGACATTTAATTTACAAAGATCAAACAGTACTACAGCAATCCTAGCCTCAAGATTCCTTCACTAAACCAGACATATTACATCTCCATGTTTCCCGGAAAACCTAAGGTTGAAGTGGATATATGGTTTGTGGGAGTTTAATAGTGGCAATAGCACAAAACCAAAACACACATACAATTCACAAGTAAGACACTAAACTTCATTTTCATAGAAGCCATACTTAATGAACTTCAAGCCTCACCGCCATATACTGTTTCCAACATCAAACATACTTTCAGAGATTCTGTATCACAACATAATGTACAGTATCTCGTAGCCATGCAAATGTAGATGTTCATATTGTTTCATTGATTCAGGAAAGACCCCAAACAATCAAAGCAGAGATCAAAACGTGTATTTTCATTTCCAGTTGAGAAAAACAGTCTATTAAATGTTCTAACCGTTGTACAATGTTAATGCAAAATATATATCTAAAAATAGGCTCAGCCCAGAACACAACACCATCTGCCTGGAGAATTCTCACAAGAGAGGGATGTCTTACTGATCACACTGATCTCCTTCAGCTAAAATGTATTAATACTTACCACAATGTAAATGTTAGGAAGGGTTATTAAAAAGTTTAGAAAGGATCCAAAGTAAGTTGCAGTGGAAGAGAAACCTTTGCAGCAAGGATTTGTTCACCAAACTCTTAGCCCATAACATTGGACTTTCAAGTGAGAATCAAAATACAGCCACAACTGAGAATACATAAATATTCACTTTTAGTGCCAACAATTCCCACAAAACCTGAGAGTAACGTCCCCATCACAAGCCAACCATGCTTCAAAACATGGTTTCTCATAGGCAAAGGCAAAAATTTCTCAGAGGTGATCAACAATAACAGGTAGGCTTGCCCATGATTGGGCCATATAAATGTGGATGTTCTCATGCATAATGGCATTAATGTAGTTTATTGACACAGGGATTTGTAATTTAATAAAATATCTAATTGTCCATAGGACAGGTTGCTTCTTAAATCTACTTGTCATGTAAACAAATCATGTTATCCCTTTTTGTGTCATGTAGTGCGATGACAAATTATAGCAGCAATCTCATTTTGTAAGAGCTCTGATATTAGCCTCTCTCATTATGCCAGGGCTACTATTATAGTAGATCTTGAATACTTGCAATTTTAATACCTACTATAGCAATTTCCTTAGTTTGCCACATTTCTGCAGATCTACATACTGGGGCTAGAGGAAGCAGTACGCAATAGTTCCAGGACGAGAATGCCTACTAACTTGCTTGTTTTAAGGATTTTCACCAGTTCGCTAATCTTTTCTCATAACGAGAAAGGTTGGAAATTTAATCCTGACAGTGGCAGAAGTAGAATTTCTTTCAGGGTTGGGAAAAAAGTGGTTGGAGAGAAAATGAACTTGTAAACGCTCAATAGATTTTCACATGAGCAAATCTACACATGCATATTTTCTCCTGCTAAAATACAGTTCACAAATATTTTCTAGGAGTACGATTTCCTGGTCTACTGCGGTAATTTCTTGTAAATTCATAAAAGCCACTAATTCAAAGACAGAGACCATGGGTGCACTTTTGTGACTTCCTTTAAGAATTGAGTCCCTAATAAGGTCTGGTGTTAACAAAGACATTTTGTTTTTATTAACCTTCTATTTCTCTCTCTATCTATTGGCTGGCTTTAATGTGAGTGATCACATTCTGCTCTTCCACAAAGAGAAAACTGGCACACAAAGTGGTTTAGTTCAGTGCCAGGAACAACTGAAGTAATAATCAGTGGCATAACAAAATTGGAAGGGGGGGCACTGCAAAGAACATGGAGCCCCCCTCCAGACTCAGTAAGGGCAAGTGCTGTGCTGAGGCGACCAATGAAAGGGGCTGTGGGGCCTTTGTTACGCCACTGGTGGCAATGCATGCTTTTTGAGACCAAACATTTTTTTTTTCTCTTTGCCAGTGTTTATTACAATGGTGAGGGCATGCCAGCTCCTAAACAATAGAGTGTTACAAAAGCCATGTCAAAACGAGACACGCATTTACGAAACCAAAAGACTCACAAAAAATGTTGGATTAGCTAGCTTTGTCAGTGCTTGTTTATTTTCATGCTTCCCATAATCTTGTTGAAAATGGTTACACTGATTTTCCATTAGGAAACATTTTTGGAAGTACTAGCATGCATCAACACATTTTACTAAATGGCGCTTCAAAGAAATAGCACCGAAAATTTCATAGTAGCGAAACAATTTGTTTCCTTCTTGCATTTTTTTCTGAACATTTTATTTTGAAAGTAAATAATCATCACTCTTGCTTACAAGCTTCTGTTGAACTTTTCAAACATGTTTGCTGTGTGACCTTAAAAAGTTTATTTACAGTGCTCACCCTAATAATGAAGGCTTTTCATTAATGAACCATAATTTAAATACAAGTTCGAACAGCATTACCATATGGACATACTTATTGCCTCAACTGCAGACAGTTACCTTCTCTGTAAACTGGCAGCCAAAGGGTTTGTGTTGCAGGTGGTTGGGCTTACTTGTCCCAGCGACAAAATAAGGATGAAAACTTGTTGCTTATGACCCCCAAAAAATATGTCCCAGGCCTCGGGCATAGGAATTACACGTCCCTGTTGTCATCAGATTTTCATCTTATTATGTCAGAACCCCTCCACGTAATTTTGCGGGCCATGTGGCAGATCAGTGTGCTTCACCACACAGATACCATTGCTCAAATATTCAGTGGTAAATATTTTTTGTGTTTTTCTGGAATGAGACAGGAGAGATTCAGGCCCTCATTCCGAGTTTGGCAGGCAGCGGAGGCCAACCGCCAAACTCAAACTGCCACCTGACTGCTGGTGCCATCAGGACACCACCAGTCGTATACCGACTTCACCAAAGGGCCGGAGGGTGGAAACAATGTTTCCGCCCACCGGCCCTGCAGTGAAGAGGGCCTTAACATTGACGCCGGCTCGTAATTGAGCCAGCGCCAATGTGGCGGAGCAGCAGCACCCGTCGCGCATTTCACTGCCCGTAATTTGAGCAGTGAAATGTGCAACGGGGCTGTGCGGGGAGGGGGTCCCTGCGCTGCCCATGCCAAGTGCATGGGCAATGCAGGGGCCCACCGCATCCCTATTCCGCCAGATTTTCCACGATGGTATGAAGCGCCATGGAAAGGCTGGTGGACTGGAACTCATAATCTGGCGGGCAACGCTACTTGCAGCGCTGCCCTGGTGGACTACACCTGCTGGGACCGCCAGGACGGAGTCCGTCTCCGGTGTGGCAGTGTCGGCGGTTTTACCGTGGCGGTCCGATGGGCATGCCGGGTCTGGCGGTCTCAAGACCGCCAGGCTCAGAATGAACACCTCAGCGTATGACAGATGCCATTTTTATCGGAGTCAACCACAGTTGCACTGGTGGTCACTTTCTCTTTTCTCCCCTGGTTTTTTGTCAAGTTCGATAGCATTTTAGAGAGGTGCTAATGATGAATACCTTGAGCCCCACCCCTTGCTTGCAATGTTGCTTTGTGTTCATGACTCCACAAGCATTGGTGTCCAATCACCTGCCCTTCTAGTTAGGCCCTCCTCCACTCCATTTGATTGCAGGAACCAATTCATGAGTTAAGTTTTCACAACAAGGCCCTTCTTTCTATTTTTAATGTAGATAGTGTTCTGCAACTCTCTACACAATAAGGCAAGGGCAGGAGATTGACATTGAGGGACCTTTTGATTTGTGTCTCGCAATATGTGATCCGTTTGTGAATTGCAAATTCGGAGTCACCAAACAAAATGTACAACAGTGTCAAGTACACTGTTTGAGATGTCTAATGGGGTCGCATATGACCTACCTCATCAATATTCATGAGGTAGGTCACAATTTGAGACCCCATTGGGAATGGCCGTACTCATAGGAATGGTGACCTGCAAGGGACAGCAGACCACAATGTCTGTGACTTCTTTTTAAATAAAGCAATTATTTTTAAATGCAGCCTTTTTTCCATAAAGGAAAACGGGATGCATTTCAAACAAAAAAATGAAAAGTTGGGACCACTGCCTACTCTGAAGAAATATTTGCACTTCCAATCACAAATTGCATTAGTGAGTGGGTTAACACAAATTTGAAATTGGTTTTAACTGTGATTGTTTTGCAACCGCCTTCACGGTCACAAACCAATCATACATACCATTCAGATTTGGTATTAGGAAGGTATGCCCTGAACACACCCCTTCTTAATACTGAATTGCAAAACCCAAATTGCAATTTGGTTAACAAGTTACTGTATCGCAATTTGGGATTTGTACATCCCAAGAAACATTTTTAAAGTCACAAACAAGCCAATTTGCAGAATTGGCCCGTTTGCGACTTGAAAAATGCTTTGTACATTTGGCCCTTAGCCTGACACTATAGGTCCTTGAATCAATCTTTTAATTCCTGCCCCCGCAATTAAGTATTTTTGGTGCTGGCTGGGTGACACTTGTTATGAAACATTTCTATATCAAGCCTACATCGTACTTTGATCCATTTAGTCGGTAATTCACTCAGTCAGTAACTATGATCTCTCCCTCTCTTCCCTTACTCCTGAGCATCCACATGTTAAGTTTCTCACTACAATACAGTGGATAATGCCCCATTGTCGGCATAGTCAGGTGAATGGGTTTCTAGGGCACTGGTCAAGGTACACCTGGCAATGATAAAGTATATTATTCAGCAAGTGAAGGACGAGTAGATAGTCATGATGATTGCTGAAATATTCTGAATCTGTGTAAGCATTATAGCTGTTTACACAAATGCCTTTGCAGGTATGATCACTATTCCAACAAGGTCAACTAACCTTGCTGCCTTCTGTTTCAGAGAAAAGCGGTCTGATCCATTTGGGTGACGTTAATATCTTCTGCTTCATCATAACACAAATTTAATTCCTAATAAGCATTAAAAGAGTTATATGAATTTCATCATTATTAATATTATTCTATATGTTGACACGAATGCAGATGACGGTTGTGAGAAGATGTCACCCAGCAAGATAAGGGGTTATCAAGCACACCTTTTTCAATGCATTGTTCGTCTAACATCCAATTAAAATGAAATTAAAATCACATCCCTTGCTGGTTTTCTAAATTGAAGTGCCCTTCTGTTTGCCCCTTGAGCATTTGACAAATTAATTAGATATTTAATGCGGTGCCAATGTAATGCAACTGATGGGCACGTCAGGCACCGTGCCCTTCTAGCCATTCTCCAAGTCACTGTACACTGTTTGTCTAATTGAAAAACTTCCAGGTTGATTTACCAATTGTTCATTTTAAGGTTAAAGTAGATGGTCTCTTTTGGCTCACTTTCATTGAGTAGCATCATATGAAGAAATGGAAAGCTGAACGAAGCACTCAAAAACATATCAAACCCACATAAGTTCCAGAAGGATGAAGCTTTTGAATGCTGGAGTCTAAACAGTTTTTCTTGAGTTTGCTTATTCATTTCATTATCTTCAGACTGACTTGTCCTTTATAGAGGTTGCTGACACACTGCCTTAATACAGCCGTAGGCCTTAGGATCTATACAGAAAGAATGTAAAGCTCTAATAAGGAAGAAAAAGATTGAACTGTAGACCAAAAAGGGGCGGGATTTAGAGCAAGCTGCCCTGGAGAAGGATATCCATGTGCTTTGAAGGAAGATCGCAGTAAGGGCTTGGAGTAAAGAGAAACCACATGGAATTAAATATCTCTGAAGACGTTTGGATAATACATTTTCACACAATTGTCAACTCCATGGATGACAATGCACAGAATATATTGCACCCAATCGTTCCTCCCAATAATAAGGGAAGTCTGACCAGGTTACAAAATGTTAATCTTCTGGAGGCTTTCTCGAAGGACAAAGTGAAGGGAGCCTACAAGAACTCACTAGGGGGAACATTCCGGGTCCTAACATGATATCCACAGAGGTTTTTCTTTCAGATGCCATATGGCCAGCTGAAATAATTGAAAATGTCTTTGCTGAGATCATAATGACAAATAACTGCCCAAATTCACGATAGAGCAGTATCATCGTGCTGTAATACAACAAGAAGGGCAGAAAAGATGATCCAAAGTCTTATAGACAAATAAGTTAAATCAACATAGACTGCAAAATCTTCTCTAAACTGATTTCGAAAGTCCTGGATGACTGGGTCTCAAATTGGAATATTCTCTCACCGATACAAGAAGAATTTAGAGAAAGACTATCAACAATTGATCAGATATTCATTTTCTCACATTTAGCACAACAACCAAAATGTCCCTTCATGTGAAATTTCTAGACATTTCATCAGCCTTTGATTTGGTTCCATGAAATCTACTCAAAGAAATTGACCGTAATGGGAATTGATCCCAGGCTCTGGCATTAATCCAAATGCTGTATAACAGTATTCCAGGTAAGACTTAACCAAGCAGGGTTTTCATCAACAGAGGGGTCAAGCAAGAATGACTCTTGGTCCTGTCTTGTTTTCCCTCTATATGAATGATTTGTACCACAAAGATAGAAAAGCCACTGACAGTATTCCAAAAGTAAATGGTTTCAAGGTCCCTGCCTTGCTTTACCATGATGATTCCATCTTAATAGCAAAAAACCCCAATGGCTTGCAAGCACAGCTAGTGGTGATAGAAGATTAATGTAAAAGAATACAGTAAAAATCAATACAGGGAAGAGTAAGATAATCACTTTTAGGATCAAGGGCCCAAGGGAGTATTACATTTTTTATAAACCAAGTAAAACTGGAAGAAGTGGCATTATTTAACTATCTAGGCGTGGCAATGGATATAACCACAAGCTGGAAAACCCACATAAAATCAACCATTGAGAAACCAGAACCTGCCGCAAATGCCATCTTTCAATTAGCACACAAACCTAGTCATTGGCTTTCAAGTTGTATTGATAAGGTTTTCCAGGCTAAAGTCGGCAACCAAATTATGTATGGAGCAAAGCTACGGGCAATGGACAAGTTTTGGAAATCTCTGTCCAACCAGCCTTCAATATTTTCAACAATAACACTAGAATCAGAAATTGGCTACCCCTTATTTGAAACTACATGCGAGATGGACTAAAAAGATTGAGATTGCAAGGAACAAACCTAGTGGATCATGCTTGGGAAGAACACTTCTCCATGAACACTAAATCGTCACACATACTTCAATGGAAAAAGGAAGCTAAGACACTTGGTTTGACTATAACAGCGAACATGAACTTGTTGGTGCGCAAGAGAGCAAACAACTCCTCAACTTAAAGCACAAACAGAAAATAAACACCCTAAGCACTTTTCATCCTAGATGTCATATTGGCCTGTTTAATACATCACCAAATGTCCAACAGTATCTTGTTCTCCTAGGAAATGAGAGGGAAAGAGGGCTGTTAGAATTAGCAAGCGGAGGATGCCTACTACTTAATGCGATCAGACGAATCCCTGTATCCTAAGACAAATGTTCCTGCGGGGAAAAAGAGGTTATGGCACATTTTATGTTATTCTGTCATCTGTATAGAAAGGTCAGATTATAGTTACTAGCCAGGATTCTACCAAGAAGTTCATTTTTCTGTACAAGGATTTTTCAAGTGTTACAGCAAAAGCAACTGGTTTATATTTAAGGTTAGGTCTGGACATTTGGGTGAGATTTCAGGTAACATAACAAACTTAGCAGAATTAGAAGCGGTAGTGCCAGAGAAACTTTTTACACTTTCACTTTTTTTACCATGTGGGTTTATATGGGAGTGAATTTAATTGTATTTTAAAGGGTACCCCTGTGAAGGACTTTATGTTGTACTATCATATTTTGAGCTTTTAAAAGGAAGTGGTTTTTATTGTTTTAATGTGTATTTTGTGATGAATTGTGTTTAAGTGGCTGCTGGCATTATTTTTCCTTGCGTGGAAGGCAATTATGTTCTAAAGCCAAATTCACTTTACAGTAAAACTGTTCAGTGTCAGGTCTCTTCACCTGGGCCTGTGAGAGTCAAGGACAACTAGGCAATATTTGTGAATAGCATTGTATTGTCCTTTGAAACACAGGAACCAGACTCTACCGCAAGCTTATGGAATTGCTAAATACTGTATCTTTAGCCTTTGACTTTCAGAGAATGAACAGTCAAGGTTACTCCTAGAGGGTGATGTGAGGTGAGACATTCTGGTTCAGTTAGCACATATATCGCTCACAATAAATATAACGTCCAAGCAATGTTATATTTTAAAACAAAATATATACATTTTGTTGACATAAGAAAAATTGTGTTACAAGGATCTAGGGCAGGGCCCCCACATTTTTAATTCTGTGGACCCCCACTTTATCATTACTGGAACCCGGGGTCTCCTACTGAATAATTATTGAAATCCGGGGACCCACCAGTGATTCATTACTGGAAGCCGCAAACCCCAGCCTAAACATTGTTGATGATTCGAAGCGCAAAACAATACACAAAAAATACAGAAACAAGCACACATCCAACACATACACATATGACAACACATTTGAATTCATTTGCAAACAAATATTTAAAAAATTACATTTTAATAGGAGCCTTTTCTGCATTCACTTGATGCCACACATCGTCCATACTATATTCTATTTGCTGCCCCTTCCCTGCTCCCACAAACCAATCTAAGGATACTAATCTAATTTTTATCCTCAAATTTCAAATTCCCTGACATTTACAGTACATTTTAACATTTTCAATTGTACATTTAGACACCTTATTTATATACACTTTATTAATCTGTCAATATTATTTAATTTTCTAAGCAGACGCGGACCCCCTGAGCAGGCTTCTGGACCCCCAAGAGTCCTGAGACCACAGGTTGGGAACCACTGATCTAGGGGATAAATTGGTAGTCTGATCAGTATTGCAGGTACTCTGTAACTAAACTGTGCAATTAAAGTAGGGATAAGGTTGCACGCGGTTGGAAATGGGGTCTCTGGTTGGCAGTCAGTATACACACTGTCCAAGCAGGCACCCTCACTCTAGTCAGGGTAAGGGAGATATACACCTAGGATAACACCTGCTCACCCCATTGGTATCTTGGTACAAGCAGTCAGGTTTATCTCAGAGCCAATGTGTAAAGTATTTGTACCAACACACACAGTAACACTGTGAAAACACTACAATATGGAAACAACACCAGTTTAGAAAATAGCCAATATTTATCTGAGTAAAACAAGACCAAAATGAGTAAAATCCAACATACACAAGCAAAGTTATGAATTTTTAAAGATTAAACCTCAATATAGTGCTTAGAAACACACATGCTTCAATTTGGTGATATTACAGCATCGTTAAAAAGTCGTTCCCAACAATCTGGCGCAAAACGCCACGGTCACGGATTCGCATGGATTTCGAGGTTCAGTACCTTGTGAAAATGAGGAAACAAGTTGGTACACAGAGTCGAGGATCGCAGAGTTACTGGATCCGGTGCGGCGGTGGTTCCAGGGTTGCGGAGCAGCGGAGCGGAGGCGTCGGTGCAAGGCGTTGGGTCAGAATAGGCACCACCTGGTGAGTTAGAGTCCACAGCAAGTGATCCCAGAAGCTGGTAGGTGAAGCCTTAGCTGTCCCTGAGACTTCTTAACAGGAAGCAAGCTCAGTCCAGTGAAAGCCCTTGGAGAAACTTCCCAAGGAAGATACACAGCGAACTCCAGTCTTTGCCCTCTCTAAGGCAGAAGCAGCAACTGCAGGCCATCCCAGCAAAGAACACACAACAAAGGGGCAGTACTCCTCCTCCGGCTCTTCAGCTCTTCTCATTGGCAGAGGTTCCTCTTGGTCCAGAAGTGTTCTAAATGTCTGGGGTTTTGGGTCCACTACTCATACCCCTTTCTGCATTTGAAGTAGGCAAACTTCATATGAAAGTCTCTGTTGTTCACTAGATCCTGCCATGCCCAAGCCTGGCCCCAGACACACACCAGGGGGTTGGAGACTGCATTGTGTAAGGACAGGCATAGGCCTTTCAGGTGTAAGTATCAGCTCCTCACTCTAGCCCAGGAGACTTATCAGGATATGCTGGCTATTCCCCAGTTCTCTTTGTGTCACTGTCTTGAAGGAATTCACAAAAGCCCGACTGTCAGTCTGACCTAGACGTGGAATACACAAGCAGGCAGAGGCCCAGAATGGTTAAACAAGAAAAATCCCACTTTCTAAAAGTGGCACTTTCAAACTGGCAATCTGAAATCCAACTTTACCAAAAAAAATATTTTTAAATTGTGAGTTCAGAAACCCCAAACTCCACATCACTATCTGCTCAAAATGGGAAACTGCACTTAAAAGATATTAAAAGGCAGTCTCCATGCTAACCTATGAGAGAGAGGCCTTGCAACAGTGAAACCGAATTTGGCAGTATTTCACTGTCAGGGCATGTAAAACACATCAGTACATGTCCTACCTTTAACATACACTGCACCCTGCCCATGGGGCTACCTATGGCCTACCTTAGAGGTGCCTCACATGTAGAAAAAGGGAAGGTTTGAGCTTGGTAAGAGGGTACACTTGCCAGGTCGAATTGGCAGTTTAAAACTACTGCACACACAGACAATGCAGTGGCAGGTTTGAACCATGTTTACAGGGTTACTCATGTGGGTGGCAAAATTAGTGCTGCAGGCCCACTAGTAGCATTTGGTTTACAGGCCCTGGGCACCTCTAGTGCACTTTACTAGGGACTTACTAGTACATCAAATATGCTAATCATGAAAAAGCCAATCACACATACAGTTTACACAGAGAGCACTTGCACTTTAGTCAAAACATAGGAAGCAGAGGCACAAAGATAGAGGAAATAATGCCAAGGATGCCAGGTCTAACACTCACATACTTTAAGGCCAAGGTCAAGTGCAACATCTAATTCCTTTACTTACCACACTGCACCATTCAATACTTGATTCACTTGTTGGTAGGAGAGAACACACAAGGCTTCTTGAGGGTCAGAATCACGCTATGTGGTACTTCCTGTGTCAGTCAGGTCACATGTATGCTGGAAGCACCAGCAGAAGAAAAAAAATCATGTTACTGAAGTTTACTTTTGACCCATGGATTGGTGATAGACAAAGATTCTAACTCTAATCCTGCTTTCTTCAGCACTGGTGTGCAAAGCTCCTTACAGTAAAAGTCAACTCTGCAGAAACCAAAACACAGTAGGATAGCAGCTAGACTCTAACCACCCAACCTCTCAGATGTATGTGTGTACTAAACTTGCAGGTGAAAACAATCAGATCAAAGTGCATTTTGCTCTCAGGGGAGCTGTAAACCTATGACACCCATGTTTAGACGAACTGTCTGGAATAGGGATGCTTCTTAGCAATCAGGGACTGTTGTTGGGCTCTTGCCTCTAACAGAATATGATACTGGGCAGGAGGATGGGCATGTAGCCCATCTCTTTGTCTAGCGTGTGCATTCTCTGCCATGCCCTTAGCCTAGATTTTTAAGTGTTGCTCTTTTTAAGCCATGGGTACTCCAGGTGAATTTGGCTTGGCCCACGTCCATTGAGTACAACAAATCTTTCCTGCTCCATTGAATGTGAATTCAAACACAGACATGCCCTTGGGGGTACAATGAACCCCACTAGAATGGTGAAGACCACCATATGGGGGCAGGAAGGGGGAAAAGAAAACAGCATCACTGATTACCACTACAAACCAGTGGAGTGCCTTTCACCATAGGTGCTATATGCATCCAGGGGGATTCCAGTCTGGTTACTGCACATCTCATGTAGCAAAGACCTTTCATGTAGCCCACATACAAACAGAGGCTATTATTGAGCAAAGTGGTTATATAAAATAACAAGGATTTACACAGTGAAATCAAAAGGTCTCTACCCACTACAATAATCAGTTAGTAGGGTGATGGACTGGTAATAGGGGTGAAAGTGATAGATGACAAAAGGAGTACCAACAGAGCCTAGCACTCTCAGGGCTTAATTTACTAGGAAATGTCAGAGTGTGGAGTTGCGCCATATTTGGCAGCTGGCACTCCAACATTTCAAAAACACAGGGTTGTTCCGAATTTACAACAATACTGCACACCCCTGTGTGTTCCCTAGCTCTGGTGCTACAATTAGCTGCCTAGCGCCAAGGCAGGCACCCTTGGGCCATAGTGCAAGGGTGCCTGCATTGCAGGGAATGATGTTTATGTACAGGAAGGCGTCCCTTCCTGCACATAAGAAATCAATAATGGTGATCTGTTACTTCCATGTGTGCTGCAGAATGAAGCATGAATAGAAGTAGCAAATCGTCAATATTTAATGAGTGTTTATGTGCAGGAAGTAACACCTTCCTGCACATAAACAATCATTAATGGTGTTTTGATGTTTCTATGTGTGCTGCAAAACGCAGCACATGTAGAAAAAGCAAAAACAATAAGAAATACAAGTATTTCTCCTTGTTGCGCCACTCTAACGCCACCTCTGGGGGTTTTGCCGCTGCCTCAGGGTTTACGATTTCTCGTAAATTTGGGGCAGTGTCAAAAGCAATGGATGTTGCGTGGAAATGCCCACAACAACACCCATTGCACGCCCCTCTGCCACAGAAAACTGCATTGGGGATCCATATTTACAAGGTGCAAAGTGGCTTAGCGACGCCCTGTCAGTTTGGGAAAGGGCACAGCGCCTCTGGAGCCGCCGAGCATCGCTGAAAGTGACACTCCAGTGGCGCTAGGGGCTTGTTCCCTTTAGTGAACAAGAGACTAAACTTACGGTGAGCCATTGTCACGAGACGTATGGCACAAGTCTCTTGCACAAGAAAACATACCTGGCCTGCCAGGATGAAAATGAATGAAGCAGACTGTTTCATAGACATGTGCCAAGAGCTTTTGACTGTACGGACAGTAAACTACAATGTGACAGTGAGGCGAGCAATATGACCCCACATGAAGGTGCCAGCAGGGTCTAGGACAACTCTTTTCCATATTTTTACATAATACATTCAAAGACAGACTCAATGAATCCCTCTTGTCTCATTCTTAAGCTATATACTAGGAGGGACTGACTGACTAGATGCTCTGTTTTTTGGACTCTGCTATGCATCAGCAAATTGGGTATTATGTGAATGCCTTCTGCCTGCGGTTTCCGGTCAGAGCTATGATTGTCTATTCTAACCTGCTAAATTACACCAGGTAATGCAGGATGGACATTAGGGATTGTAAGTCTCCTCCTCCTCCCCCGGCCTCACTGAATTCCATCTCAACCACTTTTCTCAATGAGGACCAATCACAAAACAGTGCTCCCCACCACTGCTAGATTCTTGCGTTTGGCCACCATCAAGGAGCACTTTATGTTGACAAAAGGTCCAATAAGAACAGGTGGGAAATGATGAGATACTCATCTATTAGAAAAGAAATCCACATTAGAAAAGCATTTTATTCTTTGGAAAAGTCTTGCTCTCTTGGAATGCCGCATTAAACTGAAATCAATGTTGGTCATTTTGAAGGTCTACAAGGGTAGGCAGTCTTCCTCCTCAGAAATGGGTCTTCGTTATTGGAAAGCAGCCTTGGTCATTTCAAGAGTGTATTTTCTCTAGCCAGCACATCTATGTCATCACTTCAGTGCAGTGAGACCAGTATTTCAAACGCTTGAGAAATGTCACTCCTTCACTTAATGGCAAAACCACTCTTTAGAAATGGTTTACCCGTCAGAAGGGTGTCCCACTCACTTGAAGACAGTTTCGCTGTCTAGAAATGTTGTGCACAGCTCTGGTATATTACCACTCATTGGAACACAGAATCATTCTCTAGAAATGTGTCAGTTCTCAAACATGTATCCTGCTTACTCGAAGGCAGTGTTAATGTTTTGAAATGTCTCGCTCTTCAGAAACGTGTTCTGGTCAATGAAAATTAGTCCCACTCTTTCGAAATGTCTCACTCCTTAGAAATGCGTTCTGTGAACTGTAAGAAAGTCCTGCTCTCTAGCAATGTCTCATCCCTGAGATATGAGACCCACTCACTTGAAGCTAGAGACTCACTCTCCAGAAATGTGCTGCTTCTCAAAAATGTGTCCTGCTCACTAGAAGACAGTCTCGCCCTTTAGAAGTAGCTCACACCTTAGAAAACGTGTCCCACTCATTTGAAGTCAGTCTCCCTTGTTAGACATATGTCATCCTTCAGAAGAGCTTGCTAAATAGGAATGTGCCACTTCTTTAAAATGTGTCCTGCTCGCGGCAAGGCAGTCTCATTCTTTCGAAATGTCTCTTTCCGCATAAATGTCTCCAGCTACCTGGAAGGCATCTTTAGTCAGAAGGCACTAGCTGGAAAGCCAGCTCAGGGTTGTGTAATGACATTCTGCAAAATGTTAGTTTGAAAGAACAGGTCACTGAAAGTGTCATGTAACAAGTCCTGCGCAAAGCTCTGTTCTGCAATATGTAAATGAAGGTAAAAATAAATGCGAAATAAGCAGCGTAGCCTCTAGTCTTGGGCACACCCCTCGTCAGAGCCCCCACTCCTTGCTCGCTCTAGCCACCAGTCCTCTCATTGTAAGGCCGGAGATTTGCCATTTGCTGTAATGAACAGATTTCTGAGACGTTCTGTGCTAACAAAAAGAAAAAGCATCAGGCATCGCCGCGGGTGCTTGTGAGTGGGGTATTATTGTCAGTTATCGCCACTTTCACTCCCTTCCATTGCCTGCACTTGCATTTAAAGGTTGCCATTTCTGAACGTCCCAGTAACAGGCCTTTTCCATTTAATTAGAGCTAAAGCAAGGAGATACCTGCAAGAAGGGGAGGGGAGATGCTTTGATCACCGCTCTCTCCTTCTGAAATATTTATGGCAAATGAAAAATATATCAATTTTACTGGGCAACAGTGAGTCACTGAAGCCTGGATCTCAGCGGGTGCCAATTAGGCCACCCCGGTGACGCCGTCCTGTTTGCCATATGGCCGGGTGGACATGGACAAAACACGAAGATGATAATGACGCTGAGGGCTGTTGAAGGCCACTGGAGTGTGTGCATGCTTCTCTCACAATGCTATTTTTGTGGAGGGCTGAGAATAAAGGGTGGTATGACATTATTTTGAAGGTTAATAGTATCGACCTACAATAATACTGCATGCACTGCACCAGACCATCACTACATCGATACGGTAGGTATATAACTATTACTGCTCCTTCCACGCCTACTTATCTAGGCTTACCTTCTGATATGGTAGTTACATGGTTACATGAATGTAGAGGGTGCAATATTTTTGCAAGTGGTCTTGCGCCATGTGATACAGTTCTATTATGCTGCATGAGGGGTCCAGCATACCTTCCTGTACCATGTCGGCATTCTATAAATCATTGTTTCATGTGACAGAAAAAATAGATATAATCCATGAAGTTCTGTATGATTGTTTGAGTTGGAGAACAACGTGGCCAGGGCCATCATCTAGTATTGAGTTCTCAACTTGGGCCATTTTCCTGCCCCCCATGGGATGGAATTCGAGGAGGGCAGGCTTTAAAGACAAAATGGTGGGGCGGGGACTTTTGGGAGACTCATCATCACCACTCGTGTTTCCTAATATGTACATGTCCACTTGCTGTGTAAGTGCGTTGGTAGGGCACAAGTGTAAGTAAGGTTCTCAGGCCATCTAACCATTGATGTACTGTTTCTAACAGCATCAGATCCTTATTAAAGGCCGATTTTTAGGGATCACTCACCAGTAGGCCTTATGGTATAGCGCCTAGGGATGACTTCTAAAATATATGGTAATTACAAGACTCCCAGTGTTAGCTATTTTAAGGCAGTCCCACAGTCATTACTAATACCGCGCATACCAGTTAGTCTGGGGGTTCAGAGTTAACAGGGATTACATGAGGAACCCTGAGGTTCCCCTGAGAAATTAGGAACTACAGCACAATCAGTAATTCCAGATTCAATTGCCGAATAATTCCACATTTTCGTCTGTAGTTCTATGCAGAGATTTTGGCTGCTTTCAGCAAATGTAATTCCCAGCTCGTGCACGGTTAACTTAGAGCTAAACATATGAAAGGGGGCATTTAGTGGTGACTTGCAATTGCAATTGCTAGGTAGCATTTGCTTTGGATAGAACGTGTTACACTTCCCTAGAGATTCTCCTGAAGGTGGATGCAAGAAAATAATTCAGTATTTTAACTTTTAAACAGTAAATGTTTAACAACGAGCCAATTACTTTTAATAAGAATCTAAGGGCCAGGTGTGCGACCATCAGCGTTTGCTACTCGCAATTTGCGATTTTATCGACTCGAAAATTGTGAGCCGCAAACCGTGACATACAACTGTGTCTGAGACATTGTTTGGGATTCCCAAATGGGTTGCAAGTGCCTGCCTCATTAATATTCATAAGACAGGTCGCAATTTGCGACCCATTCAGAATGACCAGCACTCACAGGAATGGTGGCCTGTTGGGCTTAGAAGACCACCATGTCTGTGACTGCTCTTTATATAGAGCAGTTATTTTTTTTAAATGCAGCCCTTTTTCCTTAAGGACAACAGGATCCATTTAAAAAAAAAAAAATTAAAAAAAAAAAATTCTAAAGAGTAGGCAGCGGTCCCTGGGGCCAATGCCTGCACTTACAAAATGTTGGCACTCCCATTCACAAATAGAAGAAGTCCCTTAGAGACCCCTTCCCTTTTGTGAATGACTTACCACCTCCTTCTCGGAGTGCGTAAAGTATGCATGTTTCGCAACCGCATTCCGGTCGCAAAACATTCTTTCTTGCCATTGCGATTCAGTATTAGGAAGGGACGCCCTAAACAGGCCCCTTGCTAATACCGAATCTCAAAAGCAAAATGCGATTTGGTAACAAGTTGCTGAGTCACAATTTGCCATTTGTAGATAGGAAAAAACATCTTACCGTCACAAACAGCCCATTTGTACATCTGGCCCTAAATTTCTTCCATGGAAGGGTAAGCCGTACCTCTGTATAACTTCAGGCTGGCATGTACAGAAAATCAGAAAATTGTGTTCCTTTTAACTTGTATCACGATCCTACCTCTCTTGCATCTCTGCTCCATGTGCAAGCTATAAAATTCCAATCTTATTATGCTCCCTTTGTGAGCAAGGCTGTGAGTACTGTATCGGTGGTGCTCATCACAGATGAAACCTGCTCTACATAAACTACCTGGGCTGTCTGGTGTCAATGGAAACATTGAGTTTGTGTGTTGGTTACTGGTGCTGGGCATGGCCGCTCATGTTTGTGGACCAGGACTTATTTGCTAGCATCAGAATTTGACATAGAGCGAGAGAGAGTAGAAAAAAGGTGGAAGACATAGATAATATAGTGAAAAATGGAGAAAGTGTGGGTGAAAAAGAGACTGCAAGAGTGAACTATAAAGACCTGAAGTGTAGGATGTTGTAAGAAAGAATCATGAGGTAAAATCAAGACTAAGCAGTCTTTTATATTTCTTAACCTGCCATTCAGCAGTACCGGCGGGGGCCTGCTTAGAAAAAATATGGTATCTACCCAAATGGGAACACAATAACCACAAAGCTAGGACCGTTCTCACAACTGTGGAACATACGTTTTTGAAGTGGAAAGTCACCAACTACTAAAGCTATCTATAAGATTTAATATATTTCAATATGCATGATATGCTATAACCACACAGGATCTATATGATCTGGATGAGAAAGAGCTTTGAGGAAACTAGACCTGATAAATCTATTCTGACTAATACCATACCATGAAATTTTCAAAAAGAACGACATTCAAAAAGTTGGTGAACTCAACCTAACATGTGCCTTTCATATGGAAAACTTTTTCCTCAAGACTACTATGGATCACATAAATCCTCTTATGCCCTTGTCATTTGTTTCAGAAAAAGCTCTTGAAATCTTCTAGTTTTATGTAGAGACCTTTCACAACGACCACAGCATCCCAGCTTCATGACCTCGAGTACGCAAAATTACTGTAAAATTATGCAATATTATTCTTAATTATGCAAGGAGCCTAACCCAGGATTTAGAGCTTTTTTCTTAGCACTAAATACAGTCTTTCATCCAAAATGGATGCATTTTGGGCAAAGGAATTTGTGGTAAATGCAACAGAACACGAACAGCAGCAGCCAGCACCTACTCGTACCTGTTAAGTTAATTCTTTCTGTTTTGCAGTGGTAGGCTTTTTGTGCCAAATTACTCATAATTACACAGTCATAACCCCATAATCTTCAGTAAAAAGAGTAACATAAAATTACCAAACGTATTCTGATTACTCCAATATAATTAAAACTTTTGCCCAGGCCAATTCAGGAGCGTAGCTTCGAGGGGGTGTGTAGGGTGTTACGCCCCACAAACAAATTTATTTTCTGAAAAATTGGGTGCATGTGCTTTCAGTCGGGTATGGTGAGGTATCTGTCGCATTTCACCAGGAATTTTTACATACACAAACGTGCATACACTCTCTATGTTTGGAAAGACTTAAAAATTGTTGGTTATTTCACTAAACAATGCTCTTTCTCTCACTTAGTACACCTACCAATACACATTTCTCTCACTTTCCACTGCCCCTTACGCACCTCTCGTGTGCTCTTCTTATTGTATAATGTATTTTAACATCATGTGCCAGTGTGATTGTCGGGAAATCTGAAGCTAACACCCCCGCAAGCATACTGACCAAGCTACGCCCCTGGGCCTATCCCAGGAAACAGTTTCAAGACTAAACAATGGCCAATTCAACAAAATGTATAAAATTAAGTTGAATCCGATGTGGTTGAATAAGTCTGTAGTTGATCCACCTCTTCTCCACATACATCTGGCACTTCATTGTGTCTTATATACCATAGTCATATGAGCTCATTATAAAAACAAAATAAATAAAAGATAATAATATTTGTTTTGGACAGATCTACTGTGAAGTCATAGTGATGGCTTTTTGAGCTCTATACAATTTCCCTTCCTCCATCAGTCAAACCCAGTGCTGTGGAGGTCATCTGTCAAGGAACGCAATTCACAGAGCTCTGCAATACAGAATTTTTGAGTAAATAGGATATTGATTGATCACAATCATCCAGTCATTTTTGCCATTCTAAGACCCCTGCCATGTTTGGATAACTTTATCATTGTTAAAAGCCTTTTGCAACCTTATCCACGAGGCTGTATCAAGGCCACAATCTCACCACCCATCGATAGAACACATCTGAGAATGAAAGTTTCAGATGCCTGTGCCCTTCAATGGCAAACATCACTGGCATGTCACAGCCTAAGCCAGCTTCAAGACAAGTCAGGTACAGTCAGACAACATTTGTAGGACACCAAGGGACAAAGATATCCAGGTACCATTTACTGCAAGAAATGACCTAGCTCAAACGTAAAGGCCTAAAATACACTTAGTTGCATATAAACACATGAGTTAATGGAAAACCCACATAATTATCACCTTTATCCTCAAGGAACCTTCAGTTTCATGGAAGCATGAGTATTAGATGGAAAGTACTGTCCCATCACTACTGTTATTTTACTGAGGGAACTGATTGATCAAACATTTGTGTCTCAATGACATGTATTTAAATTGGCAAGTCTTTAACACCTTTCAATCCAACATCTGACCATGGCAAAGAACAGAAACAGAACTTCTTGATGTCTGGGAAACGCATGAGAAGCCGCCAGTACCAAGGTTAATTATTTTCAGTGATTGCTTGTTCGTTCAGACGTGATAGTTATAGTAAATTTCGAATTCTTGCAGGTGTGGAATGGCCTTTAATATGATCCAGCTGATGCCAGATTAACTGGGGTTATTAAAGGCTTTGGAGCTGGTCCTTAGTGGATGTGGTGTCGGACCCCCTGCTGGTTCAAAGTTGCTTCATTGCAGAGGTCCACATTTTTCCCTATTAGCATCTCTGAAATTAAACATGCTTCTAAACCTGCATGGCGCAGAACACCTTCTGAACTGTAGCCTCTCTCTTCTTGTTACCATACAAATAGCAGCTTTTCACAGGTCCTTCTGCACAACTTAGGTCTATAGAATATAGGGCTGCATGAGGGACACCCAGCTGACTGGCACCTACCACCCCACAGGTCTGCTCACGGCATGCTGGTGAAAGGCTCCTGGCCTTCCATTAGCTGTTTAAGACATCCCGCTGGTCTGCTCATGGCTTCCTGCAGGTCTCCTCAGGGTGTCCGCTTGAGGAATTGCAGTCTTCTGAACTCTTGCCTGCAAGGTTTTCCACCTTGTCCGGAATTTCTAACTGCTGTGCTGATTTAGGATGTTACACATAGGTCTCTGGCACCATTCTTAGCTAGGGTTCTGTCCTCTCCACCCCTCCCCCTTCCCAACAACTCTTCAGACTTGTGGAGTCCCTTAACAGTCACCTTGTTCACCTTTCCTCATTACTGTAACAGCAACCACTTTCCCTCAGATACCCCAATATCAAGTTCTCTATTGCTTCTGCGTGTGCAATATTTCGCTCACAGCTTGCTCTTCTGATACACTCGACAAACTTTCCACTCTCAAACAATATCTTCTGTGCAGTCAAGCCTAGATGATCCTTCACCGTTTGTAACTCAAAGCAAGGCAGAATCACTCCTTTGTGGGAACCAACATTGATGCTCTGGATCCTAATTCCTTCTGACTTTTTTCTATTCCTGGGCCCCTGTGCTCCTCCCTTTCAATCAATCAATTATTCAATCAATAAATTAAAATGCACCTTACGCTGGAAGTTTTTTTGAAACTTACTCTGGAGAATACAGCAAGACCCTCTCATGTTCTAAACAAATTACAACGTATTTTCTCTTTAAAATGGTGCTGCTTTACACATTCTACAATAAAACTGGCCTATTGCATTGAGGGGCCACTTGTGGACACATAGGGCCTGATTCTAACTTTGGAGGACGGTGTTAAACCGTCCCAAAAGTGGCGGATATACCACCTACCGTATTACGAGTCCATTATATCCTATGGAACTCGTAATACGGTAGGTGGTATATCCGCCACTTTTGGGACGGTTTAACACCGTCCTCCAAAGTTAGAATCAGGACCATAGTGTTGTAAATTGAACTATGTCAGATACGGAATTATTGGCCTAAAGCAGTGGTATACACCTTATGGGTCACTCACTCGTGACACACTGACTCATGTGGCTGCCCAGGGATAATCTATTCTAGTTGTGATTTTTCAGCCATTACAATCCACTAATTTGCCTAAGTGCAGTTCACCAGTGACCCTGTCTAGTAAATCAGCCGAGATGCGAAACATAGGCCCTCATTCTGACCCTGGCGGATTGAATCCGCCAGGGCCGAGGGCAGCGAATGCACCGCCAACAGGCTGGCGGTGCATTCATGGGCATTCTGACCGCGGCAGTAACGCCGCGGTCAGAAACGGGAAACCAGCGGTCTCCCGCCGGTTTCCCGCTGCCCATGGGAATCCTCCATGGCGGCGCAGCAAGCTGCGCCGCCATGGGGATTCCGACCCCCTTCCCGCCAGCCTGGTTCTGGCGGTTTACACCGCCAGAACCTGGCTGGCGGGAACGGGTGTCGTGGGGCCCCTGGGGGCCCCTGCAGTGCCCATGCCAATGGCATGGGCACTGCAGGGGCCCCCTAACAGGGCCCCACATTGCTTTTCAGTGTCTGCTTAGCAGACACTGAAAAGCGCGACGGGTGCCACAGCACCCGTCGCACACCTTCCACTCCGCCGGCTCCATTCGGAGCCGGCATCCTCGTGGAAGGCGCTTTCCCGCTGGGCCGGCGGGCGATCTTTTGCAGATCGCCCGCCGGCCCAGCGGGAAAGTTGAAATGCCCCCCGCGGTCTTCTGACCGCGGGGCGGTGTTTGGGCGGTTTCCGCCCGGCGGGCGGCGTCCGCCGCCCGTCCGGGTCGGAATGAGGCCCATAGTCTATTATAAAATATACAAGCACCTGATAAGACACGTAAGGGCAGCTCCTTAGTAACCATTGCAAAGGGAGAGAACACCTTCTGGATTATTGTCAAAGCGCTATCATTATTCTACAGAGGAACACTGAAGGTTTGCCATTACAGTGCATTTACAGTGACGTCTGCTTCATCCACAACTATAACTCTTATGATTGCAGTCTCCATTTTTCCTACTCGAAGCTCTCGCTGGCAGCACCATTTGTGCGATGTTCGTGCAATGCAAAGATAATAATTGAGATGGTGATAGTAGTAGTAATGCTACTACTACTACTGGTAATAGCTAGAGAATAGTGTTTAAAATAATAACAATTACTGTAATAATAGTGACAACACTACTACTAATAGTATGATAGCGATTATATGAATAGTGAATATACTTTTCTAATAATAGTGATAATAATAATAATAGATTTATCAATAACAAGTATAACAACAGTGAAGATAATAATAATATTACTAATACCTATTATAAGAATAGTATTTGTAATGTTAACAGTTATGGTAATATTAGTGAGAACAATAATAATAAAATAATAACAGTTTTAACAGCGATTAGTAGCGATAATAATAACAATAATAATAATAATGATAATGATAATAATAATACAGCAGACTCTCCGGTTCATGTATTAGGAGTGTTCTGGCGGGTAATCCATTCGCCAGGTTTGAAACCGTGCTTGGTTGTAAGACTCTTATGCCTACTGGAAATAGCTGTTCCACTTCTTAATATTATTACGCGAGTTTGCGAATATTTACTGCATTAGGATTAAATTACAGTTCCTCCTATTTCTACTCATGGGCAGCATCTCGAAGTTCTCTCCGCCCCATCCCCGCTCATGACCTCCTGATCTTTTGAGTCTTTAAATAGAAAATATGCTCCCATTTGTATTTCGTTATTAAACAAAATGTCAGCATACTGTGCTACGGGGCCTCCAAAACTCGCTTCTAAATATTGTTCAGCGAGTTCCAGTGCTGTGAGGGTTTAAAAAACACGCGTAGGACTAATAGAAAGAGTAGAGAGCACTACAACTGTACATAATTTTCAGCATTCGTTTACCACAGAGGACCTTATTAACCTGTTTTGGGCTCTAGCCATACCTATTGATATTTGCAGTAAAAGAAAAAAAAGAAAAACTTAATAGCCACAAACAACTCCTTAAAACTCCGGGCCGAAAACCATGAATGGGTTCGCGCTGAGTGACCTAATTCCCGAGTGCCGCGCGGGGCCGATGGGAAGTGGGGAAGCATCACGCGACAGCTATTGTTGGGGGGTACGAGGGGGAGGGGGGCACAACCCTTTATGTTTACACATGGGGGGGAGGGGCGGGAACCCTTTATGTTTACATTCAAGACAGCCCCACTGAAGTCTGGACCTTCACGTGCCCTTCTGCACATTCGAGGGGCAGAGGTCAGGGTAGTTAGGGGCTAATTTTAGGGCACAGGTCTCTCTCTTATGCTGCAGTCGTCTCCTTGCTATGCGTGATCTGGTTTAAGGTGAATTACTCTTGACACCACCGCGGGGCGCCCAGTGCGCTATATCAACCAATGTAAACGAGGACTGCACAATGAAGGCAAAGGGGCAGGTGGCGCACCTATTGGCTGCCTGGTTATTAAAAAAATCCCAAATCTTTCCATTTTACGGTCGATAAAATCACATCTTCCATAGTGTTCCTTTCTTTAAACTAGGTAAAAGAAGGACCACGTTGTAGTGTTGCCGGAGGAAGTGGGCAGGATCATTTCCTTGGAATCGGAAGGGGTTGGGGGCAAAATCCCCCGGCGAGAGGTGCGAGATGGATTGCACCAGGAGGGCACGGGGGAGGGTATAAATAAAGGTGGGGAATGCGGGAAAAGGGTCTTGAATGCGAGAGCAGACAATAAACGGACGCAACCTCATACCTGTGTGTGTGCCTTCATCATCCGCGCGGCGTGCCAGCGCCGCAACACAACAATTGGCGACGAAGGTGGGCCTACCGCCTCTGGTAGCGCCAACACCCCGGCGCACTACACCAACCAGCCCGGTGCCGCGCCCTACATGCACAGCCTGACGCGTGCACAGTCGCGCCCCAACCACCGCCTGCCGGCTTGCTAACCCGCCAAGCCCTGCTCGGCAACTGCCGGCACCACCCATCCTGACGGCGGACAAGGAAGAACAACCAGGAACACAAGGGAGAACGTGGCGCGCACTGCCCTGCGCTCGCGATCGCTGCTCACCAGCTGCCTCAGTCTCCATCGCAGCTTCCGGGACACGCCAGGTTTTGGCGCCCAGCACTGTCGGCGGGCCGTCCCGCCCTGACACACCCTCTGCTGGTACACGTGTCCATCTCAGGTGAGGAGGTCTCCCTCAAGAACTTCTGCTGCCCCACCCACCAACGGGAGGCATACTTACCCAAGAGAAGAGTTCTGTTGTCCCTTTCTGCCTCACGCCCTCGCCACCAGCACTCATAACCAGCACACAAGGGGTATTTCAGCTGCAGCACTTTGGCCCACCACCAGCAAACTAAAAAAACAACAACAAAAAAACAAAAACAAAACAAAAGGGAGAGGTGGAGGGAGGAAGCGCAGGACAAGACAACCCCATGCCCACAGGCCTAAGAGACAACAGAGGATCCAAGGCCAGCACACAGCACCTCACCACAACCGGTTACCTTCGCCATGGCCAGCATACCGCCCCTGGAGCCATTCACCATCACCAGCGCCCCTCCTACCCAGGCCGCGAGGTGGATAGTCTGGGTGGAGCCTCGAGACGTATTTAGAAGCTCTGGACGTCCAGCCAGAAAGACGGAGACCCCTCCTTCTTCACATCGGCGAGGCAGACATCCACAAAGTTTTCAAATCAATAACAGAAGCAAGGCTGCGTACGTACGAAATCCTAAAAGGCGCAATCACCGCGCATTTCGAGGCTTATGCGAACCCGGACTACGAGACATTCCTGCAGCGCCAAGCCCGCCAGACAGCAGATAAGTCAGTCGACGTCTTCAATGCAAGGCTGAGAGAATTAGCCAGTACTTGCACACTACCCGACGAAGAGGACGAAATCTGGGCACAGTTCATCCAAGGGTGCTCATCATCAAAGCTCCGGAAGCGCATCCTGCAACAACCAAACATGCCCATGAAAGACATCCTCACCCCCGGACGGTCTCAAGAACTATCGCAAGCTCGGGCGGCACACATGGAGCAAGCACCACCAGCCCAGGTGAAATCAGAGGCGGCCAACGTGGTGACAGCGAACATACCGCGACCAAAAGGTGACAGCTACAAAGGAAGGCTGAAAAGTAAACCCTGTAAGTGGTGCGGCTGCCCAGCACCACACCCCACCACTTGTCCAGCTTGGGGCAAAACATGCAGGTCATGCAGAAAAGCCAAACATTTCGCAAAAGTCTGCCTATCTACGCCCAAATCGACAGCCCACACCACAAAAAAATCAATCAAAATGATCGAGACCACTCCAGACCCAGATATAGGACACTGAGATGGACAGCGACCATCACACAGTCCACGTAATGCATACCATCAGGAACCGGCGGCTACCCACATGCCAAGTTCTCGTCCAAGGACTTCCCATACCAGCGCTAGGGGACACCGGCGCTTCCATAAACCTGGTGGCTATGGGTATTTATCAGACATTACCCAAACCACTGCCGCCACTTTGACCTTCAAGTGTGGAAGTATTTGCATTTGGCAACACCCGACCCCTAGATATAGCGGGGGTATTCACAATGGAAATCTCCCATGATGCCACTGGAAAAGCCACAAAGATATACGTATCAAAGGATGGTGCAGGGTTCCTGCTGGGATGCCAAACTGCCCAGACCTCGACCTAGTGCACTTTGCTTTCAGCATCCATGCTAACGCACTCCGAGACCTGGTAGAGGAATTCAGCTCCCTGTTCAATGGCATCGGCTGCCTGAAAGGGCCCCCACTCTGGCTCCACATAGATGACTCAGTCACCCCCACGGTCCTCAGGCATCGGCGAGTGGCGTTCCACCTCCGCCCCAAAGTAGAACGCGAACTCCACCTCCTAGAGCAAGAAGGCATAATTGAACGGGTCTCCGGCCCCACACCGTGGGTATCACCGATCATAGTAGCAAGAAAGCCCAAGCAGCCAGATGCTGTCCGCATCAAAAGAGAAAGACACCTGACTCCAACCATAGATGACATCCTCAGCGAATTAACCGGTTCCAACTGGTTCTCAAAAATGGACCACAGGTCAGGGTACCACCAAATCATGCTACACTCCGAGTCACGCCCCATAACAACATTCTCCACGCACAATGGCCTCTGGCGGTACAAGCGACTCAACTTCAGCATATCCAGTGCGGCGGAAGTTTTCCAACATGTCATAAAAGGAGTCCTGCAAGGACTTCCGGGAGTCCTAAACATGAGCGATGACATTTTGGTTCACGCCTCCACCGTGGAAGTGCACCTGAGAAGGCTGCGAGCTGTGTTCACAAGACTACAGAAACAAGGACTAAAGCTCCACCAAGAGAAATGCGACTTCCCGAAAGAAGAGATCTGTTTCGTTGGATATTGGTTCTCCAAACATGGCGTCGGACCAGACCCACTCAAAGTCAGGGATATCCAAGAAGCCCCAGCTCCCACATCAGTTTCAGGGGTCCAAAGCTTCCTAGGCATGGTCACATATTGTGGCCGATTCATGAAGAACTTGGCAGACATCACTGGCCCTCTGCGACGGCTCACGCAAGCCAACCACCAATGGGAGTGGGGCGAGGAACAAGAACATGCTTTCCAAGCCACCAAAAACGCACTCCCTGCTGACACCACGCTAGTGTTCTTTGACCCCCAACAGAAATCACAGCTGGTCGTCGACGCCAGTCCCACATGCCTAGGAGCTGTTCTAGCGCAGAAGCAAGACTGTGGGGAATGGGCCCCCATCGCTTTTGCCAGCCGCACACTCACACCAACGGAACAGAGGTACTCACAAATTGAACGGGAAGCCATTGCCATCCACTGGGGGTGTCGCCACTTCCATCTCTATCTGTATGGCAAACCATTCTCCGTGATGACTGACCACAAGCAGCTGCTGCCTCTCTTCAAAGGGTCGTCCTCAAATCCGCCACCTAGGATCGAAAAATGGACCCCGCAGCTCCAAGAATTTGACTTTACCCTTGATAACCAACCTGGCACAAGAAACCCTGCAGATTTTCTATCCCGTCATGCTCGCCTGGCCACCCCCCAAGAGGTAGCGGAGGCCCAAGAAACAGAAGAGTACGTGCGGTTTGTGGTAGACCGAGCCAGACCTCTGCCCATACCACTGAGTGAAGGGATAACAGCAACCAATCAGGACGAATGCCTACAAATGGCCATAACAGCCACCCGGACAGGAGATTGGCAGCCACTCCAACGCCCAGACTCTTTCCGTACACTAGATGCCCAAGCCTGCCTACACGCGCTGTTCAATGTACGCCACAAACTCTCAGTAAGTGATGATGACTGCCTGTTGAGAGGTTTCCGCCTGGTAATACCATCCAGCTTGACGGGCCGAACCGTGTTCCTCGTTCACGGAGCCCACCAGGGCATTGTCAAATCGAAGACCCGCCTCCGGAACAGGGTGTGGTTCCCAGGTCTGGACAAGCTCGTAAAGGACACCGTCAAAGGATGTCTCGTCTGCCAAGCCAGTGGCTCTCCAGACACTCCAGCACCGGTCATCACAGAAAAGGGGCCCAGGCCCCATGGCAAAGAGTAAGCACGGACTTTGGGAGCCTTCTGGATGGGTCCTACATGATAGTAGTAGTGGACGACTACTCGTGGTACCCTGAAGTTGAAGTGGTGCATTCCACGTCTGCACACACGGTCATACCTAAATTCGAGAAACTCATGGCCACCCATGTTTTTTTTGGAGAGGTGCGCACAGACAACGGAACCCCCTTCAATAGACATGAGTGGGCAGACTTCCTGGCTTCCCCCAACACCAAACACTGACGAATCACACCCCGGTGGCCACAAACGAACGGAGAAGTGGAAAGGTTCGTCAAAACCCTAAATAAAGTAATCCGCATTGCCATGGTGGAAGGCGGAAACCTAGAAAGCGCCATATATACATTCCTACGTGAGTAAAGTGTCACGCCTCACGCCACCACTGGGGTCTCCCCCAGCCAGCTCTGTTTTGGAAGAACAATAACCATCCCACAACACCCATTGTGGGCAACACAACCACCACCAACAGACCGATCTGCAGCGAGGAGGGCCCGTACAAACGCGTATGCCTCAAGAAGACGGAGAGCTTGTGCAGTCACAGTGCGGGTAGGCGATGCTGTCCTGGTCAAAGACCGACACCCAGGAGGCAAATTCCATTTGCCCTTCGAGGCACAGCCGTGGACTGTAATGGCTGTGAAAGGCACCATGGTGACGGCCCGGCGGGGGCCAGAGACTGTAACCCACAACATGGCATTGTTCAAACGCCTGTCCCTACCGACACCCGGTGAGAACAGAAGAAGCAGCATGGACATTGGGACGGACTCAGACACGGAACCCGCATACCAGGAGACGACAAGCGAAGGAGCGAGAATCACTACGAAAGACCAAGTGCCCCCGCCAGCACCAGTGCAAGCGCAAGAGCAACCCCCAGGAACAAAAACACCCAGCAAAAGTGCAGAGCAGACCCCAGCATCAGACAGGTCTGGGAGCGGAAGATACATGCTGAGGCACAACCCAGGCCCTTCCCGATGATATGCAGATTTTGCATGTGACTGATCCTATCAGAGGAGACCCGGGGCAAGACACTCAGCATTGTCTAAAGGTGTTTACTGTTATTTTGTTTTGGTTACCTCCCTCTTCCCTGTGTGGGGAGGGATGTAGTGTTGCCGCAGGAAGTGGACAGGACCACTTCCTTGGAATCGGAAGGGGTTGGTGGCAAAAGCCCCCTGCGAGAGGTGTGAGATTTATGCACCAGGAGGACACGGGGAGGGTATAAATAAAGGTGGGGAACGCGGGAAAAGGGTCTTGAATGCGAGAGCAGATAATAAACGGACGCGACCCCATACCTGTGTGTGTGACTTCATCTTCCGCGCGGCGTGCTAGCGACGCAACACAACACACATGCTAGTAAGTGTGCATAAAAATACTGCTTTTTGCACGCTTATAACCTGACCCGGAAGCAAACACTGCTAAAACAAAATCGTGTACTTGCATTCCCTGGTTTCTCTAACCATGCCTGCTTTGGGATGCCACTTCCCTAGGATCACAGTCACAGTGACCCCTGTTAACGCCCACAAAGTAAGATCTGATTGGCCAAGTCCAAGGGCGTATTCTGGGTGTCACTCTGGTTCACCCACCTTTGATTCAAAGGCCCACTCTGTATTGCCTGCACGCAAACATGAGCACTTGTGAGGTACCATGGCATGGGACTTTGTTCTGTATCTTCTTTCGGCACTCTCAACACCGCTCTGCTAGCTGAGGTTGTCAATTCTATCTTGCGGAGGGTGCTTTAGGAGCACTCTGAAAGATGTCCATTATTGCTGTATTCCAGGTCAACACTCTCCATCCCACAGGGACCACCCCGTGATAAGGAAAACCCAGAGCTCTCATAAGATCTCCTCGTGAGCTTTATGCCCTGCTAATTATTGAAATTGTGAGCTGTAGCTTTTTGTGGTGTACAGCGGTTTTACTTGTTGAACTTTTGCTGTGTGAGATGTGTTGGCTTTATTGTAGAATGACAATGTTGTGTTTTTGACACGTTTATTGATTTTTGTGGAAAGAAACTTTCTTGATGACATATAAAAACATGTGAAAAGAAATAAAACAATGCCAGTGTACAAAAAATCAGTGCTTAATTTCTGCTGGTGGTTTTCGGTGTGGGGTACTCATACTTATTTCGGAGGGCCGGTACTTATTTGTCAGCCTCAATCATTTACTGTGAGCAAAAGACACATATGGGAAAGACGGAGGAAGAGATAAACAAAAACGCATCTCAAACAGAGAAAGCAGAAAGATGCTATAGAGGGAGCTGGTTTGGCAGGTAGAGGCTGCAAATAGATTAGAGGCCCAGGATCGCTTCAGACTTTCACTGCTTTAGTATTTTGTTCACCCATATTTCATTGCAGCAGACGCGAGTTTCAGAGGAGAGCTTTGGGCACTGGCACGTTTTATGTACAAATTAAGCACTGCAAAAAATACAAGCCTTATATTGTCCTTGCTGGAAGTGAAATTTAGATTTTAAAAAAATAAACCTTTTCATTACTGCATGTTTTCTTTTTTCTAGGAGCTCTACTTACTACATATGTCTAGAAACTAATTTTATGGCTCTTAATTTACTGGTGCTATCAGGAAGAACAAGCTTGTGCTGGCCCTTGTGTTTAACATAGAGTGCTTAAAGCTAATTTACATTCATAACAGCCTTTTTTATAGCCAAATGTTTAGCAACATTTGTGCATAAGATAAGATCTTCATACAGGGAAGATCCAGGAACCTTTCACACTATTTCCTAAGGTTTCTTTCACTTTGATCTCTTAAACCTCAGCAACATTTAATTACCAAATGTTTGCATGCTCCATTTATGGGGTTAACTCTGTTACGAAGCTTTAAAATATAATTTGCTTGCCTTTTTTTTTACAGCGATTTTATAAAGTTTAACTTTTTTTTCTGACGTGTTTGCTCTGTTTTCGATCAATGCCTTTCCCTCCAAATTAAAATGTTGTCTTTTTGGCACCTTTTACACTTTTTGTGGAATTAAACTTTTTGATAGGATATAAAAATGTGAAAAGAAATAAAACAATTGCCAATGTACAAAAAATCAGTGCGTCATTTTAACTGGTGGCTTCCGGTGCTGGGCACCAGTACTTATTTTTGAGGGTTGTAATTTATTTTTCTGCCTTAATCATTTGCTGTGAGTAAAACACACATATGGGAATGATGGAGACGGAGAAAAACGAAAAAGCTTCTCAAAGGGAGAAAGCAGAAGGATGCTAGAGGGAGCTGAAGTGTCGAGGAGTAGCTGTGAATGGATTAAAGAGGGAGGCCCAGTATCACTTAAAAATTACCTGCGTCAGTATTATGTTCTTGTACATTTAATTGCAGCAGCCACAAGTTTCAGAGGAGAGCTTTGGGCACCGGCATGATTTTATTGACAAATTAAGCTTTGCAAAAATGCAAGCATAATATTATCCCTGCACTAAACGAAATTTAACTAGAAAATAAGGTTTTCCAGCTGTACGCAACAGATATAGGAGTGACTGTGATTCCTACGGCTTTAGGTATACTAAAGATAAACTATCCATCCAGTGTTAAGTGTGTGTTCCCTTCACACAGCAATGGGGGATGAAACTGCAATTTTGGTCACTTTTCTGACCATTTCCACGATGCTTTAAACACCTTTTATATGCTCAACTATTTATAATTCAAGCAGTTAAAGCCTATACCTGTTGAAAGAAACTTTCTGGATGACATAAAAACATGTGCAAAGAAATAAAACAATGCCCAATGTACAAAAACTTAGTGCTTAATTTTTGCTGGTGGTTTAAGGTGAGGGTACAAGTACTTCTTTTTGACGGCCAGTACTTATTTTTCTGCCTCAATTATTTACTGTAAGCAAAAGGTATATATGGAAAAGGCTGAGGAAGAGAAAAAAGAAAAAGTGCCATAAAGGGAGAAAGGAGAAAGCTGCTACAGTGAGCAGTAAGTGTCAAGGAGTAGCTGTAAACGGATTATGGAGGGCCGAGATCGCTTCAGGATTGCACTTGTGTCTTTTGCTCAAAGAAATGCATCATGCAAAAAAATAAGTGACAGCCCCCAATAAAAAATGCTTGTGCCCCCACCTGCACCAATTAAGCACTGAATTCTGAATGTAGCTTTGTATATAGAGCTTTATAGAAAGGTTTGAATGAGTAACAAAATGTGTGGCCCATGTCATTGTTGCAATAAATGGAGTTGTCCAAACCTCCACCTCTTTTCTAGAAAGCACCGCTCCCATCTGGTACCTTTTAATGCAGCACTCTCTGGGTATTTGGAATCATTTTGGTGGTCGTTTTGGGTAGGGATGTGTGCATTGTAAAATCATACACCCCTAGCCCACTGGTGCTAAAGTTCTTGCTGTTTCACACATACACACCTTCCGGTTTCAGAATCAATGGCTTGAATGCAGTTGCATGCAGACACAATTGCCCTCGCTAAGTCACGCACACTGTTGCACATGAACTCAGTGCATCACAGCATCTCCTATATTCAGAAGGGCAAATAGCTTCTAGAGACGATGTGGCATAACAGCCAGAGTTGCCGACTAACGAATGTCAAAATCAGGTTTGAGTCTCAGCTTCCAGTTACTATCCTGTGATTTTCAGTAAAACAATTTAATCTCCCCGGGCCTAAAATCAACAAGCATTGGCAAAGTCAAAAAAGTTTCACCTATGCAAAATCTGTAGTGCAATTATTTATTTGTTGCTCTTGGGCAATGTCACCTGTACCAACTGCCAAGTAAATACATTTTGCACTTGGGAGTAGTCTGTGTTTTAAGGGCCTTGTTTAAAAAATATTCCAGTAGGCCTACTAACCCTTTAGTCATATACAGGGCCACTGGAATCATGTGGCAGAAAGTACCAAAAAATGTGACAGGGTTGACGAATTCATGTGGCAAAAAAGTCCAGTTATACATTTACAATGCCAATAGCTCCAACTCAAGTAAATGCGAGACCTATTGCATTGCAAATGCTTGTTTTATCTTTGGCATCTTGTGGGCTTTTTTGCTGTATCAGCTGTTCTGCCCAAGTGCCAAAGTGCCTCTTCTGCAGACCGAAAGCCTGAAAACTACGTTTCCTCTTAGCCCATACCTGTTGCCGTGCCTGTACGCACAACACATCATACTGAAACACAAAAGTGATGGGTAGAATGCTTGCAAAAGGCTCGGTGATAGGCAATGGTTTGGGCTGCATTCCAGCGCATCATTTCTCTGCCCTGCGCTACTCCAGATAGAGGCTAGCGATATAGTAAACATACCCCATCTTGCTCCCATAGAAATAGTTTGGTCCTAGGTTGCTTTTTACTGTTTAGAGTGCGCCTAGAATTGCAAGCGGGACCATCCTCTGAGGAGCAGGGCCAATCTGATTTGCATTTGGCTGGTCACTGTTTGCAATGGCAAAGATGAGATAAAACAATGGAGTGGAATACGGCCCACTACTTTTTGAGCTAACTCCACATACACGGGAACAACCTTAACTTTCGCCTTGCTACATTTTAATTCCACCCTTTGCTTCCTTAGATTGGAATAATGGCCGTCCTAAAACTGACTTTGATATAACTTCCAGACGGTTCTAAATTGATCGCCCTATCAGCTGCATTTGAGGACTGCAATTCATGTGAGAAGGGAGCAATCACTGTAATCCAGTCTTCTTGAACACCTGCTAATTTTTTAGTGAGCTGCCATATTGCAATGACATATTGGAGGAAATTACCTCTTGAAAGAAAGGCTCCCTGCAAGAAAACCGTCTTTCAAATGTGATCTGTCAGGTCAAACAAAATCTGGCGCTGTGTAGTTTCACCTCTCGAATTAACAACGATTGTCCTATTAAAACGAGAATTTGAGGATTCACATCGAACAAGCTGGAAGGACATAGTATGATAGTTGCGCTGCACCAACACCAAAGCAGTTCTGAAGTCTTTCTTGAAAGCAGAACTGTCTACAAAAGCTACTGCTACCAGTTCTTTTTTAAAATACATAGGCCCACATTTACACTTTTTTAGCGTCGCATTTGCGCCGCTTTTTAACGCAAAAGCGGCGCAAACTTACAAAATACAATTGTATTTTTTAAGTTTGCACCGCTTTTGCGTCAAAAAATGACACAAATGCGGCGCTAAAAAATGATAAATATGGGCCGTAGTGTACGCCTTGGGTCCGCCCAGAGGAGCACACCCCCCCTCTCTTCTTGCTATTGGCTATTTGGTGTATTACTCTGCCCTTATGAATTGCAATGCTTCGCAACTGTATACTGATTCATCACATATTATTATTATTTTTTGTTTTCACTGCAAAGGTTTTTTAGAGTTTAAATGAAGATTCACAATTTGCATAATGGACCACTCCATATACACTGATAAACTTTAGCAAAGCAGATAGGCATGGCTTTAATATGTCCACATCAGCATTCACAAGTGATTTTTTTACTTTTTGCACATTAATTCCAGACCTATTTGGCTTTGCCAATTCTTGATTATAGAAGAGGGCAGGGCAGCAAACATAAAGGAGATCTGAGCTGCAGCTGAGACAAGGATACGAGCCAAAATATAAGTTGGGCCATTAAAAGATTTTAAAGGTAAATGATATAGCAAACAGCATGTAAACTATAATACTCTCAAACTAATTTTTTGGTTGCATGCTAGTCTTTCCCTTTAGTACATTATATTGTAACATTGCATTAGTGTCTGTTAATAGAAATAGTTTTTAAACTAAACTAAAACTTTTCCCCATGCCCTGGTGGTGCTGTAATGAGTTAACCAAGAGATGTGAGCTAGTCATGTTCATTGTATATGTGGCCAACATTGTTCTTAGATGTGGAACAATATTATTTCCAGTAAACCATACACAAATTAGGCTTATATAGTACACATCCTAAACGTAATTCCATCAATCTGCTCTCGGTTATAATACACAAAGGTGGCACACTGAAGTAAAGGAATTTGTGTTTTGTTAGCATCAGACGCATTCATCAAGTGAGGTGAGCCAGGATTTGAACCAAGGTTTCCAGATCACACATTGTGCAATTTACCACGAGCAGAATATCAAAAACAAAAGGTGATGAGAGGAATGCTTAAAATGTGTCTAACCGATGGCAATCACTCAGTGTAGCATTCAAACCCATTGTTCTTTTGTCCAGCATGCAGCCTCAATTTGGACTCGGCCAAATGGAAAGTCACTGGTACACAAGCAACCCAAGACAGTTTTGCCCTGGTTGAGGATCGGCAGTTGGATGTAATTTTGTTCCAATTGCACAATGAACACAGTGCCAACACCTGTGCATACTTTTGCAATTCAGGCTGGAATGTTCCACTGGTGAAGCAGGGAAATTACAGATGTGCATATGGCTGGGTCCAAACTGAGGTACATGGTGGGCAAAAGAACGAGGGGTTGGAATACTACTCCAAGCTATTGCCAGAGGTTAGGCAAATTGCAAACATTCCTCCGATCAATTTTTGTGTGTTTGATTTACTGCCCTAAGTGACTAAGGTATCGCCAGATGTGGATCCCATGATCACTGTGCAATTGGAAGCAAGCTATACCCAACTGATGAGCCTCCATCAGGGCACAACTGGTCTTGAATTGCTGGTGTTCTGGTCCATGGAGGACCTGGCCTGGAAGTTTGGGCTGGACAGTTCCTATTGGAGCAGGGTCAAGACTGATTTGTGTGTGGCTGGGTTCAAACTGAGGTGGCACAGTGGACAAAAGAATGGTGGGTTTCAATGCCACCTGATTGATCGCCAATGGTTAGACAAATTGCAAGCATTTCTTCATCACCTTTTTTGTGTTTGATTGAATGAATTTCTCCTTCTCTCTCCTTATTACCACCAAAAAATGATTGTGTTTAATTATTTCATTCTCCGAAAGATTGCATCTTATTCAATATTTACAAATAACACAGGTTAATTGAAACTAAATGGAGATACCTGTCAAACGTCTGCTATAAAAAGAATGAAGTTGCATACCCAGGAAGTCAGGAGGCCATTGTTATGTTAATAACTCTGATCTCCCCTAACTTAATAAACAGTTAAGGGCGAGAGAGTCAAGACCTCAGCCATGCTATTGATTAGCAAACCAAAACACAACAGAAATAATGACACCCCACAGAGTTTGCTCTCAGTTGCAGATCATAAGAAAGAAACGTGCAAATTTCAGCACAGTTGTCACCAGACACACAGAGAACAGAAATGCACCTAAATAGATGTCCTGGTCTGAGCTGTCTTGTGTTTAAAGGTTGTGGCAAACTGTGTTAGTGAGGGAAAGTGCAGTGCATAGGATGCCTGGCTAGTCTCTGTTTCGGCTCTCCAGTTCCCATAAGTCAAAGACAGAGCCAGGCTCAAACTTTGCTTAACTTGCCCTCTTCTAGATTTTTGTGGCTACCATTTAGCCTAATACTCTGCTATCACTGAAATAATTGCATAAAGGAAGGTCACTGACATGAAAACTGGACGTTTATTACAAAGTCCCACCTTTTAAACATGATTGCTGCATAGGCTTATGATTCTCCAGAAAGGAAAATCTTGTTTGAGTCCCTTCACAGTCGTTCTTGTGTTAAAGTCCCAGCCAGTGTTGTGTGCACTGATATTGAGTCACTAAAATGCTAGGGATAGCGAAAAAAACATCACCCAGCCTTTGACATCACAAGTTTGACCTTTAGCCAACACTTAGCAGCACAACAGCTTTTATTTGCTACTGATGGGCTACGCGAAATGCCATGCAGCTCCCATAGAAATTAAACATAGCTTCAAGAGTCCTTCTTTGCTTTCTATTCTTGCCGCTTCTTTCATGATCTCTCTGACCAGGAGTAGCAAGGGAAATGCCACTGAACCAAAAGGCAAGTAAGTAGAAGCAGCTGCTATCCTGCCAACCCTTAATTGTCGCACCCAGCTAGATTACTCTCAGGTTTCCTACTTCAATTTTCTTTTAGATTTTTTATGTATTCTGGAATTTGTAATCCAGGGGATTCCATTGTAAATTCAAGACTACAAGTCCCAGAATGCAAATAAAAAACTCTGTGTGTGTGTGTGTGTGTGTATATATATATATATGTGTGTGTGTGTGTGTGCATGTTTATGGTAACCATGGTGAACTTCGACTGGATGAGCTAATCACATGTTACCAGCGAACTTGAGAGCTCCGAGGAAGCCCTCGTATTCCATTCCCTGGGCAACAGCTGTAGAGAATCGAACTCCTGGTGCCCCAGACCCTCAAGGGGTTAATGAAAAGTCGTTGACTGGAGGCAGCACGAGCGCCTGTGTAAAGCATATCATTTCATTCCTTTCCTCATGGCCCAGCTTGTGTCATTGCGGGCAGGCACCCTTCTGTTGTTTATGTTCATGCTCTCTTGTTTGGGAGTAAAGGGGCTGGTGAACCCCTAGCATGTGGGCGGGGCTCGCTGCCCTTGAGGATTTCCTCGTGAGCAAGTTTGCTCTGTGGCAAGGTTTAACTGTTCTTGCCTGGCAGTGTAGCGGGGTGAAGTCAGCAGCCATTGTAGGCATCAGAAGAATTACAATAATGTGGCTTAGTTGAAGTTTTTATCCCATGGGATTCTTTCCCCAAGCTGAGCGCTGCTGTTGGAAAAGGAAAGCTGAACTCACAGCGCTCACATTTATCAGTTACATGCGAAAGCAGTTCAACTAATCCAGGTTTCGCTCTGTATTCTGGAAATTGTAGTCCTGTTTGCGTCATTATAAGAACAGGACTACTAGTTCCAGTATGCAAAGCAAAAAACATCTGGACTGGATGAGGTACTTACAGGTTGACCTAGAAAACGTGAGATCTTTGTGAGCAGTGTCATTATAGCGCCCCTCCCAGTTGCAGTAAGAGCTATAAACATTTCAGTACTATGCAATGATTGCAGAAGGTTGATTAATGGCTCTTCTTACGCTCTTTTAACCCACTTATGATGTTCGGCTGCCTGTTTGATTCAGTGCTTTTTGTTTGTCGGCAGTAACTGGTCAATGGTGTTGGTAGGTCGGTTTGGGACAGATCCCTGTTATATTAAAGGACATCTATTAGCTTCATAGGAGGGAAAATGACATGAACTCAAACTACACTTTAAAAACACCGAACACATTTTTTGGTGTGAGTTTCAATTAGAAAGTAATGTACAGTTTGAAAATACACCCCAAACCACTCGACCTACGAAAGCACACCACTTCCCACCCTTCATGATGTCAGCGGGAGAAGAAAGAACATCCCTGCAGCTGTTACAACACGGGTAAAAATAAGACTGCAATCAAGGCTGTGACTCTCTGTGAAGATTAAAAGCTTGCCTTGAAAAAAGGGAGTCAAAACAGAAACTTTACAAATCTGGTCTTCTCCAAGGCAATACCAGTTACCAATACCAGGAATAATACCAGTGCACAAACAATACTGTACTGATTAATTGGTACAAATATGATATTTACACTGATCATTTGTTGCAAAATTCGTGTTTCTGCACCTGATTGGTGCATTTGTTTTTGTTTAGGCCTGACCAAATGTGGGTACACAATTGCTCTTCACCAATGCAATCTTATATATTGTGGACCCTTCATTTATTCAAAGTATCCTGTCTCATGAACTTCAGTCAAGACTGCTGTTGCTTAAAATTCGGATAGGCGATACTTCACAGACATGCATTTGTTGCCACTCGCCATGAGTGGAGGTGGCCGAAATGTTTTGGCATAAATTGAAACTGATTTTTACCCAATGAGGTATGTCACAAGCGGAGCGCTGGTTCCATGTGTTTCGTAAATCAGTTTGTGAATCCCGCGGTTTCCACAAATTCTAGAGCCTTTTCTACAGAATGCAATGCAATTCGCCAACCAGGTAATCAGTAGCAAACTTTCAGATTTTGCTAGGCATGTCCAATGGTATTTTGAGGATTTTTAAACAGTAACAAATGCAGATGGGCATTCTATTTTGGTTTCACGTTTGCAAAATAAAATCCCAAACCAGGTCTACCCGTTTTCTCTGCCAAAAAGGCCTATCGCTGGTCAGTCTTTACTGAGTGGCATCCCCGCCCTCTTTAGCTCTGTTGTCCTGCCCTATGGCATATGGATTTTTATCTTAACAGTTTTCATGTGGGTATTATTTTCTATTCTGGAAGTGCAGAAAGCAGAAGTTCATGAGCTTCTAGCTTTAAATGAAGGAGCAACAGGGAGGCAAGCGTTAAGCTTCTACTGCTGAACATTACTGAATTACAATCAGTGCATCTCTTGCTAGGGTCGGAGCAATTCTTGACATTTGTCCTCTCACAACTTCAACGAGACAAAACTGAAATTTTACTCCTTGTTCCACTTTTAAGGTTGCAACAATAGATAGATTTAGCTGTTTGTAGGCAGACAAATTGCTTCCAATACATAACATATATTTAGACTGGGCTTTGGGTGAGAACCTTCCTCATGATTGGATGGCTTTGTTGTCTATCTCAGTGTCTGCTCCTGATTCGAAGACTTTCCTCCCTAATTCTGTGTTTGCTCTGCATAGGAGCTTTTCGGCCTCACAGTGTTTTAATTGGATAGGTTGTTTGCTTTCACAGGGTATGTGAAGGACATTATTTTTTATTTTATCTTCAGCAAGTTTCAAGCTTATGCATGTGTCTTGGTGCATATGCATCAGTGCAAGAGGCCAAACGAAAATGCCAAGCTACCAGTTTGCCTGTTTAGAGCCAAGACTTAATGACTGTGAAAATACTTGTTGAATAAGGCATTTTTTTCTCCACTGTAAGAGTCCCTGGGCTAGGGGATAAAAGGCACTGACATATCATTTTTCAAGTGTAAAGAGTTATTCTGACACAGTATTATATTTATTGCACCTATTGTATTTCGGGGTTCTGATAGAGCACAAACCTTGGCAACTCTGCTCATGGAATACTGGACAGCAGATAATAAATAGGATTGAATAACCCTTGCTATACACTATCTGAATATTGCAAGTCAGTGAGGAGTTCTGTGACCATATAGTGAAAAGAGGCAAAGTTACCTCAGAAGTTCATGGGGCCAAAGGCAACTTGCAAAATTCTTAAAGTGTATAGCAGAGGGTATATTAATCCTTATAACAAATAGTCACACATCACCCTTTCCTGAAACCACATAAATCATTGGTGTTTTGCTCTTTCATATCAAACAGATAGCACTGATGCAAAACACATTTAGGCTCTATTAGACTTGGCATCCTTGGTATGGTCTCCCCTAACATTTTGTCACTGCTTCCCAGGTTGTTTCAGTGTGCTGGATTCTGTTTTTGCTGTTTTGTTTGCTCTGGACACTTTACCACTGCTGACCAGTCCTAACGTCTAAGTGTTCCCTGTGTAAATGATATGTGTAGTTGGCTTTCCATGATTGGCATATTTGATTTACTAGTAAGTCCCCAGTAAAGTGCACTAGAGGTCCCTAGGGCCTGTAAATTAAATGCTACCAGTGGGCCTGTAGCACTGGTTGTGCCATCCACATGATTAGCCCTGTAAACATGTCTCAGACCTGCCTCTGCAGTGTCTGTGTGTGCAGTTTTAAACTGCCAATTCGACCTGGCAAGTGCCTAAACCTTCCCTTATTCTACATGTAGGCCGTAGGTGGGCCCCAGGGGCAGGGTGCAGTGTATGTTAAAGGTGGGACATATACTAATGTGTTTTACATGTCCTAACAGTGAAATACTGCTAAATTCAGTTTTCACTGTTCCAAGGCCTATCTCTCTCATAGGTTAACATGGGGGCTTCCGTTAAATATTATTAAAGTGCAGTTTCACTTTGGGAGCAGATTGAAATTTGGAGTTTGGGGTCTCTGAACTCACAATTTGAAAATACATAAAATACATCTTTTAGTAAAGTTGGTTTTTAGATTGTTAGATTGAAGATGCCACTTTTATAAAGTAGGCATTTTCTTGCTTAAACCATTCTGTGATTCTGCTTGGTTGTGTATTGCTTGTCTGGGTCAGACTGACAGTTGGGCTGTTTGTGAATCTCCTCTAAACAGTGACACAAAGGGAGCCGGGGTGTAGCCTGCATATCCTGATGAGCTATGTGGGCTGAAGGGGAAGGGAAGAGTGATCACTTACACCTGAATGGGCTGTGCCTACCCTCACACAAAAGCAGTCTCCAACCCCCTGGTGTGAGTCTGGAGCCTGGCCTGGACAAGGCAGGATCTTGCAAACAAGAGAGACTTCCCTTTGAAGTTAGTCAACTTCAAAGGCCGAAAGGGGTATAAGTATTGGACCCAAAACCCTGAAAGTCATATTACTTCTAGAACCAAGAGGAACCTATGCCAAGGAGAAGAGCTGGAGAGCTGCAGGAGGAATGCTGCCCCTTTGCCTGTGACTATGCTTTTCTGGGTTGGCCTGCAGTAGCTGTTTCTGCCTGAGAGGGGACAAAGACTGACTTTTGTGTGACTTCCCACTAGTGAAGAATCTCCAAGGGCTTGAACTGAGCTTGCCTTCAGTTGTTGAAGTCTCAGGGACATCAAAGACTTCTCTCTGCCAGCAACTTGCTGCCAGGACTCTCTGCTGGGACTCCTGCCCTGTCAAGTGGTGCCCTAGCCTATCTCTGGGCCCTTGCAAGGTAAAGCTGGTGGAAAAGGACAGAAATCCACACCAAGGCCGCTGTGCGGGGAAATTTTCAACGCACCATCTGCAACACAGCTGATAAATGATGCGCAGCCGACATCGGGGATAAAATCGACGTTCCACCTGCATAGCAGCTGGGAGATCGATTCATCGTGGCCGGAGACACAATTCGCAACACCTGCTTGCGGCTGCTGATAACGACACAAGTCCCACGCAGCGCAGTTTCCTGACACCGTGCAACAGGATTTTGAATGCAACATTGCTGGAAAAATCAATGCAAAGCCTGCCCGGGCCTGAGGTGCCCGCCTGGGAATCAACTCATCGCTCTCTTGCATGAGAGAGAAAACGACACATGCGACCTGACCAGAGAAGGAATGATGCACGGCCTTGCTTGCGAGTGAGAAATCTACGCATCGCTGGCCTTTTTCTACGCACTCTCACCCGTGCTGCTTTATTTTTTACGCTAACCAGGTACTTTGTGTAACAACAGTGTTCTCACTGTTTTCTATGGGTTAAGACTCTTAGGGCCAGATGTATCATGAAGGCTATTTGCGATTCGGAAATAGCGATTTTTAGAAAATCGCTATTTCGGACTCGCAAAATGCCATGTATCACATTTGTAAATCAGTATTAGCGATTTCTTAAAAATCGCAAATGCTATTACTGAATCGCAAATTGCGATACCGGCCCCATTCGTACCTATGGGCGTATTGGCCCATATCTGTGAATTTTTTGTATTTCCAAAATTGCGATTTCTTAACTAGAAATTGCAATTTTGGAAATGCAAAACCTCAGGGTGATGGGGGCCTAAGGCCCCCTCTGCTGCACCCCAAACATTTTTTTTTCACCATGTAAGGTGCACACATGCCAAAAGGGCATGTGTGCCTTACATGTAAGTTTTAAAAATGCATTTTAAATGCATTTTTAAAATTTGCACATGGTTACCACCAAGTTCAACTTGGTGGTAAATAGCGATTCCTAAATGCCCAAATCGCATTTAGGAATTGCTTCATACATGTGCTAAGGAATCGCAAATAAGGATTCCTTATTTGCGATTTTTATTTAGAGAGTCGCAATTTGCGACTCTCTAAACAGGGTAGCAATTTTAAGGAATCGCTATTTTAGCGATTCCTTAAAATTGCATTCAGAATGTCTTTGATACATTCTGAAATGGCATTTTGCATTCGCAAACGGGCATTCGCACCATTTGCGAATGCAAAATGCTTTCATACATCTGGCCCTTATTCTTTTTAAAGTTTCTATCTTGACTTGTGTATGTTGGATTTTTGTTGTTTGGGTCTTGTATGATTTAGATAACTATTACCTATTTTTCTCAACTGGTGTGCTATCCATTTTGTAGTGTTTTCACTGTATTACTGTGGGTGCTGGTATAAATACTTTACACATTGCTTCTGGGGTTAAGCCTTTCTGCTCGTGCCAAGCTGCCAAGGTGGTGAGTGGGGCTTAACCAGGTGTGTTTCTCCTTTACCCTGACTAGAGTGAGGGTCCCTGGTTGGACAGGGTGCAAACTGACTACCAAGCAGAGACCCCGTTTCTAACAGGCTTGCAATGTGTAGATAGATGCAGACATATTACATTTTTCCCATAATGACCTGTAGTGTGCAAAAACATATGTTTATAAATATCTCCTTTCTGCTTGTCGTTGATCCTTCGAGAAAAAAGATCAGAAAACATGAATAGTCATATTTTGTTTTTGCTGCTTTGTTAAAACTGTAGCTATAAAACTTCTCCCTGACCTGCCTTTTACCTTGGCTGTTGGCAGCAGACAACATGGTGTCACAAATCGACTGTAACAACTTATTACAGTTGAGCAGGCGTGTCATTTCACTATTACAGGTGACTAGAGATGTCACAAATCTCTTGTAATTAGTAAATTAGAGAGGGTTGTTTTTTAAGGCCACAAGGATGCCATATAATAGAAAAAAAAGAAATTTACATACAAGAAAAAAATTCAAATCACAGTTTCGACCTACAACAAAATTATCGCTGTAGATTAACAAATATTGTTTTATTTTGATAATTCTCTGGCTTGCCCATCATTCATTCAAAATGTTTCCTCATTCTTTAACAACACAGAGGTTATTGTGGAGCCATTTGCTGGAAATTCCCATATGTTGAGCTTCCTCTTCTCTTTGTTCAATGCACCTGGGTTTGGCTTTGTCTTCTGTGTTTGTCTTCGTCAGCCAGATTGTGTTTGGGGGCTGCTTAGAAACTGCTGATGCTGGGTATGTGGTTATTTTACTTGTGTATGGTGTTATTGTAATATGCTCTTAGCTGAAAGGCATCAGAGCGTTGTACAGGGTCGAAGACAAATATATAATAAACAGGTGAACCTAGGCATGGGGCATTGGGCTCTGACAGTGGAGGTAAACTATTTATTGTGCTCTGATATTCCTTTTGCTCGTGCGCATCTACGCGCAGGTTCCACTGGAGGATTGTAAAGGGAAATAATGAATTAATAATATTGACAGGCCCTAATATCGCGGACATAATATCAAGGGACAAAATATCAAACAGGTAAGTGCACAAAGGGAGGCTAGGGTTTACTATTTTTAATTCTTTGAAGATATATATCACCAAGGTACATATATGTGGAATTTGGTATAGAAACTTACCTTTCGATATTTTGTCCCTCAAGATTGTGCTCACAATATTTTGTCCCATCAATATTTTGGGTTCGATGTTCCAGATCCACACACACCAGAGGGATCTCAACATTATGAATTGCCAGAAACAGCCATTTGCAAAATTGAAAATTCTGACAACTTGTTCTCCACACCTCTATATTACAGCTGACTTGCATGCTTTGTAGTTTGGGCGTATTGAAAGGTTTTTTTGTGTGGGATTTCTAGGAATGTGCAAAATCGAATTTTACTCTTGTAAATGTCTTGTTGAATACCAAGATTATGACTCGCAGTGTACAAACCTTTCTGTGTTATAAGTAGGACATTCTTGCCCCTTGTAAGTAGTTTCAAGAAAAAAAACAAATAGCTACATCCGTCCAGTTTCCAAGTTACGAGCAAAACAGTTTTAACGCTAACTGGTGACCACACCAGCTAAAACACGTGGGGAAATATTGGCAGTTTTGAAGTAAAACTATGACAAGCAATTTATTTAGGAAAAGCGGGAGAAGCAATGAGGTAGGCTAATAAGCATGATTTCGATGTGGATTTCCTGACATAATTAAGAATGCATGCACACTTAGGTGTTTCATCAGGTTTCATGTCTGTCAATGATTTGACTAGTCTGGCAAGATACCTTTGTTGCACATCATGCAAAGCCAGAGTGGGCATGAAGAAGAGAAGTGCTTATGGTGATATTTAGGTAATTTGCCTATTGACAGTAATTTTACGTTATCCGTTGTTAGTATAGTGCCTGTGACGCACAGTCCTACTACTAGGGTTTTTCATAAAGTGAAATACTTGAGGATAATTTTATTTCAAAATATTGAACAAAAAATATTGACCTGCAACATTAGAGACTACAAGATATCAACTTGAACAATATCTTCAAGGCAAAATTATATAGGGGAGCATAGATTTGCTATTTTCATTCCCCAGTTCATTTCCTTAACCATATGATCTGGTCGATGTTGGTCGATCATTAAAAGTGGATTTTGTGGTACCACAGCGTTAGTTACTTGCAGTCAGTTAGTCATTGTTATTCTTCCATCCATCTCCTTCTCTCTCTCCTGCACAACCTTCTCTCTACCAGTGGTAATGGGAGAGAAACAGTTGTGCAATAATACTGGAGTCACCATCAAGATATTATGTGCCAAGAGCATTTTTGTATTACATGGAAATGCTTTTAACATACAACAAAAACAGTAATCCTGGTCTAAAAATGAAAAGCATTGTATATATTAATCTGGTAATGGCCGAAAAGATCCTCCACTCAAACACCAAAACATGGTCCTGCCCAACTATCAACTATTCCAGACCATGAACTGATCCGGTGCTTTGCTTCTGTCTGTATCAGCCGATAAGGGGGATAAGCTATGTAGAAGGGGGAGCAGAACTGGATACAGTCAGAAGTGGCTACATAGTGGGGTGTACAACCGTACATCTTCAAATGCACACATATATAAAGTTTCGTTTTCGGGGGACTTTCATTGAGTCCACAGTCAGGGTAAATTCATGAATAAATGCGCTTTGTTCCTGAAGTCCAGGAGGAGTTAAATTCAGAAAGAGCTGTAAGTAAATGCAAAGAGTGCGTGGCATTTGTAAATACACTTTGAGCAGGCCTGAGGTAATGTCCCATGGGGCAGGATTGTTTCTCACTCTTTGATCAAACTGTTCGTCTTCTTTGTCAGGATTTGGTATATAACATTGAAGAGGGGGAGTCCCTCTTAGAGATCACCTTCTTTTGCGTGAAAGTTCACAGAGGGCAGGGATGTTGTACAGCTACAGACGAGTGCATTGTGGTAACGTTACAGAGTACAGGGCCATTGTAAATTATAGTGCTGTGTCACGTTTTAGAGGGAATTCTGTTGAAAAGTGACACAACCAAAAATCTTAGTAAAGTCAACGAGGACTGGCATGCGGTAAAATGTCACAAATGGGATTGGAGGACAGTACTTTTGTAAAATTGCAGAGTCAGTGGTTTATTAGTAAAATAATTAAATGCAGGGCCCAAGGTTTTTTCTCGTGAGTCCACTGACAGCTGCTGCTAAATGTTGGGTAGCTGACTACCAAGGCTGCCTTGTCCTGATTCCACTTTTCTACATTTCGCTTTCTCCTTGCTCCCTTTTCTGCCTTTCTACCTCTTGCTCTAGGTCAAAATCTGATAGTTAAAACCTACGTTCGCGTCCTCCAAATTGAGTGCAGTTGCCCACTACCTGCAACCACCTGCACAAATTAAGCACTGCACAGGAGCCAGGAATCATATTAGTGAGGCGAGGTAAGGTCACAGAGAATAAGATTGTTCTCTTGTGGAAATGTTACCCAATTGGCTCCTATGAGTTTACCTGACAGGATCAAAATCCTGTTGCCAAAGATTAGCTGAACCTGAGTTTCATAGGTAAAATGCATTAGAATTAAAAATACTCCTGCAGCATTGTTTCAATATCGCTGCAGCGGCATGTTTAAATGTCAACGTGGTTTAAAAAAAAAGAACAGGCATGGCTTGAACCTTCTTCGCCGTTTTTTGACTTTCCGAGTTGGCCTTTCAGGGTTTATACCCTAAGGTGAAAACTAACATTTACATAATGCATTAATTACAGATTTAAAAACAGAGAGACAATACACTTTAAGATACCCAGAAAAGAGGTTCAATAGTAAAATGAGGACTCGGAGTCCCACCATAATGGAGAGAGGGAGTTTTGGGGAGTGTTGCCACTGATGTTTGGGGAAATGTATTTTGGTGAGAAAACAGTAAAGGATTCATGGACTACTTGAATTAATCTTAGTCCCTTGTCACGTTCAAACAGCTTGGCACTCACATGCATATCTGTCTGGACCTGTCCCAAAAGGATCGTCCAGAGTGAACTGTTGGGTTTTATACTCTCTGCAGAGCGTTCAATCCAGCAAAGATTGCTTTCTGCCATGTTGTGTTTCATCACTGGGCTATTCCTGCTGCAGTCAACTGCAAAACAAATGGTAGGCGTTATCTGAATTGGTAATTACTGTAGATCAGTTTCCGGGGTATCATTCTTATTGCTCACTGTGCCACTGCAGACAGGGACCAACAGTATTGAATATTCAATATTGTCTGCGCACGAAAGGGCCGGTCTGATGGTATTACTAGAAGCGAAGTTTAATTCAAGCATTCCGTTCATTCCCTTTTGTTCTCAGATATTTCATTCAGAACTTCAGTGCTTGGGTCAATGAAACCCATTGTATCCACTATCTCAGGTTAAGAATTAATTCTAATGCCTCATTGCCCACTAATCTTCATCTGGTGTCTTCTGTCCTCATTTATTTAATCCTTCCTGCCTTGTATCCTCTTGTCCTCTCTCTTCCTTTCCTCTCTTTGTCCTTCAACATTCACTTCACTTTCTTTGCTCAATTAGTGTTTTTTTTGCTCTCGACTCCCCCACACCTCCCCAACCTTCTTCTCTGAGTGCCATGGACGCAGACGAGAGTTCATTTGAGGATTAGGACGCCAGATGAAAATGTTGAAGAACTTTGCCCCAAGGACTTTTTCAGTTTTAGGTGTGACAGTCTGAAATGGATTTTACAACAAAGAAGTGGTGTTTCTTTGCATTTGAAACACAAGCCTTACTTCCCCTGTCCATGTGCAGTCTCCTTCTCTGATGACCCGCCCCCATGGACACAGCACTGCAGCAGCAGGACGGGCTTCCAGCGTTCCTCAGCCATTTTTGCACCCTGATCAATTAGGGCGCTGACATCTTGAGACTGCGAGGGGCTTGTTGGTGCAGGGATTGAATTTCCTTCAACCCAAGCAGCAAGCGGACCGGTGTTTCTTTGAACAAATATTGCAAATGTGTTAATGTCATGCCTGTTTGGACTCCACCCGGCTCTGGTTTCACGGTCTGCTTCTTGCAGGCACCTAGCTCAGCAGTCACTGCTTGAGAGCGAGTTTCCATTACGGTGGGTCATGCTGCCAAATTTCAAAGGATGTCTTGGCATTTTGGCAGCAGTTGATATTTGCGACATTGCGTTCCATCTCACTCATGCACGGGCCTAGAGGCTAGTTTAAGTTTCGCTGGTCTTGCTCATATCTGTTTCGGCTCACATATGTTGGTAAGCTTCATAGGACGTAAAGGGCCTCATTACTAGGCTTAATTGCATCATCGGCAATCCCAGTTCAGTGGTATGGGGAGGTATCTGCCGAACTCGGATTGTGAGATTCACCTGGAGTCTCCACGGGAAATACTGGGGAAAAAATGAGGAAATGTCTGTGGAACTGGGAGCAGAATTTTAATTACCCCAGGAATTTCTCGAATTTCCAGAGATCTGAAGGGTCCCTCTTGTAAACCACCATTAACTCTGTATTCTAGAGTTACCAGGATTACTCGTATTAATACCTCGTGGGTGGTGGGGGTATTAAACAGGGGAGGTAATAGGAGGATCGTATTAAAGCCCTTGAAGCAGCCGTATCTTCCGCTCAGCTCTTCACCCATCCATTCTTGCTCGCTCAAATCAATTGTTTATTGAGCACACATACAATAATCAGAAAAGGGGTAAACTCCTCTCATATGGTCTACAGATTGTCTGTTTTTACTACACTACTGGGTGCAGCTGACTCTGTCCTATCTGTGAGCCTTGCAGAGGATGTTGTGTGAGTGGAGGTCACTGATTGCCTGAAAGACAGCGGTCGTGATTTCGGGTTCAGTGGCAGCTGACGGCCCCCCTCCTCCTGTCATTCTCTATTATTCAATGACACTGGACTGCTTTATGAGTCCACTGTGCTCATCCTAGGAATGGAGAATGTAACATAGGAGATCCAAGAGAGTGGATTTTAAGCCAGTTTGTCAGGCTAGTTATTTTGGACAAATTTGTATGCAATGGATCAAACTAGAGACAATTTGAGTACTCTGTGGTTATCTTTAAAATTATCATAGATTAGCTGGGCGTTCTTCAAACATGTCAGCCCTGGGAGAATTTTTTAATGGTAGCTGTGCATGTAAACACTGGTTGAAGATATATGTCCTAGCACAAATAAGCATTCCATAAGCTTGGCCCATTTATGGCTTGCACCAGATGAATTCATAGGAAGGTCAATTCTAAATGTAAGTCCTATCTGCAGTAACTCTGCTTGAGCACCTGAATAAGTGCACATTCCATTTTGCCTTTAAACTTCTAAGTGACCGTCCTCTTCCTCCTTGAAAGTCCTCTGCTCTCCTCAGGAGTTCTTTCTTGTCAATCTCTTCTCATTCTGTCATGAAATTCAACCCTTCCCATTCGACATTTTACATAGTTGTCTAGGTTGCTTGTTTCTATTTGGTCCCTGCTTAGTGCCAGGACGTACCTTGACTATCTCACTGCTAATACTCCCCTCTTTCTTGCTCAGGCCCTTTTGGAATCTGTTATTGCCTTTTCCATAGCCTGCTCGAAAGCAATTCCATTCTTTCCCCAGATTTTTGTGTGAAGATCTGGCTCAATTCACAAAGCCATTTCCATGTGTATATTCAATTTACACTTACATATTTACAAGTGGAAATTCACTTAAGCAATTCAAAAACGTAGGAGGTTGCTCTTGTTCATTGATTTCCTTGTGCATAATATTATCCTAGTATGGGGTAATATTACACATGAGTAAATCCTTTCCCTAGGTTAGGTAGGTGCTTTTTCTATGGTAGGGATGCCTTAGGAAGTTTTCGCACGCCCACAAACGCAGTAGTTTGTGGGTATTCCCAAAATTATCCACAGCCCACTAAGACCATGCAAATAATTGGAGTTTTGCTCATGTCAAAATCCCTTTTAAGGGTGATACATGATAATGGAACTCCACAACATTGGTAGGGACGTAGGGACTTCTCCATGTGGAAAAATATTTTCCCTTTGTAAAAAATAAAATGAAAAATAAAAGTGCAATTGCACTAATATGAAGGCATGTTAACACTACACCTGTACTCTGTGTACAAAAAAAAGTTTAAAAAGTAGAACTGGCTTCACATTGATATTATAGCAATTCTCAACATTTTCTTCTAGCTGGAGGAGGAGGGAGGAGATTTATGGGAGGTTCCATAGGTTGAGAATAGAAAGAGAAAACTGCTTTAGGAAGTGGTGAGCAGTATTAGTTAAACAAAACATTCACTCATCAAGTAAATAGTTGAACAAGGATGGAAAATCGGAGTAATAAAGAGTACCGGTAAGTAATCTGAGCAATACAGAGAAAATGTTATTCCAGAAACTACAGTTCCTAAGCACTTCCAAAACTAATTTCTTTTCGGAATGCACTGGCAAAAGCATAGACAGGTTTACAATAGGGATGAATCTCAATCTCATCCCAAATGTCTAGCTTCAGTATGAAAACGCTCTTTCATAACTCACGGCTTAAGATCTTCTGCTAAAAGCTGGTTTATTCCACCTACAAAAAATATCAGACTGGCAGGCACGCCATTGTTGGAACAGGTTTTGATTTTATGGAACACTCTTTAATAAAATACTATTTTTTTCATTTCCTCTAACTGTTAACATTTTTGCTATTTCCTTTTTAGACTCTTGACTACATAATCTCCCATATGTAGTACCAGGGGGCATCGAGACGAAGTCCCTACTATAATGCAATTAATCACTTATATTAAGTATAGTGCACATTAATTGATGTTTTAATAATTTCACCCTTGTTACAGTATAAAGTATGTCAAATAATCCTGAAGGTGCCTTTGCCTCCAGTCTTGCCACCATGTGGACCAACGAGGGAGGGAGGGAACAGCTGTCCTCCTTTACACACGTCCTCGTTTTTTAATTTTAAGAACATCTTTTTTTGGTCCCCAATGGAAGAACCTGAGAAGCAATGCCTTTCGTCAAGGACTAATTAGAAGCTGTGGTAGTCACTGGGGACCACCTGAGATATTGCTATCAGCAAGATGGTGCCTGATGGAACCCAGCGAGGTCACATCTACCTTCAAAGGAAAACATTTTATTATTAAAAGTGCAGTATCCTGTAGGCAGCGTTTGAAAGACCGAATAATTTGACAGGTAGAATAGAGTTATTAAAGTTTTTGCATGCGTTTTTTTTGGCTTAGATACCCTTTAAGTCATAATTTGCAACTCCTAGCTCACAAAATGATGACTAACCATGGAATAGCCTCTCTGGTCGTGTAGTTCTGAAGTTCTTTTAACTCTCACTCACAGGAAGCAGATTTAAAATTGTTTTAAATACAATTTTCTTCAATGAAGATACATAAGTAGGGGAGAATTCCTAAAGCCATGTATATAGGTATAAGCACAGGGACACAAGACAAAGGGAGACCATCAAATAGGGAAGCCATGATTAGAACTCAAGTTTCTGGTTTCACAGTTGACAACAGTATCACCAAGCCATCTATGCTTGGTAGAATTCACGTTTTACATCTTACTTTTATTCAATAAAATGCTCATAAAAGCCATTATGTGTGTCTTCTTGATCCTTTACTGAAATGTTGCATCATTTGCCAAAAAATGTAAATGTCAAGGTGTTTATAGTCACTCGGGAGTAACCATGAACTGAGAGTGTGCTGAAGCATGGCAGTGATCGCATTTTTCCAGTTTTCTGGACTGTCATAATGGAACAGTATTGACATATCTTTGCAGAACTGACATACTTTTAATGGCACAGTAACAACACTTCTTTGCAGGAAGCTTATATGCATAACTGTCAACATTGTATTGGTCCACTTTTTGACAGTTTCGATCAAACATGCACCTTGCTGGATACACACACAATAGTAACTTTGTGGGTAGGTCACATATTTTTTCCCCCATTTGCACATGTAAGTTTACTCCTAAAAATAATGTTGTGAGTATGAATATTTTGATGAAATATTCCCATATGACCCTTAACTTTGTTGTATTTTCTGGGAACATAGGGGAAGGCATTTTACCATTTGGTAAAATTGTTTCTCTTTGGAGAGTGGAAGAAAAAATGTTGATGGTACAAAGGCTGCACTGCCTCCTGAGAATTGGCCACCCGCAGAGGATCTTCAAGGGTAGGTGGAGGGAAGCAGGATAAAAAGTGGAAATCTAAAGTCTGTAGATTTTCCACTGGTACTCCTTGGGATCATTGTGAATCCCCTACAAACTGTTAACCTACGCAACCTGTAGAAGGAAGTGTTTAATGTCTACTTATCCACCTTTTCCTTATTTCTTGTGCATGTGCTCTTGTATTAATGTTATCAATAGGCTCAATCTATTTATTGTAAATGCGTTGTAAGGCATCAGCTAGTGGTAGACTGCCACTTCATAGCATGAAAGACATTAAAAAGGTTGCACTGTTCTTTAACCTATTCTTATCTTTGTTAGATCACACAACTTCTTAGGTTGCAGCACATTGGAGTTATACTGGCTGGAATATCAGACTGTGTCTACAGATGCAGTCAGACTGCATATATAGAGATCATGTCCCTCGTGTATGTCTCATGTTTTTTGGACGCTTTGACTTATTTAAAGAATGAGGAGAAATGTGTTTCGTAGTCTACCACAGTGTTCTCCAAACTTTTCAATGCCGTGCTCCCACCACCTCTTGTGTTAAGAAATATCATCAGGGCCACCAGAATGAAATACATACATTTTCACAATTATTCTATAAAATAGGCAGCTCTAAACATATTTAATAGTTCAAGCACTGCGGTTATGCTCAGTATCCCTTTTTTAAAATTAAATCAAGTACATGACTGCCAACATGACATGGGCTGCCTGGTCTTCCTAATATGTAAAAGTATCCGGAGTGTGATCCTTCATCAGAAAAGGGTGAAGGGACTTTAAGAGGCACCGAGAGCAACTTGCTCCATTGACACCTACTCTCAGTCACGACATGAGTCACAAAAGATACAAAGATGGCCCATTACAGGGTAATTTAGTGCCACTCCGTTTTTTTTAATGAAACACAGCACTGTTGCTGGAATGATGCTCCTATTGACTAGCACCTGGGCCTTCTGTGATCAATTTTGCCTCGAAAGGGGGCCGGGCACCCCAGTTTGAAAACCTCTGGTGTTCCAGCCCAATGATGATAACTTCCACAGGTCCTGCAGTCTCTCATCCACAAAATGTCTATTATTAGTACTGTGGGCACAGATGCATCATGGCTGAACTGTACGTGGCGAACTCAACCCAATTATGGTTGTACTGAACTGGGGGCATGATCTTGTGTTGGGTTCTACAGCATCCTTACTGCACCTCTTTTCTTATTGAGGCTTTTGCAGTAATTGCTCTGACAGCATCTGAATAGACACCGTTGAAGTAGGTCAGAATGCTGAAGCGGAAACAAGAATCTCTAAGAGTATAAAAGCCCTTAAGGAGTCAAGTTTCTTGAAGCACTTTCCTCCTAAAACTCAGTTCTTCATTTTAGCTTGGGACGAAATTGTACTCTGCTTTTCGGACACAAGCGTGAATATGTTTCTTTATAAAGCAACATCGCTATTTTATAAAAAAGAAGCATATAATAGAGTGAGAAATTAATGTCCGAGTAATAAAAATGTATTGTAAATATATGGGATAAAGTACCCACTACATTACATCATAACGATATGGCAAGTCACGAGGAGTTCCTTGCCCATATAGTAGAACGAGGCCAAAGGCCAAGTTTATTTATAATGGCATTGAAATCGGAGGGGGAAGAAATAGGATATTTGTTAACATGAAGAATAACATTTGAATCTGGAGTGCAAAGTCACACGCACTAAAGATAGATAGTTTTTTTTGTTGCAAATATATATTGGAATCAGTTTAATACAAGTTAGAGAAAAAAAACGCTTAAGCTTGGTATTCATAGAAACATTCAGAGAGATTCTATGTTTCCTAAAATTAACTAAAGCATGGAAACATAAACATGTTGCTATAAATATTTCCTGTCTCCTTATAACTGTAAGCAACATTTCATTTTCATTTTTGAACCTGCATCTTTAAAAATGCTTCGTGACCTGGCTTTTCCCACAGCTGCTGACTCTGGCAGAATGCATTGTTATGTTATAACTCAGCTGTAATACGTTATTACAATTGGGCAGCTGGTCATTTTGTTATTACAGGCAACTAGATGCGTCACAAGTCGCCTGTAATAGGAAAATTAGAAAGGGCCTTTATACAGATTGCAATCTCCCATGTATAATGCTTTTTATTGTTTTATAGCCCGTTACTCGGCCCAAAGGTAACTTTACTTGAGCTCCAGTTACATTACACAAGGATACATTCATTTCTGATAGGCACACAGGCGGTGATTCTAACCGCGGCGGGCGGCGGTCGCCGCCCGCCATGCGGTTACCGCCAAATGACCGCACTGCGGTCACAAGACCGCGGCGGCCATTCTGGCTTTCCCGCTGTGCTGGCGGGCGACCGCCAAAAGGCCGCCCGCCAGCACAGCGGGAAAGACCCAGCAACGATGAAGCCGGCTCCGAATGGAGCCGGCGGAGTTGCTGGAGTGCGACGGGTGCAGTAGCACCCGTCGCGAATTTCAGTGTCTGCTAGGCAGACACTGAAATTCTTTTTGGGGCCCTCTTACGGGGGCCCCTGCAGTGCCCATGCCATTGGCATGGGCACTGCGGGGGCCCCCAGGGGCCCCGGGGCACCCCCTACCGCCATCCTGTTCCTGGCGGGAGACCCGCCAGGAACAGGATGGCGGTAGGGGGTGTCAGAATCCCCCTGGCGGCGGAGCGCGCTCCGCCGACATGGAGGATTCTCAAGGGCAGCGGGAGTCGGCGGTACACCGCCGACTTTCCGTTTCTGGCCGTGGCTGAACCGCCGCGGTCAGAATGCCCAGCGGTGCACCGCCAGCCTGTTGGCGGTGCTACCGCGGTCATTCGCCCTGGCGGTTTTTACCGCCAGGGTTAGAATGACCACCACAGAATTTAGGTGATTTGCACAGAATCACAGGATGTTGAGCCAATGCCAAGGCAAAAACCTGGCTCTCCAGCTCCAAAGTCAACAGCTGTGCCATTACGCCACATTTTTTTATTAGTCAATCTTTTTTAGGCCTTGCCTATAGACAGCTTTTAGCTGTCTGTTATCTGCCTGCTGTGGACAATACAAATACTGAGCTTGGAATTTGGGTCAGCCCACTGCTTACTGCATGGCTTTTGGTCCATCTAATTTGCTTGCTTCTTATTCAGTGTCTTTTCTTCCTTTGTTGTGTTTTTCCCTTTGATGGACCTTTGCAGATTTACTATTTTTTTTGTTGGATGACTTCTATACTTCCTCCATGGTGTCCGTGTGGCTGGACCTCCTCACTCCTAGTTTGTACGTAGCTTCCCTCCTGGTTTTGTCTGTTTTTTAATGTTTACTTATTGCTCAACATGCTTCTCCTTTGCTCCATCCCCCACTCCCACAATTTGTCAGTGTTTACGAGCACACATACCCTTCTCCATCACTGTTGCTCCCATTTCTCCATCTTGTTCTTTTTAAACTTTAAAAAAAAAGTTGGTGGGCCCTGCAGCTGAAATTTGCTGATGGGCCACCCCTTTCTAAAAAATGCTCTTTGAAATACTTTTTATACTTTTTTTTATTTAATGCGCCAATATGGGCTTTCACCATCTTGCAAAAGTAAATTAAAAAAAAACACAAAATGGCCACTGCATCATCGCATCATAATGCATGCCTGTGCATATGTGATAATGCATGCACATGCATGTGTGATGATGCAATGACTGCTGTTGCCTCAAGATTCATAAATGTGCATGCGTGATGACACATACAGGCATACGCCTCATTACACTATTTTTTTTGCTGCTGCAGAATAGCATTAACAAAAAGCACGGGCAAAGCCAAAAGGTTGGGTAACACAACTGAACGGCAAAACCTAGTGACTTTGCCAATGCTTTTGTAAACGTACTCAGATGCCCACAGTTTAGGTTTGCACCATTAAGAATGTTACCGCTGACTTTACCGCAGTCATCAATTTCTCAGGCCTCCGCTAAACAGGAAGACATTTGTGATAGTAATGGCGGAGTTACTGAGTTAGCGTCCACAATGCAGGAGGAAATGCTGCAAGAATTACAGTGGTGCATTTGGCACTGTGCTGTTGCTTGTCTAATGATAAAGAATGAATACAAGACAGAAACACAACTGGAATGCGACAGCAAATGGAAAGCATTCTTTTGAATAGTAATCAATAAAAATGTTGAAAAAGCTAATTTAAGTTTTTGCTGGTTATTGATTGGAGAACCAAGGGGTTGGGTATTAGAACCACTACTAGTTTGAATGTAGACATACTTTATTTTAGAGGAGCTTTGGTATATTAAGCAAAATAATGTTTGTTCTGTAAACAAAATACTTAACCATGTGATATGTTTATTGATTAATTTGATGTGAACTTTGTATATATTAAAACATTCTATATGTTAGGTCCCTCTGTTGTGGTACGAATGAGATATAAGGTAAAGTGCTGCGTTGCCCTTGAGCTTTGTGCGAGCCACATACTACTGCATTATAAATGAATGACATATATCTTCACATTATTGGTGGTGCCTAGGAACCATGTACAGCCCCACTATAGCTCAACCCCAGGGTCATCATGTGACATGTGTGACATGGAGGCATCTCCACCAAAGCTGATAGACAAGAAGAGATCTAGGGCTGGCCAGCATATTGCCAGGACAGATGAATGGAGACGCAGAAGGAAATGCTGCAGTGACAGCTGATTATAAATTGTGTGCCCTTCCCCCATCACTTTGACACAATTCAGGAGTCCTAAATCCTACCCTATGCCAAAAATCACTTTCTTTTGTTTGAGGTGGCCTGCTGGGTGCACAGAGGCAAGCGCTGTGCCACTGTTGCCTGTGATGGCTGTCTCTTCACTGAACGCCTTTGGACAGAGCATGTGCAGTCTCACTTAGGCAGCGGAAGCACACCAGGAATAGATGAAGTCATTTAGGCATAAGGAAGAAGGGGGAAAATGTAGAGAGGGGTGAAATGAAGAAGGCCCCTTTAGCCGATGTAGCATAATGAGAGAGGTATGGGTAAACTAAGACATGCAGCCAGGACTAAGGACCGCTGTTAAGGAGCAGCCGCTCCTCCTCTGACACAGCCTAGAGGATCTACCCCCCACAATTTCAGGTGCATGTGGGACTTTGAGAAAGAGCCAAACACCCAGGGCCTTTGTCATGGAGACCTATTAATAGCAACTTTCCTCTTTTGCACCAAATCATAGGAACACTCAATAGGGGATGTTTCACTGTGCAGCATCAGGGGTCTATGAGCCCTGAAAGGAATTTATGGGATTATTTTTAGGGTGATTTCTTCCAAGTATCTGAAATTATTGTGAAATGGCAGGCCTGGGTGAGATGGGGATTCTTTTGTCTTCTACTCTGATGTTTCTTGAGACAAATAGCGAAGATCAACAAAAGGTTTTAGAAGGAACTGATTACAAGGATTTTTTTATGCCACCATATGTTGGAAATGTGATATGGAATATTTAAAGTTTTATATCGTGGTACACATGTGTACAGGAGCTAAAGAGTGGACAAGTGTAATGATGCACATTTGTGCAAGAGCTAAAGAGTGGACGAGTGCAAGGATGTATTGTTGTGCAAGAGCTAAAGAGTGGACAAATGCAATGATGCATAGTTGTGCAAGAGCTAAATAGAGGAAAAAAACAATGATGCAGCCAATGCATATCAGCTTCCTGTAAAGAAGTGTAAGTACTGTGCCATTAAACGTATGGCAGCCCTGCAGAGATGTGCCATTGCTGTTCCTTTATGAGAGTCCATTAGACTAGAGGAAACTGTGATCATGGCCCACATTAGGGCCCTCCCAGCTCATTGTGGCTTCCCAATTACCAGAAACACTTTGACATTTTGCATTTTTGGCAACTGAGGCCGCATCTCAGTAAAATATCATGAAAAGTACAGATAATAGCTTTTATGTACATTTTATTGAATTAAAGTATGTGAAAAAAGATGCTCATTGTTACCAGGGACGGCTCCTGTAGGGGCAAAGTCGCGGGGCACAACAACATAAAGAAATGAAAAAAACGAAACTTACCTTTGCTGCTGCCACTACTGAGTTGACACTCTTCTGGCTCATGCTCCACTCGCTGCAGACACAGGCTCCCAGCCTGCCTTGCTACGAGTCCTAGCGCTGCTCTCGCATGAGAGCAGCATTAAGATAGGCCGGAGTGCCCTGGTTTGGTGCTCTGAGGCAGAGTGGGAGCCTCTGCCTGCTCTATCTAACCCGTCAACACAGGACGGAGCCCAGTGCGCATGTGTGTTTGGCCAGCCCGAGACTTCTGGCCAAACGAACATGCGCACTGAGGGGAGTGCTGTGCTCCATCCCTGTCATTGCCAGTGGCCCCGCCACCCTGAAAAATAAAAGCGAAAATAAACACTATTTATTATCGTTTTTATTTTTCATTTTGCAGCTCCTGCTTGGCGGGGTAATGCTCCTCCGGAATACCAGAGGAGCCGCGCCTGATTGTTACATATACATGAGGCCCAGAGATTGTTGTCTAATGTGAATTTAGGAAGCAGATCTAATCGTGGCTTCCACATTTGACTCGAGTGTGATTCCGGCCAAAACATTTTATTTAATTTAAGTGCCTAAAATGTAGTGCTTGTGAATGAGCTAACAACTTTGTTTAAAGAGATACATAACAGTTCGCATTAATCTGATACGAGACAGGGTAGACCTGCTGCAAACGAAATCATGTGTCCAAAGCACAGCTAGACTCTTCATAATATTAGTTTATAAAATTATTATTCTTGTATCGCCGAAGCGTCATTTTGACTGTCTAGACTTCATGCAAGATTAGCTTTCTCGAGAGGAATGGGCAGATGGAGTGAGATGAGATGCTGGCGACTGCTGAAGCCTTTGCATGTGTATAAAGAAAGAGAGTGTTGATGTTATGTGTATTTGTAGAGTGCTAACACCCTCAAGGATATCCTGGCATTGCGCAGGTGTACTGGCCTCGTCTCAGAAGAGCGGGTTTACTCGAAGATGGGTGCAAAAAATGTACCTAGTCTACGGCGCCAAAGTACCCTGAAAAGGTCGAGCCAGATGCTGTGCATTGCATTCTGGGATACTGCAGCCCACGTGGCTGATACCACAAGTGAATTACTAAGAATGAATGCGCCCACAGGTCCCTGAACCATACACAATTCACCCAGTACTCCCATCCCCTTGATGAAGATCCTTATCCTCTCTGCCTCCTTTTTTGCTTTCTTCTAGCTCCTAATTCCTCATATTGCGCTCTCTCTAGCTTCCACTCTTCGTCTACTCCTTCCTCACTGTTGCGCTTCTTATGTTCTCACACTCTCTACTTTTACCCTCTAAGATTTAAAGTTACCCTTTATCCCGGCCGCTGTAATCCTCTTTCCCATCACTCCTTCCTCAAACATTAACATGTTGTCTCTCGCTTCTGCTCCCCCCCCCCGTTGCTGTCCCCTCCTTTTTTCAACATTATTCTGATGTTGTTCTTTCGTTTTTATCCTTGTTATCTATAATCCAATTAAGCTCTTCCCTCCGTAACCTCAGTTTCCTCGTTTCCCATTGTTCCATCCGTTTGACTGTAGTCATGTTCCTCATTCTCACGTTTTCCCCTCTCTTCCTATCTTTGTCTCACCTAAAGTATAATTTCCATCTCACCCCATGTTCTCTTCCTGTTCTAGAAAATGGCTCTTGGGTGTTTTTCGGTTTTTGTCTTTTCAGATAGCCTGGTGTACTGTGTAGGAACAGAGGGCTGCTTCTGTGACTTCCCACAAGAGAGCAGCTGGTGCCAGTAAGAGGCAAGATCACGTGAAGTTGATTCAGGACTATGTTTAGTTATAAACCAGCCCTCATTTTACACCTTTGGTGCATTTTAATGAAAGGCTCCTGCTGAGGATGTGGTCAGCTGCTCAAGAGAGGCACACTAAGGCCAGACTGAGCAAGGATCATCCCTTTGCCTCACTATTAATGACAATTTGTTCTCTCATAGCCCACACTTTAAAGGGAATTGAGGCAGGATGATGTAAAGCGGTTTGTCTTGGATCACACAATTTGATCAGGTTTGGCAGTCGAGATTCCAGTTTTGTTACATGTATCCCACACCTTCCACCAGAATATTCCTTAATACTAATACGAATACTAATGGGAAACCTTTGTCATTAAAGCAGCTATTGAGGACAATTTGGGCATTTAATAAATGATGGATACAAAAGCTGCCTCAGATTTCTTTTTTGGAAGTGCCAAGTGTTTAATTGTAGGTATCCATGTTCTGTACATAATACTGTACTTCCAAAGTAGCAGATTATTAACATGTCCCTAGAAAAATCCCCATGGTTTAATTACTTGTGAACAGAGTGTTGCTGTTCTGGAGTTTTGCCTTGTATTTCATCAGCAAAGGCAGGCATGAGCCTTGGCATAACATAACTTCTTATAAAATATGTACTACATGGTCAATGGGTGCAAGGCGATTATGGTTTTACATAGGCTTTCACCAGCATGCCCCCATGTCAAGAACAATGGAAGGGTAGATATGTGGGTACTTTGCACACTTTCTTCAGGTATTATATTCTAGATGCATCTCCCTAGAGAGTTGACCCCTTTTTATGAGCTCTGCAAAGCATATTTTCTAAAATCTACCTGTCAAATCCTCTCTTCTCTTCTTACGTTTCCTCTTTACAGAAGATAAGTTTGGAAGAAAGGAGATTTAGCATGAAATACAAACTTGTCCTATGAGGCCACTCCGATATTTTTAAACCATAGCTCTTCCCTCCCATCAACATCCACTTTTTACCCCTCCTGTTATAATACACCACGTTCGAGCGTGCAAGACAAACAACATTTTTTTAACGCCATGAGAGGTATTTTTTGGCACTGTTTTGCAATTAAGCTTTCTGCCACACAGGGCACCAGGTACCATGCAGTTGGTAAGAGAAACATTTTGACTATGATTCTTGGTGACATCATGAATGCGTCACTAAAATGTCTTTCAAAGGCCATTTTTCGGCTTACATGTGAGATGTAGTTGGCATCATGGCATCAACTAAGAGCTGACATTAATTTTCCTCCATGTGATGGAAAGATAAGGCATTTTTCTGGGTACATGCAACTTTATGACTGTTATGTCTCAGTGTCTCCTGTCCACCCTCTTTGTTGCCCAAAGATTCTTAACCCAGCGGGTATTGGTGTCCCTACTGTCAGGCAGTAAACTCATATTGATTATGATGTAAGACACTGAGTTCATCAAAAGGCTTTGAACCAACCTTCTACAAAGATTATGATGGTCTTCCCAATGTTGGGTTGGTACTGGCTACTTCTGGGTCATTTTGACAATGGAGGCTTCTTCCAAGACTTCTTTGGTCAGCAGGGATGTTTTGGAAGATCTTCCCACCTGGTGGTTGCAACCATGGCCTACACTGGGCTGTTCTTTGTATGCAGAGTCTCATTGTCCAGCATGTTGTTTCCCTATCACAGTTCTCATATGGCACCATAGCGTGTGCATTCTGAGATAAATATGACCTTCCCCTTTTTCAGAAAATAGTCACTTGTTCATCACAATCTAGGTGTACGGTTCGGAAAGGAAAACTCATCCTATGCATGCTGTACCCTGAGAGGGTGTAGTTATCTTTAGTGCAGCAGGTGCAGTGGCACTGAGAACCAGGAGTGTTAGGGGCTTACTTTACCCCATATATATAGATGTCACTCATTAACCCCGTACTGTAGTGGGAGCCATTTCTCTTCCTTACATTAGGATCTATGGCACCCTTGTTACTAACAAGAGGGTTGACTGCACAGTGCAATCAATGGGAAAGATGCCACGTCTGTGGGTGATTACGAAGAGAGGGGGAGGGCTATACATGGAGCATTAACGCCACCACCACAAGAGGTGCAATTCACAGCACTCAGCACTCTTCACTGAGAGTCTACCTGTTGATAACGTGTTGGAAGTCTTGGTAGGTGGCACAGGTGTAAGGGTAGGAATTCCCCATGAGGTCCAACCAAATGGGTATAGTTGCAACTGACCCAGAACTATAGACTGGAAACTTTAATAAATGTAACCCTTCCCTGGCATGGAGTGGGAGCCACAGCTGATGAAAGTGCAGGTAAGGAAATAAGGGGCACCAGGATATTGTGACCAGGAGAACATAATTGATACTACTGTTCTCTTCACAATAATAATAATAAAATAATAATAATAATAATAACAATAATAACAATAATAATAACAATAATAATAATAATAGTAGTAGTAATAATAATACCCAGAAGAATCAGATCAGCAGCCATAACAGGAGGAATAACTTGTTTATATAATACAAAATACCACTCCGTGCACTGCTGCTAGAGGCCGTAAACACCATATGTTGACATTACTCAGTAGCTGTTCATTTACCAGTCTCTGTACATCGAAAAGCTGAATAAGTGCTTTTAAGGTTCTGACTACCTCAATGTCGAAAGATTAAGACATAATTCTATTTTCTCATCATTAGAGTCTTTTCAGATTGCAATTAAACGTAACTCATTTAACCATAACCTACCGGAAGGATAAACCGGCTCAGCAGGGCCAGTCTACACGGGGTGACATTGTGACCTCTGTTCATACCAAGGAAAAGGTGACAGATTCCACCTTCCAACCACCCTTCGCACTGCTCAGAATGTTCCATTCACAGGACTTTCCCACCCTCGAGGCGGGCAATGTCAAGGCTTATAGTCTGTCGCCGCAGATAAATTGGGGAGTTTAAACAGCATCAGATTTAATCATCTCCTGCAGACTAAATAAAACATCTCTTAAAATTGGGTTCGGTGTGTGCTTAAGTTGTCTGTTGTTCACAGTCTGGAAGCGGTCACTGCAACGTGAAAAGGCTTACCCCCCGGTGAGTGCACGTACTTTACTTCATCCTAAGGCCTCTTTGTCATGGCCCTCCACCGGCCACACTACCACAGCTGTTGAATGTGGCTGAAGGAGACAGAAAAAGAGACGAACACAGCACCTTGTCACACACATTAATCTGTAACACTACTTTTGCCGCAAAGCAGTGATTGATTCAGGCAATACATGAGTCTATTTGTTTACTCAAAGTTTTTGAATTTGACTTTGTGTGAATATCTATATGTTCATATATGAATAAGTATACAAATGCAAAGTCATATATAGTTGTACAGAAAGAGGGGCTGTTCTTTTTAAAAAAAACACCTGGAACCTGAGGTAATTAACAGTCACGGCCCACCCTTTAGGGCGTAGGGGCCACCCCCCCCTCCACCTTTTGCCCCTCATGATTGTGCCTGTCAGGCTGAGCAAAGGTCAGCCTGACAGACACTCTTCATGTTCAGCTCAGGCAGCCAGGAGCTAGACATGCGCAATTTGCGCAGGCTCCTGGCTGCCTGAGCTGAACTTTGCTAGGCTGAAGATGTCACAGCTCCTATGGGCGTGACCTCCTCAGTCAACAAAGGTGCCTCAAGGCCCTCCCCCTAGGTGACAAGGGGAAGTGTCACCCATTGACTCCGACCTGGGTGCTTCAGGTTTAAGCCCCGAAGCGCCCGGGGCGAGTGTCAATCAGTGACACCTCGTCACAGTGTGGAGAGAGGTCAGCAGTCTCACTGACCCCGATCCCACTATGTGACGAAGTTGGGGCTGCTGCCTTTCCTCATTGGCTTACCTAAGGTCAGCCAGTGAGGGAAGGCAGCAGTCACAACTCTCCTGGGACCTTAGAGACTGAGCTGAAGGGGTGTGTGTGTGTGTTTTTTTTTTAATGAATGTTTGGTGTGTGGGTGTATGTTTGAATGTTGTTGAGTGTTGTGAAGGGATGTACGTGTGTGTGTGAATGAATGAGTGTGAGTGTAAAACCCCGCCCGGCCCCCTCCCTCCTACAATTACCGGCCACCACTGGTAATTAACACATAATATTTTTATCTGCTGAAAATAAAAAAAAACAGAAAAGAAATAGATGACTTGCAAAGCAGGGAAGTACCATTGCCCGTTCTTCACAGAAATAGTTGCACATGCATAGGCCCACCATCGACATTGGTGTTGGGGGTCAAATCAATAACTGACTTCTAAAAGGTACGACCCTGAGGTGCAATTGTAATCTAAGAACAAGGACAAAACTGGAGACTAAAGGACTCATTATGAATGCCCCAGATTTTCAGGTGGTAATTTCACACACTGAAAGCTTCTGATACTGGGAAGGTGGATCCTGGTAACTTCTGGAATTCAGGATTAGCAGGAATTACTAGGGGAACCCTGGGGTTCTCCTAATAAATGAGGAATTTTCCAGAGAATTCATAATCCCAAATCTAAGTTTCCCAGTGATTCCTCATTCTTTGCTGCTTTTTCACCTGGAGATGTCAGATATTTCAGTAGGGAGAGTCCCCAGGAGAATAAACAGTGGTCCTGCAGTACTCCCAGGGATCTTGTCATTTAGATGTGGTTGGTAACTGCTGTTACCAGACCCATTGAAATGATAGTGGAATTTGTAATGGTCCTCTAAGTCATGTCTACAGTGTTTTAGATGGCAGGGAACAGTGAAACTTATTTGGGCATGGCAAGTTGCACCTGCCAACAACACCACATATTTATATGTACCAGTGTCCTAGTTGTTAACCTGTAATGGGCTGCTGACACACTTATGGAAGAAGACTCAAATGCAATCGTCAATTATATTCCTCTGTTTTGTCAGAAAACCCTATAATCTCCACCAGAAATGATTGTCTTCTTTCACCATTGCTTCGTCAGCTTTTGGAAATAGTGCATTTGAGCTCCTCATGTATCATTTCACTGTCACTACAGAGTTAGAGAAATAACTGCTGAACCCACAGTCTCAGGCACAAGGAAGGAATTAAAAACGAACTCGCTTTTCAACCCTTGGTTGAACTCCCCCTTCCCCAACCCTTGCTATGACACTATTTGCAGTGTGCTCCCTCCTTCCAGTGGTGCTTTAACACGGCAAAGCCGGAGACCACCACCACACCTGTAGATAATGTTTTACCTGATATAATGAATTCCTTGTGTTCTTCATTACTAACTGCTGACTATTGATTACTGTGAACTGTTGGTGCTAGGAGGAGCACTCTTATATTGTAGAACATCGATCTTCTAAAAAACAAGCCTCAGCTTGTGAGTGTATTATTAACGACTAATAAATCTGATTTTCTCAGACTGTCTGATAAGCCTTGTCTGGCTGTCCTGGATCCCTCATCCAATAAAAGGCACTTAAAGACATCTATTACAATTTAAGAAGTGATATGACTAAAGATATCACTAAACTGAGCATGACTTGGTCACCCTCCAACTTTTCATTGTTATTTGCATCCGGCCATCACAGAATTAAGATAATTTTTAAAAATGTAGTAACTGAAACCCACGTTTTTTTTCTCTTTTCTGTACTTTCTTTATTCATGCTCATTGAATGAAAGTCCAGGGCACCTCAGTTCAAAGTTCCTCACCACTAGTGAGCACTGAAGGGATTCTCTTTGGTCCAAAAGTGGTTAAATGGCTGGAGCTTAGTTTCCACTTCATGTGACATCTAATTATATTGTGAGGATTGTCTACTGCACTGCTTTGCATGATAACCTCTGAGTGAACTGGTATCTTCCTACACTTGAGGCTGGGTGTGCTGCCTACAACCAAGCAAAACCCCTCGTTGGTTATCTATAGATTCAGCAGATACGTCACACACGCTGAAGCATACACCACTGACCTCCATTGTGGGGTCAGGTTCTGGTGGCCAGCAATTTGAACCATCGCCATGGCAAAGCACAACCCAGATGCTGGGACTGCCCATCTGCTAGTTATTTCTAGGAATAGGTATTTTCTTCCCTGCCTAATGCACACATTTTTTTCAAAAAATTACCTGAAATTAGTTGGCTGGTATCTCACCTGAAACCGCCTGAAAAATTACATGCAATGTCAGACCTCACGGACAGAAGCCACATACGAACTAAATGTTTGGCACGGTCGCACCTGCGGCACACATCAGTTCCTGCTAGGCATTTTCTACTCAAACCAGAATGTGGCAGAAGACAAAAATTACAATAAAAAGCCTAACCAGGAAATAAACACATAAACTAAAACAAGAAAAAACTCATAGGTGGTCATTAAGCAGTGATTTTGCTTAGGTAATAAAATGTTGTCCGGGCCTAGTTATTTCCCATAGAGAAATGATTGCATCACATACAGCCACATTGGACCATAGCTGTTTGCGCAATAAGTGCAGCTCAGGTTTCTTTTCTGTTGTTTTTTTTTGCTTCCCTTTATTTTACCATAATCCTTATTTTCACAGCTTTTGGTTGTTGACCTAGTTAGAAAATGCCAAGAAGTTCTGCATAAGTGCCTTTAAAAAAAAAAAAATACATATCAAATTAGATAGTTGTCCAGCATTCTGTGTTGAAAACGCCTGATAGTCTACTTCACTCCAATAGTGACATTTTGCTAAATATGTGCACAATGTTCTCACGAGCAATACCTTGGGTTTTGATTCTCATTAATAAAGTGCTGCCCAAACTAGAGCAGATTAATGAACGCATTTGCGAAGACCCATATCTGTTCCCCTGGTGAGTATTGCACATAGCATTGTTCAGCAGTGCAGCTCTTGGCAATCACAAGCAGAATAAAAAGTAAAAAAAGGATGCTTCCAGTGGGCCAGCAGGGTTCTAGAAGTCAGTTTACTACTCATTAAGGTTCTTTCTGAAGAAGTTTCGACTGGTCATATGAGAACCGTCAGAATTATATTCCATTTTATTTTACTTTAATCCATTTTACTCTATTCTATCTAATTTCATTTTTTACGTTCATTTTTAAGTTTTACAGTAAATAACAGACAAAACCGGTAAAGCTGTGCAATGCTGTAAACATTTATCAGAAGTTCATTGCAAATAATTTAAAAATAACTTAAAAAATGCAGAATGACACATTAAAAATGCCATTCAAAAGGAAAAAGGTAGGTGATAGTTGTTGTTAGAGACACGTGCAAAAGGCATTAAATGTGTAAATCAGTTAAGATTACAAATGCTGCTCTACTCCAGAAAAATACCCATTCCAAAAATAAATAAACATAAAACCTGAAATGAAAGCAGAAATTCAATCAGAAATTGGCCTACCAGCCCTGGCACCGAAGTGCACTAATTCTGAAGAAGATGTGCAAATGTGATCAGCCAAAGGCTGTAGCTCACAATCCAGGCAAGCCAATGGCTGGAGGGGGTGACCAATGGCCTATGCATTATGTAGTGGTGGGTGAAGGCAAAATGTGAATGGCAGTTTATGGACCAATGGATAAACATGGAAAACTGAAAGCTTCTTTATGTATGCATGTATGTATTTGTATTTATGACTTTTTTAAATATCTGAAACAGGCAAAACAACTAACGCTCTCTCTAGGCCGGAAATAAAAATCCACTTTTTGTTACATAAATTAGGCACCTTATGGTAGTCCATTCATCCTCAGAATGGTTCACTGTGTTAGTGTGGAACAGATTCTTTGGCCTGAAAACCATAGGCTGCCCTGCTCCTGGTTATTATTTGTTTTTCATAATTTATAGAGCAGGCACAGAAGGACTTATCTGTACCTGTGGTGCAGATTAAGTATGCAGAAACACGCACAAAGCCACATATTGCCAGTGTTATCTGCCTCATTAATGCTTCTCAGAAGATCCTCTGTGCACCATGCTGCTACTGCTCTTCAGAACAAGTTATCTGATTGGTCGGTGCAGCTGTGAAGCACACCTAGTGAGGGGCAACAGTTGTTTATGCCCTGCAAAGGTGCACTGTTACTAGACATCACTTTTCAAGAATTGGAGACAAGTGGAATGTCAGATATTAAGACCAAAGCATGCCTATCCATGGGGGATAAGTTACCCAGAGTTCATCTTTCTCTTCACGGCTTATTAGGGGAGCTGAGGGTGGTCGCGCCTACAGCTGAACCCTCAGGGGTCGACTCATTTGTCATCAATTAATAATAGAGAGGAGTATCTCCTTCCTCACTTTTTGGGAGTTGTCGCTGTAAAGGGGGATACGGTGACGATGAGGAGTAGTACCGTCCCAGGGTCAGGTAGCATTGTGCTGGTAGCAGGTGGTATCATGGTAACGATACATGGCGTTACTACTTAGATTGTGTGCATCTTGGCAATGTATGTGCTGTACAATTTATGTAGTACTATATACCACTCACAAGGCCACAAAGTGCAGAGTCAAGTTGTGTGCGTGTGGGTTGTGGCTTGGCATATGTGTGAGATGTTGAGGTTTGAGACTAACATGGTGCAAGTACTGGTGGCTGTGCATAATTATAAGGTGTTGTAGAAATGTATGAGAATAGATGCAGTTTAAGCACACAAGGACCTATACTATTTTTCCTGTATAAAATAGGGAGTTAACTGCATGGGTGGACTGGAAACCAAATTCAGCCCTGGCAAAAACCTATACCCAACTCCACACTACAGGAGGCTGCTGCTAGAGCTTTCACCGCTGTGTCATGCAGCCCACCCAGATCAGAAAGTGGACCCGTGTGGCTGCAGCCTACGGGGAAAATGGCAGGGTGGTCTGTGTCTTGCAATTAATTATATGAATGAGAAGATGTTATTCTTTTTCTAGAAGAACTCGAGTCCGAGATTGGCTGTCTGGATTCAGCATGAACTTCCCCAAGTGTGAGACGTATTGACTGGAAGGATGGCAGAGTGTGGAACCAGCCTGGAGCATAGTGATCTATTTTGGCAACTCGGTATGGAGTTTATGTCGGAGGAGCCTTGTTTCATTACTGTGGACGGCTCGATGTGGGGTGCACATTGCGTGAAAGGTGATGATGTCTTGCCACTTGGTGTACTGGTTGAGGGCTGGTGAATTGTGAGTCCACATATTTAGACTGAGGAGGAGTCTGGCAATGCACTCTGGGTCATCTGTAGTCTTTGAAGGACGCTGTGGGGGAGGATCTGCAATTTACAGAATGGTCTAGAATGAAAAGCAATCAGGCATCCGACATAGTGACAGCCGGGGTGCCAATAGGGTAGGGCATGGTGACAGTGTTCAGGGTGGCATTGTACCTGTGATGGGAGGGATATTATGTCGGCTCGATATTCAGTAGTACAAACCTATCAATCTTGATGGTTAGGCCAATATTTGACTGCGAAGCTAATATCTGAATTCTAGGCTAATATCTTGGTAGGCTGACAACAGCTAAGTTAAAAGAAGGTTGAGATTTCTTTAAATATCTGCTGAAACTGAAGCACTCATATATGTATTCTACAATTCTGTTTTCAGTTGAGTATGTTGTTGTATGTATATGGCTGTAAAGCCTCATCGGTGCTCATTGTGAAAAGTAATTTAGACTTTAAATAAACGTGGAACGATATTACTTGCAATTGTATTTTTCACAGTACACCACATATAGGGATACATGCTGATAAGTTGAAGAAAAAATAAATGTAGATATGTACCAAAGAACTGATTAAACGCCTACCCATAAACCAGCAGCTCTAATTATAACCTAGGTCTCTTGGTTCTGAAGCAGCTATTTTCCCACGAGCCCACATCCCCTACTTTGTTGTCACTACACGTTGAATTTATTTATTCAATTAAAAAGTTCTGAAATGTTTTTTTAAATCATAAACGTATCCTACGAGGAATCCAATCACTCTGCAGGATTAGCAAAACAATAAAAACAAACAATAAAGTCGCAAATGCCTATCTGAACAGGGTGAAACGAACTTATAAAACATATGAAAGGCATGAAAGTGAACCACTCTGGCAATTTTCCCAAGAACACACCAGGGCCATTCCTGTTAGGTTTTCTTTTTTATTTCTCCTCAGGGACTTTATAAGTACCCTTGGCAGTGTGGCTAACAAACGTGGGGACATGCATGCAGGCAATCGCGTGCCTACTTCAGAGTGTGTTTTGGAATTTGCACAAGTGTTGGATGGACATGCACGGAATTAGTTTCCAGGACAAGCTCCAAAACATGTGCATTGTCCGATTTGTAGTTATAGGGACTGGTGATGTGTATATCTGCACTGTTCACCTCTTTTTGTCTTAACATAAACTGTTTCCCCATGTAAAGAAATCATTCTCCTACACCAACTGCAAAAAGTAGCATTTAGGACACTTTTCCATACGTAGGCAAGCGCTAATGCTAATTTCTGTAGGTGTAACATTGTAAATGGAGATAGTGTGGACTGTTACAGTAAACCTTAGTGAAGATCCACAAAGTAATGACACCCAGGCTCCTCCAGTCTGGCCCATTCCATGCTTGCTCAAATTACAAACCAACAGGCGTTGCCCTTAGTTTCTTGTTACTGTTACTTCCATCTCTCTGTTCTTACACTTTTTTTAATTCCTTTGCAGTTTTTGAATTAGAATTGCCTGTGATGTGGTTATTGCATATATTTACAAACCCTTAAAAGGGGGAAATTTTGTCTAATGCTGGAAGACCCCCCCCCCAACCAACTGTATTTTGTACGCTTGTGCTGCTTTTTCATCAAAAAGCGGCACAAATGCGGCGCTAAAAAAAGTATAAATATGGGCCCAAGTCTTTGAATGTTGATACAATACTATTGACAAGGTCTCCAGAGGCCCCCAAAAACTGTTCTGTACCCTGGGCCGTCACAAGTGAGGGCAGAGGAGGCATTATGTCCCAGGCCCTCAGCTTTCCATCGCCCCACTGTCCTTCATCAACATTTATTTATAGATTATAATTGGAAGCAAACCTCCTGTCTTCAACAGAAATTAGGCAGTTTGTGAGGCCAAATCACTAGATGGCACCAGATGCCATGTTTTCTCTTTCCCCAGACCCTAAACCAATCCTTATGAGGTGGTGCACAAAGAAACCACTGCTTCCCGATTCCTTTCTGGAAGAAACTGCTACCCAGAGAATTTCTCACAAGCATCAACTCACCCAACATTGCATTCCAGGTTTACGGAAGCCTTTATGTGGTCTCACTTGATTTCTAGTTTATCGCTGTGCTGGCCTGCTTTCATGTGGGCCCAGGCTCTTTATTATCGCAAAGATCTCTTATTACGACTGCAGCTGCCCTTTGTCAAAATTCACATAGTTACTAAGTTGAACTATCTGAAGTCTATGAGTGATGCTTCAATATTGTTCGACTGTGCTGCTTCTTTAATCTTGAAGGGCAGTGTTGTTTGGGCAGTACATGCTAAACTGTCGGTTTAAAACGGTTGTGACTTGCAGGTGTTAAAGGGAGCGGGGCGGCACCCCCTAGGGGTGGGGAGCAGAGGGGGTCAGTGGGGGTTTGTGGGCTGGAAATATTAATAAAATGTACAAAACAAATAAATAAACTTACCTGAACGCTGTGCTCTGCCTCCGCTTCTCCGTCTCTTCAGCATGCTGCAGGCACAGGCTCCCAGCTTGCCCTGCAGCTAATCCTGACACTGCTCAGTGCAGCGGCAGGATTGGCTGGGAGCGCCCAGCCAGAGCGTTTCCAGGCAGACTGGGAGCATGTGCAGACTCTCTCCAGCCCGGCAACCGTGTTGCCGGGCTGGAGAGAGCCTACTGCTCATGTGTGTTTGGCCGTCCCGAGACAGCCGGTGAAACACACATGCACTCTGAAGGGGAGTGTTGTGCACTCCCCATCACACTTGTCACGCATGTGGCCCCGCCCCTTCACAAGGATACGATTATAAACATTGTTTATTATTGTTTTCTTGTAAAGGTTTTGCAGCTGTCGCTACTGGCGAGTGGGGGGGCGACGCGCCTCCGCCCTTAATGGAGGAGCCGCCCCTGTTTCTAAGACAGTCCATGTTTGGAAGAACCAGGTCCAAAACTGCTTCACAGTCAATAGAATCTCTTATCAGCACAGCGGAGTTACAGCTGCTTACAGAAGCAGCTGGGATTTTCCAGTCGGCATCTGCCATATAAAAGTCTCCGACCAGCAGTAGTCCCCCTTTAATACATATTTTGTGCATGATTTCAGATAAATCCTTACCCTAAAGGTACCCCTGAAATGGTGTTCTGTACATCACACCAGTGGCTCATCGGTGTGATACAACTGACATTCTTTAGAATAAGAAAACTCGAGGGAAGGTAATTCAAACACTTTTAATGTTTGGTGAGTAAATGAAAAGAGAAGAAAAAATCTTATTCCCTTTGATTGCTTGAGAGATGCTGTTTATTGGCTAAACAATTTTAAAAGTATCCATGGCTTGGATTATGGCATTGCTTTGAGACTTGTCTCCTTGTTATTGAAGGAAAACTTGATCACTTACATATTCACAGTCAAGCTTGTGTTTTTTTGCACAGTGGCTATACTTGACAGGGAGCTGCAAGGGACAGGCTGAACAATCACAGTACTTGTTTCACTTCCGCTCTAGTCAACTTTTCCACCATGACACCCCTATATAATTTATACAAGCACAAACTCTTTTTGATTTACCTTTATCTATTCAACATACATTTCTCACCTTACAAAATGCTCTTTCCATTGCCTTTACACGTTTTCAAGTCATCCTCATCCTCCTGCGATCTCAACGATTAAACTATGCTCTTTTATCTCTGTGGGTCCCAAAGCTTCTACAAATTATTTTCATCTATAGTTTATCAATCACACCAGAGACAAACCAAACACAGAACTATCTTGGGAACATGATTTAGGTATTAAATGGTCTATTGTTTTCTGGAATCAAATTTGGACTAAGATTAGGAATTCTTCTAGAGCAGCAAACACTGTTCTTCATATACAATAGACTCCTTCTCTCACCGGAATTCTTACATAAGGTTTACCCAGACCTTCTTAACACATGTTGGACATGCTCTTCAGAACATGCGGATTTACATAATCTACTTTTCACATGCCCTGTTGTTTATAACTTTTGGTCACAGATTTGGGTACATATAAAGACCATTTTTTGTTCTACAACACCTTTCTCCATCATTAATATTTTCGTAGGCAGTTTATCTGATGACTGGGACACAACTTCTTCCAGCTTACAATTATTAGATTTACTTCTAGCACTTCCATTCCAACAAATTACTAAAACTGGAGAGATCTCACAAAAGTATCCTCTCAGGCTTGGTGGTATGCAGTATGCTATAACCATAGATTGGATACTGCCTACATGCACCCTATGTTCCAGGATTTAAAACAGTATTGTCTGTGGTCTCCTGTTACAAACGTCTTAGACAGACATGCAAACAGAGCATCTACACGTACTCCTAAACAACAAGATGTCTCTAAACCACCTTGACTTCCCTATTAGTAATAATATTTATTTACCATACGTAACATTGTTCTATTGTAAATCAGTAACCTTTTTGTATAATTACCAGACTTTTGTTATTACATACCATATATTCCCCTTCCCCACTCCCTCTTCTATGTTTAAATCTTTATCTTACTGTTTTAATTGAATGTTTGATTTTTATTATAATCCATAATCTATTTATATTGTAACTCAACTTTAACAAACTATTTTTAAAACGTACAATATCATAACATACTCGGGCCTCATTATGAGGGTGGCGGTTAGGACCGCCGCTGCTGTGGCGGTCCGACTGCCACATTAGGACCCTTGCAGGCAGACTGCCAGGGCTTCCTTATCTCCACCAACATCGGTGAACCGACAGGCGGATGGTGGCGGGGATCGTAATCTGCCAGGGCAGCGCTGCTCTACGGATTACAACCTCGTTCTCTGCTAGCCTTTTCATGGTGGTCGCACTTCAATGAAAAGGTTGGCGGAGCAGGTGCAGGGGTTCACAGGGAGGCCACTGCACTCCCCATGCACTTGGAATAGGCAGTGCAGGGGTCCCCCTGCCCAGCACCGTCCCAGTGTTCACTGTCTGGTTTACAGACAGTGAACATTGTGAGAGGGGCTAGTGCACCCTTCGGGCTACAGCATTGCCACTGGCTCAATTACAATCCGGATACAATGCTGTAGCCTGTTTCCTGTTAGGTTGACTGGTGGAAAGCGAGTTGTAGTTTCTGGATTCTAGCCTCACACCTTCCTGTTCTTTAGCCTGTCTTTAGCATGCTGAAAAATGAATGCATAGTTGGAAGGGTGCATTTGGAATCAGTGCTGATTATTGCGGTAGATTTTGGGAAGGGGTTTGATGATCTCAGCAGTGCTCCTGATTTATGCAGAGCCTACCTGTGCTATTACTAGGGAGATCATGAGGCACGAGGAGTGAATTCATCCTTTTGAGAGGCCTTTCTTTGACTAAAAATTGTAGGTTCATAGCACTACTTCCTTAAGTTAGCTTTTCTTGCTCTTAGACGTGACACTCAATATCCTGCACTTTCATCATTATCCAGGACTGCCGTTTATGGCATAATGTGCTGGTGAAAACTCTTGATAATTGGGTTTGCTCGTGAATGATCAAGGGTAATTTTTATTTTCTGAGACAAATGTGAATAGATGGTTTGCTCTCATTTTTTTATGTCCTGTAACCAGCATGAAAAGAACATGTGACTTTTTCATCTTCTCGTAGTACCAACAATCCAGTTGAATTGGAAAGTGGACTCCCAATAGGAAGGCTTTCACAACAATTACTGTCCCTGCTACCAAGATGATAAACACAGTAAATTAGTCAGTAGGGCAGTCTATTACTTCTGTTGTCAACAATATTCCCACTCTATGTACCTTTATGATATATATTGCCAAGGCACATATAAATGGATTTAAGTATAGTAACATATACCTACCTCTACAAACCTACTTATAATTTGGTTCTCAATATTTAGGAAACTATATTTTGACACACAGAAGAAATGAGACTATATTGATTAAAGATAAAATAGCTGTTTGTTTCACAATAAAAAGGTACCACTAAGTCTACTCTTTTTTCTGTGAGATAATATTGATGTAAGACATATTGCAATAGAAAAACAGTGCAGCAAAAATACTGTGGTTCTAAATATCAATTTTATTTACTTAGAATGTGAACTACAAAAAAATGGTCTGCAAGATGTAATGGTGCTAAATGTTGACATTAAAAGTATATGTTTAAACATATTTTTTTACATCAACTTCCCTCTCTCACTGGTTGTGCATCTGAATTGATAGAATTGCTTTTGGAATGTATGCAGCATCAAGCAGTCCAGGTCACATGAGCGTCCCCTTTTCCTTTGCAATGCTGCCCATTGGTTGTGTGATGTTTGTTATCAAGTCAAGTCATTTCTGGTTCTTTTTCACTGATAATGAGAACGCTTACAGGCTTTGGCATACATAAAACACAATCTGCCTCTACTAAGTGAAGTTAGTTTACCAGTGCTTGATCTGAGATCTATGTAAAAATAAGTGCAAGGGCTCGAAGATTTTGTTAGGAGCCCGCTGGCACCCGAGTAGAATTCCTGAGTTGCTTCCACTTCATGCCTCTTTCTTCCGCCACACAACACGTCCTGTCTCTACAGGCTCTTTTAATCTATTTTCCTATCTTTCTCTTCCTCCTCTTTATCGCTCTTGCTCAAAGTCTAAAAATAAAAAGTAAATCCTAGTCCCCAAAAATTAGTAATGTGCCCACCACCTCCATATACCTCCACAAATAAATTACTGCCATTTACTTCACCTTTCAGTGTGGGTGCACTCTAAGCAGTTTTCGTGAATCAAAGGTTTGGCCTAATTTCAACTATTGACTTCTTGTTTTGGACTTTGGATGCCAAGAGATCAATCTTGCACAAACTGGTACGGGGTTTTCCTGGTTGAGCCTACCTACTTACTGTAGACATCATATCCTTGAGGAAAAAGGATGCTTACGGGATGGATAACAGTTAAACAAATCACTTTCTTGAATTATTAGTAACTGATTAAAGGACTATTGATAAAAACAGACTGAAACTGTACCGCCCTTCCAACAGTCTACCCTTTCCATGACCCCATCTCTTTTCAATGAGTACACATTCAGGGCCAGATTTAAGAGAAAGTGACGATGCACGTAAAATTTTACAGCGGCGCGCACCATCATTTTCAAAATGTAGGGATGCACTGTATTTAATAGGATACAGTGCACTCCTGTGTTTACCCCTGCACCAGCGCTAAGTATGCTGCCTTGCGCAATGCAGCAACCCTTGCACCATAGTGCAAGGATGGCTTCGTTGAGGGGGAGATTAATTTGGTACAGGAAGGAAATGCTTCCTGCACAAAAACAATCTTGAATGGCGATTTGCTCTTTCTTTGTGTGATGCAAAATGCTAACGTAACTCCTGGGGTAGCGTTAGATTTTGGCGCTGCCTCAGGTTTGCGAAAACTTGTAAATCTGGGGCAGCGTCAAAATGCAATAGGTGTTGCTGTGGTACGCCCACAGCAACACCCATTGCATGCCCCTTCGACTCAAAGTGCTGCGTGTGAAGGGTCCGTATTTACAAGGTGGCGTTAAGCCACAAAATGCACTCATAAATCCACTCATAAATATGGTGCACTGCATCGCGCCACCAGAGTGTCACTAAAAGTGACAGGAATGACACCTTTCAGTTAATCTGTGATCCTCTCTTGCAATATTAATTGGAATCATTTCAATGATGTCCACTTGCTGTTGGAAAGGATCTGGTTTAGAGCTTGGCAGACTGATTACTTGTCAGAAAAGTGACAAATATCACAGCATTTTACCAGTACTATAGGATTTAATCCACCTAAAATAAGGTGTTATATTTGTGACGGACTAACCCATCCACCAAACTGTAAATTGTGACCTAAATATGACATTGAGGCATCCGCAGCAGTCCCCTATCTCGCATCTTTGTTGGGGCCAGGGCTTTAAGTGGGCCAGTGCCTGTCGGTGCTCAGCAATGGCAGTTTTGAAAAGCAGCTGCTGAGACGGCTTCATATCAGGATTTCAGTTTTCACCCTCACCCTCAAGGTGGAAAAAAAAATCTTACTTTGGCAGCAGTACCCCCTTTCGTTGCCTTTGATGCAACTTTACCGGGACTCATTATAGTTCTTTCACAATCTCATCATTTCAGAACTGAAGCATTTTCAATATTTAATAAACGGAAGCCGTTGTTACTGTCTATTTATCTTATGCAACTAACAACCATTGGCAAAGCCAATAGTCCTGGTTTGTTTTAGTATTAATTGTACCTGTTGTTTTATATATATGGATGCAATGACAGAAAGAAACAGCAAGATACCAGTTGTGGGTACACTATGCTAAGCACAGATTTTTTGCATCAAAGGCAGCGCAAGGGGGTACAGCTGCCAAAGTAAGATTTGTTTTTTCCACCGTGAGGGTGAGGGTGAAAACTGAAAGCCTGATATGAAGCCACGCCCTTCATTACACCAGTCACACACTTTTGAGAGACCACACAGTTTTTTCATCCCACTTAAAGCCCTGGTTGAGGAAACACTATACAAACTGTAACAATGCTGAAGAAAATGAAAAAAAATAAAGAAGTTTTAATAGTGTTGTTTTCTACAATAAGATTCCTGCTAGATTTACAATGCTCTGTGCTCTTGGGCATGTCACTCACAGGGATTGGAAGCACATGCTGGTCTCTAATTGTATTGTTAATTACAAGCATTTAGATTGTCAAGAGAGCCCTCGTTTAGTGGCTTGTGGGTAATAATGCCTATTCTTATATAGAGGAAGGGGTGTAATTTTAACAGCAACATGGACGTGCCAAGGGCTAAAGTATAGGGTTTGTCTTTTCTTCTGAAAATAGCCAGTAGCTATATTTTTAACTTTTGTCCCTTGTCCTACCTCCCTTTTGGTATCCGGTGCAAGTAAGACCTTTGTGTTTGTTGACAGGGATCAGAAGACTTTAATCCACATGATATAAACTCTTCCCTTTAGCTGTTTCCTAGAATAGCCTAAACTTTCATGACTCGGGTTGTTCTGCTCTCTGTGTCTTTATCCCCAGTCTGTTTAGAAGTGCCTATTCTATAGTCATCGAAAAAGCATTAGTCATTACCTTTCATTGATATTGGTTCTTAATTTGCATAGTAATTAGTACAAAGGCTAAAGGTTTTTCCCAGAAGCCCACCACTGGCGCTGCCGAATGCTGGGGTTGCAAAAAACCAAGGCTACCTAGTATTCTTTCTGCTTCTCTTCCACCACACTACACCCTCACTCTATTTCACACTTCCAGGTACTTTTTCACACCTGCTTTCTCCCTTTAGCATTGTTCTTTTCTGTTTATGTTTCTCTCCCTCCTACTATCTGCCATTCCATTTCCTGCTCTGGACCAAACTCTGAGGTTGAAAACTAAGCGCTTGTCCCCAAAAATGAGTGCTAGTGGCCACCACCGTGGCCACTGCCACAATTTAAGCAGTGGATATTATCTCTTCTGGTTTACAACGTGTTGCTTGTCTATCTTTGCACGTTGATAATAAAATTATAGGGTTGTGACATACATTGGGTCGACTCCAACGGCACAGGGTCCAATCCTAATGTGTCCTCTCTTCCGAATTCTCTAAAATGAGAACCTATCCAGTTAGGTAAAAATAAACATCTGTTACCTGTCAGCCGTGCAGAGACCTTCTAGGGGATGAATGTACAATGTGAATCCGCCAGTCATGTAATGTTGCGTTAATTTACTTGCAAACAATGTCTGTAAGGGACACACATCTCGACCACCAAACCTTGGATTAAAGCAGTTTAAATTAGCAGAGCAGTGTACAGTTCTTTGTGGTTAATTCAGCTAAGCAGGATTTCCAGATCAGTGGATGAGACTGTGACACTAGAGCGTATACAATGCTTTGCATGTTTAAATTCAGTTCCCTGCATGTTTCAAGAATGCATTCAGGACTGGACTGGCTGCATGGGACACACACAATCAGGTATACTGGGGCCCAGGATCAAGGCTAGACTTTGGACCCAAAAGCAACCCTAGCAAAAATGCTCAAAGCAGCACCATTCCCTTCAACTCCTTGCACAATCTTTCTTTCCATCCATCCATTCTCTACCTCCCTTTCTTTTCTCCCTCTCTGATCGCTTTCTATCTATCTTCCTCTTTTCTCCTTCTCTCTCTTGAAGCCTCCCTGTGCCTGCTGCAATTAACCTAAGAAAAATGACAGTGGCGCCGAGGGTGGAGTGGGACTTTCAAAGCAGGCTTCCAACCCACTACGGAAATGGGGGGTGGATTAAAAAGCTGGTTGAATAAAAGGCTTGTCTGACCTTGACCGGTATTGTAATAAGCCACCCAGGCTGTTACAAATGCCCTGGTGACCCGGATATAGAACATTGCACCTCCCTTGGCCAGGTGTGGCCGAAGGGTATAAATAAAAGAATAATAGACCGCACGTGGTCTTACGCCCATACCATGATACTGGTTATATGTGTCCTTTTCATTGCAATGACACCTGTAAGTGCATTGCCATACCACTCATCATCATATGGCGAGCTCTTGCATTGGCCCTGACATATTTGGTGACGAAGAGACCTACTTACCCAGCGTGCATCCCCGCCTGGGCCCAGCACCGTCTGCTCATCTACAGTGTGAAGTCACTGCCTCTGTCAGGCCTGGTGCCAACTGTGCGGAACTGAGGCCCTGCTTTGCCTTGAGTCACTCAAACTGTCAGTGTGTGGCCCCGCATAACCCAACCACTACATGCAGCAGCAGAACATCGGCAGCCTGAGGAGCTGCGTCACCGACAGGGGCGCACCCTGCCAAATCGAACTAGCGCTCACAATGTCCCACCCAGCTTGCATGCCGGATCCCTCCCTGCCAATGAGGCACCCACATGGCATACCACATGCAGAGAAAAATAAGGCCTGGACTGCTACTAGAACCACCGTTCCTGATGAAAGGCTCCACATGAGTGAGGAATGTGGGCCAGAACTATGGCTGCACTAGCTCCTGCAACTAAAGTACCCCAAGTAAGCATGAGTGTACGTAATACGTCTGCCACGTCACCTCCCCTTGTCCTGGACTGTGTCCTGTTCTCATCTCCTGCCCTCACTATCATTAAATAGTGCTGAGTGGGTGGTGAGCCATCCAGTGATTCCAACAACGCCTTCTGTGCCACGCCATGATAGAATTCTGCCACTGCTATTTGCCAGGCAGCGAACACCCACCGCCATGACTGACGATGCCAAAGCACACCCCCAACTGGGGCAACTACAACAGCAATGTCAGCAAATCAGTATCCCCCACCAACATGCACTCTTTGGAGTCATGCAGCCCTTCAGCTAGCTGGCTGACCCTGCCACTGCCGCCCGTTGGTGTTTCTGGGTATAAGGACTTGCCAACTACTTTGTTGCGACAAGGAAAAATGATGGGGCTGTGAATTACTCCCTACTGCTCCATCATGTGGGGGTGGAAATATACAAATTATTCAAACGCCTTCCCACCACCAGTGCCACAAATGACTATGATGCCGCAATCCAAGTATTGAATAAACACTTTGATCCCCAATTCAACCCTTACTTTGAACGTTTCAAACGCCGCTAAACCTGCCAGCAGAAAGGTGTATCTATTGACCCCTTCTAGGAACGGCTGCAAGAACTATCCAGCATGTGCACAGCTGATGGCCATCTCAAAGAGAAAAGAGCACAATTAATCCAAGGGTGCTGAAACAAGACGCTGGGAGGCTTCATCCTTCGACAACCTAACATTAGTCTCTACAACATCCTCATCATGGCCAGATCATATGATCTATCTGCCACAAGAACATCTGAGATGGACATGGACATTACTCAAGTGCCGAAAAAGGCTCTCACCATAAAAGTGTTACAAAAGAAAAATCCAATAGACTGAAAACACCAGGCCCTGCCAGACCCGGTCCCCCTGCAAATGCTGTGGTCATGATGAACACCCCATGGAAGTCTGCCCTTCTCAAGGGCGCACATGCCTGAACTGCAGAAAGTTGAATCATTTTGTGAGTGTATCCCGGGGGGGCAACATTGTAGAACAACAAGCGGAAGACATCCTCTGACCAAAGCTGTAAAACACCTACCACTTAGTGATCCTCACCCTCAAGGAGCAGTAAGGCACCCACAAAGAGACAGACAACAGCTTGATGAGTCACTATCAGAAGATGGGGAAGAAGTGTTCCTCATTTCCTTTGCGAGAGAACTAAATAAAAACCGGAGGCCACAACTCTCCTGCATAGTGGAAATCGCTGGATCAGAAGGGAAGGCGCTCATAAACACAATAGCATCAGTAAATGTGATGGGTATCCAACAGTACCGACGACTCAAACCACGACCCTCACTCTTGCCTTTTCGCACCAGAATATTCATGTATGGCAGTCATGTGCCCCTTCCCATAAAGAGGGGGGTGACTGTATGGGTACAGGCTGATGGCCAAGAGATCCACATGACATTCCATGTAGTCAACAAAAAAGCTGGTACACTACTTGGCAGCCATGCAGCAGAAGACTTCAGACTTGTGCCGTTTGCACGCAGTATAAGAACATTCCAAATACACCAGCTACTGAAACAATTTCCTGAGCTATTCAGTGGCCTTGGGTGCCTGAAAGTCCCACCAATAAAATTGCACATCAACAAGTCATTTAAGCCAGTGGCACTCCGCCACTGATGTGTGCCTTTCCAATTATGACCTTTAGTTTACCAGGAACTTGAAAGACTCACGAGCCCAGGAGTGATCGAGAAAGTATCAGGACCGTCCCCTGGGTGTCACCCATGGTGATTGCCGAAAAGCGAAAGCAATCAGGCAAGGTGCGATTGTGCACTGACATTCTCCTAACCAACAAGGCCATTAATGAGAAAGGCACATTTCACCAACTAGGGACAACATCATCTCAGATTTCAATGGGGCACTATGGTTTTGTAAGTTAGACTTGGACCTCAGGTTACCACCAACTACTGCTTTTGGAAGAAAGCAGGTATATTATGATGTTTTTGATGCACCTCGGGCTCCACAAATGCACAAAACTATACTTTGGCGTCTCATCAGAGGCCGAAGTGTTCCAGGATGCCATAAAAGAAACACTCCCAGGCTCCAGGGCATCATGAACATCAGTGACAACATCTTAATCATCTCAGCAACATCAGAGGAATACCACAAACACCTATGCACCACCGTAAAATGCCTTTGTGAGCACGGGGTCACCCTGCACAAAGAGAAATGTTATTTCTTCAAGAACTCGATTGAATTCTTTGGATGTGTTTTAACCAGAATGGCATACAGCTTGACCCTTGAGAATCACAGGCCATCAAACAAGCATCAGCGCCTACCACCATTTCAGAAGTTTGTAGCTTTCTAGTGATGGCCATGTACTGCAGCAGATTCATCCCCAATCCCGCAACACTTGCCGAGAAGTCGAACCTAGGAGGTAGACACCCTTAGCATTTTCTAGAAGAGCCCTCACCTCAACAGAGACCCGTTACACTCAAATAGTAAGGGAGGCCCTAGTAATCAAATAGGCCTGCGCCATTTTCACCTTTACCTCAGTGAGAGTCCATTCACAGTGTTTACAGACACCAGCCACTAGTACCACTGTTTCGAGGCACAGCCCCTCACCCTCCACCTTGGTTCAAACGCTGTGTCATTCAGCTCCAACACTCCAACTTTGACATTGCCTAATGCCCAGGATCCAAGAATCTATCAGACTTCCTCTCGCAGCATCCTACCCCAGAATCTGGAGATAACAATGAAGACACAAAGGGGGTCATTCTAACCCTGGCGGTAAAAACCGCCAGGGCGAATGACCGCGGTAGCACTGCCAACAGGCTGGCGGTGCACCGCTGGGCATTCTGACCGCGGCGGTTCAGCCGCGGCCAGAAACGGAAAGTCGGCGGTGTACCGCCGACTTTCCGCTGCCCTTGAGAATCCTCCATGGCGGCGGAGCACGCTCCGCCGCCATGGGGATTCTGACACCCCCTACCGCCATCCTGTTCCTGGCGGGTCTCCCGCCAGGAACAGGATGGCGGTAGGGGGTGCCGCGGGGCCCCTGGGGGCCCTTGCAGTGCCCATGCCAATGGCATGGGCACTGCAGGGGCCCCCGTAAGAGGGCCCCAAAAAGAATTTCAGTGTCTGCCTAGCAGACACTGAAATTCGCGACGGGTGCTACTGCACCCGTCGCACTCCAGCAACTCCGCCGGCTCCATTCGGAGCCAGCTTCCTCGTTGCTGGGTCTTTCCCGCTGTGCTGGCGGGCGGCCTTTTGGCGGTCGCCCGCCAGCACAGCGGGAAAGCCAGAATGGCCGCCGCGGTCTTGTGACCGCAGTGCGGTCATTTGGCGGTAACCGCATGGCGGGCGGCGACTGCCGCCCGCCGCGGTTAGAATCACCGCCAAAATCATTCAAGGAGAACATCTGTCTAGTAACTCTGAACGCATGTCCAAAAACAATGAACCTAAGGGAAATCAAGGAAGTCACCAAAAATAATGCACTACTGACCAAGGTGGCTGATGCCCTGCTGGAAGACTCATGGCGAACTTCCTTTGTGATCCCAAGAACTATCACGGGACAGACAAAGACTGCCTCACATAAATTTGGAGAGTCACGGATGAATTCAGTGTCATTCCCAGGGCATCATATTGAGCGGTCGCCGGATGGTGATCCCAAAGAGCCTGCAACAATGGGTAATGCTAGTAGCCCATTGAGAACATCAAGGCACAGCCAAAGTGAAGTTGCGCTTCCCTGAAAAGTTGTGGTTGCCATGCCTTGAGATAATTGTCAAGGTCCTAGTGCGACAATGCCTTGCCTCCCAACTTCCCAGCACTAGGAAGCTTCAGCACACATCATCATTGAGGAACCCTGTACAACTCCATGGACCAAAATAAGCATGGATTTTGGAAGTTTTTTTAAACAAGAAGATCAACATGGTCCTTATTGAGAGCTACTCGAAATACCCTTTGGTAGACGTAATTGATTCAATGGCATTTGCCTGTGTGGCGTCCGCTTGGAAAGGGTCCTTGCACTCTTCGGCTTCCCGGAAGAGATCAAAACAGACAATGGGCCCTGTTCCAAGAGATAGATTTCAGGGAACTCTTTGAGCGCCTAGGAATCTGACATCGCTGCATCACCCCATAGTGGCCACAAGTGAATGGAGAATCTAAGGGCTTTATGTGCAATCTGAAAAAAAACCTCAGAATTGCCATGTTGGAGAAGACCGACCCAGTTCCTACGCGAATATCATGGAATACTTCACTGCTACACTCGAAGGCCCCATGGACTTTGATGCTCAATGGACCCAGGTGAGACGCCATCCCATTCCAACCTGAATGGGCACCACCACTCTATGAAGAATAACACACATGTGAGCCTGAAGAGGCGAGCGACTATGAGGCAAATCATACAAGGCAACACGGTAATCCTCAAGGACCAGGAAACCAAGATGGATGTTCAGGGCGGCGTTTGAACCAGGAAAATGCATGGTAGTCAAAGTGCATGGCACAATGATAACGGCCTGCAAAGGTCGAGAGACTGTCACTAGGAATGTATCATGGTTTCGCAAAGTGACAACCCCCATCCCTCAGACACTGAAAGATGAGGGACAGGATGTGTTGATGCACGGCTCCCCTATGAGTGGAGGAAGTTGTTGTCACACCTTCAGGAGAGAGTACAGTGGAATACACCTGTGATGAAAGACACAGGTGCCAAGACTGTCCAATGAACCTAGCAGGGAAACAAGGCCTGGTCGCTCATGCCATCAGCAATACGACCTGAGGCTGAACCCACAGCCGAGTCAGCAACTAAAGGACTTTGTGAGTTAAAAGTTATATATATATCTTTGTTTATGATCTCACTAATGTATTAAAAGTTAAGGTATTTTTGGCACAACGACAGAGTGCGGTTTTCTCTTGCTAAAACAGAAAGAGAATCTTGTTTTTTGAAAATATGGTTGTCCTGCCTCAAACCAGCACCACCGGAGAATTAAGTGCGCCGTAACACGCAGATCAGGACATCTTTTCTTTCATATATATATATATATATATATATATATATATATATATATATATATATTGTTCAATACCAAGTTGGGGAGGGATGTAATAAGGCACTCGGGCTATTACGAACGCCTGTGTGACCCGGATATAGAGCACTGCACATCCTTTGGCCAGGCGTGGCCGAGGGATATAAATAAATGGGTCGTAGACCACAAGCGGTCGTACCCATGTACTATTATACTGGTTGCATGTGTCCTTTTCATTACAGCGTCACTTGTAAGTGCATTGCTGTATCTCGCAACATCATAAGGCAGGCTTGCGCAGCGGCCCTACCACAAGGTTGTTGCTTTTAAGGGTTGATAGGCAGTGGCATTATCAGATATCCAACATGGCAAATGTTCACGAAGGAACGTGCACAATTGTTTTATAGACATGTGAATAACTTGCCTGCTAACTATTCCTGTTGGTGGTTGGACTTACTAGCTATACTCAAGACAACACGAGGCTGGCATGAACACATTTTCCAAGGCTGCTTTTAGCAGCCTCTCAGCCACTCTCTGTGTTGTCCTGTCTCTACTGTTCACCGCACCACAAATGCAAAGGTTGGCAAACGTTGCTATTCTTGTAAACGGAGAATGCCGATAACGCTTCCAACAGTTAATTGGGGAATTACTATCCAGGGACATTTATGAAGCATGACGCGCAGTTAAGTGGAAACCCCTAAATAGACCATAAGAAATATTTACAGAACTCTCTTTTACAGGGTGGTAAAGAGAGTGATCAGGAGTGTTCCAGGCAGACAATAGACCTCCCAGTGACCTGTAATATAAACCAGCCCCACATAAAATGATTCGAGGTGACGATCTCTTCAGCAGGTTTATGAAAAATGTAAACATATGCCCTTCTACATCCCAGAAAACTCTATAAATGTTTCAAACACTGACTAACCTTGGCGCCAAACTACCATGAATTCATCTCTATGTCTCCAGCTGTTATGACACCACATTTATAATCATTTGTACTCTGTGGCACTCTGTGTATACTCTCAAAAGAAGAATATTCTGTTTAACGCATGACTGATGCCCAATTTAGATCTGTAGGCTAACACCTTTCCTTTGAGGGATCCACACTGCAAAATGTATTTTAGTTCGAAGAAAGCTCTAATTGCGGCTCTCATTGGACAGTGCTTCAATGAGTGAATATTGTGAGACCACAGTCCTTCCCTAATGTCATGTTTTTGAGTCCCCGAAAGTATGAAAGGACCCACTGGTCCTTACAGGTGGTGTATGTGCTTGGCTGTGAAGCTAATGGGTCAAAGTCACCATTCGAACACCTCTAAATCAGACCCCCCTGCCCTAAAGTAATAATATCACAATACTGAATCGATGCAAGTTGGTGGTATATAGAGGTGTTCCCCATAACATAATGTAGCTTTAGTCCTGAATGTTCTGCCACCTGGCGTAAGACTTAACTGCATTGTGAAGGGTTGTTTCTAGTGCCCTTGAGTTTCATTATACTACAGGACCAAAATCTTTAAATGCAATGCATTTTTTGAGCTGCCCACATAGATTGCCCTGGTTTGATGCTTTTATGTAGAAATGTTCAAGGGTAAGAAACTATGAGGCACATTTAAACTCTGTTTGCACCGAATTAGCGCCATTCTTTTTTTACTCTAATTCTGTGCAAAATTAACTCCATATTTATGCTTAGGTGCTAGGCCCGTCTAGCGCCAAATTTATGGAGTTAAGGTCATTTTTTGGAAGTGGAAACGCCTTAATGAGATGCAAGGTAGGCGTTCCCATGCAAAACATTACTCTATGGCCTTAACGCCATATTTATACTCCCCTGCAAAAATGGTGCAAGGGAGGGAGGAGGGGTCAAAAAATGGTGCAAAGCTAGCTTTGCCCCCTCTTTTAACTCCTGGGTCAGGGCAGGCGTTAGAGGACCTGTGGGCCTATTTCCATGATAGAACACCATGGAATAAGCCCACAGGTGCCCTTCCCAGGCCCCAGGGGCACCCCCGCCCACTCCAGAGGAACTGCAGAGGATGGGGGACCCCATCCCAGGTAAGTACAGATAAGGTGCAGGTAAGTATTGCATTTTATTTTTTAAAGTGCCATGGGGGCACTGAAATGGGCCCCCATACATGGCACAGAGTGCAATGGCCATGCCCAGGGGACCCTTGACCCCTGTGCTGGCCATTGGGGTGGGTAGGTTTAGCACTGTAAAATGACGCTAATCTGGTTAGAGACATTTTGTTTACTCTAACCTGCCTAAAGTCATTTTTTGGTGCTAAACCCCCTTCTTCTATACAGCCAACCCCACCTGACGAAAGTCATGTTTTTTTACTCTAGCCTACCGTTTGCAATGGCTTGCACCATTCCATAAGTATGGTGCCCAGCTGGTGCACAGAAATGGTGCAAGCCGGTGCTAAACTTCTTGGTGCAAAACTGAGTTAGTGCAGTTTTGCATCAAAAAGTTTAAATAAGGGCCTACGTTCTTGTAATGAGAAACATTCAAAACAATCAATGTCATAAAACAGAGTGAATTGAGAGTTCATTCCTTAATGTCACCATTGACACTGTTCTTGGAAATAAACTCTTCGCTGCAAATCAATGATTTCAGTTTGATTATCCCAGGCCTTTAAGCAAAAACCTGCATACTCCAAGAAATCATATGTGTGTTTTTGTCCCCATTTGTGATTTTGTATGAATGCAAACACATAGACAGGCCTGGACTGACTTACTATGTCCACTTGTGGTATTACTGAAGATAAGGAAATAGGATTAATCTGATCAGATATATTGTTGGATACATGTTCTTGCTTCTGCACCCTAATACTACTAAATCTACATTTTCTTGCTTGCAGGATGCTCAGAAGGTTACCAACACTGGGGGTAACCAGAATGATGGGGACTACAAGCCCACAGATGAGAAGGATGATGTTGTACTTAATGCAGAGGTGGGCTGGATGACCTCTGTGAAAGACTGGGCAGGTGTGATGATATCAGCTCAGACCTTAACAGGGAGGGTCCTGGTAAGCCTTATTTCTCAATTTTATGCAATAAGTTTACCTGAAGGCAGGTTGCATTTAAGAAGTCGTTCAGTGGCACTGTTTGCAACTAAAGATGTCTGAAACATTTACCAAACTATCCCTAGTGACTATGGTTCAATTGTTTCAAATGTGGAGTATTTATATTTCATGTTCATGGAATTGTTAGTGTTTCAGTCGATCTGGATGACCTGGGGTCCCATGGCACCCATCTACAACTCAAATAGTTGCTTAAGTGTTATGTGTACTTGTCCCTGAGATAGCCTTGCTTGGAATTAATCCACATTCCTGTGACAGGTCTAATGGGTCTAATACATTGGTGGCTTGCTAGCTGATGTCACCTCAATTACCCAGATGATCTTCAAAGACAATGTGGCACTCTGTACTCTAATTGAGAATACCACTGACCATCCTAACCAGATTCCTGGAACACTGGCAAAATATTTCCATTACCCATTATCCAACTAACTTTGTGCATGGTTGGGTAACATGCTATCATGCCATCTGTAATTTAGTCTGGTTATTGAGTCATCAATGGTACTGCTGTCATCATATTACATATCTGTTTGGATATTGTAAATGGGTAAAGGTTTGATCACATGCAGTCCTTCCCCATTACATGCATATACGATGCCTGTATTCCTTTCTTAGTTCAGACTTCTTCTTCTAAGAACCATGTCATAATGCAAATTGATATGTAACTTGTGCATCTGATAGTATGGGTGAGGGAGCTGTGTAAAAATCAGTCACTTAATAGAATAAATTGTGTTTACCTGGCATATTGCATAATGTCTCTGTGGCTAAACTTCAATAACTACCAACATCTCATTAAAAAAATATATGATAACTCAAGTGATGTGCTTTAAAGTACAGCATTATTGTTTCATATCTGTATATATATATATATATATATAAAAAAAAAAATACAAAACTTCCATAGTAAGACGCACACTCAGGAATTCACAAAAAAATTCATAGTGTTTATTAACACAAATATATATATATATATATATATATATATATATATATATATATATATATATATATAGTTGTTGTTTTCTTGTGATCCTTCATCTTCTAGTATATATATGGTGTGAAATCCCTGTTTCACGTTTATTGAAAAAACATTGTTACCCATGGTTTCTCTTCTGTACACCCTGAACAACAATGGCTTTGCTGTGTTTTTGAGTATAGTTCTAATGTGGGACTTGCAGGACTGGGCAGAAAACCAAAATCAGTTGTGACAAAAAAATTCAAAACAGCCTCATTCTGTAGACTAAAAGTAGCCATTGGGGCATGGTTGGATCATAGCAGTCCAATCAGCTCTGAAAGCAGCCCTCTCCCCTGTATCTTACCTGGACAAAACAGTGAATACGAATGGTTAGTATGGCTCTGATAACTTGTGTTTACTTCAGACTGCATGTTCCAAAAGGATGAAGTGTTTGTTCTTACTGTTACTTAAACCCTTGATGTATTAACAGAACCTATTTCTGGATGCACGCCTTCTGAAGACAGGGAGTATTAATCGAAAGTACCCAAGATACAGCGGTTGAAATGATGCAAGTGTTAGCCTCACCTCCATTGGATGGTCCATGCCTCTATAGTTTTCTGAAGTCGCTTAGGATTTTGTAAAGTTTTGTGAAGGCTACCCCAACTGTCAAACACCTGTAAATCCCTTTGCAATGAGAATGAGCCAGCAGAGCTGTTTGGCAAGTATTTCAAAGTAGTACTGGCTGAGATGTCTTCATGAGACCAAGATTTTTATTCAGAATGGTTTCATGCTCCTTACGTAGGAAGCTTGTAACTGTTCCCAGAATAGCAGAGAGGTGAGACATGGATTTACCTTTAAAAAGAGAACAGCCAAAGTTCATTGTAGGGCACATCCTCTGATTTGGCCCAAGACCGAAATTCTTCTTGACAGGGCCTTTATCAGATGTGGCCAAAACATTGTAATGGTAAAATGAACTGGGAGCAGCCCCAACGCCAAATGAGGAAAAAATCATGGAGTCTGGATTGATCCAGACCTCTTCTTCAACCAACAGGCCACGTGAATCGTAAAGAGTACCAACTACTAGAATTAAAAATCCAATACTGCAAACTGATCATTGTATTAAAACCACAAGAATACGTGTCCTGTCTCTTTTGGACAGCAGCAATGCAGTCTGCACCAGTCTGCAGAGAAATATTTAGAGAAACTGCAGAGGATACAGAACAGGTCAGTTAGACACTAGTTAGTTCCAAGGAAAGCTGTCAACATCTCCCTAGACCTGGCAGAGATCCATCAGCTTCCATCAGCTTCCTGTGAAACAAGAATCCAATTGGGAGGTTCAATGTACAGTTTATAATGTTTGCAGGGACAAAGGTCCAGATTTTATGGGAAAACCATCTTCTCCCCCAGTAATGCCCCAGCCTCAACATCGTATCTGGCACTGACAAGAAAGTATGTCAAACCAAATTCATAAGTACAGGACACTTAGCTTGGGAATTTTTTAAACCCTTCACTTATTGACCTTCATACTTGACAGTGTTTCTAGTTCAAGGAAGTTTTTCATCCCCCAGCCAGGTCCCTGCAGGATCATACTAATACCCTGTAAATGGACTCTGGCCCAACTTTTCTGCTTCAGGATATCTCAAGACCATCACCCATCAAGAACTAAACACATTCAATTGAATTCTCTATGTGCACACCTCTCTGGGGAGTCCATAGGGCCATAGTTCAGCAACATCCTGTGCTGTGACAAGACCTAGAGCAATAAGTCTGGAAAGAAAGAAAGAAAGAAAGAAAGAAAGAAAGAAAGAAAGAAAGAAAGAAAGAAAGAAAGAAAGAAAGAAAGAAAGAAAGAAAGAAAGAAAGAATAAATAAGGTTGAACTTAGATAGTTACAACTTTTAACTATTTTATTTTCCTCTTCACAACACTCTTTTTCCAATCTGACACTGGTGACCTATTGATATTATAAGTGTATTAATATTCATGGGTGTTAGCAGAGCAAGACCAAAACTCCACTGTTAACCAAACTGAGCCGTCTGCTAACTTTCTCATTAAGGCTGCTAGATTTGAGTGGCAGCACCACTGAGCACGGGGGAAGATCTGATCCTGTGCTGTGTGACAGCTGCCGGTCTAATCCTTCTAGCCATCTAGCAGCACCTCACCAGTACCTAAATAAAGGTGATTTGTGGCAGGCCTTCGCGTGACAACTAGATTTCTCAAGGAAACCTGTGAAGAAAAAGATCTTACCCCTTTCTCTCAGTCATATGTGTCTCACACAAGCACAGACAAACAGAATCAGGACTGGAGTCAATAAGATTTATTGAATCAACTGCATTCTATGTAAAAAAACATATATTGCGAGTATAAGGATGATAAAACATAATAAAAGCAAAGCAGTGACAAGGAAAGTGAAACAAAGGAAAAGAACAACCATACTGTCAAAATAATGGTTTTAGAATCTCTACCTGCACTACTAATATTCTATACAAGAGCATGACAGTATAAGCCCTAATCTGCCCATCAGGCGCCCTGGAAGGAACTCATTCTCCATATCTGTGCTTGTAGGTAAAGAAGAGATCTGTTAGTCTACTGAGAGTCCTCCCGCAGAGAGGCAGAGAAGGCATGAGGTCTCAGCAGAAACTGCAAGGTCAGCGTGCAGCATACAATGGCAACTGGCTGGAATGCCCCTCTTTCGTATAGGGGGTAATGAGGTGTATTATTGTAAAACATATGGTGTTCTGAAAAACTACCGTTACGTGACAATACGTATATTTCTGTGTATGAGAGTTAGGTACATGATGAATGCTTTGTGCCGTTAATAACTCGTAAACTTATCATGTTCAGCCTTGGGTGAAGCACAGAGTGAAAATATCATGTGGAGAAATTAATAACATAATTCTGCATGAAAGAACAACTGATAAAATAATAAAAACATCTCCACCAAAATGAAGCTTTTGCTCAAATAATGAAATAAATAAAATGCCATGTATCTTGGTAAAAGGGCATAAGGTGCAGGCCTAAGCTAAAATAATGTGCCTGTGTAATTGCTAAAGTAACCTCATGTCAGTTTAAGAGGCCCTCAGCCATTGCGGGCCAAATATTCTCGTAGGTCCTAAGAGAAACTTCTGTGTATCATGACATTCAAGATGTCATGAAGGAGTGGCGAGACCTCAGTCGGACATTGATATTAAACCATAAGAATCGGTTATTTCCTATCATGCCATTTATAAGGCTGCTTCACAAAAAAAGACAGGATGTATTTAATAGAAATCGTAGTCAGAAATATTCACTGAAATACAGAGTTGTAATTTATTATTTAAGCAGAAGATAGTACTGGTCTATCAGGCAATTTGAGAGAAAAGGTTTACTTGAAAAATGTGCAAGTAGTGCCATGTTCTCTCGTTTAACAATTGTTTTTGTCATTATGGGTACTGTTTCCTCTTCTCAATTAGCTGTGTATGTTATGTTCGATTTTTTGTTGAAATATTTATTGACAACAAAGAGGAACAAAAAAATAGGTTTGTAGAGACAGTGTAGTACTACATAGCCACTAGGCCTATAACTAACAATGATTACGAATTCCCTATTGACTCGGGGATGTTCTACCAGTCATCTTTTAAAGGTCCCTTCTAAGGATCTCTTTGTGACCTTGATGTGAATGGGCCTCGAAAACTCCCTATCTATGCAACGGGGAGTATCGTGGTACTGTTACTTAGGAAATGTGCCTATAAGAAATACAACTCTTACTTCTATGTCATAGTGGTTCTTCTATTTCATCACCAGTTATGAAGTTTGGAATCTGAAGGACATGACGGAGGGTAAAAGCACACCTTATTTACCATGGTAGCTTTGATGCTTCATTGTTTATGTTTCTTCACTAACTATAAAACTATTATATAAAGAGATATGATTGGAGCCATATTATGTACATCTTTTTATATGGTCTCACCTTAGACCTGCATACTTGGGTCGCAAACCTTCAATTTCTCTGGGCAGCAGATGGCGTCTCAGGAAGGATTATCCTTCTGGCCATAGGATTCTTTGTGAGGCACACCCTCCCTACAATGTGCCATTTCCACCAATGGAAAGCAATGTTGTCATACCCCCTATACAACGCTCTCTCATGTCAGAATCCACATTTCTGTAATATGTAAAGTACCATTGCAAAGCAAACATGCCCATTAACACAGCTATCATGCCGGAATTCAATAAGCTTAGAACAGCAGTCATGCCACTAACCAAATTGCCTCGATATGTGCAGCCATTTTCAATGGAAGTTCCTGTAGCCACATGCTTCCAATCTCAGCGCCCACCTCTTACTCCTCTCTCCTCAGTATTCTATTCACATTGGGGTGGGGGAAGCTCCTGAGCAACAATGGATGCGACTGTTGTACATAGAACTTCAGGCTCCATTCGCTGACAATCGTACAGAGAGGCTTACCACTCAGTATGTTGCTGAAGGTGTTTCCTTCTTCGTTTAAGGCGCCACTGTTTTTGCTACTGCAAGGAGGCAGAGAGAGACCTAATGCCACAGGCTGTTAGCAGGGTCACCTAAGGATGTCAACTTCAATTCACTTGTGCATGTACATTTTAGGAAATCTGCCTTTTCTGCGTGGTCACCCCAGATTTGTAGCTTTTTGGTGTACTGTATATTTTTGCTGGCTTTAGAACGAAGTGCACTTTACCTCTGCTAACCCGTAGTAAAGTGCCTGTGCTCCTCTTTTTTAACCATGATGCCACCAAAGTACATTGTTAGCTAGGCTGTTTTGCCCAGAACAGTATCTACCAGGATAAGTCTGTAGGGTAATGCAGGGAGTAGTCTTAGAATGGGAGAAGGTGCTTACCCAGTAAAATGTTGTTGTCAGACCCCAGATGCCCCTTGACTGCATCCTTGGCAATGAGCTCCTTGCATTGAGAAAAGAGTCAAGTAGGGTAGTTGTCCGTGGATCACCAAAAGCACATACTCCTGAGAGTACCATAGCTAAGCGGAGGGTATAGAGGTACACACGAAACCTAAGGAGGTGGTTGCCATCCACAGTAGGAGGACCAGAGGGTCAGAGGTTACCTGCTGTGAGAGGACCGGATCCCAAGAATGACCCTGGTGAGGCCACCTCTGGTGTGGTTGCACTGCCTGTGCTGTCACATAGACAGAGGACAGGAGACCTGCAACAGGCAAAACCCTGCATGGCACCACAAGAGTGTGTCATCCTTGAGGGGGGCTGTGTGTCCGTCCAAGAAGTCCTGGACTGCAATCCATTGTTTCTGCATGGACACTTCTGATTTTTTGCCTTTTGCTGGACCTTATATTTTTGCTGGCTGAAGAACTCTGTGCACTTCATTCTGATAACCAGTAGTAGGTAAATTGGAATATACCTGATTGACAGATTCAACTTGCCTGTACGTCCCCAGTACATGGTGTAAAAAGTGAGCCCAGTGCCTGACAGTTAAGTGCCACTTGTGCACTGCAGCAGCTATTGTGCCATACACTATGCAGGTAGTGATAACATGGCTTTAGGCCTATCCTGAGTTGCCTGATTTTTACAGTGTATCACCTGCTATGTGGCCTGATAATGTAACCCTTTTTGAAGGTAAAAACCTCCCTTTTACATATTAGTAAGTCACCCCATGTAGCCTTATTACCCACAGGGTAAGGTATATGGTATTTAAATGTGGAGCATATGAAAAAATAATATTACCATTTCCCTACAGTGACATGGACCAAAATCTATTTTCACTGTGGCAGGCCTCCCTGTCCTATGTAGAAAACTAGAGTATTCAGGCTTAACTCAAAGGAAATCAAGTGGAAACCATTTATCAATGCCAAAACAGTCAATAAGTAAGAAACAAGACACAATAGAAAACCACAATCTAATTTATTGACATAGACCATTATTTTTATCTGTAAATAGATATCAAAATAACAGTAATCAAATGAAGGAAACCAGAATTATGATTTTTGAAAGTTTTAATAAATCACTGCTTTTTACTAAAAATGTTGTAAAACGTTTGTATATCAGTACACTTCACTTTCAGTGGTAGTCTATGAGCCTCGATCTCAAGGATCCTGGGCAAAGTTAAAGTTTCAGGCCAACTGTTGGATACGGGTACCGGGTTAGTCCCGACCAAGATTTTACCTTTGCACTTTCCTGGTTCTTTTTGTCTTTTATAATGAATTCAACAGGGCCCTCTGTAGATTCAGTCCAGCTTTGGGGGTCAATGTATCGATAAAGTCCGCAGGTCAGGTGAAAGCTTCAGTTCTTTTCACCTTTCAAGTCTTCCTACAAACTGGTAAGTAGCGGTAGTCTATGAGCCTCCGACTTTGGGCTCAGAAACGTTATTTTTTACTTTGGCTCACAAGTTGCAGTACTATGGTGATAAAGAGTACACTTTAGCACTAGCCAAGGGTCCAGGACCTAAGATGGACCTCTGGGGGGCTACTACTCAATCTTTTGGTTACACCACTAAGTTCAGAGTGAGCTCGTCAAGGGGCATTTTGCTGGTGGAGGGCTTCTTTAGCTTTTGTCTCCCTGATGATTAACATGAGACTTGCCAGCTAGAGCCTGGGGTTCACTCACTGGTGCTTGGCATGAGTTGGAGAAGGTCCAGCCTTTGGAATCTATGTCCATGGTTTCAACAGCAAGAGCAGCCATTCTCTTTCTGAGCCTAGATGTGTTCTGAGTCTCAAAGCTGATGGTGCCACTTTTTTGCCAATTTGAAGTTTGTGGGTGGCTAGGACCCACTGGCCAATGGGGCTATTATTCCCATGGGTCAACCCTACTCACTTTTACATAATTTCCTATGGGGTTGGACTTAAACAATCTCGCAGTGCATCTCTCCACCAAATCCAAGATGTCGAGACCCTTCTTTCACGGGACAGAGCAATGGGCATGCCTCTGAGGTGTGTCCAGTATAATTAGCCACCAATCCTGGAAAACTGACCTGCAATGGGTTTTCCTCCCTTGGAAGAGATGCCAGCCTGTCTGCCTGCGCAAAGAGAATTGTGATTTATATTTGCCTATCAGAAACAGTAGCCCCTTTAAACCTGGGCCTAATGTGGCGACTGCCCTGTGGACATCCTCCTGGAGGATTCACACTTCCTCTTACCAACAGCCCTTTTGTTCATCATTCCTGAGAGTGCTTCACACCTCTTGGAAGAAGGGCTCAGGTAGAAATCACTGTAGTTGATCAGAAGTGGCTACTAGAACTCTGGGGGAAAGAAAGTTAATTGAAATGTGACTTCAGCAATAAGTCAGGTTTGCTGTAACAATAATTTGATACCTCGAAGTACTATATTCAGTGGTCCCAAATGAAAGTTAGTACTTAGCGCCTGGCTAGTGAAACCCTATATTAGTCAATGGGGCTGCTAGCCTTTCTACAGTACAAATGACATTTTTTAGTTTTTACTGTGAGGCATGTATAGTTAAATGTAACATGACCTCCTTTTTATTTTCTGGCATCCTGCCTTATAGGCTACTAAGGCTTGCCTTAAGAGTGAATTACAAATATAAAAAAGGAAGGTTTAGGTGTGGCAAAAGGGTTCTTTTTGGCAGGTTAAAAGCTGCCTGATTAGGCTGCAAGGGGACACCTAAAGCCATGTCTTCACTTTGTTACAACAGCAGTGGCACAATAGGTGCTGCGGTCCACTGGTGACATTTAACTTACTAGCCCTGGGTACACACTGTTCCATATATTAGAACTTTATAGGTAAGTTCAGTATGCCAATCAGGGATTAGCCAATTGCGCATACACTATAAGGGGTCAGAGCACATGCCCTGGGACCTGGTCAGTGAAGCCCAGTGAAACCTGAGTAAAACAAACAGCAGCATCATCCCAAAAACGTGTGTGGTGAGCATACAAAACAGGCATTTTTTTACACTCAGGAATGGGACAAGCTAGAAAAAAATTAAATAACTGTTTTAATAGTTATTAAGAGCCCAGTTGAATTGAAGTCAGATTTTAATGAATATTAAGGAAAAGTAACATTTTGAAAGTTACGTTTTACCTGTCTGAACTGTCAGGCATATGACTATTCTAGCTCTCAGTCTGTGCTCAGCTGTGAATAGGTGTATAATAGGTGTGAAATAGATGTGACATTTCTTGCAAGAGCCATCAGTAGGCTGACCTGAATGTGCAGCGACAATGTTTTTGAGTGAAACAGAATTTTCAGGGTAAGCCTTTAAGTCTCCAGTGTGAAATGCTACTGGATTGGTTTGTTGAGCCACATGTAACACTTGGGGCATGTTTGGAATGCAGAGAATAGGATATCAAGACAATTCTTGCTAATCCTTGCCTGGTTGCTGAAGGACCCTCCTTTTTTTTTACCAGACTTCTGTCTGTCAGTTTGTGATAGGTATGGTGCCTGCCCCAAACTGGATTTTAGTGTTAGATGTGGAAGGACACTAGGACTATGATAGTACACTCTCCACACACACACACACCCCAGCCCTCAGAGCCCAAGTTTAGTGCGGCTGAAGTCCTTCTCCATCGTAGGTATGTCCTAACGTATTGCATTGTGGTCTTGTTTTCAGTAAGGCAAACAAGAACTGCTGCAAAAGTAGGTAGCTCAAGGTCTGTGAAGGTTAAGGAGGGGCCAGAATCACCCCCACCCACTAGTTAGTGCCAGGTATACATGTGGCATCCCCAGGCACCCTCTTCAGAATACTTTCTGGACCTGCAGAAGATCAGAGGAGAACTGGACCTTTTTGGGGCTATTTCTCAATTCTTATTTCTGATTCCACCTACTGTATTTTTGTTATTTATGTGTCATTTGCTTAATTAAATCATACAATGTTTGTCTAATTCATCTTGGGATTTAAATTGCTTTGCATTTTGACTTTATTATTTTTTGGAACTGCATAAATACTTTACATATTGCCCTCTGTTAAGCCTGTCTACTATTGCATGGGGTGGAGCCCAGGTTAATTTTATGACTTTGTGGTTTGATCGTACAAAGGGTTGTGGTAATTCCTTGAGGTGGGTAGTCATCCAACTAAACTAATAATACAATTACTTACACACATGCCCTCTAGTACTGTTTTAGAGGTGACATGTTTTGTTCATGCGAGAAAAACATAGGGGGCGATTTTCAAAGGGCTTCTGCACTGGTGGCAGAGGCCTGCAGTCATGGCAGGGGGCCTGAATTTGTGTGCAGGGGACTCGGACTCATGGCTGGACCTCCACAATGAGTAAGTGCAGTGTGGAGGTCCTGTCATGAGTGCAGGGTCCTGCCATGAGTGTGCCCCCCTGTCACACATGCAGGACTTCCACCGCAAGTGCGGTGGCCCTTTGTGAATCGTGCCCATGCTCTTCTAATCAGTACTGTTTTGAGTCAGGGGTGAAGGCAGTTGCCTGTTTGGGTGCCGGCAATGTAAGGGGTTATGGGCAGCATGTTGCCTTTCAAGGCTGGATAACAGCAGCTCATCTGCCTTACGAGTAGCTGCCTACTTTGAAGTTGGCCGGGCAATGCTAGAAGTGCTAGTCTGGCCACACTGTTTACATCTAGAGGTAAGGGTACACCAAAGGCCGAGGGAGTGTAGTATGAGAAAAACCTGAAAGTGGCTCCTCTGCTTTACCTGTCTGTGAGATAGTGCACAGTTCAATTTCTTTCCCCTGGGTGGCAAATACTCAGCAACTAGTCAAAGGAAAAAAGCCCTTTATCAGGCAGTGCTAAAGAAAATTTAATTTCCTGTATTTATACCAAGCAACAGCTACTGTCTCATCAGCCAAAGCACTAATTTCACTGAAAGCAAAGACACCCTTGAATTGTGGAGGCGGGTTTCAGACCCCAGGAAATCATTGTCACTCTGGGCAAGTGACTGGGCTCTGCTGCTAAATTTCTGAATGCTCAGGCCACATGCTTCTCCAGTGGGAGATTTCGGCAGCAGGGGTAACAAGTACAAAAGGTTTCCTGAGATAGGTTAGTTTCCATGGTAACTGTAGTTTCCAAGACACAGTAGCCATGTATTTCTACATCTGTTTGTCACATTTCTGTTATTTAAGGACTTACAATTGGCCAACATTCAGCGTGTGTGGGTTTTTTGTGTGCTGTTGGTTGTGTGGTTCTTTATTTTAAAGTGCCAATCCAGCCTTTGAAAGGGGGCTGTTGGTTGCATACTGCCAGAATGCTCAATAACAGAGGCAAACACAGTGAAAATAATGGCGCACCAAATGTATTGGAATCAGAGCTTGTAACTCATTCCTCTCTCTTTGCTTCTCTTCATATGCAACTAGCATGTGTTACTGGTGTTCCTACCAGTATAATTTCTAATTTTCTCGTTTTTTAAAAGCAGGCCATAAATGGTTTTGTCTGCTTTGCATTTTTACCTGCTGCAAATCGATGAAAATAGTGAAGTGCAAGTGTTTTCTTCACCACACAAACATCTAGGGGCTTCCTTCACAGCACTAAAAGTGGCCGAAAGCGTAACAAACTCTTTGTGTCGAGAAAATAAAACCCCATGTTGGGAGTTTCTTTACTCAATACATAAGTATATGGCCAAACACGCAGTGAGTTTTGTTCCTATGCATTGGTCTGCACCACTTTCCCCCATCCCAGGAAGGCCAAATGAATGGTGGTTGCCTTCCCTAAATAGGGCAGAATGAATCTCACTATGATCTTCTGGTCCTCTGGTGGATGGGTCACGTGGCCAGAGGTTTATGCTGATGGAACCAGCAGAGCCTCTGCCGGTGTAAACCTGCCACTTCTCCCAAATCAAAACTGAGTCAGGTAATCACAAGATTGATGAGATTGGAGGAAGACTGTTTTTTGCAGCCCTTCTGCGCCACCAAACTCTAAATCTAGCCAAAACTCCACCCCCTTCCATTGGAGCACCCAAAGTTTTAAATGCATCTTCGTAGTTTAATTTAATCATTTTTTTAGGAACAACAAGCTTTGAGAAGAAGTGCAGTCTCCACAACTTGCCTGAAGCCACCATAGGTAATTTAGCCCACCCAGCATTCCCTGCAGACATATGTCCTGTCTAACATGGACAAGACATCAGACCACCAGGATCGATGCTTTGTTGCCGTCCCCGGACTCACAGGTGATGAAAACAATAGCTATTGGTCGGCAGCACAGTCATTTCGTATCTCTGGTACTGGAAGTACCACCCGGAATGTGGTGCTGCACTCACATCCCTAGGTCAATGCTCCCGCTGCAGCACAGTTTTATTTGTAACTCTATAATATTTTATTGTGTATTAAACTACTTAGTAATACAACGTGAAGGTCAATAATAGAGAAGTACAACGTAGAATTAAACACAAGCTAAAATGTTGGCAGGACATTAAACTATAAAATGGGATACAAAATATTTAAGGATGTTTGACGTTAGTGAAATGCGGCACAAAGTATGCTCTGTAGGAATAACATAGAGGCCATTGATTCAAGCATTCTTGTCTAAACGCCAGCATTTGTGAGTTGTACTTCCTATACACCGTTAAGAAACATTCCCCACAATAGATGTTGGAAACAGGAACTAAAGCCAACATATATGCTGGCACGGTGGCACAGTAACTCGTGTGGCATCAATGTAAGGCATTTACATTTTCTTCCCATGTCAAACCTGAAAATCGTTTTAAATCACTTCTACACTCCTTTATTTTCCTCAAAACTGCCTTTGCATCCAGAATTGACAATTTCTAAATTAATGTTTAGTATTTTATCTGTCATACGGATTTATTGAAGTTCCCTAATCTCAAAGTTTGGTTAGGGGTTATATACACCATTGGGAAACCGTAACAGAAGTTGTTCAGAATTTCGTTTTAGTAAATTTGTTTGTTTTAAAATATTTTATTTTGTCAGGTCTGGAAACCCATGGATTTTGATTTCTTTTTACATTGACAACAAAGAGCAGGGCTACATTCTGCTGTTTACCAACCTATCCATCTCATTTACAGGCTAGTAACGCTCCAGCCAATCAAAGCAATCCTGCTTCTAAGATGTTTTTTCTGTCTCTTGCTGAATGAAAGGTGATGTTTCGGTACTCTCACACTCATTAGAAGAATTCACGTTTCAAATGATCTTTAATCATCTATAATCTCAAAAACTGAAAGCTCTCAGCTGCAACATAATTGTTCACCTGCGAGAATTAGGTTGTGCAATTTTATAAAGTTTTACAACTAACAACATTACCAATTGTTTTGCAAAAATAGCACCACCCTTGAGTGTGTAAGCTCATCACAAAGGCCAAAAAGGGGTGGTAGCACAAATGGGGGTGGGTGACAACAGGAACTTTCCTCCTGTGGCTTAGATCAACAGGTGCATTGATTGAGCGCTCTATGTGCAGGCCGGATTGGCGGTAGTGGGCATCGGGCGTCCGCCTGTGAGACCGGAAGGGTGGGGGTTGGTTTTGCAGTGGTGGAGTCCGGTTTTGTTACTTGGAGTCGGTTTTGCAGCGGTGCTACCATATCAGCCTCCAGTAATAAAAGCAGCAGTGCTTCACAGTCCCTTCCTCTCTCTCCCCCCTGTCCTGGCTGGCGTGATGAAATTGCCAGGGCTACTTTGGGTTCCCAGTCCGGCCCTGGCTAAGTATCTGCCACTGATATTGCTGCATATCTCCTTTTCTCATTGGCGGAACTCAGATGGCTGGACTCTGGCAGTGGGGAATGAGAGGTGCTGATATATGGCCATTGTAGTTCCTCACTGTCACCCCCCTCTACAATATCTCTGAGATACAACTAGAAACTCTATTCCCGGCAGCGAAACTTTCTGTATCAGTTGTGTGGTGTAAAACTTTATCTCAGGTTATTTCAAAAACCTAATTGTTTCCTTGCTTCACAACTTTAGGTTGTGTGTCACTTCGTCCACAACTATTAGAATGCAATTTAGTACAGATCTTAAATTAACTGGCTTTGGATTTGCTAGTTATTGCTACTGGGAGAATGTCTGTGTTGTCCTCCGATCTTATGATCTCACGTGGCTGAGTCTTAAAAAGAGAAAGAAACATGTAAAATCATTCTTGGGGCATGCAAATTATGGGCCAGGAAAACTGTAAGGTTATCTACATGGAGTAAACTGCATTAAGCGCTGATATTCATCAACATGCAAACATCTTTTCATGGACAAGGCACTATTGTGCTACTTTGTTTCATAATCCCGGCATGAGTCACCCAAAGTGGAAAAACATCCTCCTTATTGAAAGTCCATTCTTCTAAGGAGCACATATCTCCCTGGTACAGAGCTTCATCGTATTCCAGAAGTAATGAAAGGAGCACACATCTCACTTTAAAGGTTGTTTGGTGAGTCAAACCGTTGCAATTGAGGTGGTAACTTTGTGTGGGTTCACATCAATAAAAATATTGTTATGTCGCTGTGATAATTGCCGCTGCTGATGGATATGTCAATGTCCCCTCCACCACCAAAACTGTAATCTTCTGGCTCATCATCTGTGCTGTTGTTGAAAAATCATCCCTCAGTACCACAGTCTATCCTGCAAAGATTGCCTGTGGTGGTGGGATTTTGAAACTCATCGATGACTCCACCAAAGTTGTCAACATTATGGAGTTTTCTTCGAAGTTTTCCACTCTATTGGTTGTTTTGTACTTTATCATCAATGCAGACTGGTCCTCACCTCATTATTTGTGTGTTACCCGAGAGTGATAGACACTAGAAAACAATCATGGTAAGAGAACTAGAGTCCCATTCCTCAATATATCAACAGGGCACCTGATTTTATGTACAGTAAGAGCTATAGCTCCCACCTTCAAAACAACAGTAATCAAGGACATTCATGATATTCTTTTCCCCAAATGCAAACATTGTTGACAGTATGATTACTTTGTGAGTCAAAAAGATGAAGATGGTTTTCGGGATGATCCTGAAAGAAATGAAGAGATGCCGTAGGTGAATATGTACTTCTTAAGGAGCCATCTATCTATGCTTCTCTGCTCCCAACCCTTCCAGACGATGTACCAAATTTCATAGATCTGATGTAGAGCGCAGCTACGGAGTTCAACACCCCTCTGAATATGTATCCAAAGACAGTGAATATGTTGTAGCTAAACAATATGACATGTTCAAGAAAGGCTGTGAGAATACCAATTTCCATTTAAAAACATCTTCTGAAATCTGGAGAATAAGGGCTATTTGAGATGAGTTCACAAACGTGATGGATATCCGATCTGCCATATCACAAGAGCATTATATCCTATTACGCTTCTAATATGCAGATGGGATATCTGTTACATTTGTGATGGAGTACCTCATTCACCAAAATCTAAATCAGGCCTTAAGTTATGAAATCATCCTTTAGAAACATGGACCCCAGCAGCACGTTAGACTAGAAAAATATGATGCCAGATGCTGAGCTGTGATATTTGCAGAACTTACCCAAGCTTAAGTCCATTGTGGCCCCTTCCACCAGACGTCATCCCACTCACCTGATAATAGGAGCAGAAAAACAGATGCCACAGCTACGATAATAAAATATGTGTTGCTGACCTTCAGAGCTGCTTAAAAACGATGCATTTCTTTCTAGATGCGAAACAGAATTGTTTCAGCTTCTGAGAGCTTGTCAGGAGACAAACAAGCTCTGATCAATTTGGCTGAGGGGCAAATGGACTCAGATTGTGTAGTCTGGCCTATTATACAGGGGATACTGGATTATGATGTCACATCTGCATCAAGGCAGGAGAATTCAGGCAAGAGGCTCAGTAAAAAATAATTTGTATGCTGTTTGATGGAACTTACCTCTTTGTATGCTGTTTGACAGAACTTACCTCTTTGTAAAATCAGCCATTGAATTGATACATCCAGTAAACAAGCATGGACAATGTCAATAGGTCTGGCTTTAAATTAATATTGTAGGGTAACGTGAGGCATTACAAGTAGTTAGCATGAGAATGAATATGTATTTGTATGGGATCACAATCTGTAGAATAATATTGGTGTAGCTTAAGAAGTCTGGTGACAGTTGCTTTGTCAAGCCAGAGCTAAAACTCCATGTAGGTAAATGGCTGCTCTTCTTCATCTGTGCTGCTGTACAGAAAAGTGCCATAATGTATCTAGTTATCTAAGACACTTTAATACAATTACAATGTCATTTGTGTGTTCCTGAAAGTTCAAGCTCAGACAACTGGATAAATTAACAAAATCATCACAGTTGTGTGGAGGGCAAGCACTTTTTGTGGATGCCCACAACTTCTACCCAATCAAAACTTGTTCTCTTGGTTTCCAATGTGTGGGCAGTGCCAATGCGTCTCTCCTGGTGACTCTTACATGATTGTCTGGCATCAGCTGTGCTGTCAAGCCAGACCATCGAAAGCATACAAATACTCCCTATGCAGTAGGGTACTAATCAGCAGGGCCTCAATCTGTTCCTTTAGAGGCAAATTTCAACCTTATGAGAGGCCAATGAAGCCTTTTCTGATATTGCTGTCAAGGAGTTACACAAACATTAACAGTCTTAAAGGGACAAGCTTTCCATTTGCTGGCAGTAAAGATCTAGGAAAAAGCACTTGAGTCTAGACCTCTCTTGGCAGCACCATCAAAGCTAGCCTGATTTGGTTGGACTGTCTCTCAAAAACAGCATCCACGTCTAGAACCAGTGACTGACATTTTTGACAAAATGGTTGCAGAGACTTCTCATATCCAGCATGCTTACAAGATCACATGAAAGCAACCATCAGCACTGTACTACTAAACACCACTGCCTTCACCTAGGTTTGTGCTATGCCACTACCACAAATATATACACACATTTATCAGTCCACCATTAATAACTATTATTTCAGAAAGTATGAATGTTGAAAAATAAGCCATAGAGTTGGTCCTAAAAGCTAAGAAAGCAAGGGCTATGTTTCTGTCACTGTGAAGTTCAGAAAAAGAAGAGAAATCACAGGTTGATAGTAGACTTGAAAACTGTTAACAATTAAATACTAAAAAAAAATTCAAAATGATATCCCTTCAACCATTTCTTCCAATGATTACTAAGAAAGAAATATTGCTCATGTCCACTCAACCATCAGAAGACTTTCTTTCTTGTGTTGATCCATCCTAAGCATAAAAGGTTCCTGATGTTCGCATTAGTGGGCAACCTCCAATAACTTAAAGTTCTTTTCTTTGAGTTGTGATTGGTTCCCTGGCATTTCATAAAATGTCCTGCACTTGTGCCAACTTATGTCTCCTTTTAATAATATTCTTCTTTGAGGTTACAGCTTAACTGTGCTAGTGTAGTCTGATCAGTAAATATGCCCTACTCCCAACTTCCATACTGTTTAAGCCTAAACTGTTGTTTCATTAAGGGATTTTCTTGATATGAGACTGTGGGGCAGCACACACAAAGTCACCCAACTGTTACCAGATACTTCTAATGGAAAGCCAAACATTATGCTTTGCCAGTGCTTGGTTCTTCTTGTTATTCATTGCTCTAAATTGCCAGATAATTTCCAAACACTTGTCATCTGCGCTTCTTTCATTTGAAGGGGGGAATATTAGTTAGATCATTTTAGATTTATCATTATTAAATCCGTTGTGACAATACTTTGGAGTTGGGATTTGTGTCACCATATATCTGCAGGTAGATATTTCATTGTGTCATTATGTTCCATGAGCACCATCCTTTCAGTGGCAAGCATGTGCTGTGGTACAGTGAGTTCCTGCACCTTTCCCTTTCCATTTAAGTCACTGCTGATACTCCTATGTAAGGCAGCGTCTGTGGTTGATGGGAAGGAGTCTTGTAGCTTAGTTGGAGTCGTGAGTTTGGAGGGGAGGCACAATCTCTTTGCTGAACTGTGCAGACTCTCTTCATTTAGCATGCCACTGGTAGCAGGGAATGGAAATGTTCTTTGCACTGTGTTTCTAATTGACAGCATCATACCACCCTCCATGCAGGAAGCAAACTCTGAGCGGTGCCCTATGCCCTGCTTTCCGTGGCATAAACACGTTCCTGGAAGCCGGAGTGAGAAAATAGACATTCTGAGTGTCCTCCAAGAGCCAACCAGGATGTACAGACCATCGGGACTCATTAGGCTTCATCAAAGGACAGTCAATCAGTTTGGCAAAATGACCAGGTTGTTTCATCTTTTTGGAATGGCTGCCTTTCATGAACTAGAAATGGTTCATGTGATCAGACCGTTATGGCTGCCTCATTGCAAGAAATTAGAGTTGCAAGAGCACTTCACAAATTCCTGGAATGCTTAAAAGTCATGGGTAGTCTCAGAAGCGGCATCCAGATATTGAGGTTTGGGATTCTTGCTGAAACCAGAAGCTTGTTAAATCTGAGAAGACTCAATAAATCTTTTAGACATAATGTAGCAGAGACATGCTTCATGAATTCCATGTATTTTAACAAATATCTACTAGGTATTATGTAGAAGTAATTGAAGAAAACTTGATAATACTGTGGTTGACCAGCCAGTGCATAAGTCTCCTTTCCAATTAGGAAATTGCAGACTTCTTACGGATATGGACCTTGTCCATATGAGGGGTGAGAGGGCTAATTAGCCCATAAATCTGCTAAAGTTAAAAGTGGAACGTTTTTGATCTGTGCAAATATCAGTATTGAATTGGTTTTACTATTTTTTATATTTTTTATGGTGAATGTATTTTTGTAAAAAGTCTTGTGAATCTGGTTTTATTCCTCATCCTGAAGGGGACTGCTGCTTGTGACCTGTGTTTTGGGTCCCTGTACCCCCGATTTCATTTTTGGGATATTTGCTTTGGGGCTCGGTCCTTTCTCTTGCTGCCTGGTATCATTTGCAGCAGCCATGTTGAATGGGTTAGCGGTCCAGTTGTTTTTTGGACCTTTGAAACGTTTTTAGACTCTCTCTTAGACTGCACGGCAGATTTTATATGTGCCAGACCCAATCTTACAATTTTAGGAGATTTTAATATTTATGGTGAGATCCCTAAACAAACAGATTCAAGGCGTCCACTTGGTGGTATGGAAGCAATGGGTCTGACCCAACTTGTTAAAGGCCCTTCCCACGAAATGGCTCACACTGTTGATTTAGTGTTTAGTAACACTCCTGCCTGGACTTGTAGGTCCCCAACCCCACTAGCGTGGTCTGATCATTTTTTAATTCCTATTGAATTAGCCACGGGTACATTGGTGAGTGGGAGTATGCCGGTTGTTCAGGTTGGGAGATTGTGGAATAAATTGGATTAAGAGAATTTTCTAGTCACTCTGGAATCACTTAAGTCCAGTGTCATGTGCAAGAGTGGATCTGAAGTTGAGGCTTTCAGTGACTGGATCACGGAAAGTCTGGACATAGTTCTCCCCCTGAGGAAAAAGTCTGGTCCATGGAGAACAACTAGTGCCCCTTGGTTTACCCCCCATTACTTCTCCTAAAAAAGGAATGTAAAAAGTTAGAAAGAACTTGGAGAAAGCTGTTTGTTTCAGCAGATAGGGAAGCTTACAAGGGGGCTATTAGAAGGTATCATGCTGAAATTAAGGAGGCACAGAGGGTTTTCTACCAGCAAACAATTGAGGGTGCGGCAGGCTCCCCCAAAGTAGTTTTCCAAATATTAAAAGATATTCTACATGTGCCAGTGAAAGACAATCTTTTAGAGGCTTCCTTAGAACACAGCAATTTACTAGCTGAATTTTTCCACCAACATTTTTTGGACATCTATGCCACCTTTGGGGAGAATAGTCCCTCACTGAAGGAGGAGGAGTTTGTTAATGGTGTTAATACAGCCTGTCTTTCTCACTTTAACCCTCTTTCTCAAACTCAAGTGTTAGATATCTTGAGTGTCCTGAAATCAGGATCCCCCCTGGACCCTGCCCCTCCTCACATACTGGTGCAGGGGGCGGAAGTTATAGTCCCGATGTTGACACATTTACTTATCTCTCCAAAGGAGTAGTACATAGCTCTTGGAAGCATGCTATAGTGAAACCGCTATTAAAAAAATCTTCTCTTGATCCGACAGTGTTGAAGAATTTTAGACCCATTTCCCTTTTGCCCACCCCCACTAAAATTCTGCATAAATATATCAATTGGCAACTTTCTACTTTTTTAGAAGAGAATGGGTTGCTCCATCCCACTCAGATGGGCTTTAGAACTGGTCACAGCACGGAAACTGCATTAATTGCGGTGACGGAAGAGGCCAGAAAGAGGGTAGACAAGGGTCTTATCACAGTGACTATCATGCTGGACTTGAGCGCATCTTTTGATACTGTACACCACCAGGTTTTGATCCAGAGAATGAAGGAGTTCGGAATTAAGGAACATGCACTTGCCTGGTTTACTTCCTTCTTACAGGACAGGTCCTTTCAGGTCCTAGATCGATCGTTCCTATCAAACAAACTGCAATGCAGGTGTGGTGTACCTCAGGGCTCTGCCCTCAGTCCGACACTGTTTGATATCTATATGGCTCCCTTGGCCTCTTTGGTGGAGTCATTTGGGTTAGCTCTAGTGTCCTATGCTGATGACACCCAACTGGTGGTTTCCCTTTCTGCTAATGAGACTTCAGAAGGGGCCGCTTTCCATACTTGTATGCAAGTGGTTTCAAGCTGGATGACTCAGAGTAAATTGCAACTAAATGAGGAGAAGACGGAAGTCATGATACTGGGCCCTGAACCAAGGCCTGGAATTTCTCGCACTTGTCCTCGGCACTTAGGGGGTCATTCCAACCCTGGCGGTCGGTGATAAAGTGGCAGCCAACCCGCCAACAGGCAGGCGGCCAAAAAAATGGAATTCTGACCCTGGCGGGAACCGCCAGCACAGCCCGCCACTTTAACACTCCGACCGCCACGGCGGGACAGACAAACAGCGCGGCGGTCACCGCCAACAGGCAGGCGGCAGACAATGTACCGCCCACCCTATCACAACTCACCAATCCGCCACCTTTTCCGGGGCGGGAGCCCCGCCGATAAAAACACGGCGGAAACAGACTACGAACGGGAAAACGCTCACCTCTACACACTCCACGAGGAAGGAGGACAGCATGGAACCCGAATTAAACATCCTACCAGCTATTGTCTACCTGCTCATCTACCACGAGTACGAACGCCGGCGCAGACGACAACGGTGAGTACTGCACCTACGACACAGGGGAGGGGGAGGAGGAAAGCTTACGGGCACACACATACGCCATACAGCCACCCCCCCACCCCAAATACCTACACCCCAATGCAGAGCAACAAGTCAGAGTGACACCCCCCAAACCCACCGGAATAATGCAAAGACACAATTAAAATGATCTATAAAATATATGTATAAATAGCTCCATTGAAGTTATGGGAAATATGCAATATGAAAGATACAAAATAAGGAATGAACATAGTTGAAAATATATACATAGGCAATAAGTCCTGCCCATTCTGTCAAAGTTCCATAGTCCGTGGGCCAATGTGCACAAACACATGGGCAAAGCCCACACACGAGACCAGATACCATTGGAGAGAACACTGCTGGGGCATCAGATGATAAAACTAAAGGCACCTCAGGGGAAGGGAAGGGGGGGCACCTCAGCCACATGAGTCCACGATGCCAGATCCACGAGGGGCCTCCATGCCCACTGTCCCATCCTGGGGAGTGCAAAGCCACAGTCACACAAGTCTCTACAGTGGGTGGCTTGCCCACTGTGCCATCCTGGGGAGTGCAAAGCCACAGTCCATCAGATGGATTACCGACTCCACTGTTAATGGAGGAGGCATGGTGCCCAGAGTGCTTCGTGAAGCCCTGCTCAACACAGCACCGGCACTGTCAATGGGCCAGCGGTGCTTGAGACGGCAGTGCCCAGCGGAGCGGTGCTTGAGAGGAAGGGCCCAGCGGAGCGGGCCTTGACAGGAAGGGCCCAGCGGAGCGGTGCTTGAGACGCCGGTGCCCAGCGGAGCGGTGCTTGACAGGAAGGGCCCAGCGGAGCGGTGCTTGAGATGAAGGGCCCAGCGGAGCGGTGCTTGAGACGGCGGTGCCCAGCGGAGCGGTGCTTGACAGGAAGGGCCCAGCGGAGTGGTGCTTGAGATGAAGGGCCCAGCGGAGCGGTGCTTGACAGGAAGGGCCCAGCGGAGCGGTGCTTGAGATGAAGGGCCCAGCGGAGCGGTGCTTGAGATGAAGGGCCCAGCGGAGCGGTGCTTGAGATGAAGGGCCCAGCGGAGCGCTGCTTGAGACGGCGGTGCCCAGCAGAGCGGTGCTTGACAGGAAGGGCCCAGCAGAGCGGTGCTTGACAGGAAGGGCCCAGCGGAGCGGTGCTTGAGATGAAGGGCCCAGCGGAGCGGTGCTTGACAGGAAGGGCCCAGCGGAGCGGTGCTTGAGATGGCGGTGCCCAGCAGAGCGGTGCTTGACAGGAAGGGCCCAGCGGAGCGGTGCTTGAGATGAAGGGCCCAGCGGAGCGGTGCTTGAGATGAAGGGCCCAGCGGAGCGGTGCTTGAGACGGCGGTGCCCAGCGGAGCGGTGTTTGACAGGAAGGGCCCAGCGGAGCGGTGCTTGAGACGGCGGTGCCCAGCGGAGCGGTGCTTGACAGGAAGGGCCCAGCGGAGCGGTGCTTGAGACGGCGGTGCCCAGCGGAGCGGTCCTTGACAGGAAGGGCCCAGCGGAGCGGTGCTTGACAGGAAGGGCCCAGCGGAGCGGTGCTTGAGATGAAGGGCCCAGCGGAGCAGTGCTTGACAGGAAGGGCCCAGCGGAGCGGTGCTTGACAGGAAGGGCCCAGCGGAGTGGTGCTTGAGATGAAGGGCCCAGCGGAGCGGTTCTTGTCACGGCTGGCCCCTGTTCAGCGGTTCTTGTCACGGCGGGCCTCTGTTCAGCGGTTCTTGTCAAGGCGGGCCCCTGTTCAGCGGTGCTTGTCACGGCGGGCCCCTGTTCAGCGGTGCTTCTCACGGCGGGCCCCTGTTCAGCGGTGCTTCTCACGGCAGGGTCCTGTTCAGCGGTTCTTGTCACGGCGGGCCCCTGTTCAGCGGTGCTTCTCACGGCGGGCCCCTGTTCAGCGGTTCTTGTCACGGCGGCCCCCTGTTCAGCGGTTCTTGTCACGGCGGGGCCCTGTTCAGCGGTGCTTGTCACGGCGGGCCCCTGTTCAGCGGTTCTTGTCACGGCGGGGTCCTGTTCAGCGGTTCTTGTCACGGCGGGCCCCTGTTCAGCGGTGCTTCTCACGGCGGGCCCCTGTTCAGCGGTTCTTGTCACGGCGGGCCCCTGTTCAGCGGTGCTTCTCACGGCGGGCCCCTGTTCAGCGGTGCTTCTCACGACGGGCCCCTGTTCAGCGGTTCTTGTCACGGCGGGCCCCTGTTCAGCAGTGCTTGTCACGGCGGGCCCCTGTTCAGCAGTGCTTGTCACGGCGGGCCCCTGTTCAGCAGTGCTTGTCACGGCGGGTCCCTGTTCAGCGGTGCTTGTCACGGCAGGCCCCTGTTCAGCGGTTCTTCTCACAGCGGGCCCCTGTTCAGCGGTTCTTCCCATGGCGGGCCCCTGTTCAACGGTGCTTGTCACGGCGGGCCCCTGTTCAGCGGTGCTTCTCACGGCGGGCCCCTGTTCAGCGGTTCTTCTCACGGCGGGCCCCTGTTCAGCGGTTCTTGTCACGGCGGTCCCTTTTCAGCGGTTCTTGTCACGGCGGGCCCCTGTTCAGCGGTGCTTGTCCTGTGTTTCTAGGGAGCCAGACCTGGCCAAGACTTCCCGCTCAGTCGCCATCCGACCTTGCGGTTGCGGGGCCCTCCTGTGATGGAGTCCTGGGCCCGTGGGTGTCGTCCGTCACAACCGGAATGGGGCTGGTGGGGCCCTCCTGGGCAGCTCGCCTGCTGCCTGACTTCTCCGCCCTGCTGACCTTGCCCTCCTTCGCTGAAGCTCTGTGGCCCTTGCCTCCCTTTGATGATGTGGCAGGTGACGGGGCAAGGCTACTGTCCTTGGTGGCAGCCGTCTCAGGCTTGTCGCGCCGGCCCTTAGTTTTTTTTGTCCTCTTCCCAGGGGGGTGGGCTGGCTGTCCCCTTGCTGCTGGCCGATGTTCCTGCCCTAGGAGCTGGTGGACTCCAATAGCCCTGCACTATGGTCATAGTAGATGCAGGGCTGGTGGTGGCTGAGGTGCTTTTTTTACTCTTATCAGATGGAGGGGGTGGTTCAGTGATTGGAACGAGCTCAAGGTTGGAAAGGAACTGCACTTGGGAAGGACAGGGACGGGTAGGTGTAGTGGGTATGGGAGTGGAGGAAGAGGATGTGGTTGTAGGAGAGTCAAGTGTGCTGTCTTTGGGTGCAGGTGTTTGTGACGGAGGCTGTTGTGAGGTGGATGGCTGTTGGGTGGGTGTCTGCCTGCGTTTGTGTGGTTTGGAAGAGGGGGTGACAGACACACTGGGAGAGGACACAGGGGACGTGTAAATGGCAGTGGGGGTGGTGACTGCACGTGTGCGGACTGTAATGGACGGTGTGCTGGTGATGGAAGTACTGGCTGATGGTGGTGTGCATGCAGGTGTGAGTGGAGACGTCACAGGGAGGGAGGAGGGAGATGAGGAGGTGGGGGACACAGAGGTGGTAATGACTGTTGGCATGTCTGCATCTGGATGTTGCTTGGGTGACTGCTTGTGGGATCTGTGGTGCTTATGTCTGGATGAGCTGCCCTTGGGTGTAGAGGTGTGTGCAGGCTGGTCTGATGGTGTGGATGGGATAGGCAGAGGAACAGGAGACTGGGACTGGGTGGAAGGAGTCAGAAGAGGGAGGCTGGAGACAGGGACAATGGCTGCCGTCAGTGCTGAGGCCAGAGCGTTGAACGATCGCTGATGGGCAGCCTGACCCGAATGAATGCCCTCCAGGTATGCATTGCTCCGATGCACCTCCCTTTCTACACCCTGGATGGCATTCAAAAGGGTGGACTGCCCAACAATGAGCGTCCGCAGGTGGTCAATGACCTCCTCACTGAGGGCAGCAGGGGTAACTGGGGCAGGGCCTGAGGTGCCTGGGGCGAAGGAGATGCCCGGCTTCCTGGCCGAGCGGGCACGGGGCGAAGGCTGAGGGGCTGCTGGGAGGGCGGGGCTGGTGCGCTGGGTGGCGGCTGTACCTGTTGTGGCGGTGGGCACGGATGTTGCCGCCACCGCAAGGGAGCTCCCTTCCGAGGACGTGTCGGTATCGCTGACGTCTCCACGGGTCCCCGTTGTGGAGCTCCACTCGCCCTCCGTCTCACTGGTGTACTCAGAGTCTGTTGCATGGCCCTCCGTGGCCATGTGAGATGCAGCTCCCTCGTGCGCCTATGCCACTTCTCCTCCGCCTGATGATGCTATTGCACACATGAACAGGAAGACAAAGAAAATGGGTGCGGGGGGGGAGAAATGAAGACAGGTTGAGTGCATGCATTGCCAACACCGTTGTCGGAGAGGACAGACACAGAAGCCCCCTGCACTAGGCCGCGCAATCGGGGTACACTACTCAGTTATTGTGACTAGGCCTACAGGTCTATGGACGACAAATGTACACATAGATGACACAGGGCCATGAATAGCTGTACTTGGCACCCTACAGAGGTGGGGGGCGGGGGCACAGCGCCATGCCTAACGGAGGGGCCTAGCCTACAGAATGCGCCCTGGCCTAGAGATAGCCACAGCCCTCCTCCCCCACCCAGACACCTTCACTGCGCGCAAAGATAGCGGAATGTGCTGATACTCACCCCCTTGTGCCTGCTGTGATGTCCTCACGCGCCCATCCAAATCGGGGTAGACCACCGCCAGGATCCGGGACATCAGGGGGGTCAATTGGCGGCTGGCACCCCTCCTACGTTGGGAGGCCATCCCCAGCAGAGACTCGGCGGTCTTTCTGTTCCCGCGGCAGATGTCCTCCCACCTCTTTCGGCAGTGGGTGCCCCGTCTGTTGTGGACGCCCTGGGCCCGGACGTCCTTGGCGATGACACGCCAAATGTCGATCTTCTGATGGGCGCTGACCTATGTGACATGTACAGGGTGGTAAAGGAAATCTCATTACTTTTCTGCCTGGTCAATGTGAGTGCCCCCCCCTCCCCAACCTTGCCATGTGGCACATGCTCTCATCTTTCGTGCGTTGCACTCCTCATTCGCTCCCCTCCCCACCATCTTACATACACCCCACTCAACACAGGCATAGCCCATTCAACGTGCACCCTGTGTACTAACCTGTTGGTCTGGAGGACCGTAGAGTAGCGCATACTGGGGGAGGACCCCATCAACAAGTTTCTCCAATTCTTCAGAAGTGAAGGCAGGGGCCCTTTCCCCACTCGCAGCAGCCATTGTATCTCCCAGACCGAGGTCACAGCAGCACTTGCAGTATAGGTCCTCTCCTGTGGATGATCAGGTCTCGAGTGATTAATCAGATAGAAAATGGCGGTCACGCCCGCCGCGGTGCATACCGCGACCGCAGGCGCACATCCTCATTGGCTACTGAAGCCCATAGGGTGCAATGTTAACCAATGCGGCTTAGCACCGCGGGCTTCGACCGCCTACCGCCACGGTGTGCCACGCCAGCGCATTGACCTCACATCCCACTGTCACACTTCACAGGTCAGGCAGCCGCCATTTCAAGGGCCCACATGGCTGAATTTCTACTGCGTCACACACGCCTAGGCCTTGCATTGCCACTCATACAAGCCTTTCAATGCATAGCGATTCGTGTACTGTGCAAGCTGTGTGAACGAACCTGTGGGTTGCTTGACTCTGTGCTCCATGTTGTCCTTCCTAGGCACCGTCCGCTGGGACTTGCGAGGAGAAGGGTGAATCCTCCCGTGTACCGACCGCTGGTGGACCTGTCGACAATGGAAGAACGACATATCATACTTACATACAGGCTTGACAGAGCAACTATACATGAACTATGTGCCCAGCTGGAGCCAGACCTGATGTCCCCCATCCGCCAACCCATAGGGATTCCCCCTCTGGTGCAGGTTCTGTCAGTACTCCATTTTTTGGCAAGTGGGTCTTTTCAGACAACAGTGGCCATATCATCTGGGATGTCTCAACCTATGTTTTCTAAGGTTTTGTCCAGAGTGTTGTCTGCCCTGATGAAATACATGCGGCGCTACATTATTTTCCCTGAGGTGGGCGATTTGGCTACAGTGAAGGGTGATTTCTATGCCCTTGGACATATCCCCAACATCATTGGTGCCATTGATGGGACCCATGTGGCTTTGGTTCCCCCCAAAGAAAGTGAGCAGGTGTACAGAAACAGAAAAAGTTATCATTCGATGAATGTCCAGGTGGTCTGCTTGGCTGACCAGTACATCTCCCATGTAAATGCCAAGTTCCCTGGGTCAGTGCATGACGCGTATGTCATGCGAAATAGCAGCATCCCTTATGTGATGGAACAGCTACAGAGACACCGTGTGGCTAATTGGTGACTCTGGTTACCCCAACCTGTCGTGGCTACTGACCCCAGTGAGGAATCCCCGGACCAGGGCTGAGGAACTGTACAATGAGGCCCATGGGCGAACTAGGAGAATCATAGAAAGGACCTTCGGGGTCCTGAAGGCCAGGTTAAGGTGCCTGCATATGACAGGGGGATCCCTAATGTACTCACCAAAGAAGGTGTGCCATATCATCGTGGCCTGCTGTATGCTTCACAATCTTGCTTTGCGACGCCAGGTGCCTTTTCTGCAGGAGGATGGTCCAGAAGGTGGTGTTGTAGCAGCTGTGGAGCCTGGGGAGAGTGAAGAGGAGGAAGACGACGGGGACGACACGGACAACAGGGATACAGTCATACAACAATATTTTCAGTAGCACACAGGTAAGAATCACCCACGCCATTTTACATTTACTTAAGGCCTCATGCGTCTCCACTGTCTGTGTTTCCCCCCAGTTCCTGTTAACTGATTTGTGACTTTCCCTTCCCTTTTCAGAGCTGTATGACCCACTGCGTGGCTTCTGCTTTGTTTGCCCATGGACTAAAGCTTATTGAAATTGGTATGTTGTCATCACAAAGTAACTGGACATTATTGCACCGTTACGTGTAATACATTTGTTAAGAATACAAGCAGACTCCTGTTATTTTATGTGCAATAAGTGATTTATTTTAAGTTCTACATATAGGTACATGATTGTAAAACGGTGATGGGTGGGGGTGGAGTAATGTCCATGGCAGAGTCCAGTTCTCAGTCACACAGGTGCATTGTCCATATGCCTGTGGAAGAATGGAGCAGGGGCAGTTCAAGGTTGGACAGGGTGACAATGTGGGACAGTGGGATGACATCAGGGGGTATCTTAGGCTGGCGGGGTCTAGCAATCCTACTCTGTCTTCTTGTGAGATCTCAGGTTCCGCTTGCGGGGTGGTTCTTCTTCTGCAGGAGGTAGGGTTCTGGTGGCCTGTTGTTGTGTGGGGGCCTCCTGTCCACTAGCGCCGGCGGAGGTGGTAGGCTGTTCCTGGCCTGGGCTAGTGACAGGGGCCCTTTGGGGTGCCACATGGTCCCGCAATGTGGTGACTATCTGGTTAAGGGCCACGACGATGGTCCCCATTGCGGAACCGATGTTCCTCAGTTCCTCTCTGAACCCCATGTACCGTTCCCCCTGCAGTGCCTGGATCTCCTGGAACCTGGCCAGTACCGTCGCCATCGTCTCCTGGGAGTGGTGGTAAGCTCCCATGATGGAGGAGAGGGCCTCTTGGAGAGTCGGTTCCCTGGGCCTGTCCCCCCCCTGTCGCACAGCAGCCCTCCCAGTTCCCCTGTGTTCCTGGGCCTCTGTCCCCTGGACGGTGTGCCCACTACCACTGCCCCCAGGTCCCTGTTGTTGTTGGGGTGGTGGGTCAACCTGGGTGCCCTGTAGTGGTGGACACACCGCTGATCGACGTGCCCTGGAGACAGAGGCATGGGCCCGCTGGGTGGGAGCTGTGCTGGTGTTCCCAGAGGGGGTTGGGTCTGGTGTAGCCTGTGGCTGTCTGTGGGGAACCGACTGTCCAGAGGTCCCCGATGGGCTGGGCTGGTCATCTGGGTCCAGGGAGACAGAGCTGCTGTCATCGCTGGGGGCCTCTTCTGGGGGTGGGATGGACATCTCTGTACCCTCCGTGGCGGTGTGGTGGCGTTCGGGTCCTGCAGGGGTATAAAGGTATGGTTATTGCTTCTGTGTGTGGCATTTCGTGTGATGGGTGGGTGTCCGTGTACCCAAGTGCAGGCATTCCCTTGTGGGGGCTTTTGTGAGGGTGGCTTGTGGGGGTGATGTGTGTGTGCAGTGGGCATGCTTTGGTGATGGGTGTCCATGCTTTGTGGTCGCATGCAGGGCTTGGTGTTGGGATGGGTGGGTTGTGATGGTGAGCCATTTGCAAGGAGTTGGTGTGATGGGGGTGGGGGTGAGGGTGGGGGTATGATTTGGCATGCAGGTGGGGTGGGGGTGGGAAGCAGTAGTGGAGATTTGACTTACCAGAGTCCATTCCTCCGCCTACTCCTGCGAGGCCCTCAGGATGCAGGATGTGCAAGACTTCCTCCTCCCATGCTGTGAATTCTGGGGGAGTAGGTGGGGGTCCGCCGCCAGTCTTGTTGTGCCTTGATACCATGGAACGCACCTTCCACCGTAGGTCGTTCCAGCGCTTCCTTATGTCATCCCGATTGCGTGGATGCTGTCCCACCGCGTTGACCCTGTCCACTATCCTTTGCCATAGCTCCATCTTCCTGGCAATTGTGGTGTGCTGCACCTGTGCCCCGAAGAGCTGGGGCTCTACACGGACTATTTCCTCCACCATGACCCTGAGTTCTGCGTCAGTGAACCTGGGGTGTCTTTGGGGTGCCATGGGGTGGTGTGGATGACGTGTGGGGTGGCGTTTATGGTGATGAGTGTGGTGCGTGTGGTGGTGTGTGGTGTTTGCTGCGTGGATTCTGTGTGGGTGATGGTGTTGTGTGCCTCTGTGTTGTGTGATTGTCTATTCTGTGCTCTCTCTCTAGCCTTCGTCAATCATTTCGGGCCGTAGGGGTTTGTGGGTGATGTGGGTGTGTGTTTTATATTGTGTTGGGTGTGTGGGAGTGGTGTTAGTATGTGTATCAGGTGTGTGTGTTTCAAACTGACCAATGTGGCTGAGTTTTCTATGTGTGTGTGTATTTTGACCGCGGCGGTGTGTACCGACAATGGAATATCGCGGTTGAAAGACCGCTGCGGGGATTTGTGGGTCGGAATGGAATGGGCGTACTTCGGTTGGCGTGACGGTGGAGGTTTGGTCATCGCCATTTTTTTGCTGACCTTTGGTGGGGCGGACTTTTGTGGATGTCGGGTTTTTGGCGGTTTGCCATTTGCGGGTCAGAATGACCGTTGCGGTTTACCGCGGCGGTGTTCTGGCGGTCTTCTGACCGGCGGTAAGCGCCTTTTACCGCCGAGGTCAGAATGACCCGCTTAGTGAGCTCCTTCCTCCTAAAAAGCATGTTAAGAGCCTGGGGATCAGTTTGGATCCCCTTCTGACACTAGACCTGCAGGCTACGAACATATCTACTACTTGTTTTCCCCTATTGAAACTTCTTAGGAAGATTTTTGCTATTCTTCCAGCACTGGCTAGAAGACTTATTGTGCAAGCTATTATTCTTTCAAGGCTAGACTATGGGAATGGCCTTTTCCTAGGTTCCCCAATATATGTTAAAAAGAAATTACAGAGAGTTCAAAATGCTGCAGCTCGTTTATTACTGAACATCCTGAGAAGGTCTTCTGTGAAGGCTGGATTGGCTTCTTTGCACTGGTTGCCTGTTGGACAGCAGATCAAATTTAAGGCTCTATGTCATATCCACAGGTCTTCGCATGATAGAGGACCTATGCTCCTTAGGAATCTGGCTACCTTTTATAGGCCGAATAGAGTTTTGAGATCTACTACTCTAGCTTTGGTAATCGTACCGAAAATAAAGAAAGCAAGATGGGGTGGGTCCTCTCTGATGTTTTTAGGAGCTAAATTGTGGAAATCGCTTCCCCTTAATCTTCGGCTGATGGAGCAAGAATTGGAATTTCGAAAGGCCTTGAAAACTTGGTTCTTCTAGGTCCGTTTTTCTTATTCCTTTCTCGTTGCGTATCATTCTCATCCCCTCTGTGGTTAGGTTTTAGTAGCGCTGGGAAACCCGAGGGTAGCCATGCGCTCTATAAATTGTGTAAAATAACATAACATAACATAACATATATAGTTTCCTTATGTCGAAAAAAGACCCTAAAACACTTGCGCAAATGTTGCCGAGTTTGTTATCTGCATGGTAACCTAAATATTGACAATTTGCCAAAATCGAAAGTTCATAAGGTGCAAATAACTGGATCCCCGGCATAGAAAATAGGATAATGCAAAGAAATTGAAGAGGTGATCCCTTTGCTTTGACAGGTTCAAAATCAAGTTTCTAAAGGAAACTCTTTTTTTATTGATTTATGTAGCTTGGTACACATTGGCCCGCCCCCTACCACCACCCCTTTACCCCTATCCCAAAGCTCCCTGCCTTACAGAAGGAATTATGTAGAGATGTTCAAAACTTGTGGACCCTCTCTCAGGCTCCCTTCAGACCCCATCCCTGTCCACTGTGGCTCCTAAGAAAGACTGTCAGCCCTTTTTGCTGAATCACTTTCAGGGTCCTTATGTTTGACTGTGTCCTACTTGTCTATAAAATGTAATATTTTGAGAACTCCAGGGCATAATAGTGCCTTGAATGCCCCTGCTATAAATGATATGCAGAGAACCCTAGTTCCCTTCGAACCCTGCCCAGCTTTAGTCAAATGCTACCGAGAGTTTTTCCATGCCCAGCACCTCCTACATCCTGCAAAGCCAGGTTCGTGCTCTGGCACTGTCCTAGTGCCTCACAGGCCATGGCAGTCTGTCAAGCAGCGCACACCGAGAATGTAATAATCACTGTCCCCCAGGGGAGAGTAGTCGGTATGTTTGTTTATTTGGCGAACCACTATTGTGTAAGTCGACAATGTGGAATCTCTCTCTCAAATATTGAGTTTATGTCAGAGAATACGTTCTGCCAGTATCATTTTCTCTTTGGGCAGTTTCATATCAAGGGCAGCAGGGCAGCAGGGCAGCAGGGCACCAGTCCCATCTCACCCGCTCCGGCACTCCTCCTGCTTCGAAGCATTCCATGAATGTATACTTATTGGTGTATAGTACCAACATTGTGTGGTTTTCAGCATAGCTACTCTGCCCATGGGACTCATGGCTGTCCTTTCTGTTCTATAGAAGAGATATGACCATTCTGTGTCTGTGAGTGATTTAGGGGCTTATTTATACTCTGTTTGCGCTGGATTTGCGTCGTTTTTTTTTTACGCAAATCCGACGCAAAACTAACTCCATATTTATACTTTGGCGTTAGACCCGTCTAGCGCCAAAGATCCTGGAGTTTGCGTCATTTTTTAGCGTGGACACCTTCCTTGCGTTAATGATATGCAAGGTAGGCGTTCCCGTTTAAAAATGACTCCGAGGCATGTGCGCCGTATTTACACTCCCGGGCAAAAATGACGCCCGGGAGTGGGCGAGTCAAAAAAAATGACGTCCAGCCGCTTTAGCGTCATTTTTTAGCGCCTGGTCAGGGCAGGCGTTAAGGGACCTGTGGGCTCGGAAGGAGCCCAGAGGTGCCCTCCCATGCCCCCAGGGACACCCCCTGCCACCCTTGCCCACCCCAGGAGGACGCCCAAGGATGGAGGGACCCATCCCAGGGAACTTAAGGTAAGTTCAGGTAAGTATTTTTTTTTATTTTTTTTTGTGGCATAGGGGGGCCTGATTTGTGTCCCCCTACATGCCACTATGCCCAATGACCATGCCCAGGGGACATAAGTCCCCTGGGCATGGCCATTGGGCAAGGGGCATGACTCCTGTCTTTGCTAAGACAGGAGTCATTTGAATGGGGGTTGGGAGTAAAAGAAAATGGCGCTAATCGGGTTGAGGCGAAAATTTTGCCTCAGCCTGACTTGCCCCATTTTTTGGCGCCCAAGCTCCATTTTCCCCTACGCCGGCGCTGCCTGGTGTAAGTCATTTTTTTTTACGTACACCAGGCAGCTCCGCCGGCTAACGTCATTCCATAAATAAGGCGCCCGCATGGCGCTTTGGAATGGCGTTAGCCGGCGTTAAATTTTTTGACACACAACTGCGTTGGCGCAGTTGTGCGCCAAAAAGTATAAATACGGCCCTAAGTTCCTCCTTCCCCCATCTCTTCCACACAGGGGATTTGCCTTTTTATGTTGTATAGGTGTAAAATGGGTGTGAAATGTGAGAGCAGTCATTTGTTGTCTCTTTTTAAGGAAGTGGCCGCCTCTCAAATGTCAAAAGGGGCCTACTAGTATTTAGGCTGAGGTCATTGCGCATTACCCAGTGTCTAATTGAAGGAATTTCAGTCTCTTCCACTCCTGAAATACAACATTCTTTTTAATCTACTTGAAGACGCAGAGACCTTTCGGTTCATAGAAATCATCAATTCTTTTACAGCCTGCTTTTTACCATGCACCAGATACATCTCCTCTTGCAGCTGGAGACGAGTCAGGGTTGCTTATGTTAGGTGTTAGTGGAGTGGGAAAGGTAGTGAGCCCTTTATGAATGTTACCACAGCTCAAGAGGCCAAAGCGGCCTTGGCGATCAGGAAGAAGTACAATCCTCAAAGACAACGGTTTTGTGGTGGCCAGATCGTTTTCCAAATATGAGCCTGGACTGTCGTCTGTTCTATGAAACACCATTCATTTTTGGACTTTTTAATATTCCATTCTACTATATAATGGAGTTGTGCTGCATGGTAATGGGTAGTGAGTCTGGGAAGTCCCACTGTCTTGATGATTGCCCCCCCAACCCCAAAGTCTGCAAGAAGAGTGTCATTTTTAGAGACTACTACTTGGGAATGATTTTGGTGTCATGTTTCAGTCTCTACGTTGTGCTCCAGACTATCTGAGGCAAAATCTTAGCTGTGCTCAGTTATGACATGTAATTAAAAGATGTGCAAGAGACAGAATCACATTTGGATATACCTACCATAATAACTGTATTTAGTTTACATCTTTGGACATTGAGTTTGTTGAGATAAAGCATTGTCTGAGCACATCTAGTATCAGTAACAGAGCACAGCCAGATAACCAAAGATGACCCATTCATGCACACACACATTACACACGCTTCACACCCGCATGCATCACACAAACACAGTCACACACACCCCGAAACACACACACAACATCCCCCACCCCCTCCCCTGTTGGAGAACCTGACTTACCTGCTTGCAGGGGGTCCTCCGGCAGGAGACGGGACACAGCGCTTCTGCCAGCAGCAGTGTCCACCAGCAGAGCACTGCCAAGCCATATCATGACTCATGACATGGTCGGCTGCGTTTTGCTGGCGTGGCGCTGCTGCCGGCAGCAGTGCCACCTTACCGCCATCCACCACCATGACCATAAGTGGAATTCCACCAGCCTTCTGGCGGAATTCTGGCTACGGTCATATTTTGGTGGACGGTTGGTAGCCACGACGACGGTATGTTGGTGGCTGTCGCCATGGCGGTAGGCGGCATTTGGCACCAATGTTAGAATGAGGGCCTTAGTGTTAGCTTGACACTATATCAATGATTCCAGGATATGGAAGAAAAGTGTCCTTACCTGAAACCATGATTTGCCAGTATTCATCATCTACATGGTATAATTTGTAAACTTTCCCGCATTCTCTTCTTTACAGCAGTACAGTGTTCCAGGTGTGTTGTCAAAATGGCGGGTCTATGACTTTTATACACTTAGGGGGTGATTCTAAGCTTGGCGGGCGGCGGTAGCCGCCCGCCAAGCGGGGTACCGCCAGAAGACCGTACCGCGGTCAAAAGACCGCGGCGGTCATTCTGGGTTTCCCACTGGGCTGGCGGGCGACCGCCGAAAGTCCGCCCGCCAGCCCAGCGGGAAACACCCTTCCCACGAGGACGCCGGCTCAGAATGGAGCCGGCGGAGTGGGAAGGTGCGACGGGTGCAGTTGCACCCGTCGCGAATTTCAGTGTCTGCAAAGCAGACACTGAAATTCTTTGTGGGGCCCTCTTACGGGGGCCCCTGCAGTGCCCATGCCATTGGCATGGGCACTGCAGGGGCCCCCAGGGGCCCAGAGGCACCCCCTACCGCCATCCTGTTCCTGGCGGGAGACCCGCCAGGAACAGGATGGCGATAGGGGGTGTCAGAATCCCCATGGCGGCGGAGCACGCTCCGCCGCCATGGAGGATTCTCAAGGGCAGCGGGAAGTCCGTTTCTGGCCGCGGCTGAACCGCCGCGGTCAGAATGCCCAGCGGTGCACCGCCAGCCTGTTGGCGGTGCTACCGCCGACCTCCGCCATGGCGGTAATTACCGCCAGGGTCAGAATGACCCCCTTAATGACTCAAAGAGGTTCTCAGTGACACTACTTTGCCTGAAATACTTTTTTAGGTTGCTTTTCTTGTGGAACGTCTTTGTGTTAGGAGACTCACTAAAATGTAAGAGTTGCACAGCTGATCCTTAGTAAAAATATGCTTTAGATGGTAAGACAAGAAAATAAACAAAACTACTTTTATTTTTATAACGCTTTAGTTTCACAGGCTTCAAATTGTTTCCTGGTTATCATTCCTCTAATTAGAAGAGAAAGTTCGAGAACATCTGTGTAAGAAGAAGCTGCAGAATTGGTTGATTCTGGAGACAAAAATGCACTGGATAGAATTTAGTGAAGAAATACACTTCAACTTTATGTTCAGTGATTTTCTGTCTCAAGGAAAGTAGCTTTCCTAAGTAGAGCAGAAGGTACTCCGACTTTCCACTGATGATTGTAAATTGCAAACGACGGCAGTAGCATGGTCTGGAGTCTTGCATTATATGGTTGTCTTCCCCCGACATCAGCCTGTCGGAGATCTAGAGATCTATAGTCTAACCAGAAGCTAAAGCTATGAATTCCTCAATGGAGGCTTTGCAAGTATGGTGGAATTTTTTTTTAAAGTGGCAGATGACAAGATATTTAGTAAACTACCTTCAAATATCAGACTAGCAAAAAAAAAAATTTCAAGCAAAGACTGAACAGCCTCTGCTAGATTCTTTAAATGCTGGAAGCTCAGTTGAACTTAATTAACTTTGCACAGTCTCTAACGTTTGAATTAGTTTCGTTATGTTGAATATTCGTTTATCAAATTTCTGACTATTTGTCCGGCACCTAAAAGCTGAGCCTTCAGCATTGAAGCTCTTTATAAATGTAACAAACAAAGCTAAATTAAATAAACTTAAATAATCTAAACAAAACAAAGGCATCTACTAGTATGTGGGTGTCCAAAAGTAGGTTTATGAACACCAGACCCATGCCAGATCTTCAAGATCTCCATGTGCCATCCATTTACAACCTAAATGCAAATAATTCCACATAGTCAGTGGTTATTGTGCTGTTGTAAAAGTCTCACAGCTGCTAGAATGGCGCATTAAAGTGCTTGTAAATGGAGCCGATATACATATGGTAAAGTGATCGGCATTGTATGGCTTTATGATTTAGTGCATGTTAGTGTTCCACTGAGGTATTTTGAAGTGTTTATGTGTGAGTTTTTGTAAGTGTGTTCATTTGTGTGAATGTATGACCCCCTATAATTGCAATACAATTAAGGAAATCACATTGTCACAAGACTCTCAGAGAGATTTGGTGAGCAACAAACTATACAGAAAGATGATTGCACGAACATACTGATAGTATAAGCTGGTAGCAATAACTAATGGGAAATATAAAAGAAGTCAGATGTGATAAACCTAAGTATATATTCTAAACAATGGGACACTTTTTAATGTTCAGTGGCCAAGTTTGGAAGTAGTGGAAGACTATTAAACACATGTACATAGGGTTTATGCTGGTCTGTCAGAACCTTTTGTGGGACCAGGGTCAGAAACTGAATTCAGAGCCCCATCTTTGGTTTTCGTACAAGAAACACCTCAATCTATGAAGAAAACATATTTTGTGGGGAAAGAGTGTAATTCATCAGGGTGCTCCAGCATTTGGCACCACCTATTTGGCAGTCACATGTTTTCTCATCAGGAATGAACAGATCAGGCCTGCTTTTCATATTTTTCTAATATGTTTTGTAGCAGGAGCACCGGGCCATAAAAAGATTGGGACCGAGGTCATAGAGGCTCAGATGTCTCATGTCTCGCTTGGTGAAAACCATATGTAACATGAACTACATCCCAATTGGGCCATATAGGCTATTACTATTGATTCTTCAAGTGTTTGTGTCTGTGGGATGTGCCACTCTGAACACGCCTTGTCATCAGCTATTCTGAGTATCTGTTTGTGTTAAACCATCTCAGTCATCTGTTTATCCATTTGATAGCTCGTCATCATAATAATCAAGGAGTTTACTGCAATAACACCGTTTTACGCCTGAGTGATAACTGATGCAAAACAAATCACTGAACCGGCGACTTAAATGTTGACGCAGTTGGCAGTATCTCTGCTGAGGTGAGCATAGCAATGGGACACTATGAGCACTATGGCTTCCCAAGTATTGAGGAGTACAGGTTTCAAATTCAGTCAGCCCTTGATCCTCAAAGCTCAAAAGTTAGGGCATGTATGTACATATATATGTATGTGTGTGTGTGTGTGTGTGTGTGTGTGTGTGTGTGTGTGTGTGTGTGTGTGCATGTGTGAGTGAGTGCATTAGGAACGATATATAACTTTTATTTTAAAATGAAATAAGGTCAACTTAAAAAGATTAAATACAACTTTTTAGCTTGTTTTAAAAAAAAAATATTTTAAATAATTTTAACATTGAACCATTTAGCACAATTTACTACACATTAAATAAAAATGTCAGACAGGTGGGTATTTTTAAAGTTATTTCTTAAACATTATATGTTAAATTAACGTATTTAAACTAAAAAAAATTTAAAGATATTTAATGTGATGAGCTGATATGCAGTGACATTTTATTTTACTTGTTCTTGCTTAATAAGAAATATTTAATTATTTGATATATATGTTAGACAGTAAATTATGTTGGTATTTTTTTAGAATAATAATGATCTTTAATAATTTTCTCATAATTTTCAATAGAGAGATCACCTCCATGTAGTTAGAGATCCACATCTATGTGTGCAGAGCCATAAATCATAACTTTATACTCATAAATCCTGCTGTAGGAGGCTCGACCACCTAATGTGAGGGGTGAAAACATGTAGGCCTACACTTAGGTGTAAATATACACACAAAAAAAAGTGAATCGCAAAAGTATAGGGTTACACCTAGAGCAGTGGTTCCCAACCTTTTGACTTTTGTGGACCCCCACTTTATCATTACTGGGAACCAGGATCCCCAACTGAATCATTACTGAAATCTGGGAACCCCTCCACTGATTCATTTCTGAAAGCTAGAGTCCTAATCTTCTAATGTTATTTAATTTCCTAAGTAGTCGGGGACCCCCTGAGGAGGCTTCACGGACCCCCAGGGACCCCCAGGGACCCCCAGACCACAGGTTGGGAACCACTGACCTAGAAGCATTAGTAAATACACACATGATTAAATATACAAATGTATATTTATCTTTGTGGATAGGTCCCTGAATCTTTTTTTTCCTTTTGTTTTCGTAAAATTCAGAATGGTTATTTTAAAGACAACAGATTGCTCTTTGAGAACTAATTTTTCTAGCAAAATTGTTTTTTATGTGTGCCTAATTATATCTTGCATGATCACACTTGGAATGTATACATTATGCCATGAGCACAATATTGTTTTTATACAAAATATTGTTATTTCTGAATTTCTAAAATAGATATTGACCATTAGTCAAATCTGTTGAATAAGCCTTTTGTTCTCAGGGGTGTAGCTTCAGGGGGGTGTTACATCCCCCTAATAAATGTATTGTCTTAGAAATAGTTGGGTATAGGTGCCTTCAGTCGGGTATTGTGGATAACATTCAGATTTCAGCTGGTATTACTACGTACACACAGAGAAAAAACGCACACACACTGTGTGAAAGTGCTAACAAATATTGGTTTATTACAGTACATTGTCTTTTCTCTCTCAGTACTCCTACCAAACCATTTTCCTCTCCCTTTCCACTGCCCTAGGCCCCTCTCATGCACTCTGCTTGTGGTATACTGAATTTAAATATTATATTGCAGCGTGATTGTTGGAAAATCTGAAGCTCATGCCCCTCTCACAATCTTACTGACCAAGCTACGCCCCTGCTTGTTCTTGACTAGCCCAGGGTTTTTAAGTTGTTCATATATAGAAGATTGAGTTACGCCTACATTTGTGATTAATACATTAATCAGTATTAAGAATTGAATAGCTGTTATAAAGGCTACTGATTCATGCCCCTTTTCAGATATACACACGCATTAAAATGAAGGCGGTAGTATTCTTCTCCGACAGCAGAACTTCAATGTACAATTGCTCTTCTAAAAGGAAATTTGCAGACAAAATCTGCATATATTTTGTTGCTTAGCTGAGTTAAGTTAAAATGGTCTACCTACGTATATATTTGTTTAATTATTTGTAATTTTTATAATGCATCGCGAGGTCACCTAGGTCACGTCAGAGAAGAGTGTAAATCATCTCGCTATATGGGGGAAAATAGCATGGGCGAAGGTAAACTGGTAAGAGGCTAGAGAATTTTGCACTTTACCAGCAGAAAAGAAAACACTTTGTGGCCCACAACTCCTTGTCCGGTAGGAAGGGAACCTTGGGTTAAGGCTTTTAACCTGCGCTTCCAGTTATCTCTGTTTTTGGATGTTTTTCTACAAAAAAAACTTCCCCCACCATTCTAAATGGGCTAGTAATCCCGAATCGGCCACACACGGATTTTTATGCCAGAATCGCGATTACAAACGTAGTGTGGTAAAAGTACGGTAATGCCACACGTTTTTCGTGCTCAAATGTGGGGTGTAAATGAATGCGTTGCCGTAAAGGTGAGGGATGAGGAAATACCTCACTGAAACCTTGTATGTCTATTCTGAGCGCTGCACGCTTGCCTCTGGGGTGCCCAGGCACTCGTTTTAAAATGGCTCCATGCCATAAATATTTTCCATGGAAAAATGTCACGTGTTTGTGGTGCTGTGGTATCAGCGCTCTTCTTCAGAGACCCGCAGTTGTGCTCTGCCAGCCTACCTTGGCCACCACAGGTGCCTCTCTCAGCTGAGCAGCTCCCCCGGGATGTGTGTTAATCCTTTTCCCCAAAGCAGCATTGTTTACACTCTTTCCCGAGCATATAAATGCACACTATATGAGGAAAGGCGTCTAGCAAGCACTCATTGGTGATGGTTATGTGTCATAATATTTATTGGTGATATTTGTATATTTAACATCAAGGTCAAGTAAATTCCACTGTCTAGAATGCTACATATTTATGCAAACAGAGAACAACAACATTTGCGTGAGGGAAGGCACTTTGAGGAGTAGTTTTTATATTTAGTTATTTCAATGTCGCGTTCGTCGCGCTACCTTTGGTGAATGTAGAAGTTGGCTTCGCCTGACCTCTTCCACAGGTAAGGCAGTGGCGTGTCGAAACTTTAGGGGGCCCTGTTGCAAAGTACATGGAGACCCCGCCCCTGCCCTGGACCCATTAGAAGCTTCCAGGCCAGGGGCCCGCCTCCCTTGCACAATGTACTGTGCTGAGGGGACCCTCTCGACATCCACCCCCACCACCTCAGGGCTGCCGGGGCTAATGTTACACCACGGAGCTGAGGGGCTCCAGAGCTCGTGGGGGAAGTCCCCAGAAGATTTCTCAACTGGACATCTCACCAATGGTTTGGGTTGCATTCTTCGGGGACTTTGACCTTGGGAGGGGCGAGGGTGATTAGTCCTATTAAAAGAGAGCTGCTGAGGCACCCCATACAGGGGCGTAGCGTAGTGCATTGGGGCAGCAGATACATTGGCACCAGAACCCCTTGATCCCTGATAACTCCTATATTTTACTACACCAACAGTAGTGGAGTGACAGAAGACATTTATAAAAAGGTGTAAGTCCCCAATGATACTACACAACAATAGAAAGAGAAGCTAAACAAAAAAGAAGGGATAGGCAATGAACAGAGGTAAATAAAGGGGGCGTATTCCTCATAGGAGACATAACCACATGGATATCAATTACAGCTATCCAGGGGTAGCAGCAGAGGTCCATGCTAGCCCTTTACTTCCGAAGGCAATACTCTTGCTATCTCTAGTTTCAGGGGCACTCGAGCCAGAGGCAGGAAGAGAAAGCAAACATGGATCTAAGAGCCATGTTTACTTACTGTACTTTCCTCTACAGACCCTCCATCCACAACTTCTTGGCAACAAATAGGAAGCGGCTATGGAGTTAAGGGCAAGGCAGTGGGTCGACCCTGTGATGTCATCGCAGTTACCATCTACACAGGGTGTCTTCTGCTCCCACAAATGGGGCTATAAGTGATGCTATAACAGTCACGTGTGGTAATGCAGAGAAAGGAGTACACCAGAGAACAAAGAGAAATGGAGCTCCATATAAACCAGCAAAAGATGACCTTTGAATGGTAGGTGTTTGTAGTGAGCACAGGAGAAGAATGGGTCTGTGAATAGTGATATGTTGTGTGAGATAGCAAAAGATAAAGAAAGAGAAGATAATTCTAGGATTAGTGGAGGAAAGAGTGAGAGACACTTTCAGCAAAAATGGAAGTGACCTCTTCAGATTGCTGAAGGTGCAAAATGTGAGAGAACAGACCAAAAACACAACAAGATGGTCTGAAGAGGAATGCAAGATAACATAACATTGAGAAATATCTCAGAGTGTGGTTCATACTCTCTCCTGTGTTACATGTGCTCACATAGGGCATTATGGGGGACCAAATTACCAATATCATCCAAAATTGCTGCTGAAGCCTTAATTTTCAAGGTTACAAGGTCTTGAGCAGAAGTGGTCATAGTTGCACTTTAAGTTCAGCCTTTAAGTTCTAAAAACGAAAACCAAAAGAGCGCCGAACCAAGTCACTTACAACGGATCTAGCAGATTTTAAACTTTCATCTGTGGTTTTCAGCAGTTCTTCCCCACACTCCTTCAAAATGTTTAGAGAAAAGGTAAAGCACAATGAATGGAGGCATTGTAATAGATGGACTTGAGCAAGAGTGGACTGTACGGGTCTAAGGCAAGTTAAGGAGTATTTTTAGACATTTGCCTTCCCTATAATTGAGTCAGTAGGATTATCTAGAACTAATAGCTAAGCTCCTTACATGACTTGGTAGATGATTTCATTATAAGCTTCAAATAAATGAGCATGTGCTAACCCTTCATAAAGATCATTAAAATGAGGTAATCCTTAATGGACACCAATGTGCACAACAGTGTTACATCTACATGTAATGTCAACGCGAGGGAAGTTAGAAAAGCATCTCTAAATACTAATAAGAAATTATTCTTTCCCATTTGTTCACTGTGAGCCATCATGCCCTTTTTCATAAGACTGCCAAAAGCCAGTACTTTGGTTTTCTCAATATTTATAGTTGAAGTATTAACTTTGCAACAATTCTAAAACGTTTCCAGCTTTCCCTGAAGCTCAACCTAAGTATAAACAACCATTGCCAAGTTGTCTGTGTATCAAAGACAGGAGTTGAGATGCACATCTATCCTTGGAGAAAAGTCTTAAGAAGAAGGTTTACTGTGTGTTAAATCTGCCAGTAATTGAGTAAATAAAAGAAGTGCTGCAACACACCTTTGCGTAAGTCATTCTGAATCTTAATACACTCTGACTGCTGACTCCCAGGTTCCAATTCCAATTAGAATAATTATGACTAAGCATTTCTTGCATATGTGCCCATAATCCTGGGAGCATATTTAGGACTTCAGTTTGTTAGAAAGCTGCCCAGAAATCCATGAAACAACAGCAAAAATAGGCCGGCTGCTCGACGGATCTCTATGTCGGCAACAACAATGATCCACAGTGAAATGTCCCTTCCCTAAAACAACCCTTCTGCCAGTAAACAAGATCATGTTCTTCTACTCAGACAACAATTATTTGCGGAAGAATTTTTGCACCCTCACAAAAAGCAGGCAGTAATTGTCAGGATCGTTCAAATAGCCACTTTTTAAATTGTGACTTACAAACGCCACGCTTCCCAGAGGAATGTATGTGTACTGTTTTAATTGCCTATGAGAAGGAAGGAGCAAGCTGGCTCTCCCGCCATTGGTATTTTTAGCCTTTGCAGCTGTGTGTTACCTGGCCCTGCTGCTCTTGTAAATTTCATCTGCTTGATTGTGCGTTAATCTAGTTGATTGTGCGATAATCGGCTCAATTGTGCTTAAATCTGCAATCTAGAATACCATGGTAGCGATCCCCTTCCTTCTGCTCATCATGATTCCAATGAAACATAGCAATAACAAACTGAGCTTTTTCTTTCTATATACCAGAACATACTTTAAGTAGCTATGGCAGTTGAGAAGGTGTGCATCCTTAATATCGACCTCAGAATATCGATGGGATACAATATTGATGACAAAATATCAAAGGAAATATCAATAAGTAAGTAAGTCTAGATTTTCTATACCTAACTCCACATATATGTACCTGCATGGTACATATATATTCAATTTACATAGATGTGGAGTTGTGATAGTAAATCTGTACTTCTGTATCTGCACTTACCTTTTTTCTGCCCTCGATATTCTTTTACCACAATATTTTAGGAGTCAATATTCAGTAGTGCAATCATTGAGAAGAACGGATATATTAGGCGGTGCAAGGTAAATGTCTAGTACTGATGCTAGAGGGCCAAGATGTCCTCTGAATGGGGTACTCCTTCCTCTTCAGACTGATATGAGTATGCCTCTGAAACAATATCTACAAAAGTTTCTCAATCTCTTGGGAATAAGTATCACTGGTTGTCTCCCCAGAGATTAGATGAGGATTCATTGTTTTTTTGTTTCTCTGTGTTTATGGAGGCCTTTGGAGATCAGGGAGCGAAAAGAAGAGCTGGCATTTCCATTACAGGTGACAAGCACCAAATGGGCTTTTTCATTTGTGAATAATTGTTTCAAGGCTTGGAAAGTTAATGGTTTATTTTATTAGTCAAGTCACTCATTTGACATGGAATCAACCCATATTGTTCAACATTACACCTCGATTTGCTGGTTACGTCTATTTTTCTGTTGTAATTTTTTTTACAGTGTTGTCATGTGTGAGATATTATGTGTGTTACAGGTTATTATTCCAAAATATTGACCACAAAAATATCGACCTGCAACTACATTGACTTAAAAATATTGACTTGTACTACAGATTTACTATTGTGACTCCACATCTACTTACCTTGATGATATTGTGCAAGTTAACAGGGAAGTAAATTCTAGCAGTTTATATTTTTGCCACTCTATATTTTAGAATTGATATTTTTGTAAAACACCAGGACATGTTTTATATAAGTTTCCTTCCATACTCAATAATCAGGTATACCGTTCTTTTTATACGGTTTGTTGCTCTTAGTTATGTAATCAAGAGGCTGCTTTACAATATATGAAACAATGTATTATGAATTTCCTGTTAAAGCTGCATCTTTTGGCAATGGGTCTACCAAATTCCAAACTTCTCAAGGTTCTTGTATATTTGGATAGCTAATGCCCTCTGCTCTAAACTGCTCATAAAGCCTGCGCACTAGAGAAGACTTGACCACTGTTATTGCCTCTATGGTTTACAAATGGACTTACAAATAAACCAGTTACTGAAAGCCCAAATTCTGTTCTCAGATTAATTGTCTTTCTAGGTTAGAGAGCTCAATCAACACAAGCAGGAAAAGCTCCTGACTGGTTTCCTGTGAAATATTGCAAGTGATTTAAAAAAAGAAGATTGACTAGAGCTTCCTGTGAAATATTGCAAGTGATATGAAAAAAGAAGGTTGACTAGAGAAATTCGATACTGACATGGCACAGCGGGGACCGCTTTAGGGGGATGAAACTGGTGCTGCCGTACTGGGCGCGGACCTGGAGGGGGGGTACTGACTTTAGGGTGGGGCGCTGTTTTGAGCTGGATCTTCCGATTTTAAAGCACCTGCTGCAGAGTTCCATGTGTGCATTATGACTTTCAGGCAGCAATAAAAATGCCAAGATAACTCTTGTGATTAATGTTCCTGCTAGAGAGAGAGAGCAGAGTTGTGTCTACTGGCAGTTTTACTCTCACCATAAAGTAGTGCAGAGGGTTAATATGCCTGCTGCAAAGAACAAATCTGTATTGTGTATGGACAGTTGAGTGAAGTAGCAAAATGAGCCTTTACCAGAGCCTTACAGAAAATTAAATGTATGTGAGAGAGGCGCTATGGAGATATAAGGGGCACTGTTGCCCGTGGTAGTGAGGGAATCTGAAGAGGAAGTCATGGAGTGGGTGTGCAAAAAACATTGTTGCAGTGGGCGCCACCGGCACTAAAGCCGGCCCTGTGGCACAGTGGCTCAAGTTGCCTCTATCATGCTTGGATTGCACAACAATATTTAAAGTAATTGTGCTTCCTTGATGTTTACGCATACTATGGAACAGACAATGGTTATACCAGACAGATGTTTTAAGAAAGAGGAAGACTGGATAAGATCATTGCTGAGCAAAGGTGAGGAACAACCAGAATCTCTTGATTTCCTCTATAGAAAAGCACATTTGAAGGGGGATTAATTGGGCTGCCAAACATTAGGAAGTATTACAAAAGTCCAGCTGGCAATTGGTAATTACTGGGCCATTGCCACTCATGGTGGGAGGAGCTTGGTTTTACACTTTCAGATCCTGCTCCGCAGGTTCGAATTCTGGCCCCTGTGCCAGACCCAGCATCATGTAGTTCAGGGTAAATCAAATAATCTTCCAGTGCTCAAATGTGCAACAAATGTATTTTTACAATCCCCAATTGCTGCACATGATCTGTCATCGTCTCTCAAACTCTTGTGTAATGTACAGGACTCCTTTGCTTCACACATAGGTTTGTGCTATATAAATATCAACATACATGAGCCGGATTTAAGAATCAATAGACATGCATTAAGACCGAAGGTATATATACATGTTCTATGAGAGAGGAAAACTTCGCACATCTTACCAAGGGTTACACTAATGGTAATTAGCACTAAGAACTGGACACATTGATTGGGTCTCCAATTAGTGGATGTCAAGAACCTTAAGATATTTGATCAGCTCAAATTAGAATGTACAATAGAAAAATCACAAGTTTCCACATACTTTCAGTTAAAACACATATTAGCCAGTTTAATGCCAAAATATACTAGTGTCCTGGAAGAATCACCAGTAGAGGAAAGAAATGTAAAGGCATGATGAAGTAAAAGGGCAGATATGCAGCACTATAGTGAATAACACATCAAAGTGATATATAATCTTAACATTACGATGGGAAAATGATAAATGAAACAATGTGGGTTGAGTTAACAGCTCATGTAGGAGAGGTTGGTGACTCCCTGGGCTAATCTGAAAACGTACATAATTTCACAAGAGCACAATGTATGCGTTTTGGGCACGTGTGAAACAATTTTAGCCATAGGAGGGATGCTGAATGAAAGCAACATGTCATTTATATTCTGTGGGACTGTGCCAACATCCGAGGCTTTTGGTCACAACTAGAGAAAATGATCGAAAAGGTGTTGAAACTGTCAGTATACCTGGAGGTACCGATAGAACGTTTGGGTGAGTGGGATGATCAGGATGTCACAAGATACCAAAAACTATTTGTGAACTCAGGCTTGGTTGTGGAGAGAAGAAATATAGCACAAAGTGGGAGGAGAAACAACTGAGAAAACTGATTTCCACAGTTTTATCTGTAAAACTGCATGTCAATGCAAATGTTGTGGCCATTTCAATTGAAAATGTGCTGTCTGTAAATTACAATATGCGACCACACTATGGGCGGTCTTGGTACCACCGTCGCATCGGCATCAGAATCCCTGACTGCAGACTAGGTGACCCACCAGCCTAATTATGATGCTGGTGGACCCACTGACAAAAGACTGCCCGCGTCCCACTGCCACCCTTTCACTCCTGCATCGACAGCGGTCACAGGCTACAGTGGCAGATGGCTGGAGTCCAGCCCCTGTTCCTGCAGGCGGTATTATGATGTGGCTTGCTGCCAAGCCGACTGTAGCAGAAAGACCTCCCTACTCGACCTGGTGGAAACATGAGATATAAGGTAAGTACTGTAGCGGGAAGACCTCCAAATTTGACCTGGTGGAAAGATGAGATATAAGGTAACTACTAAACTTATATCCAATTTCCCCTCCTCTTCCGATCATGGAGCCCCTCAAGGCCCTGCCTTTGCTGCATACACTTGCTCACAAAGAAAATCCACACCATTGACATGAACCCCTAAGTTAAGCCACACGGCTTTGGACACATGCTGTTGGACCAGGTATGTTTTCCATAAGTTGAATAAAAATTTGTGTATTTTCAGACTTAGTTTGTGTACATACACACATATATATTAGCACTGTGGACCAAAACCTACAGAAAGTGAGGTTTCTAGCATGACGTTCCATCTCTATCGGAAGAGCACCGCCGCAAGGCCACCAGCACACAGAAACATTGTAATACGACAGGCGGAAGACTGCCGGTTCAGCAGTCTTCTTTGGACTGCTAGCGGTACGGTGGTAAGACCGCCAAACTGGTAATCAGGCCCTATGTTTGAGTAATTTGCAACAGTATACTCCAAAATACACAACCAGCTACACATGTAGGTGACACATGCATTTTTCACAATTCCTATGACTTTAATGATGTAACATGAATAGTAGCACCCCCCTCTTTAAAAATTGTTCCAGCGCCACTGAACAGTACAGAGTAACTTTTTCATTACACATAAAATATGCTTTAAAAAAATCTGGATGAAGAATGTTCAAATGCATTCACAGCCTGCCATCTCTCTAGCTGGCTGATTTAACCAACCAGTGAGACTTAAAGAAGTCTATATCAAAATCTACTAAATTAAAAAAGAGGTACAGTGTTCTCAGAAAAGTAGACCAGTTTTGGGGAATTTCCAGCATCAACACCAGGGGTGTGCAAATTCTGTGTAATTTCTTTTAGTGCAATTATGTGAAATTTAAGAGAAATCACATGAACTCTGAACCCAGCACTTAGTGAAAAATGTATCCCTGAATCCATTTTGGATTTTGGATGTGACTACACTTTTTGTGCTAAAAATTGTGATAAATCGCACTTGGTGCAAACATCAGCTACTTGTGTTCTGGGTGCTATCACTGTTTCTGAGGTCCTGTAGTAGGATGTTTCCTTCAATGGATGGAGAATAATGTGACATAGAGTAATGGCGACATTTCATGCATTTTGCATAACAAGAGTAACACAAAATGTTTGAACTATGCACATTTTCACTTGGGCAAACAAAAATTCACCCAGGGCCAATCAGTACTTGAGAAATGTATCCTATTTAGCAAGTTTTAGGAAGGATCTAAAACACATGTCTTTTAAGGTAGTGCCCCAGAAGAACCGGAACAAGAGACCCTTGAGTAGTTAGTGCAATTAAGTGCAAATAATCAATCTGTTATGTGATCTGGTGGACTGTCATCTTGATTTAGAATGTCTGTCAGAAAATTAAAGTTTTCCTTTTATGGCCTAAGTCTAATCAAGGTGGTTAGAGTTCTCTTTAATCTCATCCATATCTCATCCCTGAAGCAGGACTAGTTTATTATCTTAATTCAGGAGCAGTTGTCTTTTTTTCATGCTAATAAAGGACTAAATTGCAAGTTCTTTCTTTTTTATAATGCTTGAAATCCAGCCATGGCATGTGGAGCAGTTTTTACATCTCGACAGGAGATGTTAGAATATGAGAACAGGCTCTCTCCATAATTCAATATCTGTATAGGAACCCAGAGCTTGTTTAAGATTCTCTTACATGAAAGCATTGCCTTGCAAAATGGCAAATCACTGGGACTGCACAAGCTTCCTTGTGACTACCGTAGAGCACAGCAGTCTTAACCGTTGCATCATCATTTCCCTTCTAGGGTTAGGATTCCATTGACAGACAGTTAACTCCTGAAGTGTACTCAAGTGACAGGAATGGCTATTGATTGGCACTTCTTCGGTGCTTAATTTGTAAAGGAATAAGTGCCTGTGCCCAAACTCGTTCTCAGAAGCCGGAAGCCAGCCTGCCAAATGGTGGAGTTGCAGAGTAGTAAGTCTGTCTAGTCTTGATTCCACCTCATGTCTCTTTTATCCACCACCTTAATCTCACTTCCACTTTATCTCACTCTTTCAGGTTATTTTTCATCACTGCTTTATTCCTTTGTCACTGTTTTTCGATTATTCTCTTCCTCTGTGTTTATCCATTTTCCGCCTTTCTCTCATTTATATAGGGCCAAAGTTTAATGATGGAAAAATATTTATCGGTCCCCACAAAAGAGTGCCAGTTGAGTCTAGCCGAAAACCTTAGTTCAAATTAAGCACTGCATGTCTATGTCTTTTCCACACATCATAAACCACTTAAACACATGTGCAAGTAAGAGCTGCAGTCTACTTTTTTACGTAGGTGGACTGAAAATGATAAGGAGATGCCTAAGAAGGTGAAAGATGACAAATCATTTTAAATCAGTACATCTAAGTGCAAGGTCATGCACCAAGGATGGCAAGACACCAGGGAGTAGTGCAAGATGCCACGTTAGGCTATGAAATCTACCAGCCAGGGAAAGAATCTGGAAGATATTGTGAAAGATAATCACATGACAGCCAGAGTCTGATGAGCCAGGGATACATTTTATAGAAAAGCTCAGGCCCATGAACAGAAATGACAACCCCAGAAACTCATTTTGTCCCTTACATGGTGTCATTGAAATTCACCGAAACCCTGTAGGCTGAAATTCTGGCCAACAACAAGTGAACGTCAAGCTGTGGGGATTTGCTGACTGTGGTGCAGTAACTTCCTTGTTCCCCGATTCTGGAGGACTTCCCAATCAGTCCCGGAAGTATCGTAATATGAGGGCTCTTCTTGGACCGGGGGCTAGAGAAAAAGCAAAAGGATTAAAGGCCCTTTATCTGCACGTTGTAGAAAGATTGCTATATTTAAATGGTACATATACACCACAGCCTGCATTTCCTTTTAGAGAAAGCACACTGCCAAGGGAGAGTCTGTTACCTGCCTGCCACTTCTCTGCAGGACTGTTCTGTCTTGAATGGAAAGGGGCAACAGAGCTACTATACCATGAAATGACCATCTCTCGAGCAGGAATGTCACACTTTTCATAGGGTAGTATTGACACCTCCCAGTAGGGATGCTGTTCCTTCTAGGAGGTTTGTCGTAATTATCTTAGCTAAAGATAACCCACTTGTACCGTGGCAAAGTCAATGCAGTGGCCAGTTCTTGCTTACAGTGTAAGAAATGTATACTTAAGTTGTGTGTTTTTTTCAAATTTAACACACTTCCCGGATAATGAGGTGCAGCAGGGGATCTGTGCTCACTCTGGTCATGCCTCTTGGCTATACAGACACGTTTAAGTTAAGCGTGTCCTGCCATATAATTAAGAATTTAGCACATTTCATGGAAAAAGAGGTGAAGTATTGTTGAATTCGTACTTGCAGTTACCGCAAAATTTAACACCTCCCCTGGCTATGAAAAGGGTACACAGCTGGGTTTGTCATTACCAGCAGCATCATTATAGATTTAAGTACTTCTAGATACAAAACTGACATAATTACAGTAAAGTTATTTGTGCAATCTTCCCATCTCCTTCCTCATAAAACTGCAGTTATATTCTGTTTAGTTTTCTTCATCGTTGCCACGGTCCTATGTACAAAACACCCTGTTTGCCGCTAATTTCTCCACATAGTCATTGACTATTATGATCGACTCCGCTTGTAAAATTGTTTAAAAATTAATTACATATTAATTCCAAAGTCTGCCCATGAAGTTGGGTGGAGTTGCAAAAAATTCACCCTTCATGAAGACAGATGGCTTCATGACTTTGCCTGAAGTGAGGTTTGTTCGATATTGCTGTAAAAGTGTAATTATTTTCAAAATGTCTGAAATAGGAAATCATCAAGCACAAAATTGGACATCTGCCATCATACATAAGTGGTAAGGGGAGATGGCTGCCAGTAAAGGGCAGTTTCTTTTCATTAAAAAAAAAAAAGAAAAGGACTGTTCACGCTTTGCATTTCACTAAGTTTGAAAAGTGCAAATAGGACAAATCTGAGTCAGCCCACTTGTAACTTTCCATCCCCTTGCTTGTAATCCCATTCGATCACTGGGATTCTAAGCAGGGTTGCTTTTAAACGTATTATTAAAAAAAAAATCTAAATAGAAAATATATATTAGGCATTACGATTTGTTTGCTACCCTTGTATACTGTTCTATGTTTATAGGAATATCTGGAAAGGAATGCCACCCTCCTCAAAGCGCTTCTTCAATATTGAGCCCTGACTGGAAGCCATGCCCCCACAGAATATATACCTCTGGCAACGTGCCTAATTGTCCTAACCCTTAACATTTTATTTCTAGTAGATATTTGTTCAAGAAAAGGTGGAGGAAAAAGCACATAATATAGCACCAAAAGGTCTTCCTACGTGAATAGAAAAAAGTTAAAAATCTGATTTAATGTCAGAATCTGTAATTTTAGGCTTTTTGGGCACGTGCCGTATGAAAAAGGATATCCTTGTACTATAAGTTGGCACTCGTTTATAGATGCTCTGTGGTGTTATTGGATATTGGCAATTGTGTTATCACACTCATTTTACGTGGTCTTAATTTATTTAAAAATAGCTTAGTTTAAACAGTGTTCACCTTCTTTTTTTCACATTTATTGGTCATTCGTGATTTGGTAGTATCACAACTTGAAAATAAAAAAAGCTGCCACTAGTAGAGCGTTAATCCATTTATCACACATTCTACACAAAGTTTACACACTTTCAATCTTCTATGAATTTTGGCCTATCCCTGGGTACTTTGGGTTTACCATCTGATTTTAAATAGAGTTGTAAGAAGGTGGGAAGGAAGAAGTGTTGCATAGCATTCACATTTCTTCACTTGTCTCTGTTAACTTTTGAAGATTTCTATATTGTGGTATGCTAACTGCCATTGGTGTAGCAAATTTCTATCAGTTATTTGGTGCTGAAACATTTTCAGAACCTGGGAGGTGTTTGATCTGTGGCAAAGGAAATCAAGGGCTCAGCATGCCTGCCCATTTCAGGAATATTAATGTTGAGATAAGTCCAGAACCCCAAAAGTCTTCCTTCTTTGGTGAGTCACCAAAGAGAAATAGCAAATTGAGGACCCAGACACCTTGTCTTCCTAGAGATGATACCAATAAAACCATAACAAATACCGGGTTAGGGCAAGCTCTCCTTCCGGTACGTATTACGAGGAAGATGCCCGCTGTACATTTTATGATATGTCCCTGACATGAATGTAGATCACCAAAAAGCCACATGTAGCAGGAGTTAGGTCATCGCACATTTTGACTCCCATAAACTACAAAGGATTGGATCATTGTTCTGACTACTCTCACCTCATCAACAGCCTTCTATTTGCTTCTTTGGGGGCAGAAAAAGACTAGAAAGGAACACTACAGAAAGCTGGCAGAGCTCTTACAGCATAACTTATCTTTTATTGCTGCCGCTGCCTTCGTAGCCCTCAAACAATAGGTAGCCATAGAAGTACCAGGTGTGACAAAGGGCAAGCCAGGAATATCCTCTTGGATACCACTAGATGATGTCTACGGTTTCCATCTCGCTCTCTCAGAAGAGTTATTAAATAAGATTCACTCCAAGTTTACAGTGAGACATTCTACTTTTCAAACAAGCAGAAAAGATACCCAACGATTGAAAGCAGCCAAGTCACAAGCTCTGCGTGTACTGGAGCAGGTTAATACCATCTTGACTTCCAGTGTTAAATCCGTTTTCAGCAAATGAGAACAGTGAGCACTCATTCTGTACCCCAGGAAAAATAGAATGCAGTGCATATTTGCACCAGTGGCTGCACGTCGTGGGTGCTAGCTATTATTTTTGGTTTTATTACATATGTTATTACATCAGGCTTTGAGTCAGGGCAAGGGTGAGAGGGGGCGAAAGGGGAGAAAGAAAGTCAGAGAATACTAGTGAAACAGTGAGACAGAGAGGAAGCAGGGGTGAAAAGACACTTGTAAGAGTGATATGAAGAGATGGGAAGTGTAGGGTAGTGTAAAAAAAGCATGAGGAGGACAATCTTTTCTCTTTTAAGGCTCAATAAATCTGAGCTAGATACCAAGCCTTCTGCACTGCTTACTGCTAGTTGCTACATCTTTGAACGTAGCTGGGCAGATGCCACATTTCTACCCTTAATTAAGCAGACGGTGATTGATTTGTTCAGGGGTGTCCATCAAATCTACAATTGAAAGAATGCACCCTATGGTTTCAACTCTTCAGTGAAGGACACCTCATGTCTCTGGCCTTTGGCTGTTTCATTGATTGTGAGCGGACAGTGAGATTATTTTTCCTGGCCTCACATCTTGCAGCTTGCTATGCCATTTCCAGCTTGTACAGTGAGGCTGAATCATAAAGGTATACTGTGATTTCCATCTAAGGGCCTCCTTATGAGTTTGGCGGTCCCACCATGGGACTATCAAACTCACGGGGAGGACTCCACCGCCATGGTGGTGAAATCCTCCCCAAGCATATGACAATGTTACAGCCGGGCTGATCAGCAGGAACATTGCAATACACGTTCCCACGAGCTACCTGGTGGGAACAGTGTTAGGATATAGGCCTCGGCTCCTTCATAACCTAACACTTCAGCACCCTTGGAATGCGTACTGTCCGCAAAGCAGACAGTGTGCATTCCAATGGTACTGATAGGGGGCTTCTGCACTCCCATTTCTGCCCCTGCACTGCCCCCCCGTGACCACCGGCACTGGCTTTCTACCAGTCTTTTCATGGCAGGCTTTCCGCCATGAAAAGTCTGGTGGAAAGTGGGGTTATAATCAGCCAGGCAATGCTGAGTTCAGCGCCACCATAGCTGATTACAAGCACTTCAGCCAGTCAAGATCTATGGTCCTGGGGGGATGGCGTCCTTCAGGCGGGTCCACTTGCCAATATCTTAATTTGGTAGTCAGACCATCACAGCCACGGTGGCCCGTCCGACACTGCAAGTTTGGCAGTCTCATGACCACCAAACTCGTACTGAGGCCCTTATCCCTAGAGAAATAAATACATCTTATATCACATTTTGCTATTCAAAGTCCTTGAACACTAATATATTTGTAAACATGGGCCATTGTCCCTCAGCAGGAGAAATAGTAATGTGTGCTTTGCAATTGCTCACCTTTTAAAATTATTAGCATTGTTGTTATTACTTCGTGTTGTTGTTATTTCACAACATTTTGTCCTTCATGACAAAGCTTTTGTATATTTGAGTAATAGTCCACTATTATCCGTACTTCTATCTTGGGCTGTTTAGGCGCTACCAAAAGTGAACAAATACTGCCCAGGTAGGAACCTCCGGTTACAAAGAGCAGTCTCTGCAGAAATCTAATGGCAATGATCACTTGTCAAAGTGTACTTGTTTAGAAAAACATCAGCGCCCACAAATCTTTCCATTAATCAAGCCTCTATTTATACCTACTATTACTATCCCTGTCTCAACAGTTGTATGTCAAAATATCACACTGCCAAAATATTGTGACCACAATAACAAGGACCAAAATATTAAGAAGGCAAGTGCACATGGTTAACTAAACATTTTTAGTCCTTAACTCTATATTTCATCCCTTAAATATATATCATCAAGATACATATATGTGCAGTGAAGTAAAGTAAACCTGTGTAAACGTACATTCACAATATTTCCATGTTTCCAATGAATCCAACTATCCCCACCAGCACTAATTCCTGGAGGTGTGTAAAATTATAATTTCGAAGATGAAAAACTATGAAAGTTCCAAAAATGTAAACATTTTTAATCTTAGCAAAAAGTTCCCTGCTTGAGAAAAGCAAAACCATGTTATCTGATAAATGTTTCCAGCTAAAACATTTACTCACTGACATAAAATTAGATATTGCATGTTTTTCTACTACCACTGCACCTGAAATTCAGCTTTTCTTCAAAAAAAGAACCTTTTTCAATTTGGTGTGGTTGCAAAGTTGGCAGAAGGCAATATTGCAAATTTTGCAAAGCTTCAGTAATCTTGTTTAGCAGTGATCTTCTTATATCTTCCCAGAAGCTGGAAAAAGATTCACCTTGGCTTATTATATAGGTCAATGTGCTAAGCACTTCAACTCGCAGTACAATGTCTTGCATCAAGACTAAACAAGGAGACCTTGAGTTACCCTGCCTTCTTGGACTGGGATCTCCAGGACATTCCTTCATTGCTGTCTCCATCCTTTAATTGTCCATGCTGCACTGGACACTTTCAGAAAAGTGGATCCTGCTATAAGGCAAGAGTGTTCAGACACGGAAGAAGGCTTGCAATCCTTAATAAAGAATACATACATATGCACTAAAAACCCAAAGGTTACAGGACGTTATAGTTAGGTTCAGAGTTTACCAGCACAAAACCATAGAAATGTAGCTGTTACAGTTAGAGCTATTTCAAGTAACTATAACTCATGCCCTAAGTTGCCCTTGCCATGCACAGTTTTCTCATCAATAATTTTAATACAAATGTTAGTGATATTATCAATGATGTCAATAATTTTAATACAAATGTTAGTGATATTATCAATGATGTCAAAAAAGATGTCACGAGTGATATAATAGTGGTGGTAATAAGCAGTGCATGGCGGTGGTACCATATTCGAGTAAATTCAAAACTTAACTATAATGTCCCTACAACCTTTGGATTTTTAAGTGAATATATTTCACTAGTAGGCAGTTACAGTTAGGACTACGGGGCAGATTTATGGAAAGTGGCGCAGCACCGAGTGCAGCGCCACTTTCCCTGCAACCCTTAGCTCCCCCCTACTGCCACCATGTGTGCACCATATTTAAAATACGGCGCATCATAGTGTAGAGTAGGGGCCAATAGTGTCATTTTTTATGACGCTATCGATGTACTCTGCAGGAGTAGCGCCAACATATCGGTGCTACTCCTGCAGAGAAGAAAGGGCCCAATTCTAAAGAATGGCAGCCCCCTTTTGACACCTGCTCTTGAGCAGGCGTTAAAAGTGCTGTAAAAAACGGCGAAAGGAAATCTCAGAGATTTCCTTATGTCATTTTTCTGGCTCCCCTAACGGGGGAACGCCCCCTTTGCATACATTATGCCTGGTGCAGGCATAACGTAGCGCAAAAGGGAGGGTCTTGCAGACCCCTCTGGGCCCGAGTACTGCCTCCTTCCCGGGGCTAAGATTGTATTATATGTTGAGGGCGTGCGGTCCTCCCACTGCCCCAGGGACCACCACCTTCCCGGGCAATTGTTTCAAAATAATAGGGCTCTGTTGTGGACACCCTTCAAGGCCGGATCCTGCTGTGTCCTGGGATGCCCACCCCCCAGACATAGCTGTTTGCTCCAACTTGGAGCAAACACTCTGCTTCCAGCGGGCAAAAGGTGTCAAAGTGCTCTTGTCTGCTGGAAGCAGAGATTTCATCTCTTTCTCTACCTGCAGAGATGTGGGCAGGAAAAGAGATGAAACAGTTGCTTTTGTAGACACAGGAGGCAGTAAGCCGTCTAGGACCGCGGGGGACTTGAGGCTCCGTCCACGGTCCCATTGCACACTGATGCCCGGGGGGGCACCCAGGAGACGGGGTGCCTGGGGCGCATATATATATATATATATATTTATATATATATATATTAGCCCTTGTTCTAAGTCAAAATATGCCTCTTTTCTATGAAAACATGTTCCTAACTATAACTACCTACTGGAGTCCACCAGCAGTTAATTAATTAATATATATATATATATATATATATATATATATATATATATATATATTCTAACCCATTTTCACAGGCCAACAAAAACTGAACTGGATGGTCCTCTATATTTGAGGCGGTGCATGTGCCTTCATTAAAACATAAAATAAAATGCATTTATAAACACTACACATTCATACCTGACATGCAACAAAACACAAATTAAGGTATGCAAAAATTGATTTTAGACACTATACACTCACATGGTTTTATACTTTATATCCGCTGTGCATTGGTTTCATGCCATGTGTTACTGTCATGTAGAAATTTAAAAGAAACGTTTAACCTGTAGCTCCTATAGTAAATCCACCTGTATCTTCTTGAGCAAGAATTTGTCAAGCTTATATATAACTCAAAGTGACAACATTTTAAAATAAAGTGGAGGTAAGCCTGGTTACTACATATAACAAGCATTTTCAATGCAACGGGTCTCGCATTTGTTCGAGTTAGGGCTATTAGCGTTGTAAAGCAAAAAAAACACGCAGCGCGATCGCGCTCTGTAAAATGCAGCGGAATCGCCCTGCATGGAAAATAAACAGATAAAGTAGTCCGGACCCCAGGCTGAAACCATTGAGCCTTGTATGTTTTTAGTACTTTACTGGTGCTGTGTAGGTGGGCTAAACACCGGAAAAGGCATGACGTATGCATGCCTTTCACAAATGAAAGCAAGCGGATTTTAAAAGGCAAGCCCACGCACAAATGTAAGTGATTGACGTGGCATGGGCGTGGTTTCAAGCCCAAAGAGAGATAACAGAATGGACGGAGTGCTTTGCGCTCGCCCATAAAAATTGTTGTTTCCAGTGAGTAACACAAATTTTGTTCAAAATGGTTGGTGCTAATGCTCATTGACTGAGATGCGGCTTCACTTGGAGCCGCAAGCACATCTCCACTGCAGTCTTTAGCAAGGGACTGGGGTTTCTCCTTGCCATCATGAGCCTTCATGTTCCACTTTCCCACCCTCGGAATATGGAAGGGAGACCAGGATTGTCAATCCTGTGTATGAATTATTACTGTTACTCAACCTCACTCTCCTAGAAGTCCTTTTGTACGTTTTCTTTCTCCATTTTTCAATTTCACATTGTCTTACTTTATTTTTATCTCTTTTTCTATGCTCTTTTTCTTTCTCTTCCTCAAATTCTTTGTCATGTTAATTCTGTCATATACCTTCTCTCTCTTACTTAATCCATCACTTGCTTTTTATCCATACCCCTCTTCTTGCTTTACTCTGTTTTTCTATCTCTCTCCATGTTTCATAATATTTCTTTTTTTCTCTCACCTCTATCTATTTCTTTCCTTTCTACTATCTCTTCCTTTATACTTTTTTTCTTGTTTTCTCATATTTCTCTCGCAGTTCCTCGCACTGTCTGGACCTCTCTCTATGCCCGCTTCTCTGTTTTTGTTCCATCTTCTCTTTTTCATTACCTTTTTCTTTTTTTTGCCCCATCTCATATTCCACTCCACCAAGACTTAAAAATAAAGAGTTCAGCATCCATATAGTTATTTTGGAAGATGTTATGTATAGCTCAAGAAAGCAATTCTGACACCAATTACCAATATTCAATTCCAGAAGTGAAAGTCTGCCACTTTAGCTAACCCTTGAGCAATCGTGACATAAAGTGGTGCAAATTCCATATCCCTAAGCCAGTCTCGAGCCATTAGATGTTTGCTCTGAAGGAGACAACACCATCTCGCTAAGTATCAGACATGACTCCCACCCTGCCCCCCAGCACCCTCATTTGAAATTTCCTTTTTTGTGGAAGACACACGGAGAATGGGAGGGAAAAATGCAGTCTGGATACAAAGCTTTTCTCTATATTCTCAGGGACAAATTTTCAAACAAGTGGAGCAGTGTAGCTCAGCAAATCACCTTGCTGCTCTGCACTGCTTCACTTGGAAAGGGCATGAAAGCACCAAATTTAAGGAATACAGCGAATCCCTGTTCTTTCCTCGGTGCAAGGGTGTTTGTGTTGTATACAGGGTTGTTTTTGTGCAGGAAGGTACGCTTTCCTGCACAAAACCAATCCTGAGAGGCTTTTCCCTCATTCTTTTTATACCAAGCAGCACATATAGAAAGAGGAAAAAGCCTCTTTGGGCTGTTTTTGTGCAGGAAGGTGTCCCTTCTAGGCAAAACAATCCTACATGCAATGCAGACACCCTTGCACCACGGTGCATGGTGCCTGCATTGGCACTAGGCCGCCAAAAGAGCACCAGCTTAGGGGGAAAGGCCATATTAGATAAACACAGTGTGTTCCTGCCATTTCCCTGTGACGCAGGGCAGTGCAGCAAGGTGACGCTGCGCTGTACCTTCACCACAAAGCCCATAAATACGTGTCGAAGTCTTTCAGGAATTTGAGAGCTCATTTTTAATCCACCTGCTTTTCGCTGGAAGTTTAAAATTGGGAAGAAATGTAAAATTAATATGTTTGATTCCATGCGGATCTATTTTTTTTTAATACTTGGGCCCAGATTTATACTTTTTGCCGCAAAACTGCTTAAATGCGGTTTTGCTGCAAAAAGTATAACGCCGGCTTGCGCCATTCCACAGTGCCAGCCGGGTGCCATATTAAAGGAATGGCGCAGGCCAGTACTAAACTTGGACTAGGGTCTTAAAAAAAGACGGTAGCTGGGTGGGGGTGGCGACATGGAAGGAAGGGGTTGTGCATCAAAAAATGACGCTAGCCTGGTAAGAGGCAAAAATAATGGCTCTAACCAGGCTAGTGCCATTTCCTGGTGCACAACCACCAAAAACATGACTCCTGTCTTAGGAAAGACAAAAGTCATTCCCACCACACCAATGGCCAGCGCAGGAAGTGTCCCCCGGGCATGGCCATTGCACCCTGTGCCAGACAGGGAGCACCAAGTTAGGGCCCCCAATGTCAAAAAATAAATACTTACCTGGACTTACATGGGATGGGGTTCCCTGTCCTCTAGTGTCCCTCTGGTGGGGGTAGGGTGTCCCAGGGACTTGGGGAGGGCACCTGTCGACCCATTCTATGGTGTTCAACCATTGAAATTGGTCCACAGGTCCCCTAACGCGTGGTCTGACCCAGGCGTTAAATAAAGGTGCAAAGTAAGCTTAGCACCATTATTTAGCCCCTCCTCTCACCCATGCGTCATTTTAGCATGGGGGATAAATATGGGGCTGTGGGGATAGCACCATTTTTTAGATGGGAACGACTACCTTGCATCTCATTTACACAAGGTAAGTGCATGCATCCAAAAAATGGTGCAAACTCCTATATTTTGAAGTTAGACGTGTCTAACGTCAAAATATAAATATGGAGTTCGGTTTGCGCTTAATTTACGTAAAAATAAATGACGCAAATGCGGCACAAAAGAAGTATAAATATGGGCCTAGGTGTTTGGCATCCAAAAAATGTGCCTTGCAGTCATATTTGATAGTGGCATTCACTTTTATTAATTTGGTAATGTCCACTTTTTAGATAGTGTTTGGTATTACATAGATGTTGTTCATAGTTTATTGGTATATTGGTCTCAGCTGATAATTAATATTGGTCCTTTGGTCCTGCTTTAATATAATTTTCTATTTATAATGTTTTTACCACATTCTTCATCAGCTCTTAATTTGAGCTATGGGTGCCAGGACTGGGTTATTGCTGCAAGTGCAGACAGTACCACTCCTTATGTCTGTGGTGACAGTGGAGGTGGAGGAGGAAAGGTGTGTTAATGAAGGCGTTTTACCAGGAGATCAGTTGGTGCAAAGGCGGCAGCGTGTTGTGCACGTTTCGAAAAATAATAGATATGCCTAGGGTGAGTCCCCATCTTTTACTTACCATCTTCAGTTTTTATATGGAGATTATTCTTTTTAACCATCTTCAGACGGATTCTACCACTCTCTCTCGCTCAATATGTTCATTGTTCCCGTCCCCAACTTCATGCAGGGCATAGTATCGCTTATCCCACCTATTGGCAAGACACCAAAATCCCGATACTCCTCCGCTGCACTTGGTACTACTTTGTCTTGCCATTCCTTACCCTGCTTATACATTGCTAAAATGGTATATACTTACAACTCTTTCCTTAGTCCTTGACTATTTTTAGTGGTAAACCTGCAAATGCGCCATATTCATATACTCTAGGCGGAGCGCTCTAACATCCTCTTGTAACATCTAAATAAATAAATAAACGTAGTGCCTGTGGTAGAGTGTACTTTGGCATGTGTCTCTCCTGCTTTTCTTGTATTCATTGATACCAAGTCATTGTCCCCAGATCTACCTCTGGGCCCCCGCAGCTGTGCCGGTGTATGCACCTGCATCCTGTGCCAATCCCCAAAGCTCCCGGGTCCTCTCAGAGTGAAAGACAGCATCAGTAAGGCCTTTTCACGCGACAGGGCTGGCGCCGTCGCCAGTAGTGCCAGCTCACAGTGTCAGCACCTCTCCTGTCATTAGTCACGCGCAGAAATGCCGTGTCAGGAACATAATCATCAGAAATATAATTATGTTAGAAGGCAGATTATATTTATATTAAAAAACCGCGAGCTCTCGAATTTGGAAGTGCGTCATTATTCATGAGAGGAAACTCGGCTGTTTTTTTAGGCCCTGGTGTCTCTTCTGCTTCGTTTTTTTTCATTTAAACCTCCTGACTGCTTGAAGCTTGCACACTGAGTGTCAATTTTTGCTAAAGAAAGCATGTAAACACCCAGGAGCTTTTCCGAAGACGTTTTTTACTACAATATTTTCATTGTTTGGTTAATTTGTTAGACTCTAAACACACATTACTAACATTTTCTTGGGCATCAGACCAGCAGCTCAACTCTTGTACGATAACCTAGAAAGAAAGAACATCTGTACGTGTCAGAAAGCTACCCTGAATGTACAGGACTTGCAAGGTAGAGGGGTTGTGCAAAATAGCACCTATACAGATTCTAACTATGCCTTCTCTAGATTGACATCTCTATGTGCCAGCCACGCTGCTTGTTACATCACTCTGTTGTGAACGTCTTGTTCTTTCTTTGCCTCAGTCTCTGCTTAGCTCACATCCTTCATGCCCTTTGTTAGGAAGCGATTGCTTCTTCTGTCACTGTGATGCATTTTCTTGGGCTTGACGATGTGGCTCAGTGACGTGCATCTCACTTTTCTGCAATCTTTTGTGAGCTCCTAGTCCTTATTCAACCACTGAAGAGGCCGTCTGCTCACTCCAAGGGCTCCTGAATGCTGCATACTTCCCTGTTAGTTGGTTGGAGACCATTTGACTAAGAAACACACAACCTCTTCTCCTAACATGAAGCTCCATTTTCCTAGGTGAGTAAAGCTATGTTTTTATCACCTGGCACTACAGGCTAACAGCTAACAACAATTGCAGATTAGGCTACTATGCACAGGATGTCCAAACAAGTGCTTTTGGATCTGTGGCCTCCCTTATTTAAGTCAATATCTCACTGAACCGCTCTTCTGGGCTCTGGAAATGTGCCACAGTTCACCGGAGGACATTATGCCTCCCAGTGAGAGCATGGATGAGAAATTAAAATACCAGGGGTAGTTCAAATGACATCACACACTCTTTGACCTCTGATGATGAAACAGGGTGGACACTGTGTCCACCCTTCATCAGCCCCCAATTTGCTTGTGAAGGCAAGGGAAAAGACAAGGAGTGGAAAATACATAAAGAAAACATATATTTTTTTGCCTGTTTAGTTTGTGGTGCAGCTGCTAACTTTATGACTCCTGACAAATCAGGGCTGAAAAAGCAGAACCAAGGGTACCAATGGGCAAGTGAGGGGTAGCAGGTACTACTCCCTGTTGACATTCATGACATCTATTGTTGACAATTACAGTCTCAGTAACTATATATCGGACTGTCACTCTCATTCATGGGTGCCAATAAGGGGTAGTACCTCCTACCCTTCACTTGACCAATAGATAACAGCTGGGTTGGCCACAGGGCTCCACCTCCCCATTTCATGAGTGATGTAATATGTAAGGTCATAAGCAGTGCATAACGCACATGCAAGTTATAGTTAGCTCAGTAAACAATAACTTGTGAATGTCGATGATTCTCTTGTTTTTGAACATTAGTTTTCATCTCATGACACCTAACTATTTATTCACTTGAACCTCTGATTTTTAGTGAATTTTGTTTTTTAACATAAGCTAAGCTCTTATTACTATGCTAACTATGACAACTTTTTACCTTTGGTTAAGTTAGTTTACTTTCTTACGTACTATAGATCACCTATGTCAACCTATATTGACTAGCTACCTGCTACATTTATGATGATCTATTTCACTTAATTATGGTTACTTATGACCCCCAGGTAAATCATTATCCCACAGACCCCCACTGGTGAACAACTGTTTGGCCCACTACTGAATATCTACTCTACAAACTGGCGGTTGCAATAGTGTATTCAAATGTGATGCATTTTTGGGTACTAATCTCTCTATTTATGAATGTCTATAGTTTGAAGGTCAACAACTGTCCCTGAGGCTTATACACCTGTTCTGAATTCTATTTAAAACATTTCATACTTTATAGTGAATGCTTATCCATCTCCCGCGTGAACGCCCATATGGCTTATTCTAACAATAGCTATGTGTTCGTGAGCTTTCAAGGAAAACTGTTGTGATTTCACGAAATACTAACCTGCTCATTAATGAGTAGCATTCTGGAGCATTAATGAAGCGCCATTCACCACATTAGTAAGTGGTCATCATAATACTGAGGACCCACTTTCCATATGAGTGAGTGTCTATCTGCACTTTAAAGCGTACACAGCGAGCACATTAGAAAGTACCTATCTGCCAGTAAGTATTAATTCACCTTGTTAGTGAGCACTCATCAACTTCATTAATGAATACTTAACCAACATATTAGTAGGTTTCAGTAGTACGAGTACTACTCGCCCTTGACATAAGTGAGCGCCCTCCCCACATGTTGGTAAGTAACCGCCCAGCACATCGGTGAAATCCCAGCCTATAAATTAATGAGATCCCACCGAGTGCACTAGTAAGTGAACATTAACCACATTCGTGGAAATCCATCCTGCACATTAATGCCACCAGTGCATTTTTAATAAGCACTGCTCCAGCACAACCCTCTAAAGTCTTACACAGAAGGAATCATTTACAACATGAATAACCTGGCCTAATCCCGACTGATCAATTCTTTCATGCATGATGCCTTTCACAGTTTAAACCTACTATTCGCTTAAATCCAAAATATGACCATTACTAACTACCAGCCATTACCCTAGTCAGTCCACACCATCATTCGTCGAAAAAGATTTCCAAAACCTCCCCTCCACCCAGGTTTTAATTTGTAGGAGAAAGAGTGCCGGTGCCTGAAGCCTCACAGAAGCCCACGGCCGGTGCAATAAAACATCGGCATGCCTACTAGCATGGCTGCCTGCCCTGAATGCACCCCATGCATCTTTAATCTACTGCCAGGCACTTCCTCCTCCATTATCTCACTCTATCAGGTCCCTGCTTTCTCCTTTTGTGACACTTTTCTATCTTTCTCTTCATCCTTCGTTCCGGGTTGTGCATGTTTTCCTTCTTTTGCTCCCAGGAAATGACCAATCAGAAAAATTAAGTGACGGTGCTCAAGTATAAGTGCTCGTGGCCCCCACTGGCAACCACCAGCTCAAATTAAGCACTGCCTTTACCATTATCCTCAATATGAAATCTAAAAATGTACAGGTCAAGGACACAACTTTAAGATGCTAACAAGAGATTCCCTCCTTTACACATCTCTGACATCGTCACAAATGTCTTACTGTCCACCACAGCTGCTTTCGAAAATCTTGTCACTTTCACCAAAAAGTAGAGAAAATCCTTTAAATCCAAATGCAACAAATGGGTCTTTGAAAGATTCCGAATCTTAACCCAAAAAGAAAGTTACTGACAAAGTATTGTGCCCCTTGTGACAGAATAACTAACCCTACCCATCAGATAGGCTATATTGAAAGTTAGAATCAGACAAAAAAAGGAATACTTCCAATCTCAAGTTACCAATTCTGATAGCTCTGCAAAATAACTTTTCTGGGTCTACTAAGAAGTGAATCCTAATTCCCACTCTTAATTGTCAAGTGTTACCATCACAACTGCCCTGTAGGGATGTCCTGCCTTTCGAAGACAAATCTGCGAACCTTCAAGCTAACATGAATAATTATTCTGTTTCATGCATCAATGCCATCTGAGACCAAACACTTTCAGGGATTCATTTGTACTAGTAACTGAGAATTCTAAAAATAAAAACTTAAAGTTTCACCACCACCTAGAACCCTGCATCTGTAAATCGAACATATAAAACCAATCTGTTTGGTGTTCATCACGAGATTTGTAAAGGAGCCCCTGATTATAGGAGACGTCTCCAAAAAAATGAAACATTCTATCATTACATGTCTCCTCAGGCAACCAGCTGCTGGCCAAAATGTATTTTCGAGGTACAGATTAAGCTCTGGCTTCCCTGTTATCTGTAAAATAATAGAAAAGGTGATCACCACACAACTCCCAGCTTATTTGGAAGTAAATAACTTTCTCTGTGATTTTCAGGCTTCAGGTCTTTGAGGGGTATTGAAACTGCCTTTTTGAAATTAAGGAAAAAAATTCTGTCTGCATGAACAATGGACAAAGCCGTACATTAATCCTCCTAAACTTGTCTGCAGCTTTTAACATGGTTGATCACATCAGTCTTGTTTCTAGACTAAGGTCTGCGATTGGGCTAACAAATGTTGAACTCCAGTGGTTTAGACAATTCTTTGTTAACCATATCGTCCGTTGAAACACAGTCCATTCATATCAAAGATTACTTATGTTGCTTGAGGGGTTCCTCAATGACCATTTATTTTGCCGGCTTCCTTCAACATGTACCTGACCCTTGTTGCGATTCACAACATTGGCTACCACATGTGTGGGACACTCAAATACACACATCAAGATCCCGAAAGAACCAGGAAATGTTAACAAAGTGCACAATTGCCTCGATCAGAGGCATACATGAATCTCAAACAACTGGTTATGCCTGACCAGCACCGAAGCAGACATCTTACTGACTGGCCCTGAAAAATCTAAGGCTTTGGCTATGTTTGGCCCCATTCTCCAGGCTCTCCATCCACCGCAAATGAATGAGTCAGAAATCTAGAAGTCATTTTAGGAAGTGAAGTATCTTTCTTCATCCATCTTCTTTTCTAGATTCTTTACTGCCAAAAAATAAATCAAAGCGGAGCCTCTCCCATCATAGCTGTGGCCATCTCAAGCATTGGCTACTGCTACAGAATCCACAGTGGTCCCCCAGCCAAAACATTGAGAAAATTAGAAAGTGCACAAAACGTTGCTGCTCTAAATAACTTTAAGTTGCAAGGCTCTATTCACATTAATCCAGTAAACAATTCACTGCTGTGACTGCCCATCAAATAAGGGCTCACATTTTAAAACCCTCTACCAGGAACATAAATCCATGCGTGGCTGAACTCCAGGCCTCTTTTTCAAAAATGTCATTATGTAGCAGGTACCTTAGGTGAGCCGCCCAAAACCATCTCCCACAAATCTTGAAAATACCGAAACGGTTAGGGAGCGGGTTTATAAACCAACAAGGCCCCTTCTTCTGGAACTCTCTCCCACCACATTTACCTCTTCGAGCCAACCCATCTGGTGCTGTGCAGCTTCATTTGCTCGCATGAATGCCTTAAAATAAAATAAAATGAACATAAATAAAACATGAATTAGTTACTACTGTCTTGCACATCAGAGAGACCAAGTGCACACCCACGAGTATCACATAGTACATTAATGTATACCCATCCTGAATGTTAATGAGAACCCATCCAGGATGACTGTACCCACATAGCACTTTACTGAGTTCTTATCCAACATATTATGTAGTATCATTCTACACCATTCCAGTGGATCCATTCAGTAGTTTTGTGAATATCCACAATGCACATGAGCAAACACCCGCCACCGAGTATCCCTCTAGCTTGTTGGTGAGTACCCACCCACACATTAATGAAAACATATCACTCATATTAGTGAGTACCCACTTAGTAAATTAGTGTGCACCCAGCCAAACATATTAGTGAGTAGTCATCGAGTGCATTAGTGCATACATACCATCAATGTAGCGTGTCTCAATCCCATTCTTGTCCCGTGCATGTCTGAGACGCACCTGTCCCTACTCAGCCATGACACCTGTGGCACACAGCTGTGGTTGCCTGTTTAGTCTCCAGCTCACAGCGTGCGTGGGGGAGAGACCAGAGAGTCCTTGGAAACAAACGGTCAAGATATGCCTTAGCTTAATAAAGGTTATGGTCCTTGCTAGATGGCAAGCTGTTTTGTTTTAAAACCTGTCACTATAAGGCCCACGAATTTAGACCACCGCCTAGCTGTCTTGCACACTGGGGCATCACTCAGTGTATCTCAGGTGAGCACTCCTCTGAGAACTACGAGTGAATGCCAAAAAAAGCATTTTGAAGTAAAATACTAATCAGCGTTCACGAGACGTGTTTGCGTATCCTTCTGAATACCGAAGAGGAACAGTCTGCCCTTGGACTTTTGTACTGAAGATCAAGCGAGGCCATGACGTCATGCACTCCACAAAGCGAGGCGCTGGCAGGCGCCTCCTGGGCTTTGGAGCTGCATAAAAATGGATTTCCTTAGCCCTGATCGAATTTTTATTGAGGTGCAAAACACGCTTCAGGGTTCAGTGAAAATCGCTCGGAACATAATATTGACAATCATATAAACATGCAATTCACGGTTAAAAAAAGATCGACATTGTTTCCTTAAGAAAATATGGGGTGCTTCCCTTCATACTGATAATTGATGAAAACCTACTCTGCATGCCACTCAAGTATTTGGACATCTCATTGACAGCCGAGAGTGACAGTGAGGTACACAGAATTATAATTAAATATCGAGTACCTGGGAGCGTGTGGTCTCCTTGGTTGATGTAGCGCTCTCCTTTCTGGGTCACCTTGCGCAGTGTGCATCACACAATGCGTCAGTGTTATTGGGAAAAAAGAAGCCCTTGTTCTTATCACCTGTTAGAAAGACAAAGAACATTGGTTAAAGTTCGATTCTAAACTCTTCCCCTCAGTGGTGTCCATCATAGGGAAAAAATGGCAAGGTTGTCTAGGTAACCACTAATTATTTTGATTAATTCCTTTTACTATCTATCTATCTATCTATCTATCTATCTATCTATCTATCTATCTATCTATCTATCTATCTATCTATCTGCTGATCACGTTTTCTTTTTTATAAAATATTTCAGAAGAATGACAAAAAGGTTTTCATTGTCTTTGCTTAAACTGCATCTGTAATTGTGCTCATTGCTTGCTTTTCATATTGGCAGCTAGCTCAACACTCAACTATGATACATTATAAAAGCTGAACAGCTACCTCATTTCGGTATTGCAGGTGAATAGAGAGTCACAAGTCAATTGTGATAAGTAAAATAGAGATTGGCTTTTATACAGGGATTGTAGTCTTCAGTGTATTATAAATGTTCATTATGTAGATATCCTAAACACGATGGCATGGAGTGGGTCCTCTTGATCACCCCTACCTTATAATTTCCTAATTGCAGCTTTAACTGTTTCTAGGAAGAGATAGTCGTGCATGTGGAATTGGGTGTGGCCTGTGAAGTCTCTGACATCGCCTGTGAGTCCCATGTAGGGCACGAGCTCTGTTTAGTACCACAGCAATGGAGCGTGTGATCTGGGAGGAATTCCTGACTATTTCACTGGTGCATCCGAAGAAACAGCTGGGCGCCACTCTGCAGTGACAACAGAACGAGGGAAAAGGTATAATTAGCCGTCCTTCGAACAAATGCATCTGAAGAACCACTCATCAGTATCCATGGGTTCATTTGACGAAGGAGATGATGACAAAAGCAAAGTGTCCTGTTGCTGTGGGTCGCTGCTACGATAAATGTTTTAGAATGATGGGAGTTCCCTGAGGAAGGACGTAAGCTGTCACAAAACACAATGTACAGCATCCATTTTAGGACATCCTCATTCTTCACTCCTCATCCCTACTTCTTAACCCTGCTTCTCATCCATCATCCCTACTTCTCATCCATCATACATCATCCCTGCTTCTCATCCATCATCCCTGCTTCTCTTCCATCATCCCTACTTCTCATCCATCATCCCTACTTCTCATCCCTGCATCTCATCCCTGCTTCTCATCCATCATCCCTACTTCTCATCCATCATCCCTGCTTCTCATCCTTCATCCCTTCTTCTCATCCATCATTCATCATCCCTACTTCTCATCCATCACCCCTACTTCTCATCCATCATCCCTGCTTCTCTTCCATCATCCCTGCTTCTCATCCATCATACATCACCCCTACTTCTCATCCATCATACATCATCCCTGCTTCTCATCCATCATCCCTACTTCTCTCCCATCATCCCTACTTCTCTTCCATCATTCCTACTTCTAATCCCTTATCCCTGCTTCCCATCCCTCATCCCTGCTTCTCATCCCTACTTCTCATCCATCTTCCATCATTCCTACTTCTCATGCCTCAGCCATCATCCCTACTCCTCATCCATCATCCCTACTCGTCATTCCTCATCCCTCAGTCATACCAACACATTTTCAGTTTTGTGAAACACACCTTCTCACTGATTGGTAGGGAACAGCCATTCAGAGTTATGAGAGAGAGCTGCATTCTATTTCAATGAAAAACTGCCTCCTCATTGCACATGGTGGGTGAAGAGGGAGGAGAGGAAATGCAACTGTGTGTTTGTTTCTAGTGAATTCAAGGCTGCAAAATATTTCATTTTATTTAACTTACTGTTTTACTGTTTGCACAGGCCCCTGCAGAGAGCTCTGCTGGTTTGGGAAATACAAGGAGCCCACAGCCTGGGCCATAAATCAGCTCTTGGAGAAAGGGTTATACAGGTCATCTACAGTTCAACCGAAAATCTTTAGTTAGTGACTCTTCCTCAAACCTCCCACCCCAGATTGTTACTACTAACTTTGGTGTATCTATTGATGTAAGTTAAAGCACCCATTATAGTTTCAGTGGTGCCCTTGTCCTTTATAAAACTTTTAAATAAATTAATAGATTCTCTGATCTATGCTAGAAAAAAACTGTTGGCCATGTTATGAGTTGTTCGTTATATTCTGACCTGTGCATAAATCCCTCTTTACACACGGGTCAGATTTACAAGTTAAAAGGTATTTAACACATCTGATAGTTATCGGATAGTTATCAGATACATTAAGTCCCCAAGCTTCATTAAATTTCGACTGGTCAAATCTGCAGAACTTTAACAGGAGATATGCGTATGGTATTTACCATTTTGTGCAGATTTTGGTGTGTGAAACACCAAAATCTGCAAGTTATTTAAAAATAAGTGACAATAGGTGCTATTTATCACACTCAATGAATAATTAACCCCAGAGTATTGCTATTCCCCAGGTGCAACAAATAGCAGCGTGTAATCCAGCCCTATGAAACACTCTCAAGGCAGTATAAAATACCAGCAGGATTGCTATCATATTTTTTATTGATGGTGGGGGAGTGACAACTCCTCTACTCCAGTCAGTTGAACTCTTCTGCTTTACAGCAATCAAATCAGTTATGTGCACAAGTGGAGTGGCTCTTCCAGAATACAACCTGTATTGGGATTGGTGTGGCTGCTGTGATCCAATGCTAATCAGGATCTTGGAGCGCATTAACAAGCAGATCGTGGACTAGAAAAATGTTGGCCAATGGGAGGGAGGGGGCACTTCACTTCATTTGTGTGTGGGTCAGTAGTGCAATAGTCTATTATAAGGGACACTCTGGTTTTTCCAAGTGAACGTATTTTAATTATCGTATTTAATGGGAGGTAATCGGATCGGGTGAGGGGGACAGCGGTGGTAACGAGATTCATCTGTGTGCGGAGACCCATTAACTACCAAGAGCATAATGAGAGGCTGTGCAGAGCCCCACTCTGTAATTGTTCTTCGATGGGAGAAGCGATTAATCTAAATCTTCATTCATTCGAAAAGCGCAGGTCACTTAAATTCAGCTTTCTCTCTTGGTTCGCTTTTTAACAGGCAAATATCTTACTAAAAGTAAGGATAGGAAATCTGCCTCAGAGTGTTTCCTTAGTGCCTGAATCATACAATATACATAAGAATATCAACTGCTGAATATGAAGAGATATGTATGGAATGTATTTTATTATATTATAGGCAATCAATAAAATCTTGAATAAGTACATCTTTTGATTTGAGGCAGACAGAGCTTAATTTGGGATGGTGATTTTTGTTGATGGGATGTTTTTGGGAACTGAGACTCTTTTTCATCACCAGGCTTTTACCCAGGGCAAAAGAGAAAGACAGAAAAGGGAGAAAGAGTGAAGGGAAAGTAAAACAGAGACAAAGGTACAAATCAGGAATGAGAAAGAACCTGCAGAGTGACATACAGAGACAAGAAGAGTGGGTGGGGCCGGTGTGCAGACCTGTGGGGCAGAAGATCTGACCACAATTCCTCTTTAGATACAATAGTCATCTTTCATTTTGACTGTCCAACCCTCACCTCTGGAAGACTTCTCACTCTTTATGATGTCAGTTTTTGATCCTTTTATTATATTAGAATGTAAGACTATTGCACATTCTTACACCATGACATCATTGGCCAACATAGTGGAAAATCAGAAAGAATCACACCTTTTGCCCTCAATAGCTGAATGTCATTGGCCCTCATTATGAGTCTGGCGGCCATGGACCACCAGACTCACAGTGGCGGGCGGACTGCCATGGTAGTGGGGTTCCACTCGCCATTTTATGACCATGGTGGAGCCACCACGTTGAAATGACGCCACCGCCAGGCTGCCTCCACCAGGCAGCCTGGCGGTCTCAGTGTTTTCAAATCCGACAGGGCAGCGCTGCCCTGGTGATTATCAGTCCCATTACATCAGCCTTTTCTTGGTGGTTTACACACAATGGGTGACTCGGGGCCCCCTGAGAGCCCCTGTGCTGCCCATGCACTTGGCATGGGCAGTGCAGGGATCCACCTGCACAGCCCTATCATGCATTTCACTGCCGGAATTACGGACAGTAATTGCTACATTGGCACCGGGTCCATTAGGAGCTGGCGTCAACGTAAAGGCCCTGTTCCCTGCCGGCCCAGCAGGAAAATCGGAAAATCATAATAGGGTCACACAGGTGGTGAGTTACTTTACTGCTTCCTTTAGACCTCCAGCTCCAGACACCAGTGGCATAATTTTTAGACAAAATATCAGAGAAAAAATATTGTGCGGGCAAAATATCATGTCAAGAATATCAAGGACAACAATATTGTGAAAGTACGTTTCTATAGGTAAGCAAAGTTCTACAATATAAAACTCCACAAATTTGTACCTTGATGTTATATAAATCTTCAAGGTATGGAGATGTGGAGTTAGGAATGGTATTTCTGTACTTACCTAGTTGCACCTACTTTCTTGATATTTTGGTCCTCAATATTTTTGACATGATATTGTATCCACACGATATTTTTGTTTCTGATATTTTGTCACTGAGCCTACTGACAGCTTTCATTGTACTCAGTTGGAGAGCCTGGGTGGGTTTTTGCCTCACTGTCACATCTTCCCCCTGGGGGCAAATCATATACTGTAGTGTAACTTGTATGTAAATTGAATTACAAGTGTAAATTCTGCTATCTTTAATTCCAAATGTGATTTTTCACTTGTACATCATGCGATTTGTTCACCTAATGTGAAATTAGGATTGCAAATGGTTTTGATATTCAGGCTCTCCCTTTTTTATACAAAATCTTCGACTGCTTCTGTCTGTTTGCTCCTTTCTTATTTTTAAGACCTGAATCTTTATGGTGGCAACAATGCACAGAAGGACAAGTGGTTACTGACCAGGGATTTGAAGGAGCCTACTATCCTCCACTCCATTTTGCTCACGAGGGTGTCCTTCCTTAAAGTGATGAGCACAACCAATTCAAGTGAATACCCTCCCTCCACTGTCACACCCATGGCCCTGCTCCTACGCAAATCTATTGAACAGTCATTGTACCTACTGTCAGTCCTCCAAAGTTCGCGGAGGCATCTTTCGCTACCCGTACTTGAGGTTTTGAATCTTTTGGTTAAAAAATGCTAATAGATTTAGAATGGGCCAAAACCCTCTCTATTTCTGACCCTCTATAGAATATGACGAAGCTCTTAATTGAGAAGCTCAATGCATCATATGCTACAAGATCCCATTTATAGATTTCCATTCTTTATAGGCATAATAAACATAAACGAGGCATATTTATAATATTGATATGCTTTTTGGTTACTGGTTAAGACACCAAAGACACATATTCTGTATGAATCACTGGCAGAATATCTGGAACAGAAATATCGTGAGGACAGAATATCATGTCAAAAATATCGGGGACCAAGATATAGAGAAGGTAAGTGCAAATAAGTACAGATTTCCTGTTCTAAACTCCACATCTATGTACCTTGAAGATACATATATACCATCAAGGTACATATTTGGAGATATATATAGTAAATCTTTGCTTACCTGTGGAAACTAACCATCACAATATTTTTATCCTTGATGTTACTGAGAGATTTTGGGTCCCACGATGTTTTGGAGTCCGATGTTCTGTCTAAACACCATTCTGTACCACTTCAGAAGTAATAAAACTGAGCGTTGTCTGCTGTACAGAGCATTACATATTTGTTTTCTTTGCCCAAATAAGAAATGTGCAGACGAGAGTAAAGTGAAGTACACATTATTATCTTCTTGGCTTTTTGAGGCAGCAGTAAAATATGCTCTAGATACAACAGTTTTAGTTTGTAATTGTGAGAAAGCTTAGGCCTGTCTGGGATACTGTGTGGTCATGTGCAAGTTGTCGTTTTGTCTCTACCCTTAGTCTCGCATAAAAAGTCTGCAGAGGTGGTGTGCTACTTTCAGTATCCCTGATTTGTTCTTCAATTTGCTTGTTCTTTCAGTGGCCTGATGATGAATTTGTAGGCTTTCGGCTGTAGAAGTCTCTGTAGGTTCTCTGGTGTTTAATTTTAGCCTCTGCTTGTGAATGGTTATTTTGACTTTGAAAACATCCACATGATGTGTAGAAAAGGCACGACCAACTTTCAAAATCAGTCCTTTAGTTGTTTGTGTGCTGTGTGGTAGACAATCATTTTTAGCTTTGTGGCTTGAAATTTAAAGCTATTTGTTGGTATTGATTAGGACAGACTATATAATTGTGGCGGTGTTAAGTGAGAATGCACCTGGCATGCACATTGTTTTTTGGATATTCTTATGTGGGCCTAAGTGAATGTGAAGTATGTGGGTGTCACGTGTTTCACCTAAATATTCTTTTGAAAGATTCCACAAGGACATTATGCTTACAAACCCAAGGACACTCAATACACATTTTTCTCAAATACTATAGGATTGCAGTCAGAAGACTTAAGTATATTACCACAGAATATTTCAGTCAGTTACATACTAGAATATTTTAAGGATGCCTCTATCAATATGACAGTTCACTTCCTTTAATGTGTAATCGGGTACATTCATTATTCAGCTGTATTCTGAAAAAAACAAACAGCTCTGTAATGCAAATCTGGATTCCAGATTTTACTGTTTTTTTTCTGTACAACTTTTTAGGTAATAATCATAATGCCCATCTTACATGAGGTTTGCTTCCTAAACTTACTCAAAGCATGTCAGCTGTTGAGAGCATAAAATTACACAACTTGTTTCCTAATCTTTGATATATGACTCAAAACTATCTCCTTTTTCTGTTTTATTTGATTATGGTAATGTCCTCCTAGCCGAAATAATTTGGTACATTTCAATGATATGCATTTTCATCAGGTGAAATTTTGGATTTGAAGTGCTGTATTATAAGGCATTCCTTTTCACCCATATTCCTCGTTTGCCTGCTGTCCATTTCATCGTGTTTGTATATGCAACAACCAGAATCTTTGTGTGTAGTTTAGCCCTGAACACTGAGATGAATCTCTGAAACTGCAGTCAGATACCTGCCTGCACTGCTTCACATTGTTCATGATAAGATGATAAAATGCTTATTTTTTTTTTTTTAATTGGAGGCATATTTATGGAAAAGTGGTGCACCATTCCTGATGCACCATTTTTCTAGCACCCCATTGCATCCCCCTGACGACACCATGTGTGCGCCGTATCTGCAGTACAATGCACCATGGAGGTCGTGTCAAGATTAGTGTAATAATTTATGGCGCTAATGTGGCGCTTTACTGGATTAGCCCCCTAAATTATGGCGGTAATCCAGCAAAGCACAGGGAGGCCCAGTGTTTTCAATGGGAGCATCTTTTAGCGCCTGCCCTAGACAGGCGTTAATAATGGCACTAAAAATAGCACAGTGAAATCTAGTAAATTTCACCATGCCATTTTTCTGGGCCTCCCTATGTGGGAACGCCCCCCCTTGCATACATTATGCCTGATGCACGCATAATGTGGCGCAAGGGTTTACAAAGTGCTTTGTAAATATGGTGCTAGAAATGGCACCTTAACACTACATTTGCGTAAAAAAAATTACGCAAATGTGCCGCAAGGTGGCGCAAGGGGCATCATACATATGCCCCTTGGTGTGTTATAATTTTTCTTCATGTTGCACATACAACATAAACTAATTGTGATATTATATAATGTTTGTCTCTGTCTGCAACATTGACGTCATCACCAAAATGCCAGAGGGTGTGGACTTAAACCCTTCTTCAGCCCTCATTATTCTCCTATATGGTGCTTTGTGTAAGAGCAAGTAGAGGAAACTACAGAAAATCATAAAAGCTCTTCGAGCATTTTTTAGGTCTAATCTATAACAATAGCTTTACTGTCTCTGCAGCTTAATGTAGTATAAAAAACATCATATTCATTGTAAATTACATACAAGGGCTACTTTTGGCTAGTCTTCTTTTTCTGTTGGTTTGCTTCAGTGTCCATCAGTTATTTGTTCAGACCACAGGGTGAGGTACATAAAATGAACACTAGATGAGCCCCCAGGCAGCCATTGAGTGTCTCAGTGCACTGGTGCACGTTTTGGCTCAACCACACCCATTCTCTTTTCAAAGTGTATACTATAGTGTCAGGCCATATGAGTGACAGCATGATACCTATTTATGCTGTCATTCCACACATGGAAGAGCGCGCATTGAATTTTGTCTTCCCACAAACAGATCACATCTCACTGCTTTAATGAGCAGTTGCCTGTGCTGCAGCATGTATGGAGACAGCACCCTCACTTGTGTGCTTTATTGCGCTGCATGGTGCGACAGTCGCGTCCAGCTGAGCAGATTATTTTACTGTGCTAACAAAGTCACCAATCCATGATGGCCTCCACAGAGTCACAAAACTGCAGCACACAGCAAAAATATGTTCTTAGGTTGAATGCAGGAAATAACACTTTAGTTCCTTCTTCTTCTTTCCTGCATGTTCCTACAGGAACGGCGCAATGCTTCATTGGCTGCTGCTTCTTCCTATGTCCTCTTTTGTGTCAACCAATGTGTATGCTATCAATTATTTTTATAATTTAACTAACAAAACCATTGTTTTTATTATTAAAAAACTATCTTTTTAAATGTCTTCATGAAATGCACCAGAATGTGTTATACTTTATTTGCCCCACTTGTTTTTTTACTTTTTATTTTTCTTATTGTGAGCTCATTTTGGAGATGAACACTTTGCTTGCTCGCTCTTTTTCTTTTTCTTTTTGATTCCCAGAGTTCATGTGTCACGGGCCCCGTCGCCGACTGTATTGCACTCTCATCATGTTAGAGCCTGCATATGTTATCTCTTTTAGAAGTCTCTATGTCTTTCTCAATACATAATAATTACTTTCAGTTGTAGTGATTTTGCACCATTCCAAAAAGCAGTTCCAAAGAGCAGAATGGCACCTAACAGCAGCCTGTGCACATACCATTTTAGAGTATTTTTCCACTTTAGAAAATCTCACTGCAGGACAAAAACGGCCTTCACATTTCAGCAGCTAAAAACCATTTAGTTAGATACGGTAATCTGTGTACTTTGGCAGTCAGCTAGGTCAATGGGTCCGTGAAATCCATTAGTATAATTGCCAATACACCCAATTCAGGTGGGGGACTCCCAGTTTTTAAAGCCAAAAATGGGTTTCCTGCGTGAAGTTGCCTCTGCTTCAAAGAAGTCAATGGGGGGAAACAATGTCCTGACTATTCTTTTAAAATCTCCCACTTTCGCGTTCTGAGATTTTGGCTTGTATGCTTGAACTCTTTATAGCACCTTTCCTAGAAAATTCCATGTACTTCCCGGATGTTACTTTATGGGGAAGAAAGATATTTGCTTTATATGTTTTTATGGTCTGGCTTGACAGTGCAGCTGTCACCAGACCGTTTTGTGAGAATAACCAGGAGAGGGACTTTGGCCCCGACCACATGTTGGGAGCCAAGAGTACATGTTTTGAAGTGTGCTTTTACAAAAAAGCGCTTTTCCTCCGCACAGCAGTTATCATTTTGTTTGTTTGTTTATCCAGCTACCTGAGCATGAACTTTCAGGAGCACACACATGACATTGCAGCGCTATTAAGGTATCTTATATAACTAGATAATGTGGATGTCTTTCCTTGGCAGCAGTATGGATGATTGGAGAGCAGCCATCAACGTACTTGGATTTTTGGTTCTGGCTTGACAGTTAATTCATAAGCGTGACCTATTGGCACTGCCAAGGTTTCTTCTTTGTTAGTGTCTTTACATTAGCTGCCATTGGATAGACTACTAGTTTGAAGCCTGTTCTAACAGTAGTTTCCCATATGTGCTTTTTACATTTAACCCTTACTGTCTTGGGATTTTACAGTTTCTATAACACTTTGTAGTGGAATTATGCGACTATCATTAATCCAGTGTCCCACGCTTTTTATTAGACACAATTATGTTGTATGTCATTATTTCATACCTCAGTAACATTAATATTTTAAAAACTGTCATATTTAAACTTGATGTTGGGTTTTGTATTTTGTGTAGATATTTTGAGCTAATCAAATCAATTGTATAACTTTTTGCAAAGTTGAATTGTTGTGTAAAATATTAATGCACTTGTTTTTGTAATATCCCTACTGCTTTCTGAGATCTCAACCTTGGGGACTGTTGTAGCCTGTCTACCCCATCCCTGCGCTCACTCATCAGCCCTCTATCCATTCATTAACTAAATGGCATGGATTAATTATTTGAGCATTTTTGCATGCATTCCCCTTGCCATGCACTCTGACACTTACTGATTCAACCATTCTTGTGCTAATTAATCTCTCCAACTACTGACTTATTCTCATATTTACTCGTTCACCCAGCCCTTGCCACACACACACAATTTGGCAATCAGTGAAGAAGCACATTCGCTCACAAAACACATTTAATTATTGGTTTCGCCAGTGCTTGTTTGTTGATCCCATTAACTTTAAGATCCATGACACCACCGGTAGCAAGAATAATGCCAGTGGTACCAATGGTCAAGGCAATGTTGAAGCTGTTACCATTGGTTACCTATAATTGTTGTGCAATTCTAATGCGGCACATACTGCACTGCCAGTCTGAGATATCTGGCTGCTGAAAACAGCCTTGAAAACAGCCAACCACAGCATCCATACCCAAAAATGTCTAAGGCTCTGGGACTGGCTGAAGGAGTGACTGTTCATATTGGGCTGGATTTAGCAGTGGGATGAAATTGCCTATTTTGCAGAGGCTGCTGAAATAGAGTTAGGAGTAGTCATTGGAAGAGTCTGTCACACTGATTAAATTACTGATGGAAATTGGTAACACAGAGGTTGGAAGAGCGGTTGTCCTGCCTGTTTTTAGTGTTATCAAATGATGCTGCTTTACAAGGCTTTCCTTTCAGGCTGATTCAACGCAAGCCTTATCTCCATGACTGGTAAAAGAAACACAGTTCCATTAGCAGCTGCAGTGCTGTTCTCGGGTTCTTCTACGAAGCACAGCTGCAGTGCATTACACAATGTCAATATAAATCACAGGGCTGAACAGAGATTTTAAATTATTTTATAGATCTGGTTTGGCGGTGCAACTGACACCAGACATAATATGATCAGCCTAAAAAGAGATATCAGGAGTATTATAGAGAGGATTGTGGGCTCCACCCACATGTTGATAGGCAACAGCACATAGTTTGATTTAGCAGAGGTTGTGTGCTTTCCATCCACGCAGGGAATATTTTGTTTATTTCTCAACTCAAAAGGATGATGGACTGAGTGCTGAAATGTTTAAAACACTCACCCCCAGACACAGATCTGTGTTTAATCCATCATTCTTTTGCTCACCATGCCACTCCAGATTGGACCCAGCTGATATGCAAATCACTCTTGACCCTGTTCCCCATGGGAACAGCCCAGTCCGAACTGCCAGGCCAGATCTTCCCGGGGTTGGAAGCAAGCATCCTGGGACCAGTTTCAGGGTATCACCTATCATCAGCCAGGCAAGCTTAAATCCAGTGGCACAGTGTGCATGGGACCCACGTCTGGGCATATGTAGTGAAATATGTGCTTTTGACCACTGACTTTCTGTTGCACCACTTTGCACTTGGATTAGCTGTCTGGTGTTCACCAGTTGCAGATTTCATTTTGTATTCAGTTTAGCCGCCTATTGACGTTTTTGTACCGTTAGACCCTGCCATGTTAAATGCGTCTGTGTTTTTCCACATTGTAAACTGTGCTTGTTTTCATATTATTTCTCACCGAAGAGCTAGGACATATTATCACCGAACAGTTAGGCAGTCAGCACGATAAGAATGTATCAGACTTCTGTTTTTTAGTGCAAGTAGGGAACAGTTTGGCCTTGAGAGAGACAATTTTGGAAACTGGCCAGCTCCAACCTGTTTCTTTCAACTCTGACCTAAATTAGCCAGCATGTTGGAATATTTCTTTTTTATGGGCGGAGTTTTTCCAGAAAGCCTTCTCGAGTTCTTTAAGATATAAAAAGGTGGCCCTGATCAGTAGCGGTGAAATTTCCAAGACCTCGGTCAGGATTGGACATCAAATGCCTGACATTTGTCCCATGAGGTGGACATCTCTTTCTTGCAGTTGAACTGGGTCATCTTCTTGCTGGCATGAGAAAGATGAAGAGCTTGGCAGGCCCTACGGTGATGAAGTTTTACTTTATTCTTTGCTTTGCATAATTATAACCACATATATTTGCTGTGTACATTGCGGTTGAGAATCATTTTGGTATATTTTCCTTTCATTGCTGTGACTATTTTCCTTTCATTACTGTGACTATTTTTAAACGTGTGCTTTCAATCTACTAAACTCAGTTTTTAGGAACCTTGTGGTGAAATAACAATAAATGTCTTCTTTGAACTGAGAAGTGCATTCCAGAGAGTTTTGTCAGCTCGGTCATTAGTGAAAGCAAAACAGCAAACCCTCCCACTAAGGGTGACTTTAGCAACACAAAATGATGGTGGTTGCAGTACTGAAACTTTTCTCACACTCACTCGCAGTCACAGATCTGGGTTTAATCCATCATTCTTTTGCTCACCATGCCTCCCCAGTTTGAGCCCAGCCAATATCCAAATCAGTCTTGGTCCTGTTCCCGATGGGAACAGTCCATCCTGAACTGTCAGGCCAGGTCCTCCCTGGACTGGAAACTAGCATCCTGGGACGGGTTGCAGGGTTTCACCCTTCATAAGCTAGGTCCGCTTGGTTTGTGCAAGCCTATAAAACTTGCATAGCAAAGAAAGTAGGTCTAGCTTACTGTGCCACTGCATGTGAATAAAGGCATTCACAAACATTGTTTACATATTTTACATGACGATCACATTAAAGCCAGCATTGGTTTTTCCACTGCTGAGAAAAAGTTGCATTTGAGTGCTTTCTGTAAATAAAGACTCTAAAAGATAAACAAATGTAGAGAACAAACTCTGTGATATTTGAGTGTACCTATTAGAAGTAAGGTACTCCCTCATACATTCAAATGGATGAACTTCTTAGAAGTCGGAAATGCTACATCAAAGAGCAACACCATGGAGTAAGAGAGAAATACACCTCTAGTTTGAATTAAAGCCTACTCTACTTATATTTTAACACATTCCTGTAGAAAACTCTGGCAGACCACTACGCTGTCCAGCCAGACCAATGAAAAGACAACTTGCTCAGTCAACTCCGGATTGAAAGCATGATTACGATCTTGGTCGATGTGGTTGCTCCATCAGAAATTATATATCCAGTCCAGTGTTTTACAATCTCATTACATCCTATGGAGATTGAGATATGATGGACGGAATATCCGTCACATTTGTGATGGAGTATTACATCCACCAAGATCGTAATCAGGCCCTTAGTAGACATGCTTTTCATATGATTGGTGGGGAGAACGAAGTGCCACTTTTAAGTATACTACACTGAAATTAAGTGAGGGCAACTGTTTGTCCGTTACTCTGTAATGGGATATCTATATTTACTATAATAATGTGTTGTATGATCAATAGTTATCATTTTGAGAGTTTGTGTAATTGCAAACTTTAGGTATTATAATATACTAATCGCGGATTTAAAGGATGGCTGGAGAAGAGGGAGACAAACCATTTGTTTCTTGTACCTTGAGAGGAAGTTGGCTATGGTAAATGGAGAAATTGAAAATGATTTTGGGTAGATTGGTAGTGAAATATAATAGCTGTAATGAGAGATAAAGAATAAAAGAAAAAAAACATGTAGCTAAAATTAAATATTAAGGGGCATATTTATACTCCGTTTGCGCCAAATTTGCGTCGTTTTTTTCTACGCAAATTCGGTGCAAAATTAACGCCATATTTATACTTTGGAGTTAGACGCGTCTAGCGCCAAAGTAGGAGTAAAGAGCGTCATTTTTTTGCGTGAACGCCTTCCTTGCGTTAATGAGATGCAAGGTAGGCGTTCCCGTCCAAAAAAATGACTGCGACGCAAATGCGTCGTATTTATACTCCCGGGCAAAAATCACGCCCGGGAGTGGGTGGGTCAAAAAACCCCGCATTTGCACGCTTTTTAACGCCTGGGTCAGGGCAGGCGTTAAGGGACCTGTGGGCTCAAAATGAGCCCACAGCTGCCCTCCCATGCCCCCAGGGACCCCCCCTGCCACCCTTGCCCACCCCAGGAGGACACCCAAGGATGGAGGGACCCACCCCAGGGACATTCAGGTAAGTTCAGGTAAGTATAATTTTTTTATTTTTTATATATTTTTTTTTGCATAGGGGGGCCTGATTTGTGCCCCCCTACATGCCACAATGCCCAATGACCATGCCCAGGGGACATAAGTCCCCTGGGCATGGTCATTGGGCAAGGGGGCATGACTCCTGTCTTTACTAAGACAGGAGTCATGTAAATGGCATCTGGGCGTCGTTAAAAATGGCGCTACTCGGGTGGAGGCGATTTTTTTGCGTCAACCTGACTTGCACCATTTTTAAGACGCCCTGACGCCATTTTTCCCTACGCCGGCGCTGCCTGGTGTACGTGGTTTTTTTCCACACACACCAGGCAGCGCCGGTCTGCTTGCGCCGGCTAACGCCATTCAATAAATACGGCGCCCGCATGGCGCTTCAGAATGGCGTTAGCCGGCGCAAAAAATGTTGACGCTAAACTGCGTTAGCGCAGTTTAGCGTTAAAAAGTATAAATACGGGCCTAAGTACATGAAAAGAAAGGTAAAAATAAGGCTCAAGAAAAGGGATGTAAACTGCAAAAAATAAAAAAATGGTGTAACTTATCGTTGTATTGTTATTGATTATTTATAACTTGACTTCATTTTCTAAAATTTGTGACAACATCGTTCTACGATACAGTGCTTCTTTAATTAATAAATTGACCCTACAGAGTGTCATGCACTGGAGAAGAGAGTGTTTCTCAATACTCCAAACTTCAAAAGACAAAACCTCAGACCATATTTCGATGAGATTCTTTTATGCTTAAGATTTAGGGGCTCATTATGACTTTGCCAGGCGGCGGAGGCCACCCTCTAAAGTCCCACAATGGGAAGACCGCCTATGCGGTCATCCTTCTGGGGCCATATTATGAGTTTCCCCCAGGCTGGTGGGCGGAAACCCCATTTCTGCCCGCCAGCACAGCGGGAAACTCACCACAACATTGACGCCAACTCGTAATTGAGTCGGTGGCAATGTTCCGGTGCGTCAGCCTATCGCACTTTTCACTGCCCGTAATTCGGGCAGGGACAAACGTGATTGGGCTGTCCATGGGGGCCCTGCACTGCCCATGCCAAGTGCATGGGCATTGCAGGGACTCCCATAAGGCCCCCAATGCGCCCTTTCCGCCTTCCTTTGCATGGCGGTTCGACCACCATACAAAGGCTGGCGGAAAGGGGACTCATAATGTGGAAGGCAGTGCTGTATGCAGCACAGACCTGGCAGATTACGACCACCGAGACCGCCAGGCTGTTGACTGCGGATCGAATATGGGTGAAATCTATTTGTTGGTTAGGTCTCATGTGATTGGGTTTGGTCCTCTGATTTTCTTCAATAGAAAGTGAAGATCCACACTTCAGTTACCTTGACTTACCTTGAACTCAAGTACAAGAATCAGTCACTACATTCTCTTGTAACCTCTGCTTCCCTTCTCAGTGTCTTGTTAGTGATGGTTGTTTAAATCCTTCAAGTACGAGATGGTCATTAACCCCACGGAGCCTCTGTAGGAGTTATTTCTAGGCGTGGGCACAGCTGTCACTCAAGACTTCTTTCCTTCAACTATGGTTGCTTGATCCTCGGCCTGACCTAAATAATTTTGTTAAGTATTATAACCATATTACCTCGTCTGATTAATATGCATCACATAGATTCATAACACTCTAATGGTCCACTACCCTTCCTGTGGCTTGCCTAAGATGGAGAACCTACCATCTACTGGACAGTCAATTGTTCTTTTTTTACTGTTATCTAGGGGTGGGCATAACTGGTGTAATTCTCTCTTAGGTAATGTTTTGCTTTCACTAATGACCCAGCTGACAAAAGGCTCTGGAATGCACTTCTCAATTCAAAGAAGACATTTATCATTATTACACCATGAGGTTCCTAAAAAAGGAGGTTAGTAGATTGAAAGCACACGTTCAAAAATAGTCACAGCAACGAAAGGAAAATATACCAAAATTATTCCCAACTGCAATGTACACAGCAAATATATGTAGTTATGATTATGCAAAGCAAAGAAGAAAGTAAAAATTCATCACCGTAAGGCCTGCCAATCTCTTCGACTTTCTCATGCCAGCAAGAAGATGACCCCGTTCAACTGCAAGAAAGAGATCTCCTCCCTCACGGGACAAATGTCAGGCATTTGACGTCTAATCCTGACCGAGGTCTCAGAAATGTCACCTCTTCTGAGCAGGGCCACCTTTTTATATCTTAAAGAACCCGAGAAGGGCTTTCTGGAAAAATCCCTCCCATAAAAAAGAAATATTCAAACATACTGGCAAATGTAGGTCAGAGTTGAAAGAAACAGGTTGGAACTGGCCAGTCTCCCAAATTGTCTCTCTCAAGTGCAAACAGTTCCCTACTTGCACTAAAAAACAGAAGTCTGGTACATTCTTATCGCGCTGACTGACTAACTGGTCGGTGTCAACATGTCCTGTCTCTTCGGTGAGAAAGAATACGAAAACAAGCACAGTTTACAATGTGGAAAAACACAGGCGCATTTACCATGGCAGTGTCTAACGCTACGATAAAGTCAATAGGCAGCTAAACTGAATACAAAATGTAATCCGCAACTGGTGAACACTAGACAGCTAATTCAGGTGCAAAGTAGTGCATCACAAAGTCAGTGGTAAAAAAACACATATTTCACTACAGGTAATTACAGCACAATTACTCGTAATTATGCGTAATTAAGTGAGAAGCATAACCTAGCATTTAGCACTATTTTGTTGGTGCAGATTGCACACTCACGCCCAAAATGGGCCCAATGATGCATTGTGTGCTAGGAAAATCATATCATATTCTACAGGACACAAACAGCAGTAGCTGCTCTCTCTATTGGATCATTGCTTCTCTGCTACTGCAGTAGGACTTTTGCCCTGAATTATTCCTAATTACTCAAGCTGGCCTAACTGTGTCATTTCTGTAATTTCACATCACAAGAGCAATATATAATTACTGAAAGTACTCCGATTACTCTGGCATAACTGAAATTTTGCCTAGACCTACTTTTATCCTCTCTATTGTCTTGCTGTGAGTTAAACATCCATCCTGTCAAAAGGATATATATGGCTCTTATATTCTGAATTTGGTCATCCCAATTTGAATTGTTTCAAACGTGAAGCATTTTACTGCTAGACTTGGGAACTCCTGAAGGTGACTATTTCTCTCTCAATAATCGCTGGCGCTTATGCTATGTAGCATGGTGTTTGCAGGTCTATCCAGGCTTATGGGAGCATTTGGGACTCTTTCTCGATTTTCAGACATATCATTTGATAGTAAGAAGATTCACTGGAGACAATCTGTTTGTTTTGTGTACCCTCCAATGACCTTTGTAGATTTCCCAATGTCTGCACCAAGACTTTGTTAACAGCACAGTGGATTCTACAGAAGCACTGACATCTTAAATGAGGGAATGCATTCTGCTGTCATACATTGAGAGTGTCTTTTTGCAATGACTGCTTTATCGGAAACAATCTGTGGATAGGCCCTTTCATATGTTTACATTATATCATCTTAAGGCTGTGTTTTCTGCACATCCTATATCTGATATGTATAATTGTAAACATTGTGAAAAATAATTTCTCCGAATTTGTTTACTTATTCAAATTTACATATTGCTTTTAACCAAAACACTTTACAAGATTAACGGAAATGGTATAATATAATTATGACATGGTTACCAAGTGGAAAGCAGGAGAAAGGGAGGAAAAACGTCGAGAGAAACCCAAAGTGGAAAATTAGAAATTTTAGAAAGAACAAAAGTAAACATGGAACAGTCCTATAAGTAAATGTCTACAATTACGTAACACTAAAGTCGAAAGCCTCAGTTCCCTCTGGCACTGTAGAGGGGGTGTATCAAAACCATAAACTCAAACCAGAAGGAATCTAGATGCTACAGGAAGTCAGCTACAAAAGCCTAAATGACACAGCAGTCAAGATCCATGAAACAGTAAGGGAGGTCACACAGTGAATCCCTCTAGGCTCTGCTGGAGAGTTCACAGTGCAGAATTTCAGCAGGTCTCACACACATTCTCTATGGAGACCCCTAAGGCCTCAGCATGATGGAACCAAATGGAAAGAGCAAAGAGGAGGATGAGAAGTCAGCACCCTTTATTGGCTTTCTTTACCAATACCTGTATATCAAAGAGGAGTTCATGGGTTCATATGGAAAGCTACAAACAGTATCCAAAATGGATGCATTGCCAGGTTCTAAGTGCATTACTTTGCAGCACCATCTGAATGCAACTTTTAAATGATTGTTGGCAATGTAACTGGAAGGCCTCTCTTTTGAATGTGAAAATGAAATGATTAACATTTGATAACTATTTTCCAGCAAATCATTGCGTGTGCTATTCATGGAGAATGTCTTATATTCTACACACACATGCTATGAAGCGTTGGTGCAACCTCCTTCAGTAGGCTTGAGGTATAATGGGGCCTGGACAATTCATGATGAATATATTTTATACTACGTATACCATAAGGGGCTTTGGTTTAGCCTCTTTCAGACACTGTTGCCTTGAAACACTGCCAATCACGTTTGTGATCCGTTCACAGTAATATTTTAGTCGTACCTTTTTTCTACTGGCTTTTAGAGTGTATACTTCCATCTTCATTGAAACACTTGAGAGACTATTTTACAACTAAAACACACTGTTGTCACACATTTAAATCTAGGTATCATCCGTGAATTGTGTATACAAAGCAAAACAAAATTAATTGTTTTGCAATGCTGCTGGCATTTTTATTACTTTTGTCCGTAGACAAGGTCTTGTTAAATCGCTTGGCTTTGCCAATGCATGTCTAGAGAGCTATTGAGTGACAAAGTATTTTAAATTCCCTTTACTCTATCAGTGAGTAATATTCTGAAGCCTTTGTCTTTTCTGTTTTTTCTTTTATACTTTTTTAGTTGAATCTGAAGAGCTAACCGTGCAAACTGTGCTTATTGGGAGAGTCTAAAGCGACAATTCGGCTTGGAGGTCAATTAATTTTGCAAAATTGAAACAATCTTAAGATTCCTAATTTGGCTAGTGATCAAAAAGCAAAACACACTGCTATTTGTGGGACCCCGCAATAAATCACTATACTTAAATCTCTCAACATGTACCTAATAGAGATACTAGGCCTATATATTTACAAATGTACATATAGGGCCTGATTACGACTTCGGCGGAGGGGATTACTCCGTCCCAAATGTGACGTATATTCCACCTGCCGCATTACGAGTCCATTATATCCTATGGAACTCGTAATATGGCGGGCGGGATATCTGTCACATTTGGGATGCAGTAATCCCCTCCGCCGAAGTCGTAATCAGGCCCATTATTTTCACTAACATTGATTTCTATAATACCGTCTTGCAGCTCTGTTGGATTCGGGCACTTTCATTCCCTTGTTTTCAGGATTACCTCACAGAATGGAGTCTATTTCTGTTTGAATAGACTTATCATTTATGTGGGTGCAGTTAATATTTTGTGAATTGTTTTGTTTCTAACTGTGTTGTGATGGTGAGTGTTGGTGTACATAGCATGAGATATTGACCCATTCATGTCACTGTAAAAGCTAGGCCATACTCTCTTTTGATAAATTTACCAAACATTAAGGTAAAAGGTTTCCAAAGGAACTAGATTCTGTTACTGCTACGTCCATAAGAAAAACAGTATTGTTTCCCAATCCTGTAAGGATGGGTTGAGTAAGATACCCCAATAGAAGCATATTCTTCTTTTCGGATTCCTCCGTGCATGGTATTGAGCTGCCAGTCTTACGAGAAAGCATCTCCACTCCGTATATTTGGAGATTCGATATTTCTGTGACTTCTTAGATGTATACAGTCTGACACAGAGAATATTTTGACACCTTAATTTTTTTTTAAATGACAAACTGGTAACCAAGGCTATTGTCAACCTGTTCGCAGGTGCAGGGACTCTGTTTTACTTTTAAAATAAATAATGGTGTTCAGTTAAGACTGGTGCATCTTGTTTCATTACTGAAACCACTATCTATAATAGCCAATCCATTGGCCCTATTGCTCAACAGTCCTTTTTAGGACACTTTTTTAATGAAATTGCCCCAAAATCAGAAACATTCACTGCAAAAAAGTGGAATAATGATTCTTTTTTGTTGCCCAAATGAAATCTGGTTATTTTAGTTTTACATGTTTCCTGGGCATCTCCTTTGGAATAAAGGGGTTGCCCTTTGCCCTCGTTGATGACGAATCACAGATTCACATTTGCTCTGAGGTCTTGTGTGTGTCTTCCCTATGCTCTGTCTAGAATCTTTCAATGCAGTGGAGCACTTCTTCCTAAATGAAGGCTCAGAATTCAATGATTATTTGAAATGTGTGTTTACGCTACGTACGTTCTTGTCAGTGGACTGCTACACTCTTTGCAGTTTATTACAGTGTTTAACTTTCACCAATGCTAGTTTTATATGGTACTGCTTGCCACATTATTATTTCCACAGCTTTGGAGATTATCCGGCGCTTTGAATGTCTGTATCATATAGGCTGGACTGGCATAGTGCTTTACTTTGGTTGTAGACTGCAAAGGTTCCCTCCACTCACAATCTTCTTATTAGCTACTCTACAATGAATACCCCCCTAAAATCGAGGAGCAGCCTAGATTTGTCAACAAGAGTGCAACTCCTCTTTACCATGTTCCTCTTCTTGCAATATCTCTTATACCCCAGACTCTTTGACGCATCCCATAGGATGACCGTAGTGTTTGAAGGGATTCTGCAAAAGCCACTTGAATGGAACACACTGCCGTCACTGTATGGTTCTAACCTGGTGGTCCAGACTATGTTCCCTTTACCCACTAATCTAGCCACTGAAGGAGGATTGTTTTGAAGACATGATTAGGAGAGCTTCTAAAGCCGAGTTGGTCATTTATCCCATCGGGTATTTCGCTTTGTAGTGGTAAAGCACCTAGAGGCCAGTTCTTGAAGGCCCAGAGGTGCAGAGGTGCTGCTGGCACCTAAGTTACTTTCTTCAGCTCCCCAAGGCTAATTACGAAGGTACCGTGGGTCTTCACTACTGCGAAAGAGACTCAGAGAGAGTGGAGAAACCTCAAAGCGGGGAAAAGAGAGAGAGAGGAGAAAACTAGAGTGACAGTTAATGGTTGAACTGAAAGAAACAGATGGAGAGAGGGGACAAAGGGAGTGAGATAATATGAACATTTTTGCCAGAGTGTGTTCTGATTTCCAGTGCAGCCCTGTCGATCTTCTGTGATACCTGCAGTCACCTGTCCTGTTTGCCAATTGCTGTCCCCTTTCCCAGTAAACCCTATGATCCAGGCACCCTCTTGGTTACGACATTTTGCCTGGTTGAGGATCAAAAGGGGCAGTGCACGCCAAAAAGAAGAGCTCATCTTCCGGGAGCCAAATCAAACACCAATATGATCAGCCGCCTATTTATTACAGGGTTCAGGTGTCGGGTAACTACAGATTGCTTGACTAACAGTTTGTGGCGAGCTTGATTTTCTTATTGGGCTGGTCCTGAAAACGAGTCCACCCTGTGAGTTTGCCATTCTTGCCACACTCCCGCTTCTTTAGTTCTTGAAATAAACTAAAATACTCCACATGAAATTCTTTCACCTCTGCATAAGTTTTATTATGGCATAAAAATGTGGTTTACATTTTGTTCATATATTTGTTATTTTTGTTTTAGTTTTTTTTGGTAAAAAAAAGAGTGAATTACTAAAGGCAGGAAACTATGAGGCCATAGTGAAGTGAGTAAAACTTTAGTAGATGTGTTTGCACCGCAGGGGAACTGGAATGTTATCCACTAACCGTCCGTCGTCCGGGAGTGGCTGAGTACATCTAAGCCTGGCTTAAACATGCTCGTCCACTCAGGGGCATTTCTCTGGCCTCTGATAGTGTTGACCATTGGGCCCTATAGCCTCATCACATGCCTTGCATTGGGGAAAAGGTTCTAGAATTGACCGTATTATTTCCTGCCCAGCAATACTCGTCTGATCACATGGCTTCTTCCAGAACCAGACACCTGCCAGACCTGTGGAATATCCCAAGGATTCACTTCTTCCCCAATAGCTTTCTGTTTATACATGGAACCACTCGAGGTCCTCCATGCCAATCAGGGAATTCATATTCTCCTGTATGTGGACAAAAGCAAGCTGTCTCTGGAGGTACTGTTGGCATAGCACGTCTACTGCCAACTTCTTTTGTGCTAACATAACAAAAATCATATACGCGTCCTGATTACACCGGTCCTTACCACAATGGATATATTGTACCTTCCCAAAATAAGTTGGCAAATACCTGCCCTAAGCGCTGGTCATATCATCTCACACATGGACAATGACCTCTTAACTGGTCACTTGACTCGCCTCAGGTTTCATTCAAAGAAACAGTGCATACTGAGGTTTGGCTCATAAAGGGGCAACATTTGTGCACAATACCTGCTATAGATCAGTCTTCAGTAACACCTGCGGTAGAAAAAAATCCCCCCCACAAACAATACACATTCCTTCACTTCTTTATTTCAGGAAGAGCTCAGAAACCCATCAATGGAAGTTATTCCTATACCAACACAACTAAGAACATTGGGTGTAATTTAGAGACTAGGCGATGCCGGCCTTTGCCAAAAAAGAATAAACTGTGTGCCAATATGGTGGTTTCCCCATCCCATTTAGAGACGGCGAACTACTGGGTTTTGGACCAAAGAGACTAAGCGGACGCCCTTGAGCAGATGGCCCAACTGCCACGGGACCTGAGGACCATACTACCCCATTAACGGTGGGGCAGCTGCCACTCATTGTCCCTGCTCAGATCTGTTATGCGAGGCAAAGAAGCCTCAAACAGGGCAAGCAGTGACCCCAATACAGATGGGAACATTTTTATTCTCCAGAAGCAATCCTCTGTCATTCAATCAATCAGTAGATCTGTAGAGCTCTTCTTGTCACTCCTGAGGATATCCAGGCGCTGGATCCACCACAACTTAAAAAGTATGTTGAGTACCCCAACTAACACACTTCGAATGCCTTTCCTTGGGCCAGAGACTTGCTGCTAAATCATGACTTTGCTCTGTGTCCCCATACCATAGCCCTTTCCCTCTCACTTCCCTCAGCCTCGCTCCCTTAGATAGATGAAAGGGATGGCAGCAGCTTTTCCGGCACCCAATCTATCAAGCCGCCTAATTGGACGATCTTAGAAATGACAGTCGTCTGAAATCAGGCAGAATTCTCTTATTATTGGGTGAACGTTCTGCTTCTTAATCTTCAGCCTGGACTTTTTAATAGCCTCAACTTCTACGGCAAACTGTGAGTCCTCTTTACAGATTCAATTTAAATGCTGTCAGACAGTGCAGCTTTTTCTTCTTCTGTCGGAGCTGCCATCTTTTTCCTAGTTACTTCCTTTTTTCTTTTTTTTTTAAACTGTGTAGGGCTTTGTAAAAACTATTGGAGGAGACCTCGGTTCTTTAATTTGCTTCTTTCTTTTACTAATTAAAGTTTCTTCATTGTTTCCAATTGACCACTTTGTCACTAGTTTCTAGCAAGCTCCTGGCCACCTTTTGCCTTCCTTCATGTTTGCTTTCGTTTTTATATACGTTCTTGTGCACTCGCAATTTTTTTGTACGTCTGTTTATTGGTTTCATTAATGCATTCAGACTTACGTTGCCCTTTGATGGGCACTATGGGCCATATTTATACTTTTTGACGCAAAATTGCGCTAACGCAATTTTGCGTCAAAAGAATTTGCGCCGTCTAACGCCATTTGGATGCGCCATGCGGGCGTCAAATTTATACTTTGACGTACGGCGGCGCAACCAACAGGTGGGAGTCATTATTTCGTGACGCAGACAGTGTCGGTCTGTCGTAAAGAAAACCAACGTAAATGCGACGCACATCACTGTGGGTCGATTTACGACAGCGCAATCGTGAAAACGCCATTTTTTTTCACGCAATTGCGTCACATTTTTGCGCGAAAACTGCCCTTTCAGGAGAGGAGACCCAAAATGGATCCTAGATGCCCCAACATACCCCAGGAGGATGAGAGCAGACCAGGAACCAGCCAGGAGGAAGCGTACAGGAACCAGGACATTTTTAAAAAAAAAAGAAAGTGTCGCTTCAGTGCAGAGGAGCAGGAAATCCTGGTGAAAGAGGTGACGGAACACCAGCACCAACTTTTCATCACCTCCAAATTGCCACTCAGTAGGAGAGAGGCCATCTGGAAACAAATTGTGGACAAGATTAACAGTGTGGCTGAAGAACTCCGGACAGTCACCGAGTGTAAGAAACGCTGGCATGACTGCAAACGTAGGACCAAAGAGAAAATGGCCAGGAACAGGAAGGCAGCAATGCAGACTGGAGGGGGGAGTCCAGCACAACAGGAGGCCCTGGACCACATGGAGGAGATGGTCGCAGCCGTCATCCCGGAGGAGATCGTCACAGGGATTCAAGGACTGGACAGCGCAGACTACCACGACACTACGCACATGCAGGGTAAGTCGCATGGGGAATCCTAATACAATAATGGGGACTGTAAGCAGGGGGGGGATACCTACTACACAATGCATGTAAGTCAGCACATATATGAAGTGGCATGGGGAAAGGGGCACGGCAGGGGGGCATGCCCAGTACTGACCGAAGCTGGGGCACGACAAAATACAGCAACCACAACAGTCCCACGGGGACATCCTGTAATTACAACAAGAGAGCCAAGGGAAAGCAGTGACAGGTGGGAAGGACACTACCTCAAATCCACATCCAGGCACTTGTATTGCAAAATCTATTCTACATCAACTAGGTCCCTATCTGTAATGCAGTAGCAAATACAACAACTGTAACTTAACTGCAAACACAGTTGACAATAACACCTCTCATCTCTGTGCAGCTATAGTACCAAATGGCAGAAACCCCACCCTGGAACATACATACCTAAATTAGGGGGTGAGGGTGACATCTGCAATTACTCCTAGAAATAAGACAAAGGTACCAGTACACTCAAATGCCGAATGTCCATAACTGACACATACATAAGCCTAAGTAAACAGCAATAGGAGCCACACAGCACTAACGATACACACATGCTGCATACGTCAGGGTCCCTCACGTGCCTGGCTAACAAGGCTACATCACTAATGTCATACTGCTCAGACAACAACATTGAGGAGGGGACACAGGCAACTGGTCACTGAAACACACCTGCAAAGTCGGACAAACAAATAGGACCTTCATACGATAAACAGGCCAATCCAATTCAAAACACATCACCCAACATCATCTCAAAACATCAAGAATGTTTACATCCTTACCACATCCTAACATTGACATGCATAGGTAATGCCACGTTACATGTACAGATCATGCAATGTGAATAAAAAGTGTATGGGGCAGAGCCTGAGAGGCAAGTGTGCTGGCAGGGCAGTCACAACACCCACAGTCAGTCAAAGTGTAGTGTGGCAAGTGAAACGTATACTTTGCACATTAGCCTCAGGCTGGAGGCCTTTGTGCATCTTACCCTGAATGTACTTATACTCATTTGCTCACATCTAAGTGCCTCAGAGCAATTTGCACTAAATGATTCTCATTGCCCTTCCTATCAGTTAATGTAGCAAATAGTCAGTCCTAAGGTGTTGTCAATTAGTCAAATCACACTGTTTTGCCTACTTCTGCACTGGAGTTTGCCAGAACATATTCACTCTGTGCCCCAGTCAAGGATACCGTCTGGTACGTTGCTGATAGATGTGGTAGGGGTCAAGGTTTGGCATTCCTGCTTAGGGAAACTTTGTCATCACCATGACATATGTCTTTTACATTCACTCCCTTGTCCCAAGACACGCATGGGGGAGTTTCCAAACAGAAAATAACAACTAGATGCTGCCTGCCTTGCTGCTGATGCACAACCAGATCCTAGCCCATTCCTCTGATATGAGGGATGATGTCTCCCCTGTGATTCTGACAGGCAACCTCCAAACTTAACAAGCTGTGCTATACATAGAACATGCAGGGGGAGAGTAGAAACAGTTAGGCACCATGAAAGCTGTGTACTAATGTATTACTCTCCTGCAGACTATTTCAATTCTAACAGTGTGTATTGTTTGTGTAAATGGGGCTCACACCTAAATTCCTACAAGTCAGTTGTACAATGAAACTTCATATCAAACTAATATTGTCTATGTCATTTGTGTATGGGAACCTACCGGAAAAGATACAAATGTGTAGGACCTGAGTGACCACCACTTCCCTGAGAAGTTCCAAAGATGTCATGAGCTCGGATGTCTAAACATTCCTTTGATGTGGGAGACCAGAGGCACTGCTAGTTAGTCTTAGCTAAATTGAATATCTGGGTGACAGAGTTATTTTCAAGTGGGTCAAACTTAGTCCCCCACACCATTAGCTATCCTGCTGCCTAGAAAGCCAAGAATCACATGTTGGATAATGAGAGCCCACCCTACAAAATGTCCCTCCATAACAATAGTGAAACATCGAGTGAGGAGTAGGAGAAAAAAACGCCTATTCCTAAATAATTACAAAGCAACACCTAGAGGCGACCTGGCAGACATGTCTGAAAGATCCATATCAAACATGTGACACACAGGTGGGCCATAGGCCTACAACAATGCCCTATGACGGACAGCAGATACCTAGACAAACACAGAGTACAATGTTAAGGCATCCAAAGGCTTGTATCTTACTGCAAAATTGTCACAACACGGACACACTAATTGTACCCTGTTTCATTGCAGAGGAACACGGATCTCCTGCTGATCTGCCTGTCCATGAGTTCCCTGATGACATGGATGACGACACCATCAACCTCCCACAAGAGACCATTGACATGGTCCTTGAAAGCCTCCAAACCCCACCTTCAGTCACAAGGAGGAGCACAGAAGAAGCAGCCACCACAGTAGAACCACCCACCACCCCAATTGTAAGACCTGCCAGCTCCAACACAGCTGAGGACTCTGACGACACTGGCACCAGCTTCGAAAGAACTGTCGTTGGGGTCCAGCGGGAGCTGGCCGAGGAGGTGCGGGTGGGGATGCAAAATATGGCAGCCAGCCTTGAGGGGGTGCGTTTGTGCATGTTGTCAACTGCTGATCAGGCAGCTGCAATGCAAGCCAGAAATTTTCTCTTGGAGGACATTACAAAAACACTGAAGGAAATTGGCACAGCTGTCATCCAGTTGACACAACAACTCAAACTGCAAGCCACTCAACGTGTGCACGAATGCAACATAGAACCCCTCAGGGCCGACCTGGCTGCCTACCATCGGGATGTGGCTGCCATTCTGAAAAACCAGCAGGCCCTCCTTGCTGCAGTACTGCCCTTCCTTACTCAACAGGGATCAGCCCCCGGGATGTCTGCCTCCATGTCTTCTAACACTGAGGTGTGTGTTGCCCCTTCACAACCAACTACAACAAGGACACACCAGGCAACACACACATCAGAAGAAGAAGACATGGAACAGATAACATTCACACGCAAGAGTACCCGGAAGCCCTAGTCCCTGCACCATGCCCTACTCTGACCAAGGTCCTACGTTTTGACACATGCCAGTCTCACTACAACTAACCTCAATGACTGTTCGGCAATCCACTGTCTGACTTGTCCACCTTGCCAGTGAATGTTTCTCTCCTACCATTTGGCATTTCATGTTCCTCTGCACTGTCTGTGACATCACCCCAGCATGTCAGGAGCATCATCCACACCCCTTCTGTAGGATCACCATGTAATAATGCACCAGAAAGGAGTCAGCAAACATGGTGAATGGACATTTTGCACAACACCACTTATAAATAAATATCACTTGCACACCGATTGTGTCTCTGTGTCATTTCAAAATTCAACTGTGCAGTAGATAACTCCAAAGTGGCTGTGTGGAAACCATGTCGATTCTATACTACTGTCCTGATTTCATGTATACTGAATCATCTGTGCAGTGGCCAGGATTGCATCATAGCTTTACTATACTGAGGAAAATAACTGATGAAGGGACTAAGTACACACAATCATGCTGTGTTGGACAGAATGATGCACCATCTATAGCTATTCTACACAACTAATGGTGGCTGAGAAATGTAGGCACCATGCAATACTAAAATTTGAAATTATGCTGTAGAATGAAAGGAATGATAAACAAATTACACTGCATCAATCACCCTTACGGCGTATACTTCCATGAAGGAAAGTCATGCTGAATCAGTACACACATGATGTAGGTCAGCAATGATAGCAACAAGACAAGAGTGTGAACAAATCATCATCTATAAAGCTCTCCCTGAACTTCACAATGCTGTCCGACCTATCTATTTACCTACAATAACAAGTCTGGAAGCACTCTTTGTGAAGTAGGATACATACCAACCCCAAACCTTGATGATCAATGCACACTACCAATGGTGGCTCTCCAACATGGTGGATACTTACCAAGTTAGCACACGGGTAGCTGGCATGTTAAACCTCATAAGCCTGGGGATAGGGAGCATGGAACACAAATGTCATACTTAACATTTCTGCTACACTGATGTCAAGGCCATGAAAAGGTAGCACCTAACGCATCAGGTAAAGGGTTAACAAAATGTTTATTTAAAAGTAGTAATAAAAGAGGCAACTAAGGGAAAGGTAAACCTACACTAATCTAACCTGACTACTACTAACCCACAACTGTCCCTAACTAACCTAAGCTAAACTTACTCTACACATGTAACGAAACGATCTAAACATCAACCCCCCACCCACCATTAAGAGACAAGACACATGCAGGACAACACTTACTAACCTACACACATACTATACTATCCTAAACAAACATATATTTTTTTTTATTTTTTATTTTTTATATATATATATATTTTTTTTTTTTATTAAACAGGAATCCCAACATTGCCCCCCACCCACCCACCCACCCACACAAAAATATTAGATAGAAAGTATAAGGACCCCCCACCCTCTTACCTAACACTAACTAAGCTAATTACCTATACTTATCCTATAACTAACCCCCCAAACCCAACTAACAGTATGAAAAGAGGAAAGAGGGGAGAGGGGAGGGGTAAAAGTTCAGGAGGGCAAAATAACTAAAGATTTGCCCTCTGAAGTGTGCGCCGGATGGAGCGCACCTTCTTTTTAACCTCCGCCATGTCCTCTGTCAGGTTGTCCACCTTTTGAATTAACCTGTCCAGTTTCCTAGACAATGCCTGGAAGGCTGCGGGGTCAATTGGAGGGTCACTGCTGGTCTGCGTGCCGGTGGAGGTGGAGATTGTCGCTGGAGTGGAGTGGCCACGGGACAGCCCTGCTCCCAACACACGGCTGGGTCCAGGTCTTGAGGAAGATGGCTGGTCCGTCGCTGGGTCCCCTTGGGCAGACCTGGTGGTTGTAGGTGGCACCGTTGGTGGAGCCTGTGGTGTGGCATACCATGCCCCGGAGGCCCGATCGGAATTGTATCTGCGGGCCATCCTCCGATACCCACACTGCACCTGCAGGATGTGCCTGTACCTCATTGCCCTGTGCTCAAAATGGTTGCGCTCTGCGGCACTCAGGTTTGCAGCTGTGAAGAGAAAAGGGAAATATTGAGCATTGAATTTACAGTGGGTTGAATCCCACAATGGCTCATTTGTCCATTACTAGAAATATATTGTATGCAGCAATTGTTACAACATAGTTCACGGAAATGCTCAGAGGAAGTACATGTGAATCATGCATCCCTAAGGTCATATCACACCTAGCATATCCATGTCTCTACATGATGGATGACATCACCCTAAACTACTCATCCAAATTATACCTAAGGCATTTGACATTATGGCACCAGCTCTTCCGCATACTGACTTCAGTACATATGTCATTCTATGTGATTACACTCACACTCCTCACTCAATAGCATTTTTAATTAGTTGTGTGCTAAGATTGAACCCCTGGCCCAGAATCATGTGTCCACACTAGGTGTCAGATGTAGGAATTTAGGAAAATCAACTAGCAAATTGCAAAGCAGAACGGTGTCTCTGACACCGTCTGCGAGTCGCTATGGGGTCCCTAAAACCCACCTCATGAACATCAATGATGTGGGTTCCAAGTTGCCCCACCTTAGCAACATGGGCACTCACGGGGATGGTGGCCTGCTGGGACCAGCAGAACTCCATAGACGTGACTGTTTTTAAATTAAGCAAGTTATTTCTCCCCAAGTGTAGGCCGTTTACCGGAAAGAAAAATGAGCTGCAATTATTTTTAAATCACAACAATTGTACTTGGAAATTTTCACGGTAATTATTGGTCCCTTAGACCACTGGCTTTTTTGCGCAGGATTTTTTTAGTCCACTCACAAAGGCTGAAGCTTTACAATGAGGACCCCTTCCAGTCAGCAAGGTGGTTACCATCCACTTCAAGTGGATGATAACAGCTACTCACTTTGCAACCACGTACTCGGTTGCAAATGGGATTGCCTACCACTGTGATTTGCAAGTAGGTCTGGTAAAACCCTTCATTATATCAATTTTGAAAAGCATTTTACTCATATGTACATGACCACCAAAGACATTTTGGATTAGGAAACAGACATTTGCAAATCCCACACAGATATTTATGCCATTTGCAACGTGTAGACATTTTTCTCACTCTGGCCCAAGGTACTAACTCAAGTCACAAAAGGTGTTAAGTACGTGTAACATACTGGTTGCTACAGTCCTAGGTACCCTGTTTCACAGTAACATCCCATTCTTTGTGGGTGGCGTGGGAAGAACAACCAACAATCCCATGTTCAATGCACACCCAGGAGTGTACAGAAAGTGCAACAATTATGTGCCTTCACACACAACACCTATGAAGGGCTAGCAACACGTTGTTGTCAGCCCAACCTTGTCACATCCCAGGTCCACACATGTCAAAATGTTATGACTTAGCCCCACATAACATACTATTAGTGAGGCATGTTTAACAACACACACAGGGGAGGTAGTACACCCATTCACATGATTCAACTGAACACCTAGGGCATTGCACTCAAGTCACACACACTTCGAGTTCACCTTGTGGAAGTACATGCCCATGGAAGATCCAACCTACAGTGTACACAGTCCATCCTCAACTAGGAAGAAGCACTTGTCATCAATGCCATGTGCCTAAGCTATCTGGGAGACTGTCAGTCTGATATGCAGACTCAGTTCATGGCAAGTCCCTGACCAAGTCTAACATTGACCAGTCTATTCGAAATGAGTCATACCATTCCCAATTGCCGCCATAATTGAATGGGCTACAGCCCCTCAATCTGAGAGATGACTACGTATTGCTTTGCCGAAACATAATTCTAATTTGATATCACACTAAAAGAACAAAGCCAATGAACGGCCAGCACATCAAATCATGAATTCTCTTGAACACACAGTAATCCATCATGCGTCATTACCAAACAATGTAAATAGCACTCAGGCGACACTCACTGTAGGTATCGGGGTCGTCAAAATGGGCCACCTCTCCCACGGTGTACGGGGCTGGTCCACCTGTAAAGCATGAAACAAAGATTATACTCAGACTGGGTGAACGGACAAAAGATTTCTGTTACAATGACACTGTGTGAAAATGACATGGTAATGATAGACTTTCACACATGCTCATCCTGCATGGATCACTTTGTATTCAACATTAACATTGGATGAGTCTCCTGCTCCAGTGTCACACCCTACTACACTCATGCAGTGGTCAGGACAGTCAGGTGTCGTCCAAGTTAATCATCCATTAGTATGCCCCAACAATAATGTTATCCATACATCTCAGCATGTGCATCCCCGAGAGACATTCCAAAACTGGTTCCATGAGGACTGCATGACCACTCACAATTAAACAGGCTATTTGGACAGGGTCAACAGACAGCAAACAGACACACATGTGACATATGTGTGAACAACATGACTAACTTCATGTGACGTGACGGCAACACACATGTATAGCATCATCATGTGTTTCCAATTTTCTGTCTAGCTATGGCGTCTGCATATGTAGGTATGTTGTTTCTACATGACGTACTCACTGGCCATTATGACCAGTGGAGTACAAATGGAGCCGTTCACGTGTTGCTTTTCTGACACAAAGGCAACACTACATTACATGCAGCTACAGGCATCTGGTATGTGTTGCAAAAATGATCCATCGGACTGGTAGCATAGGTCTTCATACACATTCTGCAACAAATACACATTAGGACACATATGTATACCTTTGTAGCGCAGCATTTGAAACATTTTGGGACGCAGAGAGGGGGCGACTTAGCATAATACAAATAGATGTTGAATTTATAAAGCTGTCATTGCGTGTACATGTGTTGCAAGAATGGGGATTAATGTGTATAACCATGGGCCTAGGTTTCCCTGGCATTACACACACTCAGCTACTTATTTTGCAGATTCGCTAACAATCATCACATGTTCACACACCGATTTCTGTCATTCCCATGTAATTGTTTTTTACTCACCAACATGGCCACCAATCTGGAGTCCCAGGTGGTCCAGCAGGTCCTGTTCCCTGGTGATCAGATCTGCCCAGCGGTGCTTGAGTTGGTGTACATTCCTGAGACTCCCATAGACCCGGACCAGGTGATGGCGCACCTTCTCCCACCGGATTTTCCTGGCCTCCGTGTGATACCCCTGTATCACACGGCCCCCAGCTTCCAGCATTAGTGGGAGGAAATGGCTTACGAGCCATATGAACACCTCCAATTCGTCTTCCCCCATCCTGGACAGGCGAGGCCTACCTGACATATTGAGAGGGATAAGAATGTACCAACAAAATATAAAATATAAAGGGGGAAATGGGGAAAGGTAGAGGTGTGAAAGAAAAAGGAGAAGTAGAAAAATAGCCCAACTAACCCCCCAAACTATGCTACCCACAACAGACTCCCACAGACAATACAAACTATCACAGGTATAGACAAAATAACACTAAACAGACTGAGACAATGTGATACAACAATAATAGATTGACACTAAGACAAAATACAAGGCACACAGGACACTAGAGCAGTAAAACACACGACAACACCTTTCACACAACCACACAGTCTAGAGAAATCTGAGACTGCAAAGTGAAAGTGAAAGTTACCTCCCAGTACAGATTTTGTAAACAGAATATCCTATTACATCACTTCCTGCATAAAATGGCCGCCGTTTTTATTTTCCCGTTATGCGTCATATTTTCACGCATACACAGTTGTGCGTCAATTTTTTTATGACGCATTACAGTGCACATGATGCGGAGTGAAAAAATATGATATGAATATTAATAATTAATACTGTACATGAAATGACCAATATATTGTGCATGTAGCGTCAATTTCACCACGCATACATCATGGGCGTCGTTTTTTTTACACGTACAGTGGTGCACATGATGCGGAGTGAAAAAATATGTTATGAATATTAATAATTAATACTGTACATGAAATGACCAACATATTGTGCATGTAGCGTCAATTTCACCACGCATACATCATGGGCGTCGTTTTTTTTACACGTACAGTGGTGCACATGATGCGGAGTGAAAAAATATGATATGAATATTAATAATTAATACTGTACATGAAATGACCAATATATTGTGCATGTAGCGTCAATTTCACCACGCATACATCATGGGCGTCGTTTTTTTTACACGTACAGTGGTGCACATGATGCGGAGTGAAAAAATATGTTATGAATATTAATAATTAATACTGTACATGAAATGACCAACATATTGTGCATGTAGCGTCAATTTCACCACGCATACATCATGGGCGTCGTTTTTTTTACACGTACAGTGGTGCACATGATGCGGAGTGAAAAAATATGAAATGAATATTAATAATTAATACTGTACATGAAATGACCAACATATTGTCCATGTAGCGTCAAATTCACCACGCATACATCATGGGCGTGGTTTTTTTTACACGTACAGTAGTGCACATGATGCAGAGTCAAAAATATTGTGGATGTAAATAATATTTTGAAGGCGAAATATCAAGACACTTTTGGATACATTTGTATCTGACTCTGCATTGTGTGCACTCATGTACGTGAACAAATTATGACGGCCATGCTGTATGCGTAGAATATGGAGCAAATTTATCCAAATGTCTTCATGTGTTTAGCTTTGGAAAGGTGATTTGTCATGGTCAAACGGTGCGATGTGAGACACATTTTTGTTTGTATATGACAAATGTCCGTACTTTTATGTATAGACGGCCTTCACACTGTGATGTTTGGGATACGTTAACTAATGTATTGACCATATTTGACAACATATTTGGTGTAATTGCTGATGGCTATTTTGAAATGATGTTTTTGATACCATTATGTATTCCGTCTCCAAAATGTGCCCACCTTTATGATGGGGATGCTTTTATCTGTAGTCCTAACAGGGAGTGGGAGAGTCACTTTCAGTTTTTATGGGGCTGACCATGTCCCATTATAATTTTGTGTTTCATATTTGTGTAGGACTTGTGACATGGAGGCCACACATGTGCCTTATGCATGTGTTTAGTTCACAAGTACATGATTCTTGTATGTTTTGGGGGTGGTAGAGGTGGAGTTAGGCCCCCAGCACCCTAGGATTTGACCATCCAGAATAGCTACTGTATCCATGGAGTATTTTTATCATATCATGGCAAACCTGCAGCAGCGGGCGAATGTAAGGCCATATGGTATGAATGACTGTTGACCATTCATTCATCTCATTAGCCCATTTGACGTTTGCAGTAATGATGATTTGGAGCTAAGTTGCATACCATTTTCATATGACTAAGTTTGCAAGACTCTCAGCGTTCACGATGTGATAATGCGAAGATTTTTTTGCTTGTCTGTGTCCCTTTCTGCATAAACTGGTTTAGTGTCATGTTACAATCTTCCTGCTAGGTTCAAACTGGGACACAACTGTGATGGTCTACTTTCAAATATTAGGTTGGTTGTATGACATATGTGTACATGTGTGTGGGAATGTGGATCCAGTATGACCTGTCTGTGTGTATGTTGTCACTGTAACTTCAAGGTCTCCTCCTGAGTTAGTGGCAGCTGATGTTGTTGCAATTGTGTATTGCTCACATCATACACTTGAGAGAAGCCATTGATGACATGTTCATGTACACATGGATGGTCCCACCCTGTCTCTGAACACGTGTGATGTGACTTTCAAATGATCTCCAATTTTGGGCTGGATGAGAGACTGTTTCAGTTGTTTGGATCCGGCATGTGTAATTGTCACATTTGTACTCTTGTTGGGCTCTGTGTATGGTAATGTAACATGTCACATCCTACCCTCTGTGCATACAGTTGTGATGTTTATTTTTGGTGTGATGAATTTTAATGGCATTCTTGATCAATGAGACGACATTCATCTTCAGCTATTTCAAACTAAAGGTGGTCAGAAATGAATAGGCCAAAGCATGATGTGGTGTTTGTTATCTGTGTTTATTTACAAGTGTGGAATACAAGTGATTATAATAACTTAAGTAAAAAAATTGTTCACAAGCTGTTGGCGCCTACGCACTCCTGCTGAGGTGTTAGGTTGTTCCCCCTCCTGTTGCAGGCCAGCATCCTCCTCATCATCATCCTCAGGCATGTCTGGGTCCGGTTCAAGGAGGGGAATGTTCCTTTTTACACAAATATTGTGTAATATGGCACAAGTGAGTATGATCTTGCAGACCATCTCTGGGGAGTATAGTAGGCTTCCGCCAGTGATGTCAAGGCAGCGGAACCTTGACTTTAAGATCCCAAAGGTCCTCTCCACAATGCTGTGTGTCCTCTTGTGGGCGTCATTGTATGCCCGCTCAGCAGCAGTATTTGGGTTCCCATATGGTGTCATTAGCCAAGGCTGGATGCCATACCCCTGATCAGCTGAAAGAGAAACACAGAATGGTATCAATTAGATGTAGGAGGCACTGTTGTACGTATCTTTGATGGCAGTAGTTGTGTTGTGTTGTCTGTGACTATTTTGTGTACTAATGTGACAACCTATGGTTGTTGGTGGAAACTTTGGCATTGTTTTTTGTCCTTGGCTGAGCAAGTGTTTGTTGTCTAACTGTTTGTCAGCAGGATGTATTGGTTTCTCAAGTACAGTGTGCCCTCCCTTGCATTGTGACTTGTGACACAGGTGTCCGTGTGTCCTCACTGGGGGTGTGATGATAGTTCCATGCAGAGTTGAAACATGAAAGGGTATTAGAAACGTTCATATGAACATACCCCGGCCATCCCATCCCTTAAAAGTTATGCATTGTATTAGTGTACAGGTTATTGTGAGACTTCCAATTTGCAAGGTGACATTTAGGCAACCACAGTCATGAATGTCTTCACACTAAGCTGTGGAGTAAATTCAAATGTGTGAGAGGTTCAATGGTGACTTGTGACACATGGCTAGTGATGTGAGTACCTCAGTGTGTTCCTGTCTAGGTGTTGCTATTGTGGTGTATGTGTTGTTTATCCTAGAGGGTTTCTGTGCAGTGAGTATATAAGTAGATTTTTGTCCTTACCAACAAGTAGTCCATTGCCATACCGTCCATCCTGGAAGTGTTGGTTGATGGTGCAGTGACGGAAGATAAATGCGTCATGTACACTCCCAGGATATTTAGCCACAATGTTGCTGATCAGTCCTTGGTGATCGACTATGGCCTGCACGTTGATGGAATGTGTGTGCTTCCTGTTGCGGTAGAGGTGTTCACTCGCAGCAGGTGGCACAAGGCGTACGTGTGTGCAGTCGATTGCACCAAGGACGTGCGGAAAGCTTCTGCACTGTGTTAGGGAAGCAGATGTGGCGGGGTGTCAGTCCAATGATGGCATCCAGTACTTTAGGCAGGAATGCGGAGAAAGTTGGTTGTGAGATTCCACCAACCAGGGCACCAGTTGTCTGAAACGAGCCACTTGCCAACAGGTGAAGTACGGCAAGCAGCTTTGTTTCGGTTGGGATAGTGCGTGGAGTCACTAAAGTGGGGGCCAATTGCTGTTCAATATTTGTCAGCAGCTGCTGAATGGCCTGCCAGTTCAACCGGTACCTCTGGATGATGTCTCGTTCCCTGAGGCCATGCAGGGTTGTTCTTGGGCGGAATATCCTCTCCTGCCTTCTGCGCTGTCTTTGGGGTCCCTGCTGTTGTTGTTGTGGCTGCTGTTGTTGCTGCAGGGCTCTGCGTCTACGTGCACGTTGAAGAAAAAGCACCTCCATGTCTCCCTGTTGCTGCTCTGCTGCTCTGTTGTTTGTTCTGTGTGTTCTGATTAAGTACAGGTGTGTTTGCCCCATTTTAACGCCTGCCCTGACCCAGGCGTTAAAATTTCACGATATTCGTGCTTTGCGCCATTTTTTTGCGCGGCCTGCCGCGCGGGAGTGATTTTTGCCCTGGAGCATAAATACCACGCACCGCTATGTGCGTCTGTTTTTGGACGGGAACGCCTACCCTGCATGTCATTAACGCAGGGCGGGGTGCCGCTTCCAAAAACTGGCGCACATAGCCCCATTTTCCTGGTGCGCCGGATCGGGCGTCAGGGTTTAAATATGGGGCAACGTTTGCGCTGAAAGTGCGTCAAACTTTTTGACGCACATTCGGCGCAAACGGAGTATAAATATGCCCCTATGTTTTATATTCAATGTTTTTTTTGGGGACCAGACTTAAACTCTCCCGAAAAGTATAATTGTACTTAAATTCTATAACTTCGGGTGGATTCACAGAATTGTCTTGATGTAATACAACATGGTTTATGCAGGTTTGGAAGTTTTCAGTGATATTTTGCTCAGTTAACCTGGCTCGTCCCTTTTATCCCATCTCTATGGCCATGGCCCTCATTTCCAATAGCTATTGTTAGGTTCACATTCCATTGTTTTTTTCTTACATCCCAGTTAGTTATTGCTCTCTTTGAGGATGTTCAAAAGTGCTGAGGATTTTGCTCTGTTCTCCTTGTTTCACCATTCTATGCATCCCTTGACCCTCTTCCCCATTTAAATTATACTTTCGGTCTAGCACATTTCTTGACTTATTCCTTTCACGTGCTTAATGTTGGACCATCTAGTGCCCTCCAATGCTTGGCAATATTCCTTTAGATCACAATCGAAGCCATATCCAGAAATCTAATGCCCACTTTCATTAGTATCCAATGCAGAAATAGGCACAACAAACGCTTCTCAGGGGAGTTTAATTCAGTTCTGCCTGTTTCTTTTCTAGGTGCCCATTGTCATACTTCTACAATAGCCTGATAATGGGGCATTCCCACACTATATGGTAGAAATCTGCATCAAGATAGTAACATTTTTGTGCATTTCATATTACCTGTCCCTACCACATTGTTTATTTTTGGTTGGACATATATGTGCTGTGCACATCATTAAATTGTTCTTATTTAAACCTTGTATTTCTAGAGGTTTTCAACAAATACTAAGGGACTCTGTCCAGTTCGTGGTCCGCTAGTTCTCTTCCTACAGTACCACCCCAAGCTGCCTAATGGTTCCCTAGGATTGTTTTGGTCATTGACATTAATGCATTTTTAAAATCAGGTGACAAATCTTCTTTGATTCCTTATAGCCAAAATGTTTTATATGACTTCGTGTGCCTGGGGTTACATTGATTTGGCGATCTCTTTTGACTCAGGGTGTTTGTACTTGTTCCCTATCCAATTAACTGGTTGTCTAGTAATCCTTACCATACAATTACGGTTGTTAACTATTTAAATGTCTCCGTCCCATAACACTCACCCACCATCATTTATCCCTCTAATATCCATTGATCCATCTTATTAGTGGCGAGGAACCCCTATCTAATTGGGCCCATATTAAAGGCAACGCTGATGCATACAGTGGGACCTGTGAGGTTCTTTTTACACTTCTTTTCTAGCATGTTAATGCTATTCTGAGAAGGCTAGCTTGCCCACAGGGTTCACGGGTAAGTAGTGTTACCAGGGTCCTTTGTTTCTGTCCCTCTCCTGCTTCTTCCTCCAGTTCCTCTACAACCATCTGGCTATACATTGTACCGATGCATCCAGAGAATATACCTCATAGTCTGGGGCTTCAAGACCTTCCTTTACAATCAGCAGTTTAAGGTTATTCCATGCGACTCTGTGTCCTTACAATCCCAAATCAATTCCCTAAGCAAAGACTCTAGTTCCCTAAACCAATTTCCAGGTATTCCCAGTGGCAGACTCACAGTAAAGTACTGATTACTTGGCATGATAGCCATCTTTGAGGGAGCTGTATGGGCCACAATCAGAAGCTTGAGCATTCTCCAGACCTCTATGTTCCCCTTTAATGCTCTTTTCGCTGAGCCTAGATTCCTTTTCCTGAAGTCTTCCTCTCTGCAATCTATCTTTATCCTTGACATCTAGAAGTATGTTTTCCAAGTTAATGTCCCCGTGTCTCACCTGGGGTATCCATTCTTCGTATTTTAGGCAATAGGGAATCCATATGTTTTTCACAAGTTACTTTTTAACAACGAAATTGTTCTCAATTCTTCTAGGAACTGCATTGTTGCATTAAATCCTAGGTTGCATTTCCTCTACATACAGTAAAATTACACATACCCCATCTTTCAGCATGCATACCTCTTCCCCCACTCAATTTATGTCAGTAAGCCGCTCAATGTCTGGTACAAAGAGAATGGGGAGAGACGGCATCCCTGTCAAATGCTTCTGTGTATACTATATTGGACAGATATATGTTTTCCTTTGAGCACCTCTGCTATCAGTTCAGAACTTTGCAGTGTGATCCATTTGATCTATTTGAAAACCCCATTCAGTCCATAATCGCCAACAGATACCCTCAATTTAGAGTGCCAAACAATTGTTGTAGTTCTACTGATACCACTGTGGCATCATAGTACAAATGATGTGATGTCCTCTCAAAGACCCTTGTTGGACAAGGCCCTTCTTAGGGAATTTTCATAAAACTTTTTTGGTCTCTCCTCCCTTTTTTTTGCTGACTCACTTCACATGGCATAGGACTCTGGGCACGTTCCCACTGTACTGCAGTGGGAGAGTGTGCACACTGTGCACCCTTCTTACACATGTCAGGAAGAGGCACTTACTTAATTGTTTGAAGTGATGTCCCCAGGAGTGCCCTGTAAAAAGGTACACTGCATACTCGGGGGGTAGGGCCCTGGCTACTGGTGGGACACTGTACTGATTGTGCCACCCACCAGAATAGCCTGTCAAACATGTGTTAGGCCTGAAAGTGCAGGCCTGTAGAGGAGCAGTTGTGCTTGTGCTCAGGGTGGCATTTCCCACTCGGTGCCAACCCTGAGTAGTCCTTACGATAACCTAGAGCACCCTCAAAGGGTGGAACCAGTGGTAGGTGGAGAGCAGGGCAGGCACACAAGTTGTTCCATACCCTGGTAGGGAAGAACCCCTACATGGGATTTTCCTACCTAGGAGGTCAGCACTTCCCATAGGTTTTGCTGATTCTCTCTTAGTGGCCTTAGGGCCCTGGGCGTACATTTGTATGTACAGTGGGGAATTGTGTGCGCCCTTCCTATATATGTTAGGAACTGGCGCTAACCAGTGTGTGCGCACTTACCCAATTGTTGTTTAACTTGTACTGAGCCTGCCACTGCAGGCCAATGTGTGCGCAAGTGCACAATGATCCTTTATTATGTAATGAGCCTGCCACTGAAAGCCTGTGTGGGCATACTTGCACCTTTGGGTGTTCTTAAACTTGTGTCCAGCCTGCCCATGCAGTCGTTTGCGTGTACCAGGGCACATGTGCCCAGGGAGCGAAGAATACCCATGCTGGGGAATGCATATATCTGTGCATTCCCCAGCAACAGCTATAAACCTTGGGCACACAACTGGAATTGCAGACCTCTGCCATTTGAGGGCCTGGCTAGATAGACTGGAGGAAGATGTTTTGATATTTGGGGCCAGATGTAGCAAGAAAGGATTTTGCGAATCGGAAATTGCGAGTCGGTGCGACTCGCAATTTCCAATTCACAAAATCATATGCAGAATAGTGTCTCAGACACCTTCTGCGAATCGCACTGGGGTCGCAAAGACCCCAGTGCATTAATATTAATGAGGTGGGTCGCAATTTGCGACCCCCTTGCGATTCCCTGCACTCACAGGGAGTGTGGCCTGCTGGAGACAGCAGACCTCCATGTCTGTGACTGCTTTTTCAATAAAGCAGTTTTTAATTTTTTTTTATTGCAGCCCGTTTTCTTTAAAGGAAAACGAGTTGCAATACAAAATAAAAAATGAAACCATTTGGTTTCGTTTTTTCAGAGTAGGCAGTGGTCCATTGGACCACTGCCTGCTCTGAAAAAACATTTTTGGCGACATTCACAAAGGGGAAGGGGTCCCATGGGGACCCCTTCCCTTTTGCGAATGAGTTAGCACCCACTTCACGTGGGTGCTAACTGCAAATTGGTTTGCGACTGCTTTCGCGGTCACAAAGCAATTCTGCATCGCGGTGCGAGTCGCAAATAGGAAGGGAACACCCCTTCCTATTTGTGAGTCACATTCCCATTTTGCGAGTCGGAACCAACTCGCAGAATGGGAATGTGCATCTCGATGCGCGTTTTGATTGGCGCAAACTGCGATTTTCACAGTTTGCGCCATGCAAAACGCTTCCTACATCTGGCCCTAGGTCTCTCGGGCTAGATCATGACCCCACTAAAGATTAAGGGCCAGATGTAGGAAGATTCCAATTTGCGACTTGCAAATTGCGAGTCAGAGAGACTCGCAATTTCCGAGTCGCAAATTGGAATGTCGGATGGTGTCCCTGACACCATCTGTGACTCGCAAGGGTGTCGCAAAGGCCCACCTCATTAATATGCATGAGGTGGGTCGCAATTTGCGACCCCCTTGCGAGTGGAGGCATTCACAGGGATGGTGGCCTGCTGCGGACGGCAGATCACCACGTCTGTGAATGCTTTTTAATAAAGCAGTTTTTTTTTTGTAATGCAGCCTGTTTTCCTTAAAGGAAAACGAGATGCGGTACAAAAACGAAAAATGAAACAGTTTTGTTTCATTTTTTCAGAGCAGGCAGTGGTCTATAGGACCACTGCCTGCTCTGAAAAAATGTTTGTAGTTCCATTCACAACGGTGAAGGGGTCCCATGGGGACACCTTCCCTTTTGCGAATTGGTTACCACCCATTTCAAATGGGTGCAAACTGCGATTGCTTTGCTACCGCGTTCGCAGTCACAAAGCAATCCATCATTGCACTGTGACTCACAATTAGGAAGGGGACACCCAGGTTACCAAATCGCAAAATGGGTTTTGTGCATTGCAAAGTGCATTTTGCACGTCGCAAGCAGCGATTTTCACTGTTTGCGACATGCAAAATGCTTCCTACATCTGGCCCTCAGTTCTGCATTCCACGGCCCCATGGCAGACAGGACTCAAATTTGGGGGAGACATCTGTGGTTCAAAGTAGAACCCTCTGAACCACTCCAACTTCAAAGGCACAATCCAGAATAACTACTTGTGCCCCACTGCAGCAAACTAGACATGCAGGGATGTGGTATCGGAGCCTCTGGACCCTGTGGTGCACACTTGCCAGAGGACTCTGTTGTGCACAGGAGTATTTACTGCCCTTGGAAGGGACCGCACACCTTTCCTGCATCATGGCTGGCGTCTGCAGGCTGCCTGCTGCTGTGTGGCACTATGAAGTGTGCTCTCCAAGGGATTGTTGGCTTGCCCCTGTTCTCAATGGAGTTCTCAGGGACATCAAAGACCTCCTGCAAGAGACCTACACCATCTACATTGGTCATCTGAGAGCAGTGCCCTCCTAAGAGCCTACATCATCTGCTGGATTACACCTGGTAGCAGCAGTGTGAGCGTGGAACTAAGTATTATGCCTGGAGATCCAATTGCCTGGTGCAGAGCCTTCAAAGTACTGCCCATATTCAAGGAGTGTGGCTGTTAATCGAGGATCCATGACACACTTATGCGCCTTGTTGGATATGAGTGGATTCACCAGTTGAAGCATCCCGCGTGACCCTCTTTGTTAGTTGTGCCACATTTCTTTTGTGAGACACATCAACTGCACGCTCACTGCGTGTGGTGTCTGATTCACAGGTTGCAACCCTTGGAGGTGGGAGCTCACCCGGAGCGGTGGCCCATTGTATCTCATGTGGCACCGCTGAACTTGCATCTTTTGCGTGTGGCCACAATTGTCTGGTGTGATTTAAATCATCACGTTGCAGACATTGTGCCTCATTATAGGGAGGTATGGGTATTGGTAACTTTCCGTGGGTGATTGGAGTTGTCTGGTGCAACTCAAATCATCATGCACCAGACATTGTGCCTCATTCCAGGGAGATACAGCATTGGTAACTTTCTGTATGCAAGCGGAATTGTCTGGTGAGACTCAATTCATCGGGCACAAAACATTGTATCTCATTCAAGGGAGGTACGACATTGGGCACTTTTTGTGGCCAACCGGAATTGTCTAGTTCAACCCAAGTCATCATGCATCAGATGCTGTTCCTCATTCCAAGGAGGTACGCCATTTAGTAACTTTTCATGGGTAATTGAAATCATCTGGTGTGACTCAGGTCATCACACACCAGACATTGTGGTCGATTCCAGGGAGGTGCGGAATTGGTAACTATTTGTGTAATAGAGTGCCTGGCCTGGTTAGGCATTATTGTGATCAGTGTGAGCCTTAGGGAGATAGACCTGGGCCCATGCTGGAAGGCATGCTGCCGAGACCTTTGAGTGAACTTCACGAGTGGTGGCCAAACCTCCATTTGTCGACTGTTGCCTGATCAGCCTGCTAGCTATCCTTATGCCCAACTTTCCCTCGGGACCCTGAGTGAGTGTGACTCCAGCCGCGATCAGCCTAGGATCCAGGAAAAGGTTGATTTCATCTCCAGCTCATGGGGGGCTGGTAGTAGGGATTGGTTGAAGAGTGGAATGTGGTTTTGCCCAGTGGGTCTGTGAGTGCAGTGATAACTGACCTGCTGGATATCAGGTCACCGCATTGGGGTGCTGAAAGCGACTATGTGTGAGTGCGTTCTATTGGAGTCTGCCTGAAATGCATGCCACCGCGTAGCAGTGTGTAGTGAGTGTGTGGAAGTGAATGCCTGTGATTGACTACACCACACGGCTGTGTTGCTGTACATGTTGTTTCCTTGCCTAAAGACTGTTATGGTTGACATTGTTTTTTACCCAAGGTGCTAGGCCGCTGAGGTATTTAACATTGCTGGAATTATCTGTGTGTACACATTACTGCTAAACTTGTGAGCCGGGGTGAACCCTAGAACTGTGTGATACTGAATTGGGGTACTTCGCAGGGTCGGTCTGGTGCTAATAACGTTTTGCACCGCATAAGGGTGCTAGGATGGAACATAAGATATTTCCCAAGTGTATATATTGCTAATATTGTTTTAACACAGTTGGACCTAGTACTGCTAGTGATATATCTGCATGTGATTTATGCCCAGATGTACATGATGTTCATGTTGTGTTAACTAATGTGTGTTGAATACAAACTTTCTTACATTCACCTTGTGTGAAGGCTCTTTTGTGACACTCAGTGGATTAATTGTGCAAGAGTGCTGTGCAAATGCTTTCTTTACACATTGCCCCAGCGTTAAGCCTGACTGCTCAGTGCCAAGCTACCCAAGGGTGAGCACAGGTTATACAGTGAGTGTAATCACTGAATCCTAACCGAAGTCTAAGGTTCTGTCTGGCTAGGGCCTCGTCTCAGCCAACCAGGACGTGCCGCCTCCAACAACCCTGAATAGCCTTCTGATGTTGAGGGATATATTACAAGGGGGGGGGTGTGAATCTGTTTTGGCTCTTATGTATTAATGTCAGTAGTAGGGACTGAAGCCTTCTCATATGTACTTTACTTGTAGTCTGTATTGAGCATGGACAGGGACTGAATGGGGATATATATACTGGATCCCTTTATAGCTCTGGTAATGATACTAAGAGATCCCTTGCAGTCTTGGCTGAAAACTGCCCAACTCTAAGGCTTTTGCATACATGTTGGTCAATGTCAATGACCCTGAATCTCAGGGTATTTTTACTTGTGTGCTCGGTATATATCTACAATCACTGTTTATTTTTTAAATCCTACTTTTAATACTACTTGGTTTGTTTTCAATAAAGCATTTACTCCTCAGTTTATCTCTCAATGTGCAATCACTGTGTTTGCACTTTATGCCTATAACACAGTGCTCCTATATCAAGTGATCTGAAACTCTGGGGCTTTGTGCACTCTATTTCCATAACTAATACATTACTAAATATAAGTATGGTAACTTTTTTAGAGAATGACACTCTGTCCTACGCCATGGGAATGGAAGGTGTGTGTTAGCTTAGATAATTCATGCTAGGAGGACTAGGGGTGGGCAGAATTTTCTGTTCTACTCTAAGATTGGCAGAATTTTGGAGACTCCGTGTTACTCTTGAAATGCGGAGTTGCTAACTTTCGCAAATTGAACTTTCTCATGAGAGGCTCCAAAATGGTAAGTTGGCGAGTGTGAGTGAGATTTGGTATCCCCTAGCATGATTTCCAGTCCCTGGGATGACATCCAGCAAGATTTTTCTAATGCAGGCGGTCGTGATCTCGTGTGATTTTTAGTGGGAATCCCACTTATACGTAAAACTTCAATTGTGGGTTAAAAGCTGTAGGGCTCTGTCCTGGTGTGTGGTGGATACTTATGGTACTTACACCTTATACCAGGTCCAGGTATCCCTTATTAGTGTAGTGTAGTCAGTGTCTAGAAGCCAGGCTCTCTAGATGTAGCTGTGGATGCGTAGCCAAGGCTTATCTAGGAGACATGCAAAGCTGATCCAATACCACTGAAGTCACACAGTACTTACACACATGAAAACACACTCAGTGTTACAAAAATAAAGGTACTTTATTTTGGTGACACAAATACTAAAAATACTGTAGAGGCTATACTCCCATAAGAGGTAAGAAATACACAAATTTTAAACACTAGTATGCAGAAATAGGCATACAAACAGTGAGAAAACAGTGCAATATAGTAAATCGCAGTAGAGAATAATGCCCATAGGGGGAGCACAAACCATGTACTAAAAAAATAGAATGCGATAGTCAGTCCCCCACCTAGGTAAGTGTAGTGTGTAGAGGGGAGCTGGGAGTACTATGAAAGCCCAAAGGTAAGTACCATAACTCCCCCAGCAACCAGGAAAGCAGATGTAAACCACTGTAAATTCCCCAGAACACAGACAGAGAAGAGAAGACGAATAATGCAAAACCCAGAAGAGACTACAAGACACCAACAGTGGATTCCTGGACAGGAGGACCTGTGGCCGAAGGGGACCAAGTCCAAGAAGCACAGCAGAGTCCAGGAAGGGAGGAAGCCCCTTTCTACCAGAGTGAAGGTGAAAGAGATGAGTCAACAGTGATGAAGGAGATTCAGCACTGCATCCAAGAAGACAGAGTTGAGTTAGTGGAGGATTCAGGTGATGTTCCACGCAGGACGGAAGATTGCAGTCAGGTTTGCATCTTTGGATTCTGCTAACAAGCCTTGGCACATGCAAAACCTGCAGTTAGCAGAAAGTGGTGCTGCCCGGGACCAGGAAGGACCAGGTGGACTCTACCCAGAAGAGGGACTCAGAGGGGCCCTCAGCGACACAGAGAGCCCACAGAAGCACAGACAGCACCCACAGGAGTCGCACATAACGGGGACACAGAAGTTGAAGAAGGAGCCCATGCAGCACTACGAAAAGGGATCCCACACAGGAGGAGAACCACTCAGGAAGCTGTGTTTTGAGGGATGGAGTGCTGGGGGCTGGAGCTTCAAGATGCGTAAAGATTCCTTGGAGAGGATGCCAACAAGCCTTGGAAGCTGCAAATGATGAGGTACACGGGGGTACTGTCCTTCGTGGGAAGGCAAGGGCTTAGCTCCACCAGAATTGGACAGCTGGAAGAGAAGACTGTCTGGACCACTTCAGATCTACGCAGCCAATTGTTGATGCAGTTGGTGCCTGCAGATGCACGGGATTGATTCCTTCACTCCAAGAGAGATTCCTACATTTTTCTTGTGCAGGCTGAAGACGGGCTGTCCTCAGTTGATGCATGAACGGGGAAAAGTTGCACTTGCTGGAAGGAGCCGCAGCTACAATGTTGCAGGCAGAATCTTGCTTCTTTGTTGCAGCTTGTGGGGTACTGGAGCATCCAGATGCAGTTTCTTCAGTCAGAAGTTGAAGTGGAGGTTGCAGAGGAATTCTCTGAGGCACCACCCAAAAAAGAGATGCTAAAACGCCCTGAAATGAGGATTGGTCACCTAGCTGGGTGACCACCTATCAGGAGGGGGCTCTGACGTCACCTGCTGGCACTGGCCACTCAGATTCTTCCTGAGTTCCCTGCCAACCTTGAATTCAAGATGGCAAAACCCAGATACCCTCTGGAGGAGCTCTGAGTGGTCACTCCCCTTTCTTTTGTCCAGTTTTGTGTCAGAGCAGGGACTGAGGGTCCCTGAAACGGTGTAGACTGGTTTATGCAAGGAGGGCACAAATGTGCCATTCAAAGCACAGCCAGTGGCTTAGGGAGGCTACTTTCCCAAGTCTGCAATACCTGTTTCCAAAGGGAGAGGGTGTAACACCCCTCTCCCATTTTTTCTGCCTTCCTGGGATTGAGCTGCTCAATCAACAGGAGGTCAGAAACCTGTCTGTTAGGTGGCAGCAGCTTAGGCTGCCTGGAAAACTTCAGAAGGCTGTAATGGCAATACCGGGATCCTCTACGGAGCCCCCAGAGTGCATGGAATCATACAACCAATGCTTGCAAAAGCATTGGGGTATGATTCCAACATGTTTGATATCAAACATGCCTAAGTTCGGAGTTACCATTCTGTAGCTGGACATAGGTATTGACCTATGTCCAGTACACATGTAAAATGGGGTCCCTGCACTCATGAATCTGGGATAATGGGCCTAGAGTTCATGGGGGCACCTCTGCTAGTGCAGGGATGCCCTCACATGCAGGTACTTTGCACCCTGTCCCCTTGGCTAGAAGACCTGCCATAGGGGTGACTTATAGGTGACCTTGTGTAGTGAAAAGTCGCAGTGACAGGGTGCTTGCACCTTTTTTCATGCAGGCTGCAATGGCAGTCCTGCAGAACCCTTTTCTTGGGCTCTCTATGGATGGCAAAATATATGCTGCAGCCCATAGGGATCCCCTGGAACCTAAGTTCCCTGGGTACCTAGGTACCATAAACTAGGGACTTACAGTGGGGAACCAGTGTGACTATTGTGGGATGAAATCTGGTTCCAGCATCCAAGTTTAAAGGATGGAACATAATCACTGGGGTCCTGGTTAGCAGGATCACAGTGAACACAGTCAAACACACTGACAAACAGGCCAAAAGTGGGTGGGTAACCAAGATAGAAAAAGGCTACGTTCCTACAAAAGCCATCTTGTATTACCTGGCTAGAAAAACAAGGGAATGAGATGTTGGCTTAGCAAGGACAATAAATAATGAGGAAGGCATGGAAACAGACTGCAATACTGAGCATCTAACATGACTATTTCACGGTGTTCAGACTGGGAATCAAGATCCTCTTTCAGGGTTTTACTGAGCTCATCCTGTCTTCTATGTTAGTTGAGTAGATCCTCTGTTTGCAATCAGTCCTTAGGCTGTGTTGGACTCGGCCCTCTCTGCAGGGTCATCCCCAAAGTTTTTGCCTTCACCCTCCTATTTTTAAACATGGTAAAATTGGCTTACACCCAATTGACACTTTTAAATACCACTAGTGGGCCTGCAGCACTGACTGTGCCACCCACTTAAGTAGTCCTTTAAACATGTGTCAGAACTGTCATTGCAGCCCGTTTGTGCAGTTTTACGCTGCCATTTTCACCTGGCAAGATAAATCTCTTGACAGGCCCAAACCACGCTTTTTAATAAGGATTTGTGACCAACACCGCCCAAATGCAGGATGAAGTGCATTTAAAAACCTGGACATGCACTTTCAAGTTTTACATGTCCTGGTAGTGAAAAACCTTTACATTGGTTTTTCACTACTGTAAGGCCTCCCTCTCCCATAGGATAACATTGGGTACCCTTATTACATTTAATAAGTGGTAACTTTCAAGTGGGAGCTGAAAGGATCATTGAGTTTGAGTAAAGAATTGTAATTTTAAACATTTTTTAATGGTAAAGTCAGATTTTAAGTCACAATTCTAAAAATGTCCCTTTTAGAAAGTGCAAGAGCAACAAGGTGATGAATGGAATGCTTGAATTCATCTCAACCACTGGCATTCGCTCGGGCCGCATCCCAATCCTTCATTTTTTTGTCCTCCATGTCACCTCAGTTTGGACCCAGCCAAATGCAAATCAGTCTTGACCTTGCTCCTCATGGAAATTATCCAGCCCGAACTGCCAGGCCAGGTCCTCTCTAAACCAGAACACAAGCAACCTAGGACCATTTTTACCTTGGTTAAGGCTTTTCACCAGGTATAGCTTAGCTCTGGTGGCAGTAATGAGCCCGATATTCATGTCTGGGCATACCTGGTGCACATAGGGTGACAGATGCAAAAACGACAAGGTGACGGTGGAATACTTGAATTAATCTCAGTTCCAAAGTAACCCTGAACGGTCACCAGTGGCTGAGATTAATTTAAGCATTTCACGGTCACCTTCTTGTTTTTACTTTTAGGAAGTGGGCATTTTCTTGACATAAACATTTGATGCCGGCAGAATACAGCTCGGTTCACATGACTAAGTGTAGCTGGCAGTTGGTCATTCTGTATTGCTCCCAGACAGTGAGACAATGGCAAGTTAATCCCAGGCTCTTCAGAAGGATTACATGGTCTGGTCCTGCATGTCTCCCCTTATTTCAGCGGATGCACTTCAGTGCCCTGAGCACAGAGATGCTGAATTTTAATTGGCTAGTATTAAGAACAAGGGTAACCACAAAGCTTTGGAGAACCTGGGGGAAGGCTATACATAAAGAAAAACAATGGTTCTCTTGGGCATCAATCCCAATAAAAGAACACTGTGTCTTCAGTCATTAGAGACATAATACCATCAATTGCCCATGGCAAGGAAGAAGACAGTTAATCAATACTGTATAGCAATGTATTCATTCTTTGCATACTTTTATCATTATTACACTTTTTTTTACTTAGAGATCCAGTGCTCACACTTAAGTTCTGAGAGGTGCAGAGATAGCTGTTATTAAGGTGGACAGACATGCGTCACACATAAAAATACATATGACTCAAACTTATTTTTATCAGTATGCACTGTGTTGCCTATACTACACTTGCTCTCCCTTCCTCCCTCTCACTCTGTGCCTGTGGGTAAATGTTGCATTGTTGCTAGCAATATCTGTTTTCTGTATGTGTGCATGTTTGTATGAATATTACAGTGCTTCTGTCCATGACTTGCCATTTCTGAAAGAAGGAAGCTCACCTTGTTGCTGCATGGGCTATACTTGTTTGTGTCGAGGGGAGTCTTGCAGTGCTTCTGTTTGCGTTATGTCTGTTGTGTCTTTAATGAGTGTGTTTGTGTGCTTGTTTTAAATCAGACTCTGCTCCTGTTTAAATAGTATCCTGTGAGTAGAGGAAACCTGCACTTCTGCCCATGCTGTACCTGTTCTGTGTGTGAGGGAACTTGCACTTCTGATACTTTTGTTTTGCCAGTGTTCACTCTCCATCTGTGAATCTTGCACTGCTGGTTCTCATGCTGCTGAGTCAGGAAGCTTGCAATTCTGCTGCTTGTGTTTTGCCGGTGTTCACTTTCCATCTGTGTCAGGAAGCTTGCTCTGCTGTAGCCTGCCCTACACCTATTCTGTCTTTCGCTCTCTCCGTATCACTGTCACTCTCCGTGACCCTTTTGGAGCATTGCTGAGCAGCCTGTAATTTTTCTGTGTGTAAGGGAAGCTTGCATAGCCGAAGACCTTTCTGTAATCCAGAAACCGGCGAAGCCACTTCTCGTGAAGTTCATTTGTTACCTTGTCCCTGTGCGCTACCGAAGCTTGATAAAAACATTTCAACTAAACGAAAGCAAGATGAATGGGCTCGACCGTGCTTGTTTCAGGTACAATGAAAATATGCAGGTCTTGTGGTAATGGGTATTTTTCGTTTCATCTTTAGCATTTCAAAGACGTGCACTTGTTATAACACCCACACAGCGTACAGTTTTGTGAATGCACCTCTTTCTGCCCTAAAACATTTACCAGGGTTTTGGCACAAAACACTGCAGACCTCTAGCAGGGCACCTTAGATTCTATTAAAGCAGACCTGCGACACTTCCAAATATCACTGCACGAAAACACTGCGGAGGTCTATCAGCGCACTTCCGCCTGTCGCCCAGCCCTCACTCGTATCTTAGCAACCAAACTCCAGGCTCCCTCACTGCGCTTCTGGTTGGTGCTTCCACCATTCATCAAAAATAGTGAAAATCACCTCATTTTTATTAATATCTATTATCCACCTTCCACTGGAGGTATACAGGAATGTTACAACAATTAGAACAGTGCAATGCTGACTTGCTGACCTATTTTCGGACTGTCTGTTCACACTGTTCAGCTAATGTGCCTCAATCCTATTCAGAAGATCTCTTCGGAGCCGCTTCCTTACTCCGCCTATTGCGACCTCTATGTATTCAGTACTGCCCCTTGCAAACTCGAGCAACTAACTCAAAACAAGCATTGGCAAACCCTCTAATGTGCAGGTGTAGTGCTAGCTGCTAGCTTTCCCAATGTTTGTTTGGATGAAATACTTTATGTGAAAAAGCTTTCTAAAAATGCTAACCGATGGGGTACAGGCTTTAGTGTATAATTCTACTAAATTGGGGAAAAAAGCATACTTTAATATGTACTTATAAGGCACAACATTAAAAATCTGCAATTCTGCGCTAGTATGGTATTAATAATAGAAGAAAACATTTTTCAATATAATTCCTTTATTTTATAGTGTTAGAAATTATTCTTTTTCTGAAGCATGTTATAAGCGACTTTTTGGTTGTGTGATTTCATATTAAAGAGTTATAAAGTTATAAACATATTGGAGGTGATGTGCCCTAATAGCTCGACCTGCTGACTTTGGAACATTGGTAACCTGGTTCGAAACCTTTAGCTCAGCATTTTATGATCCTGGGCAAATTACAACCCTCCTGTGACACAACATAGTCAGATGTTGAGCCATTAAAAAACTGCAAAGAAATCTGTGTTTGATAGCGTTCAATTGAGTGTTGTTAGTAAAATGTTATCAGCTAGGTATTAACAAGTGTAATATACATTTGTGAGGACTGCTCTAAAGTAATACTTACCTTTCAATCTCATAAAGTTTTGAGAATCAACATGTTAGATTTCTTGAGAAGCAGGTGATGGCTTGTAAAACAAATCTCCACTGATCTAGTGAAGATTCTCAGCAAATAGTGGTGCTTTAGTGCCTGATTTCCCATTAATGTGCAGCCACTTGTAGCTCTTAGGGGGCTTACAATTTCAGCTCACAATGCTGAAGCTTCAAACATGGGAGGGCACCTCCGCAATGGCGGAGGAGCGTCGCCCCACTGGCCAAGAGCCAGAAGATGAAAAATGAAATCATAGTTCCACTATCCATATGTTGGCTCAGCCAGCAGTACAGGGAGGGGTGGGGCTAGGTCACAGGAGGTGGGAGGGGGGGAGCAGTACAGAGTGCACCTAAGTGCGAATGTGTGTTTGGCTGGCCGTCTCAGGCCAGCCAAACACACATGCGCACTTGGGTTTCTCCAGCCCCGTAGTGTTTAATAGCTAGGCTGGAGAAACAGCACAGACCACAGGGCTGTGTCTGAGCGGCAGTCACTGCCACTCAGGCCAATCCTGGCGCTGCTTTCATGTTAGCTGTAGCAGGAAAGCAGCGCCAGAACTGCTGGGGAGCATGTGCTGGTGTCCCTGTGATTCCTGTGACACTACAAGAAGAGGAGCGAGGAGTGAGCCGGTGGCAGAAGTTAAGTGTCTTTTATTTTTTATTTTTTTATTTTTGTTCTTCCCCCATCCCCTTCGTCCCTCCCCAAATCCCCCCATTGAGATTTGAGGCAGCTGCCCCTGCTTCAGGCACAAGGGTGCCCCCCAGTAACACAAACACTGCAATCATTTGAGAACATTTGTGCTTCAGTGAAACCTTAGTTTACATGCAGTGATGGCATGGTTTGAGATATAGCAGTATTTTCGTAACTTTACTATTAGCCAATGATTGAGCATAAAACCCAGTGGGTGGATGGAATAATACTGGGAGCACTGTACAATGATATATGTAACATAATTAAAATGCAACATTGTTTGATACGTAGCAGTATTTTGCCAAATATAATCCAATACATAATAAATAGGTCCCTAATATACAAAGTATTGTGTCATCCCAGTCACAAATTCTGTTTTGTAACTGGGATGGCTTCCTTTGTTACATAGCAGTGTTTTTGTATCTATTACAAGCAAATACTGTAAAAGCAACCTCAGAGGCTCTAATAGCATTAAACAATTAAACAGCAACTCACAACATCTCACCAGATCCGACTGACAGCAGCTGTTCCCAAAGTACAATTTATAAGCAAGGGCAGAGATAAGCAAGCACTATTGCAATGTAAAATAAACAGTACACATATCTCCATAGAATCTACATATTAGATTTAGTAGATGTAGGAAAGTGGTTTATAATGTTATGTGGTTGTGCAACCTCATCATGTAATAATATCACAATCTTTATCAGGCCCACTAAGGTTTCTTTAATAAAACACTTCGCTCAGGCCTGGGTAGCTGTGGAACAGATCAGTCAGACTTAATGGAATAATTTTGAAGCATTTGGAAGTACCCAAAGAGTTAATAGGTAAGAAACTTCTGGGGTGTAGCTTGGTCACTAAGATCGGGGGTGTGGTGGGGTGGGGGTGAGCTTTAGATTTCCAAACAATCACTTTGGGATATTTTGTTAACATACATTATAGACAAGCAGGACACATGAAAGGCTTTAGCGGAAGCAGAGAAGAATATAGATTGGTGAGGGTACTAAGGGCCAGATGTAGCAAAGGGTTTTTCCCATTCTGTGTCAATGGGAAAATGTGTTCGTACATATGGCCCTAAGTGAGAAGAAATACAATATTTGGTCAAATAGCCAACATTTCCGAAGACTTTCAGAACCGAGAGAGGTAGTGAGTGTGTTTATGTTTTTGCCTGCATGTGTCTGGAAAAATGTGTTGTGAAATCCAACGGACCCCTCACTATACCCGACTGAGAGCAGCTGTACCCAAATATAGAACAGGAAATACATTTATTAGATGATGAACACCCCAAAAAAACATGAGTCTATGCCCCTGCAAAACACAACAAAAATCTGACACCAACTTTTAAAAACAGAGCAAGTTTTATCTTAGAATAGACACAACAATCTGTAAAGGGAAACTGAAGATATGATTTTTTTTAAGTAATTACATTATTTTGGAATATATGTAATAAATCATTGTACTCAGCTGTGCAGTTCATAGCTAATTGGCAAGTTCAGCTACTTCTCATAACTTGAATGAGCCACAACGCATAGGGAGCGCCAGTCACAGGTACCACTCAGGTCCAGGGAGACAGTTACGTGCCACTTCCAGCACTCTTAGGGGCATCAGTGTCCTTCTATACTTTAACACAGTCCAGTCAAGAAGTGGTCCTGATGCTCAGGATGCAGGATGCTGAAGATGCTGAAGAAGCTGAAAATGCTGAAGACACAGAAAAGACCCCTGGAGGTCAAGAACTTCACAGGTCATACCCAGCCTTAGGATTCGATCTCCCACAAAGCTCCCGGGGAGCCTAGAGCAAGTCCAGATGCCACTAGTCTCCTGGTTACCGCAGGTCCAGCAGTTACTTACAGGTAAACAATTCTTTTATTTCTGGGGATCAGGGTCCACTTCAACTTTGGGTACAGGTCCCACAGGCTTTGGGACTTCTCAGGAAAGTCAGAACTTTGGCCAAGTGGGAGCTTTGGTTTCTAGCAGCACTCAGATAATCCTTGCCATCTGGTATCTCGAGCAGTGCAGGGTTCTTAAGCTTTTGCTGGTTCTAAAGTTTAACATTAAGCTATCCACCTATCCCTTGGTGTCACTAGCACGTGTGGAGTTTTTTTTCCATGAGTGGGCATAGAAGACACACTCCCTGCTATTAGTACATGTGGACCTAGGATAACAGGCAGCTCTCTGTGGTCATTGCATTAGCTCACTGGGATTTCTCGCTACAATTGTAATCAGCGACAAGAAAATTACATACAGCTCAGGTACATTACGCCACTGAGATATTATACCTGAAAATGCAAAGGTCATCACCATCAGCACCCGAAAATAAAAAGCAAGCTTTCAAAAAGGTACTCTCTTCTGTCTGCCCACCCAGTGGCAGGCGCAGTGTGTTTGTATAGTGTGGGGCGTACTTCTCAAAACCTTTAAGTGAACAAAACCCAAAACTATTTGCTATGTGCTTGTTTTTTTGGATTCAATGTAATGACATGTTTTTTACCCATTGCAATTTGGAATGACAAATGGGCTGTAAGATGCTGAAACGGCAAAAAAAATATAAAGCAAACTTTGAAGAGGTTGCAAGGGTTGCCAGCGTCTTTTGGCAGGAGAGATGCCTTTGAATTAATTCTGCGGCCAAGAGCCGATTTCCACAGCCTCAAATATTTGGACAGCGGGTGTCTGTCTTGCTCACCCTTAAATATTTGCTTCAGTTGGAGAAGGGTGTTTGCAAAGTACTTTCTGCTTGAATTACTGTGAAGGAGCTCTTTCCTTCTGAAGCCTTAAAGATCACATTTCTTTTATTTGGTAGTTCTTACCTCACCAATGCCAGATGCTAAGTGCTTTAAGTAACATGTGTTACCAATACACACTATAATGCTATGCAGTTTACCAACCTCAGAAGGGTGGAAGTTTGAGTCAGACTTCCCAAGATTTGAATTCAAAACCCACACACCAAAGCATCTTTCAGCCGCAAGTTTGTAACTCGTGAGTCATTAAACAAACGTCTGCTAACTCGGTTTCATTGCTTCATATGCCTGCTGAATGACAGAAGACTGGGTGGATGCTATGTCCGCACACACTATGCAGTAGTTCCCTTTAGTACTGTGGTGACCTCCAGAAAAGGTTAATGGTATGTATTCTCTGAAATGCGTTGCTATTGTGGTGGAAAGCCCCAGCAATCACTTAGAAGAGCAGCATCCGGACAATTACCCTAAAGAGAGCGAGAATCATGCATCCAGCGAGGAGTTCTTGGATGTGATGTTCTCTCTAATGGCCCCTAAATGACTAATATGACTCCAAAGCTACCCGGAATTGCCACGTTTTGTGCGCAAGTGATCTGCATGGGAACAGGTACACATGCAGATGATGGATAGCTTCAGTCTGGGTCTCCTTTTAGTGGACATGCTTTGACGGGGAGATGACTGTGGCCTACTATCGAGATAGTGGTCATGTTAGGCGATAAGGGATGCACTTAGGATTTATCTTCATGGGCTAGATTATATTAATATACCGGGATACTGTTGCACAAAATTACGTAATTGATGATTGACAAGCATATACATTTTTTAACATATAAAACAGTTACAAAAGTGGACATTCATCCAAAGCATCTGCATTTGGACGTTTATCCCTTTATTAAGGAATGACGACAGAGATCCAGTGTGAGGTAAAATTGGTTTATTCTGTTTTCTTCAACATTTAGGGACACCAGTCAACACGTTTTGACCCAATGTGGCACGCAAGCCTGGGACATTTTTAAGGATTGAAAATAAAATTGGCATATAAAAACATTAAAATCAAGAAAAAACAAAGTATGCATAACTAAGGTATATGTGCAAAACAGTCAGTGTTGAATAAAACCAAGACAAGAAACCATGTGTGGGCACACTTGTGATCCACAGCAAATGAAGTGAGATGTAAAAAAAAAACACTGTGTCCACCATCTTAGTAGGTTAGCCTTTTACCCCTCACTCCCCCCTGTGCCACAGGGGTCATCTTCTGTTAAGAGTGGGCCTTAGCATGACATCTAAAATATACAGACGACACACCTGGTTACTAAGACCTGTCAAGTTTCCCTCAGTGCCGGGACAGAAATAGAAAGATCTGCATTCAGGAAATTGGAGATTTATGTACAATTAAGGATCTCACACAAAGTCTTCACATTGGTTATTGTCAGCTGACATGGCAGCGACATATGGTTATTCGTGTTTTTGAAACAACAATATAAATGTGTCAGTGGGGATCTTTAACTGGTTTTATCGCTGCTTGATGGAGGTAAAGAAACAGAAGCAAATTTCACAACAGCTGACCCTTTTTTTGCAAATTGTGACAAACATCTCTTCCTCTGCAAATTTGACAAGGTGCCCCATGATGTGACATCGTCTGACATTGTTAACTCTTTAGCCAACATCACTTTGCAGACTCGAATATTAGAACTGCCACTCATGTTGAAATGTGTGTCACTTTCCGATCTTAGCATTTGTATCCTCTCGTGCTTAAGACACAATATATGAATGTGTTCTAGGTTTTCAAAGTATAGAAAACTGTATGTTACTATAGCAACTGCAACACCACACCAGAGCTTATAATGCAGAGCACAGCTATATCTCTGCAGGGTGAGGTTTGCTCAATGAAATAAACACAAGACATTCAGTAACATATATCTGTGCTGCGAGTTAGAATTGTGTAGTGAGTGCAGGCAAACATCACCATATCAATAGAAAATCACTATGAAATGTGGGCCGGCTTGGTGGCAGCCGTTCTTGGGCTGCTGTGGCTTGGGCTCCTGTGATAGGTGAAACTGTATTTGGCAACAGTGTTTTATTGGGAGATAATCTCCCTAGAAATAAACAGGGTGTCCTTTGGAAGCCAAGGCTTGAACACAAGCCTCCCACCGTCCGTCCGTGTCTTGCTCAGTACTTCATTTGAAATGATGAACGCAAGTGGGGCCCACTGACACTTACATTTGGGAACCAGCGCTTATTTTTCCTAATTAGAATCATAGAGCAAGAGAGAGAGTAAAACAGTGACAAAGAGAGAAAGCAGGGATGAAAAATGCCTGCAAGAGTGGGATGAGAGGATAGGGAGCATCTGCTGGTGTAGGAAAGAGGTATGAGGTAGGGTGAGGAATATGCAACCCTGATATTACTGCAATCTAAGGCTGGGAAAACAAGCCAAACTTTATTTAGGTTTTTTATGCATCTAATAGGGGTAGGTGGAATATACCGGTCCACCCATGGCATTGGTGGAATTTGACGACTCTTGTAAAGTTGAGTTCTGGCCGAATTCTGCCTATCTCCAGGTGGTGGAATTTTTTCTCACACAAGGCTCCAGAATGGTAAATTGGCGAGCCAAGTGTTTTTTGGCATTGCCTAGCATGAATTCCAGCTACTAGAAGGTAATATGGTGAGATTTTTCTATCTTAGGCAGTCATAAGCTTTCGCAAGCCAAAACGTTACTGCTCCAATAGAAAATCAACTTGAGCCACAGCACAATTGGCACATGGAGCTGCGGGTGGTGCTGTTAGTGCTGATTTTTCAGTGCGGAATGCGCTACGTTGCTAAATCACAGCGACAGTAGAACCATGTTCCTATTTGCGTCCGTTGGCGGAACCATGTGGAATCTTACGGAGTTTCTACTTAATTCTATGAACTTCCGTGGAGTCATATTCCACTAGCTCAGCCCACCCCGAGTATCTAAAGATGCACAGTCAACATCAGCATTTGGGTGGCTGTTTGTGTATGAATTTCCGACGGAGAAAATTAAATTAGTATTACTGCATGGTGGCGTGAGGAAACGCTACTACCTGTTTCTTCAAACCACTTTCTAAACATGTAATACACTCTTTTACTACCTCCTCACAAATTGCAACGGGGAGGGGCTGGGACGCGGCAGGCTTCAATGTTAAATACATCAGATCGCTACTAACTGAATTTCTTTCTAACTCCCGTCTCTGTCTGATAGCCGCTTGAGGCAATGTCGCGCGAATCCATAGATTTGTAATTTATCGTGTGGTAAATGGCTCATGAGTTCTGAACGCTGTTGTGAAAATGATGGATGCGCGCGCTGCAGCCTCGCCTGATGGCAGAGCTGCAACGCAGCAACCTGTAGCGGTCGTTGTTCATTCTGAAGGACTGAATGGTGACCCCCACCCTCCTGCCCGCGTCCTCTCCGCCCACTGGCCACAACCCACCCCTTCCTTGACTACTCCATGGGGAGACGGAGGGTCGTAATGGTGGACGCGTTAGGTAGCAGATCCCTGGCTCGGTGACAGTGAAATCTTCAGACTGTGACGGCGGCACGTGCCGATGCTGAAGGGGAAAGACAGACAAACCCGCAGCGGATGCTTCAGCGAGGATGGGGTGCTGTATCAGTTAATGGAGCCTCGATATGAATCAGTGATCAGCCTTGGAGGCACAGTGTGCGAAATGAGGTCCTATCTGCAAGCATCTACTTTGGAAAGGGAACCGTCGAACATGCGTCAGAATGCCTGAAAATAGGGAATTGTTGCTTTATGGTGCGGGCATCTTTTCCTATAAAAAAAAACAATAATCCCTGAGAAAGGAGCTCGTTTCGTGCGAATAGTCAATGTATTTGGTGTAATGGTGTCTTGAAATGACGCTTTTGTAGCGAAATGTGCTTTGGCTGTTTCTCACGTCCTTTTTTTAATCGAACGATCATCCTCCCTTAATAAAATTTGCGAGCAACCAGTAGGAGACTGAATGGTGCGAGTTCAACATGTCTGCTGGCGAGACTTACTTAAACCAGTCTCCCCTGGTACCCGCAAAACATTTTTTACGATGACAGCGCCCTTAGGTTAAAAAAAAATATATATTAGAAATTTCTCAAATTTTGCTCAACGTGAAGTTGGGAATCTCATGAATTTCGAACATTTCTCTCGGGCCTATGTATTATGAGCCAACAGAGTTACGCAATTCTGTGGTCATAGTGTTTCCCGCGTAATTATTGTTTTGCTGCACATACCAGCCATCTACTTCATAACTGAGATAAAATCTCAATCCCAAAAAAGTGTAGTGCAAGCAAACCAAAAGTTACTTTAAATGTGCTGCATGGCGCCGAGACTGCACCTTAGGTAAATTCAAATGGTCACATTTTTCAATTGCTTATTTCTGTGTTCCAGCATTTAGGTCGTACTAATGTCATACATTTTGGACAGATATTATTATTGTGTGTTAAAATAGCGAAATAATAATGCGACAAAATGCGCTATACGATGCCCCATAGTTTTCTGTGTCTTGCCTTATAGCCTTATCAACCCTACCGCATAATTTGGTCCTTTTTGTCGCACAACTCCAGTGGCCCTGATCTTTAAAAAATTTCAGTGTGAGAACCAGCTATGACTCGAAAAAATGGAAGCTTCGAGAATGGATGTTGTACACACCATCAATAATTCTAACAAAGAACGTGCCACTATAGGTGCAATTTCATATGTGGTTTGGTTATGCCATGCTATTTTTTTATGTGTCACAGTTATAAGCAAGATTACATAAGTAGAACATCGGTAGAATATAGTAGTTGATTAGTCGGGCCTGTACTCTACTGAGCACTGGAACCGGAGGACCTCACTCCTTCTTTCAAAGCATCAATGCACTTGACATATAAGTGCACATGCTTTTGCTAATCCATCAGACGCTACATGTACAGCATGCAGCTACTTCACTCTGCTGTGCCAAAATGACTACATTTACAAAGCTGGTAGGAGCCTAGAAGAGCAGGGGTTACTAAGTCGTAGTTCTTGATGCTGCTTTTCCTCCTCAGTGTTTCTTCCAATGAAATAATGCGAACTTGTGTTGAATTTTTTGGTGGTTAAATTTATTTAGAAACTTTGGACCAGATTTAGAAGGCCCGGAGTATAACGCCACCGGAGCATTTAGTGATGCTTCAGTGGCGCTATGCACTGCACAGTGTATTTACAAGGTGGCGTTAAGCCAATGTTTGTGTCTTAACGCCACCTTGTAAGTATGGGCCCTTCACATGCAGTACCTTGCGTGGAAGGGGCGTGCAGTGGGTGTTGCTGTGGGCCTGCCACAGCAACACCCATTGCATTTTGACACTGACCCAGATTTACGAGTTTTTGTAAACCTGAGGCAGCAGCAAAATCTAACGCCACCCCAGGAGTGGCGTTAGCATGGCTCAACAAGGAGAACTGCTTTCATTTCTCCTTGTTTTTTGCTCTTTCTGTGTGTCCTGCATTCTGCCACACACATAGAAAGAGAAAACGGCCATTGGAGATTGTTTTTGTACAGGAAGGTGTCCCTTCCTGCACAAAAACAATCTCCCCTGCAGCGCAGCCATCCTCGCACCATGGCGCAAGGGTGGCTGTGTTGGCACTCAGGAGCAAATTTAGCACTGGCGCAGGGGGCAACACGGGGTGCACCGTATTCTATTAAATACAGCGTGTGCCTGTGTTTTGAAAATGACGGAGTGCGGCGCTGACAAATTTGGTGCATTTTCGTGATTCGTCATTTTCTTGTAAACCTGGGCCCTGGTGTCTGATTCAGAATCCTATCCGCTTTATTACAAGTGTATTATCTCCTATTGCACTTATGATACTTGTAATAAGGTCTGCCAAAGTCTCAATCAAGCCATTTATCATTCTTTACAAGACTTATCAGAACTTGGTGAACATCAGCTGGATATCCATAAAAGGCACTAAACTCAGGTAATCTAGGGGCTGCAAAATTGTCTTTTCTTTACACTTGTGTAATTGACAACATTTCAGGCACTTCAGGTTTTGTGATATATGTGTAATTTTGCAAATGACTCAGGTGTAAAATGTGGCATACGTTTTTACAATGCAAACCTCTTGGAACAGAAAGTATCTCAGAGGAGAATGCATCATAGGATGTCCTTTCTCTTCCAACCAGACTGCTTGCCCATATCTCGATTGACTTCTGAAGGTGAGGTATGCCTCTACGTTAAGCTTTCCCTTGAGAATACCTCAAAGTGTACTTCGCTAAATATATGCATAATTTTGTGTAATTTTCCCGACATTTTGCAAACTTTCAGCAGTATTACCACACCCTAATTGTTTCTACTGAAATCAAAACATCGTTTTACCGTCTAAAGTAATAATAGAAATATGGTTGCATGGGCCAGGCTCTGCATCGCAGATAAACAAAAGGGATATTTGAGCACAGAGATTAGAATCGCTCTCTTGAAAGTTGTTTTGACCTGCTGTATGACTAATGTTATTGTATTGTTTCAGAATACATTTATGGCTAGTCGTTGATATACACTTACACATTCTTGGTAAGGTGTATGCAAACTTCGTAAAGGACTGGCTAAAATCAATGAAAACTAATCAAGTAAAAAATGATTTTCTAGAGATCTGCTTGTCTTTGAAAGCTGCTGGATTATGAATGATCACTGAAAAACACTTTTCTATTTGAAAGGCCACTTTTGGCCCCAAAAATTGATGTCTGAGGCAGACATTGATCAAGGATCTTATAGTTTTCTATTAGCAGGCCCAATTTCAAAAGCCCATTGAATTAAATCTGGTTTCATTTAGTCACTAAGTGATGATGGATGATAGCCACAATAACACAGAGTAGCAGCAGCATGGAACAAGAATAACACTGGAGTTCTGGTGGGCCCTCGATGTGAGTGGCCCTGTAAGTGGGACGGATTCCTCCTGCTCGCGCTATCGGTACCAAGGGTACTGGTTATTATGTGCATCAGAAAATTCAGTCCATTAACAGTTGAAACCTAAGAGCCCAATAAGAACTGCGGAAACCTTGAGAAAAGCAGAGATATCGTGTTCACTTCCCCTGGTAATTCCTCATTTTCATTCTCTTTTTCTTTAAGAGATTTTGCCTGCTTGGTGCAGTTGACATCTCTGGTAAATTAGTAGTAAACTCGTGGGAAATTTGTGGAACTAGTTATTCAGATGGTGCAATAAGTGCCATGACTCTGAATCGAGGGCCTACTGATAACCGGGGATCTGGAGTTTGGAGACTACTGGCTTCTCCATTAACTTAGATATCTACCTTATGACCCCCCCCCCCAAATGGTAGACGAGTACACTAGCACAGATAAAGCAGATGAGGGGCTTGACCTACGGTTAGGGTTTTGATTGAACTATACAACCAAATTTGAATAATCACAACGGTCTGCTTTACCCAGATCAGTATAAGATTTAAATATATTCAATTACAGGCCTCATTCAGAATGTACTGCTTTGACGTGTGCCAAAGACATTCTCCATAGGGGACTGATTTATCCTACTCTATATTATGTAAAGCCTTGAATTATGCATTAGGGCATATATTATTTTTTCATTATGTAATTTATAACATGCAAACTCAGTTGTCCCTCGTCTCAGATAAGGGTAGCGACACTCACCAGTTATTTTTGTTCTACTTGCACCATAACACACAAGCTCACCTGTTTATAGGCACGGATGGGCGAGTAGCACCAATCAGCCATTTCAAGGTCAAACAAAAGTTGATTTTGATATTGTCTTTCATCCAGAAAAACAACAGCGCAGTTTCTGACTTCCTACACCTCCTGTGATCAGCTTAGTTGGTATTTAGAAATACTATGATGAATGGTATTTGTCTTCTAGGGTTTTATTCAATGAGCACTTCAACTACTGTTGCATGGCGATCCGTGTGAAGCTTGTAGCAAACCTATTTTCATTTGAGATAATTTCCAATTCTCCATTTTGTTAACTTAAAAGTTTTTTTAATGCTCATAGTTACGACACATTCCATGTTTTTTGAGTGGTTCCCAGTAGGTAACTTGGTCACAAAAGGCAGTTGTGGATGGAGAATATGTACTGGTCACTACAAGGGCGTAACAAGAAGTTAAGATGTCAGTACGAAACCCTGTAATCTCCTCCCATTGAATTTGGTGCCACTCCTTCACATCCCCTCTTCAAGGAGCTTCAGGCTATTGTGACCAGATTTAGAAAACCAAAAAATAGGACATTCCACAAACCGAAGCTGGACTACAATATTTGCATCACTGAGGGGCACATAATGTCATATTTAACAGCCCTCACCAACATAGAAAACACAGTGAACCACCCAGTAATTTGATGCAACATTTGGACATAGCACCATAGTATCACGTGTGTTAAGTAAACTGCTTTCTGCAAGGCGGTTGCTAAATAGTCCTGCAGTGAAACACATGAACATTTGCCTCGCACTGAGTTCAGTCAACCCCTTCTGAAAATTGGGACATATGCTAAATTTTCCTTGGCAGAATGTGAAAAAATTGTACACCGAGAAGATGGCATGCATGTAATAGCTGTAGTTTCAAGAAGCCATGGTTTCAGCCTGATTATTGGCTCTCAGTCACTGAGGAGAATCATAACCCACTGCAAAGAAAACAAGAGATGCATATTCAGTGTTCAATGTCTTTAAAATGTTTCTTGCGTAATTTAGGTGCAATTTCCTAATAAGGAGAATAATGATTGATAGGAAACATTCTCTTCAAGTGTCAGTAGATTATCCCAATCCAAGTAAGGTTTACATGCAGTGCTTCTGATAAACCTAGGTTGACAAAAATATTGAAAGAGGTAGAATTTATTGACATGCAAATCTGGAATGGTAACCGCTGGGACATCACTGAAATCCCACACCTGGCAGTTATAATTGATCGAGATCAGAATTCCACCCGAGGATAACCCTCAAACCAACTTGTAATCGGGTAACAGTTTTGATTACCTTTTGTATTCATTCACCAAGCTCAATAACCAGCCATTCAGCAAACGTTATGGAAGACTTCATTGCAAGGAAACCCAAATGTGATCGCAATCTCCTCAATACATTAAAATAAATAAGTTAAAATACTAATCTGTGAAATGTATCTCCTGATGTATGAATTTATATTGTTTAAGCATAACATACACACAAACACCATATATTTTTTTAGAAAATGTTAATGGATGTTGCATTGAGTTTCTATACATGAACAATTAGGACGATCAACACTCATGAAGTGTATCTATTGTCGGCAAATAAATGTTCATTTATGATTTTTGTGAAACTACTTAAAAGTAACTTACTATTTCTCTCTGTGAAACAGTTGTGGTTCAGAATAGATAGCTGATGTTTATACTCTCTGTAGATGTCTTCTTCCCTCATGCATACAGACCATTTCAGGTCATGAGCAAGATTTGAATGGCTTTGACCGGAGATGAGGCATAGATGGTCTCCTGTGCTCCGATGCAGTAAGATGTTTCATTCTCACATTAATCATGGGTGTGTATTAAATATCCTACTGGTGATATGTGGGGGCTTGTTTCTATAGGCATTGCAGTCAGTGTGTTGACTGAAAAGCTTCTCTCTCTACCGCAGTTGGAGGCCATTGGGCTGTCTCCATCATTTTAAGACTTAGTTATAGATTGTCTTACGATGGTTGGACTTAGTGCATTCTCTGTGCAAAGTGAGCAGAGTGACAGGTATGGGAGCACACGAATTAAATGGAAATTAATGTATTCCATAAGTTTAATATTTGTATTTAATTATTCAGTAAACTGCTTTGAGATATTAAATTTCCTTCTCAGTGACCAAAGGTTTAGGCAGGGTATACCTAAGTTAGTTTCATGTGAATACATAGTGGGTCATTGAGAGTTTGGCAGGGTGGGTGAACCACCATAAAATGGTAGTACTCCCAAATCGCCAAGCAGCTTGCAGATCCCCTGCTCCAGATAGATGTGGGGAAATCTCTGGGCCTCTAGCGGCAAAGTCCCAGCTGCTTCACTGGTGAAAACTCTTGATGTGATAGCTCATCCACCTCTGGTTCCCATGGTCACAGAGAGAGTAGCCACATCATACTTAGGGTCAGGTGACCCTAAGTATGATGTGGCTAATGATTTTCCCTTGCATACGGCCATGTAAAGCATGGTTGTTCCGGAAAATAAATATTCCATTGTTCCTGATGTGTAGGAGAAAAGTCCTTGCGGCTTTGGGACATTTAACTTGTGCTTCGCAGCAACAGCCCACCCACATTGGAAGATTGTTGCTGCAAAACAAAAGAGAATGTTGAGGAGGCTTGTTCCGCATGGCAATTCAACATTAATAAAAATGCTTCCCCCACACAAGTGGATGCTCCTTCATTAGACCGATCACCACGCATAAGAGGGGATCTATAACTGTATGTGGGGCCTGGGGGCAGTCCTCCACTGAGCCAGTGGAGATTAGGGCTTGTAATGAACTGGCCAGTTGGTGGGCTGTCCTCTAACATATGAATGACCCCCACAAAGCCTGAAAAACCATCAGTAGCAACAGTATAGATCACCCAACTATTTAAATACCTTCCTGCTAAAATGTAAATGTGTATTTAATTATTATTATCTCCAGTCAAACTCACTCCCTGCACATTTTAGCACTGGATGGATTTACTGCCCTCAATCCAGCCCTGGCTTATTTTGGGCTTTCCTTGATCGAGGTTTTAGTTGCAGCCTTAAAGGTTTGTATGTAATATATTTACATATGGTTGTCATTTTGACAATCTAGGTTTTGTAATCTATGAGGGCAACTCATTAAAAGTAGTATATCCGCACTTATAAAATAACTCCTATGAGTAATTAAGGCTATACTAACTTTTGGAATTTACAGCAATGGTAGTGTGTGATGCCCGCCTGGAAAGTTGCTCTGGGCTTACGTTTCCAGTCCTACACCTGGGAATATCCTATGATATATTTCCCGGATTCCCATTTCCCTAGTGGGTAATTTTACAAAGCATACCTGTTCACCACCTTTTCCATCGCTGACTAAAGCACGTTAAAGCTGCCCATCACTGAGCACAGTGTAATTCTTTTCTGTGGGGTCCACTTTTAATCTAGCCTTGTGGATAGGACTGTGCCAAGGCAAAAAACTTGAAATAGATAAATGGCTGAGCATCTTTGAATAGTATAGGTTGCAGAGTTGGTAGACGCGCTATGTTGTCAGTTTCGAGAGAATTTGGATGCATATTGCCATGCAAGATGTTTTACCTCTGCATGCACGGAGTATCACTTAAAACATTTGAATAAATCAAGCTGACACTTTCCTGCAGGATAATGAAGGCGGTCGTAAACCGCCTGAGCAGAGTCATAAACCGTCTGAAAAATAAATTGGACTGGGATAGAAACATATTTTAAAATTCATTTTCTTGAATCTTTCACGAGTAACACGTCATAGCTGCATTTAAATGAATGCCCTACCACCATTTGGATTCTCTGTGTCCCATATTTTACCCTGCACTGCGACGAGAGATAGGCATCAGCGAAGTTTCACTTTATAACGTTTACTATTTCCTTAAATTTGTCCAACTTAGCTGTCCGGAGAATTAAAATATTTTTTGCAAATTATTTTTCACCATTGTAGTGTAATTTTGCTGACTTTTTCTCTTTTGCAAAGTTACACAGTGATTTTTTTTTGTACACAACTTGTGGAAGATTGTGAAGCTTAACATACTTCTCCAAGTTGTGGTGTAGAAATCTTCACAACTGCAAGCACACAATCAAATATATATATGTCCACACAAATGCATACACACCTCTCCCCCAACACACACATTTAGGGTGTCATTATGACCCTGGCGATCACGGTGGCAGTCTGACCCCCGCCTAAGCGGTGGTCCATCCTCTTTGACGGTGGTCTGACCATCACATTACGACCATGGCAGTTGCACCATGGTCAGACCGCCAGCACCACCAGTTTACCTCCACAGGAGCGACTGGCAGTCCTAATCAACCAGGGCAGCGCTGGGAATTAAGATCCCCCTCTCTGTCAGCTTTTACATGGTGGTAGCACCGCGATGTAAAGGCTGGTGGAGACAGGGTGCAGGGGGCCCCAGGTGGGACCCTGCACTGCCCATGCACTTGACGCTCCTATGGTCAGCCCCATCGTGCAGGTGCACCCCACTGCAACATTTCTGCTGGCTCAATTACGAGCTGGTGTCAATGTTGTAGGCTGTTTCCCACTGGGCCAGCAGATGGAAACAGCATTTCCACCTGCTGACCCTGCAGGAAACTCCACACGGGGCCTGTGGGAAGGTGGCCTCACTGATGGCAACCTGACAGCGGGAGTTTGGCGGATGGCCTTTTCCATCCGCCATACTCATAATGACCCCCTTATTGTCATTGCCTGCAGCATCATGACTGTATCATAAAATATGTACAAATAAGTGCATTTTGCGGGGCCTGTGGCAAACATTTCTGGCTGCTCCCTCTTCTGATGCCTGTGGTACTATATTTTCTGTTCTTTTCGAACCATTGGGTGCCCACATAGCACAAGGCTATTCCTCCTCTATTTCTTTCTATCTCAAACAATGTTTTGCACGCATGGTCTGCCTTGGTCATTATTCCAACTGTGTAACATAAACAGCCTACACATTTTATGAAACAATATCCATCAATGACCTAACCTTCAGGGCACAAGCCACAGGTGCCTCATGGATCAGAAGGTCAAATCCTGGCAGTGGTGCTATTATTCTAACAGAAGGGTTGTAGAGGACACCAGTCCTTTGCTACCGTACCATGTACCATCGCAAGAAAAGTTACAGAGTAAAACGTGGAGAGAAATGGATGTTTTGTTCACCTCAATTTCAATATTTATTTTTCAGCTGTTAATTTCTGTAGGAAAACATTGTAGGATCTACACAAATGACCCCTTGCTCAATTCAGAATGTTGTCTACTTTTTAGAAATGTTTAGCTGTCCGGGATCCAGCATTGGTTTCACACCCATTTTTGCTACTAACTGGAAGGAGGATAGGAGCACAAAAAATAGTAAAAATGGGGTATGTCCCAGTTAAATGCCAAAATTGTGTTGAAAAATGTGGTTTTCTGATTTAAGTCTGCCTGTTCCTAAAAGCTGGGAAGATGATGATTTTAGCACCGCAAACCCTTTGGTGATTCTATTTTCAGGGTAAAAAACACAAGCCTTCTTCTGCAGCCCTGTTTTCACTTTTTTTTAAACAAGATTTTTCTTATGTATTTTGGCTAATTTCTAGGTGTCTTCCATGGGAACCCACAAACTCTGGGTACTGCTAGAATCCCAAGGATTGTTGTGAAAAAACAACACAAATTTGGCACGGGTAGCTTATGTGGACAAAATGTTCTGAGGGCCTAAGGGCGAACCACCCCAAATAGCCAAAAAAAGGCCTGATGGGGAAAAGGCCTGGCAGCAAAGGGGTTAAAAACTGAAAAGCACATTCCAGTTGATTGCATTCTAAGGCATTCTTTGAACTTGTGATGTAACTCGGGCTGAAAAGAGTGTTAGGATTCAGTCAAAGTTGCAAGCTGGTAGTAAAACGAACTGTGAGATGTGAAGTCTGAGGTTTGCCACTACACTCAAGTAAAATCTACAAGTTCACATTACAAGGGCTGTGATCTATTTAATTTCACATACAGTTCAAAACATACACAATACAACTCCCATTGCATAATGAGTTATTCCCAGGTGAACATAATTTGGTTGTTGTAGCTGTGACACTCCAAAAAACACTATTGATCAAGTTACATGTGTTTGATTTTAAAGATTAAAATGGTTAAAATATTTTTTTTAGGTCCTGTGGCTCTCAGCCTCCTCTTAAACATTTTTTTTTTTAATTAACAAGGTCCCAAAGTGCCCTGCTTTCCTTTTATGAATGGTTTACTGTCTCAACTTGGAGTTTGGTAAAATATCAGTGTGTTGCAACCAGACTTTACCCGCAAAACATTGATACTTATGATACCTATTCTGTATTTGGAAGCAACACTCACAGCACGCCCCTCTGAGATATCAAATCTGTATCAATTTATAAAATACATTTAGCAGAAAAACTTTTTTTAATTGCTAAAGGAATTTAGTACATAAGTAAAAGAGTTTTAGCATTAGCAAACTCTCTGATTTTCTAAATTGGAAGGTTTGCGAGCGATAAAAATCTTCTGTACATTTGGCCTTGAATCCTTAGGAAGATCCACCCGTGAAATTTCCTCCACCATACTTTGCCGGTGGTGGAAGAACCCGTTACATGGTTACCCTCCGGATTTAGCACCTTCCTCCTGAAGTTCGAAGAATGTTTATTATTACCAAAGTCTAAATCGCATCCTTACCTGGAAAATCGTCTGGTGTGTTCAATTGCCTTGTATGGGTCACTTCTTCAATTGAGTATTCTTCACCAAATCTTATGTTTTGAAAAGCGGAAATTTGTTGTCAGTGTTTAATTTGGAAAACTTAAGTGCACGTGTCTAAAGTTTTTTTTAGGAATATGGTGCTGAGTGGCAGGGTTGCTGAAAATCACGGCTACCTAGTCTTGATACGAACTCATGTCTCTTTCTTCCATCAACCTACACCCACTCTTAATCTCATTCATTCTTACAGGCTCCTTTTCTCGCCCGCTATCCCCCGTGTCACTATTTTTGCTAGCTTTCTCTTGCATCACGTGCACAAACTAAGCACTGCTTATTGCCTCATATATCTTAAAGTCGCCGTGAGCTGCGCGCTGCGGGGCACTGTAATGTGATGTCGCCTGCGCGAGGGACGCGTGAGTGCCGCCGGAAGCTCAGGTGCTGCAGCCAGCAGTCACCTGCTGCTGCCTCGGGCACGCTTTCCACGCAGGGCGCGAATAGAGGCGCGCGTACCGGATGATTATGAGAGATCATGTGAGGTAATTTGGAAACAACAAGGCAGGACCAGCACTAGCCGCAATCCCGAACCGCCAGCCTCCCGCCGTGCCGCAAACGTGGAGCTCGTGTGTGACACCGCCTCGGCGCTCCTCCCCCCGCACGCCTGTGGTGCACCGAGGACTCACGCTGGGGGAAATGCCGGGGCAGGAGACTTTTGTAAATGGAACTGTTTTCCACGCGACCATTTCAAAATGTAATAAATACGCTTAAATAGGTAGAAGTCTTTGTGTTGCAAAGAATGTGTGACACGCATTAGTTAGCACAGGGATGCGTTTGCTCTTTGGAAATATATTTTTACATGTAAAGCAGAACTGCTGTCAAAACACGTTTTTTAAATGTATCTGGTTTAGGGCCCATTTTAGTGACGGGAAAATGGATGAAACTTGCACAGGATATAAATCAAATAGTCTTTGTGGAAAACATAAGCGAAGGTAGCACCATGGAGAGCAGCCATGGTAGTCATAGGCTGCGCTTATGACGGGGCCTGGAATGTAACCGAGCAGGAAGCAGGTTTTTAAAGAACGTGGAAAACAAACAGTCTGAGCTGGAGCAAACTGGTGAAATTCCATAGGGGTGTTTAGCTTTGTAAGAGCACACATTCGAGAAATATGGCTTCATTTCAAACTTTTACAAAGGCGTAATGTGACACCATGGCGAGGCATCCTGGTGATCCGAGAATTGCCCAGGGGTGCCTCTAATGCAAACGCATCTTAAAACGATTTTAGTGAATTTTGAACTCTGAAGTAGATTTCGTTTTTCTTGTATCCTGTCTTTTATTCTTAATCGTACGAGCGACTGCGCCGAACTTGTCAGATAATTGTTCTTTGCAAAGCTGAAGAATGTGTTCGTTTTTTGCTTCTGGTGTGCAACAGTGCAGAACGTGATTGCTTCTAGGCAGTGAAACGGAGTTTAAGGCAACATGGCAGAACTTACATTCTGAGGAAAGGGACAGGCGATTTTCAAAATATGGAAAGTCAGTCATTTTCAAAGTTGCTCCGCTGCTTCGCATGTGGGAAAAACAACAGAAATCCTAAAACGGCTGTTTTTTATGAGCACAACGAGGTGCTGGATAATATATTTACTTAAATGCTTCATGAGGACAAATACGTTGCCTGGACCCCGAGTAGGATGCCTGCGTGCAGTGCCGATCTGCAGGGTCTTCCTGGCACTCTACCAGGCAGGGGCCACAAACTGACTCCCTTCTTAAGGATCTTGCCTTGACCCACTGTAAGGGGAAAGGCAATGTAATTAACTTCTTGCAGTTACCATTACGGTAATTATATGTCCTGCCTCTGGCAGTGTTGGACAGGCACACATTTTCCTTGTTCTTTGTATTCCTTACTATACAGAATGAGGAATTCGCATCCTTCAGATCATTCTGATTCTATTCCACCTTTGTTTAGGTCTGGCCTAAACTGCGCATGCCCTGTCTCTTCAAAATATATTGTTTCCAACAATGAGCTTGGAAGCCACCCATTACTTAGCATTTGTTGTCAGGCTCATTTCTTTGCATCTCTTTGGTCAGTTGCTGTAGTCTTCCTTCCTCCTGTGACAGGTGTCCCATCCATGGAGCATGAATGCATTACTTTTGTTCTTTGCACTGCTCATTTTTTAGACACAACTTTTTTATCTGTGCTTAAGCACTGCACGAGAGAATGCCTTTTGTGCTGTCTCCCTCATGTTCTTGCCCCCGCCATCTTCCTCACACTGACTCTTAGCTTGCTTCCAGTCCCTCCCTTGCACCATTTCTATCAGTTTCCCGCCTAGCCCTCCCCCATCCTCCTTTATGATCAATTTGCCTCTTGCATCTACCTCCCTCCGTTTTCCTTGTACCCTGAATCACCACCCTCTGTTTTGCCTCTGCTCCCACTTCCAAACTTGTTGCCTCCCAGTTTACCTCCTTCCGTGTTGCCCCACCACATGCCCCCCGCCATGTTACTTCCAGGAAGCCAGCAATAGAAAGACATTGCCTTAAGGTGTCTCAAACCTCTTTTATAAACGTTGATAAAAATACTTTTTTGAAAAGAGCGATGGGTTAAAATCACACTCAGGTCCACAGCGGTAAAACTCATCACTAGCTGAGGTGTGTAAGACTAGAGTTGGTGACACTCCACGTCCACAGCTGGCGCACTCATTGGCAGTACCAGTGGATTCAAAAGAACAACCTCAGGCACCATGGTAATCAGTAGCTTTAACCAGGGTAGCATATCTATGATCCCTTCAAACTATGACAAGCTGAATAATTCATATTCCCGCGATGAGTATAAGAAGAAACATTGGTGTGTTTTTCATACGATAACATTACACCTCCAGCAGTTGGTAGGTGGGGGCAACTACAAACTGGCACCACACAGCTAGCGAAGGGCCCAGACTTGAAAAGGGCCCAGTCACGTTGTTGTGTGTGAATTCATTAAAGCACATATATCAACTTCTGAATTCTGTTGAATGAACAGTGAGGAGCAATCAAATCCGAGGAATTACAAAAATCAGATTTGGGCAGCATTTGTCTGTTCTTTGTGTTTTCAGATTTTATTGGCTGATTAGGCACCATGACCATGTCTCACGAGATAACCCAAACAAAGGCAGTATAGGTAATTAGCTTTCAAAATTACGCAGGTCTCTGGTGCTTGTGTCAAAATGTAGAACTGAGAAGTAAAGTTGACTAAAGTAATGCAGCACCATGGGGCATACTTATACTCTGTTTGCGCTGAATTTGCGTCATTTTTTTAATGCAAATTCAGTGCAAACTTAACTCCATATTTATATTCTGACGCTAGACCCATCTAGCGTCAAAATATTGGCTTTAACGTGAAATCACCTTGTGTCAATGAGATGCAAGGTAGATGTTCCCGTCCAAAGAATGACTCAAAGCGCCTAGCGCCTTATTTATCCTCCTGTGCAAAAAAAGGTGCACGAGTGGGAGGCGGGCCTAAATAATGGAGCTAAGCCTGCTTGTTACCATTATTTATCAGAGCAGCCGTTAGGGGACCTATGGATCCATTTCCATGGTCAAACACCATGGAAAGAGCCCACAGGTGCCCATCCCAAGCCTCAGGAACACCTCCACCCACACCAGAGGATGGGGAACGCGATCCCAGGTAAGTAGGGTAAGTATAGGTAAGTATTAAAAAAAAAAAAAAGTGCCATTGGGGGCCTTGAAATGGGCCCCCCTACATGGCACTGGATGCAATGGCCTAGGGGACACTGTGCTGGCCATTGGAGGGGGCCATTGGGGTGGTGGGCATGACTCCTGTCTTTTATAAGACAGGAGTCAATGTGGTATGGATGGTTTTGCGTCAGGAAATGACGTCAGGCTGGTCAATTGCATTGTTTTACCGCCACCCCCACTCAGCTAACATAATTTGTTATGATGCTAGCCCAACCTGAGCCCCGGCTTGTGGAATAACGTAAGCCAGTGCTATACTTTTTAACACAAAACTGCATTTGCACAGTTTTGCATCAAAAATAAAAATATGGGCCCAAGTTTCCACGGTCTGAATGCACTGCTCAGCAAAGACCTGTATCCGGGAGACGACTGTAAAAAAGTCCTTTCATTTCAATGGTTTCCCTAATTCTGCACTAGTCTGACTTTTAACTTTAAAAATCAGTAAATAAAAATGTAACCAGAGTAAAAAAATTTACATAGCGTTCTGAGAAACACACATGTAAATATTCATGTATATGTAATATTAAAAAAAAGAAAAATTCTCATTTTCAACTAAACATGACCTTCAGGTTATGAAATCTAAAGTGTTCTCACAACATTGATTGTAAACAAATAAAAGAAAGCGCTATGAGGCCACCAGCGCTGGCAGCACCAACTGACTGTGTTATAGCGTTTTTTTCTGTACTCTCAGCCATGCTGCACAGTAACTGTGCTGCTGTACAACATGGCAAAAAACATTGACAATGCCAATAGCTTTCTTGTAGGCGAGACTTACTAGCATTCCAAATGCTTGTTTATGAATAGGGCAGGAAAATGCAAAACCACTTGAAAGTGCCGGGACTGCCACAAGTGTAACATCTGTTTATCACAGATTAATAACAAAAACATTGTCCAGACCTACTTACAATGAGGTAGGTTTAGTAGTTGTTATATAGTTACACATCTCAGTGATAAGTTACATATTTTGGGTTACATTGTTACGTAAGGGGCATAGGATTGAATTAAAATATGACTTGATACCGATTCCCCTAAGGTGATGGGTCCCCTGAGGGTGAAGCGGGAGGAGTGGGTGGGGCCCCTAGATGAGGAAGACTTGAGGGATGCCCACATGGCACCATGTGTTCTGGCAATCTCTGCATGGTTTAGGATCATGCAATTTAAATACCTCCATCAGGCCTACCTTACACACTACCATCAATAGGAAGCCCTGGTCTGCACCTCACCTGAACATAATAGATGCCAGGAGCCCAATGAGGATATCTACCACATGGCATGGACCTGTCCTGTTATACAGTGCTATTAGACAAATATTTTCTACATTCTTTCTGGGGTAGTGGGATTAAGTATAGAGGAAACCCATAGGTTTGCATTGCTAGACATTTTGGAGGATGTGGCGGGACCCCAGGGGCTGAGAGAACACTTGTCACTGGGCACATTGTTGGCAAAAAGGGATATAGCCAGAAATTGGAACTCCCATACTGTTCCCTCTATTGCAGTCTGGACCAAAGGCATGGAGGGGTGCATGAAGATGGAAGATACAATATATACAGCATGGGGTGTCCCCACAAGTATGAGGGGGTTTCAAACAAATGGTGGGACTATCATGGTCGAAATGGATAGGGATGTTGTGGGCACTGTATTTCCTATTTGACTGGTGGAGTTGTGGGTGGCGGCCATTGTTCACTTGCAGTGTTATGCACAAGGTGTTTACTTTGAGAAAGCAATTGTTGTAATAGCTAAAATAATAAAAATTGTTCTTATAAAAATATATATAACCTGACATGCCATGCATGTGTGTTAAGATTACAGTGACTGAGTCCAAAAGCGAATTTCCAAGACTTAAAGTATGTCATAAAGGTGGGCATAGTTAGAGAAGGATAATACACACTACGCATAAAACGAACAAAAAAGATTGGACAGCAAACGTGCAAGAGGAGGGAAAAGTTAAAAAAATTATGAAGTCAAGGAATTGGAACTGGTGGGTCCTGAGTGTCAATGTGACCTGTTACAGTCATTGGGAGCAGTGTTGTTGTTTGGGCAGGTCTTTTCAGCGAAAATTTGCTGAAGATTGCCGGTCATGTCTGAAACTGCGTCTGTTTGGGATCGACCAGGAAACACCCATCTGTTTAAAGAGATTGCAGGTAGGGGCATGGGTGTGTTTCTCAGCCCACCAGCATGCCCCTTTCTTCAGATTCCTTGGCTTATGGACACACAAGGGCAAGGTAGTCTCATGATGGGTATTGGTAGTGGCTGGTAAGGGTGGAAGTCCATCACCTTTACATCTTGCACCTCACGCAACCTGGCTCTGCAGCACCACTCATGAAGATATCATGTACATCTTATCCACTTCACCATGAACCATCTCCTCCATCTCACGCATATGCAAACTACAGAGCCACTTACTCCACCCACACACATTCAGTCCAAGAAGGCCTCCATAAACCTTGTGCTCTTCACATCACGTTGTATGCAATTAAATGCCCAGTTCACCTCAAGATAATCAATACACACTCCTTAGTCAGGCATTTCAGACTTCTGCACAACACATAATGTCAATGCCAATAGAAGTACATGGTTCTTCTCAACTTGCAAAGCACATCCTTGATGCGCTGGTCCCAAAGGCTAGAGCATCCTGCAAGAAAGACAATGTGGTTATATGCTTATCATCTTAAACCTGTGCTACATAGCAACTGCATCACTAAACTTATTCTGGCTCTATTCTGGTCTGTCTGCTTTCACATGATCTATTCATCACCAGGATCAAACCCACCCTTCAGATCGAGATATCCATATCATAGCATCCTCGACTAACTAAGCAAATAACTTCTTCCTCAGTCACTTTGACTTTGCTGGAAGATGCATGGATTAACGCCATGAAGAATGCTTTCTTCATCCTGTTGCCCACAGCCAAATCATTCAAATAGTTACGTTTCTGAGCATAGTGCTCTTTAGTAATTTCTGGACTTCATTTTTATTGAAATGACCAAACAGACTTGTCATACGAAGCACTTAGACTAAGTGGTCCACCCTGCCAGTGCATTCCACCTGCTCACTACTCACCCAGCCATTGGGAAGATCCAAAAACAGGAACACTTGACTAGGTGCACTCTAAGAGAGCCTGCCATACATAACAAACATACCCACTGCGTTACAGCAGATGAACACATAAAAATCAAACATTGCTCATTATAGGTCAAGCTATCAAAATCTTGGTATTGCCAGAAACTAATCAACAGCAGTGCTCTTAGATGACAGAAGAAAAAGTTGCAATGATTGCCGCTGCCAGAAGACCAGATGACCCTAAAGAATCTCTACGCCATCCTAAATGAATTCATCCTAGAGGTCAAGGCTACCTATTACTTAATTAGCATGAATTTAGCCCCTCTCCAGAGAAGGGTGCTAATTAAGGCTATCATGCTATGTGAATCCCAGCTGAATCCATCACTCATTCACTCTAAGGAGTAGAATATGGCGGTCAAAAATGTCTTCATGATAAACAATAACAAAATTTTACAACACATAGAAACAATAGAAACACTGGATAGCTCTATGATGATACCATACCCCCAAAACAAATTCATAAGTAACCTCCTTTCAGCATCCTCTCCGCTGACGGCCATGAATGCGTCTCCACTCACAGAGGGAAGATAATACAAAGAAAATAATTTGCCTTTATCATCAGTGAAACATTGTTAACGTAGCTGTCTGTCCAACACTCAGTATTGTCAACACGTCCATTATTCAGGGTGGCTTCTCAACCATCTTTAAGACTTTAGTGATTGTGTCCCTCCTCATGCTGAGCCTGGAACTCGTCAACTTCACACATTACTATCCAAGTACTCACCTGCCATGCTTTTAGAAGTTTATTAAGCATACCTTCCTTATCCAGTTCAGGCCACAATGGCAGCACAGGAATGCCAACCAATCAGGTGCTCAGTGAAGCTTCCAGTTCACCAACAATGGCAAAACCCGTCTCCTTATCCTGCTCTACCACTTGTCATCCTTCTAGTACAACCACATTCCTCAGTGCGCTCTGTTAAGAATGAATCCCACATCCATTGAGACTTCTTCAGTAAGTTTAATCCGAGAGCACAACCTGGCATCAGTCTCATCCAAGGCTCCAGATCCAACTCACTACCTTGGAATCCCCTGTGCCTCACAATCTAGAATTCCTTAAGTTACGTCACAACACATCCTCTCCTGTTCACTATCAAAGACTTTAACAGACATAGGAAAATAATAAACAAAAGAACTTCCATATAATGGCTACTAAATATCAATAAAACAAGCTTACAAATAACCACTAAATATAAGTATACATATTTCATCTAAAAATTATACAATACTGAAATTTGACATCACTCTCCTTACTGTCTCACAAAGTCCTGCAAATAAGATGGTGGCTTACAAACTCCTTTTCCTAATCCTGAATCCTTTTCATCATTCTTACTCGTCCCTTGTACTACATTTCCACACTCATCAGCATTGTATGACGTGCCCACTCCATTGTTTCTGATCACTTCATCATCTTTCATGAACATCAAACACGAGCAGTCTTCCTCATCATCCCTCATGCACCCTCCTTTCTTTTGGTATAAGGCCACATTCCTAAAGTTCCACTTCTCACCATTATCCAAAATTACAAAAAATGTGCCTACCCCCTAAACCCGAAAAGGTCCTTTGAACTTGAACAATCCTCTCTGAACTCTGCCTGACCTCATCTTGACCCAATCCCCTACTTCAACCCGTCGCTTGGTTTCAACGCTATGTTTTTTTAAAGTACTGTCACTGGTGTGATTCCCATCATCACCCCATAATCCTTCTTTCAACCAGGCTGGAACTAACCTTGTACCTGGCAATCGCCCACGCATGGACACTAAAGGAATTTTTTGTGTAACACTATGAGGTGTGGTGCAATATGCCCATACCATATCAGATATTGTTGTACGGACATCACACTGATTCGCTAGTGCTGATTGAATAGTACCTTTGACCAGCCCATTTTCTCTCTCAGTTATGCAGTTCCCCAAAGGATTATACAACGAGGTGCAAGAGTGCCTAGCACCCCAGCCTCCCAAAAACTTCACCATTTCATGCAAAATCAATTGTGTGCCATTATCAGTAATAAGAACCAGTGGCACACCATCTCCCTTGAATATTTTCTCCAAACATTCAATTGTAGTTCACATAGTAATATCTTTCAAGAATTCCACAATTAACCACTTAGAATGAACATCCACAATAATCACTGCAAATTTCATGTTGCCTGGCAACTCTACCAAAGGCCCAATAAAGTCCAGGCACACCATGTGCCATGGTTTGCCCGGATCTTCTAAATTACCTTTCACCCTTTTGCGTAATGATAATCTTTTTTCACTCTCCCTACACATTTTGCATATTTCCACCCATTCCTTGATCCGATTATCCATACTTGGCCACCAAAATTCTTCTCTTACTCTCCTGATGGTTAAACATTGTCCTAGATGTCCTTCATGTGCTAACTGAAATATCTGAAACCTCAACCCTACAGGAGGAACAAAAGATTCCAGCTTCATGATCATACTTTCACCACCTATAGATACTCATCAAGCACCTTTAAGTATGGCCTCAGAGCAATTGCAAGAGTACTTTCCCTTGCTCCACCACACCGTACCATTCTGATTACATGCTTCATGGCCACATCTTTTTCCAAATCCTCTTTCTACTGCGCCCTAGTGAAGGATCCGGCACCACCATGTACTGCATCTTGGACAGATGCCAATGCCCTTTCATTCTCAGCCTCTCTCACTCTTATATTAACAACTGTTTCCCAGTCCAACGACAACCTAGACAAACAATCTGCCTGAACGTTCCTCCACCCTTGTAAAAATTCAACTGAATAGGTGTATTCTTGAAGTCTGGCCGCTAATCTGGCCAGCCTAGCTGAACCTTTGTCAGCCCCTCCTGGAGCCAAAATCCTCACTAATGGCTTATGATCGGTCCTTCTGACAAAAGGTAGCCTCCACAAATACATACAAAAATACTCAGCACCCGACGCAGCAGCTAAGGCTTCTCGTTCAATGACAGAATAGTTTTTCTCAGCAGTCGTCAGCGTACGAGATGCAAATGCCACAGTCCTCTCTTTTTTACCGTGAATTTGTGAAAATACCACCCCAATGCCAGATGCACTAGCATCCGCCGTAATTACAGATTTCAAATCTTTGTTGAACACAGATAAAATCCCTGCCTCACATATCTCTCTCTTTATGTTCTCAAAACAAATCTGTTGTTCTTTTTCCCACAAAAATTTACTTCCTTTACGTAACATTTTCTTTAAATCTTCTGTTTTTTCCACAGATTTCTCTACAAACTTAGCATAATATTCCACCAATCCCAAGAATGACCTTAATTGATACTTATCTCTTGGAACAGGTATTTTGATTATGGCATCCAGTAATGACTGTTTAGGTTTCACTGCGCCCTTAGAAACAGTGTAACCCAAATATTCTATTTGCTATGTTAAGAATACGGATTTCTCCTGATTTAACGTTAGCCCAAACTCCTCCAATGTTCTCAACACCAAACTCAATGCAACACTGTGTTCCTCCCTAGTTTTTCACATAACTAGAATGTCATCTTGAAAGTAAATCACATCGTTCGTCCCATTCCAGAACTGTTGCCATCACTCGTTGAAAGACGCTAGTGGCGGACGCTAACCCAAAAGGCATGCGCCTAAATTGAAAAGTTCCCTCTGAAGTTATAAAGGCTGTGAGTAGTTTGGAGTCCTTGTGCAGCCTAATATGGTTATAGGCACTTCTTAAATCAAGTTTAGAGAAATACCTCCTATTCTTCACTAAAGTTAACAATTCATTGATGTTGGGGAGAGGAAACCTGTCGATCACAATATTTTAGTTCACAGATCGCAAGTCCACACAGAACCTCAGACGTCCATTAGATTTCTGAGTGATAACCACTGGAGAGACCCACTGCGAGGCTTCCACAGGTTCAATAACTCCCTCATCCGACATGCTCTTCAACAATTCTTTCAACCCATCTCTTACAGATAATGGTACTCTCCTCAATTTATGTTATACAGGGATAGCATCCTCTCTGACCTTGATTTTGTGAACATAACCCCTCAACATCCTAGTTTCTAGTTAAAAACATTCTTCGCACCACCCAACATATCCTCCAGAGAAATTTTTTCCACTACCATCACTTGTTTTGGAGCTCTGGGATTCAGTACTATATTTAAGTCAAATTGGTGCATCCACCCCAAAATCGTATGTCCTTCCACCAACACATAGACTTTACCCCTCGTAATTCTCGACCCATACTGTATGTCACCCTCCATATATCCCAAAAAGTCAATTGATTCACTTTGTTAGCCTCCTGGATTAACATCTTTAGGCTTGAGCTTGAAACTCACCCAATACGTTTTGAAAAGACGTTTTGGGATGATAGTATACATAGATCCTGAATCAACCATAAGTTCTATATTTTTCCCATACACATTGAAGATAGCGGTAGGTCTAGACATTCTCCCTTTGTCATTCTTCTGCACAGAAGTGGTATTATTATCCTCAGTATTCCTTATTCTGAAATCATTATTTACCATAAGCACTCTATCAGCTACTAAGATTTCATCGGAATCTTTAATTACCCCCACTCTAAAGTTCATATTCTTATTTGCTTTGCTATTTTCCTTGCATACCCTTGCAAAATGGCCTTTACGCCTACATTTCCTACAAATCGCATTGCTCGCCAAACATTTATTGGAATCTGAATCATGATAGATACTACCACAGCGGCTACAATCTCCTTTGATTTTAGATGCTGGAAACACCTGCTCTTGTTTCTCCTTCCTCCTAACTACGTTGACTTCACATTCGTCACTGCCCTGAATGTCTGCACTGACAATGGATATATCACTCATCTTGTCCCTCTTGTTTAGTTCTCTCATACAACGTTGAGATTCCTCAATCACCTTGGCCATTTCAATAGCCTCCAAGAGTGTGGGATCTTTCGCCACCCATAATCTCTCTTGTATCTTCTTCTCTTTACATTCAAAAATCAACTGGTCGCAAATTAATTCTTCAGTCATGTTTCCAAAGCGACACTTAATGGAGAGCTCCCTGAGTCTAGCAACAAATTTGTCTAAGGAGTCATGTTCAGCTTGAGAGTGAGTATAAAATGTGTACCTGGCCATCACTAAATTGACTTCTTTCGCAAATCTATTTTGTAATCTTTTGATAGCTTCCTTGTAGTCATCATCCATGGTAAGTATTTGAAAATTCTCTGTCCCTCGTTGCCTAATGCACTTAATAAAAGTGTTTTTTTCTGGTTGGTGAAAAATTCTGACCATCAAGAGCAATAAAATATTTTTCCAAAATTTCTACCCAATCCTCCCAACAGATGTCTGGTCGCCCTGCTTGTGACAGAAAGTATGGAGGTGTGATAATGTTTCCTTGCAACGCCATACTATAAATGGCACTCAATAAATTATTTGTTCATAAACACTATCACACATATATTGTTGGGATTTGAGTCACTCCTAGTATGTGGACCTTGATGGGAACAACATTCAGTTTGGTTTTCCTCTGTATAAGAGAACTTCCTGTTTCTCCCTATTGTAAAAGCAGGCAATTGTCGGTCTAGTTTTTTTTTTCTCCGTAGAACGCGCGATATGCACGCAGGTTGTGTTTATAGGTGACACCGCACCTCAGTCTCCATAACCGCTCGTCACTAGTCACTCGTCGCCAAAATGTTAACAATGAGTCCAACACCCGTTGAGACTTCTTCAGTAAGTTTAATCCGAGAGCACAACCTGGCGTCAGTCTCATCCAAGGCTCCAGATCCAACTCACTACCTTGGAATCTGCTGTGCCTCACAATCAAGAATTGCTTAAGTTACGTCACAACACACTCACATAAATCTTGCCTTTTATTTCTTTACATTTCTTTACACTCACTTTTAATAGCAAGGAAGCGGATATCTCACTCCTGTTTGTGTTGGGACTAGCAGAATGTCTCTACAAGGTACAGTGGTAAACACAGCCAAAACAGAAATTTCACATCAACCACCCATCCAAAAACATTTGCTGTTCTAGTTTACTTTGGACAACCTCCTTCTTTCCCATTAGGCGACAAGCATTTAGACATTTACCTAAGTATTTCCACCTTAATCACTTCAACTGACACATCAATCATCCTCCATCTTTACAGCATAAGGCGAATCCACAAGATGCATCCCAACTACACAGTCTACTAATCAAAGAACATAAGGTAAACTTTATTCTTCAACAAATGTGAGTACTGCTACAACCTCCTTGTGGGTCTCCTAATCCGAAATGTCCAAGACCTGGATAACGTCCTCAACCTTATGACTCACAGCCTGACCCACTGCCAGACCCACAACCCTAAATCACTTCCAATTTTCTCCTTCACAGAAGAGTCAAACTCACTTACAGACCCAAACAGTGCAGTGGAAGACCTTCTCGCTCTAAAATTCATGTACATTTTTGATCTCCCTTCCTCCACACTTAACCCGCTTGAATCATCTCCCTTCCCAAGATGCCCCAGCAGCTTCTAAATCAAAAATCGCCACCTTACCTGAAACCCAAACTCAGTTATTTTGTCCTTCGTGTTCCCTTCTATTGGGATGCTTGCTTTGGGACCTTAGAGCTAGTTTCCTCCCTGTACACCACCAAAATAATCACATTATGTGATACGTTTTATCAGGCACTGCAAACTAGATTGTATTCAGACACAAAATCAGGCCACATGCAGGTCACATGCCATGACTGGCATCTGGCAGGGCACAACCAGACATTAATCACAGCTCTAAATTAAATATATAAGCAAAACCTTGTGAAATAATGATGATAAGAAATGTGGATAGGGAAAGGATTGCACAACCTTGGTGCATACAACAAGCTTACTTGCAATATCTGACACAATTAATCATATCTGAACTTTTAAAAGACTCAGGTAAGCTGTTTATGTGACCTTAATGTCGGAATTCTTCGTGTTTACTAATAACTCTAAACAACCACAGCTCCAAGCCTGGCTCATCACCCTAAACCTACATAACTTCACAAACCAGTTGACAAGAAATGTAAAGTCACCCAGCAATGTCCAACGTCTGAAGTGCTCCAACTATCCTGCAATTCAGAAAAATGAAAACTAAACTCTCAAAGAAGCATTAGCTGTATAAGAAGTAATACTCACATTTGTTGAACCACATTCTTGGGGTTTAACTCTTGTTCAGCGCTCTGCTGAATCCCAGCTCGGTTTGCACTATACCAGTATCACTACATGTATTGTGAAATACTATAAAATGGAAGGTAATACGTTGATGTATGAGCAGAGTGAACAGACTCATTTCTTAATGACAGAGACCAATTGCCTATCTTCATTCTGTATTGATTGTAGATGTCTAATTTGATTTGCTAGAAAATCGATTAAATTTACATCAGGCAAGAATATGCAATTTAAATGAGGGATCTATTTGAACAGACCGAATTGCTTCTCACTGATAAATAATGGAGGATCGTGTTGCAAGCTCGAGAGTAACCGAGCAAAGAGCTAATCTATACCCTTCTGTTAACAAAATCGAATATTTCGCTGTTTGGTTTACGTTCTGAAAATAATTTTAAAAACGGTCTCATCAATCCTAATTGTCCTTCCCTCAAACAAACCAGCAACCTCCTCGTTTCTCCCTGTACGCGTGCCTGTGGTGAAAACTAAGGACATGAGTTTGTTCAAAGTTAGGAGTCAATAGTAGGGTTTCATGAAATAACATTTTGGCAAACTTTTGGTCTAGATGATACATGTGAAATGATCTGTTTATCTTTCTACAGTATTAGAAAAGGTGATGAGCATCATTTAGCCGAAAGGGCATGTGCAAAAATGGGTGGAAATGATTTTTGAGCCTGTTTAGCATGAGCCCTGGTTAGTGGTTGAGAGCAAATTGACTTAACGCAGGGAGTAAGTATACAAACGTCACCCAGTTTTAGTGCAGGAAAAGCAATAATAATGAATGCAGAAGGGCCACAAAACGTTTGTACATGTTATGCTCCGCATTTACAGCAAAGATGTAAAATGGGGATAACACTTGGAAGTTCAATTAGAGACTGGCCAGTGGCCTGCTAGCCCACTCGTCAGTGGAAGCTATTGGCTATGCTCTTCTGGTGGAGGACTACCTGTTATTTTGTGAGATCCCTGCCTGCTCGACCTTGGATCTCACTGCATTCAGAGCAACTGCTTTCCTGTGCAGCACCGCCAAGCCTTGCCAGGATTGAAGAATGGACCTGCACAGGGAAATCTAGAGACTGGCCACACTGTAAAAATGGGACAGTTGACTATAAAGATGACTAGCAGCCCTTTGGTTTATGAACTGCAGGTCAAGAGGTTCCACTGGTAGAACTAGGTGTGGCTCCAATGGTGGAAAACCCCCGTTCCCCAACCTGTAAGTGTGGAACGGAAATGACAGTTTGAAAGGGCCCGTGAACCTGGTTGGTCAAATACTAAATAGCCCTATTAGTCATCAATCTGCAAAAATGTTATTTTTGCTGGTGTGTTGTAAACTCATTATGGCCACAATCTAGATCCTTTGTGTTATTCCAAAACAAAGTAGAAAACAACAGAAGCCTGAGAAAACAAGCATTTGAAATGCAATGGGCCTCGCATTTGCTCGAGTTAGAGCTATTAGCATTGTAAACTCCTAACCAGACTTTTCTTGCCACATAAATTGAAAATGAAATGTAAAACAGTTTCAACTTTGTGAGCCGAAGGCCACCAGGAGTGTGAAGGAGACAAACAAAAGGAAAGAGAAGTTTGCTCACAATCAAACATATCGGCAAAAGTGCAATTATCCATGTAACAGGGTCATTGTCATGCAAAGCCCTCGATTTCAGCCCAGCAAGATCGCGCTGAGTATAAAATCAAAATAAAAAGTAGTCTAGAAACCATGCGGAAAACACGGAGGCTCATATGCTTTCAGTAGTTGGCCGGTGCGCTTGAGGAGGGTTAAGCACCAGAAAAGGCATGACATATGCATGCCTTTCACTAATGAAATCAAGTGATTTTTAAAACGCAAGCCCACGAACCAATGAAACTGATGGGCGTGACATGGGCATGGTTTAAAGCCTGCAGAGAGATTACAGCAGGGGTCAGAGCTCTTGAGCGCTCAACCCTAAAAACACATGAAAAAATACAACATAAATACACCATCGATCTGTGAGGCATATGCTTGAAGATTTTGCACTGGCTGCCATTTGGGGTACCCGGTTTAAATCTGAACTACAGCTGCCCATTTCATCTACCTATTTGCATAGTGTTATTGGTTCCAGTCTTCCTGCAGGTGGGTGTCACCCATATTTACAATCTCAGAGGGTCACTCCCCAGCCTATCAGCACTGTGCATAGAACTTAAATACAACATAAAACATGGCATTTGCACATACATCGCAAGGTGATTTTGGTAGAGGCCAGAAGCCGTTAGAGATGATTCCATTCCTGAAGATCTCTATACAAACACCTTAATTCTTAAGTTCTCAAATTGTGAACATAGGCATGGTATAATGGATAAGTCTTCCTTTCAGCTGGCCAAGCTGCTGTATAGTTAATTTATTTATTTCACACTAAATTGCAGCCAAAGACTCATTAAAGGGTGACTGTCATAGACAGCTCAAAAAGAAAACAGTCATTAGACAAAAGTATATAAAAGGCACAGTACACAATACAAGAAAACAAACTTACAGAGTAGTGATGACATTTCCACGTATACCATTGCAAGAGTTTCAATATTGCAGGCCGTATGAATTTCAAAAAGTGCAATCAGCAATACAGTGTCCTTTTAATGCCAAAGCTTACCAAACAGCATAGCTATCTGGTTGCAAAGAGACATTGGGGACATGCTGGAAGTTTTTCTAGGAATGCATTCCACCCATTGCTTGCCATTAGTTTTATGTTTTGTAACTCACATTTGCCTGCAATCTATTTGCTGGCTTTATTGGTTTTAGGCTGTCCAGGATGTCTTTGTCCCTCCTGTGGAGCATAGCTAGTTAACCACCCCTCTGACTGACTCCCTGTATTCTTCCACGAGTGCTTGCTTTCTGGGAACTCTCTTTTTCTTTTTTGCAAGGCACTCCATAAGAGTACGTGACTACAGCTATCTTCCTTGGATGCTATTTCAAAGCAGTAAAATGCTGTTTCTTTGAAAAGGTTTGCTGACTCCTATCTATCTACTTGACTGATTCTACTTATCCCTCCCAATACCAGTTCATCAATCCTGCATGCTTGTAACAACAATGTTTTGTCTACAAGAATGTGTATTTTGGTCAGTGCTCTTTACCAATAGCCTCACTTAAACAATCCTCTTCCTTATTTAAATGCCCATGCCTTAAGTGCTGGAGGTAGGAGAGTGGGGGGTGCTGATACACCCCCAAAATAAACGTGTTGGAGTTCAGAATTCCAATGAGCCACAAAGGATCTTTAATTTTTTTTTTATCTTGTCTTCTGACAAATTACAGTTTTTTGTTTTAAAGGGAGTTTGGTGCATGCTTCTTTCTCTGACTGCAGAGTGGTAGGTTATGTGACAATCTTGCTGGACACTAGGTGTGTGAAAGGGCTGTAGGAATTTTTTTCTAGCACACAACAAAATTGAAAAGTCTGTAAATGCTTTATTGATGAAGACTAGTCGTTTTCAGCACTTGTGTGTTATCACTCAGTGCTGAAGTAAAAGCTAAGTAGTTCTCCCCAGATATTTGAGAAAGTGATTTTTAAAAGACAGCACGCTGTTTCCCTTAAGACCCGCATAGAAACAGGGTAGTTGAAAAGATGTGCACCAGCAAGGGATCATGGCTGTGTGATTTGTAATTCTTATCTCAACAAACCATTATAACAGTTTTTAATTGGATCAACTGAAAACGGTGCAGTGACACATTCAGAGTATGTTTCTCAAGTATCTAAAATTACATAGTGACATTATCAAGCACAATAAAGGAAGTGTCCGCACAAATATTACAAACTACCATTAGAACAATCTTCCAATATGCTCCTTTTATCAGCAACACTTATAGTGCAAGGTTCAACAAAGCTGAGGAAGAAGCTCTTTGTCAAAGAGTTTTCAAAGCACTTGCTACCTTAGCAGAGCCTTCTTCTAAGCTTTCCTGATTTATTAATGTTTATAGATGAGAGACCAAAGGAGTAAGGTAATTGTGAGGCCTAAGATTCTATTATTCAAGTACTCATGGTGTACAGCATCACCAAAAACAAGTGGCAAAGCCAATAAATCCCAAACGCAATATCTATTGGCTTTGCCAATGTTTGTTTAGGCCTAGGGTTAGCCAAATCATTTGATTTTACAAAAATTATATGGAGGATATACTTTCTTACAAGGCTTTCAGCACGCCCTCTTCATCCATTGGTCTCTTATTGTACCGTTAATATTTTAATTCCTCCCACCTCAGACAGGAGGAGGCAGTGGGTCGGCCCACTTCAGCCATTGGCTAACTTCACTAAGACTGATAGCTTTCTACTCTTTCACAAATCGGACAGATTGAAAACCAAACAACAATAAAGTTATGAAAAAAACATGACAAAACAAGCATTGACAAAGCCAACAGTCTTCAGGCCAGCTCAGGAATTATTAGCTTTGCCAGTGCTTGTCATTGAGTGCAAGCAGCAATTGGTGCCATCCTCATGGAAAGTGAGTAGCGATACAGTGCCAACCTCATGGAAGGTGAATAACAATATGGTGCCATTGACATAGTGTGAGACGCTATATACTGGCATTCTGGTTGATCGTGAAAAGTAATGTGGTGCCATCTGTATAGATTACAAGTATTAATATGGTGCCAATCTCACAGAGCGTCAACAGCAACTAAGTGACATTTCCACAGAGCATGAGCAACAATATAGTGCCATTTCATTGAAATATGATTAGCTATACAGTGCCATCCCAGAGTGTGAGAAGCTGCAAAGTGCCATTAACATAGAATGTGAGGAGCAATACGGTCCCTAAATAGAGGAAGTGGACAGATGTCTGCAAACAAGACAAAACCTTTTTTCACCTTCTAAAATGTTCTATGTCCAGTGAACTGAAGGGTTGAAGAAGATTGTCCATGATAAACTTAGTACTTAATCTTCTGGCACAGACAGCATTTCCCCTTCTAAAGGACTATTTTTGCAATGACTTTAATGCACACCGAATTTGCTATTTAAAATTTACAAGGTTCTTTCCTTGTACTCAAAACCCTCTTGGCTTCCATATTCGGTGAAAAAAGATAAACTGCATAACAGCCCCAAGTGCGGATTTAAAAGGAAGAGGAATGCTCGTCTTTGGCAGCCCTCAAGTGATTCCAGTCTTGGGCTGCTTTCAGGAAGGCATTATCCAGGAGACGTTCCCGAAGCAGTATCTCGTCTCAGTGAAGAAAGTTGGCAGCCACGGCCCCCATCTGCCTTGTATATAATGCTCCGCCACCAGCCTGATAAATAACCCTGCGGAATGGGCCACACAAGGGTTCTTCCATGAGGTGCCTGGTGATGAGCACAGATGGAGCGGCAGCGCCTGGTTGGAAGACTACCAGGGAGAGAGGGACCTTAGTGCTTGGAAAGATCGGCTGACCACACTGACTCACAAATCATGCGTGACACATACTATAAATGGTGGCGTATGAGAATCCATTGGTGGCATGTGACAGCCCATTGTCGGATACACTGTGTACCGAAGTTTGTAAACGCAACCTCAGACGATGGCTTTGGGCCTTTTCCAACTGTATAAAAATGCAAAATAAATCAACATCCAATGCTAAATTTGTGCCGGTGGTGCCGGACACAGGCATTAATTTTTGGGGATGGAGAAATATTTTTCATCATCCGGCTGACCCAGAGCAAGAAAAAAAAACGGAGAAAACAAATGAAGGAGGGAGACAAAGATAAGAAAACAATGGCAAAGGGAGAAAGGAGGTACTTAAAATAACCTGCAAGAGTGAGATAAAGGGACAAAAAGTATAAGTACAAATCATGGGATTAAATACACACACAACAAAGAAATCATCATCTGTTGCCCCCAAATTTCACACCATCCTGCCAGGTCAGATTATCTTCTCAATAGTTACAATAGCTCTATAGCAAGGTCATGACCTTTCAGTGACATTCTGTGGTCTCGAAAATTGTAGCTGCCAAGGGGCCCTTTGGCATGTGTACATTTAGCCTTTTCTGGCTACCTAACTAAAAGCAGTTTAGTATGTGTTGCTTGTTATTTGCAATTGCTTGTTTGGCTGTTGTTATATGATTCCCGTGATGATAAATCATTGCATATACTGATAAAGGTTTGTATGACACTTTTGCCACTTCTCTTGTATGAGGCCTGAGCCTGTAATGTTGGAGTCGCCCTACGAATGCCTCCTGTTTGAAACTGCATGACGTCAGTAATTTGAATGAAAACCCTAGTGTCTAAGCTTGTAAAAGTTTATTGACTGAAATCCTGAGATGTGTGTAGCTTCTCATTTCCCCCTCCAAATACATGAAATCATAATATATGGCTGAAATTCTACTTTGAAGGGAGAGGAAGGGAAAACAAGAGTAGGGAAGGCAATGGTGCAGAAAGATGCATTGTTCATATTTAAAACTGCTAGGAGAACATGCCAAATTATGTACTCCGACTACTTACATGTTGAGGATATATCTGCTGTCTGAACCTCGAAGGAGGATGTAATCTGAACAAAAGCTCTAGTCCCTGTGCCTATGAGGTCCATCTCACCTGAAGAACAACTCCAGTACCTAGTGTCGGAGGAGGCCCTATCCCCTCCAAGAAGATCCTCAGTTGTACCTCATGGGGCAGGATGGGAAAATGAAACCGGGGGATACTAAAGGAACATAGTGGTTACTTATTTAATAGTGCCCAATTGCTCCTAAAAACAGGTGGGCTCCAACTCTTCACTTGCCTGCTCCAAATCAGTCTCACTATTACAGTCCCAAAATTTTACAAGTTACAGTGCCACTATTGAGCGTTTAACCTCATAACATCTCCGACCGTTCACTTCTTACATACTCCTAATGGTTGGAAGGGATGGCTGTGGAGGCCCAGTGAAGTGTGTGTAGAAACTCCTGCTGGAACAGTGGTGCAGCCATGGCTGTGACCATGGCCTGAACCCTCAGAGTCTGTCGATATGAGCTGTGGAGGAGGGAGACCTAGATTTTCATGGCAGGCTGCTTTTCAGAAGCCAAACAAAGAAAAAAGGAAAGCCACTTAGTATCATTAATCTAAAAGCTATGACTTCTTTAGAATATGTTCATTAAGTTAAGAGCTACAATTATGGTAAGTGTTCTGGGCTAGTAGGGAAAGAGTTGGAACACAATTATATGGCTACTTGTAGAATCTAATCCCGTTAAAACACCAGAAATGACAGAATGGTTTTAAGCAGTAGGGGTCCTTCTCTGAGCACAGTTCTTTTTTCATCCTTCGGACTTGTCCTAGAAAACACACGAGTTCATTCACAATGGTGAACTTATGTATTTTTATGATTGTGAAATACCACTTTTTTCAAACAATTGGAGTGGGGGAGTTTATAGGAAAGCACGGTAGTTCTAAAGAGAATACGTATCTCATAGGTTATTCTCTAAAGATCTGTTTAGCTTTAACTTTCAGGCTAGCGGTAAAAAAGCAATTTTCACAATACCGAAATCCTGGTAATGGACACCATGACACCTATGGGAGGGTGGTTGCCACCAGATGCCAGGGGTTAGCAGCAAAGAGATGCCAGAGGGTGTCTGTGGACTACAACAACAACATACACAACTATATATGCATACATCCACCAGCAATCCCCACAAAGAAAAGAACCTCCCCTCTCCATCTTCACCTTCACAGGTAACTGGGTTGATAGTTAAGCATGATGTCATTTCCCCACCGTTCCCAGTTGTGGGTCCTGCACTTATAGATGCAAGTATATCTGACCACATAGGCCTGCAATAAACAGATAATTCACCACATGGCTGTGCTGTCAGTTAAATTAAATGTATGAGCATATGGTCCTTCAATTAAATAGGGCTTGCTGAATGGCAAAGGGACACACCACTGATGGCTGCTGTAGCGTGCAGTGCACTCTCAGCACACTGACAGAGCAATGAGTCCTTGTGTGCTGGGATGCTTGGCCTACCAAACGTGTCTTCCATTACTATGGATGCAGCTGTGCCTCGGAGGAACTAGGGACCAGATGTATGACCTTTTGTTTTGTGGCTCTCAATTTGCGATCTATTTGGGAAATGCAATTTGCGATACACAAAACAAAATGTACAACATTGTTAAGAATGTTGTTTGTGATTCCCAATGGGGTCGCAAATGACCTACCTCATCAATATTCATGAGGTGGGTCACAATTTATGACCCCATTGGGCTTGGCCGCACTCTCAGGGATGGTGCCTGTTGGGGACAGCAGACCACCATGTCTGTGACTGCTTTTAAAATAAATTATTATTATTATTTTTTTTCATGGATTTGGTTTTCCTTAAAGGAAAACGGCATGCACTTGAAACAAAAAAATTGAAAGTTTTCTTTTCATTTTTTCAGAGTAGGCAGTGGTTCGTGGCAGCACTACCAGCCCTGGAAAAAATATTTTGTCCTCCATTCACAAAGGGGAAGGGGTCCCCTGGGGACCCCTTCCAGTTTGCAAATGGGTTAGCACCAACTTGAAGTTGGTGGTAACTGCAATTGTTTTGCGATAGTATTCACGGTCACAAAGCAATCCTACATCGCCCTGAAGCTCGCTATTAGGAAGGGACGTCCTTGGCACGCCCTTCCTAATAGCTACTCGCAAAAACATTTTGCAATTCAGTAATGGATTACCAAATTGCAAAATGGGATCTGTACATCCAGAAATGCTTTTTTTTCTTGTCGCAAAGGACCTGATTCTGCGAATCTGGCCGTTTGTGACCAGGAAAAAGCATTGTACATCTGGCCCTAGATTCATGTGATGCAGTAGCTTGCTGTGAACAACAATGGGGCTTCACAGTACAAAGCCTCTTAAGTGACACCTATTAGTCTTCTGGCAGGAACTGAACCCACACCTCTAAAGACAAGCAAGCACTGACAACACTGACAGTGATGGGCTGACACAGGACTTATATGTGCAGCATGTTCATATACTGATCACACTACACATTGTGAGCACAATATACTTGTCTCCACCCTTAGGCAAACACCACTGTAAACACTGACAGTGATTGGTTGACAATGGAGTAGCACATAAGGCAGAGTGTGTTCATGTAGGCAAGAACACTAAACATCATGTGCATAGTACACTTGTGCACTGATGCTCAGAAATGTGCTCTGAGTATTTGTAGTATTCATGGCCTAACTCAACATGTACTTTATGCATCTCAAAGTACTGCAGATTCATTCAGTGAATTTTGCAGGATCCCTCAGAGGAAGTGGAGGTATATGCTGTAGTAGACGTAGATAGGTTGTGTACCCTTGCAGAGGGAATACACGTTACCACAGAAAGCCTCCACCTTTTGGAGCTACTTCCTCTTGCACGTTCTGACTAATCCACTCACATACTATTTCATGCCCTGCAGGTTTAGTTTTTATATTGGGCTCCCACAGAAATGTTTCCATTCGTGAATCATAAGTGTCATTCTCTACTCTCTTACTACTGATGCTATCTTATCAGATAATCTAAAGATAAAGCACCTATGCAGGATCGGGGTGGAGTTGTCCTAAATATGTATGATAGAAATGTGCCTCTTTTAGATTAAAATTGTCCACAAATCATATAGCATAGTCAATATAAAAAGCCATCCCGAGACACGGAAAGGGCAGAAACCATGAAGGCATGACGTTTTATTAAAAATGTAAGATCATGATAGAAGGCAAAATATGGTAAATTAGTTAAATTTATAATAGTCGCATATACAGGGAATTAGTACCAGAATCAAATCTACTGTTAACCTCATAAATGCAGCAGGAGATCTGACACATATGAGTCTGCTCATGACGAATCAGGAAAATCAACTCCTGAGAATTTACTCCATACTCTTTAACCCATTAACTCTGAAGCACCTCCAAAATGAAGCACACAAAAAAGTAATAGATGGAATGCTTGAATTAATCTCACACAGTAGTAAATTCTTGAGGCTACATCCCAGCCCATCGTTATTTTGCACACCATGCCACTTCAGTTTGGACCCAGCCACGTTGAAATCCATCTTGACACTGCTCCACTGAGAACAGCCCAGCCTTAACTGCTAGGCCAAGTCCTCCCTCAATCAGAACACAAGCAACTCAGGACCGAGTAGGCCCTTATGAGGCCTCATCAGTCAGGTATTGCTTGGTTTGAGTGGCCCACTGTGCACGGGAACCACATCTGGGTATTCCAGTCCTACATAGGGTGCCACACCAAAGTATACAAAAAAGTGATGGATGGAAAGCTTGAAGTATTGTCAGTTACTGGCAATTATTCAAGGCCACAGCCTAGTCCATCATTATTTTGCACCCCATGCCACCTGTTTGGTCTTAGCAACATGCATATTGTGGACCATGACTGTGGACCGAGGAGTAGCACCAGGAAGACCCCCGTCACCAGATCAGCATCCTACAGCAACTTCAGCATCCTGTATCCCTCGCATTAGGAACACTCTATTGAAGTCTATAGCGGTTCACTCATACAAGCTGGAACTGGACTGGAGACTGTTTTGACTGCAGTATAACTGTCTTTCCAATACTTATTGCCCCTTGTGCCTCACTCCCTGCTGAAGTTGGTTGCCCAATACAGGCTGTAGAGGCTGAACACAACTTGATGAAAGTTTTCAAAAGCTTTCAAACTAACTGCTAACCACTGTAGTTACCAACACATGTTTGGGATTTGAGTGAAAAGCAGTGATTTATGATTTGCCCAATAATTTATAACTCCAGAGCCCTCTGGTGGATTTATTTTAGTTTTGATGTCTGCAAATTCATTAATATATGATCTATTTTCATAAACTGGTGTCAGATTTCCTTTGTGTCATGCCTCTTTCTGATTCAGCTGTTTTGGTACTTCTAAATGCTTTTTACTTACTCTGTTGTTAACTTCTGACAGGCTTTAACCCACAGGTACCCACAGTTGAGCTAAGGTTTTACAGACCAGCTTGACGAGACCCAAGAAGGATTTGTGAGATTATTACATGGTGAGGTTGCACAACTTCACCATATAATAAACCACTTTCTCAGGGTGTTTCAGGGGGATTACATGCAAGATACTGTACAGAATTTGTGATCCTCAAAGTTTTAGATCAACTAAAAATATTTTTAAGATGGTGATGCTGTTGAGCCACTGATTCTATTTGACCTGCCAAGGATTTGACAATATTAAACATGGCGTTCTTTTAAGAACTTATCCCAAACTTTGTTTCTCTTGAAAACTATAAAATGGTTTGCTTCCTTTAAATCTGACACATGCTGCTGCAATGCGACCTTTAGTCTCAGAAAACAGGATTCAGAACAGCAGGGTCCTACAGCATTCTATCAACTGTATTTAATTTATACATCAAACCTATGGCTTATTTACTTCATCAGATGGGCACATGTTTTCACAAGTCCCCAGATGATACTCACCTCTTCTTCAGAGCTATCATTCCTTGGAAGCAAATCCGAGTTCTCAAATCCCACGCCTAATGAGGGAAAGTCTTTCAGTAGTGCAAGGATGGATGTGGGTCATTTTCTCAAACTTAATTCCCAAAAGTCGGACGTCCTTATAACCACATCCATTTCCAACCACTGATCTCTCACTCCCTGGCCTCAGATTATGGGTCTACCTCATTCTTCATCTGAGATGGTTCAGAATCTTGGTGTTTTTTTTTTTTTTTTATCAAAGCTGACTCTAATTCCACTGGTGTCTAATGGGTATATTTATACTCTGTTTGCACTGAATTAGCATAATTGTTTTTACTCCAATTCTGTGCAAACCTAACTACATATTTATACTTTGGTGCTAGACCCGTCTAGCGCCAAATTTATGGAGTTAAAGTCAGTTTTTTGGAAGTGGAAACCTATCTTGCCTTAATGAGATACAAGGTAGGTGTTCCTGTGCAAAAAATGACTCTATGGCCTTAATGCCATATTTATACTCCCATGTAAAAATGGTACACGGGAGGAAGGAGGGGTCAAAAAATTGTGCAAAGCTTGCTTTGCCCCATTTTTTAATGCCTGGGTAAGGGCAGGCATTAGGGGATCTGTGGGCCTATTTCCATGGTGGAACACCATGCAATAAGCCCACAGGTGCCCTCCCCAGGCCCCAGGGACATCCCCAACCACACCAGAGGGACAGCAGAGGATGGGGGACCCCATCCCAGGTAAGTACAGATAAGTATTTTATTTTATTTATTAAAATGCCATTGGGGGCCCTAAAATGGGCCCCCTACATGGCACTGGGTGCATTGGCCAACCAAGGGGAACCTGGTCCCTTGTGCTGGCCATTGGGGTGGTGGGCATGACTCCTGTCTTTTCAAATGACTCTAGGCAGGTTAGAGTCATTTTTTTACTCTAACCTGCCTAACATAATTTTTTGGTGCAAAAGCCCCTTCTTCCATACTGCCAGCCCAACCTGACTAAAGTCATTTTTTTGCTGCTAGCCTACCCTTTGTACCGGCTTGCACCATTCCATAAATATGGTGCTCGGCTGGTGCACAGAAATGGTGCAAGCTGGTGCTAAACTTTTTAGTGCAAAACTGAGTTGATGCAGTTTTTCACCAAAAAGTATAAATCAGGGCCTAAGTGCCTATTACCTGTTTTTGAAACCTATCAAATTGTGCTAATTCCATATATCTGTAGCTACCTGACTGACCTCAACAACACTTACAGAATACTATAGCTTAGATTATCCCTAATACCCCAGGACAGGGCTCTATCACCAAGGTTCTGAAGTCTCTTCAGGGGTTAACTATCTGTGCAATAATTGAGTTTAGGGTTTTAACAATTGTTCAAAAATCTGTCTATTATAACCATCCCTCTTGTTTACCGACACATTTTCTTTCTCATTCTGTATGTACACTTCACTCTTCTTCTCAAAATCTTCTCATTATTTCTAGATCTCATAATGTTGCCTATGGTGGTGGAGCTCTTTAAATTGTCACAGCCAAATTGTGAAACACTGTACCCTTCTCCTTTTGAGCTAACACCAACTCCCGCATTGCACAAATCAGCTTAAAATGTGGATATTCAGTGATCAAGACTAATGTCTTTTCTTCTCAGTTGTTTTAAGTGGTCATCCTCTGTTCAGATGTACTGTGCTTTAGTCAGTGTCAAGAAGCTTTGTGTATCTGTGCCTATAAATAAAAAATAACATAACATCACATGATTTGAACTTGAAACCCTCATGCAAAAATAGTTGTAATTGGTGAATTCATGACAACTAGAAGTTCATTCCAAAACAACTTTCTAAGGCTTTCCTCAATATAGTGGGGCTTTATCAGCACTATGTCACATGTTGTCAAATGAGAGGAAATGAGATACTCCAAACTAGCCCCGTGTAGATGATGACATTGTCAAGCCACACATAACTTTTGGGCACATTCTGCCAATGGATATTTATGGGGTTCACCGTACATTGGAACTGTGACTTATCTCCAATCACTTGCTACAATTGGCACAACCCACATGACTTCTAGGCTGAGTGCACTGAGGCAGTGTCGGTAGCAAGAAAGCAAAGAGGGTTCTGTTAAAGATATGGTTAGTTGCTGCAGTTCTCACTTCTATCATTCTCCCTCCCACGTGCTGTGGCTCTGGGGCAGCCACAGCACGTGATCTCTTTGCCCCTCCTCACTGTGGCACCAGAAAGCTCGAGGTTAAATGTGGACAGGTTGAAGGAAACTTGTATGAGGTACAGCACAATGGAGTTGCCCAAGTCATCCTTAACCTCATGTACTTTGCAGATGGCAGTTATATTCACAGAGGAGATGGTTACGACTCTTGGTATCAATGAAGACAATTATAGGGAAGGGTTTGTGAGACAAAATCTTTGCTACTTCACATAATTCATGGACATCAAAAAACAAAGTGATGAATGGAATGCTTGAATTAATCTCAGCCACTGGTGATCACTCTGGGCTGCATTTAATTTATCATTTTTTGCCCACCATGCCACCTCTGTTTGAGCCCATCCATATGCAAATCAGCCTTGCCCCTTCTCCAACGGTAACAGTACAGCCCGAACTGCAAAGCCAGCTCCTCCCTGAACCAGAAAATAAGCAACCCAGGATCAATGGCACCCTTATTATGGGCTCTTCAGCCAGGTATAGCTTTATTCCAGTTGCACAGTGAGCACAGGACCCATGTCTGGGCATCCCAGTTACACTTAGGCATAAAAAAAAACTAAGTTGTTAGGGGTCAACTGTAGCAACTACAAGGTGATAGATGGAATGCTTGAATTAATCTCAGCTCCTAGGAATGGTTTTTCATACTGCTCAACAAAAAACTTTCCAAAATAGCCAACATGCGTTCAGAACATACACATGCAGAGCTGCCATACAGAAGACAAAAGAAAGCATAGAGGGCAAAGAAAGAGGTGGATAGAAAATAATTCCTGATTCACTGTTATGCAAGGTCATGACGTCAGCAGATTGGTTCCATGGGTTGGGTCCTCAAATGTAAACAATGCTGGGATCTGTAAATGTGGGAGAGTGGGATATCCACCAGTTTTTGTGCCGTTTCTTCATAATCTACACTGCTTCAGATAACCTCTTAGACTTCTTAGTTAATAAAGTTTGGAAGGTGACACTCCCACACTTTGTGTCCTCTATAAATAAAGAAGCTAATATTTGTCCTATAATTCAGTAGTTAGGTGGTCAACTTTGAATGTAACCCTCTAGTCCCCAGAATTCTTCAGAAACCATACTACTAGACCAATAGATTAAAGGCATGATTTAGATTTTGGCAAATTCAGAACATCTGGCAAAAATAGGGGGGTGTCCAGTTTACATTCTTTTGAGAATTAACCTTGGCAGATGTCCATGCACCAAAGCCTACTGAATTGTGTGATTCTGAAACAGCAGCATATTCTACATAATTATTGATATTCTGGATTTGCCTAATAATCCATCATCTTCTGCATAATTTGAAGTTTGTACCAAAACAAAATCTTTGTAAAGTAAACGTATCAAAAGTTAGTAAAAATGCTGCCACACGTGCTGCAACGTAGGGACAGGCCCATCACCGTGTAGTGACAGGTCACCTTTCATTTGTTGATTACTGCATTTAGGTGTTAACCTGATACTAATGAGGTTAAACCCCTGTCCAGACAGTGCTAACTGTGTAAAAATGTCAAAATAGTGAATTAATACCATCATAAAACATGTCGCATTATGTGGCATAGTTTGCCTTTTCTTGCTGTATTATTTACTTAACCCTGATGCATAAATTTTTCTTATCTTGCTACATAATTCTAGAGGCCCTATGTGAGAGCTGGGGACCCCACAATTTTGAGACCCCCAAATCTACCTCAACAGTATTACTGAATGATTTGGAGATGGTTTTAAACCTCAGTTGCATTGGGCAATGTGTCCCTGAGGTAAGGCACCTCCCAATACGGAAAAAACAGTAAGTACAGTTGATTTAAGTAAAAGGGCCAACTCACTAACTGAGTTCTAGACCAACAGAACAGTGAAAGGATTTTATTACAAAATTCAGAAATAAGCTGATAAAGAGTCAATGCTCTTACGGCTCTTGGTGAACAGGCAATTCATAGAAATGCAAAACCAATAATTAGTCTAAATCTCAAATAGGCAGCAAAATCAGCAGAGAAATGGGCAGCATCACTAGTAGATCAGGAAAGTCTCCAAACTCACTTCCAAAATTGAGGGGTTTTATGCATTATTTTTGCATAGGAAATTAACAGGACGGCAGAATTATCGAGGTGTGAGCAAATGAATCATTTCATTAACAAATCAGAATACAAAATAAATCAATGTCATATTGCCTTAGCACATACGTACTATCCCACGACATGAATAACTATTCTGCCACTTTTATGCTAATGTCATCTGGAGGTGATAGAACAAATGAAATACACTAACAACAGTGTGTTGCATAAGTGAGCAGGGTATAGTGATCTAGTGGAAAGAACTTGATGAAATACTGTAGTTGCAGTTTTGAGACTGAGGGCATGATTTAGATTTTGAAGGACGTGTTACTCCGTCACAACATCGATAGATATCCCAACCGTCAAAATATAAATCCCCTAGGAAATAATGGGATTTATATTTTGGCAGATGGGATATCCATCACGGTTGTGAGAGAGTAACTATTCTGCCATAATCTAAATCAGGCCCTGAGTCTGGGAAAGTTAATCAAAGACAGCATGAAAAATGACAATGGAAATGCACAAATAATATTCTACTGGAAACCACAGGCGATGTGTGCAGGGATAGAACACAAGAGTGACATCATGACGATTAGGCCCAACTTGAGGTCTAGTTGACAAGAGTCAGAAAAACACACTTCTACACATCCTAGGAAATGTGTTTCTATGACAACAGCACTATATCAAGACGTGTGTAATAAAAGGCGAAAGCACATTCTGCACAGTGATATTAATGTACAAAAATATAAACGCACAAAAATGCTTCACACCTGTGTCTGTCGTGTTTACAGTGTGTACACTGTAAATAGGACAGGCAAGACAACCGCAGCTTTTTGGTGAATGAACGACATCCACGAAACTCTAAATGGTCCCATAAGTTTCTTACTGAACTCTGGAAGCTAATGCTCTGCTGCTCTGTATTGCGGCAGGAGCCGTGACTATGTGTGAAAATATCTGCGCCGCAATTGTTGTGGTGGCATTTATGCCACAGTTTTATTGTGTAAGACCTTAACATCAACCAAGAGGTGAGTCAGCCGACCGGCTCCATTAGTCACACTTTATGGCGAGCGTTCTCTCATAAAACGCGAAATTCCTTCGAAAAGAGGTACTTGCAGCTCAAAGCCTGCACTTGGTGCTGTTCATAACGGGAGATAAGGTGGAAGTGGCACTGCCCTCTGAAGCGCCCTCGGTCCTTCATGAAGGAGCTGCAGGCCGCAAGGGGAGACCGCCTCTATGCTGTTTGCAGCTCCCTCTGGCCTGTTTACCTCCCACAGATGCCGCTAAGTGATTGTGGCGTTAGCATTAAGAAGGAGGCCGCAGCCAGGCATGGAGATGCGATTACACGTCTGCTCCAATCCAGCGCAGGTAATACGTTTAACTGCAGCTCTTTAAGCAGCCGCGTACTTCTCCTCTGCTCCAGGAAAATGTAGGGCAAGGTGTATTTATAGAGCAACACAAAACCTTAGGGCCAGGAGTTAAACAAGCCCTTCACGGCCCAGGCTTTCACCATCACCCACGCTTCTATTCGCCGAGACCTGGCTCGTGCCGAAGGAGCCAGTTGTGACGTGGGGAGTTCCACCTTACTAGGATAAGGGGAACCCCGGGATAGGCAATAGCCGTCCCAGCAACTTCACCGTCAGGTCCAGAAGCATCAGAATTTAAAACTTAGGGACAGATGTACCTAGGTAATGGTTTGCGATTACCAAATATTGAATTTTTGAGATTCGTTATTTGGTAATCGCAAATACCAATGAACAAAGGTGTCTTTGGCACGTTTTGTGATTCCCAGTGAATCGGAAATAGACATACCTCATGAATATTAATGGAGTAGGTCTCGATTTGCCACCCATTGGGGATTGCAAAAATCACAGGGATGGTGGCCTGGTGGGGTCAGCAGACCACCATGTGATTTCTTTTAAATAAAGCAACCTTTTAAAAAAAATGCAGCCAGTTTTCTTTGAAGGAAAAATGAATGCATTTAAGAAAAAAATGAAAAGTTTTCTTTTCATTTTTTAAGAGTTGGTAGTAGTCCCTGCCTGCTTTAAAAAAATGTTTTTACAAACATTCACAAAGGGGCAGGGGTCCCCTTCCCATTTGGAAATTGGTTAACATCAACTTGAAATTGGAGGTAAATTGTAAATGCTTTGTAACCGCAATTCGGTCGCAAAACATTCATTCATACCACTGGGATTTGTTATTAGGAAGGGACGCCCTAAACACTTCTCTTCCCAATGCCAAACTGCAAACCCAAATTGTGATTTGATAAAAGAGTACTGAATCTCAATTTCGTCTTTGTAATTTAAAAATGCCTTTGTGCATTCTCAAATGGCCTGATTCAGAGAATTGGGCCAATTGTGACTGCAAAAATTCTTCATATATCTGGCCTTATTTGGGTTGAAGTGGTAATACTGCATACGCTTCACTCTCAAAATATTGTGGTGTTTTTCCTGCAAAAACTGCGCAGGAAGAAACTTGTGAGCTGTGGTAATGTCTGCACACCTTAGAATCCCAATTCGGGTGCAACCTTCTGTTTGAACAATCTGTAAGTAATCTCTTGTCGCAGTCCCTACTTTTGAGGATCTATCGAAGCCTTGCCACATTGAGACGACAAATTAAAAGAGAACACCTAAATATCATGTTTATTCTACACTATCAAAGTTATCCACCAGCCCTGCTTTAGCATTCTCCACCTGAAGCTCTTAGTGATAAATAAAGGTAAATGAAGAAGGCGATAGACCACTAAATGTCTTTGCACATGATGGTGACAACACATTGGTGGTACCTGCCTGAACCTAGGTTTTGATGAAATTCACATTATGGGGGTCATCACAACCCTGGCGGACGGTGTTAAAGCGGCGGTAATACCGCAAACAAGCCGGTGGAAAAAAAAAAGGGAATTATGACCGTGGCGGAAACCGCCAACATAGACAGCCACTTTAACACTCCAACCGCCACAGCGGTACAGACAAGCAGCACAGCGGTCACCGCCAACAGACAGGCGGAAGACAAAGTACCGCCCACAGTATTACAACAGGCCAATCCACCACCTTTTCCGGGGTCGCATTCACCGTGGATAAAAACACGGCGGAAACAGCTTTTTCAATGGGAAAACGCTCACCAGAACAAACTCCACCAGGAAGGAGGGCACCATGGAGCCGGAACTCAAAATACTCCCTGCGCTTGTCTTCCTGCTCCTCTACGAACATCAGCAACAGCGTCGCCGAAGACAATGGTGAGTACTGCTCCTACGACATAGGGGAGGGGGGAGGCAAAAGTCACGGAAACACACATGGAACACCCCCACCCCCAAGCCGACCCTCACCCACTACAACACACACACCAATGCATTTTCGAACATCACAGTAACAACCCCCAACCCCCGGGAAGAATGCTAAGACAAAAGGAAATGAGTTCAACCATTGTAATGCATCAAAAAAAAGTTAGCTCATATATACATCAATATATACACATTCCAAATATATACATCACGATTAGTAGTACAGGTGTGCACATTTCAATGTCCGTGGACCACTGGGCCCCAAATGCATGGGCGAGGCCCACACACGATACCTGTCCTTGAACGGAGAGAACACTGCAGGGGCATCAGATAGAAATACAACAGGCACCTCAGGGGGAAGGGAATGGGGAGGCACCTCAGCCGGATGACTGCACCACGCCAGATCCACGACGGGGCTCCATGCCCATTGATGTATCAAGGGGAGTGCAAAGCCACAGTCTCTCAAGTCTCTACAGTGGGTGGGTTGCCCACTGTACCATCCTGGGGAGTGCAAAGCCACAGTCTCACAATTCTCTACAGTGGGTGGTTGGCCCACTGTTCAATCCTGGGGAGTGCAAAGCCACAGTCTCACAAGTCTCTACAGTGGGTGGTTTGCCCACTGTACCATCCTGGGGAGTGCAAAGCCACAGTCTCACAAGTCTCTACAGTGGGTGGTTTGCCCACTGTACAATCCTGGGGAGTGCAAAGCCACAGTCTCACAAGTGGATAACAGTCTCCACTGGTTCTGGAGGGGGACTGGTGCCCAGAGTGCTTCATCCTGTGCAGGACAGACGGAGTGGATGCAGGTCTCCACTGGTTCTGGAGGGGGACTGGTTCCCAGAGTGCTTCATCCTGTGCAGGACAGACGGAGTGGATGCAGGTCTCCACTGGTTCTGGAGGGGGACTGGTGCCCAGAGTGCATCACTCACCCCGTGACGGTCCCTGTTGCGTCACTGCCCCTGCCGCTCATGGGCTAGCGGTGCTTGAGTTGGCGGTGCTTGCCCTGTTCAGCGGTGCTTGCCTTTGCTGTCTCTGACCTGTTCAGCGGTGCTTGCCATGGCGGTCTTTGCCCTGTTCAGCGGTGCTTGCCATGGCGGTCTTTGCCCTGTTCAGCGGTGCTTGCCATAGCGGTCTTTGCCCTGTTCAGCGGTGCTTGCCTTTGCTGTCTCTGACCTGTTCAGCGGTGCTTGCCATGGCGGTCTTTGCCCTGTTCAGCGGAGCTTGCCTTTGCTGTCTCTGACCTGTTCAGCGGTGCTTGCCATGTCGGTCTTTACCTGGTTCAGCGGTGCTTGCCATGGTGGTCTTTGCCCTGTTCAGCGGTGCTTGCCATTGCGGTCTTTGCCCTGTTCAGCGGTGCTTGCCTTTGCTGTCTCTGGCCTGTGCTGCGGTGTGTGCCATGGCGGTCCCTCATTGCCCAGCGGGGCTGTGGCTGCCGGGGCCCTCCTGGGCACTGACTCTGGCGGTGGTCTCCTGACCAGTGACGATTGTGCTGCCCTCCTGGGCATTGACACCGGCAGTGGTCTCCTGACCAGTGACGATAGTGCTGCCCTCCTGGCACTGACTCCGGCGGTGGTCTCCTGACCAGTGACGATAGTGCTGCCCTCCCGGGCACTGACTCCGGCGGTGGTCTCCTGACCAGTGATGATGGGGCTGGCGGTGTCGTCTTGGGCAGCGGGGAGGATGGCGGCCTTCTCCGCCGTGCTGCTCTTCCCAGACTTTGGAGACTTCTTCTGCCCCTTCACCACCTTGGGAGGAGTCACAGCTGACTTGACACTCCCCCGGGACCCTTGTGGGTGGCTTTGCCGGCAAGTGTCTTCCCCCTCTCCCGTCGGGCACTGTCCAACTTCTGGTGCTTCACAGGGGGTGGACTGGCAGTGCTTTGGCTCCGTGTCACACTGGTACTGGAATCTTTTTGGCTGAGGTGCTACTACGGGACCTATGAATTGGAGGGGGCGGTGATGGGACAGAGGTCAAGGTTGCTCAGGAAAATTTTTGGACGAACACTGGGACGGGTAGCAGGAGGGGGTCTGGGAGTGGAGGAAGGGCAGGTGGTTGTAGGGGGTGTAAGTTTTGGTGATTTGGGTGCAGGTGCATGTTCTGGAGGCTGTCGTGAGGTGGATGGATGTTGGGTGTGTGTGTGCCCGCGGTTGTGTACTTTGGGAGGGGGTGTCACAGACACACTGGGAGAGGACACAGGGGACGTGTAAATGGTAGTGGGGGTGGTGAGTGCAGGTGAGCGGGGTGTGGTGCTGGGTGTTCTGGTGCGAGTCCTAGTGGCTGTTGTGGTAGTGCATGCAGGTGAGAGTGTAGACGAGACTGGGAGGGAGGAGGGAGACGAGGAGGAGGGAGACACAGTGGAGGCAGTGGATGTTGCTGTGTCTGTATGTGGGTGATGCTTGTGTGACTGCCTGTGGGATGTGTGGTGCCTATGTTTGCCTGAGCTGCCCTTGTGTGGTGAGGTGTGTGCAGGCTAGTCTGATGGTGTGCCTGGGATAGGCTGGGATACAGGGGATTGGGTCTGGGTGGAGGAAGTTGGAGGGGGGAGGCTAGACACAGGGACAATGGCTGCCATCAGTGCTGAGGCCAGAGATTGCAGGGTTCGGTGATGGGCAGCCTGACCAGAATGAATGCCCTCCAGGAATGCATTAGTGTGTTGAAACTCCCTTTCTACACCCTGGATGGCATTCACAATGGTAGACTGCCCAACAGTGAGTGACCTGAGGAGGTCAATGGCCTCATCACTGAGGGCAGCTGGGGTGAGAGGGGCAGGGGCTGAGGTGCCTGGGGCGAAGGTGATTCCCACCCTCCTGGATGAGCGGGCACGGGGCGAAGGCTGAGGGGCTGCTGGGAGGGCAGTGCTGGTAGGGGGGGTGGCGGCTGTACCAGTAGAAGTGGGGGGCACAGATGGTGCCGCCACCACAAGGGAGCTCCCATCGGAGGATGAGTCAGTGTCGCTGTTTGCTGATCCGCTGACCGCCCTGGTGCTCCCCTCGCCCTCCGTCCCACTGGTGTATTCGGAGTCCGTGGTGTGGCCCTCCATGGCCATGTGGGACGCAGCCCCCTCGTGCTCCGGTGCCCCTGTACCTCCGCCTGATGATGCTGATGCACAAAAGAACAGGGAGAGCACAAAAAGGGGTGGGGAAACAGAAGAAAGACAGGTTGAGTGCATGGCTTACCGCTACCGTTGGCGGACAATACAGACACAGCAGCCCCCTGCACTACGCCGTGCTCTTGGCCTCTACAGATGCAGTTCCTGGGATATGGCCTACTTGCCTATGAGTGTCATCTGCCCACATAAATGACACAGGGGCATGTATACCTGTTTTTGGCACTCTACAGAGGTGGGGTGGAGTGCCACATTGCCTGCATTACGGAGGGGCCTAGCCTACGGAACTCGCCCTGGCCTGGGGAAACCCACAGCCCTCCCCCCCCACCCAGACCCCTCCACAGCGCGCAAAGTCATGAAATTGTGAGTGTACTCACCCCCTTGTGTCTGCTGTGATGCCCTCATGCACCCATCCAACTACGGGTAGGCCACCGCCAGGATCTGGAACATCAGGGGGGTCATGGTGCGACGGACACCCCTCCCACGTTGGGAGGCCATCCCCAGCTGAGCCTCCGCCGTCTTCTTGCTCCAGCGGCGAATGTCCTCCCATCTTTTACGGCAGTGGGTGCTCCGTCTCTGGTGGACCCCCAGGGTCCGGACTTCCTTGGCGATGGCACGCCAAATATCCTTCTTCTGGTGGGCGCTGACCTACATGAAATGTACAAGGGAAGAAGTGAAGTCATTACCAACTGCACCGTCGAAGTGAGTGGCCCACATCCCTACCCTTGCCATGTGGCACATGCATTCACAGTCCTTCATGTTCGCATAACTCTGCCCCCTTCCTACTTACATCCAGCCCTCTCCACCCAGGCATAGCCCCCCATACAACTTGCACCCTATGTACTCACCTGTTGGTCTGGAGGACCGTAGAGTAGCGTGTACTGGGGGAGGACCCCGTCCACGAGCTTCTCCAACTCCTGTGGAGTGAAGGCAGGGGCCCTTTCCCCGGACGCACGTGCCATTGTCTCTTCCAGACCGAGGTCACAGCAGCACTTGCAGTGTAGGCCCTCTCCTGTTGAAGATCAGGTATCGAGTGATTGAACAGATAGAAAATGGCAGTCACGTCCACGGCGGTGACGTCCGCGGTGGTGCGTATCATCACCACCGGCGCACTTCGTCATTGGCTCCTGGGACCCATAGGGTCCAATGTTAACCAATGCAGCATTGCGCTGCGGTCTTCGACCGCCTACCGCGACGGTGTACAACGTCAGCGCAGTTACCTCACATCCCATTGTCCCAGTTTAGAGGTCAGGCATCCGCCATTTCAGGGACCCACATGGATTCATTTGAAACTGCGTCACACATACCTAGTCCTGGACTCAACACACATACAGGAAGATTTTTGTATTTTTTGTCGTGTTCTGTGTAGCTGTGGGTACATACCTCAGAATTGGTTGACTCTGTGGTCACTGTTGTCCTTCCTAGGCACCGTCAGCTGGGAATTGTGAGGAGATGGCGGAATCCTCCGGTGTACCGACCTCTGGTGGACCTGTTGACAATGAGGAGCGACATTTAATCATCACCTACAGGTTTGACCGTGCCACAATCCAGGAACTGTGTACCCAGTTGGAGCCAGATCTGATGTCACCAATCCGCCATCCCACAGGTATCCCCCCTCAAGTGCAGGTGCTGTCAGTACTCCATTTCCTAGCAAGTGGGTCATTTCAGACAACAGTGGACATGGCATCAGGGATGTCCCAGCCTATGTTTTCTAACGTATTGTCCAGAGTGTTGTGTGCCCTGCTGAAACACGTGAGGAGCTACATCGTTTTCCCTCAGGTGGAGGATTTGGCTACAGTGAAAGGTGACTTCTATGGCCTTGGACACATCCCCAACATCATAGGTGCCATTGAAGGAGAAACAACAAAGGGAGGGGCAAAAAATTGGATATTCGGAGTACAAACTCCTGGTCCCGTGCGTAAGGCTCCCACTAGACAATGAATAAAAAAAAAAAGGTTACACACGGTTCCAAACACAGTGGAAGGTTTCCTTCCAGGAGACGGTTCAATCAGTAGATGGAAACCGAAATTTTTCGAAGCAAGAGCCCTTACTCACCATCCGGTGACATGCTTCATCATAGGGCCCAGCTCCTCGTCAGGCCGGCACTGCAATGCCTGACGGGCCCCACAAGGGGGCTCTTTGCCGGAGATCTTTTGAAAATCAAATGTAGCCGGTCAAAAACAAAAAAGTGAAGGATTGGTATATAGGAAAATGTTAAAAATGACTAGAGGTAAAGACTAATAATTTTTATTCTCATGCTAATACCTCTGACATGATTAAAACCAGAAAAAGGGGAAATAGTGGAATAATGTCCACATCCCCCATGAAAAAAACAGGTAGGTATAGTTGTTATGTCTCTTAATAGGGAATAGTAAGAAAGAGACAGTGCACACAGGATCCCCTGTGTCACTTTATGTAGTTGGTCAACATGTTTCTCGCTTTTTTCAAAACATTATCTTACGCGATTCGTCAGGACCTAATTACATACCTAATCCTTTAAACCATGGATATTCCCATAAATAAGGAATTCAAAACCTAAAGGAATTTAGAAAGAAAGAAAACAAGGTTAGAATATAACATAGCTAATAAGATTCATAGTATATCATGTTGTGAAACCCCATACGTAAGTGAGGGATCCCTAAAGTGTCAAGTGATGCAAAGAAGTGATGATAACATTTATTAGGAAAAAAATGTGCGAAAGCCAGTGAGGCAATAGAGCATCCACATTGCTTACCCTCCAAAAACTAATGGTAGGGCCACATCGGGGTAGTCCAGGCTCTAAAAAATCCACTCTGATCTATATATACACAGATGACACAAGAAATGCTCTTAAAAGGTGGTAATCAACACATCTAATGATACAACACATTAAATATAACTGAAAATGGAAAAATGAGTTGTTCACTACGAAACTCCTATTAATTGAGGAATCAAGGAGTACGGCCTCAAGTTATGTCAGGTAAATGGACAGCAGGTCGTGCAAATTAAATAGAAAGAGATCACATTGTAAAGGTAATCATTACCTTATTGGTAACATAAGGGTTGAACAGCACTCACACCATGTGATATTACACAGGCATTAAATATAAAGATAAGATCCATTTGGGACCACCTGCAAAAAAGTACAAGAAAAAATATATACAGACGTGGCATCAGGCATAGACCGTATAGAAAGTATAGAAAGGAACAAACTCACCGGGACGTCACAATTAGAGACATCCCGAGAGATCAACGTAAAACGAGCGGTTTTCGAGGGGTGCACATGTGTAGAAGACATAAATCTAATGAAACCGCGCTGTTGTCAGCACTAACGCCGTCAGAGACTAGAGATTCCATTCTGCAGTGAGTGACCGCGGGCCTCTCTCTTTTACCAGAGAGAGAGGAGAGCGCGCGTAATCAGGGACACGTGTCTCCTCATTTCACAATGCCAAAGTGCCCATATACATGAAGCCCGGTGACCACAATGTAGATGTGGACACTCGGGAAACATCGCTAAACCCAGGAAATTAGTCCGAGGGATGGCGGGATGCAAGGGAGCTGGTCGGGAGTTTAACTCAGAAAGTTGCAAAAAAAGCACTTACTTTTATAAGGGACGGCCACTGCCGGATCACCTATGCCTGCTCCTATACCCGGTATCACTGAGATCACTGTTACCGGGGAGTTTAAAAATGGAGAGAAGGGCACCTGAAACTAAGGAAGGACTATCAAAAGGGCAGATGGATCCAACACAAGCGTCGGCCATTTTGAAGTGGTCCGATAACAGAGACATGGAAAGTAAGCCCTTTCACCAAGACAAATAAGTGAGGAGGTGAAAAAGGTTGATATATTACCACCAGGCCCACAAAAATCAGTGATCACCATGTAGCCATTATAGAAGACTAAAAATGTGTGCACTATTGTATGAAAGAAGCAGTAATGGTAACTGTGAACACAATAAGAGTGATAATGTTAATGAATGAAGCTGGTCTACTGGATATCGTCATTAAGACCAAATAGGTGGGTCTTAAGTCTAAAAACCCACCGTTGTTCTTTCTCTAAGAGCTTCTTTGTACTGTCCGAATTATTTTTCATGCTTTCTAGAACAATCCATTTGATATCATTGGGAGTGTGCTGCTTCTCAACAAAATGATTGGTCAATTTTGTAGAGGATCTCTTGCATCTAATGGTGCTACGATGTTCGTTAATCCGAATTTTCACCATCCTAGTCGTCATGCCCATTTATTTTAGGTTGCACGGACAGGTAATCATATAAATACAGCTCTTAGTACGACAATTGGTATGGGATCTCAGTTGCCAAGTCTTTTGTTCACCTATATCCACTTCTTGGATACTGTCAGTCAGAGGACACACATTACAACAACCGCAAGGGTAATGTCCCTTTACTTTGAGCCATTGTCCGGGGCCAGAATTGTCAAGGGGTCAGTTTGTTGTAGGTCTCGTGTGAACCACTAGGTCTTTAATGTTAGGAGTTCTTTTAAAGGCAAATATGGGGCGTTCTAATGTAGCGCCTGCACTAGTAAGGATAGGCCAGAGCCTCCGGACAATACCTTTTATTTGGTTACTGAGGGGGGTGAACGTAGTGACACAGGTTAATCTCGATTGTTAATTGCGGGTGTTATTAGTCAATAATATATCCCTCGGGATATTACTAGCCCTCTTTTTTGCCTGTCGAATATTAGGTAGAGGGTAGTTACGTTCACAAAGTTTTCGACATAAAGTGTTGGCTTGTGTGTGGAAATCATTTTTATCTGAGAAGTTACGTCGTATCCTCAAGAATTGACCAAAAGGTAAGTTATCTCGTAGGGCTTTTGGGTGATGACTATTGTAGAGTAAAAGACTGTTACGATCTGTAGGTTTATGGTATATGGATGAGTTAAGAAGTCCTTCCCTAAGTGTGATTCGTAGATCCAGAAAGGATACTTCTTTGTCCGAGATGGTGGAGCTAAAACGAAGATGGGTATCCAAAGTATTGACCTACTGGGTGAAGGCTATAACACGATCCATTTCGCCCTTCCAGATTACTAGGATATCATCTATGTACCGGCGCCACAGTTTAATGTTGGAAAAGAATGGTTGGTCAGGAGTCAAGATGTGGCGTTGCTCAAAGGTAAACATATACAGGCAAGCCAGGCTAGGTGCAACAGTGCTCCCCATAGATGTACCTTGTATCTGATGAAAGAGACTTTTCTCAAATTGAAAAAAGTTCTCTTGAAGGGCCACACCTGCACATTGCATAATAAAGCTCACCGGGGTGTTGTAAGTCCAAGTGTCAGCTAGAAGTATTTCCTCTACAGCGGCGAGCGTGGCCTCTTGTGGAATATTAGTATATAGAGCCTCTACATCTAGACATATCAGTATGTCTGTGGTGCCTGACTCATTGATGTCATTCAATAAAACCAAAGTGTCTTTTGTATCCTTCAAAAAGGTAGACGTTTTCTGAACAATGGGTTGCAGGAAGAAGTCACAAAACTTAGACAGGGGCTCTAAAAGAGAACCGATCCCGGACACTGTAGGGCCTCCTGGGGGAGGAAGACCCTTATGGATTTTAGGAAGACAATAAAAGTACGGAATCCTGGGATTATTAGTGTCTAGGAATTCCACTTCTTGTTGAGTAATCCATACGGCTACTTCTGCTTCCATTATCATGCTGCGAATCTTGCGTTGTAAACGCGGGGTCGGATCAATAGAGATGGGGCGGTAATAAGATGTATTGCTGAGCAGTCTTAGACATTCCTGTCGGTAATAGGTGGTATCCATAACCACAATGGCACCACCTTTGTCTGCTGGTTTTAGCATGATATCAGGATTGGAGGACAGAGAGTGGATGGCCGCCCGTTCTAATTTGGAGATGTTCTGGAAAACTTTTGGAGAACTAAAACTCTGGAATTCATGGCGGACCACCTTTTCAAAGGTAAGTACCTCCAGGGGGACCAAAGTAGTAGGGGGCATGAAAGTAGAAGGATTCCTTAAATTAGTGTCACCCCTTGTCTCCAATCGTGGACGGTCCTTAAAGAAAAAGTGCAGCCTAACCTTGTGAAACAAGGCTGCCATCTCGCAGTGTAGTCTAAATTGATCCTCCTTCGGGGTGGGTATGAATCCTAGACCTTTCTCTAGGACTGCCAGCTCTGGAGGGGTCAAGGTGGAACTTGAAAGGTTGACCACTAGGGTCTCTTTTGGCTTGTCACACTGCGGCTTCTGGTGATCATCTGTGGGTCTTCTTGCGCCCAATGGACATTTCTTCCTCTCCTTCTGTTTCTGCCTCTGCCTCTGCCCCGGCCTCTTCCTAAAAAAGGATTGAAGTTATATTGTGGCTGTGGTTGGAAATACGGCATAGGCATCGATTGCCAATGTGGCATCGGTTGGAAAGGAAAGGGAGAGTTGAAATGGGTGGGTGGAACATAACGATTCCGATTCAATCTCTGACCCTCATCTCCGCTCCAGTCATCCGAACTAGAGCTATACTGTGGTGTGCGGGGCCTCCGTTGCGAGGTGTCTGAATCATCTGAAGTTTCAGAGGTAACCTCGCATTGGTAGTCATCTTTAGTATAAGGATAAACTTTCTCTCTACTGAAGCGTTTGATATCCTTCTGTAATTTATTAATTTTTTGGCGTGTTAGGTATTCCTTGGTCTCATTCAGTTCCATATTAATCTTGGCTAGGCGAGACTTAAATTGAGCAAGTTGGACCGTAGTTTTCATAACTGCTTCAGTGATGGAGATCTGGATGGTGATAGAATCCGCCAAACGTTTAGAGGTATTGATAATGAGGATCAACCAATCGCGGGTGCATTTCCACGATATCTGTGACCAATCCAAATGAAATTGAAGATCTTGTAGAAAGATCCTAGGTACATTGGTGACAATAAGGCCGTTTGGAGATATATTGGCCCTAAGATATTCAGTCATAATAGTACCGTGTAAAACGGTCTTGATGAGTTCTTTCTTAAGAGCTGATAATTTGGTCCAGTCTTCTTTAGTGCCACTCGAGGGACCGCTGCTGTCGTCCCCTAGAATCGAGGGAGTTTGTAGAATAGCCTGCTCCATGCTATCATCAAAGCTAAGACCCTGTAGGTCCGACATATTTCACCACCGGATATAGTCTATCGGGGTGTAAAAAGAGAGGAAAATAAAAATAAAGATAGCCCCGTAGCCAGAAGGCTACACTAAATCATCGGAGAAACAACAAAGGGAGGGGCAAAAAATGGGATATTCGGAGTACAAACTCCTGGTCCCGTGCGTAAGGCTCCCACTAGACAATGAATCAAAAAAAAAAAGGTTACACACGGTTCCAAACACAGTAGAAGGTTTCCTTCCAGGAGACGGTTCAATCAGTAGATGGAAACCAACATTTTTCGAAGCAAGAGCCCTCACTCACCATCCGGTGACATGCTTCATCATAGGGCCCAGCTCCTCGTCAGGCCGGCACTGCAATGCCTGACGGGCCCCACAAGGGTGCTCTTTGCCGGAGATCTTTTGAAAATCAAATGTAGCCGGTCAAAAACAAAAAAGTGAAGGATTGGTATATAGGAAAATGTTAAAAATGACTAGAGGTAAAGACTAATAATTTTTATTCTCATGCTGATACCTCTGACATGATTAAAACCAGAAAAAGGGGAATTAGTGGAATAATGTCCACATCCTCCATGAAAAAAACAGGTAGGTATAGTTGTTATGTCTCTTAATAGGTAATAGTAAGAAAGAGACAGTGCACACAGGATCCCCTGTGTCACTTTATGTAGCTGGTCAACATGTTTCTCGCTTTTTTCAAAAAATTATCTTACGCGATTCGTCAGGACCTAATTACATACCTAATCCTTTAAACCATGGATATTCCCATAAATAAGGAATTCAAAACCTAAAGGAATTTAGAAAGAAAGAAACCAAGGTTAGAATATAACATAGCTATTAAGATTCATAGTATATCATGTTGTGAAACCCCATACGTAAGTGAGGGATCCCTAAAGTGCCAAGTGACGCAAAGAAGTGATGATAACACTTATTAGGAAAAAAGTGTGCGAAAGCCAGTGAGGCAATAGAGCATCCACATTGCTTACCCTCCAAAAACTAATGGTAGGGCCACATCGGGGTAGTCCAGGCTCTAAAAAATCCACTCTGATCTATATATACACAGATGACACAAGAAATGCTCTTAAAAGGTGGTAATCAACACATCTAATGATACAACACATTAAATATAACTGAAAATGGAAAAATGAGTTGTTCACTACGAAACTCCTATTAATTGAGGAATCAAGGAGTACGGCCTCAAGTTATGTCAGGTAAATGGACAGCAGGTCGTGCAAATTAAATAGGAAGAGATCACATTGTAAAGGTAATCATTACCTTATTGGTAACATAAGGGTTGAACAGCACTAACACCATGTGATATTACACAGGCATTAAATATAAAGATAAGATCCATTTGGGACCACCTGCAAAAAAGTACAAGAAAAAATATATACAGACGTGGCATCAGGCATAGACCGTATAGAGAGTGTAGAAAGGAAGAAACTCACCGGACGTCACAATTAGAGACATCCCGAGAGATCAACGTAAAACGAGCGGTTTTCGAGGGGTGCACATCTGTAGAAGACATAAATCTAATGAAACCGCGCTGTTGTCAGCACTAACGCCATCAGAGACTAGAGATTCCATTCTGCAGTGAGTGACCGCGGGCCTCTCTCATTTACCACAGAGAGAGGAGAGCGCGCGTAATCAGGGACGCGTGTCTCCTCATTTCACAATGCCAAAGTGCCCATATACATGAAGCCCGGTGACCACAATGTAGACGTGGACACTCGGGAAACAGCGCTAAACCCAGGAAATTAGTCCGAGGGATGGCGGGATGCAAGGGAGCTGGTCGGGAGTTTAACTCAGAAAGTTGCAAAAAAAGCACTTACTTTTATAAGGGACGGCCACTGCCGGATCACCTATGCCTGCTCCTATACCCGGTATCACTGAGATCACTGTTACCGGGGAGTTTAAAAATGGAGAGAAGGGCACCTGAAACTAAGGAAGGACTATCAAAAGGGCAGATGGATCCAACACAAGCGTCGGCCATTTTGAAGTGGTCCGATAACAGAGACATGAAAAGTAAACCCTCTCACCAAGACAAATAAGTGAGGAGGTGAAAAAGGTTGATATATTACCACCAGGCCCACAAAAATCAGTGATCACCATGTAGCCATTATAGAAGACTAAAAATGTGTGCACTATTGTATGAAAGAAGCAGTAATGGCAACTGTGAACACAATAAGAGTGATAATGTTAATGAATGAAGCTGGTCCACTGGATATCGTCATTAAGACCAAATAGGTGGGTCTTAAGTCTAAAAACCCACCGTTGTTCTTTCTCTAAGAGCTTCTTTGTACTGTCCGAATTATTTTTCATGGTTTCTAGAACAATCCATTTGATATCATTGGGAGTGTGCTGCTTCTCAACAAAATGATTGGTCAATTTTGTAGAGGATCTCTTGCATCTAATGGTGCTACGATGTTCGTTAATCCGAATTTTCACCATCCTAGTCGTCATGCCAATATATTTTAGGTTGCACGGACAGGTAATCATATAAATACAGCTCTTAGTACGACAATTGGTATGGGATCTCAGTTGCCAAGTCTTTTGTTCACCTATATCCACTTCTTGGATACTGTCAGTCAGAGGACACACATTACAACAACTGCAAGGGTAATGTCCCTTTACTTTGAGCCATTGTCCGGGGCCAGAATTGTCAAGGGGTCGGTTTGTTGTAGGTCTCGTGTGAACCACTAGGTCTTTAATGTTAGGAGTTCTTTTAAATTCAAATAAGGGCGTTCTAATGTAGCGCCTGCACTAGTAAGGATAGGCCAGAGCCTCCGGAGAATACCTTTTATTTGGTTACTGAGGGGGGTGAACGTAGTGACACAGGTTAATCTCAATTGTTGAGTGCGGGTGGTATTAGTCAATAATATATCCCTCGGGATATTACTAGCCCTCTTTTTTGCCTGTCGAATATTAGATAGAGCGTAGTTACGTTCACAAAGTTTTCGACATAAAGTGTTGGCTTGTGTGTGGAAATCATTTTTATCTGAGAAGTTACGTCGTATCCTCAAGAATTGACCAAAAGGTAAGTTATCTCGTAGGGCTTTTGGGTGATGACTATTGTAGAGTAAAAGACTGTTACGATCTGTAGGTTTATGGTATATGGATGAGTTAAGAAGTCCTTCCCTAAGTGTGATTCGTAGATCCAGAAAGTATACTTCTTTGTTCGAGATGGTGGAGCTAAAACGAAGATGGGTATCCAAAGTATTGACCCACTGGGTGAAGGCTATAGCGCGATCCATTTCGCCCTTCCAGATTACTAGGATATCATCTATGTACCGGTGCCACAGTTTAATGTTGGAAAAGAATGGTTGGTCAGGAGTCAAGATGTGGCGTTGCTCAAAGGTAAACATATACAGGCAAGCCAGGCTAGGCGCAAAAGTGCTCCCCATAGATGTACCTTGTATCTGATGAAAGAGACTTTTCTCAAATTGAAAAAAGTTCTCTTGAAGGGCCACACCTGCACATTGCATAATAAAGCTCACTGGGGTGTTGTAAGTCCAAGTGTCAGCTAGAAGTATTTCCTCTACAGCGGCGAGCGTGGCCTCTTGTGGAATATTAGTATATAGAGCCTCTACATCTAGACATATCAGTATGTCTGTGGTGCCTGACTCATTGATGTCATTCAATAAAACCAAAGTGTCTTTTGTATCCTTCAAAAAGGTAGACGTTTTCTGAACAATGGGTTGCAGGAAGAAGTCACAAAACTTAGACAGGGGCTCTAAAAGAGAACCGATCCCGGACACTAAAGGGCGTCCTGGGGGAGGAAGACCCTTATGGATTTTAGGAAGACAATAAAAGTACGGAACCCTGGGATTATTAGTGTCTAGGATTTCGCTTCTTGTTGAGTAATCCAACCGGCTACTTCTGCTTCCATTATCATGCTGCGAATCTTGCATTGTAAACGCGGGGTCGGATCAATAGAGATGGGGCGGTAATAAGATGTATCGCTGAGTAGTCTTAGACATTCCTGTCGGTAATAGGTGGTATCCATAACCACAATGGCACCACCTTTATCTGCTGGTTTTAGCGTGATATCAGGATTGGAGGACAGAGAGTGGATGGCCGCCTGTTCTAATTTGGAGATGTTCTGGAAAACTTTTGGAGAACTCAAACGCTGGATTTCATGGTGGACCGCCTTTTCAAAGGTAAGTACCTCCAGGGGGACCGAAGTAGTAGGGGGCATGAAAGTAGAAGGATTCCTTAAATTAGTGTCACCCCTTGTCTCCAATCGTGGACGGTCCTTAAAGAAAAAGTGCAGCCTAACCTTGTGAAACAAGGCTGCCATCTCGCAGCGTAGTCTAAATTGATCCTCCTTCGGGGTGGGTACGAATCCTAGACCTTTCTCTAGGACTGCTAGCTCTGGAGGGGTCAAGGTGGAACTTGAAAGGTTAACCACTAGGGTCTCTTTTGGCTCGTCACACTGCGGCTTCTGGTGATCATCTGTGGCTCTTCTTGCGCCCAATGGACATTTCTTCCTCTCCTTCTGTTTCTGCCTCTGCCTCTGCCCCGGCCTCTTCCTAAAAAAGGATTGAAGTTATATTGTGGCTGTGGTTGGAAATACGGCATAGGCATCGATTGCCAATGTGGCATCGGTTGGAAAGGAAAGGGAGAGTTGAAATGGGTGGGTGGAACATAACGATTCCGATTCAATCTCTGACCCTCATCTCCGCTCCAGTCATCTGAACTAGAGCTATTCTGTGGTGTGCGGGGCCTTCGTTGCGAGGTGTCTGAATCATCTGAAGTTTCAGAGGTAACCTCGCATTGGTAGTCATCTTTAGTATAAGGATAAACTTTCTCTCTACTGAAGCGTTTGATATCCTTCTGTAATTTATTAATTTTTTGGCGTGTTAGGTATTCCTTGGTCTCATTCAGTTCCATATTAATCTCGGCTAGGCGAGACTTAAATTGAGCAAGTTGGACCGTAGTTTTCATAGCTGCTTCAGTGATGGAGATCTGGATGGTGATAGAATCCGCCAAACGTTTAGAGGTATTGATAATGAGGATCAACCAATCGCGGGTGCATTTCCACGATATCTGTGACCAATCCAAACAAAATTGAAGATCTTGTAGAAAGATCCTAGGTACATTGGTGACAATAAGGCCGTTTGGAGATATATTGGCCCTAAGATATTCAGTCATAATAGTACAGTGTAAAACGGTCTTGATGAGTTCTTTCTTAAGAGCTGATAATTTGGTCCAGTCTTCTTTAGTGCCACTCGAGGGACCGCTGCTGTCGTCCCCTAGAATCGAGGGAGTTTGTAGAATAGCCTGCACCATGCTATCATCAAAGCTAAGACCCTGTAGGTCCGACATATTTCACCACCGGATATAGTCTATCGGGGTGTAAAAAGAGAGGAAAATAAAAATAAAGATAGCCCCGTAGCCAGAAGGCTACACTAAATCATCGGAGAAACAACAAAGGGAGGGGCAAAAAATTGAATATTCGGAGTACAAACTCCTGGTCCCGTGCGTAAGGCTCCCACTAGACAATGAATAAAAAAAAAAAAGGTTACACACGGTTCCAAACACAGTAGAAGGTTTCCTTCCAGGAGACGGTTCAATCAGTAGATGGAAACCGAAATTTTTCGAAGCAAGAGCCCTCACTCACCATCCGGTGACATGCTTCATCATAGGGCCCAGCTCCTCGTCAGGCCGGCACTGCAATGCGTGGCGGGCCCCACAAGGGGGCTCTTTGCTGGAGATCTTTTGAAAATCAAATGTAGCCGGTCAAAAACAAAAAAGTGAAGGATTGGTATATAGGAAAATGTTAAAAATGACTAGAGGTAAAGACTAATAATTTTTATTCTCATGCTGATGCCTCTGACATGATTAAAACCAGAAAAAGGGGAATTAGTGGAATAATTTCCACATCCCCCATGAAAAAAACAGGTAGGTATAGCTGTTATGTCTCTAAATAGGGTTATAGTAAGAAAAAGACAGTGCACACAGGATCCCCTCTGTCACTTTATGTAGTTGGTCAACATGTTTCTCGCTTTTTTCAAAAAATTATTTTACGCGATTCGTCAGGACCTAATTACATACCTAATCCTTTAAACCATGGATATTCCCATAAATAAGGAATTCAAAACCTAAAGGAATTTAGAAAGAAAGAAACCAAGGTTAGAATATAACATAGCTAATAAGATTCAAAGTATATCATGTTGTGAAACCCCACACGTAAGTTGACCAATCATTTTGTTGAGAAGCAGCACACTCCCAATGATATCAAATGGATTGTTCTAGAAACCATGAAAAATAATTCGGACAGTACAAAGAAGATCTTAGAGAAAGAACAACGGTGGGTTTTTAGTCTGAAGACCCACCTATTTGGTCTTAATGACGATATCCAGTGGACCAGCTTCATTCATTAAGATTATCACTCTTATTGTGTTCACAGTTGCCATTACTGCTTCTTTCATACAATAGTGCACACATTTTTAGTCTTCTATAATGGCTACATGGTGATCACTGATTTTTGTGGGCCTGGTGGTAATATATCAACCTTTTTCACCTCCTCACTTATTTGTCTTGGTGAGAGGGTTTACTTTCCATGTCTCTGTTATCGGACCACTTCAAAATGGCCGACGCTTGTGTTGGATCCATCTGCCCTTTTGATAGTCCTTCCTTAGTTTCAGGTGCCCTTCTCTCCATTTTTTAACTCCCCGGTAACAGTGATCTCAGTGATACCGGGTATAGGAGCAGGCATAGGTGTTCCGGCAGTGGCCGTCCCTTTTTAAAAGTAAGTGGTTTTTTGCAACTTTCTGAGTTAAACTCCCGACCAGCTCCCTTGCATCCCGCCATCCCTCGGACTAATTTCCTGGGTTTAGCGCTGTTTCCCGAGTGTCCACGTCTACATTGTGGTCACCGGGCTTCATGTATATGGGGACTTTGGCATTGTGAAATGAGGAGACACGCGTCCCTGATTACGCGCGCTCTCCTCTCTCTCTGGTAAAAGAGAGAGGCCCGCGGTCACTCACTGCAGAATGGAATCTCTAGTCTCTGACGGCGTTAGTGCTGACAACAGCGCGGTTTCATTAGATTTATGTCTTCTACACATGTGCACCCCTCGAAAACCGCTCGTTTTACGTTGATCTCTCGGGATGTCTCTAATTGTGACGTCCCGGTGAGTTTCTTCCTTTCTATACTTTCTATACGGTCTATGCCTGATGCCACGTCTGTATATATTTTTTCTTGTACTTTTTTGCAGGTGGTCCCAAATGGATCTTATCTTTATATTTAATGCCTGTGTAATATCACATGGTGTGAGTGCTGTTCAACCCTTATGTTACCAATAAGGTAATGATTACCTTTACAATGTGATCTCTTTCTATTTAATTTGCACGACCTGCTGTCCATTTACCTGACATAACTTGAGGCCGTACTCCTTGATTCCTCAATTAATAGGAGTTTCGTAGTGAACAACAAATTTTTCCATTTTCAGTTATATTTAATGTGTTGTATCATTAGATGTGTTGATTACCACCTTTTAAGAGCATTTCTTGTGTCATCTGTGTATATATAGATCAGAGTGGATTTTTTAGAGCCTGGACTAACCCGATGTGGCCCTACCATTAGTTTTTGGAGGGTAAGCAATGTGGATGCTCTATTGCCTCACTGGCTTTCGCACATTTTTTTCCTAATAAGTGTTATCATCACTTCTTTGCGTCACTTGGCACTTTAGGGATCCCTCACTTACGTATGGGGTTTCACAACATGATAGACTATGAATCTTATTAGCTATGTTATATTCTAACCTTGGTTTCTTTCTTTCTAAATTCCTTTAGGTTTTGAATTCCTTATTTATGGGAATATCCATGGTTTAAAGGATTAGGTATGTAATTAGGTCCTGACGAATCGCGTAAGATAATTTTTTGAAAAAAGCGAGAAACATGTTGACCAACTACATAAAGTGACACAGGGGATCCTGTGTGCACTGTCTCTTTCTTACTATTCCCTATTAAGAGACATAACAACTATACCTACCTGTTTTTTTCATGGGGGATGTGGACATTATTCCACTAATTCCCCATTTTCTGGTTTTAATCATGTCAGAGGTATCAGCATGAGAATAAAAATTATTAGTCTTTACCTCTAGTCATTTTTAACATTTTCCTATGTACCAATCCTTCACTTTTTTGTTTTTGACCGGCTACATTTGATTTTCAAAAGATCTCCGGCAAAGAGCCCCCTTGTGGGGCCCATCAGGCATTGCAGTGCCGGCCTGACGAGGAGCTGGGCCCTATGATGAAGCATGTCACCGGATGGTGAGTGAGGGCTCTTGCCATTGATGGGACCCATGTGGCTTTGGTCCCCCCCCACAGTAGTGAACAGGTGTACAGGAACCGGAAGAGTTATCATTCGATGAATGTACAGATAGTATGTTTGGCAGACCAGTACATCTCGCAGGTAAATGCTATGTTCCCTGGCTCAGTGCATGACGCCTACATCCTGCGGAATAGCAACATCCCTTATGTGATGGGTCAACTCCAGAGGCACCGTGTGTGGCTATTAGGGGACTCTGGTTACCCCAACCTGTCATGGCTATTGATCCCAGTGAGGAATCCCAGGACCAGGGCAGAGGAACGCTACAATGAGGCCCATGGGCGGACTAGGAGGGTGATCGAACGCACCTTCGGCCTCCTGAAGGCCAGGTTCAGGTGCCTCCATATGACAGGTGGTTCCCTATTCTACTCACCAAGGAAGGTGTGCAAGATCATCATCGCCTGCTCTATGCTTCACAATCTTGCTTTGCGACGCCAGGTGCCTTTTCTGTAGGAGGATGGTCCAGATGACGGTGTTGTGCCAGCTGTGGAGCCTGTGGACAGTGATGAGGAGGAAGCAGAGGAAGAAGACATTGATAACAGGGACTCTGTCATACAGCAATATTTCCAGTGACACACAGGTGAGAACAATTTTTCTGACTATTACATTTACTTTCACACTTCTACCTTTATCCTGTCTGTCAATTTGAAGCATTATTTGCTAACTGAGTGGTACATTTCCATTACGGTTTCACAGGTGTGGTTACCAACGTGTGTCATCTGCTTGCATCCTTCATGGACTTGTGATGTGTGACATAGGTATGTTGACATTACATTTTCGAACGGATTTGGCCATTGTCATAGTTAATACACATTTTCATAATCACAGACTGACTTCAGATTGTTTTGTGGTTCAAGGGTGTTTAGTGAAGTGCCAATTATTGGAGGGGGTGGGAAAATGGTGATGGGTGATGGTGGAGGAATGTCCATGGCAGAGTCCAGTCTATTAGTCTCACAGGTGCACTGCCCATATGGGCATAGGAAGTGGAGCTGGAACAGTTCCAATCTGGACAGGGTAACAAAGTGGGACAGTGGGATGACAATCAGGGTGGTCTCATTTCCTGGCAGGGGTCTTGCTGCCATCTTGCTCTGTCCTGTTCCTGGATCTCAGGGACCGCTTGTGCAGTGGTTGTCCGTCTGCAGGGGGTGGGGTGCTGGTGTGGTGGTCCTGTGGCGGGGCGTCCTGTCCACTAGCGCCGGCGGAGGTGGTGGGCAGTTCATCGTCCAGGCTAGTGTCAGTGGCCCCTTGGAGTGACACGATGTCCCTCATGGTCTTCTGTATGTCCTTCAGCACCCCTACGATAGTGCCCAAGGCGGAGCAGATGGTTCTGAGCTCCTCTCTGAACCCCAAATACAGTTCGTCCTGCATGCGCTGGGTCTCCTGAAAGTTGGCCAGGACCGTCGCCATCCTCTCCTGGGAGTGATGGTATGCTCCCATGATGGAGGAGAGGGCCTCGTGGAGAGTGGGCTCCCTAGGCCTGTCCACCCCCTGTCGCACAGCAGCCCTCCCAGTTCCCCTGTGTTCCTGTGCCTCCGTCCCCTGGACCGTGTGCCCACTACCACTGCCCCCAGGTCCTTGTTGTTGTTGGGGTGGTGGGTTATCCTGGGTTCCCTTTAGTGGTGGACACACAGCTGATTGACGTGTCCTGGGTACAGAGGTATGGGCCCGCTGGGTGGGTGGTGTGCTGGTGTTACCAGAGGGTGGAAGGTCAGTGTTGGGCTGTGCCTGTGCGAGGGGAACCGACTGTCCCGAGGCCCACAATGGTCTGGGCTGGTCATCTGGATCCAGTTGGCCAGAGCTGCTGTCATCACTGTGGGCCTCTTCTGTGGGTGGGGTAGAGATGTCTGGACCCTCCTGTCTGGTGACGTTAGGTAGTGGTCCTGCAGGGGTGTGTGTGTCATGGTGTGCAATGGGTGGGTGAGCGTGTACCTCAGTGCTAGCATTCCTGTGTGTGGGCTTGTGTGATGATGGTTAGGGGGTGTTATGGGTATGTGCAGTGTGCATGCTTTAGTGATGTGTGTCCATGCTTTGTTGTTGCATGCAGGGCTTGGTGTTGGGACGGGTGGTTTGTGTTATTAGTACATTAGTGAGGAGTTTGAGTGATAGGGGAGGGGGTGTGGGTGGGGGTGTGTGATAGCATGCAGGTAGGGTGGGGGATATGATAGTTAAGATTTGACTTACCAGTGTCCATTCCTCCACCGACTCCTCCGAGGCCCTCTGGATGCATAATGGTCAAGACTTGCTCCTCCCATGTTGGTAGTTGTGGGGGAGGAGGTGGGGGTCCGCCGCCAGCCCGCTGTACCGCGATGTTGTGCCTGGAGACCACGGAACGCACCTTCCCCCGTAGGTCGTTCCACCTCTTCCTGATGTCGTCCCGATTTCTTGGGTGCTGTCCCACTGCGTTGACCCTGTCGACTATTCTTCGCCGTAGCTCCATCTTCCAGCTATAGAGGTGTGCTGCACCTGTGAGACAAATAGCTGTGGCTCTACCCGTACGATTTCCTCCACCATGACCCTGAGCTCCTCCTCCGAAAACCTGGGGTGTCTTTGACGTGCCATGGGGTGGTGTAGGTGATGTGTGGGGTGGTGTATGTGGTGATGGGTGTGGTGATGTGTAGTGGTGTGTGGTGTTTTGTGCGTGGATGTTGTGTGGGTGATGGTGTTGTGTGCCTCTGTGTGGTGGGGTTGTCTATTGCTGTGCTCTCTGTCGCCTTCGTCTCTATTTTTTGGTCGTAGGGGTTGGTGGGTGATGTTTGTGTGTGTTTTATATTGTGTTGGGTGTGTGGGAGTGGTGTTTGTATGTGTATCAGGTGTGTGTTTTTCTAAAAATGTCCAATGTGGCGGTGTTTTGGAGATGTGTGTGTATTTCGAGCCAATGGAATACCGTGGTTGAAAGACCGCCGCGTGGATTCGTGGGTCGTAATAGCATGTGCGTGTTTCTGTTGGCGTGACGGTGGAGGATTTGTTTTCGCCAGTTTATCACTGACCTTTGGTGTGGCGGACTTGTGTGGGTGTCTGAATTTTGGCGGATTCCGAGATGTGGGTCATAATAGCTGTGGCGGTTTTCCGAGGCGGTGTATTGGCGGTCTTCTGCACGGCGGTAAGCGGCTTTTACCGCCAATGTTGTAATGACCCCCTATATCCTTTGCAGAAATTATGTGAAATGCACAGAATTCCGTAGTATTAAGCAAAATGTCGACTTCAGCATTTTACACTATTTTTCAGTATAAAATGCATCCATTTGTTGTTGCGAGGACTCCTTCCATCCTAAAAAAAGTGAAAAATTGCAAACAACAGCAGCTCACGTTTAATTCATTCACATTCTTCTCATGCTTCCATGATAGGATTTTTACTTGAGTAATCTCAGTCATTTTCTGTAACAATTGGAATGAAAAATACCAGAAATACCATTAGATTATGCTGGCTTAGCAAAGCCATCTCAGCCCCCCTTGTAAGGTTTCAGAATAACCATGCAGATTCAGTGACTCAGGGTAGACAAAGCTGATTTTCAATCTATCTGGGTTATCACAAACATAAAATGTAGGTTATTGGACATGCAGAATGATGTTGAGGTCAACCAATATGTTAGCACCACTAGTGCAGGTGCTAATACATATCTCTGACTGTGATCGATGTATTGCCTACGGCAGATCCTCCCGATTCAGCATTTCCTCCAGAAATTTGAGGACTTTCCATTATCATCCAACTTTAACTCAGACCCTCAGCCTCTAACTCGGTCTCTTAATGTTGAGTCTCAAAACCATTGATGCCATCAGAAATGCCTTGTGACACAGTTACTGATGAAAGGTGTGAGCCTATGTCTCCACACAGACACACACTTGTGCGCGCCCACACACAATCTCTCTCGCTCTCTTTCTTCATGCTTAGTATACAACTTTCACACTAGTAACACAACACCAGATAGCTTGCTGTTGTATCACTTTTTTAATGTAATTTCCCTTGCAGATAACATAGTTAAGCCACAAGGAAGCTGTTAGCCCTTAGGTCATTCTTAGGGTATATTAACATTTGCACTAGATCGATATCTCTTCCATATTAGGATTCGTTTATCTGGTGACTTAATGATGACGTCGTTCTTTGATTTACAGTCCTGTTTTTGCTTCTCCCCCCTGTAGACAGAGGCAGGCGTGTCATCTATCACACCCAGCAAGGCACTGCGGGTTAAGCAAAATTGCATGAAATATGTGCAGTATTTCAAAAATCATGAAAAACGACACATATTTCACGGAACTACGTGTCTGGTATCTTACTTAAACCATGCTAGGGCATACTTTGCATAAAAAGTCACAGACGATAATTGCAGGAGTCTAGTTCAAGGAGAAATGATCTCTTGCAAGACAAGTTCTACCGAAATCAGTATCCTGAGGAGAAAAAATATGAGAAATTGTGCAACTGCAAAGTGTCAAAAAAAAATCGGGCAATTCTTGTAAATATCCGGAATTTCGTGAGATGTTGCCTGTGTAATTAAAATGCTGTATTTCCGTCCACCGCCTCGCACTGGTTGTTTTGCAGTCTAAAGGGCATATGATGGACAGTGTGATTTGGTCACACTGCCGCAAAGGCCTCCAGCTGTTGTGCTTTGACTGTGGCACCTTTCACCAGCACCTTTCATCACCCCTAGAAGGCATTCAGTTTGCAGGGTGGGCTAGATAAAATTACTTCCGCCACCCTGACTGCTCTCATCTGTTACAGACATCACCTAACCCCGAGGACAGCAAAGTCACCCCTCACAACTGGCACAACACCTGCTAGCTTTTAAACATTTTTCCAGTGTGAGTGGAGGGTGTGTGGCTCTGGCGTGGAAGGACTTTGTGCCGAGCACTGTTTGTAAGGCACTTATATTCGTATACTCCCACCCAAAAAAAAAACACTCAAAAGCCTCTGTCTGCCGCTAAAGCCACAGGTTTCTACACACCTTTGTAGACATTGGCAGTGCAGGGATTCCAAACACAAGCTGGAAACCCACTGTTATGTATGACAGATATTTGCAGTAGTATAATCTTCTTTATCAATAAGTGTTGATTAAGTAAGGCCTACACAATTGATCTCTCTCTCTCTCTCTGGCAACAACGACTTTCAAGTAATAACATTCTACCCAGTTAGGAGCCTTCACTATTACCTCATAACATTCCCTGTATGACATTTCAGGTTCATTATTTTGACTAGAATCCAACCAGAAATATTTTTCCTTCCTTATATCTTCACTTATTTTCCTATTACTGTCTTTAAATTTTACAAAACAACTCATGTGCCAAACTCGCACCATCACTTAACTTGGCAGAATTATTGTAAACTTCAACCACCACTCTTGGCTCAGAATATTTGCTTTCTCCCTTCTTTACTTTAACAGGTAATTTGACACACACTACTTCACCCTATTTTCAATTTGGCTTCACCCCTGAGTGTCCTTAGTGAAGGGAACCATACCCCTCATAATGGTAAATGGACTGTATCCAAGGATGGTTGGTGTGCTCCAATACATCCATATAATTTTCTTAATACTAGATTTACAATTTAGATATTTATACTAAGCCAATTGTAAAGAGTACTTTTTCTACTTCTCCATTTCCACTAGGATTATAAACTGAAATCAATTTATGTTCAATACCATTCTGTTTAAAAAAAAATCTCAACCTCTTCACTTTTAACCCCTTCGCTGCCAGGCCTTTTCCCCCTCCTGTGCCAGGCCTTTTTTTGCCTATTTGGGGCAGTTCGCGCTTAGGCCCTCATAACTTTTTGTCCACATAAGCTTAACCAAGCCAAATTTGCGTCCTTTTTTTCCAACATCCTAGGGATTCTAGAGGTACCCAGACTTTGTGGGTTCCCCTGAAGGAGGCCAAGAAATTGGCCAAATTACAGTGAAAATTTCGTTTTTTTTCAAAAAAATTGGAAAAAGTGGCTGCAGAAGAAGGCTTGTGGTTTTTCCCCTGAAAATGGCATCACAAAAGGGTTTGCGGTGCTAAACTCAGCAGCTTCCCAGCTTTCAGGAACAGGCAGACTTGAATCAGAAAACCCAATTTTTCAACACAATTTTGGCATTTTACTGGGGCATACCCCATTTGTGCAAATTTTTTGTGCTTTCAGCCTCCTTCCAGTCAGTGACAGGAATGGTCATGAAACCAATGCTGGATCCCAGAAACCTAAACATTTCTGAAAAGTAGACAAAATTCTGAATTCAGCAAGGGGTCATTTGTGTAGATCCTACAAGAGTTTCATACAGAAAATAACAGCTGAAAAAGAAAAATATTGAAATTGAGGTGAAAAAACCATCAATTTTTCTCTACGTTTTTACTCTGTAACTTTTCCCTGCAATGTCAGATTATCGAAAGCAATATACCGTTACCTCTGCTGGACTCCTCTGTTGCGGGGATATATAGGGTTTGTAGGTTCATCAAGAACCCGAGGAACCCAGAGCCAATAAATGAGCTGCACCCTGCAGTGCGTTTTCATTCTATACCGGGTATACAGCAATTCATTTGCTGAAATATAAGGAGTAAAAAATTGCTATCAAGAAAACCTTTGCATTTCCAAAAAGGGGCACAAGATAAGGTGTTGAGGAGCAGTGGTTATTTGCACATCTCTGAATTCCGGGGTGACCATAGTAGCACGTGAATTACAGGGAATTTCTCAAATAGATGTCTTTTTTACACACACTCCTATATTTGGAAGGAAAAAATGTAGAGAAAGACAAGGGGCAATAGTACTTGTTTTGCTAATCTATGTTCACCCCAAGTCTCCGGATAAAAATGGTACCTCACTTGTGTGGGTAGGCCTAGCACCCGCGACAGGATATGCCCCAAAACACAACGTGGACACATCACAGAAAACAGAGCTGTTTTTAGCAAAGTGACTACCTGTAGATTTTGGCCTCTAGCTCAGCCGCCACCTAGGGAAACCTACCCAAACCTGTGCATTTCTGAAAACTAGAGACCTAGGGGGAATCCAAGGAGGGGTGACTTGTGTGGCTCGGACCAGGTTCTGTTACCCAGAATCCTTTGCAAACCTCAAAATTTGGCTAAAAAAAACACATGTTCCTCACATTTCTGTGGCAGAAAGTTCTGGAATCTGAGAGGAGCCACAAATTTCCTTCCACCCAGCGTTCCCCATGTCTCCCGATAAAAATGATACCTCACTTGTGTGGGTAGGCCTAGCACCCCGCGACAGGATATGCCCCAAAACACAACGTGGACACATCACAGAAAACAGAGCTGTTTTTAGCAAAGTGACTACCTGTAGATTTTGGCCTCTAGCTCAGCCGCCACCTAGGGAAACCTACCAAACCTGTGCATTTCTGAAAACTAGAGACCTAGGGGAATCCAAGGAGGGGTGACTTGTGTGGCTCGGACCAGGTTCTGTTACCCAGAATCCTTTGCAAACCTCAAAATTTGGCTAAAAAAACACATGTTCCTCACATTTCTGTGGCAGAAAGTTCTGGAATCTGAGAGGAGCCACAAATTTCCTCCACCCAGCGTTCCCCCACGTCTCCCGATAAAAATGATACCTCACTTGTGTGGGTAGGCCTAGCGCCCGCGACAGGATATGCCCCAAAACACAACGTGGACATATCACAGAAAACAGAGCTGTTTTTAGCAAAGTGACTACCTGTAGATTTTGGCCTCTAGCTCAGCCGCCACCTAGGGAAACCTACCAAACCTGTGCATTTCTGAAAACTAGAGACCTATGGGAATCCAAGGAGGGGTGACTTGCGGGGCTCGGACCAGGTTCTGTTTACCCAGAATCCTTTGCAAACCTCAAAATTTGGCTAAAAAAACACATGGTTCCTCTCATTTCTGTGGCAGAAAATTCCTGGAATCTGAGAGGAGCCACAAATTTCCTTCCACCCAGCGTTCCCCCACGTCTCCCGATAAAAATGATACCTCACTTGTGTGGGTAGGCCTAGCGCCCGCGACAGGATATGCCCAAAACACAACGTTGACATATCACAGAAAACAGAGCTGTTTTTAGCAAAGTGACTACCTGTTGATTTTGGCCTCTAGCTCAGCCGCCACCTAGGGAAACCTACCAAACCTGTGCATTTCTGAAAACTAGAGACCTAGGGGAATCCAAGGAGGGGTGACTTGCGGGGTCTCGGACCAGGTTCTGTTACCCAGAATCCTTTGCAAATCTCAAAATTTGGCCTAAAAAAACACATGTTCCTCACATTTCTGTGGCAGAAAGTTCTGGAATCTGAGAGGAGCCACAAATTTCCTTCAACCCAGCGTTCCCCCACGTCTCCCGATAAAAATGATACCTCACTTGTGTGGGTAGGCCTAGCGCCCGCGACAGGATATGCCCCAAAACACAACGTGGACATATCACAGAAAACAGAGCTGTTTTTAGCAAAGTGACTACCTGTAGATTTTGGCCTCTAGCTCAGCCGCCACCTAGGGAAACCTACCAAACCTGTGCATTTCTGAAAACTAGAGACCTAGGGGAATCCAAGGAGGGGTGACTTGCGGGGCTCGGACCAGGTTCTGTTACCCAGAATCCTTTGCAAACCTCAAAATTTGGCTAAAAAAAACACATGTTCCTCACATTTCTGTGGCAGAAAGTTCTGAATCTGAGAGGAGCCACAAATTTCCTTCCACCCAGCGTTCCCCCCCACGTCCTCCCGATAAAATGATACCTCACTTGTGTGGGTAGGCCTAGCGCCCGCGACAGGATATGCCCCCAAAACACAACGTGGACATATCACAGAAAACAGAGTTGTTTTTAGCAAAGTGACTACCTGTAGATTTTGGCCTCTAGCTCAGCCGGCACCTAGGGAAACCTACCAAACCTGTGCATTTCTGAAAACTAGAGACCTAGGGGAATCCAAGGAGGGGGTGACTTGCGGGGCTCGGACCAGGTTCTGTTACCCAGAATCCTTTGCAAATCTCAAAATTTGGCTAAAAAAAACACATGTTCCTCACATTTCTGTGGCAGAAAGTTCTGGAATCTGAGAGGAGCCACAAATTTCCTTCCACCCAGCGTTCCCCCACGTCTCCCTATAAAAATGATACCTCACTTGTGTGGGTAGGCCTAGCGCCCGCGACAGGATATGCCCCAAAACACAACGTGGACATATCACAGAAAACAGAGCTGTTTTTAGCAAAGTGACTACCTGTAGATTTTGGCCTCTAGCTCAGCCGGCACCTAGGGAAACCTACCAAACCTGTGCATTTCTGAAAACTAGAGACCTAGGGGAATCCAAGGAGGGGTGACTTGTGTGGCTCGGACCAGGTTCTGTTACCCAGAATCCTTTGCAAACCTCAAAATTTGGCTAAAAAAAACACATGTTCCTCACATTTCTGTGGCAGAAAGTTCTGGAATCTGAGAGGAGCCACAAATTTCCTTCCACCCAGCGTTCCCCCACGTCTCCCGATAAAATGATACCTCACTTGTGTGGGTAGGCCTAGCGCCCGCGACAGGATATGCCCCAAAACACAACGTGGACACATCACAGAAAACAGAGCTGTTTTTAGCAAAGTGACTACCTGAGATTTTGGCCTCTAGCTCAGCCGCCACCTAGGGAAACCTACCAAAACCTGTACATTTCTGAAAACTAGAGACCTAGGGGAATCCAAGGAGGGGTGACTTGTGTGGCTCGGACCAGGTTCTGTTACCCAGAATCCTTTGCAAACCTCAAAATTTGGCTAAAAAAAACACATGTCCCTCACATTTCTGTGGCAGAAAGTTCTGGAATCTGAGAGGAGCTACAAATTTCCTTCCACCCAGCATTCCCCCAAGTCTCCCGATAAAAATGATACCTCACTTGCGTGGGTAGGCCTAGCGCCGGCGACAGGAAACACCCCAAAGCGCAACGTGGACACATCCTAAATTTTGGAAAAAAACAGAGTGTTTTTTGCGAAGTGCCTACCTGTAGATTTTGGCCTCTAGCTCAGCCGGCACCTAGGGAAACCTACCAAACCTGTGCATTTCTGAAAACTAGAGACCTAGGGGAATCCAAGGAGGGGTGACTTGCGGGGCTCGGACCAGGTTCTGTTACCCAGAATCCTTTGCAAACCTCAAAATTTGGCCTAAAAATACACATGTTACTCACATTTCTGTGGCAGAAAGTTCTGGAATCTGAGAGGAGCCAGCAAATTTCCTTCTACCCAGCGTTCCCCCAAGTCTCCCGATAAAAATGATACCTCACTTGCGTGGGTAGGCCTAGCGCCGGCGACAGGAAACACCCCAAAGCGCAATGTGGACACATCCTAAATTTTGGAAAAAAACAGAGGTTGTTTTTTGCGAAGTGCCTACCTGTAGATTTTGGCCTCTAGCTCAGCCGGCACCTAGGGAAACCTACCAAACCTGTGCATTTCTGAAAACTAGAGACCTAGGGGAATCCAAGGAGGGGTGACTTGCGGGGCTCGGGACCAGGTTCTGTTACCCAGAATCCTTTGCAAACCTCAAAATTTGGCTAAAAAAACACATGTCCCTCACATTTCTGTGGCAGAAAGTTCTGGAATCTGAGAGGAGCTACAAATTTCCTTCCACCCAGCGTTCCCCCAAGTCTCCCGATAAAAATGATACCTCACTTGCGTGGGTAGGCCTAGCGCCGGCGACAGGAAACACCCCAAAGCGCAACGTGGACACATCCTAAATTTTGGAAAAAAACAGAGGTGTTTTTTGCGAAGTGCCTACCTGTAGATTTTGGCCTCTAGCTCAGCCGGCACCTAGGGAAACCTACTAAACCTGTGCATTTCTGAAAACTAGAGACCTAGGGGGAATCCAAGGAGGGGTGACTTGCGGGCTCGGACCAGGTTCTGTTACCCAGAATCCTTTGCAAACCTCAAAATTTGGCTAAAAATACACATGTTACTCACATTTCTGTGGCAGAAAGTTCTGGAATCTGAGAGGAGCCACAAATTTCCTTCTACCCAGCATTCCCCCAAAGTCTCCCGATAAAAATGATACCTCACTTGTGTGGGTAGGACTAGCGCCCACGAAAGGAAAGGGCCCAAAACACAACGTTGGACACATCACATTTTTTATAAAAAGCATTGCCTACCTGTGGATTTTGGCCTGTAGCTCAGCCGACACCTGAGGAAACCTAGCAAACCAGTGCATTTTTGAAAACTAGAAACCCAGGGGAATCCAAGATGGGGTGACTTGCGGGGCTCTGACCAGGTTATGTTACCCAGAATCCTTTGCAAACATCAAAATTTGGCCCAAAAAAACACTTTTTCCTCTCATTTCGGTGACAGAAAGTTCTGGAATCTGAGAGGAGCCACAAATTTCCTTCCACCCAGCGTTCCCCTAAGTCTCTCGATAAAAATGGTACATCACTTCTGTGGGGGTAGGCCTAG